>NW_026695222.1:982500-5982500 GCF_021218885.2 Marmota monax | reverse complement strand
GGCATCCTCTGAGAGACACATCTTTTACGCTTCATAGGATCATCAAAAACAAGCTATTTTTGTAATCTTTAAAATTTATTTTTCCTAGATATACCTGACAATAGATGGCATTTTGACATAATTACATTAGCTATAACTTGGATCCCATTCTTGTGGTTGTACATGATGTGGAATTTCACTGGTGGTGTATTCATATATGAATAAATGAAAGTTATGTCTGATTCATAACAAGTTATTTTAAATGAAGATATTTCCATCTATTTTCACACATAGGGTATAACTGCTTCTACTACTTGATCCCTGCTCCTTCCAAGATGTGTTTATCTTCACTCAGTAGCCTTCAAAATTGTTTACCAAATGGTCTAAGATGGATCACCCAGCTGCTGGTAAGAAGAAAGAAACAACCCTTTTCAGGGTCCATATTTTGCTGTGCTGATGATGTGAAGAAAGAATTGTATGTTACATACAATATTAGAACATTCTCATTTAAAATAAATTGTACCCTGACTCTTACAAAATGAATGTTAGTATATCTGAAGAAGATGTGCAGACAATTGGTTGGGTTTTCTCTCTGAGATACTTTGAATCAGCAGCTACCCTATATTTAGCAATATTATATTGCTAAATATAATATTCAATCCCAAGTAAAATAAAGCCTGAGTCAACTATCTTCCGGTTAGAACTTCAAGGAGAATTCAGATCTCTTCCTCAGAGCCCCATTTATCATAAAAACTGCTCCAAATTCAGCATTTCAGCTGTACAAACTAGAACATCTCCTTCCAAATTTGATTACTTCCAGGAAATCCTACAAATATTTACAATTTTAGACACTGATAAAAAAAATACATCTGACTTGATGTGAACCATGTCAATTTCTATGCCTTCACTGTGAGGGCTTATTTTAAAACCCTAAAGTCAGAATCATTGGAAAACTTGGACACAAAGTGGAATTAAAGCCCAATTCCTGGGTAAGTCCAGTTGAGATCTATATGAATTTAGTTGTAGTAAACTGAGATTATGTAAATTTTTTTCAGGCTCATTGTCATTTCATATTTGAATAACTGCTAATACATTGTAAAATTTCTGAATCTGTACACTAAATTTTCTATATAACTCAGGAATAAGGATGTACACCTCTGAAATATGGAACAATCACAGGCAGACAATATCTGCTTACATAAATAACCCCATCACCACCACTTTTATGATTGTAAATGTTTAAAACATTCATTGAATGCCTGTAAGAATATGTGGCCTGCAAAAAAGACTTTGCCCAGATAAATTACAGCTGAAAATTGATGATGACACCTGTCCTGTCACAGTAGATTCTCACCATTAACAAAATTCATTCCACACTCAGAAGACACAAGTCCTCAAGGTGTTTGCAAAGTGATCATTTTGATCCATATTCAAGTAGCTCCCTGAGAAACAAGACTGAGGCATCCTGCAAAGGGCAGGGTAATGGCATTCTTTTTCTCTTATCAGCCCATATCATTAAGCTAAGAATCAGCTTATGACCATTGGGCATGGAGAAGCTAAAAGTTAGGCATTGAGAGTCTTAGGGAACTGAATTGCAGTTATGACGCAGTTGCCAAACTGCTTTTCTTGCAAAATATTAGTAGAATTAATTGCTCCTGGCTTTCTATGGATGATAATGATGCCCCAAAATTATCTCAGCAGACATCTCTGAAAACACCTCATGTAAATTGTAAAACAGATTCTTCCATCATGTTTGTTCACGATCTTTTCTCTTCCCCATTATAACAAGAGATGTTGTCAGGGTAAGGATAAACAGGGCTTAGCAAATTTGTCTTAAATCAGTAGGTCTTAGATAGAAGTTTTTATCATATTGTGAACTCTCAGTGTTTTGTGACTTGAGTATCAATCCATGAACATAAAATGGGCCTTCCTCCACATCCCAAAGTATTCCTGCATGTTTTGGGAGTAGGTATGTTTCCTTTCTCATGATGCTCTGCAAATAAATAGTATCTATAAAGCAAGAGGGTTATGAGAAACAAAACTTTCTAAAGCAAAGGAAACACAAGTTGTTATGCCTGGAGTCTTGGATTAAATCAGGAATTTGAGGAAATAAGTTCTTCAGCATGGTTTCAGCTTGAAGAATGAGATGTGAAACTACAAACATTATTCCTTTGATTAGCCTACATCACAACCTTAAGAGTTAGTTTATGGTCACTCTCAGCCCTCAGCTAAGTAGTACCCCCTGCAAACTTCCCACACCTAGCAGGACCCAGAATTGATTCTCCATTCTAACTGATGCTCCTTATCAAGTCAAATGGCTCCTCACACATTTCATTGAACTGCTTCTATTTTCTTGACTGAAAGGTTTTCTACTGAGCTGGAATAAAAGAGCCACTTTTAATAATCAATGGTCTCTTGCTTTCCGGAGGGACTATGTTTTGGTACCTAGACTCAGATAAAGAAAGAAATGGTATCAAAGACCTATCTCAAAATGCAAAACTATGGTTTCCAGCTCTTATCCAGGGTCCAACTATTAGCAAACTTAGGATGCTCTTTCCTTTGATGCTGCTGAAAGAATGTCTCTTAACCTTGAACCCACATTTGAATCACTTTGGGAGATTTCAAAAATTCCCCAAATCCCTCTTCAGACCATTTCAACAGGAATCCTGGGGTGGAACTCAGCCTCTGTATTTGATGACTCCTTATTTTCTGACTCCTACTTGTGACTCCAATGCAGAGCCAGGATTGAAAAAAACACCTTAAACCAGTCATTCTCAAACATCAACGTGTCTCAGAATCACCTGCAGGACATGCTAAAATAGTTTGCTGAGGCCCTCCCACAGTGTTTCTGGTTCTGTAGATCTTGGGTCAAGCCCCAAATTTGACTTTCTAACAAGCTCTCAAGTGAAGCTGGAGCTGCCACTTGCAGTACAGAGACGACACTTCGAGAACAAATCTCTTACATAAATATGTGATCTGACATTTTAAGCAAAAGAAATAATAACATTATACATGTTTACATTTTAGAGAAATTGGTTTAATACAAGTATCCATTTTTAACAGCATTATATAATCTTTAATTTGACAAACTAATGGAAATACCAGTGACAGTGCCAAAGAGCACGTCTTAATGGTTTCACTGCCCTTTCAGTTATACAAGAAATCCAACTCATAAAATATAACTGAGATGTTTAAACAAACCACTTATGTGGTACTTAGGTAAAACCGTAACCCTTGTAAAGTGGCACAGATTAAAATCAATTTCATGAAGTCTCTGTTTCATTTCAGCAAGTTTGCTTGAAAATTTGAGCAGCTGCAGCATCAGAGAAACAGAATTGCATAATCACACCTTGATTAACTAGAAGGCAGCAATTCAAAATATTTAACTAGTTTTTTTTTCTTCCATCCCTAGGAAACAGCTTCCTTCCAAAGCTCTGAAAATCTCCATACCAGTTGGAGTACATCATATTCATATCCTTATGTGATGAACATAGGTCTTGGTATCACTTAATCAAATCTGTTTCTCCCTTTTTGGAGTTTTTATTTTTTCTAACTAGTTATGTATATATTAATGCCCTTAAAATAATTTTTTTCAAAGTTGTAAGAAGATAATCATATCAACTTTATGTGGAATAGAAAAAAACGAAATTTTATATTTTTATTACTGTATGCATGAAATGTAATTTTCTCCATTTCAGGCTCTACTGCCTCCTCTTTCTATCCTCTTTTCCTTCCATTTTCCTCCTTCCAGTCTACTGGACTTCCTTTTATTCATTTATTTTTAACTGGCACTTTATGAATATACATAAAACTGGAATTCGTGTTGGTATATTTATACATGCAAATGATGTAGTTTTGTCAAATTCATTCCACATTTCCCCCACTTTCTCTGTCCTCCTCAATCTCTCTCTTTCTTCTACTTCACTGTTCTCCCCTCTATCTTTATGATACATAACACCCCTTTTTTCCCTCTTACTTCGTTCTAGTTTATGCATATGAGAAAACATTCAACCTTGACTTTCTGAGTTTGACTTCTTTTACTTAACATGATGTTCTCCAGTTCCATCCATATTCCACAAATTGGCATAATTTCATTTTTATTAATGGCTGTGTAAAACTTCATTGTGTGTGTGTGTGTGTGTGTGTGTGTGTGTGGATTTTTCAAATCCATTCATCTATTGATGGGCACCTGGACTTGTTCCATAGTTTAGCTATTGTGAGTGCTGATATTAGTTCTTTCATTCATATATATATATATATATATATATATATATATATATATATATATTCCAAAGAGAGAGAGCTAGAGATAGGTCAGGTGGTGGTTCCATTCCTTGGTTTTTTGTTTGTTTGTTTGTTTTTGAAGAATCTCTATACTACTTTCCAGAGAAGTTGTACTAATTTCAGTCACACCAATAATGTATAAGTAAAACATTTTCCTACATTCTTGCCAATGGGTATTATCATTTGTGTTTTTGATAATTGACCTTTTGACTAGAGTGAGATGAAATCTCAATGTAGTTTTGATTTGTATTTCCACGATAGCTAGAGATTTTGAAAATTTTTTCAGATAATTGTTGGCCCTTTGTATTTATTGTTTTGAGAAACATCTGTTTAGATCTTTTAAACTTTCACTGATTAGTCTACTTGTTTGTTTTTGTTAAGTTTTTTGAGTTCTTTATGTATTCTATATATAAATCCTCTGTCAGAGAAATAGCTGGCAAAGATCTGCCCCTATTCTGTAGGCTCTCTCTTCACATTCTTAATAATTTCCTTTGCTGTGTAGAAGTTTTTTAATTTAATGGCATTCCAATTATTGATTCTTCATTTTATTTCTTGAGCTTTAAAAGTCTGGCTGAGGAAGAAAGTGCTTGCCCCAATATGATGGAGTGTTGACCCTATGTTTTATTCTGGCAGTTGTGAATATTTTGGTCTAATTTCTAGGTCTTTTATCCACTTTGATTTTACGTCCATGCAGAGTCAGAGAGAGGGATCTAGTTTCATTCTTCTATATGTGGATATCCAGTAGAAAACAATTTTTTCATCAATAGAATAATAAATAAGAGCATATATCATTATGCGGATATATATGTATGTGTGTGTGTGTATACACACACAAACACTTAAGCACCACACAGCAATACAATGTGCAACACACAAAATGCATGATGAAATACCAACTCAAAGAGAAAAGATTCCATTTTATGTGGTTCCTTTTATATGAAGCCTTAGAACAAGTACAACATAAACTTCAGAGGAGGGGTTGTCTTTGAGAGATATATTGACTGCAAGGGAAACACAGCAGGGTCATCTGTAGCGCTAGACAAGTCTACACCTCATTCTGAGTGGTAAAGTAGATTTCTGATTATATAAATACTAATAAAGCTTATGATTCGTACACTTTCTATGGTATAATCCAATCAATAATTTTACTCTCAAAATTTCATTACTATGATGAATTACTTTTTGCCCAATGTTACTCATATCCAAATTCAAACCTGCCTACACTCAAATTTAGTAAGTTTTAATCACAAGCCTAATACAGAAAATAGCCCAAAAGTTTTGCTAATAAAGTGCAATGGAAAAAAGTTTCATCTAGACTAGGAGAGTAAAGGGAGGGAAATAGAGAAAGGAAAAAGAGGAGGAAAAGTGGCAGTATTAAGGATTGAAATTGAGTGAATTACATTCTATACATATGTAATTATGTCAAAATGAACCCAGGTATTGTGTATAACTATAATTCACTAATAAATACTTCTACCATTTGTGTAAAAAATAAAATAAATTAAATTAAACAAAAAAAAAGACTTCCACCTAAAAGTATTTTTTCCTCTTCTTTTAAAGTCCCACTAAATTAAGAGTACAGTATAAAATGTTGCAAATTAAGAACAAAGAGAATGGGAAAGAACAGAAGCTTCACCTACAGACATAAGATTTCAACAAGTTTTGAAGGGCAGAATGCAGATGAAAGATGGTAACTAAGTTCACAGATGCATTAAAATACAACATAAAGTCACCATAAAAGAGGGAAAATGAGAGAGATCACTTTCCCAAGAGAGCTCTAGAAAGACATGATACACAGAGATAACCAATATGGAGGTTAAAGTGGACAGAATAGGCAAGATGTGAAGTTGAAAAATAGAAGGTGGTTATCAACAAAAGTCTGTATGCAGAATGATAGAGATCAAATCCCAGGTAAATCGTAAAATGTTTCCTTTCTGAAGAAATAGAGTGACTCTAGGAAATAATATTGTTTGTACACTAGCACATTATTCCTCAGGGTAAATGTTCTATTCAGTCTTTTCAGTTTTTTCATTATTTCTGTGAGACAGTACAATCACAGAGGTCCTCACTTCATTTCATTAACCTCTAAAATCTTATTTTCTTAAGATTCATGATGTTCATTTGCTAAGAGCCATAGCCAAGTAGTATGATGCATGGCATTTTTGGTTGAAAGGTGACGCCAGCAAGCCATTGAGATGATATGATTATGTTAAGATCTGCATTCATATGGATATTAGACCCCTGCTGCCCACCTAGGCCTGCTATGGGACTCCTGGAGAGTTCCCATTGGTTGGGAAAGTGCGGTAGGAGGGAATTCCGGAGGAGGGATTTCCTGTTGCGGGCCAGGAGAACGCCGCCAGGAGCGTATGGGGCATTGGTGGGGAGTTTCAAAATAAAGTTTGTTCCTATTTGAGTGGCTCGTGATTTTGTGCCCAGTCAGACTGCGGCATTCATTTTTGTGGGAAAATCCACCTGTCTAAAAGTCCCACCATAACATATAAAATTCCTGTTATGACCTAGTTATAGGAGTCCCCTCCAAAGCTCATGTGTGAGCCAATACAAGAATGTTCAGAGGTGAAATGATTATATTATGAGGATTGTAGCCTAAGCAGTGAATTAATCCACTGATATGAATTAACTGAGTGGTAACTGTGGGCAGGTAGGATGTGGCTGGAGGAAGTAGGTGACTGGAGATGTAGCTGTGGAGTTTATATTTTTTCCTTAGTGAGCAGACTCTCTCTATGCTTCCTGGCTGCCGTGTTCTGAGCTGCTTTCCTCTGCCACACCTTTCCACCATGATGTTCTGCCTCACCTTTGGCCCAGAGCTGTGGAGCTGGCCAACCATGAACTGAGCCCCTGAAACTGAGAACCAAAATAAACTTTCCTTAACTAAATAGTTCTTGTTGCATACTTTTTGGCCAGAGCAATTCAAAAGCTGAATAAAACCGTTTCCAATAAGTGTTAGTGCTTTGCTCTTAATATGATATAGAAAACCAAGGACCACCAGATATGGGGTAAGATGCTCCCAATTTATAGGAAGGAGAACCAAATGAATCGGGGGAGAAAACATTTTGAAAAGCTTAGACTTAGAAAGCATCAAACAAATTTTTATAAAAAAAAATTGAGTTACACCATAAAAATAATAAATGATTGTATTTATAAAACAAGAATATCATGTTTTATTAAAATACTCAAAAATAATAGTTTGCAATTAAATATAATTTTTAATTTTTAGATATTAAGAAATTTGAATGATGTTTCAGAAGATAATATTCAGAAACACCAAGAAAGTAGGGAATTATGAGACAAATAATGATATGTTTGGGAAATTAAATATAAGTGGACATTGCAGATAGAGAGAAAAGGGAAAAGACGTAAGAGGAAAGTATTTTTAAAAGCAAATGTGGGCAGGGGTTGTTGCTCAGTGGTAGAGGGCTTGCCTAGCATGTGTGAGGAAAGGGTTGGATTCTCAGCACCACATATTAATAAAAATAAAGTTTCTTGACAACTAAAACAATTTAAAAAAAAATCTTGAAATCATGGGGTTGTGGCAGACATCTGTGCTCCCAGTGATTTGAGAGGCTGAGACAGAAAGACCACAAATTCCAGGCCCAGCACAGCAATTTAGTAAGACCCTGTTTCAAAATAAAAAGGGCTGGGGGTGTAGCTAAGAGGTAAAGCACTCTGGGCTCAATCTCCAGTACCAAAACTAAAAAATTAAAGAAAATAAAATCATATGAGATATGTTACTAAAGTAACAGACATTTGTTTCTTACTTGAAAAATCCCAAGACGATAAAGAATAAAAATATAAAACAAAAGGACCACAACAATGCACAGTATCACAAAGTATAAGAACTCAGGATTAGATAGGTTTATGGAATGTTGGAGTGAGTGAGGTCGTCCCTGAATCTACTCCCTCATGAAAATACTGTAACGCAATTGAAAACAATCACTTCAGAACTCTTGACATAAAACAAAACCATGAAACACACCAAAATATTTGTTGGATGCAAATGAGTGAAACAGTAAGATAGGAGATTGTGTGACATTTGAGGCTGTTCCCACCATGCTCTCCTTCACAGCTCAGTGGCATAAAAATCCAGCAGCCTCACAATAGAGATGGCCAGCATCTACTGACCACCATTAAAGCCCCAACCTCAAAGCACAGTCAATATCCTGTCCAGATTAGTAGCTTTCTAGAAAATTTCCATTTCTAGAACTGAGTGACTTTTAATTTCTATTTATCTGACTCAGAGTTTAGCTCTGGGAAAGAATAGGAAAAAAAAAAAAAAAACCTATCCTTAGGGATTAGTGAAAACAATAGCAACCTGCTAGGAGTATTGCAGATGCCCAAGGCTGTGGTTTGAGTTAGGGGAAGCTAGATCCTGGACAAAAATTTAAAAGGAAGTCCTGGAGAACTATAGAACCAAAGGAAACTTTGAAAAGCTCCAACACATTGCTGGGGATCTAAAAGGGTTTTGCATGCGTGGTGTTGCCAATAGGAAAACCCTGGGAAAAATATAAAAGTTCAGTCTTCACCTCTGGCTGAACTTGAGACTTTCACAAGTAGGAAGTAGAACCTAAAGCAGTCTTATAAACTTCCTGAAACTTCAATATGGAATTTCACACATCAATCCCCTTAGCAAAGGATTAAGAAAAATAAAAGAGAGGTACTTAAGAAAATATTTTGACCAAACTTGGGGTTCTTACTAATTTACACAGAACAAATGATAATCCCAAGCTTAAGAAGTAAAAATTAAAACAAGACCCTTAAAACAGTAAAGCTAACGAAAGAGTCAATGTTCTTATACTGTAAATAATACATAATACATAGGACTAGTTCTCAAAACAGCAATAAGAAAATAGCAAAACAGAATAGCAATAATACCAATAAACCCAATGGCGGGGGGAGGGGGGTGGTTAAGGTGTATGATTCTATTTATACAAATATATCATTTAAAATGTTCACTTTTCAACACATAATGATGTATACAAAGAAATAGAAATAAATGTGAAATGCAAAGAAAAAATATATAAAGAATTGAAAGGAAATACAACAACAGTATCTTGTCAGAGAAAATTTAATGAGACCAAATAGAAATTCTGGAGTAATATATATATATATATATATATATATATATATATAGAGAGAGAGAGAGAGAGAGAGAGAGAGAGAGAGAGAGAGATACAGATATAGATATAAATATATATATATATATATATATATATATATGTATATATAAAACATATAAGTACACACACACACACACAACTCAACCATAAAGAAGAATAAAATTATGACATTTGCTGGTAAATGGATGGAATCATACTGAGTGAAATAAGTCAGACTGAGAAGTAAAAGGTCAAGTGTTTTCTCTTATATGCAGAAGCTTAGGAGAAATAGAAAATTTAAAAGCGGGAGAAATCTCATGAAAAAGAAGAACAGCGCAGTAGAGAAGGGGAATGAGTGGGAGGGAGGAGCAATGGGCGAAAGGAGGAACAACAGAATGAAATTAACTGAACAATATCATGTGCTTGTAAGAAAACATCACAATGAATTCCACTTTTATTCACAACTATAATGCACCAATTAAAAATAAGAAAAATAAATAATTAAAAAATAAAAAAGAAGAAATAATGGTAGGAAAGTTGCCAAATTTAATGAAAACATTAATCTCAATATCCAAGAAGCTCAATAAACTCCTAGACAAAAGGCAAAAACTAAGAGAAACAAAGCCATAAGAAAAATGTGACTTATCACATACAAAAAATACTCAATACAATTAACAATTAATTTAAACTGTGGAGAACAGAAACTCCTGAAATGACATCTTCCAAGTGCTAAAGAGAAAATATCAACAATAATTCTATACCCACCAAAACTCTCATTCAGCAATGAATGAAAATTTTGAATATTCCAAGATAAATTAAAGCTGAGTAAACTTGATAGAGATGCACCTTAAAATAAATACTACAAAGAGATCTTCAAATTGTAATAAATTATGGTATTATAGGCATGCATCGCTGTACCTGTCAAGAAAGATACCTTCTCTCGCCTATCCTAATGGTCATGGCTAACACCTCTATAAGAAAGAAACATATTAACAAGAGAAAAGCATAAAAGGTTTTCTTAATTAAAGTTTTACATGCTATGGGAGACTTCAAAAATGAAAACCCAAAGACCCAGGGGAAATGATCTATTTTCATCTTAGACTAGATAAATAGCGAAAAGTCATGCAGAAATGTGATTGGACAAAAGGTATGACTGCCAAAGAAGATCCAGCAAAGCATGTCTGTCTGTTTTTTTGTTTGTTTGTTTGTTTTCCTGGTGTAGTGTCATTTCCTTCTCAGTTTAGGGACGGGTCTGGTGTGAGATGGGCATCTTATGATCTAGTATTCTATTAGACAGGGTAAGTCAGTCACTTTACTTATGGCTACACAGATAGGCAGAGGAAGTTTAGAGTAATATTCTAATTACTGTGGCTTTGGAAGAGCAATTCTAGTTTCTATGGCTCACTTCGGGGAGAAAGAGGAGCAGGAGAAAGGATAGGAAATGTCAAAGAAAGGTTTGGCTTCTGCAATCCTTCCAATACCCTTCAGTTTAAGTACTTAGCATATCTAAGTGGCATACTTTGGAGGTATTATTTTCTAGACTTCATTGTTGATACCTGAAATCCACCTGAAGAAAGGAAGAACACCAGAGAAGTTAACTACATTAATATAGAAAATAATATATTTGTTTATAAATCTTTTCTTCCCTTATCTAACTTAAAAAAAACACATAAAGCAATAATATAAAATTGTGTTAATGAAATTATGGGAAAATGTGATTTATATGATAATAGCTCAATAGAGATCAGAAGGAATGTGACTGTATTAGAACAAAATTTTATATGATATTAAAATTGTTTGTATAAAGAACTAAATCATCTTAAAATGCTAATTTTAATCCCAGGAGCATCATTAAGGACATACAAATATTATTAATAAAATAGCAGTATAGGAATTAAACTGATATACTATAACACATATAGTCAACAAACAAAAAGATAATAATGTACCAATACAAAAAGTAAAAATATATAACACATAACAATAGCAAACTGCAAATGTAAATCCTATGTATCCATAATTACAGTCAAAGTAAATAGATTAAGTACTCCAATCAAAATGCAGAGATTAGGAGGAAAGTTTTTTTCTTACATTTATTTATCTATTTATTTTGATACTAGGGATTTAACCCACGAAAGCTTTTACAATTGACATACATCATCAGTCCTTTTATTTATTTTTTTTTGAGACAGAGTCTAAGTTGCTTTATTACTTGTTAAGATACTGAAGCTTAACTTAAATTTGTAATTCTACTGTCTCAACTTCCTGAGTTTCTGGGATTACAGGCATGCACCACTGTACCTGTCAAGAAAAGATTTTTTTCCATACATGATTAATATGTGCTAACTACATAATGTCTGTAAGTCCCACACATTAAATCACATGACATAAAGAAGTTGAAAGTATGAAAAATAGTATAACATGTAAGAGAGCCATGTGGCCTATTCTAATAATTGAAAATAAAAACAATAAAACTAAGGTTAATACTGTTATCAGGCACAAAGAAGGACATTTTATAATCATAAATCAGGCAAATATAACAATTTTAAACATATATAATCTTAATAACAGAGTCTCAAAAAACACAAAGTAAAAACTGACAAAACAGAAAAATCTGAGAAGTAAATAATTCAGCAATGATAATTTGAGACTTAAATGTCCCATTTTCAAATAGAAGAACTTGGCAAAAATTCAGAAAAGAAAATAGAATAATTGAACAACACTATAAGCCAAGACCTAACAGATATCCCTGGAATACACATGCTAGGAGTCCTGAACAACGTCATTAGAGAATTAATTACCCCTAGGCATGGCAGTGAAGAAGGTACTGATAGGGAATACAGTCAACAGTCCTTGAGTCATCCCAGCCATGCACCAGACATGAGAATAATTTTGCCCGTGGAGTATTGATTTTCAGTTGTCAAATCATCCCTAGATAATAGTATAAAAATAAGCCTCCCCTGCTAAATCCAGTCTGAATTTCCAACCAAGAAAATTATGAACATTATATAAGTACTTGTTCTAAGTCACAAAGTATTGGGGCAGCTTGTTTTATAGCACTAGTCCTCAGAACAATAATCCCCCAGCATGGACTCACAATGACAGAGCAGCCACTCTGTCATGCTTCTTAGAAGAAAGGATGTCTAACCCATAATTGCAAACCTTTTCCTCATCTATCCCTATCAAAGTTACAATTGAATTAAGCAATTAATTAAACTAGGATAATTGAATATTTAAGTTAAACAATATAAGAATGGCATAATTATCAAGAGCCATCCTTGGGATGTTTGGACTATATTGTGCATCACAGCCTAGAGAATAGGATAATCTGGTGTCTGGGAATTTCCAGGGGACCTTTCCTCTGTGTAAGACTGCCTAGAAACATTGTGAGCACTATTCAGCTCTGCCTGGTCCCACATAGCACCAGAGATGGGGTGATCTGCTACAACCCCACAGCCACACTGCCCCTCTGAGATGGGTGTGACATTCCAAGAGGCCAATCAACCTGATGACTGCAAGACATTATGAAGCAAGACTTCACCCCTGAAACCTTATCCCTGCCTTTTATGTACCCCCTTAAATAAACTACAGGAGCCATTTTCTAATTGTCCAGCTCCAGATCCTGTGTGGACTGGACCTAACAGGGGCTCCAACTTTTTGAAACTATCATTCCAACTTTTTCTTTTGTTCTCTACTAATTATTCTAGACTTTAATTTGTTAGGTGGCTAACACCCTCCTTGGCAAGATGAACCCCCTAAAAAGGCACTGGCTACCTCCCCATAAATAATTATCTATTTTTCAAAACTCTCCCATTTGACTTAACTTCTTTAGTACCCTTTCTCTTCATTAAAAAAAAAAATTTCCCATCACAGAAATTTCTCAATATACTACAAAAAAAGTGAATAAAAACATAAAAACAAAACTGGAGCTGGGATTGTGGCTCAATGGCAGAATGCTTGCCTTGCACATAGAAGGCATTAGGTTCAATCCTCTGTACCACATAAAAATAAATAAATAAAATAAAAGCATTATGTCCATCTGCAACCAAAAAATAAATATAAAAAATTAAAAATAAACAACTTATTAGTCACTACATGGGAACTTTCAAACTAATTTAAAAGTATGTAATTGTTTGGTTTCATGAAGAACTCCAGACTCGACCACATTACCAGACCTTAACCTATACCTCAGAGCCATAGTAACAAAATCATCATGGTATGGGCATCAAAACAGACATGTAGACCAATGACACAGAATGGAGGACACAAATGCAAACCTACATAAATACAGTTATCTCATATTAGACAAAGGTGCCAAAAACATTCACTGGAGAAAAGATAGCCTATTCAACAAATGATGCTTGGAAAATTGGAAATCCACATGTAACAAAATGAAATTAAACCACTATCTCTCAGCCTGCACAAAATTTGACTCAAAGTGGATCAAAGACTTATGCATCAGTACTGAGATCTTGTCTGATGAGGTCCTTGGCCCAAATCTTCACCATGTCAGCTTAGGAACTGACTTCCTCTACAAGACTCCTAAAGCACAAGAAGTAAAATTAAGAATCAATAAATGGGATGGAATCAAACAAAAATGCTTCTTTGCAGCAAAAGAAACAATCAATAACAAAGAGAGAGCCTACAGAATGGGAGAGAATCTTTATCACATGCCCCTCAGATAGAGCACTAATCTTCAGGATATATAAAGAACTCAAAAAACTTACCACCAAAAAACAAATAACCCAACTAAACAGACATTTCACAGAAGAAGAAATACGATTGATCAACAAATACATGAAAAGATATTCAACATCTCTAGAAATTAGAGAAATGCAAATTAAAACAGTACTCAGATTCCATGTCACTCCAGTCAAAATGCCAATCATCAAGAATACAAGCAACAATAACTGTTGGTGAAGATGTGGGGGAAAAGATACACTCATACATTGCTGGTGGGACTGCAAATTTGTACAACCACTATGGAAAGCACTATGGAGATTCCTACGAAAACTTGGAATGGAACCACCATTTGACCCAGTCATCCCACTGCTAGGTTTATACCAAAAGGACTTAAAATCAGCACACTACAATTATGTAGCCACATCAATGTTTATAGCAGCATAATTTATAAGAGCTAAGCTTTAGAACCAGCATAGGTACTCTTCAACAGATGAATGGATAAAGAAATTGTGGTATATACACACACTGGAATATCACTCAGCATTAAAAGAGAATAAAATTATGACATTTGCAGGTAAATGGATGGAGTTGAGAATATTATGCTAAGCAAAATAAGCCAATCCCAAAGAATCAAAGGCCAAATGTTTTCTCTGATATGCAAAAGATAATTCACAAAGGAGGAAGGGAAGAATAGAATATTTTGGACTAGATAGAGGGGAGTGAAAGAAGGGGAGGAGGTGTGGGGTAGGAATGATAATATAATAAATTGGACATTATTACCTTCTATATATATGTTTATATGATCAGTGTAACTCTACATCATATACAACCAGACGAATAAGAAGTTATACTCCATGTACGTATGATATATCAAAATGCATTCTATTGTCATATATAACTAATTAGAACAAATATATATACATATATATGTATGTATGTGTATATATATTTATATCTGTAAAAAAAGACCTTGAGACTCAACCTTATTGTGCCAAATGACAAGGTCTTATTCTTTGAAGCCAGACACAGAAAGAAATATATTACATGATCTAACTTGTATAACATATCTAAAAAAAAAAGACAAAAACATCAAATATATAGAGATATAAAGCAAAATAATGGTTCTCACGGGCAAGAAAGAAGGCAGAGGAAATGGGGAGATGTAGTAGGATACAAAGTATTTGATGTTGGGTGAACAAGTTTATAGATATATAATGTTCAAAATGAGGACTACTATGTTCAAAATGAGATAGTTCTACTGTACATAGAATTCATGCAAAAAAAGTATGTGTTAGCTGCTCTTGCCACAAAAATAAAGACAGAAAAACAATGAAAATGGGTAGCTATGAGATAATAGATATGTTAATTTGCTTGACCATCATGACTTTTTTACCATCTATCTGTATCCCAAGCATTATGTTGCATAACTTAAATATATATCATACTTTTTTAATTTTATTTTTTAAATACATGTCAGCAGAATGCCTCACAATTCTGATTACACATATAGAACAATTTCTCATACCTCTATTTGTTTATAAAGTATGTTCACATCAATTCATGTCTTCATACGTGTACTTTGGATAATGATGTCTATCACATTCGACCATCCTTGCTAATCCCCTGCCCCTTCCTTTTCCCTCCCACCCCTCTTTCCTATCTAGAATTCATCTAATTCTCCCATGCTCCCACTTCCTACCAACTATGAGTCAGCCTCCTTATATCAGAGAAAACATTCAGCATTTGTTTTTAGGGACTTGCTAACTTCACCTAGCATTATCTTCTCCAACGCCATCCATTTACCTGCAAATGCGATGATTTTATTCTCTTTTTTTGCTGAGTAAAATTCCATTGTGTATATGTGCCACATTTTTTTTATCCATTCATCCATTGAAGGGTATCTAGGTTGGCTCCACAGTTTAGCTATTGTGAATTGTGCTGCTATAAACATTGATGTGGCTGTGTCCCAGTAATATGCTGTTTTTAAGTCCTTTGGGTATAGTCTGAGGAGAGGGATAGTTGGGTAAAATGGTGGTTCCATTCCCAGATTTCCAAGGAATCTCCATATTGCTTTCCATATTGGCTGCATCAATTTTGCAGTCCCACCAGCAATGTATGAGTGTGCCTTTTTCCCCACACCCTCACCAACACTTATTCTTGTTTGTCTTCATAATTCTTTCCATTCTAACTAGAGTGAGAAGTTATCTTAGAGTAGTTTTGATTTGCATTTCTCTAATTGCTAGAGATGATGAGCATTTTTTCATATATTTGTTGATTGATTGAATATCCTCTTCTGAGAAGTGTCTGTTGAGGAACTTGGCCCATTTATTGATTGGGCTATTTGATTTTTTTGGTGTTTAGCTTTTTGAGTTCTTTATATACCCTGGAGATTAGTGCTCTATCTGATGTGTGGGATGTAAATATTTAATCCCAAGAGGTAGGCTCTCTATTTACCTCACAGACTGTTTCTTTTGCTGAGAAGAAAGTTTTTAGATTGAGTCTATCCCTTTTATTGATTCTTGGTTTTAATTCTTGCACTATAGAAGTCCTATTAAGGAAGTTGGGGCCTAATCCCACGTGATGGAGATTAGGGCCTACTTTTTCTTCTATTAGATGCAGAGACAAGAATCATATGATCATCTCAATTGATGCAGAAAAAGCATTTGACAAAATACAGCACCCCTTCATGTTCAAAACACTAGAAAAACTAGGGATAACAGGAACATATCTCAACATCGTAAAGGCTATCTACATTAAGCCTCAGGCCAACATCATTCTAAATGGAAAAAAATTGAAGGCATTTCCTCTAAAAACTGGAACAAGACAGGGATGCCCTCTTTTACCACTTCTATTTAATATAGTCCTTGAAACACTGGCCAGAGCAATTAAACAGACAAAATAAATTAAAGGGATACATATAGGAAAAGAAGAACTTAAATTAGCACTATTTGCTTACGATATGATTCTATGCCTAGAAGACCCAAAAAGCTCCACCAGAAAACTTCTAGAATAGTAAACAAATTCAGCAAAGTAGCAGGTTATAAAATCAACACCCATAAGTCAAAGGCATTTCTGTATATCAGTGACAAATCCTCTGAGTCGGAAATGAGGAAAACTACCCCATTTACAATAGCCTAAAAAAATAAAATAAAATACATGGGGCTCAACTAATGAAAGAGGTGAAAGATCTATACAATGAAAACTGCAGAATCCCAAAGAAAGAAATCAGCTGGGGTTGTGGTTCAGTGGTAGAGCGCTGGCCTAGCCCTGGGTTCAAAACTCAGCACCACATACAAATACATAAAATAAAGGTATTGTGTCCAACTGCAACTTAAAAATAAATATTTTTTTTAAAAAAAAAAGAAAGAAAGAAATCAAAGAAGACCTTAGAAGATGGAAAAAATCTACCTTGCTCTTGGAAAGGTAAAATTAATATTACCAAAATGACTAATACTTTCAAAAGCACTATACAGATTTAATGCAATTATGATCAAAATCCCAATGGAATTCCTCATAGAAATAGAAAAAGCAATCATGAAATTCATCTGGAAAAATAAGAGACCAGAATAGCTAAAGCGATCCTTAGCAGGAAGAGTGAAGCAGGTGACATCACTATACCAGACATTAAACTATACTACAGAGCAATAGTAACAAAACGGAATGATATTGGCACCAAAACAGACTGGTAGAGCAATGGTACAGAATAGAGGACACAGAGACTAACCCACAAAATTACAATTATCTTATATTAGACAAAGATGCCTTGTAGAAAAGATAGCCTCTTCAACAATGGTGCTGGGAAAACTGGAAGCCCATACACAAAAAAATGAAATTAAACCCCTATCTCTCACCATGCACAAAACTCATTTCTAAATGGATCAAGGACTTAGGAATACAACCAGAGACGCTGTGTCTAATATATCACAAAATTTGATATAAAATATCCTATTGGCTTTGTGTTTTTATTATAAACTACAAATATGTTCATGATACATAATTGACCTAATCATAGTAATCTGATGTTGAAAAATAGAAAAAAATGCATTGCTTTTCAAAGTTTCTTTTTTTATTTTGTTGTAGTCCCAAATCACAAGCCATTCTACAGAGATTATATTTCATAGGTTGGAGCTAAGAATGGGAAGTACTGTCTTATGTATTTTCAATATTTTACCCTTGTGTAAGTTATAATCCACTGTGATTCTCCAACTTATTTTTAATTGGGGGAAAGTGGCTGAGTTTCTAAAAATGTATAGAATGTGGTCTCTTATGCATCTTATCTGGGAAATGTTTGATGTACAATGATCTAACGAAACAAATTACTAAAATAAAATCTGAATCAGTAACTAGAAAAAAAGCAAAACAAAATATCACCATTATTTACTATTTAACTTCTGGGAGAAAAGCATTAATAGGTTAAAATAGTTCTTCATTATTGCTATGTAGTTTCTTGGTAACATTCACATTTTAAAATATTATCTCAAGTAATGCCATGTATTAGACCAGAGCTTTTGAAGGTTTGTGGAGGCAGTGGAGAGGAACTGATGGGGAATTTAAACACAAACCATCCAATTCAATTGGGAAAATGATGCTAATTATTACTCAGAGGCAAAGACAAATTCATGAGATTAACTTGGTAGGGGTTGAGATTTTCACATAGAAGTTATACAGCAGGAGATACATAAACTTCCTTTAAAATGTGATAAGGCTATCTCTTGTATTTGACTGCATTAATCCCAAATGCTTTTGAAAGCTTCTTGTGGACAGGGACTTCATTCTGTTCACCAAAGTGTTCCTAGTGCCTTTCATATTTGCTGACTTAGATGAATACATAAATAATTAATAGAAAGCAAAAAGTTTGAGTCAATATTATTTTGTAAAAATAAAAAGAGCAAACATCTGTGAATAATCACTTTTGATTATTGCTTAATGCTTTAAAGCATGCAGTGACAGATGCAATCCTTATGGGTTGAAGATTCAAGTTATAAGAAAAATAAATAAATGAAGAGATGAGCTAGTGGATATCCAAATATCCTTTAGGAATTCGAGACATTCATTCCTCTATTTGCTGGCAGTGATTCTAGAATATGATTTCTACCAGCAAACCTCCTTGGGGATTGCTTTTGCTAAAGAAAGGCCTGGTTCAAGATCCTACCCCCTTCCAAACCACCCTACAGCCAATGACTGATCTAAAGGAGATTATAAAGACCCTTCCCCTTCAGCCTCCTGGGCCAACTCTAAAGGGCCATCCTAGCCCCAATGTTTACTGCTTTATTGGAAGTGTATTCTCCCTCTACCATATCCCCAAGGGTTGGCCACTACCTCGCCAGGGAATTCTTGACTGCTCTGAGGAATGAGACTCTGAGGAAGAAATTAAAGTCTAGAAGAACAAAAGACAAGAGTCAGAAAGGATAGTTTTAAAGATGGAGCCCCTGATAGATCTCGTTGTCATAGGAGCAGGAGCTAGACAATCAGAAAACAGCTCCTGTGGTTTATTTAAGGGGGTACATCAAAGGCAGGGGTAAAGTTTCAAGACATCTTGTTTCTTGATGTCTTACAATCAGCAGATTGATTGGCATCTTGGCAGGTCACACCCATCTCAGAGGGGCTGTAGGCTACAGCAGGTCACCCCATCTCTGGTGCAGTGTGGGACCGTTGGAAGAGCTTGAATAGGGCTCTGTGTCTGAGCAGTCTTACACAGAGGAAATGTCCACTGGAAGTTCTCAGACACCAGATTTCCCTACTCATTAGGCTTCAGTGGGCAACAGTCCACACACAACTCATGGAGGGCTCTGAACAGTATCTGGTTCTTTTCCTCTCATTTCCAAATCTTCATCATGAGTGTTACGATTTAGATATGAGGTACCCCCCAATAAAGTTTATATGTTAACAAAGGAGGTGAAATTATTTTATCATGAGAAATTTAACCTAACCAGTGGATTATCCATTTGACATATTAATAATTAAATTGGATTAGTGGGTGGTAACTGTCCACAGGAGGGGTATGCTTGCAGGAGGTGGGTCACTGGAGGTGTGCCCTGTCTCCTTCTTCTTTCTGTCTCTCTGTTTCTTTGCTACCATGAGGTAAGAAGCTTTCCTCCACCATACCCTTCTGCCAAAATATTCTGCTTCACTTTGGGCCCAGAGTGATGGAGTCAGCCAATCATGGGCTGAACCTATAAAATCATGAGCCCCAAAATAAACTTTTCCTGCTCTAAATTATTCCTGTCAGGTCTTTGGGTCACAGTGATGAAAAGCTGACTAATATAATGAAAACATCCTTAAATAATGGGTGCTACATGCTAATCTGTATCTCAGAAAATTAGGAACCACGTCTCCTTATCTATTTCTTCCACTTTATCAAACTGCCTCATGCATGAGCCCACACAAGAAGTTACTTCTTCTTATCTTTTTTATTCCAGCAGAAAGAGTTGCCCTAGTTTTCTATAAGTGTTTGCTTCCTCGTCTTCCATTATTTTGTATGGCCTAATTGAATGAACATTTCTTTGCTTCTCTCAAGACTCAATAAAAATGTAACCTGTCCTCATAAAAATATTAAAGACTATCAATTTTCTATGTCTTTCTATTTTTATTATGTGTCTTTAGAGATTAGAGAGAGTCCGATCATGATTATCCATATGAACAAATCAGTTTCCAATTCCTCTGGCAGATTTCTAAGCAACCTTGCTTGAAAAACACCTGGTAAAACATGCTTTCATTCAACTTCAGACAATTCAAAAGCAGCTGAAAGTCACTTAAGTGGAAACCCAACCATGATGCTGCTTTTCAAATCAAAAGCAAGAACTCTGCTCCACAGGATATGGCAGAGTGCCAGGTGTTTAATATTTGAGGGACAAGCACAGTGTTCAGAGCTTCTTTACATAATTGACAAACCAAAGCCCAACACACCAAGGTTAGCAATTCACTTCTTTGGGGCCACAGAACTGGTATTGTGATATTCCTGCACTGCACATAAATCACTTTTGTAAAACAAGTACAGGTTGTTTTGAGTCCCTAAAAAAACTAGCAACAAGCCTCTGGGTAACTGAGCAATGTCAGAACAAGGTACAGCGAGGATTCAGGGTCACTTTGGAATCACCATCATTTTTCTTCTTTCTTGCTCCTGAAACTGCCAAATTGTTTTTGGCCCAAAAGCTATGCATTTAAATTCTATGCAGATGATAGCACAGATGTACGGTCACTCCACAGGTCTTTGATGGATTGGATTGGGACATCAAACATCAGCACATCTCCAGATGTCACAGAAAGCTTTGCAGAAGGTTTTCAGATTATGTTTTGCCAACCATTTGGGCTCGAAGACAGAAGATGTTATACAAGCTGATCAGCGTGATCACAAATCACTGGTGGTCAGAGTTTGATGTGCCTTATTCTTCCTTGTGTGTGTGGCAAAGGACACGTCATTGATCTGCTATCAGAGGAAGGAAAACATAGAAAACTAACTCGAAAGTATAGAACAGTCTATGTGAAATTTCTAAAGAGAAGACAATTATTACAAGTTGTTTTATACTTTTTTTCTTCTCTTGATGGGAGAAAATAAATCATAAATTGATATTTCTGAATGCCTATCATGTCAGTTCCTCTACAAATTTATATATTGGCATATATTTAACATAAAATTTATATCATTTATGTATATAATTAAATGTCTCATTTGACTCTCACAATCAATGCATGAAAAAAAAAGAGGAAAATGAAGTCCTTAGGATGTCAATAACTTGCCTAGGTTTACACAAAAACTAAAGTGAAATTATCGGCATTTAAAGAAAAGTTGTGATGACTTCCAAAGTATGATACTCTCACCCTTGCACCCCATGTTATATGGATTGTGATCCTAAGCATACAATTTTTTTTTTCTTTTTCCGGATTTTTTTTCTTTTAACTCATAAAACTTGTTGGCCGAGCTGTCTATTCATAAAACGACCCATGCTATGTTCAAGATTCTATTTGTCCAAAGCACAAGTGGGTTCTAACAAAATGAAAAAGACACTGATTCTGCTTTTGATTTATTGTTTAGTGTGGGTTATTGCAACCAATTACAAAAATATCCTACACAGTGAAAGTTCCATGTACTTGTTAATATTTCAGCCAGACATTAAAGGATTAGTGGGGATAGGCGAAAAGAGCACCCTAAGTGGAACAGTATGGACAATCATAGTGCATGTCTAGAAGTGCAAAAATAACTCAACATTGCCAGGAGACAGGCTGCATGGACAGAATTGTAAACAACCCCCCCCCCCAAAAAAAAAGACATTGTGATCATATCAAAGTCTTTCATAAACATAAACAGGAAGTCTAGAGAAGGAGAATCTTGAGATTTGCAGATTATCTCAGTTCTTCACCCCTTTCTCTATCCATGACCTTTGATTTGGAATTTGGCTAGGTCCTCTGCCTGGAAAGGGAGTGTGCCTTGTCCTGTTCTTTTATTTGAATTCAGCCAAACACTCCTACCCCTCTGTCTCCATAACCTACACAACCAGTAAGTACCCCATTCTTCATTACTAAAATTTTGTCATTTCAAGTAACTTATATAAATTTGAATAATATAATACATAACCTTTGAGTTTGGCTTCTGTGTTTTTCCACTCAGCTTAATTCTCTGGAGATTCATTTAGTTGCATATATCAATGTTTTGTACCTTTTTTTTTTTCTGAGTGCTATTCCGTGGTAAAGATGTACCACAGTTAACCATTCACACATCTGGGTTGTTTAAGGTTTGAGGTAATTATGGATAAAACTTCTCATCTGAATACAAGTTTCTGTGTAAATGTAAGTTTTTATTTCTTTGGGATTAAGGCCTAGGTGTGCAATTGTGAGGCCATATAGTAGCTACAAGTTTGATGCTTTAAGGAACTGCCAAACTGTTTCCCAGAGTGGCAGTACTATTTTGTATCCCTGCTAGCAGTGTGGAAGTGATCCAGGACTCTATATTATCCCTATTTTCAATTTTAGCCGATCTAATAGGTGTTTAATGAAATCTTATTGAGGCTTTAGTTTGCATTTCTCTGGTGCCTAATGATGGTAAACACCTTTTCCTGTGATTATTTGTCATCTGTTTATTTTCTTTGATGAAACATCATATGTTATATTTTGCCTATGATTTGGTTGGATTATAAATATATTTCTTTCTGGAGCGATTAAATGTGCAATATTTTTAATTTTACTGTGTTTTCAGAACTAATATACAAACATGTAATTGATTTTTGTTTTTCTTATATTCTGTTAAATTTCTGTACTTACTAACTCTAGAAATTTTTTGGAGATTTCTTGGGATTCTCCACAAAAGATAATTGAGCCATCTGCAAAAGAGAGCCCATTCCTTTCCAATCTGGATGTATTTTATTACCTCTTCTTGCTCTGTTCCACTGGGAAAAACTTCTATCACTATATTTAATTGGAATAGATAAAAGTGGAACACCTTACCTTGATCCTAATGTTATGTTAAAGAATTCAGTCTTTTTATCTTTAAGTATAATGTTACTGTAGGTTTTTCATAGACATTCTTTATAAAACTGAGAAATTTCCCATCTATTCTTATCTTTCTGAGAGGGTTCTTTTTTTAAATCATAAATGAGTAACTTAGTCTGTTAATACAGTGGATACATTGATTTCCAAATTTTGAAACAATTGTGCATCCCTGAAATAAATCCCATTTAGTCATGGAGTATGTATATATTTTCATTTGTTGCTGGATTCTGCTTGGTAATACTTTGTTAAGGACTTTTGCACCTATATGGATGATTACTACTGATTTACATTTTCTGATTTAAATATTTCCCAGTCTGTTTTTTTTTTAATTAGGATAAGATTAGTTTCATAAAGAGGACTATAAACTATTCTTACTCTTTTTATTTTCTTGAAAAATATTATGTAGAATTGATACTCATTTTGGTAAAATTCTCCATTGAAGATATCCACACCTGAAACTTTCTATTGGGGGAAGTTCAAATTATAAATGTAATTTCCTTAATAGTGATAGGGCTCTTTAAATTATGAGTTTTATAGTGGGAGATTTAGAGTAGTTTCTATATCTTGAGTAATAATTATCTAATTATCAAATATGTATGTGTACAGTTGTATTGGTCAGTGTTTTGTCATTGTGTCAAGAACAACTTAAAGGAAGAAGAGTTAATTTTGGCTTATGATTCCAGAAGTTCAATTCATGCTTTTGCAGACTCCATTGCTCTGGACCAAGGTGAGGCAGAACATCATGGTGGAAGGGCCTGGCCGAGGAAAGGGATCAATAAATGATTGTCAGGAAGCAGCAGAGAGCTTGAGTGCAAGGAGCCAGGGATAATATAATTCCCCAGGGCATGCCCCCAGTGTCCTAATTGTTCCAGACATGCCCTATCTGCCTATAGTTACCACCCAGAATCCATTTAAATTATTAAAACATCACATGCATTAATCTACTAATTAAGTACAACTCTCATTATATAATCATATGACCTCTGAACATTGCTTCCTGGTCTCACAGATAACATTTTGGGAAACACTTCATATTCAAACTATAACATTAGGCCCCTGGCCCCCAAAAGCTCATGCCCATCTCACAATGCAAAATGCATTTAGTCCATTTCCAAGAGTTCCCTAGTCTTAACAGTTCTAGTATCGCCCAAAAGTCCAAGTTCAAAATCTCTTCTGAGACTCAAGGGAAACTCATGGCTGTGAGCCATAAAGATTAAAAGCAAATGACCTATATCCAATATATAATGGCACAGAGTAAATATTTTCATTCCAAAAGGAAGAAATTGGGTCATAGAAGGAAGTCATAGGACCCAAACAAGACTGAAATCCAGCTGGGTAAATAAGTCCTATAGCTCCAGCACCTGGGGCACATGGCATTGTGATGTTCTCTCCAAAGGGCTTGTGTAGCTCTGCCCCTGGGACCTCGCTGATTGCAGCTCACATGGCCTCTCTCCCTTGGCTTGTTTCTGCTTGATCCCTGCGACTTTCCTCTGCAGATGTTCCACATTACTGGCAACTCTTAATTGCTTGGGTTTCTACTGCTGCTTCAGCTTCATTCTCACATCTTCACACATGGCCTTCTCAGTGAATGTCTAGAGGGATTCTGTCCCTACTACACTTTGCCTGGCCTTCCAGGCCTTTTTTTGACAGGTTGTTGGAAGCCTTCATGACCTCCTCACTGCAGCATCCAACATTCCTGTAGAGTCAGCACCTCATGAATGATACCAAATTCTGCCACCATCTTGAGCACTACCCAGCCCTCCCAGGACCGTGACTACAGTCGAATCTGAGTGCCACTGCCAATCCACAAAACTACAACTATCTTATATTTGATCAAGGGGCTAAAAGCATGCAATGGAGGAAGGATAGCATCTTCAACAAATGGTGCTGGGAAAACTGGAAATCCATATGCAACAAAATGAAGCTGAATCCCTTTCTCTCGCCATGCACAAAAGTTAACTCAAAATGGATCAAGGAGCTTGATATCAAATCAGAGACTCTGCGTCTGATAGAAGAAAAAGTTGGCTCCGATCTACATATTGTGGGGTCGGGCTCCAAATTCCTTAATAGGATGCCCATAGCCCAAGAGTTAATAACAAGAATAAGCAAATGGGTCTTACTTAAACTAAAAAGTTTTTTCTCAGCAAGAGAAACAATAAGAGAGGTAAATAGGGAGCCTACATCCTGGGAACAAATTTTTACCCCTCACACTTCAGATAGAGCCCTAATATCCAGAATATACAAGGAACTCAAAAAATTAAACAATAAGATAACAAATAACCCAATCAACAAATGGGCCAAGGACCTGAACAGACACTTCTCAGAGGAGGACATACAATTAATCAACAAGTACATGAAAAAATGCTCACCATCTCTAGAAGTCAGAGAAATGCAAATCAAAACCACCCTAAGATACCATCTCACTCCAATAAGATTGGCAGCCATTATGAAGTCAAACAACAATAAGTGCTGGAGAGGATGTGGGGAAAAGGGTACACTTGTACATTGCTGGTGGGACTGCAAATTGGTGCGGCCAATTTGGAAAGCAGTATGGAGATTCCTGGGAAAGCTGGGAATGGATCCACCATTTGACCCAGCTATGGCCCTTCTCGGACTATTCCCTGAGGACCTTAAAAGAGCGTACTATAGGGATACTGCTACATCAATGATCATAGCAGCACAATTCACAATAGCTAGACTGTGGAACCAACCTAGATGCCCTTCAATAGATGAATGGATAAAAAAAAATGTGGCATTTATACACAATGGAGTATTATGCAGCACTAAAAATGACAAAATCATGGAATTTGCAGGGAAATGGATGGCATTAGAGCAGACTATGCTAAGTGAAGCTATCCAATCCTTAAAAAACAAATGCCAAATGTCTTCCTTGATATAAGGAGAGCAACTAAGAACAGAGCAGGGAGGAAGAGCATGAGGAAAAGATTAACATTAAACAGAGACGAGTGGGGGGAGGGAAAGGGAGAGAAAAGGGAAATTGTATGGAAATGAAGGAGACCCTCAATGTTACACAAAATTACATATAAGAGGTTGTGAGGGGAAAGCGGGGGGAAACAAGGGAGAGAATTGAACAATAGCAGATGAGGTAGAGAAGGAAGATGGGAGGGGAGGGAGGGGGGATAGTAGGGGATAGGAAAGGTAGCAGAATACAACAGTCACTAATATGGCATTATGTAAAAATGTGAATGTGTAACCGATGTGATTCTGCAATTTGTATTTGGGGTAAAAATGGGAGTTCATAACCCACTTGAATCAAATGTATGAACGATGATATGGTTTGAGCTTTGTAATGTTTTGAACAACCAATAAAAAAAAAAGATTTCCTAACCTCCTTGTGTCAGA
Organism: Marmota monax; assembly: GCF_021218885.2. Classification (NCBI taxonomy): domain Eukaryota; kingdom Metazoa; phylum Chordata; class Mammalia; order Rodentia; family Sciuridae; genus Marmota; species Marmota monax. Next base: position 5,955,594 of record NW_026695222.1, on the reverse strand, counting down.
TAGGTGCTCCAATAGTCTCATCTCAAAATAATTTTTACTTTTACACCCTTGGTCCTCTGATGGGTGAGGTCCTGCCTATTCCTGAGATGCCCATAAGCCATATTTCCAATTGTCCCTTTGTAATGTACTTAACATCCTTTTATTGGCTGTAATCTATTCAATAATTTCAACTTTCTTTGCTGCCATTTTATATATAGTCTTCTGGCCAAATTAAAAGCTTTAAAAATCTTCCACTCTGCTTTCTGTTCTTGATTATCATAGCAAATTTGGCTAAAAGCCACCAACAATATCCATGCTGCCATGTAAATGCCATGCACCTTGACATTTCCTCCCCCAGGTTAGTCTATCACCTCCACATTCAGCTTCACACAGTCTCATAACATGACCAGAATTTAGACAAGTGTGTTTCCACCATGTAATGCAAATATACTCTAGTCCGATTCCCAACAGAGTCCTCATTTCCACCTGAAATCTCATGAGCACAGTCTACTGTCTACATTTCTATCTGCAACCTTATCTTTGGGGCTCCCATAAGAATTAATTATTAAGCTGTGCTTACAGAATTCTAAGGCCACTCCAGCCTGCATCTCCAAACTTCAAACTCTTCTCACAAACCAGTTCCAAATGCTTCTTTTGAACCACATGATCCAGGTTAGTCACAGAAACAACTCCACTTCTCGGTACTAATTTCTGTGTTAGTCAGAATTTCATCACTGTGACCAAAAAAACCTGACAAGAACAACTTAGAGAAGGAAAAGTTTATTTTGACTCATGATTTCAGAGGTTCAGTCCATGGTTAGCAAACTCTGTTGCTTTGGGTCCAAGATGAGGAAGGTCATGGCAGAGGAAAGCAGCACATGACATGAGAGTCAGGAAACAACAGACAGCTTGAGTGCAAAGATCTAGGGAAATTATAAGTCCCTAAGGGTATACCCACAGTGATCACTTCCTTCAGCCATGCCCTTCCCCCTACAGTTACTGCTCATTAATCTATTTAAATCATTAATCCATCAAATGGATTAATTAATGAAATGGATTAATCTACGGATTGGGTTACAGTCTTCACAATCTAATCATTTCACCTCTGAGCATTCTTCATTGTCTTACACATGAACTTTGGGGGCCACCTCATATTCAAACCATAATAACATTTGTTCCCTAATTATGCCTTTGATTTCTTCAATGACTCCAATGATAACCCTTTCCTGGCCTATTATTGTAACTCATGACTAATTTCTCTTTTCTATTGCTGTGTTGTTAAACATGTGTCTATTTTATTATTCTTGTCAAAAACCATCTTGTCTTTTCTCAGTGTGTGCTTTTCCATTATTTATGGTTTATGATTCATTGATTTCCATTCTTAATTTCCTTTTGTCTCTTGTTTGGGGTTTTTTTTAGTTATTTTCAGAGGTTATTGAGATGGGAGCTTAGGTGACTGATTTGAAGATTTTACCCTTTTCTAAAGTATGCATTTAGTGCTATAAATTTCCTTCTCAAACTGCTTTAGCTATCACCCTCACATTTTGATAGGTCTACTTTACTTTTTATTACACTGAAATTTTTTTGTCCCTTGGAACTTCTTCTTTGACCTAGGTTATTTTGAAAGGCGTGCAAGTTTACTTTCAAGTAAAATTACTGTTATTGATCTATAACTTTATTCACTGTAATTGGTGACTACTCTATGATTTCAAATCTGTTCAGGTATGTTTTCTTTGTTTCTTTGTTGTTGTTGTTGTTGTTGTTGTTGTTGCTCCTAGATATAGTCTATCTGGGTTTATATCCTATGATCTCTTAAAAATAACATATATTTTGAATAAAATGTCCTATGAATGTCAATTACATACCACTTAGTGCTATTTAGTTCTTCTTTATCCTTTCTTAGTTCTCTGTAATTAGTTCTCTAAATTCTTTTTTTTAGATATTTATTTTTAGTTGTAGTTGGACACAATACCTTTATTTTATTTACTTTTATGTGGTGCTGAGGAGCAAACCCAGGGCCTAGTACGTGCTAGGCAAGTGCTCTAGCACTGAGCCACAACCCCAGCCCCGTAGTTCTCTGAATTCTGGAGGGGTAGATGTTGAAACCTTCTACTATAATTGTAGGTTTGATGATTTCTCCTTTTCATTCCTTTTCTTTTTTCTTTTTAACTTCACATATTTTGCAATTTTCTTGTTTAGTGTATGTATATTTAGAATTGCTATGCTATTTTGGTTCACTGACCTTTTATCATATTAGACGCTCCTTTCTGTCTCTATTACTATTTGCCCTAAGGTAGACTTAATCTGATATTGATACAGCTGTTCTTTCTTTCCTTTGGTAATAATGTTTGCATCATTTATCATTTTTGTTCTTTTACCTTCAGTCAGTCTATACAGTTTTATTGGATGTGAGTTTGATTTAGAGAGCATTTAGTTAGTCTTTCTTTTATCTAATGTGTCAGTCTTTGTCCTTTAATTTATATTTAAATATATTGCAGTTAAAGTAAGTATTGATATAATAGAGTTAAAGTTTGTCACTTTTTTTGTTTTGTTTATTTTCTCTTTTCCATTTTTCTGATTTATCCTATGAGTTGCTAGATCATTTACTAAAATTCTAACTTGATACATCTATTGTGCTTTTGAGTATATTTCTCTTTAGATATAGCCATTTTTGTGTCATATTCTATTGTCATTCTCATTTTGACAGTTTACATTAGCATAGACAACTTATCTTTCTTTACATCACTTATCCTTTCCCATTAATAGCATACTTGAAAATATATCCTATACATATATTCAGAACTGTATAAACGATGATGTAAGTGTTCAACTATAAGTCATAATTTAGAAAACCTCAGAGAAGAAGGAAAGCCTAGTATACTTGCTCATTGTTTTGCTCACAGTGTTCTTCCTTCACTCCTACAGCTGCAGGATTGCTTTCTTGACCATCTCCTATTTAAAGAAATACCTTCTTTTGAGATAGATCTTCCAGTGACAAATCTTAGTTTTTCTTCATCTGAAAATGTTTTGGATTTCAAACTCTGTGTACTTGCTGTTGAGATTTCTGCTGTCATCAAGATTCTTTTTCCCTTACCAGAAAAATTTTATCTCTGCTTGCTTTTAATTTGGGGGTTTCTGTTTTGTTTTGTTTTCCTTTCCTTCATTTTTAGTCTCCAGAAGTTTAATTAATCTACGTCTTAGCACAAATTTATTTATAATTATCTATTTGGAATGCATTACATTTCTTGAATCGATAGATCTTTCTCTTGCTCAGCTAGGAAGGGTTTCAGCCATAGTTTCCTCAAGTACTTTTTCACCACTACCCTCTCCCATTTCTCTTTTTGGGTATTGCATGACACAAATTTTAGATTTTGGCCATAACCCCATAGGTCTATGAGTTCTTTCCTTTTATTGCCCATGTTATTTTTTTCCCCTATTATTCAGATTGGGTGATGACTATTGTTCTTTCTTCCATTTTTCTGATTCTTTCATCCCTCCTTCATGCTATTGAACCAAGCATTGAGTTTTTGTTTGGACTATTGTGTTTTCCAGTTCTTACTTGCTCATTTGTTCTTCCTTATATTTCTTTGCTGAGACTTTTCATTTATTCTCTTCTCTTTTTTCCTTTTGTTTCAGTTGTGTTCATAATTGATTGCTTAACCACATTTGAGGTATGCTTTTAAATGTTTGATCATTAATCCTGATGTCTTGTCAACTCATTGTTGGTATCTCTAGATTTTCTTTTTTTGTTTCCCAGCCCCCCTGTGGTTTTGACATAACAAATTATTTCTTTTTTAACTGAAAATTGAAAATTACTATTTTAGGTGAAGCTTGATTTTTATTGAAACCTTCTGTTTTAATTGGCTTCCACTGACATTATTCCAACAGAGAAGGTACCACTTCTTGCCATTGGGTGAAAGGAGAAATACAAGTTTCCTAGTCAGTGTACATTGACAAATGAGGGATGAGGGATGTTCATTATTACTACTGATCAATGGACATCCTAGCCTCATTATTAGAGTTGGGAAGAAAGCATCAGTCTTTATCGTGATGCACAGGAGGAAAAAGCAAGGGAAAAAGACCTGAACCTGTATTCGGCCTCCACTGGTACCCTCACTAGTGGAGAGAGAAACAAGCGTCTTACTACTGCCAGACAAGGGTGGAAATTTAAGCTCTGCACATGGTCTCTATTTATATCCAAGGAGAAGGGAGGGTGCCTCATTATCAACTGCTGGTGATGGAAATCCCAGCTTCTCTCTCATCTTTCTCTACCATCACCCTGGTTAGGGAGCACCTTTTTCAACCTCATGAGGTTTGAATTTTAGGCAACCTAGGCAACCTTTGTTAGGTAGCCATGAGGAGAGCCACTTTATTTCTAGAGTCTTTGGCCCAAATAGAGTTGTAATTGCCTGAAATTTTCTGTCTGGATAGTTGAACTTCTGCCTGATCCTTTGAATATAGAGAAGGATTTTTCTGAGGGTTTCCTCTGTTGGTACTTGTTATAAATTGGGGTTGGCCAGGTTTTCAGCACTAAGTCTTAGAAATACGAGGAAAAAAAAATGAAACCCAAGGGACTCACCACCATGTCCTTCCTCAGATTCTGACATGCCAAACCACACTGCCTTCTCTCCATCTTTCAGAGTACTATTTTGTTTGTTTTGTGTATTATGTCCACAGTTGTTAGTTGTACTTAGCAAAAGAAATAGGGAATATTGATGCCTACTCCGTCTTCCTGAAAGCAACACAAAATAATGTTTTTTATAAAGCATTCCCCATCAAGTAGAAATTACATTAATAATTATGGAAACATTAAAATCTACCTACCCCCTGCCTAAAAGGACTGAGTATATTTCCTAATATATTTGGCCAAGGAAATAAGCCTTACGGAAGGTGCATTATACTATAATATGCAAACTTGATCATGTTCAAACAATCCAATCAGAATTGTTATGGTTAACTTGAAAAACAATGAAGCCTTTTTTTTATGTTCTGAGCATGGATCTTGAAATATCTATAGAAAAGGTAATTGAATATTATGGGTGATTAAAAAGACAATTAAACTCCCCTGAAAAATTGAAGATTTTTTTTCTTATTGTTTTTTTTGTTATCAAATGGCTCTTAAGGCAAAGTTGAAATATATTGCAGAGGAAAACTTTCCCCTTTAATTTACCCCCAGGTAGAATAGAATATCAAAAAGCAAATTTGTTGTTGTCACTGTGAAATAGATCTTAATTTTTTTCTAGAGGTATGGGAGCAGTCAAAAAGGAACTGAATGGATGCTTTTCAGTATTTCAAAACTTAACGAAATAATAGAATAAGTTATACAGTAAGAAAGCAATAGAGGCAGGAAACATCACGTATGTTGCTCCTGGGTTTCCAGGCAGTAAGATATTTTCTCACTTTTTTTTTTCATATCACTGACAGTCTGCAGATGCTTGACTTTGCATTTTTAACCCCATATTTGTTTCCAATGAGGCTTTTGCAGAGGCTCTTCATGTTTCTAAAGAGCCTCATTGCAAAGCATTCATGTGTTCCATCTGGTAGTAGACCTGACTTCTCTTAAGTTCCTTACACTTAATACAAAGCAAGAATACAATCTGTTTCTCAGATCTAACTCATTTGGTGAAGTTGTTCCCCCTGGAAATTTTTCAAAACATCTCTATAACATGCAAGACTATATCCTGAGGGGGGTATAGTCTTCTTGTATCTCCCTATCGCGATTTTCCCCCATCACAATTTTACAGTATCAGGATTTCAGTTGTTTTAAATTTTGCTTCTAAGTTATTCCTTATTAATTTATTTACATTTGTCCATAAGTCAGTCACTAAACTTCAATATTCAGTAGAATTTTTTAAAAATCACAAGAAAAAAAATGTTACATTAAAAAACACAAGAACAGAAGCCAAAAATAGATTCAATTCATAGGAAAAAGCACAAAACGTAATGTTTAGAGAACTCAGTTCTTCAAAACGCACAACTTCAACACATCATCTAGGTTTTCGCAGCCTCATTTCCTGAACAGCCTATCGTATGTGCTTACTTGGTAATCCACTCCAAGTGGTGATGTTTTGATAAAAATGAAGAATTTCATTTTAAAGCACAGTCCTTCAAACTATACTTTGTTATCTTTTTTTTTAAGCTGTGCAATCATTTACTATTCTTTTATTTGTTCTTCTTAGATATACATGACAGAGGAGTGTATTATAATCAAGTATAACTTATTCTAATTAGAATTCCATTCTTTTGCTTTTTTGTACCAGGGATTGAAATCAGGAGCACTTAACCAATGAGCCACATCCCCAGCTCCTTTTTGTGTTTTAATTAGAGTCATGGTCTCACTGAGTTTCTTAGAGCCTCCCAAGGTTGCTAAGTCTGGCTTTGATCTTAAGATCCTCCTGCCTCAGCCTCTCAAGCCTCTAGGATTAAAGGCAAGAGCCACCACACCCAGCAGGACTCCTTTCTTTCAGTTGTACATGATTTGGAGTTTCACTGGTGGTGTCTTCATATAAGAACATAGGAAAGTTATATCTGATTTTAATAAATAAAGTTTTATTGGAGTACTTTCATGTCAAGGCTACTGAAATTCTATGGCAGAATTACTTAGTAGTTGCTCTAGAGATCATGTATACCATAAAGATCAAAATACTGACAACATGCTCTTTCCAGAGAAAGTTTCTTGACATTTATCCTAAAAGATAACACATTGCTAGTAGATCAATGTTCCTGTTCATTCCCAAATTAAAAAGTGTTCAGGGACAGAATTATTCAGATACATATTTAAATATGGTATCACCTGTTTACTGATTGTGTTATGTGAATAACATAAATAATTAAACCTTAAAAATAATTAAACCTTTAACAATCTTCCATGAATATAGAGAAAATTATTTTACATGTGACACACTCAGAACAAAACCAGTAACCCAAATTATGCTAGCTTTCATTTCATACCCAAGGTAAGTTGTGTGTGATCTCAGACTTTCTCAGCAAAAGAAAATAACTTAGCATTTAGCATCATTATCAAAAGCAAAGATTTACTATGTGAAATAAATCCACATCAGCAAATAATATAATAATTTCTGCCACAGTATTCTGTAAAATCAATGCATTTGATATTTATAAAGCATGGGTATGCTAGGCACTATTTTCCATTTTGGAAATAAAGACTGTTCAAAATTTTACTCTCATTGGGCTTGGAGTCCCAGAACTGTAAGAGCTGCTCTTTATTCACAACCACCAAATGGTAAAAGAGTAAATTGGTTAAGAGAAATACATTCATTAGGTCAAAGACAGCTAAGAACTGAATGAGATCGAATAAACAAAATCATGGCATTTGATAAATGAAGTTACTAGTGACCTAGATAAGGATTGTTTCAGGGGAATAGGAAGAATAGAATGAGTAGGAAAGAAGAGATGACAGCTGCTATCAATGATTTTGAGAAATGTTTCTCAAAGAGGAAGAAGAGAAACAGTGTAGAATCAAGAATGAAATTTGTAAAGATAACTTCTAATATGAAAAGTATTTTATTAATTGCAAGTTATTTGCAAAAGTACAAATTTGTAGATACATATGCAAGGTTACTTTCATTTTTACTGGCAAATTAGCATTCCCTAAGTGTTGGTTTCCCTCTCTACTATGAAAATCAAAACTACAAATGTCCTATCAAATGAACAATGAATAAGTAAATTTTCCAAGTGAATTTTACTTTGTGAATAATCTGTCTGATTCTACCAACTTAATAAAAATAATTCTCACAGGGCTTTTAAAAATCAAAGTTTTAAAAGCCTAAAAAATCATTCAGTAAGTTTTACAGCTCAGCATGTAAGCATTTGAGAGTCATCATCCTAACTATCACTCCATCTTAATGACTATCTTCTTAGATTCATCAGAAAAGTGAGGTAAAAGACAAATAGTTGCCCCCAAAATTGAAGAGACAGACAAACACAGAAGACCATAAGTTACTAGGGAAGCAGCCCACAAGCAGAAATAATTTGCAGTAAAGAGTGAGAACCAGAATAGAGAACTTAAAATGTAATAGATGAATTTTTGTAGACTCAATGTGAACAATTCTGGGAGTAAAGAGCTCCATGGTGACCCAACATAGGGATTCCTCCCATATTTGTGAGTTTTTGCTCCAGGAACTTGACCACATTATCACAATGAACACTGGAGATATACCTTGTTGTGTTTTCAGAGAAGGGAAAGCAAAAGTAACCATTTTGAAATATTCCAGACCATCCTGATTTAATCAAGGCCAATCTTCAAGAGAAAATATTTTTACTAGATCCTAACTGATTAATGTGTATTTATTTATTTAGAGCTCACCAACCTGTAAAAGGGAAAGAGACAATTGTGGTCCCTGCTGCCTTTCACATGGGGAGAAGGAAAACCACAACTTCAGACCACTCTAGTCATCCTGTCTCCCTAAGATGTGGGACCAGAGAGAGCTAAGAAGCACTTAGAATAATTGATAGTCAAGAGACACAGTTTTACTAAAAGACTGAGATATAATCATAGAAATACAGATAACTGTAAGAAGAAGAGAACCATGCCTGTTTTGAGACCTCTCTGGGGAATATTTTACAAACTCATCATTCATTCTTGTGTCATTCCAAATCTACCACCATATTATTAAAACCCTGTTGGCCACAGTGGCTTCTACACAGTATCTCATGTCCAATAAGAATTACAAGGTACAATAAAGACAGGAGAAAACCCAGATTCAAGAAGCAGAGCAAGCATCAGAAACAGACTCAGATAAGGCAGGAATATTTGAATCAAACTGGGAAGGTTTGAAAGCACACAAACGAAGCTACAATTAGTATTCTAAGGACTCTAGTGGAGAAAGTAAACAGCATGCAAGAAGAGATGGGCCATATAAACACAGAAATGGACATTCTAAAAGTCAAAAAGAAATGGTAGATAACAAAAAATACTATAATAGTGTCCAGTCTAAAGCTGAAAATTAAAAGGAGAAAAAGTAAACAAACTAGGATATCCAAGAATAGTGGGTAACCACATAAGGTATAACATATGTATGATGGGAATATTAGAAGGAAAAGAGAAAGATGAAGGAACAGAAGACATTGTTGAAATAATAATGAGTGAGAATTTCTTCTATATTTAATTCAGGCACTGAACTACAAATACAAGATACTCAAAAAACATCAGTCAGGACAAATTTTAAAAACAAAAAAACTGTACATGGAGGAATAGTATATTCAAACTGTAGAAAATTAAAGATAAGAAAAAAGATCTTGAAAAAAAAGCTATAGAGGGAAAATTACTTACCTACAGAGGAGTAAGAATTACATCAGATATATCCTAAAAATCAATGCAAACAAAAAGAGAATGGAGAAAGCTCTTAAAGTGCTGAGAGAGAGGCAATGATCATAAACATAGAATTCTGTTGGAAATAATCCTTAAAACCAAAGGCAAAATAAAGAAATAGAGTCATTACAAAAGTTGAGGGGATTTCTTACCAATAAACTTGCTTTGCAAGAAATGAGTTATTTGGAGAAAAAGAATATGATTGAGGTTAGAAATTTATTTATTTATTTATTTATTTTTTATTGGTTGTTCAAAACATTACAAAGCTCTTGACATATCATATTTCATACATTTGATTCAAGTGGGTTTTGAACTCCCAATTTTACCCCAAATACAGATTGCAGAATCACATCGGTTACACATCCACATTTTTACATAATGCCCTATTAGTAACTGTTGTATTCTGCTACCTTTCCTATCCTCTACTATCTCCCCTCCCCTCCCCTCCCATCTTCTCTCTCTACCCCATCTACTGTAATTCATTTCTCTCCTTGTTTATTTTCCCATTCCCCTCACAACCTCTTATATGTAATTTTGTATAACAATGAGGATCTCCCTCCATTACCATGCAATTTCCCTTTTCTCTCCCTTTCCCCCCCACCTCATGTATCTGTTTAATGTTAATCTTTTCTTCCTGCTCTTCCTCCCTGCTTTGTTCTTAGTTGCTCTCATTATATCAAAGAAGACATTTGGTATTTGTTTTTTAGGGATTGGATAGCTTCACTAAGCATAATCTGCTCTAGTGCCATCCATTTCCCTGAAAATTCCATGATTTTGTCATTTTTTAGTGCTGTATAATACTCCATTGTGTATAAATGCCACATTATTTTTGTCCATTCATCTATTGAAGGGCATCTGGGTTGGTTCCACAGTCTAGTGATTGTGAATTGTGCTGCTATGAACATCGATGTAGCAGTATCCCTGTAGTACGCTCTTTTAAGGTCTTCAGGGAATAGTCCGAGAAGGGCAATAGCTGGGTCAAATGGTGGTTCCATTCCCAGCTTTCCGAGGAATCTCCATACTGCTTTCCAAATTGGCCGCACCAGTTTGCAGTCCCACCAGCAATGTACAAGAGTACCCTTTTCCCCACATCCTCTCCAGCACTTGTTGTTGTTTGACTTCATAATGGCTGCCAATCTTACTGGAGTGAGATGGTATCTTAGGGTGGTTTTGATTTGCATTTCTCTGACTGCTAGTGATGGTGAGCATTTTTTCATGTACTTGTTGATTGATTGTATGTCCTCCTCTGAGAAGTGTCTGTTCAGGTCTTTGGCCCATTTGTTGATTGGGTTATTTGTTTTCTTATTGTTTAATTTTTTGAGTTATTTGTATACTCTGGATATTAGGGCTCTATCTGAAGTGTGAGGAGTAAAAATTTGTTCCCATGATGTAGGCTCCCTATTTACCTCTCTTATTGTTTCTCTTGCTGAGAAAAAACTTTTCAGTTTAAGTAAGTCCCATTTGTTGATTCTTGTTATTAACTTTTGTGCTATGGGTGTCCTATTAAGGAATTTGGAGCCCGACCCCACCGTATGTAGATCGGAGCCAACTTTTTCTTCTATCAGACGTAGAGTCTCTGATTTGATATCTAGCTCCTTGATCCACTTTGAGTTAACTTTTGTGCATGGCAAGAGGAGGGGATTCAGTTTCATTTTGTTGCATATGGATTTCCAGTTTTCCCAACACCATTTGTTGAAGATGCTATCCTTCCTCCATTGCATGCTTTTAGCTCCTTTATCAAATATAAGATAGTTGTAGCTTTGCGGATTAGTCTCTGTGTCCTCTATTCTGTACCATTGGTCCACCCGCCTGTTTTGGTACCAGTACCATGCTGTTTTTGTTACTATTGCTCTGTAATATAGTTTTAAATCCAGTATCGCTATACCACCTGATTCACACTTCCTGCTTAGAATTGCTTTTGCTATTCTGGGTCTTTTATTTTTCCATATGAATTTCATGATTGCTTTATGTATTTCTACAAGAAATGCCATTGGGATTTTGATTGGCATTGCATTAAACCTATAGAGAACTTTTGGTAATATCGCCATTTTGATGATGTTAGTTCTGCCTATCCATGAACAGGGTATATTTTTCCATCTTCTAAGATCTTCTTCTACTTCTCTTTTTAGGGTTTTATAGTTTTCATTGTATAAATCCTTCACCTCTTTTGTTAGGTTGATTCCCAAGTATTTTATTTTTTTTGAGGATATTGTGAATGGAGTGTTTTTCCTCATTTCCGTTTCAGAAGTTTTGTCGCTGATATACAGAAATGCCTTTGATTTATGCATGTTGATTTTATATCCTGTCACTTTGCTGAATTCATTTATTAGTTCTAGTAGTTTTTTTGTAGACCCTTTTGGGTCTTCTAGGTATAGAATCATGTCACCTGCAAATAGTGATAATTTAAGTTCTTCCTTTCCTATTTTTATGCCTTTAATTTCTTTCGTCTGTCTAATTGCTCTGGCCAGTGTTTCGAGAACTATATTGAATAGAAGTGGTGATAGAGGGCATCCCTGTCTTGTTCCAGATTTTAGGGGGAATGCCTTCAATTTTTCTCCATTCAGAATGATGCTAGCCTGAGGCTTAGCATAGATAGCTTTTACTATGTCGAGGTAAGTTCCTGTTATTCCTAGTTTTTCTAATGTTTTGAACATAAAGGGATGCTGTACTTTGTCGAATGCTTTTTCTGCATCTATTGAGATGATCATATGGTTCTTATCTTTAAGTCTATTGATGTGGTGAATAACATTTATTGATTTCCGTATATTGAACCATCCTTGCATCCCAGGGATGAATCCTACTTGATCATGGTGCACAATTTTTTTGATGTGCCTTTGTATCCGATTCGCCAGAATTTTATTGAGGATTTTTGCATCTAGGTTCATCAGAGATATTGGTCTGTAGTTTTCTTTCTTTGAGGTGTCTTTGTCTGGTTTCGGAATCAGGTCATGTTGGCCTCATAGAATGAACTTGGCAGAGCTCCCTCTTTTTCTATTTCCTGAAATAGCTTGAAAAGTATTGGTATTAATTCTTCCTTAAAGGTTTTGTAAAACTCCACTGTATACCCATCCGGTCCTGGGCTTTTCTTGGTTGGAAGTCTTTTGATTGCTTCTTCTATTTCATCTATTAATATTGGTCTGTTTAAGTTGTGAGTATCCTCCTGACTCAGTCTGGGCAAATCATATGACTTAAGGAATTTATCGATGTCTTCACTATCTTCTATTTTATTGGAATATAGGTTTTCAAAATAATTTCTAATTGTCTTCTGTATTTCTGTAGCATCTGTTGTGATATTGCCTTTTTCATCCCGTATGTTAGTAATTTGAGTTCTCTCTCTTCTTCTCTTCATTAGCATGGCTAAGGGTCTGTCGATCTTATTTATTTTTTCAAAGAACCAACTTTTAGTTTTGTTAATTTTTTCAATAGTTTCTTTTGTTTCAATTTCGTTGATTTCCGCTCTGATTTTAATTATTTCTTGCCTTCTGCTACATTTGCTGTTGTTTTGCTCTTCCTTTTCTAGGGCTTTGAGATGAAGTGTGAGCTCATTTATTTGTTGGTTTTTCCTTTTTTTGAGGAATGACCTCCAGGTGATGAATTTCCCTCTTAAAACTGCTTTCATTGTGTCCCATAGATTCCAATATGTTGTGTCTATATTTTCATTTATCTCTAAGAATTTTTTGATTTCCTCCTTTATGTCTTCTGTAACCCATTGATCATTCAGTAACATATTGTTCATTTTCCATGTGATGTAGGATTTTTCCTTCCTTCTTTTATCATTTATTTCCAGTTTCATTCCATTATGATCAGATAAAATGCATGGGATTATCTCCACCCATGTATATTTACTGAGGGTTGCCCTATGGCATAATATATGGTCTATTTTTGAGAAGGATCCATGTGCTGCTGAGAAAAAAGTATATCCACTTGATGATGGTTGATATATTCTATATATGTCAGTTAAGTCTAGGTTGTTGATTGTGATATTGAGTTCTATAGTTTCTTTATTCAACTTTTGTTTGGAGGATCTGTCAAATGGTGAGAGAGGTGTGTTGAAGTCACCCATAATTATTGTGTTGTGGTCTATTTGATTCTTGAACTTGAGGAGAATTTGTTTTATGAACGTCACAGCACCATTATTTGGTGCATAAATATTGATAATTGTTATGTCTTGTTGGTGAATGGTTCCTTTTAACAGTATATAATGTCCTTCCTTATCCCTTTTGATTAACTTAGTCTTGAAGTCGATTTTATTCGATATGAGGATGGCCACCCCTGCTTGCTTATGAGGACCGTGTGCGTGGTATACTTTTTCCCAAACTTTCACCTTCAGCCTGTGTATTTCTTTTGCAATCAGATGTGTCTCCTGGAGGAAGCATATTGTTGGATTTGTTTTTTTAATCCATGTTACCAGCCTATGTCGCTTTATTGATCTACATAAAGAAAGAGAATCAAAGAAGGATAGTGCTAATGAAAAAAGAAAACCTTTTTCTCCTTCTTAATGAAACTAATTAATAATACTATTTTCAAAATAATAACAATAACAATGTATTTAATAATATATGCCCTGGTGTTTTTGTTGTTGTTGTTGTTGTTGTTGTTTTTGTGTGTGTGTGTGTGTGTGTGTGTGTGGAGGGAAATGAATGGCAGCAATTATACAAAGGACAAAGGAGAGGAATTGTGATTATTTTCTCACTATAAGGCACTTGTACTACCTGTGAGGTGGTGTAGTTGTTTTTGAAAGTGGATTTTGATTTGTTGTAAATGTATCTGACAAATAACAGGGTAACTACTTAACAAAGTAAAAATCAGCAGAAAATTTAATATTGCTGTTATACTAAGAAAGAAGAGAGGAAATAGAATAATATAAAATGTTCTATTAAAAATATAAAAAGCATAACAGGAGTGGAAACAAAAATTAGAACAAAAGCAATGAATAAAGAACAGACATTTTTATTCACCTCTATTCATAATCACTCTAAAAGTCAATGGTCCAAATACAACAATTAAATCAAAGTGATTAAAAGAGATTATAAAATAGGTTAAAAAACAAGGTTCACTTATGTAGTTTCTATGGAAAACCCACTTCAAATATAAAAATGCATAAAGATTAAAAGTAAACAAATGGAGAAAGTTACACCATACTAACTGTAATCAACAGAAATCCATAGTAGCTATATTACAGGCAAAGCCAACTTGCAAGAAATGTTATTAGGGATTGAGCAGGGAATTAAATAATAATGAAGGATAATTTCTCCAAAAGTACACAACAACCTTAAGGAACACATGCCTAACCAGGGAACATCAAAATACCTGATGTAAAAATTGGCAGAGATACAAAGAGAAATAATTCAATTCGCTATTATAGTTGGAGGCTTCCACTTCCTTCTTTCAGAAAAGAGATAACCAGCAGGCAGAAAATCAGTAAAGACATAGTTGAATTCAACAAAATGAACAATCAACTGAACATAATGAATCTGTAGACAGTTTCATCCAACAGGAGCAGAGTGCACATTCTTCTGAAGCTCAAGTGGAACATTTGTCAAGATAGAACACGTTCTGTACCATAAAACACTACCAAACTGAACAGAAAGGAAAATCACATAATATCTGCTCTCAGAATGCAATGAAATTAAGCTATAAATCATACAAGGAGGATACCTGGAAAAATCTCCCAAATACTTGGAAATTAAACAATACACACTTAAAGTACCCATGAGGTCAAAGAAAAAAATATCAAGAGAAATTTTTAAATATTTTGAACTAAATTAAAAAATAATACAATAGCAAAATTTATAAAATGGAGCTAAATCAATGCTTAATAGGAAATTTGTAACATAAAGTTAATGCATACATTAAAAAAGAAAGATCTGAAATCAATGATGCAAGCTTTTATTTTAGGAAACTGGAGGAGGGGAGTAAATTAATTCCAAGCTAAAAAAAAAAGTGAAGGAAAGAAAAAAATGAGCAGAATTCAATGAAATTGAAAACAGGAAATTGGTAGAGAAATTTTTTTAAAAATCTCATTCTTGGAAAAGATCAGTAAATTCAGGCAGCATCTAGCCAAGTTGCCTAAAATAAAAGAAACAAAACATCTTACTAACATCAGAAATAAAAGTGAGGACCTTGTAACAGACACCATGGCCATAAAAATGACAATAAAAGAATATTATAAACAATTCTATGACCATCATTTGGCTAATCTAGATGCAAGGGACCAATTTCTTAAAACACACAATCTGCCCAAATAGGCAGAAATAATTAAAATATTATATCTATATTTATTAAAGAAATTGAATCAATAATTAATAGCTTTCTTAAATAGAAAGTACCAACCCCAGATGGGTATACTGGTGAATTCTACCAAACATTTAAGGAAGAAACTAAACTACTTTTCTATATCTGTCCAGAAGTTAGAAGCAGAGGAAATACATTCTAAATCATTCTGTGAGGTTAGGTTTACTCTGGTACCAAAATCAGAAAAAAATACATTATAAGAAAAGAAAACTACAGAATAATATCTCTCATATAGATTTTAAAAATCCTTTAAAAAATATGTCAGAAGAAATCCAAAAATACATGAAAAGAATTACACATGACAACCAACTGTGATTTAATCCAGATATGTACAAGTATGGTATTCAAAAGTTAGTCAATGTAATCCATCACATCAACAGGCCAAAGAAAAAGTAATATGATTATATCAACAGATACAGAAAATCTTTGACAAAATCCAAGGTCCATTCATGGTAAAAGAAAAAAAAAAAAAAAAAAACTCCCGCAACTTGATAAATAACTCTATAAAAATCTTCAACTGACATTATTCTTAACAGTGACAAACTAGAAACTTTCCCACCAAAATATCTAAAGGCAAGGATGACCTCTCTTGCCTCTCCTTTTCAATGTAGAACTAAAAGTCCTACAGAAAACAATACGAAAAAAAAAATTAAAGGAGTATCGATTAGGAAGAAATAAAACATTTTGTTCACCTATGACATGATAAGTTATGTAGAAAAGCTGAAAGAATTAGCAAATGATTTCTGAAGTTAATAAGCAATTATAAGTAAAGTTTCAGGATGCAAGTTAATAGAAAATTATATAATTAATGACAAGATATAAATTATATTAACACATTAAAAATGAAATACTTCAGTATAAATCTCAATATATTTACAATGTCAGTGTGAGGAAAGCCACAAAATTGATGAAATAAGTTGAAGAAGGACTAAATAAATGGAGAAGTATTGCATGTTTTTGGATAGGAAAATGCAATATTATCCTGATATCATTTATTCCCATTCTAATGTACAGATTCACTTCAATCACAAAGTCTTAGCATGCTATTTTGTGGATACTGACAAACTGATTCTAAAGTTACGTATAGAGATGAAAGACACTGAGTAGCCAACATATATCAAAGGAGGAGAACAAACTGGAAGGTGGATTTTGAGACATACTCAAAGCTACAGTAATCAAAATAGCACTGTATTGGAAAAAAAGATAGATAAATAGATCAATGGAACAGAATAGAAAGCTCAGACATAGACTCTTGTGAACACTGTCAGCTGAATTTTTTTCCAAAGGAGCAAAGATGACAGAGTAGAGCAGGGACAACCTTTTCAACAAATGGTGCTGAAGTGACTGAATTGAACAAGCCAGAGGAGGAGGATGAAGAGGAGGGGAGGAGGACATAGATCTTCTACCCTTCACAAGAATTAACTCAAAATAGATCATTGACCTAAATGGGAAATCATAAATCTCCCAGATGATAACCTAGATGAAGTCAGGTAAGATAATGACTTCCTGGGAGGACACCAAAGGGACAATTCATGAAAGAAAAAATTGATAAGCTGGACTTCATTGAAACTGAAAACGTCTGCTCTACAAACTCACTGTCAAGAAAATGAGAACAAAAAAAACAGACTGGAGTAAAATATTTGCAAAAGGCATATCAGATATAGGACAGCTGTTTAACATAAGAAAGTCTTGAAACTCAGCAATTAGAAAACAGATTTGAAAATAGGTAAATGAACTGAACAGACATCTTAACCAAGAAAATGCACAAACAATAGCATATAAAAAGACATTCAATAACACATCATCAGGAAACTGTGAAACAATGTGTCAGTGGGCTACCACTGTACACCAGTAGAATGGCCAAGGTCCAAAATGCTGATAACACCGAATGCTGGTGAAGATGTGGAAAATAGGATTTCTTATTCACTTTGGGTAATGCAAAAATGGTATAAACACTTTAGGAGATAATTTGACAGTTTCTTACAAAACTCAATGAACTTTTGCCATACGATGCATCAATTTCACTCCTTAATATCTCCCAAATAAGTTAAAAACATGCTCTCACACAAAACTTTCACATGCATGTATATCAGTTTTTGACATAATTGCCAAAACTTGGAAGCAACCAAGATGCACTTTTGTAGATGGATGAATAAATTAACTGTGGTATATTCAGACATTGAAAGAGTATTCAGCCTTAAAAATAAACAAGCTATTAAACTGAAATGTAAATTGATAAGCGAAAGAAGCCAATCTGAAAGGCCACATGGTCTGTGGTTCCAATCATTTGACATTCTGGAATAGGCATGTTTATGGACAGTAAAATTAAGAGTAGTTGATTTGGGGAGAAGTGATTAGTTGGCAGAGCTTAGAGGAGTTTTAAGACAGTGAAATTATTCTGCAGGATACTGTAATATTGAACACAAACCACTATGCATTTGTCAATAGAATGTGAAACATCATGAGTGAAACCTAATGTAAATATAGACTTTGGGTGATAATAATGTGTCCACGTAGGTTCATGTTTATAACAAATGTACCACTCCAGAATGAGAGAGGCTTTGCCTATGTCAGGGCAACAAATGTGTAGAAACTCTTTGTACCATCTGCTCAATTTTGCTGTGAATCTAAAACTGCTCTGAAAAATAAAATGCATCTTTCAAAAAGACAAACCAAGATGACCTTCATTTTAAGAGAGAATTCAGCCCTTAGAAAACAAAGTGCCACTGGGTAAGACAAGTGTGGTTGGGAGGTCAGGTCTTTCGGGTTTTCTCTCAGATAGTCAGTCAATTCCCCTAGTTCTGCCATTTTTCCTTCATCCAAATTGAACTTGCTGGTGCTGGGTGCAAGAGGAATCTCACATTGACCGACTGTATGGCTGGATTATGACTTAAAGCCCAGGTTTCCATGAGTTATCATGGACAGGATTAGTCTGCAGAACTAAATGATTCAGTTCATCCTAAACCTCACATAAAACAGTCATTGCACCCACCTCTTCCTCCTCCCAAGTATTTTGCCCTAACTAACTGCTTCCTTTGTGAACCACAGTATCAGTTACTAAAATTTCTAAAGGCCTACTACTTATGTCCAACTTCTAAGACTAAGGCAGTACCAACTCACATTTGTGGAGCAATTCATATGGGCCACACATTGGACTAAGCAATTTACCTTAATATACAGTTTTCCATTATCATACAAATGGAACAGTATAAGGTTCATGTTAATGTTTCTACTTTACAGATAAGAAAACTGAAATTCAGTGCTTTATAATTTTGTCTGGATCACACTGCCTGATATTTACATTTCTTATTTCAAAACCCATTCTCCTACTATGATGCCATGAGAGGAACTCAGAAACACTTCTTTGTATTCCTGGCATGATCACACAGACTGAATCTCATGATGAGACAGCATACCTGAACTGGAGGCACTTTGCATGGTGACCACTCTGTGCTCTTCTGAGACATTAGAGTCATGGAAGACTAGGAAGAACTCGAAATAATCCCAGAAAAAACTGTCAGCACAGCAATATGCTAGTATAGGATCCTGAACTGGATCCTGGGCTAGAAAAATAACACCAGGGGCAATTGGCAAGAACTGAAGAGGTCTGTGGATTACATAACCTTGTGGAAATATTGATTTCCTAGATTTGGCTCATTATATTGTAACCCTATAACAGAATGTTCTTGTTTTAGGAAACACAGTGAAATGTTTAGAAGTGAGACAAAATCATGTCTACAACTTACAAACATTTCAGAAAATAAACATGTACATTAACTCTCACATGCACTACACATACACTCATGGTGGAGGAAGGGGGTCATGGTATCTATCTCCTTTGTCTTTAAAGAATCCTAAAATAGGAAGAGTAACACTTAGCCTTCAACTTACATGTTAAAAGTGAAAAATTAAAAAACAGAGTCAGAGAAGTCATCTTTAAAGATCCACTTTATTTACTGTTTATTCAGCACCTTCCAGTATCATATTAGAAGTCTAAAAGGATACAGAACCCTGAAATTCAAAACTTCTAGCCTTGATAAATATTTCTGTCTCTAGACATCTATATATCTATATTGTCTTAATCTTGATTGACTATGACTATGAAACACACAGGATGTGTCCAAGGCTATATGATGCTATAAAACTCGAGTAGGATTAACTACCTTATAGTAAAAGACCAAAATGATAAAAT
The DNA here is from genome assembly GCF_021218885.2 of Marmota monax. NCBI lineage: Eukaryota > Metazoa > Chordata > Mammalia > Rodentia > Sciuridae > Marmota > Marmota monax. The sequence continues at coordinate 5,935,798 of NW_026695222.1, read as the reverse complement.
AACAAAGAATTCTAATATGGCCATTTTATTCATAAGTATATTATTTTTCAATGATTCTTAACATTTTACTAACTAAAGCTTACAGTGTTTTTTTGTCACTAGGCCAATTATTTAACTTATAGACACCATCTTCATTTTGAAGTCATGCTCATCTTTTGTGTTCATTGTCATATCCTCAATACCTAACTTAGAAGCCAGAATATAAAAACCTTGAGATAAATACATTGAGTATATATGTGAAGATTGGAACAAGGGACATCTCGTTAGGGCATCCAAACAGGCAAGAGGGTTAATGTTTCTGATCATAGAAAGTCAGTTTGCACTTATTACAGTCCAGAGCCAGTCAATTCTTATTTCCTTCCTCCTGAAGTCATCCTTGGGTAAATGATGTAGGAACAAAGCACTTCCCAACATGATTTCATAGGTCAAGTTTAATTAGGCAGAAATAGCACCTGCCCTCACCCCCCACACACACACACCCATACTTGCCTCCACAGCACTCTGGTAGCATTCAGTCTTTGTTTATTCTTTATGTGAGAATTGACTGCATTCCTTTTGACCTTGAATGAAAGACTACTATTTTAGTTGTAAAGCTTGCCTCAATTATCTTCTAGGATGGATCACAAAATAATTCTATGTTAAATATTTCTCATTTCTGAAATCTCTTTTCTGAACTAAGCAGGCATGGTTGAACTATGGTTTCATCAATCCGCAGTCATCTGGAGGCTGTAAGGATACAGAACCCTGAAATTCAAAACAGGCTGCACTGCCTGTGAAGTAACCCATGAAGAAATCAGTGCCGCAGGTTTATCTTTATGTAAGCAATATTTCCATCACCTGGCATTTCAGATTGTTAGTGTTATGTGATTCTGTTGGTGCTGGAAGGAGGTTTGGAAGCAACTGTGTAGATCCTGTTAGTCATGTGTTTCTATGGTTATTTATAAATATTATGACCAACCTTAGTCAATATACGATGATTATAAATTATTGTTTTTTTTAATTGCCAGGAGCTGTTTCCTTCCAGAGATCATTTAGAAGGACTTTGAAATTCAGTTGACTCTGATGAATGGGACTTACCAGACAGAAAATACTAATGGGGCCAAGATTTTGGCAATTAGGTTGAGATTCAGACACCAGTTTACTGTGAGAATTGAGAAAAGGATGAGTAATAACAAAAAAGCAGCCTTGTTTGACTATGCGTTAGAAGGAGTACTTATTTACAAGCATGGGAATAATAACTTTCAGGGGAAAATCACCTACACCTTGTGGGTCCAGGGAAATACTGCTGTAATATAATTCTGTTTCAGGGGGGTGGGGGCTGAAGCTACATGAGATAGAATTAGAAAGTTTCTTCTGTCCTTACAGACCACATCATTGATAAAGAGCACTCACAGCATAGGTTCAGAAATGGATTATCCCAGATAAAATTCAAACATCAGAGGCTGAGGCTGCAGCTCAGTGGTAAAGCACTTGCCTAGCACAGGTTAAGGTGCAAGGTTCAATCCTCAGCACCACGTAAAAACAAATGAACAAAATAAAAGTTGAATTCTTTTTAAAAAATGCAAACATCAAACGGGAAGGGAATTTAGCAATGAGTATTTAGAAACCCAGCTGATGCTTTGTGTAGAATCTACAAAATGAGGTTAAGATCATTCACCAGGCTCAAATTAAGACAAGACCTTCAGAAAACACATTGGAGCTTTACGGATGCTAACCAATTGGCTAAGTAGTCATGAACCACATTTTACATTTCAGTCAACAGTGGGATATATAGGACCATATATCACCTAAGGATCTCAAAGCCATCTTTGAGTACGCTATATGATGTTTGTTAACAACACATTTCTCAGTACACATTCCTGTATTTCAGTGACATGTGAATGTATTAGGAGTCAGGCTTGTTTGCATCATAAATATCCAGCAGAGAGAAATAGTCAATCAAAAATGAGCCACAGAGTAATTCTCATGTCTATTCTGCATTTATTTGTGAAAACTATCCCCCTTGTCATTAAATATGACAAGTGCAACCCCACTCATGTTAACCACTTTAATAAGCTCCTCTTGTAAATAGCCACAATGACTATGTAGAATTTTAATATTAAATTGTTGCTTTTACACATTAAAGTTTTGATGAATCCCCTTGTTATTTTTGAATATTTTATTTTTTCCCAGTAGGTGTGGTGGGATTTAAGAAAAGAAGGATAGCAGGCAATGAGTTGCTCAATGCTAGGTAAGAAAAAAACCCTAAGAATACAAGAAAGAAGTAAAATTTATTCCAATCTCCCCAACTTGGATTTGAAAGAGCTGGGATTTGAACCCAAGTATTTGACTTTTAAAACATATTTTTCTATTACACTATGGGTTAAAAGAAAAATTACTACTAGAGATACACAAATAAATACTATATTTAATTATATTTTTTAAATTTAAATTCTAAGTATTATCTTGTTCATTTTGTGCTGTTGTAACAGAATACCTGAGACTGGGTAACTAACAATGCACAGAAATTTATTGGCTCACAGTCCTAGAGGCTAGAAAGTCCAATCAATGCACCAGCAACTGGAGAAGACTTCATGCCATATGATCACATGGAGGATGTGAGAGTGTGAAAGAGAGAGAAAGCAGATCAACTCATCATTTTATAAAATCACTACTCCCACCCCTGAGGTCAACCTCTCATGGTCTATCCACCTCTTAAAGGCCCACATCTTATTGCTGTAATATCAGCAGGATTTGCCTGTCACAATTGATCTATAATCTATTTCAATCAGCAGATGCTATATGGTAGAGAACTGATAATAGCCTCTTTAAATGTTTTATTGTCAGCTAAACTCTCCAAAAATTTAGAGAACATATACAATTGAGAATGATTTTCAAAGTAGTCATTTCTGAATATATTCTCCTCCTGTCATGGTCAATAATATATTTATATGTCTTATATGTTGAGGCCCAAGCCCACACATATTTATTTGTGTCTTGAACAAAGACTTATCAAATAATTACCATAAGCCAGGTATTTGTAGAGAGACTGTATATCCCACAAAGAAGACAAAATTCTTGTCTTCTGACAGCTTATTCTCAAGTGAAGGAAACAGGCTCTTCATGATAAATTAATATATAATAACTGACACAGAGCTCAAGTAACACAGGGTATTATGATACAGAATGACAGTAAGGTCCAGTTTCCAGTAGGCAGATGATAGACAGGTCATACTGATGGAGTGAAACTTAATCAGTAGACTGATAGAAGAGAGTGGATCCATGGAAAAACATTCCAGGTAAAGAAAGAGTAGAGAAAGTCCTTGTGGCCAAGTGAGTATGTTTTGAGACTTACAAAGAAATTGGACATCCTAGGAATTAAAACAAAATGGTAGCTGGAGATGAGGAGGAGAATAAGTCAGAGTATGTAAGCATATGTGATCCATGGTAGAAGCATGGTTTGAAATCTATGTGCTAGTTAGCTTCCCATTACTATAACAAACACCTGAGATCATCAATTTATGAGGACAAAGGAGCATGGGGGGCTCACAGTTTTGAGCCATGTTCAATGGGCTGTCTCGTTTTTGAGACTGTAGGAGGCAGTGCATCATGAGAGTAATTTGGGAAAGCAAGCCCCTCACCCCATGTGACCAGGAAACATAAAAAGGAAGAAGAAAAGGTTCAGGTCATGATATCTCCTCTAAGGGCATTGACCTACCAATCAAAAGACCTCCCCCCTAGGTCCCACTTCCTAAAGGTTCTACCAGCTCCCAGTAGCACCATGCACTGGGGACAAGCCTTTACTACATGAGCCTTTGGAGAACATTTGTCCAAGCTATAACATTATAACAACAGTGAGTGTAAATGGAGAAGCAACATAAACTTCATTTGAATTTTTTAAAACTCCCTGTGGCAGCACTCTGGAAAAAAACAGTAGGAGCTATTGTAGGAAATGAAAGAAACAGTCTGGAGAGTATTCCAGAAGTCCAGGTAAACATGGTCATGATTTAGATAGAACAGGGGTTCTCAAAATAAAGAAAAAATAGATGGGCATGAGGTACATGTTGGAGAGAGAATTGACAGGATCTGCTGATGAATTGGATGTGGAATATGAGGGAAAAGAAGAAGTCAAGAATGACTCTCAGGCTTCTGGCTGTGGTAACTAGGTCGATGGTAGTGCCATTTGCAGAGATGGAAAAGGCGGAGGAGAGCCAGGCATAAAGGGGGAAACTAAGGGCTCTGTTTTGGCCATATTAAGCTTTAGCTGTCTCATAAGACATCCAAGTGGGGTGGCTAAATAAATAATTCAGTGTTTGCCTCTCAGATTTATAAGAAACATATGGTCTGAAGCTTCTAGATAGGATTAAATTCTGGGAGACAAGGTAGATATGTCTTTCTGAAGCCATCTCTGTGCATGGGGTTTTCCATTTGATTCTAAGACTTTGGATCATGGACACCTCAACTCTGGTTGTTCTCCACCCATTTACCTCCTGGTTTCCTCTCCGCTGCAGAGTGGTGTCTTGTGAAAATTTCCACTTGTCCTTTCAAGTTGACCAGGAAGTAATCATGCAGGCTCTTCTCATTTTAGGTGTTTTTAACTAGAGTGGAAAAACCCCATTGCAAACAATAATAAAAACCACTAAGTGTAGTTTTCAGTAAAAACTGAAAAGTTTTCCTCTTACTGTAAATGGAGCAACCCTTGAGACTCTTTGTTCCTGATCTGCCTCTTGATGGTTAAAGAGAAGCTTCTTATTTATTCTTCACCTCTAACTCTTATCCCTCTAGGTATTTTTAGACACGTTATATCATGGAATTCATATTGACTCAAAAATCCCCAAAACTACGATCTGGAAAATTTCTGAAATACTTGTCCAACCTACTCATGTTACATGTAATGGAACAAAAATAAAAAAAATAATCAACATTATTCTCTCCATCAGTTATCTTATTCTTTGTAATTATTGCATCTACATATGCTCAACTAAGGAAGTTTTGAAAATTGAAAAAGTATGAAGGAAACAAAAATTTCTTTAATACCATAAATCTTTGATAATCACAATATATATTTTGGTACATCTTACAGATTTTATTATATGTATATAATATGGAATATATGTGTGTGTATATAGATATTGTTTACCAATATTTATGTATGTGTATCTATATGTGTATATATGTATTATATACATGCATGCATATATGTACAGATATATGTTTTATATTATACATCCTCTTATTTCTCTCTCATATATATATATATATATATAGATAGATAGATAGATAGATAGATAAATACAAACATATTCTCTTTGTTATTGATTATTCTTTCTTGTTCCCTAGACTATGTGGATGTGGCTAACTTTCTTAAGTTTGTGAGTTCCTGGACAAGGAAAATGTGTGATTTAATTTTTTTCCCAAATAAACTTTAGAAAGAGCTCAAGGTGCCATGCCAGATGCCCTTCAGTGGGCCAACGTATCAATCCCTTGATCTAAGAGTTAATGACTCAAAGCTCCTTCTTCTGCTAAAGGTTAGAAGCCACACACACACACACACACACTAACACACAGACACACACACCCCACACACTCCCATGGACACCTACATAGGGTAGACAAGTCATTTGCCTCAAAGTGGAACCAACAGTGTGGCACAATTCATGATCGGGAGCTTCCCATAAGATCAGGCAGAAATTCATGTTGAACCAGATAACATATTTGCTTAGCTTCAGTAATTTCATGAAGGTCTTCTTTGAGATTTGGATTACAGAGATCTGCTGGATTTAAACCTAGCCCTACAGTTTTGATTCAGTGTAGTATTAGTATACTTAATATAAGTAATTTTATGTAATGCCAAACAGTAATCTTTTAGTACTTAGGATCAAACCCAGGGCCTCAGGCATGCTAGGCAAACACTATCCCACTGAGCTGCAATCCTGCAAGAAGTTGTATAGGAATAAAAATAATGGCATTGACTTGAGCTTGCACTACTTCAAATAATTGAAGTTTTAAATCCTTGAACATCATGAGTAATTTATGAAATGACAAATTGCAAAAACAAGTTAGTAATAAAAATTAAAGGAAAAAGACATGACAGGCAGAATCACTTCTATGTGGAAGGATAGAGAAAAATTACATGGGATATTAAGCATCTGACTTATGATTTAAATAATGATGTACATTCACTTGGTTATACAAGAAAATTCTCCAACACTCAATGATTTAAAACAATAATGACTCATTAATGTCCTCAAGTTGTTTGGAGACAGTTCTTGTGGTCTCTTACAGGCTCACTCATGCACCTGTTGTCACCTGCAGGCTCTACTGATCTAGGCTGGGTTCTCCCATGGAGAGCTGCAGGCTGAGCTAGGAAACCCTTGGATGAGACAGCTGGGATTCCTCCCACCAGGTATCGCAGTCTCCAGCTGGCTAACCGGGGCTTGTTCACACAGCAGCACAATTCTGAGGGAAATAGCAGAAGAGCCCAATACCTCTGAAACCCTGGGCTTGAAACTGCCACACTGTGGATTCTGCTCCATTCTATTGGAAAAAAAGGCAATAACAAGGCTGGAGGAATAGAGGATCGAATCCCATCTGTTGAACAGAAAAAATCTATAGTATAACATTTCAAATGATCTGAATATAGAGAAGAGTAAAAATTGCAACAATTTTTTATATTAACATTTTAAAATTTTTTTCTAATTTGTTATACATGACAGTAGAATGCATTTTGTTTCATTGTACACAAATAGAGCACAACTTTTCATTTCTCTGGTTGAACACCATGTAGAATCACATCATTTTTGCAATCATACATGTACCTAGGATAATGAAGTCCATCTCATTCTACCATCTTACTTACCCTCATGGCCCCTCCTCTCCCCCCACTTTGCCCAATCCAAAATTCATCCATTCTTCCCATTCTCCCTCCCCCCATTATGGATCAGCATCTACTTATCAGGGAGAACGTTCAGCATTTGGTGTTTTGGGATTGGCTTACTTCACTTAGCCCAATATTGCGTTCAAATGCCATAATTTTATTCTCTTTTAATGCTGAGTAATATTTCATTGTGTATGTATACCACAGTTTCTTTATCCATTCACCTACTGAAGGGCATCTAGGTTGGTTTCACAGTTTATGTACTGGGAATTAAGCTACTATAAACATTGATGTGGCTGTGTCATGGTATTCTGATAGACCAAGGCTTGGGATAGCTGTGTTGAATGGTGGTTTCATTCCAAGCTTTCTAAGCAATCTCCATACTGTTTTCCAGATTAGTTGCACCAATTTGCAGTGCCACCAGCTATGTATGAGTGTGCCTTTCCCCCCACATCCTCACCAATACTTATTGTTGTTTGTATTCTTGGTAATTGCCATTCTGACTGGAGTGAGATGAAATCTTAGAATAGTTTTGATTTGCATTTCTCTAATTGCTGGAGATGCGACATTTTTTTTTACAATGAATCTACCACAAACAGGAAAGATTTCAACAAGCAGAAAAAAAGAGAAGGCAATGCACTTATTTTATGGATTAAAAACACAGCTTTGTTAAGAAACACGGTATAAAGAGATGGACATCATTACCCTAGGTACATGTATGACTACACATATGGTGTGACACTACATAGTGTACAACCAGAGAAATGAAAAGTTGTGCTGTAATTTTGTACAAGGAATCAAAATGTATTCTGCTGTCATATATACCTAATTAGAATAAATAAATAAATATATTTTTAGAAACCCACAGCCTTTTGAATATTTAGGTATTGACAGTGGGAAAGTTACCTTATTTTCTATGTCTCCATGTTCTCATCATTAAAATGTAGGGAGAACAAGACCCACCTGCTAACATTGTTGAGAGATTTAAATTATGTGATTTATATAAGGCCCTTTGCAAAATGCACTTCACATTAGAATCTCCCAGTGGTGCCGACTCTGTTAGTTTTATAAATAAAGGCACAGAGAGGGTGTTTAAGGAGGTAAGGAGTGTTGTCTTTGACCACATTTGAAGGGTGCACACATCAGAGCCAACAGATTTTATCACTGTTAATATTTTGTGCTGGAACTAACAGTGGATCACCATAACGATTAGTGTTTGCATGACCAAAACACCTGAGTGACCACAAACTCAACTATGTTTATACTTCTGCATAGGGAAGGACAGGCGGTGTAGCACATGCCCTCCTGAGTGGCATGGGAAACCCTGCCTAGTTTTCATTCTCACTCTGAAGGCTTAAAAATAATAAAATAATTTGCTTTTCTCCTAACTGCCCTCTTTCTCCAAATAACCACACTTCTCTAAACTCTGACCTTTCTAAAGTTTGCATTTTAGAAATGCTAGGAGTTGTGCTAGAGGTCCGAGGGGGAGTTTATAGAGGTGAGAACATCAGCTTGTGCATAAAGACATCTAATTTCTCATGGGTATTTGGCCTCCAATTAAACTCCTTTTTAAATACTAAAGCTTTGTCTTACAAAACTGTAGTGATGTTCCAGATTTCTGATATATACATACACACACACATACATTCATGTATATATATCTTATATATACACACATATATACACATGAATATTTATATATGCACACATATATACACACATGTGTATATGTATATAATACACATATATACAATATATCTCTGAGATAGATTGATAATCTCAAGAACATGAAAGCATCTGAGACTATTTTGTAAACCAGAGGGGGAAAAAGTTAAAGGGGCTAAATGGCCATGATTATTTGATAATCAGTTTTTGCTCATCTTTACTGGAAGGTAACAGTGAAAGCAGGCTTAGCCTAAAACCTCAGAGAATAGACACAAGAAAGAATTCCTTAATGAGGGCAAGACTCTTGACACAAGAATGAATGATGAGTTTGTGAAATATTCCCCAGAGAGGTCTCAAAACAGGCATGGTTCTCTTCTTCTTTCAGCTGACCAGAGATGTGGCCCCACTCTGCAGTGGAAAGCCAGGATTCACTAGCTGATGCCCAGCTCCTCCAGAACTCTGACTCAGTAAAGCAGACAGCGGTCCATGGACACTGGAAAAACTCAGTAATGTTTCCTGAATCTGTACCTCCCAGAAACTGCATTTGGGGCCAAGATTGTGACAAGTGCCTAGCATTGTCCAGACTGGATACAAACCCATAGATGTTAATTTTTCCAATGCTCCATGTGAGCACTGGACATGCTCACAAATCATCTGTGGGAATTCTCAAAGTATGATGTATGGTGCACCCACACTCCTTGGAAACACTTTACTATACAAACACTAAGCTATGTAAAAACTTTGCAAGTGAGTCTTTAATTCCCTTCTTTTAATTGTATGAAGGAATACATATTCACATTCACAGTCTATATTCAGTATTGCAGTAGGACTTATTTTGACATCAAAATATCCTCACATCACATGAAGATAATTGATATTTCAGGATTCCTTCAATTCACCTACTGGCATTACTGCCATTAAGATGACACCTGATGATCAGGAACAGGAGCCGACATATCTAATCCCAGTAACCGGAGAGGCTGAGGCAGGAGGATCACAAGTTCAAGGTGAGCCTAGGGAACTTAGTGAGACCCTCTCATAAAGTAAAAAGGGCTGGGGTGTAACATGATGATAAAGCTACCCTGAGTTCAATCCCCAGTACTGCCAAAAAAAAAAAAAAAGGATCACACTTAATTCAGAAAAATAAAAATATTCACTGTTAATACAGTTGATATTTTCTTCATAATGGCATACTTGAATCATTTCATTACTTTTCTCTTTGTATGTTTTTATACTGAACAAAAATATGTAATTAACCTTGATATGTACTCATAAGCAGTATTTAGTAATAAATGTTATGCAAAAACCAAATGCACTAGAATTGAAATATTATAAGTAATAACATAAAAACTTGGTGGTATTTAAAAATTAATTAAAAAGTGAATTACTGCCCTAAGATCCACTTATTCAATAAAAATTTGGGACTTAAATGGCCATACACACAAGAGTGATAAAGTAGTTAAAATGCAAAGGTATGCTCAAATTACATTAATGGAAATAGTCTCTTCCACTCAATTCTAAACAAGTTATGTGCATATCATATTACCTAACTTGTTCTTCACATTCAACATTAAATTGTTCAGAATTATTTTACATAATCCTCCCTCTCCACTAAACTACAACTTCCATGAGAGTGGGTCTAACTTCAATTTTTTCAAAGTGTTATCCTGAGAAACACTAACACAGCACATTAGAATGACAGTAAATAATCAATAGAAAGGAAGCTCCTACAAATGCATTTATTAGAGATATGAATCTCAAAGGTAAAGCTTTTGTCACAATGATTTAAAGAACAGATGAGAGCCTGAGAGCCGGGTGTGGTGGCACATACCTATAATTCCAGTGGCTCTCTCTGGAGGCTGAGACAGAAGTATCAAAAGTTCAAAGCCAGCCTCAGCAGTTTGGTGAGGCTCTAAGCAACTCAGTGAGACCCTGTGAAAAGACAAAATAAGGCTGGGATGTGGCTCAGTGGTCGAGTGCCCCTGAGTTTAATCCCCACCACCACCACCCCTCAAAAAAAAAAAAAAAAAAAAGCAGATGAGGAGGGCCAGGAAACAAAATGATCAGGTGAAAACTTTAGGAGATAAGGTGAAAAGGGTCCTTGGAAGTCAATTATCATTATTTGAGGAAATGAGGAGAATGAAACTTAGAACTTATTAACTTGCCAATCTATTCAATTAGAAAGTGGTAGGGAATATACTAGGTCCTCAATAATTATTTGAAAATGAATAGGAATGATTACACATTCACAAATTACCCACTAATTTTTGGGCTTTTCTACTTACAACTATATTTTTCTTTCTCCTTCTCCTTCTCCTTCTCCTGTGTGTGTGTGGTGATGGGGACCAAACCCAGGGCCTTGTGATTGTGAGGCAAGCACTCTCCCAACTGAGCTATATCCCCAGACCTTTTCTTTTATTTTTCACAAAGTCACATTCAGTAAACTCAATATATCAGTCCAAGTTCTTCATTTATGAAACTCAAAAGTGATTCTATTTATTCTGTAATATCTCTTTAATTCTTTATTTCATTCATTCATAGTAAACACTTATTGACTATACCATATGTCATGTTATTTTTCTTCCCATCTTTTTAAAAAATTTTTATTATTCCCATATTTTAATTTGCATATTATAGGTGAACATAAGGGTGGGATTCATTTTTATATATTCACACAGGCACACAATATAATTATATAATATGACAGCTATCATTCCCCAACTTTATCTAGGCCTGCCCATCTTTCCAAAATAATTGTACAGTACGGTCTGTCCACTTGTGTGATATTTCAACTCTTGAGTTCTCTTTTACATTACAATTAGGAATGCTACTGATTGTAAGTTTTGGGGTTTGTTTTTTGTGTATTTGTTTTGTTTTGTTTTTGCAATTTCTAACAAAGCAATGTCCTAATAATCCAAGGGTTCTAATTCAATAGAAGATAATCTCAACATTTTCAAAAAAGGTTAAATATTATAATTATTATTCTAAATGATTGAAATTTTCTTTAACACTATCCAACTAATTATATTCAGGATCTTGTTCAAATGCAAATTCTTGGGGTGGACCCAAGATTTTTCAATTTTAATAAGCTTCCAGGTGATAATTTAGTAGCTCTTTGCTAAACCACATATCAAATAGCAAGATTCTAGATTATCACATAGGTTTAGGATCTTTTATGGATGGTCAGGAGACAGATAAGTGAATATGTATAGCCCCTATTATAGTAACACTAGGAGGTAAACAAGTAAGTTTCCTATAGCACACAGAAATATACATTTGCTTATAATAGAGATATGTATTGTTATCATTTTATTGTTATCACTTTATTATCAGGACAGACAACCTAGTCTGATACAGTTCATTCATTTATTCATTCATCTCGTACGCTTTCTCTAAGTGGCCATCATATGTGAGGAATTATATAGTCCCTTCCTTCAAGTTTTCTACAATGCAGTATGAGATATAAACCAATAAAATCTAGGGTACACTGTGGACTTTCCTCAGATGCTTCACCAGCAGCCCCAATTTAATAGTCCTGACCCAACCTGATTCTTATCCAGGAAGTATTTATTTCTTGCTTCATCTCCATGGAAAAGACTCATCCTGTGGCATTTTTTTTTTCTTTCTGAAGGGAAAAAGCAGGAGTGCAAAAACCTAGTTAGATATTCTGAATCCCACAGTACATTTCAAGTCTCTGTGCTGTCCTGTCTCCTAACAACCCAAAGGCCAGTGCAAATCATTCCACTTACCACCAAGCCAGAACATGATGAAACTAAGCCAAAGATGATAGGAAACTATCTCAGGTAGAGGATGGGGATGGCAGAATAAATATTTTCTAAAAAATAACTTACCTCACTCTGAGTATATTTTTAACTAATACCCCAAAACAATGGTTGGTTGAAGTCAAGAGATACTATATATATATATATATATATATATATATATATATATATATATATATACACATATATAATTATAATAAGAAGATCACACAAATTTTATTAATCATATAAACCTTTCTCAACATGATCAGCACCAAATTGGGATATTGAAATCTTCTAACTAAAATATTTGAAGACTGAAGCAGAATAATGTAATAATGTTAGCTCTTGGGAAATAAATTATTGTAAAGATGTAATATAACAGTGTCTTTATATAATTTATCTTTTAATGTAACATGAATGAAGAAATTATAGAAGTGTTCTTGGTTTGAAAATGGAATGCCAATCCAACTGTCCTTCTGTATACCTTTTAGAAATAAATACAACTTTTAGAAAAACAGACCACCTGATCTCTAATCCAAAATGGTAATATTCTAATCATCAGATCACAAAAGCAGTTTTATAATAAGCAACATAAATTTCAGAATCTGTTCTAATGAACATTTATTCTCTAATAAACCATGATATCCCATCGGTCAACAAATTATGTTCTCTCCTCTCATAGTTTTATAACCATATTTTTTAAATTTTATAATTCTTTAATTCACCTTTTATAAATAAAATGTCTGTAGCTTAAATGGTAGCCTATTATATATTGCATATGAGGATTACTAAAAATTTAAATTTTAAGTAATTTTATAAAATTTGATTAGTAGTACAAGTTACTACTTAAAAGAAATACATCATCAGTGCTGGAGATGTTGTTCAGTGGTAGAGTGCTAACCTAGCATGCTATGAGGCTCTCAGTTCAATCCCCAGCACTGAAAATTTTAAAATCGAGAGAGAGGGACAGGGAGATAGAGAAATACATAATAACCTAATATTGATGCCAATATTTCACAATGCTTTTTGAATATGTAAATGTGACTACACATTTATATGAAGATTATTTTTGCAATCTCAGGACTGCTATAACAGATTACCAAAATTTGGTGGGTTAAAGCAACAGAAACTTCTTCTCTCACAATTCTGGAAGCCAGAAGTCTAAAAGCAAGAAGTCAACAGGGTTAGCTCCTTCCAGAATTTCTAAGGTAGCATCCATTCCCAATTTCTGAGTTTCTGGTAGTCATAGCAATCTTTGATGTTCAATGCAGTCTGTCCTTTTGTCTTCATATAGCTTTCCTCTATGTCTCTTTGTGTATTCTCCTATTTTGTCTGATATCAGTCATGGGATATTTCTGAAAGTTTGGTACTCTATTAGGGTTTTCTAGAGAAACAGAATCAATAGAACCTATCAGTTCTCTCTCTCTCTCTCTCTCTCTCTCTCTCTCTCTCTCTCTCTCAATCTCTTGGAAATTTCTTTTAAGAAATTGGCTGACATGATTAAGATGTTGATAAGTCTGATGGTTGGTAAATCCATTAAGCAACTGGATCGGCTGGAAACTCAGGCAGAATTGCTACTTCAGGCTACAAATAACTTTCCTTCTTCCTGGGGAAACCTCCATCCTGGTCCTTAATGATCACTAATTAGAAGTGACATTGTCTGATACTAAGGAAGAAGAGAGGTTAGGCCTTGAGAAGAGTAGAGATGATTTTAAATGGTCATCATAAAAAGTAAGAGACCACGAGCTGACCATGAACTGGAACCTACTTTATGGAGGGTAATGTGCCACACACAAAGTCAGTGGATTGTCAGTCTTAATCACATCTACAAAATGCTTTTATAGCAACATCTATGCTAATGTTTAATCAAACAACTAATTAGTGTACCCTAGCCAAGTTAACCCATAAAATCAACTCTTGGAAACAGGAAAGGGAAAGAAAGTGATAGGGTTACAGCTAGAGGATAGTGGATTACTTAATTAATATTTAACACAGAAAATTTAAGCCTACTTAAGGACAATGGGGGAAAGCCACAATAAATATTCAAGGGAGAAAGGACTAAAAATTAAATGTTAGTGAGATGAAAGGAAGGGTTAGGATACAAAATACAGGTGGAAGTATGGGACTACTTGGAAGGTACACCATTTGATACTAAGGATGAGGGGAGCTTAGACACTGGAGAATAGTGGACATGTATTTAAATGATGATCATGAATTGTATAACTCTGAGCAGATTATAAACTGAAACAGAAACTATTGAGACTGGTGATCAGAAATGTAAAACTTAAGAGATGATATAGCTACAATGTTATCCTGATGTAAGTACAAAGAAGGTAAGGAAAAGGGCTTAACAAGAACTGAGATATTACCAGGTAAGTCAGAAGAACAAGTAGATTGGCTATATGCAAGAAAAAATTGTAATAATAAACATGAAAATATAAACTATAAATGGAAAGAGATAAAGAAAAAATGGTGGGATTATAAAAAAGAATAGATAGAAGTCTAGGAAGATAGAGAATAATGACAGTGAGTCATGTTTCAGGTTGAACAAAAAAAATCTGAAACTGGACAACATTATGCTTTACTGCATAACTGAGAGGAAAGGAAATCATAGTTGTTCTAGGTTTGGCAACATCCAAAGGGTGACTGCAGGGAGGGGCAGCTAAGGCAATTTGGAAGAAAAGATGTGGATGATGCTGAGGCATAAAATCAGAGCAGGAATTGTGATGAAGACGATATGTCAGGCCAGTTGCCAAGTTCTTTTGGAAGTAGCAAGATGGACACCACTACCAACTCCCAACTCTGAGATACACAGGGCCTGAGAAGAGACTTTCCTGGCATTGGAAGATTCCAGGAAAAGAGATGCTCCCTGAGGATTCTGGGTTACATCCAAGGCAAGTTTTTTTTTTTTTTTTTTTTTTTTTAAAGTGAAAGAAACTTCATGGAGATTGTCCTTCCCTAACAAAGTAATGTTCTTCTCATTGTTCCTAAGAGCCCGTCTTCCTGTTCATCTTTTTCCTATCTACCTTAGTCCTTAGTTACCTTCTCTCACTCAGTCATATATCCACCAATCACACATCAATCTTAATGCATGTATTTCATAATCGCTTTGCCCAATTTTATTTGACATCTTCCTACCATGACCCCATCTGAGGACATTGTCTTCTCTCTTGTCATATTTCCCACCAGCTATGGTATTATGTCTTCAACAAGTGATTTCACTAGAAATGATACTGCTGATTGGACTGCTTTCCACTGACCAATAAAAAAATAAAATAAGTCAAATAAATACTGAGTCCTAATAAAAAGCAAAAAGAAAGCCAGATTCCACTCTGACTTACACAGCTATTAGCATGACTCCCCAAAGGATCTATTTTAACCAAATACCAAAACCCTGACTTCTTTTGCACAGCTTGTAAGCAAATGTTAGCATGTGGACTAGATTTACATCTTACCCACAAAGAAAGAGAAAGGGCTGTGGGGCTGAGGAGAAGGCAACACAAAGGTTGATTTTGTTGCAGTGGAATCCCCACTGCCTGGTTAGAGATGAACTTGAGTGATGTGTTTCCCATGATAGTCTCCCAGCACTTCATCTTAGCCAAATATTAATGTGCTGAATTTATTACAGTTGAGTTCTGAAATTAAAAATGGCCATCTGTGGCACATATGTGTGGTACATGGAACAGTAATATATTGTGGACCAGCCCGACATGAAGCAAAGGATATTGTGATTGTGACAAGGCAGGTGAACTCAAGCATACACCAAGACAGTGAAATGAATCTGCTAAACACTGGTATTGGTCCTCTCCGCAGGTATCTGCTTTCTGACACAATATATAATATATATGAGAGACATTTATTAATAATCCCTCCAACATACCTCTATAACAGACGGTATAGTCAATCTGAAAATGCAGTTAACTGACATAGAGTAATGAATTGAACAAAACCAAATTTTGGAGGGAAAACATCACAAGTATCAGAGAAAAGAATAATATTTCCTTTTGTATGGAGAGCAAGACTGCAATGAGGTTCAATACTGCAAAGGTTGTTCCACTGGGACTGTTAGGTAGATGTCATCATCAAATTAGAAAGGTATGTGCATACACATTTTGTGATCATAAAAGAAAAAAAAACAGCTTTTTTCATTAAGAAATCAAATATACCTGAAATTAACATTCATTATCTATCCAAAGAGAACAGAATATATTTTATAAGGCTGAATATTATCTTTTGTGAATATTTCAGAAGGCCCCCTAATAGAAAGCCAGAATATAAATTGATGAGATATGGGAACCATGGAGCATGGATAAATGAGTTTTTTCACATTTTGAATTGTTTGAGTCCAGAATGTAGAAAACAAATAAGACCAGTTCTTGGAATGTCATGTCATAAATATCATATAGCACAAGATGGGGCCACTCTTTCCATTGCTTTGGTTTGTGCTTACATGACTGAGTTTAGTTAGTTTGGTTAAACCACACCTAAACAAGATGTTTGTATCAGGGTTCTAAGAAATTAGTGACTTAATTATTTTTCTCAACCATAAACCATGCAATGTCCAAATATTGTCCTGTTAGTCACATGGATCTTTTCAGGGATTTCTGAAGACATGATACAGAAGAAAAATTAGTAGAGTAGGAGTCAAAATGTTACCTTATTACTACATTAAATAACATTAATATTCTGAAGTTCAGTGATGTTGGCATTCTGAGAATGTTCTAGAGAGTATCAGAAAAAGACAGAAATCTAGAGAGAAAACACAATATCTATAGGGAAGGACAAACCTTCATTTACCCACTGTTTTAAATCACTCAGTACTTTTTGATTATAAGTAGTAGAAACACAATGCAAATTGAGCAAAGAATATGAATAAGCCACTAGAGATACAAATGTTAAATGAGACAATATAAATATTTTATCCTTTTAGAAGAAGTTAAAAGCAAAACAATGAGCAATGAGATATTTTTGTCTCTAAAATGTGTAAGCTATTGATAAAGAAGAATGGCCACTGTGTCATCACTGTGACCAAAACATCCAACAAGAGCAACTTAAAGGAGGAAAAGTTTATTTTGACTCATGGTTCAGAAGTTTAGTCCATGGTTGGTGGAATCCATTGCTTTTGGCCTGAATTGAGGCAGAATATCATGGCGGAAAAGAGTGGTGGAGGAAAGCTGCTCAGAGCAAAGTTTCTAGAAAACTGAGAAAAAGAGAGAGAGAGACAGAGAGAGAGAGACAGAGACAGACAGACAGACAGACCAGGGAGAAC
This sequence comes from Marmota monax, assembly GCF_021218885.2. NCBI lineage: Eukaryota > Metazoa > Chordata > Mammalia > Rodentia > Sciuridae > Marmota > Marmota monax. The sequence goes on along the minus strand of NW_026695222.1, from coordinate 5,918,244 downwards.
ATGGAACCAGTGAGAAAATACAAACCCAAAGGCACACCCCAGTGGCATACTTCCTCCAGCCACAACCCAACTGCCTATAGTTACAAGCCAGATAGTCCATTCTACTTATTAATCCATTAAATGGCTTAATCCTCTGATTAATTACAGCAATTATAATTTGATTATTTATCTCTGGAAACTCCTAGAATAACAGGAACTTTTGGGTTCACCTCATATCCAAACCATAACAGCCACTTTGATGCAAAATGGTAACAGGCTTTTTCAGAGATCAGTGTGGCAAAAAAAATTAGAAAATATGCCTCAACATTTTTTCATTCACTAAACAATTTATTGAGTGCCTGTATGTATGCAGCACTTTACAGATGTCCCTCTCACAGTAGTTACGATCTATAAGATAAGATACAAGTATTTTTTACCTAGAAGACCAAAAAATAGGCAGACTAATAAACAATGTTGTTATAATTTTAGGTATGAGTTATCACCCCAGATCTCATGTGTGAGTCAATACATTAATTCTCAAAAGTGAAATGATTCAGTTATGAGAGTTATAACCTAATCAGTGGATTAATCCTCTGATATGGATTAACTGATTTATAACTATAGGAATATAGAGTGTGAATGGAGGAGGTAGGTCACTGGGTATGTGCCTTTGGGGTTTATATTTTGTCCCTGATGAATAGAAATCTCTCTGCTTCCTGATTGCCATGTCCTGAGCACTTTCTTCCTCCACACCCTTCCACCATAATGTTTTGCCTCATCTTGAGCCCAGAACAATGAAGTTGGCTATCTATGGACTGAGATCTCTGAAATAGTAAGCACCAAATAAATTTTTCTTCCTTTAAAATCGTTCTTGTCAGGTCTTTTGGTCACTGTGTCAAAAAAGCTGACTAAAACAAATGTAAAACTATAATTTTAGTAAGCACCAGGAGTTATTTATATAGAGTTGAAATGCCTGTAGGAGTAAGCTGAATTGTAACAAAATTTTGCCAAAACTTCTTAGGTTGCACTGAGCCCTAAGCAATTGAGTAAGTAAACATTTACAAGTGGGGGGGGGAAGCAAAAAAGACCAAGAAGTGTAATGATGTGTACAGATAACATAATGAAGAAAAGGAATGTAGAAAATAAAGGACAGTGCATCAGTCAGGACAGGCTATGCTATGCTACAGTAACAAGTAATTCTAATATCTCAAAGGTTTAAACCACTGAGTTATTGCTGCCTCACACTTCATAGCCACTTGAGTTGATTTTGCTCCAGATAGTTCTACTGCTATTCTTCTTACTCTGAAACACAGTTAGGTAAAGCAGTCAACTATCTGAAGGTTAACAATTATCATGGTTAGCAAAACAGGGTAAAAGGTCAAAACCAGTCACATGACCTCAAAAAGGAGGCCCAGGAACTATACTCCTACAAGGTGTCCCGATGGAAGAAAGCTGAAATAACAGATTGACTACTCAGCTGAGACATTGGGGGAATTATGAGCTATAGTAAAAACAATCCTATAGGCAATGGGAAATCCTGTAGTTACTTAAAGCTCAATGTATGACCTTGTTTACCAAAGAACTATCCATTAATTTTTTTAAATGGTAGAAAAAATCTAAGTATTTAATAATACATTCTAGCTTAAAATGTAGTCACTGAATATTTAAAATGAAATATCATATAAGTAATAGAAATAATATGCTTAGAAATTTGTAACATGAAAAATAGGTAGAAAAATACATATTAGATACAGTATAAAATGAGATCCATTTAACTTTTTAAAGTAGTATATATTTATTATACTTACATTAAAACTCTTAGAAATAGATACAGATATATTTTATCAGAATTTAATCCAGGACCATGTTTTTCTTCTTCTTTTTTTTTTAACTCTTACTCTTGTTGCTATGTTATTTATTGTGTGCTTTATTCATGTGTTTATTTTCTGGAAAAAAATAAGTACACCCTATCAGCAAAACATTTTTTAATTGACCAAGACTTTGCCACCACTTGAAAATTAACATTTTTCTTTATTTTTTCAAAATAAACATGACTACATTTTTTGCAATCTTCTGTAAAGTGCACAAAAGTTATTGACACACTGTTTTCATCTTTTAAAGTTACTTCTTGTCATGAGCAACCCCATGACTCAGATCTAAATCCATAACTTGCTTCCCTGAGGCAATGAAATGACAAGCTTTGGTCAAGACCAAAATGACCAAATATTTTTCAGGTGGAAATTCTATAGTCTAGTTAAGCACCCCAAACTTATGGAGCTAGAATGATCCATGAGACTCTGCTCTGCATCTTCTTTTGACATCCCCTTGGCTATGGTGGCAGAATGGTCATAACTAGTAGTAATAAGTCAAGAATCATGCAATGATGTATCATTGATGCTGTCCTAAGAGTATACTTTTGGCTGAAAAATAAGACGACCTTATTTTGCTTTCTTCCTTCATCACTGAACATTTGACAACAGAAAAGTCTCCGATTTAAAAAAAAAATGGCACAAAAACTCAAACCTTATTTCAGCTCTGCTTCAGCTTCCAACAAAATAAATAATCTGTTTGGACTTTGCAGACATTGGCCAAATGTTGGCCTAAACTCTGGACTAATACCTGGATGGATTGATACATCTGACACAATTGGGTTACTGCAAACTGGGCCTTATGTGAAAGGCCGGGAAAAGTTTAAAATCAGTCTGGGGTGGAGATCCTCCACAGGGAAGAACTTTGGTGAAGAAGTGGATTTGTACTTCTTGCAGGCATTGTTGTGTAGCATTTTGTGAGTGATTTTTTTTGATGTTGTTTAAAGAGGAGAAAAGAATGAGGAATGAGATATGAGTCTCATTACAAAATCAGAAAACCAGTATTTTGTTTATCCATGTTACCATTTATTGATAGTTTCCACTTTGTACTCTCATGACTCTTCACAGCCCTTGAGATACCAATGGGCAGTCTTGATTGAGCTATTATTTTATGGGAAATGATTTGTTCTGACTTTTGTTTTTTAATGTTGCTGCAGTCAGTGCTTCATGAAGGTCTCCTATTTTGGTTCAGTGAATAAAAGTAGAATCTGAAATGAAAGTGAGGTCAAAATATGAAAACTGTTTACTGAATAGGCAGCAGATTACATGTTTTTAATGAAATTTTCTTTGAAAGTTATGTCTGAGTTCCCTTTGGGAACAACAATCAGGAATTCTGCATAATATTCTGCAAATATCTTTTAAAACCACTAATAGATGAGAAAGAAGATAATGAATTTTTAGAATCAAATGGGGAAAATAAATACTGGAAAAGACAAGTTGTTAATTTCTATTATTCATAGGAAAGGAATAAAAGAAATGGGAAACATCAAGAAAAAATTCAGGTCTAATTCCATCAGAATTTGGTTCCTTAAGGATTGTTCAATGAAAACATACATGCTTTTCCCCAGGGAGGGAAAAAGCTATGAGAAGCAAAGCCCCACACTAAAATTTTGGAAGGATAATTTATGATAGGTGGATCTAAGCAATATGATGAGGGTGGGTAGACCTGTCAGCACCTTCTTGGAATGCAAAAACAAATCCAGGTTGGGTCAAGGGTCAGATACCATTAGAAAATAGGAAAAAATGCTAAAAACTAGTTATAGAAGCAGAAGTCATGCCCAGGGTCAGCTATCAGGAGGACCCAAAGGGCATGATAAATTCTAGTGGACTAATGAAAGCAATAGTTAGACCTAGATCAAGTCCTTTAGAAATTAAGAAAAAGATGAGTAACAAGAGCCAGCTCATATACTCTGTTTTAGTAGTTTCTAGAATAGAGATTCTTCTGAGGGTTAAGTCTCTGTCTAGATGAGCATAACTTCATATGCCTATAAGGCACAACACTCCAAGTTTAATCTGTTACCTAACACAGTAGGCAAATTTAATTTTCAGAAGATATTTCTATCCAACAAGACAAGTGTAGACATCCAAGACTGTCTACACCTGTCAACTGTATGCAAATCGAATCATGGCCTCTCTCCTGGCCTACACCAGATGAATTCTCCTGATTTGTCAAAATGCTTTAGAGTCTTATTTATGCATTTGTAGTCATAATTTTCATTAAGTTACTTGACAGAACTCAATTTTAATTGTGTATTTCTCACAATATCAAATATGTGTTTGTGTGTAAGTCAAACTAAAAATCCTTTTTGATAGTCTCAATAAATAATTTCAAGAAACTCCAGTTATAAATCTCAAATGTTTAAAATGCAGCAAATTCCTAGCCAATAAATTTCATAAAATCAGGGCTGGGGTCGTGGCTCAGCGGTAGAGCGCCTGCCTGACACGTGTGAGACCCTGGGTTCAATCCTCAGCACCACATAAAAATAAATAAACAAAATAAAGATATTGTGCCAATGTATAACTAAAAAAAATATTTAAAAAAATAAATAAATTTCATAAAATCAGAGACTTCAAGTTGGAAGTTACTTAAGAAGTCATCTGTGGTAGCTTTTATAAATGTCCAGAAATTTTGGACATTCCTTCCATCAAAATGGATACGCCTCCCCTAAGCATCTATATGGACACTGATTCACTTGGAAAAGCAATAATATAGAGGAAATGAGTAGCATGGGTTCTAAGGCTATACCATTAGGGTAACACAGCTTCTGCCAGGTGCACTGAGACATATGATTTTAAATCTCTGAGCTGCTATGCAAGAATCCCAGCTACTCTGAAGCAAACATGCTGTAAGGAATTTGAGGGCAAAGAAAGAGGCCACAGGTACACGCCCTAGTTGGCAACACTAACTGAGCTCTCAGCCAACTGCCAGAAAAACCTTTCAGTCAGGTAAGAGAGCCACCTTAGGCATCCAACCCAGTAAATTCTTCATGTGGGTCTAGCTCCATTAGGTATATTACTGCCATTTCTGGAGACACTTCAAATGAAAAAATAATCTGAGGTCCTGAGCCATAACAGCATGAGCAAAATAAAAATGTTTTAACCCTAGAAATTTCAGAGCAATTTTTTAATGTAGGATAGAAAAATGATAAGCTAATTGATCTGAATTTTCACTCTGGATGAATCTTTTGGACTAAAAGATTTTAGTACAAGGGATCCCCTCTCACATGTTAGCCATGTGTTGGCAAACACTACTTTTTTCTTCATGTTAGGGTAAGTATCTCATTCTAACTTCAAACTTATAGTCTAGATGAACCCTCTCTGATTTCTTAAACACCAACAAAGGCACCCTGAAAATATCTGTTTGATCTTTTCTCCTATAGGAAAATAATGTTTTGTATACAGATTTGCCTGAAAAGATAATTTTTTTTTCAGAATTCTGTGTGCCTTCCTCCAAACACATTTCAGTTAGAGAAGTCCTAAAATATAATGCAAGGAATTTGACACTTTATTCCATAAGTCAGCTTACTAGAATAGAATTTGGTGAAATGTTCTTTTCTACTGCTTCCATTGTGCTAGACACAATATTTCACTAATGCAACCTAAGATTGTGCTAGTCTATTTTCCTAACAGCCACATCATACTATTGGCTTATTTTATGGTTGTCATCAAATGGAAATCCCAGAACTTTGCCATCTGTACTATGGCCAAGCCAGCTCACTCTCATGTGGCTGACTTGCTGAACCTAAACAGAACTTGAAACTTGTTTCTGCTTAATCTCATTTCACTGGTTTTGGACCAGTGTGTCTCTGTTAGTTGACATCACCTTTTTGTTGTGTCAATCACTTATCGGTTTGGCTAGGCATCCCACCTAGACATTCTCCCTTTTAAAACTTTATCAAAATTATCAATAGGAATATTGAGCCCAAAGAACTAAAACTATACTCAAATTCCATTAGAAAACTACACAGCTTTTCACTAACACACAGCAAGCATATGTTCAAGTCACTAAAATCAACAGTTCTATCACTCAATTCACTACTTAACCATGAAATTCTCAACAAAGATATTTTCAGATGCATTGATGTAATTAAAATGTGTTTGATCCTTGGGATTTCCTGTTCTCTGGAGGTTATAATGAAATGGAAAATCATGTGAATTTGGCATCATTTGTTTTGAATGAATATATGGAAGCTCCTAGAGATTATCTATAGTATTTTTCAAAGTTGTATAAATTACAAGCATGATAATTCATTCTAGAAAATTGTATTAAACTGAAAAAAAGACAACGATCCTTTTGTTCAATTTTTATCACCATTTTTGAAAGCCAATATATAATATTCATCTTTTAAACTTCTATTAGAAATCATGTGGTTTGATGTTTCTTAGAAATTGGCGTTTAACTATCTTATACTGGTAGGTTATAAATATGCTCTAGAGGAATTAATAAATCAGTTAATAATTAATAAATTATGCAGTTATTCTGTTCTATTTTTCCATACAACAAACTGCTCTACGAGTTCATTGACTGTTCACTTTACTTGCAATTTTCTGTTGTCTCCTGTGTATGAGGCTAGACTTTGCCTACCTTGCTCAAGGTTGTATCTGCAATATCTAAATTCAAGCCAACTACATAGAAATATGTTGAACAAGGAATAAGATTTTTTATTTTACTTTAAAATTGACATATATTTGTACTTATTTATTGAGTTGTAATTTGATACATGTATACAATGTGTAAGGATCAAATTAGTTAATTAACATGTCCATCTCCTGGGATGGTATCATTCCCATGCATTGGGAATCTTCTATCTCTTCTTTTTTAGTATTCTTAAACATATAATTAACTGTCATAGACTATAGTTGCCTTATTTATTATGCCATATAACATTTAGAACTACTTCCCCCACAATGATGTTTTGGCACCCATTATCCACCCAATTACTATGTCCCTTCAAACTTCCCTCCCTGTCTTCTCGTGACCTCTATCTACTCTCTACTTCTATGTGATCAACACTTTTTAACTTCCAAAAATGAGGACGTGTAGCATTGGTATTTCTGTGACTGGTTTATTACATTTAACAAAATGTCCTCTAGTTTCATTCATTTTGCTACAAATGATGACCCCATCCTTTCTATCACTGAATAATATTCCATTATGTGTGTATATATCTCATTTTTACCCATTCCTACATTGATGGACATCTTGATTGATTCTGTATGTTGGTTTTTGGGAAGAGTCCACAATAAATATGAATGTACAGGTAGCTCTTGGACATAATGACTTCAATTCTTTTGAGTATTATATTAGTATTGAGATGAGCATTTTCCTCTTGTGGTTTTGGTTGGCATTTCTTTGACAACTAATGATGTTGGGCATTTTTTCAGATACTTTCTAGCCATTTGTATATCTTCTTTTGCAAAATACGTCCGTTCAGATCATTTGCTTATTTGTTAATTGCATTATTTGGTTAGTTGCTATTCAGTTGTCTGAGTGAGGAATGAGATTTAATTCAGGTAAACCTCAGATCTCAAACTCACTCAATTACTCAACACTTCCTACAGACTAAGTTTATTTGTCCCAGTTTAAAAACAAACAAACAAACAAACTTTTCCATAATAAAGGATACTGACACAATTCTTCAGTTTTCTCTTTGTAAATTGTTAATGTATTTCCAAGAAACACTTATGTTAAATGTCCTTTAAAACTTAAGATTTTAACTTAGATTCCCCCAGAAATAGCATTCAAACACAGTTCATATTGAAGGTGAATCCAGGTAGTAAACAGGGTAGGAGGAATCTGGGAAGTAAGACAAGGAAAAGGAATAAAAAAGAGTTCAGCTCTTCCTCTAGAATCTTTAAGAACACATCCTTCAATCTTCAGAATTAGAATGATCTTCAGACAGACCTCAAGAGGTCGGTGGAATAATGTCTGTTTTATTGACTTTGCATTTCAAACATTATCCTCACTTTTCTAGAGTTACATCTTCTCCTCCAGTGCTCTACAGGAAACTATCTTCTCAGCAGGTTAATGGAGATTTAAATGAAATATCAGTGTACATCTTACTCTTGCTTCAAAAAGAAAGAGATCCTCGTTGAAGTTTTTTTACATCTATCATTTCCCCATTTTTTCATTGTCTCATAATTCTTTGAGGTAAAAGACGTGCTTGTAAGAAGGAGCATATTAAAATTGGAATGTTAATACATTCACAAATATCTATTAAACACTCAAAAAAGCCCTGTTAATTATAAATACATATCCATTTCAAGATTTTATAAAATAACTATAGGATATTTAATCGCATGAAAATATGACTCCTGGTGCTTGGTTTTAAAATAATTGATGCTATAAATAGATGATATTTTTGGTACATAACGTGGAACTCTTGCTGAGATGATTTTGTAGTATGCGATCACGTGATAAGATTGAGCAAACAGAAAAGATGGCGGTTGGCTTGGCCAGATACATTCTGGAAAGCAGCTCATTGGGAACCATGGGGACCACTGGGCTTTCACAACATCTCAAAATCTTTCTCCAATCCTCATACAAGCTTCTTTGATGTTAGAGAATCTTAGTTCAAATACATCTTGGATTTCACACTCCTTTATGATCCATTGCCTTGTGGGCTGAGCATGGTAGCCAACCTCCAAGATGAGATGATTTAACAAAATGTCTAGTTTCATTCATTTTGCTACAAATGACCAGATTCCATCATTCCACTCAAAAGACACATATTTGGTGGTAATATAAGAATGATTTTAATTGACTACATCATAGATAAACTGTTCCCCTTATTTAATTTCTACCGTTTCTCAATTCAAAGCTTACAAAACAGGATATTTTTGTCCTCTCTCTATGCTTCCCAGAAATTGAATAGATCTATCAATATGGTAGACAAAATTTAAAGCTAAATAAAATTTAGAATTCAGTCCTTCAGGTATACTAGGTATAAGTCAAGGACCCAATAGCCAACTATGATTAGTGGCCACCATACTGGACAATGCACATACCGAACATTGTCAAATGCTGTCAAGTTACTTGTTAAGACATAATAAAAAACTAAAGTTTTAAAGACATTACAGTCTTGTCTTGACCTTTAATACTTAGCTTACATGGCAGCCAATGTAATTTAGGGTAGAAACAAATGCAGCTCTCTCACTGTGTTCTAGAATCATCTATAAATATGCCCCAAATTGATTGCTTTACCAAAAAAAAAAAAAAACAAAAAACAGGGTTTAAAAGAGCCCTGCTGTAATAATTGTTACTGTGAACCAAATCATTACAAAATTAAATGTCTTAAAATAAACAATAAGCATTAGTTATCACTTAGAGTTTCTATAGGCCAGGAATTCAAGAGCAACTAACTTGAGTAGTTCTGATTCACAATCTCTCATGAGGTTGTAGTCAGATGTTAGTAGGGGCTAGGGCCATTTGAAAACTCAATCTTATTGATTAATCCATTTTAAAGTTCATGCAAATGACTGGCAGATTGATCCCTCTCCTTGGGAGTGGTTGAGTTTTCCTACCATGAATGGCTGAACTCTGGCAGAATAAGAGATCCAAGATATTAAGGCGAAAGTTGTAATAACTTTATGACCTAGCCTTAAATGTCTCACACTGTCACTTCTACCATATTATATTGGACACCTGGGTGAGCCCTGAATGATTCAGCATGGAGAGAATTATACCAGATCATAAATATTAGAAGAAAGAGTCATTGGGGGCCATTGGAGGCTGGCTACCATATTCAGCCCACAGTGTTTCTTCTAGAGTACAGAGGTTAAGAGGAGTGGAGAACATTATAAACGACTTTAGTCACAGTATCTCAGGTGTCTGCCAAAAATTTGCTTAGTAATTCCTCAAAAAAATCCATGTCCCATCTACCTATTAAACTTAAAAGAATTCTAAAATTTCACTTTCATCACAAAACTCTTTTAACTACATAAAAGATACCAATCTTAAATGACTCAGCATCAAGTGCATTCTATCATTCTTGAAACCATGTTGTGTTAGTATTATTCCAAAATGTTTCCAAATAATATTTCTTTGGATGATTCATGTTTAAATGAGAAGAACAAAATTTACCCAAAAGTTGCCATAAAAGTAGTTTTGTACACTCTGTATCAAAGAAGAAAGAGGAGGAGAAAAGAATGAAAAAATAGGAAAAAATTTAAGACTGTTTCTTTTACCTCCATGGTATCAGCCAGTCTAATCATACAATATTTTCGTTTAGCCCAAAATAAATAAATGTATGAGATGACTTTGCAACTTTGATGCCCAAAGTTCACAAAAGCTTACTTCTTGAGAGGAGTCATCCTTACCGCAATCTTTACCTTGGAGTTACATCTGAAGTGGTTGGGTCAATCCCCTCCAAGAGCATATGTTGAAATTTTAGTCTAACTCCATGGTAACCATGGCACTGTTTATTCTTTACTTAATATTATAATGAACATAAAGAACTTTGAACATAAATATTTGGCCAAAAGAAAGAAATTGCCTAACTCTTGTGCTGATGTTCTATTGGCTCCTAGGAGACCAACATGAAACATAAAAATTAAGTAGCTGAGTTTTCAATTACACTCTAACTAGTTTACAATTACCATGGTTGAATAGGATGACTTTCCTCTGCCTTCGAGTTAAAGGAGGTAGATTACAGCCCTGTTTTATCTCTGATCAATTCTTTGATTTGAATGGGGCAAGTCAACCTTGATGAGCCTTAAATTAGTTATAAAATAAGAAAGGATTTGTTTAATAGATCTGAAGTTTCTTTGATTAACTCAAATATATTTTTAAGTGAATAAAAAAAAACCCTGTGTGTACCTTACCATTTACCTATAGCCCTCTCTCCAACAATTTTATTCTTGACCTGAAACATCGAAAAATTTTAGCCATCAACTCTAAACTCCTGACTACATATCCTGGACAAAGTAAAATACAACTGTCTACAAACATAGTAGACTAATTATTAACCAGCAAATATTTACTGAGAAGCTGCTAGAGACAAAATACTACATAAAATTGATAGGCATCAGAGTCTTGTAAAAAAAAAAAAAAAACCCCACTATGGGCTAGTGGATGGTTCTTCTTATAACTGGGCACCTCATTAAACAGTGAAATTCACCGATAATGAGTTACAGAAGACCTCCCCATATAGGCCTGGCTAGTTCCCAGAAGTTAGTGTGAGTGTCCTAGAGAAGAGAGAGCAGTGTGTCTGCCTTAGAACCTCACAGCTTTAACCTTGAGAACCTCTCTCTAGTACAATTTAGATCCATATGCACCCAATGATAAATGTGCTCAAAAAAGGCACACTCATTCTTTGCTGGTGGAACTGCAAATTGGTGCCACCAATCTAGAAAGCAGTAAGGAGATTCCTTGGAAAACTTGGAATGGAACCACCATTTGATCCAGCTATCCCACTCCTCTGTCTACACCCAAAGGACTTAAAAATAGCATACTACAGGGACACAGCCACATCAATGTTTATAGCAGCACAATTCAAAATAGCTAAGTTGTGGAACCAACACAGATGCCCTTCAGTAGATGAATGGATTGGGAAACTTTGGTATATATATATATATATATATATATATACAATAGAACTTTACTCAGCATTAAAAAAGAATAAAATCATGGCATTTTCAGGTAAATGGATAGAGTTGGAAAATATAATGCTAAGTGAAGTAAGCCTATCCCAAAAAAAACAAAGGCCAAATGTTTTCTTTGATATGAAGATGCTGACTCATAAGGGGGAGGGGGCATGGGAGGAATGAAGGAAATTAGAGATAGGGCAAATTGGAGGGAGGGGAAAGGAGGGAGCAATGGGGTAGGAATGATGGTGGAATGAGTTAGACATCATTACCCTAAGTACATGTATGAAGACATGAATGGTGTGAAATGCTTTGTGTACAATCAGTGACTTGAAAAATTGTGCCCTCTCTATATAATATGAAATGAATTGCATTCTGCCATCGTGTATAACAAATTAGAATAAATAAATAATTTAATAATAAAAAAAGTAAAGTGCCACCTTGCTTGGAGTGGGCAAGGCCAAACACAAATGTAGGATATAACTAGAGATACTTAGCAAATAATAGCAACAAAACACATTTATCCCAGAGCTAAACCATTTATAAACTTATGATATTCATTACATAACTCAGGGACAAGTTTTAGCTACTATAAATAACACTGATATATAACCTTAATATCATTGTACTTCTTTTTAAATAAACCTTAAAAATTTTTTTCTGAAATGGTAAACGGATAGTTAGAGAATATAATGCTAAGTGAAATAAAAATGGAATTCTTCTCTCAGGCAGTATGAAATTTCATAAGGATTTTAAATGTTATACTGTTAAATTTCTCTCCACTAAAGCATAATGTATCTCCTCAAAAACAATTCTGCCATCACTTTTACTGACTGCATAGTATTCTGTCAGCACAAGGTGGAGATATACTTGTGTCAAACTTAAGAAGAAGAAGAAGGAGGAGGAGGAGGAGGAGGAGAAGGAGGATGATAATAATAATAATAATAATAATAATAATAATAATAATAATAATAATGGAGATACAACTATCAGTCTCATCTGTAACCAGCATTTAGTTCTGCAAACTTACCTACATTGCCTTCTATCCATGCCCACTAAATCACCGTCTTATCTGAATTTCACTTCCCAAATAGACATCAGTATAAAAAATATAATCACATTCCAGAATGAAGGTAATATTATTTTTTGACAGCACTTGGTACACTCATAACTCATATTTTGAGCTTCTCAAAATGCAGAAGGGAGGAGGGTATTCATAAAGAACTCCTATGATAATGCTAGACTTTTGTAAGGAACATTAAATCACATTTGAGATTCCTGTCAAACGTCAACACACTTATTTTTCTGTCTTCTTATTCCATCTTAATCTTGTCTTCCTCCTTCTTCTTCTTTTTCCTCCAATAAAGATAATTTATTGACTTGGCCTTGGATTTCAAAAATTGTTGGGCTTTAACAGATGTTAGAAGAAGGATTTAAAATAGAACAGTGATCAGGTTGAATTGGGTGATAAAGTAGATCAGTCCATCCACTGGACAGAGGAGTGATACCAATGAGGTGAGACTAGAGACTTAAGCTGGACCCAGATCAGTAATATTTCCAAAGGGGGTTAAGGTCCTATGCAGTTGACTATGAGAGCCTGTAGGATTTCTTAACATTAGTGACATGGATAAAGTTTAAATTTTAGGAAGATCATGCATATTATATATTCTCATGCATGAAGGAGTTATACTAAATGCCATTTAACCACAATGCTTATAGTACTGTATCAGCCAGCTTCCCATTGCTATTTTAAAAATATGTGACATAAATTAACTTAAAATGAGGGGGGAAAAAAGTTTATTTTGGTTCATCATTTTGGTGGTTCCAGCCCATGATCTATTAATCCTATCATTTGGGGTCTGTGACAAGGCAGCACATCAAGGTAGCAGGATGTGGTGGAGTCAAACTGCTCATCTTATGATAAGGACACAAGAGAGAACAACTGGGGTCCCACAGTCCTCTAAAAGGACACACCTCCAATCCCACTAGGACCCACCTCTAAAATTTCTGTCTCCTCCGAATAGTGCCAAGCAGGACGCTCAAGCCTTTAACATATAGGTCCTTGGACGAAATTTAAGATCTAAACTATAATGAGTACTTTGAACTTCTATCCAAGACACCACACATTCCTTTTCAGTACATGGGGATAAGGCGCTTAGAGGGAAATGACTAATGTTTACTCACAGAAGATAACTGAAAAGAGATGAGGAGGGGTGGGCCTGTCCATGAGTAATGGAAGGAGGAAGGAAATGAAAGACTCGCGATCTCTCCACTCATCCAGGACCTTTCCTCAGGGGTAGAGTTTGGCTTTCAGATGACCAGCAAGTCAACATTGGCAGCGACTCAGCCACCAGAGCAATATCCAGGAAGCTACTGAAACCACAGAGGACTTTGAAACACATGCGTCTGGGTTTCGTGCTATTCCCAAGAAATGTCGGTAGTCTTCCCCGGTCACCTCCCTCTGTGAGAACTGGAAACAAGGCTGACAGGAGGCAAGGAGGGACAACTGGAGACATCAGCTGAATCGTAACATCTGGCGGGGACTTTTCTGCTATCACAGAATGGGAGAGAGGCTTAATAATAATCACACTAGCCTCTCAGAGAAGCTGTTCCTGCAGGAGGGTGAGACAGCCTAGAACTCCAGCTCAGGAAGAAATGTGTGAGTGTGAGCAAGAGGAAAAGGCAGTTTGTGTCTGTGCACAGGTGTGTGTTTTCAGAACAGAGAACAATTACGAAAATCAGAGATCCCTCTGGTGCCAAGGGTTCCCCCGAGTTGAATGTTTCAGTGATGCAGTTTGGCCCCGGAGCCTTCATCTGAGCTGAGGTTCCCTCCCTCTTCTTTTGCTTCAGTACAGTGTTTTGCTTGAATCTGAGTCATAAGCTCCTTAAGCTGGCAGGAAACGGATAGTCGGGCTGGCAGCTCCCTCTCCCTCAAGCAGAGGGAGTGTCTTGGCTGACACCTAAGCAACCTTTTCCATCCCCCGGACTCCTAACTGAACCAATGAACAAGAGCAGAATGGAGGCTGGGCTGCACTCTCAGAGCAGGCGAAAAGAAATGCATCCTGGAACAATTAATTAGCTGAACCCCTGGTTTTGAAAAGTGGTTTACAAAGTTACCCTCAGCCATTCACCAAGTCCTTCAAACATATTGTGTCTGTCACCCCAAACTGGCCTATGAACCCCAAACCTTCTCATCTAGGTCCCACCCCACACCTACAGGTTTTCTTTCTCTGCTTCCAATGGACTCTTCCCTCCAGCAGTCTTCTTCCTCCCCTCTATTTCTCCTAAACCACAGCTACTCTTAATAGCTAAGTTCACACATTCAAGATTGCTCGTTATTCATAAGCAAAGTCATAAACTGCAATTTGAAGGAATCCGGGAAAGAACTCTCTCCTACCCAATGCCACTAGAATCTGCATTTAACTGTGTTAGGAAGAGCACTGATGTGATCAGAGAGGGAGGAAAACCTTATCAGTCATTGATACCCCAGTTCCAATCAGTTGTCAAATTAACACCAGCAAGGATCAAGGGTACCAGCAAAGAGGGAACCAGATTTGGGAAAAGGAGAAAAAAATTGAGAGAGAAAAGTCTGGCCTGTGAAAATTGTGCCATGATCACTACAATGTGGGTGACCTTGCAATTCAGGGGATGGGAGGGTGGTTGTCTCAACACCTGGATGGAGAGAATCTGCCAAAAGAGCTAAGGGGTGTTGAAAAGTAATGGCAGAATGTTGGAAGCAATCCTTACCTTAAAAGTAGTTTTTTTCCTCTAACCAACCTGGTTACTTGAGTTTAAGACTGAGCCTTGGCAGGTTTTCTGCATGCCAGACCCCAAAGAAAAAGTCTGTCTCACTCAAAACAGTTCCAACATTCTTTGTGCCCTCTCCTGATTTCCTCTACCTCCTTCTCAACCTCCTGCCATCATTTGCCTTCCATGGCTCTCATCCATTCACTTCATCCCCAGCCTCCTCAAACTCCACTTCTGACATGCAACAAGACTCCCAAGTCCAGAGCCTCTGGCCTGTTTTCCCACCCAGCATTCCTCTGTCTCCTCCTGTCTGTACCATTGCCTGATACCTTCTGATTGCTCAGACCAGACCTCTGCTGTCAATCAAGTGCTTGACCTCCAGAAGGCAGTCTTCGGCCATTCAATTTCAGGAAAGTAAAAACAAAACAGAAATCTCTAATATATTTGAAACAAGCTCTGTTTGAATAGTTAAATCTGTTGAATGCCGAGTGTGTAAAATAACATCTTCCACTGTCCTAGAGAGAACTTTGCAAAGCAGCTATGTTTCGTATATTAGAAATATAGGCAGTTTTGTTATGAATTGAGCTCTTTCTTTTCACAGACACTAGCTCTTTGTTTATTTCAGATATGAACAGCTACACAGCTGCTCCCCAGCTTAATATTTGCAGCATATTAGTTATGAGAGATAACATTGAATTATTAATATAAATAGCGTGTTAATACTGCCCCACCTGTATGTGTAAGGGCCCTTGGAAAATAGTCTCTATACTTAGTATGAAATGACTTTAAAACCAAATTTCCATGGAGGAGAAGAAAGAACACTCATAACCATCAGGTTAAGCCCATTTCTCTCTTTCTAATGGGTTCAGATGGCCATGTGCCCTCCACTCTTGCTCCAAGTGTCCATTCTGAATGTTCATACAACAACCTTCCTGAAGACAGAATGATAGTAGAGTAGCTCATCCAATCTAAAGAACTTGTGACTTGATGTTCAAGTATTGCAGTTCTAATTTGATAGTTTGGACTTAGGAATATAAAGGGGTTGAAGCAGTCATCCAGCAAATATCTTCACAAATTCTGGTAGGGAAAGAGAGAACTGGAAGAAGAATTTATTAATTCAAAACATGAGGGAAAGTCCAACTTGATGAAATGTGACTTACAATAGAAAGATATAGAGAAAAATCCCCTGAACATCTATGTTTTCCTCATAAATCTCTCTCACCTGAAGCAGAATGAAATGTTTCGAAAGTCCCATCACATGATATACTATATTCCATGGAGGACATACTATCGTATGGACATTTCTGAGTTCATCCTTAGAGAAGTGTTGCAACCAAATGAATATCCTTCATGCAAAAATAAGTACCCATGAACAAATTCTTTATTTGCATTTTTTAACTCTTTGAAGAAGACAGAGAATCTCCAGTAATAGTTTAAAAATTCCTCTCCTGCTGTCATCCACTGACAAGCATGGAAGCCAATCCCCAGGCACTTTCTTGAGAATAACCAAAGAATATTTGCCTCTCGGACTTCTGCCTTTCAAATATTTTCTCCTCATTCTTACTCTTTATCACTTCCTTATGATAATTGATTGTCTTTTCTCTCTCACCTCAGAGGTCCTGTCCTTCTGAAGTCATATTCTAGTTCTTCGTTCAAATACCAGAAGAACTGGCCAAACCCTCCTCAAGTGGCAGAACTGAAGGTCTAGAGTCCTATGTATCCTAAGACATATGTAAGAGACTGGACACACATGTCGTCCCTCTTTTTGACCTAACAATCTGCATACTTTATTGAAGTCACATGAATGAGCCCCAGGATCTCATTTTTTTCTTATTTCTCACATATATTGCACATAGGCAATCTTTTGACACCTCTATTAATGTCCTTGGCATTAAGTGCCCTGTGAAAGGGAAGGTTTTTCTCCACTGAAAATCTCTTTTCAGCTTATCTCACTTCTCTGCATTTTTTATTGTTTCTGAGCTTTTAATGTATCAAAGACACTTATCTGTAGCTACTTTAATAATAGCATCATTGATCTACATTCTCTAACAAAGGAATGGTTCTTATATACTACAAAATGGCTTGAATGTACTCTTAAGTAAAAATGAAAGAAAAACACATAGTGTATTTCAAAGGCTTTCCCGGATAGAAAAGCTAAACTTTAATGAATTACTGTAAGATATGATATACTGCAAAGGAATTCAGTGAAAAATTAATGCACTAGTTCTGTATTCATCAATGTGAATAATCATAATAGTCATATTCTTCTCTTCCCCAGTATGCAACCCTTTTCACACCTGTCTCTTCTACTCAGCATGTCCCTTAAGCTCTGCCTGAGCTCTCCCTCCCTGAATTGCAGCTTGAACATTCTCCAAGGTACTAAGTAATGTGGGGCACCTATTGGGTTCTCCACACTTGTTTTCCATATCTTGGGTATCATTGCCCTGTGTAACCTGACAATTAATGTCTTTAAAAACCCTTTTGCCCATGTATTTTGTCTTATTATTTTTGTTGTCTCAGAGAAGCAGATAAATATAAATTGTCTTAACTCCATTCTTAGCCAGTAGTCCTGCCAGTAGAAGCAATTGAATACTCAATTGTTACTCAATCTGTATTTGGTGAATTCAATTGCTTAAAGTCCACAGCCTCTTGCCACAAAACACAGATGAAAAAAAAATCCAACATACCTCATTATGCTTTGTGGTTGATATCCCAAATTCATAAGGAATTAAAATGACCACACACTAAGGCCATATAATAAAACAAAAAGTTTAAAAATAGTCCTGAATAAATATTTCTCAAAAGATGACATACAAATGACCAATAGGCATATGAAAAATGCTCAGTATCACCAATAATCCAAGGGAACTGCAAATCAAAACCACAACAGGATGCCATCTCCCCCCAGATTTAATGGCTATTGCTTAAAAAATACAAGGAGAACAAATGTAGGCAGGGAGGTGGAACAAAGGGAACCTCTATCCACTGTTGGTGGGAACATAAAATAGTACAGCCAACATTGAGGAAACCAATGTGTAGGATCCTCAAAAATTTAAAAATCAAACCTCCATATAACTCATCAATGCCATGAGAGAGATAGAGACACATTGATCAAAGGATAGATAATTATAGGTAGGAAGAATAAATTTCTAGAGATCTATTATACAGCAAGGTAACTCTAGTTAATGACAATATACAGATGGCCCTCAGTTTTCAATGATTCACCTTGCAATTTCTCAACTTCATGATGGAGCACAAGTGATACAAATTCAGTAGAAACTGTACTTAGATGTATAGTATTCAATAACTTACATGAAATATCACAAAATATTCAACACTTTATTATAAAGCAGGCTTGTATTAGGAAATTTTGCCCAAATGTTGACTGATATAACTATTCTCAGCACATTTAAGGTTGGCTAGGCTAGCTATCATGTTCTATAAGTTAGTATTACCTCCATTTTATGTAAGATTTTATCAACTTACAATTCATTTACCTGGATACAACACTATCCTGTATCATGAAACCACTCTGTCATCTTCCTGAAAAAATTGGTATCTATGTGAGGTTATCATTTGTTAATTAGGTAACTTTAACCACTACATACTCATAATGTGTATGTATTTCAAAAAAATCATGCTGCACAGGGTCAAAACACCCAATTTATCTGTCAATTTAAAAATCCATTAATAAGTAATCTTTACAAACATAAAAATAAAATGGCAAGCAACCTCCCCAGCCTACATTAGTTACTAGGGAGTGCAAGAAAGTACCTCAAATATAGTGGTAAAATAGACCTGTTTCTCTCACAGTTCTGAAGACATGACATTAAAAATTGTGATGTTAATTTGTACTTATGATAGTTAGAATACCTTCCTTTTATTCTAACCATCAGCCCCTAGTATCGTGTATTGCTTTTAAAGTAAACACTGAGGTGTTTGTAGGGCATTTAATTTAATTACAATGGCTAAGATGCTTTTCTATAAAGGTAATTTCAGGCATCAGTTTTAGTTTAGAGATTCCTAAAAATGTTGCCAGGTTAAAAAAAAAGGAAGAAAGAAAAAACAAAAGTGATGCCAGGTATATAATTCTAATAGGCCCACAAGTGACATTTGACTGATGAACCAATACTGTTATTCCCACCTATGCAGAAGTCACTGGAGAGTTTCACTACTTATAAGCCAGAGAAAAAGAAAGAAGGTGCATGTCTGAATCTATAGATAATACTAAGATATCATCACTTATAAAGTGTGTCCTTGACTTAAGACATAATTAAAATGTGAAAGGTGTTTGACTCAAAATCATATAAATGTTGTGGTTTAGTTTGTTTTTGCTTTTGTTTGTTTTGTTGTTTTGTTTTGTTTTTGATATATGAATAAAAAGACATACTTGTGCACAATAAAAGAGATTGTTGTCCTAAAAGTAACCATTTATCTTGGCTAGAGAATTACCCCACCTTCTACCCTATGAAATTGGCCCATCTCTTTAGTCCTCCACCCCCCCCCCATCCAGCCAGACTACAGCCCACTGATCCACATTAGTTAGGGCGCTGATATCTGGAATTAACTCAGAAATATCTGAGGCTAGGAATCTTTGTAGCCAAGTCACATTAATGGCATCATCTGACACATGGCGCTGAGATGTCTCATAGCTTTCATTTAGCTTCCCCTTTCCAAAGACTATGGGGTTTAATCCTGCTTCAGTTCCGCAAAATGCCCCAACGTCTTTCCAGTAAGCTCTTTTTTGTGGCTTAAGTCAGCCGGAGTTTATTTTTGTGGCCTGAAACCAAGAGAACCTTAACTAGCACGATGTCCTAAGAACATTTTCTTTCAGAAAGATATACAAGAAATTAATCTTAATTACCTCCGAGGAGTAAAGGGCCCTATGGGTCCTGAAGCTACATAGGGAACTTTCTTTATTACCTTGTAATATTCTGTACCATTGAACGTTGTGTTGTTATGTTTGGTTTAATTTGGGATGTGCATTTTGGCACCATGAATATCTATCAATTGCATACTTTTCCAGCTAGGTTTAAAGTAGGTTTTTTTTTTCTCATGGCTCACCCTTATTCCTACACTAGTCTGGCCCCCTTATTTCAGGATCATGCAACTGAGTCTAGACCAGTTATGATATGGTCAACGATTTCATAGGTACCAAGAGTTCATTATCTTTGACTAGCTGAGAATTACTCTCATCATAAAGTGAATAATGATTTTATTATTTTGGTGTAGTAGATTGTAAGTGATCAAACATATTTCTGTTAAGTTGCCTATGCTATTGACAATAATACTTCTACTTTTTTTTTTCAATTTGGGAATCATTCTGGTTAACAATCTCCCATTATGAAAAGAACATCAAACTTAGATGACTTAGTTATTAATCATTTCATATATTAAGGCGAATTTTTCTAAATTGGATTATCCAGGAACTTAGGTTAAATAACCCTAACTGAATAAATTGGGTGTTTGAATGGAACTGTGAAAATTAAGACAAGTGGGAGTTACCTAAAAACAGTATCCCAGTTCTTTCTTCTACTTCTCCCCCACCTCTACTACCTAGAAAGAAAAAAACTGATACAGTCAAAAAAAAAAAAAAATCATCCCCTTGGAAAGAAATTAGCACAAAACAAGACAAATGGGCCAAATTAGCCATCTGTGGAATTATCCCATCCTGGGAGGTGATCTGTAAATGCCTTGTCAATGGAAGCAAAGGATTTCCAGTCCAGAGAAGGAGGAGGAAAACTAGACGGGTGTCTCATAATTATAAAGCCATAAACTGTGCAGTTGTATTTTACCTTGCTTCAGATGATGTCATGGTGCTTTAGTAACTGATTTTAAAATAAGAATCAGAGAATACGAATGCACCACTGTTTGTCCAGGACCGTCTGGAAAATCAGAACACCACCCAGGATCACTCTGATGCTACACAAGGGATCACAGTGTTTTACACATGCAACAGGTGTTTCCTGGACCAATGCACTTCATGGAAACGGGGTCATGAAGAGAGAAAGAAAGGAGGGAGGAGGAAAGAAAATAAAGGACAAATAAAGGAAAGAAGAGAAAAGGAAGAGAGTAGGGACAAAGAAAAGGGAAGCCAAGGAGGGAGAAGTGTTTACTTTGAATGTCATAATTTGGCCACTTAAAGTGTTAAAATATCATGGGGGCATGATCCTCTCCCACCCCCCACCCCCCGCCCTGGTCTGTTTTAATGGCATTTTAACTAATTTTCTCGTTAAAGAGTTTACATTGTTTCCTGGTGTGAAGTACGAAAGAAAGTTAAGTACGGAAGTTACTAGCTCATCCCTGCTTAAAATTCAGAATGTAGTCCTCTACCTCCTTTAGCATAATGTGGTTTATAGTTTAGGCTGCATTCCCTACTTCAGGGGCTTCACCTCCCAAATACAATTCTCCCCTGTGCCCTGGATTATGCTGATACTCCAAGTTCCCATAAAAACACCTTGCTTTTTCATATCCTAGAGTTTTTTCATACTCGACTTTATCTCAGCAGAATACAAGCCTGCCTGTCAACTCCCAATCATTGTTCCCTTTGTGTTGCTGGTGGGCTCAACCAGCAAGAAGGGTCCCAGCAAAATTTATTTTCTAGAATGACTCATGACCTTCCATAAGAGAATGATTTATGAAAATCCTATTGATATTTATCAAAAGAAATTTAGTCATCCAAGTACCTTCCTCTTCCCCATCTAAATACTTAGCTCCAAAGAATAGGCAACATCTAACATTCACCTGACTGTTACACTCTCTCATACATGTTCACGATAGACCCTCAAAGTCACTAGAATAAATGAATGAAGCAAGACAAACTACTGTCAGGAGAATTTACCCAAAACTTGAAAATAATACAAAATAGTTACTTTCTTCCCATTTTAGAATTCTGTAGGGATGGCTGTTAATTTACAAAGGATTAGCAGCACTGAGGATGATTCCTGTCCATAGTAACACAAATGAATTATATAAATTTCTATAGGTTGAATTCTCTTTTGAACCACTATTAACATCTTTTCACTTCTCTCTCTTGAATAAAATCATTTACATGTGCTCATTTTATATTTGCATGAGTCATGATTTTACTATTTTTGAAAATTATGCTTCAACACTAGAACATCTTATTGTGTCTGTGCATAAACTATCAAATAGCATAGGTTGAGTGAGTCCCAATAGAATACAGGAAGTATTTTCTGTTAAATAACCTAATGTGACCACTGTATGTTAATACAGAAGTCAAATTAATATAAATGTTAAAATCATAACATAAAACATAATAGAAAAATACAATAGAGTCTTCTGAAGTAGGTAGTTGCCAAGTTCAAATATGTGAAATATATATATATATATATATATATATATATATATATATATAATATAATATAATATAATATATAATATACATACACATATGTTTTAAAATGCAACCTGTACATTGTAGTCAATATATTTTCCTTATAAGTGATTTCAAGTTTATAGGTTTCCACATCACAAGTATGTATCACACTCTATTAAACATGTAGTCATAAAGGCACAATGTTAACTCTGTTACTTAACTCGTTTAATCACTGTTACTCACTCTTGCCTGTTATTTGCTTTTCTATCATTCTTCCTAGCTAAAGCCTATGTATCATCCCCTTGCCAGACTTGGTCCCACTCATTCAAGGGGAAATAAGAAACTTTCCCAATAAAAGCAGCTGAACAGACCACATGAAACAAAACAAAACTCCAAATTTAATGGTCCATTACTCATAGTGAGCTGATGATCCACGGAGATGACTGACCAGGTAACTGGGTTAACTAGCTGAAGGGAGAGGTTTGCTAAGTTGATGAAATATTCCATTGAACCCTTTCTTCCCCCCATACAGACTCAGGCCCAGCCAAGACCTTTGCATTTAGTAGGGCTGCTCATAGTGTTCTCAACAAATCTCACTTTCCCAAAGCCAGTAACCATGGATTCAGCATCTATTCACATGGTCCCTGGAGCCATGTGATTCATTACCTGTACAAGTGTGAGTTTCTCATGGAAACATGGAATTTCAGAGAACTGGGAGTACACACTCCCTAAGATTGAAGTTCAGATTCCCTTTAAGAGAAGGACATTGCAAGGTCACCCATTTGCACACAAGTTTTTTTTTTTTTTAAGCATATCACTTCTTAAAACACATATGTGATTAGAACTTTATCCTATTTTTCTCCCTTTCTTAACTGGCATTCCATATGAATGGGAAAAAAAAATCAAAGTCATTCTCTCACAAAAGTCCACATTGAAGTATATTTAAGTGTCAGATTAAAACTAACAAAAGACAGGAAGCTGGGAGTTAAGACCTTAACTCAGTCCTGAACTCACACTATTGTGCCTAGGTAAGAAGGGGTCAGGAAAGAACTCAGGGTCAGAATTCACTGCTTCTGTTTCCTTTCACTGCTGAGATGTTAAACTTCAAAAAAATATTAAATTGACAAGAAATCCCCAAGTGCCCATAACCCATACAGGGTGGTAATCTGTGCATATCTCTAGCTTTGAAGGGCATGTTTCAACCTTACACCTTCCCAAAATTAGAAAAACATCTGTTACTTTTGGTAAATTCCCTTTTCTATGTGTCTGTTTTCTGGCTGTACTGAGACCTTTCCCTTTCATGAAATTAAATAAATAAGAAACAGGAAACATCTCAGAAATAGAAAAAGCAGGGATTCCTTATCAGATAACAAACAGCAACTTATTTTGTTTTAGCATTCTCTTATAAGGAAACCATTATACACATATTTGAGCTTAATTTTCTAATCTAGCATGACCTCCAATATAAAGTATGATTCTGTTTCCTCTTGGTCATGTTCTAAACTCATCCTTCAGCAACAGTTGCAAATGTCTTTAGGGGATTTGCAGGTAGAGAGTGAACCTCCTCTGCAGAGACAGCCTGCCATTGGGATCCAATGCAAGTTTATCTAGGTTCTTTCACCCAAGTGAGGAGATAGACATTACTTAGGTATATATGTGAATCCTCTGTTTACAAAAAAGAATATATTTTATTTTTTGTACAATGGTAATTGATAGTTGGCTTCTGTGATCCATAATATTGCTAAGGAAATTGGCAACAGTTATTAAGATGCAAGTACCTGACCAGGATAGGGGAATAGCGAATAAAACTTGGTAGTGCAGGGGCTGTGTGGGGGTGGTGACATCTAAATAATATCTCAAGGGTATGGGGTTAATTTCTGAGGTGATGAGAATGTTGTAAATTTGACTCTGGTGATGGTTGCACCTATGTCTGAAATATATAATCAAAACCATTGAGCTGTAAGTTGTATGTTTAAATGAGTAAGTTGTATTATGTGTGAACTTATCTCAATAAAGCGGGTACTTAAAACTTGAGAGAGAGAGAGAGAGAGAGAGAGAGAGAGAGAGAGAGAAAGATTACAAGCACCACATACAAAAAGCAGTGTTATGGGAGAAACTCTCAGAGCTCTGACAACTGGTAGCCCCTAGGATACTCGTAATGTTCCAGACTTAAGCAGATTCCTATTTTCACATATGAGAATCTGTGGTTGACTAACTGTGCCTGCTAGTCCAAATCTTGTGAATTTCAGAGCAAGCCCGCAACCACCCTCAAAGGGGAACCGATCCTCCTTTCACATTGTTTTCTTATGAAATACTGACTTACTTCTTACTGAAACTTTCTGATTATCCTGATATTTGTCATTTTTATCCCACATTGTCACTCCTACTGCTACTATAAAGAAGGGCTTTGCATTACTAGAACCTATTTCAATAAGAAATAAGTTTTGTCTCCCTCAGTGAGATTTAAAAAAAAAAAGAAAAAGAAAAAGAAAACTAGCTCAGTAGATGAAGAGAAAGACAAAGACAAGAAGGAAAAAAGGTATAGAAAGTGATCATTTATCATCCAACTGGTTGAGTTTTAAGAGCAAAAAAAGGACAGGACAAATGAGAAACTGGACTGAGAACAAGGACAAGAAGTGCACACTGGGGCCATCACATGGATGTAGGAGTTTTCCCTTAAGGTAAAGTTATAAAATTTTTTGGCTTGACTTTTAGGCATCTGTATTTAAGGAAGCAGTGGGGATATAGATGGTTTTGAGCTGCATGGTGCCTGGATGCATTGTGCTTTAGAAAGAGCTGTGCAGAATTCAGATGCAGGATGGATTTGAGAAGCCCCAAGGAAACAGATATTTAGATTATTACACTAGATCTTTGAGAGGTGTTTGGGGCTTAGCCTGAAGATAGAACAGAAGGAATGTGAGGATTTATTGATGTACAATGAACAGACTTCTACAACTTAACAGATGTGGGAAACCTCATATTCATAGACAGGGTGAATCAGAGGTGTTTTTTTTTTTAATTTTTTTAGTAACTGATTGATGCTTTTAGAAGTATTTTTAGGGAAATGTGAAGTTAAAAGTTAATGTGTGCAAGTTCATTAACTAATCACAATATATTCTTCAGACCTTCCCTTTAAGAAACAGACAACTATATTTCAATGTAATAACTACCAAAAATGGGATGGGCAAGAAACTGAATCATAAGAATTTCCTCTGATCAGATCTGGATCTGTTTTTGAGTCTTGCTCACTCCATATGTGGCTCTGTTATTCATAGAAAATATCTGACCTTTTATGGGTTACATCATGGATTTTGAGTCTCTGAAATAGGTGTGTTCCTTCCTCACTATGCCCCTTAGTATTTGCAGCTCCCCTAGCATAATGCTCTTCCTGTCCAGTTTACATGAGCAGCTCTTTCTCATTGCCTCTGTAAAGCTCTCTCAGAGAAGAGGCATACCCTACCAATAAGCACTTGTCTGTTTATTCCTTGAAGCAGTAATAACCTTGTCTGTTTATTCCTTTATTCCTTGTCAGCCAAGGTGTAACCATGTATCCTGGTTCATCCAACAACACATAAGCAGAAATTCATTGAAATGGGAATTCAACAAAAGATTTTACATCTCTGGTGTTGTTAAAAAAAAAAACTGACACATTCTTTTTCTGCTTTCTTTTTCAACCCACCTTGAACACCATTATAGTTTTGAAAATGAACAATGAACAAGTCATTTTGCAGCCATGTAGTAACCAATGAGAGAAGGAAAGCCAGCACACTAAGCTGTGAAAGATGTGATAAGTGGGTCATTTTTAGCACTACCTCAGCCCTATAACTAATTTTATCCTTCCTAGCGTAAAAGATAAATAAATGCCTTCTTTCCAAGCCCCTATGACCAAGTTTTTGCAGTTATTGTTTTTGTGTTTTTTTAATGATAAAAGTCACATTGACACATTATCAGTTATCTATTGCTGACTAATAACAATCCTGCAAATCTACAGGTCACCTGGGCAGTTCTGCTACTCAGAGCTGGGCTTCTGCTGGGCTCTGCAGGCATTTTGGGGTCACTGGCAGGCAGATTTGTATCCATGTATTAAAGAATAGACTAGACACGGATACAGCAGAATTTTTTTTTTTAAAGTAGAGGGTATGAGTTTCCAACATCACTTCCACCATGTCTTATAATGCAAAACAAATGACTAGGCCAAATCCAGTATAGAATGGAGTAGAGAACTGGAGTCCTTATTGTGCAAAATCTATCACATAATCATAGAATATGAGAGATGCAAGACGGGGAATATGTGTTTACTTGTACCTCTTATATAGGAAGACTTCTCTAAACTTATTTTTACCTAAATGTTTTCTCTGTTTAATTCACAGGGCTGTTGGAAGAAACTTTTATTTCTAAGTCCACAGTAGATTAAATGGGAGGTCTTTAGAGGTGCAAGAAAACAGATGCTATATCACAAGCTGAATTGATTCTGGTATTACTATATCTTTGGATGCACACGTGTGGGAGCAAAGTTTACACCCATCTTCAGGGACTTTGGAAGAAGACAAGGAAGGAAACTGATTGTGGAAGAGCTTCAATTGCCAGCTGATGTTTGAAAGCTGAATTAACACAAGGTGATCCCTATTCTTGCCACCCAGTAATGGCTGTGTATTCTCAGTGGATAGTACACTGTATTTCAGTCATCTACTTGGGGTAATACTTGTCTTTTCTTGGAAGCAAAGCCTTTCTCCTGATCTGTATAGGATTTTCCAGGACCAATTTAGATAAACCACCTGCATTGTTACACAGAATAATAGTTACAGAAGCTTAGGAAACATGTGAGATGTGAGATGACATGTTACCTTCCCACCCCCCGAAAAAAAAAAAACATTGCTCACATTAAGCAAGTTGGAATTAGACAGCAGTATATCCACTGTCTCAGGAAGAAAAAAAAAAAAAAACAATGAACACTCTACTCCTGATCCATGATGTCAGGGACCTGATAGATGCTCACCAGTTGTTTTTGTTTTATTTTGTCTTGTTTTTTTCTTCTTGGATACACAGCCAAACTAAATCCCTGGGCCACCCGGCATCTAGGGAAAGACAAGTGATAGGGTTTTGCCATTGGAATGTGAATGGAAGACATCCCTTTGGATATTATGCAGAGTTCAGCAAAGCAGAGCCTATAGGTTAAATTTGGCCACAGTTGCCTGACTTTGTAAATACAGTTCTGCTGGACGACAGCCACCCAAATTAATTTATGTATTGTCTATGGCTCCCAGTGCAGTGTAGCAGCAGAACTGAGTAGTTTTAATAGAGCTAAAAATATTTACGATTTTTCCCATTAGAAGTGGTCCAAAAAGCTTAAAATATTTACTACTTGTCCCATTACAGAAAATATGTTGACCTTTGTTTAAGTCATATTAGAATTAGATGGTGCTTCACTTTTTCTTTTCCTTATCTGCCATCTGTCAGACCAATTTTGAAGCCTTGCAGAGGCCTATAATAAAAACACTTAGATTTCTGAAAAAATGTTTGACATAGAGGTCCCCATCCATATATAACAGGCCCGTTTCCAACTCCACATTGACCATGAGATTGGGGAAAAGAAAAAGCAAATAAATAAATAAACACTGTGTTATATTACAGTACTGAGATTTGGGGATTGTTTGTCCGAGTAGTTAACATCACTTACCCTGACAAATATAAATGGGTAAAACAGTATTTTATACAAATTCTAAATTTAAAAATTGAATAACTATAGCCCAGAAACATGACCATCCAAGCCTGGAAGAGACAAAAGTAGGTACCATTTCCTCTGATATTGAGATGAATTGGCAGAGAATTACCAGAGAGAAATTCCATCACCCACTTCAAGGTTCTGTTCATGTGACACGACTTAAGGACAATTAAAATTTTGAGTCCAAAAGGACATTCACTTGAAGACTTGTGACTAATGTCTGCCTGATTGTTTATAATATTAAAGTCTGCCTTTTGTTGATCAAGTGTGAGCATTCTGGATATTCATTAGTTACTCCTCATTAGGAAAGACTTTTTATACCCTTTTCAAAAGAAGACTAGATAAATAAGCCAGAGATGTATTGTTATTCTCTCAAGACAACTAGAATCCCAGGCACCTATAACAGAAGGCTATGAAAAATAAAATAAAGGTAGATAGTTTTTGGAAAAGTGCGCAACTACCTAAATTTGCCCCATCATTGAGTATTTGATATGAAATTGAGATATTCTAATGAAACATTAGGAACCTAGCAATTACCTTGAACACAGAGGGCAAGATATTCTTCCCATCTGTACTGTCCTTTCTCCTTCCTCTGTCTTCTCACTTCCTCTTCACCATGAGTCACTTCCCCTGAGAATCCTTCAGATCCATCCCAGGTCCATCCTTTTGTCTTATGTAACCCCTGTAAGTAATAAATGGCTCAGGAAATCTTTTACTATAGTGCATTGCAAGTATAATTTTACACATCTGTCTCTCTGACCAGGCTTCAGGCCACGGCCATTCCCTGGCACCATTTCTGGAATACAGAACATGCTCACTAAATATTTGTAGAATTAATGGGAAACCGCTCTCTAGGCCAGTGGGCTTCCAAATCTGGTTAAGACTTAAAATGACTTCAGGAACACGTAAAAATATGGATTCCCAGAACTCCTGAATCAGAGTCCCCAAGGGGTAGGACTATGAAACTACATTTTTAACAAACTGATTGTGGAACATTGAGTCCTATGCTCCAGTCATCCTAACCAGGAAATCTTCCCAATCCCGGGGATTTAGTCCAGTGTTGGTCCTTTCTTTTATGCTTCTGCCAGAGTCTCCTGGCTGCCATCAATGGAGCCGTCCTCCTCCCCCATCTCTTCCACCCTGCTCTTCTGCCTCATCTGGGGCCCAGAGCAATGAACTCAGCTGATTATGCATTAACCTCTAGAATCATGAACCAATATATACTATTCCTCCTGAAGTTGTTCTTGTCAGGTATTTTGGTTACAGCAAAACAAAACTGATTTGAACATTCTATGGGTTCTATGCTAAAATTAGATAGAAGTGAGGAAAAGGTTGAAGCAGGGTGCCATGGGAGTGAGGTGGAGAATATCGTTCTTTCGTTCATTTAGTAACAATGATTAAGCAGCTCCATGTATCAAGCATAGCTGTGGGCCTTGGGGGGACTAGGAAAGAATCCAAGGGAAGAGAATTCCTGCCCTCATGGAGTTTGTACTTCAGGAAGTTAAGGAAGATAAATAAGTACACATTATAATGTGTTTTAAATAAGTTCTCACAGGAAAAAAATTCAACCAGGAAAGAAGAGTTAGAAAGAGTTTAGAGAGGGTCCAATTTTGAGTACAGCAGCCAAAGAAGGACATGGTGAGATGACATGGTGGAAAGATCTGAAGGAAATGAACAAGAGAACCAAATCTGGGGAAAAGGCATTTAAGGAAAAGAGGAAGTGAATAGATCCTAAGTTAGGAATGTTCCTGGCAAGTTTGAGAAGCAGGCAATCGATCAGCATAGCTGAGGTGGAATGAGTGAGGACACGAGTGACATAAAAGAGAACCCCAACGGCTAGAGAGATCCCGTCACACAGGGCTTTGGAGGCTATCGTTAGGTCTTTACTCTTCCCTGTATGAGGAACGCCGCTGGAAGTTCCTAGGCAAAGCTTCTGACTCAACTTTTAACATCATCATTGTATGTCATGGTTTGGATATGAAGTGTCCCCCAAAAGTTTCCTGTGTTAATACAGTAATGTTCAGAGGTGAAGTGGGAGAATGAGAGCTATAACCTAAAATCAATCCATCCCAGTTTGGACTTATTCGGTGGTAACTGTAGGCAGGTGGGGACGTAGCTGGAAGAGGTAGGTCACTGGAGGCCCTTCCCTGTGGCCTCTCCCACTTCCCTCTCTCTGCTTCCTGGCTGCCACCAATGGAGCTGTCCTCCTCCCCCATCTCTTCCACCCTGCTCTTCTGCCTCATCTGGGGCCCAGAGCAATGAACTCAGCTGACTATGCATTAACCTCTAGAATCACGAACCAATATATACTATTCCTCCTGAAGTTGTTCTTGTCAGGTATTTTGGTTACAGCAAAGCAAAACTGATTTGAACATTCTATGGGTTCTATGCTAAAATTAGATAGAAGTGAGGAAAAGGTTGAAGCAGGGGAGACTGTTAAGAAACTGTTGTCCTAATTCCCACATGAGATGACAGTGGGTGAGACCAGGTGCTACAAGATCCTAGTTGAAAGGAAGAACCGACCGTTTATGCTTATCATTCAGATATACAGGAATAGAGAAAGGAAGAGAAGAATCAGAGACAACTCTAAAGTTTGCGGCTGAGCCACTAAAAGGATGGCATTGCCATTAATCCAGATATGGAAAATAGAAAATTGAGAAGATAGGGTTGACACACCCAAGGGAAGATCTCATCAATCCATGCATTTCTTCCTCTCTGATCTTCTCTGGTTTTGATCCACAGAGATCTAACTCAAACCTCAGTTTTCTAAGGAAAGGGATAATGGCACATGTTTGTAAAAATTACACACGAAACCATAAGACTATCAAGTGAACATTATCGTTAGGTAAACGTAAAAATCCAGGGATGATGCCCATTGACCCCAAGAAAGGCCTTTCATTAGACCTTGAAAAAGCAAGTGAAAGGAAACATGAGTCCACAGCACCCTTAGGGTTCTTGGACCACAGGAGAACAGGTTAGATATTTTGCAAGTAAATATAGTGCCCTTTCTGGAAAGCTTCTGTTTGCTAAACTTTCGAAAATGAAACATCAGTCATTAAATCATAACTTAAAGGAACATGAAGTAACAACTGACCATGCATACCTACCTATTCTTATCCAGGAAGTAAAAGCATTACGTGCAGCTAGAGAAACTATGGGTTTCAGAATATCTGAAACCAAATAGATTTCCTTTTTAAAGAAACCAGAATCCGTTCTCCCAACCCATCTCCCACTTCCATCCCATCTTGCAACCACCAGCTCTGCCCTCCTTCCCACCGGTCAAATCTTGGTAGAAACAGCTGTCACCACAAAAGTCATACTGGTAGGACAGCCAGCTGGCTCTGTGACTCACAAACAAACTAACCTTTGGACTTTATTTTGAGCAAAGGGGCTTCCTAGCCTGTGTTCTTTGAGGCCATCTATATTTTTGCTCTTGGGTAAATAAACACCAACTCAAATGTCATATTGAATCATATTGTGGGTGTTCAAGGTCATTACCTATCATTGCTTTTTAACATTTTTTCTTTCTTAATCAAAGTCTTTTATCTCTTGATAGCTTTGCTAATGAAGGTGCAGATCTTCATTAAGTTTAAGTAGCCAAACTCCTGTTTGAGATTTTGCTTCTCTTAGAGGAAGAGGTGTGAACACTGTTTTTTTTTTTTCATTAACAATTTAATGACCCTTTCTCAAAGGGTAGGCAGAAGTCACAGAATTAACAGATGACATAATACGGTATTTATAAATTTTAAGAAACCATCAAATATATGTGTTGCAGCATAGCACCATCTACTGACTAAATAGGGAAAGAATGTAAAGAGAGGGAGGGAGACAGGCTGTGAAGGCTATGGGGGAAGGAGACAGGGAAAGGAAAATAAAAAGGAAGAGAAGAAAATGACTTTGGATTTCTTCTAGTTCAATTCCTCATTCCAAAGATAAAGAAACTGATCTCAGAAAGTTTGTTTGAATTCATCAAGAGCACAACAATTCTCAAATCTTCAATTTATAAGAAAAAATCACTATCACATTTACAAAGCTTAAAAATTAAGTAGCCACTGTAATATTTGAGAATAGACATATAGATCAAGGGAACAGAACCAAGACTCCACATATACGTGGAACAGCATGCTAAGTCCATTATTTTTTTAGCAAGGCCCAAAGCCAATTCCATAGAGAAATGATAACTCTCAATAAGTTGTGTTGGGCCAATTATGCAAAACAAATGCAATCTCAATTCATACTTTACACCTTTTTGAAAACAAATATCATAAGCCCAAATAAAAAACATAACTACAAAGTTTCCAGAAGAATACATAGGAGAAATTCTTTGGGACTTGTATTAAAAAAAAAAAAATCGTACACTATTGCTTATAATGCAATATCACCACACTTAGTCCTTGAATAGGCAAATGATAAACTATGGCCTAAAGAATACCACTCAATAATGGACATAAAGAAACTACTGATTCAACTAATGACAAGGATGAATTGAACACAAATGTATCATGCTAAGTGAAAGAAGTCATTCTCAAAGGAGACCTACATTGTGCACTATTCTATTTAATGGCATGTTGGAAAAGTGAAAATCATATCCTAAAGACAGAAAAGATATCAGTGGTTGCTGGGACAGAGGAGATGCTCACAACCAAGGAACAAAGAAGAATGTAGCGGGGAAATAGGAAATGGTTCGGCATTGCGACTGAAATGGTGATTATAGGACTCTCTGCATTTATCTAAACTGTCAGAACTATACAATGGAAAGAGTGGATCTTACTGTACATGAGTATAACAATAAATACTATAAAGTATAATTACCCTGTCCAGAATATAACATACACACACACACACACACACACACATATTTTAAAGATGGGATTAAAAGTTTTCTACATTGGTGCACACCTGTAATTACAGCAGCTCAGGAGCCTGAGGTAGGAGGATCAAAAATAAGCCAGCTTCAGAAACTTAGAGAGGCCCTAAGCAACTTAGTGAGACCTTTTCCCTAAACAAAATATAAAAAGGGCTGGAATGTGCCTCAGTGGTTAATCACTCCTGGGTTCCATCCCTGGTACCAAGTTAAAAAAAAAAAAGCCTAATCTTATACATGATTTGTTTATACTAATCAATGTTCTTAAAAGGAAGTGCTTGCTAAATAAAATGGTCACTGACTTCTGCTTCAAGTATTCCCTATTCCAAAATATTAAACTCTTAACTGGCAAATTTTAGTGCAATAAGAATATTTTTGTTATTTGTGTTTGAATGACCAAAATAGATGGCAAAGAATATATTTAATGCATTTAAATTTATATAAAGTCAACTTTCAATGTGAATTTTCATCTTTATTAAATGTCTTTAGAAATTTTTCTGGTAGCTGATATAATAGAAATAAGTAAATACATATCTCTTTCTTTTGAAGCTACACATTACATTCTCATCTGCCTTTATGGATCCATACACTTGTACTTATACCTCAAGTGACATCTCTTCCCTAAAGAGAAGAAGTCTAATGTCACAACCTATAAGCAGAACATTTATTGTGTTGGGTTTATGATGACAGTGGTAAGGTCAACCTAAGCAAGAGGATGGTAAATATTGAAATATCATTTCTGTACTATCATTTGCCTCTGTCATGATTTGATCACTGCCTCTCCTTAGATCCCACCCAGATCCAGAGGGATATTGGGACATTAAAACTC
The DNA here is from genome assembly GCF_021218885.2 of Marmota monax. NCBI lineage: Eukaryota > Metazoa > Chordata > Mammalia > Rodentia > Sciuridae > Marmota > Marmota monax. The sequence continues at coordinate 5,884,311 of NW_026695222.1, read as the reverse complement.
ATTTATCTTAAAAAATATTTCACATATATCTGTCATGTAAGGTATTGTGCTAAAAGAAAACTAAGGACATTGTGGAGAATAAGAAGATCAAGAACCTATCCTACATCAGCTATTTTAGCAGGACAGACTAGATGTATGAAGTTAGAAATGATGAGGAAATAGGATCAGAAATGGGGAGGGAAGCTTCAGGAACATAAGAGGAAAGCAAGGTCACAAAGCAGGTTGGAATGGTACATAAGGGAAACAATTATGAGCACATGAGCATTAAGTTGTTTGATGACTAACCTCTTCTAACCAGGTTGATTGGAGAATGTGAACAATAAAAGAAGATACTAAGACCAAAGCTGTCAAGACTTAGAAGTTTCCAGTTGTACCTGATCCTGTAATTCAAGCTTTACTACATTATAAAAATGACATTTATAGGGAAAAAAACCACCCTGTAAAACTTTTAAAAAATACAAATTTAATTGATTTGTTGATATCCAATGGAAGTAATCTGATTGATACTAAGTAGAGAAAGGAGACAAATCTTATTTAGAGAAAATTGTATCCCTAAATGGTCTAATTCATTTATCTTTATTTACATTATTAAAATGAATTATACTACCCAAATAAATTCTCCCAGAAGGTTGTCAGTTGGAATAAAAGCACAATGTGTTAGTCTCTATCATCTTTTCTGGTTCTGGAACCTGATATATTTGGAGGTGAAACCTGACAATACAGGTTTTTGGTAGAGGTCATTTTGGAAATAGTTACCTCTTACTTCTCATGAATTTTCTGCAATAGAAACACATCTCTTGACCACTGAGTCTTGCTGTTTCTTTCCACAGAACTTTGCCATTCATAGAAAAAGAACATTCATTATGACTCCAAATCCTCATTTGTATTATGCACTTGAGTAATTGCTCTCATCAGTCATATAAAAGTCTGAAGATGTACGTGAAATTACTTAACCAGTAGCTTAAATGGTTAGGTAAGCAATCCCTCAAACCTCAAAACCTACAATAAAACGAGGGCTAAAATGTCTCAAACCTAGCCATATTTTTGATCTGTGCCATTTTTTAAGGTAGAGTTTCAATAAATATTATTCCTTTAACATGCCATAAATTCACTTCTCTGTAGCTGCAATGGCTTAGTCACAGTTTTACAGTGCTCAGTTTTTGTGAATTTGTCTATCTTCAACCATCAGTCTTTGCCCTTCCACCATATTCATAATAAATAATTCAGAAATAGTGTCTCCATTTTTTCTTTGAAATTATTTTCATCATTGTTTTTATTTTTCTCCTCTTTTTTATTTCAGGTCTCCTTTAACCCTCATCATCTAAATATAATTTTGATATTTAACTGTGATACTGACTTAACTAATAAACTAAGAATTCTGGTTTTTTTTGAAGGAGCAGTCTAACAGTTTAAAGTCATGATCAAAAAAGCAACCTGGCTGACATAAAAGGGTTTAAGAATTTTTTTTAAAAAGCCATTATTTTGATTGTTTCCTCAATGAACTGAGAAATAATGGGGGGGGGGTGGAAATGTCTTCTTTGCATGTCCCTATAATATTCTTCCAAATCCTAAAAAGCTAGACACGTCGGGGCCTTATTTCTCCTATGCAGTAATGCACGGGTTGCTCTGAGATACTCTTTCTTGTGAACATTATGTTGCTTCAGGTTGTAGGAAGTACTCTTCTAAGTCCTTGGAGTGGGTCTCCTTCATTAGAGTCTTGAAAAACAGAGCACAACATCCAAAATACCCACAATGCAACATGAAGCAATTATCACTGCTGACATGCAAAGTGAAATACACTCACTCCATTTACCACATGTTCCTGCCCAAGCTAGAAATCAATCAGTATCTCTCTTCCTCTCTTTTATTTTTATAAGCCAACAGAGAAATGCAAGATAAAGTCTTGCCATCTATGTTTATTAGCCAAGTGGTGTGGGAAAAGACAAGAAAAGGGTGAATTTTTTCAGATTATTCAATGTTTGCTTTGGGTCCTTACCAATAGCTCTTGGAAATTAAATCAAAACCATAACAGGTTCTGCCATTCATGAATAGTGCCAGAGAAGGCTCAGCATCATCTTCATAATGGTTGCAATGCACCTTCTACATTAGATATCACAGAATCCTGGTTAGGTTGAAGGAAGCTCACTGATAAAGGGCAAATTCTTCTTACCCTTCCCATGTGGAAGCCATTGTTACTGTGTTCAAGACCACATCTTGTTAATTTTTTACTTTTGGTTTGGTAATCAAGTTCATTCAGGTGCTAATGTCCTCTTCACAAAACTGTTTTGAAGAATTGACTAGTCTTGAACCTGTATGTCACTATCCTTAAGTCCCACTACAACTAGGAACTTCCTGTGGAGGATGAAATGTTCACGTCCCTTGAGATTCCTGTCTTCGACTCCACATCTACAAGTCTCCACTTGCACTATAGTGCTTCTTAGAAAACTGGTCACAAGAAGTGCCTGTTAAAGGAACATGGCTGCATTCCATTCAGAGGCACTTGGATTCCTAGGCATGGCTACAGCCCATCCTCCCACTTTAGTGGGATTTTTATACCTGTGATTCCCTTTAGTAGGATGAACTGGAGTTATTAAAACTACTTTGCTGTCCAAAATGTCAGAAGTGTCCGGAGGTTTCTAGTCTTTAAGGGTGATCAGCTAGCATGGTTTGCTTGATATTGAAGGATTTTTCCAAGATAAAAGATTTTTAGTACTAAACACAGGACAGTCCCTGACAAACCAGGGTGGTTGGTCACCTAGTTTACCCCCAACATTCTTAATAAACAGCCATTAGCCAATAGTGGACTATGAAGCAACATCAAAGCCAGCTCCCTTAAGTTGGGACAAACTCTAAGAAGAAACTGTGCCTGGGGTTTCTTGAGGAATCCAGTTGAGGATGGGATTTCCCTTGCTTATTATTTCCCATTCTGTGTCAGGTTGGGACTCTCACTTCTGTTTCCTGAAAGGACTTCCTTCATAAATTACATGGACCCCCATTGTCATCTGCATAAAGATCTTTTGGGGATCTGCACTAAAGACATCTGCATCTCCATGAGTGTTAGAAAATAGTACTAAAATCTACAAGGCAGTCACATATTTTATTATCACTAAACTTTTAGTTCCTCTCCTGAATCCAAATTGATAATAGAAAAACTGTTGGGTAGAAAAGTTGCTCATCTTAGTGAGTTTCCCTTCCTTGTCTCCATAGCCTGGAGGTGATAAATATGATAGAGATGGAAGAAGACCATGAAGGTTTCACTTATGGGCAAGGAAACAGTAAAAGGAGGAGTATGGAATTTAAATAATAAACCCATGATCAAGACATGATTAGTTTTCAATAGTGTGGATCAAGGAATATTTTTCCTGAAATAAGAATAAATCTCCAGTACATTTTTAAGAAAATATTTTGTTTTGCTCTGATCATAGTAGATTTATATAATGTTTACATATACTTAAAAATATTTTTCTGAAACTGTAACTCAATAAAATATTAACCTGGACTGGAATCATCCCTTTAAAAAAAATATTTTAAAAGATCCTTCACTTACTTGCTCTTTCTTTGAACCACTAAATTACTATACAGTGAGGAGCAATTTGCAATAATTTACCAAAAAAAAAAAAAAAAGTAATAAGGTAGCTGTATACCCTGTGTGTTTGTTTTAAGGAAAAGGGTTTCCCTTTCAGGACCCCACGAATGTACAAGGTTCAAACAAAGTGCGGGGTGCTAATGAACAGACTGTTTTCCTGTGCAGGGCCCCAGCACAGAATGACTTCATTCAGGACTACTGCTCGCGCATGGAAAGTGTTGGTAAAAAATCCCACAGAGTTCAGACGACCTTTTCCTAACTTTCTTTTTTTTTCTTTTTTTTTTTTCCCCTTGTTTGTCTTTCGGGTCTAAGCCAGGGATAACATAAATATTCATCAGCTGATATTTGCAGTAGCTGTGAAGTTATGAATGAGGCCATGCGGCTTCTCTCCTATGCCTTCTACAGAGTGGCAGCCTCTCCACTCAACTTCCAGCCAAACGACACTTTCTGGAATCCCCAGAGTGTACCAGTAGGCTTTTCAAATTCAGTCCTTTTTTTTTTTATTCCCCCCTTTAATGCTCAAAGCAGTAATGCTGTCTGCTTAATGTTTACCCTGGGATTATAGAAGAAGAAAAAGAAAAACATTCTTTTGCCAAGCTTTAAACTTTCAAATGCCTTGACGTAACAGGCAAATGTGTTAGCAGCCGAAAATATTGGTGATATATATCAATGCATATGACTGTTGCAAGGTTACTTTTTTATATCAAACACTACACAGATAACTGGAGCGTGTATTGTGTGAAGAACAGAGAAAAATAACCATACCTTTGATCTTTTTCTTCTGCTTTGTTAATTATCTGGACAGGTGTTGGAGATGTTGCAAAACACTTTAAAACAGGTAACTTCAAACAAGTTCTCAGTGTTCAGACATGAAAGAAAGACAGATGGAAAGTGAGAGAAAAAAAACTTGGGCCAATCCCATAAGGATAGGAAGGAGTTGGTCTTTCTATAATCCAGATTTCCTACAAATCAGGGCTTTAGAATCTGGAAACTTTTTATTTCTCAGGGTCTCACTCAAATAAAACTTAGTAAAAGGTTAGATGTGAATGGAATCAGGGGACTGTGTGGCAATAAATAGCCCACACTAATTCATCCATCCAATCCCCAATGGCTCATAAATATAAATAAAATGTGTTTTCATAGAGGTAGAATAAATGTACACAATATTTTCCTTTTGATTCTGCTCATTAGTGTGTTTTATTCAAAACTTGATGTTTGGTCTTTCCTTGTCTATGCTGTAAGTAAACTGGGTAGATCAAGAACTTGAGGATCATTTATAAAATGTCTTACTACAAGTACCATACTTGGAAGACTTTTCTTGGAAGTGTTCTGTATTTATGAATTTTAAATCACAATTGCAAATCAAGATCTCTTATAATCACTTTTCTGTATTTTTACTGGGTTTAGCCATCTTTCCCATACCTGACAGTGGAAATAATTGTCTAAAACCACCAAACCATAGAGATGGAGAGAAGGTCTCAGGTGTTCAAATAAGGACCAGATCCAGGCCTGGCAAGAAACTGACTGGAACAGATACTCATGGCTGGATTCCTGTGTCTGTCTCCATCCTGGAGTTAAGCTTTGCCAGAGCCAGAATGAAAGCCAGAGGTAAGTGCTCAACTGTGTTCTTCCAGGCTTTACCAGAACGGGGCCTGTTGAAGAGCTAATTGGAGGGAATCAAAGGTAACAAACTTCTGTAAGAAAAAAACTCAAAAGTAGACAGGAATGATGGATTGTCACACATACCCAGAGATATTTGAGAGACCAGCTGAGTTAGTGTAGGCGAGAACACATTTCCTCTCTCCCTTTTCCTTGCCCAATAATGAGCATTCTGACATGGAAGTAGCAGAGAGCAGAATTACTTATTGACCTTCTCTTTGAAACTTGATTTTTTTTGTTTTGTTTTTTGTTTTTCTAAATCACATCAGATCTCAATGTCATAAAGTATTCCAGTTAGATACTTCTTACTCTTATTTTTTTTGTCAGGAAAAAAAAAGTAAGTTGATTCAATAGTGCCCTATACAATCTTGTATACAAATGATTCTATGTTTCAATCTTAGGCACAACCAGGCTGTTTTGTGTGTGTGTGTGTGTGTGTGTGTGTATTTGCTTATTTTTCTTTGTTTTTAAAGGATTACTTACATGTGAAAGACCACTTCCTATGTCCTAGCATTTCTTACATCTTTCTGGCTTCTCTATAAATACTGAATTTTCCTCACAAATACCTCATTTATTCAAGTATGAAGCTAGAATATTAAACAATTCAAGAAGACTGCAGATCTTTTGAGGCATATTTCAAGTAGACTCACACTATTCCATCAACGTGGCCCAAGTAATTTATAGTCTAAATCAGGAGATTTTGAGCATGAATGTGACGTTAATTATTATGGGAGAACAAGTATAAAGCTGGGACTCTTATGGACCAACTGGAGCATACTATCACTGGCAATATGTTGCTTTTCTCTAAGGCAATTTAATGCCATATTACTTGGAGGCTGACAACTGCTATACCCAATCTTCATTGATATGCCCAAATGGCAGTGCATTCTCCTAACGTTACCTAGGAAATATCAACTTCCTTCTCCTTGATAATTTTTTTAAAGCATATCACATAAACAACTTCATGCTCTCTCTTTAATGCAGGACCCATACTATGTCAAGAAAAGTAAAATAATGGGTGATTAGATCAGTTATTTCCATTGCTTCTGAGAAACTTCTCAGTGCATTCTGGGTATCCAAAGTTGGATCTCTATACTTAAGTATGCTCAGCTCCTGATACCAGAATCAAGATGATTGACAAGGTACAAAGGGGGCCTCAGAAAATTCCCCTTAGGCTGATGTTCATAAACATTATAAAAGAGCATCTAGTTAGAACAGCAATTCTCACACATTGGTTTGGGATCTCAGGGTGCCATGGTATCAGTTGATTTCCAACTCCTCTGTGGTGAATTCTTTTCACTGTTTGTTGATCTTCTCCTGCTTCATATCATTTCTTTAGCACTGTAAGAAAACAAAATTATACTATTTTATCAATAATTTTTTGGAGTACTAATTACTTCAAAGTAAAATTAGTACTAATTACTTGAAGCCTACTTGTGCTATTTAAACTGGTTAGGGAAATCATGTTAGGGCTTTGCATTAAAATTTTTTTATAATTTTTGCAACTAAATCTTGCTTTATATCTACTGAAATTTATCAATTATCTCTAACTCTACTATTATTAATTGATTGCTCTTAAGTCAATCATCTTTCTAGATTAGTTCTTTACTAACCTGTCCAATGAATGAAGGGACTGGATTTTTAACATTTCTCACACAACCTTCACTATATTTGGGGGAGGGCACATACACAAAGTATTCAGAATAAATACCTGTTTTAATAAATATTATTTGTTACATAATTATATTTGTAATTATATTTTTAATGTAAGACATAAGATAACTTAACAGCAGAGAGTCTTATAAAGCATAGTACAAGACTCAACTTTAAGTCTACATAATTAATGTAGGCACTTCAAGAATAAAGCAACCTACAAGTTAAATGTGTAAGACTGAACACATTAGCTTTGGAATAACATGTTAAATTTCCATCAAACATTCTGTGGTCTTAAACTGACACTATGGTTCTGGATCACTGATGGGGGTGTTGAAAAAACAAAGTAAAAATCTACTCACAGTGAGACTCCAGGCAATTTCCTGGCAACCATCTCATTTCCTAGTTGTCACATGATGCTGTACCCATAAGGTATTGTAAGATTAAGATCAAAGTACTAAAGCAGTTGTCCCTCAGTATCCACAGGGAGTTGATTCAAGGACCCCGCCCCCCATGCTTAAATCTCTCACACGAAGTGGCCTAGGCATATAACCTAGGCATATCTTCCAATATACTTTCAATTATCTATCCCTAGATTACTATAATACCTAATACAATGTAAATACTGTATAAACAGTTGTTGTACCATATTGTGTATGAAACAATGACCAAAAAAAATCTGTATATATTCAACGCAGATATAGGTTTTTTTCCAAGTATTATTTTGATCTATGGTTGGTTGAATCAACAGATGAAGAACTCACAGATACTGAGGCCTGACTATATGTTTTCTAACTTTCTTTTTATGGCAATATAACCAGAAAATATTAGTTCATTTGTAAGGTGGCTGCTATGGTTTCGATGTGAGGTGTTCCCTCAAAACTCCTGTGTTAATATTCAGAGTTAAAATGATTAGATTATAAGAGTTGGAACCTAATGGGTGGATTAAGACTTTGAAAGGACCACTCCACTGAGTGGTAACTATACCAAGGTTGAGTGTGGCTGGAAGATGTAGGTAACAGGGGATGTGCATTTGGGGTTTATATTTAGTCTCTGGGGACTCAATCTCTCTCTCTGCTTCCTGGCCACCATGAGCTGAGCAAATTTCTTCTGCCACACCCTTAATTCCAGAGTGCTCTGCCTCACCTTGAGCCTGTGCCTTAGAATCACCAAACCATGGACCTGGGGAACCATGAGCTCAAACTAAACTTTTCCTCCTCTAAGTTGTTATTGCCAGATATTGTGTGTCACTGTGACAAAAAGCTAACACAGTTTCACACAGATAGCAGGGTTTAGTACACACATACACATACACACACACACACACACACACACACACACACACATATATATATATATATATATATATATATACAAGGCACCACATTAAATTTGAATTTCAGATAAATAAGTAATTTTTTAGTATATTTCAAACTTACTAAGAAATACTTATATTAAAATTTTGTTGCTTATGCAAGGGACACCTATTGTTTTGTTCCCAGTTAAGCTTTCTTTCTTTTTTTTTTAAGTTATAATTGGACACAATACTTTCATTTTATTTGTTGTACGTGGTGCTGAGGATGGAACCCAGGGCCCTGCACAAGTTAGGCGAGCACTCTACCACTACCACTGAGCCACAACCCCAGCCCCCCAATTAAGCTTTCTTACACTGGGAACAGCAGTAACCTTTCTCTTCCCTCTTCTCTTAGGATAATTATACCTATATTCATTTACTACTCTTTCTTCTTGATCACAAAAGACTGGTCAAGGGACGGATATATGACCCAACTCTAGTTCTGTTCTCAGATCATCTTGAATAGGAGCTAAAACCACAAAGTGATTTTTTTTTCTTTTTTAGAACTTCTGAGAAAATTAATTTTTACTTAAGCATCATAAACAATGTCCAACTGAGATTTTGTAATTCATGATGCTCAGTTGGAAAGAACAAAACACAATTCGAACTATGTCAAGGAAAAGGAGGAGTTAGCATCATAATAAGTCACACAAGTATTGAACAACCAAGCTGTGAAAAGAGCGTGGAATGTGCGTGGTAACAGGACTAGAAGATATGAAGCTGGGGGCGGCAGGCAGCTGTGTTCCCTACATCCTCCCTAAAAGGAGGATGCCAGTTTGCAGTAAAAAATCAGAAGGCCAACATTTTGCAGGCACAAGAGTGGAAAACATCAGAAAAAGTCCTTGTTGCTTTCAAACCAAGCTCCTCAAGACTCCATCAGTCCCCTGCTCTTCCCATAGCTTGGTTATCAGTATTTCCTGTGATGAAGTAAGATGCTAACTTGTACTTTTCCTTGACTTAGTTCAAAGTGTTTTATTCTTTCCAACCCAGTATCATGAGTTACAAAATCTTACAAAATTGTTTCTGATGCTTAAGTAAAAACCAACTTTCTCAGAAGTTCCAAATCAATATTAATTACTCACCACTTTTTAGGAGCTAGCTGTTGCATGATTGAAATGCAGCAAACATCTTCACCCAACTTATTTGAAAAAAGAATTTTTTTTAAAGAGTGGATTATAGGACTGGTTCATAGAATGCATAAGAACAACATCTAACCACATGATCTTAATATTTCAAGCAATTTTTAATATTCTGACTTTTTGAAATTTGAATTGTTCATCAATCTCAATTTGATATTTGCTGAAAAATAGAATAAAAGGAAAATTTAAATAATCAAATCTACTTGCAGGAAGATTATGCTGTTTGATATTCTAATACTCCCTTTTTTATTTCTGTTTTGAATATTAAACAATTTCATAATAGCAATTTGTGGTCATATAATACTAATGCATAAAATCAATATTTTTATTCTCTATCAATATTAACATTTTAAATTTTCTCAGTTGCATAATTTTCAGTACTTGCTTTATTTGTTCCTAAGCACAAAATGTCAGAGTTGGTTCAAAAAAGTCTCTGCAATATCCCTGATAAATGTTGATTAATTTAACAAAGATTTATTGAAAAACTATAATTTTTCATGCAAGGTGTTGCATGAAAAATTATAAACAACAACAACAAAACAACAACAAAAAAAAAAAACAAGACAGAAAAATTGGTCATGCTTATGACATCCTGGTATAAGGCATTATTTCCCCATAATTTTTTTTCACATTATATGTTTTTGTTTTGCTCTTAGGACCACATTGAATAAATTTACCCATGCATCTACTTAACAGCAGATAAGAAAGTAAAGATTATCACATGTCAACCCAAAGACTGTGGCACGTTCTAGAAGCATGACTTGATTTCCGGGCATCTTTACCCTGTGATTTCTTGCCCCTGAATGCATTCAGTGTGAATAGGACTGAAGTCAGTGTCACATGAGTAAACAGCACAAAATTGGGGGGTATTCTTTCTATGGGCCTGGACACTATTTTCCTGTCAATGTGTGAAAGGATTAGTAAGTCAGTTAGTGACCATAGAGCCCACCCTCTCTAGGATAAATAGGCATCAAACAGCAGTGCAGAAAGCAGTGCTTCGTAACAGAAAACGTGATGGCAGCTCAAACTTCAGTATGCATCACCACGGCAGGTCCCTGATGCTCAGAGAGATACGAAATAGCATCTAGCCTGCCTGTAGACAACTAAAGATCATATCCAAAAAAATTAAAGATCATGTCCAAACAATTACATCTGCCTACCCTTCCTCTCACTCTTCACACATGAAACTATTCAAAACTGCTTTTAATTGTATCTTGCTTTAGTAACTGAGATGTCATCATGCGATGGCCAGTGATAGGCCTAGTGACTCCTTTTCCTGAACGGCTTCAATAATGCCAAAAGGGTCTGTGCATAAGTATTTTCAATAGGGTCTGATATTTCTCAGTTTGTTCCCAACTTTTAGACTGAGAGAAGCAAAACTATAAACGAATCATACTGACTCTTATATTGGGTAGGTGATTGAGAATGCCTGAGTTATGCTTTACTTCTGACTGAGCATCAAAAAGTGAACTGGGTCAGGAAAACATAAACCACAATAAAATGGACATGAAGCATTTGATTCCTTCACATTGTGAGCCCCTCTTTGTTGTGACTGTTGCTGCCAATGTTGTTTCTCTCATTTCCCATCCATCAGACAACACAAAAAGCACTGGAACACCATGTGACCTTCATGAGCAGGAAGGTGTGTTATTTATGAAAACTGATAGAGACTAATTAATTCCTTGTATAGCATTTTTTTAGTCAATGGGAAAATGGTATATTGTTACCTGTTACTTACCTGGAGCCTGCAAGAACCTTGGAAGTGGAAGTGTCCACAGACAGGCCATTTTGTTGAGGGGAAGAGATTCTCATTCTTGAGCTCCAGAGAGAGGGGCATTTCAAATCAGGAAGCAGTTTGGACATTAACCTCCCGTGCCCTTCTAACCACTCCCTTCCTGAGAAAGGCCTGACAACTCTGAGGAATGTCTGGCTTCCCAGAGACCTTTCTTTCTATGTTTATTTGCTTGCCTTTACATCATTTTCTCCAGCATTTGCTTGCCCAATAAAGGATGGACGACGAGAGATGGCAAAAGAGTTGAAAACCAATCAAATAATCCTGGTTAAATTGTTAGCAGACCTAGAATAAGATCAGCCAAGAACCATTTCTCTAAAATGAAGTTTTGGGGGGAAAATCTGTGGATTTCATTTAGATTGTGTTTACATGACAACAAAGCATCTGGTGTATTTAATGGAAAGTAGACAAATTGTTTATGCAGTTGTGTGGACAAAACCGCCAGCTGATCCAATGATTGCCTTTTCAAAGTTATGAATTCTGGCTTTAGTAGTTGCAGCTCTGGCCTAAACATGAATATTTAAGAGCTGCATAAATTAAGTTTTTTTTCTTTTTGTTTTGATAGATTGACTGTTTACTAATGCTTGAGTCTTCAAATATTATGTTGCTTTATTGACTGCTGTTTATTGTGTGTGTGTATGTGTGTCTACGTATGTGGGAATGTTGAAAATAGTGAATTTTAACTTTAGTTAATTAATTGAAGAGTTTCTATAAAAGGTTTCTTCCTAGTTTTTGAAGGCATTAAAATTACTTCTTAAAACAGGATCGTCCTAACCTTGACATATATTATATGAGATTACTATTATTCCAAAATTCTCAAAAAGATCTGCAATGCGATCACGTCACATTTAAACTAGATAATATATGTTATGTTTTGGATTTTTTTAAATGTTCCACAAAGACCCATATGCTAAAGGCAATGATCCCAGCCTGCAGCACTACTGAGAGGTGGTGAAGCCTTTAAGGCTTAATTGGAGGAAGTCAGGTCACTGAGGTTGTGACCTTGAAGGAGATATTTGGACCTTAGTCCTTTTCCCTCTTTGCTTCCCTGCCACTGTGAGGAGAACAACCTCCTCCAATGTACACCTCCACCATGATGTCTGCCTCATCAAGACCCAACACAATGGGCCCAATGTCCATGGACCAAAATAAATTTTTGTGATCCAAAATAAATTTTTCCTCCTTATAAGTTCATTATCTCAGGGTTTTTTTGTTTTGCAATGGAAAACTGACTAGGACTGTGTGATTACAATAAAACACAGAAATCTGAAACAAACCATAATGTTGACCAAGGGAAAGTTATTGTCAACTATTTAAAAAAAATTCAGAGAACAATCTGAAAGATTTGCTTACTAACATTAAAACTATATAACACAGTATTAACAAATAAAGAAATATCAGTGCCACTTATGTTCCTGCTATACAAATAACTTTATATGGCAATGAAACTTGCACTCTGAAGTCAAAGAGATGCCAAAATTCCTTAGAGAAAGAGTCTTTACTGGTGCCAGGTTGCTATTGTGGATATAGGGTTTTGTCCTCTCTATTGGTAGGATTTCACTTCATTACAACCTTTACTCATCCTTTTCAGTTTTCCAAAAGGTAAGCCATTACATGTGCCATTTATGCTTATTACTATTATTTTATAATGACTTACACATACATCCTTTCTCAAAGGTTTTGTCACAACTTATTATTACATGCAACTCTTTAGTGATTTTACTGCTCTACCTAAATGATGAAATCTAACATTCAAGATTATTTTTTCAAGATGGTATGTCCACTCAAGATCTCAGCTGGGTAGAGACTCAAAACATTAAATAAAATTCTTGTTTTATTCCTAATAAATCATATCTGAAAAGATGAAGAGGAAAAACACACAAATAAAAAACCTAAAGCTCTTTTAGATCCATAGAGCACTTTCCTTACAAATAGTTTAAAAATATTTTCACATTTATTATTGCAATGTATGTTCCTACTATACAAATAACTTACAAATGATATTATATTTATTATTGCAACATATATGCCTACCATACAGGAAAGAGCTACTATAACATTTTAAATCAGAAAGTTTAGACTGAAAACACTTTAAGTAATTTTCCCAGGGGAACCATGTAACAGAGTTGACCAATTTATATTAGTCTTGAGTCTGTTCAATTAAATTTTTTAGTGATTAAGGTTATTCTCAACATCTGGTTCTGTGCTATTCAAAACACACCCACAAGTTACATATGAGTACATAAATTTAAATCAATTAAAAATAATTAAATCAAGATTTCAATACTTGGCACATTTCAAGGCCCAGTGGCCATAGGTTACTATACAAAACAGCATAGATCTAAAACATTTCCATTATTACAGAACATTCATGGGACAGCACTGGTTTAGATAACTGAAATCTCTATATAGGTTTGTTGTCATGGAATAAATGTCCAACAATTTATAACAACCATTGTTATTAATGTTTCCATAACATTGATGATAAAAGTAATGTAGAAAAATAGAGGACTTCATCATGCCTGTAATTCCAGTGGCTCTGGGTGGTGAGAAAAGAAGATCTAGAGTTCAAGGCATGAGGTGCTAAGCAATTCAGTGTGACCTGTCTCTAAATAAAATACAAAATAGGGCTGGGCATGTGGCTCAGTGGTCCAGTGCCCCTGAATTTAATCCCTGGTACCCCCCCTCAAAAAAAAAAAAAAAAAAACAGAAAAAGAAAAATAGAAGACTTTGTAAAAATGTATGTCAATAAGTGATATGAGACATAAGCTTGTTGTTTTTGTACATTTTTAAATTAATACTTCATTTTTATCCAAACATATATTTTATTTTAATTTTGTATTTTGTATTTATTTATTTATACTGGGGACTGAAGCCAGGGATATTTTATCACTGAGCTACATCCCCAGCCCTTTTTTTTTTTTTTTTTTTTTTTTAACACAGGGCCTTGCTAAGTTGTTGAGGCTGGCCTCAAACTTACAATCCTCCTACCTCAGCTTTCCAAGTCACTTGGATTCCAGGTATGCACCACTGCCCCCACTGTCTTTGTATATTTAAATTTAAAGTAAAACAGAAGGTAGTAGCCATAGTTTTGTTTTAAAAATTGTGGATTGTATGACAGTCAGCCTCATCTTAGCTGAACTTATTGAAATTAAAAGATAAGGAAATACATTTTTAGAAATCAGATGGTGTTGGGGGAGGAGGAGATTGAGTCAACATCAAGGAGGAAATGGTTGGCCAATTTCAATGTCTCCAGATCAAATTTAATGCCAGAAGACAATCCAAAACTTGTGCCAAAGAAAGTGTGACCCCCAAATATATAATACTCATCCAAAGTGTCAATCAAGGATAAAAGCATCCAACAGATTTTACATATTCACAAACTCAGGGAATACAGCTGCTCTTTAAGTTACAGTTGGCCAGTAAAATCCAGGGAATGAAGACATGAATCAAGTTAAAAAGAACAAATAATAGAGAGGATCTTAAATGGATAGTAACTGCTGAACCCATTGAAATGAAAACTATTTGAAAACTATCAACACAGAAGAGGAACTTTGTACCATAACAATATAAAAACAATAACATATTAACAAATATGTTATATATATGGAGAGAGGAGGGGAAGAAAAAAGAAAGGATAATAGGTGTAAGAGACTACTGTCTTTATTTTCTTTACAAGTGAACTGATACTGTTCAAAATTGAAACGTGTATAAATCAAAAATGACTCCAACCACTTAACTTTCTATAAGTTTTAAAATACATTGAACAAGGTCTTTTAAATTACAATCTTTTCATAAAAGAAGCCCATTCCTTAATTTTAGGAAACTTTTCAATTTCACCTTCTATCCTACTAAATTCAATTAAAAATAAATTGAATGTTTTACTTAAATGTAACACTTTTTTAACAAAGTCATGTCTGCCCATCTAGTTGTTATTTACTAAACATACACAGCAATCTCCAAACTGACATAAGTGCTCTCTGTGTGATAAAATCTGAAGATTTTTATTTTCACTCTGATTAATTTCTTGAAATTTTTAACCCTTTTTACAAAACAGTTATTTTGTTCTTAATAAATACTATAAAATAAAATGCATATTGTAACTTATACTATCTCGTTGATAATAAACACCTATTTTTTCCTACTATTTTCATGTTGAACCAATGAAGTAAGTGGATACTACTGTCCTCATCTCAAGCTGAGATCTGAAGGCCCTACGGTGGCCCACAGGGCTAGTCTCTTGGGCCGTTGGGATGCTAATTCAGTGCTTTCAGGCATGTTAGCCTTAGACATTTGTTCAGTGAGGGTAATAAAGAAGTTTTAAACAAACTCAAGGGTTGACTATAATGGGGAACCAGATAACTTTTTTGATTTAGAATTTTTTTATTTGTTCTTTTTAGTTACACATGACAGTAGAATGCATTTTGACATATCATATATACAGGGTGTGTAACTTCTCATTATTGTATGTGATGTGGAGTTGCATAGGTTGTGTATTCATAAATACACATAGGAAAGTTATGTTTGATTCACTTCTACACGTTCCCATTCCCATCCCTCCTCCCTTTCCCTCATTACCCCTGTCCAATCCAGTATCCAATCCCCACCCCCGCAACCCTGCCTATTGTGAGTCAGCATCTGCATATCAAAGAAAACATTAAGACTTTGGTTCTTTGGGATTGGCTTATTTCACTTAGCATGATATTCTCCAGCTCCATCCATTTACCAGCAAATGCCATAATTTCAGTATTCTTTAAGGCTGAGTAATATTCCATTGTACATGTACCACATTTTCTTTAACCATTCATCTATTGAAGGGCACCTAGGTTGGTTCCATAGCTTAGCTATTGTGAATTGAGTTGCTGTGAACATCAATGTGTCTATTGTCACTATTGCATGCTGACTTTAAGACCTTTGGGTATATGCTGAGGATGGGGATAACTAGGTCAAATAGTAGTCATATTCCAAGGGAAAACCAGATAACTTTAAAGATAAATAATCCAGTGGGAGAAGATAGATAGCAAATTATGCCAGGCCTTTTTCCCACTGATGCTAAATCCACAAACAAAATCAGACATGATGCTTACTAAAATCCCAACTCTTGTTCTGACAGCATTCAGGGAGCCACAATTCTTGATTGTTAGAAGATCCTACAAAGTTTTCAGTTAAACCTATGTTCATTGTCTAAGTTTGGAAAAGTATCAGTGGAGAAACAACCAGACAACTGAAATTTTTTAAGTGTCTTTTTACTCCCCCACCTACCACCAACTATGAGCAATTACATTAGGGAAGAAGGGAGATCTTTATTGCTCAAGTTAGCTTTGGGTGAGGACAGGAAATTGCATCGTTTAAAATAGATAAGATTTCTCATCACATAAACATACAATAATGGCCTTCTGTCATTCAGGTTTACATTTATTTTGCTTAAAGTGAGCTCTTACCCTGATGTCCTCCTATAATTGACATATGACCGAGGGCACATTTAAGTAAATATAAGTGCAGAAAGCATCCTCTGTCTTTATAAGAAATCTTCAGACTTTCAAAACAGACAAACTTTACTTTGTTGCTAAGCAACTGTCATGCAACTCAGTCCATCAGACAGTAAATAAATTATGACTTTTACAATGAAGAGAAAACTCTTTTCTCCCTGTTGGTGAACAAGCCACAACTTCCTTTCATGCTATCCTAATCCACCACAGCCCTTTAAAGCTGTTTTACAAACACCAGTGTTTTGGCAAGATAAACAAGCAAATGAATAACACAGCAATGACCCAGATGCCGTTTGCAAACTGCACGCTAAGAAGCATCAGTTCCATTTTCTTCATTCCTACAGGCCTGAGAACCTAAGCCCCCAAGCCTGGTGGAGAGAAGGAAGTTTACTTCACACCCACATTCTTCCAAGTAGCAGAATATAAGCAAGCTTAAACAAAGAAGATTATGGAAGTTTCTGTCAGCAGGCTCACATCATGGCTACAGGGTCAGGCATGATTCTTTAGAAGGGAATAAGGGTGATTTCAGTCATGATAGAAACAGACATCTGAAGGGACAAGATGTTACAAGGGGGTGAGAACTTTGTGGCTCATGAACCAGATGTGGGCCACATCCACACTGAACGTGACCTGCTCAGTGTTTAAAATGTATTTGCTACCGTTTCGACTCTTTGCATGAAAATCTAAGTAGCTGACTTTCCTGGAAATATCATAAAATAACATTGTTGTTGTTGTTTTTGTTTTCAGAGTAATCAGTTAGAAGTTGCTTCCAGCAGGAAAACTGGAAATAATCCAAACATCTAACCATAGAAGAAGTAGATTAATTGTGGTCTAGTCCAGTAATGGATTACTACAGACCAGTAAACAGAGATAACTACTGATATACTCCATAATATGAATGGATTTCACATATGTCGAGCAAAAGAAACCAAATATCAAAGTACATGCTTCCTGGTTCCACATATGTGAAGTTCAAGGCCAGTCTAAACAAGTTGATGGCAATGGAAGTCAGCATAGTTCACTTCTTATGGAAGGGGTTTGGGATGATGAAAATGTTCTGTATCTTGATCTGGGATGGGTACTGTGAATGCATATATAAAACTTATCAACCTATACACTTTTTCTTGAGCACTTTACATAACTCACTATGCATTTTATACCCTAATAAGAAATAAAAATCAGCTAAAAGAATATAATGTCAAAGAGCAGCTGGTATTAGAAGTGGGGCATAGGACTTCCATCTAGCCCATACCCAACTACTGGCTCTTATATCTGGTTGAATCTGAATCTGATTCTGTGGGAGGTGGAGACCCAACAATCTGTTTTAACAGTTCTCTAGCTAGTCTGCTACACTCTGAAGTTTGAAGAAGGAAAAAAAAAAAAAACTGTCCTAGCTTACTATGTACACTAAATGACATGGTAGAAAAGTAGATGTCCTGATTAAACCATCCATGCCCTATTGCCATTCCCCGCAATGTAGTCCAAGAAACTCACCAAGGAGACAGTTAAATGTGTTTTAAACATTGTCTATTCATGTTTCAAAACATCACATGGTACTCTGCTAATATGTTAAATGTTTATGCTTAGATGTATACATTTTAAATTTTTAATTTAAATTAAAAGAAGAAAATAAAGAGTAGAAAAATCGCTTGGCTTGTGAAAAGAACTTCTGTCATGTTTAAGTAATGAAACCCCTGGAATGAAATGAGCAATAAGCACACCTTATTCCTGTTTCAATCACCAGACACCTTTGGTGTTAGTATTAGTACAACTAGATCCAAGTTCCTCTCTTAAAAAAAATGAAAAAACAACTATATCTTTCTGACTATGGGAAAATTACCAAGACATTAAGCATTCATATGCTGTGAAGATATAAATGGAAATCTATATTTGAGGAGGTAGCTTGGCTCTAGAACTCATAAAAATACACAAATTAAGACGAGTAAACCCCATTCCCACTGTAACTTACCTAAAACACCATTGATGGATCTTTGTTTTCTGGGAAGTTATCAACATTTCAAGAAGATATCCCCCAACCACCTACTACGATGTAGCCAAAATGAACACTCTGTGACAAAGGCATTTCTGAATCAGTTCAAAGAGTCAAGGAGGTGCTTACTATATACCTATTCACTGATTAATATCATCTTGAGAAGCAATTGTATAATATGCAAACAACATGGAACAATATTAGAAAATAACCAGTAATAGGACAATAGCATTCTCTTTACATTTAGAGAAAAGAATAAGGAGGAGTAACTATCCCCTTTTATCAGATTGATTATTTTTATCAAATTTAAATATGATTTCAAAGAGAATTTATGTTTGTGCTCATGTTGGCATTTCAGAATGCCCTCTCATTTAGAGAGAGTAGGTCAGGGAGGGAAGGAGATCTGAGAATAACAAAACATAATAATAGAGCAATATAGTGATTGTGTTTTTGGTAGTAAGTCTCTGAAAGGTTTTGCTCGATTTCTTATGGTAGATAATAAGAAATCAACTTCAAAATTACTTTTGACTACTAAACTTACCACACATTTGTCAAATGCTTGGTTTGAAAATAAATCTAAAAATTATATGACCAGGGTTTCACGGGCATGCCACCAGGCACTCACCAAAACACCACACTCACAAGGAGTCCACAAGCTTGGTTGGGGTTTGATATTCTGTGGTGTTTTAGAGTGAAGTTCCATGGGACAATGCACTACAGGCTTAGAGCTTACCATAACACATCATCTGTTCTTCTGCCACCCTACCACATCCCAGGAATAGGTTCTTGGTTCCTGGCTCAGCCATCCTGCTCAGTAATAGTTGTCCTGCACCTGTAGCCAGAACCTGGGCACAGGCAATAAAGGGTCAAAGCAAGGTGCAGGGGAGTACCTCAGATACCTGGGAGGGTCTACAGTTGCCCTGTTGGGCAGCCTCCAATTCTCCATGACCAACTGTCCAAGGACACTTGACATTAACTAGCAAATAAGACACTATGATCAACTAAGAGAAAACCATAGAGAAAATGAAACGTTTTATTTTATTTTTTCTTCTTTCTAAGCAAGGAATCCACATCTTTACTTGGAATCACCCTATAAATTATGTAGTGATTCCCAAATGTGACTATCAGTGAGCAAAAAAGCAAATGAGGAAAGCAACGGATATAGGAGAAATAGAAGAATTAATGGGTATGCATCAGAGGAACAGGGAGATAATTATGGGTCAGAGATTAACTGGTTGAATTCCATATTGTTAACATTGAACCAGATACATTATTTTCAGAATTATTTATTTCTGATTAAGAAAGCGACATACACCATAAAACATTCAGATCTACTCAGATAATAACAATGGGAATAGAAATCTACCTTTGAGGCAGCAGCATAGCTCAGGGTGTTGGAAAGTAACAGTATCTACAAAAATCACAAATTACCACCATCCATTCCAATTCCCAGTACTATTTAGTTTGCGTTGTGATTCCAAATCTCCTGTTTCTCCAAGCATCTCCAGTATGTCAAACCTGAGCACTCAATTTAAGAATTTCCAAACACAATGCAGGTTAATAAAGAGTGAGAACATTATCTTTTTACCTCTGAGTTAGCTACCTCCAGTTTTACCAAAGGATATCTTTTGTTTTCCAGCACTTTTACCTGCCAGAGGATGACGTTGTCTAAACACATTTTCAATGTTTTCTTTTTAACAGTTAATATATTTCCAGGATGCAAGTCCATTTCTTCTAAAAAGTTCCTATGACACCCATTGAAAAGTCAAAAGCAATGAACTAAAAGGGATTGCTATTTTGTTAGAGAAGAACGACACCCTTTGTATTGAAGTGGGGAATTACAGACTGTGGTCACCCTCTGCACAGTGTCTCTTTGTCAAGTAATACATGCTGAAAAAAATAATACAGATGGGAAAATATTGTGCACTGTCAGATCTTGGAAACAGCCAAAGGATTTTTCCTCACCAATGTCTTGTCAATGACTTTCACATTCTGGCACCCTGAAAAAAATAATGCATACATTTAATATGGAATGAATGCAATAATAATCAGGCAGGTAATCGTTTTCCCAAGGAATGTAAAACTTGACAAATGTAAGGTTTATGATTCAAGGTAGGCTTGCCAAATCTTATGTGGCATGAGACCATTTTTATTACCTAAACAGTCCTTAACACAAAATGACTGGCACATATTTTTATTAACACAAAGAGTGTATTCTTTCTGCCACATTTAATAGAGACCCAGTGGCTGAAAGCTCTCTTTTAGGATATATGTCTGTACCAAATTAAAATGCAAAGTGAGGATTCACGGGATGGCATTTTTCTTGGGGATGCTCTGTCTAACAGGCTCAAGAAAGTAGTGAGTAAACAGTTTAATTTCAGGAGTTCTCTCTTTTGAACAATCTGGATCCTTTGGGTCACACACAAAAAAAGAATCCCTCTTTAGCTTTGAAACTGGGGTAGTTGATGATTTATTCAAGGTCATTCTTTGCAGCTAGAGGTTCATTCTGTGCCAAATTCAAAACAGTCGCTAATAATAACATTTATCTATTCTTTCAACAAATATTTATTTGTTGTTATTTGAATGTCAAGTACTGCAGTAGGCATTGAAAAGCTACAGTGAAGACAGCGGACAAAGATCCCTGCTTAACATTTCTTATATCTGAGAGGACATGTAAATTAAAAAGTGAATCATACGAAATATTATATATAGAAGGTAATGGATGCTAAAGAAAAACAATGGCATAAGAACACTGGGAAAGAAAATTGGAAGACAAAGGGATGGGAAATGGATTGTTATTTTAAATAGAGCAGCCAAGGTGGGCCTTTGTGGAAAAAAAAAAAGTATAATTTCTATGTGAAAGCACTGAGAACCCAAGGACGTTCTTCATAGAGATATCTGTGAGGAATCATCCATTAGGAGGAAGCAGCCAATGCAAAATTCCTAGGCCAAGATGTGTCTGACAGAGATAAGGGACATCAAGGAGGCAAGTGTGGCCCAGGAGGAATAACCAAGGGTGACAGTGGAGGAAGCTGTGATCACAAAAGCAACAGAGGTCAAACTGCATATGGCCTTGTGAACCGTGGTAAGGACTTCAGTACTGGGCTCTGAGTAAACCAAGAGCTCTTGGACAGGTCTGATCAGAATATTAATGTGATCTGAATTAAATGATTTGAATTTAAACTGATCATTCAGCTAGGATGATCAATAGAGAACCTCAGAAGGGAGGTCAGATGGAGAGGCAGACCAGCAATACCCACAGGAAGAGAGATGATGATGGCCCTGGCAGTGGAGGTGATGAGTGAGGGCAGATCCTCACTATATTCTGAAGATAGAGCCCTTGTGGATGTGAGGGAATGAGGACAAAAAGAAGACCACTCAGGAATGACCCAATATTTTTGATGTGAGCCACTTAAACTATAGTGCTATCATCTGGATCATAAATGTCCTGGGGTATTCCGTCGGTATGTTACAGGCTTGGTCTCGAGCCTATGGTACTATTGAGGAGGTAGTGAAAGGGTTAGATCCTTGAGGGCATATCTTCAAAGGGTATATCAAGACCCCTGCTCCTTCCTTTCTCTCTTTCTCTTTCTCTGCTTCCCAGCCACCATGAGGAGAAAAGTTTTCCTTCCAAGGTGCTTCCACCATATTTTCTGCCTCATCCCAGACCCAAAGCTATAGGATCCAGCAACCATGGACTGACACTTCTCAAATCATGAGCTAACATGAATCTTTCCACCTTGCAAGTTGATTATCTCAGTTTTTTTTTGTCACAGCAACAGAAAGCTGACTAACACACGTCGTATAAGACTGAGACAAGAGAAACTACAGGTGGAACTGATCTAATGGAGAAAGTTAGCAACTTAGTTTTGAACAAGTGGAATTTGACATGCCACTTAGATAGCCAAGTGGAAGTGTTGACAGGTCAGTGAGATTTATATATTGATATGTTATGAGATGAGAAAAAGCATAATGTAGCATTCACCCTTAAGGTACTCATATCCACCAAAATATCCCTAATAAAACTATCAAGGATAGAATCTAACTGCTCACTATAGAATCCCTCAGTTCAGTGTGCTCTGAACCAAAACTGAAAATAGGAAGTCATCTTCAAATTTAATGTGCACCAAATGATTCCATTTTCTTCCTGCTCAAAACCACTTCTCTCCATCAAGGAGCCTGACTTAAAGTCCACAGAAGAAAAGAAAGTTATAGATGTGAATAAGAGCCTTACCACTCAGAGCCATGGCCAACCGAAATTCTTCCTTGAGTATCTCAAGGACATCTTGGACACCTTTCTCCCCCTAAAGAAGTAAAAGACACAGAACTATTGGGTAAATCAGTTGGACTGGTTTCAGTAACTGGGGGGAAAAAAAAAGCAAATTTGAAATTGAATAGCTTACTTTTCTTTAAAAGTCCAACTATGACACTATTGATTCATCTTGCTTTATATATTTATTTATTTGTCTAATTACCTGGAAGGCCAAGCCCCATATGATGGGTCTCCCCACAAACACAGCCTTGGCACCCAGGGCCAGAGCTTTCAGAACATCAGTGCCTTTCCTTACACCCCCATCCAGGAAGACTTCCACCTTTCCCTCCACGGCCTCCACAATTTCTGGCAGAACGTCAATCTGTGAAGAGATAAGGTCAATAGTTTCATACTATCAATGTTGAATTTTTATTCAATTCCACTTTCAAGGACCACTAGCCCACCCAACCAAGTCTTAAGAGAGAAAGAAGCGGAGTAGGCCTGGGTGAACAATAAAATTATTTCCCCTTGAAAAAAAGAAGTACAACTGTTAGTAACTGAAACAAAACAATGACCAAAAATAAAAAGCAAATTTGAAATTTAGTAGCTTATTCTTCTTTCAAAGTCAAATATTGGCTTGTTTTACTGATATTCAAATTCTAGGGCTATGATAAAAAAATTATAATTTTGAAGCAATTTGATCTTTTATAGCTTTTCTTTTTAAAAAATGTAAATTGATAGGTAGACTGGCATACTCCTGTAATCTAGCAATTTGGGAGATTGAGACAGGAAGGTTGAAAGTTCAAGGCCAGCCTCAGCAATTTAGCAAGGTCCTCAGCAACTTAGTGAGACTCTGTCTCAAATAAAAAATAAAATGGGCTGGAGATGTGGCTCAGGGGTAAACTTCTCCTGGGTTCATTCAATCCTCAATACCAAAAAAAAAAAAAAAAAAAAGGAAAAAGGAAAAAAGAGAAAGAAAACAAAAATTGTAAACAAAATAAACTATCTTGTTTACACATTATTACAAATCAGCTGAAATTCACACTCAGATGATACTGCAAGCTCTGGTGTATAAAAATGCAAATTGGCCAGAAATGAAAAATTTAGTCTTGATTCCCTTGTCTAACATGTTTTGCATACAGAAACATATATTAGAGAATTTTCTGAGAAAATGTTTTCCTTGTTTTTAAAGGGAAAAAATCACATGAGATTTGAAAATCCCCATCTTGATTGACAATAGATGACTGGCTCAGGTTAACACTAGAGAACACAAGATCCTCAGAGATCTGCTGGGTTGCACTATTCTTCCTTATGCTTCATACCTCTCAGAATTCACTTACTTTCCAAGGCAACTTCACTTTCTTTCACTAAAAGAAACAGAATGCACTTGCCCACTCCCTGACTTTGGCCTTGGCCATGCAACCTACTCTGGCCAAATATATGTAAGCAGAGATGGCAAAGGGCCATTTCTGGGCACAGGCTTAAGCAACTTCAGGCTTTTCTACTCACTCTTGTACCTTGGTTATTTGTCCTAAGAAGAACACACCCTCCCCCGCCCCTTTAATATTCCCCACTTAGCTTGGACCCCAGGATGTCTTATTCAGGAAGCAGAGCTATCCCAGCCAAGCCAAGCTGGACCTGAAACTTGGAGCACAGCCAGCTACCAGGCCTAGATCTAAGATCCCTGTTAACACAAAGCTTCAAGGGAATAAATGACTGTCCATGTAAATCACTGAGTTAGAGATCTTTTATTTTATAGCATTAAGTGGCAGTATCTAACTGATACAATTGGCTAATTTGATGAAGATCTTTGCATTTGAAAATTGAAATAGTTCCTGTAGATGAAAATCTGTAAAACTATCCACATCCATCCTCAAATGTTGACTTCTAAAATGAAGCCCAGACTCTACTTAAAATGCATGCTGTAGAAACTACCATACACTCAAGTGCATTTTTTTCCAGAAATAATTGTGCTGAAATCACTAAAAGGCTTTTCTCCTTCTCCTCTAAAATTTTGAGGCTAAACTCAAGTAGATTTTTATGTAAAAGGGTGAAATCCAAACATGGCTACAGAGTTAGAGGAAGCGGAGGCAACTCTTGGCATATGGCCCTTAAATATTTGGCAGGTAATGTGATTTTCCTCTTTTCCTTTGGTTTCTCTGCCTTGCCAAACATGCTTTGGATCCATTTACATATGTGCCCTTACCTATACATAGTCCTCCTTTTACATTCAAGCAAGTTACATCAACATATAAATGCTACAATTTCCAGGCCATGATGCAAGCCATAATTAAGCATATTTCCCCATTTGAAACCAGAACCAAAGAAAAATATTAGCTATCTTAGGTTCAATACACATTTTCAAAGTCACACAAATCAAGTCTGTTTAGGTTATTTCCAATGCCTAGCATGGCCTCAAAGTAAACTAATAAAGATACTTAAAATGTGAATCCTGTATAATGAGAGCAACTAAGAACAGAGCAGGGAGGAAGAGCAGGAAGAAAAGATTAACATTAAACAGATACATGAGGTGGGATGGAAAGGGAGAGAAAAGGGAAATTGCATGGTAATGGAGGGAGACCCTCATTGTTATACAAAATTACATATAAGAGGTGTGAGGGGAATGGGAAAATAAACAAGGAGAGATATGAATTACAGTGGATGGGGTAGAGAGAGAAGATGGGAGGGGAGGGAGGGGGGATGGTAGAGGATAGGAAAGGTAGCAGAATACAACAGTTACTAATAGGGCATTATGTAAAAATGTGGATGTGTAACCGATGTGATTCTGCAATCTGTATTTGGGGTAAAATTGGGAGTTCATAACCAACTTGAATCTAATGTATGAAATATGATATGTCAAGAGCTTTATAATGTTTTGAACAACCAATAAAAAAAAATTAAAAAAAATGTGAATCCTGGGTTATAAAACAGAGCCTATGTTTGAGTTCCTGTGTCTTTGGACAAGAATGTTCTGCCCATTGCTGAGCATCTCCATTCTCCCTTTTTCCTTTCAGTAGTTACAGTTTTATGAGATATAAATTATATAAAATAATTCCAATCATGACAGGTTGAATAAATAAATATAGTAGATAAACCCATTATTTTAAGACCCTGTTTAAATTTTCTTCTTTTCAGTTCACATCCCTATAGCCTCCATTGTTAGTCTTTTGACTTCTAACATTTTAGCAAAACAGCTGAGCATCAAATCAGATAAAACCAGATCTGCTTTAGTTAAAAGCAAAGAAGACCAAGTACAAGTCATTGCCCATAAATCTTCCCCTGATTCTGTACCTGACCCTAGCTATCACACTTTACTACAAATCTGAGGTTCCTACTAAGCACACTTAGGAAAAAAAAAAAAAAAAACTGGTCCATGAGGTTCAGCTTATTGTTTGCAAAATGCAAAAAAAAAAAAAAAAAAAATGGTAGCCATGATTTCCCTCCCTGTCTTCATTTCTTGAAGGATTATAAGGATTATGGTGCAAGGGAATAGGAGCAGGGAGATCAGATCTGGCTTGCTTTCACCAATAGAAGATGAGAAAAGTTGACATTCAGTTCTAAACCTAGATCTTAAAAGACCTAATTAGTTCTAAACCTAGGTCTTTAGGAAATCAGCCACCTCCTGAGAACAAGCCCACAAGAGTGTAGGAAGACATGAGGCAACCAGAGCCACCCATACTGAGCTCATCCTACACCAGCCTGCCCTAGTAGACTGGGCAGCTGACCACAGGCACAGATGAGTAAGCCCAGCCAGAAACACAACTCCACTCCCCAGAAGATCTCAGTCCAAATTGCCAACCCACAAAATTGTGTAATGAATAAATGGCTATTGTTTTTTAGCCAGTAAATTTCAGAATGGTTTGTTACACAGCAGAAGCCAACTGATGATGTCAAGTGTTACTCAAGGATGAAATTACATGGGCCTTTTTGTATTTTCCTTTTATTTATTTACTTTTTTGCTTCTAAACTAGACAAGTGCTGTACCACTGTGCTATAATCCCAGCCCCATAGACCCCATTTCAAAAGAAAAACATGAATCTCAAATCTCACAAAATATGCCCAATAACTCAATTTTAAATCACCAACTTAGCAACCTAAATACTTATTCTACGAAAATGTTTTGCAATTGAGAATTTTCAGTGGAAAAGAATGTCATGTTTGTAAGTTTGAGGTACTTTGGGTCCACTTAGCACCAAAACAAAATGCAGCCAGTATACAGTGGCACACACCTATAATCCCAACAGGTTGAGAGACTGAGGCAGGAGAATCTTGAGTTCAAAGCCAGCCTCAGCAAAAGCCGAGGTGCTAAGCAATTCAGAGAGACCCTGTCTTTAAATAAAATACAAAATAGGGCTGTGGATGTGGCTCAGTGGTTGAGTGCCCCTGAGTTCAATCCCTGGTACCTCCTCCCCCCGCCCCACAAACACACACACACACACACAAAAAACAATGCAAACTGAAAAAAAAAATACTCTTAAGATTCAAACATATGAGAGAATCTGTCTTTAGACCTACATTTGAGATTTTAGAAATCAATCAGATTCTATCATACTATGCTCAAATGGCTTCAAGGTCAACCTGGGCCACATTATTACTGTAATGATAAGGTCCTTGAAGTAAACTGGGTTTCTTGTGTGTGTATTTTTTAAGTTTTTACTATTTTTTATTGATTCTTTTTAGTTATGCATTACAGTAGTATACATTTTAACATAATTATTCAAGCATGGAATATATCTTATTCTAACTCAAACCCTAGTACACCTCCTTCCCCTCCTCTCTCCCCACCTGCTGCTTCCTTCTCTCTATTGATCTTTTTTGCCATTTACCCATAGTTATTTTTTAATTAATTTCTTGTGGATATAAACAACGATGAGATTTGCTATGATATATTCATATGTGTTCATAGGAAAGTTATGTCAGACTCATTCCACTCTCCCTCTCTCTCTCTTTTTTTTAATCCTTTTGGATATAGCAAAGACCTGGAAGCAGTTATCAGAAGCAACGTGTTAAGATGAACTGAAGTTAAATTTCTGGCCGAGGGCTCCTAGTGATAACTATTTCTCCATACTAAGGAACCCTGAGATTATTAGAAATGTAGACATCATATCCTCAGCCACGCAGTAAGAAGAGGCTTACACATAAAAGTATCCTGTTTCCCCATCTCTCATCCCAAAGGAGAGGCAAGACAAAGACTTAATTAACCCAAGACTCCCAGTTCAGTGTTCCTCCCATGACGTCACGTGACCTCTGTTGTTCTGACTTATGATGTAACCAATTCCTCTGGACAATGAGCCCTTCTGTTCATCTGTTGAAAAGTTCAACACCCCAGCCTCCTTCAAGGCTCTTTGCCACTCAACCTCAAAATCCACACACTGAGGGGAAAACCCCAATTTGCCATAAATGAAGTCTTCTCTCTCACATTTCTCTCATCATCACAGGCCTTAAATTTCTTCTAAATTAGGAGGCAAAAAAACTCAAGTATCTCCTGTCATACACACAGCATGCAAAGGGAGGGTTATTGTTTTTTTAAAAACAGTCTCAGAGACCACAACTCAAAAAGCCCTTTTAGATAAGTTTCCATATCCCCTCAGCCAGAGGGAAATAAACCACACCATTTAGATATTTTTCCCCTTAAGATCTAGTTAGATTTGATTTCAGTAGATTTATATTTTATTTTTAGAAAACAAACTTAATTTGGGCCGCACACTGAGTCTATGTCTTCATACACAAGTGAGGCATAAATCTGAGAAAAAGTCTTGAGCGCTGACCAACTTCCCCACCCTGCTCACAGGAAGGCTTCACTTTCCACCTCTATTTACTTACAGGCAATATTTAATATCACCTAAAAAGATGTGTCTCTAGGAGTAAAGCTAAGCTGGAAAAGGTGGAAAACTTACAGTCTTAGTATTCTAAATCTTGGTATAATCCTGCAGTGTATAGACTTGGTTGATTGAAATCAATAGTACTATAGAAAGAACAGTGCCACAAGCACACCCAATATTCCCCACCCAATTTACTCTGCCCTGTGTCACACTCCACTCATCTATCAATTGTAGCTAAATTGACCTGCCTGTTCAATGAAATGATAACCTATGACTACTTGGGTAAATTATTTCTTCTACTCTCTACTTCCAGTTGTTTAAATATAGTCCACTAGTCATCCCAATCACAGCCATCTATATCAGAACTATGATTAAATTGATCTCATAAAAGAGAGAACAATGTATATGCCAATTCAGTTTAGAAAAAATAATGTGGTCTAGAAAGACCATCTACATTATTTAATAAATATGTACATTTTTTAAATTTTTGTTATATGATGCTAGTTTCTTTTGCCTGTGATAAATCAAATTATAATGCATTACAGTTCAAAAGCAACAAAAGAATTACATCTGATGTCTAACTTCAAATGATAAGAAAACCAGGATTCAGAGTAGAAATCCCCTCAGCAGTTCAGGTTCTCCTTTTCTCTTTCCTTGGATGTGATAGTTATGAAGGTCACCTAATTGCTATTCATGCCAAAATCCAATTTGTAACACTCACTGCTGTTAAACCAAGTCTCTTCTGCTGTATATCCAATGACTTAGTATTTAAGAAACTCCTCCTTTGTCTATCCAGGCAGGTATATTTCTCAGGACTCCCTCATTTCCACCAGA
Source organism: Marmota monax (assembly GCF_021218885.2). Lineage (NCBI taxonomy): Eukaryota > Metazoa > Chordata > Mammalia > Rodentia > Sciuridae > Marmota > Marmota monax. The sequence goes on along the minus strand of NW_026695222.1, from coordinate 5,854,741 downwards.
CACTGCAAACAGAATGAACTACCTCATATTCCCCAAGCATATTCCACTCTTTCTCATTCCACATGAAAGCTTGTAGTTCTAAAGATGGAGGTTCACTCGAGTCCAGGGCAGAGCTGAAAGATACTTGCAACATCATTACCTCATCTATAAAAATCTTAGCCAATTCCACAACTCCACACAACATCATAAGGAAATGACTTTTTAATACCTTATCCAGAGCTTCTGATCCCAATTCTGGATCATTGATCCATGAAATCTATCCAAAGCTATATATCTGTCTCATGGTTTAGATATGAAATGTCTCCTCAAAGCTTATGCATTAGACAATCCAAGAAAATTTGGAGGTGAAATGATTGGGTATTGAGTGCCTTAACCTAGATCAGGACATTAACTCAGTTGAGTGTATTTAACTGGGTGGTAACCTAGGTAGGTGAGGTGTGGCTGGAAGAGGTAAGTCATTGGGATGTGCCTTTGGGGTTTATATTTTGTCCCTGGTATGCAAGACATCTCTCTCTGCTTCCTGTTGTCATGTCCTGAACTGCTTTCCCCACCCACATTCTCCGGCCACAATGTTTTTGCCTTACCTTAGGCCCAGAGAAATGGAGTTGGCTGTCTGTGGACTGAGATCTCTGGAACCTTGAGCCCCAAAGTAAACTTTTCTTCTAATTGTTCTTTTTAGGTCTTTTGGTCACTCTGCTAAAAAAGCTGACTAAAACTGTCTCCACAATTTTTGATCCAGTTCTCATTCCCCAATCTTTGATCCCAAAATCTGCACTAAATAGATTGCTGGTATCCTTGGCTTTGGGTCTCCTTGAGGCTAACTCATTACCACAATTTGCAAGCCAGTTTAGTTTTTTGTTTTATTTTGTTTTGTTTTGGGGGGGCAGTACCAGGGATTGAATTCAGGGGCACTCTACCACTGAGCCACATCCCCAGCCCTATTTTGTATGTTTAATAGAGACAGAGTCTCACTGAGTTGTTCAGCACTTTGCTTTTGCTGGGGCTGGCTTTGAACCTGAGATCCTCCTGCCTCAGCTTCCCAACCTGCTGGGATTACAAGCATGTGCCACTGTGCCCAGCCAGTTTAGTTCATTTTTATATCTAGATTCTGAACTCTGATTTGTCTAGCATGGTATGTAAAGTATATAATAACCACAGATTCACATTGAAATCTCCTGGATAGCTTTAAAATGTATTGGTGTTTATGTGCCTCCAGATGATATGAGATTCTGATGAATGGATCTGCAGAGTAGCCTGGATATCATGATTCTCAAAGTTTTCCAGGTGATACAATATGCAACCAAGATAGTTCATAGCTCAACAGAGCAGCCTGTTTGCTGCTGAATTCTGCTCAACTGGGCCATAGGACTTCTATATTCTTTCCTCTTTACTTTCTTTGTGCAGCTTTTCAACTCCCACCCCTAGGGGGCTGCAGACATAGCTTGGTAATACAGTGCTTGCCTACCATACACCAGGCCCTGGGTTCAACCCCATCACCACAAAACTCATAAATAAACAAATATTTTAAATTCCATTCCCACCTCCTCAGGAAATTCCAATGTATCCCTCTTCCTGACTTCTTGTCATAATTGAGCCTATGATCTCTAACTCCACCAAAGCTTTTTATAATTTCCACAATTTTCTATTAGCTAATCTTTTTTGGATTCTCATTGCTTAATATTTCCTCCCCTTTATGATAACTGCTGAAGTACCTATGATCACAAGGACATCCCTGCTCACAAATGCCTGATTACTTAACAAAGGCTTACTTATGAATTTATGAATAAATGTACTAGATTGATTAAAAATACTCGTATTAGTTGATTTCAATTATTCTGTGCCACTGAAAATCTGTGATGTTGCATATCCACACATAGTTCACCTTGTGTGATGACAAAAATTTGCACATAGAATAAGCAGACACAGAGAGAGTCAAAATTGAGATGGAAGTGGGAGCCAAAGAGAAATCTCAGCACTTGAGGAAACTCACTGTGGCTGGCACTCCATCAAGTTGTCGAGCGCCATGATTGGACACTAAGATCCCATCCAGACCATGCTTAACTGCCTTCCTGGCATCATCGCCTGGGGGGAAAAAAAACAGCCTATGAAAACTAGGATTTAACAGGTTTGGGTTTAGAGGCTGCAACAATCCAATTTTTCTATCCATTTATACTGAGAATTTAGTATATCCTCAAGTTCTTCAAAATTTCCCATTATTCTGTCTAATCTATGTCATTCATCTTATTGTCCTTAGAGGCAACTAACTGCCTAGAGCCCTCTACCTTCTTACTCATTTCTGTATTTGTAATTTTGGGGCCCCATTACCTATCTTCATCCTCTATGACTGCTCCTATTCTATTGGGATTGAAAGTCTTATAGTTCAATACATAATTTTCCCTGTCTCCTCTGTGTTCCCAGAGAGCCCACCTTGAGTTATAATTTTCTATTTTTCTTCAATCAAAATTCTCCATTATTGTTGTTTTTTTTTCCATAAATTCCTGAAAGTTTTTGGCTATTTGTGCTCTTCATCTGTTTAGCCGTGCTGTCATTGATTTATATATGTCAGTAAGAATGAAGTCTTGTGTTTGATAAGAGGGTCCCTGTGTATTTAGTCCAATGCATATCAATTAAAGTGTATTTTCAAAATGGTTCTCTAACGTATGGTCTTAATGCACTGCTGTCCAATTGAATTCTGGGTGAAAATGAAAATATTCTTTATCTGTTCACTTCCATACAGTGACCACCTGCCACATGCAGTAATTGAAATGTGGCACTGTGACTAAGGAACTGGATTTTACATTTATTTTATTTTACTTAATTTAGGCAGTCACGTGTGACTGGTGATTATTATATTGGACAGATGATGTTTATATAAGTTTACCTATCCTAATAAAGATATACAGTAGGGTATTTTTTAAGTTTAGATATAGTCATAAATAACATTAACACGCAATGTAAAATTATGTTCTAAAATGATGTGGTTTGGTCTGGTTATGTACTTGTATGCATGATACCAAATAGAAAAGTCAAATATAAAAAAAAAAACATTGAAATATGTGAATTATGATATTATGTGAACCCCATAATTGAGCACGTATGTATTCCTCCTACTTGTATTTGATTTCTGCCACCATAGAATATTATTAATAAATAGATCCTATACAGAATGAAGAAGGGATTGACTTCTTAGGCTAAGTCATAGGACTATCTGAAATTTTTTATTGGCGTATATTAATTAAGTAGAATGCTGGGTTTCAATGTGACATATTTTCCCATATATAAAAACATAATTTGATTGATTTTACTCCCAGTACCTTTCCCACAATCCCATCCTCCCTCCCCAAGATCCCTTTCCTATACTCTAATGGTTGTTCTTCTACTTTCATTGAATCCCGTTTTTCCTCCTAGTTGTTTTTTTTCCCCCTCTTGCTTCCACGTAAGAAAAAACATACAATAATTTCCTAAGTCTGGCATATTTTGCTCAAAAATATGGTCTCTATTTTCCTGAAAATGCATAATTTCATTCTTGTTTATGGCTGAATAAAAGTCCATTTTGTTTGAATGCTATATTTTCGTTACCCATTCATCTCTTAACATACACCCAGGCTTATTCCATAACTTGGTTATTGTGCATTGTGCTGCAATAAACATGGATATGCCTGTATCTCTTGGATAAATATGAAGGAGTAGTATAGCTGGACCACACTGCAGTTCTGTCTTTAGCTTTTTAAGGAACTTCCATATTGATTTTCAGAGAGACTGCTCTGATTTACATTCATACCAAAAGAGTTCCTTTTTCCCCCACATCTTCATCAACATTTATTGCTATTTACATTCTTGATGTTTGTCATTCTAACTTGAGTGAGATATAATTTCAGTGCAGTTTTGATTTGCAGTTCCCTCACGGCTAAAGATATTGAGGTTTTTTTCATATAATTGTTGATCCTTCATATTTTTTAATGTCTGCTTGATTCAGTTGCCCATTTGTTCATTGGGTATTTGCTTTTTTCAATGTTGTATGTGGGGAGGGGTATTTGTTTGTTTTCATTTTTGTTTTTCACTTCTTCATGCATTCCAGACATTATTAGAAGAGTAACTGGTGAAGATTTCCTCCCATTATGGAGTCACTCACTGTTAATTCTTTCCTCTACTTTGCAGAGCTTCTTAATTTGATGCCATCCCTTTTATTGATTCTTTCTCTTATCTCCTAAGCTATAAGAGTCCTAGTCAGTGGTTTTTGCTGAAGTATATGTATATGTTGAAGTGTTTCCCCTATTTCTTCTTCTAACAGTTGCAAAATTTCTGGTCTTATACTTCTGTCTTTGATCCATTTTGAGGTATCTGTACAGGGTTAGATATAGAAATCTAGTTTCATGTTTTCTATATATGAATGTCCAATTTTCCCAGAACTGCTTGTAAAACGGGCTGTTTTGTCTCCAGTGTATGGTTTTGGTACCCTTTGTCAAAAATCAAATGACTGTTGTGTAGGTTATTCTCTCCTCAGACTGGTTTGCGGAATAAATAAATTGAGTGTTTGGAAAGTGTCTGACACATGTTGAGTACTCAGATGATTATGAAATATTACTAATACAGTCATCTGGTAGTGCAGGGAATATAAACTAAGAAGATGAGTTAGGTAGAGGAAGATTCATTTGCTGGATGCTTTGGGAAATTTATTTGTGTTCTGTTTATAGCAATAAAGTTTCATGCTAGTCTGGAGGATGATTATAAAGCACCCTGCATTTGGAGTAAGTGTTATTTAAGAAATAAATTGGTGTTTTCCATTATTTCAAATGGGTTTCCATGTTCTCCAGGCAGTGTAGGACTATAAGGCCAAACAACAACAGAAAGATTTTCTCAGGGGATAGAAGCAGGAGCTTATAGAGAAGCGAAGACAGTAAGAATAATTCGTGCATGGATATAAGCTCTTTTAATTAGCTGCTTATAAATCTGTCTTTTGCAATTAATTTTTTTTTATTTATAACCTGGACAGAAAAGCAATTTTGCCTTCATGAGAAGGTCAAAATATTCTGACTTAGCAAAATGTTCATGAATCTTTGATATTTTCATCAACCATAATAGTTTACTGGTTTGTCATTCCTTATGTGTTAATTTGCCATTAAATTACACTGATCATTTAAGAAGCGAAATAACTGATAAGTATTCATACTGTTTTCTATCTTATTAATATACTATTTTCATATTTAATCTAAAATATCAAAGTGAAATATAGGTCATCAAGATTTACACTAAAGTCTTCTGAACTCTAGATAACTGGGCAACAATTTTTAATACAATTGAGACAGCCTGAGTAAAATATTATTTAAAGTGTCTTAAATGAGCAAACCAACCATGAAAAGAATTAATTAAACAACACTTCCGTAGATGCAAAAATAAGCCACAGTGGAAGTGAGATAACCTCATTAAAAAAAAAAAACTAAAAAGGATTATGCCTTTGCTCATGAGTCATTTGTTTATTAGTGTGAATTCTGGCAAAGACCAAATCCTGTCTGAAGTACACGTTTGGAGCTTGTGTTGATGTTCTCCAAGGACCAAGTTTAACCACAGCAAGGGATTACATCTTGCATTCCAATGTGCATCCACTAAAATGCAATTCTTAAAATGGTGGTAAGGATGGGATGTTTCACCTAGATCTTTCCAAATGCTCTTGAGTTTATGTTCCAGTGAACATAATCTGCATACTTCTGGTAAAAGGAAAATGAAAGGAAACGGATGACTCTCAGTCAATCCATGTGATTCTGGAAGAAGACTTGTGATGTGAGTACTGGATTTCCCAGAACTCATCCATCTTCCCCTCCTCATCTCCAGATTGTGTATGAGCATTATTTGATGTAGTTGCTGTTATAGAGATGATTGTTGTTTGCTAAATAAATGAAACAAATAGTTACAGAAAAAACTGGACAAATATAAACTTACATTTATAAATAACTAACTTCTTTTCAAATGCCAAATGCTATATTTCTTTATCTTGCTTTTTGAGTTCTAATTATATAGGCTTAGAGTTTTTACCAAGTATTTTATCCAATAAACATTTGGGCTACCTGATATGTGCAAAATATTGTGAAAACATGTAAAAATGAGCCAGATAATCCATATACACAAGAAAAAAGAGAGATGATGATGATGGTGGTGGTGGTGGTAGTAGTCTTGGGCAAAATGATTACAGACTAAAATTCTAGATTCAAAAGTATTTTTCAATGTAACCCATGATAGTAAGTGTAATGTAATGGATTTGCATAATAACCTATTGGGCAAAAAGTAGAAAATGACATAAATTGGGAATCCAGAATTGAAAACTGGGTTCAATAAAATGACCTCATTTTTTATAATTATTTCTTATTTAACTGAGACCATTTGGAAACTAGACTAAAAGTTTGTTCTTCTTTAGTGATTTCAAGCCAGATCTCCCAGGCCATGTCTGAGATTAACCATATTAATCTTCTAATTCAATTTTATCTTCTCATTCCCTTCCCTGACAATCATTTCTTACCTGGACAATCACACTTCCTGAATGTTCTTCCTGGCCACCTCCATCCATTAGGTCAATTTTACAAAACATGATTTTTCTAAGGTGCTGATCTGATGAGGTGGCTTCCCTGATTCAGATGCTTCAGTGATTCTCAACCACCTTAAAGTCTACATTCCCTAAAATGCCTTACATTTTATATAAGTTGTTACCCATAAGTGCTTTATTTCACTACTATTTCAGTCTGTAATACAATCTGTTGACCCATTATCAGAGTGAAATTCAAGTATCTTCATTCTGAAATGAAACCTTTTCTAATCTGCTCTTCTAATGGTCCAACCATTTTAAAGCCACTGCCTTACACTGCCTAGTATATCTTTAGTGTTTTATACTTCAACATTTTAAACAAACCCAAATGCTTTTTTTTATGTTTGTCTCTATAACAACAGGCTCTTCTTTAGGCCAAGCATCTTAAATTATAATCATAAAAACTTTTAGCACAAAATAAGTACAATAAATGTGCATGGAATGAATGAATAAGAAGATGCAAGAATCAATGAATAAATGACACAGAATATCCCTGTGAATGTTCTTTAGAACCTAAGGTTGTGTGGCTACAGAAAGTAAGGAAGGGTTCAAGGTGGTTGCAAATATAAGAAGTGAAACTGTTGTTTAAAGGTATATGTAAATCATAATTTAATCACTATGGTATAAAACCCATAGAAATTTTGAATTCAGATAATGATCAATAGTAAATAGTGTGACAATACATTTTTCAAAAGCAAAGATTAAGCTAGACCCCTGTTTAAACATATCTCCAAAAGCTGCACTGAGCCCATTCTTTCATTTAAATTTTTCTTAGTGCATAGATGACACAAAGTAGGCAGCATGCTTAGAGCTTTATAATTAGAGACCACATGACACACATTCAAGTAAACTCCATGAACAAAGTTTGATTTGTTAGACTCTGAGATAAGTTAATACACTCTCTCATCCCAAAGCCACTTACTCAAACATTTCACTTTTTTTTTTCAAGTGTTTTTTTGTTTTTTTTGTTTTTGTTTTTGTTTTGTTTTAGCTATCTATATAACCATGCTGGGGGTGGAGGGACACAAAATGTTTTCAAAGAAAACATTTTTTTTTTGAGAGAACACTCCAAAACATTGGCACTCCAAAGTCATTATAGTGATTATAAATCCTTGTGGGACTTGTATACATGTGGATTCTGGAGTAAGAATCAACTTCCTTACTATCCATGGGTTGATAATTGAGAATTATCCACCATTCTTCACAGAGAGATAATGGGAATTTCTCCACAGTCAAATATTATCCCTGGCCATTGGTACTTGGAGGTAGCACAGGAAAAAGAGAAAAGACTCTTAAAACAACAGGTCTGGCTGTCCTATTTCCTTCATTTGGGGCGTCTTTGGTCTAAGAGCAACTATTGTATCTTTCAGGTAAAACCATGTACTCGTGATGTTCTACCAAGATTTTGCCAAGTTCCATGACTCAGTAATGGCTCCAGAACAAGTCAATGGCATCACAAACACTTTGAAAAAGGTAACTTCTTACTTATCATCTTTTTCTCTGAATATTACCTAAGAATGAGTAGATATTTACTCACTAACATCAGAAGAGAGAATTGAGAATTGGAATGTGTCTTTTGATTTCCATAATAAGTTCTTCCTGATTGTTTTCCCTTAGGGGGAAAAAAAAAAGGCACAGCCGTATCCACTAAAGTTAGTACAGATTCCAACTGAGAAATAAACAAACCTCTTAAGATGCCCTTTGCAACAATAGGCAGTGATGTCAGTCCCCTCAGCCACTCAATATCTTTCCAACTGATGGATGGGTCTATAGCTTTCGCCACGTATGCAGCAAGTCCACTGTCATCTCCAAAATTTTCCGTAGGAGAAAATGCTAAATCATTGGTTTCAAAATTCTTCAACCTGAAATAGTTACATAAATGTTAGAGTCTGTAAACAAGTCAAAATAACACCTGGCATTTTGCCAGGGGAATGTTAGAGTTCGTAAACAAGTCTGGATGGTGCCTGGCAAAATGCCAGAGGGAGTGGTTTGAGAAGTAACAAAAGCAAGCCATTAAGTGTGAAGATTCCTGATTGGTTGACTGCTGTATCTAGTTTATGTTAATTAGATAAGCTGTGTGGAATGTATAAATACTGCTCCTGTCCTACAATAAAGGGCTCCTACTCCTGCTGTATCAACCTACACAAGTTGTTCCTCACCCCGCCCCACCCCCCGTTATTTTGCTGCAGCCAGACTGCGGCACATAAAATTAAAAAAAATTCCCAAAGTCACAAATATATTTATGATGATTGAGTCAATGAAAAAAATAAAAGTGACTCTTTTCAAATCAATTAGCTATTCATTCCTCAATCACTCACTGAAGGTTACTTGCAGTTATATTTTCCATGTTTTGCTGTAGGACTCTAGGCTAAATGTGACAATTCAGTGGTCTTCATTGATTAACTAAAGAGTATGTGTGTGTGTGTGTGTGTATTGTTAAACATTTGTATATTTATAAGCAATTTCAAAGAAAAATATGTGGCCATGTTCAAACATTTCCTGTTTAGGCCAGTTTATGGATCTAAACAATAGACTTGATGTTATTTTCAGCCAGCAATGCAAATTAATCATAATGAAAAACATTTGCATGATGCTTTATAACTTACAAAGGGTTTTTATATATCTATATTTTCACATTTCTTTAAAAAACTTTTAGAAAGTAAAATTGACTCCTTGTCTCCCATTTTACACACACACACACACACACACACACAAATGAAAACAGAAATGTAGAATGAGTTGCCCCAAGAATAAAGATAGCTAATGACAGCATTTGGGCTCCAACCCAGGTCTCTCCACTGAACTCTTGATTAGGTTCTCTTTGCTTTTATAAGTTGCATCCTGGCTATTACAACTGGCCTCAGGCAACCTGACAATGCCCTAGGGTCCAGACTAAAGAAGGCTGGAACTGCAGTAACATGTGTTAATACTTCCTGTCTGTTCCCCTGTGGACAATTTTACCTGCCGTATTGTTAGGGTAGTAGTGGTGGTGGGTACTGGGTACAAGAGGTCTTTTCTGGTATATAAGTTGTCAGAACTGGCTTTCCATCAATCCTTCATTATTTGTTCCTTCTGAAGCTCTGTACCTGCTGATTCAAACTTCCCTGATCTTCCAGACAACTTGGACAAAATCATGAGCTGTCCAATTATCAACACCTTAACCTGTGGCTTTTTCTTGCTCTGAGGAGCTTAAGTTACTAGCCATACAGAAGACTAGAAGTGTAAATAACCCAGCTCCTACACCACTCCAGAGACTAACTCTGAGATGCAATCTACATACACTCCCAGAGTTTTCCAGCAAGATTAAGCCTCAGTTGCCCTCTGTAACTGCCTTGATAAAGAGTTCTCTGTATGCTGCCTACCCCTCCTTGCCCCACTTCCCTGGCTCTCTAACAATATTTCTTCATATTCCAAACGAACTACCTGCATTCAAACCACTGGCTCACAGTCTGCTGCTCAAGGAACCCAATCAGGTACACCACTGAGTTGCTAACTTCCCGTGTCTAATTGCGTTGACCTAGTGTAGTCCCCAGTTTCTAATTCACCTCTAAGCCTCTGCTGCTGGCTCATCCTAAACCTGAAGTCATTTCATTGGACCTAATATCCTCATATTCTAATTAGACTTTGACAGTTCCCCAAACTAAAGGAAAAGTCCTTTCTGCCTACGGGTCTGACCACTAGGTGAATACATGGTCACCTGGACACAATAGCACCATCCATGTGACTTATCTACCCACAGCCCCAAATCCAGTAGCAATCTTCAGTCCCTGAAAGGCTGCTTATAAATAATGACAATGACTGGGTTCACCTTGATCTTCTGCATATTGTAACTAACCCTGTTAGTCAGTCTCCTTTTCAGGTATAAGTAGAACTATATATTGACCTCTGGCTTAGTTCTAGCTCTCTGCTCCCCTCTGGCACTGAACATAGAAAAGACCTTGGAGCCATGGCTGTAAAAGCCTTTATATAAAACTAGAACTATCTGGGAACATTGTTTTTAAATTATTTTTTAAACAATCCTTTAATACAAAACTCTTTTGATACTTTTTACATTTCAGTATATTTCAGCTCAAATAACAGGTTGTGTAGCTCAAGTGGCATATATTATCATAAGGACATGAACATTCAATTCCATAATCCTTGATTCAAGCCATTAGAAACATTTTCTCAATAAGAATTGACTAGTGCTATAGTTTTATGGACTCAGGTGACCACTAAAAGTAATAGAAAATTCTAGCTCCTTGAGGGTCATAAGAACACTTATCTAGCTGTTGGGCTCTGATAGGGACTTTAACTGGGCTTCTTAAAAAATAAAACCACATAGGATTGTACATTTTATCACAGCCTTTGGTCTTCTGTGGTCACACTAACTTGAATTGAATTTACCTTTCTGGTCAATGACCATACACTTATGGTCAGACCTATTCCACTACTTATAAATTATATTAAAGTTCAAACTTTCAAGTAATGTTGTTAATAAGAAAAAGTGCAGTCTCTCTATCCCAGAGCAATAACAAGAGAAAAAAAATTGCTATGTGCATGGAGTCTAAATGGCACACCACCCCCATCCCAAACAAGCCACAGTGCTTCAGCAGGGGTGGGGTGAAAGGGTGAAATGGATAGGAAAAAACAGAAACATGGATAAAATTATATAAATAACTGTTGTTATTCTTGGATGGTGAATGCAGATCAACACTTGAATGAATGTTGCCTTACAGAAATCTCAGTGCACAATGAAGCCTTGTTGTTGCTCTCAAAATTGTTCAAAGCCAGAAGCCAAGAAAAAGTTTTCAGATATCTTGACAGAGACCCACGATGGAGTGTTTTACCAATGGCTCCAAGAGAAACCGCTATGAATGCTATTTTTATTCAGATTATGACATATATATATATATATATATACACACACACACACACACACACACACACACACCCCACACACATATCACACATATATATCACTTATGGCGCTTCTGATAACCAAAGTATTCCATTTCGTAAAAAAGGAAAAGAGAAATATTGAAATAATAACACAATTGCTTAGGGCTTAGTTTTTAAATACCAGTCTGTTTAATGGCACAAAGGCAAGTACCTTTTTTGTAAAATATTTGTTATGCCTAGAAGCTCTTAATATAATTTAACCTATTATAGAAATGGCTTTAGCTTTTAGTAAGTTAGTATCATGGTAATAGTGACAATTACTAAAGAAGGTTAAATATTATTAGATAACTACTAGCAATGCTATTATTATTGGATAATGTATAATATCTATTATATATATTGTTAATGTAACACTAAAGGTAAAGCCACATCTGTATATTGGAAAACCAAAAATTAAAATGAAATAAAGCTTGCAATATCAACACAGTAAAAATTAAAAGAGAGATTGAGGGAGACATTCAAAATCCACACAGGATTGGTTCACAGACCACCAGCCTTGAATTCTTTGATTACAAAAGTACTTATGTTCAGATGATAGCCCTGGTCATTTGTTTCTCAGTATGCCTGGTAGTTAAAAGACGGGCTAGAGCTATAAATTTCAAGTTCAAATCCATGAGCAACTTCTTCGTAGTAATGTTATATGGAGAAAATCTTATGTTCTACTACATTTTTATTTATTGACTCAACAATTATTATCGAGCAATTACTTATTTAATGTCACCAGTAAATAAGACAGTGCAAACTCCCTATCCATTGTAAAGACTATATGTAAATTATAGAGCATATTGGAACGTAAGTACTAGCAAATAAGAAAAGAAATAAAAATATAAATGGGACAGAATAAAGGGATACGAACCGGCAGAATTTCCCATTGAAGTTTTAGTAAATGGTGACCAGGGATGACCTTGATGAGAAGCTACTTTGAGAAGGAAATAGGTAGTGCTACATAATGTTTATTATAGCTGTAACAAACAACCACTTCTGTGGAAGCATAAGATGCCACACAGATTTATTATATTGAGGTTCTGAAGGTCAGAAATGCAAAATGGGTCTCACTGGATGGAACTCAAGGTGTCCTTTAGCATCATTCCTTCTGGAGCTAAGGAGAATCCATTCCCTTGCCTTTCTCAGCTGTAGGAACCTCCTGCTTCCCCTGCCTGCTGGCCACATCAATCCAGCCTTTGCTCCTGTTATCTCTCTCTCTGGCTCTGACACTCATGCCTCATGTTTCCTTAAACATTAAGTCTTTTAGGCTAAGATAGGATCACCTCCCTATCTCAAGGTCCTTAATCAGATCTGCATGTGAAGTAAGAGGTTCCAGCCATTAGGTATGGACAGCTTTGGCGTACCTCACCAATTAGCGAGGATGTTTTCCTCCATGATGTACCTCAGTCTTAATCAAGTGACCTCTCTTCTCTTGAAACTGCACTGAAAGAGCCAAATCCTAACCCAGTGTAAATTAACCATTCCCATGAGGGTTCAAAGAAATGAAAAGACAGACCATTGTCTCAAAGCCTCAAGAATTAGCATGATGAACCAGCTTCATTCCTTGCTTCATCCAGAGCAGAGGTGAATTTTCCTTACTCTTCTCAGTTTCAGGCACCTCCATGCCATTTATAATGTGCAGACTTACATATGTTTTGCATATAGACCAAGCAGAGATTTCCTACCCCCTGAACTCTGGCTGCTCCCAGATGCCAACAGTCAGGAGCCTCCCCCATCCAGGCAGAGGAAGTAGCAAGGGATGGAAGGAGCCACTGCTTTACAGACTCATTCTCCTCTGGATTTCCTGCCTCCTTCGCCTGCCAAACCTCACTTCTGAAAAGCCAGGCTTCACCTTCTGTTTGTCAGGTCAGTTGTGAAACCGATTTCATATCAAGCTATAACAGATGAGCTTTGGGGGTATAATAGGCTTAAAGCGGAAGCCAGGACCTCCCCTTAATATACTGTGACTTCAAAAGCTGAAATGAGAGCCACTGGGGAGCTGACCGGATGGCAAGAACCTGCCCTGAAGCCCATCCTGACAAGCAAAGTCAGTGTGCACTCTGGGGAAGGGGATACACTCAGCTGCAAGATGGTTCCCATGTTCCCCATAACCTGGATGTGTGGCTTATTATTTGCTCATCTTCAGACCAGTGATGTGACAAGCTGGGGATCCACAGCCACTCCTGTGCACACAGACAGCTGAAAAGAATCTTTGTTTCATGGTCCTTCACGTCATCTGGGCAGAAGCCCAGGAGCAATGGAAAAGGGAGAAAGTAAATCCCCCTCCCCGCTCCTCACTGAGTGGCCCCAGTGTGGAAGGAGTAAGAGGAACCAGCCAGAATTAGTAACCATGTCATCTCACCCACCTAATTAGATACCTCTGCAAAATGCACTTTGCTATGCAAAAAAAAAAGAAAGTATTTAAGTTGCAAAGAACAAACAGAACAATAAAAACAAACCCTGCTCTATTATTATTATTGTTAGCAGGAGTCCTATTGCAGGCAGGAAGAAAAGTAATACCAAATTCCTTTTCAAATGACCAAAGGGAAATAATGAGGAATGTTTCTCAAAAGAAGCCAAGATAGTGGGAAACTAATTATTTTAGAAAGTCTCAAAGAAATTAGGTAGTCAAAATAGAGAAATAATGTAATTACAGGTTGCATGTTAGGGAAGTTTGAGGTCATCTGCTTTCTGACGAGTTTGGCAAGGTGTAGGATTATGTCAGAGGTTTTGTTTTTGTTCTCTTTAAAGACAGGTTGTTTGGGTAATATGTGAAGCAGCTTTATTGGCAAGCCTAAAAAAGGATAGTGCATTCTCTCTCTCGATTGGTCCACTACAGGTACCATACACAGAAATAATATCTTAACCTGCCTGGAAGAATCTGAGCAATAACATCATACTGTTAATTTACACCTGGCTCAACCACAAGATTTTATGGACAATAGTTTATACTTGCATATGTACATACCAAACACAGGTAAATGACAATTATGTGTCACATGTACAAGACTACATAGAGTCTTACAACTTAAATGGTAGTAGAGATACATCCTAATCTGATTATATTATGTATCAAATTATTGGTTTCCAACAATCCTTTTGTCCTTACATAGAATTCTGATTTGATTTTTGAATCTGTTTAGTGTGGGACTCTTAGAAGGGTAGACAGAGTGTGCATGTCTGACTTCTTTTGTCTCCAGTCTTTTATCCTTTTTCAACCTCCCAAACCCAGTTGCTCTAAACACAGTGAAAATACACACAGGGAGGAATGGCTGCTATGGAATGAGGTTAAGTCTCCCAAATCCATCCCTCATCATCTCACACTCTGCTGGCTGCTGTGGAATTCCACCACCAAAAAGTCCTCCTGTAACACTAAGTTAGATCTCTGTTTGGATACTTACAGCCCTAATGATGATCACACATCAGTCACACATTGGTATTAAAAAAAAAATCCAAGGGATGATTTTGCTGGGAACTATAGGAAGGAAAAAGCAATAGGGAATAGAGGTCTAGACTTAGGATAAGTTGGACTCTCAATAAGTTCCACTGAGTTCCCAGCTCCAACTCACTTCTAACCCTAAAATACTGCAAGAAATGGGAAAATACTCAAAGTTAATATAAAGGCTGAATGAACTAATAAAAATCATCCCAGTTCAATTTAAATTATTGGATACATAGTTTTTGCTAAGATGACTGATTGAGTGAATGAATGAATCTTGATCCATGGATGAGCCACATGAAAGCAGAAGATTGCTGAAAGGGGTAGAAGATGAAGGATCAAAGATGTGGTTTCTTTCACTTCAATTCTTTTCAAGTTTTTTTTTTAGCCCTAGCTGCTCCTAATCCAATTAAAAATAATATCTAAAAATGGCTATTTGATTTCAACACACAAGGAATAGGGGACCAAGATCATGGTAACAAATTTTTGCCTATGTTAAATTCATTATCTTTCATCTGTATGGTATTTAGTACATATCAAAGCTCCAATGCGCTCTGGCACATAAACATATTTTAATTTTATAAGTATTTGGCAACTCATGGCCCCGTTATATAGCTCTAATATGTGACACCCACAAAGAAGATGTTATTTGCTAGAGAGTATGTGGACATTTAGCAATGACAGTTACTAGAACCCAGTGTCTATCATTCCTAGACAAGATAGATCCCTTTTTCCATGTGTTATTCTTTAAATATGAGGTGTAGTCCCAAACCTCCTGTTAATGTAGGAATATCCGAGGTGAAATGATTGTATTGTAAGCACTGTACCCTATAAGTCCATCCTAGTTTGAATGGGCTAATGGATGGTAACTGTAGGCAGGCCAGGTTTAGCTGGAGAAAATGTTCACTAATGGGGCCTCCCTACACCCCCACCCCCCCCACCCCCACTTCCTGGCCTTGAAGAGTTGAGCAGCTTTCCTCCCATGATGCACTGCCTCACCTTGGGGCCCAGAGCAATGGAGTCTGCCATCTATGGACTGAGACCTCTGAAACTGTGGGCCCCAAATAAACTTTCCCTTCGCTGAGTTGTTCTTGTCAGGTGTTTTGGTCACAGTGGTGAAAAACCGACTAACACACCACACTTCAAACTTTTTGGAGATCTAATTCCCCAGAGCATCTTCTGAAAACTGGGAAAAGCCTCTGTTGTCAGCTCATGGCAAGCAAAGAAGACTAGCAAATCAGCCCAGGGACCACACCATCATCCTTACCTGAGTTGAGGAGGCAGCTTGAACCTGTTCCGCACATCATCAAAGCGGTTTCCCAGGTAAGGGGTGTCCACGGTCACGAATATGGCCTTGTAGCCCATCTGCTCTGCTCGCTTCACCAGCTGCCTGGTGACCTCACGGTCCTTGTAGATGTACAGCTGCAGCCAACGAAGGGCCTCAGGACCAGCCTTGGCCACTTCTTCAATTGAGGAGGTAGCCCAGGAACTCAGCATCATGCCAGTTCCCAGGGTCTGACAGGCTGAGAAAGAAAGGAGACTATCAAAGCAGGTCAGCTATATCTCCCTCTCCCAAGCCTTTAAGTTGTAGATCAGTGGGCAAAGACCTCCGCAAGAGCAACTTGGCAATAGGAAGCCACATCTTTAAAATATTGGAAATGTATCCTTTTCACGTTGTGTATGTGGCTCCTATGTAACATCAAAGATGTGCCATATACATATGGGAATATTGAGAACAACCTGAATGTCTAGTCTTGGAGAATTGGTTTACCAGTAATTCCCACATAAAATTAAATATGCACCACAACCATTAAAGTAATGTTATTGTGCTGGTTAATTTTATGTATTAACTTGGATAGGCTGTGTTACCCAGATATTTGATCAAACACATCTGTGTATTGCTGTAAGGGTACTTAGATTTGCAGATTATCCACTGTAATGTGGATGGGCCTTGTCTAATCAGTTGAAAGTCTTAACAAAAGACTATTTCCTAATGAAAAAGGAAATCTGCCAGCAGATTTAGATTTTAACTTTAGACTTGAGCAGCAATCTTGACTTTTCCCTAGTTCTCCACTGTGCTGTCTAACCTGCAGGTATGAGATTTATCAGTCTCCATGATCATGTGAGCCAACTCCTTAAGGTAAATCTCTATTTCCTGTGAATAGATAAAGAAACATAGGTAGAGATAGATATTGATATAGATACATATTTATGTGTGTGTGTGTGTGTGTGTGTGTAGAGAGAAAGAGAGAGAGTCATTGGTTCTGTTTCTCTGGATAACCCTATTACAATTATTTTTATAAAATGTTCACAGTCAAAGTTGTTTGAGATATAGATATTTTAAGGAAAAAACATTCTACAAAACATGTATGATTCCATATTTGTTCAAATTATAATTATTGGTATAGGAAACTAAATAAATTTCATGTTAACCGTGGGAAAGATAATTGTCAGTGAGTTTAATTTTTCTACCTTTATTTTTCTTATTTTTTTCTTCCTTAGTTTTTAAAATTTCATTTTAACGATGTATTCTACCACTTATTTTGTTTTACAGTTTTAAAAAGGTGTATATGTTCGAAATCTCAAATAGACTCAACATTTCTTGAGCAAGATAGCAAGAAACAAGAAACAAAATGAAAAATTAGTAAACAAACATTTGTCTTAGAAGACTTTAACAAATATGGATCTTGGGTTTTCCTCCAAAAGTAGTAAAATTGGAGTCAACTTAGTGGAGGAAAAATTGATAGAATGTTTGAATACTATATAGAGAAGGACAGAAGATACATTATAAATATCTAAAACTGACTATATGACTCCAGGTGTTTGGCTGCTCTTAGTGCCTTGTCCTACCACTTGGGAGTAAATGTAGTTACAAAGTGACACTCATAAGATAATGATGATAAGTTAGTGAGATGGTACTTATAAAGTTGCACTTGCAGGTTAAAATGTTTCTGTACTATAGAGCATGGTGGTGCACACCTGTATGTAATCCCAGCTACTCAGAAGGGTAAAGCAGGAGGATTGCAAGTTTGAGGCCAACCTAGACAATTTAGGAAGACCCTATCTCAAAATAAAAAATCAAAAGTGCTGTGGATGCAGCTCAGTGGTAACGTGTTTTTCTATCATGACTAAGGCTCTGGGTTTGATCCCAACCACTGCCAAAATACCAAAAAAAAAAAAAAAAGAAAAAAGAAAAAAAACAATAAATAAATAAAGCTTCTGTTCTTCTCAAACTTTAGCTAACAGCAATAACCAAGTCCTTGGAAGGCTTATGAAAACAGGTTTCTTTGTCCCACCTTCAGTGTCTGACTACACAGGTCCAAGATGGGACCCCAAGTTTTCCTTTCTAACAAGGAAAACTTATTACAATACTGATGCTGCCAGTGCTGAATCATACTCTGACATTTAAGTAGTAGCATCACCACTTGATAGTAAAAGTCCAAGTTCAAACAGTAATAAAATGGATTTGGTTTTTGAAAAATGCTACTTTTCCCATGACTTTGAAGGTGATTTCATCCTTGTTCTCAGGTCATTTGGGCACATTCAGAAGATGTAAGCTGGAGATCATTATGTTTATGGGTCATTAATATGTTGCCCCAAGAGTTCCTCCGAGAATTTCTATCATAGGGTCTTATGACTTGCAAATTGTTGTCCAAGAAAAACCCCATATTTTTCTAAGCAATAACACATATGAACATCTGGACCATTGTCTGATTTTCATTAAGATTTGGAAATATGGAAATAATGCCAGGGGACATTGATTGCTTGGGTCAGAATCTTCTTAACCATCAACTTACCACAAAGAAAGGATGTCCTGGAGAAGATGTGACCTAACTAAGGTCACACAGTGTTTGTTGGACAGCAAAGTAGCATAAAAAACCGAGTACGTCTGATCATTCCTCCAGGGCAAGGATCTTTCTAGAACTCTCAGATGTCCAAAAGACTCTCTGGTACCAAGCATGGATAAATTTATTTCTTCTGTATTTCATAGTCATGATCTCCAAGAGAGTAGGTTTGCCATGTGCCTGAGAGATGCTAGCATACTCACATCTCTGAGGAGGCACAGAATCTTGGAAATCAATGAGAAAATCTGCCATATGTCAGAGGTGCAGTGAGGTGGCACAAAGGAGATCCAGCAAAGAGGACCACTCAGATAAAGGGCATCTTTTTGTAAATAACACTAAAGCATCATGTAGGCTTAGCAGTGGCTCTGCCAACAGTAACATCAAAGTCTGCAAAAATATTTGCTTGATTTCTAAGAAATAGCTGCAGACATTAAACCTTGATTGTCAAAATGCCATACACACAGACATGCGCACACACACACACACACACAAATGCACAGCTAATTCCTAAGGCATTCAAACCATCTAATTTGTGCAAGATGTCAGTCTTCACAAGCATGTTACCCAAGTGGCTTGAATGTGGATGTTCTGGAAAAAGAAGGACAGTCTCTCCATGCCATCTATTTCCAGAGCCTACCTGTTCTGATACAAGCGGCTTCTGGAGCTATTGCTGATCCTTATTTGTTGTTCATGATTCAAACTTAAGAGGCTGAAATTTGGAATCTGGATCCCTCAAATTCCAAGTTACTATTATTTCCAGTTTTAGGCACTCTATAAATATTGGTGATCTAATACATTTATTCAAAAAGAGTCTCCAGGATGCAGGGGGACTATCAGAGGCTGTGCTGACGCATTATCTGTTGAGGCTGTTATTACTCCCAGGAGAAAAAAGAAGGAAAAATTTTATAAGGTCCCATGCCTCTTACACCAAATACTGCCGATCATGGTGTTTCCCATTTACCTGTGATTATTTTCTTGATAAAGGTAAATTATTGATGAATTGCATCCATTGTATTTAACAAAATATAATATTAAAATGAGCTACAAGAGCCTGAGATTTTCCAAGAACCATTCAAAATAACAATTAAAAATTTGTTTATTCAAGCCAGTCCCAAAAAACCAAAGGCCAACTATTCTCTGTGATATGTGAACACTAATCCACATAAGAGGGTGGGAGGGGAAGAATAGAAGTCCATTGGATTAGACAAAGAGAAATGAAGGGAAGGGAGGAATGAGGCGAGTAGGAAGGACAGTAGAATCATTTGGATGTAACTTTCCTACTTTCGCATATGAGTATACCACCAGTGAAATTCCACATTATGTACAACCACAAGAATGGTACCCTAATTAGAATAATCATGCTCCATGTATGCATAATATGTCAAAAGAGACTCTATACTCCCATGCATATCTAAAAAGAGCAAATAAAAATGAATAAAATGTATGCTAAACTACAATACATAAAAATTTAGAGAAAAATTTTTTAAAAATTTGCTCTTTCAACTAAGGACAGATCTAAGATTAAGTTGATACATACCAGTATGGCAAAGAGCCTTGCTAAAATATCAAATTAATTCCATCCCAATTGGTAAGTAACCATGACTTTGAAGTGAATATCACCAATCTTGGTTTCCTTCAATGTGCTTCAACATGTCATCCATTCCTTCCCTCCCCAAGGAAACATCAGACCATTCTACCATCCAACAGCTTAAACATCAATGCCTGAAAGGCCTGGAACATACAAACCTACTGGAAGACTGGAGACCATCATCCAAACACCACTCCTAACTGGTCAGTTGCTAAACTTGTTGTTAAGGATTTCAAATATCAACTTACCTGAGAGATGAAGATTAAATCCTTCTAGCTCACACTTACTTGGGTGGATAAAAATTATAATCTTTCAAATTGTATGAATTGGTTTCATTTCTCATTAGAGATATCCTGGTCTAGGGTTTCAGAGGACTCCTGTGTTTGGTCCTTTTACTCTACCTGTGCATCTCTGAATTTCTCTCCTCCTGCTCTCAATGGTAAGAACAGTTAGATTTCATGCTCCAAAGACTGACTGGCATCAGTTTTTATTTCCATTCCAAACTTCTGGCTTTTTATCAAACGGTACTGAATATTTTCACAACACCTGACAAATGGAGCTTATGGACAAGGGGTTATTACTATAAAGGCAAGTCCTGGCTCATACTGATGATGAAGTTCTCTGTTAGGGTTTAGATATGAGGTATCCCCTAAAAGCTCATGGGTGAGACAAAGCAAGAATTTGTATGGGTGGAATGATTAGATTATGAGCCATATAATAATCAGGGAATTAATCCACTAATATTGATTAATTGAGTAGTAACTCTAGGCAGGTAGGGTGTGATCAGAGGAAGTAGGTCACTGGGGTTGTGCTTTGGGGGTTTATATTTTGTCCCTGGTAAACAGAACTCTCTCCACTTCCTGGTTGCCATATCCTGCGCTGTTTCCTCTGCCCTTTCGCCATGATATTCTGCCTCACCTTGGACCCAGCTAACTGTGGACTGAACCTCTGAAACCAGAAACCAAAATAAACATTTCTTCCTCTAAGCTGTTCTACCAGGCCTTTTTACAACAGTAAAAAGGCTGACTAAACAGTCCCTAATGTTATTCTAAGCCTAAAAATCTGGGCTTTTCTATTAGTACATCCTAGAGATAACATATCCAGGATCCTTCACCATGAACTAAACATCAATTTCATACGAAAACCCAGGATTATAATTCCTTATTTTTAATCCTCTCTTTTATCACCCTTAAGACATATCTTTGAGAATAAACAGCTACACTTTTGATGTTCTCTAAATTTATTCAGACTCTGGTTATATGTTGGCATTTCTTTCTCATCTATATTTAGTAGAAAAATGCATAGGAGTCACATACTATCACCAAAAGAGACATTGGTAAGGTTATCAGCACTCAGGCATCAAACATAAAGCTACATATATGAACTGGGAAATAATATTCATATCTCACAATGAGATATTTGGTTGATTGAAAGTCTAAAGGCCTTGGTTTCAGTGCCAACCTTGAATCCCTGAGGCACATTCCACCTGCAAAACATCTGTAAGCCTAGCTGCCCTGCCCAGTTTATAGCATTGCTGGTTAGTCCATTGACACAGATGTTGGAACATTTTCTGCATAAACTCTGCAACTGAGAGATAGCCTGTCTCAAAATATAAATTTTACAAAGGTCTGGGGATATAGCTCAATGGTAAAGTGCCCCTGGGCTCAATCCCCAGTACCAAAAAATAAAAATAAAAAATAAAAGGCAAATAATAATAAATGTTGTCTAGAATGGGAAAAAGGAACTCTGGTGTACACTTGGCAGGAATATACACTACTACATGCATTTTGGAAAATAGTATGGAAGTTTTCCTGCCATGTTTTTGATGTGCAGGAACACATTCTTCTCTTTCTTTCCTTCCCAAATAGTGTCAAATGCTCACTCCTTTTAAGGGAAAGTTCTTAAAAAGAGAAAAATCTTTTCCATGCCAAGGAATTCCCTATAGGGCCTTGTATAGGAAGCAATATCTAAAGAAATAATTTCTGAATTCTCAAGGCATATATTTCTGGACGGTCAGTGACAAGATAACAGCAAAAAATTCAGGAATTGCAGCAAATCTGGTCTCTCCCCACCTCCATCCACAACTGTTTATAGATTTCCATGAAGAGAACTGTAGAGTAAGTCTAAAGGAGGGTCAGTATTTACATTAACCAATAATACCTGGAAGAATGAAGAAATCCTTTGTATGTATTTTTTTTTCCTTTATTCCACTTGTGATTTAACTGCAAATATAAACTAATGTTTACAGTAGCCCAAATCACAATAGCCAATTTATGGATTAACAGATAAAGAAAATGCACATATTCACAATAGAGTTTCAGTCATAAAGAGGAATATATTTACGTCATTTTTTGGTAAATGGATGGAACTGAAAAACACCTAAGTGAAATTAGAATCAGAAAGTCAAGAGTCAAAAAAGTTTTCTCTCATATGTGGGACTTAGAAAGAAAAAATGGAATCAAGAAAGTTATCCAATGAAAATAGAAGAGAGAACTGGATTCAATAGCCCACACCTATATTCCCAGCTTCTCAGGAGACTGAGGCAGGATTGCAAATTCGAGATCAGCCTCAGCAACTTAGGGGGATCCTTTCTCAAAATAAATAAATAAATAAATAACTGGAGATGTGGTAGTGGTAGAGTGCTTCTGGGTTCAATGCCAAGTAAAATAAATGATAAATAAATAAATAAGCAATTGAGTGGAGAAATGGGATCAAGAGGGAGGAGCCATGGGGAAGTACTAGTGAATAAAATCTAAAATTTTGCTATGTCCATGCACAAAAAAAGAACCCTATTTTCTATATAATTATAAGGCACCAATTAAAATAATACTAATAATAGAAGGAAGACCATAGAGTAGAACAAGAGAATCAAGGGAGGGGAGGTGGGGAGGAAAACAGAAGGTACTGATAAATGAGATTGATCAAATTATATTGTGTGCATATACAAAGATGGCATAATGAATCTCCCTACCATGTTTAATTATAATTCACCAATAATCTTCTTCTATTTTAAAAATAGCACAGCTTACTATCACCCCTATCTGTGTCCCCTCCAAAAAAAAAAATGGACTCTGGACTGATGGAAAGCATTAATGCTTTCAGTTTTATAGAATGAATGATGTCCTCAGACCCAGAAACAATACACGCTCAGATTAATATCAAGTCCCAGCACTAGAAAGACAAAATGCTACAAGGACCTGCAATAGCCTGGTGTAGGGTGTAGTTCTTCCTCCCTAGACCGCCATTGTATAGAGGGCTAGCTGAATTCCATACACTATGGAACCCATATTCAACTAATGAGGTTGACATCGACTTGTACCAGATACGAATGCCATTACCTCTAGGGTTGACACAATCCTGAACACCAAGGGATAGTGATATCCTGGACTAGAACAGGTCAAAAGCTTTGCAAAGCAGCCTGCACTGGGAGCACCTTCCTTAAAGCTAAGGATCGAAGTTATGCTTCTAATGACTGTTAGTTCCCTTTAAATATCAAGCCTTAACAAAAACTTTCATTTCTGGGATCAAGGTAATCTGGATGTGAAGAAGTGAAAATGGGAAACATATTGTGTACTTCAACTTTGGGGACCTGGATACTAAGCCCGCCCATGCCAGGTCTTTAATTGAAAATTTACTGAGTGGCCCTCTTATTTATCTAGTCTGTATCTTACCTCCCACTCACTTCAGAGAGTCAAGACAGAACTTAGATGGTCTTCAGAAGGGAATGTATTTGTACTCCACCTAATATGCTTCATGTTTGAGAATTTCAACTATGCCTCTAACTGGGAACCACCAGGAACTTTCATACCAGGCTTCTCCGCTTCTTCTCCAGCTTTGATGTGCATGGTGATCACATGGGAATGTTGACAAAATTCAGATTCTGACCCATTTGTTCTGTAGTGGGACCTGAGATTGTGCATTTCCTAATAGCTCCCAATTGATGTTTATTCTATTGACTCATAGACCATAATTTGAAAACAATGAGATAGATATTCTCTTTCACGAGTACTCATCTAAGGATATGTGTGGTGGTCCTCCCGTCTTTGAAGAGCCACTCAAGATTTTCCTTATGGAAAACAGGAAAGAAAAACTAAACCATGGTGGTAAGGTGGGCAATAACACGCATGCCAGCATCCAGTCATGACCTGCTGATTACTCAGTCATTACCTGTTAGTAACCTTCCAAATAGAGACACAAATTCTCTTGCCATGGTTTCTCATGTATTCATCCCTTACTTATTTTAATGTCAAGGAATTAAACAGCATTAGAGTGACAACCCCTCAGCACACTTAACCATCATCACTTATATTTTATAAGCCTGCTTATATGTGCTTTGGCCTGCTTCCTAGATTTCAGATTAGAAGGGAAAATAAATAACCGAATAAAAATGAAATGGCAGAAGATGAGAAAGAAAAGAAAGAAGTTACTCAAAGCTAAGAAGACACAATTTACCAATTATAAAATAGCTTCCAAATGTTTAATATCAGGTCCAACAATCTTACCAACAGGGTGCTCAGTCATCAGTTAAAACTAAAGCACATCACAAAGGCTTGACATGGAAGGAAATTATAGTGCATCTGAGAAGGATGCCGATCCACAGCCACCATCACCCTCATGACACCAGAGAAAACATTATTTATCAAGGGGAGTAAAGGTCTATTATTTGGAACATTAATTCATGTGGAATAAATCATGTACCCAGACTGGAGCAGAACAATTAAATAATGTGTTACTTTGGGTACAAATGATTTCTTTGAAAAATACCTCCACTTAATGGGAAAAGGGAATTGATTTTCCCGAATTAAGTTTTTAAAGAAAAAGGAAAAAGTGGAGGGGGTGGAGAAGAGAAAGGGGTAATTTGTTCAAAGGGCCTCAGATTTTTTGAAGGTACATTTGATTAAAAGGCTTCTGCAAAACTTAGTCACCAAAACAGCTGCACTGAACATAATTTTGTTGAGAAAACGAATTTTGTCATCTGCACAGGAAGTCATTGTGTAATGGGGAAAATATGCAATGACAAAGTATCAAGCCGTTGTGTGGTTCTAAACTCAAGGTCTGACATATTGAAGTGTTTGCATAAGTGTGGGCCATAACGTCCACTGTGTGTGTCCGCCTTTCATCATAAGTGCACTTAGGTTACACAGGTTTGCTGAAGACACAATTAACATTGTTGCATAAATATCGCAAATTACAATTGATATTACCCAGAAAATAAAGTTCTGAAGCCTCTGCTCTACAGAAAGAATAAAACTTCCACTACAATTATGATCTAAATTCTTTGACGTGGTCAAACAAATCTTCTTCTACTATTTAGGGAATTGTACTCATTTAAACACTTTCAAGAAAGGCCAGGAAACTACACTTAATTGTTCTAATGCTTCCACGATGCTTCATTGTCTGAATCAGGAGCAGAATAATCCTGAGCGACCACACTGCCACTCTATCTCTAGATTTCTTTTTTACTCTGCAGAAATATTTGCAAGGAACAAATAGTCTCAGTAACATCTTAGATCTCCCTGCCTTGCCTTTGCTTTATATCTGGGACAGAACTCTACAATAGACTAAAACATTAGCTCTACTGCAATGACTTTCAGGTTATTATTCTGTCATCTGATCGAGCTGTCAGGTCCTGGCATAACTGGCAGATCACACAGAGACCACACCACAGTGAGATGCCTTTCTATGATGACTTTGAGCAGTATCAAGTTTGCACCTGACAATTTCAATCAACCTCTCACAGTTTAACAATCTCAGTGTTGGGATACACATGTGAGCCTCTGACTTCTCACTGTCTCATTTTAATGCACACAGGCATACTAATTCAGAGAAGAAACAATCCCATGCTCTCAAGAAAGATGCTCTAGAGGCTAAATTTTGGTAAAAAGTTCTTGATAGTATGGCATTTGATATTAGAATTTAATACTGGTAGGTTTTAATATGTTTTAAACATCGTTAAAAAATTTTATCTGATTGCAAAGTGAACTGAATGCACTTTTGTGAAAACAAAAATGTAATTTTTATGAAAATTTTTAGAAATGAATTACTCACTGTCTAGATACAGACCTTTCTCAACTTACAATAGTGCAATCCCTGGTTTTCAACTCTATGATAGTACAAAAGCAATATGTATGTATTCAGTGGAAACATTTTAAAGTTTGAATTTTGATCTTTTCTTAGACTAACCATATCTCATATTTCATATTTCTCTTGCAATACTGAGCTACAGCTCACTGTAATACTGGCATCATTCAGGCAAATGACGAATGCTCTGCAGTGTACTACGAAGCTAAGCCACAGTAATCATTAGATTATGTATATTAAATGCATTTTCAACTTAATGATATTTCCCATTTTCAAGGAATTTATCAAATTGTAACCCCACTTTTTAGTCAATATATATATATTGACTAAATATATATATATATATATATATAATATAGCATCTATATATAATATAGCATCATAGGCATGTACATATACAAAGGAGGCCAATAATCTTTTAATATATGTGTATATGTACACATGTGTGTTGTGTGTGTGAATGCACATGTACATATAATGCGTATCACATGCACTACTTTTCCGTTCTTAGAAAAGCAGTTCAAAACATGAAATTGAGCTAAAACTGATCGAAATAAGGGTGAACAGAGGCATCAACTAGGATTTTAATTTGTTTGTTTTTACTACAATGACACCAGGAAATATTTGCTTCCAAATGTTTAGTTAATATAGTTTGGGCAAAACTTTAGGGAATCTCTTCCCTTTTGTTCCTCCCTAGTTTTGTTTCTTCTTAATAAAAATGCACAAAATAAACCATGATGTCAGACTTTACAGAGTGAAACAGAACGGGTTCAAGTTCTCTCTCCGCCATTGAATGGTTCTAGTGCCTGCTCAAGGGTTTCCTTCCCTCTACTACTAAAAGCCACTGAAAAGGACCTTAAAGGTCTGTCCTGAAGAGAAATGATAGGAATGTAAAGTCTGAGCATTACACCAAGTGCCTAAAAGCCACTTTACTTCAGAAAGACTAAAAGTTTCCTTTAAAGCAAGTCCGGTGTTTTGCCTGGATTAAATAAAATTGAGAATCATGGGGACATTTCCCTAGTAGTTATGCTGAAATGTATATCTACTCGGTCACATAGTACAACACATAAACACATAAATCAATAAAACTTTCAAAAATAATTGGTCTGAGTTTGGAGCAAAGGAAATGACAATTTTTCCTGTAGATGTTCTTTCACTCAATGTTAAGTTTGATCACTTAATCTCGGAAAATCCAAAAATTCAACAGCTAAAGCTCTCACCTATGCCCTAACTCAGTTCTCTGGGGTCTGTATGGATCTTTGTATTACACTGCAATTTGTTCCACCTGCACCTTATAGGTGGTCAGTGCATAGCTGAGTCCTCAAACTTCACTTTGGAATTTTCTGGCTTTGGGGCTCAAAAAGAAAGTGTTTAGATTTAATGGTTTTATGGTCCATCAAATCCTGTGTAGTAGCCTCTAATTACATTCAGGGGCAGGAATTTCTTTTTAAACTTTTTTTTTTTTTGACAGCTTAATACGAATTTGCTAATATGCTGAGCATTCCTGGAACGCATTAGGTGGATTTTAATTTTCCTCTATATGAGGTCCCAGTGCTCCCTCATGTGGCATTTGTCTATATAACAAGTCAGAAGCCCAAGGATGAATTAATATTTAATCTTCTTAAAATTTCTTTTTCATTACC
The DNA here is from genome assembly GCF_021218885.2 of Marmota monax. Lineage (NCBI taxonomy): Eukaryota > Metazoa > Chordata > Mammalia > Rodentia > Sciuridae > Marmota > Marmota monax. The sequence goes on along the minus strand of NW_026695222.1, from coordinate 5,826,645 downwards.
CATGTTTAAAAGCAGGGGGAAAGGAGGAGCTTATATAACCGTGGAAGGTGAAGTAAAATTTTATTTACAGCCATTGTTCGCAAACCCAGACGATTCCCTTATTTATGTTCATAAAGCATCAAGTGACAGAGAAAGCATTGTATTAATTGGTTCTCTGAGAAATCAGAGATGCTCTACTTATCTTGCAAGATTGAAATTTAGCCTAATGATACTATCTATTGTATATACTGCTGGCACTTACATTTAACATTGCTATTTTCTTAAATATGTTAAATACTTTTAGAATGGATTCTATGCCCTTCCCTAAAGAAAATAATGAACAAAACTTTATAATTAAAATTTTTTTAAATAATCTACCAGAGCCTCAAATGGATGTGCCATTATTGATAGCACCATTTATCAGATTCAAAAATGTTACAATAATTGACAATTATTAAAATGCTAATTAAATAATCTGTAGAAACATCTTTCATGCATAGCACAGCATGTGAGAAATTCCAGTCAATGTTTTGTAGTGATTTTCTTCCTTCAACAGAGATCCAGGAATTTTAATTTTAATTTTTTGATATTTTAAGACCTTTACATATGCTCCCAAATTTTATGGAAAGCTCATATTTTCTGTAATTTTCATTTTCTATGGCTTGCTCCATCTTCTCAAAGTCAAAAGGATAAAATTATAAAAACATAATGTTTTCAATTAATATTCCAAGATTACAGCATAGGGTTTGCCTTAGGCTACAGTTCATGACATCTGAAATATCAGTAACTGACCAGGATATTATAGACACAGCTCCTAAGAGAATGATATAACCTTGAGAAAAGTAATTAACCTCCCCAAGCCTCAGTTTCCATATCCACAGGGGTTGAAGAATAATCAAGGGAAGATTTTTCAGGAAGATAGAGAAAATGAGGAAAATACAGGGAAGAATCCCACAAATATAGATGGGCCATCAGTGGAGTCGAGGGAAGTAATAGAGGGGGAGAAATGGAAGAATAAAAAGGGAGGGACTGAGGATTGAATTGAACGAACTGTACTGTGTACATATGTAAATACACTGCAGTGAATTTTGCCTTTATTTAAAGTGCCAATTTTAAAAATTATAAATAGATATATAAAATAAATATAAAAAAATTATAAATAAACAATAAGAAGAGGATGGGAAACAGGGGGAAGGAGGAGGGGAGAGAAAAAGGAAGCACTAGGGACTAAAGTGGAACAACTTGTGCTCCATACTTGTATGATTATGTTAAAGTAGACCCCAATGTTATGTATAACTATGATGCACTAATAAAAATATTTTCTTAAAAAAATAATAATAATGAACTTTTATTGGGAAAAGGGGAGGGAGGAGTGGGGAAGGGGGCATGGGGCAGGAAAGGTGGTGGAATGAGATGGACATCATTAACCTAGGTACATGTATGACTGCACATATGATATGACGCTACATCATGTACAACCAGAGAAATAGAAAGTTGTTCTGCAATTGTGCACAATGAATCAAAATGCATTCTGCTGTCATATATACCTAATTAAAATAAGTTAATTAATAAATAATTAAAAATACAAAAAAAAATAATGCTCTTACACTTTGGACTCACATATTTTTAACGTGGTAATAAGAAACAAATGAGATTACAAACTCAAATTGCCAGGCACACATTAATTTCTCAACAAATGTTGACTTTGATCATTTTGCATAAGATTCTGAAGTATTACTTTCAGAATTTGCAACATTTATTAAATGTGTTTTTGTGTTTTCAGCAAGATCCAAAGATAAATATGTATCCACTTCCTCTGCTCTATCTCAGGTATATAGTATAAGAAAGAAATCAAGCACATACAAATACTCCCCATTTGAACTCTCCACATTTGGCATAAAATGTGGTAGAAGAGGTAGGATTTCAGGAAAATAAGGAAGGGCAGGTCTGTACTTTGTACAGAGTATTCAGTGAATGTTTAAGTGGGATAAAACCATTTATTTATTTACTAAAAAAATTTGTAAAAAAAAAATCCCCCATTTCTGTTAGGAATTTTCAGGTTTTATTTTTGTAGTTTTCTTATTGAAGAGTTTTTTGTTGCTGTTTGTTTGCTTTGTTTTCTTTTCATCTTAGCAGCAATTTAAAAAAAAATTTTTTTCTCCTAAGATCCAACATGAAACACAAGTACCTGTATGTTTGGTGATACAACTAAGGTCTCTAAGATCCTGGAAACCACCCTAGCACCACTTTCTTGGCTTAAGCCCCTCATTTTATCAGTGAAGAAACCTAATCCTACAGAGTGAAAATGACCTGCCACAAGAAGCAAAACCAGTTAGTGGCAGATTTTCACATAAATCAGATGTCCCAGCTGAGCAGCCCAGGAGACAGTTGTAGCCCACAGAAGTATTTGCTTTGGCCCACATATTGTTTCCTCAAATAGTGTTTTAGAGCATTTTGATTTATTTGCCAACATATAAAAACCAGGAGATTGTACATAAAATCAAGATTTCTGACTTCTCTTAAAATATTTGAAGATTTGGCAACCCCTCATCCTCACTCCTTGGGGGAAGAGTCAGTGAGCCCTAAGATGTGGCTGCCCTCTTTGGGATACAAATACAATCTCAGCAAGGATTGGATGGAACTTGTGATCTCAGGTTTACTACTTTCTCCACCACTTGTGCGGTTGTTTTCTTAATTCCTTCCCTCTTCAGACATTAACTTTACAAGCTTAACCCTTAAAGGCCGTTTTTGAGGCCCCCTTTATAAAGCTTAAGACAAAAATATATTTTAGCTGAGAAAAAGGAATTTTCATTCCCACCAACGTTAAAATGGAGAGGACTTTCTGAAAGTGGGTTTTTACATGTGAAAGAGAAATATTTGGAGGGCTTTGGATTTGGAAGAAGGACAAATAAAAAGTATGCCCCATTTCTGTAAGCACTTACTTCCAGAATCCTCACAAGAATCCCTGAAAGTTCTTATTTATATAGGTTTGCCACATTTAGTAAATATTAGGTTAAAAAAGTGACTTGTTCTTTATCTAAAATTCTCATGTAACTTGTCCCTGTATTTTGTCTGGCCACCTTATATTCATTGCCATTTTATATTTTTAAAAAAGTGTAGCTCTGCTGGTAATTCTGAAGCATAAAACAGCAATCATACTAGGGTTATAAGGTGAGAGGAAAGGCCAAAGTTTCCTTAAAGTTAGATTCTGCGAAAATGTCTGAAGAACCCATTGGGAATTGAAGACTACATTGCCATGGCAACATTCAGAACTTTCTGGAGGCACATACTAATTACTCAGGCCAGATCATTCCCTATAGATTCAAATGGCCTTCTCTCTCACTATGGTGATGGGGACACTTTCTCAAGAGACAGATTGCTAACTACCCTCTGTCCTCTCAACTTGGTACCTACTTCTCTTCCTTGCAAGGGGCTACATCCCTGAAATCTGGAAAATTTAGGGGCCAGATAACTAGGAGGGTGACAGAAAAAAATCTTTTCATAATAACATCCATAGATTTCACAATATTCCCAAGGATTGCGATTACTAGAAAAGATTTCCATTTTCTTTTGGGGGATGATGGAGTAAATCAAATTAGAAGCTTCATAATTGCATGATGATTTTCTGAGTTTCAGAAAAAAAAGTAATCTTTACCAAGTATGAATGTTCTTATACTCTTACTTAAAATTTTCCCATGGCTGCATATAGCCCTCAGTTAACTATCATCCTGGTATTTATTCCTCTGGAAGCCAACGATGACAGGATGATTGAGTGCAAGTTGTTCCAGGTAGGGATGATCACAAGGTGATCACTGGAGGATGGAGGGAGTGAGAGACAGATATAGGAAGGTAGCCAACCAGGAAGACAAGGCTAATGGGCAGGAAACTTTGGTGGACAACTAGGGATCAATTCCATTGGGTGACAGTATTAGTAAATGCTTCAGTTACTCTGAACAAAGAGAATTGAGCTATTTATCCACCAGTTACTATACACCACACATTCATTCATTTACTCCCAACTTAGCCATTCATGGGCTCCTGCTGCCAGAGAAAATGCCAGGCAAAAAGTTGCAGATTCAGAAAAAAAGGAAGAACAACGATGAAATATATCTGGGGCATCAACAGAATCTGCTCCAGGGACACATCCCTCCCTTCCAAATAACCCATCATTCTACAACCAAAACACTGTGACCAAGAATTCCACTTGACTACAAGCCAATAACCACTGGTTTGGGGGGTTAATCTGAATGTTAAACAGACCAAGAACCCATTGATGAAAGCCTTAAAAATTCTGAAGTTCTCCAGGGAGGTTTCTCTCACAAGTCTGGAATATAATCTTTCTGAAACTCAAGAAGTCTGGAATAAACCTCAAGGGAGGTTGATCTTATAAATCTGGTTACTCTTGAGAGCAGTGTAACCATTCATTGACATCACCAAATCCTCTATGACCTCAATGTCACTACATTCCCTTCATTCTGTCTTTTCCACTTTTTCCAAATGTCTATTATATATTTTGTTATCCTGGGAGAACTACTTTGCATGCATCTAAAGTTATAAGTTAATTACTTCCACAGGATTGTGATTGGCAAATAAATGGATTTCTTCTCTTGACACTTCAGAAGATTTTTCCAGACATTCAAGGCCAGGAGGAACTCCAATTCTGGAGACAGAATAGCTGGATCTGAATCTTACCTCTAACCCTCATTATCCATGTAATCCCGAGCAAGTTACTCATCTGGTGTGTAACTTGGTTTCTCATGCGTAAAATGGATTTAACAATATGGCTTGATTCTCCAGGCTGATTTGAAAATTCAATCCTTTAATAATTGTAGTGGCCTTCATAGTGATTTATAAGTGTCCGCTAAATAACTCTAAAGGGATTAGACTCTAATGAGCATTTAATATCCTCTCACAGTTTAGTGCTCAGGAAAATAATGTTAGATAAAATAGTCCTACCTAGGGGTTGTGGTTGTAGCTCTGTGGTAGAGCGCTTGCCTAGCATCTGTGAGTCAATGAGTCTGATACTCAGCAGCATAAATAAATAAATAAATAAATGTCCATCATATATATATATATATATATATATATATATATACACACACACACACACACACTTGTTTTATTGTATATATGTATATATTAGTTATATATGATATATTTAAATATATATAACTAATATATATATATATATATATATATATATTTTTTTTTTTTTTTAAATCCTGACTAGGCTCTGAAGTCATTCATAGTTTCTAAATAGCTTACTTTTCTTCTTTACTGACACCCTATATTCACCAAGAATAAGGAACACTAACCTTGGCACCATTAAAAGTGACCTTACTAACTAAGAAACCTGCTTTCTCTGTAATTATAGCCATTTGGCCAAAATGAGACACTGACACCTGTCAAACATCAAGTAAAGGTATAAAAAGGTATAAAAGCAACTTGTTAGCTCTGGGATGTCTTACCCACTGCTTGTTAATTTCTATACTTCATTCCCTTCATTTCCATTCTCTTTATCGTTTTCCTTTTTTCTCCCCTCTTTTAAATCTAACTTGTGTTGAATTCTTCTTAAGAAATCATCCAAAGAGCAGTTTATAACTACGGACCAAGAGTCAGAAGAACAAAAAGTCAGGAATAATCTCATCACTCACGCATAAACCTTTGTAAACTCTGATAGGCATCCTCATCTTTAAATATATACTTTTAAAAATATTAAATAATAGCGATTTTCTATGTCATTATACTCTATGATATCATTTTTTTTAAATTTCATTACATTTCAATGCATCCTAGTTTTTGCAACTTATGTCCAGTGATTGAGACATTTTTCCAACTTTTTGCTTATTAAATATATAATAGATGTGCTAGAGATTACACTCTTGCCAAGCGTGTATGAAGCCCTGAGTTAGAACCCCAGCACTGCAAAAAAATAAAAATTAAAAAAAATAAATTAAATTAAGAATAAGAAAAATAACAGATGGCAAGGTCCTTGCAGAAGTGTTTTTCCTCAAAGTACTACTTTCTTGGAATTCCTAGAAAATAATGTGTAGCATCACATGGAATTTACATTTTTAGTGCTTTTTACTATGCCAAAATACTTTTAATGCCTAAACATTTTTAGAAAGATTGTTCCACCATAAACTGTTCCTCATCAGCTTTTTAAAATGCACAGTTTACTCCTAACCTCAGCTTACTGTATGATCTGAAAATAACAATTTGATATTTAGAAAATGAGAAATATTGTTATGATTAACATTCCTTTGCCTATCAGTGAAATTAAATATTTTCCATCCATTTATTGGTGGTTTTAATGTTTCCATTTGTTAATTTCCTACTTATATATTTATTTCCACTTATATATATTTTTTGTACCTTTTGGGTGATATGTTATTTTCTTTTTCAAATATATGGGCTTTTTACAGAGAAGGGACATTAACCCATTGCTATCACATTTTATCACTTTTTTTCAGTTTGCCCTTTTCTTTAAATTTTTATAAAAATTTTAGAGCAACAATGTTTTAGTTCTGTATGTTTGTTTTCTTTTCTTTACTGGTTGATTCCTATGGCATCTTATCCCAACTTTAAATAGACATATACCCATTTAGTATTTAGTAACCAGTTTTTCCTTCTCCTTGCCTAATTTTCAGGATTCCCATAAATCAATGCCAGGAATCCCAAGGCCACTTACCTGCATGTGGTCTAGGATTAGAAAGAAAGAAGGAATGAAAGAAAGAAAGAGAGAGAGGGAGGGAGGGAGAGAGAGAGAGAGAGAGAGAGAGAGAGAGAGAGAAGAGAAAAGGAAAGAAAAGAAACGAAACAAACAAAAATAAGTGCCAGCCTCAGTTGCCTAAGTCTGCCCAAAACCCAGAAGAATTCATTCTGACATCCCTGGTAGAATTTTGTGGCAAACATTTCAAAGAGGAAAATGAATCCACAAGATCCTTAATTTTTAGAACTAAAATGCCTTAAAATAGTATTTGGTTCATGCTCATTTGGCCTTCATTTCCAGTTCTACTGAGCATCAAAAGATGTCAAGTAAAATTTATTACCAATTTTTATAGGAATTTTTAAAGCAGAAATTACAGTGATATATGCATAGCCTTTTAAATGCTAATCATTGCTAAGGAACTAGGAAGTTCAAAAATTAGGCACAATAGGAGATTTCTTTACATCATATTTGATTTTCTCTTTGCTGTCTCTTAAGGCAGTTGAAAATGCTCTATTGGGAAAATAACGCATCCATAAAAAAGAATCTTAATCCAAAATCACAGAAGAAAACACAAGCAATCTGATTGCTTCTGTTCTTTTCAGTGTGAAATCACTTTGGCTTGGAGAAAGTAGATCTTTGAAATAGGGTAGCTACCTAGTTGAATCCCACTTCTGCCCCTACATAGCTGTGGCCTTGGAAGAGCCATTTCTCAGACCTTCATTTTTTGAGATGTTGATATTAACACCCGTAACTAACATTTATTGAGCCACTAATCTATGCCAAGAACTTAATATGTGTGAACTTATATTCACAGTAATCCAATGAGGCAGGTATGAATTTTATCTTCATTTTATAGCTGAGGAACCCAAGGTGTAGAGCAGTATGTTGCCCAAAGAGATACAACTAGAAAATAGAAGAGCAGGATATATAGCATTTTGATGATAGAACCAACAAGCTTAATTTTTCTGAGTGCAGGGAAGTGTTTGCTTGATGCATCATAGAAGAGAATTGCTAATCATTTTTCTTCTTCTGTCCCTGTGCTAAGGACATACTTCCTACCTCTCACAGTTGCAAGTTCCCCATCCACATGAGCCATGCGCTGCATGGCAGTAGCCCCAGCACATATTGGCATGCTGACACGCTGTCCTAAAACAGAAGTTGACAAATCGATTTCAGCAACATTCTGGAGCATCCTTGGATATAGCTTCCATCTACAATTAAAAAAGATAAATAGCTTTAGAACTTGAAAATATAACCAATGATTTGACATGGCATTTTATTCAGAAAGAAAAAAAATATTAGATTTTTTTTTTTTTGCATCAAGCAGATGATATCACAAAGCTAAAAGACAAGAAGCAATTTTAATTGTTAGGGCAGAAAGTTAATAATAAGATGATAAGGAATATGATGCAATGTGTACATGTATTGAACAATACATGGCACCCCTCAGCATGTAAAACTTTAATTTTTATGTATGTATCAATCAAAATTCAAACATACAAAAAAGATGACAATGAATTTCCCAAGCTATTTATTTATTTATTTATTATTTCTTACTAGCAATTTTTAATTAAAGTATAAATAGCATACAGTAGAACTTACCAACACTTTTGTACATGTTTGTAGATTGTGAAAAACATATATAGTGGCATAACTGCTAAGAAAATGAAGAGCCTTAATAGCTCAGTTACTCCTAAATTTCCCCATGCCCGCCACCTTTCCTGAATATGCAAAGTGCATTTAATCCATCTTCAAGAGTTCCCAAAGTATTAACTGTTGCCCAAAAGTCCAAGTCCAGAGTCTCATGTTAGATTTAAGACAAATTCTTTACTGTTAGTGTGAGCCACTGTAAAAAGCAAAAGCAAGTTATATATATATATATATATATATATATATATATATATCCAATATATAGTGCCACGAGTAAACATTCTCATTACAAAAGGAAGGAATAGATGCATGTAATGAAGGAATGGGTCTAAAATCCAGCCAGGCAAACAAGTCCTGCATGTGTATAGACACTTGGTAGTGAAATGTGATAACCAAAAGACTTGTGTAATTCCATCCCTGTGGCCTTGTTGGTTACCATCCAATTGGCCTCTCTCTTAGGCAAGCTGTCTGCAGTCAGCAGCTTCCCTTGGCAGGTGTTCTGTTTAATTGGCATCTCTGAATCCCAGGGGTCTTTATTGCAGCTTTGACTTCATTCTGCTGATTTCATGCATTGTCTTCTCAAAGATGCCTGCAAGGATTCCAACCCTGCTACACTTTGCCTGGCCTCCCAGACCTTTTAAATCTAAGTAGAATCTTCCATGACCCCCTAACTCCAGCATCCTGCATTCCTGCAGAACCAGCACCAATGAGATATCAACATCTGCTGCCAGCTCCAACAGTACATGGGACTCCTTGGATCAGAGCCGCACCAGCTTCTGAAAGCCTGGGCAGCTGAGTGCAGTGAAATCAATCCTGGGCAAAGAGATTTCCAGATTCCCCCCATTGGCAGAGTTCCACCAAGGAGTCTTCTCAAAGGAGTTTTCATTTTTACACCCTTGAACCGGCCATGAGTGTGATCTTGCTGATTCCTCTCAAATCTCAAAGCATCTTTCCTATTCTTTCTGTGCAAAGTACTTAACTTCACTTTATTGGTGTAATCTCTTCAGCAACCACATCTTCTTTGGCCCCAGTTTTATTTGTGTTTTTCTGTCCAAACCACAAATTTTTAAAACTTATTTTCTTCTGCATTCTGCTTCTGATTCTCACAGTAAACCTGTGAAAATAATTTAGAGGAAGAAAGATTTATTTGGGGCTCATGGTTTCAGAAGTTCAGGCTATGGTCAACTGATCCCATTGCTTTGGACCTGAGGTGAGACAGAACATCATGGAGCATAACACAGAGAAGCTTCTCAGCTCATGGCAGCTGGGAGGCAAAGAGACAAAGCCCCACTTGCTTTTACAGTAAAACACTCCCCATCTCAATCCTCTGACAACCATAAATGTGTTTTTTGTTGTTGGGTTGCTTTTTTGTTTGTTTGTTTGTTTGGTTGGTTGGTTGGTTTTTGTTTTTTGTTTTCAAAGTTTTGCTTTGCAAGAATATCCTAGAGTCTTTAATAATATTCTTTTTCCTTTGAATATAATGCATTTGAAATCTGTCCATGTTGTTGCATTTTTCAATAGTTGGTGCCTTTTGATTAATGACTAACACTCCACCATACAGGGGTATCACAGTTTGTTTCTCCATTCCCAAACTAAGGGACATTTGAAATGTTTTCAGTTTGAAGTGATTATACATAAAGTCACTATAAACATTGACCTACAGGTTTTTGAGAAAACATAGTTTTTATTTCACTTCCCTCTGGTCATTTTGAAGATGGACAGAGGCTCAGAAGGTAGATTAGAGTTGAAGAAGATATATTACATCACTTTCTCTTCTTTTTTCTGTAATGCATAGTAGCTGCAATTGCTTTTTAAATTATAATTTGCTTTCTTCAGCATGGTTGAGCTGAATGCTGTACTCATTGATATGTGATAATGAGGAAGGATAACCCTTTTTAGATGAGTTGAACATTTTCCTTGAAAATGTTAGTTAACTGAAACCAGAATTTTGGGCTTAAACAGTTTTTGACTCCTGAAAATTATCTTACATGATTTTTTTTTCTGTGATTCTTCCATGTTGGAGTAAAAATTTCCAAAAACAAAACAAACAAAAATTCACTAGTAAAATTTACAGATGCAACAGTTCTCTTTCCTCCAAGCAAAATGTACATCTCTAACTCATTTGGGTTCATTATTTTCCTCATTAATGAACAACTAAAGCTGAAGAAAATTCAGTCTTATTACTAATGGGTATTGGTCTAATGAATTGCTTGCACAGACACACATCTATACCTAACCAACACTTAATTCACACTTCCTTTCCTAGAGAGATTGAAGTTTTTTTTTTTTTCAGTAAATATGGTGAAGTGTGATGTAGTAATGGAGTAATTGAGAAAAAAAGTTCTCATTTGAAGCCGACTTCAATTGAGAAATTCTGCCTTAATATTGCTTGTGAACTAGCTAAGGGTCTGTAATCTAACCCGTCCATTATAAAGTAAAACATCCAGTTCTTAAGAAGCACCATAAAGTAGTTTCACTGTGTGATTTCTATGCTATTCCTTTGAACATCATAATTGTCATTATTTATGTCACACCGCACGCTCTGCTGCTGGAAGTCTTTTCTTCTCCACTGACCTTCACAGCATGATTCTTTGATCTCCATGTTGAAGGGAGAGAGGCAAAAGCCTTGAAGGGAGCTTTTATTACCAACCATGTGTGTTCTTAGAATGAGAGAAAAAGATTTTAATGGCAGCCATTGGCATGCCAGCTAGGAAGGCACTAATATTGACTCAGGGCTGGGGAAACAATGAAAGCCTTTATGGAGAGGATACACAAAGCTGCAGGGTATGGGCGAAGGGTATGTGTGTGTGTGTGTGAAAGGGGAATTTTTCAATGTCTTATTCCTATTTGAAAAGCAAGGCTCTCTCCAGACAGCAGCTTTACACTTCTCCACCTGGTGGCGCAGTCACCTTAACAACTGTGCTGCTGTTGCTGCTTTCACCACAAATGCTATTTTCTGTGCTGAGGATGTTACAGTGAATCATCAGCCAATGAACGAAATCCAATTCTGGGCAAAATCAGATAAAGCCAATGGAGCGGGAAAATGTTCATCCTCTAAGAGTCATCCACGTTTGGACATTTTCCAAAGTTCAAGGACACTGAGTTTGCCAGATGGTTCCCATAGCTTTCCAAACCCTACCCAGCCCACCCCAAATGAAACTGACTGTCCCAGGAATCATGCAAAAATGATGCTCTCATGGGGCCTCAGCTTTGGAAAGTCTTCAAAGATGCATCAAATGGTTGAACCAACTGAAGAATAAGACTTTTTTCAAAAGATAGAAAATAAGATGCCATTAACAGGACTTTTAGCCCAACGAGGCCCTCAAATTTAACTTATCAAAAAATCAACACAGGCACACACTCTCCAAGAGGTGACTGCTCTTGGAAGACATCCAGCTTTAAAGCCTTGTGCTTATTGATCACACCTACCAAGCACAATGAATGACTGTTGCCTAAGTCCTTCAAACACTGTCACCTTGCATTCCAATTTCCTTACCTTAATATTTTACTTTGAGACAGAATGCAAAAAGTGCCTTAACCACCTCTGGTGGCTATTAGTTAATAAATATTGTGATGAACACTAAAATGCTACTGGTGAGTTTATATGGCTTCTGGAATATCAAAGTAAGAACATCATCACTTTTATTCTTCAGTGATTAACAGAAAAAAAGCACACAGTTGTCAGTGTCGTTAGGTGACGTAGTGTGAGAGGGAGGAGCTTCTATTTTTGAAACCAGAGGGCCTCTAAGTACCCAAATTATAGAATGATTTTCTATCAATAATTATTTCGGAAAAAGCCACAAAATATGTGCAGATCATGCTTTAGGAGACTGCTTTGAGAGCATGTAGATGAGAAAAAAAAATATACCGTTCCTTCTCAAATTAACCCTAATCAGATCAGGTCACACAAAATGCAGCAAGCTGACATTCACTCTGTTCTTATCATATTTATATTTGCAATAGGAAATTTCCTTCTTCTGAGTGGTTCCATTTATTCTTCATTATGTTTTTTTGTTGTTGACTGATTGTTTGTTTTTGTTGTTTGTTTTTGGTTACAGTAATACTAAAGCCCCGAGTCTTAATCATAAATGTCTCCAAGCGATAGCTGGGTCACATGAAAGGTTGCCCAGTCCCCAAAACTCCAAAATGTGGTTTTCAGATCTGAGTACAGAGAGATAAACACTGTTACTTTAAATGACTCTTTGTTGTCCTTGTGGTAGGAGGAGACCATTTCACAAATGTCTTTGAAATACCCTGACCTTAGGTTACAACGGGTTATCTGAGGTTTAGGTGTTGCACCCTTTATTTGAATCAGAGTCAAAAAAAAATTTCAGGGTGATTCCTTTCATGTTATCAACCCAAAGCCACCAAAACCCTGGCAGAAAATCTTTTAGTTCCATATGACAGCTAGATAATACAAGACAAAGAATCAAGGGTCACCCAGCAAGTCACACAGCAAAAGAGGAATTGAGATGTGAAATCGGTAACCACGAGTATGTGTTGCAATACAGTCTCAAGTGCTCAATAACAAAAGAGTATCAGCTGCCTTCCAAAGTTGATAATGTCTTTTTTTTTTCTTTAAGGATGAACAAAAATGAATTGTCAAGATTCATGGAAACGGTGGCATTGCAAACTCTTTCCCATTACCTGCCACCCTTCCCTAAATTTCTCAGGGCACACATAGGAAGGCAATAATCTCTGGAGTGCCACATGATTCAAAATAAGCCATAGGATGGTTTTCCAGTTCATAACTTGAAGTGCCTAAGTCTTCTGGTCTCACAAAGTTCTCGAATCTCGAGGGTTGCAGCACCCTTTGGCTCTTTTCTCTGAAGGCTTCTCTGAGCCAACTGTTTGGAGTCCATTTAATATTAATTCAATCCTCCAGAATTATGGGAACCCAAAGTCAATATGCATTCATGGGATTTAAGCTCCTGTGGATGGAATTTGCTCTGGCTCACTGCTCTGTCCTCAGCTGGTAGTACAGAACCTAGCCCCTAGAGACTGCTATAAGCAGAAGTTAACTCATTGGCAAGCATTGGTGGAGGGGCCAAGGAGTGTGGAAAGCTGTATAGAAATGGCCTGGGTGATCACCAGCACCAATGCTGAGACACCAGCTCCCTGCGTCTATCAAGGGCCTGAAATTCCCTTGGTAGTAATGGCCCATTTGGTTTAAGGTGTTGTTTTCAGACCACTCACAGAAGAACCATGTCACCTATTGAATAGAATTGACATGGGGGCAGTTGACGTGACAAGATGTCCAAGAAGGGACATCTTCCAGAAGCAGAAAATTTTGATGGGTCCAACATAGAAAGCAATGATTAGGAAAGATTAGATTATGCAGAAATGTAAGCCCCTCCACTCTTAGGCTATCATGAATTCTCCAGAATTTTCTAGTTCAAATGGGAGAAAACCTGAATCAAGGGTTGCAAGGACTGGGATGGGTCCCACCCTTTATTCCACGGCCAACCTGGGGCATCATGACCTGTGGGTCAATCAGCACTGCCTGCAGGAGATCAGCTGGGTTAGAATGATTTTATTTGTCCTAATTTACATATAGCAAAGTGATTTTGAGTGATTTCACTCTAGATTCAAGAATTCAAAAAGAAGCAGACTCTCCCTCCCTGGATATTTTCTGTCTCTTTTCCTTTAATTTATCACCATAATGAGCACTTACACTATTCATTGCCTTTAGTAAGGACTGTAATGGAAGATGGATGGAACTAACAGTGTATTGCAGCCTCCCCTCCCCTCCTCCAGAAAATAAACCATTTCTGTATCTGCTGAGAGAAAAACACTCCTTTAAAGATATCTTGTTTCTTGTTTTTATTACAAACAGAAAACATAAACCGTGACACTCACCATCTTGTATCTTGAAATATGAAAGTCAAGGGAAAACTAATTTGGGAAGAGAAATGAAGCTTTTTGCAGGAGAGATGAAACAGCGAAGTTGAAAGATGAATGTAACGTAGACAAATTGAAATCTAAAGTGGAAGTTAAAAACAACAGTAATCAAAATGAATGATAACACAGGAAGCCAGCAGGATGGGAATATCTGAGGCAGTAATCCTATCTGGTTCAACCAGATAAGACGGTTATCTTGCAGTTAGTGTTATTTCCTACCTCATGAACATGAGCACTCACTGTCACTCTCACAGAAAAATAAATAAATAAAATTTAAAAACACAAGGCATCAAAATTTATGACTAATGTTATGTGTGGTTAAATTAACTCCATCATACTTTCAAGTGTAGACAGAGGGTTAGCTTTTACAGTCAATTGTTCAAGATTCTCAGCCTTGGAATATTTTAAACAATCCAAGAACTCAAGATTCTTCACATCCCCCCAGAAAGTTCCCCTCTCTATTAAACGCATATCTAGACAAATAATTCCACACCACCAGCACAAACCTGCATCTCGTTTTGATGCTATATCTTAGTGTAATATTAAAGCACAATTTTACATTAAAAAATTTCTTACCTGGAGAATGCTGTAATATTATCAGCCAAGGTCTCCTGATCATTTGCCCCAGATCTATAATAGTCATATATAGACTTTTGAAGCACTGATTTAGCATGTTGTTCATAATCATCAATACAAACTAGCCGGGAGAACATTTTCCTAGCTTATTTCGACCTTGGTTGTTACTGGTTTTTGGTTGTTTATTTTTTGAGTATTGCCTTCTACACCCTGACAATTCCATTATTTGTCAATTATTAATAGACTTTTGTCAAAGTTCATATTTAGTTCTCTGTTGCTTACATCAAGTAAGCAAACATTATATGCTTAGACTTTGAAATTTAATTTGCAAGGTTATCCACCAAAGAACACCTAAGCCATAAGAAGTTGTGATTGAGGAGGCAGAAGGAGGCGATGAAGTGTCTATCACATTGAAAAAGCAGAGAAATGAATAAAAAAATAAGGACTTAGTATTTATGTGAAATCACTTTTGGTTTAGTTGTGCCTATGGCTGATTATTCTACGTTACCTGCCTTTGGTCTTTGCTTTGTTCCCAGAACAGGCCCACTCATTTTCCTTCCACATTTGGATCATGTACATATTATATGAAAATGAAATACACTTCTACCAAATATGAAATTTAGCTATAAACCTTTGGCTTTAACACGGAACATTATGGCCACATTCACAACTAATTCTTAAAAAAATATTTGGAGGGGATATAGGGAAGTGTCATCCCAAAGGACAATGTGATCTCAACCTAAAATTTCACCCAATCACAGAATATGTGATGAAGGTTTGGATCAGCAAGATGTGATTAAGAAAGCAATGCCTTTAACATCATGCCTGTGTTTCAATCTAGGAGCCTTTACTTTGAGTTGTTCCCATCTCTTCAACAGCTGAACTCCAACTGCTTACAACAGTATGAGAATTTTCTTCTAAATTTGGAGCCTGCTTTTCCATCCACATGACTGAAATGCTTAGTGTTATGAAATCAATATCTCATGGAACAGCCTTCAATCATGAACTTATGGGAGATGGTGCATAAATACCATCTCAAATACCTCACTCCTCTGGTGGGATCATTCCTCTGTTCTGATTCTATGACACAGGCTGCAGTTACCCACAGTGAGTTGCTTGAAAACCCAGCGGTAGTGAGTGCTTTCCTTCCAGTCTCACTGCCCTACCCCTTATCAATGCTCTGTCCACCTCCAAAACAAAACCCTTTTATTTGAATGCTTGTCTCACAGTCTTCTTTTGGTGAAACCCAAACTAAGACAAGGATAAATATTAACAACTATTTTGAGGGTTGACTGTCATGAGTGAAGGGCATATCATTATTGAAACACTTAGCATGTGTGAGATATGTAATAGATATTCCCTGCTCTTATTGTCTAGATAGAGTTTGTAAGTATTTTTTTAAAGAGTTTTGCTTAATACCAATTATGTTAAAACAAATCCTTAGCATGCAAGAGAATGAAAAAAGAGATTCTTGGGCTTTTATGACATCATTGCTGTTCTGCAAGTCCATTGGTTCCTGAGTATTTTCTTGTTACATTTGCAATTAGTTCAATTTATTTTCTATGCCCTCAAGAATAATGCCTTCCTGAAGTAATATGGATTTTTATATCTGGATCTTTTGAACAATTGTCTTAACTTGTACTTTATGAAATTCCATAGAGTAAATAGGATAGGACGTAGAATCATAGGGTCACACACTGGGTGAGGGTCTTCTAAGTATTTTGTAGTGCGAAAAGCATCCAAGGTGAAAAGAATTACTAGGATTTGGTATGTAATCTGTAATACAGTTTTGACCTACCTGTGGCCACAGAGCAGAAAGAGTCCAGTCAACTATCATGTAAAACTCCTGCTCTATGCATCACCAAACAGAGAAGAGGCAGGATGTGGACCAAATTCACTTGTACAACTAACAAAGCAACTAGAAACCAAAGATGCTGGTTCGATAGCAGTTCATTGGACAAAGTGGGACTGAAATAAGCACCAAAACTATAAGCATATCTAGGCCTTTCCCAGCTTTAAGGAAAAACATAATTTTTAAATTGATTTTTTTTAAATAAATGACAGTGGAATGCATTATCATTCTTATTACACATATACAGCACAATTTTTCATACCTCTGGTTGTGTATAAAGTATGTTGACACCAATTCATGTCTTCATTCATGTACTTTGGATAATGATATCTATCACATTCCACCATTCTTGCTAATCCCTTGCCTCCTCCCTTTCCCTCCCACCCCTCTGCCCTATCTAGAATTCATCTGTTCTTCCCATGCTCCCCCCCACCCCACTATGAGTCAGCCTCCTTGTATCAGAGAAAACATTCGGCATTTGTGAAAAACATAATTTTAAAAAGGAAATGAGTTTTGATTTAATCAAACACGTTTTGTTTGAATTATTTATTATTTAGTTAGGATTGACGTTAATTATACCTATGTTGATTCTAAAGTTTACAAATGCTTACTTAGTGATAAATAAAATGACATACAAAAATTGCTATTAAAGGGCTCAATTCCCAGCACAAAAAAAGGAAATAAAACATTTTTAATTTAAAATTGCTACTGGGGCCAGGCACCGTGGCACACACCTGTAATCCCACCAGTTCAGGAGGCTGAGACAGGAGAATTGCAAATTCAAGGCCAGCTTCGGAAACTTGGCAAGGCCTTAAGCAATTTAGTGAAACACTGCCTCAAAACTAAAAATTGGAAAAAAAGAGCTGGGGATGTAGCCCAGTGGTTAAGTGCCCCTAGGTTCAATTCCTGGTACCTAATAATAATATTAATAATATAAAACAAAAATAAGAATGTAAAAAACCTGTTGATAAGATAAACAAGTTCTAAATAATTTATTTTGACAATTAATAAAGCCATCATGAAAGCTGATTCAAGGAATCTCAATTGCTATTGAGTATAGATTCAAAATTTGCAAACTAACCATAATCTTTTATTTACATATTCCATCACTACCAATTATTAAAAGTTAATGTTAGCTGTTATTGAAAGTTGCATCTTGCAACTAATATCATTGGGATGAACAGGCAGTTTGGTGTTCTATGGTAAAACTTCAGCAGGCCATGTCCTGGTACTACTGAGGAAGAGAAATAAGGGCCAGCATTTCTCAAAATGATTGGCCTCCCAAGAAGACTGATAGGAACAGGCAGTCTCAGGCACTAGCCTGAAGGAGAAATTATGGCCATTGGTGTGGCAAGAATCATCAGATGATGCTGACATGTAATACTGTTTGAGAGCCAAAATTTGGGCAAAAATGGGGAACCGAGAAGTATATTGAAAGAGGCTTGAATTTAAAAAGAACGAACAAGCCCCCCACTCTTCTTCTATAGGAGGGCATCTCATCAGTTTATTTGGAATAACATCTTAGTAGATGGAAATGCAATCCTCACACTGCTTCACTCATCTCTCAGTGGAAGGACAAAATGAAGTAGTTGGTGTTTAAAACAGATCTTGTTAATTTGTGATGATTACGTTCCGGAAATATCACACATTCTTTTAGAGACAATGCAATCTTGTAAACCTCCTCTGGAGGCTCGGTGAAGTGAGATGCTTAAGCAGGACCCAGGGGACAGCAAGCTCATGTCTTGTTCAGGCTGCTAAGGGCTGCATGTGTCACAATTGTTCCCTCCTCCACTCCCTAATTTGAGAATCAGACAGTAAATTATGCAAATGACGTCTTCTTAGTTCAGGTTCACCCCCTTTCACAGTGGCCAAAAGACTAGGGTTTTTTTTTTTTGTTTGTTTGTTTGTTTTCCTGCACTGGACTGAGTAGAATCTCTACTTCCAACCTTCCTTAGCATCCTAATAAAATCTTAGGCAGAATAATATCCCAACATCTCCACAACTGTGGGATGGTTTCCAAGCCACAGGGCTCTCTTGCAGAACTCTCACCTGATGCTTAAACTCTTAAAGCAAAACTCTTAAAAGAAACACTGAAGCATGAGCTTCACCGAGGAATCACTGAGATCTCTCTATCTTTGTCAGGGCACTCATTGTCACTTAACAGGCAGTTTAGACTGTTGCTTGAAGATGTCTTGTTTCCAGCTTTTATCCTTTTGCAAAGCTTCTTGTCTTAAATGAGAGAGGTTTGGTGGAATCTTAGTCATTTCCACCATCCTACACACTGGAAAAGGCTAAGTTTTACAATTACCCAGCACCACTGACAGGCAGGCATGGGGTACCCTGGATGGCTGGAGAGAGTGCCTCTGACCCGTAGGTGGACCATTTTGTTGTGGTTTAACGTATATTTCCCTGTTGATTTACAATTTTGATCATCTTTTTACTGACCTTTTATTTTCATTGACCTTTTATTTTCCCACTTTAGTGAAATCTTTGGCCATTTTTTAAAATAGAATTCTGGTTGTTATTGATTAGTAGGTTTTCTTTATATATTTTGGCCATAGGTCCTTTGTGGTTATGCCCGGGTAAGTTACACTTTTACTAAGCTCTTGACTTGCCTTTACACACTAATAATGTTAGTGTCAGCCTCAAATCTGCATGATTGTGAGCTTGTGGTTAGAACTTCTGTTTTCTTTCTCTTTATTTTGGCCTCCCTTTTCCCCTTCCTCATTCCCTCCCTTCCTTTCTTCCTCTTTCCTTCATCATTTTTGGTGGTGTGGGGGATACTGGAGACTGAACTCAGGGGCACTCAATCACTGAGCCACATTCCCAGCCCTATTTTGCATTTTAGTTAGAGACAGGGTCTCCCTGAGTTGCTTAGCATCTCACTGTTTCTGAGGCTGGTTTTGAACTCGCGATCCTCCTGCCTCAGCCTCCAGAGCTGCTGGGATGACAGGTGAGCACCCAGCTTTGTCCTCATCTTTGACTTTTTTTTTCTTCTTTTACTTTTTCCCTTTCTTCTTCCTCCTCCTGATTCTCCTTTTATTAATTCTCTCTTTAACTTTCCTTTCTCTCCCTTTCTCCAATCAGAGCGCAGTCCTAGACAGGTAACTTACTTTCAGCTAGTTGAATTTTCTTTTTCTGGTTTATACTCTAAAAGCATTGCCCTTTGAGGTCCTGGCTCTGAGCTGGGATTAAAGGGTATGAGAGTACTTACAGACTTCTGGGAAAGGTTCCCTCTTTTATTCTCTGCAACAATATGACTTGGCAAGCAGTCACCTGAGGTGGATGAAGGCTGATAGGAGGGGTGCAGGGGGTTGACTTGTGTTTCCACTACTGTGAGTTAACAACCCTCTGAGTATTGGTTTATAAAGTGATAAATAGGATTTGCCTGCAGTTCCTCCAAGGTCCAAGAGGCCATTAAAAACAGAGCCCCAATACCATATTGGGTTCAGCACATGTTCCTGAGGTAAAGGTGGCTTCAAGATGCTATTTACTTCTGTGGGCTCTTGCTCTCACAGATTTTGATCTGTTTAGTCCTTATTACTTTAAAGGGATTGATGCCTTTAGAAATGTGTTTGTTATATTTAAAGTAACTTTCCATTATGTTCAGCAGAATGGTTGAATTGGAAGAGTTGAAATCCCTTTATTAGCATGAAAATAAGCAACCAATCATTTGACTACTAACTAGTGCTCACGAATTAGCAGGTTTTTTGTTTGTTTGTTTGTTTGTTTTTATTATCCCACATACAGTATTTCCCATGGACCATCCCTTAAAGCAAGATCTTCCAGAACTCTATTTCCTGGGGGTGCCCTTCAGCATCTCATCTTTGTACAGCATTCTCCATAGCATGCTACTTAAAAGAGGCTCAGCAGATGGGGAATTTTCTGCTTTTTGTCACTTACCAGCTTGTTATTGCTTTTATTATTTTTACTGATTTGTTGTATTTTTTGGCTCCTTGAGAATACCCCTTACTTTGTCATTCCAGTTACACCCTGTAAAGTATGCTTATAACATTTTATCTCACATCTGTAGTTTTGTGAAAGACGTTTTAGTTAAGTGAGTCCATGTATCTCTAATGATGACTCTTTAAATATAAGCCTTCTCTGATACAGAAATGTAAATGCTTTATATAGTCAAACATATCATAGCATTACTGATGAGCTTTTTAGTCTCATTTTTTAAATCTCCCAGAGGCCTTAAAGGCATTCTCCCATGTTTTCTTTCATCTGGAACTGATCTTTGTGCACTGGGGTAGTTGCCATTTTGCTTTGGTAAGTTAAGTGGACCAAATGTATGACTCAGGAAATGTATCAGCTCCTCCCTTTCAAGGCACGGTAGTGAGACCAAATATTCTGGTTCCCTTGTGGACAGGGCCAAGCTGGTTTGAGTTCTCGGCAATGATTTGTCAGTGTATGGGACTTTCAAATTGGGGTTGGAGCACAGGATCCTCAATGCAACGCCTTTCCTAGATGTGTTTTCCTTGGCAGAGTAGCCAACTCTATCCTAATGCTTGCCACAGTATCAGCCTGGGTAATGTCAACCCCAGGCATCACATTGTGTGATCTCAAGTTATATCATTGTCACTATAAGTAACATGACAATATGTACATATATATGCATATATATGTTGCTCTAAGTTACATAATATATGTCAATGTTTTATATATGTATATACATGCACACATATACACACATACATACTCACATACATACATATGGCCTAAGGTAGGAATTAATTTAGTTTTCAAAGCAAATAACCAGTGTCTCACCATCACTTGCTGGATAACCCATCCTTCCCCACTCATTTAATAATAATACTCATTAAAACACAATTGTTCACACTCTGACTATGACCAATAAAACCTAAACCTCTCCTTTTAGTTTACAAAAGACTAACATTATGAGGATATTTCTTGCATAGATATAAAGATATTTGCAAGGTGAATAATGAAAGCAGAAGGGTTATAGATGCTAGACATTATGGGGTTTGTAAGCAGTGAATGGGAAGGTAAATGAACAGTCTCCTAAGGAAGCTATTCTAAAAACACAAGTGTAGTTGGGACCAGTGAGCAAGAGGGGAAAGAGCAATAATGAAAGGTCACACTCTCTGATTTTGGAGATTAGGATTCAGAATCAAAATGACCTTCAATGGTACAATTTTATTTAAACTGTAGTCTTCTGCTTGGAGGAAAAGCCCTCCATATTTAAAAAAAGACAATTTCTTTAGGTTAATCACTTGATTCTAGGGAAGAATCCACAAGACAGGGAAGATAGCTCTGCTGAAAGGCCGTAGTAAAAGGGAATCACTGTGCTTGGATGCACATCTCAGAACAGATGTGCCTTTAGGGTCAGGCACGGTGTTCCATTAGGTTTTTTTTAACTAGTACCTGACCAGTTTTGGAGTGTAATGGATGCCTATTAATAGCATGTTTTTTTTTTGTTTTGTTTTGTTTTTTTTGTTTTGGTAAACTATTCCTGATCACCAAAGGCTAAATTTAAAAGGCTATTTCAAATGAAAATTTTCTTTTAGCATATTTGAAAACCAGAAAATTGTTAAGAATGACTCTTATGAAAGTTTTCAAAATAATATTTTTATGTCAAATGTGTTCAGGAACCAGGCTATTTTTTTCAAAGCAAATGGACTTGAGAAAAGGATCCTTCCCCTCTTCTTGTTGATAGACATAAAAATAATAAGAATATTAACTCAGTTTTTTAAAGATACGTAAAATGCTTTTTTTATATACTGATACTTCAACTCCATTGTTGAAATATCCATTATGGTAAGCAAAGGTAAGTGCCCAACCACAAAGGAGAGTGCATAAGAAGGAAAAAAAAGTTTATCTTCCAATTTATTATCACTGAGGGAATTGTTTACCGGAAATATTCTTTTTCTAATTTTTAACTGTTGATGGCTGTTATGGTTTAGATACAAGGTCCCCCAGAAGCTGATGTATAAGACAATGCAAAAGTTTTCAGGGGTGAAATCATTAGATTATGAAAGGTGTAACCAGATCAGTGGATTAATCCACAGATATAGATTAACTAGGAAGAAACTGTAGGCAGGTGGGGTGTGGCTGAAAGAATTAAGACACTGGAAATATGCCTTTAGAGTATATGTTTTGTCCCTAGTGAGCAGAGTTCTGCTTCTTTGTTGTTAGGTCCTGAGCTGCCACAGTTATACACATCTAACATTATGGTCTCCCTTACTTTTGGCCCAGAGCTATGGAGGAGTCAGCTAACCATGGAATGACACTCTGAAACCATGAGCTGAAATAAACTTTTACTCCTCTAAATTGTTGCTGTCAGGCATTTGGTCACAGTAACAAAAAGATGACTAAAACAGTGGTGAATTGTTCAGTGTGGGAGTTAAGATCAACATATATTAATTATGAGAAAATTGATTGTCCGTTTCTTAAAATCTTAATAGAATTCATGAATTTACACATTATAATTCATAGACTATAATAATATAGCCTCATTGCCTTGTCTTACAAAAAAATCCATTCAATATAATATCATATTGACATATGTGCATATTATGATATGCATATTGCATATCATATTGCATAATATAATGTCATTGTAATATATATAAGCTCACTAACAAAAGTTATATAGACCTTAAGCTAAGACAAAAAAACATGTGGGGTCCAAATGGCATGAAGGGGGATGAAAATAAGAAATAAATTTCTCTTTATTTAGTGGTGCTACATGGGAAATGCCATCTGATTTACATGAAATTGCAATTTAACTTATATATAAGATAAGCTAAAACCATGGCTAAAAGTTAAATGCATAAATATTATAGTATCTATAGAGATAGTAGAAATCATTGAAAGTCTGGGTTAATTCCCCAAAAACCTCCTAAATGGTGATTCGTGTTGTTTTGTTTTCTCTTCCATAAATTTATTGGGATGGCTGTATGGATACATGTTTTTGTATATTCTGTAATGTTGATATTCAAGATTAAAAGAAAATTTTCAATTTAAGGTTAAAATCTCATAAAGGTGGGCTTTTAGCAAATAGAAATTTTTAATATAAGCAAATATTATCTATGAGGACAGGGAGGAAACTAGGAGAATAATATTTACAATGATAAACCATAGTTTCTAATGTCCCAAATGTTGAATGATTCTTCTTGATTTCCCTTGTAAAATATACACAATGATACTCACAGACCTGGGGAAGTAGCTCATTTGTAGAGTATTTTCCTAGCATATGTATGGCCCCAGACTCAAGCCCCAGTACTACAGGGGAATAAAGAAGGAAGACCTCAGACCTTACAGTTTCTTAAGCTGGGAATAAATAAGGTGACTATCAACCTCTAAGCCAAGTAACTTGGCTTTTAGAAATTGCAGAAGTAGTTTTCTATTCTGTTCAAGTGGATGGATACAAGACATTTTCTGATGCTGAAGGCCTACTTCTCTGATGGGATATTAACCTTTGCCACCCTGCCAGGGCAATGCTAACATGATTTTGTCCTGAATAATGGATTTTTTTTTCCTTAAATAAACTCATTCAAAAGTTGTTAGTTTTTTAAAAAGACTCAATCAATTGAATGAGACCATCACTATTTTAGCAATCTCCTGATTATTAAAAACAAATCAAAATGTTCCCAAGTTCTATAGGTTAGTACAAATATACCTTATGCCAACAGCTTCATTATAATCAGGAAAAAAAGCTGCTTTTCAACTTCTATATAGCATTTATGTGAAGTCTATCACTCAGGACACTACAGAAATATAAAAGTAGTAATTTTCCAAGTGTATGATTCTTTATGTCTCCCTAGCCCCAGCAAAAAGGCAAATCACAGGTTTTGCATGGCTGTCTTCCTTTCCAGGTTGAAGTGAGACCATTTTATAATGAAACCTTATAGTTCTTTTCTTTGTTAAGCTCTCCTTTACCTATTGTAGAATAATTTCTGAAAATTAGATATACATGTGCTTAACTTTCCTATTGTACTCCTTGTTTCAGAGAAAGAAAAATCACACACAAAAAGGTAGGTTTTCTGAAAGGTTGAAAAGAATATGGTGAATTTGCAACAGAAAGAAAATTAGAAAAAATATCCACCTTGACATTCTTGGTATCAAATAGTTTTCAAATTATTATTTAAAGCAATGGTCCCCCTTCAACTTCTCATGTTCCTTTTGAAAATATAACTATACATTGTCTCTGGTTTTTTTTCTCCCAAGACCTTAGCCCACCAGCTTCTAACATTTTCTCCTCTCCTAGTCTCCACATTCATCTCCTCAGTGAGACCATAGTTAGACAACTTTAGGAATCAAGCCAACTCACAACTCTGCCCTTTTATCTTAATAGGATTTTCCAGAAATCATGTGGATAAAGATCATACCAATTATTCTGCTTTTTCAGCTCTCAGTAACAGGAAAGTGTCTGTTAATGAGATTTCGGTATTGATAGACATCAACATTTTCCAGAAAGAAAATGGCATCATTTCCAATGTGCAGGAAGCAATTTCTCAATGGATAGTCAGGTTCAAAAAGCACAGGAAATATAAAAATGAAAGACTTAAAAATTATGGTCATGCAGGCAGCTTGTTTATTTTAACCAATATATTTCTAAACAGAAATGAAATGTGTTTTTATGATTCTTGCAGTCTGGAGTCCATACCTACTGGGGCAGAAAATCAACATTTAATAATGTTAAATAATTTCTGCCCATAGAGGATATGTAAGTTCTCAAAATGTTTGGATACATATAAAATGAGCAGTACCTGGAATTCAAGTTCAACCAGTGAGACACATAATCTTTGTGTTGCCTTTTTCCATATCCCTTGATTGGCATGTGTAGGAAGGCAGCAACTCCTAAAGAAACTGGGTTTTGTGGGTCATTAATAAATGTTCTTTCAGAGAAACTAACTACATGTAGGAACAAAAAATAGCTTCAATGAAAAATTATGATTATTGAGACCACAGACTCCAAGCTTATTGGATTCTAGTCTCTCATTGTCTTTGAGCAATTTTACAACTCATAAATTAGAGAGAGATCTGATGGAAATGCAAACTAACGCAAACATTACATCCACAGGAGTAGTTTAACCCAAGAATTTCATCTTGCATGATCACTCACACAGATGCTCATAATGAAAACTAGAAAATATTACTAATTCTTCTCTTTACCTTTCACTGTCCACAACTTGTCCAGTAGCATTAAATTATATGCCAATTCCCCCATTAAATGATACATGTATTTAACCATCCTGGCCCAAGCCATCACCCTATCTCTCTTGAAGTGATAACCAGAGGATAAACTTCAGAACTTAAGTCAAATCATGTTTTGCCCTGCTTTCCACCCTCCAATGCCTTTTCATCACACTGAGAATAAAATCCACCTTTCCTGCAGGTGATTTTTACTTATTAAATAGTCTTTTCCTCTCTCTCTCTCTCTCTCTCACACACACACACACACACACACACACACACACACACGGCATTCATCTCCAACTGTTGTTCTTCTTGCTTATTTTTGCTTGAAGATATCAAACTTATTCTATCTTCAAAGACTTCATGATCACTCTCCCTTCTCCAAGTAACACTTTCTAGAACTTTCCATGGCTGACTCATTACTCAAAATCTATTGAGAGAAGCCATACTGGACCATCCTATTTAAAAGTGTATCTTCCTTCCAGAGCCCTGACCTTTTCCTTCTTTATTTTCTTAATTACACATACGAAAATCTGAAATTATATCACATATCCATGTGTCTATTATTATCATTGCCCCCATACTAAAACATCAACTCCTAGAAATCACAGACTCATCTTTCACAGTTGACTTGTCAATGTCCACAACTGGGTGTGGCTTAAAGGATGCCATTGTGGGCTGAATAAAATCCTCCTCTACCACCATTGGGTCACTTCTCATTCTAGAAACTGTGACTATGTTACCTTAAGTAGCAAAGGGACTTTCCAGATGGGATTAAATTAGTGATCTCAAAATAGGTATATTATCCTTGATTATCTGGAAGGGCCTTAAATGTAATCAAAGATTTTTTATGAGAGGTAACTATATCAATGATGATCTGGTGATGAAACTGAAAATGAGAAGGGAGGAGACAGAATTCTGGCAGCCTCTAGAAGCCGGAAGAGGCAAGGATGCACTCTGCCATCAAGCCTCCAGAAGACAATAACCTCCAGACACTGTGATGTTAGCACCTGTTATGGTTTAGGTGGGAGGTGTCCCCCAAAAAGCTCACAGATGAGACAATGAAAGAAGGTTCAGAGAAGAAATGGTTGGGTTGTAAGCATCTTAACCCAATCAGTGATTTAATCCCGATAGGGATTCACTGAGTGGTAACTGAAACGGTAGGATGTGGTTGGAGGAGGTGGTAATTCCAGTGTGTTTTTGGTGTGTATATTTGTATCTGGAGAGTGGAGTCTCTCTCTCTCTATGCTTCTTGATCACCATGATGTGAGATGTTTCCCTGTGCTATGATGTTCAGCCTCATCTTGAGCCATGAAAAATGGAGCCAGCTTTCTATGGACTAAGACCTCTGAAACCCTAAGCCCTCAAATAAACTTTTTCTGGTCAAATCCTTTAGTCACAGCAACAAAAAAAGCTAAGTTAAACTGCCCCATAAGACCCATCATTTCTGACCCACAATTTTTAGCTAATAAATGTTTGTGTTAAGCCACTAAGTTTGTGGTCAATTTGTTTTAGCAGCAATATCGAACAAATACAGATGCAGTCAATAGGAATTCACTTAATGAGTCCACTTAATAGAGGAATATAATACTTTGGAGGGAGGTTGTATATTAAGAACTTTTAGGTCTTGTCTGTTAGGCTCATGAGAGTGTATGTAGAAAGCACTTTATATAATCACTCAATACTTACCGAATGTTATTATTTTTATGTTTTATAGTTCAAGGGAAGTACAAGCCCTCTGTTCCTTATCTCTCGCTGTACATTAAAACCACTTGAAGAAGTATAAAATGCTCATGCTGTATCTCCTAACAGCAAGGACCAGCTACATAAGTTGCAGGACCTCATGTAAAAAGTATAGGGCTCCTTAAGCACAAATTATTATAAACTTCAAAATAATACCAACAGCCTAGCACTTAAATCAAGCTCTGAGTTCTTGTAGGGATGACTGCACACATCATGTCCCCCACAGAGTTCCCTTTATCCAAAGCATTCTGAAATAAGTTGTATGGGCTTGTTTTAAATGTCAAGTTATTCTAGTGTGAAACCACAGTTGAGTACAACTGATGTAGTTCAACAATAGTTTTCAGTAAGTTGAAAACACTGAGACCCTTTGGTGGTACACCAGAATATCTCTAAAACAAATTTTAATGAGACAAAATCAAGCTTTTTTGCTTACTATGGTATGGCAGAGTGCTACCTCAAAGAAGTCTTTATTGCACCTCAGATGAAGGATGGCAAAACTGAAATATTTATTAAAATTCCAAGTGACTGAAGCCTTGGTTAGTTAGGATTGGGTAAAGATCAGAATGCAATTGTACAAGATCACAAGATTCTTCTATTGAAGAATCTGGTGGGTCTTTTAGAAGGTCCCTGGATAGAACATACAGTTATTTGTCACTTTTATTTTCCTGGGCAAGTGTTTTCTGGAAAAATTATGATGACAAACACAGTATGGAATAATAAAGTCAAGTTAATTTAGACTTTAGGCAGTGTAGACATGCTGGATTTGCTCCAGGAAGGTGAAATGTCTTGTTCAGCATTACACAAGTAGTGAGTGAGTCAAGATGGACCCTGAAGGTTCTGACTCAAAAGTAATGTTCATACCACCTTCCAGGGTGCTTCTGCACTTAGACTTGTGTAGGAGAGAGCAATAAAACAAAAGAAATGTGTGGAGCTTTTAACATATGTTAATCTAGATAACAAAGTAGATTTTACTAAAATTCTTTCCAGAGATAAAAATAATTATTTGTGATTCTGAGTTTTGTTAGCTGGAATTACTGGACCATGTAGGGTCACTAAATTTAGACAGTTTATATTCTGGCAGTGAATCTATAGGTCTTCATATTTGTGATGTGACACTTATCACATCTTGGATTAAATTATTACCCAAATCAATAGTGCATATTTGGTATGAAAGCCAAATGCATGAACAATGGAATAAAGAAGTGGGAACTGAAGAATGGTTTTTTGAAATAACTCCAGAAAGAACAATGTGGTTGAGGCTTTGATAATATGAAAACTGATTTGGTGGTGGGTTGCGGGTAGGGAGATGCATGTTTCCAATTAGAAAATCAGACGGAAGGAGCAAATTTGATGTAGTAAACTTGAGATTCTCTTCAGAAGCAAATCTTCCCTGTGAAATTGCAAACTGTATATTATCTTTGAGACAGCTTCAATAGCCATCTGATTTTTTTAAGACATTATATTACACTCTTAACAAAGAAAAACAGCCTACGTCAATACCACTTGGAACCGTCAAAAGCTGTTGCCTTGCTCCATTGGTGGTGAATGGTTTCATTCCAGGGGGATCTGGCTGCTGCCATGGAAGTCAACTTCAAGCCAACTTTGTAGCAGTCAGAACAGGCTAACAGCTCCCAGAAACTTGAGAAATTTCTGGAAAAATATGCCAATGAAGGTCCAAATAAAAAAGTTTTGAGTTGTGATTAGAGCAGTCCACTAAAGTGATACAAAGGCACAGACACAAAATTAAAGAGGTGCAGCACCTACCATCCTACTCCAAGGATGACTTATGCAGGTAAAACTAAAGAGGCTGAAATTAATGTAATGTTTGGTGGAAAGGATGTGCTCATATATGGCTGGGAGAATTCCTGAGGTGGAATGACTGCAAGATGTGACTCATGAGCCCTGGCCACTCCCCTGGGTGAAGTTGATAGGTGAGTGAGCCACAATTTGCTACATTCTTAATCCAAGAGCAAGAATTTTTAGCATTAAAGTAGCTGACAAACCTGAGGAGGCAATAGAATGGATAGCAACAACCTCAAGAACCATCTCATGGGGCCCATACTACATTCCTTGAGCAGATTTAGGGAACTGGGAGTGATAGCAAGCATAATCCATCTTATTCAGATCTTCTTAGGTAAGCATAAACAAGGTCCAAATTCCTTCAGGATCCCCTACACACACACAATTCTTCTTGAAGAATTGGCACCAATTTGACTGCAGTACAATAGGTTTCCTATGGTGAGGAATCTAAAAGAATCCAACATGGGTGAGTCCATAGGAGGATCACCCCAACCTGCCCAGACAAATCTGGAGGGCTGAAAGTGTCCAACACTTGCTTCTGTTGTAGAGAAGGAACTTCCAGAGTAGTCTCCACCATGAGGGTACTTAAAAGCAATGTAAGCTTTCCTTACACAAGGAACAGGGACTGGAGGAAATTGAAGATTCTCTGAATGGGGAGAGGGTATGAGTGTGATTAAATCCTGAATCTGATAAGTAGGCCTTCAGGAAATTTTCCATTTTCTATCTACACTGTTTGTGGAGAGGACAAAGATGAATTTTGGCAGAGGGAACTAGTCTAAAAGTTCTATGACAAAAGCCTGGCAAGAATTCTGATCTGGCCAGCATAAACTAAATATGTCAGATAAGGGCTGACAGATGGAAAATGTAGTAGGTATACAGGGACAAGTCCTTTGGACACATGGATATGGAAGGCCTCCTACCCTTTTCCTCTCTCAATAAAGGAGAATTCTGGCCATCGTCTTTGATATTTAGTACTTTCCTGGAGATCCACGGTTTTGTTGTACAGCAAGATGAACCTTAGAAACAGAGACAGTATATTTATATCTATGTCAGAAAGGATCTGTGGAAAGAGGATCTTCCTTTAGAGAAAGTAAAGAAGAGAGTTAGTAGTAAAAGGAAAGTGGCTAGGGAGAAGAAAACAATTGGTGCTGATACTTTGGGGGAACACCACAAAGAATTTTTAGGGAGAGAATAAAAAATATAATGAGGCAATACACTAGTTTGGGGAATGAATAGCTTCAGGGAATAAAAAGAGAGAATTATAATAATATTTAGAAAATCATTTATAAATCGAAAGATTTCTGGATTATAGTCCTTTGAATGCAATAATCCACAGATAGGGCTATCTGAGCCTCAGAATTTAATTAGTATCTGGCATCCTACCTCATAGCAAAAAAAAAAAAAAAAAAAAAAAATCATCCAACCTAAGAACACAATCATCACCAATTAGCTTCCTCCCAGTATTTACACTTGCTTCCAAGATCATTTTATTCTGATTTCAGGAGTTGGATAGATAAAGGTTGAGTGTTGATCTCTGATGGATCTGTTTATTTTTGGTTCATCCTTATTCTTAACATTACTTGTTTCAGAGACCCAACCCAAATGAAAGGGTCTCATA
Organism: Marmota monax; assembly: GCF_021218885.2. Lineage (NCBI taxonomy): Eukaryota > Metazoa > Chordata > Mammalia > Rodentia > Sciuridae > Marmota > Marmota monax. The sequence goes on along the minus strand of NW_026695222.1, from coordinate 5,795,649 downwards.
AACCCTTCCACTCTTAACCAATCCCTGTCTCCTCAACCACGGGATACTCTCAAAAGCATCCCTAAGCTTATCAACACTCCCCTATTTCTCCTCTTAGAAAGAGCAAATGCCATCAGGAGAAAAATAGCCATGAATGTCAGGATAACCCCTTGCTCTTTGATATCTTGTAGACTCTAATGCCATATAATACAAAATATATACATGCATATTTATATTGCTTCTAAAGCAATTTTTCACGTTGTTCTCATTGAAAGAGCTAGTTAAAATCCTCTGCCTCCTGATTAATGATGTGGAAGTTTCCTATTAATATCATTGTAAATATGAGACACAGAAATTTTAGGTAACATGCTTAAATTCAGATCCATGACAAGCTGTGGACCTAGACTCAACCCCAGGAAGATCTGTTCCAGTGTCTATTCTCAATCATCAGCTACTTGCCTGCTAGGGAAATATATGTTGCTTTCTAGCGTTTCCAAAACAAATCATGGAAAGTCCTGAGGAATATATTTCTAACATTATGGTATTTCTCCCAAAGGTGATGATAATAATCATCATCATCATCATCATCATCATCCAGGGAATGTCTCAGTCAAAATGTTCAAAGGATCAGTTACATAGAAACATTGTATATACCTGACAATAATAGAACTTATGGGTAATATGTTCATATAATAATAAAATTAAAAAGTATTGAACCAATATATACAGAATGAATGAAACTCAAATACATTATTTTGAAAAAAAAAAAAAAGGTACCTTTTTATATTTCATACTCCTTTCAGGTTTCTAAAGTTTTTCCAAAAAAAAAAAAAAAAAAAACCTATGATGTTTCTATAATAATTTTGTCTCAAGAATTTAGACAAGTCTAATCGGCCCTCTGATGAATTGCTTCCTTGTGTGACTTGTAATTGTTATGGTTTGGATATGAAGTGTCCTCAAAGACTCATGTATTGAAGGCTTGGGTCCCCAATGCAGGTATGTTTAGAGGTAGGGCTTTTGAGAACTGATTGAAATGTGAGGGCTGACTTCATCAGTAGATTAATCCACTGATGATCTATGACCACTGGGTGGTGATAAAAACTGTAGGCAGTTGAAAGATATTGGTTCCTGGGGGTATTTCCTTAGGGGGACTGTACCTTGTCCTGGCCTTCTCTCTCTCTCTCTCTCCTTCCTCACCTCAGGTCTAAAATGTTGTAGGCAACCTACAATTGACCAAAACGTCAAAAAAAATTTTTAAATTCTTTCCTCTTCTAAGTTTCTCTTGTCAGCTATTTTGGTCACAGATAAGAAAAGCTAATACAGTAATTTTGGATTGTGAATTCATCTTAAATGGGGTTTTACTTGTGTGAATCTTTAAGCCAGGATGGGGATGTTTTAAAGAGTAGTTTTGTTGCTTTCACCTATATGACCTCACCTGCTGCTCCATTAGCCTTATAATTTCTGTTTTGAGACTATGGAACTATTCTCAAACTGCAAGTTTTATAAGGTCACACCCATGATTATAATTTCTTAGAGAGGCCTATTGTGTATCAACACATACACCAGGCTAAGAAAGGTTTTCTTGTGCTAGTGAACAGACTTGTTTTGCCAAGTATGTAAAATGGGATATTATTTAAATTCCAATATCCCATCTTGAGGCAGCCAACACCTTTTATCCTCTAACCACGTGGCCAATAAAACGTATATTCTGCTATTTCCTAGGGCAACAGCTTTCCACCACCACCATTACCATTATCACCAGCACTGGGAGAATCCTAGTACTAACAGTTTATTTGTTTCATGGTAAATTTTCAGCCTCATGTTCTTTTTGAGATCAACTTTGCCTTTAAAAAGATACCAGTTATAGTTTAGCCAAGATCTCTAGCTTTTGTAGTGAGCTTTCAAATGTTTTCTACCATATTTCTTGAAAAGTGTGTTTTGGAAATGCTAGAGATTAAACTCCTCCTTGAAGATTCACATTATTAGCTCCTTAGAGGACACCAATTTAAAAATTCCTTTGATCAAAAACTCTTTTTGACATACAATGCACAAAAATCTCTTCTTGGGTTGGGCCATAGATCACCACTTTATGCATTTTATAAATGAGACCATTCTGCTAGCCCAAGAAGAGCCATGAACTAGTTTCTTGAAGTCATTTACTTGGACCTACTAATAAGACCATGTTTGAATCACAAGACAAGGGCTTATCTTCCTCTTATAGTATAAGAGCAGAACTACAGTTTTAAAACATGTCAATATCTATGTTAAAAAAAATTACCTTCCTTTATGCCATTTAAAAAGATAATTGCCTCTGTTAGAAGGTAATTCCTACTTTTCCAGGGTCTACAAAACAAATGCTTTGAAAAGAGGGTCAAATGTCTTGATGCCAAAATTATAATCCAATGGCTTGGCCCATGGTGTTATATATGGACTGACCTAAATAAACAAGACATTTGGAAAACTCCATTCTATACCTGGCTCTCTCACCACTATTGCAGTAGTATGCTATTTTCCACCAGTGGAGAGAGCCTTCCCTCTATTGGCAGTCAAGGATATCAAAAGTATTAAAGAATGCATTGTACAATAATGTTAGTGGCCAAAGTAATTACGAGTGTGTGGTCAACTTATAAACTACTGGGTTTTAATGCTATTTATTAGACTAAGATTCATGCTTAGAACTTATACACAGAGAGCTTGTTTGAAGAGCAGTTCCATAGAATAACAGCCCAGTAATTAAGATTGTCCTAGAACACATATATTCTCTGGGTCTATCCTATGGTCTCTACCTAAGCAACAACAAAAAATAATTTTAGAAAAGGTCTCCATAAGTGACAGTAGTACACAATGAATTCTGATGGTGAAGACTTTCCAAAGGATAATATTTAAGTTAACATGATTAGTCAAATGTCTACTAAACAGAATATTTGAGAAATCTATAAATTTCTGATAAGAGTATCAGATATTTATTTTTTTTTTTTTTTTTTTTTTTTTTCTGTTTTAAATTTTTTATTGTTGGCTGTTCAAAACATTACATAGTTCTTGATATATCATATTTCACAATTTGATTCAAGTGGGTTATGAGCTCCCATTTTTACCCCATATACAGATTGCAGAATCACATCAGTTACACAACCATTGATTTACATATTGCCATACTAGTGTCTGTTGTATTCTGCTGCCTTTCCTATAGTATCAGATATTTAAATAGGAGGAAAAGCTCATGCAAAGATTAGAGAGAAAGTGAATTCATAACTTTCTCTTCAAAAAGAAAGTAAGGGCCAGAATTTATCTCGCTGGGTAGGCAAAGAATCTCTACCAAGAATAACCAAGTTTATATAGGCTGAGACAAAGCTAACATACATATTTCTCTGTAGGAGGAAATAAGATTCAGAGTTAGTTACTCTGAGGGAGGGATTTAGAGGCATACCAATTTAATAACTTTCTTACTACATATCCCACTATCATCTTCTAAGAGAAAAATCAAATCTCCCATCACATTAAGGCCTGAAAGTGTTTAAAGAATTGCCTCACCTCCTTTGTGCTATTTTACTGCAATAGTGGCAAGAGAGCCAGGTGTAGAATGGAGTTTTCCAAATGTCTTATTTAGGATACCAGGTCGGTCCACAGTGTCTTGGAGGAATCACAGCATCATTTGCCATAGGTTCCAGTCCTGCCACCCCCAGACCTCAGGACTGGGAGGTGAGTGGAATGATTTTGTAAAGGTAATACAATTGGCTATGTATGATGATGAGGAGCTCTTGAATCATAGAACTCGTCCTTGAGCAGCTAAATGGCACATAATTTGGTCTTTACAGAGTTGGGGTGGGAGAGGTGGGGAATGAACAGACAGATAAAGAGCAAACACAGAAGAAAAAAATTTTTTTAACAAAGTAATATTTTTAACTGCCTAGGCAAATGGTTTTGTGAAAATACTTATATGAAAAGCAATACACTATTTTGCATTTATGTAGTCATCACTATTGGGTTTTGACATAAATGAAAATTTACAATAAAGTGAAACCACACAGGATTAAGGATTATGTACAATTCTGTATCAGATGATCTATAATATAGGCAATGTACTGCTTGAAACAATATCTTGATTTCTCATTTCACTTGCTGAAGATGTACAAAGAATACATGGATAAACAGAACACTAAATGAAACGTCAAAATAATCAATACCATTACAGAAAATATACATAACAAATTTATAATGCATGACAATACAAATAAGCAGTGTCTTTAGTATAACAACTGCATTCCACAAAGAAAGTATCTACTAACAAATATGATCTAACTATACCGAAAACATATCACATATATAAAGCATCACAATCTACATAAATTTTACTGAGAATAAGCCATCTGAAGGCCATATCCTGGGCTGAAGTTTTCAAATAAACCTCCACTTTCAGAAAGCTGTTCACAACAGCCCCATCAGGTTTCATCAGACTTGATAACATTTGGCTTTTGCAAGATAAGCTATAATCTTCTCAAGGGAATCAAAATGTAAGACTGAGGTAAAGAGATACTACAAGAGGGAACTTTTTTGTTGGCACAGAAGATTTACATGAATAACCTCCAAAATGCTGATATATTTGACAGGATGGGTTCACAACACATGTATAATACTGACAGAAATAACACTACAACACTGAGATGAAGGACCTACTGACAAACACTAGCAAAAGCACCAATCCCTCTTCTTTCTCTCACTTCATGCTCAAGATTTTACACTGAAATTTACTCTTCTTTTCTACCTTTTTATTTTAATTTGGACCCTTTAATGTTTCCCATCCTGTAAGCAACAGAGCAGCTAAAGTCCCAAAAGCCTTGCTAACAAAGTTGGATGGCAAGTATTCCCTTAAATAGCATTTTTATCATCCAACCCAAAGGAGGTACAGGATGCAGATCTGCAAACTTACATACACTCAAATCATGAAGCAACCTCCAAACTATCAACAGAGTTTGGGATCATAAAAAATCAAAATACAGCTTTCATAGCTGCAAAAGCCAACCTATTCAAAGCCTGTTTACTTTTTATAGGTAGTTATTTTTAGCTTACAGGGATCATATTCACAAGATGATGTTGCAAGTACGTGCCAAACAGTGCAATGCCCTGTGAATTTAACAGGCACTATCCCTGACCTATTCAATTATACTTCAAAGGGAAAGAAAGTGGAATTGCTTGTGCATTGCTTCAGTGAGATCCCTAACCAAGCAGGCTTCTTTTAGCAGATCTAGCAGAAGATGAATAATAAAAGAAATCAACAATAGGGTAACTAGAAGTTTCACATTCCTTCTAGGAGATGAATAATAAAAGAAATCAACAATAGGGTAACCAGAAGTTTCACATTCCTTCTAATCAGTGACAAGGCACCCTGCTCCCAACTACCTGCACATAAAGTGCTATGTACCCACACTCCACAATCATTACTTTACTTCATTCACCTATTCTGAATTCGCATAAAACACAATTGTATGATTAAACAAACTGATACTGCAATAGAGGGAAGCATGACTTTTTAAAAAAATTTTAAAATCAAAATCACATTTTCCATGCATTTAACCACTGGATTAAATATATTACTATAGAAAAAAACCAATTGAAATGCTGATCTGACTTTAAGTTTAGGTTGATGTTTTTATTTAGTTTTATATTAAGTATTGAAAACAAACCTAGAGGTTCAAGTGGAAAGATAATAAATTAGATGTGTATGAATCATGCCACCTCCTAGAAAAGCTATCTTTTGTTAGGATGATAAAAAAAAAAAAGGAAAAATCAGGAAAAAATGGTTCTTATAGACAGATACTTAAACTTTTACTGGAGCCTCTTCCCAAGATGTTTTTCTTCCCACTCTATATTTTTAAAAAAGAAAATACATTTTTCTTATCATGTAGTTAGGTATTATTTGGGGTCCAACTGTAAATTGGGCTTACACTTAATAAAAAAAATAACAAAAACAACAACAACAAAAACAAAAAAACAAAGTAGAACGTGTTTTCTTTCTCATGCCTTTCCTCTAGTTGAAAACTTCACTTTAAAAAATTCTATTTGCAGGAGGGACGTTATATAGAAAAGCCAATCTATGAAACCTTTCTTATTTCATAACTCTAAACTTGAACTCACTATTCTTTGAAATCTTTGTTTACACAGTTGATTGTAAGAGAAAGAAATCCAGTGACAGGAGGACAGGCACAGCTTAGCTTGAGAGTATCCAGAAAAGCGTCCTGGTGTCAGGGAGTAGAACTGCCCCCATCAGAACCATGGCACTTTGGGTGAAGGTGTGTCAGAGGGGCAGGAACTGGAGGGAGGGGAAGAAACAGGCACAGGTCAGGTCAAAATTCTTCCTCCCAGTCCATCAATTCTGTGATGGTCTGAAGAGCACAATTACTAGCAACTTTAACAAACTTCAGCATATTAGGGAAGAGACTATTAGCTGAGTTGGAAAGATAAAAAATAACTATCTTTGAAAATCAATTCTCCTAGTAAAAATCTCCTTTGTGCAAAGTTGAAAGGAGCTTCAATCAACTACAGGAGGGCAGAGAGTTTCAGAGCCTCCCCTACCAGTGAGCCCCATTGTTAACAGTTAATACAAGGAAAGGGTTATATAAATAGTCAGATAGAAATAGACTGCATTTCCTTTTTAAAGATGACAGAAACTTTCTGAATTTCATAAACCTGTACTCATTATTCTGTCTGGACCCAAGGGGTATAAGCTTGACTTTAAGCATCTTTCATATGCTTGGAATCTAATTTTATGAATTTATTCTACGACATAAATCAGGTAAGAGAAAAGTATATGGATGGATTTTGAAAAGAAATTGGGTTCCCTGGGTACTTATAGTAGATTGAGGAGTGAGAGATTTACAAAGATACAATTCTCTAGAAGTTAAGGAAGATGGAAACAAAATCAAATATTTTACATCCTGATACTGACTTTCATTAATTTTTTCACCAAAAGCACATCAAGTGAAGGAAACTAGAAACAGTTTCCAGTTATTATTAAAGTGTTTCAAGAGCCAGGGAACCCCCTGAGATGGAAACAAAACAACACAGTATTCAAGTTTTCTTCACAAGGCTACCCTGTACTGGGCAAGACTTAGATCACTTCTGGCTTCAAAAAAATATAAAGCATTGCTAAAGAAACTTTCTGAAAAAAGAAAACTACTACAGGTTGGCCAAAAACTTGTTTTAAAATCTGTGCTGTAAAATCCCTACTTCCTTTGAAACTCCAAAGGTTACAACATTTCATTTGAGATAGTTGGCAGTCAGGGCTTCATCAGTTGTGTTACTGATTTTCTAAACCTTCAAATGAGAATAAACATGGTGGAAGCAGACCTGGCTGCTGCATCTCCTAAGTGAGAAACAACTGTGAAGAGTGTGGGTAGTCTACAGGCTCATAGTAGAAAAGTTGGAGAAATAAAAAATAGGAAATAAAACATAACAAAGGAGATTTAGAGCTGGCATATTTCCAAGCTCTTTTCTAAAACTGTATCCAGGGCCCTCTCGATTTCTATCTCTAAACAAATATTTGTGCACTGTGGTGCATGATGTTTCTTACAGTTTCACAAAATAAACAGTTAACACATGAAAAGGAAGCAAGACTTCTGCTATTCTTTGAGGATGCTCAGAAGTAAAGGCTGCTTTGCCTTCATTTTATGGATCTGTAGCTTTTTCTCCAGAGGGTGCTAATGACTGGGGGTTGCCTCCTCTGGTTAAGACTCTCAAGCCCCAATTAAATGAACTTGTTCCCATCCAGATCCCCCAAACAGATCATAACAGCATGTTGTTTTTATCTCTCGATTGTCATGACTGAAAGATTGTCCTTAGGGTACATGAGGCCTGTGCCTATGATACAATGCCACTAGAGATCATCTTTTAAGGGAGAAGCTTTCTCAGTCAGGAAAAATTAAGGATTTGGTTTAAATTGCAGACCAGAGGAAAGCTGACATATTCTTTTGGGCTGCACTGTTGGAAACTGCATCACCGAACCTATCTATGGTCCCTTACTGGCATTCTGACTCTTGCGCTGCCTCAATGCATCTTCTGCCACTTCTGTATCAGGTGAATGGGGCTGTTCTGTGACGTCTTCTTCAGCCTCATCAGGTTCAACTTCTTCCTGGGTCATACTGCCCTCTCTCAGGGGCCCTTGGTCACTGACTTCACTTTTCTCCTCATCCATACCACCTGGCAGATTGTCCTCTTCCTCTTCCTCCTCTGCTTCATCCTCATCACCAAGGTCTTCTTTCTCTTCTTCATCATCAACAAGGCTGTCCTTGTTTTCTTCTTCATTTGAATCATCTTTTTCCTCCTCTGCATCCTGCAACTGTTCAGCCCTGTGAGCTTCCTCAGACTTCTGATTCTGCTCTGTAGAGAGAAGACAGGAAAAACATCCTCCAAATAAATGATGGTAATTCAGTATTCAATTGAGTGTGTTTATCTATGAAATGAAAAAAACAGGTGAATTGACAGTTTTATCCACCTTGAAGCTCTTGGTATTATACAGAACAATTCCTTACTTAGCATCCTAGCCCCCACCTAGGCTTCTCCTTCCCTGAGGGCCTTCAGTTACTATGTTGACTTTGGCAGAACATGTGGGCAGAGAGCAAAGGTTCCTTCATGCTCTGTATTTTGTAGCTTTTAAAAGGGTCAGTGGCTGACTGGTCATAGCAATTGGTTCAGAAATGTGACTTGAGCTGAACCAATCAGAATACTCCCTAGGAGAGTCAGGAAGAAAGGCCATCCTGTTTCTTAGTAACTGGTTAAACTGGTAAGATGTGAGTTTGGACTGCTGACAGCCACTAAATGAGCACCATGGAAACAGAAATCCAACATCACTCAGGCTGGGAATGATGCCAGAACACCCTTGGACTTTTCAGACAAGTAAGCTAATAAATTTTCATGTTCCCCCCTGAAGATGCTTTATACTGGGTTTCTGTTACATTTAAGAATTCTAAGGATCACATATATTATTCAATTATCTATGGAAGTCTCAAAGCCCCCAAAATTTCAAGTATGAAAATTCAAATTTATCTAAACTTCAAATAAAATTCAACAATTACAAAGTCTTTATGCAAAGTCTCAAAAAATAGCCATGAAAAAGACATTCAAATCCAGGGCCACTTAATTCCAGAAGCAGTGTGAAACATTGCTAGGATTCAGGAATACTGCCTTAAAGGACAGTAACACACAGTAGAGACTCAATAAATGTGCACTTCTCTCCCTCCTATTGTTCAATTCAAATGAGGAAAAGCTGTCCACTGATTAATAAAGGGCATAAAACTAAAGAGCAATTACCAATATAAAATATACTCCAACTTAACAGAGGAGAAAAAGGATTTTTTATTTTCAAATATACTCAGAGAACATATTTTAAGAAAATTGTCAAGGTGATATTTTGTTCATTTAAAAAATCAGGGGAAACCCCCTATGTATAAGAAGCACAAAAAGAATTCCAAACCATAGAACACCATAAAATTCTAAACATACTCTCACATATGAGCTTTTCAGACTTACCAGAATGTTCAGATAAATTCCTTGGAAGTGGCACATAGAAACATTCTGATATTATCACCAAGATCTGGAGGAAGAAAAGTGATTTTATAGTAAGTTCACATAACAGTTATTACCAAAGGGTATCAAAATTAGGCCTTGCTTCTATATAAACACATTCTTAGACTAATAATTAATAGCTGATCAAAAGTCTTCAAAAAGATAAAGATATAATTAAGAATTTCCTCCTTTCAAATGTGACGTAACACAGGAAAATACCAATAATTTAGAACAAGGGCCACAAAGTCAAAAGCCTACAGAGAGTCTACTATAAATAGATGAGTGAAACAGGTATAAGAAAACAGGCTCTACAAGCCAAGTCTAAAATGGTCTCCTTAAAAACACTATTTTGAACAAAAAAAACTACTACGTATTTATTTGAGCTGCCCCACACTAATGGGTAACCCTCAATTGAGTGGAAGAACACTTCAGGGTCTGGAATTCTTAAGAATACCATTGAAATTTCTACAGACAAACTGTGAGAAAACTACTCAAAAATGTGAACTAAATCCTATTTGAGGCAGTGATGGATTAGTCTCATCTCTGACCTTGACTGAAGCATAAGTCATTTTCTATTGTAATAACCATGTCTTTTTCCTTGATGAACTCTAAGCTCCTTAAGGATAGGATCCATCTGCCATGGCCAGGGACCAGTAATGAGCCATACTGATGATACTAATGGCTACATCCAATAAGGCACCTGGTGCCAGAACAAAATTAGGATCCACTCTCTTTGTGTACAATTTTCCCTGCCCTTAAAGCACAACACAAACAGATCCAAGAATAAAGAAAGCTGCCCATTTAGAAGGCTATACATTTCTTCTTGTATTTAATGCTTAGATTACAACTTCTTTTTGAATAATTGTCCAGTCTTTAAAAACAGGAATAGTGCTACATATACTAGTGTTTTACATGTGCTCTAAAATTTTAAATAAGTCAATTCATAGTCCTTTTGATTCAATATTATAAGTATCAAATGAGTACTCTACTTTGTGTTCAGGATTACTACTAGGCATATATTCATTTATTACTGTACTTGATATTTGGTTCATTAGGTTCAAGGTACCATGCATGTTAATATCTGGGGCGTGTGTTGCAAAGAGAAAAAAACTAAGTTTATGGAAAATAAGTCTCATACAAAGCACTCTGATACTTAAGAGATAAAGAGCTTACATCCAGGTATGGAGTGGAGAAGGATCAAGGATGGAGAAAGCATTGAGCCAGAACATAGAGTGGACAGCATAGGCAACATTCACTGCGTGGCTGCTCTAAGCTGCAGCCAGTGAGATTCCTGAGGCTCCTGGATCTCGATAAAGTCACAAGTGCCAGGTTCAGGAGACCCATGAAGTAAGGCAGTGCATTTCAGGAAGGCTTTGTGGGTTGGGGAACAACAAGCTCCAAGCCATTAAATCACCCTTACCAGCAAAGAGGAAGCATTTCCATGTGTTAGGACTGAGGTTAAGGATCTTACATTTTTAATGTGATATTCATATGTTTACTAGCTATTTTCAGGACATAATATCTCTTGTGACTTTTTTTCTTTCTTAATTTCACCAGGAAGGACAAAGTCCTAATATATTGCAAGTGAAGAAGAAATATCTTTCAGTGACAATACAAGCATTTCCAACAATGCCCACAAGGGAGAAACTTGCATTTATGATACTAGAGGGCAGGCTGGTACTGGAGAAAAGACTCACAGGGGACCAATCCCACCTTTGTCTTTCTTGCATTAGCTGAATAACCTGAAGTTCCCTTAACTGCTTTCGCTTATGCTCAAAAGGACAGGTTTGAGCTAGCCTACCACCAAGGCCTGTTGTCTTCCTTCTCAGAAACTGGGAGGAAATCCTCTCATCTTTTCATTAGATTCTTTCACTTCAAGGTCTAATTCTGGTCTAGAAAACCTTTCAGAAACAGTCTATAGGAGAATGGTACCTTTCTCTTCATCTTCTACAATGACCATAATAGGTTTTGGCTTCTACCTAGATGCAGATAACCATGCTCCAAAATGAAGAGGTGCACTGAAAGATGGAGTTTTTTCACAGAGTTATGACATTCATGATTCTAACACTGGGGACCTTCCTCTGTGGAAGGCCCCAGGCTAGACATTGGTTATCAGCATCTAGAAAAATAATCTACTTAAGCACCAGAATTTGAATAGTGCCTATATATGGCAACAGAAATAGATATGGCAGAGGAGAAAGCAAGTCAGCCTCTTCTTTTTCCATGAATGAACTATCTGAACTGAAAAGCTTGTAGACCTAAGCTACTTGGATCATAGCCTGTGTTCTGCAGGGCTTTTCTGCTTCTCTAAAACTTTGCTGCCTTTCACCCTTCAGAGTCCAGTTACTGACAGCAGAATGTGATCCTGTCACAGTCATTTGATCTATAGACTATGAACTAAAGATCACTCCAATGTTAGTTAAAAATACAGAATATATACTTGATTCTAAAACTGAGCTCTTTATTTAATGTGAAAAATAACATTTTATAAAATACTTCTACCATTACCAGGCTCAATCAAGAAAACAAACAAAAGTCAAATCAGCAGACTTGTTTTCATTTCCCATATTTTAAAACTGGGGTTGGGGGGAATAGTAAATACAATAGTCAAGCTAAATGAAGAAATAATAGAACATTTCTTATGGAAAACATCTTGCCCTCCTAGCACTATGAAGACACACATAAAAGGAAGGAATGTCTCAAAAGTCATCAGAACCAAGTTCACATGTCTGCAAGCCTGGCCTTGACTTTTAGCCCCAGGTAATGGCAGAGGTGTCACAGAGTGCTGAAACTCACATCTGAAGCTCTGGCCTCTAATCCTGACTGTAAAAAGCAAGTGAGTCACAAAGCCTCTGCTGGCTGCAGCTTCTCTGGGAAGGGGGGTGGTGAAATAGAGTATTTTAAAGGCTGTTTCCTTTGAGTACTCAGGCAATTCCTACTCTTCTATTTTGAGAAACCCTATACTCAGCAGTTTTATCTCAGATTTATTCTATCTGAACTACTCATCTTTACATCCTGGCTTCACAACAGATGTGTCATTCCCCAGGGAATGTGGGCAAGATGTGGGGCAGCTGCTTCTCTGGGCCACTCAGAGCCAGTCTCAGTGATTCTGTTGAGCAGCAGCATCCTTTTCCCTAGTGTGCTACACTCACTCTGTGGCTAAGAGGTGAAAACAATTGAGAAATGCTTCTTCTATAATCCTAGAAGCTAGTGAAAAGGCCATTCTGGAATAGATGATTTCAAAAGAGATAAAAGAATTCAGCTCTTTCAAATTGTACAACTAATTCCTAAAGATAAGATTTAAAACTACAAAAAAATAAAGATTTCTGAAGGCAAAAATTCTACATACTTTACAATTTTACAAAAACGTGATCTTAAAGATGTATTTACTATTTCTGATTAACAGATTATTTTGCTAAATAACATTATCTTCCCATGTTTTTATAAAGGCACAATAGAGTGTTTTCTTTATCACTTGAATCTTCTTTCTTCAAGTCAAGCCTCCAATAACCTTCCTATAATGTTATTTCAATCTAAGTTTCAAAATGAACCTCATGCATAAGCAGGCCTGACTCAATTTCTTAGACTTAAAAGTAACCTCAAAGTCTAAAACTCTTTATGCTGAGAATTTTCACTGGTTTTCCAACAGGTTCATACTCAACCTACATTCCCTTTGTCTCCATCTCTGAATTACCCAGGACCTCATCCTGTTCCCCTACAAAAGCCTCACACTGCTAGAAAAATCTGACATTAAAAATACATGGGAGAAGCACAAACAGTTAATTCTACTTAAATCCAAAGTCAAATCCCTTTAAAACAGGGCAGCGGAGACATGTAAACTAGCAATACAATTAATATAACAGAATATAACACACCAGGGACCTAATTATTAATTTATTCAGGTTGCTAAATTTCATCCCTACCTCTAAAGTTAACACCAGTAGTAAATCTCAAAGATAAGCCATAATGTGAATACAGCATGCTCTTGGAAAAATAAGAACTAAGTGTCCTCCACTCCTTAGAGTTATTACTTTGTCAGACCAAGTTGTGACTTAGTATCAAGTCAATTGCTAAGCATTTAAGCTTATTAAAAAGAAATGTACACAAACTTACCTAAAAGTTTGTTCTTTAATATAAAACTTTTATAATCATTAATTATTCTCACCATGGAGTAGTTAACAGCTATGTCATTACCATACAGTAAAAAGGCTTTTCAGAACTTCTAAGAATTCAACAGGAAATCAAGTTGATCAAGGGCAGGTTAAGAGAAAGACAAAAATAATTTGTATCAAAGAGTAAAATATGCCAGGTGTGGTGGTAAACATTTGTAATCCCAGCAGCTCAGGAGGTTGAGGAGGAAGGGTTGGGAGTTCAAAGCAAGCCTCAGCAAAAGCGAGGCAGTAAACAATTCAGTGAGACCCTGACTCTAAATAAAGTACAAAACAGGGCTGGGGATGTGGCTCAGTGGTCGAGTACCCCTGAGTTCAATCCCCAGTCCCCCCTTCAAAAAAAAAGTAAAATATGCCACACATTTATAGTTGCCTATATAATTAAATAAATAAATTTATTATTTCAACTTTCACCTAAAACACCTAGGGAGAAAATACTGAGATACCTACTGGATACTAATTTTCATGTCCAAGGAGAACATGGTGATTTACGCTGAATCTTTTTTCCCCCCACATTAATGACAGTGTTCTTTCATCCACATTATTTTACAAAATTCACCTCAGGAAAACCAAATATGTATAAGCAACTGTATGTATAAGCAGCTGGTCAGGAGCAGAGGTTCAATTGGAGGATATGAACAGAAAAAAAAAAAAAAAAACTTTGATCTAAGTAAGAAACAAATTCACAACTTTGGCCTTATCACCACCATAGTCTAATCAAGTAGGCAATGTGTAAAAACCATAGTCAACTCAGTTGTCTTGGAAACTATCAAGTCTGGGTCTCTGTTTCTTCGTTCACCAGTGTTTATGTTCTGGGCAATACACATCTTCAGAATAGTTAAGGGATAGGACTAGGGAGCGATAATTTAATGAACTTTCCATTATATCTCATATTACCCTTAAAAGTAACATTAAATAATCAAATGCTATTTAATTACTTGATTATACACAAAAGAATGTTTTGTGTTTTTTTCTTTCTTAGTCCCCTTTAAGTTTTACAGGAAATCCACATTTCTTTAAAGAAGAAAAAAATTGGTTTTCTCTCTTACCAGACCCATAAGGAGGCCAAAAAGCAAAGTGGCAATGACAAAAAAGACATAAGAACACCAGGCAGGAATTCCAAGGGTCACTGTGAAATAGTTGTGAAGATGCTGCAAACAAAAGAAAAAAAAATTACTTGTAATGAGGACCAAAAATATTTTAATCATCTTCTCTAACACCAACCTGCAAATTGTCTATCCATACATTTTTCCACAAAATGACCCCAAATATGTACCCAAATGACTCTTAATGAGCAAGTCAAGTTTTTCAACATTGAAATACTCAGAGTAATTATAAAGGTTGTATCTAAAAAGAGTTATCTTTCCCTAGAGCTCTGGACCTGAACAGAACTCTAGTAAACTGTTTTGCTAGTCCTTTCTTCGATCATGATTTGTTTTGTTTTGGTCCCTCATATAAATAATTATATATATTCAGTATTTATTCATAACATGGCATCTTTTAAAAAAATGAAATTCTTGGTCCTTTAGAAATTTTTATGTAAAGCAAAATGACTACAGAACCAACTATTTAAAATTGTCTCCATATTTACTTTTTCAAATCAGACTTATTATTCTATCCCTTAACAACTTTATTAACTACTACAAGTAATAAAATGCAATACTGAACAGAAGAAATTTTTTGATTAATTTATTTTAAGCAAATGAGATTTTATTAGTCTTTCAGTAGAACATACATTATCTTATGCTTACTATTCTCTGGGACTCTAATGACAAATACTTGAAGAGACACAATCTTAGCTAGGAACTAGTTACCTGCTAACTCACACAGGGTTATAGACATGAACCTGCTCATTTAATGTCAAGGTCCACTTAGATGCGAAGTTGCAGAGCTAATGCTTCCCCATGGTAATTTAGTCATCTGTTTTGATCCTTACATTGCCATCAACTATAATCCAAGCAATTTCTAGACACGGGGTAAAATGGTTCCAAGTTATATAGATATAATCAACAAGCAGAGATAATGATTAAATGATCTGCCTAGAACTGATAAAATAGATGAAAATGAATTCAAGTTTCTGTTTAATTTCATATTTCTCAAAATTTAAATCATTCCCATTGGTTTCCTAGTTTTATTTTGGGCAATTTAATAATACATTTTACTCTGGCTTAATTCTGAATGAAAGACAAGCAAACAAAAAAGTTGGTTAAATGATCTCATATAATCTGATAGATCTAAATGAAGACTCAGCAAACATTTTAAGCACTAACACATGTAATCAAAGTATTCAATCAACACTTGTTGAATAAGGAAAAGATACCAAATGCTTGAACTATTCACATGAAATATAAACAAACAATTTGTAAAGCTGCTGTCTTTCTTCTGTTGATGGCACTTGTCATCAGTCTGTGCTTAGTCAGGACGATTGCTTATGAAGGGTAGTTTAAAACTCTTTCAATGTAAGTTCAAAAGGTATTATACATTTCCTACTTTAGAACATAATGTTTATTGAACAATTTATGCTTTTCTTGATGACTCAGTGCAATCAACACGATTAAGCTCTGAAATGTGCCAAAGAATTAAGATACTAATTAAGATACTAAAAGTCAATCTGCCTCCGTGCTGACTCAGGGATGCATTCTGGAACTTGTTTTGTGTCTTCTGATTTACCTCATTTATGTGATTGGAATAAAAAAACTGAAATTTTTAGATGATTGTGTCTTATGCCCTTTCTGCAAAATAAATGATTGCAACTTTCAAGAAAATATTCTAACTTTTAGATTTTAGTAAGTTATTTGCTTTTGAATCATTGCATTCTGAGTCCAACATTTTTTAGCATTCTCAAAACATTATCTTATTGTAATGAGCTTCACTTCAATTTTTATACCAACCCACTCTTGAAGCAATTTGAGCTTCTTAAAGAAACTCTGCCATCTTGTGGTTTTTTTCAGGTAATTATTACTAAAGACATTAATCAAGTTATGTTTTCACAATCTGTAGATATGAATCTTTATCTGTTTACTTTGAGTTCATAATGGCTTTAGGGACCCTCTGTGAATGTTATAAGTCACAATATTAAGTATCTGGAGTTTTGCTTCAAGATCTGGATAGAACTATGATAAAATTGTTTTGCTCATTTTTTCTTCCATCATCAAAGATTTTTTTGGTCCCCCTTGCCTATGTGTACATGTGTGCATGTGTGTATGTATGTGTGTCCAAAATAATAACTGACTAACACTTATTTGATTTAATTTTAGATTTTCATGTTTGTTTCTTTAGCCATGTTTCTTTAAATACCAGTTTTCACTTGTGTAAAATCCTGGTCCTTGTTCAATATTACATGTTCTCATTACAAGGAAGTACCTGGATATTTACTGAAAATGCACTCAAATGTCACCTGATGGGTATGATAACCTATACCATTATATATTATATTATCTGACTTAGGGCTAATTTCTGGCTAAATATATAACTGAGTTGAAAGACCAAATGAAAAACATCACTACAACAGAGTAAATGAGAACAGACCAATCAGTGGTCAGACTGGATTTAAGGAACCAGGCCAAGGTCCCCATGATCAGAGGCAGAACCTTCCTTCCCCATGAAGGCCAGGACTCCCTCCAGAAGTCTAAACCATTACAGGCTGAATAAAATGCCACCCAGAGCATCCACCCATCCAAACCAATGTTTCACAGTCTCACTCAAAACTGAATTGGCCCTGAAAAACAGAAAGTCTTTGGATTTAGAACTTGCCTGTATCACAGGATATATACTCTGAGGTCAAGGACAGGCTTGATCCCTCACACACACAGATCAGAATTGCCAAAATATTTTCCCTATGTGTGAGCAGGCAGGAAGGACTCCTCGGTGGTAGTGGAGTACTCAATCCTCCTCCATGTTCTACCCCCAATATTTGCAATGAGACACAGACTTGCAATCTCTTGTAGAGTCCATGAAAGGAACCTCGTGAATGGCACAGTCTCACTGTAACATTCTACAAAACATTCTAGACATTTTTATGAGAGAGGAAAAAACACAGTAAGACAAGAGACACTGCTATGTAAATCACAAGGGAATGTTTTCAAGTTCTTTTTAATTTTTTTAGATGTTGATGGACCTTTATTTTATTCATTTATTTATATGTGGTGCTAAGAATCAAAACCAGTGCCTCCCACATGCTAGTCAAGCAGCACTACCACTGAGCCACAACCCCAGCCCTCAAGTTTTAAAATAGTATTATTCTCCAATATAAACATGCAAGACCTTTAATTCTCATCCTTGGATATTTATGAAACACTAAATTTTCTGTTATGATAATCTAATCAAAAGAGAAGGTGATATTCATCAAACAGATTGTCCTCTCCAGGATGTAGCATGCCTTAGTTTAGCTAAAATTTGCCATGCCTATGCCCTTTCATAACAACAGTGACCTTTAGGAGATATAAGTTATATCCTATATTAGTTTTAGTAATTCACAAAATTTGATCAAACAATATTTTAAATACATTTAAACACTAAACCTAGTTATCAAAAGTATGTATGTTGTACAAGTGCCACAGAATTGTGTTTTAAGTTTATAATTAGTCTTGTTTAAAATAAACAAATAAAAACAACAACAAAAAAGTATTCTTGTTGTCTATCACCAGAAGGGGAAAATAAAATAATAAAGATGGCAATGATTAATGATTATAACTACAAAAAGTAGTTATCAAATATAACATAAGTGCCAGATTCTATGCTAAACATTCAAAGAGTTCTGGTAAGAACAGTCTATGTCAGAGAAAGCAAACAGCTTCAGAAACATGAACACAAGGAGGAAAAAGATGGCTTGTGTTTTGAAAGGGAGAAGGATAGTGCCTCTGAAGCATGGTAGCCAATCATAAAGAGAGATAAGAAAACAAAGACTAGAACATCTCTGTCCACACATGTGCCATCAGACAAAAAAATATCTCAGCCTGGAGAACCCTAGTCCTGACTATGAAACCAGAGCCAATGGCAGTGCTTCCTAAAATGCAGTCTTCTTCACATCACCTTCATGACATTCACCTCACCCTATACTGCTTTGAGAGTATTAACATTGCATTAAGTTGAATCATTTTAAGTTTTAATAAAAGTTTAAAAAGTTTTTTATATTGCTACTGCCTTAGAAAATCAGAGTCAATTCTGGACTTTGAAGATGTCTCCTCTCTGAGAAACTTTTCAAGTTGTTCACCTTCTAGACTTCATTGACTCCTTTTATGAGTGAAGCATATGGAATGTCAAGACAATCCATGAGGACAGGATTACTTCTATGAGTTTATACAAAGATATCTAGTATACAGGTGAATGCCCTCATGATTGGATTAGAAAAACAATTTGAATTTGGTGATGGAGAGAACACTGATGATCATTTACTCTTAGCCACATTGTGGTACAAATTACCAATCAAAAATTCCTAGGGTTCCACTGGCCATGGTGGAGTATGCCTATAGTCCTAGCAGCTCAGCAGGCTAAGGCAGGAAGATTGCAGGTTCAAAGCTAGCAACTTAATGAGCTATAAGCAAACTAGTGAATCCCTGTCTCAAAACAAAAAAAATGTAAAAAGTTGGGGATGTGACTCAGTGGTTAATTGCTCTGGGATTCAATCCTTGTTACAAAAAAAAAAAAAAAAAAAAAAAATCCTAGGGTTCAAGGTAACTGCAAAAAGGCTATTCAAGCGACTGCCCTACTTAAGGGTTCACTTCAAATAAGAACATAGGGGAGGCTGATGCAAAATGAAGAAGGACAAATGCAAACCAAATAAAATCTCTTGAGTTCATAGGAATTCAGCTAAGTGGGTATCACAATACCAGGCAACCCTAGAATCCTAAGGTCCAGTTTTTAACTCCAAAATGTCAGACAAGCAAGTTGACTTCACTCCTAAAACAGAAATTCAAGGACTTTAAGGAATCACTAGTTTAGTAGGATCTGATGTTCTAGATATTGACATTTTTTTCCTTTTTTTTTTTTTTTTTTTTCATTACAGAAAAATTAGAGAGTGCCGCAGTCTGGCTGGGCACAATTCAGGAGTCACTTGTTAAAAGAAACGAACTTTATTTTTAGAACCACACACCGCACCACACAGCTCCTCAGGAAAAACCCTCAGAGCCCAACTGCCATCACCGGCTTCTCACAAGCCTCTCAACCTCCCCCAGTCCTCCTGCTCTTGAGGCCCATGGGCAATTGGCTGGGTCGCGTGGGCGGAGCCAAAAAAAGTCCCCCAATGAGAAGCTCCATGGTCTGAAAGGGCGGGGAAACAGCCCAATGAGTATCACCGCAAAGGAGCCAATCAGCTAGAAGTTGCTGGGGCACTGTGAGCCAATCATCAGCTGGCAGCTGGAAGTTTGCTGGGGCCCCTTCAGCTGTGGCTCTCAACAAGAGAGTACAGAAAAAACAGGTCTTTAAAATCAGCCAGAATTCCAGTATTAGAGAATATCATTGTCAAGAATCTATTTGATCTGTCTAGGCATTTTTCTATATAAGTGATACATAATGTTTTGCTATCTTTCCCCCCAATTAATAAGTTGCATCTTTCTTTTCAGAAAAATTTACTTCTAATAGCTAGCCAAGCAGGAAAGTTGACTGCTAAGGAAAAATTGACTTCTATTTGTATACATATCCACAAAATCTCAGTAGGATAAAAGACTATAGACAGACATCACCAATTTTGCTTCTCTAGCTTTAGCTACATTACTTCTTTCTTGCTTACATGTTTTTATCTTCTTTCTCTGAGACTTTCCACACTTTATGTTTTAGCCTCATCCATGATCTCTCTGTCTCTCCCTCCCACACCACGTGCTGTGCTTCTTCTGTTCATTGTTAATACTACAGTTTTACTTCTGTTCACTGTTAATACTACAGTTTTATTTTATCTAGACATAAGTTAAAAACAGATGACATTCCAGACAATTATATATTTAACCCTGACAAGAGATTCCTGGGCAAAAGAAAAAGTCAGATAACTAAGCAGGCAGGACAGTCAGCTAAGACTGCTAAGTAAGGCCGACAAAGCCAGACTATGCCAAGATTTGGAAATGGGGACCAGAAAGACCTGATGGGACATCAAAGACTAGGCCCCATCAGGCCAAATATCATACATCTTGTAAATAAGAAGTCAAGAGCTAGTAGAATGTACTAACTATATATCTTCCCTAATATAGTCTTTGAAAGTAAAACTCTTCTCTAGCATCAATGAAAGTCATGATTTTTTCTCAACCTGGAGGATAAATTCACCTATTATTTTTTACATCATAGGTTCTGTGCTAAGATCTTGCTCTCAGTGCTGTCTGATAACCAACAAATCTACAAGGCTCAGATATCTATTAGACTATATGATAATCAACCTTTAATGTCAACATACTGCAAAAGGCAAAATCCCTTATTCTCAATTTTCGGATTGCAATTCACAGTTCTCAGCTCTTGACTAAACTTCGCACCAATGTTAATAAATCAACAGAAGGAAAACTTATGAAACTTAAAACTATTTAGAAAAAGGAAAAATACTAATTATTGTTGAATGTGATTTTAAAAATGTCCAAAAAAAAAGTTAAATTTAACCAAAAAGACTGAATCCAAGTCTCTGATTAGCTTCTTGTAAAAACACAAAACAAAACAAAAACCCCATGAAATAGATATCTGTCTAACAAGGCAGAATATATAACTAAGAAACTGGTATATGAAAGGTTGTTTTTAAATTTCCCTCACTATATATCAATGTGTATAAGAAACAGAGTCTTCTTGAGTTCTTTAAATGTTAGGTTTCAAATATGATACCATGACCTATGATCATTGTTTAGAAAAAAACATAAACAAGAATTCATGTCTGAAGAATTTTTTAAGTATTTTGAGCTATAATTAATTCCAGAGCACTCTCATTCAATCTTTGAATTTAGCCTCCTCTACAGAAAAGGGAAACAAAAGGTCATAGACATAGCCAAGGTTATATAATGGTTCAACATTTTAACCTGAACAACAGTACACTGAAATGACTAAGTGAAATTTTATAATTACATACAGCAAAGGTCCACAAACAATAAAAGGGTCAGATAAGACATATTTTAGGCTCATGAACTCCTTGTCAGTAACATCTACTCAACTATACCACTATCATATAAAAGCAGTCATAGATAATGAATACTGAATGAAAATGGCTGTGTTCAGATAATGTTTTATTTACAAAAATAGTGGCCTACCCATAGGCTATCGTTTGGTGACCTTTGAAATATACTAATACCTTCATACTTAGATAATCTGATCTGTAGGGAGATTTGTCAATGAGAAAATTAAAATACTATATATGAAATAAAATGATATAAGCCCTTTTGCCTTGATAAGAATTTTAATTTCCAATCAAAAAAAAAAAGATATGACTTAGACAACGTATCGACAAATCCCTGATCAAAATATGCCCTTGTAAACACAATTTGTATAACTTAAGGAGAAAAGCAGAATTTTCCTTTTGCCTAAAAGCTACACATTTATTCTTAAGAACCTCTCTGCAAATATAATTGTGATGGTTTTACTTAAGATTACTCACCCAAATCTTGCCAGAGATGCTAAAAAGACCAGCCATTCCAGACATCCTTAAAAAATAAAGAGAGAAGAGGACAACTGATCATGTATACTAAGAAGAAAAAGAAAAAAAAATGCTCATATCAGAGGGACTACCCTTCACTGATCTCACTACACATTGTTCTCTTTCTTGGATTGACTTCTGTTCTTACACAGTTTACCATCTGTGGTTGTCATTTGAATCTGCCTGAGGTAAATACATTCCAATTTCTTGGCTTTTTCTCCCTTCATTGTATATGTCTGGCAAAAATCCCAAACATAAACATCTGAATGTCTCTGGGGAAAGATTACATGTACAGATGAACCCCAGCCTAAGTGAATACTCAGTTCCACCTAGTCTTAGGGCATTTTTTAAAGACTCTGGGATAATAGCTCATTTCCTCTTCCCTCTCTTTAAACCTTACATGTATCCCCACTCCTAAAATACTCATTGCTAGCAAACACCTTGAAACCAGAAGCCATTATGTGATCTCTCTTATCTTTCTACCACCAAATCTAAGTCTGGTGTATACCTGCATCTACCTTCTCATTTCAACAAGAAATTCTATCTTCCCTACTACGGTCCAATTACTCTTGTGCCTTAGTTCTTTTCACTTTGTCCTATTAATGACTTGGTTCTTTCCGTAATCTCTTCTTCCTGTGTTACTCCATCTCTGCAGGACATCTCTCCTCAGCATGCATATATATTTCCTCCCATCTTTTAAAAAGAGCAACCCTGGACCTCAAGTGTTCCTTCAGTTTCACAGATGAATTTTTCCAAAGAATAGTGCTCACTATTTCTTCTGCATCATATCTTAACATTCAAACCTGCCTCTTACTTGTAAAGCTAATATTACATGATCTTACACTGCTTCATTCTATGCCCATGTCACCATTTGATCTTCCTTAATCTCTTGGTAACAGGGACACAAGTAACTACTCCTTCCTTCTTGAGTACCTGTTATCTGGAAAATGGTACACTCCATTTTTCTTCCTGCCTCTCTGTATTCATTTTCAGTTTTCTCTTGCTGACTTATTCTCTATGCAAATTCTTAATTTGGAAATAGTTCAGGGATCAATACTAAGCAATCCTATTTCTTTCTAGGTGTTTTTTTCCCTTCTGAGACTTTAAACACCATGTAGGCGTGTCCTAGATGGACACCTCTATTTGTGTTCCTGAAATCATGGAGACCCATTTCCATGTAACCAATTTAACAGCTCTACAAAGTCTACATCTCAAATTCAATAAGTCCAACACAGAGTCATTGATCTTCTCTTGCCTAAATAAGTAAGTAATACCAAGATTCATCTGCTATTCAAATGTGAAACCCAGTTTTCACTTGTGAATTCTCCCTCTTTTCACCTTGGCCAAGTCTACCTTCAAAACATACTTTAAATCCATTCATTTCTCCTTCTCCACCACTGTCACTCTCCTACAAGCTATCATCTCAAAGATGGACACTATGAAATACTTCTAACTAGACTCTGATCATTCATTCATTTCTCATTGCATGGACTGATAACTTCCAAGTTTGACTTTAGGGTCACAGGCTCTACAGGATCTAGCTTCAGCCTGCCTCTTACTTGTAAAGTTAATGTTACTCTTCTCCCTTGCACCATGATCCAATCTGGCCACCACTTTGCTCCACATGTACATCAAGGTGTTTCCCAAACTGGGGCTTATGTTCATGCCATACTTGTTGCTGGGAATAGTCTTCCCCTGCTCTTTACCTGGGCTAGTCCTTCTCCCTCAGATCTTACACTTCAAGTTCTTCCCTCCAAGCAATTCCTCCTAAACCCACCCTTCTAAATTAATAGGCCCAGAACCCCACAGTTTTTACCTATCTTAGTAAAGTACAGTTTTGTTTGTTTGGTAGGTTGGTTTTTGTTTTGCAGTGCTGGGGACTGAACCAACTATGCTATTTTTGTTTATCCAGATTATGACTCTTGATATCCCCCGTTTTTTCTAATCTTACTCACTTTGAGTTACCTAAAAATAATAGAGGGATCATGTCTGTCTCATTCACTGATAAATACCTAGCACCCTGAAAAAACATCTGGCATAAAATTAAGGCTTAATTATTTGTAGAAGAAAGGCTAGAGGTAAGCTGCTTTTAGGGTAAGTTATATGTTTCCTGAACATTAATATAGAAGCCACTAGATGATTTATTCCTGAAATATTAAACCATTTGTTCCTACATTAGTTAGGGAAATTATGCCTGCATGTTAAAATAAAATTAATTATAAATATGTCTATTCGAAATTAAAACCAACTATGGAAAAAATTACCATGATCTGGCCTTATCTTTCTTGCCAAGTATTATAAAGTTTATGATCATGGCCAAAAGTTTTTGCCACTAATATTCTGCCAGGCAGTTAAAAACCACATACGCTTTATTTTCACATAAGACACAACAAATAATTTATTCCTTTATAAATTATTTCCTGAATTACTAAATTCAGGAAAGAACTGCTCTCCATCTTACCAATAATATAAAAGAAAGAAAAACAACTGGCATTCAATATGATATTTTATAAAGAGAAAGTGGTCAACAGGCAAAAGCTGGAGGGGAGGCTTTCTGTAACCCACAGAAATCTGGCTACTCAGTTCCCAACAGAATAAAAACTACCTGAAATACAAGTGGATCAGAAAATCAGAAACCCTCCATGAGCCAATTATGGGCATATGTATGTGATATGAGTAACAGAAGTGAATATGAAGAAAAATGTAGGCTTTTAAGCAGGGTAACTTGATACCTAGTATTTTGTTTTTAATACTTTATCATTAAAAAATTTAAAAATTACGTTAGAGAAGCTGGAGATTTCCAGCCAGTCAGAGGTTCAACTGACTGCCATTTCTTCTCTAAGATGTAATTCTGTAGGTCTTCGAAGATTCCTGGACCACGGTAACGGCGGAATATTCCATCCTTTGCACTACAGATTATAAGAACAAGTAGAATAGAAATAAATCAAAATATAACTGGCTATAGATCATAAAAATCAAAATAAATATGGCTATACATGAGAAATTCTAAAACTGAAAGCATTTAACATTTTGCAACTTCAAGCAAAGTTCTCGACAGTGTTTAATTTGCCAAATTATTTTTCATTACTTTTTCTAGAATTATTTTAATTTTTCTGTCCTAAAAGCAAAATAGCCATTATTATCAGATTTAAAAAATTGTATCCACATTTCCAAACTTACGGCATTCAGTCCATCCCCTGGGAATCACAAGAACAAAAAAAAAAAAAAAAAAACTCACAATCGCCTTCAGTCTTCCCTCCCTCTTACCTTCTTACCATGGTCAAGTCTCACCAGGGCAAGTGTCTGCATTTACCATTTTCTTCTCTTCATTACTCATTCCCCACTCAGGGAGACTGTTGTGAGGGAGGGTCCTACTCCTACAACTCCATTGAACTTGACTGGGGTTCTCCAGTGACTCGTAAATGCCACAACAAATGGAGTACTTTTCTGACATTTTTCTTTCACATGATATTGGCACTGTTGACTACTGGACACTCCTTCCTTCTTCCTTTAGCTTGACATTTTTTTTTGAGGGGAGGGGAGTGCCGGGGATCCAACCTATGGCCTTGTGCATGCTAGGTAATTGCTCCATTAATGAGCCACACTCCCAGTTCATTTAGCCTGAATTCCTACTACTCTGACCATCCCTTCTCAGTTTCCTCAATCACTGTCTTCCTTGGCAGATGTCCTATTGGTCAACCCCAGGCTCTACCCTTCACCTGCTTCACATCTCATTATATATGCTCTCCCTACATATATTTCAATTGATATTACCCAAGCCCAAGGAATCCCCAACATGTATTTCCAGTCTAATCTTTCTTCATAGTTCTAGATCCTGACATCAAACTGCCACTGGAACTTCTCCATTTGTAATCAAAATAAGCACTTAACACTATATTCTCCATTCTGGTCTCTACTTTCCAAATCTCATTTTATTTTAAGGGCTTCTGATTTTGTAGGCCAGAAATAGCACATGATAGTTTTAAATGACCTGTTGGTAGTCATCACAGACTGTTCCTTCCTTGGATAATAAGTTACCAAACCCCAATAATCTCATCTATAAGAACCTCTGAAATCCATCCTTTCCTTTCTCTTTCCCCTGCTACTGAGTCTCTCTAGCCTCATCACCCAGCATGATCCAACTGTACCTGTGGGCCAGCCATACAGAAACAGTTAAAATTCTCAGAAGGTGTCTCATTTCTCTGAGCTTATTTATGCTATTTCCTTTATCTGGGAAGATTTTCTTCATCTTGTTGGTTTAATTCATATCTACGTACCCATTAAGAGTTATCACACCTTTATACCATCAGAAAATCTTCTCTGACCCCTACTTATACCTTTTCCCCATCTGATATTAGGTTCTCTTCTCCACAGCACTTCAGGCAACCTGATCTTTTGACATCTATCATTCAGAGCAATACAGGCTTTCCTCTCCTCAAACACTCTGCTAAACTAGTGGCAGTCATGAAAAACTCCTCAGAATATCTGGTATATACTGACTGATTTATAATCTTTGCAAGACCAGAAAAATTATTTCTACTTACTGAAAAAATGCAGGGAGAGTGGTGACAAAGAAACGGCCACTCAAACCTATAAGAAGCATAAACAGAAAGGGTTATAAGTCAAATTCAGAGTAAACTGAGCAACTTAAGTACTAAGAAAAAGTTTCCTCACACTTACCTTTATAATCAATTATTAAAATAATTAAAATTTTTGAATCACATTTATTATTTCTTTTTTTGACTTAAGGAAACATTATTTTTACATATTTTGATTACATAACACTTTATAGTCACTGACATACAATTTGCTTATCCTCCATGTGTACGTTGGAATTTCCTAGCTGTGTGCCATTTGGGAATATAGAGAGGTTGAAAAGATACCTATAAAGTCATACAATCTTAAATACTAACTTCCCTATTTATTAATTTTATGGCTTTAGATCAATTATTTCACTTTTCTCTTTTTTATTGGTTCTTTTTAGTTTTAAATGACAATAGAATATACTTTGTTCTAAGCATGAAATATAATTTGTTCTAATTCAGTCCCCTTCCCCTCCTTTCCTCCTACCCCCAATTCCATTCCCTATACTCAAGTGATCTTTCTGTTCTTTACTTATAGTTTGTTTTTTTTTTTTTTTATTAGTGTCTTGTGGATATACTTGATGGTGAGATTTACTGTGGTATATTCATATATGTACCTTTCTAAATCTCAGTCACTTGCTCCATAAAATGGGTATATTAAAACCTAATTGAGCCAGGCACAGTGGGATATACCTACAAACCCAGTGGTTCAGGAGGCTGAGGCAGGAGAATCGTAAGTTCAAAGCTAGCCTCAGCAACTTACCGAAGCTCTAAGCAACTTAGCAAAACTCTGTCTCAATATAAAAACTAAAAAGGGCTGGGGATGTGGCTCAGTGGTTAATCATCCCTAGGTTAATTTCCCAGTATCAAAAAAATGAAATGAAATAAAATAAACCTAACTGAATTATTCTGAAGTTAGATTACATCAAGGATGTTAAGAGCTTAGTCTGGTGCCTGATAAAAAGTGAGGAACTCAATAAATCACAGGTAATATTATTATCAGTTATCAATTTAAAAAGAAGAATAAAGAATATGAACTATTTAAGATCACATATAATCTTTGTACATTTATAAAATTCCCAAGTACTATAAAAGGAACGTGTGTGTGTGTGTGTGCGCGCACATATAGGGATATATACACACATATTACACATATATCTCATATAGATACATACACACATATATCATACACACATATACACATGTATGTATGTATATTTATGTTTGCATGTACATATATACATATGTATATATTTATGTATACATACATAGATATGTACAAAAGCATGGTTTATATAAACCATGCTTTTCCAATTTGTCTTAGCAAACATTACTGAACACTCAATACAAATCAAATGCTATACTACATATATATAAAGGCAAAGATTTTGAAACGCTTAGTAACTCCAACAAATATTCACTAGAACCTTATTTGTTCCAGAAACTATGATGATTGTTCAAGACAAACAGAGAACTTTGCTCTCATAGAGCTTACAATCTGGAGGCAAAGGCTTTAAAAGAATTTAAGCAAACAGTCAAAATCATGATTATAAACAGAGATAGATGATGTTGAGAAAAAGGGGCATAAAACAAAATATTAATGAGACTAGAAGTAGAGAACAGATCTCTGCCCTTCAAATGTTTATAAAAATGATATTTTATAAATAAATTGTATTAATGAGGGCATCAAAAATGAGTAAAGAGAAGGAATGCAAAAGAACCCAGCATATAAAATTAACAAGAGACATCATTCTAACATTTCTCATTACTTCTACCTCTCCCATTCAAGAATAATCCAAACAAAATGAAATAACTATTAAAAAACTTGCTCAAATTTTAGATCTTGAAAGTCACCTGAACTTTGAAATGCTGAAGTGTTCCTTTTAACAACATGAGAGATTTACTATTAACTCATTTTATAAATTAAATCTATATTCAACATAATACTTTATTGATTAACAATAAGTCTTCTTAAAGGAAGATTCTCTATTTCTTCTCATAACAGAACAAATGGACTCTAATAAAACTCTTTAAGAAAACAGCACTTGAGGGTGTAAAAAATCAATGTCACAAAAAGAAACATTTACTACAAAAATTTTTCACTCTACCCTTTTTTAAAAAGTTGTTTTGTCAGCTATAAATATGCAAGTGACCCAAGGAGAGGTCAAATGAGGATTTTATTTTGACAAGCACTTCTGAGGGCATTTTTACCTCTGACGTTACTTGGAATTCCACCAGAATGAAGAGCAAGGATACCTCTGCTGCACTAAACTTTCAACTCTAAATTGCCATGTGGAAATGTATTGGTATTTCTAAGTATTTAAAAATTATTACATGCTTTGATTTAAAATAATTACAAATAGTGTCATGTTTTACTTCTTTCCTAGCTATTAATTCTTATACCTATCCTGAAATTTTATCTGAGATTTATAGTGTTGGGGAAACACACTTTTCTTACATGGTTTTTTTAGTTGGAATAAAAAATAAACAGTATCTCTCATTTATTCTTAAAGTTTTTTATTTAGATTTTGTCAGAATAAATGGAATTTCTAATAAATGTTATATATCACTGCAATTTTCTTAACCTGCTTTTAAAGTCCTTTATATATGTTTAGTCATCATCAGCTATAGCAATAAATAAGTAAATGCATAAAAGTACAAAAATTTTCTTAAATATTTATTTACACAATACAGAAAATATTTCCAATTTCAGAAGCCAGCATACCTGCGATTTAATCTCACTTCTGCCTTTTTAATCTGGGGTAGATAATTTTAAATTCTTTTATATTTATTTTTTTGTTGTAGTTGAACACAATACCTTTTTATTTTATTCTTATGTGGTGCTGAGGATCGATTATTTTATGTGGTGCTCAGGGTCTCACACATGTGAGGTGAGCACTCTACCGCTGAGCCACCCCCAGCCAGATAATTTTAAATTCTCTGGGCTTCAGTTTTTCTTCTTATACACAGGCACCATATTTTCTATCAATTAGTATTTAGTATTAAATGATTTTATATTTATATTTTAAAAGCATGTAGAATTCAGTACCTGATATATGATAAATACTAATAATTGCTAGCTCTGATATTTTATATTTAAATCTCTGATTAAATAAGATGATGTGATAGGCACAAACTAATTTTGTCTGCAGTTCTTTGTAAACTGCACATTATTTTGGAAAATATAAATTATGTCCATGCAAATAAATGTATCCATGAAAATAAATGAGTACAAAGAAAATAAGAAAACGAAACAAGTAACAGATAGTCTCTAAAATTTTCCTGCATTTTTCTGGTTCAGGCTAGAGGGTTATACTAAAACACTTGTTGCCAAAATTGCTAGATTAAAATGTAGGAAAATTTTATGGCTCTTGATATGAACTGCTGATTTGTTTTCTGTAACCATTGTATCAATTTACAAGGCCATAAAATGATACATTTAAAATAAAGACTACTGCTAATAAATAGTACCATCTCAAGACTGCTTTCATTTATACTTCTTTGTCAATTTGACTTCAAATGACAATACATGTGTGGAATATTAAGAACAGGATTGCAGCATAATAGGACTGTAGATATGAGTTCAGTTTATTCTAGAATAATATATCATCAGTGAGGATGAATTCAGTAAAACCAACAACAAAATCTAGAAGAGCCAAAGTCATCTTTGAAGTATGACACACTACTAAAACCCTTGCAGATGTGACACCATAGGAAATCCATGCCAGTGTTTCAAACATGTTCTAACCTTTTATACTGATGCTATAAAGCAGCAAGAGACATCTTTTCATTATCTGCAAAATTAAAATATGAGCACTCTGTAACATATAGGAACTATCTGAGGTTGGGACTTCAGAATTTAAAACCAGTAAGCCAAGTGTGAATTTTGCAAAGAATTAGAACAGCATGGCAGCAGCCATTTCCAGGAGCACATGATAATTCACTGCAGCAAGCTGCAAAAAGCATGTGGATTCTGAAATTTAGAGTCTGACCAACACTCCCAAAATTTCTGTGTGACTTTTCTATTGTAAGGGTGGCTTCTACTTTAAAGTAAACACTATATATAGCACAATGTATAAAGGGTATAAATCCAGAATACACAAAGTTTTAAATTTCTTATCAGAAAACACATAAAGATTAAAAACTTAGAGGAAAAAAATTATACTGGTATTCAAAAACACAAAAGAAATTAAGGTCAGTATTGAGAAAACTAATAGCTTTTGTTCTACTTTTTATTAGCTGTGATACCTTGGTCATGTTACTAAACCTCCTGAGGCTCAGTTTTCTGAGTAAGATGGAGAATTATTATAAAGCTAAAATGCATATACCTAACACAATTACAAACAAAAGTAAAGGCTTATTAAATTCTAGTTATCACTTAAGAAAGTGAAGGAAAACAACTAAAAAAAAGTAGAACTAACCTAATCTTTGAGATTGAAATAATGTTGCCAATTATAGTAGAATACAAAGTTGTTATATTATAAAATTTAAAATATAACACTAACTGAAGTACAGCAAACTAAACTGACTTCTGCTGCATTAAATTGTGGTTTAAGAACAATGTTTATTCTTAGTTGAGGTAGGGTCTGGTTTCCTTCTAATCCAGTGACATAGCCATCACCCATGGGTGATGTATGAGCAGCTACTGTTTTGTACATACTCATTAAATTCAATTTCAAAAAGAGAACCCAACTGAAATATCACCCTATCTATGCAGTATTAAACAGCCAATGTAATGTAACTTAGAATCTAAAGCTTGTCCTTTCCTTTCTACATCTCAGCTATAAAAACACAATATGTTTATAATGTCTGTTTTCATAATTGTGAAATATCTTTTATTTAGAATACATAAAGGAGAAGAATCATGGGCATGACTAATGCGTTTTCTTATGTATGAACACTTAAAATACTGTTGCTTTCCTGATTATAAATTTTACTCTTAGAGAAAAAGGAAATTACTACTGACTAACACGCCTGTGGCAAGTCAGTCTTGATGAAAGAATATGCAAATGAAGCTCTATAACCAAATAGAAATTTGCATAGAAAAATATCCAGTAGAGAATAAAACAGACACTAGTATTGCTGTATGTATAAACGTGGCTGTATAACCAATGTGATCCTGCAATCTGTACATGTGGACAAATGAGAATTCAGACCCCATTTGAATCAAATGTATGATATGTCAAGATCATTGTATTGTCTTGAGCAACTAATAAAAAAAGAAAAAGAAAAAAGAAAAATATCCAGTAGAGTGCTCAACTTGGGGAAAAGTAATCAATAACATTTCAATGGTTTTCCATTACTCATTCAGGATAATAAATTTTATAAAAATAAATAGTAAAATTGTTTCTAGGCATAGGGACAAGCTGCCACATAGGTTTGCCTGAGAGTTGGTACCAGGTTAGATGCATGCTTACGCCCTCTCTCCCCTCACCCCTCTCCTCTACCTTACTGGCTTCTACTTCTCTGCTGAAAATTCTTATCCTCCAAATGTTGGAGTGCCCAAGTTCTCATTCTCTAGTACACGCCCCATAGGCAATCTCAATTCTTCCTTTCTCTAGCTTCAAACATCTGCACAGATGATCCTCAAATATCTCTCTCTAGCTTCTTTCTAAATGGATGTTTATTTAACACTCTGAACTTAACCCATCCCAAATCTGTTCCTCCTCAGACCTACCTCCTGTCTCCCTACTACATTCTACAAACAATCCATCAGGAAATCCTACTCTCAAATCCAACCACTTAACCATTACTGCTTCTAGGCTAAGCTACCGTCTTCTCAACTCTGAATTACTGCGCTAATTGTTCTCCCTACTTTCCATTTCTGGCTCCCTACAGTCAGCTTTTTCCACATAGCAGCCAAAGGGAATTCTTTTAAAACATAAAATCACATCACATCACTTCCCTACTCAAACCTTCCAGAATCTTTCTTCTTATCATCCTTCATATAAAATCTAAATTCCGTGCCATGGCCAAAAAGATACTACATAACCTGCTGCCTAGCTACCACTCCATTTCCATTCATTCAGAGTACTTTACTGGCCCTCTTATTGCTTTTGCAAATAAGCCAGGAATACTCCTACCTGCACATAGCGTTTGCTCTACCTGCAATGCTCCTGCCCCAAATCTTGTTGAAGTTCACTCTCTTATTATAACAAGATCTCTGGTTTAAAGACTTCTTCCCTGGCCATCCTATTAAAAAAAAAAAAAAAAAAAAAAAGTTTCTCCCATTGGTTTCTACAATTTTTACCTTATTATTTTCTTCTTATCGCCAAACACCATCTGACATTATTTTTTATTTGTATTTATTACTACTTATCTCCTTTACTAGAATGTAAGCTCAATGAAGAACCAGCCTTCTATATTCCTTGTTTACTTTTCAAGTCTGATGCATGGTAGGAATTCAAATATTTGTTGAATGAACATGCTATTTTTAAGTCCTATTAAAGGGTTAATGAAAACATGAGGTTTGAAATTTCAAGTAAAATTATAAACTTAAAACACTATAATCAGAAGCATATAGCCATGCATCATTTAAAGATCAGAACATGTTCTGCCAATGCATCATTATGTAATTTTTTTGTGTGAACATCATAGAATGCACTGACACAAACTACATTCTACACACAATCTACATCATTAGGCAATAAGAATTTATGGTACCAAAGTCATCTATGCAGTTTGTCCTTGTCCAAAACATGATTATGTAGCCCATGATTGTATTCTCTAGGACATTCAAACAGTCATGCATGTATAACTTTGTCTCCTAATTTGTGTTTATGAATTGCAGTCTTCAAGATTTTATCATTTAAAATAATTTTAGAATCTTTGCCTTAAAAAATTGTGCTAATACATAAAATACTTTCATTTCATTGAACTTTATTTTCTTAGTTATTCTTGTAAAATACCAGATGAAAGAGTCATTTTTTTTGTATTTCAAATATAATTAGTTTACATCTACAGAAAACTTTAAGTTAACAATAAATGTTTTAAAAATATTTCTTCAAAGCAATTTCTCTTACTGTATTCTTGATCCACAACAGCCAAAACCAAGAACTAATAATCATAATTGCCCATCCCCAAGTAGAGGATGGACAGAAGCAACTTTGTTCCAATGCTTAAAAGGTGGAAGCTTGAAGACTCATGGCTTACATGGCTTATAATAAAAAATATCTCTCCATGGGTTTGTCCTTATGTCCATATTAACATATATCATCCATTCTTTTTTCCAAGTAAATGGTACTTCATTACTTAGTATAGTTTTTTTTAATTCACAGTTATTATACAAAGGTAAACAGCTACCCTTTCATGCTTAACTTCTTTTTCACTTATAAAGTGATGTCATAGGTAAAAATTGAATTTCTATAAGAAAAGATGACTGATAAACTTTGAAAAATAGGCACATTCAGAGATTTAGATCATAAAAGCCCACAACTTCTCAACTTATATATAATACACAAAGTTATTTTTAAACTACAAATACAAATTTATTGTATATTAGCTTTCCAAAATATAAAGTATTCACTTTTACTCTTTGGTGAAGTGATTCTTTCTCTTAAAAAATTACAGCCCTCAGAGCTTATAAGAATAGATGGAATGACAAAATTAGATACTCACCATTTTGGAACCCACTGAGTCAGGTAAAATCATCATGAATCTTAAAAATCCCAAAGTATCATTTCACTGATTATTTGCTAATAAGCAGGTTGTTTCTAAAATATTTAGATAGATAGTGTTACCACCTTAACCAAATGCACACAATTAACTTCACTAATGGTGATAACATTTGGCTTTTGCTGAGATGCAACATAAAGTCAGAGTACCACCTATGAAGTACTATTGCCATAATGTCTAGCCAGAATTGAACTATACCTCTGGATCAAAATTCCACTTTATAGAAAATGAATAAAATACGAGAGTAAGTTAAATATCACCATAAGGAAACACGTAGGTAAATCCTGGCTTATCTTCATCAAGATATTAATGTCATGAAAGAAAAAAATGGGCTTATTCTAAATTGAGAGAGACTAAAAACACAGAACAAAACAAATGCAGCTTGAAAACCTTCATTCATTCCCCCTCACCCATGGGAAATAATCAGGAAGATTTTACATGATAAAGAAGTGAAGTGTGAAGTGTCATGATGCCTGCAACTTACTGCCAATGTCTCAGAAAATACAAATACATATGCACATACATAGACAGACCCAGATGTGCTAAAATGTAATCTGATGATTTAAAAGGTAGTCCTAGTCTCCCAACTTTTTGATAAACTTTAAAAAATTACAAAATAAAAAGTGATTTTTTTTTGCATATATGTTCAACATTTATAATACCTGGTTCTTGAATGACATCTACTTTCCCCACACTGATTTGAAGTGTTTCACCATTCTTTGCAAAAGTCTCCCATTCAGAATCAGTCTGCTGGCAGGATGGACACCATGGGGCATAACTAGAAGAGAAGAATAGTTAATTAGCACAAATATATGGAAAAAATTATAAGAAAAAATAGAGGAATAGAATATTTGAATGAAAAAATAAATTCTAAACTAAAGAGAAGTATAAAAATCAAGCTTTTCCAAAGTCCTTTAAAATAGAAAAAGAGAAGCATATTTTCCCTCTAGAATTTAATATATGAATATCAATTCTATTGGAAACAATTAGTCAAAGTTTGAGGAATTATTGCTATATATAAAATGTTTAATGCTATTCTTACACTTAAACTGAACTTTGTTACTTTCTAAATATATTTTGATCTCTGAGGATGAATGCACTTTGAGTGCCCCACTAAAGGAAAGTAATTTTCACAAGGTTACCCTTATGATAAACCAGTTTCAGATCCATCAAAGCTGTAGATCTACTAGATAGAGGCCAGAAGTTCTGTCATTAGTGGGTCCTCAAGCATGTTTCCAAACATCTGAGTATCTGTGTTCTGAATCATTCCAAGAAGAAAAGGAAAAGTTCTATACAACACTTTTTTAAATTGAAAAAGAGTTAAAAATACTTGGGCCTTCAAGCAGAAATCCCACTTTTTATATACATTTCTTATTCAATAAAAAATATTAATTTACATTTAATGTTTACATAAAAAAACATTAAGCACTCTACTAAAAGCTGAGGTCACAACAGTGAATGGGATAGATGTGGTGTCTCCTTTCCTTGTGGCTTGTATTATCCAGGGGTGAAGAGAAGATACAGACGGGTAAATACAATCGAAGTGACAAATGCTATGATTGAGAATGCTGAACAGATGCTATAGTGACACTGAGGAGCTTGGGTACCTCAGAAAGAGCCACTAAGAAAGATTTAAAACAGGAGTACCATCAGGGAGGGGTCAAAGAATGTTCAACCCTTAGCAGAGAAACACAAATATGTGTGAAGACTCAGAGCCCTGAGACAATACATTAGTGGCTTCACCTTGCCCTCCCATGTCTGGAAAACACCATAAAGATACACACTACAAAGCTCTAAATTTTTTTCAGGGTTTAATCTGCAATTGTTAAGATGAGAATCCAGAGAAGTTTACTGCTCAGAAAGTGTTGTTGGTTGAATAATATTCCCCCAAAAGATATGTCCAAGTGCTGGCCCTGGTATCCATGAATATGACCTTACTTTAAGTAGGAGTCTCTGTACGTATAATTAAAGATCCCAAGATGAGATCATTCTGACTTAAGATGGGCTCTAAATCCAATAACAGTTGTTTGAAGAGGAAGAAAAGGGAGCTTTGACAAAGATAAATAGGCAGAAGACCATGTGAAGATGGAGGCATAGAAATGAGTAATATAGCTACAAGCCAAGGAACACCCAGGGATGCCAGCAGCCACCTCATAGAGGCACCAAAGGGACACTCCTACAGAGCCTACAGGGGCCCCCAGCCCTGCTGCATTCTGGCCTTCGAAATTTGACCTTCAGAAAGGTGAGAAAATAAATTTGTGTTGTTTAAAATCACCCCGTCTGTAATTTGTGATAGCAGATCAAAGAAACTAATACAGAAAGGAAGACATCCTTTGAAATTAGAAGGAGTTAGATCAAACAAGCTGTATAGAGATTTAACAAAGCTTGCAGGATTATGCTTAATATAAAATATTGTGAACAAACAATACCACATGCTTGAAATACATTCAAAATACTATCATGACAAAATTAAAAGGAAAATTAACATTTTCAGAATAATGGCACAAAAATACATTGGAACAAATGGAGAAACATTTGGTTTTGCTGAATAATTCCCAGAACAATAGAAAATAAAATAATTAGTACTCACAAAATAGAACAGGATACTCCAGGCAAAAATAAATAAATCATTGGGCGCATTTTAAGTAACATTTCAGGATGCCACCAACTAGACATATTTTTTTAATCTACTTAAACTTTTGAAAAAATCTTTAATGTAAGTCAAAATATTGAGGAAATAAATAAAATAGACATAAGAAAAAATTGCTATCCCTAGATTGATCACATGTAATGAGTCTCACAGTATAAAAATTTTACCACCAAAGGATAATGGACAGAAAGTACAGATGAAACAAGACTGACAAGGTATTGATAACTGCTAAACCTGAATGATGGGTAAAATAAGGATTTACTACACACCTATTTTTGTGTAGAAAGATTTTTTAATAATATTTTTTAAAAGACTTGATTGAAGAGATACACCAAGTTTTTGGTAAACATTATAAAATGCTCAATTTATTTTTTATGTTTTCAATTCCTGAATTGTTTTTACAAAATCGTTTTCACAAAAAATATTTCTGCATTAAGAGAGGGAAGAGGCAGGGGAGAAAAAGAAGTAGGAAAAAAATGCCTGCCAAAAAAACAAACACATACACCAAGTCCTAGGAAAGGAAACAGAGTAAAGGGGAAAGGTAGTAAATTGATCCAATTTTTAAATAAGGTTTAGGGTTAAAGGGATGTCAGATCACCTGTGCAAGCAAGTCCTTTTAAAATCTTGAACTCTGCAAAGTTCTATTCAAACAAAGCAATTATACACATGCACTTTGCAGAACAACAACAAAGTAAAAAAAAAAAAAAAAAAAACTGCAATCAGGAAAGATTTTAATATTTCACATTATAAAAAGGTAGGGTGGGGATGTTAAAAAGACAAGACTAGGGGAAAGGATGAATTTATTTTAGGTAAAATACTGGAAATTAAGCAGAAATCAGAAGAAACAGGATGCCCAAACCTCTATCCAATCAGGCCCCAAAAGCAGCAAGACTAGCAAAACTCCCTAATGACATCTCTAGAAAAGACTATTCTAGCTAATCCAAAGATCGCTCTAAAAGACCATTAGTCTTCCCATTACAGAAGATCTAGAAGACATGGGCTAGAGAACATTCCTGTAACATTTTTTTAACATGGATTTTTTTTTTTAATTTTATCTCTATATTTCCAGGGCAAAGTATATTCCCGATACACAGTAAGTGGTCTAGAAATGTATGCTGAATAAGCAAATGTATAAACTTCAGTAAAAATTTCATTTTCATTCTTCATAGAAAAAAACAGTTATTTTCTATATAACTTCTAAATATCCAAAAGGCAGATGAGTCTTAGGCAGTTGGCAAACTTTAAAGAAAAAGGGACACTAAATCATTCAGAATATTTCAATAGGCATTTCAGGATTTTGAATAAGAGCTCTGCTACAGGAATCAGATCAACCATGAATTACCCATGTGATTTTGGGCAGGTTAATAATCTTTCCACGCTTAAGCTTCCTCAACTATAAAATGAGATAGTAACAGGAGCTACCTTACAAGGTTATTGGAAGGTTAAATGATACATACAAAGCAAGCACACAGTAAGAATGATCATTAACACAAACTACATTTGCAATACTCTGCTAGGTTTCCAAGACACGTTTATGATACCTCACCTCAGCTCATCTGAACGTCATATCCTTGCTGACAAAGAGAGAAAGCAGGTTTAGAGAGACTTGCTTAAGTCTTAAGACCACTTAAAGCAAGAACACAGATGGAGGTATCTGTGATTAAAAAAAAAAAAAAATCTTCAAGATACAACAACAACAAAAAGACAACATCACCACCAACATTCAGAGGGAAAGAGGTAGGAGGCATAAGAAAGAATGTACAAAAATAAGGAAAAACCCTTGAAGGACAATTTAATGGATTTTAGATATTCTCTGCTTAATTTCTCTAGGACTCTGTCTTTGCATACATGTGCTACATTACTAATTATTAAACCTTGCAAATTTCACAAATTTTAAAAAATCAAGCCCTTAGTCGCTAGACTGTTATGTAAATTAGATTTTTGGTGAAACTGGTATTCGGATATGCAATTATGATACACCATCAGATAAGCCATTGAAGTAATTTTAGTTATTCCATTTTCTATGTTGCTGCTACCACTGGGCTGTGGATTGTCAAAGCCATTATTTCTGATATTTAGTCAGAGCTGGTTGTGGTGGAATACACCAACATGTTCCTTCAATTGTGGAGATAAGCCAGTTCTGGATTAAGTAAGAGAACTGACCCATTGTTGCCACAGCTTTTTTATGTGTACTCCCGTATTCTTCTGTATATAAGGGATAATAATTTAAACAAGAATTTAAAACCTATTATAAATAAAATATTGCCAGGGGTAAAATGAATGCATAGATATGCCATGTGATCTTCGAGTTTCTCTCTCCCCCCCCACATATATGTATATATAATTTATTTATGTACATGTGCATGTAAGCATAAATAAAACTCGTTGGAAAGAACGAAACATGGTCTTTCTTTACATTGTTTAAAACAAGGAGACAGGCACAGTGGCAGATGTCTGTAATCAAAAGTTCAATCCATCCTGGGAAAACTTTTCTTAAAATTTAAAAAATTATTAAAAGGCTGGGGACACAGGTCAGTGTATAGAGGGCTTGCCTACCATTTTCTAGTCCCTGAGTTCCATTCCCAGTACTGAAAAGAAAAAAAAAAAAAAACCAATTACCTCATAGTAGCAGTCTTTTCTTAAGAACTATAAAAAAATCTTATCTGCCAGTAAGTGTGTCCTTTACACATAATGTAATCCTCTTTGATTTCAGAGTCTCTATGGGGAATTAGTATATCATTGTATTCCTGGAAACTAGGTCAACATATTTTCTATTAAAACATTTTGCAAGTCACAGTGATATGTAAAATTACAAAGCTTCATAAAGACATCTGAAATATATTTCAGATAACCAAAATGCTGCTAAATTACATAACTTGGATATAAGTTTAACGTTTTTAATCATTTCTGGGGAACCAAATTCAACAGCACACCATTGTTATCTATAGTAGTATTCATATACAAAGTACACTGAGGTTCTGCTAGATGCACGGTGATGATACATTTTTTGTATGAAGTCACCAAATTCAATTTCATTAGGTGTACTAAACATTTCAGAGGGAAGACTTAGTTAAATTTATTTTTTGGAATTTTTATTAAAAATAAGTTTTTATTCACCAATAATGGACAATTTTTCTTCTGTCTTCACTCCAATCTCACTAGTATTTCGTACTACATTCATAGAAGTGAGAAGGACAATGAGACATGCAAACATTTGCTAAATGAAATGAATGTAACTTATGCTATTTATTTCCTTCAGAGCATTATAAAATGCCAGTCCCTTAAAATCAAGGTTGTAGCTCATTCACCTCCACCTTCCCAAGTCTTCAACCCTGTAAAGAACCTACAACAAGAATTTAAGCAACTACCTCTTTAACAGTCAATCAATAAAATCAAGACAATCTATAAACTGCAGGAAATGACAACTACTTGACACAGATAAGTTAAGGAAATAATGTTCAATACACCCTCTAGGCATGAGAAGAATACTAGAAAGAAAATTCCAAAATCTAGAGGTCCTAAGCAAATAAATGAGGCTTTACTCCATCACCAGGTGTCTAATCTGTTTTGAAACATGAGCAGCCCAAGAACAAGGTCAGAAAAAGTATTTTATAAAAATCAACCTGATCTGATTTATAGAAGTAATGTGATTTAACTCAAATATTTTTATATTTTTTCATTGCATTTTGGTTTAACGATAAGCAGGTCAAAAATAAGCTACTTGGATATCTGCTTGTTTATCTGCTTTGTTTAGCTATCAAAACAGTATACAGAGTGTATCATATTGCATACTCTTGTGTTTCAAAAGAATAAAAGCGGTATTCTCAAGGACTGACATAATGGAAGCCAAGGAAGATCTTAAAAAAAAAAAAAAAAAAAGCACAGCAAGCCAGTTGTAGTGCCGTGGCAGAAATGGATGAGTGTTATAAAATGATTATATGAAAGCAAACAAAAAGAGAAAACAGAGAATACAGTAAGCCCTTAGCATTAAAGAAAATATAAGCAGTAATAAAATTCTTTTGCAGATTTGTAAAAAGGTTTCAGAATAGAAATGAATTACTGCAAATATATTCTTATCTGATAATTTCTCTTTAACACAGCACTGCTTTTCTAAAACTGGAAATTCAGCTACAAGGATCCCCAAACTTGTCTGTTTGAAAGACACAGAAAATATAACAAATTGAATTTTGTATTTGGATCTTTTCATGTCTCAGAGCCAGGCAAACACTGGTAGGTCCTTAAAACTAAATGAAATTAACAGCACAAATATAACCATAAATTGCATTACAGAGGCTTTATATGACATGAGATATAGAATAGCAGATTCCCAGAAGAAAAGTTCCTTATAAGCAAATGAATAAAGAAAGAACTGTCATTCAAAGTGATGTTAGATTCTCAAACTTTTTTCTTTTCTTAAATTTTTTTAGATGTTGATGAATCTTTATTTTATTCATTTATTTATATATGGTGCTGAGAATCCAACACAGTGCCTCACACATGCCAGGCAAGTGCTCTAACACTAAGCAACAGCCCTACCCCCCTTATCAAATATTTAATACCATGAGAAAGTTTCCCAACATTTCTTCTTTAGGTAGTTCAACACATCAGCAGCAGACTCTAGTTACCTCCAATTATAAAACCAGTTCACTTGAGCACAATGTTGATCTGGGAAGTAGCAAAAACACATTTTGTTTTTCTCTTATGAGAAGAAAAACCTGATAATGTTTGAATCCCTAGAATGTCATAGGCCTATAGTGGTATCAATAATATAATGAATCTTATATTTTTTAAACTGTTGGATTTTTTCAAAGGGAAGAGAAGGAGTATCATCTAATAATACAGAAAAATAAATCAAAAATAGACAAGAGCTATAGTATTTATTCAGAGGAAACATTTCTGAAGAGGTTCTGGTATGCAGAAATTGGAATGTAATTTGGGTGAATCCTTTCCTTTCCTGTCATTTCCTATCCACTAATTCTGCAGAATACTCCATGTAAAGAGAACTCCTACTAAAATGATCTCAATATGTACACAGCTTACTTCCAGGTTACAAGACTCTTTTTGCATCACAGTGCAAGCTTACACAAGACAACTGGACAAATGGCAAGCTTATCGCATATGATCTCTCCCATCTAGGCTTATACATTTATAAAAAGGTACAATGTGAACCATCAACATAACCAAACATAAGAGTTATTGGCTGTCACTCATTTTTAGAAACTTAATGGGGCTTCAACTCACCATTGATTTAGTGTTCTTAGTTCTCTGACTTACCAAAAAAAAGCAATTCCAAAAGAAACCATAAACATAAAGGAGCTGAGGAGTTGGCAACATTAAATATGAGTTTTCTTCTTTGACTGTTATCACCTACATACACAAACTGTTTTAATCAGAAAATTAACATCCAGGAAAAGAACGTGGTGTAAAAATCTACTAGAAAAAAAAAAAAAGACCTTTCCGTAGTATTAGCTGGCAAAATGCAGTTTCTCTAAAGTTCTTACAGTTATTCGAGGGAAACAGGCATTCCTAACATAAAGCTCCACTTAGTTTAAAAGTTTCTCTTAAATAGAATATGATTTCCTCACTTCCTTCCAAAGTAGTTGAGTGGTTTACTTTAATTGTTCGATCCTCTAGCTTTTTTCCAACAGTTTTACTGATTTATTATGATAACAAGGGCATTTGTTTTGAGTTCTAAATATTCCTTTTTTTGTAACCAAAAGCTAAATGCAAATTTGAAGAGATAGTATGCACTATGTTCTTTGAGCAATGTAATTTGTTAAGTGACAACTTCGTCCATCATTTCAACACTGTTTTTACTCTATTAGGCATCTGCTTGCAATCTAAATTGCAGTCTAAGGAATCAAAATTTGGTCTTGGATAAAGACAGATCCAATTTTGAGAGTCTTTTGTGCCGAATGAAAAATTAATTATCAAATATTAGGAAATATATATACACATATATGGCCTGAAACCACAGGCTACAGAGATGTGGTCTCAGCCATTATTTCTCCAGAACTTCATTTTCCCTAAAAGCCCATCATGATGGTCTCTCAAGTCTATTCAAACAACTGTCCTTGGTCAACTTCAAGTCTTCTTTCAAATGATTACTTCCTTACTATTCAGAGTTAATTGAAAGCTACAACCAACAAATCCCCTGCCTTCTCCTAACTAAAAAACAGTTGCCCACCCCTTTCAAGCAAAAGCACTGAAAACATTTTACCTTCTGTTGTTCAAAAGGAACAATTTGTTAATAACCTACTCTTTATAAAGTCAGCACAATTAAATTATTAAATCCACCTAAAAGATCGACCTCTAAAAATTATATAGTATCAGCATTTATTTGTAATCCTGTTTTAAAACTAAAATGCACGCTTGTTAATGTTTTATTCTCACAATGACATCTCAAGGTCTTCAAAAGAAAAACTAAGACATTAGTACAAAGTGGTTTCCCTTCTCTAATCTACTGTAACTTATT
The DNA here is from genome assembly GCF_021218885.2 of Marmota monax. Lineage (NCBI taxonomy): Eukaryota > Metazoa > Chordata > Mammalia > Rodentia > Sciuridae > Marmota > Marmota monax. The sequence goes on along the minus strand of NW_026695222.1, from coordinate 5,751,968 downwards.
CAACACAAATGTTACCTATCCTTTCCTCCGTATTCATACTGTACATGATGTCACTGAATGACTGCCAATTATCCCATACACGTATACTCACTCCTGTGAGGGCACGGTTTTCATGCAGATTTCCTCCCCTCCACCCTCTTTCCCTTGGTAAGCTGCATTCTCTCTCCCTGAAACAACCTCCCCTAAAGCAAGTGAGAAAAATGTGGGGATGCACTTCACCCCTAGCCGTCAGCGCGGAGGGTCTTGCGCGCATGCGCAAAGGAGGTCGGCCCCCGCACCGCCGGTCGCTGGCAGGGTGGGTACCCGGCCCTAGGTCTAGCCAAGCCGGACCACTCTGCGAGCCGACCACGCGGGCTGCGGGAAGGTGGCGCCCGCGAGGATAATGTGGCGAGCGGGGCGGGAGGGCACACTCACAATTTCAGCATCCACTCGCCTTCCATCACCAGTGTCCAGTTGGAGGCGGTCATGGGCTGGACTCGGCTTTGCTCCGCCGGCAGCACAGCCTGGTCGGGGCCCTCGGTCGCCGCCAATGCCACAACCGAGGCGACCAGAAGCGTCGTCAGCAGTGGGCCGCAGCGCCCGCCCGCCATGTTGGGCGCGAAGTAACACTCCCCAGCAGGGAGTGTGGGCCAAGGAAACTACAGGGCCGAGGCCTGGTCGCCTGCCCGCCCGGCGGGGCCTTGCCAGGTAGTCCAGAGGAGATGCCCAGCCGCCCCGCCTCCGCCTGGCAGTGTGTACAGACCCCGCTCCCGACACCGGCGGGCGGCCGGCACCGCCTCTTATCGGCCTGCGTCCGCCGAGGCCACGCCCCCTCCCGCCTCGCCTTGCCGTTGCCCGGGGTGTCGGTTGCCATGGCAACAGCCGCCCTTTCTCCCTGACTGCCACACTGAAAATAAACAGATGACCCAACGTTGTTTAAGTTAGTGCCAGCACCGCTCAGGCCCCTGGAATAGCGGGTTGGAGCGCGTGCGTTTCTCTAAAGAGAAACGTGGCCGGTCATTTAAAATCCATGCTCTTTAAAATAGCAGCAGGGGGCTGTGGAGTAATCTTAAGGTCACTGAAAAATGGAGGGACATGTGGGCTGGCTTCTGGCTGAAAAATTTAAGTGCTTTCTGCATGTATACATTGAAGCATCACCGCGTAATTGGAGATGATGATGAAACTAGACGATTCGATTTTATATAATTTTTACTAAAATATTTTAATTTTATTAAAAATTAAAACATGAGCACTGACAGATGGATGCATCATTTAATAAGAATATGGCCATGGGCAACGCAATGAACTTCACCTTTCTCTCAGCTATAGTTTTGTTAGTGTTTTAAGATAAAAGTAGTCTTCAAGTTCAAAAGCCAACCTCAGAAACTTAGCAAGGCCCTAAGCAACTTAGGGAGACCCTGTATCAAAATAAACCAAATTAAAATAAAAAGGGCTAACGATGTGGCTCAGTGGTAAAGTGCCTCTGGATTCAAACCCCTGTGCTAAAAATAAACAAATAATTAATTAATTTAAAAAATAAAATAAGCTGTAGTCTTAAATGATTTCCAAATCTCTTTGCAGGTAATACATTAGATGAATCTGGGGGACCACCACACCCTGAGTAGGTAAGACTGGTTACAATTAAAGCGTGGGTGAGTGATTTCAAAGTTGCTTTATAAGCGTTTACTAGGTGTACAAAGCATGAAACTCAGTAGTGTAGTTACTAGATCTTGAAAAAGAGGTGGTTGCTTAGACACACTAAGAGTACTTCAAGCACCTGCAATCACTCTCCAATCAGTAATATAAGTAAGAAAGATGAGTTTTACTTGCAGAAAAGAGCTTGTCTGAATTAGGTGTTAATTAGTATTAGATAAAACCTATGTAGACACAGCTCTTATCATCAAAATATAACACTAAAGAGTTTACAAACTATTGTAAATTAGAAAAATGTCTTTGCAATGAATGTTACTAAGACTGTTATACATCAGTCCTGCAGTCAATAGAAAATAGTTTACTGCGTTAACAAGAGGGAGAAATCATCTCAGGCACAAAAGAAACTCACTGCTGGAGCACTTCCTATCTCAACTACAAATTGTGTGTTCAGGAATTGCATTTCTTGGCCTTCAGATGAAGGAGGACAGAGAAGACTGAAGGAAACAATATAGCAGGAATGTGTGGAAAGGACTTTGTCTTGAGGAAGCATAGAGCAGCCTAAAAGGAAGCAGCTGCTGTCAGACTGTGACAGCCTTTCAGTTCTGACACATCCTAGCCAAGTGATTGTGGCTTGTACCAAACTTACATGAAAAAATGATAGAACCTGCTTTAAAAGGTGGCTACGAAGATAATAAAAGTATAATGCCTATGACATGGTATAATCCAGAAGAGGTTATTATTATTTGGAGTCAATAATACCCTATAATACTTTTGAGGCCTTCTAATTTTCCCGAAGTAATGTCCTTCACATTCAGCTTCATTTCTACCGCTTACATTCTACCATTCTCCAATCTCCCTCAATCACGTGCAAGGATGGCCTCCCACAATCTCCCTTGCTCCAGTAACACAAAACTACCCTCCTTTCCCAAAGCACACTGGTACTTGGATGCCTCCTTGCATCTTTATTCTGCTTAAACACTCTTCTTCCCTAGTTGCCTAGTGAGGCATTATTTAACCTCTGTCATGTAGCTCACAGTGTTCCTCCAATAGACCATGCAAAATGTGCTGCTATCTCCTTTCAGATCCAATAACACTTATGTGTAACTCTACCATACTCCTTTTAGATTCAACACATTTACACTTAGTTATCACTCTCTCACCTCAGTTCTCCAATCCATACTAGGTACTCTTCAAAGTTAAGGGTCTTACCTTAGGCATCTTTGTGTCTCCAAAATAGCAGAATTCACTCCTCATAGCAGTACTTGGGGTAAACAATTTTTGACACAGGGCCAAAGATCTTCATCTCTTGGTGTTCAGGCCCTTGTGTAATTCTCTCTTCTTGAGTGTGTACTGGGCCCAGCAACTCATTTTGAATTAGCAAAATATGATGAAAGTGATAGCATTGCTCTTCTATTACAAGCTTACAAAATATCAGAACTTCCTTCTCGCTCAGATACCCCCCTTGCTTGCTCACTCCAAGACACTGTATAGAGAATTTCAAGTGACAAGAAACTTAGGGAGGCCTCTAGCCAATATCTCATGAGGAACTGAGGCCTCAGTCCAACAGTCAGCCAAAACCCAAAACTTGGGAATAATCATGTAAGTAACCCACAAGTGAATCTATCCCCAGTGCACTTGAGATACATGGACCTGAAGAGTGACCCAAAGCCAGAAGACAAGAGTTTAGCAGAGCACTGTACCCACAGAAACTGTGACATAATAAATATTGGTGTATTAATCCATAAAGATTTATGATAATTTGCAATGTACATGATTTTCATATGTGAAATATTTCTTTACATTTTAATGAAGAGTGGTATCTGGTACTAGGAGAAAGCGATTCGGTCCCCAGAATAAGTTTGTAATGGTCGTATTGTGGGGCACTTATGGTTACACAAAAATACATGATTCCTACAAAGAAAAGGAATCTCTTGGACTTTTCCTCCTCTAAGTTGATTTTATAGGGTATTTTGGTCACAGTGATGAGAAGGTAACACACTTCACAAAGGCAAGAAATATTCATTATGATAACCTATTCAACTTAGCTGTTACTACATAACCAACCAACCCAAAACTCATCGCTATGGTTCCAGGGATTGATGATGATGATGATGATGATAATGATGCGATGTGTGTGTGTTCATGTGGTGGCAGATGTTTGGAGCTAAGGCCAGAGTCAAAATCTTTTCATTCACAACTGACACTTGATACAGGATTTGTGGGACAGCAAGAGATGGATCAGACATCTCTCTTATCCTACATCCTCTCCCTGTGTGTATCTTGGACTTCCTTACAGCTTGGCACTTTGGGAGTGTCCTCCTTAAGATCTCTACAGCAAAAGCTCCCATATACAACTAGAAGTTGCACTGCTTCTTAACCTCAACTCAAAGATGTGAAAATGTCACCTGTACCATATTCCAGTGGTCAAACAAAGCACTAAAGGCCAGCCAGAGAAGAGGAATCGGATTTTACCACTTAACAAGAAGCAACAAAATAAATGTTGACCCCCTTTTTGGTATTTACTTATATATTTATTTGTACCAGGGATTGAACCCAGGAGCACTTAACCACTGAGTCATATGACAAGCCCTTTTTTATTTTGAAACAGGATCTCACTAATTTTCTTAGGGTTTCCCTAAGTTGCTGAGCCTGGCTTTGAACTTGTGATCTTCCTGCCTCAGCCTCCTGAGCCATTGGAATTATAGGCATACATCATCACACCCAGCAATTGTGATCATTTTTAATATACCAAAAAGTAAAAAAATTGGAATAGTTTATTATTGAAGCACAATTTATGCAATTCTGATCAACCCTCTGTCTTCCTTTCAATAGTAGGTTGGGTGTTTTGAGGGAAAAGACAGTGGTATTTCTACAAAACAGAATGGGAACTCCCTCTCCCCTTTTATCTTTTGTGGGTAGGTGCCTGTGAGATGCTGATTTGTGCAAAATTGTGAGAATGATTTTTAAGCCTGCTACAGCCAAATGGTTTGATTTAAGTACCCTTAGAAGGTCATAAAATTTTGGTTAAACACATTCCGAAAGATTTTTAAAATGAGAATATTTGTGTAAACAAACCTGTAAAAATCTGATAACTATCTGTATTCTGAAACTGTTTTTGCTTGAATAATGAGTGTAGAAAAACAATTTTTAAGAGAGATAAAATCTTATGTTCTAATGGTACCAAGTTTTAATACAGAGTTACCAATCAAAGACTTCAATAAATATGGCAACTTGGAACTTGATATTAGGCAGATAATCAATGAAAGGTAAGAAGATTGCATTCAGATCACAAAAATCTAAAATGATAAGTTATAGAAATAATGATATGCAATGATTTTCCTGTTGTGAATGGTGAAACTGGTATGGAAATATTAAATAAGCTAAGCAATGCTGTAAAATTAGTCTATAAAGTAATGAGAGTACAGGAATTTAATTACACAAACAGATTTGCTAAATGTCTTACAGGAACAAGAGGTGGATGGAGAATTTAAATAGGACACAGTAATATGTCCTAGAACAGATGGCAGAAGAAACCATGAAGGATGGAAATAAGCTGAAGTGTATGCAGACTAGTGACTAGAAACAAATCCAGAAGGAGACTCAATAAATCTCTAAGAAAGAAGCTTTGGGCCATGTCTTGATGAAAGAAAATCAACGAAGTTTCTACAGAACTAATAAATGAGCCCAGGAAAAGAGCAGCTGCATTTTAGAGAAAGGTAGGCAAATCAGTTCTCTTTCTATGTATCAGTAGGAATTTAATTAAAAATATAATATAGACAAAGATTTTATACAATAGCAACAAAAACTCCTTTTTTAAAAATTAAAAGAAACATATGAGATACAGGGAACATACTAGAGTACTTTTTTGACACAGAAGTAAATTTTCCCAAATTGATTTATAAATATAATGCAATGTGATTCAAAATCCAACCAAGGTCTTTTTTTTTAACAGAATTCTAAAAATCTGTCTTAATACTTATGACCAGTCAAAGGGATTTTGAAAAGAGCAATTATGTGGGTCTTGGTCCTCTTACGTGGTAAAACCTACTGTAAAGTTGCAATAAAATAGTGAAATGGAGAAACTGGCATAAGAAGCAGCAAGAGGATAAATAGTTCATAGTTAAGACCCAAGAAATAAACATACTGTGTGTGTGTGTGTATGTGTGTAATATATATGCAACATATATATTTACATATGCAACATATTAGTCAGGATAAGATAGACTTAAGCTACAATAACAAACACAGAGGCTTAACTCACAAATCTCCATTCTCTGTGATACAAATTCACAATGGACTCAAGAAACTCTCCAAAAAAGCTGTACACCAGCCAGGGTGTACACAATACACACTACACTGCTTCAATCTTATGACTCTGTTCTCTCAACATGAGATTTTCTCCAAGATCACTGCAGGGTGAAAGACATGTAAAAGACTACAAGGAGATTTTTGCTCTAGAAATTGTCCACATAATGAAAAAACAATATTGAAAAAGTAAAGCCAAACAGAGTGAAATGGTCTGAAATCTCCATAGCACACAATGGTTTAATAATTATAAAGTTGAAGTTCTACAAATAATTAAGAAAAGGGATAATAGCAAGATTATACATAACTGCAAGATTACACATATCCAGAGATGAAAAACTAACAAGATTATTACAAAAAGCTGCTCAAGCATACTGCTCATCAGAAAAGTACATTTTGTAATTACTGATAGTTTATTTGATACTTCTCTATGATACTCTATGATACTCCTTAGGGGTCAACCTATTAGGACTAGACATCCCAATACTATAAAATCCTCAGCGGTCTTCAGCCATAATTTTCCCTTTATAAGTACTGTTCACTTTATGATTATTCTCTCTGATTACATGACTTTTGGGAATCTGGCATGTGCATATCAACTTCAAAGTACAACTAAATGGAAACTGGAAAAGAAGGAGAATAAAAATTATTAAATAGCAATCATGTACCTTAAATAGGTCAAATCATATATGAAAGGAAATAAATGTATAATGTGTAAAATTACCTACAATGTTGAGTGTTCTCCAGTAATCACCAGGCCTTGCATATTGGAGCATATAACCTGGTGTCTTCATTTAAAATTTTTAAAAAATATTTATTTTTTAGTTGTAATTGGTTGGATATAATACCTTTATTTTATTTATTTTTATGTGGTGCTGACGATCAAACCCAGGGCCTCGCATGTACTAGACCAGCACTCTACCGCTGAGCCACAACCCCAACCCATGGTATCTTCATTTTATTGAACAAATTTCACAGAAAACAGATGGTACACAGACCTTGTGCTAGGTTTTGTGAGACAAGGAGGTGTGAATCTCTGTTCTAAATGAGACAGAACATTAATCAATAACATGTTAAATAATAATAGTTAAGCAGTGTTTGGAAATTAGTAACCCAAAAGATGCTGTATAAGATATTGAAAAAAAGGCTAATTGAATGGATTCATATTCTAAACTATTCAGTAATCTAGATCATTTCATAATGGAAAGGCTGAGAATATAGCATGCAAGATAGTGAACTTCAGAACTACTCTGACATGTAGGTAGGAAGAGGAAAGATGAAGAAGAGGGGCAAAGAGATTTTCAGACTGGGAAGATGCCATGAGATTAAGAAAGCCAGTTATGGTGGCACATGCCTGTAATCCTAGCGAGTCAGGATGCTGAGACAGGAGGATTGCAAGTTCAAAACAAGTCTCAGCAATTTAGCAAGAGGCCTTAAGCAATTTAGTGAGACACTGTCTCAAAATAAAACATAAAAAGAACTGGTGATGTGGATTAGTGGTTAAGTGCCCCTCGGTTCAATCCCTGGTATCTGAAAAATAAATAAATAAAAAGAATTTATATTGGGTTAAGGATGTAGCTTAATGGTACAGCACTTGTGTAGCATAGGTAAAGCCCTACATTCAATTTCCAGCCCTGCAAAATAAAGAAGAAAACATTTTGAGGTTTAAATTCAACATAAAAACAAATAAAATCTCAACCGCATTTATTATGAAGAAATATCTATTCTTGTGTTTTGGCATTTGAAGGTTGAGAAATCAGGATCTGTATTTCTGCACTTGACACATTTAATCAAGATTTATTTTTATTGAAGAGGAGAAACTGGAAAGGAACAGAGATGTCCGCTGAGTTTACTGCTGTGTTCCAAGGAAATAAAACATGCTAACTGAACCATCAGTTCTTGCATGTCTAGCAAGAATTGACTTTATTCTATAGATCTTATTTTAGGAAATATTTCTTTGTATTTGATCCAAATCTTTCTCAACATATTTAACTCATATTTTTAAATTATTTTTTGTGTTTATATTTCAATAAAGGTAGAAATCAAATATTCACTGGGTAATAAACTTAACTTTACATTTATAATCTATAATCTTTTTTTCTATATTTCAAGCTCTTCTCCAATTGTCTTCATATAAAATTTTTAAAGCCAAAGTTAGATACAGATAAGCATTAGCATATTAGATAATACCTTGCGTTTTACCTAATAAAATATTTTGGAATGGGCAGTGATTTCTATGTTAGTGATATAAGCAGGGAAAATGTTAGATTCTTTAAGTGAAAACCTAACTAAAAAGTCCATTTGTTCATGTGTTTATTTATTTATTTATGTATTTATTGGTATGAGGGATTGAACCCAAGGGCACTTAACCACTGAACCACATACTCAGCCATTTATCTATCTATCTATCTATCTATCTATTTATTTATTTATTTATTTATGAGTCAGGGTCTTGCTAAGTTGCTGAGACTAGCTTTGAACTCACAATCCTCCTACCTCAGCCTCCGGAGTTACTGGGGTTAAAGGTGTGTACCACTGTGCCCAGCAAAAGTTCATATTTTTCATGAATCACTTCTACAATTTACTGCTAAAGCATGTACATAATACTTAATAAATCTAATATAATAAGATAGAGTTCATGTTACAGCACTCAGCCTAAGCACATGTGGTGTGCTAGTATTTAAAAACCCACATTCCAGAGTCCAAGATAACCTCATCTGTTGAGTTTGCCAAATTCTATGACCTAAGAATCCCCCCATGTCTGATTTTAAACTGTCTACTCGATATTCACCAGCTAGCAAAATTTCTACATTTTATCAATTGGTTCTTACAGTTGGGTGCAAGTTTATTCCAGATCCACATCATAAACACTGATAATAGTATACTACGACTTATCAAAATCCTTACCTTCTATTTGTTCTGAGTGTGAATGGTATAAATTAAAATTTATGATTTTTACAGGTGTGTGCTGCATATTTATGAACTTAAAATATTGTAACCTGATTTAATCCTATGCTTTTTTAGCACTTATTATTAAATTACTTTCTTTTAAAGGAGTTTTTAAAACATAACTAAAGAACAAATATATTGTTAAGTGAATTTTTATGTAGGAATATAACTTGTGTTGAGTGACTGCTTGATTTGTGCATGCTCACACACACATGCATGTGCATGCACACATACACACCCACACACACCCACTGCACAAGCACACATTTGAGTATTTAAATGACTTGATTCAGTACAGGTGGTTGGGCTGTGGCAATGATCCTCTTTCTAATATAACTAAATGATGCTTTTCCTATGTTCCATGACAGATTTACAGCATTGCCTAAACCCTAATGAATCACAACATTATTTTTCTCAAATTATACTTATATACAAGACAGCACATACTTTAAAATATCTGTAATATAAAACATGCTCTGTGTTGTCAAGTTTTCACTTTTGCTCTTTTTTAACCATCAAAAATGAAAATAAGTCCAGCTAACTCTTAAAAATACTAGTCTTCCCATGCCAATGGAGCAGAAATAATAAGCTCATTTAAGACATTTATTTTGAACATATAAGCACATTCTCTACTGATCTTATTTTTGTGCCATGCAAATTAAAGTTTTTTCATGAAATCATTCAAGGTAATCAAATATTCTTCTATAAGATAGAGGCCTCTAAAGCTTTCACTGGATAAAGGAACAGAAGCAATCTCATACCCAGTATTATGAGAAACAGCAAAGAATTCCTGAAAGGAGATGTACAATGTCCACCATGTTTTATTTATGTTAAAAAAATGTAGGTTCAAGTTGAAAAGGTGTTGCATATCTTGCTGATGTGCAAGAGTAATAACTAGTCTTGTGTCAGAGATTTTCATTAGAAAACTACTGGACAGATGGTTCTCAACAGAGGGTGATAAATGACTTTGTCCTTCAGGGGACATTTGGCCATGTCTGGAGAACTTTGGGTTTTCAGAAAACGTTGGAAGGAAGGGATGTTAGTGATAGCTAGTGGACTAAGACAAGGGATGTTAGTAAATACCCTATAATGACAGAACAACCCCTCAAAAAAGTCAAATGTTAAAAGAAACCTTGCACAAATGTGAACATTTGCACACATGTAAATCAAACAGGCGAAGAAATGGGATATCTTCAGCACCGTTGAAGTCTCTCACTTGGTCCTCCCTAATCACAAAGCCCTCCATCCCTTTCAGAGGTGATCTCTGTCTCAACTTACGTGGCAATTGTTTGCTTGCCTACCTTCACAGTTGATGTCACAGCTCATGTCACTAAATATCAGAAAAGAATTCTACCTGTCCTGACTATTTTGTGAATAGAATTTTCAAGTGACTTTCATACTTTTAGATAATAGGCAATAGATACTTCTGTTACCCATTATTATGTCTTTAAGGCTTAGTCATTTCAGTGAATGTACCTATACTCTATTAAACTTCTGCACCTGATTGCTTGTATGAACAAAATATGATTTATCCACTTTAAGGTAGATTGATGTTTAAATTGCTTCTAGGTTCAGAGGACCACAGAAAATGCTGGTGGGACCATCTGTGTACACAAACACTAGCACGCTTGTCTACCAGTTGATGGACATCATAGGACTGAATACTGAATCCCAGGGTATGTGTACTTTCAACCTCACCAGATAGTACTAAATTCTTTCCCAAAATAGTTGTATCCATTTATATTTCTACTGGTAGTACACAAAAATCCCTCTTGAATGTTATCTTCTCCAGTATTTTCTTGTCCTTTATTTTGTTAGTACTAAGTATAATGTACTTATTATATATAAAAGAAGTATATTTTAAGAAAAAAAAAAAAAGAAAGGCTCTTCGCCACTGAGCTGCATCTCCAGTCCATTTCATTTTATATTTTGAGGCAGTGTCTTGCTAAGTCGCTGAGGTTTGCCTTATTCATTTCAGTGAATATAGCTATACTCCATTTAAACTACTGTACCTTTTTGCTTGTTTGGAAAAAAATATGATTTATCCACTTTAAGGTGTACATTTGTAAGTCACAAGCTAAGTATAAATATCTCAAAGTTATCACATTGAGCTATTTTGGTCCCTATATTAATACTATCCTGCTTTAATTAGTATATTTTATGACATATTTTGATATTTGGTAGAGAAAATTATCCCCCTTTTTCCATCTTTTTTTAAAAATAAATTTGGTATCCTCCTGCCTCAGTCTTCCAAATAGCTGGAATTACAGATGTGTACCACTACACCCAGCTTCCTCTGTTTTCTACTGTAAGAATCTTCTATATGGTGGATATTTAGTGATATCCTAGAGAGTCTTTACAAATGTTTATTTGCCAATTTCTCCTCTTTAATGAAGGACCAGTTCAGGTATTTTGCTCATTTGTTTCCTGCTGGGTTGTCTGAGACTTTCTTATATATTTGTAGTATTTCTTTTTGTGTTCTTGAAATTAATCTTTTGCCATGACACCTAGATAGTTTTTCACTAATTTCATGGTGAAATTAGTTTTGATGAATAAAGTTTGTAAAAGTTTTTAATACACTTACCTGTGTTTTCTATTTTATTGGTACTTTCACAGTCCTATTCAGGAATTTGTCTTCTAATGTAAGGTCACAAATCTATTTTTCCTATATTATCCTAAAAAAATGTATCCAATTATCCTTTTAATTATTAGGCTTTTACACTCCTTAATTTTTTAATATGATGTAAAGTAGGGATTTAATTCAATTCAATTCAGTTCAATTCAACTCAATTCAATTCAATATGGTTCCTCAGTGGTCCAAGAAATAATATACTACCTTAACTGATCTGATATACTAACCTGTTTGCCATAGAGTACATGAACATTTGTAAGTCATAAGCTAAGTATAAATAGCTCAAAATTATAACATTGAGCTATTTTAGTCCCTATATTAATGATATCCTGCTTTAATTAATATATTTTATGACACATTTTGATATTTGGTAGAGAAAATTATGCCCCTTTTTCTTTTTTTTGTGAGTTCCTTGACTATTCTTGTTTCACTATTTTTCCATATACATTTTAGAATATATTATATTCTGGCCAATCCTAAAACCAACCAAACCAACCAAAAACCAAAACCTGTTGGATTTTTAAAAAAGATTACCCTAGGTATATCAAGTTAGTTTTTCAATCTATCAATAATGTATATCATTACTTTAAAGATGTCCTTTTTAAGCATGGAGGGTGGCACACACCTGTAATCCCAGCCACTCAGGAGACTGAAGCAGGAGAATCACAAGTTCAAGACCAGCCTTGACAATTTAGCAAGACCTTATCTCAACAAATAAAAAGGGCTGGGAATGTAGGTCAGTAGTAAAATGAACCTGGGTTCAATATACAGTAACAAGATAGAAAAAGATAACTTATTTAATATCTTAATAAAGTTTTATATTTTTTCATAGAGATTGCATTTTTTTTTTTTACCCCAGCTGGAGGAGGAGCCCAGCCTCCCGCCTGCATGGTAGGCAGACCACACGGCCCAGAGAGGGGGCACAGCCGCCCGCCCATGCGGTCACCTGACGGAGCTCTGGGCAAACATAAGGTTTCCCCAACACCCCCACCTCATCAAACACCTTATGAGAAAAACTGATGGAACTCATCTTGGAAAATCCCACCAACCCTTAAAACCCACCAACAGGTGGGCGTGGCTACCAGCTCGGTTCTGCAGCAGATCAGGCACCTGGTTTACATCTCAGAGAATAAGAGTAGAGAGGCCACAGATGGAAGCTCATGTCCTCTCACACTGACTACCATCACCACCCTGAGCCCAGAGACTCAAGCTAGGAATAGACAACGCCACCAACTGGAAGAAAAGAAAACAGAGTTCTGAGAGACATTTTTTCTTTCTTTCTTTCTTTTCTCTCTCTCTTTTCATCTATTCATCCAGTCTCCTCTACCCTTCCCCCTCTGGTCCTCGCAACCTCAACATATGTGAAACCAAAAATTGTACATGAAAAAGTCTTTTAACAACTGAATCACCAGAATAATATAATATAGAGGAATTGCATATGCCCCACCTCCCTCCCCCCCTTTTTATTTCTTTTCTTTTTCTCTTATTTTCTTTTTCCCGCTCTCTTTTTTCTCTTTCTTTCCTTGTTATTTGTTTTTCTCCCTCTTACTCCCTCTATCCCACTTGCAACCCCCTAAATTTTACTATTTATAAGTAGAGTAATCTTATAAATATAGATAGGAATTTGAATCTATACATTCTTCCATAAATTACCCATCTATTGGTTAGAGCTTTCCAAAGTTACTAAGTTAGATTAACCCCATACCCTCACTCCTTTCCCCCTAAACATAACATCCTACACCTGAAATTCAGTTTTCTTCAAGCTACCAGAAATGGTATGCCTTTCATGAAACTGATGACTATATTTGTAAACAAAAATCAAAACCAACATTTGTAGACATAAAGTCTAGCTATAAATGTAGTAATAAGGAAAACGTGTGCTTAGATGATGTACTATTGATATTGAGAACTGTTAACATTGTCTTTCTCCACAAAAGGGAGAATTTGTAACTATACAAGAGCAATATAAATATATAGGAGGAAAATAAATAACACAACAGTTTCACAAAGCAGAAAGAAACGTGAGCAGTATGAAAAGACAAGGAAAGAAAGGACCACAAGCAATGCAGGTCAACTCAACTTTAGAAGAGGTAATATCTGCAGCAGATGGAATGTCAGATAAAGAATTCAGGATATACATACTTCAGATGATCTGGAGTCTCAAGGAAGACATTAGACAGCAAAATCAGACAATGAAAGATCACTTTGACAATGAATTACATAAACAAATCCAAGAAGCAAAAGATCAACTATACAGAGAGATAGAGGTTATAAAAAACAAACAAACAGATATCCTAGAAATGCAGGAAGCAATAAACCAAATTAAAAACTCAAATGAGAGTACTATCAGCAGAGTAGAACACTTAGAAGATAGAACATCAGACAATGAAGACAAAGTATTTCAACTTGAAAAGAACATAGACAGCTCAGCGAGACTGTTAAGAAACCATGAGCAGAACATCCAAGAAATATGGGATAACATAAAGAGACCAAATTTAAGAGTTATTGGGATACAGGAAGGTATAGAGGTCTAAACCAAAGGAATGAGCAATCTGTTCAATGAAATAATATGAGAAAACTTCCCAGACTTGAAGAATGAGACAGAATCCCAAATCCTAGAAGCCTACAGGACGCCGAATGTGCAAAATCATAAGAGATCCACACCTAGACACATTATAATGAAGATGCCCAACATACAGAATAAGGAGAGAATTTTAAAAGCTACAAGAGAAAGGAAGCAGATTACATTTAGGGGTAAACCAATCAGGATAACAACTGATCTTTCAACACAGACTCTGAAAGCTAGAAGATCCTGGAACAACATATTTAAAATGCTGAAAGAAAATGGGTTCCAATGAAGAATTGTGTAGCCAGCGAAATTAAGCTTCAGGATGGAAGATGAAACTAAAACCTTCCACGATAAACAAAAGTTAAAAGAATTTGCAGCTAGAAAACCAGCTCTTCAAAACATCCTCGGCAAAACATTACAGGAAGAGGAAATGGAAAATAACAATGAAAACCAACAGCGGGAGGTAGTATATTAAGGGGAAAAAAATAATCAAAGAGGAAAAACAAATCATGTTAAGTAACATAAATAAACAAATATGGCTGGGAGTACAAACCATATTCAATAGTAACCCTACATGTTAATGGCTTAAACTCACCAATCAACACACACAGGCTAGTAGAATGGATCAAAAAAAAAAAAAAAGATCCAACAATATGCTGCCTACAGGAGATGCATTTGATAGGAAAAGACATACATAGACTGAAGCTGAAAGTTTGGGAAAAATCATATCACTCATATGGACCTCGGAAACAAGCAGGAGTGTCCATACTCATATCAAATAAAATAGACTTCAAGCCAAAGTTAATCAAAAGGGATAAAGAAGGATACTACATACTGCTCAAGGGAACCATACAACAACAAGAGATAACAATCATAAATATATATGCCCCAAACAATGGTGCAGCTATGTTCATCAAACAAACTCTTCTCAAGTTCAAGAGTCAAATAGACCACCATACAATAATTATGGGAGAATTCAACACACCTCTCTCACCAGTGGACAGATCTTCCAAACAAAAGTTGAATAAAGAAACTATAGAACTCAATAATACAATTAATAACCTAGACTTAATTGACATATATAGAATATACCACCCAACATCAAGCAGTTACACTTTTTTCTCAGCAGTACATGGATCCTTCTCAAAAATAGATCATATATTATGTCACAGGGCAACTCTTAGACAATATAAAGGAGTAGAGATAATACCATGCATCTTAACTGATCATAATGGAATGAAACTAAAAATCAACGATAAAAGAAGGAAGGAAAAATCATGCATCACTTGGAGAATGAACAATAGGTTACTGAATGATCAATGGGTTATAGAAGATATCAAGGAGGAAATTAAAAAATTCTTAGAGATAAATGAAAACACAGACACAACATATCGGAATCTATGGGACACAATGAAAGCAGTTCTAAGAGGAAAATTCATTGCTTGGAGTTCATTCCTTAAAAAAAGAAAAAAACAACAAAAAATGATCTCACACTTCATCTCAAAACCCTAGAAAAAGAAGAGCAAAACAACAGCAAAAGTAGTAGAAGGCAAGAAATAATTAAAATCAGAGCTGAAATCAATGAAATCGAAACAAAAGAAACAATTGAAAAAATTGACAAAACTAAAAGTTGGTTCTTTGAAAAATAAGATCGACAGACCCTTAGCCATGCTAACGAAGAGAAGAATAGAGAGAACTCAAATTACTAGCATACGGGATGAAAAAGGCAATATCACAACAGACACTTCAGAAATACAGAAGATAATTAGAAATTATTTTGAATCCTTATACTCCAATAAAATAGAAGATAGTGAAGGCATCGATAAATTTCTTAAGTCATATGATCTGCCCAGATTGAGTCAGGAGGATATACACAACCTAAACATACCAATATCAATTGAGGAAATAGCAGAAGCCATCAAAAGACTACCAACTAAGAAAAGCCCAGGACTGGATGGGTATACAGCAGAGTTTTACAAAACCTTTAAAGAAGAACTAGTACCAATACTTTTCAAGCTATTTCAGGAAATAGAAAAAGAGGGAAAACTTCCAAATTCATTCTACAAGGCCAACATCACCCTGATTCCTAAACCAGGCAAAGACACTTCAAAGAAAGAAAACTACAGACCAATATCTCTAATGAACATAGATGCAAAAATCCTCAATAAAATTCTGGCAAATCGGATACAGAAACATATCAAAAAGATCGTGCATCATGATCAAGTAGGATTCATCCCTGGGATGCAAGGCTTGTTCAATATACGGAAATCAATAAATGTTATTCGCCACATCAATAGACTTAAAGATAAGAACCATATGATCATCTCGATAGATGCAGAAAAAGCATTCGACAAAGTACAGCATCACTTTATGTTCAAAACTCTAGAAAAACTAGGGATAACAGGAACATACCTCAATATTGTAAAAGCTATCTATACTAAGCCTCAGGCTAGCATCATTCTGAATGGAGAAAAATTTAAGGAATTCCCTCTAAAATCTGGAACAAGACAAGGATGCCCTCTCTCACCACTTCTGTTTAACATAGTTCTCAAAACACTGGCCAGAGCAATTAGACAGACGAAAGAAATTAAAGGCATAAAAATAGGAAAAGTAGAACTTAAATTATCACTATTTGCTGATGACATGATTCTACACCTAGAACACCCAAAAGGGTCTACAAAGAAACTACTAGAGCTAATAAATGAATTCAGCAAAGTGGCAGGATATAAAATCAACACGCATAAATCAAAGGCATTCCTATATATCAGCGACAAATCTTCTGAAATGGAAATGAGGACAACCACCCCATTCACAATATCCTCAAAAAAATAAAATAAAATACTTGGGAATCAACGTAACAAAAGAGGTGAAAGACTTATACAATGAAAACTACAGAACCCTAAAGAGAGAAATAGAAGAAGATTTTAGAAGATGGAAAAATATACCCTGTTCATGGATAGGCAGAACTAACGTCATCAAAATGGCGATATTACCCAAAGTTCTTTATAGGTTTAATGCAATGTCAATCAAAATCCAAACGGCATTTCTTGTAGAAATAGATAAAGCAATCATGAAATTCATATGGAAAAATAAAGGATCCAGAATAGCAAAAACAACTCTAAGCAGGAAGTGTGAATCAGGCGGTATAGCAATACCAGACTTCAAACTATACTACAGAGCAATAGTAACAAAAACAGCATGGTACTGGCACCAAAACAGGCGGGTAGACCAATGGTACAGAATAGAGGACATAGAAACCAATCCACAAAATTACAACTATCTTATATTTGATAAAGGTACTAAAAGAATGCAATGGAGGAAGGATAGCATCTTCAACAAATGGTGCTGGGAAAACTGGAAATCCATATGCAACACAATGAATCTGAATCCCTTTCTCTCGCCATGCACAAAAGTTAACTCAAAATGGATCAAAGAGCTTGATATTAAATCAGAGACTCTGCATCTGATAGATAGAAGAAAAACTTGGCTCCAATCTACATATTGTGGGGTCGGGCTCCAAATTCCTTAATAAGACACCCATAGCGCAAGAGTTAATAATAAGAATCAACAAATGGGACTTACTCAAACTAAAATGTTTTTTCTAAGCAAAAGAAACAATAAGAGAGGTAAATAGGGAGCCTACATCCTGGGAACAAATTTTTACTCCTCACACTTCAGATAGAGCCCTAATATCCAGAGTGTACAAAGAACTCAAAAAATTAAACAATAAGAAAACAAATAATCCAATCAACAAATGGGCCAAGGACCTGAACAGACACTTCTCAGAGGAGGACATACAATCAATCAACAAGTACATGAAAAAATGCTCACCATCTCTAGCAGTCAGAGAAATGCAAATCAAAACCACCCTAAGATACCATCTCATTCCAGTAAGATTGGCAGCCATTATGAAGTCAAACAACAACAAGTGCTGGCGAGGATGTGGGGAAAAGGGTACACTTGTACATTGCTGGTGGGACTGCAAATTGGTGCAGCCAATTTGGAAAGCACTATGGAGATTTCTTGGAAAGCTGGGAATGGAACCACCATTTGACCCAGCTATTTCCCTTCTCGGACTATTCCCTAAAGACCTTAAAAGAGCGTACTACATGGATACTGCTACAACAATATTCATAGCAGCACAATTCACAATAGCTAGACTGTGGAACCAACCTAGATGCCCTTCAATAGATGAATGGATAAAAAAATGTGGCATTTATACACAATGGATTATTACCCTGTTCTAAAAAATGACAAAATCATGGCATTTGCAGGGAAATGGATGGCATTAGAGCAGATTATGCTAAGTGAAGCTAGCCAATCCCTGAAAAACAAATGCCAAATGTCTTCTTTGATATAAGGAGAACAACTAAGAACAGAGCAGGGAGGAAGAGCATGAGAAGAAGATTAACATTAAACAGGGATGAGAGGTGGGAGGGAAAGGGAGAGAGAAGGGAAATTGCATGGAAATGGAAGGAGACCCCCATCGTTATACAAAATTACATATAAGAGGAAGTGAGGGAAAAGGGAAAGAAAACAAATGGGAGAAATGAATTACAGTAGATGGGGTAGAGAGAGAAGATGGGAGGGGAGGGGAGGGGAGGGGGATAGTAGAGGATAGGAAAGACAACAGAATACAACAGACACTAGTATGGCACTATGTAAAACAGTGGATGTGTAACCAATATGATTTTGCAATCTGTATATGGGGTAAAAATGGGAGTTCATAACCCACTTGAATCAAATGTATGAAATATGATATGTCAAGAACCATGTAATGTTTTGAACAACCAATAATAAAAATTAAAAAAAAGAAAAAAAAAGAGTTTGCATTTTTTGTTGTATCAGCTAATAATTACTTCATTTTAAATGGTATTTTAAATGCTGTCTTTTTAATTTTTTGTTTTTATTACTTAAAATCAAAAACGACTATCTATATAAATTTTGTATACATTTAACTGCCTAAACTCTTACTCATGTGAAAAAAATTGTCTCAACTTCTTCGGCAGGACAAGTTCTAAGATGGTACCTGGGCTTCCTGCCCTCTGGTATCAGGCTGCTAAGTGTGGGTGGGGCCTGTGTAGTGTTGTGGGATATAACCCATGATTAGGTAATGTTATAGGCAAAGGTAAAGGGATTTTGCAGATATCAATAAGGTCTCAAAATGTAGTTTTCTCCAGGTGAGCCCAGCCTGATCATTTAAAAACTAAGAGAGAGATGAGACTCTTCCTAAAGAGACATATGCTCTCCTGCTAACCTTTGGGAAGCAAGTAGGCATAGGTGAAGTGCTTCTGGATGGGGCTGGCCTCAACCTCAAGAAAGTGATTTCTGCCAACAACCTGAGTATGTTTGGAAAAAGTCCCTGAGCACCAGATGGGAACACCTGGGTCAACTGAGAACATGAGTCAAAAACCCTGCTAGGTCGTGATTTATAACCCACAGAATCTATGAATAACAAATATGTGTGTTTTAAACTACCAGATTTGTGCTAATTTGTTACACAATCTGATTTTCTATTTTTCTACATACACAAATTTGTTCTAAAGGAATCAGCATTTCATATCTTCCTTTCCTGTTTTTAAGTAATTTCTTATTCCACTCTCCCTTATTTAAGACCTTCATATAAAGTTGACTAGAAATAGTAGTATTGGCATAATTGTCTAGTTTTGTTATTAGTGGTTTTAGTAAAGGGAAAGTTTTCAATATTTCAGTATTAAGTATGGCATTTACTGCAGTTTTTTCAAAGACACTCTTTAACTGGATTAAGCAACTCTTTTCTATCCCTCATTTGCTAAAAATTTTTGCCAGGAATGAGTGTTGGCTTTTATTAAACACTTTCTGTATCTTTAGAAAATATCATGATTTTTTGCTTGAAATGTATTATGTATGAATTATATTAACTTACATTCTAATATTAAAGCAAGCTTTGATTCTGGGTGAGGACAAGTGGGAGAAGCAGTTTAGTAATAGTACTGGATCAGAATAATTTTTTTGATTCAGTTTGCCAATATTAGCTTAAGATTTTTGCATCACCCTTGTTAGTGACCTATAATGATTCATAATTATCTTTTATTTTTATTCTTAGTGTTTTCATTTCTAGGATATGCTAGTCCTATACAGTGAATTCTCTGAAAGCATTGTATAAGATTGAAATGTTTTTCTCCTCCATGTACTTTAGAAATTAGTGATAAAAATATCTAAGCCCCAAGGACTACTGAAGACGTGAATGTAGTGTCTGGAGGTTGTCAGGATAAATATGGTAACTATGCTAATGATCAAAAACACTCACAGTACAGCAAGCTAAACTTGTTTTCTCAGTTAATGGGCATTGTAAAAACATGTCTGTAGAGATCAAATAAGACTGTAAAACAGTGCTTCCTAAACTTATTTGACCACTGAATGCTTCTTCAATTTTAATTTGTGAAACAGTTATCTTTTGTTATCCCAAAACCTTTTCTTTTATTCGAAGATCCAAGGACAAGGATTCTTTTAGCATAGTGTTTCATAAACTCAAAACTCTGAATGATACGACAATTACATGCCAATTTTAAATATTGACTTGGCATACATCAGTGTGTTGATAAACACCCCTTAGAGATTAAATTTCAGATTTTTTTCATTCATAATGCGTAGAAAAGTATATACCACATGGTTCAGTTATGGAGCAAGAATATAATGCCACATTCAAAAGTAATGCCAAAAGAACCCTGCTTATATTTCTCAAGTCTTATGAAAGGGACATTTAAGCCACAGGGCTTCTTAAAAAAGGGGGAAAAAAAGACAATTAAAAGAAATATAACAATCGGGCTGGGGATGTGGCTCAAGCAGTAACACGCTTGCCTGACATGTGCGGGGCGCTGGGTTCGATCCTCAGCACCACATAAAAATAAAATAAAGATGTTGTATCCACCGAAAACTGAAAAATAATATTAAAAAATTCTCTCTCTCTCTCCTCTCTATCTAAAAAAAAAGAAAAGAAATATAACAATGAAATCTAATTCCTCCCATCCAATAACTAAGGCATCAAGTTCTTCTCAAAACATTCACACACACACACACACACTGAAACACACACATACCTGAGAAAATAATATTTTCCTTGACCTTGGCTTTATTTACCTCTGTTCTTTTAATTAAAACCCCATATGGTTAGCTGTTTAGGGTCACAACCAAGTCAAGATGGCGCCTGGCACTTTGCCAGGAGGAGTGGTTTGTGAGCTAATGCCCCCGAGCCATTAAGATGATGGAGATTCCTTATTGGCTGATTGCTGTATCTAGATGATGTTAATTGAAACAAGCTGTGTATAATCAGTATATATACCTCTGCTGTCCTGCAATAAAGAGGCTCCCACTGTTTCAATCTTCACAAGTTGCTTGTCACCCCCCGGTTATTTTGCCCAGCCAGACTGCGGCAGTTAACAAACTTGAGGACAGGAGAGGAACAGAAAATGGAAGAGACAATCCAGCTTCACTTTGGCAAAAACAACACAAAGTCTAGAAACGCATTGACAAATCATAAGCTTCATCTATTCTGATACACGTCAATAGAGTACACTATCCCTAACATCAAGTTAAGACTTGCTAACAAGAGCAGTTTGGGGTACACATTTGGTCATTTTTACTTATATTTGTAAAAACTTTCTAAGAAAAACTTTTCCTATGACTGTTTTTTTTTCCACTTGTATTCCTATCAGCTTTCTATGGAACACTAAGTTTCCAAGAAACACAAGTCTCAAAATTTGCCATATTTGAAAGCATCACTGTGTTTTTAGATGTCTTTCACAATCATTGCTTTCAGGTCACCATCTTTAAGGTGACATAGAGATGTCCTGTTGAAAGTGTACTAAATAATGCAATTTGCTGCCAGGGTCAATCCTATAAAAAGCTTCTCAGATATTGTGTCCTAAATTTGTTAAATATCATTATGACTTTGGACATGTGAAGTTATGTGGATAAACTTCAGCTTCATGTAGGTTACATCATAAACTCCTCCAAGGCTCAGATCTGTAAATGATCAACTGAGGTTTTAGTAAGAAGACCACGGAAAAGTAAGTTGTAGTTGATTTATTGTCAGGAATGAAAGTCATAATTCACCCTATATTGCTAATGGAAAATATTCTGAAATCTCTAAAATGCAAAATTTAGAATACAGAGAGAGCACTTTCAGTTGTTAAAATGTGATTCTATTACCAACAGAACTGATGAGGAACTCATTAACAAGTCAGAAGACGGTAGGTAGGGATTGCCATGGGTGTTTTGAAATGGGTTTGTTCCCCTTGTGATGACTTATGGTGTTTTACATTTGAGGTTTGCACACTTTTCCAGTGTATGTTACCTTAACCAAAGCATTTAAAATTTTCATCTTGTCAAGGTTTATTAACATGAGATAATGCTGACCATATTGGAATATGTAATTAATTATCTTATAAAATAGTATGTCTAGTATGACATCATCTTGGAAAATACACAACTATATTTGATCACAAGAAAAAAAATCACTTGAAGGATATATACCATCAACTTCCTAGTGGTTAATAAAAAGTATTATGGTGTCTAGCTGAAACTAATAAAAATGGGAGACAATACCATATCAGTACATAAACACAAGCTTTCTCATTTTTAACAGTTTCTGTGTATTTATACATAATACATTATGCATAATGTATTTATGGAGATTTTCACTGATGGAATTCAGTTTATCTCCAAACTTTTGCTCTTGTAAACAATGTTGCGATAAATAATCCTTTGCCTGGACTGTGTTGCATATGTGCAAGTATATCTGTAGAATTGTTTCCTAGAAGCAGAATTTCTGCCTTAAAGGAAATACACATTTGTAACTTTGACAGCCATAGTGCTCCATAGCACCCGTTCTCCATAGAGATTTTCTCAATTTATGTTCCCAGAAGCAATGTATCAAATTGCCAGATTCCACACTTCTGTTAGCATAGTTTGCATTTATTTTTTTCTCTGCAAAGTTTGTTCATTGAACAAATGTAAAAATCACAGATAAGTATTTTGGTGACATTATAAGTGACCCCCTTGCCTTTTTTCCTTTTCTCTTTGCTTGTTTTCTAGATTTTTAAATTAATTGGAAGAGAAATCAAGTTTCAAAACAATGTTTATAGTATATCACCACTGATATAAAAATAAATTAGAAAAGAGATGTATTTATGTATATACATAGAAGTCCTAAAAGCTGAGATAATGCTCATAATGCCAAGAATTAGGAACATATTTCCCCTTGTCAAGCTTTATTAAGAATGACAATCAAAATGCTCAGATGAAATGGAGAGATGTCTGTGAATTCTTGGTGGCTCTGTGGTCCCAACACCTGCAGATGCATTCTCAATGTAAATTTCAAAGGAGGGTGAAGAGGCTTCATGTTGTACTCAGGTGTAGCCTATTTGACAGTTGGTCAGTAAGGAGCCTCAACTTTCCAGGTTCTGATGACTGTGGGCTCTTTATACAGAGGCTGTCTTCCAAGGGCCCTTCAAAGATAATGCCTCTTCCTCTTAAAATCAATAAGTCTATTTACCTGGAGGTCCAAATGACTTGGAGCTTAGATCAGATCCTCTCTCTTTATCCGGAAGGCATGACCCTGATAAAGAAAGTGAATGGTGCCACAGTCTGGCTGGGCACACAATCACGAGCCACCAGCTTGTAGATTCAAACAGCAACTCTTTATTCCCGAACTCACACCAGCCGTCTACAAACACGTTCTGGGGAAATCCACGTTCTCTGCCCAAATCCACGTTCTCTGCCCAAATCCACCTCCACTGGGCTTCTGTCTCCCAAAATATACTGTCTGAATCCCGTGAGAACTCAAGGGGAACTCAGGCAGCAGGATACGCCCTATTCCCAGCAGGAATAATCTTAAACCTTAAACCTGGAACCTAAACCGGGAACGCCCTAATCCGCCTTGGTCCTTGAACAAGGTCACCTACATTCAATGTCACTGCAACATGGGGTACGCTGGCAAGGAAATTGTCATACCTACTTGGCTAATGGCTCCCAGCAGAATGGCTCTCAGAAATGACTTTAACTCCTTCCTTTCAGAAGGCTACTCAGCAGTGTATTAAGGAAGCTGGTATTTTGGAACAGGGTAAGATGGGAAATTCCAACTGAGTATCTTTGTAGTCCATGTGAATCTTTATCTATTATTAAATGATTAAATAAATGCAATTAGCAAAAGTGAAGTTGAAGCATGCAACTTATAATCAGAGAAATGATATTTTTGGATCACATTTGTCCATATTCATGGAAAATGCTTCTCTGCCATACTCGAACACTGCCAATTTAATTTTGATAATGGAGTGTTTGGCATAGGGAATATTGTGACCAAGTTAAAGAATGTGACAATATTAAAGTCACATTTGGCGAAAAACAGCAGAGATCCTTGGAACTCTGCCTAATAAAAGCTTTTTATCCCCTTCCCTAAATATATTTGTAGATTTGATGTACTTTCTGAATATATTAATAACATTGCCCTTTTTAGGTTTGACCATTGTTTTTTATTGTTCTTTCAGAAATGATGGCTGAGCTTCAGGACATTACTCTACTTGTCCCATCTTTGTCACTTCATTGCCTTTAGCAAGACATAACTTCTTGTGTGTGTGTGTGTGTGTGTGTGTGTGTGTGTTTAGTTCAGATGTGCAGATGTAGTATGAGTTAGGCTGGATTTGGCCTGACAGTTGCTATTTATGTGACATCAAAGTTACACAGTTTCCTTGAGTTTCACAAATAAATATCCTCATCTGTAAAAAAGGAATATCAATGCCCAGATTTGAGCCCAGATTCTTGAGAGAGCAAAGCCTGGAGCCAGGTTGAAAGCACCAATACTCATTTGGGGAATGAGAGTGGGAAGGTGAAAATCTGGAGCTGTAAGAGTAAGGAAGAGAGGTGACCTGAGGCTAATGGAGATTCAGAGCCATAGTATCCTGCAAATATGTCCACCTTGCACAAGGTTTCCTAGATTGCTAAAAAGAGAATCCAGCCAAGATCAGTGGTGCACACCTGTAATTCCAGTGTCTCAGAAGGCTGGGGCAGAAGGATCTCAAGTTCAAGGCCAAGCTCAGCAATTTAGCAAGACTCCATCTTAAAATAAAAAGGGTAGCTCAGTGGTAGACTGCCCCTGGATTCAATCCCCAGTACTGCAAGAGAGAGAGAACCCATGCATGAGATCAGTTCTTCTTAGGGAGAAAGAAGGAATATATTAGCTGAGATTTACTTATCATCTCCTCCTTCTCAGGGGGCAAAAGTTTTCTCCAAATTTAAGTTGAAGTGCACTTCCTCATGGGCATCCTTTGGCTCCTTCAGATATCTCTTGGATGGCCACAACCCAATTCTTGTGATACAACATTTTATTGAAGTCCTCAGGTGGCTGGAAGAGTCCAATTCCAGATGGGTGAGTCTTGGGTGCTTTACAGTGGCCTTTGAAGGAAGTTCCAGCATTCATGAGGCAAAGGGAACATGAATCAGAGCAGAGTAAGCATTCCATGAATATCATGAATGCCTAACACTGTCTGATACACAGTCTATTCAAGTTT
The DNA here is from genome assembly GCF_021218885.2 of Marmota monax. Classification (NCBI taxonomy): domain Eukaryota; kingdom Metazoa; phylum Chordata; class Mammalia; order Rodentia; family Sciuridae; genus Marmota; species Marmota monax. Next base: position 5,726,335 of record NW_026695222.1, on the reverse strand, counting down.
TTCTAATTTCTTGAATATGTCTTCTAGCTGTTGATATGATCAGATTACATACAAGGTCAATGTATTGCAATTAATTAATGTGTTTTGAAGTTTCTTTTAATCACTAGTAATTCTCCTTCCCACACTTATTACAGATGGTCTTCATTTCCAGTAAGATTATGCCCATTTTAAAAAATATTGAAAGTCAAAAATGTTTTTAATACACCTAACCTTCTGAGCATCATAGCCTAGCAACACAGAGTACTGTACAGTAAGTGTTGTTCACCCTCGAGATCACTCAGCTAAGTGAGAGATAGATGCCCATCAGAGAGAGTAATTTACCACATACTACCAGCCTGGGAAAAGATCAAAATACAAAGTTCAAAGTACAGTTTCTATCAAATGTGTGATCACTTGCCCACATCATAAAGAGGAAAACTTACAAGTCTAACTATTATAAATTGGCAATCATCTAAATCTTACCATTTGTTTTTTGAAGAAACTTAGCCATAGAAGTCCCATAGAAGTCTGCCCTTCCCCTCCTTTTTTTTTTTTGTGTGTGTGTGTATGTGTGTGTGACTGAGGATTGACCCCCCAACCCCTTTTTTTTTTGAGACAGGGTCTCACTAAATTGCAGAGACTGGCCTTGAACTTGAGGTCCTCCTGCCTCAGTCTCCTGAGTTGCTGGGATTACAGGCAGGAGCCATAATGCCCAGCCAAAGTTTTCAATATTTAATTAATGTAGTCAAATTCATTACTATTCTTAATCTTGGAAACCACTGGTCTGCTCTTGGTCCAGTAGTTTATTTTCTAGAAAGTCACATAAATGGAATAATAGACAGCCTTTTAAGTCTGGCTTCTTTTACATAACAGTATTCTTGAAATTCATCCATGTTAATGGGTATGTTGGTAGTGTTTCTATTACTAATTATATTCTGTTGTTTTTATGTATATTTCCTATCTTAGGGATATTTGTGCTATTTCCAGTTTGGGCAATAACACTGAATAAAACTAATACAACTATTTGAGTATAGATTTTGGTAAGAATTTGGGGTTTTATTTGTTTTGAACGGGATTTCTGCATCAAACAGTAAGGGTATGTTCAACTTTACAGTCATCTGCTAAACTCTTTCCCCTAGGGATAGCACCAATTTGCATCCTGATAAGCAATGCACCATAATTAGTGTTGCTTTACATCCTGACCAGCACTTGGACTTATTTTAGTATTCCAATCATTTTAATGGGCACATAAATATATACAATGGAATGTTATTCAAGCACAAAAGGAATGAACTTAGGAGACATGGTATAATATGGATAAACCTTAAACACGGTGTGTATGCTAAGTGATAAACCAAACACAGAGGATAATTATCGTAGGGTTTCACTGTTATGAAATAACTCCTGTTTTTGTCAGCTTTTTCTTGTTGTTGTTGTGACCAAAACACCTGATATGAACAATTTTAGAGGACGAAAAGTTGATCTTGGGGCTCACAGTTTCAGAGGGCTCAGTCCACACATAGATGGCCGACTCCATTTCTCAGGGCCTGAGGTGAAGCAGAACATCATGACGGAAGAATGGGGTGGAAGAAAGTGGCTCAGGATATGGCCAGGAAGAAGAGAGAGAGAGCTCTGCTCAACAAGGACAAAATCTAAACTACAGAGTTTTGCCCCCAGTGACCCACCTCCTCCATCCACACCCTACCTGCCTACAGTTACCACTCAGTTAATCCTTATCAGGGGATTAATTCACTGATTGGTTAAGGCTCTGATAACCCAATAATTTCACCTCTAAACCTTTTTGCATTATCTCACACATGAGTTTTTTGGGGGATACCCCACATCTAAACCATAACACTATGGTAGGCAAATTTATAAAGACAGAAATATCAGGGGTTTCTACAGCTGAGAAAGAAAAAAATGGACTATTGTTTCATGGGTAAAAAGTTTCTACTTGGGATGTCGCAAATGTTTTGGAAATAAATAATAGCGGTATTTACACACCATTGTGGATATAATTAATGGCACTGAATTGTTTACTTAAAAATTTCAAATAGAAGAAAAGGCCCAGTGGCCCGCAGTGGGACAGAGCTTCCAATCACTCCTGCAAGGTAGGCGGGCCTGCAACCCACCGGCAGAAGAGGAGCAGCGGCCTGCTGAGAGGCTGAGCCGCCCCCTCCCCCTGCACCGGCAAGGTAGAGGGAACTGTGACCACGCACAGAGCAGGCCCAGCGGCCTGCTGAGGGGCAGAGCCGCCCCCCACCCCCCGCGCCTGCCAGGTGACCACGGACAGAAAAGGCCCAGTGGCCCGCGGTGGGACAGAGCTTCCAATCACTCCTTCAAGGTAGGCGGGCCTGCGACCCACCGGCAGAAGAGGAGCAGCGGCCTGCTGAGAGGCAGAGCCGCCCCCTCCCCCTGCACCAGCAAGGTAGAGGGAACTGTGACCACGCACAGAGCAGGCCCAGCGGCCTGCTGGGGGGCAGAGCCGCCCCCCACCCCCCGCGCCTGCCAGGTAGGTGGAACTGTGACCACCGACAGAAAAGGCCCAGAGGCCCGCGGCGGGACAGAGCTTCCAATCACTCCTGCAAGGTAGGCGGGCCTGCGACCCACCGGCAGAAGAGGAGCAGCGGCCTGCTGAGAGGCAGAGCCGCCCCCTCCCCCCCGCGCCTGCAAGGTAGACGGAACTGTGACCACCATCAGAACAGGCCAGACCTGCAACCGGGAGACAGAACAGGCCCAGTGGCCTGAGGAAGGGTAGAGCCGCCCCCCCCCGCGCCTGCAAGGTAGGCGGACCTGCGACCCACTGGCAGTACAGCCCCAGAGGCCTGCAGAGGGGCAGTGCCGCTGCCTGCGCCTGCAAAGTAGACAGAACTGTGACCACCGACAGAACAAGCCTAGCAGCCCGCAGAGGGACAGAGCCGCCGCCCGCGCCTGTGAGGGAGACTTTGCAACTATACAAGACCAATATAAATATATAGGGGGAAAATTCAATAGCACAACAGTTTCACCAAGTAGAAAGGAACGCGAACAGTATGAAGAGACAAGGAAAGAAAGGACCACAAGCATTGCAGGTCAACTCAACGTTAGAAGAGGTAATAGCTGCAGCAGATGGAATGTCAGATAAAGAATTCAGGATATACATGCTTCAGATGATCTGGAGTCTCAAGGAAGACATCAGACAGCAAAATCAGACAATGAAAGATCACTTCAACAATGAATTACATAAACAAATCCAAGAAGCAAAATATCAACTATACAGGGAAATAGAGGTTATAAAAAACAAACAAACAGAAATCCTAGAAATGCAGGAAGCAATAAGCCAACTTAAAAACTCAATTGAGAATACTACCAGCAGAGTAGAACACTTAGAAGACAGAACATCAGACAATGAAGATAAAGTATTTCAACTTAAAAAGAACATAGACAGCTCAGCAAGACTGTTAAGAAACCATGAGCAGAACATCCAAGAAATATGGGATAACATCAAGAGACCAAATTTAAGAGTCATTGGGATACAGGAAGGGACAGAGTTTCAAACCAAAGGAATGAGCAATCTATTCAATGAAATAATACGAGAAAACATCCCAGACTTGAAGAATGAGACAGAACCCCAAATCCTAGAAGCCTACAGGACGCCGAATGTGCAAAATCATAAGAGACCCACACCTAGACACATTATAATGAAGATGCCCAACATACAGAATAAGGAGAGAATTTTAAAAGCTACAAGAGAAAGGAAGCAGATCACATTTAGGAGTAAGCCAATCAGGATAACAGCTGATCTTTCAACACAGACTCTGAAAGCTAGAAGATCCTGGAATAACATATTTCAAACACTGAAAGAAAATGGGTTCCAACCAAGAATTGTGTTTCCAGCGAAATTAAGCTTCAGGATGGAAGATGAAATTAAAACCTTCCACGATAAACAAAAGTTAAAAGAATTTGCAGCTAGAAAACCATCTCTTCAAAACATCCTTGGCAAAACATTATAGGAAAAGGAAATGGAAAATAACAATGAAAATCAACAGTGGGAGGTAGGACACTAAAGGGGGGAAAATAATCAAAGAGGAAAACAAACCATGTTTAGTAACATAAATAAACAAATATGGCTGGAAGAACAACCCATATCTCAATAATAACCCTAAATGTTAATGGCTTAAACTCACCAATCAAGAGACACAGGCTAGTAGAATGGATCACAAAACAAGACCCAACAATATGCTGCCTACAGGAGACGCATTTGATAGGAAAAGACATACATAGGCTGAAGGTGAAAGGTTGGGAAAAATCATATCACTCATATGGACCTCGGAAACAAGCAGGAGTATCCATACTCATATCAAATAAAATAGATTTCAAGCCAAAGTTAATCAAAAGGGATAAAGAGGGACACTACATACTCCTCAAGGGAACCATACACCAACAAGACATAACAATCATAAATATATATGCCCCAAACAATGGTGCAGCTATGTTCATCAAACAAACTCTTCTCAAGTTCAAGAGTCTAATAGACCACCATACAATAATCATGGGAGACTTCAACACACCTCTATCACCACTGGACAGATCTTCCAAACAAAAGTTGAATAAGGAAACTATAGAACTCAATAACACAATTAATAACCTAGACTTAATTGACATATATAGAATATACCACCCAACATCAAGCAGTTACACTTTTTTCTCAGCAGCACATGGATCCTTTTCAAAAATAGATCATATATTATGTCACAGGGAAACTCTTAGACAATATAAAGGAGTAGAGATAATACCATGCATCCTATCTGATCATAATGGAATGGAACTGAAAATCAACGATAAAAGAAGGAAGGGAAAAGAATACATCACTTGGAGAATGAACAATAGGTTACTGAATGATCAATGGGTTATAGAAGACATCAAGGAAGAAATTAAAAAATTCTTAGAGATTAATGAAAACACAGACACAACATATCGGAATCTATGGGACACATTGAAAGCAGTTCTAAGAGGAAAATTCATTGCTTGGAGTTCATTCCTTAAAAAAAGAAAAAACCAACAAATAAATGATCTCATACTTCATCTCAAAATCCTAGAAAAAGAAGAGCAAAACAACAGCAAAAGAAGTAGAAGGCAAGAAATAATTAAAATCAGAGCTGAAATTAATGAAATCGAAACAAAAGAAACAATTGAAAAAATTGACAAAACTAAAAGTTGGTTCTTTGAAAAAATAAACAAAATCGACAGACCCTTAGCCATGCTAGCGAAGAGAAGAAGAGAGAGAACTCAAATTACTAACATACGGTTTGAAAGAGGCAATATCACAACAGACACTTCAGAAATACAGAAGATAATCAAAAATTATTTTGAATCCTTATACTCCAATAAATTAGAAGATAGTGAAGGCATCGATAAATTTCTTAAGTCATATGATCTGCCCAGATTGAGTCAGGAGGATATAGACAACCTAAACAGACCAATATCAATTGAGGAAATAGAAGAAACCATCAAAAGACTACCAACTAAGAAAAGCCCAGGACCGGATGGGTATACAGCAGAGTTTTACAAAACCTTTAAAGAGGAACTAATACCAATACTTTTCAAGCTACTTCGGGAAATAGAAAAAGAGGGAGAACTTCCAAATTCATTCTACGAGGCTAACATCACCCTGATACCTAAACCAGACAAAGACACTTCAAAGAAAGAAAACTACAGACCAATATCTCTAATGAACATAGATGCAAAAATCCTCAATAAAATTCTGGCCACTCGGATACAAAAACTTATCAAAAAAATTGTGCACCATGATCAAGTAGGATTCATCCCTGGGATGCAAGGCTGGTTCAATATACGGAAATCAATAAATGTTATTCACCACATCAATAGACTTAAAAATAAGAATCATATGATCATCTCGATAGATGCGGAAAAAGCATTTGACAAAGTACAGCATCCCTTTATTTTCAAAACTCTAGAAAAACTAGGGATAACAGGAACATACCTCAATATTGTAAAAGCAATCTATGCTAAGCCTCAGGCTGGCATCATTCTGAATGGAGAAAAATTGAAGGCATTCCCTCTAAAATCTGGAACAAGACAGGGATGCCCTCTCTCACCACTTCTGTTCAACATAGTTCTTGAAACACTGGCCAGAGCAATTAGACAGCCGAAAGAAATTAAAGGCATCAAAATAGGAAAAGAAGAACTTAAATTATCACTATTTGCAGATGACATGATTCTATACCTAGCAGACCCAAAAGGGTCTACAAAGAAACTATTAGAGCTAATAAATGAATTCAGCAAAGTGGCAGGATATAAAATCAACACGCATAAATCAAAGGCGTTCCTGTATATCAGCGACAAATCCTCTGAAATGGAAATGAGGACAACCACTCCATTCACAATATCTTCAAAAAAAATAAAATACTTGGGAATCAACCTAACAAAAGAGGTGAAAGACTTATACAATGAAAACTACAGAACCCTAAAGAGAGAAATAGAAGAAGATCTTAGAAGATGGAAAAATATACCCTGTTCATGGATAGGCAGAACTAACATCATCAAAATGGCGATATTACCAAAAGTTCTCTATAGGTTTAATGCAATGCCAATCAAAATCCCAACGGTATTTCTTGTAGAAATAGAGAAAGCAATCATGAAATTCATATGGAAAAATAAAAGACCCAGAATAGCAAAAACAATGCTAAGCAGGAAGTGTGAATCAGGCGGTATAGCGATACCAGACTTCAAACTATACTACAGAGCAATAGTAACAAAAACAGCATGGTACTGGTACCAAAACAGGCGGGTGGACCAATGGTACAGAATAGAGGACACAGAAACCAATCCACAAAACTACACCTACCTTATATTTGATAAAGGGGCTAAAAGCATGCAATGGAGGAAGGATAGCATCTTCAACAAATGGTGCTGGGAAAACTGGAAATCCATATGCAACAAAATGAAACTGAATCCCTTTCTCTCGCCATGCACAAAAGTTAATTCAAAATGGATCAAGGAGCTTGATATCAAATCAGAGACACGCCGTCTGATAGAAGAAAAAGTTGGCTTCGATCTACATACTGTGGGGTCGGGCTCCAAATTCCTCAATAGGACACCCATAGCACAAAAGTTAATAACTAGAATCAACAAATGGGACTTACTCAAACTAAAAAGTTTTTTCTCAGCAAAAGAAACAATAAGAGAGGTAAATAGAGAGCCTACATCCTGGGAACAAATCTTTACTCCTCACACTTCAGATAGAGCCCTAATATCCAGAGTATACAAAGAACTCAAAAAATTAGACAATAAGAGAACAAACAACCCAATCAACAAATGGGCCAAGGACCTGAACAGACACTTCTCAGAGGAGGACATACAATCAATCAACAAGTACATGAAAAAATGCTCACCATCTCTAGCAGTCAGAGAAATGCAAATCAAAACCACCCTAAGATACCATCTCACTCCAGTTAGATTGGCAGCCATTATGAAGTCAAACAACAACAAGTGCTGGCGAGGTTGTGGGGAAAAGGGTACACTTGTACATTGCTGGTGGGACTGCAAATTGGTGCAGCCAATTTGGAAAGCAGTATGGAGATTTCTTGGAAAGCTGGGAATGGAGCCACCATTTGACCCAGCTATTCCCCTTCTCGGTCTATTCCCTAAAGACCTAAAAAGAGCATGCTACAGGGACACTGCTACATCGATGTTCATAGCAGCACAATTCACAATAGCTAGACTGTGGAACCAACCTAGATGCCCTTCAATGGATGAATGGATAAAAAAAATGTGGCATTTATACACAATGGAGTATTACTCTGCATTAAAAAATGACAAAATCATAGAATTTACAGGGAAATGGATGGCATTAGAGCAGATTATGCTAAGTGAAGCTAGCCAATCCCTAAAAAACAAATGCCAAATGTCTTCTTTGATATAAGGAGAGTAACTAAGAACAGAGTAGGGACGAAGAGCAGGAGAAGAAGATTAACATTAAACAGGGATGAGAGGGGGGAGGGAAAGGGAGAGAGAAGGGAAAATGCATGGAAATGGAAGGAGACCCTCAGAGTTATACAAAAGTACATACAAGAGGAAGTGAGAGGAAGGGGAAAAATAATATAAGGGGGACAAACGAATGTCAGTAGAGGGAGCAGAGAGAGAAGAGGGGAGGGGAGGGGGGGGAGGGGAGGGGGGATAGTAGAGGATAGGAAAGGCAGCAGAATACAACAGACACTAGTATGGCAATATGTAAATCAATGGATGTGTAACTGATGTGATTCTGCAATCTGTATATGGGGTAAAAATGGGAGCTCATAACCCACTTGAATCAAATTGTGAAATATGATATATCAAGAACTATGTAATGTTTTGAACAGCCAACAATAAAAAATTAAAAAAAAAAATTTCAAATAGAGTCCAGCATGGTGGTACACACCTATAATCTCAGCAACTCCAAAGACAGGAGGATTGCCAAGTTCAAAGCAAGACTCAGCAATTTAGTGAGGCTGAAAGTGACTTAGCAAGACCTTGTCTCAAAATAAAAAATAAAAAGGAGCTGGGGAAGAGAATTAGTGTTTAAGTGCTCCTGGGTTCAATCCCTGGTATGAAAGAAAATCAAAATTCAAATAGAGAGGCCTGGGAGTATCTCAGTGGTAGAGTGCTTGTCCAAGCCTTGGGTTCATTGCCCAGTACAAAGAAAAAGAACAAAAAAACTAAAAACCTTACTAGTTGCCATAGTGCACACTTGTAATACCATGTAATCCCAACTACTATGGAGGCTAAGACACAGAGGATTGTAACTTCAAGATCAATCTGGGCAACATAGAGAGAACCTGTCTCAAAAAGACAAACAAACAACAACAACAAAAACTTACCAATTTTCAACCAACATTTTATGTCATCTATCTATCTCCACAATTAAAGTGATTATTAAAAAGTGATTACTGAGATATTATGATCAATTTCAGGAAGCAAAAGAGAAGATTGATGAGCAGTCCTCTCAGGTATCATACACCGTGAAACCATTTGTACTAAGAACACAGAGCACACACAGCGAGGACAGGGAGAGATTTGTTAGGTTTATAATGACATTGACTTTAAGATGGTTACATACTATTATATGTAATTGGTAATTTGATGCCAAACAGTGGAAATATAGATTTGTGGACCATTAGTATTTAGTGGTAGCTAAAAAAAAATGGTAGAATGATAACAAAAATTCACAATGATTTTAGGGAAATTCAATCTTCTCTTACAGTGTAATAAATTTGACTACATTATACTGAAAAAAAATCAGTCATAAAATAGCTTCTTTCTGACCAGTAGTCCTAATTCTTTTGACTGTTCCCAAAATGGAAAAATTAGAGTGAACATGTTGTGACACTGCATGGCAACAATCTAATTTAGTTTTCTTTTGTTTATTACCACAAATTTAATTAGATACATAATCCAGAGCCATTAATAGTTTGTCTGTTTACTTCAGGGTACAATGGACTTCTCAGAAGCCTGATTCTCAGAATCCATTTACTTGTGTGCCCTGATGCCCTGTGTGGGAGCAAGGATTGCCCTACGTCCCCTAGACACATGAACTTGGATATTCCCAGACAAGATTGACATCCTCTATCCTGGAATGACCTCACTGTGATACATCCTAAGCCAAAGCTCAAATGAGGTAAAATATAAGAAATATCTTGATACAGTTTAAAGCTCTATATAAATAGTACTTACTATTCTTAGTATTATTGTTTGGATACAATAAGCCTGAGAAACTGAATGTGTCACATCATTATCAGCATAAACATGGTGAAAAGGGAAGTTAGTAGTGTGAAAATATATATTGTGGGTAGGTATGTATATGATACTGGAGGTTTTCCCCAAGGACTACAGAACGCTGGTAAAGCTCCTTAACTAGTATCTAAAAAAACTGTTGTTGGAACATTCAGAGATTCTCAATCTCAGCAGAATCAATGTTTTAGACTGGATAATTCTGTTCATTGTAGGATGTTTACTAGTATGGCTGGCTTCTGACCACCAGGTATCATTTCCACCTCCCGAGTCCTGACAACCAAAAACATCTCCAAACTTTGTCAAATGTTCCCTGGGCAGGGGTGAGTTGAAATACCCCATGGTTATTTTACCTAAGTGGACTATGGTACTCAAGAAATGCTGAGGGGGAAATGCCTGCCTACTAGACAGGAGGGGTTTACTCCAAGTGCAGAAGTGGACACCAGAAGACCTATCAGCACAGGGCACAGCCAAATGGAGGTACCAAGTGGGTGGTCAGGTCAAGAGTCTCCCATCCATTGGATGCCTCTGTCTTCTCTGGGCCTAGTGTTTGACTTGCTTAACCCCAACACTTTCCCAGCATAGTAACTGACATAACACCACCACCACATAATAAGAAGTCAGTCACTAGGAAAGGGGTGGAGTTAAATGTTGATAGACATTTAAGGCTACCATAAAATGGAACTTGTTAGTTCTCTGGTATCCGCAAGAAACTGTGCTCCCACACATAGATGATATGAAAGGTAAATAGAAAGTCTCAGTTTTGGTTGTGGTTGCTGTTTCTGCTGTTGCTTTTGAAATACGAAGATGGAGCTCCATTTAAGGTGCAGAAAAAAAATGAGCATCCTGGTGCTGGAATTGTGGCTCAGCGATAGAGTGCTCCCCTAGCACTGGCAAAGCCCTGGGTTCGATCCCCAACACCACATAGAAATAAAGATATTGTGTCCAACTACAAATAAGAAATAAAAAAAAAATGAGCAACCTTTTCTTGGTTGTCAAGTAAAAATAATAAAAGTTAACACCACCATAGAATGTAATTCCAAACCCAAGAGAGAATCAATGTTTAATAAATATGTACATACATATCACACTTTTCTTTTTAAATAATTTTAGATTTACAGAGTTGTTTCAAAAGAAATACATATCCAGGTTTCACTGACTCTGACTTTTTACAATTATCATAACAAAGATATTAGTGTTGGTACAATACTATACGTTGAGCATCCCAAACTCAAAAATCCCTAACTCAAAAATGCTCCAAAATCCAAAACTCTTTGAATGACTATATGATAGATGCCATAAGTGCAAACTCCCACACCTGACTTCGTGTGACAAATGACAGTTAAACTGCAGGTGCACCAAACCGTATTGTATAAAATTACCTTCAGCCTATGTGTATAAGGTAGATAGATATAAAACATAAATTAATTTCACATTTAGATTTGGGTCATTATGTATATGCAAATATTCCAAAATCTGAAAATGTCTGAAAAACATTTCTGGGCCTAAGCATTTTGGATAAGGGATATTCAACTCATTTTAACAAAATCATCTTTGTCCAACTTATTTAGTTTATCCACTAGCATTTGTTTTTCTAGCATTTGCAAGATGGAATCCAAGAGCCTGTGTTGTTATGTCACTTAGTATTCTCCAATGTGCTATAGCTTTCAGTCTTTCTTTGTTTCTTTATGACCTTGGCAGGTAGATTATCCCCTAGTTTGGGCTGATGTGATATTTTCTCATGATTAAATTAAATTCTGTATTTTTGGCATGAACACCACAGACCTGATGCTGTATCCTTCTCAATGCACTCTATCAGGGCATTTGCAATGAAGCTGTGTCTTATGATCAGAGAATTTTACCCTTGCTCCCTTGGTGAAGGTGGTGTCTGCTAGATTTCAGCATTGTAAAATTGCTCTTTTTCCTTTGTGTTCAAGTCCTTTTGTTTGGAAGACATGATAAAACTACGTACATGCACTATTTCTCAAGGTTTTGCCTACTAAATGTAGCACTTATCAGCGGATCTTGTCTGCAACAGGATTTTCTTTGGTGCTTGCTTAATGGTGATTTTCTATTCTCCTTCCACATTTATTAATTAGAGTATTCTCTAGGTGGAGCTTTCCATTCTCCACCCATTTATTTATTTATTCAACTATTCATTCTCAGCATGAATTCAAGGATATTTCTTTTAATCTCTGGGTTATAATCCAAGGCTTATCATTATTTATTTAGTTGCTCAAAGTGTCTTGGCTTTGGCGGTAGGGAGCCTTTTCAAATTGGTGCCCCTGTGTTTTGACGAAACCCACATTCTTTTCCATTACTGTCTGGCACTCTGAGAGCTTTGAGGCTTACCTTGTATTTTTAAAAATGAAACCTCTTGTTAGTTAAAATGTAGAATAAAAAGGATTTTCATGCAGTTAATAAAAAAGGAGTAGGATTTACAAAAGGCAAGTGATTACTGTAAAAGAAAAGAGATTTATCTCTAAAGAAAAGAGAAATGGTAGATTGTGGGAGAAAAGCATGAAAGAACATACCAAAGAGAAAATCAACAGATGCACACAGAAAATGGGGTGAGTTTGAGAAGAGAAAAAATCAAGTGACAGCAGAATGCAATAGTTTTTTAAAAATGTAAATGACATTGAAGCATAACAAATATTTTAAAAAGTAACTGTAAAAGAGAAATGCATTATGATATAAAACAAGAATTTATACTGAGGTGCTTTATCATACTAAAATTGAATACTTTATTCTGCTAGCTGAAACTTTAAAAAAATTGTGAATTTATTAAAATTTTCACCTTTTAGTTCTCAGGGCCTTTTGGTTGTAGAATCATTTAAATTTGTAGATAGTTGGTATCTCTGAGATAGAACATACTACAATTGTTTTTGGCTTTGATTTTTTTTTTTTTTTTTTTTTTTTTAAAGAGAGAGGGAGAGAGAGAAAGAGAGAGAGAGAGAGAGAGAGAGAGAGAGAGAGAATTTTTTAATATTTATTTTTTCAGTTTTTGGCTGACACAACATCTTTGTTTGTATGTGGTGCTGAGGATCGAACCCAGGCCGCACGCATGCCAGGCGAGCGCGCTACCGCTTGAGCCACATCCCCAGCCCGGCTTTGATTTTTTTAAAAAAATGAGATAGTTACATGTTTTATATTCTATTAACATGATTTCCTACCATACCATTCTCTCAGCGACTAAATAAGAAAATATATATCTAGTATGTTAACTCCCTATCTATCACCTGCTCTACTGCATGCCGACCATGAATAATTAGAAACTCTAAAGTTCTGGTATTTGGTTCTTGAGAATAAAGTTACCTGCTCCCAGGCAGGAGGAACTGTTTCGGCTCATTGATTCTGATTTTAAGGTTTCTGCCACTAGATGGCGATGGTGTTCTTAACTGTACCGTGGAGTCTTGGAGGCTATGGAATCTTTGTAACTCTCCATTATTCTTTCATTCATTTGATTTATTTAAAATTATTCTTTATTAAATATAATTATTATATGAATCTGTAAGAGAAAAACTATACTTTTTAAAATGCCTAAGATCAGATGATGCTGAAATGGTTCATGTGATTGCTGAGAAGGCAGGAGCAACTTCTGAATCTGTTTGGCACTTGTGACTTCCCACGTAACTCGTAACTCAGGAAAGTCACTCAAAACCACTAAATTACCATATTATTTTTAAAAGTCTACTTAATTATGTTGGCTTTGTGTAGATTATGTTCAGTTAGCAGCAATATATTTCTCGTACTGTCTTCTCACCCCCAGGGAACAGTTCCTTTCTGACCCAGTCTTGAATTGCAAAATTCACTGTATTATTGCTGTTATAATTGTTAATGCATCTTTATTGCACAAATTAATAGGTTTCAATATGCCATTTCCATACATACATATATTGTGCTTTGAACATATACTTCCCCCTGCTTTCTTCCCCTCCCTTCCCTCCCTATTCCTCTCAGTTTATTCCTGTCCCCTTCCTTAATTCCTCTTCTTCCAGGACATTTTTGTTTTCCAGAGATGAGAAAAATACAAGATAATTTCCTGTTTGTGTTTGGCTTGTTTCTAGTTCTACCCATTTTTTTTCTCTGAATGACATGATTTTAGTTTATTTATTTTGTGGCAGAATAATAGTTTGCATTTATTTGTATATCATATTTTTATCCATTCATTTATTGGTAAGCACTTAATCTTGACTCCAGCATCTTGGCTATTGTGAACAGTGCTGTAATAAGCCTGAGGATATAGGTGTCTATTTTGCTTGCTGACTTCATTTACTTCAGGTGCAAACTCAGTAGTGATATAGCTGGAGCCTATGTTTGTCCTATTTTTAGTTTTTTGAAGAATCTCCATAGTGTTTGGAATTTGCTTTAATATGTACCTATGTTCTTCTCACTCTAGGAGGACTTTACTCTGAGCTCAGAAACACCAACATCAGTTGTTAATACCCCTTTTTCAGTCCCTTGGGGGCTCCTCCTTCAAGCCAATCCCTTTGTAGAGGTCCCTTCTCTATATTTCTCCTTTTAATTAACCCAGTGTCTTGCCTTTGTTACCCCAGCTCTCCAGGTGGTAGTTGTTTCCTTTGGTTCCTAATTCAAGAATACCTTTTTGTGCACTTTATCTTCTCTTGGTAGTTTAGTTCTTTCATATATTAAATTTCTACAAATGACATCAAAACTGGTATGGTTTCTATCTCCCTAGGAAACACTGACTAATAAACTCCTCTGTTTAGCCCCTCAAATCTTCTCTATGAAATCTTGGTATGGGCTGGGCATGGTGGCACATGCTGTGATCCCAGTGGCTCCAGAGGCTGAGACAAGAGGATCACAAGTTGAAAAACCAGCCTCCACAACTTAGTGAGCAACTTAGCAAGACCCTGTCTCAGGAAAAAAAAAAAAAAAAAAGAATAAAGGGCTGGGTGTGTTGCTCCCTGGGTTCAATCCCCACTACCAAAAAAAATTGATATGTTATCTAAGATAATAAGTAGTGAACTAATCCATAGTAAACATTTATCTTTGTTCTAAAAATAAAGCACCTCCTGATGACGAGATAGGAAAAACACAAAGGGAGATCTAACCAACATATCAACAATTTTTGCAAAGTATCTGCCTTGATTCTACAGCAAAAATTTACTTTTATAAATATTATTACTTAAACTTACCAGAAAAAAAAATACATTTCAAGGGCTTTAAAAAGGGAAGATGCTATAACCCTGAAATGGAAAGCATCAGTATCCTATATAATAGTAAAAGAAAATTGGATAATTTTTTAATGAGTCCTATTACATTGTCTATGAAATTAGCAGCAACACACTGTATTTTATATAACTTCTCACTTCTCAGAATTGAAGGAAACCATTTGGACATCACTTTTCATTCTACAGCACACCTTTTTCAAAGATAGCCACAGTTTAATTGGAAAGAAATTCTGTCAGAAAAAATTAAATTAGTTGGGATTAAGAGTAAAAAATTATGATTTATCTATTTTGGTGCCCTCTGTTTATCTGTAACATTTCTTAGACTACTTAACAGAGTTCACTAGACAGCTCAGTTTTAGTTTGTTTTGTTTTGTTTAATGAGATGTCCTATCTTGCTTTTCTTATTACACGGTGTAAGTTGCCATGGCTACCGTACTTTTGAAGATTCAAATGTTTTTTTTTATAATGAACCCACCTTTACTGAGCTTTTGTCCATAATATATAAACAATGCTTGTTTTTTATTTTTAAAAAAAGTAAGAGGTACATCAAATATACGGAAGAAAGTAAAAATTCCTTGAAATCTCACAACACTATATCATGCACACATATTCACTTACATGATTTTCTGTAAAATTTATAATAGAAACTTTTAAAATACACTTTGTAAAACTGCTTGGCATTATCTTGTAAAGATGACCATAAAAATATGTTACAGAGCTGAGGAATTTGGGGAAACTGAGGCAGTGTGAAAATACACCCTTCAAACCCCGATTCTTATAATCAAGTAAGAAAGATTTAAGACAGGTTGTTTAGAGCAACAAGCATGAGTTTTTTGAAGGGATAGAGAAAGGGAAAAGGGACATTCTCAAAGGAGATAGGTCTCTTCAGAGAAAGTGTGCTTCTCCTGCACTCCAGTTTTACTGGGGATCCCAGAGAAGTTTCCAGAGAGTCCCACCCAGGTCCACCTCTTGACTTTTGACTGACAACAGGATAACATAAACTTTCAAGTCCCCACTGCCATGACAATTCTAGGTCATCTTGGCTCATGCTGACCAGTTCTAATTAGATTCTTAATGATAAATTCTTACAGATTTTTTGGTTAGGAAAAATTACTCTTCTCTCCCCGAGTTTTGGAATGGAGTCTATGAAAAATATCACAAAAGTCTCCTCTTCGGGATAGCTTGTATTTCTCTTATCAACATTATTTCAGGCCTGCATCGCTCTTGCAGTTAACAGGTAATTTGCTGAGGAATGGAACATATTCTGTCTACTTAAGCCAGTCAGAGCTGCAGATATATTGCTTCTTGGAAAAGAAAGAATGTGGGGGTCTGCACAATGGGGCCATTTTATAAAATTATTTCTTACCCTCATGTTCCCACCACTTGCATCTGTTTGTCCCCTGTCAGGTATTCTTCAACCTAGCAATTCCACTTGTAGGTAGGAATACTATAGAAACCTTTGTTCACATGCCCCAAGAGAAGTGTACAGGGATATCCCTAAGAACTCTCATGAGAGAAGAACACACTTGTCCATTAACAGGAGTAAAGGGAAATAATCTATGGTATAGTCATAACAAGAAAATAACACAGCTGAGAAAAGGAATAAACTATCTATTGGTGTGGATAATCCTTAGAAACATTTTTGAAGGAAAAAAACAGTTGCATAAAAAATGTGAGTAAAACCACCTATGTTTTTATAAAAATGAGAAATATACTTCATTTTGTTTTGGGTTTTTTTTTTTGTTTGTTTTGTTTTTTGGTACTGGTAATTGAACCCTGGATGCTTAACCATTCAGCCAGATCCCCGGTTCCTTTTATTTATTTATTTTTGAGATACGGTCTCTCTAAATTTCAGAGATTCTTGTTAAATTGATGGAGCTGTCCTTGAACTGGAGATCCTCCTTCCTCACCCTCCTGAGTCTCTGGAATTAGAGGTATGAACCACTTCATCTGTAACACCCCAATTTTACAAGACAAACTGCATTTTAATCCATAAACTAGAGCAATAGAATGATAGAGCACCATTATTTTTCTTCCTTTATTTTGCTACCTGTACTCTACTCCTCTGTCTTAGCTCATATTTTCATTCCTTATAAAATTCTGACAATGCCCTTCCATACTGTGATAGCCATGAAGATGCACTGCTTAAATCTCCCATCAAGAAAGAAATAACCATTCTGCTTCCAGGAGTGCAGTTGGCTGACAGCCTCCAGTGACAAGGCCCTGTGGGTTCCATCTGCGCCTCTGAGCTGATGCTGCATTCTTCCTGGAGCCAAACACAGCTAATGACTGAGCAGAGTGAGGATAGTAAGTGGCCATTTGAGCCCCATATGAGTCTCTTCCAATGGGCAACATTTGCTCCAGTACTTCCCGTTAAGATGCCAAGACTGACAAAATCAGTTTTAATCTCAGGCTCTCTCTATTCTATTCCACTTCCTCCCCTTTCATGTTTATTGAGCACAATCCCTGAAAAAAAATCTTTTGCTCTCCAAAGCTCACTTGAACATCTGCTTTCTAAAGCAGCAGAATGACACACTCCAATTCAAATAATTATATACAAATGCACACATTAGAAAATTTAGCATAGTTTACAAAACTGTGATAATACGTACAATTCTATTCATTTTGGTTTTGACCACTTAACAAGATGGGGTGGAAATGCTTCCCCATTCACTATGGAGTTCTCATTATTTTAATAGCCATGGAACATTGTATGATATTAATATACCTCAATTTGTTAGTTTCCTTTCTGATGGGGATGTGTTTACTACAAGTGTGTTGTAGTAAACACATCTGTATCCACATTCTATGTATCAGTCTTTTTATTTTAGTGGTATAGATTTTCAGAAGTAGGGTTTCAGGCACTAAAATATATGTATTTTGCATTTTACTAAATTATAAATTTTCTTACTAAAATATAAAATATCAGGTGTATACACACTTGTAAATTTTTTTCCACTCGGAGAATGATAAAGGGATGCTACTGCTACCTACATTTCTATTCTCCGAAGACTGGAGAAATTGAGCCCTTTTCCATGTTTATTGTTCATTTTTATTTGATCATCCAAATATTCCTTTTCATATCAGCAATCTATTTTCCTATAAATTTTAACTAACTTACAATGACCCTTTGGATATTATGCAATATAACTACATACACTGCAAATTTTCATACAGTAAGATAAGTTTATCTCCTAGAAATTCTTGGCTTTCTCTCTTAGTTAAAAACTTTTTGCATAACAATCTTCCCCTTTTTTTATTTTCCAAATTATTTCCTAAACTGCTTTCTGTGATGCTTATTGTTTCTTTTTAAATTTCACCTTTGAATTCAACTGGAATTGATTTGGTTATGTGTGGAGATTGAGTTCATTCTGCAGTCTTTCAGATGTGTACATGTTGTGAGAATAAAAAAGTCTGGTGGTCCATTTTCAAAATATAGTATTCAGCCTTAATTGGATCCAATTGTACCCATTTTAGTTAGAGCCCTTCTCTTTGCTTGCCCTAATTTTAAACTTAAGCCAATCCCAAAGATTGTATCTCTGAGTCCTCCAATCAGGGCGAAGGGGTATTAGG
Source organism: Marmota monax (assembly GCF_021218885.2). NCBI lineage: Eukaryota > Metazoa > Chordata > Mammalia > Rodentia > Sciuridae > Marmota > Marmota monax. Next base: position 5,707,820 of record NW_026695222.1, on the reverse strand, counting down.
TATATAAACCAGTGGACTGCAAGTCCAGGCGAACTTGGTAGCCAGGTTCAGGTTGCATCCCATAAGTAAAGGTTTGCCTTGCCTACCCACTTTTGGGCTCTTGTAGCACCTTGTTATTTCTAAGGATGCTAATGTCCCATGACCACTTTTTTAAAAATGCATGTTAGTGCACCACTGTTTTGCACCTTTGTCACATATCAACTTCTTATGTACATTTTGATATGTTTGGGAGATTAGTCTGTCATTCTATGTGTTCTTTTCATGATAGTGGCTTTAGAATAGGCTTTAGAATTTGAGAAGCTCTGGCTCATTATTCTTTGAAAAGAGTTATTTTCTTGCTTTATTGAATTCACTAGAATCACTGAAGTAATGGTGAACAAAAATGACAATAATGACTTCCCTGTCTTATTGTTTATTTTAATGGAGATGGATTTAGTGCTTCATTAATCCACTGTTGGTCATTAGTTTTTGAAGCTTGAGAATATTAAGTCATTTCTTTTTCTTCCTAATTGCTGAAGTTTCTCAAATTCCTTTTCAATATCTACATTTTGTGGGGGCTTTTTTTCTCTTTAAGTAGTTTGCTTAATGGATTGAAAGATTTTTCTGATCCTGTACCATGTGAGCATTTGTGAAGCCCATCCTCTTTTTTCAGTGTATTATTTTCTTCCTGCTCATATCCCAAAAAGAAGAAGAGTAGTTTTTAAGAATTTTCTCTGCTAGAGATAATGATAAAATTGTTTATTCTGAAAACACTGCAATCAATCATTTGGTTTAGTGCTAAGTTAATGCTTTTAAAAGAATATGTGCTCAATCATATTCTGGTCTCTCTTTTTTTTTTTTAAAAAAAAAACTAATTTGGAGGTAAGTTTTGCAATTTTTATTCTTCTAAGAAAGCATACATCTTTCTAGCTTTTCAAATTTTATGTCAGTTACATGTAATCACTTTCTTTTATTTGTTTAATCTCTTCTCCTATATAGCTTCTTTTAAAAATATTCCTACCACTGAATATTTTTCATTCACTCTTTTATCCATTTTACTATATCTTTGTTTTCTTTCAGTTTTTTTACTTAGTCATTCCTTTTTCCCCACTTTTATTTATATTTTAGAAGTTCTTCCAACTTCTTATAGTGAGTTTTATTGTCAAAGGACATAAACTTTCTGTTACCAAATAAACAAGTTCTAGGTATTTTATGTACAGATTGGTGATGGATGTATAAATTAATTTCCTTGCAGTCATCACTACGCAAAGTAAAAATATATTAAATCATTACACTGTATACCTTGAATGTATGGAATTTGGACAATGTTTTAAAATAAAAAATAATAATGATTAAAAAATTTCTAAAGGATAGTGGTTATAGATACGGAACTCGAATTCTCTGACTTTTAAGTGGCTAGCTGTGTTAACACACTGTTCCATCTCTGTGCCTCAATCTATCTAATAGGGATTAAAATATCTATATAATAGGGATTAAAAATAACAACTTTATACGGTTCTTGTGAGAACTAAATAATGCAATATATATTTATAAAGATGAGAAATATTATCTATCATGTAGCAAACACTGAAGTACTGAAATTTTTTGTAAGGTATTATTCCCTTTCTCTCTTTTTTTAATAATTTTTATTGTTGGTTGTTCAAAACATTACATAGTTCTTGATATATCATATTTCACATTTTGATTCAAGTGGGATATGAACTCCCATTTTTACCCCGTATACAGATTGCAGAATCACATCGGTTACACATCCACTGATTTATATATTGCCATACTAGTGTCTGTTGTATTCTGCTGCCTTTACTATCCTCTACTATCCCCCCTCCCCTCCCCTCCCCTCCCCTCTTCTCTCTCTACCCCATCTACTGTAATTCATTTCTCCCCCTTGTTTTTTTCCCCTTTCCCCTCACTTCCTCTTGTATGCAATTTTGTATAACCCTGAGGGTCTCCTTCCATTTCCATGCAATTTCCCTTCTCTCTCCCTTTCCCTCCCACCTCTCATCCCTGTTTAATGTTAATCTTCTTCTCATGCTCTTCCTCCCTACTCTGTTCTTAGTTACTCTCCTTATATCAAAGAAGACATTTGGCATTTGCTTTTTAGGGATTGGCTAGCTTAACTTAGCATAATCTGCTCTAATGCCATCCATTTCCCTGCAAATTCTATGATTTTGTCATTTTTTAATGCAGAGTAATATTCCATTGTGTATAAATGCCACATTTTTTTTTAATCCATTCGTCTATTGAGGGGCATCTAGGTTGGTTCCACAGTCTTGCTATTGTGAATTGTGCTGCTATGAACATCAATGTAGCAGTGTCCCTGTAGTATGCTCTTTTTAGGTCTTTAGGGAATAGACCGAGAAGGGGAATAGCTGGGTCAAATGGTGGTTCCATTCCCAGTTTTCCAAGGAATCTCCATACTGCTTTCCAAATTGGCCGCACCAATTTGCAGGCCCACCAGCAATGTACAAGTGTACCCTTTTCCCCACATCCTCGCCAGCACTTGTTGTTTGACTTCATAATGGCTGCCAATCTTACTGGAGTGAGATGGTATCTTAGGGTGGTTTTGATTTGCATTTCTCTGACTGCTAGAGATGGTGAGCATTTTTTCATGTACTTGTTGATTGATTGTATGTCGTCCTCTGAGAAGTGTCTGTTCAGGTCCTTGGCCCATTTGTTGATTGGGTTATTTGTTTTCTTATTGTTTAATTTTTTGAGTTCTTTGTGTACTCTGGATATTAGGGCTCTATCTGAAGTGTGAGGAGTAAAGATTTGTTCCCAGGATGTAGGCTCCCTATTTACCTCTCTTATTGTTTCTTTTGCTGAGAAAAAACATTTTAGTTTGAGTAAGTCCCATTTGTTGATTCTAGTTATTAACTCTTGTGCTATGGGTGTCCTATTGAGGAATTTGGAGCCCGACCCCACAGTATGTAGATCGTAGCCAACTTTTTCTTCTATCAGACGCCGTGTCTCTGATTTGATATCAAGCTCCTTGATCCATTTTGAGTTAACTTTTGTGCATGGCGAGAGAAAGGGATTCAGTTTCATTTTGTTGCATATGGATTTCAAGTTTTCCCAGCACCATTTGTTGACGATGCTATCCTTCCTCCATTGCACGCTTTTAGCCCCTTTATCAAATATAAGATAGTTGTAATATTGTGGATTGGTTTCTGTGTCCTCTATTCTGTACCATTGGTCCACCCGCCTGTTTTGGTACCAGTACCATGCTGGTTTTATTACTATTGCTCTGTAGTATAGTTTGAAGTCTGGTATCGCTATACCACCTGATTCACACTTCCTGCTTAGAGTTGTTTTTGCTATTCTGGGTCTTTTATTTTTCCATATGAATTTCATGATTGCTTTATCTATTTCTACAAGAAATGCCGTTGGGATTTTGATTGGCGTTGCATTAAACCTATAGAGAACTTTTGGTAATATCGCCATTTTGATGATGTTAGTTCTGCCTATCCATGAACAGGGTATATTTTTCCATCTTCTAAGGTCTTCTTCTATTTCTCTCTTTAGGGTTCTGTAGTTTTCATTGTATAAGTCTTTCACCTCTTTTGTTAGGTTGATTCCCAAGTATTTTATTTTATTTTATTTTTTTTTTGCAGATATTGTGAATGGAGTGGTTGTCCTCATTTCCATTTCAGAGGATTTGTCGCTGATATACAGGAATGCCTTTGATTTATGCGTGTTGATTTTATATCCTGCCACTTTGCTGAATTCATTTATTAGCTCTAATAGTTTCTTTGTAGACCCTTTTGGGTCTGCTAGATATAGAATCATGTTATCTGCAAATAGTGATAATTTAAGTTCTTCTTTTCCTATTTTTATGCCTTTAATTTCTTTTGTCTGTCTAATTGCTCTGGCCAGTGTTTCGAGAACTATGTTGAACAGAAGTGGTGAGAGAGGGCATCCCTGTCTTGTTCCAGATTTTAGAGGGAATGCCTTCAATTTTTCTCCATTCAGAATGATGCTAGCCTGAGGCTTAGCATAGATAGCTTTCACAATATTGAGGTATGTTCCTGTTATCCCTAGTTTTTCTAGAGTTTTGAACATAAAGGGATGCTGTACTTTGTCGAATGCTTTTTCTGCATCTATCGAGCTGATCATATGGTTGTTATCTTTAAGTCTGTTGATGTGGTGAATAACATTTATTGATTTCCGTATATTGAACCAGCCTTGCATCCCAGGGATGAATCCTACTTGATCATGGCGCACAATTTTTTTGATATGTTTTTGTATCCGATTCGCCAGAATTTTATTGAGGATTTTTGCATCTAGATTCATTAGAGATATTGGTCTGTAGTTTTCTTTCTTTGAAGTATCTTTGTCTGGTTTAGGAATCAGGGTGATGTTGGCCTCGTAGAATGAATTTGGAAGTTCTCCCTCTTTTTCTATTTCCTGGAATAGCTTGAAAAGTATTGGTATTAGTTCTTCTTTAAAGGTTTTGTAAAACTCTGCTGTATACCCATCCGGTCCTGGGCTTTTCATAGTTGGTAGTATTTGATGGCTTCTTCTATTTCCTCAATTGATATTGGTCTGTTTAGGTTGTCTATATCCTCCTGACTCAATCTGGGCAGATCATATGACTTAAGAAATTTATCGATGCCTTCACTATCTTCTATTTTATTGGAGTATAAGGATTCAAAATAATTTCTAATTATCTTCTGTATTTCTGAAGTGTCTGTTGTGATATTGCCTTTTTCATCCCTTATGCTAGTAATTTGAGTTCTCTCTCTTCTTCTCTTCGTTAGCATGGCTAAGGGTCTGTTGATTTTATTTATTTTTTCAAAGAACCAACTTTTAGTTTTGTCAATTTTTTCAATTGTTTCTTTTGTTTCAGTTTCATTAATTTCAGCTCTGATTTTAATTATTTCTTGTCTTCTACTTCTTTTGCTGTTATTTTGCTCTTCTTTTTCTAGGATTTTGAGATGAAGTGTGAGATCATTTATTTGTTGTTTTTTCCTTTTTTTAAGGAATGACCTCCAGGCAATGAATTTTCCTCTTAGAACTGCTTTCATTGTGTCCCATAGATTCCGATATGTTGTGTCTGTGTTTTCATTTATCTCTAAGAATTTTTTAATTTCCTCCTTGATGTCTTCTATAACCCATTGATCATTCAGTAACCTATTGTTCATTCTCCAAGTGATGCATGATTTTTCCTTCCTTCTTTTATTGTTGATTTCCAGTTTCATTCCATTATGACCCTTTCTCTTTTGAAAATGAAAAAATTTCAGCTTTTATGTTCTCACCTGACTACAGCTTTACCTATGTCACATTAGGTAAATTTTCATGTGAACTTTGCTTCTCTGAAAAACCCAAAGTTCATTTTTTTGTATTTCATAATTCTCAGTTTTTGCACATTGTTTATGTTGTTATGATCAAAGGAAATGGGTAATAAATTCTAGTCTTTCAGTTTGGGGGGAGCCAATTATATAATTAACATATTAGAGAACTTCATATTATTCTACACATATGAGAGTTTGCTATTTCATGAAATCAATTTTTGGTGAGTTACTCATTTCCTGTTCAAGCTCCTATTAATAATTAAATATGTGTATTATAATATTTCACTAGATCCTAATTTTTAATTAAATTCTCCCTGTGCTTCTGATCGTTTTTGTTTTGCATATTTAGCTGACATAGAGTCATTGGCTTGTAATCTATTTAAGTTATTCATTATCACACCTTTCATCTTACATAATATTCCTTTGTCCTGTGCTTTCAACATAAATTCTCTCTTGTCTACCACTGATGCTGTAAAACTTGTGTTCTTTTTGTTTCTGGTATCTTTAGACCTACAATGTCATTATGAATATTTCTCCTTTTCTTGAAAAAATATTTTCTTCCTTTCTTAAATCTTCCTCAAATTTATGCTTAAAGTTTAGGATTTCATTAGCTTTCAGGAGCTCATTGTGTCCTTCCACTATGAAGAATCTTTCTTTCTTCCACTTAGGGTAAATTTCTTCTGTTACATAAATATTGTCTTTCCTCCATCTGTTTCTTTTTGTCTCTTTGGAGTCCTTATTAATGGCACAATAGAGTTCCTGGAGTTGCTCTCCAAATTGCCTTTGGTTTACCTTGTGATTTCCAAAGCTCTGAAATTTGTTTTGTGTTTGGAGATACTTATTAGACAGGGTTTTTCTGCCTGATGTATCTAGTCTGCTCTCCCTTTCAATACATCTCTTGAATTATAAAATGTTTAGTTTGTTTCCATCTCCAAAATAACTTTGTGCCTTTTTATTGAATCCCCTTACATCTTTAATTAATTTATTTATCTACTCAGTAAGATAATTAGACAGTTTCCATGTGTTTCCCGGAGAAGTCATTTTTTTGCTAGGAGCCACCTGTGCATCTGTCACTCCCCCTCTGACTTCTGGTTCACCTCTCTTTTATTATTTTCCCACCTGCTTGCTGATGACTCACACTTAAATCATAGCCTTAAGAAGATATTTGGGATCCCTTCCTACCAGCAGACTATTGGGGGAGCCGAGATCCAGCCCAGACCTCCCACATCAGCCCTAGTGGGACCCTTGCTCACAGCAGGCCTGGTCCATCCCACCCCCTGCTGGACAGACATCCACCAGAGCCTAGCTTCTGGTGAAGGACTGCCCCTTCCAACCAGCAGACCACCGATGGAGGTCAAGCCCAGTGGCCCAGATCCACCCACACCAACTTGCACAGGACCTAAATCCAGGATAAAGTAGCATTTATTGAGGGACATCAGCAGGATCTGGAAGCCCAATATCAAGGGGAGGTACAGACAATCTGCATGGGTATTACAAAAATATAGGGAAGTAACTGTAATATCTCAGATCCACACTGAAAGAAAGGAAGACACATAGACAACATGAAAAAACAAGGGAGGAAAGTGTCCCCAAACAAACCAGGACACTATAATAACAGAACCCATGGACAGCGAAGTTGATGAAATGTCAGAGAAGGAGTTCAGAAGGCTCATAATTAAAATGATCTGTGAATTAAAGAAGGACCTAAATGAGCAAATACAGGCAAAAATTTATTACCCCAAAAATGAGATAAGAGAGCAAATACAGGTAGCAAAAGATTATTTCAAGAAAGAGATAGAGACTCTGAAAAAAAAACAGTGAGAAATCCTTGAAATGAAGGATATAAAAAATCAAACAAAAAACTTAATAGAAAGCATAACCAACAGGCTAGATCACTTGGAAAAAAGAACATCAGATAATGAAGACAAAGTATACAACCCTGAAAATAAAGTTGATCACACAGTGAAGATAGTTAGAAACCATGAACAGAACATCCAAGAATTATGGGACAGCATCAAAAGACCAAATCTAAGAGTCATTGGGATAGAGGAAGGTACAGAGTTTCAAACCAAAGGAATGCACAATCTCTTCAATAAGATAATATTAGAAAATTCCCAAGCATGAAGAACGAATTGGAAAACCAAATACAAGAGGCTTACAGGACACCAAATGTACAAAATTACAACAGATCTACACCAAGACACATTATAATGAAAATTCCTAGCATACAGAAGAAGGATAGAATCTTAAAAGCCACAAGAGAGAGGAATCAGATCACATATCAGGGTAGACCAATTTGTATCTCAGCAGATTTTTCAACCCAGACCCTCAAATCCAGGAGATCGTGGAACAACATATACCAAGCTCTGAAAGAAAATGGATGCCAACCAAGAATCTTATATCTAGCAAAATTAAGCTTTAGATTTTATGATGAATTAAAAACCTTCCATGATAAACGTTAAAAGAATTTACAACTAGAAAGTCTGCACTACAGAACATCCTGAGCAAAATATTCCAAGAGAGGAAACGAAAAAGAACAGGGGGAGGGATTACACTAACAGAAAAATCTAATCAGAGGAGAAACCAAGTCACATTAAATACCAAAAATAAACAAAAATGGCTGGGAATTCAAATCATGTCTCAATAATAACTCTGAATTTTTAATGACCTAAACTCACCAATCAAAAGAAAATAGACTAGCAGATTAGATCAGAAGAAAAAAAAGGCCCAACAATATTCTGCCTCCAAGAGACTCATCTCATAGAAAAAGACATCCACAGACTGAAGATGAAGGGTTGGGAAAAATCATACCACTCACATGGACTGCAGAAGCAAGCAGGGGTTTCCATCCTTATATCAAATAAAGTAGACTTCGAACTAAAGTCAATCAAAAAGGATAAAGAAGGATACATCATAATGCTCAAGGGAACCATACACCAATTAGAGTTAACAATTATAAATATATATGCCCCAAACAATGGAGTATCTATGTTCATCAAACTCTTCTCAAGTTCATGAGTCAAACAGACTACAACACAATAATTTTGGGTGACTTTAATACACCTCTTTCATCACTAGATAGATCTTCCAAACAAAAGCTGAACAAAGAAACTATAGAACTCAATTATATAATCAATAACTTAGGCTTAAATGACATATATAGAAATTTCATCCTGCAACAAGAGAATACACTTTCTTCTCAGCAGCACATAGATCCTTCTCTAAAATAGACCATATACTATGCCACAAAGAAACTCTTAGCAAACATAAAAAAGTAAGTATCTCTACATTCTATCAGATCACAATGGAATGACATTAGAAATCAATGATAAAATAAGAAATAAAAGCCACTCCAACACTTGGAGACTAAATAATATGCTACTGAATGAACAATGGGTTACAGAAGACATCAAGGAGGAGATTAAAAGTTTTTAGAGGTGAATGAGAACACAGATATACAACATATCAAAATCTGTGAGACACTATGAAAGTAGTTCTAGGAGGAAAGTTCATTGCATGGAGTTCATTCCTTAAAAGAAGAAAAATTCAATAAGTAAATGACTTAACACTACACCTCAAAGCCATGGGGGGAGGGAGAAGAAGAAGAACAAATCAACTCCCAAAACAGCAGAAAACAGGAAATAATTACAACCAGAGCTGAAATCTATGAAATTGAAACAAAAGAAAAAAATTGAAAAAATTAACAGAACAAAAAGTTGGTTCTTTGAAAAAATAAATAAAATTGACAGACCCTTATTCATGCTAATGAAGAGAAGAAGAGAGAAAACTCAAATCACTAACATACATAATGAAAAAGGAAATGTCACACAGACACTTTAAAGTACAGAAGATAATAAGAAATTATTTTGAAAACCTGTACTACAATAAAATAGAAAATATTGAAGGCACCAACAAATTTCTAGAGTCATATAATTTGACCAAATTGAATTAAGATGATATACAGAGATCAATTAAATCAATTTAAACAGATCAATTTCAAGTGATGGAACAGCAGACACCATCCAATGTCTACCAACCAAGAAAAGCCCAGGACTGGAGGGATAAACAGCTGAGTTCTACAAGACCTTTAAAGAAGAATGAATACCAATACTTTCCAATTTATTTCAGGAAATAGATAAAGAGGCAGTACTTCCAAACTCATTCTATGAGGCCAATATCACTCTGATTCCAAAACCAGGCAAAGACGCATCAAAGAAAGAAAACTTCAGACCACCATCTCTAATGAATATAGATGCAAAAATTCTCAATAAAATTATGGCAAATCAAATATGAAAATATATCAAAAAGATTGTGCCCCATGATCAAGTGGGATTCATCCCAGGGATAAAAGTTTGGTTCAACATACGTAAATCAATAAATGTAATTCATCACATCAATAGACTTAAGAATCATATGATCATCTCAATAGACACAGAAAAAACATTTGACAAAATACAGCACCCCTTTATGTTCAAAACACTAGAAAAACTTGGGATAACAGGAACATATCTCAACATCATAAAGGCTATCTATGCTAAGCCCCAGGCCAATGTCATTCTAAATGGAGAAAAGTTGAAGGCATTCCCTCTATAAACACTGGAACAAGACAGAGATGCCCTCTTTTACCACTTCTATTCAACATAGTTCTTGAAACATGGCCAGAGCAATTAGACAGATGAAAGAAATTAAAGGGATACACATAGGAAAAGAAGAACTAAAATTGGCACTATTTGCTGACAATATGATTGTATACCTAGAGGACCCTAAAAGTTCCACCAGAAAACTTCCAGAACTAGTAAATGAATTCAGGAAAGTAGCAGGATATAAAATCAACACCCATAAATCAAAAGCATTTCTGTTTATCAGTTACAAATCCTCAGAAATGGAAACAAAGAAAACTACATCATTTTCAATAGCCTAAAAAAAATACTTGGGAATCAACTTAAGGAAAGAGGTGGAAGATCTATATAATGAAAATTAAAGAACCCTAAAGAAAGAAACCAAAGAAGACCTTAGAAGATGGAAAGATCTACCTTGCCCTTGGATAGGCAGAATTAATATTATCAAAATGACCATACTTCCAAAAGCAGTATATAGATTTAATGCAATTCCAATCAAAATTCCAATGACATTCCTCATAAAAATAAAAAAAAGCAATCATGAAATTCATCTGGAAAAATAAGAGATCCAGAATAGCTAAAGCAATCCTTAGCAGGAAGAGTGAAGCAGATGGCATCACTATACCAGACCTTAAACTATACTACAGAGCAATAGTAACAAAATCAGCATGGTATTGGCACCAAAATAGACTGGTAGACTAATGGTACAGAATAGAGGACACAGAGACTAACCCACAAAACTACAATTATCTTATATTAGACAAAGGTGCCGAGAACATGCGTTGGAGAAAAGACAGTTTCTTCAACAAATGGTGCTGGAAAAACTGGAAATCCATATCAACAAAATGAAATTATACCCCTATCTCTCACCGTGCACAAAACTCAACTCAAAATGGATCAAGGGAGTAAGAATTAGACCAGAGACCCTGTGTCTAATAGAAGAAAAAGTACGCCCTTTTCTTCATCATGTCGGATTAGGCCTCAACTTCCTTAATAAGACTCCTGTGGCACAAGAATTAAAATCAAAAATCAATAAATGAAATGGACTCAAACTAAAAAGTTTCTTCTCAGCAAAAGAAACAATCTGTGAGGTGAATAGAGAGCCTACATCTTAGGCTCTCATCACACATCAGAGCACTAATCTCTAGGGTATATAAAAAACTCAAAAATCTAAGCACCAAAAAAAAAATAATCCAATCAACAAATGGGCCAAGGACCTGAAGAGACACTTCTCAGTATATTGATATACAATCAGTCAGCAAATATATGAAAAAAATATTCATCATCACTAGCAATTATAGAAATGCAAATCAAAACCACTCTAAGATTTCATCTCACTCCAGTCAGAATGGCAGCTATGAAGAACACAAACAACAATAAGTGTTGGCGAGGATGTGGAGAAAAAGGTACACTCATACACTGCTGTTGGGACTGCAAATTGGTGCAGCCAATATGGAAAGCAGTATGGAGATTTCTTGGAAAATTGGGAATGGAACCACCATTCGACCCATCTGTCCCTCTCCTCGGACTATACCCTAAAGACTTACAAACAGCATACCACAGGGACACAGCCACATCAATGTTTATAGCAGCACAGTTCACAATAGCTAAACTGTGGAACCAACCTAGATGCCCTTCAGTGGATGAATGGATAAAAAAAAATGTGGCATATATACAATGGAATATTACTCAGCAATAAAAGAGAATAAAATCATGGCATTTGCAGGTAAATGGATAAAGTTAGAGAAGATAATGCTAAGTGGAGTTAGCCAATCCCCCAGAAAACAAAAGCTGAATGTTTTCTTTTATATAAGGAGGCTGATTCATAGTGGGATAGGAAGAAGGAGCATGGGAGGAACAGGCCAACTCTAGATAGGGCAAAAGGGTTAGAGGGGAAGGGAGGGGTCATGGGTTAATTAATGATGGTGGAATGTGATGATCATTATTACCCAAAGTACAGGTATGAAGACACAAATTGGTGTGAATATACTTTGTATACAACCAGAGATATGAAAAATTGTGCTCTATATGTGTAATAAGAATTGTAATGCATTCTGCTGTCATACATAAATAAAAAAGGAAGATATTTGGTATCTACCATAAATATGTGGGAAAAGAGCATACTTATTATTGAACTATCTTAGGAATTCCTACAAAAGTCTTTAAAGAAGTTGAGGAAAGCTACCATCAGGGTCAATGTAATAAAACAAGAAAGAAATTAGGTACAGTGTTTAGAAAGGAATTAACCCAAACTGACATTGCTTGCAAATGATATCATCTGACCAGTGAAATCTAGGTGCATAAACCAACATATTGTTGGAACTAACAAGAGAATTTATCAAGATAGTCATATGTAAGATACATAAAATCTGACTATATTTTATAAAAATATAATAAAATATAAGCAGCAATAGATTCTAAAATATCTAGAAAAAAAAACCTACCATGGTACCTGTGGAAGGTATATAAGAAGAAAACTATGAACATTTGTAAATATAAGTAAAAGAAAATGAGCATAGAGAAACATACAAAAATCTTAAGTGAAGAAATTCAATATTGTAAATATTTCAGCTATCCAGAAATTATACTATAAATTTAATGCAATAACAAATAAAGTACACATTGGATTTTTTGAAATATGGACTTGAGAAACTATATTTAAATTTCTTCTGGAAGGGGAAATCCAAACCTAAGCTATACACTTATCACAGAAAACACGAATGATATAGAGTAACTTGTCCGGACTAATATCATCAGAACTTATTCTGTATCTACAGTCATTGAATCAGTGTAGCAAGAAGTTTAGAAAATATAAATAAAGAAATCAGCTATTCCAAATAGGCCAAGTACAGAGCTAGAAGTATAGTTCAGTGGTAGAGTGTTTGCTTAGCCAATGTGAGGCCCTGAGTTCAACCCCCAGTGCTGGAAAGAAAAAAGAAAGAAAGAAAAGAAAAGAAAGAAAGAAAGGAAGGAAGGAAGGAAGGAAGGAAGGAAGGAAGAAAGAAAGAAAGAAAGAAAGAAAGAAAGAAAGAAAGAAAAGACTAACTAGGCCAAACACAAACCTATGTCCAATGGGAAATTGAGTATATGCTATAGGTGGCTTTTTAAAGGGGAAGTAAAAGGGGGATTGTTCAGAAAAATGTACTCAAATTGTGAATTTAGCACTTGGAAGAAAAAAATTCACTTAACCACTGCAAATGTTTTGCAGATCAATATTCCAAAGAAGCAAAAATTAAAAGTAAAATAAATTTTTTTTTTTTTAATTCTCAAGAAGCAATTTTTGAGACAGATTTATTGGCAGGAAGCTTACTGGGGATCTGGTCTTGAGTTAATCTTATGAGGACGATGTGTAGGAAGCAGCACAGGCAGAGGGAGAAGTTGAGCTGTAATTGAGTCAATTGGTTGAAGATTCAGCCAAGCCCTAAGGTAGGTGTGAAGCTGGGGTGTTCCTTTAGCGCTGTCCATCTCTGGGATTAGGGACCATTCATAGGATCAATCATTGGATATTGGTTGCCTGTAGGAAAAGAGTGGGAACTTGGGCAAGGTCACTGTCTCCACCTAAAGGTTTGACACCACATTAATGACATGAATGCCAGATGTGTTCAAAAACAATAATAGGAAGATAAAATATGGGATGTAAATTTAAAAATACAGTGGAATATATTTATCATCTTAGAGTCAGAAGGTATTTTAATGATAGATGAATTTCATGACATAAAATATTGAGAATGTTCTTAAATGTATTATTACATAAAGCCAATGCAGAAAAAAAAATGTTTGCCATGTGTTTTAAACAATGCATGACACATAGAATGTAACAAAAAGTAACTTTACTTTTGGTTACCTAAATATTTACATCCTAAATATGATTGAAGCAGAAGCTTTAATAAGGCCTCATGACTCTTCGGTCCTTGTATTCATGTCAAGTCAGAAATGCATTCTCGTTTTAGCCCAAGAGATCAATCCACACTTCAAACTTCCTTCTAAGACAAAATTTCTCCTCCCCCAGCTCTGTGTTGCATTTGGGGGAAGGGGATGTGGTTGGCTTCCGTTTGTTCTTTTATCTCTTTTCACCTCATGCCTTTTTGGTAGCTGTGGTTTCAGACCCCGCCTCGCTGAAAAGGTTGTGGAGAAGATAGGAGAGGTAAAGGCTCAGAGCTGGAAAGTTTCAACTTAGCTGGGAATGAGTCCGTCACAGTTGACTTTGTATTCTGTGTGTCACTGATGTGTGAAGGCGACTCTCTTCTGAGAAATCTGATGAAGTCTTTGAACATCCTAGTAGTCCTTTCAACCCCAGCCAGAGCATTCATGACTCCCTGGATGATGCTTCCAGTTAGCCGATGGACCACTCCTCAGATTCTTGTGGTAGAGTCACCACCTCTTCCCTGATGGTTTTGGGAACAGTTAGGATTGATTCCCATGCTCCTAGATGGACCATGAATAGGAAATCAGCTATTTCCCAGATGTATCTCTTTTCACTCTTAACTATCCCTCTGTCACCATCTACACATCCTGAGCAGGAGGCAGAGAACAGTGTGCTCTGCTCCTGTTGCAACTCCTTGTAGAATGTACCTCTCTACATGTGAGGCGACAGAGAAGTCATAGATACATGGGGCAAGAGTTAGGAAGGGATGGAACTCACTGAGCAGAGTCATACCCTAAGAAATCCTGTATAAATTTCTGCCTGTCTTCTCAACCCCTTTTGGGGAAGGTTGTTTGCTTGCTTTAATTTCAAATGTGTTCTTTATGAAAACATTCCTTCACTCTGTGTAACAGAAAAGTAATTAATACCAGAGCATATAAAAAGCTGTGAATTAACAGTCAATTTACAGAAGACAAACAATTAAAGAGTGGGTGCTAAAAGTCATTGATGATCACCAGAATAGAACTTAATTGGCACTTGAATTGTCAAAATTAAAGAGATCTAAGGCAAAGAATTTGGGAAGTGAATGTTCTCATTCACTGTAGTGAGTGGAAACTGGCAATTTGACAAGGACTGCTAACATGTTGGGGGGAATGATTTAGCTATCTGATTAAAGATGTAAGTCTCCACATCCATCCTCTAGAAGTGATTATATTATGTTTTCCAATGATGAGTAAAATTGGATCACCTGAGATTAGGAAAGTTTGCACATTTATAAAATGAATTTATGTTCCTGATATCTGATTTGTGACTCTCAAAGTCATATTGAATTTTTGTAAGAATATATTCCTGTAACACTTGTGCACTTAAAATAATTTTAAAAGATCATTCCATTTTATTATAGCTTTGCAATGAATTGTTCCACAAATACAACAATTGTCTCACCAGGCCATTTCTTATATTCTTTTGAAATTACAAATTTTCACTATTAAAATTGTTTCCATGCCCCTGAAAAGAAAATAATTTTCTTTGCTCGGCCATTTCGCATTAGCATCTCCTTGTAATTAAGGAGGTGTCTTCACAGCCCACTCCACCTCTCTTAGGACTGCCTTTCTAAGACAGCTTGGGCCTTAGCAACCATGAGTGTATTATAGAACCTTGTATAAGCTGCTTCTAAAGCTGATTGGATTTGTGTATTCACATGAATCAAGTTCTATTAATCAGCATATCTCTTCTGGTGATTTGGAGTAAGATTGAGAGACTCTAAAGCATCTGAGCTGCTTTACATAGAGAACATGGAAAGAGCCTGGAGAGCCCCCTTGAGACCTGTGCGATCAGGAGATGGAACCATTCTGCACAGAGGGGGAAGGTTAAAGCAGACAAGATGAGAGACCAGGACCAGCTGCTTGGTTTCATGATACTTTTCATTGCTTTCCAAATAATCACAATTAACATAATAACATGTGTTGAATACCTACTATGTGAGGGAGCCATGCTAACCACTTTATATGCATATTCTATCTCTTTTAGTCTCCACGAGAGCCAGACCACTGAGGACTCTTAGCAATCCTGCCTAGGAAGGCATAGCTTAATTTCCTAATGTAATTTGAAGAGCACCAGTTTGCACCCAGGCTGAGTAAGTCTGAAGCCTAGATTTGTTCTTTCCTTTCTCTCTTTGTTAAGTTTTATTTAAATTTTGCTTTTGTGTCCACAAATCTTTATTTGAAAATTCCCTCCTCGATCCCTAGTATTTTCTTTAGAGTTTACCCCCAAATATGCGATCAAGATTAAGTATTGGTTTGTTGTTGTTGTTGTTATTGTTGTTGTCGAATTCCTTAAGCCTTCTTTAAAATAGTCCCTGAGGATTTTGGTTGTTGTTGTTTGTTTTGTTTTTTTAACTGCCTGGGCCTCATCTGTGCTTCATCCCAAATTAGCTTCTTTTTAAAATATTTTTATTAGTGCACTATAGTTAAACATAATAGTTGGGTTCATTTTGACACAATCACACATGATTGGAATTTAATTTCCTCCACTTCAGTCCCCAGTGCCTTCTCTTTCCCTGTCCTCCTTCTTCCCCTGTTCCACTTCCTCTACTCTACTGGTCTTCCTTCTATTTATTTACTTATTCTTAATTGCTGCTTTATACATATACATAAGAGTTGGATTCTCTGTAGTAAATTTATACCTAAATTTGTCTTGTATTGTTTTTGACTTTTTGTTCCATGCCTGTTCAGTTGCAACCTACTGTTGCATAAGTTATACCAAGACTTGGTGATTTAATGCCACTTAAACAACAACCATTTAATAATGGCTAAAATTACTGCAGGTCAGAAGAAGTAGACAGAGTACAGTGGAAGTGGCTTTGCTTTCACTCCATGGTGGCTGATGCCACAGACTTGAAAAGCAGGGGGTCAGAGTCATCTGGATGCTTCCTTATTCACATGCCTGATACCTGGGCTGGGGCAGCGGTAGGGCTGAGTTCAGTAGTGATTATCTGCCACAGAAGGCTGCTCTATGAGGCCTTGTCACACATGGCAGCTTCAGGGTAGTTAGACTTATTATATGTTGGCTTAGGGTTCCATGGCTGAGAATTCTAATACTACTTCATAGAAGCTGATAGGCCTTTAATAATCTAGTGTTGGAAGTCACATGATTCTCCTTTTGCTCTACTAAACTGAACAAAGTAGTCACAGAGGAGGGGACATAGAAGCTCTCCTTCCTTTAATGGGTATACTGTGAGAGAATTTACAACCATGTTTTAAAATCACTACAATATCCTTGATTTCTTTGAAGAATCCAGGCCAGTTAAATAGGTTTTTAACCTTCCTATCATGTTGTTGCCCTGTACAAATTATCCTATTAGCTTTCCAATTTTTCTTTTCTATTACTAGTTTGGAGTACTTTTCTGTTAATTAATATGAAAAAGACTCTAAAAAATAAGGGAGTATATTTCAAAAGTTCCTTTTTTACATTGAACTCTAAGTGTGCTGTGCTGGCAACAAGCAGTTAGATCTTGAACAAACCTACCCCATATTGCTTAAGAGGCTATGACCTTCAGTTCATCCTATTCACATCACCAAATCAAAGCCATACATAACACCTGTAACCCAGAAGGAGCATTGAACCACCGCACCTCACACCATGCATCACAAAATATTCCAAGAAGAAAAGCAAGAATTTTGGCTACTCTTTAAATAAAAATTATAGGGAAAGAGATTTAATCCAAGAACATTTTAAAAACAAGGCTTTTCAATGTATACTTTATACACAGTAAAACTCATCTTTTTGGCAGGCTACTCCATGAATTTAACAAAAAAACAGCATATAGTCATAGTTACATAACCACCATCACCACCACAATTAAGATAAAGAATAATTCCACACACTTCAAATGATTTTCTACTCTGCTTTTTAAAAAATTGTAGATGGACACAATATCTTTATTTTATTTATTTTTATGTGGTGCTGAGGATTGAGCCCAGTGTCTCACACATGTGAGATGAGTGCTCAATCACTGAGTCCCAGCCCCAGCCCTCTACTTTGCTTTTATAATTAGTTATTTTAATCCACCTCCAGCCACTGGCAACTAGAGATCTCATTTTTGCCACTGACAATCTATAATTTTCCAGTAGATCATATGTAAGATCATATATACAGAATCAAACCATATGCAGCTTTTTGCATTCAGAATTTTTCATATCAGAAGGCTCTGGGGACTTACTTATGTTGTTACATTTGTCAATAGCACAATATCTTTTGTTGCTGAGTAGGATTCTGTTTTTTTTTAGGTAACTTTTTGTCACTATTACCAAAAGACTTGACAAGAACAACTTAAGAGAAGAAAAGTTTTATTTTGGCTCAAAGTTTCAGAGGTTCAGTTTCATAGGTAGGCCAACTCCATAACTATGGGCCCAAAGTGAGGCAGAACATGATGGCAGAAGGGCATTGCACAGAAAAGTAGTTCAGGACATAACAGCCAAGAAGCAGAGGGAGCTCTGCTCACCAAGGACAAAATATACACCTCAAAGGCATGCCCCCGATGCCCACCTCTAGCCATACTCTACCTGACTACAGTGAGTACCGTGTTAATCCATATCAGTGGATTAAAACACTGATTGGTTAACACTTTTATTCTATTTGTTTGATCTTGCATTGTTGCGCACATGACTTTTGGGGGACACCTCATATGTAAACCATATTATGTTGTATGATTACACCACAATTTGGTTTGTCCATTTATCTGCCAAACAATATTTGGGTTGATGTCAACACAGAACATTTTTAAAAATAAGTAGAAAATGGTACCAATGAATTTAATCATATAGCCTTGAATTTCTAATCTCTTCATATTTCAAGTCATTCTGATCTTCTTATTAGCAAACTTTGTAAGTCACCAAGTTGACTGGAATTATGCAAGTTAGGGAGGAGCAATGGTTTCTTTCTAATCAACCATCTTCCCACTGAAATCCTTCTGGTTTGGTGCAATTTCTCTTGTTTCTTGATCAACATGTTTATGGAGAGTGTTGAAAGGGGATTATGTTGTAATGGGTGACAGCAGTCCACACAATATTTCGATGACCAAAGGATCATTCAAGTGCATAACTTTAAAAAGTGGAGTTAAGCTTTGGGTCAGAAGATGGAGCACTCTCTTTGGCTGATGTATAAGCCTCAGGTCCTCAAATGAGTGTTGTTTAGGCAGTCACGTGCCTTCTGCAGGATGGAATGTGAACAGGTAAGGATAATAGGAAGCACCCTGAGGGGGGAAAATGCATATTTCTGTTTTTCCCAGTATTCAGCTCCTTCACAATAACTCAAAGCAAGTTACTGCACATGCTGAGCAAGATTTCAGTAGGTTAAAACTAACTTTAATTCCATCAAAATCACCCAGTATCAGCATTGTCTCCATGACCCCTTGCTATAAAACAACTGAGAACAATGTAGCCTTGCTGATTTTCTCATTCTATTGTATCAGTTAGCAAAAAAACAGGTGTGCCACAGACGTTTCAAGTCTGTTGCAGCTCAACTTAATATGCCTGCACAATTCTCTAATTTCACTGTCAATGCAGCAATCTTTTCTCCTTTGTTAAAAGGTTCTCGAAATCCTGTAAGTAATGCCAATGCATACTGAATTTAAGTCAAATAATCCATTTGCCTTTCTCATTATCTTTAACTCTTTAAAAAGAAAGATCTGAAAAATGAGAGATGAGCCCTGGAATGAATCATTCAGTGCTAAATTTC
The DNA here is from genome assembly GCF_021218885.2 of Marmota monax. Classification (NCBI taxonomy): domain Eukaryota; kingdom Metazoa; phylum Chordata; class Mammalia; order Rodentia; family Sciuridae; genus Marmota; species Marmota monax. Next base: position 5,688,309 of record NW_026695222.1, on the reverse strand, counting down.
TCTGGTTTTGCAACAGTCAATATTTATAAAAAGAAGAAAAATAATAGAAAAAGAAAATCTGAAGTTTTCTATCACATTTAAAGCCTCAAGGTATTTTTGTTGCTGTTGTTTATTTATTCATATCTTGTCCCTTTCATTTTGTAATAATCCTTTTCTTAATAAAATTGCTATTGAAAAATGAAATGTCATCTTTGATTCACATGTCAATCTCCTGCTTCCCCTTATCCTCTCCACCTTTGCTCCCCACTAATACTAACTTCTTAGTAATTTCCATTGTCAGGATCCTGGTTAACTAGACAAATCAGTATCTCCAGAGTTATTCACAGTTACTTTAATCAGTATCACAAAATGCATACTTATTCATCTACACTGATCATTTATGCACACAAGCTGGGAATGGAGAATGGAAAAAGAAAAAAAAAACATGCATTTTTTCCCTCCTACTATCTTTATCTGTTTGTAGTCACTCCTGCAAAAAGCCAGTGACTGCCTAAACAACAGCATCATTTGAGGACTTGAGGCTTGAAAGTCAGCCAGAGAAGGTGCTCTGTCTTCTGACCCAACCTGTAGGCCAAATTTCTTTATTATTTTCATTACCTATTAAAGTAGTGTGTGCAAATAAACACATACATAATACATATAAATAATAAAATGAATATGCATATAATTTATGAATTGTGTGTCCGATAAATACACATATATACATGTGTACATATATTACATATGTAACTTTAAAATGTGAATGGGCTCACAGAAACTCAAACCTCTGTGGCTTCCCACTCTCAACAGTACCTGCCCCAGATCCTTCACTGCTCTGACCACAACCCTTGCCTTCTTCTCTTGTTTTTTACACTCTGGTTTCATAGTCCTATTAGATTTTAAGGACACTGAACTAATTCCCATATCCACATCTTTGTCCTAGGTGTCCTTTCGACCAGAGGAAACCTCTGTCTCTGTCTGATGTGAGCAACACCAAGTCTCTCTTATCTTGCACATTTCAGCTTAATATTATAATAACTTTTGTCGGCCAATTATAACTTTTGTTGTTACCATAGCTATGCAATCATTCTCACTTTTCTTATGTTGTTCTTGTTTTTTACTTTGTTAATAACTGGCATCCTACATGCCTTCCTGCAGTAGATCTCTGGGTGCCTCTGTAAATACCTCTCGCTCCTCGCTGTTCCCTCTCAAGTTTGTGGCTCCCACTCTTTGCACCTATTATTTCCTGCCTAAGGGCTTTTTCTGGCCACAGGATCACCCTCAGCCTGTAGGAGTGTGCAGGCTAGAGTGCCAGTGAGTTCATGAGGAAGCGCCCTCAACCAATGATGTCCCAAAGTTAATGAACTGTTGCATGGGACCTTTCTGAGGTATCCTTTGTGAAATATCCCAATGATCCACAAATAGCACTAAGACCCAGTTGCCCACAGTAGTAACAATTCTCCAACACATTTTACTTTCTTTCCTTCCATATTTTCTCTTTCTCCTACCCTACCTGCATTATCTATCCCCCCGAAAAAAACACCCATCTGTGCCCTCATAATTATTTCATAGTTTGCTTCTAAAAAAAAAAAAAAATCAACCCAAGACACTCCCTTAAATAAAATGTTAGCTCCACTAAAAGCAGGAAATACCTGTCATACTTATCATTATTTACCCCTTCCCCTTCAGCACTGGGCACATGTTAAACACAGGACACATATGCCTTGAATAAGTAAGTGATAACAGGTGTGCATACATGTGTGGTAGGATATAATTGGGCTATTTTCAGAGATTCTTTCCCTGATATTGCAATTCCCCTATAGGCCTTCCTTCAGGTCTACTTGTCACGTTAGGAGAAGGATCTTCATTCTCTGAGGACTCAAGTATAAAACAGAAAACACAAAAGATACAGAGGTCTTGAAAAAGACAATATGGTAACTTGGAAATTATAAATCTATATTTAAAACTGTGTTTAAATGTTGAGGATTTGAATTCCAAGTGGAGGATTTTTTGAGAGACAAGAGGCTGTTTGAGCATCCATATAGCGAGAGAGGTGCTCAGTGAAACTGCAGAGAGTAAGGAAGGTGTCAGGGGATCCAGGAACTCCCCACATTGCATTTGTTCAGCAATATTTCTTCACTAACCAGAAAAACCAGGGACACACAGATTTCCTGGAGATTGCCAGTGACTATAATAACGTTATATGTTAATATTGTTCAATCAAAAATAGTTATTGGACAACTATCATACATTTCCTGGGACTATGTTAGTATGGAGGTTATTACCATGAATCAGATAGCAAAACTTCTTGTCCTTGTGGAGCTTCTGTTTGGGCCAACAGAGGTACTTTAATGAGCAAAATTTGAAAATGACTTAGGTATTAAAATAAGAAGTGAAAATCAAGGAAGGTAAGGGGAATGATGCTATTTTAATGCGGAGGTAAAGGTAGGTCTCTCTAATATGATGATAAATGAGCAGAAGCCTAAAGGAAATGAGGAAGCCAGCTCTGCAAAATATCTCTGGAGGATGAACAATGGAAGCAGCTAAAGTAGTTCAGGATAGAAATCCTTAAGCTGGAATATGTTCCTGTGTTTGAGCAGCTACAAGGAGACTCAGGCTCAACTTAATGAGGGAGAGAAAGAATGGTGGATGGGACCAGGGACCTTGTGATGCTTTAAGTATATAATTTCCAAATCATCTTTATTTGACTTCAAGTCAATTAATCTGACAATTGTGCATTAATTTAAGTGTCATTTTGTGATTCAATTGCTTCACATTCACAAGATAGCTGCCATGCTCCAGCCTTAGGTCACCATGTTAGGTAAAACAGCAAAGGTTTAATTTCACATATAAAATTTTAATTGAAGAACAACATGCATATTTAAAAGTGCAAAAATCATAAGTGTTCATCTTGATGAAATTTTACAAATGATCATATCCATATAGCCAACATCCAAATCAAGAAATAAAACTTTTTCTCTCTCTCTCCAAAGAAACCACTCTTCTGACTTCTAGTATCACGTGTTACATTTGCTTCTTTTTGAACTCTGTATAAATGAAATCAACATGTATTTTTTGCATCTGGAGTTTTTGCTCAACAATAGATTTAAAAGATCCATCTGTTTTATTGTATGTAGTTGTATTTTGCCAATTGTGTTTGCTAGGTGTGGATTACATTTTCAATATACAACAATGTATTATATCTGTTTTGATGTTGATGAGCATTAGTATTTTTCAGTATGGGCCAACACAAATAGCCTTGTTAAGAACATCATTGTCTTTATATTTTGGTGTGCATATTTAGGAGTCAAATTGCTGGGTTAAAGTACATTGATCTTTTTTAGCTTTACTAAATGCTGAATGGTTTTCTAAAATGATTTACCATTTTTTTCCTATCATTATAGGCCTGAGCCTAAGCAACTCCATTTTAAAAACTCCAATTTGAAACCTGCAGTCTTAGTAGGCACACCTAATGAAGTCCTTCAGTATGGCCTGGGACATAAACAAGTCACTTCACCCTGAGAAGGTGAAGCCTCTGGCAGGCTGTCCTCACCTGATAAGAGGGAAAGGTGAGAAGATCAGCCAGGAGACCACCAGACCAGATGTTTTTGACCCCAGGGTAAATGATATCATGGAGAAATCCGGTGGTAGCTGATAAGGATTGAAAGGGGGGCAGGGTCAAAAAGTCCAAAATGTTGTATAAATAATAGAACTAATGAACAGGAATTCAGCCATCGGAAACAAGGATGCACTCGAGCTGGAGAGCCTGATGAGCCTGATGAGGACCATTACTTGTCATCGTTTTCCTGATCCTCTGCGTGATCCTCACTGCCCTCAAACTCTACCGCCTGTCTAGACCCTGGTGAGAGCCTCAATATCTCCATAAGACCCTCTCCTCAACCAGCCATCCACTCCACACCAGGAAAATCCTGCCTTGGTTCTGGACCTGATCGCCGAGGTCTGAGTGAGTGTGCATCTGCTGGACATATAGCCTAAGGCTTAAGACTTTTGAGTTTAGCATGCAGAGGGAGTGTCTGTCATTAGCCTGTCATGATTAAGTGTGTTTGCAGTGCTTAGAATTAATCTAGAATTGTTTGCTGTGAATTAATTAATCTAGAATTGTTTGCTATGAATTGATTATGTCTACTGCAGTGCCTAGCATTAAGGATTGTCGTTTTCTTGATAAAGAACCTATAGAGTGAAATTGTATGGAGTGATTTGAGTGAATAAAGCATTGAAAAGGGGCAGAAGCTCATGGACATTCTTTATTTCTCCCCCTCGACTGCATACATCGCAACTTTGCCCCCTCGAGACACATGAGTAGAATGTGAGAATTACTACTGGTCCATCTCAGATAAATATTATTGATACCAGTGATGAGAATCAGGACTGAGTCCTGTTTCCAGGATGTGAAGATTGAACACCTGAGAAATGCCAAGGCAAGCTTAGAAAACAAGTTTTATTTCAAGGATAGAACAGAGATAGACCTCTCCCAAGAAAAGGGGCCCAGAGCTGGGTGTCCAAGGAAGTGGGGTGTCCTGCCCTTTTACACATTTTAGATTTCCTTTGTTCTCATGCTCTCTCCCCCATACATCCTATCTACAGACTAGTGACAAAAAGGTGGGCCACAAGGTGGATTGATCCAAGGGCAGGAATGAAGCAGGGGTATAGGCAGGAAAGAAGTCACCCAGGGTTATTCTTTGGCCACTAATTAACAACTCCTTGCAGGGAGCAATAATTCCATGGAGGCAGATAATCTTGTCAACAGGTGGAGGAGGGGAAGGAGCTCCGGAGGTATTAGCATTTTATTTCCTTTTGAATCAACCACCATCTTTCTGACCTAACCATTTGTCACCTACGCTGACTGTCCTTGCCCCTCACCCCCAGCTTCAGTATTTTCTGTCATTTTCATTTAAGCTATTCTGTGTGGAGGCATTAGATGGTAGTTTAAATTTATATTTCCTTGGAGTGAGTTTTGCACCATATTTTTTTCTGGAAATTAAATATTTATACTTGAAAAACAGCTTATAAGTCATTCCAAATTTATGGGAGTTATAAATGGGGATAATACCAGTACCCATATCATGGAATGGGAGATAATTGCATTAAAGCGTCCATGAAAAACACTCAATGTGATGTGCAGTGAAGAGTAAGAGCTCAATTAATATTAGATAGTATTATTTTATGGGTTGAACAAACAAACGCTTCAAAAATATGATAATCTTTGGTGCTAAGTGTCCATTTGAAGAGTGCCATAGTCTGGCTGGGCACAAATCACCGAGCCGCCACAAAGCACTTGTATGTTCAAACAGGAAACTTTATTGCCTGAACTCCAACAGCACTCCACGCACATTCCCCGGGAACTCTCCGGAACGCCACCCACGCAGCCCCTCTCTGGCACACCACACCAACTGGAACTCCCTCCACTGGAACTTCACCAACCAAGGCGAACTCCCCAGGAAATCCCGTAAGAACTCCAAAGTAGGGCGGACAGCAGGGGTCTATATACAATTGAATCAATCCAGCATCATCTTAATGGCTCGCCTCTCAACCATTACTTCTGGAAAAATGCCAGGGGCCATTCTGACTTGGCTGTGGCTCTCAACAGAAGAGGAAATCCAGAGGCACTTCTGAGTACAGACAAAGAAAAGATGAATCATTTTGATAGAACCAATAGAAAAAAAATGACACTGGAACCAGAAATAAAACATCCAAATAACTTCCAAGGCTACATTATTTTCATTTCAAATTAGTCTTAAACATCAAAGCGAAAGTCAAAATAATAACATTGAAAAATATTCATATTTCTCTTGTTCATATACACTTTTGGTAACTATTGACATATCTCATTGAGCAGAATATCTTCATCTTTTATCCATAAAATCATGTTCTTCAAAGATGGATAAAATGCATCTGGTTATAGTCAGTGTATTTTCACAATAATCACCATTACTATCAGTGGAGCCATTAAGTGGATTTTGAACTGAATTAGGCCAATCCCTCAGATAGAGGAAACAGAAATCAACATGGTAGAATGCTAGTACCTGAAATGCACATCCCATTTCAACCTTACAGGATTAGCAGGATTTTTTAGAATCTAAGGCAAGAAGGGCATATTAAGAACTTAAAACAACAACAAAATAACTGAAATTTTTTTTCATATGTTATGTGGAGGAAATGGTGATGTCTGTAAATACAGACAGGCAATAGGTAAGCAAACGCAACATAGGCAACAAAGATAAGAGGAATCTCGATCATGACCATTGTGCTAGACTTGGTTCAGTAGCCTTATGGGACCGTGAAATGATTCTGAATTGAGAAATGAGAAATGACATACCCACATTCTGGGAAGGTAGCTTTAGGAATCTTATCCATTATGGATGAAGTGGTTTTAGAGTCTGAGTGACAAATCCCTAAAGATTTTGCAAGAGTTGTTATGTATAATGAGACCATGAGTGTAGGTGATAGTACAGCAAGGGTAAAAGAGATGATTCATTTGAAATATGTTTTGAAACAGTTTTGACAAAACTTACTATACCTTGAAAAAACTTTTCAGATGAGGAAAATTAAAGCATGGTCAAAGATGGCATTGAGAAGATAATGAGTACTTTTTAATTCTAGAAAATATCATTAGGACTGGATTCAAACCAAATTTAGAAAGACGTCCATGAATTCAATTTGGGACTTTTTCATGTTGATAGTTGAATTTTTTTCACATTCGATAACATAATGCCGATAGTAATTAAAATTAATGGAAAGTCAAAGGTGGAAGCAATTTTGAATATGCCAGAAATTTTTATAGAGGAAAAGATAAATTAGAGGGGAGAATAGAGAGATAAACAGTTACAACTGTGGGGTAAATTTATGAGACAAAAAAAGATTGGCAAGTGAAACAATAAATTGATATTTTTATGGATGATACAATTATGATGAGATCAAAGCAATTTAGTACATAGATTTGATTAAGTATACATATTCTCCTCTAGCCATCTTCATTCCAATTCAACCCAAATGAGAAATCATCAGCACCATAATAAGAGAATAATTAAGAGAAATTATAATAATTAGCTTACATCCATATTTTTAATACTTTTATAATTAGAAAAGAGATCTTCCAAATGGATATTAAGTTACACTTTTGTCAACTCATTGTAGTACTCTAATTCACTCACTCAAAACATGTTTGTTTTTTAATTTCTAACTATTTTCAGGAACTATTCTAAGCCATGGCATTAGCAAAGCACACAACAGACCCCAAATTTCAATCCTTCTCAAAAACTTTTTGGTGGTTATGTAGGAAGTAATGCCCTGCCTTAAACTCATAGTAACTTCTCTGTTTACTCTGTTTTCCCTTCCCTGTCAAACGCAAGTGGAGCTAAACACCGATGAGATGATCATAACAAACAACCTAAATCAGGTTTGGTAATTGCGATCGGCCAAGAGACACCTGTCTAATAGAGATAAGTGGTTTTATGATTTCATTCCAACTCTGCTAACTGTAAAATGCCAAATAAACATTTAATATACCTCCTGTAATTCAGTAAGCCCATGTTTTGAGAAGAGAGATTAAACCACGTGCATAACTGTTCTAATTTTTCACATCCTGAGAGCATTTGCCATTGCAGTTCATTTTCCCAGAAAGGACAGTGAGTCCTTAAAATAATTATTTAGCTAACCTCTGAATGAACCAGCTCCACTGTCACTGTTAAAATTTGGATGTACTCATTGTATTAATAGGTTTTGGCTCATCTCTGCTTCTTATTTCCATTTTTTAAGAATAGATCTTGTTCTCAGTGGTCTACATTGTGCAAAGATAAAAGGCATATTTTAAATAAATCCTACTGTTGCTTTTAACTATTATTTCCCCTTAGAATTTAGATCTGGAATCTCACACAGTTAAATCATCGAATAGAAGACACTGAGGACATGCATCATTATGAAAAACTCCCTTACATAATGTTGGCTCACACTGTTAAAACTGGCTGATATTTTATATTAGTTCCAGAAATTTTCCTAGGATATAAAGTCAAAATGCTTTTCCTCAACTGGTCATTAAAACTGAAAATATTTACTACCAACATATGAGTAAATACTTATTATAAAAAATTATATTTGCACATGGTTTTGATCCTATTTGAAGTATGGCCCCATGTATGTATTATCAATCTTGCTTCGAAAATTCATTGTTATTGCTACGTATTTTTTGCTGCTTTAACTTCATTGAGATAAATTCTTGCTAGAACATCAAGACCCACAGATATATGTTTCCTGAAATTCTAAAATCTCACTAAAACCAAGAAAAACATTTCAAAATAGCCATCTGGAAGAAGTCTGGGATTTAGGAAGATATTCTCACCTCGAGTGGGCATCATTTCTATGCAATAAGGTTCTGTTCTATTGTATTTATAGATTTTACAGATGCTTGGAAATATGTTTTCCCTCTGAGAGAACATGAAGAAAACTAAATATCTACCAGAATTCCCAAGATGGTATGTTTTAAACAAAACCATGTCAAGACAATAAAAGAAAAAGGAACGAATAGATTTTGTTTTTTAATTTTTCTTAACAGTGACTAGTTTCTTTTGAAAACATTCCAGTAGGGGAGATCATAAAATAAGATTACAAATAAGGTAGCTTGCTTAAATTATTATGCATGAAAACTTCCTTTGGCCATGTGTTCCAGATGAAAGGAATTTATATCCATATTTCAATGTTAGTCATACATTCACTACATAATCTGTTCCATTTCATTACATGTCCAATAAATTTCATACTACCTTGCATCTTTTCATATACTACACTTTTTAAGATTTTATTTGTAGTGTTAGCTGAATTTTTCAAAACATAAAGAAGATGGTTTGTAGGCATTTTTCTGTTTCATATCATAAAACATGTATGGCTTATAGGAACACCATGTCTGTAGGTTATGGTTGTACGGCAAACATTCCACGGTCTTTTTTAAAGAAAGGAGTGTTTATTTCTCCCTCTATTGAAGGTCAAAGTTTATTTCTCACTCTACTGTAGTCAAAGTTTATTTCTCACTGTGCCAAAGTTCTAAATTTATTTCTCACTTTACCGAACGCTACAAGACATAAACAAACCTCTTTAAAAATAAACCACCAAGAGATGAACAAGGCTGGTAAGTCTTATAGTGAAACTCAGTCATATGTCTAGAGTTTCCACAGTCTTTTAAAACAAGTTGATTTCATGTGTTGTTTAAAATATCAGAAAAAAACAATGTTGAGGCATGTACCTTTTGCGAATGCCTTTGGATTTTAAGAGTGAACTAAAATGATCGTAGTTATATAAATAATTATGATGTTTGATGGAAGCTATTAGAAGGTTTTCAACACTGTATAACTCCTGTGAGGGTACAATTTTTTAGGGTGCAAGATGTAAGTCAGCAATCATCTGGTTGTTTGTTAAAGCACATATCTGGAGGAGGTCTAGGCTTTCCAGTGGGAGGTGGCTTGGGAAAGCTATATCACTGCCTCTGAGAGCTATAACATTGAATGTTCACCAATATTACGTTAAACAGAGACTTTCAGATTTACTATTTATTGATGTAGAAATCAAAACCATAAAATGATACTATAATTAAAAAATAAGATGTTGGAGGGAGGGAATGCTTTTCTTTCAATGGGATGTAAATCTAAATCTGTAAAGCAAATAGTAAGATTTAAGCATAAATACATTTTCCAATTTTAACAAGAAATAGACACAGGAAAATACAGTGAGTTAATTGCATATGTATTTATATTTAAGAATATAAATTTGTGATTCTTAGATGTTAAACTTTAGAAGCCAACCATTCTCTATTTACAATAAAATATTTTTTTATGGCCACTAATTCTGTTGTTTGATTGTCAAAGTCTATATAGACATTTCTTCACTATAGTGAGAAAATGGATGTAAAATATATGAGTAGTATTTTAAGATAGGCTATGGCTATTGCAATAGCTAGTACAGCAAATAATTACTACACAAAGTTAAAGGAGTAATCTCTTGAGGTCAGGCAGTCAGAAAGGGCTTATGGGAAGCCAGAACTGATATTCTAAAGTGGAAAACAGTCATTTATTCACTCAATAAACCTTTCCTAAGTACCTCAGATATGCTAGGAAATCCACAAAGCACTATGGGAACAATTATAAACAGGTATGGCCATGGCACAAAAATATGTAGAGATAGGTAGGTTCATCAGTTATCCATTGCTACAATAAGACGGCATAAAGCTAATCATGAAACCTCAGTGGTTTCCAACAGTAAACATTTGTTTAGTTCTTGGTTTTGTGATATGGGTTGGATTCGGTTTCTGTTCGTGCATCTGGGGTCAGCTACAGATATTTAAGTATGATCTTGGTGGGGCTCACGCCTGTGAATGGGGGATGGCTTTTGCCTGATGACATTAGCTCATGTTACAGGGGTATATTTCATTCTTTAGCATACCAGCTCAGGCATGTTTTCATACCTTCTCAAGGAACAAGTATGAGGACAAGCCAAAGTTTTTAATTATGTCACTCTAACTAATATCTCATTGATCAAAACAGTCACATGATCAAGCCAGACACACAATAGTAGGGTTCCACAAGATTTCAAGCCAAAGGGCATGGGCCATTGACATAGTCAACTTACCAAAGTGAATGAAATAGAAACTATAGCAACTCCTCTAACCATGGGATCCCCATCCATAAACTCAATCAACCATGAATGAAAACTATTTGCAAAATATATTGTGTCTGTATTGAACATGTATACACACTTTTTTGTGTTTTACTATTCCCTACACACTACAGTGTAACTGTTTACATAGCATTTACATGTATTAGCTAATATATGTAATCCACAGATAACTTAAAATATATAGAGGATGTGCATATATTTCTATGCAAATACTGTGCATTTATACAAATGACTGGAGCATCCATGGATTTTGGAATGGGGGAAGTGGTCCTGCAACCAATCCTCTATGGATATCAAGGGAGCATTATTCAAGATCTGAGTGCATAAGAAATGGGCACACATCTTTGGGAATTAAGAGCAAAAACAAGATAAATTCAAATTATAGTGGACTCAGGAAAATGATTTTGAAGTAAATAGTACTTTAATAGGATCTTGATGCAAAATTTAGATGTGATAGAATTTCAGTTGGAGATTTAGTGGAGCAGAAGCAGGTAGAAGAAAAAGTAGTAAGCAAATTAGAAGAAAAAATGGTCACCAATTTTATTCCAGCACTAGTTTGGGGTAGAGAAACAGTGAGAAAGAGAATTTCCATTATGGACTCATGTGAGGAGGGTGTCCACATTACTTGTAACACTTAGCTAAGGAGTATGAGTTTTATTTTGTAGGCTATAGGAGACTTAAAGTTTACAAGAAGCAGCATGACTTTTCTTATGGTAACTGATATCTGAAGTGGATCTTTGCTCCCCCATATAGATTTGCTATTACCTATGCCAAAATTATTTAATAGACTTAATCCAAGAACTGCCACTACATGAAATTCCTTTAATAAACATGTAAACTGAGGGAGAAAGTGCTAATGTATTTATGGAAAGTAGTATGTACAGTTCTGAAAATGACTTCCAAAGTGAGCTGTGGTTCATTCTTTTTTCAAACACTGGTTTTTGCAAAGCCTTAAACGTTCCTTTAAGGCAAATATGAAAAACAAAGACTACTCCAAATAAGTAGGAATCGTGATTACTAGGGATTTTAGAATAAAATATTCTGTCTTATGAAATAGATTTTATCTAATGGGAAGGAACTGAAGAGAAAACAAATAGTTAAAATGTGTTGTGATAACTTCATGATAGAAGTTATGCAAGAGTTTTGAGATCACTAATAGGAAAGGTCTTGTGGGATTAAAATTTTAATGAACCATTTGTACTTATCGGAGGACAGACACCAGAGGACTCTACTGGGTTATAGAGTCAATGCTACGAGCACTGTCTGTAGCCCTGACCTGATTACTTCCATGTCTGCTGGCCCACCTGTAGTCACCACTCTCTGTGTCAATTCACTGGAGAGCTTTCTCCAAAGATGCTCATGTTCTTTCTACTTAACTGCTCATATACATGGCGGGCCAAAATGAAGAGGAATCAGAAATAGCCCTCAACCGATGACAGAAGGAATTAGTATATAAATCCCCTGATCCTCAAGTAGGGTAATTCGGATGTCAACTCTACACGGTTCTCTAGAATTCCCCTGCAAGGTTAGGCTTCAGTGAACTCACAGTGGTGACCTTCCTCCATTGATACCTCCTGTACCACCTTCCAGATCACCTTCTTACACTCAGGGTCCACTAGTGTAGGGACCTAAACAAAAACAGAGGGGATACATGTAATTATTCTTCATTATCCCCAAATCATATTGGATTATCACTACAAATTATGCACATTTGTGCTTATAAGTTATAGAAATGACAAGAGAAGACCCTGTTGAAATGTGAATGATCACACTTCCATCAGTTTTCTCCTAAGAGGCTGGGGGCTCACTTTATTCTCACCAACAAATCAAGAATATTATATTCTACACTCAGTGATATTCCATTCTCGCACATCGTAATAAAATTGACATAATCTAAAAAGTGATTTTTTAAAAGGAGAAAAAAAATACAGATACAAAAATATCTGAAAAAATATAATTCGCTTGCATGGCTTTTGTTGTTGTTCATATTTTACTAAGCTTATGATGGTATATGATAACTAAAGGAGATATAAATCCTAATTGCTGATGAAAAAGAGCCACTAGTGTGAGTGAAAAACCATTGTCTATGCTTTGGACTCATTTTGTAGTTTTTCATTTTCAGCCACTGAATTTCCAAAATCACAAATTTTGATTTTATAAGAATGTTCACTATTAGTGATGGATACCTCCATGTGTAAAAATATAGTCATTCCTTTACCTCATGTTAAAATTAGGAGAAAGGAAACAAAAATAAAGGCAGAGCTATTATAGGGAAATATCTATGAGAAAAAAGTCTATTGTGCTGGTTGTAGTTAATTATATTCATTGATTTCAGATTACATAACTGGCAGAAAATAGCCTTTTAATCTAAGAATTATAACTTGGCTAATGGTTTTCTCAAAATGAATAACCTTATCTAGAAGAAATACAAGGAATTTAAAAAGTTTACTTGTTTTTCCTAATAAAACTACATTCCTGAGTTATGTTTATTAATGGAATAAACCTTCTACTCTTCTTAAGCCACTTTATTATACCACAAGTACACTCAAGAGTAACAAGTAATAGGCCTTCAAAGTGCTGAAAAAATGGACCACCCATTAAAGGACCAAGATAAATTTATATATATATATATATATATATGTGTGTGTGTGTGTGTGTGTGTGTGTGTGTGTGTGAGCTTGTTCTCAAAAGAGGTAGAGAGTTGACCTATGAAAAAACCACTAACTCCCTTCCTATATCCCGAACATCAAAAGCACTCCTCTCAGAAATTGGATTGGTACCCACCTTAGCTGTGAAATATAATGTCCACATTAAATCAAATTGTGAAGAAACATTTTTTAAATATCAGGAGTTCTTATGCAGCATAATTACATAGTTTCAGGAGTGAGCAGTGTCTCTCAGGGGTCCAATTCTAGTTCCATTTCACAGATAATAAAGTTGAGAAGTTAAAGTCTCCCAAATCTGTTAAGTCTGGATCTAGAAACTGCCTTTTCTCTTCATGCTGTAGCTCAGGAGGAACAGGACCTAGGAAGAATGGGACATCTGCTAATGTGAAAAGGAGATGTTGAGGTTAGGAACATGAGGTACTGCCTTTGTGAGCTGCGACAACTCTTTTGATCAGAGAAGAAACTAGTCTTAATTTCATTAGATTAGCTTCAATTATTCATCATTTATAGACCATTCACTAATTTATGAAAAGAATAAAAATTCGAAGAAAGCACACATTGCCTTTGAAAGTATGAACATATTTTTATGTTATTTGTTGTGTCTTTGTTCTGTGGCCAACTTTATATTTAGAAGGAAACAAAATAAGTGAGGAAAATCTAATTTCAGAAACCCTCTACTCAGTTGCTTTTCAACATTTTTATTACATAAAGTCAATCTTGAACCAAAACATCACTTGATCATATGCAAGTTTTCATGTTAATGAAATGACTGTGATAAAAATCTAATCATTGAAAGGGACAGTAACTCATCTTTTTATACAGTTTCACTATTATTTGGTTTCCATTGTTTATTTGGCAATATCTTTGAAGAATAAATAACTAAGAAAAAATCATTAGCCATAGGGCATTGTAAATCTTTCAATGATATCATTTACTTCCTATGAAGAACAATTTACTACAGTCATGTTGTTCCAAATCTACTGATTAAAACAGTATGAAAATTTTAATAAACTCTGGCAACTTTGTCTAACAGTAAATACATATTCATCAAGGAATAAAAAACACTAACTAAAGTCATTTAAGTTGGGAATTGTTTCATAAGACACTTCTCCAAGTAGCTTTTTAAAAAATGTTTCCTAGTGGTAGAAGACCAGTCACAAGGATAAGAAGCCCATCCAAGATTCAGGCATAGAATCAGCAAATGGCAGAGGGCCTATCAAACAGGCCCGGAGACTGGATCCTATTAGTATCATTTGACCCTATAACATGGGTCTTAGAGTTCTTCAGAAGCAAACCCTGAAACCAAGGAACACATGCAAATGATTTATTAAATGATTTCTCCCAGACAAAACCAGTAAGGATGAGGTAGAGACAATGGGAAAGGGAAGGAAGCGAAGTCAAGACTGAGTTCAAGTGAAGTTCCCTTGTCAGCCTGACTGTGAGGGGAACACTGGTGCACAAATCACACCTTAGGGTTGGTCCTACCTCAAGACAAAGGAAATGGGCTTTTACTCTTGTGACAGTTAATGGCCACAACTTAGCTCTAGAGTAGTAGTCTTTTGAAGAACATTACAGTGTTAAGAATGAAGCTCATAAAAGCAGAGGGATGGGGGCAAAGTACCAATAAAAGGTATTTGAAGCCGACATGGTGGCAAGCCTATAATCCCAGGCTGAAGCAGAAGGATCAAAAGTTCAAAGCCAGCTTCAGCAATGGCGAGGCGCTAAGCAACTCAGTGAGACCCTGTCTCTAAATAAAATACAAAAGAGGGCTGAGGATATGCCCCAGTGGTTAAATGCCCCTGGGTTCAATCTCTGGTACCAAAATAAATAAATAAACTAAATAGGTATTTGAATGCGTCTGGAGGTAGGGGTGGCTATAGTACCTACTATGGACATGTAAGGGGATATGATAGTATTTGTCCTTGTGACAGCTCACATCTGGAGTCAGTTGGACCCATTATCCAGTTGTTGGTTAAATAAGAGACAGAGTGTGGCTGTCTTCTGTCTTATTGCAGAAAGGCCTGAGTTTGGTCCATACTCTGAGTCTCCTGTAGTTTGATGATCGAGAATCAAGATTAAGGGTATAAAATATGCTTTCTACAGGATGGCACCACTGTTAACATTGAAATTCTGGATTTACTGCCTAAGCCCAAACAAGGTAAATCTATTTTACCTCACTGTGGAGTTGTTGCCTGAAGCACCAAAAACAGAAATGAAGTTCATAAAGATCAGAGTAATTTTTTTTTCTTTAAGTAGTTTTCTGTTTCCATTAACTAAGCATTTCTTAACACTTTGAACAGGACAATTTGCAGGAGAAAGACAAAATTTGGGAGTCACACGGAAAGGAAAGCAATAAGATGCACATGTTTCTCTTGTAGACTTTTTACTACTATTAATATATATTTTCTGTCACCAAGAAGGGTGACATGGCATATAAAATGATCATACTGAGATGACCATGTAACCTGTATAGTGTAAGGACATCTTGTAAAATTAATGTTTCATGAACTTACTTTGGCAAATTGTCCTGTGAATGATTAACACTGAAAAATTATGTACCCCCATTTGACTCTTAGTAGATGTAAATATCTTAAACAATATATATGCAAATCGAATCTGTATAAAAATGCTAACAGGTTATAATGAGTTTTAAATACTTATAATCATTTTAATAGTTGTAGGATGAACAAATGGTATTTGGTGGTATTGGGGATTGAACCCAGGGCCTTGTATATGCTAGACAAGCACTGTACCACTGAGCTATACCCCCAGACCAGGATAAAAGATAGCAAAGCCTATATCTATTTTACAAGAGAAATTATGAACTTAGGATGCAGGGTGATGGGAAATTACAGAGAAGGGAGGTAAGGATGGAAAGGGGAAGGGATTATATTTGATAGGTCCCTTCAATATTTTAGTTTCTGTGTTGTCTGGAGAGTAAGGTATTCCATGAAATAACAAACTAAATAACTAAATAAAACCACAAAAATAAGCTATAAATGAGAATATCACAAACCAAGGGTTGTGATATAGATATAAAGCTTATTAAATTAAGAGTAGATGGAAATTTTATGTCTGTCCAAAATTTTAAAAGCTGAAACAAACACCACTAAGAAAAACTTAAAATAACCTTAAAAAATTGATTATAAGGATCTCTACCATCATTACTTTCACTAATGTACTGAAAGTTTGGGTCAGTACAAAAGAAGAAAAAGAAAGGAGACACATAGGATTTGAAATAGGAATTAATATCTCTATTTCCATGGGAGTTTTGCTGACATGGAGAACAAATAATCAAAAAATTCTTAAATGTACTCAAATTTATTAAAGTTTATTAATTTATTAAAGTTATAAGACAAATAATCAAAAGTACTTAACATATTTATGCAATAGTGCAAACACCTATAAATATAATAAAAGAAAAATACTATATACAATATCAAATGCCTGAGGGGAGGGGAGAGGTGGGGAGGGGGGAGGGTGGATGATGGGAAAGGCAGCGGAGCACAACAGACACTAGTATGGCAATTTGTAAATCAATGGATGTGTAACTGATGTGAATCTGCAATCTGTGTATGGGGTGAAGGTGGGAGTTCATAACCCACTTGAATCAAAGTGTGGAATATGATATGTCAAGAAATTTGTAATGTTTTGAACAACCCACAATAAAAAATTAAAAAAAAAAATAAAAAATAAATAAAAAAAATATCAAATGCCTAAGAATAAATATTTTTTAAAAAGATATATCTGATCTCAATGGGGAAAATCATAAAATGGCATTAAGAGATATTAAAGAATATATAAATAAATAGGTTTTTATAATTAAGAAGAGCTAATATTATTACTGACCCTACTTTTCCCCAGTTGATCTGTTGATTCCATGAAACTTCAATCAAACCTCAATAGTTCCTCAGACACTGCTATGATACTACAATTTACATGAAAGTATAGTAAAAGAATAATCAAGACCCCTTTGAAGTCATAAGTAGGGAGGAACAACTTGCTCTACCAGGAATCCAGACAAGCTATAAAACTATGGAATTTAAGACAGGAAGATAATGACATAGCAGGAGAACTATTAAGCACAGAAATTCCACAGAATCACAGACAAGAACTCAGTAAGTAATAAACTTTGATCCATAACAAAAGAGAAATGGATGAGCTGTTCAATAAAGAACTAGGAAAGGTGGTTAGTCACTTGGAAAATAATGAAGTTGGATTTCATGTCCCACACTAAAAACAACTCTTATCAGATTAAAGTCTAAAAAGTTTTAAAAAATTTAAAAAGTTTTGAATACATAAATATCTTTTAGATATTCAATTACAAAAAGAAAACAAGGGAAATTATGAACATAAGGTACAGGATGATGGCTATCTACAGAGACAAGAGGTAAGGATGGAAGGAAAAGGAACCATATTTGATAGGTCTTTTCAACATTTCCTTTTTTGTGTTGGATAGTGAATATGTAAAATATTACAGGAAATAACAACCTAAATAACTAAATAGTACCACAAAGTAAGCTATAAGTCAGAGTATCCATCTATAAAAATAGTAACAATGCCCTTGCCTTGTGTTAGTTCAAGGTTTTAAAATAAGAATCATTGATAGTAATGATTCCCAAATATTTTGCAAAATATTTCAAAATGGAAGAGGGAATTAATAGATATCTTTGGGCTGGGGATGTGGCTCAAGCGGTAGCGCGATCGCCTGGCATGCGTGCGGCCTGGGTTTGATCCTCAGCACCACATACAAAGATGTTGTGTCCGCCGAAAACTAAATAAATATTAAAATTCTCTCTCTCTCTCTCTCTCTCTCTCTCTCTCTCTCTCTCTCTCAAAAAAAAAAAAAAAACTTAATAGATATCTTTGGGGCAAAGCAGATTCAACCTTCCATAAGAAGCTTTCTTTGAACTCTGGTTTCTTGTTTCTGACATTTCATACTATTTATTATTATTAACTCTTCTTTCTAAAATGTTTTAAATAATTTATCATCTGTAGAAACGGGGAACAGTAAAACTTTAACAGACAATGCAGTGACATCAGTTTGTGAACTGGAGTGTGCGCTATAGTAGGAAGATCTCAGTACACTTGACTGTAAGTGAGGAAATGCCAGTCATCAAGAATGGGTACACCATTTGGAAAGGTGAACATATCCTGAGTACATGTAAAGGCAGTCTTGTCCACTGGACCAACAAATCATGTTTTGATATTTGATGGGATTCTAAAGAATTCTTGTAGGACAACAACAACAAACTAAAACAGAAAAAAAGAGTAGTGATATTTTTCCATAATTCATGGAACAGATAGAGAAAGATGTTTAGAGATTTTTAAAAGGTAGACACCTGCAGAGACAGGAACTTAGGAAAGAAGGGCTGGCTACTCTGAATCTTCAGAGACCTAAACCAACTGATCCTATATCTAATCTGAGATCAGACAGAGTGTAGAGTATCAGAATCACAGTATGGATGAGCAAAATCAGGAAAAGAATGCAGACATCTCAAAAAAAATGGGCACATTTTGCATAAAAGAGAAACAACAGTAAAAGTCCAACTAGAGTTTAAGACCACCATTTCTGGGCTGGGGTTGTAGCTCAGTGGTTGAGTGCTTGACCTACGTGTGTGAGGCACTGGGTTCAATCCTCAACACCACATAAAAAATAAATAAATAAATAAACAAACAAAACAAAGTTTTTTTTTTGTTTGTTTTTTGTTTTTTTAAAAAAGACCACTTGATTGATTGCCAAAGTCCCCACAAGTCCCAAAATGCTCAAGGTGGGCAGTGACATGAACCTCAAGAACTTGATATTGGATCACCTTTGTAGAAGACCTAAAACAAATTTCAGTAGTACATTAAAGTGATACTCCTTGCACATACATTTTCATGGAACAATTCATGTCTGTTCCTGTCAAGTTAATATAGGTGAAATAATGTTGAATAAAGTTTTGCCATACCAGAAAATTAGGCAAAACTGAAGAGGGTTTACACACATGCAATGCCTCTTTTCCATTTTTGTAATCCATTAATGTAAAAACCCAGTCTTGCCATATGGAACAATGAAACCAATTATATAGGTAAATATATATGTGTGTATATATATATATATATATATATATATATATATATATGTGTGTATATATATATATATACACACATACACACACATGTGCATATATACATACATACATATGTATATATATGCATATACACACATAAATATATATATGGAAGCAAAAGATGTAATGTATAGCAGTAAATACATATAAATCTATAGGCAAGTACATGTATATGTATATATATATATATATATATATATATATATATATATACACACACACACACACACACACATATACATAAAGCAATATAATTTTTAGTAGTAACAAAAACTACTACCTAAGGATGAATCTGAAAAATAATTTATGTGAGACCTTTGTGGAGAAAAATTGTATGGAAAAGTGTATTAAATGATCAAAATAAAGGCCCAAATAAATAGTAAGATATACATATCCTAAAATAAAAGATGTCATTTTTCTCCATTCCATCCATAATAGGAAATATATTCTTTTTAATGTTTTTACTGGTATTATAATTGTACATAATATTGGGATTCCTTGTGACATATCTATACATACACAAAATATTATTTGATCAATTTTACTCCCCAGTACTTTTCCTTTCCCTCCCCTCTTCCCTCCTCTTTTTCCTGTTCTTCTATTCCACTTGCCTTACTTCTATTTGTTTTTAATTGGTGTATTATAATTATACATAAAATGGGATTTATTGTGATATATTTATATATGCATATATCATAATTTGTTCAATTTAATTAAATTCCAGTAGCCAACAACATTTATCAAAGAACTTGACAAACTCATTCTAAATCTTGTATACAGTACACCTTCTTTACAATCATTTTCCTCTCTATGTCTTGACTTATACATGGTTACCTGTGGTCCAAGAATATTAAAGGGAAGATTCCATAAATAAAAAATTTACAAATTTTGAATCACTTTATTATAGTATATTTACATAATTGTTCTATCATTATTAGTTATTTTTAAAACTTTACTGTGCCTAACACATTAATTGAACTTTGTCATAGGTATGTATGTATTGGAAAGCATAGTCTGTATACACATATATGTGTGTATGTGTATACACACATATACACATACACACACGTTTGGATACCAACTGGGATTCCACTGGGGGCTTTGGAACATATAAATATGGAAAACATATCAAAGAGGAAAAACTAAAATAATACCAAGACTATTTTGGAAAATTGAAAGAATTATTTTCCTACCAGTTATCAAGTTTCATGATAAAGCTATAATAACTAAAAGAATGTCTTGAAAGATAGGATCATAATAATATTGTCCAAATAAAGAAACAGACCAAAAGGGGAAAAGGGGATAAAATGATGCACTGGGCATTGTTATATTAACATAAAAGGATTTCAAATTTGTGGGGGCCAGGTGGTATTGAGAGGTTTGATTTTCCAGATTTAAAAATAAAATATGTAATTCACATTATAAAATGAAACACAACTAAATAAAGACTATATTCAGTTTTTAAAAAGTAAAGCTATGAGATATAAGTGTAGTCCGTTAGCCTTACTATCTCTGAATATAAAAAGATATTTGAACAAAGAAATAAAGGAAAGGGGCTGGGGATGTGGCTCAAGCGGTAGCATGCTCCCCTGGCATTCATGCGGCCCGGGTTCGACCCTCAGCACCACATACAAACAACGATGTTGTGTCCGCCGAAAACTAGAAAATAAATATTAAAAAAATTCTCTTTCTCTCTCTCTCTCTCTCACTCTCTCTTAAAAAAAAGAAATAAAGGAAAGTTTAAAACAATAAACAGAGGGTACTGTCACAAATGAAAAACAAATACATTGAATCACAGCATAATTAAATAAGACTGTACACTGTATTTTATTGTACAAATAAGACGCTGTGATAGGCAGGTTTTAAGATGGTCCACTTTTATTGGGTTCTCTTAAAGTTCATGACTTTGGTTACTCCCCTCCCATGAAGTAACTCATCTACAACCAACAGAATGCCTCAACCTTGACAGCATGTCATTTCCATAACTAGATTTCAAAGGTGCACACTTACCTGCACACTCTCTCTCCCTTGCTTGCTCCAATGAAGCAAGTTGCCAGGTTTTGCCTCTCTAACAGTCAGGAAGTAAAGCCCTTGATTCCTCTCAAAAGGATCTCAATGCTACCCAAACCACATAAATGAGCTCAGCAGCTATCATCTTCAGCTGATCCTTCTAATGAGCCTGTGTCCTGGGTGACATCCTGATTGCATCCTTATGAAAGACCCTGAAGCAGAGGACTCACCAAGCCATCTCCAGATTCTCAACTCACTGAAACTGTGAGATAATACATGTGTGTTGTTTTAGGCTGCTCTGTTTCTGGTAATTTGCTTCACAGCAGTAGATAAACTAATACAGACAATGAGTCAGAGAAAACAACTCATTACCACACATACTACAGTCAAAGGTTTAGCACCAAGATTACATAAGAAACTCCTGCACATGAAGATAAAATGCTATTCTAAAAACATAAGTGGACCAATGAAATGATCAGACAATTCCTAAAACAGAGAATTCCATTGATAATAAACACATGAGAAAGTGGCTAGCCTCACTAGTATTGAAGAAACAAACATTTAAAAAAATAAATATTTTACAACAATTATTTGATTGACAAAACCTTAAACAGTCTGACAAAATCAAATTCAGCCTGGGTGTGAGGGAATGAGAACTGATATCCACTGCTGGTAAAAGTATCAATGGTCACAACTGTTCTGAAAAGCATAGAAATTAAAAGATACATACATTTTCATTTCTAAGTATATGCTCAGGAAAATAGGAGCAGAGATATTTATTCTGGCATTTTTTGCTGTAGTGAAAAATAGGAAATGCCCCTAGTGTTTATCAATGTTGGAATAGTAGAGTCACGCTTTGCTGTTATAAGAAAATAAAATAAATAAGTTAGATCTATAATATTTAGATAGAAGGAACAAAGCCAGGTAAAGTTCATGATACATGGCATAATATTATGTATGAAATTTTAAAGAACCATTCAAAATAACACTGATTAAATAGTATAATATGTAACAATGTTTTAAAATAATACTTATGCAGATTAAATAATCTTTAAATTGTATGTTTAGTTTTAACCAACTTTATAAAAATATTATGAGAATAGCTGCATCCACAAATTTCAACAATATTACCTCTTTTCCCATGTATTTCTTTGTTCTCTTTCCCAAAATAACCTCTTTGAGATAACCATTTTAATTTTGATTGGTTTTATTATTGGTAAAGGGAAAAAAACTCATTGTGATCATCACCTTTGGAAAGGAATAGAATAATGGTCCTGGAGAGAAAATAGGTTTAATTATTTAATTTTTATAGCTGTTTTTATTTTATTCCTTCAAGTTCATGATAATTATCTATACAATATGTAAACATATTTAGATTTTGGATGGTAGTTGTTATCCAGGGCTTTTTTGTGAGGTATTATTTTTCATAATAAAAATAGTATTAGAGGTAAATTCCTTCTATGTAGCACTTATTTTCTTCATTGCAATGATTGATGCAAGCCACTGTGATATTTCCAGGAAAGTGCCTAAAATAATATGTGACAACATTTCTGAGGTCTGTGAGTAAAATCTAATCATATATCACATGTCAGGCTGGAAAGGTGGTACGTGAGTATTTGCTATTTTAACATTAAGTTGGTCATTTTCTTTACACAAACAGATTGAAAGACAAATAATCCTCACCATCAGTTCTCTTTTACTCGAATTCTCACATTGAACTACTATAACCTGATGAAATGCTGTCATCACTTCCAATCTTAGTGTTGTAAACAATAACTGCTTTTTATTTCTCATGGGTATAGGGCTCAGCTTAGTGATTTCTTAGTTCTTGGCCAGGCTTGTTCACCCATGTGACATCAGGTTTTGGGTTGTCTGGAGACTGCATGACCTAACCTGGCTTCAGTGAGACAGTTAGTACCCAGTCTGCATGTGTCTCATTCTCCACAGGTTAATCCAGACACTGTCCTGCAGTAGAGGCAGGGGTATAAGAAACACAATAGATATTCCCAATTGCTATTTCAAAGCTCACAAGAGTTAACTCACCTATTCAAGACCAGAATCAGTGCAGAAGCATACTACTGAAGTGTAGATACCAGGAGGTATGAAAAACTTGAGGCATTTATACAACCAATCTACCTTCGTACTTAAAATCAGTCATGGTTCCACTTGTGGCTCTTATAATGAGATTTCCCCAGGATGGCCAACTTTGTGACATTATTATTAAATTGGTAACTCTATATTATTCATGGTACAAATAACATTCTTCAGTCAGTCCCTAGATTTCTATATTTCATTTCTCATTTGTCAATAACAGAAGTACTTAGGATGAGTTTACTTCTTTCCACCCTTCTTTTCTGCTGCACTAGAGAGCAGGAATCCATAAGTGCTCAAAAATATGACAGCAGTCCAGTCCCATTTTTTATCTTATAGCCTTGGAGGGGAACAAACTGTGATAGAAGTCACCATCCAAAATGTTTTTCCAGGTGCTAGTAGTCCCCAGAATGATGAAGAGGTAGTTTGCTCTTTGGAAGAGATTCAGACTGCAATGTAACAGAGCTTCCAGGGGCTTCTAGACCTTCTGAAAGCTAACCTTCTGAACTATCCTCCAGGCAAGTGAGATGCTATCTATACCAGTAAGAGCATCCTTGCTGGTTGGGGAAAAGCCTGGTGAGGACACCTGCTACCATCAAAGTCATGGCTAAAAACATTCTTGACTTATTAAGATCAACTGAAAAATGACATAAACTCTGGTTATTAGAATTCTCAGTGTCCAGTCCTTCCAGTTCATATGTAGTGATTTCTCCTAGTTCTTCTTGAATAACTCTTATCTCAGAAAGCAAGAGTCCTCCACTGGTCCTCTGCTTTGCTCAAATACTGGAGATGACTTTTGAATCCATTTTTCTTCAGACTTGTAATTTGACTTCAGCTTAACTCATAGTCCTTCCCTGCTACTGGGTCTTAGGGGCTGTCAGAGTAATTCATCCCTATGAATCTAATTTTGAATCTCATTTATCAGAAATCAGTTATATTCCTTCTTCCCAGACAGTCCAGCTCTCCTTATACAAATTGATTTGCCTCCTGCAGGTGAGATTAGCTCTGACAGCAAAGCAATTCCCTTCTTCTTACAACTTCCTTTGAGCATTACAAATATGCCTAAAAGATGAGTATTTTAAACAAACATTTCTATCACTCCAGTCCTTGCATAAGTCAAGGAAATCAAGCAGCAGGCTATTGGAAGGTAAGGGCACAACCTTCAGAGAACTGAAAAGGCTTGATTCAGGATCCTACATTGGTCCCCTTGTAGATATGGCCCCACATTTACACTCATAAATCTCAGTACATACTCTATGCACTAAAAAGCACACATGGTAGACAATAATATGAACACCTGGAAACAATACACAAACACAATCCTTTCATGAACAACCATTTCATCAGTATTTCAGTCTTTAGCTTGTCCTAGACACAGGGTCAGGCACCAGAGGCATGTAAACAAGCATCACATGGTGCTATTCCTGAGCTCTGATAGATTTTTTAGATAGGAATAGCTGTAAAAAAAATTTTGCATTTGCCTTCAATATAACTTTTGTAATTTTGCACAAAATATAAACACTTTTTTTCATTTTCAGAGCTTAGAGTTAAGATGGATAATTTTTGTGGAACTCACAAGGTTAAAGCAGATTTTAGGCCTTCTTGACATTCTTTAAATAAAACTGCAGGACAGAATTTATCAGAAGCAGTCCTCATACATATTTGGAAGAGATAACCAAGGTTAGCTGGTTCCTGACTTTTTCTTTTGATATACCTCAGATGTCTGTGATTTTGCCAAAGTTATAAATGGCCAACAGACTCTTTGCTGAAACACATTTTCCTTATCATGAACTGTAAGTTTTATAACTTCAATGTTGGTAAATTTTATAAATGTCATCTAGACATAGCCATTTTAGAGAAAAAGCAGAACTCAAGTTTAGCAACGATATTTATTTATTTTTAAATCCTCATTTGTTGTGCCTTTTATAAGTTATATTTCTGGAAGTTCTCCAGGTAAATAATTATTAACTGATGGAATGTTCTTTCAAATGACGTCACAGAACTAAAAGTATTATTAAAACTGTCTTCCCCCTTTTTCTTCCTATTGATGACTTAACTTTGAGTGAGGTTTGAAACTATAGAGAAAATTAGGCATCCACATTTCAGTTTCAGTAATTTGAAACATAAAAATGTTACCAATTTCTGTGATTCATACTCAGACCTAAAGAAAGAAAGACAGAGAAATAGAAAGGAGAGAGAGAAAGAAAGAATTGCCTTAGGAGAGTTCATTTGTTCTTTGATGATATTAGAAAACAATAACTTTCCTTCCTACTCACTGGAGTGACTCTTGAAATATGTAAAGAATCCACTATCATTAATTTAAAGTCCTGAGGCACCATTGTCTATTTAAAAGCATATGCCTAACACTTAAAAAGTATGAGGCATTATAAAAGAATGCAAGTCCGAAAGCAGATCCACTTACCAACATTTAAGTAATTGATTTCACACTTACAGATTTGAGAACTAGTATAAATTAGTCACCAATAATTAATACACTTGGTACAATTGATAAAAATGCCTGAACACAGCCAACCATGAGCAACCTTATATGGTCAGTAAGAGCAGTACTATTTATAATGCCAAGCATTAAGTCTGGTCTACATTTTCAGAAAGGGCTTTGAATACATGGTTTAATATATTTCATGTAAAATTCTTTATAAATAAATAGGATTGTTTTCTAGGATGAAAATAAAGCTAATCATTGACTCAATAAACATCCATTTTATGTGGGTTTTTTTTCTAGCAAACAATAGTAATATTGGGAATTGAGTCATTACCAAGAATGAAATTTTTGTCATTGATTGAAGACATTTGTTTATTACACAAATTTTTAAAAAATAGATCTTCAGTTGAAAGGACAGCGTTCCCAGTCTATCTGAAAATGGACAATTTTCATTAATTACTGGACATGACAGATTCTGCTGGGGGCACGCTGGTCATGAATTCCCTTTGACTCTCAGAGAAGTCAAGTGGCTGCATTCCTTTGTCTGTTTCTCCCCATGAAATCACTGAGTGAAGTCAGAATGGTGAACAGACAGTTATCAAGAACCTTAAATGCTAGGAGTGAAAAAAAAACTGGTGTTGTGAGCATCCACATCTTTCCTGCTTTCTATAAATGCCTGACTGATTCCCATGTGCATACATGGAAGGAAAATAAGCAATAGGGATTTTCAAATATATTTGGTAGAAATAATGTTTCCGGTTAATTATTCATTTATATCCCCCCATGGCTTTTAAATTAATTTAATTTTATTTATTTTGTCACATGGATTTATACAGGGATTCTATTGCCACATTTTATTTTTAAAATAGCAAAATTAACTAAGGCCTCTAATACCAGCCCCTTCATACTGTATGTTTCTTTGAATCCTTTTGTGTATGGTAGGCATGCAAGGGTATGTGGTCTATGTGGATGTGTTCATGTACTTCTTAAAACAGAAGTCTAGAGTTTCCACATAGGTTGGCCATGTCCATTACCTCTTCCATGAATTCTCTATCTGGAATTCAAGTGAAGAACATTTGGACTTATAAATATATAGGTATTTTTTAAAATATGAATTGTTTCATATGGTTGTATCATTGTACCAGTCACTTAAAAAAGCTTTAGTGATCCTTTTTTTTGTTAGAACATATAAAGCCACTGATTTTTATTTAACTGCTGGATGGGTGTTCCATAGAGGAGATTTAACAGGTTTTATTTAACTGTTCCCTGTGGGTGCCTCTTTGCACATGAGATTTTTCTAGCATAATCAGAAGTAGAATTGTTCAGTCAAAGAGATACATATTTTAATTCTAATTTCAAAGAAATTCTGCCAAATTCTCCTTCAAAATGCTAAATTATTCCCACCAGCCATGCAGAAAAGTTAATGTATCTCCTGTGCTGGCCAACAATGGAGGTTAACAAGTTCTCAAATTTTTGCCAAACTGATGCAAATTGTTGCATCAAATTTGTTTGAAATTCAGGTCCCTGAGTAGCAAGTGCTATTATACATATGTTCCATACAGTTATTGTCCAGTTGCATTTTCTACCTTGAATTTTCTTTCTATGAAACTCAAATGAAAAAATACAGGGATTATGCTGATGTATATTATAGTATTATTTTTACTTGTCTTCTAGTTATATTTTGTAAAAATATTTTCTTTTTTAATTGAAGCAGTTATATATCTTGAATCTCTATTTAATTTGTGTTATAAGTGGTTCTCCCCATTTTGAAACTTTTAAAACTAATAAGGGCATATTTTATAATATAAAATTTCAAAACCATATGATTTAAATGTATCTGTTTTCATTACAGCACTGCCAGACTTTTTCAAAAGTTATAAACATACTCTTTCATTACTGTTAGGGTTCCTTTTATATATTTAGATGTTAAGTCATCTGGAATAAGTTTTGTGAATGGTAGAGGGGAGACGGGATTCCAACTTTTTTCTCCAGATGGAAAACCTGTTGTCCCCATGTCACTTGGTGAATACTTCATTTCTCCACTAATAGAATATGTCACCTAATAGATACACATGTCCTTAATTTGTCCCATCTAATCATTTAAAAAATGATGCATGCATAAATATCAGGAATTTACTACTGGCAACAATTATGATCTTCAGTCACTTAACAATGTGTCTGTTATGTGTCTATCACACAATTTTAAGACCTGGGAGAGAGCATCAACAAAACAAGCCAAATACCTGCATTTATGCTTTTGTGTTCAACAAAGTGGAGGGGAGAGAATACCACACAGCCAATGGGTATGAAACAACTTATCTGTAAGATGTCAAACTTAAATAGTTTGAACCCAGGGCCTTACAACTGCTAGGAAAGTGCTCTACCACTGGCCTATAATCCCAGCTCACTGGCCCATTTCTAAATATTCTATTAAAGACAATTAATATGCAAACATCTGAAACTACTGAGAAAGTGTTTGTCAAGCCCTTCTCTTACCTCCAAATTTAAAACATATCTGGGGAAAAGAGGCATAAACAATCAAAATGATATGATATAGCTAGACAAAAAGAATAAGAAAGGAAAGGCAAATTTTTTTCAAATAAATTGAATAAAACCATAAAAATCATGCCAACCCGAGGGACCAGGCCACTGGGATGTGGAAAGATTGTGCTGCTCTGACTGTAGTTATGGAAGTATAAATTAGGGGACACACAAATAAGCTTAGCATTTTTTAAATCATTTTTAATGACATTGTTCATTTCCTTATATTGATTTTACAGAAATGGAAAAAAAAAAGAAGACGTGTCATTGGAGGATTGGCTGGAAAAGTAATCTAGACTGAGTTTTAAGAACACTTTAAATGATTAAGAAGTTGATTACATTATATATATATATAAAGGGAAATTAGCAAAAAAATATGTAAGCATAAGGAGGACACGGTTTCAATGAATCAATGGTTTTGGAATCCTTGAGGACAGGACTGCCCGAGACAAAAAACCTGGCTTTAGCTTCAGAGTTTTCTTTTCCCCTGAGGTGCTCAGTGTCTTTGTGCACCCTTATAGTTGTGCTCTTTGATGTTCAGAACTCTCCAGAAATACTAAATACTCTTTTCTACTTCTCAACTTCCATGGACAAACTAAGTAGTTTCTACCATGTGTATTATGATTCTAAGGATAATTAATCAACATTGGATTATCACAGATGGTCTTGTATATATCTCTCCTGTAAAACACATGTGCATTTAACAAATTTGCTGAAGTTGCTTGGGAAATAGAAACCCTTCTTCTCAAAAGTACATGAAAATCTCAGTTACTAGGGTAGCCTGGGAGGAGAGATGCTTTTGTCTCAGGGAGAGCTCCAGTTTCTGTGGTAGCCTTTCAAATGTCTCTCAGCCATCCTACCATCCTACCACTGTTTATGTAATCTCCCTTTCTTAAGTGTGAGCTGGACTTAGTGAGTCATTCATGTCACACAAAGAGGATATGGCAAAGGTGGTGGGATGCCACTTTCAAGATTAAGTTGTGAAAATTGGCTCCCTTTCTTGCTCATCATTAATGTGAGCCAACTACCATGTTTTACTGCTCCATGTTTTACCGCATGAAAAGAACTTCAAGGAGGATCCCAATCAATGAGGGAATCAGTCCTGTGCAGTACCACATGAATGAATTCTCCTCCTGTGAAGCCATAAGCTCACTGCATGGTCACTTGATCACAAACTTGTGAGAAAACAGGAGATAGGTAGAAAACACAGCTAACACACCAGATTCCTGACACATAGACATTTGTGACATAAGAATTAATTTGTTGTTTTGTATCACTTAATTTTGGGTAGTCCTTTCTCCTTCACATACAGTTAATAAAAGCTACCTTGCAGCAAAACATTCTGTGGTTATCATAGGAATCATAGACTCTTGAGATAGAAAGAGACTTTAAAATCAACTAGATCCATAGAAAGAGACTTTAAAATCAACTAGATCCATGCCACATTGGATGCTTGAGACTCTTCTAATACCCTTCTAATGGTGGTCAAGCACACTTGAACACCTCCCATGATGTGAATAGTTTCACAGAATTAATCACAATTAATTTTCACTTGGGTTTGGAAATTTCTCCAGTAATAGTTACTTGATAACGATGAATTTTCATGTCACTCTGATCAACTCCCATTAATGTTTGCTTCTCAGTAAGGAGAATTATATCATTGGTTAAGACTGATGGGAAAGAGAAAGTAGGTTATGTCAGAAAGGGTCATCACGCCTAATCTAATGACTCTTTCCTTTGTCAAGTTTCCTGTATAAAACATGTCATCTCATAAAACTGAAATGGAAAATGTCAACATAATTGTGCTCTGAGGCCATGATAAAGAGTAAAAAATGGATTATCCCTGCAGTTGTAATAAATACCTACAAATAATTTTTTAATGCAAAACACATCTGATGAATTGCATAGACGTGTCAGTGACTTGACTTCTTAAGGAAGAAAAACTTCACAGTGATAATCCAGCTCATAAAATTACTTTATGAACTGCTCTTTGTTAATAGTAATCATGGGACATCTGCAGCACATCTTGAAATTCCACCACATTTCCCAACTACATTAGTAACAAATTGAAGTCATGCACTCAAATGGGATGAAGCAATCCATTCAATAGCAGCTGCAAGAGACTGGTCAGCTTTAACAGAGTCTAATGATAACTCCACTGGCAAGGACAACTGAAAAATGACTGCATTCCTGGATTACTTAAATGTAGCTGAAGCTATTGATATCTCATTCTTATTCCCTTGAGGCTCACCCCTACACTAGGAAGGCTGCTTATTGCAAACACCTGCTGTTCTCTCACTGTGAGATTTAATTCTGACCCACTCTTAGTAAAAATTGGAATTGCCAGAAGGAAGATAATATTCTGGATGGAAGCTTCAATCAATGTTGGAATCGAAATTGAATGAAAGAAAGTACCATCTTTCTTTGCAGCTCTATTGGCAAAACTCCAACCCATCCATGTTCTACACTCTCTCCCAGAAATCCCGCACCATTTTAAATATATATATATATATATGTATATATATATATATATACACACACACACACACACACACACATATGTGTGTGTGTGTGTGTGTATTTTTTAACTATAGATGGAAACAATACCTTTGTTTTATTTATTTATTTTTATGTGGGGTTAAGAATCAAATCCC
Organism: Marmota monax; assembly: GCF_021218885.2. Classification (NCBI taxonomy): domain Eukaryota; kingdom Metazoa; phylum Chordata; class Mammalia; order Rodentia; family Sciuridae; genus Marmota; species Marmota monax. The sequence goes on along the minus strand of NW_026695222.1, from coordinate 5,657,132 downwards.
ATGCTTCATGTGTTCTAGGCAAGTGCTCCATCACTGAACCACAACCCCAGCCCTTCCCGCATCATTTTTAAATAGTTCCCCACAGTGGTAACTCCTAGATAGAATAGCATTATGGCCTGATTATCCTTTCTTATTTTCCTACTCCACTACTAGTGTTTCCTTATACTTATCACCAAAATAAAGTACATGGACTGAAGTCTATTTTGCAGGTTCAGTTGGCCCCAACTTACTAGAGTTGCACCTTTAATTTAAGTATAATTTTTTTCATCTATTCCATTAATTTTCAGTATGTATGTTTTTCACTTTTTGTAAAATTCCCTTTGATTTGCCAACTTTTGATTTAGTCGGTTCTTTATTTCCTTATTTTTTAAGGCGGGAACTAAGGTAATAGACTTGATACCTTTCTTGGTTTGTAAAATGGAATATAAATGCTAAAAAATTACCACTAACTACTACATTTGGGAATCTCAAAATTCTTGATTCTTTTTTTTAAATTTTCATTCAAATTAAACCACATTTTAATTTCTATTTTGATTTCTTCTTTAAATCATGGATTGCTGGACATATATTAATTACCAAACATTTGTGGATTTTTTCAGAAACCTTAATGAGTTTTGTTTTTTTCTCTAATTTTGACATAAAATATATTTTGAATGATATCAATCCATTTTAATTCACTGAGACTTGTTTTATGGTCAAGAATATTGTCTATCTGGATAAATGTTCTATATCTACTTGAGAAGAATGTGTATTCTGCTGTTTGTGAGAGGGTTCTATAAATGTCATTTAGGTCAACTCTTCTATATTCTTACTAACTTACTGTCTGCTTTGTTTTATTGTTTTCTGAAAGAAATATGTTGAACTCTCTAACTACAATTGTGAATGTTAAAATTTTTCTGCAATTCTGTCAGTTTTCATTTATGTAAGTTCAAATTCTGTTATTAGGATTGTCATGTTCTCTTGAGTAATGACTCTTTCAATTCCTTCCTCTGAAATACTAATATAGCCTCTTCTGTTTTCTTTTGATTAGGATGAGTATGGCATATTTTTCATACTTTTACTTTTAATTCACATTTTTCATATTAAATTTGTATTTTGTTTCTTTTATGCGGCATACAGTTAAGTCCTGATGAATTTTCAATATGGCACTATTTGCCTATTCTAACACTATTCAAGTATTAGACTCATGTGTGTCTATTGTGATTTCAGTTTTGTTTACATTAAGCCTATTTCCTGTTGAATCTTCTTCACTTTCACACCATCAAAAATTCAAAAAACAGTAAGTGGAATCATCTTCAGAACTGTCAGTATCTTCAAGATGTTACTCCATTGTCTTCCATTTTGCATGGATTCTAAAGAACATCACGTTTTCTTTACTTCTCTATGTGGAATGTCTCTCTTGCTAGTTTTAAGATATTTCTTTAATGATTTTGAGCAATTTGATTATGTGGTATTTAGGCATGTTTTCTTCATTTTCTATATTGGTACTCATTGAACTTCTTATATCTTTGGTTTTTAAATACACTTCTTTGGGGAAAAAATATGAGTTTTGTGTATTTTAAAAAAAAGCCTCCAATTTTGGGAACTCTACTTAAGTGTATGAGTATGTTCCCTGAAGTTTTTCCATAGTTCTTGGCATTTTATTTTGGAAAGTTTTATTGCCACCTTCTTATTTTCTAACAAATTTTCTGCAATGTTCAATCTTCCATTAATTGAACATAGTGTAGTTTTCATTTATAGATGTTTTAATTTTTTTATTTTTTATTTGTTCTTTATAGTTATATATGACAGTAGGGTATATTTTGACATATTATACACACATGGAATATAACTTATTCTAAAGAGGATAGCATTCTTTTGGTTGTACATAACGTGGAGTCACACTGGTCATGAATTAATATATAAACATAGGAAAGTTATATTGGATTCATTCTAGTGTCTTTCCCATTGCCATCCCCACTCCATTCCCTTCATTCCTATTGGGTCTTTAAAAAATGTTCCCTTACCTATTTATCTTTTTTAACGTATGGGAATTTATTAGATGTCTAAGTCAGCTAATCCAAATATCTTTGTTGTTCTAGATTATTTCCACATAATTGATTTTTCTTCTCATCATGAATCTTATTATCTTGTTTTCTTTTATGTCTCATAAAGTTGAGATAGATATCTGGAATTGGCTGGAAACTTCACCATTTTGACTGCTAAATGCTTTTATATTACTATAAATAGGTCTCACTTCTATTCTGGAAGAGAGTTAAACTACTTGGAAACATTTGGTTCTTTAGGGTCTATCATTTATAGTTAATTGGGTGGACGCATAATATATTTAGTTCAGGGGTAACAATTATCCATTCTTGAGCTCCACTACTGAGTACCTTTTGGGCACTATCTAGCTACTGAATTTGAGGTTTCCAGTATAGTTAGTTGATACAGCCATTATCCCTAGCCCTGCATGAGTTCCAGGCAATGTTCATTCTAATCCTTGCCGTGATTCTTTCCCTACACTTGGGTAATTTCCTTACCAGTATGTGCTGATTAGTGCTCTGCTAAATGCTGAAGGAAACCCCTCAGCATATCTCAGGAGTTCTATTTCTATTCAGCCCTCTCCTTTCTAAAGGTTTGTAGTAAGAACTGTAGCAAATTTGTTCTCTCTTCACAGCTCATAGAATCTGCTGGACCCTCCCTAGAAGTCCCTTCTCTGTGACAAGGAAATTCCTCCAGATCATAAGCCGAGGCCATTACAGGGCTTGTAGACTTAACTTTGTATATCTTGGATAATACAATTCATGGGCATTTGATGTAAAGCATCTTAACAACTATAGTTCATGTATTTTGTCCAATTGTTGTATAGTTTCAGATGGAAAGAAAAATCTGGTCCCTATTTCCATCATTGCTGGAATCAGAAGTGCCCTGTAACTCTTTATTAAAATTTAATAAATTGGTAAACCGAAACAGAGAAGTATCTTGCTTAAGGTTACACTATTAAGTGGTGAGATCAGAATTCAAACATAGATTTTCAGATTCCAGAGCACTCATTCTTGACCACTGCTCTCTACTGTTTATGTAAATCACATTCCAGTACTTACTTCCTCATTAGCACTCAATGAATACTATTTATTTGTGTTTTATTGATAATAAGAAAGTTATTTACATGAAGTAAAAATTTATGTAAAATTTTATATAAATAAAAAATATATAAAGAAAACCAAAAGTTTTCTTTTAAAGTCAAATTACACATGGGCAAGGGACTCTAGATCACATAAAATAATTACATTAAAGTCAAAAGTATTTTAGTATAGATATTAAGTAGATGTTTCAAATAGCTAAATTTGAGCAAGAAAATATGACTAGAAATCCACAGTTCATTCAGATTAGGCTTTAAGACATTCTATTCTGGAACAATTTATTTGGGATTTCCAATAATTGTGAATCAGATATGAATGCACACATTGGTAAGAATATTCTCCAATGAGAATTTTCCTAACAGCCATGATTTGGACTTTATCAAGCCTGCTTCGTAGGAAATATTATTAACTCAAGTTCTAAATATCGTGCAAAGGAATAGCCTAGATTATTATGTAAAAGTTGTATCAGCATTTAAGGAAGAAAATGAAGGTTGGTATTACCAATAATAGTCTATTGTCATATTTGTTTTCATTTTTAAAATGGGTATGTTTGGCATTTTTTTATGTTGGGTATTAAAAGTGTGTATGAGTCTTTATACAAACACACACACACTCACACACACACACACACACTCACACACACACACACACAGAGAAAGGCTGACAAACCCAGAAGTGACATCTTAAAATTCCTTCCAAACCTATGATTTTACTAATTAATTCTAACCATTTCTCATGGATTATAGTAGCTGCCTCTTTTGGCAGCTGATGAAGTGATATTTATTGCAAACCTTGAAGTGGGAAAAAATACTCAAATAATTTCTCTTTTTCTGCCCAATCTGCCTCCAAGCAACCCAGAGATTAGAATTAATTTGTGTAAAACACCTGACATTGCTCCTGGTATAGAATAGGCGCCTAATGAAAAGTTCCCTAATTTACTATGAATAGAAATTTGAGGTGGGGGGGTAAAAATAGTTCTGAGAAAAAGAGAAAATAAGTTAGCATGAGAGAAAGGAAAAAAGATGTGTGGTAAAGCACTCAGAATAATTTTGCATCCACTCAGAAATAGGAAATGGGTAGGGGGTATAAATAAAGACTGTAAGCAGCCAATTAATTTGGTCTAGACAAGGTCAAGCTAACAACTTATCCAAAGGCCCTATAAGTGAGGAGGCAAACTACCATCTCAATTCACAGGTAAGCTTAACCACCATCGCAATTGACTCTCATGACAGACTTCATTTTCAAGAGGATTTTGAGGTTACTAAAATCAAGAAGGAAAACACAAAACCAAAGGTTTCAACAGGGTGGGGGAAAAGAAGTTCAGGAGAATTATATTTTAAAGCTAAGTATTTCAGAATAAAAGATAAGCCAAGCTTGGAGGATAAACATCCCTACCATTATCATTTTTCCCCATCCTTGGTGGTTTCAGCTAATTCCAGCAATTTTATATTAATTTACATATTAATATTTTAAATTTTTAAAAAAGTTTGCAATTGAATATTATTGGTAAGAATTGAGTATGTAAAATAATACAACTATTTATTACAGAATAGTCACATTTATTATCAATTTTATACAGTAAACTTAAACTTACCATTGTTTTTTTCTTTTAAAATAATCTACTTCAAATATATCACCATCTCCCATGGGATTTTCCAACTGAGATTTTTTTTTCTATTGCAATTGTTTAGTAGTTTTATTTCAAGCCAAGTGCATTGGAGTGACTCACATCTCAGGTCCTCTTGCTTTTTCTTCACCCTTTCAGACAACAGAAATATGAAGTGATGTGTTTGTTATCTGCAGCTCCCAGGAGACTCAGGTTCTTACATACTCTAAGTATTTCATCCCAGGCCACAGCAATGTAAATTTTGGAAAGAATTGAGTATCCACTTATGCACGATATTTCTGTAGTTGCAAAAATTATTCTAGAGAAATTACATTTTTTCCCTCCTCCTTCTTATCATTTAATAGCATGCTTTGAAGTGTATCCACTTTCTGGGGAGATATGCTCTCTGTCCAATGGCGTTACTGCTAAGAGCTCCCACTGTTCCTTTTCATCAAACTCACATAGACCCTTTTTGTAGACCCATTTTTTTTTATCATGTATGTATTTATCTCTGAATTTAAAAATAAATGGTATACAGGGCTGAGTGATTTAGTGAATAAATGATGCGTGGAAATTGCATAGCCATGTACTCTCTTGAATTGTTTCACAAAATTGGTTTAATGAGATGGAGATGACAATTAACTTTTTCCAATTATCATTTCTCTAATTCAACATTCACTTGCTGAGTGTCAAAGTGAGCTCCACAAATCCTTCAGGGGTCAATAATTAAACAGCATGACCAGAGTTTTAATGATCTCACTTTCTCTTTTTAAAATGAATTTCAACATTTTTTTCTTCCCCTTTCAAAATAATAGGCCAGAGGGCACTGCCTCTTCTTTGCTCCAAAACTGCAAGGGAAACAATACATTTGAGAAATCTGGAGATTTCAAAGAACTTTATTTTAGCCACATGGGAAAGATCAAGACAGTCTAAGACCAGGGCTTTGAGGTCAGGAGAAGTGCAACTAAGTCTCCATTCTTCCCTTCAAACCTATGGGGTATTAGCCATAGCTTTGGCTCTGGTTCATTTTCTATAAAATGGGAGTAATATTAACTATTTTTTTACAGAGTTGTAATGACCAACAAATGGATTAACATGCAATGCCTGACAATAAACACCAATTCCTTCTTTTTTTTCTTTTTGATAAATGTCATTCTGTGAGTTTCATTCTTATTACCTGTAAAAGGTAGAGAAGTCAGAGTTGTATCAGTATTTATCAGGCAGGATGTATGGCTTGGGATGGTGTATGGACTATATCTACCATTATAAGGAGTCTTGTCCTCTCTGAGCAGATTTTTTCCAAGGGACTTTCATAGTTCAACTTATTTTTTCTCAATCCATTACAGTCCTCTGGACAACAAACTGTCCTGGGATATATAAATAAATTAGAGGAATATTTGATAGCGTATCTAAAGCTCAGCAGATTCTTCAACTCTGCTAGCCTACCCTCATACGTAGCAGGCTCTGATTCAACTCTACTTCTGTTTTCTACATGTCCTAAAATCACATCTTATTCCTCCTCTGTGATATCCAACATTTTAATCCACAAGTGATCATCACTAAAAAATAATTTGTGCATGCCATCATTAAGAAGTATGTATTTATAAATGATAGGTATGCACCTCTATACTAATACTGTCCTCATATTTTAAAATATGAATAAAAGTAAATGAAAATAGAAGTTGTAACATATTCTTGACATGTTACAATAGGTCACCTTGCACATTCCTTGGTGTGCATTCCATTTCAGACAGGAAGTTTTTCCTGTTGGAACTTGTGTGGTGGCGGGGAATGCATGAGACAGAGTAGGTGATGCTGCAGACTAGCACTGCTTTGTTAGAACTTTGTTGCAAGGGCTGTAAGTTGGCCATATTTACGGTGTGGCAGATTCTTCTACTCTCATTCTTGGAAGCAGCCAAATCAGGCTTTTTTTCTTTGCCAACAAGAACTGAAGGAAACTGGACTCTTGTCTGAATGCCAGTCTACCCTTTTGCTAGCTTTATGCTTTTGTAACCAAACATTACCCTGTGTCCTTTGAGAAGATAAAACTGGCTTGAATCCTCACATTGAGTTCTGAGCAAATTTTCATATCCTCTTTAAGATTTCTGTAATTTCCATGGAAGGTTTACATCCCCCATGGTTACCTCTTCCTCTGCTTTTTTACCCCTTTGAAATTCTCTATCTTGTTTACTTTGTGCTACTCTTCTGAAATTCTCTCAATCAAATTTTAAAAAGGGCTAGGAGGTAGCTCAGAAGTACAGAGCAGGAGGTCCTGGGTTCAATCACCAATACAAAAAAAAATTATCCTTTCAACATTCGTTCTCCATTCATAACTCAATGTCTTCAGCAAATTTTTCAAAAAGGTGAATTCCAGGATAAGAGATTAATACCAGAGATGTATAATAGTACTTCAATAACAGTTGCTTAACTTTGTGTCATGACACCATGGTATCATTATGAGTTGTGAAGTATGAGGTGAGTTCTTGATTCCCAACAGTATGCACAATATTGGTTGTGTGTTTATTACCATAAAATCATTTTTATTTTTTGAGTTGCAATATAAATTCTAGAATAGAAGAGAAAGTGGTATAATTACAACAAGTGTCTTGGGAATTGTGCATAATTTTTTGGTCCATCCCTGAGGGTGCATCTCATATGTGAACATCAGCTAACCGTAAAGCTTCTGCATGGATATTTTGAGTCTCATTTCTTTAGACCAGAGGATGTCCAGTGTGAGGCACATAATCAAGGAGCAAGCAAGATGATTCAATGAGGCAAAAGAAAGTATTACAATTTATATTTTATTATTATTAATTTATTTGCTGGAGATTGAATCTTAATTTATTATGCTGGAGATTGAATCTTGAGTTATTGAATTATATCCCCAGCCTTTTTTTTCCCTTTATTTTCTATTTTGAGACAGTGTCTTGCTAAGTTTCCCAGGCTAGGCTCAAACTTGTGACCCTCAAAAATATAAATAAATCTAAGTTGGAATTCTAGAAAGAAAAAATAAATCTACAAGAAGGCAGGAAAAAGAAAATGGAGAAACAAATGAACATATTGGGTGAGATTTTGTAGATGCCTAGAAGATTTTGTAGACGTCTTAGAAGAAAGGTATATATAAAATGTCCAAATCAGTAATTTAAGTTCCCACTACAAGACAGACAAAGAATAAAACAAACTATAAAGTGGAAAATAAAAGACCTACTGTATTAATAATCGTACTAACTGTTAATGGTTTAAGTATACCAATTAAAGACAGAAAAGACAGATCACACATTCTATTCATGCACCCATGGGACATACAGCAATATAGACCATACCTTGGGTCTTAACAAAAAGCTCAACAAACTTGAAAGAATGAAATTATGCACAATGTGTTCTCCAAACAAACTGGAATCAAACTAAATGTCATTAGCAGAAAGATAACAGGAAAATTTCTGAACATTTGGAGACTAAGCAGTACATTTTTCACATAGCCTATTGGTCAAAGAGAAAGATGAGATTTTTTTTTAAATACCCTAAGTAAAATGAAAAGGGAAATATAATATATCAAAAATTATGGACGACACCTAATACAGAGCTCAAAGAAAAATTTTAGTACTATATGCATGCCTTAGAAGAAAGGTATGCATAAAATGTCCAAATCAGTAATTTAAGTTCACACTACAAGAATGTAGGTGATGAAGAGTAAATCAAACCTAAATCAAGGAGAAGGAAGAAAATAATAAAGATAAGAAGAGAAATCAATAAAATAGAAAATAGAAAAAGAACAGGAGAACTCAAGGAAACAAAGGGCTAATTTTTTTAAAGGATCCAAAAAAAAAAATTGACAAACCCCTAACAACACTGATGAAGAAAGAAAAAACAAAAAGAAAGCAAACACAAAGGACCAATTTGAATAAACAGGTGATATCACTATAGACCCTGCAGGCATTAAAAGAATAATAAGGGAATTATGAACAATCCTAACACAAAAATGTGAAAACTTAGGTAAAATAAATCAATTCTCAATTCCTAAAAAAAGCTAAAAAATCTCACCCAATATGAAATGGATAATTCTCTACAGTTATAAAGAATATTGAATTCACAATTTTAAAATTCTTATAATAGAAATCTTTAGGCCCAGTAGGCCTTACTACAGAATGCTAGCAAAATTTAACGAATTTACACCAATCCTGTGCAGTCTCTTTCAGAAAATGGAAAGGAACTATTTCCAGTTCATTTATAAGGCTAATATTATCCTTATATCAAAATCAGGTGGAGAATTTTTTGAAAGAGAAAGTTATAGACAAATATCTCTCCTGAATATAGACATAAAACTCCTTAACAAAATATTCATCAATGGATTCAGCAATGTTAAACAAAATCATAAACATGGACAATGCTATTTATTCCAGGGTTGCAAGGGTAGTTCAATGTTTGGAAAAATTTACCTACTAAAGTCCTACAGATAACATTATACTTACTAATAAAAAGACTAAACTCGTCCTTCCAAGATCAGGAACAGGGTATGTGTGTCATCTGCTCTTTTCCTTCTTATTCAACATTGTGCTGGAAATTATAGCCAGTTCAACCCAGCAAGCAAAGTAAATTAAAGACATATAGATATGAAATAATGAGCAAAATTTTCCTTATTTGCAAATGACATAATGGTTCTGTAGAACATCACAAATAACCTATACAAAAGTAGGCTAAAGAAATCAGTAAGGTCATAGATATAAGATAAATACATAAAAATTCATTGTATTTATCTACCACCAAGAAACACATGGCACCAAAATTAAAAATATAATGGCACTTATAATTGCTCAAAAAATGAAATACATGAAAGTGAATAAAACATTCAGGACTCATAAGCTAAAACTTTATGATTATGGAACTTAAGGATCTAACTAAACATCTATATCATTTTCACAAATTGGCAGATTCAATTTAGTAAAGACATCTAAATGTAAATTCTCCTCAAGTTTATATACAAGTTTTGCGCAATTCTTATCAAAATTTTAGCACATTTTTGGAGATATAATCATGACTATTCTACAAAGTATATGGAAAGGCCAAGTAAATATGAGGAATTGGTACCCTTGATTTCAGGAATTTTCATATAATTATAATTGAATTGACCAAGGGATAGACACATAGATCAATGGCACAAAATAGAAAATCCAGAAATAAATCCACACAAATAAAACCAACTTATTTTTCAAAAAACTTGCAAATAATTCAGTGGAGGTAAAAATAGTTTTTTTGACAAATGGCAAAGTGGCATTGAAACAATTGGAGATCCATAAGGCCAAGAGGAAAAAAAGAAAGAAAAAACAAAATAACTCCAACCTAAACCTAACACTTTCCCCTAAAATTAACACGAAATTGATCACAGACTTAAGCATAACATGTAAATCTACAAAATTTTACAATCAAAGGAGAAAATCTTTGGAACCCAGAGCTAGGCAAGGTGTTCTCACAATTGGCATTAAAAAACATGATACAAAAAAGGAAAAATGCCTAAATTGGATTTCATCTAACTTAAAAACTTTTTCCTGTGAAAGATTTCCTTTGAAGAATAGAATAGAGAAAGAAGATTGAGGGAGGCAGATGGGGGATGGAGAGGGAAAGATAATAGGGTATGAAATTGACTAAATTATGTTATGTATATGTGTAAATATATCACAATGGATCCTGATTTTAAGTATCATTATAATGCACCAAGTTTTTTTAAAAAAAATAAATGGAAGGGAGATCAGAAGAACAGAGAAAAGGATTGAGAAAGGGAGGGACGGGGGAGTACTGTGGAATAAAATGCAGCAATTACATTATGTGCATGTATAAATGTCACAATTTACTAAGAATGTTATGATAAAGGCAGAAAAATATTTCTTTTAAAAGAATGAAAAGACAATTGATAGAACAAGATAAAATATTTACAAATCATATATCTGAAAAAGGACTAGTATCTAGAATGTATATCAAGAACAATCAAAACTCAGCAATAAAAGAGGAAGCAATGCAATTGGAACATGGTCAAATGACATGAAGCTCTTTCACCAAAGAGGATATGCAGATGAAACATAGGTTCAGAAGAAAAAAGATGTTCAACATTATAACCCCAATAAGATATCACTACATTTATATACCCTGGAGATTAATGCTATGTCTGAGGTGCACGTTGTAAAGATTTTCTCCCATTCTGTAGGCTCTCTCTTCATGTTGTTGATTGTTTCTTTTGCTGAGAAGAAGCTTGTAAGTTTGACTCCATCACATTTATTGATTCTTTATTTTACTTCTTGCACGATAAGAGTCTTATTAAGGAAATCAGTTTCTAAGCCAACAAGGTGAAGATTTGGGTCTACTTTTTTTTTTTTTTTTTTTTTTTGCTATTAAGGCACAAAATCTCTTTTCGAGTGCCTAAGTCTTAGATCCACTTTGGGTTGAGCTTTGTGCAGGGTAAGAGATATGGGTTTAATTTGTTAAAGAGTCTATCTTTTCTCCAGGGAATGATTTTGACACTTTTGTCTAGCATGAGATAACTACATTTATGTGGGTTTGCTTCTGTATCTTCTATTCTGTATCATTGGTCTACATTATCTGTTTGGTGCCAATACCATGTCATTTTTGTTACTATGGCTCTGTAGTATAGTTTAAGGTCTGGTATTATGATGCTTCACTTTTCTTTACCACATGTACCTCAGACAAAACATTAATCTCCAAGATTATTAAGAACTAAAAAACTCAACACCAAAATCAAATAATCCAATCAATAAATGAGCTAAGGAACCAAGCAGATACTTCACAAAAGACAAAATACAATCAATCAATAAATATATGAAAAAAAGTTCATCATCTCTAGCAATTTGAGAAATGCAAATCAAAACTACTCTAAGATTTCATCTCACTCCAGTCAGAATGGCAATTATCAAGAATACAAGCAACAATAAATGTTGGCAAGGATGTGGGGGGGGATAGTATATTCATACACTGCTGGTGGGACTGTAAATTGATGTAACCATTATGGAAAGCAGCATGAAGATTCTTCAGAAAACTTGGAAGGGAACCACCATCTGACCCACTTATCCCACTTCTTTGTTTATGACCAAAGGACTTAAAATCGACATACTATAGTAACACAGCCACATTAATGTTTATAGCAGCTCCACTCACAATAGCCAAAGTATGGAATCAAACTAGATGCCCCTCAACAGAGGAATGGATAAAGAAAATGTGGTATATATAAACAATGGAGCATGACTCAGTTTTAAAGAAGAATGAAATTATGGTATTTGCAGGTAAATGGATGGAGTTGGAGAATATCATGCTCAGTGAAAAAAGCCATTCCCAAAAAATCAAAGTCTGAGTGTTTTCTCTGATATGCAGATGCTAATTCATAATAAGGGAGGAACTAGGGAAGAATAGAGTTACTCTGGATTAGGTAGAGGGGAGTGAAAGGAGAGTAGGGGAATTGGGGTAGGAAGGATAGTAAAATGAATCAGACAATATTACCCAATGGACATACATGATTACATGACCCTTTTAGTTCTACAACATATACAACTAAAAGAAGAAGTTTTACTCCATTTATATATAATGTGTCAAAATGCATTCTACTGCCATGTATAATTAATTATAACAAACAAAAAATTTTTAAAAAAGATATCACTACATAATAGCTAAAATTTTAAGTGTTGTTAATACCAAATGTTGGCAATGCTATAGAGAAATGGGATCACTCAGATGTTGCTGAATGAAATAAAAATGATACAGCAATCTGGAAAAAAAGTTTGTCAGTTTCTTAAAAATGAAACATGCAACTACCATACAACCTTGCAGTTGTATTTCCAGCCATTTATCCTAGAGAAATGAAGATCTACACATAAGAAAAAAAAGTACATAGTTGTTTATAATATCATTCATAATGCAACAACACAAGAAACAAACTAGATGTTCTTCAATAGATGGAGAGTTAAACACTCTTTAATATGTGCACATCATGGAAGAGTAATAATTAAAAAAATGTGTCAATACATGTAACAACCTAGATGGAGTTCCACTGTGTTACGGTGAGTGAACAAAGCCGTTCCCAAAAGATGATAGTCTATATAATTCCATTTGCATAGTTCTCTTTAAAAAAATGCTGGGAATCAAACCTAGGGGCTTGCACATCCTGAGGCAAACATTCATTCTACTATTGAGCTATATCCCCAGTCCTTATTCCACATTTTTTTCTTGAAATGAAAAATATTATAGAAACAGAAAACACATCAGTGGTTGTCAGAGGTCAGGAGGGAGAGGTCACAAGAGGTAAGTGTTTGGGACTACAAAATGACACCAGGTAGGATTCTTGAGAGGATGAATCTTCTGTGTTTTCATTGTGTCAATGACAATATCCTGGGTGTGATAGCATGTTGTTTTTCTAGATGGTACCCTCGAGGTAAATTGAAAAGTAGATACACCAGCATCCCTCTACACTATTTTTGAAAATTGGATATGAATCTACAATTATCTCGAAAATTTAAAAAATATATAGGTGGGTGGGCTAGGGGTGTACTCAGTGGCAGATCACTTGCCTAACATTCACAAAGCCAAGGGTTTAATCCCTAGAAATTGAAATATACATATTTCATATATACATATACATTCCACATATATGTATATTCATACATGTATATATATACATTTTATATATTTCATATATACATACATACATGTATGTATATAAACATGTATGAGGGTATAACTGACATTTAACTGATATGCTTCAAATTTTGCTATTTTGCTATTTTTTAAAGTTATTTCTTTGGTTTTCTTTATACTTTAAATAATATACTCATTCCTTATTTTTAATATTTATTCTTTCCAGTGTTCTTAATATTCTTAAATTTCTTCTATATTCAGCTGAGTTATATTCTCAAGTAAAATTTTCAGAAAATCTAGTTGAATTTTTATGCATCAGAAAATGTAATCATTCAAACTCAGAAAGTCAAGGGTCATGTTGTTTTCTCATATGTAGAAGCTGGAGAAGAAAAAGGAAACAAAAGGTGGGGGACAATCTCATGAAAATTGAAAGTAGACTAATAAAGTAGAGGAAAGGAACAGTGGGGGAAGGAAAAATATTGAAGGATGATATTAGCCATATTATATTGTTATAGTGTGTGCATACACAAATATATAACAATGAACTACACCACTATGTAGAGTTATAATGCACCAACAAAATATATGAAAAACTATCCAAAAGGTCTGGGTATATAGCTCAGTGGTAGAATGTCCCTGGGTTCAATCCCTAGTACCCTGAAAGAATAAATGAATGAATGAATAAGTACCAATCACAGTGCTGGACACATGGTAGATGATTTTAAAAAAAGAAAATAATTACTTTTCCCTTACATTTATGAAACTGATAGCTAGACTGAATATAGAATTCTTAGTTCCAAACATTTTCTCTTCAAATTTATAAGACATTGCTATTTCATTATTTTTGGCTCTATTGTTACTGATGAGAAGTCTGATATCATTCTCATTCTAATTTCTTAGGAAATCACCATATTAGTGTGTGTTTTTTTCACTTTGAAAGTTTTTAGGCACTTATTTTTAAAAATTGATTTCAGATATGAATTGTTTTAACTTACCAAGATGTCTGTGAGACTTTGGGGCAACAGATTGTTTTAGTTTAGCAATAGATTGCTATGATTTCTATGGTTATTTAAACCAGTCCTAAATCCCCCTATTCCAATTTCTATTTTTTTTTCTGGAACTTCTCTGATGTGACTCTTATGCCTCCTCAAATGACCCTTGATGGTTTAAGCTAAGAAAGGACTTGTTAATTTTTCTTTGTTTCCCTCTTTCTCTGAATATTTGTGATTTAGCCTTGGCATTTCATAGTCTCTCCTCAGTTCAGTAGCCAGAGTGAGCAGGGTTTAACATGTCAGATTATGACATTATTCACTCAAACCCTGCATTACCTGGTTCACTTGAGTACAAAACCCTAAGTCCTAAGAATGGCAGATAAAACCTTGCATAAAACCCAAGAACCTCTTTGGCTTCATCTTCCAGGACACTTGGCCTTGCTCATTCAATTCATCTACAGATTCTCTTTGCTTTTTCTCCATCACACCAGACACACACCTGCCTTATAGATTTTTCAAAAACTATTCTGTACTCCTGGAAAACCCTTTCCCCTTGATACTCCTAACCACGGTCCTTCATGCCTCTCATGTCTTTGCTTGTATCCTTATTTTACAATGGTGCTGACCTGGACAGTCCCATTTAATTCCAAATCCTGCTCCTCTCTATTGTTCATAATGAGCCATATTCATTCCCCTGTGCTCTTATCTGTTGCCTAACATATTCTGATTATCTCTAGTTTAATATGTTTGGATTTATTACTGTCTTCTCCTTCTAAAAGGTCAGCCTTTGAAGGATGGAATTTTGTGGCTACTTTGTTCACTAGTATAGTTCAATCACCTAGTATATAGTACCAGGACCAGACACATAAAAGATATTAAATTAATATTAATGGACTGAATAAATGACTTCATGTCCTGGAAAATTAAATGATTTGTTTTTCTTGCAGCTCTTCAATTAAACATCATATTCTGTGCTTCTATCTAAAATTTACTTGAACTCTTTCTTTTTCTTGAATTGTTTCTTAATTGCTTCCAGTTTCTTACAGTTGCAAAATCATCTCCTATTACTCTTAAAATAATGATTAGATTGTTTCCAAGTTCTTTCTATTTCCTTGAATTTTTCTTAACACAAAAGGTGAATCCTAATTTCTAATTCATTTAATCACTTTCATTTTAAGTTTTATGGCATTGGGCCATAATCAAGACTTGTCAGTGCCAGGTACTTAAATCAAATTATCTTAAGCTAAGAATTTGTTCTCTTCTTGCTGATGTAATTGAAAAGTCCATGGCTACATCTCTCTTTATTTATGGTTGAATCATGGATCTCATTCTCCATCCTTTGGAAAGATACTCGCTTGTAGTTGGCAAAATGGCTATCAGAGTCCAAGATTTCTATTCTGTCAGTTTACCAACCCCATTGGAACATGGAGAGTTTTTCCAACAAAAATGCTGATTGGTCTGGCTTGTGTCACATGACTAATTAAAAAAAAACTTGTGGTCAGGTATTTGGGATTCTCTGTTTTTTTCAGATATGGGTCTCATGTTCCCAAGATGCAAAAAGATGAACAACCTCACCTAACCTACATGGTTTGTTTCCCAAAAGAAAAAGATATTTATTGCAATAAGAAAAAAAGAGGCAAAAATTTTGCCTCATACAATCTCTGTACCTTTAGAGGAAAACAAAAAGTTCTTATTTGTTTTGATCAGACATCTTTAGCTATGATGTTAGATAAAAGTACAAAATAATTTATCTTCAGAGATAGCCACCTGAATACAAATAATTCACTATTTATTAATCATTTTTTAAACTAGTAGAAGTCTCATTAGACTCTTATCTGGGCAGTTATTTATGGCTCCGTGGAGTCATCAGGATTCCATTAACTGTGTGACTCAATTTGCATAGTCTACCATAAATACCACTTGCTGAATGAGATTAAATACATATTATTAGATGTTCAAAACATCAATTCTCATTTCTTTCAACCCATGTGAAGCCAAATTTTTACTGAAAAATCAACAATGTCTACATTGCTAAAAATGCCAGGAAGGAAAAAACACTATAATTAATTCATTTTATAAAGGTGTAGGAGCAAAGCAAGAAACATATAATAATAACATGACAGTAATACTTATCCTAATAATAATTTTGTTGTTGAATATCCTTAAGTATTTCCAAATATTTTCACTTAACATCATAGAATCACTTGGTATTTGAGCTCATAAAATTAGCCAGATATATATGATTATGCCAATTTACAAAATGAGAAAAATGAAGTCATTGTAGGCAAATATGACATTTATATATACAACCACATAGCTTTTATCACATTATATTAAAAATCTCTATTTATGTTAGGATTGGGAATTACATGAGGTCAGATATCTTATATTATTTATTATTATTATTATTTTATTTCCAGGCCCCAGCTAGTGTTTGGACAAACAAACAAACAAAAATCCTCCCAAGTATAATGCAGTTGCCTATGGTCACAAAGCTAAGTCACATATGGTAAAAACCAAGTTCTTGTTCTTTTCAATTGAAATGCTTTTCAGCCATGGATCGAGCAGCAGAGGTTAAGTAGACAGAAGTGATCCCCCTATAGAGGCTATCAGTGACCTTTTTGAGATCCAGTAGGCAGGGAACCTGGAGAACTAATATTCTGACTTTATCCTTTGCTTTCCTCCCATCTCATCCTAATGTACCCTGTGGCTAACTAAGACCAAACAGAAAACTACTCCTATTGATGAATCCATTCTGATTTGTGTTCCAGAGACCAGGTCAGACAGCAGGGAAGAAAAGAATGGGATGGCTCTGGAGGGGTCAAATCCTACCTAGTCCAATCCTTAAGAGACAGTGAAAATCATCTTTCCTACTTAGCCTACACTTGACTGCTGACTGAGGAAGCTGATTTGCTCATAGGAATTGGTATGCTAACAGAACTGCTGCCATTCTTTGGAATAGGAGCTTGTTTTTGTCAAGAAGCATAAACAGATGGGATCCATGGTTTTACTCATCACTTATGCTGTGTGCAGCTGTTAATTATGGCTACTGTCCTGGGTTCCAGAGGGTTGCAGGCAAGAGTTTGTATCCAAGATCTTCCAGAAAACAACTGGCATACTCTTTATACAATCTATCCACACTGCAAGTATCAAAGCATGTTCTTCATTAATTGAATGTGACAGTGCATTTACCCCTTTTTGTGGGGAGAGAACAAAATACTGATTCAAAGATTGTTCTGACTCTGAACTCCAAACAGCGCATACAACAGAAGCCAGTAAATCAGTTGGGTCTATTTCTTTATGAATAGACTCCTCTGTGTGGTGTGTCACAGAAAGTCCTACTTGCAAAGTCTCCACGTTGCTCATACTGGCTAAGCCAGCACTAGTCTTCCCTTTTAACTTAGTTGGCATGGCTTATTCCTCTTGGGCCATAACAATCTCAGCTGAATCATGCAACTGTACACACAGGATATTAAGGAAATGACCTGAATAAGTATTTTGCAAGAAAAGGGCCAGACTCAGGCATCTGGTCTACAAACTGATGAACCACATCTGGTTTTCTATCATTGTCTGACTGTGGTGAGCTCAATAACCCTCTGTAATTTGGTATTTCCATCTAGGTAAGAGGACATTTGGGGCTTTGGGTATAGCTCATTGGTAGAAAATACAGGTAGCATGCATGAGACCCTTGATTTGATACCCAGCACCAAAAAAAAAAAAGAAAAAGAAAGAAAGAGAGAGACATTTAATTTCTCCTCTTCTTCAAAATCTTGAAATCCCTAAGGCACTCCCTAATTATAAAATACTATAATCATATAATATATAACAGTCAAACATATTAAATATCTAGAAAGATATATACTTGCCTTTATTTTCTGCAGAATAGGTCATGAGGTTTGAGAGGGAGCATGTCCTAACTAGAATAGAGAAAAGATGTTTTCATTTCAACCTATTATGAAAAGTAAAGTGAAAATTGAAAAGTCATACACTGAGTTTATGATTCAGATTTCTTGTGTGAGAAATGGGGATGGAGAGATATTTACCTCCAGAGTTTTTTCTGGAATAAAAGAAAAGAATAAGCAATCAAAAAATGTCAAATGTCATAAAAATGAAACTTGCTCCTAAGGTTAGTTTAGGTAGTGAGTCATTATGTTTGCTACATCAATTTATTTTCATATTACATAAATAGTGTTTTGTTAGTCTTGACTAAAGTTAGAGTCAGAATCCCAATCTGTGGAAATGGAATTTTTTAGGGCTTCTCAAGAGAACAAATGAAAGTCATAATTTGAATGACTTTGGTCAAATGGAAGCAAACCCTGGGCTGGAAAGGAAACATGAAAGAATTGATAACAAACAGTAATAAATCTGTTCAAAATATGGTTAGATTTGAGTTTAATAGTTTGGGATCTTTGTACTCATATCATTTATCTATTCCCACAACAATGCTGTGTTGGAAGCTACCCCCAAACTCTGGTTTAGAACATTGATGCTTGTGACTATATGGATCAACAGGAGAAGGCCTTTGGTACTAAATGAACACACCCAGATGTCTGCAATCAGTTGTGGATTGGAAAGCAGCTCTCTTGACCTTGTCTGGCTCTACGCTGGCCTAGGATGGGTTAAGATAGAATGACAGCTTTTTTTTTCATTGGTTTCTGCATCCCTCTATTAAGAATAGCCAGGGCTGATTTCTCATGGTGCCTAGGCATGGTTGATACTTAAGCTTAGAACTGGCACATTTCACTTTGGCACTATTCTGTTAGTCCCAAGACCAGGCCATATTTTTGAAGTAGGCAGAGAGATTCCACTGCTGGATGGGAGAAGCTGCAAAATCACATTGTCAAGGGTGTGAATACTTCTCCCAGAGAATTGCCCCCTGCCCCCATTTTTTTTGCATTCAGTCTAGCACAGAACTCTGTTTGAATTTCCACATGAGCAACTCTGGAAGGCTTATAAACATCTGGGAAGCTTCAGAAATTTGGACATTGCTACACCAGCATGCCACTACAACAGGCAAGCCAAATTTGTACTTAGAGGGCTCTATAAGACATGCCAACTATTTTTATGAATGTACAAGTTTGGCTGACATACATTTTCTAATATCTGAAACATCCCACTTGTGTTACTTGAGCAACCAAATCAAATGTAGTAACTAGTGGTGTGACACGCTCCTCACCCACTCTTTTAACAGCACAATAATAAAGTCGATATTTATCTTACCTATTGGATTTGATTTACAGAATAAACCTATGTCACTTCTTGAAAGCTTCCATCTCACTTGTATTTTTAGAAGGAAGAAATTCTTTACATAACCATATTTGGAAATATGTCTTCCAATTAAAAAAACAGTTAAATAGCACATATACTTGAAGTTCTCAATACAAAAAAGTGTCTGTAGGGGGTAGTTATTTACAATTATTTGCTCTTGAAGCTGTAGAATTTTTTTTTCTTCAAACATGGAGCTCCCAGGAGAAATTCATGTCAATGACAGTAACATCTATTTGTTTAGTCTTTATTAAGAACAAAGAGTTTTTTTTTTTTTTTTTTTTTTGGTTTTAGGATTTCTCAAAAGAAACAATGAAAGTCATAAATCGAATGACTTTAGTCAAATGGAAGGAAACACTGGATCATTTTTATTTGTTTGTCTGTTTGTTTATATAAATACCAAGTATGGAGAAAATAGAATTAAAGAATACTATTGGGAAATAACTAGAAAATATAAAATTATGTAATTAAGAAAACAGTGAATGTAACCCCATTGAAAAGAAAAGAAGAAGCAAAAAAAAGTGACATCATTTATTGTTTTAGATATTTCAGAATACAGCATAGGTAGATGCTTAGCTAATGCTTACTCCTTAGAGAAGGTTTGAATTGAGAAAATACAGCAGGAATGCATGCAGGAGTCCATAGATCTCTAACCAATCATGAAATGAGAAAATAATTCCAAATGTTATCCTGTAATCTGCAATGCTTTTATTAGATATAGTTGGGCTTTAAAACATCAGAGAATTTTACGTGTAGGAGTTACATGGGAAAACTGTGGTTACTTCAGAATTTCATTAAACAAGTTCAAGTTAGAATTTTTCTTCTCTCAAGTTTTCATCTCTTCAGCTTACTGATTTGCTTTGGAATCCAAAAGCCTGTGCCAATCTCCATGCTCAATGTGGACATTAAAATCTTGTGTAACATGAAGGGGGTGCTGTATTTTGTCAAATGCTTTCTCTGCATCTATTGAGATGATCATATGACTTTTATCTTTGAGTCTATTAATGTGATGAATTACATTTATTGATTTCTGTATGTTGAACCAACCTTACATATTTGGGATGAACCTTACTTGATCTTGGTGCACTATCTTTAGGGATATCAGGAACATATCTCAACATTGTAAAGCTATCTATGTTAAGCCCCAGGCTAACATCATTCTAAATGGAGAAAAATTCAAAGCATTCCCTCTAAAAACTGGAACAAGACAGGGATGCCCTCTTTCACCATTTCTATTTAACATAGTTCTTGAAACTCTAGCCAGAGCAATTAGATAGATTAAAGAAATTAAAGGGATACAGATAGGAAAAGAAGAACTCAAATTATCACTATTTGCCAATGATATGATTCTATACCTAGAAGACCCCAAAATTCCACCAGAAATCTTCTAGAACTAATAAATGAATTCAGCAAAGTGGCCATAAATCAAAGGCATTCCTGTACATCAGGGACAAATCCTCAGAAAGAGAAAGTAGGAAAACCACTCCATTTATAATAGCCTAAAAAAAACACCTTGGGAATCAACTTAGTGAAAGAACTCTACAATGAAAACTACAGAATGCTAAAGAAAGACATCAAAGAAGACCTTAGAAGATGAAAAGATCTACCTTGTTCTTGGATAGGCAGAATTAATATTGTCAAGATGACCATACTGCCAAAAGCACTATACATATTCAATGCAATCCCAATCAAAATCCCAATGTTATTCCTCATAGAAACAGAAAAAACAGTCATGAAATTCATCTGGAAAAATAAGAGACCCAGAATAGCCAAAGCAATCCTTAGCAAGAAGATTGATGCTGGGGCATCACTATTCAAGACCTTAAATTATACTACAGAGCAATAGTAACAAAACAGCATGCTATTGGCACCAAAATAGACCTGTAGACCAATGGTACAGAATAGAGGACACAGAGACAAACCTACATAATTACAGTTATGTCATATTAGACAAAGGCATGAAAAACATACATTGGAGAAAAGATAGCCTTTTCAACAAATGGTGTTGGGAAAACTGGAAATCCACATGCAAGAAAATGAAATTAAACCTCTATTTCTCACCATGCACAAAACTCAACCCGAAGTGGATCAAGGACCTAGGTATTAAACCAGAGACCTTGTGCCTAACTGAAGAAAAAGTAGGCCCAAATCTCCATCATGTCAGATTAGGCCCCAGCTTCCTTAGTGAGACTCCTATAGTGTAAGAATTAAAATTAAGAATCAATAAATGAGATGGATTCAAACTAAAAAGCTTCTTCTCAGCAAAAGAAACAATCAGTGAGGTGAATAGAGAGCCTACAGAATGGGAAAAAATCTTTAGCCCTCACACATCAGATAGAGCACTAATCTCTAGGATATATAAAGCATTCAAAAGCCTTAACACCAAAAAACAAATAACCCAATCAATAAATGGGACAAGGAACTGAAGAGACACTTCTCAGAAAAGGGTATACAATCAATCAACACTCATATATAAAAAATTTTCAACATCTCTAGCAATTAGAGAAATGTAAATCAAAACCACTCTAAGATTTCATCTCACTCCAGTCAGAATGGCAGCTATTAAGAATACAAACAATAAGTGTTGGCGAGGATATTGGGAAAAAGTCACACTCATACATTGCTGGTGGGACTGCAAGTTGGTACAGCCAATATGGAAAGCAGTATGGAGATTCCTCAGAAAACTTGGAATGGAACCACCATTTGACCCAGCTATCTCACTCCCTGGTCTATACCCAAAGGACTTAAAAACAGCATACTACAGGGTCACAGACACATCAATGTTTATAGCAGCACAATTCACAATAGCTAAATTTTGGAACCAAACTAGATGCCCTTCAATAGTTGAATGAATAAAGAAACCATGGAACATATACACAATGGAATATTATTCAGCAATAAAAGAGAATAAAATCAGGCCATTTGGAGGTAAATGGATGGAGTTGGAGAATATAATGCTAAGTGAAGTTAGCTAATCTCAAGAAACAAATGCCCAATGTTTTCTCTGATATAAGGAGGCTGATTCATAGTGAGGTTGGGAGGGGAAGCATGAGAGGATTAGATGAACTCTAGATATGGCAATGGGGTGGGAGGGGAAGGGAGGGGGATGGGGGTAGAAAAGATGGTGGAATGAGTTAGACATCATTACCCTAAGTACATGTATGAAGACATAAATGGTGTGAATATACTTTGTATACAACCAGAGATATGAAAAAATGTGCTCTATATATGTAATATGAATTGTAATGCATTCTACTGTCATATATTAACAAATTGGAATAAAACATATTAATTAATTAAAAAATAAAACTTACACTTTACTCTTAAAAAATCTTGTGCAAACTTAAATTTATGATTTCTGCATTGACTTTTATTTTTCTACCATTTCTGACTATCTATCTTAACAACTTGTTCACTAAAATATTCAGTGGAATATTTCTAACATTTAAAATAATAGTCATTTTAACAATCGATGTTAGAGAATGATGAGTTTGGGGTTCAAATTCTGGTTCCCACATTTCTAATTGCATGATATCAATAAGGTGAGGTTCACTCCCCTCAACTTCATTTTTTAAACTTTAAATTGGAGATAATAATGTTACTTGTCTCATAGGGTATTTGTAAATATACAATGAGGTAGTGTGTATAAAATAAACATGTAAAAAGCACTCTATAAATCATGATAGCCTGATGTCACAATTTAAAATGCACCAATATTCTAACTCAGGGGAGTTTTTGCTGAGGTATATGGCCAAGATAAAAGAAAAATCTAAAAGATATTAATACTGAAGTAACCCACTGAATAGCCCACTCTGATTACCATAAGGTATGAACCACAATTTGGAAGCCCTGCTCCTGCACCTATAGTTTTCAATCATTGTTTTCTTTCTTTCTTTTTTTTTCTCTCTCTCTCACTCCACAGGTTAAGATAAACTGGCAGCCAAAGATCATCAGATATTTATGGGAAGTGTCCAGTGTGAAAATGGAGACAAAGCAACCAGGAAATAGTAACCAGATGGAAAAACAGACCAGCTATTAGAAGACTTTAAAAATAAACAAAGTAGATTAACATTATGGAATTGCCAGTGAAACCAGGATGCTATGAAAATGACTGTTCAGCAAGTGAAAAAATGTCTTCAAAAGAAAAAAAAATGATGGGAGAGATGAAAACTGAAACAGAAGTGTTAAGTTAGAAAATTCCACAGAAATTAGAGCAAAAAGATAAAGACATGGAAGACAGTAAAGATAAGACAATTAGAGGACTAATCTACGAGGCTTGATAACCCAAATATGAAGTCTTCCAGAAGGAGAGCATATGAAGAAGTAATCAGAGAAATAATTCTAGAACATTGCCCAGAATTATGAGACATACTTTTCTAAATTAAAAGACCTCACTGAGTGTCCTACATAGTAATTGAATATAACACAAAGTCCAAAAGTCACATAAACTCAGAACACTGGAGGGCAAAGAGGAGGTTCCACAAATTTCCTGAAATAAAACAAAATGAAACGAATAGTTTTCATATGGAGGATCAAAAAAGACAATCAGATTTCTTAAGAGCAATATTGCTAAAAAATAATGAAAGAGAGTAAGCCCTCCAAGTTGCGAGAAAATTTAGTTTCTAAACTAGAAAATTTCAGTTTAGCCAACTTACTAATTAATCACGAAAGGTAGAATAAAGGCATTTTCACACGTGTCAGCTTTCAAACAACTTACTTTCCTGCTTACCTTCTCATGAAGCCACATAGAGATAAAATCCTTGAAAACAAGAGAGTTAAACAAAACAGTTAAGACAAGAATTAAGGGTTCCAACACAGCAACATGGAAAAGTCTGATGGAGTTCTGATGGTGAAGGCGAAACTCCTACAGGCCAGAGTGTGGAACCAGATTGGAGCAGGGCAGAAGTCTCCAAAAAAATACCCCTTGAAGAAGAAAAGGTTCAGAAAACACTCAACAAGTCTGCACACATCACAGGAATTTTCAACAACTGAGAATATTATCTGTCTTGAATTAGTGGTAAGTATAAAAACTAGCTGATGAAATGATAAAACAGGTACTCAGAACAACAACAACAACAAAAAAAAAACTTTGCAGAGAAGATTAAAACTAAATATAGCAGAGTTGCTTAGCTTGCACTCAACCACTAATATATATAGTAGCAATATAAACATGAACTATTGAGTTCACCAGAGTTAAGTTCATATTCCTGGTAGGATAGGTGGGCAAGGGGAAAAACTGGAGGGGACATTGATAAAAGTAATTTACTTATCTTTAGTGCTGAGATATCAACACAATGAATGGAGTGAATCACTAAGTAAAATATAAACACAGTATTTAATGACATGGGGGCTAAATGCTATAAGAATCAATGGAAATAGTTGAAAGTATTTATGAAGAAAATTGGATGAGCAAAGCTTTGTAGTTATTTGATCCTTTAAAACTAAGTGTTTTTATAATTTGATGACAGTAAAATCTAAATGTTAAAAACATTATTTCTATGAAATTACTTACTGGTTCAGTATTTAAAAAGTGAAGACAAATATTGCTGAAAATGAACAGTTTGATTGGAGCTTTTAACTATGAAGACACATATGGGAACAAACACACACAGAGACACACAAGCACATTTGCACACATATTGTCGTCATCACCATCACCAAGCAACTATTTTCTAGATGTGAAGTATATTCCCCCCCCCCCCAGTACTGTAGTTCTTTGTCTAACCTTTATCTACAGATTTTATCACACATTCTTGAGAACCCAAACCTGTTAAGCAACTTTACAGAAAAGGCCAGTCAACAAGAAAGCAGTCACCAAACCTCCTTCTGTCTCCTTCCCCTGAAATCAAGTACAAAATAGAATAAACTTTATTACCTAAAAACAGCACATTTCTAAATATGGAGCATTTTCATTGGTCTCATTAAAAATTTAATGAAAGTTTTGATTAAATTAGAAATCAGAAATTACATATATACAAAGGGTCAAATAATTTTATAAATTATTCATTGCAACAGTTTAAAGCTCAAATATCAAGTATTAGCAACTTATGATCATGCATGGCCCTTTTTCTGAGTAGCACCTGTCATTGTATGATGAGGATGAAAATCAATTTTCTCACTGTTTAGTGACAAAGAGGGAAGGCATTTCTGAGTGTAGCAGAGCTGGGGCCTTCTGAGAAACTGAGGCAGTGTGAAGACCCTCAAATCCCAATTCTTTCGATCAAGTCAGAAAGATTTCAGACATGTCTTTTCAGAATAACAGGAATGAGTTTATTGAAGGGATAGAAAAAGGGAAGGGAGACACTCTCAAGGGAGAGAGTGGGTCCATTCAAAGAGGAAAGAGACGGGGTAGGGGTTATCGCTCAGTGCTCGCCTAGCGCACATGAGGCACTGGGTTTGATCCTCCTGCACCATATAAAAATAAAATAGAGGTATTGTGTCTATCTACAAAATATAAATATAAATGTAAAATATATATATATATATATATATATATATATATATATATATATATATATTAATGTTTGTTTTATTGGGCATCGCAGAGAAGTTTCCAGAGAGTCCTGCCCAGATCCACCTTTTGACTTTTGACCGACAGTAAGATGACATCTGACTTTCATCCTCACTGTCATGACAATACTAGGTCACCTTGGCCCATGCTGACAGGTTCTAATGGAACTCTTAACCATAAGCTTTTACAGATTTTATAGTTAGGAAGAACTATCCTTATCTCCTAGAATTTCAGGATCTGATCACAAGAGTCTCCTGGATTCCTCCCATGAACATGAACTTGGTCCTGCTTTTCTTCTTCAGTTAACAGGTAATTTTGCTGAGGAATGTGACATATCTGTCATTTAGGCCAGTCAAGGCTGCAGGTAAATTGCTTCTTGGAAATTAAAGCATTGGGGTCAGCAGAGTGGGCTCATTTTATAGAATTATTCTGTGTTTCTACAATCCTCACCTGTCTGTTCCCTAACATGAGAATTAAAATTGAGCAATATATTAGCTTTCTGGGGCTGGGGATGTGGCTCAAGTGGCGCACGGCGCTCGCCTACCATGCGTGCGACCCGGGTTCAATCCTCAGCACCACATACAAACAAAGATGTTGTGTCCGCCGAAAACTAAAAAATAAATATTAAAATTCTCTCTCTCTCTCTCTCTCTCTCTCTCTCTCTCTCTTTCTCTCTCTCTCTCTTTAAAATAATATATTAGCTTTCTTATGTGGTTCATTTTTTTAACTATAACACATAAAACCATGTAAGTAACTAAGTGATGAATAAGTGACTCATGGAATATCATACCAACATGGATGGTATTTAACCAAACTTCAACAGTCTCTCAAAACTCAGCATATTTTTTCATGCACAGAAGTGACCTCAGTTATTCTGTAAAGAATAATCATCTTAAGGAGCAAGGCTTCTTTGCATACATGTCTACAAGGTTCTATGATTATATTATGTCAACAACCCATTTGTATTCTTCTCAATGTCAAGATCTTTGATAAGTAATTAGATCCCAAGGAAGTTGAAAGCAGGATTGCAGGACAATAGAGTCACATACCTGACTGCCTCAGTAATAGATTGCCCAGGTTCTACTTCACTCCAAGGTATGTACCAATGCCCTGGCTACTGGCTAAAATGTACTCTCTGTTACTGTAGGTTAGGTATGGAGCCCAGGATTCTCTTACCCAAATAGCTCATAAGCGATGCTGATGCTGGTCTGTGTATCACACATTGAGCAGCAAGGTGCTAAATGATATCAATAGCTTCCTATTTACTAGATTCCTAGGTCATGAAAGAGAGAAATTCAATTATAGACTCCAGTAGATTTCCTGTTACACAGTAGGAACTCAATATATTTAGGGTGACTTTGCTATCTTTGGAAAAGTATGGGGAAAAAGAAACCTCACAAAACAGGTTTTAGCCCTGTAGTCATATTTAATGAGAGCTAGGCAATTATCTATATATGTTTGGTAGTTTTTAAATTTCATTTATGTAAATAATGCTAATAAGAAGTGTTATTTTAATAACTGAGTTTCTCAAGTATTTCTGGAGAAGATTAATTTGCACAGTTACAAATTAGCTCATAGATTTTGGGGGGAATATGTATTTTGGAAGGAGTTTCCTTTAGATTTTTCTTTATGATGGATTTCCTGTTCTTAGGTTGTTTTTGTTGAAGCATCATTGTTATGGGTTTGGTTATGAAGTGTCCCCTAAAACTCCTATTAATGCAAAAATATTCACAGGTGAAATTATTTGATTATGAGAGCTGTGACCTGAGCAGTCCTTCCTAGTTTGAATAGACTGACTGGGTAGTAACTGTAGGCAGGTGGGCATGGCTAGATGAGGTGGGTCACTGGCCTTGGAAAGTTTATCTTCCTGCTGCCCCTTTTCTCTTCTCTCTGTTTCTGTGGCTGCCAAGAATGAAGCAGTACTCCTCCAACACACCCTACTGCCATGATGTTCTGCCTCACCTTGGGCCCAGAGCAATGGAATTTTGGCATTGGTGGACTGAGATCTCTGAAACCCTGAACCCCAAATGAAATTTTCTAAGTTGTTCTTATTGGTATTTTGGTCATAGTGATGCAAAAGCTGACAGGGTCCACATTATATTTACTTACCTTTACCTAGTCAAGTCAGATCTTTGTTTTCATGTATAAAATACATCCTGCTTCAAGTATGCTTTCTTGTTTATATAACAGTGGGATTAATTAAGGCCACCTATTTCATATCACAGAAAAATAAATGACACAATTATAAAGCAATAAATGCTTACTTATTTTAAGGGTGACAGCATAAATTTCAAGAAATTTAGAGGAGATTTCTTCCTATTAATCAGGGACTGGCAGATTACATGGATCAAATAAAGCCTGCCACTTTTTTTTTTGTAAATAAAGCTTTATTGAGATATAGATATACCCTGTCATTGATCTATAGGCTATGCCTGTTTCAGTCTACCATGGTGGAATTGAGCAGTTGTGATAGAAACCATATGATTTACAAAGCCCGAAATACTTACTGTCTGACTTTTGCCAAAAATGTTTACCTATCCTTGCTGTACAATTAGAGATTATGTTCTTCCTAACACATGAATTTTGAAAGTCATCAGGAGCTAGCATCATAAACTATACCTGGTAAATTTAGAATTACACTGTAGAATGTTGTGAATTTTACCTAGTTTCATTCTGGAAGATGCAGTGGCAACACAACTTAAAAATCAGTATAGTTTGTTAGAGAAGGAGGATTTTCTCTTCATTGTTTTTATTTACAATCTTATTTTTCTTTTGTTAATCATGACTACAAAAAAATGACTGCTTGTGTTTAAAGCAGTTTCTTTGTTCTTTCTATACAGGCAAGAAAATGGGGATATTTTGTGAATATTCATATTAATGATTTGAAAAATTTTACCACAATTTTAAGAAAACCATTTTCCAGGTTACTTTTTTTCTATTTGTAACATAATCACTGCCATCTGTTGCTCAGTTTAGTTGTTCTTTCTTGCTCTTTGTACATATTTGTACATGTCCATCTGATATTTACTATGCACTAATGGGGGTAATTTATAGTAGAGAAATGCTCATGTTGTTATAAAATATTTCTATTTACTTAATACAAATGTACAAATTGAATTAATTTCAGTAGATTCAGGAGTTTAGTGCCTTTAAGTGAGAGCTAGTACCTTTTGTTATGTCTGCAAAATCCCAGCTCAACATTATTTTTTTTATCTATAAGAATCAGTTTGGCAGGGGCTGTGTTGTGGGTCCCTGGTAGAATGCTTGCCTAACCTGTGTGAGGCATGAGGTTCAATCCTTAGCACCCCATAAAAAATAAACAAATTTTTTAAAAAAGTCAGTTTGGCATCACGAAACTGGTTCAACAGTGATGTAGGATTATTTGTTTTTTCAGTCTTTAAAATATGAGGGAAATTGGAATGCAGTGCTTTCTTTTGAGTCATGCTATTTAGTTAGATGAAGAATGAAATTATCCAAAGCATATTGTTTCATTAATTCTCTTGTTTACTGTAATATCAACATGAATGTAAAGGATGATATTCAAGTGAGAAAAAGCGAAACTTCGTAGTTAGTCTGTAAATCATCACAGATTGACATAGTGAGATCTGCTCTAATTATGTAGCTGCTACAGTAGCATGGGGACTTGTTTTCAATAAACTGCATCATCTCTGCAGTCTGCCTCTCTAGTTACCCTCACAAAGACTTTGAGTACAATTCCTCCTCAAGGAAGCCAGTGTTTCTTCCAGGGAGACCAGGACAAAGTTATTTACATTTTTGGTAAAATAACAGAGAACCAGTAATTTCTTCAAGAACAGAACCCTGGGAAATATGTGAAAAAAACCCAACCAACCAAAAGACTTTTTCTTAACCTGTTGGCACAGAGTATTCAGAGACAATTAGAGAATCTGTAGGGGTAACGAGCATGAGCAGTTACAAGTGTTTGGTATTTGCTGTTTGCATCTAAATCTGTTAGGATTGGTTGTGGTTGCTTCAGGTAAAAACTCCCAAATTTCAGGAATTCAAACAAGGGAGAAACTTGTTTCTTTCTCTTACAAGAAATGTATATGAGCCAGGTGGGGTGGCACACACCTGTAATCTCAGAAATTTGAGAGGATGAGGTCAGAGGATCTCAAGTTGAAGACCAGCCTGGTAATGAAACCCTGTTCCAAAAAAAAAAAAAAAGAATAAAAAAGGGATGTAACAGTGGTAGAATGCTACTGGGTTCATTCACAGCACTGACAAATAAATGAATAAATAAACTAGCAAAATCTATGTGATCTGGGGTGGTTTGTGGCTGGGACACCCAATAACTTTCATCTTTCTGCTCTTCTATTCTTTCTCGTTGTTTATGTTTTCAATGTCATCCTATGGTTGGCTGAAGCCAACAAGAAAGAGGAAATGTCTGTGGACAAAGAACATTACTACTCTAAATTAAGGTGGAGTCCTACTACTAATGACACTAGGAGACTGTAACCTGGATGGCAACTAGAAATCTCTTAACAGCCTCTTTGCTGTCCTTTGCAGAGGGGCTTTTCTCTACCTCTTCTGTATATTTTAAAGAATTAAATGAATCATTTTAGCTAATGATACAGAGAGTTGGCTCTTTTTCCCTAAAGTAGGATAACAGCAGTGAAATGAGAGAATGCTAATTGGAAGAGAAATTCTAAACTGAAACAAAGTCATGTCAATGTTTATTAACATCCTTGGAAAAATGTTAGTGGATATTTATCTTATTTTATAGGTGTTACCATAGTATTAATGGTGATTGAAATCTTTGCATCAGAAGGGAAGGTACAGAAATGTACAATTTAATTTCAAATTAACCTGGAAGAAGGCAAAAAGGTTTTTTTTTCTTCTTTTTAAATGTGAATCCATTCATAGTGTTCAAAAGCATGAAAATGAAACAAAGAATTCTTTAGATTCTGTTGCCTATAACTATAGATATGACTGGAGACCCAAAGTTTGGTGGTTTAATTTGAAGCAAGACACAGAGCTGTGCTGACATTTATTTTTGTAGAACAGAGAAGATACATATCTGTAAAATATACTGACTCATGAAGATTGTTTTGATACTTGTGTGTCTCCATCTCTATGTGTGAGGGTTCAGAGACAGCAAGGAGGGAAGTAGGATGAGGTAGACCTACCTGATCAACCCTGAAGCACTGTATCTGCAGTCCTCCCTTCCCAACACCAGTGTTTTCTGAAAATCCAGCTTCTGCAGTGAGTACCTCTCTTTAAACATTTTTGCATCTGAGCTTCCAAATTTTCTTTTCAAAATTGTGTTTAAGGCAATCATCCAGATTTCAATGAAAGCATTTGCTTTAAGTGAAGGATAAACTAGAACTCTAATGAATATAAGGTCATTTTTCTTATTCTTCAAGAAGAAAAAAACCCACCATTTTTGTAAGGAAACCAATTTGAGAGCTTTATTTCTTTTGTGTGACAGAATTTAGGGAAATACATTGTGCTGTTAAGAAAGGGTTCAAATAAGAAGGGTATGGCTGTCTTCCATGTGCCAGTGATAATTTTAAGTTGTCTTCTTTTGAGGCTCTGCCTGTCTCCATGTGTCACTGGATAACAAACTTCACTGAGTCAGAACTTGGCCACTTCACAGGATGCATTTTCTTGTTTATAATCTAAGAAGTGTAAACCTTATCTCTTTTATTAATGTGAAATGAAATGATAATCATGATGTTGATGACATTTAATTCTTGGCTCCAAGAGTCTACAAACATGTTTCTTGTTTACAGAATCATCCTGGGTAGGTGCAGAATCTCTGCCTTCTTCAACACGTGGCTCCCAAGGTCACTGTGAAGATCATCTCCATCCCTGCAAGCCAGGCAGCAAAAGAGTGGGCAGCTGCACACACAGAAGGTTTTATGTGCCAAAGACAATTTATTGTAACCCAGATGTATCTGGTTCTGGGTAGTTTTTCTTTATATATCTCCTTTATTTAAAAAAAATATAAAAGAACCTGGTGCTTAGATGCAATCAAACCTCATTTATTCATCATGGAGAAAAGCCTTTCAATTCTAGAAGGTTAGAGAAGAAAATGGATATGATTAAAGTTTACAGAATCAATGGAGGCAAAAAAGAAGTTGACTAAATCACAAATCACAGAAATAGGGTGCTATCTTTGAACACTGAAAGCTTTATTTTAGGGCACATATAGGCAATAGAGTATAATTTTAGAATAATTATAAGTGTTAATTACTATTGATTAACACTAACTACGTGACAGTGACTTACATACATGATTTTATTTGATCTTTATAATCACTCTTCAAGCTAACTTAGTATGGTGATTAAATTTGCAGACTAGAGGGTCGAACTGCCTGGCTTTCACTTCTGGTTCTTTCACTTACTAGCTTGAAAAATTTGGTGCAACCATTTAACACTTTTACTCAGTTTCAGGTATAAAATAAAGATCGATGACAGTAATCAAGTTCATAACATTATTGTGAGGACTAATGAAGTAAGAGTAAAAATTCTTAAAACAGTGCCAAGTACATAATAAGCTTTCTTCCTCATCATCATTATTTCCTCATTTACCTATATCAGCATACTGTATTCCAGAAGTGGTAAAAGACTTCCCCAAGGTCACATAGCTAGTTACAGATAGAACTAGCTATTGGAAAGTACATCAATTCAGATCAAATCACCTGTCCTTCCCAGGGTGGCAGATCTGGAGTAAGTTATGAACTGATAAGACAGTTGTGGGATATATACCACAATCTAAGTTCTAGGGGAATTAGAAATATTTATATTTTATTATAGTAAAATCAGGGAGAAATTATCCAGATCTTATAAGGGACAACCATGATGGTTTAGAGTGAAGGTCATAAATTCATACTTTCTAGGTTTCGATTTCAGTTCCACCTTGTATAACCTTGATATTAATTCACTTCTCCAAGGCTTTATAATCAGTAAAATAAGGAGTAATAATTTCATCCACCAGATCAGCTGAGAGTAACCCTGAGATATAACTGATAAAGATATCTATTATTTTACTTAACAGGAAGTCTAGAGATCCTTCAAAGAGTTAGGGATGTTAGGAAGGAAAAAGGCTATTTGCATTTTTCTACTCAACTGTGCTCTTCACATAAGGAGAGAGGAAGAAGGGGGTGGAGAGAAAAGGAGCAACAGAGAGACAGAGAGACACTCCCATACACATTGGTCAGATCTGGATCCCATATGTACCTTCTACACCAGTGAAAAGCAAAGGAGAATGGAATTACTTTAATTGGTTTAGACCAATCAAGTTCATTTCCTGGACAGAGGAAGGGACCACCTTCCTAAGCAATACTGACTAAACAAAATCAGGGCATGCTTCTAAGAAAAAGTGGGTGAAGAAGGCTGATGAATAGTAAGGGTTACACTGCTGAATGTCTGGGAAGTGCTTAACTTAGTGCACTGACCTCTGGTCAATAGAGGCTAACTTTGCCAACTCCCAGAGGCTGACATTCCCAAAGGCAATTCTGTGCTCTCACAAAACACAGACCTTCTTATTGTTTCAAAAAAGAAAAACAGAACAAAGCACTGAACTGGATGGATCATAAGCCCGATTCACACGATTTTGAATTGTCTTGCAGGTTCCTTTGCATGGCAAAAATCCCCACACTTAAAAAACAAAAGAAACAAGCAAATAAACAAACAAAATATTTCTACATAGTATCCTTTAAAAAAGGTGTACAAAACTAGGGAGTTGAATCAAGCTGCCTCAAGTGTCATCCCGATTTTGAAGGGATTTATTCTGTACTCTTCCTGTATCAAGCTGCATCATTTCCATTATTTTGCTGAAAAAAAAATACAGAAATGAAAACCCCAGAGGCCCACGTTTGTTTTGAAGCCAATCTCTATGCAGATATTACTGCTTTACCCTTCTTTTTACATTCACATTCCCAGCAACAGCTGGGAGGGATAAAGAATGCCTGATGAAATACTCAACCATCCATTCTCATGATAATGGTGCATAACAAATGACCCCCAATTCTGCTGTGTTCAAAGAACATTTATTGTCATGCTCAGGGGTCTGCAGGTTGGCTAGGTTCTGGCAGATCTGGGGTGAATTCTGCTGGGCTTGACTCCAAACTGCAAATTAGGTTTAGGTCTGCTGACACATGTGTCTCCTTGGATCAGAGGCTCCCTGAGACATGGTTGCTTATCTCCTGCCAGTGAACAGAAACCTAAGAGGGCAAACCCCACCTCAGAAGCATATTTCAAGCCTTTGCTCATATCACACCTTCAAACATCCCACTTGTCCAAGCAAGTCACATTGTCTAACAACAGTGGGGTAGATAGATACACTGCATGACTTAGTGAAATCTAAAAGTTCACAAGCGAAATGTAAACATATAGGGAGGGGCACAGAGCAAAGAACAGAGACGCAAGGAACCTATCTACCTTCTAATTTTGCTCAGAGCCCATTTATGACCTTCCAAATTCTTCCTTTAGTGGGCCCATCTTTGATCTGTCTTGACTTCCTAAGCCATTCTGATAGGTGAAAATATATTTCCCCAGTAAACTTTTCAGTGGATTACAAAGTAATTGAAGGGAAAAAAGGAAAGGAATGAAAAAGAAAGGATAGAAACAGAGCAAAACAATCTAGTAGAATCAGTTGTAAGGACAATGAGAAAGCACAGAGCCCTGGAAGCAGGGTTTTATCTCAGTCTTTTAATTGAAGGTAATCAACATAAGAACTTGACAGTGTCTTCTGAGAGGCAACTAGCAGGTCAGCGTCACTTTTTAGAAGGACTATGTATGACAGATTCAGGTTATAGTCTAGAGATGCATGATTAGAATGAAACAGGTTTTTAATGAAATTCTTGGTGGAAAGTGGCTTCCAAGGTCAAGAGAAGACCTCCCAAAGACATGGAATCATGGGTCTTTTTCACCAGGTTGCCCATGGTGATTGAAATAATGCCAAACATGTAGGGGCGATCATTATATTTTTTGAATACATTGCAAAATTATACAGCAAATTCCCCTATTGGATTGTTGATAATCTTTTGATTGAGTTTATAAACCTTGTCTTATAGAGACCCAGGAGGTAGAGAACAGTCTGTTTTCTCCCTTTATTTAAAATAAGATGTAATTTAACTATAAATTCAGTCATTTTATGAATTCAGTTTTATGAGCTTTGACAAATTTAAACACACATGATATAGAATATTTCTTTCACCCTCAAATGTTCCCTGGTCAATCTTTGAGAAAGCTCTCTCTCAGTATAGACTAGCTCTTCTATTCAAGAATGCCTATAAAGGGAATCATGTAGCATGTGGTCTACTGGGTCTGACTTCTTCTACTAAATTTAAAGTTTATAGGATTCACTCATGGCATTGAATGTTCATTCCTTTTTATTGTGGAATAGCGTTCCATTATTTGGACATACCAAATTTGTGTATCTATTCACTAGTTCATTGGCATTCTCAGATTCCAGTTGAGGGTATTATGAAAAACGTTATTAACTTACTGTACAAGTCTGTTTTCATTTCACTTGGACAAAAATCTAGGAGTAGAATTTTTTGATTGTATGATAAATAAACATTTAACTTCACAAGAAACTGTTCTCCAAAGTGTCTTTAAAATTTTATATTCCCTCCAGCAATGGATGAGAGTTCCAGTTGCTCCGCAGTCCTCTCCAACGCTTGGTATAATTAGGCTTTAAACTTTTATCCATGTTTTTCTCCTGTACCTTCCTCCAATGAGACATGTTTGAAAAAATGAGTAAACACAAACATTCCTGGATCTATGTTCCTAAATAAGCCAAGTATCTATTATAAAATCTCTCTCTCTCTCTCTCTCTCTCTCTCTCTCTCTCTCACACACACACACACACACACACACACACACTGACAGAAGAATATGAGGGGACCCCCCCCTGTCTCCCTTGGGAATAAAACCTTTGCTTTCCTAAAGATCGACTTTTAAATCTCAAAAGTACAACTTAACCGTTCGCTGGACTTCAAGACCGATGCTTGCCAATTTCCTTAAGAAGCAGCAAGGTTTCTTCAAAGAACTCTCACTTCAAACCTCTCAACTGCTCTCTTATGTTAATAAATAATAATTCCCTTTTTAAAAAAGCTGGAGAGCTCCTGCTGGAACTGCAAGCTATGGGTTGCCTCTATCTTCGCCCACAACACCTTCCCTTTCTCCCTGCGTTCCTGCCCAAGTTCCCCAGAAAACCCTAAGAATCGCAAATACTCCCGGACACCTCTTGTACCCCTGCTACTAGGGCACGGGGCATGCTCAGAGGGCATTGAGGGAGGCGCAGGCGTTGGCTGCAGTGGGCCTCTGCAGCCGGGAGGTGCCGCTGCGTCCCCGCTTCCAGGCGCCTGACCCAGCGCGCAAAGTTGGGCTGGGAGCGCGGGGCGGGGGGAGGAAAGACCGAGCGCGAGGGTGGCGGAGAAGGTGGGGAGAGGAGGCGAGGGAGGAGGGGAAGGAGAGGGGGGGGGGCGCCGAGCGTGTGTCACTCGCTCTCTCCCTCTGTGTATAGAGGATGTGCTGAATGGTGCGCTTTGAGGCGGCGGCGGAGGAGGAGCAGGATCCGGCGGTCGCTGGCAGCTTTGGCCGCCTGGCTCGGCTTCTCTTCATCTTCCGAGGCTCGGCATCCACCGCGGGCTTCCGACCCCGCGTCCCGCCCGGGGCATGGCCGGGCGCTGCGCCCCCGCGCGCCCCGCCTGCTAAGCGGCGCCTGAGGGAGGTGCGGAGGCCAGGAGGCCAGGGGAGGCCGGCGGGTGAGCAGAGTCGAGCGCCTCTGGAGCAGAGAAAGGAGCCCGCGCCTAGTCCCTGCCGTGCTCGCCCGGGCCACCCGGAGCCCCGATGAGCCCAGATGGCTGGGGCTCAACCCGGAGTGCACGCCTTGCAACTCAAGCCTGTGTGCGTGTCCGACAGCCTCAAGAAGGGCACCAAATTCGTCAAGTGGGATGATGTAAGTATTGGGGCGGCCCGGCTCGGGGCGCTGGCCCGGGCACCCGGCAGGGCGGGCTGCGTGGGGGTGGGGCGAGGGGCGCGTTATGCAATGGGCGCACTGGGAGCGGGCAGGGGCAGCCTCGGGGCGCACAGGTTGTCATCTGCCAAGGCGGACAGCAAAAGGCTGGAGGCTTACGCGCGCTCCTGTGTCCTCCAGGTTTAGAGTTGACATCCTTGTTGGATCTGGTAAACGCCTTCTGAGGGTCTTGTCTGTGGGTTCAGTGGAACAAGAGAAGGAAGCTTTGCCTGGTGACGGGTCCAGAGAGTTTAGAAAGTGGGGAATGTGAAGTTGGGACCAGATGGAACTCGCTGGGTATGGACAAGATGCGCCCCTCTCCTCACAGGCGCATCCCCATTACCTCTTTTGCCCCTTTTGAAGAAGGAATGACCCCCAAGTCCGAAACTGTTTAGTGATTTCTACCCTCTTAGCGCTTTTCTGAGAGACACGCGGCAGAGGACACATCGGTCCAGCCGACAGGTGGTCGTTGATGCCAAACTTTAGCGCCTGGCTCCGGAGTAAGGGCCCCTGCGAAGAGCGGAGGAGGACACACCTGGGAAGGGCTAATGAGCAGTAGGGTGCCTTTAAGGGTTGAAGAGGGCTTAGTGGGCCTGCAGGCGGGTAGGGAGGGCTAATTTTTGAGAAATGACCTGGCTGGAGTCTTCAGTTTGAAGCAGACACGTCAAGATGTTCCATAAGTATTACCTGTATCTTTTGCCAGGATGGGTACACCCTACCCCAGTCCCCGGGATCTCCTGGACTTCACATGTAGTCAGACCCCAGGACTTAAAATGACCTCTCTTCCTTCCACCACAGTGACTTTCAAAATATTTAAATGAACAAATCCAGCTGAAAACATGTGATTGAAGTTGCACATTATGGTATCAATTTTTGTCCTGGGTGTCATTCAAAGGGTTTGATAAGAACAACCGCTGAAGTAAACTCCAGCTGTCAGGATCTAAGGAAATTTAGGTCCAAATGACTAATACATCTCTTAATCAGAAAGAATTATAGGAGAATGAGGCATGGTTCTTGCTGAAAAGATTTTCCACCTAGTAAATTATAGCCTCTTATCCTCCAGGGTATTTTTCTTTAATCTTCTTAAGCCAATTTCCAGTGTCTGAAAACAATTTAAATATTCCAGGTAGCGAATCCAATTACTTAGCTGAGTGCGTCTGTGTCTATATTTTGTCCAGTTGGAAGCGCAAACGGAACTTGCAGTATGAGCCACAGCTTCCTTGAAAGCTTGTGCCAATTATTAAATGCTGTAGGCAAGGATGTAAACATGCATCTTTTACCATGGACGTTAGACTTTTCTCTTTTCTGTTCGAGTTTAATTGTACCAGATATTTTTGTAAAAGAATAGAATCTAAACAATAAATTCAGACACAGGTTAAATGCTTTGTGTCACGGGGAAATAAAAGAAAATGCAATTCTACAAATAAAATAGTCCTGCCCCTCTTGAGATCCTTACAAGGAGAGCTAATGTGATGATTTACTGAGAAGGAGAGAGACAGGCAGAGAAGAAGGGAGGAGTATTTTTCAAGAATAAAACTGGGAGTTTGGGCATAAGCTCTGGATTTCTTTACAGTTTTGACTTTAAGCTATATTTTAAGTAATTCTCCATAATTTCCAGTTTGGGAGAAAAATAACCAATGCTGCTTCAACGATGAAGTCTTTATGAAAATACATTTTGAAATATCCAGGTGGATGATTTGTAATATATGCATTTATGTAACAAATATTCATTGCCAGCCTTGGACTTCATTTCTGGGGTGGTGAAGAGATTAGACAAAATTCTGGCAATTAAGGCACCTTACATACTAGGTAGAAAAGACAAAAATGATTTAAAAAATTGAGAAAGAGAGTGATGCATTGAGACTGTCGGAGGAATCACTAGTGAAAACACCACTGGAAAAAGGGAAAGGTGAAAGAAAGCTCGCCAAGCCTTGCAGCAGTGTTTCTGGGGGAACTATAGGAAGGAGGTAGATACTAAGGAGAGAGCCAGTAGAATCCCAGGTCTTTTTAAAGAGGAAATCTAGAGTGCACCCAGGAGAAAAGTTCTATTTACTGTGATAAATTATTCTGTAGGTGCTTTGATTCCCTTAGTCTCCATGACCTGAGGACTAAGAGGGACCCAGACTTTCTTAAGATTGCCTTTATCCTTCTGTGGTATCTTCTGCTCAACTCTCTGCAGTTCATATTTGGTCTTTTAGAATCAAACCAGTTTAGTCTCTCTGGCTATTCTTATTGCATCTTCATGAGATTGTGCATTGAAGACAAAAGAGAACTAAATCTCGAGTCAAAGTCCTGGGTTTACCTCCTGGTTCTCTTGTCAGTCTGCTGTGTAACTTAAGGTAAATCGCTCATCCTCTCTGAACCCTTGTTGCTTCTTAAGCAAACCTGAGGTAATGGTGCTGTTCCTACCAGTTTCAGGTACTAGTTGGGAGAAACCAAATAGGAGAAAGCAACACTTCTCACACTGAGCATACATCTGAACCATCTGGGAGACTTGGTAATGCTCAGATTGCTGGGTCTCACCCTCTGTTTCTGATTCAGGTGTGGGCTGGGCTTAAAAATCTACCTTTCTCCAAGGGTCTTGGGTGATGCTAATGCTGCTGGTGTGGGAAACCACACTGTGAAAACCACTGGGATAAGGTTTGTGAATGAATTTGGAAAGTATGACAGACATAGCACAGTCTCCTTGGCCTGTGTCAGTTTTGGTTGGCTTGTGGATTTAATTTTATTTCTGTGTGTACTGAGAAATTCATTCAATAGTTAAACAACTTAATAATCTTTCATTTACTTGTTATCACTTAAAAAATGGAGAATCCTTCTTTCTTTTCTATAAAAGGAAGGGTTAGCTTACTCATAAAACAGATTATCGGTATACCGATACAAAGCATCACACATAAAAGGACATTTAAAAATGATGTGTTTGGAGTTATTTAGAATTGCTTAGAGATTACTTCTTATTCCTTAAGTGAAAGCATCATATCCGCTGGTTCTGACCACCATAAAGAGTGGGAGATGTCCCCCAGAGAGTGCCATGCCATACACAATGTTTTGGCTCCCTACCAAAATCCTGGTGAGGCTGTGGATGCTCTCAGGGTGTGAGTGAAAGCTTTCACACAGGCACTGACCAGTCACAACAGCAGGTGGCTAAGAGCAGGAGCCAGAGCCCTGTTGTACTAGGCAGGCATTGACCCTTTTACTGCCTAATCCTAGCAAGGTCTGGTCTTCCTAGGGTTTGGGGTAGGTGGGTGGGGAATTTGGA
The DNA here is from genome assembly GCF_021218885.2 of Marmota monax. Classification (NCBI taxonomy): domain Eukaryota; kingdom Metazoa; phylum Chordata; class Mammalia; order Rodentia; family Sciuridae; genus Marmota; species Marmota monax. The sequence continues at coordinate 5,616,756 of NW_026695222.1, read as the reverse complement.
ATGTTTCAGAATTTTAAAACTAGTAATGTAAATGGTGTCAACATTTGAACCTTTGATGCTTCTTAAGCAAACCAGTGTTAATGGTGCCTTTCCTACCAGTTTCATATAGAAGTTGGGAGAAACCAATAGGAGAAAGCAACACTTCTCACACTTGAAGATACATCTGAACCATCTGGAAGACTTGGGAACTAAGTCTGTCCTGAACTTGGCAAGCAGATAAAGAATCAACTTATCACAGCTACCTGTTTCACTAATGATATTAAAGGAAGAAACTTTATGTCCTTGCTTTAATTTTATGTTTTTATATTATTGGGCTTTGGTGGTTGGAAGTGGATATAAAGGACTGTGCACTTTATGGAAAAATGCTAATGAGATAGTGGAAGGAGAGTTACTTTTTCCAACTCGAGTAGAGACCTGGGAGGTAGTGAGACTGGCCCTTTTCTCTCCTGGACCTTGGCTTTACTCTGGATTATTGGACAGGATTTAGAAGAAAAGGGAAAGGACCCCTGCCAACCTTGATTTGTCCCTGTTTCCCATGGCCAGGACCCTGTCTCTTTGTCTCATACCCTGTAGAGAAAGGTTTTCATTTGTTTGTTCTTTCTCTTCTTCATTCTTACTTTCCAAATTTGACTCTCCTTATGGGCAGGTTGCTTCATACATCCCCACCTCAGTTTCCTCAACTGTAATGTGTAGATTGCAGTATTTCCCTCCTCCCCAAACAGTTGTTAAGGCTTCAGCAGTGAAAGCATGTATGTCACTTTGTGTATGGCCTGACACACAGGAAACCCTCAATAAAATGTTCTTTAAAAAAGTTATTGTCTCCTAATGGTAAGAGAATCATGAATTTTTGTCAAGTCAGTGTCAGGTGCTTTTAATATATTCATGGGAAGATCCAGACCTTTCTTTTATTCCCTTTAATTTGTATTTTGATTTGTATAGGTTATAATTTAGAGAAAACCAATCAGTTTTTTTAACCTCCTTTAGAAATTTCAGATGGGTCATGGAAAATGAATCTACATAATTCAAAGGAGGACCCACTCTTTTTTAAGCAAGTCGGTTTGCAAATTATTTAGAAGTTTTATTCCTACTTAAATTATGTATCTCTGTATCTCTCTCTCTTTATATATAAATGTACCCCCCACACATACTTAACCTATATATAACCTTACATCATATTTCCTGTTTCTCAAGGATAATCTAACACTCAAACATCATAATTGCTAGACTAAGTTGTTTGAGAAAAAGTTTGAAGAAGCTCAGAGGTTTGGATTTCCATTAATGCACTGCTTGTTTGAAACAAGAACTCCCTACCCCTAATTAAAACAGAAAAATTGACAAAGGCAGCATTCTACACAAAAGCTTAGTTAGAACTTTTACATTATATGGAATCTGCTGTTCTGGTTTCTAAAACGATTACAAGATAAGATGACAATGACTGAAGACTAAGGAGGGAGCAGAGGGGAAGGGTTCCTGAGGTTGGAATTCCGCAGCATTCCCTTTGGAAAGGTTATGGGAAATAGGGAACGGACAGCTGAGTTGGAAGTGGGTGGATGTAGATTGGGGTACCCACAGAGGAGGAGTTTGACTGGAAGTTAAGCAGGTGCCTTCTAGAGAGCCACATATGTCCATGTTCAAAGAGTTTTGGGAATTTCTCATTGACAGTAATTACTATGATCTAAATGTAAAAATATAACTTTCTCTGAGTCAATAAAGGTGTGTTAAGCCTTTTATCAGAGTGTAACATGTATACAGCCAAAGGCACCAGCTGTGTGTCCCGCTGGATTGGTTTTCACAAAGTGAGCATTCTGCTTCATCAACACAAGATCAAGAAACCAGAAGTCACCTAGGGCTCTTTTCTAGCCCCTGCCCCTCTCCCGGGGTCACCTTTATCCTGATTGCTAACACTAACATCTGTTTTGCCTATTTAGACCTGTTTTGCCTCTAATAGGCCTATTTTTATATTGAATGAAAGCTAAACCAAATCTCTTCATTTTTATTATTGCTGAATTAACCCTCTTGATCACTAACAACAGAAGTGACTTGTTTTTGATTTAGATGGCCCTTGATTAGGTCCTTCTTATCTGTGCTAAGGTGAAGTCTGAGAAGTGTAGCAGGTGCAGTCAATGCCCCAAAGGAGGAAATGGTTAAGCAAAGCTCTAGTGATTTAGCAAGGAATCGTTATGCCTGCAGGCCGTTATTGGCAGGGTACAACAGATTCGCAGATTTGTACAGTGCCACTGCCTGAGTATACTATTCTCCCATGGAGTTTTTTTCTTTCTCTTTTTGGGTGCTGGGGATTTAAGCCAGAGCCTTGTCCATGTTCAGCACATAAGCACATGTTCTACCCCGAGCTGTGTCTCTAGCCCTTTTTATAAAAAAGTCAGTTTAAATACTTTTATTTTTACATTTTAAAAACTGATGTGAAATTCTCCTAACACAAAATTAATCATTTTAATGTAAAACAAAATTCAATAATGGCATCCTGTGTACTTACAATGTTGTACTAACAACATCCCATCCAGCTCCCAAACACCTGATGTAGACGTTGCCAACCTGTGGTGCATTAAGGTAATTTGCTCTGGCTATTAGCATATCTTGAATGTGTCCCTTGAAATTTTAGCCTATCAATAAATAGCTTCAAATTATATTTACCTGCAGTGATATTTAAATGGAACAAGAACATTTTGCTTTTTTTGACAGTGAACTTGGTAACCTGTGGTTAAATGCTTCCTTATCAGAATTGTTTCCTGTTATCATGAGCAATAAGTACCAGCAGAAATGGAATGGGATTGATTGTGAATTGTTAACTAACGCTGTGGGTCTCCACTTAAATAACAAATCCTTGGTAACTGAAAACGTTAGTTTTCCTGTTACCTGACCTTCTGTTAGGTTCATGCAGCCTTTCAGATCCAATCATAAATTCCATATGCTCAGACAGAGCTCACAGTCTATTTCACCTAATCCTTGCTCAGTCTATTCCATGTCTGATCTCCTAATCAGACCCATGTGCCCCTGTCTCAGTAGGCAAGGAACTAGAGACGTATTTCTGGGTTATTTACGCACATGATCCTAAAGTAGCCATCAATTTTTGTAGAAATCTAACTCAAGTAGCATATAAAGGATGGTTAGGCTCTTTAAGACTCTGATTCCCCTCCGATCTCTTTTAAGGTTTAAAATTTGATTTTTTTTTGTTATGTGTTAATTTCAATTTTAGAAATTTTTAATTTCATTTGTACTCTGGAAAGAATGTTTAGGTATATATGTTAATTAATATTGACTAAATCTATGTAGGTATCAAGAAACTAAATTATTATATATTGGGAAGTAGACTACCATATAAAATGAGAAAAAAAAGAAAGGTATGTAGTACCAAAGCAGAATTAAAAACATCCTGCATCTGCTTTTCATTTTGAGGGCTTTTTTAGTTCAGTGTTTTGTTTCTTTTTATTGCACTGAAGTTTTATAAGAAGTTTGTGGAAAAAGGGATTAGTTAGCAAAGGAAGCATTTTTACCTGAACGAGTCATGTTCTCTGTCAATACACAGCACTGATACCTAGAAGATTAAGATATTATTATGCCATTAAAAATCAAATTTTCTTTGGAACTTGTCTATGAAATTAGGTATTAGAAATTTAGTTTTGATTCATTTCATAAAAGAGGTCATATGAACTGGGAGTGCTGGTACATGCCCGTAATTCTAACCACTTGGGAGGCTGAAGCCAGAGGATCACAGGTTTGAGGCCAGACTCAGAAACTTAGTGAGACCCTCAATGACTTGGCAATTCTTTTTCTCAAAGTAAACAATAAAAAGGACTTGGGGTGGGGCTGTAGCTGTAGCTAAGTGGCAGAGTGCTTAGCTAGCACATGTGAGGCACTGAGTTAGATCCTTAACACCACATAAAAGTAAACAAATAAAGGCATGCTGTCCATCTACAACTACAAAAAAAAAAAAATAGGAGATATTGTTCAGTGGTGAAGCTCCCTAGGTTCAATTCCCAATACTAAAAAAAAAAGAAAAAAAAAAAAAAGCCACATGAATTTAAAAGGGAGTTGGTTGGAAGCCCGTAGAATAAGTCCACAAGATTGAAAAAAAATTTAAGGAAGCTTGATCATGATCAATCAATCATGATCTTGGGTGTGCTGTGTTGAATGTGGTTGAATCTTTGCATGTATTCCTACATCTCAGGCCTATTTTTAAAAACAAAGCCTAGACATCTTAAGCTACATTTATCAGAATCCCTTGAGGCTAATATTCTACCTGCAAATTAAATTCTACCAAATGGATGCCTGGGCATAAAATTTGGAGGGCAGAGATGTGAAATAGGCCACTCTCCTCCATCTTTTGGGTTGTTTCTGCAGATATATGAGAGACTGAAGAAGTAGCATCTTCTGTAGTAAATCTCCATTGCTTCCAAGAGCCTCCTGTGACAGTGGCTACTCCCTATTTTCAGGTTACTCTTCCTGTGATTCTTTTGGACCCTCATAGTTCTTTCTTGATTTCTCACATTCCTGAATGTGGTGGAGGCAAGAGCTGTCCTCAAAGGTCAGAGCTGTACTGTTCTGAGGTCATTCATGGAGACCCAACTTGAAGCCCATTTCTAGAACCTTCCCATGATTTGATCAATTGCTTCATTGATTGTTTTAAGTTCCTTTATGTTCAAAATTCAAGAAAGTTTTCTGCTTCCTGCATCTACAGTGTGCTGGATATGGCCTTTTATGGCTCTAGGACTTCATGACTTTTAGTCTTCGCATGGTGGTAATCATCTAAACAACCTATATAATCTCTCCCACAGTACTACATTTGGAGTTTTGCTATAATGTTGGCTCTAGAATTCAGTATCCAGGATGAGTCTTTGTGGCAGGCACTTATCCTTGTAAAAAACTAATTTTTATTAACATTCACTCCATTTAGTCATGGAACCTACCTTGGGTGGTGGGAAAAAGCAATTGTTGCTACCATTTGACACAGTGAGCTATGACTTGCTTCAGGACACAAAATTATCAGAGTCAGAATCAAAATTTAAAAATAGATCTTAGAGTTAAATTCAAGACCCTTTACTATCTACCATGATGTCCCCAAACAGGATCCTTTTGGTAACAGAACATTTTTAAAAGAGTTCAAATGAATGCAAGTTGAAAGATTCATTGACTTTTCTAAAAAATCTCCCTGATTTTAAGATTTATACAAATGAAGCTTAATGGCTATGTACACACCTCTTTTGGCTAGTGCTTTCAAGTAGCTCTTTGCATGGCATATATACACAAAGTCAATTTTTGTGTACACTATGCAGGATTTAGGAATGTGGGAAAACTTCATTGCTGCTTTGAAATACAGAGACCAGTGCATAATCTAGAGTCTTTACAGGTGTTCTATATCCATCAGTCGGTGTGGAAACATTCCTATGGAATGTTGGAGAATGGTGTTAAAACAAAGTTCATTTTTGTTCATTGCTAAATAAGTGACATTTATTGCATATGCTGCAACACTTTATACACTTCCCAACATACGTGGAAATATTCTTTTTGTTGGGTTGTTATTAAGGTTGGTCCCATGGCTTCTTATGGAAATCGTGGATCATGGAAGATGGTAGACCAAAGGAAGTACAGAGGATCAGTCGCTTGCTCCCAGGCAAGGTGCAGAGTGACTTGGAACACAATGTAATGTTCATCTTGGAGAAGATAAAAGAGTTATCTGAGATAACTCAGAGACCAGATCTAGATTGCCAGTGCAGGGAGTGAGTATGCCTTGTCTGCATTACACCTATTCCAGGTCTCCAGGGAGGCTCTAGCGTTGTATTATTTATTGGCTTTCCCCAGGGGAACCACAGGTCTGGCACTTGGTGGGTGCTGGTATTCCCTCTTGTTAGTGGAATGAATGAAAAATGGTTTGGTGTGTCTGGCTCATAGTGGGTGCACATAGGGAGGCACGCAGCCTTGAGGGAGACCTGGAGGATGGGCATATTGACAGGAAACCTTCATGACCTTTGCTGTGTCATGTGATTTTGGTTGTAAAGCATACTTTCTATTCCAAATGAAATCTCCCAGAATCCTGAGGGACTTTATGGGCTTCTTAAATAGAGTTTCTCTGTGTGTCTTTGAGAAACAAAATGTTCATCGGCAACACAAAGTTAACTGTTGTCACAGTGCTGATTTCCTTTAAGGCCTAAATACAGCTTAAGGTTGAATGTGTACTCAATGATGATTCTATATTGATTGAAAATTATGGGGCTTTGTGTATTTACATTTCTTGTAACTCTTACCAGTGACTCCATTTTTCTTTAAAAAAAGATGTTCATACATACATTCGATGAAAATTGTCCTTCAAGAAATTCAGAATTGTTGAGAGCGACATCCAAAGGTTGACCAGAAGGAGAACATTCTATCACAATAATGATTCACAAAAAGAAAAAATGAATGGATCACTCTTATTGATAAAATGAGAAAATTAGCAAGGAAAGGCCTATAGTTTTACAACTTTACTTATAATAAATTTTCCACTGTGGTTTTCCCTCTGTACAGAAGCAATGGAAGCCAGTGGAACAACATTTAACTTCCTCCCATCCCCAGCCCTTGTTCATTGTACTTGGCCCACTCTATCCTTCCACCTGCCCTTTTCCTGAGAGAGCATTTTACCGTATTTATTTATGCTTGGAGCCCATCCTTTCTGGCATCTCTGAATCCTGGCTTTATTATTCTCCACCATTACCTCCCTCTCTTTTGACAGTACTTAAGTTTTCCCTCTGTTGGCACTCTGCAGAGAACATAGCAATATGCCTGCATTAGTCTACTTCCCTCTACTATGACAAACATCTGAGATAACCAATTTATAAAAAGATTTATCTAGACTCACAGTTTTGGAAGTTTCAATCCATCATTGATTGGCCCTATTGTGTAGGGTGAACACTACATCATGGCAGGAGCATGTGGCAGAGCTCCTGACCAGGAAAGGAAAGAAGAGAAGGGAATGGGGTCCCACAGTCCCCTTTGGGAGTATATCCCCAGTGACCAAATGACCTTCCAGTAAGCTTCACCTTCTGAAGGCTTCATCTCCCAACAGAGTCACTCTAGGGATCAAACCTTTAACACATGGGTCTTTGGGAAACTTTTAAGACCCAAATTATAGTGAGATCATTATTCAAAAAAGCCCCAACATAAATCTATCACAATGCTCCCCAGCCCTTCTTCCTCCTTTACTTACTGCCCTCTCTCTCTTCTCTTTCCCTCTACAAGGAAAGGGTAATTTCTATTCATTGTCTCACTTTCTTTGCTACCCACTTTTTACCCCTCCAAGCATTATTTTCCTCTCACCACTGCTTTCAAATTGCTCTTGCCATTTCTTACAATGCCTTCAAAATTTCTCTTGCCATTCCGTGAAATAACTTGCTAGGTGCCAATGGCGACTGATATTTTTCATAGTCCACCTAGCTTCTTTTTTGGCAGTACTCTTCCACTCATCCATTCACCCATTCAGTATTCATACCTTATAAATTTATTGATACCTCTTATGAGATATTATGGTAGTGTTATGGACTTATGATGATAAATGGTTTGGTTCTTGTGCTCATAGAGTTTTTCTTTCACCAAGGGAGATAGATGGTAGACCAATAGAGGTATAAATATTTTATTGTAATTGTGATAAGTGCTACAGAAAAAAATAAAATAAAAAAGAGTGCAAGTGATTATAAGAACCATGGAAAGTTTCCTAGGAGAAATTCTATTTATGAAAAGACCTGACTTGTAAGTAGGACTTGGGCCAATATAAGAGAAATGTGTCCCGCTGAGGGAACATTCCAAGCAGTCAAGGAGCAGAGGACTTTGAAGGCAAAAGCAGGATAAGCAAATGGGGCATGCAGCTCAAGTAATGCTATGTGGATAGCAAGAGAGTGCCTGTGTACTGCCTCAGTCCTAGCAGATTTTTGGACTTATCATAACATTAACAGGAGACCATTAAACTTGTGGTTTCTCAGTTTTGACACTACTGACATTTGGAGCCAGACAATTCTTTGTTGTGTTGTTCTAACTTGTGTATTATGGGATGTTTAGCGACATCCTTGGCTTCTACTCACAAGATGCCAGCAGTAAAACCCCCAGTTGTGACAATCAAAATTGCCTCTAAACATTGCCAAGTTCCCCAAGGTGCAAAATTGCTCCTAGTAATAAAATGATATGATATACTATCAACTGATTTTTAAATATCAGGCTACTTCTCATTCTCACTATCTTGTACTTACACAGAGACCCACAAACACACACACACATGCACACAGGGCCAGTAAGTACATGAAAAGATGTTTAACATCATTAGTCACCAGATGAATGCAAATTATGACCACAATGAGATGTCACTTTATATCCACCAAAGCTATATCTCACTGAAATGACCAGTTTTGTCATCCAGGAACTCATGAGGCAATGAGAAGCTTGACTGATGGGGGATCAGGAATTTCACTTTGTTCCCTGGTTTGGCATCTGGTAGATCTGGCCTGGCACTGGAAGAAGCATACTTCCAACTTTTCCCCATATTCTTTTAAAAGGATTTTTATCCTTTTCAGTAAAAGACAAGCAACTTTTTTGGTGGGGGATTTTATATATATATGATAGCAGAATGCATTACAATTCTTATTATACATATAAAGCACAATTTTTCATGCCTCTGGTTGTATACAAAGTATATTCACCCCAATTTGTGTCTTTGTACAGGTACTTTGGATAATAATGTCCATCACATTCCACAATCTTAATTATACTTCTTTACAATGTTTTACATCCTCTACTTTGGAATTTCTTGCCTCCTCTGCTTTATTTTAGGAAATTTCAGACTAGACACACCCCTAGAGGAAAATGCTCATCAATGTTTATGCATATGGAAATTTCACTTCGCTGATCCTAACTTAGCACTCTAGTTTCATATCTAAGACAGTCCTCATTGTGTTGTTATTTCATAGTCAGTGCCTTATGGCTTATGTTTGATGGACATCCACTTTGATATTCAGTTACCCTTAGACTTCTTCCTTAGATAGCATTTTCCTCTGGTGTATCTATTGCCATATTTTCCTTAATGCTTTCTAATATAAATTTTGGGCAATCCCAAGATTTTTATTTTCCTTGTTAAATCTGTAATATTGATTAGCTTAGAAACACATGTCTATTTATGTAAGTTCTCTTTTAATAGGATAAACATTGCTGGGAATTCAGAATTGTGGTTGACCTTGGTCAACAGACCTCTGACAGTGGTGCTAAGGAATGCACTGTGGGTCCAGGACTGATCCTTGACATTAGATTTGAGGTCTAGGGCTATATTTTGTATCAGTTTATTAGGACTGCCATAACGGACTGGGTGGCTCGCATGATAGGAATTTATTTTCCCATAGTTCTGGAGTCCAGAGTCCAAGATCAAGGTGTCAGCAGGGTTACTTTCTTCTGAGAGCCATGAAGGAAGCATCTGTTCCAGGGTTCTCTTCTTGCTTTGTAGATGGCTGACTTCTCCCTCTTCTTTATTTTAGTTTATTAGAGTTTCAGAGGTCTCAGGAGTACCCTTCTAAGATACATCCCAGTGACTCACCTCCTCCTGCTGAGCCCCACCTGCCTACAGTTACCACAGAGTCCGTCCATTCCAAGTAAGAGTGATCTGAGAATCAGTCCAAAACCCACAGTGCATTCCTTAGTGCCACTGTCAGAGGACTCTTGGCCATCCTTGACCACAGTTCTGACTTTACAGTGATTCTTGTGTCTTTATACGATTACAAGAGAACACAGAGACACATGTGCTTCTGAACTAATCAATGTATGGGTTTCACCAAGAAAATAAAAATAAAATCAAGGATTCCATAATTTAACCTTTGAATATCCCTGTGGAAACACAGGAGCTTTTGGGGATGCCTCATATCCAAACCATAACACCTTATCTTCAAATTAGTACAGTCACACTTTGAAGTTATAACATCTGGACATGTGATTTGGTGGGGGAGGAGGTGAACAATTCAATTCTTAGCATTCCTCTGCCTGGTAAAGTGTGTCTCAGATGGCAGTAACATGATAACTGTTATTAGATGTTTGAAGAATTGAAACTTAAAGTAACTAGATTTATTTTGTAATATTTAGATGTTAAAAATTAGATGATAGCTGTATACACGAGGAGGAAAAAAGCTATCTAGTTGGAATTGTCTGAGGAGAACTAAGTTTGTTTAGTGAGAAAGATTTCTATGTTAAGGAGAGTCCTCAGCAAGGAGGTGTACTGCCTTATAGAAAGATCATGCAAGCCACATAGGGCACTTTTAATGTTTCTAGGGGCTGAAGTTGTGGCTCAGTGGTAGAGTGCTTGTCAGGCATGTGTGGGGCACTGGCTTGATTTATATATAATATAAAAATATTTTCTAGTAGCCACTTAAATCAGTAAGAAAGAAACAGGTGGAATGAATTTTAATAATTTATTCTATTTAATAATGTGTATGTTTTAATGTGCAAAAAATATAAAAAATTATTAATGAGGTGTTTTAAATTCTTCCTTTCATTCTCATTCTTTGAACTCTTACAACACATCTTAGTTCCAGAAGCCACAAATCAAGTGCTCAGTTTCTCCAGGGTTGTCACATGGATTTTGCATTGGAGACTATATTCCCAGTGGGATAGGCAATGTTAGCTTTTTTACTGCTGTGACTAAAAGATCTGACTAGAATATTTTTAAAGGAGGAAAAGTTATTTGAGGGCTCATGGTTTTGAGGTCTTAGTCCATAGAAGGCTGGCTTCATTCCTCGGGGCACAGGGTAAAGCAGAACATCATAGTGGAAGTGAATGACAGGGAGAAGCAGCTCTCATGCTGATCAGAAAGTGTAGAGAGAGAGGGTCTCCAAACGCCAGATACAAATATACACCCCAAAGCCGAAACCCCAATTCCCTATCTACTCCAGCCACATCCCACCTGCCTCCAAATACCACTCAATTAATCCCATCAGGGATTAAGTCATTGATTAAGTTAAGGCTACAACCCAATCATTTCTCCTCTGAATTTTCTTGCATTGTCTCACACGTCAGCTTTTGGGGGACACCTCACATCCAAATCATAACAGGGGGCCAAGAAAATGGTTCTTGGGGGACAAAAAGTATCTTCTCACCTTTTTAAAATAAATCCCAGATATACATGCAACATATAAACAGATATTTAGGATATCTGTAATATTAAAACTTCATGAGGGAGGACCAGGAAAATAAATATATCTAAAAAGACTCCTTGGTGTGGCAATAATGACAATATGTTGAGATGAATTGGTGGAGTGCATGTATTTGTAGGTTTGCTTTCTATCGTAGCTTAGCTAGGTTTCCCTCAGCAAGTTATTTAGCCCAAACCTTGGCCTATTAATATGTAAAATGTGACTTATAAGAACTACCTCTTCAGTTATTATACGTACAGTCATGTATTTAATGGTGGGGATCCATTATTCTTGAGAAATATGTCCTTAGAAATTTTGTTGTTGTGAGAACAACACAGGGTGTATTACACAAACCCAGACAGTATAGCTTAGTACATAGCTAGGCCACATCATGCAGTGGTTTGTTCCTAGGCTACAAACCAGTGCAGCATGTTACTGTAATGAATAGTATAGACAGCTGTAACAAGGGCAAGTATTTTTGGGGTCTAGACACACCTAAACATAAGACAGGTACAGTAAAAATACTAAGGAATAAGACTTTTCCAGCGTCATTATAATCTTACAGGACCTACATATTATACAAGGTCCATTGCTGACCAGATTGTTATGTGACACATGACTAGACACACACAGAGGAGAAAATCCATGGGGTGGTAGAGAGGGAAAAGGAAAAGAAAATTGGGGGATCTCATAAATATTGGAAAATAGTAGAGTAGAGGAAAGGGACCAGGGGAGAGTAGAGGGAAGGGAAAGGGGAAATACTGGGGAATGATATCAGACAAGTTTATATATAAATAAATAAATAAATGGAGTTTATTGAAATTCATGGAGTTGCAGTAAATAGCAGTTGAGACAGTAAGACAGTCTTCTTTCTTCAATTGACTTCATGGAATTTATACTGTTTCGCACAGACAGAATCCAAAGTACTTTCAGAGTGTATTCTTTTTTAAAAATTTTGTTTTATCTGTTCTTTTTAGATATACATGACAGTAGACTGTCTTTTGACATATTACACATACATGGAGTGTAACTTCCCATTCTTGAGGTGGTACACAATATCAGCTAAATCACACTATTATATTGTGTACATGTGTGAATACATAAAAACAGATCCCAACATTATGTATAACTATAATGCTCCAATACAAAATATGGGAAAGAAAGAAAATCCATGGGAAGGTCATACCACAGTGACTAACCTAGAACAAATGTTAAGGATGGGTCCATTGTTATTCTATCAGGGATTTTTGTAAAAAACAAAAAAATATATGCTGGTATTAGGGGGAAGTTTGGGTCACTAATGCCTTTGGTAGTTTTTCTCAGTTTCTTTAGGATTTATCATTGATTTATATCAGCTAATGGATAAGAACATTTTTATTATAATAAAGAGCTACAGGCTTTGGTAATGTTAATGTGATCCTGATGAGTATTTTTCTTGCTGAAATGTTTGTCATTTTTTTGGATGTTAAGGTTTTGTGGAAATTCTTTATTTTCTCTCTCTCTCTCTCTCTCTCTCTCTCTCTCTCTCTCTCTCTCTCTCCCTCCCTCCCTCCCTCCCTCCCTCTCTTTGCTTATAAAAAGAAAAACCTCTATTAACTGGATAAAATGGGAAACTTGAGGGCTGGGGATGTGGCTCAAGCGGTAGCGCACTAGCCTGGCATGCGTGCGGCCCGGGTTGGGTCCTCAGCACCACATAGAAACAAAGATGTTGTGTCCACCGAAAACTGAAAAATAAATATTAAAAAAATGAGAAACTTGAATAGATTAGTAATAAAAAACAAAATTTAAACTTTTGATAAAGATTTTTTTCGACAAAATTCTAGGACAGCACTGTAGTCACCCTTACGTTTTCACATAGAGGTGATATCTTACAGAAATTACAATTTAAAATTAATAGTACTTTTGAAGAATAATTGTAATCATGTAGGAGTTATTACAGGAATATAAGAATACTATTTTAAAATATGTTAATAGATCAAATCAATAATCTAAAAAGTATGAAATTCAGAAATTCCTTTACTTTGTTTCTTGACTGTCCTTTATGGGCCTGAAGACTTTTTGAAGATTGTAAGTAGTAGCTTCTTATCATTATATGAGTCTTTGCTATTGATGATATAGGAATGGTAAATTAGTTCCTTTCAGACAAAAAATAGTAAGTGTAAAATTACTGTACATCATCCACTATTACTAACTTAAGACAGGTGTGTTTATTCCATTCTTTTTCTAAGGCAGACATTGATTGGGAAAATACCGTATAGCTTTAAATAGGCAAAAAGGAGTTCAATTCTGAGAGACAGTGTACTTAAAAGATACTCATTTACCTACATTTTAAGCTAATAGATCCTTGAATCTTAACATTTTTATACTTCAGACCCAAAGTTTCACCCACCGTAGGCCTACATCAACGGTTCTCAAAGTATGGTCCCTGGACCACTAGCATCAGCATCACTTTAGCTTATTAGAAGTGGAGACACTCAGATTCCATCCAAAATATAGTAAATGGAAAATGGGGAAAGGGCCCAGCAACCTGCTTTAATAACAGCTCAGGAAATCTGATTCATCTGAAGATTTTAAAATGGCCATCTTGTGGAATACAGCTCTCATTAATATTAATGGTGAGAAAAAATAAATAAAACATAGACCCTCTGAGGGTTGAGTTCATCCTTCTGTGCTAAGTTACTTCAAGAGTCATTCCCATCTGCAGTTTCCTTGGGAATGAAGGCTGAATTTGTATTTCAAAGGTTATACCTGGGCATAAGTTTTGACAATGTAAAGTATTTGAGATCTTGGTTGAGTGGCTGCTTTGGTATGGAGAAAATATAGATTATTGCAGCTATGTGGGAAGTAGGAAGAAAAGCAGGTGGAATTGAAAATGGAGATTTGTGTATTTCTGGGTCAAATCCTGCCTTGCATGGCAAGAATGCCAAGTTCCAGCTGATCTTGGAATGTTAGAGGTGATTATGGAGGAAGCAGGCAGGGTGCCCAGATAAATGATCATTTAACAGAGGAACTGTGGCCGGAAGAGTGGGGTCATGAAAATATTGAACAAAGGAGCTCTGATTTGGAAGGAGGAGAAGGAATAAGCTAGAAATAGCAGTATCTGAAACAAATGAGGCAGCCTCATACAGTGTTCCAAGATCTAAATTTGAGCAGTTTTGCTGTGCTTACTTAAATATTTGGTTGTCTGGGATCCTAGCAATGAATTGCCACCTAGTTTTGGTTAGAATCCTGTCAGAAGCTCTGATAAGAAAAAGAACTGACCTGAAAATGATAAGTTACACCTACGGGTTCATTCCAGTTGATCTAGAAGTAGATATGTGTGCAGCCTGCCAGAGCTCTTATTTTGCCCACCTGTAGAAGAGTAAGTGATGAAACAGGACCAAAAATATTGCTGCAGTTTATTGGAAATATTGCTGTGAACTGTTTTGCATGCAATCTCATGGAAGAAGCCTAAAATAATCTTTAAATTACCGTTTCATTAGAATATCAGATTTGTTTCCAAATGTCTTTTTTTCTTGACATTTAAAAGTGATCTTGAAAATTAAAAATCCTAGCATAATTGTACTGAATCCTAACAGAACAGTTCTCATAAAAGATATTTTTCAAACTGCATGTTAAGAATATCAGGATAAAACAGGATGGCAATTCCTCGAATTATTAAACATAAAACTGCCATAGGATCCAGCATTTCCACTTTTGGATAGATACTGAGAATAACTGAAAGAGATATTTGCACACCTATGTTCTTAGCAGCATTGTTCACAATTGCCAAAAGGTGGAAACAGTGCAAATGTGCATTGACAGAGAAAGGGATAAATAAAACATGGTGTACACATAAAATGGAATGTGCTTTCAATGTTCTTAATGCTATTGGACTGTGCGCTGAAGCTGATAAATTTTACATTAAAAATGTTTTACCATAAAAATATATCAAGAGATACTTTTATATTTTTAATGCATCTGTTTTTACATATAATCCAATATCATAATAATGAACACCTTTATATGGAAGGCAGTTGTCCAGGTGCTTTACCCCAAATAATCCTGTTTAAATTTCATGCTGTACTTTTTGGTAGGTAATTGTCTCTTATTTTTAGTTATGTAAATTGAGGTGCCAAGAAAGGACAGGCAAGAATCTGAACCCAAGCGGATAGGCTGCAAAGCTGAGTTCTTACAACAAAACTTAATAGACTGGGCATGGTGACTCACATCTGTACTCTCTGCTGCTTGGAAGGCTGAGACAGGATCATAAGTTCAAGGTGAACTGGGCAGGTCAGCAAGACCCTATCTCAAAATAAAAATTTTAAAAGCATTGGGAAGATGGCTCAGTGATAGAGTGTTTGTCTATCATGTGTAAAGCCTTTGATGCCCAGTATTGAGAGAAACTTCATTAAAAAAACTTAATAAGTAGATAAAAAACCATGAGTACTGCTTTACTAATCAGAAAAAAAAAAATCTCACATTCCAAAATTATCTCTCCAAGTCCCAATTTTCATTGCAAGTTCCTTTGAACATATAAAGGCTATGGCATACTATATAGTTATAATATTCATGAAAAATTGCAAAAACTGGCAATTTATATCTATTTAAAAAATACAATTCCTGCAAAGGCCTGAGTATTTCAGCAGAAAAGTCTGTATCTTGTGACACGCATTTTCTTGTGCAGATGGTATGTCTTTCTGAAAATTGCCAGAAGAAAAGAACACATATTTTAGAAATGTTTGATATTGTAATCACAATGCATGCAATTTTTGCTCTATAATATGCATGCATTAAATTCAGGAGACTATTTGTCTGTGATGTTTTAGCATGTGAAATTTACATTTGCAGCAATTTTGTGTGTATCTTTCCAAATATGTAGAAGATGGCCTTATTTACTGTTACCTTGGAAACAGCAATGCCCAACTGCTACGCTTATTCTCTTTAGTACAATTAAAAATCATTTTATGGAGCAAATGTAATTTAAAATATTATCCTCAAGCATAGATTTTAATTAACTTTATTCATATGAAATAGGTAATGATGGTTAGTGTTAAAATTATGTGGAAAACTAAATATAGCTTTTTAATAGAAAACATGTCAATGCCTTTAAAAACTTGTCTTAATCAATAAATGTATCACTGGACTTTTCCTTTACAAGTTATTTACAAATATTCTGATTATTGGTAAAGGATCTTGATTACATGGTTAATAATTCTATGAAATTATAAAAATGCCATGCCTCATTTTTTTTTTTCAAAATTTTGGTGAGCTTGAACTATAATTAGTCTTTCTTCAGTAACTCCTGAATGGGACTTTCCATAGTAATGTATGTTGACATACATGTTTTTTCTTATATTTTTAGGACTCCACTATTGTTACTCCAATTATTTTGAGGACTGACCCTCAGGGATTTTTCTTTTACTGGACAGATCAAAATAAGGTAAGAAATGTCTTTCATAATTTTTCCCATTATTACTGCTTTGCAAAATATCTATTTAATTGAATTATGTAAGTATATCCAGTTCACAGGTGCCTCTTAGGAATTTGTTTATAGATTCTGCTTCCAAGGAACAGCTGAGGTCAAATGTTTTAGGACTTTTCAAGAATACTGATTTGAATCATTAGATTTGTTAAAACCCCAAATAATTGGTAATTTTCAGTTTTGCTTATATTATTCGTTAGGACAAGAATATGCAAATTATGAACTGGATTTGGTGTAGAACATTATTAGGCAGTGTTGCTGGTTGAAGTCCTTGCCCATAAAGAATGAAGAGAAATGATGAGAAAATCACTTTTGACCCAATGACCATAGCCTTGACTTTTCCTTTTCCTTTCTTCTCCCCTGTGTTGTTCATTAAGAATTCTTCCAGCATCAACAGGAATTTGGCCTTGATAATTTACTCATGTTAGAAAATCAAGGATAAGAGTTCTCTAACTTTTTCCTTCAGGTTTCAGAAGTCTTCCCAAATTAGCTTTTTGCCCACAATACCAGGAATTTAATATCTCATTTGTTATGAAACCAATTGATGATCCATACTGAATTATTAAAAAGTAGAATGTCTGAAGATCATAAGATTTATTTGAGGCTTAACAGGCATTTAGATGAGAATATTCATAGAAAGTGGTTATTATTTTAAAAGTTATTGGTGTAATTCTACCCTTGAACCTAAGAGGCACCAAATACAGAATATTTTCGTCCTCTGAGTCCTGAGATTTGGAGAGATGGGTTAGAGTGCCTTTGAAGTGCTAAATACATTTTGAAACCAATAGAATAGGAATAGAATACCTTAGACTATCTGGGAGCTCTAGGATTACTGGAGAAGAGTGTCCAAAATGTTAACTCTTTCAAATCTCCTCATTAGATCTCTGGTATCCAAAGTTCCTGGAATTATCCCTCTCACCTTCCTCCTTTGGGGCAATGTCAGTTACATCTTTGAGCAGTGAGTTGGAATGGCCCTGTGCATTGGCAATTTTGCAGGGCAGTGTGGGCTTTGGGGAAAGGTTTTAGGGTACTGGAAAGTAATGTCTGGCCCCAGGGGCTAGTCCTGAGTGGGCCCATTTACATATTACCCCAAAGGCAGATTTCAGCCTTGTGGTCCTATAGTTATTTTCTAAATACTGTATTGCATCCTGCAACCATCTGTGGCCACAGATGTGGGATTGAACCATAGACTATGCTCATGTCAAAAATTATGTCTGAGTAGGATTTCATATTTAATGTTCACGTTTATTACTGGGTGTGTTAATCACTTTGGCTTAGACATTATGTTTGGTTTCCTGCTGTTATGTATAAAACAATGGCTTGAAAGAGTTTTTTTTTTTTCCTCTCCTCCAAACGCTATTTTTAGAGCTGTTGGAGCTATATTCCTGAAAGATATATTTATAATGCCTAGAGTTTTCTTAAGGTTGGGTATTTGTACAAGAGACCAAACTGTCAGTTTGATTTTTCAACTTGTAAATCAAGCTTCTATAAAAGCAAGAGAAGATATTTTGGGATTTTTAAATAATTCATGGAGACTCAGTTAAGCATCCCTTGAAGACCAATCATAAATATTTCTTTGCTGAAGAGAAAGGGCTTAGGACCAAAGGTTCTTTGATGCACTTCTATTGTTCCATGAACCTGATATTTTGACCCATGCTTATTTTCAAATATGGGAAATTTTCTTTTAGCTTTTTTACACCAGCCTTTTTCTCTTGGTCCTAGTTATGTATTTGACCAATTGAAACAAGTAATGTGGGTAGCAATTCCTTTTATCTCTTTTCATGAATATTAATCTTACAGTTCTAGATAGAGATGGTACATTTCCCTTTTCCTTTTTAGATACCTAATTCATTACTCAGTCATTTTTCAGTTCAGAGGTTTACTTTTTGGTCAATGATTATATATCTTAGAATCTAAAAAATGAGGAGATGTAAGAAAAACAAACTTAATATGCTTTCAAGTTTGTCATTTTCTTTCTAGCTTTATGCCTAGTCCCGGAACC
Organism: Marmota monax; assembly: GCF_021218885.2. Taxonomy (NCBI): domain Eukaryota; kingdom Metazoa; phylum Chordata; class Mammalia; order Rodentia; family Sciuridae; genus Marmota; species Marmota monax. The sequence goes on along the minus strand of NW_026695222.1, from coordinate 5,598,143 downwards.
AGGACAAGAGATGCATTCACTCTTAGGAGATGGACTGTTATAGGAATCTGTTCTAGCAAATGTAGATTAGAAGAAATGGTGCACACAACAAACTTTGATACATCAAGCTCATAGTCAGCATTTTTGCATAAGACTATCTAATGGTTCTTGGTGGAATTGTGCAATCATGATGTGACTTAGAGGAGTATTTTCATTATGATATATATATTTTTTCTGGCAAGTATTCTTAAGAATCTATTTCATGTTATTATAGTGATCCTATCTCAGAAAAAAAATATGATGCTTTTGTTTGGCCTTTGATGTTGCACACTCGTTTTCCATTGGTTGGGGACCTTTATTAGTATTTATTGTAATATGCCTCTTTTGACTTCTTCTTTTGACCTTTTTTTGTAACATATTCCCTCTGTGGTTCATGAAGCTTATACCAGAGCATTTTGATTAGCAATCACCTAAGCCTTGCGTGCTTACAAGTGATTTGAGTGGCTTTAAGAAGTTCTTGCTAAAGAGTGTTATTAAAGAGAGCTTTCTTTTTCTAGCTTTGGGAAAAAAAACAAAACAAAACAAACAAACAAACAAACAAAAACAACCTGCCATTTGTACTGTCTAACTCCTGTCCTTCTCTGCTTATGGGTACATTGTACCTCTTACCTGAGCTTCCCCCATTCTAAGCTTTTGGCTTTTCCTCCATAGACAGTGACATGTTGCCTTCCCCAGCCCTTCCTTTGATGCGTCATCATTGAAATGATAGGTGCCAAAGAAGACAGCACAGATGAAAAATTTCAGAATTAAAAACCAGAGCTGGCAAGTCATTTTTAGGTAACTGAAATGGGTTTCAGTGAAACAGTGACAGGATTTGGGGGGTTGGTGGAAACAGATAAATATGAAAATCATTTTTAGGAAGAAATGTTCATACTTTTTACCAGCTCTGGACTTATTTTGACAATTCTTCCCATTTATGGTTGGTTCTGTAAAATCTTATTGAATAAAATTAGCAAATGCAGCTTTCTGAATATAACTATTTTGAGCATGGTGGTTTTTCTAGTGTAAATGTAGATTTATGTGAAGAGGATAAGTTTATTTCTAAGTCATGGGTGAGAAGGGGCTCCTGTCTAGCTGGAGTAGTGAAGGGCTGAATTAGGATATGACTTTTTTTTTTGTTTTGGATCTATGCCATGTGGGTACCAGTACCATATCAGGAAGTGTCAGCCATGAGAAGTATGTGATCAACAAGATTCTGCAGCAGAGTTTTGAAGGAAAGACTGAAGCAGAAAAGAGGGTCAATGTGAAAGAGCTAACACCTTTCTGTAGTCCAAGGAAGGTACTTAACCTTCTCCTTGCAACTCGATGCCCTGCTTGTATGCCAAGGTTGGTGTGAAAATAAAACAAGTTGCTACTAGTTCAGATCAGAAGTTCACTGTAGTTTGGTAAATGCTTCCTTGTATCCATAAAACAGGAGCTCAGGGTAAGGGAGAAGAAATTCATAATAAATTTTAAAATGAAAAACACACATTTTCAATGAAGGATTCTTACTACTTTCTTTGTTATAGATTTTTAATTTTGCAGATAATATAAAGATATCTTTTTGTTCTTGTTGTTTGGAGAGAAAGTATAAAGCAGTGTAAATATTCTCAAGCCATACCATGGTGAACCCCAGTCCTAGTCCTTTATCTGAAGTCTACTGGTAATGGCTCCTTGGTTTCTTCCTGGGTTTCATTATTTAAATTTTTTTTTTTTTTTTTTAGTTTTATTTAGTCTTTTTTTTTTTTTTTTTTTTTGGAACTGGGTATTGAACCCAGAGTTCTCTGCCACTGAGCTACATCCCTAGCCCTTTTATTTTTTATTTTGAGACAAGTTTTTGCTAAGTTGCTGATGTTTGTGATCCTCCTACCTCAGCTTCCAGAATTGCTAGGATTATAGCCATGCACCACCATGCTTGTTTGGGTCTCCTTTTAATGAATCTGTGCAAGCATAAGTATGGAAATGTTTCATTCTGTTTTGTTTGTATTAACTTTTTTTAAATGATTTTTTTTTAGTTGTTGATGGACCTTTATTTTATTTGCTTACTTATATGTGGTGCTGGGAATCGAATGCAGTGCCTCTCACATACGAGGCAAGTGCTCTACCGCTGAGCTACAACTCCAGCCCCTGCATTCACTTTTTTTTTAAATATGTATTTTTTAGTTGTAACTGGACACAATACCTTTATTTTATTTACTCATTTTATGTGGTGCTGAAGATCGAACACAGGGCCTCACGCATGCTAAGCAAGTGCTCTACCGCTGAGCCGCAACCCCAGCCCCTGCATTCATTTTTAATCCAACTTTCATCCTGTTTTTTTTTTTTTTTTTTTTTTTTTTACTATTCCACAACTTGCTTTTTACTTCTCAGTATTTCTTATAGAAATTTTCATATGTGTATTTGACTTATTCTTTTACATTGCTCTATTGTATCCTAAAGAATAGATTGCTAACTTTTATTTGCTAATACAAATGGTGGACCTTTGATGTTTATTTCTAATATGGAGCCATAGCAAGCAATGCTATAATAGAGAGTGATAGCCTTGTCTACATCTTTCTGAGTATATGGTCCAGGGTATCCCTAAGGGATGTGCTTAGAAGTGCAATTGCTGATTGAAGTCTATACATATCCAAAATTCTAGCTATTGGCTGTGCTGTGCCTTGCATAACCCCCCTGTCTTAATATGAGAGAAACAGTGTTCTTAAATCTCACTAGTACTGCTAGGAAACATTCTGATTTTTGCCAATCTGATACAACAATTGTATCTCTTTGTTTTAATCTGCTACAGCCCGATTGGCTAGTCAACAATGTATATTTTCTTGCATGTTTTGGCTGGCCGTTTCTGTTCCTTCTTACATAGATTGCCTGCTTATACCTTCTGCCCTTGTGATGGTAGTTCTCTTTGCATTCTAAATGTTAATTTTGTAACTGTTGTAAATGTTGCAAACTTCTTCCTGTCTGTGGCTTGTTTTGAATTTCTTAACATCAGATTCATGCATGACAAAAGATGGCTCAGAGCCTTAAACCTAATGCAGTCATATTTTAGTGTTCCTTTCCTATTTTTCTACTCATCATATGTGTCACTGTCCTCATTATTAGTCTAGGTTTGTCTGGTTTCGTTTTCTGTGGTGCTAGGAATCCAACCACTGAGCTGCATTCTCAGCCCTTAATCTTGGTTTTTAATCTATGTGTAATATATTTTGGTGGGAGGTAGAGTTCTCTAATTTCTTCAGATTATTAGTCCTGTGGGTTGGTGCTTCCTATAGTTTTTAGTTGTGGCCAGCTGCGGTAGCAACCCATAGCACGCCCCACACATTCTTTTCTTTTTACTACTTGAGATTCAACCCCGGGGCTCTCTGCTGCAGAGTTCCTTTTCTTGTTTTATCTCAAGACAGGGTCTCACTAAGTGTCTAAGTCTGGTCTGTAATTTGCAATCCTACTGCCTCAGCCTTCTGAGTTGATGGGATTACAAGCATGACCACCTTGCCCAGCTAGCACCTCCTTTCTTGTGGCTTTCTTCCTGGCTTAGAGTGTGAAGCGTGGGGGAGGTGGGGTCTGTAGTGGCAAGATGCATCTGAGTCAGTGTTCCTATATGGTTCCTAGTGTGGGCACCTTCACCACTTGGTTTGATGGCCATAGAGTATTTCATGCATTTCAGTGCCTGCAGACTTCTGCATTGTCATTTCCTACTTCATTCCTATTTATCTCCTGCCTTTTATACTTTCTGGTTCAACGAGTGCAAACATTATTGTTTACCCATGATCCTAGATTAAAGACATAAATTTATACCTGTGTATTTAGTCATTTCTAGGGACACAGGACAGGAGGGATTGGCTCTACCATCTGCTCCATCTGCCTGTCCTGTTCTGCTTTATGATTTTGCCTGAGACACCATTTGGGATTATTATACAGAGCGATGATTAAGTTTCTATAAACGGCAACTATAGATCACTTTCTCTTAACCTTAAATTCCTATACAGAGTTCAAAAACAAAGTTTAAAAGTTAAATATTTACCTAAGCCACAGTGACATTTCTCAGCATGAGTCCAGAGTTCAAAAAATATTTTAAATGATGTGTCATGAACCTCTACAAGAAGAGCTAGTGATTTCCTATTTAAAAAAAAAAAAATACCCCATCAAGAACTACTGAGCACACATTTTATGAATGGTCATTTAGCAGAGGAGCTTCCTCTTTAGGACCCCCTTGTCTACTATATTCCAGAAACATCAGTTTTTGTCTTTCTTGTGTGAGACAAATGGAATAGGGGACTCTAGGGTTGACTGAGTGCTTGAAGGCATAATGAGGTAGTTAGAAATGAAGAAGATGAAGTTTATTTATTTTTATTTGTTAGCTATTCCCAAAGGCTGAAACAGTAACTGAAATTACCTTGGAAAGCAGCAAAATTCATGTGAAGGTTGCTTTGTGAGGGCTGCAATTGTTCTTTGGCCTGGAGCACCTGTCTTTGCTGACTACCCAGCAGCATCAATGGATGAAGTCCTTTCCTTCACCTTCCCTGCATTTCCTTTGCAGTATCAATAACTAGAAGAGGCACAGTATCATGTCTGTGCCCTTGACCTTACTGCTGCATAGGACACTAGCTGGACACCAGTGGCCAGCCAGCTCCTGCATTCTTTTGCTCTTTTGGCCACTAGAGCTCACTTTGCCTTCTATGTAGCTGCTCAGAACTTTCTGGCAATTAACACTCAAACAGACCAAGAGGTGGTGCAACTCAGAAGTGTGTGTTTTATGGCATTGCACAGAGCATGCCTGTGGAGTGAAGCCCGTTACCCCTAATGGTAACTGGCTTGATAAGTTACCCTGTATGTTATCCTTCCCTTCCTGTATCACTTCCTCACTACTAACATGTCTGAAAACCACCTCTAAAATAAACTTCTTTTACTAGAATCCTTGTGCAGGAACTTCTTAATGTGGATACATAATGCCTAACAACTTAATACCAATATTTCCTGATTAGGGATGTAAGGGAATTCCTTGGGTAAAAAGCACTGGAACATATTAGGTGAATACTTTGTCCAAAGCCAGGACTGGTTTTCCTAAAACAGTTTTAATTTGGGAAGCCTGAATCTGGTCACAAAAACAAGCTTTGAAGTTGTTGTAGCAGATGTGGGTTTGGGTTCTGGGTTTGCTGTCTACTTAATGAGTCATCTTCAGCAAATCTCCTGGACACTCTAAGCCTCAGTTTCTGCATCTGTAAGACAGGTATTGCTGTCTTAGAGTTGTTGTGAAGGCTGAATATAAAACATGAAGTGCCCAGCATCATGCACACTACCTTCTAAAATCTCCTTCCTCTCTGCTGGCTTTTATGTAACAAATAATTAGTCTCCAACTAAACAGTTGTCCATAATTAATTCTTAGGGACCACAAATGTACTGTTTTGAAAACCAACTGATTGTTTATTTATGTATACATTTCTATTGCTTTTTTTTTCTTCTTCTTCAAGGCAACACTGACCTGTTTTCTGTTTAGACTCTTGTGGTCTTTTGATCCAGAGCACTGAAGCTTAGATCTGTTTGGGCAAACAAGATGTTTATTTATGTATTTCATAATGTTTTGGGAACAGAGCCAGGGAAGGCAAAAGAAGGGTTTTATTGCTTAAAAGACTTTTCCTCTGAGAATAATTTGCTAATAAATTCTCCATCATAGGTGAAAGTTTCTTAGACCACAGGGAACTTGAAACATCTTAAGGAACAAGCTTTAAGATGATTTAAAGAATTTTGATAGGAGAAAATGGTAGTATTCACAAGAATTAAATGCCACCATGGTTGTCTGTGCCTTCTTTTCCTAAGATAACTGTTTCAGTATTATTACAGTTATTATTATAACAGTATTATTACATTGGCATCAGGTAGCTCTTTCTCATTCACACTGATTAGATCCTTAAAAATTAAACGTTTAGTGATTTTTGAGCATAGTTTAAACAGATGTGGGTCAAATTGCTAGGAGCGAGTCTCTATTCCTCAGTTAGTACTTTTTGATACAAAAAATGGTATGAAACATTGAATTGGAAGAATAGGGAATTCATCTATGCATTGTTTATAAGTTTTGTTTCTTGCCACAGGGAAAATCCATTGTCCTTTATAGTGAACAGAATTACCAGATACGTGGGAGTGACATGAAGTTTTTCTCTTTTGTTGGAATTACAGATGTTGTAGATAGAGTATACTAATTTAGTTGCTCTTGGGTTTATTTTCTTGCCAATTTAAGATTATTTGATCCTCCTGATGGGGTCATATGGAGCTCTTTCTATGTTTAATCAGAAGATAAACTTCTTTTTGCCTTTTGGTAAAACAAAGTTTAGATCAATAGTTGAGTTATGTAAACATTTACCCCCCCCCACACACACACACAAAGATTCAAATAATATACTTCATTATTTCATTCTATTTTTTGTATTTTATCATTGCTAATTTTATTTAAATGATTTAAAAAGGCAAAAAGGCAAACCCTGATTAAAGTAAATTATTGGGAAGTCAGTTCTTACACATAAGTAAATTTCTCAAATCTAGGAAGGATTTGACATTTGCTAGTTCAGTTTGCACATACTTTTTCACTATTATTATTGTCATTGTCATTATCATTAGTATCAATAATAGCAAACACAGATATTGTTTTCTGCATGCCAAGCATCATTAATACATATGTGTGCAGTGTATATACATTTTTGGGGGTATATATATCTATATAGTATAGAAATTTGGTATGTAGAGTATATATTTATAGTGTATATGCAATATATATATGCTATATGTATACTTTTATAGTGTACATCTATTCATAAACATAGTATGTATAATAATATACATAAATATTATTATTTATGAACAGAATATACTATAATATACATAACTATCCTGTAATGCATACATACTATTAAATCATTTTCAAAAGCCTCTGAAGGACAACACTATAATTATAAAGTGAATAAGTTGAACTGCACACAGAGGTCATGTTCTGACCCTAAGTCCTATTGTTGGTTAGTGGCAGAGTCAGGAGCAGAATCAACGCAGGTAGCCTGACTGTGTAGACTGGCTCTTACTTAAAAATCTGATTATTGTGTAATTTTGTTTACCTGTAGGATTTTTTCCCCTTAAATTTGTTAAAAAAAAAGCAAGAAACCTCAGTAGGTATAATACATTTGCCTGGATGAGGCAAACTGTATGCAGAAGGGGTTCTCATTAATTCAATAAACTTCCTGAGCGGATGTGCACACTCTGCCTTTCCTGTCCAGGGCATAGCCTATTTTCCTGCTGAAGTAATCCTCCATATGAGTACTCACAGGCTCCGCTAGATTCTGAATTATTTGACAATGATTGCATAATATTCCCTATACTGTATGTAATAAGTCAGGAAATTACTAGAATTTTTTTAGAATGTTTCTCAATATCCAAGAGTGAATCAAAATAGATTTTTCGGTTATATTCAGTTCATTAAAATTCATTTGCTTTCCCATTCCCCGAATGCTCCAGGTATTAGCCATTTGTTCTGTCTTTACTAAACACGTCCTTGGCATTAATGTCCTGTTTGTGAACCTTTATGTTTTATTTTTCTAGATTCTATTAGATCAAGGCACTGTTTAAATTCCATAATTAATTAATTGAATTAGCTACATTTTTGAATAAGGGAATATGGAATTAAGAATAACCTTAAAGGTCTAAGGGTGTAGTTCAATGGTAGAGCACATACTTTTGGTATGCATGAGGTCCTTAGTTCAGTCCCTAGCACATGTGTGAGCATGTGCTTGTGCACACAAACACACATACACACATACACTACTTACAAAATTATTTCATTTTATATCTTAACTTTTATTTATGAATACAAAGCCAGATGTTATCTTAAATCGCCACATCTTGTCATTTCTTATCAGTTTGTAGAAACCCTTCCCTTATTGACACAGGTACCCAATGAGGGAGAATAATAATTTGCAGGTGTGATCGGAAGCTTGCCCTTTAGTAACCTCTACATCATGCATTTGATAAAAGTGAAAGCACATTTCTTTCATTACAGTGTTTGGTTTTCACTCTGTCTTTTGTAGGGAGTGTGGATTGTGATGAGAATGATTTCACATGAGATTTCTCCCTGCTTTTCTGCCCAAACTCCCTCCTTTCTTAGGGACTGTGTCTGTAAACCTTGTTACATCATGACAATCCATGCACCTGTGTGAATGAATGCTTCACTGAAAAGTTTTATGGGGCAGAACTAGTTGCTATACTGAGAAGCTAATGACTGTGCTGCTATACATAATGGATTCTATTTTTAGATGAACATTTGTTCCTTTTACATGGCTTAATTATGCAAGAGGACTGCAGTTCCAGGGCTATATTATGAATATTGAGATATTAGAATCCAGAGTAGATGTGACCTTAGATATGTTGTGACTTTTGCATCAATTTGAGTCATGACGTAGTTTATAACTAAACAGAAAAAAAATTAAAACAAAGCACCAAAACAATTTTTGGTGTTTGTAGGTCGAATTCTTCCAGCAGCTGACGCCCCAAGCTCAAGTGACTTATTCAGGAGATGACCTCAGGAAACATGGAAAGGACAGTGGGGAAGTGAGAGAGTCAAGGGAAGGCAGCCAGTGCAGGATGAGTGACAAAGGTGAGTAGACAAAGGAAGCTTCATCCTGCTGAGAATCTTGGTAGACACTGCAGGGAGTTCCATCAGTTCTCTTTAGTCAGTGACTGAAGGCAGCTCTCTCAGGAGTATTGCTTCAGCTCTTCTGCCAGCTTCTCTTGGTGGCTCAGAGGGTTCCAGGCAAGTGAGGCCCAGGTTCTGAGAAAACCCTCAGACATAGTTACAGTTGGAAGCTGTCAGTTGGCATGTGTGAGAACACATGGGCACCACCAGTGCTGACTACTCTGGGGGCTTTAATTTTCAATGAACCAGATTTCATACATCTATACCTAGGGTGCAAACTAGAGGCTGGACCTGTTCATAAACAGATCTTGCTTAGTTTGCATAATACCTTAAACACATAAACATGAGTTCTCAGCATTTAAAAACCTGGTGATTTAATTTGTAAATCTAGATTTCAAAAACAAAACAAAACAAACAAACAAAAAAACCCAAACAAACAAACAGAAAAAACAGAAGGCATGCCAACCTACAACATCATACCCGCCATGGCCACATTTAATTGGAGTAGAGCAGCAGCTGCCTGCTTTAGACAGAGTTTGGTACCAAATCTACCACATTCCTCACCAAGCTACCCTACCTAATTTATATGACCAACTTAGATGCTTGGGGGTAAGTTTAAGGCTTTTGTGATAATATTCTGTACTGGAAGCGTCAGTAAACTAATGATTACAAAGCTTCATGTGAAATGTAGTTAATTCTGTCACAGCGTGCCTATTGGAGTACTATGGCAGAAAGAACTGAATTTTTTGTAGTGGAAAAACATGGTTGAAGGTTTGAGTATCCAGGTCCTGTTCTTAAGTTCCATAAGCAATTGATGCCCTAAGCCCTCTTCTTCTCTGTGAAATATGGATCTGAAGTATAGGAGCCCTGAGGTCCCTCTCCACTGTAAAAGACTATTATTCCAAAGTGACTTTCACGTGCAATTGTACTAGGTAAGATTTATAAATATAACTCCTTTCAAAAGAATTCAAGTTGAATTGGGCCATTAATCTAAGGGAAATAAGAATAGTGGGCTCTGGGATACCAAGCAGAGTGACTTCATTTAGTGGAACAAAGGGGATTAATTTCAACCCTAGCCCAAGGCAGTGAGTATTGTCTGGTATAGCCAACCAAAGTGGCTACTCCTTTCCTCAGCATAGAGCTGTGCTGTCTGTACCATATCATGAAGACTTGTGGCTTTTTATATGTTCACTTTGATTAAGATAAAATACAATTAAAAACTCAGTTTCTTACTCTTACTAGTCATATTCTCAGTGCTTTAAAGCCATCTGTGGACAGTTACAGTTATACACTTCCATCATGGTGGAAAATTCTTTTGGACATTGCTGCATAGTTTGGATTGGGAATGACTCTTCAGAGCCAGTGCAGTTTCCTTGCAATAAAAAGTTTTCTTGAACTGATGGAGAAAGAACCATTCTGTCTTTTGTGGGATTCTGGTCTACAAGTATGTGATATCTGGACCTGCTTTTGTTATTTTGTTTTTGTGGAAGAATATGGTGGTGTAGGTAGCTGAGACACTACTTTGGGAGCAGAAGAGGGAAGCTTATCCTGCAGAAGACAGGGTAAGCTTAGTCTGTTTTGTGTTTCTGTGGCAAGATACCTGAGGCTGGGTACTATGTAAATTAAAGGGATTTATTTGGCCTTCAACAATTCTGGTGGCTGGTGGATCCAAGAATTGTGGCACCAGTGTCCTGGTGGGGGACACACCTGGCTGCATTACAACATGGTTAAGAAATGAAACTGACAGCATGAAGAAGGGGCCAAGTGCATGGGATGTCCTTGTATTATAACAGTTTTCATGAAAACTCACTCCCTCCTGCTAGAATTATACCAATCCCTTCTGAGGTTGATACCATTAGTGTCCTAATTAATTTGCCTCAGGCCCCTCCTCTTAAAGGTCTAATTACTTCCACATTGTAACACTAGGGACCCAGCTTCTAGCATATGAAATTTTGGGGGACACATAACAACCATATTTAAATCAGAGCACTAGTGACGAACCCAGTAGTTGGTTACATCATGTGAGATGCCAGATTTTCCATTTTAATTCCATAAGCTAATCAATCCCTTCATTTTCTAAGCCAGTTTAAGATGAGCTGTTTGTCACTTTCAAGATTGCAAACTGATATGCTGGACATTTATTTATTTGAAGGAAGACAGGGACTCATATATGAAGGATTCAGCTACATCTGTCCCATGAACATGAAAGACAAATAAAAGAGGGGATAATATTTATGAACAATTTATGTACTCAGTGACTACAATTTCTTGCCTAAGACATTGCTGTCTTATATATTTTTCTAATTTGAGCTTCAGCTATCCATGATAACTTTATCAACTTCTAATTACCACAAGGGAAGGCTATTTCTTGAAAATCATGGAGAAAATTGCACAAATAATATAAGGTTTTGGCAATTTTGTGTATGAACCTAATATTCTGTCTAGATTATACCAGGAAGATTTGTAGGGAAGGAAAGTAGAACTTATTGGTAAACTGTTGTGTTGCAGACCTTGTGCTAGTGTGCTCAATGTGAAATGTTTTATTGGTGCATCATTTGGTTTTTTTTTTTTTTTCCATTTTGCATCAAGGAAAATGAGGCTATGGGTAGGTAGGGTAATTCTTTCCCTGGAAGGCTCTTTTGAACCCTGACAGTTTAGAATGAAGTGCTGTTGTCTGTGTTCAGGAATATCTCTGGCTTTCTTTTACTAAGGTAGAAATTAACACATTGTGTTTATGTTGTCTAACTGCTTTTACTTGCGCAGTAGAGGATGGAGTCCTTAAATACAGGGACATTACCCAATTCATTTGACATTTCTGGTATGCTGCTAGTATACAGTAGTTGCTCAATCAATGTTTGTCAAATGAATTTGAAAGGCTGTGCAGCTTATCTAAAGCTAGGGTTCACTAAGTGGTAGAAAGCTGGATCTGTCCAAAGCCAGTGCTCTCTCTTACCATTGCTCATTTGTTAAAACCTCCCTGATAAATCTCCACTGCCCCACTCTTGGCAATTTGTGTGAACTTCTACTTCCTGTAGAAGAGGGACAGCACTGTAGGGCATCCCCACCTACTTCCTGCTATGTGTCTTGGAGGCACAGCAGCTGCTCAGTCCCTTGTTTGCAACTGTATTTTTTTTCCCCAGCCCATTTCTACCTCTTTGGTCCTGGACCCTAGTTTCTCTGTTATTTTACACTAACATTTATTTCTTTTCCTGTTATTTGTGTTAACAGTATTTGCCCTATAGCCAGATGTGTACCATCAATATTTAACATGACGTGCCACTTGTATATTAAATAGAAACCCTACACCCTCTCTGGACCTTCATGCTTGCTTTCCCTTTTATCATCTTCATCTCAGCAAATTTCTGGAAAGACTTGCTTATGTTCTTCTTTTCACCTGCTCCTCAATTCATATCAACCTGGATTCTGTTCCTGTCCCTTCTCCAAACTCCTTTTCCTAAACCCACCAGTGACTTTCACATTTTGAAACATATTGACTCTTTTTAGCTCTCTTGGTGCTTGACCTTGCATCAGGATTTTATATTATTGACCACCCCATTTCCCTTGAAACATTCTCATTTCTTGACTTATAATCCAGTTTCACATTATCATCCAGTACCCTGTCCCTGACATAACTGAAACCAAGTATTTCCATGATTGGTACCCTGCCTTTCCTACCTTCATGCCTGACCTGGTCCTGCTGCCATACTAGGTACTGCCTTCCTCTGAGTTGTCCAATTCTGGACTCTGGGAGTCTTCCTTAACATCTTCTCTACCCTCCATCAATCTCTTGGGCCCTTCCTTTTGTGCTGTGATCACACAAACTACATTAGTCCTCTTCTGTTTCCCCAGTTGTGGTACATTCTTTTCTGCTTGAAGTCTTCACAGTAATTTCCCTCTGCTTGGAAATATACCATCTTTCCTGCTAAATTACCCCCTCTATTGCTTAGCTATCATTTTTGCAGTTGTAATCAATTATTTTTACATAGTTTTATAACATCTAGCTCCCCTGTTAAGACTGTTAACTCAATGAGATTGGAGTCCAGTATTGTTCTGGTCAGTGTTTAAGAAGTGGTTTTCCTATGAGGGCAAATGATTTGTGGCATTAGCTGATTTCCATGGTGTAAATACCCCTGCTGTGTCTGATTTCATGATACCTGTGCTTTGTGACTGAGCATGGACTTGGGTAAAGAAGGCACAGTTGGCTCTCAAGAGCTTGTACACGCACTCCAGTGCATCAAGGGGACAGATGCACATTTCCTCTTCACTACTGTACTCTCACAATTTGCTTGGCATATTGCAGCTTCTCTGTCACCATTCATTAGAGGGATAAATGTATTTTTTTTTCTGCTTAGCAATGTGGCCAAAAATTGGTAATGTTTCAGATAAAAAATGACATAAAATCTGTCAGCTGAGAATTGGACTAGGCTTTAGAATTTAGTACATCCAATCCCTTCATTTTCTCTGTTAGCATTGAGGGTCAAGAAGTGGAGTCTGCCACAATCAACCAGCTAACTCATAAGAGTTCAAATTAAAATGTACATCCCTTAAGTTCCAACCAAGACTCCACTGTGGCACATTGTCATTAAAAAAACAAAAACAAAAACCTCCAAAAAATAATTTCTCTTAAACTAATGATTTAGTTCAGGAGCTATTATTAGTGATGTAGTTGGTTATTTCTTATCTGTTAAGACAGATTTTGTTTTTTATCTTTTCCCTCTTAATTTCCCAATTCAGTTATTTAAAGAATGAAGATAATCCATCAACTTTTGGTATGTAGTCCTAAAACGACAGCTATGTATTCAGATCACTTTTTTTTTTTGATACTGGGGATTGAACTCAGCGGCACTGGACTACTGAACCATATCCCCAGCCCCATTTTGTATTTTTATCTAGAGACAGGGTCCCACTGAGTTGCTTAGAGCCTCACTAAGTTGCTGAGGCTGGCTTTGAATTGGAGATCCTCCTGTCTCAGCCTCCCCAGCTGCTGGGATTACAGGTGTGTACCACCACACCTGGCTCAGATCACTTTTCCATGGTTTGATGATCTGGCATAGGCTCCGGTGGATCATTTTCTGCTCTCAGCTCCCCTGGCTTCGGCAATTCTGTGTGGCATAGACATGTGGTTCTGCTGATCACACTGGGGTCTCAAGTCTGAGGCTTCAGTTAGCAGGGTTGGCTGGTTGGCTTGTACCTGGTCCATGTGGTCTCTTCTGCTCCAAAAGGCTAGGCCAGCTTGTTCTTGTGGGATACTGGCAGAGTTCCAAGGGAGTAGAAGCAGAAAGGCCCAAGAAACAGAATTGCCATACTGATGTCTCTGCCATATATTATATGCCAAATGAAATCATACATCAAGTGAGGACATAGACCTCTCCTATAAATGAGAAGCCCTGCAGAGTTACATCACACATAGCCTGGATCTTCAAAGGGGAATCATTTATAGCTTGTTTTACAATCAAATACACAAAACAATTTTTTTTCTCTAAAATTAATAGAAGATTCTCTCTCTGCTAGTGGAGTGTTTCCTGGAGCAGAACTGATTAATGGCTTCCTCATCTTTCAGAAATATTGAGGCAATGTGACACCCCATCCGGGAAATTGTGTTAATTTAACATTAGAGTGCTTGAACTTCTCTAAGGTAGGGGGTTTCTCTATACCTTGGATTTAGTTGTTCTCAATTGATGTTCTGAAAGGAAAAAGTACCTTTGAGGTCATGGGGAGGTAAATTTACCTCCTGACCCAGTGTTCAGATGGGATCTTCCAAGGAACAGCTGTTAAAACCAGTTTGTTTGTTTGTTTGTTTGTTTTTTCAAAGTCACTGAGGAATGAGGTGACTTGGGGACCATTGTGACAAGAGAGGGACATCTCTTTGTGGTTTCCTGTTTATTGGTTTGGCCAGCTTTCTGTCACTATAACAAACACTGGAGACAATCAACTTAGAGAAAAAAGTTATTTTGGTTCAGAGTTTGAGAGGTTCCAGTCCATGACCAGGTGGACCCATTGTTTTTAGGTCTCTGGTGGAGGAGCCAGATGGCAATGATTGGAGCATTTGACAGAGAAAAACCCATCACTGCATGACTGGGAAACAACCGAGAAAGAAGAAGGGCCTGGGGTTTATCCCATTGATGACACCCATAATGACCTGAAGAACCCCCACTAGGGACCGCCAAGCCAGGGACCAAGCCTTTAATACGTGGGCCTTTGGGGGCATTAAAGAGCCAAACTGTAGTAGTTGTCAGTAATCTCTTGCTTTGTTGTACTTTTATTCTTCTCTCCTTTAGTGATTTTTCAGTGACTGGAAGTCTTTTTAACTTTTTATATATATATATATATATATATATATATTTTTTTTTTTTTTTTTTTTTGGATCCTGTGCTGGGAACATGGAAATAACTCTAAATCTGCAAGAACACAGGGCAAGTAGATAGTAAACCTCAGAATTCTCCACTGTTGAAAAATGATCACGGGGAAAATTCCATAGCAGAGAGATGGAAATCATTGCAGACCTCTTCTTCTATCCTGGGTCTTCAACATGCATTTTTCTGGGATGGGAAACATATGCGTTTGACTGAGGGCGAATTCAGTAGGTTTTGTCAATGAGGCATGGGAAGGGATCAGTCCTTACTCTGAGCTCATCTTTTTTTAAGCTGAGTGTGCTCTGGGAAGATGCAGGTGTCAGCGTATTTATATCTAATGGAGCCAACAGGGCATGCCGTGACGGGAAGGAAGGCTGTTATCTGGTGGGTGTACATTGGGCTGGGGAGCCACTGAGGTTGAAAAGTTCAGTTTACTGCCATCTCTTCACTTTGTGCTGCGTCGAGTTAGTTCACGACCTCCCTTAATTGTTCTTTTGTAAGGTACCCCATGTAAGATCAGAGACTCTGAAATCCACCTCCCTGGGTTTAAAACCTGGATCAAGCACTGTGTGTCTCTGGGGACAAAATTTAACCAGCCTGTACTCCAGGTTTCTCTTCTGCACAGTGGAAATAACAAATATACTTCATAGAATTCTTGTGAGGATTAAATGAGATAACACATTCCAAACACTCAACAGAGCACACAGTGTAAATGTTCCATGGGTGCTGGCTGATTTTAGTAAAAAGTCTTAATCAATTTGAATACATATTGTGTGAACTTGAACTATGACAGGGGAGGTGGATTTCAGAGTCTCTGATCTTACATGGGGTACCTTACAAAAGAACAATTATGGAGATGGTGAACTAACTCAACACAGCACAAAGTGAAGAGGTGGCAATAAACTGAACTTTTCAACCTCAGTGGCTCCCCAGCCCAATGTACACCCACCAGATAACAGCCTTCCTTCCTGTCGCCGCATGCCCTGTTGAACTATGACAGTTATTCAGATATTTCTAATTCATGTTCTCACCTAGTTGCTTAGGGCCTCACTAGGTTGCTGAAGCTGACCTCAAACTTGCAATCCTCCTGCCTCAGCCTCCTGACCCTCTGGGATTACAGGCATGAGCACCTGGCTCTGTATCTTTTTATACTCAATTTAATTGAAAAATCAGGATCTCAAAGAAATGCCAGTATCTATAGTCGCAGAAATACTCACAAGTTACAGATATGTTCTGTGATTGGAGGACAACCTACGAGTGAGTGTGTCCACCCAGATTCCCAGGACCTCTGGTCATAGATCATAGAGCCTGAACTAAGGCCACACGTGGTTCATGTGACCTGTGTCTAAAGTTGCCTCTGACCAATGAACCTTAAGAATGGAAGGCTGAGTGGAAGGACATAGTTTGTACTCAAACTAACCCTTTGGACAGGGTGGTCCAGATGGTTCTGGAGTATGAGATTGAATATTGATTTACCTTTGTGAAAACAAGTCCCATGTCTGATTTCTTTTGTGCTTCTGGCTGCTTTCAGCAAGACATCTTATATTAAGAGAATGGCATTAGGATCTCAATACAGATGGCCTGAGTCAATCAGGTAGAGGACACAGACTCGGTTTCTCCACTGGTCAATGTCAGTATTCTACCCAGGTTCCTGGGATTATGCACCAACCATTTCACATAGTTTTGAGTGCCAGTATTATGCTCTGACACTGTTGTATTAACTCCATCTAGACATGCCTATTTAAATTAATAAGTTATTTTATTTGTTGTAAGGACAAATAGAAAATCTTATTGACTCTGGGAAAGAATGGCAAATATTTATTGCAGTGTCGAAAGGAGCTACACATGGATGTTTACAAAATACATAATAAAATCTATTTAAAAAATGGAAGTAAAACGAGGGAAGCACTTAGAAGTATATCTTTGAAATGAATCAACTTCATTCAAAATGTAAGTGGAAACATTGGGGTAGGAAAAAAATGTCATTTGCGGAATTATTTTAAATGATATCTAAATTTTAGATTTAAAGTTCCGGATGGGAAAAAAGACAATCATTGCTTTGAACTTCTTAGGAGAAGAAAATTTAAAAATTGGGGAAATAGGCTGAGAAATGGGCATTATTCCTTTTTTGTTTTTTTTGACCTGTTATATTAAACAGCTACATTTGGTGATCCTTAGTCTGTGACTTTATACAAAAAACGAAAAATGGTGGTGATGGTGGTGGGGGCTTGAGCCATATGAAATTGCCGTAATTATAGATAAAAAGTGGTCAAACATGGGCAGTTTCATGTAATCCAGCAAGGCAGTCATTCTGAAAGAGCAACAGTGTTACTTTTGCTAAATTGTCCATCTAATGATAACAGTTTAGAATCTGACATTGAAGTGTGAACATAAATTAGCTTCTCGATTGTTAACAGCTATGATTTTACTCTAAAATAGCAGTATTTGCTGCAACATTTTATGATTAACATTAGAGACACTGTTACTTTCAATCATCTGTATAGTTTCCTCATGTTTAGTTATACACATTTAAGTGAGTACAAATATGACTTTTGCTTAAAGGTCAGCTTCAAATTAGAGGTTGGGGTAATAAGCTTGAAATTAATTTTTCATTGTTTCTCATTTTATTTGTGAGTTATGCTCTATTGTTTTGTTGTTATGAAGGAAAGAAAGTGATTTATTTTGTTTCTTTTGCAGTATAGGATGGTAGTTATAAGTACAGACTTTGTTATTATTTGTTTGAGTTTGGATCTCAGCTCTATTGCTCCTCCAGCTGTGACTTGAGATGGGGAGTTAACCTCTCTGTACCTTGGTTTTCACATGTATAAAAATGGATATGATAGTACTTCATTGAAAGGTTTTGGTAGGGATTACCCGAATGAGTGTAATGTGTTTGGATCTGTACTTATCATGTTGGATGCAAAGAGTATTTATTATCTTTCATTATACTCTCCATTATGAAGCATGTATATGAGCCATCTGGAGAATGACTCCTTGTCTTTGAAAGTGAGAAATTGTACCACTTCTCTTGTAGTACCAGAAGTTCACCTGTGGGAGTGTCCCTTTGTCAACATAAAGTCCACTCCAGCCAGGTGACCCTTCAAGGTGAGGCCTGCTTAATCAGTTCATGCTTTGTGAGGATTGGTTGTTGGAAGTAAACTACCCCTGAGTGTTTATGTGGCTGGGAACCAGCCCATCTGCTGCTACCTTTTATGTGTCTTAGTTCCATTTCTTTTCAGGTGTGTTCTTTCCCAAGAAGCAGTTTGGCATAGCTATTCTAAGCCCCCATAAGTGCTGGATGCATCGGTGGATAGAAATGTACATTCTGTAATCCATTCGTTTTTTTTTTTTTTCAGCATGATTCTTTGAGCACCTACTAAGTGTCAGGCACTCTTCTGAGTCATATATATCACAGATAATATATAACCACATGGCAAGTCAGGTGGGCTGCTGTAGAGAGTGAGAAGAGGATGGGAAGGGCTGGGAGAGTGAGTCAGAGTGGCTATTTTATGTAGGTGTTCAAGGAAGGCCTTTCTGATAAGCTGATCTTTGAGCAGAGATATAAAGGTGCTGGGGAATCGGACATTGTGGCTCTCTGGAGGAAGAATATTCTAGGAAAAAGAATTAGTAAGCGTGAATCCATGAGTCTTCTGGAATGTTTTGATGCACAGCCCAGAGGCCAGGTGGCTGGAGCTGAGTCAAAGGGGGCGGGGAGACATAACATTCAATGACGTCAGAGCCCTGTGGAAGGCAGGGCAAATCATGTAAGAGTTTTTTTCAACCAGTGTAAGGACTGTGGTTTTTCTCTGAATGAAATTTGAAGCCATTATAAGATTTTGAACAAATTTGTGGTGTGCATGGACTCGTATCAAAAAGAAAATAAGAAGGATCACTCAGAGTTCCAATGTGGACAAGATAGCATAGATTTTTTTTTCTCTCTGTTCTTCTTTGCTGGGTACAATGAAAAGTCTTGAAAGTAATGTAAGAGGCACCCGTGTGGAACTCTGAAAGGTGCCAAGAGGAAGGCCAAATGGATTGTGATCTCAGGACTCAAGGAGCAACGTGGTGGCATTGTATGTGTCCCCAGCAAACAGAAGAGGAGCCCTACACCCATCATTTTACAACCCTGACCCCACAAAAGAAAGTGGTCCAGAGGCGCTCCCTCCTTCCGATGTCTCCATGGGAGCCCAGCAACACTGGCGATGTGGTCATTGAGGAGCTTAGCTGGCAGTAAGTGGCCAGGGTCAGTGTTCCATCAGAGGCACACACCATGGGTGGGCAGAAGGGAGCTCATCACAATAAACAGCCCAGCCTGAGAAGCCTCTTGTCCCCATAGGCCTGAGGCTCCTATCTGCTGCCCAGAGACACTGGGACTGGGACACCAGTAAAGAGGATTCAACTGCAACCAGCACTTGACCTAGGAAACCTGTTTGTTCCCATGTGGAGGCCCCAGATTCCCCTCCATCACCAGAGACACAGGAGGGTCAGACTGAAGACACCCCTCTGCCTCTCAGGCTCAGGGACCTGTGGGCATCCCAGAAGCATCATCTAAACTAAAGAGACCAAAATGACATAGCAAAGGCTCTAGAAAATAAACTATCATTGGGATGACGGCCCATAAAAGTAGAACAACTCACATCACCAA
Source organism: Marmota monax (assembly GCF_021218885.2). Lineage (NCBI taxonomy): Eukaryota > Metazoa > Chordata > Mammalia > Rodentia > Sciuridae > Marmota > Marmota monax. The sequence goes on along the minus strand of NW_026695222.1, from coordinate 5,578,465 downwards.
CTTAGACCAGGGTTGTGGTCTGCTAAAATAAACAATTGAAATAAGATTTGGAGTCTTCTAACATAATAGATGCAAGGTCTAGTATACCAGTGACTGTGGCCCATCAGACCAAGCACCAGGAAAAGCACAGCTGGAGTGAAAAGAGGCAGCTGGAGCCAACTCCAAGACAAATCAGATGTTAGAACTTTTTGAGAAGGGTTTTAAAGCAGCCACCATAAAAACACTTTATTAATTATAACATATTTGAAACAAATGCAATAGTCAAAAACCTTAGCAAATAAATAGAAGTCCTAAGAAAGAACTAAATAGGGTAAAACTGATTTTTTTTTTCCCTGCTGAAAGTCTTAATGGTCAAAATAAAAGAGCTCCACTGGATGGGCTCAATAATAGAGCAAAGTCAACAGAAGATACTGTTAGTGATTTGATCACAGACTGACAGAATGTATTCCATCTGAATGGTAGAAATGAAATCCATTAAAAAATGAACGGATAGCTGGGCACTGTGGTGTACATATGTAATCCCAGTGGCTCATGAGGCTGAGGTCAGAGGATCTCAAGTTCAAAGCCAGCCTCAGCAAAAGTGAGGCTCTAAGCAACTCAGTGAGACCCTGTCTCTAAATAAAATACAAAATAGGGCTGGGGATGTGGCTCAGTGGTTGAGTGCCTCAGAGTTAAATCCCCAGTGCCTCCACCCTCCCCCCCCACCAAAAAAAAAAAAAAAACAGATGCCAAGGATCTATGAAACAATAACAAATTATCTAAAATTCGTGTCATTAGCATTTTAAAAGAGCCCCAAGAATACTGGGCTGAAGCGTACTCAAACCTCGTGTAAGACACAAACCTATAGATTTAAGAATCTGAGCAAACCTCAAACAGGATTTAATCTAAGAAAATCTCAGTCAAGATGTACCAGGTTTAAACTCTGAAGACCTAACACAAAGACAAAAAATAATCTTGAAAGCACAAAAGTGTTGTATTAATTATAAGGAAACACTGATTCAGATAATAGAGGCTTCTCATGGGAAAACACGGAGGCTGTAAGCTAATGGGGAATTTTTCATTGCTGAAAGAAAAGAACTGGAAGAAAGGAAAATAATGGAAGGAGAATAAATGCAAGTGGGCAATCCTTTGCCTTGTCCGTTTTTGCGAATCATATTTGACAGTTGAAACTAAATGATATCAGAGTCTGATATTCAATTCTATTTAATATGGTGGGGGTAGTAAAGGGATCCAAATATAAGTAAAATTATTTCCACACTTTTGTGAATTAATAAAATTTTGATACCTATAGACTGTGGTAATCACATACGTATTATAAGAGCCAGAGAAGCTGCTAGAAAAATTATATAAATACTCATACTTAAAAAAAAAAGAAATCAAGGCAGAATCCTAAAAAAACTTTTCAAATAACCCTCAAAGAATTAAGAAAACTAACAAAAGGTATAAGCAGAAAATCCAGCAAAGATGATACACAGATGGCAAATAAGCCAATGTCATTAGGCATTAGGGAAATGCAAACTGAAACCCCAGTGAGGTACCACTCACATCTATCAAATGGCTACAATTAATCAGTGACATTATTAATTACTGCAAGGATGGGAAGAAACTAGAACCCTGGTACCTTGTTTGTGGGAATGTGAAGTGGAATTGAACTTTGGAGAAAAGTTTGGCAGTTTCTTGGAGTTACTTTATGACACAATAATTCTGTTCTTTTTTTTTTTTTTTTAAAGTACTGAGGATTGAACTCAGGGGCATTGAGCCACATCCCCAGCCCTATTTTGTATTTTATTTAGAGACAGGGTCTCACTGAGTTGCTTAGTTCCCAGCTGAATTCCTGAGGCTGGCTTTGAACTTGTGATCCTCCAGTCTCTGTCTCCTGGGCCACTGGAATTACAGGCATGGGCCACTGCACCTGGCCTATTCTTAAACATATATTCCAGAAAAAAAAATTGAAAAGGATGTTCATACAAAAAAATATCTGTACACAGATGGTCATTGCAGCTTTATATACAACAGCCTCAACCTGAGAACAGCTCACATGTCCTTCACAGATTGTAGGTTAAATAAAGGTGGTGTGTCCATACTATACAATACTAGCCAGCAATTAAAAGGTTAATATCCACAACCTAGATGACTCTCTACAATGTTGAGCTGAAAAAGCCATTCCCAAAAGGTTGAAGTTTGTACAATTCCATGAACATATGAGTTTTGAAATGACAGAACTTTAGAAATGGGAAGATATTTGCAGTTGCTAGCCATTAGGCACAGGTACAGGCAAGGTGGGAGAGTGATGTGGTTTTAAAGGATGATGTGAAGTATCATTGTGGTGGTGATTCTCTTCCATGGCTAGACTGTACAGGGAACACAATAGACCTCCAGTGAGAAATAAATTGGTGTGTGATACACTGTTTGAAATTTGGTGTACATCTCATTAAAAATGTAATTGTTCATTTTCTTATTAATTTACAATGTAGCTCTGAGTTTCCCAGGAGTACATGCAAAGATTTCTCAGTGGTGATTAGAGCAACTAGAATAGCTTTTGCAGAGTAATGGCCACTATAGCTGCTTGTTATGGTTTGGCTGTGAGGTGTACCCCAAAAATCTCACGTGTGAGACAATGCAAGAGGGCTCAGAGGGTAAATGATTGGGTTGTGAGAGTCTTAGTTAGGGAATTAATCCTGTGATAGGGATTAACCGAGTGGTAACTGAAATGGTAGGGTGTGGCTGGAGGAGGTGGGAATTGGGGTATGGCTTTGGGATATATCTTTCTATCTGGCAAGTGAAAATCTCTCTCTGCGTCTTGATCACCATGATGTGAGCTGCTTCCCTCTGCCACACACTTCACTATGATGTTCAGCTTCATCTTGAGTCCTGAGAAATGGAGCCAGCCTTCTATGGACTAACACCTCTTAACCTGGGAGCCCTCAAATAAACTTTCCTTCTCTACAGTTGTTCTGGTCAGATCCTTTAGGCACAGCAGTGAAAAAACTGAATAAAACACTGCTAATATTTACCACCCATGCTGAGACCTAGTAACTTTTTCCATTGTGTCACCATAAAGAAGACAATGCCATGTCTTCCTTGGGTGACCTCTCTATGAGACACAGAAGCAATAGCATTCACAGCGTGTAGCCTCAAATAATTCTGAAACTTAGATAAAAAGCTCTTTTATCACTAGCAAATAAAACCACGTGAGCCAAGTATGCAATGGTGCTCTGGTGTCTGGTATGGAAGGTTGGTGACCTCAGTATTTCCCTTTCCTGTCGCACAACTGTTTGGTTTTGTATATCCTCCCATCAAGAGGTGGAGACTGATTCCTCAACTTTTGAGTCTGGGTAGGTTGTGACTGTCTGTCCAGGAGAAGGTGGTAGAAGTAATGATGAGTCATATTTGAGCCTAGACTTGAAGCAGCCTCATGTGCTTCAGTTTCATCCTGGGAATCCCATCAGTGTCCAGGGAACAGCTCAGGCTTGCTGGAGAGAAGAACCTGTGGAGCAGCCGGAGTCATCCCGCTCCATCCAGCTCCCAGCTCCCACTCGACAGGCAAGCTGATTACAGTATATGAGAGTGCCAAGCTGAGTTCATCTCAATCTAGCCCAGATCAGCAGAGGCATTCATCTGGTCCATATGCTCATGAGCAATGATAAACCTTTATTACATACCACTGAGGTTTTCTGTTATTTGTTACACAGCATTATTATTGTCATAAATAACTGTTATATCTCACTTCATCTACTAGAGAAAAATTGATTGGCTATGTAGCCTGGGTTCCAGTCTTTGTTTTCATTCAACTTGTTTGCATGACTTTCATTTACCTCTCAGCAAGGCATGTGTAAAATGACAAAAACAATTACTTTTTTGTCTAACTCACAAAATTGTTACAGTGAAATGAAATATTTATAAATGTATTTGTTACCCATGAAGCACAATGCAAATTTAGGTTAATGTAAACTGTCCACTTTACAAGAATATATCACATTTCAGTTTTCTCCAATGCACTTGATCTGTCAGCAACTAAATAAAGCAAAGAAAAAAACAAACATAAATATTATTTCAGTGCCAAACTAGTGCCACTAATCCAGGCATGGTTTGATATTCTCTGATATGTTTACAGTGAATTTGAAATTAGCTGAAGAATAACACTTGTTTAGTTCTGGTAAAAATGGGTAAAAGCATGGGTCTTAAAGTAGAACAAATCTTGATTTATTTGGACACACTTTTTAGTTCAAGAATGTGGAGTATAAATACCAGTCTTTAGGTACATCAGGGTGTGAACCACATAATAATCAAAAATTTGAATTTTTATTCTTATATTTTCAAAAGTAAAACGTAAAGGGAAAGTGGTTCTCTTGGCTTGGGTATAAATTGCATTCTTTTCTTTAAAAAATTATGAATATTCCTAGTTTTCAAATAATGGCTCTTTTTAAAAATAATAATATGTAATTGTTATAAAATTTGAAACAGTTAATGGTAGGTAAATAAAATAAAATTTACTACAGAAATTTTTACCTAGAAATATGAACTTAACTTTAAGTAATGTATTTCAGATATCAATCTATGCACAGATGAGCAACTAAGAACAGAGCAGGGAGGAAGAGCAGGAGGAAAAGAATAACATTAAACAGAGACATGAGGTGGGAGGGAAAGAGAGAGAAAAGGGAAATTGCATGGAAATGGAAGGAGACCCTCATTGTTATACAAAATTACATATAAGAGGTTGTGAAGGGAATGGGGAAAAAAACAAGGAGAGAAATGAATTACAGTAGATGGGGTAGAGAGAGAAGATGGGAGGGGAGGGGAGTGGGGATAGTAGAGGATAGGAAAGGTAGCAGAATACAACAGTCACTAATATGGCATTATGTAAAAATGTGGATGTGTAACCGATGTGATTCTGCAATCTGTATTTGGGGTAAAAATGGGAGTTTATAACCCACTTGAATCTAATGTTTGAAATATGATATGTCAAGAGCTTTGTAATGTTTTGAACAACCAATAAAAAAAAAAAGAAAAAAAGTCAGCCTCAGGAACTTAGTGAGGCCCTAAGCAACTTAGCAAGACCCTGTCTCTAGATAATGTATTAAAATGGGCTGGCGATGTGGCTGAGTTATTAAGCACCCATGGGTTCAATCACTAGTTCCAAATAAAAAATTAAAAAGAAAAAAAAAGATACACATACAAAGATAATGTAGAAACAACAATATGCTTATAACAACTGGAACCTATGATATGAAGTTATTTAATTAACATTTTTAGATTTTTTTAAATTTAATTTTTTTAATGTCACTTGAATTAAGCATAAAAATGAAGCTTAATTCAATCTAAATGGTAAGACTCCAGATAACAGTTTCACCATAGGATGTTCTTTTTTAAGGATCCCTCTAAAATTTAATATTAAATGGTCATGGATAATTTGAAGTTTAAATCATTGTTTATGTACCTAAAACTTTATCCATATTCATATCTAATTCTTGCTGTAAAAGATGACGAAAGCAGATTATGTAGGCTTCGTTTTTGACTTTACCATCTCATCTCCTGAATTACTCATTATAATACATTATATGGTTTTAAGCTTTCTACTATCCTATGATGTTCTGTGATGATACTTCTTGAAATGGTTTATAACTATTTTTTCTCAAAAATCAATTAAAACACAAACTGCTGAAACTCCTTAGTTATAGAAAGGCAAAACCAAACGCATTCATAATAGTAGAAATACAAATTATAACCATACTGAGTTTCCACTTCTCTGTCACATTGTCAGTTACCTAAATTTTTTAAAGTATTTTTTTAGTTGTTGATGGACCTTTATTTTATTTATTTATATGTGGTGCTGAGAATCAAACCCAATGCCTCACATATGCTAGACAAGCACTGTGCCCCCAAGCAATAATCCCATCCCCAGTGATCTGAAATTTGACCACACCTTTTAATGGTAAGGCTGGAGAAGCCGGCCTTATCATGCATTGCTGGGAAGAGTGCAATTAGTTCCCTATTATTGAGGGTAATTTAGTAATAACTACCAGGACTATAAACATATGTATCTTTCAACCCAGCAATTTCTCTTCTAGGTGTTTATCCTTTTCATGTATATCTGCACATGTACAAAATGACATAGGTACAAAGTGAATCATCTCACTGTTGCTTATAAAAGCCTAACTTGGAAGCAATGTTCATCACCAGGGAACAGGTTGAAGAAATATGGAATATTCATGCAATTAAATATTTTGCACCTAAGGAAGAACAGGGGGCAAAGAAGGGAAAGGAGAAAGGAGAGCTCTGTGTTGATGTAGAAAGATCTCTAAGACATAATGATCAATAAAATGTTCATGACCAGAAGCGAGTGGTACAGGGAATTAATAAGGATATATTTGTATTTGCATAAAGAAGGACATATATTAAAATAACAGGTGCCTGGGATGGGAGAGGACAGGACAGAAAGGGTACTGGAGATTGTTCACTCCATCTCTTTAAATGGTTTTAATTCGTTAATCATTGGCTGTTACTTATCGCAAAAATAAAGTTAAAACATTAAGGGGATTCAATTCTCAACAGCACCCCTTTTCTCAGACTCCCCATTCATGACTTTAATTTGATTCGCTTTTGGCTAACTGGATTTTGTCATGTAGTTAATGTTAAAGAATTCATGAAAATTCTATTTACCAAATTTCTGCATGAATGAGAATATGTATCACAATTTTGTGTGGGAATCACTTGAAAACCTCTGGATTTTTTTGCTCGCATTTGATCACACCTCAAATTTTTATTAGCATCATTCTCATATCTTCTAGAATGGGATTGTAGCATTTTTACCAAAGTGGAGTTTTTTGTATCTACTTTGGTTTTTTGTTGTTGTTGTTGCTGTTTGTTGATTATTGTTTAAGACGGAAGAGTTCATGACAAATGGTTTGTATTCTCTAATCCTACACTGCAGGTTGGATTTCTTTTTAGTTTATATTTTAACATTGTATTATTTTAGAATTGTTCACTTTATCTCTTACTTTTCTCTGTAGAATATATCCAGAGCAATATTTTAATTCTTGAGAGGTTTAAATGAAACTTTTCTCTATGAAATTATTCATGTCCATATATGAATTATATGTGAGGCCATATATAATCCTCTTTTATATGAATTACATATAAGAATAATCTGAAGTTCTGTGCTTGTTTTAATTGTGTGAACTATGAAATTGGTGTTAGTTTCCTGAGCTCTCTATCATACTGTCTATCTTTTGAAATGTCTGTGTGATCTTTAATAGGGAAGTAGGTGATTTTTAAAATCTGTATTGACTATGATATAAGCCTTGTAGATAAGATGTTCTGTGTGTAGAATGTTCAGAACCTTTTGCCAAACTTCTGTGAGTTTGCCTCAATGATGCTAAAACAATCAAATTGAAACAAAAAAGGGAGGGATATTGTGCAGATGGCCCCGTTTCTCTATATTTCTGATTATCTAAATGTTCTGAGAAGCAGAAACCAAGATGGGATTAAAGATGAAAAGATTTTATTAGGGGAAATACCCATATGAGTTAAGAAACGGGGAGACCTGAGGATATAGCTCCTTGATATTGGTCATTTAGCAAGTATGAAGCCATGAGTTCCATCCCAGCACTGAATAAAAAACAAACAAACAAGGAAATAAGATTCTGGGAGAAGCAGAAGAGCTTCCAGGTAATATAAATTTGACCTCAGTGAAGGAGAGAAGGGGGGAAGACTGGTTGGAAGTGTCCTGGCAGATGACTTAAGCAAATTGAAGGAGTGTCCTTGAGCCAAAGTCAGCTGTCAGAGGAGTCCTGGCTCTCCCCAGAATGGACCAGCCTGACTCTGTCTGGTGGAATTAGTCATTGGCTGGACATTGATAGTGGTCATGGCCTTGGCATAAATATGGTGATGGCTTTTGGACTCAGCAGGATGAACCTCTTTGATCAACTAAGATCTCTTCAGGAACCCTTGACAGTTGGACTTCCAAAGGCTTACACTGAGCCTCTTATTTTATATTTGCTGTTGAATGATCTTATCCACTCCTATGACATGGCCTCTATCTCTTCTCAGTCTATAGTCCTGATTGTTATCTTATCTTCCATGCCAAACCTAGGTTCCCATTGCCTTCTCCTATCCACTCTCAATCCTGCAGATTCTCCCAACTTGACACCTCACCACGAGCTCCTCCCTCACTCTTTACCGTGTCTTCATCGTCTTCCAGTAGTAATAGTCTTGAAGTCATCTGTGCCCCTTCCACCCCTCACCTCAGGTACCCAGCCAATTGGCCTGTCCTTTGGGTATATCTAGAATTTTGGGATCTGGCTCCTTCTCCCATTTCTATTGTGAGAATTCTAATTTGGTTCACAGGTTCTTTTTATAATTACATATTTTTAGATGGAGACTGTGGCTCTGCTGGGGTTTCGTTGATGTAGGCTTCTTCTGCTTCAGGCTCTGGGTGTGAACCAGACTTCTGGTCTTCTCAGCATGTGCTTATTGTGTGACCCAGGCTTATGAGCCACCAGCTGCTTAGAGAAGGCTCCTCTCATGGATGGCTGAAATTCAAGAAAGCAAGACCACCTGCGCAAACACATTTGATGTGTCTGCTTATGTTGTGTTCACTAATGTTCCTTTGGATGAAACAAGTGACACGGTTGAGGCCAATATCAAAGGGTCTACTGAGAAGAATCCCAAAAGAAGTGGATACAGGGAGGGGTGACATATTGGGAACAAAAGTGCAATTGATGATTGCTTTCTATAAAAAGAAAATAATCATAAAAAAATCTTGAGACTCCATTGTATGTGTATATGTGCCTTTCATGCTGTATGTTTCCTTGTAATTGGGGGAGGAGATGGATTTTACTATTGAAATCAAAAGGGAAACTGTAAGAAGGGTAATTTGAATTTATAGAGGAAAGGAGAGTTATGGAGTTGTATGCTGATATGCTGAGTGGTTCCAACTTGTAAACAACTTTCGCAAGTTTTCAGAAACTTACGGGAAATTGTCATTTTCATTCACATTTTTAATCCCTGACCTGTTTAAAGGGTAAAGTGTGTTACATATGATGGTCCATATGTATAATCCCAGGTACTCAAGAGGTTGATGCAGGAGAATGGCAAGTTCAAGGCCACCCTTGGCAACTTAATAAGAACCTGTCTGAAAATAATAAAAAAATGACAGGGGATGTAGCTCAGTAATAGAGCTCTTGCCCAGCTCAGTAATAGTGCAAGAGACCCTGGGCTTAATCCCCAGTACCAGTGACAGGGCAGGGGAGTGAAAAAAGAGCAAAGTCTTGTAATATTTTTTTCATTTTCAAAATTAGTTTTTACTAGCTTTATATGGGCAATATAAAATGTGCAATTTCGCCAAAAATTAACACATAAGCATTGAGTATATTAAGAAATGTAATCCCAGAATATAAATTTATAATTTTAAAGTGTTATATAGTTGACCAGTACTTAGTATATGATTGGTGGTATAGTGATTTGATTGGTAATTCACATTTTATTTTATATCTTACAACATAAGAGAAGAATTTTATGAAGCCAATTGTTGAGAAATCAAATGAGAAGTGAAGTGAATAGCTGTAATTTCAAACAATTGCTGCCTACCTTTCCCTATCCTTACTGTCTTGTTCTCTCTCTTTGTGTATTTTTTTAAATTCCATATATAAATGAGATTGTGCAATAGTTTTATTTCTTTTTCTGCCTTATTTCACTTAACATGATGTCTTCCAGATATAGTACTTAGGATTTTTGCTAAATGAGTAGATTATAGTTCCTCTTTCGAGGAGGAAAAGAGAAATGAATAACTGTGAAACTATTTGTTTCACTGTAATAGCCATCTTACCCTGTATGTATCACATAGCATCATGTTGTGGGCCCTGAATTATACAGTGAAATTTATTTAAAAATAGCATTACCTAAACAAGCATCATGCATGTTTACTAATATTAGGAAGGATTTTACTTGAACACCTAAACATAACACATTTGCATCTAGATTTTATATAGAAGCAAAGATATTACCTAAGGAAAATGGGTCTGTCTCCCTTTCGCATCAAAGATGTTGGGAGACACAGATAATCCAGCCACAAGAAACTCAGTGAACATGTGGTCAAACGTACTGGCATTTTCTATTAAATTGTAAGATTTCTCAAAACTTTAACATATTTATCATCCATATATCAAGATACATGGAAATGACAATGTCTTTAATTTTCAGTCACCCAAATTTTGTACAACTGTTTTATTCACTGTAAAATTCATCACAGAAATTTATCTGGTTCAATTTGTGAGAATCTAAGAACTGTCAACTTCCACCTCTTTGCTCTTTGTCATCTGCAGAATCCCTTTGAAACTTCAACACTTAGGAAATATTTTGCTAGGGAGAACTGCACAGTGTGGAAGAGAAGAAGAAAGAAGAACTATAGTTGAAACAGAATATTCAGGATTCTCAAGGTTGTGATGTTGAGACTAGGCAGCAACTTTTTAGCATGACTTGAATTGATAATGTACATGTGGCTTCACTGGGTTTCTTTTTTTTTCATAGACTAATATATTAAAAAAGTCTGAGAAATAGGGCCAGGGATGTAGTTCATTGGTGAAGTGTTTGCTTATCATGAACGAGGACCTGGATTCAAACCCCAGCACTGCAAAATTAAAATAAATAAATAAATAATGAAAAATTAAAATAAAGAAAATAATAAAGCGAGAAAGATATATAGATTCCTTAGCAACTGCTAAAGTAAAAATTCTGATTTAAATTTCAGTCTCTGAAAACCTAGATTCAAACGGCAGGTGACACCTGTTACTGAAGTATGTTCTTCCTCCATTTCTTTCATTGTATACAGTCCTAATGCTCTTTTGGTGAAACCTGGTTAATCATTAAGAAGGTCGGAGTGTATAAACTACCTGAAATTCTCAGATAAGTAGTTTCTTGATATCTTTTTTTTTTTTTTTTTTTGCTATTTGAAGTACTTAGGTTAGTGTTATTTTTGCTTAACAATGTGAAACTGTTCGATTTTACACTTTAAAAAAACCCTAATTATTCCTATAGACCACAAATGTGATTTGGAAGTTTGAAATGCCTTCACCTTCTCCATTAGAGATAAATTATGTTTTGGAGTTAGGGAGCTTGACACCTGCATATGACATTTGTGTTTATGAGGGCAGAGCAAAGTGAAGATTTCAGACAATTAACTTGGCAGTCGGGTCTCTGGGTGGGCTGGCTGCTGTGTTTACAGGCAAAGCAAGCCGGATGTTGAGATGTCAGCAGACAACCTGATAAGTACATAATGGTCCAGATTGCCTTCTATCCTCAGCACCCAAGTCACTTGCTGGTGTAAGTTGGATATTTAAGGGCGAATATTAACTCTGGTGGGTCACTGGGAACCATTTAATAAGTAACTAGAGGCCTGGAGACGATCACCTCTTCCTCTAATGCCCTGATTTTGTTACTGGTGCGGTTCACTGAAGGTCACTCTATGATTTCAAATATTTAATGTCCTTTCCTGAGTGAGTGAGCCGGGTCCAGTGGGGAAGCAGGCTGACTTCTTATTTGTGATCAGCTAGTATCTAGTAAGCTGATGAAGTCCATGATAATTATAATGTGGCAAGAAAATGCTGATCCACAGATATTCTAGAAGCTCAGAGAAGCCAGAATAAATCCAAGTTATGATAAAACAACTTCATTAGGTATGAGCATATTTATATGCACAAGAGTTTTGAGGGGATCACCTTTTGTGAATTTTATGATAACTTTTAATTTTATATAATGTCATATTTAATGGAAAATAGGTAAGATAAAAATTCAGGAACAACTCTGTATTCTTCACAGAGATTCACTGATTGTTTTTAACTTTCCCAGTCTTTTCTATCAATCTATCTACCAAGAATTTAACTTCTATAACAATTTTTTTCCTTCATCTCTGGATAATTCTGTATTCTAAGATCACAAACTTTTTTTTTAACATTGCTATGGTGAATAATTGTAAAAGTCAGGAAATTTTAAAATGATCCATACTGTTATCTGATTGTTGGTATGCTTTTAATAAATTATATTGTATATAGTGAGACAGAAAAAGGAAAGTAAGTGAATGCAATTCCAAAATAGATTAGTTGCCTCAATATTTGGCCTCTTAGTGTTTTGGATTTCATAATTTGCATACGCAATTCAGTATAAATATAATTAGATAGGATAAAGGCTGACATAATACATCTAAAATAAGGAGAACCATTATCAGACTTTGCATGAATACGTGTAATAATAGAAAATAAAAATAAGGCATACTATTCCGATTTTAGATTCTTTAAAATGTCATCAATTTACTGAGATTTTCTAATGGTACAATGTTGTAGCAAAAACTAAAAAGCTTAAATTTTTCTTCCGGAATACTTTAAAGGGATGCTAGCCCATTAGGGTCATCTGTGGTCATCAATTTCATGATCATTTTTTATAGTTGATGCTTCAAACGGTGGTATGAGGTCAATTGAATTCTGGTGTCCAAGAAGCCAATTAAAAAAAAAAATTCTCAGGGTGGACTGCAGACTGTTGAATGGGGGTTAAGATGAACACTAAAAAGCAACATAAAGGTCAGGGAAGCCAGTAGCATGGCTCTCCTGTGAGGGAGGGTCCCAGCTGTGACAGCAGAGCCCTCCTTCAGCAATACTTCCTGAGAATTTTGGCCTCAAAGCCCCAGTGATAGCTTGGGAAATTTACGAAAGAGAATGTAATGTCACCTTCACCCTCTGGCCAGTTTTGAAAGCAGGTTGCACCTCATTTCTAATCCTTGCAGAGTTCCTTACAAATTTTCTATTACACTCAAAACTATGTCAAAATTAAAATTTACAAAATTCACGAAAGCTATTTGGCTTATTTACAAATGCCAGCTAACTGGCACCAGTGTAACCACCCAAGGATTCAGGAAATGGAAGTCATATTTTTGGAGACAGAACTCAGGAGAAATTGGGAATATAGCCAAGAGTAGGAGAACATTCCAAGAATTGTGTAAATAAAAGTATATAGCTACAATGAAGCAACTAGCTGCAGAATGGTGGCCAGATACAAGCGGGGGGGTGGTGGCGGGGTGGTGGTGGCTATTGTATTTCAGGAATATCCAGTTGGTTGCTAGTTCTCACAAAAATAGGATGCATGCTGTATAAATGGCCTCTACCGTCCATGTGGTAGAACAGGCTGCCCCAATGGGTAGAGGACTTTTAAACCTCCAACTTGCTAAGACATGTTCACATACATCTTATAATAATGAAGTCAAGCTCAGGGATTTCTGCCTTTATATATAGAATTTATGACATGTGTTATAGGATATAATTAGAAGCTGACAAAGAACATCCAATATACAGACGACTGTTAACCTGTCACATATTTTGTAGGAGAGACTGTGGGAAAACAGGCATGTTCATGTATTGCTGATGGGAATATAAATCATTACAACATTCACAGAGGGCAGCCTGATGATATCTATTAAAATTCCAAATTACCCTTTTCCCTGAAAGTGCAGCTTGTATAATCTATCCTATAGATACACTTATGCACAGTGCAATAAAAACAGAAGATTAAAACTCAAACCAAATATTTGAAAATGGAAACGGATCAAATAACTGTAGTAGATCCAGCCATGGAATACTATACAGCTGTAAAAGAGAAAGTTCAAAGAAGAAGAAGAGGAGGAGGAAGAATGTGCTGTATGTGATGATTTGGAAATGTCTTCTAGGGGAAGGCAAGAATAGTCTCTTTTGCATACATTTGCATTAAAGAAACTAGAAAGAGATATAAAAAATGAATAAAAGTGTTTTGTGGTGGGTGGAAACTGGCAGATGGAGACTGGGGTGGGTGTGAACATCTTCACTGGGTAAGTCTTCTGATAGTTTTTTTTTTTTTTCCAGCTGTGTTCATGTACTAGTTAATTAAAAATCTGGAGAAAAGGACTCGTTGTGTTCTTGTAGGAATTGCAAGGAAGGCTGATTTTTCACCCGAACATCTATTCTCCCAGTGGTTTTGATGTTAAACTGGAGTATCTTTCTCTAGACTAAAGTCATATTCCGGCAGCTTCCCTTGCAGCCAAATGTAGCTCTGAGACCAGTGACACAGAATGTGAAGTGTTTTGTGGTACACCATGATATTTTTTAATATATCCAGCCAACCACAAAGGCCTTTCTGCCTTGCTTTCATCTTCCTGAATATGGATTTGATGTCCAGAGCCTCAGCAGATATCTTGGCAAGGAGGGGAACTTGATATTGTAAGACATGGGCTTAAGAGGACAGAGCAGAAAGAGCCATGAGTTCTGAGGCCACTGTGGAGCAAACATAGCGACTCCTCCTTGGTTTCTCTTAGATGAAAGAAAAACAACTTCTCTCCTGTGAATGCCACTCTTTTTTTTTATTGGTTGTTAAAAACATTATAAAGCTCATGACATATCATCTTTCATATATTTGATTCAAGTGGGTTATGAACTCCCATTTTTGCCCCAAATACAAGTTGCAGAATCACTTCGGTTACACATCCACATTTTTACATAATACCATATTAATGACTGTTGTATTCTGCTACCTTTCCTATCCCCTACTATCCCCCCTCCCCTTCCCTCTCATCTTCCCTCTCTACCCCATCTGCTGTTGTTTAATTCTCTCCCTTTTTTTCCCCTTTCCCCTCACAAACTCTTATATGTAATTTTGTGTAACAATGAGTATCTCCTTCCATTTCCATACAGTTTCCCTTCTCTCTCCCTTTCTCTCCCCCCACTCATCTCTGTTTAATGTTAATCTTTTCCTCATGCTCTTCTTCCCTGTTCTATTCTTAGTTGCTCTCTTTATATCAGAGAAGACATTTGGCATTTGTTTTTTAAGGATTGGCTAGCTTCACTTAGCATAATCTGCTCTAATGCCATCCATTTCCCTGCAAAATCCATGATTTTGTCGTTTTTTTAGTGCTGCGTAATACTCCATTGTGTATAAATGCCACATTTTTTTTTTATCCATTCATCTATTGAAGGGCATCTAGGTTGATTCCAGAGTCTAGCTATTGTGAATTGTGCTGCTATGATCATTGATGTGGCAGTATCCCTATAGTATGCTCTTTTAAGGTCATCAGGGAATAGACCGTGAAGGGCGATAGCTGGGTCAAATGGTGGTTCCATTCCCAGCTTTCCCAGGAATCTCCATACTGCTTTCCAAATTGGCCGCACCAATTTGCAGTCCCACCAGCAATGTACAAGTGTACCCTTTTCCCCACATCCTCGCCAGCACTTGTTGTTTGACTTTATAATGGCTGCCAATCTTACTGGAGTGAGATGGTATCTTAGGGTGGTTTTGATTTTGATCTTAGTGGTATTGATTTGATGTGGGAATCCAATCTAGTATTTGCCCCCAATTTGTATCCTGTTTTTCTTTAAGATCTCTCGCTCTTTTTTTTTTTTTTTGTGAACTTTGCTGGACACTGTAGCACTTTTCTAACTTGTTCAAATCTTTGAGTTCTTACGATACCGCTGGTTACCAGTCCTGCTTCCCCACATGTTGAAGTATAACATTAGAGAAGCACACTGAGGCAAGCATATAAAGCAGAGTTTATTTACAAAGGGGTAACACAGACTCCTCCTGGGAGGGAGAAGGGGAGTCATAGCTGCTATCCTGGTATCCCAAGGTGTGAGAGCCTTCTGCCTTTTTTGTATGTCCTAGGCTTCCTTTGATCTCCTGTTCTCTTTCTCTTATCTCTTTCCTTCCTGCCTATATGACTAGGCCCAGGAGATGCTCAGGTGGGATGGCCAAAAGGTGAGGGGACGGGCTAGAGGGGCCAAGGTGGAGTGATCCAGGCAGAAGGGAAGTCCAGGGTGCATTAACAACTTTTATAACTCCCCTTAGGGAGGGACAGTCCCTGTGACAGATTACCTAAGCAACAAATTGGAGCAGGGGCAGGTTATCTTGATAAGGGTGGAGGAAGGGCTCTGAAGGAATTAACACTTGGATCTGTCTGTTCTCTGGATTCAACCCTTGTCTATCTGCCTGTTCAATTCTGGCTTCACTTGTAATCATGATTCACAATAAGTATTCCTAGATTACTTATTAGTAATTATTAGAATTAGTTCTCAAGATTTTTAATCATGAGACATGGCTACTATTAGTTGTTGTGTTTTGCAATTCAAAGTACCACTGTTGGGAAAATTTCCCATGAGTGTCTCCTGTCATTTTTCTTTTTAAGGTAGTTGTACAGCTTAATGTCTAATATTTCATAACCAGTTAAAATAACCATGCTTCTTGTGTCAAAATAAATGTTCAGATTCTCAATCATGGATTTAAAGATGTGTGGAATTAGATTGATTTTAGGAAAGGTGCATGCCACTTTTATTACTACACTTAAAATTCAGTCCAAAAATAAAGGATGATGAGTAATAGGGAAAACAAGATGGAAACATGAATGAAATTTATTTTTTAGATGCATGGGAGGTGGTAGTGGGAGGGCTGATATGCTGATGTATTTCTAGCAAGGATGTCTATTAATGTGGCTAAAATAAACTAGATTTACTAAGAAAACATTAACCTTTATCTCAAAAAGATTTGTTAGTAAAAAGATACGTCATGGTCTCATTGTTGAAAGACTCATACTTCTTCATATTGGAAGGGAAAAGCAATTTCCATCCATGGTTGCACAGTGTATATATCTTTACTTAAATGGGTAAGCCAACTTTGTTCACTGAAAAGCAGTGGAATAACATTAATAAAGCATAATCTTAATAGACTGCAGAAGCGAACGAACTTGTCTGGTGTTGCATAACATGTTTTTGACCTAGGATGACTTCTTTGAGGCCCCTCATACGGATTCTAATTTGGATACCCAATTTAGCAGCCTTTTTCTCTGCCTTAAGTGGAAACAATATTCCAAAGGAAGTTTTTACATAATTATTCTACATTATGGAGATGGACTTTCCCACGCATTATTACTAGGAAATCTTTCAGGAAAGCAAAGAATAAACCACTCCAAAGGAAATAAAAGTTTTTGAGAGCAGCTTAAAAGACAGAACAGGAATTTTTCTTGATATTATTCGAGATAAAATTCTGCTATAGGCTGAATGGTTCTATGTCCCCAAGATTCATTTATTGAAACTACTCTCCAATGCAAAGGGGTTTGCAGTTGGGCCTTCGGGATGCCATTAGGGAGGTGACTGGGAGGATTACACCCTAGTGAATGGAATGAGTGTCTTTAGAAAAGAGGCCTCAATGAGCTCCCTTGGCCATTCTGCCATGGGAACAAAAGATGGCTTTGTGTGAATCAGACAGTGGTTCTCACCAGATACCAAATCTGCCAGGGTGCCTGGATTTTGTACTGCCCAGCCTCCAGAGCTGTGAGAAATAAATTTATGTTCTTAATAAGCCATGCAATCTATTCTGTTTTTGTTTTAGCAACCCAAATGGACTAAGATAAACTTTTCTCTTCCCCATAGATTGAACTAGAAAACATCAATAATTGCAGTGCAGTAATTGACACAGAGAACTTTACACTAAATATATTTTTTAATCCATACATTTTTTGTATTCATTAGTCATTTGTGTTGTGCTAAGGCCACAGAACTGGAGACAGTAGTTGGTCCCTGATGTCAGAGAGCTTTGTAGAAGAGTCTCACGATGAATGATTTCCACAATAGACACTACTGATTAAGAACCAGGATAGGTGTTGTGGAGGGTGACTAGGCCATTTTGGGAGAGTGCAGTTCAAAGGAACCAGATCCAAGCTGTAGGCTCAGAGTCCTGAGCAAGTGGTAACTGAGTTCTAGCAAGGTGTGGGTGCAGGATGCTGCACCTTATTTTTTTGAGTCCTAAAGAGCTTTGCAATGTGAGTCAACTTTAGCTCTCTCACTTTTTAGAACTTTCCCAGCAGGGGGCAGCTTAGAGAGCAAGAGGAAGGGACTGGTGAGATAAAAGGGAGAAGTAGGTTGGGCATGACCATGTCAGGCCTTAAGGATTTCCTTTTTTACCCTCCAGTTGGTGGGAAGCCCTAGAAAGTCTTTGGAGAGAGAGCCTGGAATGGGAGAGACCAGCATCACAGCAGTCAAGCAGAGTAGATGCCAGAAACTGGTAGGGAGCAAAAACAATGAGAGTTGAACTGCTGGGGTTGTGGGGAGTGGCCATAATGGCAAAAATCCCAAAGTATCTGAGAAAAATTTAGGAAGATAAAATGGATAGGAAAGGATGGTGGATTGGATTAAAAAGGTATTTATGACTTAATCTTATGTAGCAATTGAATGAAAAGCTATGATTCCAAGCCAGACAATTGGCTTTGGAATGTATGCTCTTTTGGCTTTATCTTATTACTGATTACCCATCTCTTTATTCTGATTATTAAATCCTTATCCAATAATTTGCATTTCAAGTGTTCCTTCCTCTTGAAAGTCTTTTAGTTTTGTCTATGCTATCTTTTGTTCTACAGAAGTATGCAGTGACCATAAGAATGCAATCAAGTTGCTCAGTTTTTTCCTTCTTCATCATTATTATTTTATTTTTAGTTTGCTTAGGAAATCTATTCTTATTTAGATAGGTGCCAATATTTTCTTTAAAAACCTCAAATTAAAGGGCTGGTGTTGTAGCTCAGAGGTGGAGTGCTTACCTCACACATATGAGGCACTGGATTCCATTCTCAGCAACACATTAAAAAAAAAAAAATCCCAACATCACTGTATGTTGGAATTGGTGTCTATCTTTAGTAAGAGGTAGGAACTTTGTTATACCTATTTTGTTACAAAAATCACAGCCTCAGCAGCATTTATTAATATATCTTTCTTTAGTAAGGCCTTGAACTTCATATTTTTTTTATTTCTAGGTGCTTTTCAAACTTTATTACTACAGAGAATGAAATCATTTTGTTTATTACCTTTTCAGATTGGTATTAAGTTGGTTATTTTCCTGTGTAGGAATGCCTCTGGATCTTAGAATATTGATCTTGTAACCAGTCACCTTGCTTAACTCTTTTTTGTATTTTAACAGTTTTTCTGAGGATTCTCTTAGATTTTCTGCGTGGAAAAGTGTTCTATACATAATCTATAAACAGCCAGATATTCAAAGGTTTTAACCATTTAAATTTTTTTCTTGTGTTTTTAATCATCCAGGGCTTCTGGAAAAAGACTGATTAAAAGCTCAGCGTAGGATCTGTGCATCTCTCTGATTACAGAGAAAATGGTTCTCAAGTTTTGCCATTAAGCATGATATCTGCTTTAGATCTTTAAAAGGTATTCCTGAACAGGTTAAGGAAGCTCTCTTTTATACCTGATTTGCTAGGGGCTTTTGAAAACTCATACATAGGTGTTAAATATTGGCAAATGACTCCTCTGCATGTACTGAAACACACTTTCCTTCTCTCATATGTTAAGATAAATCCTATTTGCTATTGTTAACATCTGCTTGCTAATATTTTATTTCACTTCTATATTTACAAGTGAGGCAGGCCTAGGATTATTCTTTCTTATGCTTTCCTTGTTCAATATCAAAATATATGGCTTCATAAAAGAGTTGGAAAAATATTATTATTTGTTTGTTTCTTTATTGGGTGTTTAATGTTCTATTATGTTCCCAGTTCTTCTCAATTATTTACTTTTAGTCCCTGTCTTGTTTTTTGAAGTTATCAGAAAAAAATGCCACATTCTCAGTATCATAAAAGTAATTATCTCTTTTTTCTAATATTTTAGATATTGTATTTTTTAACCTTTAAATCTTAAATAAATAACTTAGAGTCAGTTCTTCTATATACGTGATTAAGATAGGGTTATGAGATTTTTATTTTAAAACTAGAGAAAAAAAAATCCAAGCTGTTTTTAGCAGAAGTCTCAAATATATCATTCCTGGTACCCGCTGGGATGCCCAGGAGAATTGCTATAGGTTTCAGGCTTAAAATAAACCCAAGTCTCTACCTGATTCAACAATATGATGCCATCCTTAATGCAGAAATAAGCCTTTATCTCCAAATATAATGAGAGAAGGAAATTTAATTTGAGAATCCTTCCAACTCATATATGCTATCATGCAGCCAGAGCTAAGGATTTACTTTAGCAAGCAGGTGGAATTCCCAAGCATACTGAAGCCAGGTACAGAGATCCAACTCCCTGTTCCTCCCAAAAATCAATGTTTTAAAGCAGAATTTGAAGCAAAATTTCTTCTCAGCCTTCCAATCAACAATGCTATTGATGACATGGCTTTTAAAATTAGTACTGAATAAACTTAAAGAGAAAATGTTCAGTTTTTACATGTGCAGAGACATGAAGAGTGCAGTATAGCATGAAGGAAAGAGCACATAGCTTTGCCTGTACTGTGTTTCATAGTTCCTTCTGGATTCCTACTTATATTTGAAACACATGTTAGAATGAAAGTTTCTAAAACAGTTTATCTTACTAGTAATCTTATTCCTCAGTCAATATACTCAGGAACACTGTACTTTTTAGATGGTTGTTCTGTTCTTGGAATTTAATTACTTATCTTTTTATTTTTTATGTCAATATTATGTTGCTTGAACTTCATCCATTGTTTGAATTGTGTGTGTGTGTGTGTGTATGTGTGTGTGTGTGGTTGTGCTTGCATGGGTTACAGAGTCTGTTTAGATAGTATCTGACTGTGGATACCTGTCTGTGAAAACCCATTCAAATGCAGAAGACATTCAGGTAATTATGGACTGGATAATTCTAATGTCACACATCAGAGGTTGCTTATTTTTTTTAATTTAATTCAATAACGTATATTGAGTGTATAGTGAGTGTGAGACCATGCATTATGTTCTGTGGTCTCACACAGGGATAAAGACCTACTAAAAGGAAGAAGATGATGATTTTTCTGTAACAATCACATCAGACAATATAACCATTGATATTCAAGTATCATAAATAACATGGAGAGGGAACATAGAGAAGGAAGAAGTTTGTTTTGCAAGGGATTGGTGGTGAATGTAGGAGGAGAGTTAAGGAAGAGCATATGGAGAATTTAGAATTTGGGCTTACCTTTGGAAGGAAGTATCTTTTAGGGACCAAAGAACTGAACCATAAGGGACCTTTGTTCTTTCAGGAAAGTGCAAATAACATAGCATATGTGGTGAGCAATGGTGATTAAAGAGCAGGATAGGTTGGGATAGAAGTGCTCATCCATTCTCCTTTTAATATAAATTAATCTGGAAGTTGTATGGAGGATCATTCAGAACCTAGGGAAAGTAAAGGTTACATAGTTGAGAATGTAGTTCAGGATCTAAGCAACAGTGGTAGGAATAGAAACATGGGATACAAGGGACAAAAATTGATGACAAATATAATAGAGGCATAAGGAAGAAGAATAAGCAAAGATGACTTGCAATGGTCTGGTTTGCGTAGCTAGATGGAAGTTAACTTGTTAATGGAATGGAGAATTAGGACAGATTTTTTTTTCATTAATTTTAAAATGACTTAGAGTGTGGTGGTTAAGAGAAAATGGTGGTGAATTTGGTTTTGAACACACTGAGTTTGAGGAACCTGCAGAAATATTTAAGTGGAAATGTGAGTCTACATAGGGAAAATGAATTTGTTGCTCTGAAAAGGGTGATAAACAGATGTCATCACAACATGGGTGATAGGTATAGACAAGGGAGAGGATGAGTTTGTCCAGAGAGAGATGCACAGTCTGAAAAGTAGACACTTATAAGAGGTAAGATTGGAAGATCCAGCTTCTCCATCAATGAGATGCAGGAAGAAAACTGGGACACTATTTCCTTGAAAATTGTGGGACACGTGTTCCTAGAAGGAATAGCCAACGAGTATAGTTAGGAATTGTTTAATCAGGGTCCTCACTTCCTTGACCTTCAGTTGTTACAACTCTGAAGTAAACACCACACCTTCATCTAGAGTTCCCTAGCAGGAGTCAGCCACAGATGCCCACAGTGAGTAATTTGTTCATTCTGAAAGCCTGCATTGCCTCCCTTCCCATCTGTCTTACTTCTCAACTCCCTACCCAGTGCTCCCTGAGGTCACCCGAGGAATCCAATCCTTGCATGACAGTCTATTTCTGGGGAGAAACAACCCTAAGACAAAATAAAAGTTTGGTTTTTCCTTCTTAAGAATGTGGGATTGGAGTGAATTAGGAGGAGGATGGAGAGACAAGCCTGAAAGTGGTAGGGTAGAGAAGTAATTGAATAAGAAATAAATACTCAGAAGAACTAAAGAAGATGGAGTTGGAGGATTAGGGGTTATTCACTGCCTGAACCAGAAAGAAGTGAAGACAGTGGAATAAATGTATATAGTATTTGTGATGGAGTGTGGTAATTCTTGATCATTTCTCAAGGAAAGAGAGAGTTGCTGATCCAGAATACACCTCTTAATAAGCACCTTGGGACAGTTCATTCATTCCAACTATGTTGTCATTGTTCATTCAACAAATATTTATAAAGCACATACCATGTGTCACCACTTGTGATTTTCTGTCTTAAATGTTAGGATCCTCTTTTATCATTTTTTCCTTTGTCACTTGATTGTCAGCACTGGTGGCTTCTGATTTTCTGACATTGAACTCAGTTAATTTGACTCTGCCTTTGACATCCCTGATAATAAATTATTATCCTAGAAATGTGTTTTGAATTTAAATTCAATTTCCATCTTGAAATTTCCTTTAATTTTTTTTTGTGGTTAAATCCATTGAGTGTAATAATCAGAAAAGACAAAGGAAAAATATTAAGATAGACTATTTAATAATGT
Source organism: Marmota monax (assembly GCF_021218885.2). Classification (NCBI taxonomy): domain Eukaryota; kingdom Metazoa; phylum Chordata; class Mammalia; order Rodentia; family Sciuridae; genus Marmota; species Marmota monax. The sequence continues at coordinate 5,555,786 of NW_026695222.1, read as the reverse complement.
TGCCGGGAAATGTAGCAGACTCTTGAGGAGGTAAATAATGTTCTAAAACTCAAAAACTCGCTGAAAATGGAGCAACATGAATTTTTTTCCTCTCTGATTTTATCTGTTTTTTCTCTTGCTTCTAACTTTATTAGCATGCATATATTAATATAATTTTTCTTCTTGATAGACAGCATATAAAAGAGTCTTGCCCCCACAAAAAAATCAAACCATGAAATTTATCACACCTGTAAATCTAACTATTGACTTATTGAAAAAGTCAATAGAGAAACATGTTACTAAATGATAGAGAATGCCATCATTCTATCTATACTATAGGAAATACGAAAATCTTGAAGATTTTAACTTGTTTTATTTATTGAAAAAATGTAAGAAAAATAAGTGGGAACTATAGTTTAGCATATGTACAGGTCATTTGAATGTACAGCTTTTATTTAGATTGGGATTTAAAAATAATATGACAGAACAATTTTGAATATTTGGTGATATTTAAAAATTATTGTTAATTTTTAAAATTATTTTGGTTATGTTAAATAAAAGGAAACCACACCTTTAGAGATACTTTCTAAATAGCCTATGGATACAATGAAATGATTTTTTTGGGCTTGATTATAATAAAATAGGGGAGCATAAGAAGGAGTGAGGGTGTAAAGGAGGCGAATATTTTTGAGGCTGGATTATGGCTTTGGGTTCTTGTTTTGCTGTTTGGTTTACTCCTAAGCATGTTGAAAATCATCCATGACAAAAACAGGAAAGTTAGCCAGGCACAGTGGTGAACACTTCAAATCCCAGTTACTCAGAAGGCTCTCAATTTGAGGCCAACCTGGGTATCTTAGTGAGACTTTATATCAAAGTAAAAAATAAAAAAGGCCTAAAGATGTAGCTCAATGATAGGGCTCTTGCATAACTTGTGTAAGGCCCTGGGCTCTATGCTCAGTAACACACACACACACACACACACACACACACACTCACACACACATATACACACACACAAAACCCAAAAACAATAACAATTAAAAAAACCCAGAAATGTTAAATTAATAGTATATGGCTAGACTAGATTGCCTTTATTGTTTGGACAGAATATGGTTTATTTTTATGTTAAAAAACCTTTCTTGTGAAATGGTGTGGTTTCTTAAAATTCATCTATTTCATAGAAGGTTAAGCAAGTTTAAGAATCAATTAAAATCTTCTTAGGATAACCTTTATTGCAAATCCACTTTTGACCTTTGCTCAGAGAAGAGAATGTGAAAAGAACACATCTGTGTATATTCTTTTCCTCATCTGTGATTTGTATAGGTGTTTGTTCAGTATTTTTAACTCTTTTGGTTAGGTAAATATTTTTCTATCCTTCTTCCATCTTCCAATTATCCTTCTTGAAATTTTAATCATTAATGAATATTGTGAATATTTTTAGTAAGATGTCTAAGCCTTAGATAGTGACCATTGATTACATTTTCTTATTTCCAGAACTACAGGATTCAAAAGAATGAGGAAGAGAAAAATTAATAAATGGGTATGAATGTATTTTCATCACTGTGACATTTTTAAAGAAAACCTCTTCAATATGACTTGGGAATTATTACATTTTCATATAATACTTTGGAAGAATTAATAAAGTTTATTTTTTGGAGTTGCATCTAGATTTGCTTCTGCCAAAACTACTATGGAGTGTAAAATACTGACTATATTTTAGTTAACATACTGATTTTTTAAATTATTTTTATTCCTAAAATGTTAAGCAGGAAGAGAGAACAGAATTACTATGCTGAATCATATAAACATATCCCAAGAAAATATTTGAAAAGAAGAAAAGTAAATGGGTACAAAGATAGTCACTGTCATATTTCCAGGACTAAAGCACTGAATGATAAAAAATTACAAAAAGTAAATAAGTAAATCATAATATTTTAATAACATGAATTATTGAATTATCATGGGAAATAAAATTTAAGACATGAAGGGATATGGAAATATATAGAAAATTAGGGAAAGTACAAGCAAAATAAAACATTGTGCTTTCACTCTAATAACAACTATGAAAAGCATGTTGGTTTATAGATAAATACTGGAGGAGAATATTTAAAAACGAAGCCAGCTGTTGCACTGTAGTGTTAGTATTAAGAGTGATTTATTTTTTTCTTTAAAATTGCCTTCTGTTGTTATCATTGCTATTTATAAAACTTTTAAAAAGACGCAGAGAACAAAAAAATTAATTCTGTCTTGAAAAACTCTAATTATATTGAAAATGCAGTTCTAAAGGGAAGAAAATGGAAGATTAATTTTGTTAGCCCTAATGAATACAATGAATAAATTGCTATGAACTGCCACCTATTTTAAAGTCTTCTTTGTTTTAGTGGCATCAAGGGCAACTCATGGCTTTGCCCTCCTTCAACAGAAAAGGCGAATGCTGCTATAAATCCTATACTCTTAAAAAATCATTGCTTTCCTATGAAGGTGAGCTTTATTCAGTGTCCATTACAGTGCTGGCCCCAGGTGAGCACTTCCTACAAACTTACAGGAAGTCTGAAGGGAAGCCATTGAATCTCTTTATAGAATATTGGTGATTCTCCAAGGTGATATTTTCTTTTACGGTGTGACATTTTATTTCTGTATCATATTGCATTCTCTTTTCAATACCTGTCTCCTTTCCCCAGCTGTACTGCAACTTTAAATTGCAGATAAATATTTTCAAGTGCTAACAGTGAGTCTTAACTCTCCCTAGGTTCTTTCAGGATGTTTGCATGGGCACGAGGTTGGCTTTTTCTTGGTGGCTATTGCAATGGGATGCATTTTCAGTACATCTCGAGATGTGCTTCCTATTGTCAAAATCACAAAATGTGGATAGGTATTTGGACTAAACCATCAATAACTGTTTTCTGTTTTTTTATCAGAGATACTGTAGAATCCTATTCTAGGATTCTGATGATTTGGTCCATAAACAGACTTTCTTGAATCTGGAGTCAGAAGAAAAAAATCATGTGACTGGATAGAGTGTTTCTTTAGCTTATTATTTTTACTATTTACTATACAATTGAGTTAAAATTAGACAGCATGTAAAGCTGGCTGCTTTTGAAACAGAGAAAATGGACATGACCTTTGATCAGGGCTAGTAGTGGAAGGGAAAAGGAGGAGGTTGTCATTTTTCTATGAGACAATAAACCATAGACCTATTTGGTTCTTTCCACTGCTAGGAAATTGCTCCTGGGGAGTAAACATCACCCTTTCTCCTGTTTATGTGATACATTTTTTCAAGTCAATTAAAGTGCTTAGCAGGCATTGTTTTATTAAACATATAGAAGTCTAATAAAACATAGAGATATATTTAGTATCATTACATCTTTTTCATGGATGTCATGTGGTATGTTATTGGAATATAATAATATAGTTTTTGCCCCAAGGAGTTCATGTGTACTTTTTCAACATTTTTAAAATTGGTGCATTATAGTTGTGCATTATGGTAGGATTTGTTTTTATATATTCATATTCATACATGCACACACACAATATAACAACACATTTTGACTAATATCACTCCCTGGCACTTTCCCTGTCCCTCTGAACCTCCTACCCCATGGTCCCTTTCCTCTATTCTACTATACTACTATTCTACTATTCTGATTTCCATAGTTGTTGTTTATATACACTTTCTGATGCATGTGCATCAGGAAGTTTGTAAATCAAATAATCACATGAAGACTAAAGCAGTGTTTTTCATTTATTTATTGAGATTATTGGAACTACTAAAAACAAACTATTCTTTAAGATAAGATAGTGTGCAGAATAAAGATTTTACTGATGGATTTAAATTATTCTAGTCAAAACTACAGAGTGATTAGTTAAATAAAATAGAGAATGAAGAAATTTTTTTGTCTTGAGCTGTATTAAAATTTTGCTCAGTGTTTCTCTTGGTTCTTTTAGTGAAGAGTCTGATCAGATAATCAAGATGGTATTAATGCGTTTGTTTTGAAAAATGCTTTGCTGGAAGTTCTGTCTGCAGAGAATGATTAATAGGGGTAGAGACAGCATTACAGAATAACTGTAGTCTTCCAGGGACAGCCACACTGACCATTGGAATTCTGGCTGCTCTTTTAATTAAACTTGAGGACAGGAGTAAAGAACTGCTTTTTTTTTCTTTCTAAAATAAGTATTGAGGTTACACAATGTGTTTAACCTTGGGATTTGTCAACATTTGTGGAACAAACCCGTATGCAGTTTTTCAGTTCAGTAACCAAATGACTTTTCCATTGTAAGTGAAAGTAGGAAACTACTTTTCTTAGCAAATGTAGAATTTGTTCTCAGAGGAGCTAGTTATTGTCTTCAAACAATGGGTACACGGAAAATGTAATTTAGGAAAAGAAAGGAGTGTGTAATCTTATGATAATTTTACTGTGGTATATTATGCTGTTTTAAAAGGTTATTTTATTCCCTTAAACTTAAAAGCTTTTTTCTTTTTTTTAATGTTACAAAGTAGTACTTATTATTAAAAGTATTTGATGATTTTTAAAATTCCAGTGTCATAATTTCTGTTGGGAAAGAAGGACCAAAGAATACAAAAATATTTGTAATAAAAATTGTGTTTCTCTCCATTCCTTAACCCATCTGGAGGTCAACCTTGTTATCAGATATGATTTTATCATAAATTGATGCCCGTCCAAACCTTGGATCTGTTGTCTTAACTCATTTAATTTATGGAACATGTTCTTGACATAATCTAATTGGAAAACCCAACCCTCATTGTTAGAAAAAGTCTGATTTCATTCTTCAATTCAGATAAGCATGTTAAATGCACACTGCCATGATCCATATTTTATTTCTGAATTGTGCATATGAGATAGAAGAGGAATAAAGGTCTTCCAGGTGTTGTGCTATGTCAAGATATCGTCCCACTCACTTCCATTTGTCTTCATTGTGCTCTCCCTTGAGATGGATGCCTTCATTTTCAACGGTGAAGAATATAAGAAGCCACTTTGTTAAATAAAAAATTTTAGCTCTTCTGCAGTATAGCTGCACTTGAAACATATATGTTTCAGGGAAGACCCAAAACACCACTATCAGCTGAAAGTGCCTTGAATGAAAAGAGACTCAGTTATACCTCGCCTCTGAGAGAATTCTACTTCCTGAGACAACAACTCTTTGCAAGATTCTGGTTGGATGAGTGTCAGATCTTTCCTTTGTAAAGGTGAGATGGGCAGCAGAGAAAGGAGAAGGAGCAGGTAGCAGCATTGCAGAAGTCTTCCTGTGTTGATCAGATTTGGGAACATTGAAAATCTGCTATAGTTTTATTTCCTTAAAGCTCTCAATATCAGTGTTTCTTTTTTTTTTTTTTTGTAAATAATAAAATAATGAATTTTTATTAATTACATAATCATTTTTCAACTGAAGCTTCACCAATTATTTACTCTACAAAATTGACTCCAGCTCCTTTCAGTGCAGAGAAATAAACAAATTCAGTTGCCAAGTTCTCACCATTTTATCTTTCTTTTTCTTTTTTTTTTTTATTGTTGGTTGTTCAAAGGGAAATTTTGGTGTGTACTTCCATTACCATTTGAATAACACCATTCTAGTTTATTTCAGTGAAACAGTAAATTGGCCACTCTGAGTGAAAATACCAGTGATAGACATTTACAAATGCTACTGAATTTTAACTTTTAGGTTCTTTATATATAATCATGCAATTCTTCCATGAATTAGGATTGCAACAGATTGCAAAATCTCTAGGTATATCATTTGTCCTAAAATAAATCTTTAAAAGCAGTTAATTATCTATCATTCTACCCTGGGTTAAAATAAAAATACACTTTCTAGGTCAATCTTCATTAAGCTATTAATATCTTTTTCATTTATAAGACTTTCAATTTCCTTTATTAGCAACTGCAGGTGGCTTAAACATGATTGTCATTGTTTTGAATATTAACTGACATTTGAATTTTTGGGTGATTTTGCACTGCCTACATCCTGACAAACACAGGCACATGAAATTTCCCAACATATCTGTATCTACTGAACTGTATTTATTTTTTACTTTTCTTCTGGTCATGGATATGTCTGTTTTTTATGATTTCTAGCACAATTCAAGAATTGTCATAGGGACACTCAGTAGTATATTTAGAAAAACCTGAATTTTTTCCTGCTTTATTTTCATGAAAATAAAAATCTTTTCAGTGTAAATAAATGAGAATTCAATTTACTGAGTTCAGAGGGAGCATCTGAATTTTGAGTTCATCAATTATATATAGTTCCTTAAAAACGATATTTACAACATGTATACTCAGAAAAATGAGAAATTATATCCCATCTATGTGTGATATATCAAAGTGCATAAATTATACCCCATCTATGTGTGATATATCAAAGTGCATTATTCTACTGCCATGTATAACTAATTAAAACAAATTAAAAATTAATTTAAAAACCCGATATCTACAGATTTTATATGCATTTATTATAAATAAAGTTTATATCTACAATTTGGCCAAAAGCACTATTTGCTGTTTGCTAATGGTTAAAAGACATACCCTTGCATGAGTATACCTTTGTTTATTTGCTTATTAAAGATATTTGGAGCCCTTGGAAGTTTCAGCTGCAGTCCACATCCAGAGACTCCCAAAGAACATTCATGTACATATTTTAGAATGTATATATGAAAATGTTGCATCAAAGTATGTGAAATTCTACATTTTCATCTTTGCTACCATAAAAATTATATGAAAAATGGATACTGCAGATTTGAAAAAAAAATTCTTTGTTAAGTTTGAATGTTGAAAAACATTTTTTCCTTCTTGGGTCCCTTCTTCCTTTTTTCCCTTCTTGGGCCCTTCCATCTTTGTGAATTTCCACTTAATTAAACCCTCTCCAGGTACCTTTTAGATTGCACTCATGTTTCCTGCTGGGACTCCACAACTTTATTGCCTCCAAACTAGATTGTAATAAAAAGTGTATTTAGTAATTCATCCAAGAATTGTTTTGGCCTGGTATTGCACTGGAGCCTGAGGCTACAGTGGTAAACAAAAGCAATATTTATGGAGCTCGGGATTTAGTCGGTCAGGGCCAAGTTCTTCATTAGACAATGGCAGGGATGCTTGTGCATTGCTGAACCCAAGAGAGCCCTGTGAATACAGAAGAACCTGACAGGGACTGAGGGCGATGGGACAGGGCCTCTAGGAAAGAGCTCGCAGGGAAGTAACATTTACTTCTTAAGATGAGTAAGAATTGCCCAAAGTAATGTGGTAATAATTGTACTGGGGAGAAGAGATTGGACATGCCAAGGTCCTGCAGCAGGAAGTAGCAAAGCAAGTTTGAATTGTTGAAATCAGGCCATGAGGTTGAGCCCAGATCACAAGGAGAAGTTTAATCAAAAGTAAAGCTGGCAGAGGGGCTAAAATAAAGCCTCTCCTATTGGTCTGATTAAATTGCATCTGAAATGCAATAGGAATAATTTAAGGAAAAGTGAAAATAGGGATGCTGATGCTGTGTGTGTGTGTGTGTGTGTGTGTGTGTGTGGTGTGTCTGAGGGAACTATCATGATTGGATGTTTATTAACAAAACTTAAATTAATTAGGAAGAGAATGCTTAAATTTAAAAAATTACAATCTTGTTTATCTTGTACCAGTTACTCATGGAAGAAGGTAACTCATAATTCTTTTGGAGGTGATTCTCTTCAATAATGAAGTTATTTTCTCATATTCAGCAAGGAAATACTAATAAAGTCATTTTCCTACGGGGCAGAGAGTCCCAGTTCAATTTAGCATCTGCGGCTAACAGTTTCTGAATAATTTAATCCTTAACTATTCAACCAAAGCAGGGACAATAGGAAGTGTGTTTTTAAAATCCTCATGAACGTGCCTGTGTCATTCAGCTTTTTGTTGTTGTGACCAAAATACCTGACAAGAACAGCTTAAAGGAGGAAAAGCTTATTTGGGGCTTACAGTTTCCATGGTTGGCCAATTGCCTTGCTTTGGGCCTAAGTAAAGCAGAAGGGTGTAGCAGCATGTATCATGCTCAGCTCATGACAGCCAGAAAGCAGAGTGAAGGAAACCAGGGACAAAATTTAGTCCCTAAAAGCATGCTCCCAGTGACTTATTTCCTTCAACCATGCCCCACTAGCCTGCCATTACCCCCAAGCCAATTAAAACTATTAGCCCATTAAAATTATTAATCCATCAAATGGGGTAATCCATTTGATAAGGTTACCGCTGTCAAATCTAATGATTTCACCTGTGAACACTCCTGGATTGCCTAACGTATGAGATTTTCAGCAGACATTAGAGATGTAAACCACAAAGGTACCTAAATGAGCAAAAGCTAAACAAAGGAGGTTGTAGCACAGAGCAATCTTGGATGTAAGATTTCAACTTTGGGAATGATTTTCAAATAATAGCTTCGTAGAAATGGTCCAGTATATGCTCATGAAAGTAGTTATGTCTTCACACATTAAAAGGCTACTAAAATGTGCCCACTACTGGCACTTGGCATCCTTGCTTTCCTCCCATTTAGGACTGCCATTTTATATATCAAAGACTCACATTGCCTTTTTCCTTCTTTACGTAATAATATGCTCCGATGTGGCCTTTGAATTGCCCATTAAGCAATTACAGGGTTCTGGGGTTCAGGATGGTGTTTGGGGGATTTATGTGCTATTTAACTTTCATTTTTCACTCTCAAATAGGAAAAAAAGATCCAAGCACTCCTTTAGAGTTGTCTGGGGGATTGCTTGTGTTTTCCTGCTTGAGGAGATGTGTCTGTGGGGCAGCCATAATTATAGAAAGGCCAAGCTAACTGGAAAATGGTGTACTTGTTCCTGAAATTGTCTTTTACTGTCTCTTCCTTTTGTATGTTACTGGATTGAAAAAAACAAAATCTTTTTTCCTCCCAGCTCCACATCAGCTTTTTATGGTCCTATTTATGTAGCTGGGCAATGCAGAAGCTCTGTGTTTACCATGTAAGCTGGAAGTCACTTAGAAGATTATTTTGTTTGTCTCACCTTTTGACCTCCTGAAAGCTCCCATCAGCCCTTTCTCCTCCCACCTTCCACACTATAAATAAAAGCCAACCCATGGCACCCACTTGAATATATCACTTCTTAAACTTCTGAATCAACTTGTGAATCTTGAAAGGCCATAAAACCTGAAAACTTAAGTAGCTAACAGGGGGAAAAGAAAGTTTGAGATAAATTCTTGGATGACTTGGAAGAGAAGAGGTTTGGAGAACAATCGTTCTTGTTGAGGGATTAGAGAAAGCAACTGTCATGGTGCCCAGCAAGACCCAGGATAGCTTTGGAAGATAGCCAATTGGGAGCTATGGTGTGTTTTTTAAGGTGATGCAAGTCAAGTTTTTTCCCCCCTTCAAATAGCTTAGAGTTCATACCCTGCCCCCATAGGAATATTACAAGCAGAAATTATGCAATTCTCCCACAAGAATTCTAGTTTGAGGCCAAGACTGGATTGTGAACATTGAGAGTTTGGGGTCTGTCTTGACAAACTTGAAATGGATGGATGCTCTGAGACCATCAACATTATTTTGGTTGTATAGACAAAGTATTTCTGGGCTTGAATGAAATCCTGCACAAGTAGATCAGCCTCAGAAGACAGCCAGAATAACTTCAAAAAGTACTCAAATAGGGTAAAGTATTAGACAATTCACCATATTTTAATTTTTATTTCTTTGTATATATATTTATATAGTATATATACTTATATATATATGTGTGTATATATATATGTGTGTGTATATATATATATATATATATATATATATATATATATATAGTTATATTTAATCCACAGAATGGTACAGTACACACACTATGAATAAGAGAGAAATCTAATTTTATGCAGAGTTAATTTGATAATACTCTACTTTTTATTTTATCTTTCAGGGCTATTTATATGATTTTGAGAAGTTTGTTAAAATTGGATGATATTTTAAGACCCTTTTGACATTTTATGTGATGATAGGACATGGGTACATAAGTTCAAAAAAACTGGACAGCTCTCACAGTTGAAGAGCTGCCATATTTGGGAGTCCTTGGCAAACTTCAATGTAAACTGTATGTTGTTTACTTAGGGAGTCTTTATAACAGAATTACAAGCACCCATTATACTTGGTTCATGGGCTTAAAAATCACAGAATGAATTTTGCAAAACTATTGAGTGATATGGAATTTTAGGTTAGAGAAAAAAATGGAGAGTACAAATACAGACCAAAGGTCACTATCTCTGAATACCAAGCTGGAGGATTTACTCCTGAGGCTGGGCAGAAACTCAAATTTGAAATGGTGCTGGGACTCTGACATTCTCTTTCAAGGAGCTGAGGCACAGTTTGTTGTGTTCTGTTTTGGTGTCCAGTGAGAGGGACTTCTGAAACAGAGGTCAGAGGTGAATTTGACTTTAAAAATACAATTCTAAGTAGAGATTGAAAGTGGGTATTTTTAAGTAGAAATAGAAGTTTGATCATGATTCATAGCATCCACTCAGCTAAAAGGTCATTTCCTGCGAAGTAGAAGATCCTTGTCCTCCAAGAGGTCAGAGAAAGTCCCCACAAATTCTCATATTTAAAGATAAATGACAGAACCTCACACACACAAAAAAGATGTAGCATAAAAGAGAGAAATTCAGATTAGGAATGCAAAAAATATTTGTCATCTACTAATGCTGTGCAGAAACCTATGTACTTAGAGTTGTAAGTCTACTACTTATGAGCATTCAGAACACAGAACAAGCCAAAAAGACCATGTAAGCCAATTTCCCTGGCAGGTTGCAACTAGTAGCAGAGTCCCCTTTTCTCCTGCATGACTAGACATTATCCCAAATGTGTCCTGTGTAGCTTTCACTTACCCAGCCTTCTCTATATGATTTCAGTCTCCCTGCGGGTGAGTAGCTAGCCTTTATTTGCCTCTCCTAACCCTTGTTTTAAATCTACTTTACTGATGGTGACTTGTTTATCAGTGATTCCCAGAACACATCCCATGCACCCATCCCTGTCCAAGAAGTTGGCACCTTGATGCAGACGCAACAGTGCATTGCAGTTCTGAACAAAGAATTCTTTGGATGCGAAGGATCTTGAATTAGGGCTAGGATAGAGTCTCCCTAGAAAGTGTGCAGTTGCTGGGTCAGAATCTGAGGGGATGGTAGAGTTGAAGGAGAGATGGGCAGATGGATTCACTGACAGGGAAGAAAGCTCAAGAAGAAAGAAAGGGATTGACAGAAGAAGGAGAAGGAGAAATGAGAGGTAGATCTATCTCTCCCCAAGAATGGAAGGAGAGAACAGGACAAAGAGTCTTCATGGTAGAGAAAAGGGTAGAGTTATACAGTATGGCAGAAGCTATAGGAAGGAATTTGTGGGAATTTGATATCAATGACCTTGAACTTCTGACTAAAGTAAGAAATGAAGAGATCTGCTCATAGAATGATACAGAGTGGGGGATCATGAGGAGAATTGGAAATGGATTGGCTAACTTTTGAAATGGGTTTTCAATGCACATTCATTCATCTATCTACCTAACAATATTTGTCTTGTGCGAGGGACACATGCAGGCAAATGCAGTCCCTGTTTTCATCAATGAGGAACACAGCAAGGGACCTTGCTGTTCTGAGTCTGGTGCATGAATGAGTAGCATCTAGATTCCCTGGGAGAGTGTTGGAGATAGACATCTTTGTGTGCATAAGAAGTGAGGAGCTTTAGTCCACCTTAGAGGTTAATTCTGGGGCCAGAAAACCTGAGTTCAAATTCCAGCTTCTGCCACTTGCTAGCTTTGTGACTTTGGGAAAATTCTTTAATCTCTCAGATTCCTGTCATGTAAACTGGGAATAAAAATAATAACACCTACTTCACAGAGTTATTTTGAAGATAAAATATTTATAAAATACCTTGGAACATAGTAAATATTCTCTAAGTATTGATAAATAAAAATAAGCAGTTAGAGAGGCCAAATCTAGAATCTGCTAGGGAACAGAGTATGAACTAGTGGGTCTCTGGGTGGGAGTGTGGTGCCACTCCTAGAATATGTTTTAGAATTTCATGGGAAGTTGGTTATTCCACTTTGGGGGGATCATAATCCTGTAGAGGCTTAAAATTCCCTGGCAGACATTCATGTGGGTGACAGAAGAACTTAAAATATCTGAAGCTATATATCACTCCATCTTACATGTAATACGGTGTTTCAGATTTTTATTGGGTTCAGTTAGGTGTTTCTGAGTTCTATTGTACCCTGGATTTCCAGGACTGCAGTAGCCTTGTAAACTTAGGGATGATTACACTTTGTTTTATTGAGAATGTTACCAGGAACTAGTCACCATTTCCGAATGTCACCAGTTCTAGCATTTGAGTCCTGAAGTAATGCAAATGTGCCAGTGTGCAGCACTCACTGTGATCTTTCTTGTTTGTATAAGCCTCTGAAGACTTCGCCTTTCTTCTAGTGCAACTGTACCCAAACGTAATATATTGAGATTCATATGCATTTGGAATAATTTTGCTTTATTTCTTTATATTAACAATGAGAGCTTTATGTTAGTTTTTTAAATTATATAAGTGGTTGTGTAGGTTACTGAATCAGTGAATTTTATCACATAACTTAGTTGCAGAGTGGGACTGAAATGGGCAGGAATAGTGGGTACAAGCAAGGGTCCTGGGGCAGGTGTCAGTCAGAGGTAAGGTGGCTGAGGTTGGGCCATTGACTGATCTTTACAAGGGAGGCAATCATTAGATGGGATCAACCTGTCACCTGAGGGATTTGGTGTAGTCTTAGGTTGCCAAGCTGAGGTTTATTGAGGTATGATATTGACATTTTCCTTTATACCTTTATAAACAAGGTAGAAGTTAATGATGAACATTTGCTATACCTAAACCAGCCACTTGAATTATGTCCAAATCCATTCACATTCTTACAGACTTTTGGAGTGAAGCTCAGTTGCTAATGTGAGTGTTCATTGCATGACACTTTTCCCCGTTTATGACAGTGACATTATTGGGAGGACAGATAAGAGTTTGAAATTTAATTCAATAGTTACAAATTACTTTTTAACTTACAAGTTTTATATGTGTGTGGGGGGGTGGGAATGTTCAAAAGTTACTTCACAGATTTGATACATGTTATTCATATTTAGTATGTGTATAAATCTGTGCACACACACACACACGCACGCGTATATATAGTCCACTTAAGCAATGTGAGAGTTTCATAAATGATTTTTTTTCTAGGTTTCAGACTATTTGCATACAGGTAGTCAGTTTTGAATATCTTTTTAACTGAAAGAGTGCCTGGCAGAATAAAAGCATAACACAGCTTTAATGGATGAAGAAACTCTTATGAGAGAGTGGTGCATCTGGGAAGTAACCTGAGTTGAAATCATACGTCCTTAGGATTCCACTTCTCAATCTGTCATTGACTGAATTTTGACCTTGGGTAAATTATTCAAAGTGTTGGTTTAATCACTCAAAACTCAGATTACTAACACATGCCTAGATTACATATAACATCAATCAAAAGAGAGACAACAGATCAAACCATTTTAAATGTACAAAATGCTAAAGAAATGCAAGATTTAACAGTTTCTACAAAAAATGTAAAATGACATTTTGGCTTATTTAGGAAGAATGGTGCATTCGTTAGGGGTATTGTGGGGAAAATGGTGTGTTGCCAAGTTCACATCCACCTGGAACCTCAGAATGCAACCTTATAGGATATATTGGATGTATCATGATGGATTAGGTTGGGCCCTACATCCTGTGACTGACTGGTATCCTCATCAGAACAGAAGACATGCAAGGAGACATAGAAATGAAGGCTGTGTGCAGATGGAGCCAGGCACTGGTGTTATATAGCTGCAAGCCAAGGGATGCCCAGGATGGCCAGGAACCACTGGAAACTAAGAGGAGGCAAGGAAGGATTCTTCTCTAGAGCCTAGAGAAGCAAAGAGCCTCTGCTGACACCTTCAGACATTGCTTCCAGAATAGTGAGAGAATAAATTTCTGTTGTTTCAGGTCTCCTGGTTTGTTAGGCAGCCCAAGGGAATTCATAAAGGGGTAATAATTTTTACCTCCTGTGAAGAAAGGGTCAGGCTCAGAGGTGAAATATTGCTTTGGAAAATGTGCTTGGTGTCCTGGCATCGTTGGTCAGCACATGACTTGCAGGCACTGGCTTCTGAGGCAGGCATAGATGGGCTTTTTGTTCCACCATTGTCCACACCCTGGGAGGCTGGCCATACCCCAGTTCCTGCCTGCCTACTCCAAGTGATAATAGCTGTATCTAGCCCATTCATTGCTTTGAAGAGTAAATGAGATAATATATGTAGCTTAAGTGTATGTGCACATCTAGCTCAGATTAATGCCTTCTAAAGTTCACTGATTATTACTATAAACTTGGTAATTTGAGGCAACCGTTCTCCAATTCCATTTTATTCTGCCTTACAAGACTATGAGCCAAGAACTTTTAAAACCAAAATGATATTTTCCACCTTGATTCAGGATTCTTAACCACTTCTTCTTATCAGAGTCTGAATTTGCCTTTCTCACAGTGAACCTCACTTGGCTGATTTGGATTCTCAGGGCTAGGTGGCTTTTTATTTATTTCTTTTAACTAACTGCAACGTTTTGCATGTTCTTAGTAAAAACACAGAAGTAGAAAATTATGAAAAAGTCCTTGAGCCCTGAAATTGCTTTACAGACTCTGTATATATTTCAAGATAAACACAAGGTTTTAAATATCAGTTACCCTGGGAAGGTTCCTGACTGGCTCTTTGCCAGCATGAAAGATGAACATGCCGGACTCATACACCATCACTACCCTTTATGAGCTCAGCCTGGGCTGTCCTGTAACTGATCAATAAATGGTTCTTCATAGGTTTAAAATCTCAAATTGTCATCTAAATGCATTAACGAGAAAGGTATTATAAGAAATATTCGGAGAAGGGAAGTTCAAGGTCAAAGGTAAAATCCACAAATAGTATCAATAAATAGATCTAAGGTTTTCATGTTCCATAGACTTCTCTATTTAACTGTACTTCTCAAAAGTCTCCTGGCATAGCTTTTAGAGTTAATTGACACAAAAAGATCAAAATTTCTGGAAACTTAAGTTTAATTGTTCATTTATTTTCTTTTCCAACAATTTATTATGAAATTCTCAAAACAGCATTAATACTGTGTCTCAAGTAAAAATCATTTGCCTGGTCCTTGTTTCCAGAGTAGAGACTGGTTAAATACATCTATGTACATTTGAACCCCCACAAGGCAGTGTTATAATCTTGCTTTAAACAGTAATTATGTATTTTAAAGAAATTAAGAGGAAAATCATCTCTTTATAAAAATGTCCCTATATATTTACCACTTAAAGTGTTTGTTGTCCTGAAAATTTACATTTCATTTTTCTGCAGCCTTAATAACTTCCTTTAGCTTTTGCTACTGTACCAAAGAATGATTTTCCTCATTTTCCTGTTTAAAACATCTCTATCTTACCTTCATTTCTGATGGATACTTTTTTCTGGATGTTGAATTCTGGGTGACGTATCTGTTTTCTTTCAGAACTTTAAAGGTATTTTTCTATTTCTTGTCTTCATTGTTAGTGATCATTCAAATTCTTTGCTCACCTGGAGGTAATACCTTGTTTTGTTCTAATGACTTTTAAGATTTTCATCTTTATCTTTGGTTTTCAGCATTTAGACTATGATGAATCTAGATGCTGCTTTTTTTTTTTTCCTAGGGATTGACCAGGGGCCCTTTACCACTGAGCTACTTCTCTAGTCCCCCACCCCTTCCTTTTCTTTTCTCCCATTTCGAGACAGAGTCTCACTAAATTTCCTGGGCTGGCCTTGAACTTGTGATCCTCTTGCTTTAGCTGAGATAACAAGTTGTTTCAGTCAGCTTTTTCATCTCACTGACCAAAAGATCTGAGCAATACAACTTAGAAGAGGAAAAGTTTATTTGGTGGTAAAGGTTTCAGATCTGCAATCCATAGATGCTCAACTCCATGGCCCTGGGCCAAAGGTGCCATAGAACATCATGGCAGAAGGGCATGATAGAGAAAAGCAGCTCAGTACATAGCAAGAAGGAAGCAGAGAAAGAGTGAGCTCTGTTTACCAGGGACAAAAAATAAACCCTGAAGATATGCCCCCAGTGACCCACCTCCTCCAGCCACACCCCACCTGCCTACAATTACCACCCAGTTGGTCCATCAGTGGACTAATTGACTGATTAGGTTAAGGCTCTTATAACCCAATCATTTCACTTCTGAACTTTCAAGCATTGTCTCATATATGAGCTTTTGGGTAACATCTCATATCTAAATCCTAAAACAGGTATATGTCATTGCACCTGGTATTAGACATAATTTTTAAAAAATTCTGTACTTGGGTTTTGCTGAGTTTTCTCAATACATAAATCTGTGCCTTTAATCAAACTTGGAAAAATTTTGGCCATTTCTTCAAATATCTTTTGTCCACGTCTTTTGGAATTCTAATTGTGTTATACTTATGTTTTGACCAACTTTGAATTATTTTTAATAATTGTATTCAACACACATCTTTGATGATGCAATTAGATATGAATAAATTGACTTTCTCAACCCCTAGCAGACTCTGTGAAACAAATCCAGGTCTTCAGTATATCCATTTCATATGGGTCTTTTTTTTTAAATGAATACTCTTCAACTCTCCAACAAATATATGACTGGCCTTTATATTCGGGTGGAAGTATTAGCATGACTCCTGAAGTTCTTGCTCAAAGGAGAGACAATTATGATCTAGAATATACAAGAGGGATAGAATCACTAGATGAATCATAGCAAGATTTGGCACATGCGAGGTTAATGGAATTTTTCAAAGTAAATCATTGCTTACAGTTTCAAATTGTTTTCATTTTGAGTTATTTTGGTTAAAAACAGAAACCTTCCATAGGTATAGTATTTGGTTAACTATCTTACCATTTTGCTCACGAGTGATAGATATGTCTCCATAAGTCTATTAGCTATCCTAAATCAAACAGTTTTGTCCAGTTATGACAAACAAACTTCCATTGATAGATAAATGTTCTAATCTTTCTGTAACTTTTTGGCAGTGACTCTCTTATGTGGAATTCTATTTCTGCCCCAGTGTCTTTCAGCTGTCCTATCTGTGTCCCATTTAAGGACTTGGTTGCATTTCTATTGTAGAAACCTTAGTGTGGTGCTAAGGAATCTCATCCTTTTAGGGAATTTGTGTTTCAAATCAATTGCTAAAACCCTGGCCTTCTTTGAACATTTACATGGTCTCACAGCTCTGTTTAGAATAGGCTGTAAGGCTTCTCTGTCTCGAGTGAGACTTAAAGACTCATTCTTACCAGCACATTGGCAAATACCCTGGAAGCCAGCCATTTGGAGGAACCAGATTGAACAGCCAAGCCTGAAGGCTCGGGAGAGTCCCAGCCTTGACCTCCCCACTTCCTTTTCTCCTTCTCCTTCTCCCTCTCCCCTTCTCCACTCTCATTTCTCCTCTCCTCCTCTCCCCTCCCTTTTTTCTCTTTTTCTATAGAAGAATTACTGCTTGCTATTGATTGTCATGTCTATCAATGTCTGAAATTCAGCATTTGAACATGAAATTTGTTTTACTGTGCACATTTGCTTTTGTTGAATTAAGTCCAGGTCTCTTCATTTCCCAGGGCATAAAATCTTGGTTAAATTCCATGGGAAAAGATTGTGTTCTGGATATATAAACATCCAGCCAAATACTTGTAGAATTCAGAAAGAGCATATATTCTTAGCAGTGACTGAATTCAGACAGTTGCATGTAGATTAAATGTTTTCTTCAAGGAGGCATCTTACATTATAGCTTTGAAAATGTTGGACTCCCCCCCCCCAATTTGCTGTAAAAACCTCTCATTCATCTGAAGTAGAATATGCTTTATGTTTGGGTGGAAGTATTAGCATGACTCCTGAAGTTCTTGCTCAAAGGAGAGGCAATTATGATCTAGAATATACAAGAGGGATAGAATCACTAAATGAATTATAGCAAGATTTGGCACATGCAAGGTTAATGGAATTTTTCAAAGTAAATCATTGCTTACAGTTTCAAATTGTTTTCATTTTGAGTTATTTTGGTTAAAAACAGAAACCAAAATTTAAACAAAACAATCTGCTTAATGTAAAATAAACATGTAACTTAATTTGCACATTTGTTGGATGCTTGTTTTGGAAATCATTGTGGTAAAATGGAAATAGTCACATAGGCTTCTGAGCCAGGTAAATGTGGATATGAGTCCTGGCTGAATAGCTTTGTGGCTTTCGGTGAGTCGCTAAACTCCCCTGAGCCACATTTTTTTTTTTTTGTCCAAAAAGTAGAAGTGGTAATACCTATCTGCAAGACTGGGTTAGGATTTAACAATTCAGCCAGCACCCAGAGGGTCCTTAATAACTGCTTTGAGAATGGAAGGCCAAAAAAATGGAAGCATTTTGTTTATGACTAATAACTCCTAGGTGATGTTGCTTTCACTCATATGTCGAGATAATTGAGTTTCTACTTTGAAATCTTTGTACTGTGAAAAGTGTACGAGGCATAAACCATAAATGCATAAGTTAATGAACTGAATATTAATAAATATTTATGTAGCCATCAATTAGTTTGTCAGCTTAAAAAAAACTTTTTATGATGCTATAACAGACACAAAGAAAAGTACAAGAAGAATCACAAGTGTGATTCCACAGTAAAGAGGTTTTGAAAAGCGAATGTTACAAATATGGCACAGATCTTCTTTAGAAGCTTCTTCAGATCTGTGCCATATTTGTAACATTCGCTTTTCAAAAACCTCTTTACTGTGGAAATACCTATTGCCCACCAAGGACGTAAAAGTATAGTGAACCTTAATATTTCCATCACCCTTTATTTTTTTTTAACTTTTTTGACATTTTTATTTGTTATGTTTAGATATACATGAAAGTAGAATGTATTTTGACATATCATACATACACGGAGTATAACTTCCTATTTTTGTGGTTGTACATCATAGAAAAGTAATGTTTAATTCATTCTACTATCTTTCCTATACCCTCCTCTTCCCCTTCCATTTCCTTCATTCCTCTTTTCTAATTCAATGAACTTCCATCCCCACTAACCTTATAGAGTGTTAGCATTCACATATTAGAGAAAACATTTGGCCTTTGATTTTTTGGGATTTTTTTTTTTTGATTTTTTGGGATAGCATGATAGTCTTGATTGCATCCATTTACCAGCAAATGCCATAATTTTATTCTTTATTATGGCAGAGTAATATTCCATTGTGTATATATACTACATTTTCTTTATCCATTTCTCTGTTGAAGGACACCTAGGCTAGTTTCATAGTTTAGCTGTTGTGAAATGAGGTACTATAAACATTGATATAGCTACATCTCTATAATATGCTGATTTTGAGTCCTTTGGGTACATATTGAGGAGTGGAATAATGGGGTCAAATGATGTTTCCATTTCAAGTTTTCTGAGGATTCTCTGATTTCCAGAGGGGTTGCACCAACTTGTAGTCCAATCAGCAATGTATGAGTGTACCATTTTCCCCACATCCTTGGCAACCCGTATTGTTGCTTGTATTCTTGATAATTGCCATTCTAACTGGAGTGGTATGAAATCTCAGTGTAGTTTTAATTTGCATTTTTTCTAATTGCTGGAGATGTTGCCATTTTTTCCATATATTTGTTGACTGATTGCATTTCTTATTCTGTTAAGTGTCTGTTCAGTTCCTTTGCCCATTTATTGATTGCATTATTTGTTTTTTTGCTGTTAAGTTTTTTGAGTTCTTAATATAAATATTGGAGATGAATACTCTATCTGAGGTACAGGTGGCAAAGATTTTCTCCCATTCTGTAAGCTCTTTTCTCAGGTTCTTGATTTTTTTTTTTTTTTTTTTTTTTGCTGTGAAGAAGCTTTTTAGTTTGATGCCATCCCATTAATTGATTCTTAATGCTACACTACTTCTTGCGCTTTAGGAATCTTGTTGAAGAACTTGGTTCTTAAGCCAACATGAGAGATTAGCCCTACATTTTCTTCTAGTAGGGTCTCTTTTCTAATGCCTAGGTCCTGATCCACTTTGAGTTGAGTTTTGTGCAGGGTGAGAAATAGGGGTTTAATTTCATTTTGCTACATATGGACTTCCAGTTTTCCCAGCACCATTTGTTGAAGAGACTATCTTTTCTTCAATGTATGTTTCTGGAGCCTTTGTCTAATATGTGATAACTGTATTTATGTTAGTTTGTCTCTGTGTCATTGGTTTATGTAAACCAATGATGCTTTGTTTTGGTGCCAATATCATGCCATTTTTTGTTACTATAGCTCTGTATAATTTAAGGTTTGGTATTGTGATGCCTCCTGTTTTACTTTTCTCCCTGAGGATCCATCACCCTTTTAAACCTTCCTTATTCATAAGTACTTTGTTTCATCTGCACATCTAATTCTCAGCAGTCCCAAGAGCACTGGATGATTTTCCCAAAGCACCTTATCATTTCATCCATTCGTATTTCAGTATTCATCTTAATAAGAAAACGATCCTTTTATCACACTATTTCATGAAAATAGTATCCTGCCAGGGATCCACGTTTCCCCTTTGTCTCTTTAGGGGTTTATTTATTTATTTGCAGTGGGTTGTTCGCTACAGGGTCTGATTAAAGTTTGTAGATAGCTTACTTTTAAATGTTTATTTATGAAGTCCAGGCCTCTGTTGAATTTATGCTGAATATTTAAGTGGGATGGCAATTTATGTGGCTCATTTGAGGAGAGAAAAATGTTGCATATTTTCAAATTAAATCTGCTCTTGGAATTTATAACATTTTGGAATGCTAAAATGAGAGATAATCTTTTTTTTTTAAAGGGAGAGAGAAAGAGAGAATTTTTAAATATTTATTTTTTCAGTTTTTGGTGGAAACAACATCTTTTATTTGTATGTGGTGCTGAGGTTCAAACCCAGCACCCAGCGCATGCCAGGCGAGTGTGTTAGCTATGGCTCTCAGCAGTTACCGCTTGAGCCACATCCCTAGCCCAAGAGAGATAATCTTTTAATTTACTGATACCTTGTGCCTTGGCATACTTCAAATCCCTTTTTGCACTTAATATTTTAGCCTGATTTTTTTCCCTTTGGTGCCATTTGGTATTATAGAGTCTACTGATTCCTACTTGGCTCCTTTGATTTACCTACAAAGTGATGAGCACAATGGGTGTCTTGGTTTAGCTTTTCTGAAGAAATTCATCCCTGACACCTGAGACAGTTTCTAATTCCTTCCTTCAGCCATCAATGGGAAGTGGTCAGGACTTTCATTATTCAATCACTTCCCAAAAGCCCTACCTCTGAACATGTAAGACTCTGGGGGGGCATTCTAGATCCAGACTATAAGGGACAGCAAGGTTAAGGATGTAACAGTAAAGCTGACCACAATCAGATGTTCGTTCAAATGATTTTTCTCTTCTATTTTATTTGATCTTATTTTCAAACAGTTCTTACTCCTGACTACAAAGAGGACTTGATGTTTCCAGTTAAATATTTTTCAAGTCTTTTCTGGTTTAAAACTTCTCTAGTCTTAGATTTCATCTTACTTACCTGTGACCTGGTTAAGAGTTTTCTCCTGTCTCTTCCTTCACAAGCTGGTACCTGGTACATGGGGAGGGAGGACAATTTTTGCCTTTGCAATGGAACTGGTTGATTGAGAGCTCCCATATTACATATATATATATATATATATTTATATTTTTTTTTTTTTTTTTTTTTTTTTTTTTTGATAACAAGCAGAGTCTTCTGTGGTCCTTAAGAATTCTGCTTTGGGGAGGTCAATCCCGAACCCTTGTTGATGAGATTTGCAATGCTCAAGTTCACTTCTGTGTTCTACTCTAAACCCTCCTCCGTCTACCAGTCCTGCAGCTTCCATCAGCATTTATGGCCTTGTGGATGCTTTCTTCTCATTGTAGCGTGCTGCACTCTGACCTTTGCCTGGTCACTTACCCAGCTCTGTTATTCTACTGGGTCTGGACATACTGTGCACACTGTCACAGGAAGGGCTGGGCTGAGCCATACTCACAAGGAGAAGCTGAGGCCAGCCAATCTGAGCCATGGTGCTTTGCCCATCTCTTCTGTGTTTTCCCTGAAGGGGTTACCAGGACCCTTGTCCTGTCTCCTCAATATCATAAACTTCCTTTCTTCTCTGCAATTTGTTTCAATCAGCAGGACTGATTCAGGAATTTCCTTTTCATTGCATAGGAAATGTGAAATATTCTAATTGCCAAAATAAGGAAAAATAAAAGGAAGCCAGTGAAACACATCCAAAATATTACCATTTCAATATGTCATCAACATAAAATTTATTGAGATATTTTACATTCTGTTTCTTTTCTTGTGGGTGGTTATGGGTGGTTACAGAGTCTTTGAATTCCAGTGTTTGTGTTTTATATTTACAGCACTACTCAATTTGGGCCAGCTGCACTGGAGGCTGTGGCTGCTATAGATAGTGTAGGACTAGGTAATCCAAGGTCAGAAATGAAGAAGCCTAAAGATAATTTTAAAGGAAAGCAAAAACATTAAATAAACTGAACTCTTAAGACCTGTGTAGTCTCTAGGTAATTTCAGAGTAAAAGCAATAATAATAAATAAACTGGACTCTTAGACTGGTGCAGCTTTAACTGCCCGTCTTAGCATTTCATTAATTCCAAGATGCCTGATGGCCACCATCGCTTGATGTATGTAGAGTCTGGCGTTCACTGCAATAGCTTTCTGATCATAGGCATCAAGTCTCTGGTTTCTCCTCAGTCTTCCCAAATACCTAGCACAGTGCTGAGCTCACAGTAGATACTCTGCCAATTAATCCTTTGATATAAGAAATGATCACAGACCACTGCTTTGATGTCTTTGATGTCCCAGTAAGAAAAGTTTAGTTGTCTGACAGCCCTGATACTGTCCTTCCTCCTCCCCCACCCACACATTTTCTCACTGCCTTTTGGTTTAAGGTCATTAAAGCCACATTTTAAGAGCAAAAATATAGGGAACTGTGTATTAAAAGTGCAAACTATAGGACCCCAATGAAGCATGTGCCAAAATTTTATTGTATTGATGAGATGACTTAGCAATACAAGGATGGGACTGGAGTGGCTCCCAAATCTTATCTAGAAATGTACCTCATGATATGTAATAATGTATGAAAATGATACTTCTAATTAAGTGCATTCTAATGAGTTGAACAAATTTAGGTAAATCAGCTAGATTCCTTATGAGTCCTCAAAATAAATAAATAATGAATAATGATTGGCACACATTCCTGCACCAGCAAGGGGATGTTGGGTTCAATGACCAGCAGAGACACTGATACAAGCATCCACCCTCCCTACCTACACACAGGCACGTACTCAGTCACCCAACATTATTTAATGGTACTCCTTTAATTCTTCCCAAAGCTGCACTTCCCTTTATGTCCCTACTGTCCCCTGTTGTGTTCCCAGCCCCACAGTCATCCTTTAGTCAGCACTTCCAACTCTCAGTGGAAAATACCAGTTTTTCCCCCTTGAATTCACCAGAGCTCAATATTATTATAAAACATACCACAAATTAGAAAAATTAGAAAAATTAAATGGGGAAAAACCCAGGCACACAAAATAGAAGTCCATTAAAAAAATATTCTTAGATGTGGTCCTGTAGTCCCAGCTACTTGATGCTATGCCAGGAAAATCACATGAGCCTTGGAGTTCAAGGCCAGCCTAAGCAATATAGTGAAACTCTATCTTAGTGAAAGAAAAAAAATATTATTATGTTAGGTAGACCCAAAATTGCTCTCTCAAAATGCTATAAGTTTCCAAATATTTACTCTCAGTTTCTGTACATAGGTTCTCATGAGTTGATAAAAGAGCTTGGTTTATGCACTATAAATTGAGTATTCATGTTATAGATATGTGTACAGTCCACTGTGATGGCCAGTAGCCACTTATAGTTTTTTTTTAAACTTAAAATTTCAATTACTTTAAAGTAAGTCAATAAAAATTCAAATACTCAGTGCTTAGTATTTCAGGTGTTTCCTAGCCTCACGTGGCTAGTGGTTATTATAGTGGACATTTGAGGTATAGAATATTCCAGTCATCACAAAATGTTCTATTGGATAGTGCTTTTGCAGTCCCTTGATACTCAAAGTGTGGTCCGTTGGTCCGTGCAGTTGTTGAACATGGCAGCTTGTTAGACATGTGCAATCTTGGACCTACACCTACTGAAACAGAAACTGACTTTTTAATGGCTTTTCCAGTTGATCCCTATCTACTGAAACTTAGAAGCCCTACTCTAGCATGTTTCCAGGACAAGCTAAAATCCAATTCTGATGAGGCGGATCCACTAATTATTCTATAGCTGTCTAGACAAGCTCTATCCAGAATGATAAGCACCAGCCAGCCACATGTGGCTATTTAAGTTAATGAAAATAAAATAGAATTATCAATTGTTTCCTCTGTCACCTCTGGCACATTTCAAGTACTCTATTGTCATATTTAGCTAATGGCTATCATATTAGACAATGTGGATGTATTTTATCCACTAATAATGTTTGGTTGGACAGTACTGATCTAGACTCTAGTTTACATCAAGAATTCTACATCACTCAGCCCCTAGCTGCCTCTCAACTTGAACTCCCTTGGTGCTCTTTGTTGATCCTTGTCTCTGTCATGAGTGAGTGAAGTAATTTAGTTTCTGTGCACTTACATATCCATTGTTCCTTTGCCTTGAACACTATTTTTCTCTTCCTGATTGAAGAACATCTCCCCATGTTCTTCAATCAGCCTCTCTGTCAAATGACCTCATGAGTTAACTACTACAAGAAGCATTTGTAGAATCATTTCACACATATCACACATGTACACACACACACACACACAAACACACCCCATTTATACAGTCCTTTTTGGTTTCTTGGGTTGAAGCTTGTGTGTGTACATATCACACTTTTTGGTACTGATTTATTCTCTCTCCTAAGGTCAGCATTTCTCAGCCTCAGCCCTGTAACATTTGGCACTAGATAATTCTTCATTGCAAAAGTAGAGTGCTATCCTGTGTGTTACAGGATGTTTAGAGGCTTCTCTGGTCTCTGCCCACTGGATATTGGTAATCCCACAGTTGTGATTACCCCTATTACGTTGTCCAGTGTGCCCCAAGGGACAAATTCACCAGTGGTTGAAAACCACTCCTTTACATCTCATGAGGAGAGTATCCTAAGAATTATGAGACACTTTGAATCCATAGCACTTTGCAAGTTTCTGCATATAGTTGGCACTATTTTGATACAAATGGTGATTGGAAAATTGATAGGAAAATCTGCCATGAGCAGGTGTTTCTTTCATTCATGATTCCTTCCTTCTTTCCTTTTCTTCCTCCCTCTCCTCTTCTCTCTTCTCATTCCTTCCTTCCTTTGTCCCTCCCTACGTACCTTCCTCCCTCCCTCCCTTTCTTTCTTCTTTTCTTCTCTTCTCCTCTCCACTTTCTTCCTTCCTTCCCTTGCAGAGTAAGTAACACATTCTCACATCTAATTTGATTTGTTCAGTGAGTATTCTAACCAGGAAAGAAGACCTACAAGAAGGACAGTTCCTGGTCAGATGTGTCTCCCAGGGTAGTTTGGATGAGCCACAGTAGATAGATGTGTTGTGCTCAGTTTTATCATTTTTACTGTGAGTCAGAATTGCCAAGCCTGTCAACTTCTCAAACAGTTATCATCACGGGATTTCAGAATTTAGAGGAAAACCAAAAGATGGTGTGTTCCAGATTCCTCCTTTTTATCTACACATGGACACTTTTATTAACTTCTACTCCAGCCATCATTAGCATCCGGATGGACATAGATTTTTTGAGGTCCCATAACTTACTACCCATCAGATGCAGAGTTATAGGGTAATGGAACTTGATCGGGAAGTCCCAAACTTTGCAGTATGCCACTCTTTTACCCCAGGCAGTCCCCTGGTACTCGTGTGGTAATGGTATGGTACCCAGCTTAGCTCTGCCATGTTTCTCCAGGTAAGTATAAAGGACTCAGAAATTATCCATCATCCAAGTCCTCAACAGCTTTGGAGTCTACTTTTCTTTCTTTTTTTAAACTGATATTATTTTTTTAAAATACATGACAATGGAATGCATTACAATTCTTATTATACATATAGAACACAGTTTTTCATATCTTTGTATATAGTATGTTCACTCAATTCTTGCCTTTATACATGTACTTTTTTTGCATTACAATTCTTTTTATTTTATTTTATTTTTTAGCTGTAGTCGGGCACAATACCTTGATTTTATATACTTTATTTTTATGTGGTGCTAAGGATCGAACCCAGGGCTTTGCATGTCCTAGGCGAACTCTCTACCACTAAGCCACAACCCTAGCCCTGCATTACAATTCTTATTACACATATATACCACGATTTTTCATATCTCTGTTTATATATAAAGTATGTTGACACCCAGTTCCTGTCTTCATACATGTACTTTGGATAATGATGTCCATCACATTCCACCATCCTTGCTAATCCCCTGCCCCTTCCCTTTCCCTCCCACCCCTCTTCCCCATCTAGAGTTCATCTAATCCTCTCATGCTCCCCCTCCCTACCCCACTATGAGTCAGCCTCCTTATATCAGAGAAAACATTCGACATTTGCTGTTTTGAGATTGGCTAACTTCACTTAGCATTATCTTCTCCAATGCCATCCATTTACCTGCAAATGCCATGATTTTATTCTCTTTTATTGCTGAGTAAAATCCCATTGTGTATATAAGCCATATTTTTTTTTATCCATTCATCCACTGAAGGGCATCTAGGTTGGCTCCACATTTTAGCTATTGTGAATTGTGCTGCTATAAACATGGATGTGGCTGTGTCTTTGTAGTATGCTGTTTTTAAGTCCTTTGGGTATAGACCCAGGAGAGGGATAGCAGGGTCAAATGGTGGTTCCATTTTCAGATTTTCAAGGAATTTCCATTCTGCTTTCCATATTGGCTGCACCAATTTGTAGTCCCACCAGCATTTTCTGAGTGTACCTTTTCCCCCTGTTTCTTCCTAGAATGCTCTCGGAAAACTAATCGCCCACATTTACCCGGAAAACCTGGACCTTATCATATTTATCCTTGCTGTTCTTCATTTCTGCACAGAGGTTCCTCAAGTGTCTTTCTAGACCTGATTTTGCCCATCTCTTGGATTGGACTGGAGGTGGATGATTGTGTCCTCTCTGTTGTTTTGGTCTGGCCTTTTTTTCCAAGGTCTTGCTAGAATTTGATCCACCCTTGATCCCACAGCAGCCACAGCCACACCCTTCCAGCATCTGGTGCTGGCATCTCCCTGTGATGCTGACACTGACACCCCCTGATGTACTGCCTCTGCGTGGAAATGTGCTTGCAGTCATCCGCCATTATCCTTTGGAGATACGTTCCAAGATCCCCCAGTGGATACCAGAAAATTCAGAGAGTCCTGAATCCTTATTTCATTCTTACTGTAGGTGTTAGCAACCTCAGGAAACAATTTACTTTTCACTTTAATGGTCACAGTTTAGGTCTTTTCTTGGATGTATCGAAATTGCCAGCATCCCTTTTCTTATACTTTGGAGCCAATATTGAGTAAAATAAGAGATTCTTGTGCATAAGCAGTGTGGTACCACAACAGTTGATCTGAAAAGTGTCAGGGCTGCTTTGTAATGATCAGGTACTATATGCAGGGGAAAAAAAAGATGATTTATATCCCAGCAGGACACTGTAAGTTTTCATCACACTATTGAGAAACAATTTAAAACTTATTGCTTGTTTACTTCTGGAATTTTCCATTTAATATTCTTGGGTGGCAGATGATTATGGGTACCTGACATCATGGAAGGGGAAGCCACTCCTAAGGGGGACTTCCGGAGGTTTCTTCACTGCACAAGGTCAGCAACTCTCCCCGTCCAAGATGTGCCTGTCTTGATTCTGTTATACTCACAGGCCCGAGAAGCTGCATTCAGCTTCCTTTACAGCTTAAGCACATGGCCAGTTAGATGGACTGGGAGGATGACCAGCCAGGAACCTACTCCTTGTAAAGTCACAAAGCTTTGGGTAAAATCCTTTGCTCCATCTTCTCAAATATTTATCAAATACCCACTCAGGACTCATCCCTGTGGATACGAATAAGATACCATGTCCTTTAGCTGTTGGTCATCCAGGGGGAACAGAAATGAAGCAAAAACATGATTTTGGTGCAGTGAAGAATGAATATTCAAAAGGATACAGTGACACAGATAATGGGGAGTCAGAGAATAATGATAAGAATAACTTTTTGTGGTGACATTTCTGTGTTTTTATGCTAGGCACAAAAATACTGGTCATTTTTTCATATAGCTTTCATATCTGCTAAAGTGTCGTGTCGTGGGTACTTGGTGAGGTACACAGGTGTCTGAGATGGGGGAAACCCCCTTCAGAAGTTGATGCTTGAATCTAATTATTTTTTCTTTGTATTTCTTTCTTTCTTTTCTTTTTTTTAACTTTTTATTGAAGTATAAATTAGAAAATTAGAATAGCACAGTTAGAAATCACTCAGCTCATTGAATTTTCATCACCTGAGCACACCCATGTAACCAGCCTTCTGACATCAGATTAAGAAGCAGGTCATGCCCAACATCCCAGAGTTCTCACAGCACAACCCTTCAATTGCACATTCCACTTTTCTTCTGGATATTGCTTCCCCTCCACCCAGGGGTAATCTTCTGACTTTAACAGCATAGATGAACTGCTAGTTTTGTACTTCGGATCAATGGAAGCATGCGACATGTGCTCTTTTTTGTGTGTGTCTGGGTTTTTACACTCAGCATAGTGTTTATGACATTCATCTGCATTGTCACATACAACAGCAGTTCTCATTGCTGTATAATATTCCCCTAAATGCTTTTCTAACATTTATCTTCCTGTTATAGGCACTTGGTTAGTTTTCAGTTTAGAGTCCTTATTAGTAGCATTGTTACCGATATTACAGATATTATTCTAATGCACATCTTTTCTCGTGCCTTCGTAAGCATGTGTTGAGGAGTAGACAGGAGTTACCCAGAGGGTTAATAATAATAAAAAGAAGCAGCAGGGAAAAATGTTCCAGAACTATGCAGTATCTGATTGACAGCATGGGTGGTTACTCATTTCTCTGTGTGTGTGAATTTGAAATCTTGCCATGAGTTCATTTTGCTTACTCTTTCCTGAACTTTCCAGCCACTAATGGAATGTAACACTTTCCCCTTTTTGAACTTCTTCCTTCTTAACGCAGTACCACATTAAAGGTCAACTGTAAAATTTTCACACCCTATTACATGCATTCCTAAAGCTGGATATAATGCTTCAAAATGCTACTCCTGTTCAAAGACATACGCATAATCATTGTCACGGAAGAATGTAGTGAACATGAAATTCTTTGTTTGAATTTCCAAATTTTTCCCCCTTCTTTGTCTTTGTTTTGACTCTGTGGATCTGGCAACAGTTGATAAATTGTTTTGGAGTAGAGGATTACTAGATTAAAAACAGCATTTGACTAAAAATAGGCCTCTGGTTTTATTATCAGTGTCCCAAGAGACAATGTGAGTGTCTGTTTCTTTTTCTTTCATTTTTTTTTTTATCATGATGTTAAGTATCACCAGAACTTAACACTCACTGGCTGAAGCCATTGTTTTATTTTTTATTTTTTTGGCGACTGGGGATTGAATTCAGGGGCACTCAGCCACTGAACCACATCTCCAGCCCTATTTTGTATTTTATTTAGAGACAGGGTCTCAGTTACTCAGTGCCTCACTTTTGCTGTGGCTGGCTTTAAACTTTGGTCCTCCTGCCTGAGCCTCCTGAGCTGCTGGGATTACGGGCGTGCACCACCATGCCAGGCTGAACCCATTTTTGTTTATAATTGAAATTCATTTTTCCCGTTTTAAGAATCCAGGTTGGTGGGTTCAGAATTGCATAGTGAGTGTACCTGAGCAGTTGTGATGTTGAGGCAAGTATTTTTTTAAAAGTCATTTTAAAGTTAGCAAAGGTGTATCATTTTGCCCAGCTAAATTCATGCAGCTTCATTTTGGGATTAATGTGCTGTTTATTGGGACACTTCTGAATATATGCCTCTGAGATTTGCTCTGTGAGGGGAGGGGCTACTGGGATTGAGATTGAACTCAGAGGTGTTTTATCACTGAGCCACATCTGTAGCCCTTTTTTGAAATTGTTCCTATTAGTTATACATGACAGTAGAATGTATTTTAACACATTTTACATATACGGAGTATAACTTCTCATTATTCTGGTTGAACATGACATGGAATTATACTGGTCGGGTATTCATATATGCATATTGGAAAGTTATGTCCAATTCATTCTACTATGTTTTCTATTATTATTCCTCCTCCACTCCCTTCATTCCCCTTTGTCTAATCCAAAGTATTTCTATCCTTCCCTATTCCTACCCTCTTATTGTGAGTTAGCATGTGCATAACAGATATAACATTTGGCCTCTGGATTTTTGGGATCAGCTTATTCCATTTAACATGATAGTTTCCAGTTTCATTCATTTTCCAGCGAATGCCACAATTTCTTTCTTATTTATGGTTGAGTAATATTCCATTGTGTATAAGTATCACATTTTCTTTATCCATTCTTCTGTTGAAGGGCATTTAGGCCAGTTACATAGTTTAGCTGTTGTGAATTGAGGTGCTATAAACATTGATGTGGCTGCATCTTGTAGTATGCTGATTTTGAGTCCTTTGGGTATATGCTGAGGAGTGGGATGATTGCCTCAGTGATGATTTGATTCTATTCAAAGTTTTCTGAGGATTCTCCATACTTCTTTCCAAAGTGGTTGCACCAATTTGCAGTCCCACCAGCAATATATGAGTGTATTTTTCCCCACATCCTCGTCAACATTTATTGTTGCTTGTATTCTTGATAATTGCCATTCTGACAGGAGTGAGATGAAATCTTACTTTTGATTTGCATTTCTCTAATTGCTAGAGATGTTGAACATTTTTCATTTATTTGGTGACAGATCATCTTACTTATTCTGTGAAGTGTCTTTTCAGTTCCTTTTCCTGTTTATTAATTAGGTTATTTTATCTTTGGGTGTTAAGTGTTTTTGAGTTCTTTGTATGTCCCGGAGATTAATGATCTACCTGAGGTGCAGTTGGCAAAGATTTTCTCCTATTCTGTAGGCTCTCTCTTCACATTCTTGATTCTTTCCTTTTTTTGTGAAGAAGCTTTGATTCCATCCCATTTGTTGATTCTTGATTTTACTTTTTGCCATTTAGGATTCTTATTAAAGAAGTCGATTCCCAAGTAGACATGATGGAGATGGCGATTTGGGCCTATTACTCCTTCTCTTAGACACAGGGGTTCATAAATGAATTCAGCAAAGTAGCAAGATATAAAATTATCACCCATAAATCAATTGGATTTTTTTATACATCAGTGATAAAGCAACTGAGAGATTAGGAAAACTCCCTCATTCACAATAGCCTCAAAAAAATGGGGAATCAATCTGACAAAACAGGTAAAAGACCTCTACAATAAAAACTACAGAACCCTAAAGAAAGAAATTGAAGAAGACCTTAGAGGTTGGAAAGACTCCCCATGTGCCAGGCAGAATTAACATGACCAAAATGGCCATACTACCAAAAGTGCTATACAAATTTAGTACTATTTCTATTAAAATCCCAGTTACTTACTTCACAGAAATAGAAAAT
Organism: Marmota monax; assembly: GCF_021218885.2. Taxonomy (NCBI): domain Eukaryota; kingdom Metazoa; phylum Chordata; class Mammalia; order Rodentia; family Sciuridae; genus Marmota; species Marmota monax. The sequence continues at coordinate 5,524,113 of NW_026695222.1, read as the reverse complement.
GCAGCCATGAAATTAATTTGGAAAAAGGAAACCCCAAATTGCCAAAGCAATCATCAGCATGAAAAGTGAACAAGGAGGCATCACAATACCAGACCTTATACTACAGAACAATACTAACAAAAATGGCATGATATTGGCACCAAAACAGACATGTAGACCAATGGTACAAATGAGAAGACACAAAGACAAACCCACATAAATACAGTTATCTCATATTAGACAAAAGCACCAAAAATATACTTTGGAGAGAAGATAGCCTCTTCAATAAATGGTGCTGGGAAAACTAGAAATCCATATGCAGCAAAACAAAATTAAACTCCTACCTCTCACCCTGCCCAAAACTCAACTCGAAATGGATCAAGGACTTAGGCATTTGACTATAGCCCTTTTTATTTTTTATTTTGAGGCCAGGTCTCACTAAATTGCTTAGGGCCTCACTAAATTGCTGAGGCTGGCCTGGAACTTGTTATCCTCCTGCCTCAGCCTCCTGAATCAGAGTTGCTGGGATTACAGGCATGAGCCACCATGACTGGCTTTGTGATCTTGAAAAAGCATGAATCTGCAATGATTTTCAGAGACTTTGTTCCAGAAATGAAGAAATATAGGTGATGCTTGCAGAGAATGAAATTAGGTGTTACTTATGAGTAACTTATATAACAGTTTCTTCCTGAAACGTGTTTCAGAATTATTCTCTGGGTGGTCAAGGTTGAAGGTGTATATCGATAAAATATAGCACCATAATAAAAATACAACATAATAGAGATTGACCCTGAAATGTAAAGGTATTTTACTTTTAGACAACATACCAATGTGGTTATGTTAATGTCAGCAGATACAAGGAGGGAGAGTGCTTGATCATACTGATAAAATGACAAAAAGATATATGATTCTGTTCTACTCCTAATAATTTTTAAAAGATCTTACAAATGGGAATATTAGAATGCTATTGCAAACAAATGTCCACATCCTACACAATACTAATGTTCTGTGGCTTTCCTGCTAAATGGAGAAGAAATCAAGGTTATTCATTGTCAGTCCTATTATTGAACACTGTTCAGTAAAATGAAGCAAGGAAATATTAGAAAAGAGAAGCTGTTTTATAATTTACATATGCCCTGGTTGTTTACCCTGAAGACACAGATCAACTAAAAATTAATCCTAATGATGAATTCAATAAGGAGTTTCTTTTCAAAGTAAATTTATGAAATGATTTTTCTGATTTGATCATTGAATATTGCCTACGTGTATTGAATTATCATGGTGTACCCCATAAATATGTACAACAAATCATAATAAAAAAGAAGAGAATTCTTTTTTATGTTCAGTAATCAAAAGTTAGGAAAGCTGACACTCAAAACTTCAACCCAAAATATAACATAATAAAATTTTAAAAATCTTAATTAATTTTATAGGATACATTTATTTCAAACTATTTATTTTAAATAGAGACAATATATTTCTGTATTCTTCAAGTCATGTTTCTTTTAAGAATAAAACAATACATATTTTGCCAAAGTTAGAAAGTTATTTTTCAAATTTATAAAATGACTCAAGTGAATCTTAAATTATTTTGAGAAGCTACTGGAGAAATATTGAGTGAACTCTGTCCACCAAAATTTCAGATGTAGTATAAAAAACACTATAACATTTCATTGTTATGGAAATAAACATCAGTAAATTAGAGCACGAAGTTAATAAATTCATCAAGTACTATAAAAATTAACACATGAGAAGAGTACTAAATCACTTGCTTCAGATTATTCAGTATGAGTTCGAATTTGCAAAGGGAAATATAAATTTGACAACATTATTTTAATATACTTCTACATAAAACAATGCAAAAGTTAAAACAAAATGCAAAGGAAAAGATGAACAGACTAGGATTTTTTTTTCCAAAATAGATGACATACAGTATTTAAATCCTTATTCTATAAACTAATCTTTATAATGTACAAGAAAAATGAAAAAAAGTGTAAATAGCAATTAAAGAAGAATGAAATATAAGCATAAATAAGTATACAAAAATCATTACTTTCACTACTAACTAAAGAAATATAAAGGCAATAATTATTTTAACCTTGAAGTTTTCCTCTTTTTCTGAAAACTCAATAACCCTGTGGTTGGCCATGTTGAGGTTAAATATCATTCTATGGTATGTTGACAATATTTTAAATTGGTTCAGTTTTCTGGTAGCCTTTAGCATATTTATCAAAAACATAAAAGTCCTCAGGCCATTCAATTCAACAATTTTAGTTTTAATGCCTTCTTCTAAAGAAATTACTATGAAAGTTGAGAGACATTACAAAGAAATTCCTTGCAGCACTGATCGATATTATGATAAATCAAAAACTAAACTGTAGGTATGCAACAATAGGAAATCACTTAAATAATTATGATAGATGTCTATAGTGAAAAATAATGCTGGCATTAAAATCACTTTATGTGATGTTTGCTTAATTAAACATCACATAATGTCTGCTTGCTCTATTGTCAAGGGAAATATGCAGATTACAAAGTAAAATGAACAATAAGATCTTATTCTTTTTAAATAGAGTAAATGCCTAGAAGCTATATGTATAAGCATCAAAAGAACAGTGGTTTTCTCTGGCTGGTGCATTATGAATGATTTTAATTTACTCATTTGTAATTGCCTCACATTTGCAATTTTTTCTAAAATGAACATACATTACTTTCATCATTTATCATGATAAAGTCATATTTTATAAGCAACGTGTTTTGTGTTCTAAAAACAGAAAACAGAAATGGAATGATTAGTATTACTTATTAATTCAAAGTTTGAAGGAGGGATTCATTGGTTTCTTCATTATGAGTAAATTGAGTAATCTAGTTTTTCATTTACTCTGATGTAGACACAAATAGAATTCACAATATAATCAGGCACTAAACATGGGGTTAATTAACCAAGTAATTACATAAATCAGATTGCAGTTTCACAAACTATACTACTACAGGAATGTCCTTTTCTTAAAATACCAGCTTCAAAAAATTAATTCTGACAATTTGTAAAAAGATTGTATAACATCCTGAGAAAAGATTTAGAATATATAAGTTGAAGAGAAACTCTGAAAGACAGACATATTTGAATCCAATAATGCTTCTATAAGAATTTAAACTTATGCTGGGAAAAGAGAATGAAGGTTTAAAAGTTCCACAAAATCTTTTCCATGACTCCCCAAGAGTTAAACCCGTAAATCATGTAATATTTTTTATTCTCAATAAACTTACTGGAAGGAGAGGTGGTTTGTTGGGGATTGGTGGGTATGGGTTATGTAAGACTGAGATTTTAGGTAAGAGGATTGGAGCAACTGGCAAGGTACCCAGGGATGAAATACCCAGCAGACATTTAGGGGCAAAGAATTGACTCTTGAATCAGATTTTAGAGTAGAAATATGCTGATGTAGCAGTCAGTTATTTCAACTTGACACTGTGGAGGCCTGAATTCCAGGTGAGTTCACAACCCCCTGGTTGCAAGACTACATCCCCAGGGAACACTCTTCTTAGTTCCTTCTCTGGAGTTATACCTAAGGGCAGATCACTCACATTAACTACATTATGAACAACTTCCCCTTCCATTCCTCCATTGTGCAAGGTGGCACCTAGAGATGAAGTCTCTCAGGAGAGTTAAATAGAAAAAAATAAGTACAATAGTTTACACTACTATAGGCATGATGAAATGAAGGTGGGGAGTCAGCAAGTGGTAAAAGCAAGGTGGATGAAGTAAGGTAAACTTGCCAGGTGTGGTGGTGCACGCCTGTAATCCCAGTGACTCTGGAGGCTGAAGCAGTAGTATCGCAAGTTCGAGGCTAGCCTCAGCAACTTAGCAAGGAGTGAAGCAACTTAGGGAAACCCTGTCTCAAAATAAGTAAATAGATAAAGGAAAATAAAGGACTGGAGATGTATCCCAGTGGTGGAGAACCCTTAGGTTCAATTCCCAGTATGGCGGTGTGGGGGAAAAGAAAGGAAGCAAACTCAAGGAAAAATGATACAGGGCGAAATTTCAGGATACATTTGACCTAGACATAAAGTGATATAGACACAACTAAAGCCGTGAGAACTGAGACAGACCAGCAAGCCTAAAAATAGATAGAAATGGATAATCTTGGAGATGGTGCAGTCCCCTGGGTAAATGGGGATGAGGGCTTCAAGGCATCTGGAGTCAGAAGCTGGTACCTGGGGAGGAATGGAGGACGGTGGCTCAGTGTGTGTTATCATTGATAAAAGGACTTTTATTTCTGTTTAGGGAAGCTTGATTATATTTTTGTGTAGAACAAAAGCAATCAGGAGAGAGGGAAATATTTAAAGTACCAGAACAAGATGGGATGGTTGATTAAACAGAAGGGTTTGAGAAAAAGCTGAGTAGGATTGGATCAATATACCAGGGCCAGGATCAACCCTGGAAAAGATGAGGAACACCCACTTCTCAGACCTACCATGAGACTCAAGTGTGGACAAGGAACTAACTCCTTCCAAAGAAGAGATGGATTGTCTGAAAAGTCATGGAATGGAATACTGTCTCCATGATAGATTTCTATTTACACCATTTTCCCAAATTTATAAAGTAAGAAATGAATATATATTAAACTAGATACCATGAACGTTTGCTTTATATTTTTCCCTATTCTTTATCAGCTTTGAAGTCCAGTTCTGCTTGGTCGTTTAAATCAAGGAGTTGGAGAATAACAAACATCTAGTAATTAAATTAGGGGTTATGGGAAACTTTTGAACACAAGATTCTTTACTTGTCTGTTTTAAGTTATTTTTTTCTCAGTTTTGTGATTCTGTGATCTCACATCTGCTAAAATTTTCATGGTTGGGGTATTTCCTAATATAATTGAAATTCTCCTGGTTTAGAAATTTCATTGTCATAAACGTATCGGCAGAATCATCTTTTTGTCTTCACTTGATGTTTTCCCAAATGTAAGAAAATATGCCTAGTGACTTGATTAAAAAATACAAGTTATCTCCTTGAAATAAAGCCTGTACTTTTTAGGAAAAATAATCTTAATGAATTTTGGGTTTTCTTTCATGAGTCCTACCATGTTGTAGGGTCAGGTTGGGTCACATGCTGATGATTTGGACTAACCTCATTTGCTAGTTCGGTGTAGGGAAAGTGGGAAGTTCTTGAGTGGAAGAGCACAATACTCTTGTTTGAAAGCAACAGGGCCCATATCATTTTTAAATAATGTATCTTTGTTGCCATTTAATGTCAGCATGATTTTCAAACAAACTTTCATAGGAATCAAAAAAAAAAAAATAGAAGAAACACAAAGCAATATTCATTGAGCACAGAGCTGGGTGAAGCACTTTTATGTGTTACCTAGTACATGCTCAGAAGAAATCGTGCCGCATGTTTTATTTGACTTGATTTCTGTATCAGGAAATAGGCTGAGAGAGGGAAGAAGAACACAAGTCATCAATGCAGAGTTTCCCTAGCTTCATGTACATCTTCCCACCATCCTTCCACCCACCTTGGCAGAAAGTGAAAGCTGGAGCAAAGAGAGCCTCTTGGAAGAAGTGGAGTTTGAGTCAAGGCCAAAATGGTGGCCAAGATTTAGATGAAGAGGAAGGAGGAGCCAGAGTTTAAGGAGGCTTAGAGTCTATGCAAAGACACTCAGATGAAGAGTGCATGGTGTTCAAATGCTCTTTACCCAGCTTTACCTAAGAGGAAGAAAACTCTATTGAACTCACTTTGGGCTATATCATTTTGGAGAATAAAGGGTTTTGGCAGGAAATCCAGTGGGGCCTCATAAAGAACAGCAGCCAGGAATTAGGATTCAGGAGGTAAGATGACTTCTTGTGTCTGTCTAGAGAACTCCATGTCTCTTCTCTCCTGTTGAACTTACTGTTACATGGCTTTTTTTTTTTCTTTTCTGCAGAATAATATGTTTGCTGTGCTTAGTTTGCCCTGCTATAGAAGAGATGTACTAGAGATATACTAACCTTAGTGAACGTTAATGTCAGGTTCCACTGGCTAGATATCCATCTCCAGCCCAATCACCTGTGATAAGGAGAATGTCTTTGGAGGTCTCACTTACCTTGGTGTGGGAGCAGGCTTTTTGATAGCATGGTACAGAGAGTGTCTCTAAGAAGGAACTGATTGGCACTTGAACCACAAAGAACAAGGGAAGTGAGAGGGCAATGTGGTCGACTTTATGGAATCCCTTGAAGACCAGTGGAACCACTTGCACTTGAGCCTCTAATTGAGAGGTGAAAGCTTGCAAGGGGAAGATATTTGGTAGACTGCAAGTTGAAAGGATGGAGAGATGGAGGGGCAGAGATCAGCTAAGAGATAATGGCAATAACATAGGACCAGGGCATAATGGCTAGACTTAGGGACATGGGAAAGGAATGGCAATTGGTGAGAGGACAAGGAGGTACTTTAAAAGGATAAGCAGAATTTATTGAGTGGTTATAAGGAAAAGACACCTTTCAGCTCCAGGCATAGGGACAGTGTAGTGTGCCTTTGGGAGATAAAGAAAGGAAAATGAGGAGGAACATAATTGTGAGGGGAGAGAGACTATGCCTCGTTTGGGGAATGTTCTCTCAGGCATAATTGCATCAGGAAAATATTAGCCATAAGATTACGAGGGGAATGGTTGAGTGTACAAAGTGAATTGAGTAAAATGGAAGCCCTACTAATTGCAAGTTTGTGAAATAGGGGGTTGGGGGTGCTTTGGAGTAAAACAGGAATTCAATGGCCAATAGCCTTACATCTTAATTTGCATCATTGTGGGACATACCATTTTGGGGTTTGTGACAAAATTTCAATGAGCTATTAGATGATTAGGTCAGGTTATCAGATTTGTGAGACACATGAAAAATATGACCTAGGGTAAAATTTGGGGGCCTGCTGAGGCATAGTGATAATAGATGAGCCCTTCTCCAGGTGGGAAAACTCTGGAAGCAAATCCAACATTCACTGTGAGTTAAGAACAATGCTGGAGGGCTGGGGTTGTGGTTCAGTTTTACAGCTTTTGCCTGGCACAGGTGAGGCCCTGGGTTTGATCCTCAGCACCACATAAAAAATAAATAAATAATAAAATAAAGGTTAAATTCTTTTAGGAAAAAAAATAATAATGTTGGAACTTTTGGATGGCCATTTATTCCTAAGCATGTGTTAAGATGCAGACGCAAATAGGAAAAGGTTAAATTTCCAAACACAAGACAAAATATTTCTTCCTCTTGCACTAACAGGACCTAGCCATTCCCTAATGCAGACAACATTAGTCTGAAAGAATGGTTGTGTTTTGGCCAAACCACGAACTCCTTCTTGAGATCCTGCCAGTTCCTGGTGGAAGCCAGGAAGTATATTTTTAGTCCTCTATAACTCTGGCTAAGGCAACTATGTACCTCCTAATGGTTGTCATCCCATGGATATAAATAGAAGCTTTAAAGAAACAAGCCATATGTTTTGCAATGGTTATTTTATTTAACTCCAGATCTGATTTACAAGCACTTAAATTCCTAAAAACTACTCTATTTTATTCTTTAAGGATATGCAATGCCCACAGGAATGCTTTGTAATTTGGCTGTGGAATCAGAAACCAAAGATACTTTCCTCTCCAAAACTTGTGATAAGGTCAAATGCTAGAGGCCTATAGTAATTGTTTTTGGCTGTTCTCTTAGAATTGAAAACAAATGCTATCTAATACCCCCAAAGTAGTGTGCTGTTGGTAATGTATTTATATAGCTAATGTATATAATTTCAGTTTTTCATCACTTTTATGCATTACCTCAAACTTAAATGTGGTTTTCAAATTTGAAGAATTGGAAGTAGTGATTTAGCCAGTTAAAGTCAGATTGGTATTTTTTTGCATCAGGGAATTGTTGTAGTAAAAATTAATTTAAAAATGCATAATGATGTATAATTTAGACCAGTATAAAGATACACTGCTTGCCTATCAAAATAAAGATAATTGAAAATACTGACTATATCCACATTTGGAAATAATACAGATCGAGATAGCAGTACTCCTGTGCATTGCTGCTGATGGGAGTACAAAGTGGTTAAATTTGAAAACTGTTTACTAAAAGCTATACATGTGTCTCCTGTATGAGGCATAAGAGAGGTGGTAGTATATGTCTTTCCAAAGATGGCTAAATGTATGACCATGCTGCTTTATAGAACCCAAACACAAACAATCCAGTCATCTATCAACAAGAGAGTGGATAAACAAATTTTAATATACTGATAATGTAGAATAACATTCACAATATGTTAAATGAAAGAAATTGGACACAAAGATAAATATGACTCCTATTACATGAAGTTCAAGAAAAGCAAACCAAATCCATGGTGATACACATCAGAATAGTATCCCACTCCTCTGGGGAGTTCAGTGCCTGAAAAGGGGCACTTGTCAATTCAAAGTGACAAGGAAATGTCATAGACCTTGGTCTGGGTGGCATTTTCAGGGTGTATGCATATGTTAAACATTCATCCAATTGTGAACGGGAGGCATGAGTAGTTTACTTTGTGTAAGATATAAGTCAGTAATTGTATTAAATATGTCATATGCCTCAAAATGATTCACAACAAATTTTCTTCTTCTTTCCAATTCCACAGAGAAGGGAGAGGCTAAGTGTAGCACAAAACATTGATTCTGGGCCAAACTGAGGAGGAGATGATGCGATTTAAGTATCTAAGCAAATACAAAGGGACTTTAACTTCCCAGTGTTTATTGCAAGGAAATAAATGTGCTCTACTTGTGAAGATAGTAAAATAGTGTGGCCCATGAAGAGATCTTATTCGAAGTGGCCCTGTATAGATGCTTTTTATGTTTTATGCTATACTACATCAACATTAAAAAATAAAAATAATTTCAACTTTAAGCAGATTTTGTTCTTTAAAATATTTTATATCTATGTTGCCGTATAATTGCCCATGGAAATAAGATCATGTGTATGCTTGTGGGTTGTTTGTTTGTTTGTTTGTTTATCCTGTTTCTTCTTCCCATTACCTATTGTATAACTTACATAATTTTGTTTATGTTCAGATAACAGGGCCAGGTTAGACATTTTGTTGTTGTTGTGACAAATGCCCGAGGAAAACAACTTTTAAAGGAAAAAATATTTATTTTGGCTTACAGTATTGAGGTTGTAGTCCATGGTCAGCTGGCTCCATTGCTAAGGGCCTGTTGGAGGCAGAGCATCATGGCAGATGAAACTGCTTGGCTCATGGCTACCAAAAAGTGGAGGGAAGGGAGAGAAAGACAAGAGTAAGGAGCCGTGGATGGCATGACAAGATATACCCTTTTAGGGAAGGATCCCAGTGACCTACTTCCTCCAATTAGGCCCTCTTGCCTACTATTTTCAAAACTTCCAATAATGCCATCAAATATGAATCTCTCAATGTATTAATCCACAATGAGGGTAGAGCCCTCATGATCCAGTCTTCCCAAAGGTCCCACCTCTTAGACTAGAGACTTTGGGATATGTTTCAGATCCAAACCATAACAAAGGCATGAGCTTATATATGTAAATGTGCACATTTATATATCTCCAACCACTCACATCCATATATGTTTCTTTGTGCTAAAAATATAGTATTTTATTATACACTTTCCTACATCTTGCTTTTTTCCCCCCTAATAAAATTTCGTGGAAATCTCTGAAAGTTAATTAGTGTTATGGTTTAGATGTGAGGTGTCCCCCAAAAGCTCATGTGTGGGACAATGCAAGAAGGTTCAGAGGAGAAATGATTGAGTTGTAAGGATCTTAACCCAATGAGTGAATTAATCCCTGATGGGATTAACTGAGTGGTAACTGGAGGCAGGTGGAGTGTGGCTGGAGGAAGTGGTTAATTGGGGGGTGTGGCTTTGGTGTATATATTTGTATCCAGAAAGTGTAGTCTCTCTGCTTCCTGATCACCATGATGTGAGCTGCTTCCCTCTGCCACCCTCTCCCCCTATTACCTCGAGCCCATAGGAATGGAGCCAGCATTCTATGGACTAAGACCTCTGAAACTGTGAGCCCTCGAATAAATTTTTCCTCTTCCATAATTGTGCTGGTGTGGTTCTTTAGTCACAGCAGCAAAAAAGCTGACTAAAACAATCAGTATGTCATGGTGGCCTCCAGCTCCATATTGGGATATACAACTCCATATTGGTATATACAACTCAACCAATTATTTTTCTCGTGGGTTTTGATTAGGCAAGCTCTTTAGAGTACTGCAGTGAGAGTGTTTTGGACTTAGAATAGCAGTCAAGGTTCTACATGGAATGCCTCAAGGCATCTATCTTTCCTCCATCAAAAGGTGATAAATTTATACTTGTGCACTCAGGAAATGAGGAAATGGTGTTTAAAAGTCTGTGTTTTGGGTGTGATAAGAAGAACTCTGCCATGGCTGACAGTCGTTTGCTTGTGTTATGCTTGCTGTGTTTGAGGCATGATTGTAAGAACTTGTAATGTGTTCGTTTAATCTTTAAAATAAAGCAAAATTAATGCACTATATCTTATTTTTTTCCTATTTGCCCATGAAAGAATGAAGAAAAATTGAGGTAACTTGGCCAGGGTTGGAAGAACATCTCAGGTTCAGTTCCTGGATTTCCAACTGGAGATCCTGTTGTTTTATCACCACACAATGTTACGTCTCAAGTATGATGTTTACTATACCTTTTATCTTATCCATGAGTACTCATTGATAATGTGAAATGACTGGTTCTCAGGAAATTGATGTCATTACCTTGTCAATCATAAACAACACTAAAATTTAAAGATAGAAGGCTACATATGTGTCAGATACGTTTGTTTGTTTGTATTACCAGGAAGTTGATCATTCACACATGTTAGGTAAGTGCTTTACTGTTCAAATAACTAATTTTTTTTTTTTTGCTTCAGAAATTGTCCTAAGCCAAGGAAGGAGTGGTGCACACCTGTAATGCTAGCTACTTGGGAGGTTGAAGTAAATGTATCACAAGTTCGAGACCAGCCTGGGCAACTTAGTGAGACCCAATCTCAAAAGAAAAAATAAATTAAAATTAATTTAAGGAAAAGGATGCAGCTCAGTGGTAGAACACTCGTGGATTTCACCCCCAATACGGGGGCGGGGGAAGAGAAAAGAAAAGAAAAAAGAAATTGTCCTTAAAAGGTAGTGGCTTAAAAAGCAACCATGATTTAGGCTGTGATTCTGTGGATAGGTAGTGGGATCTGGGCTCAGCTGGTGGTTCATCTGTTTGGTCTGGGATCACTCAAGCATCTGTGGTTAGCTACTCAAGTCAGCATGGCAGCTCCGCTCTGGAGATTGACTGTTAGTTGGAATAATAGGGACGATCAAGCTGTGAGGCTTTTATCCTGCAGTAGGTTTCTCCAGGATTGTAAGATAGTGGTGGTATGGTTTCTAGAGGAAGGATGGAAACATACAGAAGTTCTTGAGGCCTACCATCAGAACTGGTATAGCCTGGTTTCCACCATATTCTCTAAGTCCAAATGATCCACAAATCTGGCCTGGACTCAACCACCATTGGACTTAGTGCCCAGTCACATGTCAGAAGGCAAAGACAGAGGATGATGAGTAGTTGTTGCTATTTTATTCAGGATGGAAATCAAACAAAAATAAGTTATTTAATTCATGTGATAGGGTCCTCACCCTTGTATCTTATTGTGTGTGTATGTGTGGGCTTACATGTGTACTTTTTCCTGAGAATGTCTCCTATATTTTTATCCTTCAGTTTGCAAAATAAAACTAATTTTCTTTTTCTTGGGGTATTTCTTTCTAAGATAGTGATATACTTGCTCCAAATGTCTAAGCTGAATTGAATCTCTCCACAATCCGTAGGTGCACTTGTTCTCTTGAAGTCCCTCTGTCTACATCGATTACAATCTCTATTTCTCAGGTAGCCAAAGGGCATGACATGATATTGTGGCTTTTCAAATCAGCAGGACTTTTCATTTTATATAAGGCGGGCATCCAAAACATCCATAACTCAGGTGGCTTAAATGCCTGTAAGTTGGAAATTTTACAGGGAACACTATCATACTTCCCTTCTACACCTTGAGCATTGTCTCTCTGTTCCCAGAATCCCTGTCCCATTGTACTAAAGAAGGGTGCACATTTATCAAATTTGTAAACTGAGGCATAGGAAAATATCAGTTTGATACAGGGTTAATTGAGATGCAAAGGTTTCTCATTTTTTGGTCCACAAATGTATAATTATCTATAATGTTCAGGTTGTTTCATCTTTCTTTCTCTTCTGAAGGCTTAAAATGATATATTGTTTAACTCATCCATTCAATGTGGCATTTCTTCTAGGATGCCTACTGTTGTAGAAATGATGATATCCTTGTATAAGAGAATTTTAGAGAACTGTGTTAAATTAGGAGTGTAGTGACCATTACTTTTTTCATTTTTATTCTCATGGCACAGTAGATGAAAAGCATGGATCCAGGAATTAGCCAGGCTGGGTGGGATTAAAATGTCAATTCTACCATTTTTAACATGTATAATCTTAGTTTAATCAATTTAATACTACACACTCGAATATGTTCACCAGCCTAATACCTAGAACAAAGTTGTAAATGGTCAGTAAATATTTATTATTATTATTGAAAACAAAGGGCAGTGTAGGAATGGCCATCTTCATTCAGATCAGGAATGACTGGTGGATGACAGAGGGTCTCTTGTGCAGATGTCCTTGTGTTTCTCCTCTTTAGTTGAGGCTTTTCTCTCAAGTGTCCAGATGGTGCATGAATTACCCTTGGGTAAGAGCCAATGAGATAATGCATGCACAGTGCCTAGCGCAGGGTCTGGAAAGAGTAAGTGCTCTGCAAATATCAGCTTACTTCCTCTTCCATTGACTCTCCTTGTGGGGAATGGACAGCTTGTGAACTAGCCTTCTGTCTTATGCTGGGTTCCCTAGAACCAGCCCCTGGGAGGAGGAGGATGTGAAGGTGATTTATGAGGGATGAATCCCAGGAGACTCTGGCAGGAGTGGTGGAAGCAGGCCAAGGAAGAGGAAGAAGCCAAATACGGGTTCCATTTTCAGAGATGTTCCAGCCTTCGTATGACCCCATGGGGTGATATGAAACACAGATGGACCTCAGAATATGTCTGCCTGGAGGCAAGGCAGCTTGTATTTCAGACTCCTGTACCGCTGTGGGTGGAATAAGAACTTCTACTGCCAGCTCTTCAAAACATTAGCACACTTGCTACAGCTCCCAGGTGCAAGGGGTTGGAAACAAAACCTGTAGAAGCTGGGGATAGACACACAGAACCAACAAAAGGGATGGACATGGCAGATCTGTTGGCAATAGTAGTGACCACTGAACACTGTTATGGTTCATGAAGTTCAGGTAAACAAATCTCTTATTAAAATGGTGGCCTTCTGGTAGGAAGAAGAAGCCTACTAATTTGGTCAGAGTTATCCATTGTGTTGTGAGCAGCTACTAAAACAATATCAATCAACAGAAATAAGGTCTGTCTTTGAAGAAAATCTGTCTCAAGTTTCAGCCTCCCCAGTTAAACTTCTGCCAGGCCCCATCTGAATGAGTTTTTGGTCAGAGCATCCCTGGGTAAAGTAAGATGGTATGTAGGAATCAGCTTTAACATAATCCCTTGCAGAAGGAAACAACTGATGATTAATAGCTATGCAGGGCTTTTCCTCCAAAAGGGATGATTAAACTGCAGGTTTACTTCGGAAGAAATACTGTCTTTGCATGTTAACTATAGTATTTAACAAAGAGCAAAAAAAGAAAGTAAGCAAAATTTTAGGAAAATTTCAGGATTCAGAAGGAAAGAAATAGAGTTATTAAATAATAAATAGAAAATATTTTAAAAAGCTGTTAATGGTCTTTGACATATTTTTAAAAGTTTGTGAAAGGGGATCTATTTCAAGGTGTCATTATTTGTATTGTGCCTCATTTTGGGGGTATCTTGAGAAATTAAAAATTGCTGATAAGCAAATTTGAATGCTTTGGAGATAAGTGAAAACATTCTATCTGTGATTCATGGCTTGTTATTATTCTTACATTCTTCTTCCCTGGGTTAAGGACCTGTCCATCATTGGAAGTAATTGAAAAGACAACTTTGCCTGAAGCTACTTGAGACTAGAACCAAAATCTTAAATGTTGAGGCAAGATTCCAAAATTAATTATGAAGGCTCTTGTAAAGATGTAGCATATTTTAACCTATTTTGATGGACAGAACGTATCACAAATGGAGAGCTCACTTTCCCTTTGCTCTGTGCTTCCCTGTGATTTTAGGTCATGACCAGTCTGAAATCTGAGCCTCCATCAAAGCCATGTCTTCATATATGTCAGCCAAAAAGAGCAAGACAAGACAAGACAGCCTGTCTCTGTGTCTGGGTGTGTGTGTGACTCCAATGGGTCCCATAAGCAGAAGGCCCTGAGCCACAGTTTGTTTCTTTTGATTATTGGCAGATCACTGTCTGTGCTGTTCTCTGATGTGACTGAACATATTAGCTATGCTCTCCCCTAATGATCCATGCTTCTAGTGTTACCCATTCAGAATTTATGACCATTAAGGACAGTGGATTAGAAGCCTGAAGAACTGAGGCTTAAGTCTGCTGTCAGAGATTTACTGTCATTGTTTTAGGTGCAAAATATTAGCAGGCAGGCCAAGTCTCTTCAATTCCTGGCATAGTACATTTAGTGGGGGAATTATCTGAGAATGAATAGATTTTCTCCAGCACAGCTAAGAAATCAAACACACAGGGAGTTGTTGAAAATTGGAATGTAAGTTTAAGCTTATCATTCCCTATCTGATCGGCATCATCCTGTATTTGAGAGAAATCTGACCTGGAAGATGCGAATGTAGGCTCTTGAACAATGTTTCAAGGAGAGTAGCAAAAGGAGACTTACTCCTTTCTTCTTTCCCTCTTACTAGTTTCAAGTTTAATTAGTTGATTAAAAAGAAAAAAAATAACTTAATAATCATGTAGCATAAATTGCTACTGGAAATACCTATATTTTCTATGTTACAATAGTTTATTTTATTTCATTTTTTGTGATTTGTTGGGTTTTGTGACCTCGTGCTTTAAATCATTTTTCATTTGTAAGATGGTTGATGGTTATTCTTCATCATATAGTTTGCTATCTTTGAGTTGCTTTTTTAAACTACTTGTTTTTATATTGCTTAACCTACAGTTAAGGTGGAAATGACTACCAATAAAGTATACTTACTGAAGTGCCTTTTCAAACTTTTCGTGAACCGATGCATTTAATCTTCCTTTCTGTCTGTCAGCAAATATTTATTGAGCTTCACCAATATATCAGGGACATTGCTGGCTGATGGGTCAGGGAACAAGAGCCATGGTGCATTTCATCTCACTTTGAAGCTGTCAGTCCATAAATATTTATTGAGCCCAAGACTATGCCAGCTTCTTTGCTGGCAGCTGGGGATTCAGATATGGAAACACGTATTTCCTTTTATTCCCAGAATTAATTGAATCTACAAACAACAATGATGTAGTAGACACAGGATGTGTACTCTGTCTTAGTCTATTCAGGATACTGTAACAAAAATACCTTAAACTTGATAATTTTTGAAACTGAATTTATTACTTATAGTTCTGGAGGTTGGAAAGTCCAAGATCAGTGTCTGATGAGGGCCCATTGTTTATAGATGGTACCTTCAAACTGCATCCTCTCACTGGCAGAAGGACAATAAGTCTCTCTCTAACCTGCTTCATAAGATCACGAATCCCATTCATGACACTGGAGCCTTCATGACTCACTTCCGGAAGACCTCTTCTCTTAATAATATCACATTGGGGATTAAGTTTCAACATATGAATGGGGGCTGCCAATATTCAGACCCCACTCTGATGGAGGGCCAGGCCAACTATAGTGGATTTTTAATGAAAATGTCTACTAGCAAGAGTAGGGAGGGTAGCTTGGAGCTGAGCTTTGGTGCACAGAGACACATTTGCTAGACGGAACAAGATCAGGGAACATGGTGCTTTTGAAATAGGGAGAAAACATGAGTACAAGCACAAAGGCCTGCCAGAGATTCGAGAATCTATCAGGGACTCTGAGTTATTGGAAAATGAAGTATAAGGCAAAGCGGTTGCAGCCAAGAGGCATCATATTATAAAGAAACTAGATGTGCTGCTTAAAGTGGTTCCTCTATTTTCTGCCAATCGCTTATTAGAAAGGAATGTGCTCTTCTAGGTGACATCTGTTATGGTTAAGGGAAAAGGAGAGGGAAGTTTCCAACAACGTGGATTACACAGCTGTAAGTGGGATACACATCACTGATGTGCTTGCCCTCAAAGCCTTCAGAGTTGGAGCAGATTACATGATGATAAAAGTTTGTGGTGAAATCATTTGTTTGCTACTATAAAGACCATTGAATGAGAATGCCCATGTAGAAAGTGTATTTATTGCTGTGGACATAGGAACCTGGGTGTTAGTATGTTTTCCCTGGTACTGACAACTTCCCTTGGCAAGCTCTTTGAAAAGGACCCAGTGATGTTACAATTTGGGGACTCAAACCCTTCTCCAGATGGTCAAGACATAAAGATGATTATTAAGAAAATATGGGTCATAAAAGAGTGAGATTGGAGTGGTTTATCCATCACAGACTGGATAAGAAAAAGAAGAAACTCAGGGGAGGAGCTTGGAGACTCTAGATCCAGTTGCCCTACCCTCATGAAGGTCCTTGGCCAAACTTGACTCCTAATGGGCTTTGATAAATGTCAGGCAGCTTCTGGACTCAGATTCTATGAGAGGATAACTCAGTGCTGTCTTCAGTGCACAACTGCTCAGGTCTCTCAGGTGGTCTGAAACTGCTGACTTGGAAAATGCCTACCTATTGGTAAATCCTGTGTTGGAGATGGGGCAGTGTTGCTCTCTCCCTGTGCACCATTACCCATGCAGAGTATCAAGGTGGAGGACATGATGATGATGAAAAGCAGGTTCTAGAAATTGGCAATGGCTCATTCTGTCCCGTGATCTTACGTAACGTTCAAATAAATGTGAGCTTGGTGTGGATGAAAATGTCAATTTTATTCAATAGTGTTCTTCACATCAGCAATACAGCTGGGCCACACTGTTCCTAAGATTGCTTTTAATCTTACCTCAATAGCACACCAAGGCAAATTGAATTCCCACTGATTAGCCCTCCCATGGTCTCTCATTCTTCTGGCCCTCTAGAGCACTGAGTGTAGAATCTCACTGGCCAGTTCACTTAGGATTGAACAGAGGTGTTTGTAAAGGGAGCAGTCTTTATCTACGCCATGTCTTGCTCTCATGGATATGGTTTATTAGTGTCAGTTCATTAGGTTTGAGATAAAATAGTTTCTTCAGTGACATAGCTTTGTTTTGCATTGTTTACATTTAGATGACCACACACAGGTTTATCTGGGACAGTCCAGTTTTATGCCTGTGTTCTCTAGGTTATTCTTATTTATTTATTTATTTATTTTAGTTGTAGGTGAACACAATACCTTTATTTTATTTATTTGTTTTTATGTGGTGCTGAGGATAGAACCCAGCACCTCACACATGCTAGGTGAGTACTCTACCACTGAGCCACAACCCCAGCCCTCTATGTAATTCTTAGTAGTGTCCCTTTTCATTCTCTAAAGTATTCCATCCTGAACAAAAGTTTATGTGGTTTCCTGTAGTAGATGCAGCGAATTCTTTTTTCATATCCATCAGTTCTAACCTGATTGGTATCCTGTTGAAGCTGTTAACGTGTTATGGAATGTTCTCCTGACACTGCAGGAACTCTTGACCCACTCACTTGGTAGACTGAAATTTTGGGGTGTTAACTCCCAACCCAGTCAAAATCATTCCTGATCCTATTACTTATTGATCTTAATTGGTGGTCAGTGTCATTTGCTTGTTCTTATGGATGTCCAGATGCTCCAGCTCTGTCATTTAGAAAATTTACTTTTCCTATTACATTTCATTGGCACCTTTATCAAGAGGTAAGTGGCTTTATATGTGTGAGTCCAGTTTTAGAGCCTCCTGTGATCCATTGGTTTACCCTTATACCAATACCAGACTGCCATAATTACCCCCAGGTGACTGGAGTTTGCCTTCACAATTGAAAATCTTCAGTTTGATGCACTGTTCTTCAAACCATGGCCAAATGCATTGCTAGTTTAAATGGATTTGGGGTTTTATTCATAAGAAGAGATTATATGGAGTTGACAGCCAACAGTGTCTTCCAGACATATATTAAATCATATATGAAGCTATGTTTTTTTATGAATAGTACTTTAACCCTATTCATTTCATAGAGGCATTTTTCTCATCCACAATCTTCATCTAACTCATGGACACATCATCATCATTGGAGCATCTTTTGAAGTCATCTAACCAAGTTTTCCAAAATAAATATTTCAGAACTTATATTTATATTGTTTGACATACTGCATTTTTGAGAATCCCTATGTGATGTGGAAACTGGAAATTTTATCCCAAGCTATAGTACCATTGGAATAAATTAGGATAGTTTGGCTTTTTTTTTTGCCATCAATCCTGCATATTATAGTGTGTCTGAAACTACTTACTGTATTGATTTTTAAAATGATCTTTAAAAAATCTCTTTATATATGTAACATTTGCAATTGTGTGATTACTTGGAATAATTGCTAAATAAGTAGCTGTTTTAAATTTTCTGATACACTAGTTTTATTTAAGTAAACCTCTAAAAGTTTCCAAACTAAGATTAATAGAGGTAATTTGGGGCCAGTGTATCTCATGCAAATATTATTTCATTGCACAAAATAAAATCATTAAGAAAACATTGATAACATGAGTGACTTTTTGAAGTCTTGACTACAAATCTGGCCCATCTTTTCCGATGAATGCTTATGGAGGAAAAATTCTGTACTTCAATACAAACTTATGTAATTGTTCCCTGACTACCAGTCTAGGGATTTGTAATTCCTTTTGACCATGTTTCAAAGTGGTAAATTATAAACAACTTGAAAACTGCAATTTAATATGGTTGAGTTGTTTTATACATCTCTGAGAAGGTTTTTGGCTCAAGTAACATCTACCTTTTCCAGAAGATCCCTGTGTATCATGAATTCTAAACTAACAAAGTTACCAGGGTACAGGAAAATGATGTGATGTGTCTTAGTTGCTGAAGGTTCACTTTATCTTGAATAATAAAATTACTGATCTACCTAGAATTAAGCTTAATTGCACAGTATTGTATTTCCTTTGCCAATTAACCCAGTGCAGGTCCAAAGTAATATATATGAAAAATGCTTTGTAATCTAAAAAACACTAGGCAGCTGTTAATCGTTGTCATTACTATATTGGAAAAACTACCTGTGGACACTCAAAATGGAGAAAAAAGTCTTAACAGTGAGCAAAGAACAGCTCAACCCTTAGGCAAGTACTTTATCATCAAAACATTTCCTAATGACTGTGATTCATAGCAGATGAAAACTAACTCCAGTGTTTTTCAAACTAGAGGTCTTGACCCATGAGTAAGTTGTGAAATCAGTTTATTAGTTGGAAAGAAAGAAAAGAAATGAACAGAATAGGAATATGTGTATAGTGGAAAGTATCAGAGCTAGTAAGGATAAATATTGTTTGGGGAAGATTTCTGGTTGTACTTGTATATACAAATACATATATACTTAAAAGTGTTCTGATTGTGACGCATTATTCAAAAATAAACCAGATTCAATAATGTGTCATTTCCCTGGTCTTTTGTTTAAAAAATGTTTGCGATCATGATAGTCATCCTTATACTTAGCTATTATTATCTAATTTTTCATGTAACACAGAATGTTAAGGCTCAAATGTTGGTCATTCTTGAATCGAAATAGAGCCTAAAGGAATTAAAATTCTTCTTTTAAAGCATTGTCATTAAAGATAACCAGATAGTTTGATTCAACACATTTATTTAGAATTAAGAATATATATAAAACACAGAACAAGAAAAATATATAAATATTATATAATTCTGCTTTATGCTAAATGGCAATTTAGTTTCTTCTATGGGACATAAATATTCTATAAATTATTTTTAAAGGCTGATACAGATTTAGAAATATTATCTGACTTAATTTTACATGTTTTCTGTAACAGAAACAGTTAACTATTGCTGTGTAACTAATCATTAGTCTAAGCTGGGCTTTACTTAGGGACTTTGGTCCCTGTTGACCTCCTTATGGGTCTGGTCAGCTGTGGATTCGCAGAGCCACTCTGGTTGTGAGAGTTGGCAGGCTGTTGGCTGGCTTACTTCAGCTCTCCCCTACCCTGGTCATTTCTCATCCTCAACAGAGTACCTAGGACCAGTTCAGGAGACAGAGCCTGGTCTCTGAGAGAGAGCAGATGTGTGGAAGTCACCTTGAGTCCTAAATTCAGACTGGTATAGTACCACTTTGGATGCATCCTGCTGGCTGTATCAAGTCACATCCATGCCCAGATTTAAGTTCTGGGTGAAGTAGACTCTTCTCTTGATGGAAGAAGTGGCAAAACCACAAGGAAAATGGCAGAGATACAAGGAGACCATTAATTGGGGCCATCAATGCAACCAATCTACCCGCTGCTCTTTTCCTCCCTATAATTTTCACTGGAGCAATATAAAGGAATCTGTTAGACAAATGCACATAAGGACCTTCTTTCCTGCCTCTGGTTTAGCTCATAGTAAAGAGAAGATTAATGTGGAAATTAATCTAATCCATGCATTAATAAGTAGAACAATTACTTAAACTGGGCAATTTTTCTCTCAATTTGATTTTAATAAATATCATGCTTTTAAGAGTCTAATATTGCTAACAGAATGATTGTGTTTGCTCTGAGAACATTCTGAAGCTTGCCTTACTGAACAAATACTTTCCTAAAAGGGTGTGGGAAAATAGAATTATAAATCAAACCAAATTTTGTATATTGAGCCTCCTCATTTTAAAATGATTCCTTTACATGTGTTTTCCTTCCATAGATGTCTCTAAAAGTCCTAGTTTTGAGACAGGCTGTTCACCAAAGCAATCTTTACCTGTAGAACATAATTGCTATATTTAGCTCAAAACTTGGGACAGAAAGGCTAATAACATGTCATTTAAAGCTTGAAGATAAAAATGAATATAATCTGTTGAGAATAGTTTCATCAACTAAGTTTAGAAATAATCAGGTATAAGGGTGATTTTTACATAATCATTCGTCTCTTGTTGAACAAATTAGGATGAAAATTAGAGGAAATTAGAAGGGAAATTAGAAAGGATAGTACGACATCCTACTCATATAGTGATGATTTTATAAGTGAAAGTGAGCTAAAACTGGCATTTGTGTATTCCTACCTGCCTGTGAATTTTATAATCTAAAATAATTATTGAGGTAATATAAAGTAATTAAGGGGGCTGACTCCCAAGACAGACTGCTTGAGTTTGAGTTAATTCTCCATCCTGCATTATCTCTGTATCCCATATGAATGCTTTGTGCACCGTTTATGCAGCATAATACTGGCTCCTACTTTATCAGGTTGTTTGAGGATTGCATGAGTAAGTATGTATGACGTGCACAGGACAGTGACCAGAGCATGGGGGTACAGTAACTCCATTGTCAATGCCACAGTTCGTTTTTATTCCAGCCTTCGTGCATTCTCAATGACTCATTACACACTTGTTTGAATTCATATGCTGTATTCCTGCTCTGGGGTCTGGAAGACAAAGATAAAAGACCAATGCAATAACCCCAACTGACTCCAAGTGTTGGGTGATTACCTTTATCACACCCTTGGCTGCATAGCTGGTGATGTCACCCATAAATGGGATATCAAACCTGAAGATCATTCAGAATGCCTGCAAGAATGGCTTGTTTCTTAGAAAATGCTTGAACATATACATGTTTTTAAAGCTGTTAACTAAAAGTTGTTGAGTTATCTGGATTTACTTAAGTTCACACCCTGTCTTTATGTTTCTCTGAATATAGAAATTTCCCAACATTATATGTGCTTTTAAAAAGGAACTTGTTATGTATAGAGTGCATTAAGTTTAAGGAAAGTAATACATTTTTCACTCTTGTACTATCCAGGCATTTAAATTTTTTTATGTGATGAATTGTTTCATTTTTGTCTTTTTTCCCATATTTTTGTTGATGTGTTATAATTGTATATAATGGTAGAATTCATTATTACATATTCATACATGCACACATTATAATCATATAATTTGGCCAATATCGTTTCCCAAACATTTTGATTTTCATTTGACAGTTTCTAATTGTCCCCTGAAATTGTGCCAACCTTAATACTGACTGAATTCTGCCACAAAGAAAAGGAAGTGATTAGGATTTTTTTTTTCATAGATCGTTGGACCACATGAAAAATATTGGTTGGTTATGGAGCTTACTTGGAGAACAGGGTGTGTCAATACCACACAATTTTTGCTTCTGCCTATTCTTTTTTGTGTGTGTGGTGCTGGGGATTGAACCCAGGGCCTTGTGTATACAAGGCAAGCACTCTACCAACTGAGCTATATCCCTAGCCCCTAATTGTCTACTCTTAATTTGGTCCCATCCCTTGTCCTCTATGGATTTACACTAGCTTAGAAGTAGTGAGTTATATGGTAGGAAAATTTTTGGTATATGAATTTCATTCACTCATTGAAGAAATGGATCTTGAATTCAGCCCTTCCCTTTCAAGTGCAAGATGGATAATCTAATTTTCATAAATTACAATTAACTGATTATAAAGACAAGTGTACCTTAGTTTTAAATTAATAATTTCTGAAGAGAAAATACTTTAAGTATAGAATACTGATTCTGTCAAATGCAAAATGGGCAGGAATTCCAGTTATCAGTAAATATGTGGATTATGTTTCTAAATTTTAATTAAGATAATTTTTGGATTATATTGTAATATGTATATTACTAAGCCAGACATTACTTTTTTCT
This sequence comes from Marmota monax, assembly GCF_021218885.2. Classification (NCBI taxonomy): domain Eukaryota; kingdom Metazoa; phylum Chordata; class Mammalia; order Rodentia; family Sciuridae; genus Marmota; species Marmota monax. Next base: position 5,501,271 of record NW_026695222.1, on the reverse strand, counting down.
ACCTTTAAAATTTATGTCTGCTTTGCACAGAGTAAAATTTACCTGCATGAGACTGTGGTTGTGCAAGTTTCAACAATTATATGCCTTTGTGTAGAAATTAGAATTGCCTTCATTCATTGGAACACCCACAGTATGAATGGCCATTTTAATTACTTAAGTGCTTGATTTCATTTTTGAATTTTTTTCCTCCCTCACATTTGTGTTTTGTCTTACTTGGCTTCTACAACAAAAGAGCATAGACTATGTGGCTTAAATAATAACACTTTCTACAATCCTGGAGGATGAGAAGTTCAAGATCAAGATGGTGGCAGATTTGATTCCCAGCTAAGGGGTTCTTGACTTGTGTACACAGCCCCTCTTGCTGTGAAAAACAGGCCCACATGACCTTCCCTTAGTATGTGTTTGAGAAGAGAAGAAGTGGTGGCAGGCAGGGGCAATGGAGAGAAAGAGAGAGAGAGAGAGACAGAAAGGGAGGGGAGATTTTCCTCTTCTCAGAAGGGCTCCAATGCCATCTTGATTATCCCAAACTCATGACCTCATCTAAACTTAATTACCACCCAGTGGCCCCACCCCCAAATATCATCACATTGAGGACTAAGGTGTCAACATGAATACTGGATGACACAAACATTCACTCCGTGAGATCTTCTAGTAGGAAATGCTTGGGGATGCATTAGGAGGTTAGGGCAATGATTAACAATGAAGGCTTGAGGCTTGGACCCGGCTTCTCTATCTCTTATCTCAGGAAATTACTCATAAATCCAGGACCTGGCAATGTTGAGAATAACTTGCCATTTGTCTCGCATTGTACATATGCCAGTGTTTGAAATCACAGGCTTTGTTGGCAGGCATGCATGGGTTCAGTCCTAGATTCACCAGTGATACCTGTCATTAGATGTGTGATTTTGGACATTCTCAAGGTTTTTTTTTTTTTTTTTTCATCAATTGAATGGAAATGGCAGTATCTATCCCATAAGGCAATTGTGAAGATTAAATGAGTGAATGTTACGTAAAAACTTTTGGTGCTGCCCTGGCTCATGGTAGCACTGGACTAGTTATTATTGTTGGATTTATCTAATTCAAAGCATTTTCATTCCACAAGGGAATGACAGAGTACCATTTAAGACTTGCCAAAGGGCGGGGAAGCTATTAAATATCTAAATAATGATATCACTGATCATTTCTAAGTGAGTTGAGGTTTTTAGCTAGAAGGAAACTTTGATAGAATTTGGAAACAGCATTTGCATGAATTTTTATTCTGTCATTTAGCTTTGGAAAAAAAAAAGTTTTTGCATCACCTGCTATTATGGTTATATCCCAAGTTTATGTGTCTTTAATGTTGTCTTGTTCTTATTTTTTATTCTGCACCACGTGAAATTCAGTCATTTCTAAAATAGAAAAGTGTGGAGCATAAATGCATGTGTCTAAGTCATAATAATATTATCAACAAATTCATAGTGTTTTTACTGGCAATAGTTACTTAATAAAAAACATGTGTCAGGAGAGCCAAAATAGTATTTAGTGATTTGTGAAACCATTGTTTTATTATTTTTATTTTTTCTGTCATAACCATTAGGCATCACACAATGTCATTATAGAAATAAATCATCAGAGTTTGGTGAATAATTAATATTTTGAGTTAAGAATAACCTTATTGATCTGAAGATGTATTTTAAGATCACCTGTCTTTTTGAGCCCCTTACTTTATTTGGTTAAATTTTGCTGTGTGAATGTACTGCTGAGCCTCTGGATTCTGCTTGGTCAGTCAAAGCCAATATTGAGGCTTTGCTGGTGACAACTTCCAATTGTATATCAGTTAATATTGCCAAAGTAATGCTGTATAAGAAGCTACCTCAAACTTGAGGCTTAAAAGCACTATTTTTTTTTTCTAGCAGTATGATTACATTTCTCCTTCTCTAAGCCTGCCTTAGCAGGGCTTCTTCACATGTCTGTCATTGCTGCAAGTTAGCAAGGTAGTATCATTGAACTTGTACAGGCCCTCCCATAGATGGGGTCTCAGCTTAGGTGACTGAACTCTGTCCCACGTGGTAGCTCATCCTCTAGAAGGCTAACTTAGTCATATTTGCATTGCAATCACAAATCAGCAAAAACAGAAAGCAAAAATGCTCAGCCATATACCTGTATTTTTTGTATCAAGTCAACTAACACACTTTTGCCCAAGGCAAGTCCATGGTGAAACTAAGAGCAGAATAGGAGGGAGCTACAAAGTTACAGGTAAAAGATGTGGCTGTGTAGATGCTGCTAAATGGATTGTTAATAAAATCAGTCTCCCACAGATGGGATGGATCCACTCCACATGGAAACCACCAATTTTCTGAAGGATTTCCCCAATTGGACTGCTTTAATAGCCTCTCTCTCCAGATGACCTGTTTATCATCTAAGTGCCTGGAATGTGTTGTGAGAAATGGTTGTACCTGAGATGATCAGATAACAATGCTGCTACAGCTACCTTAAAGAAAGGGCATGGCCTGTTAGCACTGCAAAGAGCAATCCATGATACTAAAGTATAAGTCACCTGCCTTTATGGAGAAATGCCTCACAATACCTTCTAATGGCTGAGAAGAGGCGACTTATCAATATATAGCAAATGGAAATCATACCTTATGGGATGATGTTGGTGCAGTGCTCAGATGCTCTTGGGCTGATGATTCTTCAGCTGCTTCTAGTACTGGCTGCTGGCTCCCCTCATCTTATCCCCTCTCTCCCACCTTCCCCTTTCCTTAATTATTCTTAGTCCAAGGGTCTGAGGTAACCTCATCCCAATTACTTTGCCTCAAGATGGGACCACCCCTGTGGTACTGTTAATCTCCCAACTTCTTTGGAATTAGACTTGGGGTAAACCACAGCCTTGCTCAGCTCTGTTCCCTTCCCCATCTGTTTCCCTCCCTCCCTTATGCTGACAATCACCATGAATAAATCACATGCCTCCAAATTCCCGTCTCAGTCTCTGGTTTTGGTGAACCCAACCTAAGACATATGTTATGATGTTATATTCTTTATATACTCTTTTTTTGTACCAGGGCTTGAACCCAGGGGTACTTAACTACTGAAACACATACCAGCCCCCCATTTTTTTCTTTTATTTTCTATTTTGAGACAAGGTCTCACTAAGTTACTTAGGGCTCCAGTAGGTTGCTGAGACTGGCTTTGAACTTGTGATCCTCCTCCCTTAACCTCCTGAGCTTTGGGATTACAGGCTTGCAACACCATGCCCTGCCTTTATGTATTTTTTTTTAACTTCACATTGATTTGAAAAGATAGAGTAGACCTCATAGATACAAAATGAGATGGTCTTCATAATATATGTATCCTATCTTTTACCTTGAGTATAAATATCCTCATGTGAAAAAGTGGGAATAATTACTATATCTGAAGGGATAATGTTGAGAATAAGGTTAAATGAGGTAATGTATGTGAAAGGACTTTGTTAGGGGCCTGGACTATAGGTTGTTTTTATTTGTAGATTGTACCTTTCTTTTGTAATTCAGAGACCTTAAAAATATAAAAAAAGTTATTACTGGATGCCAATAAAATAGAGTGAAGCAATAACACTGATGGCATACTCCTTTATTAAAAAATGGTTTTCTTGATTACTGTTTTTTTTTTTCATTTTGTCAAAATTGAAACATAAGTTTTGTATCTCTATCCAGGGGACATGAAGACAGATTTTTGGCTTCCATCACATCACCACAGGAAGATAAAGAATGTTCACTTCATTTTAATATTATATTTTGACTTCCTTTGCAGAATGCTGCTTCAGGCATATGGCAAAATAAACTTTCAAAATTAGTAAGCTTTGAGGAATAAATAATGATTTAAACATTCTTTATTTGTGAAATGGAGATGATTATCTTCTAAAAACCCAGCTAATTTTATTTATTCTGTTGTGTCTTAGCAATTTTGGTATACTATAATTGGCAGATTGTAGATTCAAGCTGGAAATGATACTACTTCTTAGTACCATATCAATCATAAAATTCACCTATATTTTGGGTCAGTCCAGGGTTAAGCAGAAAAGAGTGTTCTTAGCATGGCTGTCAGAATGATTGTCAAACATTTTCGACCAGAACAAGCATTTCTGTTAAATGAAAATCAAACACTTGGGATTTGACCCTCTGTACTGGGATCTAGACTCACACATATGCTTAGGGTACCAATGTATGCAAAAACCCTTCTTGGAATTATTTGTCTAATTACACTGCATTGGCTTGCTTCCTTTCTTTCTCCTCCTGCCCTTCAGCTTGCCAAAACACACTCTGCATTTCCTTCCTTAAAGACTTCTTCTTTGTTTGTTTGTTTTGTTTCTCAAAGATATTTTCTTGAGGAATTTAAAAAATCCAAGGGAAGGGAAAAGAGCAGACTTAAATTCCAGTGAAAGTTGACACTGATTATGATGTAATGTAGGTGTTTAATAAAGGGGAATGAGAAATTAGATTGTTGATGCTGGGTGAGATTTGGAGAATTTTCAGCTTATGTTACAGTATCTTTGTTAATGAGGAAAAAGAAGATGTATTTAGAAAGGTAAGCTGATTGTCGGTCGATATGGAGAAAAATAAGAGGGTGGAATTCTGCAAAGAAAACCCAATTGTGGGAATTCTTAAGGTTCTTCAGTTTCTGGACATTGAATCTTTTGTGTGTGTTGATCCTGATGTTTGTGATTAAAATCCAACTTTTTCTTTTCAGCTTTTTAAAGTGAAAATCAGTGAAGATTCTTGTAGATCTCTGTCAATAGGATGTGCAGTAATCTCACTTTTGATTTAATGCCTCAGGCATATAGCAGCATTTAAAAATTATAGAGTTGCTGTTATATAATTGGCTTCAATCCCATCTTGTACCCTTTTGCTGATATAGCAAAACAAACCTACGCAAATATGGAAGAAATTAGCCACAGCAGTTACCAACCCCCATGCCACTCAGAAGAAAGTATTGTTGTACATAAACTAAAGCTGAAAATACTGAACATTCTTTAGCCAGAGCTGTGTGTTAATTGCCTGTGCTGCTGTGTTTTATTTTTTACTTTAATTTTTTTTTTTTACTATAAGTTTCATTGAAAGTGATAGACATCATCCACTTAGATGTTTCTGGTTTGTCTAGAATAAATATGGGAATAAAATATATAGGGAAAATGACACTCTGATTTCCTTAAATTTTTCATCGTGGGAGTTCATCTCATCTCATTGTGCCTTGTTGATTTTATAATATTGCTATTTAAGGCATTGGTTATATGATGGAAACTATTGGTCCTTTGATTAGGATTGAAATGATTGACTATCTCTGATTTGATGAAGTTTTGTCTATTCTCCTCCCTAGTATAATCACAAAATCCCCTTGTTTCATTAATTAAAGGCCCATGCTTTAAGATGAATGGAAACTTTAAAACCAGATTAAATTAATTTTAGGGAAAACAATTTACATTATATTAAATTCATGATTATTCTTTATTCCTTATGGTATTTTAAGACTGTCTCTTGATCTTAAGTAGCAGAATATCTGCCTTAGTTCATCTAAGAAGTATATCGTATATAATAGCTGGAACATAAGAAGGTGACTTATAAAATGTTTGATGAAGAGAGACAAGAGGCAACCACAGATTCTTGTCAAAGTCAAAGTTTCCCTTAAAAAAACATGTAAAATTAGAGCCTGAAGTTCTGGGAATGAAACAAGCCAGAAATAAAATTAATATTTATGTAGGTATATGGGCTTCAGCATTCTACAACCCAGTTATATAACAGAGACAAAATAAGGTAACTCTGGTTATAACATCTTGTAAAAGAAGAAGCAAGGTTATATAATTAGACTGCATTTATCAAGTAGCACATTCCACCTACACAGGCTCTGAAGAAAGACGGAAGAAGTGGGGAGGGAAGGATTTCTAAGGAATAATGAGTAAGAACAGTTTGATATGTTGTACATTTGTGTCATCCTTTCAAACTTTGTTTTTTTTCTTAGTATCCTGCATAACAACACTTAGGTGCCTAATGACCTGTACAATTCGATCCTTCAAAGACCTTGGTCAAGCCAGTCTTGGAGGCAAAAATGAGATCTCAGTGACTTCGGAAGTAGGGGATGCTTGTGCTTTAAGAACTTGAGTCTCGGGCTGGGGATGTGGCTCAAGCGGTAGCGTGTTCGCCTCGCATGCGTGTGGCCCAGGTTCGATCCTCAGCACCACATACAAACAGAGATGTTGTGTCCGCCGAAAACTAAAAAATAAATATTTTAAAAAAAATTCCTTAAAAAAAAAAAAAAAGAACTTGAGTCTCAGGAAGTCAGCAACAGTTACTTAAGAATATGTTTATTTGGAAAGATCATTTTCAATATTGGTAAGCAAAGTGATCAGGTCTATAGATAGCACATCTTTTGTGCCTTTCAATGTATGAGTCAGAAGATTTGGTCTAATACTGTGTTATCACTGTTAGAGATAATGCAGTATGTTCTGCTAGTCAAACCATGTCATAGGGAGGTACAAAGGAGAGGATGCAGAAGCAAGACAGTAACAAAGATACTCATTATGTTGATCCATGCTTATAGGAGGAACAGTAAATAGATCAGAAATCATTCCTACCACCATGGGTACACTTGTTTCCATTTCACCTGTTCAACAACAGTTTTGACCAGATGCTTGTCACCCTATGCTATTAAATAGCAATTTTTGCTGAAGAAGCATATTTTGCTGAGTACACACAAATTGGAAAATTCAACCCCAAACAAAATTTCTAGAGTGTTTTCTCCAGGGTTAGAGTTTTTTGAGAGAGCCAGGGAAATGTCCCTTTACCAATTTATTAGACCCCAGAAGTTTAGTGCCATTGATTTATCTAAAATTTGGGAGACAACTCATGGATAAAGAAATAAAAGAAATTAAAGTTCCTGCTAAATTAAATGTAGTTTTTGAAACTGCCAGCATTGCATTCAGTGTTGGGTCACTCTGCCACCACTTGCATTTGTGCTTCCGTTGAGTGCCTAACATCTGGTGATGGACCTGCCTTATAGGTCTGTCTTCTCTGTTTTCAGTGGAAATATGCAGTCATGCTAGAATCTTCTAGTGAAGTAGTGACAATAAACACTTAACAACCATTCCCAAGACACTGGCTGCTCCTAGTTAAAGGTGCATAATAAACAGATAACAAAGATTGTCAAAGAGATGAGAAAAATTGCCTCCACTTCCACCCTTTGGAAGCAACCTTCCTGGATATTGGATGAACTAAATTTTAACAGAGGAATCTGGCAGATAACTGAGTCTGTATTTAAGATATTTGGTGGGTAATTTATTCATTTCATAGTATTTCTGATTTGATGACTTGGATTTTCATTTCTAATGAAACTAACAAAGACATACCATTTGGCTCTGGATGGGTTTAAATCTAAATGTATCACAATTGAAATTGGTAAAATGAACTGCTTTTAAAACTCATTTCTGGCTGTTAATTTTACTTGTCTTTAGACAGAGGCTAAGTGTTACCTATACCTCATTTGGCAACCATAATTCACTTGTAAACTTTTATGGTGAAACAATTGCCATTTTGGTGAAATCTAGGCAGGAAACTCATCAGTGACATGATGCTGCCTTGCTGCTTCAAAGCTTTAAGCCTGCGGACTTTTTAAAGCAGGAAACCTAACCTCACTGGCTGAGCTGGTATAAAAAAGTGGTAGCTCATGTACTCCCTTTGATTTGAATTTCAAAACTCAAAAGTATTGGATTTTAGTTGCAGTAACAATTTGCATTTATTTTTAGAAGTTGATTCCCAGTGGACTTCAAAGATCTTACTCTTCTGTATGGATTAGTTTTAAAAAAAAAAAACAGAGGAAAAAAATAAACCTTTCCTAAAATGTTAATAGTGTAAATAATATGGGCTCTGGCTTGAGGTGGATATGCGTTCTGGACTCACCTCTTCCTACTGGGACCAAGCTGTCTACTGCTCCGTAACATTCAGATGATAATAGTTCATGAAGGTAACATCATGGAAGATGCAAATGTTTCCATCTCTGAACACTGTTGAAAATAGTAGAAAGGGAGATAAGGGAGAAATATCATGGTATTGATAAAAATAATTGTAGTGAATGGGGATAAGAGAAACTGGTCAAGTACTTTCAATGTAAGAAATTATTTTAAAGTTGAGTAGCCAGTGCTAGTATCTTTCCATATTTGCTCTCATTCTTTTATTTTACAAGCATGACATTATTTTTGTGGCATGCATATTTATGTATGTAAGTATTTGTGCATGCCATCTACATAAGGAAGAAAGCACAAAAATCAGAGTTTAAAAAAATCACCTTGAACTTTACCACCCAGAAGTATTTATCAATAATATCAGTTTAACATCATTCTAAATACATTTCTAAGTGTTTATACAGGTATTCATATGGATGAAAGAATATAAATGGTGTTATATAATTGAGTTAATTCTGTAGATACTATTTTAACAGGAAGGCTTCACATTCCATTCTTAGTATCGATTGCTTCTTTGTGATCCATGATAACATTCACCACCTACAGAGTTCCCTTCACCCAACTTCAAATCTTGATTTTTCTTATGTGTATCATGCTGTGAATGCTCAGAACATTCATGTTGTTCTAGAACCCTGGTTTCCATATTTGATCACTACCAGTGCCATATTTAATTGTAAGCAGTGTGCTCCATCTACCATTTGCCATGGGTTTTGTTGTTAAATCATTTATCTTGCTTCTTCTCTAAATTGTCCATTTCATTGGCATTGGCTATTTAAAAGAATATGTCTGGGCTCATAGGTGCCCATGAGGTCTCTATGTTTGCCAGTACAACTATGCTTAGGTCACTTGATAGCCTTTGCTCCATGACCTTCTACCACTAAAGAACACTGTGTAGAAATTTCAGAAGACTGTTCTTTCCTTGTGATGAGTTATTTGCTTTTTATGTTGAGATGCTAAATAAATTATTTTCCTCTGAACTAGAATATTTTGCATAGTTGCTTTGCCCTTTTTTCATCTTGCTTGGATGACCTTTTTTAAACATTCTGTATTTTCTAATAAAATATTGGTGACTTCTTGACTTTCTTCCTTTATGAGACCAGAGTGCTCTCTATGCACCGGCTGTAGTGTGAAGAGCTGGTTGTTTCAAGTTCTTTGTTTCCCTTGAGAAGGGAGGTTGAAGCATGTACCAATGCCATATACATTCTTAGATCAGGCTTATTTTTTTTTTCTTCTGACATTTTGTAAAATGTCATGTTCCAGGTTTACATCAGAAAGTAAGAGAGAGGGAGAGAGGAAGAGAATGAATGTGTGTGTAAGAAATGGGTACTTTCCATTCCTACAGAGAACATACTTGGACTTCTACTGTTTTTCTCAATTCATCCTGAAGCTCCAGATGGTTTCATCCTTTTCTTCAAAGAGAATCAGTCTTCTCCATTTCTGATATTTCCTTGACAAGGAAAACTATAATACCTGTTCAACTCTTTTGTCTCCCAATTTGTGAACAGAAAGTTTGGACTTACCCACTGACTTGGAGGAGGCTCCATGGTTAGAGTCAGGGACTCAGCTCTGTTCTGTCTTGGTGGCTTCTGTTATTTTCTTAGCTGTCAGAGTTATTGCATCATGTCAAGTTTTGTTTCTTGTTTTTTTTTTTTTTTTTTTTGTGGTTGTTGTTGTTCTGTCTTCTTTATGATGATTTTGCTCATTTTTAAGTGTAAATGTATTCAGTGAGGCAGTTTTCAACCTCCTTTAGTTTTGAACCTGAAAATCCATACCAGATTTTGACCTAAGCACAGAGAGCTTCTCCTCTTGCCTGTGAAGGTGGTTTGTGGTCCCTGTAGGGAAGTTGTCTAGAAGCATTAAACCCCCTGTGCGAGCTAAGCTTATCAAAAGGGTATTTAACTGAACACCTGCTGGCATATATTTTTTTATTTTTAAAATTTTTTTACTCTTAGCGCTTGTCAGTATCGAGTACCATATTTATCCTTTCTTTTTTGTTACCACTTACAAGCTGAATAAGAAAGAACATTCACACCTCACTGACTTTCTTTTTATTGGGACGTTCTTATTTTTCCTCTTGATTTATTTTCCCTTGCTCTGAGGATGTTTATAAAACTAAAGAGAGAGAGGGAGATAGAGAGAGGAACATTTAGATCAGATATACTAGCTAGATTGTTCCAAAACCCCAACATCTTTTTTAAGTTTTGAAAGCAAAACTTAACAAAAATTAGTTCTTACTATATGAAGGTGTTTTCTATCCAAAATATGTTTCTGTATAAATTCTTAGCAGTTTGAAAAAAGCATTACATCAGTCCACATCATCAGATAAAGAGCTAGCTTTCTGATTTATTTCCAAATGCTTTTGATTGAATAAAATTGAATTTCTTTTTGTGCACACACAGTGCTCACATGTGAGAATAACAAATATGATATTAGACTCTCTCCTGCTGGATCCTTTACTATATAGAGTGCTGCTTGAGAAATCTGCTTCATAATGTGGTAGTGCGCGTTAAATGAGCAAATATAATAAAAGCACTTAGTAACCCTGTAATGAATCTTATCTGTGGCTGCTGCTGGTGGTATTGTTATACCATTCAATGGGCATTTTCTTAGGTGGGTTTCTTAATCATTAAACATTCCCTTTGAAGTCATTAATGCCTTAGATGAAATTTTTACATAATGCATAAATGGCAAACTGTATTGATTTTACATTGAGCTTTGTCCAGGCATGTTGTTGTATTGGTTAATATGTGATATAAGTGAAGCTACTAGTCTCTGATGGAGACAGGCCTCAAGTGCATCCTGCATACGTCTCCACCAATGGTCTCCTCAGCTTGTTTCAGCAGGCCCTGGGCAGGAAGGAAGCCACAAATATAAGAGCAGATCCCTCACCTTCCCATGACAAATATTGGAATCAAGGATTTGGATTGTCATAGCCTTGATCTGCTCCTTGACCCCATCTCTGTGTACCATATCATTTCTTATATTGCACTTCTCCAAGTGTTTGATTTCCTTTGCACAAAGGAAAATCTGTGTGGAGTCATTTTTATAAGAAGATACTATGATACCAAATTACTCATAGTTATTTTACTTGATGATTTGGTTTCAATTTCTTAAGTTGCTGTGAATGTTATCATACCATCCATGCTACTCAAATAAATTCCTTAGACCATCTGCTTTGGCACTGAGAGTTTGTTAGAAGTGGGGATTATCAGACTCCAACCTAGACCCAATGTTAAAATTTGCATTTTACAAATTCTTTGAAGTCATTAATGCCTTACAAGATCCTACAGAAATTCACATACACATTAATGTTTAATGTTACAGTGCTGATGTGGCTGAGATTTGATTGAAATTGAAAGTCATGGCACTCAAGAGAAACATGGATTTAAAAGGCTTTTAAACATGTGAAACAGGTACTCGAAACTCATAATGAAAAAGACAGTCTAAATCCAATAGCTAAATATCAATTTTCTCCTAATAGATTGGTAAAAATTTATAGATACTAATATACTTGTACATTGTCAATAAACAGATAATAGCATTGGTAGAATTTGGAGGAACAATGGATATAATCCCTATGAATTTTTGACCCATCTATCAAAAGTCTACCCTTTAGCTCAGCAAACCTACTTCTGACAAATTATCTTGTAAATATGCATGCAAATTGATAAATGTGTAAAGATATTTATCATTTAAGATATTTATTATTTAAGGTTTATTTGAGGGACTGTCACGATCAACAATGTTATAATCATGCAATGGAATATTATATAGCTGTTCAAAAGAATGTGAGATTTCTTTTTGTGCTAATTAGAAATACTCTTCAAAGAACATTGGTAAGCGAAAAGATCAAGGTGCTGAAAATGTCTATATTTTTGTGTGAACACAGAAACAATATCTATATCTATACATATATACACGTATACATACACACAAATATATATATTTAAATTAGCCTGTCATATATTTAAATTAGCCTGTAGATGCATCTAGGAAAAAACAGCTCTACAATCCACATAAGAGAAACAAAGTAGGTATTTACAATACATGTAATTGAAGAAGAGTTTTTCAAGACATATATTGAGCTAATAAAATTCTGTACAAAAAGGACAGTTTATGCACTGGAATAAAAAAGTAAAGATTATTGAGGAGGCTATTCATTTTTGGACACACTGTTCTTTAAAGAGGATCTTAAACAGCCAATAAATGTATGAAAAGTGTTTAGTGTCATCAATAATGATGCAAATTCATACCAAAAATGTCTATCATTCTACATCTACCAGAAGTAAAAATCTTTAGAATAACAAATGCACCAGAAACTTGGATATGTGCTGATGGGGTGAAAATTAGTCTAAACACTTTGAAAAATTCTTCAACATTTCCCACTAAAATTGAACTTGCACATTTCTTATGACTGAGCAATTTCAATCCCAGGTATGCACCCTCTGGAAATATATTTCCCTATGCACTAGGGAACCAACTCAAGAATGCTCTTGTTGGCATTATTTGCAATAGCCATAGACTGGAAATAACCCAATATCCAGTAACAGTAAAATAAACATGTTTATGTTTTATAAAACAGAAAATCATAAGCATCGGCAAGTATTGGAGGAATTAAAATATTTATACATCGATGGTGAGAATATAAAGTGGTGTAGCTGTTGTGGAAAACAGTTTTGCCATTCATCAAAAAGTTAAAGGTAGAATTATAATATGATTTGACAATTCTATTCACAGATATACTTGCAAAATAATTGAAAGTAGGTTTTGTAGCAGTGTGCCAGTGTGCCTGGATGGATTATGCACTATCGACAAAAGGTGAAAACAGCCAAGTGTCCATTCACAGAGGAAAGTATAATCAAAATGTGTTTTATACATATATAGTGCAGTATTATTCAGCTTTCTAAAAATGAAGTTCTGATATTGTCCAGAACATAGAAGAACATTGAAAACATTATACTAAGTGAAAGAAGCTCGTCACAGACTACCAATATTGTGTGATTCCACTTACATGAGGTACATAGAATGGGAAAATTCACAGAAACAGACAATAGAATAGTGGCTATGAGGAGCTGGGAAGGGAGGTTGTAAGAGGAAGGGAGAATGGAGAATTGTTACTTAATGGGAACAGAGTTTCAGTTTGAGATGATGAAAATGTTCTGAAAATGGATGGTAGTGATGGTTATATAACATTGAAAATGAACTTAATGCCACCAAATTATACATTTAAAATGGTCAAAATGATTAATTTTTAGTTATATATATTGTCATAATAATAAGCAAATTATAGCATGTTCATGCAAAAGAATATTATACAGACACAAAAATAAATACACCAGAAGTACACTCAACATGATGAGTCTCTCAAATGTTAAATGGAGGAAGCTGAATATAAAATAACGCACACCATTAAATGACGGTGAGCTCATCTGTATAAGAGACAAATAGATAAATCTGAACTAGAGTATACAGGGATGAAACTAAAGTACATTAAATTTAAAAAAAAAAAGCAAAGAAAGAATTGCTATAGGTATGTGTCTTTGTCCGTTTTCTCTTGCTGTAACAAAATAGTGGAGGCTCTGTAGATTTTAAAGAAAATAAATATATTTGGCTCACACTTTTAGTGGCTAGAAGGTCTGAACAGCATCACACTGGTTATATGGTGAGGATGTGGTGGGTTTGATCTCAATATCATGCCATTTTAAATTTTCTTTAATTGGAAGTTTTGTTACATTTCATTTTTTGATTCACATTGCTATGCCAGGAAACTATCAAAACGATTCAGATCAGATAACTTCAAGAAGTTTTGATTTTACATGCTCAATCTATATGGATTCCAGGACATCTGAAGGCTTGTGTTATATAAATAGGAAAATGATTATGTTGTAAATGTTAAAATTATATTTGATTTTTCTTCAGAATCCAATATTTTGTATTCTTTTGTGCTTTGAAACCCTGCTTTTTGACTTAGGTCATTAAATCTTAAAGACTTACTTATTACAAGAAAATGGATTTGTTTCTTCCCTTTTGAAATTGAAAAGTAGCCAAGGCCTGAATCAGGGTAGGTGTTCTCCCCACAGGGGCAAAACGAAAGCCTTGCAACAAGCCAATTTAACATCCTAGTTTGGGTCATACATTAAATTTCTGAAAAATACCATTTTCTCAAAAAGGATCAAGAAGCATTAGTGCACGAGAAGATTAGGGTTCCACGTTGAGAACAGCGATTGTCACCCAGGCCATTGGGCGGCTGGCGCTTTTCTGGAACGTGGGTCTTCTTCAAATGGCCTTCTCTGTGGCTCCACAAGGAATTAATAATCTTTCTCAAAGTAAAAGTCTCTTTGGGGTAAAATGGCATTGAGAATTGAATAAGAATGGGAGTAAATGATGTCAGCATGTTTCTTTCAAAGCTGTGCATTTAGAACTCAAAGCAATGCCAATTTGGAGATCTATAAAACAGCTTATCAGACATATTCATGCTGGGAAAGGTAGGATTTGAGAGTTCCTGGTTTTTATATGCACAGCCCTTCTTCAGTTTAAAATCACTGGAGGTTTTTATTTGTGTCAAAAAAGTCATGTAAGTAAACCTAGAATTATTTTAAAGCATTTTTGCCTGTTTTGTCTCTTCTGCTATTGTTTGATTAAATTATTTTTAAAAATCTTTTAAAGGTAGATACCAAGAGTAACCTTTGATAAATAATTCTACAGCAAACATTAGAGGGTGTTTTTTTAATGCAGAGAACACAAAGCTGTTTGTTCAGGTGGTTTCTTTAAACTTTCAAACTCATTTTATTTATACACCCTTATATACAAGCAAACAAAGATCCACTGCACAAACTGTTCAGTTAGGTGGCTTCTTCACTTTTTTCCAGTGAGACTTTATGAGTTTGATCTAAAAAAATGTTCTCAAAAGTATAGATAGCAGGGCTGGGGATATAGCTCAGTTTGGTAGAGTGCTTGCCTTGCATGTGCAAGGCCCTGGGTACAATCCCCAGCACCAAAAAAAACCAAAAAAAAAAAAAAAAAACGAAAGAAAAGAAAAGTATAGATAGCCTTTATAGGAAGATGGGAAGATGTTTCCTAGTGTGTGATTTTCTGTGATCTTCTTGCAATTGTGGTATTTTAATTATCATCTTTTACACTTTCCTGTTAACAGTAAGTGATATGCTTATCATTCAAAAACATGTACTCCCATGTAGAAGTCTTCTTTCTTTATATCCTTTACAGTTCTACAGCAGGAAAATTATAGCACATTTACTATACTAACAGGCATTATTTTCTATGCTGCCTACCTAGTAACTCAGAAATTGAGGGATGTTTGATTTTTCATTTTATTTTTGCAGTATAGTTTTGTATAGTCTAGTATGTTTTTCAGCTTCTTATTCTTTTCATTGAAAGGAAAACTTTGGATAAACTATCATAAAAACTCCTATATGTATTCAGATATGTGTGTGTGTGTATACACACACTATATATATATATATATATACACACACACACACACACATACATATACACATATATAAAACACCTATATATGCATACATATGCATATATATATGCATACATGTATATGTGTGTATATATACATGCATACATATACATGTGCGTGTTTATGTATTCACACACACATACACATACACATATACATCATGTTAGAATGCACAGATTATCCATTTTATATGCCATGCCATATTTGTGATTATTATATATTGCTTTGTGTCTATTTGGGTCACCGCAACCCTGTATTAGAATGTACTCTGTATTTGTATGTGCTGCATTTTCTCCAATGGAATGAGTAATACCTACTGCGGGGATCAGTGATATGTCAAGCATTGGTGTTCTTCTGCCTGTTGATTTTTAGTTCTTAATACAAAGGAGAAGAGCACAGAGATGAATCATGCTTCCTCCCCTTGTGATCTTAATTTTGACTTTTATTGCCTCATTGGGCAACAAGGTTATATAGCCTCACTAATAAACCTGGGCTAGGTCAGATGGCCACGTTCAGTAAAAGGTGGCTCTTTGGCCCTCAGATTTTAAGCCATCTGACATTTTAAATTTGCATTAGGAGGCAAGGAGAGGAAATAACCAATATTCTGTGCTTCTTTAGCTCTTGAGAAGGAAGCTTTTTCAAGTCAAGTCTTTGTTCAGATTTTTTGGTCAGTAATGAAGTAATCTTCATTTTTGTGTTATATCAGCAAAGAAAATGACAGCTGAAATCTGAAGGCAGGATACAAACAGATATTAATGCCTCAAGTCAATTTGTTTAAAAAATAACACATATAAGAAGGGGAAAATAATCAATCAAAAGAGTTATAGAGCTTTTTTTTTTTAATATACCAAGTGCCTCCAAGTTGGGCCTTTTTCCAACAGTTGTCAGTTAAATCCCTATTTCTCCTCAGTTGAATGTTATTTTATTCCATGGAATTAACAAGAGATCATGACTGAACTTTCCTAAAGTGGATGTATTAGTTAGGATATGAGTCTAGCTACAGTAGCAAGAGTCCGAGTATACTGTGATTAGAAATTGTTTCTGGCCTACATTAATTAGATAACAGTCAATGTTAGATTAAGTGCTCCTTGGTACCAAGGGTCTGGACTCTTTCTATGTCAGTGTGCTTCTGTCCTCAAACTTGCTTCCACCTTATGATCTAAGATAACTGCTTCAACTCCAGTCTTCACAGCTACCTTCCACCAAGAAGGAGAAAAGAGAAAATGTATTCTGGATATCCCTACATATTGCCTTCACTTAAATTCCATTAAACTATGTGCAGTTAAACAAAGAGAGACTGGGAAAATGTAATCTTAATGCTAGATAGTTATGTGCTCAACTAAAATTGGTGGTGCTATTACTACAGAAAGAAAGGCAGTCTGGATATTGGAAGATAATTGTCTTGCCATCATATATAAAAAAATGTAAAGAAGAAAATGAGAATTGTCTGTAAACTCACCATCTAAAGATAGTCACTTTTAAGTTTGTCATGTTGACTTTCATTACTTTAATGTAATAAATATTTTTAAAAGAACTATACTATACAATATAATATGCTATATTTTGTTTAATGTAGTAAGACAATTGAAACATTTCTTCCAATGCTTTTTACAATGCTTTACTAACAACCTTTGAAATACTGTTGCAATGATGATAGTTACATACTATCTGTGAAACCTAATATAGTTATCTGAATTTATACTTTTGAGCATTTATATTTTTGTCCAGTTATATTCTAAAGATATCACTGGTTATAAATATTTTAGTATCTATCAGAGATGCCTAATTTAGAGGTAAAATGAATATCTTTAAAGTTTTTAATGTATTTTTTAAAATTGCCCCTTAGAAAATTAGTGCAAAGTTATACTCCCACAGTTGCTTCTAAGAGTACTCATCACATCAAATCTCCTCCATTACAAAGTAATATATAAGATTTAAGATAATTACAAATTTGATAGTTTACAAATAGTCCTTTTGGGTTGGGAGGTACCAGGGATTGAACTCGGAAGCACTCTACCACTGAGCCACATCCCCAGCCCTATTTCGGATTTTTTATTTAGAGACAGGGTCTCACTGTGTTGCTTAGCGCCTCACCATTGTTGAGGCTTTGAACTCGCAAACCTCCTGCCTCAGCCTCCTGAGCCACTGGGATAACAGGTGAGCCACTGTGCCTGGCTACAATTAATCTTTTAAAATTTTATTATTTTAATTTATATTTTTTGTGAACAGCATCAAATATTTTCAAACATTTTTGGTCATCTATGATCTGATTTAAATTTCACCTATATTATCTGTGACTAAATGTCAGAAAAAAAAATAACTTCAAAGGAGAAAAGGTTTATTCTGACCTATGGTTCCAGAAGTTTTAGTCCCTGCTCAGCCCAGTTACTTCAGTCCATCAATCACCCTCCCAAAGACCCCACATCTGAACACTGCTGCAGTGAGGACACATGAGTTTTGGGGGAACACTTCAAACTTTAAACATGACCTTTATATTTTTTCTACTTATGATTTCCAAAGGCTCTAGGATGAGGATAGAATTTATTTTAAAATATGTTCTACTATATTTCTAGCTTGGAATTAGCCTTCTGCTTCAATAAGTATTTACATTCTTGGAGATTTCTTCTGTTAATGTAATTAGAACAAATATTTGTCAATATCTAGTGGGCAATCAATAAATGTTTGTTTAATATGTGATTGGAAAAGTGAATTTTTAGGTTGATCACCACATTTCCCTGTTCTTAATGCTCCCTGGTTTACTTTGCTTCTTTTCTCAGGTCTTTCCCATTCTGAAGCTTTGGGTTTTGATTTGTATCTTGGCTGACTAGAGCATATATTTTCAAAAGAATTTTGAGTGTTCATGCATATTATGCTTGATGTGATCATGCATATGAAAATATTCTGATGACTTTGCCCACTGAATTACTACACAGATTGTATAGCAGTCTTTATTACAGTTATTTCCCTTTAAAACTCTTCCCTTATCTTCTGATTCAAAGTATAAGAATCGTCTAATTCTTATTTTTTTCTGAGATGTTGCTGCTGTTTTACTTTCTGGAATCTCCAAGAACTTTTTTTCTCTCTTTTTTGAAATCTGAAAAAGAAAATATCAACTCAATGTAATATGAATAGACACTGATAACATTTCATAACTTTCCCTTGGAATCTGGGGAAGTACTTTAAATAGATTTGGAAGTGTTTCCTTCACTCTGCCCTTAATTCTCATTTCTCTTGGGTCCGTCTGGTCTCTTCCTCTGGAGCATTAGTTCATACTCTGTGGGTTTGCTTTTCATTTCAATGTTCTTCTTTCCTGTTATTTTTATCCATGTTTTCCTTCATTCTGGTAAAAATGTGGGTTCTTGCAACCAGTGGTTTGATTGTCCTGCTGTAACAAGTTTCTGCCTGCTCTCTAATCAAAATACTGTCTTCTTAGCCTACCCAGCTCGTCTTGTTTCTCAGTGTATCACACCTCCTGTTGCATTTCATTCTCTGGCTTTAGCTCCTCACTATTTCCGGAGTTCTTATTTCAAGGAATTTATCAATTCTATAAAGCAGATGCTCAACTTGTGTCCTTGGTGTTTTGCTCTGATATTTTCCCAATTATGCTCTTGTGTGTGTGCTCGTTCTCTCTCTCTCTTCCTCTCTTCAGCTTTTGAAACCTTTTATTCCCTATACTATTTATTCATCCTAGAACAATGAGGTGTCCATGAAGTATGACTGATATTTTGATCATAAACTTGAAATGTTAGTGGTTGGATTCTTGGATCTTTTTATATACAAGTATTTTCTTTAAGAATCTCCTCCTGCTGGGTGATGTGATGCATGCCTATAATTCTAGCAACTCAGGAAGCTGAGACAGGAGGGTGGCAGGTTGAAGTTCCATCCAGGCAATTTAGAGAGACACTCTCTCAAAAAAAAAATTATAAAGGGCTAGGGATGCTCACTGGTATAGCTCAGTGATAGAGAAACAGTGAGTACAATCTCCAATACTACTACTACTATTAGTACTACACACACACACACACACACACACACACATGCAATCCCCTTTTATTTCATTTTTTAACCAGGAAGAGTGGATATCATATGTCTATCAATAAGCTGGTGAAGACTTATCTCCTCCTTTATTCTATTCACAAATTTTATATTACTAAATATCCCTAATACCTAAAACATAGTGCTAAATAGCCTTATGAATGTATAAATTCACACTTATATTCTATATATCATGCGTAATATGAAACATGTAGCACATTATATTATATAATTATACATAAATGCAAATATATATTAAGCACATACATTTAACATTGAGGTATAATCCTTTGCAATATAAAGTAAACCCTAGAAATATATTTATATTGCTGGCTCAATGACCCAGGTGCTCAAAGGACATGAGCAGTTCTTTGTATTTGACTCTTGGACTGGCCTGAACTTTGGTGTGGCATGGTGTGGCCATGCCTGACCACACGCCTTGAAATGAAACTTCAAGTGAGGAAGATCATCAGAAGTTTTCCTGGGCAGCTACTTCATTGGACTGACTTCTCCATAGGGGCAGGCAAATCCTGTGGCCTTCTCATCTGCATCCACCAACTGGGAGGATTTCCAAAGTCCCTACAATAATTTGTTTTGTTTTATTTTTAATTTGTTGTTTGCAGTACCGAGGTTGAACCTGGGGACTCAAGTATGCTGGGCAAGCACTTTACCACTGAGCTACACCCCAGACCCTTTTAATTTTCACTAAGTTGCCCGAGCTGGCCTCGAACATGTGATTTTGCTACCTCAGTCTCCCAAGTAGCTGGGATTACAGGTTTGCACCACCCCACCCAGATTGCAAGTACTGTTTATATCTATATAATATCTATATTTATTTCTCTATTTCTCAAGGTGGGTACTGGCAAAATCTTGGTGTTTTCCTTCAAATTGTTTCTCTTCTCCAGAATATCTAGCCAAAGTTTTATGTTTCTAAAATGATGTTAGTATTGTTTATAGGCTGATATGTTATTACCTACATGGGGTAGTCCATGGGTCATTTTGGAATGGACCCAAGAGATGTAGCACAAGAGAGTAAGGATTGCTTTCCTAGGCTACTGTCTTCGGTGATGGTGACAGGTTTATATTAGTGCCATTAAATAGATGATATATACTGTTCTGCCTTCTGAATGCTCAGAATAGATAATTGATATTCTGGCAAAAAATAGTTTTAATGATTTCCTACTATTTCACTGTGGAACTATCATATATATATATATGCACATATTTCCATAGCTGCTCATGAGAGTTAGTGATTTGCTGAGTTTGGCCCTGGGCAGGAAAGGTGTGTAGGTTCCTCGGTAGGTTCCTAGGAGTCAGTAGCAGCCAACACTCCCAGGAATGGGAGGATGCTGCATTGGCAGCTGGTAAAGGAGACCTTGGCAGGGTACCAAGAGCATCCAATGTAATAATTCTCTACAGTTCCTGCCATGTGAACTATATGTGTGAGCACTTTTCCATTGCTTTTTCATTAATTTCATTGCTCATTAATTCAACAACTAGGTATTGTCTGTTACATGTTAGAGATCTTAAATCTTTCTAAAAAATATTGGTCAATGAAACTCTGGGATTCATTTGCCAGGTCTTTATTTTAAAGAGAAGATACCATAAAGTAAATATCATTTTGTCTATTTTATTTAATTAAACTCAATACAATACCTTTCTGGTTTCAGCTTCTCCTTATAAGTATATACGAAGGTTTTGGCTTAGAGAAGTTAGAAAGTTTTACTCTTGAAATTACTAGAAGGCTTCCCCCCCCATATTTCCTTTACTTATTGGTATATTAAAAGACTATTCAAGTCATCATAAAGCCTGATACTCAGTTCTATATTTTCATCTCTTATTTTAATATTTTATTTTTAATCCAGTAAGAATTTTTATGATAAGTGAGATTTGAATGAATGTGTTTTCCTTGGAAAACAAGCCAATTTTATGGTGCTGTTAATTAAATAGTTCTTTCCAGTTGATGAGTGGTTTTCTTTATCCTATACCTCAAAGGATTGTACCTCAATGATAAATATATATATGCTTAATAAATATTTTTAATTATGTGTAATTATATAATACTGCATTATAAGTCACATATTATAATATAATATAGCATAACATGTAAATGTAAATGGATACATTTATAAAGATATTGAGCCCAGTATTTCAAGTTTCAGGGATATTTAGTAGTATAAAATGTATGATTAGAATGAAGAACAAGATAAGATGTCACCGGCTTATGGATGATAACTGTCACCCCAAATACCTCATCTTGTCCCCAGGAGACCTGCTGAGGCATGTGGGGGAGGGATGGAGAGCCAGATGGTGCTTGTGGCTGGAAGTCAATGACTCCGGGAGGGATGGAAAGCAATTACTCGGTACCAGTCCCCTGGGAGGCTGCCGACAAGGCAGGCATGTTCTCTGCATTCATCTCTACAAGGTGTGATAATTAAGCCAACAGAATCGTAGCATGTGTCTGATGGGTGTACAAAGACTCAGCATGGACCCTCTTGGCTTGTTCATCACCTCCACATCACCTACATAGACTCGTAATTATTAGGAATTTAGGGCATCTACCTGTGACAAATGTCTGCCTCATTAACACCTCAGATACTTAAGGTACCATGGATAGCCAAAACCTGCTTATCACCAGGGCAGCTGGAGCATTGAGGACTGAGGTAACTGTTGTATCAACCTTAAGAAGAATTTGCTATATGCCAGAGAGAAGAGGACGGAGGTATGCTGGAGTTAGCCATCTTGATGCATATAGTTGGTATCAGCTTATTAAAAGCCTTATGAACTAGAGGTCTTCTCTATTTGACATGTAATTGTCTAATATATCTCCCAGTGACTCAGGGCTAGTTGCCAGAGACTGAGCAGCAAAAGACCCTCCCAGCCTGTATATTGGGAATTCTTGGCAGGTCTTGAAATCTGTTTTAGGGCTGACTCTACTTTTGCTTCCCATTCAAAGGCCAAGGCAAACTTAAGTGGGGTCTTTTGTTATCCAGCTTCTTTTTCTTTAAAAACAAAATTATTTATTTTGCTTTTTGTGATGCTAGGGATCAAACCCAGGGCCTTGTGCATGCTAGATAAGCGCTGTACCACTGAGCTACACACCCTAAACCAGTTTCTTCTTCTTGAGGGACCAAAGGAGGCTACAAAGAAATGAGAAATGCCTATTCATTTTGAGATCTGCAACCCTTGCCCTGGAATGCTGACAGAGAAATTCTCAAGAGAAAAAGAAAAGGGACTATCTTATGTTGGGTTCTCTAGGAGCAGAGCTTGACATGAGAATTCTCATCCAAGTGACTTATTGAGGGCCTGCCGCATGCTTCACACCAGACACCATTAGCTTCCTTGTTCACAGCTGGGGGATCAAGAGTTTTGGGTGTTTCTTCATAGCCAGTTCTTTAGGCATTGATGGATGTAGACATGACTGGGAAGTCCATCTTCTTCTCCTCATGACTGGAAACAGACATCATGTCCATGCCAGAGTTTGCTACAAGATCAGGCTTAGTCTAAGGCCACATCTGAGATCCTGACTTCTTGGCTTCTTTCTCTTCTCTGTCCTTTTCTCCTGCCCCTCTCTCTGTTGTCTTTGTGTTCTTGTATCAATACATCATGTATTTATGTACCTGCATCTCAGGGTCTGCTTCTGGGAAATTGGGTCTGTGACACCATCTAATGCGAAGGATGTGGATCAAGAAACTACAAAATCAAATATGCAAGTATGACTGAGGCTTGTGTGCCAAGAGTTTATCATGAAGTTTATCATGAAGGCAGTATATCATGAAGGCGCTTAGCTGATTCTTGGAGACCACATTCTGGGGGAACCATCCTCTTCAGTGAGAAAGGAATAGTAAAAATTGATGAGGCACTCTCAGCCTTTCCAACTCTGCTTTAAGCAGTCGGCACATACTATGTCTGTGCCTCTCAGGCTTTAATGTGCACCCACACACATTTTGTTAAAAATACACATTCTGTTTCAGTGGGTATGATGAGGGGTATTCTACCCAGGAACCCCTGGGAAAGCTCATAATTCTGGTCTCCACACCAACACTATGAGTAGCAAGGGATTTACTCACCCATCCTCATAATAGTTCTGTGAAGCAGATTGTAGAATTATTTACATTTTTTTTTAGAAGAGAGTGAGGCACAGAGAGACTAAACAGTTTGCTCTAAATTGCATAGCTGGCAAAAAGTAAAACCATAACTTGAACCCAGGTTGCCTGGTTCCTGAAAGTATCATCTGAAATGCTCTGAAGTTAGGTCTCCATTGAAAGTGAAGTTCTAAGAAAGGTTGGCCAGGCCAAAAACTGAAACACAGTGTATCCCTGTTATGGATTGCAAGGAAAATCCAGATGGGACACTGCCCCAGGACACTGAGTGTCAAATAAAGAGAAGCTGTTCCACTGTCAGGTTCTTTTTGAGCCACCCATGCCTCTGGAACATTTGGTGGCAGTTTGACAGTATTGCCCAGTGGCTTGAAAGTAAATGACCAAGTGCCAGAGACTCACAGAGGTGAATGACAGCCGTTTTAATTTCTCCAAGATCACTCGATTTGTCTTTTGTGATATTTCAACATGTTCAGTAAAATAGCAAGCAACTAGAGATCTATAACCTGATTCACTCTAATTGATTTCTTGGCTTCCTTGGGTCTAATTAATTTTAAATATGTGTCCTAAAATGGTGCAGTAGGCTTCCTAAAAGTTGTTAGAAGGCAGCTGTATCACCAGTTGATGAAAAATTGAGAGTCGGTAGGTAAATAGGAATTGATTTTTCTGTTGAGGTCCAGACAGAAAGAAGGAAAATTGACCCCAGAACTCAACAGATGACCCTGGATTACTCTTGTCTTGATTTGAGTTTCCCCAGGATGAGACTGTGAGACAGATTGCCGCACAAATGGTTTTCCTGAAGTCTGGAGAGGAGGACACTTTGGAGAATTGGGAGGGGGAGAGGAAAAGACCACTAGGGGGTGCATCATCGAGGAAGACACTTCTGTGGGTATCTGGGGTTCAGTCTCTGGAGTTCTCTGAGAGACGGTGTAGGTCTTGTATTTCGGAATTATTCCAACCTAGGAGCAAGGTGTCTGGGTCATTTATTCACTTGTACCCATCATTCCTGGGTTACTGGCTGGCCCTGTAAGGCTGTCTCCTTAAAACCCAGAATTTCTGGGCATAGGCCTGGCAGGTGGAGGCAGCAAGAGAGAAGAGCCAGAGTGTGTGCCCTTGGAGCTGTAGAGCTGGGTCCACAGCGGGACAGTAAATGCCACTGAGACGTGGACAGGGCACCTATAGCATCTCTCACCATGGCCAATGTCCACATATAAATCATGTTCCTTTGTCCTCCTTTTGGGCTCCTGTGACTCCTCACCATACCCCAGTTTCCAACCTCTTGCTCCCCACTTGTGTGGAGCCTATAACCTAGATTACCTTCGCCACTGGCTTGGCAACGTTGAACTCAAGCAATCATTCATCCTACATTTTATAATACAATCCTCTACCCCTATTTAGAAGGTTACACACTTGAATTGTAACTCTCAATTATATATTATGACTATAAGTTATAACTATGGATGAGATTACTTAGACTCTGAAGTACTTAGCTTCATAGAGGACCTGCAGAAACCATTTTTTTCTTTTTCTTTCTTTTTCTTTTTTCTTTTTTTTGTGGAGGAAATAAAAAAAAAGCAATGCCCAGCAAAACTGAAAATTGAATAGAAGCTTATGTATGGCAGTAATTTCTAATGGGATTAAAATTTAATCTTAAAAGTGTGACATTTGTGTTTTACATTGTCAGAGGTGAAGGAGGAAAAAAAGTATATTCTAGGCCAATGAGATATAAAATGGGCTCCTCTCCAGGCTCTGTTGCCTGCGGGGTGTCATTACCTAGGTTTCCCGTCTGACACCATGTAGGCCGTCTGGTCACCTTGCAGTCCCAGCTGCTGTTTGATCACCTGTGTGCCTTATTCCTGTCAGAGGGAAGGAAAACAAAACAAAAACAGTGTAGTCATCCAGACTCGCCTTAAGTTCAAAAACAGGCTTTCCCTTTGGGGACTGTTATCCCCATCATGAAGCTTCTCATATTGGTATGGGATAGACCACTCAGTCACCTCTTTCCTTTACCCATTTTTTTTAGAAATCACCTGAATATGGAGATGCTGCAGATCAGGAAGATGATTTCAGTACCTATCCTTGGTTTTCTTTAATATTGGGAAGTATATGAAAGAGTTTGATTTCTGTTACTGTAACAGATGCCTGAGGTAAACTGACTTATAAGATGGAAAGGTTAATTTTGGCTCATAATTTTAGAGGTTTCAATTTATGGTTGTTTGGCTTCATTGCCTGGTAGTGAGGCAGTGCTTCAAGATAGGAGCATGTGGCAGAGAAGGCTGCTTAACTCATGGTAGCCCGGAGGCAAAGAGGTAGAAGGGAGGGGACCTAGGGTCCTAATGTCCCCTTAAAGAACATACTTCCAATGACCTAACTTTCTCCTAATTAGTAAAGTTTCTATCACTTCCCAGTAGATCTACAAGATAGGGACTAAGTCTTCAACATATGGGCCTTTGGAGTGTATTCAAAGTCCAAACCATAACAGTGTTATTGAGTGCCTTGCTATGTCACTCAATGACATTTCCATTTTTTTGTTTTATTTTTTATTAACAAAGCATAGTTCTAATGCACAAGAAAATGTCTAAAGTACTTGGTCAATTAATCTCATTCTTGTCTTCATAAATTTGCATGAATAATAATAATATTTTCACCCTCATTTTACACATGTGAAAACTGAAACACCAAAAAAGTTGTCATGTTGGCATTATCCTGAGGGTGACATGGAGATTGATGGAAATATGTTTAACTAATTTTGACTCTTTGATTAATTCTTGGGCCCCTCTGTCCTATTCCTAAGAGGCTTCTATTTCACTTGACTTTAGGGATGTTTTTCAATATGCATTAAAAGCTTGATCTACATTCTCCCTGGGTTAAGTCAGCACAGCATGGAGAAAATGCCACTGAGCCAAAAATACCATTGAGATTGCTTTCAGGCACTTCCAGAGTCCTGCCTTGTGGGCTTACGTATATAAGCTTCTCTGGTGATTATAAGGATGTTGAAGTTGTAGAGCAACCCAGATTAACAGAAGAAAGGAACTTTCAAATCAGTCAACTCCCCAGGACTGAGGGAGGATTGGGTGAAGGAATCATGCAGTTTGTACTTGCCTGAAAAGTTGATCCTTTCCTATTTTCACATCAATCTTCTTGAATCATAATGCCTTGTAGTAGATTTCTTTATTATCTTGAAAATATTTGCTCACGCACAGTTGTGGGTTTCAAGGAAGTATAGCCTAGTGGTTAAAAAAAAAGAAGCAAGAGGTCTGAGTTGGACTCTGAGCCTCTGCTTGGGTATTCACTGCGGACACATTACATAATACATTGGAACCTCAGTGTTTTATCTATAAAATGGACACATAATCTGTAACAGTTTATATAGAGTCAGTGTAAAGATTGGTTCCTGTGAAGACAACTATAATGTGCTTGTCACTCAGCAAGCATGCTCTGAATGTCAAATACCCTTATTATTCTATAGTCTAATGTGTTCTGGGGTTTTGTATAGCATAGTGCTCCCACCATGAATGGACATGATGAGAGCCTGGTTTTAGTACTTGGAAGCTTGTGACCCTGATCAAGTTATTCAACAACACTGAGGTTCCATTTCCCAACTGCAAAACAAGGTGAATATTACTTTCTTCATAACATTATTATAAGCATTAAGCTAATTAACTTATCCAGAAGTCTTAGGTCTGTGTCTGGGATTTTTGTCTGTTCTTGTCTTTGAACCTAGCACATTATAGATATTCAACAAATATTTTTTTCAAATTGGTGAATAAACTCACAATAGCTACAGTAAGGAAGGACTTTTCACATTAAAATATTGTCTTTTGTTTGATTCTCTTTTTCCATGGACATTTTATTTGGCCACCGTATGAGTGGATGTACAGTGTAGTCGCATTCGTTAATGTCACCACTGATTTCTTCAGAAAGGCCTGCAAGTATTGAGGAGACATCAGTCTCATGGTGGTGGACACACATTTTCCTAAATTCTGACTTAGGCCCAGAAGCTTGAATTTTATCATTGGTGACACGTACTGGCAGTTATTTATCTTGAAGTGGCCCGTTCACTTCATTCATTTTCAATAAAATGTCTGCCATACACCCAAGTCTGAATAAACCCTTTGCCTGTCAGTCATTCTTTTAAGTAAAAATGGGAAGAGTGACTAGATGAGTTCTTAACTCATCCCATAAGTGGGTGAGTAGACTGCAGGAGTATTTTGTGAATACTTCCCATCTTGCACATAGGATATTTTAAAAGCATTCTCTTAGGAGTCAAGATTTAATAAAGTTGATCACTTTTCCTACTTCATTTTATCTATCTATTATTATGTGGTGCTGAGGATCAAACCCAGTGCCTAACATGTGCTAGGCAAGCGCTCTACCACTGAGCTACAACTGCAGCCCAAGAAGGACATTCTTAAGTGTACTTTATCATATTTAGTGTGTGACAATGAATAATTTGATGGCTTCTGGCTGGAAGCCTGGCACCATTTCCTTGATTTGTGTGAGAACACCAACAGTTGTATCCATCATTGCTTTTGTACCGAGTATAAATGTCATCATAGTGTAAAAGGCAATCACCTCAGAGTGTTAATATGAAATAATTTTGACCTTGGGTACACTCTGAAAGGGACTTGGGGAAACCCAGAGATGTGTGGACCATGCTTTTGGAATTGCAGAGTTATGGAAACACACAGAAGGTTCAAGTGGCTGGCTTCTGCCATTTATGAATGAAAGGGAAGGAGAGTAAATGAAGACTTTGTTTCCCATCCAAGAAAATAGGTGGACACAGACTCTATTGAAGAGAAGGAGAAGAATAGGAGAAGAGTAGATTTCTGATAGACAAGAGAGGTTCCATTGTGGAGCATGAGGCGTCTGTCTATACGTTATCCTATTTGAGTTCCTTATTTTAGGACATCTTTACAATTGTTTATTCAAGATTTATCCATCATGTTCTGGGGACAACAGAAATGTATTTGATTCCAGTTTTTTTTTTTTCATGCAATAGTTTTTTCTTAGTGGAGTTATAAGTTCTTTGGAGGATACCCTAAATAATACATTTAGGAAAAAAAAAAGAAAGAACCCAATACAACACAAGACATTATCAAAGCAACCTGGTTTTGAAATATGACATTCTCCTTCCTGCCTCCCCACAATGACATAGTTTTTATTCCATCCTTCAGCTCCGGTAAGACTAAAAAACACAGTCATTCTAACCTTCATCATAAATTAGGGAAATGCAAATATACTACCATAGTGAGATCTTGTACATTCAATAGACTAAATTAGAGAGACTGACAGTTTCAAGGATTGAGGGTGATGTGATTTCTCAACTGTGCTTGACTCTCTTAGGTGGCAAATTAAATGAATTCAACCATTTGGAAAACAATTTCACACTATCCTGTGAGGTTGAACATTATATTCCCTATAATTCAGAAATTTCAATTTTGGGGATATACTCCACTAAAAATCTACTTATGCCAAGAGATAGGTGCAAGAAATACATTGAAAATGGCAGTAATGGAAGGAGAGAGCAACCCAAATAACCACTGGTAGAATGGTGACCTAGTCCCATGCTGGAATACCATGCTTCAGTGAAAAGGAATGGAATTCCACTGCAAGAATTCACATTTTGAAATCATAGAGATACAAGCTTAAGGGAAAACAGAACTCTGGATGAGTATAGAGAGTGCATGACACATTATTTATAAAGTTCAAAGCCAACATGATTTTAAAAAA
Source organism: Marmota monax (assembly GCF_021218885.2). Classification (NCBI taxonomy): domain Eukaryota; kingdom Metazoa; phylum Chordata; class Mammalia; order Rodentia; family Sciuridae; genus Marmota; species Marmota monax. The sequence continues at coordinate 5,471,948 of NW_026695222.1, read as the reverse complement.
TAGACTTTAATGGGTATATACCTATTTGATAAAATTCTACACAAAAGAAAAACAAAACAAAACAAAAACAAGAATACAATATTAGCCCAGAATTTTAAGAAAGTGTTTTCCCCTGGTGGGTGTGTAGACAAAAGATGTGATACAGGAAGACTATATAAGAGAACATGATGATATGGATGAACTTCTAAGTTTTAAATGAAGAGATCAATAAATTTTTATTATAAAAACTTAGGGTATATACAGGTAGGATACACATATTTTTCTATGCATTATTTTATGATAAAGTTAGAACTATAATGAAAGAAAAAGTTTCCTTGTTAAGTTTTGATCTCAAGATTTAGTAACTTTTGTATCTTTTGTCTGCATTGTAAATGTGTCTCCTGATGAAGAAGACAGCTTTCCTCGCAGACACCTTATTTTAGTCATGTTTATATCTTGTCTTTAAAAATATTCTAGAATATATTCTGTACTAAATCTATGTCTGCTAATTAAAAAAAAACAATCAAAATAAATAAATAAATAGAATCTACTTTCTGGATTGATCTATAACCAATACAATTTACTAAGTTTTCACTTAACATTTTTGACCTGAAGACATTAGATAAAAGTAATTAAGTCAAGATAATTTATTTATAAATTATTTGATTTTTTTATATTTTGGCATTTAGATAAATATTGTGATGATTATCTTTTATACATATGCATACAAAATAAAGAGGAATGTTCTTTTGTATATGGTGTAATATGTTCCTCACTCTAATACAATGAATAAGCTTCTTTTTTTAAATAGGAAAGAGATTACTCAACTAATTTTGACGAAGTTTATTGAGTGAGTTTGCCTCAAAACTCACTTCCATTTTTATGCCTCCCTGTATCTTCACATAATAAACTTACAAGTGTGTTTCATGCAATGCTTTGTCTCAAAGTGTGTGTGTGTGTGTGTGTGTGTGTGTGTGTGTCCGTCTGTCTATCCTCTGAAATTATGTGGCTTCATTTCCCAGAGCCCATCAGTGGTTTTACAGAACTTACACAGATTATCAGAGCTTTCCCTTCCAGATTGTACCCTGCACCATGTAAACCTTTATACAGCAATGACAGTGGGGAAGAGGGACAGGTGTGTTCTCGCCAACACCTGGGAGCTGTCTCTGTTTCTTCCAGCTGAGATTTTAACAAAAATCTGTTGGCCTGGGAAATGTCTTCTATGTTGCTTTCCCCCTTAACTGGGCAGTCCTAACAATTCTCCTGTGGCCCTGGGGAAAGGTGATCCCAGGGAAAGGATGGAGCAAGGCAGGGAGGGTGTGGATGGGCATTTCCTTCCAAGTCAGACCCCTTGCCCTGCTCCCCTCCTCTGGTGTTTTGTTAAGCTGGCCATGAGGGCATCTAGCCTATTTTGGTCCCACTCTCCCACCAGCTCACTGTGGTGCAAATCCAGATCTCTGGAGGAATTGGAAATACTTTAAAAAGGGTGAAGCAGCTCTAGAGAAAGACTCTCAAAACACAGAAGACTTTTCACATGCTGTAGCTTCATTCAGACATCATTTATATGTGGGGAGGTGACCTTTCATCTAGTTGAGCAAACTCTTCCTTGGAAGATGAGTGTTCAAAAAATCATCTCTTATACAAAATAATTTCAACTCAGTATAACCTGTGCTATTTTTAGTATTTATATTTTTTCTCTTCCTTGGAAAAAAAAAACTGGGATAATAGTGAGTATATACATCTTTGTGTCTACAGACATATAGACATACACTATATAAATCTAAATCCAAATATATATATGTATACACATACACACCATATGTGTGCATGTATACATCCACACACATATCTACATGTACACAATACATGCAGATAAGTGTTTCTATATGTGTACACTTATATGTATAAAATTGAGGGAAAAAAAGGCCATGTTATGCAAATATACGACTTGAGTTTCTTCCCTGTAATAAAATCAATTAACCATTCTCCTTTCTGCAGGAAAGATGAATTTGCTCCCTGAAAGAGTGATCAGCCATATTAGTTGTAATAATATTCAATATTCAGAGATTAGCTGTACACTGATGTCCAAAAGGGTCAATCCAAAAACAGAATGGGAAAAGCCTCTAAATCACATGGCCTCTTTAACTGTTTATTGATAAAGTTCTTGAAAGGGAACTGGAGAAACTGGGGAAAGACAATTGAATGTCAAGTAATCATAATTATATCCACTGAGGGATGACTGAGAGTGGACCATATTGATTGTCCAAAGAAAGCTTTCTTGGGACTCTGAGGACGTTGTTCTCATTAATGCACAGCCACCTGGGAAGGGTTTTCAAAGGTGAGGAAGGGACCCCACCATTAGAAATAAAAGTGAGACATTTTTCAGAAGGTTCCTGCTCATTGTGTCAGCCAAAAATGATTAGCTCCAGTGAATCCTGCCTGGGTGATGGACAGCCCCTTTGATGTTAAACCTTAACATTCATTCCTGGTTTTATTAGCTTTGTAGCTCGCTCTTGGATTCTGTTGCCAGTGGCCTCACTGCCTGATTTTGCAGGCTCACGTGCTTCTGGCTTTCCAACACAGTCCCACCAAGTCCAGTTCTGTCTAATAAGATGAAGCAAGAACTTTAATTCAGTTCCTAAATCTCAAACCCCACCAGAGGCATTGAGAGAGTTTACCGTATCCTTTTAAGACTCCTTGTGACTGCAGGTGCTAAGGGAAAAACCAATGCATTGTGCATTCTTATTCCTCAAGCTACCTTTGATTTTAGTGAACATCCTCTGGGTCATATTTCTATTATTTATTTTTAAAGTTTAAAGGGATATCCTTTAAACTCAGTGTACTGAAAAAGTTTTATTCACTGACTTTTGAACAAAGTGTCCCATTTAGAAGTATGCAATCTGACTTTTTTTTCCCCCTTGATAGGGAATCAACCACTGTGGAATACTGATTCTTTAAAAAATATTTAAATCTTGTTGTGTTTTTGGTATAGGTTAATTTCAGAAGTACTTATTCAGAACTTCTTGTATTCAGAGCTCTGATGGTATGTTGCACAACTCCCAGAAATTTAAATGCAGTGGAGCATCCAAAATACAACCAAACAGATGTGTGGGCATGTGTTATGCCAATGGGAAATGCTACCCAGGGCACAACTTTGGCATGTATTGATATATTATAAAGGAACATGATGAATTTATGGGTAGATAGGTAGACTCTAAATAGATAGGTAGGTAAGTAGAATAGATTCAGTCATTTATTCATGGATGTATCTATTACCGAAAACATAGCAAAAGGAAGACTGCAGAACTTTCTAAAAGCCTCTGCAGGCCAAATCCCCTTCATTGTAGCAGCTAATCTTTACTTGCTACATCCCACAGTTAGTGGGATGCTTTCTCCATCTGTTTTCTTTCAGGAAAGTCTCCAGGACTTTTCTAATAGAAATCAAATTAGATTCTTGGACTCTTCTTTCTACCTCATTGCCCTGACTGACCAATAAAGGATTAACAACTACGCAACCCCATAAGCATGCCTTAATACTGTGTCTTTCAATGTCTTGGTTTTGTTTTTGATGAAGTCAGAATAAACCTACATTTTATCATGTGCCTCTATGTGTAAGCTACTTTTAGGCCCCAGCATCTTGCCATTCTTGGTCAGCATTCTTGCTGAAGGGCATATCATTCAGTGTCTTGAATGGAAATATACCTGCCTTCTGAACTCCCAAATCCACATTACCATTCCTTCTGTATGCCCTGTCTGTCCAAGGTGTCTGTCTGACATCTCCACTTACATGTCTCTCCCACTTCCTTGTCCTCATCTACAGTAAATTCTCAGCTTCCTTAGCCTCCTCAAACTGACCCTTTTCCATCCTTCCTTTTAAGAAAATTCCATACCTTTCCACTTATTTGCTCAAACTGGATGCCAAAGTGGCATCTCTGGGTGCCTTATATGACCCATAACTTACCTAGTATCACCATGTTCCATTGTGAAACCATCCACTGTTTTCAATTTCTTACCTTCTCTCAAGGCTCAAGGACTTGACTTTCTTACCTGGCTGACTCTTCCTCAGTGTTGTTCATGTTGCCTTAGGTATCAGTTGTCTCTTGCTACGATAATGCTACATTAACAGCCACAGACACTTCTCTGGTGTACAGCACAACTGCAGGTATTTGTTGTGCACACATTTGGGGGTGAGCTTCCCCTGGTCTTGGCTGAGCTTACTCACACTTCTAGGGAGCAGCAGGCTGTGAGCTGAATTGGGATGGCTTCAGCTTGGAAAACTAGGGTGACTCAGCTGTGTTCCATGTGTCTCATGCTTGGACAGACTAGTTAGAAGTTGTCCTCACAGGTAAGGCATAGAGCACAGATAAGGGAACTAAGTGTTTTCTTTAATATGCTGGTGACTCCCATTCCTTAGCTAGGGACCAAGGGGCAGGGGATTATACTTGGGCTCTGGAGTGGACATCTGATAAATCCATGGATAGGGACATGGAAGATGATGAACTGGGACCACTGAAGCCATCAGTGTACCACCAGTTCAGAAGGGTCCTTCCCCACACATGAGAGTCTCACTTTCATTCACACTCTATCACAGCACCCTCTTTTATTAGTTCGTAGATATTTGTGGGGAGGTGGCTAATTTAATGACTGTGTACTTTACAAAGCTCTAAACCCCCTGAGATCATAGGGAAAGGAGCTCTATTTTGTTTATTCATTTGCAAAGCCTAATACAGTGCCTGCTTCATTGTAAGTGCTCACTAAATGCAGAATACATTACAGGGAGAAGCTGGTAGTGGAGCTTTCAAGGTGCAAGCAATTTGTCTTCACCATACCCCAGGATAAGGTGCTGCTTACAACTTAGACATAAGTACTCTGGTCAATAAATTGGCCCATCCAAAACAAGACCTCTTATATCCCTGAGCCAATCATCATTATTATTATTTATTTTAATTATCATCATTTATTGTATTGTTGGTGATTAAACTCAGGGGTCTCTACATGAGTTACATCCCCATTCCTTTTTATTTTGAGACAGAGTCTCACAAAGTCACTGAGGCTATTCTTAAAATTACAATCCTCCTGCCTCAGCCTCCGGAATTTTGGGGTTGCAGGTGTGCACCAGCATGTATGGCTTCAATGAGCCTTTCAAGAAATGCTGAGTTCCCCTGGCTTTGGCTATGAGGGACCTCTTTCCCTGGACCAGAATTGGGGACAGAAGGCAATACTTCAACATCGGTGTTGAGAGGAGCCTTCCATGTCTATTTTTGATTGTTAGACTCTTGCCTAGAATTATGGGACCCAGTCAAAAAAGCTGGAGGAAACCTACCCTCTCTCTGGAAATTCAACTCTCGTTCAATAAATGAACCTAAAGGGACGTATACCCCGCTTATGGAATTTTCTGCAGTAAAGGGGGCAGCACTATTGTTTGCAAAACTTTCTTGTAGTGCAAAGAAAACAGGCCCTTTTTAAAGAGCTGAGTTTGGCACCTCACAATTCAATAGTCCAATTATCTACTGTCTATTGTAAAAGACATTCAGTATAATTCATTAAAAACTAGGAAGCGCTAAAAAATCCATAATACTTTATTTTTCTACCAAATAACAAATGCAAGCACCATTTAGTGCGATTTAATGCGTTTGCATGGATTCAAGGGGACTATAAATCCTTCGAGATAAAAAGCATCCAGAACATTGATAAGAGAGCCCCACCCACTGCTCCACCAAGACCCACCACTACACAGCCATCCTATTTTCCACATACTAGACAAATGAAGCACCCGCTGCTGCTGGATCACCATTCCCCATTGCCCTTCTGTTCATGCTGCTTGTGCCATCTGGAATCCTCTCCCCTACCTTTCCTGACAGACCAGGTTCTACTCAACATTAGGCACTGGATATAAATTTAAACTGTGCACCTGTTTTGACCCAGTAATTTTGCTTTGAAGAATTTATCCTAAATAAATAATTGGACTTGTGCCTTGAGATTGCACAGCAATACACCAGAATGTTAACAGTATTTATGTCACCTCCAGGAGTTAGAATTTGGGGGTCAGCAGTGGGGCTTTGGTGTCAAACTGCCTGGATTCAAATCATGACTCCATTATGTTCTAGGTGTTTTGATCTGGGACAGATCATTTCATCTTTTTGTTCAATTGCTTCATACCTAAAACTAAACAGTGAATATTATCACTTTCTAGAGTTATTGGGATGATTTAAAAAAATCCTGGTAAATGCAATATACTTAGAAGAGTGCAGTATACACACAAGAATTCAGTGCAGTATATACACAAGAATTCAATAAGAATTCAGTATACACACAAGCACTTGCTTTGCTTTCAGATGTGATTACATTATTTATGTTTTTTTTTCTTTTTCTTGCTGCCATTGCTATTAGTGAAGAAGTTAGACTCTTCTTTTTTCTTTCTTTAAAACCTTGAACCCTAGTGATTTAGCTAGACTCAATGTAAAATGAACAATTGGTGACTTGTCAAGAAAAATGATGAAAATTCCTAAGCTAAATTAGTTTCTTTCATAGAGGAATACATGCCAATTTCTAATTTGGGAAGCTACTCCATTTTCATGATATCATCCCAGATGTCATGATAGCTATTCAAGACCATGGCACTTGATGATATGGCACAAATATATGGTCAACTTAAGTCAGCTACAAGTCCAATTTAAATAGGCTTCACTGGGTCAAAATTAGCCCTTTAATTATACTTTATCTAATGTCAGGAGTCAGTGTTGTGCTTTAGCTATTTAAATCTTTGGCTTTCAATTAGAAATTTAATAGCAAGCCATCAGTGTTCTTCTCATTGCGTGTTTAGAACATGAATATCTAGCTCCCCACCCTTTGATTAAAGATCGTTCCAATCACTGCTGATTGTAGACATTATAAGTTGTGTGCTCTAATTCCCATTTCAGTTTTTAATTTTTTAAAAAATTTTATCTTTTGACTTGCCATTTTATTTAACCACATCAAAGTAGGTCAGGAGATGGGTTGTTTTTCTCTGAATAAAAACTCTTATTTTCCAAGGAATTTTTTTTCACTTATCAAACATTATATCATTAATACAGAATCTGGGCTTTAGGAAGGATCTTTGAAGATGGGGAAGGTAATAGTTTTGATATGATAAGATCAAAAATGAAATGGACAGAATCCTGACAGATTACCTTGGATGCACCTGCTGCTATGCTGTGAGGTAAGGATCAAATTCAAAGCTTGGTTTATTTGCAGTGAGTGGTGATCTCTACCAAAAGGACAGAGAGATGTGAAGAGTTGCCCTTCCTAACAAAGGCAGAATTGATTCCATCTTGGATGTCCTATGTGTGTCCCTGAGATAGATGTTTTGCTGTCTTAAGCAGCTCTTGAAAACATGAGAAGATTCTCTCGGATGAAAGACGACTTCTTGCTTCCTTTTTGTTACTTTACTCTTTGTGGAGATCTGATGTTTCAAAGGTCATGGTACCATCTCCTCAGCTGTTTTGTTTCTGGGCCCCCTTTGCCTTTATGGCAAGAGTTGCTGCTAGTTCTTAACAAGAATACCCAAAGAGCTATACTTATCCTTCCGATCAGATAGAAGCAAGAATGCTGTAGAGACAATATAGATTCCCCCCGCCTCCCCCAAGGGATTTGAGTGAGAAAAGAAATTCAAGGGTGGTAAATAATGACCCAGTGTATAACAGAAAATTCGAGAACTGGATAGTGCATTCTTTTTTTTTTTAATTTTTTTTTAAATTTTTTATTGTTGGTTGTTCAAAACATTACAAATTTCTTGATATATCATATTTCACACTTTGATTCAAGTGGGTTATGAACTCCCATTTTTACCCCATATACAGATTGCAGAATCACATCAGTTACACATCCATTGATTTACATATTGCCATACTAGTGTCTGTTGTGTTCTGCTGCCTTTCCTATCCTCTACTATCCCCCCTCCCCTCCCCTCCCCTCCCCTCTTCTCTCTCTACCCCCTCTACTGTCATTCATAGTTCAGTGACTTGTTGCAAAGTAATTGTGCATTACTTCTTTAATAAAATAACCAGAGAATCACAAAAAAAGGACAATGCTAAAATCTCCAAACAGTGAAAATATTAGTTTTTTTTTCTCCTTTACATTGGCCTTTTATGTCCAGTCCTAGGAATATTTTACAGTTTTTTCCCCCCTTGGTAAAATCAGCAGGAGCTTCCAGGTGGCTGAAATCCACTCTGTGCATTGTTGCCGAGAACATTTATAGCACATTGTTCAGAACAGAATAGACGAGAACAACAGGGGGCTCTTCAAATGTGCCTCATCTAGCCCCAAACTGGAGATGTTTTTTTTCTTGTCATTTCAGAGTTTCAGCAGTAGGGTCTGGGATTCAAAGCAAATACCAGCTCCTACAGAACACAAGCCTTAATTAATTTCCAGCAGGAGATGAGCGATTGCCAATAAGCCATGAATTAAAATGGAACAGTGCACCAAAGGCCAGGTTCTCATCTCAAAATGAATAGCATTTCTTGCTGTTTTCTTGAAAGATCACCTAGGACTGAGAGGTGAGCAAGCTCTCGTGGCAGCTCTCTTGTCTGTAAGGGGGTGAATGGTTTGGGCCAATGCACAGCAGGAAGTGGCCCCGGAGAACACAGGGACCAAATCTGATGAACTCAAAGACATTTTGTCAGTGTGCCCGACACATCGTCTGCAATATTTATGGAGCATCTACTTGTTTAACTGGCTTTATTAATTTCTCCTATAGTCATCAAACCTCAGTCTTGGAAGGACCCTCAGTCAGTGTTTCTTGTGCCTAGGGGCCACTTTGCCAAAGGGATTAGGTGTTATTCAAACTCCTCTTGTACCCACAAACTCCATCTTACAAGATGTAGCCTATTTTATCTCTGAGCAGCTCAACTGATTCCCATTTCTTCTTAAAATTGAGCAAAATTGAATCCCCTGCTGCATTGGTCCTTTGGGGCTGGCTTATCCCTGGGACCAAACACAATGAATCAAAAATGATCTTGTGCTTGATAGCTCCTTAATAAAGAGGGAAGGCAGGTCTCATACACTCTCTGAGGGGCCACTTCTATGGGAAAAAAAAATATCTTTCAACATTCTTCACTGGGCGCTGTGTGTGTATGTGTGTGTGTGTGTGTGTACACACTGGCTCAGTGTAACAATAGTTGTTTTCCTAACAATAAATAGCTAATATGTATCCATTGCTCACAGTGGGGCAGGCAATAATAATAACTGTATCAACTAATTACTAGGATTATCAGGTTTTACAGATGAGGAAAAATGAGGAGGTAGAAGCTTACCCACAGGATCTGAATCTAGAATCCATACTCTTAACCCCAGCTCTCTAATGCATCTCATGCTCTTGCTGAAGATGTTAACCACTTTCCATTTCTTTTGGGAAGCTGCCATTTCTGTCATCTGTTTCACACTGGATATACACTAGGGACATCAGATATGTTGTCCTGACCGATCCAAAATTCAGCAAACTTTGACCCTGTTTTCCTGGTGAGAAATGATAAGCAGCTGAATCGTGATTTGCACCTGAGTAGTTCTGGGTCAAAACCATAGAGTTTCCATTCTACCAGCTCACCTTGAGGGTTGTAACCAGGTGAGTCTCTGTAGGCACCAGCAACTCATGAATGGGAGGCCAATTTCTGTAAAGCATTCCTGCTATCTATAACTAGTGCCCTCTAGTGGTTTGAGAGAAAGGATGAGGTGAGCTCTGGTTTATGGTTTGACTTCCAGCATTCAGAGGCCAAATAGTCAGAAAACCTTGCTATTTGTATCTCTTCCTCAAGTCTGGGACCCTCAACCCACATCTGCTGCAATGTAGATTCAGCCTTAAGGGACCATGAGAATTATGTACCCAGCTGCTCATTTCTGTGCCAATGCAAGGATTAGTTTTGACTTTTATAGATGCATACAAAGGAGGCAGAGTCAAGAGACGAGCTTGACTTGTGGCCTACTAAAGTAAATTGAGTCCATGCATGTGGCACCCCAGGGCAGCCATAGAGGGTGGGCTGGGATGCTACTTGTAATTAGCTCCAGGAGCATAAATGAGGGCCTATTCTTTTACATCTCTTTCCCATGAGGTTGCTAAGGATTTGTTGGGATTAATGCATTCCTCGTTCAGTTTTTAAACACTCAGGATGTTAAGCTGGCAGACTATTCTCATTATAGTAGGAATTGTTTCACTGGGTTGCACTTTACAGAGATTGGCTGCAGGGAATAAATGATTTGTTGGAAAACTAGGAGCAGAAAAGGTTGGAAAGATCAAAGTTTCAATGTTCAGACAAGTCTTCTCTCCACTCTTTTCATTCAATTTGAAATGAATTCATTATGACCGGCAGATCCCAGGGGACTCCAGAGACATTTGAGAGAAGTGCCTCAGAAATGCCCCCTACTTCTTACTGGTGATGTCAAAACATGGAATGTCTACACAAGTCAAATATAAGAAAAGAACTTGTTACTTTGGGCTAAATTTACTCAAGTTTTAGACTAACTCCTAGCTCTGTTTCTAACTTTGACAAACCCCTTGATGTCTGTGATCCTTAAATCTTTTCATCTGTAAGGCAGGGCTAAAAATAGTTTTTAAGACTATTTTAGGAATTGACATCATGTCCTAACAGGGCCAGCCTAGTGCTAACATAGTAGATGCTCATTAAAATGGGATTACATTAAAATTAACTATTATTTTGGTTAGTTGATGAATTTATTGAAAAATGAATGAAGAGCTATCCTCTCATATAATTTCCTTTTCTATTTTTTAGGTTAATAGTTTAAGGAGCCTTAACAGGAATTTTTTTTTTTTTTAATACTTGATTTGGAAGCAGTAAATCTTTAAAAGCTGAACCATGAAATGTTACCATCAGGGAAGAGCTGCTGCTGCAATTTACAAGCATTAACCAAATCCCCAAGAATTAAACTAGAACTGAGTACATTCTTAACGAGGCAGCTTGGAGTTTTCAGACACGTCTTTATTTCTTCAGCTCATTTGCAAATACTTATCTCTGAGTTAAATCATTCAAATGACTTCAGAAACACAATGGAAGCAGAGCAGAACTAAGTGTATCCAACTGTCAGGTCTGGTGAGGGATGATATAAAATGGGACATTTAGCTGGCATCCTACATGGTCTCTAAATAGAGCTAACAAAAGCTTCCAGGTTTCAGTGGCTAAAAATAGTGGTTATTGTGGAGGAAACATGCTTTGGACGTGAGATCAGTGTCGGGGGAGAGTAAGAGAAATGGGTACATGTGGGTGCGGCAGGAACATTTGGAGGGTCAACTAAAAGGCTCTTAGTCTTTGGATTCAGCTTTAATTGGTTCCATAAAAATGAAGCAGAAATGACCTTCCTTCTCTTTGTGGTGTCAGCTTCAAATGACTTATGGACACTGACTCTGCAGAGATAAAACCAGTTGATGAAGTAAGCAATCCATTGATTTAAAACAAATTGCCAATTGGAATAATCTGTCAAAGACCTGCTTGTTCTTCGTTAGCGTTTATGTGGTGTTTCAGTGTTAATGAGGTTTTGGTTTTTCTGTTTTGTTTTGTGTTTGGGGTTTAGAAGTTCTCTCATCCCACTCCCGTGAATCATTAATTTTGTTGTTGAGTTAAGAGCACACGTATTTGACTCATGGTAGTGTATTTCTTCTGTAGATTGTCTATATTATCAGAGACTTTCACTATCAAAGTAGTTAAGCCAGAAACTTTTCACTTGGGTTGAACAGCAAAAACTATTACCATTTTTTTTTTTTTTTACAGCAGAACTTCTCTCAGTAAGGGAAGTTTTTTCATAGCCTGAAACTAAAACTCCATGAGATAGGGAGAACTCACTCAAATTCTTTCTGAGCCAAACACTTGCTATTAATTTATTTTTATTAAATGTGCATATAGCATTTACCATCTACCAGATAATTTATATTCCTTGCCAATATTAACAAATTTAATCCTCATAATGATTTTATGAATAAAATACTACAAATGTTTCCAAATTACAGAGGAAGAATAACTGAAATACAGAGGAGTTATGTAACTTGCCCAAGATCACAGGATTAATAAGTAAATGAGGCAGAATTTGAAACCCAGGTAGTGTACATGAACTTAATCAACATTCTGTCAGTATTTTTTGGTCATATCTCTTAAATGTAATTATAAATAATAATGATAATAAAAGTCTGCCAACATTTGCTTTGTACTTCTTTTGCCTAAAATGTCCAGATATGAACCCATAGATTATTTCTTTTTAATATTACAGTTAGTCTCAAATTTGGTGATTTAAAATGAAAGTCCAGATGGAATATATATGTATGTGTATATAAGAGGCATACATATATAATATACATATATGTTTAATGCACATATATGTGTGTGTGTGTGTGTGTGTATATATATATATATATATATATATCTGGAATTGGGTGTTATTGGGAAAAAAACATTGCAAGTTGTCTCCATGGTCTCATCAATTGTTCATGCTTGGAGGAATGGCATTTTCTTACCCCTTAAGTTTTGGAGGTGAAGAGTCTGAGATGGCAGAGGTTACACCAATGTCACAGGTCCCACTAGTAATGGTGCTCCTGAGTTCCTGGCTCCCAGCTTCTAGGCATCCCTCTCTGCTGGGCCATTTTCCTGAAATAGCTTCAGAAGTTGCAGCCTAGAAGAGGGGCCAAGGACATGCTGGAAGTCTGAAGCCAGCTGCTGTCCTTGGTCTTTTCTGTATTCCCCAGGCAGCTTAAGAGTTTTTTTTCCATAGAACGTGTACACAAGGTGAATTCAGGGTCTATTGGCTTCTTCGACCAGAAGGAGCCATCTGTCTTTTTGATGGATGGTTGATAGGGATTTCCCAGGTTTGTCTCATGCAACTGATGATTGGTTGTTTAGGTGGACCAAGCTCAGAATCCTCATGTATAAAAGATGGTGTTAGATTGAATTCTAGGATGAGCCTAACATAGGCTTACCTTAGAAAAGCAGAGTATAGGACATCCTCAAATGGAACATGATTGACAAATGCACAGATTAGCAGAGAGGTGGGAAAAGCCATTGGAAGCTCTACTGCTATCCTGGTTTAAAATGGATGTCACCTTGCCTTGGCTCATGGGAGGTTTTTACCTCTATCGTGACCTTGCAAAGTATCCAAACATTCCTAAAATCTGTCATGCAGGGTAGTTGGTGGCACAGTGCCTCTTAAGTCTATCTTGGGCTCTGGTTTGAGATTGTCCACATAGTGTATGTTAACTGTATGAGAAGCATGGAGAGATTCTCAGGGTACAAAGAATCCACGAGACTGGGCAATATATGAACATTGGCCTCGACTATGGGTGATGGGTGGCAAATCAAGAGTCCATTTGGTGCTGGGTTGATCTGCCTGCAGTTCTTAGCTACTATTAGTTGATCAGGGATTCATAGCCTCTTTTGAGCTATTATCCTCACTGTCAGGTGAAGCCCATGGAGCCCTTATAATAATAATAATAACTTTTTAGTACTTTAACTTGGTAAATTTACATATAGAAAAATGAAGCAAAACCTTTTGTGTAGCTCAATTAATTGTGACAGATGTATACATCAATGTCACCATTGTTCCAACCAAAAGAACATTTCTGTCACTCCAGAAAGTTTCTTTGTGCTTTTCTCAGTATATCCTCTCTACCCTAGAGCAAATCACAATGATTTCTATTACCATACCTAGCTTTGAACCTCATATATGCATTAGGAGGAAAATTCTCTCTGCCCCCAGAAGAATTTTCAAGACCTAGCTAGCCCACAATGGTCACTCAAATAGAATCAAGACCAAGACATTGCCTAGGATCACATAATGACTGATATAGATAAGCATGTATTTCATTGTTTGAGTGAAAAAGCATACATTTTGAAGTTTTTTAGGAATATATTTCTTATAGCTAGAAATAGTAACTAAAACATTGTCACACGTGGAAGTCTGTATTGTAAATAGCTAAGGGTTTGGTTAGTTTGGGCTATAAATGAGAAATAGAAGCCCCATGGTGATCTAAGCCATTGAAGTGTCAAGTTGAAGTCTCCTAGTTAAGAATTAAAGGAAGCCACAGGGTGAGGAGCACTGTGTCCATAATCCTGTTGACAGTGGTTTTCTTCAGGCTTTGATTCATGGCTCATCTGCTCCCTGCCTATGGCCTGAATTCAGCAAGGCCATGCCGGTTTCCATGGTGCTGGTTTGCATACCAAACCAGGACTTGTATTTTTGTGTTTGCCTCACACATTTCCAGTGCTAAGTGTTCTTCTAAGAAAGGGATTAGCATGCAAGCCAATTAAGGGAGTTTGCCAGAAATAAAGCACCAAGGGAATTCATCTTCAGGTTATATTGCTGCTGCTTTGCCTAAGAACTGACAGCATGGTTGATTGGTTTCCTTAGGCCAGCATGACTCTTAGGATAAAATATCTATGGTGAAATCTGTAGCATATGTTTTTGTGTTCCCCCCCCCCCCGCCGCCCTTTTTTTCTTAATACCTTCTAAGTAGTTCCCAAAAATTGAAATAGAGATTTTTTTTTAATTTTTTATTTTTTTATTTGATAGTTTTTGTTGTGGAGCAAGAATGGGTTTCTGGAACTTTACCTTTGGAGGTTTTGCTTGTTTTTGTTATTGTGGGTCTCTTCAGTGGAAAAAAAATTGCCCCATTCATTTAGGAATATTTTCCTTAAAAATCATGCTTTTGAAAAAGATATTATCTAAAAAACAGGCCTTTTAATCAGCTTTAGCCATCAGAACTAAAGCTTAAAAATGTTTGGTTTCAAATCTCTCCAAGGAGTATGATTTGCAACACACAAGTACAAAGTATTGATAGTCACAACTTCATGGATCAATCTCAAAAACAGATGCTGAGTGAAAGAAGTCTTTTACATCTTCCATTTAGATGAAATTCTAGAAAGGGAAAATTAATATATGGTGTGGAAAAGAACAGTGTTTGCCCCTGGGTGGTGGAGCAGGAATTGATTAGTAAGCGCCTGGGTTGTCTGGGGTGACTTCAAAGGCTTCCTATTTTGAAGGGGATTTGGGTTATGCGAGTGTATTTATCCTAATTTATGAGTGTATGCTTAAGATGTATACATTTTGTTACATATAAATTTTACCGCAAAAGAAAAAAAAAGACTTGTAAAAATGAAGTTCCCTTGCAAAATCTAGGGTGATCCTATGAGATATTTAGACACACAGAAAACTAATGAAAATTGATGATTCATGACAAATCAGTCAGTGGTATTTGGAAATCATGTGTGGCTATATCCATTCTGTGATTTCAGATATTTATCTGAATCTCTAGATTCCTATGGAAGATGTCTGCTTGCAGAAAGCACTATCTTCATCGATAGTTTTAAGTGGTCAGCAAGGGTTTGACTGAGTTGGAAAGCAGATCATTTGTGTCACAGGGCAAAGGCTTCCTGTGGAGCTGAGACCACCTTGGCAATTCTTTCTCACAGATTCTTGGTGATCACACCAGAAAGATCTCAGACATGTCATACAGAGTAGCAGGCATGAGTTTACTAAAAGAGACCAGGAAAAGGAAAAGGGGACACTCTCAAGGGACAGAGTGGGTCTTCTCAATGACAAGAAGGACAGCAGACTCCTCTTACTCTCCAGTTTTACTGGGGTCCCAAGGAAGTGTCCCAGAAAGCCCTGCACAGGTCCACTTTTTGGCTTTTGATGGACATCAGGATCACCTTAGACTTCCAAGTCCCTACTGCACATGAAAACTTCAGTCACTTTGGCCCATGCTGACCATTTCTAATTGGAACCTGTTCTTACAGATTCTAGTTAGGGGAGATTATCCTTGTCTCTCTGAGTTCTAGAACTTGGTCTTAAAAGGTAACCAAAATCCCCCCTTCAGGGTAACTTGTGTTCTTCTGACCAGTATTTTGAGTCTGCATTTCTTCTGCAGATAACAGATTGTTTGCTGAACAATGTAACATATCATATTGACTTAAGCCCTAAAGGGTTGCAGGTAAATTGCTTTTCAAATGAAAGCCTGTGGGCCAAGTTTAAAGGATCATTCCCTTAAATTCACCACCATCTCTGTTTCCTATTCATTTGGACTTCACTTTGATCCCTTTTCCTTTTTGGAGTATTGAGAGAAAAAACATGCATGATCATGTCTTTGATTGGGTAGCATTGGATGATCCTGCTTCTTGAGGCAAGCTTAGGTTTTATCTCTATCAAATGTCTTCATCTTTTGAAAGTTTTCCTTTCAGGATCTGGAAAGCCCTTGGGGTAGCACAGAAATTCTCCTATAATTCTGGAGTGATCTTTGGCCCTTACCAATGCTTTGGTTTTACTCAGTTCCCACTTGAACTTGTTTAGGAAGTGAAAGAGGTGATGCTTGGACAGTCAAATCATGTGGAATGTGGCTGCCAATTCCTTCCCTGATGTTATGGTTGGTTCATATCACACATTTGATAGAAATACACAAATGTGCAGATGTGGAATTCAATTTTGTGCAGTGAAGAAGATCCTAAATATCTTCCTAGGAGGGTAATGAGTTGTTGATCCCTACCTGCTTTGTGAGCTTTCCTCTCCATTGATGTCCCCCTGTCTGCTCACCACTTAGCCTCCAAATCCATATCACTTGCGCTTAAGGATACAGTGCGTTATAGAAGACATTGTCGGTGGTCCATCCAGATTCCTTTAACCTGACCTATAGCATCTGGAGTCCAGCTGCTTTGAGGATTGGTTTTGAAAGTGTACAGCTGCCTCACTAGTCAGAGAAACACCTTAGCTAGTTTAGAAGCTATCCATCCAGGGAGGTTACAGATCTGGCCCCCTGCCCTACACATCCAGCCAACAAGCCTGGAGATGAAAGATGACTCTGTGGTGTGTTGTATGCTCCAGAACTTTCTGTGGGGTCAGCACAAAGACTGCACTCAGATATGTGTCTTCCTGTTTTTCTTCTTTATAAAGATGGTGAACTTCAAAGAGACCAAGGTTGCTCATCTTCAGACAGGATCAATGATTGCCTATGAGAAGAATTTACATATGGGTATCTGAGTACCTGCAATTAAGTAGTGCTATTTCAATGTATGCTCACTCTGAAACCAGGTACATGTTGTGCGTGGAGAATGCAACTCTTCCAATATGCAAGACAACCAAAAGTCATTGCCCTCTAACATATTAATATGGGAGAGGGAATGATGGGGAAAAGCGCATGTGTGTGTGTGTGTGTGTGTGTGTGTGTGTAAGAATCCTCTTTTTTCCTTGTCCTACTTGAAAGGTCATGATTTATACTCATTCTACCTGTAGAACTTTTAACAGAAGGGACACACGGTTGGTTCATATCACACATTTGATAGACATACACAAATGTACAGATGTGGAATTTGATTTTGTGCAGTGAAGAAGATCCTAAATAATATCTTTCATGTAGAATATGCTAGAGATTTTGTACTTCCTGGAAGCCAAGAGCCTCCATGTTTTCTCTCTGAGAGAAAATATAATGGCTTCAACCATAGGTTGGCCATCCTGTGTTTGAATGTGTTACAACTTGAAGAGTGGCTGTTCTCTTCAAAATAGCTGGGATTATAGAGTCACAAAACAGTATAACTCTTTGGGTGCTTACTTATGTTGACAATAATGTTTATGTACATTGATATTTAATGAAATTTGAAGTGAAGGAAAAATTATTTCTTTCTCTGTATGGAAAAATTTTGTTACCCTCAGGGGCATCTCAACCTGCCTACAGCATTATTTTACATAAAACAGAAAGTACCAGCATTTTTTTTTTTAAAAAAAATAAGGGAATAGAAAGAAAAGAACTGTATCAATTATCCATTTGCAAAATAGTGCTCTGTAACAAACCCCCTCAAATTTAATTAACTAACCAAGCAATCTGTGATCCATCAATATAGAGTGGGCTCAACTGGTAGTTCTTCCGCTCCCAACTGAGCGTAGTTAGTCCTATGCCTGGCAGCTAACTGTTGTTCTGGAAAATAGGGTCAGCTGAGCCATATGCCTCCCATTCTCCAACAGGCTATTCTGAGCATGGTCTCAGAGAGGTGACCAACAGTAAAGATTAGAGCAAGCAAGATGAGGTCACTAAACCCTTTCCACGTCCTCACTTGTGTCACATTTGCTAAGATCTCATTGATTGAAGGGTGCCATAGGTAGTCAAGCATCTGGTCATGATAGGACACCACAAAATTAATGTTCACAAGTGTGAATACTGGTGACAACAAAGAATTAAAAACATTGAAACATGTCACCTAGTGCATGTACACACACACACACACACACACAGAGAGAGAGAGAGAGAGAGAGAGAGAGAGAGAGAGAGAGAGAGAATATAGTCATCTGTCAGCATTGGTGAGAGATTAATTCCAGGAAACTTGTGGATAGCAAAACTGAGTATGACGAAGTACCTTATATACAATGGTGTGGTATTTGCTTATAACCTATATAAATCTTCTTATATACATTGAATCATCTCTAAATTTCTCATAATACCTAATACTATTTAAATAGTTGTTAGACTATATTTTTTAGGGAATGGTGACAAAAATTGACTGTATATGTTTGGAACAGACAAAATTCTCTTTCCAGATATTGATATGTGGTTGCTTGTTTGCATGGATGTGGAACCCACTGATATGGAGGGTAAACTGTGTATGAAATGTTATCAAGTAAAACGTGGAACTCAAGAGCTGGAAGCCTAAACCTCCAATTGTAACATCATATTTTCTGTCTTCTCTTTTTAGACTCCTGGCCCTACTCATTGACCTTGACCTGTCTTATTTTGTCATCAGAAATCTTACAAATTATCATTTCTCTTTCTTGGAATATGTTTTTTTTTTCTTTTCTACTCAATTCTAAGAATTTCTTGTAAACCTTTGTCATTTTTCAACACGTCTATGCTACCTTATATTAATGTTTATATGTATGATAGTACCCTGTAACTTTAATCAAATAGGGGCTCTTTCTAATCAGAATCACTTATTTTATTTCCCTATGTTGGCTTATTATATAATAAGAGTTTAATAATATATTGATTAGTGGTTCTGTTCTCCACATTCTGTGCTACTCTTCTCTTTCTTGTCTCTACCTATGTTCTCTTCCTTTTAAATCTGATAAAGTGTCTTGATCTTGAGTGTCATCTTCAGTCCATTAGTAACAGATGCCTGGGAAGATTGTGTTGAGAATAGCTCTGAACTCAGTATCAAAAAGAATTGGCATGGGTGCCATCTTGGATTAGTAATGCCTGCCATGGATGCAGGAGAGGATAGACCATTCATATTTGGCACTAAATAAGTTGTTAATTTTTAAAGAGGCATTCCATCTTCTAAGCTCTGTGGGGAGAGGAGTAGTAGTGATATTCATTGAAGGAAAATGATGGTGATGGCCAATATTATAAGATACGTAAGCAATCAGACATTCAAACAAAATCTCTCAATAAGAGGCAGGAGGACAAAGAATAGGGCTTCTGGGTCAACCCACCTAACTTCAAAATCTGATTCTGCTCATTACTAAACTTGGTGACTTTGGATAAACTAGATAACATTTATTTTCCTTAGCTTCCCCATGTACCAGAAATGGTACCATGGCAGGGTCATTTTTAAGTGTTCAATGAATTAACTTATACAAAATGCACAGCATTATTTTTGACTCATAGTTTGCAGTGAATGAATGCTAGCTACCATTTTATTATAAAGCAGTGGTAAAAATTACAAATAAGTAAAATATATCTTTAAAATAAAATAACAGTGTTTCCATTTGGAAATCTTTGATAAAGTCTGTGGATGACAATAATGGGAGGTTAATGAGCCTGACTGTAACCTGGGATTAGTCTATTCTCAAAATAAGCAGGAACAGTTCTGAGCAATCATTTCACCAACTACTGGCACCTCATTTCATTCAGGATCAATTACAGATGTAGAACCATGAATAAAAATTCATTACAGGGATTTGACCTTTTGCAGTAGTGGGAGCTGTTAAACCATCTTCTGTTAACCAAATCTGTTGTCTTCACCTTTGAGACTGGAGCTTATTGTCTTCAAAGAAGCCAAGATGGACATAAGGTGGGCAGCAAGGACAAGCTAGAACTAGCAGCATGGGCAAGACCCCATAATATCAGTCTGAAACTAGTCAGTTCACTTATATACAACTTGGGCTAAGCAGGTTATCATGCAAGAGAAGTTGGCACCCTTCATCCTGGAGGAGAACAGGTGTCTGACCAGGGAGATGGAAACTCTAAGAAGGTAGTAAATTTTGAACAATTGAATGCCAGGTAAGTGATTCATCAAATAAATGACAGTGGACATCTGCCCAACCTTCAGAGTGTGGAGATCAATGTGACGGCTATTGGCTGTTTCACTTCCTTCTTCCAACTCCTCTGCCAACTGCCTGTTGCCTCCCCCACTCCCACCCCTTGCCTCCCCACCAATCAGACATTCTGGGAAATCTTCTTCAGCCTAGTTAAGCTGACATGTTAAAGGGTCACCACACACTCCTACTGACCATGTGTTGCAACAGGAAAAGAAACCTTCAAATCAAGAGCTTTGGGCTATTTAACCTTAAGCAAAACCAATTAACCTTTCTGGGTTTCAGATTTTAATTTTCCCATGAATGAAATAGGAAAGAAGGATAGTCTTTCTCATCCTTTAGGATCACTTTCAGTTCTTAATCTTTAATTCTGTCCTCTTAACTTCCTATATCCATTCAATTTCTTGTGTCTCCCTTTCTTGCTTACCTATTCCCTGTGCTTCTGTCCCAAGGCAGTCAGCTAAGCCAGAATGAGCACTAGGCAGATGAAAGGAGCCCTGGGTGTTTGCCTAAGCTCTCAGAGCTGCCAAAGGCAAATGCTGGGGCAAAGGGCAACTGTAAGTGATGGAATTAAATATTTACCATGTTAACCATGACCACTCATGGATTTCAGAGAAAGCCGACCATATTGACTGGAATTTTTCCTCCTGTGTTTCTAATGATATGCAATCTTGACTAGATTTGCCAGCTCTCAGAGGGTTGCACACTATTCAGCAACATTAATTTCTTTGCCTACTTCCTGTTACAAGCAATTATAATCTTGGCAGTTTTACTCTCCTTGAATAAGCACTTGTACACTTTATTGATATCTGGCAGAGAGGACTCTCTCCATGTTAAGCCTTACTTAGAGTTTTGACACTGCTAATTCTACAAAGTACTTGAGCTGCAGATCAACATTTGCTGGGCATTCTGTGGGGAGGTTTTATTACTGAATCCTGTGAAATGGAAGATTCCAAGAAAATTTAAGATAATTGATTTTTTTTTTTTTTTGCCCTCACATCTTCTTGTCCACTCTACTCCCCAAATGGTGATTTAACCCGTCCTATAAGGCAGTAGGCACAGGTTCACAACCACTTATTGATAATTCCCTCTCTAGTAGGACTTGACCTTGCCTAAAGAGAGCCATCCTGCCCCCAGTCATGCTCTTCCCTAAAGCATGCATTCAGTGGGTCCTGATTCCAGTATATAAGACCCAGTTCACTCTTTCTAATTCAAGACATCTCTGTAGAACTGGCTCAACTCGGGGCTCCCAGGAGGTTGCCTGAGACCTCTTCAGGAACATTATCACAGCCTGACTTCTTCTCCTGTCCCTACTTTCTTCTTTACTTTCCTCCTTTCTTCTCTAGGTGTTGATCCCACAATGTAAATGCATGTATACAATTTTTTTTTTTTTAATCTCAGAGTCTATTTTTCCAAGGAATCAAAGCTGTAACTGCAGTGACATGGAGTGAGATCAAAGTTTAGGAAGCAGAAAGACCTGTGGTGGAATCTACCTACTAACTCTTTAGATCTTGGACACTTGAGTTTCTTTCTCTCTTCATTTTTTTTTCATTTATAAAATGGTCTTTTTGGGAGGATTAAAGCAGCTCAGTTAGTATAAATCCCCAGGCCCTGTGGGGGATATTCACACTGTTTATGTCCTCCCACTGCTTCTGTCGCCTTCTATCCCATATGATTTGCTCAGCTATTATGTTTTCATGTTTTTTGCTTACTTTTTGTCTGCATCCACCCCACTGCCCACACACCCACAAACAGGAACACAAGCCCTGCAAAGAAAAATATCCTTGTTGTTTTTGTTATGCATTTCAAACACATAGTGAGCATTGATAAGTACTAAACGAACGAACGCATGAAGGAAAGGGAAAATAGAGGCTGGGAGACCAGTTGGGGCAGGGGCTGGGACCCCAGTGTTAACGGGGGCAGTAATAAAGGCTGAGTGACATGGAAGCATGGGAGTGAGAAGCTGATAGATTTTAACAGTTTGGGGAAATTAAATGCATGGAGTATCTTAAAAACACATAAAGTTTTCAAACTTGAAGTTGCATCAGATTCCCTTTGAGGGCTTGTTTAAACACAGATTCCAGGGCCCCATTGTGAGAGTGTCTGATTCTGAAGGTTCATGACCAAAGCCTCATTTGGATAATTATTTCTTTAAGCAATTTTCACCTATTTATCCTTCTCCTTTCAGTTTAATAAGGTTTTTAGTAATTTTGGTCATTGTGGAAGTAAAGAAAAATGTGTTAGTATTCCCCTTGTGACAGTAAAACTTCACAGTTATAAAGACAATGATTAAATAACCCATTCCTCTGTCCTCTTTCAGTTTGTTTAAAACTCTCCTTGTTGTTTCTAATTATTTTCTCTCGGGCACTATTATCATTGTTTGTTTGTTTTTCCATTGAGAGTCTGTTAAGAACTGTTTCTTTACCCCTTGTTTTGAAATTTATCAAGCATCTCCATGTCCATATAAGAATACAAAATATTGAACATCAAATTCTTAAGTAAAATAGCAGTTATCACCAGATTTTAATTTCTCTGAAGCCTTATCTCCATGATACATCCTAGTATCCATGCCAGATCTTTCTTCAAAAGCAGTTCTGTAAATTTTTATACAGCTTATGGTCTCTTATGTCCTGTAGGATTTTTTAAAAGTCCTTTAGAAACATCAGAGATACATATTTTTCTTTCTGATCTTACAGCATTTCAAATTCATTAACTCCTAGTTTGATTTCCTGGGGGGTGGAGATATAAAAGTAGCAACTAATATGATATAGTTAAGTTATGAGCATTTTGACTTGTCAAATATGCAGATTTTTATCTTCTGAAACTTTCATTTCTGAACATTCTTAATATATTAAGCTAAACATTATTTTATAGAAATTGCCCACTCATTTAAAAAAAAAAACATTATCCATGTTATTTCTCAGTTGTACAGATCACCCAGACACCAGCAAAGGGCTGAGACTGATTCATTCATTCCTGGATCATTAGAAGGTAGCAAAATTCTTCCACATAATACTTGCACAATAAGTGTGTGTTCAAGATTGCCATCAACAGAGTTGACTATTATTTTTATTCAAGAAAACTCTTTTTTCTTGTGTTTGTTTTGTGGGTTTGCATGACAATATTATGTTTCTTCAAAACCAGGTGCCTTAGCCAGTTTTGTTTTGTTGTTATAAGAGAATAGTGGGAACGGGGTAATTTATAAAGAAAAGATATTTACTTAACTCATAGTTCTGGAGGCTGGAAAGTCCAGGATCATGAGGCCATGTCTGACAAAAGTCTACTTGTTGGATCATCCCATGGCTATAGGTGGAAGAGCAACAGTGTACTCACAAGAAGGAAGGAGACTGAACTCATATTTTTATAAGGAACCCTCTTCTGTGATAACTAACCTGATTCCTTGACAATCAGCATTAATGCATTCATTCAAACTTTAACACCAGTTAAGAAAACGAACTGGGATGAAAACATTTTCAGTGGATTAAAAAATGCTTACCTTGTGTTTATTTTTATGGTCTGATTTTCACATAGTATGATAATCAGAGTAACTTTCTTTAAAATAATGACTTATAACTCATTATGTGTTAAAAGTAAAAGTAGCACTCCCTTAGTTTTATAAAATCATCACTCTTTGCTGTTTAATAAAGAGATGTATTTTTACCACTTCTTACCACACTTAATTCCCCCAACTTAAAATAGCCTGTTTAGCTGTATTATATCAACACCCACTCCACATACATTTTTATAAAGTGAATATTATATAGGCACACACACATACATCTTCATTTTACAGTGACTTTTTTTACAGCTTCAAAAACGTGAGTCTTGAAGTCACCTAATCACTGTCCAAACCTAGTTTTTAAGTCTTACCTCTATTATTGTATTAATTATCTGTTGCCAAATAATGTTGCATAAAAAAATTTCCCCCAAACTCAGTAGCTTAAGACAATGCATATTTGTTTAGTTTATGTATCTGCAGGTTGGAAATTTAGACTGGTCTCTACTGGGCCATTCATCTGATGTGATTCACCCACATGTTGAGCAGTGGGCTGATTTTAATGACATAGTGATTGGATTGTGTGTTTCTCCTCATCCAATAGGCTATCCCTGGCTAGTTCTCATGATGGCTGGGCAGGGCAAAGAGAGGAGGAGGGAAGAGAGAGAGCGAGAGGGAGGGAGGGAGGGAGGGAGAGAGAGAGAGAGAAGAATAGAGAGAGGGAGAGAGGAAGAACATAAAGTTCTTTGAATCCTAGGCTCAACACAAAACACAACACCAACAATTCTGATGTATTTTCTGGGCCAAAGAAAATTGCAAAGCTAGCCACAATCAAGAAGTGAAGGACTAGATTCCACTTCCTGAAAGCAAAGTATTTTGGTACAGAGAGGGAAGTGAACTGGGGTCATTTATTCAATCTACTACAGCTATTCCTAAGCTGATTTTGAGCAGTTCCCTTCATTTCCCCCTCATCGACCCCAAATAAAGAAACTTTTTCACATTTTCCTTTTCTTACGGTGATTCTAGGGATGGTGTATTACTCTGGTGAAATAAAGATCCTCCTCACTTATAACCAAGACATGGGAGTGAACCAGCATAAATAGTGTCACTGTGCTAACCTATGGTGATACTAGAAGCCACATTGCAGTGTTAGCACCAGATTTGTGGTGAAGAAGGTGACATAGTTGAAGTCTGCAGAGTGGCATGATGGCTTCCTCTGTATCCCAGATATGCCTCAACATGTGAGATTTATTCAATAAGTATATGATGAATGAAGAAATGTGCTTCTCTATGTGTTTTTATTGTGTTGTTATTTATAATTAAGTGTGTCTTTCACAATTAGGACCTGAAAGGTCATATAACATAGACATACATACACCACACATGTTGGTATGCACCCCAAAACATCTCTGAGTTCACATAATAGCAGTCAACATGTACTACTTGTTACACAGCAGATCCTGTCCCAGTAGCTCCTTTCTGTTAGCCATTTAGGCTTTTGAAAACAGGCAGTAAGCCTTATGAACATCTGCATTTTGCAGGTGAGGTAATTCAGGTTCACAGAATTCTTTCTGTTCATTTGCCAAATGTTCTAAATGTCCTGCTCAAAGTCACACAGCTAATACAGAACAATGTCAAGATTTGCCCTCGGGCAAGACATTTTCAGGCTCTGACACCTAAATCACTGCTATACCACCGTGGCTTTAGTTAGAGCTTCCATCTGTGGTCTCCCTTGTAATGTTGGCTTCCATCCTTTAAACTAACTCTCAGGAAAACCAAACCATGACTTGCATATCACCCTGTGAACGTTTTTCATCTAACCCTGACTTGTCCTGACACCCACCTAGTAGACTTCTAATAAGACTTCCCTTTGCTGATAATTTCCACATTGTCAAGGGATGCAAAATAGTTTCAATAAAAAGTTTTAATATTAGCCAATAAGAAAGTATAAAAGAAATAGGAAAAAAGCATAAAAGGAAGGAAGGAGAACAAAAGAAGAGAGAGAAAACTTTTTTAAAAAAGGGAGGATAATGGGGGACTGAGTTTGTAATTCAGTGGTAAAGTGCTTGCCTAGGATATACAAGGTCCTGGGTTCTATCAACAGTACTGCAAGAAGAGGAAGACGGAGAAGGAGCAAGAGAAGGAGAGGAGCAAGAGAAAGAAAAGGAGCAAGAGAAGGAGCAGGAGCAAGAGAAGGAGAAGGAGCAAGAGAAGGAGAAGAAAATGGATTGCAGTATTTTCTGTCAGTCCCAATGTTTGGTTCATCTATCCATCATCCTCTCTGTTAGCAAGTGAAATTGAAATGAGTGGTTTAGGTAATGAACCTAAACTACTGTAGTATTCATTACTAACCACTCTCAAAACTATTCTGCTTGGTGGTTTTTATTTGGATGGATATATACAAGTTTCCTTTTCATAGCTAGATATAAACATATGTGAGAAAAATTCTGACTCAGAACAGATTTTAAACCAGGAGGCCCTTTTGCTTGCTCTGAATTGTTATTCATCACATCCCTTATTGTCATGTTCTAGTCCCTTCAAAACTTTGTTTTTTAGTGCTATGTTTCCTCATAAACTTCCGTGTTCCACTGCCTATGTGTGAATAAAAAGTAACATTTTAAATAAGCATCTTTGCTGCCCTAGAGGTCAGGAGAGACTTTGAAGACACTGGAGGGTTGATCCATGTCCTGAGAGGGCAAGAGTTGTCTTTTGATAGCAAGCCAAAGAGGGCTAAATTTCCTTTAAATAGTTTATCAGTACTCTGTAGTTCTCAGGATCACTTATAAAAATGGAATTGGTATAAAAATCCTCAACAAAGGTAGACTGGCTTAGATAGTAATACATGGTCTCAAACTGTGTTGCAAGGTCACCAAAATGCTTCCAAATAAGAAAACATCCAAACTAAAGGCCACTACTGCATATCTGCTCCATCCTGAGTATGGTGTACAGAAGAGCTTCAGTCTCTGCCACACATATACAATTTCCCTTTGATAGGCCTTCAGTGTCCAATCTGTGGTAAGATTCCTGTTAGAAGTACTGTGGCCTGCTGCCCAAGAGAGATTTCTCTGGCTTCTGAATGTTCTCAGTCATGTGCTTAGTGGACTGAAAGAGAGAGAATCAATGCCCATGGAAGCAGCCCTCCACCCATTACTGAAGGGATTGGGTAGATTTTATTTGGGCTGGATATAAGGCATTTTCTTCCCAGTTTTCTAAGAATTCCCCAACAGGATCAAGCTCCAAGACCAAGAACAATAATCCAATTATTAACCTACCCTATCTTGGCTTCCTACTTTTCACTGCCTTTCATCCCCTGTTACATTTGGATGTGAGGTGTCCCACAAAAACTCACATGTTGAGACAATGTGAGAGGGTTCAGAGGGGAAATGATTGAGTTGTGACAGCCTTAACCCAATCAGTGACTTATCCCTTGATGGGATTAATTGAGTGATAACTGGGGGGCAGGTGAGGTGTGGTTGGAAGAGATGGCATTTGGGGGGCTTGGCTTTGGAGTATATATTTGTATCTGCTAAGTGGAGCTCTCTCTCTCTCTCTCTCTCTCTCTCTCTCTCTCTCTCTCCTTTCTGATTATCATGTGAACTGGTTCCCTTCTGCCACACTTTTCTGCCATGATGTCCTGCCTCACTTTGAGCCCTGAGTAACGGGGCTGTCTATGAACCAAACCTCGGAAACCATAAGCCCCTATGTAAACTTTTCCTCCTCTACAGTTGTTCTGATTGGGTCTTTTAGTCACAGCAGAGAAAAAGCTGACTGAAACACCCTCACTCAACTATTCTGGTTTCCTGGAGTTACTTTTCCTGGACGAATTAGTCATCTACCCCTTACCTCAGGGTGCTTCTGCCAGGACCCTACATTACTAAAGGTGTTCTTATTATTTTATCATATTTTCTTCCTGTACTTTTCCCCCCCTCTGCCTTTCTCCATTTCTCTTTCCCCTGAATTCCAAGGTTATAATGCCCCATCCTACAAGGTCAAGTTCTCAGCACACCAACTAAGGAATAATTTCATAACATTAAAAAATCGATAAGTAGAATTCAACACTAGAATCATAAGGGAAAAAAATCTTATTAAACCCCAAGATAGAAAATGGCTATAAAAATAGAATAAAAAGATAGGAGATACTCTATGGAATTTTTGAAATTAGTATTTTAAGAGCTTTAAATCATCAGGCAGAAAGTAGAAAAGTACTTTATCCAGATCAACAGAGGTATTTCTCAGAGACTAGAAGAATCTCACAATTTACATAATAAGTTTTGAATCGAAAATGACAGAAGAAGTATAAATTTGGAAAACTTTGTCGGAACTCTCCTTCACTTGGGATAGTGGGCAGCTGCCTTGGCCTGTCAGAAAAATAAGTAGCCGTCACTGACTGGACATGTGTTGCCTTGCGTGAGACTGTGCAGCACGTAAAGGTTTGACAGAACTGACATAAAAAATATACCTCAGGTTTTGTTAGCACTGAGAAGGACAGCTCCCGTTCATTAGAAAGAAGGTCTTCACAGAAATGGCCACTGGGGCAGATCTCCCTCTCTCAGGGAAAAAGATTTTCAGTAAAGTCCAGTTAACACATTGTTTCAGAAATACAACCCAACACAGGATGCCAACGTAAACTTTGTTGCCCACACATTTGCAAATTTGGCCACTGTTTTTCTGACATGTTTTATGTATGTCCTTTCTAAAATATAGTCACAGATTCTTTAAGCGATGCATAAGGTTTTCATTTATGAAGTACATAATGCTCTAGTTATCCATTGCTGTGTAATATACCAGCCTCACACTTAGTGGTTTGAAAATAAAAAAAAACAAAACAGTAATAGATATTGTTTGTTATTGTCTATTATGGTTCTCGGGGTCAACTTCGCCTAGTACAGCAGTAATCTCTTGAGGTCCCTCAGGAATCTGCGTGGGGAGTGTGCCTGAGGATAGAATTATCCCTTGTCCTCTCACATATCTATTGTCTTGACTGTAAAGACTCAAACATCTGGGGTCTGGGAGAGCTGGGACTCCTGAGGATCTACCTCCAGAGGTATCTACTCTCCTGTGTGATCTCTCCAGCAGGATGGATTTGGGACAGCTGGATTTCTCATTGGTGGTTCTAGGCTCCAAAGATTCAAGTCCAAAGAGGGAGAATTGGGCAATGACTGCCTTGCCCATTATGGTCTAGGCAAATCACTGAGGCAGCCCCTATTCAAGGAAAAGACATATGACTCCATGTCTTGATGGAAGGATTTTCAAGGACTTTTCACTTCTTTTCTGAAACTGTTACATTTAATAGTGATTCTCTTTCATCATTATGGGGTTTTAAATGTGTTTATAATCCCACTGCACTTACCCTAATACCATGCTCAGTCATTGCAGAAAAGCAAAATTCGGCTAACTTAATGCATCAAACTACAGTACAACAACACTTTTGCTAATTTTTATGTTCTAGCCAACTATTCTTTAAAATGTATTTATCTAGAGAAACAGTTAAGTGAGAGAACTGGAGATTGAGAGGTAAGAGGTTGACTTCTAAATAAGGAAAAACTATGCACTATTTTTTTTTAATTCAACTGGTATCTACAAAATGATAGCTATATGTCTAATATTGTGCTAAGCTACTGTGACAAAGGCAGCTAAGAACAGGAAGTTTTAAAATTAGGGGCACAACTCATCCCATTTCAGGCTGTATAAAGGTATGTATGTGGTTGCACGTGTGTGTGTGAAATTTACTTACAAATATTACCTGCACACCATTATAGAAGTCACACTAATGAAATATAACAAAAATTCATGTCTTGAGTTTTGATATTCTGCAGAAGGGTCAGGCAACAGTACTCAACATTCTGCCAAATCCATAATCAATCCAAATCAATTTTTCAGCAACAGCTTTGTATATAGATAGTTCAAAAGGGGTTGATAGTGTTAGGCAATAATCACATGGGACAGTGTTTTACCATAAATTATGAGTTATGTATCATAAATATTGTGTGAATGTTTGTTGAGTGAATGAGATATTATGAAGCATCACTGGGAAAAATGTACAACCGTGAGGACTTCTCTCATATGGAGACTCCATGTGCAGGAATCTGGAGACTTCTGAACTATTTAAAGTAGAAGCATTAGAGTTGTAAAATGGGAACAAAAACATTAATTTTCCCTCAAATTATTTTATAAATGTGTAAGCTATGAAAAGAGGCATTTTCTCATTGGTCTTTTGTGTTATTTTGGTCTCATGAGTCTGTCTATAAACATCAACATCCCAACCTAATTAAAAAAAAATTACTTGAGCTGAAATCCTTACCACAGTTGCTGCTTCTGGGAAAACTTAAGCCAAGATACCATGACTGGGGTGCTGAACATTTGAAAGAATCATATCGAATAGCCACATGGAAAGAATCTCTAAATAATTTTCAAAGGAAGAAAAGATTTAGTTAAAGGTTTTGATAGTATGGAGGTACCTCTGGGGGACTGGTTCCAGGAACCGTTCAAATAATAAAATCCATGAATGCTCAAATAGAATTGTAGTATTCACATAAACCTATGCACATCATCCTGTATATTTTAAATGCTCTCTAGATCATGTATACTACTTAATACAATGCAAATGCTGTGTAAATAGTCGCTATAATGTTATTTTAAGGGAATAATAACATGAAAATATTCTGTTCAGTGTCAGTACAGATATAGTTATTGTAGGCTTAATTACATTTTCCATCTGTTGCTGGTTGAACCATAATAAGTATTGACATAATAAGGGTACAAATAGAATGTTGGGTACTTTTCTTGTGAAACTTTGCATTTAAATTGACGTTTTCTTCTTGCAATAATCATGGTATCCATTGTTAGAAATCACCCACTATTGATGATATTTGGAATAATGGAAGTTACGGGGTAACTCTGAAAAGAAGCTACATTTTGGAGATTCTTTGTAGCTAAGATAAAGAACATTCAAAAACCAGCATTTCAGATTTCAGGTTCCATATCTTCAAAGAGGAGACTACCTCTCAGAACTAAGATAGATGCATTTTAGACCCAAATATTTCAGAATCTTCCCTGGTGAGATCTAGAGAGAATTTTGTTGATTTGTGATCTCCTTAGTGTTTCATATTTTTATTGGAAATCAAAAACAAATTAAAGCAATACTTATTTGTGAAATTCATGTCATCTGTAAACTTGATCTATTATGTGTTCAGCCAACATTTTGTTAAAAAATGTCATCAGACAGCTATGGAGTCAGAGACTTGGCATTCATGTAGTGCTTACTGTTCTAGGTAGTGGACTGAGAAATTTATCATGTGTTAACTCATGCAATCCTCATAGAGATACGGTTCAGGAAGATAAAGTAACATGCCTAAGGCCACATATGTATGCTTTGGTGGACCCTGGACTTCAACCTTGTCTGTTTTTAGAGTCTACACTCTTGATCATATAAGTGAAGCTCCATCTTCACCTACTCTCATAGAGTTCTTAGAAAGGAGAGGTAGGAAAACTAATGATGACAGGATTAAATGTTTGGTAGAATGTTCAGGAAGTGCCAAAAAGCACAGAGATAAAAGGGCTTCACTTTACCTGGGGAATTTGAAAGCTCTGTAGAAGATACCCTTGACCTCAATTAGGGCATTGCGCTGTGGAAAAGTTGTTATTTCCAGGAAACAAAATATTTTAGAATATTTTGAAACTCTCTAAGAAACTAAAAATACTTCTACCCACTTTTCTCATCTAGGTGAAAGTAATTAGAAGTTTATTCTTTTTTAAAAGAGAATTGCCCTTTAGGATTGTCTAAGTAAATATTTTGCTCTCTGTTAAGTGTTCCTACTTGGAAGTGTAAATATCTGCTAGTGTGTTCACATGGGTCTCGATGACTACAGAAAGATTCCTATTCCTATTTTCTTCCAACTCTTTTTGCAAATATTAATTCTCTGAGAAATTATGTAGTGATATATTGACTTCCAAAAATTATGCTTTTAATGTAAAGTTATCCAAGTGGTTTTAATTTTGTGTTGCTGCTAATTTTTTCTGACTTATCCGTGTTCACCCATGTCCTGAGCCTAAGATTCTGAAGTGGGAAGGCTCATGTTTCAGCCCAGCATTCATAGCGCAGCAGAATAACCCTTCAAGCCAAAGAGTCGGCAAGGTCCAATTGTGTTTGAACTTGTTAGGAATGATAGTTTGACTTTCCTTGCCTATGATTTACCCAGTCTGACAAAAATACATTTTTTTCCTCCTGTCTTGCAAACTTGTTTTTGAGGTAAGAGATCTGCATCTTCCAAAAATTTTCCTGGTGACCTATGAAATCTTTGAAGAAACAGAATGTGTTTCTCAAATTTTATGATCTGTCCAGGTAACCCTTAATATTATCTCCTTTCACTTTTTAAAAGAAAAAAAAACATAAGAAGAAAGTCCTCTCTTTTTAGTCAGAGCCAAATTGCATCTTCATTTTAATTTTATTTCCATGACCTTCTAGAAATTACTCCAAAGTACACTTGCTTATTAAGACTGAAACACAGCTCTGAAAAGCTGATATTCACCATAATATGGGTCTGGCTGCTTTTATAGGATAAAAATGAAAGTGATTTAATCAATATGGAAGGCTTATTGCTTTTTCATGTTCAGGTCTAAACCAGTAGTCAGTTTAAGGTGACCCTTATCCATGTGATTGTCCGGTTATCCAGGTTTGATAGAGTATTCACAAGGCTGAACAGCAACATGTCATCATTCTACATGAGGAAAGGGAGGAGAAAGTGGAGGGAAACAGATTCCTTTTCAGGACAAGATTCAGAACTTTCATAAATCACTGAAGTTCATATACTATTGGCCAGGACCATGCTTAGCTCTGAGGGAGGGTGGGAAATGTCCACTGAGTTCAGTAGACATGAATTCAACCAATATTCAAGAGAAGAAAGAAAATGTGGATAACTGGAGAAGAATGAGCAGTGCCTGGCTAGAAGGCCTAGTCATCCTAATTCAGTTCAGTAGATATTAAGGTCTTTCTAATTTTAGTTTACACCAAGTTTATATTCCAGTGTTTTAATTAACTTGTGGTTCACCGAAACCCCCCAGGGAATTTTCTGATGCTTTTCCGGTTGGTGATTTACTTCATATATTGAAAAATTATTTTATTTTCTGGTTGCCACCATATACAATTAACTATATTTTGGTATGTTTCCCTAATTGTAAATATGCATATGTGTAGGTTATATGTAATACACACATAAATATAGTGTTATATATTCATATGTTGTGAGATACACACACACACATCCCTGTACAGTACAACACATTCATACATGCATGCATGCACATACACATGCCTGAAAATATGACTGGTGTAATTTTTCTTACATTCTTCATTGGATCATTTTTTCTCTCCCTTTTCTTGCTGAACTCTTTTTACCCTAGCTTAAATTTGAATTCTGCTGCTTCTGCAGAGTGCTTAAAATGGGAAGAGGAGGCAGATGCAGGAATTGCTAGTGTCTGCAGCCAGCTTTTCTCATGACTAGTTTGGCTGTTCTTATCTTAATTTTTAAGCACATGACAGGTTTTAATTGTTTTTTTTTTTTTTTTTCTGGTGGATTGTGTGATGGAAGCCCTAACCATTGCATTTTAATTTTAGTAACCCTGCATCATTTCCACTGGGGTGTTTCATTGGTGATTTCTTTATACATGGATGACTAGGACTAGCATATATTTTATGCACTATCTTACATAAGTCACATGAATTTTATAATTTAAATAATCATATGTGCATACAAGACAATAGCTTACTGCTACTCTGATATGCTACTTGGGGCATATCAAAGTTGATGCTGTTTTGAGTTTGCACATGCTCTGATACAGATGACCCAGAACAAGATATCTGAATTCTTTCTGATCTGAGGTTCCTAGAAGACTCTCGGGGATGAGATATAGTTCAGAAAGGAGACATGCACCCTAAGAATAATATTGTGTTATGTCCAACTAATCGAAGACATAGTTAATTGAGGAACTAGGTGTGTGTAAGATACTGTACAGGGTACAGGATCAAGACAAGCTATTAATCTTGAACAGCCCAAATATCTTCAATTATCAATACCTGACACTGACAATATCGTCCAGCATCCAATGGAAATGCAAGGTTCAAATGACTATCCTAACCCACTACTGTTTCTCAACACATTCATTTTGAATCCTGTAACTCTAATTCTGTATTCCTGTATTTATATCCAGTATTCTATAAAGGTAGAAGTTTGGTGAAATGGTTTTACACACATTCCTATGAATTAAAACAAATTTCAGCCTGTTTTAGAAAAGACTTCTGGCCGGGACATGGTGGTACACACTTGTAATTGCTAAGGCAGAAGGATTGCCAAGTTCAAAACCAGTCTCCACAACTTAGTGAGACTGTAAGCAACAGAGAGGCCTGTTTCAGAAAAAGGGACTGGGGATGTGGTTAAGCATCCCTGGTTAAATTTCCAGTACTGGGGACTGGGAGTGCACTTCTAAACCCTTACTTGCTTTTCCACCAGATGTACTGGGAAATGATTAAAAATCTCTCAACTACATTCCTTAGGTCTTTGAGTTTGGGCAATAATTTGACCCTTTGGCCTGAAAGAAAGACTTTTTTTATCCACCACCTTTTCACCCCTGCATGCAGAACACTTAAACATTCCCTTCTTTTACCTGTCAGTAACTTTCACCAATCCCGGTTCATCTCTGAGGCTTCCATAGTTTTATCCCATGTACAATGATAATGCTATGGATGGCATGGTGCCTTCCTCTGGTAGTGGGACCCAAAGCCATGTTTTTGGTAAGGTTTTGCAGCATTGCTCTCACCAATTTTATGATTTGGACTGTGGTTTATTTTTAGAGTTTGCCTTAGAGTCTACCTAGGCAATATTCAAAGATATGGCCCAATAGGTTCTGAAATCAGAGTTGGGCCTCTTTCACTACAGCCTAGCAATTTCAAAAGGACCTTTGATTATGAAATTTATGAAATCTCCTAGAGAAAATGTATGTAAATTAAAATACGCATGTCTTAAATATTTGTAGTGGAGCTACGTTTTTGATTTCCCTCTTTCATTCAATGCTGACATGTTTTACAATTGAAAATTTAAAAATGGGTAAGTAGCAAATAAGTCTTAAGAAATAATTTCTTCCTGGGATAAATATCACTAAGGTAAAGATTCTTTCCCACTTATTCTCAGGAAGAAAAGTAGCATAAAACTATGGGGTCTTAAAATACATGGAGTGCCTTATGTAGTGTGGCTCATGCCTGTAATCCCAGCAATTCGGGATCTCAAGTTTGAGGCTAGCCTTGGCAAATTAGTGAGACCCTGTCTAAATTTAAAAAAACAAGAGGAAAAAATGAATGGAAGCTGTGACATTGGATCACTCATAATATCTACCACTTATTAATTGTTTACCACATGTTGGTCCTTGTTCTTGTTACTTTATAGTATATTAATTTAATCATTATAGAAAATATAGGCATCAGATACTATTTCATTTTCCTTTTTAGAGGGAATGCTGAAGCACAGAGAGGTTACGTAACATCTTCTAAGTCTCACAGCTGTAACTGGTAAAGCTGAGATTTGAACCCAGTTGGTCTGTTTCTAGAATCTGTATGCTTAACTATCACAACAAGGGCATGATTTTGTCAAGTGTTACAAGTCAATGCTCAAGAAACTGCATTTTATAGCCACAGAAGAGCAATGCCACATTTACACCTTTCCTTGGAAGGCTTTCAAATGTCACACTAGCTCACTACATTGACTTACACACACTCCAGTCTGGCAGCACCAGCAATCACGTTCATACCCAGCCACCACTCTCAATTCTGGAAATCTGATGAACGTGTATCACGCTATGGAATGTCTGTGTTTCTGTAAAAGACAATAAAGATTCTGGTTTTCATCTCCTCTCCTTACCTTCCTTCTCATACTTTCTTCTTACACTTCTTCTCTTGTCCTTCCCTCTTCCCTCCTCTCTCTCTCTCTCTCTCTCTCTCTCTCTCTCTCTCTCTCTCTCTCTCTCTCTCTCTCTCTTTCTTTCTTGTGGTTCTGGTGATCAAATCCAGGGCCTTGTGCATTCTAGGCAAGCACCTTACAACAGGGTTGCTCTAGGATTCCTATATTCTTGATTGAATTCAAAGGGTACTGCAAAGTCAGCAGAATGTACTGCCCAACTACTTTAGGACATTGACATATAACAGATTCTGAAAGACTGTGTCTGGACATCTTGATGACATTCCTCACTGGTTAATTTGGAAGTATGTCACTGGCACCCATGACAAGACCATCTGGTTCCTCTGCTGTTATAAAGGATGGATATAAAATAAAATGAACTGTGAAGTAGAGGGGTAGGAAGTATGATGTCATATTTTTTCAGAGCATAAAGTAGGTTTTCAGCGATGACTAGATATTTAATGTGCATTAGGCCCTTCTGGTATATATAAGATTGAACATGAACTACCACTTTTCTAGATAAAAAACTGGGGGAAAATAGAAATGTCATCCACACACACATGCACATGTAAAGATATTCATGCTATCATTGATAAATGGTTAAACAAATAGATGTTAAAACAATAGATGAAGCTCAAAGTTATCCAGTGGAATTTTGCTTGACATTCAGAGGATATTAAAATCTTACATACCTGAAATTAGGAGGTGGCTCTGAGAACCCATTCTCAGGATTCTCTTAGGAAAAGATGTTTTCCAGGCAGAGACTTGCTTTAGAAATATTATACCTGTCACCATATTCTCAAGACAAAAATTACACCTTGAAAGAATGAGACTCAACATGTGGGAATGTTTTTTATATTAAAATTGGAAGAATATTATCTAAGGCTGACATCTTGAGATATGTTTGGCTTTTTTTCTGTTTTGTTATGTTTTGTTTTCGTATTACCCTGCTGAAGGTGAAGGCTGAAGCCTTTGGCAAGGTTTTGTGGCTTGGGGCATGGTTTTGCTGCAGTGATGTGAGTAGTTTTTCAAACGTCATTTTTTTTGACAGAAGTTACCGAAGCGTGGTGTCTGAGTTCACCAAACCATTACATCTTTAGTTATTAGGCACCTGACAGAAATAGGGGCTTTGAGGTCTTTTGATCCTAAGTCGAAGTCTTTTTTGGAGTTAAGAGTTGTTGTTTTGTTGCATTAAAGAGATGAAAGTAAAGTGCTCAGAGAAAGTAGAAACTCACTTTACATTTTGGAGAACTATTTCTTAAAGAGGTTTTTGTGGCCTGGAAAACTGGGCACCTTACAGAAAAGACATTATGTGGTCTTTCTATGTTTGCCTCTTATGGCTGATTATCACTTTACTGTGCAGAATTTAAACATATAAAGCAACACATGTGAAAACAGTGCAGGTAAGATGCTTGGCCCAAGAATTAGTAAATGTGAGTTTTGGACTAATGTCTTTCATTTAGCCAAGGCCTTTCTGGATCTTTGTCTCATCATCTGTAAAACAAGGTTACTCAAGACCATGAACCGGAAGGTTCTGGGTTTCTGTTCTTGGCCCCAGCATTTATGGCCTCTAAACTGGCAGGAGAACACAAGGTATTTGACCTTGCTTCCATCTTTCATACTGTGCCCTGCTGCCCTTGGTATTTAAATGAACATGACTCTCCTGACTTTCTGTCAGTGGGGTTACACTCTGGGCTTCTTTCCAGCTGAGGGAAGGATTTATGCTGATTCATCCACACTTATTTTCCCAGATGTCACCTCTCCCAATTTCTACCATATAATGGAGCAAATTTGCCAAAGTCAATGACAGAGTTTATTTTTTCTTTGTAATCTGGCTTAAGTGCAAAAACCTAAATGGACTTCAAAATAGATAGAACTTAAGTGTGATGTTTATTAGCCAGAAAATTCTGTAAATGAATAGATTATGTGTTAGTTATTTCTTATCCCACAAAATCAATAACCAAAGTGTATTATTAGTCACCGTTCAGTGCTCTACACATATATCACTTAAACTTCATGACAACTCTGATGAAGTGTATGTGATTGTCTCCAAGTGAGAAAATGGTAGCAAATGAGAGACTGAATTACTTGAGTAAGTCACATTCAACCACTCAGTGGCAAAGCCAATGTTTGATCCCAGTCAGACTCGAGCAACAGTGGTTATAACTGCCATGCTGTCTCTCTTCCTGCCTAATGGTACTTGCTGTCTCTTCTGAATATGCCCTGTCCACCTTCTGAGGTAGGAACGCTTAATTGGATAGAGTTCTGGATCCAGGAGGTCAACCCCAAGCCAGAGGAACTCTTCATATCCAAACTTTGTCAGGTATAAAATGGGAAAATAACCCAAGGATGATTGGTATTATATTTGCCTAACTTACGTGGTTTTTATTAGGCTGAAATATTTATGTAGCTGCTTTGAAAGTTGTAGAACTATGGCACAGATGGCTAGAAGATCAATAAAATACACTCTTCCATTGGATTATTACTGGTAAAAATCTTCTCAGTGAAGGTCTATCTAACCAGCTCTCTCCAGCAAAATGTGAGAAGTGATGTGTTACTTCTAAGTTGATGTGGTTACAGAGAGATCCACATTTTTTTACTCTTTTTATACTGCTATAACAGAGTACTTGAAACTGGGTAATTTATAAATAATTTATTTATAATATATAAATGTATTTCTTATACTTCTGAAGGCTGGGAAGTTCAAGATCAAGGGGCTGTCATCTGGTGAGGGCCTTCTGGCTGCATCATATCATGCTAAAAGGTGGAAAGCATCATATGGAAGAAAGAAGAGGAGAGGGAACTGAACTCGCTTTTATAACAAGCACACTCTTGAGATAACAAAAGTACTCCCATGATAACGACATTGATCTGTTCATGAGGGTATAGATCTCTTATGACCTAATCACCTCTTAAAGATCTGACCTCAACACTGTTGCACTGGGGATTAAATTTCTAACATTTGAACTTTGGGAAACATATTCAAACTGTAGCATTGTCGTTTCCTCACCCCTGCCTGAATGGAGGGAATTCCATTCAAGTGTTGAAGATGGTAGAGCCAAAAGCACAGGAGTCTGAGTTCCTAAATGATCAACTTTGACAAAGTCATCTGACCAGGAATACCCACATTGTATTATAACATGAGTAAGGAATGTGCAATGAATTAAGATACAGAGTGAGAGGTTTCTCTGTTGTTAACAGCTAGTGTGACTTAACCTAACTATGACCTAACGCACAATCCAAAGATGTTGTTGCTTTAATCTTGATCTAGAGTAAAGGAACTGAGGATTCTATTATTACCCATCTATTAAATTGCTGAGCAAATCAGTGAACTTAGCAATGCAAAATGCTGCTGTTCAATAAGGAAAAAAAATGATTTTATGGCCTCAGAGCAATGTTTCTCAAGTGGGGGCAATTTTGCCTCCCATCCATAGGAAGTGTTTGGCAATATCTGGAGACATTTGGTCACATCTGGGTTAAAGTGTTACTGGCATTTAGGGGGTAGAGAGCAGGTGTACTACTCAACATCCTACAATGCCTATGACTTCCTGTTACAGTTTGACCCAAAACATTGATAGTGTTGAGGTCTTGAAACCCTGCCCTAGAAACATGTTTAGAGCCACAGATGTGAACACCATTATAGTGTGCTTGTGCCATGTAGCTCTCTTCAAATGGTAGGAGCCTTCTGGCCCTTTCTCTGTATTGGGTACTATATTATTCAGGAGACATGCTCTTGACAGAAAAACTCTTGGTTCTTGGGTATCATATAGTCATGAGATGACCATTGAGTGGAGTAGAAAACATTGGCTTTAAAGTTAGGTCTTTCTGTTAATAGCTGTATGAATTAGTCAAGTTCATAAAGCTTTACTTCCTTCATTTCTAAAGAGAAACAAGGCTGCAACCTCATAGGTTTATAAGTGTTAAATAGAATTATTGATATACATAAAATGTTTAATATAATCTGTTGTATATAGCAGGTACCCAGGCAAATATTCTTTTCCTTCCCAGGAGAACAAAAATATGACAAGGTAACAAGATCTGAATCTGTACAGTACAATAAGTAAGAAAAAAATGTATGGAGTGGTATAATGTATAGTGGTATAATGGCCCATACATTTATATATTTTTGGTTTACTGGTTGAAGAAATAACTGGCTTCCACAAAAGCACAAACAACAATTAAGGTTAAGATTCAGTTCAAAAATCATACATTCCCAGTTTTAATTCCAGTTCTTTCTTGACAATGACTTGGTGAGCCCTCTTCCAGCAGCAACTCAGAAAAATATTATTCTGATTCAGGTCCAAGTTCTTCATTCTGTGGTCCCTCCAGTTCTGTGTGTTCTTTTGTTTCTCACATCTTTGACTAGGTTTGTCCAACACCTACTTTCACTCCATGCTCTTCCATGAATGGCTGCTTATGTCCTTGTGTCAAGGTTGATATGCCATGGAGGAACATTCTCAGATGCTCTTTGCAATAGTTCAAAGTCCAGAAACTGAATGTCATGACCTTCATCCACTTTACCATAGCTATTTTCATACATATGGTTGCTGTATCTATTACTGCAATGCAAAGACTTAATGAATGGTGATTTACCCATCAGTGCCTGTCCTATAAGTGTCTTTTTCTATTGCCCAGGTGTTCTTTTTGCTCCAGGGCTCTGATATGTACAGGTACTTGATGTTGATAGAAGATGTAGATTTTTATGAGTTTTTATAAATTTTTGGGGGTGGCACATCACATATAGGAAAAATATATTGTGTATGCAGATCTCGGCCTGCTGGAGGTGACCAGCTAGGATCCTATACTGCTCAGGCCTCATGTCAAAGGGTAAGTGTCTAGGTAGAGTTTCCTTAACGATACATGATATGCTGACTTGTTGGGCAAATCTGTTCTAGACTGCCTTGGCACTGAATCATAAAAAAATGCAAATTGAATAAAAAGTTGTACCCTCTCTTTCTTACCCTTGACTTCCTAGAAAGTCCCCACTCAAGTCTTACCCTTTATTTTTATTTTAATGATTGTTACATCAATTGTCACCTTACCTTTAAGAGAATGTTTCGTGCTGTGTAATTGTCTCTCTTGGCTACGCTTGATATCTCTGCCTGTGCACGAGTACATCTTTTCTCCCTACATGCTTGTTCTCCTTCTACCTTGGGCACTGTCCAATGTCCCTTCATTGTTTTCAACCAAGCACACACGTTCTCTTCAACTTCAGGAATGAAGATTGAGTTTTGGGAAATTAATGCCATTACAGGGCAGAGACAGGGCTCTTCCTGGCATCTCCAGTACATTTGGACCATTACAGAATAAACAAGTATCATAGTAATTTATGTGATTCAGGAACTAATTTCTTCTATTCTTCTATGATTTTTTTTTCTGATAGTGGGGATTGAACCCAGAGGCTCTTTCTCACTGAATCATATCCTCAGCCCTTTGTATTTTTATTCTGGGACAGTATCATGCTAAGTTGCTAAAAATCTCATTAAGTTAACAAGGCTATCTTTGAACTTGCTATCATCCCGTCTTAGCCTCCGGAGTTGCTGGGATTATAAGCATCTGTCATGGGACTTGGCTCTTCTGTGACTTTAAAAATGACATTTTAAAATGAATATGTTATTGGTCAAGAAGAAAT
This sequence comes from Marmota monax, assembly GCF_021218885.2. Taxonomy (NCBI): domain Eukaryota; kingdom Metazoa; phylum Chordata; class Mammalia; order Rodentia; family Sciuridae; genus Marmota; species Marmota monax. The sequence continues at coordinate 5,430,637 of NW_026695222.1, read as the reverse complement.
CACTCCTGGAGAACAATTGATTGCTATATAATGCTGGTCAGGAAGAACTGGATTCTGGTGCTGCTTCTTGGAGCTGTTGATAGCATGGAGGGATTCAAAGGGTCAGGGGAGGGTGGCGAGGTGCAGGGACCAGTAGAAACAGCTGGAGCCTGGGACTGGAGAAAAGAAGTTCAAGGGGAGGTAGGAAGCTACTTTCAGCTTTCTAAGAAGGAATTAGTAAAACTGATGCTGAATTCTCCAGTCAACAAGAACTAAGTCTAAAGGGTAAAAATGGTAGCCACAGAAAGAAAGGCAAACAATACCTGTGAAAATTGGTTACTAGTGTAAACAGTCAAAGGTTATTCTTGCAGAAGTTTTTCTATGTAAATCTAAATCTATATATGCTCATATAAACATAAATATTTTATATCATGAATATATGTTTGTTTATAGTTTACATAAGGGGGATAATGGCTTACATGGTTAGTTTGGATTCCATGTATTAAAGACTCTCAAAGAACCAGGGATATTTAGAAGTGGAACAGACTACCTCAGTATTAGTGAACTTGCTATGAGTTCAAGTAATTAGATTACAACAGGCCAGCAAGTCTTCAGATTTAATATTCATGCCTGTCTCCTGGAGATCTTGTTAAAATGCAGGTTCTGAATCAGAAGATCTTGGTGGGGTGTGGGATTCTGTATTTCTAACAAGATACCAGCTGTTGATAGTTCTAGGCCCATTCTGAGGAGCAAGGTTCTGATTGAACTTCACTAGAATCTGTGGGGATGCTTAGGATGAATGCCTTCCTGGGATCAGGGTGAAATACCTCTAAGTTTTCTTATAACATGAAGGTTTTCATTTGTCTGGAATAAATACACACACACATACATATATATGTATACAAATGTATATGTGTATATATGTGCCTTATAATATTATATATAATTATATGTAATATATAATGTTGGATATATATAATGTTGATTCTATATGGCTACCTTCATATGTTGTCTTGTTTGTATTCATCAGTTTTCTTGTTCTGTTTTTTTTTAGTACAGCTTACAGCAATATGATAACTTTTACTATCAACATTTTATATTTTAACACTTAAAACTAATATTCTAATCCTTAACTTCCATTGGTTCCATATATCTTTATTTAGAGAAATATGTATGCATATATTTTAGGATATTTTCTATGTGTCTAAGTTAGTTTCCATGGTAACATAAGGATTACATAGAAGCGTTGTCCCTGATGATTCTAATAGAGGGAACAAGAACAAAAATAATAGTCAGTAATAATGCTTAACAGCAATTAAGCACAGCTTACATGCTGGGCAATACTTTAGGTGCTTTATAGGCATGAAGGTATTTAATCTAATATACAAACCAAGGAAATAGGCACTATTAATATCTCACTTTATAGATAATGGAAGTGTGGCCCTTGTGATTCAGAAAGTATCAAGGGAAGGATTTCATCCATAAGAGGTGTGCTAATTTTTCATGGAGTTTGGACCTTTGTGAGGAGAGTGCAGATATTGTCCTATTCCTCTATAGGAATATATTCTGCATGTGGTGCCCTAATACTTCTTCATTAGTGGCACATGTGTGTTTTTGTTAATGCTTTCTCTCAGGAAACAAGCATTAAAGGGGTCTGGTACCTGTGTGATTGTTGAGTAGCAAGTGCAGCTGGAATGTGAATTCACCTTCATTGCATCTTTGTGTGTCTCGTGATGCCTAGTGATGGATGGGACAGAGTCTAACTAGCAAAACTGAGACAAGGGTGATAAAAGTCATCAGTGAAGAGGTTTTCTTTACCCAGATACCAGAGCAAGGGCAGTTACATAAAATTATTATTTTGTATTCTAATGGTTCTTCTATGCAATATAACTTGTATACACTATATGCATAAATCTCAAGTATATCACATCTTGAATTTAGACACATGTGTATGCCTGTGTCACCATAGTGTACATTAACATAGACAACATTTTTATGCTCCAGAAAGCTTTTATCTTCCCTCTGTCAGTTCCTCTCCCTACTACCCCTGCACACACACAAAGTACCCAGGTACAGCTATTGCTCTGTCACCAAGCTGAATTTTATGTACTTTTGCCCTTCAGCTAAGTGGAATCAGCTGATATATTTTTGTGTGTCGGACACCTGGCTCTGCATAATTATCTGCAACTCAACACAGCAATCCAGAGATTTGTCCAGGCTGCTACACGTGGCATTTATTGTCATGTAGTATTTCCTTTAATGACTTTTCCATGACTTTTATGAGTTTATTCCTTCTGCAGTGGATGATGGTTTGGGTTGTGTCCAGTTTTGAGCTGTTATGGATAAAGCTTGTTCAGGTCTTTTTTTTTTTGTGGGTGTGTGTTTTCATTTCTCTTGGGGGAATTAAGTACCTAGAAGAAGACTTGTTGAGCTATAGGGAGGTGTGTCTGTTTAACTGTATTAGAACCTTGTAGTTTTTTGAAGTGTTGTTTTACTTTATACTCCCACCAGGTGTTTGTGAGACACAGATGATTGTGATCACAGTGCTGGAATGTCACCTACCCTTCGAGTAGACAATTTCTGTGGTATTCCTCTCTCCCACAGGAAAGAGTGGGAGAGAGTAACAGGCTGGGGTTGATGGTGATGGAGTTACAGAGTCAGTGCACTGGAGAGGTAATGGGTCCCTCTCCAGCCAGTGGCACAAGTTCATTTACTCCCTGAACTGCTCCTCAGCTGGCAATGCCTGCCAACCTTCCATTAAGCGTTACACCATGGCCACTGGCTGCGTTACAGAATTAATTCCGGGACTGGCTTTCAGCCCACCTGCACCTTGACCTCATCTCTGCTTGTTCTCTTTGCACACCCACACGGTATTCATCCAGCTTCACAAAAACTCCCTTCTTCTGTTTTTGGTAATTTGCTTGGTTGCGCCTCTTTTCACTGAAGCTTTGTGGTCATGAGTTCTCTCCCTAAATAGGTGCATAACTTTGGGCTAGTTACAGATCTCCAAGCTTCTGTTGCCTTGCCTGTAAAATGAGGAACAGAATGCTGTAAGTATTACAAAGTTAATGCAACCATAATACCTACAAAGACCTTGGCATAGGATCTGGCACATAGCGTGTGCTCAATAAAAGCTAACAGCTGTACTTTTTATAAATGGTTCAATCTCTACCCCACCCTGGTTCCTTTCACAGCTAATTCTATGTAAAAGCCCCTTCTGCGGATTAGTGACTTATAAAAGGACTGGATTTAAGTAGCTTGACCTTGTTTGCCTTTTGCCATGTGCTGAATATAGTATCCATCCCTTCTGGATGACATCATTTAAGGCCTTGTTTTGGAAGTGGAGACCAGGCCCTCACCAGGTACCAAATCTGTTGGCGCCTTACACTTGAACTTCCTAGCCTTCAAGATTGTGAGCAATAGATTTATGCTATTTATAAATTAAAAAAAAGACCCTCCTGGGAATTGTGCTCACATTTTTTTTTTTTTGCCCAGATTCCTCCCTTTCTAAGGCTCAGTTGCTAACTGCTTCATCTTGACTATGTCTTAGCAACAATCACCATTTCTAGTGCAGACTTTAAGTTCCTGCTACTTTGATCTGGGACTCTTTGGATTTCCTTTTCCATACTTCCCAGGATTAATTAAGGATTATATGCTAAAAATAGATCATTATGCATTTTCAAGAGCTTTACTTTATTGTTAGATTTTTACTTTTAACACATGAAGGATATCTCCCCTTTCAAAACAAATTATTACTACATGCTGAGTGCCAGACAATATTATTCTACATTTCTGATATTCCGGTGGCCTCAGGAATTCCCAGGGGTGCCTTTCCTGTTCATCACAGAAAGGACTTTGTATACACTGGTGTTTTAGTCAGCTTTTTGGTCACTGTGACCAAAAGACCTGAAGGTAACCATCAGAGGAGGAAAAGTTTAATTGGCCCATGGTTTCAGAGGTCTCAGTCCATGATTGGCTGACTCCATAGACCTGGATCCAGGGTGAGGCAAAACATCATGGGCTAAGAGCATGGGGGAGGAAAGCAGCTTAGGACGGGGCCACCAGGAAGCAGAAAGAGCACTGCTCACTGGAGACAAAGTGTAAACCCCAAAGGCACAATCTCAATGACTTACCTCCTCAACCACATTCTACCTACCTACAGTTATCACCCTGTTAATCCACATCAGTGGATTAATACAGTGATTAGGTTAAGGCTCTCATAACCCAATCATTTCACCTCTGAACTTTCTTGCATTGTCTCACACGTGAGGTTTTTTTTTTTTTTGGGGGGGGCACCTCATATTCAAACCATAACATCTGGGTAGTGAAAATTCATGGTTTTTGTCTTAAATTGTCTCATCTAAAAGTTGCTCCTTTTCTTCCAAGATCCTCATCTTGCAGTTTTCAGCATGGTGCCCTTGCACTTGGCTGGCTCTTTATGCTCATTCCGGCTGCCTGTTGCTCTCTCATCAGGTTTAGACATTCTCAACCTGCATACGGACCTCCCTTCTTTTCCCTGCCTTCTCCCACATCAATATGACCATCCAAGAGCTTCTTGTGTGTATGCCTTTACTCACTTTACCCCTTTCCCTGGTTAGTAATTCAGTTTTAGCAACTTCAAGTCACTCTGTAGTACTCATTCCCTGACTTTGCTCATTCTTGTCCCCACAAAACTCTTTAAAAATGGTCTTCACTGAGATTCTCAACTTCCTTGTCCTCCACTCACCCTCAACACTCACCCACTCACTCACTCACTCACCCTCCACAGTCTCTATCAGGGCTGCCGCCCCCACCTTCAGCTGAAAGTGGGGCCAGTCAATGTCTAATACCTGGTCATCTGTGTTCATCTCAGGTGAACCCTTTGCATCCCTGACAAACCTACCTCTTTCTTAGTACTTTTCTCCTAGGTTTTAAGGCATTGTACTTGCTGGGTGGGTTTTTATTTTTCTGTTTGAACTTTCTTCTCCTAGGTCTTCATAATGCTGCCCCTCCCTATGAATTTATCTTCCACGCAGAGGTCTTCCAGGTCCTGCACCATTCTGCCCAAAACGGCTCTCTTTAGCACTTGGCCTCAATTTCTAAATACTTTTAATTATTAATATCACTATCCATGTCCAAGATTCTTATATACGTACATATATGTGTATGTGTATATATGTATATATAAAAACATTTCATGGAGTAGTTTGTAACAAATTTCACATTTGATAATAATGAAAACTGGCATTTATTAAAGACCTACTATGTGCTAATTATTGCCATAAACTATTTTTATGCATTAACTCATTTTCATATTTATTGTAACACAATCAGTAGGAACTATTATCTCCTTTTCACATATGTGGAAACTGAGATACAGAGTGGTTAAATAACTTGTCCTTGGTTTCAAGACCAAGCAGAGTCAGGATACTGAACTGCCCATTCTGATGCAGAGATTTGTGGTAGAAATCACCAAGGTAAAAACCACCAAATTAATATGCTTCCCTATGCATTACCAGAGCACAAAGAAAGATGTGGTGAGACAGAGCATCCTCAATGACACCAGCTGGAATGGAGTAACATTTTTGCTTCCTATGAAGCATTGAGAATGTGAAGGTATGGCTTTGTGATGGCTGAAGGAGTCTTACACCATACACTCATATCATTTTGCATTGAGTGTGGCAAGCAGAGCTTCAAATGATACAGAAATGCATTGTGAGCCTTGTCTAAATCTTAGAGTAAGAATGTAAATGTCTGAAAGTTGTAACTTACAGATAACAAGATATGTTAATTTACTCTTTAAACAATCAGTGATCTGGATGAACTAGAATTAGTTCCTAATTAAAAGAAGGAAGATGAGCTGGCCCCTGTTTCCTTCCCTTGGACTCTCCATTGTTGATGCCTCTATCTTTGCAAACTCCTGGCAGGAGAAAGCAGGTTTAAGTGCATTTTTGCAGCTGGAGACAGCAGGTGTTTCCCACCTGTGTGGTTCTGTCTTCTGGGCTGAACTTTGCCTTCCTTCCAGAGTCCCCAGCACACTCTCCCAGCTCATTAGCACTCTTGTCAACTGTTGGTCTGTTGCTGGCAAGCCTGAGTCAACCTGAGTGAAAGCCAGCTGCATAGAACCCTTGAAATTGCATCTAACCTGTTCTTAACACATCCTATATTTGCCTGTCTTAAGATATCCTCATCTCTTGTGTGACTTTGCCAAAAGGGAGACCAAAAACTCAGTGGATGTCATATGTAAATGATTTCATTTGTAGCGCACACACAGAAATGTTTATAATATTTTTTTGGAAGGAGACAGTTAAGAAAGGCAGACATTTAATGCCAAAGGATGAAAAGTCTTTACTGTTCAACAAGAATAGACCCTGGGGACCCTCAAGTTCCAACAGAGCAGTAAATTCAGTCCATGTGGCTATGCAAAGGGTAATTTTATATCACTAGATTATAAATCAAATGTTGGAGGGAGGAGCTGTTCATTAATTGCCTAAAATGCCCCTTTAGTCTGTACTTTCTTCCCATTCCTACAGTTACTCCCTTTTTATGGGCCTTATAATCCATCCTTGAGTCATCTTTTTCAATCTCAATGTTCCTACCAAGCACCTGGAGCTCTGGAAAACCTAGATTCTAACTTGGTGAGTGGGGAATGGGGCCTGAGATTGCACATCTCTGACCAACTCCCAGGGGATGCCCAAGCTGCTGCCATCAGATCACACATTGCATCGCAGAACTCTAGGACAGCCCTTCTCAAACCACAGCTTGTACCCCAATTCCCTGGGGATTAGTTAAAGTACAGATTTCTAGACTGGTTGTGTACCACAGTGGTAAAGTACATGCTTCACATACCCAAGGCCCTGCATTCAATTCTCAGAATCCAAAACAAATCAAAAAACAACAAACGAACAAACAAAAGTCCTCACATATTTCTAGGTCTGATGACAAGAGATTCATATTCAGTAGATGTTAGAAGAGGCTCATTTGTCACAGGTTCCCAGGTGATGCTGCTGCTGCTGGTCTGGGATCCATTCTTTGAGATCCATCATGCTAGACATTTGTAGTAGCTTCCGACTTATTTCTGCCACCTCTACTTGTTTATGTTATTTATTTATATCACTGTCACCAGAATTATTCCTTGAAATTGTAAAAGTGATGATTTTCACAGGCTTTCTTGTTTATGAAACGGGTAATGTTTCTTGGTGCAGCATTGAATACATTTCTAGGCTCTTTGGCAGCTGTGTTAGTCAGCTTTTCGTCATGGTGACCAAAATACCTGACAAGAACAACTTAGAGGAGGAAAAGTTTATTTTGGCTCATGGTCCATGGTCAGCTGCGTCCACTGCTCTGGGCCCAGGGTGAGGCAGAACATGGTGTAAGGGAGGAATCTTGTTCTGTTCATGGCAGCCAGGAAGCAGAGAGGAGAAGGGGGAGGGGCAAAAGGGAAGAGGAAGCCCTCCAGTGACCTACCTCCTCTAGCCATGCCCCACCTGCCTACAGTTACTATCCAATTAGTTCATTCAAACCAGGATGGACTAATTGAGTTACAGCTCTCATAAACCAACCATTTCTCCTCTGAACGTTTCTGAACTATCAAATGCGATTAATGGGAGACACCTTATATACAAATCATAGCAGTGACCTGCCTCTATATCTACCTTAATGATAATTATGAGATATACTTCACATATCTGATTTATCAGTCCTTAAATGATTCCTTATTTCTTGGACTTATTCAGATTATAGGAGCATTTTTTTGAGAATGTGGAAACATAACCATACAATGATATTCACAAAAGTTTTAGAAATCTGTAACTAATATTTAATACCAATTATAAAGTTGTCATGCTGTATATGAGGATCCTGCTATCAAGTCCCAAGTCCAGTGTCTTGAGAGCTTTCCAGTGTCACCCAGGAGAAGCTGCTCCATGATGCTGTGACCTAAGCTGCACTTTGCTCTGCCCTAGTTTTGTTGAGTCTCTTCTATGAGACTCCATGCTATTTTCTTGCAGGCTGCTAGATACAAGAGTTATTTGTTGTTGCCAAAGTTTGTTTTGTTGTGGGGCTCTTGATCCTAATTCTTTTTCATTGAATCTGTAAATACTCCGAGTGCAGTCCATAAAGAGCCTTGACTTCTCTCCAGAATGCACTGCCAGATGCTTGCTTCCAGCTTTACTAACCAACCTGAGAGAGGGATTTTGTGGGTTTGTTTGGTCTTGCAGTTTGTGCCAACTGAGCACCATGTCCCTAGTCCACCTTCTTTATTGCTTGCAAGTATAAAAAGGGAACATTTTATTCCACTCCCTTGGGTGGGAACAATCACTCTATTTATGGGGTCTTAGCTAAAATTAGATTTCTCTACTGCATGATTCTCTGGCTTTATCTATATACAACCATGTCTTTTATTATATTGCTATTTCATGTTTAGGTTCTTCTAGTCTTCTGGTGGTGTTTGAGCCTTTGTAGCCTCAGTCTGCCTTTCCAGGTTCACCTTCTAGCACTGTGGCACATGTACTCCAGCCATCCTCAGAGAAGTCAGAAACCCTTACATCTTGCCTCCTGCCTTCTTTCCTTTCTTCCTTCCTTCCCTCTTGCATTAGTCAGGGGGTTCCAGAGAAACAAAAATATACCCCACCACATACACATGTATTACAAGAGGGGATTTATTAGGTTGGCTTACATGATTAGACGCTGAATAGCTCCATAATGGCCACCTGCAGGCTGGAGGGAGACTGGGGAAACCAATAGCTGCTCAATATCAGAAGCTAGAAGTCTCACAATAAGAGGAACCAAGAATTGAACTTGGAACTGTAGTCCAAGTTCAATGCAGAAGACCTGGAAGCCCCTGGAGAGTCACTGGTGCAAGTTTATTTGCAAAAGCTTAGGAATCTGGAGTCAGATGTCCACTGGCAATGTCAGCACCAAAACCTGCACTTGCTCGAGAAGAATGGATTGTGCATGTGTGTGCTTGCCTCCCACTTGCACTGTTCCAGCTGGGCCCCGGCCTATTGGATGGTGCCACCCCGTTCATAGCAGGTCATCATTTAGTTTTCTGACCTTATACGAATCATTTCTGGGAACACCTTCCCAAAACATCCAGAGGCATATTTTATCAACTTTCTATATGTCTCTCAGTAACATTGAAAACCAAAATTAAGCATCACATCTCTTCTGCACTGTATCCTCTCCTGGTATGTGATCCTAACTAAGTTAAGCCCACACATGCAGGACTCTTCAGATCTTAAACTAAATCTTGTTAAGCCCAATGAAAATCAGGTGCTTTGTCCTCAAATACAGTTGACCTAACTCATTTCAGTTTTTCTTTGGTCTGGTTTCATAGGAATGTTGTGAGGGAGAGGGGAGGTATTTGCTGCAGGCAAATGTTGGAACATTTAGGACAGTTAAGGGAAGAAGGGACCTAAAGCCTGGTAAAAGTTGCACTTGGCATATTGAAAGGAATTTTTGCTCCTTTAATGATCTTTGTTTTCTTTTTGTAAGTTGATCTAAAGCAATTAAAAACAGAAAACTGTTCTACCCAAACTGACCATTATTTTTTACATACTTGGTACATTGTATACTCACCATATTTTGAGAGATTTTGAAAAGTGAAGAAACCTCAAAACTGCCAAAATCTGCTCTTCTTTCACTCATCAGAGTGCCTTAGTAGGACAAATGAAATAACTTGTCTTTGTTGTTCTGGGTCTTCTTCTGTATTGACATCCATGCATTTAAAGGATTTGATATAGGTTGCAGTTGGAAACTTGGGTTTCTCTTATTATTTATTTCCCTTTGTGTTTTCACCCATCTATACCATTGACTGATACTATATATTGCCCAGGCACTGGGGTGTAGGTTAACATGGCTTTAGTATGTACAAGGCCCTATGTTCAATCCCTAGCACCAAATAAATAAAAAAATGGATATTATGGTCTTTATGTTTTAGAACTTTGATATTTTTAGAGAATTCTACTTAAATGACACCCAGACTAAACGAGAGCCAAAAATCCATCAGCATGATATTTAAAAAGAGTTGATGGTTGGGCTGGGGATATAGTTGGTAGAGTGCTTCTTGCATGTACAAGGCCCTAGCACCACATTAAAAAAAAAAAAATCTTCCCCTGGGGTGGACTCAGCAACACATTGAAGGCAATAAATGAAGAAAAAAAAATTAAAAAACAAAAAGAATACATAAGAACTAAAAAAAAAAAAGAGTTGATGGCTGATGAAACAACATATTGGAAGTCACAGTCCCCTTCTTCGGAGCTATGAAATTGAAAGCCTGCAGTCGAGATGATGAGTTGCCTAACCAGACCCCTTTCTGGGTCAGTATAGTGTCTTCTCCATATTACAGGTGCTGTCCTCTAACTACTAGGTGTCAGTAGCATGCACCAGGGTAACAACCAAAATGTGCCAGACTTTGCCAAATGTCTAGGGCTGTGGAAGGAGAAAGGGAGGAAGGGAGAAATGGGTAGCAAGATCCACCACCTCTTCAGATCCACTGGTCTGTAGGGAACCTGTGAAAATCTTAAATCCCTAAGACTTACTCAAAAAGAGAGTATAAATACTCTGCAAATTGAACATGACTTTCTTTTCCTATCACCAGTTTCCCTTTTCCCTATTTTTAGTCCCAAATTTTCATCCATGTATTCTGCAAGCATCTAAGATGGCAGAAGAGTGAAGGGAGTCATGGTTTGTACTTTGAAGAGTCCAATAAGGCTGGAAATGGTCCTGGCATAAATTAGGGAAGTCAAAGATATCCCTTGTTTATGTTAGATCCTGGCAAGATACAAAATGTTAATGCATGCTAGGCAGGTGCTATACTACTGAGACACAAAATTTAAAAAAAATTAAATAAAACTTATTGAATATAACATCATGACTTTATAATGATAGTAAGAGTAAGGATGTTTGAAATATGACCCCCAGACCACAAGCCCAACTAAACTAATTTTATCCTTTTCCTCTGAACATACTGCTCCCTTCCATATTCTTCCCCTCAGTGGCATGGGGTGCCTGCCCTTGCCACTCCATCCTTCATAGCTACACCTGATGGAAAGCCCACCCAGGATCAATATAATTAAGCAAAGCTGATTTCAAAGGCTTGAATCATTAATTGCTGTGATTCTGACATTTAAGAATGTTATGTTGACCTTGGTCTAGTTCAGTCACAAGAAGTCAATGAAGGAGAAGTGCACCACAGCAAGGCCCTTAACTTAATAAAGATTTAATTTATAGTGTTTCCTAACAGTCTCTTCTTTTGAGGTAGCATAGCCCCTTAGGTACCTTTTTTATTATCTGAACTATTAAATACACATCTTCTTTGTTTTGTATTTTGTTGTTTTTGTTCATCAAGGCAGTGACAAGCAAAATTCTGTCCACAGAACATTTTATGTACTTTAAAACAAATATTCACGTTTCAATGAGCCTTTAAATACACCCACTGACATTGAAGGTGAAAAATCTTATATTGTCTCAGAAGATCAAACAGCATTCAGCAGTGGGCCATGAAATCCCAAAGGCCACAGTTCTGTCCCTGGAAGACTGTCTCCATCCAAAAGACAGTTTCCTTTCTTTCCAGAAAAGAACCAAAGAGACAGGAATCACCTGACAGTGAACACAGAAAGTAAACACACAGCTCCGTGACATGGAGGACATGGAACCCCATGGAAAGCTGGCTGGCTCAAGAGACAGAAGGATGTAGAATTCTGAGAGAAATGGGTATTGTTAAGCATTTGTGGGGTGGAAGAGAGACACCATAAACAAAGCCAAGTGCTAAATATAGCAACTATGGAAATAAGTAGCCCAGGCTCCCAGGATAGTCCCTATCTTTGATGCTAAGCAGCTAAGCAGCCCCAAACAGGTTCCTGTGTAAAGCTATAAACAGGAAAGGATTAAGAATATGCTGATTGAAAGAAACAAATGTGTTTTACCTCTGGATTTTGCTATTTATATAATAAAACACAAGAATGTCAGAGCAAGTATTTCGTATAATTAAAGTTCTCCAGTTTAGGGGCTGGGGAGTAGCTCAATGGCAGAGCTCTTGCCTAGCACCTGTGAAGCCCTGGGTTTGATCTGTAGCATCACATAACAAATAAAATAAAGGCACGCTGTCCATCTACAACTACAGGAAAAAAAAAGATTTTTAAAAGAATTTTTCTCCAGTTTATGGTGGGGGAAAAATGACATATGGATCATTGACTTGAAATGTCGATTTCACAATCTTTTGAGAAGGGATTTTTAAAAACAGTAGATGTTTTGTTGTAAAAATGCTAGTTCACTAGGACCAAAAATTGAATACTTAGGATCTGTATGTGTGATACTACAAAAAAACTAAAAACAGAAGTCAAAAAAGATTGAAAGAAATTGGGAGATACCTCACATTTATGGGTAGGAAAGTTTAATATAAAGATGTCAGTTCTTCCCAATTAAACTGTAGATTCAACAGAATCCCAACCAAATCCCAGCAAAATTTGTTTTCAGTGTTCACATACTTGCTTTAAAATTTATGATAATCGATGATGCCAAAAAACGGAGAAGAGCCAACATAATGCCATAATGAAAGAACAAGTTGGAGGAACCACATTATCTGATTTTAAAACGTGGTATACAATTGAAGTAATTCAGAAAGTTTCATGGTATTAGGAAAGGAACATACATGTAGATCAGAAGAGCAAAATAGAAAGCTCCAAACCAGACATCTGTAGGTACAGTTAACAGATTTGTTTCTACAAAGATTTAACAAAAATTCAATGCAGAAGGTGCAGTCTTTTCACACATAGTTCGGAGCAAATTGGTATCTATATGAGACATAGAGCTCATACCTTACACAAAATATTAACTCAAGTCATGATTAAAATGAGTCTTAGACATACATGTAAAATGCAAACCACTAAAACTTCTAATAAAAAAGATTTTTTTTGTGTGTGATCTTGGATTTATAGATGAGTTTCTAAATACAACAACAAAAGTATGATCCATGAAAGAAAAAATTGATAAATTTGACTTCACTGAAATTAAAAGCTTGTGTTATACAAAATACATCATTAAAGGAATCATGGAAAAGACACAAACCAGGAGAAAGATATTAAAAAATCATTTTTCTCATAAATAATTGCATCCAGAATATACAAAGAACACTCAAAATCCAACAATAATAAAACAGCCAATTAATTAAAAACTTGGCAAAATGTCTGAGCAGATATCTCAAAAAGAAAATAAGCAGTTGGACCCTGCTACTATCAGAGCAAACACCAAGCACTAAGAAGCCGAATTCCGGCTCCCAGAACTGAGCCCGCGGGGACTGCTTCTTGGAGCTTACACTTATAGGAGCTTACACCGAGCACGGAGCGGCCGAGTTCCGGCTCCCGGAACCGTCCCGGAACCGCCCTGGCTCAGGGCTGCGGAGTCTGCAGAGGCTGCTTCTTGGACCCTGCTACTATCAGAGCAAACACCAAGCACTAAGAAGCCGAATTCCGGCTCCCGGAACTGAGCCCGCGGGGACTGCTTCTTGGAGCTTACACTTATAGGAGCTTACACCGAGCACAGAGCGGCCGAGTTCCGGCTCCCGGAACTTCCCTGGACCGGGGCTAGGAGCCCGCGGAAACTGCGTCTCGGTCCGGGTCCTGCTGAGGGCCGGTCAGGACTCACCCGTTGCTTGGGTTGCCCGGCAAGGGGAACGAAATGCTGCCATTCGCATAGGATACCAACATGGCAGAGATCTGATGTCAGCAGAAAGCGGTGGAGGAGAGATCTTCATCAATACCAGCGGTGACATAAGCAGTTGGTCTCCTGGTAAGGGGGGTGAGGCTCAGTCACCCGAGTCTCCTCAATTTGTCCTCGAGCCAGAGGGAAGGAGCCGGGCCGCCGCCAGCCCCCGGAGCAGGCCCAGCGGCTCGCCAGCGTGGTGACCGCGTGACCCCAATTGGAGAGGGGGCGGAGCGGAGCCGCCACCCACACCCGCCAGGTGGGCAGACCCACGACCCAGTAGTACATGGGCGTGGTAGGAGGGGCAGGGCAGAGCCGCCCTTCGCGCTTGCAAGGTAAACAGACCTGTGACAGCCTGGCGGGTCAGGCCCAGTGGCCTGCCAGTGTGGTACACACGTCACCCCAACTCGAGTAGGGGCAGAGCAGATCCTTCTCCCACGCCCGGATCAGGCCCTGCCGGTGTGGTGGTCACGTGACCCCAATTGGAGTGGGGGCGGAGCGGAACCGCCACCCGTGCCCGCAGGGTGAGCAGACCAGTGATCAACCTGCAGATCAGGCCCAGGGGTCCGCAGGCGTGGTAGGAGGGGCAGGGCAGATCCGCCGCCCGCGCCTTCAAGGTAGGCAGACCTACAACAGACCGGCGGATCAGGCCCAGGAGCCTGCCGGCGTGGTACAAACACCACCCTAATTGGAGTAGTGACAGAGCAGAGTCGCCTCCCTTGCCAGGAACAGGCCCAGCGTCCTGCAGGCAGGGTAGTCACGACACCCCAATTGGAGTAGAGGCAGAGCAGAGCCTCCACCCGTGACCGAAAGGTGGGCAGATCTGCGACCGACCAGCGGGACAGGCCCAGTGGCCTGCTGGTACGACAGACACGTCACCCCATTTGGAGTAGGGGCAGAGTAGAGCTGCCGCCCGCGCCTGCAGGGTAGGCAAACCTGCAACCGACCGGCGGATCAGGCCCGGTGGCCTGCCGGCGTGGTACACTCGTCACCCCAATTGGAGTAGGGGCAGAACAGAGCCGCCACCAGCTCCCAGAACAGGCCCAGTGACCTGCTGGCGTGGTAGCCACGACACCCCAATTGGAATAAGGAGAGAGCAGAGCCGCCGCCTGCACCTGCAGGAAAGATACGCAAGCAGTATGAAAAGACAAGGAAAGAAAGGACCACAAGCAATGCAGGTCAACGCAACTTTAGAAGAGGTAACAGCTGCAGCAGATGGAATGTCAGATAAAGAATTCAGGATATACATGCTTCAGATGATCTGGAGTATCAAGGAAGACATTAAACAGCAAAATCAGACAATGAAAGATCACTTCGACAACGAATTACGCAAACAAATCCAGGAAGCAAAGGATCAACTATACAGGGAGATAGAGGTTATAAAAAATAAGCAATCAGAAATCCTAGAAATGCAGGAAGCAATAAACCAACTTAAAAACTCAATGGAGAATACTACCAGCAGAGTAGAACACTTAGAAGATAGAACATCAGACAATGAAGACAAAGTATTTCAACTGGAAAAGAACATAGACAGCTCAGCAAGACTGTTAAGAAACCATGAGCAGAACATCCAAGAAATATGGGATAACATTAAGAGACCAAACTTAAGAGTCATTGGGATACAGGAAGGTACAGAGCTCCAAACCAAAGGAATGAGCAGTCTATTCAATGAAATGATACAAGAAAACTTCCCAGACTTGAAGAATGAGACAGAATCCCAAATCCTAGAAGCCTACAGGACGCCGAATGTGCAAAATCATAAGAGATCCACACCTAGACACATTATAATGAAGATGCCCAACATACAGAATAAGGAGAGAATTTTAAAAGCTACAAGAGAAAGGAAGCAGATTACATTTAGGGGTAAGCCAATCAGGATAACAGCTGATCTTTCAACACAGACTCTGAAAGCTAGAAGATCCTGGAATAACATATTTCAAACACTGAAAGAAAATGGGTTCCAACCAAGAATTGTGTATCCAGTGAAATTAAGCTTCAGGATGGAGAATGAAATTAAAACCTTCCACGATAAACAAAAGTTTAAAGAATTCGCAGCTAGAAAACCATCTCTTCAAAACATCCTCGCCAAAGCATTACAGGAAGAAGAAATGGAAAATAACAATGAAAACCAACAGTGGGAGGTAGGACAGTAAAGGGGGGGGGAAATAATCAAAGAGGAAAACAAACAATGTTTAGTAACAGAAATAAACAAATATGGCTGGAAGAACAACCCATATCTCAATAATAACCCTAAATGTTAATGGCTTAAACTCACCAATTAAGAGACACAGGCTAGTAGAATGGATCACAAAACAAGACCCAACAATATGCTGCCTACAGGAGACGCATTTGATAGGAAAAGACATACATAGGCTGAAGGTGAAAGGTTGGGAAAAATCATATCACTCATATGGACTTCGGAAACAAGCAGGCGTGTCCATACTCATATCAAATAAAATAGATTTCAAGCCAAAGTTAATCAAAAGAGATAAAGAGGGACACTACATACTGCTTAAGGGAACCATACACCAACAAGACATAACAATCATAAATATTTATGCCCCAAACAATGGTGCAGCTATGTTTGTCAAACAAACTCTTCTCAAGTTCAAGAGTCTAATAGACCACCACACCATAATCATGGGAGACTTCAACACACCTCTCTCGCCACTGGACAGATCTTCCAAACAAAAGTTGAATAAGGAAACTATAGAACTCAATAACACTATTAATAACCTAGACCTAATTGACATATATAGAGTATACCACCCAACATCAAGCAGTTACACTTTTTTCTCAGCAGCACATGGATCCTTCTCAAAAATAGATCATATATTATGTCACAGGGCAACTCTTAGACAATATAAAGGAGTAGAGATAATACCATGCATCTTATCTGATCATAATGGAATGAAACTGAAAATCAACGATAAAAGAAGGAAGGAAAAAGCATACATCAATTGGAGAATGAACAATAGGTTACTGAATGATCAATGGGTTATAGAAGACATCAAGGAGGAAATTAAAAAATTCTTAGAGATAAATGAAAACACAGACACAACATATCGGAATCTATGGGACACATTGAAAGCAGTTCTAAGAGGAAAATTCATTGCTTGGAGTTCATTCCTTAAAAAAAGAAAAAACCAACAAATAAATGATCTCATACTTCATCTCAAAATCCTTGAAAAAGAAGAGCAAAACAACAGCAAAAGAAGTAGAAGGCAAGAAATAATTAAAATCAGAGCTGAAATTAATGAAATCGAAACAAAAGAAACAATTGAAAAAATTGACAAAACTAAAAGTTGGTTCTTTGAAAAAATAAACAAAATCGACAGACCCTTAGCGATGCTAGTGAAGAGAAGAAGAGAGAGAACTCAAATTACTAGCATACGGGATGAAAAAGGCAATATCACAACAGACACTTCAGAAATACAGAAGATAATCAAAAACTATTTTGAATCCTTATACTCCAATAAATTAGAAGATAGTGAAGGCATAGATAAATTTCTTAAGTCATATGATCTGCCCAGATTGAGTCAGGAGGATATAGAAAACCTAAACAGACCAATATCAATTGAGGAAATAGAAGAAACCATCAAAAGACTACCAACTAAGAAAAGCCCAGGTCCGGATGGGTATACAGCAGAATTTTACAAATCCTTTAAAGAAGAACTAATACCAATACTTTTCAAGCTACTTCAGGAAATAGAAAAGGAGGGAGAACTTCCAAATTCATTCTATGAGGCCAACATCACCCTGATACCTAAACCAGACAAAGACACTTCAAAGAAAGAAAACTACAGACCAATATCTCTAATGAACCTAGATGCAAAAATCCTCAATAAAATTCTGGCGAATCGGATACAAAAACATATCAAAAAAATTGTACACCATGATCAAGTAGGATTCATCCCTGGGATGCAAGGCTGGTTCAATATACGGAAATCAATAAATGTTATTCACCACATCAATAGACTTAAAAATAAGAACCATATGATCATCTCGATAGATGCGGAAAAAGCATTCGACAAAGTACAGCATCCCTTTATGTTCAAAACTCTAGAAAAACTAGGGATAACAGGAACATACCTCAATATTGTAAAAGCAATCTATGCTAAGCCTCAGGCTAGCATCATTCTGAATGGAGAAAAACTGAAGGCATTCCCTCTAAAATCTGGAACAAGACAGGGATGCCCTCTCTCTCCACTTCTCTTCAACATAGTTCTCGAAACACTGGCCAGAGCAATTAGACAGACGAAAGAAATTAAAGGCATAAAAATAGGAAAAGAAGCAATTAAATTATCACTATTTGCAGATGATATGATTCTATATCTAGCAGACCCAAAAGGCTCTACAAAGAAACTATTGGAGCTAATAAATGAATTCAGCAAAGTGGCAGGATTTAAAATCAACACGCATAAATCAAAGGCATTCCTGTATATCAGCGACAAATCCTCTGAAATGGAAATGAGGACAACCACTCCATTCAAAATATCTTCAAAAAAAATAAAATACTTGGGAATCAACCTAACAAAAGAGGTGAAAGACTTATACAATGAAAACTACAGAACCCTAAAGAGAGAAATAGAAGAAGATCTTAGAAGATGGAAAAATATACCCTGTTCATGGATAGGCAGAACTAACATCATCAAAATGGCAATATTACCAAAAGTTCTCTATAGGTTTAATGCAATGCCAATCAAAATCCCAACGGCATTTCTTGTAGAAATAGAGAAAGCAATCATGAAATTCATATGGAAAAATAAAAGACCCAGAATAGCAAAAACAATGCTAAGCAAGAAGTGTGAATCAGGCGGTATAGCGATACCAGACTTCAAACTATACTACAGAGCAATAGTAACAAAAACAGCATGGTACTGGTACCAAAACAGGCGGGTGGACCAATGGTACAGAATAGAGGACACAGAAACCAATCCACAAAACTACAACTATCTTATATTTGATAAAGGGGCTAAAAGCATGCAATGGAGGAAGGACAGCATCTTCAACAAATGGTGCTGGGAAAACTGGAAATCCATATGCAACAAAATGAAACTGAATCCCTTTCTCTCGCCATGCACAAAAGTGAATTCAAAATGGATCAAGGAGCTTGATATCAAATCAGAGACGCGCCGTCTGATAGAAGAAAAAGTTGGCTACGATCTACATACTGTGGGGTCGGGCTCCAAATTCCTCAATAGGACACCCATAGCACAAAAGTTAATAACTAGAATCAACAAATGGGACTTACTCAAACTAAAAAGTTTTTTCTCAGCAAAAGAAACAATAAGAGAGGTAAATAGGGAGCCTACATCCTGGGAACAAATCTTTACTCCTCACACTTCAGATAGAGCCCTAATATCCAGAGTATACAAAGAACTCAAAAAATTAGACAATAAGAGAACAAACAACCCAATCAACAAATGGGCCAAGGACCTGAACAGACACTTCTCAGAGGAGGACATACAGTCAATCAACAAGTACATGAAAAAATGCTCACCATCTCTAGCAGTCAGAGAAATGCAAATCAAAACCACCCTAAGATACCATCTCACTCCAGTAAGATTGGCAGCCATTAGGAAGTCAAACAACAACAAGTGCTGGCGAGGATGTGGGGAAAAGGGTACACTTGTACATTGCTGGTGGGACTGCAGATTGGTGCAGCCAATTTGGAAAGCAGTATGGAGATTTCTTGGAAAGCTGGGAATGGAGCCACCATTTGACCCAGCTATTCCCCTTCTTGGTCTATTCCCTAAAGACCTAAAAAGAGCATGCTACAGGGACACTGCTACATCGATGTTCATAGCAGCACAGTTCACAATAGCAAGACTGTGGAACCAACCTAGATGCCCTTCAATAGACGAATGGATAAAAAAAATGTGGCATTTATACACAATGGAGTATTACTCTGCATTAAAAAATGACAAAATCATAGAATTTACAGGGAAATGGATGGCATTAGAGCAGATTATGCTAAGTGAAGCTAGCCAATCCCTAAAAAACAAATGCCAAATGTCTTCTTTGATATAAGGAAAGTAACTAAGAACAGAGTAGGGACGAAGAACAGGAGAAGAAGATTAACATTTAACAGGGATGAGAGGTGGGAGGGAAATGGAGAGAGAAGGTAAATTGCACGGTAATGGAAGGAGACCCTCAGGGTTATACAGTGGAGGGGGTAGAGAGAGAGGAGGGGAGGGGAGGGGAGAGGTGGGGAGGGGGGAGGGTGGATGATGGGAAAGGCAGCGGAGCACAACAGACACTAGTATGGCAATTTGTAAATCAATGGATGTGTAACTGATGTGAATCTGCAATCTGTGTATGGGGTGAAGGTGGGAGTTCATAACCCACTTGAATCAAAGTGTGGAATATGATATGTCAAGAAATTTGTAATGTTTTGAACAACCCACAATAAAAAATTAAAAAAAAAAAGAAAATAAGCAGAATGAAAATACACATATGAAAAAAGTGTTCAATATCATTTGTCATCGGGAAATGCGAATTAACACCCCAGTGAAATATCACTACACCATCCAAATGAGAAAAAAAGGACAATACCAATGTCTGGCAAGAATACACAGCAATAGTATCTCATTTTCACTAGGGGAAATGCAAAATGGTATAATCATTTTCAAAGAGAGTTTGACCATTTCTTATAAAACTAAACATAATCTTGCCATGTGATCTCACAATTGTGTTCCTGGGTATTTATCCAATTATTTGAAAATTTATGTCCACATAAAATCTTGCAATTCAAGTATTTGCTTTAACCTTGCTTTAAAATTTATGATAATTGATGATGCAAAAAAACGGAGAAGAGCCAACATAATACCATAATGGAAGAACAAAGGAGGAGGAACCATATCATCTGATTTTAAAACTTGCTATACAATTGAATTAATTCAGAAAATTTGGGGGATATTATTATTCATAATATCCCAAAACTATAAACAACCATAGTGTGTTTCAATAGGTGAATGGATAAACAGATTATGGCTTATATAGTGGAATGCTGCTGAGCGATAAAAAAGAATTAGCTCTCAAACCATGCAGATCCATGAATGAACCTCAAATGCATATTTCTAAGTGAAATAAGTCAGTCTGGAAAGGCTATATCTTATATGATTCCATTTGTATTACATTCTGAAAGAAGCAAAGCCACAGAAATGGTAGAGATCAGTTGTTACTAGGTAATAGGGATATGGGGGGAAATTGAAAAGGTGAAGCACAAGAGATACTTTCAAGATGCTGAACTATGCTGCATGACATTGAAATTGTAGACAACAAATACTCTACATTTATAAAAATCCATAGAACTTTGAAGCACCAAGAATGAACCTTAGTGTATTCAGTTAAAGAAAATCTTTTAGGATGTCAAAGAAATTCCAAGATGAAATGCAGATTGTGTTCAAAGAATGAACTTTATCACAAATGTATGAAACAATTTTGCTGAAGGGAGTTGGGGAGAAAGTTACTGACTTAGGTAAATTGGAAATCTGTGGAATCTATGAAACTAAAGCAAACAGAACTGGCTCTAGTGAATAAAGTTGTTTCCCATGGAGGCATGGGTTAACAATCTAATACCCCTGTACTTACATACTGGAATTGAATAATTAGGCAGTTGGTAGAAGTGCGATTTCTCCTTGCTGAAGTCGGGGGTGTTTTGAGCAAGGGAAGGAGGCTAAAATGATTCATGTGGTCATGGACTACAGTTGTAGACATCACTGTGAACTCATTTGTTTTAATACAGATGCAGATGGATAAATATAAAAATAGCTATAGGGGTATGTGAGTATAGGTTCAAATATAAAACAATTTCCACTGAGAGAACCTAGCAGCAATAACACATCAATGTCTATGAGCACACTTCCCTTGAACTAGGTTTCTAATACTACTCTTTAAGGAAAAAATGGCTGATTCTTAATTGAGGAAGGAATCTGTAGCATCTAACTGTGTCCGGAAATAAGTACTCAAAGAACACAACAATGAAGGCATGTCAAAGGGACAGGAAGCCAACTCCAAGAGCTCTCAATGGTGAAAACTGAAACAACTTAAGCAACAAATTGAATAATATAATATTGGATTATAGCCCTAGGTAAAAAATAAGTATCCATAAGACCATAATATTGTTAATCAATGAACGAATAAACAAATAATTTGAAGGAATAATAATTCCTTCATACAGAAGAGTTCAAAATAACTGATGTACCTAGTGCCTTTCAGCGTGGTGAAGTGTAACTGCCATCTGCTCAGGAGAGCTTTGCAAAGGACGACCTTTCAGAAAACAGACCCTGGAAAGTGGAGATATAAAGAGCAGCTCTACTGAGCAGAAGCTGGACAGTCACTACCTGAGCCAGGGGGTCAAGGGAGAATATCATCAGTATTAAGTCAGGCTGATAGTATGTGCCTTTGATAGGATGGGAATGGGATGCAAGTAGCACTTTGGGAGCTGGGGGTGTAGCTCAGGAGTAGAGTGCTTGCCTAGCAGGTGTAAGGCTGTGTTTTCATCCCTAGTGTCCAAAAAAAGTGGTGGCGGGGGGATAACAGTTTATATCTAGTTTCTCTTCCCAAACCCATAACCTCAGTCTAATCATGATAAAAACACCATCTCTCCAAAATACCTGACCAAGCCCTCGTCAAAGTTGTCAAGGCTATCAAAATCAGAGAAAAACCAAGCAATACTCACAATACAGAAAACCTAGCAAGATCTGAGAGCTAAATGTAATATGGCACCCTGGATGGGATCGTGGCCCAAAATAAAGGACAATAGGTCAATTTAAAGATATATGAATAAAGGATACACCTTAGTTAATATAAAGTATCAATGCTGGTTTATGAATTGTATCAAATATACCAATGTATGATGTTAACTTTGAGGTCAAGTGTGGGTGTGTAACATAAATTCTCTGTACAACTTCTGTGTAAATCTAAAATCATTCCAAATTGAAGCATTCTACCTATTTTTGAAAGGACCAAGGTTGAAAGTTAGATGGTGGTTGTCAAGGGCTAGGAGTAGAGAGCGGTTAATGGAAAGTTATTGTTTAATGCATGTAGAATTTTGGTTTGATAGGAAGGAAAAAAGTTCCTGAGATGGATGTAACGATGGGCACACAGTGGAGGGAATGTATTGAATGCCACTGATTTGTGTATTTGCAACTGATTAAAATGGCAAATTGTATGCTACATATATTTTATCACAATAAAAATACTCCAACCCCTCCTAAGACATAGAAAATTAGAGAAGAGAAACATCAGAAGGACTGGAAACAACATTTAAAAATAGAAAACAGAGAAAGCAGTAGGTCGGAAGGCAAGATGGATAAAATCCACAGGGGAAAATACTCCCATCACTAGATCATCAGTGGAAAAAAAAACACCTGCTATGGACCAACAAAATAGTGCCCAGGGAATATACTCCATATTCTTCACTTTTAGATTTTATACCACCCTTTCCCCCAAATCCAATGCAGAAGGCAAGGAAAACAAATTTAGTTAGTAAACTAAATTTGGTATCGAACAGAGAGACAGAACAAAAAGTGGAGTCCCTGATGTACTTTGGCCTCAGATATTGGCCCTCTGGGAAGGGGATGGAGAGAGTAACCAGATGTTGTATTTATGAACTGTCACTCAGGATCCAGGCATTGCACTATCTCTATTTTATACATTGCTGTAATCCTTACAGCAGTGTTAGATACCAGGACCATTATTTCTCACTTTAGAGGTGGCATTTGAGATCATCCTTTCCAATCACTGACTAGCATTAATTAGTGACACTGAAAATTCCCATCTACATTAGGAGTAGAGCTGAATTTTTCAGGGAGACCGTAACATAAGTGAACTTAGCTGATCCTATTTATGTTAGAGGATGCTTGCTATAAATCAAATGGTTTTCTGTCTACCAAGTCAGGAAAATGAGTTAGCAAGGCGTGTGGTCTCTGTCCTACAATGGAACTCTCATTGTTCAGCTCACTAGCTGTGGGATCTTGAGTTATTTTACATTGAGGGGACTTATTTTCACCCTCTAAACAATGGGGATAAAATTTATTCTTTGCTTATAACATCCCTCCCCCCCCCTGCATCCTTCCTTCCTTTCTTCTTCCTCTTTTTCTTTGTCATTCAGGATTAAACCCAGAGGTGCTTTACCACTGAGATACATCCCCACTCAACCCCTCACTTTTTTTTTGTGAGATAGGGTTGAGCAAAGTTGCTGAGTGTTGAGTGTCTCACTAAGTTGCTAAGGCTGGTCTCAAACTTGTGATCACTCGCCTCCACCTCCCTTGTTTCTGAAATTACAGGCATGCAACAGCATCCCCAGCTGTTATTTTTCATGTTATTATGCCTATTATATTTTTAATAACCTGAAATAATAGTATTCGTTCCTTCAAAAAAAGGGTCATAAATTGGGTAGGGGTGTGCCTCAGTGGTACATTGCATATCTATGATGGATACATAAAGCCCTGGTTTTGATCCCAAGCACCAAAAAAGGGGGTGGGGGGACGAGTATCATATAAGCTCTGTATTAATTGAAGTATCCTAGGTTCTATAAAAAAAGATAAACGCCAGGATTTCAGTGGCTTAACACAATCAAAAGTATTTCTCATTAACTCAGGAGTCCAGTGTGGATGATTTTTATATAAAGTTGGCTTTCTTCTACTGATGATTCAGGTAGGTTCTGTTTAAACTAGTAGCTCCAATAACCCTCAGGATCTCTTTGTCCTCTATATACAGGAGGAAGAGGAAAGAAGGCTAGAAAGGACTCTCTCTCTCTCTTTCATTCATGTTCCATTTGTGAGAACCATTCACATACCGTCCATAAATGCCAGGGCTGTCATGAAATATGGATCATGATAGGGAAATTATTTCCCTATAGTTCTCTATAGTATATACAGCAAAGTGCACGTTTGGGCAGAGAGTGGGTCACTTCCACTAAGCTCTGCACAGGCTTGCCAGTTGTGAACCATGAAAACCCACTCACCTGTTTGAGGACATCATAATAAGGCCTAATTCAATGGTTACCAAGTGTAATAATGACAGTTAATCCCTCAATTTTCTCTGACCTTTAAATGGTTTAATAATAATTCTATTGAAAAGTTATTTGAAATGACTTGGAAATGCTTAATATATGATTGAGATAACATTAAAAAAAATCGCTGGAGTTCCAGCATTAAGTGACCTTTAATGTAACAATGAGGCTCTTCACATTATATTTTTTCTTAACTTTCTTTCTTTATTTATTGGTATTAAAGATTGAATCCAGTGATGCTTTATGATTGACCTACATACCCAGTTCCCCAGTTCTATTTATTTATTTATGTTTAGAGATAGGATCTCACTAAGTCACTGGAGGCTGGCCTCAAACTTGCAATACTCCTATTTCAGCCCCACAAGTCTCTGATATCACAGGTGTACCCTACCATGACTGGTGTTTCTTCTTAAATTTAAAGTGAGATTTGCATGCCAGGTGTGGTGGTATATGTCTATAACCCCCAGCTACTCAGGCAGCTGACTCAGATTCCAGGACAGGTTGAGCAACTTAGATCCTTTCTCAAAATTAAAAAAAAAAAAAAGAAAGAAAAGAAAAAGAAAAAAAGAAAGAAAAGATAAAAAGGACTGGGAATGTAGCTCAGCGATAGATCTCTTGCTGAGTATGCCTAAGACCATGGGGTTGACAACCAGGACCACAAAAAATAAAAATGAAAAAGACTTGCAGAAGGGATATGATATACCATGAGACTCTCTTATATATGCAGTTTATTCTTTGTATTTACACTTATCTTTATCTTTCTCTTTCTCTCATTCTCTCTTGCTCTTCCTTAGGTTTATCAATTTTTAGTTACATATTTTGTTTAAAAATAACATCTGATCATTGTATTCATCAAGTATTTTACTTAAATAGGATGACATGCTTTTGTCCAAGTGTTTTCAAGAAAATATGAGTGTTTAAATGTAAGGGAATTACTAAGAACAAGAAACCTTGGTATAGCCACATGATATTTGTTACTAGTGTTCAAGAGTTGCTTCCAGAGGTTCTCAAACTTCAGAGTATAAAGACTTACTTGTAGGTTTGTTAGAACATAGATCATTGGGTTCCACGCACTGTTGTTTTGGATTCAGGAAGTCTCAGATGGGGGCCAGCAATTTGTGTTTCCCATTTGCAGATGATGCCAATACTGCTGCTGTAGGGACTCTATTTTGAGAACCACCTATTTGTCCATCAATTCACACCACAAAACGATAAGAAGAATGTTATCAAATCTATGCAGTTTCTTTGAGGTTGAACTATTTGATGTGCCCCAGGTTTTTAATAAAGAAAAAAAAAAGCCAAAAGACATACAGTGCTTAAGACTCAGGTTAATTTAATTCCATAATCATAAGGCAGAAGAGTACCAATTTTGGTACATGGAGACTTCTGTACTTAATTTTGACTGACCCACATAAAGCAAATGTGATTCATGTGACTTGTGATTGAAAACCCAAATTACCCAGGTTGTGAAATACAAAAGGTTTTTTTTTTTTTGTTTTTTGATGAGGCCTAAACAGAGACAAAAGTGCTAGGAGTGACTGGGTCAAAGGTGCACAGGGGAATAATTTCCCCAAATATTCAGGAAAAGAACAAGAAAATCACAGCAACTTTAAAGAAAAACAAGTAGAATATTTCCACTGAATAAGAGTCCAAAGTCTGAGCTAAATGGCTTTAAAGTTTTTCCCCTAGGCATTTACTTTTTTTTTTTTTTAAGTACAGGGGAAGTAATTCTGAGTAAGATTTATTTTTCAGATTTACTTTCATCTGAGTAAGAAGAAATATATTGTGCAGAAATGAAAAAGTGGTTTGTCCTCTTAGGTATTCAAAGCTTATGTTAAGGATTCATGAGTTATTTATTTAGAAAAATTACACCCAGGGACAATGAAGCTGGTTAATACATAGGGTGCATAAGATATTATGAAATTCAGTTTTTCAAAACCCTAGAGATAAATAATCTATTCATAACATTGTAAATTGTGAAATTAACAAATAAATGTCAAAGTGGGGTCCTGTTTAGAAAGTCTTAGGTGGCCTGGAATGAACATACGGGTCTTACTTCAAAAGGTGAACAAGGATATTAATCAGTAGTGGATTCTTTGAGGAGATGATCTGACCTGAAAAGACATCTCACACAGCAGGAAGGTAATATTTCAGCAGCTGAAGAAGCCAGTGACAAATTCTTACCACTGTCTTGCCCTCGGTGAAAAATTCTAATACAGTTAATATTTTTTTTTCTCAACTATATTTACACAGAAGTGTTATTATAAAAATGATCATGTTTTGATTTAAAGGAAGGAGAGGGTGCGAAGAAATTCTTCCCTGCACCCTGCCATTGGCAATTTTAAGAGAATGATTGTACTGTCAATTGCTTCTTTCTTCACCGCCCAATTTAATATTTCAGAAAAGTCATTCAAGGGCTGTCTTTTTTTTTCCCCCATAGTTGTCTTGTTGGCACCCTTTTATGGTGTCACTGTGCTCAGAGTGCTCATCTGCTTTGACAAGGTGAAGGTCATGCCTAAGCAGAGGCAGAGACCCAAGGTCAAGTGCACCTCCGAGCACCCTTAGAGTGAGTTTTCAGGGGTCCACCTTGCTGCCGAGGCCACCATCATCAGTCAACCCTTCTGTGAGATGTGGCAGTGGGTGTGGGGGGCAGCCCTGTAGACCCTCTCTGTTCCTTTCCCTGGCTTATGCTATGTTTTCCATTGTACCCCGACTCTATCTACCCATGCGTCCTGGTGGGCGCCAATAACATAAGCCAACCATGCCCCAGAGTTCCTCCTCCCTCCTTTCATTCCTTCTTTCCTAAATTTCTTTCCAAAAGTGTTTTTGGTATGTGTAACAGGAAAATATAAAACATAATAGAAGAAAATGCCAACTTCAGCATTTTTCTTTAATATTTTTGCATCGCTCCAAGAACTCATTTCACGCCTGCACCTTTTTCTTCAGGGTGAAAGTGCATTCAGTGTCTTTCATCTCTGTCACTTGTAGGTACATTCCCTTTCTTTAAGTCTGTCTCTCCCTTTTTTTCTCTTTTCCAAGTTTCCATGCTGTCACTTTTGAAAGGTCCCATGCTCCCCAATTTGTTGAAATACATGGCACTGTGTTGCCACTTCCCAAACTTTTTAGTGAAGGAAGCCAATGTAAGAATTGCTCAGAGAATTTCTCCTAAAGGTCAAGTAAAGGATGTGTTGAGAAAAGACAGATGTCTTGTATTAGTTGTTCTTGTTTGTTGTGTTTGGTCTCACTGTTCTGAAGCAGTGAACGCAGAAACACTAGGCCTTATAAAAGATGTTTTACACAATATCATTTCCTTTCTCATTGTTATGGAGGGCAAATGGGAAGCGTTTAGGCAATGGCTCTGCAGTTCCCTATTCATAAATTGAAGAATTTCAACAAAATTATTAACTTCCTCCTCATAAGGACAAATTCACTGTCCGCTTCCCAAATCTATTCCTGCCTGACTCTGATAAACCTAAATTTCTACACATTTTCTTTAAACACTTCTGTTTTTAATTAACTTAAAGAAAGGTCATAAAAATACCCGCCTTTTCACATTAGCTACTAGAGTATTCCTATAAAATTTTAAGCCTCAATTTCATCTCTGTCTTTTAAATCTATGTCATCTGAGTAATTCCGAGATTCCTGGTGGGCAACTTTTCTGTAACAATTTTTCCATTCTTGAATTTTATCC
The DNA here is from genome assembly GCF_021218885.2 of Marmota monax. Taxonomy (NCBI): domain Eukaryota; kingdom Metazoa; phylum Chordata; class Mammalia; order Rodentia; family Sciuridae; genus Marmota; species Marmota monax. The sequence continues at coordinate 5,402,264 of NW_026695222.1, read as the reverse complement.
TCAGCAAATATTTAGCTTGATTTCTTAAGGATTATTAGGTCTTTTCTTTTTTACTCTTTTTAGAATGTTTCCCTCTCAAAAACAGTAATTCTTTTTTTTTTGTATTTTTAAGTACAAATAATACTTGTATATATTTATAGGATGCAATGTAAAATTATATGGGTGTGTGTATTGCATTGGCTATGAAATATTTATCCTTATATTGCATATTAATCATCTCTGTGGTCCGAACATTTAAAATCTATTTTTAAACATTTTTTAAATACACAGTGACTTTAATTTCACAGTCTTCCCTGTGTTGGCTTTCAAATCTTCCCTCGTCCCACTATGAATCTCTGAAGTGTTTGTGAAAATGCCTAGAAAAAAAATGTTATTTATATAAAGATTTTTAAAAATCATCTTCATTCATTTTAAGTAATGTTTTGATAAAATGATGGAATGAATAATTTTTATTCCTCTTTGGAATATAATTAGATATGTTCCCTTTTGGACAGATTTCTTTTTCTTTTTCTCTTTATTTCTTTTCTTTTCTTTTTTTAAGGAAGGGAAGCCAGAATAGGTGGTGTAAAATGAATTGTATCTTTACCAAGAAGAAAGTAAAACACAGTATGAAAATATTTATTTTAGCTTTGAATATGACCAAAAATTAAGTCTGAATTGGAAATTATGAAAACTGATTCTTTTTATAGCTTTTAATTCTTTTTAGTAAGAAATATTCCTCCTTTAAAATCAGACATTTTTAGATTGTGATGTGACAACACTTTTGAGAAAACTGTTTGCACATTCGATTAGCTGGTATGTATCTACATATCTATTTCACAGGAAATGGTAAAAATATTTTAAAATCTGGGTAAAGATAATACAAGGTAAAACAGAGTACAGTGACTAAGAATTCACAGCCCTAAAGAATGCTTGTTTAATGGGTATAGTACTAAAAATCCTGAAACACACAGAAATACATGCAAAGCCAAAGAAAATCATCAATAGAACAATGGAGTTGATTTTTAAAAATAGTATGTGTGTGATTCAAAACAGTTTTAACATATTTTCTATGTTGATTGTTTACACAATAATAGATCATGTTTTTGGAACAGAACCAAGGCAAACTTTTATATGCAAGGGATTTAAGCAAGGACCCCCAGGAGAGAAGAGTGAGCCTGCAGGAAGCAGAAGAGCAGAGGGAAGATCCAGACAAGGGGAGACCTTCAGGTGAAGTTCCAGCCTCAGCCTCACCAGCTAAGAGCTCCACAACATAAGTTACACCTGGGAGTTTGTTCTGCCCCAAAGCAGGTTGCTGGGCTTCCCTGCTTTTGAACCTGTCAGTCAACAGCTATGAGCATTCTCAGGGAAGATAGCCTTCCAAGTACATGGTGTCTGCACAGCTGGGTGAAGTGGCTACAGGATGCCAAAGGGAGTCAAGTTGTTAGGAGTAAAGCAAACAGGCTCTGAGAAACAATACCTAACCAATAAAGAGCCAAATAGTGATCCAGTGAGCATCAACTGAGCTTTCTATAGGCACTTCAAGCAAATTTCCTGGATAATTAAAAAATGACCCTAGATTTAATCTACCTTATATAAATCATTTATAGTTCACGGTATGAATAGCTGGCCTCATTTCTTGTACTTGAATTAGCGTTGAGGTTAATGAACGTTGAGTCAAAAAGAGAGTTTTCTTCTGGTAAACTTACAGAAGCTCACGAGGACCTTGGGGTTGATTTATTGATCAACTCAGTGAATGTTCTGGTCAGGAAGATTCATTAAACATCTTACTCCCTATTAGACTCCCAGATCCATAATGCACAAATTAGCATTGGAAAAATCTCAACCGGATTCTCATCTTGTCAGAAAGGCAAAAGTGATCTTAAGAAGCAAGTCTTTGGAAAGAAAAGAAAAATTGCACATATTATCCACTTAAAATATCTTATTTTGGAAACTAGATTAACTCCCTGCACATTCAGAATGTCATATAAGATGAAAAGTTGATCTGAAGCTTGTGGTTGCTGGAACACAGAGAAAGCCTTAGGAACAGGAAAATTAGTTGTATATTTTGGAATAAATAACTTAAGAAGAAAAATGAGGCTATCTATACAAAGTGGCTACTAAGGTAAGGCGAGGATAAATGCCAATTATGTATGCTTTCAAAATTCAGAAATCACCCCATACCATGATTTAGTGAGTAAAGGAAAAAGAGATTACATTGGTTGCCAGCAAAGGGTTGATTTGGAACATCTGGAAATGGGCCAGGTTTGCTTAGAACTTCTCCTTGATTTTGCTTGGCCTCCAAGGGCCCAATTTGGAAATTGCTGCTTTAATTAGTATTGGTGCTTCAGATAAACATACTGGTCTAAAGAAGACCTTTCTTGAACGAATTGATTAGTAGTTCTCTCGTTGTTCATAGAACTCTGATGTAGTTATTTTGTAAATGGATCTAGGTGGCCTGTACAACTATCCCCATATCTTATAACTCCTACTCCTGGTTAATGAATCTTCTTTGTAGGCAGCTTCATCTTTATTTACGATCTAGGGCAGAGGTTCTCAAAGTTCAGATTCCATCTGAATCACACTGAAGCTTATTAAAAAAAAAAAAAAAAGCAGATGTGTGAGCCCTACCCCAAATGTTCTGAATCAATGGATCTAGGGTAGCAACAGAGGATTTGCGTTTTTCTCATGTTTCAAGTGATGTTGATGTCATTGGCAAGGGGCCGCACTTTGAGAACCACTGGAGAAATAAGGGAATTCAAGTCCTCAAAGCAGTAAAGTAGTATATCCAAATATTATATTAAGGTAGGACTGCGGGAATAGGAGGAGCTTGCTCTGCCAGATGAAAACACTTGACTGCCTGTTCAGCCATAGTGAAATAGGTATAGACCAGAGATAGTATCTTAGATGACTCAAAGGGACAATCTGGCTACAATTAAATCATCTGGACTTTTCAAGTGGAAACAGCTTTGTTTTCCTGATGAATCTATATCATTTCCATATTTCTTTTCAAAAGACCTTTTATGGAAATTAGATTCTTTGCTCACCCAAAATATTCATGAAGATGGTTTTCAGCACTTATGAAACTATTTGCAAAATGATGGATGCTATTTCTAGTTAATCTGATTAGTCTAAAATAAGGACTTTTGCTTAGCACAGACAGTAATAGAAAATTGTGAGAATGGATCTTATCATAGTTGAGATCATTTCAATGAAAACTCTAGTCCTTAAAAAACATGGTGTCATCTGTCCTCCAAAGTGTTAATCCCTCCATGACATGGTAGGTAATAAATTAGAATTAGTAAAATAAAATATACTGTTCACAAAGATCTAATATATTCCTGATTTTATCCAACTTTAGAATACATGTAGATATACCACAGCGATTATGGAGGTTTTTTTTTCTCAGTTTTTTTATAATGTCAACCAAAAAAGGTAAAAGTGACATAATTACTATCATGTTAAATGTCACCTGGCTTACATTCATCATTTTGAAAAATTGCCAAAATATATTTTTTATTTTATTTTTCTAGTTTTTTCATGTATTCTAATTTGTTATATGTGAGAGTAGAATGCGTTTCCATTCATAGTACACATATAGAGCACAATGTTTCTTGTCTCTGATTGTACACAAAGTAGAGTCACACCATTCGTGTCTTCATTACTGTACTTAAGGTTATGATATCCATCTCATTCCACCATCTTTCCTACCCCCATGTCTTCTCCTTTCCCTTCCCTCCCCTTTCCCTATCTAAAGTTCCTCCATTCCTCCAATGCTCCCCCACCCCCATTGTGGATCAGCATTCATTTACTGAAAATGCCATGATTTTATTCTTTTTTAATGCTGAATAATATTCCATTGTGTATATACGCCACATTTCTTTATCCATTCATCTACTGAAGGGCATCTAGGTTGGTTCTACAATTTAGCTATTATGAATCATGCTGCTATAAACATTGATGTGGCTGTGTCACTGTATTATTTTTTTTTAACTCTTTGGGTATAAACCTAGGAATGGGATAGCTGAGTCAAATGGTGGTTCCATTTCAAGTTTTCCAAGGAATCTCTATACTGATTTTCCAACTTTCTTAATAAAACTCCCATAGCTCAGGAAATAAAATCAAGAATCCATAAATAAATGGATTCAAACTAAAATGCTGCTTCTTAGCAAAAGAAATAAATAGAGAGCCTACAGAATGGGAGCAAATTTTTACTACATGCACATCAGATACAGCACAAATCTCCAGGATATATAAAGAGAACTCTAAAATCTTAACCCCCAAAATAAACAAATAACTCAATCAATAAATGGGCCAATGAGCCAAAATATATTTTTTAATATAATGTGTTCCAGGATCTACGAAGCATGTATGGCAGTATTCCCTCTCAGAGTCATAGATACATCCCTTTAGCCTATAAATGGTCAGGTTTTATTAATTTTATGTCTTAATAAAGTTTTGGTAGTGAGGATATAGTTTATGTTTTGCTGCATTTAACATATATGAGTATATAAAAATTCCTCAGGTTTCTAAAAAAAGAAATAAGGAGAAAATTTGGCCATTGAACAATGCGGGTCTAAATTATCCCACCTGCTAATTTACAAAGAACACACTTCGTAAATAAGTGCTGTTATATTTCACATTGCTTGTGCCGACATAGCCTCTGAAAAGTAGTGTTTCATTCTTCTTATTTATTATTTTATTTTTTGTCCATGAACAAAGACTGAAGTGGGTTTTCTTTTCCTTTTAATTGCTCAATACTCCTGGTGCATTATCAGTATTGAAAAATAATTTGAGAAAAAAATTAATTTGCAGATATATGGATTCTTTTTTTGACCTGTACCCCATCTCAGTGATCTTGGGCAATTGAAATATTTGCTCTGGGACTTGGCTTCTTCATTTGTGATCTGTTTCAGCTTTATAAGGCTTGGATTCTGTTATTGTAATTGTTTCTAGATGGTTGTATTCAATAATGGTGATGGCATTGCAATCAGTTGTGTGCTTGGTAGGTCCTCAAGATATGTAAATTCATCCACATTCCTTTTTTTAATTAAATGCATTAGAACTTAAAATAATGGAAGTAGTGTATTAGTCAACTATTGCTTAAATACAAATTACTACAAACTTGGTAGCTTAAAACAGCAAACATTTATTATGTTACAGAGGGTCATAGTCTCATCTTCTTAGGGTTTCTTAAATTTGCAATGAAATTGTCTTTGGGATTGTGTGCTTACCTGGTGTTTTAGTTTATGAGAGATTTCAGATCCTTGCTGGAATTCACTTCCATGAATTCTAGGGCTGAGACTCTTATCACATACAGACCTTCTTTTTGTTGTTGTTGTTGTTGTTTTGCTTTGTTTTTGTTTTTGGTAGTGGGTAGTGACCCCAAGGGTGCTTTACTACTGAAAGACATCCCCAGTTTTTGTTTTGTTTTGTTTTTTAAATCTTGAGACAGGGTTGTCTATGGCCTCACTGGGTTGCTGAGATTTTTTTTATTATTATTGGTCGTTCAAAACATTACACAGCTCTTGACATATCATATTTCATACATTTGATTCAAGTGGGTTATGAACTCCCATTTTTACTCCGTATACAGATTGCAGAATCACTGTGAACTTGTGATCCTTCTGCCTCAGCCTCAAAAGTTACTGAGATGATAGACATATACCACAGAAGACTCAGGCCTTCCTTTTCTTATATAGTATACTATAAATCTATCAGATTAGCGTCTTTGCTGCTTCTAGGTCCTTTTCACAAAGACTTACTCAGGATGTGTCTCTCTTGGTTACCTGAAAAATCATTTCCCATTTGCCATATTACCTAACATAATCATAGTACCCATAGCCCATCACCTCTGCCATATGATGTTAGTTGGAAACAAGTTGCAGATCCTGTTTATGTTCAAAGGGAGAGGATTACACAGAGGTACAGATACATTAGGGCAGGAAGAATCTTGGCCATGTTACAATTCTGCCCAGTACAGGTGTGTTTGTAGGTTTTCATCACTGTGACTAAAATACCTGACAATTTTTGAAGCTGGAAAAAGTTTATTTTGGGATCATGGTTTCAGAGGTTCAGTCCATGATTAGCCAACTGCATTGATCTGGGCCTGAGGTGAGACAGAACATCATGATGGGAAGGCATGGCAGAGAAATAGTAGCCAGGAAGCTGAGAGAAGGAGGATGTACTTCCTCCAGCCACACCCCACCTGCCTACAGATACCACCCAATACAATAGTCCTTTCAAGTTATTAACCCATCAAATTGGTTAATCCACTGAAGAGGTTACATTTCTCATCATCTAATCATTTCATTTCTAAAAATTATTACAGGAGCTTTTGGAGGATACCTTACATCTAAAATGTACCATCTTGCCCCTGAGCCCCAAAAGATCATATCCACCTCACAATGAAAGATGCATTTAGTTTATTTTTAAGATTTCCCATAGAATTAACAGTTCCAGCAATTCCCAAAAGTCCAAATTCAGTTTCTTCTGTGACTTAAGGCAAATTCTTTGTTGTGAACCCTTGTGAGACCAAAAGAAGGTTAAATCTACCCAATATACAATGATACAGAGTAAACTTTTCTATTCCAATGGGGAGAAACAGGCATAGAAAGAAGGAATAGGACCAAATTAAGACCAAAGCCCAGTTAGCTAAATATTAAGTTCTTTAGCTCCTGGCATCCTGTGCACATAGTGGCAAGAGTTGATCTTCAAAAGTCTTGTGAAGCCCCACCTCTTGCTGGTTGCAACCCACATGGTCACTCTCTTAGACTAGCTCTTTTCATAGCCAGTAGCTTTCCTTAGCAGAAATTCCACCTCACTGGCATCTTTAAATCGCAGAGCTCTCCTCTCCTTCTCAAGCCTTTATGTATTTCCTTCTCAGAGGCTTCCTGAAGGGATTCTGACCCTGGTACATTTTGCATGACCTCCCAAGACTTCCTTTGAAATCTTGTAGGGAGGTCTCCATAACCTCTTAACTCCAGCATCCTACTTTCCTGCAGAACCAGAACCACATGGATGATGCCAAAGTCTGCCACCAGCTTGAACAGGAGTTGGATCCCTTTGGAGCAGAGTTTCAGTGACCTCTGTACCTGGGGAGCTGAACATGATGAAACAAATCCTGGGGAACCAACTTTCTAGGCTCCCCTGAGTGAGCAGGGTATCCCCAAGTTCTCTTAAAATAATTTTTACTTGTACATTTCTAAGACTGCAAAGGGTATGCTCTTGCAAATTCCTGAGATGGCCTCAAGACACCTTTCCTATTTTCTTTATGCATAGTACTCAACAAATTCTCCTCCTCCTCCTCCTCCTCTTCCTTCTCAGGATTAAACCCAGGCAGCTTAACCACTGAGTCAAATCTTGAGATCTTTTTTTCCTTTTAATGTTTTTTTGAAAGACAGGATCTTGATGTGTTTCTTGGTACCTTGCTATGTTGAAGAGGCTGTCTTTGAACTTGTGATCCTCCTGCTAAACTTCTCTTTAATGGCAATAATATCTACAACTTCCTTGGTCTTCACTTTTCTTGCCAAACTGCAAAATTTTCAAATCTATTCTCTCCACCTTTTCTACTGATTATCACAGTAAAATTGGCTAAAAGTTGTCAGTAATATCCATGCCACTGCCTGAATGATGTGTTGCCTTGAAATTCCCTTCACCAGATTAATAAATTCAACCTCACACAATGTCTCAGGACATGGGGAAAATGCAGACTACTTCTTTGCCAGAATGTAACATGAATGTCAATAGTCAAATTTCTGATAGAGTCCTCATTCCTTTCTGAAACCTCATGAGCACAGTCTTTACTGTCCATATTCCTGTCAGCATTATGGTCTGAGCTACCACTGGAATCATCCATTACACTCTGTTCAAAACACTCTAAGGCATTTTAGCATGTATCTCTAAACATTTCCAAACTCTTCTCACAAAGATTTCTAAACCACATGGTCTGGTTAATCACAGCACCAACATCACTTCTTTGTACCAGTTTCTGTGACAGTCATGTTTTTGTCACTTGACCAAAACACCTGACAAGAACAATTTAAAGGAGGGATGGAAGCATGGCATAAGAATCTTCTGGTTTACCTTCTACCTCCTGGACTGCTTCCTTTCTGAATCCTTACAGTTCATCCTTTTTCACTCCAGATATCTAAAAGGCCACTAAGTATTTATTAGCCATTTAACTTCGTAACTACATCACATCTTCTTACCCCTGAGTTCTGTATTCTCAGATTCAGAAAACTGCAGATCAAAAATATTAGTAAGGAAAGGGACTGTTTCCATACTGAACAGGTACATTACTTTTTTCTTGCCATTATTCCATAGACAATACAATATAGCACCTGTTTACATAACATTTACATTATATTAAGTGTTTTAATGAAACTAGAGATGACTTGCAGTATGTGGAAGGTTGCATGCAAATACTGGGCCATTTACATAAGGGACTTGAGCATCCATAGGCTTTGTAATCCACAGGGTTCCTGGAACCAAACTCACAAGGATACTGAGGGAAACCTGTATATATTCTGATATCAAAGTTTGATTGAAGATCTGGTCATGCCAACCTCCTGCTCAAAATACTACAACAACTTTGATTGCTTGTTGAATACATGCAAAAATCCTTAAATTGGCCATAATGCCCTATATGTCTAGATATCAGTGAGACTGTCTACTCTAGTATGCTGTTCTTTGTTATAGTATCCTGTTTCTTTTTTTCCCAGGGCCCTCACAGAAGACTCTTTTCTCTTCCTGAGTACTTCTGCCCCTTTTACTGCTTCTTTGATGAATCAACTCTGTCATGACTTTCTCAGAGAGATCTCTTTGCCTAGGGCTACTGCTGCAGAACCTGGTACCCAACTCTAAGTACTCGCCCTTTTATAAATTGACACTTGCTGAAGCCATCTCCAAATTGCAATTTTTCTATTCTGTGAGTCCCCTTATTGGGTTTCTTTTTACTCATCATTATATCCCCATTTCTTAACTTAGTGTCTGCTACATTATAGGTGCTCAGTAAAAATTCATTAAAAAAATAGAATAGTGAGGTTTTTCAAGTCCTTAAGTTTTCCACAAACCACATCTGGCCTTTAGATGTTATCTGAATCGTCAGTATAGTTGCCTTCTATTTCTCTAAGCCTCACTGTCTTTTCTGATCTCTGTTTTTTACCCAGTTGACTCATAAAATTTGTACCTGGCTGAGATACCTCTGTGAATTAAAAAATGCATTCAGAAATACTGCCTGGTTTTCTAATCCAGTTTCATCTTGGATATTGATCTTGACACTTGAAGAATGCACAAACTCTGGACCTTGGTGAATTTCTTATATTTGTAGGAAGCATGATGGCAAAATGAAGGAAGAAAGCAAAGAAAAATGACAAATACCCTCCACATTTTCTGCCACACTTGTCATGTACTTACCAATGCCATCAGGATAATGAATTTTGAAATAGGTCCAGAGATACATTTCAGACACAAGTAAAAAGGAAGATAATATACAAAAGCATTGGAAACCCCCACACCCTCTATATTCATTTTTTTCTATTAAATTTAAGAGAATATGAGAATCTGATAAGTACAAGATGTGTTGGCCAACTTTATATGTCCTAGGTTGCTTGTAACAGTAGATATCTAGTTGATTTTCTGAGTAAAGGTGGAATTGACTGATGTTTTTTACATTATGTTCTTCCTAGAGCCAAAGGCAGCAAATACTGTCCTCAGTAGGGTGTCATTCTTTCTGTAAACCAGGACAGAATACACCCTCTGTGCTGGACTTCTTGTTAAGCATTATACCAATGGAGATGAAAAAGCAAGTTCATTTTGTCAAGAGAGTCACAAACAAGTCCAAAGACCCTATGTCAAGATACCGTACAGTACAACCCATAACACATGACCTATCTTGTGCTTTCTTTCCATGCCAAATGTTAGTCTAATTTTGTATTTAATTGAAAACATAAAAGTGAAATCAGTTTTCACTGGAAGGTGCTTCTCTTATTTAGGTTTCAAGTTTTTAAGAAATATCTTTCCAGTACTAGGTTTTCAAACACTTTTTATTTTGTTCATTTGTATTCGACATTTTTCTTCTAGATGCTTTATCTGCCAGCTTTTGCCATTTCCAGTAGGATCTTTTACTTTCACTTGGGATGGGAAATATTGCAAGCATAAGGATTCATGTGAATGCATTGTTCCCTGCGTGCTGAATGGAGATCTTAGTTTAATATCTCAGTTGATTAAGCAGCAGCTCAATAAGGAAGATGTTGCTGGCATCTGCATCTGTGTTTGACAGATAAGGATACCAGGCGAACACAAACATCTGCAGTAATTTGCTTAATATTGCATTGATGACAAGTGATAATGCCAAGCAAGAACTTAGATTTTTCTGCCTCCTAGCTTTAAGAAATTTGCATTATATTAACTTAAGCGTGTTTAAATAAAAGAGATCCAGATGTGTCACCTTTTTTTTGTTCTCTGCTCTGTTGTATTGATGACTGGTGCATCTCATTTCCATTGGTGTTACTTATGCTAAGACTTCATCATAGGTTGTGGATAAAAGACAAAAAAAAAAAAAACATGCATAGGGAACAAAGGAAACAGGAGACCAGGTAGAAGACAAGGCAGAGATTTTTTTTTTTTTTTAAGAGCTATACTGCTTAGATTTTGTACCTCCTCAAAAACAGAATAAAGGAACAAAGCATTTAGTTTAAGTCCATCTGCTTCTTTTAAAATTAAAACCCCTTCATTAAAGGGCTCTAAAATAGGGTTTTTAACTTGTGCTTTGTACGGATATTTGGCAGTCAAAAATATATCAATGTATTCCACTTGTGGTAAATCGAGGTTGAACAACTTAATGAATACACCACATGTAGAGGTATACATAATCACACACACCACACCACACACACCCAACCATTAATATCTTCTGTGTGAAAAGCTCATGACTGTAATTGCTGCTGTGATTATATATTATGTGAACTTGAAGCACGTTATTATATTGGGTGACTAATGGAATTTGGTAACAATGCACAGAAATTTGTATTCTGGAAAGAGTTGAGTTTTAAATTGTATTATTTCCTGATTTTGCAGTGGATTTCATGGCTCATCTACCTCACAGTAAGTTTGAGGCTGATGGATTGAAATTTTTCTGCTGAATGGTAAACATCAGAGACCATTCAGTTTTCCCTTAGCTTGCAAGAATCAGTTTTCTCATCATTCATTCAAAATTTAAAAATAACACACAATCCTCAAAAACCTTTGATCACTGTTAATTTACTTTTATCCATTCTTACAAAGGGAGAAAGCACAATAGTCCAGTACATGCATTAGGGATCCTGGAAGTATGATTCCCAATTTTCGCAGGTGTCATTGTGAGCCTGAAATAAAGGGGTCTGTTACTGCATTTTTCCTTTACTCCTCCAAGCAAGTCACATGACTGTGTACTCAGATCCCTTTTTGGCTGTTGGATGGGCTTAGAGGTTAAAGAAAACCAATTTTCTCCTTCAACTTTTTAAAGACATTTTTAATGTTATGAATAATAGTACAAACGATAAGTAGTAGTTCCTGCCAACATAAAACAATTTCAATGATTGCTTGAATTTCTTAACACTTAAAGACTTGTAGAGAATAAAATTTAATACAAAGAAAAATTTTTAAATAGAAGTTGATGGCATTTTTCTTCAGTTAAATCCAGGCCTAGATTGTTCAAGATCAGGCACACTTTTACATGCAATAGATGTAATATTTTTGACAGTTCCATGTAGAAAGAAATGACAGTTACAGATTCTTCACGTAATGTATAAATACTGTATAGTGTTATCAATCATGTTAACCTAAAAGCCTTATAGCAACAGCCTATGTGTGTGTATCTATCAGTACTTCTCAAAGTGTGGTCCTTGGACAAACAGCATCAGCATTACTGGAAGTTTATTAGAGACAGAGATTCTCAAGTCTGCTGCACACTTACTGAACCAAAACTCTGATGAGAGGTATCCAGCTAATCTATGTTATAGCAACCTTCCAGAAGACTAAGTTTTAAGAGCCACTACTTTGGAAGGTGTTATCATCCTCATTTAGTTGATTATACAATTGATGCTCGGCATGAGAAAATGGTTGGCTGAAGACATGACAATTAATTTCAGGGCCCTTACTTATGCTTATGTTTCCTGTTTGTGTATCAGGTGATCCCCCGCTCTTAAGAAAGGAGCAAAATAGGGTTGGGAGGGGAAGGGAGGGGGCAGGGGGTTAACAAGGATGGTGGAATGTGATGGACATCGTTATCCAAAGTACATGTTCAAAGACACGAATTGGTGTGAACATACTTTATATACAATCAGAGATATGAAAAATTGTGCTCTATATGTGTAACAAGAATTGTAATGCATTCTGCTGTCATTTATTTTTAAAAAATCAATTAAAAAAGAAAGGAGCAAAGTAGTAGTGAATTTTGCAAAGCTAGAAAACAGTAACTCTTAAATGAACTAAGAAAGGGACCATTTCACCATTTTATAATAATGAAAGTGGGTAGTTAAAACTATTAAGGAAAGAAAATTAACCTAGAAAAAGTTTCAGTGACACAAATAACATTGTTGTGGTCCTGTGCATTGAGTTCTTCATTTTCCTCTTAGGGGAGGAGAGAAAAAGATGTAGTTAAGCCTCAGAGGGGTGGCTGTTGCATGTTAATAGAAGGAAGAGATACTATTTTAATGATCACTTTCTCACCGAATGAGTCCATGAAGAGTTTTTCCACCTGGGTCTTTCCCATGCCACATTACCCACATCGATGATGCCCTGCAGTGGTTTTCCAGTACATGCAATTTTACACACACGGGTGAGAGAAATTTCTTAGTCCTCTGGTGTCAGAATGAATCCCTAGGGTAGATGGCATTAACTACCCTTGGTGGCTTGGGAATGGAATGCTTCCTTGGAGCTGAAAGTAGAAAACAGTGTTCATTATCGGTAATATAAAAGTCTATCTAATGCTGCTTGCTACGATGTAGGTTCTTTGTGAACTCAATTTGGGCTTTGTGTATATTATCAAACAAGTAACACTTCAGTCTGTAGTCTGTTCAGCTGGGAGGAACTTCCTTGAATAGAACCAAACATAAATACCATTGCTTTATGATAAGCAGGACAGTCACATTAGGTCCACTAAATCTGAAGGTGATCCCTAGTGTACATCCCAAGTGGGCCGGGGTTTTCTGTACATAGCTCCTTGCTCTGTGCATTTGCACCTACCTTTTATTCTTTCTGAAAACACCTGTCACCCTCTCCCCCATGCAAATTTATAAGACTGACAAACTCCTGAAGGATCTTATCCTGTGGATTGGCTGAAAGGATGCCATAGCTTTCTATAGCCTATTTCTATGCATTTTCAAAGATTTTATCTTTGCATTTTGTCACTTAATCCTTAGTACTGTAGCCTGACACATTGTTGACACGTAATTCATAATGCTTGAGTGACTTAAAGACTGCCATTTGCACTTAGATAAACATCTTAGACCAACGTTTCCAAAATGCACTATCATTTTGTCCAAAATTGCAAGTCCCAGTGAGGAAGATAGAAATCCCATCACTGTTTTTCATTCCTCTCTGGACTTCTGTTCCATTCTACACCATATTGCCTTTCTCATCTCTCTTCATATTATGTATCTTCATCTTGTCTCCTAGATTTCCACTCAGTTCCACCTTTTAGATTAAACTGAATCAGGTCGGTTCCTTTTCTGTTTCCCCTCTTCCAGCATATGGATTGGTTGTCGTTGCTGTGGAGATGAAGAAACTTGAGCCAGATGCTCAACTTCCTCAAGGCTGATTTTCCCATCCTGTCTCCATAAAGAGCTTTATAATGCATTTGCCTAGGGGAAGCATGGAATTCCAGGTTGATACTGTTGTTATCTAACACTGATCAGGTCCCTTCAATATAGTGGATGAAATGGCCTTGGAGAAAACAGTAGCACTTTAGATCTATCCTGCAAGATTCTTACCTGGTTTCCACCTATCATACCACAGGGCTTGGAAGGGCTTCCACAGGGCCATACACAGTGTGAAATGGGCTATGGAATCCTCTAAAATGGGGAAAAGAAGCCTTTCAAAATCGGGGTGAGCACGAGAAGAGACCCAATGTTTTACAGCTTCCTTTATTCCTCAGAAATGTTCTGTTAGACTTGCTGTGTGGGTTGGCATTTCAGGGTAGGGACTCTACCTGTGATTTGACCCCGATTTCATTGCAGCCTTAGGAAAATTATCAGACCATTTTCACCAGACTTGTTTTGGAATTGGTGGTAGCTATTTGAAAAAGCTGCCTGGGAACACAGTGGGCAGGCACTTGGGGATCTTCTTGCAGTCTAGGAGAAGTCAGACATTCCTGTCCTGAGGGACCGTCAGTTAGCCACTGAAATATGACATAGGTTGGACATCTGGAATCTCTTTAAGACAAGTCTATTCATGGCACCCCGGTCCTGTCTGGTGAGTGGCAGAGTCCATTGTATAACTTTATGACATGTGTGTCACAAACCTCATGGATCAGTGTCCTTAGCTGAACTTTCAGGGTTTCCCACCCCCTGACATCATCTGCATGACTTCTCTTCGCATGTTCAACACTCCACCCAAATGGAATACTGAATGACCCCCATGTGAATCCCCTCCCACACCGCCACTGTGTCTGGGGTGTTGTTCTTCTTTACTCCTGTGTGCCTCTTGATCTTCTTCTCTCTACTCCCTTTCCCTTCAATGTTCTACAAGTGTCTGAAGACCATGAGCATCTCAAGATTCAGCCCAAGCCTCTAGTCCATTCTTGTTTGGGTTATTGTGAACCCTGCACCTGGGATGAGCTCTCTGCCTCCCCACTTCTCTTCTCCAAGCTTAATGACCCCTCCATGGAGTTTTCTTCCAGCCTCTAGGGGGCAGACTCTTTTTTCTCTGTTGACCTCCCACAGCAGTTAACGGAATTTGACTTTAAAGCACCCTCTCTTGTCTTACTCATCTACATTTATTTACCTCCCTACTTGATGGTGATCCAGGGAAGCAATCACATCTTATGTATCTTATGCTGAGAGTAACTTCCATATTGGAGATGTTTAATAATGGAAAATGCACAAAAGAAAAATATAGGGTCATGAGGTTTATGTACAAAATGCTGGGGTTGCAGGAGGCAGATCCATATCTTTACCTTGGCTGGATGAGCTAGTAGTAATACCTGTGAGCTTCCATCCTCCTCCCTAATCCTCCATCCCTGCTGACATTTCCTTGTGTCTTTGCCTGTATTCTGTGACTCCCAGGATTGTTTTCAACAGTGGAACAAAAAGGACTGACTCCTCATGATTTAGGAATGGCTTGGAGGATAAATTGGGGACTCAAACCATGCACTTTATGCTTTCCAGATGTGTTACAATATATGTTAAACTGAACAGTTAGCAGTTAGCCATCTTTTTGTTTCCATCCTATTTCAGCTGAGAAGTGATAAAAGAGGGGAAAATAGCCTAACTGCAGAGAAATGTTCAGGCAAGTCTCAAGACAATATTATTTTTTTAAAGGGATGTCAGTGACATAAAACAAAGAAAAAATATCTGTGTGGTTGCTTAACAATTTCACATTTTTGCCTTCCAGGAGACGGAGCTGTTAGATCTCAGCCTTGTCAAGGATGCCAGGTGTGGGAAGCATGCCAAAGCTCCCAAGGTAGGAAGTGGAGCATTGTTCATGTACCAGCTGCGGCCTTATTTATCTGTGTCATGATATCAATTAATTTACCCAATTAAAAGTTTCTTTGTTGTAGCTATTGCAAGACACAACAGCCAGTGTGCCCTAAACACTTCCACTTTCATTAAAATATGAATGAACATATGGGCAGTGCAACCTTGGGGCTTGCTTCAAGCCCTGGACTTTATTTTTGTTTGAGGAAAAAATATAACAATGCCAAAGTTACAGGTTAAGCATTCGTAATCAGAAAATCTGAAATTGGAATAATAAATCTAAATATGAAAATCTGCAATCTCTGGAGCACCAATGCAGTCCATGCCATAAGTAGAAAATTCCACACCTGACCTCATGTGATAACGGATCACAGTCAAAATTTGGGTGCACTAAAAA
The DNA here is from genome assembly GCF_021218885.2 of Marmota monax. NCBI lineage: Eukaryota > Metazoa > Chordata > Mammalia > Rodentia > Sciuridae > Marmota > Marmota monax. The sequence goes on along the minus strand of NW_026695222.1, from coordinate 5,386,211 downwards.
TATTGTATAAAATTACTTTCAGGTTGTGTGTAAGCTGTATTTGAAACATAGATGAATTTTGTGTTTAAATTTGGGTCTCATCCTCAAGGGTCCTTATTATGTATATGCAAATATTCAAAAATCTGAAAAAAAAATCTGAAACCCTGTGTTTCCCAATCATTTCAGACAATGGATACTTAACCTGTACTGGTTAATTCTAAGTGGTTAATGTGTGCCTGAAATAATTTTTAAAAATATCCTTGAAACTTATAACATTTAGATGTGATGAATGGAAATTCTACATAACTAGAACATTCTACAATTAAAATAATTCCACCCATGAGACCCAAAAGATGTAAATTCTTAATTCTGAAAATGTTACTGGAGAAGACCAGCATACTTTGGGATCAGTTGTGTGGGATGACATTTGTTTTGGCATGAAAAACTTGCTGAGAAATAATCAAGGAAGTGTTTTCAGTTCATTTATATTTGGAAGATTATTTTAAACTGTTGGATGAAGAAAATATGTTTTTTTTTTTAAACTTAGATTATTTGGTAAGGAATAGTAGCAGGATGTGTTGACTCACCATCAAAGTCAAAAACTATTCTTTATCATATTTAAAACAGTGCTTTTGAATACTTCATTTTTAGCAGAAAGAGTATTAGCAAAAATAGAAGTACAGTTTCCATTTAGGAGCCCAGAGCTTCTCTGTCTATTTGATATAAAGCTAGAGATTTCCATATGGTTGTGGCGGTGCAGACCTTTAATTCCAGCTATTGGAGGATTGCAAGTTCAAGGTCAGCATGGGCAACTTAAACACTTTCTGATCCTGTCACTAAGTGAAATAAGCAAGCCTCAGAAAATCAAGCGTCGAATGTTTTCTGTCATATGTGGAAGCTAGAGTGAAATAAGGGGAAAAAATGTGGAGAGAATCACATGAAAATATTAGGGAGATCAGTGAAGCCGAGGACAGAGATTTAGAGGGAGAGAAGAATGACCTGAAAAGGGAGGGATTGTGGAATGAAATTGACCAAATTATGCCGTGTGTGTGTGTGTGTGTGTGTGTATAGATCATAGCAAATTCTTTTTTATATGTGTGTATATATGTATATATGTGTGTATATGTGTATATATGTGTGTGTATACATATAAATATATGAATATATATATATTCATATATTTATGAATATATATATATATATATATATATATATATATACACATCTGTGTGTGTGTGTGTATACACACAGATAGATATATATGGAAGACCATAAAGTAGATGAAGGAGAACATGGAGAAGGAAGGAGAGGAAAGAGGAAGGGACTGAAATAGAGCAAATTATATTCCATGCATATGAATATGTCAAAATGAAACCCACTATTATGTATAACTATAATGCACTTACAAAAAATGTTTTTTAAGGACTGGAATGTAGCTCTGTGGCAGAATGCTTGCCTAGCCTAACATGTTCAAGGTCCTGGATTCAATCCCCAGCCCTGAAAAAAAAAAATGATGACTTTCTTTTTGAGAATTTTCCTACAACTTTTGTCTTATCTCTTAAAAGTCAAAATTAGTTTCTTTAACATCCAGGATGACTGATTGCTTCAGATTTGCAGGGGGAAATAAAAAATTACTCCTGTGATGTCTCTCTTTAGAGATATAAAAATGCCTTAGAGCAAATGCAGAGATGAAAGTTTGGAGCTGAAATGGTTAAAGTGGCTCAGTTTAAAATGTGAAAAATGAAAGTTGTAGAAAGAAAAATCAAAACTGTTTTCCTTCAGAAGGCTTCTAAAAGTATTTAGTGTGAAACTAGCTCATTATGTGCATCCATCTCCTAGTAATAGGGAATTTCAATACCTTTGATCTTTCAATTCTATCGAGTTTGTCATAATTAATACTTTGTTGATGATTGAAAATTGTTCACAGTTTTTAGCATAGAAAGAATCTATACTTTTCCTCTTCTCCCAACAACATGTCAGCCAACTTTTATATAAGCCTGTTAGTTCCAACAACTACAGTGTATCAATAACAAAGCTCTGAAGTTGGTCTTCTAATGCAAGCTTATTAGCCTAACTTGAGATTTCAGTATCAACATTGGCTAAAGACAGTTGTCTGAAGAACATCAGAGCCTTCTTTGTCTCAGGCATCAGGAGTCAAAGTCAATTGTATTGGCACATGAAGAGTTCCATGCTGGAATCTGTCTCTCTTATTGCAGTTCACAGCTAGCTTATTAGTTAAGTGTTTCATTTATGGATGCAGTTTGATAAATGTCTATTGAATGTTGATAAATGAACAGAAGTAGCATCTGTGCTCTGATAATCTGATAAACCATTATTAGATCCTAAAATATTTCTCTCCATGATAGACTTTTAACACCCAGAATACCCTGGCTTTGGTGTTTCAGTTAATGCTTTCTTTGAGGGGGGAGGGGGGAGGGGGAAGTGCTTCCTCTGTGCATTATACCTGCCTATGGCTTTCTTACTTTCCTCCTCCTTTCTGGTGTTTAAGAGCCTCACTCTAACATTTTCAGAGCCTGGTTCTGTTGAATATTACCCTTGTGGCTTTGCTGAGCATCAGACTTCTTCCTCATAGGACCAATGATGATGATAATAATAAGTTCTTTATATGATTGCTGTAAGGAACAAAAAATAATTCATTAACAAATCTCTCGCACAGGAGTTCTCAAATTTAATTGCTCATGGAATCACCTGAGAAACTTTAAAAGCTTCTGTTGCCTGTTTCCCACTTCCAAAGTACCACATTAATCTAACTGATACAGATGGGGCATGGATATCAGGGTTTTAGAAAACAAATTTGCAGCAAAATTTGAGCATCCCTACTTAAATTATGGTAGTATTTAATAACCACTCACTAAAAACTCAGTACTAGCAACTATTGTTGATATGGTCATTGTTTTATTTGTTTCTTTTTCTGTGTTGGGGATGGAGCGCAGGGCCTCATACTTTCTAAGCAAGTGCTCTGCCACTGAACTATCCCCTCTCAGCCCCACATCATTATTTTGTTATTATCATTAAAATTTTCAGGTTTGATTTGCAGTAAGTGGATTTTTGTTTCATTCACCCAAGTTAGAAAAGTTTATATTATGGGGCTGAAAGGGGCTATGTCCATTAATAGACAAGACAAAGGCGATTATAAGAATATTAGTTTAAAACTCTTTAACTTGACAGCCAGACGGTGGTGCATAACCTCTGATCCCTCAACTCCTGGAGGCTGAGGTAGAAGAATCACAGATTCAAGATCCACCTGGGAACTTAGACCCTAAATAGAATAAAATATAAAATAAAAGGGCTGGGGCTATAACTTAGAGGGAGAATGCTCTTTGGTTTGATCCCCAGTACTGCAGAATAAATGAATAGAAATCTTTAAGTTGACAATTTGAATTCAAACTGGATAAATAACAACATAATTTATTTAAAATATTTGAAAAGTGTTGCAAATTTCAATGCAAGTGGTGGGTTCCAGGAAAGTCTCATTCAGCTCTTCAATTCATGTCACTAGGGACTAGGCACCTTTTTTTTTTCTCGAAAGTCTGGCTTCCAGTGTTCTGGAAGAGGCCCCTTTTTCATTCTCTGGTACCCCTTGGTGATTGCCCCCTGCAAATCGCCCTTGGTAGCTCCTGACTTGACAGCAGTTCCATGGAGTGTGGGCTAGAAGAGAGACTAGCTGTCCAAGAGCCTTCCAGAATGATTACAGTAGAACACCTTGTCAGAGAAGACATGGTGGAGGAGGACGGCTAAATAAGATACCATTAAGATAGTTGGAACAAAAGCAGCAGAACAGTGAAAAATTAAAAGTGTAAAGATATCAATATAGAGTGAGCAAATCTTGGAAACTTAGGACAAACAGGCAGTGTAACAGGAAGACAGATTGAGTGCAAGACTTTCTCCAGAAGCTTCCAAACCACAAAGGAAGGAAAAAAACATTTGTGGAACATGTATCAAAATACCCAGGCACCCTGCAAATATTTATCTATGTATTCATATTATTTTGTTTTTCACAGCATCTCATTACATAAAAATCCAACATCTCTTTGAAAATGAACTGTTTTCTATGCCTGCTGTGATTTGAAATAGCATTTATAGGAAATGGAAAAGGCTTCCACACGCTGCCTTGTTAATAAATTTAAATGTTGACTCTCGATACAATGCATAGCATTCCAAATCTGCTTTTCTATATGTAGCCTTCGTTCAAGTTGCTAGCTTTTAAATTTCTCACGGGAGAGACATTGGGAGATTAAAAAAAAATTCAAATGTAAAAACCAGAGGAAAACAAATTTGAATCCTTTGAAATCTAAAATGTATTTATATTTTCATTCTTGGTGTCTTCTTCCAACTCTCCATGGTTTATGTAGTACATGTAAGGACAACGTGCTGAGGTTGATACATCTTGTCTGTGCTATACACTTGTGCTCCCTAGATTGTCATTTCAAAGGGATCTTCCTTTTTTAAAAGAGTGTTTATCACTGTGCCTTCTCATCTATTAGTAGTTCTTGACCCAACAGATCAATTTAGTAGCACATGTGTAGCATTCATAAAATGAAGCAGACCTGACTAGAATTAAAAAACAAAAAAAACAAAAAAACAGAATCTTGTGCAAGAGTAACTGGGTTTCTGAAATTTTGCTCATGGTCATGAATCCATATTCTGGATTACAATACAAAGCATATATATTTGTTTTACTGTGTGCCAAATGAGAAAGACTTCAAAGATGCAAATGAAAAGAGATGATTTCTTCATCTTCTGCATTCTTAGGATGTACTTTTCTGTAGGTGTACTGAAAAGTGGATGAACTAGGAAAATGGAGATGTAGGTGCAGATACCACCTCTGCCATTAATGAGCTCAAAGAAGTTGTATTTTCTGCCTGGTCCTTTATTTTGTCCTCTGTGAAATGGGAGTACAGGCTGCATGCCTGGTTTTCGGTGTATAATTCCTGTTAGCCTTTTGATTCCAAATTTTAAATCAGAAAGTGAATCAAGCCAAAACTCTTCCTCTTCTAAAAGTGATGTGGAACAAGTTGAAATGACCTAAAACTTCTTATCTTGGTCATGGCAAACCAGATGAACTAAAAAACAAAAACAAAGCAAATAAAATCAGGTCACAATCGAACCAAAGTAAGATGCTATGCACACAAAAAGGAAGAAAAACATGTCATACTTTGCACATAGCTTTTTGAATGCAATTCTAAGTGCTTTCAGACTCCATAGGGAACAAGCTCACCGTTATGGATGATCCCCCAACTTTAGTGCATGAAAATCGTATGCGGCTGACATGTGCATACAGCAATAACCTTGAGAAATATTTCTACCATTTTACTTTATTTTCAAACTGTTTTTTGTTTGGGTTTTTTTTTTTTTTTTGTATTCTGAGGACACAGATTCACATACTTATTTGATGACCTTTTCATTCTGTGGGTGAAGGGCAGTTTATTTCAGATATGTAATATTAATTTCATTATGACTCCTTGTAAGTATCTAGGTCCCAATTAAATTCTAGATGGTATATAGTATCATCAGAATCCCCAAAGGCAGATTAGAGTAAATTAAATTTTAAAAATTGATTCAGCTTTGCTTTCCTAATCCCTATATAAAAAGAGATTAGTTCATTTTTTTACTGGTTTGACCAAATTGTCATTGAGAGACAATTTGTGACAGGCGCTGTTCTAGGCACAGGGAAAGCAGCTCTTTGTGTGACTTTCTATTTAGGAATGATGGTACTGGTATATTGGTCCTTACAAATAAAAAGCAAAAATGAAAAGAAAACCCTCATTTGTTTGCCAATTTTCCTAGGTAACTGTTTTTCACCTTGGTAGATTTCAAGTCACCAACCTGACATCACTGAATGGAGAGGTGAAAAGCAATGTACATCGAAGCCTAAAGCCCTATATGAATAGGTCCAAGGGTGGGGAAAACAGGTAACAGATGAGACCTACTGAGAAAAGTAGGGCAGGATAGGAGACCATAGACCCGAAATGATGGCGAAGCTAGTTTTCTTCTTCTCTCTCTCTCTCTCTCTCTCTCTCTCTCTCTCTCTCTCTCTCTCTCTCTTAATGAGTCCCACAGGAATAAGTTATCTTGATACAATGCAGTCATGTGAGTAGGGACATGAATTTAGCAAGGGAGAGAACTAGGTTAATGACCACAGGAGGAGCACTCCAGGCAGGGAGCACAGCAAGAGCAGAGGCCCTGAGGTGGGAGCATGCAGAGCTTGTTTGAGGAATAAATAGCAAGGAGGTCAGTGCTATCAGGGGCGTCAGGGCTCATGCACTATGCTGATGACTGGGGTTTTCCTCTGATAGATTTGAGGGGCGTCTGAAAGCTCTGAGGAGGGGGTAACAAGGTTTGAGCTTCTGAAAAGCATTGCTGGTGGCTGTGTTCAATGCATACTATAGAGGACACAGGAAGAAGCGAGGGAAACCAACTAGCTGGCTATTGCAAACATCCTGGGTAGTGGGGATGGTGACTTGTAACCAACATGGTATCTACAGAGCTGGTGAAAAAAAAAAAAAAGACCGAATCTGAATGTGTGCTGAAGATGGAGACGCAGGTCAGTGTGTTGGATGGGAAGTAAAAGAAAAAGAAAGGATTGAAGAATAACTGTTTGTGTTTTGACTTGGGAAATTAGGAGAATTGCGTTGCCATGTCCTAACACAGAAGAAGAACTGAACACACTTGAATTGAAAAAAAACGCAGGTTTTGGATAGGTAAGGTTTGAGATGCCTGTTATACTTCTAATTGATAATGTCAGTAAGAAATGAGATCTGAAATACAGGGTAGTTGTTGGCCCTGTAGGTATAACTTTGAGTATTTTAAATTTGATATTTGGGTGAAATCTCCTAAGGAATGTGGGTTTAGAAGAATGCAGTCTGAAGTCTGAACCATGAAGCCTTCAAGAAATTTAGGCAGAACTAACAAGAGACTGAGAATGGTACATACCCTAAAGAACTGAAAGTAGAAACTCGGTTACTTTTATACTGATGTCAATCAATGGATGAATGGATATGCAATAGGTAGTATATGCTTCAAATGGGATATGATTCAGCCTTAAAAAGGAATAAGATGTTAACACATGTTGCAACATGAATAAACCTTGACAATATTACACTAAGTAAAATAATCCAGACCCATAAATTTATTTGCATGAGGTTTCTAGAGTAGTCAAATGCACAGAGAAAGTAAAATTATAGTTGTCAGGCCCATGGAAGGGGAGGATGGGGGATTATGGTTTAATGGGTACAGAGTTTCTGTTTGAGAAGATGAAAAAATTCTAGATGTGGATGGTGACAGTGGTCATTATTTACTTAATGCTACTGACCTTTACACTTAAAATTATAAATCTTTTGCTGTGTATAAAAAAGGAACAGCCAGTGAGGAGGGAAAAGATAGAACAGATCATATCCTTCATATCTAGAAATGTGTTTTGAGAAAACGGGAGTCCTGGGATGAATTTGGGTCAAATGATTAATTTCATTCTATCCTTTTTCTTTTTTAACTTAACACGTTTTCACACTTTTATTTTATTGAACACACCCCTGTATGTACATATATTTACAGATATGAATATAAACTATATATACACACATGCTTTAATTTTTTTTTCCTATATCAGGAACATTCCTTGCTAATATTCAGAGTAGTTCATTTATTTAAGGGTTGTCGAAACTCAAACAGCTCATCATAGAATCTGGATGCCAGCATATAAATCTCATAATGAGCTGTTATTTGGATGTTATACAACAGCGGTTTCAATGAATCATCTATGAGGACTGGAGTTGAAATGAGTACTTTATTTATTGTCCCCTTTTGTTGATTATAATCTATTTCCCTCACTTTGAACCGTTTACCATTGTATGAAACCGCAAACATAAAATTTGAGTTAGCTATTTTGAGGATTAGAAAAGAAAAAGAAAACTCTTTATACAACAAAATAAAACTTTCTTCCTTTTTCACTTAATCGCTGATGAGATCAACCTTTGGTCCTTATTCTTGACTCCAAATATTTCTTAATTTGCCTAACATGTTGCAATAGGTTTTTTTTTTTTTCCTCCACCTTTGGTTGGTTTGTTTTTTGTCATTCTGACAAAATGTGTTTATTTACGTCTTTACCAAATGGAGAAAAATTGGTCAAAAAATTTACAGAACTCTGTGCCCCTGTGTGTGTTGGTGATTTTGATAGCTATTCAAATTTATCTTCAGATGTAAATTATATGGCATAGTTCCTTTTTTTATGTTCATTAAATTCCATAGATGTCAGTGGTTTCCTTGGAAACTAAAACCTTTATATAACTAGTCAGAGATTTGGTAGCAGAAATATCGGGATGCTGGGGCGTGGTGGTTAGGGAATGGTTCCCTTGGTTAGATATTTGCATTTAAAACTCTTCTGGATTTTTTCCTTTCCCCTTACCCTCATGGCAGTTCAATAGTGAACAGGAAAAGAATTGCAAAGCTACTGTTAAGGTATAGAATATCATTTGTAATAACTAAAAGCTTTTTACTTTTACAAAACAATCTCAGGTAGGCATAGTTTTTCTGGGATGTTGGTGTTATTTTTTATGTTTGAGAAGTGATTGGTATGTCTTTTATCAGCAGTTAAATGAAAGCGTTTGGTCAATGCATACATCACTCAGTATAATAACACATATCCACCAGTAAAATACAATAAACTGAAAATGTGTGTGGTTGAGTCAGGATTCTGTGTTTTTTTTAATAATTGCAAGTAGCATTCTTGGTACCCTGCCCCTAAGAGGTCAAAAAGTTCTTGATGGTGGTATAGAGAGATAAAGGAAGACCTCAGTTCTACTAAGAACATTTTCATTGTGGCCAAACTGGACCCCTTGTTCAAAAGGAGATTAGTAACATTCGTTCACTAAACCCACATCTCTTCAGAATGCTGTAATTCATTTTATGATTGCATGTACCTCATGTAATTTTCCTCTAAATCTGATTGGTTTTACAAGCAATGGTGCAGAGTTACATTTTGGAAACATCTCTCAATTTCAATTTTTTTCAAGTGCAGAAATACGCCATCTTGTGGATATATCTGTTAGCAATTTTAAAATTCTATATAGTGACCCTCTCTCTAAGCCACAGCTTTCAATCTTAGGTTCTAATATAGAGATAAGCAAAACATTGGGGGAGCTGTTAAAATCATGATATTCAGTCCACACCCAGATCAATTAAATTAAAATGTGTGGTGTGGGGCTTAGGCACCATGTTTTCTTTTTTTTTTTTTTTTTTTTTTTTTTTTTTTTTTTAATTTTTTATTGTGGGTTGTTCAAAACATTACAAATTTCTTGACATATCATATTCCACACTTTGATTCTAGTGGGTTATGAACTCCCACCTTCACCCCATACACAGATTGCAGATTCACATCAGTTACACATCCATTGATTTACAAATTGCCATACTAGTGTCTGTTGTGCTCCGCAGGCACCATGTTTTCTTTGTTAGTTCCTTTGAGTTTCTGGTGTTCAATGAGACCAATAACTCTAAGTAAAAAGAATATCAGCTAAAATAAAGGTTGCTCTTTTTTAAAATAGGAATTTTTATTTTTCAGAATGACACTGAGAATTTTTCTACAACATATGCTACTCGAAAGGACTACTAATCAGTCTAGTCTTTTTAAAACCTGGCCACTATACTTAATACAAAGAAGTGTGCATAATACTTACCTTAGTCTCTTCTGCCTGACATAAAAACAAGTGCCACAGACTGGGTGGTGTAAATAAGACAGTTATTTTGTCACAATTTTGAAAGCAAGAAGAGATCAAGGTGTCACCAGGGCTGTTTTCATTGGAGACCCTTCTTTCCCTGTATCTTCACATGGTCTTTCCTCTGGATCTAACTATGTCCTAATTTCCTATGCTGATAAAGAACAAATCATTTTGTATTAGGACCCACTCTAATTACCTCCCTTTACCTTAATTACTTCATTAAAGCCCTCAACACCATTACATTTTAAGTTCCTATGGTTACAACTTCAACCTATGAATTTTGAGGGGATTATAATTCAGTCCACAAAATTATTTCCTCATGATATTACAAAACCAAGTTTATGATTTACTTCTTTCTAAGGAGTATACTATAAGATTATTTCACTCTTGATCTAATAAAGATAAGTGGATTTTTTTTCTTGATAGTCAATGATTGTCAAAATGGATAGAATTTTGTAGTCAGAATAATTTCAGAAATAGACATGGTTGCTTTTTTTGAATTGGTTTTATTGCAGAATATGTTGTTTTCGTCTCTTTATCTCTCATATTTGTATATCCTGGAATGACCAATGTGTGTCTTTGTACATTGTAAGTGCCTAATGGAGAATAGTCATTACAGATGCAAACTCTTGTGTCAGACAATCAAGCCTCAAGGCCAGTCATAAACTGTATAACTCAGTGATTTATTCCATATCTCTGAGACTTAGTTTCCATATCTGAAATATAGGAATAATCTCCATGTCTATCTCATGTTGTTGCTGAAATGACTCAATGATAAAGCGTATGAAAAGGACTAAACACAACTTTCACTACATTTTATGTGCTAAATATATTTTAGCTGTCATTATTAATAGATTTTACTAAACAGATAAAATGGGTAATTGATACTTATTGGATATTTCATAGTGGGCAAAAGGAAATTAAAGTTGCATAATTCACCTGCTTAATAGAATTTTTTGTTCTGCTATAGATTGATTCACAGTGTTAAATATATATTTTTGTAGCTTTAATGTTTAAGCCTACCTATGAGAATATTTTTTATATTAACTATAGAGAAATGAACTTGGAGCATATTTATCTTTTCAGCTGAACACCTACCTCCAGAGAACCATTATAGCAATCCTATTTTATTAAGACTTACAGTTCTTATTTAGAAAACTGCCTAGATTTGCCAACACTTAAGTGGATTTTCCCAACAATCAAAATAATTTTAGAGCAATTCACTTTCAGTTAAGAACATGTTGGTATCTTTTTCTGCACTATGAAGCCATTGATACAAAATCCAAAGCACTGTTTTGAAATAGAATAACAAGGCTTGAGGTCAGAGAGACCCAGATTCAAACCCAAGTGCACATATGACCTGAGAGATCCCAGAAAGTCTTTTTTAGTTCCTCTGTGGATGCTAATACCTGTCTGGATAGCATGGTCTGACAAGTTGTATTTTGACTGGTAACAAGACACAGATCATTTTTTTTTTTTACCATAGGATTTCACAGTTTGCTACTTCTCTTTCAACCTGTTTTAAGCTTATCTTTTGGTTTACCTAGCACCTTGTGATACTGATACATAATTATGCATATGCATTATTTGAACTGCCTCCATTAGGAAGATCAGGTTCTAAGGCATTTTGGTAAGTAATTTGGCACATGATCTAACAGGGGGAAAGTACAGGGATGTAATCTGACACGTAATTTAACAGAGGAATGGGAGTAGGCCTTAGAAATACGAGACATTACATTTCCTTTTCAGCATCAGGACAGAGCAGAATGAATGCCATGTTAGTTTTTGTGGGCTGTGAGTGCTATAGTTTGAATATCTGTGCTTCCTCCAAGATTCATGTGCAAATTTATCCTTGAATGTAATAATATTAAGAGGTGGGTTCTTCAGCTGGTGATTATATCACAAGTGTTCCTCAGGTATGGGATTAAGACCCTCATAAAAGAAGTTTCACAAAGGGACCTCCTTCCCCGCCACCTTTGCTCATCCACCTTCCACTATGGGACATAGCATTCGAGGCACTTTAAGAGACACTGAAACTGGTGCCTTGTTCTTGAATTTCCTGTCCTCTAAAACTGTAAGAAATGAAATTGTAATGGCTTGCGAATTCCTCAGGTATTTTGTTACAGTGGCACAAATGGACAAAGACACTGGGTTTTAGCTTGAGATCTTCCGTTGGTGGAATGATCTTGGAGGAATCTTCTCATCCCTTTTCTGATAATAATGAACAAGATGATCTCTAGACACTGAAGATGATATTTACAGACACATTGATTTATTATGAGGCTTAAATGATGTATATGCCTCAAATAGCTTTGCCAGGAGTATTATGTGGTGGAGTAATATTCACCAGGAAACTTGGTAGCTTGGAAGAAACTTAAGGGTATGTACTAGTTTATTCTGAAAATTGTAAACTTTCTTACATTTACCATAAAAATATGAAATCCTACATCATAGCCTTTGCATGTGATAACTGGCACATAATACGTATTTTCATGGATGAAAGAATTCTTTCTATGTAGTTTTCCTTTCCTGAATGTGAACACAGTTAACAATCTTAGGTTTCTAAACTGAAATTTCAAGTATTCAAAAAAATAGCATTGATATTACCTAAAATGTATCAATTAAGAGTCAAAAGAAAGTAGTGTGATAATTGCTCTTTGAAAAATATCTGGGGCTGGGAGTATAGCTCAATTGGTAGAGTGCTTGCCTTGCATGCATGAAGCCCTGGGTTCAATCCCCAGCACCAAAAACAAAACAAAACAAAACAAAACAAAACAAAAAAAACACTCCTGAAAGATATCTTTAAATGGCACAAATATACTTATCCAAAACTGGTGAAACTACTGTCCACTGAGATTTTGGCAAGACAGTATAGACTAACTAGTTAAGCAACAGTTAGTTCAACAGTGTTTAAACCGTGACATGAAATCATTAGGACGAATAGGTCAGAAAATTCTATTCCCCATACACCTACCCATTTTCTTGGTGTCTTTTAATATTTCCACACCCATATGCTGCTTTATATGTAAATCTGTGCCTGAGCATTTACCTATTTCAGATATGCCCCTGGGGAGTTGGAAGAAGAATTTGCTTGTCACCATCTCCAGGAATAAGCCTGACTCTATGAACAGTCACTCCATTTTTCTCAGGGTCAGAGAATACTTTTTAAAGACCATAACTCAGAAGTTCTCCAGGCAAATTCCTTAGAATACTAATAGGTTTTACAAAAGTGTTTGGGGCTGGAACTGTAAGTTAGTGGTAGAGCACGTGCTTAGCATTTGAGAGACACTGAGTTCAAGCCTCCGGCACCCAAAATAAACAAATAAATAAAAAGTGTTTTCTGGTTGATAAGTGTGGGAAGTGTTGGATTTCTCTATTACAGGATTTCTCACTGCCTTTGATTCGTTAGATGTGGATTTTATGACCTTTTTGTCACAAGTATATCACAGGATTAATATTCTCCTGAATTTGAATTCACATTAGTAAATTGGTTATTGACAGTTATTGTGAAAGTAAGCATTTTGGAACACCAGGTTTTAGGAGGAACGTCTGTTCTCACAGTAGGGCAGACACCCAATGAAAGATGTTTAATGATCAAATTCTTAGGTGACCTAAACTAGAAAGTGTTTCTTGAATCTTCTGATAATACATTGTTGAATTTTTGTCTTGCATTATATCATGGACTGTTTTTAATATTGAACTTTAACAATTACCATTAGTACCATTTATCATTTTTCAAATTGAGATTTTGGTGCATGACAGAAAACCATCAAAATTATTCACAGATTACCACAACACAAAAGTCTTCTTCATTTCCAAGGTACCTAGAATCTAGTTTGGAACTTTAGTGAGCCTACTGCCTGCTCTAACACTAAATGTGAGATTTCATGCCTGCTGACAATTTTTTCTGGAGATCTGTTTTCTGTGGATTTGCATATCATCACTTATATAAAAATGATGTCACTTGGCCTTCCCAGAATGATCTTAAGTCAACATAAAACTTGATTTGAGGTTACATTAAAAGGGAATAGAAATTATTGGGGTAAGAATAGTTTTTAAAATACATAGCTTCTACCTGTTTCTATGTGTATGCGTATGTATGTGTTTGTCTGTCTGAGAAGTAGAGATTTTTGACTCTGTGATTTCATGTGAATTGATTTCAATGCTCTGAAAGTGAAGCTTTGATTCTATAACCTCATGTTGGTGGCATGGGACAGCCTTGCTTAAAGATGCTCCACCAGAATTACCCATGTAACCATGTCAAGTCATAGAATTTCTTCATGTCTTGATTTCCTCATTCATAAAATAAAGCAAATGGAGCTATTTCTAGGGTCATTATGAAGATTATAGGACATAATATATTTCATAGGTAGTAGCTTTGGTTGTGCTTAAAATCAGAGGTCATAGTATATATGTTCAACAGACTTGAAGTCCATTTCATTTTTTAACAATTTAGACTTTTCTATATGGTTATACTGTCTAAGTGTTTTCTTTATATATTTGCATTTTCCATCAGCATTATGGAGGATTCTCACTTATTATCATTTTTTTCCTTTTAATCATTCATTTAACTACCTTTTATTTATTTATTGCCTTGGTATTAGGGATTGAACCTAGTACCACTGAGCTTCATCCTCAGCCCTTTTTATTTTTTATTTTGAAACAGGGTCTTGCCAAGTTGCTCAGGTTATCTTCAACCTTGCCATACTCCTACCTCAGACTTAGAGTCACTGGGGTTATAGGTGCACATCACTATACCTGGCATTAATAACATTGTTTTAAAAAGTTTTGTTCATTACTCATGTTTCAAAAATACTAAGATAATTTTTAAATTTTTTTTTAATTTTTTATTGTTGGTTGTTCAAAACATTACATAGTTCTTGATATATCATATATCACACTTTGATTCAAGTGGGTTATGAACTCCCATTTTTACCCCATATACAGATTGCAGAATCACATCAGTTACACATCCATTGATTTACATATTGCCATACTAAATTTTTACATTAAACATTTCCTTACTAAATTATTTCGGGGTTTGTAATACCTTAGTTAAAAATTGTTGTGAAACACATGTTTTTATAAATGTTATTAAAAGTTACATTTCACTATTTTAGTTGAAATTTTAAAGCAGCTCATTTTGCATCTGATAGGAATTACATTGGCTTAATTCTTATAGAGTACCTTAGTATGCATTTAATAAGAGTTTTTAAAGTTTCATGAGTTGAAACACACACAAATATTCTGGGCAGTTAAACAACTATTGCCCTGATAATTTTTGCCATATCTTTACTTTGTGAAATGAGCCAATGAGAGAGAGTAATTTTGTGGGGCTCTGAAACATGCTTCTCAATTAATCATGCCTTTGCAATATTATCTGAATTCCTTAGAAGGCATTGTTTACACATTTTTCTTATACAAATATGAATACCAGATGGAAATCTAAATAAAATTAATTTAAGAAATATGTTATTATTTCTGTCCCTCACAGATATCAAATGATGTAGCATGGCTGAATAAAGAAAACTAAATTTTATGTTTATATAATTGTAAAAGTCAATAAATTTTTCAAATAAGTTCTCCATACATACTATGAAAAAGAATTGCTCTTAGAATATCAAAATAAAAATAGGTGATTGAGTGGGATAGTTTGCCGCAGTCTGGCTGGGCACAAATGCCGCAGTCTGGCTGGGCACACAATCACGAGCCACCACACAGCTTGTAGATTCAAACAGCAACTCTTTATTCCCGAACTCACACCAGCCGTCTACAAACACGTTCTGGGGAAATCCACGTTCTCTGCCCAAATCCACCTCCACTGGGCTTCTATCTCCAAAATATACTGTCTAAATCCCATGAGAACTCAAGGGGAACTCAGGCAGCAGGATACGCCCTATTCCCAGCAGGAATAATCTTAAACCTTAAACCTGGAACCTAAACCAGGAACGCCCTAAACAGGATTATCTTAAAACCGGGAACACCCTAATCTGCCTTGGTCCTTGAGCAAGGTCACTTACATTCAATGTCACTGCAACATGTCAGCAACATGGGGTACGCTGGCAAGAAAATTGTCATACCTACTTGGCTAATGGCTCCCAGCAATAGTTCATAGAGTTAGTGGTTTATAGAACTTTCAAAAGAATGTGAAAGAGTAAATTGTGCAAGTACTGACAAACTAGACTTGATATTTAATTTTATGGTTAACTGCTCAAAATTTCATAGTTTGAGTAGATAGTTCTTAAGTCAAATAAGGATATTGTAGAGCATTTGAAACACTGGAAGTGTGACGAGAGCCCTATTTTTCCATGTTTAAAAGAAAAAAAAAAGTAAATTGTTAATCTCGTATGCACAATATGGAAAGTCATAGTAGATCGAATCTCTGCTCCGTAAATATTTTTCCCCTGATACTTAACTGTGCCACAATTAGGCCTAAATTCTTTCAAGTAAATTCTTAGAAATGTTCTAAGTATTTAGAAACTCATTAAGCGCTTTTAATCATATCCTTTAAACATTCTGCTTTTAATTTGCCAATATTCACGCTCAGTTCAAGATTTTAAATTGAGAAACTATGAAGTCGGAACAGAAAAACAATATATGGAGCTGAACCTCGTCTTGCTTTTTCTAAACTGAGCTTGTTTCTCTGACAAGATATTAGACAGTAAGTCATGTATCTAGGACCATATAGCTGCAGAGGAAGTAGGGGTGCAGAAAGTTCAGGAGTATTCTCTGACTCTTGTCTGTGACATTCTTGCCCCAGTTAATAAGGTGTGGTACTGCAGACTGAAGGGCAGAAATTCAAGGCTGGGGTGAATCTAAGCCAGTTAAAAATATTTTTTTAGTCCTAACAAAACATGTTTCTTTAGTAGCATTAGGTGGTATTAGTTGCATGCACAATTTTCACACATTATTAATCCTACCACTACATTGGAACTCTACAATTCTGCATCCTTGGCACTAAATAAATTCTTCTGGCTGTATGACTTAGAAGAGAAAAGCTAATTATTTTCATGGCCAGTTCTGAATTTTGCCTTGGTGAAGATTCAGTCTATAAAAATGAGAACTTGTCCAAAGGATAGTTTAAAAACAGGAGGAAAGAATGACAGAACAGGATTCTGTCTTTAATTTCATCAACTTCTGAAGCTACTACAGAAAAATTCTTTTCAGAAAAAAAGTGTAGACTAAATAAATTGCCTAAGAGGTTGAATAATTCCAGATACAACAAGTTATGTGTTTATTTCCCAAAAGATCCAACTGTGTTCAACTGCGTATTTATAAATATGACATATTAAAGTTCTTTTATCTGACCTGACATAGGAAATTTGGCCATAGTTCTAACTATTATTCATATTTATCAGTTTTGTGGCTAAATAAAAATATGTTGATTCAAATTTGTATTTACTTTTCAGTATCCACTTATTATGGAGTGGTTTAAAAATCTCTGCTTTATTTTTGCTACTATTAGTAACTCTAATAGTAATCTATCTTCATTCAGCATTCTTTGATGTGTTTTCTCTAAAACGTAATCCTAGCAATGGGATTATAGACCTAAATAGATCAAATTAAATTCATTGTCTTGAGACTCTAACTTATGACTTCTTTTTCCATGTGGGTAAATATATTATTACATTAATATATTTGCTTGTTTGTTATACTTTGTACAGAATAATTCTAGATAAAAATACAGGTGCTACTTGTAACAAATCAAGTAGAGAAAATTTGTTTCCTTGCAGTTCTCTTTATCTCTTAGCATGTTTCTCACTAAAAATATATGTTCCAAGGATATTAAAATTAATCAGCTATTCAGTTTGATTAAATCATTTAAAATTATATTCAGCTTTGGGGATTGCAATTATTTATTCTTTTTTTAAAAATTTGACATTCTGAAAATATAAAGTATTCCCATAGTTCAAGATTCAAAATTATATACATGAGAATACACAAGAATGCTCATTCCCATCCATGTCCTTTCCATTCGATTTCTACCTTCCTTCTGATGTTTCCCCATCATGTTTTTCTTTGCAAACCTAAGGAAGCGCAGATACACAAATGCATACCAGCTATCTAGGCCATTCATCTCTGATAAAAATAAATCTTCTTTATTCTTTTGTAAACTGCATAGTATTCCATGGCATGTTTATACCCTTGGTCTTGCAATCACTCTCCTGTGGATGAGCATGTTAGGTGCTTCTAATGCCTTATTATGTGATGCATAAGGCTGTAAGTGAAAAAAAAATTATGCCTCCCTTTACAAAGGCAGAGGTCCAGTTTCAGGATAAATTCCTAGGATTGTTGAATTTGTTAATATTTCAGCTTCATGGAATTTTATTGGTGTCTTTTTCTTTTCTTTTTTATTTGTTTGTTTTTACTGTTTTCTACTTCTCCCTGCAACATAGAAGAGGATCTTTATTCCCTCAACCCCAACTTCACCACAAAGTGTATTGTCAAGGTTTTTATGTCTGCAGATTTTGTGAGAAATGTTATGAGTATAGTTTTAACTTGCATTTCTTCTAATATACATGAAAGCAAACATTCCTTCTATTTGAGAGAGAGAGAGAGAGAATATGTGTCATCTGTCTTATTATGCCTGGCACCTGAAACAAAAGCATTTATTGCTCTCAGTTCTGGTTGCCAGGAAGGCCAAGATGAAGGTACTAGAAGATCTGGTGTCTAGCAAAGGCCTGCTTCCTGGTTTGCCAATAGTGACCTTCTCTTTATATCTTCACATGGTAGAGAACAGGGACAGGGAGAGGGGCTCTCAGGTTTCCTGTTCTAAGGACATTAATCCCATTTGTGGATGATCTCATTCCCTCCCAATAGCCCCATCTCCAAATACCATCACATCCGAGATTAGAGGACAGCATATGAATTCTAGAATTTGGCCCATAGCTGAATATTTGTTCATGTATTTTGCATATTTTTCACTTGGGAGTTTTTTACCTTCCCATGATTATTTTAGAAATCTCTGTATATATTTGGAGAATCAACTCTCTCATAGATGTACAAAAGTGTTCTCTTGCTTTGTTTTTGCCTTTTGATTTTGCTTAGGGCATTTTTTGCCATGTAATATTTTGCTTTCATTTTTATGCGATCAATTTTTCAATATCTTCTTTTATTACTTTTGGATTTTTGAAGAGCAGTAAGTTTTTTCCATAGTTAATTTATAAAAAAAAAAATGTACTCAGATTTTTTCTAGCATAGTTTCATCTTTTTACATTTATATCCTAGATCACCTTGATTTTTTCCTGTTGTTTGCTATGAGGTATGCATACAATTTTAGTTTTCTAGTTTATTCCAATGCTATTTTTACATTCATTATTTAATATTGTTGAATTGCATACATGTACAAATATGTAACAAGAAATCTCACCATATATACAATTATAATACATCATAAAAAACAACATGTAAAAAAATCTTGAAAAGAAAAATCCAATTGTATCTTTTAAAATTTCCTTTTTTGTGTGTCCCAATATCATTTATTTAGAATTCTGTGTTTTGCATTCTTTTTGAAGGAGTTGAACTTATGTCCTGTGAATTGAAATACTACCTTTCTCATGTACAATGTTTCCATATGGACCTGGACCTATTTCTTGTTTATTTATGTGTTCTCACAGTTCAATCCATCTATGAACATTTACTATGTTAAATCAAGTGGATTTTTTTTCAGGAGGGACCCAAGAAATCAAATGTCACCATATTTTTTTAATCAATTATATTGACTAATACTGTTCCCTGGTTTGCAGCCTCCATAGAAAAATTGTTTTTCCCATGGCAATTGTTATATGAGATTTTAAAATTGTATATATAAGTTTAAATATTTATGGTTTGGATTATATAAATATTTATGGTTTGGATGTGAGGTTTCCCCTAAAAGCTCATGTGTGAGGTAATGTAAGAAGACATAGAGGAGAAATGATTGGGTTATGAGGTAACCACAAACCTACAATATGTCATTTCTAGTTTGGAAATTTTAATTTTTTTAATTTCATTTTTTCAAATTTCTAGCAAATGAAAAACAAAATACTAATAAATACTAATTAAGGAAATGACATTATCTTATTCATTTAACTGCGAAGTCAAGGAAATCAAAATAAGTCAAGAAAACTTGAGGTTAGTCTGTTTTATAAATTAGACTTTCAGAAATCTATGTTACCATCAAGTTGTTCATTCTATAATTTCTGAGTGCATTTTATGTAAAAATAACTCCTGTGCATTATTCATGTTGACAGACCCTTTAAATAGCCATAAAGCATGTGGGAGCAGAGTAATGCTGCATCTGCCCTGTGCTTTTTAAGTCTATCAATTTTATGAGATGGAAATCCTGCATAATTTCAGAACTTTTCTAATGTTCCCAACTGTGGTGGCATAGGGAAGTACCTTAGCCTCATTATGTGGGTGAAAATGTCATATGTCTTGATAGGGTTTTTATCCAAGGAAGGTGAGAACTGTCAGTTTCACTTCCTAACTGATAAAAATGAAATGTTACAAGTTGAATAAGTTTTACTTTAAATGAAAGTCAGGAGTAGCTACTGTGACTTGCCTGTTTGTGCCAGGGTTCTTCCTGACAGTGGTCACCAGGCACACGGCTACTGTGACATGTAGGACTTTGGGGGTCTGAAAATTAAAACTGATACCCTGAGTTTCCTTAGGGTATCAGTCTGGTTTTATGAATTTAAATAATTGTTTTAAAAAAAGAAACAATCCATCCATCTACTAAAGACTAAATTCTAGGTACTAAAAGTCATTAAAAAGTGTTTGCTTCCGCTGCAGCAACAATTCATTGCAGTTTCCTGTTTTCATTTCCCAGAAAGTCTGTAAATGATATACCACCAAATGCTATTTTAACTTAGTAATATGTCTCAGAAATTATGTCTTATCAATTCACTTCTATCTACTTCATTCCTTTTTTCTGAAATGGTAAGGTACTCTTATTTTATAGTGGTGCCATAATTTACATATTGAGTCACTTCTTAAACATTTTGTGGTTTCCAGGTTTTTTGGTGCTCCTAACAGTGCGTTAATGCACATTCATTAAATATATCTATTATTTTTCTTTTTGGTATTGGAGATTGGACCCATGGATACTTTACCACCAAAGTACATCCTCATCCCTTTGTATTTGTTTATGTATTTTTTAAATTTTGAGACAAGATCTCACTAAGTTGCTTAGCACCTTGCTAAGTTTCTGACACTAGCCTCAAACTTATGATCCTCCTGTCTCAGCTTTCTGAGTTGCTGGGATTAGAGGTGTACCCTACCTTGCCACGCCCAATAAATATATTTTTGACCAAAAATATGAATTTCCTATAAGTGAAATTGCTGGGTCAAATTGCACATTTTAAATTATGAAATATGTTGCCAATTGCTCAACAAAGAGGTTGTGTCAATTATATTTTCATCCACTGAGTTCACGATCACCAGTTTTTTTCACACTTGCACCAATAACATGTTTTTGATTTTTGCAAATGTGATAGATGAAATATTGGTAGTTCTTTGTTATTTAAATTTGCATTTCTTCTATTATAATCTAGAAAGGAATCTTTCATCATGTGTTATCTGTATTTCTAACCATGTTCTTTACCCATTTTCCAATGGGTGGGTTGTTTGCTTACTATTTTTTAGACATTTTGATGCATTAAGAACTGTCATGTGTTACAAGCATAATGTTAAGCTTCTAATTTCAATTTTAATTTATTTAGTTTCTGCTTCCCAGAAATTGTATTTTTTAGTCAAATGTATTAATCCTATTCTTTTATGTTTTTAACTTGGAGTGCTGCATAGTAGATCTGCCTGTTTTAATATCATGAAGACCATTTAAAAAAAATTTTCTTCCAGGGGCCGGGGTTGTGGCTCAGTGGTAGAGTGCTTGCCTAGCATGTCTGAGGCACTGGGTTCGATCCTCAGCACCACATAAAAATAACTAAACAAAATAAAGGTCTATCAACAATTTAAAAAATTTTTTTCTTCTAGAGTTTTCACGTTTCCAGTGTTTATGGCTATATCTTTGAGCCTCTTTGATCTTATTTTATGATAGTCGTAGAGAAGGAATCTTTATTAGAATAGGCTAAGGTAGTTCATCATAACAAACAGCCCTCAGATGTCAAACATCAAAATTGTATCACTTGCTCAGTCTACTGAAGTTCTGAAAATGTTCCAAGATGGCACCCTCAGCAATCTTCATTGTTTTCTATCTTGAGCTCTACCATCTTAACATTGGTAATTGTATTTACTGTAGCAAGAGAAGTAACGGTAAAACCAAGAGGGGCTTGTCAATGCTTCGACCAGCGAGTGGTGCATATTTTTTATTAAGTGAAAAATGTGACATTGATTTTGTTATAAGAATAAAGTGAGTTTTTCTTTCTAAACAATTTTTTTTACTTAAGGAATAATGACAGCCAACTTTCATTAAGAGCAAAGGGTTTTATTATTTCATGGAATAAATACTTTGTGCTGAATTAATTGAGCTAAGTTTTCATTCACAGTTTTGGCCAAATATCTGCATATCTATAGTCAAAAAAAATCAGTTTTCCTCAGTTTCCTTCTAGGTAGAAATCAGTATGTGAGATCACAAAATTCCCAGGTTCCCTTCAATATGAAACTTTTTAAACCAATTCCAATTTTGCCTTGCATGTCAAAAGGGTAGCATTTCTCTGTATTAAACACATCTCCTCTCCTTATACTAAGCCAGAAAATACAAGATTAAAAAGCATCTAGCAAGACAATAAAAGGGACAATTCTGAAGTTTAATATGCTTCTCTTCCTTCCTTTTCCTCTTACTCACCTGAAAAACAGGAAATCATGCTTTTGGGGAAACTAATATTTGTGGTAAATATCAGTTTACTATTGAAGTGCTTCATTTTCTCAAAGTGACATGGGCTAGGAAAGCACTCTGGCACTCTTGGATGCTGAATTTTAAAATATAAAGATCCTTTTAATAATCCTTTGGCAGAAATATTGGGTAGTACTTTTAAGAGATCAAATTTCAATTCTTTATAAGATATATTAGTATTGAATCCACAAAAATGTGGTAAGAATATTTTGGAAACATAACCTTAACTTTTAAAAATGGCAGAATTATTTCTGATAAGGAATTTTGGGGGTCCAAATAATATTTCTAACTATAATTCTTAAAGTTGTATGTGACCAGATTAGAAAAAATAAAAGCAGTATGCATGTCTCATTCCCTATTTCCTACCTGTCCCCTCACTTTATTCTGACATTTGAAGTTTTACTTACTTTTCTGCTTTTCTTCAAATGCTTCACACACCATTCCTTCAAAATTCATCCACCCTGGTCATATTTTCATGATGAAATCAAAAGAATCAGAGAAAGTGTGTAATGGCACAAGGCCTTTAGTGGTCTAGTCTCCAAATAGGACCCCATCAGTTAAACCATTCTTTAGGTCAAAGCAAGTGTCAAGATGAGCCTACATATAAGGGTAGGGAAAGAAACTCTTCCTTAATAGAAAGAAATGCAATGTCACATTTAAAAATGATTGGATACAGGGAAAGTGGAAAATTAGGGTCATTTTTTATAATCAGCCTACCTTACTTTCTTTATAATGGCTGGTGGCTTCACCAAAATTAAAACCATCCGAAACCTGGATAATCTGGTAGCCATAAAGTTTCCCTATATACATCATTGCAGTTGATTTGTACCAGATCATGGAGCCAGTCTTACAAAATAGCTATTAAATTATAAAAACTAAAAACAAAATGCACTATATTTAAATAATATTAAGCCCATCATTTCTAGATAATTTTTTATCTCTGTTCTTAAGGTTGTTTATAACTGTCTTATCTGAGTAGCTGGCAGTGCTGTATAATGATGTGCTGCTATATATCTCTGCCCCAATATGTGCTCAGTGATATTGGGGCTCTGAAAACAAATCTCAAAGTGTGGCATATTGTCATGCTAAGTATTTTCAAATGAAGGACATTGGAAGTCCTCAGAAAGCAAATTCTCTTTTTGGCTTTTCCTTGCTCTCTTTTCTCTATCTCTCCAGCTCTCACTAGGAAGACCACAGAAACTAAGAATTCATTTTTCACATGGTGGACTGTAGAAACTAGAACCCCTTCTTCCAAAGCCAGCCATAAAACCTAAAAAATCACTCTATTTTCCAGAGTAAAAGCTGGTCACAAAGAAATTATCAATCTACCTTATTTGATAGTAGATCATAAAACCATCATTCCAGATGAGGCCCTATCCTGCACCCAGGAGGAAAGAATGCCACACAGAAAGCCAAAAAGAATCTGAACAGGTGGACCTTTCTGATTTCCCCTTCAATCTGTTATCATTAGATCAAATCCTTTTGCCCCATGACTTTTCAGAACACTATCCATTCTAAGCATAAAAATAGACATTTCTCCCTGGGCTTGGGGGTCTTCAATTTGAAGGCTCCCATGTCGTGTAAAACTTGATAAAATACATTTGTTATGCTTTATTCTTGTTAATCTGTCTTTCATTATAGAGATGACAGCCGTGACCCTTATGATGGGGAAAAAAAGCATCACCCATTTCCACCTTCATGATGACATCATGCTAATAGCTTGCCATTAGCTGTAAAAATATTTATACCACTAAAATTAGCAAATGCTAATTGGGGTTCTTTTTGATAGCTACCTATAACTTTCACCCATATGTCACTGACTGTGTGTATCATGCAAGATTTAATGGCTTAAGCCAAGCAATTCCTGTACTTTCAATCCTGACTTCCAGATTTACCTTATTTACTTGTATATAATCTACTGCTTTGATTTAAGGGGGAAAAAAAAAAAAGCATGAATGGAGTAAAGAAACTAAATTGCCTAAACATACATTTTAAAAGCAGTAAGAACTATGATAGCAAAAGCTGTTTTCCTCTTTGTTTAGTAAATACCCTGCTTGGAATGAAACATAAATTTATACTGCCTTGTAGTGTCAATGCACAAATCTAACCTTAAGGGAAAACCGAGGGACAAGGAAGATCAATAGAAGCCACAGTCATTAAAATGTGGTTCATGCATTCAGAAGAAAATTGCCTTACACTAAATGTTTTCAGCACCATAACTTCAGGGTGAGTTTTGTCTTAGGAAGCAACAAAATTCAAGTGATGCACGCTGTTTTATTTCCTTGCTGGTGGAGACCATGACTTATTTATTTTTTCTGAGTCAGATAGGTTGACAATTGCCTTCCAGTATTCCAGTGCTACAAAAGGTCATTCTGGCTACCCAAGAGCTTGTCAAGGAGACAGCCCTTTCAGAAAGAAACCTCACTGTAGAACCAGTAGGAAATGGAGAAAATGCAAAAAGTTACAAAAAAGAAAGGCTACTCAAGTTTTGTTATTCAGTTTTACCATCTTCACAATGGATTCCCAGGAAAAGCAAGAATTGTCACAGTTCTGTGTGGCAGGTCAACTTGTCTGGGCTGTTACTTGTTTCTAAAATTCATTTATTAGTGGTGCTTTGATGAATAGATGAAATGTGGTTTTGCCAAATGAGAATTTAGGATGAATATTTAGGATATGATATTTCTAAGTGAGAAAAAATTAGACTGTTAACTAATTAAAGAATCAGCATTCTACTTCCCAAACTCTGACAGCTCTAAGCAAATTATTTTCTTAACTTACAGTGTAACTTCTGAAGCTTTGGAGTCCATAACCTCTGCATATTTTAATTGTTACATGTAACTTTGAGAGGGGTTTAGGGTGACTCATGTAATATTATAATGAGATATTAGGAAGACTCATGTTTAGATAAAGATGAATAAACATAAAAAAATATAGACATATGTGTATCTTCAGGTTAATGTACATATGTGTATATTCCTAAGCTCTGTTCACTAATGGGACCTAGAAGCATCAACACCCAAGAAGCAAGAATCACACCCTGTGTGTAGAACTTGGTTTCTAAGACCAAGTTCTTGAAATTCAAAACTTCTGGGAGAAATAACTGATTTAAGAACTGTGGCACGGAATATATAAGGTGTGCCTAGACTGGGTTGTAGTTCTAGAAAATAAGCAAGTATTCAGAAGGCACAATTATGGATATATGTTGAAGGGGCACAGGAGTTCCCATAGTGACTACCTTTCCAAGAATACAGAAAAGGGGGAAAGAGCAACTTCACAGTGAAGAAACCTGAAATACACACTACCTCAGCCATGCAATCAATGTTAAAGTCATCAGTGATAAATCTGATTAAAGATAGGGCTTAATAGTATGTACACCTGACATGATGCTATGAGATGGCTGTTTACACTGTGGTTACCTACTGCCAAGCTGACAACTCAAGTCTAACCATGTAACAGACACCAGACAAGCCCAAACATAGGGATATTTTACAGAATACCTGAATAGAGCAGTTCTCCTCAAAACTGTCAGGCTTCAAAAACAAGAAAGATCTAAAAAACACATTGGAGAGGAGCCTTCGGAAATGTGAATGCTTAATATAATCTGGCATCCTGGGTAGAATCCTGAAACAGAAAGAGGACATTGGTCAATGCTAAGGAAATACTAGTAAAGCATGGGATGTTTTTAAAGGAATAATATAAAGATTTTGGTTCATTGGTTGTGAAAAGTGTATCATACCAATTTAAGTGCATCACTAAATAAGAGAATGAGTCTTTATTAAGAAAGGGAAACCAGATGTGGAATAGAGGAGAATATTCTCCTGCAAGTTCCAACTGCAAGTTTTTGTACAGAGAGAAATCAATTTACAAACATCTAAAATAATTGTTGTAATGCTATTCTCGATTTTAAGTTTATTTTTTTAAATATTGAAATGACAAACTATCCTTAGTGAATTCTCTTATATCAGATCTTAATATCTCTTATATCAGATAGTGGGTTATATTATGGTGTTTCATTTTACAATAAATGTTCGTGTAAATATGTCTTTTATAGTGTACAGTTGTAGGCAGTTGAAGGAAGCCCATGCTTAATACAGTGATTTTTAACTTTAGATAGCTTTACACCTTTAAGCACATTAGCATTTTTTGTCTAAGTAGCTAAAATCACACTGTTAAAGAGTCAACAATGCTAGAGTCTATTTCTATCTGTGCCACTACACATATGTGACATCTGAAACAAATTACTTTATCTCACTTTTATCAACCTTTCTGCCCATCCTTGAACATGTTACTGCCAATTCAGGACACTGGAGATATATATATATATATATATATATATATATATATATATATATATATATATATATATATTCAAATTATTGTACATATTTGTAAATATGTACAATATAGCTGTACAAATTCTTCTTCTTCTATTGCTAATAGTTTTGTCATTTCATTACTAATATTCATCTTTCCTGTTTTATTTTAATAAGGGCTCTGAAATACAATGTATAATTTACATAAAAATTGAATTTTTACAATTTTTATGTTGTTGAGCTTGGAAATTTTAATTTTTTTAGAAGACAATAGCATGTTGGTCAGCTTTTCACTTGTGTGTCCAAAATACTTGACAAGAATAATTTGAAGAAAGAAAGGTTTATGTTGGTTCATGGTTTCGGAGATTCAATTCATGATGGACCATCTCCATTGCTCTAGGCCTGAGGTGAGGCAGGACATCATGGCATAAGGGTACATAAGAGGAAAGCTGCTCAGCTCATGGCAGCCAGGAAGCAGAGAGAGAGAAAGGAAGGAAAAAAAAAAAGAGAAGATAAGCCTTTCCAGGACATGCCTCCTCTGACTGACTTTCTCCAATGAGGTTCTACCATTTTGCCATCTGAGAAGGGCAGGGCCCTAATGATCCGAGTTAGTTGGGACCACATGGCAAATGGTTGTGGGTGTATTCTCTCTGCACATTTTAATGAAATTCCACTTGTTATGGTTTGGATCTGGAATGTTCCCCATGTGTTCAGAGGTATGACCTGTGGGAAGTGATTAAATCATTAAATCCCAATATATTTGAAGTCTGAGCTCAGAGAGAGTCAATGCATATTGTGGGGCTTTATCTTGGTAGGGAAAGAACTTTTCTATGGTGGCATGTATGTGTCTGCCGTGACACTCCACAAGTATGGTCCTGACAGAATAAAAGAGCCTAAATGAAACTTGCTATGCTAAAAGAAGGGCTTATATCCCAGGACAAATGAAATTATATTAGCAATCAGAGAGGTCTTCAAACACACTGTTGAACCAAACTTGACTTCTGTGAGGACAGACACGGACATTGTTCATATGAATCTTTTTTATGTTTTTATTGCAGTATTATACAAAATAGCAGAGTTCATTTTGACATATTCCTAAATGCATATAATATAAATTGTTCCATTTCAATTCCTGTGACTTCCCCTCCCCTGCCCCGTGATTCCCTTCCTTTACTCTACTGGTCTTACTTCTATTTATTTTATTGTTGTATTATAGTTATCTATAAAAGTAGATTTCATTATGATACATTCACACATTCACGTAGTATAATTTGGTTGATTTCATTCCACAGCTCTTCCCATTTTCAACCTTTCCTCCTTCCCCCTTAACCCCCTTCTTCTTTGCTCTTTTCCCTTCTATTTTCATAATTTCCCCCTTTTCCATTCTTTTTTTTCCCCCTCTAGCTTCAGCATATGAGAGAAAACATTCAACCCTTGACTTTCTGAGTCTGGCTTGTTTCATTTGGCATTATGTTCTCCAGTTCCATCCATTTACCAGCAAATGCCATAATTTCATTTTTCCTTTTTGACTGAGTAGAACTCTATTGTGTATATTTGCCACATTTTCTTTATCAATTCATCTGTTAATGGACATGTAGGCTGGTTCCATAACTCAGCTATAGTGAATTATACTGAGATAAATATTGGATTGATGATATGAATATAGAATGCTGATTTTAGCTCTTTTGAATAAGTATTAAGGAGTAGAATATCTGTGTCATGGTTGTTCCATCCCTAATCTTTTGAGGAATCTCCGTACTACTTTCATATAGATCTCATATATTATTGTGACTGGGGTGGACAGTAAACAAGTGAACAAATGAATACAATCACTAAGAGAATAGTATGAACTGTGAAGAAGAATTAAACTGTATTAGGAAAGAAGATGATGGGAGATGAAGCCCACTCCTTGAAGCAGATTTAATGCATGTGCCTTGGGGTGGTATTGATAATGAATTGTCAATAAGAAAAATGACCATGAATCCATTCCTCTGAGGCCTAAAAATATTAGAACTAATACAAATTGTAATTTTATGTAAAATCATAGTGTTCATTTTGGGTCTGGCTCTGTTCATTCAGCATTGTATTCTGAGATTCAATCATATTGTCATGCATTATTATAGATTATAGAATAATTACTCATTCTCTTTGCTGTGTGGAATATTCCTTTGTATGAATATACAACAACTTATTTATCTGCTATTTATGTATCCAATAGACAGCTGACAGTCACTTGCATAGTTTCCAGTTGGGGCTCTGTCAAGCAGTTTTGCTCTCACAACATCTTAACAGATGCCTCCTGGTGAACACAGACACATAGGGGTGGAGTTACTGAGATGTGGGGAATGATTATTTGAATTAGGGACAAACATTTTGACAAAGTGTTTGCCCTAATTTTCACTTTCACTAGGTATTTAAGAAAGATCTTGTTTCCTACATCCTGGTCAAAATTTTGTTATGTTCCTTGTTTAAAAAAAAAAATTATGTTTTTCAAGTATATGTGCTGTCGTAACACAAACTGTTTATGCTTTTATTGTTCTTTATTTAATTAAATATAAAAATGTTTAATTATTGTTGAATTTGATGTGTGTCTTATGTATGTCTTATAAATCTTATTTTATGAAACACATGCCCCATTGGTCCATGTAGTTTGCTTTTAATTTATTAGTTTGTTACTTTTAATTGTAGCGGATTTAATGATAATTTCTAGAAAGGTATGTCTATGTCCTAATTTCCAGAATCCTTGAATATTGTATTATTTAGAAAAAAGTTATTTGTGGTATAATTATTTTGATTGTAAAGTTCATCCTTGGATGATCCTGGCTGGACTTAAGTTCAATAACAAGAGTTTTTGGTGAGACAGACACAAGGGGAATTGGCGCAGAAAAGGAAGAGGTGACATGAAGATGGCTGTGCAGGTCAGAATGATGTAGCCAAAAGACAATCAAAGCTAGGAAGCACCAGAACCTGAGGTGATAAGTAACGGAACCCCTCTAGAACCTTCAGAGAAAGCACAACCCAACAGACACCTTAAATATGGCCTTCTGACCTCCAGAACTACAAAACTAAATTTCTGTTGTTTGAAGCCACTGATTGGGTGGCCATTTGTTATAGTACTCCCAGGAAACAAAGATTTTGAAATACACAATTTATCACATTATCCCAAACTACACCATCCAATAGCCGAATTTGAAATTGACTAGTCTGAATTAGATGTGAGTGTAAAATATACTTTGAATTTTGAAATCTTAGCATGAAAAAAAATGCCAAATTTATCATTAGTAGCTTTGTATATTCATATTTTGGAAATATTGGGTTAAATAATCTGTAGTATTAGAGTTAATCTTACCTATGTCTTTTTTACCATTTTGAAAAATGTGGCTCCTAGACAGCCTACAACTGTACATATGGCTCACATTATAATTCTATTAGGTCATGCTGCTCTACAAACAACCCTAAAAACATTTAGAGTGAAAACAGTAATTGTTGTCAGCTCATCATAAATTTATCCTGTTAATCTTTATTCACCCAATAAAGAATAAAGACATTTATTGGGTTGCTGTTTTCAAATCCTATTATGCAGATTGTTTCGGGTACAAATTTGGAGGTCCTGTTTTCCACTTCTATATTTAAAATACCTGAACTTATACTGAAAAACCTTTTGACAAAAGAATACAAGGATTTGTTACCTGACAAACCAGAGGTTTTTGTTTTTGTTTTTGTTTTTCTTTCTGACCTGGTCAAACAGACAATTTCCTCATTAATGAAACTGACATATTCAAATAAGAAAACTAAGAATCAATTTACCCAAGCAGTGCATGCTAATAAATACATTGTAAGATGTATTAGTTACTACTCCAATAAAGCTTAATAAAAAATCCCTCAAATTTAATAATTTATAATAAAATGCATTTACTTTCCTGTTCAGACATTACGCTGTGCTATGTCACCTATGTTAGGGGAATTATGCTGTATGCTGGGTGACTTGGGCTCCAAATTTCAAATTAGATTCAAACTTTCAACTCTGGTCTCCATAATATCCTTGAACTAGCACCTACCTGCAGCTGTTCTTCCCATAATAATGCCAAGAAACCAAAAAGATGTGTAAAACTCTCTCTGCCTGTTAAGGCCCTGGGTTAGATCTGGCATACTCCTACTTAAGCCACTTTTTTTTTTTTTTTTTTTGTACCAAGGATTGATTTCCAGGGGCACTTACCAGTGAACCACAACCCCAGTCCCAAACTCTTTGAAATATATACCTTATTTTGAGACAAGGTCTTATTAAGTTGCTGGGGCTGACTTGAACTTGTGATCTTCTTGCCCCCACCTTCCAAGCTTCTGGGTTCACAGGTATGCACCCACCCTGGCTCTCCTTCAGCCATATTCTATTGTACAAAATCAGTCACCTGGTCAAAGCTGGCGTCAGTGGGATGGTAAAGTACACACCACATACTTATCCCACAGGGGTGTTCCAGAGTAAGGGAGTATAGGATTGAGGCTTAATTCCATTTACTACACAAGAAAACACTATTTTTTTTCTCTTCTAATTGACATAGAAGGTCTACATTCATTAACTGTCTAATATGTCAACAAATTCTGCAGTAGAAGAAGTGGGAGGTCAGAGATGAGTAAATAGCAAGGCTTTGACTTATAAAGGTTATGATAGTCGAATAGAGAACACAGTCCTGTCATTTAACCTTCTTGTGCTTCCTCAATTGTTTGCAGAGATAATATTATTATGTGTTTTCTGTAGTTATCATGAAGATTCATGAGGTAACACATGTGAAGGGTGATGCATAAATATTATGGGGTTACAAAGATTATAACCATTGTATGTATCCAGATGTTCACCCAGCTGTATAGTTGGATTTCAATTTTTAAAAAATCAAAATGCAAATTTATACTTTAACCCAAACTGAAAACAATCTGTGTAATAAGATTTGGTCATATGCATATATATTTATATGTACTTTGCAAAAACAAACTAACATGAAAGAAATACCATATCAGTATTTCCTGTATATGATTTTTTTTGTTGGTATTGAGCTTTGGCAGTATTTTTATATTATTCAATTTTATGTTTTCTCAAATTTCTGCAGTGATCATCTCCTGAGACAAAAATCAATCATAATATATTTTAGAATGTAATTTACCCAGTGAATTAGATTAAATTGAGGAATTTCAGCTCTGATATATATATTTTTTCATTTGTTAGAGACTTTGACCAGATTCTGTAGATAATTACATGGACATTAAAGTTTATTTTGTCTTAAAGCTACTGCCGTAGAATATTCTAGAAAAGGTTGATTTTTAATATATATATGTGTGAATTTGTCTTCTAATAATTGATTTAATTATTATTTTATTTTAATTTTACTTATGTTTAAATTCTGTAAATAGTAAAGTCATCCATTTTCTCCTTTTCTTCCCTTGCCTTGCCCTATTGTTGTTCAAATTTATCTATGATTACTTCATTTCCTCTCATTGAAAAAAGAGGGTGTGCTGCCATAACAAACCCTCATTACATGGAGGGTCTTCCAGGTTTATTTTAATTGTTAAAACTTGTAGTTAACAGCATGAACACCCAAAAGGGAACAGTCTGGATTTTTCTTTTTCAAATTATCAATGACAGTAAGTAAAAACATTTTACAAAACTGTAACATGCTCTGTCTCCAGAAGCAGTTTTGGTAACTAATGTGCACAAGGTTTATCAAACATTCAAAATTGGCCAAGGGTTTACTTGGTTACTTTCTTGAAGTTTACTTAATCACCATTGCTACTTTTCAGAGACCCTTTCAAATACTCTAGCTAAACACAAAAGGACTAACATCAGAAGACTTCCATTACTTGTATTTAACAAGAATAAAGAATACCCAATAAGACTGCTCAATTCTAGATCCTTCTCTATTTGCAGTATCAGAAGGAATCTACTATATTTTAAACCTTCCATTTTTGAAACTATCCCTGACTGCAATTAGATTGAAAAACTCAAGCGCTGATACAGTTTCTGGTGTCTTCTTGTGGTTTGAGTCTGGAATGTCCCTCAATGTCTCATTTGTAGTAGGCCTTGTTCCCAGTGCAGTACCATTCAGAGATGGGGCTTTGGGGAAGTGATTGGATCATGAGGGCTCTCACCTGAATAGTGGATCAATCCATTGATAGCTGAATGGACTCCTGGAAGGTGGGAGGAATGGTAGGTGGTGGGGTGTGGTTGGAATACTGGGGGATTCTTTGGAAGTTTATTTCTTTTCCCTGGCTCTTCCCCTGTGAGCTCCTACTCATTCTGCTCTGCGCCACCATAAGGTGAGTAGCATTTTTCTACCATGCCCTTCTATAAATTTCTGCCTCGGGTCAGGACCAAGCAATGGACCCAGCCAACCATGGACTAAAACCTCTGAAACTATGAGCCAAAATTTAAAAAAAAAAAAATCTTCCTTTAATTTGTATTTCTCAGCTACTTCTCACAGTGACACAAAGCTAACCAACAAGAAACCAATGCCAGGAAACCAAGGGTTTCCTATTCTGTTTTCAGCCACCAATTGTAGTTTTCTAAATCGAATTATATTTAATTATAAGAGATATATTGCATTTGAACTTTGGGTGTATCTTTATTTTCAAGAGGATGGGTATCCTATTACTAGTTCAGATTTCCTGAGAGTCTAACAGATAAATAATCGAGATGGAAATAAGTATTATATTCCCAAGGTATTTTAAACTATTAGAAAGACAGATGACTATATGTGTTAATAAAAAATATCATTTTCATGGAAAGGTGGTTTGAAAGAGTACTATCAGGACTAAAAATATGTTTTTCATTAGAAGAGCCCTGATTTCTCAATCTTGATATTAAGTGGAATTTATATTTTTTAATTCAGTCAAAAAATCAAGAATGATTATTACTACAGCTAGTATACTAGGAAATAGTATTTAACCTGTATCAAATTTAGTGTAATTACCCTAAACCATCTATGCATGAATATTCATAATTTACCAAATTTACTAAAAAAAAAATCCTAGAAACAAGAATCGATGTGAAAGGCACATTGTTTTGATAACCCATAGTGCTTCAGCCAGCTGTATTAGAAGAAATGTATCCCAAGATGCCTTATAGCCCTTCTCCTTTCCCATTTCAGAATCCTATATGAAAGTATAATAAAAGAAGAAGAAAAATCTTCAATAAACATAGTGTGGATTGTTGGAAAAGTGTGAACAATGGGTAAAGCAGGATGGAAAAAAAAGTTTTTTAAATCAGAAATCAAAGAGAAGCAAATATTTGTCTGAGAACATTTCTATAATATTTAAAAACAATTCTATCGGACGAAAATTTCTACTTGCTATAGATGCTTAATCTGTGTTGTCCAGTATGGTAGCCACTAACCACATGTGGCTCTTGAGCACTGGAAATGTGACTAGTGTGACAGAGGACCTGAATTTCTGATTTTACATGAGGCTAGTTGCTGCCTTAGGGTCAGCATATGTTCACAGCTTTACCTCCTGAAGTGTGGTCTTACACCAGCAGCAACCTCGTCATCTGGGAGTTTATTAGTAATGTAGAATCTTGGCTCACACCCAGACCTGCTGCTGCAGAATATGCATTTTAACAAGATCTTTGGGCAAGTGGCATGCTCCTGGAAGTTGGGGAGGCATTTACCCTGTGGCAATTTTCACTTGCTAATTAATCACCCATTCAGAAACACTGATAATTCTCTATTTTTATCATAGGATAGTGAACATTAGCAGTATACTAATTTTATCCACAGAAGAGTATTTGCTGCAACTGGAGTAAGTTGTAATAGTACTTGAACTGCTGACTTTAACTCTTTTCAAATGTGAAAAGAAAAACAAAAAACAAAACCCATTGGTTGATCTGCTGATTCCTTCCTTCATGAAACACATATGTCCTTACATGGTAGGTGTGCTTGATTTGTGAAGCATCTCCTGTTGAATTCAAGGAAGTGCTTTAATTCCCTATGGCAAAGGGAAAGGGAAGGAAGTGAACAGATTTCTGGGTTCACCCTTGAGGCCAGTAGTTAAAAAATCATCATTACAAATTTTGAAAGCAAGGAAATGTCATAAAAGTTAGAACTGTGAAATTATGTTGCTAGAGTATTTTATTACCTTTGGTTATTGTCCTTTATCATGTGTCTTAATTTGGAGTCCTCTGAAAGTCAACTCAGAGATAAGGACTTGTGTACAAGTAATATATTAAAGTCATCCCTGGAACCATGATGAGTTGTGGGAATGAAGGAGAGAAATTAGGAAGATCAATAAAGAGCACTTTGATGGATGAACCAATTATATGGGCTACTGGGTCTTAACTCCTTTAAGGGCCATATAACGGGCTAAAGTGGAAGACACTAGCATGTAAGGAAACTGTCTACTTAAGGTCAGGGTCAAGTGTCTTCCTGGATGATCAATATGGTAGGGGGGCAACTGCAGAATCTCCTCTACTGCAGTAGAAGGTGCTTTTGTAATGAGATACACCCTCTATGTAGGTTAGAAAGCTATCAAGTGCTTTTTGGAAGAGAAAAGAGAGAACCAGGACATCAAGAATTTGGTTGAGTTTTCCTATTGGTTTATTATTGGTGTTAAGTAAATTCCTCAGGGTAACAGGAGCACAATGGAGATATTGCACATTATAATCACAGAAGCTATTCCCTGCTCTAATGCCAGCTTTGTACCCCTCCTCACTAATATCTATATCTTCACTTCATTTTTTTTTCTGAAATTTGTTCTTACTTTCTTAGTTTCTTCCCTGTAGAGTCCACTAAGAATAATAACCTATAAGCTTAGAGTCTCCAAAATGCACAAGTGTGATATGTTTCTGATTCCATTTGTCTTATGTGTGTTTAGCCACATCTAATTGGAAGGTATAGTGAGTACTTGGGTGGCATTTTTAGAGTCACAGTCATGAGAACATACAGTCTAACAAGGGAGATTTTCTCTATTTTGTGTGTATTTTAGTTAGTTTTTTGTTCTTGTGACCAAAAGACCTGAAAGGAACATTTTTAGAGGAGGACAAGTATATTTGGGTGTTCACTGTTTCAGTGGTCTCAGTCCATAGACAAGCTGGCTTTATACCTCTGGGTGAGGCAGAACCTCATGGCAGAAGAGTGGGTAGAAGAAGGCAGCTGAGAACATGGCACCAGGAAGAAGAGAGTGAGAGAGCAGGAGAGAGAGAGAGAGAGAGAGAGAGAGAGAGAGAGAGAGAGAGAGAGAGAGAGAGAGCTCTCCTCACAGAAAAAATGCAGACTCCAAAGGTACAACATTGACCCATCTTTTCCAGCCACACCCTATCTGCCTGCAGTTACCCTTTAATCTCTATCAAGGGATTAGCACACTGATTAGGTCAAGGCCCTCATAACTAAATTATTTCATCTCTAACCCTTGCTTTGTCTCACACACGAAGTTACCATAATAGTATGCATTTATTTATATTTTCTCAGACACAATTTTAAAACAACTTACATATATGCTTAATTCAGAGTCCTCTGGGTAGAGCAAAAATAAGAATAAGAATTTATTCATAGAAAGTCATTTAGATGCAAAAATGTGTTCAATTAGATTTAGTTATAGATGATAAAGTTGTCTTTCCTAGATAAAAAAAAAAATCCTGAAGTCTCTGCTAGAAAATCTATGAGACTTGACCACACAAGCTAGGGAGAGTGTAAAGGTATGTTCACTAACCTTAAGCAACCTAGTGTCCCTTACAATGGCAAGTTATATTCCTCAAAAACAGGTCAAATGAGTTTACAAGGGAGCACAGTCTGTAGAGGGCTTAGGACAGGTCCTGTGGATATTCTGTAGGATGTGTGAGACAGAGCACAAGATTTAACATGGTTAGTAGTGAATTGCTCAGAGAGGGAAGCATTCAAGCCAAGTTTTGAAGCCTGAGGGCTAAGTATACAGACTCTGTCAGGGGCATTTTGTAAACAAAGCTGAACATGAGCATGTTGGGTTTAGGAAACTAGTTGGAGATAGCCTAATTAAAGATTATTTAGACAATAAGAGAGGATATGGTTGCAAATGCCAAGGAAGAACCTGAATGACACTAAACGTAGGACTCAAAAGAAATGTTCCTTGATGGTGTCTCTTACAGTGGAACAGATTGGAATATGTAGATAGAGAAATATGGATATACATATAGACACTGCTTAATGATGGGGGTATAGTCTGAGAAATGCATCATTAGGAAATTTCATCATAGAGTGTGAGCATCATAGAGTGCATTATATACACCAAGATGGTACAAGTCAATCACTCTATGTGGCCTCTTGATATGATCAAGAGACATGGAAACAACACCTGTATGAGGTTGCTGCCAGTGGAACACAGGGTACTGTATATATTACAGTAAACTTTTTTGGGGAAATAATGATGAAGATTATACCAGAAACCAGAACCAGAACCCAGAAACAGTTGTGTAATATCATTGTTAAGTATTATGTGCTGGATAGTTGTATGTGCTATACTTTTACATGACTGGAAGTGGAGTAGATTTTACACCAGCATCACCACAAACATGTAGGAAATGTGTTATGATATGATGTTGTAACAGCAAGTGTGTTACTGGGTGACAGGCATTTTTCTGCCCTGTTATAACAGGCATATATAAGAACTCCACCACTGAATGACTCTTCATTACACACCACACAACCATATGATTTTAGCCTTAGGACTCCATCATCCCCTGTGGTTCATTTACATTGTAGTTATGTTTAAAAATGGTGTCATTGATTTATTATTAATGAATTCTTGCATTTTTACTAAAAGTACATGTTTTCTATTTTAGAGGATCCTACCCTAGAGGTAAACAAATGGATACAATTCAAAACAAGAAGTCTTAATAAAAAAATCCCATGAAATTATATACAGGCTAATTCTAATTAGATTTTCTAATTGACTTGCTATTTACTTCCCAATCTCTATTCTCCATGGAGTCCCATATACTTTGTAAGGAGACAGAATGTCTGAGCAGAAAATCTTAGGGGAGAAATATCCACTCTGTCAAATTCTAGAAGCCCATCTTCTATTTGTGAATAGTAATGCAGTCTAGTAGGATGTCCTTATGCAGACTGAGTGGGCCCATAGACCTGTCTCTAAGATAACCAGACCACTGTCAAGCACTAGGTACAGGGTGGTGCTGATCTGGGTTCACCTGGAGGCTCAGGGTAGCTTCTGCAGTCTTCTAGTTCTGGCTAGAATTCTTAAGCTGGTTGACATTCAAGAACTAGCTTGTGGGAAGTTCCCTGGAGAAGAATATCAGTATCCTCTGCAGGCCAACTGAATTGGTAAGGTTGAAGATAGTGACAGTCAGACTTAGGATCCAGCTTGTCCTTCTCTTCTCTTGCTTGGTGTCCAGTGTTCATTCTCATCTCATGGCCCTAACCTGTAGTCAGTTGAATCCCACCAGTAGATGCTAGAACAACAGTCCTCCATAGACTTCTTAGCTGGTTAAGCTCTCATAGTTTTGTAAGATGTAATGAACTCAGATTTCATGTCTCTGTGATTCCATGTTCCTCTGAGTGTGTCTGCTTTCCTGACCATGTGCCAGCTGCAGTAGAGCCTAATGCCTGGCCCAACCTTCAGGCTACCTCCAAACTAAATCACTAGATGTTGTGTATCCATACTTGAATATCTTTAGAATGTGCAAAAAAAAATTCTGTATAGGCCTCAGAAGTGAATATATAATTGTCTCAGTCCATTTTGTGTTGCTGTAACAAAATTCCTGAAGGCAGGTGATTTATAAAGAACACAAATTTTTTGGCTCATAGTTCCAGAGGCTGGGCAGCATGAAGCCAGCATCTACTCAGCATTGGGTCAGAGTCTTCTTTCTGCATCCTAACCTGGTGGAGGGTATCACATGGTGAGACAGGGCAAACCTGTCCCAGCTTGGGTTTCCTTTTCTCTTCTTATAAAAGCACTAATGCCTTCATGAGGCTAATTCTGATTAGGTCCCAAAAGTCCTACCTTCAAATACCATTAACATCTGTATTGAGGTAATAAGTTTACATTACATAAAGTCTTAGGGAACACAGTCACACCAAAGCAACAATTGCATATGAATTCTTATTTTATTGAAATTTGCTGTGAATAATGGTATTTCTTCATCTAGATACTAATGGAGTTCTTTTCAAATAATTTATTTAGTATGAATTTCTTCTATCTTGCTCTTTATTTTCAAAGGTGATCACTTGGGATTTAAAAATTCATGTTAAAATGAATAAAAATCAAGATATTTGCTTTTTTATAAGAGGACAACCACTGCGTTTAGCCTGTGAATTTCTTATCTAATTATACTCTAACTTTCATTCAATTACTGAGTACCCTAGAGGCCTGAATTGGCTCAGACACATTGATGACTTTGTTTACTGTCACCCAACCATCCTAGAGAGAGACTGGACCTTCTAGATGAAATGGTACCCTTCTCCAATCCCTCTGGAGTCCCATATCATTATCTGTCTACACAGAGAAAGGCAACCACTGAGATTTCTTAGAGTCCCAAGGAATCATTTTTTAAGCTCACTCTATATAAAATACTGTTTGTATGCTTCACCAAAGCTCATTAATGTAATTTTCACATCATTATTGCATCTAATGATTATGTAAGCATCCCTGATCGTGTGGAAAAATTAAAGATGTTAAATTATAATATCACTTGATCTTTTAAAAATCAAAGTTAGTCTGTCTTTGGTGTATAAGATGGAACTCTTTGAACTTCACACAGTGCTTAACAACTGTAATAATATTTTTATGTGACATACATACTTAGAAATGATCTTTTTATTGAGTCTGCTTATGTTTTCAGGCATTTGTTTTTAGTCACAGGCCTACGACTTTGCTTGACTAATGAAAGATTTCCAAAAATGTTAGCCATACTTATGATTTTACATGGAGGCAACAGTAGGAAATGTATAGTTGACTTATAACTTAAATGTTTTTGT
The DNA here is from genome assembly GCF_021218885.2 of Marmota monax. Lineage (NCBI taxonomy): Eukaryota > Metazoa > Chordata > Mammalia > Rodentia > Sciuridae > Marmota > Marmota monax. Next base: position 5,346,409 of record NW_026695222.1, on the reverse strand, counting down.
ATTCAATCTACGTAAAAAGGTATCTATCTTAGTTGTTTTCAGGTTGTGATAGGGTTTCTGTTGTCCTTGAGTTGTAGGCCCCCCATAGGTATAGGAGAAACAGTTTGTATTTGAAATTATTATAAAGGATTCACATGTTATAAATGTGCCTGTCAAAGTTCCATTATTAAGTAAGATCATAGTAGCAATTGTGATTAATAGAGCTGGTTTGGACAGTTCTAAGCATGCATCCAACAGAGAGTTGTTGTACACTTTTGTAAGAGAAAGTCTCATATTCCCTTACCTCTAAAATATGGTTCTTAATTCCTTCTGTAAAGATTGTAATGAAGCTGAAAGAAGCCACGTAGAGAAGGGAGATTCTGGGAGATCTGCAAGCTCTTTTCACTCTTCTAAACAACCCACCAAAGTTTGCAGAGGACAGGGCTCAAATACACTAGGAACCACTGGGCTTATTCGGGATTATTTGAAATCATAAATATTAAATCTAAAAGTAACAAGAATCCACTGAATAGCTATAGAGGCATTTTATTAATATTTTATTTTTCAATAAATACAATTTTGAAATCTTTTGGTGTGTTCAGCAGATGAGTCTATCTAAATAGCTCAGCCAGAATGCCATAACATGAAGAAAGGCCTCACTTGAAAAATTCTGAGTGTGTCTGTGAGAGTAACAGAAAGATACAAATCAGAATGAGAAAATTTGCCATTGCTGCTCAGAATGTCTTATGCTTCCTGGAAATACCTAGTTTTAAAGTCTGTTTTTGTTTTCAATACCCTGGTGGAATAGACCAGTTTGACAGTCTGGAAAGAACTTTAAAAACATAGCTGTCAGACAAATATCATGTCACTAGCAAGAGACATAAAGAGGGAAATATGAAACTCGGAGAAATAAGACACTGGCATCAGCTTTTCTAGTTAGACTAGTGAGAAGAATAAACAGCCTTGTTATTATATAGAGAAAATAAATCAGAACCTTGTAATTATTTCCAAGGTTCATTGATGTAATGAATCGGCTTACATGGTTTACATGTTACAAGGTTTTCTGCCCGCCCATGTCTACCTTTCTTAGGCAATACATTGCCAAAGTAGTGTACAAACTCTGCCTTCTCACTCTGAAATTTTGTGGAACTTGCCATTTTAGAAAGGCACAAACAAAAATAAGGAGTACACAGCCTAAGTTTTCAGTGATTGTTGTTGTAGTTGTGTGTGGGTGTGTGTTGCCAGGGTTCCAAACAGGGTTTTGTGCATGTTAAGAAAGTGCTACTGCTGAGACATACCCCAACCCCTATTTCCTTTTGCTTTAAAGATAATCAAACCATTTAGAGAGCTCCCTTGGGAATAACATTACTTCATTCTGGGAAAATACCTCCATGTTCCCTTTATTCTATTGGAGGAGCACCAGATCTGTCAAGTGCTCTGCAAAGAAGGGTTCCACCATCTAATAAATATGCAAAACCTCATCTACTATAAATGCTCTTGAAGAGCTACTGATGAGGCTAGATCCCTCATAGTCCAATCACTTCCTTAAAGCCTCATCTATGAACATTGTTGCTTTGGGGTTCAAGCCATCATCACATGAGCCTTTGGGGACATTCCAGATCCAAACCATAACAATCCTGCATTAAAGAAATCATTTTAAGTTTAGCCAAGTGACTCCCCCAGTTTTTCACTTTAAATTCTATTTGTGCTCCCAAATCTTTCTTTACTTGTACCAGAATTCATCCTTAGTAACTCCTCACTTGAAATTTGGTCCTTAGTTGAGCAAAATCAGCTTCTTCTGTGGCTTCTTAGAAATAATGGAGTATTGGGCCCAACCCCAAACCTATCAAATCAGAATCTGCATCTTAATAAGATACTCAGGTGATTCATATGCATTTCAAAGTTTGAGAATCATAGGTCTAATAATCATTCTGATTTACCACCTTCACTTCCATGAAGCTAAGAACCTGCTGAGGAAAAATCTCATGCAGAGCATTTAAACAATGTGGGAACAGCAGGCAAGTTGCACCTGCAAAGAGTGTCTGCATGCTCTGCCTCTCTAATTTCTGTGAAGCTGGAGATGTCTTTTGGAGGTTGGAATGAGTTTTTACAACCTGTTCCATTAGTCTAGTGCATTGTGAGTAATGATACTCTATGTTACAAATAGCAGACACACACGCAAATGAGCCTGTGTCTTTTCTCAAATGCAGTGTCAGCTGGCAGAGTTTATAAAGCCAGGTATTTAGCAGAAATCAGAGCATGACTGCCACTTCAAGAAGCTTTGCTTATACACAAAAAGGGCAGGTAAGTCCAGAATGGAAGGCTGCTGTGGAAAAATATGATTGGTGATATTTTCAAACATGATTATTGGTTTGCTCTGGCAGGTGAAATGTTTATGAGGAATCAAAATACTACTCATCATTCAAAAATGCCTGTAGAAATATCTCTATTGGGAGCAACTAAATCAGGTACAATTGACCTAGAAGTACTACATAGAGCCCTCTCCCCTTGGTATTAGATATGGTCTATGTCTTGATAGAAGTTACATAAACATTGCATTCACCAAACCCAATAAATGAACCACTTATGATCTGTATATCTCACTGTATATAAATTATACCTCATTATAAAAGGAAAGTATTTGTCTTGTGAAATTGGAGTACAGCTGATATTAGATGCAGCCATTTGGGCTACCAAGAAGACTTTAATGGAAACATGCATTTGTAAATGCCCTTCACTTAATATATGGACAGGTTTTGATTGGAGGATAGCCATTGCTTTATATGACCTCATAGGCATCCCGGTCAGCAGTGCCAGCGCTCTGGAGAAGCCACATAGCATGGCATAGGGTATTGTAGCATGGGCTGCAGATAAACACTGTCTAGGTTCAAATCTGGCCATAGTTCTTGGGGATACAGAGCATGTGATTTGACCTTTATGCGGCATAGTTTTCTTATCTTTCAAATGTCAGTGATAAAAAATACGTCCTTCACAGGATATTTTGAAGACTAAATTATCTAAAATGTGTAAAGACCTTCGAATAGTCCTGGCATATAAGAAAACACTCTATAAATGTTTATGAAGCAAATATAATTGCTTCAATAAACTAGCTACAACCACCACAATCATATTAGCCGTTTATTTCTTTAACAGTACTTATTACTATTTAAATGGTCCTGTTTTAATTTTTTTCTTTTCATGTGGTATTGTTAGTTTACTATCCATCTAATTCATGAGACCCAAAACATAAAGACTGATCTATCTTGTGCATCATTGCACTCCTGAGGTACTAGAAAAGTGCCTGATACACAATAGATGGATAATAACACATTGAACAGATGAATAAATGAATGGTATTTAAATAAAATCTCTTAAGAAAGCAGGTGTCATGATGTAATGTCACTTTATAAAATACTGATTAAATACTATCAGGTGCACTTAGCAATAGGTAAACATCTTTTGGAGCTAAAGTATCTGCTTTGATAGTATCACAGAAGTCTTTTGAATAATTGGAAGGAGCCAATAAATGGACAATCCAAGTTATGAGTATTACAAGAAGAGGAAACTGCCATTGCAAAGCCCAGAGACTCAGATGATTGGACTGTGTCCCAGGATCTGAAGGTTTCCTATGTCAATATTTATATCATAAACTTTAGACTTTTCAGAGTACTTAAAAGCCCAGCTAAACATCCTTTATACCATCTAAGTATGCTATATTTTCCTTTTAGGATGGTAAATCAAGTAAGATTAAGTGTTTTATATTATGTTTGGGATGTAAGCCAAATTAACAACAGACAAAATTTGATCTTCAAATTTGGCAAATACTGTATTTCCATTAACCCCTGCACCTGGCTTCATACTTCATGAGGTTAAGACCTAATCATGCTCATTTATGCATCTCTCAGAGCTTCCCAGACTACCTTGTATGGAAGATGCACAATAAATATAAAATCCAGCTAAATGGATTTAATTGGAGTGCACACAACTGATGCTCAGAGGATTTAAAGTAAGACTCTGACTCCTACAAGGACAGAGGGGTCATCCACTCAGTTTGGGATCAATCCTTGTATCTTGCAATTCCTTATTAACCTTGCTATACCTGCAAATTATACTTTATCTTCACAAGACACTACACTACACTACACACACACACACACACACACACACACACACCACAGTAATGTAACAAAGGATTTGCTTCAGGTACCATGAGTTATTATAAGATAAATTGCTTGGGGCAAGAGCTTACAACACTGCAAAATATGCTGTGGTGAAGATTCATATTTGATTCATAGGACAGGAATTCAAATGTTTATTTCGAAGGGGCTCAGATACCACAGATTTATATCTGAAAGCCAACACGGTATTTGTGTAACTACACACTGTTATTTTGTTGAGACTAACCGACTTTCTTTCATTTTCATTGCACAGCACTGTTTTTGTATGGAGGGACTTATTTCAGCATTTGGTCAGCTTTTTAATGGAAAAAAAAAATCCTAGATACAAGTCCAAATGAGTGTTTTTATCTATTAGATAACTCCTATGACCTAAGTTCTGAAACTTTTCTAATTTAAAATACATTAAACCTCTTGGCTTCCTTCTACATTTTCTAAGATCATTTTTAAGGAATCAGATGAGCAAGACTGTTCTGCATTACTGTTTAGCTAACTAGTGAACAGATTTTTCACCTTAATTCAATGGTCCTCCCTTATGCTCAGAAGATCATTTCCACTGCCTTCACCTATGGATGTTACTGAACTCTCTGTATTTGTATTGAGATCTTTCACCTTTTCATTCAAAGGTACCCCCTTAAACTTTATAAGGCATATAGCTTATAGCTTATAAGGCTGGCATATCTGAATTGCCAATATCACTACTTGGGTGTTTTGGAGTCATTATTAAGAAAAATAAGGTTAATTAAGCACAAGCATTGCAATACTAGGTTACTCTGATAGCCCAGAAGGCTACCAGTGACTAACAAGAGGGTAACATATAGTAGTGTGTATAGTATGGATATATCGGACTGAAAGATGATTCATTTTCTGGATGGGATGCATTGGGTCAATGTGAGATTTCATCATACAACTCAGTATGGCTTGCAATTTAAAAGGTAGGAATTAATTGTTTATAGAATTTCCATTCAATATTTTTGGGCAGAGCTTAACTAAGAGTACCTGAAACTATAGAAAGTGAACCCTGGGGGTATGGGGGGATTATTGTACTTAACTGTGCTCAGAGATCCCTAATCAGGTCATCTATGACTGGACTTCTCACACTATACTTGCATCCAAATCTCCTGGAAAGCATTTTAAAAAGTCAATTGGATTCTGAAAGTCTATGTGAATCCTAAGATTCTGTGTCTCTAACAAGCCCCCAGGTGATGCCATAGACCATTTCGGCCAATTAATTAAAATAAATTCCATATTTTTTACCTCTAAAGTGGGTGATTATAAATCCCGTAGGCAATGAGGAGATTCTCAGCTATGATGTTCTAAGTGCAGAATATATTATCATTACATACTGTCAGCAGACTACATGATCACTGACCACAAGCAAGGGCTTTGATTTTTTTTTTTTTTTTTGGTTTCTTTTGCAATGGACTGCAATGTTATGTCCACACTGCGTGAAGTTTTATAGAGCGGGAAAAAAAAAAAAGCAGCTTTGAGAAAATTTCTCCAAGAAAGCACTTCTGTGCTGTTTCTAAACTTCTTTCTCATTTTTCTGGTATCTTGCAGCAGGCAGTGGAGAAACCTGCTTAAGCTCACCCTTCCTTCACTTTGAGCTTTATGGTGACACTTTTCTGGCACCCATGTCAGCAGATTCTGCTTTTATGCCGAGTTGAAAGAAACATCGGAAGCACTGCTTCATTTCTGTCTGGAAGAGCCAGGGACATGATGAAATGTGATTTCTTTCCCTGAAATGTGGAAGGATGATTGGCAAGAAATGAAGCAGCTCAGTGATTGTTCTTCACTGAGGGCCAACTCCATGAGCAATGTGATACTTTAGCTCCCAGTAGTTTCTGGACAAGACCTAAAATAAATCACAATTCTAAAGGAAGAAATGTTCTATTTCTTTCCAGTGGTATGTAAGAAAATCTGTTACAATTTGGTTTTTATTCTTGGAAAACCAAATGAGCGAACTAGTTTTGTTTCCACATATATGTGCACGCACATGCACATGCGTAGACAATGGATTTGAATCTACGAGCAAAAGGGAATTTAAAATTATTTTTTTTTGCAGTCTGAGCAAAAAAAAAAAAAAAGAGTTAGATCCAAGGATACAAAGTAGCAAATATGTAGGATGTTCAATTCTAGGGACTCACTGTATAACAGAACTACAATTAATAAAATCATTTTATTTGGGATTTTTGTTAAATTAGTCTTGTCACACACACATACACAAAATTAACTGTGTTAGATGATAGACATGCTACTTTAAGATAATAACCATTTTTCTGTTTATCTGTCTCCCTCTCTCTATATATATGTATATATGCATGTATATGCACATATATATATATATAATACATAGCTATGTACACATATGTTTGTGTGTATATGTATGTATATATATATATATATATATATATATATATATATATCCCCAATAACATCTTGTCATGAACCCCAACTATACACAAAATTTATTTTAAAAATGTCATAGACTGAGATCTTCAGAACACAGGAAAAAAAAATGAATTGGGCGAGGGTAGGAAGGGCCAAAAAGTGAAAGAAGACTATTTATAAAAAAAAAAAAAAAAGACTTTATGACAATGAAGATAACATACCAGATTTATAGCTTCAACTCATGAAAGATGTAGGTCCATTTTGCTCTCTCAGTCAGGATGTCTACAAAGAAACCTGGCTTCTGAGGATTTGAAGATTCAGATGTGATTCTCTAATCTTAAGTGGCCTTCCATCCAATTAAAGTAAAGGCTTCAGGACTGGGGAGGTAGCTTGGTGGTAGAACATTCACCTAGGGTTCCCCAGGACTAGATTCATCTTCTACACCATTAAAAAAAAAACAGACAAATTTAATTAAAAAAAAAAAGAAAATCATCAGATAAGCTTAACTGGGAGGCTGGGACTGCACAGGGAGGTGACTGGTAAGGGAGAGATTTTAAAAGATTGCATTTGAGTAAAACTATGAAAGGAGGATTGAACCAGGATGAGTGGAAACAATCTAGGACATCCTCAGCAAAAATCCCCTATAACTTGAGTTTCAAAGACTAAAAAACTTTTGAGGACCAATGTAGGGGTTTTGAAGCTATGTTTAAATAAAAGAAAATTGCACAGGACAAAAATGTGCTGTATCAATAAATGGGCAGAATTTTTCACCCTTTCCTTGTACTCTCCATCCCCAGAGAAACACCATTGAACTGCAAGGACATATCAAATATCACAAAAAAAAAAAGGAATTGTGACAGATAGAATGGAAAGCCTTGGTCATTTTCTGGTATTGAGGATGAAACCCTGGATCACTCTACCACTGAGCTATATTCCCAGGCCTTTTCATTTTTTTTTTTTTCTTTTGGAACATTGTCTCTCTCTAAATTGCCCAGGCTGGTCTTGTACTAATGATTCTCCTTCCCCAGCCTCCTGAGTCACTGGGATTAGAGGTGTGTGTTATTGTACCCAGCAGCCCTAGTCATTTAAAAGGGACTCCAATAGCCCCAGGAAGGAGGTAGCTGTGGACCCAACTAGTCCAGTTTATCTCTGAGAAATGATGGAAAACAAAAGTGTGGTGAGAAATTTGGATCTTCTGTGGATTCCATCTAGAATTTTGCTTGGCAGCTGTCACAAGTGCTTCTCAGATACGTGAGAATCCAGAGTGTAAAGAGTTTGATTTCTGGTCCTTGGCACTTAATATGGAACTTCTGGTGGATTAGTTAGGAGACTCAGGTTACATTCCTGAAAGAGAAAACCAAAATTACTCCCTGAACGTGTAAAGGAGATTTCCAGTATCTACTTTGTGGATCCCTTTACTAGCTTTTCTCTTATCCTCTTATGCCCCCAAGAACATGCTTCAGGTAGACACAACCTGGTCTCACCTTTCTGCCAGTCTTGGCAGTTAGGTATGTCACTGGGCCAATAAAGTGGCTGCCAGAAGTACAGTATTCTCCCCTTATCTGTGGTTTAGGTTAACTGATTAGTTGTGGTCCTAAACTATTAAATGGAAAATTCCAGAAATAAACAATTTGTAAGTGTTCAATTGAATGTCTTTCTGAAGAGTGTGATGAAATCTCACACTATCCTGCTTTGCCAGCCTGGGACATGAATTCCTCTTAACCTAGTGTGTCCCCAACACATACACTACCTGCCCATTAGTCACTTAGTACCCATCTAGGTTATCAGCTCTGCTATTGTGGTATCATTGTACTTTGTTCAATAATTATCCTTATTTTATGTAATAGTGGCCCCAATGCACAGGAGTGGTGATGTTTTTAATTCGAATACTCAAAGAGAAGCCCTGAGTTGCTTCCTGTAAGAGAAAAGTGAAAGTTCTCATTTTAAGGAAAGAAAAAATTATATATATGCTAAGGTTGCTAAGATCTAAAATAGGAATCAATCTATTCTTGAAATTGTGAAGAAGTAAAAAGAAATTCTTGGTAGTTTTGCTGTTGCACCTTGGACTGCAAAACTTCCAGCCATGGTGTGTGATTATATGTCATTTTATACACACACACACACACACACACACATATGTATATATATACACATATATTTCATATATATAGTATGTATTTCAGAATCATACATATATTAATATATATAATTCTGAAATAATTATATACATAACAAACATATATATATAATTATATATTTCAGAATTATCTAAGGTTTCTGGTGTTCACTGAGGGTCTTGAAATATTCCTCATAGATGAGGAGGGACTATTGCACCAACTCATTTGATTTGGGTTTGTATAGTAAAAACCACTGAGTTGATTTCCTTTTCAAATCTCTACCTATTTAAAAACTGAATGAAACAACTCATGGTAGAAAGACAGGAGAATTTCCCGATAGCCCCTTTGAGCAGGAACTCTTTTCGTTGCCATGGATGGCTAAGGGAATATAACAAGGTTGTTTTGGGTTAGGCTTCTCAGCGACCTATTTGTGGGTTAGGAATTCAATTTTGTGAATTGGGACCTCCAATTTGAGGGGAAAAAATAAAGAAATAGAATATAATAGAATCAAATACAGCACATAAAAATGTCAGGGTTTATTAAATGTAATAAGGTTAAATGCTGTTTGTGAATTAATCTTTGTTGCAGTTACATATATAAAGGTATGTTTGAATGTATTGAATGACACATAAAATACATTTCTTTCTGAGTGACATGATCAGAAAAAATGTAAAACTAGAGATTAACATCAATATATTTCCTTTAGGAATATTTTCTTTTTGGAGGGGGTATCAGGAGTTCAACTCAGGTGTGCTTAACCAGTTAAGTTCAGTCACATCCCTACCCCACCTCCTTTTTTATTATTTTTCTTTAAATTTTGAGACAGGGTCTAACTAACTTGCTTAGAGCCTTGCTACATTGCTGAGGCTGATCTCAAACTTGAAATCCTCCTGCCTCAGCCTCCCAAGTTGCTGAAATTACAGGCAAGTGTCACCATGCTTGGAAAGAATATTTTCAAATACTTTTTTTTTAGTAAAAGGAAGGAAGAACACCGAATTGTTTGAAGATCAACACTGTATAGGCATTTTAATCCTTGTAGCCTCCCACTGAGGCAGACTTTATGTTTTATTATGTTTTTGGATGAACCTTCAGTGGTTTTAAAAGGTGATTTGACTCTCAGGAGTTTTAAGAGATAAACTAACTGGAGGCTTCCTGTTGTTTGTAGGTGTCAGAGCACCAGGATTTGTTTGCCATGGATCTGCCATAGTCATAGTGAGGGAGTATGTTGGTCAAGGTTCCACGGGAAGGTCAGTTTGGGAAAGCAGGAAACATCTATCATACTGTGTGATGAAGGCTGAGGGTCTGGACACTGAAGAGAACCAGGAGTTATTTTGGTTCTGGTGGATTGTGAGTCATAAGACAGACATTAAACTAGACAATAAGTCCACAGGAGAAATGGGAAAATGTGCCATGAATTTGAGTTATGTTTGTGAAACATTAGAGTTGAATCCAAGTTGCAAGAATGTCCACACAATTACAGAGGCTAGAGGTGATCAGCAAAACCCTAGAGGACAGGGAAGAGGCTGCAGGTGATGAAAAACAAGGATATGTTTAGAGTACAGGAGAACAGAAAAGAGGTTCTTCCCAGGCCAGTTTTAAGGTTGAGATATTTCAGGAAAACTGGGTACAAGGCACAGTTGGAGAGACCAGGCTGAGCTGGCATTATTATTTGGATCTGGAAAGTCTCCCAAGGGCTCATGTATGGAAGGCTTGGTTCCCAATGCAGACATGTTCAAAGGTGGGACTTTTGGAAAGTAATTGGAGCATGAGAGCTCTGTTCTTATCAATGGATTAAACCACTGCTGGTTTCATAAGTGAATGGTCTATTTGGAGGTTATGGGAAAAATAGGAAGTGGGGGCTTGTTTTAGGAAGCAGGTCATTGAGAGTGTGCAGTAGAGGGGTGTATCTTGTTCCCATCCTCATCCTCTTTCCCTCTCTCTCTGCTTTCTGGCCTTCATGAGGTGAACAGCCTCTTCCACCATACACTGTCAGCCATGATGTTCTGCCAGACTTCTGGCCCAAAGCAATGGAGCCAGCTGGTCATGGACTGAAACCTCTGAAACTGGGAGCCAAAACAAGTCTTTCAGCCTTTAAGTTGTTTTTCTCAGGTATTGTGTCACAGGAACAAAAAGCAACTAACACAGCTGGTGAATCAGTCCACTACTAGTCTCAGCTTTGCCCTGCTTTGGAACAGGGTGGACACAACTCCTAGCTGAAAATGCAAATCTCAGTGGTGCATGTTTAATGAGTCTAGCTGGGAGGATGTGAGGACTCAGACTGGTTTTCATGCAAGAGCTTCCTTTCAAAAAATAAGGCAACAGAACTACAACAGTACTGATTACGAAGGAAATTTCTTACTGTGTATTTTTTTTGCCTTTTCTCAAAAGAGAAGAACGAATAGAAATTAGAGAGAAAAACTATTTCCTTTTTATTGATTTGTTAGATAAAAAGAATTTTATGATTATTACATGTTATGCATTAATATATCATTATATTAATTATGTACAAGTATATATTAACAACATATTGCCATCTTCTTCAATTAATTCTAAGCTCCAAAGGAAAATAGAACATTTGAAAAATTAGCTTTGGGTACTGTCCACAATGTTGAAGTTCTCTTAGTAAATTAACCAAACCTTTAAAATTAATACAAAGAGACTGTTTTCACTGTTGCCTGCTGGACACAAGCCTTAATTATGGTAGTAATCTGAACAGCCAAGTTATTCTGAATTCCGAGCAGGGGATGATGTATATGATATTGGGTACCTGAATATTATACCTGATAATTCACCTGTGGGTTTCTGTATATGTAACTGTAAAATTCTCCAGATAATTTGGTATGTCAATACATTTTCTTTGAAGTCTGTGTTTTAACATGAAGGTCTTTGAACAAACTGTTAGCTGAAATTGAATTTAAAAATTTGAGTCATAAAGTTTTGATGCTGTATTGGGGTGCGTGTGGTGCTGTAACAAAATATCTTAGACTGAAATAAACACAGAAATTTATTTCTTATGGTTCTGGAAGCTGTGAAGATCAGGGTGCTGGCAAGGTAGGTCTCATTCTTCTCTTGGTTCCTAGGTGACTTTTCTCATTAAGATACTAATCCTATCCTATCCTAGTTCTATCCTATGTGGACTCTGCCCTTATGACCTCATTTAATCTAAATTACCTCTTAATGAGGCTGTCTCCAAATATGGTCACACTGTGGGTTAGGGCTTCAACATATGATTTTTCTTTTTCTTTTCTTTTCTTTTTTTTTTTCAGACAGTGCTATATTCTGTCCCTAGCAGATTTTAAAATTTAGAACTGACTTCCGTTATTTTACTAAATAATTATATAGTGTGGTTCGTTGCAGGGTTTCTTTTCTTTCTTAAGCCACCTTCTTTCAATTCCATGTTTGTTTCTTTTCTGAGAAATTATTCCTTCATGATCAAAGTGACAGAACCTTCGAAGTGGCATTTGAAGTTGCCAGTATCAGACCCTTTGATACATCCAGCCTATTTGCCAGCCCAACAAGGAGGAGCTATATCACTCATCCATCTAACTTCACAACTCTGAGTGCAGAAACCCAGGTGGCATGGAAAACATTTCCTGTCCTGAGTTAAATTTAACACCAAACACACCACGCCTGGATGATTCTCCTGGTGGTGCTCACTGGGGGCAAGAAAACATGAACCCCACTGGCTTTGCTATTTGTAGGTTTCCTATCACACGTGGTAGTCATTCATCAGTCCTGGCTGGAACTGGTTTTCAATAGCAAACAAACTCGGCATCATGGGCACAATCAGCTGAGGTTAACCAAAGTTCTAATTAGACACAGAAAGGTTTGTTACACTAAGCTTTAGGGAGACAGTTGCAACCAGAAACAAATTCCTTGCAGCATCCGGTCCTTTCCTAGCTCCATGTTATGATCAAGAGGAAAACCTCCAACCCCAGAATCAGGGACATAATTGTCAACATCTGGGAATTTAACAATCCAATAATTGTAAAATAAAATTTGACTTTCTAATAACTCTAGGGAAAGAAAGGATTCTAGAAAAAAAAATCTGAGAAATTGTTTTTAGAGTGACGAAGATTTTAAATTTGGATACAAAATGGTTATTTTGATTTGTTATGTTAAAGCTGCTTTTTCTTTCTGAAGATCTTCTGTGAAGAGGTGAACTATGAATGGCAGGGTGCAGGTCAGGCAGTGAAACTGTTGATGTCCTGTTCTGTGTGTGACTTTGGCAAGATTCTGTGCCTTAGTTTCTTCATCTACAAGTGGATGTGCAAAAAGCAGCTGCCTCGCAAAGAAGATGCAAGGACTGAATGAGAAAATGTCAAAAGAACATGAAAGGGGAGCTGGCACAGAGTAAATCATGGGAATGCCATCATCATCACCACCGTCATATGATTGTGATCAATTGGCTTTATCCATCTGATAATGGGAGGAGCCATCTAACATTACACCACTGTGAATTGCCTACAAGAGTGGTGTAAATGAAGTCTGTTTATAAAGAGATGCTGGAAAATGTCTAATTTTATCAGTATGGCATCAAGAACAGTCATGGGTATCACCAGGGGATAAGATCTTTATTTGGAAGAACGCCACACTTCTTTCTATTAAAAAACATGAATTAGTCAGCTTGTCATATTTTTGTTTTTTCCTTTATTATCAGAAGATTACAAGATGATTTTCAGTCACAATGACTATTAGTTTCTGTGACTAACTGCTTATTTCTTTTCCATTCTTACGATTTGATTTTCTACTCTTGAGCTAAATAAAAGCATAATAGGTATGATTGAGGGCACCAGGTTTTCAAATGAGACAGGAAGTTTGCTGACAATTGTTTAAGATGCATATTCATTCTAGTTGTGTCTGCACTTCCTCCTGGATTTTAAATATTTTTGGAGACATTATCTCTGTTGTGTTATTTTTCATTTTTTTATTCATACAAAATTTACTGAGTGCCTCACACTAGACAGTAGGTTATCACAGTAAGTAAAACCTAGTCTCAGTGTCTAGAGGTGTAGCATATAGCAGAAGATACAATTTAAAAATTACAATAATAATATCTGCTATGTATGTAAGCACATAAGATCAGGAGCATGGAAATTTCTTTCTGCTGTGTTCCCTGCTCTATCCCTTCTTATCTAGCACCTGAAACAGATTAGTTGCTCAATTAATATCTATTCAATGAATTATTGCATCAGGCATTTCACATATACTAAAAATCTTAAATCTGTCAAGCATAGTGGTGCATGCCTATAATCCCAGCAACTCAGGAACCAGAGGCAGGACAATTGCAACTTCCAGGCCATCTCAGTGACTTAGTGAGGCCCTAAAAAGGGATGGGGATGTGGCTCAGTGGTAAAGTGGCCCTGGGTTCAATCCCCAATGCCTATATATATAATTTTAAATTTGGACACAATATGGCCATGTATATATGAAATCTTTATTGAGCAACTCCTATCTGTGTTCCAAACACTGTAGACCATTTCAACACCATCAACCAGAAAGAACTGCTAATGTTATGAAATATGTGAACATTGAGATCTAGTTGGTTATGTAATTTGCTTGTGGTTTCACAGTTAGGACGAGCCAAACAGAGGGCTGCCTAGCTCCAGAGCCATGCCCTATAACCAGTCCCTCCATCTATAACACTGTCTTGCCCTAATACTGGTGGGTGATGGAATAGTTTCCCTACTTCATGGATAATGAAAGTGAGATTTTCGAAGACAGGACCAGGTTAGTAAACGCCATGTTCAAACCAATACTCTCAGGACTCCGAACTGTGAACACTTTCAACTAAACCACACTGTCCCTTGTGCATGCACTTGTGGACAATTATCCCATACACATATAAATACATGCTCTAACAGGAGCTTGTATGAATTGCGCAAATGTCATGTATGTTCCTGTGTCCATGGCATAAAATACACCTGCAATGGAATATCTATTGAAATAAATTGAGCTTAATGGTGACCTTCCTACCGAGGATGGGATTGGGCATGACACAAAACACCCAGGGACTTGAGTTTGTCACTCTTCACTACACTATTTATTTCTTACTTAAATACATTGTAAGCATCAAGACAGTTTTTAGCCTTAATGTACAAAACCGTAGATGGGATTCTTAGGTGGCTCCCATGATCTCCACCCACTGGTGTTTGATCCTACCATAATCCCTACTGTTTGGGTCTGGACAAAATCTAGGACTTGCTCTTCACCAATAGAAAGTGACAAAGGTGAAGGAATTGTGTAGATGGATTCAAGTCTTAAGTCAGTTGATTTTGAATAAATCAAAATGGAGACTATTTTATCCTGGGTGGTTCTGACTCAGTGAGGTGAAAGCCTTTAAAAGGGGGACTGAGCCCATCTGAAGGTGACTGTTTTTGCAGAGATGATGAAGCTCCTGGCCCTGTTAGAGAAGTCACATGGCAAGGAAACATGGAATCTCTGGGAACTCAGGAAGCCAGCAAAAAACCAAGGCTCCAGTCAGAGTTTAAGAAATTGAATTCTGCCAACAACCTGAATGAGCTTGCTTGAAAGCAGATAATTCCTCCATCATGCCAGCAGATGTTAACACAACCTAGCTGACACCTTAATTACAGTCCTCTGAGACCCTGACAGATGTCTCAGCAAGGCTGTGCCCAGGCATTTGACCCATGAGAAGAGTGAGGTAATGTGTTGTTGTTGTAAGCCCTTAAAAAGCCCTCGAATTTGTGGCAATTTGTTGCATAGGCATTGAAATTGAATATGTGTACAGTTTAAAGCCTCCCTTGTTAGCCAAACTGGTTAGTTGCCATTCTGGTCCCTAGGGCTCCATTGATGACATTTAAACATTTATTTATTTTTTTCTCAAGCTAATATTCTATTTCTTATACTCAGATACATTGAAAAGTAATTTGTGACTAGTTGAAGCACCATTTGGAATATTATTATTGGGGTTGACTGAGTCCAGATGGGAAGATGAACTATAATGAGATTTCAAACCTCTCTAAGGAGAGATTGGAATGATATTCAGGTGATCCCTTGAAGAGACACACTAACATTCCTCTCTCCACACAGGGCATTTAATCATGTGTGCTACTTCTTTTGGAAATTCCATCATTAAGAATATTGACTATGGTACGGATGTACATTTGTTAATTCTTTTGAGCAATGACTATTTTTTGGGCTTCACTAAATGTAGAATTCTCACTTTGTGTTCAGAAAAACAAACAAGCAGATAAAGACTTCCCATCAATCATTTTACATTTTGATTACACAGTAAGAAATCTGTAATTTAAAAAATCTGTTGTCACATAAGAGCTCCCTTTTCTTGTTCTTCCTCCCTCTCTCGTTTCCCACTACTCTTTCATCATTTCTCGGGTTTGGGTATCTTTTATTTCCTCTCCATGTGCTGCCCCTCTCTGCTTTAGAGTTCTACCTTCTTGCTTCAAATTCAAGGAAGATACCTGTTTTCACATGTTCCAAAGAAGACAATAGTGGGCCTGTCTTGAACCAGCTCAGGGGCCAAGAGCAAAGTCCACATCTCAGAACTGTGTGCAGAGGAGTTGGTTTCAAACAGGGAGACATGGATGAAATTTATCCAATACTGAGAAACTTTCCTAAAAAGGAGTTTTACTGGGGGTTGAAGTCAGGAAACAAAACAGAATCATCCCTAAGTTAGACATACTTTGGCTAGAAGAGAGAACATTTTAAGCTATTATTTAAAATACCATCTTTTAGTACAGGAACAGATAACTGTATCGATGTTAGAGAAGAGATTAGAACATGTTCAGATAGGTATAACTCATTCTGAATGGTGGTATGAAATGCTATCTCATTATAGTGCTATTGTTTTAGAAATGTTTTTTATTATATGACAAAAATATATGAAGATAAATCTATTACTATACTAAGCAGTGCAGTTATTAAGTATTTCTCAAATAACCAGTCATCCAGGAGGGTACAGTGACATTGTATTTATTATTTTTACCATCTATATTTTCCCTTTACTGCAGGGTCTGCTTCTACCTGTATTTTATATTTTCAGGAACATTTTTAGTCCAAGACGGCTATCAAAAATGTGCATGTGTTAGTGTTCTCAAGAGTTGCAAAGAAAAATATCCAATTCTGTGTTAAAATTCCACTTTTACTGGTGTTCTAGGATAAAATAGACATTATTATTGCTGTATATATATACGTGACTGCATGACCAATATGATTCTGCAACCTGTACACTCAGAAAAATGAGAAATTATACCCCATCTGATTCAAATGTATGATATGTCAAGATCATTGTACTGTCATGTGTATCTAATTAAAACAAATTTTTAAAAATCCACTTTTACTGGGATTCTAGGAACTTTCAAGATATGATCAAAGAAATATTAGGTAACATTAACAATTATATAGCTTGTCAGGTACTAGGGGAAATTTTTGTAAACTTAGTGGGCCACATACACATCACTACAGCCTAAGAAGATTTAACAAATAAAGAAAAAAGAAATTTCCAATAAATAGCACTGAGACTTCATTGCCATAAGGATTATACCATTATGAGGCATCCATTCCCTTAATTATTATAAAAATCACTACAATTTATATATTATATACTTTTATATAATTATTAATTTATATTTTATATAAAATTTTATTTTTATTTTGCAGGGTTTTTTCTTGTATTTATACATAATTTCATAAAGATGTGTTTCTTTGGGGTTGTTAAACATGTAATGTATATATGACATTTCCAAGTGATAGGCACATGGTATTTTCTGGAAAGATATTGAGACAATGGATATCCATTTGGACTTAAGTAACATTGGCACCCTACCTCACACCACATAAGCAAATAAGTTTGACATGGAATAAGTATATTAACATTGAGGTACATAAAAATTACTAAAATATACAAAAATACTTTTTTATAACTGTAGAATATAGGAGAAGTCTTTTCTAGAAATGATATAAAACCCTGAAACCATAAAGGAAAATATTGGGAGATGGTCCACTGAGCCCTATTAAATTTCTGGTTTGCAAAAGACACAAGAGACAAAGGGAAAAATAAGTTGCAGGATGGAAGAGAACATTCAAAAGATATGTCAGAAAGCAGGTAAATATATATGATCCCTAATGTAAAAAGTGGCTGACCTAAATCACTAAACAGCAACAATGTTCTCATGCATCTCTGAATGCCAGTCAGAGTTGTCTCCCAGCCAGGTGTCTAGGGTGCTTCAAAAATCAAATGACTTCAGTCCTTGGCCAGTTGCTCCTGGCTCTGTTGGACGAGGGACCTCCCTATGGCTTCTGGACAGCAATAATCTTGTCCAGCTCATTCTCTTCCTTCCTGACCCCAGTATGCTCTAATCATTAGTCCTCATTCTGGGCTTTAAGAAGAATATCTCCTTGGAAACTGGCAACAGGCTGTCTCACCTGGCCCCAAGATGAAGGAATCCATCCACTCAGCTTTTCCATGGTGATCTGGAGCACACCTGACCTAGCACGTGCCCTGCTGGCACTGCCTGTTTGTTCTATGGTTATTGACTTTACTGCAGAAAGGAAATTTGGAGGATAGAGTCAGGGCCATGCTCTCAAAAGGCTAGCCATTTATAATACCCCACACTCCACTTATAATACCCCACTCGACTGTAAGTATCTCATTAGAGCCTTCTACCTTGAAGTTTCCCTCAATCCACCTTTGTACACCCAGCACTTTACAGAGAGTGCACACTCAGTAAAAATTTGTCAAGAGTGTGTGAATGATTGAACACTAGATGGAACACAGATTGCTCAATCCCTGCATCTTTTCCTTCCAAAGAGTTCAGGGTCAGTGGCTAAACCAGTTGTAGTAAAGATGCCAAGGTTTGAGGCATCTAGGGGGCATTAGCACACTGAAATATTTGTTAAGACTGAGAAGCAGGCTCTTTTTTCGGCTGTTTCAAACAGTACCTAAAAAAGCAACTCGTCTTTTTAGATGCTGTAAAGGATGACAGGGTGCATTTTTTCCTAAGACCAATAAAATAAGTAGCATAAACTGTTACTGCTTCTTAAGAAAAACGGAGGTAGAGAAATACTCAGACCCTTAACCAAGGAAGTTGGAATTTACCCGAAATATTTTTGAAGGGCTGTACAGCTCATAATATTCACACCACATCCTAAACAGGCATTTATCACCCTTTAAAGTTGTGTGATATTTAGATATTTAGATTTATGATATTTGGACAGATGATATTTGAATATGTGGATAGCAGATCTATAAATAAAACTTGGATCATTTCTAATATTATTCTTCTACTATATTTTCAAGGCTACCTTATATTTAATGTAATATTTTTTCCTTTTTGACTAGTTCAATTCTTTTTCTTTTTTTACCCCAGGTGATTGGCCTATCCCTTGCCCTTTTAGGAAATTGTTATGACCTCTACTCTCTATTTTATTTTAACTAACAATATCTTAGAATTTGCAGGTTTGTTTCTAGAAACGTGTTTGATCTTGTTAAGTATATTAAAGTAAGTCATATGAAAGATTACACTGCTTTAAAAGAATGCTAAAGGAATAATGAAATATCTAAACAGAATTTTACATAACTACTTTTATAAGAGCATTAAAATATAAACTGATCACATCAACATCAGGGTCATCATCATCAGTTGATCTCATCATGTCACCATGAAATGGGATGGTTTAAATTAGTTTTTTTGGGCAGAAATACCTGGTAGCTTGAAAGCCAGCAATTAATCAATAGTTTGAAAATATATCTCTAAGTCTAAAAACAAAATCATTTTAATGGTAGCCAGAATCTCTCTCTCTCTCTCTCTCTCTCTCTCTCTCTCTCTCTCTCTCTCTCTCTCTCACACACACACACACACACACACACACACACACACACACAGGTAAATTCAAACATGTGCTAATCCTGTATCTAATATAGAAGGTATGAGTAATGTGAAATAACAATATATTCTTTTCATTGTTATGGTTTTATTCTTTAAAAACATTTGGACTTTATTTTTATTGTCTAAGAAAACTGTTTAACCATTATAGATGGATCATTGATGGTAGAAAGATCTATAAATAAAACTTGGATCATTTCTAATATTATTCTTATATTATTATTATAAGGCAACTCAGATCAAATAGATTCCCAGTGATTCAATATGGTGCCTGGATTTTCTACAGAAACAGATTGTTGAGTATTATTTCATCACATATTTTTAATACCTTTAAAAATACTGTCTATATGTCCAATAATTCCACCTCTTTAGATCACCTATAAAGAACAAATTCAAGAGACTTTAATGATGTCATTCAGTGCAGTGAAATTTTACAAAAGATATCATCACAAGAAATCCCTTATATAATTGCAAGCAAGTGGCCATATTTCTTGACAATTTGCCCATTATTTTTATCATATACAATTGAAGTTAAACTATTGTTTCGAACTGGTAACATTCCAGTTAAAGTAAATACCATCATTTACTCATTGGTATCAAGCATCTATGGTCAGTACTACAGAATTTGAGAATTTTACCTATAGCTCAAATTCAATGGTAAAGCACTCACCCAGCATGTGTGTGGCCCTGTTCAATCCACAGCACTGAAAAGAGAGGGGGCGGGGAGGGAGAGAGAGGGAGAATTCGAGAGAACTATATGGTTGAAATATTTTTAAAAGTGACAGTTTACAAACATTACAGATCACAATAGGATACTTAACAAAGATGCTCATAATAAAGACCATACTTCCTGTATATGATATGAATTTCTGAAAGGTAGAGTGGTTTGCTACAGGAAAGAATTGCTTTGGAATATATCTTCCAGTCAAGATGTTTCATGACTATTAACTGGTTGCAAACTAATCTGATCACAAAATAAGTAATTTGATCAATGTAATTCCAATTCATGTCAATAAGAAATAATAAATACTCATTGTTTTGCAGGTTTGCAAGTGACTTAATATTTATCAAGGTAGAGATGGTTTTGTATGGACACCAGGACTGAATGAAATTACTGTTTGATTATGAATGAACTAAGTAGATATGAGTCATGAGCAGTCACTGACCACAACAGAAATTATCTCTGATATTATTTACTCTTCCAACACAAAAATTCTTATGGGAAGACATGGTGAGAAGGCAGTCAGGATTGTCTCATGAATGTCTTTAGAGAGATGATATGTTAGTCAGCTTTCCATTGCTATGACAAAACACCTGAGAAAATTAACTTAACAAGAGGAAATATTTATTTTGACTCCAGGTTTCAGAGGTTTTACTTCATGGAAAGTTCGCCTGTTGCTTTCTGGCCTGTGGCAAGGCAGAATATCATGGTAGGGAGCACATGATGGAGCAAAGCTGCTTGTGTTATGGCCGCTGGGAAGCAAAAAGAGAGAGGAAGGGGATGGTCTCCAATATCCCCTTTATGGGCATACTCCAGTGACCTATCAATATTCCACTAGTCCCACCTCCTAAGGGTTCCACCACCTCCTTGAAGTACTACAGGCTATCAACCAAGCCTTTAAAATATGGATCTTTGGGGAATAGTTAAGATCTGAATCATAATAGAGGATCATCAAGCATGTTTCCTCCAACTATGAACATATTTACTCTGAAAATTTCCTTTTTAATTAAAAATTTCCTTTTAAATATCAATAAAGGAATATTACTAAGCAACAACAAAGAGGCATTTTACCTTAAAATTGTTATATACTTAATATAAGAAAGGATTCTGTTAAGATAAATGAGTACAGAAAACAGGGAATAGGTTTTCAAGGAATATGTTTTATCCTAGTTGTGATTTCAGATAAACAAGAGAAGGCACACTGAATATAGTTTGATCTAGAGTACTTGTAGAAATAAAGTAATTTACTATATTCGGTTTATATTGAGGGCAAATAAGTACAAATATGGTTTAGAATTCTGTAATATTTTTCTTATTTTTGTTTAGAGAATTCTCTAGAAAAATCTATATAGGTTTTAAGTACCTGATTTTCCCATCCTTGTTATCTTTTTTTCCAGAAATTCCTTACTATTAAAAAAAATTAAAGCCCAGTTCAATGAATATCTACACTAAAAATTTAGTGAAGCCCTCATATCCAATTTATTGTCTTTTGAAATTAATTCATGGAGACATTTCTTGACATAGATTATCACATTTTATAATACTGTCTATTTAAATCATTTTTTTTAGTTTAATGATAAAACCCAGGAGGTTAAATTACCTTGGTATTCCACAGAAACTAGTAAAACAGTCAAACATGAAAAACTGCCATGCTGGGAAAACACTAGTTATTTATAAAAGAGTTAAATGATAATAAATACTATTTATTCATTAAAAGTTCATCTTTATTCTCTTGGATACTACTACAACACAAAAAGACAATAACGCTGAGTTTTCTAGAGAGTAGGAAAAAAACCTGCATTTTAATGATAAAAGTATCTTATGAGATCCACTGTAAATGACACCTGAGAGCATGTCTTGACCTTAGGCTTGATTTATTTTTGGTGTGTCGTGGGGGTATTACCAGGGATTGAGCTCTGGGGCACCTGATCACTGAGCCACATCCCCAACCCTATTTGTATTTTATTTAGAGACAGGATCTCACTGAGTTGCTTAGCGCCTCGCTAAATTTCTGAGGTTGGCTTTGAACTCGTGATCCTCCTGTCTCAGCCTCCAGAGCTTCTGGGATTACTGGCATGCGCCATCCCGCCTGGCTATTTTTATCAAATATAACAATGAAAGAGGCCACTTCCTCCATCTTGACAGGATGAGGCCCCTGTTTTGTATAAGGTAAAGAAGAGAATGCTGTTCAAAATCCGTTTAAGAACAACTTAACCCATGTGGAAAGAAATTGGCAGGGAGACCTATTGACCAGTAGCCAATCTCAAGAAGAACTCTAGGCTTTTTATTTTTTCTATTTGTTGCCCCACAGCTCCTTCACTCCCACCCATTCCAGTCTTCACCATTTTCTTACCTGTTTCTTACCCTGGGAAAATGTCTCAGATGATCTGCATTTTTCAAGCTCCATGATCAGCTGACCTCAGTTTAGATTTAGCCAACAAAAGTAGCATCAGGTTACTGGAAGGCAAGCGGAGAGAGCTTATCCCCTGTTCCCCTGCTTCTGCCTCACATATCTGGCAGTAGCTATCTCTCCAGGTACAGCTCCCAACAGGTAATCCGTCTGTGGTCCCAGCTTTCGCCAGTTACAGTAACTATTTCTTGTAACAGGTCCTCCTTCCAACCACTGCCCTACCCTTTTGGGTCCATGGGTCCTAACAGATCCCAGCAGTGGCTCATTCCTGGTCATATGATTTTCTTTTTGGTTCTTGTACAGACTGCCTACACTTCAGAGCTCTCCCTTTGTTAAAGTCTCTTCCCCCTAATTTACATGGTTCAAACCTGTTTGTCTTTGTTCAGTTTTATTTTGTTGTTGAGATCTTAACTGATACAGAATTTTTAAATCCCTGGTTTGGAAGCATTTAGGAAAAAAACATTGTGAGCTTTAGGAGTCAACTGGCGTCAAATGTATTGTCCAGCAAATCCACAGCTCTTTGTCCGGGCATCCCTAATGACAATGTTTATGATGGTTATGTCTCAAGGTTATATACTCCCTCTCCTTCTGACCCTTTATTTTTGTTATGAAATTCTAGGAAGCTATCAGGGAAGATTGTTTTGTAATTTTTTCTGATGCACAATTTGGAGACATAATTAATTCATTGAATAAGATCATCCAGGTTCAAAAAGGTCTCAGTGACTTGAAATTCTTAATGTACACAGTTTGAGTTTCTGAAGCTGAGCACAAATCCTAAGTTTGCAGGCATGTGATTTGCTTTAGTCATAAATCCAGTATAAGGCAATGTGGCAATTTGCCTTTTGGAAATATTAATAGCAATTTTGGCATAGTTAGAGAAAGTCAAAAGCCAACAACACCCTGCACCAGTCAGTCCATATCTGGAGATAATGTGTTCATTTGGAGCATGACCTTGAACAGGTAAATCATCAGGATTGCTGTGTGGCAAATGATTTCATGCTCAGGGTTTTAAGTGCTGGATTTTAATGGCCTGGGTTTGACCCTCATCTCTCTCCCTTACAAGCTCTGAAATGTTGGCAAGCAGAGTATGTTTTGCTCATCGACTCTGAATTGGGGATCCTGAGACTTGGGGATTACGCATTCAGAGAATATACATAAAGTGATGTCTGGCGCATTCCACATCTTCTACAACAATAGCTAGAATTATAGTTATTAGTATTAGGGTGTGATTAGTCCAGAAACCACAGTACCTGAGTAACAACAGTTCAGGGACCTGGGGACAATTTATCTTGTGGGAAAGAAGGTACAGTGAGGGTGGAGAGGCTTCTTTAGAACGTGAAAGATTGTATAATCCAAGGTGGAATTGCCCTAGGAAGTCAGAATGAAATGCTCGATGGAAGTTACAGGGAGATATAATTTGGCATGGTATCAGAAATAACTTTGCAATTTCCAGCACCGTCCAACAAGGAAGGAGGCTGATGAACAATGTCTTTTTTATCCATTCGTCAACAAAGGCTAGGTAGTCACTATGTGGAAGATGATTTTAGCAGGAAATCTTTGAATAAAGGCTGAAGAGGGGAGGGTAAGGATAGGGAGAAAGGTGACAATAAGACCTTTGATTTCCCCTCAGGCTGTGCGATTTGGGACTCTTGTGTGTGTGTTGGACAGAATATCAGGAAAGTGGTTACAACCTTTGTTTATATTCATGTTGCCCTCTTTTGAATCAGCCCTTGGCAATAGTCCTGAGGCATGATGTCCCAACTGGGTACTGATGATCCCATGTATATTTTACTGTTGAGATGGCTTTGCCTGCCAGAGACTGAGTGGTACACAATGGCTTCTGTATTGCCAACCTTGAAGACTTTAATATGCTGTGTTCTGGAATAAATCCCTTTGCAAATGTGTCTTTTCTTGACCAGAATGAAGCATGGATCGTTGGGAGGAAGGAACCTCACAGTTTTTGTGTTTTTCTCTTCACCCAACCAGGTATTTTTACCCTGATCAAGCAGGCTTTGGAAACCTTAAATGCACACCAGTGTTGTGCCTCTGGCAGTTTCTATCACTAGTGGTTGATAATTACAGCTTTTCAAAGATACATAGCATATGCCACGTTTTTAGTGGGAGCAGAGCCTTTGTGTGGCAAAGTGGCTGATACACTTCTAACTAAATCTGTAGATGTGTTATGTTTAGAAGGCAGCGGAAGAAGCCTGAGCTGGCAGAATAATTGCTGTGTTAGGGCGCCACCAAAGACAAATTGTGCACCCAAGATTGTGAAAACCCTGTCTTATAAAAACTTGTTTCAAAATCAGGGCTCCTACTGGGACAGAAATAACAATGCCTACCATTTTGGAGCACATTTGGAGAAAATGTCAATGTAGTATCTCAGGGAAAATTCATTTTTGAAAAATGAGAGTTCTTTCTATTGAATATGACTTTTTGAAGGGATATTTTTAGTTTTTGAAACTGTGTTTTCCTCCTCCATCTGAGCTGTTTGTATGAGCAGCGATAACAAAAGAAATGAATACCAAACGAATCAGCTTCAATTGTTTAAGTCAACACAGATAGTTTCTAGGTTAAGAAAAGAAATTCCATCTGCTGAAAGGCATGGCACTGTCTATTGAATAGATGAACTTGGAGGTCGTTTCCAAGCTCGAGGTTCTATGGTTCTATAATCACAGAAACTATGAGGGAATGTGACAGTTCATAACTCATCCACTGGCTATGTCACATGCCAGCTGAACCAAGAAAGGAAAGAGAACATTATTCAAAGCAAATTCAGACTCACAGAAATTTTATATATATAATATATATATGCATATTATATATATTTATATAGATAGATATAGATGGGCATTGCTTATTTATCAATAAGAAAATGAAAACAATTTATGCTTACTGAATGCTTTTATTAGCCAGGTATTATATCGAGCATTGTGTATGTAATATGCATTTAACTGTTTCATGCATGAGGAAACTGAGCACTGTAGATATGTTCAGGAGTACCATGAAGCTGACACTAAGCAGATACCCTCTCAACTCCATTATGTCTTGCTTCTTTACAGCAAACATAAGCAATTCATCACACCACATCTTTCCAGACCCCAGACTCCAGCACAACTAGCATTGACATTTTATTACATATTTTCAGGGCTTCACTTTCTTCAATTCTATGTGTGAAGAGAAACTGGAAGTCCATTTGGTAAGTAGGTGCCACTTAGAATGAAGAGGTTAACACAATCCAGAAACTAAGGAATGATAGGGGTGGTGTATGGAAAACTCCCAGGCTGACTGTCCGCCAGAAAAGTTTCAAGGCTTATACTGTGTAGTTTCTCAAAGTGTCTCCAGCATGGGGGGAAGGAGACCTCCCACTCAAGAGTAATGATAAGGAGCTCATTCCTGCATGCTTTTTTTGTATATTGCTTCCATCTCTATCTCTTCCCTGATCCTCATTTTTGCTCCTTAGGGTAACCTCCCACAGACATTTCTTGCATACAAGTCCTTGTCTAAGGTGGTGGTTTGGTGAGGGAAGTCAAATTGAGACAGTCCCTAAGAATATGTGACTGCTATCTTTTTTTACTGGCATAATCCCCCTAACTGATTACAATGTCTATCATACTAGGGGACTGACTATTAAAAAACTCAAGTTAATTTGTAAATATCTCTGTGGCATCAAATCTCTAACCACATGATGGAAGTTAATGGTAATATATTGAAATTTGCTTTTTTTAGAATTGAGTTACTCAATAAAATAAAAAAGAAATCATCACTACACAGTGACATGACCCTTTTGAAGTCATCAAAAAGCATAAGGTATTTAGAGAACATTTTCCTAGTCTTCCAGTCTACTCCTGGAAATGATCTGTTGTTAATTTGCCTTGTGGTCTTAGATGAGTCAGAGATTGAGATGTAATGATTGTGTTCACATTCCTTTTGAAAAAAATCTCCCGTCACATCTCTTTCCATCTACTCCAAGACCTTGTATTTAACTTGAATAGGATTAAAATAACTATTTCAATTTAGACAAGGGTTTCACTGAATGCAGGGAACAAAATCATGATATATATTTTTAAATTCTTCTTAATTTCCTAAATGAATAGAAAGATAAAGATATCCACCAGTTGGGACATTGTTAGGTGGTATTTTTCCTGCAAGAACAGTACAGTTCTGGAGTTACTGACAATTTCAAAAAGAATTCTGTTGGTGCACATTTTTTTGTCTTTTTTGTCTTGTTTGTCTCTGATTTCTTCAGTCTCTGTTCTTCAAACAACTGGGTGGCTTTTCCTAGTGCCTTGAACAGAATACTAGAGTTTATATGCCTTTTTTCTGTAGCCATGCAATGAAAGCACAATCCCTTTTTAAGAACTCTGTGTTTAATGCAGCATCCACTACAAATTCCATGCTTTGTAGATTTTTATTTGCAGGACCCTACCATCCCTCATTCATAACATATGATCAACTCAATAATAAAAATAATAAAAATTGGTTCTACAAGCTCATGCTATCCTGGAAAATCATCCAAAATTTTGTGAAAGTGTTATGGAGTTAGAATAGATATCAGCTAAACCTCATTTAGTTGCTAAGTTGTAGAGTGAGCTTGTACTCAAATGAAGACATTTGGTAAATTTGTATGCAGTCCCAAGGGGAGATATGTACCAAGTGGCAAAATAAGACAAGATTCTGCCATGTTCAAAACTCTAAAAGCAGTGGGACAAATGCTCAGTCTTTGCAGTAATATAGAAACTGTGCACTCACTTGTCATTAGTTAGAACATATTTTTCATTTTTGAACCACATAGTGTTCATTCGTTGATGTCCTATCCAGCTATGCCATATATGACTTTGTCAAAAAGTGATTTGCCTATTAAAATTTCATTACTGTTGTGATTTAAAAAAAATAATAATTTGTTCAGAGGGAAAAAATTGACAATTTGCATCTGTATAGAAATTGTAAATGGACTTATTGAATTTCAACTCCTCCTAAGAACTCGTTTCAGATTTCCTTCTCTAAATAGGCATTTTAAATTACCTCTTTTAAGGAATTTCTTCCATCTTTCTCTCCCTCTCTCCCTCTCTCCCTCTTTTCCTCCCTTCCTTTCTTCCTATCTCCTTTCCTCTCTTCCTTTCTTCCCTTTTCTTCTCTTCTTTCCTTCATTTATCTAAAAATTCTTTAATGTAGGTGTTTGAGTGAATTATTCCAGTTATTCACTAAAAAGGTCCCTGGAACCCAGCATGAGAATCATGTCTTATTTTTAAAATTGAAACCAAATATCATAAGAGGTATACTAAGAAAATTTGAAACAACTTTAATTATATTCTCTTAAATAGGTACTCTCCATGAAACAACCAGATTTCAGAGGATTCTCAATTTGTGAAGCATCATTCTGTGCTCCTTTAGAGCTCTCTGTCTAATGTCTCTGATAGGAAATAAGCAATTTTATTCTGGTAAGAAGAAATTACTTTTCCTCCTTTCTTTTCTCTCTTAATTTTTAATCCAACTTTTAGTACTTTTACTAAAACCAATGTTTAAAAGAAAAGTGTTCATAGTACCCCTGGGAATTTTTTAGTCACATGTAAACATATGGGAAAATGAGTTAAAAAGATGCAACATGGTCTACTGGAAGAACACTGAGACTTTTGGGATAAGATTGAGATTAATTTCTCAGCTCTACACTTATTTAGTGGCAGAAGAGGTCAAGGTCCTCCTTTGAAAAGTGAAGTTATGTTTCCAAATGATTGTTGTGCTTCTCCAAAGTGTTGCTGTGCTGGGATGTAAAATGAAGAACATATTGATTGGTGGTGACTTTGGAGAACATCCTAGAAGAGAGGGTAAGGTAAAGCAAGTGATGATTTGTGTGCATGAATCAGGCCAGATTTTACAGGGGGTTGGCTCTGTTAATAAAGCTCAGTGAACCCTGAAAGAGAAACATTTGTTTCTGTCCAGATAGACCATACAGAAAGAACCAAAGAGAAGAAATGATATTTGATTTGGGTTTTGTAAGATGAATAGGATTTTACCAGTGAATACATGAGAAGAAACACATCCTGGTAGGAGAAGCATTAGTCAAACCATTGTAAGACATAGGGAGGACACACACACACACACACACACACATACAAATATATATGTATGTGTATGTGTGTGTGTATATATATATATATATATAATCAAAAATGGAAAATATGTGGGCCTAATTGTGATCTATAATCAACATTTCCTTGTTTGCTTACTTATTTAATTATTTGAGCATACCAGCTGTCACGGAGACCAGGATTCCAACTATGAGAATTCCTTCTCTAGTGACTTCACATCGACATGCAAATCAGCTCTCCTTGGACCATGCTAGACTGGCATCATTTTGAGTTCCACTCCTAACTGGGACGGAGTTATTCCATTTGTGTGTGGGATAGCAGCGTGTTGGGGCACAACACCCTTCCTAAGGTGTTCCTCTCCAGAGCCTTCCTTCAGCTCTAGTTCTTGGGCAGAAAACCCCTGGCCCTCAGATCCAATATGGCCCTCATTGAATCAGCACACTGTGCTGAGGCTTTCAATCAGACCTGAGAGCAACAACAGTAGCATTAGCTTTTATAGCCACTTCCCAGGACTGTTGAAAAGAATAGAGACGATACTAG
This sequence comes from Marmota monax, assembly GCF_021218885.2. Lineage (NCBI taxonomy): Eukaryota > Metazoa > Chordata > Mammalia > Rodentia > Sciuridae > Marmota > Marmota monax. The sequence continues at coordinate 5,317,122 of NW_026695222.1, read as the reverse complement.
ATGGAACATGTGTTCATTTGGATCTAAACTCAGGTTCAGACTGAGAGAACCAAGTCAATTTATTGAGCTTTTCTGAGGCTCAATTTCCTCATCTGTATTATAGAGCTAATAAGACCTATTTGATAGAATTCCTGGAAATTTTATTACACAAATGTGGATTGTACATTTGCTCCATGCAGGTTACTATTCTAGAGCTTGGAACATTACAGTGTTGTCCCTGTATCCTGAGATTCAGAGAAGAGCAGGTAGGGATTGGGGGCTGGAAGAATAATAAAAGGGACAGGGAAATAATGTTATACTATGACAAAGGACAGCCAACAGGGGCATCGTACCTGCATGAAATGAAGGAGTAAACAATGTATCTGGAAGAAGAGTATTTCAGGCAGAGGAAACAGCACATGGAAGCTCTGCTGTGGACTGAATTGCCCCCCCCACACACACACACACACAAACTTTCATGTATAAACCCTAATGCCAATGTGACTATGTTTGGAAATAAGGCTTTTAAGGGAGTTAATTAAGTTTAAATAAGGTCATAAGTGTCCATTGTACTAGTGTCATAAAACAAAACAAAAGAAAACAAAACAGGAAGAGACCCCAGAGCTCACTTGATCTCTGCATGCACACAGGAAAGCATGTGAGGACACATGGAGGAGGTGGCTATCTACAAGCCAGAAAGAGAGATCTCACCAGAAATCATCCCTGGAGGCACCTTTTAGCCACCAGAACTGTTTGAGAAAATAAATTCTTGCTGTGGAGTCATGCAAACTATGGCATTTTGTTAAAGGAAGCCCAAACCAACCAATTACAAGCTCTGGGGATAAAATGACCTTGACACGTGGCTGCAGAAGAGTTAGTGGTAGGAGAGAGTGCTGGGAAATTATGTGGAGAAGTAGCTAGTAAGGATCCAGAACACCTTAGCCTTGAGGAGGAGTGGAGATTTTATGCCAAAGGGGATGGGTGTTTTAGAGGATTCGCTTCAAGAAGTTTAACATATGGTGTATGGTTTCAAAAGATCAGAGAGACTGACAGGCAGAAAAATTGACTATGGAGCAGAAAACATGGCCTTGAAAGCAGTCAGGTAGATGAGGGCATGAGCCCTATTGAAATGGGGACAAGGGATGGAGAGAGATCTGGGAGATGGAGCTGACAGAATTTGGTGATGGATTGGCTATGAAGTGGGGAGAAACAAGTCAGGATGACTCACAGGTTATTGGACTGAGCCTCCAAGTGAATGATGCCAGTCCATGCTTGCGTCTGGAACAACGCTGCTCTGCAGACACCAGTGTGGCTCATTGTCTCCCCTCCTGCATGTCTTTACTCAAATGTCACCTTTGCATTCAAGCCTTCCCTGACCTGCCTACTTAAATTATGCTTTTGCTCCATTTTCCTTTCCTCTCTAGCATTTTTCCCCACGCAAAATATTCTATATTTTACTACCTATTTATTGGCTTCTAGAGTGTACACCTCATGAAATCATGTGGTTTTGTCTGTGTTGTTCTCTGCTCTTTGGCTCATCATGTCTAGAACACTGTCTAGCACATAAAAGATGATTAATAAATGTTTGATGAATACATAAATAAATGAATGGATGGTTGAAACAGGGACTAGGGCCTCAAGAAGTCTGTCAGGATGCCTACTGAACAGTCAAATGGAAATGGCTAGTAGATCATAGGGTGTATTTTTTTTTTTTTTAAAAAAACTAAGGCATATACTATGCATAACATCTTGCCTTCATTAAGTAGCAGTCATTATTACTGCTACTATATTATTATTCTAAGCCTGCTGTGTCTGCCTTTTACTATATTTTAGGCTAAATCATCTGATACCTGAGATTCCAGTTCTATGTCTGTGCAGGTATGAGATTGGAGAGAAGTGGAAAGAGACTAAAGCCCAACTGTGTCCTTTCATAGCCATTTAGTCACCACTGTCACACAAAAGGTCCTTTATTCAGATTCCCTAGATGCTTCATGGGCTTCTATCTCTGAGCAGAATGTTAATTCCTATCTGAACTCAAAGACCGCAATCAAGCAAGGGCAATAATCAAAATGATGTATATAGCAAAATCAAAGATTTTTTATATCATGATCAAAACCATGTGGTTAATTATAGGAATATATGTTAAGGTTTATTGAATTACTTTGGTCTTTCTAGGATACATGATGTACAGAAAAGCAAAGATTGTTTTAAAAGTGGCCAAAAGGAAGCTTTTTTAAAATAAATATGTTTTTATATAACTTTGCATACTAATGCTTATGTTTTATATAGCAACATTTTGCTGAATGTCTCACTATGCCTGTCTTTCAGCAGATTAAGATTTTAAAAAATCTCTCAGTACTTGTTTTTATGTGGTATCTCAAGGAATGATCTGCCTTCCAAAATTTCTTTACAAGGGAGATGATGTTCACATGAGCAAAATAAGGTAATGCAATTTTGCTCCATAGTGTTAAATAGATTCCTGTCTTTGCTGCTATGAATTGTGAGCTAACAGTTTGGGATGTTTATTTTGTTTCTCATTGAAAAGTAAAATAATTGTCAGTTTATTTTGTGGAGCTGGTTTTGTTTTGTTTTTGTTTGGGACAATATTTTTTTGTTGTTCTTCTTCTTAAATTATAGAGTACTAGTAAGAGAGTTGTTGGTCTTTTTATGAATATTTTCTGCTTTTCATAAACACAAAAGTTTCATAAGGAAAAGTACATAAATTTTAATGTAAAATAAAATAATTTGAATGTCAACAAATATAGACAAGGAAAAAGAATTATTTTACCTTTACTTAGTCTGTTCAGACTGTTATAACAAGATAACATAAACTGGGTAGTTTATAAACACAGAGATTTATTTCTCGTGGATTTGGAGCCTCAAAAGTCCAAGATCAAAGTGCTGGACTATTTGGTGTCTGGAGAGAGCCAATTTCTTCATGCATAGCTGTTTTCTCACTATAACCTCACATGAAGGAAAGAACAAGGGATCTTTCTGAGGACTTTTTTATTTTTTAACATCAGGTCTTCTTGTGTTGTCCAGGTTGATCTTGAACTCCTCAGCTCAAGTGATCCTTCTCCCTAAGCCTCCTTAGTAACTGGGACTATAGACTCACACCAGCATGTCAGGCTTAGTGTCCTCTTTTATAATGTCACTGATGCCATTTATGAGGGCTCTTACCCTCTCAGAGCCTAATCTTCTCCAAAGTCTCACCTCCTAATAAAATTGCCTTGGGTTTTAGGATTTGAGCATAGGGATTTCAGGGGTGGGAACAAATATTCAATCCATGGCAACTGTCTTCACCTAAGCCACATTTTATCCAAAATCATCTTCCTTAAACTTCTACAGAAGTTGTTAGATTTTTTTTACCTACCACTCTTTTATGCAATAACATGGGTTTCCTTGTGCACATAATCTCTGTTATCTAGCCTTCTCATGAAGTTGCTTTCCTTCAGCATCGTCAGAGGCCCCACAGAGAGAGAGTTCAAGAAGGGAACTCTCTATTATTGTGCGGTGTCACTGTCTACCTGAAGTGTGGCATGTGTAGTGGGAATAACATAAGCTTTGCACTTGTCATCCAGGCCTCCTGTTCCACCTGCACCACTTACCCACAGCTGTTATTGTGGTTAATGACTTCCTTACCTATTCTTGGTGAGCAATGCCACCTAGAAACCACCAGTAATTCCCAGCTTTTCTGCTGTCTTCCTCCCATATCACATCAGCCATGTGTCCTTAGCATCTTTCTCATCTCACTCATGTTATTTTTTTTTTGTCCACTACCATCTTTCATCTGGCCCATAGCTATGGTGTCCTCAGAAGACTCACCTCCATCCGTGTTCCACTGGGTGCCAGTGTGAAATTCCAAAATTCCAAGTTTGATCCTCTCAGTCCCCATTCATTTTCCCACTATTGCGTATGACCACTAGAGAACTAACTTGTATGCTCTCAGGTCTGTTGATGAATGATCTTCCTGTCTTCCTTCTTCAGAGTCATCTCATCTTTATACTCCTAATACATGCCCACGTGTGTGCTTACACACACACACACACACACACACTGCCTTCCAGCACACTCAACCTCCTTCATGCACTGCTCCTGACATACTATCTGATACTTGACCTTCAGTGCTTCTGCTTCTTGTGGAATCTTTTCCAGCCTCTTACTGGATCATTTTGTAAAGTTGTTTCTAATCTGTGTTTATGGAAATGTATGGCGATGACTCAAATAAGAACAAATAAAGCAAATAGAGAGGTTCAAACCTTTAGAGTGAAAAGGGATTGGCTTGAAGTGCACTCTGATAGGAGATTGTTGGTCTGAGGAAGCCTGACTGGAGCTGGCTAGAGGTGGGCTTCTGATGAGGTGGGTTTGGGAGGCAGATTTGGCCTTCTCTAGTTGGTCCGTAATTGGAAGGAGGAGGGAAAACAGGGAGGCTAGAAATCAGTGACTAAGCCATGACTGTCTGGGCTGATTGCAGAGATTGCGGTGGGAACTCAGTTGTCATACATTGTCTGGCCATTGTCCATGTGCGTATTCAATCTCTCATGTCCAATCGATATTTGTTGAGTGAGTAAGTGAATATTTCATCTTAGTAATTGTTTATTCTATCCTCTTCCATCTTAATAACAAAATTGCTAATGCCCCAGCCTCTCCATCTCTCAACAAATTATGTTTCCCTTTCTTAATATACGAAAAAAGGTCTTCCACATAGGTCTAGATGTGATATCAAGAGAAAGATTTTTCTGCCCCAAGAAATTTCTTGAGCCTTTCCCCTTAATCACCCGCCTACGTCACTGTTTTCAGAAGAAACAGGTTGGGGGTGTGCGTTCTTTTATTTACCCAGTCCATTTCTATTGCATATCTAATTGGGTCTTCCTACCTTGTTTATAATGCCTTCCTAGGATAAAAGGTCTTTGGGGTTGTCATTCCATACATTTATGTAAGTTCTTCTTTTACAGGTAAAGAAGCTGACCTTCAAACTTTTCCCTTTTAACAGCAATAATAACACACCACCCAGTACAGAAAAGAAATCATTCCAATGAATGAAATAGTGTTTGTACAGGGTTTGACACTCCACAAAATATTCTAATAACATGGTGCCTACTCTTTGAAATGTTCAGATCCTATTTCAATAGAATTAAAAGTCAATGTAAAATAAAATGTGAATTGCTTGTCACACTTGTACATGGAGGCACAGGGCTATATTGATGTCTTTAGACAACTTAAAAGCTAGATTCTGGCAAAGTTTCTGATGAGTAGGATTGGATTGGAAAGAGGAGGTGATGGTGGTATTTTTGCATATCCATCTTTGTAGAAAAACAGTGGGTTGCAACATGAAACCACAAAAACACTAATGTAGCTAAATTCACAGAAATCTTTCTCCTCATCTCTGAGGGAAAGTTTTGGCTAAGCAAGTTAATTTTGTCTTTCTGCATTTGCATAGTAATTGTATTGAATCTGAATATGCATTTGCGTGAAAATCATTCTTTTTCTTTCAGCCCTATTCTTTGTAAAGGGATTAATATGGCTCATGACAAGTCATTAAATAATAAACTATTGATGTTGAATGCTTAATTATTATCTTATGTTTGGGTCTTTTATAACTTGATGCTTGAGTTGTTAGTCTGAAGTTTGTTGCTGCTGTCTTTATTGTTGTTCCCAGATAATAATCACTTGAATTTTATATGTGGACTTGGTTTAGGGCACTACAAATGCTTTCCTATAGTGAAGTACTTCAAATATTATTAAAGAATTATAATTAAATATACTTTATTGAAGAGAGATATAATGTCTAAACTAACAGTTTTGCTGTGTCTATTGTGATGCTCACAAAAATATGTGATCATATAGATTATTTAATGGGATTATTCCAGGTAACTTCAAATGACCTCAGGTCACTGACATCATTGTATGCAGTAATCAGCCATAGAGGTCAGGATATTCTTCACTTGCCAAATGTATCCAGGGTCATTTCACAAATCATTGCTTTGAATGCCACAACAGCAGGGCTTCTAGAAATTAATTGCCTGGGGACGATGAAGTATCTTCACCTGTAGGATTTCCCAGAATTAGTGGAAGAGACGTAATCAAGTTACTGTGTAATATCTTCCACCAAAATGATGAATATCCACATAAGAACACTGAATATGTGCTTCTGTAATGCCAATTTAAGTGGTGATTTGTGGCTCAGAAATCGAAAGCTAATGTTTTATTTTCCTGAAACAGAAATATAGATGGAAGAAACTTATTCATGCAGATTTTAGAACATATTCCTCTTTGTTAATTGAAAACTGATAGAAATAATTCTACAAACTCTATACTGGAATGAGATGCTGATAGAAATATTAGCAAGATGAGATCTGTTTTCTTCAAATCTTTTTAAAAATATTTCCTAGTAATTTATTGTATTTTTCTGTATACATTGACATCTTCTACTCTCTCTCTAACAGGACTACAGGACTACTTTCCCAGCATTTACCTAAAGAGCTGGGAAGCCACCCTTTTACACAGGGCTTAGAATATTCCTTGTAGAATCATGACCATAGGCCTGCTGAGACTCAAGCATGTTGCCTTAAGGCATACTATTTCATGAACTCTTCTTGTAGACTGTGCTGCCTACTTAACCTTTGCTGAAAAACCTATCCTCTTCCATTTATCAAAACATAAGATCAATGCATTATTCACCTAAATTACTCTTCAAATGTCTCTGTCCCAAAGAAGTTTTATTTTAATATCTACAATCTCTATGCATTGCCTGGAATATGGCCATCCATATATGATCTTCATTATTTTTATTACTGACTTCTTAGTATTTATTTTGAATGTAAAGTTCTCTCTATTCTTCTACTCATACCTTTAGATATGAGCTGTCCCCAAAAGTTCATGTATGAGACAATGCAAGAATTTTCAGACTCAGAGCTGGAATGACTAGATTATGAGTGGTACACCCTAATTAACTAGACAGTAATGATAGGCAAGTAGGGTGTTAAGGGAGGGGGTGGGTGGTGGGGGATGCCTTTGGGGTATTGTGCCTCAGGTGAGCAGAGCACTAGCATCTATCTATACCTTCCTGCCTGGTATGTTCTGAACTGCTTTCCTCTGCCATTCCTTCCTGCCATGATGTTCTGCCTCATCTTCGGTTCAAAGCAATGGAGTCTATGGACTGAGACCTCTGAAACTGTGAGCCCCCCCAAAACTTTTTCTCCTCTACAGTTGTTCTTGTCAGATCTTTTGGTCACAGCAAAACTGACTAAAACATCTGTCTAGCAGCCCACACATTTTACTTGGTTGTCAAAGATTTAGGAAAGTTCTAGAAGCTTTTCTCTTATCGCCCCATTTAAGATTTTAAGTAACATGAATCAGTGGAAACTCTTATTTTGAATAACTCCTGGATGAAAAGTGTGATGGTGAGCCTGCACTTTAAGTAGCAAGACTCAAGAGCAGGGATTTCTAATCATAGGTCTGTGGTGCTTGCTGGGCATGTTCCATATTTACACCATCTAAACCAGTGACCCCTTGCTAGGTGTGCCAACTGAATACTTGAAATGTGACCATTGCACCTGAGGAACTGAAATTTAGCTTTTCTTAGTTCAATTATTTTGTAATTAAATGGCTACCTGGCATATGATCTTCATTATTTTTAAAGACTTTGTTACAGTCTTTGTGGCTTGTTGGTTGTTCCCAGTTTTGAGAAGGGGAATCTCCAGATTAAAGGATTATTCTTGCTTATTCTGAATTTCCAGAATCTTTCTTTTTTAATTGACCCAGAAAAAAATTTATACATTGTTTGGAGTAACGTGTGATTTTGTATGCATGTAGACATTGTCTAGGAATGATTGTAACTATCTACAAACATTTTAAATTTCTTTCTACTAAAAACATTCAAGTTTCTTTATCATAGCTAGTTTCAAGCATAATGTACTAACATTATCTCTAGCTATCCAGTTGTGCAATAGAACACCAGAGTTTATTCCCCCTATCTAACTGTAATTTGGTACCCACTGATAAACTGTTTCCCAGACCTCTCTCCCCTCTGCTCTCCAAGTCTCTGGCAACCACTATTCTACTTTCAACTTCTGTAAGATCAAATTTTAGGGGGTGTATTTCTAGCATATTGCATAAGCTCGAACATGATATTTGTGCATTGTAAATGCCTTTCCTATTGAGAGATTAAGTGTACAGTTAAGTGGGCAGATTCATAGAATTGTCTTATAATAAAAAGATTTGACTTTGAAGATACAAAACATGGTGGGTAAGTAATTCTTTCTTTACCAATTATAGGATTATTTCTAACAAGTCACTTAATCCCTTTAAGCATCAATTTTCTCATTTCAAAATAGCAATCATTACTGTGGTAATGTAATACTCACCTCAGATTTGGTATTTTTTTTCCACATGAAACATTTGGCACATGTTTTTTTCAGGTAGAATTTGCTCTATAAATGTAATTTTTGTGATTGCATCAGCATATAATCTCTCCCTCTTCTAAATAGTTACAGTTTTTGTGGAACAATATATAGAAAAATGCTCTACATGGGCACAACTGAAATAAAATTGCATGGTTAAATATCACCCATTACTGTGTGCAGTTATGATGGTCCAGAAGAAGGACTTTAGAAAATTTATTTGATTTCACTACATTTTACTTTATTTTAATTTACATGGAAATAAACATAATATTTTTGGTCTGGGAGTTTAAATTGTTTGATTTAATTTTCTCATAAAAACTTGTCACAGATGAATCTGATTGAAATATTTTAAATTCAGCTCTTCTTGAAAGTTCCTCATTCCAGCCTTTCAGGTACATAATTTCTTCCTTTTATAATGCTAAAACAAAAATATTTTCTTGAGAAGATTTTTGTCTTTCATAGCCTTAAATATATATGCACACACACACACACACAGGCATATACACTCACATACTCACACACACACACACACACATTTTTTTTTAAATATAAATCATTGGCTTACTCATGCAAATAAGAAAAAAAATCACAACAGCTAACATTAGGAATTGTAAAAGCACAATTCTAAACACTTTAAATATATAAATTCATAGAGTTGTCATTGAGGCTGAATAAACCATAAGCTCTTTTGCTCTCTGCTATTACAGTGAGTTCTGAAAATATTGACAGTCCTCTAATTACTAGTAATGGCATGAAGCTGCCATCCAATGACCTTTACACAATCATGATTTATGTATGGGTTGAACTGGGAGCTTCACCATTTAAGAATGATTGATTAAGACAAATCTAGGCATTTTGAAAGAGAATAGATTGATTTTGTATTCCTTAAAGTGTCTACAGTTTATAATGGAGCAGCTATTTTTTTTTATATTCTTAAACAAGCTCCATAGGCCTTACAATATTTTAAATGCTCTGTTTAACAATTGGTGTTCCAGCCAACCCAACTTTCTGTTTGCATTCATTGGTATTTTCTTCACAGAATTTTACCTTTCCTCAGGGTTACTTTTTAAGTCAATCATCCGATCTGGATAGACAGAAGAACCAAAAGGATAGGTTAACAATAACTCATAATTGAATTAGTTTTGTCTTAGTCTTGAGTCTCTATGGCCCAACTGTGGTTCAGGTTGAGACATACACCCTCCTGACCTGAGCTCCTTGCCTCTCTCTTGCCTCCTTCTACAGTAAGACCTGGATGCAAAACACTTGAGTTTTCCTGATCACCTTGCAGGCATAAGAGACAAGGTAACCCAATAGGCAGAAAACAACCAAGGAGAATCTCCTCACATGAATAAAAAGGCTAAGAATTGTGAAAAGAACACCTTTCCACGCTACCTCAACTTTGAGTAAATGAAGAATATTAAAATTTTACTTTGGTTTGTTCATTTATGTCTCATGCACTCTGATTTCTAGGCACCTAATTGTGTTGATCTTTTTCCCCAGATTATGCTTATTTTCTCCGTAAAGTGGGATTTCTACCAATGAATGCATATCCAGGACAATCTGACTTGGCTCAGAACAGCATATTAACACATTTTTAATTGTGTATTGAAGTTAGGCTAAAATATCATGCACGTAAAGATACAAACAATAACAATAAAATAAGAAGGTATGTAACTACCACCAGCTTCTCGGACCTTAGAAACCCAATGTACACCTCTGTCATCCTTTCATTTCCTTCCCTGCCAAAATAATCATTGTTAGAATTCTGTTTACTTACCTATCCTTCTTTAATAGTTGGCCCACATACCAAATAGTTTAAAACATATATATTTAATTGTGCATATTTTAGACATCTTAGCAATCATGTTGAATATAAACATAGAAAATATATGAACGTTATATGTTCCTATAAAACTTGTTTTTTTCTTTCAATGTACTTTTTATTTTTAATTTTTTATTTGTTTTAATTAGTTATACATGACAGTAGAATGCATTTATGCACTTTGATATATCATACATATAATTTCTCATTTTTCTGAGTGTACATGTTGCAGAATCATATTGGTCATGTAGTGACATACATACATACAGTAATAATGTCTGTTTCAGTCTACTATCTTTCCTATCCCCACATCCCCTCTTCCCCCCTCCCGTCACTTCCCTCTACCTAATCTAAGGTAACACTATTCTTCCTTAGTGCCCCCCACACCTTATTGTGAATTAGCATCCACATATTGAAAAAACATTCAGCCTTTGGTTTTGTGGGATTGGCTTATTTCACTTAGCATGATGCTCTCTGACTCTAACCATTTACTGTCAAAGGCCATAATTTTACTCTTCTTTAAAGCAGAGTAATATTCCATCGAGTATATATACCACATTTTCTTTATCCATTCATCTATTAAGGGACACCTAGGTTGGTTCCATAGTCTAGCTATTGTGAATTGAGCTGTTATAAACATTGGTGTAGCTGTGTCACTATAGTATGCTGATTTTAAGTCCTTTGGGTATAAAGCAAGGAGCAAGATAGCTGGGTCAAATGGTGGTTCCATTCCCAGTTTTCTGAGGAATCTCCATACTGCTTTCCATGGCTATTGCTCCAATTTGCAGTCCTGCCAGCAATGTATGAGTGTACCTTTTTCACTACATCCTTGCCAACATGTATTGTTGCTTGTATTCTGACAGAAGTGAGATGAAATCGTACTATTTTGATTTGCATTTCTCTAATTGCTAAAGATGTTGAACATTTTTCATGTATTTGTTGAGCAATCATATTTCTCTTCTGTGAAGTGTCTATTCAGTTCCTTGGCCCATTTATTTGTTTTTTTGGTGTTAAGTTTTTTGAGGTTTTTTTTTTTTTTTTATCATGTAGTAATGCTTCCTGAAATTTACTTATATTTATGTTGTTGGTTATAGTCATTCATTTTTCACTGCTATATATTAATTGCTTGATTACCATAGAAATTCTGACAAGAATATTAACTTTAATCAGAATCATTATGTTTCTTTTGAATGATAACATACGTTTAGCATTTTAGCTTCAGCAGTTGTCATCTATTTTAATTTTATCCTAAACTATATAAATCAGACATTTTTAATACTCTCATTGATTATTTAAATGCACTTGCATATTTACTAGTTTTTGTTTGTTTGTTTGTTTACCTCTTCCTTTTACATGTCAGACTTGATATTTGGGATTTTCCCTTCTATCTGGAATACATTTATAAGCATTCTTCAAATGAGGGTGTATTGTCAAACATTTTCTTATTTTGCTTGAATGAAAATGACCTTCTTTTATTTTTATTTTTTATTATTTTTTAATTAGTTGCTCATGACAATACAATGATCTTGACATATCATTCATTTGACTCAAATAGGGTATAATTTCTCATTTTTCCAAGTGTACAGGTTGCAGAATCACATTGGTTATACAGCCACGTATATACATACAGCAATACTAGTGTCTATTTTATTCTGCTGCCCTTCCTATCCCCCCTTCCTTTTATTTATTTATTTTTTATAAGAAGTGAGATTCATCAAGTTCTTGTTTCAGGTTGACACTTCTTCTCTCCTGGCACATTGGCAAGTGTTCCACAAACTGGTGTCCACTGGTACAGCTGACATGTCAATCCGATTTGTAGTTTCGTGAAGTTACCTTTTCCTCCAGTTGCTTTTAGTATTTTCATGTTGTCTTTGGGGTTTTGTAATTTTGCTGTACAGGATGTCTTTAGTATGACTTTCATTTTAAGTACCCTCCTGTTTCGGACAGCATTTTCACCACTATAGTTTTAGAAGAGGAAATGTTTATTTGGGGCTCATGGTTTCAGAGGGCTCAGTCTGTAGATGGACAACTCTATTGCTCTGTGTCCGAGATAAGGCAGAACATCATGGCTGAAGAGGAAAGCAGTTCAGGACATGAAATCAGGAAGCAGAGAGAGCACTCTGCTCAACAAGGACAACATATATACCCCAAAGACACATCTTCAGGGACTCACCTCATCCAGTAACATCCTACCTGCCTGTAGTTACCACCCAGTTAATTCCTAGCAGGGATTAATGCACTGCTTAGGTCAAGACAGTCATAACCCAATCATTTCACCTCTAAGTTTTCTCTCATTGTCTCACATCTGAGCTTTTTGTGGGCACTTCATATCTAAACCATAACACTTCCTCAAGATTAGTTGGGCATCTTACATCTGAGGGTGGAGAGAATTAGTTCTCAAGCATTTTTTGCCTTATTTCTTCATTGCTTCTCTCCTAGTCATTATTTTCCTCATTCTCAGTTGACCCATTTTTAGTTGAATTTTGTATTCTTTTCTAAATTTGAGTTGTAAAATTTGCATTGATTTTTGTTGTAGCTTTGTTTGTTTGGGTCTTCTTTTGTTTTATCAGCTTGTTGATTAATAGTGGGTAGATCTCTGCTGGTTAAAAATGAGTCATTCCTGAAATAATAATAAAAAAGGGAGGGCTGGGTTAGAGGGAGGGAGAGAGAAAGGGACAGAGAATCAAGTGGTGTGGAATACTTGCAAACATGATAACTAAATGTCACCAGCTATGAGTAAGTTAATATTTGGTTTGCTAGTTCCAAAGTTATGTACAACCCACATATTGGTTCCAATATAATATTTAATTCATAAATTCTATGTAGTATTTTTAATTGCTTTTTCTTCTTCATCTGACTTTCAAATTCCATAGAAAGCTCTGACAGAAGGGCAGGTATGAAAGTCAGATGATGATGGAGCACTTGATAAGTGGCCTGTTACAAGGTCAGAATTAATAAGAGAGGGACCTGAAATTTTACTGAAAGAAAACTTAATATTAATTAAGCAGAAAGAGGAGGGGAAAACTAGGACAATTTGTGGTTCCTCTCAGCTAGCTGGCATGTTTAATTTTTATTAGTGTACATAATTGACCCGCTGCTAGATGAATTGGATTTTGCAGGATTGATTTGTTATGTATTTTGAAAATCTTTAAATTGAACAAATGGGACTCCTTAAGGTGCAGGCTTTGGCCAGCCATCCTTTCAAGGGTGCATTTTAGCTGGATAGGTTTCCCAATCTCCATCAAAGTTCAGGAACATCATTGGCATAGCTGATTTAATTCTAGAGGTCTTCTCATTTATGGAACATATTGAGGAAGCTGCTATCTTCTCACAAATTGTGGAAGAATGGCATTGTTTCTGGAAATAGGAATTTAGAGTTTAATTGTTACTGATTCCTTTCTGCCCTCTTCAGAACCACAAAAATATAGCTTGTGTCAGTTACCATTGCTTTGAAGATACAAAAGATTTTTAAACTATTCCATGTTCAAGGTAATTTTAATCTCCTCCCCAGGGGTAATAATAATGTATCCATTAGGAAATTTAGATCTTAGTTTTTATTTTTAGAGAAGTGGCAGAACTTTCATTTCAATGAAATTAGGCATAGATAACTTGATTATACAGGCATTATGTTTGCAAACCTTTGCAAATCTATTCTGGGTTAAATTAAACCATTGACTCAAAATAATGGTCCTTTTCTTTCATTGTTATTTTATTTCATTTTACTTATCTTCTTTTATTGACTTTATTATTTATTTTAATTTTTGCTCATAATGTTAGCAATAGGATTCTGGTGGTCACATAGTTTATTGTCAGGTAGCCAAGTAGAAGTCATATGATACACAAACCAAGCTTCAATATAATAGTTAAGCCATCTCAATCAGTCAAAGCTGTGTGATAACACTTAGTCTGACCCAAGATATACCATCACTTTATAGAATGACTCTCTCTGGAATAAAAAAGATTCTCTTCATCATTGAGATCCCGTATGGATCACTCAAGTATTTTGGAGAATTGAAGGATCACAGATAAAAGTGCTAGATATAAATATATGATATAAGAGAGGGTCCAGGATAGGGATCATAGTCCTCTCTGCTAGTATATGTTGTAAAAAAAAATCCTCAAATATTAGTAATTTACACTGTAGAACTATGTTTTCTGTTTTACCTAATGTTCTTTCTGGTAGACTTTTCTCTTTTAAGCCATGCTTCACAGATCCAGGATTCTTCCCTTTAATGGGTTAGTTTTCTATAAATAGGGATTTCTAATTTCCTTGCAAAGCTGCATCAAGTTAGAAAGAGAAAGGACATGTATAATCACCAATATGAACACACACTTTACCTCTTTCCCAATGGCTAGATGTCAGTCGCATGTGGTTAGGTGTCACAAGGCACACTCAGACAAGTAGTACAATGTGTGCTTAAGGAAAACTATATGGGGTTTTGTGATCCTGTGTATCTCTGACCTATATAGTTGCATATTTGCTTTTTCATATTTATCATGTTGATATCAATGTGAATAATGTAATGGAGTTAATCGCCTCTAAAGGAAAAAAATACACATGCACATATTGCATATTAATTTTACATTTAAATCTCAGTCTGATAATTAATATATCAACATGTTAGGTAATTTCCTTAATAAGATCTTTTCAAATTAGTTCAAAGATGTTTGGGGCATTACTGAAAGGCAAATTTTATTGAGCGAAGAATATCTTCTCAATTTACAAAACAAATAACCAGCTCATATGTGTATCTCTCAAATCTCCTTTGCACATCAAATTGAGTAGCTTAGCATCATGTATAGCGAAAAAATGGATATTGACAGCCCAGCCTTGTTAGTTTTCATTTCAACAGGTCCTATTAGCATGAAGATCCAGCTGCCTGCTTCAGCTCTAGGACACTAATGGGAAGTAAACATCCATCCAAGTGCCTGGCCACTTTTCTAAAATAGAAAATGACATCATGTAATTGGTTTTGTCTGAAATGCTCAGTGGGCAAAAATGTGATTCAGATGAGTTAAGGCATGATGTCATTTTTCTCGAAGCGTATTCCGGGATTCTCGCAAAGTCTGGGAGATCAGCAGCCTCATTCTTGGAGGCAGTCTGAGTGCACCAACGTAGGGATGAACATAGCTCTCATTTGTATGAGGTGGCTACTCTCTTTTCAAATGGAAACATATTGGGCTATTTTTAAAATCAAGAAATGATCAGAACAAACTCCAGATCATCACTGATGGCTCAAAGAAAACTTCAGATAATTAATGCCTGCTATGGTTTTGCCTTGTCGTCAGTCTGTCACCTGGAATGTGTTGTAAATTAGGCAAGAACATCATCCAACTTTCAGCTCCTTCCAAAGTTCCAGTGGCAAAAAGAGGGGTTGGAACTCTGAGACAGTCTTTTTAAATTTATTGTAAATAATCAGCAAATAGGAATATCATCTAATGCCAGATGGAGCTGAGTACCAGAAAGAAAGATACACAGGGGTAAAGAGCTAGAAAAGGATGAAGAAATGGAATGCCATGGAAAAAGGGGTGTGAGAATCAGACAGTTGAGCAAAAGCATGAATAGATTAAGACAGAAAATCCTGTGGATATTTGGCAGGAAAGTAATACAGGTACAGGGAACAGCAGAGACAAAGACCCTGGATCAGGCCAGGTGCTCACCTGTAATCCCAGTGGTTAGGGAGGCAAGAAGATCACCAGTTCTAAGCCAGCCTCAGCAATTTAGAGAGGCCCTGTGTAACTTAGTGAGACCTTGTCTCAAAATTAACAATCAAATCAGCTGAGGATGTGACTTAGTGGTTAAGCAACCTGGGGTTCTACCCCTGATCCCTGCCCCTTATCACCAAAGACAGACCCTGGATTAGGAGTGTACTGGTCAAATTTGAAGATCAACATTTGCACACTTGGTGGGAATATTAATTAGTACTGCCTTTGTAGGAACACTATGGGGGTTCCTAAAAAGAGTTAAAAGTAGAACTAGTATATGATCCTGCAACCGAACTACTAGTTATTTATCCAAAGGAAATGAAATTAGTATATTGAAAAGACATGTGCATTCCCATGTTTATTGCAGCAGTATTCACAATAGCCAAAAAAAATGGAAACAACCTGTGTTCATCAACTGATGAATGGAAAAAGGAAAAGTGGTACATAAACATAATGGAATGCTATTCAGCCATAAAAAGATGGAATCCTGCCATTTCTAGCAACATGGAAAGAACTGAGATCATTATGTCAGGTGAAATAAGGCAAGCACAGAAAGGCAAATATTTCACAACATAAGTGGAATCTAAAAAAGTTATTCTTATAGAAGTTAAGAGTGCAGTGGTGGTTGCCAGAGGCTAGGAAGGGTATGTAGGGGAGAAAGAGGAAAGTTTGATTAATGGGTACTAAGTTATAGTTAGGTAAAAAAAGTTCTTCAGTGGCTGTATGAAAAAATAGCTCATTAATATCACTATTAATAAAAAATAAAAATCAGCAAACTTGAGTAAGAGGGAGAGTGGTAGAGAATATGATGAAGGTGGCAGGGCTGAGAACAAATTGTACAGGATACTACTATTGACCAGTATATTGTTCTGTCCATGCATCTGTAAAGCCGCCCTTCTTGGGGCTTTCCACCCATGCTTCAGCACCATGAAGGATGAGGCTTTGTAGGTTGTGGGTTCTGCATTGGTGCTGGGAACTCAGGTTTGCCATTTCTGGGCCTTGAACAATTGGCACCAGTTGAGAATGAAGAGGTCCATTGTCTGTAAAGAATTTTAATTTATAAGGGTAACCTTATAATAATCTCAGTTCTATCCAATTATAAGAATAACCAAGATGGACCTATTTTTTTTTATTATGACCAGGCTAAAATTCCAAACAATTTCAGTGATCAGTATTGTTCCCCAAAGGGCCAAACTACCTTCATATATACCCCACCATCATCATCCCTGCATGTCCTCTTGTTTTTGCCTGAAGTTCACCAGGCATAATTAAATATTATCTAATTCAAGCCACATCTTCTATACAGTTGCCAAAAACAATATCACATGCATACATAACTACACACATGCATATAGATATTTTTATACATTTAGCAAGGAATGATAAGTATATGAATTTTAAAATGGGATATTGCCTATTTGCAACCCAAGGTCTTACAGAGAACATATTAAATTATTAAGATAAAACGTGGCACAATTAATATTACTGAATACCCATGTTGAGCCTGGAAGATTTTTTTTCATGCAATCATTTTGTTGTTCAAAAACTATTTTGTGGGGTTTTCTCAGTGCTATGAAAGATATAATCAAAATCTAGAGATATTCTTACAAGAAACCACAATTTGACAAACTAAGAAAACCGAGGCAAGGAGAGGGTTAGCCTTTGCTCAAAGTCATGAAGCTAGCAACACACAGCTAGTCTCAAATGTGATTATTTCCCTTACACCTTGTCTTCTTTAAAAAGAAAATGTTTTTCAGATAATTGGAACATATAAAATAATCCAATCCACATGGCCTATTTAAATGGCTGTATTTCATCCAGGATATAATTAATATCTTGTGCAGAGCAAAAATTGTATGGAATACATAAAAACAGTTAATCAGATAATCTAATTTAAGGTAGAATGTGATAACAGGAGTAATTAATACAGAATGACTGGTAAACACCCTATGCATAATCTTTTCTCTAGAAATAAGTCTTCCTCCCACACTTGGCCATCATATTAATAATTCTGTGACTTTTAATTATGCACATGGCTGCTCCTCCACACCTCCACGAGGACATTATCTAACACTGCATCATATACCACTACTTTTCATCTTACCAAAATGCAGATTCTGATTGATTCATGGTTCTAGGATGAGACCTGAGATTCTACAGATGCTGCAGGTCTGTGAGACAAACTTTGAGTTTAAGGCTATTACAGTCAATTCTGACACCAACCTAGGAGCTGTCATTTGGGCTCCATTCCTACTGTTTGTTACTTTTGCAAGAGTGTTTCCTGAGCCAAGGTCTTAGTCAGCTTTTGTGTCACTGTGACCAATATGCCTGATAAGTACAACTTAGAGGAGGAAAAACTTATTTCTGCTCACAGTTTCAGAGGTTCATTCCATGTTTGTCTGATTCCATATCTCTGGGCTCCAGATGAATATCATGGCCAAAGGGCATGGTGGAGAAAAGCTGCTCAGGGAATAGCAACCAGGAAGCAGAGAGAGACCTGCTCACCAGGGACTAAATATAAACCTCAAAGGCAAGCCCCCAGTCACCTACTTCCTCCAGCCACACACTCCCTGCACACAGTTTCCACCTAGTTAATTCATACTAGGGATGAACCCACCAATTAGGTTATGGCTTTCATAATCCAATCATTTTACCTCTGGTCATTCTTGCCTTATCTCACACATGAATATTGGGAGACACTTCATATCTAAACCATAACCACTGACTTTCTAGTACAGCAGTTGACAGGATTTCAAGAAGATATGGAGTGACTATAGAAGAGATAAAGTATGCACAATAAAAGTTTTAGAGAGTAGATTCTACAGCTCACTCTTCTAGAATCCACAGACCAATCATTCAGTCCTTGTTCAAGTGTATCAGCCTGAATCAGTACAGTTGATCTGATGAAGCATCACGTCATGGGGCAAAGCTGTTGTTCACCTTGAAGAATGGGTATGTTGTTCCTTGGGGGTAACCTCAGTTTCGCCTTGCTTAAAAAAAAAAAAAGAAAGAAAAAAATCAAAAAAGGATCCAATATTCTTCTCCTTATATTATTCATTCTGGCTGGCTGCTAACATTAATTTTCTTGAGTGCTTTGGACAGAATATTGACACTTTCCCTTTTATCAAATGCTTCTGTGTGAAACTTTTGAAAACATGCAAGATAATTCCTTCATTAAAGCATGGATTCTCAAATTTTAGTGAAACCACCAATCACCTTAGAACATTATTAAAAACATAAATTTTGGCTCAATGAGTCTGGGAGTGGGAAATGAAAATCTGCATTTCTTAAAATATACTAGATGAGGTGGATGCAAAGAATTCCTGGAACAAACTTCATAGAGAAGACTTAAAATGTTTGCTCTTGTCTTGAACTACGATGGCTTTTTTTTTTCTTTTTTGTATGTATGAGATGTCCAAAGTATAAAGTATTATATTTACATACCACACAAAGCCCAAAATGATGGAAAGAAAGAACCCACCCCGTAATATAGGCCAGTTATTAAAAAAAAAATCTGCAATCGCATTATTTTCTTTCTGTGAAGGACTATTCAAATGCCAGCTGTGGGAAAGGATTCTTGTCAGAAAGTTGACTGGCCATTACAACTTTTCTGAAATTAAGATCTACTTTAGATTACACAGAAGGTTCTAAAGAGAGCAGATGTTCAAGATCTACCCCAGACCAACTAAATCAGCATCTTTGGCCTAAGTCTAATGAGTAGATTAGACCAGATGTACCAGCAGCACCTGCAGTCTTTAGAGATACATAGAATCTCAGGCCATTCAATCTACTGAATCTGAATCTCCAGTTGATAAAGATCCCCAAGCAGTGTCAGCACATATTCGGTTTTGAGAGACCCTGTTAAGTGGGAGGCAAGTCTTGAAAACCAACAGAGCAACTTAATTATAAGATTTTATCTCCTTTCCTGTCTACTAGTTTGGGGCTCTGCCTCATATTAGGATATTAAGATGAAGAGAAAGGTTAAGGGTATAGCCTAGTGATAAAGCCACTAACTACAATGGATAAGGCACAGGGTTTGAGCCCCACCATTGGAGGCAAACAGGGAGAGACAGACAGACAGACAGAAATATAATGGGTCCACCCCAAACCTGTTATTTTGATTAAACCTGCGTCTTCCAGGATGGTATAAAATAATTGGGAGAAAACATAGGAAATTTATTCAGTTCCATGTAAGTACTGCTTTCTTCCATCTGTCTTTAGCTCCTCTTCATCATGAATTCTTCTCAACTTCTTCCCCGCAAATTCTTATTAGTTGCTTTCTGCTTTAAATCTGTTGAGTAAAAAGTTTGCCTAAAGGAAATTGAATCAATAATTCAACAGAGGAAAGATCACATGATAAGCAAGGGCGTTCCTATTGTTCCTTTGCAGTGATAGCAATTCATACCACTGGGCTAGAACTCCAGTGAAGGAAACAGAAACAAGGGTTAAGTGTTTAGTGAAGAACTACTTAATGCTCGACATCATGCTAAGGAATACGATAATGAATGTAAAGGGTTAGTTGCTGGGCATTTGTTGGAGATGCATGTATTAAATTTACAAACAATATAAACAACTAAGGTGTTACATTCTGAAATACAGAAAACAGAAAATAAGGGCTTAAATATGGAACAGGGTCTGAACAGTAATAAAGTAGTGAAGAGAGGGGTCGGTTTCAGTTGAAGCTTCACAATGAAACTTGAGTAGATTTAGGATGTTGGACATTCTATTTGGAGGCAATGGTTTGAAAATGAAAGAAAGAGAAGCCACAGAGATGACAGGAACAAATAAATGAACTCTTATTCTTCAGTCATAGTGCCAGTTTTCAGTTTGCATTCTTGAATGAACACAGAATTTTTACATATGTTTGGGAAACTGTAGAAAGGAAAACAGTTTTAAAAATAAGCATATTTAAAAAAAAACTTTTTTTAGTTGGAGTTGGACACAATAGCTTTATTTTATTTATTTATTTTTATGTGGTGCTGAGGATCGAACCCAGTGCCTCAAACATGCTAGGCAAGCACTCTACCTCTGAGCCACAATCCCAGGCCCATAAAAATAAGCATTTTTAAAGTGTTATAATTTTCATATTTTTTTCTGGAAGATATGAAGTATAGGAAATGTTTCCTTGGAATTTTGCTAATTTCAAAATGTAAAGCATAACCTTTTATGAAATATTAATTAATGAAACAATATTCCCAGTTATTAATGACCTAAAACCTTGCGAATTTTAGCAGTGTTTTTTCCAGAAATTAAAAATAGTCAAAATTTCATGGATGTTATATATTGGTGTTCCATAAATTTCATTGTATTATACTTGTTAAAAAAAAAAAGAAAGGGAAAATAAAACTTTACTATATGGTTTGCAGAGCCAATTTTATACTGTGGCATTTGTGCATGATTCTTTAGCTAATTACTACTTGGAATTTCTGTTCCTATTAATTTTTCAATGTGGAAAGCTGAATTTACAACCCTAATCAAAATAAGCCTTTTCTATTTTTGAGTATTAATACTCCAAATAATATTCCAAAATAGACATGTATTTTATTTTGAAATAGTTTTTTTCTAAGAATATCTGCATAACATAAGAAGTTCATGCATTCAAAATATGATAGAATGACATGCCTGATAAATTTACATGTTTAATACCCTTAATTTTTATTATCAATCATACTTGTAGATTTAACCTTATCTGTTTTAGAATGCTAATTGATAACAAATTACACCATTGAATTTTAAATTTTATGTGAACATTTATAGATTTATTGTAGAAGGTGTAACCTAAAGATAAATGTAGGACATTGTCAGCAATAAAAGATAAGGCTGAAATATATTTCAGAAGATGCAGTGATTCCAAAACTTATAAGACCTTGTAAAACATTAGCTAACATGAAGTAATCCCCATGTTATGTAAGTTTGAATATTCCATATTCTGGAATCTACCACTATTAATGGACACTAGTAAGTTGTATGGGGAAAATAGTTGTATTCAATATCTCACAATTTTGTTGCTCTCCATCTTTGCCTTGGCAGAGTGTGGGTGAATGTAATAGACTTCTCCATGGATTTAGTGCTATGATATGCTTCAGACAGTCCAAAATGCTAGTGGATGCAGTATTATAGAAATGTCAATGTGCATGTGTCGCATGACTTGTTGTCTGATACTTCTCTGATCCACCCATGTGAAAAACATGCCCAGGTAATCCCTGATCCGAAATGAGAGACACACAGAAAAGTCTGGAACCCAATCTGTAGCTTGACATACATCAATGCAAGAAAGTGCCTGACATGTTTCTTTTCAAATCTTACTTCCGGTGTTTCTTAGTATAGGTATCCCCTGAGCTGAGCTTTAATGTGATGGTTTGCTAAAGGTTTTCTACATGGATGAATGAAGGTGGATAAATCAAGGAGGAATTGGCTAGACCTAAAGCCTTTTTCATCTCCGGAGTCTCCAGGTAGTGGTTCAGATATTCAAAAATGTAGCACTAAGAAATGGATTTATAGCCCGGCAGTGTCAAACGCTTACCAAATGATTCCACAAGTATGACTTGGTGACAAGCCAGGCACCCAAACTGGGCAGAGGTTGAAATCATGGTATAATTAAGCTCATATCTACCACTATAAAATGAACAGGAAATCAAGTTTGGTTAACAACCAGAAGGCCAAGAAATAAAAACATTTTCATTTCACAAAAATGGAATGAAATGGAATGAAAGGGGAGGAAACAAACTTGAAGTGTTAGAAAAAAATATGTCATCAGGACCTGCATGGAGGTGGGAGGAGTAGGAAGGAGGTGTTCCAAAAGGCATCACTGAGAAAGGCATATTTATCTTTGAAGAGGCGTTCTCCAACATGCCTGTAATTTTTAGGTTGTTTTCTTAGTATAGACAGATTATAGTCTTTGGGTGTGGACTGGGTCACAAACTGGGAGGGTCCTGTAGTTGTTGATAGCTTCCACAGAAGTCTGTTTTTCCTATCAAGACCTCTAGATTTTAACTAGGTAATTCCCGGGAATCTGACAGTGGCTTGTTGAAGGATCCTTCTGAAGAATCAAGTTGTATAGTTTGAGAACCACCATAAAGACTGGTTTAAAGATGACTTTAACAAAAATAGGAGGCATAAAACTACTTCTCAACTTAAGGAACTGAAACTGAAAATTTACTATTACATACAAAAATTAATATACTTTTAATTAACAAAATTATGGTTTATCTACCTTTAGTAATAAGTTTTCATAATATGTTATTACCAGACAGAAAACAAAACCATCAGATATTTGTTTTCAAAGTGCCTTAAAATATCTATATTCTGATGTAATTATTAATAGGCAAGACCAATGTTAAATAGTAAGAATTTGATAATTCCAACCATTCTGATTTTTTAAATGAATGACTTTTGATACATATATTTTACTTTAAAATACTTTTTCAGGAATATTAATATTCAATATCCATATATTATTTATTGAAGGTCATTAAGTGTGTTCTTTGTCCTGTAGTTATAAGGTAGAGCCCTAGAAATTCCTGTTGCTACTAGTTTGTGGTTGATTTGATTTTACCAAATTGAATGCTTAATAAACATTTCATGTCCGCTCTTCCTTGCTTATACATTTAATTTGGTTCATTTTAATTAATTTTCTCAAAACTAATTATAGGCTACCTTATATATAATAATTCTTCATTATAATTTTAAGGGGATTTTTTTCATATACTAGTTGTTTTTCTCCCACTAGATTGCATATGCCTTTTTAATTTTTCTCTATCTCCCATCTAAATAACAACACTGAACATCATGAAATAGGCACTGAACTAAGAAATTATTTGAATGATCTGAACTTTCAGGTAAAGAAAGGAACTGAAAGTCAATGCTTTCTGTGACTATGGATTAATTTTTTGTTTTGTTTTTTACTAGGTTGGAGTTAGAACCTACCTAAATATTCTGCTATGAAAAAAATTTAATATCAGGATAACTTTCAGGCTTATAATAAAAAACATTTAATAGTGATTTGATGCAAATTTTCATGAACAGCCACAGCTTAAAGAATTATTTTAACTGTCATTTATTTATAGTTTAATAAAATCTGTGTTCCTCTATAGTTCAATTTGTTTGTGCTTGAAGAAATCATATTAAACTGTTGCTATAACCCCAGGATAAAATTTGTGTACTTTGTCCAGCTTCACAAATTGGCATATCCATTAACTGACATCAATGAACAAAAAGGACATTTTTCAAAAATGTATTTGTAGAACATTCCATAATCTCCCCCTTATGGAATGTAATAATAGCAATATTTTCAAAATTACTTAACTGTCCAGCCAACATTGGATAGTCCCAATTATAGAGAGAAGTGTCCCACTATTTTTGAAAATGCCTCTCATAGTTCTCATTTTCATACAGAAAAATAAAAGGCAATTGAATTACAAAGGACACAATTTTTTATATTGCAAAAATGTCTGTGGGTGTGTGTGTATGTGCATGTAAAATGTAGGCTACTTGGCAGGTGAGATTATGTATAATAGAGTTGTTTTTGCAAACTTATGTACAAAGCATAATCAGAAAGTTGGAGTATGAGTTTCAGTTAAAACAGTGCTGATCAATAGTAATCTAATGCTAACCACATAATTCTACCTGATAATACCATATTATTAAAACTTATTACTAAATGTGCTACAATTTACTTTTAATCAAAAACCATTTAAATTCTTCAGTATACAGTTTTAGTCTCCAGTCCCTCAAGTTTTAAGGTAGTTTTATAAATCTCCTGTTTTACTTTTTTTGAGGCCAACTTCAAAAGCTAAATTTTTATAATTTAAAATTTTTCTAACACTTTTTTTTTCTGTGCTGGAGGCTGAACCCAGGGCCCCAAACATGCTAGGTACATGTTCTGAGATGCACCCCCAGCTAATTAAATTTTCTAAAATATATTGCAAAATGTGGTAGCCCTGAAAGCAAGTAATAGTTTCCTGTTAAAATCATGCAATTCTTCTGCCTATCTTGCTTCATTCTATAAGAGATCAAAGACAGCAGAGACAAAGCTTATTGTACATAGTAAAACAATGGTAGCATAAGAGCAGGAACCCCAAAATAGAAATGAATTAGGAAATCAAGATCAAAGAAAACAAGACACAAATGCACAGAACTAACATCTACACTGCTTCACACATTAGGGCCTTTACACATACCCTTCTCTATGCTTGGGCCACTTTCCCAGGTCTTTGGATAGCTCCCTCTTTGTTGTTGCATGTGTCACTTTTGAGATGTCATTTTTTCAAAGATGCTTTCATTGACCACCTTGTCTAAACTGGCTTTTAATTATCTTCAGTCACCTTAATCTGGTTTGTTTTCTTCAGAGCATTTGTCAAAAAGAGTTTCTCAATCACTCCATGTGTTGAAGCATTGCTATTTCTCTTCCCTGATTCAAACACCAGCTCCAGGAGAGCTTGTTCATGGTAGCATCCTCCAGGTTTGAATATAAGTTCCAGAGAACTCTCGTTAGTTTTAAGTGAATAGGTATTCTGATGAAGTCATTATGTGGCCCTAAGTTTTTTGGAAGTCAAAATGAGGAGAGAGGAATTACAAGGGAAAATGCTTTTACCAGTGTTTGCAGGAAAAACAACAACAACATCAATTGAAAACCTGAACAGAATTAGAATAGAGTTTTATCACAAGGAACTGCATTCAGCA
The DNA here is from genome assembly GCF_021218885.2 of Marmota monax. Lineage (NCBI taxonomy): Eukaryota > Metazoa > Chordata > Mammalia > Rodentia > Sciuridae > Marmota > Marmota monax. Next base: position 5,291,529 of record NW_026695222.1, on the reverse strand, counting down.
GGTACAGAATGAAAGTAAATCTCATAGGGAAAATGTTGAAAGTATAGTACTTAGACCACTCTACCCCAGATTCACAGATTTGAGGTCTACAGAGATGTTACTAGAATCTTCCCTAGATCTTGAAGGAATGCACCGAGATGCACAAGGTACATAAGTATTTGGGAGAAGCATCCAGTTATCTACTGAACATAAATAAACTATCTCAAGACTTAAAACAGCCGTTTTATTATTGTTATTGCCATGGTCATGGACAGAGCCCTGTGGCAAAACTAATCTCAGATTCATAATAGCTATTTCACACTGATTTGGGGACTTGGAAAGTTGGGGGTAGTCAAGCATTCTCTTGCAGTCTCTGACCTGTCTGAAGGTTGCCCCAATGACCTTTCCAACATGGTGACTTCCATTAAGTTATCTTCCAGAAGTTCAAGGTGTTCAGGGATCCTGAAAGCAAAAGCTGTCAATCACCTAAGGCCTGGGTCCTGGGGCTAGATCAGCATCTTTTCACCTATATTATTGCATTGGTGAAGCACTCCAGAATTGAGGGAGACAGAAACCCTCTTCTCCATGGGAAATGAGTTAAGGAATCTGTGACCATTTTCAGCCTATCATAGTTGTAAAAAAAAAAACAAAAAAAAAACAGAGAAGCCTTAGGAAAAGTTTGCATTAGCAACACTTTTTTTTCTAGCTCACAACATCAAAAGCAAGTTTTGAAAAGTTTTCTAATACAAAAGATTGACTCTATGCTATTAAAGCTGTGTAGGATGATTTGGAAGTACTTCTAAAATTATCCTTCTTCCAAGAGTTTGTTTCCAAGATTTTTTTTGGTAGATGTATATAAAATATGATTGGCAAGATAACCAGTCCTATGTTCATTGACTACTGATTTATTTTTATTTGAATTTGTAATAGAGAAAGTAAAATTTAAATGACAGTGTTTCAGTGTTAGAAAATAGAAATGTTGTTCAAGTAGATCTGTGAAGAGGTTTATATGGTTGTTAAAGTAAAAAGAAATATAGTGTTAGGAAGAAAAATATAAAAATTAAATTTTACTGAATGGAATGCAAATGTCAACATGCCTAATATTTATAAGTGTCAAGCGAAAAGGTAAACTGGGAGGAGTGAGAAAAATTAATTTCATTGTAGACACAAAAATCTCTGGAGCATTTTCTATGGAAAATAAAACTCCTGAAGCATTTCCAGGCCAAGGGTAATGCTATTGTTGCTAGCATTTGGTTTCTGTTCTACTTAGTTCTATAACTACACCTGAAACCTACATTCTCAAGGTTTTTATAGGTTTGAATAATTATCTGTTGTAAATTTTCAAGATACTTTTAATGTAGCAAAACATTGTATTGGGGGTGTTTTCCCCTATGTCAGTACATTTTAGCTAATTGAAAACTAATCCACTTTCCTCACATATCTTATCAGATTGGTCATTAACAATGGATGATTTTGTTCTGAATTTTGTTTTTGATATTTTACTTCTTTCATTAAGAACATAATTTAGAGCATTCTTAAATTCCCAATTAACCGTCTGACTCATCATCTTTATACCTCTCCAGTCTTAAACTTTAGGTGACTTGGGTGGTGTATTATTTTGTTTTATGTTGAATAATAATAGTTTTGTAATTGGCAGCAGCTCACTGCTGGTTTTGAGATTGAAAGCCAGATAGGAAATATTGGAGTGGGTAAGACCAAAACAGTCATTGTTTCCACTGAAAATACAATTAGTTGTAAACTTTATAAGAAATTTCCATTTATATTCTGTTACTTATTTCTTAAAAGTGGCAGTTATAAGTGTTCTTTCCAATATCCACCAGTTAAGTTAAAATGACACTGTATTAGTTGGTAGTGGATATGGATAAGAGGACTTGTCTTGATTTAAGAAAAATGACAATTTCGCATTTGCAGTAAATGGATGGAACCAGAGACGATCATGCTAAGTGAAATAATCCAGTCCCAAAAAGTCAAAGATTGCATGTTTTCTTCAATATGCAAAATCCAAAAAAAGAGGGAGAAGGGGATAAAAAATAGAAGAAAGATCAGTGGAGTATGAGGGAATGAAGGAAATGGGGGTGGAAGGGATAGGGAAAGACCAGGGAATGGATCTGAACTAATTTTCCTATGTAAATATATGAGTTTATCACAGTGCGTCTCACCATCATGTATATCTACAAGACACTAATTCAAGACAAAAACTATAAGTAAATAGCGAAAGAATTCATATAATAGAAGAAAGGAGACGGGGGAGGGAGGTGGGGAGGGAAAGCAGAAGCACTTGAGAGTGAATAAAACAAATTATATCCTATGCTTATATAATTATGTAAAACTGAATTATAATGTTATGTATAACTAAAAACAACCAATACAAAAAAAGCACCCTTGCACACAGTAAGATGATCATAGTTGATATAATGTAATTGAATATTTTTAAAAAGCTAATAGAGAAGATTTTTAATATTTCCAACAGAAAAAAATGATATATATCTGAGCTGATAGATTAATCTGATTAATTAATCAATTAATTAATTAACCTGATCTCATCATTATACATTGTATACATGTATTGAAATCCCACACTATACCCTATAAATGCATACTTTTACATGTAACAGTTATGGATGGATGGATGGATAGATAGATAGATAGATAGATAGATAGAAATTTAACAAAAGAAAAGAGAGGCTGAAAATGTAGCTCAGCCTGCACCTGAAACATACATTCTCAAGGTTTTCATAGGTTTGAATAATCATCTATTGTAAATTTTCAAGATACTTTTAATGCAGCAAAACATTCTATTGGTTTCCCCTATGTCAGTGCATTTTAGCTAATTGAAAACTAATCCATTTTCCTCACATTTTTTATCAGATTGGTCATTAACAATAGGTGATTTTGTTCTGAATTTTGTAAAGTGTATGTTTAGTATGCACAAGGTTTTGTTTGATCCTCAGAACCATATTTAAAAAAGAAAAGAAACATCAGTGTGGACTGACACCTTGGAATAGATGCCAAATACAGTAATATCTTGATTATTCAAATGTAAGTTATTTCTGTTATCTGTAACAAATCCAGCTTTTCTAATGTGTTTCCCTATATTACTCAAACCTTTTATAGCTCCCGTTTACCTATCAATTACTGTATAATAAGCAAATAAGCTTATTTATCATTCACTTTAACAAAATAAACTTTAAAATGTTCTGATGGATGTACCTTTCTCTCCCAAGCCAATGGTAACTAACTGGGAGTACACTTAATTGACTGATCATCAAATCCAGAGCCATGAGTACTTGAAAGACAACTAGACTGTGTTTATTGTTGTCCTACCAAACACATTCTACCTGAAATATTAAAGGAAATCAAGACTTTAAGTCTTAATCTTTGTCAATACTAGCATATCTAGAATGATCTTTCTTTTTTATTTTTTAATTAATTAATTAATTTTAATTAGGTGTATATGACGCAGAATGCATTTTCATTACCCTAGGTACATGTACACATATGGTGCAACGCTACAACCAGAGAAATGAAGAGTTGTGCTGCAATTGTGTACAATAATCTTTCTTTTGATGAATAAAGGAAGTGAAGCCAGGCATGGTGGCACATGCCTGCAATCCCAGCAACTCAGGAGGCTGAGGCAGGAGGATCACAAGTTCAAAGCCAGACTCAGCAAAAGTGAGGCACTAAGCAACTCAGTGAGACCCTGTCTCTAAAACTACAAAATAGGACTGGGTATGTTGCTCAGTGGTTAAATGCCTCTGAGTTCAATCCCCGGTACCATAAATAAATAAATAAATAAATAAATAAATAAATAAATAAAGTGAGACTTCTCCATAGAGATAAAGGTAGGTAGCCTGATGGTGTATATGTATGCTTTGTTTTTAGGTTCTGAATAGTTTTCTAGGAACATGGAAAATGTATTATGGAATTGAATAATATATCTCAATCTTCTTTGAACAAACCACTCTAATATACAAACACTCCATATAAGCCCAGTCTTTTTTGTTCATTATGGTATCCCCATAACCTAAACCAAGGCTACCCAGCACCAGTGGCAAAATCTGAGAATGAATATTCTAACTGATAATTTATCTACCACATGATAAAGTGTGATAAGCTGATCATTCTGTCTCAGTTCACTAAGAAAAATGAATTTTATGCAAAACAGATAACGCAGATTAAAATGCAAACTCTACCAATTGAGTTCCTCATATATCTTTGATTTTAACTCATTCAGATGTAAAAAATTGTCAAATGCCAGTTACTTTCCCCATCTTAAACTTCCAAGTTGGAAAACTTTTCAAAATTCAGAAATGACAAATTATCAGGCATGTATTAAACATGTTTTTCATTTTTTTCCTTTCAATTGCTTTTATCTCCAAAATATTCTTTTAAGAGTTCTGACATTTTGGCAGTAATGCAAGAGTTAGACTATATTTGTTTATTGACATTTTCCATCAGAGTGCCTTCTTCTCTAAGAAGTTTTGTATTTCTGCTGTGAATATATAAATATATCATTGAATCCTAATCAAGTCTTAATGCAGGTGACAAAAGTTGGTATTTCATGCAGACTGAGCCCTTAAATCTCCATCATGGAAAAGAATGTTATTAGATATGGAACAGTCTATACTTTGATAAAAAGATGAATGTTTCAACTGCTTTATGTGAAAAAAATTACTTCTACTATTTGGTGGATTACTCATATTATTGAATATTAGCCATATGTATTTGTATCAAAGTGTGTGTGCTTGTCTCTGTGTGTGAACTAAAAAGCTTATCCAGTTACAAAACAGAATCAGAAGATGAAATGCTTTTCTTGAGTTATTTTTTCTTTGTTCTTATTTTTTTTTACACTTTCTTAAAATATCTCCATAAGACTTCTTGGAAGAGTTTCATAAACAAATTCTAGAATTTGCAAAATAGATGGTGAGTAGTATTTTTTTTCCATGAAGTACTGGTTTGGCCATACCTGATTGGCTTCCTAGAAGAATGGAGTGGATGTTCCCTAATAACACCTGTATCGCCACTTCTGAGGTATATAGAAATAACTCCAAATTTTCCTAAGTGGGGCTTCCTCCAGGAATTTGCTTTCCAAGTATCATCTGTGGTGATTCCCCAGGTTTAGAAGGTACTTTAGATAGACTTTGTAATGCAGGATTAGCTATCCTCTACTTTCCCTGGAATGGTTGCAATTCTTCAACACCAGGATAGACATTAAGTCTTTCTTAATTGGCTTGGGTCGGACAGGGAGGGGATATGTGAAACTTCTAGATCTGATCTGTTCTGGTGCTCCTGAGATCTTCCGTAGTTACCTCAGGTCTGTTTAGAGGAAAGAGTTGCTTCATGAAAAGATCCCTGACAGTCCACTTCTGAAGACTCTGCCTGAGGAAAGCTGAAGAGTTTTGCTCCGCTCACATCCCTGTTTCTAGACTGGGGCAACAGCCCTCTGTGGCTGCTAATGATTCACCTTTGAGATGTCAGAGAATATGTAACATTTCTCCTAATTTAGGAATATGCACACACACAGCTCTCTTGTCTCAAAATGGGATTTTTTGCTCCAGAGCTCTGCAGTGAGCAGCTTCATGTACATTTCAGATATTTGCCTGACTTTTTACCCTGTCCTGTCCTGCCTTCCTCCTGTCACAGGCATATCGTGAGATTCTGCCCTCAATAAATCACAGCCCTGCAAATTTCCATCTCCATGTCTGATTCTAAGAAACTTAAATATTATAAAACAAAATATGTGGAGATATCAGATCTCCGAATACAATGAAGACAACCTTTTAACTCAAAGGTTCATACTTAAAATGACCTGAAATGCTTAGGATAGTCTGTTTTATTACTAATAGAATTTCCTGGAGGGAAACTTTAATGAGCCTAAGCAATGGTTACCATTTGCATTCCTAGACCCACTTACATCATTCTAAATTTATTTATGGGCTAAGGGTGTAGCTCAGCAATAGAGTGCTTACTAGTATGCCCAAGGCCCTGGATTCATACCTAGCAGTTGGTGGGAGGGGACTTAATGCTCTATAAGCAACAAGTAGGCATTTTGAAAATGTTTTTGTTGTCTTATCATAACATAGTATCAAGATTTACTCTAGATTATTTAATATAGTTTATTAAACTGCATTTTGTAGCTGTGTTTTTGCTAATAAACATAGTAAAACTGCAATTAGAGGCGTTTGTTGAATCTGTGTCAATTTGCCAGACTTAAATGACTTTGTCCTAACAGTACTGGCATGGAGATCAACATTTAATTGACAGGTTATATTGTGAAAAATGTAGCACGGCAAAGGTTCATAGACCTGTTTAATCTCAGCAGTGGCATTTTAAAAGACAAATGGAGATTAGGAAACATTTTCCTAAATAAAATACCTTATTTTATGTGGTACTGATAAGCAGAGTTTACAACATTAAGTAATTTATTCCTTCTACATTTATTGACTACCTTAAAAGTATGTGCAACTTTGCTAGGAATTTTCTGGGCACCCAAAATGGTAAAATAAAGGTCCTGCTCCCAAGAGGATACCACAGTTTATTGTGAGAGGATGAATGAGGGATTGTGTTTGAGCCTAGACCAGTAAATGACCCCATGAATAAGCTTCTGTACATCAGTCTCATCTATAGCATGGCAGAATATAGATATATCTTTTGCAGTGAAATGAGCAACATGCTGAGGTTCCAGAGGAAAGTTCCCTGGAAGCTAAATATTATTTTTCTCATCAAAGGTGAGTATTACATAGCTAAAATATTTCAGCTGAATGACCTGGAGAAATAAACAATCTTATGAAATGAAATGCCTTCATATCTTTATATAACTGTTCATTTTGGAGAAAACATAACTTGGCTACACATCTTTTCTCCACTCCCATTCTCACTTCCTCCACTGAATTCTTGGAGTCTGAAAGATATCTTTAATTTAATAGATTTTTCAAAATGCTTACATTGTAGCAAGTTCTGGTTTGGGTTAAGTGGGAGATAAATCATAACTACCTCCAAAACTGAGTTAGGCCCAATCCCTGGAGGTAGCACAGGACTTGGCAGGGTACTCTGGCCAAGCTTTGCCGCTCTACAAGGTTGGCCAGAGTACAGATGCCATGCTGCTGAACCATAGTAGATGATTTTGTAAAGTTCTTACATTTTGAAGGTATTGGTTTGAAAAAGAGCTTTAAAACTTGACCATGTTCACCCTGGAAGCGTGTATATCTTAGTCTAATGGGGAGCTGTAGCCTTCATAAAATTTAAGATTCTCTAGGAAGTTCTGGGCCCCAATGGTTCTATTGGATTAGGTCTCTAGCTCATTTAATTTAAGAACTTTTCCTCTGTGCTGGTATCCGAGGGAATCCTCGTTGTAATCCAATTATTTCTTGGTGCAAGACAGAAAAGAAATGCAGGTAGAATACAACATAAATATATCCTTAGCCAGAGAAGACTCTAGTACTGTGGGAAGTTTTATTATTGTCAAAACATTTGCTGCAGCTCCCACCAATCCTTCCATACAAAAACCCTCCCCTCAAAAAGATAGTTTTCCATACCCCATTGCTGTGTGTCTTGCTTTGAACAATGAATTATAAAGGTAACAATGTAATCTATTTCTAAGAAAACCAGTTAAGAGTCAGTAAAGGGTTCTGCCATGTAATCTCCTAGGTCTTTCAGTCAGTCCAGAGTGAAGATCCAAAACTACCCAATGGATATTGTGTAATCAATAAATAAAGGTTTGTTGTTCATAAACGACAGGAATTTTGTGGTGTTGGTTACAGTGGCATTTGCCTGTTGATGGGAAAAATTTAATTCCAGTTTATGGATTATCATTTAACAACCTGCTATGAACTCTTGTGTAAATACTCATGGGTAGACGTTATGTTTTCATTTTTTTAAATAATTTTTTAGCTGTTGATGGACCTTTTATTTATTCATTTACATGAAGTGCTGAGAATCAAACCCAGTGCCTCACACATACTAGGCAAGCTCTCTACCACTGAGCCACAACCCCAGCCCCATGTTTCATTTCTTATAGATCAGTATCAAGCAGTTGTTCAGCTGGATTATATGGTCGATATATGTTTAGCTTTTTAAGAAACTGCCAAAATGTTTTACAAAGTGGTTATATGATTTTGCATTCAAACCAGTAGTATATGAAATTTTCGGTGACTCTGATTCCTTGCCAAAATTTGTTATGCTTGGAATTTTTTAATTTTAGCCATTCTATTACGTGGGTACTAGAACATCAGTGTGGCTTTTATTTGCATTTCTCTAATGACTAATGATGGAAAGCATTTTTTCTCGTGCTTATTTGCCATCCAGATTCCTTCTGCAGCCAAGTGACTGTCCAAATTAGCCAACTTGGGGAGGAAAATTGGTTTCCTATTTTGAAATTCTGAAAGTTTTTTACTTGTATATATAGTCTGAATACAAATTATCTTTCAGATATATAATTTGCAAGTATTTTCTCTAAGTCTTATCTTTTCATTATTATCACAATGTTTTTCAAAGAACACAAATGTTTAATCTTATGAAGAATAGTTATCAATTTGTTCTTTTATGGGTTATAATTTTAGTGTTGTATATTTGTCTAACTCAAATATTTTATCATCTTTTTTAATAATTTATTTTTTAGTTTATATAGTACACTTAAGATTATGATTAATGAGTTAGTGTTGGTATATGGTGTAAGGTATGGATTGGATTGGATTCTTTTTATTGTATTTTTTAATGGATATCCAATTGTTCCTATATCATTTGCCAAAAGGACTGATTTTTCTTTGAACTGTCTCTTGCCCCATATTGAAAACCATTTGCCTATATAGGTGTGTCTCTTTTTGGACTTTTTCTTTTCTTTTCCATTGATAAATTTTGTCTTTTTTTAATGCCAATCCTGAACTGTCTTGATTACTATAACTTTATGGATATTTTTAAAATCAGGTTGTCTTGGTCTTGCACATTTATTTTCCTGTTTGAAGTTGTGTTGAATCTAGATTCTTTGCATGTCCACATGATTTTTAGAATTAATATAACAGTTTTTATGAAGAATTAGAGATTTTGCTTAATATTGCATTTAATGTTTAAGATTATCTTGGAGAATAATTAATTCTTTTAAAAAAGGATTCATCCTACTCCTGAAAATGGTATATCCCTCTGTTTAAAATTTTTTAATTTTTTTAGCTTTCTTTTTGGTTTTTAAAGTAAAAATTGTTTATATCTTTTCTCAAACTCATCCCTAAATATTTCATATTTCATGCAATTGTTTCTTTTATTTCAATTCCTATGTGTTGTTTTTGTATATAGAAATGGAATTGAGTTTTGTGCATTGATTTTTAAATCCTACAATTTTGCTTCCTTGTATATTAGTTATAAGTTAAATCTTATAGATTTCATTGAACTGTCCACTAAATGATCATATTGTTCTTCCCTTCTAATCTAGCTGGCCAGAACTGCCAGGGCAACTTTGAATAATGGTGACATGATCAGACTCATCTGTCTTGTTTATGATCCAGAGGAAAGCATCCAGCTTTCATCATTTAGTATGATATAGCTGTAGGCTTTCTGCAGATGTCTTTTAACAGGCAGAGAAACTTTTACTTTTCATTTAGTTATTTTTAGGAAGGTATGTTAGATTTCCTAAAATGTTTTTTTTTTCCTGTATCTACTAAGATGCTCATATGATTTTCCTCCTTTGCTTTGCTTTTATGGTAAATTATGTCAATTAACTTTTCAGTGGTAAATTTTTTACCTTCCTGGAGTCAAGCCCTACCTTGACTATGCTGTTTTACTCTTTGTGATATTATTAGATTCTTTTCAGTAAAATTATTTCCAATTCAACACATATGTTAGAAGATATTTAGCTGTAGTTTTCCTTTTCTCTTGATTTTCTGTGGTTTTGGTCAAGGGTTTCATAAAATGAAATGGGTATATTCCCACTTTTTCAATTTTCCAGGACAATTTGTGTAGACTTGCTACTATTTATTCCTTGAATGTTTGGTAGAATTCATCAGTGAAGCAATCTGAGCTTGAAGTTTCTTTGTGAGAAGACTCTTAGCTACTAGTTTGAATTCTTCAATACATATAGTGTTGTCTGGGTTATCTACTCCCTCTTAGGTGATATTTTGGAGTTTATGTCTTTAAAAAAATGTGTCCATTTTTTAATGCCTCCTTTTGTATGGTTGTTCCCATTCATAATATTTCTTTTTCTATTTATTCTTCTAAGATTTTCTCTTTATCACAAATTTGAGCAATTTAATTATCATGTCCCTTACTATAATTTTCTTAGTATTTCTTGTACTTGGGACTAATTGAGCCCCTTATCTCCCCATAAAGAAGTCTCTGGAGAGGCAGAAGATTCTTTTCTGGGACCTTTTAGGCCTTTTATTCATTTGTAGTACTCGAGATTCAACCCCAGGGGAGTTGCTCTACCTGAACTAGACCCCCAGTCTCCTTTACTTTTTGTTTTGCGACAGGATCTTGGTACATTGCTGAGGCTGCTTCCAGGGTCCTGGAGAACACTCCATGGGACCTTGTACAGATATTGAGAATTCTTTCTCTCCAAAGCTGTCCCTTTTCCAGTACTTTCTGTACCTTATGCCTGAGTCTTTCCAGATTCAATACAGGGAATCCCTGGGTTCTTCCTGAGTTCTTCCTGCACTATGCAGTCTCTCAAGATAATAAATCGGGGTGTGCATAAGATTCACCTCAGTTGTTTAGGTTTTGCCCAAGGATCACAATTCTTTGTTACCTGACATTCTGTATCATTAAAAAAATTTTTTTTAATGTATTTTGGCTGTTTTGTTTTTGTTATTTCAGGTGACAGGGTAATTCTGTCCTCTTTCATGCAATGCTGACTGGAAGTGGGAATGACTAAGCTGATATAAAAAATCAATACATATTCTTTGTTCAAGGTGTTTGGGAATAAAGAAGTTGTCCTCAGATCAGGGTATTTGTATTGACTTCATCATTTACTAGCAAACCTGCTCATTTTTAATAAACGGTTACTTTGCCAATCATTTTTTCCCCAACTTGCTCCTCTAAAAAATAAAATCCAATTACCTACTTCCTGTTGACTTACCCAGAGTTCTACTATTAAGCTTTTGCATACAGCTCATCTAGATTGTAGAGAACTTATCTGGCTATATGTGTGAGTCATTCACTTTTATGTAATTTGCATTGCTAACTACATCTTCCAAATGGAATTCTGGTGACAAACTGTTCAAATAGGTCTTTTGTAAGTTTGCATCAAAGAAAGTTTTATGGAAGTATCTGGCATAATTAAATGTCTTTTCACGTGCATGTGTTTTTAAAATAACATGGTAGGAATGCTGAACAGTTTAAACAGGAAATATTTGTTGAGTCAGATTTCCTTCTTCAACTATAGTGCTGAGTAATTTACTAAGTTATAGCTTCAGTGTGATAAAGTGGGGGACAATGACTGTGCTCAAATATAATATAAACATAAGTAAGAAATGAAGAATATCTGTCTTAGAATATATAACATGATTAAACCCAAGCACAAAAATTCCCAGAGGTATATTTTTCTTATTGACTTAGTTTTGAACTTACAAAGTACATGTCTTTATTTCTATACTGCAAAAGTTATTATATATGTATATCAATATAATGACATTATATTTTTAAATGTTTATTTTAATATAATTAATTATATTTATTATTTATAATAATGTTTTAATTAATGATACATTTATCAACATAGTATACATGCTCATTTTAGTATATGCTAATTTTTTCTGTTTCTTAAATTAATTTTAATTCCATACATGCATCAGAAATACATTCTCAATATAAAGAGTCCAAACAATTCAGATAAAATAAAATTTCCTTGCTGTCACTTTCCTGTCTCCAATCTTTATCTCTTTCTGGAGGTAATCACTGAAATGCCTTCAGCATCAATATCCCTCACCTTTTGCACCTCATACCATCCAACTTCAGGGTATGAATGTTAATCTCCAGCTCTCTCCTTTTGCAAAAATCTGTCCCTACAGTATGATTTTCCATTTCAATCAATCCTACATGTCACTCATCTTTCCCTGACTTCTAAATTTCTGATCACCAAGGACACCCCATTTTGGTTTATCATTTGGAAAAGTGGCCAAAATGAACAAACTTATTTTTTTTAATTATTTCCATTAGTTTTCATTTAGAAAAAAGCAAATTTATCATTGGTTAAATCTCTTGTCTGGGTTATACAATTGATTTTATCAAATTCCAAGATGGTGATTATATATTGTTGGGTTTTAGGTAATGGTTTGATTTTATGACAGGTTCCAAAGGATAGATGAAAGACTCTGCTTTGTCTTATGTCTCTGGCAAATTTGTTGAATTTCCAGTTTTCAGAATCTGGCAAACATAAAGATGGTGATACTTTGAGTCTCATGAAGTTTTCAGTGTGTTATGTGCTTTAGCATGATTGACAGCTCTGTCTCAGGTAGCAGTCCTTCCTATGGCTTGTCAAAGTCTGTGTTTCTAAATTAGAAGATTCTGAAAAGGAATCAAAACGTCAAATTTTGAATATCTGAAAAAATGAAAAATTATGAGAAAGCATTCTGGAACATTCTTTTCGTTCTGACTTTTGAAAGTTTTCCATTTTGTTCTTTAGATTTTTCTATAGAAGATCACATTTATTTTAGATTCAATTATTATGTTTTTAAGGAATACTAAGACAACAATTATCAGGAAATTAACCCAAAATGTCATAAGAATGTACTGTAGACAAGATAGGTCTGGTATTGTTGTTGTGGGGAAATGCAATGATCCATCACAATATTTTAAAGGCAGTGATAGATTTAAGTACTTGAGGATTGCAGAAACTAGCTTCCTCTTAAGTCAGAACATAAAAAGCTAGCTACCAAAGTGAATTAAATTCCTTAGCAACTAAAACAAGAGAGAAAACAGTCTTTTCTTGGTCTGTAATTCTGGGTATTCTTTGTAAATATATTAAAATTATCCCTCTGACAGATTTTGGTGTAAGTTTCTACTTTATTCCTCATTTGCTCAGAATGTTCTCTTCCCTTCAAAATAATTAAGTCACTTATTCCTCCATCGTATTGTCCCCATCACCCAACTAGACGCATTTTGCCTACTGTGTGGTATCCCAATAACTGGATATAAGGAGTTAATACTAAAAAAGAGGATTTGTTCACCAGGTATTGATCATGAAGAGGTGGAAGTCCCAAATCTCAAATCCACTTCCTGGAGCCTCAAACTAAGGGTGTTTATGGGATAAAGAAACAGATGGTGGGAGGCCTGGGGAAAAGTGATCAGAGGCAGGGGGAAGTGCTGTAATCAGAGTTTTCACTCATAATTTGACTTCATGGCACTTTCTAAAGTCCATAAAATGGCACATCAGAGTGCCCTGAGGGTGGAGTTTTCCAGCCCTCTGATACCTGTGAAGGCTGAGGAAGGGGTCCTTGGTTTCACTTGGTTGGAGATAGTAAAAAAGTGAACCTCCAAGTTCCTGAAAAACGACTTAGGCAACAGTTACCATGGTGACCTGTACTTCAGAGGTGTTAGGAAGAGCAAAGCTAACAGCAGTACATGGCTCAGCTTGTGACCTCTAAATAGAGATAAAAGCAAGTTACTAAAAGCAAGTAAAGACAGAGAGTTATTCACGCTTTCCCCTGGTTTCTTTTACCTGCCTGTCTCCCTTCTTTTTGTTTTCTCTTCCTTTCTCCAGCACCTCTGGTTTATACTCTAGCTCTACCACTGGATTGATTCTTTTGGAACTTGGTTGTGAACTTAATCTTTGACCTTCAGTTTCATGTTCTGCAAAATGCAGATGCAGGAGATACCCATTTCACAGGGTTCTTGGAGGATAACTGAGCCTCGTGTGTAAGAAGTCCAAATTTCAGGTCTTTAGTGCTCACTACACATTTTATCCCCTTTCCTTCTACCTTTCTCTTCTCTGAGATTTCTTTCCTTCTCCTTTGAGATTTAGTTAAAAGTATCTTTTTTTAAAATTGTAATCATATGGAAATGAGGAAAAGAGGTAAATTATTAGCCGGAAAATAACAACAATGAATTTATAACATCAATATTCATTTAGTGCTAAATATGGCTAGTCATGTTTTAAGATCATCACTTGCATAACTTCATTTAATCTCATCACAATTCCATGAAATATGTCCATTTTCACTTAGAGAAGCAAAGTCTTAGATTAAGGCAAGATCACAGGCACAGTCTGTATGTAACAAAGTCATAATGCAGACCTCAAAATGTTGCCTTCAGTCCCTCAACTGACTCTAAGCTCCAATGCTTGGAACAAGACAAATAGCCAGTCAAGGTGGATTCTGCTCCCCTTGATTCCATTTTACCCAACTTTTTTACTTAATCATGTCACTTACCTGCATTGGCCTCAGTACTCAAACTCCTCCTGCCTCAAGTCATTTTGTATTGGCTATTCCATGTCTCTGCAATTTTTTAATACTTTCCAATCTCAATAAAATGGTCACTTCCTCATAGTGTTTTCTGGGATCATCCTATTCAAAGTAACAGAGTTCTTTCCCCAAAGCCTCTGTAGTATTACCAGAGTTTGTTTTATTCATAATTCTTACAATAATATAATGTTATCTTGTATACTTATTAGGTTTTCTTCCTTTTTTTTCTTATTTACCTTGAAGGATACATACTATAATTAAGTGTGGACATTGCCTTTTAATTTTCAGTATTATCCTCTGTGCTTACTACTGTTCTCCCACATAAGAAATGTTCACTGTGACCTGAATGAGGTGAATGAGTAGTTTAAATTTTACACTCTGGTGAAGCTGTGTCCCAGACTATAACATTTAAAGAATACTTACTCTCTAAAACTGAGGGGTAACTCATTTGTATCTTCACCCTGAAATAATTAATAGTTAGAGATTTTCTCAGGTTTTTTTTTCTCTTTCTTATAGTTCTCTTAAAGGCTTGCTATTGAATGAGATCAACGGATCACTTTTTAAAACCATTTATGGAGGTAGATTTTCTCCCCAGGATCTTTTATCTTTTGTGTGCATGCCCATGCAGGCACACACATTGGGGATTGAAACCAGGGCCTCGTACATGCTATTGTACTCCAGCCCTCTAATGCTATCTTCCACTGGTACAGAAATCACATCAGGGAAAGACTAGTATAAAGACCATAAGTCGTTATATGAATCAAGTTGACCTGTGTTCTGCACAAAATTCAGTCTTCTCACTAATGGTATCATGTAATGTCAAACCTTCATATTCCTAATGATACTTTAAAAATCAGCCTTCCTATTCTTTTTTTTTGGGGGGGGAGGTGGTGAGATGGCTACTGGGGAATGAATTCAAGGGCACTCAAGCACTGAGCCACATCCCCAGCCCTATTTTGTATTTTATTTAGAGACAGGGTGTCACTGAGTTCAGTGCCTCACCCTTGTTGAGGTTGGCTTTGAACTTGTGATCCTCCTGTCTCAGCCTCCCTAGCTGCTGAGATTACAGGTGTAGCCCAGAACACTTGGCTCCTGTTCATTTTTATAATGAAATTTAGGCATCAGATAATATCATTCATGGGTGGAAAAACTGAGTCAAAGAAGTATAGGACATACATGAAGACAAGTCAATATATATGGGGTCTCTGTAGGCTGACTCTTAACTATTTTGATGATAATAGAAGCTTATTTGACAAAATTTTAAAGGAGTATTAGGATTACAGTGAATATCATATGTAATATATGTGTAGTTAAGTAATCTGGTAAATAATCATGTATTACATCTATAATAAGCATAATTGATTTGAAATGAAGAGAAAAATATTACTAATTTTTTGTTTAGTCTCATATATTCTATGTAGGAAAAAACATTCAACTTTGGAAATAAAAAGCAAGTCTGCATCTTTATTTTGGGTATAACTGATGCCTATATATATCCATAGCACAATGTTTAAATTTTTAAAATTTATTAAATGCATTGTGGAACATTTAAAATACCCATCTGATATTTGTTATTGAACTTCAAAATGATATATGAGGATTTAGGTAAATACAGTCTGCCTAATATTAATTTTGGAAAGTAACTCAGAAGACAATATTTTGAAGACAATTCTGCCAACAATTATTAAATATGTTTTGAGAAGAAAATTGCTATCCAAATTACCCATCTCATCCTTGGCATTTTCTGAGAAACAAGACAAATATTTTTTAGTTTGTAAAGGCAGCTCACAACAGTTGCAAGTCAATTAATTATAAAAGATTTAACCATGCATTTGACCATAAAATGAATTGGTTGTGGTTGCTAGATTATAGTTTTAGATGATTTTATGTAGATCAAAGCATGTTTGACATACTGATGATTACAATGATTATCTGTGTGAATGACAAAAAAAATAGTAAGATTAAGAAAATATTTTTCTTGGAAAAGGTACAGAGTATGTTTTGAATAAACAAACAAAGCATGGAAAAATATTTGAATTCCTCATCCATTTTTAAGACCAGTTAATAAATTGAAGACATGCAAGTAGCTCATTATAGAAATCAAGCCTTATTTATTAAGAAGTGTTTATTTTTAATCACTGCATTCATTTGCTGGTCTAATGCATATTTTTCACAAGTACTTAAAATCCTCATCTCTTTTTGTAGATGATAATTACTTTCCAAATACCTTTTTGTTACTTGGTCATTGTTTATCTTTTAGAAAGATAATGATGCCAACAACAAAAATCTGTTCCTAGAGTCTATTAAATAGTCTATGAAATTTGTGTATATGTCATTTTATTTAACCTTCAGAATAATTCTATAAAATAAATTCATTTGTTTAATTCACAGATATTTATTTGGCACCTAATAGCTATGAAATTCTGTAGGAGTTTGAAACACAGTGACAAAATAAAGCTGTCAAAAGTCCTTGTCTTCATAGAGATTACATTCTCAAGGAGAGGATGGTGCAATTAAGAAGTGCATCAGGGACAGGTGATGCTACAGGAGTAGTGACCTAGTTTCTGCTGCATGGAGAACTAGCCCAAACTCATGTTTCAGACAGTTGCCATTTGGGTTCAGGTCAGTGGGGCTGCTGTGCTGATGTAGGTCAGCATAAACTGATCTCTGTTGGAGCAACACTGGGTGTACTGTCAACTTCCAGATCAGTTGGAGGCTGACTGAAGGTGTTCCCAACCAACAAAATTTCCTTCTGCTTCACCTGCAATTGAGCCCAGACTTTTTCACATGGCAGTTGTGGCAGAAGAAATGTTGGGAAGGCAGTCTTGTTGGCCTTTATTTCATTCTTTTGAGTGTATGCTGTATAAGTATTGAACAGATGATCCACTCATACCACTTGTCATGGTTGAAAAACAGAACTCATTCTGCTGCTGCAGTAATATTACAGAGGTGTCTGGAATCTACCCTCATGCCAGATGTATGTTTGTTGAATTTTGAACAGCTGTGTGGTTTCCATTCAAAAAATAACATTTTACAATAACCTCCCTATGAGTAACAACTAGTGTAGCCTATATACTTATGGGATATTTCAAACAAGAGTAAAAACAATATTCTGAGAAAAAAATACAAGTATTGCTTTTCCCATACGATTTTTCTTTGTTTTGTACCTTTTATGGAGGGATGTTTTCTCACATATTCACCTGGACTGTTGAATATCAAAGCAATATTAAATAGAGCACACCATTATGCAGTAGTTACTTTGAGGCAAATCACATAACTATAATTATTTTGTCAATAGGAAGGCTGAAACATACAAAGAATCAGTGCCAAATACTCTTGTATCAGATGTTCAGTGAAAAGCCAACAGATAGAAAATATATAAAAAATGATATTTGTTTTGTGTACTGTGGTCCATAACATTTAGGGAATTTTGGTTACAGAGTGTTCTCCTGAAAGAAGCAATGGCACAGAGTGCCTTCTGCATTGGAAGCAAAGGCCCAGGGCAGCAGGCAGCATGCAGCCCACCTTCATTGCACCTTTCCAGGAGGACTTTCTGAACCTGTTTCACCACGTGAGGACACCTCCCTAGAGGAGCCTTCTGTTGTCCTACAATAAACGGCTCCCACTCCTGCTGTATCAATGTACACAAGTTGCTCGTCGCCCCCTGGTTACTTTGCTGCAGCCGGACTGCGGCAATAATAGTTGTATAAAACCCCAATTCCATATAAATTCTTTTTGCTATTCTACTGATAATCCCTAGAGTGGGATAAATTTGCAAAAATTGTTTAATATTATTTTATTTCTGTCTCAAGCTTTCTCCTTTTGTTTTTTCAAGTTATAAGAAACCTGTAAGCCTGGAACAGAGTTAATCCCCTTTTCTCCTCTATTCTGGCTTATCATCTCGTCATCAATCCTGGGCATGACTAAAGAGAAATACATCATATGTGATCCTTCTACTGACCAGCTATATGTCCTGTAACATTTGAGTACCCAAGTTGACAATCAATGTGGAAGGTCAAATTAGTTATTATAGAAAATGACTGGAAAGTGAACCTCAGAAGCAGCAGAATATTAGGAAATGACTTTTGAAAACACTAATATAATCAAGTGCTTCCTCCAACACCTACAAAATACCTTATCTCATTAGACTGAGATTTAGATCTCTCACCATGTCCTAAAGCTTTATAGACCTGTCATTTCTTGTATTCTTTAGGGACACTGCATATGATTTTTCCTTTCTCTGAAATTGCTGGCAGTATGCTTCTGTTCTGCTACAAGCAATTCAACATCATCTCCTCCTTGACGCTGTCTCTTTCTTCCAATTCTTTCTACTTTTATCTGAAGGGCCAGAAGACACCTTTTCTCTCTGCTAAGTGAGTGTAGGTGACCATGCTCCACAGAATCATACTAAAAAATATCAGCTTTTGTAATTTTTTTTGTACTGAACCCTATGTGGTCACATGTATAATTTTTGAATGAGTTTGGTGAGAACAGAGTGTTATTATATTTCATATTTCACAGATTTTCAATCAAGTTATATTGATTTATTTTCCCCTTTTCTTGGAAAATTCCAGTGATTTAGATTATTATCAAATACTTACAAATAACATTCTTTTAAAAAAGATATTTAAAATATGACAATATAGATAGTATGTTATCATGAAATAAAAGATGTACATTTGTATTTCTTGCATATGCATTTAAAAAAACTCAGGAAACATACATGACTATGCTAAATAAATAATACATAGGAATTGAGGGTTAGGACCTGGGCTGATAGCATCAGGGTTAGGAGGGACACTTTTTATTGTAAAAGATTTTTACTTTTTGAATTTTAAATCATAGGAGTATATTTCTCATCTGTATGTTAAATATTTAAAATTATTTAAATAATAGTAAACTTTTAATATACAATCCTGAGAGTCTAGGAAAGTTGAATATAAAAGTTTCATTCACTCAACTGATATCTAAATTACCTGACTCATGAGCTTGAGGTAGAGAAAAAAATGTGGCTGGTGTGGTCACGGTTTTTACTCTTTGTCCCTTAGTTCCTCTTCTGTTACTCAGCATGACACTTTTGATGTCTCTAAGGTTGAAGCAGAGACAGAGAGAAGAGTCCAGGGGCATAGAGATTTTACTTGAAAGGCATCCCTTTCATTCATTTTTGGCAGATGAGCTTGACAGTAGGAAATGGATTTTACAGTCCAGCTACAGTTGCATTGCGGATTGTGCCCTATATCACCTCCATCCTAAGACTCAGCAATGGAGCAATCCCATTGCCAAATTGCCATTTGCAGTAACAGAAGGAAAAAACAAGTGACAAATCCTACACTGATTCTTCAAATGTCTGCCCAGAAGTGACACAGGCCCCATTAGGTGACATATCCTTGGCCAAAACAAACCTCAAGGCTCCATGTGATTTCAGAGTGAGCAGAGAATTGCAATGGCCCCAACTAGCCAAAAGTACCAAAAATAATGATAGGGACTGGAGTGTAGCTCAGTAGTGATAACCTAACATATATGAGACAGTGGGTTTAATCCCCATCAGCACTGAAATAAGTTAAAAAAAAAAAAAGAGAGAGAGAGAGAGAGAAAAAAAAAGTAGCATTGATTCCTACCCCATCCCCCAAGAAATCTAAGGGTGGAATTTTTTTAATTTTTCAGTTAATTATAATTTGAGCCACAAGATATTTTGGTTGGTTACATGTGATATTCACTTATTAGAAAACAACAGATGAGGAGGATACCTCAACCCTCTGCTTCTTCTTTCTCCTTTCTTTTGTTTTGTTTCTTCTTTTTTTCTGTCTTTCATGTTTTCCTCTGACCTTACCCTAAAAGCATTTTAATCTACAAATTACCAGAAAACCAAATCAAGCCAAAACAATGCACAAAAATACCTGCCTGCTTCTGAAATATTTGGTTGTTAAAAATTACTGAAATATAGGGGACCATGGATTTGTCTAGAATTACCAATCTAGTATGATAAATGGACATTGAGCTCTTTTGTCACTTTCCTCTCAAGAAGGAAGGGGTTGTATAGTTATTATGGTGATAATAACATGCCTTTTCCCAAGAAAGATTACACAATGAAGTGCCCTATACTCCCAACAGTGGTTCCACATGATGGTGTCTTTTCTTTCTTCCTCTCTATTTGAGCAGGAAGCCCCCTTGAGACTCATCGGTTGGCCCAACCCCCCTGTGACTATCAGGGAAACAGACCGGGATGTAGGGAATGCATAATGGATATTGGTTTTCATTACCCTGACATCTTGAATTAATCCCATTGGTGAATAAAGCAACAGTCAAGGTTTATGTCCTCTCATCAGGGGAAGAAATGAGTAGAAAGAATAGCAATGTACAACCTACTAGTCAGTTTGGTGTTTGTTTGAACTCAATAGCAACAACAACAAAAGCTTCGCGGTGACAAATTTCCCCTTACCATGCTATCAAGTGAAATGGTCCATAAACTATATCCTGTTTTGTTAGGTATACTGTAGACAATTTTCTTAAATTGTTAAGTTGCTCAGTGATATTAATTCTTCTTCAAGAGAACGTTGGAAATTTTAGCATTTAGAAGAGAGATGAGGGAGAATAAAGTTGGCTCAGTGGAGGAGCAATCTCTTAGAGCAAGTAATTATGTCCCATCTGTTTGGAGAAATAAGTTGGCCTTTAAGAGAGTGAATGGAGTAACAATTTAATTAAAGGCAGGTTAGATTACATGCAAATTACTTGCTATTATTATTGGAGGGATCTGTCAAAATGGACAACTGGGAAAGCTCTGTTTTCCATGTTTCTTGAGGGAATAGGTCTTGGCATAGCTGGAGAATTTAACTTGATTTTTTGGACTTAAGTTTTAGTGCTGGTGTGTGGAATGAGATCATTACAGAGATCATTACATGTACTTCTGTTCTCTTTTCCTGTTCCTTTCTTACTCAGCTACTATTCATTCATAACTTGGTTTAATATAATACTTGAAACAACATAGTATTATCTGTTTTGAGGTTTCTTTCTTTGCTTTGCAAGAATCTTAGAAACAATCATTTGCTTAAAACAACAGACTTGATGAAAAAAATATTTATTAGCACTTAGTCAGCAATTCTGTGTTGCTTTAGCTCAGTGTACTTGAACTCAACCCACCTGAACATCCTTGTCTGTGAATAGCCCCCAACCAATTTTGTCTATGTCATTGTAGATTTTTTTAAACTTTTTAATTTGCTTTAATTAGTCATACATGACAGTAGAATGCACATTGTAGGTTTTATAAGCAATTCAGTCATTCTCAATACAACTCATTCTTTCTTAATGTGGGTTTATCTGTATCAATCTGATCTTAGTCTAGATTAATATGGAAATTCTACATTTTAAGATGCCAAACCATTCACAAGGAATTATTCTATAAATATTGAACTTGAAAATTACATATTTTATTAAGTCAATTCACATCTCAAGAAAAATCAGAGCTTTAATGAAGCCACAATTGTTGATGTGTTTAAATGGACACCAGGTCCATTACAAATGAGTTTTCATGTGTTGCCTAGTTATTTATAGGGTGGATTTCCACAAAGGATAGACTTGAAGTAATGAATCCATCTAAATCACCACAACTGATCTAAAAATACTTTTGGTAAGCTCAGGTTGCTTATGAAAACAGTGACTTTTTTTTGGTACCAGGGATGGAACCCAGAAGTACTCTACCACTGAGCTACATCCACAGCTCTCTTTATTTTGAAATACAGTTTCTCTAAGTTGTTGAGGCTAGCCTTGAACTTGTGATCCTCCTTCCTCAGCCTCTGAAGTCGCTGGGATTATAGGTGTTTTCCATCATACCTGTCAAGAGTGACTTTAATCCTCAATTTATCTGGTATAATCTCAGGTGACTGTTTTTCAGTTTATCCCTTGTCCCAGTTTTTTTTTTTTTAATAGGCTATGGAATTTTTATTTTTAAAGGTTAACCAGCTAATAATTTTTAAATATAATATGAATGTGTATATATATTTGCATACATACATTAACATGGCATGGGTTATATGCATATAACAATAACACAAAAGAGTATTTTCTCTATGATGCTTGGTTGTGGATATCTGTGGATAATGTAGGGTTTTTTATTTTAATATATTTGCTTTTTCTTCTGGATATGTGAATTTTGATTACATGAATAAAAAACTCATTTTCCATTAGATGAACAGGAAAATATCTTCTGAATGACTTCCATTAGATTAAGTTGAAGCTCACAGTTCTGGAGATGGGAAGTCTAAGATTGAGGTTCTGGCCAATTCATTTTTTAAAATGAGGCCTCTTTGGTTTTTCTTTCCATCCTCATATGGTAGAGACAGTGGAATTTTTATTTTTAAAAATAGTTTCAATAGTACCATTGTGTAGGTCTATTAATTTAATAATAGTAATTTTTAAGTCAAAAATCTTTTAATCTCACAAGTATCATAATTAGGACATAAATTACAGAGTCACATAGGACATGCTCAGTATAAATTTGATTTTAATAAATTGTGGTTGCTATATGGCTGTCAGAATCTGAGAGAGTAACAGAGAAGTAACAATTGGCAAAGATCAAAGTGAACAAAAAGTTATAAATCTTTTTGGATAGTGAAGGTTTTAAGGAGCATGTTTTCCCATGTGCCACACAGGAATGTGAGCAAAGATCAAACTCAGGATGGAGGAGGACTAACAAAGATCAGTATACTTTAACAGGACCAGATCTCACCAACTTAAAATGCAAGCCAAAGAGAGGGCTTCATGGACATTAGGTAGCAAATCTGGAATGCAAGGAACTGAAAACTTGCAACAGGGAGGTTGTATGCCAGAGCTACTTTGTGGGGACAGACATGTGAGCATTTATGTATTTCTTATAAAGGAGGGAATGGAGAGACCAGTGACAGAAAGTTGAATAGAGAGGTTAATAGAGAAATTATACTATTTGAAAATGTGTGTTTTAATTAGATGCATTCATAAATATAATATAAAAGGCATGGAGTAAGAAAAATATAGTATTATGAAATATCAAGTATCAGATTTTTATGTCTCTATTTATAATGTCATGATTCTGCAGTTGATTTTTATCTGGGATTTTTGAGATCTGCCTATTCAAAGTAAACTTGGCAGTTTCTAACATCCTCCCCACTAGCTGCTACTCTGGTTTCTATAATTTTAACAACAATTAATTTCAGAAAGAATAGGATTATAATTATGCTGGATATCTATTCAAAGCTATAGTCTGTGCTATACAAGTCAATTTTAAAGCTTTTGAATCAATTTAGAATAAAAGTATCCCATCGAAAAGAAGTAATTTAGTAAAATATACGATTAACAAATAAAAATCTCTTACATAATTTAGAGGTAGCAAATGATTGGATATTTGCACTCTAGCCCAGGTTGGAAATATCTTCATCTATCAGTGGGTTTACAATAGATTTATGGAAACTACTTTTATATATAAGCTAATTTTTAGAATATTACAAGTGAAATAATATTTGCATTTCAGTTCAAATAACAACCTGATTTGCAACATATACAGTCATATATGAAATAAAAGTTTGTTTTCCCAATACCTTGAAGTTCATACTACTTCATTATTTGAAAATTTAAATACAGACAAAACATCAAATGGTCACATCAAGTGTCAGACTTAAAGCGACTCAAGATTTGGTCCTCCTCTTTATCATCACTATAGTATCTTTGCTTATTTCTAATCTGCTCTTTGAACTCTGGTGTATGTAATATCCCAGAGTCAGAAAATAGGATCTTTGACTAAAGGAAGAAAATTGATATCAAACCTCTTACTTTTTCTAAAAGCAAATATGTGGTATTAAATCTGTATATGTCATCTATATATCAGAAATAAACATTAAGTATGAGTTCTGCAAAAGACTGTGCTTTGGGTTAATTTAAAATAATTAACAAAAGAACTAGGGAAGTAGTTAAGTGGTAGAGCATTTGACTTGCATGCGTGGGGTCCCAGGTTCAATACTCAGCACTATCCCCCCACCAAAAACAATAACAAAATATGCTAATTTGAAGCACATACATGCTTTAATTCACATATATATATTTCCTTATGAATAATGAAAACACAACAATAACACCAGCAATTTTTAAAAAGTGAAACCAACAGAAGATTTTTGGAAGCATTTTATAACTGATATTAAAAGAATTTTCAGAGAAAGGCGATACTTTAAAAAACATATTTCATACATAATTTTTTAAAAAAGCTTTCAGATTATGTATTCCCTTATGAACTGCTCTCAAAGCTTACCAGTCTCCTATCTACCCCTAGTACACATCATTGCCTAAATCATCTTTTAAAATCATATTTTCTTTCTTTTATTATCAATATAAAACTATAATATATTGATCTTTAAAACATAACCTTTCTGAAATACTAGAATTCAACATTTACCCTTGACTGGTATACAATAAGACTTTGGGTCTTGGTGCTATATTATGCAGAGAGATCACCCAGGTCCCTTGCCTATGTCTGGCTGGACCGCAGAAACAGTACCTTGCTTCATGATGCTTTAAGACATTCCACATGAGAGAGCAACAGAAAAATCCTCTTAAGGCAACTGGGAAATGAAGTCATGATTTTCATCAGAATCAGGGAAGGTTATTGAACATAATATCCACATGCTTTGAAAACATGCAAATTCACATGAAAAATCATTCAATGAGATGCCATCAACCTGGGGTAAAAAGTGAAAGCAACCATGATTGCCATTTTGTTTGTATGATAAAAGTAAGCTAGTTATGGTTATTCATCAAAATATATTCTTCCTGATACTTATAAGTTACATTGAAGAGAAAGTAAGATGAGAATATCAGTGGATGAATCCAAAGCTGTTTTAGAATTTAGACTATGACATCCTCTAATAAAGATGCTGGCATAATAAAAAATGAGAGTTGGTTAAAAAAAATAGTTAACACTGTTGACATGACAATAAATTAAGCTTCTTTCTGAAAACTTGGTAATAAAAACTTGGGAATAATTATCTATTTGGCCATTTATAGAAGACCATTATTATCAGCTTTTTTTTTTTAGACTTTGCTTCCATTTTTTATTTCTCTCCAGAGCTACATTATGGAATGCTAGTTTACCACCAGTTCTGGCAATGATTGTATTTTATGACTCAACAGTGGAGGACTGGATAATGTCTTGATTGATTGACTGATTAATGCAGATTTTGTAGAAAACAGGGGATAAAGAGTCTGAAAAGATTTTCTGGAAATGGAAAGGAGTCATATTACTTATTGTGTGTAAGATTTAAAGGTTTTTATATTGATTGTTTTAGAGTGAATCAAGTGCTAAATATAATGAGAAGCTTGTTTATTCCATCAACCAAATGGTTTCCGAACTGGTGATAGGATACCTCTATCATAAAAATTCTTCACTTGCCAAATCCTTTCTCTATGTGCATAACAAAACTAACAGCCCAAGTGTTTTGAGGGGAGGATAATACTGATCTCCTTCAAAAAGCAACTGCAAATTTCCTGTCCTTACAGAAGTGAATTGACTTTTAATTAGTATTCAAAAGAAGTAATTAATCTTCAATGGGCTATTTCTAAAGGAGAAGTTTTTTAACCATATTTCTCATAAATTTTTTCAGATAAGACCATCATTATTTTTAAGTTAAATTTTAACTTTAATTGATAAATAATAACTATATATTTTTATGTGTTGATGTGTGTATATATGTGGAATGATTACATATAGCTGGTTAATATGGCTATCATTTCGCATATCAACCACATTTTTTTTTGCATTGAAAACAGTTTAAATCTGTGCTTTTAGCAATTTTGAAATATAGGACACATTATTATTAACTATGGTCACTATGCTGTATAATAGATCTGAAAAACATTTCTTTCTTCTAACTGAAACTTGATACTCATGTCTGTGTTGGCCTCTGGTAGTCATCATTCTATTCTTCACTTCGGAAGTTTTATTGGTTTTAGTTTCCACATATGAATGAAAGCACATGGTATTTGTCTGTCTGTATGTAGCTTATTTCACTTATCATGATGCATCCACATTGTCAAAAATGGCCAAAATTCCTTCCTTCTTTATTTAAGCAGAATAATATTGCATTGAGTGTGTGTACATATCTCACATTTATATCCATTCATCCATGGATGGACAGACTTTAGGTTGATTCCATATCTTTGCTGTTGTGAATAATGCTACAAGAACAGGAAGTTCACACATCTCCTCAACATACTGAATTAAATTCCTTTTGGTTTTATTCTCAGTAGTGGGATTGCTTTGCCATGTGGTAATTCTACTTTTAATTTTCAAGACACTTCCATACTGGTTTAATAGGCTATACTAATTTACATTTCTACCAACAGCATACAAGAGTTTGCTTTTCTCCAGAACTTGTTCTGTTTTGTCATTTTGGTAATAGCCATTCTAACAGATGTGAAGTAATATCTTACTATGGTTTTAACTTGCATTTCCCAGATGATTAGTGATATTGAGCATTTCTCATAAACCCACTTGTCATTTGTATGTCTTCTTTTCAGAAATGTCTGTGTATAGAGATGTAGATGTGAAAAATTATTAAGCAATATAGTCACTTTTAAAGCCCCCAACTATTCATGTGTTATACAGAAAGGAACAATATATGTGCACTCATTCATTCACACACAGGAAAAGTAATCTGTGGGTTGGGGAGTAGTTCAGTGATATAGTGTGTGTTTAGCCTGTGCAAGGCCCTGGGTTCAATATCAGTTTCTTTGCCCATTTTCAAAACTGGCTATTTTCTTAGTATTAAGTTTTTTGAGATGTGTGGTATGGGTTGGGGGTATGGTTTGCAGATATTTTCTACCACTCTGTGGACTATCTTTAAAGCATAGAGATGCACAGTTTTCAGATTGACTCTTGGACAGCCTTTTTCTTTTGGCATTGCTGCAGATTGAACCCTGGGCCTCATGCATAATAGGCAAGAACCCTACCAGCTATATCTTAAAGAGAAGCAGGAAAAAGTTTTATATTCCCAAAACCCATATGATTGAAAAACTGCCAAACTGAAAATGAAACATGCATTGAACTTGGGACTAAATGATCTGTTCTTTGGGCATTGAAGCAATGATATTGTTTTAACTCAGAGACCTATAAATTTAGGTACACAATCATCACTTCTAGCATATTTTTGAATCCTTGAAGTAGTATGAGAATTCATGGGAAAACCTCAATCTACATAAATGTGCTTCAAATAATACAAAAATCAAATATCAAATATCAGATAGGATTGAAGCACAGGTGCTATATGTAAAATTCTTGGATCATTTAATACATTTTATGTATTTTTTAAATTAGCATTAAAAATTGTTTAGTTTCTTTTCTCTCTTTAAGGGAGGAATACACCTCCCCAAGAGTTCTCTAAAATATTTTTATTTTATTGAAATATAACACATACACATAGTTACAGAGTATATTGTGATGCTTCTACACAGGTGGACAGTGTGGAATGAGCAAATTAGGCTAATTAACATGGCCTTTCCTTCATGTCCTTATCCAATATTTTGTGGTGAGAATATTTCAAATCCACTCTGTAGCAATTTTGAAGTATTCCACATATTACTATTAACTGTAGTTACTTTGCTGTGTGATAGTTCACCAGAACATTCCTGCTCCATAACTGAAACTCTACCCATTGGCCAACATTATCCCTTGCCCCTGTCACCCCATCTGCTAGCTCTGGTAATGAATATTCTTCTACGAATTTGAGTTTTTAGATTCCACATATAAGTGAGATCATACAATATTTGATAATATTCCTAACTTATTTTACTTGGAATAATTGCTTCATTTGCTAAATATTAAAATCAAAGTGTTCATCTATAAATCTTGACACTGGAGTACACCCTGTGTGAATCCATTTATATGAAGTTCAAGAGCAAGCAAAGCTAATCAAAGAAATCTTCAGTGATATTGGGCATATTCTTTTATATGGCTAAAGGTGATATAGAGATGTAAATGTGAAAACAATCATTAAGCAATATAGTCACTTTTAAAGCCCCCAACTATTCCTGTGTTATACAGAAAGGAACAATATATGTACTCTCATTCATTCACACACAGGAAAAGTAATCTGTGGGTTGGGGAGTAGTTCAGTGATATATAGTGTATGTTTAGCCTGTGCAAGGTCCTGGGTTCAATCTCCAGCAACAACAACAAGTAGTCTATCAAGTAACAATAGCACAGTAAACAGACACTATTTTCACCATCAGTTGCAATAAGGCAGATTACATTTTCTTACAATGTAAATTGTTGTGTTCATTTCAGCATCCACGTGTATTGGAAGAGCTTCGACAATTCAAAATGAAGACATATGCTATAAGAAAACAGAGTTACATCCCCACTAAACTATTATAAGAATTCAGTTCCCCTTTTGCCTAGTGGTTATCATGAAATATTTCCTGATATAAGATAGTTATCTCTAAAATTTAGCAACCAAAATATTTACAAAGGAAATGATAAAGGGCTGCCAGAACCCAAGAATAAAAGCATTTTAACCTTATCATTAAGAAGAAAAAAGGTTATCATAAATAAGAGTCCTCATCCCTAAACAACATTGTGTTCCATAGTCTAATGTTCATTCTGTGATCTTATTGTGTCATTCTTACCCTAACAAAGAAAATCATGACTAAAAGGTAAAACAATAGTTTCCCCCCTCCCAGGGTGGGGGTGGTGGTAACCGGGTATCAAACTCAGGGGCACTCAACCATTGAGCCACATCCCCAGCCCTATTTTTTGTATTTTATTTTAGAGACAGGGTCTTACTGAGTTCCTATCACCTAACTATTGTTGAGGCTGGCTTTGGACATGCAATCCTCCTGCCTCAGCCTCCCAAGCTGATAGGATTACAGGCATATGCCACCACTCCTGGCAATAATAGGTTTTTGTTTGCTTGTTAACTTGTTTTTTATTTTTTATTTTTTCAGTCATTGATGGACCTTTATTTTATTTATTTATATGTGATTCTGAGAATCAAACCCAGTGCCTCACATATGCTAGGCAAGGGCTTTGACACTGAGCAACAACCCCAGCCCAGGTTTTTGATAGTATGTTCACATACTATGTATGAGAAAATATTATTATATTATTATTTTTGCTTCATATGTTAAGTAGTTCTCCCAAATGGATATATAAGATCAATGCTTCTCAAACTTTAATATTCTTACAAGTTACTTGAAATCTTAAGATTAATCTTCTACAATCGATCAGGAGACTGAGATTCTGTTTTTTTGTTTTTTTTTTAACAAGCCCAGGTCATGTTGATGCTTTTGGCCTTCGGACTACAATTTGAGCAACAAGCTCCTAGATTAAAAAGTATCTGTACTATGCATTGATTAGCATTTAAGTCAGAAAAAAAAGTCAGTGTTAAAAGTCAAGGCTCAAATATTATTCCATGGAAAGCAGTAGAATTTTCTATATATTTAATCCCAGATGAACAGCTGCATACTTTTAATAGCACTACCACTTATTTACTGTTTCTATTCTAAAGTGACTATAATAATAGCCCTTCAATTAGAGAGCTTTTTCAGTAATAGAATCAGCTTTTCTTATAGTGGTAGTTTTATTAAACTAATAACTGTTAGCATGAAGACACCATTACTGTAAATTATATTTATAATTATGGCACTAAATATACTCAGGCTGCATGCAATTATTAGAAATTTCTAACATAATCATTTACTTCTCCTGTAGCCCTCTTCCTATCACATAGACTCTGTGAACTTGTGTTAGTAGTGTATGCAAGCCTTTATAGGTAGCTATTTTCCTGTATCCCATACAATTATTCAAAATGATGCATGGTCTGTCCAAAAACCAGTGTCACTAGCTGCAAGAATTGTTAATTAGAATTTCCTCCCCATTGTATACTTCCCACAATCTGGGTTGGTTCATTGTGTAATTTACTGTCTAGGTATACATTGGTTTTAAGGGAGGCAGAGAATAAAGAAAAGTTCATATAAGAAATATACACATTAAATATTGATGCATAACTAACACCCTAAATTGCAGTGGCTTCAATGGTAAGCCATCAATTATCACTTCTGTTGGGTCATCAGGGGTGATTAGTTAAGATTTGACAGCTTGGCTGAGGTGGCTTTGCTCCACATGTATATCATGCAACTCCTCTAAGCCCATGCTCTCCCTTGGCAATGGCCTCTTTGAAGCCTCCACTGATCACTTCTGCAGCATTACATTGGCCAAAAAGGAATCATACATACAATCTCTACTCACCCTACTTATGGTAAAACCAAAGCAAGTCACATGGCCAATCTCAACATAAATGCAGCAGAGCAGTTTCACCTCCCATGCAAGTGAAAGGCAATCAGTGATCATTTCAGAATGACAATTGATTTTGCCAAAGACAGATCCTCTTTATGCATATAAATTCAAGTAATATCTAAAATCTGTGTTAGCTATTTTCACAACAAACTAAAATAGCCTCAGCTTTATTTAGCTAAATTAGAAGCATTGAATTGCTTGGTTTCTTTTAGAATCCTAGGGTTTTATAGAAAATGAGAAATTTTGATTCTAATAGTCACCCTAAAGTATTTTTTTCATTTTGATGCTGAATACTACTAGTCACACATAAGGGTTTAAGTTCCAAATTCTTGGTAACTAAAACCTTAGACAAGATGTTTATAGAGGAGTCATGATCACGTTGGGAAGGGCATCCACTCAACCACAAAAACATTCATCAAAGTTTTCCTCATAACTTTTGTTGTGGCTGTGCAGAAAAACATAACATCCTTCCAGCTTTGTAGTTCTTAAAATATTAGCAGAAAAATGAATAATCTCTTCATTACAGGATAGTAGGTCCTATATATCAGTTGTGCCTGTTCTAACAGGGAATGAGTTCAACCATCTGACAGAAGAGGGCATGCTAATCTTGAAGGATGAGGGGTCAAAAAATTAAAAAAAAAACAACACTGGAATAGAAGGATTAGGCATTCTGAGTAGAGATGACACCATGCTGCATCCAGAGAGCCATAAGCAATGGCACAGAAATGTTGCTTATGTCTGGTACCTTCTGTCCAATATCCCATGACCAAAGATACTAGAGGTAAGCCTATAGCCTCATTGAGATGCAAGAAGAAGACAGAATTTACTGAAACTATGAAACTAAGTCAGTATCTTTGAGGGGTGTGCTTTATAGTTGTAATTGGAATCAATGTTGGGTTGAGAATAAAATAGTCATCAGTCAGAGCCACTCAAGCCTGACAACCACCTATGAGCAATGTTAGTCTGATTCACGATGGAAGAAAATGGAGCTACAGAGTCCAAGAATCCCAGTGTAATAGAAACAGTTCCATCAGCTCCATTAATAGACATGTTCTCTCCTCTCCTACCTGGGCACCAAATAGGCTGCATTTCCCAATATCCCTTGTAGTCAGAAGGTCATGTCCTGGTCAAGGGACGATGAACAGAAATGGTATAACCTATCTGTAGTCCCAGTCCAACCACTGATGGAATGAGGAAGATTCCAAAGCCAGGAGGAGAGCAGAAAGGAAAAATAGAAGGAGTTGAGGTCCCTGAATAACTTTGAGAAGAAGAAAACTGTTGGAAATGAGCTTTAATTGTGACAATTTGATCTGGGAGTTGTTTCTTAACATTATATTAATCTACACTGATCCATAAAAGCAGAAATTCTAAGTTCAATTGTCATTCTCTTTCTCCAACTTCAGAAATATTGCAGGGCTATGCATATGGGAATTTCTTATGCTTCTGAGCCTTTCAGAGATGTGGGATATAGAATAGGATTTCAGAGAGAAAACCCAAGTGGAGAGAAAATGGCAGGTGGAGACTGGGGGTCATAAGGTGGCATTTTCACTCTGCAAAGGAAACATTTAATGTACTCATGTGGTTCATATTCATAACCTTGCAGTTTCATCATTCATTGGCTTATTCACATATTTGTTCATTCAGTACTTATTGGATGTTTACTGCAACATGCCGGCAATAGACCTGCTGAGGTTGCAAAGTGAGCAGAAGCAGACACACAAGGTCTTGCCTTCTGATCAGCTCAGAGTTTGGAGAGTGAGATATTATAACTATGGTGAATACTGCAAAGGTGGAATAGAGAATGTGTTAGTGAAATTAGTATAGAGGGAGGAAAATACAGAGGAAGCTCTTCTGAGGAAGAGACTTGGAGCTCCGATCTGATAGAAGAGTAAAAGTAAACTAGATGATTTCTCCATTCTCTATAATTGCCTAGTGATTTATTTTCTAGGGTAGATATACTAGGAGCTAAATACAGAACTCTACAACTCCACCCCAGAAACAAATCAATCACCAAAATGACATGCCAATATTTGTCTTGCTTTCCCCCACCCAAATCCTCATATGAACATTAATTTTATATGCCTATACACTCACATAGCTGAATACCAAGATAATATTAGGACATAATTTAATAAATTCTGAAGAAAACTTAACTTTTACATTTCTGTCTTTTAAATTTTTAATTAATCTTTGATCTGATACATTGTTGGAGATGCCTGAACCATAATGGGTAAAAATATGTGCTATTAGGTCGGAACCATTATTTGATGCATCTTCATTCTGATTTAGTCTATTTAACATAATCTCCTTTTTAAAGCATTAATGCTTCAGGGTCCATGTTTTAGTCAAGAAAGAATTGCATTTTCTCAAACCTGGCACTCACAGAAAAAAGCTACTTAGAAATCACACTTAAGTGTTAGTGATAAGAAAATTCCCTTTAGGGGCCATTAGCACTTTACCCGTGGAAAAACTGTTGGTAGTTCTCAACTTTTTAACTCTACAGAGGCAAAAACTGTTGAAAAGTCCTTGGTGAGACTAAGATTTGGTGAAGCAGAAGCAGTTTATTTTGAAATCCTATTTTAGGAATTTCAGAATATCTTATTGGTTAATTAAAGGTTAGCATTCTTATTACTGCCTTATGATTTATCAACAATTGGATAAATCATATAATTAACTTCTATCTGACTATTTTTCTCCCAGTTACCTAGATCTGACTATTTTTGGTTTTTTCTTTTCTTTCTTTTTTGGAAGTTTACGTAATTTTATTTAAACATACACACACAAAATAAATGCACGCATGACCTGTCTATTCATTTTTTTCACTGCATAGCTGGGCATCAAGATTGATGACTCTGATGGCCAGCGGGCTGCTCTTTCCACAATGGCTTTGCGGTTCTTGGAGGAAACATTGTGAGCAATCTCAACACAGTAAGATTTGTTCCAGCTTCTTGACATTGTGGACCAGGAAGTTCTGGAAGCCACTGGGCAGCATATGCTTTGTTTTCTTATTGCTCCCATAACCAGTGTTGGGCATCAAGATCTGGGCCTTGAATCTTCTCTGCACCCTGTTGTCAATACCTCTGGTTTTATGCCAGTTGTGCTTAATTTTGACATATCGGTCTTACTGGTGCTGGATAAACTTCTTGGTCCTCTTTTTGTTGATTTTGGGCTTCATGGGAGGTCTGAGGGCAGCCGTGATGCCAAATACAGATGATGGCCACTTCCATAGGCAGTGCCAAAGAAGAAGAGCTGTTTTTGGTTTTGTTTTTTCTGTATTAACCTTTTTTGTAAGATTGGATCCATGATCCAAGCAAGAACCTACATATCTCTTCCTAATAATACTTTATTAAGTAACAATCTATCTTCAGTAAAACGCATAAATGTTAAGTGTGAAGACCTCTGACAAATATGTAAATTCATTCAACAACCATCCAGATGAAGGTATGAAATATTATTGTCCCAAGATGTTCAGTCCAGCCCTATTACAGCTAAAGGCAATTACTATCTAATTTCTATGACTATACATAACTTCTTTCTCAAACTTGCTATCACTAGAATCATACAGTAGATAGTCTTTGATGTCTAGTTTCGTTTCATTTAAAATCCATGCATTTTAAATCATTTCTGGAGTACTAAAGATGTCCTAGGACTTCTGTAACTATTGCATGAATGTACAACTTCATCCATCTAAACAGGGGCAGGATTAAGGAATACTTGTTACCCTGAAAGTTTCTAGTTACAACAAAGTATTGCTCTATACAGGTACTATGTAAAGTTAGCTACGGAATTCCTATGAAAACCAGCCTTAGGCAAATTAAAAATAGAAATAAAATTGCAGGCATGAAAGATATGTCTAACCTTATAAACAAGCTCATCATCTTAGCTACTTTTCAATTGTAAAAGGAAAAACCTAATTATAAATGATTCTCATCCATTTATTTAGGCTGCTCCCTGAAGGGCCAATTCTAGGTGATTCTTCATTAACCATGTATCAGTTATTTGTCCTTGAATTTCAAAAATTCTTTTTTTCCATAATTTTTGTTAATCCAATAGGCCCTTCTCATTTGTACAAAATAGTAAGGTGTCAATTAATTTGTGGAATTTTGGATATTCATCTTAAGGCTTATGCAAAGGAAGAAAGAAAAGGTAAAAGCACTGAGGGTTCACTATGGCTTGATGGTCCAAGATACTTTATTTTACATTAATAAATTATATCCTTTCAATGAATAGTGGTCCATAGAATCAAGTACATCCAGAGGAATACTATGCCAGTTCAAATGCATTGGTACTTAAGCATGAACCACAGTGAAAGTTTACTTCTATTATTTTACTACTAAAAGAGATCCATAAAGAGTGTGTGCTTTTACAGAACAGTCCATGTGAGTTTGTTGTATTTCTAATATGCCTTGTTCTGTTAACTTTAAAATTCATTGATTCTAAGTGGCCTCTCTGTTTATGTAGCAAATAATAATGGAGAAAGGCTCACAAATACTAGGGCATGCAGCATTCTAATTTCTGGGATGTTAAAATATGAAAGAATGTGTCTTAGAATGAAGGAAATTTGTTGCTTGTATGATACTGGGAATCCTAGAAATCAGGAATATATCTGAGAATCAATCATTTGAAAGAAGAGAAGCAGCCAGGGCTCAGAATACTTAATATATTCAATCAAAGTCTTTTGCAACAAATTTAGGAAAATAAGATGCTCAAAGACTCAGCTGATCTGGACCAACACTGACAATCAAAAAGAAAGGGAAACCCATAAAATCCTCAAGGAAAGGTTGGCATTGTGTTTTCAGCCACACAGAAACCAGAGTCCAGGAGGCAAAATATGTTCTCTTTTTTCCCTAACACAGATATTCTTAATTGTAGCAGATGTGATTGGTGTCCTGCCTAGATCGCCAACTGCCATAGGTACTGGTATTAAGGTTCCAACCTGAAAATATCTCTAGGAGATTGTCCTTGAGAGATAGGAGTCACCTGTTCCCATATGGTAAGGAGAAACTTATATAAGCAGAGAATCTGATCTGGTGATATAGAACTCAAGCCCCCCACCCCCCACCCCACCACCCCTCCTCAATGCTAGACATTGTGAGATGCAAATTAGATTCCAGAATTCCTCTTGCAATCAAGTGGAGACTGCTGGTCAAGTGAGCCTACATCTTGATTTTCCTTCCTTCCTTACAGATTTCTCCTAAAAACCCTAACTCAATAAATCTATCTGTAAGAATCCCCATCTCCAGCTTTTCTAGGGAGCCAAACATGAGACACCCATTCTATCAATGCTGCCATGCTCACCTTGCTGGCCTGCTGGTCTTCTCCCAGACTCCATCAGGTGGACAAAAACCCTTGCGTATGCACCACCAAAGTCCAAAGCCTGTTCTTATTACAGTGCTTTGTGTTCCATACTTTTTCCACTGGACACATGTGGACAAAGCAGAATGCAAGTCCTTTTCCTTGTAACCTAGAAGAGTCAAATTAAAGAAATTGCTTTTAAAATAATGAAACAATCTCCTGTATATGGAAAGCAGACACTGCCAAATTTTCAGTAGAAGTCTTTGAAAACAGTGACATTAAAATTCTTAACCACATTGAGTAAAATAAAAATAGATTTTAAAAAAATGTTATTTAAACCACAAAAAAGGTAAAAAAAAAAGTCCACCTCTGTACAATATTCTAAACACAAGAATATAATTAAGATTGGAATATGAAATGAAGACTCATGTTTATTTGAGATTGATTGATTGATTGATTGACTTATGTTGATACAGGGAATTGAACCCAGGAGTGCTTTACACACTAAGATATAGCCCTAGTCTATTTTATTTTATTTTGAGACTGAGTCTCACTAAGTTTCTTGGACCTTTGCTCAGTTACTGAGGCTGGTCACTAACTTGTAATCCTCGTGCCTCCGCCTCCTGAGTTGCTGGGATTACAGGCGTACACCATCATGCCTGGTTTATACTCATTTATTGAGGCAAGAAAGTTAGGGGCTTCTGCTTATGTAATGAAGATTGCTCAAATCAAAGCCAATCATGCTGGCATTTTTAAACTGACTGAAATGCATAAGCCAAGCTATCACATGGAATGTTGGCTATAGAGCATGGTTTGTGGTCCTCAAAGGAATAAGCAGTTGAGGATGAAATCACCAAAGAAGCCCTAACAGTTCAGAACTTTAAAAGAGCCATATCCTTGGACATAATGGGGAGGTCTGATTATCTCACTATTGCTCATTCATATCTAATCTGTCTTCCATTCAGTGTTTATACAGAGTGCCTACTCTGTCCCAGGTACTAACAGAGGCACCAGGGATGGTGTGTGGAAGAGGAGAGAGAAGCCTCAAGAAGCTTGGGTTTCAGTGAGAATTCAAAAGAAAGATGAGCAAACCCATGGAACAAAAATTAGATTGAAGAGGAATTTTTGAAAATGATCCCAATCATAGGAAATGTGTATATGCACATTTGCAGGTGGGCATACACACACAGAAAGAAAGAAAAAGAGGGGCCACCCTAAAAGGGGATAGGGGGAGGAAAAGCACACAATCATGAACAAAGAGCATAGAATAATATGAAGGTTTGATTGAAAGTCTCAGGAAAATGTGAGTTGTAGCAAGTGGTGGGCCACAGAGATGATATCAATGGAATATCATTTGGGTGTTAAGCTTACAGTTTTAAATTCACTGAAAGAGGACAAATGGAATTTACTGGGAGTCTAGCACGTCAACACCTTTTTATATTTAGATCAATATACAGTGGCTGGAAGGAGATGCTTGTACCTGAGTGTTTATAGTGCCACCTGGAGCCTCAATGCTAGAGAGGTGCCCCTTGAGACAGAGGAAGCAACTAAGAACCACACCCCCAGTGGCCCACATGTGGAGCACACTTTAGATGGAATCAACAGGGCAGTGTTGGTACTCAGGATTTCCTGATTATTAACTCAATAATAATTTAATTTCCGAATTAATTTTAAAACGTCCAAAATCTTCCAACATGTTTTTCAATGTTTAGTGTCAAAGTTGAAAAATAAAAGTGACAGCAATAAAACAAAATTATAAGGGAAAAAAACCTCTATTCCTTTCAATGCCTTTCATATCCAAAAAAGCAAAACAGTATTGTATTCATATATATCAATCACAACTATAATATTCTATGACCTAATATTAGAGAGTACACTTAATGAAAGATATTTAGATATTTATATGGCTTCCAGCAATTCAGAAAATTCAGTAACTCCATTCTGTTCAGCAGTTATGACTCTTGTTTCCCCTCCTTAAATACAAATCAAGATTAGACTAACACTTCAATGTGGTTTTGTCTTCTCAAGGTCATGTTTGGCCAAGAGTATCTGTCAGGGTTTCTCCCCCTACCCTCCTTTTCAAAGCAGGTACCTGTGATCTGATTAAATATTTATAAGTGTGGGTAAGTAGTTAAACAGAGCAGAAGTAGACCCTTAGCGACAAACTCCAGGGGTCCACTAGATGATACAGGATGTTGGAATCTGAAAACTTTTCTTTGACTGGATTTAAAAGCCAGAGTTGGTTTGTTTGGTCTAAGTCAGTGTTGCTTTCTAAGATTTATTCATTGAGGTTCAGAAGTCATCTAAAAATACTCTGAGTAATTCATGGGTTCTCCCTTTTCTCTAGAGAGAGCTTCACTGTTTGTCCCCTGGGTTTGGAATACAGAAGAGGGAGACACTGACTGGGATGTTTTACTGCTGGGGTTAGGGACATCACAGCAGCTGCTTATTTATTTATTTATATGTATTCATTATAATGTATTTTATTTATTTATTATATGTATTCATTATAATGTATTTTATTTATTTATTTATTATATGTATTCATTAACATTTAGTATTTATAAGCATTGTCTAGGTTGGCCTTTATTGGGGGTTGAAATGTCATAAATATTTGTCTTTATGGTAATATTCAAGTTAATGTGATTTTGGTGTCAAGAAGGCCAAGTTCAGTTAGTAAGTCTCAATTGGGCTGCTTAGTTTCCCAGGCACCTTTGGGGACTTGTTAGGAACATGTAGAGAGGTATGAGCACAGGTTAAATGTCCAACCACTTGCTTTCAGAAGAAAAAAAGTTAAAATATTAAAAGCAATCATGATTGGCAGCCTATATCCCTTCAGTTGCTTTTCCAAAGCCTTCCAATATTCCAAATGAAGCAGTTGACAATGACATTTATGTAAAGGGAGAAAAAAAAGTCATTTTTCAATCTCAGATTGAACGGAGGTGGATGGAGAGGAAAAGATGAATTCATTATAAAATACTATATACACACACAACTATATGAATATATATGTAAATGATAAAAGAAGTTAATTCCTGACCAATTATAGAAGAAGCTTAACCTTGGCAGAAATGCATTCTATTTAATTATAATTAGTACTAAGCATTTGTAAACATTTTCTAGGTTTGCCTTTATTGGAGATTGACGTCATAAATATTTGTCTTCATGGTAATATTCTAGTTAATTTGATTTTGGTGTTGATAAGGCTAAGTTCAGGTAATCGGTCTCAATTAGACAGCTTAGTTTCACACTAAAAAATTATAATGAAGGGACACAATTTACTCCAACTGTAATTGATTGACTCATGCCTTTGGGCACAGAGAGATCTTCAAAAACAGACCTCAGGGAGACCATGCCACATAGACACTAGGAAAATTGATTCCATTTTCACATGTCCCTCCCCAACAATCAGGGGCATTGCTGTCAAATGGACAGTAGAACTTTAAAGGCAAACCACCTCTGTACTATCCATAAATAATTTCTAAATTAAAAGAGTTAAATTCAGAAAATTACATAAAAAATGAGCAAAAATGAACTTGTCATTTTGCATGGGGGCTAGAGAAGAATGCAGAGTTTTCAGTGGATTACTGCCCCCTTTAAGCTGTTAGGATACTTTTCTGCTTCTCATAGGTTGACTATTTCCACTAACTTTTTTTCTGAAGTATCAGTATGTTTACTTGAAGCCTTGTGTTACTATTAATGGTCACCCTGAAAGAAAGCCAACATAGTAGTTACTTTGGAATGAGATAATAACCAGCATAAGGTATCTGAATGCTTCAGAGATACTGTAAATATTTTGTATTGAGATCTGGGTGGAGGTACCCTACTGTGTTACATTTGTAACCCTTTATTGACTTATGATTTATATACATACATTTCTACTTTTGTGGGGATTGTACTCAGGGTCACTCAACCACTGAGCCACATCCCCAGCCCTGTTTTGTATATTATTTAGAGAAAGGGTTTCACAGAGTTGCTTAGCACCTTGCCATTGCTGAGACTGACTTTGAACTTAAAATCCTCCAGTCTCAGGTTCCGGAGCTGCTGGGATTACAGGTGTGCACCACATTGTGGGCCAGTTCTACTTCTTTTATACTTCTTTTTTTTTTAAGTTTAGGAAAGAGGTTTATTAAAAACATTGGATTCCTATACTTATTCCCATAGACCTGAAATTTTATATGAGCACTGACTACCTATAGTATTCCTTTTCCTGATGATGTTTCTTTGATGCATGTTTTTATCAAATGTATCTAATTTGATGTTTCTTTGAAACAGTGTTACCATTTTCCTAGACCTTGTTTCTGCAGTATAAAATCTAGTGTCAACTTCCTATGTCTGAGATGACTTAATGTCTTCCTTCCATTTGGGATTTAAAAAAGAATTTAGATTAAACGGTTTCTATGCTTCTTCCAGCTGTGTTTGACAGTAAGTCCTGGCTTTTACATACCTTTCCATCATCCTTTGCTGGGCAGCAGACATCCCAGTTGCCTTCCAGTAGAATAAAATGTCCAATGTAAGCACTGTCTTTACTCACAAGATACTTTTTGAATCCATGTGGTGTTTCCAGAATTGCCTGCTCCATTTATTACATTCTATACAACTTTGTATTTTAATGTCTTGGGGTATTGATTGCATTTTAATGAAAAAATGGCCCAGATTAGCAGTAATACAGCCAGCTGTGGGCTGCGATGTTAATATACACCTACTGTTTCAATTTGCTGGAAAAGCTGATAATGATGGAAGAGCACCGTTGATTCCGAAAACCATGCCTGGCAATTACATCTGTCATCAAGTCGGCTCTTGACCCTTCAGCTCTAGCAGCTTGCCTTCAGCGTTTATGAAAAAGAGAGAAAGGCAGGGCCAGTACAAGCATCTCCTGCTGCTTATATAGATTTTATCTGGTGATTGAACATTTGAAATCTGAAAGCACTAATATACAGGAGTAGTTAAAGCCTGGGCCATGGTGTCAAACCCAACAAGATGATGTTACCCATAGCAAGAGGATATGAGACAGGGCTGGATGATGTCAGATACACCAGCAAAGAGCATGATGTCAGACATATCTGGATACACATTCTGGTTCATCCATGCCAGTCTTGTGAGATTTGGCAAGGTAAATACATAACTCTCAGTCTGAGATTTCTTATACCAGAAAAGGTATAATTATATCTGTCTTATTGCATTATTAAAGATAATAAATGAGACAATGTATGTAGACACACCTTAAGTCACACCTGGTGTGCTTCCTTGATGGTCATTGTTTCTTATATATCTGCTTCAGTTTATTTTCTTTCCGATCAAACATTAAGATTGGCCAGGCACAGTGGCATACTTCTGTAATCCTAGCGGCTCAGGAGGCTAAGGCAGGAGGATTAGAAATTCAAAGCCAGCCTCAACAAAAAGCAAGGTGCTTATTAACTCAGTGAGACCCTGTCTCTAAATAAAACACAAAATGGGGCTGGGGATGTGGCTCAGTGGCCAAGTGCCCCTGAGTTCAACCCCCAGTACCTCCCCCCCCAAAAAAAAAAGAAAAATTAAGATTGGACATGGAATAAAAGTTTTATTTTGTCTTTTAAAACTTACTCAAGAAAATATGTACGTATATACTATATGATTGTGCTTACATGAAACTTAAATACAAGTATAATCCTTGTACTGGTTCTCTTTGTGAGGCATGATAAAATATGAAATAGACTTGGTGTTTCTACATTTTGAAATTGTTCTTTTTTTGATCTGGGCCATAACTGTTGGATTTGGAATGAGTAAAACTTTATTGAACTGTATATCTAAGATCTATGCACGTTATTGTAACTGTGTTATAACTCAACAAAAAAGACCTTAAAAATAGTAATATTTCTCAAATTTCATAAGGAGATATAAACTAGTACAGGCTTCTATGAAATTGAAAGTCATGATAATATTCAGTAATCCAACCCTTAGTTTCTCAATGAAATAGTCCAACAGCAGAAATATTCCAGTATCAGATAAAAATATTTGCATGAGAGTGCTCATTGCAGCATTTCATATAAAAAGCAACATTGAAAACAATATAAATTGAATGTTGAATAATTACATAGTTGATAATGCATCAATTCCAGAATTATAATGCCACTAAAAATAACTATGCAGAATGGTTTGGCCATTTTAGAAGACTCCTTGGGGATGTTTTATAAAGCCAAATATATATTGGTCCTATGACCCAGCAATTCTGGCTTGGGATTTCTATCTCTATATATGAATTCCCACAAAGATTTGTACATCAGTGCTCACAGCAGCCTTATTCATAACAGCTAAAAACTGGAAGCAATTCAAATGTCTATCAGTAGGAGAGTGGATAAATAAACAGTGGCATATTCATATAATGTGATACTACTGAGCAATTACCACAACATGAATAACTCTCAAGACAACAAATGCAATGAAAGAAGCCAGACACAAAAGCTTATGCATATTGTAAATGATCACATGAACCATGCAGCTCCATTCATGTGAAATTCCAGAAGAGGCAAAATTAGTCTATGGTGATAAATACTAGAGGAGTAATTACCTTTGGTAGGAAAGGAAGAAATTGGTGATGGCAGTTGTCTTCACGTGGTTTGGCAGGATGTACAGCAACCATCTTGTGACATTGAGGATCTGCCCA
Organism: Marmota monax; assembly: GCF_021218885.2. Taxonomy (NCBI): domain Eukaryota; kingdom Metazoa; phylum Chordata; class Mammalia; order Rodentia; family Sciuridae; genus Marmota; species Marmota monax. The sequence continues at coordinate 5,248,901 of NW_026695222.1, read as the reverse complement.
ATTAAACTAAAAATGTCAGTCTTAAAATTGTTGAATCGGTGAACCAATCCCTAGACCCACTACTTCTTTTCTTCTTATGTAAAAGAAGGTAAAGCAGTAAAGAAGGTATGTTCAACTTAACTATAGCTGATAACAGCATTTAAGAGATGATTCAGAGAAAGGCTATTTAGGAGTTACTAAGAAGAGCTGCAGGAATTCCAGAAGCCTCCTTTCCCTTCCACTTGCATTGTCAAAGTGATGGACCTGGAAGGGAGGCTAGCATTCATAGAAAATCACATTAAGCCCAAAGAGGTTATATGTCTAAATCAAGGATATGTGTGATCAAAATTAGATAATATACATTCAATTCCCCGTCTCATTTTATGAGAAATAAAAAAGGATAAAATACTTGTGATGATTCCCAGACAAATAGAAAAAGTTGTCTCTTTTTTAATGCTCAAAGGGCATAAAGTATAGAATGAAAAGATTTGAGGAGAAGCTACTAAGAATAAGATGTTTGGACAGTGACAAGAGAGTGGTACATACCAGTGTCCTAATGATCTCACTGTGGGCAGGGAGGTGGTTTGCTCTGCCAGGCCCTTCAGTATCAGGTGTCAGTCATCTCTCAAAATCACATGCTTGATATTGTTACATTTTATTGAATTTTTAAATTTATTTACACTTGTGCTATATCAATAAGTGTCTATGATACATTTTGGATCAGGTTGTAATAGCTGGGTATCGTGACACATTCCTGTTGTCCCAGTTACTCATAAGGTAGAAGTGGGAGGATCTCTTTTAAACCCCTGACCAGCCTTGACAAAAAAAATGAACCATGTTTAGAGAGAGAGAGAGAGAGAGAGAAATTTATATAAATCTGTATTAATTTCATGGTTGCATATAATTATGCCCATGTATTATTTTCCAAAAGAGTAAATCATGTACAAAATATTTTAATGAAATTATTAATACTTGCATGGATCTACGTGAGGTAGACAATTTTAATTTTCTCCCAAGCTATTTCAGATGTGTTTTACTTCTCCCCCTCAAAGAAGGTATGAACAGCAACACTTCCCCCACAACCAACATATGCCCAAGGAACACTTGTAGGAAATTTAAATAGCTTTGTCACCTCTTGGGATATGTTTTTTTCAAATAAGGAAAAGTTTCATCTTTTAAGGAAATGCCAACCCTATGACATCCAACTAGTTATTGACAGAATTTGTGGTCACTTTCTTACTAGTATCTGAATGAATGAGAACTGGATGGCTATCTTGTTGGTTGTTAATGCTATTTTATTTATTTTATCAATGGTTAACATATGCATTTTATTGCAATCATAGAATTCAAGAGGAACAAATATACCAGTCTACCTCACACACTTCCTGTCCAATTGTCCTGTTCCCTTCCTTGGAAATAACAATTTTATGTGGTTCAACATGAAAATGTTATGAAATGCTAGATAGTGAGAAGCCGCTTCTTATCCATACCTTTCATCCAACCTGTTACTTCCCCTCAAACAATGCTCTTAATTTTGCATTCACTTTAAAATATATTATTTTGAACATATCCACATACTTAATTTAATATTCATTTTTTAAATTTTTTAGATGTCAATGAACCTTTATTTGTATTTATTTATATGCAGTGCTAAGAATCAAACCCAGTGCCTCACACATGCTAGGCAAGTGCTCTACCACTGAGCCACTTCCCAGCCCTAATTTCATATTCTTTATCATGTTTTCATACCAGTGTTACCATGCTGTACATTTATTTTCACAAACAATGTTTTCAAGGCCTTTGCATATCCCTTCATAAAGAACTTCAGGAATCTTTTGTTTGTATAGTTCCATTGAATTCCCACTGCATGGAAGAATCACATAGTGATAGTCCCTTAATGATAAGATTTAAAATGTTTCCACTATTTAACTATGATAAATAGTGCTGCAGTGACTGACCTTCTGTGTATATTATTATGCTTGTGTGGAGCTGTTTTTGCAGTATTCATAGGAAAGATGCTTGGGGAATTGTAGCAGATATTGTCAACTTACTCTCTGTAGAGCAAATCTATGGTAACAAAAGATGTTATCAGAATTCTCAATACTCCCTTTACACCCTTCCCAAAACTCATTTCACCACTGTTCCCCATCCCCAAAAGAAGTAAGCACAATGCTGAAACCTCACTTATGATCTTTTTTCCTTATGATTCCCCTGAATATATATATATCTATATCTATACCTCCAAACTGTGTGTATGTGTGTGTGTGTATATATATATATATATATATATATATATATATATATCATAATATAGATAGAATATATATATATATACATATATAACTGAATATATATACATATATAACTGAATATATATACCTATACCACACACACACACATATCTCCCTAAATAGCATATTATTTTTGAACACTTGGAAGTGGAAACATACTGTATAGATTCTTCTATAATTTACTTCTTCATCAGAGCATCATGTTTTGAGATCATCCATGCTGATGCCTAGAATGGTAGTGTTTTCATTTTCACATGCATGGTGTATTATTGTGAGAAGGCACTGTAATTCCTGGATCCATTCTAGTGATAGGCATTCTTGTGCTAATTATTTTTTTATATTTTCAATAATCTTGTTATGAACATTCTTGTCAATGTCCCCCCAATGCACCTTATTTCAAGAGTTCTGTAACTCCTGGAGTATAACTAAGAATAAAATTTTAGAGTTTTGTGCTATGGGTATTTTCAACCTAGTAATGTAATTATTAAGTGTTTTCTTAAGAAGTAGTACTACTTTATCTCCCCAGGAAAACAGATGATTGTTGTCAGTCCACATCCTTGCTAAGAAATAGAGGTGTCAAGTTTTCAATCAAGTGAATACAAATCATGTATGACTGATTTTTTTTACTTATAATCTGGTTAAAATGTGCACTTGAGTGAGTCTAACAAAGTTGAGCATCTTTGCAGATGTTCATTCAGATCTTTACTTCTTTGCATCATCAATTCAAATGTCTATCCTTTATTTGATTTTACTATTTATCTTTTTATTCTTTCTTATTAACTCAAACAGTGTTCCTTATACTACATTCTGGAACAAGGTGATTCCCAGTTGTATTTATATACCCTGAAATTAGATGCAACCTTCCCAATTTCAAGCCTATTTTACTTCCTAATATAAAGATTCAAGGCCATTTCTTTTTAAGTCTCATTTTAACTTTGTCTTACAAATGTTGGCACTTAGAATGTCTACTATAATTGATACTTAAATATATCCTGATTTCCATAATTTTCTATTTTTTGACCCATGAATCACTTAATAATGTGTGATTTTGTATTTGTAAAATAATGGGGAATGTCTTGTCACTTTTTAATTATTAATTTAAATTCAACTGCAGTGTCATCAGAGACTATTCAGCATAATACCAGTACAGTTAATTTTAAATTCTGATTAGTTTTATTGCTAATATGGGGTCAGATTTTACAAATGTTCACATGTTCAAATATAATATATATTCTCCACTAAATTAGAATAATAAATGGTATTTTTGATTCTTCTAAGCTTCACCATTGAACCCATCAATTAAAAAGAGTATGATTTGTCTATTACTAACATAATTACACCCAGTTTTTATATTCAGAAATGGGAGTATGAAGTTTTATCCAACTGCTTTTCTAGATACCAAGTTCTAGCAATAGCTTTTTCTTTGTTATGGCCATTTTACAACATACCCAATTATTATCTTGTTGTTTACTAGTATCTTTCTATCATATTCCATTGATCTGTCTTTTTATGCAACAACAGAAGTTTTGATTGGGTTATAACCAGTAATGAAAATGAAAACTGAATCCTGATATAACAATATACTGATAGACCCTAGTCAGAAAATTGAAGGAGATCCACAGAGAGAGAATTTAGAAAAATGAATAGGGTTGTGGTCTTTTTGCGTAAAGGAGACATTGCATATAAGAAATGCAAATGTAAATCTCAACAGAGGGAAGTACACATTGTTAGCTATTATTTAAACCCATGTAAGCAAAGACTGTAATGCTTTGCTTTGTAAAAGACATCATATTAAGGAGATAAATGTCATATTAAATTATACTTGCAATGCTTACCCATGTCTCCAGAGAAAAGGGTGAATATAGTTAATTCACATGTTACACTGTTGTTACCATAGCCTAAACCAACTAGATTAAATAGATTTATTTTTTGACTAAAAGTAACAAGACTTAATGATTGCAATTGGAGTGTGCATGTGTGTGTGTGTGTGTGTGTGTGTGTACATGTGCTTAACACACTATCTGCTAATAAATTAAACCAACCTCCTATGTTAGTACACACAAGCTCTTCTCCATGATGTGTGGAGCTCCTATAAATTAAAGCTAATTTATAAAATTTCAGCAGTGCTTCCTCCACCCCTATACTTCCCATCCTATGCATTACAAAAATTAATTCTGGCCACTCCAGATGTAGCAAGGGGAGAGGTATAATACAAGTAATTTACTGAAATTTTATATTTTCCAATATACATATATGAAAAAATATATACATATACTTAAAATATTGTGATGATGTTGTATCAGAAACATATGTTTATATATAGTGAAGTACATTTATGTACTGATGATGTTCTGTATATAACTAAATATGTAAATATATATAATTGAAGATATGTTATATGAGAAGCAAAATCATGCCCACTCATCCAAGATTTTAGGAACTATTAATTATTTAAAACATAAATAATTTTGCTTTACATCTTTTGTTTTTATTTCTCTTGATAATATAAAAACTAGAAGAAGAAAATGGCATAATCAGCAATGTCAAAATAGTAGCAAGTTTAATACTGAAATCTGATCTCCTGAGCTCTGTTTAAGTTAATACCCAAAGCCCAAGTAATAGGTAAGTTAGGTATGAAAAGGGCTATTACCTTTTCTAGGACATTAATATTCTGTTTCCTATCTTGGTCTAAAATTAGAGTCTTATTTGCCAATGCAATATGTTTTATGAGCCAGTTCTATGTTGCCTGCATTTTGAGAGTATTTCTATTTAAATGAAACAAAATGAACATTTAAATGGGAAGCCCATTGAATTCTTCTGAGCTGTTGGAAATATCAAATGCTTCAGCAAGAAAGCAGTTTTATCAGTTACTAAGTGCATAGGCACTGCATAATCTTGCCCATTAAAAGCCAGGTCAGGTACATGTTTGGTTGCTAGGCAGCTGCTGGGGAAGCAGTTCCTTCCAGACCTATGACTTATGTCACCTGCATTTCATGCCAACCTCTCCACACTTCCCAGGTTGTTACTGGAGAGGTTCTCATGTTCTTCTCTTTGTTTTTTTTTTTTATTTCTCAGTCGTAAGCACTGCATTTGTTTGTCAGCTTTTATCAGGGACATTTCTGGAAGCTAAAAAATGATAGACTTATATTAACTGGTTCTGAAGATTCACATTAAACAGACAGAGCAAAGACATAAAGCCATCTGTGGAATTTAAGACATAAAGCCCTTTGTGGAATTTAAGAGTGTGGATGAGAATATATTAGGATTACAGGGCAAGCCCTATTGTACCTCCATTTTCACAGAATTGGTTTAAAACACTTTCAAAGAGAATAAATGGGACAGCTGAGAGGGAGGGAAGAAAAGGAGGAAAATAGGGACCTGGGAAGGAAAAAAAAAAGAAAGCTGGCAGGCAAGAATAAAGAAAGAAAGAGAGGGAGGGATGATGGAATATGGAAAGAGGGAGAAAGAGGTGGATGGAAGGAGGGAATTCACTTTTTGTCATCTTTAAAAAACATTATAGATGGATGTGAACTCTTACTGGATATTCCTTATGTGATAGACATTTTATGAAATGTTTATTTACCTCTTCGGCTACCTGAACTATTTCCCCAGCACGTATAAATCTTACCTGTCTGATGGTTTTTAACTTCAGCCCCTGACCCTGGAGTAGGCTTGGAGTGAGGGGGAAGTCTGTAGGCGGGGCTTGCGGGGCTCTGAAGGGCAAAGCCTGCTGGATTCCCCCTCCCTGACCTTGGACATTATGGAACTGATATAAAACACCAGCAGGTAATGTTTTCACCCATCTGGGAAAGAGGGTCCATAGCTCTCTTTCCAAGAGAGGGCATGTTGACAACAGGCATCAGACAACAAAAAGAAAAAAAGAAAGAAAAAAAAAACATCTTACTTTTATTCTACTGCAAACAAAAAAATTCCTGAGATCTTTGATTCTTTTTGGAAGGTAGAAAGGGGATGAATGAGGCTTTCAAGGAGATGACAAAAGGAACAGAGGACTCCAATTAATTGTCCATCCTGACAGGTTTAGATACAGGCTGGGAAGCCTGGTGTGTCTTCTTCCATATTCATGAACCACAAAAAAGCACAGGAAGCCTGCAGCTTTCTCACACTAGCAAGTGAAGTATGTCGAAACAGTTTTACTTCTAGCTTTCTTAATTCAAATTTAGACCTGCCCTGTGAAGGGCTGAACCATGCAGAAAAACAACAATCTAGAATGATATCTTTAAGTCTCTTCACCTGATCCGTTGAAATAGAGCAATTCTATTCTGAAATTAAATTTTTTAAATAATTTTTAAATTAAACAAAGAAGATAGAATGAATTAGAACTTTATTTCAGACTATTTTATATCAGGGTAGATTCTTAGAAAATAAAGTTCATTACCAAAATAGATTGTTTTAATTATAAGATTCTAAGTATATTATATAACTGAAATATACTCTATTGTTATAATTAAGTCTATTATTTTAATATAGTGAATATATCTGAGCCTACAGTTCATATGTGTTGCCCTACATTTCAGATGACTGCGGGCCTCTTGGGGAAGAAATTTAAGCAGAATATGTCAAAAGCCATGTCAATGCTATTCCCTTTAACATAATAATTCCATTTCTAAAGGAAAAAAATTGAATAAGACCCTAGGCATACAAAATGTGTTTCAATCATAATGATAAAAAGGAAATAATTTGGCAACCAGGAAAGGGGACTGACTAGGCAGTTGCTCTCAGTGTGGGGAGCAATTTTGCACCACCCGCCCCACAATCAGGAGACAAATGGCAAAGTATCTTACAACAAAGAATTATCCAGCCCAAAATGTCAAGAATTCCAAGCTTCAAAAACTTCATTGGAGTTGTTAGCATATACTGATTCAACAAAAAAATGTGCAGTCTTTTTGTTTGTTTGGTTTTGGTGGTGGGATTAAACCTAGGGGTGCTTAGCCACTGAGCAACATTCCGAGTCCTTTTTATTTTTTGTTTTAAGAAAGGATCTCTCAAAGTTGCTTAGGGCCTCTCTAGGTTGCTGAGGCTGGTTTTGAACTTGCAATCCTCCTGTCTCCGCTTCTCAAGCCTCTGGTATTAAAGACATGTGTCATGACACCCAGCTAAAATGTGTAGTCTTTAAAGCTCAATTTATAAAGGCTAGGTTTCAACATGGAAAATTATTTGATACACTTAAAAGAAAATAGCAGGATACAAAATTATATATAGATTTTATATATATATAATTAGATTAGATTGACCCTGAATTTAGTGAAAGTTAATTTGCAGTATCTCTCATTTACACAAGCCCCTTCCAAAGACTCTTCAGGTGTAGCCATTGTTCCTTATCTTTATAGATTTTGTATTTCATATGGGTTTGCTGGGCTCTGCTGGATGGTTCTCATTTGGGACCTTTCACATGGCTGCAGTAAGATAAAGGTTGGAACTGAAGTCATCTAAGACTCACTGGGCCAGACATTATGAATGATCATCACTCACAAGTCTGGTGTCTCAGTGCTCCTGATAGGCCCCGCTGGATAGCAGCATAGCCTGAACACAACAGCTCAGCACTCCAGGAGGCAAGAAACAGAAAGTGCCAGTACACTTAGCAGCTAGATCCCAAACAGGAAGAACATCCCTTTTGCTGTAGGCAATGATTTAATACAGTCCCAAGCCAGCCAAAATGAACCCCCTGGAGGAACAGAACCCTTCTCTACATGGGAGTGCTATGCATTTAGAGCAAAGGAAGGGCTTGTTGGTGGCTGTCTTTAAACATGGACTATGAAAGCAAGAGACATTTGAATTCCAGGACTACTATAAGATAGGTAAGGTCAGAGTTATAAAGCAGGAACCTTTCCTAGAAATTCAGATGTATTGAATCTGCCTCCTTCCAGAAGGACATGGTCATGTTACTGAAAGTCATAGGCCCATGGACAGCAAGTGTGTGGAATTCAAAAGGCCTCTTCCGTAAGTCCAAGTTTCTTCAGGAAAGCACTCAGGATTGGGGATTAACCTCAACCAATACCAAACTTCCATTCCTATTTCTCACTAAGTGTAGATGGTCCATATTCTGAACCATCTTTGTCTTTAGCAATCCTAACCACACACATTTCTCTTTTCTCAAAGTAAGGTCCTTACCACTAGTAAATGACTTCCACAGCCCTTCACCATTTACCCCTCTACTAATCCATTCTGCACTTAAGGCTGGGTTATACTTTCATAGGAGAAAAACTTTGAAAGTTTTTGGGTCTTCAAAAAGGAAGATGGGAGAGCCTTACATAGGAATTCTTTCCTCTAAGTGTTTAGTGGTACAACAGGAGAAGGAATTTTGACTGGTGAATATCATAGATTATGTATGCAGAGTGATATTCTATGTGGGATTGAATGACATGCTTAAACTAATGATGTCAAGACATAGTCATGCCTATGGCATGCAGAACTTCTGGATAAAAAAAAAATGAATATTTCTGACAAGCAGCAGTAGGATATTAAAGGTCATGAGTAGCACTTTGCCAATTAGAATGCTCTAAAAATGGACTACCCTAAAATTCTCTAGTATAATTTTCTATTATGAAAATCAAGAAGATCAGTGACACTTACCTTAAATTTCAAATATTTACTATTGAAAGTATTTTGTGCATTTTTAAAATAGGTAATTACTAGTATCTAGATTGCAATTTTAAAAATTACAAACTACATTATATTGAAAAATGTGCCCCAAGATATTTACCCTTTCAGGATTGTGGAGTGCTTCATAGAGCAAATAAAAAAGCAAATGAAGCAGAACTCCCTAGAGGCCACTGAAATCAGCATTGAATTAATCCGGGTTGTTGACTAGTGTCCTCCTTGGCCAAATATCTAAATTCTTATTCTATTTCTAAATACAAGAGTGAATGACCAAGACTGTTATTTGCATTAGGGGATTAATAATCTGTGGATTTAGTTAATCTTACTTCTGATTGATTAGCAAATAGTCAAGATAATTAATAAGATATGCACATGTGTTATAAAATAGATATTTGCAAATATCAGTTCAGAAGGACATTCTCAAAAAAAATCTACTCCATATGATGCCATTCCACTTATTGATTCTTGGTTTTATTTCTTGAGCTTTAGGAGTCTTATTGAGATAGTTGGTACCAGTTGTTAATATATTGGAGTCTTGATCTTATGTTTTATTTAGCAGTTACAGTGGTTTTGGTCTAATTCCTACATCTTTGATCCACTTTGAGTGGAGTATTATTGTGTGTGTGTGTGTGTGTGTGTGTGTGTGTGTAAAATGGGCAATAGAGATCTAGTCTCATTCTTCTATATTTGAATATCCAGTTCTCCCAGCCTTTGTTTAAAAGGCAATATTTTCTCCAACATATCTTTAAGGTACCTTTGAACAGGATCAGATGACTATGTCTGTGTGGATTGTTCTTCGTGTCTTACTCTATTCTACGTGTCTTCATGTCTGTTTTGATGCCAACACCATGCTATTTTTGTAACTATATCTCAGTACAATTTTGAGATCTGATATTGTGATACCTCCAGCATCACTCTTATTGTTCAGTTTTGCTTTGGCTACTCTGGATCTTTTATTCTTCCATATGAATTTTAGGACCATTTTTTCTAGTTGCGTGAAGAATGTCTTTGATATTTTAATAGGTATTGCATTGAATTTGTAGCTCACTTTTGGTGATGTGGTCATTTTGACAATAATAATTCTGTCTATCTAAGGATAAGTGGGGTGGCTTCAAATTAAAAGGCTGCTATGCAAAAAAAAGGAAACAAGAGCTTGAAGAGAGATTCTACAGAATGGGAGGAAAAATCTTTACCAGCTACTCTTCTGATAGGTGATTAATATCCAGAATATATAAAGAACTAAAAAATATTAACACCAAATAAAACAAATAACCCAATCAATACATGGACAAATTATCTAAACAAGTATTTCTCAACAGAATAAACACAAATGGCCAGTAAATACATGAAAAAATGTTCAACATCCGTAGCAATTGGGGAAATACAAATCAAAACCACACCGAGATTGCATTGCACTCTAGAATGGAAATCCTCAAGAATGCAAATAACAATAAATTCTGGTGAAGATGTGGGAGAAAGGTAACTCATATGTTGTCAGTTTGACTGCAAAGTGGTATGACTACTTCAGAAAGTAGTATGCATATTCTTCAAGATTAAGAATGAAACTACCATATGACCCAGGTATCCCACTCCTTGGTATTTATCCAAGAGATCTAAAAGCAGCATACTCTAGTAATACATGCATACCAACATTTATAACAGCACAATTTACAATAGTCAAGCTATGTGACTAGCCTCAATGCCTGTCAATAATTAAATAGGTAAGAAAAATATGATATATATAATAGAATTTTATTCATTCATAAAGAAGAATGAAATTATTTCATCTGGGGGTACATTTGAGAAACCAGACTTAGAAAGTCAAAAGTGGAATGTTTTCTCATAGGTGGAAGCTAGAGAGAAATAAGGAATTTTTTGAAAGGGGGCTGTCTATGAAAATAGGAGGGAGAACAATGGAGTAGAGAAAGGAGATAGAGAAGGGAGGAGGGATGGGAAAGGTGAGCAACTGTGTAATGAAACTGCCCAAATTATTCTATGTGCATGTGTGAATGGATCACAATGAATTCTACCTTTATGTATCATTATAATGCACCAATTAAAAACCAATAAAAGAAAGAATATCAATAGAGCAGAAGAAGGGAATCAGGGAAAAGAAGGAGGAGAGGGAAAGGAGAAGTACTAGAAGTTGAAGTGGAGCAAATTGTTATATGAATTTATGAATATGTCAAAGTGTGCCCCACTATTATGTATAACTATGATGCAACAATAGAAACGTTTAAAAATACACTCATTGGAAGCATGCCAGGATTCCGTGAGACTTAGCCAGTATTTGTTTAGCATTATTTTATTTTCTTTATGCTAACTTTCTCTGACACATTACCCTTTATGTCAAAGATACCAATCTACCCTATTTCTTGATTATCAAGGTATTATGTTCCAATATCTGTGAATTGAGAATAAGATAATAAATTTCTTCACCATATTTTCTCTAAAATAAGTTATCAAATTCTTTGACCATACCCTTAATTCTCATTTTTAGTTCATTATAGCTAGAGAAGAAGTGGAATTTAGGATTAATATGAACTATTTCTCCATAGCAAATGGGGCCATTTGTAAGAGTGCTAGGACCTGATGTTGTGAAGATTCTAAAGTAAAGAAATGCTCTGGGGAAAATAAAATCATGGCGTTTGCAGGTAAATGGATGGCACTGGAGAAGATAATGCTAACTGAAGTTAGCCAATCCCCCCCAAAACACAAATGCCAAATGTTTTCTCTGATATAAGGAGGCTGACTCATAGTAGGGTAGAGACGGGGAGTATGGGAGGAATAGATGAATTCTAGATAGGGCAGAGGTATGGGGGGAAAGGGAGGGGGCAGGGATTAGCAAGGATGGTGGAATCTGATAGACATCATTATCCAAAGTACATGTATGAAGACACGAATTGGTGTCAACATGCTTTATATACAACCAAAGATAGTGAAACAGGTGGTATCACTATACCAGATCTTAAACTAATACTACAGAGCAATAGTAACAAAAACAGCATTGTACTGGCACCAAAACAAGCTGGTGGACCAATGGTTCAGGATAGAGGACACAGAGACTAACCCGCAAAAATACAACTACCTTATATGAGACAAAGGTGCTAAAAGCATGCACTGGCGAAAGGGTAGCATCTTCAACAAATAGTGTTGGGGAAACTGGAAATCCATATGCAACAAAATGAAATTGAATCCCTATCTCTCACCATGCACAAAAGTTAACTCAAAATGGATCAAGGATCTAGGAATTAAACCAGAGACTCTGCATCTAATAGAAGAAAAAGTAGGCCCTCATCTCCATCACGTGGGGCTAGGCCCCAATTTCCTTAATAAGACACCTATAGCACAAGAATTAAAACCAAGAATCAACAAATGGGATGAATTCAAACTAAAAAGTTTTTTCTCAGCAAGAGAAATAATATGTGAGGTGAATAGGGAGCCTACATCCTGGGAACAAATTTTTACCCCTCACACATCAGATAGATAGCTTTAATCTCTAGGGTATATAAAGAACTCAAAAAGCTAAACACTAAAAAAACAAATAACCCAATCAACAAATGGGCCAAGGACCTGAACAGACACTTCTCAGAAGAGGATATACAATCAATTAACAAATATACAAAAAAATGCTCATCATCCCTAGCTATTAGAGAAATGCAAATTAAAACTACTCTAAGATACCATCTCACTCCAATAAGAATGGCAGCCATGATGAAGACAAACAACAATAAGTGCTGGTGAGGATGTGGGGAAAAAGGCTCACTCATACACTGCTGGTGGGACTGCAAATTGGTGCAGCCAATTTGGAAAGCAGTATGGACATTCCTTGGAAAGCTGGGAATGGAACCACCATTTGACCCAGCTATTCCTCTTCTCAGACTATACTCCAAAAGACCTAAAAACAGCATAGTACAGGGACAGCCACATCAATGTTTATAACAGCACAATTCACAATAGCTAGACTGTGGAGCCAACCTAGATGCTCTTCAATGGATGAGTGAATAAAAACAAAATGTGGCATATATACACAATGGAATATTACTCAGCACTAAAAAATAATAAGATCAAGGCATTTGCAGGGAAATGGATGGCATTAGAGCAGATTATGCTAAGTGAAGTTAGCCAATCCCCAAAAAACAAATGCCGAATGTCTTCTCTGATATAAGGAGGGGACTCAAAATGGGGAAGAGAGGAAGAGCATGGGAAGAAGATTACCTCTACATAGGGAAGAGGGGTGGGAGGGAAAGGGAGGGAGAAAGGGAATTGTATGGATGGTGGAAGGAGACCCTCATTGTTATATAAAATACACGTATGAAGATCTGAGAAAAAAAAAAGAATAGCGCTACCTTAGATTAGGTAGAGAGAAGTGATGGGAGGGGAGGGGAGGATTTGGGGAGATAGGAAGGATAGTAGAATGAAACAGACATTATTATTACTGTGTGTATATATGTGAATGCATGACCAATGTGGTTCTGCAACCTGTATACTCAGAAAAATGAGATATTGTATTCCATGGGATTCAAATGTATGTCAAGGTCTTGTACTGTCACGTGTAACTAATTAAAACAAATTAAAAAAAGAAATATTGTGCAATATATGTGTAATAAGAATTGTAATGCATACCACTGTCATTTATTTTTTAAAAAAATCAATAAAAAAAAGAAATGCTCTGGGGAAAAGAATTTTGTTAAACTAATTGTCTCTGGTTCTGGACACAGTTCGAACAAGCTTATGTAATACATTTTGCCAGTCTGCACATATTTATTCACACTCATTCACTCAAGGACTAGATCAGTCACCCAGTAGATACGTATTTAGGGACTGTTGTATTCATAATGTACAGAATTCAAAAGAATTTGTAAATTAAACTCCTTACCTTAGAGGACAGGGAATCACCCACTTGACATATTTGATGTTAGACTGCTGCATCCCACAGGACCTAAGATTATGTTTGGCACAAATGAGATAAAAGTCCCTACCCTCCCTTCCCTTCCCTTCTGCATCCCTTACTCTCTCCCCTTCTTTCTTTCTCTCCCCACTTTCTTCTTCTTTCCTTCTGTCTCTCCATCTATCTTCCATCCATCTGTTCAGTTTTTGTTTAAATGAGTGGCATTAATAAAGCCTAAAGGCAGTTGAAAGTAAATAGAAGTTAGAAAGTAAAAAGCGTAGCTTACTGAGGTTTAAGCAAATGGCTTTCCACACCATAACAACCCACATGGGTTGGAAGTTCTATTTGTCAGTCTTGTTTCCCACTAAACCTCCAGCATTAGCTCGGTGGTTTGACAAAAGAAATTATCAAGTAATACGAATGCCATAATAAATGCTTCAGTTTACCATAAGAAAGGTGAATGTTTGAAGAGATAGATATGCTTCACCCTAATTTAAATATTACACAACATATAGGTATATCCAAACATCACATGGTGCTAAGCATCCTGGACGTGCATGTAATCCCAGTGACTTGGGAGTCTAAGGGAGGAGGATTTCAAGTTCAAAGCCAACCACAGATATTTAATGAGACCCTGTCTCAAAATAAAAAGGGGACTAGAGATGTAGTGCAATAGTTGAGCACCTCTGAGTTTATGCCCTGGTACCAAAAAAGAAAAGAAAAGAAAAAGAAACAGCACATGGACCCCATAAGTATATATGATTTTTCTGCCTTTTCGTAGCAGTTTCAAAAGTAAATTTAATGCTAGACCCAGTGGCACATATCTGTAATCTCAGTGGCTCAGGAAGCTGAGGCAAGAGGAACAAAAGTTCAAAGCCAGCCTCAGGCAATTCAGCAAAGCCCTGGGTAACTTAGCAAGAGACTGTCTCAAAATAAAAAATAAAAATACCTCGGGATGTGGCTCAGTGGTTAAGCACCACTGGGTTCAATCCCTAGTACCAAAAATATATATAAATAAATAAAAATAAGTAAATAAATGATTTAGTAGATTTTCTACACAATCATTGATGCTTTTAAGAATGTTATCAATTTTGCAAGCAAATGTTAATTAGGCACATTATAGTCTACTAGATGATGGGAAAGGCAGCGGAGCAAAACAGACACTAGTATGGCAATTTGTAAATCAATGGATGTGTAACTGATGTGAATCTGCAATCTGTGTATGGGGTGAAGGTGGGAGTTCATAACCCACTTGAATCAAAGTGTGGAATATGATATGTCAAGAAATTTGTAATGTTTTGAACAACCCACAATAAAAAATTTAAAAAAAAAAAAAAGAAACCAAGAAGGTTTGTAGCTCTTTATTTTTTATTTATTAGGAAAAATTATTTTATGTGAGTCCTCATTTAGCCTTGATGGCTGATGAATAAGCTGTTACTTGATATTCTCTTGCTTTCCCAGTAACCACCTCATCCAGAAACCAGAAAGGGACTTCTCATTTTTCTAGCTTTATTGATGTGGTGAAGCTTCTAGCAAAACATCTTACCTCCCGTTGGTAACTCACTTGAAGTTCGCAGAGCCTCACAGGTGGATGAAACCTAACCCAGTTGTAAATCACAACATGGAACACTTCCTGCATATTTTAGAAGACAGAAAAGAAAATACCCTGTCAGCCAGCAATCAGAGGCACATTATATCTCAGAAGGTCTGCCCCTTAAACCTGTCACCCTGAATGAGCCCTTTCACACAAACCTTCCTACCAATTTATTTGGAACAGCCAGACAACTCCTCCCTCCCATCTTTTACCCCATGTCTTATATTTCCTTTAAAATGTTTCCAAACCACTGGAGCACACCTTTGCATGATTCCCACTGACGAAATGCAGGATTGAGGTTGTGTCAGATATAACTAATGATTAGAATTATTCCCACCTTCGCCTTGTTGACAGACAGCAAATAAAGGCAATGTTGTTATACCTACAATTGATCTATTGAAGTTAGGACTTGGTTTTGACTCATGAAAATATAACCTTTTTCCAGGGCTCTCTGAAGCCAATGATTTAGTGCCCCAATGTCCTATATTTGTTCAGTTTTTTTCCCCCTAAATCTCCCACTGCACACCAATGAGGCGTATTATTATTATTGCAACATGTGGCTATGCCCAGGGTGTGTGTGTGGCATACACACAAAGGCACAGAAAAAAAGGCATACAGAATCCTCCATGAAAGCTGAGAAGGGTAAGACACCATAACTGTTTTTCAACTATCCTTCCTATTTTAAGTAGTGAAACTCTCACCCTGGTTAAGTGTCACTGGATTAAGCATAGATTATATAAGCAGCTGTATGAGTAGAAATGAAAAATTTAGGCTTCAGAGCCAAATCCAACTGGCTTGGTATTTGGGCTTGACCACATAGCAGCTGTATGACTGCTGGTAAGATGTTAGTTAACCTTTCCAAACATTGAGGAAGGCTTTGAATGGCATCTCAGCATATTTTGGCTTTCTTGGGCAGATAGAAGAGATCCTTTGAAGGTCTTGAGACAGAGGGGTAATATGGTGGAAGAAATGCTTCAAGATTCCATGCAAGGGGGACATGTCAATGGAATGGAATCTCTGAGCTGCCTTCTTCTCCTGGGCATGTACAAGAGCTGCATGTGGAGTCTCATAACCAGCCCTGTAAACCAGTCCTGAAGAATTGACTGAAAACCCAGTACACAAAGAAAGATGATGACTGATAGATGAGACAGGTTGACTGATGGATGAGAGTTCACTGGGGTGTATAATTTAATTTTCTTTTGAATAATTTATATTCCTTTTTGAGTGTGACCTGTACAAAATAACTTCCAACATGGGGTTGGAAGTTCTGTAATTTTTATAATACATAACTTGCTTTGTATTTCAGTGAATGGTTTAACAATCAAGGAGTAATGAATCAATACTGACCTTGAAGCAATGTCTGGAATCTAGAAGCCACCAAATGTTCTGAGCTCTAACTTTCCATTCAAACTTCCCTCCCTTTTGCATTTGCATAAGATTTTGAAATAGCAGAACAATTTGAGGAGATAAAGAGGAATGAGGTGGCTTTGGCTAGTTTGCAGAACACAGATGTGACTTCAATACCCAGCTGTGAGTAATTTTCCTCCCAATCGAGGAAGAATTTTAATAGACTGAAACCAGGTCCTATGTGGATGCCCAGATACTTTATCAATTTAGGTGCTCATTTATTTAACTCATATAATGGCCTCAGATGGATGTGCTTCCTCCTCTCCTGCCCCATGCTATGCTGTCTGAATAGCCAGATAAAGGGCCAAGATGTAAACAGTCTTTGGGCTCCCATGTTTCCAAGACCGGTTCTTCCATGGACATGAGTTGATCATGCAGCAATCTACTGGTGCCCTAGCTTCCCCTGTAGCCTTTGTCAAAACAGAAATGACAGAACTTCTTGAACCTCAGCAACTGAAATCCAAAAACAAAGGTCAGTGGCAAGATTGGAGTGGGCTGGTGAAACTGGCAAGTACTTTGGATCGTTTTAAGTAACTGTGCTGCCCCCATGTTCTTCACATTAACTGTCCCTTCTTGTCGAAAGTCTCATTGGATAGTCAACTCATTTAAGATCCTTTGTGGCTGGGAATATGGTCTGGGAGTTTACTTTCCTTTTTATAATTCCCAGCACACAACTGTTCTGAAATCCCATGTTAGGAGCTCTTATCAAGAAATTGTTGAGAGCAGGGTTAAAAACAGAGTGCACTTAAGAAAAAATAGAAAGAGCTTCAGTGACATTTGCACAATTGTTTGTCATTCTCATTTGGTTGGGAAAAAAAATTGTTTTTCAGATTCTAGGGAGTTACTGTTTCTCATCCTCTTCATAGAATATTATGTTTTCAACCACAAAGGACCATAGCAGTGGTATTCAAGGTCCTTTGTGTAGATCAGGAAACTGATACCCAGAGAAGTTAACTGATTTACCCAGGTGGTGTCTTCAAAGTCAACTAGTTGGGAAAACAATTCTCTAGCAAGCCATGCTTGTGTGGCCTTCTATATAAAATCCATTCATAATATGTTCATTTTATAATCAAGTATTTACTGAGCCACTACTATGTGGGAGACACTGTGAATACAGTGGTAAATAGCCCAGATCAAGTCTCTGCCCTTAGTTCCTGGTAAGTACTCTAGTTGCTTATTAGTTAAAATAGACAGTATTATCTACCAATTGAGTAGAAATGCAGAATCTCAGGCCCCACCCCAAACCTATTGAATTAGAATAGCCTATTAATATCTCCTATGATATTGTAGGTATATTGGAGTAGAGAAGACATAGAGAAAATGAAGTTTAAGGGAGAAATAGGAAGGGTTAAAAGTAATGACTTAAGAAAGATACATGGAGACAGGGTACCCAGGCTCCATGGGCCATTTGAAGGACATGAGCTTTTTCTCTGAGTGGGAAGAGAAGTCCTGGAATGGTTTTATCTGACTTACATACAATATATATATATGGCACAGTTTTAAATGCTAGGTAGACATAGAACAGATGGTGGCCTGCAAATATGCAGAGGCTACAAAGAGCACAAGGAACATTGGGAAGTGATAGAAATATTCTGTTTCTTGACTCGGGTGGGATTATACAATGTGTACAGTTGTGTAGAACTCATCTAATGTTGTACTTAGAATGAGTTCATCCTAGTATATGCAAATTACCTAAGAAGTTAAAGAAAAAAGTCAAGCACATTGTAATCTGCATATCACTTCAATTACATAAATGGAAATAAAGCAAGCTCTCGGCAAGGTGGCACACAACCAGAGTCACATCTAGTCAGGTGGCTGGAGACAGAGGGTTGCTTGAGCCCAGGAGTTTGAGACAAGCCTGGGTGACATAATGAGACCGCATCTTAAAAAAAAAGAAAAGAAAAGATGAGAGAATAGGAGTTGCAGAGTGTAATTCTTCCAAACTTCTGACCAGACTAGGGCAGAAGTGTGAATGTGGGCATGTGCACGCTGCAATAAGATCATTCCAAGACCCACAAAGCTTCAGAATTTGTAGAATAAGAGTGGAGAAGTAGAAGTTATACTGAAATGAAAAACATACTGGATCAGTAGTAGCTAGGAGACAGATATGGTTCTCTCTCCATTTCTACTGTTACCTAGCTCTGTGACGTTAGACGAGTCACCTGTCCTTATTGGGATGGCAATGTTCTTTTTCAAGTGGCAATTAGAGCCCGTATGTCCACATTCTTATGTAAGGGTCAAGTGATTTTTGAAAGCTGAGAAAATGTTTTGAAAATTAGAAGGTACTGTTATACCTATAAAGACTGCTAAAACTCCCTTCTCTAAGTTGCATTCCTACCAGTCAGGCCAAGAAGTTGGAGAGGGCTCTAATTACTGGATATTTCTAACACTGTCATAACACACACACACACACACACACACACACAAACAAAGAATGTATCTCAGAGGTAAAGTGCCCCTGGGTTGAATCTCTCAACCCAGGGGCACTTTACCTCTGAGATACATCCCCAGCCCCCCTTTTTTTTCCTTTTTATTTAGAAACAGTGTCTCACTAAGTTGCCCAGGGTCCTACTGAGTAACTGAGGCTGGCCTCCAACTTGCAATCCTTCTACCTCAGCCCCGCAAGCTGCTGGGATTAAAGGCATGCACCACCATGCCCAGCTTGAAACTGTTTTGTAAAGGGAGAGTATCTGTGATAAAATTGAAAGAAACAAATATATATTTGATATATACTTTTGTATTCATTTGTTCAATAACATTGTCTTGAGCATCTGGAACTGATCAAGACATGGAAGGATATGCAAATATGAATAAAACCCAGTTTTCATGTCAATGAGGTGACAATCAAGAAGAAAGGCCATGTCAAAAATAATTTGAATGCAAATCCATATGTGGACAATATTTTTTCAGAAAAATTTTAGGGCAATGGAATGGGAAGAAAGAGTTGAAAAATATTTGTGTCTTGGAAATTGTGAGGAAAGTAGTGTTGGAGGTGACTGTTAAGGAAAGTGTAGGAATCTGCTGAGAACAAGAAGGGCATCCCAGGTTGAAAAAGAGATTGAGCATATTGTGGTATAAAGAAAACACAAGACATTTCTTGAATGGTGTGCTGGCCAGTTTGGCTGGGGTAGAGCTTGTGTTTGAGCAGCAGTGTGAGGTGGGACATCAGACCGACAAAGTTGACTTGAGGACAACTCCGTGGAAGTCTTTTCATGCCAGCCTGTCTTGGCCGAAAATGGAAAACCACTGGAGGTTTCTGAGCAGGAGCATGGTCTGACTCAGAAATTCTATCAATGAAAGATGACTTTGGCAGCTCTGTGGGGTATGTAGTCATATTGGGAGAGTCAATATTGCATCAAAAAAAAAAAAATTGGCTGTGCCAGGCACAGTGGTGCATGCCTGTAATTTCAGCAGTTTGGGAGGCTGAGTCAGGAGGATCGTCACAAGTTGAAGACCAGCCTCAGCAATTTAGTGAGACACTAAGCAACTTGTTAAGACTCTGTCTCAAAAGAAAATAAATAAATAAATAAATAAATAAATAGGGTTGGGGATGTGGTTTAGTGGTAAAGTGATGGACATAAAACTCAGTTGGGTGTTGAAACAGAGAAAGTATCAACAATAACTCCCAGATTTCCAACCAAACTGAAAATTAATGGGTGAAAAATACTATATTTTCTTTTAAGAGACACTGAGTTAGTGAGGCTAGTAGGGTAACTAATATTTTTTGTGTACATCCTCTGTACTATACAAGGTTACCTATATTATCCTATTTAATCTTCAAAACAGTGCTGTGAGGAGAGTAAGGCCATATTGATCTTAGCAAGGCTGAGGCTCAAGAGGTAAAGTAGCTTGTGTAAGGTAGCAGAGTCACTATTCAAAAAGAAATTGAAATACTGTATTCTTTGTATATTACCTTTGCAAAAAATCTACAACTGGAAGGGAGAAACTGAAATGGGAGAGTCAGGAAAAATCCACATAGTGGATTTTTAATATCTAACTGATATTATCAAGAAAATAAATTTGTTTCTTTCTGTGACATATTATGGTACACAATAAAATCTGCACAATATAATATAATAGTCTTGGAAACTCTAAAACATTGGGACAATTTCCTTTCCAGTGATCATTTCTGATGGACACAATGAATCCTTTCAATTAATGTTTCAGTAGAATTGTGCTGATATATGGTACATTCACAAATTAGATCCTAAGCTGTATTTTAGAAGTACAACTTGATTCATAATTTTCTTATATTTCTTACAATGCCACTCTGAGTCTGCATGGAAATGTAAACTATACCTTAACATCTGGGAGAGTAGTAATGTACCACAACCAGTGTTTCAAACATAATCACTCCCCTAAACAGACCTTTCTGCAAAAATAAGTTTATTCAGCACACAACTGATAGACCACAGATCTGCAGCTGAAATTATCAGTTGATGATATCATAATAAACACCATTACCATTGTTGTGTTCTGGCTGTTTCTCATTCAAGTTGTGTGTTTGAAATGGCTAGTAGTATTATCAGCTGTCCTAACCCAGAAAAAAAAATCACACTTCTATTTTCTGAATAACTTTCTTATGCCATAATAAATGAATTCTTTTGAATTCATCTGTGATCTTCTGAATACTATCTCCTAGCTGTGGCTTGGCTTTATCTCTACTCTGCTGTTTCCAGATAGCATTTTTTTTTGCTCTATGTTTCTAAACAGTTATAATTGCCCCCACCTATTCAGAAATCAAGGTTTTGCATTAATTAACGGTAACCTGTGAAATAACCCACTGATAAAACAAATGCATATGCATACATTTTCAGAAAAATAGTTTGAATTCTTTTCTGGAGAATCCAGAGTGGCAGACTGTCACTTCACAGACCTTTCTGATTTCCCCAAAATTGTAATAAAACCAGTTGATTGTTTCTCCAGGCTACTGAGCATCAAGCAATTTGTTTTCTGTGCCCATTCTGTCTGTTCCTGGCTTGCTCTCGTGTTTGTTGAAATCCTACAGCAGATTCCAGGATCTTTTATTTTTTTAAATAAACAATTACTACACCTTCCAATGTGGATATAATCAAAGGAGTGACCTAATTGTCCATCACAGATTTGGAACAGGCAGTTATTCTTTATAATGCCTCTAATTGAGGCTCAGGAAATCCATCTCACATGGGGACCCTTACCAAATGCATTATAAAAGAATTGTCTCCTTGGTCTAAATGGTGTCACCTCCAATGATTGAGTTTACAAGCTGGGAACATGGGAGTCACCCTTTATACCTTCTTCTTCCTTATGCCCATGTCCAACCAAGTCTATGTTCTGAGCCATTTACTTCTGTATGAATTCTGTCCTTTTATTTTCTTGAATTCATCAATTCTTCTCTTTTTCAACTGCCCCCACTTCCTCTGCTATGACATTTCACAGTAGCCTCCTCACTGGTCTCACCCATACTCCCCTTCTTTTTTCTTTTCTTTACCTTACAATGAGTAGTATTTCCCAATTCACCAGTACATCAAGTGCACCCCAGGTTTAGCACCCTTTCATAGTTTCATTGTTTTAAGTGTAACACCCAAGTGACCTCCAAAGCTCTGCATGTTATACATGCCCCATATACTTCTCCAGATCATTTACTGATGTTCTCCTCTTATTTGGGAGGAAGAGGTACCCTCCGTCTAAACTTCTTCTCTTATGTCTTTTCTCTTGGTTATTTTCTTCTGCCTTCAGGTCTCAACTCAAGTGCTGATGCAGCATAGCCTTCCTGACCACCATACGCCCCTGCACCTGGGGTTTTCCTGGGTCTCTCCCTCCCTCCCTTTCTTCCTTCATTCCTTCCTTCCTTCTTCCTTCTTTACCTTTCACTTTCTTTCTCCCTTTCTCTTTCTCCCCTCCCCTCCCCTCCCCTCCTCTTCTCTTCTCTTCTCTTCTCTTCTCTCTCTCTCTCTCTCTCTCTCTCTCTCTCTCTCTCTCTCTCACACACACACACACACACACATTAAAAGATATGCCCATCACCTTGTCAATTTGGGTGGTTTATCTGAAATTGACAAGTATAGTAGATAAAGAACAGACATGATGAAGTTGTATCTACTAAGATCTGAAGCTCATTTTACTTTTTGGCCACAGTATTTTCCACTGATTAGCAGGAATAATTGAGTGTAAATTTTTTAAAATATCAGTGACTATGTTTCACTACAAATCACTCATTAATTCCTGTTTGCTAAATTGTGGGGTTTTAATTTCGTATAACTGAGCATAGAAATTTCACCTTCATCTGGCTGTAACCAAAAGTATAACAAAGAAGAACATTCTACTAGGCATTGCAGGAAGAGATCTTCTCTAAGATTCCTTCCTACAGAACGATTAGAGAAATACAGACTGGTTTGGAGTAAATATTCTCAAGCTTGTATTCTGGTTTATGAGAAATTGTTTCTGCATCATTTCAGTTCATCAATACTTCTACCCCTTGACTTTGGCTAAAATATATACTAAGTTTTCCTTTGTCACAGCCATCTTTTCTTCTAAGTGCATGGAAGAGGAATATTATTTACAGAGTGGCCTTTACCATCCTGTGCACATCTGCTGTCTTTAGCCCCTGTGTCCTTTGCCTAAGTAGTAAACTCTCGTAGATTGTCCTTTGGAATGCTGGGAAGTGAGCAGTCCCATAGAAGTCCTCAAACAATGATCAGTGGGAGTTGATGCACACATGTCCACCTCCATCATGCCAAACTGACAAGCTACCCTGTCTCCAGAGTGCCTGGAAGGCTGAAACCTCAGTTGCCCACAGAGCTAGGTGCTTGACAATTTGCTTCCTCCCATCTCTTCCTTTCCCCTCCTCTACTTTTCCACTCTTCTATTTCCTGTGATCACCTACCATATAAATTGCTTCCTGTGAAATGCATTCCCTAACTCAGTCTCTGGGATCTTTTGCACAGATGTCCTTCTGATACATGGGAGAGTTTTAGGTAGGTGGATGGGTAGAAGAGACAAGAAAAGGAAGAGTAGAGAGAAGCATTTTGGGCTTCAGATTTCTCTGTAAAAGGGAATGACTTTGGGGAAAAGAGTCTGCTTCTGGGAGGAAACCCTGCCCAAGAGAGAAGGCTTTAGTGTTTGTGAAAGGGTGTCCTGGAAGTGATATTTGAGGCTTAAAGTCAGGTGTTTTAGACTGTAATATCTTACCAGTTATAAAATATTGAGTGATTTTATGCTGATTGGTGCAGAGCTTCTCCCCCAAAGCCCCAGAAGGCATGGCCAATTCGCTGGTCACCATTTTTTTCTTCCCATGATTCAGCAACCAAGGGTTAATACTTGCCAACAACAGGGGGCTTTGAAGACACTCCTACAGTGTCTGTGGGCACCCTCTGACTTGAATAATCAGAGTGCCTGCTAGGAAAGTTGTTAAATACTTTTAATATTATTTATGGCTAATTTAGTAACCACTTGACCCAGATTTAAAATAGTGCTCTTCCTTTGATTATTATGCAAAGAAGACCTTTAATTTGCATTTTCTATCTCAGTCTCTGTGATCTTTTGCAAAGATGTCCTTCTGCTACCTGGGAGGTTTATAGGTAAGTGGGTGGGTAGTGGAGACAGGAGAATGAAGAATAGAGAGAACCTCCTCTCCTTGATGATGAACTTCTGGGCATTTCAATTTGAGCTGGCCCCATAGTTGAGCTTGTCCTGTATTGTAGCACCACTGTGTTCTTAACCAAAAGAATGCCTGCAAGGGCACCCTGCATTGGGCTTCCCTGATTGGTGCTTTTTGTTTTTTCTTGATTCAAAATGTTCTAGAGGAAAGAAATATAGAACCAAGAGTTACACACAGACACATTCCTTAATGGGTGTTTGAAGTTTGGGCCAGGGGTGTGTGGAAGCTTAGGTTCCGGGGCCGGTGCCAGCTACCAGGACCCACTACTTCACATTGCAACCTCTTGATATCAGACATTTCACATCCCATGCTCCCAACTTCCCATTCAAGTTTTGTAGCTGGAGAAGCTTTTTCATGCTGATTTCATGGTGATTCTGTGTTAATCACCTCAGGGAGTTATCAAGAATTCAGTAAAAGCTTGGATAACTGAACAAAGAACAGGTGTCCAAATAACAGCAATTCCTGGGCTGTACCCTTGATAGATTTGATGATGCCTAAAAACAGTCCGGTTAACATCCATAACTTCGTGACGAGTTATAACCTGGGTGTTGTTGCAAATGCCAATGTGTAGGCCACAGGTAAATCAGTTGTGAGAATCAGGGTGATTTTATGACCTGTATGTGTTTTATGGTTTTACGTGACACAGTAATCACAAAGTTCAAGAGGCACACTCTTACAAGTGTGAAACAGTCGATTTCAAGGTTACTTTTAGTTTCTGCTGTTGCAAGGCAGGATGAAGATACAGTTTCTCACTGTTCAGATTTGCTATTGAAGTTTTAGTGGAGTGTCAAACTATTTGAGTTAGCAAGGGTCAGTAAATGATGTCATGGGTCTGAGGTACAAGGTGGAATCGTTTCTTAAAATACAGCAAGCATTTGGTGCCCAGAACTTTTAAGATCCACCAATTTCTCAGCTCTTGAAGTCTCTTTATCTTTAAAAAAACAATATTCTTACTTCCTGTTTCTGACATTTGTACACACGTAGAGAAAAAGTTATCTTTAAAAACATAATGTTCCTCTGGGTGACTTCTGATAGCATTTGGAGTTGGACCTTTTACAGGATCAAAAATCAAGTTTAAAAACTCAAGTAAGTGAATCCTAAAAATATATATTTATATGTTATTGGAAGCTTTCAAAAAACTACTTTTTAACTACCAAAAGTTATGGAACCCTGTAATACTAAAATGGCTAAAACTTAAACACACACACACACACACACACACACACAGAAGACCAAGTGTTGGCAAGATTGTAGAATAGCTGAAACTCATACAGGGGTGATATAAAATGGCATACATACTTTAGAAAGTTCTTTGGGAGTGTCTAAAACATTAAAATGTGTACATACCTATTGTATGGCCCAGTGATTCCATTCCTGTGTACTTATTCAAAAGTGATAAGATGTATATCCTTATAATGACTTATAAAAGAATATCCATAGTCACTTCATACATAGTAACCTCAAAGTGAAAGCAACCCAAATATCTACCAACTTGTAAACAAATAACAAATTATGACATATTCATATAATACACCAAACTATCTACTTAGCTATAGACAGGAATGAATTGTTGATACATCCAACCTAATGGATGAGTCTCACAATCAGAATGTTTCTGAAGAAAACTGAAGAGACACAAATGAGAACATTCTCTACAATTCTACTCATTAATGTCAAGGACAGGCAAACACTCTTTAATGACAGAAGCCAGAACAGTAGTTGACTGTAGAGTGCAAGGGAACTGATTGGAAAACAGCACAAGGAGGGCTTTCTTGGCAGATGAAGTGTTTTGTATCTTGGCCTGGGTGCTGTTTACATGGTCATATACAATTACCAAATTGCACTCATGGGTATGCTTAAGATTTGCATTGTCTGTATAAAAGTCATACCTCAATCAAGTGCTGTTAACATAAACAAAAGCTCTTTCCCAGCTTCTGAATTCCTGCTTGACAATATTAATATAATCAGTTGTTTTACTCCATTAGCTCAGAAGCTAAATTCAAATTTATTGTATGACAGGATCTTGTTCATGTGAAATCACTGGGGTATGTACACTTGTACTGAAGGAAATGTTCCAGACACTTGACACTTCCACCTTCAAGTGCCAAACCTTAATAAAAAAGAAAAAAAATTATCAAGGTTTGTGTGAAAAACAACACAAAAACAAAATTAAAAAATCCTTTATTTAGTAGAGTATCATAGTGGTGGTCTCTTCATATAAAATTGACCAAAAAAAATTTTCACATATATTTAGTATTCTTTCAGGGTGGCTAGATAAATATTTTCTAAACTATGAGGTGTGTCATTCTTTAGAAAGATCTTCATCATGTGGAATATCCGACAATTCTCTTCACTTATGTCTTTCTCTAACTCTCTTGCTTAATAGTAACTTGGTGGTGGGAGGGGGTGGGTTGAGAAAATTGAAACACACAGCAGGAAGAACACATGGGTGTGATGGGAAGGTCAGATTGAAGAAAACTGAGGGGCATTCATAATAAGACCCATTAACTGAAGGAATTTGCAAATCCTGGGATTAACCTAGATGCTTTGCTTATTACTGGATAGATCTTTGACCATGTAGATACAAGGTGCCCAGGACATGGACAGACATTCATGCATGATTAAACTTCTCTTCATTTAAAAATCATTGCTGTGACCCAATATTTCTTTCATGCAATTTCTGAGGTCTAAAATGATTTTCAAAATTTCTTTCTGAAAATAATGTGCTTACTTTTATGGAATAGAGAAAATTGGCTCCATCTTTACCGATAAGAATTTTCTAGGTTGTCAGTGACTGAGTGGTTGGGGCAGACATGTAAATTATAGTCTGTTCTCCTCCAACTCAAACAATTTTCAGATGCTTTTGATGCAGCCCTGACAACCAAATAGCTCTTGTACCATTTATGATAAGAGCACACAACAGCATTCTACCCTGACATACACATTGGTCTCTACCTTATCATTAAAACTAATGTATCCACTGGCATTTTATTTGTCCTGTTTAAATGCCACATTTGATAAGAGTTAGAGCCAGAGATTTATAGAAAATAGATGGTGGTGCCTGACCCTTTCTGAAGGACATTTAAGACGAACCAAAAAGTACAAAGTGGGTTTAATCATTAAAACTTGAGCCCACCCCATGTTGACAGGTCTTACTCTGTGAGGTGATGTTTTCCTCAGGCTTCCAGGTTGTATGAGGTGAGCTGAGTGGACCGGGGAAGGAGAGAGAGTATGTGCCTAGGTCATTTCAACTCTTTCACTACAAGGCTCAGATCATAGGTTTAGCATAATGGCCTTCTTTGCCATTTGAAATTGATTCAGTCCCATTAGGGATATAGGGTTTGGGGCCTGGGAGTGTACCTTAGTGTAGAGCACTTGCCTCCCATGGACAAAGCCCTAAGTTTGATCCCCAGCACCTCAGGAAACATTGAAGAAAAGGATATAGGGTTGTATGTCCTAGTAGGATGAGGGTTGGTTGCCAAGTCAGCCAAAATGGCAGAGGTGAAACCTCCAAGGGCACATTCCTCTGCCACAACACTGATAAAACAAGCAAAAACTGGTAAAACCAACCTATGTCAAAAGTCTGGAAAATAGTTAAAGATTTAAGATATCTAAGCAAATACTGAACTTCCCCCATTCCCCCAAAAAGTGATTTTAAAGTGGTAGGAGAGTTCTGTGATCTTTTAACCTACCATTGCCATACCCCGCTCCTCAGCATGGCATCAGACTTTAAGATGACAGCCTATATTCCTACCATGGATACCTGGTTCTAGAAGGAGCAGACTAGACCTTATTACCAAGGAATTCTGATGGCTTGTTTTGACTTGTCTGGGAGTTCCCTAAAGGAATGACAAAAGTTACTTGCCTTTGTTATTCCTAACACAAATCTTTCAGGGAAGAAAGTAGCCATATAGAATACATTCCTAAAAAACACTGAGAGGCAAATGAATAAGATGCTGCCACCAACAGCAAAAGATGACAATTGGTATAAACATTAGACATGCCTAAATCCTGAAAGAAAAGTCTGGGGAGAGAATTTCTTTGGAGGATAGGGCTTTGAAAAATAACTTTTATAATTGGGAATCTAAAAAGTTATACATAATCCCAGGATAGGGCTCATGGTCTGAAAAGATTTTTGGAAGACTAAGTTTTACTTCCAGTTTAAGAATGTAGGCCTCCATGTTAGCAGGAAGTGAAGGCTAAGGCAGAATAGTAAATAACCAAGTTAAGCATTGAAAAAATACCCAGCACACATCCAGGCTACAAAGACCAGATGAGGGGTGTGTGTGTGTGTGTGTGTGTGTGTGTGTGGCTGTGTGTGTTTGCGCGTGTGCGCGCACGGACTCATGTGTTAGCTCCAAGTATTTAAAGAAATCTCTGTCAAACCACTAACTAAAACAGAGTTACCCCACACAGACCACAAAAACATACCATAAAAAATACAACCTTATAAAAATTGTCTAGAAAAAATAAATGAAGGACTGAACAGACATTTCCTCAAAGAAGATATACACGTAGACAAAAAAACACATGAAACAATTCATATTACTAATTGTTAGGGAAGGGAAAATTAAAACCACTAAGACACTTCATACCCATTAAAATGGCTATTACTAAAACATATATATATATATATATATATATATATATATATATACACACACACACACACACACACATATACTAGGCTAGGTGTGGTGGTGCACATCTATAATCCTAGCTACTGAGGAGACTAAAGCAGGAGGATTACAAATTCAAGGACAGAATAGTCAACTTAGGGAGATCCTGTCTCAAAATAAAATTTATTAAAAGACTGGGAAACATCTTAGTAGTAGAGAGCTTGCCTAGTATTTATAAGGCCCTAGGATCAATACCCAGTACACAAATAATAGTAATAATTAATAACAACAAAAACAATAATA
Organism: Marmota monax; assembly: GCF_021218885.2. Classification (NCBI taxonomy): domain Eukaryota; kingdom Metazoa; phylum Chordata; class Mammalia; order Rodentia; family Sciuridae; genus Marmota; species Marmota monax. Next base: position 5,219,560 of record NW_026695222.1, on the reverse strand, counting down.
ATCACCATGAAAATAACACAGAACAATGTTGGTGAGGATGGGAAGTAAGTTGGAAACCTTTGCCTTTCTGGTGGGTAGGTGAAATGTTGCATCTGCCATGTAAAATAATATTGGGTTTTTTCAAATGTTTAAACAAAAATTATTTAGTAACACAGTAAGTCTACTCCTGAGTATATGATTAAAGTAAAAGACTCATATATTTTTACACCCATGTACATAGCAGCGTTTTTCACAATAATCATCAAAAAGCAGAAGTAACCCAAATGTCTATCAAAGGATGAATAGAAAAATTAAATGTGGTATACACATACAATGGACTATTATTCAGCCTTAAAAAGGCAAGAAATTCTTACTTATGTTGCAACATAGATGAACTTTTAAAATATACTGAGTTAAGTGAGCCAGAAACAAAAAGACAGATATTTTTGTGATTCCATTTATTGGAATTCATAGAGAGAAAGAAAATGGCAGTTTCCAGTTAGAGAGAATAGGGTTTAATGAGTACAGAGTTTCAGTTTTTAAGATGAAAATATTACATGTGGGGATGGTGGTAATTATTGTACAACACATCATAGAGACAATTAAAATGGTCAAAATAGTAATATTTCTGTTATTTATCTTTGACCACAATAAAAAATAAAGTTTAAAAAAATGAGTAAACAACTTTAATTTCACAGCAGATAGAAAAAACAAACCCTGAGAGTGGGAAGAATCTGATTTCTATAGTTACCACATGATAAACTGCAAAATGTCTAGTTTTTACCAAAAAATAAAAAATTAAGAGGTGTGAAAATAAACCAGAAAATCTGACCCATTTGCAAGAAAGAAGAGAAAATAACAGAAACTCTCCTTGAGGAAGCACAGACATTGAAGGTAACAGCTGAAACTGTAAATCAACTCCTAAATATGCTGAAAGAGATAAAGGAAACCATAGACAAAAATGGAAGGGCACCAGAAAAATGATGTCCTTCTGGTAGATAGAGTTAAACTATGCCAGGGGAGAATGGGTGATTTAGCAGAGTATGGAAGAAATTATCAGGGTCCCACCTAGAGGACAGAGGATGGAAAAACGATCATAGGTAGATGACCTGAGAGTTGGCAAGGACTGATTCAGATACAGTACTGAATAACATGAGTAGAGAAGATTACTATAGTAGTACATGCTTGTAATCCCAGCTACTTGGGAGGCTGAGACAGGAGGTTGGCGGGTTCAGGGCCAGCTTGAGCAATTTAGAGAGATCCTGTCTCAAAATAAAATAAAAGTCTTCTGGATGTAGCACGGTGGTGGTAAAGTGCCTGTCTAGCATGTATAAGGACCTGAGTTTAAACCTCAGAACTTCAGGCACAAGTGTGCGCGCGCACACACACACACACACACACACAGAAAAAGGTAGGAAGGTACTACTACTCATTTATCTTTGACTTGGAGTTTATGTGCCTGCTTCACAATTTTGTTATGGTTAGTGAATATATCTTCAAGCTTAATGGAATGGAACTAGATAACTATTTTCTATCCTAAAATTTGTGATACTGAATTTAGAATATACCATAATTATGGTTTGTGTAAATAACATTTGTAACTGGAGCATGGGGTGTCATAAAAATCAGGACTTCTCTCCTGGTGCTAGGTTCTAAGGCAACTGGGAAGTGAGCAACCAGTTAAATCAGATGGATGCCATGTCCTAAGCATTGGAGGTTTGAAATTCATTTTGTGGAACATTTCAAACAGAATTCCAAGAATCCATTTCTAGTCTGTCTTGATATATCACAATGAAAGACTTGCTATGGATTAATTCTAAATAAAAGGTTTGGGTTTTTTTTTTTTTTTTGTAATTAGCCCCCTCCTTGTTACCTTTCCTCATTTGTGTTGAACACATTTGTTTAGTTGCCTCAATTTGCAGAAGGATTAAATTTCATTAACAGATGTAATTAGAAAATGCAGTTTATAGACTAGAACTGCTTTATACCCTAACCTAATCAACATGCAGATGATCAATGTAATTGATTTTAAAGAAAGTTAAGCCGACATTAATAGTGCTTTTTTTTTCCCATAAAATTAACAACATTCACTGCAGTCAACAGGTATAGACATAGGTCTAGTTCCCTCCTTCCCCTCACCTAGAGGAAAACTAGGTCCATAATTCTCCCTGGAATAAGTGGGAATGAAGACCAGCCACATGTGCTTGCCTTTTTCCTTTTAGTAAGTCTTTCCTTGGATGAATAAAGATAGTAGGGAGGGAGAGATTTTGGTCAAGTTCCCTAATCTGCTTAGGCACACTCTAGAACTAAATATAGAAGGGCTGCCTGGGTGAGAAGCCGAAATTAAGACTCACTCCTGAACATATCTTACTCACATTTTGAACACTTTACAGCAGTAGTTCTCAGCCTGGGCCACACATTGGAATCACTTGGAGTGTCATAAAAATTCTAATGGCCATGCCCCACTCTAGGATTCTGATACAAGTGGGCTGGGATGCAAACTGGCCCCTAAGAGTGTGCAAAGCTGCTCAGTGATCCTACTGTATGGCCATGACTGAAAGCTGTACAGTGAGTTAGAAGTATCTTACTTTGGGCCAGGTAATGCAAGGATGTACTTGGGGACTTAAGGAAAGAGGAGGACAGCTGTTCTTCCCCAACGCAAGTTGTCTATTCCAGTAGTAACTGTGCAAAGCAATCATATTTGCTCTGGCAACATGCTAAAAATCAATGTTTGTATGAAACTAGGCTTCCTAACAGAATGGCTTGCAGTCTTTCAGCCAACCAATGCACTGACTCTCATATGGACTTAATGGACTTTTGTTCAATGAATGATATTTTTAATAAGCACAATTCCAATTTAAATGTAGCCAACTGAAATCTTAAATAGTGCAACACTGTGACTTCACATGGGGACAATCTTAACATGACTAATACCTGAAATGAAGTAATTGCTAAAATATTTCTAATCTCAAACTACTACCTTTGGATAAACCTTTGGTAACACTTTAAGGGATGTACTATTTTTAGTAACTAGAGCAAATTCTAAAACAGTAAAAGCACATAATGGATGTCTGGCTTTTTGAAGTAAGCAGCCTCCCATGTGTTATGAAGTACATGTGGCTGATCAATCTGTAGATCCTTAATATTATTTCTTCTGTCATTTGCATGAAATTGCACCTTCTTGGTGGTTTATTCAGTGTAACCTTGGAAACTTATAATGTGTAGACCTATAAGATGATACTGAGAGCCAAATAGAAAAAGTATACTTATTATGCTAAATCAAAGATTAGGCAGGTATCCAATTTGTAAATCCAAGGACAAGAAGTCCTTGTTTGAAATTATCAAATAAGGCTTGCATTCATACAACAAACTAAAAAAGTTCACTTAAGAATTGGAAGCAAAAGATTGATTTTTTTTAAAAAAAAATGATGTGGGGGGTTGTGTAGCTTTACCAATTGGGGAAAAAATAACAACAACAGAAAAATTAACCAACTGAGTGAAAAGTTCTCATTTGAAAAAGGTTAGTTCCCTGGATGATTGTCTCCCTACTCCCACCTCACAATTTCCTGTTGTAGCGTTTCATTTCATTGTCTAAGCTTAAGGGGAAGTGAGAGGGTGAAGGCCAGCTGATGCAGTCCATAGAGCCTTCTCTCCTGAGCACCAAACAAGGTGGAGAAGGCTGGAAAATAAACAGAAAAAAATAATGGTATTTTAGCTCAACCAATAGCATGTTTTGTTGTTGTTGTTTTATTTAATTAGAGCTTTATAGTTATACATAGTAATTGGGTTCATCTGTACAAACTCATCCATGCCTGGAATTCCATTTCAGTCATGATCATCCCCTACTTTTCCCTCCTCTTTCCCCTCTCTTCCACCTTCCACTCTCCCATTCTCCTTCCTCTACTGTACTAGACTGCCTTTTGTTGGACTACTTATTTGTATTTCATTATCAACCAATAAATAGCTTTTATTTCCTTTTCCCAGCCATATAACCAGCCAGAAGACTGAGTTTGGCTAATTTCTGTTCAGTAAGATATTAGCAAAAGTGGTAAGGTAGATTTTTTTCCAAGAAGCTATAGACATCTGGGACCTGTGCTTTCTCTTCCCTCCCTTACCCTTCTTGATATCTGTAATGCAGCAACGGAGATTGGAGCTCCAGCTGCCCTTTTGGACCATGAAGCAACCTTGCAGTTGGAAGTATTTGCTAAGAATGTGGGAGTAGAAATTTACAGGAAGCTTGAGACTCGAGTGATGGAAGCCACCACACCAGCCCTGGATTCCTGCTCTGGACTTGTTTCCTATATTAGTCAGATTTTTTTTGTCACAGTGACCAAAATAACTGACAAGAACAACTTAGAGAAGAAAAAGTTCCATAGTTTCAGAGATTTAGTCCATGGTAAGCTGACTCCACTACTCTGGCCAAGATGAGGAAGAACATCATGGTTAATGGGCATGGTCGAGAGAAGCTGCTCCACTCAAGGTGACCAAAAAGCAGAGAGGGCAAGGAGAAGGGGTCTCAGGGAAGATGAACCCTTCCAGAGTATACCCTCAGTAGCCTACCTCTTTCCAGTCATGCCCCACCAGTCTACAGTTGCGACTCAGTTAATCTTTTCAAATTATTATCCATCAAATGGATTAATCCACCTATTAGGCTACATCTCGGGTAATCTAATCATTTCACCAGCATTCCTGCATTGATACAAGAGCCTTGTGGAGGCACTTCATATCCAAACCATAACATTTTCTTGTGAAAGAAAATTAATCTTTATGTATTAAAAAGTCAGTAGTTAAAAAGTTTCATCTGATTATGTATTTGCAATCAATTATATAAAGTATGATCTATGTATTTTTAAATTATTACTTTTAACTTTTTTAATTTAGCCCTAAGCAGCCAACTATTTGGTAAGTTCACAGAATGTATCTAACTACTTACATTGGGCTACAATCTGCTTATGAGCTGTACCCAGTTGAGTTATAACTGTGCCATGTCAAGAAGGAATGCTGCCTAGTGTATCAAGTGAATGGATGGGTGAAACATCCTAAATTATGTTGGTTTTTAGCATGTGAACCAAGTGCACACCTTATCAAAAGGTTGATGATTTCTTCTAAACATGACAACCGATATTCTAACACCTTCAAAGTCAAAGAGAGCTGGGAAATAATGTGTGACTTATCCTCGGGAATGTGAAAGACAACATTTCTTAAAAAATGCATGAGTATGAATGAGATGATGATCATTATTTGCATATGGCCAAATAAACATAACATTTGTGTTGGGCACCTTTTAAGCAGTTAGATTTTCCATGGAATCTATTTCAGCTTTGTTTTGCTTGCTTGGTAATCAGAGGACTGAATTTAATAAATAGACATTATTGAATTTCCCTGGAATGTTCCTAGTGATATAACATAAATTTAGTGCACAATTGGTTATGATACATGGCCATTCATCTATAGGACCTATTGGTGAGGAAGGCAGTTTTAAATTTCTGGACCTCAACTACATAGCTGTAGCTATCTTGTGAATATGTCACTTAAAAAAAAAAACTAACTATATATTTATAAAATGCAATTCTTTCTGCTTATACTATCACATTGCTAGTGTCATTTTAAAATGGGGGGTTCCTCCCATCAGTGTGTAATTGACAACTTAGAACTGTAGGGTGGGAGAAGAAAAATAACAGAACCTGTAATTCTGGCTCCGGGTCAGTTAGCTGGACATCTTGATCAGATTACATCTAGTTTTTTTCTCCACTTGGGCCCTATTGACATTTTGAACCATTGTGTGATGTTGATGTGGGCACTGGTTCCAAAAATATTGGAAAGGAGAAGTACTTTCAAGCAGCTGAAAAGCTATCTCCAGGGTAGCATCTTGATTTCTATGTTCCTGATTGTGAGCTCCAGGGCAGATGGGCCAACTTTGGGAGCAATGCAAAGTTTGGGAAAGATGTTGAAGTGAAAAGGGGAAGGATGTTAAAATGACATAGGTCATTCCAATATACATTTGTGGTGATTTCTTATCATTTCTTTTTATGTCGTGAACACTTTTTACTCAAATTACATTCACAGTTTGTAGCCTAAATTTTCCAGACATCTAAGTTTCCACTTCATTTTTCCCTTGTAGACAGACTGACACATGAGGACACAATGTTCAGAAATTTAGTGTTCTACAGTAACTTGAAGATCTTGGTATAAAATCTCTCTAAATTGTGATGGGAAGTCTTCCTTCCAAATTGCAAACATTTTGATTGACCATCATGATGCCCATAAAACTAACTTTACTGGCATACATCAGAAACTACTATGTGGTACTTTAAAGTGGGCTGGTAATAACCACTATTAGAAGGTGGTATGTTCCTAATCTGCTTAAAAGCAAGCAATGTCAAAATGTCTATTTGAAGTTGTTAAAATTTTTAAAGCCATTATTTAGAAGTTGTGACTTAGCAACCAAAGCTGTGGCTTTGAAGTAAATTTATACTTTAAAGGGAATTTATAATCAGTTGAGTTTTTGAGTCTCCTACCCTAGTGAAAAATCTGAAGTCAGAAGTCCTAAAATGCAATATTTTGAAAGGGCATGTTTGTGCACCTATGATATTGTTTTAGCAACAAACATTCTTTTAAAATAAGAAATTCTTGTTTTGTTATTAATTTTTAAAACTAGAGATTGGGTTGCTATAGTTTGGATCTGAAATATCCTCCAAGGGTCCATATGTTAAAAGTTCTCGTCATGACCCTGCCGCATTAGTGGGAGATGGTGGAACTTGCAAAGGTGGGGCCTAATGGAAAGAAGTTGGGTCACTGGAGATATGCCCTTGAAGAGGTATGACTCTTTTGCTTCCCAGATGCCATAATTTGAGCAGCCTCCTCTGTCCAATGCTCCTCACCATGATACACTGTGCTTCCACAGGCCAAAGGCAATATGGCCAAGCAACCATGAGCTAAAACCTCTGACCTAATATGCCAAAATGACCCTTTCCTCCTTATAAGATGATTTATCTCAAGTATTTATTATAGCAACTGAAAGCTGACTAACATCAGGTATGCTTGGAAAACAACATATTCATGCCATTTATGAAACACCATTTGAACTCCAAGTGAACTTCAAACACCTCAAGCCACATGTGTGCTGACTAGAGGATACCATGGTTTAGTTTGTGGAAATTTTTAAAATATGAGAAATTCCCATTACTCTTCACATTTTACCTCTGAGGATTTTCTAGCCAAGGTTCTATTTGAACCGAGGTCAAAAATCAGTTACTGTGTGGGCTTTTCTGAAGGGATGAATTTAATGAAAAGGCCTAGTTATTGTAGCATATGCTGATTTCCTTTCAAAAGATCTCCTTAAAGCATGATGATTAAAGCCTAAGGAGAAACAAATTTGTACTTTTTAAAGGTTTTAAGAAGTACCCTGTGGCAGGAGTGAGAAACCAAAAAAAAAAAAAAAAAAAAACTAAGTTCTGAAGCCCCGTAATGAATAAATACTCTTTTTTAGCCTAAAAGTCACAAAACATCAGTTATTTTTTCTTCTTTCTTGTTTAAAGACCAGTGGGCATTATATAAAATATTCTTGTTTATTCCCAGAGAAAAGTAAACTGCTTTATTTTGAAAAAAGTTTTTTTTTAGTGTACAGTAGAGAAGATTTCAAATGTTCAGTATGTATTTTTAAAAGTCTAAGATCCCAACTTATAGTAACTCTCAGTGGATGAGTGTCTTCATTTGAATTCCCCAGAGGTAGTGTCTGAGAGGAGTTTGGAGTATGAAGAGTTTATTTGGGTGATGATTTCAATAGCACAAATTTGGGGTAAGGAAAACAGAGAGACAGGAAGGTAGCTGAGTTATGAGTTAATAAGCAAGTTACACTATGGACAACTGGAACCTAATTCCATTGAAGTATTTTGAATACAGTATGGAGTGCATACCTTATTAGTGCTCCATATGAGTGGCAAGGGAGTTGAAATATTTATCCACCAACTCCTATTAGTCTTTAATACATGTATCCATCTGGTTTGTAAAGAAGAGCATTTCATTCAACCACGTTCTGTTTATTCCTTACTTGGCTGTACTGGATACCACCAAAAATATAGAGAGTTTCAATTCTTTGCATTGAAGTCATTGGTCTGAGTCTATGGGAACAATGAAACCCTGGGAAAATATTACCAAGATGCTGACTATGTCTTCTACAGTGAAAAACTGACTATAAAATCCAACTATATGGCCAACCAATAATTCCCCTAAATAGCAATAGTAAAATACATATGAGATTATCTAAACCCATAGCAGTCAGAGAAATGCAAATTAAAGCATAGCAAATTTATTATCAAGTTTTCATAAAAAATAAATTGCTATCAAATTTTTTATAAAATTGCAGTAAAGCATAACATGGGCAGGGTATTGATGGAATTAAATTAGAATCATTTTTAAAAGCAATTTGGCATTGTATTTCAATAACTCACACAATTTACACTCACTTTGACCTGATGATTAGATTTCTATGAAATAAGCATATAATAAATGAAAGAAAACATGAGGAAAATGATAATCCTGGATAGCCAGAAAACAGGGGAATTGTTAAGTAAATTATGCTATATCAGCACTGTTTGTTTATGTAAGCAACAAGATTGTGGTTGTGAAAAACATATTAGCATGAAAATAAATGTTCATACTGTAACAATAAGTAGATAAAATGATGCACATGAATTCTAGTTACAACTATCTCATTTTTTAACAATATTAAAAACTACTAAAAGAAAACACACCCCCAGCACAGTGACTGAAATTTACTGATAGTGTCAATTACAATGTTTTACTTGCAAGTAGCAGAAAATCCAGCTCCTATTGGTTTAAACAATGAAACTCATTTCCTGTGTAACAGGAAAGACCAGCAGTAGTTTCCAGTTTGATCCATCCAGCAATTCAATGAGGTCTTAAGGGTCTTGTGTTTTCTTTCTCTACTCTTTCTTTGAAAGTCTGTTTCACTCTAAAGCAGGCTGTCCTATTCCTTGTCATTTTGATGCTAACAGAACTAGAAAACCAGTTGCTGCCTCGATCACACTAAGGGTCAACAATGAGTGCTTCTGTCCCTCATCAGTGAACAAAATCCCAAAGTTAATTTTTATGAACTGGGCTCCATGTCCATTATTAAACCAAGAAATATTGTGTGGGGATAAAATTGGCTATAAACTGATGAAGACACCATTAGAGTCAATTCCATACTAAATCTGCTACACAGAAAGAGAGACACAGAACAGGTACCAAGGAAGCGATGCCAGTATCTACTATAATACATGAATATATGTATATATGTGTTTTTGCATGTGTTTATATGTACAGATACATACATACACATACCTCATGAGAGGAAATGTACCCAAACTTACAAAGCTGATTTATTTTGTCATTTAAATTCTTCAGGCAGCAGAATACAACAGACACTAGTATGGCAGTATGTATAAACGTGGATGTATAACCAATGTGATCCTGCAATCTGTACATGTAGAAAAATGAGAATTCATACCCACCTCGAATCAAATGTATGAAATATGATATGTCAAGATCATTGTAATGTTTTGAGCAACCAATAAAAAAAATTCTTCAGTCACACAAACTTATAAAGTACCTATTATAGACACTATTCTAGGCAATTCAGACACAATATTAAATGAGACAGATCCCTTATCTGATGGAGCTGACATCCAGTGGAAAAAGGAAAACAATAAACACCCAAATGAATAAACACACACACACACACACACACACCAAAAAAAAAAAAAAAACCTGATATGAAGGAACTAAAATCCAGACGCCAGTTAGAGGAATGGGATGTGTCTTGGCTTGGGGGAGTTTTTAGAGAGGTAATCTTTGAGGAAGAAACATTTCAGCTGGGAGCCTATGAAAAGAAGAGCCGCTCAGGCAAAAAAAAAAAAAGATTAGGGTACAGAGCACAAGAAAATAAAACCCATTAGGATGAAAGGGATAAAGGTACAGCAATGCTGAGATTTGGGAGAAATCACCAGAAATCCTGTAGGGCAGAGATATGGTGTATGAAAAAGAGAGTGGAATGAGAGGAGTTTGGAGTTATATGTAGATGCCAGATCCTGTAGAACTCTGGAAACTATGCTAAGAAACTGGGTTTTATACAAAGAGCAAAGGGTTTCATTGGAGGATAGTTTGTAGAGAAGGGAAGACGCCTGTTTATGTCTCTAAAATATTTCTTTAAATTCTGTTCATGAAATGCACTGTGGATGGACAACGGGGAATCCCGTCAAGAGGAGTAACAGATGGTGGCGAGTTAAAATAAGGAGTAATAGCTGCAGAGGAGGGGACAGATTGGGAATGGACTTTGTGGTGGTAATGTCTTATGTGGTATGGATGGAGAAAATACAGGAAGCTGTCAAAAAAAAAAAAAAGTAAAGACTAACTCTCACATTTTTTACTTGAGCAACTGCTAGAGTCACAGGCTGTGACTAAGATGAGAAAGACCAGGGAAGAAGATTTGGAAAAAAAAAAAAAAAACAATACACAGACAAAGGAGAATTAAGAAATTGAAATTTGAGATGTTTGTTCATCATTTATGCAGGCCCAGTTTCTTATTTTGTGTCCCAGTACGAAAATGAAAATGAGGGGTCCCTTTTCCAAGGGCAGAGAGGAAAAGTGACATAAAAGTTACTAAACTCTAAAGTTTGTTTCTTTGCTCTATGGTCTCTCTCTTCACTTGTCAAGGAGTTTTTAAAATTTACTATTTTGCGTCACTCTAAGTAAAAAAAAAATGAAATTTTATATCATCAGCCTGTTCTTTTTTTACCGTTTATTCTTATAAATTGCAATTTTAAAGCAAATAGAAAAGCATTTAAGTTGTATACTAAATCACCAAAGTACGCAATTCCTATTTTATAGATTGTGCCTGCCTGTGTATTTTCTGCTTACCAAGATAGAAGAAATGCTGAAAAAAACTAACTGTATTTGTTTCCATTTTGCTTCTTGAGACATGCACATTTTATCAATACTTGCTACCTTCTGCTTCTTCTTAAGGCAGAACTGAAAAAAAAAAAGAAATCACTCATTGCCCCATCATTTCCATTTTTCCATGTCATCATTTTAGTGTTATGGTTGACTAGTATAGGAACATGACACACATAAGATTGGGCTTACTGACTGCTATAACCTTCTTTCTGCTTTTGAGGCAAGTTCTGAGTCTAATGGAAAATGTGGCTTTCAGAACTGCACGGTGTGGCCTTGAACTCTCAAGCCTTATGGATCCATGGAAATCTGTGCCCCTGAGCATTGCGAATGCTGTATGTCACGAGCAGCCAGAAAAAGTGGGTGTGCATTTTGCACATACCTCCTCTGCTCCAGTGCTTTCTCCATTGACCCATCAGACGTCAGTGACAAAAACAGGTGTTCAAAGACAAATTGAGAATTTTAGAACAGTGACTCCAGAACATTAAACCAAACGTGAGTATGGGCCTCAGTGTGGCTGAACAAGTTTCACAGTTGTGAAGCTGACTCTGTATTCATGTGAAAATGTGTAGTAAATAGATATTGGAGTCTGGATTTCTAAGGAAAGTTCTCGCCCTAACCTGGAGATATAGACTTAGGAAATATTTGTACTTATGTATAAAATATTTTAGGCCACAGACAGGATGAGAGCACTTGACAGTTAGGAGATGGAGGAAGTGACTCCAAAAAAAGAGCCCTGAGCACTTGAGCAAAAATAACATGAGATGGACCAGCAAAGGTGTATCCAGAAGAAAAGGCCAGTTTCATAGAAGGAAAACTGGAATTCAAAATCCTAAAAACTATATGAAGACAATATTTAAAATAGAGGAGCTACAAGGCACCAGGTTCAATCCACATCACAGGCAGGACTGAAAAAAATTTCAAAAAATTTTAAAAATAATTAAATGTAATAGAGGGGCAAGGTCACTTTCATTGAAAGTTTCTGAGCAGTCAAGCAAGATAAGAACAGAATGTCCTCTTTCAATGCTGACAATGGAGATATGAAGGTCATTAGTGACTTGATGTTAACAGTCTCTCTAGAGAAGTAGGAACGGCATTTGCATGAATGTTCAGAAGTGAAAAAACCAGAAAGCACTATTGACAGCTTTTTCTAGAACTTTTGGTAGGAAAAACAGCAGAGAAATAGGGGCTGTCTTTGCAGAAGACTATGATATCCAAGAAGTGATATTGACAGCTATGCAGTAATTCACTTTAGCGCTCTGTAGAATGCTATTCTCTGAACCTATCATAAGCTTTATTTGTCTTTTCTAAATTTTTGGACACTAGGACTGTACCTAAAGAATTTTTTACATTTTTACGCCATACTTTTATGACTGTGCCTATATATGTTTATCTCTATTCTCCAAACTTGTTTGTCCATTGACCCTCCGAGCTGCAGGGACAAGACTGTTCACTTGTTCACTTGTTCTCATTCTAATTCATGTAGCCAAATGACCTTTCCAACCCCTCTGCAAAAATCTCAAGTTCTAAATGGCCTCACTTTGGGTTTCACTTTGATGTCTGCACATCAAGATTTACTTACTCTAAGCTCTCCAAGGCATAAGAGCTTTATTTTTTTTCTTCTTCTTTTTGTTTGTTGTTTTTCTCTGAACAGGACTCTGGAGTATCAATGGGTGATTATAGTGATAGTTTCCTTCATGGATTTCAGTCCAAGATCAAATGAAAACAAAACAAAGCTCCAAGAATTCCATGCCTCTTTAAGCTGGTTATTTCAGAGTAAATTGAACATTTACATTTTTGCAGTTGGTGGCTAATGGACATCATTCCATGGGCAAAAGAGGAATAAGATAAATGTAGATCTCTTTAGAATTTCCTTTAAGACTTTATTTTTAAAAGTCTGATTCATGTTTGAAGTATATAATTAGATCTCAGAGGTCTCAGAAATCAGTTTATACAACAAAAGAATCAGAACCAGAGAACAATCTTTTTTAAAATGCTTAGGTTAAGAATATGGTTTATTAGGATCATATAAAATTTTAGAATTTCTTAAGAAAGAAAAACAAAACTAACAAGTTATTATCATTCCTATTCATAATCATTTTTTTTCTACCAAAAAGCAGTTAATAGTGGAAGATAAACTTAGTTTGGGTTGTCCAGATGTTGGTTCCAAGTTAAGGCTTTAAATGAAAATAATTTATTTTGGGGAGTTCCCAGGAAATGGTGTCCAAGGTATGCAGAAGTGGGATAGGGAAGAGCTGTAGCCAGTGAAGAGTATGTTACAAATCAGTCACTATTGTGGGCAGCCAGAGTCAATCACACCAGAAACTGGGAGGCAGGATCAATATAAGCCTTAGAGTTTCCCTGCCTGAGGCTCAAGGGAGATTGGGTTTTTATCCAGCAGCTGTTTTAGTCATTGGTTGAGGTCTATTTCTGAGAGGCATCAAATGTGTGATGCTTCCAGTCTGCTAGGCACTGAGCAGGCTCTGCCAGCAGAAAAATCACCCCTGCCAAAAATATACAGAGGCTGTGGTTAGAAATCAAGTCCAAATGCAATAAAATAAAAGAATGACATGACCATAGAACCCAGAGAAGCTTGGGAGTGAGGGAAGAGAAGTCACCATAATAATTAAAACAAAGCTCCTCCAGGAATTTTATCTGATACTATTGCAAATGAGGACCACCCACAGCTCTTTCAGAAAATGTCATGAAGTGCAACCCATTGATTAGCTTATAAGGATGTGGAGGCACAGTGACATTTAGTGACTTGCTCAAGGACACACAAATGTAGTAGAGGAATTAAGCATCCTGACATATTAATATGTGAGTTTCATGAATATCAATAAAATGCATCTTTAAATATTTAGATGGAGAGGAATAAAATAGACATCTCAGACATTCAAGCAAATCATTTCAAAATTTTCCACAACCAGTCTCAGAAACAGACAAGGACATGAGGCTAAAGAGCATTAGATTCAAATGGTTTTCCCTTTGCTATGAAAGTTTACAGTTCCCATAAAATGTCTGGATAAACAGGGTCCATGTGACTCTCAAATTTTCTTCTTTGACTCCCACATAAATTTAGCAAAGGAGAGTCACAGAAAGTGGATAGAGCCTTCCTTTTGTTCTTCACATTAAGCCAGAATCAAGCAGTGACCCTTTCGGTAAATAAGTTTGATTCACGTAAGTAGGAAACCTATTGGCTGTTTCTCAGCTCATCCAAGAGTTCTAACCAAGGGTTTCTGATACATCAGACTTGTTTGCATGGCAAGGTCGGATCAGAAATCAGTGTGGAATTCTAACCTGAAACAACCTGATTTGATTTCCCTTTGGCCCAACACCCTACAAGAGTCCATATCCACCTTATATCCAGGATTGTAACTATGATTCTTGTTTTCAGTATTGAGCATTAAAGTATATATTAGTCATAATTTGATCAATCAAATAAAGTAAGTATATAAAGTTCCTTTGTCAAGAAATCCAGCCTTCCAATATTTGTATATTATTAAAGTCATAAATACTAATGACTAAAGGATAACATACAGTAAAAAGTGATTATTGAGTTGTGTTTTAATTATTATAGTGACCCACTTCCCCCACTCTCAAGCTTCTCTTCATTCTATAGTCTTGTCATCCTTTTATTTTTATTGCATTTGGACTTGACTTCAGTAAAAAATGATGGCACTTTATGATCTTCACACATATTCACATATATTCAAATAAAGTGCTTTAAGCACTTTTTAAAATTGCTTAGAAAATACAATTTCTAAAAACCAAAAAGAAAACATGATCTTTAATTTTGTAAATTACTTCCCAGGTGACCAAATTAATAATTGAAGATGATCTTCTGATAATTGGTGAGCATTTCTGCCTAATTTTCAATAGAAGTAGTAGTTTAGCCTCTCCTCCTAAAGCACTTAACCTGATTTCTTATCTTAATAAAGAAAAGCTACTGAGGAGTTCAGAGACTGCTGTGCCATTAGAGGTATTCCTAAGAGCTCATCTTTGTTACTGATGAAATTTCTACAATCTGGAATGAACAAACTGTAAAACAATAAATAAGAGACGATGAAGAAGGAAGGAATGCTCTGTGACCAGATATTCCTAACTCTAAATACAGTTAAAGAATCCCTCTTCGATGATGTGTTTTAGCAAGAAGTTTAGAGATAACACTTCACACTGACTTACTTCTAGATGATACTTCCAGATAATAGTTTAAATTTATTACCTTCAGTTTTTAATATAAATATACATATATGTGTGTATGTACTTCTATTAAAAAGTACATATACACATGTGTATACACATATATGCACATATATATACATTGACACAATTGCTAAAAATGCAAGCTCGTATTAAATATATTTGTCAAATAGATATCTTATAAAGAAGCAGAATACAATTCTTCATTCATTTCTTCTTTCAAAAACAGGTTAACTTTCTTGCATCTTCTATTAGTGTTTTTTAAGCCTTCATTGTCTTTTGTAAAACTTTTTTCTAGCTGAAGTGAAGTTAATTGTGGGGTTGTTTTTCATGCTTTTTTCTTTTTGTTTTAATATTTTAAAGTGGTAGCTGTCAATTTAATGATGAACTACTCATAGTCCCTACCTCGCCTAAATTCCTATAATCTTTCCAGGCCATGTGTGACGGTGAGTGAGATCTATACTTGATATAGGAACAGACTGCATGCATTGCAGGAATTACAGAAGTAATTGAAGAATTGACCTTAATTCTATAGTGACAGATTGGGCAAAGGAGGTAGGGAACCCCAACAGAGGAGCTGGAAGTTGGGAGAAAATGAGAGATTCATGATAAATAATATTAATAAAATGCCGGCAATATAATCACGTATTTTTGAATGAAAGAGGTAAATGTGTTTCAGAATCTTGAAAATAACTTGTTAAGTCAAAAGACCACTTTAACATTTTTGATGACTTTTAACTTAAGCAATCTTAACTGGCAAAGAAAAAATAATACAAACTTTAAATAATCCCCCATGACGTGTGTCCTAGTTTAGTTTATAAGTACCTAAGGGGTCTTATGAGAACTGACATTTAAAAAATTTTGTTAATAAAGTTAAAATGCTAAAGGTAAACGCATGGGCAGTAAACCATGTGATTTCTCTTCTCTTAGCTAATTATCAATTACTTTTAGTTTTCTTCCCGCTGTTTTTCTTGTTTGATTTTGTTTTCAATGTTAAAATGCCAAGGAGCTCATTACTGTTTCCTGTGCTTGGTTGTGTTGTAAAACCCATGTGTGCTTTTATATATACCAGATTCTCATTATAACTGGATCTGTGCATGTGGGCTGTGGAGCCTTTGCCTTTGTGAACATATCTTTTAAAATTGCCTCAGTAACTAATAAATCTGACCCCTTCAGCCCAGAGGGATCTCTTCCATCTCTGTTCTAATAAAACTTACTAACAATTAACTCATAATCCTAACCTTTGTTAACCTCTGTAATTTATTTTTGGTGTACTCATTTCTTTGTCCTCACTCATTAATAGATTCGTAAGGGCAAGGACTGTGCAAACTTCTTGTGTGTATTTTATAGACACTAACCTAGCATTTGGCACATCTTATACCTGCTGTTAATAGTTTGTTGATAGGACAACTTCTTTTGGATGGCAATGAGATAGCCATTTATGCCCCATTCTTGTCTGTAGAGGAATTAAAGCAATATTTCAGTCTGAGAAGGTTGTAAATAATCAGATATGAATAGCCCTTAATCTGTTGTAGAACAGTGAATGAAGGAAAATGACTGTTGACCCATAAAAATGACTTAACAAAAGATAACCTTTCTTAAATAAGAAGTGGAATACGAAGGATAAGTGTTGATTGGTTGAAAGAACCATGATGACAAGTTTTAATGGAGAACACATGTAAGTTATTTGTAAGAGGAGTAATCATATTAAAGATAGGATGTTCTATGCAAATAGTTCCAACCAATGCTATTTAAAGGACTATCCAGAGTAAATGAGATTAAATTCTTCAGAGACAAAAGATTTTTCTCCCAGTTATTTCTCTGGACTTTTTAAACACTATACATTTCCTCTTTGTCCATTGCCACCAGGGTCATTAAAAAATAAATCAACCATGATCTGGATTCCTGTGAAATCTTACTGCTTTATAGCACCTTCCATTATCACTTGAAGCAATGATACAAGCTCTTCTTTAAGCCTATCACAAAAAATCACAAGTGAGTAGATCAATAACAAGAGGAATATTCATATATAGACATGAAGACATTTGTTAGAATAGTCATATCTCTCTAGGAACCAGAAATACTGGTTTAATAACAATTATTTAATCAATGTGAGTCTAGATTCCAAAGCATTATGACAGAAGATAGAATATTAAATAGTGTTAATTAACATAAGTATTGGATAATATTAATCATATTTTATATTAATATTTAAAATTAAGTAATATTAATTAATATTAATATCTTGATTGTTTTCAAAGTACCTCTTTTCCTTTACATGGAGTATTTACTTTTTTGGAAGATGCATCATATTATAGGCCCCAGTTCTTCATCACCACCATCTCCTTGTATCTATGCCCTTAGACATGGAACTTTATACTGCCTTCCTCACTAGCTCAGCAATGTGACTGACATTGCAAGTGAGATGTTGGCAAATGGGACATTCAGAAAGAAGAAAAAGTTCTGATGCATTGGACTTGCTCTTAGGACTGTCCTTGGATACTTTCATAAAAAGGATATGTCTGGGCTAGACATATCCTTTCCATGGAAGAAACACATGGAGCAAAGCTGAGTGACCACAGTTGTCTCAGCTAAGTCCACCCTTTGACCGCCAAAACCAAGTCCACTTCACACATAAATGCTGTCTCAGTCAAGATCAGCAGAACCATGGAGGCAGCTTCGCAAGTGTAAACTAAACAACTCCTTATTATTTTAAGCCACTTTGTGTTAGAACAGTTTGTTGTATACATTAATGTAGCTATATCTGACTGATACACCTTGAGTTCTCAATGTTCAAATTTAATTGCTTCTCAATCCCAAATACAGAAGCATATGGACAATAAATAGCAAGTTCTTAAATATATCCATGATCCCATTCTTAGGATTTCATATTTAATTTAATGTAATTTAAAATACAATGGATTTTTTTCTACAGAATGCTAAGAATGTTTTGGCCATTTTTTTTTTTTTTGGTTTTTTTCATATTTGTTCCCACAATTATCTGGTAATCTGTAGTCTGTGATTGATTGGCTCATGCAGTGGTATCAAAAGTCAGCCCCTTACCTCTAAGTTCCATTCGCACCGTGGTACTACTCATACTCCAGAACTCTTCTTGCAATCAGGCCAAGATTGATTTCCAGCTGAAAACTACATCCTTGCTTAGCTTCTTCCCCTTGGCTATCTGTCTTCCCTTTTCCCCTTATATTTTCTGCTGAGAGCTTCTCTCAGTAAGTCACTGTATTAGGACCCTCATTGTAGGCTCTGCTTCTGTGCAACCTAATCTAACATAACAAGCCCAGAAAAATTTTTATAAAATGCACATATATTTCACTTTCTAAGTAAGTTGATGGCACTTTATGATCTTCATGCTTACATGGAGCAAAAACTATCCCTTTGATTCTTGTGCTTACTAGTATACCACTTTGAAATTTCCCCCATTTCCTTCTGCATACCTAGTAGAAACCTTGGAAAATGCTTTCAAGAGGAGTTTTCAATTTTGCATTTTGAACTTTGGATCTGCCTTTATCTAAGTAAGTGAGAGAAGAAGAAACTAAATTCCAGTGTATTAGCATGGCATTTAAGGTGGAGAAATTGAGCAGCGGTAGGCAATCATGTGGAGCAGCCATTTATGACTGAATTATACCATTGTAGCTACTTAACATGCTGAACCATTCCTCTCTGTCTGGAAAAATCATAAAAAGGGACCCGTCAGCACTCTGAGTCACTACTAAGAAGCTTATGCATCCTCACACCTGCATTTAAATGAGTGTTTCCGGGGCAAAAATAAGGACCTTAGAGAAATGAAATGAAGTACTCTAGCAGAGAAAAACAATATTGGCTTCTGTGAGCATTTGTACATTAACTGCAGGAAGAACATATCTAGAATTAGTTTCATTATTAACAGCAATAGTTTTTTTTTTAACAACTTTTTACTTCTTATGTTCTTTTTTAAATGAGGAAAGATCACATAAGAAGGATTATAGTCAAGTAGCAAATTTTGATAATGCCCAAAATGTAAAGGAGCAGCAACTGATAATAGGTCATAGTGCTTTGCACCAAGTAGGAATTCTACAAATATGTCATGAATACAAATATCATGTCAGACATAGGATTTGGAACCAGAACTTGAAATATCTCACCTTTTGTTTCTTAAGTTTTATTTTTAATGAGGCATAACCTCCTTATGTACATCTTAGGTATATATCTTGATGAATTTACACAGACACACAGAAAGAGAGAATCACTAGCCATATTGAACTAGAGAATTTCTGGTATCTCAACAAGCCTCCTCAATGACTTCCCTACTACAGGGAACTACTACTCTACCTTTCTACCATAGATCTTTCTGAATTTATATAACTCTGTAAAAGAATGATTTCCCTGAATAGCAGTAGGAATCACTAACTACAGATTCCTTTGCCTCCTATTTCTAGCTTCTGGTCACCATGGCACCCTCTAAATCATTAGTCTTTTGTACTTATAATCTAAAGTACTCACCCCAACATTGTCCCTATTGAGTACTCTTGGGTTCTTTATGTGATCCTTGGAGATTCTGTTCACTTTCTGGGAGCAAAATGTTTCCAAGTCTTTCAGTACTGCCCTTCTAGGTATATATCCATGTCCATATGTATATTCTAGGATGTAGAGTATGTCTTTTCAGATATCTCTTACCTGCCAGAGAAAAGACTTTCTCTGTACATGTCCTGGAGCAAGTATCCCTGCTCTGCTGTCTATGAACTAGGGCCTTGTGGCTAGTACACACTTTATTGCCATGGCCAGTTTATTGACCCTTAACTGCACAGTTCAGTTTGATCCATTCTTCTAAAACAGCTTCTTGCAAATTTGTTCAAGATGAGATAGGGTTAGGAGAACTACAACCTCTTCTCCTTCTGTGATGCTCTATGCATGTTGTATTCCAATAATATTAAATGGTCTCTATTTCCTGGTATACCCCATTTATTGATTCATGTCTCTCTGCATTTAATTACATGATTACCTTTTTCTTAGAAATTTCAAATTTTTAACCTTTCTTAACCAGGATGCTTTCCTTTTTATTCTCAGCTGGTTTCATTTTGCAGAATCCCAAGTTCAACCAAATCCTTTTTTTTTTTCTTTGTTTTTCTTTATTTTTGATACTGAGGATTGAATCCACTTCCTTGTTCATCCTAACATGTGCTATATGAACCATTGACCTATACCCCCAATTATAATGTGTTTCTTTAGTATTACTTCCATTATTTCATAAATTTGAGGTGATCCTTCACATGCCCAAATACTATTTATTTCTTAAATTCATATATAGACAAAATCTCCATGAAATCTTTTCACCTTCTCTCTAAGGAGCTTATTGCTTCCTCTCTGCCAAATTTGATGATTTGATAAAATCTCTTGATAGTTTTCAGATTTTAATTTTAGTCTGTTAGACTAAAAACCCCTGGAGAAAGAGAACTTTATTTTATCCAAAACTAGATTCTAGTCCACTTCAGGCCCCTTTTCTTACTCCATATTCAATAAATGCTTGCTGAAGGACTCTGTGCTGATTTCAGTGGATTAGTGAGCCTCTTTGATTAATCACATCCATTAAAATGCATCAAAGACCTTTTGTTGTATTAGTTACATGATCTGACTTTTGGAAAGGAAATGCAACCTATAGAATTGACATGCCCTTGATATCACAAAGGAAGTATCTCATTCTAAAATATCCTATTAGCATTTCATTTTCTTTGCTTAAAGTGTATGGCTGGCTTATTCCTGTCATGGACCTAAGTAACTGACAACTTGGAGATTTCTGCATCTAATTCTTCTGGAACTTCTTTTTTTCTGCCTAAGCAGCCTCATTTTCTGGATCACTTTGCCTACTTTAGACTTTGACTTTCTTTCCAGGGACATTTTTCACAAAGAAAAACATGTTTCCTAGTAAAGTTATCAGCACAATAAATAGGGAAAAACAAACTTGCATTTAAAAGTAGATACTGGGCCAGTGGTAGGTTCAGGCTTGCAAATTACCTTAATCTCTTACATTGATAGAGCCTTAACAGGCTGAATACACACAGTAAAAATCACAACCTGCCATGAACTTTAGTGGTAACACACAAATAGGAAAAGCACTTAGAATATTAAGTTTACAAATTTGAAGGGTCTTCTTTTTCACATTTTGTGCAAAATTTATTTTTATGTTAATTGGATTAAAAAGAATTTAAGATTCTCACCAATGTGCACCATACTCTGCAAATGCCCCCTCTGCTCCTTTGTCTTTGGGCTCATAACTTTCAATTCCATCACCCAGAGCTATTATGTTAGCTCAAAAGTCTGAGCTACAGAAATGGGGACCACATTTAAATACATTATGGAATCTTTGAGTTATAGGTTCCTAGATTTAGATAATATGTTTTAGTTTTACAGTATAGAGGATAAGCCTTGAGGATAAGTTATATAACAATGATATTTTTATTGAATTTACAGGCCTAGAAATATCTTTTAGAAG
This sequence comes from Marmota monax, assembly GCF_021218885.2. Classification (NCBI taxonomy): domain Eukaryota; kingdom Metazoa; phylum Chordata; class Mammalia; order Rodentia; family Sciuridae; genus Marmota; species Marmota monax. Next base: position 5,197,941 of record NW_026695222.1, on the reverse strand, counting down.
ATGAAAGTATTTTTACTTATCAGAAGTGTTATTAAGTTTGTAAAATTGTGCCAAAATTTTAACATCAAAAATGATCTGCTTTCTTTGCTATTATATAAGACTAATGCCAGAGCTCTCAAATATAAAAGCCATATAAGAACTCAAAAAGAGACATGAAAGCTAAAGCTAAGTAGGATCTACTTAGCTTTGAGCAGTACCAACAGAGAATTCTCCTGAGGACTTACACTAAATGAGTTGGGTTATTATTAATTAGTAGGAATTAAAACAATTATCAGATTATATACAGCACCATTTATAATGTTGCCTGCCTAGAAAACCTCTTAGGAGAAGGCCTAGCAGTTTGATTCTTTGCTTTCTTATATAATAATAGCATACTGGCCCAAGTGAGGGGTATTCCTCAAGAATATAAACTAAACCATCCAAAAAAGGTCTTCATGGCATTCCAAAGTTAAAGGAAAACAGCCAAGAGAGCCTTTTGTTCTCAGTGAAGACCTTATGGCTTTTTGTCTTTCTTTTCCTATTTACTTTCTCTTTTTTTGGTACTAGGGATGATTGAACTCAAGGGCACTTGACCACATCCCCAGCTCATTTTGTATTTTACTTAGAGACAAGTTACTTGTGGCCTCACGGGGTTGCTAAGACTGGTTTTGAACTTGCAGTCCACCTCCCCCCGCCACACACACACACTGCTTCAGCCTCCCCAACTGCTGGGATTTACAGGTGTGCACCACCATGCCCTGCTTTTTTCCTACTTACTTTCTTCCTTTTATTTTTTCTTTCTTCTTCTTCTTCTTTGTTTTTTGTTTGTTTGTTTGTTTTGGAAAGCACCTGTACTCATTCCTTTAAAATTGTTTTGGAAAGACATATCACTGCTATATTCACCTAGCAGTTGTGTTCTTAAAACTCTCTTGCTTGAGATTATAAAATTCTCAAAGTACAGGTCAAGTATCCCTCACTCAAAATGCCTGGGCATAGAAGTGTTCTGTATTTCAGAGTTTAGGGATTTTGAAATATTTGAATATATTTTACCAGTTGACCATCCCTAATCCAAAAATTCAAAATCTAAAATGCTCCAAAATCTGAAACATGTTTGAGTATTGGTGCTCTCTCAAAAAGTTCTGCCAGACGTGGTGGCAAAGGCCTATAATCCTAGCAGCTCCAGAGGCTTGGACATGAGGATTTTGAGTTCAAAGCCAACCTAAGTAATGGTGAAGTGTTAAGCAACTCAAAGAGACCCTATCTCTAAAATAGGGCTGGGGACGTGGCTCAGTGGTTGAGTACCCCTGAGTTCAATCCCTGGCACTCAAAAAAAAATCCATATTTTGGGACATTTTGGATTTTATGTTTTCAGATTAGGGATGCTGACCTATAGTGGGTATTAATGCAGAAATTCTCATGCTGGGATTTGCAAATGTAGCATAATAGATAAGTCCCAAGAGACAAGTAGCATGGACAGTCCAGGGTACTAGTTCCAGTGTTTCCTAGCTGAATGTCCATAGTTATTAAACATTTCTGGATGTTTTCAGTTCACCATAAAATAGAATGATACATGAGGTGACTTCTTGGGCCACTTCCAATCTGAAAATGGAAGATTTCACAACCATCACCAAAATAAAAAATTTATGAAACCAAATGTGTACCAGATTATACCAGAGTATCATCTGTTGGAAATGTCTCCCTTCTGTGGTTAGGGTGCATAGCCATGACTCTCAGTTACTATAAAACATTGTTGACGGTTGTGTAAAATATTATTTAATACAGGTCTATTGAGTTAACTTCATGCAAGAACCCAACCGGAAATTCAAGTGTATTCAAAACATGGCTTCTGGCATCATACATGACCTGAAGGACTTCAGAGAAGGGAGGAGATGAAATAAATTATTTTGGGGAATAGTGGAAGAGTTAACAGTAGCAATGGTCTGTGTCTACACCAGATGATGGTTATAAATTGTCTTGATTTTGCAATATTCAAGTGAGATTACTATATGGCAACTACTTAATTTTTTTTTACTCAGTAACAATATAGTTGTTATTGTTACCATAATATTTGAAATGACCATAGAATGGCATACAATGAATTGTTTCTCAGTCACCCCTCTAATGTATATGATGTACTATACATAATACCTGTACCTGAAGGATGTATCATCTGGGGCAAAAATAGGTAAAAAAAAAAAATTTGCTGAAAAACAAATGCTTATCAGGTGGGCCTTCTCATGTGACCTTTATGGTGCAGATATGTTTGCAAGTTCTCAAAAGATAATGTCTTATCAGGTGCCTCTGGGGGTGATCACAGTCAGCAACAGTTGGACACTCTGCATGGGAGAGCACTGAATTTGAATTGTGCCATTAAAGTCTGTATTCTTTCAGCTTACCTTCTCAACTGGGATCAAACCTAAATGATTAAGATGAAAATTGAAGGTCTTAGATATTCTATGTTCTCTAGTATTGCAGCACAGACAAAACTATTTTGTTCTTGTTGATTTATGTTTGTTATTTACTTTTTTCCCCTCTTTGTTTGACTATATTAAATAAACCAATGGGTGTAGGTAGACTGTTCCCCAATGGTTTCTGTGTTTTAATTGTTTAAACTTCTGGATGTGTTGGGCAAAGGGGTATGAAGGTTGCAGATAGCATTAAGGATGCTAGTTACCTGTTTTAAAATAGGTTTGTTATTCTGCATGGATAGTTTAGATTTGGAATATCCCTCAATGGCCCATGTATTAAAGGCTTGTTTCCAAGGTTGATGCTACTGAGAGGTGTTAGAAAAGTTAAAAGGTGGGGTCTAGTGGAAGGTTTTAAGGCCATTGAAAATAATACCCAACATCGAAATTGTGAGGCCTAGGTCTTTTCTGTTTTTCACATCCTAGCCATGAAGTCAAGTTTGTGAAGCTATGCACTCCCCAGCATAATGTGCTGCCTTGCCACAGGCCCAAAAGCAATGGGATCAATTGACCATGGAATCAAACCTCTAAAACTGTGAACCAAACTGAACTTTGTCTCTTTCAAATTGATTGTCTCTGGTATTTTGTTACAGTAATGAAAAGTAATACACTGGATTACCCAGGTGGGTCCAGTGTAATCCCAAGGGCCTTTAAAAGTGGAAGAGGGATTGAGAAGAAAGACCAGAGAGATGTCAGGATGAGAAGGACTTAGCTCAATATCACAGGCTGTGAAGATGGAGGGACCCAAGGAATGCAGACAATCCCTAGATGCTGGAAAAAGCAAAGGAATGGATTTTCCACCAGGGCCTCCAAGAAGGAATGTACCCTGCTGGCACCCTAATCAGCACAGTAGCAGATGTCAGATGTTCTATCAGTCAGACTTAATAATAATAAAATAATGAATTTGTATTGTTTTAGGACATTAGGTTTGAGGTAATTTGTGACAGCAGCAATAGAAATAGTAACAAAAAATTACAAAAGAACAAATAAGGGACTGGGGATATAGCTCAGTTGGTGGAATGCTTGCCTTGCATGCACAAGGCCCTGGGTTCAATCCCCAGCAACATACACACACACACACACACACAAAAAAAAAAAAAAAAAGCAAAGCAAAGGCTTATATCAATTAATTTGATTTTCTACTGTGCTAAATTTAATTGTTGAATAAATAATTAAATACCCACAAAAGGAGCTGAAAATAACCCAAATGATATTGCTTATATATTTTACATTGACATAATGAGTTGAAAATAAAACAGGAGTAATTCAGAAGATACTATTGCAGAATTTGTAGTAGGTGAGTTTTCCTGATTACTCTCTAGAAAGAAAAAGAAGGGAATTCTTCAAAGATTCCTCAGCTCAGACATCTCCAAGTCCTACCAGGCCCTTCTAGTATTCCTTGTTCAGGCTTTCCTTTCTCTACCTATTCTTTTTAATAATCATTTTAATTTGTGCCACAACGGGCTGAATTTTATTTCTTCTTCCCTGCCTAGATTCATATGTTGAAATCTTAACCCCCAAGGTGATGGCAATAAGAGGTAAAGCTTTGGGGAGGCAGTTGATGGAAGAGTACTCCTGAATGGGGTTAACACTCTCACAAAAAACAGCTGATCTCTAATTTGAAATTCTGAAGATAACCAGTTAAACATTATAGGTGAATCTGGGAGCTTAAGGTATACTCACTAAGAGGTGTTCGGCAGATTTAAAACAGAAATGGAGGCACCAGTATCAGTTAAGACCCAGTATCTATGTGGTCCAATTTGAACTGATGTTCCTCCAAGGAATATCACAGAGATCCCTTGCCCTTTCCACCATGGAAGGATGCTACAAGAAGACAACTATTCATCTATGGACAGAAAGTTAGACCTCATCAGACACTGAGTTTGCCTAAATTTTGAACTTCCCAGCCTCCAGAACTTGGAGAAATTAATTTGCTGCCTATAAGTGAACAGTGTAGGATATTTTGTTATAGGATCATAAATAGACTAAGACAGGAACCATCTCCTCCGTAAGATACTGAACTCCTCTGTCCTTAAGTCACACCAAGTATGAGAACAGTTTATTCGGGCCAAAATGAGGATGACCATCTGGAGAGAAAACACAAGTTATATTGCCCAGAATAAGTCTTCTTGAAACACTATTGAACAGGTCTGGGTTTTTATAGATTAAACTAAATGAGCAAGAAGGAGGTTATAGCAAATCATTTATCACAATTGCATTTGACAAGAATAGCACAATATGCTTATTGGTTGTTGATCACTTACATTATACATTCCATGTAAGAGCTGTCATAAAGAGAAACAGGCTTTTACTTCATAGCATCAGAGAGTCTGCAGAAATCTGATGTGCTGGGTCAGAATGACCCAGGTGACTAGTCTCATGTTTCCTCCAGGGCTAAAGACTTCTATGAAGTCATTCTTGTGGCCTAGTAAATCCATTCTTATTTCCCCTTTTTGGTCCAAATCTTTCTCTGGGAAGCCTTGATGATTGACAGGTGGTTCTCAAAGCTTAAGAGCAGTAGGTCCCATGTGGTTAGGAAAGCTCATTTTTAAGTAGTCATGTCTCACACAGGAGTGAAAGAGAAGGCTGCATTCAGGAGGATAGGGCTCAATCTTTGTTAGCAACACAGGGTCTCTTGATTGCCTGTGACCTCTGTCCTGCAAGTGTGGTAAATTCTTAAATCATGTCCAATCATTGGGCCACCATAATTATAGTTCTTCCTACAGTTCTGAACACTTAGATACAGAAAAGACAGTCAATTTATAAAAGACAAAAACTGAACAGGGAGTGATAATCAGCAAAAGAAAAACTTGAAATTCTGAAGATAACCAGTTAAATATTATAGGTGAATATGGAAGCTTAAAGTACAATCACTAAGAGGTGTTTGGCAGAGGTTTAAAACAGAGATGGAGTCACCAGTATCAACTAAGACCTGATATCAATTTGGTCCAATTTGAATTGATGTCCCTCCAAGGAATATAAAGGAGAGAAAAAGTAGCTTCCTTGTTTCCTCATGGTTGAAAGTTCCATCTGATTGTATCTGAAGGAATTTGAGACAATGGGTTTAAGTTGGAAACCCATAACTTTTCTCTCTCTCTCCCCTTAAACACTTCATGTGAATTTATTCTCGTTCTACCTGATGTTGGTGAGCAGTTTCACAAATAAATCAGTTTCTTCCTTAGAGTTCTGGAAATCCTTAGACCAATGGAATGATCTTGAGGTTATCAGAAATCTGTTTTGTCAGTTATTTCTATCCTTCTGATGAAACTACTTGAAGACACACTTTGTAGGATTATAATTGCTTGCATAAAAGCTTCCGAAGAGGAATTAGAATAAGCCTTTTTAACTGTGAGAAATACTTAAAATAGCCATGGGATTGATGACAGTTCAACAAAGACAATGATTATTTCTGTAGAATAAAATAATTTATTATCACATTTATGACTGACTAATAGTATATACTGGGACATATTAGATATCTAGAAATCTCATACAATTTTGGAACACATAATAAAACCACATTTATATTTATATAAATATAGATCTAATATATGTTTTGGGACCTAAAGTTAGTTTTAGATCAAAAAGACTTAATTTTGGAATTTGATTTGTGGAAGTTTTTTAACTTTCCACACTTTTTAAAAAACTTTTTTAAAAGACTAGATCTGGGATAATCTTAGTTATCTATTTAATTGAAGTGAAAATAAAAGAATATAAAGGCAAATAAAGAAAATTACAGAGTTTTTGTTTGTTGGGTATTGGGGATTGAACTCAGAGGCATTCAAGGACTATGCCACATCCCCAGCCCTATTTTGTATTTTATTTACAGACAGGGTTTCAGTGAGTTGCTTAGCATCTCACCATTGCTGAGACTGGCTTTGGGCTCACAATCCTCCCGCCTCAGCCTCCCAAGCCACTGGGATTACAGGTGTACGCCACCATACCCAGCAAAAGTTACAGAGTTTTAACAAAATTTTCACCCTCTCATGATTGAGAAGACTCAATTGTTTTAAGGAATCAGGGCCTAATAAGACACAACCACAAGAATTTTGTTAGAACACAGTATCTTAATCTCCTAGGCCAGTTACCTAAGAAGTGGGGGCGGGAGGGGCACATTATTTCTTATTAAGAGCCCATCAATATTCTAAGAAAACCTCATTTTAACACTAGTTATTTTTGTACTGGTGTACTTTTAATATAAAATCTTAAACTATAAATCATCTTCTTTTAATTTTGGACAATTTGAATACACATAAAATTCCTTTCATAGGATTCATATTTTATAAACCTTCTATAACCTGCTTAGACATTTTAGAGCATGCTTAGATCTTTAGTTTTGCCTAATAGTGTTTTTTCTTCTCATTTTGCCCACATAAAATTCTTTCTCAAATAAAAAGTACTCTTTTTCTTTTAACTTGCTTTACCAAAAATACATCCTCATAACTGACTTTATAAAACACATCTTCTTTCCTGACATCTAGTGTTGTCAACATAAATTAACAATTCTGCTTTAAAGTAAAAAAGGAAATATTTTATTCTAAGCCAAATATAAGAGGTCATGTCCTGGGAATGTGAATTCAAGTTACGTTGAATGGTGTGTTCCAACACAGAAGAAGTTATGTGAACTTACATGGTCACAGAACAAAAGAAAGTCATAAATCAATACATTCACCAGTATATTGGTGAAGGCATCAGGTAGATGGGTTATAGCAAGGCAGGGAAATCTCTACGTTTCAAATATGGTCTTATAGCACTCAACTTTAAGGTTGGTGAAGCGTGAGAAGCCTAGAGAATATTTCTATTTATCCCAAGAACATTAGGTCAGATGCAAAAGATGTTAGGTTAGTCTGGCACAGGCTGCCTATAATCCCAGTGGCTCAGGAGACTGAGGCCAGAGGATTGGGAGTTCCAAGCCAGCCTCAGGTAAGGGAGGTTCTAAGCAATTCATTGAGACCCTGTCTCTAAAGAAAATACAAAATAGGGCTGATGATGTGGCTCAGTGGTCAAGTACCCTGAGTTCAATCCCTGGTACTGCCCCCCGCAAAAATGTTAGGCTATTAAAGAGCCTAAGAGAATCCAATGTAATATCACCTCTTAACCTGCAACATTCCTTCACAGTGTTTTATTCAAGATCACATAGCAGGATTTTTAATATAGATGCTGTTTCTTCAGAGAACTTCCATTTATGGTGTTGTATCCCTTCTTATTTTTCCATTGAGTTACCATATATTAATCAGCAGTGATTGTGAACTGGCTCCCAGGAGATCGACATCAATTTATAATTTCTAGACATCATGTTTGTTTGTAACCCAAACCTAGAATATATTGTAAAAATATACTTGTTTTTTTAAATCGTATAAAACAAAAATGTTAAAGTATTTAAGCTTTAAACGTGTACTTGATAATTGATGTTTTACTATTTTAACTTATTTACAAGTGACCTAGGCATCTAATGAAAATTACTTTAGTGTAATATGACCTTAAGATTTTCTCAAGTTACCTAACCTTTGAAAGGCATTTGAGTCTATTTTATTTAATTTATGAATGCTCATTTCTTTCTTTCTTTCTTTTTATATTTTGTTTTATTTATGGTTAGACACAATACCTTTATTTTATTTTTATACGGTGCTGAGAATCGAACCCAGTGCCCTGCACCTGCTAGGCAAGCGCTCTACTGCTGAGTCACAACCCCAGCCCGTCATTTATTTCTAAATATATTTGATACCACATGAACAATATAAACACATGTACAAAAATATACATATAGGCATAACATAAATTCCTGTACACAAACATACATAAAAATAAAGACAGAAACAAAAATCTTAGAGCTTTTAGATTCTTCACTTGCTAGCTCTTAAGTCAGTTTTCTATTTTCCTTTTCCTTTAGATTATCAATCTTTTGATTACTTATTTTATGACCCCAAAATGTCACAGTAGCTAGGCAACCTTACATTTGAATTTTTAAGGGTAAGATTCTTTGGTGAAACCAAGAGGGAAATTTACATTTTTAAGAAACAGAACTTAGATCTACAGACCACTATTTTCTGAGACAAAAAAAAGGGCAAAAGTAAAGGCCCAACTAAAATAAAATGGCCCAGGGTGAGGTTTGTTATACAGATTTAAGTCTTTCTCTTAAAGGAGTTAGTGTGCAGAGAGAGAGCCAAACTTAGAAATGGAAATTTCCTTTGTAAATGTGAATTTCTTTTATAAAGTTTTTTAAATTACAAATTAAAATGTCAGAAAATTGTACTTTGGAGATCTATGTGGTTAATAGACTTAAATTCCTCTAAATATGTATATAAAATTACTGACTTTAGTCCTTTTAATGAATTGGGTAAAGAGAATTTTTTATGCCTCTAGGCCAGAGGGAATATTTAGGAAAGCTTCTTTAGAGTTTTCTAAAGCTTTACTTGTTTTAATTTAGTAGAAGTTTCAGTGGTTTTAGAAACAGAATCTTGTAGGAAAGAGACTTTAGAGTCTGTGCATCATCATAGAAGTCTAAACCTGTCTGTTCTGATAGCTTTTGTTGTGGCAATTATTCTACATTTAAAAGCATTTCATCTTTTATCTGTTTGTTTGTTGGTACCAAGGATTGAACTCCGGGGTGCTCAACCACTGAATTGCATTTCCAACCCATTTTTAATTTTTAATTAATTAATTAATTAATTTGTTTGTTTGTTTGTTTGTTTTTGAAACATGGTCTCCCTATGTTGCTTAGGGCCTTGCTAAGTTGCTGAGGTTGACCTGGAAATTGTGATCCTCCTGTCTCAGCCTCCTGAGTTGCTGGGATTATAGGCATATACTACCACATTCAGCTGCATTTCATTTTTTGAAAGAAGGAAATGTGTTGTAAGTTATTAAGAAATTCCTAACAAGAAGTTATATTTGTGAAAATGGGACAAGCAGAAAGAAGTGAGAGCCTAGAAGACACACTTGGAACATTATGTCCTAGGACTGTAAGCAGTCATATGGTGATTAGAAATCCTCACAATTAGAATATTTTCCAAGGAAAGAGATAATTTAAAGTGGCTCCATTCAGTTTCTATCAGAGCTATGATTTGTTATCCATTAACAGACATTTAAATTTCTTCTAAGGTGTTAGTAAGGGAAAAGAGGAATCTCTGCAAATTCTCAGGGAAACCCTATCCGAGTTAGATGGATTGTCTTGATGAGGTTTAAAAAGAAGGAAGGGTATGAGTGTTACCAGAATCCTATATCAAAAGTCCAACACTGGTGAAACCAACAAATCAGGTCTGGTCACCCAACCCAAAATCCAAATGGAAAAATAATGGTGAAAAGCAGGAAAGGGACTTTAATCAGTATAGTTATGGTGGGAAGACAAGGAGACCAATATTTCCAGCCCTGTACTGAGATGAGCTGCCAGATAATGTAGAAGAACGTGACCACAAGTGTGCATGTTGGTGGAGCAACACTGGTCAAACTGTGGTCTGGTGGATCATCAGCTCAGAATTGGTTAGGCCAGGCCTGTCAGCAATAAGAAAGTTATGGTTGCATGGGGGACACTCTCACCTCATCACAAGATGTTTAGTGGTCAGACCTGTTGTTCCTGGAATCCAAGTTTTATGACTCAGAACAATGCAGACTTGAAAAATGGAGGCAGAGAAACCTAATATTTTACATGTATTGTCCCATGTGAATAATTGGTTTTTAGCAAAAGCATCTCTAAGTCCTTGTTACATAAGGAAGAAGCTTTGACATCTGTTCTAAGTCCCCAGAAGTGTCATAGTTCTCTGACGATGGATTGAACCCAGGCCTTGGAGGGAGAGGGCTGAATCCTGGTCACGCACTGTATCAGCAGCATTGGTGAGAGAAGGCGTAGAAGAAAAGGAAGCTTTAAAAGAGTTTTAGTTCAGAAACAGTCTTTTAATTTTTTATTTAATGTTTGAGAGGAAGGCAAAATTTTTTTTTCTGAGATATATTTAGAAGCTTTTAAGTATCATTGAAAATGAGCCTCCCACTCTTTTCTTGGGTTTTAAAACTGCATTTTTCCAATTGAGCATGCAAATGTACCAATTTTAGAAATTCAAAAGATCCCTATTTTAGCCATTGGAGTTTAAGATTACCCTTAGATTAGACTATTTTCCTAGGTACCAGCCAGATGAGGCTGCCTGTGAGATATATAAAACCAGGTGGAGTTTCATTGAAGGAAGGGCTCAAGCTTTGATGAGCAATTTTCAATAACTTAGAGTCCTTTGAGATGTGACCAAGCTGGGGCTATGTGTTAGATCTAATGTGCTGCTCGTGAACTTTATTCATCCAAGTATCTTACTTGAGTCAATTTTGTTCATTTACCCGTCTCAGAAATTCAGTCGCCTTATAGTAGGTAGGGTACTTAAGGTGCTCAGTGACCATCTGTGGTTACATGGATCCCATCAGAACTGAATGTTCCTAAAATACTTTTTCTGGTGGAAGTCCCTCTGAGACGGCGACATGTCACATGTCATGGACTAAGATTTCCATTAAGGTTTTGGTTGTCTAAAGCACCTTTTGAGCTGAAAGAGTGTTTCTCCATCTCTCAATTTTTTTTTGCTTTGTTTTATTTTTCCTTCAGAGACAGTTTTATTCTCAAGTGTTTTCATTGAGGTTAGACGAAAGAAGATGAGTCACAATGGTAAATAGGAATCATGAAGTATTAGTAACTACCATTTACAGAGGGCTTTTAATAAATCAGCTGAAGAAAAATCCTTAGGACACTTAGCAGAAAGCAACCCTTCATCCTGCACTTACCTTCTGTAAGGAGGATTTAAAGCAATACTTGTTATGGACCAAAACAACCTGCCTTCATCCCAAACCTGAACCTTCTGCAAATGAAGGTGAAAGGCAGTACTCATTTTATAGAAACAGAACCCTACTTGCTTTAAAGAAATAGAACTCTATTCCTAATTTTCCTGATAAGGGTTAGAAGACAGCTCAAATAAAACCCAGACTCAACCAAAGATCTGGGAGACGTGGGATCCCAAGAGGACTCACACCTGATGTCTGGCTGAGCCCTGGAATCAGAGAACACACTAGATTCAGTTGCTGGTACTATGGGCTGAGTCTTGATAGACACGGAGGAAGCAAGGGAGGCACTTGAGGGTCCCGCTAGAATCTCCAGAAATGTCAACCTAAAAGAGACATTGAGGCATGCTGAGCATAAGAACAAAACTCCATTCAAACCAAAATGAGGATTGTCACCCAGGGGAAAAAAAAAAACAACGCAAAGTACAATTGCCCAGAATCAGCGCTCCCCAAATGGTAAAGGGACTGGGTTTTTATAGATTTTAAAAATAATAAGGAAGTTAGCGTAATCCACTTGTTACAGTTGCATTGGTCAACAAGAGTAGCTCAGCACCCTGACTGGTCATTGGTCTTATACATTCTAGAGGAAAACTGCATTAAACAAAAAAACACCTTTATGGTTAGTTTGTTAGTTTGTTTGTTTGTTGCAGGGGTGGGTGAGTACTGTGTACTAAGCCCAGGTCCATGTGCATGCTAAGCAAGTGTTCTTTTGTTGACTCACATCCCCATCCCCGAGGAAAAGGCTTCTGCTATGTTATTTTTTTTTTATCTTCAAATCATCAGAAACCTGCCATACAAGGTCAGAATGACAGGTGACAGCTCTCTCCTGCTTCAAGTTTTTTTTTTTTCCCCTAGGCAATAGAATTTTGTGACTCCATTATTGTGACATTTTAAATCCTTCCTCATCTGAAAGTCAGGGGCTGTCTTGTTTTCCTCATCCTACTTGAACATAAAATTCCAGAAAGGAGAGATTTGTGTTGACTCCCAATGCGACTCAAGCACCTAGGATTGTGCCCAGGGTTCCGTTGTTTGTTGAGCAAATGAAGAAATGGTTTTCAAAGCATGTTCCTGTTTAGACCTTTCTCTCTATCCTAATGGGATAAGAGAAAGCTAAGTCTAAATGCAAAGCCATGGATGGAAATTCCAAGGACCCCACTCAGATGCCTCCTTGGAGCGATTCCTCAGCACCCTACAAATACAGTGGTCTCTCCTTTGTCCACCTATCATGAATTCTGACATCACTCCCGAGAAACTTATCTAATATGGGTTCTTTAGGCAGATATTTGTAGAAGGGTTTCTGTGCTAGAGGAAGAAATGTCTTTATCTAGATCATATTCCACTTTGCTGATTGGAGAGGAGATAGGCAGGATTATAATATCAGGAAAACATGAGAGTTCATGAAACCAGCTGTATTCATTGGCTCAGGCTTTCATAACAAAATGCAAAGCTCAGTGCCTTGAACAAAAGAAATTAAGTTTCTCTTGGCTCTGGAGGCTAGAAGTCCAAAATCAAGATGCCAACAGTGTGGTGTCTTCTGAGTCCTCTCCTCGGGGTTTGTACCTGGCCACCTTCTTGCTATGACCTCAAGTAGCCTCCTTCTGCTACACACCCCTCCCTGGTATTTCTTCCTCTTCCTATGAGAATGTCAGTCCTATCGGATTATGGCCCTGCTCTTATGACCTCATTTAATCTTAATTACCTCTTGAAAGGCCTTATCTTTAAATACAGTCACATTAGGGATTAGAGCTTCAACACATGAATTTGGAAGGAGAAACAATTCAGTTTGCAACACCAGCCCTATATACATAATAAAACACAAGTCCAGGTTCTATATACACATTTATTATTATTATTATTATTATTATTATTATTATTATTATTATTTTTAATGCTACAGAGTAGGCACTACAGCCACTGTCCTCAACCTTGGCTGTGCATTGGAGCCACATGGGCCACTTGTAAAAATCCCCAAGCAGAGACTGCACCCAGGCCAATCAATCAGAATCTCTGGGGATGGGGGTAGGGGAGGGGGTGGGGGATTGGGGGGTTGTCCAGGCAGGTAAATTTTCAAAGCTTCCTGAAGATTCCAGCATGCATGCTAAGGTGGAGCCTAGCTCTCAATGATCCCAGGACCTGTTATTTCTGTCTGCCAAGTAAGAAGTATTGCTCAGTCCCATCTGGACCTTCTGTCCCTCCTTCCTTGCTCCACCCAGTCTTTCCCATGTATTCTCTCCATCCCAGTTCAATTTTAGCCCACTAAACGAAAACTGAAAATTTTTGGAGCCTTTCGTGTGACTCCAATAATAATAATGTGGCATTATTTCTACTTAAAACAAACTTTACTATTATTGGCGGGGCTTGCCCCCCCCCCCCACTGCCAGAGGAGTTGCATTTTTCTGAGGGACACTAATATTTTTACTAATATTGCAAAATTATTAAGGCATCTAAGAATGTATTAACTTATTTTATATAGGAGGGATTATGATGAGTTTTCCATGACTTCATTATGATCTTTTGGAAAGGTTCCATTACTATGAGGAAACCAAGGTTTTCTACCTTAAGGGGCACCCCAGATATTCAAGCCCAGTCCCAGGTTATCTCAGAAAATCAGTTTGTATCCTCTATTTGGTGTTTTCACAACTTGGCTGAAAATAAAACTCTATCGAACAATTTGTTGACCTGCTGGAAAATTCTGAAATTGACCCTGAAATTAAATCCGGAATGGATTTGAGAATCTGTATTTTTAACCTTGGTATCTGGTGTTCCTGGGCATTTCTACCACATGACGATATGTTGCCTTAGTTGGGGGATCCTCAGACGTTCATGTGTGTAAAAGGGGATTTGTTAGATACAGAGTGGGTCCAGCATTGGCTTGAGATGCTGTGTGTCCTTACCTAGCTTATGGTGATTTGACATTGCTGGTCCACAGACTGCATTTTGAGAAGAAACTTGCTAAGTTTTCCAAGAACAAAGTTCAGAGAACACAGTTGATTCTCCATCCACTGTAGTGGACATTGATTTGTAGGAACCTCTTCATATGTCTTTGAGGAAACAAAAATATAGCACTTTCTAGACAGCAATATCAATATGAGCTCAGGGCTCTAAATGCATTTTATAAATAGCACCACAGATAAATTACCTCTTTAGAAAAACAGCACATCTTGTCTCCATCAGACATTAAGCACATATCTGATTTATTCTTAGATTAGAGAGTTCTTCTCCCAAATTAGGTGCTTAAAAAGGCATTGGATTCAGGAATAAATTAGTATATTAACCTTTAAGTTGCTTTAAAGGAAGGTCTTACATTTTATGCCTATTCTATCACTGAGATGGCTGTGAATTTTCATATGAGTAATTTATATAACATATACATCTCAGATAATGCCATTGATGGATTGATGGATTTGTAATTTGATGGCATTCTCTGGAGGTGGTGGCAACTCTAGGAGGTGGGGCCTGGTTGAAGGAAATAGGTCACTAGGACATACCCTGGAAGAGGACATCTTGTTCCTGACCCCTTTCTTTCTCTCTCTACTTACTGGTTTTCATGAACTAAGCAGCTTTACTCTGCCACATCGTTTGCCCATGATGTTCTGCCTCACCTCAGACCCCAAACAATGAAACTGGAAAACTATGAATTAAAACCTCTGAGACTGTGAGCCAAAATAAATTTTTTCCTTGTCTACATTGTTTTTCTCAGGTATGTTGTCATAGTGTCAAAGAGCTGATTAACATACCCAGTGACTGTGTATTCTTGCATGGCTGGTGGATAGTCAGGCCAGGGACTCACACAGGTGGTTCATTCCTCAACTAGAATGCCTTCAAGCAAGCTTTTTATGTGACTGAGTAAACTAAAGGGATGAATATTTGTGGGAAACCTTTTCAACATTGATGAAAAGCCAAATTTGAAAAATGTAAAATTCAGGTGGACCTGCTAGTATTAAACAGGTGTGGTCTCTTCTTCCTTTGAGACAAGGCTTATTCAGGAAGGCTAGTAGCTGTTTTCTTTCATAGTTCTACCTATGAAACCCATTTTACTTGCTTCTACCTGCACCACCACCTCTACCACCATCAGAATTTCATCTCCTAGCTCTATATGACTTCCAGTTTTTAGGATACCCAGTGTTTACTTCATGTCACTTCACACATTTTACATGGGGCACCACCTTTTCTAGCCTCAGGTATGAATTCAAGTTCTATGATGAGGCTTGTTTGAAAAGCTCTTCATATGAGACAAAGCCTAATTTCCAATACCCATAAGGTTGTGGTAAAGAGAATATTTGATACAAAGTTCTTTTTTTTTTTTTTTTAATCAAACAAAGGCAGGGTTGACTCTTGATATTCCCGGAATAGAACCTCTTATGACAGACCTTAAACGGCCTTAATTTAAAGCAGGTGTATAAAATACAAAATGGTATTTAAAGAGGTGTAGAGATATTAATTAATATAGGCCTACTGAAATGCCAGGGATATCATCACTTCTGAAAATTGAATTAAGCCCTGAATGTCAATGCTAAATTAACATGAATAGACTTATCTATCCCTGTCCAAAAATATTTCATCCACAAACTGTGTAATACATGATGATTAACCAGAGGTTACAGATTCTAGCTGAAGCCCAATCAAATTCTTCAACATTCTAATAGAGGAGTATATTCAGGTCAAAGAATATTAACAGAAAAATTTCCATCACTTAAAGGGCAAGCAGAGCAAGTGTTTAACGAAGTGTTGAAAGTTTGCTTAATTGTTCTCTTCTTGATCTATTGTTCTTGATGAATTAGAAAACCTGTATGCTGCAAGTTATACTATAATTATTTCAAATATGCAGGCCCTTCTTTTAAAAAAGAGTTTAATTGCTGTGACTTATGAAAGTTAGAGAAACTGGAAGCATAATTAAAAGCTGATAACTTAGTTGAAAGAATGTTCATGTTCTTCTCTAGAAATAGAAATTTGCTAAATGCATGCTTGGAAGAGAGCTGGGGTTCCAAGGCAGGGTGCAATGAGAGGTCCTCTGTAAGGGACCTAGGATTTGGGGTTATTTGGGGATTTTTCCTGAGCACAACTTGCCTTTGATATGTAAGACTCGATAATCATGAATTGCATTGTTCCTATGTCAGTACTATTTGCATTATATTAAGGGTCTCTGAAACTACAGAAAATTATAGATTTGTTGTCTATGAACAACAAGACATATTCTCCAGTTGTTTTTCTTCTCAAAAGCTTGTCTCCTAAGTGTACTCAGTATTTAAATGAATGTTCCATGATTTCTTCTTCCTCCTCTTCCTCTTCCTACTCCTCATCCTCCTTTCTCGCCTCACTCTGAATGGAATATGTCACTACAAAGACATTTCAGGAATCAAGTGCCTCTCTTTTGCATAAATCCCTCTAAATCTATGGTTAAGTCCAAAGCATAAGATTATCAAAGTAGTTCCCATCCGAATTTAGGTTATCATTTATACTTTCCCTGAAGTGAGATTCTGAGAAAAAAATTCAAACAAATTTTGGGGTGATCTCACCTAGATTTTATTTAGCTTTACCAACTGACTCTGAATGGGCCACTGATCTTTTCACAAAGAGGCGGGGTCCTTAAACACAGAGGCAGTGCTTGTCAATTCAGCTGTGTTTGAATTTGTAGACGAGTGGTTCTCAGCCTGTGATCCCTGGAAGCAGCAGCTTCCTTGAAATGCAATGGGAATATAACTCTCAGGCCTTACCTGTATTACTTAGCTTTCCAAGGATCTTAAAAAATACCTTAGGTAGATGGTGGAATGTGATAGACATCATTATCCAAAGTACATGTATGAAGACACGAATTGAGTGTCAACATACTTTATATACAGAGATATGAACAATTGTGGTATATAGGTATAATAAGAATTGCAATACATTCCGCTGTCATTTTTTTAAAAATCAATTTAAAAAAATACCTTAGATAAGCAACTTGAAAAAGAAAACGTTTATTTTGTCAGATGGTTTCAGAGGTTTCAGTCCGTGGTCACTTGGTCCCATTACTTGGGACTAAGGGTGAAGCAGAACATCATGGTGGTAAGAGTGAGAGGTAGAGCAAATCTACTAACCTCATGACATCTGGGAAGGAGAGAAAGAAAGGTCCAGGGTCCCAATACCCCCCGTCCAGGGCATGCTCCCACTGACCTAACTTCCTTTCACTAGGCCCCACCTCCTAAAAATTTCATTGTCTCCCACTAATGCCATAGGCTGGGAGTCAAGCTTTTTTTTTTTTTCACTATTCTAAATTTATTTATTTATTTTATTGGTTGTTCAAAACATTACAAAGCTCTTGACATATCATATTTCATACATTAGAATCAAGTTGGTTATGAACTCCCAATTTTACCCCAAATACAGATTGCAGAATCACATCGGTTACACATCCACATTTTTACATAATGCCCTATTAGTAACTGTTGTATTCTGCTTTTAACCCACAGGCCTTTGGGGGACATTCAGTGTCCCAATGGGGGGAAGTTCAATGTCCCAGCATAACCTACTGAATCAGTGCCTCTGGAAATGGGCCCAGCAATGGGTTTTAAGAAGCCCTACAAGTGATTCTGACACACATTTCAATCTGAGAACCAATTTTGTCTGTTCTTGTTTCAACCTGATACTAACCCAAAATTCCACTATTTGGAAATGGGTAGCATTCATTTTTATGACCATTTGTGTTAGACATATAAATTTGAATAATTTCAATGACTGGATGGGTATGGGGTTTTACTTTGAGGTGTAAAAATATTTTGGAAATAGATGGACACTTGGTTGCACAATATTGCGAGTTTAATAAATACACTGGATTCTTCACTTTAAAATATTTAGTTTAATGTATACATGAATTTCACCTCAAGTTCTAAAAAAATACAAGAGACATGAGATCACTTTAATACTCAAGTGATTTAGTTATACCTGTCTAAACAATAAACATCAAGATTAAAAATTTTTCCAGTTCTTAATCATTCTTTTTTGGGGGTGGGTGTGGTATTGGGGGAACTCAGGGGAACTCGACCATAGAGCCACATTCCCAGGTCCTATTTTATATTATTTTTTAATTTTGATAGGGTCTCACTGAGTTGCTTAATACTTCTCTTTTGCTGAATCTGGCTTTGAACTTGCGATCCTCCTGCCTCAGCCTCCCAAGCCACTGGGATTAAAGGCATGAGCCACTGTGCCCAGCAAGTTCTTAATCATTCTTATTTTAAATGTGTTTTTACTTTTTTGGCACATATGATGATATGCTATATTTTAATTATACAACTACCAAAAGTTTCCAAGTTTACATACAAAATAGAATACCTGTAACACTGTGACTTTAGTGCTAGTAATGTGACATTTTTCATTAGAATTTCTTGATGGGTCAAGAAATAGTTTTGTTTTTGTGTTTGTTTTTAATTTTTTAAAAATATTTTTTTAGTTGTAGATGGACACAAGATCTTTATTTATTTTTATGTGGTGCTGAGGATTGAACCCACTCCCTCACATGTGCGAGGCAGGTGCTCTACCACTGAGCTACAGCCCCAAACCAACATAGTTTTTGACTGCAAACAAAACAGGACAAATTATTATTTATTTGTCTATCATTGCCAGGGTGATGATTAATATAGAAAGAGTAAAAATTGAGCTTTTAAAATGAACTCTGAGAAGCTGGGGGTGTAGAGCACTTGCCCAGCATGGGCCACAGGCCCTGGGTTCAGTCCCCTGAACCACAAAAGACAAACATCAATAACAAAAGCATAGTTAAGTCTGAAAAAAAAATGCCTTCTACCATGCCTTCCCTCATGCTGCCCAATTCAGAAGTCCATTTATATAAAATTCTATGAATAAAATTTTATTCCTTATGAAACTGATATAGAATACTATATTTTATAACATGATCTGAGGATGCCCACTGGAGTTGTGTGGCAGAAGGCCCTTGAGTATTGACCTGTCCAAATAGAGGATTTGTTAGTTTCTGAGGATATTTGTTGTCCATATCATTGGGAGACTTGAAAGTTAATTTACCAGGGGAAAGAAAAAGATTCTATGAAGTTTCCACTAAATGTGGAAAACATAAATCAATTAAAGCTTAAAAATAACCTTTTATTTTATTACATAACCTGGTAAGATACAGGATGAATTACAATGTAGAATATTGGAAAATGTTTTAAAATATGCAAAACAAAATAATTCCCCTACCCACTTAGAACTGAGAAATAAAACGTGTTATATATTGTGTTTGTATACATGCATGAACACAGAGCACACACGCAAGATAACACTCAACAACATAAGAGCACATTCCATTCTGAAACCTGTGTTCCTCTAACTGCATTTTGATATTTCCCCTTGATGAAATGGACAGGAGAGGAGGTGTCCAGATGTAACATGGATATGGATGCAACAAGCTTGCTAGAGAATGGTACACGGGGACAGTGGTTGTTGGTGCTGAGGGCCAGCTGGGGAGTTAATGAGGTAGATTATTGGTATCTACCCGAAGGCATGTTATCCCCCCACAATTTTTTTAGAAAAAAATACATTTATGAAAATTGATCCAAAATAAAGATTATTTTTAAAAATCAAAAATCAAAAATCAAAAAAACCTTAAAATGGTTTTCAACATCTTATTTTAAAGAAAAAGCTCAGAGCTCAGAAGGGTTTAGAAGAAATTGGTTAAGGATTGTTTTAAGGATTTCCCAGTATTCCAACTATTGGACTTGGTTCACTTAATCAATTGATTAATCCCCCACAATTGAATACACTGATTGCTTCCAATTTTTCATTAGGGCATGTGACACCATAACTCACTTCCTTGCACCCATATTCTGTGCTTCTGCCAATGATGTTTTCCAACACAGTAATTTGTCTTCTCTCTATGTACACTAAAATCATCAACCTCTCTCTTTCTCTGTCATATGTTTCAGTGTATTGTATTCTTTTTAATTTTAGTATTAGTATCTATTTTATGTTGAATGTTTTCTCTCATAATATCATCATCCTGATCTAATGGTATATAAAAAAATCTTCCTACAATTTAATTATCATGCTTTTCTAATTTTTTCAGATTTTTATTTAATCATAATTATGATCTTACTGAGATAGTAAAATATCTGAATTAATTTTTTCAAAATAGTTCAAAAATTATCTTATCATCATTTATTGAATAATGTATCTATCGCTTTCTCTACAGATTTGAAAAACAAATTTCTTATATCAGGTGTATAACTAGAGCAAATTTCTGAATATCTCTGTGACTTAGTTTCTTCCTCTGAAGTAAAATAATAAGCACCTATCCCAAAATGCTAATAGATGTAAAGTGTTTTAAAAGTGCCTGGTGCAGAATAAAAACTCAATTGATATGACATTATTACAAGCAGTATGATTGCTTCCATTTATAAATTTTTGCCCTACCCAGTCGTGGTGGTGCACACCTGTAATTCTAGCTACTGGGGAGGCTGAGGCAGGAAGATTGCAAGGCCAGACTCAGCAACTTAGCAAGGCCCTGTGACTCACAGCAAGACTGTCTCAAAATAAAAAATAAAATGGGCTGGAGATGTGGATCAGTGGTAAATACACCCCTAGGTTCAATCCTTATGTGTGTGTGTGTGTGTGTGTGTGTATGTTTAACATTGAAATAGCCTCTCAATTGGCTTCCCTTTATCCCGTTTTACATATGACAAAGTGATCTTCCAAAAAGTATAAATCAAATTATTGATTTATATTTATATTTGTTCACTTGATCAATTGATTAATTCCCCATAATTGAATACACTGATTGCTTCCAATTTTTCATTAGGGCATATGACACCATGACTCATTTCCTTACTCCTCTATTTTGTGCCTCTGCTGATGATGTTTTCCAACACAGGAATTTGTCTTCTCTCTATGTACACTAATCTGCATTAAACCTAACAGCTTTCCACTATGTTTCAAATTCTGTTCTACAATAACCCATGAGATTTGGTCCAGAAATTTTCCCCCAGCCCCACCACCTCATCACAAATCAGTGACCCTATCTCCTGATTAGTTCCAGCCTCTCAGGACCTTATATTCCTGGACCAAGTCAATGCATTCCAACCTCATTGGCATAACGTGGAACATTCTTCCCCAAACTCTTGTGTGGCTTCTTCTTCTCTCATCTCTGCTTCGTCATTTGGGTCTCTCTCTAATGACCATCTAAAGCCACTCCTACCCCCATTCCTCCTGTTGTTTAATTTTGTCTCATTTTATTTTCTTCTACAAGAAACATTATATGCCCTACAAACATATGCTTGGCATGTGTCTTGCCTTTATTAAATATGTGTTGAATTCATGAATGGGTAAATGAATGGATAAAAACAGGATGAAGAAAAATGGCTGAGTCTAATAGATTTAAAAATGAGAACTTTTAAAAATTAGATGTAGAATTGATCAGTGGTCCAGAGGAAGGGGATAGAGGGGAAGAGAGGAGGGAAGGGAAAGAAACAGCACTAGAAGCTGAAATGGAGCAAATTATATTCTATGCATATATGATTATGTAAAGTAAACTCCAATATTATGTATAACTATAATGCACTAAGACATTTTTAAATGACTAAAAAAAAGTATATGAGGCAATGCATATGATAAATGGCTTGATTTATCCATTCCACGTGTGTGTGTATGAGTGTGTGTGTGTGTAGAGAGAGAGAGAGAGAAAGAGAGAGAGAGAGAGAGATAAAGTTGTACAGCATACATATATACAATTTTTTCATGTCATGTAGATAAAGAAATTATTTTTAAACGACTATAATATATGGGGCACTGGGAATGTGCTGTATCATAACCTGTGTGTGACTACAGGATGTGTATAAATATAAAAATCCTCAAGCTATACATTTAAACTAAGGCACTCTGTGCTCTTTAATGTATATATGTTATACCTTAAAGCTAAATCTGTAAACATATGTTTAAAATGCTATAGATGAGACAAAGTTGAAATCTTATGCCCAACTTAAAAGTTTCTGTTTTCACATAGTCTAGGATCCAATAGCACATGTAAATTTAAAATTTATTTTAGAATGAGCTTGGGGGTTACAAAGATTTTGCACTCTGTCATGTGTTTGGAAAACAAAATCATTCTCTTTATTCAAGGTAGTAAATGTACTTTAAAATGAGCTAGTAATCAAGTCTGGCTTAAAGGAAAAGGGTTGGCCCACAGAGCAAACTGTTTCAGCTCAAAAACACTTTGTCATGTGATCTTCCATTATAACCACATGACATTTGTTAAATATCGGAATAAAAAACATTTCCTGACGTTTAGATAATGATACTTAGATTTATAGGGTGGTTTCTTGTCTAAGACACTAATGCCTTTCATAAAAATGTTTCACAAATGTATTTTATAAAAATACAAATAAGATTCAGTTGGCATAGCGACATGCACCATGTAGCAACTCAAATATTTTCTGAATAAATAACTGAATATGTGAGGGTAAAAAGTAAAAATAGTAGAAGTAATTATTTGAGGATCAAACAAAGCTTTATTTTAGTTACAGTTTCTGACATTTGTATGGATTCAATATTTATTTTAATATAATCAGAAGACTGCAATAATTATCAGTTGTTCAACAGTGATGACCTGTGTAGTTCAGTATCATTAGTTCTGAAAATGTTTTGATATGCATAATATGTAGACACCTTAGTCTTTTAAATGCTCCCCTAAAAATCTGGCCCATGCATACCTGGGACTTTTTTTAAGCCAAGAAGTTAAATGCTCTGCTCTTATTCCCTGCTAAAATAAGAAAAAACTTTATTGATTTGACGGTGTTATTTTTGTCCAACTTTTTTCTCTATTCAATTTCATTCATTTACACAGAAGGCAAAGAACAAAACAAAGTGTTGGCTACTGGGGCTTAGGCTACTGATTTTAGATAGAATTATGTGGTAACTATACATGTCCCAAAGATGCTAGACCTGATTCAAACCTTTTTTTAAAATTTTTACACATCAGAATGAGGTTAAAATTTGGAAACACCCCAGCGTTTGGATGAGATGGGAGCACTAAGGTAGGGCTAAAGAGAGTGGAGCATTGAACGTCGTTATACCTACCTAAATGTCTTTCTAAGTTGTGTATGTTCAAAGTGGTGACTATGACACATCTGTGGAGTCAGAATCTTCCCTTTTAATCATCCTCTTTTGCTTAAACTCATAACCATCATCAAGCCTGGAAAACTTGAAAACCAATTTGAGGTTTCCTTCAAACACACTGAATTCTATGGTTCACACATAAATTCAGGAACAAATTTTTTCCAAGCATTTGTGCATATGAGGGAGGTACACAAGTACCTTAGTGTGAATATCTGCTTTTGCACACCAGTTAATTAATTTTTTGAAAATATACAGTTCAGTTGTTTTTATTATATACAATCATTTAGTGTAGTACTTATTCTCCCATTGCAATCATTAATCTTTCTGTCCTTTCTGTCTTAATAGATCTGACTATTCTAGAAAGTTCATTTAAATGCAATCATTTAATACAGGATCTTTAGTGATTGGCTTCTTTCACCACCCAAATGTTTTCAAGATTCATACACTTTATAACATCCATGGGTACTTGGTAGTTTTTTATTGGTAAATAATCCATTACATAGATATGTTTATGTTTTGCTTATCTATTTAGTAGTTAATGGATATATAGATTGTTTCAGCTTTGGGGCTGTTGTGGAAAATATTGCTATAAACTTTCACGTTCAAGCTTTTTAATGAGAATGCATTTATTTCTCTTGGTATATATCCAGGAGAGGAAGTGCAGGGCCAGAAGGTAGCTATGCCTACCACCTTAAGGAACTGCAAACTGTTCTCCACACTGCATATCATCAATAGCAGTGCATTTGATAAGTCTCTTATTAAGTAGAACATACAAATATTTTCTTCCATTCTGTTGGTTGTCATTTTTCCTGTCCTTTTCAATGCAATATTTTTTTTGTTTTGAGGGGGGGCCTTTTGTTTTTAGTTTTTGTATTGTGGATGAACCCAGGGACTCACATATGGTAGCAGATTCTCTACTATGGAGTCAGCCCTCCACCCCACTTTTTTCTTATTTCTGATAAAATCAAACTTAGCTTTTTTTGTTTGTTTTGTTGCTTGTACTCTTTATATGTAATAAACCATTACGTAACTCAAGGTCTCAAAGATGTATATCTATATTTTCTACTAAGATCTTTACAGTTTTAGCTCTTACATTTAGGTCTATGATACATTTTGAGTTTTTTGTATATTAGTGTGAATTAGTTCAACTACATTATAAAAATGATGAGAAGTTTTATTTTAAGTGTTTTAATGTTTTTTAAAAATTACCAATTTTAAGACTGAAATCAAATGTAAATTATAAGCATATTAGAAATGTGCTCTATATTTTTTCACATTTTCTAGAAAAATCAACCTACAACCTACATTCCATGTTACTGAGAAAATGTGTTCTTAAATTTATTATTTTATTTTTATTTTTATAGAAGGTAAGGATGAAAAGGGGCAGTGAGATTGAGATTTCTCCCGCATACATGTATGTACCAACTTAGTGCAAATGTTAAATTTTATTTTTAAGCAAAAAGCTTTGTGATTGGAAGGTTTAACAAAACACATGTTCAGAAAACTAAAATAATGCCACTGGGCCCCATCTTCTTGAGTTCTTAGTTAGCAAATATAGGGAAATATTTTGGCTTTGATAAGATTAATCAGAAGCATTAAAAATTCTTATAGAAGGTTAAAATTAAGTATATGTCAGTATCTTTAACAAAGGAATCACCAAGAAAAGTTTCCACTATTGATAGTCAGCTTTTTCTCACTATAAAAAATACCTGAGATAAATAATTTAAAAGAAGAGAAGATGGGTATTGGCTAACAGTTTCAAAGGTTCCAGCCTGCAATCAGTTGGCTCTGCTGTTTTTGGGCCTGTGGTGAGACAGAATATCATGGAGGCCTAAGAGTGTGGCAGAGGAGGCTGCCTGCCTCCGGGTATCCAGAAACCACAGAGAAAGCAGAAAGGGGCACTGTTCCCAAAAAGTCCCCTCAGGAGCACCCCCACCAGTGACCTAACTTCCTTCCACTAGGACTCACTCCTAAGGGTTCTGCCAGGTCCCAATCATACCAAGGATTTGTGACCAAGCCTTCAACAAATTATGAGCCTCTGAGGGACAGTCCAGATCCAAACTATGAGAACTACAGTCAGCTCAAACCTAGTCAGCTTGGTAGGTTATCATAAAATGTTAAACGCTTCTATTATGCCTTTAATAATTAAAAAATAAATAAAATAAAAACTATGAGTTCCTTAATATCTAAAAGCATGACTTCACGTGATTTTAACTTCTTGAACCTCTAAAAAGACAAATACGTTAAGAGGTCTAGAATTACTAGGAGAGCTAGTAACATTGACTAGAAAAGACCTTATCGGTTAAATACAGTTCATGGAGTTTTATTGCCTGAATGTGCAGGAAATATTTAGTGACTCTTTGATCCACTCTCCTAGTGTTTCCAATGGTATTTTAAGAACATCATCTTAACACTATTCATGTACCCACAAACTTTTAAAAGATGTATTCACCTTAAGCTTTCTCCGCTGGAAAACCAGTCAGCTTTATGTCTTACTCTTTATAACTTCCTCACATACAGTCAGGTGGCCACCTTCTGTGTTTCAGAAGCTCTTACTCCATTAGGCTCACAGGCTTCACATATTTTGATCATCTGAATCTTCAGGGCAAAGGTGGTGCCATGTTCACAAACGTATCTCTACTACAAAGAATGACAGTAAAGATATAAAATTTGTCAAATGAATTTTAAAAAGGGACAAGACAAAGAATAGATGAAGGAAGTATGTTTATATACTGTAGAGTTCTTGGAATACGTATGTGTATAGGTGAATCAATTCCTGTAGTAAAAGTCACGTGAATATTCAGGGTTTACCTAAAAGTCAGTGACATAAAATTTCTGGAGGCCATTTTGAAGAAGAAAGCCCTCATCTTTGCCATTCATTGGATGGCAAGGTCGAGGGAAATGTGGAATATCAAGGACAGCTGTCTCCTGCCTCAACTCTCTCCTCTGTAAGCATTTCATGTCTCATTTTCTCATGTTCCTATTTTCCTATTATCCTAAAATTCTCTTCTCATGACCCTAGTAGAAACCCATGAGTTCCACTCCCCCCACAAAAGCCCAGTTTTGCTCTGGAGCACACATCCCCGAAGTACCACATGGCTTGGGATATGTAGGTGCATTGGGATATCATGGATCCACCAAAACCCACAGATCAGTGGTTCACTCCAGACCCTTCTGCCCATTGACTGGCTCAGCCTCATTTACCAGATTCATTAGATTCCCATCACCTCTTTAACCGTAGCAGCTTAAAGCCCCTTCCCCAGTAGAGCTTTCATTATTTAGAAAAAAAATGAAACTACTGACCTAACAAATGATACAGACATACTTCGTTATATGTGAAGGACATTTTCTAAGATGAATTGAAGAAAGACACCATCTATTAGTGATTTTCAGGAAGAATTTTGGGCTGTAACTGGAAAGCCACATTTAACCATTCCCCCAGACATGGCTCAGCTTCATCACAGGTAAAGCAGAGGAAGATCAGATGTGAGGTATGAAATGTGTGAGTTCAAGGACATTCTGCTTGCTTTTCTTTTAACCATAAAGAATTAGAGTTTGGATATTGTGGATATTAGCTTTTATGCATATAATGACAGTATTTCTCTAAAAGACAAAAGAATACACTGAAAGTTTCTTTAAGAAGTATTCAGTATTCTTTAATACTGTTGAATTTCTAATTTTCTCTATGTATTAAGGACCCTGTGCACAATGCAATTAGCCAAAACGGCAGTTTTACACCAGTGAGCATAGATTAAGAGCTCACTTAAGTGACCTTTACTACAAAACTAATTCACTTATACACAATATCACATTGGTGATTTCTATTCAAGTGCTCAGACATTAGAGAACAGCAATTGCAGAGTCATTTCAAGATCTTCTGGGAGTGAGGAATTCAACAATGGACAACATCTAGGGACTTAAATTCAAGGACATTATATGCACCAATTCAAAATACCTGAGAGTGATGTATAACCTCACCAGGAAAATCCAGAACATGTGCTAGTAGCTGTCTCCTTTCTGGGCTGGCATATAATTTTCAGACAATATCCTAAAGTTCTTTTTTTAAAATCTAAAAAGAATAAATAAGTAAAGTTTGGCATTTGTAAATCCTTATCTGTACACTGCAAAGAAATTATTAGTGCAAAGGAACAATTGATTCTTTGTTTTGAAAATCATTATTTCCTTTTTATATTTTTCTTATATTACAGAACAGTAATGTACTAAAAGTGCATGGTCTGTGTAAATATTTGCAAAATACATAAAAGTATTGAAAAAACAAATTCTTTAAATAGAATGTTTTTGTAATGTCAAGATAAGGAACTCGTGAGAATAAATCAAAAATTATAATAAAATCAATAGAAGTGAATATCAAAAAAAATCAAATGTAAAAGGGAAAACACATGATGTAAAGACATATTTTCATATATAGTATCATTTGGATAAAAACATTTAAGTGTATGCCAGGCCATAAATCAATAAAAGCTGCTTAAATCATTAGGAATAGAGGAATAACCTACTAGAACAGTTCTGACTGCAAAAGCCATGAGAATGGCTGAGAAATAAACAAAAGTGTTTACTATCACTAGAAAATCTTAAAACACAAAGAAAAACTATAACAAGAATCAGATGCAGTGGCACACACCTGTAATCCCAGTATGTCAGGAGGCCAAGGCTGGAGGATCACAAGTTTGAAGCTAGCCTGGATAACTTAGTGAGACCTTGGCTTAGAATAAAAAATAAAATGTACTGGGGATATAGCTCAATGGTGAAGCCCTGCTGGGTTCAATCCCAGTACTGGAAAAAAAAAGATAAGAAAACAATAACAGGATACAGTTTTTCTTTCAATGGACTGCTAAGGGTGAAAAATTTGGAAATAAACCATGGTAGTGACCTCATATGCTATTTATGGGGACATAAACTAGTTAACACTCTTCAGAGGACATCAGGCCATCTGTATCATAAGTGGCAATATCAATACCTTTCTTTTGACTTTTCAGTTTTTATTCTGTGGATTTATTCAAAGTAGATTATCCATCAAAAATATTACTATGCGCACAAGGATGTTCAATGAAAATTGCTTGTGATAGTAAAATCTATACAATGATGAGCTATGTAAGGAAATACTACAGAGTGAGTGTTTTGGCCAGATTGTATTGTTATATTGTGTGCATGTATGAATATATAACAACAAATCCCATCAATATGTACAACTATAATTCATCAATAAGAAATGAGGAAAGTAAAATTATTTGCACACTTGTGTGGCTGTGTAAAGAAATGGCTGGAACCTCACTGTTCTTCAACAAAGTAGTCTTAATCTAATTCAAACACATTTAAATTTAATTTAATCAAATTTAAAAATTAGTTGCCTAGTTTTATTAGCAGTGTTTCAAGCATTCAATAGTCACATGTGGCTAGTGGCTATAATATTGAGGAAAGAGATATATAACATTTTCCTCATCATCATAAGTTCCATTAGACAGCACTGTTCTGGAAAAATGTTCTTCATCATGTTCTCCATGGTTGCTTATGGCTGGCAGGATTCAAACTTCCGTTCATTCCATTACACTTTTCTAAATTGCTTGAACTTTTATAAAAGTATGCAATTGATTTGCAATCAGAAGCTTCTTTCATCTGATACAAAGTCACCCATGATCTCAAGATGTAAGAAATCGCACTACTAATATTGTGTAGCATTTCCTTGTTCTCTATCTTCACAGGATCAATATCTTGGGTACCAGTTCTTAATGTTTTTACTATGACAGGTAATAGTTGAATGTTCTTACCATCCATGTTGTAATTTATCCTTTAAAATGCTTCATAAACGTCACTTTTACAAGCCATATGCAGTTCCCTCCTATGTAATTAAATGATTTCTGTGACATGCTGCCTTGAATATTCTACTAGACTATTTAAGAATTTTGCTAACCACTTGGACTTGAGAAAATCAAATTTATAAGAAGACAATGATTTATATTTCTTTTGTTATATGTAGAGGAACATCTAATACGTCACACTTTGAAGATGCATTGTTAGTTATAAATCACTATTCAAAACTGCCTACATAAAACACAATGGCCTTAGAAATCAATGATTTGATAAAGTGCCTTTATTATTAAAGTGTCCCTTTACACTCTTGAATGCAACAATGCATAGAAATCTTCAACATCTATTTTCTATGGAGACTTATCCAAAATGTGTCACTTCTCTGAGACTCTTTAGAAGCTATTTTTTCAGTAAAGGAAATCTATACTCCATTCACTTTTCCTGGGGTATATTTTGATAAACAAAAAATTACTTAAAAGTGAGAATAAAAAAATAATAATTGTGGGGTGAAAATACAATGACCTGAAATTGATGGAAGAGGAAAATGTGTAACAAATATATTTGTCATGTTGCTCTACAGGTTGCTTTTGCATTGAGAATTCTATCCAGAATAAAACTGAAATCAGGGGCTTTGTTTTCTATAGCCACTTTCTGGTAGATACAACCTTTCCAGTGGGATTTATTTTCTGCAATAGGAATAGCCTTGCAAACCCAGCAGACTTAGCATATCAAAAAGAAATCTCATGACCATATCTAATCTCTCTTCAAGTATTTTTGTCTCTATTGACTATAGCTTCATTTTCTCAATGGTGCAGTTCAGAAATTGGGATATTGCTGACATATCCATCTCTTCAACCCCAATACCCAGTCACATCAAATCCAACTTATATTGCCTCTTACTTATCTCACCAGTTTGTCCAATTATACCACTATACCCCAGGCCCACGCTACAAATCTCTCCCACCTGAAATGCTGCAGGTGCTTCCCCTCCAAACAGTCCCATATTTGAGCCAATAGCATCCTGACTTTCCCTAATGGCATCATAACTTTTCCTGGCTTGAACCATTCAATGGCTTATCTTGCTTAAGGGTTTAGAAAATGTCTTAATGAGAACAGCTGATACCTCCTTGAGTAGTATGGCCCTCTGTCTGTCTCTTGCTTTTCCCCACCTTGACCTCTTTTAGTAGTTTAGACTTTTTCACACTTGCTACTCTTCCTTCCTACCTCAGGACATTCACATATGCTTTTCCCCTGCCGGAAATGCTTCTAACTACCCTCCCTCATCTTATTAAGACTCTTTCAGATTTTCCAAATTTCAGTTCATCAAGTAGTTCTTTAGGGAAGCTCTCCCTGACATCATTAATTATATATATTAGAGGTCCCTACCATACTCTCTTGCTCTTTTTAATGAGACTCTGTGATTCTTTCGATGCCTATTTTCTTACCAGATTGTAAGCACCACCAAGGTGTATAGAATCCATTTTTGTTCACCAGTGCAACTCCATCAACTTCACAATGACAGGTAAACAGTAGAGGCTTAAACACTTATTCAGTATATGATTAAAGACTAGGAGTCAGATGCCTACAAAAACAAGAAAAGTGATGAATCTTCTGTAAAGGGGCCTTTGGGCACTGGTGCACAGGAGACTGTTCCCAGAGAAACGGATTCTTTCATCAGAAGAAAGTACAGTTATACTTTGGGAGTGCCCTAATTGTATTTCCCTTTAAGTTGGTCTCTATTGTATTTTAACATCATAGTCCAAGACCCACCCCTACTGAAAGAGAGCCCATGCAGTCCTGGGCTTTTCTTGGTTGGTAGACTTTTGATGGCATCTGCTATTTCCTCACTTGAAATTGATCTGTTTAAATTGTGTATATCATCCTGATTCAATTTGGGCAAATTATATGACTGTAGAAATTTGCTGATGCCTTTGATATTTTCAACTTTATTGCAGTACAGGTTTTCAAAATAATTTCGAATTATTGTCTGTATTTCTGCAGTGTCTGTTGAATTATTTCCTTTTTCATCACATATGTTAGTGATTTGAGTTTTCTGTTCGTTAGCATTGCTAAGGGTCTGTCAATTTTGTTTATTTTTTCAAAGAAACAACTTTTTGTTTTGTCAATTTTTTTTCAATTGTAAGAAACAATTGAAAAGCACCAATTGAAACAAAAGAATTGTTTCAATTTCATTGATTTCAGCTCTGGTTTTAATTATTTCCCGTCTTCTGCTGCTTTTGGTGTTGATTTGTTCTTCTTTTTCTAGGGCTTTGAGATGTAGTATTAAGTCATTTATTTGTTGACTCTTTCTTCTTTTAAGGAATGAACTCCATGCAATGAACTTTCGGAGCATGGGAGGAATAGATGAACTCTAGATAGGGCAGAGAGGGGTTGGAGGGGAAGGGAGGAGGCATGGGGTAATTAATGACTGTGGAATGTGATGATCATTACTATCCAAAGTACATGTATAAAGACATGAACTGGTGTGAATATTGTATATATACAACCAGAGATATGAAAAATTGTTCTCTATATAGGTAATAAGAATTGCAATGCATTCTGCTGTCATATATAATTTTTAAAAAAAATTAGAAAGAGAGAGAGAGAGAGAGAGAAAGAGAGATAGACAGAGAGAGAGAATGCCCAGGAAGCTGGACTCTGCCCAGAAGGACCATACTTGGGGAGTACTCAGAGTAGGATTCTCTTACATATCTCAGAGAATGCCTGAGAAAGAGAGATTTGTGACAGTCAGGCAATCCAATCATGAAGTAATCTTACCAGAAGAAAAAAGCCAGAGGAGGGCTAAAACGGGAAAATTGATGCCTATGGAGATTTGAGGTAATTCTGTTTAAATTGAGGTTGCTCCCTGCTTCCTAGTAGCACAGATTCTCTCTTTAGGTCAAGCATAGATTCTCTCTTTAGGTCAAGTTTTAACTTACAGATGCAACCAGTGATGTGCTCAAGCCAGCCTGTTCATGATAGGTAATTAGTTGAATGTTTGCTAAATTCGTGAGTGAAGGTTGAACACAGACATTGTAAACTAAATAACAGACACATTCAACCAAGTAAATGATATTAAATACCCCTTAAAAATATTTAAACTCATCACTTCCTAATTATGTTATTAAATGTTATTATTATATATGATCTTGAGACTCACTGTATCTTTTATAGCTGTACAGTTAAATGTTATATGATAGTGTGCTACTAATCTCTTTTCAACTCCAAATTCAGTGCTGTCATGTGGATGACTTGAAATTGCTAATGGTGAGAATATTCACCCCATAGACATCAGTAAATGCTAGAATTTAAGCTATAACGGCTTTTATATTGTTTGTTTACTTGACTTTGGGGTTTCAGTGTTTGGTTGGTTTTTTGCTCCTTGTTTGTTCGTTTCTTTGAAAGCCTGTTGTTAAACATTTACCAGTATACCACAGGAGGCAACCTACTCATGGCCCAATGCAATCCGTCATTTTGTGAACTTCACTGTTGAACTTACCTGGCAATACTATGAAATCGCTAGATTGAACCAATCTTCCAATCTTTTAACCTGTATTTAACAAAAAGGTGTTTAGTTGAAATCATTAAAAAGGTGGTGGTGAGAGAGTATGTGTTTTCTCCTGTTCCTACAACATACACTGCTATTTCTCGAGTAAAAAACAATGTTTTTTGTTTTAGTCAGCTTTTTCGCTGCAGTGACTAAAGGATCTGAACATAGAGGAGGAAGAGTTTATTTGAGGGCTCATGGTTTCAGAGGTCTTAGTCTATAGAAGGCCAGTTCCACTCCTTGGGGCTCAAGGTGAGGCTGAACATCTTAGCAGGGGAGGGTGGCAGAAAGAAGAGCTCACATCATGGTCACCAGGAGGCAGGGAGAAAGACTCCACTCACCAGATACAAATATATACCCAAAGACACACTCCAATTCCCTTCTCTTCTAGCCACACCCAACCATTCAGTTAATTTTTTCAGAATTAACTAATTGGGTTGAGACTCTTACAATCCAATCATTTCTACTCTGAATCTTTTTGCATTGTCTCACATTCGAGCTTTTGGGGGACACCACATCTAAACTGTAAGTTTGCCATAAATGAATCATATAGCAAATTTGTGAGTAAATCAATTAGAGTCAAGAATTAGAATCATTTAATTCAATCTCTGACATTGGGATTGCTTGAATTCTCTTAATATGAAGCTGGGTAACATTACATTTCACCTAAATATATTTTATGTATTAAATGTCATCTTTTAATACATGCTGGACCCAGTGGCTCACACCTGTAATTCTAGCAACTTGGGAGGCTGAGGCAGAAAGATTGTAAGATTGTGTCCGGCCTCCACAAAATAGAAAAATAAAAAGGTCTAGGGGATGTAATTGAGTGATGAGTGCCCCTGGCTTCAATCCTCAATACCAAAATAAGAAAACAAAAAAGCGTATTTTTAGGAAGATGTAACAATACTTGACTTCTCAATTTCCAATGGATTTACAAAATCCCCTGGGAAAAATTTTGCTAGCAAAGAGAAAAGATGGCTGAAAAGAGGTGAATCCAGTTGGGGCTGTGGCTCAGAGGTAGAGGGTTGCCTACCGTGCATGAGGCACTGGGTTCGATCCCCAGCACCATATACAAATAAAATAAAGATATTGAGTCCACCTATAACTAAAAAATAAATATTTTTTAAAAAGAGGTGAATGGAGGAAAAAAATCTTTAAAAAGAACACATGAAATTTGAGAACAAAGGAAAAAACAATTGCCTAAAAATTTATCATACAGGTCAAAAATTAAAATGCAAAGAAGTTACTAATAATATCCTAGCTATACTTAATACTTTGGGCAAAAATTTTGTAAAATTAAGAGAATTTTACACTTCTTAAATTCCCTTTTTTAAATTCCCTGTTTAGAATTGTGAAAGTAATTCTGGTGATTCTTTTATAGCACAGGCATCATTAACCTGCCTAATCTTACTGAATAGTCACAATCATATAACTCTCAAGATGCTCTTTTCTCATTGAAAGTTGAGGTCTTAAGGATGACCGCTTTGGTCTTTATGCATAAATGTTTTGATGGATTAATAGTAAGGAATTTTAGAAGACGGTTGCTTATTTCCGAAGAGAGTGCACACACAAAAGATATTTAAGACAGGACTTATTTAGATACTACTAGTTGTTCCTTATGAAAGTAGAAATCAAACCTCCTCTTTGAATTGTAAAGACCTTTATATCCCTGACATTCTGATGGCATGATACATTATTGATCTTTATATCTTATGGAATGTAGTTAACTCATATATATCTAGAGTTAGAAAACAGATGTAAATAAAAGAAACAAATATGAAAATCAAATATTTAATCAGAAAACAGATATAAATTGAAAATCAAATAATAGTTAATCTTAAATATTGTAGAACCTTCAGCAAACACATGCATCTCTATTTAGACATTTATAGATAAATTATCCATCACTTCAAACCCTTTCATTATTTGTATTGAATTGATGAGAAAATTTCCCTCCTTTTAACTTGCAAAAGCATTTATAATTTTGAAAGTAGCAGCTAACATTTATCTCAATGCAATATTTCATGCATCTTTAAAATAAGAAATCATGTCAGTCTCCACAAAAATATATTAATGTTTCATGTGCATGAGGTACATTACAGTTTGCAGGTTTAATTTTGATCACCACACTAATGCTTTAAGGCACGCTGGCATTGCTATTATCATCTACCCTGTGCAGAAAGTCAAAGCTCTGGGGCTGGGGATGTGGCTCAAGCGGTAGCGAGCTCACCTGGCATGTGCGGGGAGCTGGGTTCGATCCTCAGCACCACATAAAAATAAAATAAAGATGTTGTGTCCACTGAAAAATAAATATTAAAAATTCTCTCTCTCTCTCTCTTAAAAAAAAAAGTCAAAAGCTCAGATAGACTATGTTGCCTAAGTTTTAAAGCCAGTTATATGGAGGAACCAAAAACTGAAAATTTCTGGAAATGACTTCTCATTTATCTTTCCTTAAGCTCCCTTTCCCATGGTAGAGTGAATTAAAGGAAATATATAATGCAAATGCATATGTTTAAAATACATGTGTTAATTGACAAATGTCAAAGTCATAAATACATATATGTGTATACATACATTTATATGTGTGTATATATATATAAAAAAATCTTCCAGTTCTTGTAAGAGATTAAATTATCCAATATATGTCCCTATGTTGTCTTTAATTTTCCAACTGTTGGTTTAGTTTTTGACTATTCAGTGTGTTAGGGGCTGCTGTCAGCACTTAATGTATAATGATTCATTTATTTCCCATAAAGCTCTTATTAAGGAGGAACTAGGATTGTCCTTGTTTCACAGATGAGAAAACTGAGTCACAGAATTGTTAATGAAACTTTTCAAGGTCACATTGCTTTAAATGACAGAACCAAAACTCAAAGCCAGAAAAGCAGAATGCACTTCCCTCGACAAGCCTATAGATAGGCTTGTCATAGACACACACACAAACACACACACACACACACAGATTTCCCAACAAAGGGAATATTGTTTGTGTTGGTCATTATTAGGATCAGGCCTGCATTTTTGACGTTTGATTTTAAATTATGCTCTGAGTTTCTAGAAGGTCCCTTGGCAACATCTAATTGTAGTAAAGTACCATGGTAGGAAGCAGATGTTTTTACAAAATGGGGAGAAAAAAATCTCACGAGTCAGGAAGATGAAGCAAAATCATGAAAAGTATGTGTATATTCTTTTAACAAACACATATCATTATTCTTCTTCTAAAGCTTGGGCAGGTAGATATTTAAAATTACCTAGAAGTACTGGCCTCAGCTGAAAGCTGAAGCAGGCTCTAGTGTTTTGCCATCTATTGGTAATTTAAATGTGAAGGAACATATGACCCCTAATTTTGTTCTTTGCACATGCTATTCCCCCCAGGGCATGTGGGTTTTATGCATTCACTGCAGAGGTGCCTAGGAATTTTCCTGGCAGTCAGGTGGTTACATATGTAAAGACTGCAGAAGAGGGTGGAGAGAGTTTAAAACATGCGTGACAAGCTATCAATACTTTAGAATTTTAAAGTTTGACAAACACTGACAACATAATGAGGGGAAAGCTAACCACTTTCTCCATTTACTTTTTTTAAAAAAAACTGCTATATACTTCATGCACTTTTACTTGCAGTAAGGATGATTGTACAAACGGTAATTAAACTTGACCATTTAGCTTCCATTCTTTCCTAGGAAAGCAACTAGTGTCATCAGACCTTATTTCTTTCCTCTTTTAATTTAGCATATGGATTATTTTATGTTTTTAATGAACTGCCTAAAATACTACTTCAGGAGATGACTCAGATGGATGCTGATTTATTTTTTATTCTGCCAATTGAAACACTTGCCTATTTTTATATGGATCTCATTTAAGTATAGTTAAAAATCCATCTTTTTTATCTCTGATTGTCTTACAGAGAGTTAATGAAAAGACTTTCATATAAATTGTGGATTAAAGTTGCATCCACAAAATGGTAATACAGATAGAGAATATTGTATTATAAGATAAGAAAAAAATAATCTGCTGGGCCCAGGGGCACATGCCTATAATCCCAGCTGCTGGGGAGGCTGAGGTAGGAAGATCACAACTATGAAGCCAGTCTTGGTAACTCAGCAAGATCCTGTATCAAAATTCAAATTTTTAAAAAGGGCTAAGGATGTAGTTCAGTTGTAGGACACCCCTATGTTCAATCCCCAGTAATGTACACATACACACACACACACACATACGCATACACACACAGATTTATCCTAACAAATTTTTAATATGCCTAATGTCCAAAAAAGGTACATTTCATGATATTTTATACAAATAAAATAGCTTTTTTTAAAGTCAAATTAAGGAGGGTGGATTCAAACTGGCATTTAACACTTATTGAACAATCATTCCTTAGCTAGTGTTTATTCTTTCCATCAATCTCTGATGTGTTAAGTTGTATATTATAATTACAGAAACGTGCAGCAATTGAGTCCTCCATTCTTAAGTGGAGAACCATCTATACTTTCTTTAGTTACATAGGAATGGCAAACACTAGTGAGTAAACTCAACTCTCTTTGCAAAGGGCATGAAGTAATTCAATCATGAATCCTGATTATTGAGAGAAAATGAATTTACTTAGTCTCTATTTTGTAACTCTTACGGGAATAGAGATTATCTAGGATTTAACTTTAAAAGTGGAGTTAAATTAGAACTGCCAGAATTCCTAGTTGGTCTGATTAATTTTAACTGTGGAGATACATGTAGTTTATTCTCTGCCAAAAGCAACCCTTGAATGACAGATAGGGAAAAAGTAGAAAATTCCAAGTTGGCTTCTCCTCTTACTTATTTCTGAGTTATATGCTTTGGTGTTCTTCAACTTGAAATGCATGTTTTTGCAGAGTTGTGGAGATAGCTCATTTACTTTTCTATTTTTATTTATTTGTTTTTAATGTCCACAGCATTTATATCAATTGTAGGGACAGAGAGATGCATTTTTAATATCCACAGCATTTATGTCAGTTGTAGGGACAGAGAGATGCATTTACTCCTGCTAGTAACCTAGATAGGTAACTCCTTCTCTGGGAGTTTATTGGCAGGTTCAATCATCAAAATTCATGCAGACATAAAAGCGCTTGATAGAATAGATTTTAGGACATAGTAGTTCACAGGAAAACTGTCTATAGGCCTTTGTTATTGTTGCTATTCTGATTTTGTTTGTGTTTGGAAGACGGCCACTTGTTTTTTTAGATCTGAGACTGCTCCAGAAATGATGAATTTTTAGACATCTGTATCCATTAAATTCTTTCCATCTGTAAGGTCCTCCAAATGTGCTTTTGCAGTTCATCATTCCAGATAATTCCCTTTGTGTATTCTCTGATGATCTGAAAATGGCTAAGAACAACTTTTGGCACTGGAAGAAATGAACATCATTTTCATTATACCCTTCACATGTCAATGATGCTCGAATAGGAACTGTGTTTGAAATCTGAAAAAGTATTAGTACAGGTAAAAAGAAAAATTAAATTGTTACTTAAAGAAGAATTCTGACCTAACCAAGTTTGTTCTTTATATAAATGAAATAGATGAAAAAAAGATATAATGTTAAACAATCAATGGTGGGAAAAATAGTTAAATATAGTTTTGAATCAGTGTACTCCATGAGGAAACACAGACTTGATGTTATATATTCTAAATCATTTACCTTGAATTATTTCATTGTATCCAGCGCTACATGATTTAAAAATATCTTTTCTCTTGAGAAGATTTTTCTCAAATCTCACTGTTCTTCTGACTCATGCTCAGTAATCCTTTTTAAATCTTTATGGTATACCTGAGCACAGTGGAGCAAGCCTATATATTCTAGCAACTCAGGAGACTGGGGCAGGAGGATCACAAGTTCGAGGTCAGCCTTAGCAATTTAGAGTGACCCTGTCTCAAAATACAAAATTAAAAGGCTGAGGATGTGGAATGTGGCTTAGTGGTGGAATGCCCCTGGGTTCAATCCCTGGTACTAAAACCAAAACAAAACAAAGATATGTGATATAATCATCCTAGAAGTACAGACTTATATACAATTGAATCCCCAACTTCCTACACCTCCGATTCAGTCATCAGCTTCATTTTACCAGCCTGCTTCATTACTTCTCAGTATTTTACTATAAACTTCTAATTTCATAAATACTGAGAGTGTTTTTAAATATACCTGTACAACCATTAGTGGGAAAACTGTACAAAGTTGCCACAAAGAGTTGATCATCTTTCTTATTAATTCTTGTTGTCTGTATCTAATATTGTTAGGGGCAGTGTGGATTTCAGCTCTTTTCCAGAATTCTTTTCTATTAAGGGCACTTCCTCCAGGTGATTTCTACTGGTTTTTAGTTCCTATATGATAATTCAAGTGAACCTGTAACCCTCACAATTTTTCCCCACAATGCTGAAAACTAGAACTCTTTAGGTAGTCAACTATTTGAGAACAAGTGTTTTTTTGTTAATGTTTTGATTTTTTTTTCTTTTGGTGTGTTTGATGCTAGGAATTGAACCCAGGGCAGTGCACTTGCGAGGCAAAGCACTCTACCACTCAGCCCTCAGCCCTTTCTTGTTTTGAGACAGATCTCATTATGTTGATCAGGCTGGCCTTGAATTCACAAACATCCTGCCTCAGTCTCCCAAATAGCTGGATTACCAGCATGTATCACCAGGCCATGCTAGCAAAAGTGTTTTGAATGGACATGAGAATTACCAAAGTAATAGTGACTTAATAGAAAATGCTTAGGACAAGAAAAGACAGAGGGTAATTCTCATGGCCCTCACTGAAAGGAAAAGGAGTTCAAAGTACAGAGCCTATTTATACCCAAATATTTCCCCATTAAATGTTACAGAAGTAGAGATATTGATGGACTCTGTAATCACCGACTTAAAACTTGTGATTTATAATTACAAGTTTCGATGGTTCCAGATAATTATTTTTCTCTTCCAAGTATACAAAAAGGAAAAAAGAAAGAAAAATTCTAAGTGTCGATCAAGCATGTTTTCGCTCTAACCTTGCCTCAATGGTGTTCAAAAATTGCAGTGCAATTAATCATTTCACAAAACAGCTGGTATACTTGTTTAATTAGCCTTTGCAAAATGATTATTCTTCCCGAACATTCTCCTTTAATCTTTCATTAATGCTAGGGTGTTAAAAAAAATTCCCTTCTTTGCTTTTACTGTTTATTCCATAAAACTTTTACTAAACACCTCTTCTTTTCTGGGTCATGAAAATTGATGCTTTTGGGTAGCTTTTGATCTTTCTAGGAGGCCTAATTTACTTGATAAGCTCTCAACCTGTTAGTCCAGTTGAGATTTCAGTTACATTGGGCAAAGCTTTGAAATGGGGTTTTCTCACTTCATAACTTACCTGAAAATGTTCCTCTTTGTGCAGCCAAACAGAGGAAAAAAGTTTTATTAACTAAAGAGAGAATTAATGGCACCAAATAAAGTAACTCAGCTGGAAAGACTTTGTTTACTTTCTTGGTTTTTCAATTCCGCTATTTCTTTGTAAGGACGGTATATATAAAAAAAACCTCAAAAGGGAGGTCAGAATAACCAGTCTCAGTAATCAGGCCCTGTTGGCCCGGCATTTAGCTAAATAAATAAGAATTCAAGTTTATTCCTTGTTCAGAAGCTGGCAGCAAATTTGCTAAGTGATTGATTTGATGCTAATTTTCTGCATGGACTGAGAAGTCCTTTAGGGCCCGTCCTGCGGGAGGAAAATAAATCCAGCCAAGTTGACTAAGCCCTATTTTAGGTTTTATTTTGAGTTCTGAAAGTTTGGAAACTTCCCTTTCCCAGAAAGGCTGTATCACCAAGGGATTCTCACTTATGATGTTCCAAAGAATGCAACTTGCTCTGAAAAGATGGCAGAAGTTCCCTGCATTCCAAATCCCAGAACATTCTGAGGATAGCATTTCAATTAACCTATTCATGGCAGGTGCTGTCATTTTCTACACTGTCATAGCCTATCTCTTGACATCTGTACTCAGTGTCGGATTCTAAGAGCCTTGGCTAACTTTCTGCCCCAGCCCTAGATGGCATTATGTTACGATCCTAAATACCTGAGATAAACAAATTATAAAAGAGAAAAGGCTTATTTGGGGTTACAGTTTGAGAAATTTCAGTCCATGATCAGGGAGACTTACTATTTTCAGTCCTCTGGCAAGAGGTTGGCAGCACATCGGGGTAGGAGCATGTAGCATAGCAAACTGTTCACCTCATGACCAGGAAGTGAAAAAAAAGATAGGAAGATGAGGAGCCAAGACCCCAATATCTCCTTCAAGGCAGGCCTCCAATGACCTAAGATCACCAAGTTCCACCTCTTAAAGTTCCTGCCATCTCCTAATAGTGCCAAGCTAGTAAATAAG
The DNA here is from genome assembly GCF_021218885.2 of Marmota monax. NCBI lineage: Eukaryota > Metazoa > Chordata > Mammalia > Rodentia > Sciuridae > Marmota > Marmota monax. Next base: position 5,156,854 of record NW_026695222.1, on the reverse strand, counting down.
TCTTTTAACACGTGAGCTTCTGGGGGACATTTAAGATCCAAACTATAGCAGGCATAATGATGACTTTTGATACCACAAGAACTACCTTCTTTGTCTCAATATGTCCATGAATCAAGGAATGAGGTAGACTTTTCTCATTTCAAAATTCAATTCATGGGATGATTGGAGGGAATAAAGGGATAATTATGACACATAAATATTTTGCTGAATGGCAGTATGACAGAAGGGACACTTTAGTGAAGGACCATAGGTCTTGAGCCAGAAATTCTCTTTCCACAAACAGTTGGGGCAAGTTGCTTCTAGGCCACTGGAGGTGGAGGCCTTCACTTCCAACCATTTTCAATTAAGAATAAAAGGCAACTTTGTTTTGAAGTCTTTCTGGCTTTAATTGTTTGAGGTTATGCTGTCATTTTGGAATCTCTAGTTATAAACTAATTTTTTTTCAACATTTATTACCAGGATCCAAAATTACGTGAACTTCTGGATGTGGGGAACATTGGGCGCTTGGAGCATCGGATGATAACAGTGGTGTACGGGCCAGACCTAGTTAATATCTCCCATTTGAATCTCGTGGCTTTCCAAGAAGAAGTAGCCAAGGTACAGTAGCTGGAAATCTCTGAAGTTCTCTTCTCAATGTTAATTCTTATGATATTGTACTAATACCTATGAAAGACTTTGAATGTTTGTCGTACTTAACTTGTGCTGAAATTCCAAGTAAATATAAATCAGTCATCAAGTATAAGTATAATTAAACACTTTCCAATAATTATATGTATTTTGAATTATGGGCTTTTTTTTCCACAAGGAGAAAAACACCTGATATAATTCCTTTGCAAAATAAAATAGTAGATAAAACCACATTCCATTTCACCTATCCCAAGTTATTATCGTAGATTCCTTCTTGTTTTATCTAACTCTACTTCCATTTCAACTCTCTCCTTGAGGGCAGGCAATTTTAATACCTTCTTAAATTCTTTGTCCCTGGACAACACATAGCCTACCACCATTTATATAGTATTAATTTAATTAAAATGTGAGAGAAGAAAAAAACACAAAATTTTAAATAACTGTACTTATTAGACTCTGGACTAGGAAGGTGAATTAGATACACCCTGTCCATTAAGAAATTGCTATTCTACTAAGATAAAGGGTCTTTCAGATAATATAGAAATAACTGGAATATAAGTACAATACAGCAAACAAGAAGCTGGACCCAGGAGTGATACTTTCTCTAGAAATGCCCAAAGGCCTTTAAAATATATATGTGTACATATACATATACATACATATATATGCATACAAGTACATGTATACATACACACACATACATACAGTAATGAATGTATTTAAAGAGCTTTCTTTTTCCATATTCATATTTTATGGAACGCTAGTTATGATCTTTGTCCTTCCTACAAATTCCTTCAAGGGTTAAGAAGATGAGTAGGAATACTTTGAAGTATGCATATCTTATACGTGCCCTTATAGGGTATCTCAGGTCACAGATCACAGTAGCAGGGTCACTCCAGGTCAGTGTGTATTGTTTGGGCATTATGATCTATAATTTCCTAATTCTCAGTGTTCTGACAATTTTATGAGCTACACTGGATATACTAGCTTGACCTTTAATTCGTTAATTATTATTGGCAGGGGTTTGTTTCCAATATTTACATTGACTTTAATTTTTACAGCAGAATGAATAAAATGCCATCCAGTTTTAATTCTCTAAGGTATTTAGAAACTCTCTCCAAGTGTGTTCAAACCTAATCTGTTTTCTCTGACAAATGACCAAGTTACCCATTTACTTCTATTGCATAATTTACACTTGGAGACATTTCCGTACAATAGAACTTTATGTGTGTGTCAGCATTGTGCTTGTCTTGCACTAGTTATTCTAGTGACCCACTGTTACCTTTTTGAGTTTATATACTTCATTTCTCAGTGTATGGATGGGTCCTTAGACAAATGGATGAATATAAGCAAATGCTAAAAATTTGAAAAATATTTTTTAAATTGCTTTTTCCAAACACAATCATATTCCCATTCAAAAAAAATCACCAATTTATGAGATTCACTAAATCTCAAGTTAAAACATTCATTAAATGATAGTGACTTTCAGGGAGGTTTTTAATAACAACGAATATAGGTTTTTATATTGTATCTCAATCTGTATATCTTAAATTGCATTAAACCTTTCTACAGTTATATTTAAAATATATCTAATTTTCTCCTCTCTGGAGTTCCCGCCCACTAATTTTCTGTAAGGGGTTTTGATTTCTGAGACCTGTAATATTCCCCATCAGTACTGTTTCTATAAAGATTTTTCCAGCAGCTAGTTGAAGTTCTTGGTATAATTAATGAAGCCACAGAGCATGTTTTGCCTTCCCTGGATGTAATATTTTTAGGGTATTTTTCTCCCACTGAAATTGCTAGGCCAGAAAGTTAAAATTTGTAAGCACCATGTTATTCTTGAAATTTATTTTTCATATTTCTAATTGTTAGTATGATCTCAGAAGATCATATCTTCTTTTTAATTTCTGGGGACAGTGTATATTGTGCCTAGTGCAGGGCCAGTATTCAAGTCTTGTTTTATTGTATGGAAAGGCCAACAGAAGCCCCCTGTAACAGCTTAGATCTGGAATGTCCCTCATAGGCTTATGTGTTGAAGGCTTGGTCCCTAATGCATTAATGCTCACAAATGGGGGCTTTGGGGAAGTGAATGCACCATGATTCATAGCTGAGTGTTCTACTGGGAGATGGTGGAAATTGTAGGGAGTAGAATCTAGTTAAAGGGATTGGATTCTTGGGGACATGCCCTTGCAGACTATATCTTGTCTCTAGCCCTTCCTCCTACCCCCTCTTTTTCTCTCTCTCTTTCCCTCTCCCTCTCCCTCTTTTTCCTTTCTAGCCACCATGAGGTGAGCTGCTTTGCCTAGACACAGCTTTTCACCATGATATTCTGCCTCATTTCAGCCTATAGCAATAGAGCCAGCTGATCATGGACCTCTGAAGCCATGAGCCAAAATAAATCTTTCCTCCCTTAAGTTATTGTTTTAATCAGCTTCCTCATTGCTGTGACTGGAAGAACTGACAAAAACATGAACAGTTTTAAGGAGGAAAAGATTATTTGGGGGCTCAGGATTTAGACATCTCATTTCATAGACACCAGCTTCATTACTTGGGGCTGATGGTAAAGTAGCACACCATGGTGGAAGAGGGTGGTGGAGGGAAGGGCTCAAGACATCACAGGAAGGAGAGAGAAAGAAGGGGGTGGGGAGAGACTTCACTCACCAGATAAAAAATATAAACCCCAAAAGCACATCACCAGAGACCCCCATCCTCCAATCACACCTTACCTGCCTTCTGTTCCCTCTCAGTTCATTCCTATCAGGGGATTAATTCACTGATTAGGTTAAGGCTCTCATAACTCAATCATTTCACCTCTAATCCTTCTTGCATTGTCTCACACATGAGCTTTTGGGGACACTAATATCTAAACCAAAACAGTTATTTTCTCAGGTATTTTGTCACAGTAATGGAAAGCTAAAAAACCTAAACTCCTGTAAAAGTTGAACATCAGCAGAAGAGATTGTACACAGATTTGTCTCATTTTTCATTCAGTCAACACACATTTGTTGGGTGGGTGCCTTGTCTGTTTCAGCCACAATTCCAGGGTTAGGGACACATCAGTGAAGAAAACTAATCCCTTTAGGGGCCTATATTCTCGAAGAAAAAAAAACAGATAATTCATAATGAAGTTTTGAACATAGCATATCTCAGATGGAGGACTGTGTGGAAGAATAGAGGAGAACAAGGAGTGTGTATATAGAAGAAAAGAATTACTTCTTTATGAAAATCTGAGGAAAGTTGCTCAGTTGCCACAATATCATAGGTTTCTGAGAATTCTCCTGCATTAATGAGAAATTTTTTAAGAGAGAGAGAGAGAAGAGAGAGAGAATTTTTTAATATTTATTTTTTAGTTTTCGGTGGATACAACATCTTTATTTTATGTGGTGCTGAGGATCGAACCCAGTGCCCCTTGCAAGCCAGGCGAGCACATTACCGCTTGAGCCACATCCCCAGCCCATCAATGAGAAATTTAAACTAGAACTGAGACTTAAATTTTCCTAAAGATGTGATTCTAGATTCACATGCCATTTTGTTCTTTCCTGAACCACTTGAAATTGAATTTCTAATTTATACCTTAAGACAAGTGAATCCTTTAAGAGACAGATATGAAGGGGAAACGGTCTTTCATCGTCTTCTTCTGTAATTGAACTCTGAATGTAGTGTCCCTGGCAATTACACTTTTGTTACACAGCATGATTTGCCAGCCCTTCTGTACCCTGACAATCAGGCTCATCTGCTTCCTCGGTGGAGGGTGGGGTGTCTCCCTTGAATGTAAGTGGTTTGTTTTCCATTCTCCCTGCCACCTTGGTAACCCTGAGAACCGGTGGGTATGCTGTGCTTGTGACCACGTGCAACTCCCAGACACCTCCCTTGGGTGCTCTCCAGAACTGCAGGGGAGGTGGTGAATGCCCCCTAGAGTCCTTTCCTCTCCTGTCCTTGGTTGCCAACGGTCTCCACTTACCACTCTATGATTTATGGTAGGATTGGAGGAGGCAGCAGCAGAAGAAGGGAAAACAGGAGAAGAGGGGGTAAAATAAGCTCCATGATAACATGCTGCCTCATGTTCTCAGGGAAGAGAACAGAGGTGAAGCCTAGGCAAGGTGTTCTTGAGGGGACACAACATAGTTGCTAGACTACTTCGCTGTTGTCTCCATGACTGAGTTTTCCTTGAAAACCCCACAATTCTAGTCACTAGCTAGCCTCTTTCAGGGGGTGTCTCTGCTCACTATAGTTTACTTTCCTCGTGGTTCCTGTTCATCCTATTCCAGTGCAGACCCTGGACCTACAACTCCTACACCTTCAATTGGGCTATCTTAAGCATCAATTTATCATCGATTCTTGTCCTCTAATTTTTTCCAGTGGCTTAGACGAACATTTAGTCCTCCAAATTTTGGCCCAGTCTCCACTGAGATTCCTCGCCAACAAGGGGTGCTGATGTACTTCATCCCCATGCCACCACCCCCTATGTATCTGTCAGTTAACACCTAGGACAGAATAAGGCACAGGGATAGTCAGTAATTCTCAGAGGCTGTATGGGCTATCTTCAGGGTTGTTGGCATACATTCTTACAGGACCTCACGTGTTGGTAATAACTGCATTGCACAGAGGTAAGGCAGAAGGGATTTGGAGGAACTGTAGCAACCTCATTCTGCTCCTACCAACTGTTGTCTCAGAGCAATATGTAGGAAACATAAGCATGGATAAGAATAGCCTGAGTGGCTTATTAAAAACTCTGTGTTAGGCTCAAGCTCCAGCAGGTCTGGGATGAAGCCTGAGCAATTGCATCTCTAACAAACAAGTTCCAAGATGGTGCCAATACTGAAGGTATTATATGACACTGTACCCTGAGGATCTCTTCCGTAGAGAAGTGTGGGCTCAGTGTTGTCAGGTCTTTGGGTTTTCCTCTAAAAGGAGATGAAGAATCCACATGAAATATTAAATATTAGCAAAAATTGTCTTTAGCACGTGAGCCAAGCAAAAAACAACTATGGACTGAATATGACATATGGGCTTCCATTTGGCAGCTTTTTGGTCTAGATACTTATTCAGAATGGAAAACATTGTCTTAAATGAAGTCTCAAAACCACGGAGCACAATGGAGAAAGCATGGAATGCTGTTTTGCAGAGTAGAATCAGCATCCCCAGCACATTCCTGCATGCTCTCACTTCCAAACCCCTCCTGGAGTCCTCTGGGTGCCTAAGATGCATGACCTCTCTGCATGACATTTTTTTCATTTTTGAAGAAACAGTGGTCACTGTGGGAATTTTTCAAAAGTTTAATCACGGTCATTTATCTGTGTCTCTGACTGGCTCATATGTATAACCATATCATCTCCATGCCCTAGAGAGGGAAAGGAGACAGGATGCTCTAAAAGAAAACCTCTTAGATCCTCTAGTCTCCATTTTTATATTTGCAACTTAAAAATTAAAGAATAGAGAAGACAAATTGTGACTTAAGCAGGCCAAACAAAAAAAAGTCAAGAAGAACACAAACTAACACAGTGTCCTACAAGCTCATCTTTCAGCCCCTTCATTAAACAAATGCAAACCAAGTCTTTGAGAGATTTGATGCTGGGGGAGACCAACATTGGCTCTGCCCTCACTGCAGATCATAATTGCTGCAAATGAAATATCTCCTCCTGTAAGACCTCAGTTTTTGCTTTTAATATGAATCCTGAGGGGGACTCTAGGAAGGAACACAGTAAAGCGAAGAGAAAGAGTCTGTAAATCATAAATCTGAGCTGCACTCTTCTGACTAATGTATGTGAGCCTTCAAGCCCCTGGATAGTGTGGGCACATTATTCATCCATGAAACAGGGAGCTTGGATTTGTTTACTCGTGTGTTTATTTAACAAAACATTATCAAGCTCTCTACAAAGTGCCAAGTTCTGTTCTAAATGCTGGGGTTAAAGCAGTGAATAAAACAGACAAGGCCCTTTCCCTTGTGGTGCATACGTTCTAGTGAGGGAGAGACAATAAATAAAACAAATAAGTGAGTCATGTGAAGTATCAGGAGGAAATCAGTGATGTCAACAAAAAATGAAGTGGTGGTGGGGATTTCTGGGGAAGGGACACTGAATAGGAAGGTCAATTCAGTTATCTCTGAAAAGGTGACACTTAGGCAAAGGCCTGAAGTGGGTAAGAGAGCAAGCCATGAGGATATATGGAGAGAGAATATTCCACATAGAGCGAACAGCAAGTGCAAAGGTCCTGAGGCAAGAATTGTCTGGTGTGTTTAGGAACCGCAAAGGAAAAGTGTGGCAGGAGCAGAGTGAGCAAGATTGAGAGAAAATAGTAGCAGTGGGGATTGAACAGGCAAGGGAAACTGATTTCTATAGAGCAGTGTAGGCTTTGGAAGGACTTTGTTTTTTATTATGAGTGAGTCAGAAGCCACTAGAGGGTTTTGAACTGAGAACAGAGATGATCTGACTTAACATTTAATCAATAATGGAGTGCAAAGGGAGGAACAATAGTGAAAACAAGCAGATAATTTAGGAAATTATATATTTTAAGTGAGTGGCTACTGACTTCAACCAAGGTGGAACTGTGGAGATGAAAAGGAATTCAAATATATGTCTCTGCTGCTCTTTATATCAAAATAAAATATATAGACATGTATAGATATATACATGCATATATATGTGTGTGTGTGTGTGTGTGTGTGTGTGTGTGTGTATTTAAAGATAAAACTGACACCATCTTCTTATGTTCTACATGGTGCGTGGGAGAGAAAATTAAATCAAAGATATCATCAGAATTTTGGCCCAGACATCAGGAAAGATAGAAATATTACTTACTGACATGGAGAAATTTTAATCTACAATATCTAGTAAATTTTTACTTGGAGGTATGTAGCCCTTTTGGTCATGTTCAAACTCGGTTCAAACTCAGTTCAGTTCACTTTTGGCTATTATTGTATATTCAAGTGGAGACATTGAGTAGGCAGTTGATTATATGGGCCTGGAGTGGAGCACCAGATATAATATATAAGTCTGGGAATCATTGGTTATTTCATAGTATTAACAAGTCACAAATAAGTATCTGTTATGAAATAGTATTAATAAAATGGAGGAGATCAACGAGGAAGTGACCCTAGATGGAGAACATGTCCCAGGTTTGAGTCTTGAACACCCCGTCATGGAGGGATAAGCAAGAATCAGAAAAAGACAAGGTCGAGAGGAAGCAACCCAGCAAACCTTTGTCAGTTGAAGTCAGGTGAAGACAGTATTTCAAGGAGAAGAGAGTGATCCTGCTGCTCCTAGTTGAGCTAAAATGAAGGCCCAAGGTTGGCAATTGGCTCTAATGATGCAAAGGCCTCTGCTAATCCTTCCTTATTAGAGCAACTTCAGAGGAGTGGTAGGGTCCAAGCCCTGAGTGGAATGGGTGCTGGCAACACTGCGGGAAATAAGAGATCAAAAGGCATTGCTGTTTTGAGAAGTTTTGATATAAAGAGCATCAGAGATGTGGGAAAGCGGCTGGAAGGGGAAGTGAGTCAAGAGGTGGTTTTTAAGGCGTGAGTGACAATAGCATGTTTATAGACTGGTGGGAAGGATCCCAGAGACGGAAACCAAATGCTGATCCAGAGAATTAGAAGCATTGGAGCCTGAGTAGGCAAGAGCAGTAGAATTTAGTACAGAGCTTAGTAAATTACAACCCAGGGGCCATTTTTAGTTTGCTACCTATTTTTTGTTTGTTTTTGGTATCAGAGATTGAATCCAGGGACACTTAACCACTGAGTCATACCCCCAGCCCTTTTTATATTTTATTTTGAGATCCTGCCTTGCTAAGTTGCTTAGGGCTTGCTGAATTGCTGAGGCTGGCTTTGTACTCACGATCCTCCTGTCTCAGCCTCCCAAGATGCTGAGATTACAGGTGTGCCCGACCACACCAAACCTACTACCTGTTTTTATAAATAAAGTTTTATTGGAACACAACAGTGTGTTCCAATAATGTCTGATCTTTATACGAAAAACAGTATTTCAATTCTATCCTGCATAGAGGGGCTGGGCTAGGCCATGAGAGGTGGGACTCTCATCTAGAAGAGGGTGAGTGAAGTACATTGATCAAAATGTTGACGAGTGGTGCATGTAGTGGAAAGAATTGTAGTTCTTTTCTGATTGCCTCGCTTTTCCAGGTGACAGAGGAGACTCTGGTTATTCAGAGAGTAAAGACTGTTTTATTTCTTAAGCCCTTTTCAGCACTAGTTAGAGCATTGCTTTAAAGATCTGACTGGCAAGGTGAACATGAAATATAAAACACAGATCATATACATCTAGTCACAAAAAAAATGACAAAATGACGTTATTTTGAGCCAGCTGATTCATCAGGTAAAATGCTCAATTGGCAAGTGCATCTGAAGATAAAATAGTTTTCTTCTACCTGTTCCATTCCAGTCTTTCTCCCATAATTCTGTTTATTCTCTGGAGGTGCTGCATAGAAACAGGTATCTAGGCGTGAGTCCTACCCCCCTGATGGCATGCAGTGTGAGCAGTATTGTGTAGGTTGCTGTGAGCCAGAAGCAGTAGTTCCAGGGATTGCCATATGCTGGCTCCTACCTCCAGGTCTCAGCAACCTGAATTGCAGGTGTTAGGAGATCATTCATTACCTAGAGAATCTCTGCAAGTCAAGAAATCTGTCCCATAATTTAGTACAGAAGAATACCAGTCTACAAAGTAAGGAAAGGTGATGTCTTCCCTGTTTTGCATTTAGAAAACCAAAATGGTTTTCAATATGTTTTTAATTTGGGTTCTGGTTCCTTTTCTGATCATCCATGATAAAAAAAAAATGAGTAGAAGTCTTTTTAGGAAGGCTGAAGCTGGTGTTCTAGGCAAGACTATGTGTTGTATGTGATGAGGCAGGAAACAGATGCCCCTGTGGCTGCTTCCCTCATACTCCAAAGCTCATCTCCTGATTCCACCTTTGCTCGCTGCCCAATGCTCTGTATCCATGAGGTGGCCTGTCACCCTGAGAGACAGGATTTGAGATCCAGGCTCTGCTATTAATTCCTAAATATTTTGAAACTCTGATAGGCCACCTGGGCATGCACATTGTTCAACCACCTTTCATTCTGTCAAATTTCAGTCCAAATGTTGCTTCAGTCTAATGAGAAGCAGTGGATTGGACCAGTAAGGAGCCAATGGATTGAGATCAAGATGTCTAAAAACAGACATGCAGGGGGAATTTTGTGTTTACTTATCTACACACAGATCTGCAGACTCTATTGTTTTCAATCCTTGCTTCTTTAATCACAAACTCTTTTACACATTTATAAATAGGAAAAAACAAATTCCTTTTTCTTGTGTAGCTATGCTAATGGGAAAAGAATCAGGTTTTTTTAATGAATCCTTGAAATACAACAAACAAAAAGGAGTGCACCGATCCAAACTGTATGTCCTGAAGGCTTTTTAAAAAAGAAACACACCCACATACCCAGCACCCAGATTGAAAAACTGCATCACCAGGACCCCAAAACATCTACCATATTAACCAAACCCTTCTTTTGAGTTTTAACATTATAGAATTGTTTTACCTGTTTAAAAAATATCCATAAATGGATCATACAACATAGTTTTTTGGTCTGATTTCTATTATTCAGTATTATATTTATGAGCTTAATGATATTATTCTCTATTTGTTGTGGTTTTGATGTTTTTCTTCCCTTTGCTAAACAGTATTCTGTAATGATTTATCTATCTATCTATTCTATAGTTGATGGACACTCAGGCAGTTTCCAGTTCAGAGCTATTACAAATAATGTAGTTACAAACATCTGCCTCTCTGCAGAGTATATACGGGGGAGAGTAATTGCTGGTCATAGATCTTCGTATGTTCTGCTTTGATAGAAACAGTGAATTTCCCAAGCTGGTTGAGCCAGTTGGGTTTTTAAATGTCATTTCATGCATGCAAAAAAGTCTTTAGCAGGGGATTTCTGTGTGTTACGTTATTATATTTTGAAGTAGCTGTCACAGAGTAAATGAGCTCTCCAAAAATAGTTTCTATACACTGAACATCAATCTTGACTGTCTGCAATTCTAGATTTTAGAGGGGACCTCTGTAACTCTGAGTATGTTAGAGAATCTAATTCAGTTCTTTGAGAGGTGTGGTGTGAGGTGTTCTGGATGTTTTCCTTAACTTCATCCACACCAGTTGCTTGCCTACCATCCAGATAACGTGCAAGCTCTATGAGCTGCCTGACCAGATCTCACATCTCTTTTCTTATCCCTCTTTTTGCTGTCTTGTTCAGGCCCTGAACAGGCCTCACCTGTTTTCAGCCCCTCCCTGCTTTCCTAGAACCTTCTCTTTGCTTTCCAGCCCTGCCTGCCCATCTGTGTAAGAATATCAGTAGAATCTGCTCATGATTCACATTCTTTTCATTCTCTATTACCCACAGAATGAAGTGTGTACTTCATTCCTTCCTTTATTTGCGTAGTGAGCAAATATTTTTTGAAGGCCTACCAGGGGCCAAATACCTCACTGGGCACTCGGGATTCATTAGTGACCAACGCAAACATAGCACCCACCCTCTGGTTCTGTGCACTCACCTCCTACCTTTCTGCTCCAGCAGTCCTTAACTTCCTGTGATTGTCTGCTTTTATAATTAGATTTTCAATGTTTTGATAATCATTGTGTGTTTTATTCTAGAGCACCTTTCTCCAGTATGTACCCCAGGGAAATTTCTAGACCTCCTTGGGGACTTAGCCATATAGTTTACCATCTCCTCTTCTATCCCTGAATTCCAGGAATGGTACATTGTTCTCTTCTCTGTTCTTTCATGAACCCCAAGCATATTTTATTTATTTGGGTGCCAGGGATTGAACCCAAGGGTGCTTAAACACTGAGCAACATCTCAGGATATCCAGTCCTTTTATTTTTCATTTTGAGAGAGGGTCTTGCTAAGTTGATTAGAGCCTTGCTTATTTGCTGAGGCTGGGTTTGAACTTGCCATCTCCTGCCTCAGCCTCCTGAGCCACTGGGATTATAGGTGTGTGCCACCACAGCCAGCCCCAAGTATATTTTCTATTGTATTTATCACTCTATAATTACCTGTCAGTGTACCTCATAACCTATACTGAATTTGTGAACTGCTGAAAGTGAAAAATAATTGCTCAGTCATTTTTGTGACCCCAGTATCTAACTTAGTGTTGGCATGTAGTAGGTGTTCAATAAATTTCAATAAATTTCTTATGGAGAGGGGGAAGAAAGCGAAGGAGGAAGAGAAAGAGGGAGAAAGGAGTACAAGAAAAGAACAATGAGGGGCTTTTAACCTCTTGAAAAAAACTGATAAAGCACTTAAAATTTTAGAGCTATAGATACTTTGAACATCATGTACTCTAATCTCAATTTTTATAGAGTTGAATAAATTAAGGCCCCTTAGCTGATTGGCTGTTTCAGTCTTCTAAAGCATAATTGTCTCTCCATAACTTGCCAAGGTCCACGTAGAAGGATGCGGGTAGTACTCATTACAATGACTTTCATTCTCCCCATCATTCCCAAACTCAGCTTTGCTCCCACTTGGGGAGTGACTATAACTGCCGCCCTCCCGACGCATGAGCTAACTAACACATGCTTTCTTGAGAAAATTAAAAATAGCTCCTCTTTACCAAGTATGTTGACATGGGTCAGGCCAACAAAAGGAGAGACGTTGTCCCATGGAGGAATTTTGTTTTTAAGAAAAGTGCCTTGTTAATAATTTTCCTAATGATTATATAACAATATCCATTCATTCAAGAAATATTTAATAGCCTATTGTGTGCCGTGCACTGTGGGTGCTGGAGGTACAGAAATAACCAAAAACATTGAATGGGGGTAGACTGACAATAAAACAAACAAGGTAGTGTTCGTGGCAGGGAGAAATAAAGGACAGAAGGTGACAGGAGATGCTGGAGAAGGGAAGTGTGTTTCAAGTTTGAATGCCCTGGTCACACAGGACTACACTGAGAGGATGCCTTTTGGGGAAAACCCTGAGGAGGAGGATGGAGTGAGTTCAGAAGGTATCTGGGGAGAGAACAGACCCTGAGGCACAAGAATCCAGCATGGTGGTGGGACTTCAAGGAAGCCAGTTTGGCTGAAAGGGAGCAAAGGGTAGGAGCAAGAGCAGTGAGAGAGAAGTTGGCAAGGGGTAATGGCTGGCCACACAGTCATACCTGGCCATTGTAAGAATTTGGCTTTCCTCTGAGTGACACGGGAAGCAAACTGTGTTGAGCAAGGGATTGCTCTGGTGTGCCTTATTTTAATAGGAAAGCCTTAGTGCAGAAGGAGAAAGAAACTAGGGGAGACTAGAGCAATTGGGGTAGGCGTGATAACAAGTGGTTGGCCACTGGGCCTGTTCTGAACCTAAACCAAAACATTTGCTGATGGATAGAATGCACGGCACGAGAGACAGAGGGTCTGGGGATGCTGGCAGTTCATGTTGGAATTGCATTTATTGAGCTGGAGAGCCAGTGAAGGAGGGAAAGCCAGAAATTGGGTTTGGAACAGGAACCAAAAATAGGGTTAGCACCAATCAGCAGAATGAGCACAAGTGTGACCTCTTATCTCTCTCAAAATTCTATGAAAATGATGGGAAAAGAATACAAATGCCTAGTGACAAATATCCAGTGAGATGAGTCAATAAAAGATGACATATTTCAATAAGTTTGCAGAAGAAAATGGGGAAAGTGTCTGATGAAACAGAGAAAACCACAGTCTAAGATACTTAGAAAGCTGCAGCCAAGGAAGTCACAGACCTGCTCAGAAACTACTCAGGGAGCCCCAGACTGGAGCACTGCCAGCCTAGCGGGACACTGTGCAAGAACATGGGTGGGGAATGAAAAGTAGAGCCTTGGGGGCTGGGGTGGAGCAGAATAGTAAAGTACGCGTCTACCGTGAGCATGTCCTTGGTTCAATCCCTCATGCGTAAAAACGTGCACACCCACACACACACATACATACACAAAAACCAAAAGCAAGGGTAAATAACTAAAGGAATACAGACAGAATAACCTGAAGGAATGCAGACAAAACAGTCAGCTCGCTCCTTCTTCTCCTTTTGCAGAGTAATTTAAAACCATTTATGTCCTGGAACCAAAATCTGAGGATTTATCTTTTAGGAAATTGAACAAACCATTTGAAAAGAATTATGGGGGCTGACATAGGAGTTACAGATCCAAAGTAAAGCCCCTCTAGTTCTAAGCACTGGATGCCACCTATGTACTCACCTAAAGGTCAAGACTACAAGCAGATTAATCCCACTCATATACTCAAAGCTCCCAGGCAGCCTTTTTTTTTTTTTTTTTTGGTGCTGGGGATAGATCGCAGGGCCTTGTGCATGCAAGGCAAGCACCCTGTCAAATGAACTATATCCCCAGCCCCTCTCAGTCAGCCCTTCTATTGCCCTCATTAAAATGTGAACCAATAAAAAAATCTACAAGCTTTATTTAAGGAAGGCTACACTATTGGATGAAAAGAGAAGCCAGATGAACCACAAAATAAGACACCAGGAAATTCCAGTACCAAGTGATTTCCCCCTGCCTGCAGTGGAAAGCATCTTCAGAAGTAATTGGCAATAAAAATTAGAGCGAGATGTTATTAAAAAAGTAAAAAGGTTAAAAAGAGCAAAAATGTTTTATGAGAAATCAAAAATAAGGTAATAGATTAAAAGTTTAAATTCTACAGAACTTGTTTTTTTTAAAGGAGATGAGGGAAGTCTCCCAGAATGTGGAACCAAATAACAACAAACACAACAAACAAACCAAAAGTAAGAGAAAATATGATAACAGTGAGAGAGAAAAAATATGAGATAAAGACATAGTCAATCTAGAGAGTACAATAGAAAACAGAGAAGGTAATAAAGTAATAAAGACATAATACAAGGGACTGGGGATGTGGCTGAAGCAGTAACGTGCTTGCCTGGCGTGCGCGGGGTGCTGGGTTCGATCCTCAGCACCACATAAAAATAAAATAAAGATGTTGTGTCCACCGAAAACTGAAAAATAAATATTAAAAAGTTCTCTCTCTATTCTCTCTCTCTTAAAAAAAAGACATAATACAAGAAAATACCTGCGAATTAAAGAAAGGCATGTATCTTGAAATTAAATAACAAGTGTAAGAATCAAATAGGTTCAGGCAATGTGAGTGGGATACTGGAAGATGATGGATAAATGAAAAAAGGCTGAAGTTTCTACTCCCCCAGAGAAGGTAAAGTGAGGAATAAATGTACATTAAATGTATTATTCAAATGCAAACCTTGCTAACTCATGCAGGATTTTCAGCAATTGGAGAAGCAGCCAGAAACATCCATATTCACCTATTATCAATGATTCCTTTTAAAAATTATATGGTTCCTGGAACTGGAACTGTAGCAAATAAGATGATCTTAATATAGTAGATGTCCCCATATAAAATTACAATTGCATTTAGATTTTATTGTTTTGCTTTTAAACTTTCAAAATCAATTTTTATGCAAACAGTTAAGTCAATTTTGGATAGTGTTCAAGATTAAAAAAAAAAACTTGATAGTTTAAAAATATATTTGTGCTACCAAGAATTAGAGATCAGGATTCCCAGGAAAATGTCCTCCTCTCACAAACAGAAGAGCCAAGTGAACTGTCTGTAATTGGTGGAGCAAGAAATGATTTAAGTATGTTCCTTGTGTTTGCAGAGGTGACCAGTGGGGAGAGAGCACTGGCAATCATGGAGTTGCTAGTGATGGCAGGAGAAGGAGAAAAGGGACATGGTGTGAGAGATTGAAACCCTCATCAATCAGAGCAGAATGTCAATAGTGAAACTCAAAAATCAGTCAATCAAGAAAAAGAATGGCATGTGTATTTAGAAATATGGAAATAACTGCAGAAACTTAAGAATAGAAATGCTAAAATTTAATATCAAGAAACAGAACTAGGGTACAGAAGCAATCGTGGCTTTTCATTATAACTCCATCAAATGTCTTTCTTTGATTAAATAAAATTTTTTGGATTACTACCACTTAGTAAACATTCATTTCACCTGCCATGGGTCTACATGCGTTATCTCAATTCTTATGACAAATCTGTGAAGTAAGTCCTATTATTACCAATGTTAAAGATAAGTGAATATCAGACAGGTTAAAAAGAAACCTGTTTGAGATATTCTGCCAGTCAAGTAACATTTGGCCTTGAGTAACAAAAAACCAAATCCAAGAGTAGCTTAGAAAATTAAGAATCATTCATTTGTATGTTGTTTGATTTGGGGGGGTTTGGTCAGTTGCTATTGTTTTCCTCATGTCGCAGGAAGTCTGAGGGTAAGTAGTTTCTGGTGCTGATTCAATGGCTCAAGGATTATAAAACTGAGGACTCTGTGATTCTCAGGGACTCTTCCTCATGGGCTAAGATGGCCCTGCAGCCCCAGCCATCCTATATGTTTTCCCCAAAGTAAAGAGAGAGAAGCACCTATATCAAAAAGCCACATTTTCCCAGACCCCACCACCAACTTCTGCTTATGTGTGATAGGCCTTCTGGCACATGGCCACCTAAAGCTGAGGAAGTTGGAAAAGGCACTTTTCAGTTGAACATATTGGGGATCTACCTGGATACAGTTGTGTTTCTGTTTTAGAAGGAGAAAGTGGTGATTAGACAGTGCTTAGTAGTGGTTCCCATCTAGAAAGTGGTCGAGTGCTGTTGTGAGAGTCAGTAAAGCATATTTTTAAATAATCTAGAAGAAAAACCAACAATATGAGTCAGGAAGGACCATTAAATAATCTGATCTGCGTGTTTTAATTATAAATTAAAAGACAAGAAAGAAATTGTGTTTAAGATCCACTGTTCCATGACCTCAACTGGCAGTGAGCAGTGGCCCAAAGTGAAGCAATCAAGATCACCAAGAATAGTGCTCAAGGTAGAGAAGGGCCTAACATGATCAAGTTTCCTAAGCAGAGTCAAATGCCTGTTCACTTGAAAGAGAAGAATCTAGCTTTGGCAAAAAGGTTTAAAATAAAGTTGGGATGTACAATTAAGGTAATTTAGAACAAATTGATTTCCAAATGAGAAAATTATATTTTAGCAGAATTCCGTCATTATAGGTTAATGAAGAGCTACCTGTGCGTAGTTCACTAATCAATTTTCTAGGAATGCGGTTTTAATTTCCTAGACCAGATTTCATTTAGCAAATAAGCAGCACAACTTAACTCCCAAGAAACGGTGATTGCTTTCTCTCTCTTTTTTTTTCTGCCTGAAACATATCTTACTAAAGAAGTTGCTTGTTTTTTTCCTTTAATTTTTTTTTCTTTTTTAAATTTGATCTCCTCAAAATTACTTTTTTAAATTTGATCTCCTCAAAATTACTTTTCAAAAAAATAAGCAGTCATATCAATTATAATTACAGTGCTTACATGCATTTATTGTGTGTAGTACGCAACACTGAGGCAGATACAAAGTAATAATTAACATTGAGACTTCTAAGACTAGAAGGCATTATAGTAAGTATTTTTATGAAAGTGACATGAGGCTGTTGGAGGCTGCCATTCCAAGAATATAACAGATTGACATGAAAGCCATAATAATGAAGCTGTGGGGTTTCAACATGTGAACGATAATTAACATTTTCCTAGTTGCACAAATGAGCAATGACTCAGGGAACTAACTGGAGGAAGAGGAGTAGGGCTCCCCAGCTGAGGCTACAAATATACTTGAAGACCACAATAAAAAAAAAAAAAACTACAAACCTCTCATTGTGAAAACTTCAATCAAAACAAACATCTTTTCCTTTTACGTGGCTGAAAATATTGTTCTTCTGAAGGGTGCCTTAGTCCATTTTCTGTTGCCATAACAAAATAGCTGAGACTGGGTAATTTATAGAGGAAAGAAGTTTATGTAGCTTAAGATTTTCCAGAGACTGGAAGTCCAAGATTAGGCATTCACATCTGGCAAGGACCTTGTGCTGTAACATAAAATTGCAGAAATTTCAGGGCAAAAGCAGGGACATGCAGAAAAGACAAAACATGAAGGTGTCTTCTCTTTGTAACAACTCCCTCTCATAGTTTACTAATTCAGTCCCAGGAGAACAAAAACTGCCTGGATACCACAAGAATTAACCCAGTGTCCCAAGAGCAGCATGAATCCTTCCTAATGACCCTATCACCCCATTGGGGCTCCCTCTCCCAACATGATCAGAATAGCAATTAAATCTCAGTGAGTTTCAGAGGAATCAAGCCATATCCAAGCCATAGCAAGGGGCTTTAATTTTTAGTTCTCAAAGTTAATTTTAATTTGATTTCACTGCATTATACTTTTTCCAATTTGGCTGAGAAATAAACTTTAAGAGGACTAGAGACGTATTAAACCTGGCACCTCTCAAAAGCAGCCCAAAATGTAGATCCTTATACACATATGTCCCCCATACTGCACTTTCAGATAGGTGAATGTTTCCTTAGAATATCAGGTCCCATTTAGCACAGTACTGCTTCACTTCTCTGGGGAAAGACTTTGACGACAATTCTTCAGATCCTAGCTCAAAACATGAAATAAAGCGCAATGCATGGCCTTGTAGCCAACATGGATGTCCTAAGCCATCACACTAAAGCTTCCATGCTGTATTCATTGGAAGACCCTTAGTCTCTTGTTCCAACCAGCACTGCTAGTTCTTATAACCTGCTCCAGCATCGTGCACATTACAATAGAAAACATGCAAAGCCAGCACCACCAACCCTGTAGCCAAGCACAGTGAATATGACTTACTTTTAAGACAGACACCTTGATTAATTTCAAAAGACAAAAATTATAAAACATGCAGTCAACTCAGAGTATGATTTATTGCCTATTTCATAAAAAGAATAAGACAGCGCGAAGAGGTCCCACACACGTTATGGGACGACAGTCCTTTCCTTTGCCCTTTCTCACAGAACTCGATTATAAAGGGCATATGTGGTGCTTTCTGCACCCTTCCATCCTTCTGCTCACTGCTTTCCCCCCAGTTCCAATGATTTGTTTCTCATAGACACTGACGGGTGCTAGCCTGAAGGGATTCCTAGAAGTAGATTCATCAGATCACTCCCAGGACTTTTTAGACCAGAAGGGAAGAAATTAACCAGTCTCTGGTGGCAGGAGACACTATTTGTGAAAACTCGCTGCACAGCTGGTGGCCATGGAGAAGACCTCAGCAGTAGGGAAAAGAATCATGTCCACTTGGAAGAGAGCCTCCGGATTCCTGTTCATCTTTATTATTAATACATTGTTCTGTTGCAATTTCTCCAATATCTCCTTCAACTACATTAAGTAGCCCACTCCCCTTGATAAAATCTCCTATTTCCCATATTTTTTGAGTTGTTCTTTTGTCAACTGTAGCCTAAAGGTTTTGAATCAATGATCTGAAAACGACTACTCACTTTCCCTTGATATTTCATCATTTGAATAATGTGACATGCTAGTGTCCCCGTAGTGATGGTAGTGATGGTATTGAGTCCTCATGTGCTACTTGCTTGAGGTTTTTATTGATTTTGTTTGTTTGTAGTTATGTATAGTTTACAACCATTTTTCTTTGAGTAGGAGACGAGAATGAGAACAATTTGACGATAGAATCTTAAGATTTTCACTGCTACCTAATACATAGAAACCGTGCCAGAAATTTTACCAAAATGTCAAGTGTTGTATATAGTATCATAGATGCAGTAACTTCTCAGATGGTCTCTCTGATTTTAACAAAAGATTTTGCAACTTGTATACCATATTTCACCATGAAAAGATTCTTCAGTGTGTCATTAAGACAAATGCTCAGCAGGATGAATTCTGATGTGTGCCTGTAAGTGAGAGGAATGAGCTCAGCCAGGCAGGGCAATTCTGAATGACCCACACAACAGTCCAACTTTCTCAAATCCCAGACTACTTCCCAGCCCACTTGTAAGCAGAGGTGATTGCAGCAGTAGGATTTTTCCAATAAATAGAATATAAATACAAAACATTAAAAATAGGTAAAATCTTTGTATGTATCACAAATATGAATACCTTATTTTAAGGTGATGATACAGCTCAGTGTCAGCAGGCTTGCCTATCATATATGAGGTTGTGGGTTTGATTCCCACTACCACAGAAAGTACATAAGTAAAAATAATTGTTTAAAAAAACCCTTTTTATTTTAAATTTTACATATTCCATAAAGCTTTTATAAATCAAATGGATGGAACACAGAGGATTCTTAAGACAATGAAACTATACTGTATGATATAGTAATTGTCAATATGTATCATTATATATTTGTCTGAACTCAGAATATATATATAAAATGAACTCAACGTAAATTGTGGATTCTCAGTAATAAAGAGGTATCAATGTAGGATCATTAAATTAAATGTACCACTCTGATGGGGGATATTGATCATGGGGGAGGCTATACTTGTGTAGGGACAGGGAATATATGGGAAATCTTTACCTTTCACTTAACTTCACTGTGAACCTAAAACTTCTTTTCAAAATAAATAAATAAACTCTTTTTAAAAATATAAGTACAGTAAATAGAGGCTTCCAAATCAGGCTTTTTGGAAATGCCTGCTTTTAGTTCATTACCATCTGTCATTCCTTTATGACAGTGACCACTGATGCCCAATTATATCTATCTATATACAGACATAGACATAGAAAATGCAGATTCCCTTTAGAATCGTTTCATTTCCACAGAGATCTCTTTGAATGAATATATGTTTTTGAAAGTAGAGAATACATGCTGCTCATTTTTGTGACTCCAGCTGGTTAGGGTCAGGTCACAGCTATGGCCTGAGTACTTTGTGAACTGTGATGCCTCAGGACCATTGACAACATGCAGCCACTGTAATGGTAATTAGCTTCCACCAACAGAACTGGTACTGAAACTGGCCTGTGTCTGAGCTCAAACCTCAACCAAACAAAAGCCCTACCCACTTTTAAAGACAATGAAAGGAAAAATGGGTTAAGACTATAAACAGGAAATTCATAGAAAAGAAAAAAAGTAGAACAACCCTCAAATTACAAAAGCATGCTCAGGTGTGTTTGTAAATTGAAATGTCAATTAAGATAATGCAGGATCCCACGGTGCACCCATTAGATTTTCAAGGATTTTTCTGAATGTCAGATATAGGAAATGTGTTCGAAAAGGCAGGAAATAAAGCTAGCCTACACTGGCAAGACAGATGCAGAGTGTCCTCCTTACCACTTTGGTGAGCAAGTGAGGGCACCCAGGACTGATGAAAATATAGGTATTTTAAGAATTCTTCATGGTTACTTCTGATATTTCTTCAGTGTCTTCTGATATTTCTTCCAGAAGACACTGTCCTTGTCTGTAGACTTCTATCAGTCATAAGTTGAATTATCAAAGGGAGAAACTTCTATTCTTAGAACTGGAGAGGATATTGAACTGACATGACTGGTATTTGGATCAAGGGCAAATATTATGAATGGTTGTTACTCTTTCAATTGGCTAAAGCAACTTTGAGTGGAATTGGTGGCCTACTCTACCAGAACTCCAGGACTAGACCTGTATTTTCAACCTGAGCTCACACCTCTTTATTTTAGCATACTTCATTTCTGCTCTACTTTGTTTACTTACTTATTATAAAGGAGTTGTAAAGTGTTCCAACTCAAGAAGAAAACCCAAGTTCAAATCTCAGTTACACCTAAAACTTGCTGTGTGACTTTATAACATTTATTGAATGTCTCTGTGCTTCAACTTTCTCAACTGTAAAATGGGATGGAAATAATACAGTCTATCTCATAGGGCAGTTTGTGAGGAATAAATAAGTTAATTATTTGCAAAATAGACCTGACCCATAGGAAATGCTAAATTGGTGTTGGAAATAGAACATAGTTAAGTAGATTTACTTATCTGATCCATCTTATTTAATTGTATATATCAGTTATACTCACATTTTCTAGACCAAGGTGATGACAAGCAAGGTATTTAGGACTTCAGGTTTGGCAGCTCAAGAAAGCAGTCATCTAATCCCAAACTGTGACTTTTATTAGTTATGAGAACATCAGTAAGCTTTAAGTGTTTTGAAATTTGAAGCCTCCTCTATAAAATAAGTAGGTTAACTATCTCCAACAAAAATATGTGAGAGTCAGTGAAGTTATTGAATGCAAAGAACCTCTCTCAGAATATAGTAAACATTCAAACAATAGCTATAAGAATAATTTAAAAAAAAAGAATAATTGATAATCATGAAACATTTGCTAGTAGCATTAAGCAAACACATGTTCCACAAATGCCAGAGCTTAAGTAGCTTTAGAAATTTAAAAGTATGTTGCTTTGTGACATGTTAGGGAAACTCAGTATCTCTGACGGTGTCAAGACTGGAAGTAATAACAAGAGCACCTTGTGGGGAGAAAAAGTTGCAGAAATAAGCCAGGTGCAGTGGCACATACCTGTAATCTCAGTGACTCAGAAGGCTGAGGCAGGAAGATCACAAGTTCAAAGCTAGCCTCGGCAACTTAGCCAGGCCTAAGCAACTTAGCCAGACCCTGTCTCAAAATAAAAAAATAAAAATGCCTTGGAATGTGACCCAGTGGTTAAGCACCACTGGGTTCAATCCCTGGTATGAAATAAGGAAGGGAGGGAGGGAGGAAGAGAGGAGGGAATCTTGAAGACGTAATAACAAACATGAACATTTAAGTCCCAGCTAAGTCCATGAAAGTTGATGTCTAGAGCCATGTCCTCTAGTTAGGGTCTCTGTTGATCAAAGAACAGAAAATGTCTCTTAAGAAGCTTCAGGGTTTAAACAGCAGGAGCTATAACAAGGTAAGTGACAGTCAGGACTTGGTTTCTGAAAGTGGACAAGCAAAAATCAAATCCTCTCAATTAAATAAAAAGCTACCATTCCAGTGCCATACTAAGGCTCAGCACTGGGTTTATGAAAAAAACTGCCTCTGTAGGCTCTGTCTTTCCTGCAACAAAGCATATTTCATAATCTTATGAAAAGCCAAGATTGCTTTAAGCTGCTCTGGCCATATCTCTTTAGCCATGTAGTTCTTAATACAGCTGAAAGATCTATTTGCTTATGCAAAAACTAATAGTCAAAATAATTTCTTTATTTGCTGGAGAAGGGATTAAACAAAGACTAGAATAATGCTTCCTAAATCAGAACCTGGAATACCTTGCTGCTTAAAGTGCTGTCTGTGGCCCAGCACAATACTCAAACTTTATTTAGTATGCATAAAAAACATGAAGATTTACTGAAGAAAGTGCAAATTTTGAGTCAGCAGATGTGGTGTGGAGCTTCAAATCCTACATTTCTAACACGTTTTTAGTCAACGCTGCCAGTGCACCCTAAAATATTGCTACTCGTGTCATGGTCCAGCATAGATCTCACCTGGGACCTTCTAAGAAATGCAGAATCTGTGTCCCCTCTGTGGACCCACTAAATCAGCATCTGCATTTCAACAAGACTAGTGATGCATGTGCACTTGAAAAGTTGAGAAAAGCTTCTCTAGAATGTATGTGAACCAATTTTCCCAGGCTTGGATGCATTTCCCCTATTGCACAAGGTGGCTACTTTGAGTACTCAAGAATCCCAAAACACAAATTAGTATGCTTCAATACACTCTAGAAGTGCTCTGCCAACATTCCCTCCAATTCCTTTGTCATTTTCACACACACACAACACCTCAGTGGGTTTTCATTCCCAGGAGCTCATACCTGTGTCTATTGGCTCCTCCCTTTGGATGCTAGAATTCACTTTGTTTGATTGGGAGGAGAAGAGAAAGAAAGTACCTAGAAATATATCATCACCTTCAAGCACTTTCTAACTAAAATGAACAGGCACAGGAATTTCTAATCTTCAGCTTCCTTCTCCCTGATGAGAAAACTTAACTTTGAGGTGTGGTCTACATGTGGAGAAATTAAGCCAAGATTTCCCTCCATGAGACTGCACGATGTTTTACCCTCTGCCTCCTGCACCCACTGTCCTGCTCACTTCTCTGTGAATGCTGGCAGAAAACACTGCAATAAACCCAGTCTGCATAAATCCTTATCTCAGGTTCTGTTTCTAGGGAACTCAAACTAAGACACATGCTATTTTAGCTAAGTGCCATTTAGCCTAAGATCAGCATCCAGCCAAGAGTTTGGGTTGTTTCTAAAGTTTTTTTTTGGCCGCTGTGATAATCTCTGATTCTATGATTCAACCTGGGTCTTGTGTAACACTTACAGGAAGCCATTGGACTCTAGGATTTTCACATGTGGGAGGTCACAATCGGAGAATGTTATGAAAATAAATTATGCTTTACTCTGAATGAGCTAACTGTGGTGGTGCAGCGAAGACAATGAGATGCTCTTCTTAGCTGGCTTTATTAAGGACCCACAGAAAGTTCTAAGGACCTAGAAGACCCAGCTCTTGTGATTAGTGTGGCATCCACAGCCACTGTGGAATTTTGAGTGTTGGAAATGGTGCCAGTACAAATAGAAATGGCATAGTTTAAAGCACAAAATCATTACAAAGGCTTTACATATGAAAAGAATGTATTTTGTTAAGAAGTTTTGTATTGATTACATGGTTAATACAGGTTAAGAATCCTTTGTCCAAAATTTGTGGGACCAGAAGTGCTCCTCATTTATGATTTCTACCAATTTTGGGATAGTTTCATATAGACAATGAGAAATCTTGGGGATGGGATCCATGTCTAAACACAAATTTTATTTGTTTCTTATGCATTTCGTAGTCTGAGGGTCATTTTATTCAATATTTTTAGTGCATCTGCATCTTGACTGCAACCTGGAACATGAGGTCAGGTGATCTTTTCCAATTGTGGTGTCATGGAGTTGTTTAGAAGTTTGGATTTTAGATTTTCACATCAGAGATGTACAACTTGTCTATCAGGGATTGAACCCAAGGATGCTTAACCACTGAGCCACATCCCCAGCTCTTTTTTTTTTCTTTTTTTTTTTTTTTTTTTTTTGCACTATGGTAAATATCTTAGTTAAATTATCTTTTTTCACAAGTTTATTTTTATTTTTAAAATACAGCTGCTAGAAATTCTCAATTACTTATGTTGCTTGTATTGTGTTTCTATTGGACTGGAAAGCTTTAAGCTTTTAACCGAAAAGCTCAGACTAAGTGAAATATTCCTGGCTTTTTAAAATTCTTTCACTGTACCAATTTCTGGTGTGGAAGTATATCTCAGTAGACATACAAAACTGTACGTTGTCTTCAATTATAAATACTTTTATCAGTACATAATGTCACCATGAGCTGGAAATATATGAAGTTTGAGTCTTAGCCCAAAAAAATTTTACGACGGGAACATATTTTTAAAACTATATCAATAGTTATTACTCATGTTTAAAATTATCTAATTTGAAGGAAATTAATTTTCAAGCTGTTAAAAGATTATCCTGGTTATTTTCTGTGTGTACATCAGGTTTTATGTTGATAATTTTATTTTTCCTCTCATAGCTATCTTGCATTGCCTTTTCTAAATCCTCTGGCAAAAATCTATTGAGTTCAAGGCCTCAACATTTCTTACCTTCACTACTGCAGCTTCTGGAGTTGTTCCTCTTTATTTCTTAGCCTTGAATTCATCTCAACATGGCTGTCAGATAATCTGTCTAAAGCACAGCCTAGTCCTGGCTCTCCTTACCTCCCATCCTGAAGAAAAAAGGAAAGAAAGAAAGAAAAAAAAAAAAACCCAGACCATTGGTGGTATCACATTTTTTTGCTCAATTATCTCTAAGCATCTGAACAGAGACATTAAATGTGCTTCATAATCTGCACCTAACTCTACTTGTTGCAAATCCTTCTCTCTTTTCTTCTGTATTAAACTGCTTCCTTTCCAACTCTGCTCAATGCTGGTTCTTTTCCCAGACAGTCTTCTCTGCTAAGAACTCTCTCTTCTCTTTCCCATCACTCTAGGTTTCTGTTCTTACAGTTCCATCAACAACAATAGCATATTACATGAAAATATATTCCCAGTGCTTTAAGTCAAAAAGTCAAAAAACAAATGTCTATTTTAAAAAAAGACACTACACAAAAGACCAGCAAATCAGTAGTAGGAATAACACAGCTTGGTGACAAAGCTATTGAACTGAAAAACATTATTTCACAACGAACACAAAGAAGGACTGCAAGATTGGAAAAGAGGAGCAAAAGAATTATAAAACAAAATGTTTGGCAAAATGCCAGAGCATATCCTCACTTACCAATAATCAAATGTAAGAGGATTGTCTTCTATAATCAAAAGCTAAATATATTTATGAAACCAAGATCCAACAATATGCTGCCTCCAAGAAACACATTTGAGTTTTAAGGACACACGTAAACTAGGAATGAAGGTATTTCAAGCAAATACCGACCAAAACAGAGCAAGAGTGTCCATATATATAATTTTAAAAGAGACAAAGCATATCAATATTATATTATGATAAAGGGATCAGTTCAACAAGAAAATATAACAATTTTAATTTGATATAGTTGCACCCCAAATTGGAGTACCTAAATATATAAAGCAAATATTAATAGATCTGAAAAGTGAGATATATTGCAATGTACTAATCCTATGGAACATCAGTATATTATTTCATTGAGGAGAGACTTAAATCCACTATCATAATAGGAGGTGATCAGTTATCTCTCATGTCCTTTTCAGTTAGAGAAAAAAATAATTGGCCCAGGATATGTATTATATATTCTAAACTATCACAAAGAATGGAGATTCAGCATTGTTTTAGTAAATTTACTCTTTTCCATTTTCTTGGAAGACAAGTGAGATCACTAGTGAGTGGTGTGAGGTAGGGATTAAGATTAAAAGAGCAGAGAGCTTCCAATCACTCCTGCAAAGTAGGCGGGCCTGCGACCCACGGGCAGAAGAGGAGCAGCGGCCTGCTGAGAGGCAGAACCGCCCCCTCCCCCTGCGCCGGCAAGGTAGAGGGAACTGTGACCACCCACAGAGCAGGCCCAGCGGCCTGCTGAGGGGCAGAGCCGCCCCCCACCCCCCGCGCCTGCCAGGTAGGCGGAACTGTGATCACTGACAGAAAAGGCCCAGTGGCCCACGGAGGGGCAGAGCTTCCAATCACTCCTGCAAGGTAGGCGGGCCTGCGACCCACCAGCAGAAGAGGAGCAGCGGCCTGCTGAGAGGCAGAGCCGCCCCCTCCCCCCCGCGCCTGCAAGGTAGACGGAACTGTGACCACCATCAGAACAGGCCAGACCTGCAACCGAGAGACAGAACAGGCCCAGTGGCCTGAGGAAGGGTAGAGCCGCGCCCCCCCCCGCGCCTGCAAGGTAGGCAGACCTGCGACCCACTGGCAGTACAGCCCCAGAGGCCTGCAGAGGGGCAATGCCGCTGCCTGCGCCTGCAAAGTAGACAGAACTGCGACCACCGACAGAACAAGCCTAGCGGCCCGCAGAGGGACAGAGCCGCCGCCCGCGCCTGCAAGGTCGGCGGACCTGCTACCAACCGGCAGAGCAGGCCCAGCGGCTTGCCGGCGTGGTAGGCACATTGCCCCAATTGGAGGAGGGGCAGAGCCGCCGCCCGCGCCTGCGAGGGAGACTTTGCAACTATACAAGACCAATATAAATATATAGGGGGAAAATTCAATAGCACAACAGTTTCACCAAGTAGAAAGGAACGCGAACAGTATGAAGAGACAAGGAAAGAAAGGACCACAAGCATTGCAGGTCAACTCAACATTAGAAGAGGTAATAGCTGCAGCAGATGGAATGTCAGATAAAGAATTCAGGATATACATGCTTCAGATGATCTGGAGTCTCAAGGAAGACATCAGACAGCAAAATCAGACAATGAAAGATCACTTCAACAATGAATTACATAAACAAATCCAAGAAGCAAAAGATCAACTATACAGGGAGATAGAGGTTATAAAAAACAAACAGAAATCCTAAAAATGCAGGAAGCAATAAACCAACTTAAAAACTCAATTGAGAATACTACCAGCAGAGTAGAACACTTAGAAGATAGAACATCAGACAATGAAGATAAAGTATTTCAACTTGAAAAGAACATAGACAGCTCAGCAAGACTGTTAAGAAACCATGAGCAGAACATCCAAGAAATATGGGATAACATCAAGAGACCAAATTTAAGAGTCATTGGGATACAGGAAGGGACAGAGTTTCAAACCAAAGGAATGAGCAATCTATTCAATGAAATAATACGAGAAAACTTCCCAGACTTGAAGAATGAGACAGAATCCCAAATCCTAGAAGCCTACAGGACGCCGAATGTGCAAAATCATAAGAGACCCACACCTAGACACATTATAATGAAGATGCCCAACATACAGAATAAGGAGAGAATTTTAAAAGCTACAAGAGAAAGGAAGCAGATCACATTTAGGGGTAAGCCAATCAGGATAACAGCTGATCTTTCAACACAGACTCTGAAAGCTAGAAGATCCTGGAATAACATATTTCAAAAACTGAAAGAAAATGGGTTCCAACCAAGAATTGTGTTTCCAGCGAAATTAAGCTTCAGGATGGAAGATGAAATTAAAACCTTCCACGATAAACAAAAGTTAAAAGAATTTGCAGCTAGAAAACCATCTCTTCTAAACATCCTTGGCAAAACATTACAGGAAGAGGAAATGGAAAATAACAATGAAAACCAACAATGGGAGGTAGGACAGTAAAGGGGGGGGGAAATAATCAAAGAGGAAAACAAACCATGTTTAGTAACAGAAATAAACAAATATGGCTGGAAGAACAACCCATATCTCAATCATAACCCTAAATGTTAATGGCTTAAACTCACCAATTAAGAGTCACAGGCTAGTAGAATGGATCACAAAACAAGACCCAACAATATGCTGCCTACAGGAGACGCATTTGATAGGAAAAGACATACATAGGCTGAAGGTGAAAGGTTGGGAAAAATCATATCACTCATATGGACTTCGGAAACAAGCAGGAGTGTCCATACTCATATCAAATAAAATAGATTTCAAGCCAAAGTTAATCAAAAGGGATAAAGAGGGACACTACATACTGCTTAAGGGAACCATACACCAACAAGACATAACAATCATAAATATATATGCCCCAAACAATGGTGCAGCTATGTTCATCAAACAAACTCTTCTCAAGTTCAAGAGTCTAATAGACCACCATACAATAATCATGGGAGACTTCAACACACCTCTCTCACCACTGGACAGATCTTCCAAACAAAAGTTGAATAAGGAAACTATAGAACTCAATAACACAATTAATAACCTAGACTTAATTGACATATATAGAATATACCACCCAACATCAAGCAGTTACACTTTTTTCTCAGCAGCACATGGATCCTTCTCAAAAATAGATCATATATTATGTCACAGGGAAACTCTTAGACAATACAAAGGAGTAGAGATAATACCATGCATCCTATCTGATCATAATGGAATGGAACTCAAAATCAACGATAAAAGAAGGAAGGAAAAAGAATACATCACTTGGAGAATGAACAATAGGTTACTGAATGATCAATGGGTTATAGAAGACATCAAGGAAGAAATTAAAAAATTCTTAGAGATTAATGAAAACACAGACACAACATATCGGAATCTATGGGACACATTGAAAGCAGTTCTAAGAGGAAAATTCATTGCTTGGAGTTCATTCCTTAAAAAAAGAAAAAACCAACAAATAAATGATCTCATACTTCATCTCAAAATCCTAGAAAAAGAAGAGCAAAATAACAGCAAAAGAAGTAGAAGGCAAGAAATAATTAAAATCAGAGCTGAAATTAATGAAATCGAAACAAAAGAAACAATTGAAAGAATTGACAAAACTAAAAGTTGGTTCTTTGAAAAAATAAACAAAATCGACAGACCCTTAGCCATGCTAGCGAAGAGAAGAAGAGAGAGAACTCAAATTACTAGCATAAGGGATGAAAAAGGCAATATCACAAGAGACACTTCAGATATACAGAAGATAATCAAAAATTATTTTGAATCCTTATACTCCAATAAATTAGAAGATAGTGAAGGCATAGATAAATTTCTTAAGTCATATGATCTGCCCAGATTGAGTCAGGAGGATATAGACAACCTAAACAGACCAATATCAATTGAGGAAATAGAAGAAACCATCAAAAGACTACCAACTAAGAAAAGCCCAGGACCGGATGGGTATACAGCAGAGTTTTACAAAACCTTTAAAGAGGAACTAATACCAATACTTTTCAAGCTACTTCAGGAAATAGAAAAAGAGGGAGAACTTCCAAATTCATTCTACGAGGCCAACATCACCCTGATACCTAAACCAGACAAAGACACTTCAAAGAAAGAAAACTACAGACCAATATCTCTAATGAACCTAGATGCAAAAATCCTCAATAAAATTCTGGCGAATCGGATACAAAAACATATCAAAAAAATTGTGCACCATGATCAAGTAGGATTCATCCCTGGGATGCAAGGCTGGTTCAATATACGGAAATCAATAAATGTTATTCACCACATCAATAGACTTAAAAATAAGAACCATATGATCATCTCGATAGATGCGAAAAAAGCATTCGACAAAGTACAGCATCCCTTTATGTTCAAAACTCTAGAAAAACTAGGGATAACAGGAACATACCTCAATATTGTAAAAGCAATCTATGCTAAGCCTCAGGCTAGCATCATTCTGAATGGAGAAAAACTGAAGGCATTCCCTCTAAAATCTGGAACAAGACAGGGATGCCCTCTCTCACCACTTCTGTTCAACATAGTTCTCGAAACACTGGCCAGAGCAATTAGACAGATGAAAGAAATTAAAGGCATCAAAATAGGAAAAGAAGAACTTAAATTATCACTATTTGCAGATGACATGATTCTATACCTAGCAGACCCAAAAGGGTCTACAAAGAAACTATTAGAGCTAATAAATGAATTCAGCAAAGTGGCAGGATATAAAATCAACACGCATAAATCAAAGGCATTCCTGTATATCAGTGACAAATCCTCTGAAATGGAAATGAGGACAACCACTCCATTCACAATATCTTCAAAAAAAATAAAATACTTGGGAATCAACCTAACAAAAGAGGTGAAAGACTTATACAATGAAAACTACAGAACCCTAAAGAGAGAAATAGAAGAAGATCTTAGAAGATGGAAAAATATACCCTGTTCATGGATAGGCAGAACTAACATCATCAAAATGGCGATATTACCAAAAGTTCTCTATAGGTTTAATGCAATGCCAATCAAAATCCCAACGGCATTTCTTGTAGAAATAGAGAAAGCAATCATGAAATTCATATGGAAAAATAAAAGACCCAGAATAGCAAAAACAACTCTAAGCAGGAAGTGTGAATCAGGCGGTATAGCGATACCAGACTTCAAACTATACTACAGAGCAATAGTAACAAAAACAGCATGGTACTGGTACCAAAACAGGCGGGTGGACCAATGGTGCAGAATAGAGGACACAGAAACCAATCCACAAAACTACAACTACCTTATATTTGATAAAGGGGCTAAAAGCATGCAATGGAGGAAGGATAGCATCTTCAACAAATGGTGCTGGGAAAACTGGAAATCCATATGCAACAAAATGAAACTGAATCCCTTTCTCTCGCCATGCACAAAAGTTAATTCAAAATGGATCAAGGAGCTTGATATCAAATTAGAGACACGCCGTCTGACAGAAGAAAAAGTTGGCTACTATCTACATACTGTGGGGTCGGGCGCCAAATTCCTCAATAGGACACCCATAGCACAAAAGTTAATAACTAGAATCAACAAATGGGACTTACTCAAACTAAAAAGTTTTTTCTCAGCAAAAGAAACAATAAGAGAGGTAAATAGTGAGCCTACATCCTGGGAACAAATCTTTACTCCTCACACTTCAGATAGAGCCCTAATATCCAGAGTATACAAAGAACTCAAAAAATCAGACAATAAGAGAACAAACAACCCAATCAACAAATGGGCCAAGGACCTGAACAGACACTTCTCAGAGGAGGACATACAATCAATCAACAAGTACATGAAAAAATGCTCACCATCTCTAGCAGTCAGAGAAATGCAAATCAAAACCACCCTAAGATACCATCTCACTCCAGTTAGATTGGCAGCCATTATGAAGTCAAACAACAACAAGTGCTGGCGAGGATGTGGGGAAAAGGGTACACTTGTACATTGCTGGTGGGAATGCAAATTGGTGCAGCCAATTTGGAAAGCAGTATGGAGATTTCTTGGAAAGCTGGGAATGGAGCCACCATTTGACCCAGCTATTCCCCTTCTCGGTCTATTCCCTAAAGACCTAAAAAGAGCATGCTACAGGGACACTGCTACATCGATGTTCATAGCAGCACAATTCACAATAGCAAGACTGTGGAACCAACCTAGATGCCCTTCAATAGATGAATGGATAAAAAAAATGTGGCATTTATACACAATGGAGTATTACTCTGCATTAAAAAATGACAAAATCATAGAATTTACAGGGAAATGGATGGCATTAGAGCAGATTATGCTAAGTGAAGCTAGCCAATCCCTAAAAAACAAATGCCGAATATCTTCTTTGATATAAGGAGAGTAACTAAGAACAGAGTAGGGAGGAAGAGCATGAGAAGAAGATTAACATTAAACAGGGATGAGAGGTGGGAGGGAAAGGGAGAGAGAAGGGAAATTGCATGGAAATGGAAGGAGACCCTCAGAGTTATACAAAAGTACATATAAGAGGAAGTGAGGGGAAAGGGAAAAATAATACAAGAGGGACAAATAAATGTCAGTAGAGGGGGCAGAGTGAGAAGAGGGGAGGGGAGGGGAGGGGAGGGGGGATAGTAGAGGATAGGAAAGGTAGCAGAATACAACAGTTACTAATATGGCATTATGTAAAAATGTGGATGTATAACTGATGTAATTCTGCAATCTGTATTTGGGGTAAAAATGGGAGTTCATAACCCACTTGAATCTAATGTATGAAATATGATATGTCAAGAGCTTTGTAATGTTTTGAACAACCAATAAAAAAAGAGCAGTGAGAGATTAATATTTGGTACTATAACTAATTTAGAGAACTATAGTCAAAATTTAAATATCCCTGGCATAGCTAATTAAGCACAGGTAGCCAAGTAGGAATATTATATTTGAAGTTTTGTTGAAAATCTACTTACCATATTTTAAACTTTTCTATCACTCTTTATTTATAATTCAGGGAAAATAGTAAAAAGCATTCAGTTATTGAAGGCAACACAGCAATTTTCTATCAATGGACATTTTAAGAAGCAGGGAAAAAAATCTTTGTTTATGTGTAAAGAACATTTCCTTAGGATAGTCACTCAGTGATTTGAATTTAATTACTTTTTTTTTTTTACCAGAAGCAGAAAAGGTCAGGGGCGGGGGCATCCTTGGGCATACAAATTGAATTAATGTATCTTCCTGGAAGCTGAGCTAAAGTCATGTCTTATAACTGTGCAGTATTTAAGCTAATGCAAGTGTGATTTACATTTTTCAGGAATGGACAAATGAGGTTTTCAGTCTGGCAACAAACCTGTTGGCCCAAAACATGTCCAGGGACGCATTTCTGGAAAAAGCGTAAGTCACTCTAATTTTATTGCTAAGGGTGTTGCTTCTTCTGAGTCAGTTTCCTTTCTCCTTTGTGAGTCTTTTGTTTATGCTGCACTGGCTTCTCACATTGATAAACAAAAATTTCCCTTTGGGATTTGTTAGAGAACTGATACCTCCACTGTTCAGAATTGGAAGACTTCCAAGAAAGATCACTCTTTCCTCCGAGTTGCACATCCACGTTACGCCTGGGCTGAGCTTGCCTGAATGTCAATGCCTTTGACACACAATAAGGAGATACTTCCAAATCCTGGCAGCTGTGCTCAGAACTAGAAGTTATTAATTTCAGAGAGCCTCTGCTCTGCATCTGCCTGTGACCTCTATTATTAATCCAAGGAAGAGAATGAACAGCATATGTTCCTAGTTTCTCTAGAGCCATAGTCCTCTGATGGCTGCTACAGTAATCATCATGCCTACTTAAATCAATAAATCGATGGCCCTTGTAGACAATCACAATAATTATTAGTGAGGAAAAGAAAAGATGTAGAGGAAAGGATAGAAGGAAACAAGAGAAGGAGAGAAAAATGAAGCAGATTAGTACATCAGTCTGGAATTGCAACAGCTTTTCTTAAAAAAAAAAAAAAAAAAAATTGTCTGACCAAGGAAAGTAATGACACATGCCAGATGGGCAGTGAAGGATTCCTGGTTGTGTTCCTTTGTGGCCATTCAGGAGGTTGGGAAACCTCTAAATGCAAACCACAAACAGAACCCTTAAGAGATGGTCCTGGGTTTTACTGAATAGCTTTGTCTCTTCTCTCTTGTTATGCAAGACATACCCACTATTTCAGGCCTCCTATTCCAGCCACATTTCCGTTTTGCTCTTCTGAGGATTCCTTTTACTTTTAGTCAGCACCCCACAGGTCTTGTATAGTGGTTTTCCATGGGATCATCTCCCCTCCTGAATTTGTTCCCGTAAACATCCTTTTTACATGGCTCCACCTCCTCCCTTCCTTTCTGCCCCTTTCTTTTGCTCCGGTCTTTGTCCCATCTTTTCATCCAACAAACATTGTAGAACATCTATTCTTCCAGAAGTGTTAGTAGAAGTGTTAGTATGAATTAAATATGAATTAAGATGCTCTACTTGAAAAAGCATTTTTTAGCTGTTATCTGTTACAAATATCTTTTCTACTTAAGTGTTTCCTTATGTAGCTGCTTTGAACATTCTAGAATATGTCTCTTAGTGAGCATATTAACATTTCTGTGGCATATATACCTAGTGTAGGTGAGTACAGTTTTCTAAAGTAGCATTTCCCTTTTACATGTCCATAGCAATGGTCGAGAGTTCTGTTGCTCTCTCTCTACCTATGTGTCCCTAGCAGTTGAAGAGATAAACACAGTCATTATATTCATATAGTGGGATTCAGTACAAAAATGAGAATGAATAATCTACAACTATAAGCAAAAGTTGGTTGGATCTCAAAAATACAACACTGAGTGAAAGAAGCCAGACACAAAAAAATACGATTCCATTTTTGTAAGGTACAAAACAGGCAGCAATGATCTATGTTGTTTAACAGCAGGATCACAATTCATTTTTGAATAGTTCCTTTTGGAAGGAGGTGTGAAAGGGGCTTTTAGGACCCACTAAAGTAACAGTATTCTACTTCTCAATCTGGATGTTAATTTGGAGACTTAAGCATTTTGTGAATTTCAACAAACTGCACATTGGCACAGGTTCTTTTCTTTGGGTTTTATCCTTCAATAATATTTTCATTTAAAAAATTGAAAACTTATTTTTCTGCTTTGTCAACAGCTATACTAAACTCAAGCTACAAGTCACTCCAGAAGGGCGCATTCCTCTTAAAAAGTAAGTCTCCTGAGTGTTTCCCATTGTTCGTTTTCTTTTTCTCAAAAATTTGAATCTGTGCCATGGCTCTGCTTTGTTTCTTCATCAGCCTAAGTGGGAGCTTGGCAGTGCATGATAACTCTGTCCTCTTGCGTGTGTGCCTCATATCAGAGCAGCTGATTTCTCCATAGCATTTCCCTGGGGTACACTTTTCCTCTGGCGTCCCTTTTTAAAAACACCGAAGTGGGATGGGGAGGGAGTGAGAAGGAAGGGGACCTCATTGCTAAACCCAAAGAAACATCTGATACTCAGATCTGTTCTGGGAGTACAAATTGGGTGACCTCGGTACCTCTCTCTGCCAAGGTGGCTCTACCTTAAAGCAGGACTTGCAAACTCAGGAGATGGGCAAGGAACTTAAATAACAAAGCAGGGCAAGAAGAAGTAGAAAACTATCTGCAAATCAGTCTAGGGTACTGAGAATTTACCTGTGTCATGTACCTTATGGGATGGGTAACCTCCAGGAAGAGGATTTTTTAATGTTTCAATAGAACCCATAATCCAAATTATTATAGTAAATTGTTCAGCACTTACTTTCTGGTTTTTTAAAAATGAAATTAGTGACCTAAGAAAGTACATCTTTAGATCATATTAGTCAAAAGTCTTTCACTTGACTTATAAGCTATCAGTGAGATTCTGTTCATGAAAAATTTTGAAAAAAAAAAAAGTCTTAATAAAACAACATACACACCCACTTGAATCAAAGTGTGGAATATGATATGTCAAGAAATTTGTAATGTTTTGAACAAACCACAATAAAAAAATTAAAAAAAAAATAAAAAAAAAATAAAGCCAGTACTTTCTATTTAAAAAAAAAAAAAAAAAAAAACATACACACTTAGGGCCATGGGTAGCAACGAGGTGACAAGTTTGCTAAGTTTATTTTAATATTTAATATAAGATGCTATTTGATGCACTAGTTTTTTAATTGGATCATCAGTATTATCTCAGAACATTGACACTGTGTTAGACACTATGATTTTTTAAAAGCACACACAAAGATCTTTCTGAACACAGATGCAGATGTATGGAAGACTAGCTATCCTTTCATTCATTAAAGGTGAATAATGAATAGGTTTGATACAATGGGATATATTGAGTGGGCACCATCTGTAGGTCTGTGATCCCAGGGACTTTTAAACATCTCTCATTCATATGTTTTCACTCCACAGCATATATCGCTTGTTTTCAGCAGATCGGAAACGAGTTGAAACTGCATTAGAGGCTTGTAGTCTTCCATCTTCAAGGGTGAGTGTGTTGCCTCATGGTGATAGCACAGAAAAATAGTTCTTAATGATTTATACTCAATACACATTGTCCCAACACTACCTGGACATATTTTTATAAAGTCTAAAACCCATAACTTATTTATATTTGCAGTGTATGAGACCACTATTGTATTCTTCATTCCCATAACCCCAATATTTCAATCTAGAATGACTCCTGTGGGGCTGGGGACATAGTTCAGTGGTGGAGTGCTTGTCCTGGGGTCCTGGGTTAAATTTCCAGTGGTGAATAATGAGGAAGAAGAGGTGGGGAGGAGAAGGAAGAAAGAAAAATGAAAACCTTAGACAGATACTTGCATTTTGTAGATAAAAAAATCATTAATGTATTCTGGGTGTAGTGGCACATTCCTATTTGTCCCAGTGACTAGAAAGGCAGAGGCTAGAGGAATACAAGTTCAAGGCCATCCTGGACAATTTAGCAAGACTTTTTCCCAAAATAAAAATATAAAATAAAAAAGGGCTGGAGATACAGCTTGGTGGTAGAGTGTTGCTGGGTTTAATCCTCAATACCACACACAGATACATATTTGTGTGTGTCTGTCTGTGTTTGTGTATGTGTAGTAATCTAATCATGTAATAATACAGAAAATAAATAAATAACAAAAAGAAAGGGTCAGCATTGTCAAGAAGACAATTTATAATGTCTAGCTTTAAAAAAAAAAAAACCTATCTTTAAAATAAACCATTCCTTAATGTCTCTTGAGCTAGTAGCTAATGATAATGTGAGGTATTATGTTTAGGAATACATTTGAAATACTAATTTCACCTTATCCTTCTTAAATTCTTCATTTTAAGATTTATAAGTTGGAGATACATTTAGCATGGTAGTACATGTTTATGAATAAATGTATGTACTCTGCAAGGCTGTGTTCAAAACGTTTTTACCGAGAGTGACACAGATCAAAAGTTTGCAGATAACTCACTTTGCTCTTGGTTGGTAAAGAAGGTGAGAGGACAAAGGATGTAACTTGCTTTTATTAAATGCCTGATACGTACATACCACTCTGTATACATTAACCACCTAGAATAATGTCATATGCTTTCATTTTAATTAATTTCTACATAAGTGAATCTCAAATAAGTTGTTAGCATTGTTTCTAGGTGAACAGTCTATTGCAAAACTCTTTCTCATGTTATATTCAGTGCTTTCCCTTCTATTCTAAATTATTTTTATCCTAGTATCTAAGCAACAAAAAGCACTTATTTAAGGACAACACTGACTTTATAGAAACTCCGAGCCTCTTGAAACACTAGCAAGCACTGAATGAAATCTTAAAGCCACTCTTAAACTTATGATTAAATTATGAAAAAGCATTATTGAGTTCTTTTTATTAAATTAATTGGCCGACTTTTGTTGTGAATATTTTTTCAAAGTGAAGTTTATTAACAACTTTGGTAGGTTACAGGAAACACTGTCCACCACCACTTCTCCTCTACAGGTAGAAAAGGCTAACATTGCTGCCTGAACAGGGCAGAGTTGTACAAAGGCTCCACAAAACATAGTTACTTTTGCTTTGATAAGCAAAGTAGAGTATTGAGTTTGCTTACCATTGCTCTTCTGATAGATGCTTTAGCGTAGGAAAGATATAGCAATGAAACTCCTCTCATTGACCCAACAAATATTTCTAGAGACTTTACTGTGTATCCACAGGTACTGAGAATGTGGTAGTGAGCAGAAATGAAGTTTAAGGTTTCAAGGACTATAAAATCATCTGGGGAACTAGTTAAGGAATACATCAACAGGGGCTGGGGATATGGCTCAGTTGGTAGAGTGCTTGCCTCACATGCACAAGGCCCTGGGTTCGAACCAGCACTAGGAAAAATAAATAAATTGAGAGAAGTGTTATGAAAGAAAGAAAGGAAGGAAGAGAAAGAAAGAAGTGGTGCTATGGAGAATAAGGGAAGCTCACTTTAGAAAAAGAAAGCAGTGTGTGCTGAGGCTGGGAAGAAATTTCTGGATTTGAGAAACAGAAAAGACCACTTGTTCAGAAAAAAAAAGAGAGAGAGAGAGATAAAGTATGAAAGATGGTTTTATAAAGACATGCAAAGAATGGTTAGCCTATCCCTTCTGGTTTTACCTTTCCTGGATAATGCCTTGTGAAATACAAGGATCAAAAATTTTAACTTGGTATTATACATCTGGCTAAGGGAAAGAAGGAATAGAAAAGCTGAATAGAAAAATCAAACCCATCAATCAATTCTCAGTAAATTTCAATTTTCTAAACAATTGGATTCTGACATTTCAGTCAATAAACATAAATTGAGTCTTTGCAATCCACTCTGTCTATTATAGGTTCAAACTTTCCGACCAATATCAACCAGAGATATTTGAGGAGGTAAATGAGATTCAAATAGCAGGAATTACATTTAAATTGGAAAAAAAATTATCTTTAGCAAATTAAATGTAATGCCAATTCTCTGAAAACAAACTGAAGTTATTTGAAAAATATAATCAACCTCCATAGTAGTTTTGAAAGATTATTTTTCATAGTTAAGTATAATTTACTTGGAGAACTTGTAGAATCAGAATGCCTTTTAAAAAATCTAAACCGAAGATGGTTTCAAAGCCAGGAAATTAATGTTTCTGTGAACTGCCTATTGCACATCAAAGCTATATTTTTAAATCATTGCAGTAATTTCATATCTACGTGACTTTTATGTGGGAAAAATCCACTAATTAGCAAAAAGGTTCTGGATACATTAACAAGGGATATTTTAAACATTGCACACTATAAAAGGATTATATAAAAGGGTTAGCTAGTTTGGCATAAATGGGAAACAATTTCATAGCCAGACATCATTCAAACTAGATTTAATTGTGTTCTGTAAATAGACACATTACCCAGAAACACAGTGGATATCCTGTCGAGATTTTTTAAACATTATCTTTGTACACATTGTTAGGGATAATTAATGCACTTGAACTTGTATCCTGGCTGACATGATCCATTGGAATAACACATTCCTTTAGTGGGTAGTCCTTTGGAGATTATAGTTGTTAGCCTCACGTCACCCTAATTGTTAAAAAGTAGTACTGTGCCGAAAAAGAGAGACAAAGCAATAGCTGCCCTTCTATTAATAATCTAAACTTATTTTCCAGTGAGACCTCTGAAAACCTTCCCATTTTCAGAAAATGACCATTCTACCCGCAAGCTGAGAACTGAAAATAATTTATTTGTACCAAATTCCCTTGGTTTTAGGCTTATTAACTTGAAAAGAGCTCAGTGACATTTGGAATTGTATTGTAGTCTTGCCATAACATGGGCCTATGGGGGTGCATTTTAATGAAGAACATAATGAAAAAGCCTGTGTATTTATTTTAAGTTGCAAAGTTTGCTGGGTATAGTGGTGCATGCCTGTAATCCCAGCAACTCAGGAGTCTGGGGTAGAATAATAAGTTCAAGGCCAGTCTGGGCAACTTAGTGAGACCCAATCTCAAAATAAAATTTTAAAAGGGGTTGGGGATATAGCTCATTGGTAGAACATCCCTAGGTTCAATTCCCAATCCTGGGGGTGGAAAAAAAAAGTTTATTGTAGTTGATGGACACACAAATATATTACAAAGGGAAATTCCTTGGGATTTCAAGACTATGATATGTTTTACTGAGTAATACTGTAAATAAGGCTTATAAAATAATTTCTCTGTATAACTGTAGTTCATTGCGTTTCTTCCTAAATCAGAAACTTAATTACTTTTGAATTGTGATACTGAAAATCACTGATATCAAAATTTCATTTTAAAATCACATTACGTACTCAGTACATAATAAATTAAGAGTAATTTATTTGTAATTATTCTATGGACTCTGGCTAATTCAACTTTTTGATTTATAGTTTTAAAACAAAAATATTGAAAATATGTAGAATTTGTAATTTACTGGGAAGGAATCCACAGGACCATCAAGAAAATAATCTACATGTGGACACTATTTATTTGATTCTGCTTCAATAAATTAATACTTTTTAATCATCAAGTTGAGCAAAAGAAAAGTGAGATAAAGAAAATCAGCTACATTGAGAATTTTATCTTTTTTCATGTGATAAAATTCAACAGTGAAAATAATATTACATTTACTCATATTATCTCATTAATTTGTCCATTTAATAGAAAATCCTACTTCTCAGCTGGTAAATAAACAATGGTTAGATTTTAGGAAAGTATATTGTTCTATGAAATTTTGTGTCTGGACTCTTACGAAAATGATTTTCATTAAATCTGATGCTCAACAAGAAGTACCATACGCAAGCTCTCACTGCCAAAACTCACCATTCTCATAAATTATGTCCATTTATTCAGTAGGTGTTTAATGTGTACCTACTATGTGTTGCACACCAGAATTAGAGCAACTGACAGACATCACACAGGTCCTAACTTGTGCGCTTCAGCAGGTTAGCAGGGAAGAGAGAATGATATAGCCCAGAGCACTAAGTGTTGAAAAATAAGAGAAGCAAGTTATAATGGGAAAAGAAAAACCAGACAAAGTCAGTCAAGGGGGAGACAAGGCCTTCTAGAGAAAGAGCCTTCCAACTGAGCCTTCCAACTAAGCCAAGAAGGAAGAAAAAAAATAGTAAGAAGAATACAATTATTGATATTCTTAGATAAAATGAATTTATATCTGTGCTGGATGAGTTTACACAGAGGTAGAGTGGACTCTATTTAGAAGGGAACATGCAGAAATGCACTTGGGGTTTATAAAATGCAATCAAGTTAGATGCCCTTGAGTTGGATGGCAGCACCATTGGGTGTTTTTTGTTTTTGTTTATTCAATTTATTTTAGATCTTTCTTTTCCCATTGTCTAACAACCCAAGAGTAGGGTAGACATGTCCAGACCATTTCTGTATATAGATATATGTGTGTCTAAATCAGAGAGGGTGGCATCCTCTAGTCAATGGGATTTTTTTTTTTTTTTTTTTTTTTTTTTTTAGTAAATCAGACGAAATTTTGGGAACCTGCTTCCAGGTTGTCCTTGTTCCATTTTATGAATGGCAAAATACCAATCAAGCAATCCATGAGAATTTATTTCCCGTTGTTCTAGGACTTGTGTTCATGATTTCAAAGTTTGTGTACAAGTAGCCTAAGTCTGCTGGTATAAAGCATCTGTCTATGCTTTATCCCTCTATGTGAAATGATTGATGTGTTGCTTGGTTTTCTCAAAATTCTATTTTGCAACATAAATGCATTTTCCTCTATAAATGGAAAAAAATATGGGGCTACTGTTCATTCCATAAATATGGGGCTACTCTTATACCCAGTGGTAAGCTAAGTTTTCTTACATTAGCAAGCGGTGTACAATTTCAGACCATAATTCAGACAGGATTTAAAAAAAAATTTCTTTTAAAGTAAATTTCAAAACATGAACATGATTAAGAGGAAGGGTGTTTTCTTTGGTTTAAGAGCCTGAAAATAAAAATAATCATATAAACATATACCTGAAATAGGGAAACTGCATGAAAAATGTCCTTCCTGTTAACAAAGACTTGAATACATGCTTCCGGTTTCCATGGCAGCCCAAATAAACAGAAAACAGAAGCCACAGAGGTAGCCTTTTATATCAGTGACTGGCTTCCAGGACAATAAGACAGGAGCAATCAGTGAAAAATAATGGCTGGTGCTGCCCTACTTAGGAAAACCATTTTACAACTTATCACATTATTTAAACCAGAGGGAACGTTGTTATAAAAAAAAAAAAGACACACAAATTTATGTTTTCATTTGACAATGTCTTTATCTAGTAGTAACATCACCTTGAAAAAATATTCATTCAAAAACCTGATAAACATCATAACAGTGTGCATATACTTCATGCTGCTGTTCTGCACATTTAAAAAATGATTAACATGGTAAAATTTGTTATGTATATTTTAACAAAATTTAAAGAAACATATTCAAACCAAAAGAAAGAGGAGGAGGGAAAGGAGGAAAAGGGGGGAAGGGGAAGAAAAAAAAGAAGAGGAAGGAGAAAAGGAAGAGTAAGAGGAAAGAGAAAAGGAAGACGAAGGAGATGAAGAAGAAAACTAAAAAAAAAAAAAAAAAGTGCTGCTAAACAGAATCTGTCCTTCCTATGTCTAACTTATCTTAGTAAATGTACTTAGGGAATTGTCTCAACATTTCTTTAGCAGAAGAAAAATCTTAAACTCTAAAAAAAAAAAAAAACAGAAAATTAGGATTTTGACACCCCAAATCAGAGTCCAAGTGAGCTCTACATTTGGCCTCCTGGATGTGCTCTGGATATTTATTTACCAGACCTCCTAGAAGAAAGGAAAAGAGAAGGAAGGAGACAGGGAGACAGGAAAGGAGGGAGGAAGAGAAGGAGGGGAGAGACAGAAAGAAGAAACAGGAGAGAGGACCATATGCTGACTCTGTCGTTCTATTTCTCAGAATGATTCCATACCTCAAGAGGACTTCACTCCAGATGTGTACAGAGTTTTCCTGAATAATCTTTGCCCTCGACCTGAAATTGATAACATCTTTTCAGAATTGTAAGAGGACATATTTTAATGTGCATTTTCTTCCAGCTTGCATTGATACTCAGGCTGTCTAGATGGGATTTTGAGTAGCACTAGAAGGAAGTGGAAGAGAATCTTACACCATGTCTATGCTCCTGAGTGATCTGTTGGTCCTGAGGTGGAGCCACTGCTTTTAATGAGTGATTTATGATTTATGATTCCTGTTAGTTTAGCATCTCATGTGGTTCTGTGGGGTTTAAAGATAGAACAGGGAAGTATCTTGGCTAAGTTGGAGATAGACTCCTGTACCAGAAAGATCTGTGACTGAGAA
This sequence comes from Marmota monax, assembly GCF_021218885.2. Lineage (NCBI taxonomy): Eukaryota > Metazoa > Chordata > Mammalia > Rodentia > Sciuridae > Marmota > Marmota monax. Next base: position 5,113,853 of record NW_026695222.1, on the reverse strand, counting down.
CCACTTATTTGATCTGAACCATATCAGTGAAAGAAGAAGTTTGAATTACCAAGAACCCTCCCAGCTGGAATATTATTTGCTTTTATGTTACAGATTACAAATATATGCCTATATTTTTTAAAGAAACTGAAAAAAAATTCAAGAAAAAAAAAATGCATAAACCAAAATGTCAAGGCATATGTGGGAAATTTGCAGTTTACCCTTCTTGACACACTAAAATCTACATAATGACAAAAAAAAATCAATCCAAAATTGGTGAAAAAAGTAAGGAGAAAGATAGGCAAACAGTTCTGCTGAAAATAACATTGCATGTTGGATGTCTCTGTGATATTTATTGCCATTAAATGTTTATTGAATGTCAACAGCCCTGAACTTGTCATTGGGTTCTTGATTAAATTGTAATGGGCAATTCAAATCACATTATTTAGAAAAGTTATAGACACTTATGAAACCTTAACTTAATGAAATGAAAAACATACCCAAGTAGGTTGTTTATTTTTTAAAGTAACGAATGAGGTACAAATATAACTTTAAATGATTAAATGGGATTTGAGAGTTTGATGACTAAATCATAGTGTTAGTGTCATAAATTTAAAAATCCATACTTCTGTTTAATTTAAAGTGCCTTTGTACACAAACTATGCAGAGTTTTCCTAATGTGGATTTTTTTAGGGATTTGATAATTTTCAGGTATATTAGGATTTAGTGGTGTTGATTATAAAAGACAATTTATAGCTCATAGGGATACAGAAATTATGGTGGAGTCACAGTATGTTTTTTGGGTCAAGCTAAGAATTTATATAGCTTTTCAAGTATGGAATGGTTTTGCTTCTCTGTAGATAAATTCATAGATAAGAGTTAATGGGGAAAATATTAAAACTGTTGGTTTTAATTGTTTTTAGTGGTGCCAAAAGCAAACCATACCTTACTGTTGATCAGATGATGGATTTTATCAACCTGAAGCAGCGAGATCCCCGGCTAAATGAAATACTTTACCCACCTCTGAAACAAGAACAAGTGCAAGTACTGATTGAGAAGTATGAGCCCAATAACAGCCTTGCCAAGAAAGGTCAGTACACTTTGTTCCACACCACAGGGAAGCTCTTATTCCCCATTGTGAATGGGTGGCACTCTGGTAGTTAGGGACATCAAAGACTTCAGAGACTGTTTAGGTCAATTGCCCTATTTGTAAACCTCCTTGTCTTTCTGTCTGAAATCACTGGTTGTTTAAGCCAAAGTAGATTTTTATTTTTTAACTTTGGTGTGTGATTTATTTTAGGTTTATGTATGCATGTAATATATATTTTTATAATGTCTCATTATTTGTTTTGCTTCAGATTTATCCAGTGAGTGAGTGCATTTTTCTCATATAGGAAATTCACTAACTTAAAGTTGCCCTTTCTGTTCTCTTTCTAGTAAGTTCTGTGAAGTAGCCTAAATCTCCAAAACCAAAAAGAATATTCAGTCTACTAAACTCTTTTATTGCAATTTATATGATCTGACAAATTTTTCCACCCACTTTGGAAAATATTCTGAAATCTGATCTTTTATATTTAAAAAATTAGTGTTAGTAGAAAAACTAATCATTAGTCCAAAAAATTGATATAAAATAGGCAGCTCTAAGTTGCATAGAATTCAATTAGAAATTTACATTTTTAATTCAGGAGAAGTCAGTTGCCAAAATATGCAAAATATGATCACAAAAAATTAATTGCTGGAAGTTTTGAATTATATGTGGAACATTTTCCCCAAACAAGATCTTTGGTTGTTTCTCCACCATGAAGATTAAATCTCATCTGCCTTGAAGTTGCTTCACTTAGAAAATCAATACGTTATAACATGTTATTGCAAATTGCCTATTCCATAAGCAGGGACAGCAAAGTTCCAGTTATTGAAAAGGAATAAATTACATGCTAATATGTGGGCAATTTATAAAATAACAAAAATAGCTCTACCAAGCTTAAAAGTCACAAATAAGAATGGTAGTCATAAAAAGAGATTAAAAAGTTTTTTGGCTCATTGTACTTATTCTGCAATTGGTCCTCTGAATATAAAATACATGTATTTAGTATAAAATAAAATATTCTCTCTGCATGTTGTTAAAAGGGAATTTCTAGATAACATTTTTTTTTCATTTTTGTTTGTGTTCTTGGTTGAATGCTTTGCTCTATTGTCTTCGTTTCTATCATGGCCATGGAGGTGAGGTCAGTCAAAGGAAGCAACTGACCCAACAGTATGCCTTGGCAGGGCCAGGCCCGCCCCTCCACACCTGCCTCTTTCCCTAGTACCACTTCTATTTCTCCTCCTCATTACACAGGGAGCAACTTGCTGGATAAGCTTTTGCCTGCATAGCTTGGCATTGTCCTTATGATGTCTGAGCTTCTCCAAAAATGACCAACACGATGTTATAACAAATCCAGTATGACTTGGGAAAACAGAAAGTGTTTTTTAAATCAATGAGGCCTCCTAAGCATCAACTGTACCATTTTGCCTCTTTTCACACCACACTGCTGATGGTCCATGCCCCAGCTGCTATGTGACACATCCATATGTCATTTTCTGATAACTTAGATGAACTAGAAGGTACAAAGGGAAAATCTGTGACTGGTTATTGTAGGACTCCATGATCCTAGAAGAATCAATGTTGACTCTAATGGAAATTAAGACTGTTTCCCAGCATTTGTATGATTATTTAGTGCCTTTTTATAAGTGCATGAGGTATGGATTTCACGATCAGAACAGGTGCATAAAATTCAGGTATATTTTTAAAACAAATATATTTCTCTTCCTATGACTTAATATGACACTGATATGAATGCCGTGTAACACCTTTAATCACAATATAGAGAAGCAACAAAGAACTGTGGTGCCCCTCACAGTTTCAAAGTTGAGATCCACTGGTCTCCTGGTCTTGGTATTTAATTTCTCTGTGTCTTAATTACTTCATCTTCAGAACTGAAAGGATAAGAGTTCTCCATTGGCTTGTGATTTTGCATTAAAAAATGTCTGCATGGTATTTAGAAAGAAGAGTGTGTGGCCCACATGTGGGATGTATAAGTGTTAACTCTTTCCTTGAGGTGTTGAGATGTAGTGTATTGGTTTATATTCCTCAGGTATTTTCACCTATTATTTTTTAAAGAGAACACAAGATGTCTGAGCCTTTCATTTCCCCACCACCTAGAAGATCAACCTGCTCATGATGCATTACTTAATGTAGACTTGTAGGTGTGATCTAGAAATTGACATATAAAGTATTTGTGCCCCAGTTTATGACTTGAGATTATCCCCTGGAGGTCCCTAAACAGAGGAATTTTCTTTGTGCCATCTCCACTGAAAGTCTTGTCTAGCACATGGGAAGGACAGGGACTCTGGAGTTCATCCCTGGGATTTGGTTAGAGTGCCAACCACCCCAGAGACCTACAGAGACAATTCAGCAGCTCTGTCTGGCTGGATCTGTCATCCTTTCCCCTCCACAGTCCATGTGAAAGAAATCCATCTCTCCAGGTATCAACTAGTCAATTTACAAAAAACCTTAGTAAGGTTGCTTCTGCTCTAAGACGTGTAATTGTGATAACTGCCTTATTTAAGGATAAAGTGAGAAGATGTATGCTGATGTTTAGTTCAGCAATCAATAATCATTCCTTAGGTGGTATAAATTATGATTATCATCATTGAACGCAGGGCACATTAGTACAGGAGGAAGCACACAATCTGTGGTGTTCTGGTCCTGAAACTCAAAACTTACAAGCAAAACTCTATTCATTCATCATTCATAAATTTGGCATTCAGGAAATCATTAGTGACAGGTAAGAGGCAATGGACTGAGAGAGAGGCAAAGAGAAAGCTGGTGCTTTAGGTTTGCACTCTTTTAAAAACAATAAGATATGAATGTAAATAACTGTAACCTTTCAAGTTCTAATGTGCACATGAATCACCTGCAACCTTGTTAAAATGCCGATTCAGGATTCTGTGTTTCTAACAAGTTATTAGGTGATGCTGAGGCTGCAGGGCTAGAGATCACTTTGTGACATGGCTATGAGAGGAAGTGAAGCAAAAGGGAGGGTAGAGCAACATCTTCCTGGAGGGGATGGTCATGGAAGAGACAACATTCAGGCTGGACTCATTTCAACAGGCTTGAACTAGAAATTCCCTAGGAATAGAGGATATAGCATTCTATCATTCACTCAACAAACATTTCTTGAACACTTATATATTAAGCACCAACAAAATTTGAAACAGAAGCTTCAAGGTTTACAAGCTGTCTGAAGAGATCTGAGGACAGGCAACTCTATATTAACACTGAGCCAAGGGAGTTGTTATTTCTAAGTTTCCCATTAGCAACCTAGAAAAAAAAATTATTTTCAATCCCAGTATTTCTTTCTTAACCCAAAACCTTAAGTAACAAAATTATGTTGAACTTGAGCTATTTCATACCACGTGATTTTATTTGCCACTTTGGCTGTTTTTATATGAACAAAGAAGACTACAGAAGATTGTTTCATTGTGTTAACTATTATTTCATAGTCAAAAGATAACAATTTTTAAATTTATTTAGGGAATTAGGAAATCACTGGATTAGATTGCAATTCTTGAATAAGTAGAGTTTGAAGTATGAAGATGAAAATCAATTTTTGATTTGGTTTTTCCACTTATAACATTTGATGTTTGACCCTAAGATCTTTTCAGAACCTCCTTTATATGTTTCCTTTATAAGTAGGCTTCAACAAAGTACAACTTAATAAACTTTTGTTTGACTTTAGTGAGTGGTATGGATCTTCAAGGAAATAGCTTTCATTTATTTTGAGACTTTAGAAAGCACATTAACAGGGGCTGGGTTGTGGCTCAGCGGTAGAGCACTCGCCTTGCACATGTGAGGCGCTGGGTTCAATCCTCAGCACCACATAAAAATAAATAAATAAAATAAAGGTATTGTGTCCAGCTACAACTAAAAACAGTTTTAAATAAAAAGCACATTAACATTTTGCACAGAGGCAAACCAAGTCTTTGAAGTCAGGTGACTTATATAAGATCTGATACCAACATGTTCTTCAAGAAACCAAGTTTTAAATTTTCAGTTAAGTGCTGAATACCTTTTGATCAATAAACATATAAGGGAATAAGCAGAGAAATTTAATATTTTATTATAATGTTTTTCTTCTGCCTTAATTTTGACTAGTTCCTCAAATGTGCCCAAACATTAAATCAGTGGTGATCTTAGTGCTTATCCACAAACTTAGTCTTATTTTTCTGAGAAAGACACTCCATGCTGACTGTCTGTTAGAAAATGAGAGGCATAAAACACATACATAAAATATGTAGTATAACATAAATAGATGTATGAATACCCACATGCATATATATATATACTCTGATATCAAGAAATATATTTTAAAGCAGGTTTTAAATACACAAAGTTGATATATGTTAGTGTTTAATTTTAATATTCATTTTCTATCATTTTCAAATGAGAGCCTAAAATTTTAAAAAGTTTAATTTGACCTACAGCCTAAATGTCAGAGTTGACTACAGGCTAACAGACCAAATGTGCAGCACACCAAAGTGTGAATTGAAAATCCATAAGAGACGATGGGCCTGCTCTAGTTAGCATGTTGGCCATGTTTCTATGCTAGAATTTCTGTTTTGGGAGATGTGTACATTGATTGTAAATAATCCAACTGCTTCTTGTGCATTCTGAGCCAAATAGTCACATATTTGGTTTGCACAAAGAAAGAGTTTGAATCTTGTCTCAGAAGACACTGTTCTCAAGAGTGTCTGTTTTATTGCTTTATTTTTACAACATAAAATCACACAATGAGAAATGCTGGGCCCCCCAAGTTAGCAAATGTTTCTTCCCTGCCAAATCGTTTTTAGTGTTGACCTGAATCTGCTTGACGCAGAAACACATAACAATCTCTGCTTATCCAAACCAAAAGGTCATGAATTCCATTGTGTGAAGACTAATATTTCCTGAGCACAGTAAATTTCTTTAATCACTTAAATTCTTCAGAAAAATGAGAGTGAATAAAATTAGCATGAAAAATAAAATAGTCAAATTGATGATATTTTGGTAACAATACAAACTTCAAGATTCAACTGATGTATCCATAAATGAAAACTAAGTTTTGCTTAAACCAATCACCTAACCAAAAGAAAACCATAGGATTTTTTCATGCTTTTATTCTTCTTTGGAGAACAGGTATGCATTAGTATTTATTAAATAATTGAATTAATATAGCAGATTATAATGCTAGCAGAGGATTCAGTTCCATGTCTCTTCCCCTTTTTATCATCCATTATTCCTCTTAAATTTTTATCAGAACTGTCTAAAAGAGTCCTCACTTTATTTCAATTAAATCATAAAATGCAGCTATATAATCCCCTTTAGTATTTATCAGAATTCACCAAGTTAATAGTTTGATAACTGAAATGAACTCAAATTCATAATGTTAAAGCAATTTGGTTTTAAGCAAAGCACACATAGGTCACATATAGCAAATGTTTTTCCTTTTGATAGACCTAAGCTAATAATGAAAGTATCAGAAGAAATAACTATCCTGTTTCAATAGAGTTTTATTTAAAATATGGATAGAGTTGAACTATATTATAGCATTATCATCAACACTAAGAAGTTGAGAGAGAGAGAAAAAGAGTTCTGGACTTGGAAAGCTTATAATAGTGTTAGGCAGGACTCCTTCATTTGAAAAAAAAAAAATGATTCTTAACTCAACCTGAAGCACAGAAAAGGAATTTACTGGCAGATCTAAGCAAAAAGTCAAGGTGTTGGCGGGGCAAGTGGCACACACTTGTAATCCCAGGGCTCAGGAGGCAGAGTCAGGAGAATCACAATTTCAAAGCCAGCCTCAGCAAAAGCAAGGTACGAAGCAACTCAGCAAGACCCCGTCTCTAAATAAAATACAAAATAGGGCTGGGGATGTGGCTCAGTGGTTGAGTGCCCCTGAGTTCAATCCCTGGTACTCCCCTCCCCCAAAAAACAACAACAAAAAAGTCAAGGTGTTAAAAACTTGTAGACTGAAAACAGTGGAAGAAAAACAATTACCCAAAATTCAAATGGGATATGGAAGAATGATCACAGGGCAGATAAAAACAGTAGATTCCACTAAAACTGAATCAGAAATCAAGACCTAATCATGAGTCTTTACATTACCTTAGGCTGCCATTGTTTTTTTTAGGGGGTCAGCCCCACCCATAGTTTTCTCATCTTTGGAATAATTGATTCCCTTCAAAGACTGCTGGACAAATTAAGCAAGATGTTTGTAGAAAGAAGACCTCCCACTAAACATAGATAGTTGACCTAAAAGATAAAAAGTGATCACTGGTATTTATTCACACCCAATTATTTTGAACATTTATGGGTCTGGAAATAAAATGTGGGGCTTTGGACAAAGGCATTCCCAAATCTGGCTGTCTCCCCCATCTTACCAGGCTTATTTAACTTAGCTCACCATTATGAATAAGTTAGGATTATTTAATGATTGAAACCTGAAAAAAAAATGCCATGTCATATTTGTCAAAATGTTCCTTTCTGACTTTGGTGCTCTTTTCTATATTTTTATTAAGATAGAATTATAGTTATGGATGTAAGGATTTACACTTAACTCTTACTTTCTTATCACTTAACTTTCCAAGTAGACTTTTTTTAAAATCATATTTTCCCAGTACCATATCTCCATCAGGTCTTGCTTAGTAAAGAAATGCATTATACTTGAAAGTTAGCAATAAGTAGAAGTCAAAAAGCATAAATTGAAGAGGATTATTATAACAATCTCTATTGTGCATCCTTGAGGGATCAAACATGAAAGAATTAAACAAAAAGTTTGCCACAGTGGCATGTTTAAGCCATTAAACCTCAGGCACGTGACTTTCCTTGCTTGAGCCAAAGGTTCTTCATCTATAAAATGGAGTGACACTAGCATTACAGAAGTTTTTCTACATCTCTGGGAGCTCAGCATTTCAACCCAGACACCAGCATCCTCCCCACTCTCCAGTCTTCTCCCAGCCTAACCATAGCCATCATGCAATTCCCTGGAACTTCATGGCCCCAAGAGTAGTCATAAAATAAATGCCTCATCTTCCTTACCCCTCATGTGACAGTTGTGATGCACATCATCTACTTTCTCGCAGAATCCCCCAGTGGTACTGAGCTTTATTTATCCATCCGCTGTATGCTGCTCAATGACCTTCCATTTATTAGTTGCCCTTCCTTCTCCTCTCACGTCTCTTCTCCTCTACTGTTGACTCTCATATTCAACTTTTGGAAGACCCCCAACTTGGACAAACAATGTTCTTAACAGAGTTGAAAGCAAAATATAAGTAACGGAAGAGTTAGTGAGTTGCAAGAGAAAAAAATGGAAAAGAACTGTGCCCACAACTCATCAACTCCTTCTTTCCATATTATCAGATAATGATTTTAGTAGTTACCATTCATGAAGCCATGGTCATTGGCTTCACATCATGAGAGTTCATATTTACAAGGGACTTAGCCATTTGGCCCAAATTTTCAGATCATAGAAAAGGAGCTAAGGAAGTGATAAAGTGGTGACCCTGACTCATATTTTCTTTGTTCCATGGCAGCTACTAGATTCCCTCAGGGGAGCCTCCATCAGGTGTTGCTTAGTAAAGAAATGCATTGTACTTGAAAGTTAGCAATTAGCACCAATAGCAGTGGTTCTCAAACTTATCTTTGATGTAGCATCCTTTTATTAGTGTCCATTTCTTCTGATAACATCTTTCAAGAAAGGCCAATACATGGGGGAAACCTTTAAAAGCACTTTGACATGAGTCAAGAAGAGTCTGGAATACCACTGGTGATGACAGCCCCACCTGCCCTCCACCCCACCCATTGTCTGCAGTCACTTTGCCAAAACCCCAGGAGCTGCAGGATGCTCAGTTTAAAAACCACTCATCTGGAAGAAGTATTGATTGGTTTAAAGATCTGCCTCAAATTCAAGTAGGCATCCATTTAAATATGTTTATATAGATTACCTGCATAGCAAGAGAGGAAATGAAAGAACTAAAACCAATGAACAAAGTTAACTCAAATGAGATAGATTTTTTTCCCAAAAGACAAAGACAGATGAAAACTATATGACATATTTAATTCTTTTCATGCCTTAATTGACTACACTGAGGACATTGCCGAAAGCCACCAGTATTTTATTGATAGGGATTCCATTTAAATTCCATCTATTGACTTTCTAGCCTCTGTGGAAGGTCACAGAAGAATGGCATTGTTGTCAGTGAGCAAAATTTAAGCTCCTTTTAGCTTTCTGTTTCTTATGTTCTGTGAAGTATTCAAGATTGTCTACCAATGAAAAAACTAAAAATAAAACAACTCTTTTATCAAGGTAGCCACTATGGGTCCATTATTCATTGGTTGACTTGCAACTTCCTTTCTGGTATTCCTTTAATGCATTTCCTTTTCTCCCAGGAGGCAAGGGCTGGGCCCCAGGAATGCCAAAGGCCTGGCCCAGGAATCTGTGTTTTCTTCCTTTGGCTTTTTTTTTTTTTTTTTTGGTGACCTCAACGTCTGCTCAGCAGCTCAGTTTAGCCAGAAAGTCACAGCCATGTCTAGTCACAGCTGAAATTCCTTTGTGCAGAGAATAACCAGACAGGAAAAATATAAATAGTAAAAGTCAAAGTCAAATGCCAATCCTGAGAAGTAGGGAAGTGTGTGTGGTGGTCTGAGCCACTCCACGGTCTGCCACACTTCGTTAATGCCTCTCACTGTGTCAGATGAGACCCCCAGATACCTTGCCATTTCTTGTGTGAGCAACTGGGACAAAACAGAGAATGGCTATTTTTCCGCCTCAATGTAACCTCTCAGCATAACGTCCCATTGACAAGTATGGACTGTTCAATTATTTCTCTTCTCAGCTGGAGTCAGGTAGAACTCTGGCTCACTCCAAAGGAACAGTTTGTAAGTTGCCTTGTGCTGGGGGAAAGGTCACCAAGCTACAGGCACTTGACTCCCAACACTGCCATGCTCAGAGTCTTGTTTTGTTAAATAATCAATTTATAGGAAATAAATAAGGAAATGTGTTGAATGCAGAGAGAAACAAACCATGACCACAAGGAAACCAGATCAAATGAGGTGTGGACCATCAACTCTAACACTTAACTGAAAAGCTGGAAAATATGCCCCTGCAGGGAACACCTCCAGGAAGCTTAGAGTGACCAATGATTTCATTAGTACATTATGGAGATCCCAGGAGCTCTGTCTCAACTCTGAATCATTGCATTCTCTAGGACTCTGATCATAAGAGCAAAGTTAACTCTAGGCTAGGAATAGCATTATGAAGAACTTTCATTGAGGATGACAAACAAAATCAATCTTGTTACCTAAGACTCTACCTGACACATAGAAAATGAGCCAAAAATGCTTCTTGGTAATGTTGCTATATGACTTTGTTGGCATTCCCCCAGGAACTGACTCGGAGAGAATTCAAGAGCAATGAGTTTATTTGAGAGAAGATGCCAGGAAACACTAGTAGGGAGTAGGAACAAGAATGCAGACAGTCAATAAAGGTTGACTTATCAACCCAATTATCATCATGACTAAGCAGAGCTTAGTCCTGGGGTAATCACTATGTTTGTATGAAGAACACCCATCACTATGTTTGAGTATGCTCTTAAGAAGTGTTTATTCTCAGGCACTTCCAGTCTATTGGACACAAAGTTGGCCATTAGGCAAATAGATGCAAATGGGAGTCCAGCCAACCAGATCTCTTAGTGCACCAAGAAGGTCTGCTATAATTTCATTACCAGCAAAATGATGCTTACTATGGTCACATATAAAAAGGATTTGTCCATCCAGCTCTGAACTTTACCAAGAATCCCCAGCATGTCAAAGGAGAGATGCCCCCAAAGTACCTGAAACTCATAGTCATGGTTTGGATTTCAAGTGTCCCTCAAAGATTCATATACTGAAGCTTGGTTGCCAGCTTATAATGCTGTTGAGAGGTAGTTGCACATATAGGAGTGGAAGGAAGTTGGGTTACTCAGCGCCTGCCTTTGAAGGGGATATTAAGGACACTGGCCCTTCTCCTTTCTCTTTGCTTCCCAGTCACCATGAAGTAAATGAACCTCCTCCATCTTACACTCCCCACCATGATATACTGTGCCACCACAGGCCCAAAGGCCACAGGGCCAAGCAGCTATGGACTGAACCCTCTGAAAAAAGCCATGAATCAAAATAAAACCTTTCCTCCTTAACTTGATTTTCCTCAAGTATTTGTCCTTAAATTGATTTCCTCAAGTCAAAGTCGCAGAGAGTTGACTAACATACTTATCATATTCTTTTCTTTACTCTAACACATACTTGATTTGATTGCTTGGACATTTCAATCTAGCAAACATGTATTTCCCACCTAACTTAAGAACTACTAGAGGGGATGGGATTGTGCCTCAGTGGTAGAGCACTTGCGTAGCATAGGTGAGGCACTGGGTTCGATCCTCTGCACCACATAATAAATAAATAAATTTTTTAAAAAAGAACTACTAGAAAGCTCACCAACATCAAAATAAAGTCAAGGAACATGTATTCCAAGAAGAGATGACATTACAAATAATTATAATTCAGGACATAATATAAATAGAATAATTATAATTTAAGATACATATATTCATTTGTTCTTATAGCAAATATTTACAGGGCGTTCTTTATGTGCTAGGGAGGTTTAGAGAGAAAGATAAGTTTAATTTTTCATTGAGGTTCTAGCAATTTTCAAGAAATTCTTCAATTTCTTAACCTGCTAGTGATCCCATATAAACCTCACAACAAATCTTCAAGTCCAGATTATTATCCACATTTTATGACAAAAAAAAGTGATTCGATGGGCAGTCAAAAAATTTGACTGGCAGGAGCATATGCTTATTGGTGAGGGAATTAGTGAGAGGAAGTCTGGAAGGGTATCTGCATGTGACCTAAATGCAGCCTTGATGCTACTGTTGGATAATTCATTCATGTAATTTACTTAATATGCATTTTTTGAGCCTTGCTGCCTGTGCCAGCCCTTGAGCCAGGATGGTAAGGTGCCATTCTTAGCCTCACATGCTCTTAATATATTAGAACCTCCTGTCTCCTCAGAACGTGAGGAAAGATGTGCCGAAAGCTTCTGAAGAGCAAAGCAGTATTGCATGCTGTGCTTCAGGAATGCCACAGAGCAGAGGCCCAAAGGAAATATGGATTAGAGTCAGGTGGCATTTGAGACACCAAGAGATATCATGTTCTAAGAAGTTCATCAGAAAGCATGAATGAGCATATATTGTTGGCCTGCCTGTGTACTAAACACGGGGAGAGATGTAAACAAAGTGAAGGCCATGGCTCTTGCCCTTAGAAAGTCATTGTCCAGTTGGGCTAAGGAACATGACATTGTGGTTGAGGATTTAAAACATTTTTGTCTACTTTGCACTATGGTCAAGAACCATTATGGAAGATCTGCTTTTGTAAAGCAATGTCACAGGAAGCTAAGAAAATACAATGGAACTTTTTTCTAGCCTCTGAGAACCTCTAACTCTAAAGATAAATAGTACTTACACAGTTCTAGGCTCCAAATATGTTCTAAAGCTATGTTCACGAAAGAAGGATACTACTCTGAATCCTGTCTTTGTCCTTCATTAGCAACTTAAAAGGACTGTTGAAGCTTCTTTGGGTCAAATTTTGCTTCTATATCATGTTAAATAGCAAAATTTTGCAGCAGCGATAGCAAAGTTCATGTCCAAAAAACAGTAATTGAAAGAGAACATTTAATAGATTATTTCTGAAAGCGGGCAAATAGATTTTGGTGAGCCATGCTATATGAATGCCATCTGCACTTTGTTTCTGTGAACTGAGCTAGAAGAATTCACAAGGGTCATAGCACCAGGGATAGATGTAAGCCAAAAAGTGACTTCTCGATGCTGAACTTAGAAGTGATTTAAGGAGGTGCTAAGCCATTGGACCGGTAGTGTTCCAGTGTGCACTGGTGTCATTACACGAAGGGTGAAGATTGAAAGATGATGAATGGATTCTCAACCACCTAATCCTACTGACATCCAGACATATGGGTGCCAGAACCTGCCTAATTGGCATTTGGCTCAATACAATGAGGCTGGTGCCCATGCTAGCTGGCAGACACACTGTCCAGTTTGCCCATCTCTACTGTGTGATGATTCTATGTGTATTTATGGGCCATCTGTCTTCCAAGGCAGAATTTCTCTGTGCTGCAAAGTTTTGGAGATGTTATTTGCATTGTTTAGTTGTTTTTATTTTTTCAAGCTAACCTGATTTTTTTTTTTTTGCAAAAGTCACAAAATAATGTCACCTCTTCAGCTCAGCATTTCTCTTATTCTTATGTTGGCATAACAAGATTTTTTTTTATTGTATTTTGTTTTTCTTCCTAAATGTTAAACTCAGGGGTTAGAAAAGAAAAATGCTAGAGGATGCCTTTAAATGACATGCAAAGATTAGAATGTAAATCAAGTCTGGAAAAGAATTTTGGACCTTGATAGACAAATTCAATTCAAAGAGCTAATCCTCACGGCTCTGCCAGATGGGTCATTTGTCTGCCTGTGCTCAGCTTCTTTTAACAGAAAGATTAAAGTAACACGTTTTAGAGAGATAAGCAAATCATGGGAGAAAGTCTTCCTTGGTCACATCCAGGGCTATTTTTAGGACTGATGCAGGGTGACCAGATTGAAGCCACTGCCAGCCAGGCAAAACACTCCCTCTTCCATCGCCCATGTTCCTTATCCAGGACAGTGCGGGGAGTTATGTGGATAAACATCATCAGTCACACCCACTGCCATCTGTCTTTTCATTGCTTCAGCGTGTGTTCCTGTTTAGCTTTCATACTAGTTGTCACCTAGACAAGGCGCTTACCTCTCTGAGCCTCCATTTACTCAAATGAAAATGGGAAGTAAAAAGTCCCTCTCTCATAGGATTTCTGTGCCTTGCACAAGGTCAGTGCTTAGTAATGTAGTCTTATTATTATTGTAGTTGTTGTTATTGTTTTTTCACCTTCTATTACTAGACGAGTTGTGGTTTCTTTTTCATCACTGCAGCATAGTAAAGGCCTAGAACACAAAAAGTTGACTCCACATCCTGCCCTCCTGAGGGATATGTGACTGAGCAAGCTACATCGTTCAGATATCTATAAAATAGGCACAAAAATGGTAACCACTAATAGAGTTACGATGAAGACAAAATGAGTTAATTTTGTGTGCAGTTTAGTAGCAAATAAAGTCCTTTTTGACCGTATACTGGAAATAGATCAAATGGATGCAACCTTTCAGAAGATGGCTCTCTTTTTCTTTCTTTCCAATCCTGTTTGCGCTTACACAATGTATGTATTTCCTTTCAAGTCCAAATGCATTATAAAAAAGAGAAGCGTCCTGTGTATAAATGTGGCCAACCATGTTCTCTTTCCTTGAAACTCCACAGGACTTTTTCCGTGACACTTCACTGCCACTTCTTCACATCTGCTCTTGGGACTGTCTCAGGAGCAGCTCCGTGTCTGTGGTTCATGCTATGTTAAAATGCATACAGAGTGGGAAAAAGCCTGACTGGGGAACTTTCCAGGCACTTTAGTATTGTGCCCTGGATTCTGCCATGGCTTATGCACTTTCTCTTTTTCCTGGGTCATGGAGTATAATAAAAAGGTGGTTCAGGAGTTTCAGTATAAATGAGGGACATCCACTTGTGTTACCTGGCCTATTGAAAATCATATTCATAAGCTTCTCATACTTTTTAATCTATGGACTTAAGAGGAAATTCTCCCAAAGTGAGAAAAGGAGGTTCAGAGAAATGTGAATTGATGGAGCAATAGTTTGCCGTGCGCCATATAACGAAGTACAGTCGACTCTTTTATCATTTAAGGAATGATCCGCCATACTCTGAGTTATCCTACTCCCCTTCTTCTGGCCTGTTTTGATGACTGTGGACTTTTTCTGGGACTTCTCCTAGACTTGAGGACAAGAAAGCTTTGATATTAGACGACTTTCAGGTCCAAGAAGAAATTGTACCCTTATTTCTCTCCTCTCTCCTCCCTCCACCATCCCTCCCTTTCCTGGGACGAAAGATAGAATGCTTTGATGTGGACTGTTCTAGAGAAAAGTTAAAAGGGACTTTGGAAAGATGAAGGGGAAAATATCTCATCTGTTAAACACTCCTACCTATGACAGGATTAAACACACAGTTTATTTCAGTGCCTTAGAATTTAGTTTTCTAGACATTTCC
Organism: Marmota monax; assembly: GCF_021218885.2. Classification (NCBI taxonomy): domain Eukaryota; kingdom Metazoa; phylum Chordata; class Mammalia; order Rodentia; family Sciuridae; genus Marmota; species Marmota monax. Next base: position 5,098,618 of record NW_026695222.1, on the reverse strand, counting down.
TCACTTTTTTTTTTTTTAGATCTAATTGTATAACATCTCCAGCAGTGTTTTGCACTCCAATGGCAACATTACATGAGAGACTTTTAAAATAAAATTACAAATCAGGACACAGATTTCTGCTGATTGAGTGAACTCATGAGGGGTTCATCCCATGTCCCCCCTGAGGGAAGTTGGACAAGGCATCAGCACTCGAATCATCAAAGGCCAGCTTGATTCAGTTGTCACCCCTTTAGAAACTCAAGTGTTGACAGCTCTTTCACACACTACCATGCCTGCTCCACACAAAGCATCCTTGTGAGGTTGGCAAGAGACACCAAGGAGTGTGAGTAACTTCTCACCTGATGAATACCTGTGAATTCAAGCTGCCTATGTAACTCTGATTCCATTCCACCTGGGAGAAACAGCAAGAAAAACCTGACTGCCAGATTATCCATACAGTGCCATCCATGGTGAGATATTAGTCACTGCATGCTTTTCATTAGAAAGATACAGGTACAAGAAAGCCAGGGAACCCCACCATAAGTTCCTAGCCAGGCAAAGCCAACCTTTGGTTTCTCCCATGTAATTGAATTTTGCCTAAAAATGCTAGGAGCAATGACAACACTTTGAAATTTGGCTTCATAAATTTTATCAACAAAAACAGTTGCAATATGGAATAGTAGAAAGATCATGGAACTTCCGGATAAATATGGTGGACTGAACATATATATTCATTCAATTAGACTCTCTTAAATCCATATTAATACTGAATTATAAGAAAGATTTTTTAAGTGTAATCTAGCAAGAGTGTGGGATAAGGTAAAAGACAATTATGATTTTTGTAGCTGTCTGTATGTTTATAGCTATAACAGATTTGAAGAATTGATCATACTTTAACTATATGACAAATGGAGAACCAATCCAAGTTACTCATAAAAATCTTAAGGTTTCAGGATTGATAATCCAGGTCCCTCTAGAAGTGGGATTAAAGAGAAGGACTAAAATAAGGGGAATGACAGCTATTTAAGAAATAGCTCCCTGAGAGATATAAATTATTTACTCTTTGGAGATAGGATAAAAGAAGAAATGAGGATGATCAAGGCCTAGAAGAAGGTAGGGTTCCCATTTTGAAAGTAAGGCCATCATAGCAATCTACATGTGGAGACTTCCAATCTCTTCCCTCATATAAATCTGGGATCCAGATTTATACTCTCCGGGTAAAAAAAAAATGAGAACTTCTCTAAGGACTCTGATTGAGCCAAGAAGAAAGACCTAATGTTATGAACATTAGAGATTACTCCAAGAGACAAAGGCAGATCCCTTGACAGTGGTGTCTTATCAACTCTTATGCTTTTGAAGCCACCAAATGCACTCACAAGTCCAATCAGTTTTTTATCCTGTCACTTTTAAATATAAACAGATAATCAATAGTAACTAGGCATATGAGGAAAATTTATTTTTTAGAAATAGAAATAAATAAAAAAGTATTTAGAACATAGGGAAAATGTAGTGATAATTCTTTAAATATATAAATATCATTAATATCCTTAAGAAAATAACCAAATATGTTGCATCTGTGAAACAAAGAAGTGTCAGACCATAAACTGACTCATAGACATTAAAAATAGGGAAGCAGAAACAAAATACTGACAGAACAGAAAATATTTTTTTTTAAATCCCAGAGAATAGAGCAAACAAATGAAAAAAAAGAGAAAATGAATAAAAATTTAAAACTGGGCCAAATAATGTTCCAGAAAGAGAGAATACAGGAAATTAGTATATAAATAATTTATGTAAAATTTCCAAACAGAAGGTGAGTAGGTTTCAGACTAAAGTTTTTCAAAGGTGCCTAGCACAGGGGATATAGACAAAACTATAACAAAATATATCAATGTGAAATTCATGAAATTGAGGCCAAGTTGCTGAAAATTTCCAGAGGTACTTATACAAAATAGAAGAAAGACCACATAACTATTTTTCAGATGATCAATCAGAAAAGGCTTCAGACTTCTTAACATTACAAGGATACTGGATACTGGAAAATAATGGACCAAATTTCTGAAAGAAAAAACTTTTCAATCTAGAATATTATAGCCAACTAAACTAACAACTAAGGGTTCAAGTGTAATGCAGCCATTTTTAGACATGCATTGTTTGAAAATTTTAACCCTCATGAACCTTTACTCAAGAAACAACTGACAAATGTACTCCAACTAAAATAAAATGGCAAACTATGAAAGAGGGAGACATGGTATGTGAAAAATAAAAGAGATTTAACAGAGAATATAATAAAGAAAATGGAAATTGATCAGTTTACAATGGAGCAAGTTAGAAAGCTCCAAGAAACACTTTTAGAAGAGACAGTAAATAAAAGAAGAGTTGTGTTTGAGTATATTCCAAAGAGGTCTAGATAACTGGAAGAAGTTTGGAGGTAGACTAGATATACATGCAAATAATTTTTGCAAATGACAAACAAGACACTTATTAACTTCAGGAAAAATTAAAAATTGTGCATGAAAAGAAAAATAATTGTTGGGTATTCTACAGCTCACCTCTAACAGATTTCATAGTCATGACAATATAAGCATATTTACATACTTACCTAACTATAACATAACTGTCTCAAAAGGATGTGAAGAATATATATTTGTGTGTTGTAAAAGTGGAGGTAAAGAAAGATCAATGCCCTCATCTTCTGTGGTGGAAAGTCAGAAACTAGTAATATCAGCATATTATTTTGAGATATAGAAGTAAAAAACAAAAACATTAGCTGACACTTTTTTATTACACACTGACTACTCCTTATCCTTTTTTTCCCCTTCAATTCATCAGATAAGAGGGATCAAGGCCCAAGAATAAGAGAGAACTAATCCAAAAAGCTCTTCTATACCATTCATTTGTTTTATTCTCTAGAGCTCTCTTTTCTGAAAACAAATTTTCCTCATTCTTAATCGTCCCTAAAAACCCATGGGATAGCTCCTGGTTTAGAGAAAGCATTGGATTAGCCCATATCTCAGTAAATATTCAAGGACCCTTGTGTGCACTTGTAAGCATGAACTACATGCAGCCAACTGTCCCTGGACACAGTGCAGTGTAGTTAAAACATGATTTAAGTTCTCATAATGTCACAATATAATTTTGAGTTTGTGTCTTCCTGAATACTTTTAGGAGGGCATCAGCCAAGTCTCAACCATGATATGTTTCAAGGAAAGGAGAAAACCAGAAGGAGGGAGGATACCATAGATGGCCATGATAGCTTTGCAGAACTGCATAATATTTGAGAGTTTCTTAGCAGCAAAGGTCCTGCTGAAGAATGAGGAGACATAAGACTGCCAGGAACCATCATTTGGTCATACCACTTTCTCTGTATTTCTTTAAAGACAGTTTCTTCCCATATGAGTCAGATCTGTTTCCCTTTCGCAACACCAGTTTCCTTCTTCATTGAACACTGGGACTTCTTTTGAACAGCTTCATAGACCAGTATTTTGTTCCATTCCTTGAGGGATATATGTTTTTCATGCTTTGGCTTTAAGTGGTTCAGATAATATGTATGCTTATAAAGACATTTAGGTGACATTATATGAATGACATGTCCAGTTGAAAGCATACCGATCTTTAATAAGAACATATGAAAAGGGGTTTATTTTTAGCCACTGTCAGCTGACCTTACCCTCCTGAACTTCACTTTTCTTCTTCTTGATTTTCTTCCAGGAAATTGTAGCATTGCTTTTCACTGTGGTTTAATGTTACATAATCTCATTCTAATATGTGACATTTCATTTTGTTTTAATTCAACAAGTAATCATCCATAACATATTGGCCTGCTTGAATTCATAGAATTTTAGAGCTAGAGGACTATAGTCCATATAGTTTATTCATCTCTTAGTTAGGGAATTTCTTCCCGACCAGTTTTAGCTGGCAGGAGTAGAAGCTGAATTTCTTGTGCTGTTACTAATTTGTTTTCCTATCTCAGTTCTCAAGGTTTTTCATTCTTCTGAGCTCCTTAGTGGACAATAAGAAAATTGTAAGCAATTTTGCACATATAGTTCAAGATTAAAAAAAAAAAAAAGATTGTTTCATTTAAGTCAATGGCAACAGCAATCTTCTAGCTGTAGGTTATACAGAATGCAGGGAAGTCCTCTGAGTCTGCTCTCTGTCCCCAAGCCTTTACTAATCAGAACTATATTTCAGACAGCCTTATTATGCCAAAACATCTGAGTTTTTTCAATTGAGCTCCTAAATCCTTAGCCAACACCTCCAGATTACACACTGACTGCTCTTTATTCTTACTTTTACATTGGCTTTTCTTTATTTTGACTTACCTCTGCCTAGTCATTTCATGCACCAAAAATCTTGAGCATTTGTTCCTTTGTCAACAAGGCAAAGCTTTGGGGTTGAAAATTGGATGCCTGGTTACTGCCTACAATTGGCAGTCATATTGTATCTGAACTGCCCTCCAAACTCATTCATTGTTTTGATCCCAAATTAGATACTCCTTTCACTGGGCATTTTTAAATTATTTAATGTAATTATAAATAATCTTCAAGAACACTGACCCATCTAATTCTTGCTTTTTACTGATTCTAATCAATGTTAAACATAATGTTTAACATAAACATAAAACATAATATTTAGAATAAACATAATGAGCTATATATAGCTTAGTAGTATGTAGAAGGTCCTGAGTTTTATTCCTAGCAGAAAAAAAGGAAAGTTTATACATATTCATATATGTAATTAAAAATATATTTCTGTATATAGTTTATAATATTGAATAATAAATACATATATATGATTTCTAATAGTTTCCTTTGAAATGGCTTTATCATCTTTTTGGTTTACTCACAAATTAATTAATAAACTTTGATGCTTTCTTTGTCCTGTGTTAAATCATACTTTGACCTAGACAATACTATCTTCATTTAAGGATGACATTTGTAGCTTGTACCCACTCACTTTGTTTTCTGTCTTGCACTATGACATTGTTCACAAGCACAGTCCAGAATCTTTTGTCTATATAACCACCCAGAAGTCACTAACAAGAATTGATACTGGCATTAAAATTCCAGTGTCATCTCTGCTCTGTTGGCATATAGTTTGTCTTACTTACTTTTAAAAGTTGCTGACCAGATTAAAAGATATTTAATTCCTGCAAAATAAAAGTTACAAACTGACACTCTTCGAGTCAAATCCAGCACCATGAAGATGGTCAGTTAGGTCACACTAACTTCTGCTGACATAGTTGGTGTGACTTTAGAAGGAAAGCACACTTGCCAGGGTTCCACTAAATTGGCAGCATAATTCCATATTCCCAGTATGCACATTCATCCTGCAGGCACATTACTTTTCTTTTCTATTCCTTGAAGACACTTGCATTTACTGCCTATCCTCTAAGGAAGAGCTGTACTTAGAGATTGAGTTATACGAAATTGCCATTTGCATAGGTTAGCAATATCCAATACTAGCACTTTCATATGATCTGACCATATTAGAAGATAAAATCAAAGAAAATTATGCAGACCTTGGTGATCTTTCCATTTCAAAACAATTTATTTTCTATTTTAAATCACTACAATCATGCAAAAGAAGTGATTTAATCCTGTGTGTAAAGCATCATGGTAGACACCAAGGAATGACAAAGATATAAATGCACATATGCCTTTGAGGGTGCCCACTATTGGTTTTCATTGGGTGACTGGTCTTGTTTTCTATTAGATTATGAGCTCTTTGAAGGCAGGGACTGAGTTTTATGTGCTCTGGTTTTTTTGTTTGTTTGTTTGTTTGTTGTTGTTGTTGTTGTTGTTTGTATTTAGCACCTGGCAGGTGTTAATAACTCTTTGTTAAGTGAATAGAAGGTAAGGAGAGAGAAAAGAAGAAAGAGGGAAGGAGAGAGGAATGAAGCCTTTAGATTGAGATGTACCAGACAAGCTGGACTTATCACAAAGAAAAGGAAGACAATGAAGAAATTACAGAGTTTTTAATAAAATTTTACCTTAATAAGTTTTATACTTCAAACCATTGATTGAAATAGCTTTGGCTCTAGGTTGACTTTGGTTTGTTTCCCAAAACCAAAATCAGTCCAAATAGATTTCTGCATTTCACCATAAATGCACGATAAACAGAAGTCATAAACAACAGTAATCAGGTGTCCTTTTTAATGGCAGCACGATCAGGGTGATAGATTTGTTAAGTGATGGTTATTTGGAATTATAAACTATGCCATCTATTAAAAATTGGTTACATGCAAATGAACCATTTCTAAAGCATTTTTCCTCTTATCAATATTGAAATTATCAAATTTTACATTTGAGTTCATTTCTAAGCAGTCCATGGTGCAAATAATTTTTCCTACTTAAAGTTTATTTAGAAAGGCATTTCTTTCATTAAGTAGCAACTTGCATCAAAAGAGCCAATACCTAAATTTCTTTCTTCTCTTTTTACTGATGTTTGAGTGATATTAAAGGTGATGTAACTCTAACATTTCCAGAATATGGAAAAGCCATCAGTCACCTTGAGAAATTTATTAGACATGAATAAAATTTTACTATACCAATAAATTTGCCATATGGTAAATTGCATTAGCCCTGCCATTTATAGATAGCACACTCCTTGATGTGTAATTGATAAAAGATTCAACTTTCAGAAATTTAACAGAAAGAATTTTTTTATCTGTATTAAAAGCCTTAAAACATGCTTAATCACTGAATAAGCAATTCCATTTTCAGGAATTCATCCTACAGAAATAAAATTAGGTTTAAAATTTAACTATCATTGGTGAGGATGTGGGGAAAAAGGCACACTCATACATTGCTGGTGGGACTGCAAATTGGTGCAGCCAATGTGAAAAGCAATATGGAGATTCCTTGGAAATCTGGGAATGGAACAACCATTTGACCCAGCTATCCCTGTCCTCAGTCTATACTCAAAGGACTTAAAAATAGCATACTACAGGGATACAGTCACATGGATGTTAATAGCAGCACAATTCACAATATTTAAACTGTGGAGCCAACCTAGATGTCCTTCAGTGGATGAATGGATTAAAAAATGTGGCATATATACACAATGGAATTTTACTCAGGATTAAAAAAGAACAATACCATGACATTTTCAGGTAAATGGATGGCATTGGAGAAGACAATGCTAAATGAAGTCAGCCAATCCCAAAAAAACAAATACCGAATGTTTTCTCTGATATAAGGAGGCTGACTCATAGTGGGGTAGGGAGGGAGAGCATGGGATGAAGAGATGAATTCTAGATAGGGAAGACTGGTAGGAAGGAAAGGGAGGGGGCAGAGGATTAGCCAGGATGGTGGAATGTGATGGACATCATTATACAAAGCACATGTATGAAGACTTGAATAGGGTATCAACATACTTTAAATACAAACAGAAATGCAAAACTTGTGGTATATATGTGGATTAAGAATTGTAATGCAAAAAAAAAAATAGCATTACCTTAGATTAGGTAGAGAGAAGTGAAAGGAGGGGAAGGTAGGGGATGTGGGGATAAGAAAGATAGTAGAATGAAACAGACATTATTACTGTATGTATGTATGTGACTGTATGACCAATGTGATTCTACAATATGTATACTCAGAAAAATGAGAAATTATATTCTATCTATGTATGATACATCAAAGTATATAAGTTCATTCTACTGTCATGTAAAACTAATGAAGACAAATTTTAAAAAAAGATTTAACTATCAAAGAATTTAATGCAATATCATTTATACTAGTGAAAAAATTATAAACAACTATAATGATCAATGATAATAGACTATTGTTTAGTCTTCTCATAATTTTATATTTTATAAATATATACATTTATAAATAATTATATATAAATATTTATTTGTATTCATATATAATATACATATTTTTATGTTTTATACTTTATAAAATATAATTGTATATTGTACATTTTAGATATTTTATCTGTATGGAATTTATTTTCACAAGAAAATATTCTTTATGGGTCACTTAAGAAAATAAGGGTGCTTAATTATATATGTACATAAATGTATAAAGTATCTATTATATATTAATATTATACAATAATGCATAAGTGTATACTAATATATTAACATCATATAATATATAATCATAGTTATATACAGATATTATATAATAATATAATAGCATATAATACTACATGCTATATATAACATATGCAATATTATATACTATATAGCATATATTATAAATTATGTCAAAATATAATATATAATAAAGTCATTATATATCATATACTAATTATATATGTTATAGATGTGTGTAAATTGGGCATACTAGCATACACCTATAATCCCATAGATCAGGAAGGCAGAGGCAGGAGGATTACAAGTTGGAGGCCAGCTTAATAATTAAGTAAGGGCTAAGAATGTAACTCAGTGGTAGAGAACCCCTGGGATTCCCTACAAACACTGACAAATTATATGAGTGTAAATATGACTTCATCTTCATAGAAGAATTATATGCACACTTTTTTTAGAGGGGGATCATACTCGCCAAGGTTTTTACTTCTCTGAAGAAGGAGTTAGAGATGTTCAAAAAGTTTTAAGTTTCCTCTCTGCTTATTGCATTGTCTAGTTTTTCTTCAATGAGCTTTTAAATTAACACAAAACTTTTTCCAACAATTAAAAAAGAAATGCTACTGTCCAGTGGTTAGTGCTCATATCATTACTACCTATAAATACACCAGTGTTCTGAGGCTTTGACTACTAAAGTTGAAAAACAAACTGTGGTGATACATCTAAATAGTTAAAGTGGGTCTCTGTATCTATAAAAATCTCCATGATACTTGAAATTTTTCATGATAGAATTATAAATTTTTAACAGAGGAAAGCATTTTCCAGAGTATGCATTTCAACTCTCATGTTATACACATGAAGTAATCAATATTTATAAAAATTAAGTGGCATGCTCCGGAACTTATGACTAATTTTTAGTAGGGTTAATATTAGAATCTGGTTTCTATGCAATTTTTTTTACTTAGTAAATTAATTGTCCACTTCATATGAAAAATAATCTCATTTTATTTGACTAAAAATGAAAATAGAAAGATGTGGATAGCAAAAAAAAAAAAAAAAATCTCCATGAGAAAGAACTGACTCAGGTGTTTCACAACATCACATTGCACACCTTAACTATGTACAATTTTTTATCTGTCAGTTACATCTCAGTAAAAGCATTTTAAAAGCTGAAATAAAAGCATTACCTCAATATTTAGGAATAGTCACCTCCAAAAAGTTACAATGAAAGAAAAATATCTAAATCTGAGTTAAAGTATAAGTCATTATTTTCTCCATTTGAAGTAAAATTATTCAAAATATAAAATGTAAAGGCCTCCCCTTTTATGAGAGTTTGATTTTTTATTCTGAGGAAAAACTTAATTTGTGGTCATTTTTATTTTCTATTTCAGAGAAAAAGATTATCTGAAAACACTTTAACTTCATTTTAAATAATAAAATCCCTTGTGCATAGCTCTTTTTATAAAAGTAATGAATTCAAAATACAGAATTTTGAAAAATCACCAAAAATGCTATCACTCAGAGACAAGCCCTAATAACATTTTGGTGTCTTATTCATTAAGGTAATGCCTATTCTTATATGAAACTGTGGCTGCTGCCTTCTACCCTGGATGCCTCCAGAATTTTCTGGGGTGGTGAGTAATGAGAATAACATGATACCAGAAACCCTTGAAAACAATGCATTCACATCTCCTTCCATCTCCTTTCCTCCAGGACAGATATCAGTGGATGGATTTATGCGCTATCTGAGTGGAGAAGAAAATGGAGTCGTTTCACCTGAGAAACTGGATTTGAATGAAGACATGTCTCAGCCCCTGTCTCACTATTTCATTAATTCCTCGCACAACACCTACCTCACAGGTATGAATTGGCCATTTTTTGACTGTTACTATGGGCAGTCTCACCAAATTTCAGTAATCTCGAGTTTCTTTTGTTTCAAAGTATAGCAGAATTTTCTTCTGCTTCCTCAGAAATACCTCTGGGAACTCTGGGGTTCCACTACCAAAGTCTCCACCCTTAATAAGCAGCCATATCCCTGTTTGTGAAGCAATATCACCATTTCTCCAGGCCTAAGTTTTGAAGTCTTTTAAATGTACCCATACCTTTTAACTTCAGACCAATGGAATTTTGTATAATGGAATCAAATCTTATGTTCAAAGCCACTTACAATCCCACCTACCTCTGTGGGCTGTGTTCATCTACAGAAGAGTTCCATGACTCTTAATAACTTCTATTGAAGGCAAATTGATTTTGTTCAAGGTGAAACAGGGTGTTAAACAAAAACAAATTGATCTGTGAATAATAATTTATTCCTTATAGTAAAAATTATAATAAAGCAGGAAAAAACAATTACATGTTTCCTTTATTGATCATAAATTGAATTCTATCATGGTTTTGGGAAATCATTAACCCATTCAATCCCAAACTTTTAATTCTGTGAATATTTAAATAAAATCAACACAGGTACATTAAAATAGGTTGGAAATCATGATACAGAACTTACATACAGGGGCTGGGGATGTGGCTCAAGTGGTAGTGCGCTCGCCTGGCATGCGTGCGGCCTGGGTTCGATCCTCAGCACCACATACAAACAAAGATGTTGTGTCCACCGAAAAAAACCCTAAAAAATAAATACTAAAAAAAAAAGAACTTACATACATATAACTATGCTAATATTAGTTAATATTATTATAGTTATTATATTACAACATAATTATATTCCCTTATTATGTATTATATCATTATATTATATACTACGTTAAAATTTTTATAGCTATTCCACACCTGGGACAATGGTAAAAAATGGATTAAATAGAAAAATACTAAAATATATTTTACATACTTATATACACATAATTTAAACAAACATACACATATATGTTGTCTTATCATAGTTTAGAATTAACAATTTAATATAGATTTTAATTAGCTAAGAATAATCAAAATGCATTTCTTCTAAAATACTTTCTGTATATCAGATCTCTAGTGGCAATCCTTAAAAAAGTCTTTCTAGAAAACCTGAAGCTGGGAGAAAAATAAAAACACCTTTCTAAAACCACATCACATTCTTGCTTCAAACCATCCTCACATATATAAGATAGCCAGATCTAACACAACAGAACTGAAGTCTGGGTCTCATTTGCTATTTGTGTTTTGTAAATGCTCTCCTTGCCATGGGGGTGCTTTTGATGTGTTCTTGGCTCATTGTCCAGGGGTGTATGGTTTGTACTGCAGGGTAGACCACCAGTGAAAATGCCTATAAAGACAAGAGAGACCCAGGCACTGAATAGCCGTAAGGGTATCCATGAAAATTCCACAGGGTTTAGCAATCTGACAACTGAACAGTTCTTTTTAAAAAAATTCTTTAAAAGATTTATTCCTTCTGCCTTCAAATGCACACTTTGTTGGTATCAAATCTAGCATTGGCCCAATATCCCATAATGGGTGAAAAAGAACTTAGAAATTATTCTTAGAGAGCAATGTTGCCTCTCCACAGCCAGAATGGGCTATCTCAGAGTGATTGCCCATAATTTGAGACCATCTAGTAAGAATCATATGGTCTGAGTTCTGTAGACATTTGAACTAAACTAGACATTTGAACTGCAACGTACATGTTTTTCATGAGAACTGAAAGGCTTTCAGACTACTTACACCCAATTTTGTTTCAACTGACATTCTCTAGAAAAGCTCTGCCACAAAACTAAATTCATGTTTGGCTCCTCCTAAACTCTATTCTGGTTACTTATTGCTGTATAACAAATCACTCCAAAGGGTGTCCAAAGTTTAGTATCATAAAACAAGCAATATTTTACTTTGATCCATATTCTGTGAATCAGGAATTCAGATAGTGAATAGAATACAGGAGACTGTATGTCTCTGATCCATTGTGTCCTAGTTTTTACCTCAGAAGTGACTGGGAGAAGAAGGGGTGACTCAATTAAAGAGCCTGCTGCTGGAATCATCTGGAGTCTTCTCCATCATATCTGGCCCCACAGCTAGAATGACCCAACAACTAGGCTCAGTTAGGACTAGAAACCCAATTTCCTACAAGAGGCCTCACCATGTAGCTTGGGCTTCTTTAGAGCATGGCAACCCAAGGGTAGGTAGGCTTCTTACATGGATGGCAACTCAGAGATGCAAGAACAAGTATCTCAGGTAACAAGGAAGCTTAACTGCCTTTGCACTTAACTCCTGAAGCACTATAATGTCACTCCTTTCTGTATTTGTCTAGAGTCACAATCCCACTTAGATTCAAAGGGTACATAAACCACAGCTCTCAATGGGAAAGTGACAAAGAATTTTCAGTGCTGCTTAAAACTACAACAGGTTCCATAATTTCAGGAGAGTAATGTCCACTTAAACACCCTTTGGATTCAGTTCTTTAGGCCTGCTACAAAAACTGCGGCTCCGTTCACATCCAAGCTCATAAGCCTTTATGAGGGATTTTATTTTTCCTTCTTAAGGGTTCTTAATCTTATTTGGTGCCACTGACCTATTTGGCAGCCTATTGAAGCTTATAGACACTTCTCAGAATGTTAAAAACATAAAATAAAGTACCTGGGATTAAAGAGTAAATAAGTTTCACTAAAATATTTTTAACAAATATTAAAAAACAATTTTGTGATAAAATAATATGTATCTTTTTAATTAACTATTTTAAATGAATATAAGCAATATTTTGTCATAACTTGCCGCAATTGGATACCATAGGAAAATATCTGTGATTTATTCTGGTAAAACAGTCACATATCCTGCTAAAACTACTGTGACTTGTCACCTACATTCATAATTGAAGAGAATTTAAAATTTGTGGAGATGTTATAATTAAAAATGTAACCTTTTTTCTTTCTCATCCAAGTTCATGGAGGTCTGTGAAATGTCAAGTTAAGAAGCTTTATCTTTGACTTGAGAGAATCCAAAGTATGATTTTAAAAACTTCAGCATATAATAAAATCTTGCATTTATCATATACTTACTTCAAGACTCAAAAAACACTTAAATATTTATCCAGCTGAACTTTGGATATGAGATTTTGTTTGCCCAAAACTCACAATGCTGAGTAATTTTATAAAAGTCCTTTTAAGCCCAAAATGCCTGGGAATTGATGCCATGCAACTAAATTGATATATTTATATTCATTACTTTCTGTATCATATAATAGATGAGTCAGGAATATCAAAACAATTGAACAACAATACTGATTGGATATATATTCCATTGTTTTCAACTGCTTTTGGAATATATTAAACTATCCTCTTGAACATCATTATGGATTTAGGGTTTTCAGATTTTGTTTATGTGCATTCCATCACAGCCACTATTCTTTGAAGCTCAAATTATCTCAGCTTTGGACACTGGGAACCCTTTTTTGCCTCTCAGTATGACCCATGGGTCTTTGAAAATTCTCTTGCTTCCTGGCCCATAAATGTTTTCAGAGTCACCTTCCTCCTGTCTGCTCCAGACATGGAATCATGTTTCTCCAGTGTATTCTGGATCCTTGTGGGGGAGAGCAAAAATAGTATAAGTGACAGCACTTTTGACCCTGCACTATGAAAGATTATTTCCAGATTATTTCTGTGAACAATCCAAGGAATTTGGGTTGTTGTTATTTTGTTTTTGCTTTTTAGGGCATGGTTCAGAAAAATATTTTCACTTCTATCTTCCAACTTCAATTCTTGCATTTTCTTTTGCAATCTTGATACCTAACAAATTATACAGTTACTCATTTGCTTTATTGATGATATAATAATAGTTCTAAGAAAATTATTCATTATTAATACAAACAATAAATTATGGAATATAATTCAAATTTCCCATTTAGTTTTTATTTTCAAACTGCATTTCACCAAGCATTTTCAAATTAATTTTATAACAGTCACTAATATGCCCCATTTTTGTGTGACTTCAGAACCACAGAAGTGATGGAGAATTTAACTTCATTGTATTGGGTTATTTTAAATCTGAGGGTATTAGAATATTATGGATGACAATGTTCAGAAGATAGAGTTTTCCACTATTAGGAAAATGAAGGATTCAGGTTAGGTTTTAAAGAAAGAACTCAAGTAGTTGTTTCCAAATTTCTGTATCTGATTCATTCATTCTGTATATGATTGCTGATGAATTCTCCATCTAATTATTTAATTTCTAGAAGTATTAAAATGTACATATTTTCAAATATTCAATTTGTAAAACTATGTGAGCTCACTTAAATTCAATACTGATTTTAAATGATCTTGTTGTAGTTGCTTATCTTTCTCCCTTTTCTGAACTATGTATTATTATACCAAGGTTTTCATTAGATAGATTTGCATAGAATGAAATAAATTCTCACAATATTACCTTGTTTCAGTAGAAGCCAGGCTTTTGTTTTTCTGTGGGGGAATTAGAGAGAATTTCATATAAATAGAAAAAATCCATTAAAAATGTTAATATGGGCTTTTCAATATAGAAAGCAGTATGGAGATTCCTTGGAAAACTGGGAATGGAACCACCTTTTCACCCAGCTATTCCACTCCTCCATCTATACCCAAAGGACTTAAAAACAGCATACTACAAGGACACAGTCACATCAATGTTTATAGCAGCACAATTCACAATAGCTAAACTGTGGAACTAGCCTAGATGCCCTTCAGTATATGAATGGATTAAAAAAATGTGATATATATACACAATGGAATATTACTCAGCAATAAAAGAGAATAAAATCATGGAATTTGCAGGTAAATGGATTGAGTTGGAGAATATAATGCTAAGTGAAGTTAGCCAATCCCAAAAAACAAATGCCAAATATTTTCTCTGATATAAGGAGGCTGATTCATAATAGGGTTGGGAGGAGGAGCATGGGAGGATTAGACAAACTCCAGATAGGGCAAAGAGGTGGGAGGGGAAGGGAGAGGGCATGAAGGTAGAAAAGACTGTGGAATGAGATGGACATCATTACCCTAAGTACATGAATGCAGACAAGAACGGTGTGAATGTACTTTGTATACAACCAGGGATATGAAAAATTGGCTCTATCTGTGTAATACGAATTGTAACATGTTCTGCTGTCATATAAAACAAATTAGAATAAAAAAAATTTTTTAAATGTTAATACAGACTCTTAAGGTTCTGCCTGAAGTCCTCTTTTGACTTATGGACCAAAATTTGCTTTTACTTCATAGAATCATTGTTTTAATTACAGATAAAACTAATATAGAACTTTGTTTCTCAGAGGCTTTTGGATAAATTTGGACATCTCTGCTATAAAAATTAAAAAACTCTCCAGACCCAACTAATAATGCTAAAAGTTATAACCAATAGAATCCCAATAGAATTTAGTTGAGTTTTAAAATCATTATCAAGGAAATCAGTACAATTTTATACTTCATGGACATTTCTAAAACAAGTGAAAACTCTATCTATAGAAATCTATTTCACATAAGAGGCTCTCCCTAGAAAAAAAAAAGGAAAGGTTTCCTATTCAAATAAGTTATGAAATGCCAAGTGCAAACACAAGTTAATACCTACTGTAGTGTGGATTAAATATAGGAAAAAAGACAGAGATTGACAGTGACTAAGGGGATCACGCACCCTGCATATCCCCTGTCACCACTCTATTTAGTTTATTGGAGCACTTTAAGAACTACAATTTCTGAGAAATTTCACCCTAAATCTAAATGAGGAACATTTCAATATGCTTGCTGTTTTCTTTTGAGTCTTCAAAGGGACTGTAAAAATTAAATGTACAGTATGAAAAACCAATCCATTTAGCAATGCATATTATTATGGCTATTTTTCTGCTCATTATTGCCCCTTGTTGAATATCAAGATGCCCAGAAGGAAAAATAAATCAGATCAATGAGAGAAATATGTCCACAGAAGGAGTTGGGTTTTAATTGCAATGGTCATTTTCAAGAGTTTTAGATGGTCTTGGCAGTATACCCAGAAATGATTATGTTTTAAATGATGATTTTTCCTTGAGGAATCTACATTGATGAATCCAGAAAAAAAGAATCCTCCCAGGACAGAACAATATGTAATCATTTCAACCCACACCTGAGCATCATTTCATACACCAAACTTTTCATGCTCCAAACTCTTTAGGAGATAATGGCTCCATATAAAGGCAAGACAAAGTGGTATAACCTCTGGGTAAATTAGCCTCCTTACTGAGCTTACAGAAAAAAAAAATTGATTTGAAGCTTTAGTTATCCTCAATAGTCTGATGAATTAAATTATCTGACTAAATGTCAAATAATTATGCAACTTCGCTCCCCAGTTATATGTTCTTGGTTGCAGAAAATATCTAACAATGATTCAGTCCTAGTTGTACCCTTGTCAAACACTCACTAGCTACCCATACTTGGAATGTCACTCATTCTCTTCCTACATATTTCTCCTTCATTATCCTTAGCATATATAACCTTTTATCATTTATTTTGTATTTAAGTATACAGAGACCTAAGAAAATTAGGTGGTAGAATGGAAAGAAAATGAACTTAGGAAATAAACAGGCTGAGTTTAAACTTATCTTTAATTATGTACTTACCTCCTTGAGCCTTGGTTTCCATATTTATAAAATGAAGATAAATTAGAACAGCCAGGATCCTTGTGGCTGAAAGTAATAAGATATTATCACATAATGACTTAAAGATTAAGGAATTTATTACCTCACCCATAAGACTTCCAGAGGAGGAGTGGTTGATGGTTGGTTAAATCAAGAATTCATTGACGTCATTGAACACCAAGGTGCTTTCTTCTTTGTCCTCTTTTGGTTTCAAGATGACTGTATACCCTAAGTGTCACTTTCCTACGAACAAAGATCCACATGTGGCATAAGGAAAGTCCCAATCTTGTGTCCCTAAGATTAAGAAAAGTGTCCCTGGAGGTTCTTAAACACCTCTCCTGCACCCCCACCTAGTATTCTTTCCTTGATGCCCTATTATATATTCTCCAGAATTATACCACAGAGCAAAAACCGCTTTAGTCACTACCATGAGCCATGGAAGTTCTATAACCGCCTCAGAAGATTCTTGATTTACTCCATGAATGGGAGAGATAAATTTAGGATTTATCAGATTCTAAATAGGATAATCTATTAGTAAAAAAGGAAAAAGAAATAAGAGAAAGAAAGGATGACCAGAAGTGTACAATCAGGATGAGAGTTTGAACTGCTAAATAAAAACCTGCTGTTTTATTTTTACTTGCCTCCCTTCCTAGATGCTGAGGTAAGGACGATGTCTCATGTCATTTTTATTTTTTCATGTCATTTTTATATCCCAGAAACCTGTATTTTGCCTCCCACAGAAAATGTGTTTGGGGATATATATATTTGTATGGGGACCATCCTGTGATCAGTAAGATATATGCTTAACGTTGTTTTCCCAAGAGTGGGAATGGATTTAGACCCTTCCCCACTTTCTCAACTAAGGCATCACCTAACAGTTGGATCTATGTTCAAGAAATTTTCACGTGTTCTCTGGGGCAGATACTATGGAACAGAGAGTCTAGATCAAAATGATGCCTTTAGGATTGGTCAAGAGAAACAACACACTCTCATATTTTGAACTGCTTCCATAGGTGTAGCTGTGAGATTATATAATTGTCACAGAATGGAAAGCAAGGAGAAATAGTCCCCATCTCCCATTATTGAAGGAGACAATGTATATTGAAAAAGGCCACTGAGTGAACAAATATGTCACATTCTCAACTTTCTTACCCTGGAGGTTGAAAAGAAGACAGCAACTGTTGATAAACATGAATGTAGGCAATTATTCATTAGCCTTTGCAAGATAAGAAATTTCTCAGAAGGCTTTGTTAATACAGAAATTGTTATTTCCAATTTCCTGGTCTTTTCTCTCACTGGATGCCTCTGGTAATCTGAGACAAAGCTCTAGTGAATGTAACCAGCTACCAAAAATGAGTGCAGTCAAGTGAGAAGTCACAGAGCTGTGACTGGAGGCAGTAATAGGAATTAATCTGAGATGGAGCTTCAGCTCCAAGTTCAATCATGGATTTGGAATGTATTCCAGAGGGTGTTCACAGCCAGGCAGAGATGATGTCAAATGCAAGTTTCAGAAATACCAAGGATTGAATGACTCATGACACATCACAGTCCCAACCTCTTGGCAATCCCTGGCCCCAGAAGATACATTTATTGAATCGAGTCAAATGGAAATATAGTCAGTGGGTTGGGATGTAATAAAGAGAAACTAAGAATTTTAGGAAAGAAAAATAAAGCCAATTTTGAGTCTTTAGGCAGAAAAGAAATAATGGAGAAGATTGTTAGCACTTATATAAAAAAAATCTCCTTAATGAAGTTAAACATACAGGGAACTTTGTCTACATTTCAAGGAATAGGAAGATTCTGGGTAAATATGGGTCTTCCTAAAATAGGCTTTCTTTTGTAGACTTCCATTCCTAATAAAAATTATTAATTTTAAGAATGATCAAAAGGATTACCTAACTAACTGAATTAATTTTGGGCCAGTGAAGAGAACATAAGGACTAAAAAACCCACTAATCAAGATCAATCGTAGAGAATTGCTTGGCAATGTATGTTCAAAGTCCTTAAGAGGCAGAAAAATATTGAAAGAGTAATTCAATTTCTGAAAATTTTGCCTACAAAGAAGCAATGATCAAATATGCACACAAACAGAAATTTAAGAGTAGTTTTTTAAAAAAAGAATGGTCAACAAGTTTATCTTTGAGGGATTCTGTTAGTTTTAGATGTTGGACAACACACACACACATACACACACGCACACACACATGTACTAGGTTTTTTAGATGTTTTTTGCATCTCACAAACCCAACCCCACACTTTACCATGCCTTTCAAAATATTGACTGTTCGGCCATCAAAGTGTATATCAAATTTCTTCTGATTATTGTTTAAATGACAAAACCAAAAAAGAAAGAAATTTGCAAGCAAACCCAAATAATTGTTTCCAGAAACTCTTGGCAGAACATTCTAGTATTGTTTAGGTCTTTATCTACTTTGATATACCATTTACTGTAATTTAGCTTCCAAATCCATGACAACTTCCCTACCATTCAATGAAGGCTAAATAAAATAGACTCAGAAACTGCACAATGTGTAGCAGTATTGGATTACAAGGTTAGTAATAACCTTTTTCTGGACAGCATACATTCAAAAAACATCTGCTCTATTTTTTAATACCAGTGCAGTTTTTTGCAGGCACAAACATTTTTAAAGCGTTAACTTGGTAATTATTTAACTTCTTCACTTTCTTTTGTTAGGACAGCCCTCCCTGAAGTTTAGAAATAACATAATCTTTTCCCTTTTGGTTCCACTGTTCCCTTGCCCCTTGATGCAGAAAATACATCTGTACATTTTTGCAATGACAATAAACTTCAAGACAATTGTAAATAGCAAATAGATTATCTAGCATTGGGGAACTTTCTAGGTTGTTTTGTCAGCATTTCTGTTTTGCAAATACACTGTGCATTTAAAATGCCCTAATTGTTTTTTCTTAGAAGTGATTCTGAAACCTACTTAATCAGTCTTCAGCTCATTTACCAGGGCTCTATAGAACTCAAGAATGTCATCCTTTTGTTATGCTGATAGTTGAGTGTTGAGACATGCATATAAAACCAAAATTAACCAGTAGACTTAATCTTATTTTCTTTCTCTTATGAGTCTCCACAGAGCCAATATTGTCCATTTCAAAGTCATTTTGACAGTTTTTATCAACATGTCATGAGTCAACTGGCTAATAAAAAAAAAAGATATGAAGGAATCTTATAGAGTATGAATTTAAAAAAAAAAAAAAAAAACTTTAATAGGGAAAACCAAAGACTTCAATTTGTTTGGTAATGTGTTGCCTCAAAAGTTATTTATTATTAATCTTTTAAAAACAATTTATAGTGGCATTAAGAAAACTGTTCATTTCTTTTTTAAAAATTTGATTTATTTATTCTAATTATGTATATATGACAGCAGAATGCATTTTGATTCATTGTACAAAATTGCAGCACAACTTTTCATTTCCCTGGTTGTATCCCATATAGCGGCGCACCATATGTGCAATTATACAGGTATCTAGGGTAATGATGTCCATCTCATTCCCCATCTTTCCTGCCCCCATGCCCCCTCCTGTCCCTTCCCCTCCCCTTTGCCCAATCACAGTTCTTCCATTTTTCCCATGCCCCACCCCAATTATGGATTAGCATCCACTTATCAGAGAGAACATTCCATCTTTGGAAGAAACCTTTGATTTCTTTTTGTTGTTTGTTTTTTGTTTTTTTGCGCTTGCTTTTTCCTTTAATATCAACAGACTTGGGTAAGTTTTACAAATCAGGGTAAATTTTCAATCATTTAGGAGGTTTAAGACTGTATCATAGTTTTGTTAATGAAATTTTCAGGTTAAATAAAATTTAACATGAAAATCATTTTTCCCCTTGTTAAAATGTTTTTTTTTTTTAATTTTTATTGTTGGTTGTTCAAAACATTACATAGTTCTTGACATATCATATTTCACACTTTGATTCAAGTGGGTTATGAACTCCCATTTTTACCCTGTATACAGATTGCAGAATCACATCGGTTACACATCCACTGTTTTACATACTGCCATACTAGTGTCTGTTGTATTCTGCTGCCTTTCCTATCCTCTACTATCCCCCCTCCCCTCCCCTCCCCTCCCATCTTCTCTCTCTACCCCATCTACTGTAATTTATTTCTCCCCCTTGTTTTTTTTCCCTTTCCCCTCACTTCCTCTTGTATGTAATTTTGTATAACCATGAGGAAGAGCATGAGAAGAAGATTAACATTAAACAGGGACGAGAGGTGGGAGGGAAAGGGAGAGAGAAGGGATATTGCATGGAAACCTTTGATTTCTTAAGTGAAAAAGAAGTAGTTTGTTTTTCTGCCCTCTGTATTCCAGCCCATAGACCTCAGGTGCCTTGATTGTTACAATTCTCATAACTTCACATGGGTATTTCAGTTGTGTTCACAGAACCTCTTAACTCTGATGAAATTTAGCTATTTTTCCTTTTGTTCCTTTGTGCTATTGTTGTCATATCTACAAAATCCCTGCTGCATCCAATTCTGTGGATTCACCTCCACCTAGGAGTTTTATGGTTTTTAACTCTCACATTTTTGGAATTTGATCCATTTGATTTGTTGTTTATAGTTTGAAATAGAGATCCAGCTTCATTCTTTACATATGGCTGTCCAGTTATCCTGCCCAGGCCAATCATTGAAAAGACTATTCTTTTCTGCTTTCAGTTGTCTATCAATTCTTTTGAAAGCCAGGTGACCATATAATGGAGGTTTGTTTAGGACTCCCAATTTTTTTTTTTTTTTTGATACCGGGGAACTCGACCACTGAGCCACATCCTCATCCCTATTTTGTATTTTATTTAGAGACAGGGTCTCACTGAGTTGCATAGGACCTTGCTGTTGCTGAGGCTGGCTTTGAACTCAAGATCTCCTGCCTCAGCCTCCCAAGGCACTGAGATTTCAGGCCTGCACCATTGCACTCTGCAGGACTCTCAATTCTATTCCATTATATCTATACTTATGACAGGACAGTTGCTTTCTACAGGTTTGTAGTCAATTTTTAAGTTGAGAAGTATGATTCTAACTTTGTTAAAAATTTTCAAAATTATTTGATTAACATGAAGTTTTGAATCAGCTTGTCAACTTCTGAAAAAAAAAAAGATAAAAAGCAGAGTAGGAGACTAGGGATATAGCTCACTGGTAGCATGTGGATAGCCCTGGGTTCAATCCCTGACATGCACGAAAAGAAGAAAAAAGAAAATGCAGGTGGGATTTTGATAAGAAGTGAGTCTATAGATCAACTAAGGGAGCAGTGTCTTCTGTTCCATGAACAGAATTCTGCATCTTTTTATTTTCCAGCTTTAGAAACTTGGGCAATTGAACTACTTTGTGCTGTTTTATATTTTAAGTAAAATAATGAAGATTTATTTAAAGATTAAATATTTGGTACATTTAAGGTCCAAAGACCTGTTATTGACACATGATAAGCTCCTAAGAAGCATGTGTCCTTGTTATGATGCCCTCCTATCTGTACTCTCTCTATTCTCTCTTCACCCAACCCAGTGCTAGAGATCCTTGATTTGATTGTACTCAGCTCCCTGGTATGTTAAGGCAGAAGAGAGGCTGAGAACAACTGTTCCAGATTTTCTTTTTCTGTGTGATAGTGGGACTGAACTCAGGGCCTTGCACATGCACACATTAGGAAAGTGCTCTACCTCTAAACCACATCCCCACCCCCTTTTAATTTTTTTTCCCCCTTGAACAGTCTTGCTGAGTTGTCCAGATTGGCCTCGAACTTGTGATCCTCCTGCCACAACCTCCTGAGTTGCTAGGATGACAAGCATCTGCCACTCGCGCCCAGCTGCTACAGCTCCTAAACACTTTGTTTTCCAACTGTTAAGAGAGGCTTTCTAGGAAGCTACGACTCACTATCTTGCTTGATTCATGAGATTTGGGGGTTTGTTTTGTTGGTGTGTTACAGCTGGCCAGCTGGCTGGAAACTCCTCTGTGGAGATGTATCGCCAAGTGCTTCTGTCTGGTTGTCGCTGTGTGGAGCTGGACTGCTGGAAGGGAAGGACTGCAGAAGAAGAACCCGTCATCACCCACGGATTCACCATGACAACGGAAATATCCTTCAAGGTAGAGTGGATGTGTGCTGTTAACAAAGAGAGCTGGGGAGACCTGACTCCTTTTGGAGAAAACTTCCTAAGGTAGAAAGTCCCAGTAATCACAATAACGTCCATAGGCTATTAGTCATCTTTATAATATCACAGATTAAAATTAAGCAGTTTACACATGGTTAGTTGGCATCAGGTGAATGGATGCATGCTAGTCAAACTCTTAAAGAAACTTTTTTTTTTTTTTTTGGTTTTGGGGATTGAAACCAGAGATCTACCACTGAGCTATATCACCAGCCATTTTGTTTTATTTTGTTTTTGAGACAAGGTCCCACTAAATTGCTGAAGGCCTCAGTAGGTTACCAAGGCTGGCCTGGGGATTATGATCTTCCTGTTTTAGCCTACCAGTTCTGGGATTATACGTATATGCCACCACGCCTGGTTCTGGTGAGAGTTTTATAATGAAAAAAAAAAATCTTTTTTTATGGCCATATTTGGCATTAGTATTTCTTTATTACATTTTATTTTATTTATTTATTGGCACTGGGGATTGAACCCAGGGGCACTCATCATTGAGCCACATTCCCAGAACATTTTTCTTTTCTTTCTCTCCTTCTTCCTTTCTTTCTTTCTTTTCTTTTCTTTCTTTTTTTTTTTTTTTTTTTTGAGACAGGGTCTGGCTAAATTGCTTAGGGCCTTGCTAAATTGCTGAGGCTGGCTTTGAACTTGTGATCCTCCTGCCTGAGCCTCCTGAGTTGCTGGGATTACAGGTGTGAGCCACTGTGCCCAGCTGGAGTTATATTTACTATTATGAAACATGTATAGCAAAGTATACATACAACTTATTTCTACAGTTTAATTAATGAATATAAAGTGTATAAACATGTAACTGCCATCTAATTCAGGTGTGTTATCATACTCCTGTAATCCCCGGGACTCAGGATGCTGAAGCAGAAGGATGGCAGCTTTAAGACCAGCCTGGGAAACTTAAGACCTGTTTCAAAAAATAAATAAAAGCAGCTAGGGAGTCTGAGACAGGAGGATTCGGAGTTCAAAGCCAGCTTTAGCTACGGAAAGGTGCTAAGCTAAGCAACTCAGTGAGGCCCTGTCTCTAAAAAAAAATACAAAATAGGGCTGGGAATGTGGCTCAGTGGTTGAGTGTCCCTGATTTCTATCCCTGGTACCATAAATAAATAAATAAATGCACTAGAGATGTAGCTCTGTGGTAGAGTACCCATGGGTTTAATCCTCATAATGGAAAAAATTAAAAAAAAAAAGAAACAACCCCATGTACCTATTCTCATCGGCGTGGTCTCCCTACCCTCAGAAGTGACCACCCTCTTGAACAGTGCAATGATCACTATTTTGTGCATTTTAGAGCTAAGTAAGTTTAGGTGCTGCCCTAAACATTGTAGCTCCCACAGTTGTTTAGCATGGTGTGTAAAATTAATTAATACAGTAGATGCATTATTTTGTGCCTGCTTTTTAAAAACTCATTGTTTAGAAGATTCATCAATATTATTGCATATATTTCTAGCTTGTTTGCTTTATTTATCAAGACACTATCAATTACTACTATTTAATTAAACAGTGATACAGATTGAGTATCTTCTATCCATATGCTTGGGGAAAGAACTGTTTCAGATTTTTTGGAGTTTTTTGAGCTTAAGAATATTTCCATAGACTTTGCCAGTTAAGCAAACATAACCTGACAACCTGAAATACAAAATGTCCCACAAATTTTGTGAACATTATGTTGGATTTCAAAAAGGTTTAAATCTTGGAGCACTTGGGTTTCAGATTTTTGGATTAGAGATGTTCAACCTGTATGAAAGTCCGTCCTATAGCAGAGCTTTTGATATGTTGCTGTCTACCCATCAGGCCTCCAGGAACACGCCTCTAGTCAAAGCTGGGTTTATTTGCTCATGAAGGAGTAGAACACATATCATGGAGAACAGTAATGACTTAGTAAATGTTTGTTACAGAAAATTTACAAGACTTAGTTTTACATTACAACAACAAGTGCTGGCGAGGATGTGGGGAAAAGGGTACACTTGTACATTGCTGGTGGGACTGCAAATTGGTGCAGCCAATTTGGAAAGCAGTATGGAGATTTCTTGGAAAGCTGGGAATGGAGCCACCATTTGACCCAGCTATTCCCCTTCTTGGTCTATTCCCTAAAGACCTAAAAAGAGCATGCTACAGGGACACTGCTACATCGATGTTCATAGCAGCTCAATTCACAATAGCAAGACTTTGGAACCAACCCAGATGCCCTTCAATAGACGAATGGATTAAAAAAATGTGGCATTTATACACAATGGAGTATTACTCTGCATTAAAAAATGACAAAATCATAGAATTTGCAGGGAAATGGATGGCACTAGAGCAGATTATGCTAAGTGAAGCTAGCCAATCCCTAAAAAGCAAATGCCAAATGTCTCCTTTGATATAAGGAGAGTAACTAAGAACAGAGTAGGGACGAAGAGCATGAGAAGAAGATTAACATTAAACAGAGATGAGAGGTGGGAGGGAAAGGGAGAGAAAAGGGAAATTGCATGGAAATGGAAGGAGACCCTCAGGGTTATACAAAAGAACATACAAGAGGAAATGAGGGGAAAGGGAAAAATAATACAAGGGGGAGAAATGAAGGTCAATAGAGGGGGTAGAGAGAGAAGAGGGGTGGGGAGGGGAGGGGAGGGGGGATAGTAGAGGATAGGAAAGGTAGCAGAACATGACAGTCACAAGTATGGCACTATGTAAATCAATGGATGTGTAATTGATGTGATTCTGCAATCTGTATATGGGCTAAAAATGGGAGTTCATAACCCACTTGAAGCAAAGTGTGAAAGATGATATATCAAGAACTATGTAATGTTTTGAACAACCAACAATAAAAAAAAAAGAGAAAAAAAAATAAAATAAAATAAATGATTTAGAAGAGGTTTCAAGTGCTGCTATGGATTGGATGCTGTTAGAAAGCCGAAATAAACCTATAATAGGGTCTTTTTTTTTTTTATTGAACCCAGAGCTTCTTGCATATTAGGCAAAGACTCTTCCACCGAGCTACCTTATCAGTCCTTCGTATTTTATTTTAATGCAGGATCTCATTTAGTTGCCCAGATTGCCCTCCAGTTTGTGATCCTTCTGCCTCAGCCTACTTAGTAACTGGAAATACAGGCATATGTCACCAACCTCCACTAAGATTGGAATCTTAAGAAATCCTCCCTGGGGTAAGGGTGAAAGCTGTTAATGTTAGGAAGCTTTGGGCATTCTTATTAAACAGGAATGGGGTGTGTTTAGGCTTCTTGCTCTTTCCACCTTTGACTCCAACTACATTCACATGTGTTATCATTTTTTGACCCAAATTGGATTCTTTTTCTCTCTTGGAATCATGGAAACACTAAAGGAGACTGAGCATCCAGTGAGCAGGGCAGGAAGGTTCATTCCTGGCCAAAGAATAAGAGAAGCCAGGAGACAGGCTCACAGATCAGCTTTTCAACTTGTGGAGAGTGGAAAATCATGGATATAGGATAAAAGAAAAGAGAGGCTAATAAAGAGGAAGAATATTCATGTCTTTTCTGTGAATGGGTGGTAATTCAGGTGCCACCTCTTTTGTTCTTTTTACAGTTATTTCCAGTGTGATCATGGCAGTTGTCAGCTGTCCTGGCACTGGGGTGGAGGGGGGGTGCATTTCATGTACAGATTGGATAATACTGCGGTTAGAGGTCATTTGGAGGTCCCTCAGGCAGGCAGGCAACCTAGATCCAGCTGGTTTAGGCTAGCTCTCCTGGAGAGGAGCTTCCAGCTTCTGTATACAGAGATAAAATTAGGGTAGGGCAGAAGCTCATCTAGGTGGTATAGGCAGCACACTGGATAACACTGTGGACACCTAATCCCAGCTATCCAAGTTATATCCACATCTTCAAAGACCTATCCCCAGAAGATTGACCATTTGGGTAGGTAAATCTGGGCTCCTAGGAACCTAAGGAGGTAGCTAGAAGGTAGATGTTCAGTCTTCAGGGAACATGTTTTTCTAGATGACTAAGTTTTCTCACTTTGGAAGGAAATTAGAAGATAAGGGCTAGAAGAAAGTTCTAGGTCCTAGGCCATTACCTGCCCGTGCCTGGATTGTAGGACAAAATTGATATGGATCACCAACTCTTGCCCTAAGCAACCAGGGGAACAGAGCCCAAGTATGTGGGTAGCTAAAGTGGGGGTAGAGGGAAGTCCATTGCAAATGACTTCCATTGCAAAGTGAGAAAACTAAAGAGTCCAGAAAATTTGTGAATTAGGTGATAGCATCACTGAAATTGGTGACAAAACTTTGGATGAGGAAGATCATCAACTACTTGGTTAGCCTTTACTAAATGAAGTTGTCTCAGGAAAATGGGGGTTTATATTTATTTATTTAGAAAGAAGCTTGAGGAGTTGTTTCAGAATTATTGGGAAAAATAATCCCAAACCCATTTTTTAGCCCTGGGGTACTTGGGATGTGAGAAAATAATTTATCATCTAAGAGAACAGAAATAGAGAAGCCCAATGTTCAGGGGACAGCTTTGCTTCAGTTTTGACAAATGCATTTTTCTGATCAAAGGTACTTTATTCAGTACAAAAAAAAAAAATGTGTTCAGAAATAATATCATTAGCACCTTAAAATATTTTGCTATCTGTGTCTAGGAAATTTGACTTCTTCTGCTTTGTTAAACATAGCCTGTAATACAGTGATTAGAGAAAATAGAGGCACCTTGCATTAATTTTATGACAAAGTTTCACAATGGGATTGACCTTAATTCTGATCAAAATCTTTAAAAGTTGTACCTGCTCCTGAAATCGACTACTCTGTAAATCTTCAGATTTTCTTAAATGGAAAAATCAATGGGTTTCTATTTTATTCCCATAGTCCTCCCCGCCACTCCAGACTCTGCCACTGTCCTTTGCCATTTATCTAAGATACCAGCCTAACTTGATTGGACTTCTTAAGAAAAAGTGGGGGCAGATGATGCTGGAGTAGAGCCAGTACCGTTTGGGAGTCTCTGTCAATGGATGGAAATGGTTCTAAAAAGGAAGAAGCTCAATCTGATGGGGCTGAGGTATGTGTGGCCCAGCACATGGACCACTGCTAGGAAGACCAGCCCACCTGCCCTCAGTCTACCCCTGAGTCCTCGTGATGAGCTTTTATATTTTCTTGAAAATCAAAAGAATTTAGTTGGACATGGTGGCACACTCCTGTAATCCCAGCCACTCGGAAGGCTGAGGCAAGAATCACAATTTTAAGGCCAGTCTCAGTAACCTAGTAAAGCCTTAATCAACTTAGACCCTATCTCAAAACAAAAAATAAAAAGGGCTGGGGATATGGCTCAGTGGTAGAGTGCGATGGGTTCTAGCCTCAGTACAAAAAAAAAAAAAAGAAGTCGTCGTCTTCCAATTTCTTTGGGTTCCTTGAGTGAGAATAAACCCCAAGCACATTCTAAGGCATATTTATTTTATGTGGAGCATCTGCTTCCCGGCCTTTTCCATTAAGTTTGCTTGGAGTGACTGTTCTCAAGCACTTGACCAAACAAGTGGTTCTTCAGTCACACCTATAATCCCTAGTCGTGGACTCCCTGAATAGCCTTTCCTGGTGTCTGGAAGTCCTACTTCTCAACCATGTCTACACACTTGCAGACAAGTGTAGAGGCTTCAGGACTAAATCCAGTCCAGATCCTGCTTCCTCTGTCTGCTGGCTGGAATTATGGATGGAGAGGTGACCAGAGAAGAGCCAGATCATCTCTCCAGTGGTTAGTTTGTCCAGCCAACCCTCCTGCTCATGTGCACTGGCAGGATAGTTAGTCCTGGCTGAGACGTGGGTGGGTGGTAGTGGGTGGGAATGGATGAGGGGAGTAAAATTGGCAGCCCATGTTCTGGATTAATATACAGCAAGGCATCTCTGCATCAGGACCAAGGGTAAGACAAGTGAAACACCAGTGAGGCAAACTTTAAGGAGACTCCTAACTCTCAGGTCCTGTTGGTGCAGAACAGTTATCTGGAGTGAGTACTAAATTAAATTTGGTACTTGTCACCTGGAGTGAGGGTCTCTTTAAATTTGGTACTTGAATAACTTCCTCTCCTTTCCTCACCCTCTTCCCAGTTCTGCTGTGCATGATTATCAGCATGCAATCCACTTTTCCAGAACCAAGTATATATAGTGGCTTGTAAGAAAGTATCAGAAGAGAAACAAGGAATAGTGTCCTACATAATCCATCTCCTACCCCCAAATTACCATAATTCTTACTACTTCCCCCCTCACTCACACAGCTCCAAGTGCCAGGCAGATCCTACCTCAAGCCTTTGCATGGGCTATTCCTGCTGCCTTGAATGCTATTCCCTGAAGTACCCTCATGGCTCCCCCCTTACCTCCTTGAACCTATATCAAATGCCACCTTCTCCTTGTGGCTAAGTATAACTCTATGTAATATTCCTATTAGCCATCATTCCCAAGCCCACCTTGATAAAATTTTTTTCAACCTTAGCTTTCCATTTTTTCCACATAACACTCATCATCTTCTAACAACCTGCTTCTTTTAATTATTATATTCCTTGTTTGTTGCATCTCTTTCTACTAACATGGTGGGAGCACCACAAAGACAGGGGTCTTTGTTTCATGTCTTTATCTGTCCGAAGCACTTTGAACAGACCCTGGCATATAATCAGTGCTCAACAAATGTTCTGGATGAATTTTTCTATCCGAAAGCCAGTAGACAGAGTGTAGCAATGCTTTCACTTTTACTCTTTTTACCTCTGTGCATCACCTACATGAATTTCATCTTTCTCCATTTTTGCATGTGAAATTTTATGTACAACGTATTGGTAGGTAGTAAAAAGACTCTCCCAACTTTTGCTACCTGGGCTTTCCCTTACACTTGGGCCTGACCTTCACAGCCATCAAACCATATTCTATTCTATAGATACAGTGCGTATTGCAGCTGCAAAGTTCATCATTTTTATGCCATACAGCTTATCTCCTTTCAGTGTATATGATGCAGAACATTCCAGTGCAGTGTGTCTGCCTACTGGCATTTGATGCCTATTTATTGTATGAGCCCAAATAAAAGGTTATGTTCAGTGAAAGGGGACGTGCTGTAATTCAGTCTCTTTGTGGAGGCCTTTTTATTCTGCAGTTTGGTTTATTTGTTACTTATCCCATATATCTGCCCCTTTGTCTCTATGCCTCATTGTCTTCTGATGGCCCTGATGTAGTAATTCACCCTTTGGTCTCATTCTTTCTGTTCCTACTCAATCTCCTTCCTCCATACACTGCACACCCCCTCCCTGCCCACTCCATCCCAGGCTGGTCCTTTTTCTTTCCTCAGGCAGCTCCCTTTTGAGCAGTAATTGTACAGAATGGAAAAACGGGTAATATGAAACAAATGCATGATAAACATGGATCAAATATGGGTAAATTGTTAAATCGAGCATTTCTGAAAATAAGGCTTCATTCCCTGAGAGAAATAATAATAATTTAGGATACAGTTTCATGGCTCCAGAAATGCACACATAAAATGGATATCCAAATACACCCTGCTGTTGTCTGTCAAGGATAAAGGCAATTTTCCCCACTGGAGGTTAGTAATGGAACCATATGGTTAATAGATTATTGAATCCAGTGTTAGAAGTATCTGAAAACTGGTTTTGTCTTGATAAGGAGCAATTGAGTAGGAAGGAACTTTGACATCCAATATCCTCTAATTATAGCATGTATGAAAGAAACTTAAAAACTACAACTAGTCAGGTGTGGTATCGCATCCCTATAATCCCCAGTTTGGGAGGCAGGAGGATCACAAATGCAAAGCCAGCCTCAGTAACTTAGCGAGGCCCTAAGCAACTTAGCCAGACCCTGTCTCAAAATAAAATATAAAAAAGGGCTGGGGATATCGCTCAGTGGTTAAGTGTCCCTGGGTTCAGTCCTTGTCCAAAAAAAAAACAGAACTAGTTTTCTCATCCTGAATGATCATGTGCACCATGCACATTTCAAAGGATAACAGAACAAAAGTTCTCTGATAGAAACTTCTAGAGTTTTCAGTTGATTCCTACTAAAATTATTAGATAAAATTCAATAAATAGTTCCCCTCACCCATGGTTTAAAGGTTTGCAAGATCTTCTAGACTGGCAAGGTTATGACA
This sequence comes from Marmota monax, assembly GCF_021218885.2. Taxonomy (NCBI): domain Eukaryota; kingdom Metazoa; phylum Chordata; class Mammalia; order Rodentia; family Sciuridae; genus Marmota; species Marmota monax. Next base: position 5,067,818 of record NW_026695222.1, on the reverse strand, counting down.
GAGATGAGGAGCGACAGTTTGGAGAGAGGAGGAGAGTGGAAAGAGAGAAAGGCAAATATAGACGTCAAGGATGCTGCTCAGGAGCTGACTGATAGGGTTCCAGTACCAGCTTCTTCATTTACTGGCTATAAGGGCCTTGAAACCTTCCTCTTAAAAGGAACACTTCCACACTACTGGTGGGATTTTAAATTATGGAAATCAATAGGGAGGTTCCTCAAAAGACTAGGCATGGAACCACCATATGGCCCAGCTGTACCACTCCTCAGTATTTACCCTAGAATTAAATACATTTATAAGACAGTGATACATGCATACACCTATGTTTAAAGCAGCACAATTCACAATAGCCAAACTATGGAACCAGCCTAGGTGTTCATAAACAGATTAACTGATAAAGAAAATGGGGTATATATTCACAATAGAGTTTTATGCAGCCATAAGAAAAATTAAATTATGTGCTTTGCGGGAAAAGAGATAGAACTTGAGACCATTCTGTTAAGCAAAATAAGCCAAATTCAGAAGATTGAGGGTCATATGTTTTCTCTCATATGTGAAAACTAGAGAGGAAAAAGGAAAGAAAAGTTGTGGGGGGATCTCATGAAAATTGAAAGGACATTCATAGAATAGAAAAAAGGAACTCTGGGAGGGAGGAGAGAAGGGAAAGGGAAAATACTGGGAAAGGATATTGGCCAAATATCAAGTGCATGTACAAATATGTAACAACAAAGCTCACTATTACATACAACTATAATATACCTGAGGGGGGGGGGCGGATTTCCTCTTAGCAATCCAAACTTCCTTCCTTATCAGCAAAATGGAGATGATAATCAACATACCTTCTAGGGTCATTGTACATAAACATTCAACAACCCTTCTTCATGCACAGACATGGCATGGCATACCATAAATACCCTACAAATGTGAGCTACTGACATTATGATTGAAATGCAAAAAGTCAAACTTCAGCTTTTTTTCTATAAGTACAGTAGACCTGGTACTATATAGACCAGAATTTCCTATCAAGGCAGAGTGAGGGTGGGAGTTAAGTCCTGTGTCAGGCTGTCATGATGAAGGCTGTGGGTGTCCCCCATGCTCAAACCAGGGCATCCGCTTCAACTTGAGGAAGATGCCATAAGCTCACACTCTATAGTAAATTAAACACAACCCAGGCTTTGGTTAGGAACCCAGTGGGAGCTGATCAAGGTGAGCCTGAAAACATTCCTGGGGTTTAATCTTACATTCTCTTCTCTGTGACCTTGGGCAAGTCAATTTATATTTCTGAACCTCAAATTTGTAAGCTGTACAATGGAAGGTAATGTTTTCCTTATGAAATGTTAGCAGCATGGAATAAAATACCTCTCTGGGACAAAGCAAATGCTCATCCAATGACAGGTTTTGTTTTTACTAGAAAGTGAACAAGAGGGAAGGATTAGGATACCTAGGGAGGAGACATTAGCAAGGCGAATTAACATTAGTTGATGTGATAATATTTACTAAACATGGCTAGCTCCTTCACCCTCTCTTGAGGCATCTTCACAACAGATCTGTGGAAAGACGTTTATCACTCTCCCTTTACAGATCATCAAGTCAACGCACAGAGGCATAAACTGGTTTTTCCCAAGGTCACACAGCTAGTAAGTCTAAGAGGTAGCAGTTTGTTTGAATCCACAAATCAATGAAATAAATAAATTTAAATCTTTAAAGTGTTGCTTTCTTTTTATAGTGCACTTATTTTGATGGACTCAACTATCATAAAAGTTAAATTGATTATGTATGAAAGGCGATCTGTGAATTCACTTCTAAGAAACAGTGAGAGTGACTCTTCTTGCTCCATGCAGGCAAATCCTTCTTAAAGGATATATGCAAATGAAGTACAGAATTAGAAAGCCTTATTTATACTCCAGAGCAAGGGAAGTAGCTTAATGGCATAGCTATAAAGAAAGCTATGTGTTCCATAGGGAAGGTAGAGAAGACAGTGGAAAAAATTTAAATGTGAAGAAAGTGAGTCAAAATTCTTACTTGAAATTCTGTAAAGACTAAGTGCTACTAAAAAACAATGCATGAGAGTGTGAAACTCCAATAGTATCAACAGTGATATAATTAAACAATAAATGAGATTGCACTTCAATGCTAGTTAAATAAGAAAAACATTTTGAAAATATAATGCCCCAAACTGGTGAATATGCATTTGCAATCTGGTCCTTCTTACATTTCCCTGGGCAATCTAAAATGAAAAGTCATCTGGAGATACATGGGAGACTCTAGAAATATCCACATTCTTTATTTCAGTAATTCTTCATATAACCCATTCCTAGAAAATCATGCAAAATAGGAAGGAAAAATGAAGATGTTCTTTGAAGGATTCTTTGAATGACCACTCTTAAAACATACTCAGCCCACAGCTGAGGAATAGTTAAATTAACTAGGATACTTCTATTTGCTTAGAATTTTATATAAGTTTATGACAAATATATTTTTAAAAAAATATACATGGAAGAATGAAGTACTGATACCTGGTACAACACAAATGAATTTTGTCAGCCTGCTAAGGGAAAGACAGCAGATGAAAAAAAGCCAGATACTGCATGATTCCATTTATATGAAATATTTGGAATAGGCACATCCTTGGACACAGGAGTAAATTAGTGATTGCCTAGGACTAGGTGGGTGAGATGGGGCTGGGGAAGAAAAGTGACTGCTGGTGGGTACACAGCTCCTTTGGGGGGATGATAAAAGTTTCCTAAGGAAGATCAGGATGATGCTAGCACAACTCCAGGAATATACCAAAAACAATTTAACAGACCACTCTGAATGCTGAATTGAATCTCAGTTAAGTCTTAACAATGTTTTTTTTTTTTTAATGTAAATTATGTACTGTAAAAGTAAGTTGCACAAATACATGCAAAGCAGACTAGAAGTCAACATAACCAAATGCTAACAGTAGTTCAGTTGAGAAAGTGAACTTGTGAGTGAAAATTAGCCTTCTATTATCATTGAAAACTTTTTTCAGTGATTAGATTTCTTTCACTATGAAAAGTGTTAGATATACTTAATAAATAGAAAAATCATTCCCCTTTACAACTATGTCTTTCCTCCATCAAATCCAGTCTCCTTTTTTTTTTCTCCACCTTGAACAATCAAGAGTTAAATATGTTACAGGCTGGCTGACCTCACAGCCCCTTCTTGCCATTTGGTACAATTCTGTAAATGGAAAAGACAACCATATGGACTGAGTATTGCTCAGTGCCTGCCTAGCATGTGTGAGGTCCTGGATACCATCCCCAGCACTGGAAAACAAACAAAATAACAACAAGCAATAAATAAATAAATAAATATCTACCATATTAATGGGTTTAACCCCAAAGGGGAAAAAAATCTACACTTTAACATTTCTGGCATATTGAATATACATCTGTTCTCATTTTTAGGAAGTGATAGAAGCAATCGCAGAGTGTGCATTTAAGACCTCACCTTTTCCAATTCTTCTATCATTTGAGAACCACGTGGATTCGTAAGTATTCAGAACTTTCAGTGAGGAGTCTTTTCCCCAAGTCTTTATTTAACAATCTGATAATTGTTCATCAGATTTAAGATTGTTTGACATTATTTCTGGGCATGTTATTTCAGCATCTGTAGTCTCAGCAGCCTGGGAGGCTAAGGCAGGAGGATCACAAGTTCAAAGTCAGCCTTAGCAACTTATCAAGGCCCTAAGCAACTTAGCAAGACCCTGTCTCAAATAAAAAATAAAAAGGGCTGGGGATGTGGCAATGTGTCCAAGTGGTTAAGCACTGTTGGATTTAATCCCTGTTCCCACCCACAAAAAAAAAAAAAAAGATTGTTTGACATTAATGGTGTTCAATCATTTTATCATACTATATAATAAGTGGCATGTTTTCATTCATGTATGATAAAACTTATTCATTTAAATCTCATCAGCATTAAAACTTCATTGGACTTACGCCATAATATGATTTTTAATTAAGGACTTCTGTTTAAAAAAAAATAGAACATTTTCTTATTCAATACATATCTTCTTTATAGATTTGGAATGCAATGGGCCACTTTTAGAACCCTCCTTCATCAGCACCTTCTGTTGCATGCAGATTCATAGGCAGTTTTGCCACCTTAAAATGACCAGTTATCTACCTGCAGCTGGTGGAAGGAAAACTGCAAATTCTATTCTGCCACTTTGTAGTTATACAGAGCTCAGCCTGGCAAATGCTCCATCCTTCTTCTTCCTGTTGATTTTCCCATTTGTTAGTATTTGTAAACATTTTCCTACTTCAAAATAATCTGCACTTATTACTGAGCTACTCAAAGTAAAGGTCATTTTTACCTGACTATTTCCTTCCCTCCTTCCCTCTCTTCCTTCTTACCTTCCTTCCTTCTTCCTCCTTCCCTCCCTCCCCTCTTTCTTTCTTTCTTTCTTTCTTTCTTTCTTTCTTTCTTTCTGCTGGGAATTCCACTCAGGGTTTCATGAATGCTAGGCAAGTGTTCTGCTACTGGGATATACACCTAGTTTTTTTCTTAATTTTAGTTTGAGATGGACTCTTGCTAAGTTGCCCAGGCTAGCCTTGAACGTGACAATCTTCCTTCCTCAGCCTCCTGAGTAGGTGGGTTTATGTGGGTTTTTAAGTGTACACCACCACATCTGGCCTATTTTATATTCATTTATCACAAAGTATTAGAGTAAGAGATATTTATATGTAAGATGTGCATATTAATTTATCATACAGTTATTCACTTTAAATGGCCTTACAAGAAAACACTGTTCTCTGGGATTGGGGTTTTAGCTCAGTGGAAGAGAATTTGCCTAGCATGCACAAGGCCTTGGGATTCATCCCCAGCACCAAAAAAATAAATAAATAAAAAGAGGTTATTTTCTATCTTGAAATTTTGGAACTTAAATTACCATGCATAGAACCAATTCAATGTCTGAAGAACACACAGTGGAGCCACTATTGCTCAAAAGACCATTTGTGAAGCCCTCCTGTTCGTCTCAAGGACTCATGCCAGATTTCTCAATCCAAAGCCAACAGGATCTATCTAATTGTGCTCACTGATTCTTTTTCTCCTTCTTTCAATCAAGAGTCTTTCCCAGGTCACTGATTTTCTTTGTCCATCTTATTTGCAACATGGGCTTGTGTTTGCTAATTCTGCAACAATTCACTGAACCTTAAAGAAGCAATTTGGTCATCATCAGATTTCTAAATAATTAAATGTGAACATTCATTAACATATACATATAGAGAAGCCTTATTCTGACATAACCAATCTTATAAGGGTCTGTTCTTCTATTGCCCTCAGTAAATCCACGTTACATCCATTGGTCCTTAATTCTGCTTCATTATCAGACATTGTCCAATGAATGCTGTAATCATTTGGCACATAGTTCTTCTAATACTCCTGAGGGTCAGTTGAAGAAAATGGAATTTATTCTGTCCCATTGCTGTTTCTCAGGGGCACCTCTTTGGTGGCTGCATCTAATAGCTGCTTGGTGGTGACAGCTCTGACTTGCCTGTGACTTTGCTGGAGCTCTTCCTTGTCTCTGCCCATCCATTTGCTTTTTGGTTCCCACAACACTTTGCCACTTTTCTTTCAGGCACAGTAGTCACCAGACTGGTTGATGTGTGGAGATTGTGTGCACGTGCTTTGTTTTGTCTACTTTTGAGAAAAAGCATTCAGTGTGCTTATTTTCTTAAATATTTCTATTTAAACTAGACAAAATGAAAGTCTATGGTTCTATTCTGGATTATCATACCTGCTACACTGCACTCTCCCTTAATTAGCCAAAGAAGTACCAGCAACTACCATGACCATAAATATAACAACAGGTAGCATTTATTGAATGGGTATTTTGTGCCCAGGAACCTTGCAATTATTTTATGTGCCTGAGCTCATGCAACCCTCAACATGAACCCAGGTGCTCTTCACAGTAAATATGATGATTATTGTTAGTATATGGATGAAGAAACTAAATCCCAAAGCTGTCCAAGATTATGCAGCTAAAATATGACAGAGGTGGAATTCAAATTCAGTTGGCCTGGGCTAGAGAACTACAGCATTTCCTGCACCTGCACAGAAGCATCATGAGCTTCCAAAACATGGAATTAAAACAACCAGAGCATCTGCAAGACAACTGTCTATAAATGTTCATGCTTTTGTGGCTTATGAACTCCAACCACAGAATTTTTTTTTTCTTTTTAGCACTGGGTATTAAACCCAGAGGTGCTTTACTAGTGAACTCCAGCCCCAGCCTGCTTTTTTAATTTTTTTGGTTTGAGACAGGTTCTCACTAAGTTGCGTAGGGCCTTGCTAAGTTCCGGAGGCTGGCCTTGAACTTGGGATTCTCCTGCCTCAGCACCCTCCCTCACGTTGCTGGGATTCTAACTGTGCATCACCATGTCTGGGCCACAGGGTGTGTTGTTTGTGTGTTTGTTTGTTTGTTTGTTGTTGTTGTTGTTGTTGTTGTTGTTGTTTTGCAATCTTATGCACTAATCATACAGAGATCCAAAACTGGGCGTGGAAACTCCCTACCTTGTGAACAAAAGCAAAGTCTGTGGCTGCATAATACTGTCCTTTCTGGGCAAATAAGTTTAGCTATTAAAAGTGTCATTAATAATTCAAATGTGACAAAAGAAAACAGGAAGACAGCCTTCCCAGGGTGCCAAGAGTGCTTCCCAAGCCATTAGAAAATCTAATGGCAATGAAATACAGAGAGACTGACTCCCATTGTGGGAAGATGTTTGCTACACATTTCCTCTGTCCTTCAGCTTCACATGAAAATCCTTTAGCCATAAATCTTTCCTGGGAGGGGTATCACATGGCCCAAGAAGGCTGATGGACATCCCCTCCCTGGGTAGAGCCCTATCCTTGACTTGTGGGTCAACTCACTTGGTTCTGGACCTGTGGCAGGTCTCATTCCTTAAGTCCCAGCACTTTTTCCTTCTCACTAAGCCTAAATGTTACCTCAGAATCCTTCTCCACCCAGTGACCCAGGAGCACACCCTCAAAACATTTGAAACCTATTTGCCATTTCTGGTGAACCATTTTATCCTCTGGTGCCAGATTCGGAGATCCTGTTCCTGCTGATTTGGCCCACAGCCCAAAACAAACTCGTACTAGGGGGAAAATGGAACAAATCCACAGCATTTTATGGTTTCTCTCTAAGTATTTGAAATCCCGTATCCATAGACAACAAAAGAGACTCTGCCACTAACTGCTGTCCACTTAGTCACCTGCTACCTCAGGCTTCCATAGAGAACTTTCTCAAATGCAGGTTCCTAAAGGGCTCTCCCACTCCCAAATTAGAATTTGTAGAGAAGACTTGAAAAATCTTTACAAAAAAGTAAACAACAATAACAACAAAAAGCCCTAGTTGACCCTGATGGCCCACTTCATTTGTGAACTAGCACTTTTACAAAATGAATCCTGTATTGAATTCAAATGAAGCAATCTCTAGCCCTGGTTCAGCTACAGACAACTATGAGATTTTGGACAAGGTTCTTTATTTCCATGGACTACAGATTCCTTATCTATAGAGAAGGAGGTCAGTGTAGTTCAGTTTGGGGGATTTAACCCCATGAGTTGGTATGCATTCTTATCAGAAACTGACTCTTTTGCCAGACTTAAAATTATCTATCTATCTCTCTATGTTCACAGTGCTGGGGATTGAACTCAGGGACTCTAACACGGAGCTATATCCCAGTGCTTTTGAGACAGAGTCTCACTAAATTGCCTGCAGTGGCCTCAAACTTGTAATCTTCTTATATCAACCTCCTGAGTAGCTGGGATCATAGGTGTGCACCACTGCACCTGACTGGGTATTTTAATATCTTTAGAAATATCTGTTTCAACCTGAAGCTCAAAATGTATTTATGAATTGTTCTCTCTCACTTTATTTCTACAGTAGCTGATATTGATGCTCTAAAATTTTCAGGATTTTTTTTTCTAATTGCAATTTTAATGCCTTTTATTTCTGCAGTGCCTCCTGTAATTAAAGTAGGTTTATTTTCCTCTCATTTTTTGTATTCGGTTTTCCCTGTACTCTGAGTCAGGTGAGCATGTGTGTTTATTGAGAATATGAATAGCCTGATTACTAAGTAGCACAATTCATTTTTTTTTCTTGGACAACTACATTTCACTTTCTCCATCTTAGACACAGATCCTTATTTTTCAAAGTATCTGCATCCAAGGGGAACTTCTTAGAAATGCAGCAATTCTGGCCCCATCCTGGGTTCTATTTCAGAATTTTACTTCAACTGGACCCCAAGTGATTTGGACAAAGTGCTAGAGGGAGGATCTAAATGTTGTATGTCCATAACCACCTGCATCAGAATTACCTGCAGGCTTGCTTCAAAGGCAGATTCCAGGACTTCACTGCCAACTCCATGAATCAGTGAACTGGGACTTGGCTCCATCACCTGCAGTGTTAATGACTCAGGTGTTTCTTTAGTTGAATAAGAATCATGGCTTCAGCACCATCCTTCTTGGAGACTACCTAACAGAGCACACCTGTTTAGGGACACCTGAATCACCTCCCTGAAATCCCTCTACTGGTAAGAATATGGTTTCCCAGAAATCCCCAAAGCAGGAGGATATCAGGGTAAAACTCTTCCTTTTTGTTCCTGGTCACTAATCAAAGAGAACTAACTCCCACAATCTACCACTTAAGAAGAAATGTCACCTACTGCAGCACCTGGTGACTAATATTAATCTATCAGATTAATTTAAAGTTTGAACATGCATCAGAAGCATGAAGAGGACTTGTGAAAATGTGGAATCTTGACTTTTGACTCTGTATCTGCATTTTTAACAAGTGATGTTGATGCTGCTGTCCATGGACCACACTTGGTGTAGTAAAAGATCTATGATGTATAATAGGATCATTCTTTGACAGTTTCCTTAAGTGCAACCTGGTTGTTTGGACCCAGCACAGATGGACTTATTCTCAGCTGCAGCAGGGAGCTGGCTGACTTGGCGAAGGCCCTGTGTGAGTTATCACCGGGGCAAAGAACATCCACCTGGGCCTACCCTTTCGAGATCAGCCGCTACTGCACCTGCTCCCAACGGTCTCATCGACACAGTTTCTAAGAAGTTGTCCTTAAACCACCACCTCCAGAGCTTTTCAGGGTCACTTCTCTGATCAGCAGTGATTTCTTTCTGGCACTACTGAGAACTAGTGCCGTCTACTCTGAGGACTGCGTCAGCCATACAGTAAAATCTCATAGAGACCAACAGAAGTCTGATGAGGAGTAAGAAGGCCTTTGTACATTTTCTGAATCTCTCCTCTGCTTCCCCCTGCAGTTTCAAGAAAGCAGTAACTTGGGAAGTTCATATTTAAACCCCAGATAACTCACCTGATCCCTAAAACACATGCTTTGTTTTTTAAAAAAGAAAAAGAAAAAAAAAAACGGATATAATGAGAGCTTTCTCCTGTGGATTATTGCAATATTATTTCACTCCCCTCAGTGCTCCTTCCCAGAGGCGACAGTCCATGATCCAAGCTTCACATTCAGGAAACAGGGAATGAAAATGAGAGTCACATTCTGTAATTCATCTGAACTGTGGGAGAGCTGGCTTTTCATTACTGATGCTTAGTCTCAGTACGATCCCTGTTCTTCTACAATGTATTTATCATTGCAGTGTGTAGCTATAACTATGGGAAATCAAGTTCTATGGCTTAGCTCAAAATCAGAGTCCATAAAACCCACCAGAATCGGATACCTTATAACGATATTTAACATTCCACAGAATGAAAAAACAAATTTTTTTTTATTGCATTCAAAAAGGTCAAGGAAAGCAGGAGCTCCGAAGGCGTAGGGCTGTTCCCTGCTGTCAATGTGTTTACTACGAGGGCTGGAGGCACAGTGTGTCTAGTCTAGCTGGCAGACACTGCCTTCCAGAAGTGGGATCATCTTACATGTGCCCTGCTCTTGCAGCATTTCAAAGGCATTTGCATCCATTACTCCATTTCATCTTCTCAGCATCCTTTGTCCCTTTCCAAGAGCAGTGGTGATCCTCCTCGTTTTATAGATCCAAAGCGGTTCAGGAGCCTGGAGCTCCAAGAAGCCACAGCTGCTCCAGCCTTTTCCCATCAGATCCCATTTGCAGGCAGCACTCTCAGGCTTACCCTCCCTTGCTTCCCTCTTATGCACATCAGAGATGCAGAGAAGGCACCTGTCCCCAAGATGCCTGCTGCTTTTCTCTTTCCTCTAGGACCCCCCTCCACATGTCTCCTGTCTGCTGCTTTCTCTGATAAATTTGAGATTCACTTTCCTTCGATGCCTCTCTGTGCCCCTCCCTCTCTTCCTCAGTTTTCTTTCCTCCCCTGCCTCCTCATAAACACTCCTTTGAAACTCTCTGTAGGTCTGATCAATTTCACCCAGGAATTCACATGGAGCTGTGGAAAAGTTCACTCTCCAAGTGCCTTGAATTAACATAGAACTGGGGAATGAAATAAGAGGGATGATGGAGTCTCTAACTCTGGAACCTTTAAGGCTCTTGTGACAGGCAGATGACCTGCTGTCAGCCCTGTCCCTGTCTATGCAGGTCAGCCTTTAAAATAGGCTCACCCAGCCCATACCTTTACTGTCCATGGGGTGTGCATGTAGTATTTAAATTCACCTAAGGAAGGATGGGGATTTAAAATGATAAAACTTGATCCTGAACGGTGGGCTCAGGGAATTGCCACTTTTTTTGTGATTACTAACACAAAGTCGCCCTGTTCAGGCTCCTGTAAGAAGCTTCCCTGCTTGCTTTTTTTCTTTCTTGTTCTCCCTTAGCCCAAAGCAGCAAGCCAAGATGGCGGAGTACTGCCGACTAATCTTTGGTGATGCCCTTCTCATGGAGCCACTGGAAAAATACCCAGTAAGCAGGTTTGGTGTTTGCCCTTGAAGATAGGCATGCATTCTACCATGGGGGTTGGAGGGAGACTTCCTTCCTTTCCATATTGATAATGAACTCTCTAACCAGGAGGATGCTGGCGATGGGCCCAGGGAAGGTGGAAATGGGTCTGTCTCCTCCTCTTCCCACAGTGCTTTCCTTCCCTCACTGCCTGATGTGCCTCAATTAGGAGGGCAGAACCCCCAGCACTTACAATCGGCCCACAGCGAAAGGCCAAGAGGACAGGACTCTGCTTACCTCCCAGGGAGGCTTCTCACACCCCTTTGAGATAGCAAAATGGGACATTGGAAGTGGCAGGATGACCTGTCTCATAGCTGCTGCCCACTCCTTCCATGTACCTTTGAGGCAGAACTCAGGTCTGCTGTTGCTGTGGTCCTATTCCTGTTTGGAGAAAGAAAGCAGCAGAAATAGCCTAAAGTAGCCTCTTCCCTTTTGGATCCTTGAACCCAGTCCCCAAATATCCTTAAGTGAGTTCATCTCAGTCCCCAGACTCATTCTAAACAAAGAATAGAGGACTAGCTTAGAGGAGTTCAATAGACTTTCTAAAAATAACCCATCCTGTGGCTTGCACACGTGCTCTCTGATATAATATCTAATAAACCTCTCATGGGAAATTGATTTTCCCATTAGATGTGCAAACTTGAAATTGTAGAATAAGATTTGCAAGGATGATAGCTAGAATCTCATGGCTGGAAGGAAATCTGAAACCACATAGTCAGCCTCCACTGATGCTGAGAAGATGTGTGGCTACCCTAGCTATTTCCAGGAGGCGAATTTGGCTGTTTAAAGCTGCATCTGAAAAATTGATTGCACAGTCTCGCTTGGAAGCTCTTGTCTGACTTTACCAAGTCTTCCTGCTAGAGGCATGGCTTCCCTTTGAAAATTCAGAACAGTGCCTTCTTATCTGTCCTAAATCAAGATGGTTGGATTCATTTACTTCACCAGAAAACTCATGCAAGTTCAGGTTTAAGACTTAAATCTACCAATACATGGCTGAGATCTTATTTATGTATATTTTGTTGTGTGAAAAAGAAGAGTACAGCAATTTAAATATATCTTTAATGTAAAAAAAAAAAAAAAGAGCTATGAACCAGCGCCCTACAGGACACACAATACAGTTTAATGAGTCACATCCAAGGTAGTAAAGAATAATCTAAATGCTCTGGGTATCTAGAACTGTGCTGGAATTTTGGAGAGGATATCTGAAAGAGAGGGGCAGTATTTTTAAAGATTTTGCTTTTCCTTTGTTAGCTGGAATCCGGAGTTCCTCTTCCCAGCCCTATGGATTTAATGTATAAAATCTTGGTGAAAAACAAGAAGAAGTCACACAAGTCATCAGAAGGAAGTGGCAAGAAGAAGCTCTCTGAACAAGTGTCCAACACATACAGTGATTCCTCTAGCGTGTTCGAGCCCTCATCTCCCGGAGCAGGTGAGTGGTCGTGGGCTCCTATGGTGTATGGTTTGAGAATTGCCACTCTGAAATTCATTTACAGGGAAGTTCAGCATTGCTCTGGGCACAGTATTAAACTGCACTGGTTTTCTGTTGTCTTTAGAAACTCGATGATTTAAATGCACACAAATATTTTATCCTTCTGCTCTCCATATTCAAAAGGCTTGCAAGGATCTCATGGGCTTAAATCAAGGTGTCCACAGGGCTGTGCTCCTCTCTGGAAGTTCTAGGGATGTCAGGAGCAGTCTCTACAGACTCAGTCTGAAGCATAGTTAGATTCAGCCAAATCTATTTTATTGATGCTCATCACACTTCAGACACATATCCTAATTCTAAGTCCTAAATGAGTCTACACCTAAGGGTTCCAGATGCTCACCTGTAATGTGTCTTAAGTTCAGAACTCTATCCAGGCTGGAGGAGTCTGGCTCAGGGGGGAGAACAGTGACAGAGGTCTCAGTCTGTCTATCTGAGTCCTGTTAGTCTTGCCATGCCCTCGAAGACTGGGCCTTTAAATCCTAGTTCAGTTGTGCTTGAAGCTGAAAACTGGATGAGCTCTGGGGTCTACGCCCGGGTTTAGACTCTTACGTCACTATCTTAAGTCTATCTAAGTTCTGCAGTTTATGTAAGTTTTGCAGTTTACATTACATCATGGACATGATGCTTACAGTCTTTATCTAACTAATTAATATACTCCACAGTCAATAATCCTATAACATTTTCTGGTACTCGTTATCAAAGGAAGAATTTGTTTCTCTGCTTTTCCACCTCCTAGTGGCCTCCCACATTTACTGACTCAAAGCCCCCTCCCCTAGCCTCAAAGAGAGCAATGTTCCATCTCCTCTGTAGTCACCGGTCCCTACGGCCACTGCTGGGAAGTGTCCTCTGCTTTTAAAGAGTCATGTCAATATGTCAGATCCACCCAGAAAATCCCAGGATAATCCCCCCATCCTTTCATTTAACTCATCTGCAAAGTCCCCTTTTTTTCTGCCAAGTTAGTGTATTAGCAGGATAAGGCATTCTTTGGGAGGACATTATTCCAGCTTCCACATTAGCCAGGTCATCTTTGTTGTGACCACATGATAAGCTTCTTAAGGGACACATTAACACAGGACTGTAGATGAGATACTGAGCAAAGACTATTCTCAATGATGAGCCACTGAAGCCTCCTGATGTCTCAATCTTCCATGTCTTACAGAGGCTTTCTGAAAATGTGAAATGGCAAAATTGCTTACATTACCTATCAAAGCTACTAGCCATGCCTATTATCATTCCTTTTCCTTTTAAATTTAGGTTGAAATGAATTTTTTTTTTTTTTGTCGTCGATGAGGAAAGAATTGGAAGTGGTTGCTTGTTTCTTTGGGATGATTTGTCATTTAGTCTACTTTATTTTCCAAGTTCAATCAGTCTCAATCATCCTACAGTGCATTATAAAGACCTTCCAGGTTGGAGGGTGATGAATAGAGAAAACTTGAAACTTGCTTTAGAAAGTTCTTTAGCTAAATGAGAAGAAGATTAACATTAAACAGAGATGAGAGGTGGGAGGGAATGGAAGAGAAAAGGGAAATTGCATGGAAATGGAAGGAGACCCTCAGGGTTATACAAAGGAACATACAAGAGGAAATGAGGGGAAAGGGAAAAATAATACAAGGGGGAGAAATGAAGGACAGTAGAGAGGGTAGAGAGAGAAGAGGGGAGGGGAGGGGAGGGGAGGGGGGATAGTAGAGGATAGGAAAGGTAGCAGAACACAACAGACACTAGTATGGCAATATGTAAATCAATGGATGTGTATTTGATGTGATTCTGCAATCTGTATATGGGCTAAAAATGGGAGTTCATAACCCACTTGAAGCAAAGTGTGAAATATGATATATCAAGAACTATGTAATGTTTTGAACAACCAACAATAAAAAAAAAAATAAATAAATTGATCAAAAACTTAAAAAAAAAAAAGAAAGTTCTTTAGCTAAAAGTTTAACATGCTGAGTGAGGCTCAGCAGTAGAGTCCTTGCTCAGCGTGTACAGAAGATCCTGGGCTCCGACCCCAGAATGGCCCTACCCCCTTAAAAAATAAAAAAGAAAGAAAGAAAGAAAGAAAAGTTTAACATTGGTACCATTACACTGAAAAATTATTTATTATATCTACAAAAGATGAACATACACATTACCACTTACCCCAGGCTCCAAGATTTCTAGATAAACACCTGACAGAAATGCATATTTATGTTTACCAAGAGGCATGTGCTAGAATTAGTTAACAGTAGCATGATAAAAAAAATAGCAAAACACTGGAAACCAACCAAATGCCCATCAACAAATTAATAAATCATACTGTATCCACACAAAAGAATTGTATGCAGCCATGAGAATGATCTATGGCTATATATAAAATATGATGTTATAAACATATGTTGAGCAAAAAAAGTCAAATACAAGATCATATTCACTATAGGATTCCATCTATGCAAAGGACAAACACAGGCAAAACTAATCTGGGCTGTTAGAAGCTAGGGTAATGGTAACCCTTGGAAAAAAAGTTGCTGGAAGTGAGCCCAGGCAGCCTCTAGAGGCTGGGTGGTATTTTCTTGGTCTGGATGCTGGTTACTCAGACATCTTTATTTGGTGAAAATTCATTGCACTGCACACATACAGTATGGGCACTTTTCTATGTTCCTATCACACATTAATTAAGAGATTAGAAAACAATGTGAACATTAAAATATCAACTCCAGAGCAATCAAGGAGAAAAAAAAGGTTGGTCAAGACTCTGACTTATCTTTTCTCATATTTTCCTGTCTTAATTGCCAATGCCTTGTATTGTTTAGATGAATATCCTTATCAGCCGACATGATATAATTCTTTGAAAGGGTTTTTGTTTTGGAGCTCTTGCATGTGTGTTTCAAACATTATTGCACAATTCTGATTTGTTTTACAAAAATAACCTTTATTCTCAATAAAAATGTTCTTTTTGAAGTTTTGAAATGATTGTCTTTAGAGGCTGCCTATTTCCTAAAATACCTTTGTCCCTTGAATGCTAGCAAGCAGGCTGTGTCTTCCTCTGCATGTGGGTGCTTAGTTTTTTGTTTTTGTTTTTTAAACCATCTGCATTTCCTACTACCAGTTCTCTCTCCTCCTCTTATTAACTAGATGCATTACACAAGTAACGATTTTTACAGGCCGTGAACATTATTGCTTAATACAGAGTAAGAGCAGCAATCTGTTAGTAATTCGGTAGATTTCCTAAGCTAGTCCCTGGTCTGTTGTGCAATCATTATTTATTTCAATGGAAATTTTTGGACATGTTAATAGGTAGGTAGGCCCCTGCATAAAAGACTACTGCTAATTTGCCATTTGGTTTGTAGATGTTCAGAGTATTGGGAACTCAAGTTACTTGAAAAACATGAAATAGATCTTATTTCAAGACTAATTTACTTATCACAGACTGTGTTAGCCAGAGCACTTTTAGGAGTCTGCCCTCTGCCAGGAAACTTGTCTTAGAGAACGAAGATCAATATAGTTTAATAAGATTCCTCTGAGGCCTCTCCAAAGACTTATCAGGGAACCCCATAAATATGTACAATTGCTATGTATCAGTTTAAAAGATAAATACAAGTAAATAAGTTTTAAAAACTTAACTTGTGAAGGAAAAACCAAGTCCTTTCTCTTATAGAAGAGAGAAACAAATTATTTCCCACAGAAACAAAAGAATGACCTGATTGGGTACTTGCAGTGACTGGTGTATTATTGTGTCCCATGAAACATTTTGTGAAAGATTCTGCCAAACATCTTTTCAGTTTGCTTGATTAAAAGAATCCCCTCTCTAATTAAAAAAAAAAAAAAGTAGTAATAAGAACAAGTTGGGGGCCAAACTTGAATATAAAAAAACATTTAAATGGTAATCTCCTAAAAGAACATGTTTCTAATATAAAAGGATACATTTTCTTTGCAAAGTGTAATCGATTCACCTTATTAACACAATATTGGCGTCATAAAGTGGTTTTATAAGGCTTTAAGAAATAAGCCATAAATAACCCTTGTTGGTACCAGAAGTCTTTCCCTTTTACAGATATTTAATGAATACTTTCCTCACTGCTGTCTTCAGTAATTGATTGAAATTCCTCAACTAAGGGAAAAATTTATGAGCTTTTTGGAGGTCACTGCTGTGGGCATTGTGGCATTTACATAGATTGAGTAGGGCCCATAACTTTCAAAAGGCTGGAGTAGGAAAGGTTCTTGGCAATGCAGGTTGCCCCATTATTGAGCTCATACTGCCATCTACTGACATAATTTTGCCATTGCAGTCTGTGAGCTCTAAAAGAAGTAGTTGAATGGATTTAGAACTATACCTTCTTGACTTTTAACTTAGAAATATTTTTACACAAATGATATTACTGAGCATGACTGAATCCAGTAGATATAGAATAATGTCATGTTTCAAACAAGTATGCATATTTTACCTTGAAAAAGACTTTTAAATCTTCAGGGGGGGAAATACACTGACATGACCTTTTATATTAGCTAAATATGACATTGAATTAGGTCTGGATTTGACTTTCAATCAGAATGATTTTGTAGTGTTCACCAATTTTATCCTGCCCTTTGAAACAGAACGTCACCATTTTCTAAGATATATGCGTTTTTTCTATGAAAATACAGCTATTAGAGAAGCTTTGCAGACAAATTCTAGAGTGTGGTGGGTACTTTTTGGTTTTCATGTGTGCTACCGTCACCCCACAGTTCCTGCCCTGGTTCATAAATCCTTCTTTGCCATCTGTGAGGTCCCCTGCATCCTTGGAGAAGGTTGACACAAGGTCACTAAACCATGTACTGGTCAAACCTTCCATCAAAGGCTTAGAAAAGGAGAGACAAATAAAAAGGGGATAATTTATCTATATTAGGGTCATAGAGTCTAACATCCCTGAGAGAGAATGTATACCCCAAAATAGGAAACATGTGTTTAAGAAGGAAAACTGTATATGATGCCATATTTAAAAAAAAAAAAAAAACAGAAAAAATGTTGAGATTCAATTTTTATAGAGCTTGGAAATTTAAAGGGTATTTTATTCCCAAATAAAATTTAGAGAAAAAAATCTATATTCAAAATGTCCGGATAATTCTCTGTAACTAATAAAATTTAAATTCCTAAAATAATAATGATTAACAACAACAACAATAACAACAACAAAAATAAAAAGAAACCAAGAAGCCAATTTCCAAGGAAGCCCTCTAATCAATTTTTGTTAGTACATTTGTTGACAAGTGCTTTGAACTTGCGAATGTTGACGTCACGATCTGTTATTAAAATTTGACAGGGGAAGCTGAGACCGAAAGTGATGATGATGACGATGATGATGACTGTAAAAAATCTTCAATGGATGAGGTGGGTAAAGACTGGGTTCTCCAGAGTAGGGACGAAGACCATGAGAAGAAGATTAACATTAAACAGGGATGAGAGGTGGGAGGGAAAGGGAGAGAGAAGGGAAATTGCATGGAAATGGAAGGAGACCCTCAGGGTTATACAAAATTACATACAAGAGGAAGTGAGGGGAAAGGGAAAAAAATACAAGGGGGAGAAATGAATGACAGTAGAGGTGGTAGAGAGAGAAGAGGGGAGGGGAGGGGAGGGGAGGGGGGATAGTAGAGGATAGGAAAGGCAGCAGAATACAACAGACACTAGTATGGCAATATGTAAATCAATGGATGTGTAACTGATGTGATTCTGCAATCTGTATACGGGGTAAAAATGGGAGTTCATAACCCACTTGAATCAAAGTGTGAATGTGATATATCAAGAACTGTGTAATGTTTTGAACAACCAACAATAAAAATTAAAAAAAATTAAAAAAAAAAAAAAAAAAAGACTGGGTTCTCCCGCTTGGCAGGCCAGGTGTAGGCTCCTGGATATATTTCATAGTCACCTTCTGCCATCTAGTGGCAGAAAGAATAAATGCATGACATCCAACAGCCGGCTTAAATTTTTGAGGTTACTAAATGTGTTGTCAAACTGTTCCAAGTCCAGAGAAGTTATGGGGCTTGGAGGAATATTCAGAAATGTAGCATTAATTTCATTGTGGTGATTTTGGAACCACTAGAGATATCTGTTGATATAAGCTTAAACATCCCAAGTAACATCATCAGCTCAGAAATATTAATTACATTGATCCTAGAGGCAATTCAGAGACAGATCAATTAGAATGTTAGAATTTTGTTATGACAGAAGCTTTGGGGAAAAGGTCTGCAGTGAATCTTCCTTAAGATGTGTTAGAGGGCCTCTGTCTTAGTAGTTGCATCTTTAGAGTTTATTTAAAAATAAATAACAAGTAATTGTTCTTACTTGGTGTTCTTTCTCTTATAATAATTTCCATTAATAAAATCTAATATTTTTTTTGAGACAGATCTCACTATGTTGCCCAAGCTGTTCCCAAACTTGTGGGCTCTAATGTTCATCCCATGCATCACCACCCCCACCCCCAGCTTAGTCTAAATATCTGCTTTGTTATGTTACCCAACAAAATTTCAACTTAATTTTTGAGAGGAAGTGTTACAATGCCCGGTAAAATATATCTGCCTGAAAATAATTTAAATTGTGTATTTATCTTTTTCAGTACTTCTGAATCATTTAAAAACTGTGCATTTGCAAATTAATATTGCCCAATGAACATTTAACCTAAATGTTTCAACTGACCTTTTCAAAAGAAGCCTTGTCTCTCTACATTTTAACTTCTAGAAATAGGAGAAAATATTAGATCAGTTTATAGAGGCCTGTCTTGTGCTAATATTCCAATACTGATTTTCTTCTTTATTAAAATCTATATCAAAGAATGGACAATAGCCAATAATAGCTAAAGTAAC
Source organism: Marmota monax (assembly GCF_021218885.2). NCBI lineage: Eukaryota > Metazoa > Chordata > Mammalia > Rodentia > Sciuridae > Marmota > Marmota monax. The sequence goes on along the minus strand of NW_026695222.1, from coordinate 5,048,614 downwards.
ATGATATTTTACTGTGTGCCAAGCTCTGTTCTGAGCTCGTTAACATAAATTAACTTGTTAATAATTACAAAAATCCTATGTACAATAGGGACTGGTTTTATCCTATTTTACAAATAAGTAAACTGAGGTACAGAGCAGTTGAGTAACTTGTCCAAGATGGAATAGCTTCATACTAGTGTTCTTGGGATTTAAAATCAACCATCTGGTCTTAGATCCTAAGCTATTAATTCTACACCATGCTATATTCCTTATCTATTAGGCACTTGGGGAACTAAGAAGGAGGGAGTCAGAAAGATTAATGAAGGAAAGCAGAAGCTGTTGGCCCACCCCGACTCACTTCCACAAGACAGTATTTTTCATATTATTATTAACAATTTTAGTTAATCTGGGAGTCACTTACATAACACTTTTCTTACTGTACAGTGAGTTCTTGATTTACTCACCTTAGATACCATCTTCTATCAAAGGTGTCCTTGCTTTTCAAACTTTAATGTGCATTCACATCACCTTGTTTACCTGCACACACTCTGATTCCCAAGACCCTCAGAGGAGGCTGAGATCCCACATCCCTCTGGGGAGATGCTGTTGCCCAGACCACAAGCCATCCAGCACAACAGGGCCTCCCCTCCCTCAGGCTGAGCATCCCTCCCTCATCTGAAAATCCAAAACCTGAAATGCTCCAAAAATCCAAAACTCTTTGAATGCAGGCATGATTCCACATGTATGAATGCAAAGGTGGAAGCTTCCACCCCACGAGACTTTATTTCACATGGAAAATTATTTATAATATTGAACAGGACTAAAGATGTAGCTGAGTGATGGGGGCATGCAAGAGGCCCTGGGTTTGATCCCAGCACTAAAAAAAAAAAAAAAGAAAAGAAAAAAAAATTAGCTTTAGGGTATGTGTATCCAGTGCATGTGAAACATAAATGAATTCCACGTTTAGAAATGGGTCGCCTCCCCAAGATCTCTTATTAAATATATGCAGTATAGCAAAATCCCCCCAAATCCAAAACGCGTCTGGACCCAGGCATATTGGATCAGGACTGCTCATTCTCCCTTGCCTTTTCTTTCTTCTATAATGAGTTTTGACTGGCAAGAATTATTTTCGAAAGAGGAGGGATGACTTAATGCTGGTTTGAGTCACCTGACCATTTTCCTGAGAAAATAACCCTTGATTATATAATGCCGACTCTGGAATTGTTGCTTATTTCTCATTCCTGCTTTTTCTTCCAGGGGACTGCTGGGAGTGAAGCCATGGCCACGGAGGAGATGTCTAACCTGGTGAACTATATCCAGCCAGTCAAGTTTGAGTCATTTGAAATTTCAAAAAGTAAGTTTTCCCTGGATTATAATCCTTCCTGTAGCATAAAATGAATATATTTTAAACACGAGGTCACTAGATCAACAATGATGCCTTAACAGAGATCATCTGGGCTGGTGAAGATGTGACTATAAGCATGAATTGAGTATCTTTCTACCTTTCCATATACCGAAAACTGTGTGTGTGTTCATGCACGTGTGATATATATAATATATATATATATATATATATATATATATATATATATATATAGTGTTAGGGTTGGAACCTAGGGACCCAGACATGCTAGGTAAGCACTCTATCACTGAGCTACAGCTAGAGCCCTGTGCATTTATATATATATATTTAAAAAAACTATTATGATACAGTATTCTATAATGTTCCCCTGAATATTTAACAGGGTTACAGTCCATACTTGGTTCTCCAAAAGCTGCTAGTTCAACAGGCAGCTTAATTGAGAGTTTTACCTTTGATTTTGGTTTGCAACAACACAGTGGGATCCATCCATTGTATAGGAGACGGTTTTGAATAAACTAGCTACCCACTCCCCAGGAGGGAAGTAGGAAGGACTTGAACAACTCTGGTAACTCAAAATAGAACCCATTCACTCAGATTCCCTCTGTCCAGCACAGTCTATATATTTAAAAGAATATAGAACTAACTTCACATCACTTTGTGTTTTCTCTTCTTCCAACTACACATCTGTAGTGAATGCAAAGAAAAAAAGTCATCTTTTTTTTTCTAACTAGATAGAAAGCCCTTTTATGAAAATGCTCCTCGTATTTGCATAAAGACTCCATAAATTTCAGAGAACTCTTGGGCCTTGCTAGCTGCTTATATGGAACTGAAATTTTGCTTGAACACTGTAGCCCCTTAGAAAGGGCCGCTGTATAGATGTGTCAAAATCCAAGAGTCTTTTAACAAATTTATATTTGTATAATTTTTGCCCTGAGAGTCTTACTGCCATCTGGTGTCTAGAGATCTACACCAAAGATTTTTGACTTTAATACAGTCTATACAGAGACATTATAACATTTTCTGATGCCATATAATTACTGATATTTTTTACAAGTTGTTAAATTTGAAGCATCCTAGCTATATTTATATGACTGCAACTTTCATTGGCTGCAAAATGAATTTTCCTAATTCATTAGTTAGGACCTTCTAATAAGGAGCTAGTATGACATGGAGCAGATGCATTGAATTCTTCAGAACCAGCTAATGACAGCATCAGATGAACAAGACTCGTGCTTTTCTCCTTGTGTTTCATATCACTTCGTCACCTTGAAAGAAAAAGAATGGCAAACATAATTTACAAAGTACTGGTCATGTTAACTTGATTTTATTTAATAGCCATCCTTCAGATAATTAGCCTTATGGAACTAGATTTTATGATGGACCAAAATAAGAGAAGCCAAGGTTTTCCTATGGATAAATTGGAAAAGTCAGGGAGATGGATAAGGAAGGAGACTGAATGTGACTTTGGAAGAAGAAAGAGGTTTTATTTTAAGAAGGGGTGTCAGAGAGGGAAAAGTCATCAAAAGTCACTCAGCTTTAAAAGCTTCGAGCCATATCACCACTCTTGTCTGAGTCCCATATATAACCGTTGATTTGAGTTGGGTAGACAGTGGAGAAATTGACTCTCAAGTCTTTCTGAACTGAGATAACTTAGTTTTATTCCTCTCCATCAAACTGGAGCCTTGAATTTCACCTTGAACCTGTTTTCATAACTCTCTCGTGTTCAAGGATATTGAGATCTTCAGCACATTCACCTCTCTGGTCTTTGTTACCTAATCTGACAATAAGGCCAAAAGACTAGAAAATCTCCAAGGATCTTTCTGCTTTGAAATACCATAATTCTGATGTCACATTAGTAGTTCCAAGGTCAAGAGCAGGTGATATTGTGGGTCAGAATGAGACAGTCAGTGCTAACAGGAACCTTTCGATGGTATATTTTGGTATATTTTGTCATCGTCAACAATGGCCCCAAGGAGCCAGTCTGAATGAATTTAGAGCAAACGGTCAGGGTAACTGCTCTTTTGACCAAACACTTTTCATTGCCACCCTATACTCATCTAAAACTCATTCATGCCCTTAAATTGTACAACCATAATTGTATACCTCACCTAGTTCATAAAGAGAAAAGAGGACTGGCAAGACTCAACTTTTATTACTGGCAAATAGTTCACTGAAAAACATTGAATATGAAAGTTAGGTTGAGAATTCATGGCCTTCCACGTCACTGAACATTTACCTACCTCTTTAAGGATATTGTAATTTATAACATTGAATTTTATTTCTAACCTCCTTTTTTGTTGTTGAACTCAGAAAGAAACAAGAGTTTTGAAATGTCTTCCTTTGTGGAAACCAAAGGACTCGAACAACTTACGAAGTCTCCGGTGGAATTTGTGGAGTATCCTTGATTTGACGAATGTCTGCGGAATTAACACCACTCTGAGGTCATACGCTGTTTGTTTCTTTGCTCAAAGATGCATAAAATGGCTTATTTCATAACTTGGGAGTGAAATGGTCTCAGGGCTCATATACAATGCTGAGCAGGGTACCCTGGAAGATGTAGCAGAGAACTGGCTTTGGAGAAAGAGAAGCCCAGTTTACAAGGTTGCCACACAAGGTTGTGTGGCAATTTGGTGAATCCTGCTTTTCTTCATCTCTAGACAGAAATAATCTTCTAGCTTTATGAGTTGCTATTTGGATTAGCCTTTTCTAAAATGTTTATTTTAAGACAGAATCTTGCTAAGTGTCCAAGGCTGGCCTTGAACTTGTGATGCCTTCCTAGTTGCTGGGATTGAAGGCATGCTCCACTGCACCCAGCATCATACAATTTTTATCATTATCCATGAACCAAAATAAAAACTGGATTTTTAATCATTTTTGCATAAAGTCAATGCTAACTATCTCCAAGAACTCAATTTCATGAAGCAATTCCTAGAATAAAAGTTACCTTTATAACTCATCAAAGAGGAGGGGAAAGAAATGTAGACTCCACAAGTAAGGTCACACTATAAAAATCACTACCATTAGTATTCACTATTGACTTTGAAATAGATCTTTCGTTATAGGTTTTATCCCATTTTATTCTCACAAACATCCTGTGATGTAGGAATTTTAAGTCTGCTTTAGAGATGAGGAAACTACAACACTGAAAAGTGAAATAGCTTTCCCACCCAAGATCACAGTGCTAGCAGGTCCCTAAATTAAGATTCCAGCCCATTTTGCCTGGCTCACAACTTTAGCTAACCTCCACCCCACTGGGTCATTGGAACTAGTCAGTTGTGTTTTCAAGATAGTGCATTGTTTAACAACTACACAGTTCTCAGCACGGAAACTGAACCACAATATTAAGCAAGGTCAGAAACCTCTGTGCTATATTTACCTCATTATCAATCATAAAGAGGACCTCACTCTTGGCAAACAGCATTCCCAGGGAAGGTTAAGAAAAGGAGCAGAGAGCATTTCAAAAATAGCTGTGCAGTTCGTATTATCTGCTTCTGCCAAACACAATACCATCTTCTCACATGACTTAACACAACACAGCTTCCTGCCACGTCCTTAATCATTAAGATTGTCCTTAACAACTTCCACGAAATCACATTGACTTTGGCTCAGACATTTTTGCCACCTCATTGGTTTTCACCCACCAGGCTCTGTAAAGGTGATGATGAGTTTGTAAAAGCACACTTGTTCTGTTCATTGAGAAAGCTTTCTGCACGGTTTACCCACTAACCCAGTGTGATCATCAGTGTTCATTTCATTTCCCCAATAGAGAAAGGCACATATTAGCCTCACAGTTCATACCATGGACTCATTGTGTTTTGTTGTTGTTCTTGTTGTTTTGTTTTTTTATTATTTTTAAAAAATATCTTTAGTATTTATTTATTTATTTTTATGTGATGCTGATGATCGAACGCAGTGCCTCACCCCTGTGAGGCAAGGGCTCTAACCACTGAGCTACAACCCCAGCCCAACTCATTGTTTTCATTACTGTATTCACTACTTAACATGATGGTCCAGATATAACAAAATGCAGCTGAGCAGAATATATCCAAAAGGAACACGTGTGGACTCATCCAACTACATGCCCCAGCTCTTCTGGAATGCAGGCTGTCAGATGGTGGCCCTTAACTTCCAGACCGTGGGTAAGTAGCACAGCTCATTCTCATCCAAATGTTCTGTTTCAAAGTCACATTTCAAATATCCAAGAATACAAATATTAATAAAAGCTGGCAAGGATATGGAGAAAAGGAACACTCCTACACTGATGGTGGGATTGTAAATTAGTAAAATCAGTATGGAGTTTCCTCCAAAATCTAGGAAGGAAACCATCATGTGACCCAGCTATACCACTCCTTGGCATTTATCCAAAAGAACTAAAGACAGCACACCATAGGGATACATGCATATCCATGTGTATAGCTGCACAATTCACAATAGCCAAACTATGGAACCAGCCTATGTGTCCATTACCAGGATAAAGAAAATGTGATACACATACACCATGGAGGGTTACTCAGCCATAAAGAAGAATGAAATTATGACTTTTGCAGGAAAATGAATGGAACCAGAGAACATCTTATTGAATGAAATAAGCTAGACTCAGAAAGTCAAAGGTCATATGTTTTCTCTCATGTGGAAACTAGAGAGGAAACAGGAAAAAAAGAAAATATCTCATGAAAATACACGGAGACTTGTAGAGTAGAGGAAGATCAGGGGGAAGTACTAGAGCAGGAACTTGAACACATTATGTCATGCAGATGTATGAATGTATCAAAATAAATCCTACTATTATCTATAATTATAGTCCTTCAATAAAAATATCTAAAAAAAAAAGAATTACCCCACTGAATTGGAATTAAGCAATCAACGTGACCTTTTTTTTTTAAATTTGAATCCATTTTTTCACTTTATAGCTTTTCTATTAACAAATTTGTCTGCCTTCCCAGATGCAATAATTCATTTTTTATTATGTTAAAGGTCATGGCTTACTACCTGGAAGTGACAATTTGTCATTGCTATTAATTTTTATTTCTTCTCTTGGTATTGCCAGTGGAATTACTTTTCTAAATGAATTTGGTTTAATTGAATCATGTTTCCCTCTGACCATTGAAAAGATTTCTATTAAAATCTAAATTTATAAATTCATCTGAAGAAAACTGATATTTTTAATTTTATGCTTTCCTCTCACAAAAAGAATGCTTCACTCTTCATTTTTAAAAATCTTATATTAACACCCTCAGTAAAATTGCTAGCCCTCATTAGAGGTCTAGTTACTTTAGATGAAATCTTTCTCCTTTTTTTAAAATTGCATTTTAACATATTATTCCTAGTTATTGATATTTGTATACTTATTTTATATATATTTTGTAAGTGATCATTTTCCTAAGCTTTTAAAATAGCCTATTTTGGGCAATAAATTTGTCTTCTCAGACGCACAAACACAGCAATTTAATCACATCTAATTTCCTCTACTCCTTATTGCTTTAGGCTGATCATTCTAGATAATATTAAATGATAACATTGGGAGTGGGCATCTTCTTCATCCTGATACTTGGAGGACTTTTAATGTAGTTATGCTATCGAATATGATATGGGTTATGATTTTGTGACAGTCTTTAAAATCCTAAAGAAGTATACACGTGTCCTAATTGACCAACAGTAGTTTAGGAATTTATGTTAAATGCTAATGTATTTCTCTTGGCCAACAATTGATATGATCATATATTCATTAATATAAGCAATTCTCTTAATAGGTCTCCCAACATGTAATTATTCTTTTGTTCCTAAGATAAACTCTAATTGCTTCTTGTATTTTATTTATTAGACCATATGACTGGCCAATGTAATTCCTTAGACTTTTGGAGTTAAATTTTTTTTTCAAATATGATAGGCCTATTATTTCTCTCTCTCCCTCAGTACTTTGTCTGATTTTTGTATCATAATTATAAAAGTTTAATAAAATGAGAGATAAATTTTCACTTATTTTCCCTGCTTTAATAATGATTTGTTACACAGAGCTTTGAAATAATTCCATCATGCCCTCATTATTGTCCACATCAGTAGAAATGAATCATGACTCAGATAATACCAACCAGTGACAGCTTCCCAGATTCCTTATGACTTTATTATTTTATGATATTTGTAGAACTAGAGGGTCTTATGCATGTTAGGCAAGTGCTCTACCACTGAGCTACAGTTCTGGCCTTCCAACTTTTTTGTTTTTGTTTTTTTCACCAGCAACTGCAGTAAGTGTGAATGTTTATTTGATGGTACTGATTGAATCTTAGGAAAACTTTGATCAGTGACCTTTATCTACTGGAAAAGAGTCGATGTATAATCAGATGTTGGTTATAAGTTAATTATAGAAATGAAAACTTTAAAAAGGAAATTTTTCCTATAAATTAAAAAACAAAGCATTATAACATCCCCTGTCAGTGAAGATATATATATATATATATATACATATATATATATATATATATATATATATATATATATAATTCCAGCATCAAAAATTGGTCTTAGGGGAGTATAAATTAGTCTAAGCTCTCAGAAGGGCATTTTAGCAAAATTATCAGAAAAACTTTTCCAATGTGCACATCTTTTGTCCAGAAATTCTACTCCTAGGAAAATCATAAGTATTCAAAGATTTTACCACAGTGATGTTCATCAAAATATTATATGTAATGGTGAAAATTAGAAGAAATATAAACGTGCCCAAAATATCTACTCTAAGGAATTTATATAGCTATCACAATTAAAGGTACACTCATACATTGCTGGTGGGGCTGCAAATTGGTGCAGCCAATTTGGAGGGCAGTATAGAGATTCCTTGGAAAGCTGGGAATGGAACCACCATTTGACCCAGCTATTCTCCTTCTTGGACTATACCCAAAAGACCTAAAAAGAGCATACTACAGGGACACAGCTACATCAATGTTCATAGCAGCACAATTCACAATAGCTAGACTGTGGAACCAACCTAGATGCCCTTCAACCGATGAATGGATAAAAAAAAAAATGTGGCATTTATACACAATGGAATATTATTAGTCAGCACTAAAAAATAACAAAATCATGGCATTTGCAGGGAACTGGATGGCATTAGAGCAGATTATGCTAAATTAGCCAATCCCTAAAAAACAAATGCTGAATGTCTTCTCTGATATAAGGGAGGTGACTCAAAACAAGAGTAGGGAGGAAGAGCATGAGAAGAAGATTACCACTAAACAGGGAAGAGAGGTGGGAGGGAATGGGAGGGAGAAGGGGAATTGCATGGAAGATGAAAGGAGACCCTCACCATTATACAAAATACATATATGTTGGTGTAAGGGGGAAGGAAAAAAAGAGAGAGAGAAATGTGTCACAGTAGATTGGGTAGAGAGAGGTGATGGAGGGGAGGGGAAGGGGGGATAGGGAGGGCAGCAGAATACAACAGACACTAGTATGGCTGTATGTATAAACGTGGCTGTAAAACCAATGTGATCCTGCAATCTGTACATGTGGAAAAATGAGAATTCATACCCCATTTGAATCAAATGTATGATATGTCAAGATCATTGTGTTGTCTCAAGCAACTAATAAAAAATAAAAATTAAAACAATTAAAGCAGAGAAATATTAAATGGAATTGACATGTTGTAATAAAAATACATTTAAAGTGGAAAAAAAAGATTATAAACCAATCTGTTGATAGTATTTTCTCTGGGTCTGGAGATTACAGCTGGATTTTTTTCCATACATTGTTATCCTCATTTTCACAATGAATAACTATTTCTTTGGTTAAAGAGAACAGTTACCAAAGTGTGCTATAATAAATCTTAGTTCCCTGTCTTACTTTCTCATTGCAAACATAAATACTTTCACAGTGAGTTTTGTATTTTTGATTATTTAGACCTGGCAATGCAAATCAACATGGGCATGTATGAATACAATGGGAAGAGTGGCTACAGGTTGAAGCCAGAGTTTATGAGGAGGCCAGACAAGCATTTTGATCCGTTTACGGAAGGCATCGTTGATGGGATAGTGGCCAACACTTTATCTGTAAAGGTATGGACACCCTTGTCCCTAACAAAGGTCTTAAATATTATCTATTTTGCATAAAGAAGTTGTTTAGTCATTAAATATGTAATATCTAGTAAATGCTCTACTTCCTTTCTATAGGTTTTTCCTTTTAAGTATCAAATTTTCATGAGAAATTTTCACAGGACACATGAATCTTATTAGGGTCCAATCAAATGAACTAGTGAGACCCACCATGGCCAATGCTCTTTTGATGTAAATATCCCATGAAATTTACATGAAAATTAGTGACCCAGATGGAAGAGTTCAGGTGTTTCCCTGCCCCCACTAGTTCTTACTAGTTCCTGAGCAAAATTAAAGGGGAAAAAATCCACTAAGTTATTAAATATTGAACACAAGCTTTCAGGTTAGCATGGGTTTTTAATTTCTACCATATCATTCAGGTCTTTTAAAATTCACACTAATAATCTTAAAGGGTTGCTTTATTTTATATATATATATATATATATATATATATATATATATATATACATACATATATACATATATGTGTGTGTATGTGTGTGTATATATATATATATATATATATATATGATCCAAAAAATAATTCCAAAAGCACTTTCTTCAGTTTTTGAAATAAATGTTACAGAAGATATTTTTGAGCTGTCAGAAAATGTTTTTAATACTATGAAAGAGGAGTTTATTTTTATAAAGAAGTTTTTACATGAATTCCGTAAGTCGTTCATTATTAGACAAAAGCTAGAATTTTGTTTGCTCTTTTAAAGTATCATTTATTTTATGTTTTACTAAATAACTCTGGAACTAGGAGACTCTCGTTGCACAAAATGCAATTTTCAGATTGGACTTGAACCAAGGCATTTGAAGACTATGTAAAAAGAGACCTTATCACATTACACTAATTTCTATCTAACCTAAGCAACCGATCCCCCTTTTCCTCCAAAACTTCTTTCATTTTATATCAAAGATTTAAAATAAAATTTTAGTGAAATATTTTGTCTTTTGAAGTTATTACAAACCCTCTTAAGCCAAGAGTGAAGTTGGCACAACTTGAGCTTCATGATTATATTTATTTTAGGAAATTGTTTTCAGCAGAGGATGTCAAATTCCCACCCCGTGTGATTAAGATAAACTCAGAAGCCTCTCATGCTCATAAAATGCTATTTTTAGAATCCTTGTCAATGCTTGTTATAACTGAGTCAAACTAATGTTTTTGCCTGGTTTATAGAATCATCCTGTTTCATGTTTTCTTGCTTCTTTATTTTGCTTTGAGAATCCTACTGCGACAGAACAAGCAATTATAAAATAATGACACAGAGGCAGGAAAGTGAGTGTTAAAGAAGTAGTGGAGGCCCAGGCATTTGTAACCTACTGCTCCCGTCTCCAGAGGAGATATTGCTCTGGGACAGACCACAATGCAGTGGAGTCCTTCCTATCTTGAACAGTACAGCTCGACCTGCATGCAGCTCGTTTCTGTCCCTCATACCTTTGTTTTGATCTTCAAGGTTCCAGAATGGATTTATAAACCCACCTATTTTGCTGACACGAACACTGTGTTTTAATGCCATTAATTTACTTTAGGCGTCTGCTTTGGTCAAACTGCATAAGCATCCAAACTCCTTGGTGCATCTGAATTCCCAGTGGAACTCACATCACTTGGAAGTTTCAAACTCAAAAAAGCCTGCTGAGTAGTTCTCATGTGGAACCTCAGGTTGAACAGAGAGATTATCTCTAGCAGATCCTGTGCACTTGAGCCAGAGAGAACATTCAGGGAGAATGGATGGTCCCAGAACAAGTTCAGAGAGCCTTCTGAATGACTTTCTCTCTCACTTGTTCAGAATCTCTGACCTCATCAGCACGTTGCCAACTTTGACTTTATGCAGCCTCTGATGACTATTCCCATTCCACCATTGTGTCTGACCTCTGACTCAGCCCTACTCTTGGAAATTCTGACCCCTTTCAAGGACTGAGCTCAGAAAGCTCTTGACCGGCAGGCAACTGTGTTCTAAACACAATCCAAATGTATCAGCTTTGCTCCATTATCTCTTGCCTCCTGCTGCTGTTCCTTTTTCTGGTATAGAGCAGACACATCTTCTTTGTCTCCATTAACCTTAATGATAGATCCCTCAGATTTGGACAACTCGGTTAGAAAAAGGGGCAGACTTGGGAGACATTTTATGAATATGTAACCTTAAAATCTCCTTTAACCCCACAATGTTGGTTAGTTCTTTAGTTAAGCAAAGAATGCCCACAATTGTGCAGATGGCTAACTGGGTGAGGTCAGAGGTAATGATCAACTGCTCTTGATGGTTTATGGTAGATATTGCTTATTTATTCCTTCTACACTATTCTGTCTTAGGTTGACTCCTAAGCTTTTCCACAGTCATTATTCCTCCACCAGCTTCTTAAGAGAAATTCATATTGCTAATCTTGTTTCTGTTTCATTCTGCTTATAATTTAACATTCAGCAGCAGCATTTGTATCCCCTTTAAAATGCATCTTGTATCTTTGCTACTCATTTTTCAAGATGTATTTTTTGTTGTTTGTTGTCTAGATTATTTCAGGTCAGTTTCTTTCTGATAAGAAAGTTGGGACTTATGTTGAAGTGGATATGTTTGGTTTGCCTGTGGACACCAGGAGGAAGGCATTCAAGACCAAGACTTCCCAAGGGAATGCTGTAAATCCTGTCTGGGAAGAAGAGCCAATTGTGTTCAAAAAGGTGGGTCTCAGTGGTACACTCTGTAATCCCAGTGACTCAGGAGGCTGAAATGGGAGGATTGATAGTTGGAGGTCAATCTCTGCAATTTAGGGAGACACTGTCTCAAATTAAAAAGGGAAAAGGGCTGGGGATGTAGTAAAAGCACCCCTGGGTTTAATCCCCAGTACCAAAAAGTGAGGCGGGGGAGAGAGTCCTTGTATTCTTGACACAATACTGTGTTTTTGTTTTAAATTTTTTTTTTTAGTTGTAGTTGGACACATACCTTTATTTTATTTACTTATGTTTATGTGGTGCTGAGGGTCGAACCCAGTGACTCACATGTGCCAGGTGAGCACTGTACCACTGAGCCACAACTCCAGCCCACAACATTGTGTTTTTGATGTGTTTCTACTGAGGGAAAAAAATAATAATAAAAATAAACAATCACTTCTGGTTAATTTGACAATTCAGAAGTTTACAAAGCAATTGGATTTTGAAAACAGGAAACTAAATACAAAATATCAAGACCATTAGCTGTATTCAAACAGAGAACTTTTCTCATTTCTCACATTAAAAATGTTCATGTGCAAAGAAAACAGCCTGGTTTGTACATATCCCTCGCTGGAAGGGAGGTGACAAAACACGAATGGAGCCCAACTATTGTTAACTCATGTCCTTTCCTTCTGAAAATTTAACTTCTGGGACAAGAGTTTAACTTTTTATCTAAATGAGCTAAGTACAAACTTCAACTTGGCTTTGGAAAACCAGGACCTACTTCTTTCTTGGAATTTCAACCAGTTCTTGTCACCCAGTGTGCTTTTTTATTTTTTATTTTTTTTATTTATTTATTTTTATCCTCTCAGGTGGTTCTTCCTTCTCTGGCCTGTTTGAGGATAGCAGTTTATGAAGAAGGAGGGAAATTTATTGGCCACCGGATCTTGCCAGTACAAGCCATTCGGCCAGGTATGGATAATGCGGTGAGAAGTTCCTTACCAACTATAAAATAAAATCACCAATTTAAGCAACTATCTGGGGCTTTGTAATTTTGCTATATAAAAGGTCTATATGATCTTTTACTTAAATCTGGTAGTTTCTTGTCTTTGTGATCCAACTGTAATGTGTTCTTGTTACAATAATTATGTGTAATAAAATATCTGAAGCTTATATGAAAGTATTTATGTTCCTGGCTCATGAGTCTGAAGGTTAGCAGTTTATATTTGTCTGTTTTATCACTACTATAATGAAAATACCTGAGGTAAACTGCTTTATAAAGAAAAGGGTTTGTTTAGCTCACAAAACTAGGCATCCCATCATCCTATCAACGTTGCCTCTGGTGAGGACCTAATTTAATTCTGGGTGGCATCATAGAAGACATGTGCATTTGGGAGTGAGAGATCACCTTGCCAAATAGGAACCCAGAGAGCTGAGTAGAGCCAGACTTGCTCTTTTTATAAAAACCCTCTCTCAAGAACTAATTCAGGGTCCTAGAGAACTATCTTAATCTCTCCTTAGGCCACAACCCCAGTGATCCTTCCACTTATCTCCACCTCTTGTAGTTCCCACCACCTCTCACATCATCACACTGGAGACTAAGCTCCACAGATGAACTCAAGGAGAAAAATCACATCCAAACCATTGCACAAGGTTTAGCTGATCCAGCCTGGCCTCAGCAACATAGCTGTGCTTCAAGCCATTAATTGGGTTCTGGTGTGTTCCAAGTGTGCTCATTCTGGGGTGCAGGCTGAAGGGACAATGGCAACCAGAGTATGGACTTCTCTTGGAAGATCACCAGAATGCAAAAGGACAAGTCTCACTCCACATATGCATTTTGTACCTCTGCTTGGGCCACAGTGCTAACATCCCATTGACCACTGCATACCCTATACTGTACCCCAATCAAGAAATCAAGTATAATTCTACTATAAGGAACAAATTTGGACCAATAGTTCAAACTGTGGCATGTATTTTTAAATTCTCTCTTTTGGGGGAGAATATGGTTAGAAAGGGAAAAAAATAGAATCAACAATGTTTTTCTATCTGATGAAGTAAATAAGACCTCATCACTCGAAGTTATATGAGAAAGAAGTGACCCATTTGTCATCCAAAGTCACCTAAAATAAACCCTTCCGTCACACAGATGTTCATAGCTGTAGCTAACATTGTGAAGACGATATGTGATACCCAGTGTTGTTGTCACCCTCCAGGCTATCACTACATCTGTCTGAGGAATGAAAGGAACCAGCCCCTAATGCTGCCAGCTGTCTTTGTCTACATAGAAGTGAAAGACTATGTGCCAGACACATATGCAGGTAAGCAACCTGACTCAAGGGCATGTCTCCATCTGGGGTCATTCATGTTTTTGTGGCTTAGTGGAAGAAGCACTGGACCAAACCAAGGCAGAAGATTGTGACCTCCGAATCCCTTCTGTTTTTGTTTGTATGTTTAGAGGTATGTTGCTCAGACTTTGTGATTACATTTTAATGCAGTTTATTTCCATTTAAATCTCAATGCCTCCGTTTGGAACGTGTTTACTCACTGGTAGTCTTATATTCATGGGCTCAGAAATTCTTGACTCATGCTACCCGGGGCGGGGGCTACAGTTCTTTATCTAGGTCTGTGCAATGAATTTGGCTTCAGCTAGTTTTAGAACCCTGATCCTGGTGGGCACAGAGTTGACACCTATAATCCCACTGACTTGGGGGGATAAGGCAAGAGGATCATGAGTTCGAGGCCAGCCTCAGCAACTTAGTGATGCCCTAAGCAACTTAACGAGACCCTGCCTCAAAATATTTTTTAAAAGGGTTTGGGGTGTAGTTCAGTGGTAAAGTGTTCCTAGGTTCAATCCCCATACCAAGAGGAAAAGAAAAGAATCCTGATCTTTTTCATGTATAGAGTCCTTAATATAGAGGATTAACTTGTGACAATGTCAAACAAAAATCACAAATTTAAATGCTTATAGTACCAAATATTCCATGAGGGAAAAAGACACTGGGAAATGGTGGAGACTATGGCAAACTTGGAACATAGCCCTCATCCAGAGATGGTCATAATAACTCCCTCCACCTAACTACTGTCATGCAAATAAGACCCATATTGCCAAATATTTGGATTGTTCCAAGAGTGTGGAAAGTGGGCTCTTTCTATGAAATGTTTCTGTTTATGAGATACAATTTGGGCCAAATAAGACAAATGTTAGGAACACAATGGGACAGATGGATGTTTTAAAAAGAAACTAGAGAATGTGAAATTTTGTGGCATCCTGAGTTTGAACCTGTCCAATGCGGCTTTCAGAGCTGAACGCCTTTGAATTCTGTCTTCTTAAGGTTTCAGCAAAGTCCTGACTCTTGGCTGTTTCCAAAATGTTGCATTAATGGGTACAAAGGTATATAGGTGGATGGAAGAGTGAAAGATGGATGCTAAATGGGCAGATGGATGAGTGGGTAGTTGGATGATGAGTGAATACATGGACAAAGTGTTGGATGGATGGGTGGTTAGATGGATGATAGGTAATCAATACCTCCAGAACCTTCCATCTAAAACATTTCTTCCCTGTTTAGATGTGATCGAAGCTTTGTCAAACCCAATCCGATATGTGAATCTGATGGAGCAGAGAGCTAAGCAACTGGCTGCTTTGACACTGGAGGATGAAGAGGAAGTAAAGAAAGAGGTGAGAGGGTGTTGTAATCTTACTCAGGGTGTGAAGCATGATTTCCACACCAACTTTCTGACTTTACCTAAGTGATCTTATTCCAGGGAAATAAAAATGGCATATTGGAACACAGTTTCATGAATTTCTGCATCATGTCACAAAACATCCAGATGATAACTCAGCTTTTCATATTTCATCTTTTGTGGACACCACTAGCATCTTATCTTGTGATCATGTTAAACAGTACACATCTTGCTGTTTCAGGTGTTTCTGGATGAGTTCATACCAATTAAAGGTGATTAAGGCACAGGAAAGTGAAGATAATCAAGTCATTTGTATTTTCCTTTGTTTTAAATATAAAATGCAGGATGTTCAAACGGCTTTTGTGATTTTGTACAATACACAAAGTATTGAATACAATGCCTGGAGTGTGGTTATGGACCCTAAAATGATTACTAACTATTATTATTACATGTAGAGAGTTATGGGTTCCTGAAATAATTTATATAGTATTCTAAATTGGATGTCACATGTAAAGAATAATCTTTTGTTTTGGTATGGAACCGGGGAACTCACACATTCTAGGTAAGTAAGAGCTCTACTACTGACCTAAATCCAGGGCCCTCTTTTATTTTGAGGCACTGTCACACTGAGTTGCCCAGGCTGGCCTCAAATTGTCGTTCCTCCTGCCTCAGCTTCCCAAGTACCTGGGATTATGGGAGTAAGCCACCACATCCAACCTAAAGAATAATTACTAAAGGGTGAAGACATATTACAAATAAAGTCTAAAAAATATAGGGCTTAAATAAGAGTGACAATTCTTTTGATTTTCAAAAAAGTGAAATATAATCTAATGATTATTGGGGATGACATCAGTATTTAGAAAAATGATAGAAATTAGCTCTTCATATTTCCCTTGAATTTTCAGAGGAAATTTTCAAGAAAAAATAAAAAATGGACAGATAATAATGTAAGGAAAAAACTTTGGAAATTGCTTGGATAACTTGTTTGCCTATTAACAAATCCTACCAACAAATTAGAGTTGGTAATGTTTATTAGATAACCTTTTACTTATTCTGAAAATAACTCAGGATTATGTAAAATTTCCAAAATAAAAACAAGACTCAAACATTCAGAGAGAGGAACTGTGAATATGGGTTGTAGACATAGGTCATCTTTTTATGTTCAATTTTACTTTTTTAAAAAATGGGATAATATTGATAATAAGTTCATATAATTTAGACTGTGTGTGTATGTGTGTGTGTGTGTGTGTGTGTGTGTGTGTGTGTTACAAGGGATTGAACCCAGGAGTATTCAACCACTGAGCCACATTCCCCATCCTTAGCCCTTTCAATTTTTTATTTTGAGATGGGATCTTACTAAATTGCCCAGACTGACCTCAAATTTGCAATCCTCCTGCCTCAGCCTCCTAAATTCTGGGATTACAGGCCTGTGCAACTGCATTTGGCATTAAATTTTCTTCTACAAAATGACTTTTAGTGGCTCAGTCTTTTGTCACATCATAATTTATTTATCTAATCCCCAATTTTGGATATTTGAAATGTTTCACTGTTTTAAACAGATTTTCAAGGAACATATTAATACATTTTGAACCTGTGATTATTTCCTTTTACTTTCTATAGAGTTTTAGAAATTTTTGATCTTGGGCATTGAGCTTATTAAACATGAGAGAAAATAAGATGAACTAAAAGGAAAGCAATTTAACCTAAAGGTAAAATGTTCCAGGTTCTTACCTCATATGTTTTGGTGCTAGAGATCATGGAATACTGGGCCTTGAACATGCTAACTGTGTGCACTACCACTAAGTTATACCCTCAGCTCCAGGTTCTTCTTTATACTATGGGCATTATACTGCATAAGACCAACAGATACATCATCCTGTATGATCAAATTTAAAATTAGACTGGAAAATTTTATGAAGAATTTGCAGTATGCAGGAATAGGCTTATTTTATACCAACAGAAAAGTTTACCTAATAGTAGACAGGAATATGCAGGCTTCATAAGTTAATTTGCCCCTAATAACTGTGCTTAGTTTTTTCAGAGAGAAAAATGAAACAATAAAAAGTACTTAGTCCCCCCTGCTTGGATTTAATGAGAGATTAGTTCAAGCAATTGCTGCTTGTATGGGGATTACTGAAGGAGGTTAATTTACTTGTTTGAAAGGGGATTCTGTTGGAGACCTATAAGGATCTCCTCTCCAAGCTGCTCCACTTATTGGTATAGGCTGCCATAGGGCTTGACTACAAACAGCTCTCAGCTGCCAAAATCTGAGGGCTGGCCTGGGCTGACAGGTACCACCTTACCTGACATACCTAGCAGGTTCTTCCTTGGAGGGGGAGCACCCAGGCCCAAGGACTGGCCGACCTTGTGACTAACAGCTCAGGCCCCTTGCTTCCAGTGGCCAACTTCTGTGTTGCAGTCCATGTTCCACTGCTCCCAGGGAGATCTGCTGAGCTTGGCCTTGGAGGCCACATTTCAGCTGATCTTCTTCCCCTGTCTGCCCCGCCTGCCTCACTTCCCTATGGTTTTCCTCCTGAGAGCATTCTCTCAATAAATCATGTACTCAGGGATCCCTATGTCCAAAGTCTACATCCAGGGAATCCAACTGAGCTAAGCAGCCTGCTGTTTTATAATTAAATACATGAATGAATGCTTTTTTTCTGAATTATTTTGCTTCAAAACTAGAATTTAAAGATTGGGCAATTGTTATGTCTTTGATTCTGATATTTCTTCTGAGATAATAGTACTTTTTTCTTTCCCATGGCTTTTTAAAAAGATTACATAAGACAAGTCTACGAATGCATTTCTTGCTTTGCTCCTATGGTTACAAATATGAGATTAAATCTGCTCCCTGTAAATCCCCAGAAACCTCAAAACTCTTTCTCTTTTTTCCTCCTTTACTTAATAGAATAAAAGACAATTGATTTAATTAAATACATTTGAAGTGAAGATTGTTTGCATAGGACTGGGGCTGGGGCTTGGTGGTCGATTGCTTGTCTCACATGTGTGGGGCACTGGGCTCGATCCTCAGCATCACATAAAAATAAATAAATAAAGATATTGTGTCCATAAATAAAATATCTTTTTAAAAAAAAATAAATTAAGCTTTTTTAAAAAAAACACTTTTTGCATAGATACAAATAAATAATTAATAATATTCTTCTCTAATTAGAACAGGGATCTCTTTAATCAACTGGATGTTTATTTTATCTTCTAAAGAAATAGAAGTTTAAGCCAGGCACGGTGGCACACATCTGTAATCCCAGTGGCTTGGGAGGCTGAAGCGGGAGGATCTCGAGTTCAAAGCCAGCCTCAGCAACTTGACAATGCCCTAAGCCACATAGCAAGAGCCTGTCTCTAAATAAAATATAAAAAGGGCTGGGAATGTTGCTCAATGGTTAAGCACCTCCTGGGTTCAATCTCCCCAATACCCAAAAATAAATTTAAAAAGTGAGAGAGAGACAAATACAAGTTTGAAAGAAAGCATTCTCAAGTAAAATTATTTATATTTTCACTATCTAGAAGCAATATTTCTTATATTATCAACTACTACCTATATGTCAACTATTGTCTCCAAGGAGTTATTAATCATTTTAAAAGAATATTTGCAGACACCTGTACATTTCTGCTGCTATAATACAGCAATTAAGTTGGAAGTCATATATTAAAACATTTTGCTGATGGTTTTCTCAGACAGATCACTTATCTAATGATTGGGAAAAAATGTCACCCTTAGGGGAAAGCAATCCAGGGCCTTTGAGATTGCAGAGCTCTTCTCTCACATTGATGTCCTTTGAAATATATATTTTTTTTCAGGAAACAACACTTATCAAAAAGCTATTTAAGAAGAACAGAACACTTAACAGACATAAAATTACTATGTTTTTATAAACATAGTAAACAAGATAAAAGAAGTAGAGTTTTAGGTCAATATTGTTTTTGTATCTCCTTTATATAAAGTGACCAGAAGGGAGTTTTATAAAAGTATACAATCGGTTAAACTTAAAGAATATCCAGACTGTTTCAGTTTTACAAATAATTTTAGAGGTGTTCAATTGCATAGACTCCATATTGATATCATAGAGAATATTTGAATTGTTTTTTCCTAGAAATGTCTGAACCCAAACTGGCCTCACATTTGAAACTCAAAGTAAATAAATAAAAAACATTTGCCTTCACCCTGTAATACTGGGGGGGGGGGAGTCATTTCATGCTTTTGAACACCAGTGTAGCATCTTGTGCAATAATGTAAGTTTGCTTGAACGAGGCCACTGAAAATAAGTAAGGTTGTTTCCACTTGAGTAGATTTCAGTGCATTGCAAAATATTGGCAGACTTTAATAGTCTAATCAGTTATCTTCATAGAGTAATTTTCAAATAAATAGGTAGGAAAGTTCAGTTATTTTCCCAGTGTTCAAACAATAGGCATTTACTTATTATTATGTGGAAAGACACTGATCACATATCATATATACCTTAATGTTCAGTTACATAATATTTAGATTATATATAAAATCTGAATAATGGTTAGAAATCAAAGAATGATAGAGATTTAAGTTGCTGGATTTATTTGATCTTAAAATGATTTTTCAAGTAAATCATAATTCAAGGTGGAGGATTAATAAATTTGTACAATAAGAACTTCATTTGAATCCTAACAAAGTCTTTATACCATTTATAAGTTATTCCTTTAAATTAAAATTTATGTAAAAATTTTTATAAACATAGTAAACAAGATAAAAGTCCCTCAGTTACCTGCAGATACTATTATTTTTGGCATATGCCCTTTAGAATGTTTTCTATTCACATATTTTTACAAACCTTTGATACTCAAATACTTTAATATAATCGCAGAAATGCCTAATGAAATATCAGTGACATTTTTAATTTTATGTCTTTTGTTTTGAGAGAGGTATAATCATGTTACCCAGGATGACATCCTGGGTCTTGTGATCCTCCTGCCTCTATCTCCCAAGTAGCTGGGATTACAGACATGTACCCACCTCACCCAGCTTATTTTTTTAAATATATACATAAAGAGGAAAAGTAAACATTCAGTATATGGATTAGAAATTATTATATAACAACATTAATGTCAAAATGCAATATTTGAACATGAGTTGTAGCAAGTCAGATAAGTGAAGAAAAAATAAATATAAAAAGCATTCACTGAACCAGGCGCAGTGGCACACACCTGTAATCCCAGTGACTTTAGAGACTGAGGCAGGAATATTGCAAGTTCGAGGCCAGCCTCAGCAACTTAGTGAGGTCCTAAGCAACTTAGTGAGAACTGTCACAAAATAAAAAGTAACAAAGGACTGGAAATGTGGCTCACTGGTAAAATGCCTCTGGGTTCGATTCCTACTACAAAAAAAAACATTTATAAAGCATTCTCTGAGTGCTTACCAAACACACTGACACATTAATGTATTAACTCAGTTGACTTATAAATATCTGTATGTCCTAATTACTACTCTTTTCATTTACCAGATGAGGAAACTTAGCAGCACTGAGACATTAAATTCCCTACCTAGTGCCACACAATTATTAAGGGAAAGGACTGAGATTGAAAACCAGGCAGTCTGACAGCACACTTATGTAACAAAAATCTATACCACATCCCATCACCTTACCTCCATAACAGAGTCGTAACTTTCTGGTAGCCTTTAGCAAGGACTGATTCTTCAGTACCAAGTTACACCAAGAGTTCATTTCCTCCGTGGAGAAATTGTGATCCACCACAGAGTACCTGCTCCAAGCCTCACTTGGCCATAAATTCTTATGTTCACAAGAGTTCCCTACATTATATGTGTGTGTGCATCATGCACATTCAGGTGTGTGCTCTTTGCATAATGTTGACGTTGAGAAGGGAAAATTATTTGGTAACTCTAAAATTTATTTTATTCTAAGAGATCTATTTTTGGTATTGTCAGTTTCTTGTGTTTCTATGAGTGAACTGAAATGTATCTAAATTTATCTAGAACCGTTTGCAGACATTTCTTAATTCATTATCTGGCACCAAGGGATTTGGTTATTTGAACAATGATAAGAATTTCACCAGTTCACAGGGCTTGACCGAATAAAGTCATGGGTATCTCTTAATTTCTCCAAGACAGATGCTTGACACTTTGTCCATAGTTTAAGAACTTGGCACTAAATTCAAGGATGAGGTTTACTGCTCATACTGGATTCTCTTTAAAATGAACCTCTGTCTTCTCCAATCTTCCTCATATAATGAGTTTGCAAAATATCAACAGTAATTTATAAAAGTCCTTGAACTTCAAGTCAAACAATAAAGTAAGAAGAGAAAGTTTACTTTTTTTAGGAAATGTCCTTTAAAAAATGACACACTCCCTTCATTTATATACTATACAACTTTGGCATTGACAAAGCACTTATATTGGATGTCCTCGATAAAAATGGGCTTTACCTAGAACAAACATAGTAATCCCCATTTTAGAAGTGTCAATGACTTATCATAATGGTTAGAGTGCTGGCCTAGTATCATTGGCTTATAAATTGAACAACTAGGGTCTTTTTACATAAGATATAAAGATAATACCATACATTCACTTGAAATGAGTCAATGATTGATTAAATTCAACTGCTTTAAAAAATCTCCTTCAAAATAATTTTTAATTTTTTTATTTATATGACAGCAGAATGCATTACAATTCTTATTACATATATAGAGCACAAGTTTTCATATCTCTGGTTGTATACAAAGCATATTCACACCAATTTGTGTCTTCATACATGTACTTTGGATAATAATGTCCATCACATTCCACCATCATTTCTAACCCCATGCCCCCTCCCTTCCCCTCCCACCCCTCTGCCCTACCTAGAGTTCGTCTATTCCTCCCATGCTCCCCCTCCCTACCCCACTATGAATCAGCCTCCTTAAATCAGAGAAAACATTCGGCATCTGGTTTTTTTGGGATTAACTAACTTCACTTAGCATTATCTTCTCTAACTCCATCCATTTACCTGCAAATACCATGATTTTATTCTCTTTTATTGCTGAGTAATATTCCATTGTGTATATATGCTACATTTTTTTTAATCCATTCATCTATTGAAGGGCATCTAGGTTGGCTCCACAGTTTAGCTATTGTGAATTGTGCTGCTATAAGCATTGATGTGGCAGTGTCCTCCTTCATAATAATTTTTAAAAATTACAACAGGTTATTGAAAGATTTATCTTTCCAGGGATGAATCCAGAAACTTGAAAATTGTAATCCATGCTATACCAAATAGCATAGGATTATAAAGTCATGACTCTCAATAAATGATAAAGGTTTACACTCTGCTCCAGAGCAGAACTTCTCAGTTTTACTGTGCATACAGTTCACCTGGCCATCCTGTTACAGCAGATTCATAATCAATAGATCTGTCAGGGGTCACAAAAGTCTGCATTTCTAATCAGCTTTCAGATGATACTTATGCGGCTGGTTCATGGATCATATTTTGAGTAGCAAGACTCTCAAACTTGGGCATGTATCAGAATCACCTGGATGGCTTCTTAAAACAGAGATTAATAGGTCCCATACCAGAGTTTCCGATTCAATAGTTCTGGAGTGGATACGAGAATCTACATTTCCAACAATTTGCAGTGTTGTGGTGCTGGCCCAGGCACCACACACTGAGAATCACTGCTATGGTGGCCCGCTCCTGTCTCTTGCCAGTGCGCAACTCTCCCCGGATGTAACCCATGAATTCCATCCACTCTAAAGTGTCAAGTTAGTCACAGGAACCTTGGAAGAACTCCTGGAGAAACCCTCTTCCCTGATAATATTTTAGAAGTTGTTATGTGAGTGATTGACCATAGTCTTTGCAAAATTTATTAATTTTCAAGGTCCATTTCCACGTGTATTTAAAAAATTGTGACTAAAGGTATAATTTTTCACTCTATTCCCAAGTAGACCTTGTCAGATTGTAATGTGCACACAGATCCCCTGGAGAATTTTGTCACAGCATTGATTCAGGTTCCATGGATGAATGTCGAAGTTAGTTGGTCTACTTTCTCTTTAGAGAGAAAGATTTCTTTTAGAAGAGGAATCCATGATTTCTTTATAAGCTGAAAAGAATTTATTTCTTCTGATTCCACTGGAACTCGATCAACATTCACAAAAACTTTTCAGTTCACCCCCTGAGTCTATGGGTCCTGCCTCCATGGAGTCAATCAACTGCTGATTAAAAATATTTTAAAAGTTGCACTGTAAAGAACATGTATAGATTTTTTAGTTGTTATTCCCTAAATAATGCAGTAAAACAGCTATTTACATAGTATCTGCATTATATTAGGTCTTATGAGTAATCTAGAGATGATTCAATGTGTTACAGTGCAACTTTTATTGATACATTCCCCTTACCACATATAAATCCCTCTATCCATTTATCAGTTCATCTTACTTTTAATGCCTTTCAAAGTAGGTGGCAAACCATCATATACCTCACTCCTAAACATTGGAGAACACATATACCAGGACAATTTTTTTAAAAAAAGAATAAGCCTGTATTTCTTTGAAATGTAAGATGGATACATTATCTAAATTTATTCAGATAATAAAAATTTAAGGCACAAATTGTACATGTTTGGGAAAGATCTTTCTTGAGGGAAATTTTGAATCTAACAAAATCACAGCCACTGTATACATCTGTACTGATTAGGTTCTGCATCATGAAATATGAGTCTCATCCAAAATATTCTTAAAGAAAACTGATGATCTTTTCTCTTACCATCTGGTGACCAGATTAAGATACCATCATCTTAACTAGTTACATGAAAGGGGCTATACCTTTCAGATGACTCAGGCAAAGCCAGCGTCCTCAAATACCTCAAATTGCTGAGTCACACATCTGGTATTTGGAAGACACTTTACTTAACATGCTAACTACTCTATTAAATTCTCCAAATGCTCAATCTTGTCAGCTTGATCATCAGATCCAAATGGTCAGTACCCAGGATGACAGTCTTTATAAATCAGCATTAAAAACCTTAAAAAAAAATGGCCTTTTCAGTTATCATTTTACTAGTTCACATATATTTTCAAGACACTTTTTTTCATTTTCAAACCAAGAATCTTTTTATAAAAATTTTTAATTTTAAAAAGCCAATTTTGCCTTGGTTTAAAGAAAAACATTGCAATAATTTTTCAATAATTTCATTTGGCCACTAGAGGGCAGGGGTTCCCTTCTGCTTTGGTTCACTTTGTGCTTTTTTCCCCACTAGCTAAAATGCAAGATTTAGTTAGGGAAACTGATATCCCATCTTCTGAACTTTATTTCCTGGTAATTTGTTTCTTTGGATCCTAAGAGTCTTTCAAATATTAATAAAACACATTTCTGGTTCTTTTGTTATCATAATTTCCACTACTATATGAAAGTATTTTGTGCTTATTTTATTTAAACTCACAAAAGTGAATATTTAGGAAAGCCTGGGAAATAAAGTCACAAGTGTTGATTTCTTCTGATTCTTTGAGTGGGACAAGGAATTTGACATTTACATCTCTGCTCACATACCCATATGTTGAGAATTATTTTACATTTCAATCATATCAAAAAGTTAAATTATAGTAATTATATTACTATAGGTGCTTTTTCATTTTGCAGATCTTACATTTAATCATTTTATTGACTTTAACTTTTTACATAAGAATGCCTTTTTAGTGCAACAAAGCAATCTTTTTGAGAATTATGTTCATGTTTATATGAAAATGAGTTAACATTTTACTAATTCACATATATTTTCAATTACATTATTCCTGTGGTTCCTTATGTTGCTATTCTCATAGAATATAGAGTGAAGTACTAGTTTAAAGATTTAGGATTTAGATGACAGCACACATTCAAATACCAGTTCTCCTGACCTCTGGCAAATTACATAACTTTTAATTGTTTAGTAAAGACTTTTAATAATATCTCCAACTTCTTTACTTTATAATGGTGCTGAGACTGGGGCCCACCAACTGCCTGAGATAGGGCCAGTGCCCATAATAGTATCTAGCACAAGGTGATCTACCTCTGCTTTTATTACCAACTGCCATTAGGTAAATGTAATCAATTAAAATTTAAATACACAGCCCTTAGCAAAAAGCTTCAAATATTAGTCTGATATTTGCTATCATAGGTTTTCACTCAATAACATATAAAACTTGTCTCCAGAAAAACCATAAGAAGCCCTTTATAAGGTTCCAACTACACAAGGACCGACCCCCAAAAAAAAAAAAAATTCCTTAGCCCAGCATTTAATATCCATGCTCCTTACCTGCCTTCTTCCCTCCACCTTTGTGGCCAGGGGACTTTGGGAACTATGGTGAACTGCAGAAGGTTGCTTCCTGGCCCACTGCGTTTCCCGAGCACCCCTGTCCCTTTAGGATAGCTAAGGACACACTGCTTGCCCTGACAGTCTCAGGATTCTAGGCAAATCCTGCCTAGAATCTTAACAGTGGGTATAGTTTGGCAGCTTCAGGACCTAATGTGGTCTGAAGATGTGCTTTCTCTGGCCTTTCGGTGATTGGAAATAGTGAGAGTTCATATACAAATCTAGTTTTCCAGTTTTTTGTTTTCTTTCTAAACCTGGGTAGCAATAGGCTGAATCTGAGTTAACAACTGCCACATTTGTAGGAGATCTCTTTGCAGCTTTGGGTGGTGCTGCATTAAATCTAGTCCACTTTGCTTATCAACTGCCTATTCAAAATATGTTGTGAATAGTGCCCCTGGGTCTGTGTGGTGCAGCCTATGCTGTCTGCAGACATTATCAGGTGTGACTCTCAACTAAGCATTTCTTCAGATGTAGGGGCCACCTTCCTTCTTTGCTGGCAGAGTAACTAGTATTGTGAACATGGGCCCCACCTTCATGGGGTCCGGGGGCTAGGAAGCTTTGGCCCTACTGTATTCAAGCCAAGAGACAAAGGCTAGCCATTAACTTTGCTAACAACCCAGTAGTCAGTCTGATGCTCCCTTGGCTTCATCTGTGCAGCATAAATGCATTTCTTTTATGAATTTTGTGGTCAACCATCTATTCTTTTTCAGACTTCTCCAGGGCCATCCATAAACCCAGGCAGGTCAAGAACCTAAATGAGAAAGGAGGGAATAAATCCCATAAGGCAGAGAAACTTTTCAGTTCTAGCCCAGTGTGGGTGTAGAGGTCCAGTGTTGCCAAATATGATTGTTTAAGAGAAACAAGAAATCCATTTTCTAAAATTAAAACCTGCGCTGAAAAGTTTGGTAACATTGGATGAGCCAATAAAAACACAGTCCACATCCTGCATTTGGACCAGGAGCCACATGTTCACAATGTCTGCTGACCAAAGAATACACAGTCCTTCCATTCGGCATATGATTCTAGGAGAATTTTCCTGATGAGTGTTAACTAAATAAAGTGATCATGCTGAAAGTTACCAATAGAAGCAGCCATTTTCAAAGGACAGAGCTCTCTACACAGGCTACCTACGTTACTTGTTTAGGCTCCAGGCTTCCTTCTAAATGTCCCTCCACAAGTACCAAGGCTCCCCTCTTCTACCTCAGTGCCACCAGCCCGAACACCCATGGTTTGTAGGCAGCGATTATTTGTTGACTTAAAGTAAGTTTTGCCATTATGGAAAGCTGTCTGGCACTCATGTTTTAAAGATGCTTTGGGGGATGGATTAAAAAAAAACACTTGCAACAGTCAGCATCACTATTTTCATCTTTATCTTACCTTTGATGAAAGTGTTTCCATATGACAGTCTGTTATCTGTAATGACATACCAAAATGTCACAATGTTGGGCTTCCAATGCCTTCTGGAAAAATATATTTCCTAACATGTTTTGTAAATGGAGTACAAAGTAGAACATCAGAATAACCTCATTGTCGGTAAAACCTGCCACAAACTCAGAAGGATAGTCTAATGAAGAGCCACAGTGTTCACAGTATTGACAAGCATCACTTAATAGTGCGTAATGAGGAAGGCAATTATTTTATCAGAATTAGCATTTATTCAGCAATCATTTATTAAGTGGTTATGGTGTATAGCTGTTGGAGTGAGTGGAATGGAGATTTCATAAGCATTCATGCATTTATTAGTATCCATGGATGGTGTTGCATAAACATAAATGTTTTATTTACTGAGCACACACATATTTGCTCTGTACCAGGAAACATTCTAAAGACTTCATAAATATTAACCTATTTGCTCCCCTAAACAGCCTTGCATGATCAATTATATTATGATCCCCAATATTTGTATATCCTTTATCTATAGAAACAGAGACACTGAGAATAAGTGACTCGCCCAGTATCATTTAATTCACTTCATCACTTAATCACCACTAGGAAGTGGCAGAGCCAGAATTCCAAGCCAGGCAGGTCTAGCTCCAAAATCTGTGCTCTTTTTATTTACCACATCAATTAGTTATTTACATAAAACAAAACAATCCCCGAATTGAGTGGCTTACTTTATGAACTACTTACTACTCTTCTTGAGCAGTTTGTTCAGAGGGGCACCTCTGCTGATCTGGACTAGTCTCAGCATATCTTACAGATTCTCTGATGTGAATTTCCGATGAATGAACTGTGGACAGCTGAGACTGGCTAGTCTAAGACATTTCAGCCAGAAGGGCTGAGATGCCCTACACAGCATCTCTCATCTCCATTGCTCTAGTGGAGAGGGTCTGAGAAAGAGCAGAGGAAATCACATGTGTCTTTATGATCCTCTGCTTGTGTGGAGTTTGCTACTACTCTCTTGT
Organism: Marmota monax; assembly: GCF_021218885.2. NCBI lineage: Eukaryota > Metazoa > Chordata > Mammalia > Rodentia > Sciuridae > Marmota > Marmota monax. The sequence goes on along the minus strand of NW_026695222.1, from coordinate 5,020,135 downwards.
GTGTTTTTGCTTTGTGATACTGGAGTTTGAACCTGGGGTGCTTTCCCACTGAGACCCATCCCTCGGGGTCTTGCTAAGTTGCTGAGGTTAGCCTTGAGCTACTGTCATGATTGATGAAAACAAACCACAGGGTCAGTTCTAGAGACAATGAGGAAGGACACTATGAAAGGGTCTGAATAACTGAGCCTTTAATTCCGTCAACCTGCCACGAATATGACTCCACACTATTCTACATTTGTCTTTCTTCCCAGTTAAAAATTAGATATTTTAGACTCCAAATGAGTTGTTGAGAACACTGTAACACCACGCCTTGTTGGTTTAGGAAGGTAATACAAGTATAATAGGAACAGTAGAAAATGAAAGGCTCTTTATGATTTTAGGCTGATCCTGGGGAAACACCAACAGAGACTCCAAGTGAAACCAGGACGACTCCCTCAGAAAATGGGGTGAATCACACTACATCCCTGGCACCCAAACCACCTTCCCAGGCTCTGCACAGCCAACCTGCTCCAGGTAAGCGATGTGAAAGCAGAGCTGCACCAGGTAATAAAGAGTGAAAAGCTTATGGTGCCACTGAAGGGGGCAGCGTGGTTCGGGTGGCTGTGTGATTTCAAGTGCAAAAAGCAGCACAGACCTGCGTGAAGAGTGGATGGGTGAATGCATGCATGCCAAGAGGACTCAAGGGCTCATGGGTTCCGCTGGCCACTTGAAACTCCCCCAGGTTTCCTGTGTCTTTATTAGTGGTGGCAATGTGATCCGTCTGCTGGCAGGGTTTGTGAAGAGTTCTTCAAGCAACTTATAAGCAACTCTGCTTTAGAAACGCGTTCTCAGTCGTACTTTATTAAGTCTCTGCCAAGATCTCCTTTCCCTTACTCCAGCTTGCTTTTCAGTGCCCTTGAGTGTCTACCATGTACTGTGCACCCTGCTTAGTAGGGTGCATTATATTATCTCACCCTCACACCAAGCCCCTATGAAGAGATTCTATTATTGTCTCCATTTTGCCGATGAATAAACTGCAATTTTTAGGTGATACAGTATCTCCTTAACCTGTGGAAACCTATGGCAAGACAGACACAGTTCCTAATAGTTTTTGTGGATACTCCAACCAAAGCTACGCTCAAGTCACCTTTCTCAGAAAAATCCTTTGATTTCTCTGCAGCTCACTTGACCTTTAATCTTACACGGGTTTATGTAATCATCTCTCATTGTTATGTATGTCCTATTTCTGGTAATAGAAGGTGAGCTTCCTAGGATAAGCTTCATTTGGGTCCTTGCTTTGTATGTCACAGTGATGAAGGCTAGTGTGTGCCAGTATTTGACTTGTTAAACTTGATATTTTAAAATAATTTGATGAACAGAAAATGCTTTTTAATTGGCATAGAATACATGGCAGAAATTCTCCCTTTTCCCGAAAGTCACCATGTGGCAAAATCATGGTGCAACGTTCAAAAAACTGGGACATTAACACTGACACAATACTCTGAGATGAACTGTGGACCTCGTTTGAACTTTGGCTGCTTTCCACTAATGTCCTTTAGCTATCCCAGATTCTAACTCGGGATCCCACATTGTACTTATAAGTCTTCTTAGTCTCCTTTAATCTATGGCAAACCCTAGTGTTTCCTGGTTTTAATAGCCTTGATCATTTTGAAGAATTCTAATATTATTTTGTAAAATTCCCCCCATTTGAGTTGCCTAGATATATTCTCCTGAATAGACTGAGTCCTGAACTTTTAGGCAAGACCACCACAGAAGTTATGCTGTGTCCTTCTCTGTTCAGCATATCAGGGGTGTGATGTTAATATGTCCCATCTGCCACAATGTGGGAGCACTTGGTTCAGTTATTTTCTCCATGGAAAGTTAAGATTTCTGCTCTTTGATAGCCAAGGGAAGATTCTTTGAGACTATGCAAATATCCTGTTCATCCTTAAATTTTGGCAGCTGATCCATAAATGGATCTAGCCTGCAAGTGCTCAGCTTTCGATTTTTAAAAGCCCACTTGTCATTCCTTATTTGCCCAAAAGGTGGCATTAGCACTCCCTAAATGGAATTTGTTGTTTTGATCCAGGTGGAGGGTTCTTTTCTCTCCCTATATGTGAATGAAGCAGCTATATAATTTCACATATAATTAGGTTTGTCTCAAAATTACAAAACAAAGACTTTTTGGAGTAATCTTGTTATAAATAATTTTCTACCACCATTTTTCATTCTTAGAAACTTAGAATCAAGGACTCAAAAACTTAGAATCAAGGACCAAACTTTTTGAAGGTTATTTACTTTGCCTTTGTATTGCAGGTTCTGTCAAGGCTCCTGCCAAAACAGAAGATCTTATTCAGAGCGTCCTAACAGGTAAATACCACCCTTCCCCCACCCCAAGCTCCATGGAATTTTGTAGGTGAATATTAGACACTGTAAGTATTTAGAGAATCAATTTACATTTTTCTCTGAAAAATGAGATCACTAATATTTCTTCTTTTAAAAAGATCTAATATTTCTTCTTTTAAAAAAAATATAGGCCACATTACATGATGTAATCAGAGAGAAATAACCATAGTTAGTAAATAGGACCTTACTGGCATAAAAGTAATATATATTTTTTACAAGATAGCTATTTCAGAATCAAAGAATAGATTCCTACTGGGTGTGGCCCTGGGAACAGTAATGCATTTCTTCCTAAAATGCTGAAAATTAACTGTATTTTAGAGATGCAGAATGTCACCCATTTGTGACCATAAAATGCATGGTGTTTAAGAACCGTGATACAGCTTAAAATTATTTTAAATTTGGTTAGTTTTACCTAAACTAGTGGTCCTAGAATCAATATAAGCTTTCTTCAATACAATTTTCAATAAGTTGTAGAGTCCTAAAAATATTTAAAATATTTGATCCAATACACAACAGAAATGTACAAGCACGTTCACCCAAAAGAGCACCTGGGTTAGAGCCAAATGTCTACAACCAGAAGGATGTAAGATCCATGAATAAGTTGTAACATATTGACAATATAGAATAGGATACAGTCATGAGAAAGTCACACACACTGATGTGGATAACACTCCTAAGTGTAATGCAGAAAACAAAAGATTGGCAAAATCCATTCATGCCATTAGAAACCCAGAATTGGGTTATACCTGGTAAGGGCAGGAACCACAAAGAAGGTGTCTGGAGTGCTGGCGATGTTCTGATTTTTCACGTTGGTGATGGTATTTGAAGCATGTTAACTTTATGAAAATACACAAGGCTGTGTATTTAGGATTGATGTACTTTTCTGTAAGCATTCATATTTCACAAAAATACACAAAATATGCATGGAAAAATTACTTGAGGAGTACATTAGAAGCAAACAAAATATCTTAAAAGTCTTAGTTCCATAGAAAACAGTATCACATTGATGCTTAAAATAAGTATCCAGTGTTTTTCAAGAATACATTAATGTGCTGGGCCAGGTGGAGCACACCTGTAATCCCAGTGGCACGGGAGGCTAAGGCAGGAGGAGAGGAAATTCAATGCCAGCCTCAGCAACTTTGTGAGGCCATAAGCAACTTAGCAAGACCCTATTTCAAAATAAAAATTAAAAGGCTGGGGATGTGACTCAGTGGTTAAGCACCTCTGGATTCAAATTCCAGTTCCCCCAAAAATAAAAATACATAAATGCATAGACAAAATACAATGGTCTGTGGCAATGTATTAGCCTTATTATGTCTTGGTGACTCATTCAGAAGGAATGTTTGTGTCTATATAAATGGACATTACCTTTATACTTTAGAATGTGTCATAGGAATAGACTTCTATCTACATACTTTGAAAATATATTTTTTATTTGTTTTTATTTTTTTTATTTTAGAGATCAAACCCAGAAATAGGCCATATCTCCAGCCCATTTTTCAATTTTTTTTTTTTTTTTTTTGTATTTTGAGGCAGGGTCTTTCTAAGTTGCTTAGCACCTCACTATAAGTTCTAAGTCTGGCTTTGAACTCATGATCCTCCTGCCTCAGCCTTCCAAGTACTGGGATACAGGTACTCACCACTGTACCCAACTATAATACAGAATTTTATGTGAAAATTTTATCAAAAGTTGGAGCTCCTTTTTTAAACCATTCATAGCTGATATACTGCGAATTATTTTTAAGGAAATGGGGTTGAATCTATTTCCCAAAATGCAGCAATTCCTTGGGATTATAAATTCTTAATGTGATATCTTACCATGATGAGTCAGTTTGGACCTGAAGGAAACCATTAAATAAATGTACCTGGTTTTCTCCATGGCTTCTATCTCAAAAAAAAATTTTTTTTAATAAAAAATGTTAAGAGAATAGACACATTTAAGGGAAGGAAGTGTATTTCAACTACTTAAAGATTTGAGCATTTAGGAACATAAATTATTGTTCTGATTTTAGTGTTTATCCACTCGGCATATCATTTTATATTCAGGTCTGTTGTTATTCATGGCATATATTATTTCTGAATCTCTTGACATTTCTAAATATTTATGGTAACATTTTTTTTTGTTCCCCAAAGCAAAAAGTTCAGATCAAAGGATGGAAATATGTAAACTTTGACTTAATCTAGGTCCAAGTCAATGATAATTCACTGAAGCTAAGACTCCATCAATTGAAAGACACCCATTGCTCATATATTGCTAAGAAAGAAGAATCCTGCAAAATTTTGGCAGCCCATTGACCATAAGTAGTATTTTTATTTCAGAAATGTGAACATATTTTTAAAATGCAGATTCTAGAATCTATGAAATATGTCAGCGAAACACAGATTGTTTTAAGGTCAGGCTCTTTCCTAATAAATGTTTCCTCAACATTGAATATGATGCTATATAGGCTGGCACTAATCCTTGGGATGCCTGCCTGCAAACTAAATTAAAGGGTGCTCCCTTGAGACATCTTACTGCTGGATACTGTTGAGATACCTGTACAGATGTATGGTGTCTTTACTGTGAGTGGTCCCCCATAGAGATGGCACTAGGGAATCTGCATAATTATTTACTGAGCCTCTATGGACACAATGTCAAAAACTGTTAAACACTTTCTGTGAATTCTTTCATTTCATTATAAAGTAGTACAAGTGTTTTAAATCCTTGAAGTGGCTGCCTTGGGTGTCCTGCCCAGATTTCCCACACATCTGGTATACCAGGTCCCAGCTGTGGGAGGGGTTGGCTGCAAACAGCTGCTAGCCTTCCCTGTCTTTGCCAAATTGCCCTCAGCCCAAAGGAAGACCCTGGTCCAGAAGATTATGCCTCTGCCCACTGACTATACAAAGATGTGAGAAACTGACCCTCTTGCTTAAGAGCAGACTGAGCCTGGGGGACAATTCACCCTCCTGAGCTTCCCTGGGATCAGGCAGAAGCTCAATAGCAGCTGAGACACATCCTTGTTCAGCTGCTGCCCCTGCCCTATGTGCCTGCTTCATCTCCCTCCCCTGCCTTTAGTTAGTCACATGAACCTGAATATTCCCTTGTGGGCTCAGCCTCTAAGGAATCCCAACTTAAAATAAAATAAAATACAAGTGAAGAGAAGTTGGTAACCCAGCCATGAATTAGCAGGAGATAGAGACAGACTAAAACCTGGATCCATTTGGCATCTGACTTTACTCTTAAGCTTCAGTTGGCCAAGATCAGACAGCTGTCGCTCACAGAGCAGGTTGCTGCTCCTCTGTACCGTCAGTCCTTCCTGTCTCTTAGCTCTTATGCTCCTTGGTTGCAGAAGTGGAAGCACAGACGATTGAAGAGCTAAAGCAACAGAAATCATTCGTGAAACTTCAAAAGAAGCACTACAAAGAAATGAAAGACCTGGTGAAGAGACACCACAAGAAAACTACTGACCTGATCAAAGAACACACTACAAAATATAATGAGATTCAGAATGACTACTTGAGAAGGAGGGCAGCTCTGGAGAAGTCAGCCAAAAAGGACAGCAAGAAAAAGTGAGTTAAACGAGTATCTGTTTTACCACATGAAGAGTCAATTCCATGGCTTGCTGATGTTGTGTTTTTAATGCCATATTGTGTATTTATCCCACCACCAAAAAAGAAAAGCCACCAAGCACTTTCCATTCTCTATAACTCTTTTTTTTTTTTTTTTGAGGGGGGACCAAGAATTGCCAGGGGCACTTAACCACTGAGCCATATCCCTGGCCCTTTTCATGTTTTTTACTTAGAGACAGAGTCTCACTAAGTTGCTTAGAGCCTTGCTAAATTGCTGAGGCTGGCTTTGAACACGTGATCTTCCTGCCTCAGCCTCCCAATCCGCAAACAGCTCCATTCTGTATGGTTTTTGAGTCACTTTTGCTTGTGGAAAGAACTTACTGATTTTTTTCTTTTATCATTCTCCCCCTCCAACACCCCCTTCACCTCCAAGAGATGGGGCCTAGCTCTGTTGCTCAAGCTGTTTCTCAACTCCTGGACTCAATTGATCTTCCTGTCCCAGCCTCCCAAGCAGCTGGGACTATAGGTGCACAGTAGCAGGCTCAGCTGTGACTTTCTTTATTTAGCTGAATTCTTAGAATTGACATCAAGTTTTCCTTTAGTTCTTTCTGCTCATGGACCTAATCCCAGTTGACTGACTGCCTATATTACAGCTGCCAATCTGGCAGGTATAAAAAAAAAAAAATGGCCTTCTGTCCCTAGAACCTATTTGAAGAGGCAGCTTGTCTTAGAGAAAACAGAAGCCTCAATTCTTGCAGCCCTATCTCGCATAATGCCCTGCATTATGTTTGGGACCGGGGTCCCCACAGCCTCATGTACCCAGAGCTTGATGGGAGAAGCATTTCCTCACACAGGCATTCAGCTAATATTTATTTAATGCATATTATATCCTGGGGACTCAGTAATGAATATAACCTGCACAATTTTCACCCTCAAGTAGCTAATGAGGTAATATGGGAAATATAAGCAATTAACAACGAATACCCCAAATAATTTCAGACTGTGATGAATACTATCAAGAAAAGGATAATGTGATAGAGATTAGCTTGGGATAGGAGAGCTCTTCTGACATGTCAATCTGTAAAGAGGTGATACGTAAAGAATAAATCATAGCCAACTATGTAAGGGATGAGGGAGAATTATTCCATGCTGAGGGAACAGACAATGCAAAGGCCCTTTGACAGGGGAAAAAATGGATTTGTTCCAAGAACTCTAAATTTGGCAAAGTAGGTGAGACAGAGTAAAAAATGGGTAGAGTGAAACAAGATGAGGTCTGGGAAATTGGAGAGAGAATCATACCACTGGGTTTCTCAGAGTTTGTAGGAATAATCCAGAATTTATGTAAGTGCAATACAAATCCACTGGAAAAAAAAATAAGTGGAATTGTTGTGTCTAACTAATATTCTCAAAAAATGATTCCAGCTGATGAATGAAAGAGAGATCCTTAGCTGGGCTTCTCAGATAGATACAGTCACCAGGGATCTTCTTAGTCACAGGCTCTGATTTAGCAGGTCCAAGGTGGGTGATGCTGTTGCTGCTGGTCGATGGATAGAATTCAAAGTGAGGACTGGGTGTGGGAGCCAGGTGACCAGTGGGGAAACATTTTCATGAATCCAGCCAAGTGATGTCATATAATGGTTTGGTTTAGGATGATGTGGTAGACATGGAGAGAATAGATGGATAGCTGACTTTAAGAGGAGCCTAGGATATGGGGTCGGAAACTTGGAGGAAACCAATCCATGTGGAGAAGAAAACTCATGTGGTCACTCCAGGCTAAATCTATTCACGGACTTTTATCTAGACCAGACCGATATATTCATATGAGGTACATGAGAATCGCTCAGAGAGCTTGCTCAAAGACAGGCTTCTGAGCCTCAACACAGCGTGCTGTCACATGGGCCTTGGGTGGAGTCTGAGCTTATGAATTTTCTAACAAGCTGCCAGGGTTTGTCAATGCGACTGGTCCAGACACTTGCCATTGATGGCCCTGGTCTAGCATCCTTCAAAGTCATTTAAAAAATAGAAGGGTGGCCTAAAGGGCTCGTTGGGTCCAGTCTCTATCTACCTTCCCATCCTTAATCCCCAGTGCCCCATACAAAACCCTGTAGCTCCTACTTAGATCCCACCATGATAAAAGAGGGAATTAGGATTCTCCTGCATAATGGACTTTCTAAAATTGCAAATCTCTGCCATGAAGGCTGCAAGCCCTACCTCTAAACTCCAACCAAGGTATGTGCCAGCTGTCAGAATCCCAATTTTTGGATTATTGATTTCCATATGAATTTCAAAATATCATTTGCTCTTAGAATTCCACTTTGGGTTGGTATCATAGCTTACCCCAGACTTGGTGGACACTAGTATGACTGACCACACAGAGATTTCTCTTTTTACCTTTGGTAAGGGGCTGCTTCCAGTCCTAGACAAGCCCCTCTACTACGTGTCAAGGAAGATCCAGGCGTGTAGACTCTATTGGGTTCCTACAACTGCCATGCGCCACTAACTCTGTTGGGTTCCTACGACTGCCATGCACCACTACCTTAAAATAAATATATTGCTTCATAGTTCTGGAGCCTAGAAATCCAAAATCAAGGTACCAGCAGGTACCTTTTCTGAAAGGCCTAGGGGAGGAGCTTTCCTTAACTCTTCTAGCTTTTGGTGGTTGTGAGAAATACCTGACATACCTTGGCTTATAGATTCTCTTTGCACAGGCGTGACTTAGGATAAGGTAATAATTTCCTTATTACCTTAATTTCCAAATAAGGTAATAAACTGAGCTTCTGGGAAGGACATGAAGTTAGAGGGGACACCATTCCACCTAGAACAAGTCCGGAGCATTTATACGCACTGTCCCATGTATTTCCCACAGCAGCACCATGAAGTAGATACAGCCATCACCAACCCTGGACGAGCAAGGACCTGAAGTTCAGTAAAATGGTGCCCCCACCAGTAGCACATGCAACACACAAGGCTGCAGTCAGAGTGCAGCCATAGCATGGTACCCACCCCCACCTTGCCAAGAGCCCACCTGTGTCTATGAAATAGTAGATCTGGAACCTGCATCTCTGCAGGCATGTGACTGCTTCCTGGAAGTGTTTCTAGAGTCCTACAAAGGACTTGGAATCTTTATAACTGCCTTTCCTTCAGTGTCTTACATCATGAATGGATACATGAAATAAAAATACCCAAATAAACAAATTTATTTATCAACTATCCTGTAAGGTCCAAAGTTATTCTTCTAAGTTTAGATTCCTGGAATGTCTTTGAACATCCTATGCAGGCTTGTAGTATGAATTTATTGACAATGAATAATATTTTGCAAAGTGTAGCTCTCTAATCAATAAGGTTCATTTTTACATACAAATATTCAAAATTTAATAATTAGGGAAATGGAAATAAAAAATGCATTACCTTAAATTTTATTTTTGTCCTTTTGGGACACAAATAATCTTTATCTTTCTGAGCGTTTATTGAACTAAATATCAAAAATATTTATAACACTAACAGAATATTGTGAAAGGCATTGTACTAAAATCTTTGTAAACATTCACTCACACCATTTTAAAAGTAAAATGTTATTTGTGATATTAAAATATATAGTTTAGGAGATTTATCATTTCCAAAGGCAAACATATCTTTTCAATTTCAATATATATTTGGTATTTTAATGAATTATACATCACAGAGGTGAAAAAATCTTTTAAATTATTTAAAATTTTCTCTCCACTTCATTCTCTGTAATTACAGTGTACAAATTACTGTAATCAGATACCCTGAATTTCCATATATTGGCTAATGAATGAACACAATATGGTCAAAGATAATCCACTGATCTGCACAGCCCTAGGAAATCATATGTGGAGTTAACTGTGCAGTTATTCAAAGCTTTCTGGGAAACATCGTCATTGACTTTCTCATTAAAGAGTCTCTCAGGGGCTTGACTTATAATAATCTCCCCTGAGAAATAAAGCTTTGTTCTTTAACTGAAAATGTGATAAATCAACCTGCAACTGCATGAGCATGTGAGCCAGGAATAAGGCAGGCAGCATTCCATCCTTCCTTTCCACCCTTGTTGAATCATCTTATTTTGATGCCAGGCCGGTGATAGAGGTAAGATGCATGTTTTAGATCCATATTGTGACATATGACGTAATGGGTGCCTCACTTGAAAGCACAAAGTGCAATACTTGAGATTTAAAAAGTAACAAAATCATCTTTCTTTAGAGCTGGAACAGTCTTAGAAGCCATCTAGGTGAAATTTATCACTTCTTCAAGGAGGAAGTTAAATGCTAAAGACATTAACATTTACCTGCAATTACAAAGCTGGTATAGGCAAAGTGTGGCCTAAGACATCTCCAAAATTTCTCCTTCAGTGATATGTGCATATATGTTTGCTTATTCATTTATTTACTTATAAGTCACATTTTGTAAGCTTCCAATAGAGTATCAAAATAGCATCATAGGTGACATGTATGTAAAAATCCTACAAAAATAAAAAAAAACAGTACACACTCCCATACACACATGAACAAACTGAACTTTCATCCTATTACCTAGATCTTTGCTGCTGTCCACATGTTGACTATTGAACTCTTGAAAATGGCTCACCTGGGCAAGGGGCACAGCTCAGTGGTAGAGCAGGTAGAGCTTATGCAAGGCCCTGGGTTCCATCCCCAGCAACAACAATTAAAATGTGGCTTGTCAATATTGAGATATTATGTAATAGAAAAATTCACACCACATTTCTAAGGGTATAATATCAAATAGATCCTTTAATTGTATGTTGAGTTTATAATATTTTAGATGTATTAGATTAAATAAAATATACTATATTTTATACTGTTTATTTATTTGTTAATTTGCTTACTCGTTGATTTATTTTGGTGGTGCTAGGGCCTGAACCCAGGGCTTTGTGAATGCTAGATCAATGCTCTACCACTGAGCTACAGCACAACCCCTCACTTATTATTACTTTTTAAGGAGGTTACTAAAAGTTTTAAATTACATGGAAAAATATCATGTGTAGCTCACATTGTGTTTCCACTGGACAGTACAACCCATTTAATGTAATTTCTGTCCTTGAACACTGAATTAACCTCTTAGTCTCTGAGAAAAGGAAATAAGGATCAGATAGTTCTCCTCATCTGATTAAGGGAAACTTACTTATTCTTTCAAGAGAGACAAATGTTTCCCAGGACTAAATTACCATAGAATCTATTTCATGCATCTTATATAAGCAGCATTTGGGAATAATGCCTTCAACCCTGTTTTTACAGAAGATGCGGAAACATTGTTCACCTAGATGTGTTTATATACTATTCCTTCAAAAAACAACAACAACAAAAAAATCATCAAGTACATACTATTTAAAGATACATTAGAAGAAACAAAGCCACCAAGGTCTTGGTTATGTCTCTCTGCCATCTCCCTTATTTCGTGATAAAATCCTGAAAATACCTTGGAATAACAAATCGGCATCATGTCCATTAGATTATTTTCTTACTCAAATTATCCATTGTCTCAATTGAGCTTTCCGTATAATGTGCAGAACAGTTCACTCAAAGATAATCTTTTTTCAGACATGGCGTGCGATGATACTGTGCTCTTGTGAAAGGCACAGGTGTTGTCTGTCTGTGTCTCCCAGGGATGCTTGTCCACAGGCAGGTATACTGCAGCACCCCTATGCTGTGTCCTTGGGCAAACTGTCTCACTGAGATCCCGGGTCCTCACATAATTCTGGAGAGGATCATGCCTAAATAGCAAGCTGTTGTGAGTGCTCCTGGCACATGTTGAGTAGTCAGTAAATGAGAGTTGCCTCTGCTGTGGTTCTTGCAGCTGATTGAAGAAACACTTTTACGTTCTGGCTATACTGACTTCCAACTACACAAGATGATAAATGTAACTTATGCTTATGCCAAAATGGCAGCCATCTCAGAAAATTCAATGCAAGTATCCATGAGTTTGGGAGAGTGGTGGTACTCATTTAGCATTGTACATAAAAAAAGAAAATTTGGGGAGAGTTCTGCATCTTTTATTTGACTAAATAAGATCTTATCACCAGCTTCCTGTGGGGCCAATGATGCTAAGCTAATTTAAAGAAAAAATAATGGAATTAGTAACAGCTGATTCTAAGAAACATTCTCTTCCTAATTCTATCTGATTGCTAGCAAAGAAGATGGAGGCAAAGTCCAATGTGATGAATGTCATGGGTGGTTTGGTCTGCTTTCTGAGGGCTGCTCCATATAAACAAAAACAGCAAATCTCCTCTGTTTCTTGTTCCCAATACTCTGTCTCCCTTTCTATTGTTTTCTACAAGTGATAATACAAAGTACAAAATTATACGAAATCATGACATGAGTTAGGGAGAATTGTTTTAACCTATTTGCACATGAGTCCTAACCTTATAAAGATCTGTTTAACTCTTTAAGAACAGTGCAGAGAAAGTCCTCCTGCACAGAATAAGCACTCAGTATGAAGTGCTTATTCTATGAATATGATATATATATCACTACATGCATCTCCTTTCCTTTGTAACTGAAGCACTTTGAGGAAAGTACCATTTGGGTAGTGATGTTGCTGCTGGTGATGAGAATCAATCAGTGCCAAGTTCAGTTTCCCTAGAATGTTGAAGATAGAACTCCTGAGAAATGCCAAGGCAAGCCTAGAAAGCAAGTTTTATTTAAAAGATAGAACAGAGGTAGACTTCTCTGCAGAGAAGGGGCCTCAGAGCTGGGTGTTGAGGAAGTGGCGGTGTCCTGCCTCTTTTATACATGTTAGAATTCCTTTGTTCTCTTGGCCTCTCCTACCCAGCCTGACTATGTGACTGGTAGCCAAAAGGTGGGCCAAAGATGGGAGAGAAGCCTTCCAGAGGTACCTCTCTGTATCTGCCCAAAAGGTCAGGAAAGGAACTACCCAGGAGGTACTTCATTATACTCCTATAACTCCTTAGAGGGAACAACAATTCCTTGGAGACAGGTATCCTTGGCAACTGGTGGAGGAGAAGGGGGAAGGCTTTATAGATATTAGCATTTCATTTCCTCCTGAATTAGCCCCCATCTTTCTGACACAATCATTTATTACCTACACTGACTGTCATGTGCCCTGACCTCACTGATATCAATTAAGTTGATTCAGCCCCCAAAGAACCATATTTTATAATGTGCCCTTGCTATTAAGAATCTTTAAGAAACAGAACTCAGAAGTTTTCTGGGAAGGTTATCTGCACAGGATGTCTGTACCTGTTCTCTATTTTCAATCCATAACACTCCATATGCAAAATATGGCACATCTTCAACCTTCCCCAAGAGAATTCACTCAACATAGTAAAAAGTTTTTAGAGAGAAAATGGAGCTGGGATGACATTGTACATGCCACATTAAAATCAAGTAAGTAAATAAGAGGAAGGTCTCAAAAACCTTTACTAGACAGTGTTTTTCCCAAACAGGATTATCATTCTCACCACCCCTACAGTTAGGACTCTCAGCTTCCTGGCTTGGTTAGGACTCTTAGCTTCCTGGCTTCCTGAGCTTCCTTTTCTTTTTGGCCCCTGCCTCTTCCTGGAGCAACACAAATTTCATTTGTTTCTGTAATTTAAGATCTTCTGTTGCCAAACTTGTCTTTGAGGTCTCATCCTCTAGAACAAGTGGCTTATCAAAAAATTATTTCCAATATTATTGAATTCAACATTGGGCTTATCAAAATATTCATTTCCAAACACGATGGCTTCTCTAGGAGGAACTCTTGCAGACAGCCTTCCCTGTGCTTTATTACCACCTGTATGCTTTGTGAGCCAAGCTTTGTGTCTTTGCAGATCAGAGCCCAGCAGCCCTGACCATGGCTCATCGACAATTGAGCAAGATCTTGCTGCCCTGGATGCCGAAATGACCCAGAAGTTAATAGACCTGAAGGACAAACAACAGCAGCAGCTGCTTAATCTTCGGCAAGAACAATATTATAGTGAAAAATACCAGAAGCGAGAACATATTAAACTGGTAAGCCCAAGAAACATGATTTATGTTTGGGTGACTGAAATCTCTTTCCTATAGAAAATGTTTTATGCTCTGGCGTAATTCAAAGGGCACAAGGGCAGGTGCGAATGGTACCATCTTGGGAGACCATGGAGGCCACCAGTTGTCTATCATGCTAATATTTTCTACACTCCATGATTCTACCATCTTCACTAAGCTCTTCTCTATTCCCTCAATGTGGCTATGCTTTATTGTTTTTATTGACCCTAACTCATTTGGGGGATATGGGTTTTGGGGGTATCTTTGGAAATTGCACAGGAAAGTAAATAAATTCTTAGCCTTACTTAACAAAATTAAGAACATGCTGCAAGTAAATCTAACATTTTCTGTATCACTGAGCTTCTCAAGAAATGAAAAAAAAAATGCACAGCTCACTGTCCTACATTTTAAAGAGTCAACATCTGAAGGACCAAGGACTGATAGGAAATGTCATCTTTCCAATTTCTGGGACTCCCTATGGAGACAAACACCATCCCCTCCGTTAAAGATCAGTTTCACTTCCCACCACCATCACCATTTTTTTTTTTTCATGGATTGTGACATTTTCTCCCTTGTTGAGGTCTTGACACACAGTAGGGACATAATTAATATTTAAAACCAGCTATATTAAATAAATTCAGCAATAAAGTAGTCTTGAAAACAAAGTGGATTCTCTTGCGGAAGTGCTAAGAGCCATAGCCCAGTAGGAATGATGCATGGCATTTTTGGTTGATGCCAGCAAGCCATTGAGATGATAATGATTATGTTAAGATGTGCATTCAATTGGAGATTAGACCCCTGCTGTCCGCCTTGGCTTGCTCCTTTGGAGCTCTCTCGGGACTCCCGGAGAGTTCCCATTGGTTGGGGAAGTTCAGTAGGAGGGAATTCCGGAGGACGGATTTCCTATTGGTGTAGTGTGTCCCGGGAGAAGGCCTTGTGCATGGCATTCGCGGGAGTTTTGAAAATAAAGTCTGTTCCTGCTTGAGTGGCTCGTGATTTTGTGCCCAGCCAGACTGCGGCAGGGAAGGTTGAAGATGTGCCATATTTTGCATATGGAGTGTTATGGATTGAAAATAGAGAGCAGGTACAGACATCCTGCGCAGATAACCTTCCCAGAAAGGGAAGTAGCCTCAAAAACAAATCAAATGAGTAATCTTAATAAAAATTAAAGCAGTGAATCCAGAGGAAATGTGTTGTAAGAGGTATTTCTATGATCTGTCAATTTCTTGCTGAGGGTCTGCACATATAGAATTCTGAGGCTGTTTCTGCTTATATGGTTGGAAATCTGCAGATGGTTTAGCCATTACTGTGTGAAAGGGGATCACTGTGAGTACTTACACCTCCATGATAATATGCAAAGGATTCATATGAATGGGTTATCAAAAGCCAGACTCCACTTGACCAGTTATTCTCAACATAAGTGTAAGTCAAGATAACCTGGAAAATTTGTTAATAGATACATTGTTAAGCCCTATCCAAATTTTAATTCAACAGGAGTCTTGTAGAGGTAGTGTTGATTATACTTCTGTTCCTAGGAACATGCTTTGAGAACCACTTCCTGGTACCCTAAAGGAGTATCAGAGCTTTGTTTTTAACAATCTTCACATAATTTTGATGGCTCACCTTGTTTTGAACTTCCAAAATAAGATGGAAGCAGTGAAAGAACAGTCTGGCTGAGCTTGGTTTGGGTGTGAGGAGGGGATTGCCTTGACAGACCTGAGAAAGGCAATACCAGTTTTAATGGGAGATAATGGCTTTGAGACCCAGCCATGATCATGGCCATGTGACTTTCTTCACTGAGTGACCCAGGCCTACTACTCTAGAATATAATGATTATAAGAATAAAAGTAGCAACTGTGCATTGGACCCTCACCATGGGGCCATAAACCAAGTCATTTATGGAAACTTAATTCTCATACCACTGGCCTTTGTTACTATTTTCAGCCCATTTTGTGTTTTTTTTTTTAAAAAAAATAGAGAAAATAGAAACATTTTTTTACTTTTCCAGGGTTCCACAACTAGAAACTGGTATTTGGGGGATTTGATTTTTGGTCTTCTGATGCTGGAGCCCCTACTTTAGGACCATTATGTAGGTGCCTCTTATAATTCACTTTCCATGCCAAAGTCCCTAAACAAGAACAAAAACAAATAAGTGGGCAAAAATATGCCGTATACTAGGTAGAAATAAGGGCTTAAAAGAAAAAAAAAACTATCATAAATAGAGAAGTTGGAGCGGAGACTGGGGCAGGATGAAGAGTGGGTTTACATTTTTAAAGGAAATAAATAGGTGGGGAAGGACTTGCTGAGAAAGCAGCATGTGAGTCAGGAGGCAAAGGAATGACCCCTACAACACATGGAGGAAGATTTTTCTAGGCAGAAGATATGACACACATAGACTCTGGGATAAGAGTGGGCCAGATAGAGCAGGGTAGCTCTGTCTGAGAAAGATTATAAGGTGTCAAGTTAGAGTGATAGAACTTTTGGGGTGGGAGACACATCTTCTTGGTCTTTAGGCTTTTCTAAGGCCACTGTGTTTCACTTGGAGTGAGGTGGGAACTGTTGAAAGTTTTGAACAGTGGACTGACATGATCTAAAGTCACAGTGACCACTCTGGGTCTGTTTTGTCCTGGACATGGTGAGAACTGGTCCTCCAGGCAGGGGCAGTTCAAGCCAACCGTGGACCAAGAGGTTGAGAAGTGGCATTCACCAGCAGATGACTCAAGTTCACCAATAGAATGAATGTTACTTAGAAGTCTACAAAACCCAGCCACAATCACCTGGAGTTTCCCCAGGGACCCAACCCTTGAGCAAGACTCCATTTTCCAAGAAAAGAAACATGGCAATTTTTTTTTTCACAAAAAAAAGACTGTGGCAGAGTAAGAGAATATCCTAATATTCATAGGAGATTTCCAAAATAAGAATACTGAATATAGATTAAAAACAGAAGTCTAGATTTCCCAAGAAGGCCTATTGGGAGGAGTGAACGTGAGCTGCAGAAATGGGATGCAGAAATCACAGAAAAGAACTGAAAAATCCAACACTCTAGGAGCAATATCTAGATAAAAAGCAGCATATGTAATTCCAGTAATAAGGGTGTGAAAATCAACTCAGTAGGTTTTCTCCTGAAGGAGCAGGTTGGTTTAAAGGTCCAGACAAACTTATAAATGGGAAAACCTCACCCAAGAAGCAGAGGAGGTGGTATACATTTTAAAATTTTATCTGTTCATCTATTGAAGGGCATGTAGGTTGGCTCCACAGTTTAGCTATTGTGAACTGTGCTGCTATAAACATTGATGTGGCTGTGACCCTGTAGTATGCTGTTTTTTTTTTTTAAGAGAGAGATAGAGAGAGAGAGAGATTGAGAGAATTTTTTTAATATTTATTTTTAGTTTTTGGTGGACACAACATCTTTATTTTATTTTTAGGTGGTGCTGGGGATCAAACCCAGTGCCCCGCGCATGCCAGGCGAGAGCGCTACTGCTTGAGTCACATCCCCAGCCCCTAGTATGCTGTTTTTAAGTCCTTTGGGTATAGACTGAGGACAGGGATAACTGGGTCAAATGGTGCTTCTATTCCCAATTTTCCAAGAAATCTCCATACTGCTTTCCATATTGGCTGCACCAATTTGCAGTCACACCAGCAGTGTATGAGTGTAACTTTTCCCCCACATCCTTGCCAACACTTATTGTTGTTTTTATTCATAATAGCTGCCATTCTAACTGGAGTGAGGTGAAATCTTAGAATAGTTTTGATTTGCATTTTAGAATTCAGAAAAAAAAATAAGTACATTTCTATGTCAGCCTGGCCCTTTTGGAAAAATGTAAGCAATGTATTCAAAATGCTCATTTCTTCTACACTATGATTGTGGATTTGGGCTTCAGTGAATTCCCAATGCCTTTTGAACAAACAAGTACAGACCTTTATTAAGAAGTCAATGGCTGGAACACTTTGGATTTAGAACAACACAATGTTATTTCATGGCCACTTGGGGGCATCCACAGTTTATTCTACATGCCTTTAGCTGCTATATGTATACCAGATCTACCTATCAGCTTCACTTGTAATAACTAGAAATTATTCTGCCAGGGAATCTTTTTAACTGAAAGGTACCCAGAAGTTTCAGTTCTCTTTGGTGGTGGTTTTGAGTGATGAGCAGGTTTCTCAGGCTAAATCAGACCAATGGAAATGTAATTAAAAAGTGAGTAGGCCCCAGGTAAAAAGGAATATTTGAGTGATGAGAAAAATTAAGCAAGAGATATTTCATCTCCCAGAATTTCTTTGAGGATTAAATACTAATGTGCTTTGGCTAAGGATTATACATTTCAATGCTGGTACCCACAGATCAAGAATCAATAGAAAAGCCATAGAATTAATAAATTACTTCACAGATGTTTACTGAACACTTCATATTTGTACAACACTCTGATAGATAGAAATAAAAATCAATTAAATGTAAGACGTGATTGCTGCACACATTCAGGGAGTATGTGTAACTAATAGTTCTAATAAATGAAAGCAAACATGTAGCAATAATTTTCCTAACTTTATAAACTGACAAACTCTATAAATTTACTAACTATGAATCAACATAATATCCTAGCATTATAAATTAATAAACCCTTCCTTCCTTTCTTTTTCTTTTCTTTCTTTCTTCTATTCCCCTCTCTCCCTCAGCACCCCTCTCTCTTTCTCTGTGCTGGGGATCATGCCTAAGGCCTTATGCATGCTAGACAATCACTGTACCACTGAGCTATACCACCACACCAGCTCCTCCATGTATTCTAATCCATTCTAATCCATCCATTTCTCCCTTACTTCCCCTTGACCTTGGTACCTCATAGTCTTGTTACAGATCCTCTTGGCTGTCACACCAACAATCATTCCAAAACCCCAAACCAACATTAGTACCCACTAACCTGAGTTCCCCATTTCCCTGCCAATCCCAGTAGACTGAATACTATGTTTCAGACTGAAATCTCTGGGAAAATACTTATGGGCTATAAATTAAATGGCAACATCAAAATGTGATAGCAATGAGTAGGGCTCTAGAATCAAATGTCCTCATTTTAGGACACTGTTCCCTTAAATGTTCTCATCTGCCCAGTGGAGAATGGAATAATTCTCACCTCTTTCAACTGTAAAGAAGAGAAATAACAAGCACAGAAAACATTGCTTTTCATGAACCCTTGCTATTTTGGTGCAATACATGAATTGGCTAATAAATTTATACATCACATATAAATGTGTATTATAGCTATTGACATCCTGCTGCAGCTTGAGGGAACTCATCATCTTCCTTTGATGATTCGTATCAGCTCCACATGTTGTTCCAGCTGTCTGGAAAATGCTCTTGCATTTCCTTCCTTTTGAGGTCACCCAGCTGAAGTATATATGCCAGGGGCAATTGCAATGCAGACGTAATCTCTATTGATAATGTAGTGTTATCTGTCTTCCTCTGATATTCTGGCTTTAACCTAGGGTAATTTTTCTTGAGAGATTAATGGTTATGCTTTCCTAAACAAAAAAAAAAAATGACAAATGAGTAAAAGATTTTAGTAGTGAAATAAGGAAAAAGCAATTGTTAAATGTGTTATTTGTGAATTTTCTGATCATTATCCTAATGGTGTTGGTGTTTCTCTCTCTCTCTCTCTCTCTCTCTCTCTACACACACACACACACACACACACACACACAATCCAAATCTATATACTGTCTACAGTCTGCTCCTTTTGCTTAAGCATTATGTCATGGGCAGTTTTTTTCTGTCATGCTTTTTAATGTTGCTCAATGACTTTGTATTATTTCATTGTATGATTGTAGTTTAATTTATTTATTCAATTCCCTACCGATGTAATTTTGAGCTGTGTTTATTCTCTTTTATTATTGATGTTATTACACTAATGTTATAGAGAACATTATTCTAGAATTTCTGGAAAATTGCTCTCCAAAAAAGTTTTGTCAATGTACACTATCACAATGTCTGATATCTATATCTTTCTAGAGTTTTATCTTTAAAAACAAATTACTCCAGACAAAATGGCTGAAAATTGTATTTACCTTAAATTATATTGCTTTACTTATGAGGAAGGATGAGCATATTTCCATATGTGCACTGGCTTTTTGCATTTCTTTTTTCTACAAATGACCTGTTCACAAGCATTCCCTGTTTTACTAGTATGCCCATCTTTAACAGTTAGATTTTTGCATAGTGAGTACCCTAAAACTTATTGGATTAAAACAACCATTTATTTAGCTCATGATTCTGTGTGTCAGCAATTTGGGTTTGACACAACTGGATGGTTCATGCTGTCTTGGTTGGGCTTATGCCTGTTTCTTACATTCAGCTGCCAGTCACAGCAAGCCCTACTCCTGGGGTTTGGCTAATTATCAGCTGTGTCAGTGCAGGTGATTGATCCACTGTCTCTCACCATCCAACAGGCTTGCTGCCTGGGCTTGTTCAAACAGAAGTTGGAAAGGATTCCAATTGAGAGCAAGTGGAAGTGTGCAAGGTCTTGTACAGATCTTATCACTTGTTTCTCATTCTGTTGACAGAAGCAAGTCATAAAACTTGCCTGGAGTTAGGGGCCAAGGAAATGTGCCCTATCTCTTGTAGAGAGCAGCTGTAAGTCACAATGTAAAGAATGCAGATACAGGGAGTAGTATAGAACTGGAACTATTTTGGCGGGGAAAAAATCTGTGTACAGCCCCTTATAGTTTGAATATCAGATTCAATAAAAATCATCCAAGGAAATTTAACAAAATAGAATATAATCATCTTTCTTCATGATAGTATAATTTGCAAAGGATTTTGTGTGAGGACAAATAATTTTTATTTTCACCTACATAACTTTAACTATATTATTTCACCATTTTGAGTGTCTATATCACTATTTCTAAAATTTAAAAAAATTGGACAAGAATGCTTATAAAGTCTTTCTCCAATTGTAATGCAAGTTTCCCTTAAATTATAGAATATAGAGATGATCTAACTTGGATATATTAAAATAATAATTAGGGATTTTAGATTGAAACAATAGATTTTTCAACTTTGGTTTTTCTTTATTTTTGTGCACAATATATATTATCTTAATGTATTTTTTTATGATGTTAATTGTTGACTAGAGAAGATTAAGGGGGAAAGGCAATAAATAGAACCAAATCCAAAAGCAAAGCAAAGAACGACTGATTTGTGTCAACTTAAAAGAAACTTCAGGAACCAA
Source organism: Marmota monax (assembly GCF_021218885.2). Lineage (NCBI taxonomy): Eukaryota > Metazoa > Chordata > Mammalia > Rodentia > Sciuridae > Marmota > Marmota monax. The sequence continues at coordinate 4,998,978 of NW_026695222.1, read as the reverse complement.
AGAGATTCTGCTGTAAAGGAAAATTCCAAAATAAAATCCACAAGCCTGATTATTTATTTTGTGCCCTCTGGAATTATAGGAATCATTGCATTACATCTGGCAAGTGAGGGATGTTGAAATGACATATTTTGCATTAAGAAAAAAGATGATTGACACAGTATTTATCTTCATGGGCAGCTCTTCTGGACCTACTCTTCAAATAGACTGTTGAGAGCCCATGTTTTTTGTCCCAGTTTAGTTAAAAAAAACAAACCAAGTCTTGTCTCCTCTAGTTAGATCCCCTTTTACAATTATTTGAAAGTATCCATTTGAACATTATTGCTACCTTCCTCCATCTAAGTGTTAAGTAATACTTGCTTAATTTATTCTAAATTAAGTGGCCTTAACCTCTTTTAGAATTATGAAGCCTTTTGCTAAAGTTTTAGTGGTTTGTCTGGCATCTTTTCTCCTCAGTTTTAATCAGATATGATCTCGTTTAATTAGTTCAGATGCAAACATTTTCTCATTTTTTTCTATTTTAATCAAATAATTGCATCATTTATGAATTCTGAGCTTTTCTTTTTTATTTTTTTTAAACTCAGGATCACTCAACCACTGAGCCACATCCCCAGCCTTATTTCCCTATTTTGCATTTTATTTAGAGACAGGGTCTCACTGGGTTGCTTAGCACCTCACCACTGCTGAGGCTGGCTTTGTACTCAGGATCCTCTTGTCTCAGCCTCCTGAGCTGCTAGGATTACAGAAGTGTGCCACCACACCTGGCCTGCACCTGGTTTTCAATAACTTTTGTAAACACCCTCATTAACATTTATAGTTACAAAGGGGATAATTCTGTGGTCTATTCTAAGTTCTTATTTAAAGTTAAATTTAAAACAAAATTTAATGAGATTTAGTCTCATAATGCTGCCCAGATTGATCTGGAACTCCTGGGCTCAAGTGATCCTGTTGGCTCAGGCTCCCATATAGCTGGAACTGTAAGAACACTCCACCTTGCCTGACTTGTATATGAGCCATTTTAAATGAAACTTTTTGTAGCATAAAAATAATATTTCATGAACATTTCACGGCCATAAATGCCTGGTTTTTAGTATTTTTTATAATATTTTAAGCCATAATTGAATTCTAAAATCATACTTATGTTCATTGTTTTATAACTTAACAAAGGAACTCTTAGAGATGATTTTGTCCTGATATTTTACTGAATAGGAAACAAGAATGAGAACATTGAGATGGTATAACCCAAGCAAAAACCTATGCTGATAAAACAATACATCTAAACTCTAGCTCCCTTTATCCAACTTCTTGATTTTTTTAAAACAAGTTTTAAAATATTTTGAGTCAAAGGAAAGATTTTTTCATTGACCCATTTACATTTCCCAGAGAGCTAAAGAACTGGCATTTATATTGACATAATTTAAAAGTGAAAAAGAATTTAAAATGTTATGAGTTCGTTGGATAAACTTATTTAACATTGAGTAGGAGTCTCAGTGAAATTTTCATTTTTGTTTCCCTACCCACTAGGATCATTTAAGCATTTAGATTCATGGCTAAAGGTGTAGCTCAGTGGTAGAGTGCTGCTTAGCTTGTAATGGTCCTGGGTTTGATTCCCCAGCACTCAGCAGGTTCGGGGGTGGGGCACTTAGGTTCAAATAAGAAACCACATAAATCCTTTTTTTTTTGCTTACTTCACTTAGCATTATATTCTCTAACTCCATTCATTTACCTGAAAATGCCATGATTTTATTCTCTTTTAATGCTGAGTGATGTTCCATTGTATATATATACCATATTTTCTTTATCCACTCATCTACTGAAAGGCATCTGGGTTGGTTCCACAATTTAGCTATTGTGCATTGTGCTGCTATAAACATTGATATGACTGTGTCCCTGTAGTTTGTGTTTTTAAGTCCTTTGGGTATAAGCCAAGGAGCAGGATAGCTGGGTCAAATGGTGGAGAAACCACGTAAATTCTATTCAGCTAAGGAAAATAAAAAATGATAATTGGTAAGTATGAAAGAGTATCTCAGAGAATGATTAAGATGGTTGCCCTTTTTGACCAAGATATTCTCTTGAAAAAAAGGGAGAATGGAGGAAACCATCTCCAGTGGGACATGGCCCTATGTCTGCTGATGGATCTCCATTATTCTGGCACATCATAGGTGCTCAGTAGATATGTATTGCATAAATGAATGAGTGTTTATCAATTTGAATAGCCAGAACACACACCCCAGAATAAGCATCCACCTCATTTATAAATCACCAGTAATGTGTTTGGTTTTTATATCATGACTTAGTTCAGCTGCATGGCAACTTAATTTTTTATAGAAAAACAATTTATAGTGAAAACTCAGGAGTGGCAGCTCCGACCAGCATCAAAGAAGAGACATTCTTCGGATATTCATGGATGGGGAAGGAAGATGTATTGTGCCCAAAATGTGACTCTTCTCTACTTGGCCTCTGCCCATTTTCCAAAATTATCCTTCTCAGAAGAGACTCCAAATACTCCAACTTCTGTCCACACATTTTTTTTTAATTCCTTTTGATTTAGCATCAGGGAATTATTCTCTTCCATGGAAACCATTTTCTCACCCTCAAATGACTAAACCAAGTGAAATTTAGCATGGAGTTGATAACAAGCATAAAATTTGATTCCCCAAGGCTTTTCTTTCGACTCCTTAAAAGATTTGGGACATTTATCTAGGAGAGTTGTCATGAGTAGTAAACAAATAAGCAAAGTAATTGAGATGTATCTGTTTCTTTGGAGCAGCAAAACAAAAATTATACCAAAAGTTAAAACTAAATGTTGTTTACAGAATTTCAGTTTACCATGTACCCTCTTGGTTTATTTCCTAGAATTCTAAAATTAATCTTTGCTTCTTTTCTATCTATAATGACAGTTTAGTTTCAATGAGGTTTGTGGCTAATAAATTATTGAGTAGTTTTTTTTTTTTTTTTTGAACAGGCATTTCTTTTAAAAGTATGTCTACTAATAAATACATCAAAAGTCAGTGTGCTCTGCCCTTATGTTAGTTAAAAAGCCCTTCAATTGCTGTGTGAAAATCACTCTTCTGGGTTCTATTTTCATACGTTATGCAATATAAACTTTGGATTAAAACCCAGATATTCTTCATCTTATTTGATGATAAGTACAGAAATTTTTAATTTGTAAGAAGAGATTGACTATCCAAACCAAGGAAAGGGAAGGGATAGTGTGCCATTCTATAGAACTTTCTATAGCTCCTAAGCATTCTCTCCGCCCCCAACTTTTGCTTTTCTCTGCATAATATTTTTAGTTTTTTCCAAACCAGCAGATGAGCTTTCCCTTTATCAGCAGACATGGGCACCAAACTGTTTTCTTCCTTTCTCCATTGATATGTAGGAAAGATCTTGGGCCATATGATTGGCCAAGCTTGCAGCCTTTGAGAAATTACCCAAGGTTTATTATTGCCTCCCCTGGACCCATAACCTTGGCCAAGAGATGGGAGTTAAAAGACATAGCAGCTTTCATGGGCATCATGCCAGACAGTCAGAAAGCAGAGGAAGTTCTTCCCAGAGAAGTAGTATTGGGTAGAGAAAACCACAAGTGAGTCCAGAAACCTCTCTTTATAGGGTAGGAAAGAGATCAGTTATTGATGTACAAATATATTCTCATTGCCAGTTTAATATGAGTTTAACAACAATGGCATACTCTTAACAATGTCATAGTATTAATCATTCTGTCTCCTGGAACTTAAGGAGCCACAGTTTAAATGAAAATAGGAAATGCCGCTTGGCAGAATTACAACAAAAGCAATGATCTTTTACAAAAATAGCCGGGAAAGGCAGAGTGTCACAGGGAAGGGTCTGTAGAGAGGAAGAGTAGGAGAGACCCAGAAGTGCACACTAGACAGACTTTTGCATATTTGTCATATGAGCAGAGGTGTTGTCCTTTAAAAACATATTCTTTGAGATTCTAGGGAAACCCCATTTTCATTAGTCACAGGCAAAAGTCATATTTTTAAAAATACATCTAGCCAGGCGCAGTGGTGCGCACTTGTAATACCAGTGGCTCAGGAGGCTGAGGCAGGAGGATCCAGAGTTCAAAGCCAGCCTCAGCAAGAGGGAAGTGCTAAGCAACTCAGTGAGACCCTGTCTCTAAATATAAAGTCCAAAATAGGGCTGGGGATTGGGCTCAGTGGTTGAATCCCTCTGAGTTCAATCCCCGGTATCCTCCCCACCAAAAAAAAAAAAAAAATACATCTAGATATTACATGAAGGCATTTGTTTCTCTGTGAACAAAACCTAGCTTGTAATACTTTTTAAGGAGTTATACCTCAGTGATAGAGTGAGTACTTGCCTAACATGTGTGCGGCACTTGGTTTGATTCTCAGCACCACATATAAATAAAATAAAATAAAGGTCCATTGACAACTAAAAAAAAAAAGTTTCCAATAAGATAGTCCATTGTGGGTGTGTAAAGTTCCCTAGCTAACTCTGAGGTTGGAGTCAGTGTAGCTTCAAAACTGAAGAGATTTTGTTCATAATTATTTCCTGAACCATTATTATTTGTAAGCGCCTATTTTGTGTAGAGCCTGAGAGTCAGAATAAAGAAAGAAAGAAAGAAAGAAAGAAAGAAAGAAAGAAAGAAAGAAAGAAAGAAAGGGATATCACAAGAGTGACATCCTCTTATAGAACAATAATGAAGTTTTTATTACAAAAGATAAGTGTCTGCAATTGATACTTATAGAAAAGCCAATTGAAAGAAAAAAGGGGAAGAATCCCCAAGGGTAGGTTCAGAAAGGAAAGGACATGGAAGAAGGAGACCTGGGCTGGTGTCCACTCCCCAGTCAGAAGCAATGATAGCAGCACAGCTCAAGACAACTTTTTCTCATCAAGAGAATGATCTATATCTGAGCTGTGTCATATTCACAAGGGAGTATCATTGAGGGGAAGGGGAAGGGAACATGAGATAAAGTATGAACATAGGTGTGTGTCTGGATAGTTCTGTGAACAAAATATAATCTACTTTATTGGATATGATGAATGCTAGTGTGGGAAAGGAAATTCAGAACTGGAGCGTGTCATATTTGAAGACAAAGAGCCAGTTATGTCTTTGGGACATCTAAAAAGAAGACTATCTGGGATGAAGAAGAGCTGAGGAGGGACTAAAGGAAGGAAGGAAATCCTTGGCGTGTCCAGAAGGGAGTTAATAATGATCAGAACCAGAGTTCTGTTGCCACACAGCCATGAGATACAGGTGACAGGAGAAATGAGCAAATCTCTATTACCCATTCTGTGTGAAAGGCCCAAAGAGGGAGGTCAAAGGCAATGTACACTTTTGAGCTGAACAATGATACTGTTAAAAATGAAAGAATATACTGTTTTGTCTTGTGTGAGACAAATTGTGAACTTGTATGTACAAATATTGAGGTAGGGATGGTGGGGAGGTATCATCAGGTAGAACTGGTCAACAGGCAGTTGGAGATCTTGAACTGAATTGAAGAGAGTTGAAAGGGGAGTAGTTGTGAGCTTGAGAATAAAGGAGTTTCTTGTGTGTGGTTGGCCACTAACATCATGACATTGAAGTCATGATTCCCAAACTTGGTACCAAGGCACTCTCAGGCACCACACTGAACTCACTGGGGCATATGGGATTTTTTTTTTTTTTTTGGTACTAGGGATTGAACTTGGGAGGTGGGGGGGGGGGGCCTAGACCACTGAACCACATCCCAAGCTCTACTTTTTATTGTTAAAGACAAGGTCTTGCTGAGTTGCTTAGCATCTCACTTTTGACTCATCATCCTCCTGCCTCAGTCTCCCAAGCTGCTGGGATTACGGGTCTGCCGCCACCAAGCCTGGCAGTTGTGGGATATTTTTTTAGGTACGAGGTGTTGTTGGTGTTGTTGTTTGTTTTTGTTTTGGGGGGGTTTGTTTTTGATTTTTTCGTTTTTGGCTGGGAGAATGCTGGGGATTGAACTCAGGGCTTCATGCATGCTAGGCAAACATACTGCTGAACTAAAGCCCCAATACGTTTTTGAAGGAAACTAAACAACAGATGTTGAACTCTATAAAAACTACTACTACTACTATGTTGCTCAGATCTAAGTATTTAATAAATGAAATTGGGTTTTTTTGATTCATTTTTGCCCAAGTGTGCCATGGAGAAATTATTGAGTTCCTAAGGGCTCTGTGAATCTGGAAAATTTAGGAACCTCTGGAGTAATAAAACTTAAGTCCTGACAACTGGCCAATAAGTTTAATAACAAAACAGTTTTTGAGATCTTAAAGCAAAATGAGGTGAATAGCAATGTTCGGAGCTGAATTGAGATAGTGAGGGAGCATATACAGTCATAGAAATGGAAAAAACAGGTCAAGGACAAAACAAGTAAGTCCACATGGTGGCACAGACCTGTGATCCCATCTACTTGGAACACTAAAGCAGGAGGATGGCAAGTTCCAGGATAGCCTGGGCCACTTAGCAAGATCCTGTCTCAAAGTAAAAAAGTAAAAAGGACTGGGATGTAGCCCAATGGCAGAGTGCCTCTGGGTTCAGTCCCCAGTAACCCCTAACAGTTACATTAAAATATATATTATATATAATATATGCTATAGAGATATAGATATGAAAATACATAATAGTGTGTGTGTGTGTGATGTGTTCCATGTCTTGGAGGACAGAATGGTAGGAACATGTTTTTATGCAGAGGGAGTTTATCCAGTGCAGACAAGAATTTTGGAATTTTGAGAGGGGAAAATTCAATGGCTGATGTGTCCTGTCACACATGAGAGAAGACAGCACAGAAAGTAAAGCTTGATCTTGGAAGGAAGAGTGAGGAAACCAAGTTAAGGACTCATGATGTGGTCATTGGGAATTGTATTTGTGTTTTTCCTTAAAGCTTTCACAACCACCCTATGAGAGAAGGATCATCCCTTTCTAGAGATGAGGAAGTTGAGTTCGGGGCAATGAGGTGCTGGCGATTGTGTGGGAGCTGACACCAAATCAAATAAAAGTCAAATTGGGTGGACAAGAAAGGTGTGAGAGCTCAAGTCTGGTATTTTGGTTGACTGGTTGTCAGTACTAAGAATGAGGGCAGTAGGTAGGAGGAAAACAGTAAATGTAAGCAGATGCTGGCATAAACAAGAAAACATTCTGGAGTCGGATACAATAATGGAGATGAAAACATGGAAAGAGAAGTGTGATTATCACAGAATTCAAATGAATCGCCAGAGATTTAACAGTGGCCTGTGTGATAAGGGAGAGACAGTCAGTCCACTGAGATGCCCCAGAAGTCTGGCAAAGCATCCACCTCACCTGGGAAGATCTCAAGAATGCCGATTCTAAGGCACAACCCTGGAATCTACACTTTCAGAAAGGTTCCAAGCAATTCTGATGTTGTATCCAAGGTGGGGTAGTTATGAATAACCTCTTGAAAATCAAGTCTGTAATATTTCATGATTGCTATGACAGTCACAATCAAGCAATGTCTTTCGAATGATCAAATATGCTTTCTGGTGGCCCAAGCCCCAGTAATATTTGTTTAGATTTAAGCCACTTAACAGACGAATGAATCGAATTTTCATTTACTTATTTAATTAATTGATTATTATTTATTTGTTTTTGCAGTGCTGAGGATCAAACTCAGAGCTTCACACGTGCTCAGCAGATGCTCTAGCTGTATGCTCTGCCCCTAGCCCCTTATGTTTGTTTTAAAGGAATGTGGGTACTATATTGTAATTCTTAACAGAATTTCTTCCTTGACTTCTTTGATTCTCTTTGACAAAGACTTTCGAAAACAATTTTAAATACCATAATGAAAAGACACTATAGAGTAGTGGTGAAGGCCAGGAGCCATGGAGCCTGTTTGGATTTGTACCCAGCTCTGACACTTACCAGCTATGTGGCTCTGAGCCCAGGACTTGACCTTCTGTGTCAGTGTGTTCAATTCTCAAGTGAAGACATAGCACCAACTCATAGGGCAACTCTCAGATTAAATAAGTATATGCATGTAAAACTCTCCAAATTGTGCCTAACATATGTAGCACATATAAATTATCAGTGAAAATTTGCTGGATGAGGATTACAGTCAACTCTGTATCTTTGGGTTCCACATCTGCAGGTTCAAAAATATTTGAAAAGAACTCTTGTTTCTGCATTAAATGTATGCAAACATTTTTTAACATTATTCCCTAAAATATATTATAACTATTTATATATTTATAAGTAAATATATATGTTTATATATAAATAGAAAACAGAGCTCAGGAGGAACCTGGTCTTTGTCCATTTACATTGTGTTAGGTATTATAAGTGATGTAGAGATAATTAAAAATACAGGAGGATATGTGTAGGTTATATACCAATGCTACACCATTTAAAATAAAGGACTCCATGGAATTTGGTATCTTAAAGTGGTCCTGGGGTCAACCCTCCACTGCATATTACTATGTCACTATTATAATTACCACTTATATAAGACTAATCAAAAGGAGAATCTTCTCTTTGGGGAACAGCAACAGGGCCTTTCAAAGGAAACCCACACTCTCTTTTTGGTGCTTCAGTGAGAAGCCTTGAGTCCAGTGGCCATAGTCACTTGAGCAATCGCAAAAGCTTCCATAATGCAACAAAGAAAGAGAAGACATTAGTGTGCAAAATTATCTTCATGTAATTGATAAGCACTTACTAGGCATCTAGTTTTCCAGAATTATATAAAGTGCCAAGGACATGAAGAACAAATAATTGTGCCCTTGACTCTTGGTTTGATATGCAAATGGAAACAAAATAACTAAATAATTAACATTCATGCTGATGCAAAATTTAATGGAAGGACAGAAGAGAATTTCTGATGCTCCATTGTAACAGCTGCAAAGACACAAACATCAGCTTATAAGATGGATAACTCATGTCATCCTTGAACCAATTCAACAATGAATGAAAGCTGGAAACCAAGAATTATAATTGACTATTGATTATAACTTATATTTGCATCATGCTCATTTCTAAGTGTGATAGTATCTCCAAAAAATAAAGGCAGTGATAATCTCATTTAAAATCAAGAATGTAGATTCAGAAAATATGGACCCTATTCCCAAATCCCAGCTTCAGTAAGTCATAAGGTAGAGATAGGACCTAGTTCTACATGGTGAGCTCCACATTGTTTTCCCTGAGTCAAGCTGCTGTAACTTGCACAACAATCTAATGAATTCAGTTTAATTAAAAAAAAATTTCACATTAAAGTCCATATGCCCAAATAATATGACAGTTTTAACTTCTGTCCTCTTTTAAAATGTTAGATATCTGGCAAATTTAACCATTATTAAGTATTCATCACAGATTTTCTGACCACAGATGCTATTATTTGGGGTGGAAAGTGTAGGGGAAGGAAGCTCTATTTATGATCATGTAAAACAACAAACTGGTATTTTCTTTCCCCAGCTCATTCAAAAGTTGACAGATGTTGCTGAAGAGTGTCAGAACAACCAATTAAAGAAGCTCAAAGAAATCTGTGAGAAGTAAGCCTTCATTCCCATGGCATGCTTATATACATTTATTAAACACAAGTTACCGTTTGATTTGCCAAATCCCACCTCACCTTGTACTTCTATTTTGATTTCAGAGAGAAGAAAGAATTAAAGAAAAAAATGGATAAAAAGAGGCAGGAGAAGATAACAGAAGCTAAATCCAAAGACAAAAGCCAGATGGAAGAGTAAGTTTAAAAGATCCACTTTCCCCTACAGTGGTCCACTTGACCTTTTGAATATAGCTCTGAGGCTTATTTTTAAAAGGAACCTGTTTTCCTTTTCTTTTTCTCTCTCCCACTCCCTTACCTGGGGACGGGGAACAAGATTCCCTTTAGTTATCTGTACTCCACAGATAGGAGATGTCTGTCACAGGATCTAGGAAGTGCATATGTCCCAAGTTAACAAGTAAATCCTAACACACCATCAGGAGTCCTGGTACCCTCTACCAGAGCACACCTGGCAAGTAGCCTTTGAAAAACTCCTTTAAAAGCCCTCTGATTGTCATGTTATGCTCGAATTCGGGACCCCCAAAAGACCACCAGAGACCCAAGATCGATGTAAGCAGCAAAGAGGTGTTTATTGTGAGCTAGCTCGGTCCTCCGAGTGCACACACAGCAACTGGTGACACTGAGAGGCCCGAGCCTAGGGTTTGCAGCAGTTTTATACAGTCTTTGGAGAAGGCAGGGACTTCACATACATCATAGCATCTCTTAGCAAATCATCACACACTGCGGGAAAATCATAAAACAACTCTAAAACATGATTAGCACATTCACTGGCGGAAACAAGTTGGGTAGGGGTGATTGGTCAGTACAAAAGGGGTATTCATTTGAACTGATTGGTTTAAGCCAAGAGGGGTGTACGTGCTGAACTACATGGTTTCCCAACATGTTATCAACCACCATAAACTACTGGGAGGGTCATCTGGCATCCCAGGTATTTCCCTGTCTCATGCTGATTGGTGGCTGCTAGGGGGTTGCTATGGATCCCCACCCAGCCTGACTGAGTCAGGGACACCTGGCACAGCAGATCTCTCCTGTTATTTGTAGATAAACAACTTTGCAGGGTGGGAATGTGCCTAGGAGTGCTCTGTGGGTTTTTCCAAGAACAAAGGTGATATCCCGTCCTTGGACAGGCTTTGCTCTGAGGTAGAGGCTGGTTTTTCAGGCAGAATCACAGCCCCAGGGACCAGAGTCCTCTGTGTTTCTCCTTTGCTAGCAAAGCAATAAAACAACTTTTTCCTTTTTCTCAAAACCGTGTCCTCCTTATTAAATTGGTATTAGTTGGCATTGGGAACAAGGGCCGAGCTTTCAGTTATACTTGTACCTGGGAGTTATTTTGTTTTTCATCAGAGTAACAGATTCTTAACCAGGCAAGACCCTTCTGTGAAATTTCTCCTCAAATCAACCTTTCAAATGATCCCCTTTGTAAGGGATTTTGTTATGCTCGAATTCGGGACCCCCAAAAGACCACCAGAGACCAAGATCAATGTAAGCAACAAAGAGGTGTTTATTGGGAGCTAGCTCAGTCCTCTGCACACACACAGCAACTGATGACGCTGAGAGCCCCGAGCCTAGGGTTTGCAGCAGTTTTATACAGTCTTTGGAGAAGGCAGGGACTTCACATACATCATAGCATCTCTTAGCAAATCATCACACACTGCGGGAAAATCATAAAACAACTCTAAAACATGATTAGCACATTCACTGGCGGGAACAAGTTGGGTAGGGGTGATTGGTCAGTATAAGAGGGAGATTCGTTTGAACTCATTGGTTTAAGCCATGAGGGATGTACGAGCTGAACTACATGGTTTCCCAGTATGTTATCAACCACCATAAACTGTTGGGAGGATCATCTGGCATCCCAGGTATTTTCCAGGTCTCATGCTGATTGGTGGCTGCTAGGGGGTTGCTATGGGTCCCCACCTAGCCTGACTGAGTCAGGGACACCTGGCCCAGATCTCTCCTGTTATTTGTAGATAAACAACTCAGCAGGGTGGGTATGTGCCTAGGAGTGCTGTGTGGGTCTTTCCAAGGACCAGGGTCACGCCCGCTTCCTTGGACAGGCTTTGCTTTGAGGTTGAGGCTGGTTTTTCAATTTAACAGTGAATTATATCAAACAAAGGGTAGTTCAATAAAATATTGAGGCACACCCAAAGCCTTATAGATAGAAAGTAAAGAGCTTCAGGAAATGACCAAATGCCCACTGTCCAAATTGTCAGGCAACCTTCATTCAGAGCACTTCATGAAAACAGAGCTCATGCCTTAGGAGGAACCTAGCCTTCGTCCAGCGGCTGACAAATTATACCTTCCTCACAGTAGCAATAAGAATGTTAAAAGTTCATAAACTTTCATCTAAAAGTCTGAGGTTCCAGATGAGTTGGTGTAATGGTCTATGCATCATTTGCCTCAGGGAGAAGACAGAGATGATCCGGTCCTACATCCAGGAGGTGGTGCAGTATATCAAAAGGGTATGTGGGTCATTACTCTCTATCCTTTGCAAACTGCATGTGAACATTTTTGTGAGCTCATTGAGAAGTTCTGGAAGTAAAAACCATGCCTTGTTGCATCTGTTTATCACCAGCACCCAGCAGAGCTAATTCAGGGAGCAGGCATTCCATAATCAATGTTTTTGCAAGTTTATTTCAAACCACTCTATGTATAAAAGAACTAATCTGAAAATTGGCAAGAATCATTTGCAAAGACAGGAGCCTAGATATGAAATATCCTTGGAAATTGGGGGGGGGGGGCACAAAGGGCTTTTATAAGGAGAGAAAGACTTGATAGTGAATCAATGGGTGGGAAAGCTACTTCTAAGTGGGATATAAGTCATCTGGGACTTGTGTCTCCTTTTTTTTTTTTTTTTTCCCTCTTTCCTCTCACAATGGAGCTTGGCCTCCTGGGGCTAGTTCCTATGTTCCCTTTAAAGGAGCATATTGCTTTTCTGCAAGCTAAACCTCCCAGCAAGTTATGGGCTTTGTGTTGTTGATGCCCAGAACTAAAGATTAGGGAAGGGGATTATACATTCTGTTATCTGAAGGTCACCAGATGTTTTGGGTTCTGTAAATCTAGATTATTCCGCAGTTAATATCTTCACCACTTAGCTGGGATTTTCTTTAGAATTTAGAATACAGGGCAAAAGGGAGGGCATGTAACTTTGTGGAGGTAAAAAGGAAGGGGCAGCTAAAGAAACTCGGGTACCCCCTCTGTTTATTTTCTTTGTTACTAGGGAATGAATCCAGTGCTCCTCTACCACTGAGCCACATCCCCGGTCCCTCTTATTTTTTTTTTGTTTTGAGACAGTGTCTCCCTAAATTGCCCAGGCTGGCCGTGAATTTGTAATTCTACTGCCTCAACATCCCAAGGAGCTGGGATTACCTGTGCACCAAGGCACTTGCCTAGGAGTCGCTGCTTTTACACAGGGGCAGTTCTTATTTTTAATTTTCAATTTTATGAATGAAAATGTTCAAACATTTTACAGAAATCTAAGTCTATTGTCCATCATCCCATCCCACCCTTTCCTTTGCCCCCCTTCAAAACTTGTCTGGTCTTCTGTAAATGAAAGGGCTATTCTTGACCAGAGAACCACATGACTAAATATGTGCCATAGATTTGAAAGCTTTCATTTTTTTTTCTAAAAAATATATATATACATATATACAAAGTCAAAAGCATTTTTTTTTCTGAAAATGATCCCCCCTCTCTCTTTTTTTTTCTGGGTAATTTATTATAGTTAGAAGAGGCACAAGGTAAACGACAAGAAAAACTCTTGGAGAAACACAAGGAAATCCGCCAGCAGATACTGGACGAGAAGCCCAAGGTAAATAGAACTGAATAATAATTCACAATGATTTCATTTAATTTCCATTCCATAAGAATAAAGCCTTCCTGATTCAGGTAAGTATCTAACACCATTGCAGATCAGGTCTTACATGTGAAACTTTCATCTTTCTCCAAGACAGTAAGAATCTTTTCAAGGATATTCTGAAAGCATTTATCACCAACTGGTGAGCTTCTAAAAACCGCAAGTAAAGGGAACCACATCTGGGTATTTGGTTTCATGGTCTGAGATGTGGCTGCAGTACAGGAATTTTTAAAGTGCCTCTACCCAAGCTAGTTATGCATTTGAAGACTAACCAAGCCTCCTTCTCATTCTGCTCCAAGCATCTTGGGTAATGTTGCAATGTCAGATTCTGTCCAGCAGAGGATGCCCTGCACCCAGATCACTCCGGCTTTTACCCAATAAAACAGTCTCATAAACCAGAAAAAAACAAATCTTTTGTTTCCCCTACAGTAGCTGTTCATTGGGACTTCACTTTAAACTCATAGTATGACTGGGAGGAATATAGCTCAGTGGCAGAGTGAGTGCTTAGTGTGTGCAAGGCCATAGGCTTGATAAGCACCAGTAAAACAAAACAATTATATTATGCTCATTGCTTGTTAAAATGAATCACCTCATGAATATTCAATTGAACTGAATATCCATAAATCAAATACTTTCAGGTGAGCCAACAGCATCTGTTTTAGAATATTCCATCTATCTTGATTTGGTACCAAATAAATTTTTTGTGTATTAAAACAAGGACACTCTTCAGTTTAAAATGCAGAAAATAGTTAAAAATACTGCCATTCTACACAAGTGCTTTTTGAGCAAAGCTCAAGTGTTAGTTTTATACAGTTGTATATTTCATTCCCCAATTTACTTCAGAGGGATTTCTCATGGCTAATTCTAAATACATTGTCATATTTATTTATGCTATTCAATTTTCATTACTTAATATTTTTGGTTCTTAAAGTTTTTAGAAATACAGATCTTCAAGCAAAATTCATGATTATTTAGATAAGTTGTTAATTCTTATGTTTCTCAAATTCGTATTTAATTTAGATATTCTTAGCCACCTTCTCAAACTGCTTGTCCATAAGTCAAATGGCATATATTTTTATCATAGTTTTATAAATTGCAATATAGTCATCTCCCCTCACCTGAGTTTCACTATTATTAATTTTAGATGCCAACAGTCAACAGTAATCTAAAAAATATTGCATGGGATATTCCAGAAATAAATAATTCATAAGTCTTAAATTACATGCCTTTCTGAGTGATGAAATCTGTCATCTGTCCCCCTTCAGCTGCCCCAAAAGAGAATCATCCCTTGCTCCAGTGTAGCCACATATGTATATGGTCTGACCATCAGTCCCTTAGCAGCCTCTCTTATTATGAGATTGACTGCCAAGGTAGCACAGGGTTTGTATGACCCATTTTTTAAAAGTTAATAATAGCCCCAAAGCTCAAGAGTAGTACTCCAAAGAGGCACCAGGGCATAAAACATGTAGGCAGCAAGTAACTCATATTTTGTGGTAATGCTCAGTTCATCTAGGAAAAACCTTACTATATACAGGATTTGATACTATCTGTTGATTCAGGTACCTACTAATGGTCTTGGATCACATTCCATGGATAAAAAGAACTACATTCAGGATTCCTCATTTTTACATGCTCAAATATTTTTAATAGAAGACCAGGTTTGACTAAAATTTAAGAAATACTTTAATAATCAGTCCCTAATGGATATATTCAGATACATACATTTTCAATCCATGCTGTCTGATTTTAAATGTGTCATTACTTCACTGATGTAGTATATTTGCATATAGTGGATATCTTACAAGTCAGTTTTTGTATTTTTAGAAAATCCTTCTTGGGAAATATCATTTTCACATAGTTTTATTTTGCTTTAGGGTATGTGTGTGTGTGCGTTCACATGTGTGCATGTGTTCCCATGCACATGGGCATGCCTGTGTGTATTTTGGTTCAACGATGTCAAATGTTTTACTTATAGATAAAATGCAATATAAACCTGTTAAAATTGCATAATACACTATAAATAACTTGTACAAAGATTTTCCTGTGACTGATCTAGGTCACCATGATTAAAACCAACAAGAGATGTCAAAGCACCTTTTAACCTTTTCCCTGCATATAAACAACCACTGTAGGAACTAACAACTTGGACCAGCTTATCAAAGTGTAATCAGTTGCACTTCTATAGAAGACCCAATTTAAACTGATTTAAACAGAAATAAACCTTGTAAGTCACATTACTGGAAGTTTAGAGGTGTCATAGTGCTGGGAATGGTTAATCTAGGGGCTCAACAACCTCATCAAGAAGCTAGGTATTATCAGTTACCATTGTTATATCTTTCCATCCTCAAACTATAAGGCATAGTCACGAAATGCCTGCCAAAGCCTATGTATTATAACCTTACATAAAAACATTTCAAGGCAGAACAGGGAATGTCTTCCTTTTGTAACCCTTTTTTAGGATGGAGGGAAACCTTCCAAAATTCCCCCAGTAGGTTTATCTTATTGGCTCTTAAAGTACCATGTTCGCATTCTTAAACTAATAGTAGGTAAGAGAGTGTAATTTTCGTGGTTGTCTTAGAGTGATTACAAAGGTGGGGGGAGGATCCAGCTTCTCCTCAACTCCAGGGTCACTAGATACCTGGACAAAATTGATGTTTTATCATTAGAGAGTAAATAGCATTTTAGTAGGTAATTAGCAGTGTGTGGGACAACCATATTTATAGCAGTTTTTAATTTCTTCTTTCTTGGCCCTGTAGAAATAGATCTGAAATGGTAATTAGTAGTTCTAAAGTCTTCACTTTTTTACTGCACATAGGTGCAATGATGAATTCCCCTTTGCTTTGCATCCATGAAGTTGCTCGATGACCATCTTATTGTAAATGGATTTTATGTTTTCCCTTGAAAATTATTGATTCCATGCAGACCAAAGTATTTATTGAAGGGTACTCTTTGGGCCTTACAACATATTTTGAGCTGGGTGTGGTGGCACACACCTATAATTCCAGTGACTCGGGAGGCCGAGGCAAGAGGTTTGCAAGTTTAAAGCCAGCCTCAGCAATTTAGCGAGGCCCTAAGCAACTCAGTAAGGCCCTGTCTCAAAATAAATACAAAATGGTGGGGAGAAAGGAGAGGTTTGGGATGTGGCTCAGTGGTTAAGTGCCCCTGGGTTCATTCCCTGGTACCAAGAAAAAAAAAAAAAAACTGCTTTGAAACCACGACCTGAATACTAAAATTAGAAATATTCTGGAACATAGCATGTGAAGGAAAATTCCAATAGCAATAACAAGGAGAAGTGTGTTAGTTCTCCATCACTATGACAAAAATATGTGAGATAATCCACTTAAAAAGAAGAGAGGTTTATTTTGGCTCACAGTTTCAGAGCTTACAGTCTGAACAGTCTTTTGCTTGGCCCTGTTGCTCTGGGTCTGTGGCAGCACAGTACCTCATGGAAGGAGTACGAGAGAGAGGAAGGCTGTTCATATAGTTCCCAGAAAGCAAAGAGAGAGGGGCAGGGTTTGGGGGATGCCTCCAGTGACCTAACTTCCTCCCAGTAAGCCCCACCTCTTAAAAGTTCCATCTCCTCTCCATAGTGCTTTATGCTGGGGCTCCACATCTTTAACACATGGGTCTTTGGGAAACAGATCAGATCCAAACTATAGTGAGGAGCAATACTAAGCAGTGGAGCAAAACAATTAGATCAAGCAGGGAACATCTGCAGAAAGACTAAAGCACAGGACAGCAAATGAAGGCTGATGAGTAGTCAAGTCAGCCAAGAGAACAGTCACCAATGCTCCTGTAAATGTAGGGCATGGACTAGAAGGAGAAGGGAATTGGCTTTGAAGTCATCCCTCTTCACATGCAGGATCAGAATGGCCATTGAAGCTTAACGTAGAAATGAGGGAAATCGACATGGGTGGAACAAAATAAAAAGAAGAACAGCTCAAGAAACTGAAATCCATCCATCGTACCTATAAAACAGCTTCACTGAGGCAGTTGCTCTCAGAAAGATGAGAAGCCAAGGGATTTTGTAACATCTAGAAACGTACAAACAATTCCACTGCTGAGTTTTGGGTGAAGAATTTAAGCAGACATAATAGCAGGTGTTGTCAAAGACAACTGCAACCTTCTGATGAAGGGGAAGGCATGCAAACTGCCATAAGTTAATAAGGACAATGAGTTCCTCCTCAAGTGCTTTACAGATGGGATAACATTTTCTAACTAGAAACTGACCATGGCTGATCATGGGCTACAGCAGAAATAAATACTATATGACATCATGTTTCTTTCATGGTAACACTGGATATAATAATCCATGTTCTCTTCGTCCCCTTAAGTAATGCTATCATGTGCTTGATGTTCCCAGTCCTGTCCATAAGAGGAAGGAGGCTCTTTCTACCTTATTTTGTTCTGATGATGGGACTATTTTGAGCTATTTTGAACACTAGTCATATAAGCATAATTTTCTAAGCTGCTGGTAAATAACTCATTTTAATAGTAACAAACAAATATAAAAATTATTTTAACAAAAGAATTTCGAAAAGCCAGTGGTTGAAAGTCAAAAGAGTCCGTTATTGGCAAGAAATTGTTCCTCTAGCTAGATTTATAGCAAGTTACCTATGAAGATTAATTGAAAGTATAACTCAACAATAAGTCCAATGACCTAGAAAGACCAAGTGGAGTTCTCATCATTTTTACCATTCTGCAACAGAACATTCCCAGGAGAACGTGCCTCATCAAAACCAGGCTTAAAATCCATTTCATTTACTCCCTGAGCTGGGCCAGCTTTTTAGTCCTGCTCACCTGTATTTGTTAGAGAATCAAGTAGAGAGATCCAATGTGAATGCTTATTTCAGGTTGTCCCACTTCATGACATGTGCAAAGCCCTTTTTACATATAAAGTCTCATTTAAAAAGAGATTTAATAAGTCCCTCCTTTTGCATGAAATTTTTGAGGGCATTACAGAAAATGGAGGTCAGTGGTCCTTACAGATAATTTATACAACTGGTAAATGTTTGACACAGGATCAAGTTATATACTGCTATAGGTAAGTCCCACTGAAATTTATTAAGTTATAAACAATAGTGGGTGTTCTTAAAAGGGAATAATCAGCTGTTTTTCAGTAGAATTCTAAATTCTGGAGAAATGTTCAGCTGCATGTCTATAAGCAGTGAGAAATTTGATTCAGTCCCTAAGTGTATGAGTTCCTAGTTTGAATTAAGGGGTATCTTTTATGAAACTCATAACTGCAGAATTCTTAAGGTGGATAACAAAAAAAAAAAAAAAACACAGGCCAGTCTTCCACCTTAGTGACATAATTGGTCTCCTTGGGATTTCCATATCTGGGTTTGCCAAAGTGAATAGCAGAGGATTTAGGTGTCCAAAACTTGTTAGAAGCAACTCAAGGACCCTATTGCTAATGCACAGAAACCATGCCTCTTGTGTTCCTGTGCAGCTCTGAATTGATCCATTATACAAAAGACCTTCTGTTTTTTTCCTTGCACACTTCAGAGAGATTTATTTTAACATGTTGAAACATCATTCATCAGGAATTGCCTTGAATTGGCTGTGAATATTCTAATGTATATTGATCACTTTATATCTACTGACTCTCATTACAAGAAGAAGCATCTTTTGAGGTGACTTTTTAATGAACTGTCTCCCTAACCTCATAGAACAGTCGATAAATGTGTAATTTACTTTTTCTCTGACACTTAACTTGTCTTTCATGTTTCTTAGGACGACGCAGATTTTCTGTTTTAATTTAGCTCATCATTGAGAGAGGATTCCATGAAGCTTCAGGGCATTTTAATTTATTCACAAAGAACATTTCATCATGTAGCTACTGGTTCTTCTTCTTCTTCTTTATTCCATCAGGGAAATATACACCAATTTTTCTCATTTCCCCTCTGACATCTTTGCAACAGGGCAAGTGACTCATCTTTACGTGAAGTTAAGTCTAGTCAGACCTACTGCTGGCCTCTGAGACAGAGTCCTAAATGTGGCCGATATTACCCCCAAGTGACTGGGGATGGGACCGTTAACTTAGGGATTTAATGTCAAGCCATTTTTCTTAAATGATTCAGTTGTGCCTTCTCTAATCTTTCGCTAGCTTGTGAGGGAAAATGTGAATTCTCTGGGCCACTATCTATCTCTGTTCTACACAAGATTTTTTTTTCTACTTTATCAATGAGGACTTGCCTTTTTAGAAAAAAAAAAAAAATATATATATATATATATATATTCATTATTTTCTTGAGTATGAAACTCAGACATATTTACTTTTATTCTGGTAATTACCAAGCTATTGAGACAGTTTTGACTCCATTTGTCCACTCTCAACTTATTTTTGAAATTTATTTTAATTCTATAGACGTTTAAACTCGTAAGATATGATTATTCTATTTTAGACATTAGTGTTCATTTAGATTTGCCTATGTGTTCATAACTTTCTTTGCTATACATTTTTCCTATGTCTCAGATTATTTGGGAACACTGACTCGTATTTTCTCTAGAAGTTCCTTTTATGTGATCCACAGTAAGAAACTCATTGGGGTTTTTATTTTTGGTTTTTGCATTTTTCCCCCCAAGAATGTCCTTATTTTTTTTTTTTAATGTGGATGAGAATACCCATTTCTTTTTATTCTGGGATGATACAGTCACTGATTATAGAATTTAATGTTGGCAATTATTTTTCTTATAGTTTGAAGGTAAAACTTTACTGTCCTCTAACTTCCACTAATTTTTAGTTAACTATTCGTTTAGTTATTTTGATGATAATTTTTATTTTTCCCCCTTTGGCTGCATTTAGGAATCTATCTATCTATCTATGAAACATATGTTTATATTTTATACATATATATTTTTATAGCATACCTGAATATGTGTTTCAGGTGGCTAGATGGATAACATCAGTTTTATAAAAACTCTGAGCTAACATGTCAATAAATAATGGCTTATGTCCAATTTTTCCCCTTCTCTGTTAGGGTTCTATGTGCATGCACATATATTTTTGCATATAAGATAAAATGGACCACCTTACTTTACTTTCTCTCTTAACCCTTCAGTATTTTCCATCTTTTTATCTCTTTGTGCTGCCCTGTGGATAAATTTTTTCTGACCCTTTTTCTGATGCACCTATTCTTTGCTTAAATTGCTGTTTTATTGACCCTCTGAGTTTTTAACTTTAGGTTTTGCATTTTATATTATTTCTAGAAGTTCTATTGGTCTATTTTCAAATCTACAAATCTGTATGTCATACTTGTTGCAGGGAAGATTCCCTGTGAGATCTCTCATTCCTGGTTTTGCTTAGGGTCCTTGTCCATCAAGAAAGATGAATTCAAAGTTTCCAGCTTTAGCAAAAACTTGTCAGGTCAAAATAGATTCCTTGCTTATTATAGGTCAGGGTTCACTGCTCCTTTCAGTTTGGTCCCAATCATTCTTTCAGTTTTTGTGGTTCTTAGGGTATTTCAAGGAGATAGTTTTACTATCAAATTGAGTTTTTTAAATTGCTTTCAGGGAAGGATGGTCCAAATACAACCTAATCGAATATTATAAGAAATAAGAAGCCCCCCCACCCCCACCCCATGATGTTTCTAAATGTTTTAAGTTAGTTAACATCTGTATTACTTGGGATTCAACTATGGAATCATAATGAACAGGATACACTGTGTGTGCTACAGGGAGTTGTTGATTGCCTCATTCAACCCAGGGGACTGGCTTTATGCAGTCTTAATGATGTCTTTCCCTCTAATGCCGGACTCTGGTAGACAGGCAGTTTGAAAGCGAAGTTTAACAAGTAGTCTTGGTGACTTGGGTAATCTGCAGGAGCTGAAGCTCTGTCACAGATTTGAACACACACACACACACACACACACACACTGACACACACACACACACACACCCCACACACACATTTGGCCCAGGAGTCAGAACAACTAAAGACCCAAGGGGAAGGGGAACTGACTGAAGGCCCAGCTGCTGCTTCTCAACCACCAGACAAATCAACAGAGCAGCAATATAGTGCCTGTGTGCTGTAAAAAGGCTGCTGCCTCTCTCAACAAGTCCTCCAAATCTCCATGAAACCCTTTGGAACTCAAAAGAAATGGAATTCTAGGAAATATATTTCAACTGAGCCACATTGGCACATTACAAAACTATTACCTTGTTATGTAAAAATTAGAAATTTTCTTATTTAAAAAATACATTGACTTTCTCTTGAAAAATTAGACTACATGATTATAATAGAAAGAAGTAAACAAATTTCTAGAGCTGCAAAGAAAAACTCCCCCTTAGCCTGTATGGTACTCCCTTGTCTGCTTCCTGGATTTCTGTTGCCTGTTGGCCCCTAGAAGGCAACAGATTTGGAGATTAAGACAAAATTGCAGCCGGACATGGTGGCGCATGCTTGTAATCCCAGTGGCTCAGGAGGCTGAGACAAGAGGATCGTGAGTTCAAAGCCAGACTCAGTAAAGGTGAGACCCTAAGCAACTCAGTGAGACCCTGTCTCTAAATAAAATACAAACAGAGCTGGGGATGTGGCTCAGTGGTTGAGTGGCCCAGTACCTAAAAAAAAAAACAACATTGCAACTTAGAGTTACATGAATGCCATTGATTCCTCATCCCTTTCTTTACCCCATCAGCCTTTTTTCCACCTCCTTCCCTGAGGATGAGACAGTGTGGGAGCATGGCAATAGATTGTATTGCATGGAAGGCAGAGGAACATGCCTCACCTGCACAAATTGAGGATTATGTGTTGGTGGGGTTCAGAGTTTCCCCAGCAAACACTGAATTTAACATCAGGGATAGGATGAGATCAGCCTCAAATATTATTTGGCTTTCATCTTCCCACATGCCATACATGAAAGAAGTCTACACAACCACTGACTGATGGAAAACTTTGGGTTCTATTTCTACTTCTGCCTTCCCGTCAACATGCATGATGTATATGAACTTTCCTACTACTTGATTTTTTTAAATTTTGAATATATCCCTAGTGTTTTTTTTCTTTTATTGAAAATAGTCAAATGCACACACTTCAAACACTTTATAAAGCAAAAATTACAAAACTTTAATTGATGTCTGGAAACGATTACCTGATTTTACTATGGCCTTCAACATTTTAAGGGAAAGAATAGTCAAACTCCATCTAAGAGAAATATTTATCAGCAGAAAATCTGAAAGGAAAATATATTAGGTGCTTTGAAATATTTGATGAGGCAGAGTATAGAGGTCAAAGAACAGACTGTCATAAAAGGTCCAATGTGGGGCTCTTGGACTGAGAAAACATTGAAGGAAGCTTTGGTTCAAAATAGGAAAGCAGTTGCTAAGAGCTGTGCTCTTTTGCAGGTATTAAGCCTCAAGCCAAAATAGTCTAACCAACTGCTTAGAGTTCTGTTTGTACATTTTAAACAAAAAACAACTGACACAAGTGTTCTCCGTTATTGTGATCATTAATTGAATCTTTGAATTTGACAAGAATTTGTAGCTGAAACCAAGCCTCAAAAATGGGTTTTGCCCTAGGTAAACTTGCTTGTTTACGGGGAAATTTGTACTAAGTTACATCCCCAGTCCTGCTTCCTTTTTCTTTGCACCTTGTATATTACCCCTACCTCTCTAAAACAATGAAAAGTAACTCTTAGTTTGCACTGATATAATTCTCAAATTTGTTATTGGGTCTTTGTTTTAAGTGGAACCAGGAGAACTGTAAGACTCGAAAATTATTGTAAAGCAGTTAAAACATCTATATAATTCTTGAGGTACCAACCATTGTGCAACCACCTTGGCTAATGGCCACCATCAATTCTCAGTGGATTTCAAAATGGTCTACTAACAGGTCTTCCTGCTGCCCTTTGTATCCAGTCACAATCCATTCCCAGCATAACAGCCATAATAATTCTTGGAATCAGGTCACTCTTCTGTTCAAGATCCTACATGGCTTTTATGTCCCCAGAATAAAGACTGAAAGATACAATGTGATCCAACTCCCCTTTGCTGCAGTCCATTTTTCTGTCTTCATTGATCTGTTCTTTGTTGAGGTCATATTGGGATTCTTGCTCAGCCCCAATGAGCCAGCCCAATCCCATCTTGGGCTGTTGTATGGACTGTTTCCTCATCTTCCAAGTCTCTACTTGGGCAGCTCTCCCCTGTCTTGCAAGTCTTTCTCAAATCTGTCTTCTCAAAGAGACTTTCCACCATCACTCTGTATAATTGGGCAACCTTTCTGTGCCACTCTCCTATCGTGGTCTTTCTGTTCTTCTCTACTTTCTGTTTTTCATAGCACGTATCACCTTCTCCCATTAGATTATACACTTCTTCCTTAATGTCATTCAATGTCAGTCATGCCCCATAAGAGTATAAGCTCCACAAGGGGAGGGACTTTGTCTGATTTCTTCACTGATGCTTCCTGATGCCCGTGAGATCCAGACACCCCAAAATAATACTTGACAGATAGTTGATATTCAATGGAAATTTTTATTTTTGAAAATGTAAAAAGATTCATAAATTTTGCATGTCAATTCTTTCTCAGGGACCCTGCTCAGATCCCTCATTCTAATTTTAGTTTATGTGCTTTTGAAGGGAGGACCAATAAATATTCTTTGAATTTATGTAGAAAGTTAATAAGATAAACTTTACATTACAAAAGTAGAGCTCTTAAGGCTATGTTCACTGGACTTCATTGTTCCACTGAACCAAAGCCTTCAATAATTCTGCCTCATCTTTTCTTTGGTTTCTTGATGGCAGTGGGATTTTGTGGAGAATTTTTTTAAAGTGGTAGTTGTGATCATATTTGGTATCTAATCCCTGGAAAGGATGGGGAAGAACCAAGGAGAACTTCTGGTACCATGCCACACTGGAGGTGTTGGGAGAGATAATGGAGTTGTTAGGCATTACATCTTTAGCCCACAAGGCACACCAGGAGACCTCCCAGATAAATAATTTAAAACACCAGGTGACTTAGAAAGCAATTTCATTGCCAAAAAAAAATGACAGCCTCCCTTTTTTTCCACACAGGGGGAAGGTTCCTCCTCATTCTTGTCGGAAACTTGCCATGAGGATCCCTCTGTTTCCCCCAAGTTTACTTCCCCCAACCCTCCAGCTCTCAAGTGGTGACCACCGTCCTTCCTTCCAGCCAGGTAGGACTGGATGGGAGGGCTCGCTTTTGAGAGAACGTGGTGTGTGGCCATCTGGTTTCCAAACAGCATGTACTTGCTCCTTACTCTTCATCCGCCCTTCTCTATGTCCCCATGTTTTTCTTGCTCCAGTGTATGGCCACACCCATGATGGTTTCTGGTCCTTTCTTGCCTTCCTCTGGTATTTATTTCTTCATCATTGTGGTCTCTCTTCCTTATAGACCTTCCATTCTTCCATATTATCTTTGTGCTCTTTCCTCTTTTGATTTCTCAATTTGCAAAACTGGATTTCTTTTTAATCTTCATCTTTCTTGCACTCAGAATATTCTTCCTACTTTTGAAACCTTTTTTTCTTCCATTCCTGTTTCTCACTGCTCTGTTTCCCCAAAGTCCTATTATCTTAAATCTCAGATCAAATTAATTCTCAGGGAGTCTTTTCAAGACACTCCACTCGTCTCACCACACCACTCATTTTGAAAGTCTAACAAAATTTGTAATTTGCTTTATTCCCACGTGGTGTTAAGGGGGCAGCTCCTGATTTTCTGATCCTGAAGAAACAAGAGGTCTTTGAAATTGCTCACCAATGTGGATGTTTGGGCCAGGAGCTATTGATTGGAGAAAATTGCAAGCTCAAAAGTTAGAAAGGGACTTTAACTTGCCAGTGAGGTGCATCGTAATATCTATTCTTTTCCTTTCACTAATAAGGAAACTGGTCTACATCATTTCAAAGGGCATGTATTTCAGGGAGAAAAGAAGTACCCTTGTGATTACAAATAAAGCAAACATCTATAGCACAGTAGGTTATGTTTGACAATATTTGATCGTATGTTGCAAAATAGCTAGTAGAAAGGATTGGACTATTCTCAACATGAAGAAGCCACACATGTTTAAGATAATGGATATGCCAGTTACTCTGATCAGATCTTAACAATATCTTATACCTTTATTGAAATATTACGCCATCTCTTATAAATATGTACAATTATCATGTGTTTGTGAACAGTTGAAACATTTTAAAAAATTTAAATAGCGAGTTTCTATTCTTGTATATAATGAAATAGAGTTCTATAGCAAGGCTTGGAGCATTTTCATCTTCAAGCATTTATTAATCTGTGAAGTAACACAGTTTAGAAACTGTAATATCAAAGAATTAAGGAAAACAACTTTTTTACTGAGAAAGGGATATACATTCCTTCACTTCGTCTACATCAAGGTTTGAAACTCAGTGTGTTGGAAGGGTGTGCGAGTTATTTGGGCATCTTGTTTAATTGCAGACGTCTTGGTTGGGGCCTGATGGTTTGCCTTTCTAACTAACTCCCAGGATATACTACATTTCCACAGACCACATTCTGACTGGTAGGATTCTAGTACATTTTCTTTCCTGGCTTTTGCTAGCTTTAAACTGTCTTTGTGCTATTTATTTTCTTTGAAAAACATTTTTAACCTAATCACAAACTGGCCCTTTGATGTCTTTTTATTTTCTCCTGACTGTAACATAACAGAGAGGGAGAGAGAATGCCCCCTGAGAGCAAAGGCCCAGCCTGACCATGAATTCAGGCCATGTCCTCTTAACAGTGGCAATTTTGTTCATATGTGACCTTGTGATAAAGCTCACTTTGGAAGGTGGCACAGACAAGGGCCATGCAATATTGATTTCCAGTTTCTATGGGAGCCTCCAGGGAGAGAGACCTTGAAAATGCTTTTGCATTTGCATGTAGAGGATACCCTTCAAATCGTCAATGGTGAGCATCATTGGATCTTTGTTTTGGGGTTTCAAACCACAAGTAGAATATTGGATTTTCTCAGGGGATGCAAATGACAACGGACCTAAAAACATATGACTTGGGTTTTGCTTTTCAAAACAAATACATAGAGACATCAATGTTATATTTTTGTCCTTCTGCTCCCTCAGGCTTGTGATAGCCTAATCACAGCTTGTATTCCCTTCAGAATGTACACTGAGCTTCCTTTTATCAAAAATATTTATTTTTAAAAAGATACAAATATTCCCAGAATATCTGTACTTTCATAAATTTTTAATCACATTGTTAGTTTTAGTCCCTTTAGTTTCCCACATATAAAATGTGGCATAAAAATAAATCGGTTTCACACTTTCTGTTAAAAAAAAATAGATCTCATTGCTAAGAGAGAATAGAAACCTAATTATGCTATTTTATATTTGTAAAAAGAACAAAATGTTCTTTTATAGCAGCATATGAAATATAGATTTTCTACTAAGTTTAATGTTTCTGCAAACATTTTCTTTCTTGCTTACTTTTTCATTTGACATTTCCATTTATACACTAGCTGAAAAACACAGTCAATGAATTAAAAGTCCATAAAGTTATTACACATTCGCTTAAATAAACATATTTTTTCCCATGATAGAAGATTGAGCCTGAGAATACATTTCTAAAATTGTGAGTGAAACTCTTCATTGATAAAATCATACTCCTTCTTATCACCCTGGAGATTACTAGGTGAAAATGAACAGGTGAATCACACTTTTAATCCTGGTACCTTCTATTTTGAATAGCTACAAATCATTGCAGAGTGAGATTTAAAACAAACAAAAAATAATGTTTGCTCACTTTCTGTACATATGAACCTTTAGATAAAGAAAAGTAGAGTGATCAATTTCTAAAAATAGCAATGACATATCATTGGAAAATTATAAACATATGCCAAGAATATCTTAAGTGCTTCTTTGTTCTAGATTATACCTATTTCAATAGCACAAAAGAATGGAAAACACAGTTCCTAAATGTTTTAAATTAATAAAATTCAGTTTAAGGTCATAGAAGGACATGAAACATTCTTTCTGATGAAAACAAGCAAAAATGAGCATTATCAGGAACCTTCAAAGCACATTACATGTATTATCTTCTTAGTCTCACTGTTATATATTTGACTATATGAACTTTACTAAGGTCTCCTGAGAAGTACCAAACCTTGCACACACCACAGGTATTGTGCCTTTAGGTTGTTTTTTTTTTGTTTTTGTTTTTTTGTAAGCATCTGAAGGCATGGTTTTATGATCTCCATATCAGCATGTTTGACAGCACTTTCTTATTTTGATGCAGACAGGCAAGCAATATATTGTGTGTCATCTGTGCCTCAGTATACCCATCTATAAAACAGAGATACGACCAGTCTCTTTGTTAAAGGAAGAAGGTCTTTTAGTGACTAGAAGGACAGATACCATCCATATATACCAAATCAGCCTCCACAAGATTATGACCAAATCCTGCCAGGGATTTAACCCCCAAGCCAGTCACAATATCAGGAGACCTTAAACATCACAGGCAACATATTTAAGTTGATGAGAAATCCCCTGTTTTTAACAAATGTCTTTGAGAACAGCTCCCAGTGATAGGTTAACAAACAGATGTGAACATGAGATTAAAGGAATAATTCTAAAATCTGGGCTCAGGGTCTTGGGGTCATGCCCTCATGCTTTCTTTTTAAAAGCAATTTACCTACAGCTCTGCCAGGTTTAGGTAAAGAGGATATGTTGCATTCCACAGCAACCCACCTGTTATCTGCTGGAGAAATGCAGGCCCAAAATGCTTATAAGAAGAACATAAATTACCCTGAAGGGGGGACTTTTGTGGTTCTTACATAGGCCAGATCCCAGAAGTCAGGGAGGTAAGGATAATCCTCCACCAGCCATGAAATCTATAAGAACAGGTTCCAATTAGAACTGGTCACCATGGACCAAAATGACCTAGAGTTATCGTGTGCAGTGGGGACTTGTAAGTCTGATGTCATCCTGCAGTCCGTCAAAATCAATAGCTGGTCCTGGGAAGGACTCTCTGGATACTTTCCTCAACTCCTGATAAAACTGGAGGGCAGAAGGGTGCACCATCCTTCTAGTCTCTCAGAGGAACCACTCTCTTCCCTTCCTTGAGCGTGTCCCCTCTTCTGTTTTCCTATCCATTCTCATAAACTCATGCCGGCTACTTTGAGTGACATTTCTGAAATCTTTCGGTCGTGATCACAAGAATTGGTGAGAAACGGTTGCTGTGATTGCTTCAGCTCCTCAGCAGGCTCTTGCCCTATCACACAGAGACTAAATTTTACCAAACAGACTTGTGAAAGCAGGACTCACTTTTGGGACATCCACCATTGACTGCTGTATCAGTGGGAGGGAGGGAGGCAACTTTTGCTGTGCCCATCACATCCAGGGGGAGGCAATGCCAAGCAGAGGGGTTGGGGGGGCACTCCATGACCTACACAGGTAGGTCAAGAGATTTTGATTCAACCTTTCTTGCACAGGGCTATTGAAGACTCACAGCTTGTTCTCAAAAGCAGCAAGAATGAAGAAGTGCACACTCACCCCTACCTACTCCCAAATTCAGCTTTTCTTTCTCCATCTTTTCTTTTTGTTCTCATGTGCCATTTATCTTATGGCTGTAGGTACTGAGTTCAAAACAGAGACTGACTGATTTTGCTTCCCTTGAGAACTTCTTGCTTTCCTCCTCCACCCTACCCTCCTAGTGAAATCATCTCTTCCCCCAGTCCCAGATCAACATCCTTGTTAATGAAGCCTCCTTCTGAATTGAACAAGAAAGGGGTTAGGGGACACGTGGCCCTTAAGGAGAGGCCTAATTTTATTTGTTCAGCCATTGTCTTTCATTTGGATTTCATTTATTCATTCAAGGCCTATTGACTAGACCCTCGTGTTTACCCCTGAGGATACAAGGACAGCTAAAGACACATCTTGAAAGAGAAATATCTCCTTGTCTTTCCATGTAAGTCTCAGTCACAGAGCACCAAGGGGCTTCTCCAGAGCATATGACAAATGACCTTGTTCTTTTTTTTTTTTTTTTGTCTGGAGTTAGAGTAAAGGGAACTGCTTGGGGCTAAATTTTGAAAGATTTAAGCATGAAATAAGGAAGGTTTTCTGAGCCTGTAAGAATATTTACATATTTCAATACATCCCTGGGGTGGTGGTTGGTTTTTTGTTTTTTTTTTTTCCCCCTTTGAAGATCCTTAAACATGGAGACAAAGAGCCTGTCTACCAGCAGAAGGTTGTTTACAGGTGACCTTTTTAGGATCCCCTTTGAGTCTGTGAAGGATATGATTCATTAAAAGTCAGAAGTTTGACACTAAAATAATAGATAAGAGATCCAGAGAATTCAGGATGTGGGAAGACTCATTAAATAGATTTGCATAAATATCATGCTGAAAGATTTAAGGAGTCCATAGTTTAACTTATAGAACAAAGGAGCAGAGATGGCCTAGAAAAAAAATTGAAATCAATATTGTGCTTCTGAATTAACAGCTATAGATTGTTGTATTAACACCTGAGAGATGAATTCTATAGTTATATCTTAATATGTAAGTTGGTGTTCTCATTCTGGGGAAAATGACCATTGCTCATTTTAAGAGTTCTACTTGTGTGTACTTATTTCTGTGGCCTCTGGGAACTATGCACGTTTTAAGTAGCTACCATTGGTTGGATAGTGTTCATGGGTTTTTCTTTATTAATTCAAACAATAGTTATCAAATGCCTACTACAAAGAAGCATTAAACTAGGTGCTGAGAAAATAAAAAGATGCACCCTGACTCACTTCAAAGGGTCTATTATTTAATACTGTACAGAGTGGTAGAAAGAAATGGTCTGCAGTGTTGTACAATTTTCACATCCAATGTTCAATATGCAGTAGCCAACTAGCCATAAGTGTTTTTAAATTTTTATTTTATTTATTTATTTTTTTCTTTTTATGGAACTGGGTATTGAACCCGGGACACTCTCCTGCTGAGCTACATCCATAGCCCTTTTTATTTTAATACAGGGTCTCTCTAGGTTTCCCAGGCTGGCATTGAACTTGTTATTCTTATGCCTCATCCTCCAGAGTTGCCTGGATTACAGGCCAGTGACACCCTGCCAGCCATAGGTTACTACCTGCCTGAAATGTGGTCAATGCAACCAAGGAACTGAGTTTTTAATTTAATTCTTGTTTAAATTTAAATGTGAAACAGCCACAGTCTTATGCTTCACCTTAACATCTAATGTGTAAACTACCATTTTGCCAAGGATTTGCAGTGGGATAGACACTATGATCATCATTATAATAGAGCTATTTACAGGGGAGAAAGGACGGATGCACACTTAGGAAAACCGAAGAGGGCTTCACAGAGGTGGCAGCTTTTGAGCTGAGACCCACAGCCCTGAGTCAAAGTTCATCAGGCAGAGGAGTAGACAGAAAGGCATACCTCATGACATCATGAGAAAGTCCAAGATGCCAGTGTCAGGTGCATTGTTGTGGAACTTCATGTAATCTCATTGTTGCATGTTGTATGAATTGGCCCAGGCTTTCATAACAACATATCCCAGACTGAGTGGCTTCAACAGAAATTGATGTTCTGCCGGTTCTAGAGCCTAAAGGTCCAAAATCATGACTCCTGCAAGGCTGGGTTTCTAATGAGGCTTCTCTTCTAGGCCTGCAGATGGAAACTTAGCTGTGTCCTCAACTGACCTCTCTCCTGTATACCATAAGAGAAAGAGAAGGAAAACCCTAATGTCTCTCTGTCTTCATCTCCAAATATAGTCACATGGGGGTCAGGTTGTCAACATGAATTCAAGGGGACCAGTTTAACTCACAACACACATCATTCAATAAACAAATATCTTTCATCTAGGTTGATTTCCTTAGAAAAGGAAATATATGCCTCATACCCAGCTCATACAAATTAAATAGAAAACTATGATCTATTTGTCATCATGTCATGATTTTGATGGCTGCTTTTGATTTACATATTAATTAACAACATAGAGTTCTAGAATATTAACAAGTATTTTTAAAACCCTACCTAAACCAATATATCCACCTCACAAATCTCAAATGTCCTTAATTATGATCTAAGCAAATATTCATTTTCTTTTATTCTTGGAAGACAAACCAGTGATGAGCCAGGGCGTCCTGTCTTAGCTCACAAGAGTCCACTTTTAAATTTTTCTGGATTTCATGAGCCAGTTGTTAAACATAGCCATTATTAAAAATCTGAATTAATATACAAGTAAACAAATTAAATTAAAAGCAAAGGTAACGAATACTCAAAAGTCATTATGTACAATTTCATAGCTTCTATTATCGTCTGTGCTTTTGAGGTACCTTATATCTCTGCTACCTGCATGATGACTCTGTCTGAGCACCTTTCCCCAACTCCTGGCTCAAAGCCATCGCTTTGTAGTTAGATGTTAGCTATGGTGCAAGTATTTATACTGTGAAAAAAAGCAAACTCTACAAATGGGGCTTCCCACCCCCCCTCCCTTTCCTAAGAAAACCATGTGTTAAACATTTGCCTGCACACTCCTGGCACAAAAGTTCCTGTTTTCTGGCAAGGTTTTTCTCAGAACTTAGAGAATTCCTGTTGAGACTTGCTATTGTTGAAAACATTGTTTTCCATGGTCTTAAGTCTGTTTTCTGTAGTTGATAACACATTGCCACACACTGGGTAAGTTATAAAGAGAAGAGGTTTATTTTGTCTCATAGATCTGGTCCAGGTTGAGACATCCAACAGTGGCCTGCCTTCCTTTCTATCTTCCTTCCTTCCTCTCTATCTCTATCTCTGTCTCTTTATTTCATGCATGCTGGGGATTAACCCAGCTCCTCACACACTAAGCAAGTATTGAGCTACATCCCTGGACCTTTTAAACTTTTTTTTAAATATTTGAGACAGCTTCTCCCTAAGTTGCTCAAGTTGGCCTCAGCCTCCCAAGTAGCTGGAATTATAAGCTGCCCCCATGCCTGGCTAGAAAACCCATTCTCAAGAAAACTTATCCCACTAATCCATTGATTCCATAAATGGACTAATCCTTTCATGAGGTATGTCCTTAATCAGTTCCTAAACATTCCACCATGCCCAACTTCATAATATCTCATAATAGAGATTAAATGAGTTTCTGAGGGGACAAACCAGAGCACTATCGTGTAAAAACCAAACAAAACTTTCTGCTGAAATAGATGACCTTTTAAAGACTTTTTACTGTTTCTTACACCAGAGAGAGGTATAAAGTGGTACTGTCTGGATGGCCTATGAACTCTCAGGACCCATTATAAAATATTTTTGGAAACACAAAAAAGTCCCCTAAAACACAAACCTCATAGCATGAACAACATTTTTCGGACCCACTGAGCAATGTCATCCACCTGAAAATTGCCTCAACTTAACAGAGTAGCCCTCCCACTGTTAGTACTGGCTCACTGCTGAGGCGAAGGTAACACTTGGACCTTTCCTCCCTCTGAAGGTTTTTAGTAGCAACAAGTACAATAGAATATATTCTGGGATAAACAGTAGTTTTTAGATTAAATTTCATTTTTGTAGGAACCTTTTTTTTCCAGTATTTCCCTTTTATACTATCTCCAAACAAGAAGTTGCTCAGGCTTTAAAACTGAAATGCCATTTGGCAGAATTTATAGGCAGACTTTTCCTAAAACTATAATTAACTCACACTTGTAGGCTGTAATATTTGAAGCTGAGGAAGTTTCAGCAACTTGTCCGGAGGCATATGGAATTATGATTGACAGCACTCGATTTCCTGCCTTGGTCCTTCTCTTCAAGTGTATGCCATTGTACATGTGTTTTTTGATTAAGGACCTATTCGTTTATGATTTATTTTATCATCATAACATTTTATGAGGCTGTTAAGAGGATAATTATAAAAGAAAGAATTCAAGCAGAAAAGGTTAAGTAATTTAAAGTTTCCACCCTTTCTCCAAGTATAAGTTCTGTGCACAAAACATTGAGAAAATTGGATCTATATGGAATTTAAGCATAAGAATGGATAAAATCCTTGTCACATGTAGAGAAAAGGGAAGGAATCTCAGGACATAGTTCTAGATAACTCTCAACTGCCAAAGATCCAGGAAAGGCGAAAGGGGCAACATGACAAGTAAAGGGGAAAGGTGACAGAATATCAGGGGAGCCCAGAGGAAAAACAATGCAAAAAAAAAAAAAAAAAAGAGAAACATCCATAGTGTCTAAAGCTACTGTGTTAGGTAGTTTTCTGTGACTATAACAAAATACCTGAGACTGATCTATTAATAAGGGATTGAGGTTTATTTAATTCACAGGTCAGAAGGCTGGGAAGTCCAAGAATGTGGTGCCAGCATCTGCTCTGCTCCTAGTGAAGGCCTTCTTGCTACAGCATAACATGGCAAGACAGAGCCAGCTTCCCTGACAGAGCTTACTTTTATAAAGCCATTTGTGTGACAATCCATTAATCCATTAGTCTAATAATGGACCCATCCATTCAAGAAGACAGAGCTCTAATGACCCAGTCACTGCTCATATGTTCCCCTCTCCACACTGTGCATTGAGGAACAGACTTCCAACACATGAAATATGGGGGCACATTCAAACTACAACAGTCACTGGGTGGTACAAAGAGGTGTTCTTTGGCATTAGTGAAGATGACATCACTAGTGGCCTTGGTATTAATGAGGGGTCAGTGGACAGGTGGGGGTGGGAACCAGGTAAGGGTAGAATAAATAGGAGGCAGAGAAAGGGAGGTGGCTTATCCAACACACCCTATAAGTTTAGACTTGAAGGGAAGCAGAGTTCTACAAGAGTGATGGAAAAAATATAGAAAATTAAAGGGAAATGTAGTGGAGAAGAGACTAATGAGCATTTCTAATTTATAATTCAGTCTAGTTTATTATGTGGCACTAGATAATATGATTACCAAGAAAGAAAGAAGAGGGGTAATGATAGTGAACCCACCCTTGGGTAGGTTGGTAGGGATGCTTTTCCTTCTGACAAATTACTATTTAATAAAAGAACAAAAATCCGGATGAGTGTGAGGCATAAATTATCAAGAACAATAAGGATAAAGGTTCCTGTTGACACTATTTGAATGTTAGCTTGTTTGCTTTTGCTATTTAGTACATTAATGATAATCTACTCAGCATTACACGCCTTACATCATGATTATCACAAATGATATCAAAGGCCACAGGTTGCTACATGAAGAGTCTACAGACCTAACGACTGCTGCACTTGCCTTTCGGTAATTAGAATTCACTCTGCCTCGTGCAGCAGGGAAATTATTTTGCACATAATAAGCTCCTATATTTTTCTTTACACCTTAAGCAGTAGGATTTTTATTCCCAAGGATGAGTCACAGCTCTAGGAAAGGATGGGAATCCCTAAGGGAGAAGATCCTCATTTACAGAATAGAAATCTGGAAAATCAGATTGCAGGCAAGAGAGGAGGGGATTTCTCCAAATTCCTGTAGCTTCTCTTAACACAGAAGTCAGGCCTGACCAGATGGAGTTGTACTATAAACCCAAAGGTGATAGAACTCAGGCTCAATCTTAGAGAAAGAGGAAAGCTACCCCCTTCTGACCATGGGATTGTTGGAAGAAAGGGAGAGAACAGAACAGGAGGTGAGATTTTGTATGTAGTTATCTGACTTCTACTCTCTAGACTAAAATCTGGGAAAGAATGAACAGGGCTCACAACTCCCCACATCCTGTGTGTCTTGGGAGGGCAGGAAAGTCCCTGTGAGCACCAGGGATAGGAAAGGATGAGCTGAGGGGCAGGTGGGAGTCTAGGAAGACCAGCAGGCACCCTGTTGAGAGCCACAGCTGAAGGGGCCCCAGCAAACTTCCAGCTGCCAGCAAACTTCCAGCTGCCGGCTGATGATTGGCTCACAGCAGCCCCAGCAACATCTAGCTGATTGGCTCCTCTGCGGTGATGCTCATTGGGCTGTTTCCCTGCCCTTTCAGACCACGGAGCTGCTCATTGGGGGACTTTTTTGGCTCCGCCCATGTGACCCAGCCAATCGGCCTCAAGAGCAGGAGGATTGTGGGAGGTGGAGAGAAGCTTGTGTGGGAGAGAGAGGCTTGTGGAAAGCCGGTGGTGGCAGTTGAGGCTCTGAGGGTTTTTCCTGAGAGGCTGTTTTGTTTGGCATGTGTGGTTCTAAAAATAAAGTTAGTTTCTTTTGACAAGTGGCTCCTGATTGTGCCCAGCCAGACCGCGGCATTTGGTGGCCCGTACGGGGAACGAACCCGCGACCTTGGCGTTATCAGCACCAACGATTCGCTTGCTCATAAGCCAGGAGTTTTAGTAATGGCATTGCTTGTTCTGTATTCCCAAAAACTCTGGTAGCTGTTTGAATAAGCCTATCTACAAATTCAGCATAAGGTTCATTAGCTCCTTGTATTACCTTAGATAATTGACCTTGTAAACCTCCATGTCCTTGTAAAGTCTTCCATGCCTTAATTGCATCTACAGCAATTTGTGCATATACACCAGGATCATATGCAATTTGTTGCTGCTGATCCTCATAAGGTCCCTTTCCTAACAACATATCTAGATTTCTCTGAGGATAACCAGCTGCTGCATTTCGCCTAGCCGTCTCCTTGCAAAATTCCTCATTGGCAACCTTCCATAACAGGTATTGTCCTCCATTTAGCACAGCTTTACACATATTAGCCCAATCTGCTGGCGTCATGTTCAAGTTGTTAATGGATTCGACCATGCTTACAGTGAAGGGTGCTTGAGGACCATAGGTTGTTACAGCCTCTTTTAGCTGCTTCACTGTTTTGAAATTTAAAACTTGGTAAAATCGCTGCCCTCCTGCCTCAAATACAGGGCATGTTAATATTTGAGATCTTGTCTCAGGATCCCAACTATCAACTGCGGGGGTTGGGGACCTCCCAGCACATGGAGGTGGCCTTGTTAGTTGGACACTTACATCCTCTGGTGATAGAAAGGTGTTAGTAGCAGTCTCCTGTAGAGGTGGTGCTGTTGGTTGGACACTTACACCCTCTGGTGATAGAAAGGTGTTAGTAGCAGTCTCCTGTTGTAACTTTCCCCCTGATGGCTTTTTCTGTTTTACACTTTCTTTCTCTGTCTGACTAGCTTGAGAGGCCTTCTCTTTTACTTGAATCTTTTCCTCTGTCTGACTAACTTGAGAGACCTTCTCTTTTACTTGAATCATTATGTCTTCTCCTTCCTCTACCATTGTCTGAACTGAAGGCTTTGGACTAAGCAAACAAGATACGAACGTCCACAATGGCAATGTGCCAACTGGCAGAGTCCCTGGGCTTTTCTTTTCTATTCTTTTTAAATCTTCACCATGATGGTTCCATTGTGATATATTTAACCAGGCACCCTTTAGTGATGACTGGAGTCAGCTGGCCCTGACCATGGATTCAAGTAGTGAGTGACCTCTACCAGTCTCTGCCTGAGCCTCTGTCACCCTAAAATAATCACCAGTCATTTGTCCATGGAGAATTCCAGATCAGCCACTTCACAGCAGAGACCTGTGAGGATAGAGAGGGAAGCTGTGTCCATCCAGTCCTGCTGTCCCTCCTATTTGAAGACATGCTGAGTTCCATAATGGGTTTAAGTTCCATGTTGAGAAGCCATGGGAAGGAAGGACCACTATGACTGCACTTAACCCAGAGAGATTGATTTGTGCAAGAAACTTTAAAAGCAATATTGCGGGGAGTGGAATTTTGAAGCAACTAAAATTGTCTATTTCCTTGAATAGTCCGAAAGGCTAGGGCTGCTTCCCTTCCTGTCATTCTAAGTGTGGCTCCCACGCCTTCAGGGATGGGTAGCTGGGAAAGCATTTCCGCTGTGACTTCAATTACAGCCATTTCCCGGGGCAGGCAGTGCAGAGGCTGTGGTAGGCAGTGCCAGCTACTCAGAGTCAATTGAAAGGGAATTGGTTGCCTGGGAGTTTTCTAACCTGATTTCAGGTTTCCTGGACACTGTGTCCTCTCACGACCCAACACCTGCTGTGACAGATAGATGTTTGTAATGAGGTGAATAACAAGCAGCATCATGAACTTCAGGTCCCACGGGAACAAAAAGGCACAATGGCTCAGGTGAAGCCAGCCTTGTTCTTATAATTTTCTCTACCAAATTTGCATTCTCACATACAGCTTTGACCATATTTTTAGACAAAGGCTTTAAATGTATACTTTTTAGAAGAAACATTTGCTGTTTCATTGTTGAAAGGCTTGATCCTGCTGACAGACTGTCACAAACCTGGTTTTATCTTGCAGTGCTGGGGATCCACCCAGGGCATCCTGCATGCTAGTCAACAGGTCTTCTACTGAGTCACACCCCAGCCTAGATTTTTTTCTTTTTTCTTTTTTTGCTTTTTAATGACTGTTTGATGCCAAAAATCTCAGAATATCCTAATATTATCAATTCTAAAGGAGAATATTGCACCTTATACACACACACACACACACACACACACACACACATTTATATTAATAAAGGAGGCAGAGGAAATGTTAAACAGTGATAGATGTGTTAAAATTAATAAATAAAATATTCATACTAGACAAATTAAACTGGCTCTTAGCTACTTTTTCTGGTAATATTTCATTAGATTTCATACCCAGAGGTATTAATAGGCAAACACATGCCTTTTCAAAGGTCCAGTGTCAGCAAACTTTCTGTGGTTTGTACATTTTTTGTTTGCCTTGATCTGACTGCTAGAACTGTGGCTGAGCTGGAAGTTGTAGACATGTTTTTCTCTTTTTCTTTAAACTTTGTGCTGAAATATATTGTTGGATGTATCAGTCAGAACTTGATCATTTACATTTGTATAGTTCCTCAATAGATTTAAGTCTTCCTGGCAAAAGTGAAATATGACAAAAGCTATTAGGTGAGATTTTGCAAAAGCCCAAGATGAAGAATAGAATGTATGGTGTCTGTCAACTGCATCACACTTTAGTCCTTGATCAGAATTATGATGTTTTTAGAACATTTTCTATCGATTAAAGCTGATGGAGCTGGAAAACCTAGAGACTGCCATTCTAAGAACTATTTCCACATCTAGATTCCCAACCTTAGTATTATAGTACTCACTCAGTCATAAAAATAATACAATAGAAAATAAGTCTTCTCCTCTTACTTACAATTAGAGGGCAGTTGATTTAAAAGTGTTCATTCATCCATACCAAAACCTGTGGATGCTCAAGTCCCTTATATAAATTGCCATAGAGTTGTCATAGAACCTATTCTGCATATTCTAAATCATTTCCAAACTGATTATAGTGGCACATACCTGTAATCCCAGCTACTTGGGAGGATAGCTACTTCATGGCCTGCCTGCACAATTTAGCAAAATCTTGTCTCAAAATAAATTTTAAAAATTAAAAAGAAAAGGTTTAGGGAGGGCTGGGGTTGTAGCTCAGTGGTAAAGCGCTTGCCTCAATTCTCAGCACCACATATAAATAAATGCATAAAATAAGGTCTACCAACAATTAAACAAATAAAAATAAAATAAAAGGCCTAGGGATGTGGTTCAGTGGTGAAGTGCTCGCCTAGTTTGTGCAAGATTCTAGGTTTAATCCCTGTACCACAAAAATTAACTAATTAATCATCTCTAGATTAATTATAATTCCTAATGCAATGTAAATTTGATGTAAATATTAGTTATACTGTATTGTTTAGGGATGAGTGGCAAGGAAAAATCTGCACATGTTTGGTATAGATGCAGTTTTTCCCCCAAATATGTTCTATGCACAATTGATTGAATCCATAGATATGGAAGGTGTGTGTGTGTGTGTGTGTGTGTGTGTAAACATTTAAGAGGCAGGTTTCCACATTGCTTTCATAAAAATCTCTAGAGAAATCTGTGTTGTTACTTGGAAGCTTTTGTAATAAAAGTCTATTATAAAATACAGGGTTGGGAGGATGGGTACTACTGAATATCCGTGCTGTCTTTGAATTGTGTATACCACATGCATTACCTAGCTCTGCAGTTTGTTAACCCAGGATTATGAAACCAACAAGGAGATTGCCAAATGAGCACATCCCACTGGGTCTTTTCTGCACAGCTCTCTCCACACTAGCTCTCCAGGTATAATGCCCACTATTTAAAACTCAGTCACTTTGATTTCAAAGCACGAGCTTCCTTTCCCTACTGTGCAGGTGTCTGGATAATTTCTGCTCTATTACTTTATTTTTTCCAGTTTTCTTTCCTCTGTGTTCCTTCCTTTATTCATCTTTCAGCTGCTATGAATTTATACACCATTAAAAAGGGTGAGGGAAGCATATGAATTGAAAAACTGATTGTGCAACCCTGAGGGCTTTGTTCTGATTACCTTCACTGTCCAGGAGTGGCATTTTCCCAGATTTATCTTGCCTTCCTTAATAGAGGATTTTTCCACTGGACCTCTGGTAACATCTGGTGTCCAGACTACAGTGCCATGCTCCACTATTTTCATTATTCACACAGAAATGTGTTGATGGGTCATGGGCAAGCTAAATGTAAAATCATTTCAAGGTGGGATAAAAGAGCTATTGCTAACACTGGCAAACCGGATAGTTTTTTTTTTTTTTTAAGAAAATTACATAGACAAAAGAACTGCAAAGAGTTTGACATAAATTAGGCTGACAACTTCATTTAGCAGATGTGAAAAGAGGCTGAGAGAAATCCACTTACCAATGATGGTAGGATCAGACCCGAGTCCAGTATCCAAGCTGCCTTGCTTGGGCCTCTTAACCTCAGTTCCAGGCACATTCTTCATCCAACCATGTTCCATGTTCTTGGATCCAGAAATATTTGACTATTCAACAAGCATCACTTCTTTGTTAGGTACAGTGGTGCATACCTGTAATCCCAGTAACTCAGGAGGCTGGGATTTCAAGTTCAAAGCTAGCATCAGGAATTTAGCAAAGCCCTAGGCAACTTAGTGAGATCTTGTCTCAAAGTAAAAAATTGAGAAAAGGACTGGAGATGTAAATCAGTGTTAAAACACCTCTGGCTTCAGTACCCTCACCTCCCCGCTAAAAGGTATCTGCTTCTCATTAAACAATTGTAAGCTGTCATAATAATCCAGGTAGGTACTAGATATAATTTAATTTTGAAAGTCGATACTTTTCCCCTATAATAGCAGTAATATCTATGTATTATCTACATCTATGCTTTTTAAAAAATTATGTGTATTATAAAATGACAGAAACTGTAAAATGTAGAACACGTATTTATATAACCTAAGTATAGATATTCTTAAGAAGTTTTGTGTATTTCTCTGAAAGAGATTTAAAGAAGTGATATTTAATGATCCTCATAAAATTATAGTGAATAAAAATAAAAGTTAAAGAATTCCAAAGAGCAAACAACATATATGGGAGATTAATAAATAATTAGATGATAGAAAGCAAATGATTTGGTTGTATACATACTTTGCATACAACCAGAGATATGAAAAATTTGTGCTCTGTATGTGTAATATGAATTGTAATGCATTCCACTGTCATATATAAATAAAAAAATTAAAAAAATTAAAAAAAAGAAAGCAAATGAATGGGAGGTAACTGATTTTTTAGGGAAAAGAATAAAAAGAGTACATCTGAGTACCATGATTATAGGACTCCTAAATGAGAATGGAGCCTGGATGAGAAAACTGAAGCAAGAAAATTATCAATCAAAAAGGATAAGAAATGTTTCACAACTGCGGGACATTAATTATCAGACTCAAGATCCAAGCAGAGTGCTTAGCAACCAGAAAGAAAAGACTCACAGGAGAGTACCAAACAGGAATTTTTGGAATCTCAAAAACAAAGAAAAAATTTTAAACATTATCAGGAAGAAAACTATAAGTCACAAATTGAGAGCAAGAATGAAATCATCCATTTTCTCTGCAGAAAATCTGGAATTGTGAAAAGTGAAGCAATGCCTTCAGAATTCTAACATGACTTAACGGAAAATTCTATAGATAATTAAGCCAAAGTGTAAGACAAAAATACGTTCAGATATGTAAAATACCAGCCCACCTATATATTTTTCTAAGATTCGAAACAAACTCTATGTTTCTCCATACGTGCATCTATACAAATATGAATATGAATAAATTAAGAAGTTCTGGACATTTACTTCCATCCCTCTACCAAGATTAACCTGGGTGACAAGGCTGGAGTTAAGGA
Source organism: Marmota monax (assembly GCF_021218885.2). NCBI lineage: Eukaryota > Metazoa > Chordata > Mammalia > Rodentia > Sciuridae > Marmota > Marmota monax. The sequence goes on along the minus strand of NW_026695222.1, from coordinate 4,957,573 downwards.
GGTAACTAAAGGGTGTTTTACAGCTATCTGCCTAATGGTTCTGTGTGTTTCAAAATAATGAATTTATGTCTTATCTGAGTGATCAGAAATAATTTTAATGTAGGGATTTATTACTGGTGAAAGTTATTGTTAAATGAGATCGTTTTAAATTCTAAAGTTTTACCATTCATCTGGATCCACTTCTTTCAAGTACCCTCTTTCTATTTCAAGCCTAGAAAAGAAAAGAAAAACCTCCAGTTCAGGCTAAAAGGGCCCATTATGGTTCCTTGATACCATCACATTTCTGCTAATGAGCATTTCAAACTTGATTGGTTTTTAGTGGCATTACAGTGATTCTGAAGCAATCCTGAAGTCACCTGCTTCTCTCCACCATGTAAAATCCCACATCTGTTGCTGATATGATTTATGATATGAAAACTTCAGGAGAGCAAAATTGAAGAGACATTAGTTTTCAATAAAACTCTAGATGCCTCTGAAAAATATGTTATGAGGCATGAAAGGGTGGGGGAGAAGTGCAGAAAGGACAGGATCCAACTGGAGCAAGCACTCAGGGAGGTGGGCAGAGCAGGAGAGCTCTTCACCTACCCTGCTGACATTGAGCTCCTTGTTTTGTTGTTATTTTTCTTTTCATGGTGGGTGGGCAATGGAAGAAAGGAAAGGAAGTCAGCATGATGAGTCTAATAAAAGATGTATTACCTAAAAGCCAGGGCCCCCAGGGGCCACAGAGACTCAAAGTATGCATGAGTAAAAAATAAATTATAATCTTATTATTATAGGAAAGAAAGTTGTTGGATCAGAACTTAGTATAGAATAGAGGAAGAAAATTTTAAAAAGTCTTCTTTGAAGGGCCAGTCCTCATGGGAGAATAAAACCTGAATCCACACCTAATAGATACAAGATCTAGCATAAATCTGTCTCAACCTGGAAATCCTCTGGATTCCTGGCATAATTAACTGATTTCCTTATAAAGGAACCAATCTTAAAACCCTGCTTTAAACTATTACTGCACTTAAATTTCAAAAAAAAATTTCAGTTCACCAAAGCAATTACAATACATGCAAAGAAAGGCAGCAGAATGAGCTCTACAAAATTGAGATTTTGAAACCATGAGAAACAGTGAAGCAAGTACATTCATTGATATTATGAGGGCTGGGGTTGTGGCTCAGTGGTAGAGCATTTGTCTAACATGTGTGAGGAACTTGGTTTGATTCTTAGACCACATAAAAATAAATATATAAAATAAAGTTATTGTGTTCATCTATAACTAATTAAAAAAAGATTGACAATCTGAGTAAAGAACAAACTGACTAAAAAAGGGAAGAATCATTTTGGAAAACAAAAATTGATTTTCTGTAAGTATAAGATATTTAAAATGTGATAGTAACAACAACAGAGTGACAGTAAATTTTAAGAGAGCTGTATCATTCTACAGAATATTACTGTGTAAAAAAGATGGGAAAAATGGTGGAGAGAATAGGGACATGAAAGATAGATGGACTGTAGGTGAGAGAGAATAAGAATAAAATTTTGAGGAGCGAAGTACTGGAAATTGAACCCAAGGGCACTTAACCACTGAGCCGCATCCCGAACCCTTTTCATTGTTTTATTTTGAGGTCAGGGTTTCGCTAAGTTGCTGAGGCTGGCTTTGAACTCACAATCATCCTGCCTAAGCCTCCCAAGCTGCTGGATATAGGCATGTGCCCCCCAACGAACTAGAACAGAAGAATTTTTGAAGAGGTTATTATGTTTGAGAATTAATGAAAGAGGCCAATTCATAGATTTGAAGAATCCCTAGCAAGATACATTTTAAAGAATTCCATATTCAGATAGATCATATTGAAATTTCAAAAACCAAAATGTCATTTGAGAATGAAAGTTTTAAGGATGTTTTATATTTTAAATAAAATAGAAATAAGGTATAACATAATACCTTATCATTCAAAAGGAGATCATTAGTATTAAAGTATAAATATAAAAGTGCAGAGATATGGATTAACCCTAGAATATGAAAAATACTAAAATGTCTAATGCCACTAAAAGAATAAAAGAGTATGTAACAGCTGGTCACGTGGCACACGCCTGTTATCCCTTTTTTGGCTCAAGAGGCTGAGGCAGGAGGGTCATGAGTTCAAAGCCAACTTCAGCAAAAAGCGAGGTGCTAAGCAACTCAATGAGACCCTGTCTCTAAATAAAATACATAACAGGTCTGGGGATGTGGTTCAGTGGTTCAATTCCTGGTATCTACCCCCCCAAAAGAGTATGTAACTATACAAATTGCCAAGGGAAATATGAGATTAAAAAATAATACAAAATAAAGAAAAAGGGGGAAATAAGCATAAGAAGAAAAATAAAACAGAAAGCATAAAATGAGATGGTAAAAATGAATCCATTAGTATTAGTAAGTGCAACATATGCAAAAATGTTCCATTTGCAAATATAAAAGATTGTCAGTTTATACTTTTTTGAATTTACCAATTAGCAGCTTTAAAAGGAAAGGTTTGGAGTCGAAAGGTTTAGAAAGTTGTACATAAAAAGGAAAACTATATCAGGCAAATAACCAACCAAAAGAAGCCTGCTTTAGCTCTGCTTATATCAAACAAGATGGATTTTAAGGCAAAATTAAAGAAGGCTGCTAACATAATAAAATATTCAGTTCTCTAAGGGGATATAACAACTTTAATCTTACAGTAATGTACTCATGGCATACAAAGCAAAAATATTAACAATACTGGTTCTGCCTCTATAAAGAAAAAAATATTCAACATATTTCTTTCAGTGATTGATGTATAAAGCAGACCAGAAAACAATATCATATAGAAGATTTGAATGGGAGAAAACATAGAAATTTTACTATTGTCTGTATGTATGAATCTCAAAAAAAACAAGAGCAAATTCAAGGAATCCCTCAAAATTAAGACATTTCCTTTACACAAAGATATCTACTATTATCCTTCCCTATTCAATGCATTATAAAAGAAAGAAAAATCTTAAATTTATAAGATGCAGCCAGCTGATTCCAAAATGTATATGAAGAAGCTAGGGCCCAATAATTACTGAGACAGTCCTGAAAGATTATAAATTCTGATAGATTGTAAAGATTTATACACATCAAAAATCAATATGAACATATAATACTAAAGATATTGGTGACATATTGGCAAATTGAATTTTGCCACAAATAAATGGTTCATAAACAAATGCACACAGTTGTGAAAAGTTGATTTTGGACAGTTGACACTGCATGTCAGCAGAGAAGTGGCTTTTTCAATAAATGGTGCCAAGAACAGAATTATCAATATGAAAAAAAAAATTGAAGTGGATCCCTACCTCATACAATATGTGAAATTTCACACTGAGGTGGTTTCAAAACTTAAATGTGAAATATAAAACTGTAAATATTTAGATGATAATGTAGAATAGTTTTTTTGTGCATTGGGGAAAGGGAAAAAATTCTTCACCAATACAAAAAAGAACAAAATTTAACAGATTGATAATTCAATCTAAATTAAAGTTAAGATGTTCTCTTCATCAAAAGATGTTTTGAAGGGAGCTGGGGTTGTGGCTCAGTGGCAGAGCACTTGCCTCGCACATGTAAGGCTCTGGATTCAATCCTAAGCACCACATAAAAATAAATAAATATAATAAAGATACTGTATCGATGTATAACTAAAAATATTTTTAAAAAATACTTTGAAGGAAGCAAAAAGACAAATAATTGCTACACATCAACCCTACCCCAAATTGGTATCATATTGTGTTATGTCATGTAACATGATAATAATATATTCATACTAGTATTAGTACCTATAAAATTTCTATAAATTTAGAAGAGAGCCAGACACAGTGGAGCATTCCTATAATCCCAGCAACTCAGGAGGCTGAGGCAGGAGGATCACAAGTTCAAAGCCAGCTCAGCAATTTAACAAGACCCTAAGCAACTTAGCAAGACCCTGTCTCAAAAAAAAAAAAAAAAAAGAAAGAAAAGGGATAGGGATGTGACTCAATGGAAAGCATCCCTGAGTTCAAACCCCAGTAAACACTCCTCCCTCCCCCCAGTAAAATAAGAAAAAGGAAAAGATAGTAAAACTAAGTAGCAACTCATAGACACATCTAACGTGGAGAAGCACAAAGTCAATAACATAAATGGATCCAGGCTCATTAGTAATCAAAGAAGTGAAAATTTAAACTACAGTGTTTAAGTTGTTTGCACCTTCAGACTATAAAGTCTAATGATATCAAGGAATCTGCAAGGAATGGTGCGGCTGGGTCAATTGTAAACTGCTGATGGGGGAGTAACTCGTACAAACACTCTAGAAAAACAACTTGAGATTAGCTAGTGAAGTTGAAGAGCTGTTGCCAGAAATTCATTACCAAAGTAGAAACTTCCTATAAAAAAAAAGTTTTTTTATATATATGCATCAGGACAGTTGTACAACAGTGCTCGTAGCAACACTCTTTTAACTAGAAAGACATTGAAAATAACCCATATATACTTCAAAAATAGAGTGAAGCAATGTGAACATATGCCTACAGAAGTACATTACACAGCAACTAAATAAGTATGACTTATAGCTAAACATGGCAGCTTGGATATGTTTCAAAAACATATTTAGTCAAAAAAAAGAAAGAAAGAAACAAGTGGCAAGAAAATACATACAATATGAATTCAATTCTGTTAGCTTAAATATATGCAAAAAGCATCAATATATTGTTTAGGAATACAAGCATAGTAAAACTAACATTTTAAAATTTGGGAATGATAAACCAAAAAATTTAAGACTGCTTTTACCTATGAAGAGTCAGAGGAGGAGACAGAATTTTTTAAACTGGTTGGTGGGTATCTATTGCTTCTGTTTTGTTTTCTTTTTTGATTGATGCATTGTAATTATACATAATAGCAGGATTAATTGTGCTGTATTTGTATATGCACATAGCATAATTTGATTAGTCTCATTCTTCAGTAATTCCCCTTTCCTACCCTTCTTCCCTTTGCTCTACTGATCTCAAATCTATTATTATTATTATTATTATTATTATTATTATTATTATTATTATTATTATTATTTTCAATCAGTGCATCTTAATTATTTATAAAAGCAGGATTCATTGTGGTATATTCATATATGGACATGGAATAACTTGGTAGATTTCATTCCCCAGTACTTCCTCAGACACTCCTCTTCTCCCTCCCTCTCAATCCACTTCTTCTGCTCTCTTGTTTCAGGATTCTTATACATAATGAATATTTTACTTTCTTTTTATCTACTCAATATTTTTAGAGGAAAAAGAAAGTAGCCATGATGTATTGTGCATTGTAAATATGATTTATACAGGTAGAATATTTTCATATGTTAGCGTCTTAAGCATTTTTTTTTGTGTGTGTGTTAAAATGATTTGCTCTAATTACTTATGGAAAGTACAAAAGAAAATCATTCACATTAAGCGATTACTTTGCTTAAACCCTCTGCGGGCTTCTCAGAGGTGTAGAGCAAATATCTACCTTCTCAGCAGGTATCTGCATGGCGGGGCCCTGCGCCCCTCTCTTACCACAGTCATGGGTTCCTTGTCTGACCTCCACAGAGGTCACATCTCTCTGTTCTTGCACCAAGCACCTAATCTATAGTAGATATACTCAATTAATTTTATGGGATCTTAATATAGTTTGCCTAAATATTTGGCCTATAATAGAAAGGTAGCAAAATGTCAGTAATATTTTGTTCCTTGGGTACCCAAATGTGCACTCCTGCTTCTCAGAGGCTTTGGCAGCACCTCACTGGATTGGCAGATACCCACCACATACCTTGCCCTCCAGCCTTGAGGAATGGGCTTACCATCTTTACCTCCTGGTTCGCTGGAACTGTGCATCCAGCAGTCAGACTGTCCATGCCATGTAATAACCAACAAACAAAATTGCATTAAAAAAAAAAAGACAACTCAGAAGCCCGATACTTTCATTTAATACTAAACCACAGATTGTTAGGCCTGTAAGTAGGTCACACATTGTGTTGAGTGATCCAGCTCCGGCCTTTGCCATCTGGCTACATGAATCAGTGTCAGATAGATAAAAATAAATCTCTAGGAAGGAGGCCTTGGGGAAAAGTGTTGATAGACCAAGCACAGACCCTAAGACAGTACCTGCTCCCAGAATAACATCTTCAAAGTCAATTCAAAGACATTACAGCACAGGTTTAAATGCTGGTTCTATCGTTTCTCTGTTATTTCCACTGGAGACTAGAATCTGAATAGCCCCTGGCTTTGCTGGTAATTTGAATTTTATTGCCTGCCCAGAAATCCTGGGTGAGGAAAAGTGGGTGATGGAAACTATAAGTAGCCTTGAGAGAAAAACCACAACAGGACAATGCAAAGAAAATCCAGCTGGCTACTGGTTTGTCATATTGCCACCGGGATTTGTTTTCAACCTGGATTTCAAAAATTTAGTGAAACAATAAGGATTGGGTTTCATAATTATAATTATAAATACTATTTATTTCAATGATAACTTTGTTCTTGAGTTGAAGGAACACAGATAACAATAATTGCTTGCAGAGCAGAAAGATTTTAAAAATCCATAAAGAACAAACAGATAATATGAGATAAAGGGGAAATAAAAATGAGAGTAGGCAAGTATCTTGGAGGCAGTTATCTTGGCGTGCACCACTCATAACACACACCCCACAACACCCTGTATGTTAGTTGGTCATAGAAGAGAAACATCCTTGGAGGAGCTTGCGCTTGCAAGTCAAGTTGGCATTGTGCCCCTTCTCATCCCAGATGCCACCATATCGTCATTCACACTATCTGCAGATCCTTGTGGCACTCATTTATCCATTCACACTTTCCTTGAATATATTAATGTGCCAGAGACCATGCCAGGTTTGGAGAAGCCATGGTTTACAAAAGTAGACACGGTTCCTGTTCTAGCAGAGCTGACAGAGAAGTGAGAAAAGTAGGCAGTAAACAAATGATCACATCAAGGAATGTGTAGCTACAACCTCAGACAAAGTCCTCTGAGGGAAAGAGACAGAGTGCCAGGAAGAACTCATTCCAGAAACACAGCCGGTCTGAGTTGGTTGGGTACAGGGGACTGGAGATGAGGCAGGACAGGGGATGTTCGAGGTGAGAGCTGAAGGCTGAATACGGATGAACGAGGTGAATGATGTAGGATCTGGTGGGGTGAGTGAGAGTGAGCAAATTGAGGGAAATTCTTCCAGATACAAAAAATAGTTACCTGTGGGGCTGGGGTTGTGGCTCAGTGGTAGAGTGGTCGCCTAGCATGCTTGAGGCACCACATAAAAATAAAGATATTGTGTCCACCTAAAACTGAAAAACAAATATTAAAAAAAAAAGAAAGAAAGAATATGGTACCTGTGATGATTTGTGTTTGGAGTATCCAGGATATGTTAAAGCCTATAGTAAATACAACATAGAGAGAAAGGGAAAAAGTATAAAATGGGGCTGGAAAGATAGACAGAAATGAAGCCCATACAGCCATGGATGTTGCACTAACAATTTGGGGTTTTACTGTGACAAGAGCCTGGATGGAGGTAATGGTGTGATCACATTTAGGTTTTGAAGATTCCTACTGATTGATGTGGAATCAAATTCCTGGTAGAACAGGCAAAAATTAGTTAAAGCTATTAAATTCATGTGGGCAATAGTCATTAGCAGTATGACATGGCTTGTGACAATGGAGGTGGAAAGAGAAGAATCATGTGAGGCAGGAGCTGGAGTTGGGTTGGCTGTAAGGTATAAAGAAAGGAAGGAATCAAGGAGTTACCTGGATGTATGGTTTGTACAACTTAGTGGGTATTGACTCCCATCACTGAGCTACAGAACTGCAGAAGACGGTCAAGCTAGGAATGGTGGGAGGAAGTCATGAGAGGGATGGTTGGACATAGTGTGACTGAGTTTTCTTCGAGGCATCTAAGATTTTAAAAAGTCACAAAACCAGGTATTTGGCAAAGGACTGTAGTCGCAGCTACTTGAGAGTCTGAGACAAGAGAATTGTTTGAATTCAGGAGTTTGAGGCCAGCCTAGGCAACAGAGAATCCATTTAAAAAAAAAAAAGTCACATAGGTGGTATGATATACCAGTTTGAAGTTGAGAGAAATCTTTGCCGGAAATAAAAGATTGTCAATCATTCATAAAATGAAAGGACATTATAAAGGGATGGATGTGAATGAAGTTTTCAAGGAAGAGAATATAGTAAGAGAAAGAAAGCCTCAGGTGGAGTTTTGATGGGCTTTCACGAAGCAGCTTGGCTTGAGTCATTTTGAACAGAGCACTAAGATCATAAGGGCAAGTCTTTATGTTTCTCACCATTAACTTGAACTTTTTCCTCATTGTTTTGTTTTGTTTTGTTTTACCCCAGACAAACTGTCACACATCTCTCATTCTATAATTTCCTCAGTTAACCTTCAGTTGTCCCTGCCAGGAAAGACAGAAATTTCACTCTGAAAGGGTTTAATCAAGATGAAAAATATAATTGGGTCAGTTTTTAATGAGTAAGACTTTATAGATATGCCAAATATACTTGTTCCAAAATTATTTAAATGTTAGTGACTTCATGTTTTTGTGTTTTACTGGTCAGCTTCTTCAGCCTTTACCTGTGAGCTCAGTTTGAGGTGCTTTGCATAGATGCACTGAGATTTGATTTGAGATGACCTGGGGTTGTAAACTGTCATTTAGTTGGAAATGATCACTTTGCATATTTCAGAAAGTGACGTCTCCTGGGTCACTTTTGCATGCTCATTACTGCAAACTGTCTAAGGAGATACAGATATTTATTTTATAATTAAAAATTGAGGAGAGCTGTAGAAAAGCTAACATTATACAACAGTTTTCATATTGCAATGTTAACGTTTTTATAGATGTTGAATAGGATTAAAATAATTTGTATTAACTGACAGGTATGTCTCCACTCCCCCGATTATTTGTTCATTGAACTTGATAGTGATGGAGTGCAAAGAGCTGCATTGTGTTTGTGATTATGTGTAGTTGTGTGTGCAGGTGTGGATAATATGGATATTTGCATGCTTGCATGCCTTTCTGTGTTGGCAATATAATACTTAATACAAGGACATTGACTATGGTATCTCAAGAGGGAGCACCAACTGTATAATTTGATCTGCAAAGGGAAAAAAATATTTTTTGTTCTTGTTAATGTAAGCACAATTTAAGAATGCTCTTACTATTATTATTTAATGTGAAAGATTTTGGAGCTGTACTGTCCAGTGAGGTTATCACTAGCCATGCATGACTATTCACCTTTAAGTTAGCTAAATTTAAATCTACTAAAGTTCAGTTTCTCAGTCCCACTAGCCACATCTCATGTGATCAATTGTCCAATGTAGCTAGTGACTGTGGTATTGGACCATACCAGTGGACAAGTTTTCTGCGATTACAGAAAGTTCTATTGAATAGTGCTTAACTAAAACAGAGATAAATCCAGGTTGCTGCTTGTTTTTGAACAGCCTGTGAGCTGGTATTAATATTTTAAAATGATTGATAAAAAAAATCAAAAGAAGGGGTGGGGTCATAGCCCAGTGGTAGAGCACTCGCTTAGCACATGCAAGGTGCTAGGTTCAATCCTCAGGACCACATATAAATAAAATAAAGGCATTGTGTCCATCTACAACTAAAAATGTTTTTTAAAAATCAAAAGAAGATAAATATTTCAGAGCACATGGAATCCTTGAAATCAATTAAATATCATTTAAAATTTGGAATCCAAATTTTAGTTTCTTTTAATGAAGTTTTACTAAACATAGGCCATTGCTTTATGTATTGTCTATGTTTTCATGATACAACAGCCAAACTGAATAGTTGTGACAGAAGTATAGTCTGTCTGGTCAAAAATATTTACTCTCTGGCTTATTACAGAAAAGATTGCCAACCCTTGAGGTAAAGGAAGAAAAGTAGCAGTGTCACCAGTCATGTTAGTAGAGCATATGCTGCATAGTTTTGGAAAATGAAATCAATAAGGCAAATGCAAAGTGTATCCAGAGCTCTCAGCCTGATTTGATTGATATAGGACACCCTGCATTTCAGGATTTGGTGGTAGACCAGGATGAAGTCCCTGGAAACACTGGTGGTATCCTTTACCATGTATCCAAAGGGCCTCACTGAAACCTTGGCTTTCTCGATGTCCTTTTGTAATTCTTTTGAGATACTCTCAAAAGCTCACTTCTCTTTATAATCCACGATCTTCCCCATTGTCAAAAGACAAATTAAGTTCTCTCAAGGTTTGACTATATGAAACAAGAAAATTCACTTACCCTCTTGACAGCCATGCCAATTATCTTTTTAACCTTCTCTTAGGCAAATGGCTGAGACAATGAAAAATTATTTTTCAATGGGACTTGAGCCAATCCAGCATCAGTCTGCTCTCATTACTACCATCTCTTCCCATCTCTTGAGAATGACCCCAGTAATAACATGTCATCTCTTATTGGGTCAGGCTTAACTACATGCAAGAGCTTCATTCATTAAGTCATATTTTCCTATCAGAAATACCACAAAACTATTGATGATTTCTGCAGGGCTAGGAATAATGCCATGACAGAGCACCCTAGTGAGACTAGTGAACCCGCTTAATAATATTTATGGATAAGGTTGTTCAGGGAGTGGAGGGGGAACAATCATTCCCCCTACTTATTCTTCCCTGATGTATTTATAAGTAGGTATTTTGGAAAAGTCAAAATGCCTATCTTTTTTTTTTTCTATATTGCTTCCCACTTTATCAATACCTGGGGAATTCCTAGATCCAGTTGAGTTTGAGTTTAAGAAAGTGAATCATTCTTCACTTGCAGATCTCCCTTCTTGGCCCTCATGAATCCTAGTTAATGACACAAATGCAGAAGTATTTGTTTTAGTGCGTGCAATTTCCTTTGAAATGCTTACGAAAATTAAATGAGACAGACATATGCTATGCTAAAGCATGCATATTAGCATTAATGGTAGAATCTATCTGGTGAGTATACTGGTGTCTTCTGTAAAATTCTTTCCAATATTATATATTTGTTTGAAGATTTTTATAAGAAAATGTTGGAGGAAAAAAAATTCTCCAGAGTTTTTGTACAGACCTCTTAATTGTTCATCAGTAGCCTTAAGCATAACTGACTTCAAAGGAGTAAATCATCAGGAAAAATGTTTGGCTCAAGCGATTGCTGTCCAATCCCTTGAGCGTGGCTCTAAGTTCAGGAACAAATGCAAATCCCCACTCAGTTGTGGGTGCCCACTGACTTCACCCTGTCTCTTCCACCCCATGAGCACTCAAAGGTAATTCATATTAGCACCGAAGTGCAACACAAAGAACAAGAGCACTTAGACATTCAGTCTTTAAAACAATTTTGAGCCTGATGCTTACACACCTACTTTAGTTTGTGCTGTTTTTCTGTACATTCTTGGCTAAACATGTTTTCAGGAGTGTTCTGTAGGTTGCTTTGAGGACTTCTGGCTGGCTCAGTACAGAATGCTCTGCTGATGCACTCTTGGAAGGAATCCATGGACTGATACTTCTGCTGCCAAAGGGAGTCAAAAGTCAGCCATGTTGACATTTAGATTTCTTAGTGACATGTGTCTGCTTATTCAATTCAATTTAATACAAAAAGAAATAGGGAGGGTAGAGCAAACTCTCTGGCAATGTACAGACCATTCAATTTAAAAGAAATAAGAACAGGTTCTCATTAAACATTGCTTGTGTTTAATTCACGGCACTTAAAAATGCATGATGGAAGGAATTTTGAATTTTTCTTGAGAGTCCTAAAGCACACAATGATAGCTTTGAATATGCTATTTTTTTTCTCTCCACAAGGAGTATTCAGTACGAATTACATGGTTCTGTCAGAACATTTCATGAAGTTAACCTGTCTTTGATAATTGCATTAACATTTATACGTATATTATACATATATTGTACATATGCAACATGTACAATATGTGAGATATATATATATATATATATGATTTTGTGTCTCTTTTTAAAATGCTTATCCTAACAGTTACCTTTATTTATAACTCCTTGGCCAAAAAATAGCCCACTAACAATAAAACAAAGTCTTAGCATCACTGTGCGCATCCTCCAAATTAGGCTAAACTTTGTGGATGTTTTTTCAATTTAAAGTCCCAAAAGAACCTACTGAATGAGTCTTCATGTATTAGTCATAATAAAACTTATCCAAAGATTGGCATCAGTGTCTTAGTTTGTCTTCTGTTGTAATATGCCTCTCTTCCTGAAAGCTAAGCCCCAACATAAAAGTTTAATTGGTCATTTATTTTTTGATAATTAAATTTTTAAAATAAATTTCATCATTAATTTTTTTTCTCAGTTAAATCTAATTTTCAGGGAGTTTTAAAAGACAGTTATCAGGCTATTGAAATCACCCCATGGGTGTCACTTGACATTGGTTTATAACCTTTTAATAGATATTTTATTGATCTAACAATGGTCAGGACTGAGACTTGTGTGGTTCTACTTCTGACAGTCAAAAAGAAACTATTGCTGACTGTAATAACATTTAGAGGTCTTAAAATTTCAGTAGAACAGTAGTTTATACTTACTCAGTGAAATAGAGAGTTATATAGGATATTTAAATAAATTGTGGAACATTTGATCCCTGAAAATTACCCACTATAATCCTTGAAATCAATTAAATATCATTTAAAAGTTTCAGGCCTCCTGAATGTCAGAGGGAAGTGAAAATACAGTCATGGCTGTAGAGATTAGCACCAGGGAAAACTGACAGAAATTCTGAACTTGCATCTCTTGTTATGTCCTTGTGCTGCATCGTTGCTTGAAAGGTGATCTTGATGGGCTCTGATGTTTTAAAAACATGAGTGCAAAGTGCAACACAGTTTCTTTCCATGGATTAGAGCACATGAGGACTCTTGAGCAGATTATAAGAATCCCTATCATAAGACTGAGAGAAACAAGAGGAAAGAATTTGAATCAAAAGCCTGACCTGCAGATGACTCCCTTGTCTAAAGTAAATGTTAAATCTTGCTTTCAGCACATGGCTTCCTAAGAAAAGTTCTTTACTATAATAAGTAATTGCACAAAACTTTACCAGATGGATGAATCTGAGTCCTTAGGGAACCCTAAGGAGATTTAGTTATCTTGAGGACAAAGGCCTATAGTCCTTCAAAGCACCCCATGTAGGCAGTCAGAAAATGCTGTCAAGGATTGTCACTGGGGTGCCATAACAAACCCTAGTATTTATCTTTCTATAATGGGTTGGGTAAAGATCCCACAAGAGATGTCTCCAAATCCTAATTTCTGGAGCCTGTGAGTATTGTTTTATATGGAACAAGAGTCTTCAAAGATGTGACAAAGGTAAGAATCTTGCAATGAAGAGATCATTGCAAATTATCCAGTTGGCCCTTAAATCTATTGGCATGTGTCCGTAGAAGAGGAGGGCAGTTAGAGATTGGACACAGACACAAGAAGAGGAGATAGTCACCACAGGGGCAGAGGTTAGAGTGGTACAGGGCCTAGTTAAGAATGGTGGCAGCTACTAAAAGCTGGTAGAAGAAATTAACTGAATTCTCCTGAGGTAACATGGATCTCATGACACTTTAGTTTCTGACTTCCTGACTCCAGAATTATGAAAGAATAAATTTCTTTTATTTTAGACCATCCAAGTTTTAGTAAGTTTTTATAGAAACTACAAGAAACTAATACTCTATTGATTCTATTCTTTCCTGTTATGGTTTGGATATATAGTGTCCCCCAAAGACTCATGTGTACAAGAATTTGTCCCTCAAGCATCAATGTTCAAAAGTAGGGATTTGGGGAATTGATCAAATCATGAGGGCTCTTACCTCATCAATGGATTAATCCATCCAGGGATTCATAGCTGGGGCATTAGCAAGAGGGGGTAGAAACTATAGGAGGTAGAACATTTGTTGGAGGGAGTGGGACTATATCTTGTTCTTGACACCTTCCCCTCACTCTCTCATTGCTTTCTGATCATCATGAAATACACAGCTCTGATCCACCATACCCTCTTCACCATGATGCTCTGCCTCACCATAGGCACATAGCAAAGGAACTAGACATCCATGGACTGAAAAATCTGAAACTTTGAGCCAAAATAAATCTTTTCTTCTTTAGGCTGTTTTTCTCTGGTATTTTGTCACAGTGATGAAAAGCTGACAAACATCTTTCCATATATTGGAATTCTCTAATATCTGCATTTCCTAGTGAGATATCTGAAAGTTATTTTCCCCTTACATGTTCTTTCATATTCTTCTGGGATATTCTCTATGGCAGTTAATCCAGACCATGACAACTACATTTCCTGTGGGTTATAGGCGTGATATCTGCAAAGCTCAGAATAAACATCTGATCCAGAGCAACTATTGAGCTAGTAAGGGCTTTCTTCTCAAGTTCATTCATTCAACAAATATATTGAACATCAAGTGCAAGCCCCTAGAACCTCCTGTATCTAGGAGAATAATAAACTAAAAGTAATAGTACATTCTTGCTAGATGGCAAAGTTAATGTCACCATCAAGAACATGAATGATGAAGAGGCATTCAGCACCTTTCAGCTTGCCTATCTGGCCTATGCAAAAAACAGATAGACTTGGAGAGTAACAGTAGATTATTTAAATTTAACCAGAGAGTGATTACAATTGCAGCTGTTGTACTAGACATGGTTTTATTATTTTAGCAAATTAACACATACCCTGGTTCCCACAGCTAATGATCTGGCAAATGACTTTTTCTGCATTCATAAAGCCTAGCAGAAGAAATGTTCTTTCATCTGGCAAGATCAACAAGACACCTGCATTGTCTTTCCTCAGTAATATATTAACTTTCCAGTCCTATGTCAAATTCAGTTCACAGGGACCTATATCCCATTTTCTTAGTACAAAATGTCACTCCCGTCCATTATAGCAGTGATATTGTGTTAATTGAACCTAGTGATAGGTGGCAACTATCCTAGACTTATTGGTAAGATTTGAATATCAGAGGGGAGGAAATAAATCTGACAAAAGTTCTGGGGGCTTCTATCTCACTATAATCTCTAGACTCTGGTAGTGTGGAAAATATTGGGAAATTTTTTTCAAGATAAAAATATGTTATTGCATCTGGCCCCTTCTACAATAAAAAATGGAGAGATACAATGTATAGTGGCCCTTTTTGGATCTTGGAAACAACACATTCTTCATTTGGATGTGTGACTGTAGCCCATTTACTGTGACCCAAAAAATTGCTGATTTTGAGCAGGTCCCAGAAGGAGAGAAACAGGTCCAGGCTGCTCTGCCAATTGGGTCATGTGATCAACAGATCTAGTGGTGTCTAGGTTTAATATTATGTGTCATGTTCCCTTAAGTCTAGAAAATAGATATTTCTACCACCATCACACATACACACATCCTGAAAATGAAGAAGCATCTCAATGCAATTCAACAACTGTTCACACAACACACAGGTAAAACTAGGAATCAAACATACTTAGACAAATTTTAAAGCTTACCTTCTTTTAATTTTCCTCTTAGATATATAAGTTTTTTTGGACTTCTAAAGAAAAACTACTTGAATTCTAGACTCAAAATATTCATGGCCAATTTATGTATTATTGGTTTTTTGTTTGTTTTTTAATGTGTTTTCCTCATAGAACTTCTGGGAATTCTTCTCTAGTAATTACTATACTGCCAAATGATTTCATGCATTTCAGGGCCCCTAAGTACTTCACAGATTAAATGGAAGCAACATTAAGGAGTCTCCTTTTAGACAAGTCCAATCTTCAGGCACAACCCTGTGCTCATTCACCCAGTCCTAACACAAAAAGCTGAAAGGTCACAGGTGCTACTTTCAGTTGCATAGGAATCATTCTCAGATGATAGAACCAAATGAAATGAAGAAAGGAGATAGGGGTGAGGTCCTATGACCTTGACCACAGATACACACTCAAAGGTAGGAACTGTGGCTCTGAGGATTCTCCACTGGCCAAAGATGTTCTTGAGTTGGGTGGACAAAGATGAGTTAGATCTTGCCAGAGGCCTGGGAAAGGCAGAAAGTCCACAGGAGGATTGGCTTGAATAAACCAAGAATAAAGCATGGCCACTTTTAAAGTTCCAAGCTCTAGTAATTCCACAAAAACAATAGCTAGTTAGTATGTGCATTTCTTTTGGGAAACAGTAACATCACAAATCCTATAAGAATCAATTCAATCCAGAACCCTCCATCAATTTCATTTTCATTTTTAATGTGGTAGACTCCTTCAGATTGACTTTCATCAAGAATAATGTAACCTGAGCCACCTTCGTGTAGTAAGCGACTGTCCTCTCATTCTCAATCTGAAATCTGCTTGTATTTTATATGCAGTCATAGCATCCCACAATTATAAGTTTAAAAATTAATAAAACAGGGGCTGGGGCTGTAGTTCAGTGGTAGAGCACTTACCTTGCATGTGTAAGGCACTGGGATCAATCCTCAGCACTGCATAAAAATAAATAAAGATATTGTGTCCATCTACAACTAAAAAAATATTTTAAAAAGATTAATAAAATACATCTTGATAGCATTTGCTATGATTGCAAATTGTAAACAGAAGTAGTCTGGTGTTATCTCATGAGGCAGTTTTTTAAAAATGTGTAGTTAATGATTATTAAGTCATATTATGGAGCCATTTGAAAAATAATATACATTGTCACTGTTACCTTTATTACCTTTAGCCACGACTACATTTAAAGAATGGAGCACTTTGTCATGACAGTTATAAATACAAAATAATACCAAATGCTGAATGTTTTCTCTGATATAAGGAGGCTGATTCATAGTGGGGTTGGGAGGGAGAACATAGGAGAATTAGACGGAACTCTAGATAGGGCAATGAGGTGGGAGGGAGGGGGCATGGGGGTAAAAAGGATGGTGGAATGAGATGGACATCATTACCCTAAGTACATGTATGAAGACACAAATGGCATGAGTCTACTTTGTGTACAATTAGAGATATAAAAAATTGTGCTCTATATGTGTAATATGAATTGTAATGCAATCTGCTGTCATATAACAAATTAGAATAATTTTTTAAAATAATAAATACAAAATATTTTTCTCTCTGTGGGACTCACATGGATAATTTATCTGTCTTTTTCCTTCTAAAACAGAGCTTTATTAAAAGGAAATTAGGACAATCATAGTAATAAAAATTAACAGTTTTCTTAATTCTGTGTTCAGTTGAATTCCAAATTTTCTCTGCCTCCCTACCTTTAATTTTCAGCAAGACAGAGCTTTTTGCTGACAAAGGACTCTAGCAAGCCTGCTGGTTAAGTATGTGCATGCAACTGTTTCCAGGTAATGAGTAAATGTAAATAAACATTGACATGTTCAACTTCTATCATGGTTAGTATGACATTCCTTGCAATTTTGAAAGCATCTTGGCTTATTTGGCCACTGTTGCAAACTGTAATAAAATTAATATAAAAGGAAAAAATTATGACATTGGTGTAAAATAGAAGGATATTTGACCACTGCAATTGCCATGCTGTACAATATTTGGGAAGCTTCTGGGGTAAGGGGCTTCAGGTGAAGCTCAGAAGTAGACCCTGTGCTTAACCTGTGCAAAGTCCTAGGTTCCATCTCCAGCACACACAAAAAATTTAAACACTAAAATATTAAAGCCTAGGGAGAGAGGTCATGGCCAGTTTATTTAAGCACAGGGACAAGCAAATAACCAGTAAGAATGCAGACATAGTGCATGATATTATTTTTAATATTTGATCAATTTGGTGGGTTTTGTCAACTTTATATCAAATAGTTATTAATTTCTTGTTAATGACTTTGTTTTGAGTATAGTCTTCTGACACTCAGAAATGTGTGGTTTTTAAAAAATATTTTTAGTTGTAGATGGACACAATGCCTTTATTTAATTTATTTATATTTAAGTGGTGCTGTGGATTGAATCCAGTGCCTTCTGCATGGTAGGCAAGTGCTCTACCACTGAGCCACAACCCCAGCCCATAAAAGTGGTTTTTGAACCATGTAAAATACTTCATGCAATGCAAAATCTTCTACTGAAATGTTTTATGTCATTGCATTTTGAAGTACAAGATTATGAGCTCCAGTTCATAACAGGTTTTTATTCATGGAATTGACAGTGAAATTATTTGAGAGTAACACAAGGCAAAATATGAGAGGGAGTATGTATTGTGAATATTATTTCTTACATATTAAGTTTTAAAAACTTCATGAAACATGCAAAAGTCTACTGAGATGAAGCTATGAATTTTTGAACTTGGATAATGAGCATATTTCACCTATATGTGTTTTTACCAATTTGTGAATAAATCATGACCTTCTAGTATCATCTAGACAGAAGTTTTGAGCATTTTCTCCACTACGAATATACAAAGCATCTGTAAGGCCGTATTCAAAGATAGGATCTCCTGGCTTTAGAAAATTTCATTTTCTGAAAATGAAATGTCTGCCTTGGCAACACATTGGCCATTTCTTTCCTGCTAGAACAAAATTAAATATTAAGCCAGTGGTTTTGGGCAATGCTGTCCAAACTTTTCAATTTCATGCCCCTAAAAATTGAATGCTTATCCTCCTGTCCGAAGTTTATTTATTAATACTTTTTAGATATTATTACACCAACATGTATATTAATCACAAATGAATTATAATACATTAAAACATTTTTAATTATAATTAAGTATAATTTTAAAATGATATAGATGCACATAATGTTTGGTTTTATTTGCTAATAACATAAAAAAACTCTGTGCTCAAAGTGAGAACACATGTGTATGAATAGACTTCATAATTCTTAAAAGTGCATTTTTTTTTTGCTGTGGTTACTGTATCATTACACCCCTTTTATTTAACTTATTCCACCAATTGCGAAGATTTGACTTCATGATTAATATTTTTAAGTGCCATGGCTTTGAACTTTCATTAACATCATATACAGTCAAATCAAGGGTCACTATTAGCTATAGAGGAAATAAATCTATATTTCAAATATTCTTAATCAAAGTTTTAATTAATTTTTAAAACTGATTTTCCTGTGATGTCTGTTTTTATCTGAGAATGTAGGCAAGGTGGAAATGTCGACTACCATTTTCCCTTAGTTTGCCACTTGCATTACTGCTAATATGGTCCATCTCCATTTCCTTGCAGTGAGGATTTGTTTGCTTAAAATAGATAAGATATCCTATAAATCCACCTAAACTAGGCACAGTTAAACTGAATAGTTGCAGCAAAATGAAAGTCATTGTATAAACAGCAGTACCACGGCGTACCCCTTCAGAGATGGGGGACCTATGTCTTTGCTCAGAAGGCCTTTTGCACCATATGGTACTTGTTACCATCAGACAAACTAAGATGGCACCAGAGTGAAAATTTGAAGTAGGTATTAGTGAAGCTTCTTATGAGTAGAAGTTCCAGTATTCTCTTCCCATGTGCCACTGAACCACCTCTCTAGCTATGCTTTGAGCCTACATATACCAATTTGGAGACCCCAAGTTTAAGGCACTGAATTACTTCTTCTCAAGAAAACAGAGCATGGGTGACCAGAAAGTTCTATATTTTGAAGGCAGTAAAGGTTTGGCAAAACCTCCATATTATAAGCATTGTCTCAATGAATTTTCTTTACATTGATTGAAGGCATAATTATTGAGTACAACCATATTTGTTGTTGTTATGTTTCCCTACTAAATTGAGCCTTTCCTTTTTATTTATTTATTTATCTATTTTTTATTAATATTTATTTATATTTATTTATTTATTAATATTTATTTATTTGTCTTTTTTTTTTTGGCTTCACTGGGGATTGAACCCAGGGACTCATGTATGCAAAGCAATCCCTTTATGAGATATAATTCCTTTATCTTCTTGACCTAAAGTAATTCTAATACAGTAATCACTATTCATGCAAGCTTGTTTAAATTTAAATTAATTAAAGGTAGATTTTAAAACTCAGGCCCTCCTTTCTATTACACATATTACAGGAGGTCCCTAGCCATATGTGGCTACCCCTTGGGATAGCACAGAGAACATTTTATTCATCACAGCAAGTTCTACTAGACAGCACTGCCTTAAGACAATTTACTCCATCAGATAGTAAGATGACTACACTAGATATTTCTTAGCTAATGATTGCATGAAGAATTAAACAAATCTACAATCATGGATAGAGACTTTTATATACCCCTATTAGTTACTAACAGAGGCAGTAAGAGGTATAAATAAATAAATAAATAAGAAAAGAAACAAAGAAGGAAATAAAATCAATAAGAACACAGAAAATTTGAATAACACAATTAGCCAACATGACTCACACATTTAATACACCACATTCAACAACTATACAACACATATTCTAGTACACATCAAAAATGTATCAACATAGACTAGGTGTTAAGACTTAAAACAAGTCTGAAAACCTTAAATTATGGAAATCACATCAGCATGTTCTAAAATCTCCAAATATTTGGAAGATAAAAGACAGACTTCTAAATAAACCTTGTGTCAAAAAAGAAATGAAGATTGAAGCGAAACTGTAGTTTGAACTGGGCAACAATGAAAACATAACATACCAAAATATTAATTGATGCTTTTACAGTGTTTGTAGAAAAGTGCATATCTCTAAATGCATATATTTTTAAAAAGGAAAGGATAAAAGCCCATGGTCTAAGCTTGCATCTCAAGAAGCCAGAAAGAAAACCACAGATTAAACCCAGAAAAACAGACAAAGGAAAATACTGAAAATGAAAGAAATCAGCAAAATGGGGAAAAAAAGACAATCTACAATGCTAAAAGTTTGATTTATGCATTTTAAAAGATGATTAAAATTGATCACCCCATTCCCCACAAGACTGATTTCTCTGTAATGAACTTCATTGTCCACAGGAAAGAAGTTTACGGCCATGTTTAGTGATGCACACCTTTAATCCCAGATACTTGGGAGGCTGGGGTAGGAGTTCAAGGCCAGCTTCAGCAGTTTAGTGAGACCCTGTCTCCAAATAAAAGTTAAAAAATGGGTAGAGTGGTATAGCGAGAGAGTGCTTGTCCAGCAAACTTGAAGCCCTGGGTTCCATCCCCAGTACCACCCAACACACATTTGAAAGAAGTTTACTTTGAAACTCTAATTTGCTAAACTTCTGTCCAAGCCAATTCTCTTTGTATGATACCAGAATTTTTAAAGTCTATTTTTCATCAGCTTAATTGAATTACAATGATAAGAGGATAATTAGGTGACAGAAGTGTTAAGGGAAGGAAGAATATTGAAGGAAAGGAAAGTTGTGAACATGTGGATCTCAGGGGATGTGACATTTAAAATTAGTCTGAGGTCCTCAATGGATAGTGTGTGAAGGAAAAAACATTATAATCGTAATTTTTTAAAAATGAAAAACCTTCCCTTTTATTTGCCTTTCAGAAAAGTAGGAAGATGTGACCATGAGGTCATTTTCGCATAATGGGAACTAATCAGTAGCTACAGTTATGTGCCAAGTCTCCTTAGGGGGAAGCAGGTACTATGTGATTCCATCATCAAGGAACTGAGCAAAACTGGTATCACACAAAGGAATCACTCCTATAATTTAGATTTTATTAGCTCTAGACTGATAAAACCTCCTACTCAGTGATTCTTAAACTTCAGTGTGCAAGCAGATCATCTGGGAGTCATGTCAAAATGCACCAGGTCTGGGTGGGCTTTATATCAATTCCACTGCTCTACTTTGACTTTATCACGAGCTCTCTGGAGATGCTGCTGCTGGTCTATGGACCTCACTTTGAATAGAAGGATTCTAACTCAAGGGCTCAAACTAACAGGCCAAACACCAAGTCCTATCAGCAACTGTTTCACCGGGTTTGTATCCTGTTGATAAGAGTGTGGAATTAGTTACTAACATTTACAAGGTGTGAAACTTGACATAAGAATCTGAAACTTCTCCTGAAAACTGGGATGATCTCGCCAGACATACATAGCATGTCTGATCCATACATGGAGCAGTGGGTGGCAACAGAGTAGAAGCTGTCAGCATTAGAAAGTCCATGATTTATCCTCTGGCCTAAGCCCCATCTCCATTCCACAGTCACCTCCATTCCATCATCACTTGCTGATGATCCCTTTTACTTGACTTCTTCATCTCCTTCCACCAAGGCTGTCAACCTTAGCCAAATACCAGAACTGAAGAGCTTTGAGAAATATGCATGCCTAGATCCCACCTCAAAGATTCTGATGTACTCAGTTTAGGGAAAAGCCTAAAGTTCTCCGGGTGGATTTTTACATATCATGAAGGTGGAAGACTTCTGCTCCAATCAATTGGGTGACCATTCTTGCAAGATTCCCAGCCTCCATCCCCAGAGATTCTGACTCAGAAGATCAGGGATTTCTGATAGAGTAATCCTCCTGCTCCATGGCTGGTTTAGAGGTGGGGCTTTAGTAATGATCAGAGCATGAGGGGTCTCACCACTTGTAATTATGGCTAATTGACTACAGATAATTTTTTTTTTTTTTGCTATAAATTGAGGGTTCTCTCACTGCCTCCTCAGATCTGATAGTTTGCTAGAATGGCTCACAGAAGTCAGAAGGCAATTTACCAGTTTATTGTGAAGGCTACAAATGATCAACCAAATGAAGAGGTACCTAAGGTGTCTGTTTGGTGCTGCTATAACAAAATACCTGAGACTGGTTAATTTATAAAGAATATAAATTTAGGGGCTAGACTTGTAGCTGAGTGGTAGAGCACTTACCTAGCATGTCTGAGGCACTGGGTTCAATTCTCAGCACAGCATATAAATATATAAAATAAAGGTCCATCAACAACTAAAATAATAATAAAAAAAATAGAAATTTATTTTCTCACAGTTCTGGTGGCCAGGAAGCCCCAAATGAATGCACTGGCAAATCTGGTTGTCCGGTGAGGGATACATCTCCCAGAGGGGAGGAGAGCTGTGTCTTCACATGGTGGAAGGCAGAGGGCATAAGAGTGAAATCTGCATGCATCAACTTTTCTAGGAGTTTTAATCTCATTCATGAAGGAGGAACTCCCATGGGCTAATCACTTCTTGAATACCCTACCTTTTAATGCTATCCCAATGGTCCCATTTTTGAACTGCCATTGGAATTCTGCAGGAGACACAATGAAATCATAGCCTAGGGCAAATTCAGGAGGAGTCCCAGATGCAGAAACTTCCGTCCTTGGTGAATCAGGGTGTACCTCCTTCTGGACACATGGATACACCAACCTGGAAGCTCTCCAAACTTCACTATTTAAGGGTTTTTATAATTCATTCTTTAGTCCTTCCACCAGGTCAGTGGATAGAGCCAAAAGTTTCAGCCCTACTTCCTTCTCTTTCTGGTGAGCAGCCCCATCCTGAGTATATCAAGGGGCCCTACCATGATCACCATATTATCACAAATTCAGATGTGATTGAAAGAGACTCATTATGAATAACAAATGGCATTCCTATCACTATGGAAATTCTAAGGGTTTTAGAAGCACCATGCCAGAAACTCAGGACAAAAAAAAAAAATGATGTATTTCTTATTATAACACACCTGGGTATACCAGCATAAAAGAGGCCATATCTCCAAATAAGCAGGAGTGATAGTCTTGTGGTCTAGACTACTCGCCCGATGTGGAGGGTGGTGAACGAAGGAGGGTCAGAGGGAGCCATGAGAGCCCAAGGAATGGACCCTTCTTGTCCATCCTCTTGGAGGTGTGTCATGGGTCCTGAGAGTCTCATTTAACCACTGCCTTCCAGTATTTCTGATACAGACCATCCAAAGGATACACTTGGAAAGACATACTCTGCAAGAAAATCAGAGCAGAGAACAGCCTTCCCCCCCTCTTTTCTCTCTTCTGCCTAACAATTCTCAGTACTTGTCAGAACCTGGCAGCAAACATGGAATGATAAACCAGGAATCTGTCTTGCTTTCCCAGATGGATCATGTTTTAGGGGCATGGAAGCCAAACACTTAAGTCTGCAAATGGTTTATCCCGGGAGAGAATGGCTGCAGGCACTGAGAAAATGGGAGAGGGATTTAGGCTGGCCGTACTCTCTGCTTCTTGGAGGGTCTTTCTATTAGAATGCCATTGTCATCTTAGAAATATAGAAAGAAGTCAAACACTCAAGTAGACATTGCCTGTAACTGGGTGTTGCACCCCAAAGTATCAGGATTTTTACAATAATGAGAGATTACATTGATTCTTACTTCCTGCCCTAGTACTGAGCTATCTCCTCTCATCTCCCACAGTTTCTTTAAGGCCAACTTTTCCATCCTCATTTTATGTGAGCAAACTGAGATACAGAGTCTGGTCACTGACCCATGCTCATGCAGCTATTCACTGCCAGAATTAAGACAGGAACAGGCGGCCTGGCCCTAAAACTCATATTCTCTAAACCACTACCTTTGACCGCTTCTTTAAAGCATAAATGTAAGTGTGCCATAGATTTTAGTTTAGACCTGAATGATTCCTAGCAGCTATTTTCCTTGACAAAAGGAAATGACACTGTGAATATTAATGTTTGTCATGGCCAGAGCAGACCCCATTTAGCTTCAGGGCAAACCAAGATGCTAAAAAATACCTGTAGGTATATTTTCTACTTATGCTTACAGAGCCAGGAAATGTGTGTTCAGATCCAGAATACATTTATATACATACCCATAGCTCATGAATTACGGATGTACAGAAACTCGATTCCGCTTCTTTGGTCAGTAAAAGATAAAAGACTAAACTTCCCAGGGAAGCTGATTGGTGATTCTCATCTTCAACATCTGAAGAGAGAGAAATACAAATACCCTGCTGCTATGGTTTAAATGTTTGTGTTCCTTCAAAATTCGTGAGATACTATTAAGAGGTGAGATGATTAAGGCTTGAGGGAGGCTGTTTGTTCCTCTATGCCCTTCCACCATGGTGGACCTAGAAAGATGGCGCCATCTTGGATGCAGAGAGACAGCCACAACCAGACACTGAATCTGCTGGCATCTTCATCTTGGATTTCCCAGCCTCCAGAACTGTGTAGAATAAATATCTATTATTTTTGAACTGTCCACTCTAAGGTTATAGCAGTAGGAACAGACTAAGACATCAGACTATTCCAGGAACCTATTCAAAAAAAAAAAAAAGTTCTTAAGCCAGGGGTTAAATTGCAAATTGGTCACCTGGCTGAGATAACCAGCAAAGACAATTGGACTTACACATTGTTATAGTGTTTTTTCTTATTGCTTATTTATTTAGTTGAGAACTGACTGCCAACTTTAAAAATCAGATTTATTGTTGAAATTTGTTTCCTTGATTTTTTGTTCCCAAAGGCTATAAGATGGGGCCATACTAAGTCCATATGCCAGTGGACTTGCAGCAATTAACTGAACCTGAGGAATGAGTCTCCCCTTTAGATAGGCTTCTGTGCTACATTTAGCCACAGTCACCATTACTCATGGTTGCCTTATAGCCACATACCACCATTGGCAACTCTGTTTTTTACCTGTTGTTTACCTGACATTTACCTCTGTTCCTTCTATGTACATGTGCATTTAATAACTGCTCACCTCCTATTTTTCAACATCCTTTGTAATTTATGATATGTGTATTTGCTTATAAACCTTGCTTCAACCAGCCACACTATCCTAGGAGATAGTCATTACTATAGGATCTGTAGTAGGCTGCAAAATAAGACTGAGTGGCCACCTAACCTTCACTCTCTAAGTCTTTATTCTAAATGGCAATGGGTTGTTTTTTATATGCAAACTCCAACATATTGCCTGCATCCAAAGTGCCTGAGACTTTGCATAGATAAGGATTCCAAAGCTACCTAGGCTCACTGGAATGACTGGTTGGTGATTTCACTGGAAATACTGCCATGATTGATTGATGCTATCTGCCATCTGCCATAGTCACCAAAATTTCTGCTGTCCATCAGAAATCATCAGTCCTGAGCGGCCATCTTCATTTTCTTTGTTTTCTATTTTGTGCTTCCTCTCTACCTCCTAATTATTCTGTCATTTCAGCCACATTTGGGGTTATAAAGTGTCATTTCTAAAGTGTAGCTACTGACATTAGTGAGTACTTTCTTGTTAGTTCTCCCAAAATAGAGGTCAATCATTCTTTGAACTCCTATTGATGGCCTTGAGAAACTGCCCCATTATAAAGTATTCCTCTTGATCAACAATAAAGCAATCCTCTAGGACAGAGCCAAGGAAACTCAATTCTTTGTAACCCAGTGTGAATCTAACATTGGCCTTGAGGCTCTCCCCTGGAAGTATGAACAGGTACTTGGCCTTTGTTTATTTACCTTATTACTGTTATTCTGGACAGACATCAGGACTCTGTCCCAAGAAGTGGTGTAGATATTTTTATATGCCAAACTCCAACTGGCCATATCTTATTGTTCTCAGGATGGACAAGTGGTCCTGGGAGACTCATGCTGCTTATCACCTCCTTTATCCAAAGAAGCCACATCAACAGAGGGTCAGTAACACAGAGCAAGCAGTGCATGTGTGTACACTTTTTCTGGGATTGATTGACTTAAGAGTAAGAATGGTCACCTTTCCATCCTAAGATTGGAAAGTGCTAGAGGTCACAACAAATCTCCATATATATTGTTTTATCTCTGATTTTCTCTTCTTTCTGTAATATTTATTGTTTTCTTACAATATTCACCATCTATTTTTTTCTCCCCAATGCTACATATTATAGACAATGGGAACACAGTACAATAGAATAATCATATCCAACCAACCCTTGGATAACCTAGGTGTCATGGAAGTGAGCTCTGATTTTATCACTAACCCTGTATGGTGGCCAGAAATTATACTGTGTCATTCTACAGTGGGACAGTCCACATGGCCAATGGGAAGATGAAGGGAAAGTGAGCATCACCCAGCTGATGAGTAGAAATACCCACAATGACAACTTTCACTAAGATGACAGGAAATCACATAGGCACATTAATGTTTCTGAAAGTGGCTTATCCAGAAAAACAAACAAACAAGCATTTATCCAGGCAAATAAACCCAGTAGTCTACTCATGAGAATTAGTTATACATAAAATAGATTATTTTCTGTTTTCAGGCAATAGCCTGGGGGAAAAATAAATGCCCAAGTCATGATTGCACAGTGTGAAATTTTTTTTTACAAAATTTATGAAATTACCGCTTATATCAAGATACAGAAATTATCAGCGCCCTCAGAACCTTCTCTCTTGTTCCGTTCTAATCAGTACTACCTCCATCTTGAAGTATTCTGACTTCAGTCAACAGGGTGATTCATTTTTCTGGCTTGGAAACTTATATTAATGGAGTTGTACAATCTGTAGCCTTTTGCATCTGGTTTCATTTCCTGTCAAATATAGTTATATTTGGGGTTTTTCAATGCTGGAGAGTATTTGAATCTATCACAGTGTATTTATCTATTCTACTATTGATGGACAGCTAGGTTATTTCCAGAGTTTGACTGTTATCATAAGCAGAGCTGATAGGAACACTCATACTAGGGAGGAAAATGCAGGAGCTAAGGGTAGCTGCTTCTAAATTGGAACTTCAATGCAAGCAAGGAAAAGAAAACATTTCCCCAAAAAAGATCCTCCTACTTCTGTGTGAATCTGCTAAATGATGACACCCTAGAATGGGATGCTTTCTGCCCCTTCAACAGTCTCCCAGGCTGAGACATTTTACATGACTGTGTGGGCAACTGGGCATAGCGTGATCCTAAGAGGAAAATGCTTCTCCCAACCTCTAAACACAGTGTCAAGAGCTTGACACATTTCTATTATGTCAACTCATTATTTCACCACTAGAGGGCAAGAGCGACTCCACAATGCTTAGCTCTGTCAGATCTGTGGTCAATATGATTAATCATGGTGAGGGAGAAACAAGAAGCTGGGGGTGGGGAGGAGGGGAAGGAAGAGCATACAGAGCAAAACCAACACCCATAAACTTTAACTTTTCTGGGTAAGGAGGGTGTGAAGATGTCTCGCACTTTCTGACACTCTTTCCATCTTTCCTTTCTCTTTGCGGTTTTATTAAAATTGATTTCACAGTCCTCACTACCACTGAGCAGGGTTGGGACTAGGTCAAACAGAGCCATCTCACAGGCCATTTTTTCCAGCACAGCATAAAGAAGCTTGCAAATCCCCAAAGCCCCAGGGGCTCTGAGCAAGCAACATGGAGTTCCGCGACTTCTTGCTAACAAGTAATATTTCTTCCGATAAAATCATGGTGTTTACTGAAATCAAGGCACCAATGCCAGCTGTGACACCTCTTCTCTCTCTCCCCTTCTCCCTCTGGACAGCCCCTCCCTCTTCCCACAAACTTAACCAGGATCACAGAGCGGAGATGTGTTGTTTTTTTTGCAGGGGGAGGAGGAGAAGGAAATTAATTATGAAGCTGAGTTGCCTTTAAACTATTTATAATAAATTTCTACTAGAGAAGGACAATTGGCTGACAATCTTCTTCTTCTGCCTCGGTATGACCAAATACAGTAAGAATTCAAAATGAAAACTGAAAAGCCAGGAAGAAGAACCTACAGCGGGAGCAGTGTGTTTTCCCATCTCATGCTGGAGAATGACAAACTTGGGAAGGAGCCTCCTGAGTATTTCCTGTCCTCGTTATCTCCTTTTGCTTCTCTTAAGGGCTAAGAAGCCTTCACTGTTAGCCAAGACTCCTTCGTGCTTCAGCTTAATTTTCCTTGCGTAATTTTAAATACAGATCGTGTCTACAGTGCAGCAATTAATGGATAGCCTAAAGACTTATTATTTCAAACTAATTGATATGTAGGAAAAGTTTAAATAACATAACAGGGAATAGGGGAAATTTTAAATGATGTGTGCACAGTGAATTTAGAATTTCTCTCTGTTGTGGAAGGTAGCAAAAACATCTGATTAATAAGGGGATGTGACTGAAATCTAAAATTCGTCGGTGAATCTTTTCCCTTTTGACACTCATGAGCATATGGTTGCAAGGAAGATGCAGAGGATTCAGAAATGGGGCCAAAGAAAGAGGGATCAGGTTCTCCACCACCCACAGCCAGACAGTTTCGGGGGTGTCTCATCAGAGAAATGAGGGCCCTTGCAAGTATATTTTGAGCTGTGCTCTTAGGTAAGAAATAAGAAATAGGAAAATTATGCCAGTATTTCCACAGTAACTCTTCAGCCAAATCCTCTTCTTGATGTCAGCTTGAGAGGGAAGTCTACAAAGGCCAAGTCTACCCAACTACAACACAACCTTTTCCAAATCCTGAGCACTTCCCAGCCCAGGAGTCCCTCTGAGTCCTAGGAAATATGCTTCAATTCATCACATGACTGAAAATTCAATTTCCCCAATCCCCATTCTAGCACATTCAATAGAAAAAGTTGTGAAAGCTTACCTGAAGAGAGCATGTTCTTACAGTGGAAGAAAAGGCTATTTTAAGAAACAACTTATGATATTAAACTCTGATAATAGAATTTTAAACTTTAGAACACAGCAGTTTTGTAAGGAAACAATTTACCCAAAGAATAAACCATAGGGGAAAAATTACCTTTAAAACATATTTTTTTCATACATGATTCATGTCAAAAGAATTTCTGAATGACTTCTAGCCAAGTCACTTAAACTTCTTTGTCTTTATTATTTTCATATATGAAATCTGCCTCATGGACTGGTTATTTTTCAGAATCTTTCAATTCTAATTTCCTGTTTTCTTGGATAGTCATACATGTGTTTTAAAACGTGGAAAAATAAGACTCATTAACTGGAAACACATTTGTCTCTTAGTCAGTACAAGACCATGTTTGTGTTTACCCATGAACTAATTGTACAATGCAAAATCGAGAATAATGGTTTACCTCTCTATGCTGCTCTCTACTCACCTTCTCCAAACTAATCATGAATATGAATCTTGTATGTGTAATTCTTATACTTTTTTGTTTACAAGATATAGATATGCATGTACATCATATACATGTGTATTGTTGTTATAACTTTTTGTTTTAGCTGTTTTTCACTGAACAAATGACATCAAATGAAGTTAAAAGTATCATACTTAAGTGTGATAATGCATGTAAAATTATCATACTGAAGTATCATACTATAATTATAATTTTCATGAACCTACATTTTCATTTAAAAGTGTACTGCTAAACTCGACCAAAATGTACACATACATTCACTAAAGACACATACTAGAATGTTCACAGCTGTACTGTTTATAATAAATAGCTCCAAATTGAACCTAACCCCATATCCATCAATTGTTATAAGAATAAACAAATAAACTGTAACCCATCCACACAACTAAATCCTGTATATCAATGAGAGTGAAAAAAAATCCGCATCACTCAGCAAAATGAGTGATTTTCACAAATGAAATACTAAGAGAAAGGATCCAGACACAAAAAGTATACAAAATTATTATTCTATTCATATGAAGTAGGTGGCTATGTTGTGTGGAGGATGGGTGCCTAGTGATTAAAACTTATGTCTTGGCTATGGTGTTGATCAACTTTCTGTTATTGTAACAAATACCTGAGGTAATCAAGTTAATGCTTGCTCTGGGCCATACTTTTGGGAGTTTAAGCCCATGACCTATTGACCTTATGGCTTTGGGCCCTTGTTGGCCCAGTACCTCATGGCAGAAACTTATGTATTCTAGAGTCCTAATTACATTCTCTTTCTTTATTTGGGTGCTGGCAAAATGGATGCATTTACTTTGTAGAAAAAAAAATTATAAATCCATAAATTTATTGTGTCAGCTATTGTGGTATAACAAATACCACCTCAAAACTCAGTGGCTTACAACAAGAAGTATTCATTATTATTTACAGGTTGGTAATGTGGTAAGTTTATATTAGTAGTTTGAAGAAGGTCAATTCACGTTATCCTTTGTCCCGTCAATGGGCATTTTAGTGTGATTTCCACTTTATTGCTGTTATGAAGAGATAGGCTATGAACATTCCCACATGTATCCTAGTATCTATACTCTGTGTGAGATTTCTTGATTTTTATACTGAAGTGCAGAATTGCTGTGCCATGAGGAATTTGAAGGTTCCATTTTGCAAGATGATGCTCAATTTTCTTTTAAATTAACTGTTGCACTTGACACTTCCTTCAACTGTGTGTGGGAGACTCTCCTGATCTAGACCTTGCCTACATAACAGTTGATACTGAAGTCAGATTTTCTACTGGTTCCCACTAAGAAGGGTATAAAATGGCATCTTATTGTGGTCTTGATTTGACTTTTCCTATCAATGAAGACAATGATCATGTCTTCTTTTCTGTGTATTGTCATTATGTTTTGGGCCACATATGTTTTTTCTTAAGTAAAATGCTTGTTTGTATCTTTACTAATTTTTTTTTTAATTGGGTGGTCTTGTCTTCTTGCTTCTTAGCAATTCTTTATATATCTCTATACTATTCCTCTCTCAAATGTGTTTGTGGTGAACATCTTTGTTCAGTTTAAAACTTGCTTCTCACTCTATTGAAGATATTTTTTGAATAACAGATTTCTTAATTTTAACTATTTAACTTATGTTTAAACTTTCATTGTTAGCTTTATTCGAAGCTTGTTTAAGCAATCCTTAATGATCTCATCATCTGAAATATATTTATATCACTTTCTAAATGATGTAAATATATCTCAATTTTTTAATGTAACTAGAGATTATCTTATGCAGAATATATGGTGGGGAACTGATTTCATATAAAATCACAAGTTAATCTTCTTTTTAAGCATTATCTATTAAATAATTTGTGTTTTTCACACTGAGCTTCCATGTCACCATGGTCACAGATCAAAGTTCCACCAATGCATGGGCCAGTTTCTAGGCTTGTTGTTCTAATCCATTGGTTAATTTGTCTGTCTTTGTACCCATACCAATCTCTTGAATATTATAACTCTATAATGCAACTGTATGTGGCAAATTGTCATGTCTTGGCTATGGTGTTGATCAGCTTTCTGTTATTGTAACAAATGCCTGAGGTAATCAAGTTAATGCTTGCTCTGGGCCATACTTTTGGGAGTTTAAGCCCATGACCTATTGACCTATGGCTTTGGGCCCTTGCTAGTGTACATCATGGCAGGAATGCCTAGCAGAGCATTAATCTAGCATTAATCTCATGGCAGCTATGTAAGAAAGAAGAGAAAAAGGAAAGGGCAGGGTCCAATTATGATGTCAGACTTTCAAGGGTATTTGCTTAATGACCTAAGACCTCCCACTACACTGCACCTTTTAAACTTTCCAACATCTTCCCAATATTACCAAACTGGGAACCAAGACTTTAACACATGAGCCTTTGGGAGATGCTCAAGGTCCAAACCGTCACATCCAAGAGGCTCTTTATTCTTCCATAAAAATTTTTAATTTTTTTTTATTTCCAGATAAGAAGAGTTTTAAGGTCTAAATACCAGGCTTGCCTTAAATTCCTTTTTAAATAACCTTAAGCTATCACTTTCATTCTTTTCCATTTTGACCTGTATTTTGAACCCTTTTGTAAACTCAGCTTCCCCATCCCTGTAATTTCATTTCTGAAACACACACACACACAGAGAGAGAGAGAGAGAGAGAGAGAGAGAGAGAGAGAGAGACGATACAAGCAGTTATGCTGGTACTATTCCTGTGTTCATTATAAAATATCTAGGTATGGACCTGTCCTCCATTTTGTCTAGGCATCATGGATTCAGGGAATCTAATCATTCTGACAAGCCACAAGAATAATTCCAAAGAACATTTATTTGGGGCACTAGGTTCTGATGTTGTGTAATGTTTAAATTAGAGTGAAGGACAGGGATGGGATGGTCTAAGCTAGAATAATGTAAGAGTCATTCCAATGTATAGGTATAAGTTTGTGGAAGTCCAGGTGAGATCCCCTGGGGAGGATCTTTTCCAAGACTTAAAGTGTCTTCAGTTTGGTGTCCAGAGATCCCATGATTCATCATGACAAATTCCATTTGATGTGCTCAGAGGGCTGTTGCTTGGACCTTCATAGAATTTCCTTTCACAGTTTAGAGTCCTAAAGTGGGACCAGGGGTGAGAATATTTCAACAATGTAAACAGCTCATATATCTTCCTTGCTAATTTGCTTACAGTTGACCAGATCAGTTGAACGAACTCCAGTGAGCGAGACTGGTAGTGTAAGTGGAACCTAGTAGCTCCTCTTTGTCCTGCTGATGTGCTTCATGTTTGCATGCATAAGGTAATGTCTGAGATCATCAGCTGAGCAGGACAACAAGTTAAATTAATTCCACCTCAGAAATCCTGATGATGATAAGCTGGTTGTGGTGGTGTACACCTGTCACCTCAGAGATTCGGGAGACTGAGGCAGGAAGATCACAAGTTTGAGACCAACCTTTAGCAACCTATTGAGACCTTGTCTCAAAATAAAAATTGAAAAGGGCGGGGGATATAACTCAGTGGTGTAGTATCCCTGGGTTCAATCCCTAGTACTAAACAACAAAAATAAAAAGAACTCCTCATAATGCTACTTGTTTTCTGTTCCCTATTCCTTAAAGTTTCTGCTTTGGAAGTAGGGACTGATTCCTAGTGGATTCATTCTCTTGTAAGACCAGCACTTAGGAACAGTGAGCTGGTTCTTGACTAGATCACTAGCTTTAATTTATCTCCATGAAGTATCAAGTCCAGAACATTCTTATAAATAACATTTGCTGGCCAATAGAAAATAGTTGAAAATAGTACAGCCTAAGGTTTTTCAGTTTAAGTCTTCCTATTCAAATTAAGAAAATTCATAACAATTATCTTTCAACTCATGCATCCAAAATTTACATAGGGATCTTGTTAAAATGCAAGTTCTATTCAGCATTGCTGGGTAGGGCTGAGGTGCTAATGCTGGCCCCAGGACCACATGGGGAATAGGAAGGCTTTACAAAGCTCTCCTCTGGTGCACAGCTGAATTAAAAGATGCCCTCCTTCTAAACATAGCATTCTGGCTCTCTTTCAAAATGTCTTGATTTTTTTATTTTATCTCAGTGTCTCAGTGTTTTGTTTTGTTTTTTAATTTAGAAAAGCTTGTTTGTTGTTGTTTATATCTCTTAGCCAATTTAAAAATCTCTTTGTAATGCTGGGTGGTTGTTAAGGTATTTCTTGTTGAAGTTTTTTTCCCAATGTAAACTCTAGGTTAGAGCTTATTAGAAGTATCTAATTACCTTCAAAGGTGACGGGTAATTGAACTGAATAAGCACAACTAGAATGTGGTGGGTCCCGAAAAATACAGTGGGAACGGAGGGGTAGGGGGGATAGGAAGGGCAGCAGAATAGAATAGACATTATGATTGCTGTATGTATATAGGTGACTCTATGACCAGTGTGATTCTGCAATCTGTACAATCAGAAAAATGAGAAATTATACCCCAATGATTCAAATGTATGAATTGCCAAGATCATTGTAATGTCATGTGTAGCTAATAAAAAAATTAAAATATATATATATATATATATATATATAAATGCAAAAAAAATCATTGTCTCACTCTCCCCACCATGAAATTATATCGATTTGTTTTCAATCTTCTTTTACTATGTAGGTAAACTTCCACTAACTTTCCATTCTAGTGAGTCACTGAAGGAATACAAATAGTTTGGGCTTCTTGCTAAAGCCTGCTAAGAGAGAAGATTATTATACATAATTGGAAACTGTGAAGCCAGAAGAACTGAGTCTGTGTCCTGACTTCATCATTTACCAGCTGTGTTGCTTAAACCATAAGATGCTAATAGTATTTACTGGCAGAGAATAATGTGAGAATTCAAACAAGTAATCCAGGCAGATAATCTATGCCAATCGTTAACTTAGTGCCCAGCATATTGTAAATGCTCAATAAATATTCATAGTAGTAGTGGTGGTCATTTGATAACTATTACATGATACCTCCTAAAGGCCTACTGGAAGAGAATGTTTGTTCTTGAAACACTGATAAATAGTTCCTTTTCAAGTGTTATAACAGTAGGCTTTCACTTTGTGGATAAAATAAGAGGAAAGTCTCACCAGTGATTTATAGTTCCAGGAATTATAATTTTTACTGTGTTCATCACTGATTTGACATTTTATTTTGTATTGATGAGCTCATTTTTTCATTTTATTTTGGCTCAGCAATTAATATTTTAAGTGTCTAATCTTTAAGCAACAGTAGTTTTATATTATTTAGGATTCCCTCCACCAAATACCACTGAGCCATTCATTTACATTAGTAGGTATTCAATAAATATTCATTAATCATTTCAATGATTAATTGAAATAATCTGTGCAACACCACAGGGACTCAACTGGTTGAATCAGGAGAGGGATCTTGAGGCCTAGTCATCTTTGAGAAATTAGTCTATTATCAGTGAATTTGTTTCTGGAATATGATGTCCCTGATGTCTGAAGAGGAGTCACATGAAAAAATTGATATACTGATGGAACAATCATTCATGACTTAATTCACACAAATGTCATTCCAGTCCATTTTTTAACTTTCAATTCATTGTTTTGACCCTAAGACAGACACAAGTTTCTCATAAAAATTGGTATCATTGTTATGTCCATGTTTGATAATACAGATAAGTATTGCAATTTTATTTTGTTGCATGTTTTCCAAAGAACTTTGCTATGGTTTGCTAAATGCATGTTTTAAGGATGTAAAAGAATAAGATGAATAGAAATTTATGGGCTACTAACAGAGAGTGAAAACCAAATCAACATTTCTCCTTCTGATTATATTTTAATTCAAAAGGCTATATTTTAAATCAAGTTATAAAGCTTGATTAGTGGCATTTTTACTTAAAAAATGTTGATTTTATTTGAACTGATTGACATTTTGGTTGGCATTAGGAAATACAAACACATTCGTGTAAAGCAAACAAGTTTAACTTACATCTGCACTGTGGACATATGATCAAGAAACAGGAAATACTGGTAATGAAACCTACACTTACAATGTTTGTTTGGGACAGAAATAAAGGCTTGATTCATCAATTGGTAAAGTGGGTCATTGTCTTTGAGACAAAAGTGTGGTTAAAAGGCAGGGTAAAAAGGAAAAATGCCAATGAATTTTTGATTTGTTGGAAAAATATTAAAAATACACATTACGACAACTGGACATATTAAATGTTTAGTTTAATGCTAAAAACTTTTCCTTTAGCTGGTCACACTGTGCACACCTTTAGTCCCAGCAACTCAGGAAGTTGAGACAGGAGGATTACAAGTTCCAGGCCAGCCACAATAACTTAGCAGGATCCTGTCTCAAAACTAAAAAAATTTAAATGGCTGCATATGTAGTTTAGTGGTAAAATGCTCCTAGATTCGATTTCCAGTAACACACACACACACACACACACACACACACACCCCAGAGGGGGAAAAAGGAAGAAAAAAGAAAACCTTTTCCATTAAAATACATTGTATCTCTAGTATAATTACTTGAATATTATTTTAGTGTAAAACTATTTTCTTAAAGATACTCTTATATACCTGCTATTGAATACAGTGTAATAACATATTTCTTCATGTAGAACACATTGGTTTTCTTTTGCTGAGATAAAGTACTTTTGAATATACTCACATGTCATGCATGATTTATTTATTTAAATGCTCAGCATAATTTTTCTTGACAGGCTTTTCTTACACTTGAAATGTTATGTAACAAAAACACCAGGACCAACTGGCATTGTAGTTTATTGGGCTATTCCACATATTGCTAGATGAAGAGGAAAATGGGTGAGCATTATCACTATGCTGGGCATATTTCAGCCGCAGTCTGTCTTTTCTCCTATATGTCAATTTCTCTTCCCACAAAAAAAGAAAGTTCACAGCAGCTTAGACTTTAGTTGCGCTATATGTGATCACTGAGGTTAAGGTCTGTGTGTACAGTACAGGCCAAAATACCCAAATTCAAATTTACTTGGATTGCTGCTTGAATTTAATCTCTTCAAGCCCAGTTAGATCTGTGTAAATTCAGAAACTCTTTTTTTTCAAACTAAATATAATCACTGAACAATTTATGAAAAGTTCTCCTTTCAAGTAGTTCATAAGTAAGTCAAAGGATACCAAGATACATCAGGGACCAGGGCACATGGATCCAAAATTGATAGGAAAATCCTGCAATTTCCCCCCAAGAGGTGCCAGTCAATAAATGCAAACTAAATTCTTAATGTCTTTATTTGGGTTTCCCCAGCAACAGACCCTGAGATAAGGATTGGAGTACACGTAGTGTTTCTGAGCAGAGATCCCATAAAACCAGTAGGGAAATAGAGAGGTACAAGAAAGGGAGGGCGAACAAAGGAAGGGGTGGTTCTTACTGAGCAAATTATAGCTGTGGGTGACTGGTGATCAGTCCCCTCGGAGACTGTGTAGAATATGCACCGTAGAAAATTCCTCACAAAGGGCAAGGTGGTCCTGAGATACACACACACACACACACACACACACACACCAACTGCTGGGTGGCACCTTTAGCCAGTTATATGATCCACTGAAGAAAGCAGACAGTTTGGAATTGTGACAATCTGTGTTACAGCGGTTAGGCCAAAGGGTCATAAGTTGAGTGTTGAGACTCAAAGCTATAGTGAGCTTCAGAATTGAGTGAGAAAACCCCCCAAATTCTGTTACCAACTCAATCATTTAAATTTCAGGAGCAGTAAAGCCAATATCTTGTATCTCATAACAACCAAGTATGTTTGGGTAGAGGAAATAATTTCCAAATTCAGCACTGCTCTCTTTTTTTGGCAAAACTTAATCATTAAATATGTGAATGATTCTCAATTCATGTAAATGACAATCACCTGTAAGTCTTTGTCAAGGTCTAAATCAGTGGCTCTCCAACTTTGGGATGATCCAAATTAACTAGAGAGTTTTTAAATCAACAAATCAGGTTATTTACAGTTGAAGTTCAATCTATAAAGGAAAGACTGAACATATTTCTATGCAACAAATATGACTAACATAGACTAGGGGGTCAGGGATGCTTCTATGAAAAGGTGATGTTTGAGATGAAGGAAAGGAAGGAATTAAATAGATGTAGAGAAAGGTTTTAAATTCCTTCCCCGTTTGAAGCTCAGTGTGTGGCACAGAAGAGGTGCTCAATAAATACTTGCTGAGTGAATCAGGAAAGGTGGGGAAAATACCTAAGAAAAACTCATTGTAGACCTTGTCTTAGAGGATGACTAACTGAGCTATGCATAAAGTGTGAATTTAAAGCCTCAGTTTCCAGAATGTGCCAGAGGGTATGATGATCAGTCTTTGTCCAAATCAATAAGGACAATTGCTGTGGGCAGGTGTACAAGTATCAGTATCTCAGGAAGCTGAGCAAAAGATTGTTTTTTACTTCAAATCAAACACAAAGGAGAAAATTAATGGAAAGCTAAGTGTAAAAGCTGATTAATACAAATTATAAATCTTATGATATGAACTTCAGAGAATACTAAAGCTAAAGTTTTCCATTTGTCACTCAAATAACTGGGTCCCAACCCTGAGAGATTCTGGTTTAGTAAGTTTAGGGTGGTTCTGGGAAATTGCATTTTTACTAAGAAGACAGGTGACACTGAAGTTCTTTTTCTGGGAACCTCACTCTGTAAAACATCACACACTGGGTTTGCCCTGCCCTGATGATTTCTATGTTTTTCCATTACTGTATTACCAAAAGAAATAATAGTTACCGTCTTTGAGTAAATAAACTGCCAAGGCCTTAAAAATCAAATATTAAGACATATATTTTCAATTTACTACTGACTGACAGAGTTTAGCAAAGGCACCTTTTCCACCTCTGAAGAAGCCAGATGACTCCATGCTAGAATCTTCTCTCCACAGTTAAAAAGTCTATCATTTTTATAATTAACATGTTAATAGATGGTGATTCACAGTAAGGACTCATACATTAGAATTAGCTTGGTAAAATTTGTGAGTGATATTTTATTAGCACTATGGAAAGTTATGCATATAATGACTTTAAATTATTGGTAGGTCACTAATTGCTGCTGGAACATGGAATATTTTCCACTTTTTAGGGAACTTTATTCTACTAGGCATACGATTAGACAAAATATACAGTGTATTAAAAAAAATTCTTGCTATTTCTCCCATAGCCATTTTAGAATGTAATTGAATATGCTACATAAAGGAGGAAGCCATATGGTAGGTGTTTGATGAAGTTAAGTGTCTGTCGTCTGGGCAGATGTGCTGAAGGTCTGCCATTTATTGATGTCCAGCACTTTGGGTCCTGTGATGCCAAGGAGGGGAGATGGCACCCTCTTTTGTTCTACTTGTACATTGTACATAAATTTATCGTGGTACTTATCTCAGCATATCCCATTACTGTTTTACTGCTTACTTTCTTCCACCAGTCTGGGCACTCTTTAAAACCGGGAATGCGTCTCACTCATCTCTCTGTACCTACCATGTGTTACAATGCCAGATGCATGGGAGCGTGGCTAGCAAACTCTGGATGAATGAATGAATAAAACAATGAATGTGTCAGGGGGTAAAAGCAAAGAAAAAGTGAGTAAATATAAGTAGAGAATGAATTATGAATCAGTGGTACCTGTCATCCTGTTTAATAGTCCAAGAATTAGGGTATATTCTATGATTGGAGGTTAGGATGGCTTTCCAAGTGACACAGTCAACCAAGAACCTGACAGCTTTGGTAGAATCTAGTAGATTTTCATATCACGGTAAGAAAAGATGAAGCTTTCCTTAAACCATTTATTCCGGCATTAATATGGATGCGTATGATTCATCAGAAAGACCTTTAATCCCTTAAGTTTTTGAAGCTGCCCCAGGATTATACATGCCAGGATATAGTTGTCTGATAAGAAGGTAGAAGCAAGAAGTAATATTTAGTTTACTAGCTCTGCCTTGTCAACCAGGCAGAAGAAAAAGAAATGTTTTAAAACTGATTTGCAGTAGTACTGAATTGAAGCCACCCATTTTTATTCTTACAAAAGGAATTTCATATAGTCATACAATATAGGGCTATATATTTTTTAATCCATGATGGAAGAAAAAGGATTTTTAGTTCATTTCTATAATTTCCTTGTAGAAGAACTAAGAGAGATTTGATAAAGTAATAATGCCCCTGAGTTTCATAACACTTGCTCTTTCTTTCTTATAGCCAAAAAGTAGCTGTAAGTACTCAAGATTTATAGTTAGGATTATTCTCTAATTCTACTTTATGTTTAGAATACCAAAAAGCTTCCAGCAATTTTAAGAGGCCATCATGATGGTGTAAAAATTGGTTAATAATCATGAATCAGAGAAACACTCAGTATCTAGATGAGACTCATCATTTCCCTAACCACAAAATAAATCATCCAACATGAATTATATATGTGAGACTGCATTAGTTAGCATACCAATAATTTCTATGACAAATAGCACATCACAATGTTAGTGGCTTCATATAGGAAATTTTTTCCTCTCATATAACAACCCAACATGGATGTTCCTGGTTGGTCGATAGCTTATTTCCACATGATGATTCAGAGAAACCAGTTTTCTTTCATAATGTGGCACTATCATTCCCGAAGGCCTTGCTGGAAAAGGGATTGAGACAGTAGAGAGTCTCCCCTGTGCTTTTAAAGCACCCTGTCCTAATATTTCATTGGCATGAACCTATCAGCCACCACTGGATATAAACATAGTGAATAGGGCTTGTAAACATTGTCCCTGACTAGGAAGCAGCCAGCCGGGTAAAGCAGAATGGTGGAATGGTGACTGTTCATTTTGAAGATAATTAGCTATTTTTTGTAATGTAGAACAAGATAATGAAATTTGAATCTGCTAAATGTAGAATTACCCTAAATTTATGCCCTTCTTCATGTAAGACCCGAAAGGAAAAGTCAGCAACATAACCTATTTATAATCCATATAACCTCTGTAGACCTCTTGAAGAAATGGATCCATCAACAGAAGTATCTGAGTAGAAAACTTAGAAAAGACTATCTCTGACAAAACACCTTGCAATTTGGTTTTTTGGATTTCCTATTCCAAACCTGGTGAGTTTAGCATAATTACATCAATATTCTTATCTGATAAATGAGGAATTGGGAAAAGGGGGAGATGTCTCAAATTCTTCAGCCATATGCTGTTTTTTTCTAGAATAGGATCAAAGGCTTATCCAGGGACAAGGAAAAGTATATTGCCTCTTCTCAGAGACAGTTACCTTGACAAAGGCTAGGGACATCACAACAAGTGGTTTTGTCTCCACTGATAGCAAAAAAAAAGAAGAAGAAGGAGAAGGAGAAGGAGAAGGAGAAGGAGAAGGAGAAGGAGAAGGAGGAAGGAGAAGGAGAAGGAGAAAGAGAAAGAGAAGGAGAAGAAGAAGGAGGAGGAGGAGGAGGAGGAGAAGGAGGAGGAGAAGAAGAAGAAGGAGAAGAAGAAGAAGGAGAAGAAGAAGAAGAAGGAGTCCTGTCCCTGCATGGAGAGGCCTCAGAAGACTTGGACTTCAAGTCCAAAGAAAAGTGCATGAATATATTATTCAGATACTGCATAAGTTGCACATTGACCTTCATAATGTTGTATAATTTTTTAATTTAGATGCCAACACTGACAAATCAGAAGATTTAACACAAAATCCATATTTTTACTTCTTTTGAAAAAATCAGATGTGACCCTTGGGCTTACAATGCTATGTGACAGTAATGTAGTTGGCAAGATTGGGTGGCTGCTATTTGTAACCAAGTCACATTTTCTGCCTTTACAACAGTTCCCACTCAGCCCCTGTCACTCATATATCTTCCTACCTGGCTCTGTTTCAGTTTGCTGAGAAATCTCATCAGTTTTCAACTTCATCTTGAGTGGAAAATTCAGGCCCTCTGACAATCAGGCTTCTCAAAACACCTATGAGACCAGGAAACAAATGTCTAATTTCCCTTCAGAGCGAGTTGTAAATATCCAACTTAAAACCACAGTAATTTAAGCAGGAGCCATAAACATATGTTTAGAAGGAGTGGTTACATAATTAGGACATACTCCCTAAGCATCAAAATCAATTATCCTGATAAAACCCTAGGACAGCTTACCACTCTTGAAATATACATTTATAAAAGGATAAAGAAAAACCAAAACTAAGTTTAGGTGATCAGGAGAAGGGTGTTCTCCAGGGACTGAGCGGAGTTCATTCTAGGACATTTGACAAAGCCAAGTCTCTTGTTTTTTTTTTGTTTGTTTGTTTTGTTTTTAATGCAATGCACAGGCTTTGAGTCAAGAGAGTGGTTGTAACTAGGGCTCAAATTGGTAGGTCTTAAAAGGAATTAACATCCAATTTGTGCACAAAAGAGGAGAATCTGATCTACACTGAGACCCACACGAGGGCAGGACCTCCATGTGCAAAAGCCTTTGAGACCCATGGAGGCTCTTTCACTGGGACTCCAACTTCTCTGAGTTGGTTGCATGCACCATCTGTGCTATTGACATTTGCATCTACTGTGACTCAGTATAAGAATTTATAATGCAAGTTCAATGCTTCCCTGTTGGTAGCATCCCACTTGATTGAAAAGAAATACATCCTGCATCTAAAAATAATTAGCCTTTGGACTGTCTTTTATTTCAATTGACTTGAGGCTTCTTATTGATTGTTTTAGGATGTATGTGGTTACAAGAATGGGATTCATCTGGTGCTGTCTTAGTTTCTCTCTAGTGGGCATAAATCATCCTTTGCTGTCATGCCCTGTCTCCTAATAGTTTGGGTGATTAAGAATCCACAAACAAGTGACTTGCAGACTCAAGAGAACCTTTTCTTTATATGTTTAAATTTCTGAATATGAATGCTTTAAATAAGAAATATCCTGCTACTTCTCTTTGGCCTTAATAAATCTGATTCACAGATTTATATTGTTTCTTGAGCTCCGTAGAAACTTGGGTTCAGAGATTTTGAAGTTAGTGTACATGTATTAAGTTGGCTAGTATATGGAGAGTCCTAAGGATAGTACCTGTCTGTAATTATTACTGTCTTTATATTAACACCTTTATTTCTATAGTTCTATATTTTCAGATTTACTAGTAATGTGGACTAGATTGGTTACAGACTAAGAGATTTTTCTCTTTTAAAATGTGATTTTCCCTATTCTGGTTTTCCTTTCGTTTGTCCTTTCTTATACTATTTGACTCTTGACAGAAATAGTCTAATTAAATTAGACTACAGTTAATGGCAAACAGAAAACCAGCCAGCTGACCAAATAAACATGCCCTGAACTGAAGAATTACATAGGG
Organism: Marmota monax; assembly: GCF_021218885.2. Taxonomy (NCBI): domain Eukaryota; kingdom Metazoa; phylum Chordata; class Mammalia; order Rodentia; family Sciuridae; genus Marmota; species Marmota monax. The sequence continues at coordinate 4,914,442 of NW_026695222.1, read as the reverse complement.
GAAGTGGAAAGCCAGTATCTTCCCAGCAAGAAAAATACAAATAGAAAATCCCAGTGAAGGTTTAGAAATAGACTAGGCTAATTGCAACTGATTGAGAGTATTTTTTTTTTCACAAAATCATACTTTACTATTAAGAGGACAGCATATCAATGAGACCTGGTGCCACAGGATCTCTCTTCAACTTCACTTTTCAATAAGAGATACTTCCCTTAGCGGGGCATGATGCCATATGCCTGTCATCCCAGCAACTGGGGAGGCTGAGGCAGGAGAATCACAAGTTTGAGGCCAGCCTCAGCAACTTAGTGAGGGCCTAAGCAACTTAGTAAAAACCCTGTATCAAAATAAAAAAAATAAGAAGAGGACTGAGGATGTAGTTCAGTATCCTTGAATTTGAGCTCCAGTACCAAAAGAAATAAAAGAAAAAGAAAAAAAAACACTTTCTAAATATTTTATGAAAGCAACTTTGAAGTCATAGATATGCAAGGAAAATAGGTTTGAATTATTTGTTATTCTTCCATTAACACACATAATATCAAGTTACTGAGATCTTCATGATTCTTATTTTTACATAGTAAGGAGTCAGCGTGGAGTGGTAGAGATAAAATCCTGGATTAGGAGGCAAGAGTTTGGGTTCAGATCTTGATTCTCCTTAAAACACTTGAGTGGTAGTCTTTCATTACCTCATTTCACAAATGATGGGATTTGTTGAACAATTTGTTGGCTGTTTACTCATTCGAGATTATAAAATAAATCTCTTAATCCTTGGACCAGAGCACAGGTCTTCAAATACTTAAGCAAGCTTTTTGCACTGTAAGTGCAGTAGTAACTTTCTGTTTGACAAAGTATCTCCTAACCACTACCTGGATTATTAATGATTTTAAAGAAATCAAAATTCTTCTTCTAAGTTACAATCATTTTTTTATTCCCAGCTATCATAGACCCCAGTTGAGTTTTCCCACTGATACCACCTAAATCAAAATAGAAAGCTCCAAGATCTCTATAAAGGGAAAGTACTCTGGCACTGACACAAAAAATATCAAGGACTAGAACGACACAGTAGCTGAGATGAAGTATCTTGCTGAGTAGCATAATTATTGCCTTAAATTGTGGTTTAATTTGCTTTTAGATGCTGAATGGCTAGAGTATGTATACAAAGCAACAAAGGTCTTGCTCCTAGAACATGATCAACAATAAATTCTATATCCAGGCTATAGAACTTAATGCACACTTTTAACAGATATAATGGGAGTCATGGGGACATACTATAATAGTGCTGCACAAAAGACACAAAACTTCCCTGGCATGCAAGTTTGTGTGTATGTGGGGATTAGCTGCTCTTAACTGAGTGCCGCTGGGCTTAGCTGGGCTTGTTTAAGTATCCATGATTGTCTATAGGTCACATAGGTGCCTCTGTGAATCTTATCTATGCTTTCCTACATCTCTGGGCATTAGCTAGATCTAAATCATCTAGGATGATTTTTGGCTATATGGCTGAGATGATTGGGGTGATTCCACTTGGTTCCATGTGGTTCATCTTCTATCACACTATTCCCAGTATATTTCCATGACCTGCAGAGGAAATAGAGTGAAAGTGAAATGGGGGCTTTTATAAGTCTCTGTTTGAGTCTTCTCTGTTAACATTCCTTTGGCCACAGTCAAGTCACATGACTATTTCGTATTCAAAGGATAGAGAAACAGACTCTGCATCTTAGGAAAAGGAACTCAAAAATCATAAGCAAAGGCTGTGGATCTAGGGAAAAGTGAAATATTTGAGTCATTTAATCTAGTTCATCTACAAAGAAGAGAATTGACTAGATTCTAGTGTTGCTATGAGTGAGCCATATCCTTAGAAAACCACTAACTACTCTGGACCACAGCTTCATACTAAGTCAAAGGAAAGGGTTTGACTATATAATTGCAAAAAAGCCCTTTCTAGGACTTCAAAGTCCTAGAAGATTTGACTATATAATTGCTAACATTCCTTTCCAAGGTTTCTGCAGCAATTTCTAGATACATGTGAGATAATTACAAAAGAAATTTTGAAATATATGTAGAGATTCAGAAGTATAAAGTATGGGTTGTTAGGAAATTTTAACAATTCAAGAGGGATATATTAGGGAAGAGACAGAAAGGAAGAAATAGTGACGGAGCTAGGTGAAAAGTCACAGAAATTTGTGTTCTCTGTGATTTTACAAGCAAGTTTCCTCTATGACAGTTTCATGAGAGAATAGGATGTACTGAGGAATTTACACTTTATAGCTATGTCAGAATGCATTTGGCTTTTGACTTAAAATTTAAAATGCAAATGCATGTTAGCAGCTGCACTTGGTAAATCATACGATCTCTAGCTTCTGTCTTTCCTCTTTTATTAATTCAGTGTTTGGATCTATTTAACATTTTGTCTACCTTGTTCTGGGCTCCCCCATCTTTCCTTTCCTGCACACTTTGAAACCCTCATGATGCCCTTTACCCAGCAGCCTCCAATAATCACTCTGAACCCCAATCTGAATATTGCAAACTCCAGAGATCTAGAGTGATGACATCTACAGAAAAGAATCTTTGAATACACCATTCATATCCTGAAATATCGGTGAAGAAGGAAAAGGAAGTACAAAAGGAGAAAACTGCTGGAAGATCTTGGTCTGGAGCGGCAGTATCAAAGTATGGTCCTGAGACCAGTGACCTCTGTGTCTCCTGGGAGCTTGTTAGAAATGCAGAGTTTTATGCCTCATCTCAGATTTGTTGAATCAGAATCTGCATTTTGACAAAATCTCTGGGTGCTTTGGATGTACAATAACTTTTGAGAAAAGCTCATTGAAAGCTTGCCCATCCTGTCATTTGTAACAAACAGCCATCCTTTACAGAAGTCTTCTCAACCACAAGGTATGGGTTCTCCACTGTAATCTATGGCTAATAGCAGATGAAAGAAACATAGTAGTGATTTGATTTTTATATATTAGCACAGAGTCAAAAATTGAGTTCCACATTCTCAAGTCACTTTTACATACTTAAATTATACACCTTTAGATGCACCAAGGAAAAGGGGAATTATAGCTAGAGTAGTGTCTCCTCAGTGAATGTCTTTGGTTATATGTCCCATATAAAAGGGGAAAGGTTGAGAGGTTCTGCCTCTGGAAAAGATAATATCAAGTATACAGGCAGATTGAACAAGGCCCAACTTTTTAAATCCAGTCTCCTCCATAAAGTATTTCCCATATCAATCTAAGGTTATAATCTAGGCTTCATTTTCAGTGTCTGTAGCTTATGTTGTTCTGTAACATCCATTAAGCCCAGTATCTTATTTTCTCCAAATACATTTCTTGTCCCTATAGGACCAAATACAGGCCTTACACCAATGAATAAAATATTATTTATTGGTAAATGCATCAATATCAACAACAATCCAGAACATAGTCCAAAATGAGAGATCTAACAAGTACCATCATTGTATGGCATTGACCAAATAATGACTCAAATGATGTAAGTAGAGAGGACAAGGACCACTTAGTAGACAGGGTTTCAGATGTGTTAGGATGTAATTCATTTTTCCCTCTTTTTTTTTTAGCAGTATGATTACACAGTATTGATTTATAAGCAATCATAATATGTAGAAAATTATGCATGATCTCATTTAAACCTTTTAACAATGGCCTGGGGAAATTTGGCATATTAATTCCCCTTTTATATGAGAAAATTGGAATTCTAAGAGATTAAATAAACTGCTTAAGGTTGTACTTCATAAAATGAAAACATTCTATGCCAAAGCGAAGAAAGAGTCTTATCTATCCCACAATGAATGATCCACTTTGTGTATATCTATGACAACAGGTTAATTTGTGGTTACTTTCTTAACCCTTTGCAATGGACCCTATTGTTAGTTGGTATTTGTTCACAAGGTGAAACTTAATTTTCATATCATTTTCAAGCAAATATAGTTATTTGGGAAAATCTTCCAAGAGTATAAGCGTGCACCACACTTCGACACCTGCAAAAAAGTAACTGTAATTCATAGTCACTGTGACTTGATTGTATGATTCCACATTGGCATGAACCATCCAAGTTATTTCTTTTAGGTGTGGAGTACTTCCAACTTTGACCTAGAAATACACTGATCACCTCTTTACTCCCTTTCTTTACATTTCAGTTGCCAATAGCAACTTGGAAGTACAAGGCTGAACAAAAGCTGCCTTTTACATGAGTAGTTTGTAATTTTGAACTTGAGTCATGGTCAGTGGTAATTATTTATTTATAAGGGTTATACCTGCCTCGGGTCATAAGGGAATCCAAACTGTTTGAATATGCCGTGCCTCTGCTGAGAATCTATGAATTTTGTCAATTTTTGAACAGTTTTTGCTTTAACTTACTGGCATTTTGTGCTCAATTCACAGAGCTAATGTACCTTGTAAACTGGACTCTCTCTGGTGTTGCTTTGGGCTTCTTATTCCCTTGGCAGATTGTTTTTCCTTTTCATTCTTTTTTTTTTTAACTTCACTTTTTTTTTAATTTATTTTTTTTATTGGTTGTTCAAAACATTATAAAGCTATTGACATATCATATTTCATACATTAGATTCAAGTTGGTTATGAACTCCCAATTTTACCCCAAATACAGACTGCAGAATCACATCGGTTACACATCCACATTTTTACATAATTCACTTTTTTTTAATTGGAGCATTATAGTTGTACATATTGATGTGATTTGTTGTTACATATTCACACATGCACACAATATAACAATATAATTTGGCCAATATCACTCCCTAGCCCTTTGCCCCTCCCTCCCTGCCTCCCCTGGCAAACATTTTTATCCAAAGGGCTCCAAGAATTATTAGCTTTCTTGCCCTATCCCCATGTTTATAGAAAGAGTTTTCCTAACTCCTATTTCAAGGATGAAGACACACAGATTTATGAAGGAACTTCAATTTTGGTGCTATGACACCCAACCTTTGAGGCCTTCTCTTCCATACCCTTAGAACATTAAATCTCTAGCCCTGCAAGATGGAGAATCTGTTCTGCAACCTCAGGAGCCCCATAGCTTTAAGTTCCTTTGTTATTTTCATGATTTAGTAATTTCCTTTTCTTATATTCAAACTCAGCTATAAATTTAAATAACTGTGTTCTATTTTATTCAGATTTCCCTGCAATGGGAATAGAAAATCAGCCATATTGACCCAAAGTCCCATCTCAATGTATTCTAAGGAAGCTTGGAGGAAAACAAATAAGCAAGAACTGGATTGGTTAGGATTTATAATACAATCCAATTTTCCCAAATGGCACACAATCCTCGGTAACTTGACTGACCTCTCTCTGTACTTTTCATACGACCCTGTTATTTCTATTCTTGGATAAGGTAAAAATTTATGAGATTATTCTAAAAATAAGAAGAGGGCTTACAAGGTTGCTCAGGCTAATTTTGAAACCACGCAATCTATGGATATATTTGGTAAATGTTTTTCCCATTGTTTTAAATATACTCTCATCATCTCACTGATGACATTGAAGTTAAAATACTATTTTGCTGACAATAATTCTTCACAAAATTGTCCTGGATACGGTGTCCCACATTAAGAATTCTGCATTTTTTTGTGTGTGTCTTAAAAAATATATTAGATTTTTGTTTCATTTTAGAATGCTACTTTATGCTAAAAATAAAAGACACATTACCATAAAAATAAGAAGTAGAAAAAATAAAAATATACATAATCCCCACAGAATTTATATTGTACTGTTTCCTTTCAAAGTAGTTCTAAATTCTTAAAAAGTATTCTCACAACTATAATCACAGTATACATCCAACTGCGGGCATCCTTTTTACATTAATCATGATGTTATGATAATTACATTACATACTATATTATAATTATTTCTCCCTGTTTTCAAAGCCATTTATTAGACTACATTTATTTGGTTAAATCATTTTATAAAACTGGAAACCTTATTTGTTTTACAGATATGCTTCTGCTTATTTTTTGGTTTTGATGTTTTCCATTATCTTTATCAATAAATTTCAAAATAGTTTGAGCAAGATTATTAAAGTAATGTATTATCATGTCTATCTTCCAAAGGCCAGGAGATAGTGTTTGCAAGGGTTAAAATACTGTGAGGAATTGAACTTTAAATACATACAGCAGATGCTCCCAGAGAGGAAGAAAAAAGATGAAATAATCTAAAATGTCTAGTGAGAAAACAGAAACAAATGACCCCATATGTATATCAAAGATCAACATAATCATACAAAAATATAATTGTTATTTCAAGTGAATTTTGGCAAAATAATATTGTACATACTTGGTAGGATATGTTCTGGAAATAAAATGAACTTGAAAAACACCTTAAGCTTCACATGGTTCTTTTATTGATGGGTCCCTGTGTTGAAACTATTTCTGTATATGTTAACTTAAGCATATGAGTAAACATGCTAATGCTGTTAGGGAGCAAAATTTTCAATGAAAGTAAAAGATATACAAGTACAAAAGCAAGAGAGTTAAGAAAAAATATAATATTACATTTAAGTTTGAAATACTAGTATGTAATGAGAACTTTTCAAAGCATATTTCCTAACAGTCTACTGAGATGCGCTGGGAGCAATGATCACTGTTAGGATCCAGGGCTTGGTTTATTAATGACTTCTTCATAAGGAACCAAGCTCCATGGAAAAGCAGATGATTTCAGGACTGGAGCAAAGGAAATATAGGAGTGTCTAGGATATTGTATTGTATCAAACAAGCAAGGAAACCCACTAGGGGCTTTCAAAAGGACCTGGGAGCTACCTGAATGGGCTCCCATTGATCCAACTCAAGACAATTTGAACATCCAAAAGAATCTTGGCTGCTACTGATTTAAAACCAAGGAATAAATAAAAAAAAAAATTGTCTCTCATTATTTTCAAGAAAGAGAAGGAAAAGAACACTCATTTGTCATTTTTTGAAATGATTATTTTCTTAACTCCTTCCTTAGAAAAATGTGTAATTACAGGAAAGGAAGTAAAATTTACCCAATCTTTTAAGAGAGAATTTAATTTCATCTGCATAAATGAAGGAAAGCTCTTCTTTGCAGAAGAATGCCAGTTATATATGAAATAATTAGAAAATTAACATTTATGCCCAGTGAGATAGCCAAGAATCCTCAGTTCCATTTTAGGGTATGAAGGAAATTTTACATGGATCCAGAGTTTGACCCCATAGAATAACTGCCAATTGTAAAGGCAAAACCATGTCTCAATCAAAATCAAAATATTGTATTTATCACTTTATCTAAATGATCAGACAGCATCTCTGAAACTCTACACCCACCAACACTTTGTAATATGAGATGTAAAATAATGTCTATTGAATATTCTTGCCAGAACAAATGTTTAACCTCCATCTAATCAAGCTTATAGCTTTAACTTCTAATTTACAGGAAATAAAAGTTTCAAGGAGCAACAGCACAAACAAATAATCAGAAAAATTCAGAATAAGGGTGCTATATTATAAGAAAATTGACAAACCTTTTACTAAAATCCAAGTCATAAGAAACCTAAAGCAGTAAGTATTTCATGGGTTCACATGGGAAAAATTAGACTGACATAATAACTAAATGTAATACACTAATTTTGGGTTTTGATCTAAAAAGATGAGCTGGAAGAGATTTGGAAGGGATAATTTGGAAGGGAAATTTTGAACAAGAGTGAGTCTTAGATAATATTAAGTAACTATTATGAATTCTCTTTAAGTGATATGATTTTTCATGTCATAAAATATCTTTATTTTAACATGTGTGCTACAGTATTTGTGGGTGAAATGTCATGAGGTCTAAAACATTTCAAAAGATGTAACAAAAAATATAGTGATAGATAGTAAGTGAAAATTATTTTCAAGTGTTGTTTTGGGTTTTTTTATTGTTATGTTTGATTTTGTTTTGTTTTTCCTAGAGAAATTCTGAATTAAGTATCCTAGTACCTCCAACCTTATGTCTTGGTACCTTTATTTTCCATAAACTAGATTCCCAAAAGTGAAGTTTCTAGATCAAAAGCTATGTATATTTTTCTTCATATAAATAATATGAGATTATTGTTCAATGTTTGCAAATATCTTTGGAGAGTCTGGGGTTGTCACTCAGTGGAGATGCACTTACTTGCTTGGTATGATCAAGGCCTGGGTTTGATCCTAAGTACTGCACAATAAATAAATAAATAAATGCCGAGAAAACATCTTTGGGTTCAAAGTGTAATTTCAGTTGATAATCAACAATAAATACATGAGTTGATTTTACATGAAGATTTGAATTTCTGACTTGTAAAACAAGACTCTGACAAGTATCAGCTAGAACTGGGTATTTTGATACCTGTGTCAGATAGGGTGTGTCTTCTCTAGGACCCCTGACTCTACCACTCCTTCTCTGTTATGCCTTCTGTTTCTCTCACTTTCACGACTTTCCTGATCCTAGCAAACACAAATTGCAACACTTGGGCTGGAAAAGCTCTAGACTATTGATAGATAGGGCTTTTTTAGAATGCAGACAGATATTGCTCTGCATAATTTTCATATTTTCTCAAAATGAACAATTATTTCATTTACAAGAAGCAAAAAAAAAATCAAGACTTCTAACTTAGCATCCAATAGTAAATACAGTTTTGAAATTAACTTAATAACTGAATGTCTTTTTAAAAAGAGTGTTTCACAATTCACAATAGCTAGACTGTGGAACCAACCTAGATGCCCTTCAATGGATGAATGGATAAAAAAAATGTGGCATTTATACACAATGGAGTATTACTCTGCATTAAAAAATGACAAAATCATAGAATTTACAGGGAAATGGATGGCATTAGAGCAGATTATGCTAAGTGAAGCTAGCCAATCCCTAAAAAACAAATGCCAAATGTCTTCTTTGATATAAGGAGAGTAACTAAGAACAGAGTAGGGTCGAAGAGCATGAGAAGAAGATTAACATTAAACAGGGATGAGAGGTGGGAGGGAAAGGGAGAGAGAAGGGAAAATGCATGGAAATGGAAGGAGACCCTCAGAGTTATACAAAAGTACATACAAGAGGAAGTGAGGGGAAGGGGAAAAATAATATAAGGGGGACAAACGAATGTCAGTAGAGGGAGCAGAGAGAGAAGAGGGGAGGGGAGGGGAGGGGAGGGGGGATAGTAGAGGATAGGAAAGGCAGCAGAATACAACAGACACTAGTATGGCAATATGTAAATCAATGGATGTGTAACTGATGTGATTCTGCAATCTGTATATGGGGTAAAAATGGGAGCTCATAACCCACTTGAATCAAATTGTGAAATATGATATATCAAGAACTATGTAATGTTTTGAACAGCCAACAATAAAAAATAAAAAAAAGAGTGTTTCAAATAAACTATGAAGCAGTGACCTAGTTTAGAATACAATGAAATCTATTACTGCCTCATGATAAAAGGAAAAGTCTGATAAAGTTATAATTTAGCCACAATTGAGTCAATGATTTAAATTGTTAAAGATCATTATTATAATTAAATTACCAAAATTAAGTCTTTAGTAGAATTTAATTACTAAAAATATTTAAAAGTGATAATTTGGTATTTTTTCCCATGTTTTAGTGTTCTTTTTTTAATGTTTTAAAAAGAAACAGCACTTATCAAGCACCATGGGGTCATGTTCACCAACGACCGTTAACCTAGAAAAATTGCCTGCTCTGTCAAATAAATATGTCAATGTTTAAAAGTTCCCTGGTCCAAACTCAATGGAAATAGTTATCTACTGTGTTCTGAAAACAGAGTCCTTTACAGTTCTCCATTTCCCTGCCTGCCTTGGAAATGAAACTAATTGCATGTAAGGCTGAACTGAAATTGAAGCAAATTGATAAGACTGGAATGGTAGTAAATGGAAGCTGTCAAACCAGACTGAGACCTCACTCATGCTAAAGAGGGAGACATTGTCAAAGTCCCCCTTCCTTCCAAATTGTTGGGACAGGGGAGAGAACTGGTAATTATGTTCTTGTCTTTGAGCCTCCAGTGATTTGCTTGCAGGACACAGAGGGTGGGACTGTGTTCATGGTGCTTTTGTTGCATCAGAGCTGTGGGCATCCTAGTGCATCCTTGGGCCATAGATTAGCACAATACAATATATTCATAAATACTCTGCATTTTATATTTGAAGAGAATAATTTGCTTTCAACACTCAGGCTAAGACATTCTTATCAGACACTTTTTTTAAAATAATATTTAGTTGTAGATGGACACAATACCTTTATTTTATTTATTTATTTATTTATATGTGGTGCTGAGGATCAAACCCAGGGCCTCACACGGTTTGAGGCAAGGCAAGCGCTCTACCACTGAGCCACAACCCTTAACAGTCATTGGAGAACATGACCCCATGGTGCTTGATAAGTGCTGTTTCTTTTTAAAACATTAAAGAAAGAACACTAAAACATGGGGAAAAAAATACCAAAGTATCACTTTTAAATATTTTTAGTCATTAAATTCTAAAAAGACTTAATTTTGATAATTTAATTATAATAATAATCTTTAACAATTTAAATAATTGACTCAATTGTGAATAAATTATAACTTTATCAGACTTTCAATGTGGTGAAAAAAATAATTTGAACATGATCCAGTGTCTAGAGCTGCCACATGGCAATCAAGTGCCCCTTAGTTTTAAGCAATGAGAGTGTAGAGATGTGGCAAGCCAGCCATGGGCTGTGTGTGTTTGAACTATGAGCACTGAGCGCAAAGGGTGCACTGAACGGGTGTTAACCCTCTGTTTGGTCAGCAACATAAGCGTCTTTTCCCTCACTCTGCCTATGATCCCCACACAGCACATGAGATGGGCATGGCCTTCCTAAATGTCAGTCAACCTGCCGACAACAAGACACACGGGGTTAGACTCAGCCCTCTAAAACCAGACCCCTTGCCTCATTTGAATGGCTTCTCCCCAATAAAAGGGTTCAGCACATGCTCCTTGCACTCTTTCTTGCCTTCCTTGCCCTCCTTGTGGGATCAGTGGCTGAGGAGCGGTCACTGAACCCAAAGGAAAGGTACTTTCTGTGTCTGTGTCTTTATTTAGTTTCCAAATTCACTTGGAGTGACCCTGATCGGTTTAGTTGTGTGATGCGACAATCCAGTATCTATTATTTGCGATTCTTGGGGCCTGTTGTCTTTCAGAATTCAGAGATTTTCTGATTTTTAGAGAGATAACATGATGCTTGTACCACGAGCACCAAGCTCCAGAGAAGCCTCCAAACTAATTAATTTGTTTGCAATTAAGTGCATCAATATCATCAAGGTGGCTCATGCCTATAATCCCAGCAATTTGGGAGGCCAAGGCAGGAAGATTGCAAGTTTAAGGCCAGCTTCAGCAACTTATGGAGACCCTGTCCCAAAATGAAAATGACCAGGGATGTAGCTCAGGGGTAAATCAACCTAGGTTAAAGTCCTCATAACAGAAAGAAGGGAGGGAAGAATGAAGGGGACAGATGGATGAGCATGAATAGTACATGAAGGAAAATAAATAATGCCAATGATTTTGCCACAAATTTATCAGAAATGACTGGATTTCAGAAATTTGAGCATTTTAGAATTACAGAGATTATTTAATAGACTAAAAATCAGACTTAGCAAAATTTCTCTGGAATAGAAGAAGCAAGAGTGAAAGGAGTTGAATTAGAGGATATTGTTCAGCAACTGACACTGTCCAAAGGGAAGTCCAGACCTAGAGGGGCAGATGTCCTGAAGACTGGCTTCACTCTGGACATTCCAGAGGTCAGGGCAAGTCCCAGAGACTAAACTGAAAGCTGGCAGTGGAAGATATACAGCCAGGATCAAGACAAAAAGTATAATTGGGGTCCTCAAGTAGAACTCAGACAGGGAGATAATCAGAGTAGCCTAAATAGATCACCTGCATCAGCCATCACCCAGAGCTGCCAAGAAATATATGGCCTCAGGCTCCACCCAATGCCTCCTGAATCAGAATCAAGGCCAAGATCCCACAGGTACACCTTTAAGGTGCACTCAGATCATGTTGCAGGGAGATCATGTTGCATGTTGTTGTTGAGAGGCATGGAGAGAAATTACTTAAAGATACTAAGGACATCTCTTAAGAAAAGTTGCCTCAAGACTAATGAGAGGGGAGAAAAACCATGTGGTTTCACATGTTCTGAGATTAAGCTCCCTGCATATCATTCAGCCCACAGAGCAAATTGTGTTTCAAATTTGGGGTTTTCATTTGGGTTCAGACAGCAGAACTTCCCAGTAGCCATCCTTGCCCCACTTCTCCTCAGGAGTACCAGCTTTACAACTATTTTACGAGGAGGACTGGCATGCAAATCTGTGTGTGCCGAAAGATTTCCCTGACATTCAAAAGTCTGAGAATTCTCCAGGGCATAAAATGAATAAGTTCAAAAGCAAAAACTAAAATGAGAAGGGAATCACAATAATAAATGGAAAAAATATCCAAATAAAAGTAAATGTTGGTTACAGGAGTGGGTTCACTTTGTAAAATGCATCGTTTCTTTTCCTTTCATTTTTTTATTTGTGTGTGTGTGTGTGTGTGTGTGTGTGTGAGAGAGAGAGAGAGAGAGAGAGAGAGAGAGAGAGAGAAAGAGAGATATGCTGGGGAATCAAACCCAGGTTTCCATGCATGCTAAGCTACAGATCCTCAGACTTTTCCTTTTAAAAGAACCCATGGGGCAAGTGACAGAGTGTATGCTTAGCCTGTGTGAAGCCCTAGGTTTAATCTCTAGCACTCAAAAAGTAAATGAATAAAACAAAACAAAACAAAAGCATCTAGCAATGCCTTCTCAGCCTCTGGCTGAAGCAGCAGCCTATGAAAGCCCCTCTGTCACTCTGTCTACCCCAGTTGCTTCTGAGCTCCCCAGCTCAATTCATGGTTGACTTTGATTGTCTCAGCTATCAATGGCTTTCAACCTCTAAGTGTAATAACTTTAGATCATTGTTTATGACTTCTATAAAGTTTTTTCAAACATGCATATGTGTGTGTTTATAGATGTACTTATTTATCCTAGTCCAAATTTTTTAGCCCCATCAAACTTGACTTTCAGCTACAGACAAATGGTATGTCCAGATAAACTCTGTTTTTAATCATCTCTATAAGTGACCAGTGAATGACATTTTAAATTAATTTATTCTTCTCCCTATCCTTCATATATCTCTTTCAAAGAGTTTCTACGTGGGTGGGCATAGAAATCTAAATGATCTTAAATCGTTCTCCTCTCTTGATGTCTCCTAGCTACAGATGGAGTTGGAGCAAGAATACCAAGACAAGTTCAAAAGATTGCCCCTGGAGATTTTGGAATTTGTGCAGGAAGCCATGAAAGGGAAGATCAGTGAAGACAGCAATCACAGTTCTGCCCCTCCCTCCTTGGCCTCTGACCCTGGAAAAGTGAACCACAAGCCTCCCTCCAGTGAGGAGGTGGAAGGAGAGAACCCAGGAAAAGAGTTTGATACTCCTCTGTGATTGCTCCTGCTAGGCCACTCAAGCTCCATTGAACTCTCTCTTCTAAAGATCACTGCCCAGGACCATCTTCCTGAGAAGCATCCCTTAGCCTAAATTCAACACCAAATGGAGAGTTCCAGAAGGATCCATACAGAGGTTTCATGGCCAGGCTCCAGGTGTCATGCAGAAAATACTGCAGTGAAGAATGCATGTATGTGGGATTTTGTTTTCTTTCTAATAGTAAATTCAAAGCAGGCAACTCCCAGGCTCTATGGAACATTAAATGACAGAAAGTATCTTCTTTGAAGAAACTTCGAGCTCCTGTTTTTATTTGAAACTCCAGTGTAAAGTATTTCAAAGTAATAGAAATAGATTGAGAAATGCATAGCACTATTTAACACTATTGATCATCTGACTTTGAGCATTTTTTTTCCTAGCTGCCCCTCAACTCAATGTCTTCAAGTTCATATGCATTTAAATGGTTTCATCCTTTGCTTTGCAAGCACGGGTGGCTTGCAGTTTGCTAATTTATTTATCGTAAAGGCATCAGTATCTGTTGCTGACATGGCTTTATTAGATACCATAGTGATTCAAATAAGCTGGTTTTCTTTTTTGCAAAACAAAATCACTTGATTGTATCCTTACCCAGTGAAGCCATCCCAAGACTTAGCAATATGGATTGTACATTTGGCTGCATGAGCAAGTTGGCTGAACATTTTCAGGCAGTGTGTTATCTGAATTGACTATTTGCACTCGAAGTCTGGATATTCATTGGCTGTTGGCCTGAAATGAATGATCAAATAGCTACAACAGGTCTATTCTGTTAAACAAAGAGTTGAGCTGATATGTGTTAAGCAGAAATTCAACTAGAATAAACAGGTTCCAGTGGTTATTTTGCTGTCTGATATTTTTTATGGTTCATTTATTTTTAATAGAGAGAGGAAGATTAACTATTTATCAAAAGAATACACAGACCCATGTATAATTATATATATATATATATATATATATATGTGTATATATATATATATATATATATATATATATATTCCATGTTTTTGTGTATGCACTCAGCCACACATGTATGTGTTGAGTATAGATGTGTCTTTATTAATTGGCAATAACCCAAATCTCTTCCACAAGACTTAAAACCAATTTCAGGGATAAATGGTTAGAGAAGAAAAGGGTCAAACATTTAGATTGCATGGATATTAAATTATATGGGCATGCTAAGAAACAATTGATGGAGTTGTTGGTGTAAGTTGAGGAAGATTTAGAACTTAAGAATTTGGTAAATATTTTGCAGGATCAAAAATTGAATTTAAGTATCAGATTTTCAGCTTATTTTAATGGTCAGAATATACAAAAGTGTATTGGACACTTATTTGGAAATTTATTTGTATCTTCCATAATGTTTAATTGATTTCAATCTTATTCTAACATAAAAACTTTTCATTATGTATTTAGTATGTACATTTAATTCACTTAACTGTGTCTTTTAAGTTCCTATTTTAAGTGGCATTAGAGAAACAAATTATATCATGGTAAAACTGATCAAAGCCATTATTGAAAGAAAGAGTAATTATATTTCAAAATATAATTTAGAGAGTGATACAAAGAAATTGCAGATAAAGCCCAGAAGCAAAACATTCACAGCTTTCTTTATTTTAAAATAAACCTCTCTGGTTGTGGCTTAGAAAAACATTTTACAATGCAAAAACCAGTTGTGTCCTGAAAGTTGTGTTTCAAAATTTTAATATTTTTGTGGAAATTATTTTATTTAACTTTAAGCAATAACTAGGGATCATAATTAAGTTTTAATCAAAATGAAGGCTTACTTCAGATGTGAGGAAAGACCGTTTGATTAAGAAAACACATCTAGTGAGACACGAGGGGGAACATCACATCCCCTTTGGAGACGATTGTATTTTGATCTGAAGGATTTAGAGTGTTAATTAGATACTTAATAAAACTTAACTTTCACTGAAAGAAAAATCTTTCGTAAATCATTCTACCTTTGCACTTTGAAAGGAAGGCATAAAGAGGCAAGGATGGTCAAAATTGAATGCTGCTTTTTTATAAATAAAATTATAGACTGTCTAAAATTGCAGAAGAATGAACCGATAATAGCTTTCATAACCAAACACAATGGTAATCATTGCAGGATACTGTGTCACATTTTAGTCCAGAGATAGGCTAAGGTTGAATAACCTTGACTTACACAAAACTGTTTTGGTAGCTGGATTTCATTATCTTAGTGATTCTAGTCATTTTACAATACGTTTATATTTGGCCATTAACTGTAATCACATTTTTATACCTGTACAATGACACTTTTTGCAGTTGTGGGTAGTGTGTAACACTGTGTGTCTTGCATCATTGAAACTACTACAGTGATATTATCATTTAATAATATTAATATTACTTGAAAATAGACAAAAAAAGATAAAGAAAAGGGTCTATATGATGTGCAGTTTTTGTGCCTCTATGTATTTGCCTTGTTCTTTGTTGAATGTGTGAAACTCTGTACTGTGGTTTTTCCTATAATAGAAAGTAGAGTCGTGTATTAAATTAGATTATGTCCCTGACACCTTTACACTACTGAGAATGGTGTGGTTTTGGCCGTGTAAACCAATTTTCAAAGTTCTAATGACATGCCATGTGTTTTGGTTTTTAACATTTCAACATTTCAATACCACCATACATTGAATCGATGCTCCTCTAATAGATAAGCAATCATTAAATAATTCTCAAAGAAAGGGCCACTGCTTGCATTCCTTTGAATTTAATGTCGCGCTTGTGCATTGTATTAATATTGTTCGTGACAGATTGGACTTTGTGACTTTTGCCTTTTAAGAAGAAAAAAAAAGAGATAGGACAAAGTATTTGAAGCTCTTAAAATGTACATATTTTGGTTCTTCTATCTTCAATTATTTAAAATGCATAATTCACATTTTTGTAATAATTCTATGCAATTTTGTGGCATGATGTTTCTTCCACTTGTAATTTTATGTGCTTTCATCACAAATCCAAAGGAAACAATAAAAATTTCTTAACACAACCCAGCTGTTATTTCTTGGGGTCAGAGCCAGCCTTCTTTACACAGGGAGAATAGTGGGAGCAGACATCTTGCATCTTTAGGGCTATAATGCCCACCCTGATGGAACACAGAAGGGCCTGTACAGGCAATCAGGATCCTGCAGTGCATATGCCAGGGGCATAGCTGTCACTAGTGCTATCCACCGTGCTCCACCCAGGAATGGTATTGCCCTGGCCACCATTTTCATGATGGAGATCCTCCCCTCCTTCCTTCTTATCTTTCTCTCTCCCTTTCTCCCTAAGGAAGGCAAAACAAAGTTTGATATTTTTTTTTGACAAATAGTGGCAAGTAAAAAACTGTCAGAGAGCACTTGATGTAAGTTTTCTTATGAAACAGTCTGCAACTTTGATAGGAAAAGAAATGCACATGTGAGTTCAAGGTCAAGGTCCCAGAGGCTTCCCCAAATGCAGTGTGTCTGTTATGTATTGCTGTAATACAAATGAC
The DNA here is from genome assembly GCF_021218885.2 of Marmota monax. Lineage (NCBI taxonomy): Eukaryota > Metazoa > Chordata > Mammalia > Rodentia > Sciuridae > Marmota > Marmota monax. Next base: position 4,897,466 of record NW_026695222.1, on the reverse strand, counting down.
TCCAAAATGCATGGCTCCAAACAATAAGAATGATCTTTTATAACTCTTGATTTACTGGAGTGAGGAATTCAGACAGAGCAGAACAGGGATAGCCAGTACAGAATAGCTTAGATTCTGCTCCACAGAATATAAGACCTTAGACCTAAGAATCTTAGACCCTCAGCTGGAAGATTAGAAGGCTTGGGGTTAGAATCCACTCACACAACTGGTGGCTGATGGTGCTTCCCCTAGAGACTAGCTGGGGCTCTTGGCCGGACCACTTATATGTGCCCTCTCTGCGTGACCTGGGATTTCATAATATGGTAGCTCGGTTTGAAGGGTGAGCCTTCTGAGACCTCCAGAAAGGAATTCTCAGCATTTTTATAACCAAGCCTTCAAGTTTCATGCATCATGAATGCCAGACTTTCTTCATTGAGTTGACACTGCCCCTTCTCAGATTCAAGGTGAGGGAACAAACACAGACCTCATGACACCTCAGGCTAGTGTTGGTCACTAAAGAGAAGCCAGACAGCTGGAACAAATATGAAGTCATGGCCAACTCTGGCAAATACAATGTATGTACCACATGCAATAGTTGCCAAACTGAATTTGTGTCCCCCTTAAATGTGCTCTACTTCCTTTTTTTCTACATCAGTAGGAACCATTTTAATCCAGTTTATCCCTCACCTCTTTCCAATAGACCATCAGGTCAAATCAATTCTGACCGTGTGATAACCCTCAGATTCACTGGTTTTCTATCCCCTGTCCTAGTATTTCAGTCAGGCTACCATCCCCTCCCACCTTCCAACATTATCCTAAGAATTTGTAAACCATGTAAACCTCTGCCCATACAACAGCTAGACTGGTAACACAAAAGCAAAATTTAATGGTATTAAAAGTCATCTGTCCTAAGGATAAAGTTCAACCCTTAAATAAATGTTTGAGATCATACAGCAGTTGGTTCCTACATAGCTGTCTAGCTTGATGTCTTAGCATGCCTCATACATCACACCACAGCCTTAGAGACCACCTCACCCATCACACACAAAGTTTCTCTTGGTTCCCTCTTATCCCTGGCTGACTCCTATTATTCTTTCCATTTATGGTGTAAATGTCACTTCTTCTGGGAAGCCTCCTTTGCCCCTTCTTTGAAGCCCCTTCTCTGAGCTCCCATTGCCTTCTCTATCAGTTATCTATAGCTGCATCTATAGCTGCATCACGAACATCAAGAAACTGTAATGTTAAAAAAAAAAAAAAAAAAAAAAAAACACCTCATGCTATTTAAGGTGGATCTGTGAGGGCAGGTGGCTCTGCTGACCTGAGCTGGTTTTGGCTGACCACTGCTGGCCTTGTCTATGTATCTGTTGTAATCTGGAAGTTGACAGGTCCTGGCTGGAGTCTTTCACATGTTCAAGGGTCTTTACTGGAACAACTGGCCTTCCATGGCTCTGCTTCATGTGATTTTGGATCTTCAGAGACAAGATCCAGAGAACACACAAACACGGTCAAGTCTTCAGAATCACACACCATTACTTCCACCACATTTTTCGTGAAAGTAAGCCAACAGGAAATCCCAGATAAAGAACGAAAGGAGACAACAATGTTATGGGAGGAAAATGTGGAGAGTAGTTACTCATGGTGGTCATTAGGCCACCAATTCACCAAATACCCTGAACTTTCTTCTACACAGAGTATTTGCCAACTCCAATATAATGTCCTCTTAAATACATCCTCCACTTTGATGTTAGATGTCATGTCTCATTCACAGCTGAATCCCCACACTCACTATAATGTAATCACTTGATGAATATTACAATTTTTTTAAGAGAGACAGAGAGAGAGAGAGAGAGAGAGAGAGAGAGAGAGAGAGAGAATTTTAATATTTATTTTTTAGTTTTCGGCGGACACAACATCTTTGTTTGTATGTGGTGCTGAGGATCGAACCCAGGCCGCACGCATGCCAGGCGAGCGCGCTACCGCTTGAGCCACATCCCCAGCCCGAATACTACAATTTTTATTAATAAGTTCATTTACCCATCTAGCTATTAGTGTTTAAGAAAGAGAAAATGAACATTTGGTAAGTAAATAATATATGTCATCAGCTCAAAGTTGCAGTATTATTTAGGCACTCCCTATGTCAGCAGGACGAGTGCGGCCAACCACACAGAATCCACACTTGGTCATCGACCAAGTATGGCACTGACACCAAAATACAAAACAGCTGTGACTGATGACAGGAAGTCAATCACAAAATTGTAGGTTGTGAGACACTGGTGGAGAAAGCAAAGTACACCTTAGATCCCAGAGGGGCCAACCAGCCTCTTTGTCCCACAAGAGAAAACTCAGGAGACATTGTTGTCCCTGCCATTCATGTACTATCATTTCTTTGAGCACTCTGGATATTTATTCTTCTACTAAAACCTTTCCTGAACTATAATTCACATAACATGAAATTCCTTTTGGTGGTATTTAGTGAAGTCACAGAGTTTCTCACCAATGGTCACTCTGTAATTTCAGAACATTTTTGGAACCCCAAAGGAAAACCCCATAACCCATGAGTAGTCACTTCCTATTGCCTTGCCTCTTACATCTCCTCTCTCCCCATCCCTTATAAACCATTAATCTGATTTCTGTCTTTGTGGATTTGTCTATTCTGGATATTTCCTACAATTAGATTTTTATTAGAAGTGGCCATTTGTTTCTGGCTTCTTTCACTTAGGATAAGGTTATCAAGGTTCCTTCACGTCATAGCATGTATCAGTACTTGAATCTTTTTAACACTTGAATAATATTTTTACATGGGATTTTTATTCATTCACACTTGATGGGCATTTGGGTTGCTCCCACCTTTTGAATAGGGCCGCTGTAAATGTTTGTATACAAGTCTTTGGGTGGAAATATGTTTTTAGTTCTGTTGCATGTATACCTAGAAGTAGAATTGCTGGGTTATATGGGAACATCTATATTTACTTATTTGAGGAATTACAAATTGGTCTTCCACAGTAGTGTGCCACTTTAAATTCACATCAATATATGAAGCTTCCAATTTCTCCCTATCCTTGCTCATGCTTTTTGCTTTTGTCTTTTTTGATTATTGATAGCCTAGTGGATGTGAAGTTGTATCTCAATTTGATTTTGATTTGCGCTTTCCTAATAGCATTGTATATCTTGATCATATGTCTACCTTCTTGGAGAAATATCTGTTTGTGTCATTTATCCATTTTTAGTTGAATAGAAGTTTATTTTGAAATCTGGTTCCCCTTTCTTGATTTATGGCCTTGGTCTCATAAATGAGCCTAAAGAAGGCTCTCTCCATTATCATTCTTCCTTGGGCTACTGAATAACTGTTCATTTTTCAGGAACTGATTTCGTTTATTTTCTATGTGAATCCAGGAAGTCATTTGTCTACTCATTTTACTAAATTTTGAATGTTTTATTTTCCCAGATTTTGCACTTTCTCCAAAAAACTGGGTGTAAAATGACTGATAAATGTGGGTTGAATTCACTGGGATCCTGTGAGGCTCTAGTGGATAGAAATTTATTGTGCACAAGTGAAAATTTTAATGTTGCAATGAAAATATTGGCCACTTGACCTTTAACAAGCAAACTTCATAACATGTTTTCCAACTTATGCTGTCAAGAAATTCAGCATATCAATAAGAAATGTACCAATAACAAAGAAAAAGGTTCTTGCTAATTAAACTATGATTCCTTGTCAAACATAAAGTCACACTCATCCTAATTTCAGAAAGGTTAAAATCAAAAGTGTATCTTTGAATCAATGAAAGAACATAACTTATTTTTTTTATTATTTTCAAGAGCACCCTGGTTTATAAGAACCTAAGGTTGTACAGTCATTTATTTAACCAATAAAAAGCCCTATTTCCAGGCAGCTTTGTATTCAAAGTAACAATAGCCCAAAAGAAGAAAAATAGCTCAAGAGATACATATGTACTGAAAGCTCTATAAAAGGGACAGATAAGATTTGTTTCATCACAAAATCTCTTAAAACTGCTTTTCCATTTCTTTCTCTCTCCAGATGTGATTGTCACAGATAAAAGATTTTCTGCCAAAATCTCCCTTGAACTCCTCATCTTCATCTTTGATTTATTCTATTTTCTTCAACTGTTTTCAACTTTTGAAGCACTGTTTTACCCTCTTCTGCATGAGCATTCTTTTTGAGGGAGGGTACCAGAAATTGAACCCAGGGACATTTAACCACTTTTTAATTTTTTTATCTTGAGACAGGGTCTCACTAAGTTGCTTAGGGCCTTGATAACTTGCTAAGGCTGGCTTTGAACTTGCATCCTCCTGCCTCAGCCTCCTAAACAGCTGTGATTACTGATGTGCACCACCACACCAGCTCAAACTTCTGTTTCTTAGAAAATAAAATAAATCCGGTTGCTTAAAGAGATTCCACAAGGCACCCTTGAAAAGACTTGTGGGACTGCTTTAGTCAGCTTTTTCACTGCTGTGACTAAAGGACCTGATCAACACAACTGTAAAGGAGGAAGAGCTTATTTCAGGGCTCGTGGTGTCAGAAGTCTCAATCCATAGACAGCAGACTCCATTTCTCAGGGCTCCAGTTGAGACAGGAACAGCATGGCAGAAGAGTGTGGCAGGGGGAGGCGGCTTAAGTGGTGATCAGGAAGCAGAGAGTCTCCTCACCAAATACAAATATATATCCAAAGCCACACCCCAATTCCCACCTTCTCCAGCCACACCCTACCACTTCAGTTACCACTCAGTTAATTCCTATCAGGGGATTAAATCACTGATTGGGTTAAGACTTGTACAATCCAATCACTTCTCCTCTGAACCTTCTTACACTGTCTCACATGTAAGCTTTTTTGGGGACACCTCATGTCCATACCATAACAGGAATATTCTTCACAATTAACCCACCAAGATGAAAAGAAACTGTCACATTTATCCATCAATACACATTGCCCATTGGTTGAGAGTCTCCTCTGGGGCACTAGCTCCCTAGAACTTTTCATCTCTTCCATCCCTAGAACTTTTCATCTCTTCTATCAGATGACCAAATTCCCGTGGCCAGAGAGCACCTTCAGGTGGAGAAGCAAAGGACTTTGTATTTGTGGATACAAAATTTCTCAGGTGACTTCTAGAGCAGGCTGAGGGCTCCATGCTAATACCCAACACATAAAGAGAAACCGCAATCCAGGTAAATGGATTCTTTAAAACTACCTGTGAAGAGGGGATGATAAATCTTTCAAATCTCCAGCTACCCTTTGCCCAATTATGAGACTTAAAAGTGAATAGAATTGCAGTTTGATCCATTCTTAAGGGGATGGACCCAGGCAAGATGACTGTGACAGCCCTACAATTGGGCATGGGAACATTTGGCCATGGAATTCTGGACTGCCATGCCAGTCTAAAAAGGTATGTGAACTAATAGATTGGTGTGTGCCCCAGATCTGGCAGATGCTTTTCTGTGAAGGTGGCATGGTCAGAAAAAGCTAGAGTAAGACCCTCATAGCATGGTATCCAAGGCAAGCACTCCATTAGTCCAGATTCTGAGCAGTACTCCTAACACAAGAAACTGATAATTTTTAAAATATCAGATAAAGGAGTATTCTCCCTCTCACAAATATTTTCTTCATTCTATCTTCCATTTATTCAAAAAGTTATACCTTTCTGTGTTCCATGTCTCAGGGAATTGGAGCCTCAAGGTAGAGTTCTAGAAGGCTGTAAAACTTCTCCTAGGCTCTGTCATTCAAAAGCCTGTACACTCAAGAGAACAGAAAGCATTCTGGTTATGGGCAAAATGTGAGAAATCAGGAGACAAAGAAGTCTCTTCCTGATCCAAGTGAAATAAAAGATGTAAGGGATGTATTAAGAGTATAAGTATTAAAATTTCCCAAGAGAAGAGTTTTGCGTCTTTGTGCTAAGTATCAAGCAAATAGCAAGACCCTTCAGGCAACCTGAACAAATGGCACTGAGCCTCAAGAATTCCGATATCCTATTATGGCATGGAAACAGCAATAGCCTAGACCTCCAAAGGATGAAGTAGCTGAAGCAGAGAGAGCTGTTGGATATAAATGGATAAGAGGACAGTAACAAGCCAGGACACTGGATGTCTTTGTGAAGTCCTGCATAGAAAGATGACATTAAGAACAAAGGAACCTCTCTCTGTCACATATGGGAACTATGTAAGCCTCCTGAAACTGAGGTGCAACTGAAGAACTTAACTGATATGGGTTTTTGCTTAGTTTTGTTGTTGTTGTTGTTTCTTTGTTTTCAGTAGATAGGTGTTTAAAAAGTGAATTGCTTTATGTAAAAATAATGGACATCTTACCCCAAACATTTGAATTCATGAAGATGATTGTGCATACCTGAAAGGTCCAAATATATACAAAATGTCTTTTATGACCTGAGGACTACATACTTCTATGATATGTGAGGTAGAAAGTTGTTCCACTTATTAATCATATTGGGAAAAAGCTCTCTAAGAAATTTCCATGTTGTCCACTGATCCCCTCTCACTGCATGAAACACTAGTGATAATGTGTCACTTAATCCAAAATTTGCCCTTCTCTCTTCTGAGACAAGGAAATACCTGAATTTTCACTTGAATACACATGATGCCCATTCTATTCCAATAGCTCATGTTAGTTGATGGATTATTCTATCTTATCATGTGCTTGTACTCTAATTCTGGAAAAATAAGACCATGGTCCACATTGTTTATTTTATTATGATCTGTCTAAATCCTGCACAATCCTAGAGAATAACAATTAACCACATGTTAAATTAGCTATTTCAACTGTCCGTGCCCTTCCAACATCTTCTTTGCTCTTCCCAAATTCCTTCCTGTCCCATTCAACACATTGACCTTATAATGGACTCTAAGGAAACTATCATTTTTGGCTAACTTCCTAGGTCACAATTCCTCTGACTTATTTTCCATACATGGATTCTATTTTCAGCTGCATATAATCTGCTGTCAAATCAGTCTATGGAATTGTTTGTTTATTTCTTATTCTGGCCACTGCATTTTTAAATTTGTATTTCTCTTCTTTTTTCTTGTTTTATGCCTATTGATTTCACAGGTTGGTTTTTGCCAGTTTTTGGTCATATGGTTTTATTTTTATGTGTGCCTTTTTTTTTTACTGTATAATACTTATTTTCCTTAAATAATTATTTGTGAGTTTCTCTGAGATCTAGGACAGAAGTGCTTTCTAACAGAATTAACTGGCATTTGTTTCTACATGATACCTAAAGGAGTGTCCAACCCAAGTCCCTTTTTAAAAAAAAATAATAATAATTTTTAGTTGTAAACACCTTTATTTATTTATTTATTTTTACCTGGTGCTGAGGGTTGAACCCAGGGCCTTGTACATGCTAGGCCAGTGCTCTACGGCTGAGCCACAACTCCAGCCCCCAACCCAAGTCCTTTTAATGTTTGTTTTTGTTTTATTTTGTTTTTCTAATGTGTTTGAACCATTAAAGTATGTGATGGACCATTTTAAGGATGAAAAACTTTTGTGAGACCAGTTTGTAGATATGATCTTTTTGTGAAAATTTCTACTCACCAGATGAGAATCAAGGCAACTTTCTTTGAAGAATCTATAATAAAGATAGTGTTTTGATTACTCATTGGTTTTCCTTATTTTGAACCCTTTCAGGCACCAGCTTAATAAGGGAAGGCCTCTTGTTACACTGATTTAAATGGACTCAGACTTTTCTTGTCTCAGAGTGCTGGGGTCAGAACCCTGGGCCTTTTATATGCTAAGCAACATACACACACACACATACATACATACATATACATATATATATATATATATATATATATTTTTTTTTTTTTTTTTTTTTTGAGACAGTGTCACACTAAGTTGCTGATCAAACTCATAATATTCCTGCTTCAGCCTCTCAAACTAGCTGGCATTATAAATATGTGCCACCAGGTTAAACTTTCATTTTTACCTGTCTTATGAAACCATCAATATTGAAATCCAAATTTGACCTGATAGATAAATAATCTCAGAATGAATTGCCATTAGTACTCTGCTTACCACCCTTCCAGCTTTCCATTAGATTTTGGCCTGGTAATTACTTGCTATCTTGTTGTCTCTTCATTTTTTTTTTTTTAAGAAACGTTTTTGTTTTCTATTTTATCTAGCATTTTATCTCTCAGAAGAGTTGCTCGGTTTCTATTTTGAAATTTTAACTATTTACCTAAAGAACACCTTTTATGCCACCCAGATGTGATCCTAAAACTAGATAACATGAAAATTTTACTGTCAATCTCCTGGGGAAAGTAGCCGATCAATATCTAAGCATGAAGTGGTTCATGTATTGTTTGGGAATATTCTGTAGCCTCATTCACATCTCAGCCTAAATACCAATTAGACAGGAAAATATCACAAAAAGATGTCCAAAACATCATTTATAAAGACCTTCAAGTTGTCAAATATATATATATGATATCCTTGGAAGTTAAATTTAGCACTTAGAGCTCCAATTTCTCTCTGAAATATGTAAAAACTCATCTAGCCTGACAGTTCCCTGTTGGCTGTACCTCTGAGAAGTCAATTATTCTCACCAAAGCCAATTTTAATTTGTGCACCCTACATTGCTCCTGGATTTCTATGTGATTTTTAAATAGAAGGTATAATATCAAATTTAAGGACTAACTTATGGTTTTCTGGACAGCGAGACAAAAACCTGACCCTGAATCACCAAATTATCTTAGGAAACACATGTATGGATTACAAGATATTTTTGACTAGAAAATAAGCACAAGATCAAGTATTATCCATTATTTTATCTCCAGGGCTTAGAGTAGCACTGGGACAGGCACACTGTATGACAATCAAGAAAGGTTGAATAAATTAATTAACCTGTGGTAGATTGATTGCAAAAAATGGCACTAATTCTTCACAGCCTCCCTGTGTTTTTATACTTTGACTTGATAGATCCTGCCACCAAGAAATGCTGATTCTACCCTTGAATTTGGGTTGGCCTTCAGATGGATTCTGGCTCATAGAATGAGAGTACTCCATTATTCCAGTCCCCAGATTACTCCTCTCTCTTTTGGAACCTTATAATCAACGTGAGGACAGTCCTTTGCTGGGGGTGAGAAACCTTATGAAGGAGAATTGACCTCATTTTCCTAGCTGATGCACCAGATATGTAATGGAACACAACCAAGAATACCTAAGGCATTTGGAAAACCAGCAGCTCACCATGGATACATAAGTAAGCCTAGCTTAAGTAGCCGGCCAAACAATAGAACTACTCAATACAGAAATGTAAGAGTACAAATAAATGTTTTATTCTCTCGAGCCGGTAAGTTTTGGGATCACTTGTTATATGGCAGTAACTGATTGGTGGAAAAATTTCGTTACAATTCTTCCTGAGGGATTTTTAGAGAAAAAGACTCCCTGTTGGAAATCAGAAGTCCTCAATTTTAGTTTATTCTCTCTCCTGAGCTTGCTTATCTTGTATAAAATACTTCATTGTGCTTTAAAAGATCTGAGGTTCCTTTAAGTTCTAATATAATATATAGAATCTCTCCAAATGCTTTATTTTACCATCCCTCCTAATAAATAGAGACAAAAAGCTGTCTGTTTGATTATTTATTTATTCATTTATTTATTTATTTATTGGAAGGTTGAGCATTTCCTGATTTTCCAAGAAATCTGTTTGTACATCAAGTATTGGAAATTCTAGAAAGTTGAACTGATGTGTTCTTACTCTTAAGCCATCACTAAAATATGATTTTAGAATCAATCCTTATTGAGAGTTTGTGTGATTTTTGTTTTCTTTTGTTTTGCCACTTTATTCTAAGAGTAGAATTCAAACAAACAAAATGTATTAAAATAAACTTCCTTTTTAATCAAGGATTCCTGGGTACTCTACTCCATCAACATCCAAAAGAGGAACACAAAACAGAGATTTAATAATGCAATCAAAGTACCACTTTTAAAAAGTACCACTTCAATATTCATCGGGTTTTTTGCCAGTTGGTTCTATTATTGGAGTAGAGATCACTATACCTCAGTAGTTCTCAATTCTGCAAAGTATAATGGATTCACATATTTGAAGGTATTTAACACACATTTGGGGTTTATATGGGGAATTCCATGTGATAGTGATGATTGTTTTGAGAGTGGGGGACAGTGATTTTTAATATATCGGATTTGAGACCTCTTTGAGGATGTGATGAAAACTAGGAACACGTGATTTAGAAAATCACACATCCATACACATTCACATAGTGAGTTTTTTTTTTTTTTTCATACCTTTGCCTTGTCAACAACTTGCAAACACTGTTCATATTACTGGGGATTTTTCTACCTTGTTAATCTGTGCATCCACAGACACTAAAAATTCTTTTTTTTTTTAAAGAGAGAGAGACAGAATTTTTTTTTTAATTTTTTTTTTTTTTTTAGTTTTCGGCAGACACAACATCTTTGTTTGTATGTGGTGCTAAGGATCGAACCCAGGCCGCACGCACGCCAGGCGAGCACGCTACTGCTTGAGCCAATTCCCCAGCCCCAGACACTAAAAATTCACTTTCCATAGTTTCAACTCAGGCACAAACACATGGCTTAGGATTAAACCATTTAAGTGCGTATGTGTGAGACATCGACTTGGAAGAAAGTGACATTCAGAGGCGGGCACTGTCCAGATCCACTCTGACTAGATGGAGGTAGATACAGTGAGATTTCAGAGATGGCTGAGGGCAGAGGTTCTGGTACATTGTGCTTCTCAGCAGCTGGGTGAGGTGCCATGTCTGGTCAGGAGCATCAGGGTCTTCTCTGAACAGTATGCAGTATAATTTTGGAGTTGCTTCTAATTGTGTAGCTCCCAAGCCTGAGTCTCAGAGTGCTTTAGAGATACTGTGAGTTACCCAGTGTCCTTCAATTACTGTTTAAGCTCTGTAACAAAGAACTCTTGACAGATACCTAAAAAATAGACTTTTCATATTATTCCAAGATTTCATGAGAATTTCTATAGACCATACATGACTTATTTCTCTTAGAATACACAGGTACTATCACATTATAGATGGAGAGGTAAAATGTAATAAAAAATGGAGTCACTTAGAGCCTCTTGGGACTGAAGAATTAATGCTAAGCTGGGTATGCAGTCTTGGCTTGGCAGCTAACTACTTTGTCTGAATAGGATTGTCACCTATTAAATAGGTGTCATTTCCAAGTGTAAATCAAACAAGACAGCAGACAACAGCCTCTGCCTTATATCCTGGGACACCCCAAGCCATGTAAAAGAAGTCCCTCTTCCCAGAGATCACATGTTGTGAGCAAGCCTAGATCACATGAAGGAGCCACGTGAAATGCTCCAGTTCAGCCACACCGAAAACCTATATCAAGTGCCAGACACTGCCCAGGATAAGAGGTATCAACTAGGATTGTCCTGGGCCAAAATAATGCATGCTCATCCTTTTCAGTATCCACTCTAAGCTAAGCACTTGGGCTCCTTTTTACTTTTGTGGGTTTCCTTCAAATGAGTTGTGAGTCATTGAGCTAGTAAATGTTATGAACCTCATTGCTCCAAGGATAAGGCAAGTAATCATGAGACAACTGAATATGTGTAAAAGAATGTGGCAGGGACAGTAGCAAATGGAAAAGCACATACTCAGTCCAGAGGGAACCAATACTTAGCTCCCATATTTATGATCAGAGATAAATACAGGCTTAGCATTTCCTGATAGTTTTTTTTTTCAAAATAAGTTAAAAATATGAAAATTTCAAGTTCCATTCAAAACTTTTAAGACTGTTTTATAAAAGTAGTCTCTTTGGATGAGAGAATTTCAATTAGCTCTCAGGCCCAAATCAATTAATGCAAATAACTTGCATTATGAAAATGCCTTCCTTGTGTACCTGCTAATCCTGGCTCTCTGATAGACTCACTTTGGGTTAAGCTGTCATATTCTTTATAGGGAATCCCAATGTATTACCAGACACTCTGCTCTTGCATCAGAATTTCAGATTGAAGTTAATTAAAGGTCTCTTTCTATAATTTGTCTGAAAGAGTTTAAAATTATCATGTTTATTTACATAGATATCCACTAGGTGTGGAAAAAAGAAAAACATACAAATCATTAACTCCAGGTATTAGTCACTTGCTGTTGTAATAATGCTATGTAACAAACATCCAAGTAACATAACAATAAGCATTAGTAATGTCACAATCACAGGTCTGGAAGTTGACAAATCTAGGCTGGGCTCAGCTAAATGGCTCTCCTTTAGGCTGTGGGGTAGCTAAATGAGGAATTGAATTCAATTCTTCTCCCCTTGTATTTTTACTGAAACTTGGGGAGAAGAAGTTGCATCTACCCAACAGCAGTTCCTTGTAGGGCACATCTCAAGAGTGTAAGGAGCAAGCCTAACTTCCCAGAGTTCAATTAAGGCTTCTGCTCACCTTATATCTGCTAACAGTTCATTGGCTAAAGCAAGTCTCATGGCCAAACCCAAACTCAAAAAGACCAGGAAGTCAATTCCACCCATGATGTTAAGGAGAACAAATTGAATATTTATTGAAATTAATCCCAACTCTCATACCCAGCTGTCTTTTTTTTTTTAAGCTGTGTTTTTTTCTAAATAATCCCCTACACAAACTCTCTCCCAGGCCTCACTGACTCCCTGTGGAGCTGCCGGGTTCTGGGACCTTACCACAAGTGGATTTTGGCCTGCTGTGAAGGAGACACGTGGTGAGTGGCAGCAGATGCTGAAGACTTGGAACTCTCAGGACAAGTGCTCTAAATTAGGAACAAAGCATTCCATGGGCTACGTCAAAACTTTAAAAATAAGCATTTGCTCCATACACAGCTAATGACCTTGCTGAAGACATTCAAAATGCCTCATTTAAGATGTTTAAGTAATTACTCAGGAGCAGTGACCATGAGGTTTTTCCATCCCATCTGTGCCCTGCCTCTGAGGCCTCTCTTTCCCCTGGTTGTCTTGGGTCCCTGTTCCCATGCAAAGGGCTCTGCATGGAACACAATCCTTGGGCCAGTTCTGCAGTTGTGACAAGTGCAGTTGTACTTCCCAGACACATGAACAGATGGCAACTTAATGTAAAAAGTCTGTAAGTAAATGGTGCCTTTGAGTGACTTCTTTGCTTTATTTTCTCTGCTCTTTTAATGATTTCTAAGGAGAGAGAAAACAACCATTGTCACAGTGAGTATTTCTTTAAGGTTGAGTCAAAGCACAAAAGAGAACAAAGGACATCCTCTTGTGCCTTCCTACCACAAACTCTTATAAATTGTCCTTTTTTGAAAGAATCATGTGTCAAGGTAATCCTGTTGCCATTTCAAGCTTAAGTGGGGACAAACTCCACATATTACCTAATATTTTCTAGTAGATCCAAGAAAAACCTCTATGGAAAATGTGGAAAATAAAATATCAGTCAGAACTGGACTGACAGATCGGAATGGACCCAAAGATTCTTTGATTCTTTATTAACTGTGTAATTCACACATAATTGAACTGGGTAATGTCCATTCTTGGTACCTGGCCATATTCCAAAAAAATACAAGTCTCTCATCAAACAGAAAAACAAAAATAAATTAATTGAAATCTTCCAGGAAGACTCAAAGAAATGTCAAAAATAGGGACACTCATTTATTTGTTTGTTTTGTATAATGTGACAGACCTCTCATCCCTAACTTCTCAAAGTTCTCTAGACCATGGAAGCTGTTAACAAAATTGATTCCTTCCAATGTTTTTTTTTTTTTCAATTGGTTTCTCCAAATTTATTTTTAAATGGGACATAAACAGATAAACAGGTTGTACCCTGGAAGGTACAGGATCAGTGACTGTTACACATCAGCAGAATGTGTGCCCTGGGTAAACTTGCTTCGGTTTTCACATATCAGAAGGGCATTGGCTTGTACATCAGGAGTAGAGTCACCCTGGCCAGGAATTGTATCCAAAGCTATGCTCAGTGGTTCAAAAACAGAACTGAGGCTAAAGACTTTAGTTCAAATCTCAGTCCCATGACTAGTTAGCTGTTTGAACTTGGACAAGTTACTTTGTTTTTATGAACCTATTTCCTATGATACAAGGATAAAATTCACTACTTCAAAGTGTTATTGCACAGAGTAAATGATGTAATGGAAAATATGGACACAAGTGGCGTACTCCATGAGTTTATTCCAATTCTGAAAAACAGTCAGGGTTGGAAAGGGCTTTGGTTACCTAGATAGGTGATTTTTTTTCAAATTAATTTTCTCATTTATATCCTATCCCTTAAAAATATATTAAGGCTTCCTGACTGTTGTGGACTAAATGTGTATCCCTGCTCCCAAATTCATAAGTGGATACTTTACTCCCCAGTGTGATGGTATTTGGAAGAAAGGCCTTACGGGGAGGTACATAGTCATGAGAGTATTGCCCTCATGATCAGACGAGGGCCCTTGCAAGAGGAGACACCAGAGAGATCATCACTCAGCCTTGCAAGAATACAAGAAGGTGGTCGTCTTTAAATCAGGAAGAGGGTCCTCACCAGAAACCAAGTCTGCTCTCATCTAGATCTTGGACTTCCAGCCTGCAGAGCTGTGAGAAATAAATGCTTGTTGTTTAACCCATCAGCCTATGGCGTGTGTGTGTGTGTGTGTGTGTGTGTGTATTTTTTAATCACAGCCTGAACGATTAAGATACAGTGACCTCATGCAGAGAGACTCAGCTGTGTCTTTGGGAAATGGTTATAATTTCTGCAGACAAGACACTGAGCATTGTAGATGTCCTTTCCATGTCTGGCAAGGCCAATTATCTTAAAAGATGACATAATATGAATTGGACTGCCCTGGATCACCTGCTTCCAGGAAAAAGGGCAAATCCCCAGGAACCAGGTACCTGCTCTTGGGGACACATCTTTCACCCCGACTCCCATTCATAGATTTACCATGTTGGTAGGTTTTATAAACTTAATTGAGCCTACTTTCACTGACTATCTAAACAGTTTCTGAAATGTCTGGTCCCCTAAGAGAATTTGCCAAGCTATCTAGAGCTCAAATTAGACCATCACTTATTGAACTTGGTGTCAGATCTAAAACATCTTCAGGACTGCTGCATTGGGCTTGCATGGTCTGTGGCACCCATCGGGGGAGCAGTGGAGGGTGAAATTAAGACCCGAGTCATGACACCAGACTACAGCTCCACAGAAGAGATGTCTTCTTTATAACTCAACTGCTGGAGGAAATATTTTGTTGGACTGTATTGTGTAATTTTAAAACTGTATTGTGCAATTTTAAAAAGATGCCAGCAGCTTTTATGGGGAGTTTGATAAATCTTCCAGTTATTGATCTGAGAAAATTGGAGAGCTTTGAAAATTGATAACTATTAGAACTTTTTAGAACAAGATCTATACTTGGTTGACTTTAAGGCTTTTCATAGACACTATTGCCTACCCAGGAGAAAAAAAATTAGTTATTGTTCACAATGCCAATTTACACATAGAGAAAAGAACCTCTGAAAAAGAGAAATATGTGCTATTTTAAAACAATAAAGTTCATTTTTACAGGAAATTCAATCTGGCAGGTTGTCAATATTTTTTTTTGTTTTATTCACTGAAAGTTATTAAAGAGTTCTGATTTCTTCTCACTATTAGACTTTCCCCTTTATTAAGACAGCAGCCATAATGTATTGAAGTCATATGGTCACCAGGGCAGGAACTGTTTCTCATTTTGGATTTGCATTATTGACCATTTGTAATGTGTTTGTAAACTGAAATGTCTTCTCATGCCTAATAATAAATAAAGTCTCTTCTCTTAATTTGAAAAGGGAATTCAGTGAAGCTATCTGTTATCAAACTTGCCATGTTGCTTAGAAACATACTATAGTGATATATGCATACCCATGTTTATAGCAGCACAATTCATAATAGCCAAATTATGGACTCAGCCTAGATGCCCATCAGTGGATGAATGGATAAATAAAATGTGGTGTATATACACAATAGAATTTTACTCAGCTGTAAAGAAGAATGGAATTATGTCATTTTCAGGAAAATGGATGGAACTTGATAGCATTATTATTATTATTATTATTTTTCGGAAGTACTGGGGATTGAACTCAAGGGCACTCGACCACTGAGCCACATCCTTAGCCCTATTTTGTAGTTTATTAGAGACAGGGTTCTCATTGAGTTGTGTGTACTGCTTTGCCCGGCTGATAGCATTATGGTAAGTGATAAAAGAAAACTCAGAAGGTTAAGAATTATATTGTATCCTCTCATATGTGAAAGTTAGAGAGGAAAAGGAAAAGAAGAGTAGGGGGATCTCATGAAAATTGAAGCAGATCAGTAGAATAGAGGAAAGCAGAGGGAGAAAAAAAAGGAAAATACTTGGGAATTATATTGGTCAAATGGTACTGTTATGTGCATTTACAATCCTGCCAATTGTATAATTTTAGTGTACCAATAAAAATACAGAAAAAATAAATTACTCAGAAAAAGAAACATATTTTTGTTTCTTGTGTTAGATTCTGAATCCCCATACACTATGCCAGTGTAAGGACATTATCTTATTTCTTTTCCAATACCTCGTGATACAATAGGCGTTCAATGAATACTGTTAATTTAATGAATGAGTCAACAAAAGTTGAGTCCCTACTTCTAGTGCCTTTATTTTCAAACTGCAATGTGAAAGTTATTCTTCATTAGTGTAACAGGAAAGTTTTCTCAAATTTGGATTCTTATATAATATAATAAGGTACAGTATATTTAATAAACTATATAATACATATATATGCCACAATACAGGGTTATTATGTTATTATATAATAATAAGAAAGAACACATTCTTGCTAGATAAAAATGTATGTATATTTTGTATGTATTTTACTCTCTGTATATTATGTATTTAATCACAAATTTACACATGCAAAAAGACATTCTGATGCTTTACCAGAATCCATAATAAATAAATATCCTTGTTTAGCCACTGTTAGGAAGGAAACAAAATTTGTCACCACTTCTTATTGATGAATCAGAAGTTTCCAAGTATCATTTCTCTTATTCAGATAAATGTAACCTGGTAAATACACACTTTCTGATGCAATAGAGACATTTTTCTAGACCATTTCTTCTCCAAGTATGTTCCATGAACATCACCTTGGGGCTTATTAGAAAGTGTAGAATGTTGTACCTACCCCAGACCTACCAAATCAGAATCTGCTTTGTAACAAGATTCTGGATTATAAAACAGGTTAAACCAAGTTCACAGGCCTCAGGGATGAACTGCTGAACTATACCTGAAGAGGTAACCAATGCCTATGCAAGGAAGTCCACACCAGCCCTTCTAAGCCCTTTCTCCTTGGATTCATAATAGGTGGGAGGTCAGCTATTCCTAACCCACACCATACTCTCAGAACTGTTGACTGGGGCAAAGTAAGTACTTTGAATAGAATGAATTAAAAAAAAATTGACCTTCATGAATTTGTGCAACTATTACATCCTCACCTTTGTTTTGCACGCCTTGTTAGCCTGGGTTCTCCTTCCTAGAATGAAGAAACTATTTAGTTTACACTCAACCTTGCACAGGGTACTATGCACATGTAGATTTTAGTGTTTTCTAGAGATGATGAAGATAATGCTAATGACTGTGATGGTAATGATATGCTGAGAGCACTTCAAATGCCTCTGCCTAATCATTCTCACTAATCTGCTCAGAATTCTAAGTAACCAGTGATTTTCTAAGCAGGATCTACGGAGCCCTAGATCTTAGGAACAACGCAGAGGCAGGACCCAGGCTCTGAGTGGCATGGCAGACAGAAAGGAAATGAGGTTATGATCCAGAAGACAGGCGACATAAACCTGAGCTTGTTTTGATCTGCTTCCATGGAAGACTAAACAAACATTACTTTCTAACATTAAATTTCTTTGAACATAAGAGTCTCCTATTTAAAGACGCTAGATTGCTAATGTAGTCCTACAATTAGAGACACGGAATACTTAGTATTAAGATATTGGGGAAAGGAAACATTTAAGAGAATGATAAGCTTTTGGCTTGAAGCATATTTTGAAGTCCATAGAGGAATACAGAATCTGGATATTTCAGATTCAGGCCTTGTTTTAACAATACCATAAGATGTTATCATGACAGAAATATCAATACTGGTAATATTTAAAAATTAAAGGCCTGAATTCTTTGAAAGAACCAGGAACACACAATCAAATATATCATAAGAGAGTATCTTTGTATAAATATATTCTAGGCAGGGTGATTTAAAAAATAAATCCTTGGAATGTGCTTCAGTCAGTTTCATCTGGAAGATAGGGATGTGTCAGATGCTCCCTAATAACCTGGTCCATTACGGCAATTTTACAATTCTGAGTTACATTTTTATTTCTGAGGTAGAAAGTCGTTTTGTTTCAGAATTACAAAGCTGACAAGTTAAATTGCATTAAAAACAAATCTAAATTTCCAATGTTCCCATTGTTCATTCTTTTTGCCCTTACTTATGATCTTGTCAATCCTTAGAAACAAACTGAAATAAAAAGAAACAGGAATTAGATTCACTTTTGAAGTATTCCTAAGAGACTGTGTGTGGCAGATTATATTTTTCAAAGATGGTCAGCAAATTTCTTTCTGTATGCTCTTCTTCTCCATCTTCTTTGCATTACGAGGGCCTGGTGCATGCCATATGAGCACTGTATCACTGAACTACTTTTCCAGACCTATTTTTAAAAATTTTATTTTGAGATGGGGTCCCACTATATTGCTCAGGCTGGCCTTGGACTCAAGATCTTCCTGTCTCAGCCGCCAGATTAGCTGAGATTTTTCAAGACCAAGACAGAAAGAACAGCATTCATTTCTGTCCTGTTTTCTGGGGACATTTGTTCTTGGAACCTGGCTGCCATGGTATGAGAAAGTCCACACTATACAATGTTACAGCTGACAACAAACCCATGTGAGCTCCTGAACAGCAGCCAGCATCTACCATCATATACATGCCTGCAGAAGACTTCTCTCCAGTTCAGCCATAGCCTCACTGCAAACTATACAGGAGGAAAAATATCATTTCTTTCTAAGCATTATAGGTTCATTGACTGAGTCACTGTAATGAAAGACAGACTGAACAGAGAAAATGACATAAAATCATTTACTGTAAGATTTACATGATACTGAAGTCTTTATTAGGAAAAAAACAGAGGAAGTAGATAAACTTGAGTGCATTTATAATAGGTTTGGTGAAGAATGCAAAGTCCTGGTGAAATATGATAGACTAGAAAGAAGAGTCTGAGCTAAGGATAATAAACTGGGGCAAATTTCACAGGACTTATTTGTTCAGATTTATCTTTGTATCCCCTCTCTTGGAGATAAGATGTTCCTTTCCTCCAGGTCATAAGATCCTAGGAGAGGTACAATGAGACCTCATGAGATTCCGTTCACAGAAGAAAGATGGAGGAAGTTCAGAGTTGCATGCCTGCATGTAGTTTCTCAAATTTTTTCAGAATTAAAAATATTCCATATGAAAAGTCACCACATTTTGAGGTAGCAGATTCTGACCTCCCTTAAATCCTTTGAAATCTTTCCATCCTGAGCCCAATTGACCCTCAGAACCATGAAACATAATAAGAAAATGCTTATGGTGATTTTAAGTCACTAATTTTGTGGTGATTTATTATACAGGCAACAGATAAAATATTCAGCATCCTGTGATAATAAGGCAGAATACCTGTGATCCTGAGAGGTCAACTAAATGTTCTGCCCTGAACAATTAATTCTTCATTAGAAGTGGATGTTATTAATTTTAGGCCATTAGAGTAATAGCCTTCAGTTCCTAAGAGGGCTATTGGACTTAGTTGGTAAACTACACACATTATTTGACCCTCAAAACTAGCTCCTTTTTTTCCCCAATTTTTCTATTGCTATTAGTAACTCCAATTTTCCAGTCACATTGGGTTCATCTCTGACTAATTTCTCCAATTTATCATATCTTACCATTTAATTTCAAGGTATTCAGATACTCTATATTTGCAATATCTTTTGAATTACCATAATGTTTCTCCAATTTTCAGCTTCTTAGCCTCCTTTCTGCACATCCCTACTCCAATACTCTACTAAAAACAAAAATAAAAACAAACAAAAAAATAGCCTTCTCAAAAATTACATTTTCATGTCATTCTATTGCATCAAAATCTTCCCCAAAATATTCCCATCACTTAAACTAGAGTGGCAACTAATGCTAATAGGAGCTAATCAGTTTGTTTCAATGAGTGAGTTAGGTCAGGTATAAGACAATAGGGAGTAGTGGACATTGTGAAAAATTAGATTATGAGATTCTCATTCAAGACAAGTAGATCCACCCAGGTCACAATTGTTGTTGTACAAAAATGTGGGCCTAGAACTTCTAAACCATATGATTTTTTTTTTTCAAAGGAAGATTTTGTTCTCCATCTCTATGGAAATTACTGGTTTTCAATGTTGGCCTCTGAGTCAGATTATTTTTGCTGTGTAATAAACTATTTCAAAACTAAGTAGCTTAAAGCAACAATCCTTTGCTTTGTTGATGATTCTGCAGATCAACAATTCGGGCTGAATAGTTTTTCAGATCTTAGCTCACTGTTAGATCTGTGGTCTTCCATGAAGTTGGACTCAGATGAGGGGCAGATGCTCTAGGAGTTGGCTTTGATGGCTCATTTTCGCTCCACATTTCTCTCACTCCACAGCAGGTCAGCCTGGATTTTTCAAGTAGTGGAGGTGGGGTTCCAAAA
Source organism: Marmota monax (assembly GCF_021218885.2). Taxonomy (NCBI): domain Eukaryota; kingdom Metazoa; phylum Chordata; class Mammalia; order Rodentia; family Sciuridae; genus Marmota; species Marmota monax. The sequence goes on along the minus strand of NW_026695222.1, from coordinate 4,876,775 downwards.
GGACACGGAGGCTGAGTGCAGTGGCACATGCCTATAATCCCAGCGACTACAAAGTTAAGGCAGAATGATCACAAGTTTGAGGCCAGCCTGGGCAATTTAGCTAAGCCCTGTCTCAAAAATAAATTTTAAAAAGGGATATGGATGTAGCTCAGTGATAGAATGTCCCTGGGTTCAACCCCCAGTACAGCAAAACAAATAACATGGAGAAATGCTAGACCTTTTGAAGCCTAAGCTTGAAACTGGCACACCATTATTTCCTTTGCATTGGATTGTGCAAAATAAATCACAGGGTAGCTCTGATTGAAGGAGTGTGGAAACTGACAACATCTATTGATGGGAGAAAGTAAAAAATTACATTGTGGAAAGAATGCATATAGTAAGGAAAATGGATTAGGAGCATTATGCCACAATGACTTTTTTTTTAATTTAAAAATGTTTGTGGTAAAAAATGCTTTGGGTCAAAATTATATATCTCCATTTGACACTTGTACTTTCCTCTTCTGCTCACTCAAAGAGCTTTACTTTCTTAGTATTCCTCCCCTCTCCTTTTGTTATTTATTAATCCATCAGCTCCATGCACAATTCCATGCAGATCTTGCATTTGTCTGGCTCATTTCCATATCTGAACATGATCATGGGTGATTTTGATCACCCATCAGGAATGGCTTTTGTTACCTCTTCTGAACTTCATGTTCTCCTTTTCTCAAAAGTATCCTTAAATTTCTACAGTTCCATGAAGTACTTTTAAGCAAATATACTTTTAAGCAAACCATACTTAACTTTGCAATGCTCATTACATTAGCATTTCTTTTTTACACTTTACACTTTGATTGACACTATTTCATACAGTTCTCTAACGTTTTCATTTGTGAATGCTTTCCGTTTTCACCAAAATTTAAGTTTCTGGGGGTAAAGAAACACTATGCAATTTTCTTGTATAGTATTCACAAGTCAGGTTGTGAATTGTCAGTTAACTATTGTTACATAACAAACAATCCCACAACAATGACTTAACAATAAACATATATTTAGCTCACAGTTCTGTGGGCTGGCAATTTAGGCTAGACTTAGCTGGATGATTCTTTTGTCTTGGCTAGGCTCCCTTACAGGAGTTGGCTTATTGGTCTTACTAAACTCTTTCATAGGACTTTAGCTGGGATGAGGGAAAAGACTTTTCTACCCTCTCTCTATATGATGTTTCCTTCGTCAGTGAGCTTGCCTGGGCTTTCTCACATTGCAACTGGGAAGAGTGGCGGAAGAAGGGGTGAAAGCTCACAAGGTTTCTGAGTCCAGGTTCAGAACTGGCACACTGCTACTTCTTTGAATTCTGTTGATTAAAGAAAATCATAAGCCACCCAAATTTAAGGAGTAAGGATACAGACACTATCTTAAGAGTAGGAGCTATAATGTCACGTTGCAAAGGGGCTTGGATATAGACAGGAGAATAGTTGCAGGCTTTTTTTTTTTTTTTTTTTTTTTTTTTTACAAATAATCTACCAAACAACACTGACCTGGCTCCTAAGAATTCTTCAAGGAACCTCATATGTTTATCTTTCTCCTTTCAAGGAATTGCTTCTTCCTTAATTTAAGCTATTGCATTAGTATAGGATTTGTATCTTCTTCAAAATAATGGGGTACAGATTGGGCTCCTGTTCTAAATGCATCAATGCCAGTAATTTATCTACCATTTTTCTTCCTAATTCCTCCAACAATAACCTCAAAGTCTGATTCACAGATGGGTACACAACACAAGCTATTCTAATAAGAATATTCTGTAGGGTGCTCATCATTTGAACTGATCATAAAGTGCTACTTCCTTCCTTCTTCATTCTTAGATTAAGAGCCCAGCTCTGCCATAGCCCATGGGCTCAGTCATGTGAAGAAGTCTACCTAGAGTAGGAAACAATTAAGCTAAAATTCAGAGGAAAGAGATAAAAGACAGAGGAATCCAGACTGTGTTCAGGTTCCTGCTTTGGCTTCCTTCCTACCCCTTAGTTTATACCTTAGTTGTAAATCTCTCTGTTTTGCCTTATGCCAGTTCCAATTGACGTTCTATTGTTTGTAAGTAAGGGTTCCAACAAATACATTAAGAATATCCTTTAGAATTCAGCACAGTGCTAGATCTGCAATGGGTTATTTAATAAATGCATTGTTAAATTCAAATAAAAAATACCATAATGCAATACTAGATAGCCCCCCCCCCAAAAAAAGACTAAATTTTAAAAAGACAAATAATACCAAAGATGTAGGGCAACTGGGACTCTCTTGCCATGCTAGTGATGATAAAAAATAACAAAATCATTTCAGAAACTTTTTCGCAGTATCTAGTAAAGCTGAATATGCATGAATGCCCTAAGATCCAGCAATTTCAACTTTAGGCATATACACATTAGAAATAGAAATATATGTTCAATAAAAAACATATATAAGGAAAGTATTTGAAGCAGCTCCACTATAGACACTACCTATTTTTTATCAACAAGATAGATAAATTATAGTATACTCATGTGATGAAATATTACACAGTTGTCCCTCTGTATCTACAGGTTCAACCTCCATGAACTGAAAAATTTTGAAAAAAAGAAATTGCACTTCTGCTGATTATATACAGACTTTTTCTTGCCATTTTCCCCTAAACAATAAAGGATAACAACTATTTACACAGCATTTGCATTGTACTTGTTATTGTAAGCAACCTGGGAATGATTTAAACTATATGGGAGAACATGTGTATGCTGATGCAAATAGTAACCTGTTTGTATAAAGGCTCTGAGCATGGATGGATTTTGTATCATCAGGAAGTCCTGGAACAAATCTCCCATGGGATACAAAGGACAACTGTACAGCATCCAGAATGAAGACACTAAAGTTGATATAACAAAAACAGATAAATCTCACAAACATAATGTTGACCAAAAGAAGTCAAATACAAAGGAGGACCTACTGTATGATTTTATTTGCAAAGGAAAAGGAGGGGTGAAACTAATTTTCACTGCTAGAAGTCAGGGTAGCCATTATCTTTTGTTGGGGAGTTGTTATTAAAAGGTACACTAGTGCAGAGGCAGGGGTCATCTGCACTGGCCTCAAGGTCAAGTGAGCTTGTGATTTGTGCAGCTTTACTAATGTAGGCTTAATACTACTAAGACAGTTATTTAAAGAAATTGAGGCAGAAATGGTCTTGTGGTTTTTTGGACACCTGCATGCTGGCCAGGTGTGTCCTCTCTGCAGTGCTGTGCCTGATCCATCCTTTCTGGGTGGAGAAGGGGAGAGGAGGTGACAACTGTAAGAAGCACAGTTATCCCCATAAAGGAGCAAAGCCATCAAGAGAAAACACTTCTGTGACAAGGGGAAAACATATTCCCCGACTTTCTCCATCTGTCACACCATATGGAGTAGCATTTATCAACACCCAATTTGCTGTATGCAGTTAAGGACATTTCTTTCATGTAGGAGAATAACGTGTCCTAATTAGATCTTAAGATTAAAGTTTTTTTGCATCTTTCTGCTCTGTGAGTCAAGACATTATCATCTCACGCAGCCTTAACAGAACAGAAATGAATCTAAACTTATTAAAAAAAAAAACCACCAGGATTTCTACACACAAAATCTTAAATTCCAACAATCCCATCAAAGTCCACCATCTTCTACTTTGATTTTTATCTTCCAATGTTTGTTCATTTCTAGTTCATTTATTTCTTGATTCCACAGGACATTCTGCTTTGTATAAGCACCCATTAAGTGAGGTTATTCCCCTAAACCATCCACAGGGATCTATCAATTCCAATTAGTCCAATCATTAACTTTTATTTCTCTGCTCATTTGATCTTCAATCACTTTTTCCCAGAAAAAGAAAAAAAAAAAACCAAAAACCCTCACCCCTACCATTCCAACTGTTTTAATCTTGGTAGTTAGTTTATGGAGAGCTCATGGTTAAAAGAAAAATTAGATATTTTATTAATATAAATTGATGCTATCCAATCAATGCCATGAGTTCTTCCTGGGCTAGAAAATCTCTTTCAAGTCCATAGTCAGTCTCCCTCCAATTCCCTCAAGAGCAATTCCAAATTTCTACCTAGTTTCTCATTTCAGCAACCTCCTAGCATTTCCTGCTTTCATAAGAAAATTCATCTGGTGAGATCTCCCATGCTTCATGGATATGCAACCTGTCTAATCATACAAGACCCCACACTTGTCCCAACTTGATTTAATGCTCCTCCACTGTCACTCCCTTAAAATTCGGAAAAATTGTGACCAACAGGGCCCTGCAAATCACATAGCTGGGGCTGCCTCTTGCCAGTGAAAAAATACGACTCATACTCTTCTTGCCTTCCTGCCCCAAGACTGAGGTCTTTCCTAACCACAGTGAATTCTTTTTTCCTAGTTTTAAAACTACAGAATAGTCTGTACTTTCCATACTACAAGATTTACTAATTTAAAATGTACACTCCAGTATTTTTTAATATAGTATATTCACAAAATATACTATATCCATCATCACTCCTGATAGTCTTTTCTCTCTCTCCTTTTGTTCCTAGAGAAGCATCTTAGCTCTCTCCACTATCTCATCTCCCATTTACTTTCCAACCTTCTCCAGATTGATTTCTGCTTCCATCAGGCCAAAGAAAATGCTCCTGCTAATTGATGGGAGAATCTTTTGTTACCTAACTGAGGAGGTCTTCTGGCTTTGCCTTTCTTCAAAACTCTCTACTTAGTTATTGTTTATTCTCACTGGGTCCTTTGTCCAACTGAACGATCACATATACATTAAAGATTCCAAGTCTGTTTCTAGACCTGCCTTGTTTCCTGGGTTTCAGACCCATATGCAAATGCCTATTGAATATCTCTCTACCAGGATATCCACAGCTCCTAAACCCTCTTAAACATGTATATAATTAAACCTACATTTATTTTCAGGATCTATTTAAGTGAATAAGATCTTTATCTTCTAAACTATTTGACATAGAAACTGGGACTTACCAGAAGTTTCAAAATGTCTTCTTACCCATACACAAGTAAATCCATTTTCCTTTCTCCATCAACATATCCCAATAATCATTATGTTTCCACTCTTTCCTTTCCTACCCCACATCACTATTGATAAAGATCTCTGTCCTACCTTACTCCAATCAATCCATCCAACAGTGCTTGCAGAATGAGCTTGCTGAAGCTAATGTCTTAGCTCATGTGCTAAACTCAGCTTTGAGGATAAAGCTCAAGGTACCTCTGGGACTTTTATCTTCCACTGTTCTAATCAGAACATGCCATGTAGTTTCACAGATCCATCTTTAAATGTGTATTTTTTTTTCTACCAGAATTACTTGCATTCATCAAATTCATCTCTCAAAATCAATGATGTTCTGTATCTCTGCAGAATATTTTCCCAAGAGATTATTCTTCCAAAAAGCCTTCCTTGATGATTTGATGCAATTTAGATTCTCCTTTGTACACTCAACATGCACATCTCTCCAATTACATGCTGAGCAACAATTATTAATTTATTGCCTTTATTACCTACTTGAGTGTAAGTTCTTGGTCAATCGTGGTATTATAGAGCAAGGGCCAACCTCAGAGATGATGCAGCTTCTGTGACACTCAGTTACCAGTTTTCATGATCATGCTAGAAATATTTCAGACAAGTCACTCAGAGTATCAGGTATGAGTTTATCAGAAAGGACAGGAAAAGGATAAAGGGGATACTCTCAAGGGAGAGAAATGTTCCTCTCAGTGAGTAGAAGAATGTCTTGCTCCTTCTGCCTTCTAGAGTTATTGGAGGTCACAGGGAAGTGTCCAGAGAATTCTGCCCAGGATTTCACAACTTGACTTTTGACTGACAGTAAGATCAAATCAGACTTCCAAGTCCTGCAAATGGTAAAGATCCACGGCAACTCTGGGTCACCATGGCCTGTTCTGTCTCGTTCTAATTCTAACATTTTGCTGATTTCTGGAAGCTGGTCTGTGTAAAGGCCACAAAAGCTCTTCCTCTCCAGACATACAACTTTCAGGGTAACTTGCATTCTTCTTACCAAAGAGAAGAGCTCACATTTTTCCTGAAGATAATGGGTTGTCTGCTGATGGATATGGCATTTCCTATTGACTTAATCAAGGCAGGGCTGCAGGTAAATTGCTTTTTAAAAGAGAGCATGTGGGGGTCAATAGGGTAGGCCCAGTTTATTGAATTACCCCCTTAAACTTACGTTCCTATTGTTCACATCTGTCTGTTGTCTATCAATACCATTTTGCCTTCGTTATTAGTGCCTAGTAATGTGAATAGTTGGTGCTTAGTTGATTTTCAGTAAGTGAAATAATAAATCACTTTTAGAATTCCATTCTATGGTTCTTATTTTAGTTGATTCTTAAACATCTTATATGAGAAGCAGCAATATATATTCCATGGATTGGAGACCATATAGAAAAAGAATAGAATCCTATAAACTTAACTGGTTTGTGATCCTTGACCCCTTGAAGAATCTGATTAAATCTAAAAATCTATTTCTAAAGAAGTGCCTATGCAAATTCAGGAGATTAGGTACAATTTGGGCAAGTTCCTAAAATTTATTCATAGGCTTTGCTTAAGATACTAAACCTGGATTCTGCTTTCTCCTGTGCAGTTCTGAGCAGACACAACTCCCCAGAGGAAACTCCTTCTTACTACTGGAATTGAAATAAACAGACTAGCTGGAGGGCATGAGGACTTATTAAATGTATTAACATATCAAAAAGAAGGATGTGCAAAGAGGAAGGAAGTAGTTTAGTCCAGGGGAGACACACACAAAAATAACTTTTTAAGGATATAACTTAGCACTTCTCACCTTACAGCACCAGATCACAATAGTAGTGGACACTGGGATTGTAGTCCACAGGATGAATATCCCATCATCAGGACAGGAACTTCCCCTGTGGGAGACAGAGGCATCAGCCTCTTCCAGACTTGAACCATTAGTTCTTATCCCCCTTAATTATTTATTTACATGACAGATTTTTATTCAGCACCTACTATGTCATCTAGTGTGCTAAGGTTGGTAAAATAAGTGTGAAGATGGTAGACGTGAACTCACTCTCCTGGAGTTGGCCTAGTGTTTATCTTCAGATTCTGATGCTGTATAAGACTTTATCAGAGATATGGACTATTAGAGATCACAATTTAGTCTCCCCCCACCTCAGTACTGGAGATTGAACCCAAGGGTACTCTACTACTAAGCTACATCTGGGATTACAGGTATGTGCCACTGTGCCTGGCTATTTTTTTTCTCTTTAATGAAAGGTTTTTTCTAGTTGTCTGAGTATAGACTGCACACATACACCATAAATCATATTTCCCTCTTTCTGGAAAAAAAAAGTATCATGTAAGCGATACCCTTAATTATATAAATGGAAGTCTATTGGCACAATTTTCATAGGAAAGGAAAAAAAAGTTTAAGTGTGTTTCAAAAGTTTGTTTTTAATTTGTATTTTAAAGCTTCTGGATGCCCTGTGGTTAGAGATAATGGGAGGCACTCATTTGGATCCTAAGGAGTGACTGGTCCTGGCCCAGGGTGAAGTTAGCTGTCAGCTGGGAGGGGGACAGGTCCTAAAAGAACCAAGCATTGCCTTGAAGTTAAGGAACAGGGATTTAGGTGCTATCACTTCACTCTTGATTCCAAATTATAAATGATTTTACCAGCAAGAATGGGCTAGCCTTCCTGGAGAAAGTCACACACACCTTACTAACCAACCTTGTTCCTAAGCCACTCTCCTCTTTAAGCAGCATTGATCTATCCTGGCTTATAAGGCAGGAAGTACTGTGATTCAGTTGTCTGAGTACAGACTGCTCACATACACCATAAATCAGATTTCGCTCTTTCTGGAAAAAAAAAAAAGTATCATGTAAGCGATACCCTTAATTATACAAATGGAAGTCTATTGGCTCACCCTGGTGAGCTGGGGTCAACTTGGATAAGAGCCCCTGCATGGAGCTCCCTCTAGTGAGAGGCAGAACACTATTAGCCTTGCTTCCAGTGGGGAAACAGATTGGAATTATGAAACCCTTACCCTGAACCACATTCTTTCCCCTGTAAAGATTAAACAAGGACAACTTCTACTGCCATAGCAAGAATGCCATAGCAGGAATGATCCCTCTACCATAGTCTTGGGTATGACAGAGGGTGAAGGAGGGAGATAGTTATTTCCCTAAGATTCAGCTACAAGCACAAAAGGAACCCTTTGCTAATATTGGAGAGAGTACTGGGACCTTGGAGGAGGAGAGATCTGGCCATTGTCCTACCTGCTATTACTGGCATTCGGAAACTATTTCTAAAAATAGTGAATATTTCAGTTTTGCAGGCCATATGGTCACTGCCCCAGTTACTCAACTGTGCATTTGTAGCAGGAAAGCAGCCAGAGACAACACGTACAGGAATGAATAGGCATTCTTGGATTTGGTCCATTGGATGTTGGTTGCCCTTTTCTGGTTGAGCATTGCATTCTGGGGAACTTCTGGCAGGTTGCACAAGATGTGTTTCATGCATAGTTACACACTCCATCCTTACAATCCCTTAACTTCCAACTTCTGCTCTGGGAGAAAGGTAAAATGAGTAAATACTCATTCATAATGCTTAGAATTATGTCTCTTAAATGAACAAGTCTGTCTCAAGAAGCTCATCACTGGGGGATTGGATCCATTCTCACGTGGTTTTGAGCTTCAGAGTCCAAGGTCATTTTAATATATCCAAAGTTATGAATGTCTAACATTTGAAGTTATGGTGGAATGGCCTTATTTTAGTTATATACCATATAAATAGATTTGATTTGATGATGCACCACATGTAAGATGATCCCATGAGATTATACCATCTAGTGGCATTGAGGTCATTTCAGTTGTGTAAGTATACTCTATGATGTGCACACAAACATGAAGTTGCCTAATGAAGGATTCTTATAATTATCCCATTGTTAAGCAAAGCATGACAATATTTGTCCGCCAACAGTATAGTATTGTCAGAATATTTGTTTGCCTTCTTGTGGAGGTAGAGCTTCAAGTATAGAATGTGGAGACAGAGAAGATATCAGGACTCATACCATATGGTGCCAAATCTCATTCAAGTCTCTAGTTTGGGAACTATTTATCTCCTATCTTTAGTTGTCACCTTCTACCAGGGATTATAGTACATTTCTGGTACCTCACAGAGAATCATGAGGCTCTAGTAAAGGCAAGGAGGGAAATGCACTGCAAAAATGGAGAATTTGGAATCTGATATCGAATTTTTTAGTATGCACTACAGTCTCAGACTTCTCACCTTTAAAATAAAGATGGAGTGTTCCTCATAGAGTTACTGTAAGGGTTAAATAAGGAAAGCCATGTGAAGGCCTTGCGTGGCTTCAGGTATGTTCTAAACACAAGTTCAGCATCCCTAATTTGAAAATCCAAGATGTTCTGAAATCAAAAGCTTTGTGAACACTTAACATGACACCACAAGTAGAAAGCTCTACCCATGAAATTTTGTTTCATGCACAAAATTATTTAAAAGATTGTATAAAATTTCCTCCAGCTTATGTGCATAAGGTATATATGAAACAAATGAATTTCATGTTTCAACTTGGATCCCCCAAGATGTCTCATGTATATGCAAGTACGCCCAAATCAGAAGATATCCAAAATCTCAAAACACTTTTGCTCCAAGCATTTCAAATAAGAAACAGTAAACATGTATTCAATAAATGCTAGCCAAAGTTAGCACCAATGCCTCTGCCCTTTCTGTTGTTTTGGAGAGTTCTTTGCCTCACTGTAATTTAGCAGTCATAAAAGTTCTGGGGTGCAGGCCAGCCTGCGCTCAATCTGAACCACAACTAGTTTGATCACCAATAGCCCTCTGTATTGGTCCATTTTTCATTATTATAATAAAATATCAGAGAATCAAAAATACAAAGAAAAGATGTTTATATAGTTCACTGTTCTGAAGGTTCAAGGGCATAGCACCAGCACAGCCTGTGCTTCAATGAGGACCTCATGGTGGATGGCACAGACCTGGAAGGAGGGCACAGGAGAGATGACATTGCCAGACAGGAAGCCAAAAATACTGGGGAAAGACCAGGCTCATTTTTTATAATAACCTTCTCATAAGAACTCAGGGATCCCATGAGAACTACCTCAACCCCTTCAAGGACGAACCCCAGCAATCTGGGGACCTCAGACTTGGCCTTAACTCATGGTCTCACCACCTCAACACCATCACACTGAGGCTCAAGTCTACAAAACAGGAACTCCTGGGGATACACTACATCAGAAGCACCTTTGTCACAAGGAACCAGGTTACTTCTAATGAAGCAGCCACAGCCCATCAGAGCATTCACTGCTTAGAAAGGCAGCACAATGTCTTTTGTACCACTATCTTCAAGATCTAAATTAGATGACAGAATCTTAGTGTTAATTGTTTCATTTATTCATCTGGCCTTGCGGGAAAGAAACATTTTATTATTTACTATTACCTCTTGTTTGCAAGGAACAAAACAGGTAGGGAGAAATAAATTCATTATTTTTAAAAATAAAGAACTGAGCCATGTGTGGTGGTACATATCTATAATCTTAACTACTTGGGAGGCGGAGGCAAGAGTATTGCAAGTACAAACCAGCCTAGGCAATTTATCAAAATAAAAAAAAAAAATTAAAGGTGTAAGTCAATGGTAGAGCACTCATCTAGTGTGTGTGAGCCCTAGGTTCAATCTGCACTATTAAAGGGGGGAAAAAAAGAAAAAGAAAATGCCATTTCCCATTTCCAGTTTACCTTTAATTTTCTCTTCAATAGTTAGTTGAGTGTCTCCTCTTCCTTCATTCCTTCATCCATTCAGCAACATTTAACTAATTTTCTACATTGGGCTGATCAATTCATAGCAGTGAAAAGAACTTAGATTCCAGTGTGTTTAAGAGATAATAGAGAAGTAAAAATGTAAACGTGTAGTATTCAGATGGTGATAATTGCTATGGAGCTAAAGGAAGCAGAATAAAAAAGCTCAAAATGCTGGGAATGGAGGAAGGCTTATTATTTTATATAAGATGGCAGAGGAAGGCAGGAACTTCCAAGACCCAAGGGAAATGCAAGAGCAAACCAAGAAGATATGGGTAGGAAATTTGAAAATATTACAGTACATGGTCTGTAAACCCTGAAATACCAAGTAAGCTGGTGTGGCAAAATAGAGCAAGCCAGGGCAGAAGAGACCTGAGGACATAAGCGGATAATCATACAGCACTTTGCAAGTTTTGTTCAGAGTGGACTAGGAAACCACGTGACAATTTGAAAAGGAGAGTGATACTCTCTCTTCACTGACTAGCTACTGTGCAGAAGACAAAATATAGAGACAAGGAGTCTCTGAACAAAAACTAAGAGAAGAAATGAAACTGTAGAATAAGGTAGTATCTGTGAAGGTAGTGAGAAGTGATACATTCTAAATACACTCTAAGGAATGGGTGCCAGAATTTGCTGGATGAATTTGAATGGAGCTGATCCAATTTGATGGATTGGATACTAGGTGTGAAAGAAAGAGAAGAATGAAAGATGACTTTGAGGTTTTGCAGATCTAAGGTGAGCTGGAAGGCATTGCTCTAGAAAAACTGATTCATGACTGTCCCCACAAATTACTTGTTAAAATGCAGTTTGGATTCAGTTAACCTGGGAGGGATCAAGAGTCTAACAGACTCTCAGGTGCTTCTAGTCATGCTAGTCCATGGACCATGCTATAGTGGGACCTGAAATGTCTCCCAAAGGCCCACGTGCTTCCTATTCATCATGAGGTGAACAGCCTCCTCCATCTTACACTCCCACCATGATGTACTGAAATGTACTAAAGTGCCACAGACCAAAATCATTGTAGCAAAGTGACCATGATCTGAAAACCTCTAAAAAACAGGAGCAAAAATAAACACTTCCTCCTTTATCTGTTAGTTGTACGTATTTTGTCATGGTGCCAGAAAGTTGGGTAATATAGACCATACTCTGAGAATACTGTTACAGGAAGGTTGGTAGTTACCAAATTAAAATCTGGAGCCAGAATAATTAGGCATATGTCTGGCCTCCAGTTCCTAAAACTTTCAGCTTGGGCAAACAATTTATCTGCCTGAGTCTTGCTTTCTTTATTGGTACGATGGGGATCATTGTACGAATTTCATGATTTTGAAATATGAATCACTTAGAAAAATGCCTGGCACATAGTAAACACATAATGAATATTTTTATTGCTATCATTATTATCATTATTTCCTTTTGATCAGATGAAGTTTGCGCTCCCCTAAATCCTTTGGTTTGTAGCTTATTTGCCCTAAAAGAGGTGAGTAAATTTGACTGGAGTCAAGAATAATTCCAGAGGGTAAGTTATCTAGACATGATCCATGTTTTTGAAAGTTCAAGGTCATTAGAGATTTTCTGACAATCTAGAATGAGACTGATCACCCTGTATCAAAGAAGAAGAAGGAAACCAAATTCCTCAAGAATCCCACCTGAAAGGTAACTAATATTTAAAAGTTATCAATAGACAGGTGGGCTCCAGATCAATTACTGACAAAGCCTGGAGTCCTTCCAAACCCAGACTCCATAGCACAATGGTGACATTTTCAAACAATGTAAGTAAATAACCTATATTTTTCACATTGCAGTCAATCCCCAACAGTAGGTGATGATATTGATTTAGTAGCTCACAGTTAGCATGAAAAACAGGAGAAATCAATTTTTAAATATGATAGAGTACTGCCTATAGTGCATGCATGCTTTAGTAAGGTTAAGTATTGTTTCATGAAATTTTCATTTGTATGTGTATCCTGTATCATGTTGTAAAATGTGTTTCTCCTGAAGGTCTTGATCAAAAAAGAATTAAAATCATTTCCTAGAAATACCAAAAAACATAACTTTTGTCAACTTTTAATTTGATGCCCAGGGGCAGGCTTTCAATGATTCAAAACTGCATTCTACAAGCAGTGGGCAGATGTTCTTGGAGCTGTTTAAAGCTTATGTTCAGCAACAACGCCATGTGATATAAACCAAAGGCTTAAGACTGATCCGGGTTTCTGAAAGGTCCCCCCTCTGTCTGGTTATGGGAAATAGACCTGACTCCTTTGAATGGAGCTAGTGACCAATCTGCGCTGAAAATCTGGAGAGTCTGGGAAGGAGAGAAACCTCAAGAGGCTTCTTGCTCAGAGGAACTATGGCAAAGGTGATATAATATCTAGACGCTTAGCTATTTCAAAAGGTTATGTTAGCTGCAAAATGTTGAAGATTTATGTAGGGGGAAACCAGTTTCTTCCAAATTGTGCCAGGGAATATCTTTGTTTTAATAAAAGTCCCCACAGAGTTTAAGCAGACAAATGGCAGCAAGAAGTGTCCACTAAAAGAAGTGAGAAAGGTCATAGATAGAAAGAATTACAGTTTAAGAATAGTTTCTGTAGTGTTATACACATGTGACTCCAGCTTTTATTAATTACCTTAAATTCTCTGCTATTTTTATTTACTTATTTTTTAGTTGTAGCTGGACACAATACATTTATTTTATTTATGTATTTTTATGTGGTGCTGAGGATTGAACCTAGTGCTTCACAGCTGCTAGGCAAGCACTCTACCACTGAGCTACAACCACAGCCCATATTTTCTGCTCTTAATTCTGTTCCAGGATGAAGAGTATTATATTCATTTTTGGCTTTGCACTGACAGGTCCAAAGAAGGAATTTTTTGTATCAGCAAAGAAAAATTTCCCCCTTTTCTAATACACCACAGGTATAAGTACCAACATGGTTGTGATGGCTTGGGGCATTATTCCAAAATAGCTCTTATGAAATGTGATAATCAATGGAATAAGTAGGGAAAGCATTCCATCAATGAGCAGTACAGAAACTGCAGGGAGAAAAAGAATGGAGGAAGATTTGTTGGTGTAGATTCAAATCCTAATCATGTGTAAGTATGGATTCAGTCTTATCTCTAATAGGTTTCCTAAATAGTCCCATAAATCTTGTGAGTCCAGAAAAAAAAAAGAATCTTTCATTTATTGATCCTGATGATTTCAAAATGCGCTCAACTTTTTTGGAATTTCTCCCATCAAAAGATGAGTTCTATGTCTCTCCACTTGAATGTAGGCCAACCTTGCTTGCACTTGCTTGTAATCCACAGAATATAGCAGAAGTCATGCTGGGGAACTGCAAGGCTAGGTCAGAAAAGGCCATGCAACTTCTGTTGGTTTGCTTTGGATATTTGTTCTGGGGAAGCCAGTTATCATGTCAGGAATCCAACTAGCACCATGACAGAAAGGCCATGTGAAAGTGTCCCCACCAAGAACTTAGAAAAGCACCTGGATAACAAGCATTCTCTGTCTGCTTTATGAGCCCATTTTAGATGTCCAGCCCAATCCAGCCATCAGGTAATTGCAGCCCAGCCCAAGTTTGACTTCAACCATGTGAAAGACCATAAGAGACCCCTTCCCAGATTTCTTACCCATAAAATTCCAAGCAGAAATGAAATGGTTATTTTGAACTGGTATATTTTAATGACAATTTGTTACAGGATTATTGAGACAATACAGTTACTATGATTAATGAGTTAAAAGTAACAGGAACAATCATTTGCATTGCAGACTATAGCTCTGTGTGTGTGGGCAAAACCATTCCTCCTTTATCCTCAGGGTGTGGCCCATAGAAACTGCCAAGTGAATCAATAAGCAAACAAGGCCCCACATGAAATTTGAAAAACATTTTATCATCATTGAAATTTAAAACAATTTATTCTTTTTTTAATATTTATTTTTTTAGTTTTTGGCGGACACAACATCTTTGTTTGTATGTGGTGCTGAGTATCGAACTCGAGCCACACGCATGCCAGGCAAGCGCGCTACCGCTTGAGCCACATCCCCAGCCCCAACAATTTGTTCTTGGTTATAAAAATCACATAAATAAATAAAATTTTACCAAGATTCCTTGAATTGCTTCAGGTGATAATGTTTTCCAGTTAAAGTTAAGAACAAGTGCCCCAAATTAGGGCTTTTTCTAATTAGAGACCTCAGCATAAGAATACATGTAAACCGGTCTTACTCCATTGCTGTAACAGAATGCCTGAGGCAGGGTGTTTTGTAAAGTAAAGAGGTTTATTAGATTCATGATTCTGGCAGCTGAGGAATGTCCAAATAGCATGGTGGCAGTGCCCTAGAAAAGTACCCCTTGCTATAGCATAACATAGTAGAGAAATGGAAACAGAGCTGGCTACATGAAGAAGAGGTCAAATGTGTGGGGATGGCAGGGCTTTACAGCAATTTGTTCTTACAAAAACTATCTCACTTTAGGAGACCAGAATTGCATCCTTCTGAAGATAGTGACCAAATTACTAGATACTGGGCTCCACTTCTTAAAGATTCCCCCACCTCAACACTGCCACACTGGGACCAACCTTCTGACACATGAACCTTTGAAGGACACACTCAAACTATATCCAAACCATAGCAAAGATTAAACTGTGGCTGCATTTTTTTTTTCAATAAGAACTTTGCTTACTTTGAAAATCCACAGATCAGAGTCAAGTTTATGATTCTGCCTTCAGCTGTAATCATTTGTTTATTTGGATAACATATCCTTTGTTTCAGATTCAAGGGTCCCAACATCAATGTGTAACTCCTCACAGCTCACATCGGGGTATACACACACACATACACACAGAATTACAATTTAAATCAACCCTTACAGAGACTCCTCAGGCAGCTGCAAAATGATTGTCAATTACAAGGTCAGGGGCTATTTAAAAAGAGCAAAGAGTGATGTTTCTACATGCAAGAGATATACTATTGCCACCATATCAAAGAACATGGTCCCAAAGTAATTAGCAATAAAGATAAAAAGGGAAGCCTGGTAGTTTTAGGATCTGACACTAAGCTCATCCCAGGAACTAAATTCATTTAGGCACCTGTAAATAGACCTTGTCCCGACCCAAAACTTTGAACAAGACATAGAAATAGTTCATTTAGAATGAGAGCAAATACAGCCAGGGAACTGGAGGTGGGAAGGACCTCATCTATTAGGGGTCCTCATGCTAAATCCTGATAGGGCACCTTTGAAACTGTTTCCAAAGACACAACTCTTTGGTAGGAAGGAGATCTCTGCTCCAAGATGAGCCCATCAGATACCCCTCCATCTCTTCATCCCTCGTTCTCCACTCAATTTCTCCAGAACTTCCTACTTCTGCTGTTCCTTCAACCTCCTGACTGGTTGGAGTAGCGGAAAATTGGAAGTGGAAGTGGAGCTCCCCCACCCCACCCGACATCTCCTGCAATAACTTTCAAAATATCCAGCCATCAGGGCGGCAAATACACCAAGCAGTCAGGCACAGAGAGTGAACCCCTCTTTCTTCCGGGGATCCAGTCTTGTGGAACCCTTCTCACTTGGCTGGGGAAAGGGTACACATTCTCTTCCCCATATCTCCTGGGAGGAAGTAACTCACTGGGAAATTCTGCCCCAACATGTTCCAGTAATTCTTTATATAGGCTGGTTGGGGGAGCAGTATTAGGAAGATAGTTAGAGAAGAAAACCATCTGGGATGTGTCTGGAAGTTCTTTGGTTTCTCTGGAGCATTCATCTCCAGGGCCCAATATTCAAATATGACCAAAAACATTCTGCACCCAATTCTCTAGCCTATGCAACAATTAGTCAGTATTTTGGTCTCATCGTCAACTCCCCTTTTAGACTGTGACTTCCTTAAGGACGGACACCTGTCTTACCATCTAACATATCTTAAGGACTAGATACATATTATAGTGAAGAGAACCAATTAAAGACTGGAATTTCATTTACACCCAAACCTTTCCTGCCAACTTCCATTTTAGCAGAGCTTTCCTGACGCAGGTTCTAGGAAGAATTAATTGCTTAGATATTCCTGAACTTGTTAAAAAGCTGACTTGGGAGAAACCTATCTAGGAAAACAATTAGCTGACAGCATGGCCTAGGTAGAAGCAAAGAGGGCAGCTTCACCTGATCTTTGTCAATGTGCCAGGTGGTTGGAAGAAAATAAGTTTTGACTTCTGAGCTTGTAAGAAGAAGATGATTTCCTGATATAAAGATATGTTCTTGCTATTGTGGAACAATATGAAGAACAGCCTCAGAGTGAGAAGAGATGAGTCTATCTGCCTCTATGGACTTGGGTTTCAGTGCCCTCCCCCCAAAAAGCAACTACATACTTCATCCTCTCAGCTTAGAATGGACAGGTGTAGTTCAGGAAAGTACCATGCAACTGAGGTCCTGGTAGAGGCAGGCTCAGAAAGGGTTTAGGTATCCCCTTTAAATAGTCATAGAGGTGCCAGCTGGTACATGTTTCTGGAAAAATTTTTGACAATGATCACCAAGAGCCTGTTATGGTTTAGATATGAGGTATCTCTCAAAGACTCAAGTGTGAGACAATGCAAGAATTATCAGAGGTGAAATGATTAAGTTATGGGAGTTGTAACCTAATTGGTGGATAACCCACTGATATGGATTAACTGAGTTGTGACTGTAGACAGGTAGGGTGTGGATAGAGGAAGTAGGGTTTATATTTTGCCCTTGGTGAGGGGACCTCGCTCTGCTTCCTGGATGCCATGTCCTGGGCTGCTTTTCTCAGCCATGCATTTTTGCCATGATGTTCTGCCTCCGGCCCAGAGCTATGGAGTCAGCTGACCATGAACAGAACTTCTGAAACCATGAGCCAAAATAAACCTTTCCTCCTCTATGTTGTTCTTGTCAGGTATTTTGGTCACAGCAACAAAAAGCTAACTAAAGCAGAGTCTAAAAACATACTTTAGGCCCCATAATGCCACTTCTTGGAATTGTTCTTGAAGAAGTGATTAGGAAGGGCACAGCTTCATGCTCATGTCAGTGTGTTAAATGCTTGTGAGAGTGTATTAAGTCAGTGTATGAATCAGTACAGTGAGGTATTATGGAGTTATTAGGAGTCAAATTATAGTCAATAAAACATGGAAGTGTTCACAGTATACTAAGTGAAAAGAGGCAGTGTGAAGTGATACTGTGGTATCATCGCTTGTCTAGAGAAAGCTAGAAAAAAACAGAAATGTTAACAATGTGATCTCTGGGGAGCAGAGAGGTTATTATGGTGGGCTTTCCCATACTTTTCTATTTTCCATATTTTTCTTTCAGTAACTGTGTACTACTTTTGCAGTCAAAAGAAAATTTAAAAATTAGTATTTTAAAAAGCAAGAAATAAGGTGCTGGGCTTATGGTTCAGTGGTAGAGTGCTTGCTAGTATGTTTGAGGCACTGTGTTTGATTTTCAGCATTACATTAAATAAATGAATAAAATAAAGGTCCATCAACATCTAAAAAAATGAAAAAACAAAACAAAAACAAGAGTTGGGGTTGTAACCCAGCACCACCTAAAAACAAATAAATAAAATAAAGGTATTAAAAAGGAAGAAAGAAAGAAGACCCAGATGAGGAATTGACATTTCACTTATGGCAGAGGACAGAAAGTCTAAAGGAGAATTGGCTCAGAAGGTGGATAGACGGTTTTTCAAAAGGGATGGAATGATTACTTTGTTTTGATGATTGAAAAGCACCATTCTTAGGCTTGTAATCAGATTGAATAACATTCTAATAATGTATATTGTGTGTTTGTGTATTCAGAGGATTATGGGGAAAGAAAGATGATGAACTGACTGGCATTTAACCTGGCAATCCTATTGATGGTGAGGTTCCAGGCTGATCTTTGGTTGCCTTCAGCTGTGTTTATCAGCCCATATTTATGGATATATTACAGTGGTGAAGAGCTTGGGCTCTAAGATTTCAAATTGCATCTCTTTTATCCACCACCTCTGTGATCCTGGAAAATTCTTTAATCTCTGTCAGCTGATACCCTAACAATAACAATACCATAACCCATCACTTGAAATGATTGTTTTGAGGGAGTGAATTAATACATGAAAAGCACCAAGAACATCATACAACACATAACCAAAGCCCAATCAAAGTTAGTTATGACCATGACCATGATAGTTATCAGAAATAAACTCCTGTGGCATTTTGAAGTGGAAAACAGCAGCCTGGAAATCAGAAATCTCCACTATGAGGACAGACTGCACACACACACACACACACACACTCACATGCTTTATTAGGAATGTCACTTGGATCAAGCACTTAACTTTTCAGAAACCCCTTCATAAAGCTGGGAATAATGATATCTATCTCTCTTTATTGCCAGCACCATTGTGGGGTTAAATGCATACAATTATTGAATGTCCTGACTAACATAAGTGGGATGGAGATTTTTCCATTATGTGGATGGAAGGTTGTCAAGACTCTCCTCTGCACAGAATTATAGCTGGAATGGTTAGGATGATAATAGGTTATAAGAGATTTTTTTTAGAATAATAGTTTTAAATCCTGTCACCTGTACAGTGGAAGCATTATCTCATTTGTAAGACTTTGTTGTGGACAAAGGACACTCAGCACTTCATCCTTTTTCTAACCATGACAAATCAAAAATACAACTAAGTGTTCAACAGAAAGTCTTGGTTAAATAGATTTCTGTCCATATGTGTGATTGAGTATGTTATTAGGATTAAAATAGGAACATGAAAAAAAAAATCTGTGCTTAAGTTTCAACGAGAAAGATATATGACTAAAGTCCTGCTTCAGGAAAAGGGATTTGGGGGATTGGCTATAAATTACTATTCACCAACATCACAGTTGTAAAGAAAACCAAGTTTGTGTAAGGAAAACGTTCATAATAAAACCCAAAGCAGGTAGCAGGCAAATATCATTTTCCGAAATATGACCAGGGAAATTTATTCACCTGAGGGGTGAAAAAATCTCATAGTTGTATTACTCCAAGGGCTAAGAATAATGCAGATGGGCCCAATGGTAATTTCTGAGGAAAATCTGTCTTATGAGGTATGATATGTTTTATTTCAAATATTCTGTGTGAAAACAAACCAGAACCCAGAGCAAAAGTCCCTTCTTGCCTTTCTCATCAAGCCACAAATTCACCTACCCCCATTTTTGTCTTCAGAGCCAACATGGTGAGAAAGATTAGAAAATGAAAAAGATCCATAGAACCCTTATGGTGTGCCCACTATCCTCAGGGACGTTGCCTCTTGTGTGGTACAAGAGGAAACTTGATGACTATTGTACATCATTGGGACAAAGGGAATTTTTACTTGCTCCCCAACTACAGAAATGCTTAATCCATATTTGGAGGAAAAGAGAGGGATTTTCCTTTCCATAGGCGAAAGGGAGAGTGAGATATACATTGGTAATATACTTGTGTTAGTCAGCTTTTCATCACTGTGACCAAAATACTCAACAAGATCAACCTAGAGGAGAAAATGTTTATTTTGGGCACAGTTTCAGAGATCTCAGTGCTTGATCAGTGAGCCCCATTGCCAGGGGCCTAAGATGAAGCAGAGCATCGTGGCTGAGGGCATAGCAAAGGAAAGTCGCTCAGTTCATGTTAGCCAGAGGGAGGGGAAGAGGCCACAGGGAAGATGAACACTTCTAGGGCATGCTCCCAGTGACCCACTTCCTCCAGTCACATCCCATCTGCCTACAGTGACCATCCAGATAGTCCATTTAAACTTGGACGGATTGATAAGATCACAGTTCTCATAATCTAATCTTTTTACTTCTGACTATTTCGGCTTTAGCACAATAACTTTTGGAGGATACCTCCTATTCAAACCATAGCATTCCAATCCTGACCACCAAAAGCTCATGTTCATCTCACAATACAAATGCACTTAGTCCAGCTCCAAGAGTCCCCATAATCTTAACAGTTCCTGCAATGCTGAAAAGTCTAAGTCTAAAGTCTCATTTGAGACTCCAGGCAAATGCTTGGCTGTGAGTCACTATAATACTCAAAAGCAAGTTATATATAATGCATACATAACAGCACAGAGAAACCTCCCATTTTTAAAGGGAGAAATAGGGTCATAGAGAGAAGTGATGGGATTAAAACAAGATCAAAATTTAGCTGGGTAAAGAAGTCCTCCTTTAGCTCTACACCTGGAATCTAGGATACATGGTGGAGAGAGGTGTTCTCCAAAGGGCTTGACTAGTCCTGACCCTATAGCCTTGCTGGTTGTAGCACACAAGGCCTCTCTCTTAGCCTGGTTCCATCTTCAGCCATCAGTTTTCCTCAGAAGATAGTCCACTTTACTGGTATCTTTTAATTCCTGGAGTCTCCATTCCAGCTTTGATTTCAGCTTCACATATTGCCTTCTCATAGGCAGCTTGCAGGAATTCTGACCCTGCTACCATTTACCTGATTTATGAGACCTTCCTTTGCAATATCAGTGAAAGCCTCCATGATCTCCTAACTCAGGCATCCACATTCCTGAAGAACCAGCACCACATGTGCAACACCAAGGTCTGCCACCAGCTTGAATAGTAACTGCATCTCCTGGGATCATGGCTGCAGAAGCCTCTGAGTTCATGGGTGGCTGAGCATTATGAAACAACTCTCTAGGCCCCCTGTGTGATTGTGGTGCATTCATCCATCGTCTTTTTTAAAAGGATTTTTTTTTAATATCCTTGGTCCTGAGATGGGTATGGTCTTGTTGATTAATGAGATGCCCTCAAGGCTTCTTTCCTATAGTCTCTGTGCAACATACTTAACTTGTCTTTACTGGTGGTAATCTCTTCACCAACCACACTTTTCATGGCCCAATTTCACATGCACTTTTCTGGCCAAATTGCAAGTTATTAAAATCTTTCCTTTCTGCTTATTTCTCCAGATTTTCAGTTACCCTGGATAAATACTGCTAGCAATACCCAATGCACCACTCCTGAATTGTATGCTGCCTTAAAATTTCCCCTGCCAGATCAATTAGTTCATCATCTTTAAATTCAGCCTCACAGAAAGTCTCAGAACTTGGATAAAATGTAGACAATTTCTTTACCAGAATGTAAAATGAATGGTCTCTAATCGAACATCCAATAGAGTACTTGTTTCCCTCTGAAACTTGATGAACACAATCTTTACTGTCAAAATTCTTATCAGCATTCTGTTATTCTGAGTTCCCACCAGAATCACCCATTAAGTAATGCCTACAGTGTTCTAAGGCTTCTCTAGTCTCTATCTCCAAAACTTTCCAAATCTCTCCTATGATCCAGTTCCAAAGACTTCCGAACCACATGGTCAGGTGGTCATAGCAATGAACCCACTTCTCAGTATTAATTTCCTTGTTAGTCAGCATTTCATTGCCATGACAAAAACATCTCACAAGATCAACTTGAAGGAGAAAAAGTTTATTTTGGGATCACAGCTTCAAAGGTCTCGGAGTCCATTGCTCTGGGCCAAGGTGAGGTGGAGCATCAAGATGAAGAGTACAATAGAGGAAAGCTTCCCTTAGTAGCTGGGAAGGAGAGAGAGAAAGAGAAGAGGAGCGAACAGGAAAGATGAACCCTTCCACACTATATCCAAAGTGACCTACCTCCTCTAGCCATGCCCCACCTGCCCACAGTTACCTCCCAGTTAGTCCATTCAAACTAGGATGGACTAATTAAGCTATAGTTCTCATAATCTAATCATTTAACCTCTGAATACTCCTGCATTAACATAAGAGGTTTGGCAGGACTCTTTATATCCAAACCATAACAGTACTATTATTATGGAAGATTAAGTGTATTAATGGCCCAATTATTTTCCACATCTATACCCCTTGTCCTGTGACATTGCAATTCTTCCAACTAAAAACACAGAGTCAATTCCCCTGCCCCCTAAATCTAGACTATGCTTCTTTACTCAGAAGAATGCAATAGAGTGATGGTGTGGTTCTTCTACATATTGGCTTGACAGAATTTTTGTGATTCCGTTTGTTTTCTTGTGCCCTGTTGTCACCATGACAACATTCTGGGGCTGACCAACCCAACAGAAAGAGACATATATGGAATAGAGATGAGTCACCGTGTCATCCCAGCCATGGTCAGCCCAAATCAGCTGAAAATCAGTCTAACCCCAAATACACGAAGAAGTGCAGCCAAGATCAGCATAGCTGCCTCGCTGGGCCCCAGATACAAAGGCAATTCTGGCATTCATTTGCATACATGACTATATCATCAGTCTCGAAGGTAAATCATCCCACAAATACTTATGAAATGATAACTCTGTATCAAGTCCTGTTATGAGTCCTTGGAATCCATTAATGATAAACAGATCTGGATGCAGGAATATATGTGGCATGTTGGAGAAACAGCCTACACCTTAGACAAAGGGAAAGATTGGGGTATAAATAAACCTTCTTTGCCAGAAATTTGAAAGAAGAGTATCCTATCTTAAAATTTCTCCCTATATGCTTTCCTTTGGGATTAGGTTTAGAGAATAGTGCTTGAAAAAGATTTAGGATTGGGCTGGAACTGTTGCTCAGCGATAGAGTGCTTGCCTAGCATGCATGAGGCACTGGGTTTAATCCTCAGCACCACATAAAAATAAACAAATAAAACAAAGGCATTCTGTTCATCTACAACTACAAAAAATTTAAAAAATAAAGATTTAGGATCAACAGAGCAGAGTGCCTCAATGCATCCATTCAGAGGATTCATTTTTTTTTTTTGGAAAGAAAAATTTCCAAGCCTGAAAAATAACATAACAAAATCACTAGAATTAAAGAATGTGACCTCTGCACCAGAGAGACCTGTGTCCACAGATCAATCAATAACATCCCTGCCCGGCTACCCATAATTTCAGAAATTTATTCCAGAACACTTGCAAAAATTCTAGGAAGGGAACACCTTAAAGACACCAATTAAATTATACTTCTGTACTAGAGGGATGGAGCTTCAAAATGCAGATTATTTTAAGGGAGAGGAAATAAAATTATATTTTTGTAACCTCATTCTGAAGTCTTAGAATCATGCACTTTAATTAAAACCCAACAGTATCTTCTGTTCCTGTAATTGCTTCTTATACGATAAAGTGTAAGGATCCGATCCACAATTTCTGTAGAGGAGGTAGCAAGCTTCCCACCAAAATGTGTGCTCTCTATTTCATGACACAGTGCCTAGCTAAAAAGCAGGTACCCAGTAAAAGTTATATTTTTCAGAAACTCTTACATCTAGCAGAGTCATGTGATTAATTTCCACCAACAGACAATAAGAAGTGTGCTTTTCTGTGAGAAGTGTCTTCTGTAATTTCTGCACTCATTGCCACCTAAATTTCAGAAGACTCTGAGGTTCTGATAAGGCAAAAACAAAAAACAAAAAAAGGGAGAACATTGAGATCCTGAGTATTTCCTAAAAAGTCCATCTTCTGACCATATGCTAGCATTCTACTCTTCTGTGAGTGAGAAACAAATGTTCCTTTGTGATGAAACACTGGTATTTGGAAGTTTGTTACCCCAGTTAATGTTATCTCAAATGATACAAAATTACCTATACAAAGCACAAGATGACCCAAGCAAGAAATGATATCTTGGTTTTAAAATACTAACTCCTGAAAGAATTAATTTGACTATGGCAAAGTATAAAATTCATGCTTGATTAACTAGAGGTCCTGGGATATAATTATCCCCAAAATAGCTCTGCATAAAGGTGTGTGTCTAAATAAAGAATCTTCAGATCAACATAAAAGCCCCATATTTTAAAAAAGGGCAGGGATGGTCCAGTCATTTGGGGATCTGAGATATAGCCAGCTATCACAGACTGTTCTTGTCCCAAACTCTTGCCAATGCCAGAAGCCCCCTCTTTGTTTATTGTAGTCATTCATCAATGTTGTTGGAAAATGTTAATATCCTTCCTTTTTTACAAGAAGGTGTGAATTGCATGAAACCTATTTCCTAATAGGAGTCTAATTTCACTTGATATTCTCACATAAGGACAACTGCCTCGTGGCATGACTTGTGAAGCAAACATGAGCTTGTCCTTCACAAGCCCACAAAAACTGCAAACTGCAATTGGGAAATTTGATTTGGTGGTTCCTTGCCACAAACCTACCCTCAATGAAACCATCCATGTTTTTAGAGCTGGATCCCAATGGATTCTGAGGCTCAAAAGACTTTAGTCAATCATGCAACTCATTAACATGGTAGAGGTTCAAAACAACACAGAATTTTTTGACCATTAAAAAATTCTTCTTTGAAGTGGCCAGAGATTCCTCACACTGAGAAATGAAAAACAGGCTCACAGAGAGCACAGTTCAACCTAAGGCTACCACAGTGCATGGTAAAGGTTTTCAATGGAACTGATTCCAACTAGAGCTTCAAATGCCTCATCAGGCCATATGAGCTATTATAAACCAATTAAGACTATCTATAGAAGAATGGGTAAAAGGTGTGGGGTATTGGTATAATGGAATACTACATTGTGATGAAAATGCACAAACTTGAGTTACATCTGACCACATACATGAATTTCACAAACATAACGGTGATCAATGAAAAGTTCTTGCACAGGTCAAATCGCTAAACATCATGACATGAGTCCTAGTTGTTCATCAGGCTCAGGCAGGAGAATATCTTGAGTCCAGGAGTTCAAGACTAGCTTGGGCAACCTAGTAAGACCCCATCTTTTACAAAAAGAAAATCTTGAAGAAACGTTGAACAATCGACTGTGTTAGAAGTCAGAATGATGGTTACCTTTGAACCTGGGTAGAGTCTAGAAGAAGGTGTGAAGGGGGATCCTGGAGAACTGGTAATGTTGTATTTTCAGACTTGGGCTCTGATTCCCCAAGTGTGTTTGGCTTGTAAAAAAATAAAATAAAATCATCAAACTCTTCATCAATGCTTGGTATACATGTGTTAAAGCTCAGTAAAATGTTTACTTGAAAATCCATCAAAATATTTAAAAGGACCCCTGGGAAGACCCCTCAAAGTCCAGCAATTCTGGGTAAGGAATTAGGTCTCAAATGCTTTGAGAAAAATTCCATCTTGGGTTTTGTTATATGTTGCCAATTGAAGTGAATCAGGATGAAACAGTTCTACAAAAGTAGAGTTTGAACAGATGTGTGTACGGTTGGACTCTTCTTCCTCTTCCTACCTCACCTTCTGGGTTTTATTTTGAGCAAATGTACACATTTTAAAGTAGTAACACAGGTTCAGATGTGATCTGTGCTCCATAGATAATATATCAAAGTTGTGTAGTGTGAAATGTATATTTGATCTTAGTCCCCGTTTCAAAGCATACAGTTCTGAAACCCTCAGAACCTCTGGAGTGATGTCTTCTTTATGATAGTGAAATGATGGCTGGTTGGGGACACCTATGTAGTTTCAGGATAGGGGCATGTCACAGGAAAGACCAAGGCAGATTTTAAGAGCTAGGACTTTCAATCCTACCCCCAACCTCCAGAGAGGGGAGAGGAACTAAAGGTTGGGTTGATCACCAATGATCAATTATTTAATCAATCATGCCAATGTAATGAAGCCTCCATAAAAACCCAAAAGGGACTGGGCTCACATAGCCAAACAGGTAAGGTTCCTGGAGCCAGGAGCATGCAGAGAGGGCATGGAAGCTCTGAGCCTCTTCCCACAAAACTTTCCCTGTGCATCTCTTCCTGTTCATCTGTATCCTTTATTATAGCTTTTATCAACAGCCACAAATGTAAGTGAAGTGTTTCTCTGAGTTCTCTGAGCTTCTCTAGCTTTAATTAAACCCAAGGAAGCAGTGGTGGGAACTCTGATTTATAGCCAGCCCATCAGAAGTATGGTGACAAACTGCTACTTGCAATTTTCATCTGGAGTCAGGGACAATCTTGAGACTGAGCCCTCAAACTTTGGGGTCTGACATCCTGTCCGGGTGGAGTATCATAATAGAATTGAATTAGAGGACACCCAACTGGTATCCAATGGAGCTGATTGATTGCTAGTGGGGAGAAATCCCTACACATTTTAGTGACCAGAAGTGAAGTATTCTGTGTTGAAGTGACTGCATGAGAGTGGAAGTTAGGGAACACTTTGGCTTTTTCATATTATCATTGAAGAAGTAAAGTAGACCTTGCCTGAGCATGTTAAGCAGTCATGACTATTAAATGCTCCACAGAACAAATGCTGTGCTTTAAAGGTTATCTCCGACATCTCAATAGGAATGAGAAGCAAGAACTGCTCAGACCTCCACTCATTTCTTCCATTATGCTTCTCATTTGATTCAGTTGTAATGACACAAATAAGTCACAGTCTGTATGTATACACCTAACTAAAGCTGTATTCTCTACCAATACCAGCATTTCCACCACCACCATGGAATAGTTCGAATATTATTAACTGGCCATCATGCTGGGCACCGTGGTACATTCCTTTAATCCCCATGACTTGAGATCCTGGGGCAGGAGAATTGTAAGTTTAAGTTCAAAATCCACCTCAGCAATTTAGTGAGACCCTAAGGAACATAGAGAAGCCCTATGTCAACATAAAAAAGGGCTGGGGATGTGGTTCAGTGTTTAAGCACCATGGGTTCAATTCCTAGTACCCCAAAACAACACACACACACACACACACACAAACACAAAACTGTTATAACTTTAGTTCTCACTAACATTGCTTGTATTATCACTACACAATAAATTGTGCCCCACACACCAAATTAGCATCTTTAACTATTTTTCTCTTGGTTGTATGGTTCAAGAATTGACTAGTAGCTCACCTGGCCAGTTATCTCTTGGGATTGCTCAAGCAGTTGTTCAATCAGTTGTTGAATGGGCTGCAAGCATATGAAGGTTCCCTGGGGCTGGACATCCAAGATGTTTCATTCAGGTGGCTGGAAGTAGGTGCAGGAGGCTGTCAGATGGGCTCAGCTGGGGCTGAAGTGCGTACATGTGATTCCCCAACATATTGGTCCCAGGGTAGTCGGTCTTCTTACATGGTGCCTACCTTCTCCCTTCCCCCAAGTAAGTGTTCCTTAACTGTCTTACACAGCTTCAAACAGCCCTGCTTCTGTTGCATTCTGCAAGCAAGTTAGAAGTCCATCCAAATTCCATCAGAAGGGATTAGATCTTACCTCTTAAGGGAGGAATATCAATCATTTTTTTAAAACTGACACATGTGACCAGTGCAATAACCAAATTTAATCTAATTGATTGCTCTGTATAACTTACGTTCTGTGGGGTCATCACTCAGAATCTCATATGTGGTCATGAAAATGCATATCAACTCATCAAATTACTCCCACTGAATTTACTATCAAAGAAGACACAAGATGCTTTCATTTAATGAAAACTGATTTTTCTAGACATTGTTCCTCTAATTCTGTGCCAGAAGCCTTATTATCCACCCTTTCCCCATGCTTCTATTTGAAATAAGTAAAATCTAGAAGTGCTCACAGTTACCTACCTGTTAAATTGCAGGGCCAAAAGCTGAATTTACAGAAAATCTGACTCTAAGTCCAATATTTAACAATTTGAGATGATACATCGTGTACAACCAGAGAAATGAAAAAATCGTGCTGAATTTATCTATAATGAATCAAAATGCATTCTGCTGTCATATATATCTAATTAAAATAAATAAATATTTTTTTAAAAAAATACAATCATATCTCTATGAGTTTAGAGTTTAAACAAGTCTCAGTCATTCCAGAGACATATTCTACACCAGCTACTGGGATGCTTTGGAGATGAGTATATCTTACAGCCTGTCACTGTGTCATGGAATATCCTACCCTCTTGGGCACTGCTTTAGCTTCAACAGAGGGAAGTATTACAGACCCAACATACCCATGGTTTCTGCATCAGCAGATTCTACCAACTTTGGATTGAGAATGTTCAGGAAAAAAACTTGTATCTGAACTGAAGAGGAACAAACCTTTTCTTGTCATTATTTCCTAAACAGTATAATGTAATGTAGCATTTACATTGTATCAGGAATTATAAGTAATCTAGAGATGACTTAAAGTGTAAGTGTGGAAGTTATATGCAAGAACTAAGCCATTTTATCTAAGGACTTGAGTGTCCAGGATTAGAGTATCTGCAGGGAGTCCTGGAACCAATCCTGAGACTTGGCTGTATCTCCTGCTTCTCCCATCAAGGAAAAAGGAATAAACGATTTTTTAGAACTGCAACAGAACCATGTACCCAAGAGGAAAAGACATTTTATTCTGGGTGCAGAATAACTTTATCAATTGCCTGGCTGAAAGAACTGAGGATTAATAAGGATTAGAATGGCAAGCAAAATGAAGCTAGATGGAGTTTCTAAGGGCTCAAGGGACCAGACTAGAATTCAATATGATCCCGGGCAAATTAAAAAGACAGCTTGTTAGAAATGAGATAAAATGTAGTGGGAACAAATGTAGGATGGCTCATCTCAGTGAAAACCCACAGAGCTGCAAAGGTGGGCAAAACCGACTTGGCACAACCTTAATTAACACAGCCCCCAGGGCCAATGAGCATCATGAGATGGGTGAGAATGGAGAATACTGATTTGGGGGATAGGAGCTCA
This sequence comes from Marmota monax, assembly GCF_021218885.2. NCBI lineage: Eukaryota > Metazoa > Chordata > Mammalia > Rodentia > Sciuridae > Marmota > Marmota monax. Next base: position 4,847,439 of record NW_026695222.1, on the reverse strand, counting down.
TGGGCAAGACTAGAAGATATTAGCTTAATACACAGGGAATTTCTCTGACCTCACTTTCAAACTAGATCAATTCCCCTTTGCAATTCATACTCAAAGCTGCTTTTTTCAATGGTCTTTATCACTTCAGAGTTCCTGTGTGATGATGTGATGATTAACAGTGTCTTCCCACTAGATGGCCAGTTTCAGGACAGCAGAACCTGGATTTGTTACCATCACACTTGCAGAGCCTGCCACATGCCTAACATATAGCCTGTGTCTTCTCAATATTTTTAGGGAATAAGTTAATATTGGGTTGAAAATATCATATATCAGAGATTGGCAAACTCTATAGCCCACCGGGGGGAAAAATTGGCCTAAACCTGTTTTTGCATGGCCTATGAATTAAAATGGTTTTACATTTTTAAATGTTTGAAAAATAATTAAAACAAAAATATAACATTTTAAAAATCCAAGTGTTAGTGTCCATAAAGAAAGTTTCATTGGAACACAGCCCTGTTGTTTATCTAATATCTATCTGCTTCTTACTAAAATAACACTGTGCAATGTCAGGTGCAATGGAGACTGTGTGATTCAAAGTCTAAAATATTTACTGTATGTCCATTTTACCATAAAAGTTTGCTGACCCCTGATGTAGACAATCTGGCTTCTGTCACACCAACCAACTAATGGGGGGTATATTTTAAAAATTCTGACTGAAACATAATGTTTAAATTTATTTTTGTGGCCCCCACATTGAAACATTGAAATAGCTGCTTTCTGTTTTCTAATGAGATAAAGGCTATAAAGTAGAGAAACCACTTGTGTCTCCAAAATGTAGACAGTGTGTTATTGAATAAATACATCAATATTAAGATGAGAATCATGCAGACTGGGGATTGGCAGGACTGTGAGGTTTGGGTTCATATGGAGCTATATTCAAATCCATGTTCTGCCATCCAGATGTAAAATTTTAGTCAAAACAATATTCTCAGCTTCAACTAACCTTTCTGTAAAATGGGAATAAAATTATATTCTTTGTAGAATCCCATTGAATTTAGATAGACAACTTTTCACTGTGTTTGTTCACTGAAAAATTGTTTTCTCTGAGAATCACTCCCTCAATGCCACAGGCATTCTATAAAGCCCCTTTCTATCTTCTCTCCTTGGTCATAATTAATTGGATGAAGCATAAACTACTGATACATAAAATCTGTCCTAGGCCAAGTAGATTTTTGCCCCTGAAATATTATTGAACATGAAACATAGAAACTATCATTAGTCTGTTTGAGTCAATTTGACTGACATAACTTGATTGGACCACAGCAAGAGTAGAAAAAAGCTATCATGCAGATGGAGCAGAATAAAGGCATAGCAAGATATTTTTGCAAAAAGAATGAAAGTAGTCTCTCCCGTTGGGATGGGAGACTTCCTCTAACTGTTCCAGTTCATGAGTACAAGGTTGTAAGCACTGCTCATGGAGACAAGCCCACCTTCCTCTTCAAGTTGCCTGCGCATTTCAGACCCTCAGATGTCTACCTCCTTTTACAGACAAGCTACTGTATTTATTCCACTATTTCTTCTGCGCATTTTCTGCAGAGCCTTCTAGTTGGAATCCTCTAGCATCAGAGGAATAAGAATGAGAAAGAGAAAAACTACACACAGAGATGGGTGATTCCATTACATGAAACCAGAATTGGGGGATTTTAGCATCAAGTCTGGAGCAAGTCTCAGGTATGACGTGGCTAATAATATATAGTTAAAGAGTGAATTTCAGATCCAGATTGACACAGCAACTCCATGAACTCAGAAGTCTGAGTTCTTCCTGCAGCTGTGCAAATGCAGGATATGTGCAGGGACTTATGGGAGAACAGCAGGGAAGGGACCAGAGATTTTCCCTGATATGGATCTGTCAGGGAAACACCTGGCAGCTTGAAGAAACTCCTAATGCTAGCAGCTTTTAACTTTCTAACTCCATACCCTTGGGTGCAACCTGGCTACCTTTTTGTCCTTGGTTCAGGGAGATATTCATGCACAATCCCTTCTTTTAGAATCAGCAGGAATGAACTTCAGTGTCTTCTCACTGACTCAATCTTTCTCCTTGACTGAAACAATATGAAAAGTCTTAGCATGTAATTATTGAACAATGTAATGGTTGCTTTTATGTTAAAAAGTATTACTAATTAGCATTATGCTATGGAAGCCAATAACCATAGCTTTTGTAGATGCCTGCTATATTATATAGGCATGTAGTGGCATGATGTCTGCCATTTGTTTCAGAACAGTTCCACCATAAAACTTTGTTCTAATATGTTGACATTTTAATAGAATATAACTAAGTACTCTTGAGTAAGTAGATTCAAGCAGCTTATGAAAACCTCAACCTCCCAAAGGGCACAATGTTATGATACTAAGAAATGGCAATCCTTCTATATCTTCCTGGGTGGGGCCAAATCACATTACAGATTTCTTCTTTGTCCAGCACATCATGCCAATGACAATGAGTTACTTGGTGCTCCCTGTTTTCATAGTTCAAATGAAGACAAAGCTTCTGTTTTTCCATAGCCTGTAAATCCCCTGCCTGGCTTCGTTCCACAAATATGACCCATCACCTGAGTCCTGGGTTCATGGAGTTCAATTGCTTAATAAGTTAGGGTTTACCAAGTTTGAATAATGAAATAAAGACTAATGTGGCCTGGCCTGAGTCAGATGCTTCATTTTGCATCACAGATTTGAGGCCAAGAAAGGGAAACATAGGGTGGAAGAGGAAGAAAGTAAAGGCTCCAGCAAGCTGAACATGGACCTCAGGAAGGTCTGAGTCTCCAATGTTCTTTGCTCTAGAGGCAGCAAGAAGAGGAGCTGCTCATTCATCTGAGGGAAAGAGGCCACTCATGGTTAGCAGAAAGGGTGTATAGGGGACAGGACAAGACACTTGATGCCTTCTAGAACCCAAAATTTTATCATCTCATGGCTGTGGCCTGAAACTCCAAACTCCTGCCCACTTGGACTGCAGATCTGAGAAGATGAACTTGTATAATTGAAGACAAGGTGATTCCTGCAGGCAAATCAATAGCACTGGATTACGGATGACCATCCTAGAACAAGGATCAAGGCAGTACCTAGCACTAGGCTGCCCCATGGGGGCTGCTCCTCAAATCCATTCATTTATTAGGAAAAAAGAATGACAAGTCAGTGCCTCCCATTTGTGCTAGGAAACTCATCCTGAATGAAATAGACAAAAGGTCCTTAGCCTCTTCAAACATAGAGCCCATTGGAAGGACTGGGAGTCATGCAGATAAATGTGCAATTGCTAAATGTGATCATCAGAAAAACACTGATACAGAGGTGCTCTGAGAGTCTTTAAGTGTTTTATGCCCAGAAGGACTCCATAGCAGGATAGCATGACAACTATGAGTCCAGGCACCAGAAAGAGAGTCCCTGAGTTCAAATCCCATTTCTACAACTCCCTACCTGGGAGTGTCCCAAGGCCAATCACTTAATCTTTCTGTTTCTTTGCAAAATAATGATGATGACTAAGTACATGTGAGGTCCTGTCTCAGTGGAGAATAGCATTCTATTCTTACTCTCTGATGGCTTTGCTCTCTGGTTCCCTTGCCTTCTGACTTCTTATTAAATTTGACCAGTGAGAATAATATCCAGGGAACTGGAAGAGCATAGTTTGGCCATTGCCAAGTTCTCTGTTTGGTAGCCCTCTCCTAGAATTCTTATTAATTTTGAAAGCCACCCCTCCAGGCCAGTGTCTAGTAAAAAGGAAAAATTCTTTGCTTTTGTTAGCACAGCCATATCCCCTCTTGGATTCCTATAATAGTCGCTCACAAAGTATCCTGCAGTCATCCTTTTGAGTGTTCCAATGGGTCTCTGCCCAGCCTCCTTGAAAATAATGTGTGGCCCTTGATAAACATTTGATTAACAACAGCTAATATTCCCAAGCAGGATATGGCTTTGGATTTCAAAGAAAGTGTCTATGACCCCCACAGTGAAATCACGGAGAGAAGTTAGCCTAACTTCTCCCAAACTCTTTTGAAACACACCAAAAGAGGACAAGAAAATTAAGACCCAGCAAAACACGAACATAAAGTGGCCAATCACATATGGACATATAATACTTTTGACCACTAAGCAGCCTTTGCTTTGTGTACAGAGGTCATGATGCCATTATAAGAAATAAAATTTCTATAGGCCCTTTGACAATGATGAGAAAGGGGAGCTTTTCCAGCGAAAGAACCTCAGCCAAATTTGAGACTGTTATTTACCCACTTAAGACAGAAACTATCCTCTCTGAACTCCCTGTGATCTAATCCTTTAAGCCTTCTGTTGGCACTGGAAACAATGTTAAGCTTTGGGATCAGGCCCTTTGGTTTTTATAATCCATGGGAATTTGAAAATGATAAATTTGTGGAGAGTCTGAAAGTTCCTAACATGTAATTGGAGCCCAAGGGGGAAATAATTAGGATAGAGTCATGTAACTCCATCAACTCTTCTGGAAGCCTCTGAATTATATAATTCCCTTGCTGCAGCTTTCCTCCTCTGCATGCCCCATTTTGCCATGGAACAGAAAAAAAATTAAAATTAAAAAATGCAGAGGCAATGAAAGAAAGTGGAAATAATAAAATAGACATTATTATTGCTGTGGGTATGTATGTGACTACATGACCAATGTGATTCTGCAACCTGTACACTCAGAAAAATGAGAAATTATATCCCTTCTGATTCAAATGTATGATATGTCAAGATCATTGTACTGTAATGTGTAACTAATTAAAACAAATTTAAAAAATAAAAGATCTATCCAGTGTGACAATTTGTTTGCGTTTGCTATGAGAAGTCTGCGTGATAACACGAATGAGAGGTAGGACCAAGCATTCAACTTGACTTAGACTTTCCTGGCCGTCCCCACCCTTGTCCATTCTTGCCAAGGATAACAACAAACAGCACATCTGGTCTATTCTTATTACTAATATTTGTGGGATCAGGATAGTCCTAATTTATGGTGGCATTGCCTTTACTATTGAAAATAAGAGAAGAACACGAAGTTTCTTTCATTTCATCTGTGTCACTATAAATAGAGCATCTATTAAGACTTTTGTGGGATTGTTAGAGAAATGGTTGTAAAAGGTTTTAGCAAAAACTCAATTTATTTCTTTGGTTGTCAGAAGTATCAACACAAATCTGTCATCCTACTTAATGTCAAAGAGACCCTATGAAGAAGTGGATGGACAAATTCATGGGCTCTGCTAAGGGGCTGGTGGTGGGGAATATTGCCTTCCCCAAGGAAAAATTTTGGGGATCAATTCCCATAAAATCTCATATGTTTATAGCACCTCAGGATAAGTTTCATGCAGAGTGCGGACTTATTTTGCAGAGCAGTTTGTTTTCTAACTAGAGAGAGAGAGCCGTGGGAGGCCTCAGGGCCCCTTGGGATGGGAGCTGGAAGCAGAATCCATTCCAGAGCCCAAAAAGAACTTTGCATTCTGCATATGGCGCATTCTGAATAATTTAGCAAATTATTCTTAAATTACAAAACAGAGCCAAGACCGTGACATATAAGTGGCTCTTAAGAACACCTCATTTAGGCAATGTCTGTGTAGTCTGACAGAAATGCTTCGAGTGCAGCTTTCCTTCCAACCAGTTGGCAGCAGATATCCCTGTTTGTGGTCTCACTGGGAGACAACCAGTTTGCCTCCTGCTGATCATGCCACTGTGCAGACAGACTTCATCGACAGGCTTGATTGAACATTCCGATTGGAGAGTTTCCTGGAAAGTTCCTGGACAGTACATGTGGATACAACACTGTGTAGATCAAAACATTTGTCTGTACACAGGCAGAAACTACTGGGCTTAGAAAGAATAATTATTGCCATGAGTAGGTTCTTGAAATAATGCAACATAGCTGTAGGATATAGCACTTAAGTTTGCTTAAAGTGGCACTCCTTGGCCAACATCTGCTCAGTAACGGTTCTTTGGATCTGCATCTTCAAGTGTCTTTCACTACATCTTACCCCTTGGGTTCCATTTTGGCTTGACCTGAGCTAGTAAATATTTTCCAGGGTTAACTCTGCATTCTCAGCTTCCCTCACCTAGTCCTGTTCCCCATGGCCCTTTCTCTGACACTTGGTCCACCCCAGCAGTGGCATTTCAAAAAACCTCTGTAATTTCATTCTGGCCTAGATCTATCCTACTTTTCTCTTCACCTGGGAGTCAAGAAAGTGTTTCAAAGTCTTTCTGAGCTTTACGGATGGAGAAAAGGCAGTTTTAAGAAGAATACACCATAGGGAGAAATGCAACTCAGAATAACTTCTGTTTCTTCACTGTACTATTTGATTATGTCAAACCAATCAACCCAAAAATTAGTGGTTTAAAATGGCAACCACTTAAATCGCTCTCAATTTATGAATCAGCAATTGGGCTTGGTTCAGCTGGGTGGTTTTTCTGTCCCTGCTGAGTTGGCTAAGCCATCTACAGACTGGTTCTGATCAGCTGGCAAGTCCCATCTAAGGAGGACTGGCTGGTCTAAGATGATCTCACTCATATATCTCATGGTTGACCCACAGCTGGGGTGATGGGGACAAAAGAATCACGTGCTTCTCCTCTTCTAGTGGGATAATCTGCACCTGTTAATATGGCAGCTTAAAAACTTCTGGGAGAGAAGCATGACTGCTGGGAGCCATTAGCCAAGTAGGTATGACAATTTCCTTGCCAGCGTACCCCATGTTGCCGACATGTTGCAGTGACATTGAATGTAGGTGACCTTGCTCAAGGACCAAGGCGGATTAGGGTGTTCCCGGTTTAAGATAATCGTGTTTAGGGCGTTCCCAGTTTAGGTTCCAGGTTTAAGGTTTAAGATTATTCCTGCTGGGAATAGGGCGTATCCTGCTGCCTGAGTTCCCCTTGAGTTCTCACGGGATTTAGACAGTATTTTTTGAGAGATAGAAGCCCAGTGGAGGTGGATTTGGGCAGAGAACGTGGATTTCCCCAGAACGTGTTTGTAGACGGCTGGTGTGAGTTTGGGAATAAAGAGTTGCTGTTTGAATCTACAAGCTGTGTGGTGGCTCGTGATTGTGTGCCCAGCCAGACTGCGGCATTTGTGCCCAGCCAGACTGCGGCACATGACAATTTGGTAGAAGGCTTACAGAAAGGGTACATTACTCCCACTGCATTCAATAGGCTGCAAATCACAAGTCAGGGGGGTTGACCTCTTTACAGGAGTTGGATAGAGGCAGAAGTGAAAGCTTGAGGTCATCTTTGCATGCCTAAAGAGAAGAGATAGATGGACTAGAGAACAGAAGAGATTTGCCTAAATGAATTCTTTTTCCTGATGGCACAAGTCTTATACTATGCCTTTTGTTGTCTTCAAGGGAAGTTCAGAGAAATCAGGGGTCTTAATATAATTCCATCTGCATAAATCAGCTTTCTGTACCATCTTCCCAGGACATCTAGTTTCCTGGGTGTATCAGTCAGAGATCTGTTGTTACCCCATTTTCTGCAAAGCATAGCTAATTGCACCCAGCCTGACCCAAAGTGGCCCATCAGTTGGCATTTCAGTAGCCTATGTGGTCCAGCCTGAGAGTATAGATCAAAGAAATTTATTTCTTAGGAATTTAAATTTGTAAACAGAGGGACAAAGGCAGGGTGCATCAAAGTAGTCACTGGGTTCTAATCAGCTGGCAAGTCCCATCTATGGGTGGCTGGTAGTAGGGCCCACTTCATTAGCTAAATTTACATTATGTACTGTATTTACTCTGTCCTTCTAGTATTTATAGAAGATTGAATATTCAAGAAATGCAGTCAAAATTGCCTTCTTGCAATCCTCTAACAAGATAGTCTAGATAACTCTCTGCCCTTCTCTGTTTTCTGGTCTACATTATCTTTTTCCAAGGGAAATATTTTGGGTGCAGATTTGGAGAAATATTAAAATATATAGGATGCTCTTTGTTTCAAAATTATGTTATGGCAGTATGACAGATGCTGAAAGCAATAAAACTGAGGGAGACAAAGATAAAAATTCTGAAGACTTAATTGTAAAATAACATAAATTTGGCCCCAAATCGAGAAAAGAGAATTCTGTCCAGGCACAGAAGATGCTCCCAGTCATAATTCTTACTATCTCAATCTGCCATTTTTTTTTTTTTTGGCTCCTGCAGAGCAACAGAGAGGTAGAATAGGGCAAGTGGCTGTAATATTCCCACTTTGTATTACGACATTTCAATTCTTCCTTTTCCTTCAGGGCCTGTGATATACCATGTAGGCAGTAAAATATAAAGCCTTAGTGAACATTTTCCTGTAGTGTTCTACTTTATTTGGGCTGTTATAACAAACTACCATAGACTGGGTGACTTATAAGCAATAGAAACATATTTTTTACAGTTTGGGAGGCTGGGAAGGCCAAAGTCATATCACTGACAGATTGAATGTCACATGAGGAGATTCTATTTCCCAGGTTATAGATGCTATTTTTGTGTGTGTTTGTGTGTGTGTGTGTGATAATCTCATGTTGCAGAAAGAGCGTATGGTCTCTTTCATAAGGACACTGTCCCATTTATGAGGGTTATGTCCTTGTGACTAATAAATTCTCAACTAATGCTATCAACTTAGGGGTGGTTTTCATCATATGAATTTACACAGGACATATACAATGTAATGCACCTTTTTATATACATTCTGGACTTAGTTAAATTGCTTACTAACACTGCTATGCTGAATGCCTGACCTGATGGCCCCTCAGCCTATTGCTGCTTCATCTGCTGCTGTGTGGGGACTGTTCCTGATCACTCCCCATCTGAGTCATACGCGTCTCTTTTTTTGACTGCTTGAGGGCTCTCTCTGGAGTCTTAGAAATTTGTTCAGCTTACCTGCAAATGCAGCCAGGAAATTAGGGATTTAATACTCCCAGGAGCAGCTCTCAACCAAGGAGAAGGAACAGGAGTTGGTAGATAAAGACCTCAGCTTCTTTATTTCTCTAAGAACAAATCTGAAGTGTGTTCTATGCAACACTATAGACAGTAAGATGATCTCAGTTGTCCACAATGGAAACCTGCTCATTGACACACTCTTCATTAGCTTCTTTTCTTTCTTTGACTCAGTCCCTAAATCCCACACTGATATTTTCCTAGAATCCCTTCCCAAATAAACTTCTTGCACCTAAGACTTTTTCTCAGGGTCTCCCTTTGGGATAACCTTTAAAAAGCCTCTTAGGATTAGGTGGAACAAAGTCCATTAACTTTGTTCTAAGACAATGCACAAAGCACAAGTTGAAATTAGAAGAGAATAAACATTTTGAGACACCTGGAAAAAAACAAATAGAAGAGATCAGGAGAGAAATCAGAACACAACCTATACAAGATTGTATGATTTTTCCCCCAAATTTCTAAAAGGATTCACTTCCTCAAAATACTTTACTTTCATCTATTAAAACATTTCGTAATACTAGATAAGATACTTTGTCATCTGCCAGAAGATTGTCATAATAAATATTAAAATGTGTAATATCTAAGAGGTGAAAGCTAATTTTAAGCCCTGAACTTTTCACAACCACATGTGATAATCCTGACTTCACATTTGGTTTTAATTTCAATTCTTGTTCCCCCAAGCATCATCTAGGCCATACTTCCTGCCCTTGGATTCTGGTAAGAATCTTCACTGGATTCTTTCTGCCTTTAATCAGCCCTTGAGTAAGTCTCTAACCTTTAAAACAGCTGAAAAGGTTCTAAGTCACTTTTGTATATGGACAGGGCAGAATTCTAGGGACCAGTGGTGGAATCAGTTGTTAGCTCTAAAATTTATTACATATTGATGAACTCCAGAGAAGAAATCAGTTCAAGGTTAGATTGATGTTAATTCAACCAACTAATAATGTAGCAAAAGATTACCAATGTTGAGTAAAGTTTTAAGCATGTATTTCTCTATTTGAAAAAACTATGTTTTGTTAGCTAGGATCAGTGGCACATGCCTCTAATCCCAGCTAATTGGGATGCTCAGGAAGGAGGATTGCAAGTTTGAGGCCAGCCTGAGAAACTTAGCAAGAGGCTGTCTCAAAAAAAAAAAAAAATAGAAAAAGACGAAGGGATGGGGGCACTAGGGATGTAGTTTAAGTAAAGTGCTTCTGATTTCAATCCCCAGTATGCCACGCGCACACATACACAAATTAGGTGTATGTGTGTGTGTGTGTGTGTGTGTTAGTCATGTTTCTCTGGTGATAATGCTCCATAATAAACAATTCCAGGAAATCTAAGTGGCTTAAAACATTTATCATTCCATCTGAAGTACAAGAGATGAAGGCAAATCATGGAAAAGCATTTAAAATCTCTATGTTAATTAGTTTAATTTTATCATCCACAATGTTTGTGTGTGTGTGTTGAAATACTCATGTCATATTATATCCCATAAATGATATAATTTTTGTTGGTTAGTATTAAAAATAGGCAAAATTATATTCTTTGCATATGAACAAAAATAAAAATACAAGAATATCTTTGATTATAAGTTGGTTATTATCAGATCTACCCACAATCCAGTGGATAAAGAACAGCCCTGGACTGAGTCTGAGAACAGACATATCAGTACCTAGCAGAGTAGGAGACACTGGGCAGACAAATAGCAATGGGCGTGCATATATAATTCTGTTACTCAGAGGGAGTGAAGGATTGAAAATCTGTGACTCTATGGATACCTGTAGACATACACCAGAGTAGACAGAATGTCATAATAAACCCCAATGTGCCCATCAGGAGGCTGCAACTATCAACTCTTTGTTAATCTTGCTTCACTCTTTCTGGCTCCCACATTATTCTGAAGCAAATCCTGCATTTTCTGAGTGTCACTTAATGGAAGAAAATAAATTTATACTTTTGCAGGAGATGGAAGATTCTTTAGACCTCAAAGAGTTTACCAAATAATAAAAAAGGATGTACTCGTGATGTCAACATGATGTGAGATAAAGCACAAGGCCGTATTTGACAACAATGAGAAACATCAATTCCAAGATGCTGCACATGGGCGTTTCACACTGAATATTAATGAGTTTTATATTTAACTGCCTAGACTAGCCAGGATAATGAATACCACCAAGAAATAAAAGTAATGCCCACTCTTTATCTAGTTCATTAATCTTAGTGGCTTAGGAAGAGGAAGAAGAGAAAAAGAAAAGGTGCATAACAGAATTTTAAGATGCATCCCAATGTTTCTTTATCTGTGGCCTAGCATTGTACTGCTTTGGACCAAAGCCTCACTTGTTCAAGACATTTCTCTTTCATCTATGGAAACATAAATAAATAAACAATTATGCAAATAAACCTGTAATGACATACAAGATTAAAAAATTACAAAAATGAGAAATATGCCAGCATGTGGTTAATGAAAGGAATCCTCAGATCGATTTGTTCTAATATCATCTTTTTAACCCATACTTTAAAGAACATCTTGATTTCTGAAGTGACATACATTGTTAAAGTTATGGTCACTGTATTAAGTCACTAGAGCTGCCATAACAAAATACCCCAGCAAAGAAATTTACTTTCTCACACTTTGGAGACTAAACACTGAACCCAAGGTGTGGGCGGGTTTGCTTTCTCTGGAGGCCTCTGTCCTTAGCTTGCAGATGGCCACTTCCTCTGTGTGTCCTCACATGGCCTTTTATCTGCAGACATGCATCCCTGGTGTCTCAGCCTCTTCTTATAAGAACACAAGTTATATTGGATTAGGGCCTTACTCTCGTGACCTTATATAACCTTAATTACATTTAGAATTACATTGGGGCTGAGAGTCCCAACATATAAAATTGAAGGACACAATTCAGTCTTGCCGATTACGTCAGTCATGAAGTATTATTGCAATCACTTACACTTAATACCACCACTGATATTTATTACCTAACAGCATAACAAGTAATAATTAATGGGCAATAAACTTGCCCTTGCTATGTGACAGGATCTCTTCTACACAGAAGACATACACTATTTATCAATTAAAATATTCATATTAATCTCTTTAAAGCTGGAAACAGTCCTATTACGTAGGTACTACAATTCCCCACATTTTACAGATGAGCACACTGAGGCACAGAAAGACTAATGAAGTACAGGTAGGATAGTCCGTTGAATAAAGAATTCCCAGTTAAATTTGAATTTCAGATCAACAAAGAGTGATTTTTTGGTATATGCAGGTTCCAAATATTGCATCAGACATGCTTACAGTAAAAAAAATGTAGGAGTCAATCTGAAATTAAAATGTAGCTGAGCATCCTGTATGTTTACTAGCTAAATCTTAGAACTCTAGTTAGAGACAAGGTATATTTTCTATCATACCAGAGAAGTGAATTTTAAATTGCTTAATAGATTGTGCAGTTTTCAAGAGATATATTAGGGGGCTATTGAGAGGGCAAAGGAGATGATGAACAGTTTCCCCCTGTTGAATACAGCAATTCTTTTATCATCTCTGTTATACACTGAGATTTCCTACAAATACTCTCTTGAGAAAAAATAAATATGCTTCCTTGACTTTAAAAAATATACGTTTACAAAATCACTATTTTTCGAGTAGAACTAACATAATTTCTAGAGGTTTTCTTTGATTTTTTTTTTGGGGGGGGGAATTTCCTACCAATTTTACCTTTTATCTTCTCCAAACTTGACATTCTCTAATGTTCTGTCTCCCTTATGAATCCCCTGAGACTGCCTGCTTGCCTGGAGAATCCTTTTTGAACTCTTTTTGCAGTTTCTTGGGGAGGACCTCATGCATCTTAGGCAGCTGCTATACCACTGAGCCACATCCCCTTCCTGGCTTGTAGAGCCCTAAAAGAAAGGTTTTCAATTTATGGCCAATGGCCTACCAGCTGCTGCAGTTTTTACAAATTAGATTGCATTGGAACATGTCATCATCCATTCATTTACATTTTAGCTACAACTGCTTATACATTACAAAGTCCAAATTAAGTAGTTGCAAGAGACCATATGTTCCAGAAAGCCAAAAATGTTTACTAAATTATTTATCAAAAAAATCCTGCCAACTCCTAATGTCTAAGAATCTCCTTCTGAGGGCTGCCAGGGTAGCTGAGAAACATGTTGTCACCAAGATCCTTATGAGTTTGGAAAAGGCAAGATTAACTGGGCAGATTGATTTTCTGTGATAACTTTTAATTATTTTGTGTCACTTGGAAAAATTGTCTCATAAAATAGCAAAGCTATCAGACAAACTGTTTCTATTGAGGATTTGGTCACATGGATTGTTGCTGGTAATGATCTGTAATTCTGCAGAGATGAAGCTCTTACTAGGACAAAGTCTATCAATATTTTTTGATCTGTTTACGACTCTTTTCAAAAGTGAAACTTGAAGCAGAAATCCAATCATTTTCCCCCTAATTTCAGGTTACTCTCCAAATCAGTATTCTAGAAAATTACAAAAACCTACCATGTTAGAATTTCAGAAAAGGCATTTAAGGCCATGGGATACTTGTAATAATGCACAAGGGTTTAGGCTGATTATCTAATATTAGCACTGAACGTTTTAATAGAGCTGCCATGCCTTTGAAGTTACATCTCCATGACACCTTGGTCGTCCTTCATGGAAAGTTGTCCATAAACACATTATCCACTTCTTGACCCTAGAGAACCAGTTCCTCTTTGCTGCTTCATTTCATATTTTAAGCTGTTATTTTCTGTAACTCCCCAGATTCTTCCTGAACAATCAATAGCCATAATTATTTCAGGGCCATGAAGAACTCAGGAGGAATAAAACCATTTGGAAAAAATGTTTCTCTCTGAAAGCTGATCTCTGCATACTTAATAGTGTGGAAATCAGACTGTCAATCTAGCCAGGATATTGCTCAGTAATCTTGTATTTGTCTTGCCTTTTACTTTCTTATACTTTCTTATGATATGAACTACTGTGATTTTTTTTAAAAAGTAGTGTAAGGGTAAAAGAAATTGAAGTTAAAGCGTAAAAGTTAAAGGGTAAAAGACCAGGTGTTGTAAAATTTCTAAGCTGCAAGGTCTGAGTTAAAATGTAAAGGAGGTATTGTTAGGTTTCTATGCTACCTGCAAAACCTGAAATTTCTGTAGCTGTTAAGACAATGCTTGGAACTGCCCAGTAAATATTTCCCCTGACTATTTGGTTGTATAATAAGGGCTCTGTGTGGTCGCTTGTAGGCATTGCAGGGCCTGAACCAATCAGTTTAAATGTAACCCCCTCCTTAGGAATGACCTATCACTCCAGCCTGACCTGTTCCCGCCAATGAATGAACTAATCATGTTTAGGAGTTGTTGTTCAATTTCCCCGCGCCTCATGATGATTTGTTCTGATGTATACAAAGCCCTCCGCCCTCCCCAAAAAGTGTACTTAAGCAGTGCTCAGCCCCTGCTCGGGGCTCTGGCTGCTTTCCCTTCTTGAGTGGGCACGGAGCCCCAGCATGCTGGTTCAATAAATCCCCTTCTGCCAATTGCATGAGTGGTCACTTGGTGGTCTCTTTCTCCGACATTTCGCGGGACCCTTACAGTAGAGCTTCCAAACAAATTAAGAAAATATTTTAGAGAAAGAATGTTATGACATGATTTCACATAAAGAATCCCATGAGAAGACAGACACACAGTCTATATTCATTGAAATATCAACTTTCACACTGTTATCATGGTTCAGATTTCCTTTCTATGGAAGCCTTGAAAAGAACCACATCAATAGTAGGTTTCAAAAACATATTTATTATAAGGGAGCAGTCAAGACTTTACAGCATTTATGATGTCCATTTATGATAAACATATTAGAGAAACAACCTCCCTAGAAACGGCCCATCTCTTCGGTCCAAACATAGATCAGTATTTTAGAGACTTTTTGAATGTGTGAAAATGTTTTGTACCAGTGATGTCCTTGGGAAGGCCAGTGTGCGTTATGATATTTGGTTGATGTTTCCTCTAGTACCCTCAAAAGTGTTGAGCATTTGCTGATTCATTTGGGATTGTGATGATCTAGAGATGCCTCCTTATCATGAGGCCAACAAATCTGTGTCCAGGGCTAGAAGAATTATTCTCCCAAGAGCCACAGTAAGATGCAAATGAATTTTCCAGTAAATGTTGGAAAAAAAGTCACCCCAGAAAATTAAGTGGCCAAGTGTTTTCCATTTAGAATGAATCTTCACTTTCTTCCAACAACAGACTTGAAAAAACCTAGTCAAGTCAATAAGACAGAGGAAAAAGTTTGGAAGTTGTCCTAAGATGTGCACCCGGGGCTACTGTATAATACAGTACAATACTGTACAATACAGTGGAACTGAGCCAAGGCCCTAACATGAGCTGCTATGTGCTCATATATTTTTTTAATTTTACATACTATTTCAGGAGTTCACGAACCCTCTGAAATTTATCCAGAAATCCCCTGATTATGGATTTTTCATTTGAATAATAGTGTTGTTATAAATTTTTGTGCTAAAGTTTTTGTCTTGGAGGGATTTTTAAAATTTTGTTTCCTTGTTTTGTTCTTTGTTAAAGACTAATTTCATTCATTCATTAAAATGCTGACTATGATTTTTGTGTAGCAAGGACTAGGAACACCCTTATGTGGTAGATTGAACATATTAGTGGTCTCAGTACTACACTCTCCTCTCTGTTCATGCAAGTTGTTGTATAACTTTCTAGTGCCCAATTGCTCTTACTTCTGTGACTGGCCAATGTGATTTCCTTCAGCCAATGGATATTAGCAACCAAGCCATAGTCAGAGACATGTAAAATGTCAGCTCATCAGGGCTTATTTTTACTCTTGCATCCCTCTTACTATGTTGCAAGGAAGACCACGCTAGTCCAGAAGTAAGCATCATCCCAACTGACAACCTGCCAATGCCAAATACAGGAGCCCATCCAAGATCAGAAGGACTGTACCACCAAACATAGCCTAAATTGTTAACCAAAAAAAAAAAAAAAAGCATGACAAATGAATGCTATTTGTTAGTGACATGAAGGTGGGGTTTTGTTACATAGCTTTATCATGTCAGTGGATAAGTGACACATATAGTGAATATGACTGATAAGATGTCAGTTCTCCCAGGCTTACATTCTAGTGAGGGACAAGATAATGGAATGAATATACAAAGAAATAAATGAACTAGAAAACAAAATTAGATATAAGATATAAGTGATACTGGAGAATTGTGGAGAAAAGTGTGGGGGAGTGGTAGAATTGGGGCCTACACAGTGACTTGACTTTGCTATGGAGGTGACATTTAGCTTAAGATCTGAATGAAGAGAGTCAGTTAGGCAAAGACTAGGGAAAAGAACGATTCAGTCAAAAGGACTAACAAGAAAAAATGGACTTAGAGAGAAAGCCATCAGGCTTTGAGTATAGGAAGTGAGAGGAAAGGGAGTCCAAGATCAGATCAGATAGGGAGAGGGGCCAAATTACAGGAGGTACTGGAAGCCAAATAAGGAGATGCAAGCACCCATCAGAGAAGGACTTTGTGTTCTTTGGTCTCAGGCCTATGTCAGACACAGAGAAGTTGCTAGGAAAAAAAGAAAAAAAAAATACCCTCATTCCTGGCCTTTGTTGAAAGAAGGGAAAGGGACTCAGATAAAGGTACCCGGGTGGGATTAGGGGTTGTCAGGGAAATGGAAAGAGGATTCCCCTAGATAGGGCAGGAAATGGAGATCTGAAGGCCCATCCCCCGAGGAACAAAGGCAGAGCCTTCAGGAGGGCTTGGATCTCCAGTAGGCAGCTGCAAGGACACCTCACCAATCTCTAGGCACTGCAGACCTGGCCTCAGCAGTGTTGCCTTGTTTAGCAGTTGCAGGGAGACCCAGGAGTCTCAATTTTCAAACCCTGCTCAGGATCAGACAAAGGGCATAATCGGGAAGGGGAGAACAGAGGGGAGTCACCGGATGTTTCTGAGCTGGAGCTCTCCCCTCCTCTCCACCCAGATGGGCCTCAACCTCATATTGGGGCTGGGGATGAGAGCTTAGTACTGACTTGGCAGAATGTCCAGAAGACCACTGCCATGGGGTCTCAAGATAATTTGGTTAAAATTATATATATCTTCTGAATATCCAGTGAAAAAAGCATGACACTTAACTGAAGTTCAAGAACGAGGAAAACTGATCTATGGTGGTCATCAGAACAGTGGTTTCCTCTGAGAGTCTGAGCGGAAAGAAAGTGCATAAAGGGGACTTGAGGGAACTTTCTGGGGTAACAGCAATGTTCTCTTGATTGACCTGATGTTTATACCACCCAACTGTGCACTGCAGATCCATCCATTCCACTACATGTAAATTAAGCCTCCATGAAGTACGGAGTTGGTAGCTTCCATGACATTTCAAGAAGAGAAAAAGGAAGAAATGAAGGAAGGAAGGGATGAAAAGGAACAAAAAGGGTTAACTTATCCCAGGCTGGTTTTGCTGATTCATACCACTGCATATTTTCCACCCATTTGATTTAAAAAAAAAAAAAATGAGCTTCTAGTTTGTGACCAAATACCTAGTCTATTCCAGGTGGCCAGAGAGAAAAATATGGAAGCCAACAGATAAACACAGTATACCTACCCAGTATACCCACCAGTATTTGTTGTGCCCAGGGATGAGGGAGTTGAGCTTTTGGGAAAGGTTTAAAGAGGAGGTAAAGGGCACATGGGGTGGAAGAACATGGATTCACTGAGATCCATCTTCACCTAGGCTTGTCTTGTCTTTCTCCTTGGGAGTTTGACCACAACATATCAGGCATAAAGCCCAGGACTTCCTGCCACAGTCTCTTGTCACAGATGCTTATCACTACAGCTGATGTAACCACAAAGCCTGGGAAACAATTTTCAGGACAATGGCCTTCATGGTCAAGGGCCAGCTGGTCATTTTGTGGATTTCTGCAGATCCTGGGCACCGGTTATTGACTTTCCCAGTTGTCACTGGCTTTTTGAAGCAGAGGGAGAAGGAAACCCCTCTCAGACACACTGTTCCCTTCAGGAAATGAGGGACCAAAAGGCTTCCCTGAGGAGACTTGGGAAAATGACATTTCCTCAGGCCTAAGGAACATCATGAGGTGACTTTCCAAAACACAAAACACTCAGTTAAACTGGCTGGATTGTTTATCACTTCAGCTCTCTTTAGGGAAAAAACAAATGTCCCTCTGAATCTCAATATCAATAGCATCCTTGGGACTACTGTAAACATTGACAGACATTTGTTGGGAGAACATAAAACAATACCACCACTTAACCATGGTAACACACTCAACCTTCCATACAGCCATTCTTCTACCTACATCCTTACAGGTTGAATAACTATCAACTCTGACTTGCTATGATTTCACTCTTAGAGAAAGAACTCAGGAACCATCAATTCCTATGTGTTTAAATGGGAGCTTCCCAAGAGCTCTAAGTGTTCGTCAGCACTGTCAATCAACATTGCTGTGAATGTGGAACTTGCTATGATTAAAAAACAAAAAGCCTACTTTCATATTTATCACATAGAGAAGGTTTTTAGCACAATAAAAATATGCCAGGCATAATGGCACACACCTGTAATCCCAGCCAGGTGGGAGGCTTGAGGCATCTTAGTGTGACTTTGTCTCGAAATAAAAAAAGATACAAAGGGCTGAGGATGGAGCTCAGAGGTAGAGGGCTTGCCTAGCATATGTGAGGCCCTGGGTTCAAACCCCAGTGCAGAAAACTAAAAATAAAATATTTGCATTGGAAGTAAATTTAATTTTAAATTCTTGGGACATATTTCAGAACTCCCTGAAGGAGGCCTGCTAAAATTATTCCAGGTTATACTCACATAACACACACAAAAAATAGTTATAGCTATGCATTCTCAGTCTAGTGAGAGTGGAAAATGTACAAAAAAAAAAACAGGGTTAAAAAGGGAGAAAAGGGTGGCAAAGAAAAGAAAATCTGTTTTCTTCCTAGTAATTTTGACTTAAGAGTCCTGATTTTTTTAAAAACTGAGCATTTTAAACTCCATGTGCACAACATTCATTCTTTATGTAACATCACAGTAAATTGTGCTTCACTTAACTCTAGATAACGACTGTCATTGTACAATATAATTGTTACTCATCTATGTATTCAGTTAACACTGTACAGATTTTATACTTCTTTCCCTTTCATTTTTTTTTAAACTAACTACGAATCTTTTCCTTTGCTTTTCCATTTTTTGTCTTTATTTTATTTCTTTATTTATTTCAGGGGTTACCGGAAATTAGACTCAGGAGCAATTCACCACTGAGCCACATTGTCAGCCCTATTTTGTATTTTATTTAGAGACAAGGTCTCACAGCCTTGCTTAGTGCCTTGCTTTTGCTGAGGCTGGCTTTGAACTTCCGATCTTCCTGCCTTAGCCTCCTGAGCTGCTGGAATTACAGGTGTGCACCACCACGCCCACCTTGACTTTATTTTAACATAAAACTACAAACACATATATTAATAATTACCAAATATGATTAATTTATGACTAATTAAACCATTTATTTAAATATATATATATAAATATATATATAATATATATATATAAATATATATAAATATATATATATATATATATATATATATATATATTAGTTTTAAGTGGACACAATATCTTCATTTTATTTTTACATGGTGCTGAGGACTGAACCCAGTACCTCAAGCGTCTTAGGCGAGCCTCTACCACTTAAGCCACAACCCCAGCCCTAATTAAACCATTTCTAAAAGCAGACTATTTTTCCCACTCCCAGGTTATTTAAGGTGATTACAAAAGAATTATAATCTTCATGTCTAAAGTGCGCTTGACACTTAAGGAGGTTTCCCTGCCCGGTGACCACAGGGACTGCGCTGTTAGCTGCTGGTTCACCCCCTTCCTTACTGTGGACTCTTGCCAAGGCAGCTGCAACTCTCTGGCAGCTGTTTAATCAACAAGAACGATAAGGCCAGGGCTGCCCTTTTGTCATTTCCTTGGGACTCTGTGTTCAGGAAAAAGCACCCTGGATTGATGGGTGTGTGCAGGTTAGGACCACAATGAAAATCAAAAGTGGGAAGGAAGGGAGCCATGGCAGGAACTTCACCTGCATGAAGTCACAATTTACCAAGGCATTGGGTGGGAATCCCCCAGAATTCCTTTGGGAATTCTGTTTTCATGAGTAGAAAGCAGAAACTGTCCACAGTGTTCATGTCCAGCAAGAGTTTAAAAAAGACAATGAGGGGCTGGGGTTGTGGCTCAACAGTAAAGCACTCTCCTAGCACCGGTGAGGCACTGTTGAGCACTCGCGTAGCACCAGAGAGGCACTGGGTTCATCCTCAACACCATATAAAAATAAAGAAATAAAAATAAAGGCATTAGGCTGGGGCTGGGGCTCAGCGGTAGAGTGCTCGCCTCACACATGCGAAACCCTGGGTTCCATCCTCAGCACCACATAAAAATAAATGAGATAAAGGTATTGTGTCCAACTACAGCTAAAAAATAAATATTAAAAAAAATAAAGGCATTGTGTCTACCTACAACTAAAAGAAATATATATTAAAAAAAAAGAAAAAGAAAATGAGATCTGGCTTGTAGCTCAGTGATAGAGCACTTTCCTAGCATGTGCAAGGTTTGGGAGTCAATTCCCAGGCCTGAACAAACAGAAGAAAAGGAAAGGGAAAGAGAAGACACCAATATGTAGGCATGACTCCCTTAATTACAACTTGGTGAATGATGGGCTGCTGATACCAATGTGATCCCAGAGGATTATTTTGCTTAGTAATGATGCAGCCATCTTAATTCATGTAAGTATACCTAATGATGTTTGCACAAGAATAAAGTCAACTAACACACTTCTCAGAGTGTACCTTATGGTTAAGCAGCACATGACCACTTATGAAGAGATCAACAGACAGGATGTAATCTATAAGTGAGAGATCAGCATAAGAGAATGTCAAAGTTCCATTCTATCATGGAGGCTGTGATGAACATGGTTTTTGCCCACCCAGGTCTCCTTTCCAGGCTGCTGTGAGGATTTACTGTGAACAGGAAAGTCCCCCTTCTCCAGAGAGATTGCCCTAGGATGAACAGGGATCAACTTGCCCAGATGTGCCACCTCCTCTGCAGGCAGCTCATTGTTAATGACTTATTGACATGGAGACATGGTGACCCTCTGGTCTCAAGGGAAACAACTTGGTGATATGATCCATGCTTTAGAGCTCTCCCTGATTCACACAGGTGGACTTTAGTAAGGCCACATCCTTGCTCAGCTCCCAGCTCCAGCCTCCTCCCCCTATCCCTTCTCCCAGGAGTTCCCTCAAAAATCACACACAACCAAATTCTTGCCTCAGGCTCTGCTTCTAGGTACCAACCTAAAACAGTCACTAAATCCAGAAATGTTTTTATGGAGGTAATCTAAATTCCTTCTGCTTTAGGAGAAGACTTCATGTGAATCTCTATTCCATTCTGTGGTATCAAGTATTAAGAATTCAAAGAAAGTTCTTCTGTACCAATCACATTTTGCACCTTTGTGTTTACCCTAATAACAAGAGTCTGAAGTGGTCATCCGTTTCCTTGTTGAATCACTAACTTCCTGAGTCACTTTACATCTGCTCTAGTGTGTGCATGAGATGACGGAGGATGGGGACTTTGTCCAACAGCTTCCCATTGGTATAAAATATCTGAGATAGTCAGTTTAAAATGAGGAAAAGTTTATTTTGGTCACAGTTTTCAAGGTTTCAGTCTATGATCAGTTGGTTCTGCTGCTTTGAGACCGATGGTGAGGCAGAACATCATGGTGAAGAGCACATTGTATAGTGAGTTGATCACCTCTTGGTGACTAGTACACAAAGAAAGAAGGGGGAGGGGCTGGGGTCCCAATAGTTTCTTGAGTGCATGCCCCCAGTGCCCTAACTTTCTACCACTAGGCCCTACCTCTTATAGATCCTACCACTTCTCAGGAGCACTGCAGGGTGGTGACCAAGCCTTTAACGTATGACTTTAGGAGGCACTCATCCAAAACCTAGCAGGAACCATCGAAGGAATAAAAATATACTGCATCTTCCTGAAGCATCAATTTATTTCAAAAATTTATTTCAAAAATCAAATAAGTTGATATTAAGGTTAAAATCGAATAATTTGAGATTAAGGCGAACATCAATATACCATGGAATTGAATACAAAACTCACACAAATTTCTAAGAAGAAACAAGAGTCTCTAAAGAAACCGTGGGCTTTCCATGAAGTAATTTTGGCTCTTCCCAGAAAAAACCCTGGACAGTATACAAAAAGTTTTAAGACATGTTCTTTCCAAATCCTGGCAGTAAGAGAACTGCAAGGGTGGGAGACATAAGCCCACATTTTGAAGACAAAATAGTAAGAGGTTCTAAGGGATTGCTTCCTAAAACTGAGCTTCTGAAATTCTCCCTGTGTCCTGATTTAGCAGGGCTGGGGTAGGTTCTAGGTGTCTGCATTTATGATATGCTACCAAGTAAGACTCAAGTTGTTAGAACCAGATTGGCTCTGAATTGCAAGGCTGTGGTGTTCAGTCTTATACCTGGGTTTCCACTGGGTTTCAAAATATGGATTTTTCCAGACTGTATTGTGGGACTAGGAAGGGGAGAGGGTGACAAACAACCATTGTCTTGACCCCCTGAGAGTATCCCTTCATGGCCTCAGGTGCCCAGGTCCGTCTGATCCAGCAATAAAGAGCCTATGCCAGACCATCAGCATATGGCTAATATACATGAAGGTTGCTAAGTAGTTTGACTATTAATCCTGCCTGTAAGAAAGGGAGAGAAGGACAAACCACAGGGTAAGACATTCTAAAAAAAAAAAAAATTCAGATAAGATAAAATTAACCATTTTAAAGTAGACAATTCAGTGGCATTTAGTTTTTCACAATGCTACATAATCATCACCTCTAAGTCCAAGATATATTTATAATCCAAAGGAAGACCCCACAGAATGGTCTATCTGCCCCTGAACTCACCCCCTGGCAACCATTGATCTGCTTTGTTTCTCTATTGATTTGCCTTTTTTGCACAATTCGTATAAATGGAATCATGGCCTTTTGTGTCTGTCTTCTTTTGTTTAACATAATGTTTTCCAAGTTCACATCCATCATAGCAAGTACCAGTTGTTCATTTTTTTTATGGATGAATAACCATTCCATTGTATGGATATGCCACATTAATTTATTCATTCATTACTCAAGTGGCATTTGGGTTGTTTCTTCCTTGGGGCTGTTATTGGGTAATACGTTCTTGGAAACCCCCCTGGGACTAATTTCTGATTCACAGGAAGAAGGAGAGTTCTGTCACTTGGTCAAGTCAATCTTGTTTTTTTTTTGTTGTTGTTGTTTTTGTTTGTTTTTAGATATGAGCTGAACTAACTTTTCATGAATTAGTCCAATTCACTCAATGCTCAGCAAATGAAAACTTTATACCACCAGAAATCTCAATTCAATAATCTATGGGTGCTGAAACATTTTTAAAAGAGGAGTCCCCATGTATTTGAACAATGGCAGAGTTAATGAAATAAGAAGCCTGCATCCCAGTGGATCTTGCTTGGCCCTGGGTGGGGTCTCTCTGCTATCCATCACACTTAATTGTACTTATTACAAGTTAGACCTCATGGCTGCCTACCTAAATTGGGGTTCCCTTACATTAAACCCTATGATAAGAACTTGGGTACAAGTAGTTTCTTTTGGAGACAATCTCTACAAGCAGAAGTGAGGGAATGAGGAGTGAGACAAGGACTGAAGAAAAGGTGACAGTGCATGAATGAGCATATTAACACCTGAAGCTGAATTCTCCTGGGAACACACAGCAGAACAAATCCCCCACAGACCTAGGAAAATAAGCTAAGAATGCACTAAATTCTCTTCTTCATAGACTGCTGTTGATTCCTGGTCTCATTAAATCCCGTTTAGTCCAGGCTGAGCCACCCTTCACTAACCAAGGAAACACTCTGGCCAACAGAGTACCAGGTGATTGAGATAGAAAACTACCAATAAGTACAGAAACTACCCCCGAAAACTGCAAAGGACCACAAGCAGGGCACCAGCGGTGTGTGCTGCAATGCTAACCTGAGTGGGGTAGGGGGGACAAATGAGCCCAGAGCTAGGGTCTGAGGGAGGAGACAATGACATCATTCCATGGCAGGCTGAACTTGGCCATCAGAGAAGGGAGAAGCTGGGCCCCCTGCTGGGCCTTACAGGGAGAGGAGGCAGGCAGAGGAAGCTACCTGATGTAAAGCCACCAAGACAATTTTTTCGTTCACTCATCACCCAACCATCCTAAGAAACAAGCCACAAAAATAAACACTTTCCTAGCAAACAAAGGTGTTAGTTCCATGAAGTAGCCTAAGAAGAATTACTTGCTCTCAACACAGAGGCATCTCTGTGAGGTGGGGTGGGGTGGACTGGAAAGGAAAGGAAGTCCCCATTTCCTGACCCTGGGGTATCCTGAGGAGCAGAGGCCTTATCAGAAACCTGGAAGGAAATTTGATACCCAGGATAAGGAGCTTGGGTTGGACTTTGGCCTCTTGTTTTTGTTACTTTAAGTCCTCTTAACAGGCTTCAGGAAATTTTCCCTACTATTCACATTCCTTCCTCTCAGTACCACGAAAAATTCACATAAGTTCAGTTCCTTAAGTCCACAATAATTAATAGTTATTAAAAAAAAAAAAAAACAACAACAACTAAATCCCCTCTCGTTTATTAGGCAGGGCTCCTGCATTTTGAGTTTATGTACTTGGACCCAAGGAGCAGTTTGGGGAAGCTGTGAACCCCTCTTCACAATGACATTGTACTTGCTTTTAACAGTTGCACTGAGATATAAATTCCATGTCATAAAGTTGGTTACAGTGCCTAACTCAAGGGTTTTTAGTATATTTGAGGACTTGTATAACAATCAACAGAATGCAATTTAAGAACATTTTCTTCACCCCAAAAAGAAATCCAGTACCACTTAGAAGTCATTGTTTAATGGCCCTTTTTTCCAGCTCCTAGCAATTGCTAATCTATTTCTGTCTAAACAGACTGCCTATTCTGGAAGTTTCATAAATGGAAGGGTGCAATGTATATTCCTTTGTGACAGGCTTCTTTCATTTAATATATTTTTGGGTTTATCCTTGCTATAGCATGTATCAGAACTTTATTTAGGATTATGGTTTATAGGCATAAAATAAAAGATAGAAGCTTTCAAAAGAAAAAGACATGAAAATATGTTGCGATATTTTTAAACACAAATTCCTGATTTGTACATTATTAAATCTTAAAATGACAACGTGTAGTGGTGAGTGTAATAAGTATTGTAATTACTAAGTAGGGAAGAATGTAAACACTATTTTGAGAGCTAAGCCATAACTCTCATAGAATAAGAAAATATCTAAGCTGTTTACTGGTGACAAAGTCACTGATTCTGCAAACACCTGCTCTGGTTTGGTGCCTACTTTTAAAATCAAGGGATATGTTATAATTTAGTTAAACATTACTAAAAGGAAGAATTTCTTTTTTGCATACCTTATATAAGTGCTCCCTGAATTCTACTCATAGACTTGTTGGGGCTCTGTGAAGGCCATGCAAACAACCTGTGTGAAGAGATGTAGTTGAATGTCACATTCTGCCCAGTTTGAAACCTGCCTTTGCCATTTTATCACTGTGAAACCTCAGGCAAGTTATCCAAGTTTTCTGTGCTTTATTCCTCATGTGCAAAACAGAGTTAATAAAATTTGAGGGCAGTTTAGTTAGTGTAAAATTCTCAGAATGATATATGATCCACAGTAAGTGCTCAATAAACATCTATTATTATTGGAGTTTCTACATTGGAGGCTGACTTTTGTCCTAGTGAAGCCAGATTTAAAATTAGGTAGTCAGTGTAGTTAGGTAAATCGGGTCTAATATCGAGTGAAATCTAAAATGGAGGCCATGTTGAGAATGAATTTCCGGAAAAGTTGAGCAACTCTTGGAATGTTAATGAAGCCCAGGAAACAGCCCCCAACAGATTTGGAGATAGCCCATCCCAAAGAAATGTTAATGAAGCCCAGGAAACAGCCCCCAACAGATTTGGAGATAGCCCATCCCAAAGAAATGTTAATGAACAGCAAACTTGACTCTGAAGTGCCCAGATTACTTCTTTGGCCCACCTGTGTCCCAACCCTTCCCACCTACATTCCATCACCAAAAACTATAAAAAGGGGAACACATTCGCCCTTCAACGGGTTCCACCTCTTGGGTCCCCTTCTTCCTTCGGGAGAAGTCTTTTCTGCTGTCCTTTAATAAACTTCTAATTTTCCATTCTGACCTTGCCTCGGCGTGCTTCTCTGGTGTTATTCTTCAACATTGGGGAAGCAAGGACTCGTCACCGGTCAACAGCGGTAACACTAGAAGCTCAAATATATTTATAGGGTGAGATGTATAAGAAGAAAAACTCCAGGTAATGCCTTACAAAATATGGTGTGTCCACCTCTCTGAGCTGTGGTGGCTTTCAGAGTGGGTACTATTTGAACAGGGTCTCAAAGGATGAGAAAGCATTAAAGCAGAAAAGAATAGGAAAGGAATTCCCAGCAATACATGTCAAAGACATGAGAACACTTATTTGTTCTCATTCCTTCCAGTCTATGTTTTTAAAATTCTTATATACTATCACAAACAGGGATTCCATTGAGGTGGGTGTACTTCGTGCCCCAACATTAAGGGTGACCTGTATAGAACTACAGATCTATAATCTATGATCCATGCTTTGTTTCTTCCCATCAGAAGCCATTATTTCAGTGGTCTTTTTTTTTTGAGAGAGAATTTTTAATATTTATTTTTTAGTTTTAGGCGAATACAACATCTTTGTTTGTATGTGGTGCTGAGGATCGAACCCGGGCCGTGTGCATGCCAGGCAAGCGCGCTACCTCTTGAGCCACATCCCCAGCCCTCAGTGGTCATTTTTAAAATAATTGTAACCCTTAAACTGAAACCCTTGGGACAGGTGTGGTGGTACATGCCCATAGTCCCAGCTACTTGGGAGACTGAGGCAGGAAGATTGTAAATTTGAAGCAGCCTAAGCACCTTGGTGAGACCTGTCTCAAAGTAAAAATTAAAATGGGCTGGGATGTACTTCACTGGTAAAGCACCCTGGTTTAATTCCCAATACCACAAATACTAATGATGATGATGATGATGATGATGATGATAATAAAATATTTGGTCCCATATGTTGACATATCAGGTTGGGTTCATGACTGCATTCCCAGTATTCAGTACAGTGATGTACCCAGAAGATGTTCAATAAATGCTTCTGGGAAATGACAGAAAAGATGTAGGAGCTCCCGTCCTTGTCTGCTTAGATGTTAGTGAGGGACTGATTTCTGGAACATATTTGAGAAAATTAGAGCCCACAGTGACAAGATAATGGAAGCCTCTTGGCCTGGAAGTGAGAGAGTCACTAATGGCTGAACCATTTCCAACTCTGCTGAAGTGAAACCACTCATTAGGTGAACAAATATGCCCTCCGTTCTTCAGCTCTGTGCTCCCACTTTTAAAACCTCCCTTGCCTGTGGAAGGGGCCGAGATACTACCATCAGCTGGTTGATGGGGTTAGCATGTAGGTGACCACCATCACTCTGTAGGGCCTGTGGAGGACCCCCACCTGTTCACCCTGAAAATTTTGCTATAAAACAGATATTTACCTGCCTGAAAGATTATTTTGGCCATCAGAGCTATTTGACTTGACAAATGGGAATGAACAAGATTTGGGGTTTAGAAAGTGAAATGTCTAAGTTTTGTTTCCCAAGAATCAGAGCCTGAGACATGGATTCGGATGCCTGCAATGTATTGAGGGTATGCTAAAGAGAAGGGAATGAGGGCTCCATGCAGGGTAGAGGAGAGAGCCGAGCAAGGACGTGGACCAATCTGAATCTGGATCTCAGCTGGATCCTACAGGAGCTCCAGAGTAGGAAGCTCATTGTGCACATGGTCCACTTAATGCCACCCTGTGCAGTGAGTCACTGGCTGCAGGCATGCGGTGGAAGTGGAGTGAGGTAGGAGGGATAACGTTACCACACTAGTTCCGGAGCAGTGTTCTAGAGAAGAGGTAGCTGTGGGTCTTCACTAGAAACTGTCAAAACTGCTGGGAGAGGGTGCGTGGCCTGGGGATGAAGATATAGGCTCACAGCATTAGGAATGGAGACCCAACTTTGCTGTAGTAAACCTGTCAGTTAGATGGGCTAATATGACAGTTCATTCTCATTCCTAATTTTTATTCTTCTTCATATATCATGCAGCTACATAGGCATAGATATGGTGTATGATCCCATCGGTGGGCTCATATGGGTCAATTAGAGATCTTTGGTTACAAACAATAGAAACTAGTTCTTTATGACTACTAAAAGAGTAATTCATTTGAATAATATGAGAAAGCTTACAGAATAGTCTGGGTTCTATAAATTCAGATTGCAAAATAGGACCAAAAAAAAAAAAAAAAAGCAGTATTAGGTATCCAAGCAGTAAAAACTACTCAATTGACTACATGTGAGGTGTTGTTATTATAAGTCTTCTGTTTTGGGTTTTTGTTGTTGTTGTTGTTTTTAATGCACTAGAGTTCCACTTTTCACCACATCTATTGAATCTATTCTCTGAGCCACACAGGTTCTGAGAGTATGTTTTGGGACCTTATATTAGTCAGTCTTTATTATGATGAGGCTGTATAACAAGCATTCCCCAAAATCTCAGTAACCTTCAAAAGCAAATCTTTACTTCTTATTCATGGGTTTGTAGTTTTCCAGACTAAGAGTAAAATATTTATATATGTTCCACTTGTCTTTTCTTTAAGGCTAACAGAATACAGATTGCTAGACAAACATTTCTTAACACAGAGAACAGCAGTGCAAGGTCATCTTGATCATGAGGCCTCATCTTGAACATGAAGCATGCTCTGCTTCTATTTCATTGACCAAGCAAATCACAGAAGTGGTAAAGTATACTTACCCATAGAAAAGCTAAGAGAGAGATGGGTATTTGATAAACAATAATGCAAGATAGACTCCTCAGGGCTAACCGAGAGATCAGGCCTCGGGCTCCCACATTTCAATCACACCAGTGTTACTTTGATCTGTTTTCCATCTTGGGCTTGAGTAATGTTTTATTTGAAAGAAGTATTCCATGGCTGTTTAAAGAATCTGAAAACCACTGAGTCCAAGTCTCTTATTTACCAGTGAAGAAAATAGGGTCAGAGGGTAAATACCTCACTGATCAGTGCCTGTGCCAAGACTGAAGGTAGGGTATTTGAAGTCAAGAAGATCTGGATTTTTAATCTCAGCTTGGACACCCTGGACATGTTCAGCTATTCTCTATCATGACAGGCAAGAGTCTGCCCAGTGTCTTAAAGGCTAAGGCCCTCCAGGTACTGAACATGCTGGATGAAATACATAACTAGACCCTCCAACTGGCATGAGCTGTACTTGGCCTGGGAAAAGTACCCTGTACTACCCATGCATATGGGATGAGATGCAGAAGTGCACTGTTCCTGGTGTTATGTTCCTATTAAAATATTGCTAAACAGTGGGGGTTCCGTCCTTTCCCTTCTTTTTCCTTTTCTTTGGCAAGGTCCTATGCACGACTTGGCTATGTAGCTGCCTTCCCTAGTGCGGCACAGGGTTTTGTTTTTTTTTTTTTTTTTTTGAGGTTCAGTGTCACTCTTTTTGTATTTATTTCATCCCACACCTACTTCTCACACCTCTTCCCCACTCCACAACACAATAATCACCCTACCTTCATAGCAGTAGGGCCCTTGTACATGGTTATAAATTAATGTCTTTTATTTTTTTTTCCCCATGACTTAGGCAGCTTTTTGGAGAAGAGATGGCTTCAGGAATTTTAGTTCCCAGAAATTTTAAATATCTAAAACTAAAGAATAAAGTCCTGTGCTATCTGCAAAGAAAGGCTCACTTGCAGAACCTGGCCCAGCTCAAGTGCCAAGTGTTCAAAAACAAAGAAGCCCTGTGAGTCAGTCAAAATCACTAGGGTCATTGGCTCTGATTTCAAATATGCAGCATAAACAAACTCCAGTCCAAGCAGGAACTGGTTCCGCTGTCCTCTCCTTGTGAGATTTCTAAAGACAAGTTAACAATGTTTGAATGCTGTAGGACTTTCCTTCTAGTGGGTTTCCTTTCATTGTATGCTCCAGATGGTCAATGGATCTTAGGATCCTACACTGACATGCCCATTTTAAAACTCTGACTTCATTTGTTTAGCACTTTTATGGTGTCACATGTACACATTGTAGGAAGAAAGGTGTGGCTATTACATTGTTCTGTAGTAAATCCAGCTGTGTTTCTCCCATACTGCAAAACACGGTGACTTCTGGTTACGCACAGGTTGACAATAAAAGCAGTAGGAATCTATATACACACATCCTCCTCCACCCACTACTCATGATAAGTGACCAAAGCTATCCTCCACCCTGAAATTCAACAACCTGGTGGTTAAATTTCGTACTTTGGGGCACAATTAAAAAATTCATGTCAACTACTCTGGTTCTTAAGAATTTGTGAGCTGAGATACATTTTGCTTTTTTGTTTGTTTTAATTAGTTACACATGACAGTACAATGATCTTGAGATATCATACATTTGAATCAGAGGGGATATAATTTTACTTTTCTACACACAAATCTCTTCCCGTGTCTGGTTTCCTAAGACCAGGAAAGTCGATATGAAATACCTAATTATAAAAGAGCTCTTCTCACCCTACACATTTTTACTATGTAAATAAGAGAGCACTGAAATCACTATTGGGTCTTCTTACCTACGCAGCCTGTCTGTCCACTATAAGCATGGGATCTGCTCAGAATGCCAGTTCACAACAGCCATAAATGGAACAAAACAGTGGCACCATCCAGAAGTGTCTCGTGGCTGAACAAAATTGCTATTTCTAAGTAGTGAAGAAAAAAAGCTTAATCGATGACAGTGAATTTCAAATACCTCAGCCATCAGGAAAGATGATGCACAGAGATACTCACAACTTAATCCTGAACAGCTAAAATGGCAGAAAATGGAGAGACCTGGATAATGGCCCATCTGCCCTAGCAGATTAAAGAGCGGAGAGCCAATCCTGCATGAAAATCATCTTAGAAGAGGGTTTCACCTCCAAACTTTGCCTTCAAATTCCAACCCAGATATTGCTTTTTTAATTTTTTTTTTTTTACGCAAGAAGACATTTTTGTCCTTCCCCCTCTGGTTAAGTCTCATCATTTCCTCCTATGATGAACCTAGGAACTTTGCATAAACTTCCATTATAGCACTAATCACACCATATTGTCATTTTTTTTCCACTTTTACATCAGTATCTTCTAACAAGATCTAATACCCTCAAAGATAAAGATAATTTCAACCTCCCAAAGAATTTGCACCATGCTTGCTCCTTGTATAAAACTGTAGGGTGTTCAAGCAATTTCTATCACCTGGAATCACTAGACTATTTTTTTCCCCTCTGCAATAGCAGATTCCCTCTCAATTAGCAATTGTAACCTCCTCAGAAGATTTACAATCAAGAAAGCGTGGAAAGAATTCATCAGTAGCTGATTCTGTAGAACTGAGGTACTAGTTTCTGAGGTCCCTGCTTTTGCTTATCTTAGTCTAATCCCATACTCTCCCGACCCCACCTGCTGGCCACAGATGAAGGAGTGGACTCCTGGTACTGTGGATCCCATATGTCCCACCTCTCCATGGCCATAACACATGGACCATTTATCCAGAAGATCAGGAAATTTGGATTACATGATTTAGGATTTTAAATAAAGAAGCCCAGAAGTTGAAAATCCCTATCTGAAGTTATGTAGCCTCAAAAATGGAACAGCCATTTGTTTTTTTATGGCCACATAGGATTAAAAAATGATTATAGATATAAGAAGGACAATGGAGCAAATACAGAGGGGGGGGGGCGGGAAACAGGAAATCATTTGCTTCATGTGTCTCCAGAGAAAGACCCAAACAGAAAGACAGACATATAGAGAAAGGACTGCCAATGGTTTTCTTTTTCTCAGTGTTGTCCCAAGGGAAGCCTGCTATTCTATCTTTGAATTCCATGACCCACCCCACTAGCATACGTTTAATATTTATTTCTGCTAAGCTTGTGTGGGTTTTAGTTTCTCATCTAAAGTACATTATTTCTAACTAAGGCACTGCGTAAAACATAATTCAATCTTGACCATATATACTCACTCTAGGTAGATGTCCATAAATTGGGAGTAGATTATTTATGTTTAGGACAGCAAAAAGTCTCCCTGAAGGACTCACCCATGAACAGAACCCTAAAAACTAAAGATTGCTTATTTTGCATGCTGCTTTTTATAATGTAAAGGTTGCTGATATTTTTAGTCAAACTAATCTGGGTTCTAAGCCCAGCTCTGTTCACTTAATGACTGAGCCAATTTCAAGAAATTATGTAACCTGGCCCTGTCTTATGTTTTTTTTTTTTTTTTAATTTACTTCTACCATGGAAATTTTCAAACATACCCAAATGTAGAGATAAAAGTATAATGAAAATCAAGGTACGGGTCCCCTGGCCTCAATGCTTATCAACACAACCTCAATCTAATAAACATGAAACATCAGGCAAAACCAAGGAAAAGGACTACCTACAAAATGACTAATGAGCACTCTTCAAACATGTCACGAGCACAAAAGATAGGGAAGATGGAGAGACAGTCACAGACCAGAGCAGACTAGGAAAACATGATAATACAATATGGGAAAAGACAACTGACCTTAGCAGGACAAAAAGCCTGGAATAAGAACAAAACTCAGGGTCAGTTAATGTGTTATATCATGGTTAATTTCCTGGTATCCATCATTGTACTCTGGGGACATGAGATGTTACATTAGGGAAAAATAGGCAGTGTGAATTGAAGTCTACTCTGCTTCAACAAAAGAAAAAAAAAGAACCTTTTTTTTTTATAATTCCAAAATGCATTCAAAATTTCCAAATAACACAGTTTTAAAATGATACTTACTAACATTCTTCCATTTTTGTTTTATCTACTCCCTCCCTGCTCCCTCTGCCCTGCTCCTTTTTTGTGCATGTATATTCAAGCAAACCAAGACAGGATATAATGACAACATTTGGCCTTTGACCAATATGGACTGTTTCATAATATATTTGAAATAATACAACCACACCTAAAAAAATAGCAAAAATTCCTTAACACCCGATACCTAGTCCATTTCGCCCCACATCTCAAAAATGTCTACTAAAGTTCTTTTTGTTTTGTTTTGTTTAGTCAAATCAGTTTTCCAACAAGATCCCAATACTGCACTGTTTCTACATCTCTTAAGTCACTTCATCTGTGATAGTTCCTGCCCCTCCTCCTTTACCATGTTATTTATTTTTTAAGAAATCACATCATTCTCCCCACAATAACTACATTTTACTTCGAATGGTTGTGAGTTAGAGGTTCAGTTTTTATTATATAAAAGAGGGACCATAGCAATCACTTAAGAGAGATTTTGTCAGGTTTAAATTAAGAAAGAAAGAAAGAAAGAAAGAAAACAAAAACAAAACAAATGTGGGAAAAGACAACTGACCTTAGCAGGACAAAAAGCAAAAAACAAAACAAACAAACAAAAAAAGCCCAGAGTTTAATAAATGTTCTTCTCCAGCCCCTCTGCAGCACTTGCTCCCCTCATCCTTTCTAAAGGTTATAATTTGTTTGACTTTGAATAGCCACCAATTATGTAACATGAAGCCATTATTTGACTTAGTTTCAGGACTAATAGATTAGTTTTCACAAATGACCCAATCCTAGAACAAGACAATAAAAAACTCTATCCTACATCTAAAAGTTAGCTGGGCCTGGGGACACACGCTTTTGAATCTCAAAACTCAAGAGGATAACAAATTCGAGGCCAGCCTCAGAAACTTTGTGAGACCCTTTCTCAACAACAAAACAAAGACCAGGGTGTTGCTCAGTTCCCCTAGATTCAATCCCCAGTACTAAGTAAATAAATTAAATCAAAGTGACCATGTGACCCTGAACTCTAAGTATGGTCCATGGACCAACAGCAGGGCACTCTCTGGAAGCTTATTAGAGATGCAGAATCTCAAGCCTCCCCCTGCACTGTGGAATCATAATATGCTTTTAACTGGATCCCCAAAATATTTGTATGCACATTACAGATTAGAAGCATGCCTTAAAGAACACAAAGAGATTATTATTTCTTGGTGCAGAAATTAACAGTTCCTTTTCTTTATTCTAAATTTAGAGAAGGTTCTGGTCTCCCTTCAAATTATGGCAGCCTGAGAAGGTCTTGTCGTCTTATCCTCCACTCCTGCCTCTGAATTCTAAAAAGAGCTGGTGACTATACTTCTGTGAGTAGAGGACAGCAGGAAATGGCCCATTTATTTCCTTTTTTCCTTTTTTTCTCCCATGATTTCTCAAAAGAAAATTGAGAAAGAGATGGGTAAGTGAATTATAAATTCTAACATTTCTCAGATACACGAGGAAAAAAATCCTTAAAAGTTGTCATTTTGCCAATAGGTTTTGTTCACATCAGAGCTTCCTATCCCACTTTAGAATGGAGATGACCTTGCTTTAGTTTGAAGAGATGTCTCTAAATGAGACATATTAGAGGACTTTGGATGGTTTTCATTGAGCATGGGGGCATGCTGACCCCACAATGAGTGATCTCCCAGGGAAGGAGTGAAGAGTTTCAATCATATTGAGCTGATCAGTATGCACGCATTTTTAGTTTTAGAGAAATTTGGTTTTGTCTTAATATGGAGTCATTCTTACTGTCATGAGGAACTTTTTATTATTATCTCAGACTCCAGGGTAAAGCTGATATCTGAACTTAAGCCAGACCAAATGAATGACTCTTGGTATTACAACTTAAAACAAAGAAAGGAATAATTGCTCAAGTAGTAAAGGAACATATCTGTATTTAAACACAAGTCCAGACATCATATGTTTTTACCCTTAATTTCTTTATGTATTTCTAACATATAAGGATTTTTTAAATTAACCAAAATAATAGTTTTATATACAAAAACAATTCACAATGGTCCTTAATAGCATTAATAGCAGCTCGTTTTCATTCTCCCCCATTGTCTCAAGTTTTATTTTTGTTATTTTTAACACTTGATTCATGAATCAAGATTCAAGGTCCTTAAGTTGCACTTGGCTCTTGAGTTTCTTTTGATATAATAGTCCCCATTCATCTTTTTCATGTTGCTTATATTTGTCCTATAGGACTTCCTGAATTCTAGATAATGCTGATATTTTCCTTGTGATGCCTTGTATTATATTTCTCTATCTTTTTGTTTCTTATAAATGGTTAGACAGATTTTATGTGGTTCTAAGTTAAGATCAGGCAATGCAATGTTAGTACCTAGGGGCTTTGTACCCCTACCCCCTCAATAAAATTCAGAAGTTGCAATCCTAACACCTTAGTGTCTGTAACTGTAATCTCAGTTGCTCTGAGGTTGAGGCAGAAGGACTACAGGTTCAAGTCAGCCTCAGCAACTTAGCAATGCCCTAAGCAACCTATTGAGACCCTGTCTTGAAATTAGAAAAAAAAATAGAAAAGGGCTGGGGATGAAACTCCGTGGGCAAGCACCCCTAGGTTCAATCCCTGCTTTAAAAGAGACAGAGAGAGAGAGAGAGAGAGAGAGAGAGAGAGAGAGAGAGAGACACAAGAGAGTTCTTTACCCTCTTTCCACCAAGGGAAGATACAATAAGTAATCAGTAGTCTCAACCCTGAAGAGTACATCCTCACAGAACCCCCACAAGGCTGGCACCCTGATCTCATGTATCCAAGCTCCAGAACAGTGAGAAATAAATGTCTGTGATTTATGAGACACCCCTTCTATGGCCCTATGTCATACCAATCCCAACAGACTAAGAGGGCATGGGGGGGCGGGCAAAGTAAAAGGGAGTGAGCATGGCTTTGAAGCCCTACATGAGCTAAGTTCATGTTTGGCAAAATTGAGCCTGCCCCTTGAAGTCTCTCATGCTACTGTTTCTCACACTGTGTTTCTATTTCTCATAGCAAATAATAGGTATGCATGAGATTACCATGAAGATTAGATATTTACAAAGCACAGAACCAGCATACAGGTGGTACTAAATAAAAGCTTATTTGTCCTTTTCTCTCTTAGCCTCGTACATCTCCACAGTCTGCTGAGATGACAACTGCACAGCCAGTTTCCTCTCCAGCTACAAATTTCCATGACCTCTGACACTTGTCACATTGCACATAGTAGAAATAAGAAGAGATCATATTATAATTTCATGAATCACATGGTTCATTGCAATACAAAGAGAATTTTTCTTAAGTTCATAACACTTAAAAGGGAAGATAATGATGGGAACAAACTTCACAGGGAATATATTTGATCAACAAAGTACATTAGCCTCATAATGAGTTCCAAAATATATTAAAGTCCATTGAGCAGTTAGGATGGAAGCAAGCCTCTGTGGAAAGTAAGTCTCATTAAAGATTGAGGTGTTGTCTTTACACAAGTGGTTCATGGGAGATCCACAATAACACATACAGCCCTTCATGTTAGAGGGCAGTACCAGTTTTTCAGGTGAGACTTCAAAGTTCCAAGGCCGACAGGGTGCTGTGTCACAACCTGAGCTCTCGGGGTTCAGAAAAGTGGTGGACACTGTACAACCTGTCACACCATATGCTCCTGGACATGTCAGAAGCAGCTGACAGAATCCTGCTACACTCTCAAATTGTTGACTTCTTGAGTTCACATGTATTTTGAAATTCTGTAGTTGAGGTCACTAACTCACATATTGGGGGTCTGATGAAGTTTGACTGACCATTCCTGAGGGCAGTGAGAGTTGACTCCAAGTTCTCACATATGGGGTCTGATAAGATGTCACACTCTCAAAGGGAGGGGGGGAATGTACTCCAAACAAAAATGTCATGTGGCAAACTGCTCTGAGAGTTTGGCATTGTTTCAAAGCGACATAGCAGTTTATTATCAGAGACTGGGTCAGTTAAATTGGCATGGAACAGAATCCATTATTTATTTGAGCTCTCTTTCTGGTATAAGGAATTTAAAATAATTTTTAAGTTTTCTTTTTTTTTTCATTCAGCAAATATTCATTTGTCCCTGACTATGCACAGATGCCTTCTCTGGGTAATATCAAGATCATAGCTGACCCAGGCAGCTCACAGTGTGGGTGGGGGAAATGAACATACATTTGAAGAAGCTACACTAGAAGTCTGAGAGAGGCACTTTTTAGGGCCTAGAAGGGCCATATCAGAAAAAAAGATAGCATCAGTCTTTGACTTGTGTTTAAGAAACTCTTCTGTCAGCAGGGAGTTGGGGCTGGTCTGGCTGTTCTCTGTCTCTTACTGTTTGCTTTCTGCCCTCCTGTGACTAAAAGCAATCAGAATATGATCTATTGAAGAGAAGTCAACAAATAGACATAGACTAGAAGCAAAGCATGTTGTATTTGTGTCTTCAACCAAGAGCAGGCAACAGGACTCTACCTCCAAGGCTAGCTTCATAGGGAGACTCCACTGGAAAAGTTGAGAAGGAACAGTTGGGATGAGGGGAAATGAATCATACCTTGGAGAGTTAATAACAATGAAAATTCAGGAATAAAAAGAAAAAGAAAGGAAGAAATCCATCTCTAAAAGTTAAAAGCAGGCAGAGTACAGAAGTATGTTTCCTTTTACACAATCAGCATGGTCTAAGCTGCACAAAGAGAGTCAATATAATAAAATCTAGCTACATCAAGAGAGAAACAAATGGCCTTGATGAGCAGTTCCTTACCTCAAGGTCTTACCCTCAGTTTTCTTTGTGGATTATTGCTCTTGATGCTGTATGATATACAGATTCCTGCACACACCCATAAGCACATAGAGTTACAGTCACCCACAAACATATGTGTGTATACACACACACACACACACACACACACACACACACTAGAGTTACTTATAATTGCATTATATATTATAATACTAATAGTGTGGAATGTAAAGTATTAAATAAACTAGAGCCATATGACTATAATATGTAAATACTTTATAATAGGTATCACCAAATAAACTGAGGCTCTAATTTTTTTTTTAATTCTTAAGTATTTTCTCAGTTCTTCAATCCTCTCAAGCACAGTATTCCCAAATTATTAGAGATACCCTGAGATAGATATATGCACACAGAGGCATCATAATAGGATTCTATTAATGACTTTCCTTGAATGTGAAAAGAAAAAACAAAATTTTAAAGTGCCATGAAATAACAGGACAATAATCATAGTGACAAATGATAGGTCTTAAAACAGCCACCCTCCATCCTTCCACATGAGCACACCAAAGAACCCATCCAAAAGCACATTTCTTTAAGGCATTAAGGAGAAAATATGAACACGGTGAAAATATCAAAAGCTTTAAAGAAAAAAAAAGGAAGTCTTGATTCTAAAGTCCATTCTAATGCCTAATACATTTTGATACATCCTTTGAGAAGATATAACTAGATAAGGGTTAATTGTTATCAGAATGCAATAACTATATTTAACCAAGATTCCCCTGTGACAATGATCTAGGACATAAAGAGCATGCTTCCATCCACTGAGATTTACAACATTTCCCTTAACCCATGGGTTAGTGCCCAAGTGGCTAAAACAAAAATCAGTTCACTCACATTATTGCATATCCAGAAAATTATCCAACATAATTACCATAACCATTATCAGCAAGAAATGAGGAATCACATGTGTACTTGGCACACTCAAAGCATGATTATTGAACCTAAGCATGAATTGGAGTATTTGGAAGTCTTCAGAGTGGCACCCTACATCCCCAAATCTTCTGTATAAAGAGGGAAAAAAAACATATTTTAAGTAAAGGGCAGATTGTAAATATTTCCAATTTTGTGAGCCATATAGTCTTGGTGAATCATGAATCCTCACATCTATTATTTTATGATGAGAAAAACCATAAAAATATGGAACTAGATGAATTTGACCATATTCCCACAACATTTTATTTACAAAGCAGGGGGCTAGATGGATTTGGCCCACAAACCATAGTTTGCTAACTACAGTCCTATGTAACTTCTAGATTTCTCCTGCTTAACATAAATGAAATTTCTTCTTTAATATGTACTTTAAAACAAGAAAAATAATAGCAAGAAAAGGCAAAACTCAATAATATGAGCTTAGTTGGCTTGGAATAAGTGGATGCCTTGTTGTTTATATTACTTTATTTGTGGGGATTATAAAAACATGATTTCAAGTGGACTCTAGTCTCTAGAAGTTAGCCACATGTTGAAATTGGAATAGAACGTAACATCCATTATTCATTATGCCTTTTTGTGGGAGCTTTTCTATCCCGAACATTTGCATTCCATTTACAATTTTGGATTTATAACACAAATAGATTTTCTTTTGAGTTGATGGAACCAAAGTCTATGTTTTCACCGTTCCATTTGACTGTATCTGTGCACAAGATGACAATTTTTCTTGGATGTTTATTTCTGAGATAAAAGCCACCTGCATGATAGATTTGGCTCTAATATCAGGCTGATAAAATGTATGAACACAGATTTCAGTTTTTTTCCTTTAATTGTGATGGGGAACAAATCTCACAAGGCTGGAAACCACCAATATGTGCAATGATGACACAGGATCTAAAATAAAAGAGTTTCCTTGCTTTGAGTTTCATTCTTGTTTTAAAAACCCAGTAAGGGAGATCCAATTCTGAGTTAATCAGGTGAGACCAACACATGCTGGGACTAAGTGGTATTTAGTGTAGAATAGTGGTTCTCAACTGTTTTGCCCTCCAGGGGACATTTAGCCATATCTGCCAGACATTGCCTAGAGACATTTTAACTGTCACAGTAATGGGAGAACTACTGGCATCTAGTGTTGCAGAGGCCAGGGATGCTGCTAAACACCCAGCAATGCACAGCACAGCCCCCACAGTAGAGAATGATCTTACTTCAATGCTGCTAGTGATAAGGTGGAGAAATCCTGTCTAGAGCCACTCTTAGACTTGGTGTACCTGGGACCCTATCCTGGGTCCCAAACTTCAAGGGGCCTATTCTAACCTCCCTCCAATTCTATGGCTCTCCCTAGAGCAAGTCATCTGTAGGCCAAAAGGACATTCTACCTAGAAGCCACATTTATTCTTGAATCTCTTGGACACCATGGTCCCTGAGACACCTGAACAGAACCTGTGTGGGCCTCTTTCTGAATCTGTCCTGTCTAGGGAAGGTTTCTTGGTAGCATATGTACCTCTATGCCAACTAGTGGCATGCTAGCTGGTTGGGGGGCACAAGTGTACAAAGTCCCTCTTGGTGACAGAGGGAGCTTAGTCAAAGCTGCATCTGTTGTCGTGTCCCAATCATGCCATTGTTTGAAGTGGACTTAATAAATTTACCTTGGAGAGGGCCCACACCACCATCTTGCAGTCCCACGCTTTTGACAGGTTTTGTGCCTTATGACCTATACTATCTTCAAGTCCCAAATTCCCAAGCACTCCCATGCTGATGTGTGTGTCTGTATGTATTTGATGGGAAAGGACAAGGTGAACAGGGACTGTCTGCCCAGATAATGAACTGGATTAATAGCAGCCTAGATTTGAGCAATTCAGGGTCATAGCAATCCCAAGATACCCAAAAACTATGAGGGATTTTCACAGGATCCTGGACCCAACACATCTAGCTCTAGGATTCTTCTAAGAGAATTCTGGAGATTCTGTTATTGGCCTAAGTTCCAGGGTAAAAATTTGTACAAAAGAAATCTAAATATTTAGCATCAATAGGCTATAGACCCAGTTCCCAAGGCCAAGGTTCCATTTGGGCTCCATTCTACATATCAATAAGGAGTCAAAATTTTCTATCCTTATGATAGATGGGCAGTGGGCCACTATTTATTACTTTCTATTTATATTCAGACATACACTGGCCAGATATAAACTGGCTAGTCCACAGGCACATCTAGCCCAAAGCCATGGAAGTGTTCCTAAAACAGGACTTTGAATAAATCAGTGTCAGTGGACTCCTATTTACATGCAAGAAGGGAAATTACTATCACAAGTAAATTACCTGTTGGATATTATGGCCCCTGGGCTAACTCATCTTGTCTATATTTTCATATATAATATGTGCATAAGGGGGTTGCAATAAGAATATTTTAAAAATAAACCTTATATCTATCTACTGAATCTACTTTAAAGATAGATATCTTACTTGAATAACAAGATATTAAATATACTTGTATGTAGACACATGTCTTATATTCAATGTATTTTGTATCCTAAAACAACATTTTTGAGTAATGGATGCCTTTTGAGACCATCCAGAACTCATTTAAATTACAATGTGTCATCAAATGTTCATTTTCATTATTTTAAAATAGTCTCTGAGATGGACAAGAAATTCATTTGGTATGAAAATCATCACTGATCTGCATGAGTAAACCTTAAAACTACAATTTAAATTGTGTCCTGTCCCATCCTGTGAACACCTGTGATCCTGCAAGATATTAGTCATGGCCTGTAGTGTAGACCAGTATCTTTGATGCACCTGCTACCCTTCAGCAACATCTGGTCAGGATGCTGTTGACACACAGGAGTCTCAAACTTGAACATGCATAAGAATTAACTTAAAGGCTTGTTAAAACACAGATTGCTGAGCTCCCACCACCAAACATTTTTATTCCTCAAGTATGGAATGGGACAGGAGGATTTCTAACAGGTTCTTGGACAATGCTGAATCTGCTTGTCTGCAACCAACAGAGAAATAACAGTTTTAACAGGGATGCTTTCCACCATGAGCCAGATAATAAAATTTTAGCTCTTAGGAATAGTGCTGCAATGAACAGAGGAGTGCTAAATTCTCTTCAAGATCCTGATTTCAATTCTTTTGGAATATTTATTAAGAGGTAAGATTACTGGATCTTATGGTGGCTCTATATTTAATTTTAAGATTTTGAAGAATCTCTGTATAGTGGCAGCACCACTACACGTCCCAATTTCTCCACGTTCTCACAAAACTTGTTGTCTTTTGTGATGATTTTTAAAAATATAATAGCCATCGTGACAGGTGTGAGGTGATATCTCATTGTTGTTTTGAGTCATTGCAGCACAAGTCACCATAGCAAGATGTGGAAACAACAAAAGTGTCCATCAGGAGCTGAACAGATAAAGAAATTTTGGTGCCTACAGATGATGGGATGCTATTCAGTCTTTATAAATTAGGACATTCTACAATACATGACAATGTGGATGAATCTTGAAGACATGATGCTAAGTGAAATAAGTTACAGAAAGCCAAATATACTGAATGCTTACATTTATGAAAAGCCTCTAAAATAGTCAAATTCATCTAATTAAAAAGGAAATGGCAATTGCCAGGTGGGACAAGAGGCAATATGGGAGTTACTAATCAATGGCTAGGAAAGTTCAGTAGAGCAAGATGAATAAATTCTAAAGATCTGTTATACAACTCTGTGCCTAGCACCAACGAAAATGTATTGTACACTGAGAAATGTATTAAGAGGGTGGACCTCAAGTTAAATATTTTTACCACAATAAAGAAGATGAATATATTGTAGAGATCTACTGTACAGCATTGTGCCCAAAGGTAACATTATTGCATAATGCACTTAAAAATCTGTTTAGAGGCTAGATCTCTTGTTAAGTGTTCTGACACCAATAAAACAATTTAAGTTTGAAAAAAAATTAAGATAAATATTTTGGGACCAGATGGTCTCCGTAGACCAGCTCAACACTGCCTTTGTATCCTGAAAGCAGCCACAGATGCTACACACAAAAAAATGTGTATGTCAGGGTTATACTAAACATTTACTTTCAAAAAATAAAAATTAAAAAGAAGGGAGGTGAGGACAGGATGTGGCCAATGGATGATATTTTCTCAACGCATGATGTATGGGATAAAGGGTCCTTCGGTGGGATCTTAATTGCATTTTAATTGCATTTTCAGGAACTCTAGCTTCAGGACTCACCAGGTGGTACCCACCAGCCCTATTTCTTTCACCAGTATATATGCACACCCTGGCTGTTAATGTCACTGTACTATCAGGTAGCAGGTAAGAAGGAGAGGAAAGGTCCATGAGGAAAGCAAAAGTATCTCTTAAATCTTTAGCCCTTCTCCCAACTCTTGTTCCTACTCTTAATTTAGAAACCCCACATCTTTTCCAGGAGAGAAGTCTTTTGGGTTTTACCGCATTGCACATATTCCTAAAGCTTCAGTTTTCAAACATTATAGAAAAGCTTAATCTGAAATATATGCTGCTGCTCTAACAGGAAGAAGAATGACTTCAAAAATAAAACAAAAAGAACATTTAATAGAAAGCAAAGGGAAGCTGTGGAGTTTCTGTTATTGATGTTGTCTTTGTGATATATCCGAAACCCTTCCATGTTTCTGAGTTTCATGTCTGATCTCTCAAGAAAAAAAGGCAAGTTCAGTTCTTTTCCTTCAAACAGACAAGCCAAAAATATTTTGTGGATAGCATGTTTTATTTTAGTTCACTCAAAGGACCTAAATCCACTGGATAAGAAGTCGTGTTTCAGTTTCTCCAGTTTGATTACAATTAAAAAGGGAAGGATGGGAATGAGGTAATCAAATGAATTACCCATTTATGTGACCACAGAGTCACTTGCATGAGTGCACTTCCCCATAAGCAAGTGTCACACATTGAGACATGTTACATTTGTTGTAAATGGTTTTCTTATTTCCACTTACATAAAAAAAGAAAAACAATGATAATCCTATCTTCCTATTAGAAAACACCAACACAACAGTAGCAGAAAGGGTCAAAAAGATTAACAAGAATACCTGGAGCTATTTCCAGCTCCCTAATTTTCCTTTCATGATACTAGGTCAGGTTAAATTATATATTCTACAAACATGTTATATAGCATCTTCCTGTAGTTTCAGACCAAATTGAATAATAATGCTCCTGAGTAAGGTCTATGAACACTTTTTTCCTTCCCTCTTTTGATCCGGAATGTTGCACAAACTATTGAGAGGTTTCCATTTATTCTGACTCTGACAGACACTTTGATTATTCCGTTTCTGATATTAGTATCAGTAACTGCAACAAATGCCGAGGTACTCAACAGAGATACATAATCACTATAGTTTTGCAACCAAGCAGAAGCTTTCTGAAATTAGATGTGATTATAATGCACTTATTATAGTATCATTAAGATAGTACAATGACTGAATATAGAAATATTTTAAACGTCCACATATCACCTGTGTCTGAAGAATTATAGGGGAACACTTTGGAGCTCAATATTATTCAAAGTCAGGTATATCCATACCTGATTCTTTCTAACCACATTATAGAAGAATTGCACCCAGCATAGAACAAATAAGGAAATTACACACCTCAAGGCTTATAGAATAAATATAATTTACCTGTTGTCCTCAATGGCAGCAATTCCTGGTTCTGGGTCCATTAACCTGTAGGAGTCCAGAGACTAAACACCTCTGACAGCTCTTTGTCTTGCTTATCCATCTTAGATTCATGGTTCTCTCATTTTGTTCTGAAAATCAAAATCCTTTAGGGGAAACCCGTCTGTAGGTTGTTACTCAATGATATTACAACAGTTGAGCTTTGGTCCAATAGGAACATACTCCATGGTAAAGCTCAGGGAGCCAGACTGCTATATATAAATGTAGCTCACTTTCTGTGCTTTAGATATTGGAACATTTTTTAATAAGTAATATCCTTTTTCTTCATTATAATTGGGATTTTAGTTCTAAGGGGAAATCACATAAAAAGTAGGTTAATATATATGTGTGAGTGTGTGTTGTGTGTATATAAAATCGTTCATGCAAATTATATAGAATCACCAATATTATCCTCTTATTAAATAATCAAATATTTTTATTTGAAATTTTTA
The DNA here is from genome assembly GCF_021218885.2 of Marmota monax. Classification (NCBI taxonomy): domain Eukaryota; kingdom Metazoa; phylum Chordata; class Mammalia; order Rodentia; family Sciuridae; genus Marmota; species Marmota monax. Next base: position 4,802,657 of record NW_026695222.1, on the reverse strand, counting down.
AAAAATAATCTTCTTAATACAATTTGAATTCTATATATTACCATAAGTTTTATTTTCAAGTGTATGTCTTCCTAGGATAGATCTATTAAGGTATTTGATCTGCTAAAATGTTAGAATCTGTATGGTCTGCACTTTATAGTAAATAATTGATTTTTAACCTTAATTTTGTGGCACCAAAGGATTGACCCCAATTATGCCAGAAAGTGTCTCAAAGCCCTAAGTTAGTTTATTTTGTCCTAATTGAACTGCATATATGTGTGTGTGTGCGTGTGTGTATACACACACACACATATACAAATACACATGCACACACACACACAGCACAGTACATTGAAGGCAATGGGATGAGGGTGTTTTGCAAAATTCATGTCACAGTCTGAGACAATCTAAATAAATTACGGTCATGTCTACATATTTGAAGTATACCCATTCTTAGATCAACTACTTTTAAAGTTCTTTTAATTGTCAGCAGATTAACAAACAATTTTCCTATACTCTTCAAAACTGTAAATATCATGAAAGGAAAAATGGGGTTAATGAAAGTTTCCAAATTAAAGAATACTAAACAGATTTTTTAAATGCCTATTGAAGACATAAGGAAAATTAACAAAATTTTAAAATACATACATACATAATACTCTACTTAATTAATGTTAAATTTCCTGATTTTGATTGTTGTACTTGGTTATAAAAGAAAATGTACACTTGACTATGGAGATGTATGTAGAAATATTTAGGGAAAAAGTGTAACAGTGACTTACTCTCAAATAGTTCAGCAAACATACAATCAGTCCTCAGTTTCCACTGGGTATTGGTTCTAGGGCCTTGGGATACCACCATCCATGGATGTTCAAGTCTCTTATATAAAATGGCAGAGCATTTGAGTATAACCTATATGCATTGTCCCATATGCTTTAAATCATCTCTAGATTACTTTTAGTGCCTAATATAATACACTTTACATAGCATTTACATATTCCCTATGTACTCTTAGGGAATAATGACAAAAAAAGTACAGAATTTTGTTTCTGAATATTTTCAATCCACGGTGGGTTAATCTATAAATGCAGAACCCAAGGATACAGAGAGCTGAGCTATGGAACTTCTCTCTCTCTCTCTCTCTCTCTCTCTCTCTCTCTCTCTCTCTCACACACACACACACACACACATACACACACACAAAGAGAGGCATAGAAAGAAACAGGGACAGAGACAGAGAGAGGAAGCAAATGTGACAAAATGTCAACCACTAGTGAATCTACATGAAGTATGCATGAGAGCTCATTGTACTCTTCCTTGAACATTTGAATTTTTCAAAATAACAATAGTTTTTCAAATGTCAGCACAACTGATAGTTAATTTTGATGATAGAACAATGATGTTTTCACATGTTTGTGTTTCATTTTAATCCATTCTTTCCTCCATCATGATTATAATAAATGTGATTCATCTTTCCAGTGGATAAGCTAAACTCTCAAAAGACAGTCAGTAATGTGAAATTGGTGCCTATGTCTTGAGGTTGTGCACAGAAACTCAGAGACTAACAACAGAATTTCCACCTAGAAATTATTTATTACTACTTGTCAAGACCACAGATGGTCCTTTGTGAATGTTATGAGGACATGGAAGATTTTTGTAATCATAGTTGCTCAATCCCCAGTTGAGATCAGGAAAGGACACAAACAAATTTAATATGGGAGTAGGGAGGATGTTGCCTTCACTCCACTTCAGCTACCAGGAAAGCAACAGAAAAGAATAAGCTATAGCCTTTAGGGAATACTATTAGACTAGGAAAGGGGGAGATAATTTCCGTGGAAATTTCCCAAAGAAAAAGCCAGAGTATTACCAGCTTCCCCTCCCCATTGGTTGAGTGTCACCATCTTGACAGAGGACTGAGAGGCTCCCTGAGTCTTCAGGTGAAGCTCCAGGGAAGAGAGCTGACAAACAGAAAACTAGCTTTGGCCACAGAGCTGTCAACCCCAGGGCTGAGATCACACAACTATCCACAGCAGTTCAAGCTGAAATCAGAGATGAGCCAAGAAACTGTGAGTTCAGGAAGCAAAATTGTCTTCTACAGGCCACTTTCAAGAGGGGACTTAGCCAATATTTCATTTCTTCCACTCTCCTCATTTGCTTCTCTTCAAAAAAGGACTACTGATTCATTCAGTTGGGGAGATAGTGGTTTTGATTTGGGCTTTGTTTATCTAGTGGGCTAAGTCACTATGTCTTCAAAGCAGATATGCCATCTCTGTGGTTTTTGTTTATTTGTTTGTTTTTCCATTAATCATGTAAGCTCAGGCACAGCTGGCTCACTAATCTACTCTTTCACTCTGCAACTTAAGTAAGACAGGTGCCTTGCTTTCTGTTTCTATGACAGGGACACTTGACAAAGTCTGCCTCAAGAGACCTTCCATACTCTCTTTCTCTCTCTCCTCTCTCTCTCTTCCTCCTTCTCCTCTCCTCCATCTTCTACTTCTTCTTCTTTTTCTTCTAAAGTGGTAAGGTTAACCAGCTGGATCCATACCATGGACAAATATGACTTCAATTCAAGGATAGGGAGGAGAATCTACAATCTTTAATTTAATGGGTTGACAAAGAACAAAGCAGGATGAGAGTTCACTGGAATAAGATCTATGAAAAAAAAGCAGATGTTTATATTAATGAATGTGGAATAGGAAATAAATTTGTTTTGTTTTTTCTCCCAAAGAAAACTTACATAAAATAAGAGGTTATTTGTTCATGTTTTATCAGGCTGATTTGAAGATCCAACACCTAGACTTTTCTAAAGTGAAAAAGATAATAGCTAAGTGAGAAATATAAAAGATGGATTAATAAGTAGATTAGACACCATTGAGGAAACAGAAATGAAAAAAACTATCTAACTGTAACTCATAGGGCTGAGGGTACAGCTTAGTGGTAAAATAGCTTGTCTAGCAAATGTGAGGTCCTGAGTTTGATATATATATATATATATATCTCCTAAAGGACCTTCTATAGAATGCATTTAGGAAAAAAATCATGTGATTCTAGAAAGAGAGATCTGAGATGCAAGAAAGAACTATGAGTGAGGAAATGGATTAAACATGCAAAAAGTCAAGTATTCTCAGTGAAAAGAAATAAAATTCAAGATAGATCCACGATCCTGGAAAACAAAGTTTATATCTCAGATGAATGATCAAATTTAAAGTATTTAAAAATTATCGTATTTTTCAGAATCAGGAAAATATTTCAATATTCATTTTGTAGTATTCAATTAAATAGGAATGTTAAAACTTCTAGGGTATTTGCCAAGATAAAAGGAAATTCTTTTAGAAGATAGACTATGAGAGAAAAAAATCATAATGAGATGAAAAAAATGTAAAACAAAGTAAGAAAAAAAACAAAAATTGAAAATATCAAATAGAAAGTAAAAACAAATATGGCAGAAATAAATCAAAATACTATGTCAATAATCACAATAAGGGCTGGGGATGTGGCTCAAGCGGTAGCACGCTTGCCTGGCATGCGTGAAGCCCAGGTTCGATCCTCAGCACCACATACAAACAAAGATGTTGTGTCCGCCGAAAACTAAAAAGTAAATGCTAAAAAAAATTTTCTCTCTTTCTCTAAAAAAAAATAATAATCACAATAAACATAAATGTACTAAATCTTCAGATTATTACCTAGATATTTTGGGGTTTTTTATTGATTTTATTTTTTTTAAATACACGACAGTGGAATGCATTACAATTCTTATTACACATATAGAGCACAATTTTTCATATCTTTGTATATAAAGTATGTTCATGTCTTTATACATGTACTTTTTTGCATTACACTTCTTATTACACATATATACTACAATTTTTCGTATCTCTGTTTGTATATAAAGTATATTGACACCCAATTCGAGTCTTCATACATGTACTTTGGATAATAATGTCCATCACATTCCAGCATCCTTGCTAATCCCCTGCCCCTCCCCTCCCCTCCCACCCCTCTTCCCTATCTATATTTTCAATGTAAATATATTTTAACATATCACCATATTTTTAAGTCAAATATTCACATTGGTTCCATCTGAATTCGGTTTTGAACAATGAGAATAAATATGGAATCAGCAATATTAGAAAGAAATATGTGCTTAAGATCTTGTAAGTTATTCAAGCTATTTATTTTTTCTTTTAAGAAATTGACTAAATTTTGAACTAGAAAACTTATCAAAACAATTTTCTCAGTCTTAATGATTGTTCCATGCAATGAGACTTTTATGTCATTCCAAATGTTCAATTGACACTAAGTCAATTGGCTCCAGATAATCATGTCCCTGTCACTCCTGTTGGTTTCTTTATTCATCCAAGATCCCCCTACAAGTGCTCACCCTCCCTTCATTCCACATAAACAGTCACTTACCTGGTATGTGTAGTAAGCTACATTAGTATTGTTTTACTCAATTTCTGGGTCACTCACATTTTATTGGACTGACAATTTCTTAACCAAAATACCACAAGTAGGTTTTCTGGCCCTGTCAGAGCAGAAGTTAAGGAAGCAGTAGTCAAGAGTCCACTTCCCCACACCCTGCATTCACCCCTGAGACCATATTGGCATCTAGATGCACCTTCTAATGTATGTGATGCAGTGTGATCAGGAAGAAAACAATGTGAATTCTGTCTAGGGTGAAACTTCACACTGAGAAATATGCAAATATTTGAGACTTTCACAGGGAATTAGGAGATGATGGGGGCAGGGGGTGACAGTGCTGCAGGATTGAACCTAAACTTGGCGAAACCTGGCCTTGCTGGGAGATGCTGTACTTGATGACTTAGTCTTTAATCCTTGTGGTCTAAACGTACTTGGGAATGAGCTGATGTTATTTTGTCCCAGTTACTACACCCAGCAAACAGTTTCCAGCAAAGGTGTGCCGGGAGGTGCGGCCAAAGGCAGGATGAAGGAGTAAAAATGCCTAGTGGTAGGGAAAAGTAGACTTCTCCTTGCTGGTGGAAACCTCTCCTTAAGGGGGATCTGAGTAGCAGTTGATTATTCTGTTAGAGACTGGAGAATTCCAGAAGTCTGTATCTCAGATGAGGAAGGAGCACACCTTGGTTCTCTTGTCTCTGACACTATCTTCATGACTTTCCATCCCTTTGCCTTTAAAGAAATGTTTCAGCTTCTAACTAAGCTTCTTGGCAACTTTCCATAAGTCACACCACCATTCCATCATGACACGCATCAGAAAAAATATTCTGAGAGGAAAGTTTTCTTAATTGAAGAAGAGTCTGAGATCAGAGCCTTTACCCAATGGGTCATGAGTACAAAAAATGGCATCGGGTCTGAGTTAGGTGGTGATGGTGTGGACTCTGTGAACAGGAAATAGGGGAAACCAGTAGTCTCTCTGTGCTTATTTCTTCATCTATAAAATGGAGATAGAAATCTCTAACTACTAGATTAAACACACTAACTCAATATGAAGCATGAAAGCCATAAGAATATCATTCTCATGTTCCCCAATTATTATAGAAATAATCATTATTATTGTTATATAAATGTGGACTTGAACTGGAGACCCTTGGCCATTCCTATATACATATGGAAGGAGGGCTATATGACAAAGCCCCAAAAGAATCATATTAATTGAGTGCCAAACATGTCTGCTATTCTCAAAAGAGAAATTTAGAGGAAGAAAATGTTTCCTGACTGGTAAGAGAAGGAATATTGGAGACTCAGGGGCACATGAAATGAGGTAAACCAGAATCACCAAGGAGAAGAAATGACTGGAGATCAAGGACAGATCAGCATCACTGCAATGGCCCACGCTGACCGTTGGTCATGCTGGGTTTGGAGTTGAAGTGTTGAGCTCTGGCAAAGTTGGAAATGTCACCATTAGCAGAAAAATGAAGTATCAAGCAATAGCAAATATGTCACATAAAACCATCCTTCTTTACTTTGGAAATTCCCCAAGAGAATGAGATGCCTGTCTAATAAACTACTGAAGTCCTTTTACCTAGAAGGTGCAAATGCTCAGATGAAGGGTGTTAAATTAGATACCTGATTATATAAAAGAATAGAAAATAATTTTCTGGCCAGTACTGATGAGAACTCCTTACAATTACAATAATCAGGATATACTAAAGTGTCTAGCTCCTTCTGATCAGGGCAAGAGCTGCAAATACTGTACTTAGAAAGTATCTGCTCTTCTCTAAGAAAGAGCAAGTGATTTGTCTTTATTCTTACTAGTTCCCGATTGGCAGAAAGTCAAACTCATAGATGCCCCAGGGACTCATCTGGGATCTTTTTGTATGTTCTGATTGATGTTGTTAACTGAATGCATGAGTTCACTGTCACAGCTCTGACTTCTTTGTTGGGTACTAAAGACTTCAGGCTTCTTTGCTGCAGCTATGCCAAATCCTCTTCTGTTCTGATCATTTAATAGGAAGCCGGGAGGAAGGCAAGGAACTGAATTGTCAGCTAAGTAGAAATCCTGTAGAGGTACTTTCATGGTCTTAAGCAACTGGTCCCAGCAAAGGACCTTTCCCTGTGGTGGGGATTACTTGCTCTCAATCTAAGTGTATTTAAATGCCTGAGGGTTAAAGATTTTTCAGAAGTAATGCAAAAGTCCCTTTAGCTCTCAGTGATAACCACAGGCCTTCTTCAGGGCAAAGACACTAGGTTTTATTTAGGTAACATCTCTCTGAGTAATTTCTCAAACCTTCCAGTTAACAGGCGCAGACCTACCTACAAAATTGTTTAAAATGCACATTTTCCAGCCCCACTACAGACCAACTCAATGGAAATCTCTAGGGATGGAGTCCAACAATATGTTTTAACCCTAGTCCTCCAGGAGACTCTGATGCATACTAAAGTTTGAGGAAACCTGGTCTATGAAGACCACCCAGACTTGATTATTTGAATTGGTCTGCAGGATCATTTCTGGCTGGATACAAAGAAGTCCTGAACTCTTGAAAAATTTACCAACTCTGAGGTAAATCCTGTCTATAAACTGGTGGACCAGAATTGGAGGAAATTATGGGTCATTGGTATAAATATGTACACACACACACACACGCTGATACCAAGTCCCACTTCTAGAAATTATGATATAATTGGTTTGTAGAGCTGCCTAAGCATCAGGTATCATTCCCAACTCTGATATTAACAGGCAACTGTGGTTGACTGATTGCCCCAAATGACCATGAATTACATTTTCCCCAATATCCATGCCTTTTCCAATGTGGTTTTGTCATTCCTCCTATTAAGTGGAGACTGTTAGGCATCAGGGAAATAGCTCAATAGTAAAATGTCTACTTACCAGGTCCAAGGCCTTAAGTTCTATACCCAGCATATCTCTCTCTCTCTCTCTCTCTCTTCTCTCTCTCTCTCTCTCTCTCACACACACACACACACACACAAAAAAAAAAGTCTGTTTCTCTATTCACAGACAATATTACCCATGCAACTTGCTTTGACCAATGGGATAAGCAGAGACTTAGAAAGTGCTCATACTTTGACGTTTGCTCATTTGTTGCTTTTGGAACCTGAGAAATTCTGTGTGAACCAGCTTGGAGGACGACAGTCCATGTGGAAGAGACCTCAGTTGATCTCTCTATAACAACCAACATCATAAAAAATGCATCCAGTTCCAACCCACACACTTGGTGACCACAAACGTATGAGCAAGACCAACCAAAATGAGGCAAAAATGAATCAAGAACTGACCTGCTGTATAATGAAGTAAGTAAAGGGTGGTTGTTTTAAAACACTCAATTTAGGAGGTTTGTTAAGCAATCGTGAGCAGGTGGAAGTTAATGCTTACTGTCAATGGAATAGTGAAGGAATCCTCTGAAGGGATCATTATCAAGCCTAGAGACAATTCCAGGTACCCTTCAAATTAGTGTCTTAGCTCAGCTCACCAGGTCACTCCACATTTCCACTCTCTCAGGCAGAAGGTCCAGTTACCAATAGCTTCCAGGATTTGCTCAGCCATCACAAAACAAGACCTAGACCAAGAACATATAAAGTTCAGAAAACTTTGAAGAAGGCATAACACAGATTTGAGTCCAAATTATGTTTTCAAAGGAGACTATTAAATAGGATATCTATTGTTAAGTGTCAGAGATCAAGTTTGTTTTCTGGGTTACCCCAAGCAGGCATTAAGAAAATCTTAAGAGATTCATATAGTAAATCATCCCCCCAAATTCTCAGTATGTATAAGGAAATATATTTCTTGACAAAAAGGAAAATAGGGAATAATGATTTAACAGGATTTCTTGTCCACAATGTCTGAAAGTTGCAATGTCCTTCTGACACTCAGCATAAAAGAAGTAGGAGGGTACTTCAGTATAGTGTTAGAGCTGGAGGTGGGGGGTAGGTGTGATTTGATTCACATCTGGTCATTGGTCGACTCTCCAACTTCATTTGCTTTACTCCTCTCCCCACTTTTAAGTCCTGTCTTGTTATCATTTCTAGAGGGTCCTCTAGTTCCCATATCCCTAGACTTATTTAACTTCTTATTTTCAGGTTTTATTTTGAATTTATCTTTTCAGGGAAATGCATATGAAACTATGCTAATGGCCCATTTTCTATTTCTATACTTCCCATCTTTACCTTTATCATGATAATTTTTACCTAGATTAATATAACTCTAGACTCTGGGTAGCTTCAAAACATAAGCAATGCCCTATTATGGAATGTAATGAATTAAGAAAGCATTTTGACTACAAGGGACAACAACTTGACCAGTGGAGTCTCCAAAAATAAAGGCTTATTCCCTGCCTTCTCAAAATAACAGGAATTTGGAGGTAGACAGTTGATGGCTTTGATTCATATAAATTGGAAATAGAAATTTCAGCTCTTTCTATCTTTTGGCTTTAACCTATTTAACTCTTGATGGATCTTATTTCATTACTATTATTATCATTATTGTTACTATATTAACCTCACAGGTAGAGGTGCCTGTTATACTTCCAGGTATCATACTTAACAATCAAGTCAGAGAAAGAAGAAGAGGAAATACCAACCGGGCTTAGACTTTCTTTACATGAAATCAAAAGTTATTATAGAAGTTGCATAGCAGAAGTCTATTTAAGTTTCATAATTTAGAGATGCAAGGTAGAAACAAAGCAGATTACCTCTTATATGTGCTACATGTTGATACGTTGAATACCTGTGTAAGGAATTGTATTGCAGGTCAAAGAAGGTAATATTTCTCCCTTTAAGAGTCCTTGACCCTTAGGTCATAAATACAACATGATACAGGTATTTACCTAGATCATCAAATCTGACTAAATATAGCAATCCTAATAAAGTTCATGGTTTCATACATTTAACATTTTATGGGACAGGGGGTCAGACATGTAGGCAGGAGAAAGATTAGAATCCAGCCATTCTATGGTCTAATTTTGCCTAAACTATAAGAATTTTTCTTTTAAAACAAACTCATGTGGGGATTCAAAGAAATTAGTTAGCCTCTTTTTTTTGTTTGTTTGTTTTGTTTTTTGTTGTTTGTTTTTTGTTTGTTTGTTTTTTGGTTTTGGGGGTTTTTTTTGGTGGTGGTGGTGGTGGTTTGTTTTGGTTTTTGAAAGACAGATGTAGGCATTAATCAGATAAAGATGAAAATACAACTTTTATGACTAAAAAAATTCTAGGCTTAAGAAAGTGCTTGATATCTGCACTCTACAATGGCTTTTCTGACTGGAGCTTACTTAAGTTATTGGTACTTGGGGAAATACCAGCCTCTTCCAGGGAAGCTTACATAATAGAAACAATGAGAATGAATGCTCTCTGTCAGCAAGCTGGGCATTCAGGGCAGGAATTAAGTGACGCATGCTCAACTTTTTCTTCTGAATTCTTCTATTTGTTGAATCTTTACTCTTTTCCCAGAGAGAAATGGGTAGGGAGTTAGAGACATCAGGGGAAGGAGGTCCCCTACCACCACCAGAAGGGCACAATATGAAAAAGCTTCCTAGGGCTGAGGAGAGTGGCTCTATGGTAAAAGTGTGCTAAGGATGTGTGAAGCCCTTTGTTGCATCCCCGGCACTGGGGAAAAAAATAAATAAAAGCTTTAAAAAAAATAAAAATGCTTACTTACCTCCTTGTCTAGGTACATGGATCAGATGTTTTCTTATTTTCTTAGCACCTGCTGCTAAACTAGACAGGTGTAAGGGGCTTATAGCTTTGGGGACTCCATGGCAACAAGGATAGTGAACACTGTAGCAGATGGAATATATTTATCCAGAGAGAGTGTTGGCGAGTGGCACCTTACAAAGAGTAAATAATTAATGATGGTTGTGATGATGAAAATGCTAGTAACAACCCTGGAAATTACCCCAGAAATGGAGACATATGAGTTTTATTTTGAGTGAAAAAAAATTGAAAATAGAAACCAGAAACATTAAAGAATATAATTTAAAAGAAAAATAAAGAAAGAGGATATGATGAAAGTATTATAGGCTATAGAAATGTAGAGTAAGCCTCTGCTGAGAATGGCATCTCTCAACCTTTTAAGTGGCCCCGGGCATTTGGGTGGATTAGAGGGACTAAAGAAATTTTTCTAGTTGAAATTAATATTTGGAGATGAGAGGCAAGACAGGGGAACACAGAGGGAAGCAAAGTTAGGGAGGAATCCAGTAAGTGAGAGTATGGAAGAGAAAGAGTGACAGGAATAGAAAGATAGTGGCATGATCCATAAGTCTGAACTTAACTTATACCAACTAGCACCTGGAATAGTTTGGGAAAACCAGCACAGTAGCTAAAATTTTTATAGAGCTTTTTGTTCAGACAAACATTTGGTCATAGTTATCAATTTCCAACCCAAATCCCTGTTTCCTGTTACCTTCTTACTTCCTTTAGGAATTACAATCCTTGGTTTACAATCCTTGGTTGTTACTGAGAAGTCATTAAAACACAACTTCCCACCCATTTATTCCCAGCAGCCTCAATCACATACTGCATGAACAAGTTACTCTCTGTTTCCATTTCCTCTGAACTACAAGCAGTAACACCTACTTTAGGGGATTTTGTAAGAATTAAGGAGATTAGCAAAGCTGAAGGTACTCATGAGTTCTTGCTCTTTCTTGTTGTCTTGTTCTCTTCCTTTACTTTCTTCCTTCCATTCATTTCTCTTCTACCCCACCCACAGCCCCTTTTTCTCCCCCCTGTGTCTGACCTTTTTATTTCTCCCAATCATTCTCCCCTCTTCTCTCCTGCCTCCGCCTCAAGGATTCACACTTCAGGAACCTCTGAGCTCAGCTTCCTCTCCTTGGAAAGGACAGGGTTTCCTCCCAGATTAGAATCAGTCCCCTCCCCCAACCCCAGCTTCTAGTGTTCAACCACTGTGATGCATGGAGAAAGAGGGTCTCTCAAGATACCTGAGAATAGGGGGTTTATAATCAATGAAAATTTATTTCTTACATTATTTATAGTCTGGTAAGTCCAAATACAGAATCTGGTAAGGACCTGTTTATAAATAGAAGTTTCTCACTGTCCTTACATGAAGCAAGGGGCAGGAAAGCTCTCTGGGGCTTCTTTTTATGGGCACTAATCCTGTTCATGACTGCAGAGCCAAACCCCTCCTACCATTCAACCTCTTAATACCATCACCTTGGGCGTTGGGATTTTCAGCCTACGAATTTTCATTCAGACCACAGAAAGGGGCTCCCTTCTCTGGACTGGGGGCTTCTAGAATTGGTCCCATGTCTGTGTTAGTCAACCCTCTGTTACTATAGCAAATACCCGAGATAATCACTTCACATTTTTGGCTTATGGTCTCAGAGTTTCCATTGCTTTTAGGCCTGTGACAGGGCAGCACATCATGGCAGAAGCATATGGCAGAGCAAAACCTTTCACCTCATAACTAGGAAACAAAGAAGAGAAAGAGGAAGAGATTGGAATCTCATCTTTCCCTTAGATGGTGTACCCCAATGACGTAAAGACGTTCTACTAGGTCTCACCTCTAAAAGTTCTCACTGATCCCAACTGCACCATTCTGTACCTACGCCTATAACACATGAGGCTTTGGAAGACATTTAAGATCCAGGTGATAGCAACAGTCATGGGCAAAATATCCATCCATCACAAAATCTGAATGTCCCAAATGAGTTAAAGAACAAAGCATGATCTGAAAAGCATCTGCATTTGAGAATATAAAAACAGCCTGCAGCTGCACCTGCTTACGTACACTATTAAGGAAAGTTATTTTAATTACTTTACTCTTTCTCCTTTTAGCTGAAATTATTTGAATCGGCTAATACCAAAATATAAATGGAAAAGCATCTGGAGATTTTGTGTTTTAAGTGGTGATTTTCTTGAACAATCCTGCACTTGGTGTCAGATGAATTGTTTCATTTATTTCTTGATGGTGCTGCTCTTTATGTAAAGTTAATGGTGTGAAGTACATTAAAGAAAAACAACTTGGATTTCTGTTAACAGTTTCTAAACAATCCACAATATTGCTCTAACCGTTAATGAGATTCCCTTTAATTTTTTATTTTAATGGGTTATCTATTCTCTCTATGTGGTATTTTTCTGGGTAATTGATTAAGCTATTTTCATTCCACTTTATGGCTATGAGATCTATGCTCATTCATGTCATTTGGGGACCATTTTTGGCTTTGTCATTCCCCCCCTTATCTTTTTTAGATGCAGATGTGTGCTCTCTTTAAAGAGCAAAATTAAAAATAAAGTTTTCCCCAAGTGTGAGGTGCTAAGATATCTTCCCTAAACTCCATCTGACTGGCCTTGAAACCACAAGCTGATTCTGATGTCCTCAGGGGCTGGAGTCCTTGATATGTAGGTCTGCAACCCCATCATACAACTTTGCATAGAGAACTAAGAAAATGAAAAACGATTCTCCTGACAACTGGGCCATGATGTTCCTCTCTGAGGATAAACAATGCTCACAACATAAAAACAGGACAGAGACAAAGGCACTAGGCACTCATACCAAGTGGTTAACTGGGGCTGTCTTCTGACTAATGAGTGGGGGCTGAGTCTTTACCAATCTCATGTTTAGCCCTGCTTTAACCTTCCAGCCTCCTCAAGAAAAATTATTTAGATACTCCAGCTTCCAGACAACTAATCCAGAACTACTGGCTAGTGTTTTCTTAGACTATCAGTTATGCAGTAGATATGAGCTGTCCCCCAAAAGCTCATGTGTGAGACAATGCAAGAATGTTCAGAAGTAAATGGATTAGATTATGAGAGGTGTGATCTAATCAATGGATTGATCCATTGATATGGATTAACTGAGTGGTAACACTAGGTAGGTAGGGTGTGGTTAGAGGAATTAGGTCACTGGAAGCACGACTTTGGGGTTTATATTTTGTCCCTGGTGAGTATAGCCCTCTCTTTTTCCTGGTTTCCATGCCCTGAGATGCTTTCCTTCACCATGCCCTTCTGCCTTGTTGTTTTGCCTCACTGCAAGTCCAGAGCTATGGAGTTGGCCACCCATGAACTGAATTTCTGAAACCATGAGCTAAAATAAACTTTGCCTCCTCTAAGTTGTTCTTGTCAGGTATTTTGATGACAGTGATGAAAAACTGAATAAAACATCCTCTCTCCCATCATTTGTTATGGTTTGAATGTTTGTATCCCTCAAAATTCCTATGTTGAATCCTAATCACCAAGGTGATAGGATTAGGAGGTGGAGCCTTTGGGGAGGTGATTAGATCATGAGATTAGATCATGTATGTTAGGGTCTGTAAACAAGTCAAGATAGCGCCTGGCATTTTGCCAGAGGGAGTGGTTTGTGAAGTAATGCCAGCGAGCCATTAAGTGTGGAGATTCCTTATTGGTTGACTGCTGTATCTAGTTTATGTTAATTAAGATAAGCTGTGTGGAATGTATATATACCCCTCCTGTCCTACAATAAACGGTTCCCACTCCTGCTGTATCAATGTACACAAGTTTCTTATCACCCCCCTGGTTATTTTGCTGCAACTTTTTTCCTGATAATCCTTCTTCTTCTGAACTTTCTTTTTCTTTCTGACTAGAGTTCCTGGGCTTTTATCAATACATGCCCTAACTGCTCTTGGTTCCATTGGGGTATCTTCACATGTGGTTATAAAAGAGGCCCAAGGAAACTCACTTTCTCTTCCACCGTGTGAGGACACAGTCAGAAGGCCCCAGCAACAAGGACCAGCCCTCCTGAGAAGCTGAATCTGCTGGCACCTTGATCTATCTCTAAAACTGTGAGCAATACATTTCTACTGTTCATAAGGCACCCACTGCATGACATTTTATTATAGCTGCCCAAACAGACATCATCCAAGATAAACCCAAATCCTATACTCCCTTACGGAAAGTCCCAGCCAATCCTCAGAGGGTTGTTCTCCTTTGCTGCAGCAAACTAAATAAATCTCATTTTGTTTGGCTCAAAGTATGTTCCTGTTGGTCAGCGAACTTTAACAACACGTTCTTTAAAAGTATTTGATTAATGAATTTTCTTTAAAAAAAAATCAGCTAACTTAGTTTCTGAGATTCTTCTTTTCAATCTCTCTCTAAATTAATTGCTATGGGAGCATTCTCCTGTGATCTTCCTTCTGGCCTGACACCTCTGCTTCCTTCTTTGTTCTTTTTTCTAGCTCTTCTCGTTAAGAGTTAGTGTTTCTTAAGCCTGAATTCATTTCTCTTTTCTAAGTCACCAGTTTTTTATTTCTACAATGGATGTGGATATAAGTGATATATGAAATGAGTTAGAAATTGCTGGTTTCTCCCAATATTCATTCTTTCTATCTTTTATCAAAACTAAAATTTTTAATATTGAAAAAGTTAAACAAACACTAAAATTAGAAGTTAATACAACTCCCTGCTGAACTTCTCATCTAACATCAACTCATGGCAAATATGGTTTCATTTATAACCCTCATCTCAAACTTGACATTTTATCTCAAAGCTAATCCTAAAGATATTAAACATTATCTTATTAATAAATACATCAGTATATACTTTAAGGACTTTTCTCCAATGTATCACACTTTAAAATAATAATATTTAATAAGCTATCATTTTGTTATTGTTTCTGAAAATAATCCATGTTTAATTAAGTGTAATGCATTTATAATGGCATTTGAAAAACTAGATCATTATATCAATTTGTATTTAGTGTTTATCAGAGCCAGTGGCACATAATAGTTAGTCAATAATTTGTAAGAATCTTGAACTCTTATCAAGAGGTATCAGGTATGAGTCTAAACATTCTATGAATTTTAATTTAATTCATCCTCACTTTGGCCCTGTTGGGGAGGTATTATCACCCACACTTTATAGAGGAAGGATTTGAAGCATTAAATGGTTACATAATTATCAAATTTATTCATTTAGAAAGGAATAGAATAGAGAATAGATCCCACATGTTTGTCAAATAGATAAAAAATATGAAAGGATGAATAATTTAATACAGAGAAATTATTCTGTATTTTGTGAGTCTCTGGTAATCCTCTTATCTGGAGTGACTTATAAAATCTACTCTTTCACAATACCAAAGAGATATGTGGAAAAACACATTGAACCCCAAAATATGTATTCTATCTTCTACTATCAGAGATTTCACCATTAGAACCCAATACACTTTGGAAGATAAATATGGTGGCTCAATATCATGTGTTCTTTAGTTTGAATAAGAAAAGCTAGGATGGGCAAAGTTGGTGTAGGAAGGATCTTGTCTATGGTGGTCTTCCAAGTTAAGTGGAAAAGTGGAAGGACCTAAATATAATGACAAGTCACAATAAACACTAACCTCCTCTATGTCTGGATTCTTTTAGAAATTTTGTTGCTGAATATTTATTGGCTTTTATGTTTGTATTTTTTTTATATTATTTTTCTCATAGCTTTATGTTCAATCTGTCAGTATTGAGTTTCCTTGAACTAAGCTGACCCCTAAATTTGTATGTATTTTAAGAATTTGGAACATTTAGCTGTATTCATATTCATATGGAAGAAAAATTTCAAATTCTTCCCTGATTAAACACTGTGTTACTATATGACAACTATTAATTGATAATATAGTAACTGAATCAATACTATATGATTTTGAAATTTAATGTAATTTTACATATAAAAATGAAAAATTTTACCTGACTCCTCAATTTACCTACGCAGTCTTTCCCTAAATTCAGATGGAGGGAAATAAATTGCCTATATGTGTTTTAAATATATATATATAGATATATATATAGATATATATAGATATATATATATATATATATATAGAGAGAGAGAGAGAGAGAGAGGGAGAGAGAGACCCTCCTTTAAGTTGTTCTTGTCAGGTATTTGTTCTACAGCTATCTGTTACCCTTTTTTAAAAAAATGCACTTGACTGTGGAGTTGGAATAGACTTGCCAGAACTGGAACTGGAAGGTGAAAACACAGAAATCCACTGTGCCCATAGACTTAATAAGAACGGAGGAAATCTCACAACAAGAGAATTTATGAGATCAGACCAGGCCTGGCTGCCCACCAGGAACTTTTCATCCTTTTGCCTGATTGATAAATTACACTAGCATTTTCAGGGGTCATTTGCTATAGAAAAGCAAATTAACCCTGTAATTTTTTAATTATACCTCTGAGGCTTCATGAAGACACATCCAGTCTGGTTATGTTTTGGTCCTGAAACTCTGGCTTCCTGAGTGTTCCCTGATTTTGCTAACTTCAATTGCTATTTGATTTGGAAGGGAGTTCCATTATTTTTACAGACAGAATTGCAGCATTTAATGGTGGGAAGCTAGGAAAGGTAAAGGTTTTAACAGCCTCTTATTTTTCTCATAATTTTATGTTCCATCTCTCAGTATTGAGTTTCTTTGAACTAAGCTGACCCCTAAACGTGTATGTATTTTAAGAATTTGGAATATTTGGCTGTATTCATATTCATATGGAAGAAAAACTTCAACTTATTCCTTGATTAAACACTTCATTGCTATATGACAACTATTAATTGATAATATAGTATCTGAATCAACACTATATGATTTTGAAATTTAATGTAATTTTACATATGAAAATGGAAAAATATTACCTGACTCCTCAATTTACCTAGGTATTCTTTCCCTAAATTCAGGTGGAGGAAAATAAATTGCCTATAAAAGATTTTTTTCTTTCCCAAATTATTCACTTCTCTCTCTCTCTCTATCTCTCTTTCTCTCTCTCTCTCTCTCTCTCTCTCTCTCTATATATATATATATATATATATATATATGCCTTCATTCATTTATTCATTACATAAATACTCATTGTACACCAGATATATCCCAGACACTCTATTAGAGGACAGCAATGAATCAGTGGGCAAAAGAGGCCCTATTGCAACTCCAAAATCAAGTGCATTTCTTAAAAAAGGGTAACAGGCAGTTGTAGAAATATCCCGTGTGTGTACAGAGTACAATGCAGTGGTACCATGTAACTGAAACCAAGCTTAATGGATGTTACCCATTTTCTCTTTCTCTCTCCTCTGTTTTTCTCTGTCTTCCTCTCTGTGTCTCTCCTTTCCCCCTTCTCTCCTGTGACTCTTTTCCTTCTTGCATTCTAATATTCTCTCCCCACCCTTCATATCTTTCCTCTGTTTGGCCAGATATGCTTGCTCAATGTGTTAGCTTTTCATCACTGTGATCTAAATACCTGACCAGAACAACTCAAAGAAGGGAAAATCTATTTGCCTCATGGTTTCAGAGGTTCAGTTCAGGGTGGGTCAACTCCATTGCTCTGGGTCCACAGTAAGGCAGAGCATATTTGCGGAAGGGCATGGCAGAGGGAAGCTGCCCCATTCATAGCACCCCCAAAAGCAGAGACAGGGAAAGTGGAAGGGGCCACAGGGAAGATGCACCCTTCCAGGGCATACCCTCAGTGACCCACCTCCTCCAGCCACAGCCCACTTGCCTGCAGTTATGACCCTGTTAGTCTCTTCGGACTAGGAAGGACTAATTAGAATTCAGTAATTTTACTTCTGAACATTCCTGCATTAGCACGGGAGCTTATGGGGGACATCTCATATCTAAATCATAGCACTTAGTATAACTACCTACTGACTCATACGAATATTCTCCCATCTTGGCAACTCCAGCAAAAAAAAAAAAAAAAAAACAACTTTTTTTCCTCCTCTGTGTGTACATGCATCCCAGGAAGGATTCTGATAGGCTTTCCTATAATCATATGCCTGTTTCTTGGACCTATTACTGTTGCCAGTGCAATGAGATACTAGTTTTTGGCCTGGCCTGAGCAATATTACTTTCCCTATGAGGGTAGGTAAAGTGATATGATTGTGAATTCTCAAGAACCACGTGGAGTGGAATGGAACATTCTTTACAAATTTCATCATGCCCTTTATTCTCTTTCTGAGCACTTATCACTATTTGCAAAAATATTATTACACCTTGGTTATCTTCTAAATGTCAGTTCCTCTAGACAGTAATGCCCATGAGAATAGGGGAAAATGCAGGAAATGCTCTGGTTCTGATATGTCCATCCATAAGTTTATATCGACATTCTGCCTGTCTCCTATGTGTATACCCTTGTATCCCTAGTGTCTCTTACACAAGAGGTATTTAATACATTTCTGTTGAGTGAATGAATAATGGTACTATTGACTCACTCTCCTCTCTTGAATGATCCTGCTTTTTATTCTTAAATTTCCTGTTTTAATTCTGCTGGATGCTTTATATATATATATATATATATATATATATATATATATATATATATATTGTATTCTGGTCTAGAATTGAATAGATAAGAGAATGAGAATGTATCATGGGTTCAGGCAGATGTGAGTTTAAATCTGAGTTCTACCTGAGAGATTGCTTCCTCTCTGGCACCATGATGACAGTTTCTATTTAAAGGAGGTAGTGTATGCAAAGTGCTTATGTTCATGCCTGTGGTGGTTTTAAAACATGTCTGCAAATCCTTTGTCAGTCTTCCTGTCACAAGATGGAGTCTAATTCCCCTTTCCTTGAAATGGGGCTCACCTCAGCAACTCCCTTTTGATGAAGAGAATGCAACACAGAAGTTACACTGAATGGCTTTCAAGGATCTCCCAGATCATGTGCCTTTGGAGCTACAAAGCACCAGGTAAGAAATCTAGCTACCTGAATTGCCCTTTGGGAGAGATGAAATAGATATAGAGCCCCAGCTGCTCCAACCCACAGATGCCAGTATCTTCTTAGCCCAGGTCCAGGGATGAGGGTGAAGCTTGCAAGATGCCCCTGCTCTGTCCTTAGCCTGACCACCCAGCTACTCCTGTGCTGCAACTGAATGAGAGCCTGTAGCTGAAAACCGCCCAGATGAGCCCATGCCACCTCTAGAAGAAGAAATGGTAGTGATAATAAATGGTTTTGTGACATTGAAGTTGAGTTATTAATTCCCCCAGTTTGGAAGTTTCTTTCTTTTTTTTTAAAAAAAAAGAAAGACATGCATGACAGCAGAATGCACTTTGACACATTTTACACAAATGGAGCACAACTTTTCATTCCTCTGGTTGTACATGGTGCAGAGTCCACATGAGGAGTGTAGTCATACATGTACATAGGGTAATAATGTCCATCTCATTCCACTGATCTCCCCCGCCCCTTTCCCTTACTCCCCTCTGCCCAATCCAAAGTTCCTTCATTCTTCCCTACCCTGCCCCCATTATGGATTAGCATCTGCTTATCAGAGAAAACATTCAGCCTTTGGCTTTTGGGGGTTTAGCTTATTTTGCTTAGCATGATATTCTCCAGCTCCATCCATTTACCTGCAAATGTCATCATTTTATTCTTCTTTATGACTCGGTAATATTCTATTGTGTATATATACTACTTTTTTTATCTATTCATCTGTCGAAAGGAATCTAGGTTGGTTGCATAGTTTAAGTATTATGATTTAGCTGCTATAAACATCGATGTTGCTGCATCACTGTAGTATGCTGATTTTAAGTCCTTTGGGTATAAGCCAAGGAGTGGGATAGCTGTGTTAAATGGTGTCATCCTAGTTTTCTGAGGAATCTCTATACTGCCTTCCATAGTGATTGCACCAATTTGCAGTCCCACCAGCAATGTGTGAGTGTACCTTTTTCCCCACATCTTTGCCAACACTTATTGTTGCTTGTATTCTTGATATTGCCATTCTGACTGGAGTAAGATGAAATCTTAAAGTAGTTTTGATTTGCATTTCTCTAATCACTAGAGATGATGAACATTTTTTCATATGTTTATTGTTTGATTGTATTTCTTCTTCTGTGAAGTGTCTGTTCAGTTCCTTAATCCATTTATTGATTGGGTTATTTGGGTTTTTTTTTTTTTTTTTGGTGTTAGGTTTTTTTTTGAGTTTTTATATCCTGGAGATTAGTGTCCTATCTGAGGTGCATGTGGTAAACATTTTTCCCATTCTATAGGCTCTCTCTTCATGTTATTGATTGTTTCCGTTAACAAGATGAACCTTTTTAGTTTGAATTCATCCCATTTATTGATTCTTGATTTTACTTCTTGCGCATTGGGAATCTTGTCAAAGAAGACAGGTCCTAAGCTGACATAATGAAGATTTGGACCTACTTTTTCTTCTGTTAGGCACAGAGTCTCTGTTCTAGTGTCTAAGTCTTTGATCCACTTTGAGTTGATTTTATGCAGGGTGAGAGAGAGAGGTCTAATTTCATTTCCCTACATATGGATTTCCAGTTTTCCTAGCACCATTTGTCTAAGAGGCTATCTTTTCTCCAATGTATTCATGGTGACTTTGTCTTGTATGAGATAACCATATTTATGTGGGTTTGTCTCTCTCTCTCTGTCTTCTATTCTGTACCATTGGTCTACATGTCTATTTTTGTGCTAATACCATGCCGTTTTTATTACTATTGGTCTGTGTAGTATAATTTAACATCTGGTATTGTGATGCCTCCTGCTTCACTATTCTTGCTAAGGATTGCTTTGGCTTTTCTGGGTCTCTTTATTTTTCCAAAGAATTCCATGATTGTTTTTTATATTTCTGTAAAGAATGTCATTGGGATTTTAATATGAACTGCATTAAATCTGGTAGTATGGCCATTTTGACAATGTTAATTCTGCCTACCCAAGAACATGGTAGATCTTTCCATCTTCTAAGGTCTTCTTCAATTTTCTTCTTTAGAGTTCTGTAGTTTTCACTGTAGAGATCTTTCAGCTCTTTTGTTAGATTTAATCCCAAGAATTTTATTTAATTTTTTGAGGCTGTTGTGAATGGGTAGTTTTCCTAATTTCTCTTACAGTGGATTAATCACTGATGTATAGAAATGCATTTGATTTATGAGTATTGATTTTATATTCTGGATACTTTGCTGAACTAATTAATTAGTTCTAGAATTTTTTCTATATAGAGCAATTTATAGATAATCAGAATATTGGCTAGTAGAGTAAATAGTCAATAAATGAAAAAAATTAAGTATTAACCTTAAAACAACAAACCATTTTCTTATAGAGTATGTTTGATATACAATGAATGAGGCAAATTATATTAGGATTACTTTCCTTTGGAATAATCCTTACATTTTAAATAAACTATAATTGATTTAAATCTATGACTTACTACTGGCTACCAGCATTGGAGTCAGACCTCTTGGTTTCAAAATGACCGTTATTTCCTAAGTATAATATCTTGGACAATTTACTTCTCAGTTTTGTCATACAAGAATAGTTTTGAAAATGCTTTTGTGATAAGCCTAAAAATGAAATAGCTCACATAACCATACCCTACAGCTTAGAAATAATGTCTGATAAAGTAGCTTTTATTACACTTGATATCTGCATCCAAGAAAATGTAAGCCACTATGTCAAATGGCCAGGACTTCCCAACTGTGAGACAGGTGCATGAAGGAATGATTGAATTATTGCACAGAACCCGATAGAGAGACAACAACATACAAACAAAATGTATGCTTAATAAAACAGGCTGTAGATGCCATTTGAAGATGCCTAAATTATCCTAAGATAATAATTAGCATTTTATAGCATGTTTTCATTATTCATTTTATTGCATAATATTATTGTTGCTAAACTGGAGATCTCATTGTGTCACATTCTTCTGGCATTGAATTGTCATCCCGCACTCTGTATGCTCTTTGAGAATTACATTAAAACTTATATTTTCCTGGGACAAAATCTATGCCTATGGTGAAATTCTTTCATTTAAATTGGTGAACTCAGAGCAATAGAAAGTTAAGTTTAGGATTCTGTCCTGCAAGCATAGATCATAAAGCCCTATCTACTCAAGTGATGCTAAAGAATTTAAGTGGCCCTCAGTTATGTTTTGTCCACAAGTTTTTCTATATACTCATGGTCCAAGGGAGGAGCACAGACATATTAATGGTGTATTCACTGAAGTTCATTCAACATTTTAACCCTGCAGCTATACACAGATCATTGGTAAGCTTATAGCTTTATTTCTCTATGTGGAATAGACTTTTAAGTGATTTTTATATATTCAAAGTTAGCTTCTTATTTTAGGGTAGAAGATTGTACAGACAAAAATAATACTGCTATTGAAAAAACAACAAAGTAGATGAACAAAAGAGGTTTCTTAACCAAAGAAAGCCCCAGAAAATTCCTTCCCCTTCTCTTCCTCTGAGTCTTCTCCTTTGACACCGTTTTCATGCTTTCTTGTTTCTTAGTATGTCCAATGGGAACAATGGCTTCTCTGCACTGAATGGTAAATCTTGATATGTTGGGAAGTAAAGCCTTAGAAAGGTGACTGTTTCTGCAATCATTTCTGCACACAGAAATATGTCATGTTCCTTAGTAATGAGAACCATCTTTCGTTTGTTAAAGGATATAGAAGGATGGCTGCTTTACAGTTACCTGCATCAGGGGACAGTTATTTGTCAATGAGAAATATTTTATTTTATCTTATTTATTTTTTAAAAAATCATTATTTTGTTTATTTAATTTTATGTGGTGCTGAGGATTGAACTCAGGGCCTCACATGCGTGAGGCAAGCACTCTGCCACTGAGCCCCAGCCCCAGCCCCCAGAGCAATATTTTAAAAAGTGAGTACCATCAAAGATCACATGCAACACCATTGAGGGCTCTACATTTTTAAGTTTAGAAATATATAGGAAAATTTTAAAGATGAAGCTTTTTGGCAACTGTACCATCTCAGGTCTCCTTACAGGAACATCAAGCCAAAATGTACTAAGAAATATCTTTCCCATGAATGATATGCACTGAATAGACACCACTTGTGTGCCTTCTTTATAATAATAACAGGCCTCTTTCTGACAATACAAGACTCAGAGGACACATATATTTGGTTTGAGGATTTGGCACATGGAATACTCTCTTTTGTCAGAGGTTACAATGCTCTGGCCTGAGAAAATAACAGTGGAAGCTGAAACAAATTTGCATCTCAAATTGTGTCAAAACATGACATTCTTTCCTGTGCAAAGAGGATGGCAAGGGAGGGGTTAGAGTTTATGGTTAAGAAAATTAAGGAAAAATACTTATGGAAGATAAATATGACTGTAATCACAAATTTGAGTTAGAGTCTATATTTTTTTGTGGCAAGTCAGCCCAAAATTCTTTGCTCAATTCAAAATAGAAATTATGAAGCTGCAAATAGAACAAAGTAAACAAGGCTTTATCAGGGCTTATGCTTGTGCAAAAGGGACAGTGAGTTCTGTAAATGTCTGAAGGGCCATGGGTGATGCTCTTATAGTCCTGTCATCCCCTTGCTCTTGATGGAAGTGGCACAGGTGTTGTTGAGAGTTGCTCTCAGCACCAATGTCTGCACTCAACCCAGTGATCTGCTCATGTGAGTTGGGTCTGTCTGCATTTGCCTGGCAGAAAAGAGGGTAGAGGACTTACTTTGGGCACCCCACTATGGTCATGTAATGTTCAAATTTGGCTGTCCTGGGCATGCATGTTACCCAGGAAGAGTCCTTGGCAGGAAAACAAGGGAACTTTGTGGTCAGGATACGAAGATTTTTGGATTCTGCTTGGCTGTGGGAAGAATGGATGGGGTGATTTGTGGTCTCAGGAGATAGGAAAGTGGATGTGGATTGAATGTGCTCAGCCTTTTTCTTAGTCTCACATTTTCACATCTCAATTGATCAAAAATAAGACAGTTAAGAAAAAATGTGTGTATTTACAGAATTGGTTTGCAAAACAGCCTCAATTATCTTATTAATTATTAGATTGTTTGTAAATAATAAAATAATAACAGTAAAAGCAAAAATTGTATGCAGCACAACACCACTTATATAAACCTTGTATTTTACATTATGAAAGGAACATCTATCATGTCTCTATGTAACCCCATACAAAAAGCACAATTTGCTTACTCCTGAAAGGTTATATAACAACCACTAGACAACAACAACAAAATTCCAGTAATGTGTTTTTCATTTGTTTCAGTTATGTAAGTGGGTGTTCTATTTTGCAATAAAGACCACCATTGATGGTAAAACTGCAGAGAACATTTTGTGAATTTTTAAAGAATGCTTTTTGAAGTGTTAGCAAAGACCATCAAATGCAACCTGTTATCTTTTTTTTTTTTTGCCATTGCAAGAAGATATGTACCAAGGAGAGCTAAAACACATGCAGATTTTACTAGTCATCAGAGATGGAAGCATTCTCTATACCAAGTTTTTGTTGTCGTGACACTTAAGTAGATAAAAGAGCTGTGTTTAACAAGAATAGAAGTCTGGACTAAGCATGGCAGGGTAGGTGTTCCATCATCCTGGAAAAAAGTCCTCCTTGAATTAACATACCAGCTTAAAATAATGTTATTACCTTTCACACACAGAGTTAAAGCAGATACTTTCACTTCCTGAAGCGACACAGCTATCATCTACTTTTTTCCTTTAATTCCTCAATAAAGTAGTATAAACAGTGCAGCCACTGACTAATGCTCATATAATTATACATCTTAATGTACCAATTGTATGGCTCCATTCTAATGGACATTTTGAACATTTTGAACACACCTATCTCCATACTGGCAGAGTATCATGGTGTGTGGTTTTGTGTCAGTATACATAATTCACCAAAAGCAAATAAAAGTGTAAGAAAGTAAAATGAAATCATCTTCAGTTACTAGTCAGGGTGTCCTATAGGCTAAATTTTATGATAGTTTGCACAAACATTATAATTGTGGTTTTATATTTTAAAGAAATTTTTGAATCTACTTAAAAATCAATTGTATGTAAAAAGAGACTGAATATGGTTTGGGTCAAAAGCATAAAGGTGTGAAGGGAACATGGAAAACCACAATTTACATTACAGAAGTATGGTCAGGACAAAATAGAAAAAGAGTTTTTTGAACAAAGGTAGAGCTATGATATGTAACACTAAAAGGTACCCTGAAATGTTAAGGAGACCATTTTCATTTTCTACCAAGATTCCTATCTCAAAATAAAGCCCCAGGTACATGATTACTGGTAGACAAGGCCCTGCTACAGTAGAACTTTATATCTATGTCTTCAGGATAATAGACATGGCATTATTCATGATTTGACTAAACGTAATTATGCCTCCTTTATTTAGCACCCCCCAGATAAATTAAACCTTTAGATAATGGAACCCCATGATCTTTTTTATTTCCAGTTTTTAAAAAAGTTTGTTCTAATTAATTATACATGACAGTAGAATGCATTTGGACACATCATACATAAATGGAGTATAACTTCTCATTCATCTGGCCAATCATTTTAAACTACACTTTTTTTTTTCTTTTTTAAACTTGTTTATTACCACGTTAGAGATGAACAGCTCCACATTGCTTGGAGTACAAAAACCAAACTCCTTGACTAGCCAGCAATGATCCTCATCACATTTCTATCATCTTCTCTACCTTACTTTAAATCCATTCCCTGGTCATGCAACGAAGTATTTCATGACTGTATCTTCACAAGACTGGCCCCTCTTTACTGAAATCTGCATCTGTTCACTCCCTTTTATCAAGCCAACATGATCCTATGATCTCTCAAGCTGTTCAAAAACTCTGTCCTTTTTGCCCTTTCCTGGTTCCTGATTTTGTTTGTTTGTTTTGTTCTGTTTTTTGTTTTTTGGTTTTTTTTGTTGTTGTTGTTTTGGTTTTTTTTGGTGGTGGGAGGTACTGGGGATTGAACTCAGGGACTCAGGGATACTCAACCATTGAGCCACATCCCCAGCCCTATTCTGTATTTTATTTAGAGACAGGGTCTCACCTAGTTGCTCGGCACCTCCCGGTTGCTGAGGCTGGCTTTGAACTGGAGATCCTCCTGCTCCAGCCTCCTAAGCCACTGGGATTACAGGTATGCCTCACTGCACCTGGCTTGCCCTTTCCTTTTTTATCAGTTTCTCTCTGCTTCCTCTGGGACAGTGGAAGCAAAATCTGAGCATGCATCCTAATCCCCTATGACAGCTGGTTGAGAGCCACAGATGGCTGGACCATACCCCCAAAGTTTCTGATTCAGGAGGTCAGAGTAAACCAAAGCTCTCCTTTCCCAACAAAGTCTCCAGCATATGCTGCCGGTCTCAGAATTATCCATTGAAAACTCCAGGAAATCACTTTCCTTCTTTTACTTGTTCTTTCAAATTTCCCCAAGACTTTAAAGCCAGATGACTAACATCACTAAGAAAAGCTCTGAGGAGATTTTCTATAAGATGTACGTTGGTTTATGAACTTTGTAACATCTATTTTGGTTCCTTGGAGATCTTCTGTATACGTCATGAGTGAGTTCTCTCAAAGAATAAATAAGCTCTAGATGATTGAGCTCTTATTCTGCCTTGAGTTATAGTTTTGTGAATTTCAGTTGTCACTGTCAAATTTTTGCGATTATCACAACCATACAAAGCTTGCCGAAAAGACATCTTTGAGTCAGTGTTCTCAAATATTCATAAGCATAAGACTCTACTGGGGAAACTTACTAAAAATGCAGACTCTGACCCAGCTGATCTGGTTTGGGGCCCAAGATTCTGCATCTCTAACAATCTTCCAGGTGCTGCTAATGCTGCTGATCCATGGATCACAGATCACACTGGAAGAAAAAAAGGTTAGGGCACTATATTTGGAGAATTCTTCCCAGATTAGTTATTGAATTGATTTTTAAAATAAGGCATCATGAAGAAACTTATCAGAAACAAAAAAAAATTGAAACCTTTGTAGGTTAAAAAGTCTTTTTTGAAATCCTTGCAATTGCAGTATATATTGCAAACCCAGGTTGCAGTCATCATTAGATGGCTTTTATCCACATATTCAACCTCATAGCAATCTGGCATTCAGGTGAATGCCAAACACCAGCAAGCATGTCTTTGAGGGATGACAGACAGTTGCAATGATCTTCTGCAGGATCACTACACGTTGCATTTGTACACATCATGGGAATCTATTTGTACACATCATGGGAGCTATGCATACATATAATGATCAGAAGACCTATAAGAGAGAGGGAAGCAGAATAGAAAAGGGGAAGAGCCCAGCAAGGATGTAGTCTCAAGAAAGGTAACCTTAATCTCAGGTGCCTTAACCTCATTGAGGGTGGAGAACTAGGGATTTGGAATTGCATTGCAGGTTTATCTAATCCTTGGGGGAAAGGCAGCAGGCTTTTGTGCACTCTTATTTGTCATTGGCTACTTGTCAATGGATCAGTTAATCAGAGGCCCGGAGACTGCCATCCACCAATGGCAATGCTTTATAATGGGGTGTAGCTTATAGCTATAAGCCACTAGCAGTGGCTCTAACTGCAGCTGAGGGACAAGTGTACAGGACAGTAAAGAAGCCTAAGCAGGAAATCAACATTGCCCACTGGAAGTAGGAAGAGGTATGTCAGTGGACACAGAGGGCTTAAAATATGGACCCCACTTTGGGGGTTGCTAAGCAAGCCTGACTCCATACAAAGCATACAGAGATGTGAAAGTCAGAGGCAAGATAGTTATAGAGAGCCACTATGAGAAAAGCCAACAGCTACCCTGGGTACCTGCTGATGGCAGAAGAAATATGAGCACCTGCAGGCCCCAGAAGCAAATCCCTAAAGGAGGCCTCAGCTAGGAACTTACTGGGGAAAGCAGGGAGACATCCTGGGTAGTTGATTGGCCTAACAATGCAGTCCTTGTTCTGCAAATCCTTCAAGAGAAAGCTTGGCAGGCCTGCAGCCAATTCTATGGGGTTTCCCTTCCCTGTTACCTTTCTGCAGGCTTCTTTTCCAAATCTGTGCTCTCCCAGGAAATCAAAGAGGCCTTCTGTCCTATCAGATAGCAAACATCTCATTTTGTTGGCATCCATCCAAGAAGGAACCAATGCCAGACGGCTAGACTTTTGCAAACCAAAGATTCTAAACCCGGAAAATCCTTTCCAAGGTTACAGAGAACAAAAGAATAAGAAACTTCCAGTTATTTGTTTTTTAAAATACATTTCAAAGTTAATGGTGTTTATTTTCTATATCATTTCTTTCTGTTTTGAAACAAACTTATTTAAAACAAAGACAAAATTATTTTTAAATATTCTCACTAATAGCTGATATTTTGTTCCCCAGATATACATTATGAACATCTTTTTTTGTGTGCTAAAATTGTGTAATATTTTCTAGTTGTGGAAGATAAGTACCTTGGGGGAAAAAAAACACAATATATTCTCTCTATTCATCACTTTGAAATTAAATTTTTTTTTAAAAAAAAAAGCATAACTGTATTAGCAAGGAATGAAAGACATTGTCTAGACAGCTTCCTTCAGGCAGAATAAACAGTGGTCAGCATAGCTGGGTGCTTTGTCTTTTGGGAAATGGACAGTCTTAGAGAGCTGAGGGTTCTGGTAGGAAAGGAGTTGTGTAAGGAGATTCTCCACAACCTCACAGAGCAGGAGAGCAAGTTCCAAAGCAACATGCTTTCCTTGGTTCCTACAAGGTGAGCAGCCAGCACATTCTGCAGTCATGATGGACAGGTTTAGATAGCACATCCATTCTTCACTCTAGATTTAGACATAGATGCAAAATGGAACTCTTGGTCTGCTCCCCAACCTTGCTTCTTTCACAGTTCCACCACCGTAGTGAATGGTCACACCATTCTTGTAGCAGCCCAAGCCAAAATCATCTCTGTCATCTTTGCCTCTTCTCATTTTCTCTTAGTCCTTGGCCATTCCATTAGTTAACGATACTGGCATTGCCTTTGAAGTCAGAACTTGACCATTCAATTTACACCACCTGCTATAGTTTGAATGCTTGTCCCCCAGCATTTATGTGTTAGAAGCTTAATCACCAAAGTCACGTGTTAATGGCATTTAAAATGGCACCATTGGGAGGTGATCGTACCTGAAACTCTGCCCTCATGTATGATTTAATCCTTTAGTGGATTGACAGGTTATCCAAACAGCAACTTTTTTATAAAAGCAGGTGTCTCTGGAATGCTTGCTGTATCTTTCTCTCCATGGTACTTCTACCATGTTCTGATCCAGGAAGAAGTCCTTCACTAGAAGCTGAGTAGTTGCCCACATCTCGATATATCTGCTGGCAGAACTGTAAGTTAAATAAGCCTTTATTCCGTATACATTACCTAGCCTGTGGATATTCAGTTATAGTAACCCAAAATGGACTAAGGGGTTGGGGGTGTGGCTCAGTGGTAGATCACTTACCCACTTACTTGAGGTCCTCCATTGGTTCTCCAGCAACACAAAAAATAAAATTAGAAGAGAAAAGAAGATACTGAAGTTCTATCTACTTCTTTAAGACAAATCAAAACATAAAACAAGTAAACAAAACAAAATAAAACAAAACAAAACAAAAAATCTCCCTCTTCCATATGGTGTGAATAGATTCAATTATAATGACAGAAAGAAAGGATATATCTAGTAGACATTTGTCTCTTTTTTACTGTTGTTGTTTGAACTCTTTTCCTACTAGGGAGTTATTTCCTGCTGTATGAGGCTTAGTGAAATGCAGAGCTTAACTACTAATTTTACAAGCTGAAAAAACACAGATGGATATTTTCCACTATTTTACCTGGTAGATGGGAGGTGGGTTTGTGTGCAGCCTTGGCTAATTCAGTGTTCCTACACAGCAGCTTTAGAGATGAAAGGAAATATAGCCACCACTTATATATGTCTCCTCTGGCTGCTACTGTGGTATATTGGAATTGTCCTTCATCTCAGACTCTTATTTTCTGTATGCTTTAAAATCCCACTGTCTATTCTTCCTACCATTTTTTGTGTGAGCTACTTACTATTCCTATTTTTTTTTTCTCATCTCAAATCATCCAGAGTTTGTTTCTGCTGCTTGCAACTAAAAATCCTGCCTGGTGCAATGCAATGATTAAATTAAATTTGATTTGATTTTGTAAGGGAGAAATAAATCTTTTCCCCTATCCACATTTAGAGAATGTAGTTGGCACCTCCAAATGACACTGACAAAAGTTATATTAACAAGAGAAAAAGAAAAAGAAGGTTATTAATGTGTATTGCACATACATGGGAAACACTCAGTGAGAAGACTGAAAGGAGTCTCAGAATTGGGCTTATATCATATCTTAGCAGAAGAACAACAATAGGTTTATAGAGAAGTGACAAGATAAAGTAAAAGGACTTTGAGCTTCTGAGGGTGGCAAACTGTGGGAAGGTATACTTAAGGGGAAATTAATGGTAATGAGGGTGAGTTTTGCAAGGTTTGTTGTGTATATTCCTCTGCTAACATCTCTGGTCTGGTAAGGGTCTTGAGTTGTCTCTGGTAATTAACTTTAGGAGGGGCACACCTTTACAAACTTAGGTCTTGTCTTGAGACAAACGGGAAGGCAAATAATTTTTTCCTTTATTTTCCTTTTCTCAATTGCCTTCAGCTCCACATAATCCTCTTGCCAACGTGACATATTTTAAGGTGGCCTCTTCTACTACCCTTAAATCTTAAATGCATATTTCCCAGTGTTTTATTTATATTAAACCTTGAAAACTCTGGCTTCTGAGGAAAATATAGCTTATAGCCCAAAATCAGCAGTAGAAATCAGACTGCTCATTCCCTTGAGCTTCTTATTTGTTTCAAGGAATTAGCTGACTCAATAAATTGTGTACTTCAACAATTAAGTAGAGCAAAATAGAAACATTTCCAGATTTCATAGATCACCCAAAATTTGAATAGCCCTTCAAGAAAATTCTTAAAAAGCTATGTTTTATAATACTGTGATATTTCAGGAATACTGACAAAAAATATTTCTTTGTGACTTGCATAAAGTTAGGCACCAATAACTGTGTCTAGTCATTCTCCTCCACTCAGGAAATTTGTCCAAAAAGAGAAAGCAGTAAGCTATGTCAAGCTAATGAGAGTATTTTTCAAGTTTGAGAAAGTCAACAGAGTAATTTGTTCATTAGTACTAAGCAAAAAAAAAAAAATAGCCTTATATATGAATTTACCATTTTTAATTTCTATTCCCCAAATGATTAGGCATTTAATTTTTTTCTAAAACGAAAGAGTCTGTATCAACCACCTTGACCCAATTGATATTTATAGACCATCTTATCCAATAACTGCAAAATACATTCTTTTCAAGTGCAAGAAGTAGTTTTACAAAGATAAGCCAAATGTTAGGGAAGTGGGAGCAGGAAGAAAAAAAAACCTCTCAATAAATTTCAAGTGGATGAAATTCTACAAAATATATTCTCTACCCATGATGGAATTAGATTAATAATGTATCCTTAAAATTCAAATATTTAGAAATTGAAGAACTTGTATGTAACCCATGATTCAAGGAGGAATCAGAGAATAATAAAACATTTCTAAATGATCAAAATAGGGTCTGATAAAATTTATGTGAAGAAATCTTCTAATATCATATCCTAAGATGATGACAACTAAAATTAAAATACACTAAAGGTTTGTATAGCAATTTACAGTTTGCATATATTCTCACATTGTATCATCATCACTGAAGATGCTAATATAAATGGGTGTCATTATATACCAACAGAAATACATTGACCATCTTCACATTTTTTTAAGAGAGAGAGAGAGAGAATTTTTTAATATTTATTTTTCAGTTTTCAGTGGATACAACATCTTTATTTGTTTATTTTTATGTGGTGCTGAGGATGGAACCCGGCGCCCCGCGCATGCCAGGAGAGCGCATTACCGCTTGAGCCTCATCCCCAGCCCCCATCTATACATTTTTGAGGAATGGTAAAGAGGCCTGTCAGGCTGCTGGTCAACCCCATGTGAGGATGATCTTGTCTGCCTCCTATCTTGGCTTCCAGTCTTGCCATATAATCTCCCCAATTACTCTCCACCATTTCTGCACCTTAGCCCAATCTGTGGCTTCTCTTGCAATGCATAATAATAATATTCAAGGGCATTTAAGCATAAACTCTATGTGTCTATTGGCTAGTCTAAGTCAAGATTAGATACGATTTACCCTCCACTTCTCAGTCAATGGACCAACACACACTCAGGCTTTCTCAGTCCAAGTGCAGTGATTCATCATGATAGGGAAACTTGGTATTTGGACACATTTGATACTGAGAACTTAATACCACTTAAAGTAATGACTAAAATTTCATAGGAAATAGTGAAAAAGTTGTGTGATAATAAAATAAATCTAAGAAATAAAAGGAAAAAATCACTCAACTGTTTACTTTAGTGTGCGTGTATGTAATCTAAAATAATATGCGTGATGTTAAAGTTTTGCATTTTTTTGTTGTTATACCAGATGTGAATAAATAAAATGTTTACTTTTATGTATATTTAGTATATGTGACATTTTGTAAACGTGAATAACACCCTTCAAATCGCATTTGACTTCTGTAGCATGATCAGAAAAAAGGCAAATTAAAAATAAAATTGAGGGATTCACCAAATTTCCCAATGGCTTCTCTTAATTTTTGATATTTCGATGATTTGCCTTTAAAGTATGTAGTTGGTCAAAATCCTGATCAAAATTCCTTATCATTTTGAGAAGTGGGAGTGTAATTCAAAAAGTTTATCAATATCATGTTTATTAACAACATAAAATATAGCACCTACTGCAAAATTTATAATTTTCTTTGGCACTTGTTTATAATATATTCACATCACATGACTGAATGTCATCTATCAGAAGACTGAGAATAGAAGATGATATTAAGTAAAAGAAATGTGTGACTCAGAATTAATTTTATATATGGTCATGGTGACCTCCGTAACTGTAGAGAGGCAAGTCATTAATATTCAGAAAACAAGACTCTCTCCCCACTCCTTACTCAATTTCCTCAAAAAGAAACTTTCAAAACAGAAGAAAGATGTGTTTAATTAAATATAATATTAAATGAGCGTTCTCTCGGAAGTTATGCATGGGAATGTCCTATGACCAAGTCAGCAGGTATTCACCAATATCCATGTTCTCCTTTTTTTCCTTGAGCACACAGCTTCACTATCCTCCCCAGACCTCTTGCTAGTAGGTGAAGACATACAGGAAGTTCTCACAATGAAATGTGAACAGAGTGATGGGGATCCCCTCTGACTAAGGGAATGAAGAGCCAGCTGATGAATACTGTCCATGTTGCCTGACTTCCCTGCCTGCCAGCCAGGCACAAAGGAGTCAGTAGAGGACTCTGAGCCCTAAGGGAATGGTACTTCTCTATCTTAAAAAATAAATCTCCATTGGGTGGGTCAAAGCACTTAGTCTTTAGAAATTTTGTGTTATAGCAATTTAGTGTATTTTCGAATAGTATCCTGGATGAATACACAGAAGTAGAGTGTCTATATAGGACTACTGTTAAATGGATTAAATTTGTCTCAGAACAT
This sequence comes from Marmota monax, assembly GCF_021218885.2. NCBI lineage: Eukaryota > Metazoa > Chordata > Mammalia > Rodentia > Sciuridae > Marmota > Marmota monax. Next base: position 4,769,026 of record NW_026695222.1, on the reverse strand, counting down.
GGCAAACTTTGGACAGTTACAGAGATTCCATTGAACAAGAACGTCTTGAGTATTTACCCTATGCTGAATCAGTGCACTGAACAGTGCAGGAACTGTCTAGAGGGGAGAAGCTAGAAGTGAAAAAGATAGTTACTGAATTCCCCTTTTCACCCACTGTCACCTCTTCCCTGGATCACTGCTATTTCCACTCGCTGCTCTTCCTGCAACCACACTGATCTAATTCCATGCTCTAGGGAACAGCACAATGGTTTTTTTGAAAGTTCTGATCTGATTGTGTAATACTCAGTTGAAAATCTTTCAGGGTGCTCCCCAACTCTAACCCCAGCTTTGCTTTTGAGATAAAGTGAAATCCTTATCCCAGTTTTCAAGGGCCTTCCTTCATAATTTGGCTTTGCTCTCCCCTCCAGCAGCATTTCTTGGACCCTTCTAGTCGTTTCACTCTACTCCAGTTGCACCAGCCACCTATGTATAGTTTCTGTGCACAGGGAACCTCTATGCCTTAGCACCTCCTGTTTAGCCTGTCTGCATTCTTTCCTCACTCACTACCCCCCTTGTCATAGTCCACTTTCTGTTGATAAAAATGAATATCACAGACTGGGAAATTTATTTTAAAAAATGCAGGTTTATTTAGCTCACAGTTCTGGAAGCTAGGAAGTCCAAGAGCCTTGGCCTCTTATTCGGGCCTTCTTACTGCCTTGGTACGCGGTAGAGGTGTCACATTATGAGATAGAGCAAGTGTGCTACTTCAGATCTCTCTTCTTTCTCTTATAAAGCCACTAATGCCATCATGGGGCCCCACCTCATGATCTTATCTAATCCTAATTACTCCCCAAAGGTCTCACCTCCAAATACCACATATATATGAATTTGGATGTTTAGTTTCCAACATATGAACTTCTGTGGGAGTTCTTTTAGAGGTCCAGCTTATTACATGTCTGCTCCCTATGTTCCATTACCTATTGTATCTCAGACATCCTCTAATAGCACCTCACCATATTATCAGTCTACATAGTTATGCTTATCTACTACCATTTTATGAATTCCTTTAACATGGTTGTTTGACCTTTACAATCCTACCTATATTACAATAGCACATGCTCAATAAATACTTGTTAATACTTTTGAGATTGAGATACTATTTGGATTATCCAGGTGAGCATTAAATGCCATCATGAGTATCTTTGTAAGAGGGAGGCAGAAGGAGAGTCCCTTACATAGACAAGGCAGGAAGAAGACAGAACAGAGAGAGATTTGAAGACATTGGTCTTTAAGATTAAAATGATCTTTTCACAAATAACTCAAAGCTCTACCCGATCACTACTTCCAGTTCAATTCCAAGATCACAAGCGATGGCACATACCACTCCATCCAGAGTGGATAGTTATAGTCCAATGACCTATGATCTAAAAAGATATATTATCCAAACCCTATGACCAAAGGTACCCTACCACACAACACAGAGTGATCCAGCAATAACCAAACCTCCCATTTGTGAAAAGGAATGCTGAGAAACACATAGCAATTATGAAATCCTGCTAAACACACACAATACCCTCCCTGCTTGAGTACCCTGAGGGTAGGAACTTCCCGAATAGACCTTGAGTCTACTCTCTGGGGAAAACACCCTTGTCCATTTCCCCCATATACCCATCCCTGTCCTTAAGGAACCTCTCTTTTGTTCATAAACTTCTACAGCCAAATCTAGGGAGAATGGAAGAGATTATACCTTTCTTGGGGGACTATGCAGCTTTTCTTGCCAGATTCTATCTGCAAATCTCAGACCTCAGAAAGGTGTATTGTTATGGGATGCTTTTATCCCTGCAGTACATATTTATTATATTTGTTGAGCTTATACTCTGTGTAAGAACAAGCCACTGGGTACAGTGGTTTAAGAACACAAAGTCCCTCTTCTTCTCATGTATCTTACATTCTAGTGAAGGAGATAGACTGGAGGTTGTTTTAAAGTTCAAATAACCCAAACTACTTCAGTCGTGGCTCACAGTTCCTTTGGCAGTACAAATGCTTCAAAACTGTAGTATGCTCACATCATTACATAGTTCTGATCCTAAACATAGTTCTTAAATCTGTTTTTTGTTAGTTTGTGTCCTAGTCCCAATGTCTCTTTTCTTTTTGTTTCTTTCTCTTTCTTTAAGTAACAGCAGCTACTTTGAGGAGACAGCTACATGTGAGACAATAAGCTGAGGAGAGAAGAAGGCAAAGCTGTTTATTTGACCTTTTGCTCTGTTTGAATTGTTCTGTTCAAACATGAAGATTTCCTGTAATTTTGTCAATTAAAACCCTTCTAGTTTTGTCTATTACTAGGTGACTATCCAACCTGGTACTAGGGATTCTTTTGATTTTCTGTGATATTTGCTTTAAAACCATCCCTTTCTTCTTTCAGCCTGCTGTGACTTTCTGTTATCTTGCCGAAAGCCATCTGTGGTTGCCAACACACAAGTAAGCTGACTTTTATAGCCACTTTGCTTTGAACAGTGGTCCCCAGAATCTGGTCCCCACACCAGCCTGCATTTACATCACCAGAAAAGCTATCAGAAATGCAAATTCTCAGTTCCTACCAAATCAAAATCTGTGGTGATGCTCAGGAATCTGTTATTCCACAAGTAGTCCAGGTGAGTCTGATGCATACTGATGCTGAGAATCATTGTCCCAGAGCTCTAGGGACAAGTGCATCATGGGAGCATATCTGGTTGGAGGGAGTACATATTGGTAGGTATAATAACACAAAATCATACAGGGAAAGTGAAGCAACAAACTCTTAAGTTAAGAGGATTATTTTCAGACATTGAGAAAGTCAATGTGGTTTTTATCCTGACCAAAATTTTTAAAGAATTAAGCCTTGTTGAAGATTACCATATTCTTCTGTGAATATTGTGCATGCAGCTGGCATTGACTCTTTAACTTTAAATGATGTCATTACATTGTTACCCTGTCTGCAGTCCTCCTTTTCCCCTTGGGAATCAGTTCTTCTTCTACTCTATATGGTCCCAGGGGTACCATCCTTCATGGAGTGCCATACATTTGGTTACAAGAAAAGGTATATGACTCAAGCCCAGGTGTAACTGGTTATCTATCCCTCAGATATTAACAGTAATGGGCAAAGGGTTAGGGTTAGGGTTAGGGTTAGGGTTAGGCACAGTCAGAAGCACAGTCAGAAGCCAATCAGAGTCGTTGACTAAGTGACACTTGGCACCAAAGGCCACAGATATCTGTACACCTGTCCACAAAGTTAGTTAGGCTGTTCATATTCCCCATATTCCATAATTGGGGCAGGAAATGCTGTCAGTCATAACATACAGGCCCCATATTCAGTGACTTAACAAAAGGCACAATTTATTTTATGACCATGTAAGAGCCAAGATGGAAGTTTTTGGACAGGAGGCAGTCTTTCACAGACAACCAGGGACCTAGGCTCCTTCCTTCTAGCACCTTCATCTTCAAAGTCTTCAACTTGGTCCCCCGCATCTGTCCATTACATAGGGAAAAAGAGAACATGTGAGTGATTCCAATTCCATTTCCCAAAATGCAGTCATATGGCTTCATCAAAATGCAAGGGAAGCTGGGAAAGGAGGTACAGATATGTACTGGGAGACAAAGGAAAATTATATTTGTCAACCTATAGCAGTCTGTGTCAGGTACCCTATTCATAGTGATTTGTCCGTATGGTGGACTGTGACCTAAGGCAGAGTTCTTTCTTGGGGTTTACCTATGCTGAAGTACTGAGTAATTGCTGTCAAATTCTAAAGTCATTAGCTAGCATACACCTAAAGTTGCTTGCCCAACAACGCTTCTGTCTACAGCATCACAGAGTTAAAAAAAAAAAAAAAGAACATACAGAACAAGTATTAAGGCACTAAATGAGTCTTGTCCACTTTATTTTGGGTCTTGCATCAATGAACTTGCAGATTAGTTCCAAATTCATTCCTTCTAGTGACCTGAGCCAATAGTTTTCTTTTATTTCAAGCAAATTCAAGTTGGGTCCTAACACAGACAACCTTGGTCAAATGCTTGACTTCCTCCCTGACATACACAGTTGATCATTAAGTCCTAGAAATTCTGTATCTCTGCTAGATTGAAAAGAGAGAGAAGCAATGTTTTGTTTTTGTTTTTTGATGTCTTGTTTTTTAACATGAAACAAGTAAATGTTTCTCATTCTCTGTTTTTTTTTTGTAACTGTGTAGTTTAAAAATGCATTCATTTGTAGTATAGCTAAATAAACATAATGTGAAAACATAAGAAACTCATTTTTAAAAATCAGCATCTAGTGTGCCCCTTAGTCTTACAAAACTTATTCTGCTCTGGATAATTGTGGTGCCTCAGCCAGAGACCAAGCTGATATGCCCACAGTCCACAGACATACTTACCCTTCTCTGCAAAATTTCCCTTGTCAATTTACCACCAGTCACCTTACCTGGAATAGCCTGGGAAGCTGTGCCATCTCTTAGAAAAAATAATTTCCAGTCAGTGACTGATGAGGTATCTAAAAACAAATAAAACAAAAAACTTTTTCCTTGCTTTAAGGAAATGGAACCATTCGTCCTCAGCAGTAGGATCAGGCTAAGGCCAGACTTAAGGTGAAACTAACCTGTTTACCTTTTACCTGGTGCTCACATGCTGAAAGTTTCTCTTGAGAACATGTTTCTGCTTCTAGGCAATATAATCAAATGCATCATCTTTACCCCTTCACATTTCTTACTCATCTCTTGCTTTTTTTTTAAGCAGTCAGACGTTTTTATTGTTAAAAATCTATTATTTCTTGCTGGGCATGGTGGCATGTGCCTATAATCCCAGAGGCTTGAGATGCTGAGGCAGGAGGATCACAAGTTCTAAGCCAGCCTCAGAAATTTAACAAGGCCCTAAGCAACTTGGTGAGAACCTGTCTCAAAATAAAAAGGACTGGGGATGCAGCTCAGTGGTTAAACACCCTTGAGTTCAACCCGGTATGCACCTCCGCAAAAAAAAAAAAAAAAAAAAAAAAAAAAATCTATTAATTCTTAGAAGAGTAATTTGAAATATACAAAAAATAAAAACTACATAAAAGACAACACTGTTGATAATTGTGTGTTTATGAAAGAAAATTATTTAGCACTTAGGTTCTTTGTTATACTCTCAAGCTATTTTACATTAATAATATATGTTAAGTGCTATGCTATTCTTTGAGTTGTCCTAAGAAGGAATTTTTCTAAGACTGTAGCTGATTGCTTTACCTAGTAGAGACCCAGAAGAATAACTGTGCATCTTGTAAGTTAATAATTTTGCTTAATTAATTATAATAGCAGATAGCTCTGTTTTTTTCGTTTTCCTAATTATGGCCTTTTTCTTTTAAATTGGTTCTTTTTAGTTATACATGACAGTAGAATCCATCTTGACATAATTATACAAGCATGGAATATATTTTGTTCTAATTCAGACCACAGTTCCTCTCCTTCCTCTTCCCTTCCCTCTCCCCACCCCTTGCTCCCTTCCCCCCTACTGGGAACTATTGCCCATAGTCATCTCTTGCTTTTGATTTCTACTGAAACTAACCTCATCCTTCTACCTCTCAAAGTATCTAACTCTAGTCTTTTCTGTACATCATAGTCAGTTTTAGTGTATTCCAACCCTACTAAAAATGCTTTTGAAGAACTTGGCTTGATTTATAAAGCCTTTCTGGATTCTCACTCGCATCTCCCAGCCAAACCAGGCTTATAAAGCATTTTTCTTTGACCTGACCCTTTTATTATTCTGCAACTATTGTAGCTAAGTGTTTGCATGTATGTCTTACTTCAGAGAGCATGTGTATCTTTTATCCATGGGTTCCTCAATTTTTTTTTTTTTTTTTTTGTAATTTTTCCCCTTAGGATACATACCAATAGTATACAATGCCTTATCTGTAGCCTTAGAGACCTTTGAATCCCCTGGTTTTTAGCAGGGCTGGCATAAGAGCCTGGAGCAAAGCAGAAGGATCAAGCAGATTAATCCACCCCAGCTGTTATGGAGATTTTAGGGACAAAGAGAACAGGGAGAGGGATAAACTAGAAGGAATCCCTGATTTGCATGACCCCAAAGTATGCTCCTGGGCAGAGAATGCCTTGATTATATAGGAAGATGGGATCCATGTGTTCTTCCAGGTTAATCAGATGGCAGGAATATGGGGACTGTAGGTTGGGCAGCTGGTGTACTAACTGTGTGATCACAATATACTCAGTTCTGATCAGAATTAGGGTCTAATTTTTTTATTAGTTGCTCGAGACAATACAATGATCTTGACATATCATACATTTGATTCAAATAGGGTATGAATTCTCATTTTTCCATGTGTACAGATTGCAGGATCACATTGGTTATATATCCATGTGTATACATACAGCAATCCTAGTGTCAGTTGGGTCTAAATGAAAAGCATCATGGTCTCAAGGCAAGTGAGACCAGTTGGGGGCAGCAAGAACTGTTATGTTTCCCTGTCTTCTTTCCCCATGAATTTTCAAGGAACAATACAAGGTAGGAGACAAAAAGGATGTCATTCTGGATTTGAACTTTAAAAAATAAGATTATATCATTATAGTATGCAACTGTAACTTCTATCTGGACTTCCCTGTGCCCCATCAACCAGGAATAAGAGACAAATGGAAGACAGTCCTTTCAAATATTCCCAGTTGTGGTCAATATTTTGGATACTTGACTGGGCAATTTGGTGTCACATTTTAAAACTCTACCTTTACCTGAAAGTTGAATATTTCTTGCCAGCTGTGTCTTTGATTGTAAAATATATTGTAGCATTATTTATTGTACATTTACAGGAAAAGAAATGCAGCCAGTGAGACTTTAAAACATCACTGGTTGTTAGATGCATTCAAGAGATTCAAATGGGGAAGATAGTATATGTCTTACAACCAACATAATTCTGGAACAGTTACATAATACTGGCTTTGGAAGGTAATTTTGTTTCAAGGGTTAAGATTTGGCTCTGCCATTTACTGGTATGATCTTAGGAAATCCTTTCAACTTCTAGAATAAAATCTAAGTTTTGAGACTAAAAGCAATCTTTAAAAAATACAGGGTCATTGAACATATTTCATGAGTAGATATAAGCATAATACTCAGTGTGGTGGCGGACACAAAGAGAGTCAAAAAGATGTTTTAAGTGACTATCAAGCCTTGTCTTTCTTCCTCATTAACAGAACCCCAATTTTATTTATCTGCTTTAGAGAACCCTGACTGTTAAGAAGATCAGAATTTTCCAAAGCCCAATTGGATGAATCATAATCTCTTCTAAGTCAATATGCATGATATACCTTTGTCAAGTGATTGGTTTAGGCATAAATATATAATGTAATTCTGGGCAATGGAATGTGAGGATAATAGTTCTGTGGGGGCTTTAACAATGGGTTGTATGATAGGGATAGTTTGGAGACTGCCATCTGCACAAAGCCTGAAATCGCTGCAGCTGTTTTGATATCATGATGTATACAATATCAGCACACTGAGGATGACAGGATGCAAGGAAGCAGTTGGATCTTTGGAGGATAATAATAAATCACTGGGAATTAAACATGGAATCCCCTCCCTGTAGACCTTTTGCACAATGAGTAATTAATAGCATCATTAAAACAAATTTTGTTCAATTTTATATAATTTATAGTAACAAATGGCCCTTAATGTTCAGCAACTATGATCTCTTATAGCCATTTTGCTGCTATTGTTACTTGATTCCTTGATGTCTCTATTTCTAGGTGTCCTAATCTACCAAGTGAGGAATAAAAAGACATTTACGTCGGACATGTCAATAGGATGGATGTGATAATGTATATAGAGTACTTAGATGATTGGTTGGCCCAAAGAAAGCATCCAACAAAGCTTGACTTCTCTTCCTCTTCTTTCTTGTATTATTTTATCTTTATATTATCTCTACATAGGCCAATGTTGTAGATTGCATTATTTTTTCACAATTATACTTGTGAAATTATAATGCACCATGTTTCACTATAACAATGGTATAATATTCTGCATCCTATGGACTTCAGACTTGGCCACATGTCTGTCTTCAGTCCATGGAATGTGAAAAGATGTAATTTATACCATGTCTGCCAAATATTTTGAATGTACTTATAGGAATGGGAGCCTGGACCAATAAGAGCTGAAAGTGAAACCCTGAGAAGGACAGTCAGAGGAGTGAGCACTGAGATCACACACTAAACAACAGAGAACCAAGTGGAAGTCTCTCTTGGAAAACAGGCAAAGGGGAGAGCAAATTTATAAATTCCTAATGTCCTAGATGTCCCAATTTCAATGGCAATTCCTTGCCTGGTTCCTAACTGAACCTCTGAAATTCAGCTTCAGAATCTCTTATTCTGAGCAGGGCATGATAGTGCACATGTGTAATCCCAGTGACTCAAGATGCTAAGGCAGGAGAATTGCAAATTTAAGCCAGCCTCAGTAACTAAGTGAGACCCTATCTCAAATTTTTTTTTAAAAAAGTGTTATATATATATATATATATATATATATATAAAACCACAGAATGCATTACAATTCTTTTTATACATATAGAGCATAATTTTTCATATCTCTGGTTGTATACAAAGTATATTCACACCAATTCGTGTCTTCATACATGTACTTTGAATAATAATGACCATCTCGTCCCACCATCATTTCTAACCCCATGCCCCCTCCCTTCCCCTCCAACCCCTCTGTTCTATCTAGAGTTTGTCTATTCCTTCCCATGCTCCCTCTCCCTGTCCCACTATGTATCAGCCTCCTTATATCAGAGAAAAAATTCAACATTTGGTTTTTTGGGATTGGCTAATTTCACTTAGCATTATTTTCTCTAACTCCATCCATTTACCTGCAAATGCCATGATTTTATTCTCTTTTATTTTATTTTATTTTAAAAATTAAAAATAGGCTGGGGATGTGGCTTAGTAGTTGAATGTCCCTGGTTTTGATAGTGCCAATAAATAAATAAATAATCTCTTATCCTGATCTTCTGAAAAACTGAGCCTGCCTTAAACCTCCACCTCCTCATGGAACCCATGCTCCTTGACATTTTTTGTCTTTGTCTGGATGTCTGCAAATTGCCTGTCATCACACTCCCTGCACCCTTATCTACCAGAAGTCCCATCAGCTACCCCTTGCAGGGCCCTTCCTATGCTGACCTCTGTAGGAGCTGCACCATTGACTTCCAGCTCACTGAGGAGCATCCACAATATTCTTCCCTGTCCTCACTTCCTGGCTGCTCCCTCACAGACCTTCCTGTGTTCCACAGCCTAAGATCTGACACAGATATAGGTTTGAGAAGTGCCTTTGGCCTCCTTGAGTGACCTTCTCTACTTAACTTCCTGATCCTTAAAATTATACTTTTATAGATGTGGTCCTTTGCTTCACATTAAAGTGTAAATTCCCCATGGGAGAGACCCTATTAAGGCTTGCAGGGAATTACTAATTTACATCTTAATGTGAATGAGGTTATTGGATTCCCTGCCCCCCTTTAAAGCAATCTTTGATAGGGTAAGAAAAAGACAAAGAATGATCACCAGATGGTGATGTAAGAGGGTCAAAAAGATGACTGTGTTTTCATAGGAAAAGAGACAAGAGGGGAAACTTCAGTGCACAGTTTGCATGGGGCATTCAGTGTGGGAATGGTTGCAGAAGCTTCCTTTAGCCTTGGAAAGATTTTTGTTTTGCTTTGTTTTGTTTGAAATTTAACTCTTAGTGAGTTACTTCTGTGATTCAGTGATATAAAGCATTTTGAAAGCAAAAGGATTAATTTTGTCTTGGTAATTTTCTGATGCTACAACAGAATACCACAGATTGGGTAAATTATAAATAATAGGACTTCATTTGGCTTATGGTTCTGCAGGCTGGGAAGTCCAAGATCGAGGGGCTGCATCTGGTGATGGAAGAAGATATCACATAGAGGGAAAGAGAAACAGAAAGAGGGCTTAACATACCCCTTCTATGAGGAATCCACTACTATAATAGTGGCATCAATCCATTCATGAGTGCAGAACCCTTATAACCTAATTAACCTCTTAGAGGTCCCATCTCTCAACACTGTTAAAATGGCAATTAAATTACAAAATGAACTTTTGAAGGGACATTCAAACCATAGCAAATAGTAAATGTGGATGCACCCTTACAATGAAAATCAGTCAACATGTGGAAGACATTATCATCTAAGATGATGGATGTAAATGAATTTCATCCCAAAACTGGCTATGGTGTTGACGCTAAAACAACTCAAAAGAGTGGATTTCCCAAAGGAGTCTGATCTCTCTGCTATGATAATATGGTGCATGTCTTATTTGCTTATTCTATTTTGAGGGCTGGTCCTAAGTTTACGTTTTCAGAAACTTAATTTTGCTGGTGCACCCAGGAGATCAGCTTCAAGGACTGACTCATAGCTCTCAAACTCACAAAAGGGTGATGAGAAAGAAATCTTTCTAGTGTGCATAACATTTTTGAGACTGTCAATCCACCTGCTTTGTAGAGTTGGGCTCATTGGGAAGTCAAAGCAACAGCAAGATGGCAGCCTGCTGGAAATGAATGGAGTGGAAAGGCTCATTCATGCTCAAAACTGCCACTGAGTTCCTAGGTGCCAGGAACCGTGCCAAGCACTTTTTTATTTCATTTGCAAAACAAGCCACAAGCAATTGCTTTTGTTATTCCCCTGTTACAGAAAAAGTGAGATTCTAAGGATTTAAGTTTTACTCTAAATCATAGGGTTAGAAAGTGTTTAAGCGGAATTCAAACTCAAGGAAGCGAGTCTGTAAAACTAAACTAAGTGTTCTTGCAATGTGGAGGAAATGGAGGTGGATAGGAATGTGGGAGGATGGGCAAGATGTGAGTGGGAATAGGGAAGGGAAAACACTCTGTACCTGTCCTGGAAGAATAAATATAAGGGGGGTTTAGGTTTAACCTCAGTTTGAATCTGAGGGCTGGGTTTACTGTACAAAAATTGCTAGGTTAAGAAATGCCACCCAGACACCCATACCCTGACTGTCCCATTTTATATACTTGAAACAAATTTGGAAAGAGGACAATTTGGGGCTCTTTAGAGAATTAACACTAGTCCCTATAGAGTTGAGATTTTTATCAAATCAAAAATTATATTTATTTGGAAAAGCTTAAAGTAAACTATATTTTTAAAATTATAAAAGTATAATTTTAATTTGACATAATCTTAAAAGAAGTAAAAGGAAATAATCAATTGAAAGATCAAGGCTGGGGATATAGTGCTAACATGCATGAGGCCCCAGGCTCAATAACCAGCACTGTGAAAAATTAAACTTAAAAACATAGTTTAAGGGTTGAATTATCATTGAATTATTTTGTGTCTTAAGATATTTTAGATATTTGAAGAGTGGGGAAATACTTCAGAGGCAAAAAAAAAAAAAAAATTCTAGTATGGCCTGTGTCAATCATATGAAAGAAGAGGGGATCTAAATATAGTAGACAACATTCCCTCTATTATACTTACTGATATGACATTACAGTTCTGTATGAATAGGGGAATTAAATTCATCAAATTTTTCAAACAGGGCAAAATGTCCAATAAGAACTTGTTGGCGCATTTTAGACTGATTATGAGTAATTCAGCAATAATTTCTTTAAAAAATGACAGATATGTACAAATAACAAGGTAATTTTTTTGTTCTTTTTAGACATATATGAAAGTAGAGCGTATTTTGACATACACTGATTAGGGTCCCATTTTTGTGATTATATGTGATGTGGAGTTTCACTGGTGATGTGTTCATATACAAACATAGGAAAGCAATGTCTGATCCATTCTATTGTCTTTCCTATTCCTATCCCTGCTTTCCTTCATTCCCCTTTGTCTAATCCAATGAACTGCTATCGTTCCTTCCCTGTTCCCTTATTGTGTGTTAGCAATGACCTATTACATTTGGCATTTGGTTTTGGGGAATTGGCTTATTTCACATAGCATGATAGTCTACAGTTCCATCCACTTATTGGAAAATACAATAACTTTATTGTTCTTTATAGCTGAGTAATATTTCATTGTGTGTATAGACCACATTTTCTTTATCCATTCATCTGTTGAAGGGCACTATTGGTTTCGTAGCTTTGCTATTGTGAATTAAGCTACTATAAACATTGATGTGGCTGCATCACTGTAGTATGCTGATTTTAAGTCCTTTGGTATAATCCAAAGAGTGGGATAGCTGGGTCTAATGATGGTTTCCATTCCTAGATTTCTGAGGCATCTCCATACTGCTTTCATAGCAGTTGTGTCAATTTGTAGTTCCACCAGCAATGTGTGAGTGTACCTTTTTCTGCACATCCTCGCCAACATATATTGTTGCTTGTATTCTTGATAATTGCCATTCTGACTGGAGTAAGATGAAATCTCAGTGTAGTTTTAATTTGCATTTATGTAATTGCTAGAGATGTTGAACATTTTTTCATATATTTGTTGACCAATCATATTTCTTCTTCTGTGAAGTTTTTGTTCAGATGCCTTGCCCAATTATTGATTGGGTTATTTGGGTTTTTGTTGTTGTTGTTTGTTTGTTTGTTTGTGGGTTTTTTTGGTATTAAGCTTTTTGAGTTTTTTATATATCCTGGAGATTAATGCTCTATCTGAGGTGGAGGTGGCAAAGATTTTCTACCATTCTGTAGGCTTCCTATTCATGTTCTTGATTTTTTCCTTTACCGTGAAGAAGTTTTTCAGTTTGATACCATCCCATTTATTGATTCTTGATTTTACTTCTTATTTTTTAGGAGTATGTTGAGAAATTTGTTTCTTAAGCCAACATGATGGCCATTTGGGCCTACTTTTTCTTCTAATAAGCCTGGTTTAATGCCTATGTCCTTGATCCACTTTGGGTTGAGTTTTGTGCAGGGTGAAAGATGGGGGGTTAATTTCATTTTGCTACATATGGATTTCCAGTTTTCCTGGTACTATTTGTCCAAGAGGCTATTTTTTTCTCCAATGTGTTCATGGTATCTTTGTCTTGTACAAGATAACTATTTTTATGTGGGTTTGTCCCTGTGTTTTCTATTCTGTTCCATTGGTCTTCATATCTGTTTTGGTCCCAATATCATGCCATTTTTGTTATTATAGGTCTGTAGCATAGTTTAAAGTTTGGTATTGTGATACCTCCTGCTTCACTCTTCTTGCTAGGATTGCTTTGGCTACTCTTGGTCTCTTATTTTTCCAAATGAATTTCATGATTGCCTTTTCCATTTCTATGAAGAATGTCATTGGGATTTTAATAAGAATTGCATTAAATCTGTACAAAACTTTTGGTCGTATGGCCATTTTGACACTGTTAATTCTGCCAATCCAAGAGCATGAGAGATCTTTCCATCTTCTAAGTTCTTCAATTTCTGTCTTTAGTGTTCTATAGTTTTCATTGTAGAGGTCTTTCACCTCATTTGTTAGATTGATTCCCAGGCATTTTATTTCTTTTGAGGCTATTGTGAATGGAAAGTTTTCTTAATTTCTCTTACAGCTGATTCATCATTGATATATAGGAATACAATTGATTCATGGGTGTTAAATTTATATCCTGCTACTTTGCTGGATTTGTTTATGAGTTCTAGAAGCTTTCTGATGGAGTTTTTGAGTCTTCTAAATATAGAATCATGTTATTAGCAAATAAGGATAGTTTGAGCTCTTCTTTTCCTATTTGTATCCCTTTAATTTCTTTCTTTTGTCTAATTGCTCTGATTAGGGTTTTAAGAGCTATTTGAATAGACATGGTAAAAGAGGGCATTCTTGTCTTGTTCCAGTTTTTAGAGGGAATGCTTTCAATTTTTTTTTTTTTTTAGAATGATGTTGGCCGTGGTTTTAGCATATACAGCTTTTACAATGTTGAGGTATGTCCCACTATCCCTAGTTTTTCAAGTTTTTTTTTTTTAATTTTTATTTATTGATGGACCTTTTCTTTTATTTATTCATATGCAGTGCTGAGAATTGAACCCAGTGCCTCACACATGCTAGGCAATCTCTCTACCATTGAGCTACAACCCCAACATTTTTCTGGTGTTTTGAGCATGAATGGATGCTGAATTTTGTCAAATGTTTTTTCTGCATCTATTGAGATAATTATGTGTCTTTATGTCTATTGATATGATAGATTTCATTTATTGATTTCCACACATTGAACCAATCTCCACAAGATAACCTTAAGTCCAATGTAATTTAAGACAAATGAGGAAATCTAAGTGACAAGCAATGGAAGTTTCATTAATAAATGTATGTTTCTATGCTCATAATATGATCATACTGCTGTAATTAAACCTATTTTTTAGAGAAATTTCAGGAACAATATTTAGAAATGAAAGTTTATTATTTAAATATGTATAGATACACATAAAAGAGTGTGTTGAGAGTTTACATCTTTTACAACAGAAATGTCCTTGTCATTTAATGCTTTCACTTGCCTTAATATTTTCAATGAGTTATTTTATATTTTATTTTGTCACTAGAGACTGAAATCAGGGGTGCTTTACCACTGAGCCTCATCTTTAACCCTTTTTGTATTTTTTTTTTTTTGAGACAGGTCTTGCTAAGTTGCTTGGGGGTCTCACTAAGTTATTGAGGCTGGTCTTAAACTTGTGATCCTCATGCTTCAGCCTCCAGGATTGCTAAAATGATAGGTGTGTACCATCATTTCTCACACAATGTGCTTTTTTTTAATTGTGAATACAATAAAGCTCTAGAATGATATAGACCAAAAGAACTTCCTGAAATAATGAAACATTCTCTGCATATGCTGTACAATATGGTTGCCATTGTCAACATTTGGCTACTGATAGCTTAAAGCATGGCTAGTGTGACTAATTAGTTATTTGTGGCTACTGAAAAGTAACTATTGGCCAGCATAGTTCTAGACAACAAAAATATGCCTGATTAGAGAAAGCGAAACATGGAGAGAGACTTTTTGGATAGCAAGGCCTTTATCATATGATCTCTATAAATCTTCAATATAATTGTTACTATTTTTCAGATGGGAAGACTGATGTTCAGCGAAAATAAGTGTTCTGCCCAAGGTTTTATAGCTGGAATGTGAATCTAGGTGAGAGACACCAAAATCTTAATATTTTCTGAGAATATGGGCTGGTGTATAATGCATATAACCATTTTTCTATTGTTTGACATTTATGTTGACTTCAGTTTTTTTATTTTTATTTTTCAGGACTCACTATTCATTGAGA
Organism: Marmota monax; assembly: GCF_021218885.2. Lineage (NCBI taxonomy): Eukaryota > Metazoa > Chordata > Mammalia > Rodentia > Sciuridae > Marmota > Marmota monax. The sequence continues at coordinate 4,753,837 of NW_026695222.1, read as the reverse complement.
TGAACATTTTAAAATATAAGCCATTGTCTGCACAACTAAAGACATATGTTAAAGAGGTTATATGAATAACCTTATAGTGAAAGAATATATAAATATTGCAAATGACTTTCAGGAGTATTTACACTCTCAATTGGGTTAGAGAATATCTACTATAACTACTTAATTGTGGTCATTTAAGGATTTCTTAGCTGATTCAAAGACTTGAAAGATACTTGTTTTAAAATTTATACTTATTTAATTACCACAATTGAGACTGAAACTTTTTCCATATATTTCTTTTGCAAGTTGTCTGCTCCTGTCCTGTTATAAGACCATAATGTCCCTACTGTCCAAAGGTCTCCAGGTTATATATTTTCAGAAGTTGCAACCATTGAAAAGGTGTATTAAAGAAAATTGAGCCTTATAGGTTTTTTTTTCCTTTTTAAATTCAAAGGCATAAAAAAGTATCCCTTGAGTAGCTTCAAAAGTAGCTTCCCAAATGCCCAAATCTGCCCAACTGGGAGATTCTTTATTATATTTGTATGTGTGTGTGTGTGTGTGTGCTGCTTGGAAATTAACCCAGGGCTCCCCACATGCTAAGCACATGCTCTAACACTGAGTCACATTCCCATCCCCTAGGAGAATCTTAAAAAGCTTGTGGGTATACAGAATGAAAACTAAATAATAACAATATAAAGAATAAAGACTCACCATGATCAGCGATTCCCTTACAAAATGATTAAAGATTAACTATGCCAGTATATTTAAGTTTTTATTTACATCTCTATCTTCTTGGCAGGTTAATTCAGGGGGAGGAAAATTTATTAGCTTAAAAGATGCTGACCTTGGATATGAGAGAAGACATCTATAAAATATAAATATAATTTGATAGCCAAAAAATCAAATTTTATAACATTTCAGGATCCTTTCACTGTGTAGAGTGATTTCATTCTATGGATTAAAATTCAATGATGATGATAATAGGGGTTAACTTCACACTGGGGTTAATAGCTAATTAGTGAATCTCAAGTGATAATTATCCATAAAATGAAAAGCAGTGAGAAACTGGGAAAATCAGCCATTCTTCCTGGTTTCTTATTTCCCACTAGCAACAAATGATAGTTCCTGTTGTTTGGTGTGTATATTTTTTAAGGGACTCAAAGGGAAACCTAAATAAAAATGAATATTTTGACTAGCTACATAAAGTTGAAAATGCACAATGGTACTGAGGAAATGCAATAAAATCTAGAAGATGTGCTTCTCAATCATCTCAGCATGAAGTAATATGTTGGGTCACACTGGCCACCACCTTGCTCAGGCTAAGATTCCTTAAGTGAGAGAGAGTATATTTTATAACTAATTAAAAGGTTGATACTTGGCATTACCTCATCTGATTTATTCTCAATTTATTCTCAAGGAAACTTTTACTGCATTGGAGCCCTGGAGATTCACAAGGAAATCACTCAGGTGAATAGAAAAATAAACCGTGTTACATCAGGCAATGGGATATTATTCAGTGCCAAAAAGAAAGAATATATTATGCCATGAAAAGACATGAAGAAATTTTAAATGCACAGCACTAAGTGAAAAGGACAATCTCAAAAGTCTGCCCAATGCATGATTCTAACTACATAACATTCTGGAAAAGGCAAAACTATGGAGAAAGTAAAAAGATCAGTGATTGTTTGCCAGGTGTTTAGATATAAAGGGACACAGATGGAGCACAGGAGATTTTTCCTGTAGCTAAAATAGGCTATATTAAATTGAAGTGGTAGGTACATATCAAAACATTTGTCCAGACCCATATAATGTACAACATCAAGAGTGAGTTCTAATTGTAAAATATGGATGTTGGCTGATCATGAAGTGTCAGGTTCCTTCTTTACAATAAATGTACCAGTTTGTTGGGGAATATTGGTAATGAGGGGGGCTATGCATATATGGGGACAAGGGGTGGGTGAAAAAGCTGTATTTTCTTTTCAACTTTGCAATGAACCTAAAACTTTTCTAAAAATATAGTCAGAAAATATCTACTTATAAAGAATATGTCTAATATCTACTTATAAAGAATATATATTTTATAGTGAGATATATTTATAAATATATATATATATATATATATATATATATATATATATATACATTCTTTCTAGTCACTATTTCCAATTTTCTAGGCCAATTTTCTCTTCCTGCTCTCTTTTGTGCATTGCTGGGGATGGAACCCAGGGCCTTGCACATATTAGGCAAGTGCTCTACCCCTGAGCAACATCACCAGTCCACTCTCCTGCCCTTACTGGCATCCTGGATAGATTCTAAAACTTGGCACTTTCCGATTAGTCAGAATAGGCTAAGTTACACTAACGTAACAAATTAATCTTAAAATATCAGTGGCTTAGCACATCAAAGGTGCATGTTTCACTCACACAAAGTCTCTTGAGGGACTGGTGACTCTGCGGGGCAGCAGGTGTCCAAGTGATGACTCACCAATCCATCTGCTTCCACATTACAGATCCCTCATCTCAACATATGGTTCCCAATGGGGCAGAGATCTGCACTTTGACAACTGAATCTCAGGCCTGGAATTCTCTTCATTTCAAATGTTGAAGATTTATTTATCATGCGTTTCTTTGCCCTAGTTTTTAATTTTTCAAAATATTGCATTAAAACATTCATCATCCAGATTCCTGAGTTTTGGGATGGCCCCATAAATTCTGTGCCTGAGGCAAATGCCTTCTTGTCTCTCCCTAGTCCTGGCTATGCTTGGATGGAAACACTCCTTGATCAGCAACCTGTCCATGGGATCTGTGGCCATGAGCTCTGTCCTCTGGAGCTTCTTCCTATTCCACCATCCTTTCAGCCATATTTGAAAAAGATATTTAGGAAAAAAAAAATCCTTAGGTTGTGTCATATCTGAAAGAGTTCCAGGTGTATGCTTTGCTTGGCGATACATTTCTCTCCAAAACTTAGCAGGTTTGAATCAATTTATTTTCAATTATTTCCATGTGACCATATGACCAATGACAATGATTGGGGTCCTCCTAGGAGGGCAAAACATGTTATTCTACATAAATAAAATGCACTAATTTGGGCTGGGATTGTGGCTCAGAGGTAGAGCGCTCGCCTAGCAGGGGCGGGACCCGGGTTCCATCCTCAGCACCACATAAAAATAAAGGCATTGTGTTGTGTCCATCTATACCTACAAAATAAATATTAAAAATGCACTAATTAAAAAAAAAAACTCTTCCTTAGTTATGATTCTTAAGCCCTATTTCACTTGGGTGATTCAAGTGGCACATCCCATTTTCAATTTCATGGTGCCAACCCAGAGAGTAAGTGCTTCCAAAAGAAGGTAGCCCACTTACTTATCTTTGCCTTGAGTCATTTTATCCAAATAAAAAGTTTTACTGTACCTACCCTTAGTCTCCCTTTGCATTGGAGTCTTTTAACCAACTAAAAGATTATGTGAGTATTTTGTTGCAAAGAGCCTTATTATATTTAACCTCCTCCCTTTTGGAGGAAACTGGAAGCAGAGAGCTTTTTTAAACCTACAAGTATCTGAATTTATAGAAACTTTCTATTTCTTCTCATATCTACTTTCAAAATGCCAATAGTTTTCTGAGTTTATGTCTTTCTTTTAACACCTTTGCCAAATGCAGCCAATAGCAATCTGCTTCTAAGGTTCTATTTTCTCACCTCCTCCTCTGGAAATACAAATCCATTAGACTTTTATGCATTCTGTGGTTGGTACACTAATGACTTGGAAAATGCCTATACCCTAAACTCTAAAAACTGTAAATATGTTATTATACATGGCAAAAGGGAATCAAGGTTGCAGATGGAATAAGATTGTTGCTAGCTAACTTTTATGATGTTTCACCATAGATAAAATTTTATCCATCATTCCTGGCTCATGACTTTCTCCACAAATCAGGCCATAGAAATTAGAATTTTTCTTCCCCAAGGCAAGTCATAAAAACTCTAATCTTTTCATGCCTTTCTGTTTTGGAGCCGGACATTCTCTAACCTGTCCTTGTCTGATAGTAGATCAGAAGTCCCTCTTCATTTCAGAGGGGTCTTGTTCCATCCCCTGGAGGAAGGAATGCTGCACAGAGAGGTCAAGAAGAATCTGAACAGACAGGCATTTCTGGGTTTTCCCACTCAGTCTATTAGCATTAGATCACATCCATTTTGTTCAATCTCATTTCAACCTGGTTGTCCATTCAGTGAAGTCTCCATAAAATCTCAAAAGGACAGAAAACTTCCACATAGCTGAATATTCAAAGAAGGCATGAAAGATATAGGCCCTTTCTCCCAAACCTCACCCTATACATCTTTTCATTTGCATCCTTTGTAATATCCTTTACAGTTTACCCATAAACATAAATAAGTGTCTCCCTGAGTTCTGTGATCCACTGGAAGAAATTAATTGAACCCAAGAAGAAGGTTGCAAGAACCCCAGTTTATAGCCCTTGGATTAAAAGCATGGGTAAAATAACAGGGCTTATAGTTGGCATCTAAAATGTGAGGAGGAGCAGTCTTGGGGATCAAGCCCTCTGCTTGCGAGATCTGACACTCTCTTATGTAGAGGATATCAGAGCTGAATGGGGTGAGAAGACACCCACCTGGAGTCTACTGAAGAATTGCTTGCTTGCTGGTGAGGAAAAAATCCCCACAAGTTTTGGGCTCATAGAAATGTGCTGATTGTAGTGTTCACTTTCTGTTTTTTCCTGATATACAAACTTATAATGGAGAAATGATTCAGTATTCTCTAGGTGGACCTTATCTTATCACATGAGTCCCATGAGTGAAAGAGGGAGACAGAAGAGTTAGTCAGATTCAACATGAAAAGACCTAGCTTGGTGGAGGAAAGGTATAACAAGCCAAGGAATGTGGTGACCTCCAGAAGTTGGGAACAGCCCTCAGTCAACAGCCAGCAAGGACATGTAAACCTCAGACCTACAACTGCAAGGAACTGGATTCTGCCAACAACTCAATGGAGCCAAGAAGTGCATCCTGCCCTGGAAACTGCAGAAAGAAATGCAGCCTGCTGACACCTTGATTGTATTGAGAATTGAGACTCCTATAGAACTTTTGCACTATAGAACTTTAAAGTAATATATTTGCACTGTTTGGGGCCTATTTGTGTTATCTCATTAAGGCAGTTATAGAAATCTAATGCATGTCCTAACTTATCTCTGACAACAGTTCTAACAAATATTTGGCTCCCTGTGTACACTGTGTCTACAGACTCTGACACATTTGCCCACTACCTAACTGATAAACTTCTGCCAAGTATTTTAGGTTTCTGTTTTGGTGGCCCCCTCCTTCCAGTATCAATTTCTATATTAATCAGAGTAGTTTCAATTGTCCTGTGATTTCAAATTAACTAAGAATCACAGTGTCATGACCAAGGTTATTTTCTTTCTCATGCCAAGTCTGCTTTGGGTCCAGCAAAACTCTAGGACATCTCCCTTCCAAAAGGTGACTCAGAGAATCAGACTGTTTACATGTTGTGACTCTGTTTAATCTAATATATATCATTCAGGGGGTCACAGCAAAGAAAGAAAACAAATGGTGGGTCTCCAAGGACTTTTACTCTTAGCTCAAAAACAACATTTGCTCATAGTCCATTGACCAGAATTAATATACAGCTTTACTCAATTCCAAGAGGGATGAGAAATGTAGTCTATTTGTGTGTGCCCAGAAGGGAAGAATTAGATATTTGTTGTCACTAGTAATGTCTTTCTACACTTTGTTATTTTAAAAGAATTCAAATTAGCCCTGTAGCTCATGCCTGTAATCCCAGCAAGTTGGGAGACTTGGACAGAAGGATTGCAAGTTTAAAGACTGCCTTATCAACTTAGTGAGATCTTCAGCAACTTGTGAGAAACTTTCTAAAAAAAAAAAAAAGGTGGGGGGTAGTCCTGCTGCATTTAGCTCAGTAATAAAGCTTCTGAGTTCAATTCTCAATACAAAAAAAGAAAAGAAAAGAAAAACAGATTTTTTTTCAATTTAAAACTCCAAATTCAATTTAATCCTTATTTAGAGGTTTTCCTACCGCCTAATTTAACTTAGAAAGTTGGAGGGAAAGAATGAGATTGTTTTCTTTCCCACCTTCTGGATTCCAAATCTTTTGTTTTAATAGAATATTGAGGAATAGGAGAAATGAAAATAGATATGGCTGTCTACTAGTGATGGGATGTGCCCCAGTCTGTCTAGGACAGGAATGCTGCTGATCACCTGTTTGAGGTGATCTTCATTACGATGGTGGTAAGCTGTTTTTAGAAGGATATTCAGCATTTTCTGCCCATGCCCCACTTAGCATCCCTTGGTGAGCAGCAACAAAGTCTGCCTTTGCTCTAGTTCATTGTGTGGGTTGAATATTGCAATCCTTGAAGTAGACATTTGGTTTGCTTTCTTTTCTGTCTTTGCGCTTCTTCATGCATGGCCATTGCTGAAGCCTCTTATGTGCCTTTGTGTTGGTCAGTTTTATGTCCCTGTGACCAAAATACCTGATGTGATGAATTTAAAGGAGGAACAGTTTATTTCAAAGATTCAGTCCATGATTGGCCAGCTCCACCTCTCTGGGTCCAACGTAAGGTGGAACATCATGGCCTAAAGGCATAGTGGACGAAAGCAGCTCACCTTCCACAGGGAAGATGTACCCTTCCAGGCCACAGCCTCAGTGACCCACCTCCTCCAACCCTGCCCCATTTGACTATGGTTACCACCCAGTTAGTCCATTCAAACTAGAATGGACTAATTAGATTACGGCTCTCACAATCTAATCACTTCCCTTCTGAACATTCCTGCATTAACACAGGAGCTTTTGGGGAACACCTCACATGCAAACTATAACACCCCTCTAAGAGTCTCATAGAAATGGAATATGGTAAAGATTGCTGCCATCTTCTTGCCAGAATACCTCTACCACAGTCCCTTCCTATATGGGTCTTCTTTACCATCCCACCAGCCCAAGATCTTGTCATCAGTCCCTATCTCCAGGTGAGAAGCAGATATTATATTTAATTTCTACCTAGCCGCCATTACTCTGGGGCTACATCTCATGCCCTCCCAAGAACTTCCTCCTCAAGCTCCAGTTATCTATAATTCCACAAAGTAGCCCAGCATGTTTTGTAGCCCAGCTGTCTCCCAACTAGATGCCCAAAGAGATGACAATCTTCCTCTCTAATGGGTAAACCCAAATTTTTAGGAGTGATTTACTCCAAGCATCTTTCTTTCTTTGACATGGCATAGTACATTCATTCATCTCCTTTCTCTAATGAACAGTAAGGGGAAAGTCATAGTTCTCCTTGCTAATTCAGCAATGAGGATGCCAAGTTTTCTTGCTCTGATCTCTCTAGGAAAACAAAATGAATATAATCAATAAAACACAACAATGCAATAAATGCTATATAAAGCCATTCCTTTATAGTACTACATTATGGAAGTTCAGGGGAAGAAATACTTAATGAGAACTAGAAATAGTAGGAAAAGACTCCTGAGTTAGCATTCATTGCATTCCCCTCCCCCTCCTCTTTCTTTTCCTCTTCTTCTTCCTCTTCCTCCTCCTTTTTGAACTGAGTTTTTAAATTTTTAATTAGTTTTCATTAGTTACACATGACAGTAGAATGTATTTATGCACTTTGATATATCATTCATAAAAGGGTTATAATTTCTCATTTTTCTGATTGTACATGTTATAGAATCACCTTGGTCATGAAGTCTAATATGTACACAAGGTAATGATGTCTGTTTCATTCTACTAACCTTCCTATCCCCATATCCCTTCCCCTTCCTTCACTCCCCTCTATCTAATCTAAAATAACTCTATTCTTCCCTATGTCCCACCCCTTTATTGTGAATTAGCATCCACATGTCAGTGAAAACATTTGGCCTCTGGTTTTTGGGGATTGGCTTATTTTGCTTAGCATGATATTATCCATCTCCATCCATTTACCAACAAATGCCATAATTTCATTCTTATTTAAAGCTAGGTAATATTCCATCAAACATACATACCACATTTTCTTTATCCATTCATCTATTGAAGGGCACCTTAATTGGTTCCATAGTTGAACTATTGTGAATTGAGCTGTTATAACATTGACATGGCAGCATCACTGTAGTATGTTGATTTTAAGTCCTTTGGGAGTAAATCAAGGAGTGGGATGGCAGGGTCAAATGGTGGTTCCATTCCTAGTTTTCTGAGGAATTTTCATACTACTCCAGAGTGGTTGTACCAATTTGCAGACCCACCATCAATGGATGAATGTACATTTTTCCCCACATCCTCAATAATATTTATTGTTGTCTGTGTTCTTGATGATTGCCATTCTGATTGGAGTGAGATGAAATCTTAGAGTAATTTTTATTTGCATTTCTCTTATTGCTAGAGATGTTGCATAATTTTTCATACATTTGTTGATTGACTGTATATCTTCTTCTGTGAAATGTCTGTTGAGTTCCTTAGCCATTTATTGATTGGGTTATTTGTGGGTTTTTGGTGTTAAGTTTTTTGAGTTCTTTATATATCTTAGAGATCAATACTTTATCTGAGGTGCATGTGGTAAAGATTTTCTCCCAATCTTCAGGCTTTCTCTTTCCATTATTGATTGTTTCTTTTTCTGAGAAGAAGCTTTTTAGTTTGAATCCATCCCATTTATTGATTCTTCATTTTACTTTTTGTGTTTTAGGGGTCTTGTTAAGGAAGTCAGATCCTAGGCCAACATGGTAAAGATTTGGACCTACTTTTTCTTCTAGTAGGCACAGGGTCTCGGTTCTAGTGCCTAAGTCTTTGATCTATTTTGAGTTAACTTAGGAGCATTTAACCATTGAGCTTCATCCCTAGTCCTTTTTATTTTTCATCTTGAGACAGGGGCTCCCTATGTCCCTTATGGTCTAAGTTGCTGAGGTTGGTCTCAAACTTGCAATCTTCCTGCCTCAGTCTCCCAGGTTGCTGAGATGACAGGTGTGTGTCACTATGCCTGTCTCACATTCATTGAATTCTTATAGTTGCCAGGTAGTGTGCAAAGAACTTATGATTTTTAATTGTATGTGCCAATTTGGCTGAGCCAAGGGATGCCCAGATATTTGGCCAAATATTATTGTGGTTATGTCTGGAAGGGTGTTTCCGAATGAAATTAATATAGAAATTGGTTGACTGAGTGAAGCAGATTTCCCATATAATTTTGCTGGACTTCATCCAATCCATAGAAGACCTGCATAGAATGAAAAGGGGAGTAAGAGGAAGCTCATTCTGCTTGACTGCTGAGCTAGACATTGGTTTTTCAGAACTTTAATTAAAACATTGGCTTTCTTGGGTCTCTAGCCCACCAAATTTCAGACCTGAAGTCACACCATCAGCTTTCCTGGTTCTCAGGTCCTCTGAACTGGACTGAAAATGCTCAGTAGTTTTCCTGAATATCCAGCTTGCTGCTGCAGATCTTGGAACTTCTCAGCCTCCATGATCATGTGAGCCATTTCCTTATTCTCCCCCCACCCGCCTCTCTCTGTCTCATTGTTTGATTATACTTCTCTGAAGAACCCTGAGTAATACAGCACTTTATATCATATAATCCTCAAATTAGCTCAATGAATAAGATGATTTGATTATCTCTCTCTCTCTCTCTCTCTCTCTCTCTCTCTCTCTCTCTCTCTTTTTTTGATGAGTAAACCAAGGTTCAGTTCAACAAATAGACAGAGACTCAGGTAAGCTTATTTCTTGAATCACTTGGCCTGTGGGTTCTCGGTTCTCTGAAAGAAGAAAGACTGGGAGAATGTGAAAGCGAGGGGGGATGGGAGAGGACATTCCCTTTATAGACTTAATAAGATGGGAGTGGGGATAAAACTTCTGTGGGTCAAGAATTCCAGGATAATGTCCTGCCTAAGATTTCTATGGCATTTGCAATGGTGTCTTCTGGGGGTATGTATAGGGGAGGGGTTGTAAGTGGAAAAGAGACACTTTTCAATCCTCTGTGGTATAATTACAAGAAGAAAAAAAATTAGTTCAGCAACATTATAAATAAACAAAGATTCTTTGAGGATGAAATCTTGGTGAGGCATGTTCTGTATGGTTTCCATAGAGCTCGACATTGGTCTGGGCCTATAATTAAAGGACCAATGTTATTCCTAATCTTAACAAAATTGTGGAGAAACTAAAGTGAAAGAAGCCAACTTGATGGTCTTTACCTAGATTCACCAACACCGTACCTGAAAAACTCCATTTTACTAGTGAGTGAGTCCCTCATCCATGCCTACATTTAATTCTACTTAATTCATTTCTGATTCTATTTACTTTTATTTTTCTAAATTTAGACCAAAAGGCTGAGTCAACCTAGGTTTAATGGCCATAATCAGTTGGGCCTGGCTCATTGAAATAGTACTGCTGTGCCCTCATGAGAATGACATTAAAGTAGCAAAAGAAAAATGTGCTCAAAACTATTAACTAGATGAAACCAGATGAAAAACTTCACTGCCCTATAAAAAATAGTGAGGAGTGTTTGGGTACAACATCTGGTCATGGAAATGTTACCATGGGGGTCTGTGACCACAAGTTCATGTATTATGACCTAAAGAATTTCAAGCAAGTTATACACAGTAGTAGGAAGTAGAGAAAGAAGAAGAGAAAAGGGGACACTTTCAAGGGAGAAATGGAGAAAATGGCTTCTCTCAGAAAGGGGATGAATCATGTGCCACTCATTCCCTCCCTCAAGTTTTATTGGGGATCCTGGGGAAGTTTCCAGAGAGTCGCATGCAGGTCCACCTCCTGACTTTGGACTGAGAGCAGGATTGCATCAGACTTTCAAGTTCCCTCTACACATGATCTTACTCCGTGGAGGGGAAATTTTACTATTATAATGACATGCTAAAGATCCAAAGGCAACTCTGGGTCACCTTGGTTCTAATTGGAACTTGCTCTTCTGGAGTTTATGATTGGTGAGCTTTGCTTTTAATTACCTTGTTTCCCTGATTCCTGGTATCTGGTCTGTGTAAAGGTCACAGAAATCCCCACATCAGGATACTTATAAGCTTTTCTTATGTGGAGAGAGGAATCTTTGGGTCTGCATTTCTCCTACAGATAAGAGGTAGTTAGCTGAGGAACATAGCACATTCTATTGACTTAAGCCAGGACAGAGCCTGAGTAGCTTTAAGTAAATTGCTTTTTAAAAGAAACCATGTGGAAGTCAGCACAGTAGGCCAGTATACATAATTATCCTGTTAACCCCATGTTCCCAGTGCTCTTGTCTGCCTGCCACCTACCAAGGAGCAGAGAGCAATGGATGCTGTCTAACCAGTTGCCATTTCCAGAGATCTAGAACTGCATTTTGGGGCTGAGAGCAATAGAATGACTTGAAAGGAGCATCACAGAAACTATTGACATTTTGAATAGTGTTTAAAACAAGGAAAACAGTCTCAAAGAGATGCTTTTCCTTGAGATCTTCAATGTGCTACCTGGTAATTTCCAGAATTATTATTCATTCTCTTTTTTCAAATAATGAGTGTATTCATTTCTTCAAGGTGTTAGAGAGTTAATCCAAGTAATAACTAGTAGTTTCTCTCTTTAAATACATCTTACAACTAGTTTCTAGATGTTTTAGTTTGCATAGTTTCTGAATTATGTCACCTGTGTATACTTCTTGCACAGCCTCTGTTATCAGGTTTTTTTGGTTTTCATCTTATTTCCCAGGATAAATTCAGATTTCAAAACATACTTTTAGAAATGCCTCTTTTCATCATCATAAATTTGAAATATTTTCTCATTTATCCTCAAGGTTTAGTGTATATAACTTTTTTACTTTGATCTATGTACCCTTCTGTCTACTATATGGCATATTTTGACCTATATATTATATCCATATTTAAACTATAAGTACTATATTTATTTATATTGAATTATATATATGTTCATATATGTTTCATCTCTTATGCTATTTATTATATTGGCAGCCAGTATCTCTAGGAAATACTTAATAGACATACATTTCATATAATGTTTTAAATTATATATATTTAGACATAGAAGTGTAACTCAGTGCTATAGTACTTGCCTCCTATGCACAAGGCTGTGGATTTCATCCCAATGCTATAAAACTATAGTCAGTGTATAAACAGAATATATATTTATTTATTCTTCCTAAAACCAGGATTAATCAAGGCATCATTCTATTCATAAGAGCCATAATATCATTTCATTCTCACATTGTAAGGTGTGAGATTTTCACTTACCTCACTAACAGACCATATACTTGAACACTAAGAAAATTCAGGGCCCTTGGTAATATGGAATAGAATATTACTGTTGCAGTAAAGAATTAAATTTGTGTAAGAACAAGAGCTTACTTTTACCTTCATCTCATTATCCTTCTGGATATAGCAAATAATGTCCCAGACCATGCACACTGTAATCTCCAGAATCTAAAAATATGTTTCCTGACATGGCAAGAAGGACTTTGCAGATGTGATGAAAGAATCTGAGATACTGGGGATCATCCTGGATTACCTAGGGGGCCCAATACGATCATGTTTCCTTAAAAGTGGAAGAAGAGGAAGAAAAGCATGTCAGAGTCATGCTGTGTGAGCAGTACTTGACCTGCAACCAGCATTACTGACTTTGAGAGCTAAGAAGGTCATGAACCAAGAAACGTGGGCTGCTTCTATCAGTGGAAACCTCCCTAGATTGTCCAAAAGGTGATATTAGTGATCTACCCTACCAGCATCTATAGTCTAGGTAGAGAGACACATTGTTCTGTTGTTTTTTCAATCTTTTAATCTACAAAATTATGGATAATGAAAATGTTGATTTAAGCCACCAAGTTTATAAATTATTGTTAAAGCAGCAATAGAAAACTAATACAATTTTCTCCTTTCTTTTTCTTTAAGCAAATATTTATTAAGTGCATTCCATGCTTGATCTTGAAAATTAAATGAAATATGAGCTAGAAGATGGAAATTGTTACTGTTCTTTTTCTGTTTTAAATTTTCCTAGTGAAGAAATGTGTCCCTTTCCCTCTTACAAGTCGACCTAAAACAAAAGAGAACAAGTGGAAGAAATGTGATTCCACAATCCTTGAATGTATTAGTAAGGATTGTAAATGTCAACGAAGATCAAATGGTGATCCAGGAATATTCTGAGAAGACACCCCATTGCAGTAAATCTAACACCAAGACAGTAAAGTACAGTTCTCCAAAGAGTATGGCCTACTTTTGAGAACTTTTTTAATTTTTTTTTTCTGAAGTGGGATTATAATTTACTTATGATTTTTGCTTTGGCCAGCAGGAAGGAGGATTGTCATGGGTAGTGAGAGGTTCCCTACACAGTTTGTTACACAGAGTTAGGACTGATGATGATTCACACAGGCATGCTATATTCGTAGGAAGCGGGGTCTCAGTGTAGCAGCCTGGAGGAGAGAGACTTCACTTTGGGCATAGCCCCAAAGCTGCCTTTCCAAGAACTGGAAAGAGAAAAATGCAAACATATTCCACAAACGTCTCAGAGAAGATGTCATCAGACAGAACCAGGGGACAAGTTAGCCTAGGTAAGGTAGGGAGAAAAAGGAAGAATAAATAACATCACAAAGAATGAAGGCCATAATAAGTACAAAGAGAGAAGGATCTTTCTCAAGTGACACAGTGGCAGGCAAGAGAACTAAAAGTGAAGAAATAAAATGTAAAGAACAAAGAGTTAAGAAAGATTACAAAGAAAGTGACTAACAACTGCAATCTAATGCTCATATAATTCATCTCTGAAATAGAAAGCTGCAGTAATAGAACATAAAACATTTAAAGATAAAATCAGAAAATATTAGTGTCATAATAACTTCAAATATAAACCATGAAAAGGCATACTATCTCTCACCATTAAATATAATCATCAATGTAAAAAATATTCCAGTAAAACTATGTTAGCCCAAAGACAAAGGAAGAATGTTTTGGTAATCTTGACTAAAAAAACATTAATTGTATTTAAGGGGAAAACCATGAGGCCAGACTAAGACTTCCTCCTCACAGCCACACTTCATTTTAGAAGCAATGCTCATAATGTCCTCAAGGAAAGAAAAGATAAAACAAACATTCTGTGTAAAGCCAAGCAAATATCTAAGTGTAAAGTGAGCAGACAGACATCTTGACCTAAACTCTTCAAGGAATATGTATCTCATAATCTTTCTAAAAAGTAATTATTATAAACCAAATGTCAGCAAATCAAGATAAAAATGGAGAAAATGGAACAAATGGGTTATCAGTGAAACCATTTAATGGTAATAATAAGACTAATTTAAATGCCAATCAAACTCAGAAAATGTAGGAATTATAGGAGCAATACTTAGAAAAGGAGGAAGAGAATGGTGGAAAGATATATAACTTTTAGAGCCAGATATGAAAGATAGTATCATAAACTAGATAAGGACAGTAATACAAGTAAAGAGACATTTAAAGTTAAAAAAGATAAATACCAAAAAAAAAGACCCCAAAACCCAAAAAACAAAAACAATGTTGTGAGCAACTAAAATTTTGGATGTTGAAGGAGGAAAAGGAATAAGAAGGAAATGGAAATATATTACTTTATTCCTTATGGTAAGGAGTGGTTGTAGCCAGGGGTGATGGCACTCACCCATAATTCCAGCAACTGGAGAAGCTGGAGTAGGAGGATCTTAAATTCAATGTCAACTTGGGCAACTTAGTGATACCTTGTCTCAGAATAAAATAAAAAGGACTGGAGATGTAGCTCAGTGGTAGATGGCCCCTGGGTTCAGTTCCCCAGTGCAACACACACACACACACACACACACACACTGAAAGAAGTGTTTTTTTAATCCTAAATATAGATATTATGATATATCCAAATGACAGAGAGAGTGGTACACGCCTACAGTCCCAGCTACTTCAGAGGCTGAGGTGCAATGATCGTTTGAGTCCATGAGTTTGAGACCAGCAACATAAATTGACCCTGTCTTTAAAAAAATGCAGAGGGAGGGCACATTTATGTAGTGAGAAAAAGTATTACAAAAATTGTGACTGCTCTATAGTTCTACATGCATAGATAAAATTTATAAAATGCACTAAATTTTAAAACAATAGTGTATAAGAAATAAAAGAAAATATATGTATATGAATTTGTATACACCACTGAAATGAACCTATAGGCAAGCTAAATAAGGCCTAGGAATATGATTTTTAAAACCTTTTTTGGTACTTGAAAGCTTGAGGGGAGGCAAGTCTCACTGTATACCCTCTTCGTGACTTTCAACTTGTAACTTGTGCATGCGTGTCTTACTTTAAAATACATACTGTTGTGTCTTTTGCAAGGAGAAAATGAGTTTGCATCTTGATTTTGCCCTGCAGAATTTTACACTCCTTTGAGGTGACACAGATACACAGATAATTCTAAAACACTGAGGCAGGTGCTATATGATACAAATGTACCCCATGCTCTGGATAAACATAAGAGCCTTAATTTCTCCTGAAAGGGTTAGAGAAGCTGAGTTTTGAATGGAAAGAATGATTTAAGAGATATTTATAAAACAGTGTCAATCAATACTACTTAATGACTGACTGGAGGTGTAATGTGAGGCCCTGGAAGAAGTTTAAAAATGACTCACTGGCTCTTCTTCCAGCCACTCAGTGTATTCCAAGGCCATTCATTTTTAGTTCAGCAAATGTTTATTACTGCCTCACTATATTCCATGCACATTGTCCAGCCCTGTGAATTAGAAGTCAGATAAACAATGGTTCCTGACTGCAAGGAAAGTGAAGTCTAATGATATGGCTTGGTAGATTATAACGATGACCTCAATTACTCATTTCTGTATTCATATCTTGTATAAATGAATGTGTCCGTTTTGTCTCTCTCCCATCATGGGAAATGTGTGTATATATACATATATTATATATACATACTTAATAAATAAATATGTATTTATATGTATTATTTATATAACTTAAATTTTATATATATATAAAATTTCACTATTTTTCCTTTGCCCGTGCTTAAATGCTATATTCAACCCAGTGACTTGTTTTGGGCAGATGGGACACAAGGAGAGACATAAATTGGGCTTCTGCATTGGCACTTGCTCTCTCGAATATTTCCTTCATTGCCATGAGGCTGAAATGAAAGAAAGTCCTGTATGAACTAGTCAAAATGGACACATTCATTTTTGTTTGCATCAACATTATTTTGAAAAGAGGGAAAAGCATAAACATCCATGGATCCTTTGCCATTAATTGTCTGCAAATCTGCTACAGTGAGTAAAATGTTATATATATGAAAGAAGAATGATGGCTGCATCTCCTCCCCGGAGTCTCATGTAGGTCATGAATTTCCATAAATTAGAAAAAGGTACCCCTTCTTTGAAGCTGATTCAATTCAGGGTTTGGCAAAGGGCTTGACCAGGGACCATCTCAGGCAGCTGGGTGTCCTTGGGCAGTAGACAACCTAACCACATATGTAGTCCTGCCTTAATCCCAGGTAGGACTTTATTTAGCGTCAGAACTTCATATGGTGCTAGAAACTCAGTCATCTCATTGGTTAAGTGCTAGAGCAATTAACAGCTCAGTTCATAAAGCCGGGAAAGGGAAATTTTTTTTTTTTTTTTTTTTTTTAGAAGACAACTCTAGAATATGAGAAAAATGATTTTCTCTTTTTTGGATCATGAGCTGAAATACAGGTTTTGTAGAATTCTGTCCATATTCAATTACTTTAACTTCTTTGTTTTGGGTTTTGTTAAACCGATGATACTTTATGATTTCTGAAAAGGAAGGTGGAGTCCTAGCATGACATCATCTGGAAAGGCAACCCAAGCAAGTCACTAGGCCTCTCTGGGACTTAAAATGTCCATCGAGTAGTTGAAATGATGGGATTACAGGATCCTCTAAGTCATTATTAGGTGGGAAGCTGTAAAAATTTTTAAGTATTATTACTATTGTCATTAGGCAGTACTAGGGATTAAAACCAGGTCCTTGCACGTGCTAGGCTAGTGCTCTCCACTGAGTTACATTCCCAGCCTTTTTCATTTTTGTTTTGAGATAAGGTCTTACTAAGTTGCCCAGGCAGGCCTTGAACTTGTGATCCTCCTGCTTCAGCCTCCCAAATAGATGGGATAACAAGCTTGCATCATTATGCTTTGTTAAAATTTATTATTTTTATCTTGGTCAGTGAGAATCAAAAGGGCAAAACTGACTGAAAAAGGAAGGTCAAAAAATTATTTTTGTGTGGGTGAAAATTCTGGGCTTCCTGAGACAGAGAGAATAATAAATTTAACTGAATTGTGGTTTTGTTGTGATTCCAACCACATGGAGTCAGTGAAGGAAAGAAAAGAACATTGAGTCTTGCGGAGTGTGCAATAGATATTTATATTGTAAGTTAATGTATTTTTCTAATCTTATTGTAGCATAACAGAAATGGTAGGAGCGAATCACTGTATTTATAAAACTGATTTGTTCACATTTAAAAAATGGAGAGAAATACAAAATCATGCAATTAGGCCAACAGTTGAGTAGCCTCATTAAAGAAGTGTATATATTCTCCATATGCTCTCATTTCATTTCATGTAATCTTGTCATAAACATCAGGTAAGTAGGAACAGTGCACTTGTCTATAAATCACATCCCATAGGTTAAATTCTGACATCCACTCTTCAGGTTTCTCATTTAGACCTAATAGCACATATCCCTCACATTTCAAGGGAATACTCACAGACACTTTGGCGTTAGAAAAATAATTTAATCGTCTGCTGACTTATTTTAGAAAATTCCTTCATATTTTATTCAGAAATATGTCATCATTTTATTTTTGCTATCTGCATAAAACACTTAGGAATTCATTTTACCATGACACAGAATAGCCTTTATTCTCACAGAATAATCCATTAACAGAAGTATTAAGTACTTAGCATACTATGTTATGCTAGTAAGAGGAAATAAGCCAAATAAATAGCATTCTAGGATGAGGACAGCTTTTTATGGACCTTTCAGTACTCTTAAAAAAATCGTCACTTTTTTTTGGCCATCATAATAAATTGAATTAATTAATTTTATCATATGTATATGATAATATACTAGATGACAAAAAAGAGAGATATCACTCATGAAAGCTGAAATAGGGATGAATCTCATGGACAACATGATGATCAAAAAAAAATAAAAACAGACATAAAAGAGTATATTCTGCATGATTCTACTTATGCAAAGTTCTAAAACAGGTAAAGCAATTCGATGGGGTTAGGATGGTGTTAACCTCTGATGTGGTGTTGGCGACAGGGCTGGATATCCAGAAGGGGAGTGCGTTATTCAGCTTCCCATTGCTTTGACAAAATACCTGAGAAAATCAACTTAGAGGAGGAGAAATTTATTTTGGCACATGGTTTCAGAGGCATTAGTCCATGGTCAGTTGTTGGCTCTTTTGGTATGGGCCTCTGGTGAGACACAGCTTTATGGCAGTGATGGTGGAACAGAGCTGCTCACCTTGTGGAGACTGGAAAGCAGAGAGAGAAAGAGTAAAGAAGAGAATAAGGGCAAGATACCACCCAGTGACCTACTTCTTCCAACAGTTTCTACCACCTGCAACAGTCCATTCATTTAGGAACCCATCAATGGATGCATTGATTGATGGGGTCAGCGCCCTCAGGGTCCAATCACTTCCCCTAATCCTCAGAACATTGTTGCAATGGAAACTCAGCCTTCCACACATGAACTTTTGTGGGAGATTCCAGATCTAAACTATGATAGGTAGTGATTGGGAAAGAGCCTAAAATAACCCTCTGTGCTGCTGACAATGTATTACATCTTGATGCGGTTGTTGATCACATCAGCATTTATAAAAGTGAAAATTCCCTGATTTCCCATTTAACATGGTCGTTCTTCCAGGTACAGATGTTATACAGACACAAGAACACTCACTACCCTACTGTCATCCTCGTTGTCAGTCATCATCATTGTAGTATATTTGAATCTCTACAGTCTAATCAAATACTAAGCATGGCTCACACACAGAAAATTCTACTCTTAAGCAAGAACTTTAGAATAGAGTAAAACTATCTTGTCTCTTTTACTTTTTTTTCCTATTCTCTCCACATTTAATTTAATTTAATAGTCACAATTAATTTAATAATAAAGTTGAGTGTTTTTTTTCCTCATCTATGTTTAAATTGTAAATTAATTCAATCTTTGGGTAATTTTCCTTATTTTCATTGTCTTTGGTTCTCAGTGCCTCCAATGAGTTGTTTTAGTTCCCTATCACACAAGTGATGAAGACACAAGGTTAGGGACGGGTATTCCCTGGGGCTGAGACAACTCCTGTCAGACTTGTCTGTGAGCTGTCTCATTTTTCAAAGATATATGTCTCTAATTAAGGCAGACTGGACAAATGGGCCAGTGGTGACCTCTTCATTTCCAAAGGACAGGATGTTAAGAGCTAGGTGGAAGCTGTGATTAATGGGTCACTTTAATTCCGAACAAGAGATATACTGTCCTTTCTCTAAAAAGGATATCATGTGCGGCATATTACAGCAGTACATACATACCCAGGTTTAGAGCAGCACAATTTGCAACTGTCAAGCTATGGAACCAGTCTAGGTATCTGTCAATCTATGAATGGGTAAAGAAAATTATATATATATATATATATATATATATATATATATATATATATATATATATATACACACACACACACACACACACACACACACACACACAATGGAGTTTTATTCAGCCATAAAGAAGAATGAAATTATTTCATTTGCAGGAAAATGGATGGAACTTGAGAACATTTTTGTGGAGTGAAATAAGCCAAGCATAACATCAAGGATCATATGTTTCTTCATATGTGGAATGGTAGAAAGAAAAAAGGAAAAGAAAGTTCTGGGTGTGTGTGAGATGGAGGCTGGGGGTGGAGTTTCTGAAAATGGAAAGGAGATCGGTAGAGAAAAGGCATCAGGGGAGGGAGGCGAGAAAGAGAAAGAACCGGAAAATGCTGGGGAAGGATATTGAGCAAAATGTACTGTTGCATTGTGTGCATGTACAAATATGTAACAACAAATCGCACCATTTTGTACAATAAAAAATGGGAAAATGAATAGGATATACTGTTGTCTTCTGCTAACATGGTCAAGACTATTCACCTAGAGGCCCTTGTCATTGCTATCCACGACCTTTTATATTCTGCATCAGTAAGAAGTAAGACTTTATAAAAACCTTAGTAAGGAACTGGTCACACATTGATGGTTGCTCCAGCCTTTCCTGTGGTGAATGTTAATTTAAATAACAAGATGTTTACAGGGAATTGATAACTAGCATGTGCGGCTGAGCACAGAGAGGAGTTCATGGATCTATATTGGAGAGCCAGCCTTCATAATTGGGTTCAGGTTTCCTCCTATATCAGAAACCATTCATTCCATTTTCCCTGACTCCCTCCCTGCCAAACCTTTAGCCTGGCCAGGATAGGCAATTTTCTCTGTATTTTTAGTGGACACTGGGACAGGTGGGTGGGCTTAACTTTTTTGTAGATGCTCTACTTAGTAGGGTGACTTGCCCGGCATGTGAGCCCCAACATTGAGATGCTATAGAGTTCAGGCAAAAAGAATCAGAATCCTGGGGTGGAGTTCCAGAAGTTTCCTGCAGGGGGCCTCCCTTATGTTTTCTATGGCAGAGAGATGGAAAGGATAGCAATGTTGGACTCCTGGCCACAGTAAACCTACAGTGGACTACAAGACCACAGGTCAAGGGTGGAGACATTCATCCCTTTTCGTCTTCCTTTCTGCCCAACGTGTTAAAGAAACTAGGTCATGAAGGCCAAGTGCAGGGATGGAAATCTGGGAGAGTGGGGGTAGGAAACTATTTAATGGTGAGATCCTATGCCACTCCCCTCCTCACTTCAAGGACAAAGGACTCAACTGGGCCAACAAAGAATACAGGGAGAAGACTGAATTTAATTTGATTTAACCTAGTCTAAATTCTAATACTTAAGACTTATCAAATGTACCCTAGTAGGAACCACTGCTATATTCTTAGAATATACTACCTCTTGCTGGACTCAGTGGCCCACGACAATAATCCTAGCTATTTGGGAGGCTGAGGCAGGAGGATATCAAGTCTGAGGCCAGCCTGGCCAATTTAGTTATAGCTAGTCTCAAAATTAAAAAAAAAAAAAAAAGGAAAGGGCTGAGGACTCCTAACTCAATCCTAACTTAGCAGAGGCTCCTAACTCAATCCCCATGACTGAAAAATAAAATAAAATAAAACGAATATACCTTATCTTTCTACTCTTGCTCCTACAGGCAATCTCAGTGGAATTTCCTCTAAACCATCAAGCAGGTCATTATCACAACCCGGCTTAACATCTTCCAGTGATTTTCACAACACACTTAGACTAAAGCCCAAAGTCGTCTCCATGTTCTTACAGGATTGGGTCCCTGCCTGTCTTTGTGACTCCAATTCTGCTCACTTCATGCCTCTATTTTTTGGATATGCCAAGCACATTCTCATCTGAGGACTTTTGCTATTTGCTCCTCTGGAAATGCTGCTTCCCAGATATTTTCATTTCTCTTTTCATTTAGGTTCTACTCAAGTGTTGCATACTTGGAGAGGCCATCTCTGATCCCTATAAAAAGTCCACTTCAGGGAGCATTTTCCTTTTCCTTATACACTACTCAATGTGCATGTTTTTAGAATTCCATTGTCTATCTCATCTGATAGCATCCAAACTTCACTAGGGCTATGCTTTGGTCTTTTGTTTACGTTAGTGTCCTGGGCAAAGAATAGTGATGGCACATAAAGAGTTTCAGAAATATTTGTTGAGGGCATGACTAAAACGTCATTAAGGGGAAGGAAAAGGAAGCTTTAAATGAAATTAAATTGAATTTAGGATTTAGAAAAAAACCCCACTGTTTACATTCTGCTGAGATTCATTAATAAACTGAATATTAGATTGAAGACTTACTAATAACAAAATATCAGTTACTTGGGAGGCTGAAGCAGGAAGATTGCAAGTTTGAGGTTAGCCTGGGCAAGTTAATGAGACCCTGCCTCAAAAGAAAAAAATAAAAAGGGCTGAGGATATCACTCAGTAGTAGAGTGTCCCTGAGTTCAATCCCCAGTAATAGAAAAAGAAAAAACAAAACAAAAAGGACCATTGTATCTTACATCTGCTCCCATCAAAAGTGAAGTTGATTTCTCCATGCTTTGAATCTGTGAACATGGATAATAAACTCTGTTTGGCCAATAACATGTATGGGCATAAAAATGCTTTTTTGGGCTTACCCTTTCTTGCTACTGGGAAATAGAAACTCACTGTATGGAGAAGCTTCTAAGAAATCAACCTGTCATCTTATACATCTTATGAGGCTCCAGGCAACACATCTGCAGCAACATGAATGGGCCTAAGAGAAGCAGCAAAACTGCTCTGCTTATATCAGCCAACTGCTGATTCACAGAATTGTGAAACAATTAATACTTGTTTTAAGTCACAAAGTTTGGGCGCGTTTGTTACACTGCAAGACTTACTGATATAGTATGTTTGGGTGCACTATGTATTAAGTTAAGTTCCCCTGTTTGAAACTGTCACACTCATGGATGACAGACAGCTACTTGCTTATTTGCTATGGAAGCTACTGGGGGATACCAGAACATACAAAGGAAGCCCTGGAGAATGGGTCTGAATCTAGCTATAATACTCATAGACCCCATGACCCTGGGCCAAATTGCTTAGCATTTCTGAACCTCCATTTTCTCATATAGAGAGAACAAGTCTCAAATACTGCCCTAACTTCTGTCTACTCAGTCTGATCCAAAGACCAACAATGAGAACATGATATAGCAGCATAGGGAATCTCAGGTTCTTCTCTAGATCTGAATGTAAATTGAATAAAAACCTGCAGTTTAAGAAGATAACCAGGCAATTTATGTATCTATTATTTTTTGTGTTACCACCTTGGCTTCGGCCAAAATCAACACATCTTGAAGACCCCTGAACAGCCAGTCAAGAACCAGCTTTATCTTGCGATCTGTTTTTCCTTTCCAGGCTTGTAGGGAAACTTGATCTAGGATATTTTTCTTGGCTTCCTCACAGGCAGACAGGCTCAGCTGTCTGAGGAGATTTTTTTCAAGGCTCAGCTAAAATTACAGCTTAGTAGTCTATCTGTGGAGTGGTCAGTGGGCCCTCAGCCCCCTCCTACTTAAGGGTGTCCAGTTGGTTAATTTTTGATGGTCATGTCCCTCTATTAGTACTGCCTGGAAATGGCCAGACTGTACCAGGGGAATAAGTCTTCTGCATTTCTAACTGCGAATTTGGACTACTGTTTGCACATACGTTGCCCCTCTATTTCTTAAGCTACCCGCGCAGTCAGGCCCTTTCTATCCTCCTGGCCAGACGGACCTGCTCCGGAGGTTGAGCATGCCCAGTGCAGCTGTAAGCGTGGTGGCCCCAGTCCCCAATGCGCAGGTGCCACGTCTCCGGGTTTTGGTGGCCGCCGGCCGGGAACAGGAGGAGGCAGAGTAGCCCGGGGGAGGAGGGAACCCTCTGGGAGTCCTGGAGCTGATCGTAGCTAGGGTCCACACAAAGGCTGAAGCTAGGTCCTACACCGTTAGGGCCTGAGTGTGAGTGTAACTTGAAGGCATCTGGGAGTTGTCATAGGGGAAGCTTGGGCCGGGAACTGGCTGGAGCAGAGCCCCAGCATCCCAGGGACCAAAGTCAGGGACGGGGAGTGGGGGTTGCATGTTTGAGGTTGCACTTGGGGGAAGACTTTTTGGAACCACTTTCAGTCTCAGTAGATCGGTGTAAGCTACGAGAAATAAAGAGAACATAGTAGTACTTGTTTTAGAATATTGTTTTACGGATTAAATGAATAAAAAGCATTTAGAACAGTGTCTGACAGAGTGTAAGCACTTTATGTGTTTATTAAACAAAATTTAAACAAATAAGCACTGTCCCCATCTTGGCCCACGACTCTGGGGCACCAGTTTTCACCAGTACTGTCACCCTCGGCTTTTAGCTTCCACCCCGGCCCCACGGCCCACTGCCCAGTTAAGTATCCCATCCGAGAAGGGTAATCCCCACTCTCGGTTCTGCGCCCGGCGACACACAGTGCGCAAACGGACCCCCAGGCACCCGGCACGTGCAGAGGGGAGCTGCTGGGGAGACCCCCGAGAAACGCCCAGAGGGGCGGCCTCGTCGGACGCCCCACCCACCTTCTTCCAGTACCACCTTCCACCCACTTTGGCTGCGCCGACCCGGCCCTCAAGGCTGCGCCCCGGGCCCGCTCGGCGCCCCCTCCCCGCCTCGCGGGCTCGCGGCAGCCAGGCGGCCAGCCCGGCCCCTGCCCACCCCCAGCCCAGCCCGGGCGCGCCGCACTGGGCATGCTCCGTAGCCTGGGCAGGTTGGGGCTGCGAGGCGACAGCTCGGGCTCCGGAGCCGGGAGGCGAAAACCGGGAGGGAGACTCGGGGGTTGGGGAGGAAGGATTCGCGGGCCATTGAGGGGCGGCGGGGCCCGGGGCCGGAGACTCGCAGAGCACGGCGGACGGCGCAGCCGGCGGGCGCTGCCCCGTGGGCTCGCCCGGGAGGGACACCCGAGACCCCCCGCCCTCCGCCGAGGTAAGGACCGCGAGGCGGGGAGGCGGGGAGGCCAGGGAGGGGGGGGGGCGGAGGCAGCGGGAGGGCGGGACTGAGGCGCCCTGGAGGGGGCTTGGCGGCAGCTCTTTACGGCGGGGAGGGGGTTGGTGGCGCCGGGAGCAGTAAGTGAGCTGCACCGCAAACAAGCTCTCACACACACGCGCGCACACACACGCGCGCACACACTGAGTCTCCAGGCGGCGGCTGTGGCCGCATCCCCAGCAGCAGTTCCAGGCAAAGTGACAGGTAGGAGAAGGCATTTCGGGTCCCGCCCGAGGATGCTCCCGCCCGCCCCAGCCCGCGGGGCTTGTTTGCTTTCGGCGGGTGCGTCCCGGACGCGCGCGCGCGCACCCAGATGCCCTGCTGGGTACCCAGTGCAGGTGCGGGGTGCTAAGTGCCCTGAGCGCGCGGGAGGCAGGGGACCCCGCCACCAACCCCCTTCCCCTGAAGTCATCACCTACTGGGTTTCCTCAGACTCTCCAGACATTCGCCCGCTTTTGGGCTACAAATAGCTCGGCTCGACGTGTATATGATTATTTTGGTTGGAAATAGTTGGCACCGTGCAACGCATGTAAATGTGTATGCGTGTGGATCTTCTTAACCTCTTCTGGGGAATTGAGAGAAATGATTGACCGTTTGCACTTAAAACTGCACTGACAGGCTCAGCACTCCTTGGGGGCACTGTCTGGGCCTCCTAAAACCGTATCAAGGAAGGAGACAAAAGATTGCCTTAATTTCAGAATTTTAAAGTTGCTTTTTCTTTAACCAATTAGACCCTGCCTATATAGTACAATACTTCGCAGTGTAGACTTTGTAGACTGCCGAATTGAAGTATGAAGATAAGGAATCTCCAATTTCCAAATGTGTCTAAGTGTAACTTCATCCAGAATCATAAAACTACCATTGTTTTAGAAAGAAAGGCGAATCTCTGTTCCATTTCCATAAATATCCACGTATTTGAGAGAAAACTCTTAGCATTTCTCCCCTTAACTCCTGTAAAGATTCTAGCTGTTCTGAAGCGTAGTGTTTGAGATTTAACTCGGGGTAAAGTATTCATGGTAGGTTGTCATGTTTTTGAAACCATAAATGCCATACATGCTGATCTATGAATTTAAGGTATGGCTGTTTGAAGATAGATAGCAGTTTAACAATTTTGTTTGGCTTGTAATCATATCTCTAAACATAGGCAGTCATATAATGTCCCAAAATTGAAACTGAATTTCCCTTTTAAAGAGAAATAAGGTTCATAAAATAAACATAACCAGGAAAATCAACTGGTGACTTTACCTGGGTCTTCTCCAAGGAGGTGAAGAAAATGTCCCAAGAACTGTGCTCTTCAGAATAGGAAAACTGTGTATATGTGTAAAATTTTAACTTTTATCTTTTTAGTGTTTTCAAGAAGGTTAGTTTAAAAAGGTGTGGTTGAGCTGAGAACTTAATATTTTGTATTCTTCACAATTCAGTGGCCTAACTTAGAGAATTATAATGTAAGATAAAAAATCTAGCTCAGCAGGAGTGTGTGGTATAATCCCTGACTGTGTTATGTAATCTAGAATGCTGTTTTTTTCATAGAACAAATCTTGCATATTTTTCAGATGGTGTATTGATCTATTATGTCATCTTCCTTTTGAACTACAGAAGTT
This sequence comes from Marmota monax, assembly GCF_021218885.2. NCBI lineage: Eukaryota > Metazoa > Chordata > Mammalia > Rodentia > Sciuridae > Marmota > Marmota monax. The sequence goes on along the minus strand of NW_026695222.1, from coordinate 4,727,611 downwards.
TAATAAATGAGTCCTGTCTTTGGAGAACACCTGTTTTTAGAAAAAAAAATCACATTTAAATGGTGTAGCATTTTTATGAACCCGGGAATCTTGCTGCTAGAATTAGTAACCTTCGAATGTAACATAGCATAGCTAAGGATATCATGTATTAGATAACTGATTACACTTCCCTCCAACTATATTATTACTCAGCCATCAGAACTTAGTTTTGATTTAGCTTTGATGATACCACCAGCTCTGAATTAATCCCTGTGGAAATGCTGTTCTACAAGTAACTGTCAAAACAGGATTTCAAAGTTTTCCATTTGATCACTGGGGGCACATTTACATCTGTTGGAATAATTCTACCTTTATTTTACAAATGCACACCCACGCAGTCGAGCTTTGTTCTAAAATACTCTTTTGGAAGTTTTATATTTGTGTGCCTGAAAAATGTGAGTGACGTTAAACTCCTTACATGCCCTGGAATCCTGAGGCAGTGTTTTTGCCTCATGAGATAGTGAAATCGAGACTTTAAAAAAGTATTACCAAAAAGCTTTTGCAGAAATGGATTTTTAAAATCTGAAATATCTCCTCCCCAGCAGAGACCAGTTGGTGCCTGAATCACTGCAGTTTTGTCTTTTTCAAGAATATATCTAGCTGCCTTTAGATTAATATATATTGCTGATTTTGGCAACATGGGCCAGTTATACTTGGCAATCCCAATGAGAGGGGTATTTTCCTAGGATAGTCCTAAATTCTTTTTAAGTTTGATTTATTAAGAATTGAAATGATGACTGAGTGCTTGCCTTGTGTTCATCCCTACCCCATCCTCTAAGTGAAATTGAGGTGAAATTGAACTTCCAGGGACTGTGCTGTTTTCCTGGAACCCCTCACATTGACATGCTAATTTGTGAAAGGCTTTGAAATAGGAAAGGTAGCTTCTGGGTTCAGTGTCTGTATTCCCAGTTTTTCTGATGTAACTGGCAAACTCAGATTAATTAGAATTAATGAACAATTTTTGCAGATTAGTTTTTAAAAAGTTAGTAATTAGCTACCACATTTGGTTTCTTTTTTGTTTTAGAATCATATTTTGAGAATAAATTTTATTTTTTTTTTTTGGATCTGTGCACTTAGGTAATATAGTCCTGGAAAGGAAAGCACGTGTATTTCTTATGTTTTCCACAAATGTCTTTAGTAGCAAACTCAAATATTTTGGGGTGAGTATAAATATTCTTTGAAGTTTATAGTTATTTTCAAGCAGATTGAGACTAAATGTCATTTGTGACCACCTCTAGAGTAAGGGTGAAACAGTATGTTTACCAACACTGATGACCCAGGATTTTAATGAATGATGACAATGGGTCCCCTGTAAAATTAAGAACTTTTGTGTTTGATGTGCAGAATCAGGTCAAGGACTAATGGAGATGCTTTAATGATCACAGTTGGTAATTTTGTGTCCAGATTGAAGTTCCCCAAATTGAGACTTTTCAGTTTATATTAGTGTTTGTCAAAAACCCACCTTTTTTTTTTCTGAGAGGTAAATGTTGCTTCTAACGCTGATGGGCAGTTGCAGTGGCTCTCTGTTGGGGTTCAAATGTCAAATAGATTTGGGTTAATTCTCAGCACTGACCATTCCACATCTTCCTATTTCCCTGACATACCCGGGAAATAGAACAATCTTACTTCTTTCTTTTCCTTAGTATTTGTTTTCTGTTTAATAGTTTTCTTTTGATAAACCTCACTGTTTAAAGTAGAATTACTTCCTCAAGTTAGAATACTATTTACCTTGTTATGCCTTAGAATGAAATAAAGGTTTTGCATGTTCAGGGGTTGTGATTCTTTCGCCCCACCAAATATAACAATGGATTCACTTTACTTGCAGTGAAGGTAGAACCCGGTAATGATGCATTACTGAACAGATGGAAACGAGATGTTTGCATTGTCCTTGCTAGAATTAAGCCACTTAAAAAAAAATATCATCCCAGAATGACTTTTATTTGAAAGACCAATTTTATGTGATTGCAAAACCATCTCCAAACCATAGTTTCTAAAAATCTGGTTGGACGTTTCTTTGGATGCTTCTCCTCTGCGAAATTATAGCCCAAGTTCCTAGAGCAGGTGAAAGTAAGAATGGCCTGCCTTTCAGATCACAGTGAGGAGATCATTATGTTCTGCAGAATAAATGACCAGCTGAGTTTTCTATTTTCCCTGTATGAACTCTATCAACTTTCTTTTCCATTTTCTTTATGGAATCAAAAAAATTTGAAAGGGCCATAATGCAGAAGGTTTTTCTTAGAAGACCTCTCTCCTCTACTTCATATAAACTTTCAATGAGACTGTCACACACCATGTGACCACAAGATAGTGTTGTTATCTTCTCCCCTTGACTGGGAGTCTCTTTCACAGCTGTTCTCCCATGATCCTTTGGAAAATTCCACCTCCAGCTACTGAAACACCCCTGGGTCAGGCAAATCCTTGCTTTAAGACACATTGCCCTTCTGAAGCACTCTTTTCCTCCCGAACAATTAAAGGATGTTTTTGGCTCCTTGACATGAATGAATCTAAGTAGCCATTTCCTGAGAAACAGGAAGAAAAAAGGTAACTTGAGGTAATTAATTATAAGCAGCCCATTCAGAGAGGAGCGATCACAGACCCATCTTATATTTGATATCTTTTATTTCCTTGAATAGGAGGAATTCCTCACTTCAGATCTACCCATCCCATGAAGTTCTGAGGATGTAACTTGGTGGGTCTATCAATGTAGCTGGCAAATCTGTGTTTGTCTTTACTTTCAGGTGACACTTAGGAGAGTCATTGCTAGACCTTGGCATTTAAGGAGTTGAATAGAATCACCTATATTACTATGTGAGTCCGTTTTAATATGTATTATTTTGATAAGTATATTTCAATATGATTAGTCTCTGCTGTACTTTTTAAGTATTTAATCTTACTCATTTAAAATATGATGCTAAAAAAAGCCTAAACAATTCACTAGGTTATAAAGGGGTCCATGACCCACACAAGGTGAAGAACATCTGCTCTAGAAATGCTCACTCTAAGAAGCAGCTGGTGGATGGATGCAGTGGTGATTGCAGTGTGAGTTTGCTTTCAGCAATGTAAAGTTGCTGAGACCTTCAGGCACTGGAATCAAGTTGACTGAGATCAAATCCTGACAATGTCCTGTACTAGCTATGTGGCCCCAATCATCCATCTACTCTGAGCTTCAGTTGTCCTATATGTAAAAGCAGGAGAATAATCCTATAGGGTTCTTCACAGTACTGTGTCATGAATGATTTGGGTAACGTGTGACTGACACTTTACAATTGCTAATGCCCTTCTGCTATCAGTGCTGGTAGTGTTATAGTTGGTCTTTCTTACTTGCCTCCATAAAGGCAAATAGTATTGATTTATCCATACAGATCAGTCAGTGGAAATTTCTTTAAAACTTAGAAGGAATAATTGCATGGCCACCTTGCAAATACATAATGTTCTTATCCCCCAACTGGACCATCATGAAGTGCCAGATCTTCCTTTTGACATGCCTGACTCTGTGACTACATTTGAATAGAGGGATATAGCATTAACTCAATTCTAAGAGCTTCACATCTTTGTGACTGTGGGATTTTGTAATACAACTCAGTGAGCCAGATGCCATCCCCAGGGCATCTGTGTCTCTCAGCTAGGCTTTTAAAAAAGACCATATTAAGCCATTTAGTTCTGGAAGAAGAGAAACATTCACTAGAAGAATTTGGGGATCACTGAAGTTTAGGGGAGTTGTCATGACTCCTGTTTTCCCACGGGACTTGAGTGGGAACACTCAAATTCACTACTTTGCATAGTAATAACATCAGTGAAACAAAATAGTAGAACATTTGTTGAACACTTAAAAAATATGCTACTATGTTTAATCCTTCTAACAGCTTTTTAGGTGAGTATTAAAGAATGTGCATTTGGGGAAACTGAGGCTTGCAGAGGTGAAGTTCATCATCCTGGGGAGTTAGAGATGGGATTGAATCCCAGGTAGGTGGACTCTAGAACTCCCAGCTTTCAGCCACTGTATTGTGTTACCTGCCAACAAGGGTGGTACAGGCTGCAGAAAGGTACAATAGAAAGTTTTGTGACAATTATTGCAAGTGACTGTGCTGAGATGTGACAGATAAGCTTCTGGCAGCCCTGCTGCCAAGATGGAATTGACATAGAAATTTGAGGGCAATCCTCTTCTCATCCCAGGCGCTTGTTTCTGCACTTGCCTGGGCCAGATATCTGAGGAAGGGAGGTTACTAAATACTAGTTTCGGGGAGCCAAAAAAAAAAAAAATATATATATATATATAGTATCCTCTTTTCTGGAGGAGTTTCTTATGGTTTCAGTGAGACCACTGTGGACTGGTGCCTTTAAGGGCCAGGCAAGTATCATCCCCAAGGGCACCTGACCAGGTAAGATGTCAGAGACCTCAGGGAAGCATGGGGCTTGTGTCCATTCAAGCCCTTCCTAGGGAGCAGCTGTTGACCAGATCTGCCAGATTTCTACCAGGTGGGCCCATCCAGTGCATATGCGTTTTCAAGAGAAGCATGAAATGCAGATTTATTTGGAGTGTGAAATCTCATTTTAAAATGTTTGGAAATAATTAAAATAGAAACAAACCTGTCAACCCAGGGTGTGGCCAAACCACGCATATTTCTGGAATGAATTCTTCCCAGTTGTGCCTTTTGTCAAAATTTGAGCCTTTTGTCAAATCTAAGTGCTTGGAAATATCGTGTACTGGAAAATGTCGGTGGCTTTGTTTTGCCCCTCCTCCCCTTTTTGGTAAATTTTCTGTTAAATTTCTTACAAAGGTTGTTATAGTCATTTATTTTGAGTATACCTAGAGTTCAGATTCTTAATTTCTGCCTAATTTTCTCTTCCCCATTTTTCTACAATGTGAGCAAATACACAAAGTCAAGATGCAGGATGTGGTTTTCTCTTGTATTTCAAGAATGCCTAAGTGTAGAGAAATGGGTGACTTCATTTCTGGGGACACAGAGGTTCTCTTCCACGTGTCACAGATTTGAACTCTAAACCAGTCACAGGTTGTCTCTCCTGCCATTTGGTTGTTGCTATATTTGTCGCTTAACATATAGAAAGTAGATCTGTTTCTGCAGGTTAGTATTTCAAGGTGCAGTTCTCAGAGCCCTCCTTTTCTTTTTTGCTCTTAAACGGGAAGTCATGCTGGATGAAATCAATGTACAGTCCTCTTGAGATGGGTTTCTCTCTTATCTACTGATGTACATTGATGGACAATCACACAGTCCTCTCTGGAATGTCTTTCAAGTTTTTGTTTTAAGTGGTTTAAAAAATGATATAAGCGATACACTAATATGTTCTAGTTGAAATGGCAATGCAGAAGCAAAATGTAATCTTTCCCATCTACAGCCATCCCCAGATATAACAACAATAGTTTAGAATGTCTCTTTTCCTTGGTTTTCTATGCATTTACACATGTAAGTAAATATACCTGTCCTTTTTTAATTAGACAAGCTGTATCATATTATATAAGTTGTTCTGAGACTTACTTTTATCCACTTAACTGCATATCATGGAGATATTAACATACTGGTATAATAGTTATCTCATTCTTTCTAACATTGCATAAAATATGGGAATATGTATATACCATTCTTATTTAACCATTTTAAAATTTTCAGTATTGCACACTGAAAGATTGAAGATCTTTTTCATAGGTGTTCATGCACACATGTGTAAATTTCTTGTAATTAAATTCCAAGAAATAAACCATTTTGTCAAAAGGGTATGCACATTTTAAATTTTGAGAAAGCAACTGCCAAATTGCCTTTTTAAAAGGTCCCCGTGAAATTTCTGTCTCCTAGTACCTCAAATTATGCAGCTGAACATCTCTAACCGAAGTATGCTCCACATTGTTACATCAATTTACTAATTCAGTTAGACTTCAGTTATATACAGTATACCAGGAAATGACTTTAGAAATAGACCATGTTCTTAAAATTCCTTGACAATACAATACTTAATCTAAAAGAATTTACCAGTTAAGGGACTAATATAAAAGTAAAAGTATAATAAAGAGATATATTGTAGAATCTGAGAGTTGAAAGTCTGTTTTCTGATCAGCTTGGGTAGCTGTGAAACTCTATACTTCTCTTAGTAGGGACATGTCTTTAATACTCTTGAATATGTAGCCATAGAAGTGCAGTCCTTCGCAGCCAACACAGAACAGAGGTTGATATTGAGCTGGCCAATTACATTAATTTCATTGCTAAAAGTCCTGTCTAGTTGTGTTTGTAGCTCTAGACTTCCTAATAAAATCAGGTTTCAGTATCCATGCAATTTGTGGGTTCGGACAACTGAAGACTGAAAGTGTTCAAGTATAAAAGTGTTTTTACTGAACATATGTATACTTTTTTTCTTCTTATAAATTCTTCCCTAAACAATGCAGTATAACAACTATTTACATTGCATTTGCATTATGTTGGTTATTATAATTAATATGGAAATGATTTAAACTATGCAGGAAGATGTGCATAGGTTACATAAAATACTACACTACTTTATCTAAATGAGTTGGGTATTTGCGGATTTTGATATCTGTTGGGGGTCTTGGAACCAAACCCCTGTGGATGCTGAGGAACAACTGTGTTTAATTATTGAAGAATCCCTTTTTATAGTTTCCTTAGAGAATTAGAAGATTAGAGATAATGCTATCTTATTGCGTTTCCTTTAATAGATACCTGAAATTAATTTTCATGATTTTTAGAAATGATTCATAGACAAAGGAATATGCAAATTTAAAGCTATCCTGTATTTTCATTTAGAGAGATATTTGGAAAAATGCAGAAAATCTAGGTCACCAATTTTGAATTTTTTCCAGAAGTGACAACTTTAATAACCACAATTCTTATCAATAATATAAAGTTAGTTATTGGCTACTTTTCAGAATTTTATGACGTCAACTACAAGAATTTGATTCACCTTAAAGTATCACAATAGCAGGAATAATAAGTCTTGATGTGGATAAATGGCAGAAAAACCAAATCTTGTTTCTGTTTTCCAAAAGACGGATTTTGTTCTTTCATCTGTTTTTCCAGATATCCATTTTTAAGACAAATTCTGGTTAGTTTGGCAATGACATTCAGATTCTGGTTGTGTGCCTTCTGCATGTTTATTTTTACAGCACACTGTGAATTGTAGAAATATGGTAGGATTCAGTCACATTTCCTTGGCATTGAAACTTTGCATAGTCAAGAAAGTCTGTGATAAATTTTGCTCATGAAAATGTTAAAGTGTTTCACAGTTTACAGACAATTGCTTTGATAATGTCTGTGAAAGCCCAAAGGAGGGCACCACCTGGTCACTCTTTAAACCTGTGTCCTTCAGGGCCCTGCTAAGGAATAATGGCACATATAAACCAAGTCCATAAAGGACTGCTTAAAAAGGAGACTCTTAAGAAGGTGTGGGCAGGTGTAGGGTCACAATCAGGATGAATACTAAAGAAGGATCTGGCAATGATAAGCAGCTATTACTTCTCCAAGGGAAGGGGCAAGAAGGACCATTGACAAGAGCTGTGTCCTTTTTTTGGGGGTCATAGTTAATCTGTAGATCCTTTCAGGGAGAGAGCAGGGGAATATGTATATCTATGTTACTTTCCTCCTGACTACCAAACTCTGGTAGGTACTTTCTACTAGTTGAACTCAAAGAAGCCTGAAGGGTGAGTGTGGAAGAGATTGACCAATGGATCTGCAGGGGGTGGGGTGGGGGGTGGGGGACAGATGGCAGACCCCACTCACTTGCCCTTCCAGAATAGAGGTGTGCATGGGTGAGAGTTCAGACCAGGATGGATAGCTTGTAGTCTGGTTTTGAGGACAAAAGAAAATAAAACTGCAGTTACAATGATTAAATTGAAAAAAGAAAACTGGGCATGTTCCACAGTGCCACATGGCTGGTATAAGTAGGATTTGCAGTTGGCCTTATAAGTGACATTCTTGGGAATTGCATAGGATGGGAAACTTTTTGTATTTATTTGATGAAATGGAAAAATGTAGGCTTAGAGATAGAAGAGATTCATAAAGTCTGTCAACATGGAGTTGGATACCTAAGATATAATTCCTTTGCTTTTAATATTTTATGAAAATATTTTATCTGAAATGTCAGGTACCTAGGGAAAGAGACTAGGAGGAAATTAAGGTTATTAACAGTAATTTTCCTTCAAAGAAGTCAATTTAAGTAAATCATTAGCATCACTGAGTTGAAATGAACCAGCTGTATTTTCCATTTGTTTGGCAGGTCAGTAAGACTCTGACTTGGTCTTATCTATTCTCTCGTTTTCTTGGTCCTGTTGTTGGAGAAGGTGAAGGCTGTTCTGTTTGGGATACGTGCTTGTTAAGCAGTGACACTTGATTAGAATCATGAAATTATGCTGGAAAGAGTTCATCTTTTCTTACATCCAAATTTTATGGTGTAAGAAACTAAAGCACTATTAGCAGCTGCTGCTATGCAAGTTCCAGAGTTGGCGACTCTGGGGATGTCACATCACTATTCTAACCTGAAGGAATTGCATCAGATTAATTCATTCTTGCTGTTATTATTGTAGATCTCCAAAGTCCCTAATTCCTAAAAGAGCTTTCTTGCCCTTGCATGCAAAGTTATTTTCATATATTAGGGCAGAGCTTCATGAGAGCTTCTTCCACTATTCAGCCCTTGAAATGGTGTTCCCTGTAAACATCTACATAGCTCTTGATTCTGCTCATTCTAGACTTTTTCTATGAGAAAACTCATTCATTTCCACCTATTTGAGGGAGACTCCTCCATCTCTGACCTCTTTTCTGAGCTTCAGATAATATTCCTTAGTCTGCTACAGATTTTGACCCTGAAATCTTATGGGTGCTCCAATTCACGGTGGCTAAAACAGGAATCCTTGACTTCACTACCCGTGTATGTCCAGGGATCCTAATCTTTGTAAAACAAGTCACCCATCTGTGGAGTCTACCCCATTACAATGTCTCATTTCTGTCTGCTCTTCTCTATTCCTGTTGCTACTGCCTGTTCATATCATTATTTGATGCCTTGATTGTTCTGTGAATGGTTCAGTCTGCCTCCCTGTCTCTCCGTCATTCATTCCATCATGTATTCCATTGGTTATTAAATGAACATCAGGAACTCTTAACAATGGTGGAGTTGGAGCTCTTTTCCTTGGGTTAACAGTTTCCTGGAGGAAACTGACATGTAAATAGCAACTTTACAAGTTGACATCTTTGCCTCTTGACTCCATTCCCCACAGTCAGCTAAAGTAATTTGTGCAAAATCAATCTTATAGCATTACCTCTGAAATATTCAACAGCACCTTATGGCTTTTAGAAAGAATTTGTTTCCCTAATTTGCCAAATGCAAATCCATGGCCTGAACCTTACAATGAAGTCTCAACTCCTTTATTAGCATTGCCTGTACTAAGCTTTATTAAAATTCAAGAACGACAAGGCTATGGCCACTGTTTCTTTGCTGACTTTGTACTCAATCCCATTCTTTAACTGAATCCTGTAGGCCTTTAAGAGCCTGCACAATTGCCATCTTCTCTGCAGAGCAGTCCTTGGTCAGCCACAATCCTGGTGCATGCCCCTCTTTGTTCTTCTTGTTGAATGAACTGCAAGTCCTAGCTACAACAGGACCCTCTTGGGGAGTGGGAATATCTGGTGCACATTAGAGACCAAGTTAATGTCTCTTAGATGAATGAAAAAGTAAATGCTGTTATTGCTTATTCTGCAGGATGGGTAAATTAGAAAAGCAATGAGTGAGTAAGCAACAGAGATGTCATATTTAATAAAATGAAGCCATCTATAGACTCATTACAGAGGCAAAAATTTTCCTTGATTATTTATACTGGTGGCTGAAAAAGTGGCAGAACGATCAATTTGGAGAGATGATCAGTCATTTGAAAACTCTATATTCCTTATTTCTGCTAACAGAAATCTCGATGTAGTAATATATTAATATACTACATCCAGAGAAGACATTTCCCTGAAGATAGTTTATCATTTATTCCTGTGGGCACATATTCACATTGTTTTTTTTTCTATTTTGTAAGTTCAATTTTAATCAAGTTATGCTTATTTTTCTTACAGTGTGTAATAGCTTTGACTCAGAAAAATTTCTTTACTTCAAACTTGGCTGGATATTTAGGGGAGAAAAGAGTTTGTTTAGTCAGATTATTTTATTAAGTGGGACTCTTGATAATCTAAAATGCTTTGTGTTTATTTTTCTGGTAGCATTTTATTTTCAAAATGACCTGCAAACATACCAGTGCCAAATAGAGAAAACTATTAATGAATTGAGGGAGACTTTTTGCTGAATATTGGTTTTGAAAGAGCATCTTTCATAGTTTCAGAATGAGAAGGGAGCTTTTTATTTCTAATGGTTTGAATCTTGTGCAAAATGTGGCTTTAACAGTCGATCTCAGGCCCCCCTCCCCAGGCCTGCAGTGTCAATAATGTTTAAGAGGTTCCTTCATTACAAAGTGGAATTTTTTTTTGTTTACTAAATTTATTTTAGCTTTTGTGTTTAAAAAATGCTGGCTGAGTATATTAATTATTAAATATATCATTGTTCAAGTTTCAATGGAGACAGCATTTAGGAGGATTCTAGTTTGGTTACTGCAGCTGCTCTGAAAATACTTCACAATAACATTTAGAAACACAGAGAATATTTCTTTTTTTATTTAGAGCCTTTTTAGACCTGTGAGGCCCTCTGAGAATCATAAGCCTGGCCTCATTCTGTCCATTTTTCATTCTCTTTGAAAGAATTTCAAAGTCACCGGTTAAAGTTCTTTTCCATCTGTCAGAAGTAACATACAGGGGATTTTTCATGCAGATACCAAAGAAAAAGGAAGAAATTCAAATGCTCAGATGATTTGAGTACTAATATCTATCCTCAAAGTTAGGACTCTGAGTGCCAGACTCTTCCGAACTGTTCAGTTGCATATTAATTTTTATTTTCTAAGTATGAATTTTATAAACATTGCAGACCACCAGGTCTTCCACAAAGATTGATAAGCAGGAGGAATCCATTCCTTGATTCAAAGCAGGAGATGTCTTTTGAAAACCTTCTGGAAATGTTCCACTTTTTACTGAACTGAGGTGCTCCCAGCTTTGTTGGAGAGGTGAGAGCATTCATTATCTGTAAGGCATGCCTCATTTCTCAACAGGGTTCCCGGACTAGAATATTTCCAGAGAAATTCCTGCCCAAGAGGTGAGAGCAGCATTTTTTACTGCAGAAGGGACAGGATGGTAGGTACGCAGGACCTCCCGAACCACTGTGTCCTGCCTTCACACAAGGTGTGAGACCTCAGAATGCAAGTTTCAGACACATACCAGCACAAGTGACAGCTGGAGACGGCAGATGTCCCAGCCCCACTGTGGAATGGGAGACATGAAAAGCCATGCTATGAAGTAATGGAGGCAGGAAGTTTTCTGATACTTTTTGAATATCTTTAAGGTATATGTGTGATATTTTAGAAGGTTGAGATTTTCCAGGACCCAGCCCACCATCCATTGAGCTTCAGGCTTAGACAGCAAATACAGCCCATTTTTATTTTCTTAGCAATTCTCCAGATTAGACATGATTATCATCATTTGATATTAAGAAAACTGGTGATTAAAGCATTTTTTTCAAGGTCACATGGTTTATCAGTGAGTGGGTACAGATAGGCATCAAAACAAGGTTGACCTGAATTTACTCAGCTTCTTCTATATGGCTGTATGCGTACAGATGGAAGGCCATATGAGGACACGATGAGAAGGTGGCAGTCTTTGAAGCCAAGGAGAGAGGTCAAAGTAGAAACCAAGTCTGCTACACCTTCATCTGAAACTTCTAGCCTCCAAATCTGTGATTAAAATAAATTTTTTGTTGTATAAGCCACCCACTCTCTGGTATTTTGTTATGGCAGCCACCAAAAACTCATACAGTGGGGCTTTTTTTTTTTTTAAACATGCATTTGAAAGCAGTTCCATTAAAACAGTAACCAAAACAAATATTTTATAGTAGAAAATAATATAAATGATTTATTAGTTCTACATTTTTTAATGAATTTATAAATGCCGTCCCCATCGCACTCATGGTCTTATGCTCTGTTTACCTATTTAATATTCAGTGTCTCACCCCAGCACCCACACACACCCACACACATTAATTCACACATACACTCTGGGCTCCCTTGGGCTAAGCATGCCTATTTCAGTTTCTTGATCAGTGTAGCATATTATTTAACACAAAGTATGCACTTTATATTTGCCTATTGAATAAATTATTTCAAGGAATGTACCTGGCAATTTAGGAAAGCAGAATAAGACCAATAATAAATCATAAGTAAGAACATGTATTTTATCATTTTATAATATTTTATAATATTAATTTTGGTATTTGAACCTGCATTCCTAATTTTGAAAGGTGATCTTTGTCTCAAGTTGGCTTAGTTGACACAGTACTTGCTTTCATTGAACTTTCGTAAGAGTTAATTTGTTCATAAGCAGAGATTGCATAAATCATGTGTTTCTTTTATTTCTTTGATTTATTTTTTTTCTATGTGAGTTTCATGTTCTTTAAGGAGTCTTGGAATGGAAACATTTCATGTTACATGAAATTAAATCTTGTTCTATAATTATGAACTTGAATCCTTGCTTAATTTATAATTCGATAAACAATATGTACTTGTTGGATTTTTCAGCTATCTACATAGGTACTGGAATGGTTTTCTAAAACAAAATAACAATGGTTCTGGCTCATCTTTCTTAACATCTTAACATTAATTCAGGAAATATTTTCATTTGTCTTCAATTAGTTGGTGCTTTCCTGTTGTATTTTTTTTTTTGGTCTGGAGAATAAATTATCATAAGAGTTTTCATTAAAACACAATATAGTTTTGTTTAATTTGGTCCCTATTGGGGCAAACCCCAACAGCACAATCGATATGCTATGAGTGAGTTGTTCTATTTATTAATTTCTATATAAACTAATGATTTAGGAATATTTTGTGGACTTGAGGTTATAAAATAGGGAACAGACCTTCTAAATACTATATTCAGTATGTTCTTGAATATGAAGATGAGATACAAAGACATCTTAAATACAAATCATCACATTGATACACTTTAAATAAAAAAGGAATATTTTTTCTCTTTCATAACATTATGGTTTGAGTGAACTTTTAAAAATTTATGGTGCTATTTTGTTACCTAAATCATGCAGCTATTTGTGTAGGTATTATATGCTTTGTTTTAAACACTCTATCTAAAATCTGACGTTTCTACAACAAGGAATGAGGTAATAAGAAGTCTAGTTATTCTTTATGTATGTGAACAAAATTTCAGTGATTCATGTCAGGTGGTATGGTCATTTGAATTTTATTTGAATGAATTAATTATGAGCCTAGTGGCATTTTCAAATAGCCATAGTTTTTTTTAAATCAGTTTTAAGATCAGGTTTGTACAGTAGCTAGCACACAGTAGGCTCTTAAATATGTCCTAAAATTAATATGTAAGATGAGGACACTGGCCACATGCTGTTCTTCTACTTCTCTTCCTTATTTCATGTTTTTTATGTCCTATTTTGGATTTGTATGCATTCTGCTGTTTCTAAAATTGGTACCTAAGCAATGCATTTTTTAACATTAATTATCAAGTTTTGTCTTACTCTTAAATTTCTTATGGTTATGTAAGGCAGCATAAATGGGCATTATCTACCTTGCTAACACCTACTTTCCTGGGTTGAAAATATATTGATCTTGTCTTTAACCTTGACATTTAGGATAATTGACTAGATTCTGAAAAGATAAAGCCTGATGGGATTGTACGTGTTTATTGTTATAACAGTCTCAATTACATAATAAAAATACTCCAGAAACTTATTAAGATCCTTAAACATTTTATACAAGGATTGGCTTCAGATATCACAGACTTACCCCTGGGAAATAGTTCACTGGCTGAAGAGATTTACAACATGCTGAAAGTCGGGCAGATAGTCTTGAAGATGCAATTCTGGTTATTGTAACCACAAAACAGAGGAATGACTGTTTTTCCCTTTGAATAAAATAAAGTTGTGTTTAAACTTTTTTTATTTTTTTTTGAGGGATGTTTTAAAATGTGCTTATTGCATGACTCAGTTTGGCATATAAGAAGAAATGGGAATTAAATTATCATTGAAATTCCCCTGCTGCCACATTGCCCACATGATATTTCCACCCTATGAAGAGTGAGGCAAAGCAATCAGGACAACAAAATTCCATCATCTGAAACTCATTTATCCTGGATGAAAAAAGTTGTATTTTATAAAGAAGAGCTCATTTAGAAAAAAAAAAATACTCTTTTAAAGTTCTTCTCAAGTACAGCATCAGTGCATTGGGAAAGAACCCAGTATTTTTGAGGTGTCTTGTAAAGTTCTGAACTCCATCAGGCACTCTCTTTCATGAGAAAGTTTACCAAAATGGATACTGTTTTGAGGGGTCCTAGCTTTGCCACTGAAAAGCTGAGTGACCTCGGGCTACGTGTTGATTTCCTTCTCTCTCTCTCTCTCTCTCTCTCTTTTTTTTTAAACATCTGTCCTGTGAGCTACATAGCAGTTTCCTCATTCTATAGATAAGGAAACTGAAGCTTATTTAAGTCATTCATTCAAGGCCACATAACTAGCATGCTGCAGAGCTTGTGGGGAGTTGGCCTCATCCCCTCTTTCCCATTCCCATGGGTTTCTTCTCCAAGACTTTTCTTGCCTAGATCCTGAGTTCATGATTTTGACCAAACAAAATGGTCACTTTCATGTTTTATGAGCTCAGATAAGGACCTTTGGGATATAAAAAAAGGCTGTGTATGGAGAATGGAGGGAAGTGACTTGTAGCTGGTCACTGGCTTAGCAAGTCCTGTCTCTGTACCTTAGTTTCCTTACCTCTTAAGTGAAGGACTTAGGCTTGTGAAACTTACAGATTTTCCTTTTTATCACTGTAAAGTGTGTTCTTTTGTCTCTGGTAATACTCTCAGCTGAAGTCTATTTTGTCTTATTAGTAATAGAGCCAATTCCACTTTCTCTGGCTTATTGTTCCTGTTGTATAACTTTCCCATTCTTCTGAAACCCTGTGAGTGTGCTTTTTAAATATGTGTCTCTGTGAAGAGAGCATATAGTTGAGTTTTGCTGTTTTTGTAAGATGCACTTTGCTGTTTTGTTTGTGATTAAATGGAGTGTTTAGCCCTCTTACATTTAAAGTCATTGGGTATTTCTGGAGTTGAAGTTTATTTAGGTGTGTTAAATTTGCACTTTGATTTTTAAAAATATCTTCTCACTTTGATTTTTAAAAATATCTTCTCACTTTTCTTTCAGACTTAATGAAAAATATCTTATACAGGTTGAATACTCAGCATAGCTGGTTTGTTGAGTGGGTTACACTTAGTAAAATACAAGTATGAATTAGCTTTATTCTTCTCCCTCCTATATTTTGGTTAATATTTTTTGACAGATCCCAAAGCTTTTGAGTCATTTTAATGTATTGCAACTACCTAATTTTCAAATATTAGAAAAACGTAGGGGTATGTAGATCAAAGCATCCATTCTCCCATCCAGTTCATGGCTTCTTGCCTTCTCAGACTTTGGGCCTGCCCCCCCAGCTTTGTACTGTCCTCCCTGTAGAAGGGTCTACCCACTGTTTTTGGCTCCTCCCAAGTTGACAGTGGGCACAAGCACTTAGCTGGTGCTCTTCCTTTATGGCTATTACTTACCCTCCCCCACACCCCCATGTACATCCTGATGGATCTTTGGAGGTCCTCCTCCCTCCCTCCCTCCCTCCCTCTCTCTCTCTTTCTTTCTTTCTTTCTTTCTTGTCCATTGGTATTATGACATTATTTGATGTGGGCAGTGCCATCCCTGAGTGACAGCTCTTGTCTGCTCATGGTACATCACTGCGTCCTTCATACCCCTGTTCAGGCAGCCCACTTTGGTGGAGACCTTACAGGACCACTCCTAGGATATTCACTTGGTCCACAGGAAAACTCACATCTTGGTCCACAGGAAAACTCACATCTTAGCACCATCAGACTTTGAAGCCCAGCCTGTTTCTACTTTCCCAGAGGCTACATTGTCTTATTCTGTTAATGCAGGTGGCATCAGCCAGACATGGGGGCTCCAAGCTCACAAATGTCTCACAGGCTCTGAATTTCTGCTCTGAGATGAACATTCGGCCATAAACGGACTGTCAGCCTCCCTCATTGCATGTAGTCCCCATTTATGAGGGTTGTCTTGAGTACTTGGCTTGCGATGTAGATAGGGTAGGAAAGGGGACCATTGGATTTCTTTGAAGAGTCATCTTCTGCAGTGCATGTTCTTCTCTTACATAGATTCTGGGTGTGACTTCTGGATTGGTTTGGCCAAGGTTAGCAAGTCATGTGGGTATATGAAAGTAATGTTTTCATCCATTTATCTGGAGTATTGAGAATTTAGCTGAAAATCTGAAACAGTTGGGGAGAGTTCCTGTTCTACTTCTCTTTAAGAGAATTTAGAGATTGTTATCTCAAAGCAAGATGTACAGGTTTGTGTTAAATCTTCAGCTACACTTATAGTTTGTGAAGCGCCACAGTCTATAATCTTCTCCCTTCATAGTATAAAGAATAGTAGGTATCAAATCAATGCTTAATGAAGAAACTGTGGTGATTTCTGGATATCAGTGTCTGGGGAAGGTAAGGATGACCAATAATAATAAAATAAATGAAGTTTCTCATCTGCAGCATTCTTTACTAATTTGGTTAAATAACTGGTCACTGAAGTGGAAGAAAAATAATTCAAAACTATTGTTAGCTCAGGCAAACTAGTTAGTCAGGTTGGTCAAGGTAGATAAAACCTGAAACTGGATTGACAGGCATCTCTGCTGGAAATTTCTGAACAGTGCATATAATAAATAATTTATATATTTTGTATATTTTATGTGACTGTATATGAATATATATGGGGCTATAATTATGCATGTCTATATGCTTATATAATGAATATGTATGTATATGTACTTCTATATATACACATATATACATAAATACAAATTTTTATAGTCCCAATATAGCTGTCAGAGAGATGACATATATAATAAAATATATATAACAAGTACAGTTTAATAGTTGGCAAAGGATAAGTAGCATAGGTAAAGGAAAATAGTTTGGATGCAAAGCAGACATTCTTACTCTTTGAAGCAGACATAGATGAATGTAAAGTGTTATGTATTAGCTCGTTAGTTAGCTTATTATTATTAGAAAATAATCTCAAAACATTTAATATGATTTTGTGCCACAATCTGGTACTATATGATGACAATGTGATAGGAAGTCATTTTAAGTTTATAAATTTAATTTTTGCTAGAATTAATAGTTAATAATATGTTTAAAATATATTAACATGCATCATTGTGTTTTTTGTGAATAAAAAGGAGATTACATATTAGTAGTATCTAAGATTTTAAAAATAACTTTGGGGGCTTATAAAAGTATTATATAATCATTCTAAAAATATTGGAGAATAACTGAAAAACACAAACAAGGCAAAAGTACCCTTAATCTAATTGTAATAGATAATCGTCTGTGAGCCAGAATAAGAAACAGCAAATTGCTTTTCGTTTATTGATACATTTTTTTTTTCCATGAGTGGTAAAAAATGTTGGTGTTTTCATGGCGGAACTTCCTTTGATCTATATTTAATAAACTCACTTTTTTTCTTTTAGAAACTAATAAGACTTCCTTTAATGTCTAGACTTGCATGTAGGAAGCTGTACCAAGATTGTGTCCAATATAATCAAAAAAACTGCTAAATATAACTCCTTAAACTTTATTTGTAGTCTAGATTTTTGTATAATTTTTTGAGCCTTAGTCAGTTGTTAAGAGTTAACTTCATGATGCACCTAAAGAAATAAGGGAAGTTATCTGGTGCGTAAGAAAGAGTTATTTTAACACTTAAACCTGTTTTTCATTCTATCCCTGGAATTGGTTGTGGCGGTTAATTTAACGTGAACCTCAATATTTCATTTTGTAAATGGGGCAGTGTCTTTGTGATGGTGGGGTCAACTGCAAAGGGGACTGTAAATGCTTTTGG
Organism: Marmota monax; assembly: GCF_021218885.2. NCBI lineage: Eukaryota > Metazoa > Chordata > Mammalia > Rodentia > Sciuridae > Marmota > Marmota monax. The sequence continues at coordinate 4,709,521 of NW_026695222.1, read as the reverse complement.
CCTATTTTTCAGGTTATCCTTTAAGCAAGGTAAGCATTCATAAAGAAGTCCTAATTTGCTAGTAAGCTTGGAGTTTTTAATCAGAGATTTTAAAAGATGACGTTAAATGCAGAGTTTCCTGTATTATCAGATATTGCCTTTATGAAAGTAACTGCCTTCTCTTTCTTTAGTTGTGAAGCCTGTCTTTTAAAATCATTGGCCTTTGGTGAAGATTAAACACGTTGAAAAATAATTTATAGAAGAAAATTCATGAGTGCTGTAGTGTTACTTAATTGAAAATAATGTGTGTATGTGTAACACACTTCAAGCTTTTATTTATTAAATGGTATTTGATAGCTGTTGTGATAGAAATTATGATTTGCAAAATACTGTGGGTTTCTGCAGAATTGCTGGATAGTTTAACTTGAAATGGCAGAGTAAAGAAGCTCATTTTGGGCTAATACTTTCTCATCTATGCACGTACATCATAGACGGTGCACATATTGTGTGAAAATAATTACCAAATGTTTTGGGGGTGGTGAGTCTGTTTCTCTTCCCCGAGAATTGATGAAAGTTGTTAAATTAGGTTTCTCTGGAGTCATAACAGTTTATTTCACTAAGATGTTTACTGGATAAATATTTTCACTAAGGTTTTCATCAACTTCAGAGAGGTATTATTTATTCAATGAAAAGTGTTAGGAATCTATTGCAATATGTGTTCAATTTCTTTTCTTTCTCCAGGAGATTTCTGTCCTCCCCACTTTGGTTAAAATGAGTACTCATCTGGATAAAATAAATACATATTTTAAAGTGCTTCAATTGATTTGATGTATGCATAGAATTAGTGGATTTTATTTGTGATCCCACTCAGGGACTGGTGGCTCCAGTGTCTTGGTGCTACATGTTGTCTAAACATGATCGATTGCAGTGTTTGTATGTACCATACATGGAGAAGAGGCTGTATTAGTCAGTTTTTCATCACTGTGACAAAATACATGAGATGAGGAATCTCCATACTGCTTTCTGGAGATTCCCTTGGAATAAAACACCATTTGACCCAGCTATCCCACTTCTCCTTCTGTACCCATAGAAATTAAAATCAGCATACTATGTTAACACAGCCACATGTTTATAGCAGCTCAATTCACAATAGCTAAACTGTGGAAACAACCTAGATACCCTTCAATTGATGAATGGATAAAGAAACTATAGTATATATACAGAATGGACTATTACACAACATTAAAAGAGAATAAAATTATGGCATTTGCAGGTAAATGGATGGAGTTGGAGAATATCATGCTAAGTGAAGTAACCCAATCCCAAAAAACTAAAGGCCGAATGTTCTCTCTGATAAGTGAATGCTGATCCTTAATAGTGGGTGACATGGGAAAAATGGAGGAAATGTTGATGGGGCGAAGGGGAAGAAGGGTGGAGAGGGGAATGGGGGCAGGAAAGATGGTGAAATGAGATGGACGTCATTACCCTAGGTACATGTATGACTGCACATATGGTGTGACGCTACATCATGTACAACCAGAGAAATTAAAAGATATGCTACAGTTGTGTACAATGAATCAAAATTCATTCGGCTGTCATATATACCTGATTAAAATAAATAAATAAATTATTATTATTTTTACAAAAAGAAATACATTAAAAAAACAATACCTGAGATAATCAATAAAAAGTGGAAAGGTTTGTTTTGGCAGGTATTTTCATGTTCAGCCATGTTCATTTTGGACCTGTGGTGAGGCAGCATTTTATGGTGGGAGTTCAGGGCAAGGAACCCTGTTCTTATAGCCAGAAGAGTGATAGAAAGTGCGAGAGTGATAGAAAGAGATCAAGTGAGCTTGGGGGGCGGGGAGAGATAGGTAGGTAGGTAGGTAGGTAGGTAGGTAGATAGATAGATAGATAGATAGATATGAGTGTGTGTATGTGTGAGAAAAGAGAATGCACATGTTGGAAACCAAGCCTTCAACACCTGGACTTCTGTGGGATATTTAAGATTCAAACTATAGCAAGGGCTACCTGCTTTCTGCGAGATATATTGAAGCCATAGACTGAGGTTTGTTTTCATTATTTCTAGGTCATACAGTACACAGTGGCTTTTTAAAAAACATGCCTTAGGGATGTAGAACCTTTGTAATGCCTTATAGCTGTAAAGAAAAATCACCGATTGGGCATGAAGCTAAAAGGGAACTTTGACCTGAGTGTGCTTTTAAGGCCATACCCATAAGTTTCTTGTGAATGTTCTTTTAGTCACTGTCTTCATGCAGTTTATAAGTAATATTTTAATGAAGACCAAAGTGAGGTAGTAACGTGATACAGCAAAAAAGCAACAGCTGACCTTCCTGGGTTTGAATATCAGGACTGTCTTTTACTAGAAGTGTGACCTTATGTGATCTCCTTTGGTCCCTTTGAATTTGTCCTCGTCTACAGGGGAGACACTAGGGACTGACTGGAGGTCTGTGAAGAATAAATGGAATACTGAGTGTAAAGTGCCAAACACATCGCCTCATTTATAATAGCTGCTTCTTAAGTGTAGTTCTCTTCTTTCTGTAGGCATTTAATGATTACATGTGTCATGCTGGTTCAGTTGAACTACTCATGCAGCTCATTATTATATTTCTGGAAATGATGCTCACAGTGTTGTTTTTTTTTTTTTTTTTTTTAAAGGATTGCATACTTTTCGTGAAGACTCTTGGAACCAACTAATGTATAGGTTGTTTTGCTCATTCACATTTTTTTCCAGCGTTTTTCAATACCTCTGTGCCAGCTTTGTGAACTCTAGAAGTTTATGTTGTATTAAGACAGATCAACAGATAAGAGAAAAATTATGGTGGTATTTTAAGTTCCACAGAAGTTACATCTCTTAGGACCCGTAGAAGCAGAGTAGCAGCATTTGAATCAGGGTATTTCTTAAACTCTCAAAGGGTGTTTATTTCTGTTGTGGTTTTTGTTTCTTGGTGATGTTTAATTTCTGATGTTATCTAGCTATGACTGTAAATATTTACTTTTCTTTATACTCACACACACAGAGGTTTTTATATATATACAAATTTTGAAGACTATTTTAAATCAGAAGATTCTCCATTTCTTTGGTCACTGGAAAAGGATTGAGGTTTTTGGGGTCATTATTCACTCCTGCATCCTTAGTATGAGAGGGTAGGAATCCACAGTGGGGTGTGGCGTAACCTGGAGGATGATATGACCTGTTGTTCTTGAGGGGTTTCTATTAGCTGTTCTCCTTGTAACTCCTTGGGCCTTTAGTGTGAGACCTGCTCTTCTGACAGGTGGAAACTGTGGAAGAGGTCAGGGATGATGATATAATGGTGTTATGAGTTGTATGGAGCGTCACAGTTAAAATAGAAGCCACTTCTGAGAATACAGAAAAGGTTAGGTAAATCATTCCTGATATTTGTTAGATTTTTTTTTTTTTTTACTGTAAATGATAGAAAACAGCAAACTAAACTCATAGACATTTGTCACACCTAACACAAAATGTGGTTCTGTCATACCTAACATGAAATGTGGGCTTCGAACTTTAAGATTGGGGTGGATATAGCATTTCAGCAATGCCATCAGAGAACCAGATCAATTACTCCTTCCTCCTTCCCTCCCTTCTTCTTTCCTTTCTTCCTTCCTTCCGTCCTTCCTCTTACTGCATGGCTTTGGTCCTCATGGTTTTGAGATGGCTCTGAATCTCCAAGGGAAAAGGGAAAGGGACTCATTCATATCAGGAGAACACCCTTTCCCAAAACCCTCTTTCACATCTCATTGGTCAAAACTGTCTCATATGGCTACATCGACTGCAAAGGGGGTCTAGAAAACATCATTTTAGCTTGGTTATTACCTCCCAGAAGATCAAGGTTATGAAGATTAGATAAATAGTCATGATGTCATACCTGGAAATTTTATTTTTGTCACTTCTAGTGGATTTACTCTGGATTTTATAATTTGGTGAATATTACTTGCTACTTCATTTATTTATTTATTTGACAGATATTTATTAAATGTATAAGGCCTTGTAATACATCACTTCCACCTTTAACTAGATCTTAAACTATGGCTGCATGAATGAAAATTATCCAAGTATGGATGTGAACTAATAGAAGTGTCTCTTAGCTCATGTAGTAAATCTATGGAACTGTGACTTCCAAATTGAAAACAACTGATTTTTGTTTAGCTAACCTCTGCCATGAAACTCGTTTGTAATTATTACCCACACCCTCCCTTCTCTGACCCTGGATCCTTTCATAGATAAGGTTGGAAGCCTGCCTGATAAAGCCAAGTTACTCTGATTTTCCCATAATACTCCCTTTTCCAGCTTTTATATGCTTACCCACATTTCCGTTTCAGAATTTGGCATTGTTTCTTTATTGGAAAGGAGACAGATTACTTTAGGCCAACAAGTCTTTGAAAAAGAAAACAGAAAAACTACAACTAACTCTTTTCTTAATCATCATATCTCATGTGAGGATTCAATGCTAGGTCTTGAGCATGCTCTGTTCAGAGGGAAACCTAGGTTTGTTCTTGTACCTGGTTCATCTTTGAGGCAGGCTTGGCACAGCTGTATGCACAGTCTTTTCCCAAAGCATGATATAAATCCTGCCTTTTATTATGTCCAGGGTCAGGTTTCCCACACTGGTGTCTGGCAAGGTCAGTAAGTCAAATTCTAAGGCCATGAGGATGATTTTACTTGGTGTGTGACTTTCCCCTGCTTGTTGTGAAAGATGAGATCTAGTCTCATGTGACCCCTTCTTGCCTCTTGCAAATTTTAGGCAGAATGAGTGGTGTAGTCCATGGGGTGCCCATCGTTTGGTTATTTCTCAGTTCACTTGTGTAGCATGAGCAAGTTGCAGATATGGTGGCTTTATGTTTGTGATGTCAAAGCTTGCATCGATAAAGGATCTTTTTAATTTTTAAATCGTTTCTGCTCTGATCTCTTGTTTACAAAGATTTCTATTCACGAAATAGATAACATTGATAATACTTATAAATCATCCATTTTCCACTTATATTAATCAAAGGCGTATAATTAATTATCAGCAATTTCTCACAAATATGAGATAACCAGTGTTTCTGTGTTGATATCATTTAATTCAAATCAGAGATGCTCTAAACAATAAAAAAGAAGCTTTATGACAAGTAAACATATGCTTGTTTATTTTGCTTTTGAAATATTGGAATAAAGCTTCAAAACCATTGTTGTAATGTTCATAAAGCCATAACAATTAGCTGTTAATTTTTCCTAATGTGATATTTGAATTTTAAATTTTTTGCTTGGAGTACTCCCTAGTTTGTTCCATTTTTTTGAAAGGTGTTTGAAAACAATTGTGGTATTTATGATCTGGGCTTTCTATATTTTCACCCAGAGTCTTTATTGGATGGTCATTTTTGAAACTTTTTATTATGGAAAAATTTAAATATACATAAAAGTGGAGTGAATATTACAATGAAATTTCATGTATCTATTATTAAACAACAACAAATTCATGGCCACTTTTGTTTCACCTATTATTCCTCACTAGTAGCCATCCCATCTGGACGGTTTAGAAGCAAATCCTAGATATCATATTATTTTCTGTTGAGCCATTTTGAACTAGAGGTCTATAAGTGGCCCCAACTCAGTTGTTTCAATACCTTAACTTATGATTTAGCTTAGTGGGCTCGCAGTAACCTATATTTCCATGTTGATCATCCATCTATGTTGCCTTTCCTTTGTTAGCAGAGGCTACCTGAAACTGTAATTTCAGAGAATAGAATAGATGAGCTGTTACCCTAACTATGTTATATTATATTGGCATTGAGCCGACCAAAGTAATGTTGACTGGCATCCAAAGTGGTGAAAAGCAGGAGAGCAAAGACCCAGATGCTGGCTTCAGAACAATACAATGTGCAGAATTGGTGTTGTTTTGAAGGACAGAGGTTCTGGACCTACCTATGACCAAGATGTTCAGATGTCCAACTTGTCTGTATGAACTTGGAAGTGAGTACAAAATTCATACTCCTTTCAGTCAGATGTTGTGGGAATTTCTTATGTAAAGTTTAAAAAGGATTTTTATTGTTTGAAAAACAGGTTGCAACTGAAGCAAGCATAAGCTCATATAGGAGTCCTTATCTGATTGAATATGGGGGAAGTTCCTCTGGAGTGTGGTCTCCTGGGATTGATGCTTTGGGAGTCATTTCCAGTCCTTTGGAGCTTTTGGGGAGGGTGTCAGAATCTCAGATATTGTATTTGACTCCATACATCATTGCTCCCCTGGGAAATTAAATTGCATATGAAACCTAAGTGTCAGGTTCAGGGTCAGAGTTATAGTATTAGATGACTAACTTATGTTAAACTAAATCATTTACTTCCTAATTTGGATTTGAATGTTTAAAGATAATACATTAAAATAATCTATACCAACAAGTAATTTTGAACAAAAAAGTCATGATAAGTGTTTAACAGGAAATTTGTACATAGTTCATTACAAATGTGAAATAAAATCAGATGTGTCCTATTTTGATTTAGTTTCCTTTATGTTTATTTCTTGATCCAGAAGTCTTAAATAAGAAAAATGGAGCCCATAAATATGGCTCACTGGCTTAGATAATAAAAACTTCAGCAGAAGGAGGTAGCAGCTTATAGTTCTCTTACCTTCTGATCTACACAGCAGTACGGTTGCTTTGTCTCATCTTCCCACAGAAAAGTAGAAACAGAAGTAGAATTTTATACATTTGCTTCTTCATTTAAATTGAACAAAATGTTTGAAGATATGTCATTGGGGTAAATTTGAAGTAAATGCTTTAATTCTAATTTTGGAAGAATTTCCATTTATTTTTTGCCTGTTTTCCATTTGATTTTGTATGTTTATCCATTTGATTTTTAGAAATCAAATCATTAAAGCCAAAGTCTTTAAAGTGTTTCATTTATATAGGAACGGAGCAATATTTTAAGTCTAATTTAAAGGTTTTCCATTGTTTTAACATTGTAAATGAAGCCACAATGAGATTAGAATAGGTCTTAAAAATGAACCTTTGCTGCTTCTTGTAACTAGTGGATAGTCTTTCTTTTATTTTTTTTTTTTCCCTACAGGAAAAGATGGTTTCTCTGTGATATGGGATCCTGAAATGTGATCTTTCTTGAAAAGGTAGGCAAAAAGCTTTTAAAAATTAATCTATGACTTTAAAGCAAATATATTATCTTGAATAAATTATACCAAGAACATTTAGTTGAGAAGCAATTTATATGCTCTTAACATGTGTCATTATGGATTGAATTAAAAACTCGGGTTTCTAAATTCAGAATTTGAATTTGCCAGGCTTTGAAAAGGCTGTTTAGGACAGTTTTGAGAGAGTAGTGGATACCTACAGTGCTTGGGATATGAAATGAATGAGCACCTTACAGTAGGTGCAATTTTTTATTGGAAAGATTCATTTCATCCCATCTTGATGAAATGTTTCTCTATTCAGTGGGTGACATCTTCCTAGGAAGCCCAGAATTTGGAAGTATAAAATGGTCTTTGGCCAGTAAAAATCATCATCTTTCCTATTTTTTTTTCCTATGGGATTTCTTTTGCAGAGCATGGGTTGTGCTTTTCTTGTTGCTTTATCAAGGTTGTGGGTATGACAAGGTTGTGGGTATACCTGGGTGTATTTTTTTTTTTTTTGTAATCTGTCTGTAGCATCTCCAAGAGGTTTCTAAATGTCATAGGTTTAGCTCCTATTAGCCTTGCAGTTGCATTTGTTTTTATTGATACTCTGTAGTGTGGATGACATCTGCCAGCTGCCCTGTCTGTAAGGTGCATTTGCAAGTACCCTTGGAGTACCCATGGAGATGGAGAGCCCTAGACACAAGACTTGGGTATGTCCTGTGAGACTCTCACCCCAAATCATAGGACCTCTCAGAGTTTGGGGATTTTCAAAATCATAGTGGCAACGACTGAACTTGCATCATTATCTTTTAACGTTAGTCTGTAATTTTCTCTTAGGTTATAAGATTTTAGCTGTTAGATCTTTCTGGGAAGAGATGTTGTGATGTGGAATCGTGCCTCCCACATTTATTTATAATAAACATTTGCAATGCTGGTGGGGTCTTTTCTTATTTTTCTCTCCTGTTCACTAAAGTGACCTCTCACCTCCAACTTTGAGTTGCTGGTGCAGGTCAAGGCCATCTAAACCCTGGGCATGGCTCACTTCCCTCTGACAGGTCCAGGTCCTCAAGTAGTTGCTCATATTTTATTTATAAATTGACCCACCCAAATCTAGGTATCAAAAAGTGAAAGACAAACTAGACCATTGGAGATCTAGTGTGGAGAATGCTCATGCACTCCAATCTCTGAATTGGAAAAAGAGGGGTTGAAGCTGAGTTGAAACATTTAGCCTGTATAGAAAAGATAAATTGAAAGACTAGAGTAAACTCAGCGTTTGGGTAGAAACACTATAAGAGTATGTTACAAGATTATACTGGTAGAGACACCAAAAGGGAAGATTATCTCTAATTTGCTTCAAAATGGGATTTCAAAAATCTGCTACATGAAGATCCCTTACAGTGAAATAACTAAAAAATGTTATCAGTAAAGGTTTGCTTTTTTCCTCAAATTATTTCTTCAGATTTTGGTTTCACGGATGACACACAGAGAAGTATGAATTAATCACAAACAGAGAGTAAAATGATGATCAGAAATAAGCTGATAAGCCTGATATAAACATTGAGTTCATTTATTTCTCATTTTACCCAAGTCAGCTGCTGTTCCTTCTTGTATCCATTAATACCTAAACTTTTCTACCTTTGGAAGGGATATTAGGATTGGCTTCTGTGCTGGTCTTGACTGTAGGCAGCACTGTGAGTCTAGTAAGTCAGTCCCATTCAGATAGTGGAGAACTAGAGGCCTGTATTTACCATTAGGCAGTTTAACTGCATTCACTATGAGTCCCACTTTAGCTAGATGGGGTGAGGTCACAACTTGCCCCCTTCACACCCTTAGGAATTCTGACATGAGGTTTAGAAACATAGTTACAGTGTCTTGCTTAGGAATCATCCCTATTTATAGCATTTGACAGACAGACATCTGGACTTCTGGGCCCAGCACTCTCTTTTAATTTCCTTTTAGCCAAGACAGCTAACAATAACCACAGTATATTTTGCTTTTTCCTTACTAGCTTGACTTTCCTTAGTATCAAATTGACCAGTTCTCCAGGAGTTAGATCCATTTCTCAATTCCATGGGTACATTTTCCCTCTGGTAACCCATCACAGCACAACTGTTGATCCATGCTAAGGGGAATCTTATGGCCACCCAGGAATCAAAGGTTCCTCATTCCCTACTCTTTCATTCTTTCTCTCCCCAAACCACATGTTTCAATTTCAGCAAATCCCACTTCAGTGACACCAAATGTGTTTGTCAGGGAAAATAAAGTATAGGTGATTGAGTTACCGGGGGCAATGGAGGAACATTCTTCTAAAACAATTTTATAAACAGTCCAGTTCTTATACACTGGATTGGTTAGATGTAGGCTTCAAACAAGTAGCCATAAGTGGTCATTTAAACTTAACTTGAATTTCCTGGACTGGGAGTGTAGCTTAGTGGTAGAGCACTTGTTTAGCATTTACAAAGTCCTGGGTTCATCTATAGCACTGCAAAAAAAAAAAATCTTGAATTTGGGGGGGATCCATCATTGTGGGTAGCTGACTGGGTGAGAATGCTCTGTTCCCCTTTACTTTCCAAACAGAAATGCACACTTTTGTATTTTTCCTAACCTCTACTAGCGGGTGGGAGCACTAATGGGACCTCATGGTTGCTAAACTGGGATGGTGATGTGATGATTCAGAGAGGCAGATGGTGATTTAAAATTCTGTCCCTTGCTGGCACAGGCTCAGTCAGCATGGAGGTGTCAGAGCCAGTGGTGGTGACCTGAGCCAACAGTGTAGTAGATGTCACAGTCAACTGTTAAGAACCAGAGAAAAGGTCTAAGAAAACAGCTCTCCTTGTGTGTGTAAGGAGCCCAGTCTTGCTTTCCTTATTCCCACCCACATGCCCTTCTACATAATTTTAAAGCACATTAAGAGAAACCCCACGTCAGTGATTCCTTAAATCGATTCTTGCACAAGTAAGATAGCCTGATCTTCTTTTATGGGAAGGAATATTTTTTTAATGAAAAAGTGCATCTAACAGAAGTTCAGACAACCTATTCTGGTTTTGGTAGAGAGTCTTTCTTTTCCTTTGACTGAAGTAGTGTTTACACTTCTATTTATACTCTCAGAGTATATACTCAGAAAATCTCAGATTGACACTCTCAGAATCTCATCAAAATTGTTGTCTGTGAACAATTGCTGTATTTCCGATTCCTACCAGCTAGGTTGATCTGCCTGTTTTATTTGTTTTCTAGAACAAATAGACTCACACATGGTTTTACGTTGTGTTTTGAGTTCTCATGCATATTGTCTGTTCTTCCTGTGTACTGATTCCTCACTTTGGTGCACACAGCAGCTGTGTGACCGTCTGTGAGGAAGTGCCACAGCTTCCTCCGTGGAATGCCACAGGTGGTGTGTCAGGGGATTCTTCTCTTCCCAAGTGTTATTTTGGCATGGGTAGGCTGCCCATCTTTGAGGTGGAATCTCTTATGATTTGTTTCTTCACATTCCATGTTAGTGTTTGGAAGTGGGACCATCACCCCAGGGACAGATTGCCAGCTGTCCCATCATAGATTGTGCTCAGCCTTCTATAGAAATAAGTTATTATTTTGCATAGCTATCCAACTGCAGAGACTGGCAAAGCAGCCTCCAGTTGTATCTAGGTGAGTCACTTGGTTTCTTTGCATCAGTGGGATGTGGGCAGAATAATGTGTGTTAAATCCAGGACAAGGCTTCTAAATACTCCTACTTCCTTTTTTTTCTCAGGTTGGATGCAGTCATAGTCGCTTCCTTGTTTTTTCTCATGCTCACTTCTGCTGGAGGTATATGTATTTGCTTCTCGTTTGGCAAAAAAACAATGCACTCTGAGGCTGTAGTGATGAAGGGAAACAGGACCAAGGGGACTCATCACCTTGTCATCTTCACCAACTTAGAACAACACACTGTCTCTGAATAGAAACTTTTTGTGGGTGTGTGATGTTGGAGGTATAACTTAGGGACTTGCACATGGTAGGCAAGCATCATAACATGGAGCCACACCCCTACTCCCTGAGCAGATGATCTTTAAGGGTCATACATATAGTCTTTCTCAGTAACAACTCTATACAATGGAAGGTGGAGTACAAATTATATGAGCAAGACAAAGAGACAAACTCTTGCATTCACTTTTCATATATTTTCAGACCTGTTTGTTACAGAAACTGACATTACATGTAGACCCTTTCATTTAGCCATGTTAATTATAACACTTTTTCTTAGTTACTCGATGACATTTTTCCATTTTTTAATTGCCCATGATCTGGAACCTTCTTGCAATGATTGGTAACATGGCTTGCATATTCTCTGCCTCAGTTCTTTTCATCCTAAAATTGCCTCATGTTTTCACCGTGCCTCCTTTTCCTAAAGCATATCTCAGTATATTCCATAATGCATTGTTTTTTTTTTTACCAAACAAGAAGCAAGTTAATCTTGCATTTAGAAATGAACCATTTATTAGTTGACTCTAATCCTTCTGTAGCATACCCTGTGCTTCAGCTCTACTTTGGGCTCCTTTGGTCATATTTTTCTCTCTTTTCCTCTCTTTCTAGACTATTAGATACTGCATAGGAGTTTATAGACCTCACAATATCTATCGAATACTATTTTATATATATATATATAAATAAATAAATACATATATGTATATATTTATACATACATACTTTTTATGCTGTACTAGATTATTGGAGGGCATCCATATTTTGATATTGCTGATATCTTGGGATACATGTAACAGGTGCTTGAATGAAGATATGAATAGAATTAACAGAATATGTTTAGATTCATCTGGAAAGATATTAGAAGCATTATGGTTGTTGAATAAGGTTGTGGTTCATGCAAACAAATAAGTAAAAATTGATTAATGATTTAGCCACTAATATAAAGCTAGAAAATATTCTTATGAAGAGGTTTCACTTAAAATAACAGCACAATACAACAGTACAAAACATAGCAGTAATTTACCTAGAAATATATAGGAACAAAATAAGGGAAACTATAGAACTTAATTATAGGTGATAAAATAAATTTTAAATCAAGGGAGAGAGATCCCTCATTCTTGAACAGCCAGATTCAGTATAGTAATACAAAGACATCAGTTTTATTCTGATAGTATTTTTACCATCTTGTGGTGGAGAGATCTCTAAGTAGCTTAATACAACTCTTAATCAATGCTGGGTAATTTAACAAAGTTATTTGGAACTTGATTTGAAGAATGAACTTATCAACTTTCCCAGAATTATGGGAAATATTTATCAGGGCCACTGTTATATAAGCTAATTATAATTGAATGGTGGTATTTATACAGGTTACATAAATGTAATCTATTTTTAGGCATGCATGTATGCTAATTTAGTATGTAATAAGGTTGATATTTCAGATGGATGGGAAACAGATGAATTATTCAACAAAATGTGTCAGGACTCCCATTTTTACCCCAAATACAGATTGCAGAATCACATCGGTCACACATCCACATTTTTACATAATGCCATATTAGTAACTGTTGTATTCTACTACCTTTCCATGGGAGTTCATAACCCACTTGAATCTAATGTATGAAATATGATGTCAAGAGCTTTGTAATGTTTTGAACAACCAATAAAAAAAATGTGTCAGGACACCTGTCTAGTCATCTGGAAAAATAAAACAAGATTTGTACCATGCCACTCATGTAAAAATAACTCTAGGGGTCAAAGTTGTAAGTATAATAATATAAACTATTAATATGAGTGAAAATATACATGCATAGATACTTTTATAATCTTGTGGTATTGGAGGGAAAGCATCTCCAAGGAGAAACCGTGAAGGAAAGGGAAAAGAAATGTGACTACATACAATATTTTAAATCTTTATTTTCATTAAAAAAATTTGGAATAGAGGGAAACCATTTCAACCTGTTTGAGAGATACATAGTCTTCTAGGAAAATATTTGTAACCTGTATGATCCAACAAAGATGATCAACTTAGACATTCCAAAGATTCAAAGAGCTTTTAAAATAAACCATTACAATATTATTCATGAGATGAACATCTTAATGGAGTTGTGGGAAAACAAACAGGCAATTTATAAGATAATGAACATGGGGTGAGCCACAGATGAGAAGATGGTCAAACCTGAGAGGCAATTTAAAGTGCAAATTAAACCAATAAGGATATATCCTTGCTTAGTAATTGACACCATAGATTTAATAAAAATAAATAAATAAAAGATTCTGCACCTAGTAATTGTTGGTGTGGGTAAGCAAATAATAGCATTTTTTTTTTCTAACTGTGGTGAAGGGTCACTTATCCTGGTCTAATTTTGGTGTATATGTTTGTAAAAATATTGTAAAAGTAGACCAGAAAAAGAAAATTATATATATATATATATATATATATATATATAAATGTATATAAATGTATATATATATATATGAATGTATATATATATATATATATATGAATGTATTTATACGTATATGTACATTCACACACATATAAAATGTTTATCAGATATTAAAATTACCCTGACATATTGCCATAAATATTTCTCAGTGTTATCTTAATTTCTGCACCTTTCTTATTATGGACCAGTAATGAACAATTTGCAATCTGCTTTATTCTGTGGAGCACTCTTTGAGTAGCACTGCTCTATGTGCTCATAGGAGCAGACGTTGGTACAGAATTTCTGAAGGGAAGATCGGCAGTCTATAAAATTTTAAATGTGCAAACACTTATTTTTCTAGGAACTTACTAGAGTTCTAGGAACTTACTTATTCAGGTATTTGTAGAGATTTCTTTATAGCACTTTTGAAGATAGTGAAAAAGATGGAACTCAAATTTATCTTATGGTAAGGTAATGATTATGTAGTTTTGTATGTTAGAGTCAGTCTGTGGAGTATTATGTAGTCACTACAAATAGTAAATGCATATTTTAAAATTATATACAATTTCAAAGATACACAAAAGTAGAAATAGGGTAAAGAATCCTTGCACAAAATTAGACCAACTTCAACTATTATCCACTCATGGCCAATTTTGTCCCTGTGCCATTGTGTGTTTATTTGTGTGGAAAATATGATCAGGATCTTTTGTAAGTAGAAGAAGAACAAGTTATAGAGGAGCATTTATTTACTCATCCAATAATTGTGGACTGTCCTCCAGCCTCTTTGTTTTAGTAACTGAGCTTCAGAAGTGAAAAAAAAAAAAATCAGCTTGATGTGACGTTCTAGTTTGGATGAGAGAACACTAAAACAGTCAAAATTATAGTATGTATTTACTGATAATTATTTCAGAGAAAAAAGGGACTGGGGGACTAGGGCATGTTATAGTTTTAGAAAGGATGGACAGGGAAGGCTTCTATGAGAAGGTGGCCTTTGATTCAGGTTCTGAGTGGCTAAGGTCATCTGGGTGAGACCACCCAGGCTCTCGGGGGTCAGGAAAGGCAAATGCGAATACCCCAAGCAGAAGTAAAGCATGAAGAAGAATAAGGAAGCTCGTGTGACTGCATCAAGCCAGGGGTAGAGCCTTGGGAGATAGGGCAGAAGTGGGGGTCAGATAATAGAGGGCCTTGTGGACCTCTGTGAAGACTTGAGCTCCTAATCTGAGTGAAGTGGGGAACCACTGCAGTAGTTAAGCCCAATAGTATATGATGTTGCTTATAATCGAGAAGACTCACTGGCTGCTAAGTTCAGAGTAGATGCTAAGGGGCCAAGTCTAGATGTAAGAGAGTTAGATGGGAGGTTGTCATGACGGCCAGAGAAGCCATGGTGCTGTGGATTTCTACACAACTGTGAGGGCTGAAAGTGATTTGAAGGGGTTGGAGATTCAGTCTATTTTGTAGATAGAACCCATAGGATTTACCGTGAATTCCAGGTAAGGTATGAGAAGGGTGGGGAGAGGGAGTCCAGTGTTTAGGGAGTTGCTATTTATTAAAACATGGAGGATTGCATTACAACAGGTTTGGATGGGAAAGCTCAGGAGTTGGTTTTGGATCTCTAAGATTTAAGACTCTCATTAAATGTCTGAGTAACAAGAGATGTAACTGGTAGTTGATTGGATCTGAGTCTGGAATTCAGAGAGAGGTCTGAGCTGAAGATAGGCCAATGTTGGAGTCTGAGTTTGGGTGGGTTCAGTAGGAAAGTGATCAGGGGGAGGAAAGAGGGTCAGGGAGAAATACTGGGGAATGATATTGGCCAAATTATATTGTTTTACTGTGTGTATGTAAAAATCTGTAACAACAAATCCCACCATTATGTAAAACTATAATACACCCATAAAATATGGACAAAAAAATAAAACTAGGGGGAAAAAAGTGTGAATGCAGATAGGAAGCTAAGGGGACTGATCACTACTTTCAAGACACTTCCTCTTAGAGGCAAGGAGATTGGGAAGAACCAATAAGGGATGAGAGGATAGGAGAGACCTAAAGAATCAGGAAGAAAACCAAGGGTGAATAGTGTCTTGAAGCCAGTTGACAGTGTTTCAAGGAGGGAGGAGTAATGAGGGGGCTGTCAAAGAGGGTGAGACTTGACTGAACTGAGGGCTGGTTTAAAAGTTGGACCAACACGACACGTCAACTTGAATTTCTTGTTGTGTGAGCTGGGAAGCATGGAGCTGATGGTGATGTTGATGATGATGATGGAACTAATTACTGTTATTTTAAGAAATCCAGAAGAACAGCATCTTCTTATTTTCTTGTCAGGAATAACAAATACATAACCTACCATTAAAATTGGATATAACAGCCAAAAACGAAAGAAAGAAAACCCAAAAATTAATGAAAGGAATTCCCCCTCCCCCATATCCTATGAGATAGTTTAATTTAATTATCAAGCTGGTTGGTGCTGATGCAGCTGCCTGAACTTGGAACCTTTGTGGGGCAAAAGCCCATTGAGAAACTAAAGTCTTTTGCAGAATGGAGACAGAAGAGGAGAGGGAGAGGGAGAGAAAGATAGGGAGTAGAGAAGGGCGGGGAGGAAGAGGGAGGTGAGGAGGAGGAGGGAGGAGGGAGGAGAAAAAAGAAAATAAAGGGTTGCTTGAAGTAGCTGTTTAGGAAAAGCCAGGTGTCTGATAAATTTTATTGAGTCCGGAAATGTAAGAAGTCAAAAACAAAAACAAAACAAAGATGGTTGTTTGGAACAGTAGCTTTGTCCTGAACAGACTAGGAAATGTGTATGTTGTTAGTAGATAAATTATTTCCCTGATACTTAAAAAAAACAAAAGAAAAAAACCAAAAAAAAAAAAAAATACAAACCTCATCCCCTTCAGAGCAAAGTTTGAGATCATGTTTGAAGGTCTAAATCCATAAATGTTGATAAAATCTTGGTATTGTAAGAGTGCAGGTATGCTAGAATTTCTTCATTGCTGGTAGACAATTCATGTGGGGTCAGGGTGGTCTTAATGCACACATTTAGAAAATAAAATGACTTGTTTTATAGCTTCTTGATTTAAAAAACTGTACCCCACCCCCCAACATCCTCACAATACCCATATTCTAGTGTTTATCAAATTAGGAAGGCTGGGCTCAGATAGAATAACAGGAGGATTTTTTTCCTGGCATCAATCAAGAGTTATTTGGAAAACAGGCAGAACAAGTTGAAGTGCGCGCCTCATACAGTGAAGGGAAAGATTCGGGTGCCAGGCACAGATGGAGTAAGTTCATTCTCACATAAATATTATCTCTTTGTTCCTGCCAAGGCTGAGATGCAGTCATTGTCTTAATTAACTCAGGGAGTTTTCAGTTATGGATCCAAAATCTTAGTCTTCTGGAAATTGTCATCTGGCTTTGTGTTCTCCCTAAGTACCAGTGTGACCTTGAATGGATGAACCACTTAACCAATTTAGGCCTTCTTATTGGGAATGATGGGTGCACAGGGCAGGTTTAACTCTTTGGTGTGGCCTTATGTTCTCTGAATCTGGTATTCAAGTTTGTGGAAAAATTTCAACAGAGACCGTGACTAGGTTTTCTATGATTAATACATAGACATTTTACTGAACAGCATCCAACTTTTGTAGCATTTTAATTCTTTTTTTAAATTTTTTTAAATTGTACTCTGACACAATGCATTTATTTATTTATTTATTTTTATGTGGTGCTGAGGATCGAACCCAGCGCCTTGCACATGCTAGGCAAGCACTCCACCGCTGAGCCACAGCCCCAACCCAGCATTTTAATTCTTAAGACATTTTGGAACTCTGCAGAGCAAAGAATGCACTGGTCAAGGCTAAAATATAGCCTTTCAATTATCTTGTTGAAGTTGTAGTGTTCTAAAGGAAAACACATGCAATAAAAATACATTTGAAATATGCAAAAATATACTTTTGTTTGGAAAAAAAATCACTGGCACTAATTAGCATTTATTTCAACAAAGCTGAAAAAATTTAAAACATAAAATTCAAACATATTTTAAATGATATAGATGGTACAGTCTCAGATTCATGGAAATGTCTCAAAAGCTATAATTTCTCCTCTGTTTATGCTATCTTTCATGAGGAAAATAAAGAGACTAAACATTGTTTGGATTATCTCTACACATTTTAAATTTCTCCCAAAGGCTGCCATGTAATGGTTGGCATCTGAGAGAATAAAGTGGAAATTAGTGAGGCTGAGTTTGTCCTTCATCTTTTGCCAGAGCTGGCCTCCTTGCCTCCTTTTCTTGCACAGAACACGAGAAATCTGAGAACAGTATTTAACTAGAGTACAATTTTTATTTTTATAGCTTGTTTTTCATAGCTGGTCTACAGATTGCCAGGTCTTTCTACTTTTCTTCAACTTAATGTGTTGGCATTCAAACGACCAAATGTACTTTTCAACAATGAATGGTTTGAAATAAAGTTGCACAGTGTGACATTTTTGTGATCCTAAAACATTACAGCTGCCCGCCCCCCAACTCCCAAATGGTGAAAGTAATATGTGTTCCTTACAGAAAATTTGGAAAAATTAATGTAATCTGAAATCTATAACTCATAGATTGCCACTTTTGATGTCCGACTGTGTTTCTGTCTGGTCTTTCACCAATCCCTGTGTCTACCTGTGTTCATTAAGCAAGGACTCAAGTTAGGATGCTAATAGGTGTTTGGGGAGGAAAAAGGCAATCAAGCAAGCTGTACACGTCCGCAGAGTGCCAGATTGATTGATGTTAGTCTTAGCTTTGTCAAAGACATCTTCCTAAGGGCCCAACCTCCTCAAAGTGCTGTGTAACTCCCCTCTACCTGTGAAGGTGTTTGGGCCCAGCAGGGGAAGGACTGGGTACAGAACCTCTTTGGCCATGCCCCTGTGAACATTATGCAGGGGTGTTCTGTTAGAGGGCAATGTGGGTTTCATTAGTTTTTTGTGTGTTTGTTTTACATAATTGAGATCCCCTGCATTTTTTAACCTCTTTTATCTGCCTAATATATTATGAATATTTTCCACTTTCAAACACAATTTTCAAAAACATTGCTTTCCCTCATTGTTATTTTTGAAAATATTCCACTTATAAAAGTTCCACTTAAAAGCCAGGGCATACCCCAGATGACAGATCATTTCAGCTCTTGGGGGATCATCATGAAAAGGTTCTAAAGGTATAAAATGTTCATACGCATTTGATTTCCATCTCCCACCCACCCTTCAACAAACCTTTAATTTTGGACAGCTGCTGTCCTTTCAAAGATTGTGGATTCATAGTTCCCAAAGCAACTGCTAACTTATTTGGGAAGTCCTGATAAAAATAGATTTTTAAAATGTAAATGGGTAATTTTCTTTTATTGGTGGGCAATTCATTTGAGAATATTTTATGTGAGAATAGTCTGTTTAGGTCAGGTGTAGTATCACAATGCCTGTAATCCCAGCATCTCAGGAGGTTGAGGCTTGAGTAGTGCACATTCAAGGCCAGCCTCAGCAATTTATCAAGACCTTAGCAAATTAGGGAGACTGTCTCAAAAAGAAAACAAAAGGGGTCATTGAGGATGTGGCTCAGTGGTATAGCACCTCTGGGTTCAAGCCCCAGAACCATTAAAACAAAACAAAATGAAAAACACAAAAATCTGGTCTGTGTGAGAAGAATAGTGTACCTCACTAATTCTCATGGAAATTAGGGATTTTCTCCTATTAAGAATGAATTCCCAGTCTGGGGTTGTGGCTCAGTGGTAGAGTGCTTGTCACACATGTGAGGCACTGGGTTCGATACTCAGCACCACGTAAAATAAATAAATAAAATAAAGGTATTGTGTCCATCTACATCTAAAAATATTAAAAAAAGAATTTCCTTAATTTAAATGGTATATTGCCTTCTCAAAGTGTTTTTCCACCATAAACTAGATAAAAATGTGTATTTTATGTTTCTTGAATCTGTCAGTAAAAAGTATTATACCACCTTTTCTTCAGTATTCTAAATATTTTAAAATATTTTTCTACAATTAAAGGTGAACACATATTTGCCTTGCATTTAGACTGAATTAAAAGTAGGTCTTGCTGGGCATGGTGGCGCATGCCTGCAATCCCAGGGTCTCTGGGGGCTGAGACCGGAGGATAGAGAGTTCAAAGCCAGCCTCAGCAACAGCGAGGTGCCAAGTGACTCAGTGAGACCCTGTCTCTAAATAAAATACAAAATAGGGCTGGAGGTGTGGCTTAGTGATTGAGTGCCTTGAGTTCAATCCCTAGTACCCACCTTCCCCCCGCCCCCCAAAAATGTAGATCCTTGTTTTGGATGTTCTTTGTACCTATTTGTTATTTCTATTATCACACACACACACACACACACACACAAAAAAATCCTCCCACTTGAACATCTCACAATTGTGACGCATTTTATTTTTTCCTTGAAAGTATTAAGAATCTGAGAAAGATGTCCTTTTTAAATGTGTTTGTCTTTTTGAACAAGAGTCTAGATAAGTTTGGGAGACTTGTTGAAATAAACACCTTATGCTTTATGGTTTTTTCAGCCTGATTGTTAACTCTCACTTCTCCAGGGAGAGGCAATACACCTTTTAAATATTACAAAACACTTTACAGAGTTCTTTCCTTCGTAAACAACGTAGCTGGGCCAAGCCTGGAGCACATTCATAGACTGTTCCCCAATAAAATTTCTGAGCAAGTGTACTGCTTTAAAGATGAGCTCAAAAGCATAATGTGTACTTTTGGCCTGGGGATTCCTTATAGAGAGTATGCAGATTTCCCCAGGGAAAAATGAATTCGCATGCAAAAGCTCTCACTATAATTATAACAATTTCCTTCTCCTTTTTTTCTTTTTTAAATTCAGCTTCTCAATGTGTTAAGTAGTCTTTTTTTTTTCTTCCTTTTTTACCAAGGCAGTCCTTGCTGAAGGATTTGACTGCTGAAATACCTCATGCCAGCACCCTAAATCAGTGACAATGAGACATTATAAGATCAGAATTGCAGTGGGTAGAGGGGGCAGGGAAAGTGGTCTGTGTGCCATGATATCAATTCATGCAAGCATGCAAGGTGCCGTCCGACAGCTTGTACTTAGAAGAAAAAAATTAATGGGCTCATTAAAGGAAAAGCAAAGTTTGGTAAGCAAGTTTTCCTTTTTTCTGAGGGCTGTGCTTACATGGTTTAAATTGTAATAAAAATTAAAATGCTTGAAATGTTTCAGAGTCGGAACTCTCTGCTGTTTTAGCTCTTGGGCACCTCCCGGAATGCTTCCTCAGATAGCAATACAAAACACTGGCAGCCCCCCAAGAGAACATTCTTTGAGGACCTCACTGGCAATGGTGAAAGGGAACTTCATGTTCTGATTGTGCAAAGTGCAGACACACATATTCTAAGTGTACATTCTAAGGTCACTTGTTGTTTCCATGTCAAATGTTAACATTTTAGAATTTTTTTCCCCAGCTATCATAGGAACATAAAACAAACAAACAAACAAACAAACAACAACAACAAAACCCCAAAGTGAGCTTTTTATCTTGGTCAGAAAATTCAGAGCATTGATGCATGGGAGAAAAATCACATATTATTAGAGATACTTTAATTACTTTTATGGATTATTGGCTAATTATCAGAATTGTTAAAATGCTCAGTTTTGTTTTTAATAATACAAATTGCTAAGTAATCTAATACATCAAATTGCCAAAATAATACGGAACACAATTAAACTTCCATCTGATTCTGGACAGTTTTCAGTGTCTCCGGGTCATGATCAGTACTGCATTAATGTGGCATTCTCATCCTTTGGTGTCCCTTTTAACAGAATGCCAAACACAGTGTGTCAGGCATTGTGCTGTGTGCATCAGGCTTGAAAGAGAGGTGTCTGAGTCAAGTTCACAATGAAGCTTTTGCCCAAGATGTGATGTATAATTCAGAGGGACTTACTCCCAAGGAGGCACAGATTTCTGTGGAGATAATTTGGGATTGATGGAGGACCCTGTGCTAGGCACAGAGAAGAGAGGAAGATAATGATGACATTTTCCACAGGACAGTGGCCTGATTTGTGTAGTGTTTGAAGGAGAAGTCAGGTAGAGGCTTACAAATGAATATTTACTAAGTCAGAAGGGGTAATGATTGCCTGCATTAAGACGAAGTGCTAAATACTGACCTTGAATCATATCCCAATCCCCAACCTCCCCCCTTTCTCCTTCTGTTTGCTGTTCAATAAGGAAATGAGTGAAGATTCTAATGCAGGATTAACCAGAGGAGGAAGAATACTGAGTTCTGTTTGTGCATCCACGGGAGGAGCCACTGAGAGCCGTGGACAGTTGTCATCACTCCCCCGACACCTGTTTCTGAGCTGTGTTCTGGAACCATTTCATGGTACCCCAAAGAGAAGGAACACAGCTTCCTAACCTGCCCGAGTACTGACATTTCTTCCTGTCCAGGCATGCCACTGTAAAGGGACACATCTCAGTCTGGTGGCCTTGGCCAATCTTGTGTTCAGGGGTCTGGGCAAAGTTCTGTTGCCTGGAAGTGTACGGTGACAACAGACTTTTGGTGGCTTGTGTTTGGCTGGGATTCCACCTTGATGCCTATGAATGTCCCAGGACAATGGGCGACAATGTCCCCTCCCTGACTGTCGTGCCGAGGTATTAGTTCTTCAGCTAGCATCCTTGTGGATCTTGTTTTACTTGAGCAAAGGCAAAAGGTTTTATTTTATATGCTTTTCCCCTTCAGTAACTTCCTTAATTTAAGAAGTGACTCTATTCTGAGGGTTAGTTCTTATACCAAAAAACAGCTAGTCTATAGACTATTTAGAAATGTCCGTACATCTTATTTTCTTCATTCTGTAAATCCTCAAACAATATATCTCAACCAAAAGAGTCCTGATGGTTCTCATAGAAATTCAGGTGAGGTGTGAAGACATTTTTTATTCAGGTAAATGAGATGTTATGTTCTTACTTCAGAATAAAAATGCCTCCACACTATAGTGCTCCGTGAATAACAGGATATATTAAAAACTTCATATAGTATAATTGAAATTTAAATTCATTGTCATGAATGTGAACTTATTCCTTTAACTGGAATTATTGACAGGTTTGACTTTCCATCCTGCTGAATACTTGTTGACAACAAACTGCTATTTAGTATAAATAAGTTTATTCTAAATTACATATTTTAAGTATCATTGTGAGCTCTGAATTTGGACTTTTTTCAGATGTTCTTTATCAAATATTTAACATCACTTTTAATGTAATAGGAGTTTTTTAAAAAAATAATTTTATTTTTTTATTTTAGTTTTACATGACAGTAGAATGTATTTTGGTAAATTATATATACATAGAGTAAAACTTCTTCTACTTAGGATCCCACTCTTGTGGTTGTATGTGATGTGGAGTTACCCTGGTCATGTATTCAAATACAAGGCTAGGAAAGTTATATCTGTTTAATTCTACTGTCTTTCCTATTTCCCTCCCCTCTCCCCTTCCTTTCTCTTTGTCTGATCCAACTGATTTCTATTATTCCCCTCCCCAACCTCCCTTGTTTGGGGTTAGCATCCACAAATCAGAGAGAACATTCGGGCTTTGGTTTTTGGGGATTGACTTATTTCACTTAGCATGATAGTTTCCAGTTCCATCCATTTACCAGTAAATGACATGATTTGATTATTTTTTTTATGGCTGAGTAATAGTCCATTGTGTATATATACACCACATTTTCTTTATTCATTCATCCATTGAAGGACACCTAGATTGTTTCCATAGCTTGACTTTTGTGAGTTGAGTTGCTTTAAGCATTGATGTGGCTGCATCGCTGTAGTATG
The DNA here is from genome assembly GCF_021218885.2 of Marmota monax. NCBI lineage: Eukaryota > Metazoa > Chordata > Mammalia > Rodentia > Sciuridae > Marmota > Marmota monax. The sequence goes on along the minus strand of NW_026695222.1, from coordinate 4,686,206 downwards.
CTGTTTTAAAATTCTTTGGGTATAGAACGAGGAGTTGGATAAGTGGGTTAAACGGTGGTTCCATTCCAAGTTTTCTAAGGAATCTCCATACTGCCTTCCATAGTGGTTGCACCAATTTGTAGTCCCACCAACAATTTATGAGAGTACCTTTTTCCCCACACCCTTGCCAACATTTATTGTTACTTGTATTCTTTATAATTGCCATTCTGACTGCATGAGATGGAATCTCAGTGTAGTTTTTATTGACATTTCTGTAATTGCTAACAATGTTGGAACATTTTTTTTCATTTATTTCTGACCATTCATATTTCTTCTGTAAAGTGTTTGTTCAGCTCCTTTGCCCATTTATTGATTGGGGTATTTATTTTTCTGGTGTTAGTTTTTTGAGTTCTTTGTATATCCTGGAAATCAATGCCTTATCTGAGGTACTTGTGCTAAAGATTTTTTCCCATTCTGCTCTGTTCACATACTTGATTGTTTCCTTTGCTGTGAAGAAGCTTTTCAGTTTGAATCCATCCCATTTATTGATTCTTGATTTCACTTGTACTTTAGGAGTCTTATTGAGGAAGTCAGTTCCTAAGCTGACACGTTGGAGAGTTGGGCCTGCTTTTTCTTCTAGTAAGGCAGGGTCTCTGGTCTAATGCTTACGTTCTTGAATCACTGAGAGTTGAGTTTTGTGTAGGATGAGAGACTGGGGTTCAATTTCATTCTATTACTTATGGGATTTCCAGTTTTCCCAGCACCATTTATTGAAGACACTACCTTTTCTCCAATGTATGTTAATGGCACCTCTCTCTAGGATGAGATAACTGTATTTATGTGGGTGTGTCTCTGTGTTTTCTATTCTGTTCCATTGGTCTTCATGTCTGTTTTGGTACCAGTACCATGCTGTTTTTATTACTATAGCTCTGTAGTATAATTTAAGGGTCTGGTACTGTGATGTATCCTGCTTCACTTTTTGTGCTAAGGATTGCTTTGGCTATTCTGGGCCTCTTATTTTTCCAAATGAATTTATGATTGCTTTTACTATTTCTGTGAAGAACATCATTGGAATCTTAATAGGAATTACATTAAGTCTGTATAGAGCTTTTGGTAGTATGGCCATTTCGATAATGTTAATGCTGCCTATCCAGGAACATGGGAGATCTTTCCATTTTCTGAGGTCTTCAATTTCTTTCTTTAGTGTTCTGTAGTTTTCATTATAGAGGTCTTTCATATCTTTTGTTACATTGACTGAGCTTTTCTGTGTTGTTAGGCTTCTGATGGCATCTTCAGTTTCATTGCTTGAAATTGATTTGTTTAAATTTTCTATGTCCCTTTCATTTAATTTGGGTAGGTCATATATCTCTAGAAATTTGTTGATGTCTTCATGATTTCCAATTTTATTAGAGTATAGATTTTCAAAGTAGCTACTGTTTATCGCCTGTATTTCCGTGGTGTCCATGGTGATAGTTCCTTTTTCATCACAAATTTCAGTAATTTGAGTTTTCTCTTTCTTTTTCTTTGTTAGCTTGGCAAAGAGTTTAATCAATTTTGTTTATTTTTTTAAAAAAACAATTTTTTGTTTTGTTTATGTTTTTGAAATTTTTTTGTTTCAATTTCATTAGTTTTGGCTCTGATTTTTGTTTTTTCCTGTCTTCTACTGCTTTTGGTGCTGGTTTGTTCTTTTGCTAGGGATTTGAGATGTAAAGTTAGGTTATTTATTTGGTGCTTTTCTGTTCTTTTAATGAATGAGCTCAATGCAAATAATTTTCATCTTAGAACTGCCTTCATAGTGTCCCAGAGCTTTTGATGTGTAGTTTTGCTATTCTCATGTACCTCTAAGTATTTTTTTTTTAATTTCATTCCTGATTTCTTCAGTTACCCACTGGTCATTCAATAATGTATTATTTAGTCTCCAGGAGTTAAAGTAGCTTCTATTTTTAAAATTTTATCTTTAATTTCTAATTTCATTCCATTAGGTTCCGATAGAATGCAAGGTATTATCTCTATTTCTTTTTTTATTTTTGTATTTGCTAAGAGTTGCTTTGTGGACCAAGATGTGGTCTATTTTAGAAAAGGATCCATGTGCTGCTGAGAACAAGGTGTATATTCATTTGTTGATGGATGGAATGATCTATATACGTCTGTTAAGTCTAAATTATTAATTGTGTAATAGGAGTTTTTAAGAGGAAAAATAGTCATCCATAATTTTATTACTCCAAATAATAGCCACATAATTTTATGTATTTCCAATGGTCATACAAACCATACATATTTATAGCTAACAATTTGAATCTATACACAATTTTCTATCATTCTTCACTCGTGTTTATTAAATCAGCATTTCTGATGTTGTCTCCCAGCTGTATATGTATCCATATTTGAACATATGACTTTAAATCTTTTATGAATGAAAGTTTAAAGTTATGGATATATTAGTGATTAATTCACTTCCCCTCACTCCAGTCTTTTTCTCTTTCCTCAAAAGGAACTCCTCAGACTTCAATTCCTTGTTTCTCTTCATGGTTTTATATTTTTGCGTCATGTGTGTGTCTATTATACACGTGTATATGTTTGAAATGTGTAAATGCATATATATGTATACACAGTGTGTATATACACACAATATTGTTGTTTATTCTAAAGTCTTACATATTTGAGGTCATTGATATGTTCAGTTCTATTCTATCGGTCAAGATGAGGATGAGGCCCAAATGGACCTAGAGCATGTAACTGGTATTTGTTAGAGTAAATTTTTTGAAAACTTTTGCTCTTCAAATGAATTTTTAAAAAAATAGCATGTCAACTTCTGTGAAAAAGATCCCAATGGAAATTCTACTTGAATTATGGAGTTTGTTGATAAGAATGAAGGAAGTGGACATCTTCAACACATTGAGTTGACATATATATATACTGACTGACTTGTGATTTAGATTGTCTTTAATGTCCATGAAGAAAATATTTATTTTCTTCTATAACTTCTTGCATGCTTTTTTACTCAGCTTATTTTTGCATGTCTTCAAGTTTTTGTTGTGAATATGTTTTTTTTTTTTTTAAACTACATTTTCTAATTGGTTTCATTTGGTGCATTTGAAAATTCTGATTTCTTGTTTTTGAATTTCCCATTTACTGTAAACTGATCTCTTGCATTAGTTGTAGCAATTTGTCTACAGTTTCTTTTGTATTTCCTTTATAGAGAATTTTGTTATCTTCAGGCACTGGGTTTTCATACTTCTAAACTTAATGGCCACATAGTATTGTATTCATCATTTAGTTGCTGTTGAATACATGGAAAATTCTTAAATATAATTTTACTACACACTTTCATACACATTATTTTTTCATCATTCCGATTATTAGTATATATCTTTGCAATCTCTAAGGGTGTGAATCTGTTTTTATAGGTCAGAATATGTGTTGACAAATTGCTTTGCAGAAAGTGTTGAATCCTTTCACGTTGCCACCAAGTCACATCAGCTTAACCACACTGATTCTGAATTATGGTACACTTGCCTGAAACATTAAGGGAGTCTCATGTCTGATTTCCTGTGTCCATTATTTTTCTTGTTTAATCAGTCTCCACACAGTGGCCAGAGTGACTGTCAAACATTTAAATTGGATCATGTGATTCTCCTGTTGAAAATCTCTCAGTGGATTTGCTATTTTTATTTACATAATTTTTTAGTTGTAGAGGGACACACAATATCTTTGTTTATTAATTCATTTTTTATGTGGTACTGAGGATCGAACAAGTGCCTTACACATGCTAGACAAGCACTCTGCCACTGAGCTACACCCCTGCCCCTCAGTGAATTTCCTATTGATGCAGTGTTTATCCTAAACTTTCCACCAGGATTTCTGTATTCTGACCCTTATCTGCCTTCTACTCTCTCCTTTTGTTTCCTGTGCCTCAGCCACACTGACCTTCTTGCTGTTGTTCAAGCTCACTGACTCCATTCCTACCTCAGGGCCTTTGAACTGCAATTCCCATTGCTGAGGACAGGCTCAGATTCCTGTGTAATTATCTCTCCTTATCATTCATCTCTCCTACTCTGTTGCTCCTTTCTAGAGGAGACTTTCATGGCTACTTGTGTTTCCAATCACTCTCTTTTTACCGTGCTTTATTTTCTTTATATAATTTTTTATTATCTGGAACTATATAGTACGTCTATACTGATTTCTTTGTTTGTCATTGGTTTTCTAGTTGAATGTCAAGGTCCTTAAAAATGAAATTTTTCAAATGTTATGATTATGATTATGATTATTATGTTTTAGTAGCATATTAAGATAAAAAGGAGAAATTAATATGAATAATATTTTTAAGCCTAGTGTATCTAAATTCTTATTTCCAGTTGAGTGTTGTGGTATGCATATTGTAATCCTGCTACTTAGGAGGCTAAGGCATGAAGATCACAGGTTCAAGGCCAGCCTGGGCAATTTAGTGTGATGCTGACTCAAAATAAAAAATAAAAGGGGTCAGGGATGTAACTCAGCAGTAGATATTTTGACTAGTATGTGTGGGGTGTGAGGCTTTGGGTTCAATTCCAACTGCTGCAAACACACACACACAAATACACACACACACACACACACCCCAAACAACAACAAAAACTCATTATAAAAAAAAGTATTTATAAAATATTTTAACCCCATATTTTTCAGATTAAGTCTTCAAAATACCTTGTATAATTTATGTGTTTTAACACATCTGCATTTATTTAGATGAGCCACATTTCAAATGCTCAGTAGCCACATGTAAGTGGTGGCTGCCATGTGGGACAGTGGAGGGTTGTAGCAATGCCAGAAACATTGGAAGATATCAATAGCTTCTTGCTGAATGGATGAATCATTGAACAGATGAATTTGCTTTAGCATGGATAGATGCTCCTCAACTTATAATGGGGTTACCTACTGGGAAAAATCCATCCTAAGTTGAAAATATCACGCATTGAAAATGCCTTCAACTCACCTGACCTACCCAACATCGTAGCTTAGCAACACAGTGTGCTTTGGAGTGTTGGTTGTTTCCCCTTGTGATTGCAGGGCTGACTGGGAGCTGCGACTCGCTGATTGTCCAGCCTTGGAAAGCAATACAGCATGTCTCTAGCTTGGGAATGGGGAAAAATTTCAACACTTCAAGTGCACGTTCTACTAAATGCACCATCAGAAAGGCGGACCATTGTATATCAGCGACCATGTGTAGATGTAATGAAAACCTGATCAAATTAGAATAAGACCAAGATTCCGAAAGGGGTGACTTATTATTAGGGAAATATCAGGCATTAGCACATTTCCTGTACTGAAACACTATAGTGGTGCCTGAATGATTTCTGTGAAGTGTCATTTTTATTAAAACCCTCATATGGGGGCTGGGGCTTGTAGCTCAGCGGTAGCGCACTTGTCTGGCATGTGTGAGGCAATGGGTTCGCTTCTCAGCACCGCGTATAAATAAATAAAGGTCTATCAACAACTAAAAAAATATTTAAAACAACTCTATATGTATTTTATTAAGGTTCTCATCATAGGCACTGAGAACATGAGAAAAATCAGACAAAGTTACTATGATATCTAAAGTCTGGGGAGCTGGTAAGGAGCCAGGAGCCTTACTACAAGGTGGGTTGTCTTATTGAAATAGCTGTGTGTATCAAGACTAAATTTTCCCCAGTTTAAATTTTTAAATGTTTTTTTCTGTAGTTGTAGATGGATAGTATGCCTTTATTGTATTTGTTTATTTTTATGCAGTGCTAAGGATTGAACCCAGTGCCTCACAAGTGCTAGGCAAGTGCTCTGCCACTGAGCTACATCCCCAGCCCTTAAATTTTATTAATATTTTAAAACTTATAAAATTCAGGCTAATGGTTGTAGGTGCTATTTTGGACCATCCAGTCAGTTTGTCAAACACATTTTATGGGCACATGGATGATGCTCAGGTGCTAAAGGGAACACATATTTGCCCTAGTATCCTTTTTATACATATCTGTAGGTTAGATTTTTAACTCACCTGAACTATTCTTGAAGCATGGGTTTTTAAAAAACTCCAGCTATATTTTAGGTAGATTCTAAATGATATCCAGTATGGTTTTTCCTGCGTTTTCAACTTATAATTGGCAAGTTCCCATAGGAAAAAATCATTATTGGTGCTATAAAAGCACTTCTTATCTGTCACATTTGGGAAATGAAAGTTTTGTAAAGGTCAAAAGAAAGTGTGCCCCCAATTATGATGATGACTTGTATACGCAAATAGTTTTAATAGCTTGGAACCTATCTTAGCCTCCCTTACAGTGTAAAAAGGGAAAGGAAAAGGGGAAAGAAAAAACACACCCTAGTCATTCCATAGCAATTTCACTTAATAGTTTTAAGAGGGATGAAAAGAAGCCCAGTTAAAAATGATTTGATTGACATCTATCTATGTACAGTCTTTGTGATTTGGAACTATTTAAATTATATAAGCCTGCAAGTTTATTAGTTCACCTTTATTAATTTGTCAAGGTTAATGTCTGCATAATGAGATGATGATAATTAGGGATTCGTTGGCAACCATCTGCTAGTGTTTACTCAGTGTAGTAAGTTTTATAACTCATCTTGTAATGTCTCCTAAGGAGATTTTACTGCCACCAAACCAATCCTGAAAACACAGACTACGTTGCTGCCCTAGGTGATGTAAGAATTCTCCTTCTTAATCTTTCAGCCCATGACAGCCTATTAGAGAGATCAGATGATGGACCTCTCAGAAGCCCAGAGTGTGTTTGCAGACACCGTTGGGAGTGGGATGATGCCAGCCGGCCGGACTCATGACCTGGCAGTTCCCTCTTGCAGCAATCTGCTCTGGCAGACAGTCTGCCGCTGGCATCTGTGCTAATTATTCTGCCCTAGCAGCAGAGCTGTGGGCGCTGCTCTGAGAAGGATGCCCTGCTTGTTCTCCTTATTCTCATCTGCATGACAGAAGGGAGCGAGCTGGCTGAGCACAGAGCTTTCCTGAGTACCTACTGTGTGCAGCAACCTCTGTTATTGATGGATGGTGCAGACAGCCACGTCAAATTACAAGACAGGTTTGGGAGGCTGCAAGTGTCTGTCATCTGATTCCCATCCCATCTGGCCTCCCCTGACATACTTCTCTCCTAGAGTTCTCCTTTCTTCCTTTGTCTCAGCAATTCCTTGCCATCGCCCCTCCTCTCCCTCTTCAATAGCAAGTGATTACCAGTTCTTCTCCATTCCAGTTCCCAAATCTCACCCCTCTCTCCCCTGGGCTCTCTTTTCAGGGATATTACTTCTCACCTGTATAGGTATATTTGCTTACCGATTGGTTTCTCAATATTCTCCTGACTTCCCTTGCCCCAAGCTCACCTCCATTTACTGTTTACTTGTTTTTTAGGGGCCTCAGTCTGATGAGAGTCTCCCTCTGAAGTCTTCCATGGTTTTTCATTGCTGGATGAATGAAGTAAAAAATCTTTAACTGGGAGGTCAGGAGGCTGCTCCTCCCTGCTGTGAGGCCTCCAGCTTCCTCTATCCTCTTCTACTTTCTCCAAGCCAGATGATCCCTAAACAAAGGAGCTGCTCCATTACTGCTTTTCACTTACACCCATGTGCCCCACCTTCCTGCCTTTTGCCCCATGTGCTCAGAACAGTTCCTGCCCTTGCTCCATGCTATCTCCTTGAAAGCTCACAGGGAACCCTCACCTGGAGGATCTGCCTGTCTGGACATCTGCTGGATCTTTAGACCTCTATGGAAGTTTGCAGAGCTTTTCCCTTTGAAGGGATTTGTCTAAGCATCATTGGAGATTCTGCCCATCACTTTCTCAAAGGCAACTGGGCATCAGCCCACTTTCTTGGACTCTTGGTATTCTTCTGGGCATGGTCGAATGCCTCTTGAACTTCTGTAGACCTGGATGGAGCATTTTGAAGTCTTTTTTTTTTTTTTTGTCTTGTTTTGTTCAGTAACTACCACCTGCAGAGATGGGAATCTCATCCTTTCACTTCTTGTTTCTCCACAGGGCCCTGGACTCCTCTGAGGTGTTGCTCCACCTGTTCCCTATTTTTTTTTTTTGCCCTGATTTCTCACCATTTCTGTGAACTGCTTTCTCCTCCTGAGCTGTGTGTTCTCTTCCCTTTAACTTCAGTGGTAACCATTAGGAAAACATACTCCCCAGGCCTAGACCAGCTTGTCTGGTCTAAATGTGGGGCGTGGTGTGTTTATAATTTCCTAGCAGGTTGTTGAACACGCTGTTATATGTGCAGCTAGAATGTTCTGCAATCCTTTAGGGAGAGTTGTTTTGTTTTCTTTTTTTTTAACTTTATTTTTATTTATTTTAATGTGGTGCTGAGGATCGAACCCAGGGCTTCACATGTGCTAGGCGCATGCTCTACCTGCTGAGCCACAACCCCAGCCTGAGTTGTTTTGTTTTCTTAAGAAGCAAAGATGAGTCCTCAGGAGAAGCAGCACTTCAACACAGGTTTTTATGTGTTGGTACCGGGGATTGAACCCAGGGGCACTTAACTGATGAGCAATATCCTAAGACCTTTTTATTTTATTTTTTTTATTTTGAGACAGTGTCTTACTAGATTGCTTACAGTCTTGCTAAATTGCTGAGTCTGGCTTTGAACTTGCAATCCTGCCTCAGTCTCCGGAGTTGCTGGGATTACAGGTGTGTGCCACCCTGATCAGCTAATGCAGAATTTTGAATGAAATGCCACCAGTATGCTGTAACCAATATGTGTAAAGGACACCCATATTAGAAATGCAGTGTTTGTAATTATGTAAGTTATTTCAATGTTTCCATATTTAATGTTTATTTCTGACACCAAATTCATGTCTTTTAGGTTTAAAATGTGAGAGTATTAGGTGCGAAATATTATGGTTTTCAATTTTAATTATTATCTGGAGTGTTCCTCTCAATTTGTTTCCTCTAGGATATATGAATAAAAATGTTATTAATTGAAATATCTCCTTTTTGTCAGTGTTTGCACTGGAAAATAAAACTAAATAAAAGTGTGTTCTTTTATTTCCCTGATTGTGAATAGAATAAAACTTTGATAAGTTAATTTTCAATGATAATTATTGTTCTTTGCCAGTAGGAGGAGAGAGAAAGGAATATTATTGTATTTAATCTGTTCTTTTGGTTATAAAAATGGTGTTTATTGAAGATAACTTTGATAATTCAGAAAAACATAAAAATGAAGATTGTTGTTTCACCATCCATGACAAACAAATCACTATAATAATGTTAAATACATAACATCTGTTTTCATTTTTTAGTAAAGTTGGGATAACATTGAACATGCAAATTTTATTGTTTTTCAAAAGAAACAATAAATTGTGATTATTTCCTTTATAATTCTATTTATGTAATGTAGTTAAACATGGTTTTAATGGTTGGATACTTTAAAAACATGTAGGTCTATAACTTATTTTAGGATCCTTTCATTACTGGGTATTCAGGTGTTTTTCATTCTGCTACTTAAAAATTAATTACTACTTGTCTTCACTATGTGGTTCCTTAAAAATTGTCATGTAGTATAACTTACAAGAAAACATGTTAATTAGATGTATACACAATTTAAATATGTGGTGTTTCAGACATTAGACATGAGATTAATTTGATGCAGGCATTTAAAAATCAAATTCATATAAGGAAAGGACCAGTTTTACTTGCCTTCATCTTGGCCCAAGTTTGGGGACTAAAGCATTCACAGACCATTAGCTCTAACACTTGACTCTTGAGACCACTTGTTGTAATGAGCTGTCAATTATTGTGCATCTAAGTGTAGTTAAAGGGACCATTGGGCTTGCAGTTTAAAAATCAACATTTATAAATGTGTAGGAATTGAATTATAAATGTAGTGGTTCAATGAGGAGCTATAGTATCCTGCCCCTTCTGGATGGAGTGTCTGTCTGGTCTCTGAAAGATTTTAGTGCCCATTAAAAAATAAGAAATAATAAAAATGGTGTAAACTTAAGTGTATAACTACATAATTTTTTATGTTTGGACATTTTTTTTAACCAAGAATATTTTTTGGGGGGGAATATTTTTTACCAAGAATTATGGTTTTTTGTTGTTGTTGTTCAACATATCAATTGAAAGTAATATACTGAATGTTTGAGGGAGAAGGATAGAAAAGTAGAGATATTCAAATGGGTCTTGGATTTATATGTAAGTCAGTAAAGCTATAATGTATCAAAAATGCATGTTCTTCATTACCTTTTATCACGAGTTTCTGAACAATATGCCTCTTCAATATTCATGTATATTTAAAATACTATTGCTTCTCATTATGTCATAACCAAGTAATGTTTTACATTTTTTCATGGTATAGATGGCCTTTGCTTTGAATGTGTCCCTGCTAAATGATCACTCTAAGAAACTCCTGGAATTTTTTTTTCCTTTGTTTTCTTTTTCTTCTTCTTTTTATTTTTTATTTTTATTTTTTTTTTTAGTATTTCAAAAGTACAATTTTGCCTTGTTCTGAAAGTTCAATGTGGTACATGAAGAACTCCCTTAAATTGTATTTCTTTCTTTCATTTTTTTAAACATAAAAGTAATGCATACTTGCCAGGCACACCTATAATCCCAGGGTCTCTAGAGACTGAGGCAAGAGAATTATAAGTTGGAGCCCAGCTTCAGCAATTTAGCGAGGCCTGAAGCAACTTAGGGAGAACCCTGTTTCAAAACAGAAAAATAAAAAGAGCTGGAATGTAGCTCAGTGGTAAAGCATCTCTGGATTCAGTGCCCAGTACCAAAAAATAAATAAATAAATTTATACCTGCTTGCTAGAAGGAAAAAATGTGGATGTACACAAAGTAAATATTTTATTCAATTTCACCCTGTCTTCAATTTCTCATTCTTCTCTAGAGAGTCATTAATAAGAGTGTGGCCAGTATTTCTCCAGATCTTTCATCCAAACTTTTACAAAGATAACACATGCTGATATACCAATGATAGATTTTCTTATATAAATAACCTCATTTCTTTCAAATAGTATATATAACACAGTATAACTCAGGAATCTACAAATCTGTGTCGAATGAAATGTCACATTGTATGTAGCTGTCATGAGTAGGAGTCAGCAAACTTTTTCTATAAAAAGCTGGAAGATGGAAAATAAATATTTTGTGTTTTGTGGGCTATATTGCTTCTATTGAGATTATTCAATGCTTCAGTCTCAAGTAGCCATAAACTATACCTAAAAGAATCAGTGTGGCTGAGTTCCAACAAATCTGTTGGTGAATAACAAAATTTGAGTTTCATATAATGATCATGTTTCATGAAATATTCTTCTTCTTTGGATTTTTCTCCCTAACCATTTAAATGTGTAAAAAAGCCCCAATCTTAGTTCATAAACTCTGCAAAAGCAGACAGCAGGCCTGATTTGGCTCTTGGGCTACATGGTTTGTCAACCTCTGGCCTAGAGTATTTAAAAAATTAGTCATTCACAAAATTAAATCATTACTTTTAAAAGGTAAGTAGCACCATGGGATTGGTGAATTAAGCTAAATAAAGAAAACCTTCTAATAATGAAGTAGTCATTAGACACCTTACCTACAGAGAGTGAAAGGAATCATTTAAGAAGCACAGGAAGAGAAGATTAATAAAAGGCAGAGAGTTAGTTGATATGAGGTGAAGGACAGGAGGCTCACAGTGAGTCTGAGTGTTGTGACCAGTTCACCCACTCCCTTGGTACTCCCCTGGGGAGAAATACTCCCAATCCTTTCTCACATTGTGCTTTCTGCAGAGAGAGACCTCTGTCTTCTCATATGAACTTGGCTTTTGCAGTGTTAGTTGGCAAGGGTCATCTTTGTAATCAATGATGATTTTGCACGTCTTCTGAATTGGATTTTTAAAAGTTTGTTAATTCTAATGTTTTTATATTAGTTATAAGAACATAAATGGAGATAGAAAAGATGGCCCAGGAAATAGTTTACATTTTAAGACTCCCCTGAGTTGATGCCTTATAGGGTTAATGCCGCCCCAGTCCCCCTTTCAAGGGATGCTCTCTGAGCACCTCCTGTGCTCTTGAATGGATCCTTTGCCAGGTTTATCTTTCCATAGCAATTCTGCTTTCAGACCAGTGAGAACACTGTGATCCAGTTTCGCTGCCTTCTGGAGCAATCGCTCTTATAATATAATAAAAATAAAACAACAGGGCACATATTGGGGTACCTGTGAAATTGCTATTTTCTTGCAGTTGCAAAATGCAGCATGCAATTCAAAAATGAAAATTTACTTCTCCTGAGAGAAAGGACAGTTTATTAAGGATTATGCTCTTTGATTTTATGCCTCATATGTGACTTAATGAAAGTGTGAGTGGTAAGAAGCAAAAATGGATTTGTTGAGTTTTTTTTTTTTTTTTTAATCTTAAACCACTTGTCCCGTGTTTCATTTTATTCATGTAAGGTGGAGAGTAAAATAATGTTTTATTTTCTTCCACTGTATAAATTGGCAATTTGGGGAATGAGAAATTTTATTAGATAATCAAATCTAACTATACATATTATGCATATGTATAATATGAACATATATAAATATATATAAAATATATTAAATATGTACATATTTACCAAATGTGTTTATTTGCACATATATATAAATATATGTTCATATGTATACATGTATTTATTTATACAAACACACAGAGATGCACACATATGAAAAGAGGTTATAGCTTTTACTCTTTTAAGAAGTTTGTGGTACATAATTAGGAAACTCTAGACCAGCATAAGAATATACTGGACGGGCCAGTGTATTTTCACTGGCCCGTCCTAGCTAATGTTGTAATTTGGGAAATGCCTTCCATGTTTTGCATGATCCATGCTCTTTGTTGCTTGACCAGGTCATGCTGCTTGACTTCTATGTAGCAGAACCAGTGTGAGGCACTGGGGACACAGTTGTGAATCTCCTCTTTTCCTGAAGTGGACTTTGTTCTGGGAAGAATAGATAGTAGTCCACAGGTTGCCGTGTGTCTGGGGGCAGGGAGTATTGAGAAGAAAATTAAAAGGAAAGGGAAAGAGAGGGACTGAAGTGTGTGTGTGTGTGTGTGCACATGTGTGTGTGTGTGCGTAAAGATAGTAATGGCCTATCACTGTCCTCACTTTTGTGTACCTTATACTTTTACATTAAAAAATACAGTGCAAACATTTCCCATGGTATTAGACATACTTCTAACAAGCATTATTTGGAAAGGATTACTCTCCGTATGATAAGATTTATTTAACTAGTAATCCAGTATTGTAAACTACTTTTTCTCTTTTTTTAAAATACTTTTTTAGTTGTTGATGGACCTTTATTTTTGATTTTGCTTATATACGGTGCTGAGAATTGAACCCAATGTCTCACACATGCTAGGCAAGCACTCTACCACTGAGCCACAACCCCAGCCCCTACTTTTTCTCTTTTAAAAAAATAATCCTGTGATAACCAGAGCTGTGGAGAATACCATTCACAGAAGATGCCCACTTTTGTATACCCTGAGGATAAATTCCTAGGAGCAGAATCATTGGATCAAAGAATAATCATGTTAAAGTTCTGGGTGTGTGTTCCTTGGTTTAAAAATATGTGGCTATTCTGTAACTCAACTAGTTTTCCTTCCCTCAGCCCCCTCTCCTCTTCTGTCCATATTTTCAAATCTAAGCAAAAGTAGGATTTGAGAAAATTCTCCATGTTTCAGGGACTCTCCTGTGGCCACAGCCTGCTTGAGTGGTGAGTCTTACTCTTTGTTTCTGAAGTCAGATGCTTGGGGCAGGGGAGAGAGCTGAGGCGCTTGTAATTGCATCACTGCACAAACTAACAAAGCCCTGTTGTTGCTCACAAACTTGGTATGAAATGAAGAAAAAAGACACGGAGCACAACAAACCAGCAGCCTTGGAAATGCAGGAGGGTGGGAGCAAGTTTCAACTTGTCATTCATTTGCGCTTTCTTTCTTTCTTTCTTTTTTTTTTTTACATCTCAAAAGTCTGAGAATATTGAGTTGCATTACAAAAGAGGCATTTAGTCTTTGGAGAAAACCATTTTATTCTTTTTAGCTTGCTTTTTGATACATGTTTCAATGCCAGCAAATCAAGTCAAATTTATTATTTTAGATGAAAATATCCTACTTTTCTATCACCTTCCATCGATTTTCTTTCAGGTGACATTATCTGTAATATTAATATGAATTAACAATGTAGACACATATAGCATCTCCTGTGTGCTGGACACTGTATTTCTTCACTTTAAAGCTAGACAGGGAAGTCTCACCTGGGGAGGTGCTGTCTGATTAGGAAACATGAAAGAGTCGTCATATAAAAATCTGTTGAGTGTTCCACACAGTATGAACTGCAAGTTCAGTGGCCCTGAGGTTGGAATGAGGTGGGCAAGTTTGAGCAACAGCTAGAAGGCCAGTGTGGATGACACTTAGTGGGAACAAATGGAGAAGGTTAAAGTTTTAATACCAAGGCACTAGAGGTTTAGTAGCTCTAATCCTTTATAGAAATCATAGCCAAAACTAGAAGGGCCCTGTGAATGCAGCACTTCTCAAACTCAGATAGGAACACACAAATCACCTGGGAATCTTGTTAAAATGCAGGTTCTGAGTCAGCAGGTCCAGGATGGGGCCTGGGACCATGCTACTCAAACAGGCTCCAGGGGATGTCAGTGCTAATGGTCTGTGGGCCATACTTTCAGTAGCAGGATGTTTAAACAGCAGCACGGGCTCAAAGCCTGCTGCTGAGCTGTGGGTGCAGAGCGCTGGTGGTCCAGCTCTGTCAGTTACGCGGCCTGCCAGCTGGCAGCCGAGGTGGCGGCACCTCTGCTTTCCAGGGATGTCCATTTGCGGTTAGTACTCCATACTGCACATCCTGAGAGCCCCTGCCAGGAGATTAGAGTAGACTTACATTTTCTTTTTTAATATGTGTTCTAAGTTTTTACTGGTGATCATGTATTAGTCTTCTAATCAGAAAAAAAATGAACAAATCAATTTTTTACAAAAGTAGAATAGACCCCTCTCTGTTGATGGGCCTCTCTTTTGTCTCACCTGATCTTTCAGAAGATCTCTGAGGTAGCTCTTTGAGTGAGTTATTAGACACTCAAGGTGCAGGTCCCTTTTTTATTACAGTAAGATACACATGATATTTTTCATCTTAGCTCTTTTTGAGTGAATAGATCAGTGTCATTAAGTACATGAAGTAATGTAAATGAAGTACATTCACATTACCACCATCCATTTGCAGAATTTTCTCATTTGCAAAACTAAAGCTGGGTCCTGTTGAACAATAACTCCTCATTCCCCTCTGTGGTCCCTATAAACTACCCCATTCTGTTTTCTTTCACTATGAAATTGATAGCTCTAAGCCCTTTATGGAAGTAGAAATAATGCAGTGTGTGTCATTTTGTTATTGGCTTATTTCACTTAGCATAGTGTCCTCAAGGCTCATCCATGTCACTGCATGTGTCAGAATTTCGTTCCTTTTTGATGCTGAAACACATTCCATGTTGTTTATCCATTCCTCTATTGATGGATGCTTGAGCTGCTTCAATCTTTTAGCTCTGTGAACGTGGATACGTGAATAATGCTGTTATGAATGTGGGTGTGCAAATATCGCTATATTCTTGCTTTGAGACTTAAAAGTTTTATTTTTATTTTTGGTGCCAGGGTTAAGAGACATTTAACCATTGAGCCACATCCCCAGCCCTTTTTCGTAATTTATTGAGAAACAGGGTTTTACTGAGTTGCTTAGGGCCTCTCTAAGTTGCTGAGGTTGGCTTTGAACTTACGATCCTCCTGCCTCAGCCTCCAGAGCTGCTGGGATTACAGGCGTGCGCCACCCGCACCTGGCTGAGACTTAACATTTTTATACTCCATTTTCAACTGCCTGTATGTTTTGCATGATTCATGCTCTTTGTTGATCCTGATCTGTTTCTCTGGTCATCTGCTCCACCCACATGTGGGCCGAGAAGTCAACATTCCTCTCCCAACTTGAGGTAGGGGTTGGTGTGTACCACCCCAGCTCCCTTGCCTGTGGAGTAAGATAACTAGAAGAGTGTGTTCTCCCCGTTTCCCAGGGTTCTCCATTGGGACTAGCCTCCAGTTCCCATGGTGGGAACTTGCTTGATAGCCTGCCCTGTGTTGACCTCCTTCTCTGGCTCATTTCCCCATTCTCCTACTAGCATTTCTTGGAATCACCTCATAAATATATTTCTTGTTCTCAACCTTGACTTAGGTTATACTTCATGGGGAAAACAAACAAGCAAGCAAACAAACAAAAACAACAAAGAATCGAGAAGGTGCCCTGTGAATATCTGTTTGTGCTTAGTTGTGTTCTGTTGTTGGAGAGCAACAGGGAGATTAGGATATTTGTGGTGGACTCCTTTGGTTGGTGCACCTGACTCTCCACCCCATTCAGCCAGGTGTCCAAGAAGACAGCTAAACCTGTTCGCATCAGCATTTAACCCTTATAACATTTTTATCCATAAAAGGTATATTTTTAAATTCCCCTTTTGCCTCTCTACCATTCTACTTTAGTTACCGTACATGGAGCTAGATCCCAAAGAAAGAAGCAAAAACAGTTCTACAGATAAGTAGGCTTCTTGTTGGTTAAGATAGTAATTTTCTATATATAGATTCTTGTTTCTGGCTTTGCTACCATATGTAGCCTCTGGGGCTCCTCTTGGTTGTATCTAGTTTGTTGTTCTTGGCTCATTTTGACAATTCTCTGTGTATTGTATTTTTAATATAAAAGTATGTCTTCGGCAGCGAGCTTGGAAACAGATTAAGTTTCTTGTACCCGAGTTGCTTCTGAAAATGAAAATGGACTGCGGCCAGCAATGTATGTCAGAGCTCTGTGTCAGTGTCTTTGAGGGAGTCTGGCTTTTAGGGAGGTGTGAATTTTCATTGGTCTCTGGGATTTTGTAGTGCCTAGTTAGAACACTTAGCAGCCAATGCTCTTTAAGGTGGGCAGTTATTGTCAAACCACAGAGAGTTGGACCCTAGACTTGTGATATCAGAGGGAAAATGTGTATGTCTCTGAAGACTGCAGCTAAGGACCACCTTCCCCAAACCGGAAAGCGATCTTGAGCCAAATCTGTGCGTCGTGCAGTAGTTTCATGCATGCTTTAGAATGTCTGCTTACATCTTCCTCTCTCAAGTGTAAAAGGTAAATTACTTTAATTGATGTGTCTTCTAGCTGGTTTAGAGTAAATGAATAACTTTCAATCTAGAAAGCCATTTTGTCTACCAGAAAAGATAGTCATATCTCTGCAAGGGTTTTCCCCTCAAAGTCATTGAAAGAGCACATAGCAGATGTTTTTTTGTGTTTGGATTGTTTTCCCAGGAAACGTATGGATGATGTTTACTTGTGATGGTTCAGTTCCCTACATTAGAAACCAGTTTATCTAATCTTCCATGTTGGAGGTTGGAAATCTTTGTTGATTTTGAACAAAGCCAACTATCTGGGGAAATTTTTCTTTCACCATTTTTTTTCTCAGGAGAGAGAGATCAGATAAGCAAGAAATGAATATGGAAACCCTAATAAAGCAAACATTGTTGTTGTTTCTCTGAACTAACAGAGAACATCGTATTCAATGCGCCCATCAGAATGTAGGTGGGCTAATGTAGAATGGGAAAATGAAGCCAACTCTTCTTTGGAAAATGAACCTCTGAGGGTTTCCTGGGAGGGCAGCTCGTCCTCTCTAAGCTTTCCTTCAACTGTGTGCCTCCTGGCTGGCACACAGCAGTGTGAAATTACATGAAATTAGAGGACACTTAGGGTGATATTAGTAGCATGTCTTGACTTTCTTTTATTGTTTAAAGAGCAAGAACAGATTTCTACTCAGGCCTGATCTGCTTTACTGGAGACTTGTGAGCATGAACAGTTCTGTCTGTCTTGCCGTTAATCTTTCTGTTCATCTATTGACTGATCAGTTGATTTACCAATGGATTGACTAATAGATCTGTCAATCTCCCTGCCCCTCCCCTTCTCTTCCTTTTCCTGCCCTCCCTTTCTTTTCCTACCTCCTTTCCTTCCCTTCCTTCTTTCCTTTTTTTCCCTTTCTTCCCTACTTTTGAACTAAAATCTAAACTGAAGCTGGACTCGGGCATCTTCTTGAAAGTTAGCATTAGAGCTCTGAATTCTAATCTTACCATGGGTCTTCATAATAAAATATCACCCAGTCTCTGTGACCTGTAACCTCTTCACCTGTTTAGACAAAGACTGAGGTCAGTGCCTTTCAGTTCAGTCAGCAATTATGGGCATAAGCTTTGGATCATAGTTTAGATTCCAGCTCTGCTGGTTCCTGTGTATGTGACACTGGGCAGCTTGCTTAACCTCATTGTGCCTCTACATCCTGATCCCTGATATTAGGTTTGTGCCCACTGACTGTAGGATGAATGAGGTAGTACATATAAATTGCTTAGAGCAGTTCTTGGTACATACTAAATGCATAATAAACATTAACTTTAATAGTATGGTGTGTTAGTCAGCTTTGTGTTCTTGTGGCCAAAAAATCCAACAATTACAGCATAGAAGAGGGAATATTTGTTTTGGCTCATGGCTCAGAGGTTCAGTCCATGGTCTGCTGAGTCCATTGCTCTAGACCCATGGTGAGGCCGAACATCATGGTGGAAGAGTGTGGTGGAGGAGTGCTGCTCTGTTCATGGCAGCCAGGAATCAGAGAGACAGCAGGGGGAAGGGACCACAGGGAAGATGCACACTTCCAGGGTATGCCCCCAGTGACCCACTTCCTCCACCAAAGCCACACCTGTCTCGAGTTACCACCCATTCAAACTGGAATGAGAATGGACCAATCAGTTTACACCTCTCACAATCTAATCCTTTTATCACTGAATATTCCTGTACTAAACAGGAGCTTTTGGGGAACACTTCATGTCCCAGCCATAACATATTGTCTCATCAATATAGATATATTAATGTAGACATCCTTTTCTCTAATCCTATCTTCTTTCCTTGCCCCCGTTCACAAAGCTCACAGTCTAGTATTGAGACAAGCATAACTGCTTTGTAAAAATAGAGGAAGGTGACATGTACCAGTGTATGAAAGGAAAAGAAGGTATTTGCCAAGGAGAGAAGTCAGGAGGACCATGGTAAATAGGGAAACTATATTAGGAGTCAGGGAATAGCGTGGCTTGCTCCGAACTGAGTTTGCTTCTAAGTGGTGGAAAGCTGGGAATATAGCAATTAATTTGTTGTGGCTAGTGTTTAGGATGCTTGTAGGGTGATGGGGAGAAATGGTGATTATACACCTCGGGTTTGCACAGTTTGCACCAGCACACCTGAGTTTCTACCAAAGCTCCTGGCTCTCCACCATGGTGATTCCTTTCCATGTGTAGAGCAAGGCAGTTATAAGGGGGGATAGGATGGACTCATTTATTCATTGAAAAATCTTCATCATTTTTATTCTCAGGGGTATGAACTTCTTTTCTTTATATTGATATTATTTAATCTCAGGGCTCATGTATCTGTTGCCAAGCTTTGGGGATGAGGTACCTCAGCTATTGTTCTTAAATTTAATAGTGAAACTGCTTTGTATGACACGTAGAACTCCATGTTAATTATTATGAGGCTTCAGGCTTGGAGCTCCTCCTAACTTATGGTGGGACCTCAACAACCTGCTTTCCAAGTCATGTTTTTTTGTGGGATGAAAGACTTGGTGTAGGTGTTTATGGAAGTCTGATGAAGTTTCTATGGGCCCCTTCTCTAAATAAATTTTCAAATGTACAAAATGAAATACACAGTACTACCAAGGAATTCATGGTATTGAAATATACATACAAAAATAATCAATGAATTTGTGCCAGGAAAATATATGTATCTCTTATTACCATGTGAAATGAGGCATTCACAATGCTTGTAACTTTGAATTATTGGCAAAGACAGTGTTATCTTGCAATATCTGCAACAATCCTTGTGTGATATAAGAATACCAGAAGTTGCCTTGGAAGATTAAAGTCAAAGGTGCTGCAAATACAACTGTAGTTGGAGATGCTAAACTGGAGGAGATGCTAAACTTCATTTAGAGGTTATTGAAAACAACACAAGTTTATTGAACCTTTGATTATATCTATGGACCTCTTTGGTCACCTGTGGAACTGAGGTTATTAAAATTTGTACTAGGTAATTTCTACGATTTTTTTTCCTTTGCTAAATTTATGGCTATCAAATTAGCAAATACTGGAATTCCTATATAATTGATAAAGACCATGTCATTGACAATGAGAAAAACCAAGGTGTTCATAGAATAATGGAGATAAGTCCATCTAAGGTTTTTTAACCCATGTATTTTTTCCATAAGGCATATCATAAACGAGCTTTGATGATCATCTATCTTAGGGTTCATTTTAAACAAAATGAAATAAATAAAAAACACATATTACTTGGAATAGCTGGTGCTAAGCAGACAGCAAGAAGGACATGTTCTATAGTATAGGAGCTGAAACACTATGCCAGAGTGGAGCCTGGTTCAACCTCAGCTGGGGTCATGTGCGTCTGGCAGTGATTTTTGTGCTTCTCTGTGCATGTCCACCAAAGATTGCAAAAGTGCTGTGAGAATTGATTTTTCAATTATAAATTAATTTTAGCAAGTAGGTGAATTTGCAAATATGAAAATCATGAATAATAAGAATTGACCATATATTCTAATATTTCTCTGAACTTGAGGTCTAATGTTGCCGTTCTTCCCATAAGAAGACCTTCATAGTTTGGTTATTAAACTACTCTAAGTCTCTGTTTTTTTTTAATTCACAAAATGAATATGTTAGAATAGATTAGTAGCAGTAGACTTAAATAAAAATCACAGAAGTAATTTTTATTTATATGAAATCTCAAGGGATAATGCAGTAATGACCTTTCCACCTTCCCTATACCTCCTGCCTCTGCAAATTTTGCCAAGAATGAACAGAAAACAATTGTGCTAGATTTCCAAGTCCACTTTCCTTTGCCCAATTAGGTAATAGTCTATTTGTCTGACAATTATTTATTGGGTAAGGCACAGTTCTAGATGCTATTAATGCACCTCATTCACCAAATTAATTTATTGAAGCTGTTTTTAAAAACAGACTATACTTTATTTGTAATTCTTAGGGAAAAAAAGTCATATGCTATTTCCGATTCTTTTGAACTCTCTTTGACTATCAATTGACCCAAATTTGATGTTGTTTGGAATATATCAGATTCACTTAGGAGATCAGTCCAGGCTTGGTTCACCTTGATCTGCGCATCCTTCATCTATGAGATTGGAACCAGGAAGGACCTGCTCATTTGTTACTGATTTGTTACTACTCATTTGTTATTGATGGTAGGTCACTTGGAAAGCAGTGTACCACCCACAGGATAAACCCATTAACAGGACATCCAGTATTTGTTTGGTCATCTTTGTTACTCTGTAGGTTTTTCTGCTGTTGTCTCCTAGAAGGTTGTCATAATTGAGATGCTTTCCCCTCTGGAGGATACATTTCACATTCCACAGGTGCAAAAATAGAAAACCATCATCATATGCATTAAGATACTCCTGAAGTGGACTGCTAGAGTTTAGTTGAACTAAAGCAAATTATAATTTTACATATGATAATTGACATCATTTTTCATGGACTTCAATGTGAAAAAAATAAAAGCAAAACTCAAGATTATACTTAGCTCTTCAAAATAGATTCATTCATCTGGGAATTAACAGTAGATTCGGATCACTTTGTTTTAATCCATCCAGTGAGTATATTTTAGTTATGAAATCTTATTTATCAAAGTACTAATGTTTTATGGGTAAATCTTTCATCACTGGTAACTCTATTCCTGAGGGAAAAATATTTTTCCCTGAAATGCCATTTTCATTAGGCAATGATGAGTTTAATTTTTTAATTTTGTACTTCTATACAAAAGTTGGCCTAGGGAAAACCCACTACTAAACTGTGGGGCAACTTCAGTTTTAACTTGTGTTGTTTCATTATCTGCAGTCACTGATTTTTAATAAGTCTGTTGATGCCTAGTTCAAAAGGTGGGGTCAAAGAATCTGGTCGACAAGGAAACCCTGTTCCAACTGTGCTAGACATTTGACCCCAGTGAACTCTGCTTCCCAGAACTGATGCTCTTGTACATTCTTCTCATTGACTCCAGGCTTAGCTATGTCACTTGAGTTAGACAATGGGACATTAGCAAACATGATGTAAGAAGAGGTTTAAGAGCACTTGGGCTTTTCTTGTTGTACTGCTTCCTTTTGGAAGTCAGCTTTGATACTGTGTAAGAGCTTAGACTAAGCCTGTTAATTGATCCTCCATATGGAGGGAGACCCTGAAGCCTGACAGGCCATCTTGAATGTTCCAGCCTCAATCAAGCTCCCAGCTGAATGTAGACAACTGACTGACCTCAGCTATACCACGTGGATCAGAACTGCCCAGATGAGCCCAGCAAGTGGGTTTTGAGAAATATTAAATCATTATTGACTTAAGTCATGTAGTTATATCGTGGTCAGTTACACAGCAAAAAAAAGAATTGAAACCATGCCCTACTTCAAGAGGTCTGTGCAAACCAGCTGTGGTGGAGCACCCTGGTAATCTCAGCTACTCAGCAATCTGAAGTAGGAGGATCACAAGTTCAAGGCCAGCTTGGGCAATGTAGTAAGACTGTTTCTCAAAATGCAAAATGAAAAGGGCTGGGGTTCGGGGAGGCAGGGATGTAGCTCAGTGGTAGAGAGATCTTGGTCAATCCCCAGTACTGGGGCCAGGGAGGAAGAAATCAGTGCAAAAAGCTATGTTCTGCAAAGACCTCGTGCATGTTTTGGTTCATAGAAAATTGCTTTCATAATGCTATAATACCAGAAAAACACAGTGAGCAAGGGCACAACATGTATGTGTGCTGGGAGGCTGTTAAATTGTGGTATCATTGCTTTTACCTTTGCAACTGAATACCATGTGTGCAACATCTTTATTTTCACAAAGGATACACCTGAAGAAGGTACCATCAAAAGTAATTGCTCTTTTATTCCTTCTGATTGTGAAAGATACTGAAAAGTGTTAAAAAAAAAGAGACCCAGAATCTTACCACCAAGAGGCTAACTTTGGGACATTTTCACATTATAAAGACAGTTAATTTAAAAAACAACACACTCACAAACTTTTCTTGATGCTTCTTTGAAAGCCTCAAGTATACAGTAGTTAATTTGATCCATTTGAGAGCACACATGCTGAGATCCTTATAAATCTGATTATAAGCATGGACACAGCTATATAGTTACTTGTATTGGATGTACAGTTTGTGATGCCCCATTCATTCCATTTCCTTCTCCATACTTCTGTCATATCACTCATCCTAAAATACAAAGCTGGCTTAGTTTCTGCCTATGTAGTAGCTCCATACTGCCTCTGGCATAGTGGTTCTCAACCAGGGCATCTGGCAACATCTGGAGCTGTTATTAACTGTGCATGGGGGTATTCTTGTTCTTTACTGTACTAGCTATAAAAAGGGTGCTACTTACTGCTTTCTAGGAGTAGAGTCTAGGATGCTGTTAAGCATCCTGCAATGCACAGGACAACCCCCACTATGGTAAGGAATCATCCAGCACAAGCTGTCTGTATTGCCACTGTTGAGAGACCTTGCTGTAGGGCAAGGCTCAGTCTTCTACCTGTTGTTGCCCTTTCTGATCTCACATCTCTGACCACTCATGTATCTTCCTTCAGCAGTGCCAAGCAGCTTCCTGTTTTCATATCTTCTTGCCTTTGTGGGTCTTTGCTTATGTTGTTCCCACAGTCTAGAATATTGGAATACCCTTTCTCTGGTGGTAATCATTCCTCGTGATAGATTTATGACTCTGTTTTTTGCGTACTTCCGCTTCTCTGATTACACTGAGTTGCATGATTACTTTTTAAAATCTATTGTCCCTACAAACTTGTAAGTATAAGGTTGCTAGGACCAACTTACATGGCTAGTAAATGTTTAAGTGAATGGGTGAATGTTTGAGTGAGAACACAACTGGAAAAGAGGTTGAAGTTGCAAGGGTTCATGGCAGTGTGTGGCCCACCTTCCATCAATTTTCTTTCTAGTGGGTGAATTATTCCTGCAAAGACTCTGTGGACAACAATTGTCCCTGCTGTACATGGTTTTGAGGGGTCAGAGAACCAGAGGATGGAGATGTGAGATCAGAAATGGCGACAACAGGTAGGAAACTAACCCTTGCCTCACAGTGAGGTCTCTCAATAGTGCCAATGCAGACAGGTTGTGCTGGATGATTCCTTGCTGTGGCTGGGGGTGTCCTGTGCATTGCAATATGTTTAACAGTATCTTAGACTCTACTCCTAGAAAATAGTTCTGATGTAATTGTACTTCATGGTGATTCTGCCTCTGAATCCTACTTCTAGTGCCTGATCCTTACCTAGATGGCTTTGTGCATAGCTCCTGGCACACCCTGACACCCTTAGCATTTCTTCCACAGGTACTCTATGGAGCATACATTATGCTCCAGGGCTTGTCTTGGCAATAGGGACATAGAGACGGGCCAGACCAGACATAGTGCCTGCCCTTATGTAGAAATACTGTCATACTTGGTCCTCCTTCAGTTATTCCTGATTCAGTCCAGCTTCTCATCCACACATATGATCCACTGTCACCCCTTGCCTTTCTGTCATTGGTATCATTGATTTCTAAGTGTCTGGATGGCAGTGATAGCCCATGGACCTCTTTTTATCCCTTTATTAGGTATCAGGATCAACTTATGGGGTGGTGATAGGAGGCTGGAGGGAATAGAGAGACAGCTTCAGATACACAAGCGGTGGGGAGACAGCTTCATGCCCCAGATGGCTACTTGTAAGGACTGGGGAGGGCAGGATTTTTAGATGAGTGAAGGAGTGGTTCAAGACACTACCTTTTGCCCTAAACCATATTACCATTAATTTAACCTAATATAGATCTATTGTTTTCCATCTTGTTTGTACATCAGTCTTGCCTAAGCCTCTTCTTAAAAATATTGTTGTTGGAATTTAACCCCAAAGATGTTATAATGGGTATAGTGTATGTCCTGGGCAGTGGAATTTTTAAAAGTTTCTCAGATCAATCTATCGTGTACCCAACTTTGAGAACCATTGATATAATTTAAAGTTAATCATGGTAATGTTTCCAAAGTGATGTAATACTTATTGAGAATTTTGTAATTTTAATGTACATAATAAATTAGCAGTTGTAATGTTCAAATTTATAATTTAAATATGATAATTTAAAATCCAACTTTTTGGTAAATAATATTGTATAGCCTTCTTCTTTCCCTTATCCTCTCCCATGACCCTGAAACTTAGAAAAAAATATCACAGAGAAGCAGCTGCCCAGTCTTCATATTGGAGGAAGTTGGAAGGAAACCATTTTTTTTAGATAATGTACCCATGAAGAGACTAAATTAGAACATTTTTTCTTGGTTCCCATTTGCTTCTGTTTCCAAAACCTACGACCTTAAGAAATGAGTTGAAAGAACCCGCAGGGTCCCAAATATTCCTTCAAAGAGGCTCCTCATTATTTTTCAGAGTTTTCATTTTATTACAGATGATGCATTTGTTACGAATGTGCCAGTTAAGAAGAATGTGAAAGAACTTCTGAATCCCTTCTAATCATCTTCCCCATTCCAGGTCCTCCAGGTCCTGCCCACATGTGTTTGGATTCCCTTTTATGTTTCCAAATATTGGTGAGAAGGGGTCTTGCCCACCTGTCAGACTGGTCATGCTGATGACTGGTGATTGGGAATGAATTTGCCATTATTTCAAATATGAGAGCTACAAATGGGAGTCTCATCCTTTCCATGGTACTGCATGACCAGCACTGAATTTATTTTTTGTTTGTTTTATTGTGCTTTGTTTTAAAGAATGTCCAGGACCCAGTGACTTTTGCCTGTGAGTGGGTAAGCACTGCTATTGAATGGCTGATTTTGGCAGAAGGCTATATTTTCCAACACCAAATTATAACCATCTTAACTTAACAGAATTTTAGATTACTGTATTCTGTTTCACTTCAGGAGGGAATATTAGAAGCAATTGTCAGGATAATATGGATAGTGTGAAGTTCACATTTCTTCACAATAAATGCATATATATAAAAAATCATACATTTTTAAAAGAACAACTAAGGATCAGTTTTTTTTTTTTTTTTAACGTGGTCCATCCACACTGTGGACTGTTTTTTTAAATTTTTTTTTTAGAACTTTATCTGTCTATTTATTTATTTATTTAATGTGATGCTGAGGATCAACCCATGCTAGGCAAGCATTCTACCACTGAGCTACAACCCCAGCCCCTCATTGTTTATGGAATGTCCCAGGTTCACCCTTCTTTGATGTGCCATTCTGAGTAGAAGAAATGGGAGGGAGGAATTATTTGCCTAAGGAGACATTTGAAGTTACAGCAGAACCAGAACCATAGAACAAGACAGGCTTTGTCTCTTAAGGGCATTAATTTACAAGAAATATTTAGTCTTGGATGTTTTTTCCAGTCTTTGTTATTTTTATAGTTATACTCTATAATAGATTAAGAAGCCTGCCAGTAGATGCTCATATGAAATTCATGAATGTGAAGATAATTGCTTATATTTGTGCTGCCAAATCTTGGAAATTTGGTTAGAAATCATATGTAATTGCCATTTGGTTGAGAGCTTAAACTCTTAATTTCTTAAAGTTATTTATTTATTTTCTTTATTGTGATATAATAGTACTTTTTGACTTTTTCTGTATTACCTAAGTTTTTTTAAGCTATTCTGAAGGATGAAGTTTAATGTCACTTCTAGTACTGGCCCACATGATTTATGCCCCTTTAGTAAATTTTTAATAAACTTTAAAGCTGGAAAGAAACTTGGAGATCCTCTTATGGCAATTCACTTGACAGATGAGAAAGTTGAGCCCTAGAGAGCTGGGCATCTTTGCTGGAATCACAGAGATGGTCTGAAGCCAAGTTGGCCACTAGAAGTCAAATATTTGACTCCACACTGAGTTCATTTTAACTTTGGTGGAGAATAAAAACTGCAGATATTGTCTTAGGTTGGTTTCTCCCATAGCTGGTTTGACAAGGTTTAGCATATAAGTAGCTTACCACCACCACTTGAGGTGGTGGTCCCAGGAAACACCAGCACCAGACTTGAGGAAATGAGGAAAGAAAGCAAAGGCAGCCATGCCTTCTACAGTGGGTGACTGAGGCGTCTGTGTGCTGGGCACCTTTTTGGAGGCTGCAGGACCACATTTCAGTGTTATTCCACTGGGGAGGCGAGGAGTGGGGCTATTGGTTTGGCACCTCCTGGGTCAGTGTTTTAGGACTTCTCCTGATAACCTCTCTCTCAACACTTGTTTTAGTCAGCTTTTGCTTCACTGTGACCAAAAGATTTGACAAGAACAATTAGAGACGCAAAAGTTTATTTTGGCTTACAGTTCCAGAGGTTCAGTGAATGGTTGGCCGAGTCTATAGCTCCGGGCCCAAGGAGATGTAGACCATCATGAGAAAGGCATGGCAGAGGAAGACAGCTGAGGACACAATGGCCAGGAAGCAGAGCTCTGCTCACCAGGGACAAAACTCAAACCCCAAAGGTATACCCCCAGCAATCTATTTCCTCCAATCCCATCCTACCTGTCTAATCACCACCCAGTTAATCCATCTCAGTGGATTAATCCACTGATTAGATTGCATTTCATAATCTATAGTCATTTCACCTCTGAACATTCTTGCATTGCTTTGTACATGGGCTTTTGAGGGTTACTCCATATCTAAACCATAATTGGAAAGCCCACTGTCAAGAGTCTTGATTCCTAGATTGAGACCTTTCCAGTGAACTTGGGACCTGAGTCAATAGGAATGTGGAGGGATGGGGGTAGATCACTGGCAACTTCTGCAGGCTGTCACTCACTCAGACAAAAGGAAAAAGGTTGTCAACGGAGCTGCTACACTGGATGCTCTTCTGATAGGACGGACACCTTGTCTGTATGCTTCGTGCTCTCATATAGGAAAAATGGGACTGAGAAATAAGTACTGAATTTGAAGCTATTGATGTAGTAAATTATCTGTTTGACACTCCAAAGTGTCCACTTTCTCCAGCCTGTTCTTTCCAAGGCTGAGGGCAGATTGCTGCATTGGGGGCTTCCTGACCTTCTGGCTTCTGGAAGGCAGTGGCAAGTTCTAGAGGAGACTGGAAGGAAGGGAGTCATGAGGTGAAGGCGTTGATTCCACAAGATTTCTTCTTGCCAGAATGCTGTTGCCTGTCTCTGTCCTTCTCCTGGAAGCTATTGAGACTATCAGGAGGCCCTTTGCTATAACTACAGCTGCCTTTTCTGGATTACTATGGCTCTGTCCTCTTGCCACTACAGACTTAGGACACTTCACATTCCCTGGTTGGTTTCCCTATGTCCTACCACACCTGGTAAATAGCACTTAACAAACTCCTTTAGTTGTCTTACTCAAGCATCCCATCTGTTTCCTGCTGGGACCTCAACTGAGGTACCATCTTGGAGGCATTTGCTCTCTAGACAGAATTGGATGAAGTGAAACAGCTAGAGATGTTATGAAGATATAAGATAATGAAGCATAAGATGTACTTGAGCCCTAAGGACACTCAGCATGTAGGATGCATTAACAGAAGAAGATATCTTTGGAGGAGTACCTTAGGAGGTAATTGGTAAAATGGTTTCTTTTCTGCTCTGTGGGTAGGCCTGTTTGAGTAGTGGATTGAAAATCAGAAACTCTGCCTTATTATGATCATGCACGGTTAATTACGATGTATTTAAGTCTATAAGGTGAAATAGTATATAATTCAGAGAAACAGAAGGGTACAGTTGGGTCTCTCTTCTGGAAATTTTAGAGATTTGTCTCATGTAAGTATTTTAGATAACTAAGTATTTTCCTCTTAATTTCTTCTATTTCTCATCCATCCAGTGGGTTATAATTCAGTTTTTGAGATTTTATTTTTAGACAACTGTTATGAAAGGCATTTCAGGCTGCTTAGAAAAAGATACTGTAGCAACAGAAAACACTCATTCTGTAGAAATTTACCATGAACTTAAGAATGAATAGTGTTTGATCATTGCTTTCAAGGAAATCACAATGCAGTCGAGAAAATAGAATTTCACATGTATAATAACATATACCAAGTATAACAATAAATGTTTCATATTATTTTATATATAGTGTTATATGTCTCTAAATGAAGGTATAGTTAAATCAAGAAAAGGCAGAGAGGTTAGTGAGCAACAGAAAATGCTTCATAGAGCAAGTGACATTGAGTTGGTTCTTGAAGGATGATAATGAGCTTATCGGGGAGATAAAGAAAGATGGAAGAAAAGAAGGTGTGGAGTTTCCTGTTGGTTTGAGAGTTAGTGAAGCATATGATTTGGCCAAAGTTCTGGTGGCCTTTGGAGGAGTGCCTGGACTTAAGTCCAAGGATAAAATGGTAATCCGATCCTTAATAATCACTGTCACTTTAAATAATACAGATTGCACACCCTCTGAAAATATTAAAGAAATCTAAGCAAAAGAAAAACAATGTTTTTAAGAATCTTCAGACATTTAATGGGAAACATTACTAGACTTCAGATAGCAAATGTTCTGCACATGGAGCATGTATGTTTTTAATTCACCAGCGTCTCAAAGTAGGGAGATAGACCCATTGGCATCTGCAATTAGTATGCACCTTTGCTCAGATTATTTCAAATTTATCAGTATACAGTTACCTTGTATCATTATAGAATGCCTAAAATATGGACATACGAAATGTTTTATGATGGTATGACTTTGCAATTACTAATTATTATGTTAATATCCCCATGTCACAATTACCCATCTAGCAGAACCTATCTGATACTCTTACCATAAGAAATACTTGTGCCTTATTTCTTCTAATTATGCTAGTTCCTAAAGCTTTAGGGATCAGTAATCTTGGTATTCTCAGGTGGTCTAATTGGCAGGCTGTCTTATTGATGCCACTGCTGTGGACAGAATGAATTCATGATTGCTGCTTACTCAGTAGGACTCTGATAAATAAGAATTCCTCTGTGGAGGAATCAGCAAAAATGGTGATTAGACTAAATGAATATAATAATCCAAGATTTGTGAACAGAAACCCTTAAACTGGTCATGATACAGGCTGTTTTAATGTCAAGAAACTTGAAGTTTCATGAGTTATAGGGATAAGAACAAAGTCCAGTCAATGGAGCTGAAGTACAAAAGTCCAGAATGAGGCTTATCCTCCCTCTATGAAGGGAGTCTCTATCTCTCTATATATTTATCTTCTTGTTCTCCTACTTGCTACACTGCTCCTCTATATTAGCTATCTCTTGCTTCCTGACAGACCACTCCAAATCTTATTGACTTGAAACTACCACCACCATTTAGCATCCTTAACAATTCTTTGAACTGACTGGGCTCAGCTGGGCAGTTCTCATGCATGTAACTCCCTACATTTGACCATAAGTAAAAGCCAGCCAACTTTGAGAAGAGGGGAAATAGATTTTACTTCTCAACAGCAAGAGCTACACACAATTTACAACCACTATTTTATTATTATTATCATTATTATTATTTGCACATGGCCTAACATATCCTTCAGCCCCTACTATTCATGGAAACTTTTAGTTAAGTGTCAATCATCAATTGCCTATATCTTCTGTGTCTTCTAATTCAAATTCTTTCAAGACATACTTATGTTGGTGCTGGCTGTGCAGTCATCTGGACTAGAGAGGGCCAAGTCTTATGCTGCTAAGGGTTTCCTTTAAGGGATTAAAATGGAACATTCTGTCTCATAGAAGCAAGATTAGTATTGGCAATGGGGGATGAGTAGAGAACGTTAGTACCCTGAACAGGAACTCTTAGTGCCTGCCCATTCCACTAAGTTTGAGGTAACTTTCTTTCATTGGTCAAGAAAGCTCTGTCTGACTTATCTTCTGCCTTACAACTTTTTCTTGAGCCATTTTCTCCTATATTCTCCAGCTTCTTCATTTTTTCTTTACCGTTCCTCCAATGTGTCTCTCCCCTCTGTACTCTGTGTCCGTCCATGTCACTGAGATGAGAAGATTCTCTTCTCTCTCCTCACCTCTGTCTGTCACATAACTTCTAACTTACTTTCCAAATATCAACTTAAATATCACTTCTTGAGGGGGATCATGAAACCTTCTGGATTAAATCTCATCTCCTGTTCCATCTCCATTTCCTTCATCACACTAATCTCACTTTGTAACTTTACCTCTGTGTGACTACTTGGTTGCTGTTTACCTTCCACTGTAGGCTCTAGAAGGCCCAGGAATGCTGCTGTCATCCCCTGAGCGGTAGTGGCTGTGCTTAGTTTGTGTTTGACACATATTTATTATTTATACCAATGAAAAATTGGAGGCAGTTGCCTTGAAAAAGAAAGGATTAAGGGGAAGAAGTTAAGAGTAGCCTTGTTTTGAGGGATATCAGGACATAGTTTCATAGGGACTCCTTCCATTTGATGGTGATTTCTTGCGAGTTAGTGAAGTCCTATCATGAAGAACATAAGGATGGAGCCTGCGTGGTGTTTTTTGAAATGTAGCAGGAATTCCTGCTCCGAGATGAACCATAAATTCCTGGTTAAAAGCCAGGATTTTTGCTTCCATCATCCTGTGGCCCCTGATCTATACATAGAGATCTCAGTGATAGCCCAACTTTGTGATTGTTGGGCTAGAACTGCTCATTCCATTCCCATTTACTCTCCCATGAAACCAGTAACATGTTTGACTGAAAGCCAAAGATTGGCTAGATTATATTTTGGGATATGATGTGCCTGCTGAGCATAATCTCCGTGAGATCATCTTTGTTCTTCTGTGGCATGTTATTTATCTAAAAGAAAAGTTAGTGGAAAAATCAAAATGGCAGAAGGGACACAGAAAGTTGGAGTAGGAAATAAGATTTTTGTTTTGTTCAAATATTTTGTAGTTTGAATTCTAGGATTTTTCAATCCCCATTTTTAATGATTGGGATAAAAGATAAAGGCAAACATATCGGTTCATTTAATACAGTAAAATAATTTCATAACTTTACTGAAAGCCTTGGTCTTTGTTGAGGACCAAGCCTTTAATTCATGGACCTTTGAGGGGATGTTCAAGATCCAAACTATTGCAGATTTTTAAGTAGGAAAGTAATGAATAATTGTAAATTTGCTACTAATTTAATATTTCAATTCATTTATTTAGTTAATTTATTTTACTGAAATAATTTAAATATGTATTGAATTATATGTGTGTGTGTGTGTGTGTGTGTGTGTGTCTCCATGGAGGATATAAAAACGAATAGCAGTTGGTATATGATCTTGAAGTTTATATGTACTCAGCAAATCTAGTGTGCACCTCTGATATGAGTTTCTACGGAAAGATTCTAATCAAGAGGATTTGAAGAGGGATGGAGTAGTTGTGGTGTTTGTATACTGGGGTCATAATTTGAGCTGAGTCTCCATGGATGAGTAGACTTAGAAAAAGTTGAGCCCAAAAGAGAGAGGAGAAAGCATTCCAGGCTCTGGGAACCTTGTGTGAAAGTTAAGGTATAAGAGTGAGCAAGAGCACCCTTTCACATTCCAGAGGCAGTGAAGACACATGGTTGGGGATGGGAGGTTACAGGGTGGAGAGCTATGGTAAGCTGCTGGGGGAGACCCTGGGAGGCCAGGGCACAGGGGTTGAATGCTTACAAGCAGGGAACAACACTTCCTAAAGCCTGTGATTTGGGGAATTATTTCCTCTGCAGTTAGCTAAGTAGTTGTTGACGAGACAGGCTAGAGTCAGTGAGATTGTAGTAATAGGAGCTAAGAAGAAAGTGCATAGAATAGAGTTCATAGAAAGAACAGATGAATTTACATGTCTGGATTCACAGAAGGAAAGTGAGAAAGTGGAGAAAGAGAACTTAAACCTCAAAAAATTGGAGAACTAATTTCCATGATCACCAATACCAAGGTTAGAAATAGATGGTCACACTAAGGATGAGCGGACCAAAGGGCCAAAATATCTTAGAAACAATGGCAGGTCACTGATTTGGTTGAAAGACTAGACATATAAATTGGTGGATCATCCATCAGTATTGAGCTAATAGCAAACAGATATTTGGAGTTTTATGGAACATTTGTATTACTCAGCTAATTTCTGTCACTGTGACAAAATAACCAAGATAATCAACATAAAACAGGAAATGGTTTGTTTCAGCTCACAGTTTCAGAGCCTAGTGTTCAGTTCATGGTTGCTTGGTTCTATTGAAAGGCAGGACATCACGATGGGGAGTGTGTGGCTGAAGAAGCTGCTAATCTCATGGTAGCTGGAAAGCAAAGAAAGAAACAGGAAGGGGACAGCGTTCCAATATTCCTTCTAAAGGCACACTCCCAATAACCCAACATTGCCCTCACTGTGTTCCACCTCTTAAAGGTTCTACCACTTCTCAGTAGGGCCAAACTGAGGACCAAATCTTCAATACATGGTACTTTGGAGGTTGTTCAAGTTCCAAACGATTGCAGAAATCTTTTTTTTTTTTAATATTCTTTTTCTTTGTTTGTAATGTACATAGTGATTCTCTTTCCTCTCCTGGTCTTCCTTTTTCTCATCTATTTATGTATTTTTTTTAATTTGTGTATAACAGCATTTTAAATAGGCATTCTGATTTTTTTTACTTCCCTATCTTCAAATATTGACATCCAGTTCATCAGTAACTGCTATTTATTCTGCATTCAAACATAAACATATCCCCAAGTTAGCATTTGGATTACCCTTGTCTTGACCTCTGTTGTTACCACCATTTCCCTTTGCCTGGATTCTGCTATAGCCTTCTAACTGGTCTCCCTTGCTACATCCTCACCCTCTGGCAGTCTGCTCTCAACACAGCAGCCCAAGCGATTCTCCTAAAATAAGTCAGATAATGTCACTTTCCTCCAAGTTTACAGTGGTTTTCCACCTCTTTCAGAACAGGAGCCAAAGCCCTTCCCAGGGCCTTCAGGGTCTGGCACGATCCCTTCCTTGCTATCTTACTGACTTCATCTGTTACTACCGTCTCTCTTGTTCACTCCATGTTGGCCACCCTTGCCAACTGCTGTTTCTCGCATGCCAGACATACCTCCTCCCAGAGCCTTTGCGTGTTCTTTCTTTGACTGGAAAGCTTTCTTCCCCAAATCTGTAAGACCTGTCTCCTCACTTCCTTAAAATCTTTGCCAGAATGGTTTTTCTTTTACCTTTCTGTTTTAACATTTTCATCTCTTAGGCTGGTATTGCTGTCCCCCCCCCCTTTTTTTTCCTTCATAGCCTTTCCTATCTTCTAATATTCATATTTAGAAAAAATATATGTGTCTTCAGTCTCTCCCTACAGGAATGAAGTTCTGTGAAAACAGAGATTTGTGTTTATACCGTGCACTCTGGCAGGTACTCAGTAAACATTTGTTGAATGGGTGGAACAAATTCTGTTAGAAGCTTCTTCTTCAGTGGAATCATGACTTCCTTGAGATCAGCTCTCTTTGTATTCAGGCATAGTCATAAGTGAATAGAAACTCAAGTATAAAATCATAACCTTTTGAATTATCTAATTCCAGAGAATTTCATTACTTTAACATAGAACATTTTAAAAATGATGGAGAGGAGGTTTGGAAGAAGAAGAGTTTTGATTCATTTAGTTGAGTTCTCCTCTTTGGGCTTCAGAATCCTTGTAGCAGTTTGGCAGTTCTTTCATTATTACTAAGATTATAAATTGGATGCTATTTGAAAATTTGGCCTTTAAACTTGCAGCTGATGTTTTAGGAGATTATACAGTACAGGGTACAGAAATTGCTGGGCGGCCTGCAACTATTCATGGCCAATTAAGGAACAGCATTGGCAAGAAGTGCAGGGTGGATGTGGTTGTGCTTTGTGTGAATCCTGTGGCTGCGGTTCACATTTCAGGGATTAGCCGGCTGGATTTCCTTCTGCAAAAAAGAATCTTGATTTGGTTACCTGGTGGGAGCTTTTTATAAATGAAGAGAATAAACAACCCTGGGGGATTTAACTTTGTAAGGGAGTTAAAGAGAGAAAGGGAAGAACCAAGTTAAGAAATTAGTCTTTATTTGGGAGCATTGACTTGAGAGGTCCCTCTGAAGTTTGCTTTTGGTTTTATTTGGTATCACTTTCATTTCTTCCCAGGGGATGCAGCTGTCTTTTGAAAGAATGCATGCAGAAAAACAGGCTGGAGGAGGCAGAAATGAATTTTTCAAAGTTTAAAAAGTTCTCAAAGGACAGAACCGCCCAGAGAAGCTGGGCTTTGCCACAACTTGAAGGCTGCTACCTAGGAGAACTACTGTGTCTCCTGCAGTTACCATTGATGTGTGTGTTGGGGGCACAACTAATGACCAGGGTCTTCTATTTTTATGTGGAGCTTTTAAAAGGATTTTAGACAGGAGGGAAAGAAGACACAAAGGCATCTGAAAAAAATTACCTTTTGAATTACCTAGCTCTAGATATTCTATTTTTCCTAAATTTCAGGGTTAAAACAATCCATAGAGAATTGTTTTGGAGTTTTCTGGCTTATGAAAATACTGTACAGCCCTTGTTTTCGGATACAGGGGTCAAAAGAAAGTTCACATTAAATTAAATCCGAGAGAACAAGGCTCCACACATACACAGCCAAAAGTTCATCCATGTGACATTTCCTAAGGCTACTGCATGGTGTCACTGAAAGGATGTTTTAATCAATGACAACTGTTTTCCCAGCTCAGCCTAAAAGCTCCTGAGGTATATTGGGTATTGAGTCTGGGGTCAAAAGGCACAAGAAGAAACATCAGAGATGAAGGCTTTGTCAGTTTTAAAAACGTCTCTGCTCTGTTTGCACTCATTTCTGTCCTCTTTAAAGAAAATAACTTTATGTCCAAGGTGAAAGTTGATGAGAACAAAAGTATTTCTTCCGTGAGTTGTGTAATCAGAACAAGAAATCTGGACCACTGGGTGCTAGGGAAAGTCCTTCTCGGCATCTCCCCTGCTCCAGAGAAGCCACTTCCATTACATTTAGCACAATTCTTGGAGCAAATCCTCCACCTTCAGAAATGACTTACAATGTTTATCTCCCCGAACTAAAACAGCCATCTTCAGCAACTATATTTTGTTTTATTCTTATCTGGAAAAGAAAGACACTAATATGTCCTACTTTTTCTTTCTTTCTTTCTTTCTTTTTTCTGGTTGTCTTTTATATTTTTGACAAGTGCCCATACTTTAAAAAATGTGTGTCTCCATCTATTCTTAGTTTATATACTCAATTTTATCCAGCTGATAAAACTGTGAAGGTTCTTTTTTTCTTCTTTTCCCTGCTGCCTCATGCTTAGAATTATCTTTTCCCCCCCTATTTTAAGTTGGGCGGGGAGAAGGTAAGGAGAGATTGTACAGCAAAAATAAGTCATTTTGTATTCAGTGGCTCATCTTATTTGCTCATTTCTACTACCACCTATCCATTTATTCTTCTGGCTGTGTACCACTCATCCAGTACTCACCAATCATCTTCTGTGAGCCACCTAAAGTGGGATAAGTAAGGATCTCTCCTATTAGAATCTGGACCAAATGCTAGGAATTTATAGTGGGAAAATGTTCATATCACATAAATTTTATCATGGGATGGTCTTATATCCTGTTCCTGGGGGTTTCGGGGAAAGCTTCCAGAAAGATGTACAGTCTCAACCAATACATGAAGAATGAATGAAGTTAGCTGGACCAAACCTGTGTGTTTGGACTTCAGTGTGGCTAAGAGTGAGGAGTTTTCAGAAGAAACTTCATGCTCAGCAGGTTGCATATTATGTGATTGTGGTATTTCTGAAGTTCTTGCAAATTTAGAACACCTGCAATTCAAGAACTATCCTGTCAAAAGATGGTGGGTATTTATTTCCATTTACCAGCTAAAAGGGTGCCACCTTGTGGCCACTTTGCAAACAGTTTAGAGTTCCCTGCTCAGCCAGCATCAAAAGTAGAGTTCTTGAAGAATTTTAGTATGTTGGGGGCATTTTATTGATTCAGTGTGAGAACATACTAATGATTTTATATGATATTATTTAAAAGCTTCATAATTGAGGTTCCCACAGAATATGACCAAAGTGGAGAGTTTCACAGCCCATTAGATAGAATTAAAAGTAGTTCAAGATGCATAATATGTACACATAGGAGTAGGAGTTGGGTAGACAGAAGATGAAATGGATAAGGAGAGTGGCCAGATCATCAGAGGCTCATTAATCATGTTAAAAGACAAAGTCAGGAAAAATAAAATTGTAAACAGTTGATTTGAGCAAAAAAAAAAAGACAGAAATTAGGCTACGTGTCGTTTTTATATATTATTTTGGGACACTCATCCTTTGTTTCTAATTAGACTCTGGCTATAAACAAACTATATAAGTTTTTGTGATGTCAGAATGTTTTAAGGTGTTTTGTTTG
This sequence comes from Marmota monax, assembly GCF_021218885.2. Taxonomy (NCBI): domain Eukaryota; kingdom Metazoa; phylum Chordata; class Mammalia; order Rodentia; family Sciuridae; genus Marmota; species Marmota monax. Next base: position 4,648,887 of record NW_026695222.1, on the reverse strand, counting down.
TTTATAAAATAGTCCACTAACTTTATCTTGGAAGACAAAATAAAATACATGGCTAACTAGCAAGAAGGTTGGATAGAGCTTCAACCCAGACTTGGGGTATGAGACTGGGGGAGAATTTGGTTAGGGAGTCAAGTTTGGGGGTCTGTGGTAAAATAAGAGATGGGAAACATGGCTTAGACAAAGTGATTGCTTTATTGTGGGATTATCTAGAACCTTAAAAGTAGCAATGTGTGTTAAGATTGCAGGATGTCCTAAACCTTTTTGGCACTAAGGAATCTTTGTTCTGGAAATAGTCACTCTGGTTGAGGACTGGCAGTCCAGGGAGTGTGTGTCTGTTACCTATTGCCACAATAATGCTGCAAAACAAGTAACCACAAATTTCAGTGGAATACAATAATAAAAATATATTTACCTTAGAAGTTAGAGTGATTCAGCTGATTTTAATCTGGGCTCGGCTGATTTCACCTGATCTCTATGTCTGTTTGTCTGTGGTTTGGGCAGGCAGCTCTGCTGATCTTGGGTGGGTTTGTCTACATGTCTAGGAGCTCAGTTGGCTCTTGGTTGATCTAGGATGGCTGTAGCTAGGAAAACTGAGATGATTCATCTCTGCTATATGTGTCCCTCATCCTCAAGCAAGCTGGACCTAGCATGTTCTCTTGGGTGTGGCAGAGGGGCAAGAATGGATGCAAACTCAGTTATGTAAGCATGTTTAAAGCCCTTGCTTCCATCACATATGCTAATATCCTGTGGACCAAAGGCAGCTGTGACTAATGACAAAGTAGGAGGGCAGAAAGTATGGATATGGGGAAGGAGAAAAATTGGGCTCTTTCTACAGTCAGACTTCCTACAACCCGATGCAGGAATTGCTGGGTAAGATGACAGTCAACTGGAAAAAGAAAGAGGTCAGACTTTTCTCTATGCCATGACCAGAAACTGAATTTTAATTCTGGTAAGCAGCCTCACAGTTAGGTGTCGGGGCCATGTTAAGGAAGGGGGCGTTCATCTGGTTCTGCAAAGGGATTGTGTTATCTTTCTGTGGAATCATTCCATTCTGGCATGAAAGGATTGTGGACTTCATCGAGTTCTAGTTGCGTCATGTCAGAAATGAGAAAACAGGGGCCCAGAGAAGATAATTGACCTGCTCCAAACAGCTAGCTAGAAACAAAGCAGGGTCTCACAGCCAGGTCCTCTCTCAAGCCATTTGGGCCTCAAAGAAGCTTTGTCAGAGGGTGGAAAAGACTGAAATAAATTTGTAATCTTTATGTATGACCAAATCCTATTCCTCCGGCAGGGACTGTGGTATAAGTGACTTTTAAAATAGAGGAATACTGGAGAGTAGTCATGTCTTGCAAGATGTCTTTGGGAGGACAAAGGGCAAGGATAGTTCAGCACTGAGTGGTTGCTGAGCAAGTAGCTGGAGCTCTATGGTAATATGTTGTTTGTTTTCAGAGATTTTTCTCTCCTCCACCCCTTCCTCCAAAGAATTTCTGCTGAATCAACAGAGGACTTCTGAGCAGAGAGGAAAGAATTTGTATTGTATCTTCTGTCTTGTCAAATAGCAGATAAAATTGTGAAGGCAAATCTAGTCTTCTAAAATAGCAGGTACATTAATTTAGCTGTCAATGACAGGGAACAATTTGTGCTAAATAAGTAAAATGTTGATAATGAAATGCTACTCATTTAAGCACTATCAAATAAACTAGCTATTTTTATGATGGAAATACTTTTAAAGCACCACAATTATTTTCTTGATTGACTAAACAGAGTAACTGAAACATCTCAACCACACCTTCTTAGATATCAGGTTTTGAACTGGGCAGTAATATAGTACCATGCCTTATAAAGAGGCATCCTTCCTGTTAGGTTTGCTTAGGTTTCCTGGCTACATGCCATTGAATTGTTTTAGACATACCTGCTTTTGAAAAATTCTATTTTATTCTCAGACTGTTTCTCTATGCTTCTTCATTATCAGTTATCAGCTCTATTTGGTGGCTGCTATAATATAGATTTGTTCTCAGATATATTCTTTGGCTGGGTCCAATGGCACACAGTTGTAATTCCTCCTCCAAGGCAGGAGGATGACAAGTTGGAGGGCAGCCTCAATAACTTAGTGAGACCCTATCTCAAAATGAAAAAGGGCTGGGGATGTAGCTCAGAGATGAAGCATATCAATTAAAAAAAAAAAGTTCTACGTATCACAAGGAACTACATTTCCCACGCTCCCTGGTGCTTGGGATCCCAGGTAGGTTTGGCCAATGGACCACTGGAGGTAAACTACTAAAGGTCAAGGTGTCTTTTTCCAGCTTTCTGCCTTCTTTGTTGACTCCAGAAATAGCTGTGTCTCTTCCAAGGCTTCTGCCCTCATCTATGCAGTAGCCGGTGCTGTCGTCCTAGTTCCTCAGTTGTCCCCAGCCTCTGGGTTCCATTAATACCACATTCTTCCATCAGTCTTCCTGTTAGGCAGGCTAGCAGCTCTCTACAGCTGCCAGCCCTCTTGTCTGCCTCGCTGTTCCCTCTGTGGTGTCTGAACCATTCTGTCACACCTGTAACCAGTGCTTTTGTTTGGAAGACGAGAGTAGTAGACTTTGATGACAGTTTATTGAGGTTGCCTTTTCTTGTGATTCTTTCTCTTACTTCTGATTTGCTTCTTGCAGTCTATTGTGAGGACACCATCCAGGCTACCTAGCTTTATTTTGGTCATAAAGATGGAAATGCCATGAAGCTGCAGAGCAGAGTGATTTAGAGCGCAGTCTCTATGTCAGAATATTGGGTTTGGGTCCTAGCCACAATACTCAATGGTTGTATGACTCTGACTTGGAGAAATATTCTTTTCTTTGCTATTTTTTTATTGGTGCATTATGCTTGTACCTAATGATGGGATTTGTTCATGCATACAATATGGCTATATAGTTTGGCCCAAGTAATTCCCTACTATTTTCCTTACCCCCCCTTCCCTGGTCCCTTTCCTTTATTCTTCTGACACCCTTTCCATTTTCATGTGATTTCCCCCACACCACAAGTTTTTTAACCTCTCTGAGACTTTATTTTATAATTTTGAGACATGGTCTTGCTAAGTTGCCCAGGCTGGCTTTGAACTTGCATCAACCTCCCAAGTAACTGGGATTATAGGCATGCCCCACCATGCCTGATTTAAGATGTGCTTTTATTGCCTAAATAGTGAAAGTAATTACAGTAACTAGGCTGTCTCAATTTGGGTTTCCTGGGAAGCCAACTCCAAATTGGAGATTAGTATACAGAGGTTTATTCTGGAGTAACCTTGAGATCAACACCTGTGGAAGGGGAAGGTCATAATTGGGACTGGGCAGAGGAAGAAGCTGAGTTGAGATGCAGAGAGGCAGTCTTCACAGAAGCCATAACTGCCAGGAGCTCTGAGGCAGGTTGGGCCTTTATTCCCTCATGCTGACCTTGGGAGGTGCTTGACTTTGTTGGGGAACAGCTTGCTCAGGCTGAGGGCAGTTTCCTGGGGAGGGCTGACAGCTGCAGGCATCCAGCCTGCATCGCTCACAAGAGCCGGGGAATCCTTCCTTCAGTCCTGAAGTGGGTTCTGAGGATCACATCATGTTGGCCACAATACATCTCCAGGTGCGTAGCGTGAAAGATTAATAGCCCATCTGTGAGAACTGTGTCACTACCAAGTGCCTTGGTAAATGCTCAACAGCTTTAGTTATTATTCATGAATGCATTAAATATACAAATTCCAGTAAATGGACTTGATGATGTCTAGTTTAGTTATTTTGAGAGTTTTACTGACTTCCTCTCCATAACCCTGTCCCAGAGAGTTGAGAAAAAGCAGAATAAATGACAAGTGGATAAATGGGATTCTATGATTTCTCCACATAGACTATGAGGCACATTTGTACTTTTATCTTGCTGTTAAAGGAGTGTCTTACTCATAGGTTCTTAGATTTTTATTCTCTAAGGTAGTCCAGGTACTTAGCATCAAATTTGACACAAATTAGTACAGCTCTCATTTTTTTTTTTTTGAACTTTTATTATGTAACCGTGGTGCTCAACATGCAGGGTCTCATCAGGATGTACGCTGAAGGTCCTCAGATTCCCTTTTAATGAGATCTGAGGTCAGTCAGGTAAAAGGACCTGCCCCAGGTCATCCAGTGAAGAAGTGACAGAGAAGTTCTCCCACCCACTGGGGCTGCCAGTTTCACTGTGAGCCTGTGCATTTAGCTACACATTTGAACGATGTAAACGGCAGTAGGGGAAACCTTCTCCTCTGAAAATAACTCTAGCAAAATGTAGGTGTTGTTTTGGTAGAAACAGTTCAGCTGTTGCCATAAAAATCTTCCCCCAAATGGCTTTGTGAGAGCAAAGCTGTGCAGGCTCCGCTTGTGTTTATGGTGGGAGCCTTATGGCTCAGCCACAACACAAATGATTTGTTTCCCTGGCCTTGTTGGCAAAGTGATTTAATTTCTCGATTTCCTTGAAGAAGGAAATCTAAACACACACATTTCTTTTTGCAATTTTATATTTAAAGAGGAACTGCGAGGAAAAGTCAAAATGGGAAGCCCAGGTATGTTTTCATTCAGTGGGTGACACAGGGAATGGGGAGAGGTGCAGGGGTGGAATTCACTGGGTATTTTTCTTTTCCTTAAGTTTAGCTCTCTGCTCTTCAACAGGAATATTATAATCGTCTGAAGCTTCACAGGTAAGATTGATGTTTGAGTAAGTCAGTGTTTAGCTATTTCTTTATGTCTAAATAAAATAATATCTCATTTTCTACAGGAAAAGGATTTTTGTTTTCCAAATTGATAGTCACTGGAAGCCCAGGGAGCTACAAGGTTAGAAATTGATTCCTCAGAGTGTCTTCTGAGAATTCCTATTTCTTTGATATTAGAGCTACTTTTGGCTGTTCGTAACAGAAAAAAATGTAAAACAATAAGTGATTTCAACAAGATGGAAGTTCACAGTAAAGAAATTCAGCGTGAGGCTCTCCATGATTTCACAGTGTGAGCAGAGTTTATCTCTCTGTTCCAGGACCCCAATCATGTGGCTTCCATTTTCCATTAGTCATCTGGGCCAGTTGAGTTTAGGCCATCATGTCCACAGTCCAGATGTGAAGTGGAAGAAAGTGAGTCAGTCAGCTCTTTCCATTTCTGCATTTTTTTTCCTGGAAGTTCCAGTTAATACTTCCAGTTTTAATGTATTAACTAGTATGTGATCACATGCTCATACCTAGGAGTATTAGTTAAGCAAACTACTTGGATAAAATCATTTTACTGTTGATGAAGAAGGGAGTGGATATTGAGTGATAATTGACATGTCTGCTGCATTTGGGATTGTAATACTTATGCTGTTACCATTAAAAGGCAAATTTTGTTGGTGTGTATTCAGTACACTGATGTGCAGGATGAGCATGCAGAGATTCAATCTGGCCTCCTTCAAGGGAGGAAATAGTATTCTGAGAAGCAAACTCAGTTTACATCATTCAACTGATAGTGATATGCTTTGCACTGTGCCAGATCTTAGGCAGAGTCTAGGAGCCAGAGCAGCATTTCCCACATTTAAGTTTCCCCTTTTACTCCCCCTCCTCATGTTAAGGCTGTTAGCATTTCAAAGAAGTAGCATCTTAGGAGACTAGTTTGGGCTGCTTATCCATAGGGACTGGGAGTATAACTGTTTATAATGGTTATCTATTGTTGTACAAAGACCACAGACTTTCTTTATTGATCACAATTTCATGGGTTGACTGGGTGGTTCTATTGGCCTTGGCTGGGGCACTCTGACCACATATGTGGTCAACTGTGGGTTGGGAGGTGGCTCTCCTGATTTTGGTTGGGTATGCTCATTTGCTTGGGTGTAGCTGGGTGCTAGATGGTTTAGAATGATATCATTTGGGGACCTAGAGTTTTTCTCCATGTGATTTTTCATCCATGTGCAGGCTAGCCCCGTCTTGAGTCTAGGAGCATGATTGTATGTTGTGAGGGAAAGAGAAGAAATGCTTGAGGCCTTTTGATGCCAAAGCTCAGAATTAATATAGCCTAACTTCTGTTGGGGAGTCTAGTTGGGGATACAGACTTGTAAGTCTAAGAAATACAATATTGACAATAAGTTATGAATAAGAAGAGAGTATTTTATCAACCAATGTCAAATATCATAAATGAAGACCCTCTGTTCATTATTCCATCTCCCTTATCTTTTATGTGTTAAATTATTTGGGATATATATATATATATATATATATATATATCCCAAATAATATATAATATATATTATTATCTGTTTTTTGAGGGATTACTGGGCTCTGGGCATCTTGAAGGTTACATTTGCAATCAGTATATATATATATATATTATATATCTATATATAGTGCAATATTGGTATAAGTTTATCAACATGTTTAACACTTAAAGTAGTGAGTAGGAAAGACCTCTTTCTGTCCATTTGCACTGCTTCTTCGGTCAGCTACCATACATACTTCTGTTCTTAATCTCCAGTTTGTTTCAGGTAGTGCAGAAATAGTGCTATATCTTGGTTGATAAGCTCCTTAATGTTAGGCACATGTTAGTTGATAAGCTCCTTAATGTTAGGCACATGTCAAAAGATACAGTGTACCCATCCAGAAAATGGGCACATAGCCATACTTAGCTCAGTGTATTCAAGAGTCACATAGAGGACATGTATGGCCTTTACTCAGAATACTGAACATTGGTATGGCATTATCCATGTGCTGGCTACTGTTCTGTACAGCTCTATGAGCTAGTTGTTACAACAGTTCCATTCTTAGATGATGGAACTGAGACACAGAGAGCTTAAGTGATGCACAGATGTCACACAAATCTAAGGTTTGCACTCAGACCATCTTGTACTGCAGTTCTGTCTCACACCCATACTGAAGAACCATCTCTGTAGGGGTAAGTCTGTGTCCTTTAAACCATGAGAAAAGTAAAGATTTAGCTTTGACAGAATTGAGAGGGGTGGGGAAAATGGCTTAGATTTTAGAAATTAACTTTAGACTCTTTGCATATAGCCTGCTGTGGCAATTTACAGAACTGTTTCTTGCAGGTACGTTTGACATTCAAAAGCAATCAGATCGTATTATCTGTTCTTTGAGGGATTACTGGGCTCTGGGCATCTTGAAGGTTACATTTGCAATCAGCATTAATTTCATTGTTAACCATTTTCCTTCATGTTAGGTTTCAGGATTTTTTCTGTTTCTTTTCTTTCTTTTTTTACTTTTCTCCTCTTCTTCCTCCTCCTCCTCCCCCTCCTCCCCCTCCTCCCCCTCCTCCCCCTCCTCTTCCTTCTCCCCCTCCTCTTCCTTCTCCTCCTCCCCCTCCTCCTCCTTCTCTTCCTCCTCCTCCTCCTCTTCCTCCTCCTCTTCTTTCTCCTCCTCCTCCTCCTCCTCCTCCTCCTCCTCCTCCTCCTCTTCTTCTTGGTCATTGTGGGCTTTAGTGGAGATGCTAATTAATGGAACTAGCTGGGTCAAGTTGATTGTTCAGAACTCATATTAGCCCACGGAGGGTGGACATGGAACTTGGCTGAACCTCATGGGTCCTTGGTACGGGTCACCTCACCATGTTGCTCTTATGTTCTTTCCTATTTTAGTCAAAAAATTCCCATTAAATGGAATGAAATGATGAAGGCATACATTAATATGGAGTGACTTCCCCGTGCATTTCGATTCCTTCAAGATGGTCAAATTAGACTACATGAACAACTAGAGTGGGATTAAAGATGTACTTTTACCCAGTTAAGATGGTTTGATGGAATCAGGTCAGAGTCAACTTTGCTATTGGAAGATTCTTTTGTTTTTCTGTGCTGAGTCCATAACCCACCTAATATGACCTTGCAGTTTGTCAGTATTAGTGGCTCCTGTACTTTGGGAATCACTTGTCTAAAATATGAAGATGTTGTGCTCTACTCAGAAAATAGGGGAAAGTGAAGCAGAGGGATATTGAAATGAATTCAAATCTGTATTCTTCAGCCATTCAAGTAAAGGTATTGTCTGAATTATGAACCTTAAAGTCACTCATTATCTGCTCCCTTGAAGTCCCTTTTAGTTTGATTTGTGGGGGGAACTATGGGTAACTTTTATTAAAGCTTTTATCTAAGAAGATGTGGTTACCCCTGAATTTTAAACTGGACTACTTAGAATGTGGCCATACCTCCATACTCACTTGATCGTTGACACATGCCTGCTGGATGAAAGGTTCAAACACCTTAATGCTTTCAAGCACAAGTCAGAGATCACTGGGAATAGTGTCCCTCTCTTTGTTACCAAGAAGACATGATATTTGTGATTAACATAGGATAATTTTATATTTGGTTATGGTACAAAAAGTAGAATGTGCCTTTTTATCTCCCAGCTTAAAACAAATGATGAGATTTATCATGTTTTCATGTGATAAGGGATCTTCTTAATTCCCAGGCCTCTGTAGGAGCAATTGGTGGATATAATTAAGACTCATCAATGTGAACAATAAATTAATCTGCATCAGGAGGTTCTGCTGATTATCTGATCACATAATTTTCTGGTACTTTGATTATGTTTTTCTGATGCCTTTAACACCATATGACTTCAATTCATATGATTCATATGAATTCATATGCAGATGATTCTATTAGCAATGGCTCCTCTGTACCTGGAGAGCTCAGCTTGACTAAAAAGTTTTCTCAGTCTCAAAATGGTGAACAAAAGTGCCTTCATCTTGCTCACAGGATTGTGGTTAAATATTAAGCATTAGTATTATACATGATAGCTGGAAATGGGTAGAAGATATTAAGTGTGGCTTTCCATGGCTGGAGAATCATCACAGCTGTTTTCTGTTCAGTGTCCTGGAGAACTTCAGAAAGTTTCTGGCAGACGTTATGCCTGCTGAACTGCTCACAGTTACGAAGAAAAGGTGGGCATGTTGTGGGAAGAAAAGTGTTTTTACATACTATAGCTTCCGCAGGCTCTGTCTTCAAGGAGCTACTGCTTCATTTTTAGCCTGGATGCATGGTAGCTGGATCCACCACGTTCTCAGTGGCATAATAGAGACCACTGTTTGCAGATATTGTCTGGCAGTGCCATGGTGCATTTCACTGGGTGAATAGGGAATTGTGGCCCAGGGTAGATCTCTCTCACAGAATTGGGGTGGCTTATTTAGATACACCCTGTAGTTATTGTACTCTGCCATGGGCTAGATTTTAGAAAACAGATCTAGCTGGAAGTATGTCCTGGCTTTGGAAATAAGATTAGAGATGGTAAGGATGGTTATATCATCAAGAGCGTGGACCACATCTGTTTACCTTGTTAGTGTACACCTGGTACCTAGCACAGCACTGGTGCCTGGTGGTAGGCACTCATGTTGATGGTAATTACATATTGGAAAATATTGGGCAACTGATATTTTTGGCATTTCACACACACACACACACACACATTGTATATATGTGTATGCATGTAAATATAAAACACACATACACATATATTTTTTAGCAACCACAACAAACTTGTGTGTGTGTGTGTGTGTGTGCCCGTGTGCTCATGTGCATGTGATGCTTGTGTATATTTTAAAGCTTCCTTTAAACATTGAATCCATTTTAGTTCTTGAAACTAAGAAAGAACCCAGAGTGTTATCTTGGTATCAATGCTGGGTTTCCTATAACAATTTCCCTGGTTGAACAAGATAATGACAGGCTCCTTTGGAAAGAGACGAAGATGGCGTTGACATCTGCACCTTCCCCTTTTGTATCTGGGTAAGAAGAGAGAGGCTGCAAAGATTTAGAAAAGAGAAGCCATGTGAAGAATAGTTTTCTTCCATATTTTAGGCCTGGAGGATTAGAACATACTGGGAAATAAGGTTCTTTCTCGTGGGAAATCACTAATGCTAGAAGCTTGAAATACCGTGAAAAGGACTCTTAGGTCTTTAGACAGTTTGTTAGAGAGGAGAAGGGCCTTAGAATTGAGTGACAGCACAAAGCAAGCCAAGGTTACATTAACAAGTAGTTTCAATAGTGACATCCAAGTCAGAAAATCAGCTGACATCCTCTGAGAACCAACCCACTATGTGTCAGACTGTGGCAGACATAAATATTGTTTTTGAGTTATCTTAAATCTTTAGATACATACATTATACCCAATTTACAAATAAGGAAACTGAAATTTATAAGGTTTGTAATTAACCCAAAGCCATGTAAACAACTAGCATATCATGGGGCTTGGGTTTGGATCCAGGCACATTTGATTTTGAAAACCCAGAATCTTTTCATAGATTAAGCAGTTCCTTGCCCTTCTTACGGTTGTATTCTATAGTGAGCAGTTATCTTGAACAGTGCATAGTTTTACCATTTTTAAAGAAAGCCTTCATACTTTCCAGGGAAGGTAATAGCGGAATGCGGACTTGTTGTTTCAAAGTTTGGCTAGTATGTTTGGGTGTGCATGAGTGTGGAAAGATTCAGGGGGTTCTTGGGCCAGAAGCATCCATGTCACTTGGGAGCTTGTTAGAAATGCAGAATCTCAGGCCCTACAGCAAGCCTGAATCATGGTCTGTATTTGTAACTATGTCCCCAGGTTATTTGGGGGAAAGTTAAAGATTGAGAAGCTTTGGTCTAAACTGCTTTGATTGCAAGATACCACCATCGAACTTGTTGAGTGATTGATGTACAGTGCAAAAGCAGTAATACTAGATACTGACGATAAGTATTATTCAACTTTATTGAGTACTTATAGGCACCAAATCATGCAGTAGTTCTTTAACATATTTTTAAAATATTTTCAGTAACCCTGAGAAATGGGTATTTTTGTTTTTATTTTAGAGACAAGAAAACTGAACTAAAATGGTTAAGTAATTTGTCCCAAAGCAAATGGGTCTGATGCCAACCCAGGTGTGTCTAATTCCAGTCTGAAGCTCTTAACTATCACCTTGTGTGGTTGGCTATGTTTGAAGCAGGGAGCTGTTGGTAACCAAGGTGTACTGATGGGAAGATTTGAATTGTGGCACAAAGCATTGCCAGTTTTCGAATTGTGTTCTGTGATATAAAGTTTATTGACTAAAAGACAAAAATTAAGTTGTAAAGTTTATTGACTCCAAATGAAGAGACAAAAATGAAGCTGTATCTTGTGAGTAATACCTGACATTGCTTATATTGAACTTTATGTAATTTGTTTTCTCAGAATACAATGAAACATTTAGATAAAAGAACTTCGGATTTTATTGTTCTGTGACTTCTGTTCTATCTTTATAACTGTATAACTGCCCTTTCCCCTTTTTACTGATAGTTATTAATAAAACACAATTCAGTGATAAAAATATGGATAGGATACATTAATGCTGATAATCAATAATGCAATAAAAAATGGTCAGGGTAGCCTACCTGAAGAGTTAGAGGAACAATGGAAACATTATGACATTTAATTTTATTTTTATTTCTTTGGTATGTTCTTTGTTTTGTCAAATACACACACACACACACACACACACACACTATTCATGAGGTGGATGGTCTAGGCAGACCAAGTTGGCAGTGTTTATTAGACTGTCGTTACCATGCTTTAAAATAGTGTTCTCTACTAATTTGTCCTTTGTTCCCTGGAACAATGAGCTGACTTTATACTGAGTATAATAGATTGTCAGCTTTAAAATTGACCTTTTGCACAGACCGGGGACGCTATTAAATTATTGTTTTGGTCTTTAACCCATAGACATTTGGGAGCTTGGGAAGCAAAAACTTTGCTGATTTTTATGTGTTTTTAGAATTTGGAGAAGAGAAAAGAGAAGAGCAGGAGGCAGAGATCTGAAAAAAGTTTTCTTGTTTGCCATTTCATAGTAAATGAATATTCTGATAGTCTCTTAAGTTCCCTGGAAATGAATAAAAAAATATAATAGATACACTTTAAGAAGATGCTGTAGAATATATTAAAGGAAATTGGGAAGGGTGGTGTTTATTCTGGAAACACAGCTTCATTTACATTCACTGGTCCTGTAGGATTTAACTACAGTAATACCAGTATATATTGTGGAGATGCAGTGTATGAAGCCATCTGTAACAACTAATTTTTTTAATAAGGTTTTTATTGTTTTGAATGAAACAAAAATTATATCCTAACTTTACACATGGCTCTGGAATTTTTTTTTCCTTCAAATTCACAGACCTTTCCATCTAGTGATTTGATGATAAATGTTTGATAGCTGGGGGTGGGGTTGGGGATAGAAGAGGAGGAGAAGCCCAGTTTGTATGGTTTGCCAATTTCTGTGGTATAAATGTTCCCACTACAGCCAGTTTTAAGCTACCAGTTTGACCTGAATGAGCCTGGAGATGGGAGGGGTGCACAGAATTGTCTTTTCTTGGCCCTGCAAGCTGACTGAGCACCCTGCTGATTTTAGTACCAAGAGATTAAAAGGAGAGTGGGGTTGGAAAGAGAGGGTGGAGAGAAAGAAAACACTAAAGAATGTAGAAGTGCTGAGCAGCAGAACAAACAGGGAGGGGGGAATTTCTGTTAAAGGACTTTGAGAAAAGGTACCTACTCTCTAGCCTGAAACAGCTGAGATGAAAACAAATAAATAAATAAAAACTAAAAATGGGCCAAAATCACTAATATAAGAGATGATTAGCCTCTGAAGAATATCTGCCCAATGTGGTGATATTTGGAGCAGATCTGGGGAAAATCAGAATATGTCTATTTTCAAGTCCCAGCAGGTGGAAGTTTTGTGGGCTAAGAACAGGTAGAGAGACCTTATTTGGAACAGAGAGGTCCATGGCCCAAGTGGGTTCCTAGTGAAGCAGAGTTTTTTTCCTAATTTGATGTTTTGTTTCCTAGATTATGCAATAACCTCCCTGTTTTCTTTTGTCTTTCTACAATTTTGGTTTATATTGTATCTTTACGAATTATTACAAATGTGAATACTAACCTTTATCTATATACTAGTTAACTTTAGAGAGTATCTATTGACTTCAAGATATAAAGAAATTAAAAGTCAGATATTTGTATTTTCGTTTTCTTTAATCTCTTGGTTATGCTACTTGTTTTTCATATTAGCAAGATTTATAACATTTTCCTTATATTCTGTAATAACGTAAACATTAGGATTCCAGTTCATTTTTAAATAAATTAGGTTGCCAAAACCAGAACAAAAAAACATATCAAACCAGGAAGCATCACAAAATGAAAGAAATCAAGAAGAACCACCTGGTTATTAAAAATCATACTGTAAGTGAGGTAAACTCATTTATTAGAAAGGAACTCTATCTTGAATAAGCCACCTAAAACAAAGCAATTATGGGCAAATGTAAACCAAAACTCTGCAGAGGTTGTAATTAATATGAAAGATAGAGGAAGTTTTCACTTTAAATTTTATTCTTCGGTGGTCTGAACTTTTTCAATAAACTTGTGTCACTTTCACAGTGAATTTTTAAGACATCCCAGGCTGTATCTGCTTGTTCTAATGAGACACAGCTGCATCTTCATAGTAAACAGTGATTCTGTTTTGCTCCCAGATTTTTGCCACATGGAAACCCTCAGTAACTAGTGACTGAACGGACATCTACTCAGGATATTATATAATTATGATGTGTGTCTGACATATGCCCCAAGCTTTGGAGTGTGTATTTTTCTCTCTTGATTCTTATGTACCCTTTAAGGGAAGTGATTTTACTGCTATTTCACAGGTGACGAAACGGAAGTTCTGGGAAATTAAACTGCTGGCTCAATATCACATCATCCTATGTATTCTAGATTGATAGTGGTCTCTTCAATAGGATGTTATTTATGATAATCTGTTTACCCATTAGACTCCATATTGATGAATTAAAGACATACTTTTTAGGTATATTAAATGTTTTCTTATATAAAACATTAGAAGAGGATAACTTAGGATGTTTTATTTATTGTTGCTTTAAAATTAAAAACATTTTTTTTTTTTTTTAATTTTAAAGGGCCCTGATGTGCTAAGCATGTGCTCTACCACTTAGCTACACTCCGGGCCCCTTTTCAAGATTTCAGACTTTAAATAAGAAAAAAGGGTTTGGAAAAATAACTTGGGTGGACTGGTTTGTTTTTGAGAAGTTGGATCGATGAATAGGGGTGCAGAGTTGACTTAATAGTCTTGGCAGAGCATCTGTGAACCAGTCTCTTTTTGTGTTTCTATTCTGAAAATTCACTTCTTTATTTAGTGAGAACAATAGACTGTTTGGGGATTGCTGAGGATGTATGAGGACTGCAGGATTCTAGGATTAAATATAATTGGAAGTGTTTGAGGTGGAAGTCAGATTTTAAGCATGATTTGCTGTAGGTACCATAAGTTACTTTCTTTAAACTCTCAAGTCTACCTGTGCAAAAGTGGTTGAAATGTGTAATTATGGATACAAATATTATTGTGTTTGCATGGTGTTTCTAATACTTATTTCTGGCCTAGCCAGAAATATTTTAGCTTAGATGCCAACTATGTAGGATGCATTGCCTCAGTTTCATTTCTGAGGTTTGACATTCAGGTTTTGAGAGCGAATAGGCGACTATAGTACAGCCGTATGCCCACTATAGCAGAGGTTCAAATCAGAATGTCCAGCTCCTTGAGGGTGGTCACTGTGCTGCCCCTCATATTTTCTGCACAATGTAAGGAATGTAGTAGACATCCATTGAATACCTGTACAGTTTTCTTCTGTTACACATATTTCCATTTGAAAAAAAAAACTTTATAATATTGACAAATCTCATAATTGGTCATATTATTTATTTCAGAGATATTAGTCAAAGTTTGGATAGCTGGAGAGCCTACTATTTCAATAACTTTTCTAAGTGCTTTGAAAACTCGTAACAATGTCAGGTTGGTGAATTAAAAGTTAGCAAAAAAAAAAAATGAGAAGGGTGTGATGGCACATATACGATTGCAGAGAACATGGGAGGCTGAGGCAAGAGAATTCCAAGTTTGAGACTAGCCTGGGCAATTTAGCGAGATCTTGTTTCAAAATAAAATAAAATACTCAGAGAAGTTGTACAGGATAGTGTCGAATGCCTGTTTATATTAGTGTAGTTTGTCTTGAAATTTGAGCTAAGAACCTTTTTTTGTAGAACATTCTATACTCTCTGGAACATACTGGGAAATATTGAAATTTTTATTTTAATGTTAGCGCTTTTAGATGGGTGTATCTGGGACTTTTGTGTAAATGTGTGTGTGTGCACGCTGTGTGCATGTGTGGGTGCGTGCGTGCGCGCACTTGTGTGTGTGTTAATTTGATGTAGAATTAAAATCCTCTGAAGTATGTTTATAGGACAGAAGTCTTGACATTTTACAATCCATGCAGGGGAGATAATCTCCAGACCTCCCTCTAAACATTAGTTCTTATTTTTCTTTATATCTGTGCTACCAGTCTAAAACGTTATGTTTCCTTTCTTGAACTCTGAGAGTATTCTAAAAGAGGAAAATAGACAAAAGATTGGCAGCCAGATTGAAGAGGCTGAAGCAAATTCTCAACAGCTTATAACCAAGTTATTACATTTCCTGAATGACAGATCATCCGTTGTGCTTTCCTTCAGGTTTAGATTTTGAATTTTTTTGTAGCCTTCAGTATAGACAAATGAAAGATGTTTTGAGGAAGAGTTCAGATATATATATTTCAAATTTTGTTCTTCCTATGCTAAATACTCAACCTCTGATCCAGGGGCACTTCTTGTGTTTGGAGCCTCTTACTCATTCCCAGGCAGTGTTACTCAGCAATATGCCTGTAAAAAGCATTTGCTATATTTGTTGTTCTGCTTAGAATAGTTGACAGAGTCTCTCTCGGCCATTCTGTCTGGATATTTTGTTGTGGCCGTGGGCTCTGTTTGCCCAGCCTCTCACTTTGTATCCGAGGGGTGGGTCTTTGTGGGAGAGGATCAGTGTTGCCTTGGCTGCCTGCCTGAGGGAGCTTGTTCAGCCTCTCTTGCCCCCTCCTCCCCTTCTGAAGGAGTGAGCTTATCCAAGAATTGTGCTTGTCCCTGAAGTTCTCCATCTGCCTCAGCTATGCTCTCAGAATCCTGCTTCTGACCGGGTGAAGTTTAAATCCTACTCACTCCTGTTCAGGTAAGAAAACTGACTGAAAACAGCATTGCAAATACAAGTTGATATTTACCTAGGGGAGCAGTTTTGGTAAGTTTATGGGTTTTTATAACTTGGTCAGTTTTGTTTTTGTGGTTCCTGAAAGTAATAAGCAGGTGTAGGTACAAAGAGACAACGGTACAAAATATTTCTCTTTTCAATTACTTGGACCACCCACACTTTGATGGAAATTGTTCTATTGATGGTTGATTTTTTTTTCCCCTTTTGGATTTTCTAAGAGAGAAATCCACTACAACTGCCAAAAAAGCATATAAGACACTATAATTTTGTGGTAATATTGGCATTAATTAGATATAGATTTATTTTAATGACTCTTATTTTAAAAATTTCCCAAACCTAATTGTAACTCAAATAGATTTTTCAGTGAGGTACTTATATAGATATGATGCTTGGCTGAGAGTAGTTTTTGTGTGTCAATTATTTAGCACTTTTTGTGTTTTAAAAAGTTAACCATGTGTGGAGGCAGGGGGCATATGGGAAATCTCTGTACCTCGTGCATAATTTTGCTGTGCATATAAAATTGCTCTTAAACATAAGGTCTATTAAAAAATCAAACCATCTCTTCATAATGCATTCTGTCACCATTTTTTATAACGCAATAAAGAATAGATAATATTAAATATTTTTCTGTCATGCATGAATTTTCACAAAAAACTGATTAGTTTTTTTCATAATTACTAATGAAAATATGGTACCAGCTTCAATATTTTTATTTTAATTGTTCCCCATTTTTTTTGGTTCAACTATATTAGGATAGGCAAAATGATTTTTTAAAAAAATTCCCTTTCCTAAATGAGACATGAGAGTGAAAATATATTTTGTATTTTTTTTTTCTTGGAAATGTATTTATTATTTGTCTTGGAGAGTTAATTCTCATTATGTAAAATTCCTTCCTAAAATAATAGAGTAGAAATTAATAACTTAGAAAGTTGGTTATGTTTGATAATCATGTTTCTAAAAACTGTTTTTCAGATTAAATTGCACATATTCACAAAGAAGTTATGCCGAACTGTGAGACTTGCAGTTCATTCAAAATTAGTGGCTTCAAATACTGTGAGAAAAATATTTCATATTTGCATACTTTGTTTTTTTTTAAACTAGGAATATCTCAGTATCCATAAAAACATATGTCATAATGAAAGAAAAGTTAACACCTTTAGTTTTGTGTGAATCATGACTAGCCTCGGCTATTTGAGCATAAAAAAGTCTTCATTGTAATGACTGGTGTAAATAAACCAGGATCACTGAAATAAACTTATTTTAGAAAGATTTATACATTAATAAAATGCAACATTCTGTGGCTATTTTTAAGAGTGACTAATGAACTTTCACAGCTGTCTCTTATAGCTGAAATGGGGACAGTGGCCTGAGAACTCCTTTGATAATTACCTGTTGGACATAACATTTTATACTCTTTTTATATTCAAATGCAGTTACATGCAAAGTAATCCATTCTTCACAGATAGAGGCAGATGTGTTGCAACATAGGAAACCTTCCAAAAGTTTGAAAACAGGATCAACTATGTTTTGTATTTATAGATTTTTCCAGTGACTTCAGGCTAAGGTCTCTGACACAAGTGGAGATTGGGACTGGACAAGCAATTGTCAGGGAAGGTCCTTTCAGGAGACAAAGTGGACAGGCTTAACATTGCTTACCTCTTTACCTGTACCTGTCCCCTCTGTCTGAAGACAAAGTTGCTATAGAGAAGACTTACGATTGAGATTTGGTCTAAAGACTGGCAGATTGCACGACCAATTCTCACACTTAAATGTGCATGGGAGTCTTTCATGCTTTTGTTACCTGTGTAACTAACAGATGTGAGTGAGGTCTGGGATGTTGTATTTCTAACAGGCTCTCAGGTGCTGCCAAAACTACTGATTCTGGGACCATACTTTAACTATTGGGAACCGCCCTTTGAATACCAAATAGTGGCTCACACTGTTATTTTTTTTATTTTTTATTTATTTTAAATTTTTTTTATTGTTGGTTGTTCAAAACATTACATAGTTCTTGATATATCATATTTCACACTTTGATTCAAGTGGGTTATGAACTCCTATTTTTACCCCGTATACAGATTGCAGAATCACATCAGTTACACATCCATTGATTTACATATTGCCATACTAGTGTCTGTTGTATTCTGCTGCCTTTCCTATCCTCTACTATCCCCCCTCCCCTCCCCTCCCCTCCCCTCTTCTCTCTCTACCCCCTCTACTGTCATTCATTTCTCCCCCTTGTATTATTTTTCCCTTTCCCCTCACTTCCTCTTGTATGTAATTTTGTATAACCCTGAGGGTCTCCTTCCATTTCCATGCAATTTCCCTTCTCTCTCCCTTTCCCTCCCACCTCTCATCCCTTCATCTTCTTCTCATGCTCTTCGTCCCTACTCTGTTCTTAGTTACTCTCCTTATATCAAAGAAGACATTTGGCATTTGTTTTTTAGGGATTGGCTAGCTTCACTTAGCATAATCTGCTCTAATGCCATCCATTTCCTTGCAAATTCTATGATTTTGCCATTTTTTAATGCAGAGTAATACTCCATTGTGTATAAATGCCACATTTTTTTATCCATTCGTCTATTGAAGGGCATCTAGGTTGGTTCCACAGTCTTGCATCGATGTTCATAGCAGCACAATTCACACTGTTATTTTTAAAACATTGGACTTTGTCTAGTCCATACAAGGAAATCAGTATGAATCACTGGCCGGGATTTTGATGGATGTGAATTGAGATGATGTCAACACTGGCCCCTTTGTGTGTGATATACCTGATGAGGTACTACCTGCTGCTTTCTCTGGAAGGAATGCCACTTCTGATGAGCTTCCTTCGCCCTCTACACCAGGACTTGTTATTGTTGGCACCCTCCCTCTGGCTCCTCAGCACAAGCCTCCTTTGACATCCTGATGGCCTCCAAGGGCTCATGAACTTCCCCCATCTCCCTTCACATCCCACCCATCAGGAACCTCTTATGTATATCAGATTTGATTTGTGTTCTGCACTTGAGTCTTTATGGCTTCTTCTGCCCGACCTGTCTTGCAGATGCCCCACTTCACCTCGCTGCAAATTTAAATATAGAAACTTTACCTGTAGGGAGCTACTTCTATCTTCCCACTTAACATACCATTTTCCAATGTAATCAACTGGTTTTGGACAGTTACGTTTTATACAAACTCTCTGAGTCTCAGCTTGTTGGATTTGGGCCTTGAGTTGTCAACTTAAATATCCTGCCAAGCCCCTCGATAGCTGTGAACTATGGAAGAGAAGACAGTGGACAGTGTGGGGGATGTGTGATGTGACACTCCAGATTCTTCAGTAATTCTTTTCTCATATTTTCTTCCCCAGCATTGTATATGAAAATTTCAAACATGTGGTAATTTGAGAGAGTTTTACAGTGAACAATAGCATATTCACCACCTAAATTCCAACATTAACACTTAAATTTCCTTTATCGCCTACCTGCCCTTCTCTTTTATTCATCTCTACCACTTTACTTTTGATGCACTTAAAAATAAACTGCACACAAATTAGTTGCATGCCTGTACTACCAGCTCTGCCCAAGGGAGAGACAGGAATCTGCAAGTTCAAGGCCAGCCTGGGCAACTTAGCAAGACCCTGTCTCGAAATCAAAAATGAAAAGGGTTGGGGTGTAGCTCAATGGTAGAGTGTTCCTGGGTTCAATCCCTGGTACCACAAAATAAATAAGTAAATAAGTAAAAAATAAATAACAAACTGGCATCAGATTACATTCAGCATACTTTTTATTAACTAAAGTTCAGTCTTTGTTGACAGTTTTTACCATGACCTTTACCTACAGCGAAATGCACACAATCCTTATTTGTACATAAGTGTAACTTCTCAAATGGATGTATCATGTAAATCAGCCCCCAGCAAGGTTAAGAATATTACTTGTGAAAGTGCCCTCCTGCCCTTTCCCAACCCTTAGGTTCTTGTCTGAATATCTGCAAAGCAGGATTTATTTATCACAGTGATTTGTGATCAGTGTATTTGTTTAGAATTGGTGCTTTGAGTGAAGGAAAAAGAAGGGGTTGTTGGATTTGATCTGTTCATGCTTCTACAACATACATGTGTTATTTTTTATGTTCAAAAAAATTGATGCCCTAATCAATTTCATTCATGCAAGTTGCTTTCATACTCAGGAATACACGTGTGTACAATATTCTAACAAATTAATATTTAGTTTTGACTAATTTATAGTTTTCTTAGCTCTTGACAAAATTAAAATTTTAACAACAGTAGCTTAGAATATCTGGTTTTGACTTGGTACAGGTAGTTGCCAGTGACTCTACTGGCTCTTGTAATATTGTAAAAGATGTCCAATAAGATAATATAGAGAGAGATGCAGAGACCTGGAGGAAACCATGTTCTCTTAGGAAGTTCTTTCAACCAACATACTTTGTTTTTCTGAATATAGAGAAAAAGCACTTAGGCAGCTGTCCTTTTCCTGTGAAGAGTGTAATAAAGGATGTAATACCTCTTAATTTAACCTGAAACATAAATTGGTTCACAATGCTTTTGAAAAACAGAGCTCTTTTCCTTTGAGGAGCTATTGGAGAATGAATTGATCACATTACATTTTTATGTATATGTGAATGGTGAACCCACCATCTGCATAAATAATATGTACCAATTTTAAAAAAGTTACAAAGAAAGCTCTGTTCCTGTGGCAATCCTCCCCACTTCCTCCTGCCCAGTACTAAAGATTGAATTCAGGGTTGCTTTACCACAGAGCTTCAGCCCAGCCACCATTTTTTTTTCCTTTCTAGTTTTTTTTTTTTTTTTTTTTTGAGAGAGAGATTATGGCTATAAGTTGCCCAGGTTGACTTCTAACTTGTGATCTTTCTGCCGCAGCATCTGGATTTTCTGGGATTACAGGTGTGCATCCACCATGCCAGGGTTCCTGTGGCAATTTTAATTGATGACATTCCACGTTTGTGGGCAGTGGTTTCTATCAGCTTTGACTTCAAGCACTTCATAGATAATTTGTTGCACCCTGAGGTGGAAACACAGAACTGTGTAAAACCTCGAGTATCCAGACAGCAGCGTGCTGAAAGTGCCAGTTTCTCAAACGACATGTAGTTAGATGCTAAAAATGCCCCACAATTTCTTTGATTCCAAAAAAGCAGTTTTTGAATATCTGCCACGAAACTAGCATAGCAGAAAGGGTAGAATCAAAATAAATGTTATACTACCACATATAGTTGTCCAGGGACCATAAAGTGCTCAAATTAAGTTCTGTAGAAGTGCCATAAAACTCCCTATTTCCTGGGTTACTTCTTTTTGTGAGTCACTTTAATGGAATAGGAGTCTCATCTGAAAACCCGCACAGCTCCTTCAACTGTTACTGACACAGACATATTTTCATTTCTTACTGAGTACTAATTTATAAGCATTGCTGAATACAGCAATATTTAGTGAGAAAACCCATGACAGAGACAGAAATTACATGGTAGGTGCTCAATCATTGACAATCTTCCTTGGAATACTACCTGTAAATGTATAGGGATTTTCAAAGGTAAAACATTTCCTACAAAATTTATATATATTTTTTTCATTTAGAAATACAAGGAAACATACCTTCAGTTTAGAAAAGCGGTGTGTGGTCCTTAGAACCAAAGGGAACAAATATTCAACTATTACCTATTTAAAAATTCCTTTAAAATCAGAGGCTGACATTTTGTTAGAGGTAATATGCAGTTAACTACCTGTGGGCCACATGCACAAAAAAAGAATCGCTACATGCATATTTTCTCTATCCTTGTTTTCCAAGCCACCTAATTTATTGTTGCTTTTCCCTAAGAAAAAAGGACAGAACAATTTTTACCAATAGTTGCTAAAGTCAGTGATGACAAAAATAACTCAGAGCACTATGCTTTAAGAAAAATAATTCTGGGTGATAAATCTAAGCTTTTACTGGATTACAATATTAGTGAGACTCCTGATTATTTAAGTACTTCATCTGGTGATATCATTAGAGGCATATATTTGCATTCATTTATACAGTCATGTATTTTGTTACATGAAGTAGAGAATTATGGGAAATGGTGACTGTTTCCCTTTTCACTGGATTTCAAGCCCCAATGTAATAGAAGGACAGCAATTTTCTGTCCTATCATGTGAAGTGCTTGCTTTGGTTATAAATGAATCATGTAACCAAGAGCTGCTATTTATGATTTGATCATGTTTTCAGCCTCAACTGAAAATTTAAGATTCCAGGACAGAAGTTACCACAACAATTCTCCGTTGAATGGAGTATATTACCCCCTTTTCTATATACTTCATACCTGTCTTTGGAAGTTCAGTATAAAAACTAACCTACTAAAGCTTTCTAGATGGCTCTAAGTCAAATTCCTGTAGATTGCTCCAGTTATGTACTATATTGATTTATATACATTTGGGTCTCATTCTAAAGTGTAGCTGAAGACTATTAATTACTCTCTAATTATTTTATATATCACTCTTCTTGTGTCTTCTCAATGTGTAAGAGAACTGTTGAACATTTCCTTCACATTTCCTAAACTTTACTTACTTAGTGTGCTTTGGAAAGCCTTCATTCAATAAGGAGTATTGACTGATAGCCTTAATATGCCACTTGTCTCAGCAAATGTGATAAGCCTCATTTTCTAATTCTTCTATCAACTTGCCTTAAGAAAAGGATTAAAAGAGAATTATGTGAAGACAAAAAAATCTGGAGTTTGCTCTTTCTTTTTGTCTTCATCTTTAAAAGTTATTTCCATGTGTCTGGCCATATTTCAGTAATAGTCTTAACATTTAGCACTTTAATAATTCCTTTCATCTGCAAAGAGCCAAATGTTTTTCTAAAGTAATTGTACTTTCCAGAATGATTCTATAAAGCAGATTGGCCTCACTAATGATCTAGAGTCTGAGAAAAATCTAACACTTAAAGTTCAGCTTGCAGATGATTTGGAAACAGATAATGGGCCACACTTCGCCTGCAGTGCATCCTGGCCAGGAATATGGGACCTCTGTCAACAGCTGAGCTCTTGGCTTCAGCAAGCTTTGATGTGGTTAATGGTCTGGGGTGGGGTAATTTCATTGATTTATCTATTTTTTGTCCCCTAGTACAGATGAATCACATGGTCGAACCTACCCAATAAAGAAAATTAAAAGTAACAGAGAATGTTGGGGTCCTACTTTTTTCCTCCTATGCAATGTTATTAATTGCCAACTTTATGCAAACAGATCTGCCTCATCTCCTAACAAACTGGAAAGTCTGGCAAAATTTATAATAGTGATATCCAATTAGAGGGAGCACAATAGTCTCTTCATCTGTAAACTTCCTAATCATTAAGCTATCTCTTCCCTCTGTGGCTCCCTGACTGTTCTTTTAATCTCTTCAAATCCTAACTCTTTTGCCCTGAGGAATTTTTGCTTCATTTGTGATTTATGATTTTCTTCCTTGTTTTTTCCCAGATTTTAATGTGAATGTGATTTCTTTTTTTTTTTTGTTGTTCTCTCAATGATTTCTTTCCCTAAAGAGTCCCTTATCTTTGTCTTTGTCATCTGACAATAGAAAACAAGGTACATTTTGAACTAGTGACTCAGTCATTTGTCAACAGAAAATAGTATAATACTCACTTTTGCTGATAGGAGAGTGGCAAAGTTAATGTCAGAAATACAGAAACCAGTAAATAACCTCCAAATTAAGATAAACTTATCTATACACAAAGATATTATGGAACAACTTGTCCATTTCTGAGAACCATTAAATTCTCTCTTGACATTTTTGCTGTTATTAGTCCTGAGTGCTTTGTTAGTGAAATGAATTAACTAGAATTCTTTGTATTTAATTCTTGGGGTGGCCATTCTATATCCAGGGCATTGGTCCAGAAGACCAAGGTATACAATGCTAATGCTTTCTCCAGACCAGTAGCATCAGCATAGCCTATGAACTTGCAAGAAATGCAAATTATCGCATCCCACCCCAGACCTACTGTATCAGAAGCCCTGAGGATAAGGGACCAGAAAGCCAAGTTCTAACAAGCTCCCCAGGAAATTCCAATTAGGAACCCTTGATGTATTGTATTCTCATGTGAAGAGACTGAAGAGAAGAACTCCCTCTTCTAGGTCTCATGCTCAGATCAGTTAAGCATTCACTCGCCCCAGGGCTCCTGGGATGTCACATCACATAAACCATGTTATCCAGATCTTTTCAATTCCAATAAACACTTCTCTCGAAGAGTCTTAATTTCAACAAACTATCCAAAATCACCTCATTTCACCTTGAAATGAGTAATCTGTGGCTTGGCATCAGGAAGAAATAGCCTTTCTTGGTTAAATAGTTTCACTTATAGGGCCCAAAACCCAAGCTGTGCCAAACTAAATACCAGTTTATTCCCATCTCAGACAGACCCATGTCCCTAAAATGATGATAACTTAAACAAGTGTTAATGTATCAACTCACTGAAACCTTAAAATGAATCAACAGCTTATTCCACATGAAAGAAAGAACTCTGCTTCCTTTCCCCAACTGAATCAAAGTAAATGTCATGTCTACTACATTAGCCTACATTTATAGCAAATCGGATTATCCTTAACACTAACTCCTAATATGGTGAAAAATCCACTAGGCCACTTAAAAATGTAAATGTTATTGAACTATAATTTATATGCAGTATGTATCCATATCAGTGTTCACTGTGCCTTTCAGGAACACATGTGCATGCTGTTGTCATTACTGCTACAATCACAGTGATGAACCTTTCCGACACCCCAGAAAGCTCGTTCCAGACCCTTTGCCATCCACCCCTCCCAATCTGTTGGCTCTGGGCAATCACTAGTCTGCTTTCTGTTACTATAGATTTTTTTTTTCTTTTTCTGGGATTTCACACAAATCTTTTTGCCTGGCTTTCTTCCTTCAGCATATGTTTTTGAGTTTCCTCTGTGCTATCATGTGTTTCAGTATTTTTTTAAAATAAACCTGATGAGTAATATTCACTTGTATGCATATACTATAAAGTGTATATTTCCAATTTCAGACTATAAAGAGTAAGGTTCCTATGAACATTTGTGTATTTGCCTTTATGTGGATGTATTTTTATTTCTGTTGGGTAAACATATGAGATTGAAATAACTGGATCATATGGTATGTGCATGTTCAGATACATAAGAAACTGCCAAATGGGATTACAGAATGGTTGAACCATTTTGCATTCCCTCCAGCAATCACTGAGTGCATCCTCTGGGCCACTGGTATATGTTGTGATGTCAGACAAATAGCAAGAATCTTAATTTTATGCATATATAATGCAAATATATTTATAGCATGCATACTTGTAAGTATATAGCCACATGTATACATATACATATATGGATATATATACCTATATATATCTACACTTAGAGAAGAAGACAAATGTGGATATATTTCAATATAGCATATGAGGAAGCACTGATTTTTCTAGTAAAACACAATAAACCCCTAAATTAATCTAAACAACGTGTTTTTTTCTTCGTCTTTGTTTACTTTAATCTTTTTCTGGCTATTACTAATAGTCAAGTAGCAAACTTCAAAGAAAAAGAATAGAAACTGTGTTATGAGGAAATTGTTATTAAATTTTCCCCCGGCAGAGAAAAGATAACACTCTATCTTTTGGGTCTGTGACCTCTGTTATCACACCATGAAAAGTTTAAGAGGGCAACAGGTATAAACAGATTAAACTGAGGTAGAAGGATCATATGGGGAGCACAGAAATGGATTGGTGCGCAGAGATGGAAGAGGGGTTTTCAAGGCATGGTCAGCACCCAGAAATCAAATATTGAATCCAATGAAGTTCCTGGAACCAGTAGATGTAGCCTCATGGAGACAGCAAGGCTGGGCTTTCTGTGTATGACAATGTGACACCAAGCAGAATGTGAAACCTCCAATAGAAGTAAAAGCAGCATGCTGTAGGAGAAGAGAGTGACTAATTTTATCCCTGGGGTGGGGAGTGGAAAATTGGAAGAAAGCTTCTAGAAAAAGCAGCTGGCGGGGGACAGGAGAGCAGAGTAATAAAAACATCTATCTGTATGAAATGCTGGTATTGTTGAACAGTGCTTCTGGGGATTGGGAACAGAATATATGGCTAGATGGTTTGTTTTACAGATTTTTATCCTAAAGGTATAATGACTGGTTTACCTGCTGCTGCTAATTTATGTCATATAGCAAGCAAAGTCCCTGGGACCGGACTGAGCCAGGGGCAAGGTGCTGGTATAAATTTCAGTGACTCATCTCTTGAGTTTAAAAATAGCAGAAGGCTGGGGTCAAAGTAGTAGTCATGGGAGGAAGTCTTTTTGACACATGTTCTCCTTGAAAGCAAACTTAGCACCAGTATACATAATTCATTTTCTCAAGCCGGAGTGGGGACTGTGGTGCAGAGGGATAAGGGTGGGAAGTGGGAAGTGAGCTTGCATCACATCATGAAGGACATTATATTATAAGCAGAGAGACTGTGATTTTGTACTACAGGGCTTTGGGCGTACCCTTGGTCATTATCAAAGGTATTCTAGTGGGGTATGTGGACGGGCTCAGAGGCTCTTAACAAATTAACTTTCTAGATTTCAGCTTTTATGTGTAATTGAGAATGTATCTGCCCTTTCTTTTACAGAAGGAAGGTGTTTCTTGCGTCTCTCCAAAATCTTAATATAGTTAATTGCCCTATGGCATAAAAAGCTTATAACAAAATTGCATATATATTTGGATCATCAGTTGATAATAATTAAAAATAATTTTGATGTTGTATCACGGTCTATGGACATGAAACTTAAAAGAGGCACAGAGGTTAGGAGTCAGTGATATTTAGCTACCAACTAGATGTAGGGGAATAAGTAGAATAAATTCAGGAATGCCTCCAGTGTTTCTGACTTGGTCACTAGATGGAGATGGAGCCTTTTACCAAGGTGAGGGTCAAAAGTATGATTGTGGTAGGCAGAATAATGAGCTCCTTAAAGATTCCAAATCTTAATCCCTAGAATTTGCAAGAGTTATCCAACATGGAAAAAAGGACCTTGGAAATGTGATTTTTGACAAATGACCTTGAGATGGAGAGTTTATCCTGAATCATTTGGGTGGAATTTTTCTGGATTGGAGTATCCCTTATCATATTTCTTTAATAAAGAAGTGGCTAAAGAAGCATAACTGATTGTTGTCAAGTTGAGAATGAGAAAGCACGCACAAGAGAGCGAGGGTGAGCTGGGATGTCAAAAGGAACAGCAGGAGGGATCCAAAGCATGAAAGAGCCTTGGGAAATTGACTCACCACTGCTGGCTTTGAAGATGATGGAAGGGGGCCATGAACCAAGGAACATGAGTGGCCTCTAGAAGCCGACACTATCAAGGAGACAGATGACTCCCTAGAGCCTCCAGAAAGGAAGGAAATCCTCCTGACACCTTGAGTTTAGCCTAGTGAGACCCGAGTTGGACTTCTGACCTGTAGTATTGTAGGAGAATGAATTCATGTTGTTTTTAGCCATTAGTTTGTGGATTTTGTACAGTAGCACTAGAAAACTAACATAGAAGGTGGGTTTGTCCAGATTTTTTTTCTCTTAAAGTGCTTTGAATTAAACCCAGAGCCTTGTGCATGCATTTTAGCAACACATTCTCTACCACTGGGCTACATCCCCACTGCCAGATTTGCCTAGCTTTTTCAAACAGAAGAGAGACAAATCTGGTGGGATACTTGATATTGTTAGATGTGCTAAAGGTTAGCGTTCTAGCCTTCTTGGGGATGTTAGTCTCTGAGTACATGCTTGCTTTATTGGAAGACAGAATGCTGTTATGAAGGAGCATTCTATTTTAGGCTTACTTGTTTTCAATTCTTTATACTTTATTCTCATCCTCAAAACCTGAGATTGGAATAGATGATCTCAGGTTCCCTTCAGCTTGAAACTTCTGAAAACATTTGCCGTAGATAAAATAAAACATTCTACTACCTAATTCAGTCACTTCTCTAATGAGTAAAATAAGGAGAAATATGTGGAAGGATTATTGGTAAACATTCACTGTAAAACACAAGCATGTGGTATGTTTCAAGTACCTCCTTTAGAAATGTAGCATCCTTAATATTAGCCATAAATCAACATGTGCCCAGGAATTTCCATCTTGAAACATTTCACTCTGCATTGAATTAAGTGGAATAGAAGGTTCTGAAGAGAAGCCGGTATTTTCCAATAATCTTGTGTCCTTAAATATTCATCATCATCATCATAAAAAAAAACAACTTCCTCTGTCTTGGTATCACTATGGGTATTAAATAGAATGATCTGTACAGTTGTCAAAGCCTTTCTTCATAAGCACTAGCAACTCTTTGTTCAGAGATGTAAGTCTCACAGGTAGACTCAGCCCTTTGATGGAGAATTTTTCCATTATGAAGCTGATGCTACTGTTTGAGTCCCGCACATTGGGCATTTGTTAGGTAATGATTGTGTGTGATTGCTGCACAGAAGAATGCACACTGAAGTCAGTTCTGTAGGACTACTTCTTGCCCAATTTAGCATAAATAAGGTTCCAACTGAAAATCTCCTTCTGCACAGGGGGAAAAGTATAATTTATAAAGTGCTGCTATCTTTAACACAAAGGTGGGCACTCTTGCTAATCTGAGGGGTAGAGTGCAATCAGAGCTGACACATGGACCATGCAGGTCATTTCAGAGTTGTCATCTCATTTCCTGGTGGGGAGGACGGGTTCATGCCATTTCTCACCTATTTGAGCACTCCTGGTACAAATTCTGGAGATAAAAGTTTACATGTCTCCTAAGAATTATCTCATTAAAAGAGAGTTTGGAATGTGATTTCCTGTGGATCAGCTGTTGCTGTAATACCCTGGAAAATTTTTTTTCTAACAAAATTAAGCACTTGGACACTAATTGATCAAATGCCCTTGAATTTGTTATGCAGATATGGTCTTGCCAAATGCTATGGTGAGACTTGTGGAGATAATAAGTGTGAGTTAGGCACTTGCACTGCAGGGCCCATATGTTGTCTGATTGTCTTGCTGGAAAAGTTCTTTGAAAATTATGACCTTGATCATGCTTTAAATAGCTGACCAGAGTGTTGCAGAGAGTTGCTGTTTGTGAATGGCCATCAAATGTCTTTGGCCACACCTATCATGTGCAGCTCTCTTGCACTAACATTCTGCACCATACATTAGTCTTTTCAAGAGATGCTGGTGCTAATCCAATTAATTTCTGCAAACAGACTGCAGCTGTCATGGGATGTCTGCCATTAGAGACTTGGGGTGCCAACCATCATTTTCCCTTTGCCCTGTTAAGCACCAGTCAAGGCGTATCTTATAGTAAGTCTTGAGAATGCCGGACAATCAAAGAAGTGGTTCCTGGAGGACTATTTGGTTGAGTGATTTTCCCCTAAACTGCCTGAGTCTCTCTGTCTTATCATTTTGAGCTGCTGTAACCAAATACTGCATACCTGAACACTTGATAGCCTAAACCACACACGTGTTTCTCACAGTTCCAGAGGCTCATGGTGCCTTGCTGAGCCTGGTGAGGGTTCTCTTCCTGGTGTGTTGAGAGCCATCTTCCTGTTTTGTCCTCACCTGGCACTGGGGTGATAGGTGAGAATGATGAAGTAAGAAGTGTGTGTTCATCTCCCTCTCCTTATTTCCATCATAATGCTCCACCCTCTTGTGCTAATCTAGCCCTCATTATCTCCCAAAAGTCCAGCCTGCAAATACTGTCACACTGGGGATTGGGAAGTTGACATGTATGTTGAGGGGACCCAAATATTCAATTGTAGCAGTATTACTAGGATAACAAAATGTGAAAAATAATAACAATTCTATAAGAGTTTCTTAGAATAATACTAACAACGTAGTATTCCCCACAGTTTGCACATTCATCTTCCCTGATTGCTTCCCTCCCCCCTTCCTTCCTTTTCCTCTTCTCCCATCCCCTCTCTTCCCTTCCCTTTCTAAAGGAATTAGATCAGTATTAGGGGGATTTGAGAATTAATTTCAGATCTGGTTCTAACTCTTAAAATGATTTTAAGGAAAGGAAGAGTAGAATAAGAACAAGATTTTAAGAAGGGTGACAAAACAGTAGTGGGGGTGTTTTTGTCTTTTTTCTTCTTTATTTATAGCATCTTATTTATACCCCATAGAAAATGTTCAAAAACTAAATTTTATATAAATGACTTGATCATGAGAGTAGGGTTTTTTTTCCACTTTTTTATTTGTTCTTTGTAGATACACATGACACCAGACTATATTTTGACATATTATACATATATGGAGTATAACCTATTCTAATTAGGATCCCATTCTTGTGGTTATACATGATATGGCATTTCACAGGTCACGTATTCATTTATGAATATAGGAAAGTTATGTTTGATTCATTCATCATTATTATAGCAATAAAAATCTCCTTGTTGAAGGGTTGGTTATTGTTTGTCTTTAAAAAGTCCTTCATCTCTGGGCTTTGTGCTCCTAGCTAGCTGCCAGCTCTTGCTTTACCCACTTGAAGTGTATAATGGGTTCAGAGTTCTTTTTCATCCTTAGGAAATCAATCTCCTGCATCTGGGACTCTGATATTAAAACAAACTTTTAAAGTTGGTTGGGCTGGAAGCCACCCATTATACTAGAACAAAGTGCCTAAGGAAGACATATTATTTCCTTTGGACTGTAAGTGAAGGTTGGTAAGAATTTGCCCAGTCATCCCTAGGTCGACCCAAGTCTCAAAAACCTGGGCATCCATGGGTTGTTGAAGAAGATACATGTGTGATATTTATTGGGTGCAGAGCTGGGCAGGTTGCTGGTTTCTAAAGTGACTAGAGCTCCTAATGGAAGTAGAGATGGAAATTCTTCCTTGTAACCATGGGTAAAAGAGAAGTATGATCTCCTAGATGCTTAAAATTAAGTATTAGAGCAGTATTAAAAGGACTATCAAGCTAAAGAGGTCTATTCAGAATGATGGTCTGGTTTAATTTATTATTATTTTTAACTTCTCTTGTTTGTAATTGCAATTAGAAAGTGCTGTGCAGTGTTGTAAGTGGTTCTTTAATGGTTTTTGGAAATAACTTCTATAGATGTTAAAAGTAGGCAAATTGAATTAGAGAAAATGGAAAACATTTTCTTATTTATGTGTGTTATTCAAGAGCATTTTCATTTCAAATTGGATGTTCTGATACATAAGGGTAAATCTTAGGTTGAACTACATGAAATTACTATTTTTCTTAGCCAAAACAATTGAATACTAACAATTTTGTAGCTTTTTGTCATTTATATGGCTATACCCTTGATCATGCTAATTAGAGACTAATGGATTTATCCATGAAGCTATTTAAAAAACAAGTCTGTAGTAAATACATTTGTAAACTGAAGAATCTGCTTCTACACGCACTGTCTTCCTTCTTAACATTTTTGAAAATTCAGATTTTCCATTATTGAGTTCCTTTTAAGAAAATTAAAATTAATTAAAAAAAAATCTAAAGTTCTGAATGTATCAGAATATGGGAAGTTTCAAAGAAGCAATGGAGTTGAAGGCAGAAGGCATTCTATTCTAGAGGACATTGACTCTTAAGACCCAGCATCCTCTGTACAATCTTTGGTCAAAGATGGTCTTACTGTTATTGTGGTGATGGAAAGAAATGGATAAGGGATCAATACCCTCTATGTTCTTTTGTGTCCTCTTGCATTTGAGTAGATTGCTTTATTTGGCTCAGATTGAGCTGAAGGTATACATGTTTTCTTCATCTTAGAAAGCATTTCCTTCGTATGTAGGGGGAAAGTTCTCACCATGGTAGACTCCATGTCCTGATGTCATTGAAAGTGCTATATTTGGGAAGCCGTCTAAGGTTTCTTTATTCCTAAAAATGAATCAGATCAATAACATTGTTGTGATCATGGGTTTCATGTTGTGTTTTGAAGTTTAAATTTGTATCACAAAAATTTGAGGGTCCTGATTCAGCATCCTGCCTCAGAAACAAAGCAAAACACCCTGAATTTTTTTTATGATTAGAAGGCAGTATTTTTATGCAACTCATTGACCTTTAAAGAAATAGAACATTAGCACTATCCACCAATTTATAAGCTGTGTCAGGTGATTTTTATCTATCTTTTGTCACACATACACACACACACACACACACACAATTCTAAGCCCTGTCTTTGTTAGTAAAAACAGTACCTTGACAGTTGCACCTGTTAATTTATGTAATGTTTGCCCTACTTCAAAACATTCTTTTTCCTACAAACAGATCACACCTGGGTGAAACTTGCCAACCACGAATACTTGACTTCTTTGCCAACAAACTCCTTGGGATGGAATCCCCTATGAAATAACAAGTGCTGAATAGAAACCTAGTGTTTGAGTGTCAACATTTCTCAAAACAATTTATTTTGGTATTTATACTGAAATATAACAAAGGTATATTATTCAGTCTTGTTCTTAGAATCACCTTTGACTCCTGTCTCTCTCCTACACTCATACATGGTATGTTGGCAAATCCTGTCTGCTGTGCCTTCAGAACGTACCCATCATCTCTGTTGCTGCCACACTGGATTGTGCCATTTTCTCCTTCACCTGAAATAAGGTCTCTTTTCTTCCTGTCATCTATCTGTACTCAGCACCTCAACTAACTGCTTAACATAAGTCAGACCCTGTACCTCCCTGCCCAGAATCCTTATTTTACTTCCAGTGAAAGCCAAACCCTTTTCTCTGTTGTCCTACCCTATTCTCTTTGAAGGTCTAACCTCAGCTGGGGCTCACTCTGCTTCCTTCCTGTCACACTGGTCTCCTTCCTGTCTTTGGAACCCACAGGCACACTGTCCTCTCTGGGTCCTGCCTTGCTGATTTCCTCTCCCAGGAATGTCTGTTCTTCCTGCACCTGTTAGCATGGCTAATCCCTCACCTTCTTAGGTCTTTGCTTAATTTTAAACCCCACCTTCTTATAACCCCCTTGGCCCTGTCCTCTATTTAAATTTTTTTCCCATAGCAGTCATCACCTTTCAAATTACTATATAATTTAATTATTTATGGTGTTTGACTTTCATTCTTTTTCCTCAGTCTCTAGAAGGTAGGCATGATGGTGCAGGCAGTTTTGTTTTGTTGACGGGGTTGTCCCAAGCTCCCAGCATGTAACTGCTACACAGTAGGATTTCGATAAATATTTATTGAATAAATTAAATGTTTATGCAGGGTGATGGAAAGACCTTTATTTACTCTTGACCATAATCGGATTGAACAAACCCTTAAAAATCAGATTGAACAAATCTTAAAGCCATTTTTAAGATATTGATTCCAAGCTTCACATTTTACATATCTGCTCATAGAATCAAAAGAGTGTTTCTTCCCCCCCCCCTTTTTTTTAATAGTATTTGTCATAACCCATTCTGGTTGTTTTCTGTTAATGACAGATTAGCCACTGCCAACCTATTCCAGAAATTTCCATCTGATTTTTAAAGGTTTATGATTGGGGTGAGGCTCTTTTCAGGAAAGGGCCACCCAACATCTGTGGGAAAATAATGGTATGCTGTTAGTTCCATTTCTCTGAAGCCAGCTGATAAACCAAATAAAAACGTTGACCATTGTAATTTTATAGAGTGGCTTGAATAGTCCCTGAGGTCATTACAACCACTGGACTCACTTTTCTGGCCTCCCTGTCTGATGGTTTTTGTGCCATAAGGGTGTGGGAAAACCCAGGAGTTTGCCCTGTGCCAGGTGAGCCACTGCCTCTCTCCTAGTTCCCATGGAGTGCTGCAGACCCTCTCTGCCCACAGGGCCCTCTCTCTCTTGTCTAGGTTCCCTGAACCACTAGTTAGAATTTTGTAGTCATCTTGCACTTCTCTTCCCAGCCTGATTTTCTAAATCACTTCTTTTCCTTTCAGTTATGCTGCTTCCTGGGAAGGTGTAGGGAAATCTGGAGAAATAAACCCATTACTGCTGCTTCTGAGCTTTGTGTTTAGCCTCTACCTGTCCTTTCAAATCTGATCTGAGCCAGTTGCCTTGGGCACTGTTTACTGGTCACTCAGGATGTTTTTACTCAGGATGTTTTGCCATTTCCCTCCACTGACCTTTGTTTCAGCCAAATCAGAAGACTTGCCCCTTCCAAAGCTCAGCTGTGTACATCTCCTATGTTTCCTCTTTAGGAAGCATCAGCGCTATCTCCTGCTCCAAAATTTTATCACCCTTCTGCTGAGTACTCCAGTTCTTCTTTCTGTGTTCCTCTTTTAAGCACCAAAACCCATCTGTCTTCTGTTTTCAGCATGTGCTTTGGATCAGCTCAACAGCACAACTATCCTAATTTTCCATGCCAGATTGTATACGCACCAAGGGCAAGAATTAGATTTTTTTTTAATGTTATTTATTGTAAGATGTTGCTGTATATGTGTTAGTCAGCTGTTTGTGGCTGTGACCAAAATACTCAACAAGAATAACTTAGAGGAGGAAAAGTTTGTTTTGGACCATGGTCTTGGAGGTTCTGTCCATGGTCGGCCAGTTTCATGGCTCTCTGAGATGAGGCAGAGCATTGTGATGAAAGGGTGTAGTAGAGGAGCACTGGAAGCCAAGAGAGAAGGGGAAGGGGCCACAGGGAAGGTGAACCCTTCCAGGGCATGCCCCCAGTGACTCACCCGCTCTAGCCATAGCCCACCCGCCTACAGTTAGCACTCAGTTACTAGGATAGACTGATTAAGTTACAGTTCTCATAATTTAATCATTTTACCTCAGACTAATCCTGCATTACCAGAGCAGCTTTTGAGGGATGTCTCCTATTTAAACCATAACAGTATGGGTTCAGTAAGTATTTCACAGACTCATGGAGAGAATCTGCAAATAAAGCGATCACATAGCCCAGAGTTTTAGAGTGGTCCTGATTTTTAAGCTATTCTGTCCCTTTCTCATTTGAAAATTATAGTTGTATTTTTCCAGTCATACACAGTGAGTTTTAGTTTGTAAAAGTAAGGTCGCCATGGGCAAATGTCACGCACCACTTTAACCCTTCACACTGCTGCATTTTGATGGAGAGATGTTCAAGAGAGGGTGGTCCAGGTTCTTCTCACTACCTTCCTGCGTTTTTCACAGGGGCACTAGGATTCCATTTGGCATCATTCTTATCTCTCTCTCTGTTTTGATACAAAACAGGATATAAATATGGGGCTGGTAGTAAACTTAAATATAGACTCTTTCAACTTAAGGAAAGTTCTTTGTCACACTCTTCAGGTGCAGGTAGAAGATAATCTTTATACATTTCTTTATTTATTTCAGTAAATATGGATCGAGTGTGTCCTACATGCCAGGTGTGTAATATAAGTAAATCAGAAAAAAGTCCTCACCTTCATGGATCTTACATTCTGAGAAGTGGAGGCCGATGAAAAGCAAATGGCATGAAGAGTGTGCCAGATGGTGATGATTGTGATGGAGGAACTTTAATCAGGGGAAGGGGGACAGAGACTGTGGAGGCAGGAGCAAGGGGAGTTGTAACTTAAAATAAGGTGATTGGCAGAGGCCTGAAGGTGGAGAAAAATGATCCTGGTGGATATCTGCAGGAAGAACTTTCTAGTCAGAGGGAACAATGGCACTGTGTGGGAGTGGCTTGTCATTGTGAGGAGCAGCAAGGACACCATTCTACAACCTGGAGAGGATTAGGGAGTAGGAGTTGATGAGTTCAGAGAGGCAGAAGGAGGCTCAGACACTTCAGTCTATCGGCCCCAGCACTATTAACATTCTGGGCTGGGTAATTCTTCACCGTGTGTGGCTGTCCCATGTGTGGTAGGATGATTAGCAGCATCCCTGGACTCTCCTCATCCTGTGTCAGTAGGCTAATGTCTTTATCCCTTTCTGTTGTCGTGACAGCATACCACACACTGGTCAATTTATGAAGAACATAAATTAATTTCTTGTAGTTGAGGAGATCAGGGAGTCCGAGATCAAGGAACCAGCAGCTTCAGTGTCTGGTGAAGGCTCTCTGCTTCAAAGACAGCACTTTGTTGCTATGTTCTCTTGTGTCAGAAGGTAGAAGGGCAAAAGGGATTGCATTCATCCGTTTTCTGTTGCTTGTAACATAATATCTCAGACTGGATGAGTTATAAAGAAAAGGGTTTGCTTTGGCTTATGGTGTAGAGGTTCAAGGTTGAAGGTTCATGCCTGGTGATGACCTTCTAGCTGGCAGAGTCCCAAGTTGGTGCAGGTCATCACATGTTGAGAAAAAGAGGGACACATCTGTTTGTGTAGGAGGAGGGTTTGTCTCCCTCTTTTTGTAAAGCCACCAGCATTCAATCTTGGGGCTCCATCCTGATAGCTTAGCTAATAAGCCTAATAATCAATTACCAAAGGGCTGACTCCAAATACCATGGTCAAATTAATTTTCCTCACTTTTACTATCACACAATGGGGATTAAATTTCAACACATGGAGCCTTGGGGGACACACACCACCCATATCCAAACCGTAGCACAGATATGAAGGGTAAAGGAGACTAGTTCTCCCTCGTCCTTTTATAAAGCAATAATCCTGTCCAAGGGGGCTGATCCCCCATGGCCTAATCACCTACCAGAGGCCTTATTTCTCAATACTTCTTTGTTGGGCATTAAGTTTCCACATGAACTTTGGAGGAAACATAAACATTTAAACCATGGCACACCCTTACCTCCTGACCCCAGCTGTGACAACTGAAAATCACCAAATGTCTTCTGAGGTGCAAAAGAACACCAGGTTAAGAACTGCCAACTTAGATCAAAGTAATGACTTTGTTACTTGGAGTGGTTTTTCCATTTTACCAAGAGCCCTCTGGCTGCAGTGATGAGAATAAACTGACACTGAAGGGGAACAAAGGCAGGATCAAGGAAGAATATTTGGAAAATTCCAGATCAGAGGTGAGAGTGCCTACAAACAGACTTGGGGTGTGCTGGCATTGGTGAGGAGTGATCAGGTATGGGATGGTTTGGATGGTAACTATCAGGATTTGCTGGTAGACTCTATGCTGATATACCTGGTATAAAAGGAGCCAAAAAGATTGTGAGGACATGGGCCTGCGCAGGGAGTGCCAGGAGACATTGAGTTTGATTTGATATGCTGTGTTTGAGAAATTTTACTCTTCTGAATTCTACCTCCCAATAACCCTGAGACATGGTATTTTCTTCTTTTACAGCAAAAGTCATTGAAGCTCATGGAGGTTAGGTAATTTCCAAAAGGCACACAACCTATAAAGAACAGAACTAGGATTTTAATTCAGAAATGTCCAACTACGCAATCCCTCCTCCTTGGTCTAGTTCAAAGTGATTTTGTATGGTTCTGGAAGCCCTCAACAGGAGGGAATAGTGTAGTACTCCCTTTAGGAGTTAATTCCGTAGGGTGATTTTTCATGAAATGCAATCAATTCTGCCAAATACTGACATTTCAAATGGAGATAGTAGTTTCTTTTGAATTTTAGAGCAGGATTGAAAATAAGCATAAACCTTAAGGAAGGATCCTGTAGAGTTAAATATCACCTAGAATATCAATGCTGTGGTTTGAATGTATTTATCTGTCCAAAGCACATATATTAGAGTTTAAAGCCCAATGAGATAATATAAAGAGGTGAGGCCATTAGGAAGTGATTAAGACATAAGGGCCCCAAGAATAGTGTCTTTATAATAGGGCTGGAGAGAATGAGCAAGCCCCATTTTTACCCCTCTGTCTATGAGAATGCAGTGTTCAGGCATCATTAGGTACAGAGACTGAGCCCTCACCAAACAGCAGATCTTCTGGCACCCTGATCTTGAATTTGTTAGCTTCCATAACTATAAAAAAATTATTATTGATAAATTGTCTGGTCTGGATATTTTGTTACAGCAGCACAAACAGACTGAGACACTAAGACAACTGGACTAAGACTACACACACTTATGTTCAGTTGGGTTTTAGGTGAGTTCTATGTGGCTGTTTTCACTCTACCAGTTACCTGGCAAATCAGTGGTTCTGTAGCCAGCTGTGTTTGGAAATACATCCTGAGTCACTCTGTAGGGTCATCTACAATACCCAACAGCCAACTACTTCTCCTTCTCTTCCACAAATGGATTTTGCATCTCCTTGGTACAGGTAGTGCTAAACTGTTTTCCCCTCTCCCACATCCATCTCTGCTGTGTTCAATGCCTTGTGCAGGCATCATTTCAATTTATGCTTCCTCAAATATACACACTCGTGGAGCTTAGGTATGGCACTAGGAGGCCATTAGTCCCTCTCCCATTTTTCAGCCAAGGCTTCTGACTTTTAGCTGTTCCTTCACCAGACCCAGGCCTGAGTGATTAGCCTGAATGGGTTTTCTTGAAATAGACACCGAGACTTGTTATATCCCTGTGGCATCCGAAAGCACTTTATCTGTATCTTTCAGTTACATAAAAGTATGTTTGAACTGTGGGTCTCGATAAGGTAATTGTGGCCGTGGAGGTGTTAACAGAGTGAACCATGGAGGAGGAAGGCAGTGGGGAGTGAGGCGCCATGATTGTTTCTGTGGGCATTGGGGAGTTCTGAAAGTGATGTGAGCTAAATGTCTTTGAAGAGCTGCCCACAGACCTCTTTGCTCTTATGCATTGAATAATCTCATGAGGGCTTAACCTAAAATAAAACACAACACTGCACAACACATAACACTCAACAGTGTTGAGAAGAATCAATGCCAATGGAGGTGTCTTAGAGGTTTCTGACAGTTAATTCTTGAAGGGTTTTTGCTGAAGTCAGCCTCATGGGCTTGAGTCCTGTGTGACCTGGACACAGAAGGTCTCCGTGTTTGATTAAATGCTATGCTCTCACTGTCTTGAAATTCTTTACAAGTGACCCTGTTTTCCTTTGGTCTTGTTCCCTTGCAGATTAGCTGGTCCTGATAGTAAGAGCTGACCCCAGTTCTAGACTTCAGAATGTCTAGGAGAAGCCTCAGAGGTGTGAAGAAGGTTTTGTATCTGGAGGGAATTTAGAAGCAACTTTTAATGATATGCTACAGTTTAGGGTTAGAAAGAGTTTGTCCCTTGACTTTAAAAAAGGAACATACTTCTAGATGAAACATCCACTCTTGGGTGTCAGCAGAGGGATAACTCTTGTAATTAGCACTCTTGCTCAAAATGAGGCTATATAGATCTGAGGCCCTTCTCAGATTCTCTGTTCTAACAGAAGGGAAATAAGTTTTTTGGGTGAGACAAAAGTGCTTTTGATCAGCAGTATTGCCAAGATGAAAGTTAACTCTGAGTATTCCTTTATTCTTTCAGCAAATATTTCTTGGTCACCTACTGTGTGCTGGGCACTGTGTCAGGAGCTGGAATGGGCAGTATTTAATTTGTGTCCTATGTGAAGCAGACCCCAAGACAAAGATTTGAGTGCAAGAGGTTTAGTGAAAAAGGAATGCCAGGAAATACTTAGAGGAGAATAGAGAAATAAGACGAAGAAATGAAGGAAGCAAATGATAGTGCCTTTCATAGAGATAACCACTGTGTGCAACTGTACCCAGTCCCACCAGGGACCTCTGGGAGACAGAATAGAATATACACCAGAATTTTCCTATAGAAGGATAGGAGGTTGATTCTTTATCCATGACTCCAGTCTTTTTTGGTTGAGGACTGCCCCAGGGGCATTTTCAGCCTACCTTCTGTGCAAGAAAACACAAGCCTTGGACTAAAGAATGCTCTTTGGCAAAGAATCATAAGCAGCTACACTAGAAGGCTGTGGGTGAGTATGCATTTGGATTGAAAAGTGACAAAAGTTGA
This sequence comes from Marmota monax, assembly GCF_021218885.2. Taxonomy (NCBI): domain Eukaryota; kingdom Metazoa; phylum Chordata; class Mammalia; order Rodentia; family Sciuridae; genus Marmota; species Marmota monax. The sequence goes on along the minus strand of NW_026695222.1, from coordinate 4,609,131 downwards.
GGATGCTATTTTGGATAGTTTGATAGGAGAGGCCTTTCTTTAGAAGTGACACTTGAGCTTAGACCTGTGTCATTTCTTTTTTCTTTTCTTCTCTCAAGAATGGGAGGCAGAGGCAGGCCTAGTGGCACACACCTATATTCCCAGCTGTTTAGGAGACTGAGACAGGAAGACTACAAGTTCACGGCCAGCCTGGACAATTTAGTGAGACCTTATCTCAACATGAAAACTATGAAGGGAAAATCATATACACAATTGACAAAAGATGGAAATACATTGTGATCTTTGAAAGTGATGTTCATACTCTTGAAAACATTGTAACTTTGAAATAGTATTTGATGTTTGGTTGCTGATGTTTTTCATATAGTTTTTTGAAGACTATGACGTATTTACATTTATATTCTAGGTTTTCTCAGTCATGGACCTTTAGCAATCAGAGTATTAAAATTTCGAAGCAAAGTCATTATCTTCTTCAAAGATTGGAAAAGGTGTACTTAAGCCTGAATTTTTGTTTTTAAGTGGAAGCTATCTATCTGTTACACTTTTTTTTTCTTTTTCCTTCATTGCTGGGGATTGAACCTCTGAATTAATGCATTCAAGTGTTGCTTATGATAAAAAGAATAAAAATAACCCACTTGGTCTAATGAATATATAGACACTATTATTAAAATATTTTTATGTTATAAATGTTCTTTCTGTCAAAAAACTGTTAAAGGATGAACTCAGGAAATTTGAGGTACTTTTTTTACTATAAAACATAATTTTAGAAAGCTATAAAATCTACATGTTTTCTAAGTTCCTCATATCAATTCAAATTGACACAGTTATTTAATAAAACTATCTTTCATAGGTCATTCTAATAGAGTGTGCAGTCATCAGAAAAAAATATATGTCAGACTTATTAATTATGGGAAGAATGTTGGTTTGTTTGCTTGCTTGTTGGTCTCTTAGTTTTTGTCCATTGTTTATGTGCTTATTTGCAAAGTCTTTTAGTAGTAGTATCTGTGTGCTATGAGCAAGGGGCTTACAGAGTGTAAACTTTATTTCACTAAATGAGAGATGGCAGGATTGTAAGACCCCATTCAGAGAGTTGGTTTTTCCCTGAAAACTACTTTAGTCCAGTTTACACTAGAAAAATGGAATTAAAAACCCATTCGTTCCTAGCATAGCAGAACTGAAGTGAAAAGCTGAAGTTTGTATCAACTGCCCAGTTATTTACAAATTCACCCATCAGATTTTTTTCTTGCATTGAGGCTCATTAAACACTGGATGCAAATCACCTGGAGAGTATGTTAAATTCATATTCAGCATTTCTAATTATCAAGCTTTGAGATGATACTGATGCTACTTGCTGGTCCCTGGGCACCTTTTGAGGAACAAAGTATCTAGTATGGTTAATTTTATGAATCAATTTACCTGAGCTAAGTGATGCCCATATTGCTGGTAAAACATTGTTTTGGGTATGTCTGTGAGGGCATTTCTGTAAGATATTAAAGTTTGAATTGATATTTTCAATATGAGCATTCCCCCAGAAGGTTCATGTTTTAGGCAATTCAGGAATGTTCAGAGGTGAACAGGTTAGATTATGAGAGTTCTGATGTCATTGTTGGATTAATCCGTTTGATGGATTAATCATTTAAATGGCATTGGAGGGTAACTATAGGTATGTTGGGCATGGTTAGAGGAAACATGGCCTTGGACTATATCTTGTCCCTGGCTTCTCTCACTCTCTTTGCTGTCTGGCTGCCATGAGTTAACAAGCTTTCCTTTTCCATGCACTTCCATCATGATATTCTGCCTCACTTCAGACCCAGAGCAATGGAATCAGCAGACAATGAACTGAACCTCTGAAACCATGAGACCCACATAAACTTTTCTTCTTCTAAGTTATTTTCTCAGGTATTTTGGTCACAGCAGTGAAAAGCTGTTTGTCACAACTGGGTTCCATTGCCTTCACCAATGGTGGAGGACCTAAAAAGAACAAAAGGATAGAGAAAGGATGGATTTACTCTCTACTTGAGCTGAGACTTCATCTTCTGCGCATTGATTTTGATATTTGTGGCTCTTGGGCTTTCTGATTCAAGCTGGGATTTAGGCCATCCCTGCCCCTGGTTCTCAGGCTTTTGACTCCTATAGAATCATATCACTGACTTTCCTGGTTCTGGTTTGCAGCCAGCAGATTGTGGGACCTCCTGACTTCCATAAAAGTGTGAGCCAGTTCTTATAATAAATCTCCTCTTGTCTACATCTCTGTGTATCCTATTGGTTCTGTTTCTTGGGTGAATACTAATGCAGTTGCCAACAACTTACTTCAGAGTCTGTGTTCTTGATGGTAGGTACAAAACTATCTTGGGGGGAGGGATTGACTGCTTTGGAGGAAAAAGAAATTTTGTAGGTAAAATTAGCCTGGAAATATTTCTGTTGCAAATAACCATTTCATACTGACCTGACTGTTAGGAGATTGCTATTTTCTCAAAACTAGGTGAAATGGAGAATTACCAGGAAGGAAGAAGTTCTTGGCATTTCTGGTCTGGTTTGGGGACTTCTAAACTGTCCCTTCTCTAATCAATAGTTATTCAAGGAAGATTTCATCAAAGCTTGGAGGCTCCTGAAGACTGAATTTCCAATCCAGTTGTAGTAGAGGGCATTGTTCATGATTTCAAATACAAACTGCTGAGCCTTGCTCAGGAGTGCAAAAAGCAGAGGTTATAGTTTAAGCAGTAAGGGTCTCTTGATTTTCAAGGAGGGACTGGTAGAGGTTATGGAAGAATTTCAGGTAGTAATTACAGAGGCAGACAGAGCCCTCTTCTCCTTAGCAACAGACTATGTGAGGGGAACAGAAGCCTGGAATAGCAAAGGTCCCTACAGAGAAATCTGTGTGTAGGCAGAGTCAAAAAGCAATCGAAACTAAGTTTGCACTAATGACTTTGGGGACCAGAGTGCCCTGTGAATGGAATGGGAGAACCAGTATTATCAGGGGTGACCTCTAATTTGCAGTTAAAGTGACTGTTGGCTGGGTAAATGACACACCTGGGTGGGAGGATTGTGTCATGTGGGTGGTTCTCAGTGAATTTCTTTATCTTGGACTTTGGAAAGGAGAAAAGTTTTTCCTGTGCTCCTTGCAAGCTCCATAGTGACAGATGGTTGTTGCTTTCTTGTTGGTTTCTGTTTCCACAGGAGGAAAGGAGGGATTGACATTCAGAATTCAGCTGGCAAAAATGTTGGCATTTAAGTGAACAATTGGAATAAAAGGACATTGGCTATTGTATTCAATGAAGGCAAAGAAGCATTGTGAAGGTCTTGCCACTTAGGACTAGCCAGAACTACTCAAGTGACCTTGGGCAGATTATTGACCTTTGCCAGCACCAGTCCTGCCCAATGTAATGAAGGCAGAAATACTTACAGTTGGTAGGTTTGTCATGATGTTCAAAGTAGTACCTAGCAGAATATTCAGTATGTAAGTTCTCAGTAAGTGGAGGAATTATTTTTGAAATATATCTTGCAGTATAGTTCATGATTAAATTTCAACATGAGAGCTAGAGTTCTGCATTGAATTTAAACTTGAATTTCATCAGCTGTGTATAACAACAAAGCACAGGCATTGTAGGAAATACAAGATATTAAAAAAGCAAAATGCACAGGTAGTAAGAAATATGGTACATTAATAGATTCCAGAAATGTGACAAAATAAATATTTGCAGAGCCCTTGGCACATTGAGGTGAGGGGTGATTTACCTAGGATAATAATCAGAGGACAGTTAAGTTTTGGGTCTTCGAAGATGGCTACAATTCTCTTATTCTAATCATCTCATAACAGATGTTACTCTTGCCAATTCACAATCAGTGACTACCTGTTCATCAAGTACAGAGTCTCTATAGAACCTGTGGTTGGAATTGTGATGTCAAGTGTTGAAGTCACTTACTGCCACAAGTTCATGTGGCACTCGACCCATGACCAGTCCAAGTTGAGATGTGTCTGTGTGAGTGTAAAATACATACCAGATTCAAAGACTTAGCCTGAAAATAAAATTGTATCTCATTACTAATTTTTTATATGGAATGCTTGTTGAAATCCTGTCTAGATATAATTAGGTTGGTGAAAATATATTAAGGATTGATTTTACTTGTTTTTACTTTTTCTAATGTGAAAACAGGGAATTTAAAGTTATACACATGGCTCACCTTTAATCTCTATTAGACAACACTAGTCTAGACCACTCTGGGACACCTAAGGGAGTTTCCTGAAGAGGTTTAAATCATCAAACTCCCCTTTTACCAAACTGAAATAGTCCATAACTTTGTACTGGCTTAGGGGAGCTTCCTAATATGATATCTGTTGTCCTTTCTCGGCAGAAGGACCCTGCATGAGCAAGCTAACAACTGAATTTCTGGGCAACACGTTAGGTCTGTCCAGGTTTAGTCTCAGAGTCATAATCTATGATGCAGTTTTAACATCATTTATACTCAGCTTTCTCTTAACTTTGTTCTAAATCAGTACCTGTCAACTATTATCTAAAAAGCAATGTTTTATCTAAGGAGTGTCCATCTCTAAAACACATTACCCTCTCTTGAAACAAACATAATAAAAGAACATTGAAACAAAAAAAGTATTGCGCAGAGCACTTTTGGTCAACATTTATCTTGCTGTAAAAGTAAAAGAAGGAAGGTGTGCATCAATAAAATAGTATCACAATTACTGGCTCCTTTCCTTTGTGCAGTACAGGGAATCAACAAAATAAATTTATTCTTTACAAGTTGTCAGGGAGTTATTGAAAGGAAACTTCAGTTCTATTTCTGCAGCAGAACTAATGTGAAAGGCAAGTGGTAAATTAAATAAGGTCAAGATAATTTAGCCAGCTTCTTTAGTCTCCTGAATGATCACTTGTAAGATGCAAATAAATGAAGGGCTTCTATTAAATACAGTTATGGTTTTCAAGTTGGAATGAATACTGTGTGACTGAGCTGTCATATTAATGGGATATTTTCATCAGTCATTTGTCTTTAGATTATCTCAGTTTTAGAGAAGAGAATGATTAACTTTGCACCAGTGTGTCAATAAATTGAAGTAGAATAACAGGCTATGAATACTTCCATCGGCATTTCCCTGTGTTCTCAAATTTAGATTAACAATCATTTATTTTCCTTGAAGGCTATCTATGAAAACAGTAGTGGGTTTTTTTGAACCATATTTAACTTTTGATGAATCTTCTTAGTTGAGAGGGGCATCATGGGAGCTGTGGTTTTATGGGAGAGCTTTAGGATTTCATAGTTGCTTAGGAATGGGTGGTCTGTACTCTTATCTGCTATTGAGGGCAGGAAGACAGGACCAGTGGGACTCAATTAATAAACAGTGTTGCTTAATATTAAAATACTTTATGTTTCTACAGTTAAGTCACCTTGACAAGCGCCCTCCTCCCTGCCCCATCATAACTAGGGAAATATCTTGGGCCTGCCTTGGAAAAGAAGGATGTAAAAATGGAGGGTGTTTATCATCTTCCTACTCTAGCCCACCCCAACAGTAGTGGAAGGTTTTATTTATTCATTCGTTTTAATCACTGTAAGGTATAGGACCATTGTGTACAGTAACTTTGAGAATAGACTTATAGGACAGTATGTTAAGTACTTGGCTCAAAAACAGCTTTTTCAGTTGATTCCCATGTATGGTGGAATCCTGAGGACTGTGTTACCAGATCTTGGATCTCAGATGGTGTGGACACAGAGATCTAGAGGGAAGTAGTCCCAATGCCTTTAACAATTCCAATCTCTTTGGTCCTTCAAAGTTATCTTGGTTTTCTTTAAAGTCATCATTCACTGCTTAAAACATGAGGTTATCTTCATAAGAAATGGGTTTGACCTTGACAGTGTCCTTCACTTTCTGAGAGAAATGAACAGAAATTCGTATTCTGAACTCCAGGTCTTCCAGATTTTTATTACTTCAGACAATTGATACAGTATATGAAACTTTTGAACTTGTAATTTACTCATTTTGATTCTTATCTCTTCCTGTATGATGTTTCATACTCTTTTACTGCATTAATCTTCACTTATTTACATTTAAATCAGCCTGTTTAATCTGTTGTTAATCTGTTCCTCTGGATGATTTCTATCAAACTCAGCCTACAATAGTTGATGGGGAATATATTACATGAAAATCATTAAGGGCAGGAGAGAGAAAATGATACTGATTCTGATCTGTCTTCAGAAGTTCTCAACTGCTCTCCCTTGGTGATGGGAGCAAATGTCCCAAGAGTTAGTTATTGAAATAGCAGTCTCTGTTTTCTATCTTCAATCTTGACTCTCAAAAAATTGGATGCCAGGTAGTCAGTGTAGCCATTGTGTTTCAACTTCTTAAAGGTCTTTGTCGAAGTAATTCATTGCTTTTCAGACTCAGTGACTGTTATTTCTTTAACCTTTTTTTAGGCTGATTTTCAATTTTGAAGTCCTTTCTTTTTTCTTCTACTCTCAGTGCCATCCAGGAGCCAATCCTGTTGCCTCTGTGTTCAAAACATTTACAGAATCCTCCAACAGCTTTTCACTGTGTGAACTGTGACCAGCTTAGACCAAGCCGCTGTCATCACTCATCTGGACTCCTGTAGTACCTTTTTAATTGGTTTCTCTGCTTTGTTCTTGCCACGTTACAATCAGTTCCCAAACAGCAAAGAATTCCTTTAAAATTTAGGTCAGACCATCCACGGTACTGTTGAAAACACTCTAATTGCTTTCCATTTATTTAACTGAAAGATCCAATAGATATCTTTGCCTGATCTGGCTTCCTTTCACCTTTCTGATCTTGTCTTCTGGTTCCCTCTTTGCTTTCTCTGCTGTGTTGCATCTATACTGGTCTCTTCAGTTTTGCAAAACACGTATTTCCCTCAGGGCCTTTTTACCCGCTGATCTCTCTTCCTGGAATCTTCTTCCTTTGGATTTTATTAAGGCTTACTCCCTCACTTCTCTCAGGTCTTTGCTCATATGCTCATATGTCACTTCACTAGTGATACCCTTCCTGAGACCGCTATCTAAAGTAGTAGCTCCTGCCCTTCCCCAAAACTTGCTAAAAATGCAATAAATATTTGTTGGATAAGTGAAATAGCTATTTTTCATGGAAAGACATTTAATTTCCTGTTTCATCTATGGGAATAGATAAGTAATGCATAAAATGATCCCCAGCAGTAGAAAACAGGTGAATGTTACAACAAAGTGGTAAGAACCAGACATGGTAAAAATTCTAAACTATATATTTGGTTTCCTCATAATAGAAATAGAATCAATACGTTGTTGGAAATTAGAGGTCTTACTTGGAACGGCTAATATTGGTCATTATATTGATATTAGTAGAATAGGGCTGATACTATTTTGGGACTTGCTTTTATAAAATATTAGATGATTCTCCCTTTGTGACAAAATTTAAATGATCAATGTGCTTGCAAACTGCCTTTTATCATAAATGTACTTTTCTGTGCAGTGCTTGTGTATGTGTGTGTGTGTGTGTATAAAATCCATGCGTTATCAATAATTTGCTTTTTAAATCCAATAAAAGTTATATGGTATTGGAGGTATTTTATAGTATTAAATAGAACTGTTGATTGATTTATTATTGTTGTTTATAGGCACTGGGTACACACACACACAAACACATACACACACACTTGTAGAAGGAATGTTTCTTCTAGAACCAGATCTTCTTTGTGCTATAACTGTAGCTTTACTAAACTGTGCTTGTTGCCTTGTCTCCAGAAGTGACATAATAATATATTACTGATTTGAAGGTAGGAATATATAGGATTCTGAATCTGACATATCTCAGATTCATAATTCATAATGAGACATCACATATCTGTTAGTATGACTAATAAGAAGGAACAAAACATACAGTACCAAGAGGGTAAGGTTGCAGCACAATGGGTATTCTCATACACTGCTGTTGGTGATAAACAATGGCCCAGTTGTGTTAAAAGACAGTTTGGTGTTTTCTCATAGTGTTAAATACACACCTAACATATAAATCAGAAGTGTCATTTTGGGGCATTTACTTAAAGGAAATAGGAACATGGGAACTTGATGTTTATTCCAAAATCTGTGCATTAGTATTATAGTAGTTTTTTTTTTTTTTTTTAATAATCACCAGAAAGTGGAAACAACTCTGATATCTTTCAACTAGGAAGTGAGAAAGCAAAACAAATTGTGGTACATTTATCCAATGAAATACTACTCTGCAGTGCAAGGAATGAACTATTGATGCATTTGTCAGTGCAGATGAATTACAGACTGCATATTACTAAGGGAAAGAGGCTGGAGTTAGACTTGAAAAACTTTGTCAATAATGCTGACAAAGACTAACAATTCCATATAGGAAGGGCAATATTATAGGAACAGAAAATAGATCAGTGTTTGTGACCTGTTGGAATGAGGGTGATTACAAACGACAATATGAGAGAGTTTGGGGGCAGTGGAGCTGTTTTCTGTCTTCATTGGTGGTTTTAGAACTGTGTGCATTTGTCAATACTCAGAATAACACCAAAAAGAGTGAATATTGTATATAAATTAAGATTAATAAAAATAAAGACTTAATTTTCTTGATCATTGAAACTAGTTATGCTTCTGAATCCAGGCACTGATGAGGCTGGAAATACCCTAAGTGAGTGAACCCACCTATGTCTTAGTTTGCCATTTTGTTTTGCAACTGGTATGGTTTCCTACAAAGAATTTTTCTGCTTTTTACTACTTGCACTGTGAACTTTGAAATCAGAAATAGCAGTGACAGAAAGTCTTCCCATTTCCCCCTCGAATGTTTCTATGTTGGAGAGAACTTCCCAGCTGACTAACCTAGCTCGGTGACAGTGACACTGACAAAGACTGGGGGCTCATCTTGTATATTTGAATCGTAGACAAGTTAGGTGCTTAAGTTTCTTCATAATACCAAGTATAAATGAATAGGAGCAGGCTGTCATCTGTACAAATCACCCCAGGCTTTAAATCACCACAGACTATGCATTTTCTATATGGTACCTGTCTTTCAATATGTTACCTGTCTTAGGGCTCTATCAACATCTGTGTTATGGGCCATGAAGAGTTTGTAGAGTTTAGTTCCATCAGTAGAATCCTAGTTATCACCATACCTTCTTATTTTCCTGTGTGTGGGGATCCTTTTGGCTGGCTCATAATGTATGTCTAATAGATTAGATGGTTGACCAGTTGTCTGTGGAAGGAAAAAAAAAAAGACATAAATATCAATGCAAACTTAAATAATTCATTGTAAGACCTTTAGGCATTGGAAGATGTTGCAAACTGAACCATACTCATTTTCTATTCTTCCTTGCTGACTGAAACATACATTTTATATTTGTAAATAATAAGAATATATAAAGGTTCTCAAGGTCATGATTCTCTACTGCATCTAGGCTTGTTTCTATTTTTCTAGATAATTTGGGATTCTCTGCCTTAGATGTTTAAGTGAACTTCTCCTCTATACTTGTTTTATGAGTGCTATAAACCTAGATTGATCATGAAAGCAGCCTCCTACCAGCAGAGTAGAAGTGAATCAAAACCGATTCAAATAAAATATTTTTCCTCTCTAAGGTTATTTTAGAGCAAAAGCTCTTGAGTTTCCCATGTTACTATTCTTAGCTTAATTTGCACAGATAATTTCCCTATATGCATAGTCATTTGAGTGCAGAAATAAAAGAGTGGGAGAGGACTGTAATTGAACACCCACTCTGGGACGCAGGAATGCGATGTGCACTTCTTGTGCATGATTCCATTTAACTTCACAACAATGAGTGAGGTAGGTAATTTTGCTGCCTTGCAAACAAGGAAACTAGGTCCAGGAGAGGTTAATTAACTTGTATTCTCAAAGATAGGTCTCTCTCTTCCTAAACCCTCTCTTTATACTCCTCAGGGCTCCATTTGGGAATAGCATTTTCTCATCTCGTTCTCACTTGCAATAGAGAATGCAGATTACACTGGTCTTTTGAGATTGAGCCATGAGCTTCTTCTAAGACCTGGTTGCTCCCTGTTTTACTTTTCAGAGTCCCAAGAGATTTGGCCTAATTTGATATATTTTCAAGGCTGTCATCACATACTCGATCACTTGTTTCTTTATCCCCTGTGACTACCTGTAGAGGGAAGTTCAGTCTCATAGTTCCACGATCCTGTACAGCAAACCCACAAGGCTTTCTTATTTTAATAATTCTACCTCTGATCATCATAGGGAAATAGGAAAACAAAGAATAAAATCACAAAGTTCAAAAATTAAAATCTTAGTCATTGAGCTTATTTTTTATAGTATAATTCTTGAAACTCTATTAATTCTTATTTCTTCAAAGATACTAGGAGACACTTTCATAAAGATTTGTCACTATTTTTTTTGTGTGTATTATTGTTACTGTAGCATCAAGCAGATTCAGGGTGTTACTTCTGGTGAAGTTCTTTAAGTCAGATTTCATTTTCTGGTACCACCCAATTTCTTAAGTCTTTGAAGAATTTGTCATGTTAGAGATAATGTGCCACTGTAGGGCTTGAGGAATGATGTTAACTTAAAGATTTTTGCCTAATATCAGGAGCTAAGTCACATGTGGCCACTGAACACTTGAAATATGACTAATTTGAAATGAGATATGCTGTATAAATACACACTGGACTCAGGAAACTTCGAATGAAAAAAAATAAAATCTCAATTTTTATATAAATTACATATATACAGATGTATGAAAACACTTTAGGAGTATATTCTTTTTCTTTGCATTATGATTAAATATAATAATGGAATTCATTGTGATATAATCTTCATATGCACATAACTTGATTGATCTTATTTCCTAGTACCTCCTCTTTCCCCTCCCTCCTTCCTCTGCTGTACTGGTCTCCCTTCTATTTTTATGAAGTCCCTTAAATTTTTTTTTTCCTCTCTCTAGCTTTCACATATGAGAAAAAAACCACATGACTCTTGACTTTCTGAGTCCGGCTTATTTCATTTAACATGCTGTTCCCCAGTTCCACCCATTTTCCTACAAATGACATAATTTCATTCTTCTTTATGGCTGAGTAAAACATTTTGTATATATACTGCATTTTATTTATTTGTTCATCTGTTGACAAACACCTAGGCTAGTTTCATAATTTGGCTATTTTGAATTGAACTGTGTAGACATGGGTAACCATGCATCATTACAGTATTCTGACTTCACTTCTTTTGGATGAATACTGAGGAGTAGTATAGCTGAGTCATGGGGTAGTTCCATTTCTAATATTTTTAGAACCTCCAATTGATTGCCATATTGTTATACTAAGTTATAATCCCAACAGCAGTGTGTAAACGGTCCTTTCCCCCTGAATCCTTCCAAACTTTTTTAAAAAATTATTTATATTCTTGATGATTTCCATTCTTACTGGAGTGAAATAAAATCTCAGTGTAGTTTTGACTTGTATTTCCCTGATCGCTGAAGATGTTGAGAATTTTTTAAATATATTTGTTAGCCATTTTAACTTCTTCTTTTGATAAATATCTTTTTTAGTTTATTGACCCATTTATTGGTTGGGTTATTATTTTGGGTGTCAAATTTTTATAGTTTTTGTATAATCTGTATATCAATCCTCTGTTAGAGTAGCTGAGAAAGATTTTCTCCAATTTTTATTTTTTAAATAAATAAGAAGTTTTAAAAATTCTTCATTCTTTAAACAAAGTATATTCATTAAACTGAATTCACCACTTTTAACTTTTTTTTTTGGAGGGAGCTGGGGATCAAACTCATGATTTTACAAATAGTGGACAGGCACACCGTCCCAGAACTATATTCCAGCCCCGACCTTTTCTGCCCTCTTCAACTTTTGACTTGAGGTTATGGTAGATTCACGTGCAGTTGCAAAATATAATACAGAGAGATCTCATATATCCTCTAGGAGTTTCCCCAACTGGTAATATCGTAAAAAGTATACAACAACACCACCATGAATTTTCTTTGTATATAATTCACTTGCTTTATTCAGATTTTTATCAGTTTTGCTTGCTCTTGGGTATGTGTGAATATTTTATTAAGAAAACCTGTGTATTTCTGTCCATAAAAGAAACTTTTCATAAGATTAGATAGCAAGAAGGGATGTCTTGCAAACACTGCCTTGCCAGTGGTATTCAGTGTGCTGGTTTGACACTAATTAGATGGTTCATATTTATCTGATATTTTCCCCTTTGGAGCTTCAGAAACTTTTTTTTTCTTTTCCAACTTAAGCTTCAAAAAGAAACCAGCTCAGTTAGCTTATGGAGACAAGAAGCAGGACACAGGGACACTTCAGAATAGATTAGAACTGAGTTAAAGGAAAATACCATTTTCAATTAAAATTGCCTGGGGAAATTAGGTAGGCAGAGAATAATTACGTGGGCTGGCATGCATCCAGGTTTCTGAAACGAAGACCCTACTTGAATGTTCTGAGAAATCACTATTGGCAACCACAAGCAGCCCAGGACTTTGAGGCTTATGTGTCATCACAAGCACATTGGAATATTCTGGCTTCAGTGTATGACTATTTTAAGTCAAATTATGTAGCATGAGATGTTCGAACAAATAAAACCTTGTAAAAACTAAGATCCAAAACAAGCAATACCACAGAGCATCAGATTAGGGAGAGATTTCTCTGACAAAATGAATTTACATTTCTGTGATCTCTGCTACGGGACCAACAGGACAGTGGAGCTGAGATTGAGTCATAGGTGAAAACTAGCAGGCCTGATTAAAGTCTAGTTCTGGTTCTCTCACCTCCTTACACAAAGGACCCTGGCATACTAACAGTCCTCGGTTAGCTTCTTACAAGTACCAGGAAAGATCTCTGAGTAAATGTCATCTGACATGTGAACTTGTCCAACCTAGTTGTGGAAATGAGTCATTGAGAGCAAATCTGCCTTAAATGCAAATGTCAAGATTTCATATTGTACTTCCTGCCCTTACTCCACCTCCAGTGACTCACTAGTACAATAGCCATGCATGGGTGTCTCAGAGAACTGTGCTGCTGGGGCTAGTGACACCTGGTGCCATGTTGTCTTTGCTGTGACTGGGTGCAGTTGATAGAAATAATGTGGGGTTATTGAACAAAGGGTCTTTCCTTTCTCGTTACCTAGAGGAGGGCCCTGTTTTTCTCTACAACAGAAGAGGGATCCAGTGGCATTCCTCTTGGCTCTGAGTGTTAGCTTTTGCTGTGTTTTCCTCATACTCTTGTCAGTTTTGAAATGGAGCATAAAAACTGGGCACAGTTGTACACACCTGTAATCCAGCTGCTCGAGAGCCTGAGGTAGGAGAATGGTAAGTTTGAGGCCAGCCTGGGCAACTTCGTGAGACTCTATCTCAAAATAAAATTTAAATGGCTGGGGATGCCGCTAAGTAGTAGAGCACCCTTTGGGTCAATCTCAGAAAATAAGTAAATAAAAAAAAAAAAAGAGGAGCATAATGGAAGAATGTTTGGATGAAGCAAAAATGAGAAAGATATCAATTAAAAATTTCCTTTCTCCTCTTCCAAAAGAAGATACAGGGGGCAAAGGAGTGTCAGTTTATTTTTTTCTTTTTAGAGTAATCTAGGCTTGCTTGAACAAAGCTGCTGGTGATATCTAGGGTATTTTTGCATGGATTACAGAAATGTACCCCTTTGAAGGATTGCAGACCCCACTTTCCCCTTGGCCATGCAACATGATCTGTTTGAGTCCAACACTAGGTCCCTGGCCACCACTTGTGCCATGTGATAGATGCAGAAATGGCCCTTATTTTATAATATGGAAACACAAGTGGGTTCATCTACTATTATGGAGAACATTTTCTGGAGCCAGTTTGTGAGGGTTTGACTTCATCCTCCTCTGTTACTTGGCTCGTGATTCTGGACATGTGATATAGCCACTTTGTGCCTCAGTCTCATCTGTAAAATGTTTGTTGAGACATAATGAGTTAATATACATACAACAACAGTGAGAGGAGTACCTGGATGTAGTGATTTGTCACTAATTGGTAGTTACTGTTGTTACTTATTTTGCTGCTTCTGAGCCCATGAAACAGTTCTGCTCTCTTAGCAAGTGTTTTTGAAGAGATTTCTTAAAACTTTTCCAACAAAAAAGAAAAAAAAACAAGAAAAAAAAATCAATGTCTTATGTTTTAGTTGACTTTTGCAACACTGTGACCAAAATGCCTGACAAGAACAACTTAAAGGAGGAAAAGCTTATTGGTGGCTCATAGTTTTAGAGACCTCACTCCATAAACAGCTGACTCATTGCTCTGGGCCCAAGATTAGGCAGCCCATCATGGTGCAAAGGGCCCAGCCAAGGAAAACTACTCAGCTCATGGAGGAGTCAGGAAGCAGGGAGCGGAAGGGAGGGAAGGAGAAAGGAAGGGTCTGCAGGGCAGATGCACCCTTGTAGGGCAACACCCCCAAAGACCCACCTCCTCCTACCACACCCACCTGCCTACAGTTACCACTCAGTGAACCCATTCAAACTGGGATGGAATGATTAGGTTGCAGCTCTCAAAATTTGATCATTTTATCTCCGAACATTCCAGCATTAACACAGGAGCTTTACGGAGAAACTTCATATCCAAACCATAACACCATGTGCTGGGGGATGTATTAAGCATACTTTTAATTATCTTCATACTTTTACTTTCAATATTAGTGTGACTGTGTATATGTTGGCTACTCCAAGTAACTTCCAAATAACCAAGTTAGTTGAGTGAAAAAACAGTTAAATTAGTTGGTACCATGTGGAAAGTATAATCTAATTGGATTTTTTTTTAAACTGTCTTAACAAACATTAAACACACACACACACATTTTTTTTTCAATTCTGTGCCTATTTTTGTTTCTTTTTTTAAAAATTCATTTCTAGGCATCTAGTTTCATATAGTTGAAGGTAAAGGAAAAGTATTTTGTGTAGATTTTGAATTTGGTAGAGTATATGCATTCCAGCGGGATACGGAATCTCAAGGGCATGAACTATTCTAGAGATGAATGGTTAACCACATCTTCTTTGGTTTTAACTTTCATGTAGGCTCTCTGCTGGCCACTTATATCCTTTCTGATCCCACTGTGGTACATGGATAACACAGGCACGTGAGCAGTTAGGTGGAGTAGGCAGAATTCTAAGATGGCCTCCAAGGCTTCTGGCCCTGGTGTACTCACCCTGTATAATCCAGAGGACTGTGACCCTGTCACTCCTGGGATCAGATTATCTTACATGGCATACTGGAGTTCATTTATTTATTTTTTGCAGTGCTGGAGATCAAACCCAGGGCCTTATGCATGCTAGGTAAGCACTCTTCCACTGAGCTACGTCCCTAACCCAACAGTTGATTTTAGAAAAAGAGCTTAGCCGGACACAGTGATGTGCGCACCTACAATTCCAGTGGCTCAGGAGGCTGAGGCGAGAGGATTACGAGTTCAAAGCCAGCCTCAGCAAAAGCAAGTCGCTAAGCAACTCAGGGAGATCTTGTCTCTAAATAAAATACAAAATACGGCTGGGGATGTGGCTCAGTGGTTGAGTGCCCCTGAGTTCAATCCACAGTACTCCCCCCCCCACCACCATTAAAAAGCCAGCTTGTCTTGCATGGACCCCAAAAGGAACTGAGAGAAGACATCAAAAGAGAGAGTCCTTGCAAGGGAGAGATTCTCCATGATGGCATTGAGAGTGGTGGAGGCTGCATGACAAAGAGTGGCTGCCAGATGACAGCCATCAAGGAAATACTTAGTTGTATAACCACAAGGAAGTGGAATTGGCCAACAACCTGCTGGGTTGAGAAGTGAATTATTCCTCAGAGCTGTCCGAAAGGGATGAAGCTTAGCTGACAACTAGATAAGGTTTCAGCTTTGTGAGATGCGGAAACAGAGAACCCAGTGAAAGTGTTGGGACTTCAGACCTGCAGAACGAGAAGCAATTCGATGTGTGTTATTTTCAGTCACTGTGTTTGTGACCGTTGTTATGCAGCCATAGAAAACAAATACATGAAAGAAACCTGGCACAAGAATGCAGTTTGATAATTGCAAAGCCATTACCATTATTTCAAGAAAATAATGTCCACGGAATAGCTCATAATGAGTTCCTCCGAAGAGCTCCCAGTTTTACATTTTAGAGCTGTTAGCCACCATGAATGACAGACACAGGAGCTGTAACTTTTCAGTGCAGAGTTTAGAACGTTCTCTCACACTGGCAGTTTTAGACTTAGGAATGGGCAAATAAATGGCTCAATTGCTCTCTTGGTGACATTCACTGGGTAATGGCAAAAGAAAAGCATGTCAAGTAGGAATATGGAAACCCCTTTCTGCCTTGTTTTTTTTTTCCTGGTCCCACTTCTTTTTTTTTAATTTTTTATTGTTGGCTGTTCAAAACATTACATAGTTCTTGATATATCATATTTCACACTTTGATTCAAGTGGGTTATGAGCTCCCATTTTTACCCCGTATACAGATTGCAGAATCACATCAGTTGCACATCCATTGATTTACATATTGCCATACTCGTGTCTGTTGTGTTCTGCTGCCTTTCCCATCCTCTACTATCCCCCCTCCCTTTCTGCCTTGTTGATAGATGTTGCTGACAGGGTCCTTTCACTTAGGGATCACTAACCCAAGGGTGACCAAGAGGTGGCCATAGTTGAAGGAACTGGCTGAGTAGAAGTGCCCAAGAGAGTGTGGGCTGGCTTTCTGTGACTGCTTCTTGGCTGTGACATTCTGGTTCACAGTGCTGCAAAACCATCCGGATTTCCAAGAGAAGCCAAGATTCCAGGTATTTGCGTGAATTCTCCCATTTTAAAATGTTAACAACAAGCCAACTTTTAAAATTCACCATAGGGTCACGTGAACATATATGTGACCAGCTCTGGTCAGGGCCAGCCTCAGGGTTAGTGAGCTGTTTGGAAGGCAGAGAGAAACGACGGGTGTGAGCTTTATGAGTTCCCGGAGTTGTGTCTGTTTTCTTCACTGCCATATTCCTGAAGCCAAGAACAGAGTCTGACATACAGTGGGTGCTCAATAAATATTTGTAGAATGAATCGGAAGAGGCATAAACCTATGATCTCACCATGTGTGAAAATATCAAAAGTGATTGCCTTGGTGAAACTAGTTTCTAAGTTTTGATTCCTTTTTTTCTTTTTCTTCAGCACTGAGGATTGAATCCAAGTGTGCCCTACCCCTGAGCTACATCCACAGTGCCTTTTTTTTTGGAGACAGGCTCTCACTAAATTGCCCAGGCTGGCCTCCAACTTGCAATCCTCCTGCCTCAGCCTTCCGAGTCACTGGGATGACAGGCATGTGCTACCAGGCCCAGGGTGGATTTGAATAATTTTAGTATTGAGATAGCATACTGTTTGTGCCAATGTGCTGTCCTTTTGTCCAACCATTTCCTTTTCTTTTAACCTTCAGTTTCATTTGAGGGCTTTGTTGGCAGTCTTTAACTATGAAGGAGAAGGAAGCAGGATCCCTGCTGGGTGGGTGATCTAGGTGCCCTGCACTCTCAAATATTTGTAGGTTTTTGTTTTTTTTTTTGCCTCCACTGAAATAAAACCTTTACCTTTGTCCAGAATTCCCTGTTGCTTTGAAATAAGTCTATGTCTCGCACCCTCTGGCATCAGCAGCAGCGCTTTGCGATGAGGTATAGTGCTTTCCTATGGCTGGGAAGCCGTTTCCTGCATGGGCTCTTTGATAAGGGTAAAACCCAGTTGGCATCCTGTGGAGAATCACAATAGTAAGCTTCACCAAAAAAGTAAATATTTACCATGTACTGTGTTTTCTTGAAGCATGTGAATTAAATGTTTTGTCATTTTGGAAAAAAAAAAGCAGATTAATATTCACTGGCTGATTCACTGAAATGCAACTTTTCTGTTTTAACTGCTTTAATGAAATAGAATATACACAATGTAAAACTCACCCATTAAAAATGTTTAGTTCAGTAGTTTTTAGTATATTCCCAGCATTGTGCAACCATCACTGTAATCTAATCTTAGAATGTTTCTATCACCCCGGAAGAGAATTTCCATTGTTCATGTACCACCTCTATCCTAGAGAGCCCTAATCTGTTTCTATGTTTGTGGATTTGCCTGTTCAGAACATTTCAAACACATGAGTCATACAATATATGATCCTTGTGACTGGCTTCTTTCACGTAGCATATTTTTTTTTGACATTTATCCACTTTGTATCTGTATTGAATTTTATATGGCCAAATAATATTCCATTGTATATACTACCTTTTATTGATCCATGTATCACTTGATGGACATTGGGGTTGCTTCCACTTTGGCTATTATGGATAATGCTCTTTTGAAAAAAAAATTCATACAATTTTTGCATGGATATGTGTTTTCACTTCTCTTCGGTAAATTCCTAGGAGTGGATTTGCTGGGTTCTATGGCAACTGAATATTTAACTATTTGAGTAACTGCTATTTGAGACTGGTGAAATGGCTGCATCATTTTTCATTCCCACCAGTAATGTATGAGGGATCTGATATCTCCAAATTCTTATCAAGACTTGTTATTATCTTTTTATTATAGTTTTTCTAGTAATTATGAAGTAGTACCTAGTTGTGGTTTTAGTATATCTCCCTGAGGATTGAATGTCATTCCGTGTGTGTGCGTCCGTGCGTGTGTGTGTGTGTGTGTGTGTGTTTTGAGAATTGTCTATTAAGGTCATTTGCCCATTTTATATATAATTTGGGTTATCTTTTTGTTGTCAAGTTGTAGGACTTTCAGATTCTGGATGAAAGACTTTTTATCACATAAATGATTTGCAAAAATTGTTTCTGTTCTGTGGATTGTCTTTTCATTTTGTTGATGATATTTTTTCTCCTTTTCTTTTTGTTGGTTCATTTTAGTTATACATAACATTTTGACATAATTATAAAAGCATGGGATGTAATTTACTCTAATTTAGTCCCCAGTACTTCCCTTTTCTTTCCCTTCCTCCCTCTCCCTGTTCCTGTCCCTCTATCCACTGGTCATTGTGCTGTTTACTTATAGTTTTTCTTTCCGTTGATGCTATTCTTTATACAAAAGCTTTTAAAGAGGCCTAATTCATGTACTTTTTTTTTTCATTTTGTTGCTGTGCTTTTGGTATCATAGATAAGAAACCATTGCCTAATCCAAGGTTAAAAACACTTACTCCAATATTATGTTTACTTTCAGAGTTTTACACAGTATTCTGCCCTTATCAGTAGGGAATAAATATATTGCAAGACGTTTTTTGTGGATGCCTGAAATTGTAGATAATACCAAACCCTATATAAAAATACTTTTTCTTCGACATACACATCTGTGATAAAATTTAGGTTAGGCATAGGAAGAGATTAATAACAACGACATTAAAATAGAACAATTATAACAATACAGTGTAATAAAATGTACATGACTATGGTCTCTCACCAGATATTGTATTTTATATTGTATTTTAGTTGCCCTTCTTGTCATTGAGTGTGGGTAACTGAAACCACAGAAGGTAAAACAGGATGGGAGAGGGGTTCTGCCATTTGACATCTGTGATCCATTTTGAGCTAAATTTTCTCTATGGTGTGAGGTAGGAATCTACTTTCAACTTTTTGTTTGTGGTTGTCCAGTTATTCCAGCACCATTTGTGGAGTAGATTATCTTTCCTCATTGAATGGTCTTGGTACCCTTTTTGGATATATAACAGCTTTTATTTCTCTAACATCTGTACAATACTGGGATTTGGGTATTTTGTTTAACTATTAGATTTCCTTCTATTTTATGCAAAAATATCTTCTTTTGAAAGAGTAAAACACAGAGAGTCACACACAAACACACCCAGACATACTTGCCCCCTCATCTAACCTCGTCTATCTAGTCCCCCCTTTACTAAAGACCCCACGAACTCAAAATAATAATATTTGAATGGAAAAGTTGGTAGGTTGGGCTCTTCATTCACATGTGACTACAACACAAGGTCATTAACAGGAGTTTGCCCATGAAATGCCAGTAGCAAATGAGTCCATGACAAATTGCTCATTCTGCTTGACTTCTCTGTGAGGTATTAGAACACTGGTTTTCTCAAATGCTGCAGTATCCTAAGTATGCACAGAGTTAGAAAGATTTATAGAACAGTGTGACAGTTTAATGCTGGATGGTCCCTAGGGAATTAGAGAAAGAAAGGAAAAATATGTGTTCACTTTTTAAGTCTGGTTACAAAAAGACTTGGGCAGTTAGAGGTTTCTCAAAATGAGGAGCAAAGTTTGGCAGGGTCATTAATTAGTAAGCTTTCTTGGAACTCAGCCTGTTTCATAGTCCCAAGATGCCTGAGAGAGTTATGTAATTTAACTTCCCAGCTCTAGGTGAGTCACTTAGTTATTCATCCATTCAACATGGATTTACTGAGCGCCTACTAAGAGTAGGCAGTATGCGAGGTGCTGGGTATGTACATGATGGTTTTCAATACACACAGAATCCCTGTTCTCATGGCATGTACAATCTTGCTCATATATAATTACAAATACAAATATAAATATAAAGGCAGGCACAGTGGCATACACCTGTAATCCCAGCTACTTCGGAGGCAGAGGCAGAAGATTGCAAGTTCAAGGCTTTCCTGGGTGATTTAACAAGACCATGTCTCAAATTAACACGTAACATAGAGAAATATGATTAATCCCAGGGGGGGAGGCATATCACAGGGGCAAAGACTCAACATGGATCAGGGTGCCTGGGTTTCAGTGCCAGCTGTGATTTTTGAATATTCCCTGTTCTTCTCAGGTTTCTCTTCTATAAAATAGTAATAATCAGAGCACATGTATTTTATGGTTTTTTTTTGTAGGCTATTATGAAGATGTAATTTGTGCTTAGAGTCTGGAACATAATAAACATTTATAAAATTAATAAAGTCTGTTTACATAATGCTGTATATTTATTTGTTAATTCATTTTTCTCTTTTTAAAATGGAATGTTTCTTTCCATAGAAGGCTTGGAGTGAATTGGATTTTTCTGTGGTTTCAATTATGAAAACTTCATGTTCAAATATTACATAACACTTAAGTATTAAAAGGCTCAGCCGGGCACCATGGTCTGCTCCTATAATCCTAGAGGCTTGGGAGGCTGAGGCAGGAAGATCACAAGTTCAAGACCAGGTACTTAGTGAGGCCATAAGCAATCTAATGGGACCCCGTTTCCAAATAACAAATAAAAGGGGAGGGGATATAACTCAGTGATAAAATGTCCCTGGGATCAATCTCAGTAACAACAACAACAAAAAAAGTAAACAAACAAACAAAAACCAAAGGCTCCCTTTCCACTTCAATACCTGCTCCCCAGAAGCAGCCACCATATTCTTGTTTCTTGTCACTCCTCCAGATACGCTTTGTGCGTATGTCAATGTTTATGTCTGTGTGTTCACATAGAGGTGGTGAGGTTTGTATTAATACAATTCAGTCCTAGTACATGTATTGCTACACTACTTTGGTTATTTACAAACTGATGGTATGACCGGAGAATTAGTTTCATGACCATTCATTTAGATTCAGATTTGCTTCTTTCTTTTACTGGAAATAGTCTCATAGTCTTATTTTGTGTGGATGTACCATCCTTCCTGGGACTGGGGCCCTGGTGTGGACATTTCCATACATAGATGCGGACACTTTACAAGTTCCAAATTCAAACCTTTACAGACAGCATTTTCCCGGGTCTTGATTGCCAGTTTTTAAAGCCGGTACTTTCTTCCCACGTGCAGTGGGGCTCTCTATCCCTTTGATGTACTTATGATACCTGGACCTTTTTTTTTTTTTCCACTGAATCTTGGAAAGATCTTGAAATCAAAATTGGAGCCAAACTAGAAATCTAGTGTCAACTCCAGAATGGAAGTAAACCACTGATTAGCAAAGAAGTACAGAAACACACATAGAAAACAATGTCTCATTCTCTGGAAAGATGCAATTCCGTTGCCAATCTTTGCTGTTCAGCACTATGCTTCTTGGAACGCTTTTTTTTTTTTTCCAGTTACAGTTCATCTGAGGACATTTGAAAGATTCTTCCAATTACAGTGCACTTTACTGTTAATCAGGAAAGACAATTATATTTTCTTCAAGAAGATTCTAGATAGCTTTGTTGTTCAATTGTTACTTAATTATTTCACTAAAATAAGAGGTTGGGTAGGAAATCAGCACCCTAGGATGTATGAACACTGTGATCAGGGTAAAGCAGTAAATGATTCTGATTTAATGACCATGTCTTTGTTGACTAAAACTAATGTCAGTAAATTTTTTTTTTAATTTAATTTTTTTTTTTCATGTGGTGCTCAGGATCGAATCCAGTGCCTCACACATGCTGGGCAAGCGCTCTACCACTGAGCTACAACCCCAGCCCGTCAGTAATTTTTTAATGTGTCTCTCTGATGAGTTTTAAGAAATATATTGTAGACTTTGAATCTGAAGTGCAAAGACTATATCTCTTCATGCGATTTCAGAAAACCCTAGACATTGATTTTTCTCAACGTCTGTGCCTGTTTGCTTTACAGGGCACTGAGTGGTGAGTCTGATCAAGTGGACATCATTTGCTCTCGTCCCAGACCTCTCTGGTGAGTACTCTGCACCTAGTGGTGAAGATTTATTGGTGGTGGAGTTCTAGAACTTTCTGTCTGGAAAAGGAATCTCTTCTTCCACACTGTTGCCCCATCTGGAGCCTCTTGAAACTTGTTCAGGATGTTTTCCTTGATGTGGTGGGGTGTTCAGCAGAATCTCTTAGGATTTTCTAGGTTTCAGTTCATTCATTCCATGCTGACTTGAGGACTACAGCTTTTGTTAGATATTCTACTTGGTGTCTGTGGTAGTGTTGCCTGTTCCTAGTAAGCAAGAGGTGCATTTGAGGTTTTCATTCTCCACAGTTCTTTCTGAGGGAAAACATATATGACTCTTTGGTCCTATGCGGGTTTTACTGTGAAGGTTTCCACCAACATGAAAACTCACAGTCAAGCTCATTGTCAGCTAAAATCCTTCACCTGGGGACAACTACCTGCAGGGATAATGTCCGTAAATTCTTCCAATGGTCCCCAAATGTTCTATTTCACAAACCTTTCATAAAATGCCCAAATGGGAACTGGAAATATCTTTATATTGTCAATTTGTTTTATTTACTGGAACTTGCCAATGCTTTATGTTAGAACCAGATTCCTAATCAACACAAGAGTATTTTTTTTTCTGACCTCATAATCATCTTGCTGTTTTTTAATTGCAGCAATATGTTTTTTTTAAAAAAAGTATCCCTTATCCCTTCTTTCTTGGAGGGATAAGAAGTCATTTTATAGTGATCATGCAAATCAGCAACTTTGCTGTTCTCCCTATAGGAGAGGTCAGTGTCCCAGGCTTTCTACATCAGTGAGTTTGTCTTCAGTGTGCTGTGTGTCACATCAGACACCGCATTACCTTCTGCCAGTGCCTGTGGCTGACTTCCTTCCGGCCTTTCTGTGAGGGCAGGGAGGGAGTCGCATAACCTGACACTTCTTCCAAGGGATCAGTGCTTAACGATGACATGAGAATACCAAGAAAGTAGATTTATTATCAAATGTTCCTCCCTATTTTTAGTAGAGTGCACTATATTTTACTATTCTCTAAGGATGACTCATAAGCCTTGTCTTTGTAGGCAAAGCAGAGTTGAGGGGTGCTGAGAATTTTAGTGACCTTAAATCAGTATAGACGTATCATCTACTTTTTACTCCTTTTTTGGGCTGTTCCCTTTCCTTGTAGTTGTTGTATCCTGAAATAAGTCCGTTTTTCATCAGCTGCATTATGAATGGTTCCTATGAAGAATTATGTGTTTAATGAATATAAATACTTGATTCAAGCAGAAGGAAAGGGAGGAGGAGGAGGAAGAACAACAACAACTCCACAACTTAGAAGTGTTTTTATTATTATTATTATTAAATATTTTAAGTTGAAAGTAAAAATTACTTTACATTAAGTACATTTGATTTTACAAAAACTTTGGATGGTATCAGGTTCTAGGTCAACAGATGTTGGGTGTTTGTGTCAGTCTTGCCTTCCTCCCCCAAAGAGAATAAATACATCCTTGTATTTCCTTCCATCCTCTCCTAAATATCAGAAAATTTAGTCTCTACTCAAGCACCATTCAAATGTTGGATATTTTATTAGTTTAAAAAATATTGAACTGAAATCTGTTAATTTTAAAAATGTCTTCCCATACTTAAATCTGGAAACATCTAGACCCTAGAACCTGAATTTCTCTGGGTCTGCCTTATTTCCCTATGATTCCAACAGTAAGCAACGCTGACTAATATGGTAGTCCTAATTCTAATTTTTTCTTTTCTTTCTTTCTTTTCTTTTCTTGCCTTTTAAATCCACTGTAGGGATTCAGAATATATTTTTAACTCCTGTAGTGGTGTATTTTTTTCTTGCTTATTTGTGTCACATTAAACTTAGCTTATTATCAGCATTAATTAATAATCTACTAAAATTTTTAAAAAATTAGATAAAGAACAAAGTAACTATTCTTGGATGAATTATCTGTATCCTTGCATTGCTGGCTTCAGACTAACTTTTGCTGATGATGAGGAATTTATTAGTCTAATCAAACCAAAGACTGCTTTCAAGTTTGATGAAAAGAAAGAAAGCAACCTGATAACTTCTTTCATGTAGGATTTGAGTTTGAAAGTCATGCTATTCTTTTGAAAAACTTACTTAATACGTGTTTGGGGTGTAGCAATCCTCTGTGAATGCTTTTATAATTGTTCTTATTAAGTATTGATTATATGCAGAGTTTTAACATAAGCGTTAGGTATACAGCTCACCAAAACTTGGTGTTGACTTCACTTTCTTTTTATCTGTACTTCAGAGCTTTACACACTTTCCTGGCCTGTCTACTCTCATGCCTGGAGAGACAGATACGTTGTACTATCAGTTACTATCGTTTTTCTAGATTTGAGACCTAGAGGTCTTAAAGTTGCTGCAGTAGTCTTTAGGAACCATGGTTTATTAAGCCATGGATATTGCAGTTACTTTCAAACTCTATAGTGTCACTGATGTTTCTTCTTTACCCCTGGCACAACAAGAGCAACCACAGATATCTATGGCTTCTCATTTTCTTAGAGCACATTCTTACATGCTGGTAGTCTGGAGCTGAGCTCTCCAGAAGTAGACCTGAGATGAGGCACAAGTACTTTATTAAGTCAGGGCTCCCAGGGGAACTAGTGAATGGGGGAAGGGAAGAAGCCAAGTAGGGGAATGATTTCAGCAAAATTCCTTCCTTACCCTGATCCCTGGGGCAGTCTGCAGCATGGTTGCTCCAGAGAGTGTGTTCATGGCATTGAGACCCGGCTTTCCTGTTTCCCCCTCAGTCATTGCTGTGGGCAGGGAGGAGAGGGCCCATAAACTTCCCAACATTTCTGCTCTCCAAACAGAAAGCAGCTCCAGGGTTGAAAGGAGTTCTTCTTAAGAAGTTTTGAGAGCCATCTTTTGGAAGCCAAGCCTACAAAAGCTGGGAGATGGGTACCAGGTTGATCAGTTAAAAGGGATCCAGTGGGTGTGTGGGGCAGGACACTGAGAGGGTCTGGTGCACAGAACAACACACCATCTCACTTGCTTCCTCCCTCCTGAGCCACATTCTGCATCCCTTTGGCCATTTCTTGGTGTGAATTAAGAAACTGTGTAAAATTCATTTTCTTCCCTTGAGGACGTAGTAAGCTACTGCTATAAAAAATCTAAGTCCTAAAATAATTGCAGTGTGGAGAGAAAGCTAGGTAATTTTCAGCAAGTAGAATTTGTGCATATATTAAGTTAGAAAAATAAAATCTAGAATTTCAAAACCTTCCTTAAATGAATGCCATCATGAATAATATTCTCAGTGTCCTGTAAGAAGAAATAAGGATATTCTGTAGTGGATAGTTATTCTTGCTAGAAGTATTTCCAAGCATACATGTTAAATTTATTATTTTTTGGCTCTCATGTCTTTTAACCATCTTCTACTTCTTAGGGGACAATTCCTATCCAAATCATAACAGGCCCTGACTCTAGGTACACAATGAGCATTCAGCTCACTTTCTTTCTAGTGACCTCACAACCTTCAATGAGAAATGGTTGAAATGCCAGCTATGTAAGAGTTTGGTGAAGTGGGCTCCATTCGGCAAACTTATTTACTGTGGAATGCATTAAAAAAAAGAAGAAGAAGAACTGATGGATAAAGGACTAGCTATTGAAGAAAGGTAGTAGAATAAAATATTAATTGTAGCTGGACATGGTGGCACACACTTGTAATTCTAGGGGCTCAGGAGACTGAGGCAGGAGGACCATGAGTTCAGAGCCAGCCTCAGCAAAAGTGAGGCACTAAGCAACTCAGTGAGACCCTGTCTCTAAATACAATACAGAATAGGGCTGTGGATGTGACTCAGTGGTTGAGTGACCCTGAGTTCAGTCCCCGGTATGCTACCCCCTCCCCCCAAATGAATAAAATATTGATTGTTAGAATCTAGGTAGAAGGGATGTGGTCATACCCATCCACTGAATGCTTGTATATACAGAAACACAGAAACATCAACAACAACAAAAAACAAAACAAAACAAAACCAAAAAACCCAGAAACAACAACAACAGAACTTATTTATTTTAAAATAAAATGTTAGAGAAAAGAAGCATTAACTAACAATGATAGCAGGATTATGTGAGGTTTGAAAACAAAATGTCAGCTTTCTATTCTGGAAAATGCTTAAGGCTTGTCCTGTTTTTCAGTTCAACTTTTCAAAGGTTGTATTAGCATTATTATTTGTTCCAGCTTCAGTTTCCCCCCAAGGTTTGGAGAAACTGGAAGAGGTCTGACAGTCTCGTATAGAATATTGTCTCAGATTTTAGCTGTTGCTTTTGTATTTTATAGTTTCCTGGATTAAGGTCTTCATGTATTGCTTGGGGATGTGATCATAGTGAAGTCCTTATAATTTTATTTCCCAGGGGCTGGTGGTGACAGTAAGGACTTATTCTGAAGACAGGAGTTCTTGTCCTCTCACCCACTCTGTATATTCCCATCTTAAATTGAATATCCTGAATCTTTTCCAGACCTGAAATAGGGGCTCCCCCACCAAAACACTCCCCCAAATTGGAATTGATTCTTTTGTTTGTTGTATTTCTATAAAAGAGAGGGGGAAAAATGAGCAAATTCAATTCAGCTTTGTAATACTTTTTGAGGTTCTGGGAGATACATCTATAAAATATTGATAAAACCATTGGAAATTGTTGCATTTGAAAAGCTTTTAACTGATTTTCTTAAAGAGAGAAACAGGCATCTCGTATTGTCCTCGGGCAGGAAAATGCAGTTTGCTGAGGACTGAGGACTAAAATACACTTTCCCAGGGGGGGAACCAGCCAGTGACCTTGGGCTGCAACCACCTGGCAAATCAGCTGCTTCATTCCTTTCCATATTTCTTGGCCTGTGGGGGGAATCAAGTGTCACCAAAGCAGGAAGAGAGCAGTTGGAGGAAGACTCCAGCAGCTCTTTTGGTGACAGTGCTGACATGATCTCTTGACCTTTCCCATATGACTGGAAGACTTAGGATTTTATAACCAGGATTCAGGTAGCTTATCATGAAAAAAAATAAGCTGTAAGAAATTGATATGATTGTAGTGTCTTTATACCCCATGAATAATAATACAGTGGTCTAGAATTTGGAGAATTCCAAATGCAGTAATTCTGCATTGGGGATATTGGGTTCTTATTGAACCTACAAAAACAAAAAATAGAATTCTACCCAGCTTTCCTTAAGAAATTACAAGTTTGTTGAAAAACTGATGATTTAAATTTGTCACCTGGCTATCCATCATAGTGTGGAAGATGTTAACTCTGAAGACTGGGACCTTGGTTTCTCCATCTTTAAAATGAGCACAATATCACTTAATTCATTGGGATTTGTAAGTTTGGGCAAGGAGATTGCGCATAGAGGAACTATCTCATTGCAAATACTCAGTAACCTCATTCCAGTGTTTCTTCTGTTTTCTTTCATGTGCATGTTGATATACAGCAGAGCTGTCTCATGATGCTCAGAATTTCTCCTTAACTTGTCTTTCTCTTTCTTTTCAGCCTTCTGCTCCCCCCCCCCCAACCTTTACAAATGTAAAAAGAATAAAGGGCCTGCAAGGGACTAGCAGGGACTTGAGAAGCTCAAGGATCCACACTGTTCTCACTTTGGGGCCCTTCTCCGACCTAATGATGCCCTCTGAGACTTTACAGAGTAACATTTTTGGAGATTCTAGGTTGCCTAGACCTGCTCCTTTTCTGTAGGGAAGACCATCTCTATCTCCAAACGACTTGCTTCTCATGCATTCCCACTCCTTCTTCCCACCAGCATTAGTGCCTTGCCTAGTGCTTATTTCTGCCACCCACCCCACCCTCGGGGTCTTCAGTCTTACTAGAAAACCTGGGTTACTTTGCCTTGTCTCTTCTTCTTCCCCCTGCTGTCTCTCTTAATGGAAGTGAATTCAGTTTAAATTAACCATTTGAAACTGAACAATTTAGTGCCATTTAGTACACTATAATCTTATTCAACTACCTATCTAGTTCCAAAATATTTTTATCACCCATCTTCCCCTGCAAAAACCATACCCAGTAAGCAACTGATCTCCATTTTTCCTTTCCCTAGCCCCTGACAACTACCAATTTGCTTTGTATCTATATGGATCTACCTATTTTAAGTATTTTATAGAGTCATTTAAAATGTGACCTTCAGTCCGTAACTTCTTTGATGAGGAATAATGTTTTAGAAGCTCTCTCATGTGATAGCATGTGCCACTATATTGTTCCTTTGGATAGCTGAATAACAACGTCATTCATGTATATATATGACATACGTATGTATATGTGTATTTGTTTATCTGTTGGCAGACATTCAGCTATTTCCATTGTTTGGCTACTGTGAGTAGTACTGGAATGAATGTGTGTATACATGTATTTGTTTGAGTCCTAGTCTTCAACTCTTTGTATCTTCCTAGGAATGGACTTCCTGGCTTAGATGGTAATTCTATATTTAGCTCTTTGAAGGGTTACAGAACTCTTTTCCATAGTGGCTTCACCATTTTTGATGCCTACGAGCAACCATGAAAGTTCCAATTTCTCTGTATCCTTTCCAACACTCATTTTTCCTTTGCTGTGGTTGTTTTTATTATAGCCTTCCTAGTGAGTGTAAAATTATACATCATTGTGGTTTTGATTTATATTCTTAATGACTAATGATATTTGTGTCTTTTCACTTCCTTGCTGGCTATGTGTACATCTTCCTTGGAGAAATGTTCTATTCACATCCTTTGCCTGTTGGTAGGGGGAAGTGGTACTAGAGATTGAACCCAGGGGTGTCTACCACTGAGCTACCTCCCCACTACTTTTTATTTTTTATTTCAAGTCAAGTTCTCACTAAATTTCTGAGGCTGACCTCAAACTTGAGATCTTTCTGCCTTAGCCTCACAAGTAGCTGAGGTTATAGGTATGTGTCACTGTGCCCTGCCCTTTGCATTTTTACAAGTCAATTGTTTGCCTTTTTGTTGTTGAATTAGTTATAGGTGTTTTTATATATACTAGATACTTGGTCCTTATCAGTTATGACTTGTAGATATTTTATCTTGCTTTGTTGGTTGAATTTTTACTTTCTGGAAAATGTCTTTCAATGCATAAAATTTTTAATTTTGATGAAGTATTTTTTTTACTTGTCTCTTCAATAATTGTCCAATTTAAGATCTATTTATATTTCATTGGTGTATTTAAGAATCCAGGGATATAAAGATTTACCCTAAGATTTATCCCATGTTTTCTCCTAAGACTTGTATGTTTGTATTTCTCAAATTTAGGTCATCAGTCTGTTTTGCCTATGCTATGAGGTAGAGGTCCAAATTCATTTATTTGCCTGTGGATATCCAGTTGCCCCAAGACCATTTGTTGGAAGGACTCTTTTTCCCTTATTGAATGACCTTAGTACCCTTTTCAATAACCCATTGGCCAGAGAGAGAGATGTGTGAGTTTATTTTTTGACTATCAATTCTCTTCCATTGTTCTACATGTCTATTTGTTGATTACTGTGTTTTTGTGGTAAGTTTTGAATTCAGAAAATGTGAGTCCTCCAGCTTCCTTTTTTTACTATTATTTTACTTATTCACGGGTCCTGAACCTTCTCTTTTTTTATTGTTTTGTACTTTAGTGATTTTTTTATTGTGACATTACACTTTGGGAGAAGGCAGCAACCCCAGTTTATAGACATATGCCCTGTGGGATTATTTTACACATACTAGAATCCAGAAGCCCCTCTTTCTTCCTGTCAATCCATAGACACCTTAATGCAAACTACATCAGTGGTATTCAAAGCAAAGACAATGCACAGACAGTGGGGTTAAGCTGCTTATTAGAATCCCAGGCGGCCCTGTTCCAGGGGCCTTTTAAAAAAGATCAAATGTGCAACCTTCATATTTGCAAAGATAACTAGACATCATACTGATTGGTGCACATGTTCAACTTTATTAGTTGTCATCTTCAGTTGCATAAATCATTTTTTAAAACCCTCTTATGTAAAAGAAAGTTGTGATGTCGACATCAAAATCAGTAACATATCAGAAGAGTGGGGAGACAGAGCAAGGTGATTTTGCTGGCATTATTTGCTGAGATGAGTCACATTTGTTTCCAGTGTATTTGACCTCTAGTCCATTCCTTTGAGAGTTGCGGGAACTGTGTGGGATTTTCCTTTTGGAAAGAACTCTTAGCTGTGAATCCTCAGCAGCTACTCTTTAAGCATTTCCAGATGGTCCTCAAAGTCCTCATCTAGTGGATTGCTCCTACTGACTAGAAGAAAACTGTTTTAACCCCTGCATGTCTTGACAATGAGAAGATGTGATAAACACATAGGTTCCTTGGCTGACCTTCCTTAAAATATGGTTAGAGACAGGCATATGCATGTGTATGTGTGTGCATATGTATCAGCCACTCGTGAGCCTAGAACACTGAGTGGAAAACTCAGCTGTGCAGGGAAAGCTGTTTGGATTAGATGAACTAAACTGAATATCAAGAAATGGGCTAGGGCAAAAGACCCAGGGCCATCTACAATGATGTGGAATGTTCCCTGCTGGCTGGTACAGGTCTTCCTGAAGCTCAGATGTTTCTTTGTGTGCAGGTAAGAGAGGTGCTTTCCTCTGCAGGGGCCTAGGTTGGGAGGAGAGTTCTGGAGAAGATGGGGTAGAGCTCCTGAGTCCTTCCTGCACTGAAAAGACTTGGCAGGGCTATCTGGAAGTGCAGCCCACCCTGGATCCCCCTCCAAGAACTGCTGAGAGAAATGAAGGGAGCAGATCCCTGAGGGACAACAGATGTCACTGGCCTGACTTAGGTACCAGCTGGAGCAGACCTCTAAAGTCAGAATAGCTTGGTTTTCAAGTCTTTGCTGGAGCATGTGATATCATTGTGAAGATAAAATTTCCATCTGCCGCAAATAACTATATAAAACCGAGTGCTGAAAACATAGTAAATGCTCAATCGATAGAAACCTTTTGTTGTTATTGTTAAATATACTAAAGGGGTGATTCCTAAAGTTGCTCCATATGGCAGTCTTTTTCTAGTATTTCCAGGGAAAGTATAGACTACAACCTCCTGTCTCCTGCATCCAGTGAATTCCTTACAGGAAACAAGTCCTTCGAAGGACTAGCAACAGTAAAATCTCATTTAAACACATACAAAAATAAACTCCCTTTCTTGAACATGTGCTTCCCTGAAAGTGATGAGATTTTCTTTTCTTTTCTTTTTTTTTTTTTTTTTAACTTTGATACATTTAATACACTTTAAGATATTTCAACAGCAAAGGGGGAAGTTTTTGTGATTAAAAATTTTTGATGAATATTTGGCTTAAAATACATATCTCAATTTGGGAATAA
Source organism: Marmota monax (assembly GCF_021218885.2). Lineage (NCBI taxonomy): Eukaryota > Metazoa > Chordata > Mammalia > Rodentia > Sciuridae > Marmota > Marmota monax. The sequence continues at coordinate 4,577,287 of NW_026695222.1, read as the reverse complement.
AGAGTGACCATCAGGGCAGAGGTTGGGAATTTAGTACACATTTTTCCCCCCACAAGCAGTGAAAATTGGTTGGGGCTCCCATAGTAAAATAGCACAGACTGGGTGGCTCATATCCTCAGTTTGGAAGGCAGGACACCCACAGTCAGAGTATTGGCAGGGGTGGTTTCTCTGGAGGCCTTTCTCCTTGGCTTTTAGATGGCTGCTTTCTTACTGGGTCCTCACATGGTCTTCCCCCTGTGTAGATACATCCCTGATGCTTCTTATGTGTCTAGATGTCATCTGCTTAAAAGGACATCAAACAGATGGGATTATTTCTACCCTCGCAGCCTATTCTAACTGAATCACCTCTTTCAAGATTCTGTCTTTAAATATATGTGCTTTTAAGAGACTGGGGGTTAAGGCATCAACAGTTGAATTGCAAGTAGAGACAATAAAATTCAGTGCCCAACTGGTAGCATAGGGTAAAGAAAGACAGAAAAAAGATAGAAGAGCCAGAAAAGTGAGTCATGAGGATAAGGAAAATTTGTAGAGGGTAATCTGTGGACTGATAATGGGAAGAAATTACTTTCCTAATTGATCAGTGTATGAGTTAGGGTTTGCTGCATAATAAACTACCCCCAACAACAACAACAAAAAAAAGAGCTCATAGTTTGATGGGTTGGCCATTTGGACTGGCCTTTGCTGTGAAGTTGTTTTGACTTCCATTGGGCTCACTTATGTGATTCTGGTTAGCTTTGAGTTTGTTGAGGCCTGGCTGGTCTAGGATTGCCTTTGTTGGGCTGGTTCATTTCTCCTGCATGTGGCTCTTGCCTTCTGGCAGGGTCGGAAGACTCCTTCCCATAACAGTGACAAAGTACTGAGAGCAACAGTGCCAAAGCACATACCAGTATTTCTGCCACATTCTCCTGAAGTGAGTCATAGGCCAGCCCAGGTTTAAGAAGTGGGGAAATAGACCTTTTCAGGTAAATAAAAAAGCAAAGTTTGGGGGCCTATTATATTTTATGATCATAACAGATTTTGTCTATACTCATAAATCAGAAAGTAATGATCTAGAAAGGAATTACGAGTGCATTTATATATGGATGGTCACTCTTTATTCCAAAATTGGGATATGTAGTTTAAGCCAAACATTTCTTACACCCCTGGATGTCTTATTTTTCTGCAAGACTTGGTGTCTCCAGCTCACTGGGAGACAGCCTAGTCGGAGGAGATCTGAGTGAGAGCTGGTTTTTTCTTTTATCCTTAGACTGTAGCTCCTGTGGTTTAGGTGGCCTGGTGGAAACCTCCAGCCCTTAACTCTTGGAGTTGAGCCTCCTGAAACTCTGACAGAAGAATGGGGTCTCTTGGGGCTTGTGTCCAGAGAGTAGATTTAGAAAATTCAACTGTAACACTTTATATGAGAGAACATGGTGCATATAAACCTTCTTAAAGAGCTTTACCTCCTGCTCACCAGATTTGCTAATCTATACTACCCACTGGGGCTCTGTTTAGGGAGCCCTCCCTCTTATTAATTAAATGCTTCATATGAAATTGTTGTTTATAACAGCTCTTCTTTTGTCCTGTTGTAGACTCAATTTCCATGGAACAGAGAACAACCTATCTGCATCTTGTAGGGCAGAGAAAGTACACTGGTGTATAAAAACCAAAAATTCCAATATGAAAATTATTTTCCTGGGAAAGCAAAATTAAATCTATTTTTTAGTACATACATAAACCTATAAAAACCATTTGGCAGATTCTTACTTATATATATATACTTACTGAAGGATTCCTGTAATTTCTCTCCTAGTTTTTTTCCTCCAAGAGAATAAAAATATACTCCTACTCAAATACTTGTACATGAATATTCTTAGAAGCTTTAGTTATCATGGCAAAAACTAAGAAAATATATCCACTGAAAGATGATGGACACATTAAGATACATGTCTGCAATGGGATGCAGCTTTGCAATAAAAAAGCAGCAGGTTACTGACACAATGTGGAAAAACCTCAAAAACATGACCTGTGTAACTCTATATCATGTATAGCCAGAAAAATGAGAAGTTATACTCCATTTATGTATGATGTGTCAAAATGCAATCTACTGTCATGTGTAACTAATTAGAACAAATTAAAAAATTCTGCTGAATGAAAGAGACCCCCCCCCCCATAAAAGCATAAATGCACTTTCTACTTACAGAATGTTCTAGAATAGTCTAATTTAATTTTCAGCTACAGAGCACAACAGTGGCTACTTACATTTTGTGTGTGTGTGTGTGTGTGTGTGTATGGTTTGTGAGGAAGGTGAGGGGCCTGAAATAGCTTTTGGACTGATGGACAAGACTATGATGTCTATAATATCTTGATTTTCCTGCTAGTTACTTGGGTGCATTTTATTGTACAAAATATAAACCTCAGTGAATGGCAATTTGGGAGGAATGACTCATGTTTCTCAAAATATATTAGGGCAAGGTAAAATTTTTGTGATCATCAAAGGTAGAATTAAACTTAAAAACTTGAGTAAAGGTTAAAGCTTTCTAGAAGCTATGTTAGAGCTGGAGATCACCAATTTGTCTCTCAACTGTCCAATGTTAGAAACCATGGGGAAGAATCAGCAGGAAAACCAAGGCAGGAACAGTGGTGCATGCCTGTAATCCCAGCTACTCCAGAGGCTAAGGCAGCAGGATCTTAAGTTTGAGACCAGTCTCAACAATTGAGCAAAACCCTGTCTCAAAGTTAAACTAAATAAAAGGCCTAGGAATGTAGCTCATTGAGGGTGCCCCTCAGTTGAATCCCTAGTAGCACTCCCCCCCAAAAAAAAAGTTAAGAAAACCATTTAGTCTCATCATATTGTAGACCTGGCTCATGGAACTAAGGCAGCATCTTTTTCATTAAAGGTAAATTTGGGCATTTCATTAACAGAAATGTGGAAACTTTTAACCTACGTAGCTGAATTCAGATACAGCTGGGTAAAGTTAGTATCAGCATATTAAAATGAGTTAAGACTGGGCTTATTGTTTCTAGACCATAATGGTCACCAAATATTATTCTTTGATGAAAACCAGAGTGTTAAAAGTTGGCAAATGTTTTATGTATTCCTTGTGAATTCTGAAGGGGACAAAAGTGAATAAGAACAAGAGAAAAATATTTCCTTCAAATGATTTGGAACTATCCACTTTAGTCAGGTAGAACTTACTGCTAAAATCCTGTTTTAGCCTGTTCATTCTTTGATTGTTTAAAAGATAAAGCTGAGAGAAAAAAATATTTTGTTATATGTTTATTTGGGTTCAATGCTGGATGTAACTTAATAAGAACAACTTCTTTTCTTTAAGCATCAAAGAGCTTATTAATTCCCAGATGTCAGCTATGCCTGCAGAGTGCTAGAGACAGTGATTAGACCGTCAAAGACTGGTGACGCTAAAATGGAAAGCAGATTTTGTTTTACTCTTAGCCAAATTGTAGTCTATTTGGAAGGATGAAACTGTATCTCATTTTAGTGTTATTTTGATAAGCCAGAAATGAGTTTCACATTTCAACTTTATAATGTTTTATTATTAAATATGATGCTGATCTAAGCAAATTTTTCTCTTTTCATTATTGTTTTCTAAATGGTCACTTTTTGTATTTTATATCTATTGCTTATTCATTGAATTAAAAAGATAGTTATTATTAAGTATCTACAATGTACCAAGCAAGGTTCTTAGCATTTGGAAGAGAACAGTAAGCAAGACACATTTTGGTTCTTATAGAGGAATATTTTTCTAATAGGAGGAGATAGATAATAAAAAAGTAAACAAATGTAAAAGCAAGATACTTTGATGTAGCAATATGCATTAAGAAAATAACTTGGGTCAATATGATTGTGGCTGACAATTGCAGTGTAGGTGATCCATTTGGAGTTGGAGTCAAGCATGATTGTGTTACAAATGTGACATTGAAGCTGACACCCAGAGGATGCAAAACAAAGGAATATTAAGAACTAGGGCCAGAACTTTCTATACAGAGAGAATAGCAAGAGCAAAGGTCCTGAGATAGAAATGAACTTAGTGTGTTCAAAAAACAACACCCAGTGAGAACCTTATGGGGAGTACAAGGCAGATGAAGTCAAAGAAGTAGGTAGCAGCGAGTTCCCTTTAGACCTAGGTAAGGAGCAGTATTTATTGTTGCTATTTGTTGTTTTTGTAAAGAGGAATGAGAATTTTTGATTGACATGATCTGATTTACATTTTAGTGAATTATTCTCTCAGTGGAAAATGAATTAGGAGTGTGCACCTGCAGATAAGAGTGGAAGCAGAAAAGCCAGTTAGGAGGCTTTTGTTAGCTGTTTTGGGGAGAAAAGGAAAAAAAAAACATTTAGATTTGAACACTGGAGGTGGTGTTGGAGAGAAAACAGGCAGATTTCAGAACTATTTTGAAAGCTGCGCTAGCAGCAGATGAATTGGACCCAGCAAGTGAGGGAAAAAGAGGCATTGAAGGTAACTCGTAGGGCGCCAGATTGAATTTGGGGGGAGAAATTTAAGGAAATGGGAAAACCTAGAGGAAAAATATGCATTTAAAAAAAATCAAGTGATTTGCCCTAAACTCTAAAGTTTAATATATTTATTAAGTATTCAAGTGGAAATGTCAAATCAGCAGTTGGATATATGAGTCTGGAACAGTTGGATACATAAGAACTAGGAATGGAGACTTAAGTAATGGAAATAGAAATGGTATTTAAAGCGTTGGGGCCATATGTGATCACCCAGGAATAAAAAAGTACGTATAGATGGGTCATTTGAACACACAGAGGTTAAGCAAACCAGAAAGAAGTTAGGATGGAGGATAAGTGGTGTAATGCCAGATTCATGGGACCCCAATAGACCTCCAGGAGCTGAATCTGATGCAATCACACAAGAGTCTTTATTGCAAGCTCAAGCCTGGACTCACAACCATTTCTGACGCAGTGGTCCAGGGAGTGAGTCCTGGTCCTTTGTTCAGTGAGATTTTTTAGGTTTTTGGGGGATACTCTATGCATCATAACATCACACAGCAAATCATTCCATACCGCTGGAAAATCAAACAACAACTCTTAACATTGATTAGCACATTCACTGGCCGGAACAAGTTGGGTAGGGGTGATTGGTTAGTACAAGAGGGGGATTCCTTTGAACTGATTAGTTTAAGCCATGAGGGGTGTACGTGCTAAACTACATGGTTTCCCAATATGTCATCAACCACCATAAACTACTGGGGAGGGGGGGGTCATCTGGCATCCCAGGTATTTTCCCTGTCTCATGCTGATTGGGGGTTGATATGGGTCTTCACTGAGCCTAACTGAGTCAGGGACACCTGGCACTGAGGATCTCTCCTGTTATTTGCAGATAAACAACTCAGCAGGGTGGGTATGTGCCTAGAAAGGCTCTGTGGGTTTTTTCAAGGACAAGAGTCATGCCCCCTTCCTTAGGACAGGCCTTGAGGTAGAAGCTGCTGTTACTTATTTATTTTCAAAAATGGAGTCACATCAGTTTTTCAGTGACTGGTGAGGTCAGAAGACTCTAGCAGAGTCTGGAATCACTGTCACCATGTAAGAGAATGTTCAAGGAGAGAGTGGTTCATTGCATCATACACTGTGAAGTTGGTTGATGGGGACCAAAAGATGACCACAGAATTTCACAATATGGCGATCACTGAGGCCCTTAGCAAGAGGGAAGAATTCTGGTTGGAGTGATTGAAGGGAAAGGAAAGGTGAAGAACTCACCTGTATATGTTGATGCTTTCAAGGGGAAGCCTTAGGGGCAATATTATCATTGAACAGAGCATAAGGAGACTCTAGAGGTATGAAGCAACCATGAGAAAGAGTCGTTTTAGAGTGGTGTTAACCTACCAAAGAAAAGTTATTGGACAAGGTTTGAGGTTTGTGGTTGAGTTTAGAATGAAGACTGATCAGTTTGGCTGTGAGTTTTTCTCCAGCCTAGTTCAGCACCGTGACCACAGTTGCTCAGTTGACAGAGAATTAGGTGTGACCATGTTTGGGGAATTAGCAAAATAAGGGAAAGAGAATGAGACAAAGGAGGACAGAGCACTTGTAAAGTGTGATGGGCAGTGGAGCTGAGGGTGGGTAAGAAAGGAAGGAGACTTCAGGGCTGTAATGGGTAAAGAGACTGGTAGAGTCCAGAGTGTAGGTCTCAGTGAGATTGATAATGGTTGGACTTGGAGATCTAATACAGGTGAAGCATCCTCAATGTGAGAACCCCAGATCTGAAATACTCTAAAATCTGAAACTTTTTGAATACCACAACTTGGAAATTCCATACCTGACCTCATGTGATGATAGGTTGACTTTAAAACATAGGCTTAGTAGAACTATTGTATAAAATCACCTTCAGGCTATGTGTATGAGGTGTACATAAAACATACATGAATTTCATGTTTAGTCTTGGGTTCCATCCCCAAGATATTTTATTATGTATATGCAAATATTCCAAATTGCAAGAAAAAAAAGTCCATATTCTGAAATACTTCTGGTCCAAGCATTTTGGACAAGGGATAATTAATCTGTAATAGGTCAAATAATGATGGATGGGCAGGGTATTTGAAACCTGCATGTGTTTGAAAGGGAGTGTAGCTGCTGCTGCTGTGAACACCAGGCTAACACACACATGTAGGCCTGGGGGACAAAGTTGCATGGAGAGAGAAACCATCAGAGGTTGAAAAGTCAAGGGTCAGAACCTCACCTTTATTTTCTGCTAGGCTATACATCTTAAAATGTTTTGATCCACAATATTCCAGAAAAATATATTATCGTATCTAGGATCCCTTTGATGGTAGGTAATATAAACTGACAATTTCTGTAACCAAACTTCTCTCTGTAGCAGAGAACCTGGTTTCCATTAACCAATAATCTATCCATCTTGTAGTCTAGGAATCCAGAAAGACTGTTCTCTTTCCCAATCTTGCTTTCAAAAATCCCTGGGAAGACAGTGAGTGGCTGATCATTGATTTCAAGGCCTACAGCAGAATCAGGGACCAGACAGCTTGGCTGGCAAAGTCCCTAGATATAGAGGTGTTTGGGGGCAGCTAAATCCATAAATGCCTATTACACATACTGGCTGGTTCACTTCATGACATGAGTAAGAAAGGCTCAGATGAGACCCACTTCATGAACAGACTCTAGTTGGAGAAGAATGAATACAATTTAGACTCCTAATCATTGTTTTTGGCATCTTTCGTGAGTGGCCTGGATCTTGTTATTAACTTACCTTTCCCACTGAGGTCACCAGGGAACTTAGCAGGCTGCAATTGTGTTGATCTATTCCAGGCCAAATATCTCTGTTGCCTAGGTGCCTGGGCTTATCTGTTATTTGTTTGTGTATAAAATCTTTTTATTGAAGTGTAATTAACATACATTTACAAAGCGCACAAATCAGAAGTGAATAGCTCCTTGAATTTTCAGGAAGTAAATGCACCAGGTAACCGGATAATAAAACAGGATCATTCTCTTGACCTCTTCAGTCACTGTCCCTTCCCTTAGCATAACCTCTATCTGGACTTTTTATATCTTAAATTAATTTTGTCTCAACCTTGATGTTTGCACAGGAGAATTCGGTATGGTGAGCAGGAGTTTTGGCAAATGGCCTATAGGTCTCTACTTCTTCTGAGCCTGAAATTCTTGCTGCTATTCTCCTTTCCCTCCCAGAGCAAGGAAGAATAACCCTCCAGCATAAACAACTACATTATGCTCAAAGGCTGCCAGTAATTATATAATGATATAAATTGACAGGACACAGGGTCTCCTATCCAGGCTTTTCCTTTGGTGTTTTGTTTTTGTTTGTTTGATTTTTTTTTTTCAAATATGAATCTCAGGAACATTTATAATAAGAGTCCTGCAGGGAGCAGCCTACTTAGAGGAGGGTTAATTGCAGAAGGTGATGTTTAATCTTTCATTTGTGTATCCATAATAGAGATGGCCCTTCTGATAAAGGTAACACATCTGACTTAAGTGCTCTTCTGTCCTCTGTTGCAGAGCAGGGCTGGGAGATGTCAGGCGCTGAGTCTGGGTTTTCCTGGACTCATTTTGAATTGATGGGAGAGGCACTTATTCCAGACAGGCAGGAGCATTCTAGGGGAGTTTCTATGGAAACTAACAATGTCAGATGAGATCAACGGCTGAATTCTGTTTCCTCCAAAGGCGGCTTAGGTTATATGATTTGGGATAAAAAGTTGGCCTGCAAGAAACAAAAGAATTTCTTTCCCGGGAATGGACCACTGAAATATGTTTTATTTACCCAACAGCACACAGATTGCTGCTGTTATATATTGGTCCAGTATGTCACCATGACACCTCTGTGATGGTTTTTATTTTAGTAACTTCTATAAAGAATGCCTTAATGACACATTTACTATGTCCCCAAAATATAGGTTGTAGGATAATGGGACACTCTCCCCTGAGTCTTAAGAGAGAATGAATGAAAATAGACTAGATGAAAGAATTGTAAAAGATAAGCCTTTCTGAATTATAGAATTTATTTCTCAGTTTTCTCCACTCTGTATTATATATTGGGATATAATTTACACATAAGAAAGATGTGCCGATGCTTGTTAAAAATTTTGCATCTGTGTACATATTCATATAACCGATTCTCAGATCAAGACGCGTATGAGTGTACGTTAAAATGATCATGTGCATGTCAAACGTACTCTTGTATATTCAAGCTTCTATTGACCTCTTGTGGTTAAGGAAATACATACATGCATACATATGTATATGTGTGTGTATTTCATATATATATATATATATATATATATATATATATAAATTTCTCACCCGTGCTGCTCATGTTGTACAGCAAACAACTTACAAAAACATCTGGAGCAGTTAGGTTCCTAAGCAGAGTTCAGTTAAATGAAGAGGGCTTGTGTGTGTGTGTCTTGGCAATGTGGTGTGGAATCCCTGAATCTGATCAGCTGCTTCAGCTATCCATGCATCCATTTACTCACCAAGTACTTATTCAACTCTTATTATTTATGAAGTGTTGTACCAGATATTATCATTTGCAATCATGGATCAGAGTTGGAACATGCCAGCCTAGAGTTTCTAGACAATGCAAATACTCAATTCAAAATCAGCATAGAGTGTTCTGAAGTCTGTAAGAGAGGTGAAGACAATGAGAGGGCCAAGCATCTGTTGGATGCTTGTTGATCTTGTGCATCTTGATGTATCTTGATCTGTGCTGGATGTTGAAGAAGAAGGGTTTGGGCCGAGGAGATGATGGGAGACAGAAAAGGACCATTAGGATGCAGGAAAAAAGAAGGAAGTTCTTTGGGTTTCAACACAAAGAGAAGTTAGGGGAGAAAGAGTGGGTGACCAAGATCAAAAGTAAGAATGACCCAGAATGTGATGAAAGAGTTTAGACTTATTCTAGTAGGAATGCTGCTCAGGGCATCACCTGGGATCTTCATAGAGATGGCCTAGCTGACCTGCTGCCTCAGCATCTCTGGGATGAGGCTCAGCAGTCTGATTTCACATGCCCTCCAGGTGGTTCTTAATGCATGCTCAAGTATGAGAAGCACCATCTCAGACCACAGCTCTTGAGAAGACAAACCATCGATATTGCCAAAGTTTGCCCAACACAAGAGGAATTCTAAGTGTTAACAGAAATTTTGCACAGAAATGAATGCTGAACTAAACACAGACCTGTGTCCTTACCATAAGATTCCCAACACCCCAGATATTCTGATGTAGATTATGAAATCCCCCCCCCCCCACACACACACACTATAAAGGGAGCCACAGTATTCAGGATTTTCCAAATTGTTTTTCCATAGAGTCCATTCTTTTCATTTGTCTCTTAGTATTTTTTTTTCTTGGTGGGGGATACCTGGGATTGAACTCAGCAGCACTCAACCACTGAGCCACATCCCCAGCTCTATTTTGTATTTTATTTAGATCCGGGGTCTCACTGAGTTGCTTAGTGCCTCGCTTTTGCTGAGGCCGGCTTTGAACTCTGGATCCTTCTGCCTCAGCTCCCCGGGACCCCTGGGATTACAGGCTTGCACCACCATACCTGGGGTCTCTTTTAGTGTTTTTAATAAGGACTAATGGAGGAATTAGTCTTTCTTGGGACACTCTTGGGGACATGTTAAGGTGGGCAGTGGTAAGCCAAGGAATGCTTTTCATCAGAGAAATGGAGTAGCCTGCTGCGAACAATGCTCTGTGAATAACTTTGAAAATTAGTTTTTTTGTGAGTCTCAAAGTAGAAGCTTCTTTCCAGATTTGGAAAGAAGGAAATAATGAGTTTAGCAGTAGACACTAGTAGAATGTCTTTCTGAAGTATTCCAGGTGAGATCTTGGAGCAACTGGATTAGAATTGTGGCTTGGAGAAATAGGAAGGTAGGATATTGCAGGAAGAACTTGGTGGCTGTGGATACATTGCTATTTTGGCATTCTGTTCCTAGGAGTTCTGCTGTTGCTTCCGCAAACAGCTCATGGCCCATGGAGATGGTTTCTGAAAGTAAAAGTGGTCCTTTGTTGTTTTTTACTTAAAGAAATCATCTGAGGTTACTGCCTGGTTGGTGGCTGCAGGCTGTTGCTGGGTGTATGCTGTGGAGAAAGGGGTGGAGTTGACATCTAGAGGGGACACCTCATCCCTGTGAGGTGTACGCCTGTGTCCTTGTCCTTGGACCAGAGCAGGAGCACTGGGGAATAGCATGTCCTTTGATTTCTAAATCTGATCTTACCCTCGGAGTCCTTTGTACAGATGGCAATGTCACCAAGCAATGCTTCATCTTTAGGCAGCTGCTGCCTTGACTGATATCACAATACCTGTCATTGTGATTTTCCAGGGCATAAAAGGAAAGTGGAAATTGTTAGCAGTTCCTCATTACTGAGGCTTTTTTTTGTGTAGTCTTTCATGTTTTAAATGATGGTACTCACAGGTAGTCAGAGTATATTTGAAGGGCTTTCTTTTATAGGTCTTAAAAAAGTGTCCTCCTGTGCCTCTGGATAGCCAACTTGGTCATCTCTGTTGAAATATTATTCAGTAAGGAAAATGTAACATTTTCACTTTTTAATAAGTATGACATATGCACATGTTTTTAAAAACATGTGGAGAGGAATAAAATGGATCAATTCTGCACCTCCCCCCCCCAAATTCGTGGAGACAATTACTATGTAGAGACTATTTCTGTTTTTATATCTGTGGTCATTGCAGTAACTTAAATTGTAATTAATCAATTGATCAATTTTTACATTGGCTATTTACCTATTAACGAATAAATATTTAATTAATATAAACTTTAAACTTGATTTTTGATACATGACTATAGTTTTTCTGTGAGGGGCCGATTTTAGTTTAAATAGCATGCTTAAACTTCTGCTTCTTGTTCTTCAATCTTTGAAATTTCATCTTGACTTTCCACCAAGTCAGATGATGTGTTGGGTCCACTGTCCTTCCCTGGAACTTTCTTCTTTTCACTCCCACTTCCTGTAACAGCCATCTTATCTTCACATTGTCAAGTGTTCTCACATTGCCTTTATTTCCCTCTTTCATGTCTTAATGTCATGGTATCTTTCTTTGCTATTATGATGGATTCACTAAAGACTAGAATTTAATGCATTACATAGTGTGGAGGAGAAAAAGGTTCAAAATTCCTGGTTGATGCTTCTTCACAGATTAAGAGAATAGTGGAGCAAATCTAACCAAATTACATGGGAGAGGGGGGCTTCAAAATTGAAGACCCAAAGACCCAGGAAAAGCTATTGTTATGGACAGTTGCACACAGACATAGGACTGGAGAATGAGGAGTCTGATTGAATAAACTGGGAGTAACTGAGTAGTGCCTCTTTGCTCTGATTCTTCTTGGGGTCTGGGTGCAGGGCAGGACTCCTCAGTGTTGAAGGTCTTGTGAAATTTGGAACACATAGGTCAGAGACTTTTTAAGACCATGCTTCTGGGGAGAAGAGTATGAGAAGGCCAGAGAGTGACGTCCAAGGTGCTGTGTTTTGGGATAGCATGTTCTCAAGCCTGACAGTAATATTAGTGTTAAGTACATCTCCTGATTTCCTTAACCAGTCTGTCTCCCTTTGTTCCTCTTCTTCCTGGTTGGCCTTTTCATCCTGCAACCCCAGTGTGTTGTAAATAACATCACCACCTCAAGCCTTCTAGCATTTGATTTTTCTTAACCATTATTAAGTCTTTTGTGATGTGTCTCTGCTGGATTTCTCCTTCTGTCCCCTGGGCCAGCCAGCTACCAGCCATGCCTACCCATGGTGACCTTCTCCTGTCATATTCTGGTCTGCAGTTTTCTCTGCCTTGATCTCTGTGTGACACACTCATCCTGGCTTATTTGTCTCTGTCTTCTATTCTTGTTTGCCATTGCCCCTTTCTCTGGTCTTAAGATGATCTGTTGGTTCTCTTCTTTATTCTCCACTTTCATTTCATTGGGGTCCTGGGGACTATAAAAGAAAGCAGAGGAGGAGAGAGGGGAGATAAAAATGAGTTCAGTTCAACAACCCTGGCCAGTTAGGTCTCCCTTTGCTGTCTACTCTGCTACATGTTGGACTCTTACATCTTTCTTCCTGGTTGACCAAATTGTTGGATTCACAGAAATATTATCCTTTGAATTAGTGACAATTCTTCCTCCATTTCCCTTAAGATTGTGGAATAAAAGGTAATACTGTGGAAAAAAAATTAGGCTTTGTGTTCTTTGAAATATAAGCAAATCTGGAAGTAAATGAAAAATTAAGTAGGAAAAACTTTGTGGAAGGTTTGGGTGTACTGTTTAATTACAATGGTAGCCTTGAATTCAGGCTTCCCTGATTTCTTTAATCCCAGCAATGATTTTTATGCCTGCAGTAAACACTTGTCACTTCTCTCCCCTCCTGACTGTTGATCTTGGCCATTTACATACCTCCTTTCCACTGTGAAAGAAACTGGAAATTGGTGAACCAGCCTGTCAATCACTTTTTTATATCCCAGGATGGCAAAACAGTAACACCCCCGCCCACACACAAACATATACTCAAAATTTTATGAGCAAAACCACTGAGCCAAAAGTAAAATAGGAACTGAGAAATTGGCCAAGCATGAAAGAAAAGGAAATGAAAGAACTGTAATTAGTGTTGACTAACACAGAATATGATGGCTCAAGTCAGGATAGCTGTTGGATGAATCAGCCGATACATTTAAAGCCTATGCCTGGAGTAGCCAATGAAATGGGAGGTTTTAAGCCAAGGGCATAGCAGGGGGTGCCAAAATGAAGATAGCTGTTTTCCTAGAGAGCAGGTTTTGGTAGGAGTGAGGCTTGTGGAAGCCTTCACAAAGTTAATAAGATGATGGAGGTAGCTGAGGTATGAGCAGAATGTCAGAACTGAATCAGTTATCACTGTCCATAGTAATGCTACATAGGCATGCCTCCAAAACCTTGGTTTATAACACTAAATATTTATTTTGGGGCACAAATTTATGAGTCAGCTGTGTATTTTTACTGGATTGGGTGAAATTCCTATGACCTTTGAGATCAGAGAGTGGGGTCAATTTGACATGGCCATCATGGATTGGGATGACGCTCAGCTGTGCTCCAGGTGATCTCTCAGGCTTTATCAGGTTAGTCTGGTCTAGTTCATGGCATCTGAGCAAGGCTCCAAGAGAAGAGGCAGGAAAGACCTCTTCCTCATTTCAGCGATCAAAACAAGTCCAGAAGCCAATCCCAGAACCAGAATGAGAAAAGACTTCAAGGTTACAGGACCAAGGGCAGGATATAAGGAGATAATTAATAGAAAGCGTAAAAGCAATCTGCCACAGTTTCTTGTACCCAATATTGTGCCTGGGGGAATTGGGCAGTTATATAGTCAGACTTGTGGGTCTGGGAGACTCACCAGGGCTCATAGGCTGGAGAAAATTCAGAGAATAAAATAGCAATAATCATGAGATAAGTTTTAAAGAAGGGGTGGAAGCCCTTTCAGACTATTCTTTAAGAATAAGCCGCAAGTTCTCTCAGGGGCAAATGAAACACAATCTTCTGCAAGGTAATAATTTATGTGAGTTTTAAAGAGGACCATTCCATCTGCAGGAATCTGATCCAGTACGAACAATGACCGACCTTGTAAGTTTAGGCATTTTCCAATTTACAGGTAGGTTGAGATAAGGGGACTTGAATGCTCAATGGGCAGAAATGAGACCCTTGTCCCCGTGTTTGCCCATGTCCATGTCATGACCTCGTGTTGTAGCCCCTCCTGGCAGTTTAACTGTGGTTTTTACAACTTGTAGGGGATTTTTCCACATGCTCTACCAGTCTCAGGGAATTGGAGTAGTGGTTCTCAAAGTGTGGTCTCCACGGGAGCAGCCTCTACATCAACTAGCAACCTTTTAGAAATACAAATTCCCAAGCACACCCCAGACACACAGAATGAGAAACTCTAGGAGTAAAACCCAAGAATCTGTGTTTTAACAGCCTTCTGGGTCATTCTGCTGCTTGAGTGGTTTTTGAGATAGTTGAATTGAAATTTTGACAGGTTTATAAGGAAAGACTGGCAAGAGAGGTTTAGCAAATAAAAAAATTCAAGGCATCCAGTTATATTTGACTATAAGATCAAATTTTGTGTGCAAAATTTTCAATATATGTCCAATGTAATATTTGAGATATACTTAACACTAAAACATTGTTTCTTGTTAATCTGAAAATCAAATTCAACTGGGTATGGTGTATTTTATCTAATGACTTTAGAAAGAGTTCTAGAAAAATTGCAGATTCCAAGTATGGTCAAAATCGTTATCAGGATAGAAATTCTAGAAAGAAAGGTTAAAAACTGACTTGCTCTGAGAAGAGAGCACTGGTGGGATTAATAGGTTGGAGGGTTTTATTTAAAGGGAAGCTGCTGAGTTATTCTTCATGGCTACTCAAATAAACCTAGAAGAAATTTTGCTTAGGATAAGGCAAGACTTCCTGCCAATAAATGACTTCAGTGGGGGTTCTGAGTGATTTTGTGATTCTCTATGGTAGTCCATGCATTTGGAAATTTTATGTGATTGTTATGCAGCCAGTCCTCCAACTGGCTTTTTTGAAGGAGCAGTTTAGAGAGGCATTTGCCCACAGGAGGTTGGAGAAGATGATTTCTCAAGGCCCTTTGTGACTTCTCTAAGATTATATGAATTTGCAACTTTTGTGTTCTTGTGGGGTTTTTTTCTTTTTTTAAGTTCATAGTCTTTTTTTTATTCTTTTTTTTATTTTTAATTTTTTATTGTGGGTTGTTCAAAACATTACAAATTTCTTGACATATCATATTCCACACTTTGATTCAAGTGGGTTATGAACTCCCACCTTCACCCCATACACAGATTGCAGAATCACATCAGTTACACATCCATTGATTTACATATTGCCATACTAGTGTCTGTTGTGCTCCGCTGCCTTTCCCATCCTCCACCCTTCCCCCTCCCCACCTCTCCCCTCCCCTCCCCTCCTCTCTCTCTACCCCCTCCACTGTATAACCCTGAGGGTCTCCTTCCAATACCATGCAATTTCCCTTCTCTCTCCCTTTCCCTCCCACCTCTCATCCCTGTTAAATGTTAATCTTCTTCTCCTGCTCTTCTTCCCTACTCTGATCTTAGTTACTCTCCTTATATCATAGTCTTTTGATTTTATTTTCCTTCCCAAAGCCAACCTTCCAGATAAATTTAAAAAGTGACTTTGTGATTAAAAAAAAAATCTGCACTTAAAGAACATATTTAAACTTTTTTGCAAAACAACAAAAAGTCTACCTGAACACTCCAGATTTTATTAATCATCAAATAAACTCAGCAGAATTCTGAATAGACTGACTAAACTGTTGTTCTACCAAGAGCTTAGGATTTATATGATCTCTAATAATACAAGATAACAATTAATGAAGACTGTGTTCCTGGCATGTTCTTATATTTCCCATGGGAAAATTCACTTAAGCCTCACAGCAACCTATGCAATAGTTCCCATTTTACAGATAAGAAAGTTGAGGCACCAGTTAGCTTAAGGTCACATAGCTAGGAAGTGGCATGGCTGGAATGTGAATCAATGTGTTCCAGTGCTAAAGCATTCTCTTAAGAAACCTTCTAAAAGCCAACCTTCCAGTTTAACTAAAAAATAAAATCAAAAAAGACCTGAATCTATGTACTCTGAGCTTTCAGAGGTTGTTATAACCAAAAGCCAGTATTCAGTAGCAGTTCATCATCATGCATGGGAGAAGCATTTGTCCTTTGTGAGCAATAACGTCCTGTCCTTTTCTGTGACCCCTAATCTTGAGGTGTTGTCTTCATATCACAGGAATCTTATTCTGTGGTATTACTGCATCTTAATCATGAACCATTTCTCTTTCTCTACTCAGATGAACTTTCCCACATCTTCAAGAAACACCATCCCCAAGAGAATTGGGCTTCATTTCCCATTGCACATTGAATTCAATTAAAATGCTATAAGAGAATGCCGTATAATGTCACAGAGAATATAATGACATTTCCAAAATATTTTTGAGAAACTTGAACTCTAAATCAATTTAGTTCTGCTAGTAAGGGCAAAGATTTAGTCATGGAAAATTTTTAATCTGACTGTGAATTTTTAACCAAAACCATGGATCCGATTGAGATCAGTTACTTTCAGAAATTTATAGTTTGAAGATGAAAAATCAGGTAATTTTTCTTAAAATTGGTAGGTTAAACAAGGTGATTTTGGCTAGATTCAATGCACAATATTTGTCAACACTTGATTGAATCATCAGATGATAAATCCCAAGCTCTTGCCAGAACAACAGTTTCATAAGTCTATTCAGAATTCTACTGAGTTTATTTGATGATTTAGAAAATAAGGAGTGTTCGGTGGACTTTTTGTTATTTTGTTAAAAGCTTTAAATATGTTCTTTAAGTGAAGTTTCCTTTTGAATTTGCAAAATGATATGCACTCAATTTTGTAGTACTTGCATTTTGACAGTAAGTGGTAATGGGTGCTATTTTCCCTTCTATAAAGAAAATGCACTGTGTTGCCTACATCAGTGGCATTGAACACGAAGCATTTATTATTCTTCATGAGTTTCTAGGTGCACTGAGAGTTCAGAGGAAGTGGCCCAGACTTGATTGATCCATCTGGCTCCCTCCTATGTCTGTGTCACCGGATGCATTGCTGGTGGCTGTCTGATCAAAGACAGCCTCTTCCTTCGTACTTCTGGGAGTTGGCCAGTTGTGGGGTGAGGATGGGAAGACTGACCCACAACATCTCATCATCCAAAGGCTCATCTACACAGGCCTGTTCACATGGTGGAGGCAGGATTTGAAGAGACACAGATTCTGGAAATAGGCACATTCTCTTTGGACAGAGGGTAGGAATGCGTATGAGATCACTTCTGTTGCATTCTGTTGGCCAATGCTTGTCTCAAGATCAGTCCAGATTAGGGGACAGGAAGAAATAGATGTCCCTTCTGGATTGGAGGATCACAGAATCCTGTGATAAGAAGTGGTGTGGTAGGTCAAAAAATATATATAAATAAATAATGTTACTGAAATCTACCTCAAACCCCTGGAGCTTATTCATGAATGTTACTTATGTGGCAAAGCATGAACTTGAGTTAAGGATTTTAGAGTTAATAGCTTTTTCTGAATTATTCATATGGAACCTAAGTGCAATCACATGTGTCCATATGAGAGAGAAGCAGAAGGAGTCTGAGGGAGACCCACAGAAGGCAAGAAGGTGATGTGAAGATGAAAATATAGACTGATGAGACCGCAAGAAGAGGTCTCATGCCTCCTCTGAATGAAGGTAGCTGCAGGAGATAGAATCTTCCCCAGAGCCTGTGAAGGCAATGTAGCCATGTCAGTACCTTGATTAAGGACTTGTGGGCCCATAACTGAGAATAAATTTCTATTGAGTTTAAGCCATGTGGTTTGTGATGATTTGTTTTGGCATTCTGGGGCAACTAATACAGGTGTGGTTACAGGGAGGGGTAAAGAATTGAAGACATTTCTCAGTAATCCACATTTGAATCTAGTAGTTCTATATAATGATTTTTCACTTAATATAAAAAACATTTTTACATATTATTACAAAGCTGTTGAAAATAGCATTTTAAATAACTGCATAATACCCAACACATATTTAATTAATGTAGCTAAACATTTCCGTGTCAGGGACAGTTCTTTCAATTTTTCTAATGAAGCCATGTGCATGAGACACCATAGCTTTGTATCCTGGATCATTGGTCAGTTTCTCTCTTGCCACCTTTCTCCATCAGGCCTATGGTGTTTTTTGGTTGAAATCATTACTCTATCTGTGTGCATATATGTATACATACATATATATGTATACATATGTACACATACACATACACTCAAAGTTTGTGCATGTGTATGTTTGTACTGTAATTAAAACTCATTTAAAATTGTGTTCATTTGGAACTCTGGCAGTTTTTTTTTTATGTAGTTGACCTTTTTACTTTTCTATCTTATATCTTCTAAGCCACCTAAGTCCTCTTGGCTGTGAACCACAGCCAAGAGTTTGATTGAAACTAATATGGAATTTGTAAATGTTCTAATATACCAGGTTAATTTAAATAGTCTCTTGATATAGGATAAAGAAATAATTTGTAAGATTAGGATTAAATGTGGTAATCACTTGAAGTTTACAGAGCAGTATATGGTTTTTTTGATTATTAATTTTGGCATCTTTTATCAGAGTATACAAGGATCTGGCTGCTTTTTAAGTGGAATTAACTTAGGAAAAATTACATAAAGTGTTTTTATTATTTTTTGTGCTTTGTTTTATTGAATGGAAACCTTTACCTGGTGAATCCTTCGACACTGAGACTTATCCCTTTATTTTGAATTCAGTGAGTGTCACAGGCATGTCTCCAATGCCTTACAGCCCATCTTCAAGGCTGGTTCCTTCAACAAGCTTTCTCTGACATCCTGTATTGTTTTCCTATTGCTTCAATAGACACCTATCACAAAGTGAGTGGCTTAAAACAACAAACTTTATTATCATACAAATACAGATATTCAAAGTCCAAGACGGGTCTCACTGGGTCGAAATCAAAGGGTCCATGGGCTGTGCTCCTTTCTAAAGTCTTCAGAGGAGGGTCTGTCCTTTCCTTCTTTTTCCTTCCTCAGAGGCTGCCTGCATTCTAAGTCCTGTGGCCCCATTCTGTCTTCAAAACCATCAAATCTTTCTTACAGTGTCAGCTCTCTGTTTCTTACTCTTCTGTCTCCTTCTTCCTCATTTACAGACCTTTGTGGTTACACCAAGTTGGGCTGGATAATCCTGGGTAATCTCTTTATAGGTCAGCTGATTCTCAGCCATAATGCCACCTCTAACCTGTGCTCCCCTTGGCTATGTAACATGACATATTCACTAGTTCTGGGCACTAGGAAGTGTGCATCTTTAATGTCTTCTGCATGCCCTAAACCACAAAAGTTCCATGTGCCTTTCAGAAGATTTTAGTGAAACACTGTCTCAACTTACTATTATTCAAAGGTATGTTTTCTTTCCCTTTTAGATTTTAAACTATGGAAGATGAAGCTTAGTGGTCGAGTGCTTGCCTGGCATGCACAAAACCCTGGGTTCAATTCCCAGCACCTAAACAAATTCACTATGCAAAAGACACTACCAAAGACTTGGAAGGCTGAGTCAGTAGGATCACAGTTTTGAGGCCAGCCTGGACCACTTGGCCTTTCCTTGTCTCAAAATAAAAAGGGCTCAGTGGTTAAGTACCCCTGAGTAGTGTTGGAAGGGCAAATTCCCTCTCTCTGTTTGACCCAGGATATCCATCTTCTCCTGTCTTTGACATCAGTGATCTTCATTCTCAGGTCTTTGAACCTGAACTGGGACTTATACACTGCTGTATTATACACTGCTTCTTGTATGGGTAGGGACCACCCCAGTTTTCCTAAGCCCCGGTTTGCAGACACACACACACACACACGCACGCACGCATGCACGCACGCGTGCGCGCGTGTGTGTATGTGTATATGTGCATATATATAATATATATATATATAATTTAACTGAATATCCACACAATTATTATTTTGATGCATAACCAACATAAAAAAAAATCATCAGTAAGATATTTTATAGTCTTTATTCCATATATTAAGTCTGTATTTGATGCTGATGGCACATCTCACATCAGATGCTGTTTATCAGATATATTTGATTTTTATTTAGGTCCCATAAAAGTGACAGTTGAGAAGGTATCCCCATATGTAAATTGTCTCATGTATAATTAAATTAAAAGTTTACTGATATATTCATAACACTGATATATTCATCAGTATTAGCTTTAAGGGAGGAAGGTCTCTGTAATGGTTAATTTTATGTGACCTCTTGATTGCGCTAAGTGTTGCCCAGTTAGCTGGTAAACATTATTTCTGGGTGTGTTTATGAGACTGCTTCCAGAAAAAATTAGACTGAATGAAGCAGTTCACTCTTACTAACATTTAGTCCTTTGAGAGTCTAAATAGAATAAAATAGTGTTGGAAGGGCAAATTCCTTCTTTCTCTTTGTCCCAGGATACCATCTTCTCCTGTCTTTGACATCAGTGCTGCTCATTCTCAGGCCTTTGAACCTGAACTGGGACTTATACTCTCCTAGTTCTCAGGCCTTCTTGTTTGCATAGGGAACACCCCAGTTTTCCTGAGCCCCAGTTTGTAGATAGCAGACTGTGGGACTTCTAGACTTCCATAATAGTGTAAGCCAATATTTCTCTGTATCTCACTATATATTTATCCCATCAGTTTTTTTCCCCTTTGTAAAACCTTGGATAATATAGCAATTGTTTGAGAACCACTGGTCTAGACCAATCCTGATGCATCTGCTCAAATCAGACACATGGTAACCTGAGCAATGCTGTAATACAGGCTCCTGGGTGATCAATCAACAGTGGTTTCCATACTTATTTCCCTCTGACCTGTGGACATTCCCTGTAGAGCAGGGGATCTGGCTGACATCTGCTATACTTGCTGGAGTCACACATTTGTGTACTTTTCCCACTCACTCTCTGGCTAACTTTACTTCCCTGACAGTCTTCCCATTGCTCACCTTTCCTCAGTCTCCCAAGGTAGCTGAGAGGTTAGGGCTCTGGCTCTTGCAGAGAAGACCCAATCTGGAAGGCCATCAAGGACTGCCAGTTTCTTCCAGGACTCGTCCACTCTAGCCCCAGTGAAAATGCCTCTGTCTTTTCTGTTGCCTTGTTATTTATGGAATCTGCACCATGTTCTGTAGACAGTGGCCTTTTTTTTTTAGTGCTCTCCTTTCAGAGGGCATTTTTCACATTTCCAGAATTGATTTCTTTTAGGCGCTCATGATTCTGCTGTTGTTTTCCTCATTACGCTTTTCTTCCTCCTTGATAATATGTTCAAATGGGGTAGACAGGAAGTTTGTCCATTTAAAGCAGCTCAACTCCATGAAACAAAAGTTAAATGTGGTGTTATGACCACCTCTGGGTGTAATGTCCGCTGTTGATGTACACTTCTCTGGACCCCTGAACACTGAGAATATATTCACACTTCAAAACATAGACTTGCACATTTAGACACCTCTGTTGCAAAGTAGACTGGCTGAATTTCACTCCTGGGAGGGAACTTTAGAAGGACATGTTTGAAAAAAATAATTACTACTCTACTAGGAATCTTCAACCAAGATACTCTGTTCAGTGCAAACAAATCCATGTTAGAACAGAGGTGTGTTCATGTCCTTTGAACTCAAGAACAAAGGGACTGACCAATGGCCTTGTAGAAATCTAACCTGTTTTCTTGGTAGAGAAGCTTCTGTACAAAATGCATTGCTATCATGAATAACTGTCCTTGAATCTACTAAAAGAACTTCTCTAAAATGTAGGCTGTATAATAAGTGAAATAGTCACATACTTGTTGGTATTTATTTGAAGAGAACTACATTTTAAGACAAACCCTATTAACTTCTGGAAATTTTTATTAAAGTATAAATGTTTTTTTTTTTTAAATTATATTCTAAAAGAAGGAACAACCATTTGAAGAAATTTAGGAGTCAGCTGACAAAATAGGTTCTTTGGCTTTCATTTGAAAATTCTGTCAGTCTTTTAACTGTATGGATCCTGTGATTTAAATGAAAAAGGATTCCTTAGAAAATAGAAGTTTCAAAATTCAAAGTTGTGATGTAGGGCTTAAAATATTGTTTTACTAAAATATCTATCAAATTTGCATAATTCTCTACTACTTATGTTGTAATAAAAAGCCAATACAGTAAATTCTCCATGAAATTTTTGAAAGTTTGGCACAAATTGTCCATAGTCTATTAAAAAGATGCTCCAAGAAATATGGTCCATATGCCTCAAGTTATGGACTCCAAAAGAATAGAAGTATACTCTAGTATGAGAGTTAAGACATACCATGAGGAAACAAACACCTTACATTTTGTAAGACCAGTAAAATTTTGACTCTTCTGCAATCAAATACTTTATCTAATAAAAAGAAAATCATCTTAATATACATAAGTCTACTAAAATATGTATTCCTGCATGTGTAATGAAGTCTGTCTAATTTACATAATAATATGCATGACTTGTGAGTGTACTATACCATGCTCTGGTCACAGAACTTTGGCAGATGCTCTCACCATCTCTGTGGCCCCAGGCAGATACTTCAGTCACGTTTGACAGATGTGAAAACAGAGACTAAGGGAAGAGCTGTATATACAAAGTCAGCAGAATGGAAGAATTGGAAATTGGTCTTCTTACTCCTGAGCAGGTGTGCTTTTCACTGCAATATGCTTCCTTATTTCTGAGGGCTGTCAGTCAACAGGGTCCAAAGCATGCTGGGCTTTCAGACCTCAAGGAACTGTAAGCAGATTGAATCTTCTGTGGTAGACAGACTAGTCTAAAAACTCCTCTTCTCTCCTATTACAGATTCTCTGTTTCTTTGTCCACGATTCTAAAGGCAGTAAAACTTTGACAACTGGGGATGTGATTATGGCTCAGTGGTAGAGCATATGTGAGGCAAGGGGTTTGATCTTCAGTATCACATAAAAACCAATAAAATGCAAGTATTATGTCCATCTACAATGAAAAAAAAATTTTTTTAAAAGCAACTTTGTGATAACATATTTTTCACAACTTTGTCATAAATGTGGGGGCAAAATCATGCCTGAACTAACAGACTATATATAGTGTCTGTGTATCCCACTTAGTGTAGATAGACAGGGGTTTCTCCCCATAAATACTTACATACTTGAAAATCAGTAATGTTTTTCTGTTAATGACTGGTTGATAAATATTTGGGGCTCTGTGGACCATACTTTCTCTGTCACAGTTGCTCATCTCTGCCATTGTAGCATGAAAACAATCATAGACAACATAAATAACGATGTGGCTGTGTTCCAGTACAATTTTATTTGCAAAAATAGATAATAGACTGGACTTGGCCCATGGCCCAGTTTGTTGTCAACCCCTCGACCAAGGGGTAATGTCAAAATCTGTTGGGTCATTGAATAATGATGTATGATAGATAGGTAGGTAGGTAGGTAGGTAGGTAGATAGATAAATGCCACATTAACTTCCTAAATTCCAAAATATGACAGCTGTCAAGGGATTTGGGTAAGGGACCATGGACTTGGTTCTAAGATTAAAAACACAAAACAGTTTTGTAAAGGAGAAATTCATCCCTATTATGGTCAAGCACCAAAGTCTTTATATAAAAATGACTGGAGGGGCAACTAAGGTTCAGATATTGCTAATGTTATCATCAGGAGTGAGTTCTGTGAACCACAAAATATTTAAATGCACAGATTCTCTTTATTTATCCACAACTGAAAGGTAGGTAATCCAGCGCTACTTCAAGAGCGAGGCAATTCTCTCAGAGATTCAGCGTCTGACCATATTTATTCTCCAGTATCCTTGGTTGATAAGCCTTCATTCTGATACTTATTGCCTCCTGGTTGCAAGATGGGTGCAGCGTTTCCAGGGTCACATACACACTCCCAGCCTAAAGAAAAAGAAGGAAGCATAGAGAAGTATATCTTAGAGATTTGAAACTTAACTCCCACATCTTTGCATGTTTTATGTTGGATTAATTAGGGTCACAAGGTTTCCCTTCGTTGTAAGGAAGACTTAAGAAGGTTTGTTTTTTGCTTTTTTTTTTTTTTTTTGGTGGATATCATTTTCATCACCCGCTAAAATCAAGAGAAAGGATATTGGGTGGGCAAGTCACACATCGGCTGTCCAGGTATCTGTTTTTGTTTTGGTGACTTTTATATATCATTACAGATATTAATATTGTATCATCTTCTCCCCTGGGCAATATATCCTTTTAAGTATCCTCAGCATTAGCAGCTTGTTTTCCATCTGAGTCAGAAAATTAAATAACATTATTCACATTTTTATGTAAATGTTATATAATATGCATGTATAATCACTTGAGAATCCTCTTCTTCAGAAATATGCTTTCCTGAGGAAATTTTAGTTTTGGAGGACTCTGTTGAGATGTGGACCTTAGGATGTCCGTTGGCAAAGTTTGAAGCAAAAGCACGGTTAAGATAAATGGAAGGCAACCAGCACATTAAACTTGAGAGCAAGTCTCTTCTGATGGAGGATGACTGTACCTTCCAGCCAGATTTTGTGATTGTAGAGTACTTTAAAAAAAAAAATGGTTACTCAGTAACTTTCTTAAAATATGAATCCTGATACAAGTTTGGCAGAAAAGCAATTTAATAGGCACATAGAGACCATTTTAGTTCTTCCTGTGTATCTTGGGATTCTTCTCTTCCCCCAGCCCCCTACAGTATTCTTTTTCTGGAAACAGGACACTTAACTTGTTCTTTGGCATAGACTACCATAATAAGGAAAGATGACGATACTTCCATAATTATAATTGTGTTTCTGCTTTAGTAAGATGTGCTAAAAGTGTATAAATGGGAAGAGTATGAAAATCAAACGTATCCATTTATTGTTGAGACTTGAAATGTATGTGAAATTTTATTCAACTAAATTCTGCAATACTGAGTTAATTCTAATATTTCAATATAGTCATTATGAATGAGTATAACTATGACTCTTTATAAGTCAGATAAATCCTGACCCTGAAATAATGCATACTAAACCCTTATCTGTCATATTCTTAAGAATTTTAGTAAGAAAATTTGATTGTTATTCCAAAAGGCACATGGATTAGAGATATCATGATTAAACTATTTCTGAGGTGACCAGCAATTGAATGACCCTTGTTTGGATGAGTAGAAATGAAGAAGCCATGTATGTTCTTATTTGGATCTGTGTATCTCTTTGGCTTCTAGATCATGCAGTTATATGATAGAACCATCTGGAGTCAACAGGTATTGGAAAAAAGTAGGCAGGTAAAAGAGAAGACCCAACTTGAGCAAACTTGCCAACTGAGATGGAAGAAATAGAAGTAAATCAAGAGATCAGCTTTTAAAATTTTATCATCAGGAAGGTCAGGTTGATTCGTAAAGACAGAAATAATTCAAGATCAAGAAAGACTTCCTGACTGATGAGAATCAATAAATAAATTAAGGAAAAAAAAGAGTTCCTGGAGAATTAAGTATGACTGCTAACTTAAAAGAACAAAAAAAGAAGGCCCAAAAGTATAATGCTTGAAATAAAAGGTTAGGAAATTTCCAGAATACAACAAAAAGAACCCCAAGAATTGGAAAATATGAATGAATAGTAGAGACATCAGGGTGGTCCTGCATCTTCCAAATGAGGGTCTGGAAGGAGAAACTGAAAAAGAAGTAGAAGAAATAAAGGTATGCACTGCACACCAACTTTTACAATTCTTTTAATCACCAGACCCTGAAAATGCAGAATAGGATGAGTAAGAAGAAGAATAGTAATGGTTTGGGTCTAAGGGTGCAGCCCTTGCCAGGCAGGTGAGAGGCCCTGGTTCAGCCCCTGGTACAGGGGCAGGATATCAGTATAAGTACATGTGAGTGGACAAGTAACTAAATGGATGGTATTGTAGAGTACCAAAGAATACCAAGGAAAAGAAAAGGAGAGGATTCTGATAAGTTTCCAGAAAACAGGAGTAAGGTGAGGCCTTACTCCTAATTTCCAGAAAATAAGAGAACACCTTTCATTCTCTGGAGGGAAAATAATTTTTAAGCTGCAATTCTGTTCCCAGCAAAACTATTCATTTAGTGGTAAATGATGATAAAAGCACCTTCAGGCAAATGAGAATTAAAACTTTTGATCACCTTTTGACCATTCCTACAAGAATCAGTGCAGTGGAAAACTCAGCAAAACAGTAAAGGGAAATAAGGATTACAAGAAAGCTAAGCCAAGGCATACCATTTAGAAAAGAAAATAATTCCAAGACAAAGTTATTCAGCAATTTTTTTCTGAAGCTATAAAAATTAAAAATAGGATTTTTAGAGAACTTTAAAATACTAAAAGCAAATGAAGTTCTGTATGAGAAAGGGTGATATGAGGGAATGTTCTCAGTGATCTGCTATAGTTCTAATATTGAAATGAGGCCTTTCTGGTCTCGGTTTTCCTCAGTGTTCTTTGAGCAGCACAAATTTAGGGACAGCCTTTGGCCTTCTCTCAGCATCCCAACTTTAATACTTGCTTCTGCAGAGCATTCTTATATAATTTTCATATTGTAAATGTTATTTTCCAAAGGGGGGAAAATCTAGGTGTAAAAAAACCAGTTATGGTGCAGAACATGGTATAAATAATACAACTTAGACCATGTCAAAGCAATGGTTTTCTAGAGAAAGGTTGAGAGGTAAAATGGGAAAGAGAAGTAAAGTGCAGGGCCCCTGATTCCTCACTGCACAGACATGGAGGACACAAAAGATGGTCTCAATTTGGTGGGTGAAGAAAAGAGAGGTTTAAAAAACAAAAAGCTTTTGAAGCTCTAAAAGTCTACAGAATGGGAGGCAGTGGAGTGAGCATATAGTCAAAAGATGATTTGTAAATTGAAACCTCAGGTAGGAGGTTGAGCGTATTTTCTGGAGCCCCATTTTCTAACACAGTAGTTACTAGCCACCTGTGGGCTTTGAACCACTGAAGTGTGAATATGCAAATATCCAAATTGAGATGTGCTCTAAGTGTGAAATATATAAACCAGATTTCAAAGATGGTGTGAAAAAAGAATGAAAAATATCTCAAGAATTTTTATACTGATTACATATTATACTGATATTTTTGATTTATTTGATTAAAATATATTATAAACTATTCATTGTAACCTTTTTCTTTTGTCCTTGTCTTTTTTCCTTTTTCTTGCTGGAGATTGGTTGGACCCGGGTTCTCATGTACACTAAACATGTCCTGTGCTACTGAGTTATACCTCAAGCCCATATGGTTTTTAAATTGACTACCAGAAAGTCATCTTGTGCTTCTGTTGAAAAATTCTTTATCTAGAGAAATTGGGGTACATTGGAAGTTGAAAATCAGAAAAATATTTGTTCATTTATACCATTGTGGAGGTATACTGGGATATAATGGAAAGAGGCTTTTTGTTTTTAACTTTTACATTTTTTAGAAAATTATTTGTATTGATATTCTAAAGGTCCAAAAGAATATTTGCAAAATATATGAGAAGCATGGGAAATAATAATAGACAACCTTAATCACCACTCAGTTTAAGGAAAAAAGAAAATGCTATTGACTTTGAATCAATTTCCCCTTTCTGTAACAGACTACTAGGTTTTTATAATTTTAATAATAATTAAAATTTTTTTAAAAACCTGTGTGTGTGTGTGTGTGTGTGTGTGTGTCTGTATGTGGTGCTGGGGGCTGAATCCAGGGGTTCTCTACCAATGAGTTGCATTCCAGCTCTTTCTATTTTTTATTTTGAGGAAGAGTTTCCTGAAGCTAGTCTGGAACTTGCAATCCTCTTATCTCAACCTTCTGAGTCACTGGGATTACAAGTGTGCACTACTGTACCTGGCAAAAACAACACTTTTTAAAAGGAAATTTCTAAGAAGTTGACATTTTATACAGTTGTATTGATGTTGTTTGTTTGGATAATGAGGTAGTATTAAATTTTAGAATGTGAGTGCCATTTAATTTAACCTTTCTCTTTGAAAAAATGTGAACTGGTTTTCTGGAAACCAGAAATTCCAAAGAAGGATGTACAGCTTAATGTTATCTTAATTTTTTAAAAGGCATATATATGTTT
Source organism: Marmota monax (assembly GCF_021218885.2). NCBI lineage: Eukaryota > Metazoa > Chordata > Mammalia > Rodentia > Sciuridae > Marmota > Marmota monax. The sequence goes on along the minus strand of NW_026695222.1, from coordinate 4,549,199 downwards.
ATGTATCTTTATACATATACCTGTATATGCTGATGATACCAGTATTGAGAATCAGGATCAGGCCCTATTTCTCTGGTGTTGATTAAACACTGGAAAAAAGCTGAGGCAAGCCTAAAAATGTTTTATTTAAATGATAGCACAGGGAGATAAAGACAGATTTCTCTGTAAAGGAGGGGGTCCAAAGCTGGTGCATGGAGCTGGGTGGGGGGAGGTGGTGTCCTGCTCCTTTTCTAGATTTCTGATTTCCTTTCTTCTCATGCCCCCTCTGCCTTTTATCTTGCCTTTGTGACCAAAAGGTGGAATAACCATGTGTGGGAAAGGAGCCCTCCAGGGGTACCCAGGGGGTACTCAATAACAACTCCTTGCTGGAAGCAGGTAACCTTGAAAACAAATAGGTTGGAAGAGGGGGAAGTGCTCTGGAGGTATTAGGATTTTATTTCACTTTGAATCAGCCCTCATCTTTCTGACCCAGTCATTCATTCACTACCTACAGGAACTGTGCTTTTTCTCCCAGTCTTACTGATATTCCCACATACATTTGTGTGACACAGGAATGTGTGTAGCTAAAGATATACAATAACAGGTCATAGTGCTGATCTCTCAGAAGTCTTAGAAGGGCACGGGGGTGGGGGAAATGCATATTCCTTTATAAATTTTTGTGGAAAGATGATCATGTAATTATAATTTTGATTACTTAGTTTTGAGCCTTTTCTGTACTTTCCAAATAAGAAGGAAGTATAATTGATGTTGAGATATGTTCTAACTGTCCGTACTTTCTTAGAACAGAGCACATTGCCTTAGAAGGTAGGAGGCAATGCTTTCTTTATTTTTAGAAGTAAAAAAGAGGATAAGCTGCAGAAAAAGTATGCATGTCATCCTTTTTCTCCTTCTCCACCCCAAATATATTTGTCTAAGAGAAAAGTATCAGCACCTTGAAACCAACCCTAAAATCCATTGCTTACCCTATCCTTTTAGTCTAAGGCACTTCTAAAGAATCCAGTTGTCATACTCCTGAGCACTTCATTTCCTATACATGGTTAACAAACCATGTGAACAGATCACGTTAATACAATGAACTTATTCCAACAGGACAATCAGAGCAGAGAGGATTCAGGAATCAGTGTTTATTTTTGCAATGTGGACCACGTATCTATTTGGGTAATGTTCACTTCACTATATGCAAATGGATTGAGAAGATTCTAGAAAACTCAATGTTACAAATAAGAAATTAAATACTTCCTGTAATTCTGTCATCTAAATATAATTACTACTAATATTTTATATATTTCTATTATTTTAGACATATGTATGTGTGTATATATGTGAGTGTATATGTGTATCTATTTTTATGAACTGTTTTTCCAAAAAGGCATTTTGTTGTGAGTTCTTTTTCATGACTTTGAATATTTTCTGTAAGATAGTTACAGTGACTCTGAAACATTGTTTTGAAGAAATCAATTAAAATATTCTGTTTAAATTGGGAGTGAATATATTGCCTTTTTATTGTGGTTGAGATTGAACATATTTATTCCTCTATAACTGATTCTGTAAATAAAATGATAATGAAATGTTTACCTTGTCATAATCAATAGCTGTTTCCCTAGCTATTAATATTAGGTGAATGGAAGTCTTCCCTGTGGACATGGAAACATAATGAAGGCCTCATCACTAATGAGAACAATCTGGTTCTGTACTTTGGTGCCTACCAATATGTGAAAATACAGTGATTTTGCTAATGCAGAATGACATGGAACTGTAACCCTGTATCTTAGGACAAAAATGAACCTGTATTCTGGCCTTATCTCAAGGAGGCAGAAGGTTGCAGTTTCTTTTTTTGCTGTGTTGTTTACCTGTATGTAATGACTCATTTGGCATAAATTAGCATTATCTAGGTGAATTTCACCTGTGTCAATTCCCACACTTGTCATAAAAGATGGGTTGCAGTAGTTGTTTTGGAAAGAGAGGATTGAGATGTGTGTCTTTGATGGACAAGAGGATGAATGGGGGGAGGGAAGGATCCACATGGGGGGAATCCAGGAGCTGGTACCATTGGAGGACAGCTGCTAAATTGTGTTAAAACAGGGAGGATCTGATACATTTGAAGGATCATAATAAGAAAGAGTGTGATAAAGCAAGATGGGTAAATGAAAGAAGTGATCAAATGGGTAAGTGAGCTAACAGAGCCCAAAATGTATAAAAATCATAGCTCCTGCTCTGCACAGCCATGGGTCAACCACTTCTCTCCCATAAGGCAGGATGGAGCTGCTAGCATAGAGAGGAGTGACAGGAGACAAGGAGGGGTTTCTTTCTACTTGGCATATAGGGGAGAATAAGAATGAAGAAAGCAGGTTAAATAAATAGAGCCTCCTTATCAGAGGAGTTTGGAGAGTTGACACCCTCCAGCATTCCTTGAGGAAATGAAGGCTTCTTTTAAATTGATGTGCAGAAAGCCACAGTTTTTCACAGGAAGTCCCGGGAAGCTGTGGAGCACTGTTGGATGGTCACGGCCGATTAGATGGAAGACAGTTAGGAACGAACCAGAGGAGGGCTTTTGAGATGACTTCTTCCACCGGTGCCTGGCTCTTTTCCTCTGGCAGGCAATTGTCTTATTTAGGCTTTGGCTGAGTGCTTTCCCCTACCCTCACCAACCTCCCTTTTGAAGCCGTTTCTACTGCAAATTCAGAGTGCAGAATGAGACTGGATAGAGCTGCCTGTGCTTCAGAGCAAACCCCTTTCTGAGTCTGGTGTGGGATCCTTAATGCATCCTATGTTGTGTTGGCACAGAGGATGATAAAAGAGAAAAAGCAATAATGCTGTTAATGTTGCCAAAATGCCAAAATACTTGGAAGCTCACCTTTAATTGGACAGTCCCTGCGTTACTTTGTCTTACTTTTGAATTGAATCCCGGTGGGATCTCCATTTTCACATCCAGCTGTGCAAGATTTAGTCTTCAGGAAGTCCTCTTTTTATAAAGCTTAAGCTGCTAGCTAAATCGACAACTTTTGATTATGGAGAAATACTATACTAGCTAATCTGTTTAGAATACACACTCCATCAGGAATTGCACCGGATTAAACATCCTTGACAGCATTTCAGAAATTGACACCATTAATATTTTGGACTTTGAAGTCTGAAAAGATAAATTTCTGACCCTACTTTGCAGAAATTCTGTCTTCTTGCAATTTCTCTTGTTTACTCCCTAAAGAGCCTTGGGAACTAAATGTGTCACTATAACCTGCCATTACTATTAAATCAATCTGCTCATTTTTCAGGAAAGTAACTGTAAAATTCATACAAAATATTTTCTTCTAAAAATCTTTTACTTCGTAACAATCAGAAGTGACCAGATAGGAATAACAAATATTTTAAATTCTGTAGGCAAGTAAGTATCCTACCTCACTGAGACCTTTCTGACATGAAGTAAAAATGTTAATCAGTGCTTATTTTGTTGAAATAGAAATAACTGGATCAAGTTGCAAATGTTGAATCCAACTACTGTAATGCACTTGGTATTCTGTGTAACCAAATTTCTGTATTCATTAAGACAAAACACCATTTTGTCTGGATATGTAATATCTTTTTATTAAATGGAAATTTGGAAGTATTTTGAAATTTTGGAAGTACTGTTTCTCAGTAATGACTGCATATTGGAATTATCTGGGGAACTTTAAAAACTATAGATGCCTAAGGCTCAGCTCCAAAGCTTTCAATGTAATTGAAAATGTAATTGTGGGGACACTGGAATTTTAAAACCTTTTCCCTTTCCCCAGGATTCTAATGTGTATTAAAGGTTGAGAACAATCATCTTGTTGGCCTAACTGGATATGGCTAGGTATTCTTGTCAAAAGGCTGATTTTCAGCCGGGCACAGTGGTGCATGCCTGTAATCCCAGTGGCTTGGGAGGCTGATGAGGCAGGAGGATTTTGAGTTCAAAGCCAGCTTCAGCAAAAGCAAGATACTAAGCAACTTGGTGAGACCATGTCTCTAAGTAAAATACAAAATAGTGCTGGGGATGTTGCTTAGTGGTTGAGTGCCCCTGAATTCAATCCCCAGTACCAAAAAAAAAAAAAAAAAAAGGCCTTGCTAAATAAAATATCATCTATTGGCCATCACGACCGTCATCCTCACTTGTGAATTTATGAGAATTGCAGAATCTCTGTCCTTGCCCAAGCCTGCTGAATCACTCTATATTCTTTTGTTTAACAAGAACTCTTGGTAATTCTTTTGCAGGTTAAAGTCTGAGAAGCCTGTTCCAGGTATATATGTCAAAACCATAATGTCAGCCTTCTCTTTCATAATGTGTACCTCTAGGCACTGTGTTTTATAAACAGGACACATATGTGGCCAAATCCAGAATTTTTTTTCCTTGCAAGTTTGCTATGTACTTATATCAAATTAATTATCAGTTCCTATTGTCTTTAAAAATATATTTCATAAGAGGCTTTTAAATCTTTTTTTCCCATTCTTCCTTAAAGAAAATTGCTTAATATGTTTATTTATTTATTTACTTATTATCATAGCTATCATCTCACCTTCTAAATCAGCAGTAAGGAAGCGCTAACCCTGAGCAATCATCACCTCAGGGAAAGCGTAGGCAGCCTGAGATCTAACACACAGACAAGACAAATTTCTTATAAAGTAGATAGGAATGGATTGCAGCATGCTGTGTGAATATTCTCATGTGGCAGCTTTAAAAATGTCCCTTTTAATCACCTTATCCTGTAGTTGCCTTGTCACTTCTCCTAGGTACCAGGAATTTTCAGGCTTCTCCAAAAAAATAAAAAATAAAAAAAATTTCAGGCTTCTTCAAATTTATTGGCTCCAAAATGTGAGCAAAAGAACTATAACAATAAAATGACTCATTATTTTATTAAATATATGCTAAATATGATTTTTCATCCACATTTTGTTAATTATGACTTTGTATCATCTTGTATCTTAAATCATCTGTTGCCTTATATATGATCCACATTTGCTCTGGGTGCCATTCAGTGTGTTGAATATGATTTGGAGTGATGCCCCCCGAAAGAATTCCTAAAGTCATGAAGATGTAAAAACACTGACCAGCATTGCTAAGTTCTTTATTTTCTTCTGATTACTCCATGCCTACTTATTTTATTTATACAGAAATCAGTAGGGTTTTTAAATAATAAATAAAGAATAATAAGAATGTGCCATAAAAGGGCAATCTTTAGTCAATTTTCAAGGTGTTACTCTCTTTAGAAAACTAGATCTTAGTTGGGTGCAATGGCACACATCTGTAATACTAGTGACTCAGTAGGCTGAGGCAGGAGGATTCTAAGTTTAAAGCCAGCCTGTGCAACTTAGTAAGGCCCTAAGCAACTTAGCAAGACCTTTTCTCAAAATAAAAAATAAAAAAAGGGCTGGGGATGTGGGTTCAGTGGTAAAGCTCCCCTGGGTTCAATTCTCTGTACTTAAAAAAATAAATAAATAAATGAAACTAGTTCTTGACCTTTGGGGAAGTTATAACTCACCTGAAAATTCTCACGAAAGTAAAAAAGACCCTCTGATTAGACATATGAAGATATACACAAACATTTAGCAATGAAGGCAGCTAATCTTTCCAAAATTTGCTGATTTAGATCATCAGCAAATCAGTCTCTTTTCATAACAAAAACAAAACCAAGAAACGTAGTTAACCAGTGTCTTGACTTCAGGAGTTTTGAACAAGAACACAGGGTACTTTTGGTTCACATTGCTGAGATAGAGCTCATGCAGAGCTGGGGCCAGGTTCATCAGTCGGATGGTACTGGTGTCTTTCTCTCTCTCTGCCATGCTTTCTGCTATGCTTGGCTTCACGTGTGTGTCAGTCACTGACATGTCCTGGCTGATGTCTTACAGTACTAAACCTGACAGAAGAAAGCCTCTATTTGCCAGGTATCGCCAATAAATTTTCAGAATTGAGGTTGGTAATCCTGATGAGTCAGACCTAGGTGTTGTGTCCATTCCTGAACTGAGAGCATTCCATCCCTCTCTGTGAGAGGTTGTGGTCCAGGGCACAAGCTTCCCTTCTGGAGTATCACAGGAACCTCAGGAGCAGAGAGCAGGAGAAGGGAGAAATTCTTATCCAAAGAATTGGGCACTCTTATCCAAAGGACATGGAATGGTGTTAAGGACCAAAGACTACCAACCTTTGTTGCTTTGAGCTTTAGAAGTAAAGAAATGTAGCCCAGGGCAATTTTTATTTTTCCCTTTTACAAATTACATGCCAGTCTTATTCATTTTTTCCTTTTCCCAAATTGCATGCAAGTCTTATTCATTCCTTTAAGTACACCAGGCACATATTTTGCAAAGCATTTTCAACTATGCATGTGTGACCCTGTCCTCACTGAAGAATGTCTCCTTTTACCCTATCATCATAGACCTTGTCCAGGATGCTCTGCTTTTCTAAGCATTTGAGCAAGGTGGGGAAACATACTGAATTTGCTCACATATCTTCCCTAGAGGTGCTACGATACAGTCAGTTCAGTCCCTAGGCATCCAAAAATGAGGCTTATTCCTAATACTTCAGGCTACGTTTGCCAAGCCTCATGGGAAGTTTCTCTTTAAACAAGTCTGCAGCACTTATTTTAGGTTTAACTAATCTAGTTAATTGTTAACAGGAAGGGAAAGATACATTTAAGATCCACAAATATTGAACAACAGACTATCTGTGAAGAACATGCTGACAGGTCTCAGTGGGCAACGGGTTTTATATTCTGTCATTTGTCAGTGGTGGGAGTGACCTAGATTTTGACCTCCCGCAGATAGAATGATCTTGTTTCAGGAATGGACAGAATGTCAAGATTTTGACCAATTGGGATTAACACACTAAATTCTGAGATTTTTACTGAGATGCCTAGGAAATAGTCCTTCATGTGGTTCTTTTGACATATGAGCCTGGAGCTCTCAACCATAAGAGATAATTGGTTAAACTGATATACATTATTATTATTTCAAAACGATGAGCAAGGAGTGAAGGGCACTGAAAAATGCAGAAAAACTGAAGGTAGTTTCACTTTAGCCACGGATTAATGAATTTCTGCTGTTACGTAAATTAAGTAGAACAAATTAAAAAATTTAAAAAAAACAAAAAAAAGAACACTGTACTGAAATTTTAAAAAATGATAAAAATAATTGAACTTTTCTGGAACTTCTTTGGGGATTATGATCTGGGGTATTTTATAATTAAGCTGGCTTTTATATCAACATAGACGATGGCATGGAAATGAAGCCAATCTAGGTGTTTCAAGCAGAAAGAATTTAATACAGGGGTTGGAGTGCTTTCAGAATGGCCTGAAAAGCTAAAGAATGAGAAATGGTGTAGCCATCTCTGGACTATTCAGATCAAGGACACACCACTGTTGCCACTGCTGCCACTACTGCTGCACCTTCCTCTAAAGGCTGTATGTTTTGAACCTTGGTTGCCCAGAACAGTAGCATCAGGAAGATGGCTACTGCCCTTTACGTATTTAAGTGCTTCTAATTGGTGGAACCCAGATGGCAAAGTCTTAGAAATTTGATGTTTGGCTTTCTGGCTTCCCTAACCAAGAAAGGTTGTAAAGGGATGTATAAAGGCAATCCATAATAAGATTTGCTACAGTTTTTTAAAAATGAGTTTTGCTGAGATTTTATTATTGAAGGCTCTTTTTTTTTTTTTTTATTCAAGAAAAACCACCTATCTAGGAAAAATGGTGAAATGAGATGGACATCATTACCCTGGGTACATGTATGACTGCACATACCATGTGACTCTACATCATGTACAACCAGAGAAATGAAAAGTTGTACTCCATTTGTGTACAATGAGTCAAAGTGCATTCTGCTGTTGTAAATATCTAATTAGAATAAATAAATAAACAAATAAATTAATCAATAAATAAACCACCTCTATAACAGCTTAAAAGGATGTTAACATTAAAACTTTCTAAACAATGAGTTGCATATTTTCCTTTTTAAAACATATTTTAAGTTTACAAACTATAAAATTCTTATATAACTTATGTGAGTTTTGGCAAATACATTGTGTTGCGCAGCCACTGGCATATTTAACATACAGAATAGTTCTCACATTCAAAAAATTTCTGTCTGCTTATTGTTTGTATTCAAGTTTTTTTTTTTTTTCTCTACCAGCTTGGGCTTTTCCAGGCTGTCTTATAAAGGGAATTACATGGTATGTATAGAATCTGACACTAGTGGATGTATTTGAGTTTCATCTATGTTGTGATGTGTATAGATAATCCAGTTTTTCTTTTTATCGCTGAGCAGTTTTCTGCTGTATGTACCATTAATGACTTGCATTTTCAGAGTGTCATGCATTTTCTGCCATTCAAAACCTCTGTATATTTTTAAAATAACGAGGATATTATGGCCAGGCATAGGGGCTCACCCATGTAATCCCAGCAGCTTGAGAGACTGAGGTGGGAGGATCACCAGTTCAAAGCCAGCCTTAGCAATTTAGTGAAGCCCTAAGCAACTTAGCAAGACCCTGTTTTTAAGTAGAATACAAAAAGGACTGGGGATGTGGCTCAGTTATTAAGTGCCCTTGGATTCAATCCCTTGTACCAAACAAAACAAAACAAAACAAACAAACAAACAAAAAAAACCCAAACCAAAAAAACCCTCTAATTTTTCTTCTACTGATAATTTAAAAGAGCAAAAATAAAGAAACTAAGAGTCTTCCCCTTACTGTATGACTTCAAACTAATATTCTTTACCGATGACTAATAAGATTTTGTAGTCTAATTGTGACTTATGAATAGGAGAAGGATCATTATACAAATCTCAAGAAACGGAACTCTTTCCAATCTAATATTTAGACTGAGCATGCTGCCTAGAAAATAGCAAGTTCCCATTTATACTTTATCAATGAGTTTTCCAAAAGATAGAAGTACTTTTTAAATGAATTATTTGCTGATTGGCTCCAGCCTAGAACTGAAAGGCCAGAAAAGGCTACTCAAGTTTTTAGTTTAAGAAATGGAATCATTTTTTTTTTTTTTGCCCTATTCACAGAGATCCTTTTCTCTAGACGAGTTTCAGTACATTTTGATGATTCATCATATATTGGTTTATCAATTACAATAAGAGAAAGAAGCACCATTAGCCAACAGCTATGAAAGAGAGAAAAAGTCACATCATCCAGTCTCAGGCTTCTAAAGGCCTTATTGAGAAGAATGTGATTATCCAGCTTTGAATTCATCCAGCCCTTGAGGAATTGTCCTCCATCCCTTTTCTGTAGGGCTCTGTGGTGGTGCATTATTTCAAGTTTCTTTGTTGTTCTCTATAGATCTTATGTGAAAGCTATATTTTCTGACAAAGCAGTATTTTCTCAAGTTCAGCTGAACCATCAGGAGTAAAGAATCCAAGAAGTCGGCTTGTATTTACTCAACTCCTGCATCCTGAGTATTACATTATTATCTCACAGCCTGATCAGGTAGCTAGTATTATTAACAAAGAGTTAACTGTGAAGCCAGCTGGTGGTGAGAGAAATTTAGTCCCTATCCCAAGATTCACACATTTCATTCAAGAAGAACTTTTGCACCTAGGATACCTGGTAACAAATCTGTGCTTATATAAGCCGCTAAGTTTTAGCATTTTCTCTACATTTAAGCTTGATGGCATTCAGGAGACACTGACTCTGTCAGTGCCATTTTGCGTGCATATATTATTAGGTCCATCCATAATTAAGGGATTCCATAATTAAGACAATACCTGCTTATCTAGATTACTTACTTACATACATTGTTCCTGAACAATGGGAAGCATGGATAAATAATACCTCTTGTGTAAAATGTTTTGTGGACCAATGGTGTTGCCAATCAAAATATTGAGCATCTTGCAAGAAGGAATGCCAAAATGGCAAACACAGTGGGATGGTGATGATGATGATGATGATGATGATGATGATGATTATAAGTAGTAGTAGTAGTAGTAGTAGTAGTAGTAGTAGTAGTAGTAGTATTTTATGGTAGTGGGGATTAAATCCAGGGCCTTGGACATAGTAGGCAAGCACTTTACCACTGAGCAACATCACCAGCCTTGTTTTGAAATTTTTCTTAAATTACATTTTATTTTAAAACATGGTCTCACTAAGTTGCCCAGGATGGCCTCAAAATTGCAATCCTCCTTCTTTAGCTTCCTGAATAACTGGGATTACAGGCTTGTGCCAATTCACCTAGCTCACAGTGGAATTCTTTACAACATATGTGCCTGGAGTCAGAAGTCACATCTTCTGTTCAGGCTAACTAAATTAGTTGAGACTTTGTAGAGTATGGATTTATTAGATGTTGGAGGCACATCATTTGACCTGATGTATACAAACCTTAACACAGAACTTTTTTGCAATAGGGTTCTGTCATTCAGAAGTAACTTGATGAAATTAAGTCAGATTAAAGCCTTGTACCTAAAACACTACACATGTTTTAGTAGAGATAAAATATGCTGTGCTAATGAGGATGCTAACTGGCAGTCAGAAATCTAAGCTGCCGCATTACTAATGATTGACAAGCTGTCATAATTTTTACGGTAGCTGCAGGTCTCTAACTTGGACTATTAAGGGTCTGTCGCTCTCTGCCAATCTCTTCCCTTACTCCACCCCCCCCCACATATTAAATACTGAATCTAGTACTTTCTATGTATGTTTCATCATGTCAGATCCTAAACTTGTTTGGTATTTTTGGGCAAAGCAAAGAGGCTATGTTAATCAGCTTTGTTTTACTGTGACCAAAATACCTGAAAGAACAACTTAGAGATGGAAAAATATACTTTGGATGAAGGTTTCTGAGATCTCAGTCCATAGTCAGCCAACTTCATTGCTCTGAGCCTAAGATGAAGCAGAGCATCATGGTGCAAGGGCTTGCTGGAGGAAAGCTGCTCAGCCCTTGTTAGCCAGGAAGCAGAAAGAGAGGAAGGAGCCAGAGAGGAAATAAACCCTTCCAGGGCATGCTCCCACTGACCTACTTCCTACAAGTAGGGTCTTCTTCCCAGTCATGCATTCACAGTCCTCATGATCCAACCATTGTTGAAAGCCCCACTTCTGAACCTTGTGGTCTTGGGGGTCATGCTTTCAACGTGTGGACTTTTAGGGGATGTTCCAGATCTAAACCATTCCAGAAGCTGTGAGAGCTGTGCCCTCAGGCCCAGCTCTCAAATCTTCTTTGAGGGCTCTCTGCTTCTGAGGGTCAGTAGGTATGAGAGATTTCATAAGGAGCATACTATTAAAACACAAAGATGGTCTTAGCCAACGTCAGGCAAGTTCAGCTCATTCTGTGGCCTGATGAAAAGACCCTCATAGTTTGTTCACTTTGGTAGTGAACTTGACTTACCTCTGACTTTCTGGTTATGGGAATTAGTTTTCTCTTTTCAGTTTTCCTTTTTTAGTACCTAGCACAGTGTTAGATACACAGCAGGTTTCTTCTATATTTTGTTTATAGAAAAGACTTCAAAGTCACATGGAAGAACATATACCCAAGGAATTGATAAAAAGCTGAAAATTCAAGAAGATAAAAATGGTTTTGTTTTAATCCTCAACATGTGCTTATTTTAAAAAAAGTATTGAATTTTGACGTAGATCAAGTTTCATGAAGGAGGAAGAGTGATATACCTGCTTTTGCAAAGCATGCAATCTAGGGCAAAAAGCCTACAGACTAAATATAGAATGGCAGCACTACCACTTTTATTATTGCTTGTGCCTTACATTTACCGGAACAATACTTAGACAATAGACCCTCATCTCAGCTATTTCAGTATCAACTCCTTTAATCCATAAAACAAGCCGCATTAATTAGGCACTAGGATCATTCCTATTTATTTTTACAAATAAAGAAACTGAGGCACAGAGAGGTTACATAAATTGCTGAAGATCCCCAACTATAAAAGTTGGGCCTGGCATATGGCTCCAGGCAGAGAAAGCCCATATTCACTTGTACTGGAGTCTACTGATTAGATGGTGGGAGAAGCATGGGATTCCAGATAAGCCCCACTGCAACCCCAAGCTGTGAGTTAGAGAAGGCTTCTGAGAGTCAGTAACATCTGTGTCAAGTCATAAGTGACAGATAAGAATTACCCAAATGAAGAAAGTGAAAGAAGAGTGTGTAGGAATGTTCTATTTGGATGTAACTCATACATTGGAATAGTCCTTGTGGTTGGACTGTGTGTGCTTGGGGTGGGATGAGAGCATGAAGCTCCAGACAGATGATGCGTGTCTTTGTGGAGCTGTGTCCCTGAATGTGGATTTTTATCCTGTGGATAATGGTGAGCCAGAAAGGGCTTTAATCACTTGCTATGTTAAAACCTACATTTTTAGGTAAGTTTGGTAGAGGTTAGAGGAAGAGGTCAAGGGAAGACTCTAGGCTGAAAGCTTAACTTAACTGCTTTTGCAGCAGCCCAGAAAAGGGGGAATGCAGCCTCAACCTAAGGTAGGGTGAGAAAAGAGCAAATTCCAGAGAGATGAGTGGGAGTAGAATCAGCAGGACTTCATCATCAACTGGATGGACAGGAAAAAGAGTAAGAAGGAGGATTCACATTTAGAATATTTAAAGAATAAAATTTGAATTTCATGGTTTTTGTTCCACATCAACATGTTATTATTCTTACAGTTTATTTTTTTTTTCTGTAGAAAAGAAAGGACAAGACAAATGTTAGAAGAATTGGTATACCTATTTTCTATGGATTCTTGGTCCATTTGACTTTCTTTTATACTGATGTGGTTTCTTGAGATCGTGACTTGTGGTGGCATATTCTTCAGTAAACTTTTTATGCATGAAGGCTTTTAAGAATAATACTGTTGGTCTCTCTATTTTGCTATGAGAAAAAAGAATTAAATGAAAAAGCAGGATAAAAATAATTATTCTACTCCTCTCTACTATAAAGACCATGCTCCTGAATTATTAAGCCAGAATGTGACTTCTACCTCCTAAATAATCCCAGGCTGATCCTATTCTATGTATACCTTTAAATGCATACTTGGAATTGCATGGATGTGTGAACCCTTATATATGGTTGGTAACAGCAAAGCTATTCTCACTGGTTTGGGGCAATACATTCTCATAATGAGAAAATTCCAACCTTAGATCTAGTGAAATATGAAGAAAAACTTTCAGTCTTATGAAAGCTGCCTTTTATTTCTAATGTGTGAAACCTGGGCCACAGAAGCTGAGCTTTTTTTAAGGGTTCCTCTCCTTGCTGGTAGATTTTATCAGTGGCTCAAAAGAGCAAATAAATGTCATGTAAATAACCCCATTATCTGATGGCCTTGCCTTTTCTATACAACTCAGGTTTTCAAATGACAAAAATGCTTGACTTACTTAAAAGTCTGTAATAATTGTTTTGATCCATTTCCTTTCTTCCCTTTTTAAATTTGTAATATTCGTTGATTTAAGTGTAAGGAAGATATAATCATATTTGAGAAGCTTGAAAAAATTTCTCTGATTTGGAACTATTTGAATGCAATGAATATAAGGAAATACTGATTTCTGCAACCACACCAACAGTGATAACAGTGATTTATAGTTTCTCTCTCTCTCTCTCTCTCTCTCTCTCTCTCTTTTGTTGTTGCTGCTGTATTAGAGATCAAAGCCAGGGTTGTTCTACTACTGAACTAACTATACACCCTAGCACTTTTAATTTTAAATTTTGAAACAGGCTCTGTCTGAGTTGTGACGACTGTCCTCAAACTTTCAATTCTTCTGCCTCAGCCTCCCAAGTACATGGGATTACAGGTGGTGTATTATTAAATCAGACCCTGTTCACCTCAAAGCAATAGAATAGAAGAAGTGCTTTCTTTGTCCAGGTAAGATGGTAACCACTTAGCATCTATTATCTCATGACCTTCCAGAGAAGCAGCATGATTTTTTTTTCTACAGATGAAGAAAGTGAGATGGGGAACTTTATCTAAGTGCACTTGTTCAGTGCTATGCCAGGGAAGGATGGAGGTGAATTTGGATGTGGCTATTCTGATTTCAGAGTTTGTGCTTTTAAGCAGTACACCATAGTTTAGGATGCATGTGAAGGTATTTTCAGGAGAGAACACAGTAGGGAGGTAGGGAAGGTGGAAAAGGAAGGGAAAGGGATCAGAAAAGTTTGGCATGTGTGGGAAAACTGTTGAACAAGCACAGCTACAAATATATAATGGCTCAAATATGGTCCAAGTGTTTTCTTTCTTGTCTAACACAGAGGCTACGGGGGCCTCCTCGTGTTCTCAGCTGTTACTGAATCCAGATTGATGAGAACTCTGTCGTCTGTAACATGTAGTTTCCAGGGCTGAGCTCTAGAGACAGGGAGTAAATCCCAGAGGAAAGAGCATGTGTGGGAGGACTCAGGGGCCAAACCTGGATTGACACAGGTCACAGCCATGCACATGTAGCAGGCTGGAACTCTGGTGTGGGCTTCAGAAGAGGACAAAGTGTATTTTGCAGAACTGTCAAGAACAATAGGTCACAAGTCCCTATACAGGAGGTTCAAGTCTCTGTGTACATGTTTATATTTTTTATTCTCCTGTAAGAGAAGGATTCTTGTCTCATATTACAAATAAAAGTGGTTGACTCCAGCCTGGTTCTGGTTCTTTTCTTGACCTTGCTCTTTCTTCTCTTCAGTTATATAATAAAGTCAGAGAATCCCTGGATCAGGTTCCTGGAAACCAATTTCTCAAACTGATTGGGCTGCATATAGATCACCTTCCTTCTGTGCATGAGAAGGAAGAGATTCACAGAATGTTAGCCACACGAGGTTATGACTATGTGTGTAAAACTTCAGCCTTTGTGAAGAGTAAACATATTCGACCTAAAAAGTTCTACATAGCAACAAAACACTGAACAACTGCTCAGCCCCTTTTTTTTTTTTTGAAAAGCATGAGCAGTTTCCATAGATAAGACAAATAGTCCTGAGTGAAACAAGAGAACTTTGCCATTTGGATTTGTGGACAATGACTTGATGTTCTAAAAAGAATAGCTTCTTTTCTTTCCTTGAGAACCTAAGCCTCAGCCCCTGCAGTTTCCCATCTGCGGTACAGCAAAAGCAGAATAAAGACATGCTATCAAGCCATCTGACCTCCGATTCCAAATTCCCGGCTGTGGACCAGTTACTAGCTTCTCAGCTCTTAACCTTGCACCCTAGTCACAGAAGGGCATCTGCTGATTGGAGTCCTGATAGTTATGTGTCGGGGAGAGTCTCTCTTCTGGTGTGGCCAGAATCCTTGTGAGTCTCATGGTGATAATTGGCTCTGGCATAGCATTCACTAGAAAGGAGGAGGGGGGGTGTAATTATCAAAGCACCCCAAACACTACAACAGATGATGTGGACAGCCCCAGAGGAATGGAGCTGGAAGCTCAGGGGACACAGGGTCACTGTCGTCTTAAAACAATAGCACTGTTTTATGAAAGTTTTGCTCTCTCAATCATTTTTCTTTGTGTTTGTGATTTCCTTAAAATGAACAGATTGTGGATTTTACCTCGGCTCCAGGAGATGACCCTGTGCAGCCACAGCATGCCTATTGCCTTAGGCAACTCTAGGCTAGTTTTATTCAATTACATCTCACAAGCCACTCTGGGTGGATGTTTCCATCTTGCCTTCTCGGGCAAGCAGTGTTTCATTGCAGGGAATCACCGAATTACAGCTGTGTTCATCAAGCCATAGAGGGTGGGGGCAGGGGAGATGGCTTGTGAATGGCCAAGACACTTATTAGTGACCTACTGTAAACTTAAATGCTCTGTAAATCACGGAAGGGATTTGTTTATGCTGGTGTATTTCATTATAGTCAAAACGAACAAGAGCTGGTATTGATATTCTGTTGGCAGGATTTCCAGGCAGGATTTGATTTATAAGGACAGCAATGCTTATAAGAGTGTACATTGCTCAGACAGGACTTCCTGAAGCTAGTTTTTCAAGTACTTGTACTCACAAGATGTACAAAGCATGGCTTTATTTCTCAAGTTCCTAAATTACATTTTAAGTGAAGCTTCAAACAAAGATTTTATCTTGTTTGTTCACACATTGCAGCTTTTCATGACCCTCTTTACTCATTGCTGGCCACTGTATTCAACCCTCTGCATGCATTTATCTAATTTCAACCTAACAAAGACTCACCAGGTAGATGGCATTACCTCTGCTTTGCAGCTCAAGGGAACGGCATAGAATCTCACAGCTAGCAGATAAGAGATCTGGGGTTCCACTGTTGTCTAATGCAGTAATTGAGTAATCACTGTGTGAACCAGATGGCAGTTGACATGCAAAATGAGTGTTGTCCTTATGTGCCCGGTGCTGGTTACCACAGGATATCTCACTCACACAGTGCCCGGAAAAGCAAGATGGCTGATAACTTTATGAAACTGGGTAAAATTTGGGGTCAGTTATTTGGTTCCAGAAGAGGAAAATTAAGTCTTAAATAATTCCCTTGCTAACTTATTCTTTGATCAGTATTCTTGGTAAGTGTATATGGAGTGCTTCCTATGTACAAGGTATTGTGCAGGGTAAAAAATGAATTCATTCATTTCTCCTTGCATCTGAGTATTATTACAGGCGTGGACATGAACTTGAACTAATTATAGTACTAGATGGAAATGTTTCTTGCCTTGCAAAGGTTCATATAAAGTGCCGTGGGATGTAAGGAAAGAGAGAGTTAGAAATTTCCAAGGGGGAAGTGACATTGGAGCCAAACTTCAAAGAATAGATAGGTTGTAGGATGGGGAGATTGGGTGGCGAGGGGAATTCACTTTAGGCAGAGAGAACAATAGGGAAAATAGAGAAGAGTGACTATCAAGAAAATCAACTAAAATATGAGATAGAAAAGTGTTTCAGAGGTATCATCAATTGATTGTTTAAGAAACTTGCAAGCAGTTCATCATTTTGATCACCTCTTACGAAAATTGGAGTTTTTGAATTCTAAATCAGATATCATTTTAAAAGATCACACATGAGTCAAAACAGCACACTGTACCTCATAAATATGGACAAATATTATGAGTCAATCAAAAAAAATGTTAAATTTAAATTCAACAAGTACATAAAAGTATAAAAAAAAATTGGCAGGAAACCTTCACCCAAAAGAAACCCGTGGCTAACATTTACATATTTTCCCTTCATATCTCTGCATTTTTTTGTGCATCCTTTTGAATAGCTGGAAATATGTATTACATTTGAACTTTTCATTTAAAATAATACTACCAGCATCCATCTGGGTTCTGGAAACCTCTTTGAAACCATCCATTTAATGGCCCTGAACTGTTTCATCTTGAGGCCTTGTCCTAGTTGACTTTACCTCGCCCTGTGGTAGAAGGGTTTAGTTTGCTGTTGCTGCAAACACACTGCCTGTTGGTCAACTAACCCCTTTTGTACTTGGCAGATGGTGAAGTCAAGGCATTTATAACAAAGCTGAGATGAGGACTGATTTGTTCAGTTTCTGGGAGCCAGAAGGAGCCAAGAAACTTGTGTGCGCAAGAAGAGGCTGCCTGCCTAAAAGAGGGGACCATGGGGTTTCTGGGGGTGAAGATTAAGTAGTGACTTAGGTCATGTCCCCTGAGAATTCCATCCTAGTGGGCAGATGACCTTCTGGCCCCTAGGAAGGAGACTCATTGCATTTCAAAGCCCTCTGGTACTCATCCCATTTCCTGGGGAAGTCTGGGTCTTCATGTTGGATTTCCAAGTGGAAGAGAGGAGGCAGGAAGACCTATCAAAGGGCAAAGATTGGCTGCTCTCTGCTTGACCCGAGAGATGGAATAGGCAGGGGAGGTGGGGAGGGGAGGAAGGAAAGGAAGGGAGAAGGAATGGAGGGAGGGGGGAGTCTCTGTCCAGATATCAGTGGGTTTCTCATCCCCTCTTAGTTGGTGCCTGCAACCAGGAAGGGATTCCCTCTAGGAGGAAAGATGATAGGAAAAGTTAAACCTGTACATGAATTTGTAACAATGAAATCTACTATTTGTATAATTATAATATACCAATAAAAATTAAAAGTATATGTATTATTAAAAAAGAAAGAAAGAAAAAGTCACGTGTGTTTTGCTTGGATTTTTAGTGTTGCCAAGCATCCATCCCTTCTTGTTATTTGTTCATTGTATTGTGCTCCTGACCTGCTTTTCATGGGTTCCTCTGTCTAGTCTCTGGTCTACTCCTTTCCTTTGCGAAATTTCACTCTTAGAAAAGAAAATTCAATTTCAGGAAAACACAGGTCCTCCCTGAGCATGCTGCTGTGAATTCAGCTGTAAATCTGTCATAAGCCCTAGCAGAAGGTGGTGCTTCAGCAGTGTGGTTGCCTAGGCTGAACATGTGTTCGCAATAACAGCGCCTGAAGGCATGCTTGTATTATGGTTCAGCAAAGGAAGGAGACAGGAAGGAGACTTGTAGCTTAGGGCAAAGAAACATCTGTTCCCTGGGACCCAAAAAAAGTTGTACCACATTTTGCATAATAGATGCTGTTTTGAAAGTTTCTGCAGTATTAATTTCCCATATTAAATCGTGTTTCCGACTTTAAGAACTTCACTCTTTAAAAGAAATGCTGCATTTCATTTTCAAGAGAAAGCAAAATTTCCTAACTGTTAAGTGGCCTCACTCTGGAATGAAGCTGTCCTTGTTTAAATGTTGGTTTCACCATTTAGTAGCTTTGTGACTTTGGACAAGTGACTTAATTGCTTGGGGACTTAGTTTCCCAATCTGCAAAAACAACTCTCTACTTAGCACCTATCACAATGCATCTTTATACCGATTAGATGGGAGAGAACATTTTAGAATACAGTATTGGAAGTCAAGGCTTAAAAATGTTCCTATTAATAATCTGTGAATTAGCAAGTCATATTATGCATGTAAAAAATAAAATTTCAGAACAGTATTTTTCTTGCTATGATCCAAGTCTCTAAGGCAAGGCACATTAGCATACTCAAAATAATTCATTATTTATTGGGTAAAAATGAAAGAATAAAAGCATTTCAGAATAGGAGAGTTTAAAGTTATTCACCTAAACTGTGAAACTAAATGGATATAGAAATACAACTGAATTCTAAAATGTTTTAGGTTTAGCACATAATATTTTATTAATTTCTTCCAAAAGTGTAGGTACCTATACTTAGAACAATAGTCTGTATTTAGTCTGAAATGTGGAGGTGGATTGTTGTGCAAAGTTAAATTGGGATGAGTTGAATTTTAGGTTTCTTGAAAAAATGTCTATGGTTAAATGACCGATGTTTTCCCTTTTTTTTTTTTTTGTTTGATTGGAGAAAAAACAGCATGGAAGTATTAAGCACAACAAAATGTCAAGACATGTTACATAACTGCAATATTTATCTAGATATCAATTTACTAATAATACCAGACACCCAAGTAAAAACAAAGAGTAAAACATCCAGAAGTGAAAAATCCAGATAAATACTGTGAAAGGCTATTATACATTCCTGCTATAAAATGCTATTATAAAATCCAGATGCCCTCACTCAGAGCCTTAGTCATTCTTGTGCATCACATAATCTCTGCCTTACTCATTCTTCTGAAGGGATTAGAAGTCATAAATAACATCAGTTTGGGAGAAAGCAAGACCTGACATCAAATGGGATCTAGAGTAAAATGTGGACACCCCTCTTTGTTATCACATGTCACGTTGACATTGTTCCCGTCTTCAGTCAATTACTCCTTTCTCTAAGATTATCTAGTCATTTATTAAAGTACCTGTCACTGTGCTAGGCACAGGGTTTGGAGAAGCAAGTAGGAGAGATTCAAAGACAAACACAATATAAATCTTTGTCAAGTTGCTCACAGTAAAGTTGAACATTTTTGTGTTCATAATAATTAGTATCATCCAAAGACATGATGTTAACAGTTTTATGTACTTGCTTGAAAAAAAATCATAGATAGATAGCTGACTTTAATTTTATTATATTTCCATACTCCCACCCGGGATTGGTTAGCTCCCCATTTTCTTTTCTTCCCCTGAATTTCCTTTCTTCTTCCTTGAATTTCATTAATATTGTTTAATAATATCATTCTTAGAATGTGGTCAAAATACCTGCTTACCCACCATGCAGAGAACTCTCATCCTATTCTTTCTTCACGGGTCACATCAGTTAGCTTTTGCAGTACAGCAAACCACCACCATGATTTTGTATATATATTTTAAAACCACATTTTACTCCTCACATTCTGTGTATTGAATGAGTGATTTTCCTGGGTTGAGATGGCTCAGCAAGGGCTGGATGATCTAGGATGGCCTCACTCACATAGCTGGGGCCTCATGCAGGATGGCTGGGTTGATTGAGGCTTATCATGTGGTCTGATATCTTCTAATAGGTTCTCCCAGAGCTTTTCATTATGGTAGTAATCTCAGTGTTCCAAGTAGAAGCAAACAAGAAAAGCTCCAATGTTTGAGTTGCTTTTCATGCCTCAGATCATCATGCAAGCCATGTGTCTAAACCCTAAATCTATGGGGAAGTAGTTTCCATATCTGTTGGTGATAAGAGAAGCTGAAGAGTCACATTACAAAGGAGCATGACTCAACCATGGGAAGACCTTTGTGGCTGTTTTGGCGATGGTCTGCTGTGCCTGGAGAAGGGGCAGTAAGTGTTTCATCCTAGAAGGAAAACACATCATCCATTGACTAGCACAAGTCACATAGTACCCGTGGTAGCATAGGATGGCAAGTGAAGCCTTGTCTGCAATTAGGTGTTAAATTTGTCTCAAATGACAAAGCAATACACTTATTTCCCCTTAACAAAACTCATTCAAGTCTTTGGGAGTTAGCTATATTCAGATACCATGAATTTCCATCTTGAATCCCTATGTGATTGGACGTTGGTCTTTCCATAGGTGTGGATTTGGGGAAGGTAGAGGATTGTATGAAGAGGTTTAAATTGTCAGAAGCAGCATGATGTTTTGCCTCCTACCCCTGATTACATACAGCCCTCCTACTCTCAAAGATGTTGCATTCCACTTAAAAAGAATATTTATACTTTAAGGACAAGTTTGATGATTTTCTCCAGGAGGCTTCCTTGCCCTTATTTCCCTTGTGTAAAGGTCATCTCCACATTCCTGTAAAACTATTAGATTGCTCGTGTTGGATTACATGCGACCTCTTCTGCTTTACTGGATTTTAGTTCCTAGGGGAATGTTTTAGTTAGCTTTTAGGTGGTATGACCCCAAAATACCCAACAAGAATAACATAGAGAAGTAAAAGTTTATTTGGACCTCACAGTTTCAGAGGGTCTCAGTCCCTAGATGACCAACTCCATTGCTCTGGGCCGGAGGTGAGGCAGCATATGATGGAAGGGAAGTGTGGTGGGATGTTGCTTCTCTCATGGCAACAAGGAAGCAGAGAGAGGGGGAAGGAGGCCACAGGGAAATGCACCCTTCCAGGGTATACCCTCAATGACCCACCTCCTCTAGCCACAGCCCACCTGCCTGAAGTTACCATCCAGTCAGTCCATTCAAATTAGGATGGACAGATTAGTCCTCAGCTCTCCTAATCCAATAAAGTCACTTTGGAATATTCCTGCATTAATAGGAGCTTTGGGGGGACATCTCATATCCAGACCATAACGGGGGAGGCACAGTAAAGTCATTTATAAACAATCGCTTGACAAAGAAGAAAGTGGCTATATTTAGCCCTAATGTCCTAGGTTTGTCCTTTGTATTGTGTCCTTTAACATACTATTTGATTGTGTTCTTTCCCTGGGATACCCATACTTTGGGCTACCGTGGAGTATGGATTGTTCTGTTAATTCTTTCATTGTAGAAAGGTCCAGAAGCAGGAGGCATTCATTCAGTCCAACAAGTGTGTATTAAGCACCAACCATGTATCACACAAGTTTATGTAACAAAGACATAGTGGAAAACAAAATATACCCATCTGCTATTCTGGTGGAGGGTCTAGAAAACAAACATAAAATATATTTAAAAAAACTTGATGTCAGATGATGCTTTGTGTTATATACAAAAATAGAGCAAGGGAGGATAAGAGAGAGAATGATGGTGGTGGGTTGTTGTTTTGTCATGTGGTTTTAAGAAGGGCCTCACATAGAGACATTTAAACCATGATCTGAAATCAGTGAGTGAGCCATGTAGATATGTAGCAGGGAAACAATCTAAACTTTGAGAATGCTAAGTAAAGAGGCCCTGAGGCAGAATTATGAATGGCCTGTTTGGGGTACAGGAGAAAGTCCACATGGGTAGAGTGGGGCAGGAATAGGAAAGGGATAGGAGATGAAGGGACATAGAGCTAGATGATGTGAGACCTTGTAGTCCAGTGCATGGACTTGCTTGTATCACAAGGGAAACAGAGAGTCACATAAGTTAAAGGACAAAACAGTACAAAAAATTATATGGATTTGGGAAGAGAGGGAGGAGAGGGGAAATATGTATTATCCTTTGATCATCTTTCTCTCTTTCCTCCAACACTGAATGGGTTTCCCACCTTCTTCCCTGCTTACTCCCAGGACTGACTCTGTGTTAGAAAATCATCAATAGCTATGAAAATATATTCAATGGTATTCTGATATGTATAGAAATGCCTTTTTGCATAGGAAATAGAAAACTGGATCAACACAAATAGCTCTTGTTGTCTTGCCATTTCACCAGATATCATCTTTTTAAAAAAATCTGTCCCCAATTTATGTATTGCATTTATCATAACTTAAGTTCTTAGAAAAAGATTAGTTTTTAGATCAGGGCAAGGTAGCTTTGTTTAAATTGTTTTGGTAAAAACCGATCCAATTATATGTTATAAATAAAAAGGAATAAGCAGTTATTTAAATTACAATGGCCTAAATACCTAAATATATGGGGCAATGAACAAAGTATTGACTCTCAGTAGGAGAGAAACCTACAGAAAGATGTTTTCTTGTTCTCCAACTCATTTCCCATGAAAAAAGACATCAAGAACAAGAAGCTTTCTGGGTAACTGTGGTAGGAATTATTTATTATTTTCCTACAAAGCTATTTAACTATTTTTACTTTTTATCATATTGGTAGGAATGATTTTTAAAAATGATTACAAAAATAATTTGTCAAAATAAATATAAGCAACTTAGAAATTTTTAGTGTTTTTAAAAATTATGTTATAGTGAGTTCATTATGGTATTATTTGAACTAGACCAAAGCAGACTATTTATGAAGGCATTTGTTTATTTTGAAGATAATTTGGTGATAGCTGCCTTACTCATTTCATGTGACTAATATTCGGGGATGGTGTGCATTGTTGAATCAAAGGAAAAATTCAGTTGTCAATTTTGAGAGCTCCAGCCATCAATAAATAAAGGGGGGTGGAACTGATTCTCATCTTACTGGGCGTAGTATATTTCTCCTTACTATAGTTTATAGGCAATCTGGAAACTCATTAAGGGTGTCTTTTTTTTTTTTGTAATAAATTGATACATTTGGGTACATGCTTGTTTATTTTTTACCTTAGAAAAAAATCATTGGTGCATTGTAATTATACATACTAGGGGAAATTCATTGACATGCTTATAGTCCTGATTTCTGAGGTTCCTCTTTGTCAGTAAAATAGTTAAATACAGTAAAGTAGCTATTAAAATAAATACAGAAGACATTTATCTCCTCATGCAACCCACTAAGCAGTTCTGATCAAAAGCTTACAAATACTATAATCAACAAATGGATTTAGTTTTGGAACCTGAAAGAGCTTTATTCCATCCATTTCAAAGACCAGGAAGCTGTAGACTCCCTGGAGCTAATGAGTGAGCAGATGAGTTCTCTGATGGCCTCACCAAGGCCAAACCCAAGCCCAGACCTTACTTGCAAAGATTAGAATGCTCTGCAGCTGCTAAAATAGCACCACCTCTATTGTGAAACAAAAAAAAATTTCATAAGTGTGTAGAGACCTATATTATTCTGTGAACATTACTAGGTCCATCATGTCTTCTACTTTGAGAAGCTTCTTCAGAGAGACATATAAATGTATCTGTTTTCAGATAGGGAAACTCCTTGAATATTATTTGTGGGATTCTCTTTGGGTTTCACTATAATTGGTTGAATCAGATCTTGAGAGTAGTTCTTCCCACTTTGAGTGCACATTGGCCACTAAGCCACATCCATATGCTTCATGGAATTTTAAGATTTCTTGTGTAATTGTGTGCGTTGATGCATTTTTGAAATTAGCCTGGGGTTTAGGGTTTGTTTTTCAACTTATATGTGATTGTTTTGGTTATACATGCTTATAGTTGTGTATTTTACCAATAATCAATAGGCTTAAAATATAATTGGCACATTTGGGGTCTGGCTTCACTCAGAAGTCTTTACACCTTCTTCATAAAAATTTTGTGGAAAAAAGTGAGTCCTTATTTAGCATATCAGGAAATTGTTAGGGGTGTGGTTAGAGATTTAAGTCTGGAAGGCGCCAATTAGGAAATGCCTTTGGCTTTTGGGTTTGTATCCTTAATATCCATTTCTTCAGACCTTAAGCCTTTGTGTTTTGTTGTCTAAGAATAATTGAGGATCAGATTTTTATTCAGTGAGCCCCAAAAGAGGAAACACCAGTTCTGTGGCCAGTCACTTAAGCTTTGAGACATGACTTACTACTTTGCAGAGAATTAAGGATGCATTTCAAGGTACGACATACAACTATTTTAAAGCATAACAAAACACAAAGACTTTGTCATGAGTGATGCTTTCAGGGACAGGATTCCAGTGAACAGTTAAAATCTGTAAAGAATTAAATAGGGAAAGAGGGCCTGAGGTGGAGCCGGAATGAATTTTCAAGAACATCTCTGTATAGACTTTCCATCCTCTAGAACTGTGCGTCATCTAACCAGGAAGGCTCCCAGACATCTTCCTCGACGCCTGGCTATGGGCCAAGCAATTTCTTCGGTTCCTATTCAAAGAATGACCTCTGTGTTGAGGCGGGGCACATCTGGGATGATGAGGTTGTGGATGCTCAACACTGTGAAGCTCTGAAACTTCAGGTAGTGCCTTTTTTTCACCAGAAACCTTCATAATTTTCCAGTATATTTGTTAACAATGAAGATTTTATTTTGAAAAAATCCATGGCGGTCATTTTACACTTTGCCAAAAAGGCTTCTGCTATCTGATTATAGCAGATCAACTTTACATCTTTCCTGAAATATAGGACTTACATAACTTGAGGATAGTAGACTCAGTAAGCTCAAGGACCTACACACCAGTCATTTTTCTATTAGCACTTGAATTAGAATTTATCTTAAGAGAACTGGGGATGCACCTCAGTGGTAGAGCACTTACTTGGCATGCATGAGGTTCTGGGTTCAATCCCTGGTACTGCCACATAAGAAAAAAGAAAATAATTTATTTCAAGAATATTAGTTTACTTTAATACACGCAAAGTCCTTAACCATGGTTCTGTCTGATTCCTTTGTGAAATGAAAGTGCCAATACAGAATGGACTGTTTCGATAAGCTGCCTACAATTTTAGGGTATATTTAAAATTCATCTCTAAGAACTCATATGCAATGATGCTGTTTTCCTGGTTTTATTTTTATGAGCCACAGTATTATCTCCCACTGCTTATCTGATTTGAAAATGGTTGTAATATTTGGAGAAAGTTAATATTGAGTCATGCCAAAACCTTAATAAACTTAGTCCTGAACTAATATCTCAGCCTCGTGGGGGGAATTTCTGTATGCTAAGATAAATTTTAATATTATAGAAATGCAATAGTGACCTTTCCATAAAACCTTAATAAAATTACTTTGTGATATAAACTGCTGAAGAGATGGGAGCTTCTTGAACGAGAGTATGGGTGATTTATCTGCATTTCATGGTTTATCTTATATCTCATTTCTTCAGGTCTCTTGTGTTTTTCTTTCCCTTAAGCCAAACAACAGTAATTTCCATATTTTTAAGGGAGAGAACAGACAGAATTTTCAAAGACATATTTTCCCTTTACACCAGTTCATTTAACTGCTGCTGGTATGGCTGCTGTCTTGGTAATTCTAACAGCCTCCATATCGTTGAAAAGAAGTTAACAAGATAGAAAATTTCACAGTGAGTTTCAGGTATTTAATTTGAAAACACCATTTTGCATTGGAGTGAAGGGGACACAGAGCAGCCGTGCAACAGCAAAGCTGTGGATAATGGTTTAAGATGAGTAGAATCAGGATGTAGTACCCAGGGCAGAAAATAGGATGATGGCCATTTGGCAGACAAAGTGCAACTTCCCAAAATTAAAATGTTGGCTCATATCCTGAAGTCCAAACTCTTTGTTTCCCAGACACTGGCATCCAAAAATGACCCAAATCTGAATCTCCTAGCTTTGACTTCATAATATTTTTTTGTCCATTCTAGTTAAAGCTGTGGAAAAAAGGGTGAAAAAAAAATAGTCATAGGAAGTGTAGTCAGTGTGAATCATGGTTTTCTCAACTGTCTTTTGTGATCTCCTTGATGGCTTGACTTTCCAGAGCCTGCTTCAAATTCACAGGTCAAAAAGAGGATGGCTGTTTTAGGAGTAGAATTGGAAAGGCGTTCCCCCAACAGTCAATCATTGTGAATCTAACAATTTACCACTTGAACTGAAATCAATATTCTTACACAGAATAAACATCAAAGTACATTATTCTGCATCTTTACAGTGAGGGGATTTTTATTTAATTTCATTTTATTTTTATTTTTTATTTCTAGTTTTTTTTTGTAATAATGGGGATTGAGTCCAGG
The DNA here is from genome assembly GCF_021218885.2 of Marmota monax. NCBI lineage: Eukaryota > Metazoa > Chordata > Mammalia > Rodentia > Sciuridae > Marmota > Marmota monax. The sequence continues at coordinate 4,522,589 of NW_026695222.1, read as the reverse complement.
GGCAGTTTACCACTGAGCAACACCCCAGTCCTTTTAAATTCTGAGACAGGGTCTCTCCAGATTGGCCTGGAACTTGTGATCTTGCATTGAGGGAATGTTTTGACTTTGATTCCATGGAAATTGGAAAGAGGCTGCCATGTGCTAATCCAGCTTTATATTTTGAAACGACATTAGAGGGGCATTTAATTCCATCTCTCACTCAGCACAAAAATCCCTTGATACCTCCAAGATCACTTCCTCTTCCATGTGGATTATTTTCAAATACATGAAGTCATCTCTTGCCCTAACCTATGATCCAGATGGGGATGGGATAGGTTTTGGACAAGCAGTTCAAGGAAATGGTTCTTTCTCAACTTCACCAGTGGATCTATGGGACTCTGCCTAACAGGCCTAAGGTTTCTTGGCCACTGTTCTCACCCCCTGGCAGGGAGAGCCTACATTGGCTTAGAAATCCATGGAATCTTCTTTTATCAATGGTTGTTTAAATGATGTAATTTTTATATTTTTTAACAGGCTTCTTTTGTGTTGGTATGTTTATGAAAGAGTGTGGCACAGAAATACTCTAAACAATAGTAGGATATAAATTTGCTAAGGTTATTATGTCCCTGATCCATGCACCCACATGACTGCATTGAGGTTTAAACAACTACCTCTTCACCATGAGCTCATTAAGGTTGGAATTCACCAAAATTTAGATGTTTGTCACATTAAAAAGGAGCATTTCCTTTTTCTTTTAATTGCTTTAACAGCAACAACAAAACAAAACAAAACAAAAACCTCTCTGTGTTAATCCTCTGTTACTATAACAATTACCCAAGCTAGTAAATTTATAAAGAGAAAAGTATATTTTGGTGCTCATAGTTTTGGAGGTTTCAATCCATTATCCACTGGCCCATTGCTTTGAGCCTGTAGTGACACAGACATCATGGTGGAAATGTGTGATGGAACAAAACTGCTCACCTCATGGCCAGAAGTGAAAAACAGAAAAAGAAGGGGACTGAGGTCCTCATATCCCCTTCAAGGACACATCCCCAAAGACCTGAAGACCTCCCATGAGACCCCACCTCTTAAAGGTTCCACAACCCCAATAGCACATGGGCAGGAAACCAAGCCTTCAACACACTAGGTTTTGGGGGATGTTCAAGAGAGATCCAGACTATTGCAACCATCATGAAGATCTTAGTGTCACTCAGTTGATGGATTTTTAAAATTTGATCCATTCTTGCAAGTATTGCTTTTGTAGCAATGAGTTCAGCTTAGGGCATATGTGGACATCTGAAGTCCTAGAAAGAGCATCAATAGAGGCTGCTGAAAATAAGGGAAGTTCTGGAAAGGAGATGAGGCTAGTATAATACCACAGGATTGCCATGGAAGGGAGAACATAAGAGCAAAAAAATACAAATAAAGTCTAAAGTCAGTAGGTGGAAGAGTAGCCCAGAGTGGAAGAGGGTTCATAGCTGAAGGTGGGAGTTAAGTTCTAGAGAGGGTAAGAAAGGTGAAACTCATGATATGGATAGAGTTTGGAGACCAGATACTCACAAAAGAATTTTACTAGCATATTTGATGTAGATTCCATATTTTAGGCCATTTATAGAAATTTAGTAGTTAAGAAATGGTGATAACAAGCATTTTTTTTTCTTTTTAAAAGAAATTTGGCCACAGGAAGGTATAATATAGGTGGCAAAAATAGTAGCATTTCATCCTAAGTCTCCTCTTTAAAACTTTTGGACATAGTAATTAATTTGATGCCATTGGAAGTTTTGTCCACAAATTCTGACTTGGGTTTTTCATGTAATGGCCAGAGTTAAATACTACTTTGTTTCCCATTTTACCTCAGGGGTTGTTTTAAAATAGGGCAAAATAAAAATAAAAATAGGTTTAATGGTTTAGTTATACTTGCAATTTTACCGGTATTAAACATAGGTAGTTACAATAATTTGATCACTACAGATAGTTCCCAAATAGCATATTAAGACAATTGATTTAATAGAGCAAGTGGCTGGATCTTAATTTCTTTCTTCTTTTTTTCTCTTTTCTTTATTTTCTCTCTCTCTCTTCCTCTCCCTCCCTCCTTCCTCTTTTTTTCAGTAGTTGCAGGGATCAAACCCAGGTCCTCACATATAATAAGCAAGCTCTCTACCACTGAGCTATGTCCCCCAGCCCTGGAGATACATACACACACACAAACACAGAATTTTTTTTAACAAAAACAATTTTCCTTTATTAGATTTAGAACACTCTGAAAATAAAGCAAAGACTTTTAAACAGTGATTTTTTAAAAAAATGTGAACCAGTATTTTACAAGGGCATTAAAGGAATATGAATTCACTTTTTTTTTTGGATAATATAAAGTATTTTCTGATTGTGGAGCTGAGGATAATGTCTGTCTTCAGGTAATTTTGAGGAACGAAACTGGAAGTCGAGAATCATATGGACTTTTCCTTTACTGAGGCAAATCTTAGTTTTGGCTTAATTTCCTCTGATTAAAGTAATTTAAATACAGATCCAGAAAAAGAAGATTTTTTTTTCTCATTTTGGCTGCAAGCTTTATGTTTAGGATGTTTTATGAATTTAGGGAACTTTGGTCGTGTCAGTGAAGGTATGGATTCACGTCCTCAGGTTTAAGTTCTTGTTCTCGAAGATTTGAGGGACTCTAAGCTTTACCACATTTTGTTAGTTGGGTGAGAATTTCTAACTTTAAGAGAATATGTAAAAATGACTTGATGAAATTTTCCATTGCATTGATGTTGGATGCCCTTATAGAAAGAGCTTTGGGAAGGCAGTGGGTCAATGCCGCCTGCATGAGCATTTAGAACTGGTGCTCATTCCTCCTAACTGCAAGACAGCCTGGTTCTCTTGCCCAATAATAATGTCATCCTCCTGGTCTTCAGGTCAGCCTGTTGACATCTTTCTAGAGTCTTTGAAACTTGCCTGCAGTCTTGTAGCATTTTGGAATCTGCCAGGTCAATCTTTTTCCCTGAAGAAACAAAATAATTGATTGCACACTCAAGGACCTAAGCAATTTTCAGTAACATTGCTTATTAATACTGACACTTGGTGGGAGAGGGCAAGAACTTGTCTAACAAGGGTCAGGGAATTTAGTTAAAGAAGCTGAGTTTTTGCTCACCATTTCCCAGCATGGCTTGATTAGAAGTTAGAGACATTTGCTAAAATAATATACAATGTGAACTCTTGGGAATATCTTCACTTCTAGCTCTTTGACCTCTGGTATCCTTCCCATTGTCTCTAGACTTTGTTAGAGTGAGGAATGTTATTCAGTTTCTGTATAAGCCATGGAAGCAAACACACTTTAAAATAATCCAGGGAAAGCACACATTTTATGAAAGGAACGATTATGTAAAGGCTGTTGACCTTACAAGGATTTTGCAAGTGTTTGACATCCTGGAAGTGTGCTTTGATACTGAGGAGTTGTTCTAGAAGTGCCACCATGTCATTACTCTGTTAGTTGCTTGTCAATAGGCAATAGAAATGCATTATTTTCTGTTTTATTTGAACCCATCTGAATGTGGCTTTCATTTTAGTAAATAAAATATGTTTCAGGAAGTACATGCATGGTTTTAAATAACATCTACATTTATAGATGATAACCTATTAACATTACCATTATGGCCCAAATCATGTTTAATCAAACGAATAGAGCTTGGAGGAATCAGAAAAAAATGAATGGGTCATCCTTTGTATTTCACTGACTCGGAAGCAGAGGCTCAGGAAGGTTAAGGGGCTTCCTCAAAGTTACACAATTAGCTGGGACAGGGCTGGGACTAGAATCCAAGTCATCTATCTCAGATTGGTCCTCTGTCTCCATTCCAGAAGACTGAACAGGTCAGATTAATTTAATATTAATGGTGGACACAGTGTAATGTATAATTAAGGTCAGGCCCATTTTTTTTAAGGTATAGCTAAATTACGTATAGAACTGTAAAATTTATATCTGTCTAATTCACTTTTCTAATGCAGGTTAGAAGATTTATCTGGAGTTGTGTGAACATGTGTCCTGGTGTCTAAAGTGAAGGGAATGGACTCAGTTTCCATCTCTGCTGATCTATCAAGCAAAGCCAAAGACAGGCCTGATACTACCCCTAACTTTTAAGTACACTCTACTACAGTGATGGAGCCATTCCCTTTAGCCTTCTTGAGGATTTTTTGTGAACTGTTTGTCTGAACCTAGAAACAAAATTAATATAAGGCTGGTTAACAAGAGAAAAATCATAGTGTTTTCTTCTTTGCTTTCTTTCTCACTCTCACCCTGGTGCTGAGGATTGAAGCCAGGGGTGCTCTACACCAAGCTACATCTCCAGCTCTTTTTATTTTATTTTGAGATAATCTCACTAAATTACCCAGGCTGGACTTTAACTGTGATCCTCCTGTCTCAACCTCCTTTGTTGCGGGGATTGCAGGTGTAATCCTTGCCAGACACAAAACCATTGTGTCTGGCAAGTTTTAATAATTTTTCCATCTTCACAGAAATTTCCGTAAGAGAGTGAAATTGGAAAGAAATGACCTACTTTTTAAACAAAGGGCAATAAACTTTTGAAGAAATGATGAGACAAATAGATCTCTGTACTAGAATAGTAAATTGTATGGATGTCACTAATAGACACCAGGAAGGGTATAAAAGAGAGTGTGAGATAAGGGTTACTCCAATGTGTTTATTTATTCAGGCTCACTACAGCCCCCAATTGCCCATCTCTGGTGATCCGGGCTATTTTCCAGTCTTGTTATGAAGAGGAACCCCTTCCTAAAAGAATCTTCATGGTTTTCTGCATGTCAGGCCAAATAGCTCTTTCCAAAGTTCTAGATCCTTTAGTGATTTTGGCTTAAAATAATTCATTCTATTTTGAGATGGCACATCCTTAAGTCTTACTTACATAAACCAAGTTGCACAATTTCTCACCAAACCTGAGCCAGGTGTGGTAATGCATGCCTGTAACCCCAGTGACTTTAGGCTGAGTTCAAGTCCAGCTTCAGCAACTTAGTGAGGTCCTAAGCAACTTAGCAAGACATTATCTCAAAATAAAAATAAAAGTGGCTGGGGATGTGGCTCAGTGGTGACTGTTAAAGTGTCCCTTTATTCAATCCCCAGTACCAGAGAGGGAGAGGGAGGGAGGGAGGGAGGGAGGGAGAGAGAGAGAGAGAGAGAAAAGAAGGGAAGAGGGGGGAAGAAAAGGGAAGGGAAAGGAAGGAGAGAGGGGAGGGGAAGGAAGGTCAAATCTGGAGAGAGGAAAATTAAAAAGATAACACTTTTTCCATGAAGTAACTGGTGAGTTAAAGGATTTTGCATTCTTTCCTTTCACACTGATTGAATTTTTATGCATTAAAAAAAAGAGAGAGGAATATGTCAAAAGGGGTGGTACATGCCTGTAATCCCAGTGACTCAGGAGTCTGAGGCAGGAGAATTACAAGTTTGAGGCTAGCCTTAATAACTTAGCAAGACCCTGTCACAAAATAAAAAATAAACAGGGGGATGTAGCTCAGTGGTTAAGCACCCCAGGGTTCAATCCCTGGTAACAAAAATAAAAATAAAACAGGAAAAAAGTTTTGGGATTTTTTTAAAAAAGAATTTGCATAGATTAAATAAAGAAATCATTCTCCCCCAACCTTAAATTCTGTATACTTTTTTCTCACCTCCTCTATTATCTGAGTTCCATCTTCATCCCATGTTTAAACTTTTGAGGACTTCAGTAGAAACATGTTGAAAAGAGAGAACTATCTTTGTGTGAGGTTAGATTTCTTCGACCAAAAGTTATCTTCAGGCTATGGAGTAGTAGTACTCTGATATATATGAACATACAAAGGCTGTTGGTTTCTGATACCTTCTAATTCAAAAACCCAAGGAGAGATATTTTATTTTCTCCATATATGGTCTGGACTCCGTTCCATTATGCATGTCTTGTACTTTAATCCTCATCTTATGACTCCTGTATAATAATAGCAATGACCTATTTATAAAATAGCTTGGAGAATGTTTAACTACAGGAATCTTGATTAAATTTAATAGCTCATTGTGTATGTTTATTTCAGTAAGAAAATTGTTATTAAAATAAAGGATCCTTTGAGTCCTTGAATTTGTGCCTGCTCCTGTCTAAGCCTTTTCCTTATTTTTGTGAAGTCATGTCTTGCAGTCCTCAGACTGACTCCACATCACGCCTGAGGCAACCTTCAGAAAGATTATCCAAGCAAAGAAAAAATAAAAATCTTTCCTTTGAAATAGTCTGTTAATTAAGGCAAAATTGGGCCTCTAAAGAGAGATTTCTCTCTTGACATGTAGGATGTGTGGTGGTGATGTTTTGCCTAATAATTTTGGCAGAGCCAGTCCAAGGGCAAATGAAGGGCAAAGTAAAATATGGAGGTCTGGGCCCAAGAGAAAGAAGAGAAACTTAGCAGCAGGCTAGGGGTCACCTTTTAAAAGTCAGTCTCTAGAGATGTCAACTACGTACCCCATAAGGACTTGTGCAGGGTACAGCCCCACCGTCAAGAACCCAGATGTCAATCTGAGCAGTTCCCACTGGCAGTCAGAGTCACGGACTGAGTTATGAGGCATAGAGGGGTGGGAATGGGAGGTGCAGCTTAGAAGTGGTTCATAGGCCCAATCAGACTGCAGAGCCAAGTAAAGAATGGAAACTCACTCTGCAGACTGGGTTCCAGCCAAACCGCTGGGTTTTCTCTTTTGGAAACAGGACTGGGAATAGCGTTTGAGATTCTGGAGGGGAGAGCAAGTGCCCACAAAAACGGTGCTGAAATGTGCATTTGGATAACACGAGGAGCATTTGTTCTGCTGTGCCTCACTTTGTTTTGGGGGTTGGTTGGGAACTCCTCCCGAATGAAATATTCTCTCATTTATCCTTTCATTCATTTAGTGCTTAAGGACCACCCACTACTAGGACACTAATAGCGAATGAGATTCTGTTCTCTACAGAGTTCACTGTTCAGTGGAGATAGGGATCAACAAATATCTGTTTACAATGCAGGGAGAGATCTACAGAGGGAAGTTCAGGGTTTCTACATAAAAATACAGAAGTGGTACCTAACTCAGTGTCTCTAAATGGATAACTAGTAAATAACCAAGTAAGGAAAGAGATTGTGGAATGAGGGACGAGGAATGTATAAATGGCTCAGTATTTGGGTCAATGAATTTGTCTGAAAAGTCCAGAGAGAAGCACGGGGAGAAGTGGCGATGGATGACACTGCTTTTCCAAGTGGCCAGGACATGATTCTCCTAGAACTCTTTGATTTCAACATATTCTTTCTTTTCTTCTTTGGTAATTGCAGCTCCTTAAACTTAAGGGAGTTTTGGAGGTTGAATCTTCACTTGGTGTTTTCCCTGATGTTTGCAGTATGTGCACCGTACTTTGAGAATCACTAATTTAAGGCAAGCCTGTGAGGCCTAATTCTCTGTTTTTCTCCTAGGCTCCTGTTGTGCATTTTCACCTTGATCATCCAGAACCTTCCACCTATAGCTTGAACCATGTTCTAGTGAACAAGAAACTAAAGCTGAGGGAGAGGTTAACCCACACCTCCATTCTTGTGGTCCCCATTATCATGTACCCCGGCTTTCCAAGAACAAAGGCTTCTCTGGCCAGGAGCCCTGGGTTAAGAACACCTTGAAACAAGAGCCCAAAGAGACTTCCATTTGTGTTCTCTCTCTAAAACTGTAGCTAATCTTTGCATGTTGCTTTTAGTTTTCTGTTTCTCCCAGACCTGGTCAGAACACCCCTACCAACCACAAACCTTTGATGAGTTAGGAAAGGTATTACTGTTTATTCCTTGCAATATGTTTCTAGGTATTCACTATATTCAATTTAAGCTGGTTCTCTAAGTACCCCAGATATTGAAGCATGTTTTAGACACGGTTTGCAAAATCCTGGTAAAATGAAGCCTGTGGTATCACCATAAATTTACACCTAATAATATCACCTAATAAATTTACATAAGCAATTTTTATAAATATTTTTATTCCTATATTTTTAAAAATTGTTATATTTAGCCAAGCACAGTGGTTGATGTCTGTAATCCCAGGGACTTGGGAGGTTGAAGCAGGAAGGTTTCAAGTTGGAGGCCAGCTTGAGCAATTTAGCATGTCTCAAAATATAAAATAAAAAGGGTCGGGATGGAGCTCTGTGATAGAGCACACCTGGGTTCATTCCCTAGTATTACACACACAAAATTAATTATTACATTTAGAGAAAGTTACACTTACCTTGCATCATGATTAGCACTGAAATGGGGAGACCAGCAGTGGATGTGTTTACTTTCTGCCTTCATGTGATTTATATTTTCATAATAAACTCCAGGAAATTATTTTGAATCAGGTGGGGATTTCTAATAGATTAATTAGGGCTAAAGCTATTGATTTCTTATAATCTAGAATTGATGAAAAAATGCAAGGGAAGGTGGTTCCTAGCCACTCAAGAAGCTGAGGGAGGAGGCTGGCAAGTTTGAGGCCAGTCTCCACAATGTAACAAGACTCTGTCTAAAATTAAATAGAGGTGGGCACAGCGGTGCACTCCTGTAATCTCAGCAATTTAGGATCACAGTTCTAGGCCAGCCTGAACAGCTTAGTGAGACTATGTCTCAAAAAGAAAAAAAAAAGTGCTGAGAATGCACCTCAGTGGTAAAGGGCCCCTGGGTTCAATTCCCAGTATAAACACACACACACACACACACACACACACACAACTTCAGACTTATTGAGAAACTAATTCTAGCACCACCATAATCAGTCTTACTTCCAAATATAATAATAGCAGAGGTCTTGGAGTTAACAAAGAATTTTAATCAGAGTTACCAGGAAACTCTATACTAAGTAGTGAATAAGAATCAGTCACAACTGGTATGTATGTACACTCAGGTTTTAAATTCTGAAAGGATAAGAACATTTTATAGCTTTATTAGTCTCTTCCTACCCTTTTCTCTTGCTTGGAACTCTGGTGGACAACATAGATATTGTTTAAAAACTGATATTTATGAACAGGAGTTTTTTGTTGTTGTGTTTTTGGTTTTTTTTTTTCAATATCATGCTGCTTTTACTTTAGAAAACATTTTTCCCCCTGAAAAAGAAACACTGTAATTTTCTATATTTTAGAGTATAAAAAAGTATTAAAATAAAAATCATCTAAAATTCCATTGTCAAAAGTGATACTGTTTGTATTTTGTTAGCCTTTCTCTTCTGTAAGAAAAAAAAAAGTGTTGCTAAATGGTTGCTTATATAAACTATACACACACACATACACACACACACATATATAAAACAAGTAACTATTTGGATCATACTTGCTTTTGTATTTGCTTAACACATATTGAGAGTAGTTTTATTTGCTTGAGAAAAGCTGTGAATATTTTTAGAAACTCCTGTAAATTTGCTGTTGTTAAGCAAATAACTATTCCTTTATATCATTATTTTCAGTAAGCATAAGAATACTTAGATGGCAAAGTGTATTTAACTGATTGCTTAGTTATGCTTATGTAAGGCCCATATTTTACTACCATAAAAAGCACAACAGTATCATTGTTCATAGATTTTGTGGGCATTTACTTAAGCTAAATCCTGCTGGTACAATTACTAAGTCAGGATATGGGCTTTTCAAGGCTATATAAATGAATTGCAGAATTCTTTTTCACCAGAGTAGACTAGAATGCTCTCCCTCCCCAACTCCCAGCAGCATTACCTACAATCATTTTCTGTGCTCCCTGTTTGCTTTTTGAAAAGCTTATTGAATGACTTGAAGAAAATGGAGGCATTTTTAGGAAATAGGGAAAATGATCATTAATGGTACAATATATCAGTGTCAAATAAGATTTTTACTTGAGGTAAAGCCATTTGTTTAAAAGCTCTGGATGACCTGATAATGGACTGTTGATCTGTTTTTATAAAGACAAGGATATCCTCTTCAAAGATGGAAGAGCAAGATATTGAAATGTGTTTGATAGAGCCAACTAATTTACTTTCAGTCAGTGGAAATTTTATCCCAACTTTCTGTGTTCTTGAAAACAATCTTGGTTATTCTCATCATGGGGTCATTTGAGGTCATGGGTTATTTGGTTTAATGGGATTTGCATGGTTAGATGGGGAAGGGATTATTTCATCATGGAACTTATTTGTGGGTAGGTTAAAAGTTACACTTAATAAAATTCATAACTTGGCATGGTTCATTTTTATTCAATTGAAAGCTATATGTTAGTGGAAGCAAATGCTTTTTCAAATGAATTCATTAGTTCACAAATAGAAATAAAAAAATGGAGACTGTCTTGGTTGACTTGGGGGAAGCTTCAGGGTTTATTTAAAATTTATATTTATTGCTAAGAGGCAGAGTTGTTAAAAAAGATTTGGAACTCGGGGAAGTATATACTTCAGAAATAATATCTTTACAGTTCAATGGGGTTTCAGACTAGAAGGGCAGAGTGTTGAGAAGTCATTTCTAGATTCCATTTAATTCTGGACTTTTGTTTCCATCTTCTTTTGATTCCACTGAATGGATGTATGTGAAATGACCATTCCTTTCAAATTGGAGCCACCTCTATTGCATTCCAGATTGTTTTGGCAATTTTCTAGACCTTATAGGAAAGATGTCCAGCTTCAGTTGGCTGCATGTACATGGTATGCTTCCTGGGGCTGCTAAAAAAAAATCACCACAAACTAGTAGTTGAAAACAGCACCATTTTATTTTGGAGGCCAGCAGGTTGAAATCTACATGCCTCAGAACCATGTTCTCTTCAGACTCTGGCCTCCTCTACTTTCTGGTGGTCTCAACATTCTTGACATGTGACATTTAAGTCACCTTCCATTTCCTCCTTTTCTGTTACTGTCTAATCTTCTTGTGTCTCCCTGATATAAGGACTCTTGTGATGGCAGCTAGGCTCTTGTGATGGCAGTTAGGACCCACTTGGAAGATGCAGGATAATGTCTCCATACAAGATCATTATCACATCTGCAAGGGTTTTTTTTTTTTTTTTTTTTAGTCCTATAAGGTAACATTCACTGCAATTTACTGCAGTTCAGGGTGTGAGCATCTTTGAGGGAGTCATTTATATAGCCTATCATATCCATGTACCTCAAATATGCCTGCTTTCATGTACTGACTTCTGTTCATTCTGAACCACAAAATTAAGCATTGTCCAGGGAGGGCAGCTGGGGAGGGGGGGCAATTGTTGACTGAAATTTGATGCAGATTGGCCTAGGAGGTTGTGTATTGGGGGGACAGGGCATGTTGACTCTATTAGTTGACCCAGCACATCTGGGATAGGTGGTTTAGTAAATCTTAAGGACCTTTTTATAGATCTAGCAACACTTTAAAAAGGTTTTTATTAGTACATCAGTTATTCATAATAGCGGGGTTTATTATGTTATAATCATACATGCAGGAAATATCAATGCTTCCTTTCCCTCCTGCCCTCCTTCTCCCTACTCCCTTTTGCTATCCTACTACTCTTCCTTCTATTTATTTATTTATTTTTATTGGTGTTTTGCAGATATACATAAAGGTGGAATTTTCTGTGTTATGTTCATATGTGTGCATAGCATAATTTTGTCAGTTTCATTCCTCAGTTCCTCCCCTTTCCAGGGCTTCTCCCTCACCCTCTCTCCCCTTCCTGTACTCCTCTGATCCTTCCTCTTTTTTGTGGGATCTGCCCCCCACCCCTCTTTTTTTCCTTAGTTGGCTCTAGCTTCTACATATGAGAGGAAACACTCGACCCTTGACTTCTTGTGTCTGGCTTATTTCACTTAGCATGATGTTCTCCAGTCCCATCCATTTACCAGCAAATGCCATAATTTCATTTTTCTTAATGGCTGAGTAAATGTGGTATATATACATACACACTGGATTTTTATTCAGTCATTATATATATTTTTAAATCATCTTAGAGGTCTAGTGACACAGCAGGTATAAAGATGCAGGGTCAAGTAGCACAAAAACCTGAATGGCTGTGTCATAGGAATACAGGGAGATGAAACTCCAAACCTCGGCTCTTTTGTTCCAGTGATAGAAAAGTTAAAGTCAGACACCAAAAGCCATGCCAGAGAACTTCATTATAAGTGAAAGTAAAGATAAAGTGAAATAAAAGAAAAGTAAAAAAGTAAAAGCAAAGCAAAGCTTAAACAGAGAGGACGGGAGAGAGAGAGAGAGAGAGAGAGAGAGAGAGAGAGAGAGAGAGAGAGAGAATATGAATGGTCCATCTCTAAGCAGAGAACAAAGGAGACAAAGCTGTCTCCAAATTTATTACTGTTTGATGTTTATCAAGAGACCTGGGGACCACTTCTGCACTCTTTGCCAATCAGGTGTATTCAGCTTCTCCTTCACGTTGGATGGTGGAGTTTTTGACCTTAGTTGGTCCTCTGGAACTGTCATGGTGGCCAACCTGTTTAGGGGAGCTTCATCTACAAGTCAATCCCATGTTAATGTGGGCATTGGGGTCCATAGCTGGTCAGAAGGTACCTTAGTGCACCTGCTCTACTAAAGGACTCTTCCTTCCCAGACAAATGGAGACACTTACAGCCATAATTCCTAACTTCGCATCAACCTCAGTAGACCCTGTCAAGAATAGTCCCATTAATCCTTTTTTCTTGACGTGTTTGTGTTTTATAAATAGCTCCCTTGTTTTTGTTTGTTTTCTACGGATTAACTGCTGTCATTTGATTTCTTACGATAGTTTGAAGAAGGATCCTAAAGTAATTTAAAGAATGCTTTATGACCTTACTATGTATTTCACTGCTCATTGCTGGCTACTACCTAACAGCTGCCCCTCCTTGGTTGACTTCAGTTGAACTGGTGGGAGACCATCTTCGTGGGTGTTGTGCTTTGTGTTTATGCCGCTTATATATCTGATAGCTCAACAGCCCACCTTGGCTCCTTTGTGCTCCTTCTACTAACTCTTTGAGTGCCTCATCGTCTTTTATAGAAGGAGCTCTATGTCATTTATTATGAAATAAGGCCACTTAGGACTCCCCTGCTCTCTGGTTCCCATTCTACCAAGCTCTCTGCTGCCCAGAGTTTTTCCTCTGTAGTCAGTGCAATAACTAACCCCTTCAGTTGCATAAGAATCTAGAAACAATGAGACTATTTAAAAGCCCTTTGGCTCCCTTCCAGTAACTGCTCATGGTGTTTACACTGGAAAAGATGGCGGGCTATCTATCAATTCTTTGACTTTGTAAATCCACCTTGACTTCCTGGGTTCCTCCAGAAGGCTGCTCCCTTCCTCTGTATGGTGAGGTGGTACCCTTGAAGTGGGTGAGGAGGTAATGAAATGCCCTGTGAGTGAATCTGTACAGGGCAAGCTAGAGGATTAAAGAAGAGGAACTTTTGGCAGGACCTAGTGAAAGCATTTTGTAATTAGCTGTGGGTGGGGATTTTGGATAATTGAAAAAAGGATATAGTTATATAGAGTGGTCAGCCCGCTGTCCGTCTCCCTGCATACCTTTAAAAGGAAGTATCTGTCCCTTTAACTTTATGTGAAGTCTGTTGAACTTCATTTGTGCCCATTTTTAAATCAGTGACCTGGATTAAACTGTTGTAAACTGTAATTGGCTGGGTCAGGCATTTTCTAATCTGTTGGTCATAGTTGTACCACCTATTTAAAACAAGCCAGAGACTGCCTCTAATGCCAAACTCAGGGAAGCATTTCAGAGATATCACAGAAACAAGCTTTCCCTTCCCCAGTTTCAAATTGGGGGGAAAAAGAGGGGAAACTTTAATATCATTTTTTCCAAAATACCTCTTACCTTGTTTTGAACCCAAAACTCTGGGGCTGGGGGCAGGAGGAGTATTCAAGTATTCCCAACTTCACTGCAGATCTCCTTTAGAGATCAGCATCTAAATCCGTCACCCTCCAAATCCTAAATCCTTCCATCAGCCTCTGCACCTGCTAGAGTCCTTCATATAATAAGACCATTTTGATGAAATTGGTACCCAAAAGGGAGATGAATAGTTTAGTAGCAAGAATAGCAGTGATGTCTGAAAAGCATCATGTACTGGGCACTTAGGTTGATCCTGGGAGAACCAGAGCTAGACCAGTGAACAATGATGCACGTGGATAAAAGCTTTCTTTTTATCTCTGATATGAGCTTTTTATATCAGATGCCTCTTTTTGCTATTCCTTTGAAAATGAAACCAAAGAGAAAAATTTAAAGGGATGGTTGTCAAGAACGAGAACATCACAGAACACATAAAGGTCAGCAGAGGAGGGATGTTTTGCCATCGTGTTCTGTAGTCTGCCAAATAACGAGGCCATCCTTGTTGATTTATTTTATTTTGGTGCTTCGAATTAAACCCAGTGCCTCACATGTGGAACATATGTTCGACCACTGAGCTAAAACTCGGCCCTCACCATCTTGTTTTTTTTTTAATAATATATATTAAAAATAAATATATGTGTATATAAAATATATGTAATATGTAATAAAAATATGTACTAAAAATACATATATATTTTGGTACTAGAAATTGAACCCAAGGACACTTTACCACTGAGATATCCTTGTCCCTTGCATTTTTAAATTTTATTTTATTTTTTTCTTTCTTATCATGCTTAGGGCCTCCCTAAATGGCTGAGGCTGGCCTTGAACTGGTGATCCTCCTAGGATTACAGGCATGCACCACTGAGGAGCCTGGCATCATCTTGTTTTCTAATCTGTCTTTTATGCTAACTTTTAGCTGTCCTGTAATTGTTTATTGAAGGTCCATTTTTTTCTCTGAAGATCTGTTTTATAGCATGTAATGTATAAAATGATAATTTCTCTCCAGGGTAAAAGCCTGGAAGAAAAGTTGGAGTCAGATAAAGAGAAGAGAAAACAAAAGAATGATAATTTATGGACTTATTCTGCATATTTAGAGAAAAGCCATTTCAGATACGTAAATGCAAGGTGGTAAACATTGGATGGCCACTTGTGTTTTAACATCATACACTAATGAGATATTCTTTGTTCATTTTTAGGTCTTGAATATCATCATGGCCAAACCTTATGAATTTAACTGGCAGAAGGAAGTCCCTTCCTTTTTGCAAGAAGGAGCAGTTTTTGACAGATATGAAGAGGTAAAGAAGAGCTATTAATCTTTTCACTGAAAACATTCTAATAATTATTTAACTTAATTACGGTATTGAGCAAATATTCTTTGACAGAAGTAAGAACCTCTTGGAGATTCATAAGTTGGAATAGTTAGAGGGCAGTTATGAGGTATAATATTAATGATACTCTAATTTGTGATGCTCATCCTGTGCCACATATAATCACGACAGTCCTGTAATTTATCATCAAGTGCTCACCAAGTGCAAGACTACCTTCCAAGCACTTTGTGTGTGTTATTTGCTTAATTTCTCAACAACAACCTTCCAAGGTTGATACTGTTATTCTGGTTTTATGGATGGGTTTCATGGAGTAAGGGTTTTGCTTAAGCTTTTGGCGGCCTTTCCATATAAACCTTTCCATTTGTTAAAATGTAGCAGTGCTGGGACTTTGTGCTAGCCATTTACTTTGTTCATTTCATTGCACAGACCTTTGTGACCAAGGCTTTGCGTGCCCCTGCTTCTGTCATTTTTTATTTGTGCCCTTGCAAGGTGGCAGTGGCTCCAGGCTTCCTCCAGAGCTTGGGCTTTGACCAACAATCTGTTTAGCAGGGCAAGAGAGGTGAGGTGAAGCCTCTTTGCCTTGTAAATCTGTTGTCCTTGAGTCTGAGAGGACCAGAGGAGGGGTATGTCATGGAATTTATGTTGCCTTTAAGGTAAAGTAAAAGATAAGACTTCCTAAAACCATTTAGAGTCAGAGTTCTTTCCTTTTAAAATCAATACAATGGCTGTGCTTGGTGGTGCACGCCTGAAATCTCAGCAGTTAGAGGGGTTAAAGCAGGAGGATCACAAGTTTGAAGCCAGCCTGGGCAAATAAGCAAAACCCTGTCCCAAAATGAAAAATAAAATAAAATAAAAACAACTGGGGATGTAGTTCAGTGGTCGATAGAGCCTTCTGGGTTCAGTCTATAAATATAGTGTGGAAAAAAGGAAGGAAGGAAGGGAGGGAGGGAGGGAGGGAGGAAGGAAGGAAGGAAGGGAGGGAGGGAGGGAGGGAGGGAAAGAAGAAAAAGAAAAATATCAGTGAGATGTTTATGTGGCCTGATTAGCCAGCTGTCCCTGAGGTTGATTGTCAGATGCAGAAAGTAATTTTCTGTGAGGGGTTCTAACATGACTGAGGACTGTTGACTTGCTTTTCCCAGCATGTATCATAGAAGATGTATATCTAGTTGCTTTTATTTTTATATTTTTTTAATAGTGGACATTGAACCCAGGGACTCACATATGCTAAACAAGCACTCTACCACTGAGGCTCCTCCCCAGCCCCTTTAATTTTTTTATTTTGAGACAGAATCTTGCTAAGTTGCCCAAGCTGGCCCCAAATTTACAATCCTCCCGCCTCAGCCTTGAAGCATCTGGGTTTACAAATGTGAGCCACCACACCTGGCTTGATAGCTGCTTTTTAAGTAAACAAATTTGAGCATGCAAAAGGTGAGCAAGATGTCTTCACTATCCTTGTATTGAAATAAAATATTAAAGAGACACCTATTCATGTATCTGAAACGTTGCCACCAACAGGAAATAAAAGCTAACTTCATTTTGCTATAAGAAGGAAGAAAATAATATGCTTCTACCTAGTCATCTTGTTCCTCATCTGTTTAAAAAGCTTTCATGACTTTCCACTCTAGGATAAAGAAAACTCCTCAATAAACTCAAGGCCTTGCATAATTTGCCTTCTATGTAATTAGTACAGAATTGTTTACCTCCAGTTTCATACACGTCCTCTCCTTTAACCTTAGCAAACCACTTATAATTCCCTCATAAACTTTTCTATTACATACTTATGTATGCTACTCTCTCTCCTCCTGAGATGTTCTTTTCTTTTTCTATTTGTTCTGTTTGTAACTTGTTACTGGAAAACTCCTTCTCATCCTTTAGAACCCAGATGAGAAATCTTCACTTCTGGATATATTCCTTGAGCCATCCAGCAAGAGATATCACATTTGTCCTACCACTAACCTACCTCAACACATATTTCACCTCCTTTGCATTTTATTTAATATTTCTGTCTCTCCTACTATACTCTACCTTGCTTGAAGTCAAGGACAGTATTTTACTTATCTTTCAGTAATTTATCTGTAAGTTGCTAAATGTCTGTAACTGTAAAACATTGACAATGTCTAGTGTCAAAAAGGGTTTTGCACACAATTCATTCTAAGCTTGTCTGGTTTTTGTTTTTTGTTAGTTCTTTCCCTTCCTTTCTTCCTTCTTTCCATCCTCCCTGTCTTCATGACTCACTCTCTCTTTTCTTGTTTTTTGCTGGGAATGGAACCCAGGGCTTTGCACATGCTAAGCAAACATTCTACCACTGAACCGTACCCCTGACTATTCATTTTCTGATAACTGAAATGGGAGAGACTTCTTAATAATCCTTGACAATCCCATGTGTGGATCTGATCATCAACATATTCAAAATATCGGAGTATACTGCATGAAATATTTTTAAATAAAAATGATCATGATCAATCATTATATATAGTTCACACATAATTCAAAGTAAATTATTTCCATTGGCTACTTATATTCACTATATACAACTTGGCAAGGAAGGTCAAAAACTAATTGAGAAGCATGTTCAAGTCTTTCTCCCAGGTAAACTGTATCTAGGTTGGGTATCACTGTCACCAAGATGACAGCGTATGGAAAACAAAAAAAAAAAAAAAAAACAAAAAATATATATATATATATATATATATATATATATATATATATATTCCCACCCATTGCTAGGCAATAGCTGAGACCTTAAAACAAAATACAGATTAATGAGGGAAAAAAGCATACAAACTTATTTAATGTTTTGCATGACATGGGCGCCTTCAGAAATGAAGATTCAGAGGATCAGGGAAACCTGGGTATACTTTTGCTTAGTCTGGTTGGATAGACATACAGAAGAATGACTGGACAAAGGGGATGTGATCAAATAATAAACTGGGAGGAACTTAACAGCTGAAGGATGTTTGTTCAGATTCTTCTCTGTGTCCGCAGGCTCTCAAAGAACATCCCCCTGCATGTAAGGAGGATCCCTCTGGGTCAGCTTGGTTTTTGTGGTTTGCTTCAGGGTAGAGGGTGGTGAGGGAAAGGCCAGAGTGACCTTCCTGCTTCTACTGTTGTTGTCTCAAATGCCAAAGTGCCATATTTTGGGATAACATCTCCTGAACCCCATCAATGGCCATATTTCTTTAGTATGAGCTGGTGTGAGACAATCTGTTCCAGAATCTGTTCAGTGACCTAAAAGATTTGCAGTTTCCTAAGACAATTTTCCAGGCTTTTGAAATCTACAAGATAGTTTTGAAAATACTGCATAGCATCTAATAATTCAGAGATCATTTGGAAAACATTAAATAAAAACACTGGCTGGGTGTCTCTCCTACTTTAATGTGTCCAAACAGAGAAAAATTACTTTTCTTTGTAAATCAAGTGAAATATGATTTGATGAACTTTGGTTCAACATTTGAATCCTTTTTTATTTCTTGTGATTCTTTTGGGGGGGGTTATTATTTGGCCTTTTGGTTTGAAATGTTATAGAAAGAGATACATTCATAAAGTTAAACTTATTTTTTTTCCGTACGCTGTCATCTTGGTGATAGTGATACCCAACCTAGGCACAGTTGATATTTAGAATATACTGGTTAGCTGTGCTTCCAAAGGCATTTGCTCTTCTTGCAGGTTCCTCTGAAAACAGGTAAAGTTAGGAGGAAGGAAACCTGGAACAAGTATTAAATGTCATGTAGCTAAGCTATCAACTTTATGGAGTGAGGTTCACCAGGATTTCAAGTAAATAAGTATTAATTTTATAAACATATTTCTTTCTATAGCATTTCAAACCAAAAGGTCAAATAATATTTCAAGCTGGTTGATGGCCAGCTTTTGTTATTTCCCAATCTTAAAACATGAAATTCATTGAAGCCAGAGCCATTCAAATATTTAGTTGTAAAAACATAACCACAAAAGGTGTTTTCTATAGTTTGTGCATAAATAGTACTAAGAGATGGCAGGTGATAGCCTGGGGAAAGAACAGGAATTAGAGAAAACAAAACCCAAGCATCCTGAGTGTCAGAGCAAAGGGACTGTCTTCTGAAGGGGCATAAGTGCAAAGCACCTATCATGTGGGTACTATATGGTAATAACTAATGTTATCATTTCACTGGACCTATCAGATGAACATTTAATTATACCCCTCATATTTGTTTTAAGAATGCAAGGAATTATTTTATGCTGTGGGTGAGCACTCACCAGATCAGGAAAAACAAGTGTTTAATGGTTACTGTTTACATATTTATTTGTTAATTAACATTATTTATTTATTTATTTGAGTGGTAGTACTGGAGATTGAACCGCAGGACACTCAACCACTGAGCTATATCCCTGGTCCTTTTTATCTTATGAGACAGATTCTTGCTAAGTTGCCTAGGCTGGCCTCAAACCTTGAATTCCTCCTGTCTGTAGTCACTGGGATTACAGGGATGCCTCACTGTGCTGGATACTTTTCTTTCTTTCTTTCTTCTTCTTTTTTTTTTTTAACGTGTATTGCATTCAAGCATTATTTTGTTCTTTCTGTATTACTAAGGAATTCTTTTGAGGCAGACTGTACATATACAACATTTCAGACATTACATATACAACAGTTTGTGTTGCATGCCACTACCAAACCTGTTTTCCCCTAATCCTGCTGGAATTACAGGTTGTGTAAAGGCAAAACTATTTTTTTTGTGTGTGTGTGATCTAGTGATTGAATCCAGGGCCCTACACATGCTAGGCAACCACTCTGCTTTCTAAGTTACTTTCATTATTAGACTCTGTTTTAGGCAGCTTTTTCATCAGTGTGACCAAAAGACCTGATAAGAACAATTTAAAGGGGGAAATTTTATTTTGACTCACAGTTTCAGAGGTTCAGTCCATGGTTGGTTCACCCCATAGCTCTGGGCCCAAGGTGAGGCAGAACATCATGGGGAATGGCGTGGATGGGGAAAGAAGGTCAAAGGGCCAAGATGCAGAGAAAAAGAGCTCTGCTTACCAGGGACAAAGTACAAACCTGAAAGGCACACCCCCAGTGACCTGCTTCCTCCAGCCATACCTCAACAGCCCACAGTTACCACCTAAGTTAATCCATATCAGAGGATTAATCCCCTGATTAGGTTACAGCCCTCAGAATCTGATCATTTCCCCTCCAAATATTCTTGCCTTGTCTCACACAGGAGTTTTGGCAGACTTCTCATATCTAAACCGTAATAGTTTCCCTCTTAAGCCAAGGAAAAATATTCTAGTCCCTTCGCAATTCTGAGCCCTTTGGGCTCCTTGAACCTGAGACTCTTGTTCCATATTCTCCTGAGCTCTTCCCTCTTGTATCAGTTTATAGGGTAATATGTATACTCAGACAAAATTTAAAAAGAGCTTTATCCTTAAGAAAAAGGCTCCTGTCCTAGGCCAGCATTTTCCTGGCAGAACATTCTTCAGTGTCTGACCTGATCTGAACCTGTGCTGCCCATGACAGCAGCCACTACCCAGGCTTGGCTATTTACCCCTTGAAACGTGGCTAGTGGAACCAAGGAACTGAGCTTCATATAATTTCGTTTTAATTAAATTTCAACTTACATAGCTATAGGCCTGGATGAGGTAGATAATCACCACAAACTATAACCAGGTTTAAAACTACCATCCTCCTTTCCCAAAGCAAAGAGGTCATTATCAGATCACTTCCTTGCAATCTATAGTTTTCCCCAGCCATTTCTTCTTAGTGGGAGCCAGAACAGAGATTAAGTGTTTTATTGAAGATTTACCTCTATCACCAGTCCCCTTCTCATATCACAAGTCCCAGCTCAGGTTACCTTTTCTTCTCACTCATGGGACTTGATTGTATCTGAGGTGAGCTGACAAGTCCTTTTCCAATGTCAAGTACAAAAATTACAATAAATCTTAATTAGCTTTCTTTCTTTCTTTCTTTGCAGTATTGGGGATTGAACCAAGGGCACTTTATCCACTGAGCTTTTTCCCCAGACCTTTATATATGTATTTTTTATTTTGAGACAGGGTCTCACTAGGTTGCTGAGGCTGACCTCGAACTTGAGATCCTCCTGCCTTAACCTCCCGAGTTGCTGAGACCAGTTTTACTTTTGACTCTAGAAGCGGGTAACACGTCATTCCACAAAATAGAATAAGGGTTCCAAGGAGCCCAGCAGATGAAGTTGTTTTTATACACAGAAATTGGATGAAGAAAACCAGAAACAAAGAATGGAAAATGAATCAGTCATTTAAAAGTTACTTTCCTTGTAAAGCCACTAGAGGAAGAGAGAAAAATAATGGAAAAATAACTGATTGGGTAATTTCAGATCCCTTTTATTGACTTTCCTCTTTTATTCTCATTTTTAATTTTTAAGAATCACTGAATAACACACATAGAGTAAATTTTACCAAGTTTAAATACGAAGCATGATTTTTCCCATATTTTTATTGGTGCATTATAGATATATATAGTGGGATTTTTGTTACATATTCCTACATGTACACTATATGGCAATATAATTTGGTCAGTATCATTCCCCAGTATTTTTCCTTTCCTTCTCCTTCTCTCTCCCTCTGGTCAGCATCCCTGTTTTATATAAGGATCAAAACAAAGGGAATTTCATTACCTTTCCAATTGAAAATGACCTCTCTGGGAGACTTGCCTATTATCTCTCTCTCTTGACTTCATGGAGGGTCAGTTAATAGTTTCATTTGGTGATGTGAACCATTAGTGTGAGTGACTTCATTTTGTTTCTAGTCTGGAAAATGCAGACGTTCAGTCCTTGATGTTTCTGGAACACTGGTGAAGCCTTCCTTATACATTAGCCTCCCACCTCTGCCCTACAAGCTCCTGCCTTTCACACCCACAGATGTGGAGGAAATTGGTGCTTACAGCTGCTGCTGTGTAACCTGAAACAATTTTTGTAATTGCCAGACAGAGGATCAAAGTACAAGAGCCTAAAGAAATCCTGGCCCAGAGTGGAGCAGGCTAACTTTGGCCTCAGTACAAGGCAGTCCTGATATCAAATTGGTGCTAGAAGTGGTGGTGCATGCCTGTGATCTCAGCAATTGGAGAAGCTGAGGCAGGAGGATTGCAAATTCAAGGCCAGCCTCAGCAACTGATAGAAAATTGTGGGACACCTTGAGGAACTTGGTAAAAACCTCTAGCAGCTTACATCCCATAGGTTGTGCATCAGTGAAGCAAAGCCTTTGCCAAATATAATTCTCAAAAGACTAAAAACACAACCCTTGAAGAAAGTGTTTTGATTTAAAGGTTTATTTAACTCCTCAGTGAGGACACCAGCAGGAGGTAGAGTCAGTTGTAGGAGGACTTGAGGAAGACAAGTTTTATATAGTCAGGAAAGGAAAGCTGAAATAAGCTTTGTCAATTACATACAAAACTCGTTAATGCCCAAGAGGGCCATAAAACTATGACCTATTATGTGGTTGTCTTTTTCTACTAGACGCAAATCATCTGCCTCTCCATGGAACCAAAAACAAATAACATCAACGACAAAGAAACATTTTCAAATTAACTGTTAAGTTCAAAGGATGTGGGCACTAACTATGATTAGCAAGTCAAAGGTGCATTTTTCTATAGATGTAATTTGTTCTTGGGTGAGTTTCATAAAACAGTGCTCCCAAGTATAACTGAAAAAAAAATACATAGTAATTTTGTTATTGTATTTCCAAGTTTGGGTAATTTAATTTGTACCCAAGGTTAGAATATTGAGCTTAAAGAGTAAGAATAGAATTGTAGCACTTTACTTTTATTTACACAAAAGGATACTTATGGGGCTGGGGATGTTGCTCCCTGGTACAGCACTAGCCTGGCATGCACCAGGCCCTGGATTCTAATCCCAGCACTGGAAAATAAAATAAGGAAAGAAAAAGAATATAAAGATACAGAGAAAAAAAAATCATGGTATTTGCAGGGAAAAGGATGGAGTTGGAGAATATTATGCTAAGTGAAGTAAGCCAATCCCCCAAACCAAAGGCCAAATGTTTTCTCTGATATGAGGATGCTGATCCATATGGGGATGGGTAGGGCATGGGAGGAATGAAGGAACTTTAGATAGGGCAAAGGGGATGGAGGGGAAGGGAGGGGGCACAGGGGTAGGAAAAATGGTGGAATGAGATGGACATCATTACCCTAAGCACATGTATGAAGACTTGAATGGTGTGACTCTACTTTCTGTACAACCAGAGACATAAAAAATTGTGCTTTATATGTGTAATATGACTTAAAGTCTATGCTGTCACATATAACAAATTGGAATAAATAAATAATTTTTAAAAAACATGCATACAGAGCTGTCATCATGATAATGTTAGTTACTATTTCAACTTGTAGAATCAACCTAAAAGTAGACAAAACATTTAATTATTGTTAAAACAAAACAAAACAAAAAAACCCTAACTTTACATTTAAAGTGAGGGTCCAGACAAATGTTGGAATGTAGAAGAGGCTGGAAAAATGCAGGAAAAACCAGAGGGTCTTTATGTTCTGTGGGAGATAAGGTTAAGTGCAGGTTTCTCAGTCTGAAACTCCAGGCATGTAGCATGTGGCCCTGACACCCTCCACTTCCACCCCTTCTCTCTTCTCCACAACCATGTTGTGATGAGGAAGGTGGTGGAACGTGTGTCTTATAAGAGAGGAAGGGGCAGCAGGCTGAGGAGACTAACCCAGGGAACTTCAGAGAGGAGGTCTCTTTTGGACTGAGTCTTGACTGACAAGTTGAATAACCATTCAAAACACAGCTAAGATGAAGGCCAGGCCAAAGGTTGTGCAGGGGTCTCCGTGGTGACCAGACATTACACTAGGGGAAGTGACCTGTCCAGCTGGGGCAGAGAGTAAGTAAGTAAGCTTGTACTGTAGATGGCTTTACTTTCCAGCCCAGTGCTTTGGCACTGAATCCTGAAAGCTATAAGGGAACCTTTTGCTAGGTTTTCTGCAGGGAAGGGGTAAGGCCGCGATAACAAATGCAAACAGGGCATGATGGATTCCTTGTGTCATTAGTCTGGGAGTGTAGAAGTAGGGTCGAAGGTGGGATTAAAGTGACACCAAAATTTTTCATTTTGTTTTAAATGTCCAGTTCTAGTCTGAACTAAGGTTTGAAAAGATGGCAAGACAGCCAATAATGGAACTAATTATTCACCTGTGGACAAGGGACAGTAATAGGTCAAATACATAGAGAAGTAAAGGAGTTTTTAAATATGGGAATGAATTAAAGGATCTCCCCCTCCCCCCCCCCCTCGTCCTGGGAATTGAATCCTAGGCCAAGTGCTCTACCACTGAAGTGTATTCTCAGCCCAAGGTTGGAATCTCTGGCCCAGGAAGCTGAGTGCTACAAGACAAAGATAATGCAGGATAAGGGGTACCTTCATGGAAGCACTTATGTTGTTTTTAAACCTTAAAATGGGAAAAAGCTAAAACTGAAAATGATAGGACCATTGTGTCTTCTGTAGCACCTGAGAAACGTTTGCCTATAATAGAATTCACAGCAGTATGAGTTAAAAATAAGTTCAGCAGAAAGCGAATTGGTTGACCTAGTAAACCATCTAAGAGGATGAGCAAATGGGTGCCTCTTTCCCCTCCATCCTCAAGTCCCAAGGTGACTCTTGGTATCCCCATGGGATTGAAGAATGGGGTCCTCATGGTCTTCTTCACTCAACCTCACAAGCCTGAGGCCCTGGGTTTGATCCTCAGCACCACATTAAAAAGAAAGAAAGGAAGGAAAGAAGGAAGGTTGGGAGGGAGGGAGGAAGGAAAAAAATATATATATATGAATGAAGAGGGGTTTATGCCAAACAGTTATTTTAGATTTTTATAGCAAGATTTTGTGGTGAGTTACCCTAATTCTTATCTTAGGAATATGAGATCAACTCAAGACTGAGGTTTGGGCCCCAGTCAGTTTCCTAAATCTCTGCAACCCTGCCCCGTGTCTGCATATTAGTATCACCTGGAGAGCTTTTACAAATACTGATATCTGCTTTCTCCTGAGATATTATCTAATTGCTCTGGTTTGGAGCTGAGGCATTATTTAAAAAAAAAAAATCTGTATAGGCAATCTTAATATCAGTTAAGGTTGAGAACTGTTGGATTAAAGGATTATCTGTTAGAAAATGGTTTATGCTAATCTAAGAGTAAGTTATTGATCACTCCTAGGTGGGAAATGATATTGAGGATTTATCTGGTTGAATTGAAAGTCTGTTCATGGCCCCCTACAGTGGTGCACCCCTGTAAACCTAAGGACTCAAGAGGCTGAGGCAGGAGGATCTCTAGTTCGAGTCCAGCCTGGGCAACTTAGTAAAACTCACATGCCTCAAAATAACAAATACAAGGAACGGGGACTTAGTTCAGTGTTAGGACATTTGCTACATGTGAGAGGCCCTGGTTGGATCCCCAGCACTACCAAAAAAAGTCTGTTTATGCAGAAATGTTTGAACAAATAAATAAATAAAAATATTCACAGAATATTATAATTAGGGGTACCAATGCATTTTTAAATATTTATGTCTGTATATCACACATGATATTGCACATGAATTATTTTGTTAAAGTTATTATGCTACCACAAACTATAATTACAGCTTAGCAATGTTAAATAATATTGAGTTCAATGGACCCTTAAGTGACTCAGATATGCACTTTGTTTTATCAAAGGCAGCATTATTTACATCCGTTTATAATTATAAGGTACTGAAAGAACAAAATGCAGTTTTCTAGGTAAAATTTAGAGTAGGTTAGAAAATATAGAAGGGTTTTGTTGTTGTTGTTGAATGCATTGTCCATTACAGCTAAGATGAGACATATTCACTTAACCGGTAGTGCCAGCTGCTGTTCAACACGGCCAAGATAAACAAGATATCAGTGACCAAGACCAAGTCTCAGTCCTTGAGGATTTTACAGTCCCATGGCAGGAGATGGGCAGTAAATCCATGAGCATAGCGATGAGCCAACAAATTCCTAATGATGTTCAATATAATGACACAGGAGTGAGCAGAGAGGCAGACACTGAAGAGTAGGGGAGGGGCAGTGGTGTGGGTTAGGTGGTCAGGGAAGCCTTTATTCTAGAGGCAACACTTAATGTGACTGTGAATGGGAAGGAGGAACCAAACTGGCCAAGAACTAAGGGAAAAGCATCCTAAGACATGGAACCAATAGGTACAACACACTGAGGCAAGAAGAAATTGATATGTTCAAAGAGCAGGACTGAGGTCTGGAGTGGGCATCACGAGCAGGGCCATCATCAAAAGAGACGTGGGCAGAAGTTTCTATGCTCTAGAGCACAGTTCCCTTTCTCCCCAAACCCCACCTCCTTCCATACTTTGTAATGGGGATTGAACCCTGGCACACTTTACCACTGAGCTACATTCCCCAGTTCCTTTTATTTTATTTTTTATTTTAAGACAGAGTCCCCTTAAATGGCCCAGGCTGCCTTGCAACTTGCAACCTCCTGCCTCAACCTCCAAAATTGCTGGGATTTTAGGTGTGCTCCATCATGCCCAGCTTCAAAGCAGAGTTCTCAACATGAGGTCCTCAAACCGGCATCATCAGCACCACCTAGAACTGTAATAGAAATGCAAAGTCTTAGAACCATACCACAGCCCTACAGAATCAGAAGCTCCAGGGATGGGCCAGCCACATAGGTTTTAACAAGCCCTTCAAAGAAGTTCAGTGTGCACTAAAGTATGAGAACAAATGGGGTAGAACCAGGCCTAGGAGCTTGAATTTTATTCTGAATGCTATCTACAGAAGGCCAATTTCAACAGGGATTGAATCGTCTGATATACATTTTGGAGACAGTTATACTGGTAACTGTATGGAGAATGATTTGTAAGGATGGAAGGTATTAGCTTTCGGTCACTGTAACAAAGTATCTGAAGTAATTAACTTATAAGGAGAAAAGTTTTACTTTGGTTCACTGTTTTGGATATTGCAGTCCAAAATCAGATGGACCCATCACTTTTGGGCCTCTGATGGGGCTGTCAGATGGCAATGATGTGGAGCATATAGCAGAGCAAAGCCCTTCTCCTAGAGGTTGGGAAGCCAAAAAAGAGAGAGCAGGACAGTTCCAGAGTCCCACAGGCCCCTTTGAGGATATACTCCTAATGATGGAAGGGTCTACTACTAAGGCTCTCCTCCAGGAGTCGCCACCATCTCCCACTAGTGCCACCCTGGGGACCAAACCTTTAATCCATGGGCCTTTCAGGGTCATTCAAGGTCCAAACCTTAACAGGGAGCGAACACCAGGACTGGAAGGAAGGTGAACTGGAGTCTTTGTCCTTCCACTTGCTGGCTGGGTCTCTGCAGGCAGTTTATTTGTGAGCTGGGATCTTGCTGTGTTGCCTAGGCCAGACTCAAGCTCATGGGTTTGATTGACCCTCCATCTTCAGTCTTCCGAGCAGTTGGAGCTGCAGGTGTACACTGCCACACCCAGCCCCCAAAATATATCTTTTTTTTTTTTTTAACAGAGCTGGGTATTGAACCCAGGGCCTTGCCCATGCGAGACAAGCTCTCGACATCCCTACCCCTCACAAGCCATTTTCTTAACATTTCTGAACTAGAAAACAGGTGCTGTGAAGGCAGGTGGGTCAGGAGAGCATCTTTTTTTTTTTTTTAACCTATCAATTTTGGTTTTGTACCCACCTGCCTTCTGTTACCCTTCATCCACATTTCTCATCATCACAGCCGTGTGGCTTCTTCCTCATGTGATAAGAAAGCTATGGCCAGGCACCAGGCATTATATCAGTTGGCCTGAAGGAACAAGAGCTGGCGTCAGCCAGGCTTTTATAAAAACACGGAGGCCCATTCCTTCCTCCACATCAGCCCTTGAAATAACAGTGCTGATAATGTTATCTGGGTTCTCATACCCGGAAGCTGAGAGCTCATTGTCATCCAAGCATGAGACCTTTAAGGAAAGCTTTTGTGGTTTAGAAAGTTCCAGAAAGTAAGCAGACTTGAAGACAATAGCCTTTGGTTTAGTCATGACCCTGACATTTACCAGTATGACCTTGAACCAGTCCGTTCACCTGTCTGAGCATCAGTCTCACCTCATATGGGAACAATGCCAAAGGGTCCTTTGAGAAGAGTGAGTCACCCTGCATGTGGAGGCCTCTTCGAAGCGAAGAATCCATCATGGCTGACACCATATCTGTTTTGTGTTCCAGGTGCTCTCCCTGAGTAAATAAAATATTCCACCTGTAAGTTGGGAACACTGTTAGAAACTGTAAAGAGCTTTTGGTAGTCAGCTCTGAGCACTAAGCCTTCTAATAATCATGCTAGTATTTCTGGTACTAAGTGGCTTTTGGCCTCTCCCCACTTTGATTCTCTGCCTTCATTCAGATGAAGTGTTAGTCATTTAACAGAAGTGCACCATCCTGGGTTTTTGCCACACAGGTTCCCGATACCCTTGTGCTCCTGTGTGGGTGAGGTTAGAAGAGCAGTTTAAAATCACAAAGTTTACAGACCCCCGCCCCCCAATCCCTATTCCTCTTAGTGCATGAGCTAAAGAATGAAGAGCCACTTTTGGTGACAAGGAAGGGCTGCTTTGACTGGAGCAATGAGAACGTGCAAGTTGAGTGACAGGTGTGGCAACAAGTGATAAGTCACACAGATGGATGTCCTGTAATTCAAAGGGAGAAATCTTAACATATTGGAATGAGCAGAGATGGTTCCCTATGGAGGGATTAGCAGACCTCGGTCTTGACTGGCTGTATGGTGGAGTTACAGAGAGGCAAAGGGCAATAGTGAGCCTGGGGATGGCCCACCGGGAGCCATAATCTCAAATCAGAACGGAGCCATAAAGATGGAAGTTAACGGAAGGAATGAGCATATGCTAAGAATGAAAAGAGACAAGGGTTTACACAGACTCAGTTGTTAGAAGGGACATCAGTAGAATAGAACTGAGGGACCAAAGGGGAGAGAGGAAGGGAGGGAAAGGGGAAGAACTGGAGAATGAAGTTGACTAGATTGTGCTGCGTGCAGATATGAATACATATCACAATGCACTTCAATTTTTATGTAACTATAATGCACCAATTAAAAAAAATACACAGCTAGGTGGCATGCCTGTAATTCCTATGGCTCGGGAGGCTTATTGTGAGTTCAAAGCCAGCCTCAAGAACTGCGAGGTGCCAAGCAACTCACTGAGACCCTGTCTCTAAATATTAAAGTACAAAATAGGGCTGTAAATGTGACTCAGTGGTTGATGCCCTTGATGAGTTCAATCCCTAGTACCAAACAAGTAAGTAAATAAATAAAAGACCAATAGATTACAGAAAGGGAATCAGGGGAGAGAGGAGGAGAGAGAAAGAGGAAGTACTTCAGATTTAAAATGAAGCAAACTGTTATATGCATTTATGAATATATGTCAAAATGCACCCCACTTTTAATGTGTAATTGAAATGCACAATTTTTTTTTTTAATTTTTTATTGTGGGTTGTTCAAAACATTACAAATTTCTTGACATATCATATTCCACACTTTGATTCAAGTGGGTTATGAACTCCCACCTTCACCCCATACACAGATTGCAGAATCACATCAGTTACACATCCATTGATTTACATATTGCCATACTAGTGTCTGTTGTATTCTGCTGCCTTTCCTATCCTCTACTATCCCCCCTCCCCTCCCCTCCCATCCTCTCTTCTCTCTCTACCCCCTCTACTGTCATTCATTTCTCCCCCTTGTATTATTTTCCCCTTTCCCCTCACTTCCTCTTGTATGTACTTTTGTATAACTCTGAGGGTCTCCTTCCATTTCCATGCATTTTCCCTTCTCTCTCCCTTTCCCTCCCACCTCTCATCCCTGTTTAATGTTAATCTTCTTCTCATGCTCTTCGACCCTACTCTGTTCTTAGTTACTCTCCTTATATCAAAGAAGACATTTGGCATTTGTTTTTTAGGGATTGGCTAGCTTCACTTAGCATAATCTGCTCTAATGCCATCCATTTCCCTGTAAATTCTATGATTTTGTCATTTTTTAATGCAGAGTAATACTCCATTGTGTATAAATGCCACATTTTTTTATCCATTCATCTATTGAAGGGCATCTAGGTTGGTTCCACAGTCTTGCTATTGTGA
The DNA here is from genome assembly GCF_021218885.2 of Marmota monax. Taxonomy (NCBI): domain Eukaryota; kingdom Metazoa; phylum Chordata; class Mammalia; order Rodentia; family Sciuridae; genus Marmota; species Marmota monax. The sequence continues at coordinate 4,492,421 of NW_026695222.1, read as the reverse complement.
ACTGTGCTGCTATGAACATCGATGTAGCAGTGTCCCTGTAGCATGCTCTTTTTAGGTCTTTAGGGAATAGACCAAGAAGGGGAATAGCTGGGTCAAATGGTGGCTCCATTCCCAGCTTTCCAAGAAATCTCCATACTGAAATGCACAAATTTAATAAAAGAAAAAAAAGGCTCCATGATTGTCAATAATTGCATCAACTTCTGCTACTTAATAAGCCACTCCAAAGCTTATGACTTCAGACAGCAACATTTATGTGGTCCATGATCCTGAGTGTCAGCTTCTGGGCTGGGCTCACTTGGACACACTTGAGGGTTTTCTGGGTCACCTGTCAACTGTCTCACCTCCACAGCACCTACCCAATTTCTCATGGGGCTCGTTCTTTCTTGGGTGCAGCCTATTTCCAGCACATTCTGTAGGTCACAGCAAGTCACAGAGCAATCCAGGCTCAAGCAGTGGGGAAGCACATTCTGCTGCTTGATGGGAAATGGGAAGTCCCATTGCAAGATGTGTGGATGCAGTGAGGTGGCAGGATCACGGCCGTGTTTGCGAGTAGCCTCAGTTCTGTTATGTGCTCCTATGCAATAGGTCAAGTGAAAAAGCACAGAGCAGGTTCAACACAGTTATTCTAGAAAGCACCACATATTGCATATTTTGGGTTTTGCCTACCTGGCAGTCACAACTACCACCCTTTGTCATTAGAGCACAAAGGTGCCTTGGAACATAAGCAATATGTAAGTAAATGAATGGACTCTGTTCCAGTAAAATTGGAGATTTAGAAACAGGTGGCGGACTGGATTGGACCGGCAGGCAGTAGTTCCTTTCATCTGGCTCAGAGGACAAATGATGCTACACAGAAAGGGATAACAAATTAGTTCTGATGATGATGACCGAATAATTTCAGTTTCAATTAATTATTTCTAGTGCTTGTATTATTTGTTCTTATATTTTTGATTTCGTCACCCTCCATTTCTTTTCCTTTACTCAAAGGATTGTTACACGGGCTTTTGCTGCATTAACAGAGTGTTTTTGTGTTTGGTTTCTTTGCTCTTGCTTTTCTCTTTCTTTCCTCTCTGTGGTGTTACCTTGGGTTTGCTTTTCTTCCTTTCTTCACCAAGGTGGAAGGTAATTCTATATCTCGGAAGAGCAGAAGCATCTGACCCATGAAATAGTGTCTGAGTCAGTCTCATGGAAAACTCTTAATACTGAGATCCGCACATCAAGGGCACGAGAAGGACAGCTTGTTTGTGGGAAGACACGAGACGCATCCATTAAGAAACTAATGAAGGAAATCCAGGGTGGCATTAGATGTACAAGGAGCTTGTGCAAACAAAACAAAGCAGGAAGAAAGTGTGTAAACAATGAGTCAACATAATTAAAATAGAAGAACTAACTGAGCAGCTACTTATACCTGTCAACTATAACTGCTGTATAAAGAATTGGGTTAATACTCAGTGGTAAAATTAGAGTGATAGATTCCCCACGGCTTCTTTTCAGCCTACAATGTAGATAAGAAAATGCTTGATATTTGTTGCTTCAAACCATACCTCTGGGTTGTGGGTGAACAGGGTTGTGTCGACCAGCATGTCCTTCTAATTAGGATTGGTGAGTGGGGGCTGCCTTATGGATCTCTAGGCCAACAGTGGAGAGGCCCAGGGATTACTCTGGCTTCATTCTCTTTGCATGGTTTTTGGTTTTTTTGTTTTGTTTTTTTTTTAAATTCTGCTTTTGATGTATGTGGTCTAGCCACTGTTTATGGAAAGTACATTCAAGCATGAACACGTGAAGAGTCAGATGAAATATGCAGCATATTTCAAAGTGAGGAATTCTGAAAACCAATCTCAAGGCATAAAATTGCATTTCTTTAAATCTATGCCACTGCATGTGAGTTGCTGTTGTTTCTAAAAATTATGAGGAATTATTTTTATTCATGTTAGTTTTTTCGGAGTTATTTTTTAGAAAGGTTGCTGTATTAGTCAGGATCCTCTAGACAGAACCAACAGGATTCCTACAAGAAGAGATTTATTGTGAATGATTCCTCATATTACTATGGATGCAGAGAAGTCCCAAGATCTTCTGTCTGTCTGCTCAGGGCCCAAAAAGTCAGGGCTATAGTTCCAGTCCACAGCTGTGTGTGCCAGTCTGAGCCTGAGGGCCTGGAGAACCAGAGCCCAGTGTCTAAGAGCTAGAAAAGATGGCCATTGCCAAAAGTTATGTTTTACCAATTCTCAGGGCATCCCTTACTGCAGTAGAGTTGATACATAAATTAAGTATTACAAGTGCTTTTTAAAAAGTCCTTACACTATAAATATCTATTACTATGATCACTCAGTAGGTGTCAGACTTATGTTTGACAAATGGTATACAATTTTTTTTTTTTTTTTTGGTACTGGGGATTGAAACCAGGAGGACTTTTCCACCAAGCTCCACCCCCATCCCTTTTATTTTATTATTTATTTTGAAACAGGGTTTGCTAAATTACTGAGTCTGGCCTCTTATTTGCAATCCTCTTGCCTTAGCCTCGCAAATCACTGGGATTGTAGTTGTGCAACATTGTGTCCCTCGGCTAGCATTAAGTTACCAAAGCCTTATAGTAACCGCATTGTTCAGTAGACTTTTTTAAACCATCATTTTACAGTCTACAATACTGGGACTAAAAATGGCTCAACAACTTGCTGGAGGTTCCATAAGCCTGTCACAGGCTGGGCAGAACAGTTCCATACCAGCCAGGGGGACACTAGTTCTCTAAGTACAGCCCCAGACCAGTCACATCAGCAGTACCTGAGAACTTCTCAGAAATGCAAATTATCAGAACCTATATGATCAGTAACTCTGGGGCTACAGTCCAGCAATTTGTGTATAAGAGGATTCCCAGGGATTCTGACCATGCATCTCAAATTTAAGAACCATTAGGCAGAGGTCAAGGTAAGGATTATTTGACTTCTTAACTTAGAAGGAAAAAAAAATGAATTCCTTTGAAAGTTCTCTACAACTAGTCTCCCTCAAACAGGCAATGCTGATAAAGAGAGGAGAAACTCTTGGATAGAAGAGACTTCTTTTTCTAGAGTGGATGTATTCGATTCTGTTGGGCCCTTTGTATACCAGGCTCATTGCACCCTCAGGTGTCGTGAGAATTACATGAGATTATTTTCCAGAGTTTCAGAAGAGTAAATTGAAGTTTAGGTCACTTAAGGAATTGTCAGCTAATCAACACAGAGCAAATAGTGGAGTTGGTTTCCAGAACAGAGAACATCCATGCATCACAGAAGGCCTGCAGCAGAGAATGTTTCTGAAGCTATGTATGAATGTGAAAAATTCATAACTGAAAACAGTGTTTCTTGCCGGGTGTGGTGGAGTAAGCCTATAATCCCAGTGGCTCGGGAGGCTGAGGCAGGAGGATTGTGAGTTCAAAGCCAGCCTCAGCAAAAGTGAGACCCTATCTCTAAATAAAATACAGAAAAGGGCTGGGGATGTGGCTCAGTGGACAAGTGCCCCTGAACTAAATTCCTGGTACCCCCAAAATAAAATAAAATAAAAACAATGTTTCTAAAGTTCAATCTTGGAAGCTAGAACCAAGAATCTGTTTAACTCACCATTTGCTTTAACTGTTCTAGACCATAATGTTGACACTACTAAGTTTTTAACACAATCCTTTTAGGGAAATGAGAATGGAAAGAATTTACTTTTTTATAGAATTGTCCCTAAGTGCCCTTAAAGAGCACTAGTACCTCTCCCTGATGATCAATAAAAATCAGCCTATACAGTTAGAAAAGAATTAACCAGGACGTTTTTAGTCTCTAATTGTTTTGAGGGATAAAAAGGTAGGTAAAAATGTACTTTATGAAAAGAACATGGTATTTCCTTTCAGTTGCTAGAAATGGAGTTAAGATGTCCTCAGCTGGAAAGCCCATGTTTTTTAATGCTTAACGTTAGTTTTAATAAAGTATTAAGAAGGACCTGTCCAGGCATGGTGGCTCACACTTGTAATGCCAGCTACTCAGGAGGCTGAGGTGGGAGGATTTTCCTAAGTTTCCTCAGAAACTTAGGAAAACCCTGTGTCAAAATAAAAATGAAAGGACTGGGGATGTAAATCAATGGTACAGTGTCCTCAAGTCAGGGTTCAATCCCAATATTGGAAAAAAAAATCACGCTTTTTAAAACTACTTTCTCTGAAAGCCATAAATAATTAGTACATGCTCTGAAATAGTGCTTTGTCAAATATTCATTGAAATGAGTGGGCAGAGCTGGTATGGATCCTCAGGTATCTAGCCTGACAGCTATGTAGGCGCTTCCTTGCCCTTCTTCTTGGGTATTCTCCTTCCAAGTGCCTAAAAGGGCAAATGATCCTTCTAACTTTAGGAGGATGCAAAAAAAACAGCCTCCTAGTTTTTGAATGTTCAGCCAAGCCAAGTTGCCAGGATGTTGTTTGCAAATAGAGAAAGGCTTTTGTACTATGTGGTATTTAGGGTAAAATCTTTGCCAGCCTTCTTTCCAAAAGCTTAAAATACACCAGATTTGGTGAAGGGCATGGGTTTTGAATTAAACAAAAGTAGGTTCAGTTACGGCTTTGCTACTTAGAGACAGGACCTTTCTTGTTTGGAAAGTGGGAGTTTATAATACTTACCTTGCATTGCCGTTATAAGGAATAAATAAGATGGATGGTTTTTAGAATTTAAGTCAGTTTTCTGTCTTCTGGTTTAAACTTTTAATAGATTCCCACTTAATTGCAAGTAAATTATTATAACCTTTTGGTGACCTCAAGATCTACCACTTTGTTGTTCCATCCAAGTTCCCTAAACCTAGCAGATACAGTGTGACCACAAGACCTTTGCACTTGCTGTTCTCTCTCTGGACTGTGAAGTCTCATGTGTGTGCTCTCTCCCTCACATATCTTCAGTCATTATGGTTCACTTACTCACTTCATTCAGATTCTGCTCAAATATTACTTCCTCCAAGAGATCTTGATCACTCTTCTCATCTGCACACACAGGCTCCTCACTCTTTGGGATATTTTTTTTTATCTTATTCACATTTGTTACTACCCAATATTTATTTATTTGTTGTTCATTGCAAAAATCTCCCTAGAATTATTAGTCCTGAGGGCAGAGAGTCCTGAGAGCAAAGACTTTGTTTTTACTTATTGCTGTATCTCCAAATGGAATTCATTCTTTTTATCACTCAGTACATATTAAATAAGCACCTACTATGATCTGCTAATTCTTTAGCTGCATATCTGAGAGTCAACTTTGTTGCTACTTAAATGTTTCCTAGTTTTCTGTTACTTTTAATTGTTTTCTTAATTTATTCTTTGGTACTGGGGATTGAACACAGGGATGCTTTACCATTGAGCTATGCCCCAGACTTTTATTTTTATTTTCATGTTTTATTTTGAGATACGGTCTCTCTAAGTTACTTAGGGTGGAGATACATTGCTGAGGCTGGCCCCAAAACTCCTGCCTCACCTTCCGGATTTGCTGGGAATACAGTTAAGCGCCACTGCCCTAGGCCTGTTTCTTGGTTTTTAAAGACTTTTAAGGATCCCAAAATGGGTACTGAGGATGTTGTTGAGAGATCTGGAAAAAAGATAAGCAAAAGAGAATCCATGGTGATTTGGGAGCCAAGTTCGCTTCATCTCCCCTTCCAGGGGAACCTGCGGACCTTCGCAGACTCAGCTTCTGGCGGCAGCATCTCCAGGATCCCTTTGCCCTTCAGGGTTCGTGCCAGCTCCGGACAACTGAGCGCACCACAGATCCTAGAGCTGGGCCCTTTTCCCCCAGATGAAGCTCCTGGGGTGGCCTTCTGTGCCCAGCAAGTGCCCGCCTCCATCTGGGGCAGCTGGTGTTGGTGCTCTACTGTATATAGTCTGAGATTCTGGGATCCTTCATCGCCAGTGCCATAGCTTTGAGGCTTACATATCCCAGATGACACATACAAAGGGGTGACCTTAGCATGCAGTTTTCCTGAAGGAAAACGTTTTCCAAAGCTTCCCTGTTTAAATGGGAAGTGCACACATGCAAAGGGAAGTTCCCTGAAAATCACGTGAGATTCCTTTCAGGGACTCTATTCAGCATCCTCACACCTTCTATACCCTGTTCTTCTTAGATCTTCCACTTTAGATGTAAGAGGTAAGTCTTCTATTTTACTGTTTTTTTTTTAATGAGTATAATTCACTACTCTGAAATAACTTGAGTTTTCATTAGAAATGCTTTACAGGAAATAAAAAATCAGCCTCTCATGTTTTGAGCTCATCTCTTAGAGTTTCTTTGTGGGTGGTGGGAGACATATGTGTTTTTAATATCTATTGAAAATATTTATTGTAAATCCTGTTTGTTTGTCCCCTTAGCTCTGAGGAAACTGGTCCTCTTTAATTTGTCTTCTTTTAGTTGCTAAGGAAACCATTTTGACTAAGGTGACAGTTTTCCTGACCAAGAAAGTTAGAGTGACTACCCACCCTCCTGGGAGACATATTTTGTTGACTTTCTTCTTCCTTCTGCAACCAGGAGTAGTTGTTGAATATTTTTAGGAATCCTTTCTTCTGTGTTCTCTGGCCAGAATCAGGGACTGCACTTCAATGTCCTGGGACAGCATGTGAGCATCCAGACTCTACCTGAGAATCCCACATCAGAGATGCCGTTGGGAGAGAGAAGGACAAAGACAGGCAGACACAGAGAGTTTGGTATCTTGCTGGGCATGGTGGTTCCCATCTGTAATCCTAGCTGTTTTGGAGGCTGAGGCAAAAGGATTACAAGTTGGAAAGGCCAGCCTCAGCGAGGCCCTAAACAACTTAGGGAGATCTTGTCTCAAAATAAAAAGTAAAAAGGGCTGGGGATGTGGCTTAGTAATAAAGTGCCCCTGGGTTCAATCCCCAGTACCAAAAAAGAAAAAAAAAAAAGAGTGGACAAAGAATTTGGCATTTCAAACTGGCTGATATTATAAATTAATACCAAAGAGTAGATATCTTTTTCCTGTAGCAAAGGAGAAAAAAAATGGAAATTCATAACTATGGCTGACCACAACGTAAGTAGTAAAATGTAGTTTGGCCCATTTGAGGGGCTGACTCAAAGCCTTCCTTTTTTCCCCAAATTATAGATGAACTGATGGAATTCTCAAGCCAAAGATGATGTTGAAACTTTATGTCTCTGTCTGTTCAGGCTGCTATAACAAAATGCCATGCACTAGATAGCTCTGAACAACAAAGGTTCTTCTCACAGTTCTGGAAGCTGAAAAATCCACATTTGAGGGTACTGGGGAGAATCCCTTCTAAGTACTAGATGCACCTTCCTGTTTTTCCTCAGGTGGTGAAAAGCACCCAGGGGGTCTCGCTGGGGGCTCTTTTAAAAGGGTACTGTTCCCATCCACCTCCCAAAGGCTCTCATCTCCTAATAATACCATCTTAGAGGTTAGGATTTCGGTATTTTAATTTGAGGGGACACAGACATTCAGGCCATAGCATCTTCTTAAGCACCAGCAGGCCAACTTTCAGGTTCTTTTTTAAAATAGAAAATGAAACTCAGGAAAGCTGGCCTGCCTTCCTCTTGTTGCTTTTTAATTACCTCCATCGACTCCTGCAAGCCAGGTCACTTATAAAGTTGAGGATGTTCTTCATTTCTGAGGTGAGGATAAAATGAAAGGAGAGGATTAAATCTCTCCACTTGACACTAGAATAAGTGTCCTGTGTATCTCACAGTCCTTGTTGAAGTGAGCACTTAAAAATGCCTGTGGGTGTTCATGGAGGGAGAGACTTGCATTTCTAAATTTCTATGAGGCTTAGAACAAGAGTTAGATAGTGGTCTCTCACCTTTAAAACTTGCTGAATAGCTGACCTCACTGCCCTCTCCCCACCTGAGCGTGAATTGCCTCCTCAGGGTGGTACTAGGCTGGGGCTGCTCACCAGGAATTCTCTCCCCTGGTCACTGTACCCCATTGGAACCACTCCCTAACAATCTCCTCTCCATTATCAGCCTCCAAGTGGGTGTGATTTAAATGTGTACTTCAGTACAGATCTGTGGTTCCAGCTATCTGATATACCTCGATGTCCTCTTCTGTAAAATGAGAATAACAACAGTACCTCCTTCAGAAGAATGTTGGAAGATAAGGATTTAACATCCTGAGAGTGCTTGGAGCATCACCTGGAACTTAGTAAGCACTGTGTGTGTTGCCTAGTAATAGCAGTAACAGTGCTAGGTACCACAGGTCTTTGAGTCACCTATCAGGAGACTAGAACTATGTCTCCCTGTTGGTTCTGGTGGAGCATCAGTTGCTGGTAGAAGGAGGAACGTCTGTATTAGCAACTTGACCTGTGGGAGCATCTGTCCAAAGAATCAAAGGCCAAAGAGAAAAATGCAAAAACTAAACATTCTCTTATTTTTTTTAAAGAGAGAGAGAGAGAGAGAGAGAGAGAGAGAGAGAAATTTTTTTAATATTTATTTTTTTAGTTTTCGGTGGACATATCTTTGTTTGTATGTGGTGCTGAGGATCTAACCCGGGCCGCACGCATGCCAGGCAAGCGCAGTACCGCTTGAGCCACATCCCCAGCCCCAAAACATTCTCTTATGATGCCTGACAAATTTCTTTTTTTTTTTTTTAAATTTTTTATTGTTGGCTGTTCAAAACATTACATAGTTCTTGATATATCATATTTCACAATTTGATTCAAGTGGGTTATGAGCTCCCATTTTTACCCCATATACAGATTGCAGAATCACATCAGTTGCACATCCATTGATTTACATATTGCCATACTAGTGTCTGTTGTATTCTTCTGCCTTTCCTATCCTCTACTATCCCCCCTCCCCTCCCCTCCCCTCCCCTCCCCTCTTCTCTCTCTGCCCCCTCTACTGACATTCGTTTGTCCCCCTTATATTATTTTTCCCCTTCCCCTCACTTTCTTTACAAAATAATGTCACATAACCAGGGTCTGTGATGGGGGCAGCCAGGGCCACTGTCCTCCTACCCCTCGTTTGGAATGTGAGCTGAGAAGCCCAAGGTCAGTCATCTCATGAGATCCATGAACTAGCTTCACAAAAGGAAAGAATATTCCAGATCCTTCCAAGGCAAGACCATACTCATGAGGGTAAAGACAATAAGGACCCCTGCCTGTTTATTTCAGGAGTCTGTTCTGAAGGCAGAATGTCTCGCTGGAGTCTTTCCTTTAACTTGGAGAAACAAAAATTTCTGATTCTATCCAAAGAAGGAAGTATTTGTGCAGAATCATAAAGGATCTGGTGCATACAGAGCTTAGGGGATTCCTCTGGAATAAAGAGTGGGAAGAAATAGGCCATGTGGCATCTCTAGGACCCTGGACATTTGAGATCTGATAGAAAAGACCATCTCTTGGTTAATTCTAAATCACACTCCATCTCTATTCCCAGACTAAAGGCCATACCCAGAATCCTTCCCTGTTTATGAGATGTCTTTGGGGGATAGTGTGATTTAAATTGGAGGACAATCCCTGTGGCCTCTTCCTAACTCAGACTTCTCTTGTTTCCCTCCAACCTTAACAGTCTCTTTTGTCTTTTCCCAGTCAGTTCTTTTTGTTGTCGTTGTTTGTACCAGGGATTGAACCCAGGGGCTGAGCCATATCCCCAGCCCCTTTTATTTTGAACCTGGGTCTCGCCAAGTTGCATAGGATGTCACTAAATTGCTGAGGCTGGCCTCCAACTTGAGATCCTCCTTCCTCAGCCTCTGAGTCATTGGGATTACAAGCGTGGGCCACTGTGTCCAGCTCTCCTCCCAGGTCTTACCAAACCAGGAAACATGGAAGGTGAGCCCAGCCCCGTGTGCACACAATGGTTCAGTCTACCTAGGCAGTGTTCATTTCATGACCATCTCACGTCTGTTGGTGACAGGTGAAGGGGGCAGAAGAAAATGTCATGGGCTTCAGAGTTGGAGAAATCAGATCAAAACCCAGTTAGGCGGGCTGGGGATGTGGCTCAAGCTGTAGCGCACTCGCCTGGCATGCGTGCGGCCCAGGTTTGATCCTCAGCACCATATACAAACAAAGATGTTGTGTCCGCTGAAAAACTAAATATATATAAATTCTCTCTCCCTCTCTCTCTCTCTCTCTCTTTAAATAAAAACAAAAACAAAACAAAACAAAAAAAAACCCAGTTAGGCGTGCACCAACTATGACTTTGAAGACTGACTCTCCTTCAAATGTTTTATCCACTTCCCTCTAAAGCTGCATTGTCTAATAAGGCAATTACTAACCATATGTAGCTATTGAAATAAAAATTAATTAAAGTTAAAAATGCTGCCCCTGTATTGTGCAATCCATGTAACAAGTGCCTCAGAGGCCCATGTGACTCAAGGTAAACATGCTTGGCAGTGCCCATCTGATAAGTACCCTTTATCACAGAAAATCTGTTGGGACAGTGAGATCTAGTCTAAATCCTTACAGAATGCTCATGAGTTCTGGGTGAGATGGTATTTGTGGAATGCCTAGTATGACAGCCCTAAATTCAATGGTAACTGTTTTCTTCGAATTGCGATCATTCATGGATTGGACATTTTCCTTGTCGCACGTATTTAGACCTTCTCAACTTTAATTCTTTGAGCATTCCTTAAGGTTAGTATCAGTTATCCCAATATTCAGATTGGAAGAGTGAAATTCATCAAGGTTAATCAGCATGATTGCTGAGCTTCTCCCACAGGTGCTGGTGAGGAGTCAAGCATTCAGGAACCATTAGCTACAGGGCTGGGCCCCCGACTCATTTAGGAGCCTCACCTCCTGAGAAGGTGCTCTTTCTCGGAAAGCACAAGATTTATGATGGAGTGTAAAAAGCCTCCCTCCATTTCCTTCCTGTGTCCTAAACTACCTGTGTCATCCCCACACGCAGAAGACTAGCCCCTAAACAAGCAAGGTTTAACCAGAGTGTAGGTAAAGCTTTGATTGGCAGTCCAAAATAGCTCTCCCTGGCTGGCAATAAGACTTGACTGTATCCTATTCACTGATGCAAGCATCATTTCTAAATATATAGACATTTGCAATTAACTTGGATAATGATGGTGAGAGAGAGGTCAAGAGATAAAAGGTGAGACATAATCAGAGGTCACAATTAAAATAAAATCAAGGACCTATTATCAGTATCTCCCACATGAATACCTTTCCTCCTCTTCCATCAGAGCATTCAGCCTGTTTAGTTCTCTGCCATTTCCTTATAAGAAGAAAGGGGACTTCACTTTATTTAACAGAATAAGTTTTAAAATGCAAAGACAAAATAGTTTCAATCTAAATCAATTTGAAGGGAAGGGAATGGGAAAGACAGGAAAATGAATCGGACATAACTTTCCTATGAATAAACAACCAGTGTAACTCCACATCATGTACAACCACAAGAATGGGAAGTTATACTCCATGTGTAATATGTCAAAATGCATTCTGCTGTCATGGATACCTAAAAAGAACAAATAAAAAATTTTAAAAAATAAATCAATTTGAAAGTAACTTGAATCTTTGAGAGGAAGGCTGTAATGTTGAGTGATGTACAAACAGTGTGGACCAGGAAAATCTACTTAAAATAAACCCATAAAAAACTTAAATACGCACTTCTTCCTTGATGAGATGGGGAGGTGCCTGTTGGCCTGTAGGGGCACACCTCCTCAGATCCCTGTCTGACAATAGTAATTCCAGCCAAAGTGATGCTTCTGGTCTTTCTCAAACAAGATACCACCACTTGCTCAGTATTTTCGAAAGGAGTTCCTGGCCCTTTCTAGTCCTCGTCCTATGGCTCGAAGAAAGAGTTGAACTGGGTAAAGTAATAAGCCCTTGAGCTCTGAGGGTGACTATGAGGAATTTTAACTGAACCTTATGAGAACTGAAACTTTAGGGTCTCTGGTAGAAGTCCTATTATCGTTTATTTCCTTACCAGAAAGTTCTGTTACCATTTGTTAACTGAAAAACAGAGTTGCAGAGGAGAAGGAGCCTAGCTTCCTTTGAAGAGATCTCCCAATCTGGAAGAGATGTTCCTGAGGATGAGATTTAGGATATTACTGCTTTAGTCAGTTCAGGAAACCACCTCCCATGTTCTCTGGTCAGGATGTGTCTATATCAAGTTTAAAACTGTTGTTAGGGAAAAAGAATAGATATCTGTGCTTTTACTAACCTTAGGGTCAGGTTCCATTCATTTGTGGAAAGAAACATATATAGGTTGGTTTCTGGTCCCATTCAAGTGGTTGACATACCTCCTTCAGATTTGCTCTCTGATTTTTCATGGTCAATTTGAACATGTTTGGGCTGGAAACCTTTCAGCTACAGTGGATGAGCTTATTGTGGGATTTCCTGCATCCCTGTCTTTAATGTCAGTTGGGGCTTCTTGGTGAGGTTTCCCTGGAGAATTTTTGTTCTGGCCATTGTTGTCCCTAATCACTGATAAGTTTTTGTCTTATAAACTAGATAGACAACTAGTGAATATCCTTCAGTCTTTTGTTGAATGATTTAGTAGGAAAGAAAAAAATAACAACAACTGATGTGTGTTGGGTGATAAAAAAAAAAAAAACAACCCAAAGTCCTTATGTAAGAAGAAGACTGAACTCGGAGCAGAAATGGGGGAGTTGACTTCTGATACAAGAAACATACTTCATTAGGAGGGAAGAAGGGGAGGTTTCCAAATGATGGCTTCTCCTTACTCAGTGAAGCACTGTAATTGGTGAAGAGTGATCAAGTTTCAAAAATAAGCAGTGGACTAGTCCTCTCAGAATGAGGAAACTATTTCTGTGTTTTAATTTTGTCATACTGGAGATCAGACCAGGGTCTCCTGCATGTTGAGTAAGCGCTCTACCACTGAGTTGCATCCCCAGCCCCAAGAATGGTGAAATCTATTTTTTAAAAAAATCTATAAGATTGAAAGTGACTGTTGATTATCTGAGATTTATAGTCTTGAATTTAACTAAAACCAGACAAATTCGTTTTGTGATTTTCTTCATCAAGTTTAATGGTACAACATGGCTAGGGTGGACTTGGTTTCAGAGTTGAAAGCATCTATGAAGGAGTGATTTAATACTGGGCCATGGAAATTAGCTGGACAAAGATGGAAGTAAAGGAGAAGGAATCAGGTGGATCCTGAGAGATTGACAGGGAGAATGAACAAGAGGTTGTAAGAGAAGTAAACACAGGAGACGAGAGCACTAGAACTAGGGGATGAGAAATATGAGCAGTGGTCCAAGAGTGGGATGCTTCGAATTGACATTTCCAGGTGATAATGGTGATGAGCTCTGAATAACTTAGAGGATGTCTATGGCCATACCACCCTGAATGCACCCGATCTCGTCTGGATAACTTAGAGGAAGAGAAAGAAAAAAATTCATTATGCTTGTGGAGGAAATGGAAGTCCAGCTCCAAAATAAGTGAGGAAACCTTTCTTTATGGCATCTATGCTATGGATCATCTCAAATCCTCACCTGGAATTAAGTGATAGGGGCCACATGAATAATATCACCAGTGGATTCGTTGTGGGTCTACTCTCTAAGGGCCATATTAGAAAATGAACCCTGCCCACCCAAATTCCTTGTTACTCTGAGGATATTGCTTGGGAAGTATTTTAAAATGTACTAATGTTCATGTCTTGATTAGTAACAGATAGGACTCCCATGACCTTCTAGGTGGAGACATTTTTCTACAGTATGCAAGATCCTTCCCATGACCTAGCTCTTAGTTATATGTCCCATCTCATCTCTTGCCACTTGCCTCACTACTCCATACTCCCCAGAAGTTCCTCTCGAGCATCAGTTCAAGACTGTGTACCTTTACAAATGCTGTTCTCTGTCTGGCATGAAGTCCCATCTAAAAGTATGAACATCTAGGTTAAATCCCTTGAAAAATGCCACTTTGTACCAGGTGCAGTGTGGCACACCTGTAATCCCAGAGGCTCAGGAGACTGAGGCAGGAGGATTGCGATTTCAAAACCAGACTCAGCAAAAGTGAGGCACTAAGCAACTCAGTGAGACCCTGTTTCTAAATAAAATACAAAGGAGGGCTGGGGATGTGGCTTAGTGGTTGAGTGCTCCTGAGTTCAATCCCCTGTACCCAAAAAGAAAAACAAAATGCCATTTGGACAAAAGACAAAAAAATTTGTCTCACATTGGCAATTCCATATTGTTAGTAATTTGCTACAACAGTTGCAGTTTCAAACCATACATTATTGCTAACAGCTGCCACTTGATGAGAGGTAACTCTGTGCTGTGTTCTTGACATTCCCTGTGTCTTAATTCCCACAACAAACCAAAAAGTTACATGTAAATGCTTCCATTTATTAGACAAGGCTTCTGAGACTTAGAAAGGCTTTTCTAGTAGAAGCCAATTAAAAAAAAAAAAAAAAAACTGGTGGAACTGAGTACTGACTCCAAAAGCAGAAGTCATGCAATGAATGCCCTTGTCTTTATCAAATTTAATGCTGTATCTGCAATATCCAATACATACGTGAAAGGGAGATGAACTACAGCTGGTAATTCTTCATCTGCCAGTCAACTATCCTATCAATTCCAAGATTAGCTCTGTTCAGAGCCCCCAGGTCTCTAAATTCTACCACCCCATGGTGGCCGAGTATCTCCACGTTGCATTTGCCTTGGTGAATGTTCCCATTTCCCTGGAATTGAGAAAAACAAATTTTAATGGGTGAAACTAAGATTCTTCGATGCCCCTAAAATCTTAATCCTATAATTGTTACATACCTGTTTTAAGTCATTGCCTTGATCCATATTTGCCAGACAGGTTCCTAATTGCTGATGTGGCATTGAGAGGGGAAAACAAGTTCTTTAGATCCTGAAAGGAACATAGGCTTGTGGAAGCAAGCGGGCCAAGTTGTGGTGTAGTGCAAACAGGGGGCAAAGGCCATCTTGGTTCATTTGCTAAACACTCTTTTTCTTTCATGGACATAGAATTTTCCTGGCATTACAGTGGTGCTCTCTTGCTCAAGCCTGGGAATCTGTTGGCAAGTACAGTGCAGTGCAGTTGCTCTGATGTCCTAGGTTTGGCTGATATTCTTTCTTGATTAAATTTTTATTCTGTAGTATTTCACTGAGTTTCTGATGTCAGAGTCCACGTCAGAGGTTCTCAAACTTGAGTGCACATTAGAATCACCTGGAGGACTTGTTATAACACAGATCCATCACTGTGACTGAGGTTTGACATCATGTGAGATACAGGCAACAATTTCTCTTGCACAGAGGGAGACCAGGGGCTAAATGTGATTGTCCTCCTTCTGACCAAAAGCTCCTCTTCCAAGACCTTAGGAAAACTTCCTTCTGCAGGGACCTTCAGGACATGAGTGTCATTTATTTTCAAGCCTGCTCTAGAAAGGAAGATGCTCTATTAAATTGATCAGCCTTACAATATAAAACAAACAAAAAAGAATGCAAGGAATTTACAAAATGAAACATAATAAGATAAGAAATATGATTATTAGAATCAGGATGCAAGAGGGTGATTTCTCATTTTCCTTTGTTTAGAGGCTCAAAGATATTTGCATTTTTATTAGATTCAAAATGGTGTGAGTCATGAAAATCAACACATTTCTCTCTAACAGGAATCATTCGTCTTTGAACCCAACTGCCTCTTCAAAGTGGATGAATTTGGCTTCTTTCTGACTTGGAAAAGTGAAGGCAAGGTATGGCACCAAAACAGCAAGTGTTTCTTTCTGCTTTCTGACTCAAGCCACTTCATTTCTCAACAGGTAGAACAAGTGCCTCTTGAGGGCATAGACCCCGGCACCTGATCATTCATTTCAGCTTTTTAAAAACATGCTTACATGTGCCAGGTATTGGAGATACAGTGGGGATCAAGGACATTATCCTAATTCTCACATATTCTAGTGTAAGAATAGTCCGGAATTTAAAAAATAAGAGTTACAAGTGAGTGAGTGCTGTGAAAGAGAAGCTTAGCTAGTTATAGAATCTTACAACTAGTGATCTGATTTAATCTTGGGAGTTCAGAAAATTTCCCAGACCAAAAAAAAAAAAAAAAAAAAGTTCAAGCTGAAATCTAAAGTGGTTTCTTGCAAACACTGAAAGGGTGCTCATCTCCTTGTACCCTGGACTTAATTTGTTGCATGACACAGTGTACACACATAATGAACATTTAAGCCAAATGTAAGAAAAGGAGAATTGGAGTTACATAAACGTTTTATTCCCACTTAATATTTTGTGTGCCAATATATTTAATGATATTATAGAATTTACTAGCCACATTATGTGTATAAAAGGAATGGCATTTTATAAACATATTATGAATAATTTTCTTATGTTGTATTTGTATAAATAGTTGCGATATAAAGTTTGGGGGCTTGGGATGTAGCTCAGTGGTAGAGCACTTGCCTATTTTGCATGAAGCTCTTAGTTCAATCCCTTGCAAAAAAGAAAGAAGAAAGAAAGAAGGAAGGAAGGAAGGAAGGAAGGAAGGCTGGCTAATGATTACTTCTGATCATTAGCAACAATCATCATTGTTTTCACCTTATTCTGATCAGCAGTGACTTTGTTGTCAAAAATGTTGGCTGAGTAGCTTGTACCATTGGTCAGGCAAAATTGAAGCACACTGCTGGCTTGTATTCTCTCTCTTCAGGAAGGACAAGTGCTGGAATGTTCCCTCATCAACAGTATTCGGCTGGGAGCCATACCAAAGGTACCTGTGATTGGTGTTTGTCATTCTACTAATAGATTTGCATAGCTTATCAATGTTCTCCAGGTCCTGTTTAACTTGTTACTGCCCCAAAGTCACCAGCTGGGAGTGAAGAATGGACACAGTTTAGAAATCTTCCTATCTATAACTGTTGGATAATTTGGATTTCATTGTCTTTAATTATATAGATTGATGTGGTTAACCCTTGAAAATTAAGACTTTTGCGTGATACAGCAGCAAAGAAACAGTTCTCTTAACTCAGAAATTAACTCCTCCCCCTTTTTTAGAAAGCAGTGATTCCCTTTTCATCTGAAGTTGATGTGCAAGTTTAAATGGCTCTGGTAGTTCTGTGTTTGAGCACCTGTGCACACAGACATTGGCTCATCTAGAAGTCTGTCTCTGAGACTCTGAGAGGGAAATAAATAAATAAATAAACAAATAGCACATAAATCACTCTTCTTCACAGTGATTGATTTTTTTGAATAAGAAGCAATTTGTATAGTGGTGCTTGCGATTTAAAAGATGTTTCTTCTTAGAACATTCTAGCACAGTATTTATTCCCCATTCCATAATAGCTCTGCAGGTTGTGAGTCGTTCAAAACAAAGTTACATTCTTTACTTTGTTTTTTATTTTTTTTTTAAATCTGTCTTCTTTTATGTTAGTTAAATTTTCTGTGTGACCATATGTTGGCATTTCTTCCTGAGTTCTTTCAGAGAACAAAGGCCCTGTTTTATTTAAGAATGAGGGTAAACGTTCACAGCTTTCATGCCAATTGAGGATGCCATGGCTTGTAGAAATGAAAATATTCACTCTGGATCCAGGCTACTTGAAAGATTTAGTCTCATTTGGGGGAATAACCTGTGTTAGCTGGCTGTGGCAATGGCATATCGGTTCATGGGTCATGTACGTGACTGTTCTCTAGTGAGAGCCTCCTTGTCAACTTGTGAACAAAAGTGAACCCCAGTCACAGCCTTCTCTATCTCAGAGAAAAAAAAAAGCTAAACAAAACCCCTCACATCTACTTTTCTAAACCAAAAAATTTATAACATCTCTCTTATTAAAGGATTTCAAATAATATGTAGTGTTAGAAATTTTACCTCTACAGGTTCAGAATAATCCTAGGTAACCAGGTATGTTAGTTAAATGGGAAAAAGCAACCACAACATTTGCCCTTCTGGATATTTTTACCTCTAATATATTTTATTTTGGGCAAGTTTTCTACAATATTTCCAACAGATTTTTTTTTTCCTATTTGTATACCTCTTTGCAGGATCCCAAAATCCTGGCTGCCCTGGAAGCTGTTGGAAAATCAGAAAATGATCTGGAAGGGCGGATAGTTTGCGTGTGCAGTGGCACAGATCTTGTGAACATTAGTTTCACGTACATGGTGGCTGAAAACCCAGAAGTAACGAAGGTAGACTCAAATAGCTTCCCAATATGTGTGTATGTTATGTGTATGACCTTTTATGTATAGTATAATTGTAATATGTATTTCAAATTGTGTTATCACTTAAATTTCTAAAAATTTTCATTGATTTGCTGGCATGTTCACGTAGAAAACCAGCAAACACAATACCCTCTTAACATGCCACTTATATAGGCCAATAACCCAAATACCTACCATAATGTGTTGCAGGAAAAACTAGCCCAGGACTTTTCAAACTTGAATGTTGCACAATTTGAGATCTGGGAACTGATTAAAATGCAAATTTTGATTCAATAGGTCTGAGGAAGGGACAAGAATCTCCTTTTCTGACAAGCTCCATGTGATATGGATGCTACTGGTATGAGGCCAGTTTGAATACAATGGGTCTAATCTGTACTGTCCAGTAGAAATACAATGTGAGCCACATGTATAATGTGAAGTTTTTCTGTAGCCACATTTAAAAAATAAAAAGAGGGCTAGGGGTGTAGCTCAGTGGTGGAGCATGTGCTTTGCATATACAAGTTCCTCAGTTCAATTCCCAGCACTAAAAAATTAAAAATTTAAAAGATAACAAGTAAGGGCTTGGGGTGTGGCTCCATAATAGAGTGCTTGCCTAGCATGTGGGAAGCCCTTGGTTCAATTTTCAGCACTGCAGGAGGGGAAAGCAGATCGAGACAGACACAGGTGAAATTAATTTCAATAGAGTATTTTATTTAACCTAGCATACCCAAAATAGTGTCATTTTAACATGCTATCAATATAAAATTTATTAGTGACATATTTTACATTCTTTTCTTAATGCTAAGTCTTTGAAATCTGTTGTGTATTTTCAATTCAGACCTGTACATTTCAAGTGCTCAATAGCTATATATGGCTAGTGGCTGCCATATTGGATAGTGCAAAGCTAGATGGTTAAGAAATGCAAACTCCTGAAACCAGGTGTTGGGGGGCAAGAGACTGATGTGGTTGGATCTCTTGAGCCCAGGCATTTGGGACCCCCATTTGAGATGGGGACCTCAGAAAACAATATAAGAAAATAAACCCAAGCCTCCCTCCTCAGTATTGTTAAAGGATGGAGTTAAGATGCATATTTTAATATGTACATGACATACCATTGCTATAGTGAGCTACTCTCAAAGAGACTTTGGCCCAAGAAATAGAATGCTTCAAATTTAAATCTTGTTTCTGCAAATCACTTCTTTTTAGGAAGATTTTATATCTGAACAGAGTGCCCATTGTCTCTCTGAATGAGAAGACTGAGCCTTAACTTTTCCCTTGCAGAGACCTGCATTTGGGAGAAAGGGAAACATTTTCTTTTCCCATTGATCTTACAAACAGAAACTAAGTGTAGGGTTTAATGAAAAGAGCATCATCAGAAATACTGAATTTTAGAGATAGAAGGAAATGGTCAGGAAAGATCAGTTGAGGAAACAGGTTAATAATATAACCATGGACTTGTAGCAGAATTAAGCTTTTCTGAGTCCTAGATCATAAGGTCTATTTTATTCAGTTGCAAAATATGGTTCTCTTTCCAGCATCATTGACCTCACCTGGTCCCTCATTACACACCAGAGTTTCAGGCCTACCCAGATGCATTGATCCAGAACCTTTTCTTTTAATAAGACCTTCCAGATGATTCATGTGGGGTAGGGTTGGAGAAGCTTCTGGCCTTGTGACTTTGGAGACAGCAATGGGTGCTTAGAGTCACATAAGAGCTTTTGTTTCTGTCCTTCTAGTGGTTGCTTTGTTGGTTTTGTGCCATTGTTCCATGTCACCTTGCTGTGAGAGATCAGATTTTGCAGTGCCTACAGGTTTTTATGAATCTGCTCAGATCAACCCCCATTTGGAATGGGTTCTTTAGCCTTGTCCTAAACAGCATTCCTGCTTCTCATAGTTCAAGCCTACCTATTTGCAAACAAAGATCTTTTTAGTTGCTCTTTGCTGTAGTAACATTGAATCCCAGAAAACCAAGCAGGCTACCCACCAAGAGAGACTTGCCAAATAGGTACAGGTATTTGGCCATCTGAATTTCTGGAAAAAAAAAAACAGTACTGTAAATTACTTGTGTTTCCTGGCTTTCATCAACTTTTATTGTCAATTTATGTTAAAAGAATCGGTATGACAGTCTGGACCCTAGAATCTGGAATTTGGGGCCAGATTGCAGGGGTGCAGATCCTTGTTTTTCCACTTCTCAGCTGTGTGGCATAGACACACACTTACCTCTGTGCCATGTTTTCTTCTGCAAAATGAAAATTATACAAAAATATCTGCTTTTAGGATTCTTGTGAGGCATATGTGAATTTACATAGAAAGTGCTCAATGTACAGCCTTTCTCATTGAAAGCCCCCAATATGTTAACTGTTCTGATCACAGGATGTTGAAGGAGGAAATGGAACTTACCACCTCGTTTTTCAGATGAGGAAAATGAAGTCAGATAAGTAAAGGAACTCTACAACCACACAGCATTCAGACCAGAGTCAAGCCTGATGCAGGCCTTCTGATTCCCTACCTGATGCTCCTACCCACCTTCTACCTGAGCAATCACAGTTCTGGGAAGATGGCCCAAATCACTAAATGCCATGAAGTTTTTGCTTTCTGTAATTTGATAGCTGTCAATCTTGGCCCATTGGTTCAGAATATGTTCTGAAACATATTCTCATTAGTAAGTTTTATACATGTCTGTATGTTTGAGGGGCAGGGTGGGAGGTATATACATCAAGATGAGATTTATTTCATTTTTTTTCTTTTTTCCTAGTAGCATTTCAATTGAAATGTAAGAGCAGCTAGACACATAAGTAAGGATAAAAAAATAATTCTGTATGTAATTTTCAATTCAAACTCAGCAATATTTAAGCCTGCTTTTATTAAAGAAAATAAGTATTTAAGCCTTCCAGAACTATCATTTGGAAATTTATATTTCATTAATGGCATAATATATAAATATAAATCCCATTTTCCAAACTGAACAATCCATAATTATTAAATCAGGTCTTTTTGTTTGATTAATACTTGAAAAGATATTAAGCACTAATTTTTCCCTAAATACATAGAATGTAATACTTTTCTAAATTTCACTAAATACTTTCACTAAGTATATTACATGCATATGCCTCTTATATACTTAAACTCATCTCTAGATTACTTATAATAATACATAGGAAAAATAAATAATAATACAATGCAAATGTTATATAAATAGTTGTTATGGGTATTGTTTAGGGAATACTGATGAGGAAAATGTCAATACATGTTCAGGACAGACACAATGCTTTCTCATGAATATTTTGGATCTGTGATTGTTTGAGCCATGAATACACAGATACAGAACCCAGGGATACAGAGGGTCAACTATATATTCATGTAAATAAAATGTAAATCCATGCAAATAAAATCATCATCTCCAAAGAGAGAAAAAAATACATGTATATGGATAATGTTGTCCAATTTCTGATTTTGAAGCCTAAAATAACTATGTTAATCCAGACCACAATGTTTCTTACCTCCAGTATTGACATTTTCCTCATCACACTTTATCCATAATCCTCTGTATGTGTTACTGTCCCTACAAGAACACACAGGTGTTGAAGTGAGATGAGTTACATGAAATACACACAGCTATAAATACCTCCCGGCTAAATGATAGCAGAATTCATAAATTCCATCAAGTCAATGAGCAGTGTTGATATCTTCCAACATAACTCACAGGGTGTTAGTGGTACAGTTCAATTAAGTACATTTATAAGAGCCTAGAATCATAGGGTCATGGAAAAGGTGCTCTTGGTCCATATGTTAGGAAGCTGTTTTTCTGGTTAATTTATCACAAAAGTCAGTTTGTGCAAGTAATCACTTTTTAAATTAATATATCTATACTTTAACACTCTTTAAAAATTCTTTGTTAGTTGTAGTTGGACACAATACCTTTATTTTACTTATTTATTTTTATGTGGTGCTGAGGATCAAACCCAGTACCTTGCATGTGCTAGGTGAGTGCTCTACAGCTTTGCCACAACCCCAGCCCCATACCTTAATACTTTTAAACACATAAATGTGATTTAATTATTAGGCAACCGTTTAATGTTAGGGCTGAAGACTTTGTATTAAGTTTAGGTGTGCTAATTGTAGTTCATGGTTCTTTTTTTTTTTTTTTTTTGTCTATGCTCATCCTGAATGCCTTGTCTCAGATACCAAGTTTGTTTGCTTTGTTTTGTTTTAAGTGGAACTGAGACTTTAAGAACACTTGTGGAGCAAAGTGCAACCGAGGGCAAAATCCCACCATACATGACTTCTTTCCCTAACCTTTCAGTTGGGGTATCCATTGTCTTGTCCCCACAGGGTTTGAGAACACTTTTTTAAGCAACTTTCCTTTAAAGAAAACTTTCCAAAATATGCAACTAGAGAAACAACAATCCTCTTCCTTTCCGATAGAATATTTCACTGGTTTATGTCCTTTTTTTATAACAACTGACATAAACAGGTTTGACGACAAACATAAATCACTTGTGGCAAGCAGGCAAGATGAAGGCAAAGGGCACAGCATATGGGCCAGCAGCTTCCTAGCTATGAGAGTTGTTGGGCACTCCCAGGGTTTTGGTGTATTTTGCTTGTCTTTAGAACATCTGATGAATCTTGGTCTGACCAGGTTAAGAGAATTTCTAGTGTAGCATTTGCTTATGAGTATTTATCGTATCAGATTCTTGAGTCTATTCTTAATTATTGGGTTTCTTATATTTATAATCATTCTAAAGATTTCACCTCACCAAACATTTGATCCAGGCAATGGGGCCAACTTTGATCTCGATGTACACTCTGTGGAGGTCTAGAAACTCCCTGCTGGGTATGGTGTAATCCCAGTGACTCAGAAGGCTGAGGCAGGAGGATCACAAGTCCAAGGCTAGCCTCAACAACTTATCAAGGGAGACCTTTTCTCAAAATAAAAAATAAAAAAGGCTGGGGATGCAGAGCACCCCTGGGTTCAATGCCCAATACCCCCCTCCCCCGCAAAAAAAAAAAAAGAGAGAGAGAGAGAGCAAGAGAGACAGAAAAACTTCTGACTTTGAACAAGGCATTCCTCCTTTTTCTTCCATTTCTTAAAAAGGGTCTCAGATATTTTTTTTCCTTCTTATTTCAAGTGGGATTTTTAAGAGCCAGTATAATTCTAGATGAAATCTGAGTTTCTCAAGGTTGAGGTTTCAAGTCAAGATAAAATAGTTCCTAGACAGATGACTGAGGATCTGACTGCTTTGTTGAGCCAAAGGTGAAGGCATTATAAAAGACATCTTTGTAGCCCAGCTTTTATTTTCTTCAGCTGCTCTCTCGGCTTACAGTAAATAGGCTTGCCTTTCCACTACACTTATTCAGAGATTTCTGTATTGCTTTCTCCTCTAAGTGGAGAAAGCCAAACTTCTACCAAGCCAAACCTTTCACCCTTCTCGCCTGTGCCTCTCCTGGTCATCTGCATCTCAACAGCTCTATCTTCTCAATTGCTGAGGCCATCAGCACCTTTCTCTCCAGTCCTACATCAGTCCCTTAGCAACCATGCTCACCTGGCTTTTGCGGTATATCCATCTCCTTCTCCCCAGCACCACCACAGCATCATGGGTGGTCAGCCCAAAGTCACCTCTCCCTGTTCTGCCCCAAGAGGTTTCTAAATGGTGCATTGGACTTGCCCCTTGTAATTGATTCTCAAAATAGCAAATGAGGGTCCTTAAACTGTAATTCACATCCCTTTACTACTAGAACCCACCAAGGCCTCCGACTTTTCTGCCTCACCTCCCTCCCTTTTTCTGCCTCCACCACCTTCTTTTCTTCTTTGTGGGAAACTCGCCCACTGGAGGGCAGTTTCCTTCCAGCCTCAAGGTGCTTGCTGTTCCCTCTGCCTGGCACACACCCTTCCCCCAATTATAGGCAGAGCTTTCTCACTGACAGGCCTCAGGTCTGTTGGATAGAGACCTCAGCAGGAGCTTCCCCATCTTCCCCCTCTCCATAACTCCTTCTTCTTCATGTACCACTGTTTACCTACCCTGTATTCATGAATTCATTTACTCTCCTCCTGTGTCCACATGACGGCAGTTATTCTGTTTAAGGCTGTCTCTCCACCATCTACAACAGTCAGTGCCCGACATTTAATAAGTGATCAATAAAGACTTGCTTTTTGAGATATTTATGTCCAATAAATCAATAAATTCTAACCCAGGTGATAAGTATGTATGGTAGTTCTCCCTTATTTGAGAGAATATCTCCTAAAATCGGCAGTGGATACCTGAAACCACAGATAGTACCGAACCTAATATATATTATTTTTTCCCATACATAGTTTAATTTGTAAATTAGCACAGTAAGAGATTAACAACAACTATAATAAAATGTAACAATTATAAGAGTATACTGTAATAAAACAGCCAGCATCAGTACACTTGTGCTTGGAGGCCATTATTAAGTAAAATAAGGGTTACTTGAACATAAGCACCATAGTACTGTGCAGCTGATCTCATAACTGAGATGGTTGCTGTGCAACTAACTGGAGGGTGGCATATATGATATGGATACACTGCACAAAGGGATGATTCACATGCTGCCTGGGATGGAGTGGGACAGATTAAGATTTCTCAAAGTGAAATGAGATTTCATTGCAATATAGAGTGCAATTTAAAAACTTATGAATTGTTATTTCTGGAATTTTCCATCTGATATTTTCAGACTATGGGTTACTTAAACTGTAAAAAATGAAATTTTTGACAAAAGGGGACTTACTGTATCATCACACACCTGGATTTTATGCAGATCAGCATAGGAAAAGCTAGGAAAATAATTTTTTTTACAAGAAAACTGAGAAAAATCCCACTCAATGATGTTCTAAAGGAAACTAAAAAGATCTGGGATTCCAGGATGTTATTTTTAGTCATTCTTCAGGATGTAACCGGATTGTTGCTGCTAAGAATCTATGGCAAGACTGGAGGATTTGACCCTGATGTCTTGGCCTCTTTCCAATTTGGATCATTATATCCTGCTTACCTAAATCCTTCCTGTCATTCCAGTTATAAAATTTAACTTTCATTTCCTCCCCTGAAAAACCCTCTGTTAAAAAGAATTGCTAACAAATTGCTGCCATATTTACCTCAAACCCAGTGTGCCTTTGGGTGATTGGTGTGTCCTCTGTCATGTAGCTTAAAACACTTAAGAATGAAGAAGTCACATGAAGAAGGCACTTCCCCATATTTTCTAAAGTATTTTAAACTCTTTTCCCCCACTTTAATTCTCCTTGCCCATCATTTTACCATCAACTATGCAAATAATTTAATACCAAGCATTATAATACCTTTATTTAATTAGAAAAGCAACTCTGATTTCTCTTAGGTATTGTTCTCTCCCAGAATGCAGTTCACCAAGGATCTCAGTCTCCAGGGAGTTGAAGGGAGCTCAGATATCTTTCATTCAGTTACAGCTGGCACTGAATGCAATCTGAAATCACAGACACTGTACTGTGCACAAGATGGAAATGCAACCCTCATTTAAGATTTCCACAAATAAGTCTGTTATTTTTTACCAAGTCGCATTTTCCTTTGATTGCAAAAATAAGCTGCTATTATGAGGTTCAAAATGCAAAGATTGGGACTGAGTTTAGACAATTTCCAGACTGCTCATTATACTTTATGCAGGTTGTAAATATTTGGCGAACTCCATAAATTATGCTTTGTGACTGTCACCAAATAAGTGCATGAATAACTACCATAGGAATTAAATTATAAAAATATTGTGTGTTCTTTTTGTATACAAAATTGATGACATCAGGTAATTTATGGCAGGTGATAAAATACTATTTTAACAAATTGAGTGAAAGTCAGAATCACTTTGCTGAACTTGAATTATGTTGAATGGAAGAAAGGCTTACTGCAAGAGTTCCTGAAAAAGGGATTTATTCTTTGTTTTGTTGGTGGGAAAAAAACATTAAGCTCTCTGCCTTATTCCTCCTACTGGCTCTGCTAACATCCTGCAACCCTTCTAGTTGTTCTGCTGATGTTCAAACACAGATCTACCCCAAAGAGTCAGACCTCAGACTTCAACCTCACCAGGGGACTTCTTAGAAATGCAGGTTATCAAGCCCCACTCCAGCCTAATCATTCTGAAACTCTGGGGATGGTTGTGATGCATGGTAGATGAAGTTTGAGATCCATTGGTTCATGATACCAGTAGGTTCAAAATGCAGACATTGGGACTGAGTTTGGACAATTTCCAGACAGTTCATTACACTTTATGCAGATTGTGAATATTTAGCACACTCCACAAAGTATGCTTTGTGAACCAAATAAATACAAAAATCACTGATTGCATTCAGTGCCAGCTCTAACTTAATGAAAGACTAGAATCACCAGTTTTGAACCCAAACATGTTCTTATCAAACTAAACATAGCATACAGGAAGACCTAAAAAGCTATCTGTTCCACCAGTCTAGCCAATGATGAAAGTTCACTAAGGAAGAACAACAAAAATCACATTGAAGTGAGCCAGTTTCTGTGATTCTAGAAGCATTTCTTTCTTTCTATTTCTTTTTTTTTTTTTGTAATCAAAGCATCCCATGTTAAAATGCCCTCCATCCTGTCCTTGGCAGAGAAGTAGATCAAAATGCCATTATAGCTTTTTACCATTGAACCATGCTCCCAGGCCCTAAAATACTACTACTTTTTTTTCTTTATTTATTTCTTTTTCCTTTTTTTTATCGGGGATAGAACCCAGGGGTGCTTCCATTGAGCCACGTCTCAACCCATTTTATTTTTAATTTTGAGACAGGGTCTCTGTAAATTGCTTAGCACCTTGCTTAAGTGCTGAGGCTGGCTTTGAAATCACACTCTTCTTATGGGATCACAAGCATGCTCCACCAAACCTGATTTAAAGTGCTCTTTCTTGAAATGCACTTTTTATTGTATGATATATATGGTTCTCAGACCATATAGCTCCAGAAGTACCTGATCTCAGGCCCAGATCTCAGATCTCAGGCCCAACCCCAGACCTACTAAAACAAAAACTCTCTAACTGGCCTTTCAAGTGATTCTCTTTTTAAATCTTTTTTTGATATATTATAATTATGCATAATAGTGGAATTTACTTTGACATATTTATACAGGCACATAACAATTTGATCAATTTCATTCTTCAGAATTTCTCCTTTTCTTCCCCTCCTCCCTCTCCCTGATCCCTTTCTCTACTGATTTCCCTTATTTTATTTTTAATTAGTGCATTATAATTATACATAACGGTAGAACTTTTTGTAGTGTATTCATATGTGGGCGTAACATGATTTGGGTGGTTTTGTTTTCCAGTACCTCTCCTTGACCTTCACCTTCTCCTTCCCACTGGATCTCCTTTCTCTACTCTATTGGTCTCCCTTCTATTTTTGTGAGATCCCCTTTTTATTCCTTTTTTTCTCTCTTAACTTCTGCATATGATATGACGTTTAACTTTCTGGGTCTGGCTTATTTCACCCAGCATATTTTTCTCCATTCCACCTATTTATGAGCAAATGACATAATTTCATTCCTCTTTATGGCGGAGTAAAACTCCATTGTGTGTGTTTACCACATTTTCTTCATCTGTTCATCTGTTGATGATCACCTAGGCTGGATCCATATCTTGGCTATTGTGACTTATGCTCCTATAAACATTGATATGAATGTATCCCTGTAGTATCCCAGTCTTACTTCTTCTGGATAAGTACTGAGAAGTGGAATAGCTGGGTCCTATGGTAGTTCCATCCCTAATCTTGAGAAATCTCCATACTGCTTTACAAAGTGGTTGCATTACTTTAGAGTCTCACCAACAGTGTATAATTGTTCATTTTCCCCATATTCTTGTCAGCAATTATTGCTATTTGTATAATTTAAGTGTATTTATTTATTTATGTATTGTTTGTGTTCTTGATAATTGCCATTCTAAGGGGAGTAAAATGAAATCTAAGTGTAGTTTTGATTTTCATTTCCCTTATTGCTAAGGATATTGAACTTTTTAAAAAATATATTTGTTGGTCCTTTGTATTTTTTTCTTTTGAGAAATGTCTGTTTAGTTCATTTACCCATTTATCTATTGGTTGATTTGTATTTGGGGTGCTAAGTTTTTTGAATTTTTTATGTATTCTGGATAGTAATCCCTTCCAGGTGATTCTGATGCACAGTCTGATAGGAAAACCACTGCCATGGGGAAAAACTACAGAGTGTTTCTGTCCAGTTTTTCTTGTGGAAGCCTGGAGGAACTTGCTGGTTTGCTGCCCAAGTTCACCTGAGTTGTGCCTGCTGCTTGCTTAATGAACCATATTATAAATCTTAACTTCCTGTCCATCATCCAAACCCCAGTACACTCATTGATTAAAGTCTCTTAATTATATTGCCTCACAGCTTTTTGAGGCTCAAGTATGGAATGTGTTCTTATGTGTTTGTGTGTGTGTGTGTTAGTTATTTCTTTTCATGTTTTGAAGATTGAATGTTGTCATTTTCTTGTTTATTTTGTTTCCCATTGAAAACAAATCAATGAACAGCATAAAGAAGTTTCTTGAGGACAAAGCAGTGAATCAGAGCAAATGTGTGGATACATATTCTTAAGCCTTAAATGTCCCATCCTATTTAAGTGCTTTCTTCTTGCCAAATAAAGACAATATGATTTATTGTTGTTTTATGACTGAGTTGAATTTAGATTGCTCATGTCCTGTCTCCCATCTGCACAGTTAGGACATGAGCTAAGTTTCAGAAGCAGAGAAATGTTGGACCCACAGTAGTGTGTCCAGTGAGAAGACTAGAGTAAACTTTCTTTTTTAAATTGAGAAATTGAAAACGTTGGCTAAGACTGGCCTACTTTGAATGCCCATGCGAAGTTGCTTGTGGAATCTATCCAGAAGATTCTGTGGAAGTATTAGAAAGTCATGACCTGAGTTGGAGGAGGCTATCACACAAGGTTTACATTCTAAGAGGACTACTCTATAGTAGTCTATAACTCTATAACATGGCTGTGGGCCCTGCTACTTGACATGTGGTTGGGAATCATAGCGTCATATCACCCAGGAGCCCAACCCAGACCTGCTGAATCAGAATCTGTATTTGGAACAAGATAACTAGGTACTTCCTATACATGCCAAGGTTTGAGAGGTATTGAAATAGAATACAAGAAAGTCAGTTGTTCTTGGATTTTACCAGTTGTACCATGAGGAAGGAGCTGAAAGACATTTGAATGTGGAATCTAGAGAGTTTATTCTTAGGTAAAGTTAGAGGACAGATGTCATAATGGACCCACAGTGGTGGTCCAGCTTCCCAACACCTGGTTATAATTGATCCTCAAGGATTATAATTTCTCCAAGAGGTGCCATCTCTTTATTCTCTAATCAAATGATAAATGAAGTGAAACAAAGACAGTTGCTGAATTAATCAGTTTTATAGGATGCATATAAAAACAGAAAAATTAAAATAAGCAAAAGTAATATGTGAAATATAGGCAACAACAAGTACAAGAAAGTCATTGGTGAACAGAGTACCACTAATGAACTCAACATCAACTTCCACAGAAGAAGTTGTCCAAATGGCCCAGGAGATGAGTCCTTTCACAGTGACAGTGAAGCAGGTCCAAATTGCCATCAAGCCATCAGCATTGAAGTGAGGGATTGCTCACTCAGGCAGGGCCTCTGGTGTGTGATGCCAATTCAGAGTAAATCCTTGAAGAGTGGATGCCATGAGATGTGTCTCCAATGGCAGTGGTATTTATAGTCATAGAAATTGTTTTATCTTAGCTTCCAGGTATCAATTTTGAAAGGAAAAGTCCCAGACACCAGTGATCTCATTTGCATGTCTGCTCACAGTTGTCACTATGGCTATCAATCAACCAGTTGTCAAGGGGACTATCGGCCAGCCATGAGGCTCAGTTCCAGCTTGTGTTATAAGAGAAAACTCAGATTGGATTTAATGCTTCATAGTCACATTAATCATAGTTAAATATCCATTTACTTAGATGTGCAGGAATCATAAAATGGCAAATACACATCACAATAATAAGCTAAAGTATAGAACAGATTTCTCAGTCTGATTAACTATGGATATGATATAGTTAATCAGAAATTGCAAGCCTGGTTACTTTGGGGCAGAGAAAGAAAGGGACAGTGAATTTGTTCAAAATATGTTCTCTGAGGAATCTGTCATGTAAACTGCTATGGATCACACAGCGTGATGAGATCACACTGTGTCCCTGAACGTGTGTGCAGGACTGTCATTATCCCTGTGTTCTGTACCTGCAGCCTATGACATTCTGAAAATGGCTCTTTGTTTTCTTTTAGAATTCCTTGATTGTTATTTATTTATTTATTTATTTATTGCACTGAAATTACTTTTTTGGGGTAGTGGGGTTGGGGTTACTGGAAATTGAACCCAGGGATGCTTTACACTGAGCTACATGCCCAGTCCTTTTTACTTTTTATTTTGAGGCATGATATCAAGGTGGCCTCTAAACTTGTGATCCTCCTGTCTCAGCCTCCTGAGTCAGTAGGATTACAGCCTTGCACCCATGCCTGGCATGCTGAAATTACTTAAATGTAAAGCTTCTTTTTAGATCCACATTTAGGAGCATGGACACTGGAGATAGTGGAGGTTTTGCAGTTGTTTTCAAGGAGTTGGTCATTTGTATTAGTGAACTTTCCTTAGTGTAGTGAGAATAGCATAGCAAGATGGAAGCCTTGAGCTTGGATTTAGCTCCCTGAATGTCTTAACTACAAGTACAACCAGCATAGTGGTAAAGTCATTTTAGCCATTTGCACAACAGTGCAGTTTAACTGGTGTTGTGTGAATTCAAAAATAGTATTTCTCCTGTTAGACCATGTGCATGCTTTACATTCTATACAGAAAGTACAGAAGAATAAGAAGAAGCCAAGAAAAATCCCTTAAAATCCATTCCCCCAGCTCCTATGTCCTTTATTTTGTAATCACAGTGACATTCTCATCATGTAAAATTAAACATTTTAAAATGAACAGTTCATTGCCATTTGGAATATCAGTGTTGTGCAGTCACCACCTCTCTCTAGTTCCTAAATATTTTCATCATCTCAAAAGGAAACCCTATGTCCATTAAGCAGTTCTTCCCCATTTTCCTGCCCCACAACTCTGGCAACCACAATAATGTGTCTTTTACACACACTTTTTTTTTACTCCCAGTTGGTCTCATGCAGTTTATAGAGTTCAATATACTGCATTTTGTCATTGAAAAATGTCATCAAGCGCATTTTCTTGTTCTTTAATACTTTGTCTTGGGCTTTAATGTCATTGTAAATCCCCACAACTTTGAGGTTTATCTTCTTGGTGTTCTCTTATTTCTCTGGAAACCTATTGGCCTCCTGGCACCTCTGTTTGCTCCGATCTTCATTGGGGAGGGGTGCTTTTCATTGCTGAACCCTGTCTCACCATTGTCTTTCTTGAAGTTCACAGTTCCATAAGAAGAGAGACTAGACCCAGCCAAGAGCAGCTTATTCTGCCCTAATTGCTAGTATTCTCAATTGACTCCACCAAGGAGATGCAGAATGAGTGACTCTAATTTCACCAGAAACATAATGTGAAATTTGGTTTTCACCTTTTGGCCCCTGGGAGAGACAAATGTTACTAGCTTTAATGCTCCTTCATTTTCCACACAGCTTCAAGTTTTTACTGCTAACAAAAACTGCCACTAGCAACATAACGTATGTATAACATGGGCCTACATGTGTTTGTATGATTTCTAATCTTTGGGACACAATTAAAAAGTGGAAAGCAGGAAGGGTGATAAGGTACCTCACTTTAGATGAGACTCGGTTGCCTTCAAGCTCTATGGCCTGGAACAAATAATTCACTACTCATCAGGGGTTTGCAAGTGCAGCCAGTGAGTAAAGAATAGCACTTACATTTTTCAAGTGTTGTTAAAACAAATAAATATCAAACTAACAAATATGAAAAACATATAACAGAGAACCATTGTGTTTGCCCTAAGTTTGAAAAATATTATTTGGTGTTTTACAGAAAATGTTTACTGACTCCTAATAGTAACATAAGTTGAGCATCCTTAACTCAAAAGTCTAATACCCAAAATATTCCAGAATTATAACTTTTTTAACACAGACATGAGGCCAAATAGTGGAAAAGTACACACCCACCCACATGTTGCAGGTCACAGACAAAACAGAGTCAAAGCAGGTACAATGAAAATAGTGTATAAAATTACCTTTGGACTATGTGAATAAAGTCTATGTAAAACACAAATGAATTTTTCATTTAACTTG
Organism: Marmota monax; assembly: GCF_021218885.2. Lineage (NCBI taxonomy): Eukaryota > Metazoa > Chordata > Mammalia > Rodentia > Sciuridae > Marmota > Marmota monax. The sequence continues at coordinate 4,460,122 of NW_026695222.1, read as the reverse complement.
GGCCCTATCCCCAAGATATCTCATTATTTATATGCAAATGTTGAAAAAATCTGAAGAAATCTCAAACTGTTCCAGTCCCAAGTATTTAGGATAAAGGATACTCAAACCGTAATGATAAGAGCAACAGTGTTATGATCTTTTAGTTTGCATTTTGTGTCAGACAATGTTCAAAGTGCCTTCATGTATTATTTAATTCTTGCAACCAAACTCTATGGGATGAGTGTTATGATTATCCTCATTTTAAAGAGGAAAAAATAGGCCCAGAGAGGCTGAGTAAGTTGTCCAAGGTCACATAAGTAGTGTTTTGAACCCTGCAGGTGGCTCTACTCCAGATCTGAGTTCTGCTATTGCCCTGTGCTGCAGTTCCTAAGTTGGCTCATTTTTCCTACCTGTATAAAGACTGGGGTGGGAAAAACCCCTTCTGCCTATAGCACAGTATGATTATTATATACTGCTATGTCAGTGTTTTAATGTGGCTATCTTTGGGAGATGTCATGGAAAAGCACCTTTCAAATTGGTAGGTCACAAAAGATTTCTCTAAAAATTCCACATTAAAGGGGAAGTTGCCTGGTCTATAGAAAGTCTTGTCTAGACAGATTTCTTTACTGTAGCACAATAGAGCTATTATTATTTTCATGTGAATCTCAGCAAGGAGAGGAGCCCTTCAGTTATTTCCCAGAACGTTTTTTTTTTCTTATTAAAGGGACATCAATTAAAATCCTTCAGAATCAGTGCTATATAGAAAAAGTTAGCAAATGATGTCATAGAAGCATTATTCAGCCCCACATTTTTCCAGAAGTATCAAAATAATGATGTCATTTTGCCATTCATTTATTCATCTTGACCATAAATATTCAATCTATTGACCCTATTTGTCTGAAATCAGCCCCTGGCCCTGACCACCTTATTTGATGTGTATGATATGGATCTTTCTTAAAAGAGAAAGTTAGATAATGAAATTCAAGCCTACTGATTTGGATTCTTTGTTATACCTCTTATGTTGAAAGTCCTGATGATTTGGTTTGCTTGAATTAAACAGGTTGATGCTACCTAAAGTTAAACATATTTGGGCTTGGTAGTGCATGCCGTTAATCCCAGTGAATCAGGTGGCTAAGGCAGGTGGGTCACAAATTTAAGGTCAGCCCTGGACAATTTAGAGAGACCTTGTCTCAAAATGAAAAATAAAAAGAACTGGGGATGTAGCTCATTGGTAGAATGCCAATTGGTTCAATCCAAAATACTAAAAAAAAAAAAAGAGAGAGAGAGAGAGAGAGAGAGAGTCTCCTTCGTTGATACTATTCATCCCAGAGATTCAGCTGGTGCCATTGGCTGCAAGTTGAAATACTGTAATTCTGTTTACTGTGGCATGACTTAATTTTCCAACATGGTCAGTTGTTACATGTCGGTAAGAACATGACCTTGGGGGTTGTAGATACAAGCCATTAACCAAAGAAACAATTTTATGAACACCTTTCAATTCACCAACTCTTTACTCATTCCTTCCCACCAGGGTTTTACGAATTTGATGGCATTAAGACAATTTTTTTTTTTAATGCTCTCAAAGAACTGATGGTTTCTGACTGGCATGGGATGCTTTTGGTTTTCTCAAAAGTTTTAAATTCTGCAATTATTTTAGAGCTCTCCATATGGATGCAAATAAATGTTACATAAAATAAACTAAATGTTGCATTTTCTTTTTCAATGATTTCTGGGGTTTGTAGGAACATAGTGCTTTGTGAACTTTGAGGCGCTAAAGAATTTCAGGTTGGTCGTGGTGGCACACGCCTATAATCCCAGTGGCCCAGGAAACTGAGGCAGGAGGATCCTCAAGTTCAAATCCAGCCTCAGCAACTTAGCAAGGCCCTGAGAGACTTAGTAAGATGCTGTTTCAAACTAAACTATAAAAAAACAATTTGGAGATGTGGTGCCATGGTTAAGCATCTCTTGGTTCAATCCCTGGTACCAGAAAAAAAAAAAAATTCTTAAGTTGTTTGTCTAAAGACTACAAGCACAAACAAGGCATGGATGAATATACATTTTCCTCCTCCTGTGTTGTTGTATGCATAGCAATCTGATTTTGGAAGTTGATACTTCCAAAATTGTAGGGGATAAGATTCTATAAAGTCAATAAGATATTTTGACAGGGTTTTATAGAATCAGGTTAGGCAGTGCAAAAATTGTCACTTAGGAATGCTAAGGAACAGAAATCCATTTGGCATGGGAATTTGACACTTTTGTTTCTGAGTCATTACCAAGAACAGCACATTGCCCTCTCCTTTCCAGTGACTATTTAGAGGTCCTTTTTGACCTAACTATCCAGTGTTGTCAAGGCCCACAGTGTGTTTTGACTATCTATGAGTGACTGAAATAATTGTGACTAGGAATGTATAAATATTTTCCAGGCCTGTCCGATTCTATCTTTCAAACACAGCCACCCTTACTCACAGCTGGCAGCTCATTTCCTGTCCAAATATTCATTTACTATGCTAGGAAAGTGACTTACGAATCAGATGGCACTTAATATAGTCCTCTGTTAACTTTCAGCTTCACCTTGTGGGTGGAGAACAGCAGATGAAAAGTTTTTATTACCTGGAAGACATTCAGACTGTCAAGAAGGTGACCCCAGTTGCTCTCTCTTTTCCTCATCACTTCTCCACTTTTGGAATTTGAAATTTTTATGAGAATTATTATTGACTTTCCAGGAGCTTTGGTGATTACTGTTAGGTTGTCTCTCCATGGATTTTGGCAAAACTCCTTTTGCTCTCTGGCTCCCAATTTTGGAAGTAGTTTGCTGTTGGTTGTTATCTTAGGCTCCCAAATGTCACCTCCATCCTGGGTTTATCAACTGGACGTGTCTAGGATGGCAACTTAGCTCCATCATCTCACAGGAAATTCTTTGAAAATTCTGCTACTTTGCCCTCGTCCTTCTGTTTGCAGTTGTTTAGGGTGCATTTCAGGTTTCTTTGCCTGATGTGTTCTTACTGTATTCACTGTCATATTCTGCCTATGTGCTCCTTGTCCCCTGGACATGAGAAGTTTCCAACACGTGTCTTGTGAAACCCACATTTAGTACCTGCTCTTGTCTGTGTGGTAGAGTCAGGAGAAAGTAATTGATGTGAAAGACAAATTGTTGTATTCTTTCTTCTTAGTGTGGTTTAGAAGTTAGTCTGGGATATACAGACTTTGATAGTCAGCTCCCATTTAATTTCCAGGTGGATTTAGCATCCTAGATGAATATGTTGAAAGGATAAGATGTCAAAGTTATTTTTCATCTTGTGTCTGTATCACCAGTCTTACCACCCTCTGCCTCTATTTCTAGGTTTTATCATTTCTGGGCCTCAGTCCTGGACCAAATGCCATGGGGACACACGACTTTTAGAACACTGCCCTTCAGCCTCTGTTTTCTCCTCTTCCTGTGCTGGCTTCAGCCTTAGTTCTCAGTTAATGATTGGACATTTGATGCCCCGAGTCATCTTATGCTTATGTCCCCCCAACCTGGGAAATGAATCATTGGTTTCTGTATCCAGTGGTGTAACAAATGTTCTCCCAAGAAACCCACACAGAGACCAGGTCTCTATCTTGATTTTGTGCATACTTCTTTTAAGTTGAAAGAGCCATTTAACAGGCATCCATCTATGTGCTGCCTGATGGGGTCCTCTCTTCTTGATCAATGGTCCTCAAATGCAAGTTCACATTAGAATTCTCTACAGTGTTTAAAAAGTAGATTGATGATCCAAGCATGCTGTGGTTGATAATCAGAATCTGTGTGGGTGAACCCAAGCTTCTAAAATGTTTTCTAATTTCTTCATTGTTTCTAATGTAAGATGTTCTTGGAACTGCTAATCTAGTCCCTAAGTGCTAGCCATAGTTCCCCTTTAACGATGTACCAACTGGAAATCTCTTTCCTTAGCCTGCCCTTAAATAAAACACTGACAATTTCATGCCAATGAATGCCTTCTTGTAGTTGAAATGAAATGGTTTCACTCACCATGCTTTTATAGATCCATAAGAGAAAACACATTGGCATTCCATCTGCAGTCTCTATGTTAGAATCTGAGCCACTGGCTAAATTTTATGGCTGTCTATAGCTCAAGTGCCTTCTTAAAACTAAGTTCCTATTTTAATATGGAGGTGCAGTTACTTCCCTGAATAGTATTCACTTGGAATTTGCAAAATGTTCTGATTTTACATCTTAAGCACTTCATAAAGAATCTTAGAAAAGATTAAGGCTCTATGGCAATCGTTATCTGAAAAGCTTCATAGTTTGTACCAAGTGCAAGCAAATTGGTCTTGTTTCCCTTCTTCAGTGCAGAGGAGTCTAAAGCTGTATTTCCAGTAATATAAATTTCTGACATATTATTTGAACAGATAAAAATTAAATGATGGCACCATTAGTCATCTGGAGAACAGCCAGTCAAAATATATCCTGACTTTTTCTTATTTCCAATTATTTTATAATAAATAAATAAACCCAAAGAAAACCCCTGAATAGATCAACATTTGTGTGTTGCAGGTACCAAGAAGCAACCATATTTTTAAAAATTTCAGATGGCCCCATCCATTTGTATTCTGACAGCTTACAGGGAAGGTGAAAACCATGACCTGTAGCATCCTGCCTCCTCTTGTTTCCAAAAACAAGAAATAGGAATTTCATTCACCTAAACATTTAGGTCAGAATTTCCATCCTCGTGAACACAGATTTGTTCAGGCTAAATGGAGTGGGATAAAAGAATAAGAGATAATTAGAAGCTGTGGGCTCTTTCCAGGGACATTACTAGAAGATCAGATAGCCTACCTGAAGTCAGTCTAGGAAACATCACGTCCCTTAAGAAACTGTCACAGGGTGATGTGTATGTCCTCCCAAATTCATATATTGAATATACATACCCTGATCTCTAAGGTATGGAATTAAGAGGTAAAGTCTTTGAGAAGAGATGAGGTTATGAAAGTGGAGCCCTTAATTTTTAAAAAAGATTCAAGAGAGAACCCGTATCCTCTTTCGACCAAGTGGGGACACAATTAGAAGTCATCAACTATGAACCAAAAAGTGGGTGTTCACTACATACTTAATTTGATGGTTTCTTGATCTTGGTACTGTCCAGCCTATTGAACTCTGAGAAATAAATTTCTGTTGCTTTTAAGACACCCAGTATATGATAATTTGCTACAGCCACACAAATAGACTAAGGACGGAAATCAAATCCTTACCTGACTACCTGGACAATGGAAGGAGAACTACAAGTTGAAAAGAGCTATTCTTCTCCACCTGTGCATCTCAAACTAATGCACCCACAGATCGCCTGGGAATCTGGTTAAAAATGCAGATTGTGATCCTGTGGGTCTGGGATGAGAACTGAGACACTGCGTTCCTAACAAGCTCCCAGGAAATGTGGATTCTCTTGGCTTAGGAACTATCTCTTTGAGTGATACGGGTTTAGAACAGTGTTTTTGTTTTGTTTCGTTTCACTCCTTAAACACTGAACACATATAAATGCATGTTTACTCACCAATTCTTTGACATCTGTTCGAGACCTTTTCTTTTTGTATAGATCTGTTTCATTTCATATCTTGGTTCTTTCATTAATCATAATTATCTTGTAGTTGGGGTTTCTTTATATATACATAAATTTATTTATTTTAATTAGGTAGATATGACAGCAGAATGCAATTTGATTCATTGTATACAATTGCAGAACAACTTTTCATTTCTCTGGCTGTACATGATGTAGCATCACACCATGTGTTCAGTCATACAGGTACCATGTTTCCTAGTACCAATCTGGAAAGCAGTATGGAGATTCCTTAGAAAACTTGGAATGGAACCACCATTGAACCCAGAAATCCAACTTCTTTGTCTATACCCAAAGGACTTAAAATCAGCATACTACTGTGACACAGCCACATCAATGTTTATAGCAGCTCAATTCACAATAGCTAAACTGTGGAGCCAACCTAGATGCCTTTCAGTAGATGAATGAATAGAGAAACTTTGGTATATATGCACAATAAAATATTACTCAGCATTAAAAGAGAATAAAATTATGGCTTTTTCAGGTAAATGATTAGAGTTGGAGAATATCATGTTAAGCTAAGTAAGCCAATCTCAAAAAAACAAAGGCTGCATGTTCTCTCTGATAAGTGGATGCTGATCCATAATGGGGGGATGGCAGGGAGACGGGAAAAATAGAGGAACGGTGATGAGGCAAAAAGGAGGGAGGAGTGGGAAGAGGGCATGGAGGCAGGAAAAATAGAACAGTGCTTTTTAACTGTGAGTTTGCAAAACAATCACCCGGAAGTCTCATTAAAAAAACAAAAACAGATTTGTAGAATTGGAATTATAGATCAATTGTAAAGCACTTGCCTAGTATATGTGAGAGGCCCAGGGTTCATTCCCCAGCAACACAAACACACACACACACACACACACACACAAACACACACAAAATAGATTCCTGGGCCCTATCCCTAGAGTCTTATTTAGTAAGTCTGTCTTGATCATTTGCATTTTAACAACTTCCAGGGGACTTGGTTGCTGGATACTTTAAATATTAAGTTTCTAGTTAACTTCTGAGCAGAGGCAGTTGAGATGTGTTCACTGTTCTCACCAGTAGCCTTATCTTTAAGAACAGACCCCCCCCCCCAAAAAAAAAATTAAGGAGGAGGATGCTAAGTCATCCCTTGGGAGAAAAATCACATGGTCAACTTAGTAGGTGCCATGGGTCTCTGTTCTTGTTTGCATTGATAATATGCTTCTTGGACTAAACTAAAAGAAATGCTGCTGGAACAAAAGCTACAGATAAGGTTGAGATGAAGGGGCAAGAATTCTGCCTGAAGTGGAGCTGACTGCATAATCATGGGACTGGTTATCAAAGGAACTAGTCCTCTAAGGACAGAAAACCTATTTGTGCATAGAAAAAGGTTAGAAAGGAAAAAAAGCAAATTGTTGGTGGCTCTCTCTTCATATGCATCATGAGATTTGGGGGTGAATTATATTTTTTGCTATATTTGTCTCTCTTTTACATTTTCCTACAAAGAGGACTTAAATGTTTTCATTACCAGGAAGGAAAAAAAATATTTTTTTTTCTTAGTGTAATTTCATATGATTTTGGTCTGGTTCTGTTAGGTTGGTATTTCTTTACATTCTTCTCATGGGAAAGGCCTTCTTTCTGCCTGTGACAGTTCTAGTGTTCTGATGGCCCTAAAGATAGCTGAAGGCAAGGCCCAGACATTTGCCTGCAATCTGGACGCTGGCCGCATGAGGAAAGTAAGGTTGATAAGGTTGAGGAATCTTAGAGCAGAGGTCTGAAGTTCCCAGGAATTAGAAGCATCCCCTAATTCTCCCCCTCCCCACAAATGACCCCATACAAGGTATCTTGAAGGATCTTCCCTGCCCCTGCTTCAAAGGGTTGAAATAAGCTTTAAGTGAATGTAGAAAAAGTTAAAAAGGTTAAAAATGAGAGAACAAGAGGCATAGTTCAGTGGTACAGTGCATGGTTAGCATTCTCTAGACCTCTGTCCCATCCCCAAGCACCAAAGAATGCTAAAAAAATAAAATAGAAAATAAGGGAAGACTGCTGGGAAAGTGGGGAAGCCACAGCCATGTGGACATCAGATCTGATTCCCTGCCATGATCTGGTTCCCCAATGCCTGAACTACAAGTGTCTATTGAGGGTGGCTGGACCAGAAGGAAGGCACCCAGTGTGGCAGAAATCATCTCGTAGGCCTGACTTCACGGAACCAATGCTGGTGTGTGTGTGTGGGGGGGGGGGGGGGGGGGGGGGGAGTAAAAGAAGCATCCTAATTGATTGTCATGCCAGCTTATTTTCAGCAATTCCAAAAACATATCTAAGTTGCCATATTTTGCTTTTGTGAATCTGGAAAAGGTCAAAGTTGATAGGTATATAGTTCACACCTGGCAAAACTTTCCACCAAAACTAGGACTCTACTGACATCTGCTGGCCTATCATCTACTTTATGTTTAAAAAGAACAAAATAAGACAAAGAAGCTTTCACTTTTTTTTTTTTTTTCCTACAGTCCTTTGACCATAGCTAAGTGGGTTTGACCTGAATAATCATAGAAAGAAAAGTCTGAAGGGACCTTTTCCATGTCATAGAGGAAGAGGTGTGGACAGGTCATTGAGTGAATATATGCCCTATAGGAAGGGCCTGCAAGCTGCAGAGTTCTTACTGCCCTCTGCTGTAAGCCAGCTGCTCTGTGACCTGAAGCAAGACCCTCAGCCTTTCTTTCATCATAGGGAGAACTAAGCAATACTTCTCTCATTATCCTTTAGGGCCTCTGAGGATTCTGGTGGCATTTGCTACTAACTAAAGCCTGGGCCCTGACATTGGATGGAAGTAATGACTTTAAAGGCCATTCTCAGTTACATTTTCATTCAGATAAACAAGATTCTTTACCAGTATTGTGTTTTCAAAAGATGAAAGCTATTTAAGCCTCCACAAAGCCCACCATCTCTGGAATTTATCCCTAAAAACAACAACATTTAAAAGATCAGGGAGGAGGGGGAAAACAGGCACTCTTCTCTCTGAATTGTCCACATTTTGGCCCTAGGAAACTATGAACCTCATTCTGTGTTTTGGAACATGTCATAAGCCTTCAGGTTGAGAAAACACTTCCCAGTTAATGCCAACCAAATTATTTGTGCTTTTTCTGTCTGGTCTTGGGAAACTGTGTGGGCCTGTGGTTTGTTAGACCAATAACAGGATATTTGATAATCTCCAGGGAGTTACAGTCCACATTTAGCCTGACAGAGGAAGAGAGGTCTGATGATGAAAAATAAGGGAGGTGTTTCTTTCACGCTACTATTTTATTTCTTCCTCCTCCCTCAGAATTCTGACCTCACCTTCAGGTTTGCTGAGGCTTCTGATGCTATTCATGGTTCTCAGGAAACTGGACTTTGCTAGTTGTAAAAGGAGATTTACGTCTTCAAGCTCCCAACTCTTCCCCCAGAAAGCTGTTAGGAATGACTGGAGCACAAAAGAAGCAGGAAAAACCCTGTGAGCTTCATACCCATCAGGATGGCTGCATTCAAAAACCAAAGAAAATAGCAAGTGAGCATATACGGAAAAAAACCAGAACCCTTGTGCATTGTTGGTAGGAATGTGAGATGGTACAACTTCCATGGAAAAACAGTTTGGTGGTTCCTCAAAAAATAAACACAAAATTACCATATGATCCAACAATTCCACTTCTCAACCGTTACCCCAAAGAATTGAAAGCAGGGCTAGAGATACTCATGTACCAGTATTCATAGCAGCGTTAACCATAAGAGCCAGAGTAGAAGTAACCTACGTGTCCATTGATAGACAAATAAATAAGCAAAATATGAAATATACCGCAATGGAATATTTTTCATCCACAAAAATGCAGAAAATTCTAAATATACTAAAGCATAGAGCGAGGTTGAGGACATTATTCAGAGTGAAACAAGCCAAAAGAACACATCCTTTATAATTTCACTTATTTGAGATATCCAGAGTAGTTGAAATTATAGAGACAGAAAGTAGAATGGTGGCAGGGGCTGGGGGTGGGGTGGTGCTCATCTGTAATCCCATCACCCAGGAGACTGAGTTCAAGGTCAGTCTAGGCAATTTAGTGAGACCCTATCTTAAAATTTAAAAAAATAAAGAGAGAGAGAAAGAGGGAAGGAAGGAAGGAAGAAAAGAAAGAAAAGAAGGAAGGAAGGGAAGGAGGAATGGGATGTAACTCAGTGGTAGAGCACCTCTGGGTTCAGTACCCAGTAACACACACATACACACACACACACATAAACACATACACACATAGAATGGTGGTCAACAAGGACTTGGGGAACACGGGGATGGGAAATTACTGTTAAAAGGGTAATGTTGCATTTTTTCATGATGAAAACCATTGTGGCCATATATCGTGTTGGTGGCAGCACAATATGCTGAATGGAATTAATGCCACTGAACTATTCACTTGAAACGATTAGGCTTTATATTGTATATATTTTAACACAATTAAAATTAACAGAAGCTAAATAGCAAAACCAAATATACACTCATAGTTCAGTCATCACCTGTGGCCCTTGCAAGGATTAAATCGCTTGACCGTGATAAACCTGGTTGTACTGTGCTGGACTGTCCAACAGAAACTTCTGTGATGATGGAAATGTTCCTATTTGTACTCTCCAGTATGATAGTCATTAGTCCCACGTTAGCTTTTGAGCATCTGAAATATGACTAGTGCAACTGAGATGCTGAATTTTATATCTATTTCATTTAAATTCAAAGAGACATATGTGAACATTGCAGGTAGTATTTCCATCTATATGGCTGTCTCTTCCAAAATACTTTTCCTTTATTAGCACTGACCAGTAAACCTAAGCACTCAGACTATAAGTCTAAGAAGGTGAAGGTAAGGAAGCTGCTTAGGTGTGAGCCATGGTTCTATTTGACCCACAATACCAATTTGTTGCAGTGCATTTTATTGAGGGTGTGATGCTCTGACAGCATTCGTTGGCATCAGTTACTGGATCCAAAAACAGTTTGCCTTAGTTCATGCTTTTTCTAGTAAAATGCCCTTTTAGAGAGCTAGATTCCTTCTCTGCCAGGCTCAATCTTCCTTCACTTTCCCTTGTAAATCCATGGAGTGATGGTATGAACCACAACTGAGGTCCAAGTCCTTATACAGAAATTGTCTGAGCACATCACTCACTGCTTGGTTCGGGTACCCAGGCAATCAAAGCTTTTTTGGAAAACATGGACAGGTAAAATACATAACAAACAGAGATTAAAAGAATCATACAATGGAAGGACCCCTATGAATTCATGCTCTAAAACAGGAATAGGGAGATAGGTCATCATGTATTATATAATATTGCTTAGGAAGATCTGAGATTGCCAGCAACAAAAAGAGGGCCTATATTTAAAGAGACTGCAAATAGAAAGTTTAAAAACTCAACCAGTGGGCAGCATTCCTTTGTGGCAACCCTGTATTTTATGGGACTATAGATGCTACATTTATCTTCATGCAAATAAAAAGTATCCTTTTATTAAAGGATAAAAATGAGTGTACAAAATGTAGATAGCTATGTGGCAGGAAGGGGATAAATGAAAAGTTTTTGTTTTTATTACACAAAATGAACATAGGTGTCTGATTTTTTTAAAATGAATAAATAAATAAAACACCTTATTTTGCTGCAACATATTTGCTCACCAAGAGACATTTTTTTTTCTTTCTTTCAGCAATGGGTAGAAGGCCTGAGATCAATCATACACAACTTCAGGGCCAACAACGTCAGTCCAATGACCTGCCTCAAGAAACAGTGAGTTTTGTTTGCATCATCCTTTGTTCTTGGAAATTATCAAGCAGTGGTCACCTTAGGAGATGAAGCCTAAGTATCTTGTCAGGCCAATTCCTGCCTGCCTTCCCCCTCCACTTTCCTGACCTTGGACCATGAGCTGACCAACACAAATCTACACACTTCATACAATCTAGCACAGCACTCATCATGAACCTTTAGCCCCAAGCCCAGGGGAAACATGTGGTTGATTGCCCAAAGCTACAAGAACTTCAGCCACTCTGTAGCCTATGATTTTTATATCTTCAGTTTCCTGATAGGTAGTTCTGCATGCCTGGGGTGGCGGCCGTCCCCGTACGGGCCACCAAATGCCGCAGTCTGGCTGGGCACAATCAGGAGCCACTTGTCAAAAGAAACTAACTTTATTTTTAGAACCACACACGACAAACAAAATAGTCTCTCAGGAAAAACCCTCAGAGCCTCAACTGCCACCACCGGCTTTCCCCAAGCCTCTCTCTCCCACACAAGCTTCTCTCCACCTCCCACAATCCTCCTGCTCTTGAGGCCCAGCTTGATGCGGCTGTTGTTCTTCTCCAAGTCGTAGCCGGCGGCCGCCAGCGCTGGGGCCCATAACTGGGTACCAGAGTAGCTCAACCTCCACTTCAGAAACAAATGAGGAGCATGGCAGAGAGAAACATGTGCAGAAACAGCCTTGGCTATGGTGAAAAAAGAAGGCCCTGGCCCCTGGTCTAATGCCTGCCGTTGAGCCACAATCAAGGATCCACACATCCTTGTGAATTTCTTTCTAAAATTCAGTCAAGGATTCAGTCAAGGATCCTGAGGTCTTACCCCAGCTCATTTCATCTAAAATCCAGAGGAGTATTGCAGTGGTAGATTTTAACCCTACTCAAACTAGTCTTTCAAGGTGACATGAAAATTCTCCAAGAAGAAATCCTAGCCAAAGTCCAATGTTAGCCTTTTTGAAAAGCAGTGGATCCATAAGGGTATGAGGTTGCCTGCATGTATAGAACTATCGGTAGAGTCTGTGAGGTGCCAAAAGGAATCACATGGAGAAATTGTGGGGATGCATTCCCCATCTCTCAAAACTAGGCTGTGGTATCAACAGTGTGATTCAGTGACTCATCGTTCCTGTTTGGTAGTGGGCGAACAGGCCAGTCCTAAGGCATTCTCAGTCTTCACTTCCTGGTTATACCACAGATATGGATCTGGGCTATGGACCCCAGCTTTGCCACTTCAGGCAATTTCTCAGCTTCATTTTTCCCATCTGGGAATTAAAATTACTATGAAGGTAAAATTGGAAAGCACCTAGCTCAGTACCTGGCTTCCAGTCACTCCTCATGCAATACTAGTTACTTGAATGTCATAGTATCCCTCCAACTTTCTCTCCATCATCATAGTGGAGGGAACTTATATAGTTTTGTAAATTCCTATTTGCTGTTTAGCAGCCTTTTTTTTCCTTACAGTGACTCTGGCATATTTTTTCTTTTTCCTTTCTTTTCTTTTCTTTCTTTTTTTTTTTTTCTTAAAGAGAAGCTTAATGGAAATTTCAGTGTTGTGACTTTGGTTACTGATAGTCTCAAAGGATCAAAGACTTCGGAAGGCTCATTGATACTTAGTGACCCAAATATTCATATCCGGACACCAAATCTTCCAGCATCCTGTCCAGACGCCTTTGTGGAGCTGGTGTTGACCCATCCACCAGCAGCTCAGACCTGTCCACTTCTCCAGAGATTACCCTCTGCTAAGTGGAAGCCTCCATGCCCAGGAGATGATGCTCCTGTCTCCCTCTAAGGGGAAGCCTAAAGCCAATAGCAGGCTGAAACAGGGAACGAAAGGCCATCCCTGTGCCACCAAGGCTGGTGCATGTCACAGAACATGAGGCTAAAGCTCCATCTAAGACTACAGCTTTGCTTAACCATCTTCCCTGCCCAATCTGCCTTCCTCACTCTCTTTTCCTGAAAACATCTTCTAAAGAATTGGTCACTTGTTTTTCCAAGAAACTTGACCTAAACCAGAAACTTTACTAAGTCCTGATGTTCTATGGATGCTTAGGATATTATTAACTGGAAACAGTGAGAATGGAAGTCATTAGCTAAGAACCATCCTAGTTCTACAATATAAACAGATGTTTTAGGTCCTCATGTAGCCCATGAGCATAGGGAGAACACAGAGTTACCCAACATTATGATGACCTTCTCTGACCATTGAAGGTTAAGGAAGGCGGAGCTTTGATCTATGTTATGATACTGGGATCCTGGAGTGATGGATCCTCATGGGTCCTCAGGACAATGCTGGCTGGTATCACTGTTCATTTGCATTTTCTGTCACATTGGTATATTAGTAAAGTACAAGAATTAAGGATGAGGTCAATCACAAATAAGTACTGGCAGTATGTTTTGCTCAGTTTAAGCATCCAATTTTATGGTTCATCTAGGTTTACCAGATAAAACATTGGTTCCTCAGTTAATTGAATTTTAGATAAGTAACAGATAATGTTTTACTATGTTTTCCAAGTATTATACAGGACATACTTACACAAAAAATGTTATGCTACCTGTCTGAAATTCAAATTTAACTGAAGGTTCTATGTTTTTATCTACCAAATCTGATAGTCCCGAATTCATCTCATACTACATAATTATCTGAGATTTTTAGGACAGATGTTTTTGTTGGAATACATTTTGTTTTAAAGTTCTTCATTGGATTGAAGCTGTTCCTTCGAATAAACAGTATTGTTGTTGTTGTTTTCCAGCTGGATGAAATTGGCATTTATGACCAACACAACTGGTAAAATTCCAGTTAGGAGGTAAGTCAGTTATTCTTGGCCATGCTCCATGATACCAAACCAAAGACAGAGCTCTCTGAAAGTATTGTGTGTTAATTGCCTTTAAGATATTTCTGGAAGCTTAGTTTGAATCCTTTTGTCACATGCCATGTTCAGACTGTAGAAATCATGTGTGAAAGTAAAGTTGCATTTTTCCTCAGAACAGGGAGCATGGATACTGATAAAGAACATCTGAAAATGTAGTGTTTTTTAAAAAATCTTCAGATAGTGGGTTTTAGGATTAAAATTTCTTTTACCTACTTACCTGAGCAAACCATCAGTTAAGTGAAGAAATTTATTCCGTGTATCTACTACGGAGAGAGTGTATGGACGGTCTTGGAAGCATGCTGCCTCTGGACATTCTCATTTTGGGCTTTGCTGCTCAGGGCTGCTGTCTTAGTTCAGGCTGCTATAACAGGGTGTCACAGACAGGATGGCTAACGAACAACAGAAGTTTATTCCTCATAGTTTTGGAGGTTGGAAGTCTAAGACCAGGGTGCCAGCCTGACCCAATCCTGGTAAGGGCCTTTTTCGAGGCTGAAGACTATGTCCCCTGGCTGTGCCTTCACATTGTGGAAAGAGGGGTAGAGAGCTCTCTGAAGTCCCTGGTGTCAGGGCACTAATCCCATTCATGAGGGCTCCACCCTCAGGGTCTAATCACCTCCCAAAAGCCTCTCCTCTGGATACCATCATACTAGTATTAAGATCAGGTTAAGATTTGAAACCACATACACCAAAGAGCTGCCATATCCTCTCCAACCCCACCCAGGTTAACAATGATAAAGAAAGACACGTTTAGGTAGAATCATAAAGGAAGAGGACATGAGCCAGACACATCCTCTTTCATAGTTTTGTGCTGAGTTATTTCTCCCTCTGAGAATTCCCCATGCATTCCTTTTTTCCAGGATTTCGAGTTTGTTAATAGTGTATATACTTGAAAGTTTCTATGATGATAATGATGGGAAATTTTTTTTTTTTGTACTGGAGATTGAACCCAGGAGTGTTTAACTGCTGAGCTATATGTCCCAGCCCAATTTATTTTTTATTTTGATACAGGGTCTTGCTAAGTTACTGAGGCTAGCTTTCAGCTTGCAATCCTCCTGCCTCAACTTCCCAAGCTGCAGGGATTACAAGCCTGTGCCACCACACCTGGCAGTGGATCATTTTGCTTGGTGTTTGTATAAGCATTCATAAAAATTTCAGAAGCTAGGCTGGGCGCCAGAGTATCAGCTGTCCACACAACGCCAGAAGGGTATTTGGATTCATGATCCTAATCCCACCACCTGAATCAAACACAGGCTCCCCAGAACCAACCCATGCTTCCAAGATTCCCCAGGTTCAAGTTCATGTTGAGGTCTTCTCTGTACATCCATTTGACAAAGAAGCAAAGTAACAAATAGCAACAAATTCCACCAGCAGTTCTGGGTCTTAGAACTGATTCATCTTTCATGGACAAGGCAAACAGGTCAACAAGTACATAGCATTTGAGTGGATACTGGTCAGCAGTGACATTTCTATCTTTTCTTTTTCTCCCTTCCTGCCCAGGTGCTTTGTTCTGCTCAGAAGTGTCCATTCTGCATCCCCGCACAAGTGTCTACATACCCCCTGACATTATTCTTGTCACAGTGAACAGAATGGTCCTATAAGTCATCATTTTTCTGAATTCCATAGGTTATAGGAATTGTGAACTTAAGTATCAATGTGACACTACTGAAATATTTATGAGCAAATAGGAAACAGAAATCACGAAGAAGCCTGGGCAGTGTGGCTCACAGACCTCATGCAATTGTTGTAGTCTTTAAAACAAAAACAAACAAACAAACAAAAAAAAAAAATATATATATATATATATATATATATATATATCTGTATTATACACACACACACACACACACACGATCTATGGATCTCTGGTTTTTTTTAATAACTTAGTGACAAGTCAATTTTAGAATTTTTTTTTTTTTAAACAGGCTTGCTAGCACCTTTGACTGATAGTTGTTGACAAAGATGCTCTACACCAACCCTTATTTTATTTAAAAATGTTTTGTTCCATTAAGCTATAGCAGGACAATTATTTTAATGTATCCCTATATCCTAAAGCTATTGCTATATAGAGATTGCAGGTTTATTTAAAGTCAATATTGAAGTAATAAGCCCAAACTTTAGGGAGCCCAGATAGCAGTGTGATGAACAGAAATGTCAGTTGAATCTGTTTGCCATACCTTTCTATCCTGTCTTTTCTTTCAAGACAAGATTCAGGAAATGGACAAAGTAGAAGCACATAGATTGTGATCAAAGCTCTTGTAACTAGCACTTGTGATTTCATTTGTATGAATGCTTCCAATCAAGCCATAGTTATAGCTAAGCTTAGAAGCCTCTTCTGATTTCATTGAGTTTATCCAGTATGTTCACATACAAAACTGTTACCACCTTTATGGTAGGAATAGCCTAGATATTTTGCATCTTCTTTTACTTTCTTCAACATGGACTCTGTAGTGTTTGCTAGTACTCACAAGTGTTTGACACAAGACATCTGTGACCTGGGGGCAGTTTGTTAGAGCTGAGGGAGAATTGATACCAAGCCAACCAAGAGCGGATAACTCTCCTGGTAGATGAGCTGCCAAGGGTTTGGTGGAAATTGTTCTTAATGTCTTAATGGATATGAAGCATAAACACTTTAAAAATGTCATTTCATCACTATGATTTTGCAGTTTTAAAAATGGAAACTGTTAGTGTAGTGTACATCATGTTCATCTGTTAAAAGGGATCTGGCTTCATTGCTATTACATAGCTTGAGAATAGCCCCTGTTCTTCATCATTAAACCAAAAATTTAATATCTGGGAAATTGTAGGAATGACAAATGAAGGAAGTCTACTCCTTGCCTTCCCCTTCACTCTTCTTTTTATGTACGTATTCTTACACAGTCTGCCCTTCTGATTTCATTCTCCCACTTGGACTAGCACTTCGAAAATAGCTCTGTTCCTATCTCCCATCCCTTGAAAACTGCAGTGTGGTTCTGTGCCTAGAGAGTTGAGTGATGGGAAGCCAAATGATGATTGTGGGTGATGGCTAGCAGAGGTCCTTAGGGAGGCAACTGTGGAAAAGTAGCCAAGAATCTCAGGTGTGTGGTCATAGCGGCCCAGTCCTGCATTACCCATCGATGCCTTGGGTTGATTCTGCAGGGCAGTGTCCCATTCTTTCACTGCAAGAATCTTCTGTAACTGTGTCAGAAGATGGTGTTAAACTCCTGGATTCATTGCAGAACTTGTGTAGGAGCCCTTAAGTTTCTAGGATTGTTGCTCTTGTAGCTACTTGCAAGGTTCCCTGGACTATGGAATTTAACCAGAACTCTACTAAGACTGGACACAACTCAAGAGTGTTTGATTTTTTTACATTGCTTTTGAGGAAGGGAATGGTTTATTTTGATTTAACAATATCTCATTGAGTGCCTGTTAGCTATGAAGCACTAAACTGAACTCTTTGGGCATGAGGCTATAAGTATAATATATAGAGAGCTGAATAAGTCAAAGTCCCCTTGTAAACACTGTAGTTTATACATATACTGCATTCCCATGAAATACACCTACAATGTCTAAAATGTCCCCAGCCTGGGTTAAGTTGTGTTTCTCTTAGGAACCCTGTTAAAGGGCATCTTTTGAAAAACCCAAAGAATTCACTTTCAGTCCATAACCCCCGGTCCCCGGTGTGAATGGGGACTCAAGAACTATTCAGAAGGTTAGGGATGCTGCTCAGTGGTGGAGTGCTTGCCTAGCATGTGAGGCCCTGGGTCTGATCCCTAACACTGTCAACAAAATAAAAAAGAATGATTCATAAAAGTTTATATAATAAAAGAAATAGACACCACTGCTGGAAAATGATCTGTTTAAATCCCTGCTCCCATTTTCTATCCTGGGTTTGTTTTCTTGTAGAATAAAGGTGAGCAAATCAGTGGTAGGATTGCCCACCCCAAGTCCTCTCATGAGAAGGTGGACCTGAAAACTGTCCCTCCCCCTTCTTCTCCTGCTTCCTTTCTCTCCAACACTATTTTTGTGTCCTCTTTCTTTGCACCCAGCCAAGCACTTGTGAAAAAATTCTACTCCCATACATAGACTCTTCCCTTCCCATAGCACAGGTTCTCTTTCACAATCAAGGCTCAGACTCCAAATTAAATGCATCCATGACCATGTTGATCAGTTTTCATTATGTTATATCAGGCTTGTCTAAACCTAACAGAGACTTGAGTTAGCTAGGTCTTCCTGAGATCGCTATGCAAAGATTTTCCACCTAATTACAGGCACCCGAACCTGCTGTGGGTCTGTAGGTCTTATATTAACTTAACATATTTTTAAAAAGAAAAAGAAAGAAAGAAAAGAAAGACACTCTAAATACCACTTTTACCCTGAATTTAAAAGACTAGATAAATCACATCTCACCCCAGTTCGATGTATATGAATTGCATAAACTTTCCAGACGTGAGAAAATTGGAGCATAGCACCCACTGTGCTAGAAATCTGTTGAAAGTTTGTTAATATCACACACCTGTGTTCCACCATGTCTGCAGATTCATAGGCCTCCTTCCACTGAAATACAATTGACTCAAGCACTCTTAAAAATGTTTTTCTTGAAGTATTCTTGGACTTCATATGAAACAATAAGGCTTTGAATGAACATGTAATAATAATTCATTCACCTAAAGCTATTTCCTTCCAGTTTTGGGGAGTTGTACTCTGCAGTTGAAGTGGTGCTTTCTCCCACTCATGGAGAGTAACTGGCTCTTAGTGCTTACATGTAGAACCTACCTTCCACTTAACATGAATGGTGGAATGTATGAAAAGGTGTATGAGATGCTGTTCAAAACCCTCTGCTGCTCTGAATACATTACAAAGCTTAAGCTTCACAGGTGAAAGTAGGCTCCATCTTCAAGTCAAAGATGGCCATCTGCAGTTAAAGTAATCTTGGAAATATTTAAACAGGATCACTAGGGACTTCCAACCAGGGAGTGAATGAAGGTTCCTTTGGTGGCTGAGGCTCAACTTAGAACCAAGTGTGGGGCTCCAGACTACCAAATCCTTCCCTTGATGGCTTTCATTCTCAGCATCGCCTGTGTATTTATAATGAGAACTCTTTCCTTTTCTTACTAACACCAGGAAATGCACTCTATTATAGTGTTATGCATTTGTTTAGCTTGTATGGTCATTATACTAGTTACAAAGCTATTCAGTAATGGCAGGATTCTGTTGAAACACTAGATAAATACCCACCCACCCCCACCCCAGCAACCTATCACTTTCATAATAAAGTCTCTAATCCTTGAAGCAGTTAATATTGCCGAGTGGCTCAAGAATGCTGAGCATGAAATAAAAAATCAAAATATGCCTGATGAGGTGTTTCTACCATAGAAAGTGTGAAAAGAACAGAACAACAGCAATCCTAGGCTGGACTGAGTTCTGAGCGGCTGTCCTTTCCCTAACGTGCAAATGTTGTCAACATGAGGTTTGATTCTAGAGCTACTTTCCCATCTGCCACATTCCTTTTGCCTCAGAAAATAATTTCTTAGGATCAAAATGAGTCATGTTTTCTCCAACAGTGTGTAGCCTCCTGGTCCTCCTCATGTTCACAAGCACCTAAGGGGACCACTTGTCTTAGAATCAAGTGCCATCCTTAGCAGAATCAGCTTTGGTGACCAGAGGAAGACCTGGTGTAGGGAATGAAAAGCACCCACAAATGAAAAGTAGTTTTAATACGCTTTTCTTTTTCCCACGGTCCCACCATCCCTAGAATTACTTGTATTTTTTGCATCAGAGAAAGCATGAATGAATGAATAATAACTTGAATTTTTCTTTCGTTCTCTCCTGCTTTAGTATCACTAGAACCTTTGCATCGGGGAAAACAGAGAAGGTGATCTTTCAAGCACTCAAGGAGTTAGGTCTTCCCAGTGGAAAGGTACTCGTTAACTTCACATGTTTTAAAATCATTTTGTTATTTGTGCTCTCACATGGGGTAAGCTAGATTATTTACATTAAACTGGCTTCAGTAAGATTCAGAAACATAGAGTACCATTAATTTTCCCTTCACCTCTTTTCCTCTCTCGAAGCAATTTTTTTTTTTTTTTTGGTGCCAGGGATTGAACCCAGGGCCTTGTGCTTGCAAGGCAAGCACTCTACCAACTGAGTTATAGCCCCAGCTCATTTTGCCAAGCATTTTAATGAAAGCTTTGAGAATTCAACTAGTTTGTTTCAGAGTAAATTTTGTCAGCTGAATTTTGTCAGCCTTATTAAGATAAGGAAATGAAAGCAAGGCTGTTTCTTACACAGTTTATGGAGCTTATTTTAGAGAAGTCCAGCCATACTGGTGTCAACTAGGTACAGCATCAGCTTGAATAATTAACTAATCAACTCAGTTCTTCAAGGTGACCTTGCAATACTTTAGGAAGCATTCCTCCTCAAACCAACCATTTGTGGTTGTGGCTCTTCTGATTGAAGATAATTGAAATTAATTTATGGACTGAAAGAAAGCTCTAAGCCGGTGACCACTTTAACGAGTTCTATTTGAAATGTACATTTCAGTGTGACAAGTAATACCTTGAATGGTCCACCTAAGCCCCTTTCTGTGGAACTTCTGAAGATTCACAAAACTAGCATAATTAAATACTAGGCTTGATTCATTCAGTATCTTTTAAGCAGGCATCTACTTTCTTCCTCAAGGAGAGAGAGAAAAATTTTCTATTTGTTCTATGTGTGTTTCTGAGAGAAACCCTGCTATAGCCAGATGTTCCCACAAACTGTGGTTTCCTAGTCACTAGAAGTGCTCACTTTCACATGCTCTGATCTAGCAGGGTGATTAGGAAGTTGGCCTCTTGGCTTCTGGGATGCCAAGTGGTACACTTGACTTCATGACGTTGTAGATGCCTACCCTCAAAAAAGAAAAAAGTTCCTTGATTTGTGACTTTTTTTTTTTTTACTCTTTACAGAATGATGAAATTGAACCTGCTGCCTTTACTTATGAAAAGTTCTATGAACTGACACAAAAGATTTGTCCTCGGACAGATATAGAAGATCTTTTTAAAAAAATGTAAGTTCCAATTATGAGAAAGTGATGTGTAAATATCTTTGTTCTTTTAGATTTTTAAAACATTATTTGCCATAATACGTTAATATAGGATGTTGGTAGTGCTAGGAATATTCTAGTTGG
The DNA here is from genome assembly GCF_021218885.2 of Marmota monax. Classification (NCBI taxonomy): domain Eukaryota; kingdom Metazoa; phylum Chordata; class Mammalia; order Rodentia; family Sciuridae; genus Marmota; species Marmota monax. The sequence continues at coordinate 4,438,800 of NW_026695222.1, read as the reverse complement.
GGTTATATTTTCACCCCTTAGTTTATCAGTATATAAATTTAGTCTGAGATTTTAAGAAACTTTACATAAATTAATTTCAGCACCTGGAATTTCCCCCCCTCCCCCCCGCATTGGCTTTACTAACTACCTACAATTTTAACCTGCTCCTTTAGGTATTAACCCATTATGTGAACTAACTAGATTCAATTTGGAATGTTAATATGTTTTTGAAAAGTTCATTCATTCCAGTTATTTCAAATGGATGACTTACATGTTGTTTTGAAATAACACCTTCTGGTAATGCTAAAGAATTGCAGATATCTTCTGTGACGTAGTGGGAGTGTTTTCTTTCCTTTGTCATTGTTGGGTTTTTCCCCCTTACAAACAGTCTGGCCATTTTAAGAATTTGCCACTATGACAGGGTTAGACAATAAGTTTAGAATGATCACCAACAAATGTCAACATGTAAATCGTGCCTACTGTAGCAATCGTATACAAAAACTTACTTTTTCTAATAAATTTCTTTTCAGCAATGGAGACAAAACTGATTATTTAACGGTAGACCAATTAGTGAGCTTTCTAAATGAAGTAAGCTTTTTCATACATTAACTCCATAAAGTCTGTGTGCAGTTGGCTTGCGTCCCCAGTGTCCTCATTGCATGCCCCAGTCCTCTGCCCTTCTTTGCTTTGCTTCTGACCTGCTGATCTTTCCATGATGGCTCTACCAGGTGCAAAAATCAGCTCCTACCTGTGTGTACATGTGCTTCTTCTACATTGGCTTTGCACCCTGCTTCTCATTGGTTTTCCGCTGTGACATGAAGCTCTGCTTTTGTGTGTATGTGTGTTTTTTAATATATTTATTTAATTAAATGTGTCTATGTGTATTGCAAGATGATATTTAAGATAATTTTTTTTCTCCTGTTGATTCCATTAAATAGAAAGATAATGGATTGAGTTACTGTAGATGGATTCTCCATTGCTAACTTTTTGTCATACCCTTTGCATGGATTGGAGAGCTTTATTTTTGTCTTTTAATGGATTGCATGTAAGAAAAGTATGTAGTTTCTGATAGAATATTTTGACAACAAGCAAAACACTTGAGTTCCTGGGTGAAAATAATCTATTGAGTATTAGGCCAATTGAATTGCAGGTTCAATTTTTGCTTTTTATTTTTATAACAAGCTCAGAGTTAATTTTAGAACATGATTCACTTAACCACCAAAACTGGTTGATGAAATTTACGTAAGCACAAGAGAAAAACATTTTAGGACAAGTAAAGGTCACAACTTTTATTACAACTGAAATGAACTTTTTTTTTCTTTACATGTACAAAAACCATTTTTAGCAAAATCCATCAAAGCTCTTAGGAAAAAAAAATCCCTTTTTTCCCCAATTCATGAAAAATAAGAAGAATTTGAGTGAAGGATAAACAGCGTATTTTTGTTCCAAAATAACTTAAGTTAACCATCATGTTCTATAAAGAAACATCATTAGAAAGGGTAGGAATGGGCCTGGGAGGTAGAGGTTAGTGGTAGGGCTCGTGCTTCAGAAGGCCCTATGTTCAATCCTCTGCATAAAAAGAAAACAAAAGAAGGAGGAGAAGAAGGGCTAGGAATGTAGCTCAGAAGCAGAGTTTGCCTCTCATGTTTGAGACCTAGCATTCAATCCCCAGTACCGCAAAAAAAGAAGAGGAAAAAATGGTTATCATGCTAGACAGAAGGTATTGCCTTAAGAAAAGACAACAGTCAGTGATTTGCTACTTTGTAGAAACAAATCACATTTTTGCCAGAGGTCCTCTCTTTTCATTGTTTGTGAAGGTTCACTGGCTTCCTATTCATAGGGTCACACTTTAGAAACTACGTATCAATCAGAGTCTAGATGTACTGAGACAAAAAAGAAAAGGGAGGGACTCCACCTGCCTGCACAGAGGCCTCCACTTTGAAGTCATACTGTCCGTACAATACAATATTTATTTTACTTGAAAATGTTTCAGGTTTTTCCACTCCACTAGTCTCTAGTCATGTGAAAATTATGTTTGAAATCTTTACCCAGATACTATCCACATTCTTATGCCACAGTCGCTTTAGAAATTAAATTGCCTGCCTTTGCTTTATTTCCTGGGCCCCTCCCCTCTCCCTCTTCCTCCTTTTGTGTTTTTTGTTTCATTGTTTTATTTTCCTCAGCTTCCTCATGCACTCTGGTTAATTGATCACCTTGAATTTGGTACCATGGGCAGGAATGAGCTTCCTACTAACAAGGGAAGACGGTAGAGAGGAGAAAATCTACTGTGTCGTCAACTTGTGGCTTCCTACAATAAGGCTTCTTATGTGCTGTGACATGGGATGGAGCCAGCAACCAGTCATCAATTAAACGGGGAAACTTCATACCACATTTTGTGTTCAAATTCAGAAATAGCCCTGAGGATAGGTGCAGCCTTCCTTGGCTCATGCCTGAAACATTTCCTTTTATGGGTTGTTTTTGATCAGTCTACCCAATAGTCACTCTTTAAATCCCTGTACAGTTTTTAAAATTTTATTTGAACATTTCATTTAAATTTTATGGTTAAATTTTTATTGAAAATTTTATTTTAAAAATGTTTAAATTTGTATTAAATGTTTTTAAGTCTTTATTCAATATACATCTATATCAGATCCCCCGTATTTTCTTTGCCTTGGCATCCATTTTCTATACTAATAGTCAAGCTTTTCTCTCTCACCATGACAGTAGACAATGATATTCTTTCAGTTTTTATGTTTCTTTCTATTTGGCTTCACCTTGACATTAAGGTGGTGGCTTGAGTTTTTGAGTGGGACTGGATGGAATCAGTGTGATTCTAGATTTCTTCAGGTGATAGAAACTATAAGCCAGTCTACTGTATCTCTTCAGTTTCAGTCCTAGTGAACACAGCAGGAAGGACTAGACAAAAATATGAGAGTCTCCTTGAAGAAGTTGTCAAACCTAGAGAACATTCTGCCAACACCTCACGCTCACTTTCTTGAGTCTACCCTTGTCCCTTCAATCTCTCCAAAAAGAAAAATAAAATAAAAACTTATCTTTAAATCAAGACTTAACTATAATGTGGAAGAGAACTATAGTTGCTAACTATGAACATAACTGTGCTGTGTCTCCTTTCAAAACCCATGCCAAAAGGGGACACAATGAGCTCCCTCAAGAAAGGATCTGGCCTTGGAATGTAAGGGACTCTGATCCAAAGGTTACATCTTAACATTTGGAAAATGCCTTAGCCATATAATCTCAACAGGCAGTGTTCACCATTGCAGCTGGAAGCCTTGGATCTTGCAATAAGGCAGGGAAAACTCAGAAACACTGGGAAGTCCAAGGCCTTCGCCTCTGTGAATGCAGTTGTCAATGGTCTACATGGATATCCAAAACAGTTAACTGAAGAACTCTTTGAATTTATAAGAGAGTTCATCAAGGTAACCATTACAACCAATCTGGAAAGCAAAAACCCATAGATACACATGGCCATCAATGGTAACCAACTGGAACAGATTATAGGAAAAGAAATCCCCTTTATGATATGCTGGCTCCCACACCTTCTTATTCTTTCTGTGGAATTTTCTGTTCAATATACTCATGTGTACCTAAAGGAGGTGGGAAGGAGAGAATAAATGATTGGTCATTTATTACCTTGGTCTCTGTAGGGTCTATGCCACCCCCTCTCTATCCATGCCATTAACAGTCACTAGCCTGTCAGGGGTGGCTTCACATCTGCCTCCTCACCTGCTTCTCAGTATCTCCTTGGTCTTTGCTCCAAAAAGTGTGATCTGTGGACCAGCAGCACTGGTATGGCTCAGGGAGCTTGTTACAAATGCAGCATCTTCAACCCCACTCAGACCTGCTAAGTCAGAGTTAGTCCTCTTCACATTAAAGTTTGTGCAGCACTATCTAGTAGATTACTGGAGTCTTCCTTGGAATGCTTAGTGTAAGTGGGAAGAAAATGGGAATGGTACACATATTCTGATAAAGAATTTAGTCATGGCAATTCGTCAATCACATCTAAAATTTTGCCACAGTATGTCAATAGGTCCCACCCAATGAACAGGGGAAACTTTCTTTGCCAAACTTATGAAAATAACAAACTGGAGTCTAGGAATGCTAGTGGAGGCACTTCATGGAAGTTGGCACATGGTCTGATCTACTGTCAACACAGTTGCTTGTGGGTGGCAGAATTAAAGTCTCTCTCTGGGCTTCAGTTAGTTTCAACTCCTTTTCCCTGTTCCTTATGAGAAACTAAATTGATTTCAGTATTGCCATCATTTTCCTATTTGAATTCTTACACAGATGGCAACAACTAAGAGCCTGCATAATTGAGGGATGCATAAAGGGTAGGAAAGAAAGATAAAAAAAAGAAGAGAGTAAAAAGGTGGTGCATGGCCACCTTGACCAGGAGTTGGCTTTATTTTCTTTTACTGGTTACTTTCCCCTGCCATACACTGTCATATGATCACGCTTATAAATTCAAAGAGTTCTTCGGGCTAAACATGATTTTTTTTTTTGCAGTTGGAAATATATGAGCAAGAGCTCACCATCTATTTCCTTTCACAATATCTTTATTCTTTAATGCACAGGCAAAGAGAGAGGTATTTTGGCTTTATGAGTAAACTTGACTTGCCACTTATTCCTTTCTCTTTGTTATATCTTGTTTGAATATTACTTTTATTAACGTCCATCTTCTCCAATGCTACCTGTATTGAAGTAGCTGATGCCTTTTCTTAAGAAGGACAGAGTAATGGGGACCTGTCCATTATCTCCTCTTTTTCTTGGGCACAATTTTGTGACCTATTTTTGGAAGCTATTTAGACTCCCATTCTACAAAACACTGGATACTATGAGGTGAATATTCTGGGTACATTGTTTACCTGACTGAAAACTGATGGTCCCTCAGAGCTGGGAAGAATCTGCCTCATGGTGCTGTGTCTAAGTGGAACTCTTCTGCAACCTCATTACTCTTAGTGTACCTGGACATCATTTTCTCCTCATTGCATTTTTGCATAAAAGTTGTAGTTTTGTGACTCTTAACTGTAAACCTTATCATTTGTTCCCTGCCTCTGGATTATCCAGAATTTTTTTTTCAATGTGAAAATTTTAGGGAAACCAAAGAGTATGTTATCTGGCAGAATAGATGCAAAGACAAATGCAATTCCATCTTGTCTTCACTGCTTGCTGATTTGCACTGGGAATATAATTTTTAGAATAGTGGGTTATGAGACATACATTGTAAGACTCAGTTTTCCTGTCTATTGCTTCTGATAGAGGTTGAATGACTATCATGTACTTTGACACATTTTTTTAAATATCTTTTTTAAAGAGAGAGAGAGACAGAGAATTTTTAATTTTTTTAATATTTATTTTTTAGTTTTCGGCGGACACAACATCTTTATTGTATGTGGTGCTGAGGATCGAACCCAGCGCTGCTCGCATGCCAGGCGAGCACGCTACGCTTGAGCCACATCCCACGCCCCCTCCTCTGACACATTTTAATGGGGTTTACCTGGAAGTCATTTTTGTAGATTTTAGGTACCTTTTTTTTTGCATGCATATACAAATGTGCTAAGATGCATACCATTACAGGTTAGAGCTTCTTAAACTTGGGTGCATCAGAATCACTAAAAAGCTTATTAAAACGTGAATTCCTGTGTTCTGCCCCAGAGAATCAGATTCAGTAGATCCAGCCATAGAGGACTGAGAATCTGCATTTCTAACAAGTTTCCCAGGTGTTGGTGACATTGCTGCCACCATACTTTGAGTAGCAGTTTTAGAATACACACATCTCTCTATATAAAAATACATTAAAATGTCTGAATTCCGTCTCCTCCTTTCCTCGATTTTCTCTCTTCCCTCTCCATAGCTGAGTATCACTTCTTTCTGTCACTTTTTTAATTCATATGGATTTGCCCCATCATTTCCATCAGTCCAGAATACTTATCAATGAGCATATCTCGAAGTCAAAAGATTTCATTTTACTATGGAAGAGAAATACAGTGGCCAACTATATGTTAACTGCTCTGTGATCTAATAAAGGATCTTCCATGATACTGTTTATGGGAGGAGGGATGTGCCTACAAAGAAGGTTATTTTGTTTGCTTTTAAAATAGTGCATTCTCACATGGGTACAGGTGGTCATTTCCTTGAACAGGGAGCTCTACTGCATGATGGTCTCATTTTCTAAACAAGGTGCAGCATGCCTTCACTTGCCTGGCACTCCACGGCCCACCTCACAATATCTTTTTCTGTGCTCATACCATCACTTTTGTTCTTTGTGTTTTCAAGAACCATTATGAATATAACAGTGTCTGCTTTGGCATTTGCATGATTATGAGCTGTTAAGACCTGTAATTTCTCAGATTACAACAGAAGCATGCTTCATTGGGATAAATTGCCAAAATATATCAATTTCTTATAATTTAACACTCTTCACTCAATGGTGGGAGGTGGGAAAATGAGAAAGGCTAAGACCACCTATGCTTTAGGAAATGATATCAAGTGTTCCATTGGCCAAAGACATTCATTCTCAATATAGACTTCCACTCAAATGATCATCCCCAAGCAAATGGGGACGGGAAATCCATATGAACTTTTTTTAACAATTGTTTCTAAATACCTTTCCAATAATGTCTTTCAAAGTCTGTGCATATATTTGGGTAAAGAATTGTTGCTAAGGTTCTTTTTGTTGACAAGATCTTGCTCACATCTGCTTATCAGTTATTATTCCATGAAAGTTTGCTTTATTTATTTATTTATTCATTTATTCATTCATTCATTCATTTGAGAAATGGCCAAGAACACAATGCAAACCTTTCATCCACAGTAAGGAAGTTTAATGGATCCACTGCCTACACACACACACACACACACACACACATTGTAGCTAGGTCAAGTAGTAAGGACGTGTCACTATACCTGTGAAATTAGGATGGCTTCACTTCAGGAAGCAGCTCCAGAAGCATCTTAAGTGCCCATTTTAAAAAGATGATGTCATACATTTTCTGCCCAATTTTCTCAGGGAAATGGAGTTAAATTTTATAGTGAGACTGGGCATGGTAATATGCACCTGTGATCCTAGCAACTTGAGAGGCTGAGACAGGAAGATCACAAGTTTGTGGTTAACCTGTGAAATTCAGGGAGATCCTGTCTCAAAATCATAATTTAAAAAAAAAAAATTAAAGGCTGGGAGCATAGCTCAATAGTTGAATGTTCCTGGGTTCAATCTTAACTACCAATAAATAAATAAATAAATAAATAAATAAATAAATAAATAAATAAATAAAAGTTCGTAGCAAACAAGTTGCTTCTGAACTACTTATTTAAATGCAATTTCATATGGTTTATAGCTTATCAATATTCCTTATTCTAACTTTTATCATGACAATTGATTTATTTTGAAAAAATATGAACTCGAGAAAATGAAGTTTTCATGGTGCCCAAAAAGTCTCTTAATGACATAGAAAGATGTAATGAAAATGAAATGATATTTGCCTGTCTAACATTAGGGGGTTTTTTGGAATTGTTTTGGTTTTGGTTTTGCTTTGTCACTTAAGCTAATATATGATCTCTTGATTTATTGGAACTATTTTTTATTTTTTTATTTATTTTTGCTTCTTTCTAAAACTAGTTTTAACATTAATTTTTTAATATTATCAAATATTTTTATCTCACTTTTTATAGACAGCTGTGCCCGAAAAATATGATATGGGAAATAAAAGACAATACAGTGGACACACACACTATATTATAAGCCTTCAACTTTTGAAGGGGGAAAAAACCCCATATTTCCTCTCCTTCCTGTTCAGTGAGAGGAACCAACAAAGTACTCCCAAATTTGGACTTTTTGAAATATATTTTAGGAGGAAAGACAGAAAGGCAGTGAAGTCTAAGTGAAGTTATAAACATGATAGTCTAGCTATATCTTGTTTTAGAAATTATATACTTAGATATGTGAAATGCCTCCAGGGTGAGAAATGTCAACCTAAATGGAGTTATTTTCTCATCATAGCATCAACGAGATCCTCGACTGAATGAAATTTTATTCCCATTTTATGATGTTAAAAGGGCAATGCAGATCATTGAGATGTATGAGCCTGATGAAGATTTGAAGAAAAAAGGTAATTAAAAATGTTAAAAAGGCCTTTTTTTTTCCTTTTGAAACAAGAAAACATGCAACTTTTAAAGCTCTTGGATTTTTAATTTAAGGTATCTATTAATGCTTTGGAGCTCCATAAAGCCACATGCCACATATTAGTAACTGATTTCTTTTTTCTGCTCTTAAGTTAGTGTAAATTATCTTTCTTCCAAATTAGTCCTTGCTGCCTAAGATATACCATTAAATTTATTGTGCTATTAAACATAGTATTTTTTTCCCAACATACTTTTGTATACTACTGGATTTTTTGAATGTTGCTTAAAATGTAAGAATGCCAAATACGGTCCCTATTTGCAGTCTGTGAAAATAATCTCTGTCATGTAAAGTTTTCACCTCCTTTTCCTCTTTTTTGTTTTGCCAAGCCAATTAAATTTGACACATGATTTGATGTGCCCTCTCAGCCCTCATTTGACTTCTGGAATGGAAGATAAAAACAAATGACATGAAATTAAATAGTCAGGAATTACTTTAGCAAATTGTTTGCATTTCTGGACCTTTGCCCCTTTCAATGAAACTTTGGAAACAATGTGTTGCCTAAATATTTGTCAAAGGAAAGGCATGGAGAAGAATTTGAAGGTCAGTGCCATAGCAGTGGGAAGCACCTGCTGAGGGCTGGAGGGATGGTGTAGTCATAACTGGACGCTGCTGGCCTCATGTCTCAGTGGACACTCAAAGGAGATCCAGGTTTAGGTTCTATCTGTCCCACGTGGTTATAAATTTCAGGGCTTCAGCTTCCTCCTCTTATGGTTTCTTTCTCTTTTATTTTTATTTACTTATGTATGTATGTATGTATGTATGTGTTCATGGACTTGGTACTGAGGATTGAGCCCAGAGGTGCCTTACCACTGAGCTACATCCCCTATTCTTTTTATTTTATTATTATTATTTTTTTAATTTTAAGACAGGGTCAGCTAAATTGCTGAAGATCTCACTAAATTGCTGAGTTTAGCTTTGAATTTACAATCCTCCTCCCTTATTCTCTCAAATTGCAGAGATTACAGGCCTGCACCACCATGCTCAGTTAAAATGTGTTCCTTCTTTTTTTGTATCTATTGCATGTGAATGTGACTGAACAGTTTATTTGTTCTCAGAACATATATAGGACCTGTTTATAGATATGTCTAGCCCACCATACCGGGGTTTTTCCTTGAATGTAGTCATACACTTACGCTTTTTTCTAGGGTCACAAATGCCTATTTTTATCAAGAGTACTTCATTATTTACCTCTACCAATATTCTGATTATCATAATTTTTCCACATTATATGTAATTAAAGCAGAGGGAGGATCAGTAGTAGAAGTGATGAGGTTCATGTCACTTCCCTGTTACTGTGTAACCTCGAGTAAGGGAATTGCATCCTGGGCCCTAGTTTCCCTGCTTGTAAGATGGTGGGTGGGGTTCACATAGTCATTAACTACTTTTTCTCTTCATTACTGTTATTTTTTGCTTTTATTGTAGTTTTTTTTTTTTTTTTTGGGGGGGGGGTTCTTGGGATTGAACCCAGGACTTCACACATACTAAACATGGGCTGTACCACTGAGCTATTCCTGCAGCCCCTACTGTTATTTTTTAAAAAATTTATAGAGGGCTAACTGCATACCAAGCACTGTGCTAAATGCTGGGAATTCAAAACTACATGAGAAATGTCTCCTGCTTTGTAGGCAGTTTTGATCTGTTCAAAGGGTAAGCCAAGTGATTCAACGATTCCTCGGCAAATGTTATGATAGATGGGTGTCTTTGGTTATTTCTAAAGTCCTTCCAAGTTATTACCATTCACACATCAAAAAAGTGTACCGAATCTTCTGTAAGTTTTCCAAAGTCTGGATGTCAGAGTGACAGAGCTCAGTGCTCTGACTTCTGCTCCCTGGGTACTCACTCCTTGAGTGAGCTCATGCAGGCCAGTGGCTTGAAATTTCTTTCATCTGCATCTGATTTCCAAATTAAACCCTCCAGTCCCAACTGCTAACAAACTACAGACCTGCCACAGAACTGTCCATTTGGATGCTGAGTAGGCATTTCCAATGTGTTCTACAACATGCTTTGATTCTCCCCATCTCCATATCTGTTCCTTTCCCTGCCCATAAAATAATCCCATTGTTCACTCAGCTTTTCAAGTCAAAGCCCTGGGCATCATCCTGAACTTGTTTAATTCTTTCACATCACATCTGATCCAGCAGCAAAACTACAAGATCCCAACCTCAACATAAATCACCTGTCATGGTCTCCACCCTACCAGGCTATTCAAGCCCACATCCTTCCTCTCCAGGCAACCAGTTGACTTCTAACTGGTCGTCCTTTTTACTCAGCACCATGCTCTACGCAGCAGCCAGAGTAAACCTCTTGAAATCAAATCCAATGATATTCCACTTTTCAAAATATCTGAAAGCTTTCCAACATACCTAGGATAAAATCCAAAGTACTTAGGACTGAAGTCCAGCTCACATAGACTTTCACTACTTCTCCCAACTCATTTCCAGCCACTTTCCTCCTGGGTCACTCACTCTATCTTGCTGTCATTGAGTGAACTTGGCATACACACTCCTATATCAAGGTCTTTGCACTTGATGATCCTTCTGCCTGGAAAGGGGCTTCCCACCCCATATGTGCATGGGGCTTGCTCACCATGCATGTGAGGTACCTCCACAGAGGGGCTTCACTGGCCACATATCGAGCACAGCATGCTGCCATTTCTTCATCATCTTTATTCCTGCTTTCTTTGTCCTTCTAGAACTTTTATGACATATTTATTTGTTCACTTGTTTATTTATCTCACTCATAATGTGTGGGTTTCATAAAACAGGACTTGTCTGCGTTTTTCTATCACTGCATATCCCAATGCTTCAAAAACTACCTGCTCTTAGAATGAATAAATGTACTCAAGGAGAGAGGTATACAAACTTTTATTGCATACTTTCAGGTATGATTAAAACTGACCTAAATATGCATCAACAGAATAATGGAAAAAAAGGTATAAGTTATACATTCAATATGGACTACTGTACATGAAAAATAAATGAACATATGTCAGCTGGATAAGTCCTAAGAAAACATATAGGAAAAATAGCAACTTTCAAATGCTTCAAAAAGACTAGGATAGCTCTTTTATAAATTCAAAGGCATTTGAAATGATCTATTGTTCCAAAAAAGGCATATGTGAATAAATGCATAAGTGAAACTGAAAAACTGTGAGGAATGTTAAACACAAAAGCTAGAGGGAAGTGGTTACAAGCAGAAAGATAAAAATTAGCTGGAACTGATGTGGGGCACTAGGGCACTTCAGTGCCATTTGTAATTATGTATTCATTTTTAAAATGTAAAGCAATGAAACAAAATGTTAATATGTGACAAATCTGTGGTGTAGGTCTATGTCAGTTTATTATGCTATCTGTAGTTTCCTTGAACTGGAAATCAATTCATAACTTGCAAATGCTTAAATTTAAAAAAGCAAAGAGCCTAGGCTGTCAGTAGTTGATAGGTAGAAGATGCTTAAATATAATGCCCTTTTCCTGCAACTACCATTAGCTCCCAGCCCTGTGTCAAAAAAAAAAAGTGCAATTGAAATGAACAAGGGCTCTTGGGGCCACATTTCAATGACCCCTGCATATTTTTCTCACCAGCCTCACCCCCTACCTTTTTAAATAAAATAGAAAAATAAAATTGTTTAAATTTGGAGGACACCATATCCAGGAAAAAATCCCTTTTCCAATTCAGTGGGAAAAGTACTGACTTATAATTAATATTATTTCCATTTTTTAAAGAACGCCTCTTATATATATTCTCAATTGGTTCTGGAAAGAAATGGGACCAGTATTTTTTCTCCACTTGGCAGAAGAGGAAGCTGAGAGCCAGGGAGTGACAGAAATAGAGCTAGAGAAAGTCCCCTGACCTCTTGTAACCATTGCTTATAGCACTGTGTTTTTTAATCGGAGGAACATGTACTTCCATTATCTTGGATATAAAAAAATGCCACCTCTTTGTTGAATGCCTGTGTTATTTATAATTTGCCATTCTATGACTTTGTTCAAGTTCTGTAAGATGAAGTTTCTTAGGAAGGTAATATGAAGAAGTTTTTACTCTTGCTGTACAAGCCAACTTGCCTTCCCTGGATAAATGAGATGTACATCTTCAGAGCTACAGGTGCTATTAAGATATTCTTTTTCCCCTAGGACTCATATCAAGTGATGGGTTTTGCAGATATCTGATGTCAGATGAAAATGCCCCAGTCTTCCTAGATCGTTTAGAGCTTTACCAAGAAATGGACCATCCTCTGGCTCACTACTTCATCAGTTCTTCCCATAACACCTATCTCACTGGCCGACAGTTTGGTGGGAAATCTTCGGTAGAAATGTACAGACAAGTTCTCCTGGCTGGTTGCAGGTCAGAAACTCAGAGATGGCCATTTGGGACATATGGGGTAGGGGGGTTATACAGTGCTCCTCAATGTATAGTTGTCCCCCCTTATTCACAGGGGTATATTCCAATACCTCCAATAGATGCTTGAAATCATGTATAGTATCTAACTCTATATACTATTTCTCGCTATATATACATACATATGATAAAGTTTTACTTATAAATGAAGTAAAATAAGAGATTAATGACAATAACAATAATAAAATAGAACAATTATTAAAAATGTACTGTAATAAAATTGGCCACATTCCTTGTGCTTTTGAGGCTTTACTGAGTACAATAAGCCTTACTTGAGCACAGTGGGATAATCTGACAGATAACTAAGAAGGCTATTAAGTGGTTACTGGGGGGGTAGTGTATACCTTGTGGATACACTGGGCCATGGAATGATTCACATTGGAGGTTGGACATTGGGGTAGCAAGAAATTTAGTTGTGCTACTCAGAATGCTGTACAATTAAAATCTTATGAAATGTTTATTTCCGGTATTTTCCAATTAATATTTCCTGACCACTGCTGATCATGGATAAATAAACTAGGAGTAAGGGAGGACTACCATAGTTTATTTTTTTCTGAAATAAGAAGTTGTAATCAGAGTGAAAACAACATTTGTGGTTCTGTTTAATGGATTATGATGGCCATTTAACCTTGAGAAAGAAAGAACAACATTACTTTCAGAAAGGTCTAGCCTTGTTTATAACACAAAAGATACTATTTTACACTAAATAGGCCCCCAAAAAATGACAAAAAAAAAAACCTCACACTTTTTAGAAGTCATGGTTTTTACTAGTTATAGGTACTTGCAAATTTAATGTTAAAGGCTCAGAAATTTCATTCTCTAAGAAGAGATTACTAAAAATATTTTTTACAATTGTAGTCAAATATTTGAGATTTTAAAATGGCCAGAATGTTGAAAGTGAAAAATAAAAAAAGAAGGTGCACTATGACTTTTTTCTTGGTTACCGATTAAGCAAAACTTTATTTTTTTTAACACACAATTTTTGTATGTGGAAATACTTTTAAAAGAAATTAACCACATCCCTACTTCTATTCACATACTTCCTCTGAATACTTGAGTTTTTTGTTTTGTTTTGTTTGTGGTGCTAGGGATCAAACCCAGAACACCTTGTGCATGTGAGGCAAGTACTCTACCAACTGAGCTACATCCCCAGCCTGAATACTTGAGTATTAATCACTAAAAAAAAAGAAAAAGAAAGAAAAGAAATTCTTACATAGTGAACATAACATGATCCCACTTAATACAATTAAAAATAATTTAATGTCAACTGGGCATGGTGGCACATGCCTGTGATTCCAGTGGCTCAGGAGGCTGAGGCAGGAGGATTGCAAATTCAAAGCCAACCTCAGCAACTTAGTGGATCCTAATTAAGCAAATCATGGAGAACCTGTATCAAAATAAAGTATAAAAACAGTTGTGAGTGTAGCTCAGTGGTAAAGCACCCCTGGGTCCAAACCCCAGTACCAAAATAATAATAATAATAATAATAAAATAATTTATTGTTATCTAAATCCAGCCTACATTCAAATTCCCCCAGTTATCCTCTCATTGTTCCTTATTGAATTCATACAGAACTGTACTACTTGTCTCCTCTTAAGTCTCTTAATCTGACTCAGCCCTTTTTGATGATACCAAACTGATGAGAAGAATAATGTGTTTTAGGCTGTATATGTCATGAAATAGCCCTGTTGCAAAATTCATCTGATTTCCTGCTCTCTAAGGAAACAACTTATTTTGATGCCTCTCTTTGAGTTTGTATACACACTCTTCTATTGTAAGAATTCCATGTTGTCATTTTTGCTGTGTTCCTAGGTGTGTTGAACTTGACTGTTGGGATGGAAAAGGTGAAGATCAAGAACCAATAATAACTCATGGAAAAGCAATGTGTACAGATATACTTTTTAAGGTATGTTTTAAAATTACACAGCCATAAATTCTTTCAAACTGTTATGTAGGCAATAGGGAGGTGGAAAATAATATTTTCATTTTCTCAAGCATTGTGCCTTCATATTTCTTTCTTCCAGGTTTGAGGGGAGATGCACGACAAATGTTATCTCCACTTAATGTCTTCTTGTATGATTTTTCCTGCTTTCAAATGGCAACGATTGCATAATGAGGTTTCTCCAGCAGTCTCCTAGTTTACTTACCTAAAAACTTCAGAGTCTTATCTACTTATTTGTTTGCTTAATTTGCATTTTCTTGAAGGACTTAAAGGCAGCATAAAAAATAAATATAGGAAAAAAGTAGATTATAGACAGACAGGACCTGTAAGAATAAAAGAATGAGGTTAGAGTTTATAGATGCTTGTCAAGAAATCTTATAATCTTGCACAAACCCATGATTTACAGGATCCATAAATGAAAAGCACAATTATTATCAGAACTGACATCAATGAAAAATTTTCTATCATTATGAATGGGCATCTCAGTAATGGTGATGTCCGTGTGTGATTTGAAGAGTGGTTTCTTAGAGCTGCTCAATATGCCACTGGTAGCCTGACAAAAGATAAGTCAAAGAAATTCTGTGATTGGCCAATAAGTCAGATCCACCTGTGTTCTTTTGAAGTAGCACAGGATGGGTATTGCAATACCTGGAACAATTGATTTCTCAATTCCACATGTGAAAAATCACCAGAGATGTTTTAAGAAACCCAGACACCTAGGTCCTATACCTGTAACACACCACAAATATCATTTCTCTTAGCCACAATATTGATAGGTTTTGATGAGTAGTTGCTCAAGATTATGCTTCCTGGGAAGAGCCAAGAAATATGCAAGTGGGAAGCTGTGAATTTGCACAGCCAGCCAAATTGATAGGGAAGGCTATGAACTCTCCTTAGAGAATTAAGGACCCTAATAAGGAAGCATAGGTGAAAAACAGGCCATTCCCTCTCAGCTTGGACTGAGCAAAGGAGGACCCCAGAGTAGCACCAGAGTTTTCCTTAAAACATAATTCTTGGTCAAGTGGATAATTAAGGACATGAACTTTAACCTGGGAAGAAATTTTAAGCAAGAATAACTAAATGGCCAGGTGCAATGCTGCACATCTATAATCTTAGTGGCTTTAAAATCTGATGCATGAGGATGACAAGTTCAAAGCCATCCTTAGCAATTTATCGAGGCCCTAAGCAATTTAGTGAGACTTGGTCTCAAAATAAAAAAATTTAAAAAGGGCTGGGGGTGTTGCTCAATGGTTAAGTACCCTTGGGCTCAAAAAAAAAAAAAAAAGAAAAGAATAATTAAATGACCAACTCAACCATAAGGATGCTTACATAAAATATTGTAAGCTTACCTGACCTTGAGGATTATCCTTTCAAATGGACTTCCCTGGATAACTATGGTAAAATATTTTCCTGATTTCATTGAGTGAAGTGCTTGCCCTGTGGTTAGCCACCAATTATTAAATAAATGCTTTTACACCTGTTTTTCTAAAGCAAAGTAGAGACTTGGGCTCACTATCTTATAAGGCCTCTCCATTTTCACAGAGATAGTGGGAGGGGGATACATTCGACTCATTCAAGTGCAAGGGAGATCCTGAGCACACCCTGTTTTACCTGGCATGGTGCTTGACCACAGAGAATCCCTCCCCTGAAACTCCTCCCCATATCAACCAGGCCAATATGAAACAACGAATATTGCAAATGTTACATCTATATTGAATTAATGAAATGTAGCCCAAGACTGATCCCCAAACACAGAGGAGTCAATAGAATTTTCTAGCAATCCGAAAGGTAATACCAACACATTTCTCCAGAGGTGGAAGGAGTTAAAGAGGGATCTCTTGGAAAAATCCCTGTGCCAAAGCTTAGCTTCTCCTCAGAGAGAATGTTGAATACTGAGCCCCTGGCTTGGAAGATCATCAGGTAAGTAACAAGGAGATCACTTAAATAAAATGTCTTGTAAGTTGACAGTACCATCATTCTGGAGGTATAAAAGATAGCTTTGGGTAAACAAATGTCATTAACCATTAACTGCATACTTGGTCAATCGTACTATTAGAGGTATCAAGGTGGATGGGTTCTCCAGGTCTGAGTGGCTGCAATTGACTTTCAGCAAGAAAGTCTCAATTAATGAACTGAATAGTTTGAGGTGCCTTGAATTTTTCTGCTCTTTTATCTCATTAACCACTTTTTATTTTTAAAGGATGTAATTCAAGCCATCAAGGAAACTGCATTTGTCACATCCGAATATCCTGTAATTCTCTCCTTTGAAAATCACTGCAGGTATATTGATTCATTTTACTCCAAGATACAAAAGATGTTGTTTCCTAACTCCTACTCCTCATCCTCACCTTAGCAGTGTATCTTTTTAAAAAACTGTGTAGTTTGTTTTTGAATTGCTAAGTGCCAACTGATCTTCCAGTAAGTATGGAGAATCTTATGCAAACCCCATCTCTCCAAAAAAGTCATCTTCACCTGGTTTAGAAAACCCTTGCTCTAAACAAAAGGTCAAAGATTGGACACCTTGCTTCAAGTTTCATTGAGTTGGAAGATTTGAATATAACTTAACAAACATTGTTGCATTCTTACCAGTTTTAGTGTGGGGGTGACTTTATTTTTAATCGAATCAGTTAAAGTTTGGTATTTGAAAGTATCTCATTCACATTGTAAGGATAATCATGCATTTTGCAGATGAGATTCTTTAATTGCCTAGAATGGTGTTTTCTTAAACTTGGAAGGTTAATGGATGTTTGAATTTACAAATGCCACTTCTTTCTCTCCAGCAAATATCAACAGTACAAGATGTCCAAATATTGTGAAGATCTATTTGGGGATCTCCTGTTGAAACAAGCACTTGAATCACATCCAGTATGTATTTTTAGAAAACCATATTTCTAGCATGAATGAATTTGTTTTGAAATTCATTTTTGAAGGGTCAAGTAGCACTGAAGGACTGATGCTAAAGATCTTCATATTTATTTAAATTCTTCAGTACAAAAAGCGTTTTTATCATGCTTCGAAAGGATGAATTTAATTTGGAAGAGCTTGGGGTCTCATGGTTTAAATTTCAGCACCCAGGCCAAGAGTCTAGATTCTGTACTTATTCTCAACATTAGTTAGATGTTAGAATTATCTCAGGGAACTGTGAAAAACACCCATGACAGGGCTGCACCCACAGATTGATTTAATGGACCCAGAGTCTGCCACCAGCATAGTGCTTTTTAAAAGTCCTCCAGGTGAATAAATGTTTGCCTGCTATTCAGAAGCCATGGGAGCCTCTTGTTATGGAAAATGCCCTAGATTGATGTCACACTATCCTGAAGTGCAAGTTCCCAACTCCAAAACAAAGTCTTGGTTAAACTGATATGTACGTTTGAAAAATATTTATCCTAATTAGTAATACATGACAGTAGAATGTACTTTGACACATCATACATAAGTGGGATATAATTTCTCATTCTTTTGGTTGTACATGATGGAGACTCCCACTGGTAATGTAGTCATGTATGTACATAGGGTAATAATATGGACATTTTGGAATTTCAGTCTACACCTGCTAGTTTCTTTAAAACATAAAGAATATTAATCTGTGGTCCATAAATGGGCTTCCTGAGGCCTTTGATTCCATTCTAATTGCATGTGAGTTTTAAATATGTGATCATTCCAGAGGGTTCTTTATATTTTTAAAAGGAACTATAACCTCTAAGAGGTTAAGAATCACTGCCCCAAGAGGTTGTGGGTAGCAAGACAGTTAATGAAATTAAAGTACAAAACTCTCTATGATGGTGGGATATTTGACATGCCTATTGGGAAGCCAGCTCCAGGGGGCCCACACATGGTACCGTGAGGTGGCAGAAGAGGAACATGACAGTAACAGAAGAGAAGGGTGCTTTGTGTTATATGTAAACAATTTGGGTGGTTTTATGAGATTTGGGGGGTTTTGTTTGTTTGTTTTGTTTTCTGGAAGTGTGTCTGAGAGAACTGAAAAGATATGGAGACAAGGGTATTTGTGTCCTTTGCTTCCTCCATCTGATTCTGTTCAGCCTATTGAAGCAGGTGCCTGCCCATGGCCTCAAAGCACTTCCTGTTTCTCTGCCCACGGGCGTGACTCAATCTGCCAGCACCCACAACTCCATGCCTGTGTCCTCTGCTCCCTAGAGCCTGCTCTGTCCATACATAAAAGACCGGCCAGAAGTGTCAGAGAATTAACACTCCCACTTCATGCTCTATCACTCCCGAGGTGGGCTGATTCTGAGCACCTGTCCTCTGTCTCCCAGGGCTCTCTGGCAGGATCCAGCTCCAGTTTTCCACACTGATAACTTGCTTGATAACGCACCTTTGATTGGCTGCCTGTCTTCTTTTCTCTCTTTCCCACTCTGTTGGAGTCTTTTGGGGCCATCTCCCAAATAAACTATTGGTCCATCAGTCTTTGTTTCAGAGGCTGATTCTAAGGAAATCCAACTGAAGCAACATCCTTGATTTAATTGATTATTATTTTGCACTGGGGATTGATAGTAGAAGTGCATTGCTGAGCTACATCCCCAGAACTTCTTATTTTTCTAACTTTTTTTTTTTTTGAGATAGGGTCTTGCTAAGTGGCTTAGGCTAGCTTCAAACTTGTGATCCTTCTTCCTCAGCCTCCTGTGTAGATGGGATTACAGCTGTACACCACCAAACATGAATATTTTATTATTTTTTAACCTTAACCCTCCACTTATTTTTCTGATTAGGGTAAAGTGCTTATTTTTGTGAAAAGACCACTATACTCTTAATGATGTTCACATGCATGAATGTGGTTATGGAAATCATAGGTAGTATACATGGGAATAAGACCAACTGTCTGAACTGAAGGGTTTTTAGTCTAGAGGGCTGGGGTTTGGGTGGAAACAGGACACAAAAGTAAACACACAGCTGAGAAAGAAGACAGACAGTTATGCATTGAAATATTTGTTGGAGAAGTCCTGGTGCAAGAGAGACCCCTGGGGAATGGACCAGTTCCACTTGGCTGCCTGTAGGAAGCAGCATTTCAGCCAAGGGTCTCACTTAAGGCAAGACAGACAGAAAATACGGTGTCTTGCTTGTCATCTGTGGGATATAAATGAGTTTGGGAAATGACTAGACACTTGGAAGTAAAGATGGACAGATAAGGGTATTGATTAGTGGGTACAGAACAGATGTCTATATGTGGGACAGTTCCATGAAAATAATAACCTAAGGGGACACACTATTTCCAGACTTAAATGAAAGTAAATAAAGTCACAGTAGAGTTCAGATTCCAATAATTAGGACCATTCCCTTCTTGATTCCCTTGTTGAACCCACAAAACATAATCCCATGTATTGAGTCGGAACAGCTACTAAACAGACAGACATGCTGAACAGTCCAGCTCTTGGGAGCTCTATCTAGGGAACCTCTCATCTGGGAGAGCCAATTCCAGCCCCAGTGTGACCCCTTGTACTTTATCAGAGACCCAAAGGGTGCAAGGCCTGAAGTGGAGGAGAACCCTCATCTGCAACACCACCCAGGCCGGACTCCAGCTCTACTGAGGAAGTTGGAGGAGCTCTGCACATCTCTGCAGACTGAGGATTCCAAGTTTGCAGCATTATTCTAAGGCCAAGTTGGATGGGGTGGGCCAATTTGGTTGTCAACATGTGAAAAGGTGCTGACTGCCATCTAGTGGATGTTGGGTTGTATGACTCCAGGCCCCCCATGCTCCAAAGCTGAAGTAGAAAAACACAACCATTGCTAATTTCATCTCTTTCTGTGTCTCTCTAGCTTGAACCAGGAAGACCGTTGCCATCCCCCAATGACCTCAAAAGAAAAATACTCATCAAAAATAAGCGACTAAAACCTGAAGTTGAAAAGAGTAAGTCAAATACACGCACAAATAGAAGCATGTGTTTGGATAGTACAGCTGTCTAACATGAAATTCATTGTAAAACCATCAAATTTGGGGGGAAGAGGTGTAATGATGATGTTAAGTATACTTTCTGTAGCAAAATTATCACAGTTCCATTTGATTTCAGTTTGTACATAGACTCATTCATACAGTAGAAAAAGTACATTCATACACGCACATGCCAGAATTTGCAAGTGTCCTGAGGAAAAAAAGTGAGAAGCAGAAGAAAAATTTTGTATTACGATGCATCTTGTTATGCTTTCTTTAAGAAAAGTTGTGCTTTCTCCACTGATGTACAAGACAAGACTATTTCCCAGTAGTATCCTTAATGCTGACTATTGGCCATTTTTTATATGCTCCCAACTATTTGAAGAAAAATACCTGAATAGTTCATTTGTATCTTTTGATAACTAGTTCCTTTGTACATTATAATTTGTGATTTGTCCATGCATATTTTCCCATTTTTTAAAAAAGTAATTTCATTTGTCTAGCTTACTTACTTACAAGAATTTTTTTTACTTAGGATAATAACCCCAGTTATATTAGTTGCAAATATCTTTTATCCTAAAGTTTTGTTCTCTCTACTGTGCATATCTCTTTTCTATCACTTCACCATCATTGTTTGTAAAACTTGGTCTGTGCCAGATTCTCAAAATTAATGGGTGTTTGTTTTCTGGGTTTAAATCCTGAATCCTCCTTTCAAATGCAGAAACCAGAATTTTGGACAGTTCACCATATTCTAGTGGCAGCCCTTCTTCATGTGTATACAGTGTGGTTGATGCACAATTCTTACAAAAAAATAAGACCAGCAGGAATGGGGAAGACAGTGACCACTGCTAAACCTTAGGGCATGGTCAAGAGGTGCCTAAACAACATATTTCTTTTCCTTCATCTCCATATCTGACATAAAGCCCAAGTTTTGTAAGTGATCTAACATCTGTCACCATCTCCTTGTTTCTTCATAATAACAGAACAGCTTGACGCTTTGAAAAGCATGATGGAAGCTGGGGAATCTGCAGCTCCAGCTAGCATCTTAGAGGATGACAATGAAGAGGAAATAGAAAGTGGTGAGTTGCTATTTCAAGTGATATATTACAATACTTTGTAACGTAGGTAAAACATGTGTTTCATTGGGTCCTTTATAGTGGTTACATTATAGTTTTAATACTCAGGTGTGTATTTACAGATCAGCCTTCATCTTTCATTATTTTTGATCCTTTTTTTTTTCCAAATATTATTACTTCTAACTTACCTGGGCATTGGAAACTGGCTTAGTCATCTCCCTCCCTGTGTGTGTCCAGCTGTTCAGCAGAAATTCACAGCCAGAGATAATGGTGGTAATAGCCTGGGAATGTAGAATGAAAGAACTTCAGGTAAATCATTGGCTTGTGTTTAGAAAGTGAACGAGAAACTAAGAGACAACATTTAAAATTTCAAGTTCAGGCTGGGGTGTCGCTCAGCAGTAGAGCACCTGCTTAGCTTGTGAGAGGCCCTGGGTTCTATACCCAGTACCAAAATAACATAAACAAACAAAATCCAAGTTTAAATGCCTTCAAATAATCCACTGCTCAGAATTATCTATATAAGTAGATAATTTTACCAAAGGCGTCTTAGCCACAAATATTTGATTATTCTTAATTGTTTATTTTGTTTTTGCCATATATCCACAACCATAATGTTTCGTTTAAAATTGGGATTGGCAGTACAAGGTGGCTTACACTTATAATTTCAGTTACTCAGGAGGCTAAGGGAGGAGGTTTGCAAGTTCAAGGCCAGACTCAGCAAATTTGTGAAACTAAATAATTTAGAAATACAATAATTCAGAAATTCCCATTGAAAAGTTTACTAAATAGAAACTAAAATTCCTAAAGGGAAAGTCTTCACTTATTATCTTAACACTTAAAATATGATTTTAGGAAAGTTGGTAAAAAAAAAATGTTAAAAACAGTAAGCTGTGAGAATTAACTTATCTTATTCATGACCCCTTAATAAAGACTCCTGACTGTAGAACCAATGTCATACTTCCGTTATGTTTATGTTGTGGCAGGGAGGATTTGGGAGGCCAAAGATATCTGATTATCCAATTTATGCCTTCAGTAGCTATTTATCTATTACTGTGTAATAATCCACCCCAGACTTGGAGGCTTAAAACAACACTTTATAATTATCTCTTATGGTTTTGTGGGTCACCTGGGCTTGTGTTGCTGGTTCTCCCTTGGGCTTCTCATGCAGTTACTGGCAGATGACATATGGGGCTGGCATCATCTGAAAGTTTGGTTGCACTGGTTATCCAAGGTGACTCTCTCACATGGCTGGCAGCAAATGCTGGCTCTCAGCTGGGAACATAACTGGATTCAGTGAGAAGAGCACACACTCGGGACCTCTGGGATTTGGGCTTCTCACAGCACAGTGGCTAAGTGCCTATTTAGAGTATACAAGAGCCTGTATCCCGAGCGGTAAGAAGTAGGAGCTGCTGAATTCTTTAACAGTTATGCTTAGAATCGGTGCAGCCTCACTTCCTCTCCGTGCTATTATTCATCAAAGAAGTCTTAGCACTGCCCAAATTCAAGAAGGCAGGTGAGTAACAAGTTCTCATTTTGGAAGAACACATTAAGGGTAGCTCGCTCTTGATGTAGCTGTTTTGGGAAAATACAGTAGTCAATTGTATTATATTCTGTTATATCATATATCTATTATATTATTTTGCATATAAAAATATGTAATATATATAAATATATAATATATAGTATAATATAAAATTTCTAAATAAAATATAATAAATAAATAAACCTAAACTACATTTAAGGACAAAGTATCATAAATATATGTATATATTTTAACAGATCAGCAAAATACTGCTAAAATGCAAAAAAAAAAAAAAAGGTAAATATTAAGCAAAATCATGATTTAGGTTAAAATTTTAAAGATGGGAACTGAAGACATGTAAGACATTGCCAATACTGTAATCTAGTAAAACAAACTGCAGAAATAATGGAATAAATGAAGAAGAAATATAGATTAATAATAATAGCTACTAGCATTGTAATACCAACTGGGCACCAGGCAGCCTTCATTACTGCTTTATATAACCTTCGTCATCCAGCCCAATGAAATAAGTATGATGCTCCTTTTTTTTTTTTTTTTTTTTTTGGTACCACGGATTGAACCCAGGGGCAATTACCCACTGAGCCACATCTCCAGCCCTTTTTTGCATTTTATTTAGAGACAGGCCCTCACCAAGTTGCTGAGGCTGGCTTTGAACTCACGATCCTCCTGCCTCAACCTCCTGAGCTGCTAGGATTATAGGCATGCTCCACCATGCCTGGCCACTTACCATTCTGAAAGACACTTTCTTCCTTCTTGGCACATATGCTAATGATTCTTCAAGGCACACAGCTTCTAGTAACTACCATCTTATTCCAAAATTGAGATTCTAATTTTATTTTGTATATAAATAACCCCATGGCATAGTACAGCAGTAAAATAAATACCTGAAAAGATATAATAATCCACTGAATTTCCTTTTAGGGGCACAGAGGCCCCTTCTGACCTAGTGATGTATACA
The DNA here is from genome assembly GCF_021218885.2 of Marmota monax. Taxonomy (NCBI): domain Eukaryota; kingdom Metazoa; phylum Chordata; class Mammalia; order Rodentia; family Sciuridae; genus Marmota; species Marmota monax. Next base: position 4,414,823 of record NW_026695222.1, on the reverse strand, counting down.
ATTCTTAGATTTCCTCAACTACTTGGCCTCAGTTCTGGTCAACCAGTTGGCTGCAATTGCCTTGGCGTCAACAAAGATCCAACTATATATAGGTTACTAGAGCCTCTAATTTAGATACGTTGGCATAGAGGGCAGAAGGAAATCAGCATGGTTCAAGAGGGCAGTCCTGCCTAGAGGTTGTGGAAAATAGAAAAGACTCTTAGTGAAAGAACTGCCTAACCATTAGACTAAGTTTAGACTCAGAAGAGCCTCTGACTCCTGGCCCTAGGAGACAAGCAGTGGGGAATACCAAAATCACATATGTTGTGGTGTGTTTGTGCGCTCATGCACCTTCAGAAATGATACTGTGCATTTGTGCACTCCTTAAAAGTAGTAATTATTAAATGTCTACCACTTGTATGGGACTCACTCCTTGTCTTCAGGTAGTTATATCTGGCTGGGCTGGTTAGATGAAACACACAGATTGAGTATTCTTTATACAAAGCACTTGAGAATTGAAGTGTTTCAGTTTGGGGAGTTTTTTCAGATTTTGAAATATTCACATAGACTTTTTTACCAGCTGAATACCCCTAATTAAAATAAAATGAAGATTCAAATTGCTTTGAAATCTGAAAAAAAAGTGTCATCATCATGATGCTCAAAAAGTTTTGGATTTTTCAGCGTGTCAGATTTCAGATTTTCAGTTCACAATTTGCAGAGTATATAGGTCATGAAAATCTTTTGTCATGTTCTTCCCAAGATTTCAGGCAAGGTCTGACTGCTTTCCAGTAATTTGGGTTCATGAATTTTTCTTTTGTTTTTCACACAGCTGACCAAGAGGAGGAAGCTCACCCTGAGTTCAAATTTGGAAGTGAACTTTCTGCTGATGACTTGGGTCATAAGGAAGCTGTTGCAAATAGTGTCAAGAAGGTCAGAGTCTTCATGGCCCTTTTCTTTCACAATGTGGAGCTGTTATGAAGTTTTGGAAATGTTTCAACTACAAGAGGATAAAGTAGCCTATCATTCCTTTTAATTGCACAAGATAGAATTTTCTGCTGGGTGACCCAGATTTCACACACACACAATATTAAGTTAAAAAGGACATTTAAATTACTTATTAGCCATGCCCAGTACTAACCACAATTTATTTCGCCAGTTTCCTTTAAACACTATCATTTATTATGTCATTTAAATATTTTTGTTTTTTGTAATATTGTAGGTGGGTAGAGAGACACCCACAGCGTCCCAGGGACAATGGTCACCTGTTAGAATCATCAGAAAATAACCCTTGAATATTCTTCCATCAGAGAACCACTAATTAATATTCCCCTCCTAATGTAGAGTAAGCATAAAAATATTTCCAACCACTTATTCAATAAAAAAATTTATTAAGTACCAATTATATTTTAGACACAGTCTAGGCTATCACTATCTAAAAGGGTCAAAACACATTTACTTTCTACCCTTTGGTAGCTTGTGGTCTCCTACAGTTTAGAGACATAGATGCAAATAGACTGTGAACAGATAAATAATTATGCAGTTCGATTTTTCATAAGTGCTACTGTGAAAATAAAAACAAGTGCTAACTTGGAGACTAATGAGAATAACAAGGTGGTAGGAATAAGAAACCCGGAACCCAAAGGAGAAGGAGGAATTTATCATACACAGAAAGAAGAATAACTTTCCACATAGAGGGAACACTACAATAGCAAGCACAAAGATGGATTGAAGGAGCAGCAGAGTGGAGCAAGATGAGATGAGGTGGATAGCCATCGACTAGATGATGCAGGACTTCAGAGGCTACCATGAGAAATTCAAATTCAAAGTGAAATATGAAGCCATTGAAAAAGCAGGAGGCATTGTAGCCAGATATGAGTTTTAGAAGATCGTGCTTCTCACCATATTGAGACTAGTTTAGAAGGAAACAAGAGTGGAAGCAAGAAAAATAGTCAGGACAGAAAGAGCCCCTAATGGTGAAACTGGACAGTAGAAAGAGGACAGAATGGTTTCAAGATGTATTAAGGAACCAAAACGATACAAATCACTGATGGATTGAGTGTTGTGAGTGAGGGAGAGAGAAGAAGGTGACCTTCTGGAGTACTTTTCTGAGGAACAAGGTAGACTGGAGGAGGGAAGACTGGAAAAGAATGAATTCAGGAGTTCCCAGTGGGATGGGTGATCTCAGATGCCTGTGAGATAGATACTCAAGGAAAGGTGTCAGGCATTGACATTTATCTCTCAGGTTCATTTCCCAACTGTCTCTCCTTGGGTAAGTTACTTAACCTCTCTGTGTCTTCATTTCCTCATCTGCAAAGGGAAGATCATAATCCTTTTGTTGTTGTTGTTGGATTATTATGAAGAAGGGCCTGGCACATGGTAGCACCTATGAAAGTGTAGTTGCTGCTACCCTCTTATTTTCATCTTTGTTCTCATTATCATCATCACTAGCATCATCATAAGCTAAATCCAGAAGAGAGGTTGAGCTGGGAGTTCAACAGGTCATATTTGATCCATGGAAATAACTGAGATGATCCATGGGGTGAGTGGAAAAGAAGGCCCAAGTAGAACACTAGTTTAAAAAGGGTTCACAAGAGAGGAGCTAGGAAAGAACAAGATAGGGCCCATGAAAACTAGGAGAGCACTGTTAACCTAGTGGTTAACTGTGGAATTCTGTAGAGTTTCTGAGTAACAAGTCTCAAGAGTGTCCATTGGATTGGTAGCATGGAGGTCACTGGTGAAGTGTCAATGGAGTGCTGGCGGGGAAGGGTACTGGAACATAGAAGGGATAGCAGCTGTGCTTTTGAGAAGTTTTGCTGTGAATGGGAGCAGGAAATGGGCTGGTAGCTAAAGGTAACCTAAGGAGTCAAGGGAGTGTTATTTGTAGGGTGAAGAAATCTGGAGCTTTCTTGCACGCAGCCAAGGATGGTACATCAGAGAGGGAGAGATTAATCTTCCAGGAGAATAAGGGAGAATGCCTGGGAATTCCTTGAGAAGACAAGCACTGACAGGATGATGGTGATATGAAAGTGTGATCTTGATGGGAGCAAAGATATTTTCTCTGTGGCTACAATGGACAAAGATGTAGGTGGATGGATTTGGTGGCAGGAAGAGGAGACTGTAATGATGAACAAAGTCAAAGAAGCATTGCCATTGGACTCTCCCTTTTCTGATCTATGAAGTACATTGAGAATGCTGTATATCTACTAAGGCTCAAAGAGTATTATTGTACCACATGAAGTCATCAATGCTCTCTTAGTCAGTTTGTGCTGTCATAACCAAAGCATCAAAGACTGGATGACTTAAACAACAGAAATTTATTTATTTCTCAAAGTTTTGGAGACTACAAAGTTCAAGATTCAAGTGTGTTGGCCAGTCAGTTCTTGGTGAGAGCCCAGTTTATGTCTACACATAGTGAGACAGAATGAGAAAGCAAGCTCTCTCTCATCTCTTCTTCTAAGGGCACTAATCTAATCATGAGGCTCCCTGCTTATGATCAGAATACCTCCCAGAGTCTCCATCTCCAAATACAGGCGCTCCTTGACTTACAAAGTGATTTTGATAAACTCATTGTGAGGTTAAAATCTCATAGGCTGAAAATGCATTTAATACACCTCACCTATGGAACATCATAGCTTAGCAGCATGGTACACTGTATATTGCTGGTGGTTTACCCCTGGGATCATGTGACTGAGAGGGAGCTCTGGTTTACTGCTGCCACCCAGCTTCCCAGAAGAGCATCATACCAAGAATTCAATCAAAACTGAAGCACATTTTTGCACCATCATACAGTCAAAAAATCACTTTTGCGCCGTCATACACTCAAAAAATCCTGAGTTGAACCATCAGTAAGTTGGGGACCGTCTATACTATCACATTGGGAATTATGGTTCCACCACATAATGTTAGAGATGTTAGAGACACAAACATTGAATCTATAGCAAATACAGAGACATGAATGCTGAGCTACTGAAGAGTGACCACTCATGCTGCCATTTATATGTCAGAGGACGTAGCCACATTGATTATTTTCATTTCCCAAGCCCCATGACTAAGTCACTAATGAACTTATTACAATAAAGCATCTAAATGAGTGAAAACCATCAACAAAGGAAGGAGATAGCGTTAAGAATACAGCTCTTTTGAAATATAAAACCATGAGGTCATCACATCTGCGCAATACCTTTTTTTCTTTCTTTTGGTCCATGGCTTTCCACTAATTTCCCATCTTAACAAATACATAGAATCATAAGTTCGTATATATTTATTTAAATATTTACACAAATATAACTAATAAATTTGTAATTTTGCCCTTTAGGGAAGTAAACAAATCATTTTCTTTCTCTAATTTAGACTTCAGATGACCTTGAACATGAAAACAACAAAAAGGTAACAAAATAATTCTCTTGAGCATTTTGCCTTCATTAGGAGACACGCACATGTGGCCCTCTAATATTAAACATTTTCTACTAAGGACTGTTGTTGTTACTCTGTCCACTGTCCCCCCATCCGTGGAATACCAAGCTGAGCATCTATAGGTATAATGCATCTAATATAAGAATTTTCAAAGGAAATAATTAATTACAATAATAAAATGATTAAAATTCTGATAAAAATCACTAAACTAGGTAAGATAATTATCCTAAAAAATAGGCGTTTAATGCAATAAGATATTTCCTTATTTGGAATTAGAAATTTCAGTCCTTGAAGGGGGTGCATAATCATCAGCATGTTGAATATGAAAATAGAAATGATCTAATAGGTCATCAGATTCATATTGTAGAACAGTAGAAAAGTGATCTGAGCTCTCACAGCATCCATGTCATGGAAGATCCTTAGGTAGTTTCCACTGCACACCTTCTGGAGGTTTCTTTTGATGTTAGTAGACATTAGCTTATTGTAAGGAAGGTAAAGTAACATTGTCATTTTCTTTTATCCTCTTCAAAGTTCATCATGATGTTTTAAGTGTCTTGTTAAGTGTGTTTGGTCTATTATACAGTAGTAAGACTGAAGACGATCTCAGGCAGAAATTTGCCTTCTATGTTGACTCTGACCTTTGGGAGCTGCAGACTGCTTTGCTATCTACAGGGTCCTATCTTATTTACAGTGAGACCCTGCCTTCTCATTGTTTAAACAATTAATTTGAAAGAAGTATGGGTAAATCAAATCACAAATCTCCCAAAATGATTATGGGACAGAGTAAAATTTTATAAGGCAGTGGAGTCAACGGTACAGAGTGGCTGTTTGGTAATTAACATTAATTTGCTAAATTAACTTAATCCACAAGGCCTTGGTCTTCTCATGTGGTCACTCGTAGGACTATAATCCTCCTGACAAATAACAATATTAATGAGGATGTGCATGCTGGTGCCTAGCACATAGCACAGGAATTGTTTGTAATCATTAAACACACAAGAAGAAATAGATGTGGGCCTCTGCCCTTTTATGGAGGTTTAGGGACTGCAAATAAAAAAATCTATAAAAACAAAATTAAGTTGCATTATTTGATTATTTATCTTAGTCTATTATCAGTGAAATCAGTTTGATGATTTAGAATGTTCAGATTGTTGTCATCAATAAGATAAGCAAATAGTCTGACTGGTTTTTCACTCATGGGTTACATCGTGTGATTAAGCATCCTCCTGGATTCAATCTGTGCAGAAAGTTGAGCTTTTCAAAGTTGTTAACAAAATGTTGACCACTTAAACGTACTTTCTGTTGTTGTTGTTTTTAATTTTTTTATTTAAGAGACCTGGCCTCACTATGTTTCCCAGGCTGGCCTTGGACTCCTAGACTCAAGTGATCCTCCTACCTCAGCCTCCTGAGTAGTGGGGCAACAGGCATTATTTCTGTTGGTTTTGATAGTTATGTTCAGATTTCTCAAGGAATAAATAAAATAATTTGCTTTCTTCCCCTCCAAAGTCATATAATTTCAATGTGTCCTGTGTCACTTTATTAGGGTATTTTAAAAATACATCCTTTAAAAATAAATAAGCCACCATGTATGTGGCTGAAATTGTAGAACAGTGCTACTATACAGTGTGGTCCTCAGACCTTCCCCTTGCCAGCACCTTATTTTAAAATTTTTAATAATTTGAAATTATAAAATCGTAAACCCCTGTGCCTCACCCAGACTCACTACAGCAGAAATTCCAAGGATGGAGGTCAGGAATCTGTTTCAACAAGTGCTCCAGGTGATTCTGAAACACACTAAAATTTAAGATTCACTGTTTTTGACTTTGTACCTCAGCTTAGGAAAATATGAATGATAATATTGCTGTACATACCTCACAGCATTTCTGTAAGACTCCAGTATCTTTTCTTGGATGTTTTAAAGTCCCTTGAAAATCTAATAACAACCCAAACACATAAAATAACTTAATATTTTCTGATTATCTCCTTTTGCATCATCTGGACTATCATAGAGATTAAGTTTTAAAATCATCTTTTAACATAATTGAGGTACAAACATTCTTTTGCTTCTGAATTTGTGTGTAAATTAGCTTTTTAATGTCTTTTTAAAAACTGTTTATCAATGCATTATAATTACAGATTATACTGGGATTCGTTGCTGCATATGCCTACATTCACACAATATAATTTAATTTGATCAATTTCATTCCCCAGGACCTCCCCTTTTCCTTGCAAGTTATCTTTAGTAAGGAAATTTGCAGCCTGTATCTGGGAGTCCCTCTGAAGCCATCAGCTAATCTGTTTTCTTCATTGTGTTTGCAGGGCCTGGTTACTGTAGAGGATGAGCAGGCATGGATGGCATCTTATAAATATGTAGGTGCTACCACTAATATCCATCCCTATTTGTCAACCATGATCAATTATGCACAGCCAGTGAAGTTTCAAGGTTTCCATGTGGCTGAAGGTAACATCAAAGCCTTTTTTATCTGTTTATCTTTATTTTTTTAATATCAATGAGTTCCAACCTAACTTGTGCTGTTTTCCTCTTTTGGGGTGGGCATCTCTCTTACTTTTGTTTCACAGGCTGGATAGCCACAATCCTAGGCATGCCTTGGGGTTGCATTGCCATTCTCTACATCAGCCACATGGTGGCTCTGAGAGACTATGGACTTGTTAGCCTCTAGTATTCCGTATGCTTTCACAAGACAGCTTTATTTATTTTTTCTTTAAAATAAATAAATAAAACATGGTTTATCTTTGATTGACAGAAAATATTTGTACATATTTATGAGATACCATGTAAATTTTTTATTTATATGCACTTAGGGTAGTGGTTACCAGTGTTTAGAGAGAATAGATGTGGGGGAGCCGAGGGAGGTTTATCAATGGGCTAAAATATTATAAGTTCTAGTGTTCTTTGGCACAAGACATGTTTAGTCAAAAGTTGGTTTCCAAAAGCATAAGAACGAATTTAAAATTTTTATTATCTTTTGTGGGCAGCAGAAGGCATCATGACCTTCAAAAATACATATTTCAGCAATTGGGGTACACATACTTTGTTTAGTGACTCCAAATAGATTTCAGGACACTTATTTTTCTTAAGTAAGCTATCTCCATTCATAGGATATTAATGAATCTAAAAGCAATTGACATGATCATGGCCACTAAAGCCTGGGGACTCTGGATGTAGCTATATTTATTGCCTGTCTTTCTGGGAGGGTTTGATGGCAGGGTTGCTGAGTGCATCTTTGCTTTTCTCTTACAGAACGCAACATTCATTATAACATGTCTTCTTTTAATGAATCAGTTGGCCTTGGCTACTTGAAGACACACGCGATTGAATTCGTGAAGTATCCTTGGGTGTTGAGTGGAATGGGCAGTTGCACATTTGGTTGGGCAACAGTCTCTGAAATAAATCAATGGCTAATATATAATTTTGATTGTAGAGGTAATAAAATAATATGTGTGAAAGAGCATGGCAGCTGTGACAATCTGCCCAATGAAAATTGTCCTCCAAGTCTGCAGAGTGAACTGTGGTCTCTTTCTCTCCCAAGCATCACTGGTAAATGGGAACTTTGTTCTGGGTTGCCTGTAGGTTGGTCATTATTGCCCTGCACCTCTGTTGTTCCAGCTCTATGTTGTTTATTTACCTCAGCTGTGGTACTCTTTTTTTTTTCTGTTTTCCTTAATAAGTTACACAGTTACAACAAACGGCAAATGAGTCGCATTTACCCCAAGGGAGGCAGAGTCGATTCCAGTAATTACATGCCTCAGATATTCTGGAACGCTGGATGCCAGATGGTTTCACTGAACTATCAAACCCCAGGTAGGAGCTGATACCCAGTGACCCCCAAATTCCACGAGAACACTTTGACAGGGTGGTGTTGGGAGTTGCCATCGGTTAGCTGTGGGCATGTTTTCAGGGAAGCGAACATATGGCAAAACAGTGTTTTCCTGGATTTATATAATGGTGAGAAATTCAAATCCCCAAATAGAACAAGAAGACAGTGAAAGACAATGTTTTGATTTATACTGAAATTATTTTCATAATTGCCATGACTACTCTGCTATATAGTATCCTCTATTCCTAAATATTTCTAATATTTCTTACTTTTGGATCAGACTTGTTATCTTTGTTTCCAGAGGCAGAAGAATTGAGTGAGAAGAATTTAAGTATTTTGGTACAGTAACTAAATCTCATTTATCCTTTGGAAAGTTCCCTGGGCTACCGCAAATATTCAACAAATTTCAAGAATTACACAGTGTCACCTCACCATAAAAGTACAGAATATTACATAGTAAAACTCCCCTTAAATGATATGTAAGGAGTTATATATTTTTAGAAGATCTAATCTATAAATTGATCTTCCAAAGTATAATCAAATATGGGCTACATGTGTATAATATGCTGATCCTTTTTTCCTGGGATTAGAAGGATTACTTTTTTAAAAAAGTTTTCAAAGTTTGTGTAAAGAGCCTAGGATCACAACATTAAGATGAGAGATAACAAAAGAGAATACATAGAAATATGTCACAAAACCCACTTAACTTTATGTGGGTAATTCTTAGCATGGCTTTACAATTGTTAAAACAAAACACATATGTAAAATAGGGAATAGTAATTCCACTGAAATGCTGAAATGTTAAACAAAAATATGAAGTTGGAATTGGAAGGGAGTACTGGAGATAGAACCGAGGGGGCGCTGTACCACTGAGCTATAATCCCAGAGCATTTTATTTTTTATTTTGAGACAAGGTCTCTCTCAGAATGGTCTCCAAGTTGCAATCCTCCCACCTCAGACTCTTGAGTTGCTAGGATTAAGGTATGCACCACTGTGTGCAACTGAAGTTAGAATTCTACAAAGATTTAAAAATACGTTTTTTTCTTCTTCTTCAGTCATTTGCTATAGGAGGATACCTTCCAAGTTTCCCATTTTGGGGAGCTTTTTCTTATCTAGTGTACTGACCCTATTTGAGAATCCCTGTCTTCCTCATTCATTATTATCTGGACTAACTAGAAGGTCCTTTGACTTTCATCCCTCTGGCTTGAGCCTGAGCTGACTGACTATATTTCCCTCCTCTTGGGGGAGCCTCCTTCATGACCAAAAATTCCCCCTAAGGGATTCCTCATTGTGCATGTGACCCCACAGTCCTTGCTAGATGAGACTGTTACCAGGTACCAGTGTAATCCTGAGTGTTTTTGTCAGGACAAAGCAAAATGACACTGCTGATTTACCTACTTAAGGAAGGGTCAGGTTATGTTCTGCATTGTCAGTGAGTCCATAATAAGGATTACATGGTCCTAAAGCATTTACTCACTAGGCCAGCTTGTATTTTATTCTTTAATATTAGGTTGTATGACAATATTTGGAAGAAGAAAAATCCAACCACTAACCATTTTTTTTTCCTCATGAGAAAAAAAGAAAGCAAACGTTATCTACCTGCAAAAGAAAAATCCTGAGCCTTGCCCTGACAGAGTAGGCCCCACTAGAAGAATATTCCTTAAGTCTAATGCTGTGAGAAAGCCATCAATTTCATGTTATTCTTACTTGGCTTGTGTTGTATCTTAACTCAAGTTTTAGATATTTTTGTTTTGTTTTGTTGTTGTTTGGATTGAATCTGTGGGGTGCTTAACCACTGAGCCACATCCCCATCCCTTTTTATTTTGTATTTTAAGAGACAAGGTCTCGCTAAGTTGTTGAGGCTGGCTTTGAACTTGTGATCCTTCTGCCTCAACCTCCCCAGCCTAGGATTACAGGCACATGTCACCATGCATAGTTTTGTATTCAAGTTTTGTATTCATGCTGACCTTACTGGGTATCTCCAGCCTTGCCTTCCTCTGGGTGATAAGACTCATAGGTACTTCTAATGACAGCAGGTTAAATATCTCTAGTCTCAATATTATGTATTGATTCCATTTCTAAAAGGAATTCTGGGATTATCTTTATGAAAAACATACTTTATGCTTAATTCACATTAAACACAAGGTCATTTGAAAAACATGGAAAAGAATTATGTGCCTTAATCAGAACCTGTGTTACCTCTGGAACAGTCTGATTTCCATTGTTTAAAATCATCCTGTTAGGGTCTTGTTTATCCAGGGAGATGAGATGCTAAATTATTTTTGTCTCTCGACAGATTTAGCCATGCAATTGAATCAGGGGAAATTTGAGTATAATGGATCGTGCGGGTGAGTAATGTGATTTAAGATGTTGTCACCTAGTTTCAGGACTCCCTACTACCACTTTAATGAATCCATGTCATTTTTAATTAGGGGCTGGTGAATGTAAGCTGATTTGAGGTATGGGATAGAAGTAAATGAAACCCCTAGATGGATTATATTTGCAAATATACATTCTTCATCTACCCCATTTTACTATGCAGGATTTTTTTATCTACAAGTTTTCAGAATCATATATACTCCAGAGCTTAATTACCTCACTATAAATTCAATAACAGAGGTTTTTTATATCTGAGGCAAGTAATGACCCATGCTCATTTGAACAATAACCAGAGACATGAGCATTAAATATGTGTACTTTTACTGATGACAAATACAGAAATGAAGTTAATTCCATGTATAATGAAATCATAGGTGTCAGGTTGAATTTATTTCAATTGAGGATAAACCTTTGTCCTCTCTTGATTCTTTTGCATGTCTTGTAAGTAGTGGTTATTAAATATTAGTGCTATGAATTTTGTTCCAGTTTACTTAAAAAGCAGTCTTTTAAAAATCTGTGAGCCAGGAAATAAAATAGAAAATAGTAATTCCACTGAAATGCTGAAATGTTAAACAAAAATATGAAATTAGAATTTTTAGAGGAGTACTGGGGATGGGACCCAGGGGTGCTGTACCATTGATCTATAGTCCCAGACCATTTTATTTTTTTTGTTTTGAAACAAGGTCTCACTTAGACTGGTCTCAAGTTGCAGTCCTCCTACTTCAGACTTCTGAGTTGCTAGAATTGAGGCATGCGCCATTGTGTGCAGCTGAAGTTAGAATTCTACAAAGATTTAAAAGCTTTGTGGCCATTTTTTCCTTGCATCTGTCCTTGAACATTACTATAAATAAATAATATCAGATCACAGCCCAAAGGCCTCAGGGTTAATTCTGTGGAGTCCTGTCCCACTCCATAATGAGACTGTCAGACAATTAGTTTTTGACAGTGGCTCACCCTGTGAAATATCTTAATTTTCATTATTGAAAATAACCAGTCAAGATGCAAATTTTCAGCAGTGGTTGGGTAGGAAATGGCTCTTCAGAGTACACATGCCATACCTCTGCCTACCTGACAGATGGTTCTTTGCCAGTATGCCCACGTGCTCAAATGATAGCCCTGTCATCTGAAACAGTCACCACATACATTCCCAAGGGTGCATTACATTTTCCTCTGCTGTGTGCTTTAAAAAACATGAAAACTATAGTTAGGAAGAAAAGAGCCAAATGCATATTAACACATGGACATCGTAAGACTCTGGCTTAAACTGGATTCTATAAGGATGGAGAAGGAGACTCAGATTGGCCAAGTCAGAAAGGACTCATTTTCTTTGAACACAGCATGTCCTCTGTGGCAGGTGTTATTTTCTGATGTTCTTCATCATTATCTAAAAGGGCAAAAGCATCCTCCTCCATCCTCAGGACCCTCTACCTAAAAACCTACATCTTAAATTATAGATGAGGAAATAGAAGGATTCAGTGTTTCAAAAGCCATTTTAAAATTTTTTTGTCTTTCTAAAGTCTATGAGTACAATAAGCTTCCTCTGTGTTTTCTACCAGGTACCTGCTCAAACCAGATTTCATGAGGCGGCCTGACAGAACATTTGATCCCTTCTCTGAAACCCCTGTGGATGGGGTTATTGCAGCCACATGCTCGGTGCAGGTAACACCCCTGATCATCAGATTATGTAAATGTATATGCAAATGGTCCTGGACAGAAAGCACTGGTAAAATATTTAATGTCAAGTTGCCAGATCCTTATGTCACTTATGTCAAAATCCGCTCCCCTCCTTGTGTCTTTTCCATAGAAGACACATTTTTTTTTAACTAGTAAAATTATGAACTACTTTGGGTAAAATAAACTATCAAAAAATAACTACAACATGATGAAATTTTCTATAAAATTCTAGAAAATGTAAGCTATGGTGATAGAAAGTAAATCATTGATTGCCTCTGGACACAGTGGAAGGAGAGAAAGATTATAACAGAGCTCTAAAATACTTGGAGGTGATGGAAGTGCTTGATACCTTAATCTCAATGTTAGTTTCACAGATATGCTTACTTGTCAAAACTGATATGATCATACAATTTCAATATGTGCAATTTATGATAGTCCAGTTGTACCTCAAAAAAAACCTTTCAAAAGTATTAGCTACTAAATAATATGGAGGGGAAACTAATAAAGGGCTATAGTCATTTGCTAAGTAAATGAAAAAAAAAAGTTATGGAGTGACTGAAAAAACAGTCACTCCATAACTTTTTTTAGTAGTTATAATTTTGCACTGGTCATAGACAACCAATGTCAACATCAGTCAAGAGGTTGAGAAAAATAGGCCAATCCTGGTATTGTTTTCCTTTCATTTCTATGTGTGTCTCTGTCTCTCCCTCTCCCTCTCCCTCTCTCCCTCTCTCTTTCCCTCTCCCTTTCTCTCTTCCTCTTCCTCTCCCTTTCTCTCTTTTCTGGGGCATACCAGGGATTGAACCCAGGGGTGCATAATCACTGAGCCATATACCTAGTCCTCTTTTTAATTTTATTTTGAGAAAAGGTCTAAATTGCTGAGGGCCTTGCTTAATTACTGAGGTTGGCTTCCAATTTGTGATCCTTCTGCCTCAGCTTCCCAAGTCACTAGGATTACAGATGCGTACCACCATGCCCAGCTTATGTCTCTCTTCAAGACTTTTGAAAGAATTCAGTAATGGCATGATAGAATTTCAGAGCTGTGAAGAGATCTTAGGGCATGCCTGAATCCATCACTTCTTGATTCTTAGGCATGGATACTAAGTGAGACAAAGGTGCTCTGGAAACTAATTATTTGTATTATATGATCCATGTATACTTTCTTCATTCTTTTTCTAGGCAGTTTTAGAAGTCATGACCTTTGCCAATAACTGTTTTTTTTTTTTATTTTTGTATTTGGTATTTGGTCAATAATGTTTTGATTTACTGAAGAACGTATACGTGTCCATTGTTCATTGAAATTCCCCCCTAAAAACACAATTTTTTATTTCCTGGAGATTCTTTGCTACTGATATTTGCACTGAGTTCACTTCTTTCTCTTTCATGTCTGTGTTGCTGAAGGTCATATCAGGGCAGTTCTTATCAGATAAGAAGATTGGCACATACGTTGAAGTGGACATGTATGGGCTGCCCACCGACACCATACGAAAGGAATTCCGAACTCGTATGGTTATGAACAACGGGCTCAATCCAGTTTACAATGAAGAATCATTTGTGTTTCGGAAGGTAGGACATTGTCAATGTGTCAAAGCCACACTGATAACACAGGAGCCACATCTCAGTGCACAGAACCTACTTGATAGAGGGACATCTTGTTTTAACACGCCATCTTGTTTTCATCCTTTCTTCCAATGAGTAACTTCTATGGTAACTTCTGTATCTATGTCCAGTGATTATTATTGTTTTTGTTTGGTCTGTTCCAAATTGCCTTTCCTCCTTAGAGGTGGCCACCTCCTATGTGGCAATGCTCAAGCTCGAGGTTTACAATCTGCTGAGAATGTGAATTAACTTGTGGACACCATGGTGCTTTGAGAAGTTCTTCCCTCCCCTGAAGTAGGTGGTGACTCACACTGTTCATTTAGCTGAGAGGTCAGGTTAAGATGCTACACTCAAAACTGAGACCAATAAATGCCATTACATGGGTCACTTTATATAATCATGTCCCTTCAGAAAGTGTGGAACCTGTCACTACTCAGATTTTATGCTTCATATGTGAGTTTTCAGTGTTTTGCTTTTTTCTCTCGGTCCTGTATGCTGGATCATAAGAACAATCACAGCCTTCCTTCTGATATTCAGAATTTTTTTAATATTTATTTTTTAGTTGTAGTTGGACACAATACTTTTATTGTATTTATCTTTATGTGGTGCTGAGGATCAAAACCAGGACCCTGCATATAATAGGTGAGCTCTCTACTGCTAAGCCATAAACCCAGCCCTAATGTTCAGATTTTAATCTCTTAATCATTCTCCCCTTTTGATTTCCTTGTCAACTGAAGATGCTTTGAAAAAAACAAAACAAAACAAAACACATGCATTGGAAGTACTGCCAAAAAGGTCTGTTTTTCTCTCTCTTACTTGTTCTGATACTCTGACCAAAATGATTTCTCAATTCTTTCAGCATAGGCTTTCCAGGTGGTTCTGCTCCATGTATATGTCACGGAACACAGACAAGCAGCTGCTTGTCTTGAAAGGTTAGGGATTATCCATTTTAGAGTACAGTAACTGGCTTATATAAGCCAAATTAAGGGAGATCTCTGTGGATTTGATAAATCAGGCCATTTTGAAATTTGGGTTCCCCAAACACCATTATCCTTGCACTCCCATCAGCATTCTTGTGATGTGGGGTGAATGAGCTGTGGTTTCCCCCTTTTTCTTCCCTGGTCTTTGCAATTAGTTACAGCTGGATATGTTGCGGGTATGAAATTGTGTTCTTTGGCATAAGTAATTATCCCCTTACACATTCGTAGAAATTCAGAAAGTTTTCTCGAGTACTCTTTTTTTATGAATAGGGAAATATCAACTTAGTTTTAATATGTCATATTTTTGACCCAGAAACAAAATGCCAATTCTGGATCCCTTTCTGTTCTTGAGAAGCTAAATTGCCTCTCACAGATATCAAGTGCTTTGTCTCCTTTCTCATTCTTGTTCCTTTTGTTGTTTGCATCATTATCACAAGGCAGAAGTGTCTTAAGCCTAAACCTCCCAATCACATAAGGAAAAAGAGTGAGGACAGTTGGTTGAACTTTTAACTAGACTCACCTCTTCATCTTTGTGGAGTTGGAATTAAATTATATTGTCCAGATGTAAATAGGCTAGCTACCCATTGCCTAGCCTAGACACAGCATTCAGATCAGCCAACATGTCCTGGTTGCTCTCAAGAAGCTAATCAAAAGGCATTCCTAATTAAATACATCGGATTTTCTTTTGTCCTGTTGTTATTTTGTATCTTAATAGAGATTCTGCCATCTGAATTCAGATTTTATGTCCATTTATTCAGTTTATGGATGACAGATGTCTTAAGATCAGCATATCTTTATGTTTCTTGGACTATTAATGTTTTTAGCTGCTTCTTCCTCTATTTAAATATACAAAAAATGTGAAAGAAACAAGGATAATTCAAATGAATACATGGATCGTCTTTTACAAATGAAACATTTCAAAGGCACTTTACACATTCTTAAAAACAGGTGTGCTAAATGTCAGAGCAGCCCAGGTCATGAGACAGTTTATAGGATTAGAAGGCAGGAGCTGCCATGATTAGTCCCCACTCTGTCACTGACAATCTCTGAGGTTAATAAAAGTCACTGATTCTGGAAGTCTTCTTTGTATCACCCATGGCACGAGGAGGAATGGGGAAAGATGACATGGATTTGAGTCATAATCTTTAATATTCATTCCAACCAACACTTTTGATGACTTCCAGAAAACCTGTTCCAATTACCTTTCTTAGTACGTTGGTCTTGTGGCTTACAGAGGACACCTTAGAAATGCTAATGAATCATCAATTCACTTTCACCATAAAGGTATATTTACAAGCAGTGTGGATTTGGTCCAGATTCTTAGAGTCGTGGTTCTTGGGAGCTGTGTTACAAAAACCAATGAGAAGTCTTGTTCTTTGTTTGCAGGTGATCCTGCCAGACCTGGCTGTCTTGAGAATAGCAGTATATGATGACAACAACAAGCTGATTGGCCAGAGGATCCTTCCGCTGGATGGCCTCCAAGCAGGCTATCGACACATTTCCCTTCGGAATGAGGGAAACAAACCATTATCACTGCCAACAATTTTCTGCAATATTGTTCTTAAAACATACGTGCCTGATGGGTTTGGAGGTAAGATAAGCAGGTGGTTATAGTATGATACAGATGTGGTACTAAATTATAGAATTGTAAAATATTCAGCCTATCCTGAAAAAAAGGAATAACAATGATGTCCTTCCTGCCTATGCTGCAAACCCTGGTCATATTGAAGAAAGTAAGGATAAATGGCAACCTCATATTTCACAATAGGAAAATGAAAGGGCAAGGATAGACTATCTATAATGTCTTTTCTTATTTTAAAATGTTATGCTGCCCAGCAAAGTGGCTCATGTGTGTAATCCCTGCAGCTTGGGAGGCTGAGGCAGGAGGATTGCCATTTGAAAGCCAGCCTCAGCAAAAGCAAAGCACTAAGCAACTTGGTGAGACCCTGTCTCTAAATATATACAAATTAGGATTGGGGATGTGGCTCAGTGGTCAAGTACCCCTGAGTTCAATCCCAGGTACCAAAGTAATAATAATAACAATAAAATGTTATGCTTTTATAATATTTATTAATTTCTATAATTTTTATGAAGGTTTTATTTGTACTACCAAAGTGAGAGGAAAAAAGATATGAAACACTGTCTTATCAATTGGTATCACTCAACAATCTTACATTGAACTTGGTTAACAACGTACCTCAATTTTCTTCCAAATTCACAAGGCAATAATTTCTTAAAATTCCCAGTCATCCAACCCACATTGGCATTTCTAAGGTAATCTGTGAGAAGAACCCAAACTGTATCATATGATAGGATTTTGACTACACCCAAAGATGTTAACTCTCCCTAACCTCTAATAAACTAGGGACATAAAATTAAAAAGGGCATGATATTCTCAGAGTCATCATACAGAAGGAAATAGCCCAGCAGAGTGACCACATCACCTTAGCCAAGGTCTCAAATCCTAACTGTCCACTGATGGCTAGTGGTCTTGAGAACAAGATGGAACCTCTCAAACATCTCGTTTTGTCACCTGCAAAGATAATACAACTCATCAAGTTCAAAAAGTAAATTAAGCTATGAAGGTTTTGTCAGTTTCAAAATCCATAGTATTCCTTCTTTCTTCCACTTTGTTTTTTTTTACCAAAATTAAGTAAACTAGAAGCAACATGATAGAGCAGCCAACAAAAGAACCCATAAAAGTGGAGGGGCAAGGGTGCTGTGGGGTTGGATAAGTGGAACAGAACAGGAGACCAGAAGCCTGGACTGTGTTTGGGAGTTGTGTCCCCACCTGTGGTAAACCCCCAAATCCTGCCTGTGTTGCAACACAACAATGGCCTGGAGGCATCAATGGATGCTTTAAATGATCTTCCACATATTTGAGCGTAGGAAGCAGAGAATGTGTGATAAATACCTAATGTACTTTAGAAGTAGTTTTATACATCCATATGGTGGAAAATTTTAAAATTTCGCCCCTGTGTGGGTTAAATTTCAGATGAAACTATAATTCCTTAATGGGAAAGGAGCCATTTGATTAGGAAAGAGGGAAATAAAATTTGTTGAGCTCCTATATTGTGCCAGGCAATTCAAAGAGAGTCCAAAAATGTGAAATTGTCCTGAATGGATGTGGGCATATGTAGATCTACGCTGAAGAAATATCTGTATTTATAATGCAACTTATGGCCAGTGTTGGCATTTAAGTATTGACCCAAATTAATCTCTTGAATAATAGTCCAACAAGTATTCTTCCCTACCATGTCTGTGTGACTGATTCTATTCTATTTGAGAAGTATTTGAAATTTTCATGCCATGTTACAGTTGATGGGATTCTGCAGTTGATGTCTTAACCTCTGATTTGACTTTCAAAGACAGTTGATTCAGAATTCACTGGACCTTTCTTTTATTTGTGAAGAAACTGAGGGCAAATATTACAAGGTTTAAAGGCCTTATTTGAAGATAACCAGAAAAGAATGTGGGAACCACCTTTCTCCAAATTCTTGGTCATCTTCATGCCCTCTGAACGTACAGATGTGTTCATTTTCTTCTGCTTAGCCACCTCCCACATCCAGACCTACATAATAAACCAGTGGGCTAGGATATCTATAGAGTCCATGTTCCTAGAATATTTGATGTTCTCTGTTGATTCTGTAGGAACAAGTTCAAAGTGAGACTGCATCATTACACACCAGCATTTTCTAGAGGAAAGAAATAGGTGTTGATATGCAGGATCACATTTTTATTTGACTAAAGAAAGATAATGTGTATTCATTACTTCATTCTCCAAATACATACAATAAGTTTATTCCATAAAAGTAAGGCAGCTAAAATATTTATCAGAAATTAATTTCGATGACCCAAAAAGAGAATAACAGTTCCCCATCAATCCTCTGCCCAGGGTGAACTCCTATTTACTTTTATCACATTTATTTTTACATTTTATAATAAAAAACTTGCATCTTAACTGTGCATCCTCATTTGCCCCCAACTCCCGCTTTTTTTCACTTAAAGGAGAATGTCCCATGTCTTGAAATATTTTTTTACATTTTTATCAGCTGCATAGGATTCCATTTTATTATTCTAGTTTAGTCTCTGAAAAACAATGAAGTCATTTCCACTTTTGTCTCTTAGAAACAATATTGATAAGCAACTCAGTGAGATCCTGTCTGTAAATAAAATACAAAATAGGGCTGGGGATGTGGCTCAGTAGTTGAGTGCCCCTGAGGTCAATCCTTGGTACTAAAAAAAGAAAGAAAAAAAAAGAAAGAAAGAAAAAGAAAGATTATTGAACCTTAGAACCCTAAATATAAGGTTTTAGAAATATTTGTCATCATTTCCTGAAGATGAATTCTTTGAAATGGATTTATCACACCAAGGAGTACATGAGTATTTAAAGCTTCAGGTACAGGTTGCTGAATAGCAAGTGTATGATAAAAATTTTTCCAACATTTACCTATTTAAAGAATACATTGGTATTTCATTGATGTATTCACTGAAATAGTTTGTAACTGTTTTTATAACCATTTTTTCTTCTTTAAGATATTTGTATAGTAGTTATTGTTTAGTATCTACTATACAAATAACAAAGAAGAAATGTAAAGCTGAAAAAGTGGTATATACTTACCCTGAAGAATTTTCCACCTGTGTGCACACACACACATATATATATATATATATATATATATATATATATGGTTTATTCATATGCATAAATGTGACACACTGTATGGTAAATGTTGAAAGAGTAGTAGAGCCAAAGGGCACTGAGAACATTGAACTACAGAGTGATTAGCTGGAGTGGGCTGAGGGAGACTTCAGTAGTGGGACATTGAGAGATGACCCATCCTTAATCTGAAAATCTGACATCCAAAATGTTTTGAAATCCAAAACGTTTTGTCTTGGCAATTTTCTTTTAAGTTTTTTGGTTCTTTTTAGTTATACATGACTGTAGAATCCATTTTGATATCATTATGCAAGCATGGAATATATCTTATTCTACTTAGTACCCCATTCTTGTGGATGTGCATGATGGTGGAATTCACTGTGATGTTTCCATATATCTACATAGGACAATTATGTCAGATTTATTCCACTGTCTTTCCTTCTCCTATCCCCCCTTCCATTCCCTATTGTATAATCTACTGAACTTCTGTTCTCCCTGC
This sequence comes from Marmota monax, assembly GCF_021218885.2. Classification (NCBI taxonomy): domain Eukaryota; kingdom Metazoa; phylum Chordata; class Mammalia; order Rodentia; family Sciuridae; genus Marmota; species Marmota monax. The sequence continues at coordinate 4,394,801 of NW_026695222.1, read as the reverse complement.
CTCCTTATTTGGATTAGCTTCCATATATCACAGAAAATATTCAATCTTCAGTTTGGGGGGGGACTGGCTATTTCACTTAGCATGATGGTCTCCAGATCCATCCATTTACTGGCAAATGTCACAGTCATTCTTTATGGTTGAGTCATACACCATTGTGTGTGTGTGTGTGTGTGTGTGTGTGTGTGTATATATATCACATTTTCAATATCCACTCTTCTGTTGAAGGATACTTGGTTGGTTACATAGTTTAGCTATTGTGAATTGAGCTGCTATAAACATTGATGTGACTGCATCACTGTAGTATGCTGATGTTAAGTCCTTTGGATGTATACCAAGGAGTGGGATAACTGGGTCAAATGGTGGTTCTATTCCTTTTTTTGAGGAATCCCCATACTAATTTCCAGAGTGGTTGCATTCCTACCAGCAGTGTATGGTAGGACTTTTCCCTTTTACCCACACCCTTGCCAGCATTTATTGTTGCTTGTATTCTTAATAGTTGTCATTCTGACAGGAGTGAAATGGAAGTCTGTGTAGTTTCAATTTGCATTTTTCTAATTGCTAGAGATGTTGAACATTTTTTCATGTTTGTTGACTATTCATATTTCTTCTTCTGTGAAGTATCTGTTCAGTTCCAGACACTTATTTTTTTGGGGGAGGAGGGTGTTAAGTTTTTTGAGTTCTTTATGTATACCAGAAATTAATGCTCTATCTAAGGTACAGGTGGCAAAGATTTTCTTCTATTCTGTAGGTTCTTTTTTCATACCTCCCACATTTTTGGAGAGGCAGAATTAATATTGTCAAAATGGCCATACTACCAAACGTGCTATACAGATTCAATGCAATTCCCATCAAAGTTCCAGTGGTGGTCTTCATAGAAATAAATGGAAAAGGCAGTCATAAAAATTTATTTGCAAAAAATAAGAAACCCAGAAATAGCCAAAACAATCCTTAGAAAGAAATGTGAAACAGGAGGCATCACAATACCAGACCCTAAATTATTCCACAGAGCTAGTAACAAAAACAGCATGGTATTGGCGCCAGAACAGGCATGAAGACCAATGGAACAGAATAGAAGACACAGAAAAAAACTCACACTAATACAGTTATCTCATACTCGACAAAGGCACCAGAAACATACATTGAAGAAAAGATAGCCTCTTCAACAAATGGTGCTGGGAAAACTTGAAGTCCACGTGTAACAAAATGAAATTAAACCCCTATCTCTCACCCTGCACAAAACTCAACTCAATGTGGATCAAGGACCTAAGTATTAGACCAGAAACCCTGCACACACTAGAAAAATTGTAGGCCCCACACTAACATATCCTCTTAGGAACCGAATTTCTTAACCAGACTCCTAAAGTGCAAGAAGTAAAATAAATAATCAATAAATGGGATAGCATCAAAAAACTTTTCTTTTTTTTCACATCATTTTGATGATGAAAAGGTTTTGGATTTCAGTGATTTGAGTTTGGCCTAGTAATGCTCACAGTGATGGCTCTACCACTTTATCTCTGTCCAGCTGTTTAGATTGGATCAGTATTTAATCCTACAAATTGTCTGCACACTGCTTGTTCTCACTGTCATCAATTCTGGTTTCTAAAAAAATTCTTAATTTTTGCTAGTAGTGGTAGTAAAAATGGTATCTTATCATTTCAACTCAATTAATTATGAGTCAGAATGAACATATTTTTATATATTTCTTGGTCACTTGTATCCCTTTCCTACAAGTTCACCTTTAGTACCCTTTTTCTTTTTGGTTGTTGTATTTAATTAGGTTGTTCTTAGTTTCCCTTAATTGTTTAAATCAAAATTTAATCAACTCATAACATCTCTCTCCTTCACCCCTTTCTGTCCCCCCCTCTCATAATTCTCCAAGGTAGTCTCAGATACAATTTTAATGTCTAGATAAAGTTTTATGAATATAATAGTTGATGATTCAAAGACTATTCTTCTTGGCTGATAGGAGGCTATTTCACGAAGGTCACATAGCTGTTTCCTAAGAACTGCTGACTATTGGCCATCTGACCTCACAGAATTAAGCATAATGCTTTATATCTTAGTGCTCTTATTGGATAACATTGGTCCCCACCTCAAAAAACGAGGATCAAATGAGCTCTTGGAACAATACTGACCATAGCAGTCCCTCCATTAATTTTCTTTTCCTTTTTGTGTATTTTTAACAAGGTAAAGAAAAATCCATTGGTTCTATTTTCTTCATTCACCATAACTTACCCTTTAGTTTGTATGAAATGCCAGTCAATAAATGTGTCATGGTCATCCTAAGAAAAATCTCTTAATCCTGTGCCGACTAAGAAGTTTCAGAATTCTAATGCATTGGTAGCAATGTCAGGTGGTGGCATCATTTTACAGAAACAAGAAAAACATTCCTAAGGACTTTCCAAGTTTAGACAAGAGTGTACAGGAGTTCCTGGTCGCTTATTTTTTGGAGTTCTATTCCATGAGGTCACTGTATGGTGATGGATTCCTACAGATGAGGAACTTTGCTGCTTTTGTAATTGTTCCTAATTAATTCTGACCTCCTGCATCTGGAACTCTGTAGAGACTTTGAACTCTGGCTGACCCAGCTACCTCTCAACATGAGATAGCTCCAGAGCCCCTTTTCTTCATCTGCTCCTCTTTCACTCTCATGAGTTATCTGTTTTCCTTCCTTGCCCCCTAGAAAACAGAGGCAATCAAATCTCTCCTCATTACTACTGTTTAATAACTCCCAAAACACACAAAAATATAACAGAACCAATAGGAATCTTAGTTCATTTTCTATTGCTATAACAGAACAACTGAGACTGGGTACTTTATAAAGAAAAGAGGCTTAATTCAAAGTTCTGGAGGCTAGAAGTCCAAGAAAGGGCAGCAACATTTGCTTGGCTTCTGATGAGGTCATTGTGTTTTTCCATGCATGATGGAAAAAACAGAAGGGCCAGTGAGAGCTTACAAAGAAATGAGGGGACAATTGGGACTGGACACTTTTACAATCACATGCTTTCAAGATAACCCGCTCTTACAGAAACTACATTAATCCCTTCATGAGCATGGAGCCTCCATGATCTAAACACCTCTTACAGGCCCCTACCACTTCTCAGTATCATCACATTGACAATTAAATTTCAATGTGAGTTTTGATGGGGACAGACCACATTCAGAGCATATAGCACATGGCTAACTTGAACGTCGGAACTTTCATTGAGAATTCTGTTTCTCAGCAGTCCGGATGCAAACTGTAATGATTCTCTTAGTCAGCAACTAAATTTTGGCATAATAAAGAAAATGGTAATATTTAGGAAACAGATGACTCGGAATGAGTGAAAAAGCTTTGTCTTAATCCTTTCAATATTATTTTGCTACTGAACATGAAAAAAAATGAGTCCTATCTTTTACTCCCACATTCGCATACAAAATAGAAATTCTAGGTTGGGTGCTAAGGGCCATTCTGCCTTTGTCAAAGTCAGTGGGACTAAGAGCATGGGGGTTGTCTCTGTTGCTTTGTCTGTGGGTGCACACGCTGCTGACAAGGGAATTTACTCATCATGCAGCTTTGTCACCATTAGCCATTGCTGTTGGGGACAGGAAACAGTTGCAGGGCCAGTGACAATTAAATGAGTGTCAGAATTTCTGTTTTCCCACTCACTGTTGATTTGAATGGGTTTTTTCATTTTCTGTCCTTTTGTTATTACTAAACAGTTCCAGAATATATGGAGCCTCCGCTTTATATTTAAATGACACGCTGAGCTGTTTCCTGGCCCTCTCCAGATTATGTTCCTGAAGCAGTGCTCATCATTACTTCTTATAGCTGTAGATTTTGTCTCCTCTTCTGCAGATCGGCTATTTTACATAAAGCAGGATGAAGTGACCATTTGTTTATTTGCCTGCTTCCCCCTTTCCGCCTCCCCTATGATTAAAGATACATCCCGGAGTAGGAGGCATGTTTCTCCTTCACTCTGCCCACAACCTCACGCGGTTGTTTTCCAACCCTTTCCAAAGATAGATGGCTGTTTCTTACACCAGATATTTCCAGAGAAGGAGCATCCTCAATTAAAGTGCCATTCCTGATGTAGGGATCTCAGGACTTCTTGATGCAAGTTAAAGTTGCTGGACTTTGTCTTCTCCTTAGTGAATGCCAAAATGTCATAATGTCATATTCTTTCTATTCAATATGTACTGAAAACTCAATTTGCAGGCTCATAGTATTATCTTTTATTTCTTTGGAGCAAGAGCTTAAACCCAGGACCTCACACATGTAATATATTTTTTATGGCCTTTTCTCAGCTACTAAAAATAGAACTCCAAAAAGAGCTGGGCATGGGAACACACACCTATAATCCCAACAACTTGGAAGGCTGAGACAGGAGGATAGCAAGTTCAAGGCCAGCCTGGGCAACTTAGTGAGCTCCTTTCTCAAAAGATAAAATAAAGAGGGATGGGACTGTAGCTCAATGGTAGAGTGCCCCTGAGCTCAATCCACATTATCACAAAAAAAAGAAAGAAAAAAGAAAAAGAAAAAGAATTCCAAGAATAGATCTGGAGGGGAAGGAAGCAGGATAGATTCTGCTGATATACATTGGAGAGGCTGGAAATGTAGCTCAGTAGTAGTGCACTTGCCTAGAAGGTCAAGACCCTGGCTTCAATCCCCAACACTGCAAACAAACAAACAAACAAACAAACAAACAAAAAGGTTCACTGGAAATTTGTATATTAAGCAATTGATAAAGGCTCCTTAATACAGTATCCTGAGATGTCTTATGAATGTTACAAGAAGAGAAAGCATAAGTATTTCCCAGTCATATTTGAGCAATGGATACTATTGCCCTGAGCACGTATTTAAAAATCTATTATTGTAGGAAATGCAAAATGAAAGATCTATTATTGTGACAAATGGCTAATCATTTGGTGAAAGGTAAGAGGGTTATGAGATTTGTTGTGAGATTTGTTGATCTTTATTAACATCACCTCACAGCCATTAGGAAAATGTTTCTCTTCTGCCACTATCTCTTGATTACAGAAATAATAGAGTGGAGATTCTGAGGGAACCTTGGCGAGAAACAGACTCATAGGAGTGACAAGGGGGAGTCTTGGTGCTCAGTACCAAGACACCCAAATTCCTTGAAAAACAATGGTTAAGCAAACACATTAAAAAACCTTACTTCTTCCAAAAAGAGAGTATCTGGAAGTCTATATTAGTGGATTGCTATCTTCTCTTTAATGCTTAGGGACACCTAAATTGATGCTTTCAATTCTATGTGGAGGTGAAGAATGAAGAATGGGAGAGAGGGAGGGAAAAGGAAGCACAGTATATATGGAGTCTTCACCAAAAGAGAGAAGCTTTTGGAAATGACAGAAATAGATGGTACTTTTTTAAAAATACAGAAAAGCAAAGCTTCAGTTAAACCTAGAAGAAAAAAGCACATGAGATAAAGCAAATTGGTTTCTTTTTAAATAGGCAGGTTCCAGAGCCCCTGCTGTGGCCTTGGAGGGTCGAGAATATTTTAGCTTACCTTGTGGGTTCTCTGCAGAGTCAGGAGTTTATGTGTGCAGCTCTGTACCTGTTAGGTGTACAGTGTGGCTAGGCTAGACATATTCACCTGCTAACAAATGCTGATCAGCATTTAAAATGCTGATCAGCATTTAAAATCAGTTCCTGCCACTGCCCTGAGGGGCCCTTACCTAAATGGGATATAGGCACCCACACTGGCCTCACCCCCAACCAACTGAACAGAGCCCAGTAAAATGTCATATTGGCACCAAAGAAAAAGACTATGTTTGCTTGCATATGCAAAATGTTGGCTAAGAATATGCCAGATTTATTTAGGCATTTCTTCAAATCATTTTTCTGTGCTAAGGCAAGGAAAAATAAATAAATAGTATTTGCAAATAGAATTATCCAAGTATATAGGTATTTGACATTTGAGGTAATACTTCTGATTTCCTAGTGACACATTATTTCAAATTTGACTATTAAAAATTAATTTCCTTTTTTGGTGTGTGGCACTCTGTCATCTATCAGTTATCTATGTAGCTATTTATCTTTCTATCTATCTGTCTCAATGTCTGGCCTCTGCCCAGAGGACAAAGTGAGTTAAAATGCAGAAATTATAGAAAAGAGGCTAATGCCTGGTTTCCCTAGTGCTGAACACTTTTATGAAAAATTTGGTTGGAACTTTCCTGATTATTCAGTTGTTTCCCTTCTGCATAGATCTATAATTCTAACTGCAGAATAAGTACCTGCCACTGCATGACAAAATTAGATATTCTAAAAGTATCTTAATTTGTTATTTGAAATTTCCCAGGAATAAAACAACTGTTTCCAATAACCTAGTAACTTTAGCCTTATCTTTGACCTTTAGTCCTTTTGTAATCACCTTTTTTTTGTTCCATGAAAGTTAATTTAAACAAGTTTTTACTAAAAAATAAATAAATAAAGAGCCGATTATATGACTTTAAGGAAACTATGTAAAACATGAACTCAGGTGCAAAAGTCATAGCAAAATATGCAAAAACTACAGTAGTTTGTGAAGATGGAAGGATTATGGATTGTTTGATTCTTCAGTGCCTTGCTTTAACTGGTTTTAAATGACTAAAGCATTATCTGTTATTCCTAATGGTAGGACTTCCAGTTATCCCTCAAAAATGTCATTAACTCTCTTCAGGCCTTCAAATTGTATATGCAATCATTAAAGACAAGCAAGTATATATTTCCTAACAAGCCATCCCTGTGGATCACCTACTGAAATGTGCTATTGGAATTGAACACAAGGCAAAATGTCCCTGATGTGTCAGAGTAGGCAAAGGCCTAGACTGGAGGAAACCTTCTCATCCAGAGAAAGATAAGATAGTTAAGTGGACAAAGTTAAATCTCACTTTGCCCTTTGACAGTGTGGTTGAAAAGACAAAGAGGCATATGTGAGTCAGACACAGTTGAAAAGTCTGGCTTGGTCAAAATGCATCCCCATGTGCTGTATGTGATTCATAAGGCCCATCCCATGGCATGCGGATGACTTGAGGAAACTCATGTGCTGCTCCTAACACATCATTTCTTGGTAGATGACTAGTGACCACAGAGCATAGGGATTCAGTGCAGGAAGGAGCTGAGTCAGCATCAGAGGAGCTCTCATAGCTTCATATGTCCTCATTATGAAATGCAACTGAAGAGAGATGACAGTACCGTGAACAGTATTGTTGGGTGCAAAGTATTACCATGAGGGACAGCAGTTGGCTGTGAAGGGAAAGAGCCATATTTTATAGAGATTCAGAGATCAAGATGAGCCTACTGGATAAATTTACCATCCCAAGAGGAACAACCAGGCTTTATGTCCTTCCATGTGATGCTATATGAATTCACAGCACCTTCTATCAAGTATTCTTGCCAAAGGAGAATGTCAAGCCTTAGAGCTGGAGAAAAATGGAGATAAGTGCAGAATAAGGGACATTTTTATAGGGCACCTGATATGTCTTGGATACATGCAATATAAAAATCAAATAGAAGAGATTAACTTCAGAGATACAGTATGTCAGTGACATAGAGTGGACTTTGTATCTTGATTCAAACAAATCTACTCTAAGTGGGGAAGATATTAAGGTGGACTATGTATTATGTCATAGTAAGAAATTACTGCCAAATTTGTTAGATATGATATTATTATTCGTTATGGTCAGCCTTTTCATCACCATGACCAAAAGACCTGACAAGAACAATTTCAAAGCAGGAAAATTTTATTTGGGTCATGGTTTCAGAGGTTTCAGTTCATAGTCAGTTGACTCCATTGTTCTGGATCCCAGATGAGGCAGAACATCATGGCGGAAGGGTGTGGAGGAGGAAAATAGCTCAGGACATAGCAATCGGGAAGGGAAAGAAAGAGATCTACTCAACAGGAACAAAATATAACCCCGAAAGACTCCCCCTCCAGTGACCTGCACCTCCAACTACACACTACCTGCCTATAGACTTAAAATAGATAAATTCCTAAATATTAATTCTCAAAAATAAGTAACTGTGATTCTTTCCCTGAGTAAGGTTTAAGAATTAATTTGTCCACATCCATTAAAAAGGGGCAAAATGTTCTCAGGGGCCACATGTGATAACCAAAATCAGACCTCATCATATACTACTAGTAGAAAATAATTTGATTCAGCATCTGGGGAGGGCAATTTGGCAAAAACAACCCCAGTACCAATACACTTACTTAGCTACCATTCTAGCTTCTAGGAATTATCCTTTGAACACATACAAAGCTATTGCTATGAAGTGTTCATCGACATTCACCACAACAGTATTTTAATAGCAAATAACTGAAAGGACCCCAATTGTTTACCAATAGGAAACTGGTTAAAGAGATTACCACTATCCAGGAAAAGGAATATTAATCAGCTCTTGCAACTAACATAAAAGATCCAAATTGCCAACGTGGAAGTATTTTTAAGATATGTGAAATTTTAAAAACTGGTACAGAAAACTATGAAACCATTTGGAGTCTTAAAAAAAATCTAGAAGCATACAGGCAATGAATAACAATATTTACCTTTGAGGTAAAGTATTGGCAGGAAAGAAGGTTGAATTTTTTACTTTATACACTTAAACATTTACCATGGTCTTATTTAAATTTGTATTTAAAAAAGGAAAGGAAAACATCTAAACAGAATTATATGTCCCATGTGCTGAGAAAATTCATCTTAAAAATGTAATTAGGAAGGTGATTCTGTTAGGGAAAAATGTATAAACCAAAGCCATTTTTAAAATTTGTAAATTACAAAGTGTTTTAGGAAGAGCAATTATTCCTTCTATAGTGTTGGTAAATTATGCAAAATTATATGAAACTCTGAAAGTACTTGGAACTCATCAAACAATGTTATATAAAAGATGAAATTTTACTGTTTTTTAAAATATTGTTTAATTACACATGGACACAATATCTTTATTTTGTTTATTTATTTTTATGTGGTGCTGAGGATTGAAACCAGTGCCCCACATGTGTGAGGCAAGCGCTCTGCAACTGAGCCACAACCCTAGCCCCGAAATTTTACTGTTTTTCAAGTGCAAGTCCTAGCTGAGAAAACACTGGAGAAATATTTCAGTTTATCTACCATGGAAATAAAATTAGCTTTAACTAAACATTAGCCTTCTGAATCTTAAAATAGGATAGTGTTAGTGGCACCTACCATATTTCTACATTCATCATCTCATTGATCTCACATTAACTTTGCAGGACAGGTGGTATCTACCCCAATCTTCACATGGGGAAACTGACGCTAGGGGTATAAATCAACTTGCTCAAAGTCACACAAAGTAAATGAAAAGTCAAGAACCCATGGCAGCTCATTTGGTTCGCCCTGCCCTCCTCCATCTTCATTATTTGGGGAACAACAAAGAGGGTAGAGGAAGTCATTTGGTCTTTGACTCTTGCCTTTCTTTATTTCTTGTTTTGTTTTTTTTTTTTTTTTTTTGCAACTAGCTGTGCTTTTTTACCCATTATTTCATCCTAGGAGAAGACTCTTAATGGAAAGCTTCACCAGGTGTCCAGGATTATGGAGAATTTATTAGCTGTATTTTCTTGGTGTTTTCAGTAAGACAGAGAATTGACAGCTCTTGCGTCTTCTTTTTCAGATATTGTGGATGCTTTATCAGATCCAAAGAAATTTCTCTCAATTACAGAAAAGAGAGCAGACCAAATGAGAGCTATGGGCATTGAAACTGTAAGTAGACATGGTTGATTAGATATAGTAAGGTGGGGAGTTTGGTCACCAAACTGTGATTACAAAAGCAAGACAAAGTAATACATTATTGAAGAAGATTTAAAGGGGGTTTTAAAACTGAGCTTATTGATTTCCTAATAGTTTCAAGGGTCTACAACAATACAGGCTATTGAGTAAAATGTGGCCACCATCAGAAAAAGCCACTTCTATGATAGTAGCTTAGCACATGTGAGGACCCCTGCCCCATTAGAAATGAATTGGAAAATATCTGTGATGATATTAGAGCAATTTACAATATAAAATGCTTTTGAAGAACTAACTAACCCAATTCAGTGAATGAATGAAGACAGCATTTGTCTTCACTTTTAACCTTTTAACTTTTAACTTTAACCCTTGTATCAATGCCTCCCATTCCAATTCATGCTTTGTTGATTCTTTTATTTGTAAATGTTTTATTTACCAAACTCCTCCATTTGGAGTAGAAGCAACCCTCTCTCCAGGAGCTGGAAAGGTGTTCCATTATCTTTCCTTGTCTCCATCCTTTGGCTAATGCCTAAGGAATCCACATCTTCTCTACTCCTCCCAGGCAAAGACCCTTTCAGAGAGTAAAACCCCAGGGCAGGGAAACAGGAGAGGCTGAGGCTAGATGGAATCCACTAAAACAATGTGTAAGATATTAAATCTTGGGTGACATTCATTTGGGTCAGTCTGAATGTTTTTGTTCCAGAGTGACATAGCTGATGTGCCCAGCGACACTTCCAAGAACGACAAGAAAGGAAAGGCCAACCCAGCCAAAGCCAATGTGACCCCTCAGAGTAGCTCCGAGCTCAGACCCACCACCACAGCCGCCCTGGGCCCCGGCGTGGAAGCCAAGAAAGGTGCAGTAGAGTTGTGGGGCTCCTTACCTCTTCTGGCAATTGGAGCTGCTATTAAAATTGTCTTTCATAAGGGGATTTAGAATCACTAATTTTGCCAGTTTTCACTTGATCTTAAAACTGCAAAGGAGCACATTTTCTTATGGATTGGACAAAGCACTTAATTTCCCTGTTTAATAGGGGGTGAAAATTGGGCACAGTGGTGCACACCTGTAATCCCAGTGCCTCTGGAGGCTGAGACAGAAGGATCAAGAGTTCAAAACCAGCCTTAGCAAAAGCAAGGCACTTTCATTCTAATTGGCTAGACTGCTATTCTGATTCAATGGTGCTCATCCTACACTGATAATTAAACATTTTAAATATCCTCCTTGACCTTGAATCATTTAGGACAGTCACTCTCCTTACAGCAATAAGAATATTTATTTTACCTTATGGATTCTTACTGTCAGTTTTGTTTATTCATTTATGCATGAATTCAGTGTCCTCAATATAAGGAAATCAAGTTTTTTTTACACTTATGTACACACAGTGCTGCAGTTAAAGGTAAGAAGTGACAGACTTTTCCAATCCAAAGCAATGTAGCAATTTAGTGGGAAACTGTGCATTGAGCTTTGGGAAACAAATTAGAAAATGAGAAGGCACAAAGTATCTCAGTTTTGCCCTGGTCCTCCAGCTGTTTGTCTGTTCTTTCTTGAAAAGAACATGGAGCAATGTAATGACACAGGCTTTGGGCATTGCATACTGGCCCTGGTCATTATGAACATTAGCCACTCAGTCAGAGATGGACAGTAGAAAATGAGGGAGCTGTGTTAAATAAAGTTCTTGTCTCACACCTACCAATACATAAAGACATTAGAAATTATAGGGTGTTAGGTGGCCTGAGAAAGAGTGTGACCAACTTAAGACAGCCGTGATTCTTGTTCCAGAGGGAACATGCTTGTGTTTAGAGCTGCTTTACCTTGGTTCCCAAGAAGACTGCATTTGAAGGAGCCAAGCAGCTGTCACTCTGCTCTAGTCTTCCCCATGGATGCTCTGACAAGAAGGGTCTCCCTATTGTTCATCTGGGCAGCTTACTCAGGACACCTGCAAGTGGGGAGGAGGGTAAGGTCCCAGTTGAGCTGGACCTTAAAACATAGATCTGATTCAAATGGAAAGTTTTAGAAGGATGGAGAAGCCCAGAGAAGGCAGCCTGGGCAGGAACGAGATGGAAAGCAATTCAGTGCAGGGAAAGAGGGCACAGGCAATGCTAATAGGTCATGGCAAGCTTTCTTCCTGGTCTGGAAAGGTTTCTTGGATCACCCCAATAAGGAGATGGGGCACAGCAATGAATGAAGAATTTTAAGAAGATTAGTACTGTCTTGGCAGAAGAATTAATTGAAAGGGCGAGATGCTAAGATTCATTAAGAATCATGCTCTGTCACAGCATATACCGTGTTATATTTATAGAGTGTTAAAAACCAGAGAAAAAGGTTTACAGGTGAGACCCACCTCATCATCAGTGTGTTTCTGGGACCATGTCTAAGAAGGGTTAAGCAGCCTTTCTTCTTAGAAAGGAGGTGGCTAATGAAAGAATGACAGTGGAAAAGGAGGGCCTGGATAGAGCTAGGAGTAGTCAGAAGGAGAAAAAGAAAGGGAAGGAAGAATAGGAAGGAAAAATGGGTAAAAAGAAAGAGAAGGAAGAATAGGAAGGAAGAATAGCTTGAATATGAGCCTTAGGGAGGGAAAGGGTCAGTGAAAACTCAGAGACTTCAAGGCGAGGTCCCAGAGCTGGATAGTAAGCAAAGTAGAGTTGTTAAGAGGAGGAACTGTTTTTGAGAGTCATTGAGAAGAGGAAAATAATTCTGATTCTGAACATCTGTAAGTTCAAGCTGTTGCTGATACATCTGGGAAGAAACGTGATAGTAAATCTGTGGTAGATTAAGAGGAGGAAGGAGGGACAGATCAAGTGGAGGGGTGATAAGAATAGTTAGGCAGAATAAATAGAAAATAGACAGAAAAAGATAAATTTAAAAGAAGAAATAGTTCTCAGTGCTTTATGTAAATATACATAAAGCTGAAATTTTAAAAAAAAACAATGAATAGAAGGAAGATATAGAGAATAGAGGAAAGGGAAGTGGAGAAAAGAGGAGTGGGGGGAAAGAGGAAATACTGGGGACTGAGGTGGAGCAAATTACACTGCATGCTTGTATGATTACGTCTAAATGAACCCCAATGTTATGTATAACTAAAGGCAGTAATAAAAAAATAATACAAAAACAGAAGAATTCGTTTTGAGAAGAAATTATGGACAGGACTCAGGAACTTATAATAAAATAAATTACTATGGAGCCAGAGACACTTGGATGATGAGGGTGGGAACCTGGCTTTAAAAAAAAAACCTTGATATGGCATAAGACATGGAATGCCAGCTCTGGTGGACCACTGGTGTTGTCAGTAGGAACTGAGGAAGAGAAACAGAAGAAAAAAACAAAAGAGAGGTGCTGGTGAAACAAGGCCCTGAGAAAAATCCCATGTGGCAAGGGCATGGTGTACAGCCGAGTGGATTCCTCTCCTCTCCAAAGGTGCGAGGTGCTGGCTGGGAGGTTCTCAGAGTGCTTCTCCTGGATTTGCAGTGACTGCACCCATGCTGCTTCATAACCTTTTCCATTTTAAAGACAAAGAATTAAAAAGAAATTACTCAGTTCCTAGTTAATTTTCAAATTAGGGATTGAGAGAAAACAGGTGATTTTAGAGGAACTATGTTGATAAGAATGAAACTTTATATAGTGGAAATTCAATTAGCCAGAATCTTTGGAGCCTGAAATGTGCTACTTGACCTACTTTCCTACCAGAGAATCCTGTAATTGCCCACCATCCAAGACAGAGACTTGAAGCCACTTGTGGCTTTTTAATGTATTTAATTTCATTTAAGCTTGAGAATTAAACCTTGAGTTTCTTATTCACACTTGCAATATTTTAGGTGCTCAGGAGCCACACATGTAGGTGGTGGCTCTCTATTGGACACCTCGCACATAGGTGTCCATTGTCATCAAAAATTTCTACCCATGGCTGGGGTTGTAGTTCAGTGGTGGAACACTTGACTCGCACGTGTGAGACACTGATCCTCAGTACCACATAAAAATAAGTAAAGTAAAGGTATTGTGTCCATCTACAACTAAAAAAAAAAAAGAAAAAATTGTAAAAGTTTTACTGATCACACTGCTGTAGGCAAATAGATAGAACTGAGTATATACAGTTTCCTTATCTGTAAAATGTGTGTTTCTTTGTTCTAATTAGATCATATATAGGAACCAAAACTTTTACAAGATATTTGTGTCTTTCTGAAACAGTGTACAAATGTTATTGAGGGAGGTGTAAGTTTTTGCAGGTTCCTACTTCTCAATATTTAGAAAAAAGAAAATCTAGTCATCTGGGTCAAGATCATATAGTAGTTGGTAGATCTCTGAAGGATCTTATATGCCTCCCAAATCCTGCATATTCCTTTTATAGGCTACAGAACTGAGACTCAAGGGTAAAGAGCTATTAGCTGTGCCAGGATTCAGTTCCCTGCCCTATACCACCTTTTCACTTACTCTCTGCCAAAAAGCAGGAAGGTGGCTTGTGATATCAGACACAAGACATCAGAGAGGGACCCCACAAACCCTTCACACTCCTCTCCTAAAATGTTATAGATGCCAACCCTGATTTCTCTCTATCAAGACTCTGTCTCTGCAGCCTTCCCACCCTCATACTGGATGTGCAAATCTTAAAATGAGCCAAGCTGGAGAAATACTGGCCTGGGACTTGATGCTGGATGTTTCTTGAATGTATCCTACCCTGGCCTTTGGGATTCTAATGAAAATCAATTACAGTGCATAGGACACATTCATTTTGTTGGCCCCAAATGAAAATCTGTGAACAGAAACCACTAAGGATTCATATTCTTCTGCAATGGTGGTTGCCATAACAACACCTGGGCTAGCTTTACTCAGATAGTTGGCTGACTTATTGCATTACTGGGGGTTCTAATGGCAGCATCCTGTTATACAATAATTTTCATTATGTCCTGTATGTTGCTTCACTCTATAGTTACTAACGTACAAAGATGAAATTTGTTAAAAGAATGATACTGAAAAAAAAAAAGCATTTTGTTCTTTGATGATGATTAAGTTTGGGAATAGCGTTGGGAGTTAGTTGACTGATATTATATGTCTTGAAATGCAGAAGATTAAAGTAACTGTAATAGATGACATTGTACCTGATCAGATCCCTTTTTAGAGTTGCTTAGCCCATCCACCAGCTGCTAAGAATGTTGACTTTAGTTGCTTCTTCTCCAGAAATTTGCCCAAACCATGGGAGTTCTCTTACCTGAAAGGTTTTATAAAACCTCTGAAGCTCTCAGCTGACTCATCTGAAGTCACAAAAGCCCACCTTCCTTTCATCCTGGTAGAGTGACTCTCAAGAGTGCCATTTATACATAGGATCAGGCTGAGAGTGCATTTCTGCTAGAAGTACACCCTGTTTCTTCCTGTGCCCTATCCTCCCTCTTTCTCTCTCCCTTTTGGATTTCTCCTGAGAGTCTACCATCAGTATGTCATGTGCACAGAAATCTTGTTTGTGAGAAGGAGACTTCTCAGGCTCTTCTTGTAGGGAGCCTAAGACACTAATCATTTCAATGGTCTATTTAAATGCTGTATCATAGGAATTTAAGGTGTTCATATCCATAACATTACATGTAATTCTGCTTCAAAGTCATTAGATAAGTTTTCAAATCTGTAAATTTCAGATGAACAGTTATCCTTTCTGATTTTTAATATGCACAGTAACTTTTAATGACTTTTTTTAGGCATTGAACTTATCCCTCAAGTGAGGATAGAAGATTTAAAGCAGATGAAGGTAATTGGACCATTTTGCAGACACTCTTGTATTATGCATGTTGGTAAAACCAAAATATTTTTGTTTCTCTCCAATTGCAATCATTCTGACTACAAAACATACACACGCACACACAACTTATTTTGGATTCTCTTCCCCCCCCCCCACCCAACAGGCTTACTTGAAGCATTTAAAGAAACAACAGAAAGAGCTAAATTCTTTAAAGAAGAAACATGCAAAGGTACAATGTCTTTTGTGTGCATGTGGGTGTTTAATTTCATTGGCTTTCTTTTTGTGTTTCACTTTGATGAAAACCTATAGCTTCTATTTTGTGTTATGTATGGAACAGTTATTCATAGACAAAAGCACTACTTAGGAGCTCATCCTAGCTAACCAGAACAGCAGTATCTTCCTTTTAACTGATCTGCAATGGAATTGCAATATAGAATCCATTAGGGTTCCATTGTCACTGCTTTGTAGCCTGCATTTTTAACAATTATTTAAAAAATGTAATGAAGCTTCACCCATTTCAAAATTCTTCCACTAATAATATAACTTTTAAAATCTTGGGAGAACAGTTATATAAAACATTTGGTGACCGCCTGACTGTCGATGACTAGCTCACACGATGGCTGTAGGTTATCTTAATTCCCTGGGTCTGATAGTTCAGCACACACTGTGTGGAGGAAGAAGCTAGTAAGCTCTGTACTTCCTACCTCAACACCTGGAGAGGGAACACTTCTCATTTCCCCAACTCAGGGTTATATAAGCCCTGCTCAGGAGCCTACTTCTGAAACATATTTATTTTTCCTTTTAACCCATAAGAAATCTTTTTGGCAATGATTGGGAGAAATTGTAAGGGTCGGTTGCAAGTTTAAGAGAACATCTGTAGGTGGGCCCAAGAATTCTCCAGGTGTTGAAAAATATCCCAGCTCACAAACAAGATCCTTTTTTCCATTCTTCCCTCACAAAGAAGGGAGAAAAAATGCAGTATCATTTTCCTTTCTAAACTGTGTAACACGTGCTGCTGCGGCTTCTGCTGGGAGGACAGTGTATGCCCTTTTCTGTGAAGGGCAATAAGAGCAAAAGAAACATCATTTTTTTAATCTTTTTTTTTGTTTGGATATACATGACAGTAGGGTGTATATTGACATATTATACATACATGTGGTGCAACCCATTACAATTTCGATCCCATTCTTGTGGTTGAACATGATGTGGAGTTACACTGATCATGTATTCATATGTGAGCATGGAAAAGTTATATCAGATTCATTCCCATCCCCTCCCCCCTCATTCCCCTTTGTCTAATCAAAAGAATTTCTATACATCCCGTCTCTACCCTCCATTGTTATGGGTTAATATTCACCTATCAGAGAGAACATGTCCATCTTTGGTTTGGGAGGACTGGCTTATTTCAATTAACATGATATTCGCCAGTTCCATCCATTTACTGGTAAATGCCATAATTTCATTATTCTTTATAGCTGAGTAATATTCTATTGTGTATATATACCACTTTTTCTTTATCTATTTATCTGATGAAGGGCACCTAAGTTGGTTCTGTAGCTTACCTTTTGTGAATTGAGCTGCTATTAACATTGGTGTGGCTGTGTCACTGTAGTATGCTGATTTTAAGTCATTTGAGTATATACCGAGGAGTGGGATAGCTGGGTCAAATGGTGGTTCCATTCCAAGTTTTCTAAGGAATTTCCATACTGCCTTCCAGAGTGGTTGCACCAATTTGCAGTCCCACCAGCAATATATGAGTGAACCTTTTTCCCTACATCCTCATCAACAGTTATTGTTACTTTTATTCTTGATAATTGCCATTCTGACTGGAGTGAGATGGAATCTCAGAGTGGTTTTAATTTGCCTTTCTCTAATTGCTAGAGATTTTGAATATTTTTTCATATTTTTTTAAATTTATTTGTTTATTTATTTTAATAAACTATATAAGACAGCAGAATGCATTTTGATTCATTGTACACAATTGCAGCACAACTGTTCATTTCTCTGGTTATACATGATGTAGCATTGTTCAGTCATACATGTACCTAGGGTAATGATGTCCATCCATCTCATTCCACTATCTTTCCTGCCCCCATACCCCTTCTCCTTACCTCCCCTCCCTCCCCCCTTTGCCCAATCAAATTTCCTCCATTTTTTTTTCCATGCCCCCTCACATTATGGATCAGCATCCACTTGTCAGAAAGAACATTTGGCCTTTTTGACCATTCATATTTCTTCCGTGACATGCCTGTTCAGTCAGTTCCTTTGATGATTATTGATTGAGTTATTTGGGGTTTTGGATGTTAAGTTTTTGAGTTCTTTGTATATCCTGAAGATTAAAGCATTAAAGATTTTCTGCCATTTCTCTAGGCTCTCTCTTCACATTCTTGATTGTTTCCTTTGCTGTGAAGAAACTTTTTAGTTTGAATCCATCCCATTTATTGATTCTTTTTTTTTTTTTTCACTTTTGTTTTCTTTTTTTTTTTTTTCCATTTATTGATTCTTGATTTTAATTCTTGTTCTTTAGGAGTTTTATTGAGGAAGTCTATTCCTGAGCCGATATGATGGAGAGTTGGACCTACTGTTTTCTTCTAGTAGACACAAGGTTTCTGGTCTAATGCATAAGTCCTTTATCCACTTTGGATGGATTTTTGTGCAGAGTGAGATATAGGGGTTCATTTTTTACTTTGAAATGACTTCTGAGTCACTTTAAAATAACCTTGCAATTCCATTCTTTATACTTACAAAGAATTCCATTCTTTATACTTATCCCAAGCTTCACCCCAAGGCATGCCCTGTAGTCCTGGGCTTGAACAGTATACTGCTGACTCACTCTAGATATTAAGATGCAAAATATATGGCCTGAAAGCCCATCACTTCTTTGAGAATTTTTTCTCATTTGCAGTTAGGCCTAATCATGGCCTATTAATGTTCCCTATTAGTGAATCAATGGTTCAGCAAATTTGCTGACACAGAGGTCACTTCAAATACCTGAGTTCCTAAATTCATGAGCAATTCCATTCAGTGGATTTCCTCTCCTTGCCCATTTGGGAAATACTGAATATGTTTTTTTAAGTGTGGGGCTCTTAGAGACAGAGATGTTTAAAGTAAGGATTTCAATTTTGTGGCATATTTGCAATAAATAGAGTATGGAAAAGCAATAGAGAGAGAAGAAAGGAAATAAGAGAGAATACAAGTGAAAAGATTTTAATAATTAGGAATGAAGTTGATGCCCAAGTGCCACAGCATTATGTAACAGATTTCCCTTGCATTTAAGGTGGATTTCTGTCATTGAGAATGCATCTCAGTGACCTTTGGCATATTTAGGTAGGTAAATTTTTTTGGCTTCATTTAATATTTCCTTGAAGCATGGCCAGGAAATATACTGTGACTGATAATAATAACAACAGTTACAACAGCTACAATTTTTCCATGTTTTCCAGATGCCAAACTAGTACATTATGTGCATTGTCTCAATCAATGAGCCTTCGTTTGCACTTTAGGAAATTAAGGACTAGTGAGTTTGAGCAATTTAACTAATGTTTTAGAGTTAAGGAGCAAGAGAGCTGGTAATTGAACCCAAATCGTCTAAGTCTAGAACTCATACTCTTTATTTCCTTTTTATTTTTTTTGGTACTGGAGATTGAACCCAGGGACACTTAATCACTAAAGTACATTCTTAGTTCTTTTTATTTTTTTATTTTTTTATTTTGAGATAGTGTCTTGCTAAGTTGCTTAAGACCTCACCAAATTTCTGTGAACTTGGAATCCTCCTACCTCACCTCCTGAGTCACTAGGTATATATGCACCTCTATGCCTGACTTTATTGCATTATTCTGTGTAGGATATTGGATGCTTCACAGAATGAACAAGTCCACTCTCACTGGGTCAAATGCAGTGACAACACATGGGATATTAAGGAAATTCCCTATTTACTTGGACAGTGTTGATGTACTAGTTATCTTGATGGTTACTGAGGAAGAATGTGCCTCAGTTCTTTTTGAGTTGACCTACATCATACATACAGTCACCTATTGATTCTCTTGTCTTAACTTTGAGTCAAACTGAGTCCCAACTGACTCAGGTCATTTCACAGGCTTATCTGTTTAATCACATAACTGCAAAGATGGGAAACTTTTTTCCTGAGAGACCATTTATAAGTAACAGTGGGTCTTTCCTTCCACCTCAAATGCCTTGGGCTTCATTCCATTCATTTCCTTCTCCCAGATTAGGAGGAAAATATTAATCTCATTCATCAGCCAGTAGGTCCCAAATGACTAGATGGTTCTAAGCTGCCCTCATTTGCAGGAAATAATCTGCAGCTTATTCAAGTCCCCTTATTATAACAGGAAATACAAGATTTTAAATGTCCCCAAATGCTGCTGTCTGAATTTATGTGGACTTTCATAACACTTTTACTGTGCACTTTTGGGGAGGAAGCTTTAGCTCTGTTACTTATAGAGCCAAAGTGCCACGATGGTAGAACTTATTTGCTCCTTTTTAGAATGCTTTTCAGAAGCATTTCTGAACAAGTAAATGCATTTCACCTGTCTTTCATATCCTTTTACACTTCAGAAGTCAAAGGCATAAGTGTGATTATAAACTTATGAATGAATTTTGTCTCCCACTTTAAATATACCAGGGATCCAGTTTTTTATCCAGCTTGTGTTGGCAGTATAATTTATGAAATCTGAACTCTAGAGTCTTTTGTATAAACTATTATGACTAATAAAGCTAATATTTATTTAATGCCACTTTTGTGTCACATATTTTATATACATTCTTAAAACCTCACAATATTTCTGAAACCTAAAATAATACTCTCCAAATTTTAGACATGAATGAAATGAAATTCAGAGAAGGGAAGTCTCTTACCCAGAACAATATAACTAGTTAAATGCTGATTAAAACCTGTTTGCATAATTCTTAACATCATATCTTTACCACTTATCACATTGTCTATTTTTATTTTAAAAAAAAAGGATTTGGTCTCTTTTGGTTGTCTAAGGGCTTTGTAAATCATTGTTGTCCGATAATTGAACCTTCTTGTCTATAGATATTCTGTATTTTTTTCAGTCCATATTATTTTCTTAAGATTTTCCACTGTTTCATCTAATCCAACTTCTAAGATGAAGAATATATATATTTACTTGTCTATATATACTGAGGCCTACTTGCTAATATGCTTGTCTTGCACACACAAAAAATGAAAAAGTAGTGAAGGACAATGTGAAGATGCAGCAAATCTGTTACCATTGGGACATGCTGGTACCGAATCTCCTTTTGACCTGTTTAACCTAACATGCATTTTTCTGTCAGCATGTTTTTAAATGGTAATACTAGCTAATACATATTGATGTCTATATAAGCACTTACTCTCAGGTATCCTTGTAACAATTATATAAAGGGGAACTATAACTATATTAACTTGTATCAGTTAGCTTTTGCTGGGTAACAAACCATGCTGAAACACAGTGACAAACAACCATTACAATATTGCTTGCAATATTATGGGCCAGTGGTTTGGGCTGGCTTCAGCTGGATGACCCCTCTGGTCTTAGCTGGATTCATTATGTGTCTGCTGTCACTGTCAACATGACAGGTAATGGGCAGACAGTCAGCTGGCTAATTTAGGAAGGCCTCTGCTAAACCATTTCCTCTCTGTGGTCCAAGCTTGTTCACATGGCAAAGGTCCCAAGAGACCAAGAAGAACAGGCAAGTTTTCTTGATGCCTCAGCTCAGACTGGCACACCATCCTCCTTGGCTAAAGCAAGTCATACATCTGGCCTACATATAAAGGATGAGAACTCTACCTCTTGACAGGTGGCAAAGTCATAATGTAAAGCAGGGTATATTGAGAGAAGAAAATAGTTATGACTGTTTTTGCAGATAGTCAACCATGACTCCTTGGGAGGACGAGCAAGGGTCATTTTCATTAAGAGAAGGGCATGCTTTTCAACTTTTTAAGGTGATCCGATCCTTAGAGCAAAAGGATGGACAGAGGAGATCGTTTATGCTTAACGGAAGCACACCTTGACTAAATCACCTAATTTTTAAAATGGTGAAGAAAGGATTTAAACCAAATTCAGTCTGACTGGAGAACCCAAGCTCTTAGCCACTATGCTTAATGCTTTTGAATTCTTCCACATTAATTTCTCTTTCCAAACATCATCTTCTTGATGGCCTTAGCTACAGATTTTTAAGAGCAGTCAAGAGACTTTGGGCACAAATATCTCAGCTTCTTTTGGAACTAGTTTTGCAACATCTGATTGTTGGGCCAAGAGCCAAAGTCCTCACAAAAATGCAAAACCTTATGTCCAACACAGACCTAATTATCATCTCCAAGGTGAGATCTGAGGATGCATTTTGAATACTCTTCTCTCCTGTGTACACTGTTATTTTGAAAACTGCCTGTGGGAACCCTGTTTAGCACTCTTTACTATCCTTCAGCCTCTAATTGCAAACTCCACTGATGGCCTGCAGGATGCAGACCATATCTTCTTAAGGAAACATAGCCTTCTTTACCCTGTTGTCAAGCAATGGTGAGAATAAATTCTCCCAGTCTTTCTGTAAAAGTCTACAACTCATTCATAATAGTTTTGAGGCTACCTAAGTGGAGCTAAGGATCACCACCCCAAAACCCTGGTTATGAAATTACCTACTGAGCAAAGATGAAAGCCCAGGCAGCACTCTCCTAAGAGCTGTGCCCATGGTTCAGCCTTGGCACTTTGGAGCTAAGAGCATGGACCAGTATTGACACCATCTTCAGTGACTATAGGGAGATCTCTTCTCTTTCACATGTCAATATAGGTAAATTCCACTCCTGGGGCTGGTAGCTCAGTGGCAGAGCACTTTGCCTAGCACGTGTGAGGCCTGGGTTGGATCCTCAGCAGCACCACATAAAATTAAACAAATAAATAAAAATTAATGAATAAATAAATATTCTGGCCATCTACCAAAAAAAAAATTAAATAACAATAATTCCACTTCTTTTCAGGCCTAAAGGGAAATAGACCATCCATGAACTAAATCTCAAGTGATTTAAGAATCCAATAGGGTGTTTATTTCCAAACTTGAAGGTTAACTACAGGATGAAGATAGAATACTGGAGCAAACATGAGACTACCATTTGCAAATGAAAGCGGCCTGTGATCTCTTGATAGAATACTGAGAAGGCAGGAATAATGACCATTAGAGTCCCAAATGACATAAAGATGTTCATTAAAACCTCTATGTTTTGAAAAAAGGTAATGGTCAATTGCTTTTGATCCTCTGAATACAGCTGGTAATCTAACTCCTACTTGTCTCTCACTTTCTAGAACAATCTATTCAATTTGAACCAGAAACTAGGATAATGGTTTTCATGTGTCCAATAGATGAGACGTGCATAAAGCAGAACTAAACAACAGTAATTCCACCTGAACCCATGACTCCTTGGGGTCCTGAGCAAGGGTCATTTTCATTAAGAGAAGGGCATGCTTTTCAACTTTTTAAGATGATCAGATCCTTAGAGCAAAAAAATTAAAACCCAAAGCTAGGTGAATATCTGCAATAACATGTTAGGGGAAAAAAACTGCAATTCAAAGGCTACAGGAGTCAGGCAGGAATTAACTAAAGGAAGTTGACCAGGTCTAAACTCAAGAAAGGTAAGAAATGCTCATCCATGTTCAAGAACATGTGAGACTCATCTCCTACAATTGGTGTCTCAGAGTATATGGGCCAATTGGGTTTTCTAACAAAGAATCGTAAAATCTTATACATGAATTT
The DNA here is from genome assembly GCF_021218885.2 of Marmota monax. Classification (NCBI taxonomy): domain Eukaryota; kingdom Metazoa; phylum Chordata; class Mammalia; order Rodentia; family Sciuridae; genus Marmota; species Marmota monax. Next base: position 4,371,588 of record NW_026695222.1, on the reverse strand, counting down.
CCTGCTCTTTTAATATTGGCCTCTAATTCAGTATCTTCTTGAAACACTATGTAGGTCACAAACACACACACACACACACAAAAAAAAAACAACAAACAAACAAAAAAAACAAAACAAAAAAACCTAAAAATGATACCTGCAGGCTGGATGCAACCCTTGGGCTACCAGTATCAACTTTAAATGAGTCAAATAAAATACCCAAGAAACCTACTAAAATCTGCCATTCCTATAAAGCTTCTGGTGGAAAAATTTGATTTTTGCTATGAAAGACTGCTCATGAACTTCTCAACTGAAATTCATGCTAAGACCTCAAGAACTGTTAGGAAACTGAAAGGGACAAAGACACAGAAGCCACCCACAGTCAGCCTGTTGGTTATCTCCAAGTTGCATGCTGAGTTACCATGAGTTAACTCAGATTTTTAGTGCTATCCATGGTGTGATAATTCACCTCCATAGTGACATGGGTCACAGGGATGAATGGCAGCAGTAAATTTCTTAAAAGATGAATTTTCTTTTCTTAACTTGAATGAGAAACATATACAAATTTTGCCAAAAGTTATACATATTTCTCCTCCACGTATATCTCAATTAAAATTAATTTTGGTATTCTCGACCTGAATGAATGAAAAACAATTATGATTCTTTGATAATGTCTTATATTTCATTAAGGTACAAAAGACTAAAATAAATGATAGAATATTTTTGAGCTAAAATGGGCTTAGAGAACATTTTCTTGCTCCTTGAACATATAGAGTGGGAAGTTGAGGCTTGACCCAGAGTCAAATGGCAATTAATAATTAGGATCCCTCTTTCTTGATAAAAAAAAAGTGTTGTCTAGGGACCAAATCATCCTGGAACACTTCAGTAATCCCTGCCTACCACATAAGAGTAGAGTTTTGAGTCCAGAGAGAAACACAGAGGTAATTTTTTAGGACCAGTTTTCTTCTTAACTTCTGTTAACCATAATTACTTTAATTCAATATTATTCTAATTTTTAAAATTATTTATACATACATTAGCTAAACTTAATTTTTTAGACTTACAAAATTAATCATACTAATCAACCATAATGACTTCCAAATCTTAGAGGACTAGTAATGGAACATTTTAATAAGAGTTTTGCCCTCCACCCAGCCCAAGACCCTGTGAGAGTAGTTAAATATTTTCAAGAACATATCAGTGGGCTAAGCTTGCAGGAAAGATTTTTTTATTAAATTAATCTGATTCCCAAGTCACTCTCAGTATATCATCATGGGTATTGAGTAGTATAAATAGATTTATATGTCATTGTATTTTGAGTAGGGTATAATAGGCATTTGAAATATGATTTATATTAGATTTACTTAGAACCCTAACAACCCTATAAAGTGTGTATCACTATCCCAATTATGAAGGTGAACAGACTTGTTCCACAACTTGAGACTGAGAAATCTATATTCTTAACCCACTTAATGCCAGTTTGTAGAAGCTCTCACTGAAGTGTGTTTATAACACAAAGGTATACACATTGCCAATATAGCAATATTAAGGGTTGTCCCAAGTACAAATTAAACAAGACAGTATTGCATATAACAATCTGACCCTAAATCCACAGAAAGATAACATCACTTTTGTGCCCATTAAGTTCCTTTTCTTGGAACCTTCCAGCCAGCACCAACCTCCTCCCCTTCCTCTCCCAGAGACTGGCCTTGTGCATCAATGCATTTTCGTATAAATGAATTATAGATCCAGTCCTGTGTTAATTCACTAAGAGAGCTGGGGGATTAAAGTTTCATTAAAGTTAAAAATCCCTTTCCCCTTTTTATGTCATGAATCTTTAAAATAGACATCCATGCATTCAGGTTGCTTAAATTCATGCCTAACTTAGGAAGAAAATTAATTTGTTTTTAAATTGTCATTGAATTTTTAAAAAGGCAAAAGGAAATATGACTCTAGTAGTAGTTCTACAAACTTAACAACACCTGTCCATTCCAATCCAAAGTATCACCCCACTTCTTAAGAGCCAGACTAATCTATTTCATCAAATATCATTTAGAGGTGGGGGTCACTGGTGGTGCTGGTTTTTTCTGAGCTGCAAAAGAAATCTGATTTCATATAAGTCACTGGCTGTAGTTACTACCTTTCTCATTGTCCAGGAGAAAATAAGGTTTGTAGAGAAGTAGTTTCTATTTTCAAAGCATTGCTGCTTTAATTCCATGATTAAATGAAGCGGAGCGGAAAACATTTTAAACATATATAAAACTGAAGGCTAGAACTACTGAATGCTCTCATAATCCTCATGAGTATATTTGAAAAGAAAGTCAGTGAAAATACCTAGTGATGTCAATTCAGATTCAGCTGATGGGGACAGCCTGGGGTGGAACAATGCTATTCCAGGTGTTTAGAATCCATTTCACATAATTTCTTCTCTTTTGCAAAATATACATATATATATATATATTTATATATGTATATGTGTGTGTGTGTGTGTTATGTATATATATATATGTATACATGTACATATATATATAGCGGTTGCACTTTAGGGTTTGAAGACTGGCGTGTAGAAGGTACAATAGAGCAATCTCCAGGATAGCAGGATATGAATAGGTAGGAATCATATGAAAACATGAAGCAAAGACTTTGAAATGTTTGGCACTGCCCACCCTAAAGCAGGGTTGCTTTTTGAGGTCAGTGTGTTCATTAGACAGGTTGGGGCTTCCTAGCTGGGCATGCCCTGGAACAGAAAATTTGCATTGGATGAGACTGAAAGTCTATGTAGTTCTCAGACTCAATTACTTTTTCTTTGACTTTCCAAAGACCCTGCAAAAGCTGGTGAAATGATGCCAGCCCAATGGTATTAAGTACCAGCCATGATAAAAGTCCAACTCATAACAGCAAATTCTTCTTGTTCCAGGAGCACAGTACCATGCAGAAGTTACATTGCACGCAAGTTGACAAAATTGTGGCGCAGTACGACAAAGAGAAGTCCACTCATGAGAAAATCCTGGAGAAGGCAATGAAGAAGAAGGGGTAATGCTGCTTATTTTCTTCTGGAGACTTTTTCACTTTTTATATTTTACTTTTTCCCACAGTACAGCTGCTTGTTTATGCCAAGGAAGAACTTAGTGTTGGCTCAGTTTTTGTCATTAAAAAGAGCTCCTGAAAAATGAGACTCACTCATTTTTTACACCCTAGCATCCAAACAGGGCAAGGCATCAGTCCATTTAACCTTGGTTTAGGAACCTTTCTCAACAGAGGCCCTGAAACCTACTCATTCATTGTAATTAGATCTAATACAAAAAAGAAATCTTAGCCAAAAGTAATGGAAAAGAAAATACTTTTCTATTTCTGAGAATTGGTTTCACTTTTTATTTTAGGAATAATGTTAAACTTACAGAAAAGTTGCAAAAATACAGAATTATCCCCTTCTGTGCATTCCACTTCCTGTTATTTCAGTTCCTGTGGTCAACCGCAGTCCAAAAATATTAAATGAAATATTCTAGAAATAAGCCTTAAATCTAATTAACTTTCATTACAGTATATAGTTCTAATTGTTCTATTTTAATTTTAGTTACTGTTGCTGACACTTTACTGTACCTAATTTATAACTTAAATTTTATCATAGGCATGTAGGTATAGAAAACATAATACAGTTGAGTTTCGTACTATCTATAGTTCCAGGCATTCACTAGGGGTCTTGGAACTTGTTCCCTGTGGATAAGGGAGGACCACTGTAGTACAGAGAAATCCTATTATGCCCTTAAGGCAGCTTCCCCAAAAGTTCACATCTCATATAACCACAGTACAATGATCAGAGCATGAAATTCACATTGGAATAATACCACTCGTGAAACTCTATTGCTCTTTCAGGTTTCTCCAGATTTCCCAATAATTCTGTTTTTCTTTTCTGGGATCCACTCTAGAATTGCACATTGCATTTACTTTCTTCTCAGTCTCCTCCAGTCTATGAGAGTCTCTCCCTTTCAATTTGCAAGAGTTCTGCTCAGTTATTTTGTAGAATGTCTCTCCTTTTGGATTTGATGTTTTCTCATGATTGGAGGGAGGGCATGCATCTTTGGCCAGCACACCCAGAAGCGATGCTGCTTCCTTGCCAGCTCTTGATGTCAGGGGTACGTGATGATCTATCTCATTGACAGTGATGTTGATCTGGATCACTTGGTTGAAAGTGGTCTCTGATAGATTTCTACACTGCAACATGCACTGCTTTTCCCTTTACCATTAATCTGCATCTTCAGGAAGATACTGTGAGACTAACACACATTCTATTTCTCTGATGAATTATTTGAGAGGTAACTTTATATTGATTACAGCTTTATTTTCCAGAAAAATACAAATTAGACATAACTACAGAGCATTAGCATTATGCACAGTGTGCCTTTTGTTTTTGCTGTTGTTTTCACTGTGTATCACCGCAGAAGAACCAGGGCTTTGAAAACATTTCGACACGTATTTAAGTGAGTCAGGCACAGCTCATGCCTTATGTGACCATATTGGTGGTGAATATGATACATTTTGAGAAGCTGTGACTGTTTAGACTTTTGGCTACCTTAGCAGCTTTTATTTGACATATTTATTTATTTATCTATTGGCAATCTGTTTTCTTTTTTTCACATGAAATTTTTAACCAAAATGTGAAAGGGAGATAGACAGATCCAAATGATATGTTTTAAGAAGGAAATTTTGGAGAACTTTAAGGTCCTCTCCAAGAATAAGCATTTTAATTCACAAGTCAACTTTTCCCAGTAATGCCTTATGTATATTTTTAATGACTATCTTGGAATTTTTTTTAAACCAGAATCTTTATTTAGGAGATATTAGACTGGAGCATCATATCTTGTCTTTGTTAAAAAGTATTTGACAGCTTTCTAAATCAACAACACTGGCTCTAGGAAAACAAAGATGTATCTTTAGCTTGTTATTGTTCTTACTCCCAAAGGTTAAATGGAGTCAAAGTGACATTTCATAGTTTTTCCTCCTAGGACTCTTAGTGCCCTAGTCAGCCTAGTGAGTAGTCTTGGAGATCTCTCAACAAATGGATCTTGTAGACAAGATTAAAAAGGGCTTGGAATGTGTTTCAATGGTTAAGCATCCCTAGGGTCAATACCTAGGTCAAAAGAAACAAAAAATTAACTTCAAAAATTAGACATCAGATACTCTCTTCTGGAGAGCCATATTCTAAGCAGAGTTCCCGAGTGTTACTGACCATGGTATCAAGGTTGTCAAGATTATTGACTATAAACAAGTTGGGAAGACATCCAGGAATGGGGAAACTGGTTATGAAGTCGTTGGAAATTTCTTAAGCAGAATTCATTTCTGAAGCAACTTAAACCATCTGTTCGACATAGGATTTTTCAACTTTATGATGGTATGAAAACAATATGGCTGACTAGAAACCCTATTTTTTGTTGTTTTAATTAGCTACACATGAAAGTACAATGATCTTGACATATCATACATTTGAATCAAATGGGGTATAATTTCTCATTATTCTGAGTGTACAGGTTGCAGAATCACGTAGGTCATACAGTCACGTATATACATACAGCAATACTAGTGTCTGTTTTATTCTGCTGTCCTTCCTATCCCCCCTTCCTCTCCCCTCCCCTCCCATCACTTCTCTCTACCCAATCTAATGTGACACAATTCATTTTTTCCCCCTCACATCATTATACATGTAATCTATATAACAATGAGGGTCTCCTTCCTTCTTCCATGCATTTCCCCTTCTCCCTTCTTTCCCTCCCACCTCTCTTCCCTATTTAGTGGTAATCTTCTTCTCATGCTCTTCCTCCCTATCCCATTTTGAGTCACCCCCCTTATATCAGAGAAGACATTTCAGCATTGGTTTTTTTAGGGATTGGCTAACTTCACTTAGTATAATCTGCTCTAATGCCATCCATTTCCCTGCAAATGCCATGATCTTGTTATTTTTTAGTGATGAGTAATAATCCATTGTGTATAAATGCCACATTTTTTTTATCCATTCATCCATTGAAGGGCATCTAGGTTGGTTCCACAGTCTAGCTATTGTGAATTGTGCTGCTATAAACATTGATGTGGCTGTGTCCCTTGTAGTATGCTCGTTTTAGGTCTTTTGGGTATAGTCCAAGAAGGAGAATAGCTGGGTCAAATGGTGGTTCCATTCCCAGCTTAGAAATCCTACTTTGAATTTTAAATTTCAATAATTGCCTGGGCTAGCAGCTTGCCATGCTGGGCAGCAGCCACCAGACAGACACACCATCACAAGGGGAAATATTTGACTCCACAGTGAACTGTGCTAAGCCAGGATGCTTGAGAGACTAGATGAATGAGATGCATTTGCGACTTACGATGAATCTAGCAGATGTGACCCCATAATAAGTCAAGACTCACTTGTAAAAGGTTTCCTTACTTTGCCTCCTCAGTGAAGGGAATGATTGAAATGGGGCAGGGAGGATCTAAAAGTGCTCAGCAGCCGTTGCCTAATGATATGATAACTATGTCTCTCCTGTGTTTTCTACTCAGCATCTTTAAGGTAGCAGGGAAAAGATGAATGGGAAAGAACAGGAAGGATGAGATGAAGTTGAGGAAATTCAAAACTACAGAAATTATTTTATGTAGCCAGAAAATAAATGAGATGATGCAATATGTGAAAAAAGTGCAATCCTGGTTTTTAATATTATAGGAGTGCTTAGAATATGTCCCAACCTAAGACCATTGAATACCATGTATCATTGCACTTAATGTGAAAGATGTTGTCTAGAAAAAGGCAGGACAGCGTTTCAGTAATACCCAAGCTCACTGAATAACAGACTAGAAAAGAAACATACTGGGTGCCAACCCCAAAGAAGGAACGGATTTGATGAAAGATGTTGCATTTTTAGAGTAATGCATCTTTCAGAGGAATGCTCAATTAATAATATAATGAAACATTCTGACTTGGGTTGTAATAAACGAGAACATAATTGCTGAAAACAGAAGCTCAGGACTTGTTCTTGTTTTAGCATCAATATGGAAAGGAAAACATCATCATTGAAATATGCAGTAATGGTTGCTGGGAAATTGCCTAGTATCTATTTCTTACAATCGAATAAGAAGCAGAAATTACCCTGTGATGCCAAGAAAGGCTAGTTTCTTCCTCATTGGCATATATGAAAGACAAAAATCTGGCTTTACAACCAAAATGTAAGAATTAAAATTTCACTTCCAGGATAAAGACCTATTTTCCAGTTTTCATCCCAAATAATATTTTATTGAACAAATGAAAAAGAGCTTTAGGAAAAATAGGAACCAAAATGGAAACTCTGACAACAGACCCTTAACAATGAAATAATTGCTAGGTCTGGAGCATCTCTTTGTGTAGCAGTTGAATTGAGTAATCATGGTACAGATAATATTTTGTAAGGTGTGAATCTATTACTAGAAAAACTGATGCCGCCCAATGAGCCATAGCATTCCAATTTTGATGAATATATTGTCTTCATCAGAAAGCTTTGTTCCAAAGGCCCAAGGGAATTGGGAGAGATCTAATTTGTGGCATGTATTTGCAATTTTCCATTTTCAGGGGAAGTAATTGTCTCGAAATGAAAAAAGAAACAGAAATTAAAATTCAGACCCTGACATCAGATCACAAATCAAAGGTAAGGAAATGCCCATTTTTATACAGAAGATACTTGGTAGTTTTTTAAGTAGGGTACCTGATACCAATCAGAAATAATAGTAGCCTGCATCTGGTCTGAGAAGAAATGAGATCCAGAGATGGCATTTGCTGCAGATTTATTGGTTTTGAGAAGAACCACTTCATGGAACATGTTTTTGTCTTATCTATGGAAATATGCTAACAAGATTTATTTTCCCTCATTCTTAGTCCTCATGTGAAATCATACATAAAGAGACCAGAAGGAAATACTCTATAAAATACAGAAGGTAGAAGTAACAGAAAATGTATGAAAGAAAACCATCCAAATTGGATGTTGAGTACCTGTTCGATACTTACTCCATCCTGCTGTAGAAATTTGGATTGAGAAAAACCGAGAGTCAGTGTACTAAGAGATGAACATAATTCCTTATGTTTCCCCCAAGATAGGAAAAAATAAATTGAAAGACCTTACTTAAGGTTATGGGTATTTGGAGACCTAAATCCTAAGAGTCAATGAAGAGCAGAAACAGTTCTTCCAGCAATATTAAATTTACAAAAAAAAAAAAAAAATCTATGAGTCTGATAGTACTCATGTGCAGGCCTCACCTCTGGCGATTGGCTGGCTGCTGGCTGTCTTTTGCTTCTTGACCTCTCAGCTTCCATCAGACTAGCACAGGTTGCCACAGGGTGCCCAAGAAATATAAGCACTGCCCAAGCCTCTACTTGCATCATGTTGGCTCTTATCTCATTGGCTGGAGGAAGTCAGAAAGTCAGCCAAATTCAAGGATGTGGAGAAATAGATTCTACCTGTTGACAAGAGGAACATTAGTACCACATTGCAAAGAGGGGAGGACATCTACCCACACATGTATTAGGGAGGATGCAGTAAGTCATGATCCAGAAATAATTATGCCACAGCTCTCTGTTCAGACCTGTTACATGATGAAAACAAAGCAGGTAAAGCATGAAGAGAATGCTGGTGAAACTGATAAAGGAGCCCCAGGACCAGACACACCAGAGCATGGGCAAGTTAGGCAGTGACATAATAGGTCCCAGTTAAATATTTACAACCAAAGTGCTTGATTTATGTTAATAGGCAATGACTTCCCAATTCTCCTTGATTAGTACTTTTATTTTTATTTATTTGTTTACTCATTCTTTTGTAGTTATAGGGGTGAGAGGGATCTGCCGTGCATGAATAATATTTTGCTTTCAATTTGTACCTGATCTATGAGCATTCTAGATTACCGCATCTCCTTTCCACCAAATAGGTCAAAGAGATTGTAGCACAGCACACAAAGGAGTGGTCAGAAATGATCAACACCCACAGTGCTGAGGAGCAAGAAATACGGGACCTGCACCTTAACCAGCAGTGTGAACTACTGAGAAAGCTACTAATCAATGCTCACGAGCAGCAAACCCAGCAGCTGAAACTGTCCCATGACAGGTAGGAGAGTTAGCCATTTCCAGAGTAAACTGCTAGTTTTTAAAAGAGGTTGGTTGGTTGTAGGTGCTCGTGTGTGCACACGTGTGTGCACATGTGCGTGTGCATGTACACTTGACATACAATGTTAACCTTTTATGTACATTCTTATCATACAGTTGGTGTGAACAAGGTGAACTATAAGAAATGGCTTCTGCCATCAGAGAGCTTACAATTATTGGCAAGATGTTACATTCACATGAAAAGTTAAATGAAATTGCAAGTAGTGTATGATACATACTACAAAATGTCACACACACTAAGGGCATCCAGCCCAAAGGTGCTCTACATGCTCTGAGTGATCCCGAAGGCTTTATAGAAGTAGGGCTGGAATTGGCCTTTGAAAAATGATCCAGAAGAAGAAAAAACACTGAGGGAGAAAAGACCAACCAGTGGAGCTCCCAGAGTTATTCTCATCACTCGGTTACTAACTTGGGAGCGACCTCCTCTCCTCTTCTTCACATTATTAGGACTTCTGTGAATGTTAGGAAGACAGGCCTGGTCAAAATACAGCCTCTCTCTCTCTCTCTCTCTCTCTCTATATATATATATATATATATATATGTATATATATATATATATATCTTCCTTTGCCTCTCCCTACTTCAACAAAGTAAATATTGTATTTGAACTATCGCCCAGGTTGAGCTGGACTTTCCCCTGGAAAGAAGTGTTTGTGTCAATAACATCTGTTCACCCCAGCTTGCCTACAGCTCGCTTGCTTCCTTTTGGAGACTGCTGTATGCCACAGTTGGGACATGTTGATGTCCACAAAGAATAAAAAAAAAAACAAGCATTATACAATAAACAACATGCTTTTAAAAATGTCAACTGCATAAATTCTTGAGTTTCATGCCCAAGTTCCTAGCCCTATTTTACAATGATAGAAACTTCCACAGAGAATTCTCTCTCTCTCTTTTTTTTTTTCCTTCCCAGTGGTGGTGCAGGGGTTTGAACCCTGGGCCTTGTGCATGCTAGGCAAGCACTCTACCAGCTGAGCTATATATCCCCAGCCCCAGAAACTTCCATAGAATATAAAGTCTTTTTGCCATAGTTTCTGATTCTCATTTGAGACAACTAGGTAAAGTACAACATGCTGTATCTCCTCTGAGATAATGTCATATACCTCTTGCAGTTGAAAATATTCTATTTGGTTGCACAGGATTAGAAGTCATCTTTCTCTTTTCCTTAGTAATTATGTTCTTGATTCAATATGCAAAAAATATCTGTTTCTCATTCTGCCATTGACTGTTGCTACAGTGCCAGATTTTAGAGGTTTACCTTTATTTAAAGATACTGCACAGCATAAATCACCTTTCTTGTTTCTTTTTCTTTTTTGAAATGATTTCTTCATTTAATTTTGTTTTTGTTGTTTTGTTTTGTTTGTTTTGAGATAATGTCTCACTAAGTTTCCAAGGCTATTTTAGAACTGTGATCCTCATGCCTCTGTCTCCTAAGTAGCTGATATTATACCACCATGCCTGGTGGCCATAAGGCATTTTTCTAATCATTTTGTACTTGAATTGTTAAAAAAAAAAAAAAAAGGCTGGATATGGTGGTGCATTCCTATAATTCTAGTGGCTCAGGAGGCTGACACAGGAGAATTGTGTGCTCAGCAACTTAGCAGACCTTGACTCAAAATAAAAAGTAAAAAGGGCTGGGGATATGGCTCAGTGACTGAGCACCCCTAGGTTCAATCCCCAGTACCAAAAAAAAAAAATGCTCCAAACAGTAGGCATCATCTGAAAAAAAATAATAAGTAAACTGGTTCTCATATTACTTAGGAAGTCATTTGAAACCATGAACAAAGTACTAATTTACCTTAAAAAATAAATCCACAACATCTTTCAAAGCAACATCAGTGTTTGAAGTTTTTTTCTAAAGTGCCTGGTGGTCGAGTTTCATTTTTACTGTTAAAACTGTTGTTCTTGTTTACGTAAACACTTGTCAGCAACATTTGGTCATCAATGAGTTTTTGTTAAATGAATGAATGAATGACTAAAGAGATAAAGAAATGGTCAATTTACTAACAAGTTATGGAAAACTTTGAGAGCATTTTCCTTGGACCCAGAGTCTCTCTGCTTATTCCTGGTGCTGTGGCTCTAAGGTAGCTGACTGAAGAACTCTCAGAGTTGTCCATTGTTTTTGATGTGGAGCAAATCACTGTACTTAGGTTAGCAGATTCCTTGGATGTCCGATGCCAAGCATGGTTTTAAATTTTCCATAGATTCCAGGAAAAAAGTCTGTGTACCCAAATTCATTTTCTTATTCTAAATTCTATATCCTTATTGTACATACAGATAACCTAAATACAGGAATGCTCGTTAGGCCCACCTGCACACTCATGCACCCAGTGATCAGTCACCGTAAAAAAAGGTGCTTTTTCTGTGCCAACGTAAAATCATTGATTCCATTTCATTCCCACAGACTGTCAGCAAAGGCACTTCTTTGTGAGGGTTAGAGCACTCTTTCTCTCTTCCAGCCCATCTGGTCTCAAATAATGTTGGGCTAAGCTACAAATGCTTGCATTTATGGACAAAGATGTCTCATCTTTACAGGCCACCACTGTCACTTCACCACTAGGTGGCCCACTACCCCTCAGGGATCCACAAGAGTTGGGATTTCTTCCCTCCTTTTCCAAAATACAAAAACGACTTGATAAGATCAACAATGAGAAGAATAAGTGGGCCTTGTTCTGTTATCACATATACAATTTGTTCTTTGTTAACTTTTATATTTTTTAAATTATGGTTAAACATATATAACACAAAATGTAACATTGTAGCCATTTTTAAGCAGGAGGCATCAAGTATATTGACATTGTCGTGTACCTGTCATGGCCACCCATTTCCAGAACTTTTTCATCTTCTTCAAAGGAAATTGTACACATTTAACATGAACTCTCCATCTATTTCCCCCTCTGTTTTTCGTACAACAGGGAAAGCAAGGAAATGAGAGCCCACCAGGCCAAGATTTCTATGGAAAACAGCAAAGCCATCAGCCAAGACAAATCTATCAAGAATAAAGCAGAACGGGAAAGGTAAGTCTGAGCACACTCACTGGAGAAATAGATCCTGACTTGAAGACACAGTCGAGGCAACATTTGTGTGTGTGGACACACATATTCATCTGAAATAGAAAATGCTAGTGTGTTCTGGCTAGGAGTTCAACTATTATAGCTACTATTGAGATTTATTATTATTGCTGTAGAACAGTATTCTGCAATTTTCTGATTGTTTACTATGACCAGTAAAATAAGTGTACTTTCAAAATATGTGTGCTCATTTATACACAAAATTTTATAAAATTTGATATAATAATATACTCCAAAACATCCTTCCCGTGTTTCATTGGGTCAGCTTTCTGGTTTGCTCCTATGTTAGGTGGGTTTTCTGGAAAGAGAGAGAAAGACAGGAATCCAGGGGTCTTCAGCAGTGGGAAATGGGGAAAGCACTATGGAGCCAGGGCAGGCCTCAGTAAGGCTGCAGTCCCAGCCAGAGTCCCCTGGTAGCCTGACCCAAAGCTCCATATTATACCTTGCACCCAGATGTGTCTCCCTTTGAGGAAAGGCTATATGGTTTTCATATTCCATATTGATCAGTCACAGGCTGCCTGGGCAAGGTTGTGTTTCTTTTACTGAAGGTGCCAGGTGGAAGCCCTTTAACTGCAGCTGGTAAAGAGGCATCTGAGGGGCATCAATCATCATGTTACCCAAGAGAGGGAGTTAATAGCACCTGGTAAGCAGTGATCACAGATAACACCTTCACCTCTTCTGCTCACCACCCACCTCTGAGTATGCTAATCAAGAGGCTGGCTTAGTGCTTAAGGACAGCAGGGTTCCTTGTCCTAGAGGAATGATACATAACCAGAGGTGATCTTCTGACAGTAGTCCATGTCCCATCAAAAGATTATTTTATGCCCTGCAAAGTACAGAACACAGTGACGATTTGCTCTTGGGGATAAAACAGAAACATGAGCGAGGATTTCAGGTCATTCATCACCCTGTGAGCCATAGGCTGAGCAGTTAGAGGATTGGAAACTACAAAGTAGATCCTCCTCATGTCCCTCCCCTGCTGCCTGGCCTTCTGTGGATGCTCACTGGACACCTGATGTTTCCTTCTTGTTTTGAACACATCAGGACTGCTGTCCTACTACTTGGTACCACTGATTTTTAAAACACATTTCAATTATTGAATGATGCTAAATCATTCAATTATCAAACTATGATAAAATATAAAGCTTAGTGCCATCTAGCACATTTCTTGTGCTGAAATTTTGTTACAATAAATACTAATTAGAAATAATGGACCCAGGGGCTGGGGTTGTGACTCAGTGGTAGAGCGCTTGCCTAGCAGGTGCTAGGCCCTGGGTTGGATCCTCAGCACCACATAAAAATAAACTAAAGGTATTATGTACAACTACAACTAAGAAATAAATATTTAAAAAAAGAAAGAAAGAAATAATGGACCCAAAATGGGATAGAAAATTCCACAGTAATTTTGACCTGAAAATGAATTTTATTTCCCACACTTCTCTCTCGATGTGGAGTAGTAAATAAGAAGGCTCTAGGGAGGTTATCAATCATTTGTACCACTGCTTATATGCAGCATGATGTCATGGTATCTTTCTGGTTCTTGATTATTAAAAGGTGCCAGTCTCTGGATGTTATTCTCAAATAAGAAACTTGTTGTAAGTATCTTAGATGAATGAAAATGGCACAATCATCCTCAGCTCAAAAACATAAAATATCTTAGCCATGATTTTAAAAAAAAACACACATCATAAATTTGAATTGTTTTAGACTGTCCAAAGTGAAATAAATAGTTCAACATGATAAAATTTACTAATTTCTATATAGTTCTTTATCTTTTACTTTTTTTCAAATATGTTCTAAAGTGGATGTTAGTTCAACAGGTCAAATGATCTTCAATTCTGAGTCACAGCTAACTTAATTAGCAAGTTTTAAAAAATATTTCCTGTATTTTGACTTATATTTATTCTTATAATTTTGTATGCAGTGATAATTGGTTCCCCAAATCAAAAAATTGCTAGATTTAAAAAATAATAATAATTTCTGTATGACAAATGGTTAATTACCTTCCAAACACACATACCATATGTTTGTTTGAGTATGTTTCCATTTTACAATGTTGCTGAGAAATAAAATTAAAACTTTATCATAGCACTAAGAAAGACATAGGGACAGAAAAACTATTCTATTCCTGATTCAAAAACATTTCGACAAAAATTGCACAGCATTTATAACTGAATTGGTAAAGCAAGCACTATGTATTGATAGGTTCAAGGTGGCTAAGGTGATATTTAGGTAAAAAGTAGAGCTGGATGCATGTATTTTCAAAGGTGTGAAAATCAATGAGCTAAACTGTTAAAGAAGGTATAAAGGTCAAGAAACAGAGTAAATCCAAAGATCTCAAATGGGACGAAATAATAAATAAAAAAGCAGAAAGTACTGAAATAGAACAAAAAGCAATGGAGAGCATCCACAAAAACAAAAGCTTGCATAAATTTTCAGCAAGACAAATTAAGATGAAAAAGAGAAAACACAATTTGGTGATACTGGGAAGGAAAGGAGAAAATAACTGCAGAGACAATAAATATTTTTTAAAAATCAAGGCTACTATAGACAATGAACTTAAAAACAGGTGGAGTGGAGAAGAACCTAGAAAAAAATGCAAATATTCACAACTGACTGAAAATGGGGAAAACTTGAACAGACTTATAACTGTTACCAAAGTTCCACAAGTTGTAGGTCAATTTTGTCATGAAAAACACTCCACTCACCAGTAATCAGGGAGATGACAATTAAAACAATAGCATAGCCAGGCACAGTGACGCACACCTGTAATTCCAGTGGCTCCAGAGGCTAAAGCAGGAGGATCTCGAATTCAAAGCCAGCCTCAGCAACAGTGAGCACTAAGCAACTCAGTGAGAACCTGTCTCTAAATAAAATACAAAATAAGGCTGGGGGTGGTAGAGTGTCCCTGAGTTCAATCCCTGGTACCCCTCCCCAAAAAATAGATTTGCTATATCCTAGCACCTGGCAACTCTAGGTATGTGTGTGTGTGTGTGTGTGTGTGTGTGTGTGTGTGAATATATATATATACACACACACACATATATATATGAATGAAACCGCTAACTTTATTTATTTATTCAACTAACATTTCTTGTGCCAAGTATTGCAGGGCCCTATGTATCAGGTCATTGTGGCATTGTTTGAAAATAACTTATTTTTGTTAATAAACAAAAATGGAAAATGGAAATATTGTAGTTTGTTCATTAATGGAAAAATCCATACAGTAGATGAAACCATGGAGTAGTTTGAAACAGATGTTATCTCCAAAATTTGAGACTAAGTGATAAATTATGGAAAGAAACTCAAAATATGTTACTGTTTGGGTAAATTTTGAAAACATACAAAGTAATATCAACAACAATAGCATACCTGGGAGATGGCTAGAAATGTGGAATTGGAAGCTCACCTGAAATCCACTGAATCAGACTTTTTTTGGGGCAGTCTCAGAAAAATGTTTTTGATTCTACCTCCAGGTAAGCTGTATACATGGGAAAGTTTGAGAAGGACTTATATATTTTGCACATAGACACATCCATTTGTAGTTAAAAATATTAAAATACAATATTTTAAGTCAGTTGTGAACAAATTCAGAACAGTGATTCACACCTCTGGGAAGAGAGGAAGGAGGGAAATAAAATCAGGATGAGTACAAAAGAAGCTTTTATTAAATCTGTAATACTTCCTTTAAAATATGAGATCATGGTAGAACACGAATATTGGTTAACCTGAGAGGTATGTACACAGATAGTTTTTATGTTTTCCTCTGTATGTTGTATGTTTGAAAATGCTGCAATAAAAATTAGGAAAAAGCAGCAATTCTACTCAGATAATTAAGTAGAGTGTAACTGGTTCTTCCTTGTATAAGCTTTGTTCCCAATAGTCATGCCAACTATTATTTGTATATTATTTTTAGGCGAGTCAGAGAATTAAACAGCAGCAACACTAAAAAATTTCTAGAAGAAAGAAAGAGAGTAAGTACTTTATAATTTTCTTGGCACTTTTCCTTGAATAAAAACTGTAGACAATAACTTGGGCTTAGATATCAGCCTTCTAACTAATGTGCTTAATTTGATTTTTTCCATACATTGAACATTACAGCTTCTCTGTTCCATGAAAGCTAATCTCTTTTTAAAATCTTTAGGGTAATTATTTGACAGCATTTTATATAGACTATGAAGGCAAGTTTCAGTCATATATAAGTACTCTATTATTTTTTAAAGTTCTAGCAGGAAAGATCTTCTCAGTAAGAGTTATGGGCTTAAACTCTCACAGTATTCAGACTATGTTTCTTTCTTTTTTTGAATTATGATCTTCCTCACTTAAATTATGAACTTAAAAGTCATCCCTCATCCATAAGTTTAGAGATTGTGACCCAAAGTTTATCAAAATTTTTCTTTTCTTTTGCAGCTTGCAATGAAGCAATCCAAAGAAATGGATCAATTGAAAAAAGTCCAACTTGAACACCTAGAATTTCTAGAGAAGCAGAATGAGCAGGTATTTTACCTAAAATACATAAAACCATGTTGGCAGTCAACCAATTTCAGTATGCAAATGTCATGGCCCACAGGGACCCTTCTGCTAAAGCCACTGGCCTGCAGAGGGTAATGGGAAGGTGCCTAGAGGATTCTGCTGGATATTTAACCTATTTTATCAGTTTCATCCAAAAAATACAGAAAGTACATTTTTTCGAGTATCTGTGGGAAAAAGAAGAAGAATGAAAAGTCATAATTTGAACATGTTATGGGGATTCTGAGAACGACATTACTAAAAGAGTGTGAATAAGAAAGCAGGACAAAAATTACTTCTCAGGTTTCATTTAGAGATTTACAATTTGCAGCCTCCAGACAAGTGAAATTATATTTAAAAGCCAATTTAAAATTTTTCTATTTTCAATGTCAGTCCAAAAGTGAAGTTATGAATCCTTCCTAGGATTTAAATTCATGCCTCCAACAAATCTACAAACCACCCATTGTGAGTGGACACCATACTCTTGGTTCTTCTTCCCAGCAAAGCAAAACACTAAATATCAAATAAATAAAGAGTTATCCAAACTCCAGCCATTTAGTTAACAGGATGAGGGTAGATGTATTTTCACATTCCAAAGTACAGGTGGGATTCATCCCAAATGGTCTGTAGTCCATCAGCCTTCTACAGCACCATTTCAACTTGATGGAAATTCCTCTAGCTTAAAAGGCAACATGACCCTCAGGAAGGGTTTAAATTTCAGACTCTGAGTTCAAATTTCACTCTTTAGGTGAAGTTGGCTTGGAAGTTATTCTTTCTAGAAATTTACTCCCATTTAGAAACTACATGTACAGAAGTTTCGATGAAATGTGTACTTGAACCACATTGTCCTTCTCTATTTCCTCTTATCTATAAAGCATAATTAAATATATATATATATATAAATTAAATATATATATATATATATATATACACACATATATATATATATTCACATTCTCAAAGTAAATGGCTTTCATTGAAAAACACTTAAGTAGGAATTAAATTACAAAGTACCTTTAAGAAAGTAAAACCCGTGAAATCTTTTTTTTTTTTTTTAATTGCATCTGGGCAACCAATCTGATTTCTGGTTTCAAACTCTATTTTTTGGTTGACAAAAGTTTTATTCATCTACATAGTTCTGAATTGTTTCACATTTCCTTTTCTGCTAAGTGCTTCTATTCATGAATAGTTCACCAATCCCCAAAGGAGACCATCAGTGTTTATTGTCCCATAAGTTCAATTCAGTTGACCAGCACATGGCTATGTCACATTCTGGTATGATTTAGGTAACCTGTGTTTTTGCTCTTACATTTTTTCCCAGAAAGTATTCCTGGGGAAGTAGAAATGTGAATAAGGGAAAATCATTATCTCTAAAGCTTTAGAACCCTCTTGAGTAATTCAGGAGTAGGTGGGGATAGGATGCCCCGGAGAAAGTTTAAAAATAAAAAATCCTTCTTAGGACAAGAGCACAATGAAAGGTAAGGCATAGTTATGCTTTAACTATCTAAATTAAGAAGCTACTTAGAAATTATTGTGTTGCTTAGCAACGTATTTGACTAAAGAATGTAAATGTGCTAAAAATTGCTCATCACTACAATAGTGGTGTAGCTCAGAGCTAGAATATATAGTTTTCTAATGTTAGTTTCAGAGTCAGAGTAAATAATTTTTAAAAAATCACTTTGAACGTCTATACTGATACATGATCGATTCAAATCACATTAGAGTTCTTGCATTAAAATACTGAATTAGTAATTGTTGTATGTTAAGAGGATGCCGGCTTTTTGTTCCTAAAATTCATAAAATGCCTTTCAGTGTGTCATAAATTATGTCTACCACCCACAATGGACATTTTGAGTCACAAAAGCTTAGGAAAGCACAGAACATAAAAAACTTTGAGACCTGATGAAGATTTCATGAGATTTAAAGGTGAAAAAAAAATTCAAGATATCATACTGACCCTTCAGGCAAATATAGAATTTGAACTTGGATTTCTTTGTTGTTTGGCTTTACACATATGGACTGTCCTATAAGTAGTCGAATCCCAGATCTTTCTAGCACTTTTTTTATTTGTTTAATTTAGGGGTCCGCTAAGCTGTCAGTTCACAGTTATTTTTCATGGCGCGACACTGTCATAGCCCATAGCCATATGTGGGAAAGAGGCCATGAGACCCTTTCTTCCCTCATAAAAGTCAGGTTCTGCAACCATATAGTAGAACTTGTTCATAACCAATTTTGTTTCTAGACCAAAGAAATTAATTTAAACATTTAAATATTTCAATCTTGTGGTTTACTTACTGCTTTTCAGTGACCTGGTTCCAAAACATCCTCCCAGCCATCCCCCAGACCAATCTCACAATAAAGCAACTTGACAATTAAGACCCATGTCGAGGGCATTGGGAGAAGCAATACAATCAGTCCTATGTTTAGGTTCTGATTTTGGATCCTACTTTCATATGTTCATTGTAAGCCACTATGTGGCTTTGCCTGATTCATCAGCCAGTTGTTCACTTAAAACTCCACAGGCCAGGAAGGTTTTTCCTGCTCAGGTTTTTCCATAGACCTCCTAGCTACATGATATATCATCTGTCTTGACATGTGCCATTTTGAACATTAACGACTCCATTATTGTCACAGTTGAGTCTTAAAAATTGATTTTTGTCATCAATCCTATTGTTTAATAAAGCAAGATAAAGGGTTTGGCTTAAGCTTGGGTTCTCTGTTCACAGCCACAGAAGAGACATGCAGTCTGGGCAAATAGGCATTGGATGTTTGATTTTGATTTGTTCTTTTTTTTTTTTTTCTTTTCTGTTGAGATCAACTTGGGGCAAGTTTGTCACTGATGGGTGTATACATGTTTTATTCTTAGGTTTTTCCTTTTCTGTATATGGTTTTTGCTTTCATTTCTCAAATTCACTTCAATATTCATTTATTTTCTTTGTTTTGTATGTATGACTCAATTTTGACATTACTATTTTTGTACAAACAGCTTTTGAAATCCTGTCATGCAGTGTCCCAAACGCAAGGTAGGACTGAAACTCTGATGAGCAAACCATTGCTTTCCTTCTCAATTACAGTATTCTTGATGCAACCTCCATTTATGATTCATATCTGGTCGTAACTAATATCATAAGGGTTTGGACTTAAAGCACTTGACTATTTCATGCTTGGATTTCTGATATAATATTTCATCTGAAATACTAAAAAAATCTTTAGAGAATTATTTCTGATGGCATTTTAGCCAGCATTTCCAATTGCAGATCTGGGAAACAGGTCATGATAATAAAGACAACCCAGATATTAAGAACAATTTTATATATATATAAATATATATATTTACACTTGTTATATGGACCCACCATGGCTAAGAGTGGGTCACAGAGTCATATTGATTACCATTGTTAATGTGACTACAATTAATATTTAATGTGCCCCACTGAAAATTGGCTGTTGTTTTTAATGACAGAAAGTTATGGTCTATGTGCAGAAAAGTTCCATAATGTATTTTGTTATACTCTGCTAAGTCCAGTTTGCCAAGGACCCTAGTCACACCTGGTAAAGTGACCTTATCACTTATTGTTTGAGCCAGAAATAAGACATGTTCAAGAAAGGGAGAGCTGTTCATAATAGCCAGGCATGTGCTAGAATTGTCCCAGGCAAATGGAAATGAATGGTCACCCTGCTCACACAAGAACGTAGCTTTCAAAATTATCTTTTAATGTCATACATTTCTTCTTTCTAAGCTATGTTCAATATTGCCTTTAAATGCTAAAGGGGGAGAAGCATAGGGAATCTTTTTACTACTATTAACCAAACATCAAATTATTTAATTTCCAGTGCTGATAATGTTTCACTGTCATCTCTTATGAATACTGTTTGTGTCATGGTTTCATGTTTGTATATTTTTCTCCATTTCTTCATTTTTCTATTAGAGTATTACTATTATCAGTGATAAAAAAATATCTGGGGTGGAGAGAATCATTCATCCCAAATGTAAACAGATAAATGTAATTCTTTGGTGTTATTATATTCATTCTCAACAAAATGAAATTGAAATCTGTAACATGAAAGAAATAATAAGAAAATCACTATGTGGTCTGTGGGTTGAACTAATTTTTTTCACAGAATTTTATTTGAGAGATTATGAGAGTTCTAGTATGATCTAGAGTTGACTGAACCTGCCCTGTGATTTTTCAATTTAGTTGGAAATACCAAACAGACATGAATAGTAGCACCAGAGCATTCAGAATCTTCCTCTGATTTATACCTTTATATTTCCATGTTTCCATTCTTACATGCCCTTAATTTCAAAGTGTCACTGACAAAGAAAGGGGTGCTTTCTCATCCCTCCAAAAAGCATCGAGACCATCAGTTGGAAAGTAAAAGTTGAAATGAACTTTTTTTATTTTCCCTATGTTGCCCAACAATGATTAGTCACCAGATCCTTCCTCCATTAGATCCCTTTTCACCTCTCAAATCAGCTGATTGTCTTACTGACAGTCTTAATTCATGAGATGGAATTCATCACTGTTCTCTTACTTCCTGGCCATCCATAAAGAATGAATTACCCCAGAGAAGTAAAAACTCCCAGGGATACAGTATGGACAATAGGACTCCTGGACCCCTACATATTCCTATAATGTTCTATTTACATGACACTCTAGCCAAACCAATGAAATATGCTCTTCTCTGATTTTCACCATCAATCAGATTCTCAGAGAATATTTTTTAATAAAATTTTAGGCTATTTGGGGAATAAATTGCACATACGCAACACTCATTCTAAAAATGGTCTACACACAGTCAAAAGACTTTGTAAAACTATATAAACTAAAGGGAACATTTTGATGTGAAATAGTCTAGATATCAAGTGACTGACTCAGACTTCTTTCCAGTGTTTTTCCTGGGGATCTTGTTAAAATGCAGATTTGGATTCAGTAGTTCTTCTGATCTACCAACACTTCTGAGATTCTGCATTTCTGAGAAGGTCCCAGGGAACGAACGTAGATGCTGCTGGTCCACGGACCACACATTGAGTAGCAAGGATATAGCGACAGCATCACATTTAGGGGAGAAGGGAAGCCAGAGTTGTTAAAAATGCCTTTGGGAGAGGATTTCACATTGTAAGGCCATGTTTCTGGTGTTATAGGCGAAGGAGATGCAGCAGATGGTGAAATTGGAAGCCGAGATGGACCGCAGACCAGCAACAGTAGTGTGAAACTCCAAAATACAAACTGAAGCAGCAAAACCACAAATCATCAGAAGATTGCACCCAACTTCAGAACACAAACTCCATGGACAAAAGCTATTTTCTTTATGTATAGACAAGATGTTACCTGAAACCACACACACACAAAAAAAAAAAAACCTTGGAATGACACATACTTCTATTTATCAGTTTGAGTATTGAATTTTCTTGGCTGAACCAAAAGTAGCTGCAAATCCACAGAAATCTATTCCAGTAAGGCAGAGTTTAACCATTGATAAAACAACTTAAACATGTTTGCTATAAGATATCATCACAAGTAAATGAGCTTGGTGTTAACAACTCTGCTTCGTGATGCATTAGAACATGTTTGAGCTGCAATTTAAAAAAAAACAAACAAAAAACAGTGCATTAGCAATTTCATAGCAAGTGCATGCACTATAAGAAAAGCAAAAACTCTGTCTACAAATTCATGAGCAGAAGTGGTGGTCTGCTAAACAAATAATTTTGCAGAATTTTTCTATATCTAAGTTACCTCATCAGTAAGTGCCATGTCTTTACCATGCCGTCAGAAGCTAATTTCCTGTAAAAGTTGTGAAAGTTATTAGAACAATAGAGAAATATAACCGAAGAGTAGACCTGTGCCAAAACTCATCAGTGCTCAGAGGGAAACTCTGTTAGGATCATTTAAGAAAGTTTACATCTGACCCTGCTTTATAGGAATTGCTTCTTCAGATTCCAGATATTAGAATTCACTATTATACCATAAAGATTGTGAAGTGGTTATTGGCAAACGTTTGTATATGTGATCATGTATAAAGTATTTATACTCCTTAATTCACACTGTTATAGAGCAAAATCATCTAAATATTGCCACATGACAAGATTAGTACAGGAATACTAGAATATGTTTTGCATGATACACAAGCACCAGTTAAGACTAACTTGTTCAGACACAGTTAACCTAATGCCAAATAAATACTGGTTAAATACATGTATGGCACAGAATATAATTTGACTATCAAGACTTTTAGCATAATGAAAAAGTCTATATATATGTGTATATGAATTATGTGGGCATTCTTGATACTTCAAGTTCTAGTTTGAAAAAAAAACATAACTAATTTAATTTTACACAAAAATATTTATGCAGATTTTCAGAATTTCATATCAGGAAATACCTTTTTATGTCTGTTAAATATTCAAACAATTTGCTACAGTGTTAATTTGCATGGTCCAAGCCTGCTGTAGTTGCAATGCAGAGAGTGCATGAAGAAGTACAGGGCTGGGAAACCTGCGAAGGCACCAAGCCTCAGAAGGGTGCACGGAGACCTGGCATCCTTGAACTAATGAGATCGCTGATTCTAGGACACAAAACGCCAATGGAATTGTATATGCTTGTACAGATTGATCCTGTGTGCTCCTCTGAACAAACCAGAGAAAATGATGATATCATCAATACTGAAATTCAACTTCCAACTTCTCTAATAAAAAATGAAAACACATTTAACGCTCGTCAGAGTATTTGCTCCCATGATGCTTGCTCGTAAGCTTTTTGTCTTCCATAAATGATCACTTCATTTTTTTCAAAAGGGGCTTCTTTCATGCTCCTAACATGTTGTGCAATCAAAATGACACAAAATTCTACAAATACACACTCTACTTGATTTCCAAATGTAATGGACTTTTTTTTTTCTTTTTCTCATATTTATGATTTTCACTGCCTTCTTTTACAGAAGAGAAATTTTATATTTTTCGGTTTCTAGTTTCCTTATCTATAAATCAAGGGACTCAAATTACATATCTTTCAGCACTAATACCCCATGAAAAGTTGTGGTTAATAGAATGTCACCACATTTGGATTGTCAGTTTTCAAGGATTCTGCATGGCTTCTCTTTAATTCTAATGGTCTCTTCCAAGAGCACAACTAAGTTCATCCTTCTGTAACCCAGCACCAAATTCATCAATCCCCTCTCTTGTCTCTAATTTTATTAATTAATTTATTTAGGTACTGGAAATTGAACCCAGGGGTACCTTACCATAGAGGTATCTCTACCCCTTTTCTATATATTTTTTTTAATTTTGAGACAAGGCCTTGCTAAATTGATGAGGCTGGCTCAAACTTGCAGTCCTCTTGCCTCAGCCTCCCAAGTCACAGGGATTACAGGTGTGCCCCACCATGTCCAACAGGTTTCAGCTTTTGAGAGGTACTGCTAGTTTGCCCACTGTTTTAATAATTTCTTCTGTTTTTTTTCTATCCTATGCCACCATAAATTTTTATTTTTCTGTTACATCTTAAACCAGTTTTCTTTTATCTATCATAATATACAAAATATACTTATATAAATGTGATATACTTATATATCATAAAATCTAAGACTACTTTCATTATTTGAGACATCTTACTCCTTCAAAGGACTCATTGTAGTAGGATTAAAATATACACAGCTCAAATCTATAATAAAAGATGAGGTTTACTTGCCATTATAAATTCACATGGCACCCAAATCCTCCATTCTTACTCATTGTGAAAAAAAAAAAATCTTGCCAATTAAAGTAACACAGTCTTTTCATCTTAAAACACACACATACACACACACACACACACACACACACACACCCCTTTATTTCAGGGATATGTTTAATTGCTTTGTATCAAATCTCCTTTTTAGATATTCCTCCACATTTAAGAGGTCTAACTCTTGTCATATGGCATCTGGCTATAAAGGGAAGTTCAAGTGTCCTCCTGGCGTTTGGGAGGGGTATTTGGTCTCCCCATTATTGGACCAGTCCTAGTTGCCCTCAAATATAGCCCTGTAAAATGGGCCTTTTAAAGCAGTTAAAGATCAAGGTTCTTTCTAAGCTGAGTCCTCATTATGGGCTCAATTTATTCTAGCATTCTTCTAGAAATGCAAAACTCCTGGATCTTATTAGGCTGTGGGGAACTAGAGGCGCTAGATCAGATCCATTATCCATCAAGACACCTCCTTTGATCATTTGTCAGTTACTAGTGCCACGTTGTTACAATACCATGCTGACTTAAAAATCCAGGAGTATCAATGCTTTCTAGAAATTTACCTGAAGAAGAAAGTCTGCTTATACTAGACCCAAAGCTTTCTGGGAATATATTTTGTCTTGCTTCTCCCATACCCAGGACTTTTGTTCCCATTTGGAAGCCAAGGTGCTTGATTTCCAATTCCTCCCTTTGTTCTTCATTTCAGCACAAAAGATATTCATTCCTTATTAATTGAAATGCCTGTACGGTATTCTACTCTCCTTCTCAATCTTCTCTAGGTAACCTAGATTGTTCTCCTTTTGGATGAACAAAAGGCTTCATGGAAAAGAAGCCAGCTTGCCAAGTTAGGGAAACACAGAAGGAAGTATACATCATAATATCTAAGGCACCACTGATTATAACATGTGCCATTATTTTATATGCCTTTGCAACGAAAACATAGTGTCATTTAAACTATTGACACACCAATGATTTTAAGACATATTTCATTTCATAAATGATAAAACATCTGCATCTGAGAATCTATAAAATATGTAGTATTTCAAAAATATATAACCACTTCAAACCCCTAACTTTATGGGGAGGATGCTACTATTTTTCCCATCAATTATTGTTTCTTTATAATTGTACATAATGGTGGGACTCAATACATATTCCTACATAAATACAACATAATAATATAATTTTGCCATATTGTTCCCCAATATTTCCCTTTTTCTTCCCTTCTTCCTTTAAGAGGGAAAAATTTTTAAAGAAAATGTGCAACAGAGTCTTTTTACCAGAAGACTTTAAGGAAGAGTTCTGCAACTGTACTTGAGATTTAGCAATGAGCTTCCCACAAATCAATTCAAAAAGGTAATCTGTCTTTCATCATGGATAGAAATCTTTCTATACATTTTCTCTTAGCTGTTTCCAACAAGCTCTCCATTTATAGTATCTGCACATAATTTTTAAATCTATAAGATTAGCCTTGATCATCTTCTCTAAGCTTTGTTTCTTCCTCTCAGATTGTCAAGAGTTAAATAAACAGCCCATGTGCACATTGTACAAATTAATAGAAAAAAATACAGATCCTCTCCCCATCTGTCCTCTTCAATTATTTTAATAGTCCATAGCCAGTGCTAAACCTTGGGGCACTCTTGTTCTGCTCCATCTCATTTGCTCCCATACCCAATCTGTTGGTAAAGTCTATGAATTCTACCCTTCCTGTCTTGGAAACTTCCCTTTCTTCTCCCTTACAACTTTTCTCATTCTTTAACATTTATAATTTTAAGCTTCCTATTCAATTTCTTTTTCCTTCAAATCCCTTCTACACACAGATTAATCTCCCCAAATGACAACTCTAATCTTATTACTGTTCTGATGGTAAATATGGAATTCCTATCCACTCCCTGAAGAATAATGTTAGAATTACTGAAAACAGTATTGAGTTTCTAGCCCCAACCTGCCATTCACAAAGCTAATGTGAATTTATCTTATTCTCTGTTCATAAACACATAGCACACATTTTTTTCTAGCTACATTCTATAATAATATTCTGTCAATCCTTTAAAAGTAACTTCCAGGGCAGGGGATATAGCTCAGGGGTTAGAGCACTTGCCTAGCATGTGCAAGGCCCTGGGTTCTATCCCTAGCTCTGAAAATAATAAATAAATAAGCAAGCCACCTCCACAAAGCCATAAATGTCTCTTATTCTCCCAAGCAAGAAATAACCTATTATTATATTATTATTATAAATAACCTATGATGCATCTATTTATACTTTTCAAAGTATAGTATTTGAGTATGAGATTTTTTCCAGCATTCTAGATAAATTCTCTCTTCGGGATTTTTCCATTTGTTTTTCAAAGAACAACCAGTTGATAACCATCAAAGGACTGCTTAAATTATTTTCTGTGAGGTAAAATTTAGAATTCGTAATGGTGTAGCCTCTTAGGCAGGAAGTAGTTTGGAAAACCTGAATGAAAGTCTAAAATAAGCTTCTTGTAATGTGTCTTCTCAATTCCAAGAAAACAGTTTTTCTTCACTCCATTATTATCCTTTTAAAATAGTCTTAACTATCACTAAGGACACTGGGCACAAACAGCTGAGAATCATCAACATTAAGCATGATCCTTAACAACAGAGAGGGAACACCCACCGTGTTTAGGATGTCTTAGGGATGCCTCATTTCAAACACTAAGTAACTCCTCATTCTTCATCACTCTGGTAGTCTCTCATAGGTCTACACTTTTTTAACCTTTCCTTGATGCTTGATGTTTAACAAAATCCCAAGCACACAGCTTAATAATTGCATCTTTAATGTCATAATAAAGCTGAGATGATACCTCTGGGATGAATATTTATGAACCATCTTCTTTAATAATATTTCATGTAAAGCTTTCTGCTCCATAGGTTAGAATAATGAAAAAAATATCAGAAGAGGGAGCAAGGAAATGGTTTAAAATACCATCATTGCTTTTACATTAAAATGATAAATAGGTACTTATCTCAATAAATGATACAAGCTCTTCCACTCTTCTCCTCTCTGGAAGTGACTTTCTTGGAAATGCAGAGTGAGGGACAGTCCCTGATTTGATTCATCCTGGAATATTTTGAATCTCTAGCATAACATGATAAAAATTTGGAAAAAAACTTTCAAAGCAGGCAAATTTAAAACTAGATACATAATTATTTACATTATGACCCAAAGCTTTGAGTAAATTAGAATATACCAAAAACAAAAGGGGGAGCGGACAATTTGACTATCAGTCTTATCTGAACTTTGATATCACATAATGTGAATGAAGAAATATTATACCAAATATTATATCAGAATGCTCACTGTTAACCCTTTTCAACAATGTGTTTTAGTGATCTCAAGATTCACACATAACTTTTTACATTTATATTTTGCTTTTCCTTAAGAAAAAAACTTGGTATTTTTATTAAGTTCTGGTGTTCTTAAGAGCGTATGTATCTGTGGAAGCTGGAGCTCTTTACTACCTTAACTAGCAGTATATGAATGTATATATTGGACGTGTCTTCTGCATTGAATTTGCTTCATTTAGTCATTCATTAAATACTTATTAGGAGCTCACTATTGGCCTCTCTACTTCAACTTGCTTTTGACTGGTAATTCACTGTTTTAAAAAAATATCTGCAATTGTAGCATTACATCATGCCCATCATATAGATGGATTATATCAATGTCCCATGTTTTCTTGCCTTCCTGTTCCAAAATTTCTGATGTCGCCTTGCTGCACTGACTCTGAACTTGACCATATAATTTACTTTGGCCAATGGGAAAACAGCAAACTGGACACAGAGAAACATTTTTGTTTCTTCCCTTTGGATCTCTGCTGCCACAGCCATAAGAAAAGTGAAGACTGGCCTGCTGGCAGATACAGGAGATCTGTGGAGAGTTGAGTCATCTCATCCATCTTACCAGCAGTCAGCTGATGCATGAGCACAGAGCTGAGACCAGCCAATTCTTTCCTAGACTAGAAACCATTCAGCCAGTCTATAAAATCATGACATAATAGAAGTATGTTGATTTGTACCTCTGAGTTGCAGGATTTTTGTTTGTTATTCAGCAATAACTAACTAATAAAACTAAGCCCTGAGAATATGAAGATGATAAAATACCCTTCTCTCAGAGTCCCAAAGACTACACTTAAAAAAAAAGCCACTGAAATTACTGATATAAGTTGGACATGATTTTTGTCTCCCATTGAGTGTGGCTAGATTACAAAGCCTCATATTCAGTGCCTCTTGCATCTAATCATGCCCAGGTTTGTTTCCTTTCATAACCTTCTGAGAGTCTGTTGTCTTTTTCCTCTAATATGAACTGCTGATACTTCCAACTGACTTTGTCATTTGATAAACACCTCCAACTTCAATTTCTCAACCTCCCTCACCATTTGGGGTTTTTTTCCCATATTTTGTTTTTAAACCTTCTTTCTCCTTCCTTTGGGCTCCTGGGTCAGTCAAATTACATGTAAACAGTTGTGGCTGATAATATTAATTAATTGGTTTGGGAAATTTTTCTTTTCTGTTGAGGACTGAATCCAGGACTTCATGCATGCTCAGCATGCACTCTCCCTTGTAGCTACATGCACAGCCTGTATTTATTTGAGTCATGGGTCCCAAACTAATATTGCCCCCAAAATGAAGGCATTCAGATAAATGGGAAATTACTGACTTTGTCCAATTGCATAAAGCACAGAACATAGGCTTTGTTTTAATTGTCTGGTGATGAAAATAGGTGGTGTTGAGAAGTTATACTGATTTTTAAACATTTTTAAAATATAGAGCATATAATCTGATTCAAATGTGTAATAGGTCAAGATCATTGTACTGTCATGTGTAAATAATTAAAACAAATTTTAAAAATTTAAAAAATATAGCGGCATATATTAGGTAGTAGTAGGAGAAACATTCAATAATGATACCAAATAATATATGCTGAAATAAAATTTAGCAAGTATATTTTTGAGGCTGGCAAATCTATTAAGCTAAATGTCTACTTGTTAAGTCCCAGAAATTCCACTTCAAAAAAGAAAGAAGTGCATGTGTTCATTTCATTCGTAACCATAAACTCAAAAGTGCACCAAAAGAGGAGTGGATCAATACAATAAAATATTACCTACAACAATGAGACATGCAAAAGTGGTTACCTTTTGATTCCAAGCATTGTAAAGACCAAGAACAGGAAATGATGGACTGAGGATTAGAGCTCAGTAGTAGACCTATTTTCTATCATGTGCCAGGCCCTGGGTTCAATCCCTAGCACTGCATAAAAGGAAAGGGAAGGAGAGGCAAAGCAAGGCAAGGCTAATCCTGGAGGAGGTCAAAATAGAGGTAACCTCCCACAGAAACTTCTGAGACAATGGAAATGGTCTATAGGAATAGCTCTCGCTGTGTGTACCAAGGACCCCTTGGTAGAAATTATGTTCCCAAGAGCCTAAGAGAGGATGTCTGAGATCCTCCTGTTTCCAAATCTATCTCCATGGGAGACCAGGTTTTCTTCATTTACTTCAATGAAAATAGTATAATAGCAGACTAAAAAAGATAAAGATATCAGAACTCAGATGACTTCTATGGGACATTAGAGAGACTTGCAAAGATGTAAAACCAAGCCCTCTTCTTGACAATTTTTAGAAAAAAAAAAAAAAAAAATATATATATATATATATATATGTGTGTGTGTGTGTGTGTGTGTGTGTGAGTGAGTGTGTGTGTGTGTGTGTACTGGGGATTGAATTCAGGGGCACTTGACCACTGAGCCACATCCCCAGCCCTATTTTCTATTTGGTATATTATTTTAGACACAGGGTATCACAGAGTTGCTTAGTGCCTCACTTTTGTTGAGGCTAGCTTTGAACTTGCAATCCTCCTATCTCAGCCTCCTGAGCTGTAATATAGTATTTTTAAATAAAATATACTAGTTTAGTAATACACTAGTTACATGTTAACATGTGATGGGCTTACTATTGTTATTTTTAGTGCACTGATATAAATATTTGGAAACTTTTTCAATTTCTTTTTTTAACTTACTAATATTTATAGATATAATCCATATCAGCTAAAGTACCAACTTCCTTAAAAGCGAAAGAGTGTGAAGGAATCCTGAAACCAAAGATTTTGAGAACTGAATTGGGTGGAGGTTACACGGGTGTTTCCACAGGCAGACTCTGATCAAGGAATAAACTTGAGATTCATATTATTGATTGCATGTATATATCATGATTAAAACCATGTCTTAAAATACATAAGAAAATAGATATATGCTCATAATACAAGGTAAATTGGCAAAAATTATAATTTAGTATACAAAAATACATGTACACATTCAGAAGTCGGTAGGCATTATGCAAAAATAGCAGAGCTTTCCTCTGAAGCCTGTTGCTAAGTGGGAAACAGCTAGGAACCATAATTATATAGAAGAATTTGGGGAACAAAATTAAATCATCAGGCTTTGCTCCTCTGTAGAGAGCTACTCCACCCCTCTCTTAGAAGGAAAGAACGAGAAAGCCTGTGGTAAGGGGGGTAGTCAGAGGGTTTGATGCAGAATATATTCTATTTTTTCCTCCTTTCCAACCTTTTCCATGCCGACTCTTCAAGCTAGCAACAGAAATTGATTAGAACCAATAAAGAGAAACTAAGAGACTCTGACAAGGGATAGGAAATATCACACCCAGGGAAAAGAGCAGAAAGATCCATTTAGAAAAGATGGCAGCTGTCAGACTAAAAGAGAAACTGGAAGGTAAATTAATTGGATGTAAACAGTCCCAGGAGGATTCTGCAGTCACATGAAGTAACAGTGAAAAGTGGAAATGGGTAAAACTACAATCGGCTCAGGTAGATGGAACTTTGCATTTGGGGAGACCAGGGTGACGAGGAGCCCTCTGACTTGTTATCACACTGACCAGGGTAAAAATCCTAAGCTGTTTGTTAGCTTCCGACGTTAAGTTCACTGAATTTGAACCTTCTATCACTATAATGGGCATGATGCCTCATAGGGCTGCTGTGAGATTTGAAATGGGCTTTTGAATACAAAGACCATACCGTTCCAGGCATATCCTAAGTGTTTGATGAGTGGTATTTTAAAGATCACTCATGACTGCACTTAATACCTTTGTGACTAAGAATTGCTCTCCACAGTAACACATTTTCTATAGAAACCCTTTTAGGAATTTTAATATATCACTTCATTATTCTGGCATGGTCTATGAAGATGATTTAAAATTTTTGAAAGATGCATTAGGTTGATAGGTTATTAATGATTAGTCAAAAATGTTCATTTCAATAAGATGTTTAATGTTCATTCGATATCATTGGAGAAATGAACTGCACTTTTCTCAAAACATCGAGCTTTGAAAGAAGACATCATATTTTATTTACCCATTGATCAAACATTTGACTTGTATCCCAGTGAATAATGCTGCCATGACATTCATGTACAAGTTTTTGGGTGGACATGTATTTTTGTTTCTCTTGGGTATATAGGAACAGTTACGCTGGGTCATATGGTAACTCTGTGAAATTCTTTGAGAAATTGAAAGACTGTTCCCCAAAGTAGCTTCATCATTTTGCATTCCCACCAACAGTGAATGAGAATTCTAATTTCTCTGTATCTGTCTTTTGTTATTATAGCAGGCAGAGAGAGAGAGAGAGAGAGAGAGAGAGAGAGTGTTGTGTGTGGGTGTCTCATTGTGGGTTTTGACTTGCATCCCCCTGATGATTACTGATATTAAATCATCTTTTCTTGTGCTTATTGGCAATTAGTATACCTTTGGGGGAAAGTTTTGCCTCTTTACCACTGAGCTACATCCCCAGCCCTTTTTATTTTTATTTTATTTTATTTTTATTTTTTTGAGACAGGGTCTAAGAAGGTTGCTGAGGCTGGACTCAAACTTGTGCTCCTCCTGCCTCATCCTCCTGAGTTCCTGGATTACAGGCATGTCTTTTTATTATTGAGTCATAGGAGATCTTATACATATTAGATAGTAGTCCTTTCTCAGACACATGCTTTGCAAGCATTTTTCCCATTCTATGGGTTGTCTTTTCACTTTCTTGATGATGTACATTGAAGATCAAGTTTTAATTTTGTTGCGGTCCAATAAGTATGACTGTTTTCCTTTTGTCCTTGTGCTTTTGGTATTATATCTAAGAAGCCATTGCTTAACCCAAGGTCACTAAAGTTTGTACTTGTTTTTTTTCTAAGTTAAAATTTGAACTCCTACATTTAGATCTTTGATTAATTTTGAGTTTTTTGCATATAATATTAAGATTCAATTCCATTCTTTTGTATACGAATAGTTGTCCCACCACCAATGTTGAAAAGACTATTTTCCCCCATTGAATTGTCTTGGGACTTTTATCAAATATCAATGGATTGTAAATGTGGAGGTAAACTCACTTTCAAACTCCCAATGTGCTCACTGGACATTGCTCAATATTATAGGTAATTTTCACCTAGCTAAATCTCTCTCCCTCCCTCTCTCTTTCTGTGTGTGTGTCTGTCTGTCTGTCTGTCTGTCTCTCTGTCTCTGTATCTCTCTCTCTTTCTGTGTGTGTGTGTGTGTGTGTGTGTGTGTGTGTGTATATATATATATATATATATATATATATATATATATAAATAAGTAGGACTCATTCAAGGAAGAATAAAAGAGAAACAACTTCTGCAGAGTGAAAGGGGACCCCATAGGGGTTCCCCCATTGTCCCTTCTACATGCTCATCCATTCTCAGTAGTGTTTGACACAGTCAACCATTGCCTCATTTTTTAAATACTCTCCTTTCTTTGTCTTTCTGAAGGCACACTATTCGAAGGCATATTCCAGCCCCACCTCTCCAAGGACACTCCTCTTTTTCCTTTCATGGGAGAAGGTAGATCTCAGACCTCTCCCCTCCAGGAAGTTCTCATTCCACACACTTTTCCTAATTCTACCCTTCTCAGAACTGGAGGCAGAACTTATGACCCAGATCACATCTATTAGCAATCAGTTCTCCAAGTATCTTTTAATCTTAACCTTTGCAAGTTTCATCACCCCATTTAGATGGTAAATTCTTACTGTATTTGTCTTCTAGTGCTGCATGACAAATGACCACAGATTTATCACAAACTCATTCATTATCTCACAGTTCTGTAGGTCAGAATTTTAGGCACAGCATGGCTGGATTCTCTGCTTGGGATCTATAAGACTGAAATGAACCATAATCTGGGCTGTGTTCTCATCTGAGACTCAAGACCCTCTTCCAAGTTAAATATATATATATATATATATATATATATATTTTTTTTTTTTTTTTTTGCAAAGTTCGGCTCCTTGCCCTTGTAGGACTCAGGACCCCACTCCCTTGCTGGCTATAGGGCAGGAGTACAGCTTTGTTCCTAGAAGCTGGCCACATGGTCTTCTATCATAACTCATAGCTCTTCTTCACATCAGAGCTGTTTGATTTTTCAAGGTCAGCAGCAGAATTGTTTTACTACTTCTTTCACGAAATGTCCAGTTTATTTTAAGTATTTACCTGGTTAGGTTTGGCCTGTCCAAGATAACCTTCTTTTTGTTTAACTCAAAAATTCCCTTAGCTCCATTACATAATATTACCTAATCATGGAAATAAAATCCATCATTTTCACAGCCTTGCTTACACTCAATGGAAGGGAATTATACAAGAACACATGTAAAAGGGACAGGAATACTGGAGCCATTTTAAATTTTTGCTCACACATATGCACACATGATGCTGCCATGGATTCCAAATGTTAAAGTTAAGTCCAACTT
Organism: Marmota monax; assembly: GCF_021218885.2. Classification (NCBI taxonomy): domain Eukaryota; kingdom Metazoa; phylum Chordata; class Mammalia; order Rodentia; family Sciuridae; genus Marmota; species Marmota monax. The sequence continues at coordinate 4,337,389 of NW_026695222.1, read as the reverse complement.
GTTTACAGTTTTTATCAAACTTTTTCATTTAATCTCCATATAACAGACAAGTCAAGAACATTATCACCATTATACAGATGTTGAATCCAAGGTCACACAACAACATGGCAAGAGATAAAAGATAAATATCCCATTAATTCTGTAGTCTCCAAATCTATTTTCTGTACAAAACCACCACACTGTGACAGAGATCATCATATCTTATACCTAAAAGCCATGATCACAATGCCTGACATTTTGCAATTACAATTAATACAGAGCATTGCTAAAGACACAATGTCATTTAATTGTCATGGCAACCTATTAGTGTGGGTTTTATCATTTCTTCTTCAAATAAGGGAATGATTGAGTGAGTCCCACAGCACAGCACCTAGCACAGTGAAGAACAAATAATAAGCTCTCTGCTTTTGGTGCTATCATGAATTAATTTTATGTATACTACCACATCAGGAAATGCAAAGGGATATTATCCATGCCCTTGGAGGATTTATTTGTTGATAGTACATCAGAACTTGATAAATCCCATGTGTTCCCAACATTAATTAGGTTTGGTTTAAATAATACCAATCAAAAAGGAGCATAGCAGGATAATAAAATCTAAACAGGACTTTGCTTTTGAAATAAGCTATGGCCCATTGGCCAAATCCAGTCTGTCACCTACTTATGTATGGTCTATGAACTAAGACTGTTTTTTGTATTTCTACTTGGTTGGGAAAAATTAAATATATTTTGTGGCTCATGAAAAATTAGATGGAATTCATATTTCAGAGTCCATAAATAAACTTTTGTTGAAATGCAGCCACACTCATCCACTTATGTGTGACCTCTGGTTGCTGTCATAACAGCAGGGTTAAATAGTTATGACAGAAACTCTATGACCTGTAAAGTCTAAAATATTTACTATCTTGTCCTGTATGAAGAAAGCCTGCCAACTCTTGGTCTAGCCCACATAAAGAGGAGGAAGAAAAAAATAAATGGATGGAGGTTAAGTAGTACAGTGGCAAGATCCCAGGTCTCTAGCTTTTGGAGAAACGAAGCAAAAAAAGGGTCCTTGAAGCTCTAAAGGCCATAAGCTTTCTGAAATCCAGGGCCCACACAGTGGCCAAATCTCAAATAGGAAGGCATTCTGACTCCTTGTAAGGGTTGTTTCCTTCTTTTACAAGCCTTTAAAGAAGGAAGGAAGCTTCCAAGAGAGAAGGCTGCCTTGGACTTGAAGTTCATGTACATCTTGACTTGGACTAATGGGCAGAACTGAGATGTGTATGTCTCCCTCACTCCCCAGTGTTTCACAAGCCCTAGTGCTATTGTATAGTTCCGAAGAAGAAGACAATTGGACAATGCTGGGAAATGATCCCAGGTAACATGGTGAGGAGCTGGAGGTTGGAATGAAAAAATGAAGGTATAATTATGGAGCATGTTTGTTATTGCTGAGGGCTACATCCCAATAGGGTCTCTGTGAGGGATAGTGTATCACACACCTCAGAATTGTCCTACCAGTGTTGAAAGCACAAGGTAATTATCCCCCAACTCCCACTGAACATTTGATGAGGCTTGTTCTTGAGGGTAGTAAATCCTACCACTTCTAACCTACTCCTGGTGGGCCAAGCAAGCTCCTGGGGCCAGAAAAAGCCCTCAGGAAGAGAGTGCAAGTGCTTGGGACGGGGAAACCACAGGCATGACCAGGATAGTACACTAAAGCTACATGTGTCTGAGGCAGCGAGAAGGTCTGCTGCATGGGCTTCCCTTTAACTTTGGAAAGTTAGTGGCATTGGGAGAAGACATTCAGATTAGACTTATTTTGCTTTAAAAAATAAATAAATGATACTTCTAGTTGCCAGAATGTATCAAATGTCTAGGTACATGTCCTAGATGGCAGCCTCCTCCATCTCAGACAAAAAAAGATAAATCTTAAAGTTTTCATAATGAATAATTCAAGCAGGGGAAAAAATAGCACTATTCATTAATAACATTATCTTTCACTGCCCATCTTCTGATAGGGAGATTATTGGCAAGAAATGTACACCACAACAGCAACAAAAGTCCTGAATAAGCCACAAAAAGTTACTCTTGAGTGATCAAAATTGATGGCCAAAATCAGCCAGAGCTAATTAGCCCTGGAGCCTTATTTCCCATTGTAAAGATTTTACCAAATAGGACAGAAAATATGAAAGATGCACAGATGCTATCATATGTGCCATATTTTACTAAGAACAAAACCTATAGTGACTGAGTTATGGGTTCTGGTTAATTTTGTTTTATGATTTAAAAAAAAAATGATGACAGTATTTCCTGTTGAAATGGAATCCGGCCAGCCTTCCAGATTTCAAAGGGTTTATAATGGAAGAAACAGCACATAAGTGGGTCATGAACAATCTTGTCCATTAGTCATCCAAGTCCACTAGATACTCATGCTAGGTGCCAAGAAATCTATGAGACTCTGTCTCAAAAGCAATGTGCTTTTCTAAATTTACTTCTCAATGTGAAAATCTAATATTTAGGTTCACTAATATTTTGTATTTTTTAATGAGAAAGGGGGCTCTGTTCAAAAGAGCAAAGCAAAACAGCACAACCCTACCTTGAGGTATTAAGAAGCATCTCGAGTAAATAGACTCACCAATTTATACACTCATCAGTATCCTACTTATTGATCTTCAAATACTCACAGCTACCATTAACTATCTAAAAAGTATTTCAAACTTAACTTGCTGAAAATAGAATTCCTGGGGTTTTGCCCATGATTTTATATTTTAGATATGAATGGTATTACCATCTTCCCAACCTCAGGTTAAAATTCTAAGAATAATCTCTGATTACTTGCTTTCTTTTACCTCCTTAGTGTAATAAGTAAGTAACCACTATTGGCTTTTCCTCTAAAATAGTTTCTGGATTAGAACCTCTTTGTAACATTCCTGTGATAACTGCTGACTGTAGCCACTGTTTTCTCCCACTTTGACTATTATAATAGTCTCTTGGTTGCTTTTTTATCCACTCTTGAGCCCCTATAACACTTTCTTACACACCAAATGATGTTACTTGTCTACTTAAAACCCTGTAATGCTCTGCATTAAAAATAAAAGCTAGAGAGCCTACAGCAAATCTTTACCAAAAGCACATCAGATAGAGCATTAATCTCTAGGATATATAAAGCACTCAAAAACTTTAACACCAAAAAAACAAATAACCCAATCTATAAATGGGCCAAGGAACTGAACAGACACTTCTTAGAAGAGGATATCCATTCAATCAGCAAACATGAAAAAAATGTTCAACTTCTCTAGCAATTCAAGAAATGCAAATCAAAACTACTCTAAGATTTCATCTCACTCCAGTCAGAATGGCAGCTATCAAGAATACAAACAACAGTAAGTGTTGGTGAGGATGTGGCCAGGGGGAGGCACACTCATACATTGCTGGTGGGACTGCAAATTGGTGCAGCCAATCTAGAAAGCAGTATGAAGATTCCTTGGAAAACTTGGAATGGAACCACCACTTGACCCAATTATCCTACTCCTCAGTTTTTACTCAAAGAACTTAAAATAGCATACTATAGGGACACAGCCACATCAATGTTTATAGCAGCTCAATTCACAGTAGCTAAATTATGGAACCATCCTAGATGCCCTTTAGTAGATGAATGGATAGGAACACTTTGGTATATATACACAATGGAACATTACCCAGCATTAAAAGAGAATAAAATCATGGCATTTTCAGGTAAATGGATGGAGTTGGAGAATATAATGCTAAGTGAAGCAAGCCAATCCCAAAAAACCAAAGCTGAATGTTTTCTTTGATAAAGGATGCTGACTCATAACTGCGATTGGGGAGATGGAGAGCATGGGAGGCATGGAGGAACTTTAGATAGGGCAAAAGGGAGGGAGGGGAAGGGAGAGGGCAAGGGGGTAGGAATGATGGTGGAATGAGTTAGACATCACTACCCTAAGTACATGTATAAGACATGAATTGTGTGAAAATACTCTGCGTACAATCAGTGTCTTGAAAAATTGTGATCTATATGTGTAATATGAAATGAATTGCATTCTGCCATCATGTATAACAAATTAGAATAAATAAAATAAAAGCTAGACTTTTTTCCTGAGCTTTTTACATGATATGGCTCTTAATATTTCAGTTATCTATTGTTACCAACTATCTCAAAACCTAGGGTTGGAAACAGTGACATTTATGGTTTCTATGCTCTGGGTTGACTGGACTCAGCTGGCCAGCTCTTCTGCTCCATTTGATGTGGGTTGGGGTCACTTGTATGACTGCATTTGGTGGTAGAATTGCATCTGCATGGGAACCCAGCTGGGGCTAGAATGTCTAACATGGCTTTACTACATGTTTGGTGCCTCAGACAAGATGACTGCCTGTGTCACTCCTTCTCCACATAGACTCTTAATATTTAATGGTCAAGTTCAAGCTTCTTTGATTAGAAGCTGAATCTCAAGAAGACAGTAAAGGAAGCTGCTAAGAGCCTTAAAGCCAAGGCCAAACACAAAGCATCATATCCACTATATTGTGTGGGTCTATTCTGCTGGGCAAAGCAAGTCACAAGATAAACCCAGTCTCAAGAGGACAGAAAACAGATCTGTCTCTTGATAGAAGAGGAATATTAAAGTACAGGAAAGGGAGGAATTTGGACCAACCATCTTTATAATAACTTTCTATAACCTACCTATTCCTCCAATCTACTCTGATATCACTCTGCCCTTAAATCACCCTTCCCATGCCACACTGGACATCTTTGCCATTCTAGAAAATGCTGAGATAGAGACTGCTAGCATTTCCCCCCAATATCCTGCTCATCTTCTTCCAGAACAGACCTTCTGAATTTCAGGTAGGCTCATGAATTCCCAGAATAAATTTCCCAGGCTTCCTTGAAACCAGGTTTGGCCTTGTAATGAAATTCTGAGCAATGGCATCTCAAGAGAAGGGTTCAGTGGAAACATCAGTAAACCTTCCTTAAAAGTCCCAAGTTGTCTCTCCACTGACCCGTTTCTTATATGCCGTGTGTTCCTGTGTGCTACTTGAACCACAGGGGTAATGGAGGGTGAACGCTTTGCCAAGATGAGGAAGCCTGAGTCTCTGAAAACATGGGGCTACCTATTTTCCCTGGAACAATGATCCCTGAGTGTTTATTTGAGAGAAGTATTCTGCCAGTTTGTTTAAGCCAGTTATTTTGATATTTTCATCTTTCACAGACAAATTAAATCTTTACTGATTAACATTTTCAGCCCTGGGAAAAGGAAAAGCAAAAGACTTGAGACAGGAGGACACACAGAATGTGGACAGAGTAAAGGGATTCGAGGGATTTTAGAGCAGGCAGCTGTGAACACATTGGTTAGAGTCTTATAAGCTTGGCTTTCCCATCTGAATGAAATGGGAAACCATTGCAAAGTGTTGAGGAGAGAGTGACAAGGTCTTACATGCACTGTGGAATTAGTCTTGGTTCTGGGAGGATAGGCTTGCGGGGAAGGGCAAAGGCAGGAGTAGGAAGGTGTTTTTGTTGTTGTTTGTTTGTTTGTTTTTAATCTAGATAATGGAAACATAGAACAGAGAGAGCAATAGAGATGGTAAGAGGTGGTTAGGCCATGGATCTAGTTTGAAAGGAGAGATGGACTGGATGTGGGATGAAGGAATTGGAGAAGTCAGTGATGATCTAGAAGCTTTGGGTCTGAGCAACTGGAGTTTCCACTGATTGGAGCAAAAAAGATTGAGAAGGAGCAGAAGTATCATTGGGTGGGTATAAATAGGAAAGGGAATTATGAGAGTCATATTGGGGATACAGTATAAATTCTTCACAGAAATAGAACCAATAGAATGTGTATGTGTGTGTGTGAGTGTGTGTGTGTGTGTGTGTGTGTGTGAGAGAGAGAGAGAGAGAGAGAGAGAGAGAGAGAGAGAGAGAGAGAGAAATTTATCTTAAAGATTTGGCTCATGCAATTATGGAGGCTGGAAAACCCCAATTTTGCAAGCCAGGAGGCTAGAGACTAAAGAAAAAGCTGGTTTTGCATCTTGAGCTGGAAAACAGGGTAGAGATAGAATCCCTTCTTCCTCAGGAGAGCAGTCTTTCCTGTTGAGGGTTTCCAATTATTAGATAGGCCCACTCATATAAGAAAGGGCAATTGCTTTATACAAAGTCTGCTGTTAGTCATACCAAGAAATACCTTCAAGGCAACATCTAATCTGATATTTGACCAAATTTCTGAGAACCAAAGTCTACCCAAGTTGATGAAAAAATTAACCATCATGGATATGTTAAGTTCTAAATGTTCTAGTGGAGAAATTGGGTAGGCAGTTGGATATACTTGAAGCAAACATTTGGGGTCATGAACATATAGAGCTCATTTAAAGAACAAGACTGAATGAGATAACCAAATGAGTGAATGGAGGAGGCAGAGTCACTCTCGTCCCCCCAATTTTCTGGGTCTCAACTGTTGTGTGACCTGACCTATTACATATTTTCTCTTATTGAGCTTATTAGACTTGAGCCTTAATCCAGGTCTGGAGCATTCTAGACATTGATAAATTTGTTTTGGTTCTTACTGAAACACTGAAATATAAAATATGATCCTAAACATGTGAAAACTAAACCCAGGCTTGGGATATAGTTCAGTGATAGAGTGTGTGCTTAGCAGGCTAAAGGCCCTGGATTCAGTTCCCAGCAAAAGAGAGAGAGAAAGAGAAAGAAATTGAACCCCAACTCTGAACCAAATTCCTTAAACCCCCATATAAATTCTATAACCTAACCCCTCATTATGGACACACCTGGGTATAGCATCGCTTACCTTGCTTTCTATTACAAACAAGGTGCAGCCTTCTCTGTATATAAGTTCCCCTAATAATTTATTAAAAATAATATCTCTGGAATTTAGTGCATCTTTCTTTGGAATCTCTACCTGCCTCATCTCAGAACATTTTGTGACAATCCCTTGTGGGAACTCTCTTGTATTGATTTCAGAGCAACTCTAGCTGCACATTCTGCCTGGATGGAACAATAGAAAGAGAAGTGAGTGATATGAGGATTGGACACACATAACTGTAAGAGTTATGCAGGTGAGGAAGAACCACCCAGCACAACTGGGAAGAAGCCAGAGATCCATGAGAAACACCAGAGTTCGATGTTCCATGATGAAGAAATTATCAACTCAGCCAAAAATTCTACCCATAGGTCAAGAAAGACCTGAGAATTTATCATTGAATTTGGCAACTTGGAAACCATGAATCAATTCAGGTTCGACTAGAGAAACAGAACCAGTAAGAGATGCTTATTAAGAAATTTACTGCAAGAAATTAGTTTATGCAGTTATGAGGGATAGGTAGGTAAGTCCAAATTCCATATGACAGGACATCACAAATGGACTAGAGCTCATGGGCACAGGCTGCAACTTTTGTCCACAGGCAATTTTTTTTTCTTCCTCAGACTATCCTCAGCTCTGCTCTTAAGATCTTCAAGTGATTAGATGAGACACAAGAGATAATTTAAAATATCTTCCCCTGAACATCATGTTGAGCAACGTAAGATCAGGAAAGAATATAGAGATAGTAAGTATAGGTGATTATTGCAAAGAGCCTATCTCTTTGCATAGCAGAGAAATGGAGCAATGATTGGAAGGACTTGGTCCATGGGATTAAGTGGCTGAGGTAGGATGTAAGATCTGTCCTTGAGGAACTGGTGACCATGGTGTTAGAAGATCATCTCTATGGATACTGAAACCATCAACAGGAAAAGGAGATGAGTCAGTAGCTAACATATTCAGGAGAATGAGGCATGTCCCACTGTTGAAAGATGAGTAACACAACATGGTTATACAAGAAAGAGTAGTGGAGTTGCAGCCTAATAACATCAAATTGAAAGCTGAGGCTTTAGAAAGAAGGAAGAGGAGAATAGTATTAGAAAAAGTAACAAAGAGAATGCACACCCACCTTCAGCCTGTGCAGGAGGATTTTAAGAGTAAGTGATGGAGTCATGGTATATTAGTCAGCTTTATGTCACTGGGACAAAAAGATCTCAAAAGAACAACCTAGAAGAGAAAAAGTTTATTTTGGCTCATAGTTTCAGTCCATACTGATTCCATAACCTTGGATCTGAGGTAAAGCAGAACATTATGACAGGGGGTATGGCAAAGGAAAACTGCTGAGGATATGACAACCAGGAAACAGAGAGAGGTCTGTTCATCAGGGACAAAATATAAACCTCAAAGTCACACCCCATTGACCTACTTCCTCCAGCCACACCCTATCTGTAAACAGTTATTGCCCAGCTAAGCCATATCATAATAAAATCATGTCACCTCTGAATAATCTTACATTGTATCATGCATGAGCTTTGGAGGGATGTTGTAGATTGATTATGAGGTGTCCCCAAAAAACTCACATGTGAGACAATGTAGGCTTGTTCAGAGGTGCAGTGATTAAAATAAGAGAGTTGTAACCTAATCAGTAGATTAATTCACTGATACAGAATAAATGAATGGTAACTAAAACCATGTAGGGTGTGGCTAGAGGAGATTGTCAGTGAGGAGATGCTTTTGGTGAATGAATCTCTGTTCTTTCTCTGCTTCCTGATTGTCATGTCATGTGCTGCTTTCCTCCTCCACATCCTCCCACCCAGTTGTTCTGCCTCACCTCAGACTCAGAGCAATGAAGTCAGCCATCTATGGACTGAGACCTCTGAAACCATGAGTGCCAAATAAACGTTTCCTCCTCTAAAATTGCTCTTGTCAATCTTTTGTTCACAGTAGGGGGAAAAACAAAAAGCTGACTAAAACAGGAGACGCTGCCTATCTAAAACATAATACAAAAATAATTTTGTATATTTAGAACATAATACAAGTAATAATTAAAAGTAAATATAAAAAATAAACATGGGGATATTGAGAGAGCTGTGCAGCAAGCAATGACCTCACAGGGAATCCAACTCTGAATTGGAACCTCTAGGTTAGTGAAATTTTCAGAGAAGATATTAAACACTTAGGAAATTCTGCTTATTTCTGATTATGAGGTTCAGAAGGGAAACATGTGGGAGATGATATCACAAATTCCCAGAGTTTTATAAAGAGGAGCTAAGAGCCTGGGTTCCTTGTGGTCCTAACATAGATAGGGATAAAGGAATCTGAGAATAAGCAGCATAGTTTCCAGGTCTGGTGGGGAGGCTGAGTGTTGAGGAGTGGTAGGTAAGGACAGGGAGAGTCTTGCTAGTGGCACAGTGGCTTCTGGACTGTATCTTCACTTTTATCGATGGGGACCTAAATCCAAAATTAGGAGAGCTGCATCCCAGCACTTGTCCCTGTAGGCCTCAGTTTTTCTTATAACAATAATTGAAATGGAGAAATTCTTCTCTACAGCTCCTTCCACCTATACCACCCTGTAATTTTAAATTAGGTTTTAAATAGTCCTGCAACTTTTTTGATTCTAAGAACATTCACTTTTTGCATCTTCATGGCCTTAGTCAAAGCACTTATTAATCCTTCTTGGCCTCTTCCCATCAAAAAGACTAAAAGTAATAAGTACACTGCAAATTGTTTATTCCCTATTCCTCTAAAGAGTAAGGGGGCAACCTTCAACACATGAAAAGGTGCTCACATTTCTCTGAAAATAGAAAGCTATAGAAAACTTCTATATTAGTTGAGAGATAAAATAGAAAAAAATCATATTATTATATTGTTTGCATGTATGAAAATCTAACTATGAATTTCATTACAATATCTAATTATTACAATATCTAGTTATAATGTATCAATAATTTTTAAAAAAATAACCTCTACATCTATCCCACTGTACATTAAGGAAATTAAAAGTCCCTGGCTACCATCTTCCCTCAATCGTCTCTGTGCTTCATCAGAGCTATGCACAAAGGCTGTCCATGTAATAGAGTATGACTTAAAATAACTGAGCCCCTCTCTAGTTATACAGCCTCCTCTCCATAAACCAGCCATTCTTAAAGTGTGGTCCCTGGACCTGTAGCATCAGATCACCTGGGAGCCCAAGATGAATATACATTCTCTTATAGCATCACCTAGGACTTACTAGAAATACATGGTATCTTGAAGTTTCACAGAGGAGCCTATTAGAAACGTATATTCTCTTGTTGTAGTCTAGCCCTACTGAATCAGAATCTGATTGGTCTCTTGGTCTGTTTTCACAAGTCTTCCAGGTGATTCTGGTGATCAAGGTTGAGAATCACTGTTTTAGACACATTGTAGATACAACACACATTCTGATCTCATGGGAAAAAATCCAGTTCTCTTAATTTTTCATACTCTTTCATATCCCTGGGTTCTCATGCAGTTCCTTCTGCTGCTTGAAAATCCTGCTGATAGTGTCTGCCACCCACATGCTTCTAGACCAGCGTGGTCACCATCTCCTGGGGATAATCCTCCTCAGCCAGATTGAGGGACACATGCCCTCCTCTGTTTCCCAAAAAAAAAAAAAATTTCCGCCATCAGGTATTTCATCATTTATTTTATTGCCTCATAACTGTTTACTTGACCTCTGTTCTCCTTCCCAAAGACATGGATTTTCTCTTATTTAGCAAAATTTTTAAACTCTATTATTATGTTTCAAAGCACTGGAAAATTCAACTTTAAAAAATGATTCATTTTTTTAACCAAAAAGGGTCAGACAATAAGCAATGTAAATAAATGTATTTCTTTGTTTCTACGCCACAATTGATTTTTTTCAAAACACTCTGAATGAGTCTTAATAGATGGCATGTCATAGCTTAGCTAATGGTATGTTTTGCTTTCTTTAAAAGCACAAAAAGTAACTGTGTCTTATAATAATATGACACATGAGATTTGATGAAATACAATCTTCCTGAAAAGCAATATCTTATTAGGAAAAAAAAAAACACTTGAAAGAGGAATGGGAATTGTAGCTGTGGGGAGAGATGAATAATCTGAAACAGGACATTCAAAGAAGGTCTCCCTGGGAAGGTGACATTTGAAAACAGACTTGAGGGAGGGGAATGATGAAACCATGGAGCTCTGGAGTGGAGTTTCCAAGTTGAAGAAGCAATGAGATCAAAGGTCTAAGGGCAAGGAAAATGATCTATTTTCTTGGTCTATTTAGAAGAGTATTTACCATGGTATCTGATAAATATACATAAGTGTTTGTTTAATAGACTTTATCTCATCCACTGATAATAGGGTGAGACTTCCAGAACATGTTGGTTGAAAACTATTTTAACCTCATGCACATACCTGCATTAGTGACTCCTGGAAATAACAAAGAATTGTGATAGACAAGTGTAAATTCAGAAAACATTATTTTGCATCTCTGGCATTATAGACCTTATGATAGGTGCTGGAGATACAGAGATGTATTAAATGCAGTCTTTGGACTCAAGGAGTTCTTAACTAGCAGGAAAAACAGTAAAAATAACCACAACATAATAACATAAAGGTATATTCACAGATGCATGAAATGTATTGTGGTAGCCACATAAAAAGGAACAATATCTATGTTCATTTAGACTCCTGCAAAGGCCTAAATCTCATTCTCTTGGAGGAAAGTAATAGACAGCTTTTAAGCAATTGGGTTGAAGTATTTGGCTGTGAGAAGTACATGTACCATGTTGTTTTCAGATCTTGACCTTTGGTAAAATCTCCAATTGCCAAAGCTCTTCAGACTAGGGGTCATACACAGGACACTCATAAGAAATGGGCTGCCCAAAATGGGCTGCTGCCCTCAAGGTTACATATTTTGCTACTAGTGTTATTCTTTAATTAATGGTGTGATCAAGGAATGTAGCTCCATGGTAGAGTACTTGCCTAACATGGGTGAAGCCCTAGGTTTGATCCCCAGCACTGAAAAAAGAAAAAAAAAATCAAAGGGATGGAATGCTAGGATAAGATGCCCACCAAATGTAAATTACCACTCTGATCCTGATATAGAATAAAAGAGGCAAAAAGTGACTCCTGGAAATAACAATATCACAAATTTACACTTGTGATAGACAAGTGTAAATTCAGAAAACATTATTTTGCATCTCTAGTATTACAGACACCCCAGATATTTTCAAGAAGTAGATTTATTGGCTACAGAGTCCAGAGGGACTATTGCTTAAAATTTCTCTGAACTCCAAGTCTGGAAATTCTTGGAAATTTATACCCCAGAGTGGAGGGTGTTAGATGTTTACATGACAAGTGTTTTTTTGTCCCATGTTTTAGATTAGACAGAGGTTTTGTCAGTTTTAGCACAAAAGCAGAAGTAACACCATCAAGTCATCATGATTAGCCAAACGTAGCTTTTGCAAGAGCAAATTGGTCTTCACAAAAAAATAGGAAGTCCTATCCCACATTGAGTTTTTCTTCAGAAATGTTTGCTGATATTCTGTTAATAACCATGATTAGGTCTCTGGAGAAGCTTAATTAAGATTCTTTGATGGGTGGTGGGGGGGGGGTTGCCACTACAGCCCAGCTGATGGTACTTACAAACCCATAAGATGGAATTCCTGTCATCTTTTAAAAGTAGGGAAGGAGTACAGATTTATAGCTGGCTTCGAGTGAGCTGAGTCAAGGAGTAACAGTCCCATAGCATTGGTTTCCTCCCCTTTCTCCCTCTCCCCCCTGTTACTAGAAAGTCTGTTTCCTCCTAGTAAAAACATTTCTGGCAACTCCAGACCTTATATCCTCTTAGGCAACTTCTGAGAAGAACAAGAATACCTTTCCCACAAGCCCTGGGAAATACTTCATCTTCCATCCTCAGGTCAGGTATGAACCCCTGAATCAGGAATCATTGGCAGATTTAACACTGCCAGAGTTCCATGAAATAAAAGTTGACAAAGTTTCCTCTAAGGCAGAGGTGGTTTCATCCAAGGAAGTTGTAGCAGATGTCTGTACTGAAGGAGAAACAAAACAAGAGATGCTTACTGAACATTCAAAATGTGAATCTAATTGATCATCATATCAGTCTGTAATGGCCTCCTGCCTCCTAATTCCAATGACTCACATGAACCCACCATTTTTGTCTCTTCTTCATTTTCAGCATACCTCTTGCTTCCTATGGAGAAACACAACACATGCTGTGAACTAAATCTTGCCCCCCACCATTCATACATTGAAACTGTAAACCAAAAGAAGATGGTGTTTGGAGATGGGGAGTTAGAGAGATAATTAGACTTAGAAGATGTCATGAGGGTGGGGCCCTCATGGTGGGATTAGCACCCTTGTAAGAAGAGACCCCAGAGCTTGCTTTTTGATATGTGAGGACATATCTACAAAAAAGGTGTGGCTAACCCAGAAAATCAGGAACCCATTTGGAAAACCTCACAAGGTCCCACAGTTGTCCAAGGAACAAGCAGCCTCCAGGATCACGGAGAGAGCCCCACCTCCCCCGCCCTGGACCGGGAGTCCAGCATCCTCCTCTTCTTATCCGAAGCTGGAATGTTGAATTTCCCTGAGGTGAGGATACTGAGCTGGCCCTTTATGGGGGAGAAAAAAATTTAAAGGAGAGAAGGGAACCTCTGTAACCCAATTTCCCCCCTCCCCTCTTCAATACCCCTCTTAATACTACTCCGCCCAGTCTCCTGTTTCCCTGCTTTTTGCCTAGGGCAGAGGACTGTAACACAAGGCCTGCTCTCACCATCCAACCTTGCTATTGTAGTGACTGGGAGGAGGTTCCGCCTCCCGCCGGGATTCCGCCTAAGGTGCAGGAAGCCCGGTTCCCATCTTTGGAGAGATGAGGGTTTAAGATCCGCCCGGAATGCGGAGGGTAGGGGGTAGTTTCTCTCTCTCTCTCTCTCTCTCTCTCTCTCTCTCTCTCTCTCTCTCTCTCTCTCTCTCTCTCTCTCTCTCTCTAATGGCTTTCAAGTCTCCTTGCAGATCTTTCTTGGCATTCCAAGGGTGAATTCCGTTCTTTCTCAATCTCCCACGGGAAAGAATGTCTGATAGCGTGGTGCCGGGGTATGCCTAAGCCCAAAGTGCAAAGGAGGAAAGGCACTGGGCCACCACCCTGCTCAACTCTGCGGTCCTTCGCGACAGCGTATGAGGATCTTCCTGTTCCCCAGAGAATTGAGGAAGGGATAACTTCTAATTAGGAACGGATCTCAGATTTTTCTTTATCATATGCCACTCCCCCCAACCAAAACCCAGCGCCGAATGCTGGTTTCCTGCACTCACCCAAACCCGCCCTCCAGGCCAACCCAGGTTCTGGCCCATCAAGCCAGGAAATGAGACCATCCATCAGCGCCGAGTTCCTGGGAGCCCCAGCTGGTCCGGAGTGCGTTCCCGGAGGCGTGCCCCATCTGTGTGCCTCCTCAAAGTCACTGGAGAATAACAGCGCAGCAGTAGCTGCTGAGAGTCGGGTCCGCCAGGTCACCCACTTGGCTGGCGCTCGCGGCTTTCGCTGGCTTTGCTCATCTGGGCTCCAAGGGCCATTTGCCTCGGATTGAGACTCCTGTGGCGATGGGTTGCTACCGATCTCTACAGACCGGGCTGCTTCCTTGGAGGTCTTGGGTGGGGAGATCTTGGAGGATTAGAAAATCCTAGGGAGGAAATAGACTAGGAGACTGCGCAGGCAGGTGCCCACCCGGGGTTGCTGGACAGGAGAAGCATTTGGCAGAGCTGGGGATGGAGGAGGTCATAAGTCTAGGAATCTCCTAGGCTGGACACCCTGCCAAATTTGCTTTTGAAAAAGAAAGAAAGAAAGAAAAGGCCCAAATGGTCGCCACGGAGGGCAAATGAAGATATAAATGTGGTGTTTGCGTACCTTTATTTTACAGTATAGTTGTTTTTATTTTGAAGGAAACATCGGGAGTACTCCAGGGTGTTTTGCAGGTGTGGGTCCTATAGAGTTTTTATTTGACCCATTCACTGGAGGAGAAGGGAGAAGCCCGGACGTGCCACCCTTTAGGCACCCGCAGATACGGTCTCCGAGGTCCCTCAGGTCGCTCTGGCAGCAAGATGGGGCTGAGCATCAGGGGGCTCTCCAGCAGCCCTGTGCACCCGGGCTCCCCAGCAGTCTTTAGAATGGAGACTGCTGAAATGCAAGGTAGGCTCCTGGTTTGTTTTGGAAGATGCCCATTAAGGAGGAAACCTGGATTTTTCTTGCAATTGTGACCTACAATGGAAAATACCCTATGCGCTCATTCCCACTCCCAGGTTCCGAAGGGAGAAGGGATGAAGTAGAACAAAACCCTAACCTCAAAATTCAGAGCTTCCTGCAGTCCAGGGCTCCATAGAGGGTGGAGATAGGAGGCAGGACTTTCAATATCTCTTTGCTCCACCTGGTGATTACTAAGTGCAGCCATTAAGGAGGGAGCCTAGGGAAGGGACACTAATGAATAATTAATCCACCTTCTCACCTTTTAGTTCCAGGCCCTGAAACTGCTGGGCTTAGAAGAGGATCTTGCTCCCAGGTCTGTGCCCTAGACTGTCAGCTCACCCTTGTAGCCTGATCCACCGTCTCTGCTTCACTTTCTCTAAGCAGGAGCCATTTCCCATTTGGAAAACCTCACAAGGTCCCACAGTTGTCCAAGGAACAAGCAGCCTCCAGGATCACGGAGAGAGCCCCAGCTCCCCCGCCCTGGACCGGGAGTCCAGCATCCTCCTCTTCTTATCCGAAGCTGGAATGTTGAATTTCCCTGAGGTGAGGATACTGAGCTGGCCCTTTATGGGGGAGAAAAAAATTTAAAGGAGAGAAGGGAACCTCTGTAACCCAATTTCCCCCCTCCCCTCTTCAATACCCCTCTTAATACTACTCCGCCCTGTCTCCTGTTTCCCTGCTTTTTGCCTAGGGCAGAGGAGGGACCCCAGAGATGGAAACCGAAGAGAGGTCTCACTGCCCATTTTCTTAGCAACACCGTGGAGTTTTTCAAGTCTTTGGGGGTATAAGAGCTCTAGAGAAGGTCGTAGAGGAGCCAATACACTCTCGGGCAGAAACTTTCTTCCTCTTTTGTCCTTTCTTCCTTTTCTAGACAAAACTCCCTTATTTCACCACACAAAAAGCTCCTGTAGCCTTGGCGAGAAAAGGTTCCTGTCGCCTTGGCAGGGACTTGCTCAACTCAGGTACCCTCCGGATTGATATCCCTACGTTGTCTATGGAGCAATTGTGGACCTCACCTTTGCAACCTGAGCAGGGACTTGCTTGCCCGGACGCGAGAGCTCAGGTTGCAGGCAGTTGGATGAGGAGCAATAGCTTGCATCTCTCCTCCGGTGGGCTGAAGCTGTTGGGACTGGAGTTCACAGTGAGTGTGCGGGGTTTAAACTCCCAGCCCAAGAATCCCAAACTCTGAGCAACCAGGCCCATCTAGCTCCGCAATTCCAAGGTAACACCTCAGGGGCACAGTCCATGTGTCCAGACGGGCGCACACTTCTTAAATGTTCAGATATTACATTTTAATAATGGAATTCCCCTCACGAATTGCTGGGTTCACTTCCCTGCTAAAGTCACTCAAAGATGTGGGATATTCTGTCCAGGCACGATGGAGGGTGTGCCCTTAGGAATGGAATGTGGAAGAAGAGAGGAGTTATCCTTCCCAGATGTTGCTACTGGAGTTATAAAGTCACATGTAACACATCACTTTTAGACTCTCATTCCTGTTAACTTTCCAAGACACTGTTTTCTTTTTGACTTTCTTTGTTACTAGAGCAACTTGCATTTTTTTTTTTCAGAAAAGCCATCATGGAGAGGTCCCAAATTTATAACACTGGGCATCTGGGGCACTCCAGGACTTCACATGCTGCCTTTGCAAAACTTCCATGGGAGCATAACAGGCCCTCAGCAACACACTTAGCCTCCCTCCCCAAAGCCTTTTTTAATTTTCCATAGTATTCAAAACATCTTGAGGTAGTATGCAAATAACTTCAGATATACCAAAGAGTAACTAAAGTTACCCCTGTGACTCATTATAAAATAAATGGTAAGGACTTGAATTATGTCAGAATTCAAGTAAGGAAACTACTTTAAATGAGCCTCACTTTTTATGATGCAGGCCCCTAATGTAAAATTATTTCTTGGTAAGACAACTTCTTAGAGGATAAAACCACCCAACAACAACAAAACACTTCATAGGGCTCTTGTTTAAACTCTACTGAACAGTCCCCTGACCCAACTGATATTTCTCTCTGCTAAGAAGAAGAGTAAATTGTGCTTCATGGCCTAAAATTTTACATGTAGTATCAAATAGCTACCGAATGCCTATGTGACAAACTCTAAACTGACCAAACGGTTACTTAATTAAAGACTGATTCAAAAGACCAAAAAAAAAAAAAAAAAAAGATTTCTATTCTATTCTAGGATTTGGCAATGTATGCACAAAATACTCTTGTGTGTACTTACTTTTCAGTTCCTATCCCCAAATGGTTTCTATCCTAGAAAGGATTTAAATGTTATTCAAAGACAATGATGAAATAGCTCTCCATTGACAAGTAAGCTGAAAGCAAGAAAATGTTTTAGTGAGTAGTAATTCTGGCTTAACAATGCTGTATATGTGGTTCAGGTTCTCTCTCTCTCACCCTCCCTCTCTTTCTCTCCCCCCCTCCATGTATGTGGGGGTGGCATTGGTGGGAGTGGGGACAGCAGAAGCAGAGGCTATTTTTACACTTGACTATAAGAGGGACAGAAACCTAAACAATCAAATTTCAGCTTAACAAAGCCTGGCCTTTTCCTATTGAAGCTCATATGTATACTTTTCTAATTAGTTTTGTTTCCTTATTTTCATAATTTTGCTTTTTGATTCTACAAATGCAAATCAATTGTATAAAGAAATGCACTTAACTTGAAAATTTTAATTTTGTTTAGAGAAAGTTTTGCATCGGCCTGTCTTTTGCATATGCCTTCTATGGTTGAATGAATGACCAGAGAGAGAGAAAAAAAACACATAGAGATAATCAGTATATAAAGCATTGTGAATTTTGGAGCCTAATTTCTTCTTCATATCAAATTGATAATCATTGAAAGATGAAGAGTTACATCTTTGCATCAACTCCATTATTCACAGATATTTCATCTGCATTGCCATTCCTTGTCTTACTCCCAGGTCAAATTATCCACCTCCTTCAAGACCCACCTTCTTTCAGAGGACTTCTTTGTCAATTTCAACCTCTCTTAGGATGGCTGTTTTGCCTTTTCCTTTGAACAGCTTATGTACCCACTGTGGCAAGCTGCACTGCATCTTCATGTGTGTTCTTATTTTTTTCCCATCTAAATCGGGAGTTCCATGATGCAGGGACTTTTATTTTACTTATATAAAATAGCAAGCATCCAATATCATGAGTTTCATGGACGCTAATTTAATATGTAAATGCATGGTTGAAGAGGATTCTTTCAGGACCTAGAAGATTTAGAGAGGTTCCTAAACCCAGTGTGTTGGATCTGGTCACACTTATGTTTATCTTTAGTTTTAACTACCAACAGCACTAATGAAAATTGACAGGCCCCACCCACACAAGAGTACATGTATATATCAATTTGTACTGGTTTCTCATAGTTGAGAAATGAGAAATGGATCAAATCCTGGGGAGCTTTGTTAATATCTAAAGTACAGTTTATCAGTAGAGTTTTCTTTTTCACCACCTCTGGTTTTATGTTAAGGAACGGAGTATATACATTTTTCAAAATTATTAAAAAGTCTTATTAATGTAGGTTAAAGTTGTAAGTTTAATGATCTAGTTCCTATTGCAAGTAAGAATGACTACTGATAAAATGAGTAAATTATTGAGCATCTGGAAGTATAAGCAGTGTTTAAGATTGAACACCAAAAAAAAATGGTATTGAATTAATTATGTTTTGAAGATGATCTTCCTCAGAAGAAAAGTTTAAAGTCATTTTTTTCTTTTCTTTTATTTAAAAATATCTTCTGAGTATTCCATTTGTATCTGGTATGAAAAGAAATAGAGGAAAAATATTTAAAAGGAAACATCATCTGGTTTATAAATCAATTACAATTTGCTACAATATGTTAAGATTGATGAACAATGGTGCTTCCCATCTAATCTTTTTTTTAAATAAACTTTTAGGTGGTCACAATACTTTTATTTTTATATGGTTCTGAGAATCGAACCTTGTGCCTCATGCTGGGCAAGCACTCTACTACTGAACCACAGCCCCATCTTTTATTATTAAAGCAGAGAGCCATGAATTAATCCTGTTAGTCTTTTAACAGGTTATGAAGTGAGATGTCTGCAACAATGTATCACAAAAGAAACTATCACAATCTTTTTACAATTCTCTCTCTCTCTCTCCATTGTACAATGGTATTTATTTATCTTTTGGTGTCTAAAGCACTAAGCATAATGCAAGTAGTAGATATTCAGTTTAATGCTAGTAGATTATATTAACCTGTATTTTGTTTTGAATGCTTTTATATTCATTGGTTCATTTTACTTAACCAGCCATCCCTTAGCTATGATCCCAATATTTTAGACTGAAAAACTACAATCTGTACATGATCATGCAAATAATAAATAGTGAATTCTAAACTGAAATCCACCTATTTTTTTCTCATTAAAGTTGTAGAAAGAGAGGGAAGGAGGGAGGGAGAGAAAGGGAGAGACAGGGAGAGAAGGGGGGAGATAGAGAAGAGAATGAGAAAAATGCTATATTATATGTTATTGCTTTATAATTTTACATAAATGCTTTATAATAATTTCTAACATGACAAAATGTAAGGTGTTGTAAAATTACAACTTTCCACTGACAATTGTCTTTATATAAATCACAATTTTGCCTCAATTCTTTTATATATAATTATTTATGTAAAGTTCTTGAGAAATCTGTGGCTGAAATACCACAATGTAGTATAAGTAAAGATGTAAAATATAGTATTGATTTAAATAATATGTCATAAGTTGAATCACTAGTGATCTAATTTTTGATGCAAGGCTGTGTTTGAAAGCAAAAAAAAATTATATGGATGCTTTGAAGTAAATTCCATGTCAAAATATTATTATACTTTAATGAGAACCCTATAAATTTCAGGAATATAAATTGCTGATAGAGATTTTAGGTTTTAGTTTGTTATTTGGTCATTGAATAAAGATTTTTTTAATGAAAGTCAAAATCTAAGTATTATATAAGGAGAGAGGAAGATGATCCTTACAAAGTTACAGCATGTGATTCTTCTATTTTAATTCTAACTGACCATGTGATGTTTGGAAGGTCATTTAATTTCTCTGAGCCTCTGTTTAGGGGTAGGTATAACAACAATAATTCTATATCTTCCTTTCTCTACTCTCTAAAGTTGTGAGGAAGATCAAATTAAATAATACATGTAAAATGCTTTGCATTTTGTCCTTTAACATGACATTGTTTATTTTATAGCATATTACTGAGTGAGCGAGACTATTCATATACTGAAATATTCACTAAGAAAAGAAATATTTGACATCACCACAATTAATGAGGACAACGCGAGGACACCTAAAAAGGGTGTATTCTTATTTATAGAGCAGGAACAGGAAAAAAATGAGCAAACTACCAAAAAATGTAAATATAGGAATTATCCCAGTAATATTTGTTTTTCTTCCACTAGAGGCTTTAGAATAATATCAGTGTGTATTTTTTCTTACATAACTATGTGACATTACTTACAGCATAATTCTAAAATTCCTGTCCTAAAAGACCCTAGATAACCTCATAAAATTTACATCTCTCTTGGCAGAATAATCACAATATAATCAGTGAGGGTATGTGACCCCAAAGTTCAGAGTCCACATGCACTCAGAAAGTATAACAGGACAATAAGTCCAAAAGGAGACATCAGACTGCATTGTCTGATGGCCCCATTTAAGGAGACATCAATTTAACTTTAAACCTATGAGCTCCATTGAGAGCAGGGAAGAGAAGGAGATGTTTCTAAATGTATGAAACTGTTGCCATAGCATTTTCCTTCTCATTCTTTTCTACCCTTCCTCCTCCAAAGCAGGCGCAATTTGTGCTCTACCGTTTTCTTTCAGGAGCCAGGAGCATTTTCAGAATTTAGGACTCCAGTGATATGATATTTATACTACATATTACTTGTACCTGGTCGGGAGGTTAATAAGTCCAAGGGTGCCATTAAGTTTCCCAGGAGAAACTCATCGTTGCGGACACAATTGCAGAATAAAGAAAAAAACTCAGGGAGAATTTTAGCCCCCCTAAATCTCATTGGACCTCTGCACAAGCCAAGTCACAACCACTCCTGCAACACAACCGGATTCCTTTCAGCACTCGCAGCCATGGACAGCTCCCTCGCCGCGCGTTGCTGCTCTCTGCAGTGATCTGACTTCCCCAGCGAGCAGCGGCCGGTGCGGCACCCGACCCCGGTCTTAGCCAGCGCGTAGGGAACACGCGCTCCCTCCCGCCTCCCTCTCAGTCCCCCGCCCTTCGCTCACTCCGGCCCACTCCAGCAGCGACTTTGAGGGATTCCCTCTCAGGCGCCCACTGCAGCAGCACATCTGGCCTCTTCCGCAGCAACTGCAAGCATGGATCTCAGAGGAAGAGCCTTTCTCAGCGTCCATAGACTTCGAATTCTTCTGATGCTGTTCCGTGAGTACCGTTTTTTGGCGATTGGGAGGGCAGGATGCACTCTTTGCAGAGAATAGAAATGGTATACTAAAGCCAGTATTTAAGATTAAAAATATGGTCCTTATGTTTTGAGGTTTTTTTTATTTTTTTCTTTTGGGAGAAAGGGGAAGGATTTCCCCGCTGGTGGGAGGGAGCTCCCTTGGGAACCACACACCTGTGTGGCATATGCCAGACAGAGCGCTAGACAGGCTGGCTTAGTGGGGTCACAGGATTGGCAAGAAAGGTTTGGCTTCAAACCCCCAGGATGTAGAGAAAAGCCAGTTTCATTGCAAATAAGTAAGAATATTTAAATGTTTAAATTTTATCCCCATTTTAAATCAAAAGCAACGGAACTGAGTTTGTTAGCGCTGGGCTAGAGAAATGGCTTGAAGAGCACACAGCTGCTAGCAGGGAACTTTGTCACTCCAAAGCCCGCAGATCGAGGTCTGCACTCTAGTGACCCATACGCACGGAATTCAGGAGCACTAAACTGATGAGATCTTTTTGTTTGTTCCGCAGATACAATGGCTCAAATCATGGCAGAGCAAGAAGTGGAAAATCTCTCAGGCCTTTCTACTAACCCTGAAAAAGACATATTTGTTGTGCGGGAAAATGGGACGACGTGTCTCATGGCAGAATTTGCAGCCAAATTTATTGTACCTTATGATGTGTGGGCCAGCAATTATGTCGATGTAAGGAACCCTTTTCCCCCCAGCTTGATCCTAGGGCTCCAGGGCCGAAGGGCACCCTCCCCTTATGGCCCTGCGAAGACCTGGGTCGCCCGCCTTTCCCCCAACCCCATAACCCTGCAGGCTGCTCCAGAATGCTGCATGGGGGTTCCGGCTTGTACACCTTCTGCTCGCCCTGCCTGCTTTGAAAATAAATCCCCTTTTCTCTGCTTCCCCACTGGCGGGGGCTGCACGTAGAAAATCTAACCGCATGTTCCTGGACATGGGAGCGCGCGCGCGCAAAGGAGTGCCCAAATGTGCAACCCAGAGTTTGGATGCGCCGCCCTTAACAGCCCCACTGGGGCCTGCACCACTGAGTGGGCGCGGGGCGTCTATGTTCCCAGCTGATCACAGAACAGGCTGACATCGCGTTGACCCGGGGAGCTGAGGTGAATGGCCGCTGTGGCAGCAGTGAGTCGGAGCTGCAGGTGTTCTGGGTGGACCGTGCATATGCTCTCAAAATGCTGTTTTTAAAGGTAACTCCCACAGGGGCGCGCCTAGAGGCTGTGGGTGTGGGCCATAGCAGACCCAGAAGCCCTTGGAGCGGTTGACACGTGCCTCCCACTTTTGACAGGAAAGCCACAACACGTCCAAGGGTCCAGAAGCGACGTGGAGGCTGAGCAAGGTGCAATTTGTCTATGACTCCGCGGAGAAGACTCACTTTAAAGACGCAGTCAGCGGTGAGTGGAGTCTGGCGGGGCTGGGGAGGAAGGCTGGGAAAGTACAGACACCCTTGGGAGCCAAGGCGCTGATGAGAAGTTCCTCAGGGTTTGGGAAACCAGTCTGGGCTATGCACTGCTAGGCCAAGTCCAGCCTTGGCCTGCTTGCTCTGCAGGGTGGAGGAGACATGAAGGCCTGAGTCCTCTAGGAATTCCTCTGTCACTCAGGGCCTGATTTTGTCCTCTGACTGCTTCATATCCGCCTCATCATTTAGTTTCAGAAGAAACATGGAGAAGGACGCCAAAGCTTTATTTTTATTTTCTTCTGCACCATTTTCCCCCCTAAAAATGCGACTATCCTTTTTGGTCAGGATTGGATGGCTTTCAGTATCATTCTGCGGATGGCAGCAAGGCTCGCACAGTGTCTTCTGTCATCAACTGCAGCCACTTTGGAGCTTGTTCTATACCCCAGGCCTTAATTTATAAGCTTTTTCTGACCATTCTTTCATTTTGGCGATTAAACTACTGGCTTTACTAGGCCGTTTCTATTCTCTACAAAGAGTGCATCCTGCCCACCCAATCGCGGAAATATATACCAGTAATACTGCATCAAGAGAAACATCTATTTACTAAATAACAATGTATCTATCTGCAATCACTATCAAAAAGCATATATAAGTTTTTTTTTAAGAGAGAGAGAGAATGAATCTTTTTTGTAGATGGACACAACACAATGCCTTTATTTTTTTTTTAATGTGATGCTGAAAATTGAACCCAGGTCCGCCCATGCTAGGTGAGCGCTCTACCGTTGAGCCATAATCCCAGCCCAACATATTTAAGTTTTTAAAAATTATTTTCTTCATAATGAGGCCTTCAATCACCCAGTCACCTGAGCTGCAAAATAATTTTTATTGAAATCAAATGAATACATGTGTCATCTGTCCTTCCCCCCCCCTTTTAATAACTGTAGTTTAAGGAACATTTTTTTCTTTTCATCAAAATTTATCTTCATGCATTCCCCACAATGTTTGAAAGAAAAAAGAAATGAAAAAAAAAAATCAAACCTAGGCCAGAAAAGGAGAAAAAGTGTGGTGGATGTTCATAGGTATATATGTGTTTGAGTAGAGGACATTCACCAGGGCACCAGCAATCCAACATGCTTTATTGAGGAAAATGTTTTATTCTTTGCTGAGCCATTGGAAAAACCAAGTGACTGTTTTTTTCTATGCCTTTGGGATCCCTATTGATAGGCTCTATGTAATGAAAAGAGTTAAGGTTTAAATGTCACTCTCCTTTTCCAAAAAGAAATTGCAAGTCAGTGTTTAAGGAACCCTAGCTCACAGAAAATGAGTGTTTTTGTCCATTATAACTTACTGCCTTTGAGAAGCCCCAGAAGAGGATAGGAGGGACGGGCTGTGGGTCTGAGCTGAGAGGAAAGAGCCAACCCAGTTAGGTGCGCTGAGTTAGGAGCAATGACGGCACTGCCACGGAGAAGACCCTAACCATTGCTTTGGACATTTGCTGCAGCTGGGAAGCACACAGCCAATTCGCATCACCTTTCTGCCTTGGTCACCCCAGCTGGGAAGTCCTACGAGTGTCAAGCTCAGCAGACCATTTCTCTTGCCTCCAGCGATCCACAGAAAACTGTTACCATGATCCTATCAGCTGTCCATATCCAGCCCTTTGACATCATCTCGGATTTTGTCTTCAGTGAAGGTAAATTGGGAAGTGGAGGCATGAGGAAGGAGGATGGGATGGCTGATGGGGAGGGATGGATGGGGAGATTGCTGCCAGGGTCCCAGGATGCTACCATTTGGATTTTTATCCAGGCTCAAGTGATACTGCTTCCCTTCATAACAATTCAAATTTAAAAAGGCAGTAAGATGAATATATCAATTTTCCTCAGTGGCTCTTTCTTTCTCGTCTCTTTTCTTCTTTACCTCATTTCTTCCTTCTCTCTCTCCCACCCCATTCCCTTGCACCCTCGTATAAAAAAAGTGGTTAAAGATAATGTGCTATTCTGTGCATTTCTCGTGGAGAGTTTCTGTTTGCTTTGTATGTATGCCTTCCTTTGGTTGGGGATTCCACATGAATACAACCATGAAAATGTTTAGGATATTAAGGAATTGCCCCCCTCCTTGTGTCACCCACCACCATTTCCTAAGGAATCCAGCTTTCATAAAATACAGTGCCTACTCAGTCTATACTGAATACAATGCGCCTACCACCATCTTGTGATTACTCAAAAGGCATTGGAAAATTCTCCAGTTAAATGGTCATTGAGAGAAAGGCCTGGTTTTTATTTATCTTTGTGTTATTGGCGCATAACACAGTTCCTGACCCATTGCAGATGTTCAGTGAACTTTGGTTCTAAATTGATATTTTGAAGCTGTGGATTCAACTAATAGAGGCTTCCAAATGCCTGTATGCAGGGCAAATCAGAATGTCATATATTTAGTAAAGCAGAGCCACACATACCTGTTCTCAAGGAAGGATAAGTTGTAGCATTTTAATGTATTTCCTAGAGAAATACACCAAAGCTGCAAGACCTTAACAGCTTTAAAAAGTTTGCTTTATTATGGAAATATTTATAAAATGTAAAAGTCAGTGTCTTTCTTAAACTGAAAATGTTAAATGTAATTAAATGTAATTGAATGTAATTTGAGTTTTTATTTTTGAGGTCTAGAAATTAATTATAAAAATACTAGGCTATGTAGAATCAGTCTTCAGGGTTCCCACTACAAATGCCTTTGAGTTTATGTTGTACTTTCAATAGTTTTTAGTGACTTTTTGGCTTTTGCTGGCCATCTGTTTTAGATAGTTCTTTATTTCTTGACACTACTTGTATTATAAGTATTACTTGTATTAGTCCCTTACCACAACTTACCCTTCCTGGATTATTTCTAAGTGGTTGCCTATAGTTGTTATAGAATGAAAAATCAAATCTCATGGATGTTTAAAATTACATAAAAGAAAGAAAAAAATAAGTACAGAACAATGACCAGAGCTACTTTGCTAAACATTAGTAAAATCCATTACATGGAGTGAAAAAAAATTTTTTTTAATCCATATCAAGGTCGTCCATTGGGAAGATAGCATGGTAAACATACACAGAGTTAGTAAGCATGTGTAATTTCCAACTGTAAATCTAGTAAGCATAAGCAAAATACACTTTGTCTCACCCAGGATTTTCTAGCTATTAATTGGTATACACTGTCCTGTGTGGTGCCCTAAGGCTTAGCCTCCACACTCCTGGGCAGAGGCAGACCTCATTCACAATCACTCACTGGATCATATGCCTTTGCGTGGAAGGGATTCTTTGTTCAGGCTCCTCTTGTCTGTGTCTCTTAACACCTGCTCCCCACTGTGTCTTGTAAAAGATCATAATATTCCAGTCATTGGGAATGGATGTGATTGCTCTTGGTGTGCATTTTCAGGTTGCAGAAGTCCAGGGGGCTTTTAGTGTGTTGCAGATGCCGGCGGGTGGGTACGAATGGAACATGCTTGCTTGAGGGGCCAGTATCTGATCATATATATGCAAATTCAGTAAAGGTTGTGTAGGTACGTGTGTGTGTGTGTGTGTGTGTGTTACATGCTTGTTTAGATGTGGCTATGGTCCAGTACAGCATCAGGGTTTCTTGTGAAGAGCCTATTCCCTGCCTGAGTAGGTAATACCCGGCAGTCTTTAGAGCTGATTACTAAATAGTCTCTATGAGACAAAGCAAAAACAGGCTCAGCAAAATTGATTGACAAGCAGAGGCTGAAAGGAGTCAAAAGGTGGGTTGATGTCTTTATCACATTAGACTCTTTAGTGTATTGTGCTTGGCTACTGCATTAATCCCCAAATGAAAGTCTCTTAGCCCAGCACACAGCTAATTTCAGTGTGCACACTAACATTGAATTGCAGTGTGTACAACTTTGTAATGTTGTTAAGATGCAATGTCTGGTTCAGTGGATCTGGGGCAGGGCAACATGCTCCATTGCTAGCCAGGTTCCATGTCATTCTCCTGGTCCACAGAATGTTTAGAGAGTGTTTGAACGACTAGTGAAGGAAATGTGCAACAAGATTTCTTAGGTGGATTATTGAACAGGGTTGTGAGACTGGAAATCCTCATAGTATGAGACTGTCTATTGGGAGTCTCATGGCAGAAGGGACGCCATCCAGAAGGAAGAGAGGTAGGTGAACTCCCAAGGGCAGAGGGTTTATGTGTTTAGGTAATGTTGCTTAATATCACAAGATTGGGAAGAGTGGGGATTGGGCCAGAGAGCTTCTGGGAGGCAGCAGTAGCTTGGGGACTTATACCTATAGGCCCTATCTTATGAATAGGTAACAGCTGCTGAGTGAGATTTCAAGAGTTAGACAAAGCAGGCAGGTTCTAAACATTTGCTTGTTTGAGCTGTTTGAAAAATAACTGCATGGGAAAAATTTTAAGTTTGGCACCAGCAGGCTTTTGAGCTGATGGGTCTCCTCTTGCAGTGAAGAAATAAACAAGCAATATACAGAAGCCACCTTTGACTCATTTGTATACCAAACACAGTTTGTAGAGCAACTGTCACCCAGCAGTTCCAGGCACCTTGTTTCTCAGTTGGGGTTAATTAACTTGCCCTCTGCAATTAATTTATCGTGTGTCCCTTTGAGGGACCTGGGAAATTTATGGTTGGGATGGGATGGGGGATTCCTTCCTGGGGGGAAAAGAAACAGCCTGAGTATTTTAATAGCTTGAATTAAAGGAAACTTTTATATATAATGTCAGAATAAACATAGCAGAACGTGAAGGTTGCCTCTGTTCTTAAAAAGATTCAGGTGTAAAAGGAATTTAAAACATATCACAAATAAGGTGGATCCTTTTTAATCCTCAGAGGAAAACAAACAAACCTGGTCGAAAGATCCTGAGTTTTCCACTTACAAGGGAGCCACTGAAGCCCAGAGATTTGGTTGCTCGATAAAAGCTGCATTCCTGGACCTCTAGCCTCTCAAGGCTTCAGCTGCTCCTGCTAAGAAACTATAATAATCATGTCAGTGCAAGAGGCACCTTTAATGAGCTGATTGGGGGCCCTGAATTCATGCAGTATTTTTTTTTATGGCAGTACTAGGGATCAAACCCAAGACCTAGTGTGTGCTAGGCAACCACTCTACTACTAATCTACATCCCCAGCCCTTATGAGCTTTTTATTATTGTTCCTAACAGCATGAGTGGGAAATGGCATCTGTGGGTGATTGCATTTTAGTGAAAATGAATATGCCTTACTTTTCTGTATGTATACCCCGACATAGACCCTGGGAGAATAACCTTTGGCAAGCTTCCTTGCCTATCACAAACACATAGAAAGCTTGACTATCCAGAGCATTATGTAAACCTGTGATTTACCTGAAACTTTCAAAGCAAGAAATGTGCTACCCTGCACAGTTGCTCTTCAGGGTTCCAGAGTAAGCAGCCAATGGGGGACAATCTGGTCATTAACACTGCTGAGAACTGTGTGGAGGGATTCAACTTGGAGCCTTGGCAAAAGGCCATGTGCCTAGGCAGTCACAGAAGTCCGTGTTCCAGGAACTGTCCTCTGGAGACAGTATAGGATATTTCTTAGGATTGCTGCCCTAAGGGGGTGGGATTTACTCACCAACTGCCATTCATCAGGGAAGGCTGCTTTGGAAATGTTAATTCTCTGGTTCTTCTGACCCACCTTGCAGTTAAACCCAGTGGAATGTGTGGATAGGTGAATGCCAAGGACACAGTCTGCTACACTTAAGTATGGGTATATCTGACCTTTCCCTGCCCTGGTGGCGCTCTCAGTCCAGTAAGAAAGGGTATATACAGTGCATGCCATGTTCCTGTCATATGTGGCATCAAACAATAATTGTTTTTATTATTACCATGTCCAATGTTTACATCATGATGAGAGTAACTGCCACTCATTTTAGTAGCTTCTCAGCATGTAAAATACCTTTTTTTCTGAGAGTGCTGAGCTAGCCCAGAAATAATATTGGAAAGAGGGTCAAGCCCCCCACCTCCAGCTGTCTTGTCAAACAACAGAGGATGTACAATCAGCATAAGTCTGCCCTCTTGTTCCCACAGTGTTAGGAGAGCTCTGGCCAGCAGAGAGCTTGGCCCTTTGATCATTCCAATAACATTCATTTGGGGTACAATGAAGAGCTCTTACAGTTTGTCTCAGGGAATCATTACAATTTCAAAACACTGATTATTAAACAAAACATCCAGCAAACAAAGCCTTACATACATCATGATTTTGGTGGGTGCACTGGGTTTATGGTTGAAGGAACCTAAGTTGGCAATTGGCAGCTGGCAGCAGATGTGCCCTTTGTTGTCTTATCTGTCTTCATCTGTTCTCTCAATGACAGGGCTGTCACCTTTCCCAGTCATAGCCCATTTATTTACACAGACTCCTGTTTTGTGTACTACAGAGCTGCGTGAGGCATAAAAGACCTCAAGTTTATAATAGAGTGGACAAGAAGTCAGAGATCTCAGAGCATCCAATGTGGATGTGATCTGAGCAGAGCCAAGAGATGCTCTTCTCCCTGGCAAAGATGTGGGTCTTTTCTTGTTATAATTGGTAGGTTGTATAATCAGTTTATTGCACAGGATTCTAACACAGGAATCTATAGTGTTTGTGGATAGAATTCAGGTAGTCTATAAATTTCAGAGGAAAAATTTTAAGTCTTTATTTTTACTAACTTAGTATTTAGCATACTAGTATAACTAGTATTTAACATTTCCTTTGGTTATAAATGAAGGTAATAAGTAAGAGTACTATTAACAGTGCCTGTGATTCACTCACCAATAGGAATCAGTTATTTTTATCTCATACGAGTTATTTTAACTCATATTAGTTTGTGTAGATCTTGCAAAGTAACATTTATTATTTTCACTGCCTTGTCTTCATGTGTATCAATAAATATGTACTTGCTGCATCTCAAATTATTTATAAAATTGATAGCTGACCTTCAGTTTTTTTTGTAAACTTCTGTATTTTCACTTTTTGCGCTCTCAAACATTCTAAGTAGGCATCCAGAGTTTCATCATACCTGGGCTTTAGTGGATCATTAGCATCATATTTTTATTTATATATGACAATGAAATGCATTACAATTCTTATTACATATCTAGAGCACAATTTTTCATAGCTCTAGTTGTATACAAAGTATATTCACACCAATCCGTGTCTTCACACCTGTACTGTGGATAATAATACAGTATGAATTTCTATGTGTTCTTCAGCTTTCTGTTACTGTGGCAAAATACCTGAGATATTGAATTTAAGAAAGGAAAGGTTTATTTTGGCTCCCAGTTTCAGAGATTTCAGTCCATGGCTGCTTGACCCTGTTGCTTTGGACCTATGGCAGCACAGTACTTAATGACTGGAGCACATAGCATAGGATGTCTGTTCACTCTGTGGTGGCTAGGAAGCAAAGAGGGAGAGATAGGAAGGGCCCTCAATGACCGAACTTCCTTTCAGTAGGCTCGCTAAGGGTTCTGCCGCATTTCCATAGTGCCATGGGCTGGGAACCATGACTTCAACACATGGCCTTGGGGGACAGTCAAAATCCGATGTACAAAGGAAGGATAACTGTCTATAAGACTTTTGTTCTAGTTAGGTATGTGTACTTTTTTGGTTCAAGTAAAATATTGTTTTTCCTATGGGTCATAAGCAGAGTTTGAAAACACTGGCATAAGCCTGTAGGAATGCTTGTCTTGCTCTTGTAGGTTCATATATGAAATTTGTCCAAATTCTTGTGGGTGAGTTGAGGCTATTTTAGACTTTAGGGAAGACAATACAGTGTACAATCCACATGTGGCGTAAGACCACAGAGGAGTCAAGGCAGCCCCTGTAAGCAAACATATTAATGTATCTGTTTTCTGCAGGGAAAAATATGCTAAGTAGGAGAAATGAGAATTACAAACAGCTTCACATGAGTTAAAGTCAGAGTTTGCTGCCAAATGAGTGTTACAAAGCACTTCTGGTGGAAAGCTTTGTGGGTTTTGGAATGGTAGAACGTAATTGTGGATTAGGAATTTCCTTTTATTTGACCACTTAATTGATGAGGGTTGATAAGAATAGGAATTCGATATTCTTCTTGATAATTATTGACACTCTGTTATTTTCTGATTATTTTTGACATCTCCATAGTTTGATACCCTCTCATATACACCTCTTTCCTGTGGTGTTGGTTTAGGTATTTTTTTTCCTAAAGTAACCAAAAACTATTTTTAAAGAAATGAATCATAATAGTCTTTTAGTCTCTCTCTCTCTCTGTCACTTGACAAAATAAATCATCTTTTCTCTTCCATCTTTCTTAAAGGCTAGGGCATGAGATGTTATTTTTTTTTACCCAAGTTATTATCCATTTAGAGATATTGCTTTTGTTACTAAATCTCCAGAATTTCAGACTTAAAATGAGTACATATAAGACTTACATGTGTAAAAAATTCTATCTTTATAGATAACAGTGATAGAAAGTCTACTCTGCCTGGCCTTCTGTGTTATTATATCTAATGCTGAACCCTCTAAAATAATCTTATCCCTATTATATTGGAACCTGAGGTTTAGGTAGGTTAAGTGACTTGCCCAAGCTTACTTAGCAGGCAAGTGGAATATCTGAGATTTGAGCTCATTTTCCTCAATCTCCCTAACAGTGTTCCACTGCATATGCTCCCTCTCACTATGAGAGTCTGGACCCAGGGGACCACTAAAAGTTCATCTATAACTATATTTATAACTTTCTCTCTCTCTCTCTCTCTCATTTGGATATTAAACCCAGGGCCTTAAGCATATTAAGCATTCACTCTGCCGTGAACTGTACCCAAAGCTCCTACATCTATATTCCTATAGTTATTTCTGTCTATATATTTGTTTATTTACTGGTTTATATGTGGTATAAAAAGAGAGAAAATATGACTTTATAATTTGGTCAATGGAACTTGGAGGCCCATCCTCATATTCTTCCCAGTTCATTCAAACTTCTCTTTTTGACCAAGCTCTCCTTGACTGTCTGTCCACCTCTATTTTGAGCACTTATAGTTGTGGCCATACTGTCTTGGAGAATGTTGTATGGCCTTGATGTCCAATGGTTTAGTGACATAAACTCTTGTTTCCTGATTCAACTCTCCTTCTTGTGTCACGTTCCTGGGAGGGTATGTGTTATATCTGAGAACCTTGGTTAGTTGGTTTCCTGGGTAATTATCAACCAAGTAAAAAGAAATGAGTTAAAAATCAGGGTCCAACAGGTGGGTCCACCAAGGAAACTGATCTGTGTGAGGGAAAATAAGAAGGGAAGAGGCAGAGGATGGGGCCAGAAGGCAGTGTTGCAAAGATGCCTGGGGCCTCCTTGAAAAGCAGACTGGTGTGAGACAGAGATCAGAGGCAATGTGGTATCATAGGGAAAGGTCTCTGCCATCATGGAGTTCTAGGTCCACCACTGCCCCTGGTGCTCTGGGAACTATCAGCAAGTCTCTTCTCTAGGAGGACTGGTATCTGGGACTACAAGCTGATCCTCAAAGAATTGGAATTCTTTAGAGTTGAATAAAGTTGTAAAACAACAACAACAACACAATCTTCTAAAATTTATTTCCAGCATTCTCCTTTTAATAAGAGGAAAGGATCCACTTAGTGCTAACAGGTTCTTCACACTTCTCTAACATTTGCCAAACTATTTTTTTCTTTTAACACTATTTTAAGAAAAAAAAATTTAGTTAGGATACATACTTAGTATGAATTTTTTTTTTATTCAGGTGTAGTTGACACACTATAAACTAGACACACTTACCTGCATGGTTTGATAAATATTTGACCTGTGAATACACCTATGAAACTATTACCACAATCAAGGAAATCAATCCATCAGCAATTATGAAAGTTTCCTCATACAGCTTTGCAATAAATATCCAGCTCAATGGATTTTCAGAACCTGAATGTACCTCTGTGACCAACATACAGATCAGGCTACTTCCTGCTCCTCCTTAGGATTTGGAATTCAGCAGTCTTTTAATACTAGTAGTTGGGGTTTGCTAAGCAACTGCCCTAATTATGTTGCTAAACTATTTGAGTTCAGATGGGGCTTTGTTTATGCCTGAGCACATTATTCATCCTCAGTTATCTTATGTATAAAATGGGCATAATAACTTTATTCACCTCAGATAATTGTCAAGGGGATTATGCGAGCTAACATTTGTTCCTACAACTGAATGTTAATTTAGGAACTAGGAATATGAAGTATATAGCTTTTTAAAAGCTGTGTATTTGGATGATATTTTCCATGAATTCTTCTTATTCCTCAGGCTCAGGTCTCATCTCCCTTCTCTCTGCTGATTTCATATATGGGAGATGAGGGAGTGAGTTCCCAAAGAGCAGGAGGATCCTGGCATTCAGTAGGAACTCAATAGATGTTTACTGGGTCATCTTGACTTGAAAACTTAGTCTCTCTGAAAAGATTTCTAAAGCCTGTTTTCTATAGCTGTGGATCATAGAAATTTGGGGAAAGGCTGCCTGTTATCATCAAGGATCAAATAAGCCAGAGGAAATATGTTCTGTTTTCTAGGATGCAGTTCTGGTCAGCCCTGCAAACTATTTAGCCATCAGAAATTCTTCCAAGGACAAAAATAAATAATAATTTATCTCTAAAATGGGAAGCTGGGTGTGGTGGACAAGGCTGTAATCATAGGGGCTTGGGAGGCTGAGGCAGAAGGATCATAAGTTTGAAGATAGCCTCAGCAATGTAGTGTGACCTTGTCTCAAAATATTAAGGGTGCTGAGGATATTGGTCATTGGTTAAGCGCTCCTGGGTTCAATCCCTGGTACTAGATAAATAAATAAACAATATATAAAATAAAATAAAATGGGAGACAGGAGGCTATTAAGCTATCCTGAATGTTAGCTACTCATATGCTCTCCTGTACCCAGGAAGCTTGTACTCTTGGAGTGAGAGTGCAGCTTTGTGAGGGATGTACTAAAGTGAGGGAGGAAGGGGACACCAGCTTAGCCATCTGGGTCAGCCAGATGAGTCCTGGTGATCAGTGGGGTGACAGATGTTGTTGCAAGATCACCCTTACATCCTCTATCCTGAAGCTGAAGAGGATACAAATGAATCCACCCCAGAGCACGGCTGACATTTCCTTTCTTGATCTAGATGCTAGTTATAAGGATATTCCTTTGTTGAATATTCATCAAGCTCTACATTACACTAAAAAAATTGTAGTCTAATTCACATGTTATGATGCACCCATTTTAAAGTGCCTATACATTTTTATAAATGTAATACTTAAAATGTAAATTTTTAAAAGGTATATATAGCTCAACACATTTGAACTATACTTGCAATCATGTAAACATTACCTGTATCAAGATAGAGAACATTTTCATCTCAATTGAAAGTTCTCTTGTGTTCCTTTTCCTGAACATGAACAACTTTCTGATTTCTGTGACCTTAGACTTTGTTTTACCTGTTCTTAAACTTATATAAATTGGATCTTACCATATGGACTTTATTGTGTCTGACAATTTTTACTTGACATAATGTTTCTGAGATTTATCTGTGTTGTTATATACAGCAATATTTCTTTTTGTTTGTTTGCTTTTTTTTTTTTTTTTTTTTTGCTACTGAAGATTGAACCCAGGAGCAATCCACTAGTGAGCTACATTCCCAGTCATTTTTTTTATTTTGAGACAGAATCATACTAAGTTACCCGGGCTGGCCTTGACCTTGTGATCTTTCTGCCTCAGCCTGAGTAGCTGAGTACAGTAATATGGGCCACTGTACCTGGCTCACTCCTTTTTATTGTTGACTAATACCCCATTGTATGAATCTACTGTAATTTATTCAACTTTTAAGGATATTTTTGTTGTTTCCAGTGTTTTACCTTGTCAATAAAGCATCTATGAACATTTATATTGAAGTTTTTTGTGTCCAAATATTTTCATTTTTTTTCTTGGGTAAATACTTAGCAAGAGAATGCTATGATATAAGGTAGGTATATATTTGTCCTTATTAGAAATTATTGAACCATTTTACAGAGCAGTTATACCATTTTACACCAAGGCTGTTGAGTTCCATTTGTTCCATATTATTTTAAACACTTGTTATTTTTAAGATTTTTGTAAGTTGTATATTTGTATGCAATTTTTTATGGTATATGTGTACGGGCATACTTGAGTTAAAATGTTAAAAAACATTAATAAAAATAACAGCTATTGAATATAATTGAAAAAAGTTGAAAATTTAACTGAACTCTGGGTGTTTTGTAGGTGAATGCCAGGAATCTGATAACTGAATGTTGCCCTATTTAAGTGATGCATTTTTATTTTACATTGGGGAGAAATATTAAGTGGCTGAGCCTTGGGATTCACTGAGGAAGTATTATTTCTGTAAGGAATTTTCCCAGTGGTTCTTTAAAAGATCTTTTCATCTTTATTTTTGACTTAGTTTTTCATAATACACTGACCAGAGCTCACTCCTTTTTTTCTTTCCCATTTCAGAACATAAATGTCCAGTGGATGAACGAGAGCAGTTGGAAGAAACCTTGCCCCTGATTTTGGGGCTTATCTTGGGCCTTGTCATAGTGGTAACACTCGTGATTTACCACATCCACCACAAAATGACTGCCAACCAGGTGCAGATCCCCAGGGATCGATCTGAGTACAAGCACATGGGTTAGGGGTCATTAGGCAGGCAGCCCCCAAGTCCTATCCCCCAACTGGATCAGGTAGAAAAACAAAAACACTTTCCACCTTGCTCATGGGATACACCAACATAGCTACAATCCAACAGGCCTGGGTATTCGAGGCTTGCTTGGCCTGTGTCCATGCTTAAATCCAGAGATGGCGGAGTTCTTTGGATTCATGGGCTAAATTGCAATTTTTCTCTCCATGCTGGGGAGCCAAACAGAAGGGGGTCAGCCAGCTTTTATACTTATGATGACTTGCTTTTGACTCTCCAAGAAGCAAGAAACACCACTTGGAGAGCTATCTGGCCCTGAAGTTTAGGGATTGAAAACAAGCTTCCTTTGGGAGGAAACCTCTTTAGGTTCAGGGAAGAGGGGGTGCTTTGCTCCCTTGGCTTACTACACAGTTTAAATGCACACAAAATACAACCTCATGCTCCCTGCAGCAAGACCCCTGAAAGTGATCCATGCTTCTGGCTGGCATTCTGCATGTCTAGTGATTGTCTTGGGAATGTTTCACTGCTACCTGCACCCAGTGACTCTGCAGCACAAGAAACTGTTAATGTAACTATGCAGTTATTTGGAATATATAATGTGTCAGGTCCAAGTAAGGTGACCTGAAGAATCAATCCATGTGAGTTTGTTTTTGAAAATGAATTAAAACACACTACTCTCTGGCCTTTGGCTGCTTTCTTGAAACAAGAAAAAGAAAAAAAAAAACACAAATGGTTTCTTTGGTATCAAGAGGGGAAAGGGGGAAGGATGAAGATGGATATCATTTTTTCCTTTTTTTGCAAGAGGAAAAGCAAAGAAGAGCAAGAATAAAAAGAAGGGTGTCTTAGCTTTCCATTACTGTGATAAATATCTGAGATAAAAACATTATAAGGTGGAAAAGTTTATTTGGGCTCATGGTTTCAGAGATTTTAGTCAGTGGTTGCCTCACCCTGTTGCTCTGTGCGTATAGTGGCACAGTACCTCCTGGTGGGTGGGAGTGTGGAGGAGGTCTCTTTATCTCATGGCAGTTAGGAAGCAAAGAGAGGGAGACAGGATAAAGGCCAGGGTCCAATATCCCCTTTAAAGATACATCCAATGACCTAAATTCCTTTCTCTGGACCCTACCTCCTCTGCAGGTTCCATTACCTCCCAATAGTGTCATGAGCTGGGGACCAAGCCTTGGGGGGATATTTAAGGTCCAATACAACAGGGAAGAAATTAGCTTTGCTAAGTAAAAGAACATGGGTTTATTTTGGCAAATATAAGTAGTTTCAGTAATGAAATCTCTTTTATGATGAGCATAGTATTGCTTCTGATGTGTCTTGGTCTTAAATATGGCATTTCTGTTTGTATTAAAAATCTGGACTGGATGAAAACAACAAAGAACAAATTTTAAGAATTTAAAAGTCAATAGTTGGAAATTAATGAGTTGTATCTACATATCTATTTTACTTGCTTACTTCAAGTGTAAGAATAAAGGCTTCAACTATTTTAGAATATTTTTATATAATTAGAAATGTTTCTGATAGTTATCATCCATGTGAATTAATTCATGAAACCTCTTAATATTGATGTAGGTTTCATTTCTGGCTCGGTTTATCTTTCCTTGCTTGAGTTGTTTGTTGCCATCCCTTTGAGGCTTGTTCCACACAGAGTACACAAATTTTTCTTTGATTTCATGGCCCTTTGCACATGCCTCTATTATAGAAAGTGCTTATAATACATCATGATCTGTCCTCTCCTAAAGATTCTGAGCTCTAGGAAAGTCTAAGACTATATTTCCATGATTATTATATATCTGTTGAGCATTAGCCCATTGCCTAGCACATATTAAATGCTCAATAAATATTTGCTAAATAGTGTCTCAGTAGATCCTTGTAGGAGCCCTGTAAAGTAGATGTTCTAGATATTTTTCTTCTTCACAGTTTGTAGAACTCAGGTGTTTGGAGTTTTAGTAATAGACCCAAGATCACATAAGTTAATTTGTTGAGCTGAATTTGAAGCCTGAGTTTTATGAACAAAGCCATTTTCTATCTAGGATGAAACATTTTTTTTCTACCTCTCCCTTTTTAAACTTTAGCAAGATATTTTTATTTTTAAATTAGACTTTTAAATTGACTTTTAACCTCTATTGTTTTTTGTTGTTTTTATCTAATCTAATGTTTACAAGTCAAACAATGAATATAGGAAACATTTTTTTAAAAAGTCTGGACTGGACACATCAATCTAAGTTTTATTTGCAGTAAAATGTAATTTGTTCACACTTCAGACAACAGAAATGCATATAGTTTAAATTGTATTCACTTTCTAAATAATCATTTTTTTTTAACCAACAAATTGAGGCCAGAGGAATCCTTTTCTTTGGTTCTAGGGTCAAAATCTCCTCCTCCCTATCAAATCTCCACCCAGCGAGAGGCAGCTTATGAATTCATTTCCTTGAGTCTTTAGCTGCTGAAAACTGGGAAAACTAAAAGTTCACTATCACGGCACATCTTGCTAGACATCAGCCAGTTGTTGTCTTTTTATTCAATTGTTTGCTCCTCCATCAATCTTGATCTTCTTTACCTGATCCCTCTTTGGTGTCTGCCTGGTACTAGTGAGAGGAAAATCTATAAATTCTCATAAAAGTTGCACAATGGAATTCCCCAAGGGGTGTCTGATTCCATCCTTTTATTAATCTGAGACCTTCTCATTGCCGTATTCCATATTTCATAAGCACTTCCATTTCATCATCACACATGTTTTTTTTAAAAATTATATTCTTTATTTATAACCATCCAAGGATTTGTGGAGATGCAGAAGTCACTATTCTTTTTAGTAACTCCTTCTCAGACTTACTCTAAGAAGGTTCTCCCCCACCTTTTTTTTTAGTTTTAATTAGTTATACATGACAGTAGAATGCATGGTAACACATCATACATAAATGGAATATAATTTCTCATTTTTATAATTGAACATGATGTAGAATCCCATTGATTGTGTAGTCATATATGTACATAGAGTAATAGTGTCTGATTCATTCTACTATTCTTCCTACCACCATATCCCCTCCCCTCCCTTCACTCCTCTTTATCTAAAGTAAGGCTATTCTTCCCTAACACCCCACCCTTATTGTGAATTAGCATTCACATATCAGAGAAAATATTTAGCCTTTGTTTTGGGGGGGGGGATTGGCTTATTTCTCTTAGCATAATATTCTGCAGCTTCATCCATTTACTGGCAAATGCCATAATTTCATTCTTTTTTAAGGCTGAGTAATATTTGATTGTGTATATATACCACATTTTTCTTTATCCATTCATCTGTTGAAGGGCACCTAGGTTGCTTCCATAATTTAGCTATTGTGAGTTGAGCCGCTATAAACATTGATGAGGCTGTGTCACTGTAATATGCTGATTTTAAGTCCTTTGGATATAGATTGAGATGTGGGATAGCTGGGTTAAATGGTGTTTGCATTCCAAGTTTTCTAAGGAATATCATACTGCTTTCCAGATTGGTTGCACCAATTTACAGTCCCACCAGCAATGTATGAGTGTACCTTTTCCTCCAAGTCCTTGCCAACATTTATTGTTGCTTGTATTCATGATAATTGCCATTCTGACTGGAGTGAGAAGAAATCTTAGAATAGTTTTGATTTGCCTTTTTCTAGTTGCTAATTGCTTTTCTCAAATTGAAATTTTTCACATTTATTGATTGATTGTATTTCTTCTTCTGTGAAGTGTCTGTTCTGTTCCTCAGCTCATTTATTGATAGGGTTATTTTTTTAGTATTAAGTTTTTTGAGTTCTTGATAAATCCTGGAGATTAATGCTCTATCTGAAGTACATGTGGTAAAAGGGAATTTTCTCTTTCCATACTATTGAAAATTCTCTTGTGTTTTTCCAACTTGTGTCACAAAATATATGCTTATTATTAGTTTTGGTATTGTCAGTCATTCACATATTCTACAAACACTGAATTTGAACACTCAGTATCAATTTTGAACATGTATTCAGTGCAGATTTGGTGCCAAATGTACACTAGTAAATGTGACAACTTAGAGTCCCTGGATGGGGGGACTGACAAACACATAAGGATGTCACTCTAAGAAAGAAGAGTTTGAGTCTTTTCAAAATGGTGACGTGTATCCACATCCCTGAGCCTATGGTCTTTGGAATCCAAATTTTTTAATTCTCAAAACTTAGAGGGATTTTGTTTTACCTATAAAATGAGTATGCATGAAAAGCCATTTTGCTACTTACTGCTATTGTTATCCTCATCATTATTATTTACCATGTTATTTTATTTAGCTGTTTTTAGATTAAATCTTCAACTCAGCCCAATTTCTTTGAGCCTAACCTTATTTCTCTGAGCTCTGTCTTTCTCTTCATTATGAATGGAACAATATAAAGTTGAGCCCTAGAATACAGAGTAGGAGTAGTGACTTATCACCATTTCTTTCTTTCTTTCTTTCTTTCTTTTTTTTTCCTTTTTGTTTTTGTATACATGTTGTGGCTACTCCTGCAGGAGAAATAGGCAGAGATGGTGGCTTATCCATCTATGTCTTTCTCTTCCCATGCTCAAAGATGGGAAAGGAAATAAACAGATGAGCCACAGATGCTCAGTTACCTATTAACTGTTACTTTCTTTTTTACCAGGATTTTAAATACAAGTGCTCTGGACACATGAGGATACTGGGTATGGTTGCTGGGTCTGCCTACCTGAATAATCCATGGCAGATGAACTATAAGCAGATTTCTTTTTGGGAGAGTAACTTTAAATTCTGAATATGTTTTTTTGCAGAGTCCCCCTATTCCTAGGAAACAGCCCCCATGAAACTGCCTCAAAGGTCAGGGGACAGTTGCTTCTCTCCTGGAACCTGAGAAAGTTCTCCAAACTGTAACTACATTTTTTTTTGCCAATTGTCCAATCTTTCCATTAATGAAAACTTGGCAAAGCTGCATGGGTATGGGAGACACCAGACACATGTGAATGGAGAAGTGGAAGGAAAGATATTAGGACTGTTTGTATGGTCATCTCTGGTTGGAACAGTATGCTTTCTGCATGAGGGTGTTTTTACAGGGTGTTAGTCCAAATTGACATTGGACAAAACAGTTTTCCTGCTGTAAAGCCAACTTTTTCCTCACTGCCAACACCTAGTGACCCAGGCAAACAACTTTTGAGTATCTTAGCATGTGGTTTGATGCTGACTCCCCTGAGTTGTCTGACCCCTGAAAATGTCATTTCTAAGGTGTCTAGACTAAGAATCTGTATGGTGAGATCCTAAAACTTGCATCTTTACTATATACTCAGTTAATTTTGATGTAGA
This sequence comes from Marmota monax, assembly GCF_021218885.2. Classification (NCBI taxonomy): domain Eukaryota; kingdom Metazoa; phylum Chordata; class Mammalia; order Rodentia; family Sciuridae; genus Marmota; species Marmota monax. The sequence goes on along the minus strand of NW_026695222.1, from coordinate 4,296,538 downwards.
AATAGAAAAACTTCTGATTAAAAAACTTTTAGCATATATGCACATTATCCAAATTATTGTGTTTCTTTTTTCATTTGAAAATAGAATTTACTCCCATCTCCTTGTAAAGTTATGTGAGGATTCATGAAAGTACACTTCAGTTCCTAGCACAATGCCTGGCACCCTGGAGATGCTCCACAAAAGATGTTATTAATGACATTTTTTCCAGCACAATTCTTAACATGATTATTCCAGTTTTGCTTGCCAAATTAGAGTTCATAGAAGATGAAAAGGGACTACTGCAGGGGTTTTTAATTTAGCCTCTACAGTTCTCTGTGTCCATTTACTGAATTCATAATATTTCTATGCAAGGATTTCTCCCACCACAAGTCCAGTAAACCACTCAGGGGGTTGTCAATTTGGAAATGAGGAGAACTATCAGTCTATGAACTTGTATAGGAAAAAATTATTCCTTTAGTGTTTACTAATTTTAAACAGAAGGTATAATTTTATTTAATCATGTACATAGGTACTACACCACTATACGACCTGTGAATTTGTCATCAACAAAATCACTACATTACACTTTTTGGTGATATCTCAAAAAATCATTTATAATCACTGCATTGAAGTTATGATATTAGTTTCATTATAAGATCAGGATATTTAATGCATCATAACCACAAAATGAAAGCTTTTATTGTAATTATTAATGCATATTGATTAGACACATTAATGGTTTTCACTGTCACATTCCATACATGCATATATTGTGCTTTGATTATATCCACCCGCCCTACTATGCTATCTTGCCATCTTCTGTTCCTTGCTTCTTCTGGTGTCCTTCCCCTACCCTAACAGTCTCTTTTCATGCTTTTTTTTTTTAAATTACTTTCCGTATATGAAAGAAAACATAATACTTGTCTGTGTATGGCTTATTTTGCTTAGCATGATGTTCTCTAGTTACATCCATTTTTTTTTTCTGCAAATGATGGGATTCCATTCTTTATGCCTTAACACTTCACAGTAGACATTTACCTCATTTTCTGAATCCATTCATCTGTTGATAGGCACCTAAGCTGATTTTGTGAAGAATGCTGCAACAAACGTAGGAGTGAAGGTATCTTCTTTGAATGTGTACTTCATTTCCTTTAGATATATATCCAGAGGTGGTATAGCTGATCCTATGGCAGCTCTGTTTTTAGTGTTTTGAGGAACCGTCATATTGTTTTCCATAGTGGCTGTACTAATTTACAATCCCACCAACAGTGCATAGGGTTTCCTTTATTTTCATGTCCTCATCAGCATTGAATTGTTTGATAACTACACTTTAATTGGTTTTCTTTGTAAACCAATGCATTTGAACATACCTGAGAAAGTGCCCAAATTTTTAGATAACCAAGAGGGCCTAGGTGCTAAGAGCCCCAGGGTTAATGGCCACTATAGATGTCATTTAAAGTGACTGAACCTGTGGAGTTGTCTGCCAGAGAAGGATTCACAAAGGCCCATGTGATAAATCAGATCATAAGTATTTATTGTCACTGATCACGTACCTTCTATGCCCAGTTGCAGGTCCTGGGGACACATCAATAGACAAAATAGGTAAAAATCCCTTTGTTGAACTGAAGTGTGTGTACGTGTGTGTGTGTGTGTGTGATGTAGGTATTATGATTAATGTGTGGTCGTTTCCTAATTCTTTGGGCCTTGATTATCTTGGTTAAGGTGGGTCACATAAAATAATGATGTCCTTTCTAGTTTTAAGTTTTCAAAAATGCTGACAACATTAGACATAATTATTGAAGCATTTGTCTCAGGATCAAAACCTTCAGGATAAGGAGTGCATTTAAAATAGCATATTCTGATCCGGAAATCAACCATAGACTTTCCCCAAGTTCTTTTTTGTCCTCAATGAAATCTACTTATGTAGGAGATGTAATTAGAGTCCCATCTCTGTTCCCTTACCCTTTCTGGAGGTCATTAGCTGACATTCCAATAACTTCCCCAAGTCTTTGGTGCAGAGAACTGTACCCATGTGCATGTCAAGATGAAAGTTCTGGGAGTTGCTATCCCAGGAGCAATTCTCAACCAATAAGAGTTAGGACATGGTGGACAAATACCTCCCTCATTCTCATCACCAGAAAGTCAGTTCTGAAGTGTCTCCCAGAAGGTTTGCAACTGCATTGAGCCCAGTGCCCGCCGTGAGGACCTCTTCATCTAACTGCACTTCTTTTTCTTTTTACTGCTCCTCGTTGTTTCCTCTCTACACTCTACTATGTGAATGAAGATTCTCAGGATAATCTCCCCAAAAAAGAATATCTATTTAAGTGTTTGTTCTGGGCTCTTATTTTGTTATATCCCATACCAACATAACATAAACTCAAAATGTAAATATAAAATGCACACATTTGAAGACTGAAACTGAATGCCTTTCCTGCACTCTGTGGATTTGTACTAATACCATGTCACTTTTACAAAATTCTTTTTGCTTGTACATTTTGTATCTGCTTCAAATCAAATCAATCTTCTCTTTCCCCAGATTCTCAATACCATTTCCTTGATGACACAGTGCTGTTCTTTTGGATCAGTTTGACCCAGGAGTTGTTAACTTCATAGAATGATTTTTATTTTTTCAGTAATTGATACTGAGTGTGTTCTTCCCATTGGATAATACGGACACAACCACAATTCTGCTTGATTCCATGTATGTAATCCAATTTTTAGAAAATCAATCTTATTAAAAAAAATAACACCTCTCCTTTGCTCAGATTGCAGCTGTACCAGGGAGAGGTAGCAGCATGGGGACGGGAGGATACATGGTACGCTCTTCTACTCCCTCTTTCTGTCTTCTAAACTCTCTCCCAAATCATGGGGTATCACGCTAACATATGGCCCAATTCTATGGGAACCAGCAAGGAAGGGAGGTTCTTATAGACTAGCTGACTGTTCTTGGCTGCCTTGAGATGCTGTTGGAGGAAACAGAGATGCCTAATTCTTTTTTTTTTTTTTTTTGTGAAAGAGCACACTTTATTCCGAAGCAGAGAGCAGCACAATGACCAACAGAAGGTGCCCAATGGGCATCCTATATGTCGTACTCCAGAAGATACACAGGATATTTTGCTAATAAAAATCAACAGGAACATGGATTCTTCTGGGCAACTTCCCCAAACTCAACCCTCTCAGGGGTCAAGAAAACGCCTGAAGGCAACTATGGTTCACTAGAGATAGAGGCCCTCAGCGGTGCCTTCTTGTTTTTTATAAAGAACATTTTCTTTAGATTTTTTGAAGTCTTCATTTGTTACTTTCATTCTACGTTCTCTCAAGCCCATCAGACCAGCTTCTGTACAGATTGCTTTGATGTCAGCACCAGAGAGGTTGTCCTTTGCCATAATTAAATCGTCCAGGGTTATCCGGCTTGTGTGAATCTAAAAGATGCGCTTCTTAGTCTTTTCATCAGGCAGGGGGAACTCAATCTTCCTGTGGATGCGACCTGGTCTGATAAGTGCTGGATCCAGAGTTTCTATTCGGTTTGTGGCCATGATAACTTTCACGTCTCCCAGTTGGATGGATTTGATTCAAGAGGAGACGTGAGATGCCTGATTCTAATTTTGCTATTTAGACTGGTCTTGGTATAGATGATATATGTGGCTCTTATAAGTTTCATCTCACTCTGACCCCTGCACCCTACAGAAAAGCAACTCTCTCTATGCTACATGCCCCTAATACACTCTGTGAGTTGGACATCTCATTACTTAACTAAATGGTTTGACATATTCTCTGCTTCTTCTCCATGCTCCATCAAACATAGCCTAGAGAACTAGGTGTGTTCTTCTATCTGAGCAAAGGATGAAGAGACTGTCCAAGGAGGTGGCCTCCATCTTCCTCTTCCTTGGCCCAAATCACACTATGTCCTTTCTCATCTCCCTCTCAGGTGACTCCCTGAGGGTTTTCATCTTCCAAAATTTCCAGATGAGAGATGGACTTTTTATATACAAGCATACCTGGGATTAGTTAATGTCTTCCTTTTGCACACAGAGGAGGGGACCATTGTTCTCTTCCAGGCCAAGAGAGCTTTCACTCCCTTTTCTAATCTAAGTCTTTTCTGCCTTTTTTTGTTGATAAAAGCTTAGAGATAGTTTAGCATCTTTGGGACTGGGAAATGGAATGGGAGTCCTTAACCCTGAATCTCCCTTTCCTTAAACTAAGTCTTCCATATTTGAATAATTTTTTTTTCTCAATGGTGTTATCCTATATCACAGTTTGACACTCTTTGTAACCTCTGCGGATGGGGAGACTTGTCTTTAGTTCTTGTACAGTAACTTTTTTTTAATGCCTTGTTAAAACCCTATTGACAGATTTCTTTTTAAAAATTATTTTTTATATGTGGTGCTGAGAATTGAACCCAATGCTTCACACATGCCAGACAATCACTCTACTACTGAACCACAATCCCAGGTCCTGTCACGTGTAACTTTAAACCAACTCCTTTATGCTCCCCACAATCACAAATAAACCATCCTTGGTTATTCAATAAGGCCAAAAACACAATGGGGAAAAGGCAAACATTTATTTTTATTTGCAAGTGCAGTTTCTGCCACAGATCCTTTTAAGCTACAGTAACTTTTGGTAAACTCAATGAACACTTTAAAAAATAGCCAATAATAAGAAAGTTACATGAAAAAATTTCCATTACATTGTCAAAAATGTCTGAATCCAAAATCCACTGTTTTCTGCAGTTTTTTTTTAAATGTTTGTTCTGGTTAAAAAAGGATTTCTTTTTCTTTTCTATCTTATTCTACATAGTCCTGCTTAAATTAAGACAAACTATTTCATTAACTTTTAGGACTGCCATTGTCTGTATTTAGGTTTTTATTCTTACATATTTATATTAATATTTTAATATTTTACATAAAACATCAATTTGCTATTTTATGAAACAAAAAAATTTAAAGATCCTATTGATGGTGAGGCATTTCCAGTTTGGGGGAAAACTGAAAATCTAAACCATAGAAGGTCATTTTTATGCCTCCCCTCCCTTTTAACTATAATAAATAATTAGCAACCTATTAATATTACAAAAAGTCCTTAATTATGCTTAGAGTAACCAGAGTATTTTTGCAAATTTAAATTTATATTTGTTACAGTATATGAAGTCATTAAGAAAAGCCTCTGGTTTTCCAGTTTGGTAACAAATGGCTTTTGTCTGATGCATAATTAATAGAAACTAATGATGACTATGTAGCTCTTCCAGAGTTTTAAAGGCAAATCTATATTGGCCTACAGTTAACATGCAAATTCATCCAACAAGCAACACAAAATGTATTGTAGTAGTCATTCATTTTTATCAACATTCAAGAAGACCTAGACAGCAGCACAAATTCTCCTATGTCAGAAACACTTCATAACATGGTTAAAACTGAAGTCAGATCATACCTGGTAAAATACCCCCTTTCTAATTCATCCTCTAGCATCAGTTCAGACTTCCAGCACAATACATGAACAATAGAGATTAATACTGTGGTACAAAGGTAAATACAGACAAGAGTTTGGTGTGCTAGCATACAGAGTTTTAAAACAGTGATCAATGAAACCAAACATCTTGCCTTGTTCACTCTCATCTCCCTTTATGAGCCTGAAATTCCCACGGTCTCACTGAAACATTCAATTGTGGGGGAAATGAGTCCAATGATCCTAGCATTGAAATTGCTCCCTGGAAGGGAAATTTGGCCACAAGGGGATGGCATTCCCATTTGAGGGTATGCCACTAAGGGAAACATCCTGATGTGCAAGAAATGGTTTGCTTCTAAAAGCCTTGAAGGAAAATGTGATTTTTTCAAAATATTTAGCTTTATCCCAAGGAATAGTTTGGTGGTTTAATGTGGCTCAAACTTTATTTCATCATTTTTTGGTTGGATAAATGAAATGTGTACACCATCAACCATCACTCTTAACTCTTCTTCCATCACATAAGACACTTGTTAAGATAAGAAAGATATTCTACTAAAGCTGACGGTGATTGAGAGTCATTCAGTATTCAAAGTTCCTAAAGAATCGTTGGTTCTCTGAAAGGGATAAAAAAGTAGGAAAGGCTTTGTTCAAACTCCTGCTAGTAAACAAGTATTACTTCAACTGATACAATGGCTACGTGACATCAAAGTACTATAAATTATCAAAACTATTGTACAGAAAAATTACAAATTCATTGCAAAATACATTACACTACTACCATTAAGAAAAAAGTGCTTTTTGTTTTCCTTTCTTTCTTTTTTTTAAATTTATTTTTCTTTTTTTGCCAGAAAAGTATTCTTTCAATATAGAAAATCCTATGCGGTACCCTGCATGTGGCTAGGATATAACATAACGGAGTTTGTACTGAGTCCTTCTGATTTGCTGGATGAAGGGCTGAAAAATATAATAATGACTTATTAAAGCCATACTCCAAATGACCATGCCAGCTGTCAGTGGAGAGATGCCTATTTAAGACACAAGAAGATGCCCTGGTCTGTCGAACCCTGCCGGTCATCGCACTGTCCCACCAATCAGCTGGTCTAGAATGCACAGGCCTTTTGTATGATCTGTGGTTTTTCTTATGTTCTCCTGAATTATTCTCACATCCTTGCTTAGTTTTTGTCACCTACGTGAATCCTCTGCTCAGTGATGCCCTTAGTGATGTCGATATTGTCTCATGAGGGGAACGATGCAAGATGGTGGACCTGCCAATTTTAAGAAAGGATGTCCAAGGAGTTCCTGGGCTGTGGCTCTTAGAGGGGGTTCCCTCACCAACATGAGGTCTAGGAATCCCCGGAGCATTGAAGAGACCTGTGAAAACATACAGATAGCATCCTGAGAACTAACACAGACACTGACCCCAGTCCTCAAAATCATTTCCCAGTCCTGGCAACGGCTTCAAATTCTAGAAACTAGTTGCGTTAGGAAGAAAGACAGGTGAAAGAAAAGAAGGCATTGTCTTTATTAACACATGATGTTTTTATTTAAGTTTGAAATAATAAGGGTACAATTAAGAATAAAATCTTATTTACCAAATAAAATAGTACTGGTAATAATAGGGACAACAGCAACAACTGCATGATTACTATGTACAAGTGCTGGTCACACAGGCAATGAAGTACAGTATAAACATGGAATAGTCTTATTTTTCTAGCAACTACGATCATTTGGGCTCTGTGGACACCCCTCTCTTGAAGGGAAAGAAGTCTCGATTACTATGTACTTTTTCATATATATATATTAACTACATTCAAGTGCATACACACCAAGTGAATGGTCCAATAGATTTTAACATATCTTTACATCTATTTTCTCCCGTCAAGGTTTCTAGAAGGCTACCTTGGGCCCCCTTCCTGCCAATATTCATTCCTAGCAAAAGCTAACTATCCTATAGACTTCTAGTAGCATAAATTAGTTTTGTCTGCTTTTATACTTTATAGAAATTGAGTTAGGCACCATGGACCCTTCTCTGTCTGGCTTCATTCATTCAACATTGTGTATGTGAGACTCATTCCCGATGTGTGTGACCAAAATTTCATCTTTTTCATTGCTGTGTGGTACTCATTGCCCAATTATACCACACCTTGTGTATCCATTTGGGAAATAATCTTGGGAGTTTCCAGCTTTTGACCTTTAGGATTAAAGACACCTCTCATAGATGGCTTTGAAGAACACTGGCACTCATTTCTATTGGGTGTAAGACTATTTTCTTATAATACAGCTTTTGTTACTTCTCATTATTTAAACTTAGTCCAACCCAGTAAACAATTTAATTTCCTATTCAGCTCAAGTAGTTCCATTTTTATTCATTTTTATTTTTATTTTGCAGGTTCACACAACCTATATGAATCTAATGCTCTTTCCTGAGGTTCAGGTGAGAGGAAAGAGGAGACTCTACCATTATAAAGTATTCTCCCCAGCCCAGCTCGATAGTGCATACCTGTAATCCCAGTGGCTTGGGAGGCTGAGAAATGAGGACTGTGTGTTCAAAGCCAGCCTCAACATGTTAGTGATGCCCTGAGCAGTGAAACCCTGCCTCAAAATAAAAACTAAAAAAAAAGCGAGGGGTATGGATCAGTGGTTAAGTGCCCCTGCTTTCAATCCCTCTCTGGTACCAACAAACAAACAAAAACAACCCCCCAAACCAAACCAAATAACAAAACAACAATAAGGACAAAAACCCCAAGGTATTCTCCCCTATAAGACAGCCTCACATTCTCTCTTATTACTAAGCAGATGGGAGGGAGGTGTGGCTGGGTCAGTGTTTACAGAAGGGTCCTGGGGACATATCCCTTTCTCAGCAAGCCCTGCAGGGAGCTGACCTCTTTGCTATGTGGTAGCTCTTGGACTTCTCATAATTTTTCCTGAGATTGGCCTAGATCCACATGTTTTGGGAACTAGGAAAGGCCCTGCTGGGTCTCTTACATGTATTACACTAACATGCCCCCTTCATCACTGCATGACCCAGTCCCTACACACCTCTCTGACATGTTCCACCCTTATCCCTGGCTCACTTTGACATACTCATATAAACCTTATTCTTTCTTAGCTTTTTAGGTCCTTGTACTTGATGTCGCTCTGCCTGCTGCCTGGAACATTGGTCTCCCATACCATTGCAAGATTTTTGCCTTCTTTTTTTTTTTTTTTTTTTTTTTGGTACCAGGGATTGAACTCAAGAGCACTTAACCACTGAGCCACATCCCCAGCAAGATTTTTGCCTTCTTTCCATTTGAGTTCCAGATCCTTGTTTACCGATCCTTGTCAGAAACAAGGGCTTCCCTGACTCTTTTACCTAAACCAGTTCTCAATCCCCTCTCCTGTGCATACCATTATATCACAGTGCTTTGTTTTCTTCATAGAAATTATTTTGTTCATCCATTTGCTTATAGTTTATTATCTCCTCCTCCAACTAGAATGCAAGTTATGTAAGAGATAGGAAATCTGGGGTCTTTCACCCCAACATTACCAGTAGTTAGAAGTCCCCAGCAAGTAACAGGTGCTCAACGAGTGAGTATTGAATGGAGCACTTGATTCACTCTTCCAATCAGCCCCTTGAAACATGAAATGATCCCACAACATTTTACATATGAACTCTGGCCAGAAAGGCTGAATCACAAAGCCCAATGAATGAACAGAAGAGCAGAGATTCGAATCTGAGTGACTAATTTCAGAGGCTATATGCTCTTACACCAGAATCTACCTGCCCACTGAGTGTGGCATGCCAGTCTTTGAAGCCACAGAGACGCTGAAAGATCCGATATCTACTTTGGACCTAGCAATACACACTACTCACCTTGTGCTGGTCCTTCACTCTTGGAGGTAAACTGTCCCGGATCCTACGCATTGCCTGCAGAGGAGGCTCATTGAAGTAGGGGGGCTCACCATCAATCATCTCTATCACCATGATCCCAAGAGACCAGATGTCCACCTGTTGGGCACAACACACTGGTTATGACAGGTAAGGGGAACACTCTGAAATGCTGGATGTGTCCATGGAACCCAATAGATTCTTACTTATTCATAACTTAATATGGTATTTGTAACTTCTCAAAATTTGCAACTCAGATTTATCAGCTGCCTTGTTAGATTACTGAGGTCCTTGATTCTCTTTTTGCTTTTAAAAAGTGTCAGTGAAGTTCACACCAATAAGTAATAAATGAATAACTTAACATTCTGAAGTTCGGTACTTCAATTTTTACTCTATTAAATTCTGTAATTAACTGCCTTTCAGAGCAGATTCAAAAATCCAAATTTTTATGCTATGAAAATAGAAAATAAAGTTGCATTTAAAAATCATAAGAAAAGTTTTTGACATTTTCATAACAAACTGCATGGAGCTACTGCATACTATGCAAAACACACACCAATTTTTTTTAATAATTTGGTTTTTAAAAATAGTTCTTTTCCTACCTACTTTGGGATTTCCCCCTTATGCTTTATTGTTTTGAAGCAGCATGCACAAAACCCTGCTTTATATAAACCATCTCTAGGGAGTAGAGAGAGAAAAAAAGGAAGGGATGCTGAGAAATTCTTTCTGAGTGAAGAATGGGAAGGGAGGACAAGGAGAAGCTATAAGGGTGCTATGAATTCCCAGATCCAGGTACTTCCCTGTTACAGGTTCATTACTCTGCTTATCTGTATGCTGCATTACTATTATACCTCTTGGCAGTGAATTTTGCTGAGAATTTCTCTTGGAACGACAATGAGACCAACGAGTTGAATGTTCCTCTGAGGTCAAGCTAAGAAGGGAAAGAGCAGATTCGGCCTTAACTTATGCCTGCATTCTTCATGTACTGGTTCATGCCACTTTTTCCCAGGCTTCTTCTCTCTCAGAATCACCAGCTGCACCATAACATGTGGACACTCTATACTCAGCTGGAACTGGCTGCTTGGGCTCCATGTGGATGTAGCCTTGTGTGCCTCAGAGCTCCTACTCATGTTATTCCCTCCCTAGAAGGCCTTTCTTTCACTCCCTGTGGCAGCTCACTTTCACCTATCCAAGTCCTATCCCTTCATAGATTATTGTTTGCTTTCCAGAAAAAATATAAATTAGGATGTAGTTTTGAATGTTATGATAGTCACATGATCTTTTTCTATTAGAGGTCATTATGGCTCAATCAAATATTACCTCTACTTGTGCCATTTTCTCTGATCCTCTTGCCTTTCTATGAAATATGCCTGCTAATTTTAGCATCTCCAGAACCTATTTAAGAGTGGGACTCCCATCCCAACTCCCATATACATTGTAGGATTGCAATAAAAGCCCCTGGATAAATATTATGGTAATATTCCGAGTAGTGGCCAATGTCACTTCAGCCTACTCTGTCCTAAGTCAGTGAGTGGGAATCAACTGTGGTGTCAAAAGTCATTGCTCCAATTGTCTGTGGTCACCAAATGTCAGAACACAGCATCACTGCCACTTTTGAAAAAATGCCTGTTTTGCCCTTACCTCTGTCCCATAGGGTAGCCTGGAAATAACTTCAGGTGCCATCCAGTAAGGGGTGCCCACCAGGGATTTCCTCTTTGGCACCTCTTTGGAAACTTGAGCACAGAAACCAAAGTCAGATAGCTTTATCTGAAAAGAAAAGGAAAACAATAAATGAACACTTTGAAAATACTGTCTGCTAGGCATACAACAAAATAAATATATTTACTTAGAAATAAAGACATAAAGAGCATCAAATTCAAATTCAATAACCAGCCTCAGAAACATCAGAGAAGAGGTCACAAGACCCTTTTACTGGAAAGGCACAAATCCATTTTAATGGAAAAACTTTTTACAGGTCTACCAGAGTTGACTTCCAAAGGCTTGAACTCTAGCTGCTTTTATCTTTCCATAAAATTACAAAACAACAAAAAACTCTCACAAATTAAATGTATAATCTATTCATTAAATCTCAAACCCATAACTTGAATATAACAGATGATGCTTTAGTGTAAGTAAATTGCTATTTATGAGGGGAATTTCATACACATTGCTGTAGCATAGACTCTTGAACACATTGAGAATTCTATGTACCATGTGATGATTTAAACAGCCACCCTCTTTTTTAGTGTGTCTGAGGTAGCGGAAGATATTCATTTATCTAGGATGCCAAGATATCACTTAAAGTGTTGGTTCCCCTTCCCTTTTTGTTTTGCTCCTTTGTCCCAGGGCACAGCTGAAGTTAACAATGTAAACATCTCAGAGTGGAAATGCAGGTGTAGAAACCGGATGTCAGCACATGGTTGACAGTTCCTTAAGGTGGAGGTCAAGCTAAGAAGGGAAAGAGCAGATACTAAGGACTCAGATATGGTCAAAAAGAAAACGAACTTTGAAAATTCTTGCACAAAGCTCCTGTCCTTTTAAGAACATAATGCACTGTTAGACACCAGTTGGCTTGTGTATTCTAAATGATCGGGATTTAGTTTATTTCTGGGAGGCACACTTCCTGGTCAGGATGACCTGCTCTGAACTTCAGGTGGCCTTACCAACCAGAACATCAGTGGGCCGCTTAGTTGTTAGTGGTGATAGAATCCAAAAGGAAATAGTACACTGGGCATTGTTTAGCAGTGGTGCAGAATTAATATTTGAAGTTAAAATTCTCTATAGATCCAAGATATAGTCTCTAAGGTATGAGTTCTGTCTTGATATTCTATAACTTTCTGAATCTCCTTTCTCAATCTTCCTTTTTAAATTTTCTTTTTCTTTTTTTGTCTCTGCCTCTGCCATCTATACCTTAGACTTTGATGTTCCTTTGGGTTCTGCTTTCAACCCTCACTTTTTTTTTCCTTTTTGCCTATTCTTGCTGCATATTCTCTTTCTTCCTATACTTAATCCCTCTCCATTTAAAATCTGTATTTTGGGTTGGGGTATAGCTCAGTGGTACTGTGCTTAGTTAGCATGCATAAGATCCTATATTTGATCCCTAGCATCACACACACACAAAAAAAAAAAATCTCAAAAAACAAAAAAAACATCAAACTGTGTCACCAACTAATATATGTCTCCACATTGGATGACCTCAGTCAAACTTGCTATTCTTTGCCTCGTGATGCTGCAGCCATCTTAGTTTGCACAAGCATACTTTACAATGTTTTCACAATGAGCAAACTGGCTGTGACCACATGTTTCAGAATGTACGTTTGTCATTATATGAGGTGCAACTATATTCAATTAAGGCGAGGTCAGGGTGGATTAGTGTAGGTGCCAAATCCAATGACTGGTGTCCTTATAAGAAAAAGGACACACAGACACATAGGGAAGAGCATAGGAAGATGGAGGCCACGATTAGAGTGATAATCCTCTAAGCCAAGGAATACCAAGGATTACCAAAAACATCCAGAAAGTAGGAGAGAGGAATATAATAGATTGTCTCTCAAAACTTTCAGAAGGAACAAAATCTGTCAGCACCTTGATTTTGGGTCTTCTGTTCTCCTGTACTGTGTGAGACTAAATTAAATTCAGAGAGAATAAAACTCCACTCAGTTTGGGGGCTTTGTTACTGTAGTCCCAGCATACTCTCAAAGTGTATGCCTAATACACTCTAGATAAACCTCACTGAGCTGCTACTACATGTGAGGTACCACTGTAAGCACTTTTCATGTATATCTCATTTAACGGCTCACAAGAAACTAATGTGCTGGGAAATATTATTATCCCCATTTTATATATAAGTAAGCCAAATTATAAATATATATATATATATTTATATTATAATGAATGGGAGAGCTAGGATTCAGATGTTCAATCACTACCCTGTACTGAAGAGCAAAATTATAGGTCAAAAGAAGGCAGTTAGAAATGTGGTAGATGTTGAAGACGGATTGCTGACAGGGTGTCTGAAGAGATGAGAGGGATGGTATGCAGGGTCTTGCTACTCAAATCAGCAGCAGCACCAGTAGCAGCAACAACATGACCTGGGAGCTTATTAGACTTGCAGAATCTTAAGTCCCACCCCAGACCTATCAAGTCAGAGTCTCCATTTTAACAAGATCCTCAGCTATTGGTTCTCACATTGTAGCTTATAACAGAAACCACAGTTCACGTAGGAAAAAGAAGAACAAGGAGCATCCCTTGGTCAGGTGAGGAGTAAGGGGCACTTGTTTTCATAGGGTCTCATGTTTTCATTTCAGCATCATGACAGAAGCCTTCCAGAATATACTGACAACCCACCAGACTGCCTTTCAAGATGCTCCTTAACCTGCTGTCTTTTATGTAGCCAACCTTATTCCTCATTGCTCTCATATGTACTGCCACCAGTCCTAAGCATCAAGGGGGTTCCTAGAATGGGGTATTTCCAATGCTAAAACCTGAAAAGTTCCATGCAAATTGGAAAGAGTTGGTCTGTTTCCAAATATGAGTTTTTGTTCATATTTCTTCCTACATATTCAATTCTCAAGTGTACTCCAGGGGATGAAGAACATCTCATTTCCTCTGTGATTTTTCTCCGAAACCCATATTGATCAGTCCCTTCTTCACATTCAAGAGAATTCTGGACACACTCAGTCTTGAACAGTTTTCTACTGCTGGTTATGTCACTCCAGATAGCAATGATATTCCTCAGGCTAACAGCTCAGCTTTTTTGATTGTAGAGCCTTCCTGTGTTCCTTAAGAGCTGGGCAAACAATAGATGCTCAAAAAGCACATGCCACCAGATTGATTTTATGTTGACATATGTATACATGATAGTAGATCACATGATAGAAGACACATTGGGGCTCTTTCTGAAATCATCATTGACATATTGAAGACATCTCTTTCTAGGATCAAAGTTAGAATACAGATGAAATACATATAAATGTTTGGGAATTTTTTTTCCTCTTTATTTTCTGTTCCGGATCTTTTCACTAATCAGTCACTAACAGTGGCTTGGAGTAGGGGACAACTGGGTTATTCCTGGTGGAATTAGGGAAAAAGATGCTTTAGGGGAGAGATGATTTTCTCACTTGCTTTGGAAAATCAAGAATCAACTGCACAGGACTCAGATAATGGAATCTCCCCTGTTGTGTGAAGAAGAAAACCCTGTGGCAATGGCAATTAGTCCAGAATCCTTGCTGCCCTGTTATAAAAGAAGTCTATTATGCACAGAAGTAAAATTCATGCAGTCTGTTCTTTTTAGCCTGGGATTACTTACAGAAGGGGAAAGAGAAAACCAATGTTGATTATATTAGGCCCCATACTCCTTACTGTACACCAATTCCCAGTACACCCAAGTGGATGGCCGTGGGCTTCAGGATTACCTGTAGCATATGTACCCACACTAACAGGCAAGAGGAGAATGCCAATATATGTCTGAGTTCAGAGGTAATCAAAACATTTAATAATTGATCTAGATCAATCAGAATCTAGATATAAAGTCAAGCAGTGTCCTAGAATTACTCTAGATAGGTCTACCATTTTTTAATGTAACTCTAAGTGACACTCTAAGAACTTGAAAGAGTGGCTCGTAACTAACCAGAATGAAAATACTGCAATATTTCAATAAACCAACTGAGCCACAGGCTTGGCCATGCCCAACTTGGCCTCCATGGAGACAGCACAATTGTGTGAGGGGAAGTGGTCTTGAGGCAGCACTTCTGGCTTCCATGGCTTGTGTGTGATGCCCAAAAGTCTATAAGCCCCTCCAGATCTCAGTGAGAGAAGGAGAATGTGCCTGGCACAAGGCTATGTTTGATATACGGACTTGAACAAAAGGACAGCTTTCACCACTTGAGGCAAAGGCAGGAGGCATCTCCTGGACAGCCCAACCATGGAAGGACAAGCTGATCTTTATTCCAGATATCAGGAGAGTCCAGGCACACCAATGCAAGGACCAGAGAGGACCTGAAGATGAGTCCTATCCCCTTCACCCTGAGGTTCCACATACCATACTTTTCCCTCTTCTCCAAGAAGCCACCATGGGGAAAAGAGTGGGTGTGGGAGGTGAGAAGAGGGAGTTGGTGGTAGCTAAATCCGAAAGACTTTGAGTTTTTAAAAGTATCAGCTGAGACTTAAAGTAATGCATTTAAACTTTGACAGATAATGCTTGAATTTTTTTCAAGCAACCTGATTTAAAATAGAGAATTCTAGAAGGAATCTATCCAGTAGAGATCTGAGAAGAAGTTGAGTCAGTTTTAGGAAACTCTCAGGTCTCTATCTGTGTGTGGGTCAGGGCTGGTTATTTCTAAAGCTAAACTGTGGGTGTACAGCCGCTCTACACAGACAGAAGAGCAAGAACAGTCACGCTGATAAATTCCATTTGCCTATACATTTAAGAAAACTGAATGACTAAGGAGGTGAATGTATGAGCATTTGAGTATTGATAGTTTTTAATTTCAGTATTCCTGGTGTGGGTTTCTCCTTGCTGACATGAACAAACTCAATCCCCTCAAAATATGGCATACTAATAATTATCTTCCTGACAAAGTGTAAGATAAGTAATTGAAACTAGACACTTGGGACTTAGGCCTGTTCTTCTATTGTAGGAGTATAAGCACTTTTGTATAAGTTTTTACTCATCCAAGTACATAAAAGAGACAATTTTCTAAAAGAGCATAATTGCACACAACATTTGTCCAAATAAATCTGCAAGTAGATAATGAGATCTCAAGTAATGAGTATAATAAAGCACTGGAGGCAGATCTTAAAAGCAAATCACACAGACTCTAAGCTGAGCCTTATTTTAGATAGAATTGTATAACTCTGCTGCTTCGGAAACCACCCTTGTCTAACTCATGTAGTCAGGCTAAGGAAACTGCAGCTACTATACCACCTCCACTCCCACCCCAGAGGAAGAGGAGGTAGCTGGTTACACAAGAACCAGACAAGGAAGTGGAATTTAGAACTCAAAGCTGCTATTTAAACCTGAGATCCCATCCACGTCTAATGTGCCCTAGCTAGGAAGCACAGACCCCCACAAAAGGATGGAGAAGAGGGGCCCCTGGCAAAATGAAGTCTATCCACAAGATACCCTCGGGATTGAAAATAGAAGGTAAAAAAACCCTTGCTCTATTAATTGCACACCCACTAAAGAATTCTGTGTTTGCTCCAGGTTTGGGACTGAGGCCATAGATGATTGCTTTGGGGCCTAATCCCTGGGTGCTTTCAATAAGGCATTTAACTCGTGTAGTCTCAGCATAATGTGAGAACTTGTTGGAGATGCAAATTTGATGGGACCACCCAGACTGAGTGATTTAGCATCCCTGGGGTTGGGGAATCCATTTCTTGCCAAGCTCTCCATTGGGTTCTGATGTCACTAATGTTTGAGAATTTCTACTTCAAGGAGAGCAATGACCCAGGGACAAAGGAACTGAGAGTGGGAATTAAAGGTGCCATCAGGATAATGGTGCCTCCAACTCTGCTTAAGGTCCACTTCATCAGCTGCTAACTCAAAGAGGGGAGGAAGAACCTCAGAGAGAACCTCAGAATAGGATAGAGACCTTAGCCCTCCCTCTGCCACTTGGCAGAGCACAGAGAGTAGTAGTAGCTTGCCGGAGGCTGGACAGAAGTGTTAAAAGAAAAGCAAAACCTGGACCTCTTAACTTCATGCTGTGCTATCCACATTAGGCAAAGTTCTCTTATCAAGTAGCAGAAAGGGACTATGGATGGAGACCAGGATGTTATCTCAGAGACTGTCAGAGCAGAATGAATTTTAGCAGGTTATTTCACACGCCTGAGTCTCTGTTTAAGAACATCCCTGGGAAAACAATCTCCAGGTCATCCTGTATTGTAAAATTCTAGTTATTTGAGAGACAACAAAACTAAAATGATGGAGGGAAGAAAGCTAATAATATCAAATCAATTAAATGGGGCTAGGTGGAGACAATAGAATACTACTGGGCTCATACCTCTAGGGAAAAGATGATTCCAGCTGATTGTCATAGTAAAGAAGAGGAGGAACAATCATAATGCCCATGTTGTCGGTCTGTGGACTTTTATCTAATTCTTTATCCCTGCTTCAAATTCTGTGGGAGGCAGGGCACAAACATATCACTGTTTCCAAGCACCATGTTTATAATACCCCAGAAGCACATCCCTAGGCAAGAACTCAGTGCAAGTCATTTATTTGGAAGATATAAGAAATACTAGCAGTGATATGGCCAAGTATGATAAGGAAGGGAATTATTTAGAGATTATTTACCAGGCTAGTTATGGGCAATTAGAGCTCAATCTTGCTGAAGAAGTCTGGGGGACTGTGTAGAACAAGTGACTCTCAGTTATTCTACCAAATGAGAGAGCTGGGGTATTTACATACCAACACCCAGCACGTGTTCTGGGACTGCTCTGCTGCTTACCAGAAATCAATGACTAATCAGATATTATATATGTCATAGGTAATTAGGAAATGGTTTTCTTTTAATTGATATAAAGGAAGTTTTCTTCCAGGCTTTTAAGAAGCCAGAAATAATTTGTTCTTTTCAGTCTGAGCAAGTTCCTGTCATTTTCTGTTGATTTTGCAATCATGGCTTCACAGAAGTTGCCAAAAAATGTGCATCTAGACCTTCATACTATCAGCCTCTTATCAAGGTACAGCATAATATCAACACAAAAAAAAATTGATGTGGAGACAACCCACAGAGCTTATTCAGATTTTATCAGGTCTATATGAATCTATCTGTGTGTTATGTGTGTGTATACTCTGACATTTTAACACATGTTGCCTTGCATAGCCACCACCACAAACAAGATATTACAAACCATCACCATAAGACTCCCTAGGATATCCCTTCATAACTGCACATCCCCTGTTCCTAGCCCCAGGCAACCATTTACCTGCTGTGGATATCTATAATTATTTCACATATATTATATACTCAGAACCATGCAACATGTATCCTTTTGAGATTGGATTTTTTTTTTTTTTACTCAGCATAATTTCCTGGAAACTCATTCACTTTCTGTATGTGTCCATTGTTTGTTCTTCTTTTAATTGTTGAATAGTACTCCATGGTATGACCACACCATACTTTATTTAACCATTCACCCTCTGAAAGACATTGGGGAGTTTCCAGTTTGAGGTTGTTATGAAAAAAACTTCTATGAATATTTGTACATAAGTTTCTATGTGCAAATAAGCTTTATTATATTTGTACACAAGTTTCTATGTGAAAATAAGCTTCATTTCTCTGCATAAGAGTGTAGTTACTGGTTATAGGGTAAGTCAGTTTTAGTTTTCTTAAATATTTTACTAGTGACTCATAGTTATACATAACACTGGGGTTCATTTTGGCATATTCATACATGCACGGAATATAAATTACTCCATTACAATCCCCAGTTTTGAAAGGAACTGCAAACTGTTTTCCAGAGTGGTTGTACCACTCTGTTTTCCAGAGTGGTTGTACCAACAATGTATGAATGAGCAGTGTTATCACTGTTTTTCATTTTAGCCATACTTATAGGTGTGTAGTGATATCTCATTGTAATTTTAATTTGCATTTCTCTAATGATGTTCAATATCTCCCAACAGGAAGAGAATCCAGTACTTCTTGTGTGGCAGACAGTATTTTTTAAAAGAGCAAACAATAGTATAACCCATTTCATGAGCTTTTCTTATACCATGACTTTAATTTTCTTCCCACTGAGGAGGATTCCATCCTTTCTTCCTCACTGAATCTGGAAGGACTTGTGATTATGCTGGAAGTGACACTATTTGATACTGTGATTATGTTACAAAAATGCCATGTACTTCCACCTTGTTTTCTTGGAATCCACTCATGGAACCCAACTACCATTCCATGAGGAAGCCCACGTGTCAGGGAGAGACCACATTGTTGTTGTTCTGGCTAATAGTTCCCAACTGACCTTGTAGTCACCAGCTACCACTACCTATCTGATATGTAAGTGGGGAACACTTCTAGAAGACCCCAGTCCAGGCATCATCTAACCAGAGGTCAGAGCAGCACTGCCTTGCTGAGCCCAGCCAACCCTCAGAGCTGTTGAGACACAGCTCAAAAGCTCATTGACCTATGACCTTGAGGTGCTTTGTTATAATAGCAATAAAATAAAATAACTAAAATAGTCTTCTCAATATGCTCTAATAGTTCAGTATAAAAATGTGCTCTCAGATGTTTTTTTTTTGCAGAGTATTCACACTCAGCTCTCTTTATGTAAAAAAAAATAGTTTCCTTGTTCTGTAGAAAACTGAAGAAGCCCATTAGAATCAATATGGTATAAAGTTCTGAAATGTGAATGAAAAACCTTTGGGTTACACAGCCAAGAGGCACAGATCCACCAAACATGCAATTTGTTCTCTCTGCTTGGGAGACTCCTATCTCTGACAGCTAAAAGGTCCAATTCCTCCTAAACCTCTTCTGGGATGTCACTGCATCAGAGGGGCCTTCTCTGACTGGCCTTTATAATAGAGCTCCAGGCTCCTTATGCTCCATAATCCTTACTCTGCTTAAATCAATTACAGAAAATTTAGCACTTTGCACTTCTTGTCTGGTGGTAATTTTTTTAAAAAAATATATTTGTTTATTACCACATTTCCAACCCCTAAATAAGCTTAATGAAAGAAGTGATTTTGCTTTGTTCATCCCTAGCACATAGTAGACATTCAGCAAATATTTATGAAATGACATGCATAAAAAGCCACCAAGACTTTAAGGACTTCCAATGTGCCTGGCCCCGTGAGCTCTTTGCTGGGTACACAGCAGTACAGGAGATTTTGAGACAAAGGTTCTTCCCTTGAGAATAACAACTGAAAGATTTAATTATCTTGCACATTGAGAGGAGGGAAGATCTTTAAGTGAGCTAATGAAACAAGGAATTATTATCTTAGTTTGCTGTCTGATTTTGACATCAGATAGGTACTTCCAACAAGGAGGCCTGCAACATCAATCTCCAGGCAAAGAAGGGTTGTCTTGAAATCGCCATGCTTTTTTTTTTCTTTCTGGTAGTACAAGTGGACCACTTATACTGATTCATGGGCCAGTTCCATGTTTTGCAAACTGAATTTGAGATTGTGGGGCCTAGGTGCTTTCTGAATCAGGCCAAGGAAGAATTCTTGCTCTTTTCCTATACTTCTGTTTTAGGAAGATTATGCAAAAATGGACGCTGATTCTTCCCTTCCCTTTGGGCTATATCCCTTTGTAGTAAGACTTTGTATTTTGTCTTATGAAGACATGGAATCTATTTCCCCACCTTTTGAATCTAGGCTTGGCTGTGTGGTGTGACTCACTTTTGCATACATTATGTAAGCACAGGGTTTGAAAGAGCTTGTGGATCTGCAACAGGGCTTACTTGTCTTGCTATCCTTGGGAACCTTGCTACCAGCAACATGTGAATTACAGGGCTACTCTACTGGGAGACAAACAATACTTGGTTTGGGCCAGGTGACCTTCCTGTGTCTTCTGAAAACCAGCCACTTGCCAGGCAAGTGAGTGAGACCATCAACTGCAGTCTGGTCACAAGTTCATTAGTTTGTGCCACATGGAGCAGAGACCAGTTGTTCCACTGGTATCAGCCCAGAATGATGAGCCATAGATTTGTGAGTAAATAAATGGTTCTTGCTTTAAGCCATTAAGTATTGTGAGGTTTGTTACATAGCAAAACCTTACAGATGCTCCTTGTAGTCCTGCTTTTAAAAATTTCAGCCTGAATAATGCAAAAAGTAGGACCACAAACTGCCCATTAAATATAATCCCAAGTTTGCAAATTATGTATACATGGAAAGACAGAAAAATATTAAGTAGGATGGAGTGATCTTTATTTTGTCATCTATTCTGAACTTACTAACTTCTCTACAAAAAAAATCTTTTAAAAACAAGGTAAGAAAAGTGCTTGGGAAGTTTCCTCCTGTTGTTCTCTGATCATCTCTGGGCAATTCTGATGTGACGTGAACATTCTCCTTAGTGCCAAGATTACTGGATTATAAAAGATAAGTACATCAAAAGGATGACTGGCTCTTTGTCCCAGAGCTATTAACTCTAGTGGGAGTATCAGGGAATTTAAATAAAATCTATGCTTCAGAACTATCCTATCTAACTAATCCTTCCTTGGAACAGCAGTTCATTATTTCCTTAATTGTTGTATGCTCTGTACCATGTGTAGCTGCTGAGATTAAACAGAATCCTCTGGGTATGCTGCAGTGATGAGAAATGCAGAAGTTGGGCATGGAAATATTCTGGTGTGATGAGTATTTTCTGTTTGTCCTTTCAGACACATTCTCCTCCTTTCTCTGAGCCTTAGGAGGCCAATCTGCACTGACTGTAGTGATGGCTCCTGACTGGGTTGAGCCAGTGGGGAGCATCAGTAGATGACAGAAACAAGGGGCAGAGGGAGGTTGGGGTAGTTATCCTCAGCTCACATGCTACAGGTTTACCATGGACTGGATTTCACCAAAACTCAGAGTTCCTGCCAGACAGACCTGAATACTATAACCTATTTCCAGATTCCAGCAAACAGTTCCCTGCCTCAGTTTTTCAGGCATGAGGTAGAATGGTAGTCTATTGTTGAGTATTGCACTCATGTTTGTGCCCTATTCCTTAAGAATTTTCTATGTCTGCTTGAACTTTTATAAAATATTATTAAGTAACCTCTCTGCAAATTATCCTTTTGGAGCTTGTCATCTGTTTCTTGCAGGGCTTCTGAGAGACCCTGTAGACATGGATATTTGCAGGAAGGGGAGAAACGCAGCCCTAGAAAAGTCAGCTCCTCTCCTCCAACAAAAGGAGAAATGTGACAGACAATGAAATTTTCAAAGCTTTCATTAGTTCCTATACTTCATTGTAAAGGAGGCAAATTACCCATTCCAATTCAGGTCACAGGTAATTCTGAGGAACAGGTTGACACAGAGGATGGGAAGGTAATTTCCTTTTTGTAAGTCTTCTGGAAAGTGTGGTGGGTGACTGGTGACTAAGAAAAAATTAGAATTATGAAAAGTGTTCTTAAGAGAATAATGTGCATGACAGATGAAGTGATGAAGGAGGAACCCAACGTGAAAATCTTACCCGGCCATCACTTGTCAGGAGGATGGAGTCACTCTTTATATCCCTGTGAATCACTCCTTGGTTGTGCAGGTAGGAGAGAGCTCTCAGCACTGACAGACAGACAGTAGCTATCTGTTCTTCATTCATTCTAGAAAGGAAATAACAGTTCAGGAACAAGAGAGGTACAAGGGCATCTTTCAAATTCTCAGGAGAGGTTACTTTTTTTGTGTTCTGGAGAACTAGTCCATGTACTGCAGCCCATATCTGGAACATCTGCAGACAAACAAAAGGAAGGTTCTGGCTTGATTGCCAGAACACAGGTTTGGTGTCAAAAATTAAAGAGGTCCAGCATAAATCAAAATAATGAGACCTCAGTTTTTCAGCTCTGGGGTCATTAGTACAAATTTACTTCCATGGATTCTTACAAAAAATTTCTTAGGCATTAACAAAACTGCAAGACTGGTTTAAACCAGAATTGAAGAATTTCTTTCTCTTAGGAGGCTTGCTTTCTAACATTAAACTTTGATCTTCTACCCGCCCTTTCCTTCCTTAGGTTCATGGGGTGGTATTATGGCATGACAACTCAGTATTTCAACTCTAGTTGGTAATGAGAACCTTTGTTGTTTGTCCCTTTGCAGATTGCTGATTTTTAAATCAGTGGCAGGGTTATAGTTATAGCTCAGTGGTAAAGTGCATGCTTAGCACCAGCAAGGTTCAATTCCCAACACACCAAAAAAGCAAAAAAAAAAAGCCCATAATTATAATAATTGGGTATTAATAACCTTCTTAGGGTAGGTAGAATGTTAATTGAATGAATGGACTACACATGCAAGATATAACAATGAGAAATCTGGGAAACATAGGAGAAAAGGAAGTTGTGTTCCTTGATTCCAAAGAGTTTACAATTTATGAAGAGTTGAGAAGACAGTCATTGAGACCTTACCTTGGAGGAGAATATTAAGCACCTTGAATTATCTGCCTGGATAATACAGAAATGTACCTGGTATGAGTAACGATGTCTGTCAAGGCACCACCTTCTAGAAACTCCATGACCACCCAGAGCTCATCTCCAACCAGGTAGCTGTTGTACATGTCCACCACATTTTCATGGTGGTAATCCCGCATTATCACAACCTGGATGAATGAGAAAGATACTTTTTGACTTGTTTTGGTGGAATTTGGCTGGCTGTTCTCTAGTGGCTGAAAAGGTAGATTAGAAAGTGGAAGAATATGTACAACAAATATGCATAAAAGGCTTCTTTAATATAACAAGAGCTGTGTGTACAAAGTAATATGATGTGCCCTATAAACTTACAGTACAATTTATTCATATCTATCAAATTAACAGAGATAACATGATAGTATCTGGTAATGCTAGTGAAGGTGAAATAGGACTATTGGTGAGGATACCAATTGGTATGAACTTTCTGGAAATACTATATGTCATTTCCCTAAAATATGATATATCATTAGATCTGTTCATTCCACTTCTATGAATCTAAAGAAATTATCAGTTATGAGGCCAAAAACATGTGTTAACAATATTCACTACAAAATTATAAAAGTCTCAAATTAGAAACAATAAAATCAGAAACTGGAGGTAAATTTGACACATATATGTGACAAAAAAATTATTGGCCATGAAAATGATGTTTTGACATGTAGAAAAGAAAACATGTTAATATATATCTTATTTTAATTTTTATTAATATCAACTTAATGTTAATAGTAATTGAAATTTGAATGTTACTAAACTACAAAGGGGCAGGGAGGGGGAAGAGTATAAGTTCAGTGGATTCAACAAAGGGAAATGAAGAGAAGATGGATAAGAATAGAAAAGACAATGAAATGAATCTGACATGACTTTCCTATGTACATATATGAATACACCACAGTGAATCTCAATGTGGTATGCCTTGGCAAGACTGGGGTCCTAATTAGAATAAAATATTCCATGCTTGTATAAACATATCAAAATAGATTCTATTATTATTTATAAATAAAAAAATAAAAACTAAAAAAAGAAAGTTACCAAAGTACACATATAGAATTATCCCAAAGAAAAGAGATATATAAGTAGAAAAAATATTTTAAAAAAGCACTAAAGTCTTAATGTAGGCATTGCTTGCTTGTGGAATTGTGTGGGACAATTTCTTATGCTTTCCATACCTTCTGCAGGAAGAAATCATAATTTTTTTATAGTTAAGAAAAAAAATATTTTAAAGTTCCTAAAGAATGACAGGCCATTGATTAAATCTCAGTTTACTGACTTAAAAAATAGGTTATAAAGGGTATAAATAGTATCACAACAATATAACATGTATACACTTGTCCCTCTGCTTCCCTGAGATTTTCATCTGTGGATTCAATCAATAGTGAATAGAAAATGATTTTTTAAAAAATGCATCAGTGGGGCTGGGGATGTGGCTCAAGTGGTAGCGCGCTCGCCTGGCATGCGAGCGGCCCGGGTTCCATCCTCAGCACCACATACAAACAAAGATGTTGTGTCCGCCAAAAACTAAAAATAAATATTAAAAAAATTCTCTCTCTCTCACTCTCTCACTCTCTGTCACTCTTAAAAAAATGCATCAGTACTGAACATGTACAGACTGTTCCCTTTACTTTTATTATCTAAACAATGTAATATAAAAACTACTTACATAGCATTTACATTACATTGGGTTTTAGAGATGCTTTAAGGTATACAGGAGGATATGCATAGACTATATGCAAATACTATATACTGTTTTATGTAAAGGACTTGAGAATTCACAGATTTTGTGTCTGAGGGGATCCTGGAAACAATTTCCTACAGATGTGAAGGTTGATCTATGAACAGCTGTAGACAGTGGAGAAAGGAATGCAAATCACAGGTAACTTCCTGCATAACCTTGGGAGGGTCACTTAATCTGAGCCCAAGTTTCCTTGTTGCTGAAATAGTGAGAACACTTTCTGACTCATGAGGTTGTGAGGTCCAACTAAATTAATGCTTAGCACAGTGACTGACATGCATGAAGTACTTTATAAAAGTGACAGCCAAACACACATAGAAAAAGACAAGTAGAAAAGATTATGTGGGTGCCTTTCTAATGTCCTCAAATGTACACGTGTTGTTTTTGAAATGGGATATAAATGTTACACTGGAGAGAAAGGATGATCCAAACACACCATTTACCTCATTAAAAAGCAATTCTCGCCTCTGTTGCTTTCGAAGATCCATTTTTTTCACCGCCACTTGCTTTCCCGTGTGTTTCTCGCTTGCGATGCACACGATGCCTGTTGACCCTTCTCCGATTTTGATAAAGTTATCCAAGTATTCTCTGGGGTCTCCCGGGCTGACTACCAGCTGCAGAGCAGCCCTGAACTGTTCATGGGACACCCTGGAGGGCTGCTGGTCTGAGGAGGAGCCCCAGCTGGGTGGGGGGTAGGTGCTGGATGAAATGCTGAGAGAGCTCAGGTAAGAGGCTGTGGAGATGTACTGCGAACTGGTCTGCAGGGAAGGGTGGTGGTACAGGGTGGCTTTGTGATACCCAGAAGGGTACTGGTGGCTGCTTGAGGAATAGCCTGCTTTGCTTTGACTTTGAGGTAGTTTGGCGGGACCCCTGGGGTAGGTGTCAGACCCTGACAGTGGAGGACTGAGGACCATCTGTGCTCGATCATAATCCACCTGGAAAGACAGACATGGATGGAAAAGATTCACATGCTGGATCCAAATGGGAATGGTCAGCTGGTAGAATGAAGGTCAACAATAGGTGATGAAAAGATATAATTGGGGCACCAACAGTACTGGTTACACTAAGAAAGAGTCTTCTCCCATCAGTGTACAACACAGGGGGAATTTTAATTCATGTGTAATTTTCCCAGGTGTATTTGTGGCTTAACAGTATTTTCTTGTTCAGTATTTTGAGCAAGAATTTCAGGGGTAGGAGGCCTTTTCCATGCTTTTGAACTCACAGACTTAAAAATGTTATGTACTATCCATACATAACATAGTACATCTATCTGTACAAGGGAGAACATGACTCTTGGTACTAAGCAGCTTTTGCTTTGGTGTAGACCATAAGGAAAATGAATGTAACCGTATTGCCAAGTAAGTACAAATATAATTGAAAGCAACCAAAATTTGCAGGTGGATGCATGAAATCTGTATATTTGGCCAGCTCCCAAAGGGATGGCAGCAAAGAACATTCCACTCTGGTTTTGAAGAGTGGGTGGAGGGAATTTAGCAAAGATTGGGAAGGGAAGTCCAAGTAAGGGGACCATTCTTATAGGATTGTAGGTGTAGGTCCCAAAAATCACTTCTTTGGAAAGGATCAGGAAAGAGCCCTGTTCATCACTGGAATTGTACACAAACCACATCATACCATGTTCACCTTCTTGTCCAGGCCAGAAAGTGCTAATGGATCAATGTATCCCTTTTTTTTTTTTAATAAGACCCTATGACAACACAGTACTAGTTACATAGGTGGTACTCAAAAATGATTAGCTGATTTTGACCTCAGCCTCCTTCTTAACACAGCACCCCAAGAAATTCCTGTCTCTTTGTTGTGATATGCATAGAATGACATTAACTTGCCCCTGTATTCCTGCCATCTACTGTAAGGATCTATATCTACTCTAAGGTGGTAGTTATAAGATGGTCATAGCTATTTGAAGTCAATAAGAATATCTATTTGAAGTCAATAAGAATAAAATAAAAAATTGAGTTCCTCAGTCATACTAACTATATTTTCAGTATAAAATAACCATCACATCAGATATCATGACCTCCACTGAAGTAATGACTACTGGACAGCACTGTTCTAGGTAAAATGATTGTCCCCACTTAGTGAATTTATCCACTTATTCAACATACTAATATTTGAGCAACTGCTGTATGCTAGGCACCCTTTCAAATGCTGGGGAAGTGTTAACCAAATATCCAAATAGATGATCTTTCTGCCATCCTGGAATTTATATTGTAGAACAAGAGACAAATAACAAATAAGGAAGTCAATAAATATATAGTATGTAGTTCATTCTTTTTTTTTATTTTTAATTTTTTATTGTGGGTTGTTCAAAACATTACAAATTTCTTGACATATCATATTCCACACTTTGATTCAAGTGGGTTATGAACTCCCACCTTCACTCCATACACAGATTGCAGAATCACATCAGTTACACATCCATTGATTTACATATTACCATACTAGTGTCTGTTGTGCTCCGCTGCCTTTCCCATCCTCCCCCCTCCCCCCTCCCCACCTCTCTCCTCCCCTCCCCTCCTCTCTCTCTACCCCATCCACTGTATAACCCTGAGGGTCTCCTTCCATTACCATGCAATTTCCCTTCTCTCTCCCTTTCCCTCCCACCTCTCATCCCTGTTAAATGTTAATCTTCTCCTGCTCTTCGTCCCTACTCGGATCTTAGTTACTCTCCTTATATCAAAGAAGACATTTGGCATTTGTTTTTTAGGGATTGGCTAGCTTCACTTAGCATAATCTGCTCTAATGCCATCCATTTCCCTGTAAATTCTATGATTTTGTCATTTTTTAATGCAGAGTAATACTCCATTGTGTATAAATGCCACATTTTTTTTATCCATTCGTCTATTGAAGGGCATCTAGGTTGGTTCCACAGTCTTGCTATTGTGAACTGTGCTGCTATGAACATCGATGTAGCAGTGTCCCTGTAGCATGCTCTTTTTAGGTCTTTAGGGAATAGACCAAGAAGGGGAATAGCTGGGTCAAATGGTGGCTCCATTCCCAGCTTTCCAAGAAATCTCCATACTGCTTTCCAAATTGGCTGCACCAATCTGCAGTCCCACCAGCAATGTACAAGTGTACCCTTTTCCCCACATCCTCGCCAGCACTTGTTGTTGTTTGACTTCATAATGGCTGCCAATCTTACTGGAGTGAGATGGTATCTTAGGGTGGTTTTGATTTGCATTTCTCTGACAGCTAGAGATGTTGAGCATTTTTTCATGTACTTGTTGATTGATTGTATGTCCTCCTCTGAGAAGTGTCTGTTCAGATCCTTGGCCCATTTGTTGATTGGGTTGTTTGTTCTCTTATTGTCTAATTTTTTGAGTTCTTTGTATACTCTGGATATTAGGGCTCTATCTGAAGTGTGAGGAGTAAAGATTTGTTCCCAGGATGTAGGCTCCCTATTTACCTCTCTTATTGTTTCTTTTGCTGAGAAAAAACTTTTTAGTTTGAGTAAGTCCCATTTGTTGATTCTAGTTATTAACTTTTGTGCTATGGGTGTCCTATTGAGGAATTTGGAGCCCGACCCCACCGAATGTAGATCGTAGCCAACTTTTTCTTCTATCAGACGGCGCGTCTCTGATTTCATATCAAGCTCCTTGATCCATTTTGAATTAACTTTTGTGCATGGCGAGAGAAAGGGATTCAGTTTCATTTTGTTGCATATGGATTTCCAGTTTTCCCAGCACCATTTGTTGAAGATGCTATCCTTCCTCCATTGCATGCTTTTAGCCCCTTTATCAAATATAAGATAGTTGTAGTTTTGTGGATTGGTTTCTGTGTCCTCTATTCTATACCATTGGTCCACCCACCTGTTTTGGTACCAGTACCATGCTGTTTTTGTTACTATTGCTCTGTAGTATAGTTTGAAGTCTGGTATCGCTATACCGCCTGATTCACACTTCCTGCTTAGCATTATTTCTGCTATTCTGGGTCTTTTATTTTTCCATATGAATTTCACGATTGCTTTCTCTATTTCTACAAGAAATGCCGTTGGGATTTTGATTGGCATTGCATTAAACCTATAGAGAACTTTTGGTAATATCGCCATTTTGATGATGTTAGTTCTGCCTATCCATGAACAGGGTATATTTTTCCATCTTCTAAGATCTTCTTCTATTTCTCTCTTTAGGGTTCTGTAGTTTTCATTGTATAAGTCTTTCACCTCTTTTGTTAGGTTGATTCCCAAGTATTTTATTTTTTTTGAAGATATTTTCAATGGAGTGGTTGTCCTCATTTCCATTTCAGAGGATTTGTCGCTGATATACAGGAATGCCTTTGATTTATGCGTGTTGATTTTATATCCTGCCACTTTGCTGAATTCATTTATTAGCTCTAATAGTTTCTTTGTAGAGCCTTTTGGGTCTGCTAGGTATAGAATCATATCATCTGCAAATAGTGATAATTTAAGTTCTTCTTTTCCTATTTTTATGCCTTTAATTTCTTTCGTCTGTCTAATTGCTCTGGCCAGTGTTTCGAGAACTATGTTGAACAGAAGTGGAGAGAGAGGGCATCCCTGTCTTGTTCCAGATTTTAGAGGGAATGCCTTCAGTTTTTCTCCATTCAGAATGATGCTAGCCTGAGGCTTAGCATAGATTGCTTTTACAATATTGAGGTATGTTCCTGTTATCCCTAGTTTTTCTAGAGTTTTGAACATAAAGGGATGCTGTACTTTGTCGAATGCTTTTTCCGCATCTATCGAGATGATCATATGGTTCTTATTTTTAAGTCTATTGATGTGGTGAATAACATTTATTGATTTCCGTATATTGAACCAGCCTTGCATCCCAGGGATGAATCCTACTTGATCATGGTGTACAATTTTTTTGATATGTTTTTGTATCCGATTCGCCAGAATTTTGTTGAGGATTTTTGCATCTAGGTTTATTAGAGATATTGGTCTGTAGTTTTCTTTCTTTGAAGTGTCTTTGTCTGGTTTAGGTATCAGGGTGATGTTGGCCTCATAGAATGAATTTGGAAGTTCTCCCTCTTTTTCTATTTCCTGAAGTAGCTTGAAAAGTATTGGTATTAGTTCTTCTTTAAAGGTTTTGTAAAATTCTGCTGTATCCCCATCCGTTCCTGGGCTTTTCTTAGTTGGTAGTCTTTTTATGGTTTCTTCTATTTCCTCAATTGATATTGGTCTGTTTAGGTTTTCTATATCCTCCTGACTCAATCTGGGCAATCATATGACTTAAGAAATTTATCGATGCCTTCACTATCTTCTAATTTATTGGAGTATAAGTATTCAAAATAGTTTTTGATTATCTTCTGTATTTCTGAAGTGTCTGTTGTGATATTGCCTTTTTCATCCCGTATGCTAGTAATTTGAGTTCTCTCTCTTCTTCTCTTCGCTAGCATGGCTAAGGGTCTGTCGATTTTGTTTATTTTTTCAAAGAACCAACTTTTAGTTTTGTCAATTTTTTCAATTGTTTCTTTTGTTTCAATTTCATTAATTTCAGCTCTGATTTTAATTATTTCTTGCCTTCTACTTCTTTTGCTGTTGCTTTGCTCTTCTTTTTCAAGGATTTTGAGATGAAGTATGAGATCATTTATTTGTTGGTTTTTTCTTTTTTTAAGGAATGAACTCCAAGCAATGAATTTTCCTCTTAGAACTGCTTTCAATGTGTCCCATAGATTCCGATATGTTGTGTCTGTGTTTTCATTTATCTCTAAGAATTTTTTAATTTCCTCCTTGATGTCTTCTATAACCCATTGATCATTCAGTAACCTATTGTTCATTCTCCAAGTGATGTATGCTTTTTCCTTCCTTCTTTTATCGTTGATTTTCAGTTTCATTCCATTATGATCAGATAAGATGCATGGTATTATCTCTACTCCTTTATATTGTCTAAGAGTTGCCCTGTGACATAATATATGATCTATTTTTGAGAAGGATCCATGTGCTGCTGAGAAAAAATCAATTAGGTCTAGGTTATTAATAGTGTTATTGAGTTCTATAGTTTCCTTATTCAACTTTTGTTTGGAAGATCTGTCCAGTGACGAGAGAGGTGTGTTGAAGTCTCCCATGATTATGGTATGGTGGTCTATTAGACTCTTGAACTTGAGAAGAGTTTGTTTGACGAACATAGCTGCACCATTGTTTGGGGCATAAATATTTATGATTGTTATGTCTTGTTGGTGTATGGTTCCCTTAAGCAGTATGTAGTGTCCCTCTTTATCCCTTTTGATTAACTTTGGCTTGAAATCTATTTTATTTGATATGAGTATGGATACTCCTGCTTGTTTCCGAAGTCCATATGAGTGATATGATTTTTCCCAACCTTTCACCTTCAGCCTATGTATGTCTTTTCCTATCAAATGCATCTCCTGTAGGCAGCATATTGTTGGGTCTTGTTTTGTGATCCATTCTACTAGCCTGTGTCTCTTAATTGGTGAGTTTAAGCCATTAACATTTAGGGTTATTATTGAGATATGGGTTGTTCTTCCAGCCATATTTGTTTATTTCTGTTACTAAACATGGTTTGTTTTCCTCTTTGATTATTTTCCCCCCCTTTACTGTCCTACCTCCCACTGTTGGTTTTCATTGTTATTTTCCATTTCCTCTTCCTGTAATGCTTTGGCGAGGATGTTTTGAAGAGATGGTTTTCTAGCTGCGAATTCTTTGAACTTTTGTTTATCGTGGAAGGTTTTAATTTCATCTTCCATCCTGAAGCTTAATTTCGCTGGATACACAATTCTTGGTTGGAACCCATTTTCTTTCAGTGTTTGAAATATGTTATTCCAGGATCTTCTAGCTTTCAGAGTCTGTGTTGAAAGATCAGCTGTTATCCTGATTGGCTTACCCCTAAATGTAATCTGCTTCCTTTCTCTTGTAGCTTTTAAAATTCTCTCCTTATTCTGTAGGTTGGGCATCTTCATTATAATGTGTCTAGGTGTGGATCTCTTATGATTTTGCACATTTGGCGTCCTGTAGGCTTCTAGGATTTGGGATTCTGTCTCATTCTTCAAGTCTGGGAAGTTTTCTCGTATTATTTCATTGAATAGACTGCTCATTCCTTTGGTTTGGAGCTCTGTACCTTCCTGTATCCCAATGACTCTTAAGTTTGGTCTCTTAATGTTATCCCATATTTCTTGGATGTTCTGCTCATGGTTTCTTCACAGTCTTGCTGAGTTGTCTATGTTCTTTTCCAGTTGAAATACTTTGTCTTCATTGTCTGATGTTCTATCTTCTAAGTGTTCTACTCTGCTGGTAGTATTCTCCATTGAGTTTTTAAGTTGGTTTATTGCTTCCTGCATTTCTAGGATTTCTGTTTGTTTGTTTTTTATAACCTCTATCTCCCTGTATAGTTGATCCTTTACTTCCTGGATTTGTTTGCATAATTCATTGTCGAAGTGATTTTTCATTGTCTGATTTTGCTGTTTAATGTCTTCCTTGATACTCCAGATCATCTGAAGCAAGTATATCCTGAATTCTTTATCTGACATTCCATCTGCTGCAGCTGTTACCTCTTCTAAAGTTGCATTGACCTGCATTGCTTGTGGTCCTTTCTTTCCTTGTCTTTTCATACTGCTTGCGTATCTTTCCTGCAGGCGCGGGCGGCGGCTCTGCTCTCTCCTTATTCCAATTGGGGTGTCGTGGCTACCACGCCGGCAGGTCACTGGGCCTGTTCTGTGCGCTGGTGGCGGCTCTGTTCTGTCCCTACTCCAATTGGGGTGACGAGTGTACCACGCCGGCAGGCCACCGGGCCTGATCCGCCGGTCGGTTGCAGGTTTGCCTACCCTGCAGGAGCGGGCGGCGGCTCTACTCTGCCCCTACTCCAAATGGGGTGACGTGTCTGTTGTACCGGCAGGCCACTGGGCCTGTCTCGCTGGTCAGTCGCAGATCTGCCCACCTTTCGGGCACGGGTGGAGGCTCTGCTCTGCCCCTACTCCAATTGGGGTGTCGTGACTACCCCGCCTGCAGGACGCTGGGCCTGTTCCTGGCACGGGCGGCGACTCTGCTCTGTCACTACTCCAATTAGGGTGGTGTGTGTACCACGCCGGCAGGCTCCTGGGCCTGATCCGCTGGTCTGTTGCAGGTCTGCCTACCTTGGAGGGGCAGGCGGCGGATCTGCCCTGCCCCTCCTACCACGCCTGCGGACCCCTGGGCCTGATCTGCAGGTTGGTCACAGGTCTGCTCACCCTGCGGGCACGGGTGGCGGTTCCGCTCCGCCCCCACTCCAATTGGGGTCACGTGACCACCACACCGGCAGGGCCTGATCCTGGCGTGGGAGAAGGATCTGCTCTGCCCCTACTCCAGTTGGGGTGACGTGTGTACCACACTGGCAGGCCACTGGGCCTGACCCGCCAGGCTGTCACAGGTCTGTTTACCTTGCAAGCGGGAACGGCGGCTCTGCCCTGCCCCCCCTACCACGCCCATGTACCACTGGGTCGCAGGTCTGCCCACCTGGCGGGTGCAGGTGGCGGCTCCGCTCCGCCCCCTCTCCAATTGGGGTCACGCGGTCACCACGCTGGCGAGCCGCTGGGCCTGCTCCGGGCGCTGGCGGCGGCCCGGCTCCTCCCCTCTGGCTCGACGACAAATTGAGGAGACTCGGGTGTCTGTGCCTCACCCCCCCTACCAGGAGACCAACTGTTTCTGTCGCCGCTGGTATTGATGAAGTTCTCTCCTCCGCCGCTTTCTGATGACATCAGATTTCTGCCATGTTGGTATCCTATGCGAATGGCAGCATTTCGTTCCCCTTGCCAGGCAACCAAAGCAACGGGTGAGTCCTGACCGGCCCTCAGCAGGACCCGGACCGAGAAGCAGTTTCCGCGGGCTCCTAGCCCCGGGCCAGGGAAGTTCCGGGAGCCGGAACTCGGCCGCTCCGTGCTCGGTGTAAGCTCCTATAAGTGTAGGCTCCAAGAAGCAGTCCCCGTGGGCTCAGTTCTGGGAGCCGGAATTCGGCCGCTTAGTGCTTGGTGTATGCTCTGATAGGAGCAGGGTCCAAGAAGCAGCCTCCGCAGGCTCCGCAGCCCTGGGCCAGGGCGGTTCCGGGATGGTTCCGGGAGCCGGAACTCGGCCGCCCCGCGTTCGGTGTTCGTTCCGATAAGATCAGGTTCTAAGAAGCACCCAGGCACTGAACCCTAGCAATCTGTCTGCAAGCCGCAGGCGAATTGCAGCCTGAAATTACCTGTTCTATGGCTGAATGAGCTGCGGTCAGTCGAAAACAGGGATGGTGACATCAGCTTTCCAACATGGTGGCTGCTGGCCTCCTCTGTGGTCTGACCGGAGTGGAGAACCGAGATGGACCGCTTCCTTCCCCTGTCTCGAACCCAGAATTCAGCCCTGAGTACGGTGCTTGCACGGCTGGCAGAAACTGCAGCGCTGTATCCCTGCGTCGCTATCTCCTCGTTTCCCAGCGGGCACTGCAGACTCTAGCCGCGGGGCGATTTGCTGAATAAGCAGTGTTACTCTCCGTGCGACAAACCTCTCGCGTTTGAGTCCCCGTAGCCGATCCTCGTGCGATGGAAATCCTTCCTCCAGGTTCCGGAGCACCCCACTATTGCTGGAAATTCCTAACAAGATATCCTTTAGCTGTCCTGACTTGTCATACTCCCACACAGTGAAGCAGCACACGGGGGCAATGCACTCCCCTCGCCGCCATCTTCCTTCCAACACGAGCGTTTTATCCCAGGCCAAGGTCTTTGCACGAAGCCTGGACTCCGCCAAGTTTCTAGGCCTCCGCGGAGGCGAAAGCCGGGAAGGCCCGGTGCACCTGAGCGCCCTCGAGGTCCGGGGGGGGGGGGGGGCGCGGGCGAGAGCAGCGACCCGGCAGCCGAAGGCCTCGGCCAGGAGCACGAAGGGGCCTGTAGTTCATTCTTAAGTGACATGAAGAAATTTATAATAAAACAGACTAAGAGGGTTGAGAGTAATGGGGTACCATCTTGGATAGTATGGTCATGGAGGGCCTCTGTGAAGGGGTACCTTTGAGCAGAAATTTGGATGATGTGAAGGAACCACCACCATTGTTGTCTGGATTTGGGATGGTCCAGGCAGAGAAAAGCACATAGGGGATTCTAGGCAGATCCAGACTTGGAACCTTTGAGGGACAGCAAGAAGTCTCCAGTAGAGTGGAGGGAGGGAGATTCAGAAAGAGAGCAGAGCTAGAGGGAAGATTATGGAGGCCTTGGCAAGGATGTTGGCTTTGGCTCTGAATGAATTAGGAGCCAATGGAGGTTACCAAACCGAGAGGAGTAACATTGTCTGGCTCTCTC
The DNA here is from genome assembly GCF_021218885.2 of Marmota monax. Classification (NCBI taxonomy): domain Eukaryota; kingdom Metazoa; phylum Chordata; class Mammalia; order Rodentia; family Sciuridae; genus Marmota; species Marmota monax. The sequence goes on along the minus strand of NW_026695222.1, from coordinate 4,261,199 downwards.
CGGCTGATGAATGAGAATACATTTTGTAATGTAAACTAACTGCTGTAATCCATGAGGGCTGAAATTAGGGTGTTTACTGTCTATGGGGTAAGATATGGTGGGAACAAGGATAGGGCTTGAAAGTAGAGTTGCAAAGATTTGATGATGGGTTGGATGAGAAGTTGAAAGAGAAGAATCAAGATGACTCACAGGATTCTGGCTTGAAAAACAGGCCACTTAATGAGATGAGGACCCAGGGGCAGGAATAGGCTTGTGGTAGCAATGAGCCTTCAAGTTGACTCCTGATGTTCCCTGACTCCCAATATTTACACTCTGTATGGTCTTCTTCCACATAGTATCTAGATGATCTGAGTGATCAAAGAATATGGGAAAAGTCATGATAAGTACTTCTCCTCCTCCTCCTCCTTCTTCTTTTGGCTAAGTCAAAACAAGCTTGTGGTGTTTTTTTCTGTCACTCAGATCCCTTGTTCTGGCTTTTTGCAACTGCCATGTCATTATGACACTCAAGAATGCTATGGAGAGGTCCATGTGGTGAGAAAAGGAGGCCTCCTGCTAAGAGTTAGCTACAAATGTAATTCTTAAGCCAACAGCCATGTGAGCCATCTTAAAAATGGATCCTCCAGTCGCAGTCCAGCCAACAGATGACTGTAACCTCATGAGAGATGCTAAGACAGAACTGACCAACTAAGCCCTCCAAAATTCCCAACCAACAGAGACTAATGTTTGTTATTTTAAGTTTGGGGAGTAATTTGTTGATCATCATTTTTTTTTCTTTTTCCCAGGAGATAGCTCGTGTTAGAGCAATTGACAACTAATTTCATGGGAGACCTGGCCCAAGAAGTTGTGTGAGATGATAAGTGTCTATTGTTGTTTCAGGCCATTAAATCTTGGAATGATTTGTTATACAATAATAGATACCTAATACATGGGAGAAAATCAAGAGTTCTGCTATGGCTGGCTTAAGTTTGAGAGAGATATTAAACATCCACATAGAGATGTCAGTTAGGTGACTTAGATATGCCAAAGACAAGGGAAGAGTTGAGGAATCTGTGAATCATCAGGGTTTGATTGGTATTAAAGCCATGATGCTGAATGTATAGGAGAAGGTCAATGCATTCCACCATCTCAGAACCAGAGGGTGCACAAGCATCTCGAAAAAAGGAACAAAGAAGGAGAGGCCAGTGATGTAGAAAGAAAACCAAGGAAGTAGCGTGTTCTAGAGGCCAAGCAGGAGGTATTTAAAGAATTTAAGGAGTAATGAAGCATATGAAATGCCTCTGAGAAGTAGGATGAGATCCATTACTCAGTGGATCCATCAAGATGGTAGAAGTAGGTAGATGTCTCAAGCTCCCACTCCATCACATTGCAGAAAAGAAGAGCTATTCCATCAAATTAGGGCACAAGGACTGTATCCAATGTGTTTTACCATTCTCAGTTCTTTTTTTTTTTATAAGAGTTTCTTGTTTATATTACATTTTCTTGATGCAGGGATATTGTATTTCAAAAATAGTGTCTACCAATTTTAGTATATTTCACATTTTATCCAAACAACATGCCTGTTTCCTCCTCTTTTTTAGTAATAATTCTGAAGTTGACCTTTTTTTTTTCTTCTGTACTGTTCATTGGCTTTAGATGATAGGGCTGCCCTGGTAAACATGTTACAGTGCAGCCCTTCTGGCTTTAAGAGACGACACTCCACTCAAGTGAACTCACCCATTCAGTTAACTTCAAAACCTACCAGCAGGTAACCAGTGCATCGAAGGTACAAGGTCCATTAAGCCAGGACCCTGTCCTGGATGCAGAAGACTTTCATGTAAGGATGAGTCCTGACCTGATGGCTTTAGTTAAATCACCTAGCCTCTCTAAGCCTCAGTTCCCTAATCTTTAAAATTGAATAATAATAATAATAATAATAATAGGAACTCCACAGGGTTGAATACACAATGGTTTCAAAGAGTGGCTGGCCAATACATTCGAGGCAGTGTTATTGTTATAAAGTACATTGCATAATAGTAAAATAAAAAGTGATTTAATAAAAAGTGATATTAATTAAATTAGTAAGCATTTATTGAAGATTATAATGTAAGGTGCCATATATATATTCCTGTAAATGATTCTCAAAATAATCAGACATGGTGCCTTTCATTTTAATATATTGGCTTTAAAATATATTGAAAAATATATTACAATGAAAATATTCTATTACAAAACAGGCTGATTTTTTTCTAAGGCTATGTATTTGTGTTACACAAGGAAAATTCTTCCATGTGTCTATATGTACACACAATGGTGGGGAGAGATTAATGTCAATGTAAGTTAAACAATTGGATCTTCCTTTAAGTTGGTCTTTGGATTTACAAAATCTAGGCTAGTCAGCAAGGCCAGGGTGTGCAGAGAAGCAAAGTCTTTGATTTTTATTTTTGAAAGTGTGTCATGGGAACCTTTCCATGCTATCATCTCCCTGGGTCTTTCCTGGAGAATTTGTTTTTGCACTTTAAACAAAATTGCATTCATTCACCACAAGCATGTATAACTGATCTCCGAAGACACATTACACACAGGAAAGCTGTGTCCCATAGGAATTGGAAACACTGCTGCACACTGCATTAGGTCTCTTTTCTCCCTTATCGCCTGTCAGCAGTATGACTGGGGTCTAGAAGAGGGCTCCTGCCTGCGTGAGGGGGACAATTTCCAGTTACAGAAGGAAGGCAGCAGTCAGAGTTCTTTGCTGGGAGCTAAACATCTTTGAAATTAGTTCTTTTAGACAAAAAGGTACAATTATCTTTTATGGCTGCTGGTAAGAGTGCAGACTTTTCAAAAAGCAGTAAAGGACAACCCCTACCCACAAGAGAGAATTTTCAGAACTAAACTCAAGTACTCAAAGAAGAATGAACTGTTTGCTTCCGAAAAATGAACATGTGATCTTTCCCCAGGGCTTTCATCTATTCAAGGGGAGAAGAGAGGACAAATAAGCTGAAGGAGAAGTACATGAGTGATCCTGGTTGTCTCCACCATGTTGCTGAACCATGACCTTCAGTTGGTTCTGAACCCAACTCTGGATTCCATGATGGTACACTTCACTAGCCCACACATTTGTGACCAGCCTCGTTATTTTACACTCTGAGAATCAACTAATGAGCACTTTATTACATTTTGTGGATGGTAAAACTGATGCTCACGGAGATGAAATTCTCCCCAAATCAATCCAAGGCAAATGGCCCCATGCTCCCAATAGGATTATGCAACCAGATTCTTCTACTTAGTCCAGTCCTTTGTTGCCATGTTCCATTGGTCAGGACACTGGTACTATTTGCCTGTTTTCTTGCCTGCCTTGGCTTTTCTACCATTACTTTCCACCCCCCTTATCTATATAATCAAGGCTGGAACACTTTTTTCCTCACCAAATGCACAGGCATTTTACTGAGGTCAAAGTGTGGCTTCTTTGATTAAGCAACTGCTTTATTAGAAGCTATTCTTACTGGACTGATAAATATGAATGTTAATAATGATATTTGTTATTAATGCCAGGAACTATTCAAGGCACTCTATTTATTACTGCATTTAAACCACAAGTTATAAAATAAGTCCCATAATTATTCCATTTTACCAATAATGGGACTGAGGCATAGTAGGTTGAAATACGTCATGCAAAGGACCCAAGGCTACTAAGAAGTTAGAATGAGGGTTCCGGTCCAGAATCATTTTAGCACTTGAATTCTTCAGGAATTCACAGAGACAGGTTACAGTGACAAGATGGGGAGTGGGGCACAGTCAAGACAGAGGTGGAAAGACTGCAGTGACAACTACAGAGATAAAGCCTGGTCACGGTGTTTCACTGGGGGTCCAGATGTCTGAGCAGCCTGGAGGAAAATGTAAGAATTGGACCAGAAAATGATGAATGATAATGCCTAGGGGAGGTGAATGGAAGAAAAATAACTGAAAAAAAAATCTTGGCTGAGAGAATTAAGCTTAAACACACACACACACACACACACACACACACACACAAATAGCCATCACAGCAAAATAAGTAGATCACCTATGTACATAATTGGTTCAGCTTCAGTTTTGCTTTGGTCAGAGAAGAACTTGGTGTTTGTTTATATCAGCTCTCAAGCTGTTCTTCTTTATGTTCTTTTCAGCAAGAAAGCTGAAGCTTTTTCCTGTGATAAGTTCTCCTCACCTTAAACATTTAGAATTATTTGATTTTCCTACTATGAATTGTCTTTACTCTTGACGATAGCCTATATTTGACAATAGGTAAAACATAAATGATGAACTTATCTATACATACAGTTTTGCACACATGTGCTCATGCATGTTAAGAAAAGTGTGCAAAGGAGTGAACCTTGAATTGCATGGTCTTTTCTATAATCTTATTTGCTAATATATTCCAGAAGAAAAAGGAGTAGGCACACAGTTTATATGAGCAGGACTATCTATTGTATCATGAAAGAAATGTGGGATCCAATCATTTAGTAAAATTGCAGTGCAATAGAATTGGACCTGAGGTTAGTGAATCCAATGCTCCATGTCATTTCCAAAAGATTTATGTATGTCATTTACCCTGGAAGACCTTATTGCACAAGCTGGGAGCTGCTGAACAGGAGAGAAAAGAAGCTATGGAGGAGAGAAAACAATAGATACCACAAAGACTTTCTTTCCATTCCATTAGAGAAAACAATCTTGGATTTTTGAAACAAATAACTCCTTACAAATGAGGCCATAGTTTGCATACCTTAAGGGGAAATTTCCATATGGCATGGTGAAATCAGAGAAGAGTAGATGGATTGTTTTGCAGAGTATCACCCAGGCTGCCAAACTCCTGAGCTGCAGTATGAAACTACTAATGGTCATTGAAAATCTGCCACATTTTGAGAAGGAATTCGCTCTACAGGAATCTTTAAAAATACTGACAGAATGATTAAGTATTTGTGATTTCCTTCCTTTTTTGAAGTGGTTAAGAACATATACTTGGTTTTTAATTTCCTGATACCATGTTTAGCATATCATATAATTAATTCTTACAGAAACATGCTTTTTCATGTCTCTATTCAAAATCGGAAAAGGCCAGGAGGTGGGGGGGGGAAGGCTGTATTATATAGGAATAAATAATATCCAGTTAACAATCCATCTCGACTACCCTTTCACACACAGGGCAGCATCCCAAAGATAGGGTCAGACACAGGCTTGTGATTTATCAAAATTATAAATAATTATAGCAATGAATTCATTTAATCAATCAATTTCAGCAGAGGTATGCTGGGGTAGGCAGGGCATAAAGCTCCACACAGCTATCAATTGCTCCGATTACAGCTGGCTGTCAGCCAGAATTCCCCTGATCCATGTTAGTTAAATGCACATTAATCTGAATTTGGCAGTGTAATCAAGGACCTAACTGAACTGTGAAATTGAATTCTGCAGTAGAACATCATTTGAGCATTTTGTGCCAAGACTGGAGGAAGAAAAAAAGCCTTGGTGAGGGAAGGTGGGAGAAAGAAAAGGAAGAAAAACAATTCTGCTGCAGCATCTATCTGTCACAGCAACCTTGGGCACTGAGGACAGGGAGGATGTGGCTGGATCGTGCTGGACTGGGGTGTGGGTGTTAATGGGGACTGTGAAGTGCTCTGTAAAAGGTGAAGAGTTACAGGGGATGGGAGGCAGATGCTTTCAGTGCTTAAATGGATCTCTAATACACCTTTTGGGAGCACAAGGAAACAAAGAGACTGCTCATCCCCTTTTAAAAACAGAACAAAATACAACCACAGATCAAGTGCTGCTTGCTTGCTCTACATAAATCAAATTCACAATCAAAGAGAATCATAGTACTCTATTATCTGACCAGGGTAAGGACATCTCAAATTCTCCTGACTTGACTCAAGGAAGAATGTTAATAGAACAGGCCTTGGCTTTGGGGAAGGGAAAATGATGGCTTATAAGAATGCTGGGGAGAATCATTAACTTGCTTTTTCTACAGGAACATTTCAGAGACTGGTAATTAGGGCAAGGCGATTCATGAAGTCTGGTTGTGCCTTACAGGTCCAATATTCCCCACACTGGACAAGAAACACCACTGATAGGGAGCTATTTCCCACTTTCCCTCGTGGGGTAGACCAGCTGGCCTGTGGCTGATGGATTCTTCTATCTCCATCCTTGGATTTCCACCCTCTGCTGTTCTGATCTAGGTGGTTAAACCTAACTGCTCCAGTCTGTCTTTCAAATTGCAGGGTGTTAAGGAACTATTTTATCTCCAATTGCATTCTAAAGAAACAGTTGCTGCTACTCCTGCTTGAGGCAGAACTTCAACTAGTACCCAGCCATGGTTGATCTCTTCTGAGATATTTATTTTCGTTTACAAAATGGAGCAGCCTATTCCATAGTGAATATTTCGTTCACCCTGGTGGGATGATAACGGGGCATAGGACACAGTTTCAGCTGATGTTTAATTTCGAAAAAAGAGGCAAGCACACATGACCACTGTCAATGAGTAATAGTAATAAGCAGGCCCTGGTGGCACCTGTAAAATCAAGGTGTCTCCCTAAGGCGCTAATGCAGGGGGCTTGCAATGTAGGTTAAGTTCTAGATGGTTACACACTTGCAGGATTTCCACACTGCATGTAGGACAAAACTATTTGCCATTGTTGATGGTTTTGCCAGGAATCTCTCCCAACCATTCTATCAGATTCCCATCTAGGCATGTAGAAGCATACACCTTCTGACATGAAGTTTGAAGAGCCATGTACTTCTTTGCCTTACAAAATACATGGTGAATGCATGCTGAAATGCATGTTCAGACAAGCATTTCATGACCTCTGCAAATAGGCAAAGCCAGCATCCACAAAGACTAAATCCATAATCAGCAGTCTCAAGCACACAGGCATTTCAGGCTCTACTTCTACCTCTCAATCGGCATATCCAATTAATCCCCCATAGTTGCTGCTCCAAACCTCAAGAATGCATCCTCTATTCAAGAGCAGTGCCACAGAGCAGATTGTTCTGACCTGGGATCCCTCATAGCCTGCAGCAATGCTGAGGAACTCTGTGCCTGTGGGGATTGGCTCCTTGCCTCAGCATATTGTTCAAATGTGTCAGAGCCTTCTAGAGAACAGGGATAGACAATACCAGCTCAGAATCATTTTGTTTTAAATTTGGTAATGGGAAAACCCACCCAAAATGACCAAAATACAATTAACTTTGAACTCCATGAGCCTTCACAGGAAAATGCATCCATTCATATGCTAAAGTCTCTATCAGAAGGGACAGATGTTAGAGTTGTCACACTGAATCACCACTTTGAATGCTTTATGAACCTTAATGAACACCCTTTAGGAGCATATATGTACAGAAAACAAACCTAAAGGCAATAATACCTATTGTTACATTAAATGATTTGGTTCATCTTTTTCTCTTCCTTTCTTTCTCAGACTTTTTAGTGCAGCCACCAGGATTTATTAGCAATGTCATTTCATAAGGCATTAGGGCCCTAACCGGTCTCAGAAAGGTGTTCTACTGGGATCCTCAGTAGAAAAGGAGCTGATAGTTTTGTTCCTGGGCATGATGCATGCCATAAAGAACAGTGAATCATTAAGCTACTGATGCAGGAAGACTCAGCACACCGAGTTTAGTGATTTTTCCTTCCAGAGAAAGCAAAGTGATTACTATGCAGTGGAAAACCATTGCATAGGTGACCCCAGAAGAAAGGTCTAGGGAATCCTGACAGACTTTTATTTACATCCATCATTCTTAACTCCTTAGACCCCTTAATGTGCCATCTGTCTGTGACACCCTGGAATATAGCATTGGTCACCCTTGTTGTCCTAAGCAGAGGAGGTGATAGGGTGAAATAGAGTGTTTTTGTGTTGTTTTTTTTTTTTTTTTTTTTTTTTTTTAGATATATAATTAGACGGTTTTCACTTAGCCTCTGGCTCCCTTGAAAGGTCTGAGAATTTCACTTCCATTCTACAAAATGAGGCAAACATTGGTGGCACCGGGGTCCCCAAGCCAGCTCAGTTGCCAAGGTTTTGCATGTCCTTGAGGAAGTCACTAAGCTACTCTGGACTTCTGTGACCCACATGTCTAAAATGAGGACAGTCATAATTATAGGTTGTGCAGAGGGGCCATGCAAGTGGTCAGACAGAATTTGTTCTCATATTTTAAGAATATATAAAAGATTATACAGAGAGAAAATGTCTATGGCCAGCATATGTGTATATGGTGACATGTTTTCCATCCAAAAGTATTCCTGGGAATAAGTGTTAATACTGAGCGCCTGCCATGTTAACTCTTCTATGTTTATTAATCTTTTTAAATTCTTACCCCAAGTTCAAAACTTTAAATCATTCTACAGATGAAGAAACTGAGGCACAGACAAAACCACACAGTAAGTACTCCAAGGGCTCAACTTTGCAGTTTATTTACAAAACCTAAACTCTTCTCCTAAGCACTTGATCAATGGTAGCTACAGAGTGGAGGTTCTCAACCAAAGTGATTTTATATTCCTCTACCTATGAGGCATTGGGAGTTTGTGGAAATATTTTGATGGTTACAAGAGGGAGGGAGGCAGGGTGCTTTTGGCATCTATGGATAGAGGCCAAGGATGCTGTTGAATACCCTATGATGAATAAATAGGACATCCCCTCATAACAAATAATCAGTAGGTCCCAAATGTCAATAGGGTCAAGTTTAGAAACCCTACTATTAAGTGGAACAAGATGGTGCAATTGGATTGTTGTATTAATAGCTAACTTAATTGTCAATGCAGCTTCATTATTTCAGGTATTAAAAAGAGTTGTAAGAAGGTAGGTTAAAGCCTCGCACTCCCAGAAGCTGCCTCTTGCCATGGAGGTTGGATCCCGTGTCTAGTGAAGGGGCTAAATCCAGAGTTGGATCCCAGCTTTGCTGTGAGAGGACTGGCCAGGCAGTTACTGAGTCTCTCAAAACCCTTTTCCTCATCTGTACAACAGAGGCAAGAGTTCTTACCTGATGGGGCTGTGAGGCTCCATAAGATAATGTGTTTAACTGGCAAATGCCTAATGAACTGGTAGAATTGTTAATATGCTGGGGCTTCTCAGTGGTTACAGTCAGAGCAAGAAATGGATGTGCTAGGTCAGCACCAACACACAATCCAGCAGCTGCCTGATCCCTGGAGAACATCGGATGAGCCACATCAAATACACAGTGGCAATATGTCTAGCCAGCTCTCCTCTCTCTAAGGCAGATGTATTTGCATGGGAGTGTGGAAAGCATTCTCTCTATATATCTGGCAGTTTTTATAGCTCTGTGGTGTAAATGGTACTTTATGGTTTTAGTTTGACTTTTCCATACCTCAAAGTTTTGTCTGCTCAGCCCTAGTGAAAAACATTTAAAAGTGGAGAGTAGAGGTTCATATCATTAGATTTCATGACACTCTTGATTCCTGTCATGCTAACAGGAAAATCAGGTAGGAGATAACATTGGAGGAGTTTTTACATGAGTTAACATTACTATTTTTTATTTTCTTTAAGCAAAAATACAAAACTAGTTTTATGTTTTCTCTCACTATTGGAGGTGTAAACATTATTCACCCTCCTCTAGAAATTGCTATGGGGCAAAGCCAAAAGATATGAGTCGTGATTGCTATTTCTTCCCTCAGCTGGAAATTCAAATGCAATTGGTAGATTTCTAAGAGTACAGTTCTAAAGACATAGGCACTTAAGTCTTTTTAGAGAGATGTTGTATTTTTAATCAAGCAAATGTTTTAATTATCAACATGCTTCCTGCCCTCACTCTCCCATAAAACCTGGTCATGAATTTCTCACAGGTTTTCTATAGAAATACAGAGGAGTGGACTGCTCCTTAGAAGCTCTGATTGTAAGGGCTGAGAAGCTCTTGGTTGATATTCCCATGGGTGAATATGCTGATATAATTTTCCTGAGACACAATAGTTTATGCATTATTTCTGGGGTTGTTGGCAGGCCAGATTTCAGGGCAGGTCTGCTTTGACTTATATTTGGAAATCTGCAGGAAGAGGGAGTCTTCAAGGAATGATGAAGATTACTCCTTCTTTCTCTCCTTCCTTCCTCTTCTTCTTCTTAGCCAAAGAGGAAGGCTACTTTGTACTTAAATGGATTTTACTGGCAAATTCAGTTAAATCCCCAAAATAACCTATGCCCATATAGCGAGTAGGTGCTAGTTTGGAAGAAACACCAGACTTGAATTCTCGCCTTTGTTTAGCAGACAGCTAATTATGAAATTAAGCATGTTGTGTGACTCTTTGAACCTCAGTTTCCTCTTCTGGCAAACAAGTGGGCAGGGATTGCTGGTATTGAGCTAAATTCTAAAAAGCTTGAGGGATTAGACTAATGGGAAAAATGAATAAAATAGGCTGGGCAGAGCATTTTCTAAACTGGGGATCCTATGTCCCCTCTAAGGGGGTGAACTTTATGCCCAGATGATTCTACTCTAATGCTGTGTGAAAATGTGGGCACAGGGATGCCAGACCACTCCCCACCCACTATTTTTTTTCCAACAGAAGTTTGAAGCTCCAAAAATTGAGACTTCTAAGTAAAATATCTTGAATTTCCAATTCTCATGTTGGAAATGAATATTTGGTGAGCCAAACATGTCATTTGGACTAAATATGGCTCCAGGGTTGAAAAGCTGCCAACTCTGAGCAACATTTTTTCTATGACTATGACCAATAAGAGCTCTCTAACGTGTGTTCAACCATACTACATACACGCAAAATTCTATTCTTTACTCCTAGATAAAATAACCATCAACATTCAATGCCTGCAGATATAACTCAAGTCAGATACTGAACATGCTTAATTTGCTTATTTAATTCTAGAACTGTTTCCTCTGACATGGAGACTCATAGAGTGATATGAATAGGAAAACAGAGTAAACTACCTCATGTATCATGATACATGCATAGGACTCCACATGAGAGTTGTTTAATTAGACCTTTTCCCAGTAATCTACCTCCCAAGATTGATGGGAAGTGAAGGCATTTATGATACCTTGACCATGGGCATTCAAATACATTAACATGATGAGGAGAAAAACACTGTGGTTCTTTGCATTTTAGCTGGAGGCGTATATTTGAGTTCTTCCTTTCTCATAATTTATTTTTAATTTTATATCTTGGGAAATAAAATAGTAGCTTTTCTTTTCTTTCTTTCTTTTTTTTTCTTTCTTTTTTCTAAAATATAGCTTAAGTCACTTCCAGAATGTCCCTAAATGGCTTCTCTTCAACATCTTGGAGAAGGTTTATGAGAAATAATAAGCAAAAGAAAAATATTAGCTATCTGTAGTCAACAAAGCAGACACATGTAGGCAAGTTTGCTGTTATGGTTTGGATATGTGGTGTCCCCCCCCCCAACACTCCTGTGCTAATGCAGGAGGTAAAATGATTATATTACTAGAATCTAAACCTAACCAGAGACTTAATGCACTTGATCAGTTAATAATTTGAAGCATTACTGTACTGGGTGGTAACTGTAGGCAGGCAGGGACCAGCTAGAGGAGGTGAGTCACTGGGGACATGGGGACATAGCCTTGGGTATTATATCTTATCCCTCTGGCTTTCTCTCTCTCTCTCTCTCTCTCTCTCTCTCTCTCTCTCTCTCTCTCTCTTTCTCCTGGCTATCAGACATGAGCAGTTTTCCTCGGTCATGACCTTCTGCCATGATACTCTGTATCACCAAAGGCTCTGAACAATGGAGTTCGACAACCATGAACTAAGATCTCTGAAACTGTGCGCTCAAATAAATTTTTCCTCCTCTAAGTCATTCTTGTCAGGTGTTTTTATCACAGAGCTGAAAATCTAACTAACCCACTTTCCTTCCAGAGTTTATTATGCTACCCATCAAACTGTTGAGCAGAATACCTTTGGTACAGATGTGGATGCTGTCCATTCTAGAAGTCATGTCCATCTCAACTGGCTTGAGACCTGTGTAATTCACAATCTACTACCAAACACTGCATTTTAATTTTTGTTGTACAAATGAGACAGAAAGACATTTCTAAGTTCCCATGGGAAAATCAGCTCCTTGCAAACTCTCTAAGGTATTTCCAAAAGGCTTATATCCTCATGGCAAAGTCCGTGCTGTGAATAAAGATTTAGTAACTTCCCCAACAGTGTTTCTCCAACTTTGGTAAATCATGGACCAGTCTAATTTCAAAGCAAATTTCCACTAGTCAACATTTAAAACATTTTTTAAAGACAAGCGAAGAATTACAAACAAAAATTTTAATTTCATGGAAAAAGTGTTACATCAGCACTAAGATTGTGTTAAGGACATACTCTTAAAATATAGATCTGTACCCCAAGTTGGAAAAAATTAGCTTTATAAAAACTCACCACATTTTCCTGATTTTTGCTTCTTATTGGCCAGGAACATGAAGACTTTGGGAGAATGTGGTAACCACTATATTAATCCCTCCGGTGGCCTCAAATTGTTAACTCCCTAATGGAGAACTTAATAAAACATGATCACAAAGTATTTAACATCAAGATATCAGAAAATCTTTCAACTAGATAAGATTGTCTTTGCCTTTTAATCTGAAACCTCATAGGAAGATCTGAAATGACAGATTTTGAATTTAATGAAAGAAGGACCTTGTCTGAAAGCCTCTGCACTTGGGTGGAAATAAGGTGGGATTTGGATGTGGATTTTTATGGAACAGACAAGCAAACTCTTTTGAATCTGACTATATAGGCAGCCAGTTCTAGTACCCTCTTTGTGGACACTGAGAGAAAAGAGGCAGCACACTTTACCTTTGGAATGCACATTGTGGGCTCGGACAAGCGAGGGTAGGTGTAGGAGCTGTAGGAGTGTCCCTGGGGATGGGTTTTAAATGCACTTGCTCCGAATGGCATCATGGGTTCCTGCAACCCTGAGCCTGACCTGGACCTCTGCCGCATGGCCGGCTGAGGGCTCCTCTGATTCAGGTACGAGGACTTTGGCCTCCTCTCATAGTCGTCCAGGCTGGGTCCCCAGTCACTTTCGCTGTACACCAGACTCTCCTTGGAGCACCCGCTGGTCCCTGCAGTTCTGGAAGGCGTGAATTGGAATGGGTAATCCAGCGGGGAGCTACTGGAGGCCCGCTGGTAGTCCCACTTGAAGTCACTATAGTCACTTGGTTTGCTCAGTGAGTCCAAGTGTGCGTGATAATCGGCGGGAAATCTGGCAACGTCACTTTTCAAAGGCTTCACCTCGGAATAGTAGGCCTCCCCATGTTTCATCTTCATTACGTGCCCGTTTTGCTTGACCGCGTGGTGGCTGCCTTTAGAGTAGGGGTCCACCTCGTCTCCGTAGAGACTCTTTTCCCTGTACTTCTCCGTGGCGTAGTCTGCAGTGGTGTCGGACTCGCTGGAATACTGTGAGAAGGTGATGAAGCCATTTTCTTCCGAGTGGCCTTGACCGTGGCTGGCGGCTCCTTGGTCCGGGGTGGGTGGGCTTTCTTTCCTCAGGGAGTTGGAGCGAGTCACAGAGATGTGGTCGAAATCCTCCAGCAGGCCGTTGATGGAGCTTTCCTTGCAGGGTTTGTTTCCTCTAACGATTGTCTGGGAACAATAAAGGGAATACTGTTTAGAGAAGACATTTCATGGTTAAAATATTGCTGGAAGAATTCTACCCTCACTCTGTCCACTTTAAACCACAGAAGAAAACAGATGCCAGGAACATTTTAATTTAAAAGAAGAAGAAGAGGAGAAGGAGGAGGATGAGGGAGGAAGAGGAGGAGGAGGATGAAGGAGGAGGAGGAAGGAGGAAGAAAAGGAGGGGGAGAAAGAGAAAGGAAAGAAAAGAAAAATGGTAAAGAAGAAAGCAGATGTCAGGAACAGTTGAGAGAGAGAGAGAGAAAGAGAACAAAAAATTGTTGATTTCACTAGCAAATAAAAACAATCGCAGCTTGCAAATGTATCCTTACTTATTTAAGCAGAGATATTAATTACACATCAAAATTCTACTTAGAAGACCATCTAGGCTATCACTTTCTTATTTACCAGCTTTATCCTTGCCCCCATTTTTGCACCTAAATAAGAAACCTAGCTATCTAATAAACTTATGATATTAAATTTTAGTTTCATAATGATTAGTTATAAAAAGCATGTTTGTCATTGTTTTACATTCATTATTCAAATGACTTGCAAAACTATTAAGCTTGAGTATTAACTAGAAATGGGTGCTCTTTTTTTGCATATTTATGGAAGACATAATTGATGCAATGAGACTTTATTGAACAGAAAGCCACTTTCTGAAACTGTAACTAGGGAACAGCATAGAGGTTATTGTGTAGTTCAATTTGTAATCAAATGTGATATCCTTATTAAATAGGTAACTGTGATGCCTGTCGTGTGTACGCTTCCATACATCATCAATGTTGAATTTTGGATGGCTTGGTAATGATGCAGTTGTACCTGGGTCTTAGTGACAGATTGTTCCCTTTAATAAACCTAAATAACACCAGATTATGAGGAACAGACAGAAACAGCAAATCGCTTACAGAGCCAGTCAACTGTGCCTTGACAATGACAAAGTTTGCAGCAAAATATGATGGGGGTGGATAAAAGAACAAAGAACAGAATGTTGTGACTTCCAGGATCTCAAGAGAAAAATACTTTGAGTGTAGCAAAGAGTTTAAAATCACCTCAATACAATAGGAAACTTCAAACTGGGAGAAAAAGACTAAGTTGGCCTGAAGCTTATGCTTTATAGATCAGAGTTTATCAGATTATTAGTGGTGAAAGAAAAGATTTTGTCTTTCTTCTTCCAAATAATCCTGAACAAACACTTTTACCTATTTCCTTTTCTTTTCTATTTTAGAATATTTTTAGGTTAACAGGGAAGTTACAAAGGAAATGCGGAAATTTTCATTGATCCCTCATCCAGTATTTCCTGTTGTTGCCTTACTCTTAATGAAATGCCACCTTTATCAGGATTTCATTTGCTTTCTCCTGTGCCTCCTCTTTATGATATGAAATTTTAGGTTCATAATGATTGGTTATAAAAAGGATAACTCTGGATGTCATTTATCTGTCATGTCTTCTGAGTCTTCTCTGGTCTGTCACAATTTCTAAGACTTTCCTTGGCAGTTCTAAGGAGTACTAATTGAGGACCAGTATTTTGCAGAATGTCCCTCAGTTGGATTTGTCTGATGGTTTTTTCATGGCTAAACTGGGGTTATGGGTTTTGGGGAAGGCGGCAGCAGAGTTGCATTTCCAGCACATCATATACAGGTTGAAAACCATCAACATGGTTTTCTACTGATGGTGTTAACCCTGGTCACTGGTTTGCCAGGTGTTTGCCAGGTCTCTGCATCGTCATTTATACCTCACGCTTCCCCATTATAAGCAAGACACAGTGCAGGCCAAACTCAAGGAATGGGTAGTGAAACTCTAATACCTTCTTGGGGGAGTAGATATTTGGCATCTTTCTGTACAGGAGATTTGTTTATGGTCCCCTATTTTTTTTTTGTTCAATCATTTATTTGTATCAGTACAGATAGACCCATGGATATTTATTAAATACTTTGGGCTACTAATCCCATATTATTCGCTTTGTTGCTCAAAAGGTTCCAGCTTCCATCATTGGGGGCTCTTTCAGGTTGGCTGCTGTATCCCTATGTAAATCCCTTTTCTGTTTATGTTCTGAGCACTTCCTTACTTTCCATCACGACAAAATGCTCTTGGTTCATCTTTCCCCTGCCTCTGCCTCCAAATCAATCATTTCTTCAAGGAGCTATGGTGCTTTTCTTGGAAAATGATCTTAGAAATGAAGATGGGGATTCTGGGTGTACTCATTAATAGCTGGGTGTCACTGCTTCTAGCCCCTCCCAGTGAAGAGAGCGAGAGGACATGTGCTTGTATACTAACCCATATATAGATACACATTTAGAATTCTATCTAGATATCTATATTAGGCTAAATATAAATTTATATTGATATCTCTGAATCTAATCCAGTACCACCAGGTTTTATTTTATCTTTCCCCCTTACTTATTTGTAACCTGCCTCACTAACAATGAAAATGGGGATCCTACCATCTGCCATTCATTTACTTACTCTATTCTCAGGATAATCGTGCAGCAGTTTTAGTATTATTAACCCACTCTAACAAGGGAAACATCTTTGCTAACTAGAGTTCAGGGTTTATGTCAAGATCATCTTGACTTTAACCTTAAAATTTCCATTCAAACAGTATTTCAAGATGGCTTAGGTGAGTATATGCCTTCTGTGCACTCTTCAGTGTAATAGTGGGTTCATTCAGATTTCTGTGAGATATTAGAAGAGTCACTGTTTTCTGTGTAAAAATCAATCTGTGGCCTCACTGGGGAGTCTGCTGTTTCTGTTCACTTGTCAACATAGAGCTGGTGAAGTGTGTTCAGTTCATCGGTAAATTTATAGCAGTAAATTCAATAAATGGAATTTTCTGTTTGTTAATGTTGAAGAAATATTAATATTACTATGAGCTAAATGCTGTTTAAAAGAAAAGATAAAGACTGCCTATTGAATAAGAATTGTTCTTTTAAAAATGTATTTATTATCATTGTTTTGAATCTTAGCTGTATAACGATTATGAGCTTTGTGATATTAGGCAAGTTAGCTAAACTTTTTTCCCCACATTTTTTATTGGAGCATTATAGTTGCATATATTGGTGGGATTTATTGTTATATATATATATATATATATATATATATATATATATATATATATATACACACTATTTAACAATATAATTTGGCTAATAACACTCCCTAGCATTTCTCCCCTCCCTCTTCATCTCCCACCACTTGGTCCCTTTACTGATTTCCCTTTGACTTTTAGATCCACCCCCAACTTTCTTTTCCTTTATCCTCTCTAGCTTCCACACATGAGAAAAATTTGCCATGATGATCTCTAGTTCCATCCATTTTCCCACAAATGCCATCATTTTATTTTTCATTATGGCTGAATAAAACTCCATTGTGTATATATACCACATTTTTATTTATCCATTCATCCATTGATGAACACCTAGGCTGGTTTCATAGTTTGGCTATTGTGAATTATACTGCTGTAAACATGGATTTGCATGTATCACTGTAGTAAAATATCTTTAATTCTTCATGATAAATATGGAGAAGTAGCATTGCTGGGCGATTTCTATGGTGTTTGCACTAATTCACAGAATTAAAATGATCATACATACCAAAAGCAATATACAGATTCAATGCATTGGTATTTTGACACCATCAAAATACCAATGACATTCTTTACAGAACTTGAAAAAACAATCCTAAAATTCATTTGGAGGAATAAAATACCCAGAATAGCTAAACCGATTTTAAGCCAAAAAAAAAAAAAATCAATGCTGGAGGTGTCATAATACTTGACTTCAAATTATACTACAGAGTTATAGTAACAAAAACTCTATGGTAATGGCATAAAAGCAGACACATAGACCAAATATACACAACAGAAGATCCATAGACAAACCCATATAGATAGATAGTTATCTGATCCTTGACAAAGGTGTCAAAAACACACATTGGAAAAAAAGACAGCCTTTTAAATAAAATGGTGCTGGGAAAACTGGCTATCCATATGTAAAATAATGAAACTAGACCCTTATCTCTCATCCTGCACAAAAATCAACTCAAAATGGATCAAAGACTTTGGAATTAGATTAGAAAATATGGAACTTCTAGAAACTAAGGTCAATCCTCCAACTTTTGGCACAGTCAATGACTTTCTCAATAGGACCCCTAAAGCTCAGGAAATAATACCAAGAGTTAATAAATGGGACAGCATCAAATTAGAAAGCTTCTATATAGCAAAGGAAACAATAAAGAATGTGAAAAGAGAACACCCAGGAGAAAATCTTTGCTAGCTACTTTTCTGACAGAGGATTAATATATAGAATATATAAAGAGCTCAAAAAACTTTACACCCCAAAACCAAATAACCCAATTAATTAATGGGCAAATGGACTAAAACCAGACACTTCTCAAAAGAAGAAATAAAAAATGAACAGCAATACATGAAATATGTTCAACATCATTAGCAATTAGGGAAATTAAAATCAAAACTACATGGATATTTCATCTCACACCAGTCAGAATGACAGTCATTAAGAATACATATAATTGCTGGGTGCAGTGGCACGTAGCTGTAATCCTAGTCCTTCAGAAGGCTGAGGCAGGAGAATCATAAGTTCAAAGCTAGCCTTAGTAAAAGCAAGGTGCTAAGCAACACAGTGAGACCCTAACTCTAAATAAAATACAAACTAGGGCTGGGGGTGTGGCTCAGTGGTTGAGTGCCCCTGAGTTCAAACCCCAGTACCCCGCAGGCCCCCCCCCCAAAAGAACACAAATAATAAATATTGGAGAGAATATAGATAAAAAGCAACATTTTAATCTAACCTTTTAAAACACAGTAATTAAAACTTATTTATTTATTGTGGTGCAGGGATTGAACATACTAGGCAATTGTTCTACCACTGAGTTATCCCCCTAACCCTCAAACCATAGTTTCTTAATCCTTAAAATGGCAAGAACAAATCCTTATCTCATAGTGTTAACATGATAATCTAATTAGATAATATGTCCTGGCATATAGAAAGTACCAATAAATAGCAGTTAGTTATTTAAATATATTTTTCAGTAATAGATGCTTAAATTAAGTTGATGATTTTGGGAAAATGGAAGCTACAAATAGTAAAAAGAAATCTCAGATTTATAAATTATAAATCCAAGTAGAAGACTTTAAAAATGACTATTTGTAATTTTAGACACCAAAAAACATAAGATTTGATTGGGTTATTGGTGCTTAGCTTTTTTAGTTCTTTATATACCCTAGAGATTGGTGTTCTATCTGATGTGTGAGAGGTAAAAATTTGTTCCCAAGTATAGGCTCTCTATTCATCTCACAGATTGCTTCTTTTGCTGCAAAGAAACTTTTTAGTTTGATTCCATCCCATTTATTGCTTATTGGTTTTAATTTTTGCATTATAGGAGTCTTATTAAGGAAGTTGGGCCCTAATCCCACATGATGGAGATTAGGGCCTACTTTTTCTTCTATTAGACGCAGAGTCTCTGGTTTAATTCCTAGGTCCTTGATCCACTTTGAGTTGAGTTTTCTGCATGGCGGAGATAGGGGTTTAATTTAATTTTGTTGCACATGGATTTCCAGTTTTCCCAGCACCATTTGTTTAAGAGGCTCTCTTTTCTCTAATGCATGTTTTTGGCGCCTTTGTCTAATATAAGATAATTGTAATTTTGTGGGTTAGTCCCTGTGTCCTCTAGTCTATACCATTGGTCTATCAGTTTGTTTTGGTGCCAATACCATGCTGTTTTTGTTACTATTGCTCTGTAGTATAGTTTAAGGTCTTATTCTCAGAAGAGGATATGCAATCAATAAACAAAAATATGAAAAAATGTTCATTATCTGTAGCAATTAGAGAAATGCAAATCAAAACTACTCTAAGATATCATCTCACTCCAGTCAGAATGGCAGCTATTATGAAGACAAACAACAATAAGTGTTGGCGAGAATGTGGGGGGAAAGGTACACTCATACATTGCTGGTGGGATTGCAAATTGATGCAACAAATATGGAAAGCAGTATGGAGATTCCTTGGAAATCTGGGAATGGAACCACCATTTGACCCAGCTATCCCTCTCCACGTTCTATACCCAAAGGATTTTAAAACAGCATACTACAGGGACACAGCCATATCAATGTTTATAGCAGCACGATTCACAATAGCTAAACTGTGGAACCAACCTAGATGCCCTTCAGTAGAGGAATGGATAAAAAAAAAATGTGGCATATATACACAATGGAATTTTACTCAGCAATAAAAGAGAATAAAATCATGGCATTTGCGGGTAAATGGATGGAGCTGGAGAAGATAATGCTAAGTGAAGTTAGCCAATCCCCAAAAAACAAATGCCAAATGTTTTCTCTGATATAAGGAGGCTGACTCATAGTGGGGTAGGGAGGGGAAGCATGGGAGGAATAGAGGAACTCTAGATAGGGCAGAAGGGTGGGAGGGGAGGGGAAGGAGGGTAGAAGGGTGGGAGGGGAGGGGAGGGAGCAGGGTTAGCAAGGATGGTGGAATATGATGGGCCTCATTATCTAAAATACATGTATGAAGACATGAATTAGTGTGAACATACTTTGCATACAACCAGAGATATGAAAAATTGTGATCTATATGTGTAATAAGAAATGTAATACATTTCACTATCATGTATTTAAAAAATAAAATCAATTAAAAAATTAAAAAAACAGAAGATTTTATCTCAAATTAATTACAATTGCTATTAAAATAAATACTCCTCATTAGAACTAAAAAAAAACCCTGAATACTTTCAAAGCATTAAGAACTCTATTAATATTTCTTAAAAACATAATGTATCATCAGAAATTTAATAAAATTAAGACTTTCAAGATTTAAATTGAAAGATAGGCATGGAAAAGAAAGAGTATTGGAAGTACACCTAAATATTGACAGGGGTCACCTGGGGAGATTAAGAGTGATTCATATTTTAGACTAGTGTTTTTAAAATTTAATGTGCACACAAATCACCCAAGGGTACTGTTAAAGGGAGGTTCTGATTCCCGAGGCCTGAGGAGAGGCCCAACATGCTAAGAATCTCTCAGGTGCTGCACCTGCTGGTCTGTGGCTCAGACTGTGGATATAATGGAATTAGTACATTTTTTTTTCAGATTTTCTGCCGTCAGGGTTACTTTTATAGTAAAAATATTATGGAAATATGCCTTTCAGTATAACAGGAGCCAGCACTACACACACACACATACACACACACACACGTATTAAATATATATTTAATAATATATACAATATAGTAGTAAATGTGTTATAGATATGATGTTTTATATATACACATATAAAGTTTAGTATACATATACATATTGTGTTAAAATTACTTGATGCTATTGTCGGTATTGGGAGCTACACTCACTGTTCAATATTTTCCTGTTTCCTATGGAGGTAAAATACTTTAATGATTAACCAAGATCTATGAACCTTCATAGATTTCACCACTAAGCACCTTTGCTTCTTTAGCATCATGAGCTTACTTGGAAGCTATAATGCTTAGATTACTTGATGAGTAAAATTGGCATATTAGAAAAGTAAAGTTGGTTGCAGACACTAGAAGAAGAAATTTGAATATATATGTAAGAAAAATAAAATAAAAACAAACAAAACCCAAGAAAAGTAAAACATGCTCTAATTAAGCCACTCCATTTCTTGGATCTCATTTTTAGCATTTGAAAATGTTAGTGGATTGTGTAAATGTATTTCTTTTCAAGGAAGCACATGCTTTTTCCTGTTTCAGTGAAAACCATTAACTCATTCCTAATGAACAGAGACTGACAAAATCTAAATATTTAGTAAAACAAATTGTTGAGAAGCCTAAAAACATAAAATGAAAAAAAAATATCCTGACCTTATTTGATCAGGAAAGCCAGTTAAACCATAACAGAAGCAATATTTGTTTTGCTGACTCTTGTTTCACTTATGGAATCAAAACTGGTAAAGCAATAATGAGGAAATGCAAACATATACAATTTTCCAACACTGTTTAACTAGGCTTTGGACTGGGAAAACTGCTGCCTAATACTGTCAGTACCTGATGTTTATGAAAGCAAGATTGTGCAGTTTTAGGGAAATCAATAATACAATCATGGCAAAAATATCTGTGAATTTTATGCCGTGGAACCTACAGGCATTAAAATCAATGCAACCCAATCTATTTGAAGTCGTGGTTCTCATTGTCTTTCCATTGTACTCTGGACCAGCTCTGCATCTGTTCTGGCTCCTGGTGACAGCAGCCATATTTCACAGTGCTCCTTCCACAGGCTGGCGGCTGGTGATAAGCTATAATGGATCTGTCCAAGAGAACAGCTGTCTCCCCTTGTTCCTAGAGAAGAGATGAAAAAGTGCCTCTCCTCTCATAGACTGTATTGACCTTGACTATAATGAAGTGTGTAATTAACAGCTTTGCCCTAATAAGACCTCACATTTCTTTTTCAAAAACAATTTCTTCTCTGTACCTGAAGAATGAGTTTCATTTTGTCTTTCTGGGTAAATACTTCTCGGGAGGCCAATAAGCCAAATATTCCTATGACTCAAGAATAAACCAACACTCTCCTAGCAAATATCTACTTTGAAACTGTCTACCTAAGTCCTTACTCTGTAGGGAACCAGTTCCATTGTTTTTTATTCAAGCATATGGCTGGAAACAGCTGGGTGTATGATCACAACAAAAACAGGCATATCTGAGATACATGGATCCTTATGGGAAAAATGCTGAATCTTGTTTGTGTTTTATAATATTACAATACCTCATGTCTATTTTCTTTCATATACATATAATCCATGTGATTAAGAGGATTACATCATTCATTAAAAGACTCTTCATGTAAACAGGGATGAGAGGTGGGAGGGAAAGGGAGAGAGAAGGGAAATTGCATGGAAATGGAAGGAGACCCTCATGGTTATACAAAATTACATACAAGAGGAAGTGAGGGGAAAGGGAAAAAAAAAACAAGTTGGAGAAATGAATTACAGTAGATGGGGTAGAGAGAGAACAGGGGAGGGGAGGGGAAGGGAGGGGGATAGTAGAGGATAGGAAAGGCAGCAGAATACAACAGACACTAATATGGCAATCTGTAAATCAGTGGATGTGTAACCGATGTGATTCTGCAATCTGTATACGGGGTAAAAATAGGAGTTCATAACCCACTTGAATCAAAGTGTGAAATATGATATGTCAAGAACTATGTAATGGTTTGAACAAGCAACAATAAAAATTAAGAAAAAAAGACTCTTCATGGTTAGAAACCTTCGCCAGTACCTGCAGTCTGAGATATTTTGCCCAAATTGTCTTATTCTTCAGGGATATGTGATACTCTACTATTCACCCAATTTTTCCTGCCCCTAATGTTGATCAAAAAATCATATAACTATATATAAATATAAATATATATATGAGATATGGTTAGTAAATATATGTGTGTGTGTGTGCTCCACTTCATTATACAAGGTATTGCTGTGAAGCTCTTCCCCGTCCCCCAGAGACCACATTCATGTAGGTCCATAGGACCAATTCTCACCCATAGAATATGAGCAGGATGTGACAGGTTTCCTTTCCAGGTAAAAGTTACAAAACAAACAACCCCCCTTTCCTCTCTATCTTCCTGTCTGCCAGATGGATGGAGAAAGTCTAGCAAGATACTCTTAGTTGCTAAGGGATGACAGAGCCATGAAATAGCTTTTGTGTTCCATGGTCTAGTTGCTAGGCCATGACAGAGCATGGATGAACCATGTGCAAAGCCCATCTCTTGTCAGGAAAGCTACATTTGATATGGAATGAGAGATTAACTCTTACAGGTTGAGTATCCCTCATTACAAAGTGTTCAGGATGAGAAGTGTTTCAGATTTCAGAGTTTCTCAGATTTTGAAATATTTGCCTAGACTGCTGGTTGAACAGCTCTAATCCAAAAATCTGAAAACCAAATGCTCTGAAATCTGAAACTGTCTGAATATCAGAGTTCAAAAAGTTTAGGATTCCAGATCATTTTGAATTTGTAGACTAACAATGCTTAATCTGTATTTTGTTCAGCTTAAGGGTCAGTGCTATTGTCTGGATTTCAAATGTCCCTCGAAAGCTCATGTTGAAGGTTGGTTCTCAGCGGATGATGCTCTTGAGAGATAATGGGAACTTTAGGAGGTCAGGGGCCAGGTGGGAAGACACCAGGCCACTGGAGGTTTAGTCTTAAAGGGGATTTTGGAACCCCATTCCCTTCCTCTTTTTGTTTCTTATCTGCTATGAGGTAAATAGCTTTGCTTTACCATGTGCTTGCTACCATGGTGTTCTGCTTCACCAAAAGCCCCCAAAAGACAATGGACCCAAGCAACCATGAGCTGAAACCTCTGAAACTGTGAGCCAAAGTAAGCCTTTCCTCCTTTTAAGTTGATTTTTCTCAGGTATTTGGTCACAGCGCTAGAAGGATGACTAACCCAGTATGTGATAGCACTTGGAGTTGTCTTAACTAATAGATCATGAGTATAATCACTATAGTGATTCCAGAAATAAAAAGCAGTCCTGGAATAAGAAGTGAACAGGAAGCAAAGACAGACTTTATCTTATTCCTATCAGATAGGCTAGGACATCCACACCAGCTCCAGGGATGACAAGGGGAGGAATTTGAATTATGATCCAGACAGTCACTGATGATATCCTGATAGAAGAAATGGCATTGAACCTCAAAACCTGAGACAAAGACAGAACTTGGAATAGAGCTGTTATTGCAGCTTTATTTTCAGTTGTGAGTATAACCATGTACAAACGAATATTTTATTTTTCACTATTTTAGGATGAGATATAAATATACACACTTTAGTAAAGAAGGATTCAGTAGAGTGTACCCCCCTGGGGGCCAATCCTATAGTTTATGATCAATCTCTGTGATAGATTCCTTGAAAAATATGGACACAAGTGTTCCCTTCCCTTTGCAATGTGACTGTGTAGTTCTCTGCCATAGGGGGTGGTGGGGCTTGTGTCTCCTACCTTTGAGTCTGGACGGTCATGTGGCTTGCTATGCAAATGAAGGTAGCAGAAGTAACATTCTACTGATACTGAGTCTAGGTATTAAGAAAACTTGCAGCAGCAGAATTCTCTCCCCTTCTCTTCCCAGGTGAACAAGCTTGGGCTAGCCAGTTGAAGTGTCGGAGGTGAGCTATACTGAGGCCATACTAGACCAGTCATTCATTCAAATGCTCTTTTCCTCCATGCTGACTAGAGCAGGGTGCTGCAGAAGCAAGGAAGTATAAAAGCTAGTGTCTGGTCCCATTTAGACTAGGGCAGATTAAACCATATTGCCAGAAGAGCAAGCCTCATGTACCTGTGGAAAGGGAAAGTACTTCTTACCATGATGGACAGTGGGGTCTCTTGATTTGTGAGAACTCAAGAGAACTTGTGCTATTCTATGTCTAACTGTTTTAGTCCATGAAGAATGAGTCAGCATAGAGGACAACTGAGGGCATGGCCTGAGCTTCTTTCTCTGTGAGTTGTTCTCTCTTTCTCTTTCTCTCTCTCATTTTATGGCTCAAGTTATTTGAAATTTGTACAGACTCATGGTTACTATTTTGGTTCTATTTATATAGACTATACATAATAGGTCAAAAATGAACATTTTGGTAACTGTGCAAACTTTCCAACAGTAACTTAGAAATTCTTTTTTTAATTTATTTTTTATTGGTTGTTCAAAACATTACAAAGCTCTTGACATATCATATTTCATACATTAGATTCAAGTGGGTTATGAACTCCCATTTTTACCCCAAATACAGATTGCAGAATCACATCACTTACACATCCACATTTTTACATAATGCCATATTAGTGACTGTTGTATTCTGCTACCTTTCCTATCCTCAACTATCCCCCCTCCCCTCCCCTCCCATCTTCTCTCTCTACCCCATCTACTGTAATTCATTTCTCAGTTGAGCCGTTTGGTGTCAGTCTGTTTCATCAAATTTAGGTTACTCATAAGGAAGGCATCTGTTCCTTTCTCCTCCTCCTCCTCTTCAATTTTTTTTTTTGGCAAATCCTAAGTGTATTTTATTTTCAGTTTTCAAAATACATTGTTATTAATCATAGTCAGCATGTGGTACAATAGACTTCTCAAAATTATTCTTCCTACCTCATTGAAATTTTTTTATGCTTTGACCAACATCTCCTCAACCCCTCACTGATCCACAATCCTTGGTAACCACCATTTTACTTTCTGGCTTCTATGAGTCTTTTTTAGGTTTCACGTATAGGTGAGATCATGTGCCTATCTTATTTCACTTAACATGATGTTTTTGGGCTCTTTGATATTGCCGTGAATGACAGGATTTCCTTCATTTGTTAAGGTTGAAGAGTAAGCATATATCACATTTTCTTTATCCATTCATTGGCTGATAGACACTGATGTTGACTCTGATTTTTGGTTATTGTGAATGCTGTTGTGATGGGCATGGGAGTACAGGTGTCTCTTGGACACATTGATTTCATTTCCTTTGGTTCAATTGCTGGGTCATATGGTAATTCTATTTTTAATTTTTTTGAGGATCTATCTCTTCTTATTCAGAGACATTGATACTTTCATCTTTTAATTATTTAAACTCTGAGAAGTCTTACTATATCGAGAACTTTGAAATGTGGTTACAAGGAAATGTAAAATACGTGGTTTGCATTTGTGGTCTGCATTTTACTTCTATTGGACAACATTGATTTAGATTGGAGATTGAAAGCTATGGTCCATGGACCAAATCTGGTATTGCTTATTTTTGTAAATAATATTTTATTGGAACCCAGTCATGCCCACTTGTTTTCATACAGTGAATGGCTGCTAATGAACCACAGTGGCAGAATTGAGTAATTGCGACAGAGACCATATGGTCCACAAAGCATAATCTATTTCCTGTTGAGCCCTTTAATAAAAAAATTTGCTAAACTCTGATCCAGAGTATCACAGGCTATATAGTATTTGATTCATGGGCTGCCCCCAAAAGAAATTCACATAAGCTGGATATGCTTTCTCAGTGTGATGGGAACACATGGTACCAAAGAACCATTTGGTTCATCATTTATTTATTTATTTATTTATTTTTTATGTTTTGAGAGAGAGAGAGAGAGAGAGAGAGAGAGAGAGAATATTCCAATATTTATTTATTTATTTTTTTTAGTTTTCAGTGGACACAACATCTTTGTTTGTATGTGGTGCTGAGGATCGAACCCAGGCCACACGCATGCCAGGGAGCGTGCCACCGCCTGAACCACATCTCCAGCCCCCATTTGGTTCATTTATAATCTGTGGTTCTGCAGCAGAGGAGGGTACAAATCACAGGTCTGCCTCTCCTGAAGCAATTCAGTTTTGGGGCCAAGCCAACTGATAAGAATGAGAACCCCAACTCTACTCCCAAAGCATTTTCAAGCAACAGCAGTCAAGAAGCAAGTTTGTTGCATTCTGGCTGGGTTTAGGATAGCTAGGCCTTAGGCCACAGACATGATGAACATAAACAAGAATTTAGCAGGTTTCCTTTCCTCACATAGGATTTGAGCTTTGAAGAATTTATTCTTCTGAGCTCATATGAATAAAATAACTGACACCAATCCTTGAATTGGTTTTAAAGAGCTTCCAGACACTAACAGGAATTAGATACTTACTATGGGCTAGGATGATGAGAAATGTTTTTCTTGCATTTAATCTTCACAACACAACTCTGAGGTATATAACATTATTGCTACTTTGTACAAAGGATGAAATTGAAGCTCAGAGAGGCCAAGTTATTTTCTAATGTCATTCAGCTGACAGGTGGAGGATTCAAATGTAAGGTTCACTCTAGCCTATTAAAATACTGCCTCTCAATATACTATACAATGCACAGCAGGCCTTATGAGCACCCATAGTGGGTAGACATATATATCAGTAAAAGATGGCAAAGATAAACTCTACCCCTCCTGGGATTCAGTGAAAGGAATGTAAGAAGTGTATGCCATGGGAAGGGAGTAGCATATGTTTCCAAAAGCAATACATTTTAAAGAATTTTGAAATTCTGAGTTGGGTTTAAATTTTAAATTCTGTTTAACACTTAGAACTTTCTGGGAATTGGAGAAAAACCAGTTGTCTGAGTTGGAAATAATTAGCCTTTATAGAAATTTTAAAATTTTGTTTGTAACAAAAGAGAAATCTTGTTAGACGGTCTTTGCTCAAGATTTTGGTGCTCAAAACCATTTATTTAACAAAATGGGTGGTCTACACATCATTAAAAAATCCCCAAATCAACTGATAAAATGATGTTTGAATTATTGCTAATATGTAATACTAAAGATCAAAATTATTTGCTTTCTTTTACAGACTCTATAAAGAAACAGAAGGCATATTTAGTTTAATTTAGTCAACAAAATTTTACCATTGAGTGTCCCAAACTTAAATTTCTGTCGTTTTTCACTTCCAACCTGACATTTTAAGCCACCTTTAGAAAAGTGAAAATTATCTCTTGAAGGCATAATAAATGTGAAGAAACTTGTTAATCTGGAAATAAAGCTGCTAGGTAGTTCGATAACATTTTAAAGTACAAAGCTGGTACTGTTATTATGTAGTTCACATTTTGGAAATTGATTTGTCTTAGATGCCAAGAAAAAGGTATGCTCCATGGAAAAAAGAAAGGAGAAAATCTGGGTTCAAAATATTCTAAACATTTCAGAAATGTGAAACTTTTATGCCTATTAAATTCTGAGGTCAACTTTACCAAACATTCCTAGCCGTTAGTCATGTATTTCTCTTTAGTGATCAAGTCAGAATAATAGTTTCCCCCAAGGAAAGGAACCCAAGGGAGCTTTATCAATCTTGACAGTGTTCTCTATCTTGATCAGGGTTGTGGTCACATGAATGCATAACTAGGTAAAAATTCTACAACCTGGACATCCATGATTTGTGTCTTTTATGACTTGCAAATCGTTTCTTTGCTGAAATACATTGGAATGGCATCAAGCCTATAGTTGCTTGATGTTCCCAGCAAATATGCAGAACGCTGAGGGCAGTTCCTAAAATATAGGACTATGGATCCATCCAAGAATGGGTGTTTTCCAGGCATTGTCATAGATGGGTGACAGCAGGTAGGTAGCAAAGAACACTAACAATGAGGATGAACCAGGGATTTTAAGTTGGAAGGCAATTATTAAATGAGGGGGATGATGGGTAAGGATCATGGAGCTTGGTCAACCGTTAAAGATCAAAGGTAGAAAGAAAGGAGTGGTGAGATAGGTGGGCGGCTGAATCCAAGAGGACAAAAATCCTGTTAGTAAAACCCAACCAAAGATATGAAAATGCATCTTGAAAATTCTATTCTTAACAAATGCCAAAGAAGTGGTGTGACTGATGCTAGTAAGAGTTTTTGCAGGGCTGGGGTTGTGGCTCAGCGGTAGAGCACTCACCTAGCACATGTGAGGCCCTGGCTTTGATCCTCAGCACCACATAAAAATAAATAAATAAAATAAAGGTATTGTGTCCAATTACAACTAAAAAATGAATATTTAAAGAAAGAGTTTCTGCAGCTCCCTTTTACTTTCAGTCTTTACCATGTCCACATGCTTCTCGATCTGCAAACCTGGCTCACCCAGAGAAACTTCCAAATCTATAGGGATTTTCCTTATATATGGCAGAAGCGCTAACTACAACATTTCTTTGATTTATATAAGTACATAAATACATGGTTCTTTTTCTTTCTTTCTTTCTTGTTTTGCAAAAAAAAAAAAAAAAAAAAAAAAAAACCAAAAACAAAACAAGAGTCATTTGTCCCAAGGAGATCTATTTATCTGAGATATAGGTATGTTAACATTTAAAGATCATGTCTCTTTGAAAGCCAATAAAAGTTTCACAAATACACTTTGAGGTTTCAGAATAACAGTCCTGAGGAAATGCTGAGGCAGTGAGAGATTTTGCTTCATCCAGCAGCTTCAGTGGCAGAAGCTCTCAGTCATAGCTGCACAGGAGCATTACCTGGGGAGTTTACATACATTCCTCTCCTCAGACCAATTTGGAACCATATTGCTAATGTCTCTCTCCCTGCTGATCAAAGTGAGGCCCCCAGACCAGCAGCATCCACATCTTGATAGAAATGCAGTCTCAGTCCCATCTGGATCTGCTGAATCAACCTGCCTTTCCACCCAATCTGCAGGTAACCCATTTGTACAATGCAGTCTGAGAAGCACTGTAGATCCTTTGCCTTTGATTCATTCCTGTGGTTTCTTTTTCACAACTCAAAACTATTTCAGTTCAGCAGAGATTTTGAAAATTGGTCAGTTCCCACTGTGGTGCACATGTACACACACACATACACCACACACCTGATTTCATATATATACACTGAGAGAATTGATCAATATATCACATTCAAACACACATAAATCTTCATATATATATATATATATATATATATATATATATATATATATAGAGAGAGAGAGAGAGAGAGAGAGAGTATATATATATAAATATATAGAGAGAGAATATATATATATATATATATATATATAGAGAGAGAGAGAGAGAGAGAGAGAGAGAGAGAGAGATGTTGTTATCAAAGGAAAATATATTTCCTAGCCTTTCAATCCAGATTAGTACAGATTAATAGGGTAATTGCTGTGTTTTATAGTAAAAGAAACAATAATCCAAAATGGAAAAAGGATTGACTCACAAACCCAAAGGTACCTCTGGAGTACTGTGCTCCTAGCACATGTTCTGTCACTTAATGATATAGCCTATTTATCCTATTATGATGGTGTTCAGACATCCCAGAGGGCAAGTTTAAGTTTAGAATGCAGGAGTCTGCAAAAAGTTTACTGCATATTCCTATTCATTCCCTCCAGGATATTAACAGAACCAAAAGAACCCTTGAACCAACATGAAGAGAGCATCTACTCCTCTCTTTCTAAGCTACCTTGCCAAGTTGAAAGAGAAGGCAAGTCTACAAGTCCCCTTCCTGAAGCGATATCTTAGCTAGCTGGAACCTAGGCAACCAACATATGCCAGAAGAGACTCAAACAACGTTATATTTCCTTTTCCCAAAAATGTATTTTATCAATTGTTATTTTTAATATCATGACTGCAGACTTAACAAAAAGACACTATCAGAAACACATCAAATCTAGTGCTGCTTTTACCTTAGGAATGATCTTGAAGACAAAGTTCATTGGGCTATTCAGAGAGCTTATCTATCAAAAACATATATATTTACAGATGAGGGTTAGAAAGTTTTTTTCCTGAAGATAAGACTCTTCTTTCCTAATGATAAAAATCCTGCAACCATTCAACTGGACTCTTGAAAGGCTTGAACATTTTCAGATTTATAGCTTAGCTGTCACGATCATAAGTGAGGCCTGCCTGAATATTTGTATTCCTTCTCCTTGTCATTTCTCCTGTTCATGATTTATATCATTCTTGGTCCTCACTCTTTAATTGTATTGATAATTTGTCATGCCTTTATTATGTGGGATTTTTATCAGACATGAATGTCAATCCTTTTGGGGAACAAAGTATCCTCTCAATTACCAATTTCAGTGTTTAATTTCCATCCCTTAAGTATTCCACTGAAATTATCCCCAGCTTTAAAAATCCCTTCGTCCCACTTTTTACCCAGGACACTGGAGGAAGGTTACCAATAAGAGTTCTCAACACTTGAAGTTGCAGGGTCCTAAAGAACAGATCAAGTTCATTTGACAGCTGAGTCACTATCATGGAGTGATAGCACTGTGTTGTGAATGTGGTAATCTGGACTCTAGTCTGGGTTCTGTTACCAGCAACTGTGCAGTCTGTCAGATCGCTTTATCTTACTAGGTGAATGTTTCTTGTCTTTACTGAGAGGATTTTTGTGTTTGTCAGTTAGTTGCATTTACTCATTAAGGAAACACAAGCCCATTGCGTGAAGGGAAAACCTAATAAGAAGCTGTCAGTATCTTTAGTACCTTAGAAACTAACTATAGAGATATAGTATCTTTGGGAAGTTCCAAAAGTACTTACGCTCAAACTGTACTCAAGAGCAAATTAATAAGGATCTCTGTGGTACAGCCTAAGTAATGGTAGTTTCAAACCTCTCCAGGGCGAATTCAATGAGCAGTCAAGGTAGAAAACAAGAATCTAACACAATGCACATTAAACTCAACTATGTCTAGAAATTCCCTGGGTATCTTATTACACACAGGTTCCAGGTGAGCAGATCTGGTGTGGGGCAAGAGATTCTGAACTTCTTATAAGCTCTTAGGTAAGGCTGGTGCTCATGATCTGCAGAGCACATTTAGAATTACAAGGTCCTAAAGAATAGATCAAGTTTGCTTGATAGCTGAGTTGCTATCATGTTGTAATAAGAGAATTGGATTGTGAATTTGGCAATCTGGATTCTAGTCCTTCTAGTCCAAGTTCTGTCACTAGCAACTATGTATACTGTGTCAAGTCACTTTACATTTGTTAGGTTGATGCTCCTTAGCTGTACTGAGAGGGTTTATGTGTTAGTCAGCTTCTCATTGCTGTAACAAAATACCCAAGAAAATCAACTTAGAGGAAGAAAGATTTATTTTGGCTCATGGTTTCAGTTCCATGGTAAGCTGGCTCCATTGCTATGTCCTGCCATGAGGCACAGCAAGATGGTAGAGATAGCATGGTGAAACAGAGCTGCTCATTTTATAAATATTGGAAAGGAAAGAGAAAGGGTGAGGTAGGGGGAGGCTGGGGACAAGCTTCTTTCAGGGCTTTGCCCCCAATAACCTACAACTAGGTTTTACCTCCTACAATTTCTGTTACTTCCAATAATGCTATCAGATATGAACACATTAATGAATATTTCACTGATGAAGTCAGAGCCCTTAGGACTCAGTCATTTCTCATAAGCCATATCTGAATATTGTTGATTTGGAGACCAAGTCTTCAATACATGAGCCTTTGGAGGATAGTTCATATCCAAACCAAGTTTGCCTGGCTCCCCTTCCAGCATATACATTCTGTTGCTTTGAAGGCTCTCTCCATGTTTTAGCTAATCCACATAGTATGGATCCTTCAGAGTGCTAAGTCTGCAAAGAAACTGGTTTGATTGAAAAACAGTCTGATAGGTGCTGTACTACTGGGAGAGAAAATTATGTGCACTGACTGGAGTCAGTGTATACTCTCTTATACTTCAAAATTCTAGAACAAACACTGACCCTTGTAAACAACTTCTAGATTAGCTAATGTGAGACCATACTGCCACAAACCATTTGGTATCCTGATACTTTTTCAACAAAGTCAAAGTGTGGTGGGTTACTGCAAAAATGGTCCCAATTTTCCTTTGCTGATAATTTATTTTGGTTCACAGTTTCAGAGATTAAGTCCATAGTTGGTTGACTCTTTCCCTCTGGGCCTTAGATTATGTGGAACATCATGACAGAAGGGTATGCCATAGAACTGCTCAGTTCATGATAGTCAGGATATCAGAGAGTTGAGTGAAAACAGTCATGGATAATATACTCCAAAAGGGCGTGTCCCCAGTGATCTTCATCCTGTAGTCATGCCTTATTTGCCTACAGTTACCACCTATTAATCCATTTAAATTATTAACCCATCAAACAGATTAATTCACTGATTAGATTACAGCTCTTGTAATCTTCATTCCATCTCTAAACATTTCTGCATTGCCTCACACATGAGCTTTCAAAAACACCTCATGTCCAAACTATAACACATGTCATTTTCAATGTGACTCCATGACTCCTCCCTTCAGAAGATGGAGTCTGTTTCCTTTCCTCTTGACTCTGGGTTTGGTCACATGACTGTTTCTAGCCAATAGAACATAGCAGAAGTGACTTCCTGCCCAATCAAGGCTAAGCTTCTAGGGGCTGTAGAGCTTTGAACCCTCCCTGGTTGCCATGTGAACAAAGCTGGACTAACCTAGTAAAAAATGAGAGGCATGTGGAAAATGGACAAGTTATAGCAGCTGAAGCCATCCTTGACCAGCCAGCCTCATGGAGCGGATTCAGCAATTGACAGATGAGTGAGTCCAGATGGGTCTAGAGGAACTGCCAGCTAAGCACAGGCCAAACTGCCAACTTGCAGAATTTTGAGGAATTATAAATGCCTCTTGTTTAAAACTCTTTATTATGGGAAAATACACATAACATGAAATTTCTCATTTTAACTATTTTTAAGAAGGCAATTCAGTGGCATTAAGCACCTCTGTAATGTTGTACCAATACTACCTATTTCTAGAACTTTTAATTGCCCCATACAGAAACTCTGTATCCACTAAATAATAACTCTCCCTTCGATCCCTGGGTCATATAGTAAGTCTATGATTCAACTTTTCAGGAACCTCTAAATTCTTTCCACAGCAGCTGCTGCATTTGACATTCCTACTAGCAATCCTTGTGGATAATAATTTCTTTGCATCAACTGTTAAACGTTATAATAGACATCCTAATGAGTGTAAAATGACATTGTGCTTTGATTTTTATTTCCCTGGTGACTAGTTATTGTTCAGCACCTTTTCCTGTACTTGTTGGCCCTCTGCATACCTTCTTTGGAGAAACGTCTGTCCAAGTTCTTCACCCATATTTGAATTGGGTTGTTTGTTTTTGTTACTGCTGAGTTTGGGGGGTTCTTTTTGTATTCTGGATATTTTGCCCTTTATATATGATTTATAAATATTTTCTCCCATATTTTGTCTCATGTTTTTGCTGTCTTGATAGTATTCCTAAAGTCCAATTTATCAATATTTTTCTTGTGCCTATGCTTTTGTTTACATATCCAAGAAATCATTGCAAATCCAATATCATAAAAGTTATTTCCTATTTTTCCTTTAAGAGATTTATAGTTGTAGCTCTTATGTTCAGGTTTTTGATCCACCTTGAGTTACATTTATCTATATGGTATAAGGTAAGGGTCCAGTTTCATTCTTCTACATGTGAATATCCAATTTTCCCAGCACTATTGCGGCTATAAGATTTTTTCCCAGTGAATAGTCTTGGCACCCTTGTGAGTTTATTTTGGGAAGTATTCTGTTCTATTGGTCTTGATACCATACTATTTTTGTTTTCATTGTAGTTTTGAGATCAGGAAGCTTGTGTCTTCCAACTTTGTTCTTTTTTTCCAGGAATGTTGTGGCTCTTTGGGGTCCCTTAAGATTCCATGTGACTTTTAGGATTCTTTCTTTTTTTGTGGTGCTGGGGATTAAACCCAGGGCCTTGTACATGCTAAGCAAGCACTCTACTATTGAGCCACGTACTCAGCCAAGGATTGTTTTTTCTCTTTTTGCAAGGATGCCATTAATATTTTGATAGGAATTGGATTGAATCTGTAGGTCATTTTTGAGAGTACCATCATCTTTATAATATTAAGTATTCCTCTGTATAAAAATAGGATGTCTTTCCATTCATTCACACTTTCTTCAATTTTTCAGCAGTGTTGTAGTTTTGAGTTTGTTCTTGGCTCTTTAGTTTTAGAGCACTTTGGTACGCAGAATTACTTATGATAATAGATGACTGATCCATTATTGATATTAGTCCAGGCTACCGACTCTAAACCTCCTGATTTCTCCCCTGAGCAGAAAGCTTCCTTTTTCATTAACCTTTCTCATTTTCAAAACAAGTTGTCAAGGAAAATGATAGTCCTCTGTCCTCCTGTTTCCCTGTGGCGTCACATTCACTGGAATGACACTTTTGTTCTCTCTTGTCTCCATTGCTCACTTGTCTACATGTGACAGGGATCGTGGTTTATCTAATGGAAAGTAGGAAGAAGGATCAAGGGACATGCATAGCTTGAGGGACCTCCTTTTGATTTTTGAGCTTCCCTGTCTATAGCCTGTGTACTCTACTTCCAAGTGGAAAGGACCGAGAACTTTTCTTTCAGAAGCCAGGAGTTCCTCTCTGATCCAACACTGGAAGATGATGAGTGTGGCTGGGTCAATAATAGCTTGGCACAATGCTCATGTTTAAGCAGCAGGGTGAGATGGAGGTGCGTATTGCATGAGGACTCATTATTAAATGTGGCCTCACAATAATAAAACTGATACTTGGATTTCTATCTTTCTTTCTTGCAGTCTAAATACAAGGGAGAGCCTGCAAAGATATTCACATTGCCTTAAACCCATGCATAAGGGTCATAACTTAAATCAGTTCTGGAAGTGAGAGAAAACCAAGCAGGAATTCCATGAATTGGGGGAGGGAAATGCTACTGGTGGGATGAAGTAGAGAAGAGGTTTGAAGACAAAAAAAGGCCCAAAACAAAAAGGGTGGGATCTTTAACAAGAACATTACTCTTTATTTATCCCTATGTGCTACCATCTACTCTCTTGCTTTTGGATCTATACAACAGTTATAAGAAATATATATCATTGATATGCCTCATTTTACTAATGAGAAAAGTTACAATGATTCTCCAATATTCCACAACTCTTTAGTGGTTGGAAACTGAAATGTCTTGTAAATTCTTTACCCCCTCCTTGTAATGATTGTGCACCCCACCCTTTGCAGTTGACATTACAGTATCTCCCAGTAGAGCAGATGTGTCTGTTGACTGTGAGGTTGGCGATGGTCTTGTTTTGGCCCTTGGAATATTTGTGGACTGACAAAAATGGAGGCTGTTATATGTACTGCTTGGCTTCTTGAGTTCCTGCCATATTCCCTGAAGAGAACCTGATCTGGTAGTTGCTGGCCCATGAATAGTACTAAGAGTCATTTTGAACAGATATGAACTCGACATAAAACCTGAAGCCAAATCCAGTTGTTCTAAAACTTAAAGCAGAATAACCCTACCAACTGAAGACCCATAAGCAGAAGAAAGAAAATTTCGATGTTAGAAGTTTTTAAAATCTGGGGGTTTGTTTAGCATGCAGCATGTTTTGCAACCATAGTTGATGTGTACAGTGATGGAGTCATAATTAAATTCCAGGAATGTCTGATTATGTGCCTTTGCTCCTGACTTCCCTAACACACAATCTGGGGAATAGTACTGCCTATGGCTAGCACAGCGTGGAATGAAGCTCCCCCGTGTCTGCATGTGCCTCCTATAGATGCTCACCTGTCATGTGTTTGTCATTTTTATGGATAGACCCTCAGGCTGATTTGTCAGTTTCTGAGAATATAAAGTTTTGTTTCTTTTTTCTTTCCTTTCTTCCTTTATTTTTTTTTCAGTTCATTCTATTCTTACCATTTTGTAGTATATAGAATTTTCCCATTTTCATGGGAAAATCCTATAATAGCTAGTAAAACATGAGGTGTACTTGCAATATTTGACAGTAGAGATTCAGAACTGTTCCAAATCAGTAAAATATGACTATAGCATCTAAGCAAAAATGTAGAAAGGAGCCTCTTTATCAACCCGAGTTTTGTTTCTTTTCCGTCAATAATTAGAACTGAATCCAAATGACCAACAAATACATGAAAAAAAAATGTTCAACATCATTATCACTTAGGGAAATGCAAATCAAAGCTACATTAAGATTTCGTCTCACACCATTCATAATGACAGTCATCAAGAATACAAATAATAATAAATGCTGGAGAGAATGTAGAGAAAAAAGAACACTTTTACATTGTTGGTGGGGCTATAAGTTAGTGTGACCACTATGGAAATCAGTATGGAGGTTCCTCAAAAGACAGGCATGAACCACCATATGACCCAGCTATACCACTTCTTGGTATTTATCCTGAAGAATTAAAGTCATCATACTACAGTGATACATGCATATCCATATTTGTAGCAGCATAATTTACAGTAGCCAAACTATGGAACCAGTGTCTATCAATGGATGAATGGATAAAGAAATCTGTGGTATATATACACAATGGAGTTTTATTCAGCCATAAAGAAAAATGAAATTATGGCATTTTCAGGAAAATGGATGGAACTAGAGATCATCATGCTAAGTGAAATAAGTCAAACTTAAGAATATTGAGTTTCTCTCATATATGGAAGCTAGTGAGGATAAAGGGAAAGAAAGGTGGGGTTGAATTTCATAAAAAATCCAAGGGAGGGCTGGGGGTGTGGCTCAATCGGTAGCACGCTCGCCTGGCGTGCGTGCGGCCCGGGTTTGATCCTCAGCACCACATACAAACAAAGATGTTGTATCCGCTGAGAACTAAAAAATAAATATTAAAAAAAAAAATCCAAGGGATATCAGTAGAGGAAAGGGACCAAGGGGTGGGAGGCAAGCAGTGTGGGTGAAGTGTTAGGCAGTGATATTGGCCAAATTATATTGTTATATGGTGTGCATGTATGAATATTTTACAACAAATCCCATCAATATGTACAACTATAATGGGCTGATAAAAAAATGTGGAAAAAAACCCCAAAGAACTTAATCCAGGAAATAACTCATATTGCCTGAATGTATGTGAAATGTATGTTTGTATGTCTGCTTTTGCAGACAGAAATCTATTTATTCAATCTATTCTTTAACCAGAACACAACAAAACAAAAATCATATCTTTCTGACTCATGCATTTTATTTCCTATTTATCTAAGTCACAGATGGTTGAAACAGAGGTGGCTTTGGTGGGAAAGTCAAGTTGATTCATTTTTCCTCATTTTGTCTTGGCACAGAACCCAGGAAGCTGGGAGGGACCATTTTCAACACAGAAGCATTGCACTGCATAGAAAGTTGGCAAGTAGAATGGACTGCAGAGGAAAAATCACAGAAGCTTCCTGAGAAGAAAATGGCTGATCTCCTATAAACTACCTGTCAATCACACTTGGCTTTTCTGGGTAGGTGATGCTCTCAAAGAGCAAGGTAACTACTTTTTTTTCCTTTCCTTGGAAGTGTTTCTTCATGAGAAAGGGCATGTTAACAGCTGCAAGATTTAGCTGGTTGGAAGGAGGTAATCATCCATTTTCTTGATCTCTATCAATGATTCCTGTTTTCTTTCTCATACTTCAGTGAATCCCTTCTACATATCCCACCTCATTCCCTGCAGACTTCAACTTCTGCCCTACTTAAATCAGAGAATTAGCATCTCTTGGCATCTGACGATTTTATCCCAATTCACACACAACTTCTGCCCTAGAGGAAAATTCAGGAGTATCTTTTCAATCCTATTCTTGACCAGCTAATATCACCCTGTACTTATTAATCATCCCAAACTGTATAGATTAATACTCTATGACTGGGCCTACTTGGCTATAGACAGCTTCTAGATTCAAGCTATTTCTCTAGATTTATGTATAACATAGTGTTTACAATGTGCTACACATACTGTGTGATGTGCACATCATCAGTATGTAATCTTCAAGATAACCCTAGAAAGCCTGTGCTATTATTATTCCCATGTTACTGATTTATAAGTTGAGGCATAAACCAGTAAGTAGGAAAGCTGTGTTTTTAAACCCAGGGCATCTGGCTACAGAATCAATGTCTTAACTAGTATTTACAAATTTCTAACATTAAAAAAAATGTCTTACCACCTGAGAGTTGTGTTAAGACCTTTACATGTATTTTCAAATTTAATCCACTTAACAGCGCTGTAAGACCAGATGAATTATAATCATGATATAATATAAGGAAACTGAGGTATGGCCAGAGTTAAGCTACTATGTCAAGGCCACAAAGTTAGCTTAGGTGGAGGAAACAGATTTTGAAGCCATGTCTCTCTAGATTCAAAATGTTTGTTCTTAAGCAGTCATTAATTCCCATTTAAAATAGCTGCATCCTCTAATGGATCCACCTTCGCTGTGAGTCCCTCCAACCTGATGTTCTCTGTTCCTTGTCAGCCACACACCAAACATCACCTTTATCCTTCCTCCATGAACACTCACATAAAGAGATGAGAAAAAGATGCCTGCTGTCGTGATATGGTTTTTCTTCTTCAGAGGAGCCATGTAATGCTAAAGGCCAGG
The DNA here is from genome assembly GCF_021218885.2 of Marmota monax. Taxonomy (NCBI): domain Eukaryota; kingdom Metazoa; phylum Chordata; class Mammalia; order Rodentia; family Sciuridae; genus Marmota; species Marmota monax. The sequence continues at coordinate 4,221,792 of NW_026695222.1, read as the reverse complement.
CATTTCCGCCCTGTGGCAGGGATTAAAGACCTAAGGCTTGTGCAGCTACTTGTTGAGCTACTATCTGGAACTCTACCCTATTCTCAAGCACTAGGTATTCCTATAGAAGGAGGTGGAGAGAGAACAGCTGTCCTAATTTGAGCTTTTCTGAAAGCAAACCCTAAGGATGTTGTTTAGTGCAGCTCTGAGACTCCAAAAAGCCATATGACAGAAATGAGTACAACAGAAATGAGACAATTCTTGTATACTTTGATGAGCTAGTTTCCTCTGTGGACAAGGGGACCTCTGTTCTGCTATAGAACTTCTGAGGAGCCATTTAGATTGTATGTCAGATTTGTCCCTTTAAGGGATGGGGAAATGGAGGTATTTATCCAACACTGTCCTTTATCCTTCCTGCATTGGTTAAAGATTATCTGGTGGGGACTGTGGGAGTATTAAATTCCTGGCATTACTGGTTAGGCCTGTAATGTCAAAGAGGGGCGTTAGAGCAGATGGGACTCTCTCAATGTACATGGGACCAGTCCGCCAAAGCTGTAACTAAACTCAGGTGGGCCAAGGTCATGTGAAGCAGGGCATCCATGTGACTCCAAAGTGGGCTTTGCACTCAGATGTAGATGTAAATATCTGCTGTGCCACTGTTAATTATAAGGCCTTATGCAGATTGCAGAAGCCTCCCTATATCATATTCCTTGAATGCAAAACAGAGATGATAATATATTACTAGGTTTATTGAAGGGAGGATCAAGTGAGATAGGGTAGAGTTAATACCTGGGGTAGTACCCAGGTACACAGTGGAAAATTATTATTGGTTTCCCCATTGGGTCAAACATGAACCTACTAATGCCAGTCTCCTTGCTCAATGTTCTGGATGCTTAGTAGGTGTTTGTTGAATGAATGGAGGAATAAAAGTTTCAAAATCTGGAAGGTGGCCTGGGAGGACAATAACTACCATAGTAGATAGTGTCATGAATTAGGATGAATCTCATAATAATAGGTCAGGCACAAAAAAGCAGATGCTCTATGATTCCGTTGAAATAGAGTTCAAAAATTATCAAAATCTATGTGGATAGTGGTTACTCTTGGGAGTGAGTGAGAATGCAAGGCACATGAGAAGGGAAAAGGAATGGAAGAGAGGGGGGTTTATAATATTGTGATTCTTCTATATTGTTTCCCTCATAAAAATATGCTGGGCCGCACTTTTACTACTTGTACACTTTTCTGTGTGTATGCTAAATGTTGATCAAAGCCTTTTCAAAAAGTGGAGGTAAGGGAACACGGGCCTTGTTTTAAAAGGATTCCTAAGGACTATATACCCATGGAATGAGAAATATAGACATCAAAAATTAATTTCCCTCTATGTGCATCTTGAATGAAAAAGATATTTAAATGCCATTTTAGAAAATTAACAAAATTTGATTAAAAAATCTTTTGCTGATTGATGTTTTAAAAGAAGACCCATTTTTCATATTCTCCAATTACTTCTCCATCCCATATTTGCAAAGAGAAACCTTACAGGGGAGAAGCCTGGCAGACACCACTAACACTGATCATAGTGAGTGCCACTGGCCATGGGACACATGGAATCCAAGTGTCACATGGCCAGATGCAATGGAAATACCCAGCATTAGTTTTTTTCAAAGTCCTGCTAAATGTGCATCACATGAACCCAATTGTGAGGAAACATCAAAGCCAGATGGAGGGTCATTCTACAAAACAATTAGCCTGTACCCTTTGGAAGTGCCACCATCAGTACAGACATAAAAGAGGATAGAGGGACTGTTCTAGACTCATCAAGTATAAAAAGATATGATAACTAAATTCAACAGGTGATTTTTCAATTAGATCTTCATCATTGGGATGACTGGTGACCATTATTAGGGCCTGAGAAATATGTGACAGAAAAGTTTTAGATCTCAGTGTTAACGTCCTAATGTTGGTGGTGGCATGTGGCCATGTAGCTGTTGTTCTTTATTGGTAGTGTCTTAGTCCATTTGGGCTGCTTTAACAGAATACCTTAGAGTGGGTTGGCTTATAGGACAGCAGATTTTTTTCCCCTCATAGTCTTGGTGGTCAGAAAGTCCAAAATCACAGTGTTAGCAGATTCGGTGACTGGTTCATAGACTCATTATTACCTATCATGGAGAAAAGCATGAGAGAGCTCTCTGGGGCCTCTTTTATTTATAATGGCAGAGCCCTAATGACCCAATCACCACATTAGGGGTTAAGGTTTCAACATTAACATTTAGGGGAGACACAAACATTTAGTCTACAAGAGACAGGAAACATACACTATGGTTTTTGGAGGTGATGAAGCATTCAGCTGGCAACCTAATCTCAACAGATTAAGGAAAAATTGTTCTTTACATGGTGCTTACAACTTTGAGATCATTTGAAATAAAAATGAAAATAATAAATAATAATTTCATGAATACTTTAGCCAAAGGATCCTAGATCTGAAAGGACAGCCATTTAGATCAAGAATATAAGGTAGAAATGCTCATTTCTGGAGTGAATTTAAACTGGCCAACAATCCTCCATTTTCTCTATGTGGGATGAGTTTTTCAGACACTCCTGATCCTAAGTAATGCCTTTTAATTTGGCTTTCAATCTTGTTTTTAAAATCTGAGGGAAAATATTTTAAATACCAAATACTTTGCACAAACTGATGGATATTCTAAAAAGAGAAACATGGGTGTAAGGTACACACATTCTCAAATTCGAAGCAAGATTAATAGGGGATTTCTAAAATGAATTAATAGATAGGAAGCTGCTGAAACACTATTTGAATCATTTAGATTCAATTTGCTTTGCTGGACAGGTCACTTCCACTATGTTCTATTACCAGTGTTAGATTGGCCCTGACAACCCTAATAAATTAAACTGTCCAGCTGCAGCTCCTTTATCTGATGCTAGTGTTAATGGAAACAAGGATGAAAGAGAAAGGAACTCTAGTCATGAAAGACAGTCAGTGAGACAAAGAGTAAAGCAAACAACCTGCAGATTTGGTGAATTTATGATGCTTCCCCACCAAATCATATCTACTGTCAGCAAAGTATAGACTCTACTCCAGGTGGCAGGGCCCAGGAGGAGGGAGGGATTGCCTTGGCAGTCAGGCACTGGAGCTTTATGTAACAGGATACTGGCAACAATACCTTGGGGTGGAGAGGGGATTATGCTGTAGATGGACTCTCAACTAATAAAGAGGGGCTTGCCTTTGCTTCCTATTCATGGGTCAGTGGCTCTAATTTGCAAACTCACTCATTAGCCTTCAGGTTCAATCTGAACCATGTGAATGCATCAGATGGAGTCTTCTGAAGTCAGAATTCCATTCGTGCTGCCATGAGCAACTGAGCTACTGCCACTGCTTTCCAGATTGCTGAGAATCAAGGACACTGGATTTTAACCCTGTACAAGGGCCCACGTACCCAACCTGAGGGCAAAGGAGACACAGATGCACACCATTCCTTTCCTTCTTCAAGGCTGGAGTGTGGTGAGGGTCAGAGGGGGCAAATGAGCTCATGAGAAGAATGGTCTTGAAGCTCTGATGACAACCTCAGCCCCCAGGGGTTCAAAGCCATCAAATGCAGGGGCAGCAGGAATTTTTAATTTTTTTTTTGCATCTGGCCACTGGGGACACTCTCCTGAAAGATTTTACACTAAGCAAAACAAAACATTACAAAAAGACCAATTTTGGTTAATTTTCCTTTCTAGGAATTTTAAAACCATATTAGTTTGGTGGATTTTTAACATAGTATATTTTCCTTTTTAAAATTTAAAAATGGATCCTTGCAAATTATCACAAATGGAGAAAGAAACTGACAGGACAGATGGATAGCTAACACTTTGAAATCCATTCTGCAGAAGGTTTGTAATCAGAAAATGACAGTGAAGGAAGTAAAATGCCAAATGCTCATTTTCTCTTGAGGTAACCATGTGTGATAGGGTCTTTCCTTTTTATTCTTTTATAATTAGCACAGCTATTGTTTAATAAGGACTAGACTGCAGATTTCAAAGACTCACATCTGCCCCCTGGTGTGAAGATAGATAAAAGCAACTACAAGTGCTTAGATAAATGTTGAAATCACACTGCTATACACAAAATGTTACGTAGATAGTGGGTTAATATTCATAGTGTATTCAGAATTGGACTAGTCATTATGGAGGACTTCAAATAAAAAATTAGCCTAAACATTTTCTGGGTAACCAGACTGCTGTTAAATACCTCCTGTTAGCCAGGCATGGTGTTGCCCATCTGCAATCCCAGTGGCTCTGGAGGCTGAGGCAGGAGGACTGCGAGTTCAAAGCCAGCCTCAACGATTTAGCAAGGGCCTAAGCAACTTAGAGAGACCTTGTCTCTAAACAAAATACAAAGAAGAGCTGGGGCTGTGCCTCAGTGGTTGAGTGCCCCTGGGTTCAATCTCCAGTATAAATAAACAAACACCCACCTCCGTTTTATGCTGACATGAGATAGAGTTTGAATGTGGCTTCACACATTGGTCCTGAACCATTAGTTATCACTGCTGTATTTCTCTGAACTTCTCCAGAAAAATACTGGGCATGAGGTGTAGCTGTTGCTCCCTTCCCTGACTGTAGGGTAACCTTGCATGGAGCAGTATGTTTGCAGCCTTCTTACTTAAAATCAGAGGTTTCAAAATGCTTAACTGAATAGCACACAGGAAGTGTGCCTACTATTTGAGTTATAAATAGGCAAATATAAGATGCTGACATCTTTACAAAGTCATAAGGCATTTCTTTTTGGTCTTTGTAGCAGACCCTCCTGATCATCTTCTTGAACTTACTTGGATTTCTTTTAACTTTTTTGGCATGTCCCTCTCCCCCTCCTCCCCTGGATTCTGTGAGTTTTATTTCTAACAATGTGTACCTGTAACAGAGCTACAATTTGAATGTATGTAGCCCTTCAAAATTCAAATGTTGGAACTTAAACCCCAAGATGATAATATCAAGAGGTGGGGCCTTTAGGAAGTGACCTTATAAAGTGATCTTAATAAAAGGGCTGGAGGGAACTAATAGGCCTTTTACCCTTTCTTTCTCTTCCTCCATGTCAGGACAGTATTCAAGGCACCATCTCAGTAGCAGAGACTGAACCCTCCCCAAACACTGAACCTGTCAGCACCTTGATCATGGACTTCCTAGCCTCTAGAACTGTGGGAAATAAATTTCTATTGTTTATAAATTACCCAGTATCAGATATTTTGTTATAGCAGCAGGAATGCACTAAGATACTTATCTTTAAAGGACCATCCTTAGACTACTGGAATGACCTTGCCCTATATAGGCAGAGACCAGTAATGCCTATGAGTTTTTGTTTCATCCCCTCTTGGGGCATGGCCCCTCAGCCAATGACAGCTGATTATATGATTATAGGTGAAGGGGTTTGGAGTTTGCCATTCCAAAATACTCTACTCTGTCATGCGAATTATTTTGATGTGAAGGCAACTCAGAAAACTCAGACACAGATTGAATTATTTCCCCTCACTATCTGCCTGAAAGCAGAACTTACCCCGTGAAGGTGCCCCCTATTCCAACCAGAAAGGGAGTAATGACCTCATCACCAGAGAAGAGACAGTTTCTAGGAGTCTACACAAACCTTATTAACCAGCTCTATCTTCCATTAGTTTCCCCATGCATTTACCTCCATACAATTTGCCACCCTAAAAATCTAAACCTCTTTTCCTTTATCTAATTACTTCTTTACAAAATGATTGATTTTTAACAGATGCTAGATAAGCCCAAGTTTTAATCACCCGGTTATGGTTTACATCTGCAATGTCACCTAAAGGCACATGTGTTGAAGGCTTGGTCCCCAGTGTAGCAGTATTCAGAGTCAGGGGTCTAGGAAGGTGACTGGATTATGAAAGCTCTGACCTCATTAATGGATCGATCCATTGATGGGTTCATAGCTGATGGCATCACTGGGGGGTGGCACAAAACCATAGGAGGTCAGGCCTTGTTGGAATAAGTAGGTAACTGGGGGTGTTCCCAGGAGAGGTCTATTTTGTCTCTGACCTCTCTTTCTTTCTCTGCATTTCTGCTTCCCATCTGCCATGAGGTGGGCATCTCTGCTCTACCATGCCTTTCTGCAGTCATGTTCTGCCTAACCTTAGACTCAAAGCCATGGAGCCAGCTGATCATTGGCTGAAACTATATGCCCAAATAAGTCTTTCCTCCCCAAAGTATTTTTCTCAGTATTTTGTCTCAGTGATGAAAAGTTGACTAACATATGTCTTGAAGTTACTCCTCACTGATATCTCCCATGTGTATGCAAGTTGTGTCAATAAACTTGTGTTTTTCTCTTATTTGCCTGCCTTTTACCATTCTAATCTGTAGGTCCTCAGCTGCGGGACGTACGAGATCAGAAGAAAAAGTTCTTTCTCTCTTGCATGGGAATGGGACAGCCCAACTCTTTGCCTCAAAAGCAGGAAGAAACTCAAAGGACAGTTTATACTTCAGAGTTCCCCATAAATCAGGCTGAGGCTAAGGATTTACCTGAAATTTTCCTACTGTTTGGCTTTTCCCATTTCCTGCCTGTTTCCATCATGCCCTTACTTTTTTTTCTTTTTTCTGGGAGTGTTTCCTTCAAATGATTTGTTGTCTTAAGGTCTCCTCAGGGAGCCTATGTTCCTCTTTAAATTCTTTAAACAAGTATAAAGTTATTCTGTCACCCTCACACTCCTCAGGCACAGGGTATGTGATTCACTATGGAAAATGCTCCAGGATTAAACATGGAAGCAGAATAAACATCCAAATCCAAAGTGCTCACTGAGGCCCATCCTCTGGGGCTTCCCTGTCCTCAGCGTCTATATTGGGTTCCTTACCCTCACTGCTCCTCTTACATGCTGAATACCTTTCCTCTTCTCTGTCTGGAAGGCACTATTTTCCTAGACATCCCAGACGTGCCCTATTGCTCCAACTCACATCTCTGCTGAAATGTCATTTTATCTTCCTGACCACCATATTACCCTCCCTGTTTTAGTCAGTTTTGTATTGCTGTGACCAAAAGACCTGACAAGAACAACTTAGAGGGCAAAAAGTGGACATTTGGCTCCTGATTTCGGAGGTTCAGTCTATGGTCAGCCGACTCCAGAGCTCTGGGCCTAAGGAGAGGAAGAACCTCATGGCAGAAGGGCAGAGGGGAGGAAAGCAGCCCAAGCCATAGCAACCAAGCAGAGGGAACTCAGCTCACCAGGTACAAAATATAAACCCCCAAGGCACACCCCCACAGACCTATTTCCTTCAGCCACACTCTTTCTGTTTATGGTTACCATTGTAAATCCATTCAGGTGGATTAATCCATTGATTAGGTTCCAGCTTTCATAATTAAATCACTTCACTGTGAACATCTCGTATTGTCTTACACGTGAGTTTTATCTTACACAGATCCAAACCATAACACTCTGTCACTGTTTTGCTGCTTTCTCTTCTTCAGTTTTTCCCTTGGCACATATTACTACATGATATTTATTAGCTTTTACTGCATGTATTCCTCATATAAAGATGAACACCACAAAAGCAATTTTTGCGTATTAGTACATCCCTATTACCCAAAATAGGGGTCAGCAATAACAAAAAAATCTGTAAATGTCTGAAGAATTTCAGAGACCATAGCAGATTTACTGAAAGATTGAGATCGAATCACAGAACTATAAAATTCATCCCCTGCTCCACAATTTATTACCACATTACCAAAGACCTATTTGACATAGTTCCTTTTATCCAGTACATCAGGTACAGCTATTAAGAAAAAAAATTACAAGGCATGCTCTAAGGTAAAAAGCAGAGTTTAATGATACAGAGCAAATGTCAAACCGGATATAGGAGGAATATTGGAATTATCAGAACAGGAGTTTGAAACAACTCTGATTAACAGGCCTAAGGTTCCAATGGATCAAGCAGACATCATGCAAACACAAATGTGCAATATGAGCAGATGCATGGACATTATGAGAATGAATAGGAAGAAACAATAGGGATAAGTAAAAACACCAAAAGAAATGAAGAATACCTTTGATGAGGTCGGTAGTAGGGTGGACACAGATAAGGAAAGAATTTCTGAGCTTGAGGATATCTCACTAGAACCATGCAAAACTGAAAAAGAGATGAAAGATGGGAAAAAAAGTGGAAGACAACATCCAAGTTTTGTGAGATGACTTATATGTAACAGAAATACCAAAAGGAGAAAAAAGAGAAAGGAAATAGAAGGAATATTTGAAGCAATAATGACTGAGAATTTATCCAAATGAATGACTAAATTATCACAACACCAAATAGGATAAACACCAAAAAGTTACACCCAGTCATATCATTTTCAAAACATGCCCCCCTCCCCTCTACCCTCCAAAAGAAATGGAAAGGAAAAAATACTGAAAGAAGCTGGGGATGTGTGGGGGAGCAGCCTGCACTAGAAGAGTGAATAAATACATATGACTTTTCAGAAAGAGAAAGCGAATAAATGAAGTGAAATATTTAAAGCTTTGAGAGAAAAACAAAAGGGAAATTAAACAGACAAGACAATAAAACAAGCTCCATTCGCCGAAATTTCTAGACCATAGGAAATTATCCTTCAAAAGTAAAGGAGACTTAAAGAGCTTGTCAGACAAGCAAAGATTAAGGGGGGCGGGGGGCGCTGTGGCCAGTAGATGGACCTCACAAGAAATGCTAAAAGAAGTTCTTCAGAGAGGAGAAAATGTGCTATAGGTCAGAAAATCAGACTTACGTAATGGAAGGATCAGTATTAGAGAAGGAGTAAGGTAAAGTAAATGAAAAACTTAATTTTTTTCTTCTTAATCTAATAGATAAATTTGTCTAGAATAATAATAGTAACAATATATTAAGTACATATATGATATATGTGTATGTATAAGTGAAATGAATGACAACAATGATACAGAGAATGGGAAGAAAGAATTCAAATTATATTCTTATTATAAGGTAATTGTATTACTCGTGAAATAGTACAGGGTTATTTAAAAGTGGACTTGTTGTTATGTATATTGCAAACTTTTATAATGTTAAGAAACAAGTATAAAAATAGAATTATATAAATGCTCACATAAAACATTTTTGAGAACAGTTTTTGAAAAAGTATAACTGATATGTTAAGAAAGAAGAGAAAATAAAATTATATAAATGTTCACTTAAAACTACAAAATCCAGATAAAGAGTAGAGGACAAAAATAGGAACAAAAAGTAAGGGCAAAGAATAGAAAATAGAAACAAATGCTGAATGGATAAAGCAGACATCATATCTCTGATATAAGGTGACTGACTCATAGTGGGGTAGGGAGGGGGAGCATGGGAGGAACAGACAAACTCTAGATAGGACAGAGGGATGGGAGGGGAAGGGAGGGAGCAGAGAGTTAGCAAGGAGGGTGGAATGTGATGGGCATCATTATCCAAAATGCATGTATAAAGACCAAAATTGGTGTGAACATACTTTATATACAACCAGAGATATGAAAATTGTGATCTATACGTGTAATAAGAAATGTAATGCATTCCACTGTCATTTAATTTAAAAAATCATTAAAAACTATAGAAAAAGTTTCATATATATGAATTTTATTGTATCAATAATTACTTTGAATATCAGTTGTCAAGAATAGAGAGGATAGAGATTATAAAAGAGAGAGATAGGTCAAAAAAATCAGACCCCAAAATATGTTGTTTAAAAGAACTCATGTTAAATGTAAAGACTCATCAATTAAAAGTGAATAGATAAAGATATACCATGCTAACATTAATCAAAATAAAGCAGAAGTTATTGTAATGACTTCTAACAGGGAATTTACCAGGGATAAAGAGGGAATTCTATAATGATAGAAGGTCAACACTCAAAAAAGATCTAATAATCCTTAACATATATATACTTAAAACAGCATCAAAACACATAAACAAGAAACTGATGGAACTGCAAGGAGAAAAAACAGATGAATTTACCATTACAGTTGATCCTTCAACATCTTCCATCACAAATGGACAGATCCAGCAGGTAGAAATCAGTAAGGACACAGCCAAGCACAGTAACACCATTAATCACTGAATATGATTCACATCTATGGAACATTTTGTCCATAGAAGAATGCACTTTCTTCTCAAGCTCACATGGAATAGTCACCAAAATAGATCACATTCTGGGCCATAAAACACTCCTTAATAATTTTTTAAAAACACAAATCATACAGTGTCTCCTTTCAGACCACAATGGAACTAAATTTGAGATCAATAACAGAAAGACAACTAAAAAATCCCCAGATACATAAGTATTAAACAACACAGTCCTAAATAACACATAGGACCAAAAAAGGAATATCAAGAAAAAATCTCAAGATAAACACAGGGTGGATCTAGCATTGAAAACAGAATATGCCACTCAGTACTCATGGGTTTTGGGCTGGTCACCTCTCTGTACTTCTAGTTCACCAACAGGAATAGAGGAGCTATAATATTTAATCCAGGGAGAAATTGTGGGCTAACAAATGTGAAGTAATGTATTAGTCCTAGCACATAGTCCACCCTTGATAAATATTGGTTCCTTTTTTCTACCCACCCACCCACTTCTGTCAGGTAAAAATGTAACTGAGTTTTTAAAACTGGCTGCAGTGACTTTGACATACCTCCTACCAGAGGTGGTATCTACCTTTCCTCACCTTGGCATGAAATGGGCTTGTGATTGCCTAATAACCAGAAGAATGGGGAAGAAGCAGCACTATTTGAGTTCTTAAGGCTAGATGAGGAAAGGTCATGCAGCTGCCACCTGGTTCTCTCAGGATGAGCACCCTGTAAGAAATTACCATGTTGGGGAGACCTTATATGGCTGCTCTGGTAAACAGCACAGCTGACCCCAGCCAAGGGTTGGTCTCAACCACAACCATGTGAGTGAGCATCTTGGACATCCATGCTCTTATGTCCTCTGATGACTACAGCCCCACCTAACATTTGACTGCAGTGAAGCAGTTGTGTCCTATAGCCTCCCCTCCAATATTATAGCTCCCCTGTTCCAGTAGAGAGAAGCAGCACATTAGGAAGGAGAACAGCATTCTCTTTAACTAAAATACTTGTTCTCCATAGTGGTTCTTCTCAGATTATAATATGCACATATATCACCTGGGCCTCTTGTTAAGATGTCGTTTCTGATTCAGCAGGTCTGAATCAGCCTAGACTCTGCATCAGACAAGCTCCTGGGTGATTTTGGAAGCAGCTGATCTGTGGACTAAACTAGGAGAAATGAGGTTATAGGACACAACAGGGTCATGCACTGGGGTGCAGGGCCCAGACAAGGTCCTGTGACCCAAGAAAAGTCTGATGCCTTCCTTAGGGGCATGATAACCTTAGTACTTCTGTGCTCATTGGTAACTGAAGGAGAGAAGTCCAGGGGTGGGTGGTGGTGGAATGTAGCTGAATTCCTTGGCAGTCTGTCACATTGCCAGTAGGAATGGGAAGGAGTCCAAAATTGCCATTTTCTTGTGAAAAAGTCTTTTCTCATATTCTTTCACTTTGGTCTTTCTGGAGTCATATAAAAATGTAGATAAATGTAGAGAGCTGGACTACTGCAACTGTGTGTGATTCAGACACAAGACGGCTGAGAGTCATAACTGAGTCTGGAAAAGATCAAATCATAAATCAAAAGGAAGATCAAACCAATTACTTTGAGTCAGGATGATGTCTATCTCAAAACAGGACTGGCTTCCCTAACCAAAATGCGAATTCTATTGCTTTGATAAGTGGAAACGCTGTCAAGCTGAACCTTTACTAGGTCCATATCTGATGTAGCAACATAAAATGTTAAAGGTGCTGCCTGCTGCTGTATCCAAAGCTGATTCTAAGTGAGAGGCTGTACAAAATGTTCAGGGACACTAGGTGGTGCCATTGCACATTTGTTGACAGCCAGACTTCTGAAAGATAAAGCTAGAATCAGCAGAAACAGATTTGTCTAGCGGGTCTCAAAGTCACTGAATCAGAGAGGTTTGGCCCAGATAATTCATACTTTAATTACTTTTATACTAGTTTGTCAATATGTTAACTTTAGAAACAGTGAACACAGTTACTCTGAATTGGAAAATGAAGAAACTGATTATAAAACATTTTTTTCTTTTTCTTTTGAGAGAGAGAGAGAGAGAGAGAGAATTTTTAAAAATATTTTTCAGTTTTCGGTGGACACAACATCTTTATTTTATTTTTATGTGGTGCTGAGGATCGAACCCAGTGCCCCGGGCATGCCAGGCGAGCGCATTACCGCTTGAGCCACATCCACAGCCCAAAACATTTTTTTTACTTGATTTGCAAGACAAGATAAGAACTCAAGTGGAGATGAACCCCAACTTCTGTCTGAATGGATGGTTTTCTACCAAATTATGGAAAACAAAACAGTGAAAATTTTCAATATTTTGTTGTTGAAACATCAAGGATATCTTTAAATCTAAATTATGTCATGAATTTTAAAACACAATGAAAGAAAAGATTGAACATATAAAAAGAAATTACTTTTAATTAAGCTAATACTAATACATGAAAAAGTCTACATATCATGTATACTTAATAAGAGATTACTTGTAATGTGGCGCCAATCCTGGTAGAGGGCAGCAAAGGATAAGGAACACACAAAGTGGCCATTGTGTATAGAGGCAATAGGAAGAGATTAACGCAGTGACAGATGAAGCTGGGGATGACACAATGAATATACCTAGATCAGATGAATAGATGCCTAAAATAGGTCTAAACTTATTTTATGTACATCAGTGAAAAATCATGAGGTAACTCCCACGTGTTATGCACAAACTTCAGGACATAATTTTGCCTATTAAATTATAGTCACATTGAAGACAAAAACAAACAAGCAGAAAACGAATCCCTCCCCCACAAACCCCAACAAAAACAAACAACAACAATAAAAAAATACAGCTCTGCTCCATGTGGCAACAATATTTTCTATGTTAAGATCCCTGCCCCGTGATATTGCTGACAACTATTAAGGACTGGAACTTATTTTAATTCAGTCATTAAATATTTATTGAGCACCTGCTGGGTAACAGGCATAGTTTTATAAATAGAGCATACAAGTCAATTAAAGAAAAGCTTAGCTGAATGTATATATTCATAACATAGCATATATTTCAGGAGTGTAGGTTTTGAGAGGAGGTAAGGAATGTAGAGAGTAGTTCCTTCCAGATTCTATTTTTTTATTGTTTTAGTTTTACAGGTAGATCAGGAAAAAAAATACATATATATTATACATACATATAATAAATAAAATATACATGTACATAAATATATATGCACATATTTTTTGAAGAAAAAGCATGACTATATTTTAGAAAACTTAGAGGTCATCTGGCAACATGAAGTTGAAAAACAACTCCCTTCATTCCTCACTTCTGCTTGAAGGAGACATAACTGACAAACCTTGGATAAACTTCTTATACCCCCGTCTACTCTGCCCTACTCTCACCTGTCATAGATGAACTCATTCAACATCAAATCCCTAACTTCTGATCTCCATTCCTTCCTGGCTTCTTCTGCCCTGTTTTCAGGTCCCTTTTATGTGAGCTGCTGGGCCAATACGGAGACAATCCTAATTAGGGTCCCCTGTACTCTTTGAGGCAGTTCTTCCACAGCAGGAGGATGCATATCTGTTTCCTAGTCCTGTTTTTGTGAGAGTGCACCACTGGGATCTCTCTCTACTTAACTCTAGTTTTTCCCCAGGGAATTCCAGAGAATACTGAGTTCCCCATTCAGTGTTTGAATAAAGCCATCGTGTGCTTCCTTCCCTTGAGTCTTTGATAGAACAACACCAGCATTTTCAAGTGGTGGTCAGACCACATGACTTGATGGACATGTAGGCAGTGAGGCATTTGCAAGGCTTGGGTTGCTGAGGACATCTCAACAGACAGAGTTGGTGGGATTGTCTCTGCTGCTCTGGGAAGGAGTCTGTGCTCTAGCTGTGTATAGGTGGAAACAGAGGTAGATCTGAGAAAGAGCAACACAAGGACCTGAGGAAGTAGATGTTATGATTTAGATCTAGAATATCTCCTAAAGTTCATGTATTGAAGGCTTGTTCCCCAATGCATCAATGTTCACAGGTGAGGCTTATAGTGAATGGTTAAGCTGTGATCTTATTAGTGGGTTAGTGGATTAATCCATTTGATGGATTAATAATGTGAATGGATGACTGGGAGATGGTGGAAACTCTAGGCAGATGGGGTATCATTGGAGGGAATCAGTTGTTGAGGATGTGATCTTGGGGACTACATCTTTCCTCTGTCCTCCCCAATTTGTGCCCCATGGCTACCATGACCTAGGTGGCTTTCCTCTGCCATGCCCTTCTGCCATGATGTTCTGTCTCACCTCAGGACCAAATTAATGGAGTCAGTGAGCTATAGATTGAAACATCTGAATCTCTGAGCCTAAATAAGTCTTTCCTCCTTTAAGTTGTTCATGCCATATTTTGGTTAAATTGATGAAAGATGAGAGATGGACTAACACACTTTGACTGTTTATTCCTCACCTTGCAGTTTCAGAGCACAATTAGCTAGTAGTACCTGCAGTTCCAAATCCTATGATCCTTGTGGTTTTGTCAGGGATTTGGTTTTACAAACAATGAGCCTTAAACAGGAAACTAATTTTTAACCCATCAGTTAGACTTCAGATTTTCAAATTAATCAATAAAAATAAAGCCAAGAAATTTACAAATTGACTTTGTCACTATGGTCTTCCTGGCTCTGGAGAGCTATTATGGAACTAAAAAGATATGCAGAGTCCCTTGTCTTGAGCCTGGGAGAGTATAGACATAGTCTAGAAAAAGAGGGGCTTCCTCCATGTGTCTCAATGGGTGATGGCAAGTCTGCCTACATTACATCATCACTCCACATCTATAAACTTGGTTTTAGAGGCTACTAGTTCTCAGAAACAGAAAAACAGCAGACCTGGGAATTAATGTATGGGTTGGGGCAGAAATATTCTGAGGAATGCATCATTAGGAGAAAGTCATTGTACAAACATCATAGAGTGTAATTGTAGACACCTAGATGATATAGCCAACTACACATCTGGTCTAGATGGAATATACTGCCATGTATGTGGTCTGTTGTCGATGGAAATATCATTATTCAGTGCATGCTATAAATATTTCATCCCAAGAAAAGGAGTCTGGCATACACAGAAAAGAGAACAATGGCTCAAAAAACAAATGGAACTCATTCCCAGCAAAATAGTGGTACTCGGAGACAAAGATGACAACTTCAATGTAACAGGTAGCCAGATATCTCTACTGACTCACACACGGCACAAAAAAAGCATAGACCTGGGTAGTTCAGCGAATGGACTGAAGGAAGGTTGGAAGGCAGGCTGAAATGTGACAGTGAGCCTACAAAGTGAAAGGAATGTCTCAAAAATCGTATACAAAGAGATGAAAATCACAAGGGGTAAAATGATAATAGGAGTGCCAAAAGAAAAAAAAAAGGAACAGATGGAGGACATAATTAAACAAATAATGGATAATAATTTCCTTGAGCTAAAGATCTGAGTATGCAGTTTAAAAATGTCCCAGCAGTTTAGGGCAGAAGTAATTTGAAAGGAAAAAAAGAAAACTACATTTACACATATACTGGAAAATTCCTTAATTCCAAGAAGAGAAACTCTTATATACTTCCAGGAAAAGGAGAAGAATTAAAATTATAATGGACTTATTACCTTAAAACTTGAAGCTCTAATGAAGTGGAGTCCTACAGTGGATGCTGTTGGTGCCTGGCCGATTCTTTTATGTGGGGCTGAGTGTTGGCTGTTAATAGCTTACACCATTGTCTTGGTACATTTTCTGTTGTTATAACTAAATACCACAGATTGGGAAATTTATAAAGAATAAAGGTTTGTTTATCCATGGTCCTATAGGCTGAGAGTTTCAAGGTCAAGGAGATGCATCTGCCCAGGTCCCTCTTGCTGGATCCTGAGGGTACAGGGTATCATGTGGGAAGAGACAAGAGCCAAAGTGATTTTTATAACAGACCAATTTTGAGATAACTCATTAAACTATGAATGGATGAACCCTCATGACCTCTTCACTCTCAAAATTTCAACCTTGTCCCACACCTCTAAATGCCAGACAATGGGAACTAAATTCTAACATGAGTTTTGGTGGGGATATTCTAACCACAGCAGCGTCTACTTCTCGGGAAACTTTCACAATTATCTGGAAAAGACTCTCTGTCCCAACCAGGCTTGGAAAATTCTGTTCTTCTCCGGGTGGTCTCAATGAATGATTGATCAGTAAGAATAAAAGGTCAGACCTACTACCTCAACATGAGGGAACCCTGTGTGGTTCACACACCAGAGTGCCCAGAGGAATCAGCCGAAGGCAAGACTCCATCTAAAACTGGAACTTTTCCCAGAGCCTTCTTCTGCCTTATTTTGTTTCTCTCACTCTGTCATGGTGTCCCCCAAGAGCACTCCTTTAATAAACCATACTCTCAAGAATCCTTGAATCAGGCTCTGTGTACAGGGAACTCAACCTGAGAAAAAAGGACTAAGAGGCCTATACTCCACCAAAGTACAGGTTGAATATCCTTCATCTGAAATGTTTGGGACAAGAAGTGTTTCCAATTTTGGAGTTTTTCAGATTTTGGAATATCTGCATAGATGCTATCAGTTGAATATCACTAATTAAAAAATCTGAAATCTTAAATCTGCAACATTTTGTGTGCCAACATACACTGAAAAAAAAATTGAAATTTGGAACTTTTCAGATTTTTTTATTAGGAATGCTTAATATGTTTAATTCCCTTATCAGTGAAACCAAATGCATGTAAGAATTAAGCCAACAAAACATCTATAAACGCATATTAGAGAAAATACTGAATGAAAAGGTCACCCTTTTCAATATGGTGACCACTAGCCACATGTGACTAATAAATTTAAATTTAAATTCATGATTATGAAATATGATAAAAATTCAGTTTCTCAGTCATCCTCACCACATTTCCAGAGCCCCACATCTCTATTAAATAGTCTAGTGACCACCATACTGGATAGCACAGATATGGAGCATTTCTGTTACTGCAGAAAACTCTATTGGAGAACACTGATCTAGAAAATTCATCATGGGATGAACATGAGGAAAAGAGGACACACTGCTGTTTCTTTCTATGTCTCTTTCACTCTAGAATTAATCTTGATTGGATAATAAGTGAGACTGTCTAGGAATGATGCATAGTAAGATTTCTGAATGAGGCCTCTTGAAATAGAATGCAGAGGAAATTACAAGTTCAGTGACAGAAATGTAAAATTATTCAATCAAAATTTAGAAGTTGGAAGGTGTCAGAAAAATAAACGCATTTCTAGTTCTCTTGATTGCAGAGTGGAGAAGGGTAAAAAGGGATGTATGAACGTTTTCTAATTGTCTCCTCTTATTGAGGTGAGAGGAGAGAAGCAGAGCATTGTGCAGGGATTCAGTGTATACTATTTGAGGAATTAGTTGGGAGTTTGATTACAAAATAGAGCAGAGAAAGGCCAGGCATGGTGGTTTGCATATCTATAATCCCAGGGGCTCAGAAGCCTGAGGTAGGGGGATTGTGAGTTGAAAGCCAGCCTCAGCAAAAGCAAGGAGCTAAGCAACTTAGTGAGACACTGTCTCTAAAAAAAATATAAAAAATAGGGCTGGGATGTGACTTAGTGGTTGAGTGCCCCTGAGTTCAATCCCCGATACCAAAAAAAAAAAAAAAAAAAGGGTGGGAGGTGGGGAGTGGGGGGGAGAATCTATCAATGGGATGGAGAAATGGAAAAGTAGAAACTCTAACTTAACCATGGAATGGAATGATAAGCAATATGACCAAATCAGCAAGAAAGTAAGAAAAAGAAGTAGAAAATCGTGTACAGCAAAGTAAGCATTAAGTAACACAGAAGAAAAAAAATCAAGTAGCTGAGTCATGATACTAAATATAAATGTACTGAAGTATCCCAAAATACGACAGATTGAAGACAAAATGACATAAAACCTACTCTATGCTGTTTATAAGAAAATGTTTACAGATATATATGCAAAGAAAAAAAAAGAAGCATTATATAAAGACAGATAAAGACAAACAAAAAGAAATTAGGTTTGGAAATATAAATATTAGACAAGAGGGCATGTAAAGTTAAATGCACTAAATGAAGTCTTATTAATGCAAGAAGGAGGTTTTGCGACACAGCAGGAAAGTTGATAAGGATTCGAGTAGGCAATTCACAGAATGAGTGGTCTAAGTATAAGAAGAGACGCTCAGACACATGAGTAATGAGAGAGGAACTAAAACTACAGGAGACCCTCTTTGGAACTTCAGATATTAAAAGGTTCATAGTTCTAAGGCATGGTGAAAATGTAAGATGTGTAACCTTGTGCTTTGCTGCTGAGGTGTACCCTAGAATCAACATCTGGAGAGCCATCTGGCAGCACTTACTAAATTTAATGGTGCATATGTCTTATGACCCAACAATTTCATTTTAGGGTGACAGAATATCTTGTAGGCATGAAACTTTTAACCCTACACTCATCTGAGGTCCAACATTAGAGAATAAGATGTTATAAGGAAAACATATAAAAAATCACAATTCTACAGGAGAACTTAAATATATCCCTCTTATGATTTGGCAGCAATAGCTTTTGCTCTACAAATAAGGCACAGAAGAATTGTGTTAGGAAATTTAACTTTGATCTGATCCTATAGAAATTTTGGCTTCTGCTAGTTATTGATCTCCATCACTGACATACTCAATCTCACAATTTAGCAACACCAACACCATGTCTAGTCCTTGACAAGTGTTAAAAAATGCTGAACAAATGAAAGGTAGATTATCTAACAAGGACATTGATGTGGTGAATAAGTTATAAAACAGTAGAACTTGAATGGTTGGAAGGTATGTATGGAAATATCTTTCATGCAATTTTTGAGGATTGGGTATGAATGTTATAGAGATAAAAGCAAGAGAATTATCTGTTTTCTTGAAATTCAGGTTTATGATTTCTCCTCATAGCCTTGTCTTATAACATGCTACTAACGCCACTATACCTTCAGAAACTATTTGCCATCTTAAACATATTTTTATTCATGGAAAGGCCCTGACTCTAGGGTCTCCTGAGCTGTGTGGAAGTGTGTGTGTTCCAGTTCTGTTGTTTGATAGCTATTACAGGCAAGTCCCTTTATTCTGAATCTCAGATCACTAATCTGTAAAACAATGATAATGATACTTCCTCTCACATAACAGGGCTCAAATGAGGTAATGTACATTCAAGTGTATCACTACTAGTAACCCCAGTCCCACAGTATTATGGTTTGGATATGAGGTAACCCCCCAAAAAATCATGTGTGAGACACTGTAAGAATGTTCATGGGTAAAATGATTAGGTTATGAGAATAGTAACATCATACATTGATATAGATTAACTGGGCATAAAACAGACGTAGGCCTTTTATATGGCCGTGGTTTGAAAGTGTCATCTCAAAAGTATGTGTTGGAAATTTTATCCCCAGTGGAGAAGGGTGAGGTGGGTGCTTTATAAAGTGACCAGGCCATGAGAGCTCTGTCTTCACAAATAAATCAACACTGTTATTGTAATTTTTACAGCAATGAGGTCCTAATAAAAGAATGAGCTGACCTCCTTCTCCCTTGCTCCCTGCCTCTTTTTATTTCTCTCTCTCCCCTTCCTTTCTCATGTCTACACAGGCACTTCCTAGCCCTTCTGCCTTCCATCATGGGATAATGTAGAAAGAAGGCCCTAGCCAGTTGTAGGCCCCTTGACTTTAGACTTTACAGACACCAGAACAATAAGAAATGGATCTTGTTTCTTTTTAAATTAGTCTCAGGTATTCTGTTACAGTGGTACAAAATAGACTAAGACATACATCTACAGCTAATCTTTCATAAAGGTGACACTTTCAAACCACAGCCACATAAAATAATAATAATAATAATAATAATAATAATAATTATTATTATTACTACTGCCCACCATCATGTCCACCATCCACTGTCACCACCAGCTCCATAGCACCCATGCCACCATTTTACAATCACCGCCTAAACTACCACCACTACAACCATTACCTTATATTTTTAAAGAATTTTTATTTGAAATTATTTCTCTTTTTTTTTTTTTCGCTATACTCCCTCCCCCTCCTTTTTCCACTTTTCTCCTCACTCAACTTGATCGATATAACAATCTTACAAGGCAGGTAGATCTAGTTTAAAGCCAGGGAGTGATAATCCAGCAAAGATCTATCCTTAACTGAAGAGCTAATTCCAAATGAGAACTGCTGTGTATAACATTGGCCAAGGAGAATGAACAATGTTTGTAGCACCAACATTGTCCTTGCTGAGCCATGCTCACCAGTGGGGTAGGAGGTAGTGTTGAACCCAGGGTTTGGGTGTGAAATTATCAGAGATTAGCTATTTTTCAATTTCACAATTATTTTTGTCTTCACTTTCCCTCCTCTGGCCTCCTGAGTTTAATTTCTCTCCAATTGTTTCTAATTTACAAAGCCTTGTCAATTTCTTGGCTTTATTTTTATTGATTAATTTGAAAATCTGAAGTATAACTGATGGGTTAAAAATAGTTTCCTGCTTAAGGCTCATTGTTTGTAAAACCAAATCCCTGACAAAATCACAAGGATTATAGGATTTGGAACTGCAGGTACTACCAGCTAATTGTGCTCTGAAACTACAAGGTGAGGAATAAACAGGTCAAATTACACATTTAAAAATTCTACCTTTGCAGCTCAGGAGGCTGAGGCAGGAGGATCTTGAGTTCAAAGCCAGCCTCAGCAAAAGTGAGGTGCTAAGCAACTCAGTGAGACCCTGTCTCTAATAAAATACAAAACAGGTTACAGATGTAGCTCAGGGGTCAAGTGGCCCTGAGTTCAATCCCCAGTACCAAAAATAAAATAAAATAAAAAATCTACCTTTGCATATAAGAAAAAAAAGTTTTCCTTCCTTTTAAAGACAATGAACTTATCAATAAAAATAAACTGGCAATCAACATAAATCTCCAACAATGTAAGGTTTTTAAAATCACAGGTCATCTATAAAACTTAATGTGGTCACTAAAAATATTGTTGCAAACATTTAGGTTCATGATTCCCAAACTAGATGTCAAGGTACTCGGGAGACTGACACAAAATCACAAGGGTTTGGAAGGACACTTTAAAAATCTGAAGAACACAACAATATTTAACCTGTCAGCCACCTTATAAATAACTAGTTCAAGCCAGTTCAACTTTAGAAATTAGATTATGTTAATACCTTCTCTCCATTGCCCGACACTTAGTGTTTTATTATGAAACATTTGAATGGTACAGACTACAATATAGCAAATAGACAATAATTCAGACATGCCTTTTGATGACATCATCAAATGCAAAACTATACATACCACAGTTGCCATGATACAAATAAGCAAGTTCCTTATGAAAATCAATATGCAGCAAAAATGAGACTGATATCCAAACTGGTTCACAGTTGAAGAAGGTGTGCAGTGCCAAACAGCCTTGTACATTTCCTCAGTGTTTGCAGAATAAAATAAAAGTATTTAAAAGTTTTAACTTATATGAATTATTTGTTTTTATAACACACTTATTAAGTTGTCCAACTACTTAATAAATGAAATGGCTGTTTTTTTCCTGCTGGGGGCGCTGTGACAAAATTACTGAATAAAAACATCTGCTGACCATACCTCAGGGTTTCATTGCTGGAGAAGGCTTATCACAATCCACTACTCTCCACATAAGTAGAATCTGGCTCTAGGAAGTAGACATTTTGAAAAAACAAAAACAAACAAACAAAAACCTGTTTCTCCATTTATCTCTCTTTGTGATTTTTTTATTCTGTTTTTGTTTTTAAGTACCTGTTTCACACCACTACAGCTTTCAGGAAGTGAACCTGGCTTTGAGTTTCTAGCCACTGCCCTCTGCATGTCTTGTCTGCAGATGAGGAGGAGAGGTGGGGTCCTTGGATGTCACAGATGCCGCTGCAAGGAGAGTCATTTCTCTGGTTCCTGCTTCACAGTGGGAGTAATAGCCTGCAGTATCCTGCAGGTCTGAAGTGACAGATGTCCTTGGAAACCTGCCCTTAGGAAATTCACACTAGAAAACCCCTGAGTGAAAGAGAACTAGGTGTTTTGTTGTTAAAACTGAAAAACTCCCAAGAACTCACATTTTGTATAACAGAGAATCACCTACAAAATTATTCTTACCAGTACTGTAAAAAATTATGTGTGTGTGAGTTTATGTGTGTGTGTTTATATATACATATATGTATATATACATATATGTGTATATATATACACACACTATTGAGACAAAATAAACTAAAATAGTGTTCTTTAAAAAGGGACTACTCATCATACTTAGTATGTGATAATTGGGTTTGTCTCATTAAAAAAAAACATTAATTACTAATGTTTTCCATGTATTAAACTGTTCAATGTTTACATAATGTTATGAACTAGTGCAATCATACCCACTTGTATGGAAAAGGAAACAAAGCACCCAGAGATAAACTTAAATAGGATCATATATCTGGAAATGTGGAATAGGCAGAATCAAGATTTTTGCGTTTGTTTCACATAGTCTGACTCTGGAGTCAGATACTGTCACTGCCTCTTTATAAAATTATTTTCTTATACAGGGGTGTTGTTATGGTTTGGATGTAAGGTGTTTCCCAAAATCTGATGTATGAGACAATACAGGAAGGTTCAGAGGAGAAATTATTGGGCTGTAAGAGTCTTACTCCAATCAGTGAATTAATCCCCTGAGGTGGGAATTAGGGTTCGTCTTTGGTGTATTTGTTTTGTATCTCTAGAGTGGAGTCCCTCTGTTTCTGGATCATCATGATGTGAGCTGCTTCCCTCTGCCACCCTCTCCTGACAGGATGTTCAGCCTCACCTCAAGCCCTGAGGAATGAAACTGCTCTTCTATGGACTAAGACCTCTGAAACCAATTATCCTCTACAGTTGTGCTGGTCAGGTCCTTTAGTCACAGCAGCAAAAAAAGCTAAATAAAACAGGTATCCTTTCATTAGGTAAGAATATAAAACTCTATTATTTTTTAAAATCCCAGATTATACCTTCTGGAAATTTCCTAGAAGGTATAAACATTCTGTTCTTGAAACCTTCATATATTTATAGCTTCATTATAATATTTATTATATTTTCATTTGTCTTTATGAAGTTTATCTCCCTCACTAGGTTGTGCACTTTATAGGGATAGAACCAAATATTGTTTTCCTCCAGAGCTTTGTTGCCTAGCACATGGTAGGTCCACAAAAATATTTGGAAAGAAAATTAAAGCTGATATTGTATTGATAACAGTTGACATCTTTGCATGCCTTTGACACCTCTGCCCACCCCAGAGGTCCACTGCAGACATTTCCTATCTATACTCCAATTTCCTGGAGTCTCTCTACTTAAAGGTGCTCTCTGGTTGTTTGGCCAAATGTGGAGTTTCCAGGGAATTAATTCCTGGGAGCAATCTGCAATCAGAGAGGGATTAGAGTTGGTAGATAGGGGTCTCCACTCCTTTGTTCCTTGTTGAGACAATCCTGAGGTCTTGGAGCTTCCCCTCTGGGACTGACTCCAGTTCCCCACAGAAGTTACCTGGTCATTAACAACTCCTTTTGTGTTCTCTCCTGACTACTCAGTTGCAGTATTCATTCCTTCAGAGCTGCAAGGAAGTGAATTCTACCAACAAGCTGAATGAACTTGGAAGTTAATTCTTCCTCAGCTGAGTCTCTGGATGGGAAGGTAGTGGGGAGTCAGCCTTTTGAGCTGTGAGTGGAGGACCCAGTTATGCAGTGCCAGGATCCTGATCCACAGAAACTGACGGTGGTAACAAATATGTGTTCTTGCAAGCTGTTAAGTTTTATGATGATTTGTTATGTTGTAATAGAAAAGTCATATAGAGTTTGGTGCTTGAAAGTGGGGAACTAATGTAACAAATGTCTAAAAAAATGCATATTAGTTTTTTGTTTGCCTTAATAAAATACCACAAACCAGGTGTTTAAAAAATGGAGACTCATTTCTCATAGTTCTAGAGGCCAACGGTTTGAGATCAATGTGTTAGCAGGGTTGATTTTTTTTTTCTGAGGTCTCTCTTCTTGCTTACAGATGGTCACTGTATTAGTCAAATTTTTCATCACTGTCACCAAAAGACCTGACAAGAACAATGTAGGGGGAGGGGAAATTTGGGATTCATGAAGTCTCAGTTCATAGACAGCCAACTCCATTACTCTGAGCCCAGGGTGAACCAGAACATCAAGGTGGAAATGTAGAGAAAAGGAAAGCAGTCAGGACATGGCAATCAGGAAGCAGTGAAAGTGTCCCACTAGGGACAAAATGTAAACCTCCAAGACAGACCACCAGTGACCTACTTCCTCCAGCCACACCCTACCTGCTTAGAGTAATCCATAGTTAATCCCTATCAATGGGTTAATGCACTGTTTAGGTTAAGGCTCTTGTAGGTAGCCTAATCATTTAACCTCTGAACTTTCTTGCATTGACTCACACATGATCTTTTGGGGGATATCGCATGTGCAAACCACAGCAGTCACCTTCTCACTCTGTTTTTACATGACCTTTTCTTTTTGTGTGCAATATGGTTTTTCTTCTTCCTTTTATAAAAATACTGATTTCATCAGATTAGGGGCCCTTCTCTTATGACCACATTCAACTTTATTTACCTCTTTAAAGTCCTTACCTCTAAATATAGTCACATTGGGTTACAGGGTCCCAACGTATGAATTTTGGGAAGGACACAGTTCAATCCACAACAATCCATAAGGAGTTCTGTAACCAAATAGTGGGTGAAGGCTAGAGAAATTTTGAGGAGCAGAGCAGAGAAAGCCTAAATTGCCATAACAGTCTCTTCATAGTAATTTAGACTCTGAGAATACTGATGGTGAGGGCTCAAAAGCAAGTGAGGAACATGTTTCTGGAAAGTGGAGGCAGAGAAATTTTTGTTATGTAAATCTCTGTGAAATTGTTCTCTGCAGTTATGTAGAAAGCAGAACTTGCAAATGATAAACGCACTATATAGTTAAAGAGATTTTCAAGAAAAGGACTGGAGGAACTGACTAGTTTCTTTCTGCTAGGCCAGACATAAATTGAAGGAATGGTTTTTCTTAAAAAAAAAATCAGAATGTGATGATGTAACAATTCAGATGGTCTCTACATGGCAAAGATGCAAAAACGAAGATGTGTTAGACAGCTTGTGTTGCTGTGACCAAATATTCAACAAGAAAAACTTAGAGGAGGATGTTTATCTGGGACCCACAGATTAAGAGTTCTCAATTCTTAAAAGACTGAGTCCAATACTCTGGGCCCAACACGAAGCAGCCCATCATGGCAGAAGAACATAGTAGAGGAGTACTGCTCCATTGATAGCCCCTAGGAAGCAGAGAGAGTAAATGGGAAGGAGCGGAAGGAAGATGATTCCTTCCAAGGTATGTTCCCATTGATGCACCTCCTCCAGCCATGCCACATCTGCCTACAACTACCTCCTGTCAGTTCATTCATAGGAGATGGACTAATTAGGTTACAGCTCTCACAATCCAGTCATTTCACCTATGACCATTCCTGCAACAACACAGGAGCTTTTGGGAGACATCTCATATCCAAACCATAACAAAACAGATGCACTCTTTGGAAAGCATGCTCTAAAGAGAAAGCTGAATGTGTGAGTGTAAAACTGTGTTAAAAACTCAGGAGTGAAAGGACAGAATAGGTTGTTACACAATGAGTGCTTTCAAAGTGATTATGAGTGTGCTCCATGAGTCTTCAGGAGGGTCAAACCAGAGAACCTCAGAAAGCCTAGGGCATTGTCCCTCAGCTATCTCAACAGAAAGTCAAGGAACAGGGGCATTTATCTTCAAAACACGACTTTTGTTTAACCGTTGTGAGCTACAGTGAAATGCACAAAGTTCTTTTTTTTTTATTGTTGGTTGTTCAAAACATTACATAGTTCTTGATATATCATCTTTCACACTTTGCTTCAAGTGGGTTATGAACTCCCATTTTTAGCCCATATACAGATTGCAGAATCACATCAATTACACATCCATTGATTTACATATTGCCATACTAGTGACTGTCGTGTTCTGCTACCTTTCCTATCCTCTAAGAAGTTGTTTCAGTAAGCACATTGTCAATTGGCCTGAAAGGGACAGGAAGATATGAAACCAGGGAGACAGACTTTCTGATAACCATGCCCAATTCTACTGATAGTAAAAAGAAGGCCCATAAAACTTCTTCAATTGCAAACACATGCTACCTTTCATGCAAAAGGAGGACAGCACTGCGTAAGAAACCAAAGGGTGGAGCTAGAGATATATTCCCATTTCTTTTAATTTAAACTAGGAACTTTCAATATCTGCCAGGCTGGATTCAGAATAGACATGAACCAGTGATTCCTTTTTATCTTCAATCACACTGTTTTACCTGCAGCTCTCATTCTGAACCAGAATTTTTATCCCTGTTATTGTAGGTCTATCCTACCTTTATATGTTGAGGAGGCTGGGGGAGAAAATTTGTCTCCAGTTTCAGTGGTCCACAGATGGACAAGAATTTTACCCTGAAGCTGTACTTAACAGATTACATATTAGTATTCATAGGTCCTAACCCTGATTTAAGTGATGGGAATTTACACTTTGGGTTGCTGCTGTAGTGGAATGAGATTTGGGGACTTTTCGGCTGGGGTGAATGCATTTTGCATATGGCAGGCATATTGGAGACTACAGAGAACAACACCTAGAGTGATCCTGTCAATAACAATTTCCTACCTTCTGGTTCACATGCTTTGTGTAATCCTCTCTCCATGCATATGGCAGGACCTGTTGCTTGCTTTTCACCAACAGAGTATGGCAAGGTGACAGGTCTGTCACTTCTAGAATTGTGTTATTCAGCAAAGGTGAATGCAATACCATGGACACCATTCGTATAATGTTCCTTGGGGAGCAATGAGGCCAGTGGAGAAAGAATGATGGGATATTACTTCTGTAGTTATGTAATGATATATAAACTCCAAGCAGACTAGCTCTCCTGCACCTGATGGCCTCTTAGATGTTTTACAGCAGGAAAGAAAAAAAATCCTGCCAACAACTTAAATGAGGTTGGAAGTAGATTCTTCCTCAGTTGAACCTCCAGATGGGGATGAAGCCCAGCTGTCTCCCTGACTGCAGCCTTGCAAGACACATTAAGCAGAGGACCTCGTTAAGCCATTCCTAGACTCTGAATTTATAGAAACTGTGATAATGAGGATGCTCTTTTAAGCCATTGGGTTTGTGGTAATTTGTCCTATCAATGGAAGACTCATGCAAAGATTCTCAATAGGTGATGATTGATTAATTACAGCAAACTCTTAGACCAGCACTATGTTGGGCACACACTTTCTTATTAGTCTTTTAGCCTTATAAGTAACAGTAGCAACAACCAACCAATTGTACAGTGATGTCCTGCTTGGAAATCAGTGAAATGATAGATTTATCATGAGTAGAGCATTGACAGTATAGTGCTTCCACTTAAAATTCCGTAATGACATGATTAAAAACTAGCACTTGACAGTTTCACCAAAGCAGCCCAGAGTTGCCATCTTAGTGTCCCAATTTCTATAAGATGCTAAATGAGAGATAAAATTAAATCTTTTAAGTTCCAAGCATAAGTGGGAGTCACAGAGAACCGCAGGCATTTTTCCTTTTGATTTGGAAGGGTTATTTTCAGTTAGGTCACCACTCTGAGGAAAGCCCAGCTGGGGCAAATAGGGTGTTCCTGAGTCTATCCTCTTACTTTACACAGAATTTTCCAGTTATCAAAGCATAGCCATTCTCATCATTCAGTGAGTTCAGCTGTCAGGAGTTCAGAGCAGGCCACTTGATAGGAAACCAGCAGGGGCCTGGGGAGCTGCCTGTGAACTGGGGGTTCACTGTTTGACCTCAAATATGATTAGCTCAGGGAGCAGCGAGGCCATTGAGGGGGGAGAGAGTGAGCAGCATGCATTTGAAAGTTTACTCATTTGCTTCTCACCAAATGCTTTCATTGACATTTTCTGTTGAAATATTCTGCCTAATTCACTTGAGAACACTGTGTGTGGATTACATGCATAATGAAAGACCCTGCAAAGGGCCCTGAGTATTCTACAAGTTGAAAATAAAGTCATATGGCAGTAATGATAGGAATTACTGCCAGGAAGGTATTTAAAATGATATCCTTATCAGATTCTCAAGTGAGTGGAAGCTGAAGGGCTAAATCTACACTTTCAAAGGGGCTGAATCAAAGACATCCTTTACCCATAGGAACCTAATGTTAATTTTCTCTATGACCTTGGGGTAAAAATGGCACATACCTGAGTCCCAATTGTATCATCTGTTAGATGAAAAGACAAGACTAAGCAGGAAGGAACCATGATTTTTTCTATGATTTAGCATCATTTATACATGAAACACATTTTAATGCCCAAATTACACCCATATCATCAAGAATCAGAGTGATGTGATGATTATAGCCATGAGTCAGATACTTTTGAGGTTTGAACACTGGCTTTTCCAGTTTTGGCTGTTGGATCTTCAACAACTTTTTAAATCCTGCAAAACCTTGTTCTCCTCACCCAAAAGATAGTTAATACATCTACTTGAAAAGAATAATATGAAAAAAAAAGAATAATATGAGCCAGGCACAGTGCAGCATGCCTGTAATCCCAGTAGTTTTGGAGGCTGAGGCAGGAGGATTACAAAATCATGCCGGCCTCAGCAATTTAGTAAGTCCCTAAGCAACTTAATGGGCCCTCTCTCTAAATAAAACATAATATGGATTGGGGATGTGGCTCGGTGATTAAGTGCCCCTGAGTTCAATGCTCCATACCAAAAACAAACAAACAAACAAACAAAAAAACCCCAAAAACCTCAAAAAGATAACAGTTCTAAATGAGACAGTATCAGTCAGTTGTCCAATAATGCTGCATAAGAAATATCCTCACACACAGTGTCATATAATGACACTGTGTGTGAGGCTGTCCTCTAGGTTGAAAAGATATAGAAAGTCTGGGGTGCCATGCACTATTCTGTAATCACTGAGCTTTCCAAGGTATATTCTTCTTATGTCGACGGCAAAAGAACATAGGGAAATTTCATCGATCCATTTCATGCTTTTATTTATACCACGTAATTGGTCATACAAGTTACTTGGCTAAGCCCAGATGAAAGGGGTAGGGAACTACTCAACCCTTCATGAGGCTGTGGCAAAAGAAATAATGAATTGAGTTTAATTCAGTCTACTGGAGATGGTATATGTGCAGCATCTGTGGAACATACCATCTGATATACAAGGACATTATTAGTCATTGACATCTCTGTATTATTATTATTATCATCATCATTTGCCAAAACCTTCTTAAGGACAATCAATGTTTCTTGTGCTGCTCTAGGCAGACTAGAAAATTTCTCTTGCTCAAGGATGCCACCCCCATCACACATCTGATGTTGCCAAATAACATTTTCTCCTTGGAATTATGATTATCTGTTCCCTATGGCCTTCCTACCAAAAGCAGATGCTTTGCAGTGGGGACACACAAAGTAATCTTTGGGCCTTTAGAGAAGAAAGACACAAGAGGAAGAAAGAAAGAGTGTTGGGCAACCAAACACAGCTGAGTCTGACCCGAGAAGTGGGTTAAACTTAGAAATTGAGTGAAGTTGAACAAATCAGTTAATTATGCTGAGTCAAATTTTCTTCACCCACACAATTGGGTTAAAACTCTTCATCAGTTGTTACATGAATGCCACAAATAATCAATAAAGCAATCATTTTGTGCTCTGCAAAACACTAATATTTGGTTACTGTATTTTTGCTTTTGGTCAGGCCTGTGTCCCAGGAAATTTCAACAAAAACTTCAGGTCAGTATAGATCTGATGCCCATTTGGCCCTAATACCAGCTTCTGTCCTGGGAGTAGAGCTGGGGTCAAATGGTCAAGTTAAGGTGATCATGGGACCCCTGACATGCTCTGTCTCTGGGTGGGGGGGCTGCTCTATCAGGGTCACTACAGGAATGCTGGAGAAAACATTTTGAACTGTGAGAGAAGGCATTGAGATATAGACCTAGTCATAAGTAACCTCCAAATAACCTATCAATAATAATTATTTTAAAATCATATAATCCATTTATGTTTATCAAGATCTTGATGGTGACAGGGCAATGCTAACGAAGAGTAATGGAAAATATTCATTCATAGGATCTGAGTGGTTCAATTTTAATGGGGATACTGGGAGTTCTCTCTCAAATGCTAGGATGACAGAGTATGCAAGTCCAGTTATTCTCTACTGGTCACACTGAGGACAAGAATCACCTGTTTGTGATCACAGGTTCCAGGTTTGGGGAAGAAGCATAGTAACACCTTGCCTTTTTCCTAATGGAAGAAGGGGTGGGCACTTTCAGCAATAACTTCCTTGGGGTGATACTTATTCCCTGGAAACATCAGCCTTTGCTTTATGGAGTAAAGAAGAGGCCATCTGAGTTTAACTTTGCTCAAACTTTGAAAGGAAATGTTAATGTGGTTTAAGTAAAAATACTGAAAAGCACCGAAGTAAAAGAAGATGGTATTTATAAGAGGTAGATGTCAAATTTTACTTCTTTTAAAGGTGTGGGTATTAGAAAGAGAGAGAAAGAGAGATATATATGTAAGGGTGAGATGATTTTGACAGGGTGCACATCAAATACAATATTAACTTCACTGATATAATGGAAAATTACTTTTCTAGAGTATATAGGCTCGGTGGGATCATAGAAATAGAAGATATATAATAAACCTGTCTTTGATTTTGGTTTTCTTCTTTTGTTCAGAAACAAGTTTATATTACCCAACTCTCTTGAATTTAGGCAAGTGAGAGATGTTTTTCTTTGCAGTTGTTGTATATTGAGATAGTTGGAAAGGCATTCTGAAATTGAAAGGGGGGTGGATTTCAGCAGCAAAAGGCACTGAGAAAATTGGAAAGTCCAAGCATGCTGTCCTCACTGGTTTTGCAGGTGTAGGAATATAGAGATGACTTTAACAAAAGATTTATAGTCCATCTCCCAGGGAGAGCCTTGGTTTTGATCACCTCCACACAGACACTGCTACAATTCTTTTGAAGCAATATTTTAACAGGAGGTCTTAAAATATAGGCAACATGCCCAATGGATTTCACTTTATATTACATTCTGCTTTCCTGTGAGATTAACTTCTTTATAACAAACACTCAATTTCATCTCTAAGAAGGTTTGTGCTTTTCTTAAATATCTTCTAAGCAATCATCATTAGAAGGATGTCCTATATCCCAACTCTCCACAACTATTTAAAAAATAAGCACCTAAAACCTATAGGATTATATATCAGATCAATAGGGTTGGTTTCCACTTTAAATTGGAGCTGACCTTTAAATGAATCAATTTATTTCATAATAGAACAATTTCTTGGTGTGAGACCCATGTTCTTCATCTATGGAGGCTCAACAAATAGCAAATTCCTGATGTGGCTTCTAAAACCCCAACACCCAAGCCCTGCTAGTCCACCTGATTGCATTTCCCACTCCCCTCCCAGACACACTCTGCTCCGAGCCCTGCAAGTGAGCTCTTTTTTGCACTAGTTCTTCCTCCTGCCTCTGAATATCCCCTTCAGATCTTCTTCCAGCCTCCGCAGAGGTGCCCTGAAGTTCAGCTAAGCAGGCTCATAGAAATGGAAAGAAGAGATCTGGCTGGGTGAACAACAGGGCATCAAATCTTATGTTGTAAGAAACAATGCTTCTATGCTCAACTTTATATGTTGGTAGAAATAGAAGGGAGTAAAAATATATTGACTTAAGAGGATAGGAAGATCACAGGGTATCCAACCTATGAGCTTGAAACAGAGGCTAGTGGAAAAGATGAGGAAGAAAATAAAAGACAGGAGGCACCCAGCCCAACTGTATGGCAGTGTGAGGCTTTTGTGGCATAGACCACAGATCAGGCATTGGAGCTAGAAAAGAGACAACAGGTCAGCCCTTGCCTTCAGGATTGCTGGAGTTTCATTACGCTAAGAGAATACCAAACATGTGCTGCACAGTTTGAATCCCTTGAGGACAACCCTCAGAGGAAGAATGGCACTAAAATACCCGCTCTAGATTAAATTACCACCAGTGAAGAAGAGCATATCAGTGATGTGAAAATGAGAAGGAACCTTGGGTGAATCTGTTACCTTGGGACAAAGGGAAATTATGCTAGAAAATAAGTAGTTGCATTGCATTTTAGGAAAGCAGATTTCAAAATATGCTGAAGGGAGAATTCCATGGTGTTTGTGTGGGGGAATACTAAGAAAGATGATAATTCTAAAAACTTTTATTCTGAATGTAAAATTGTGAATCATAAAAGGAAGAAAGGTAGAGAACTACCATTAAGGTGGACCCATTCTTTGATGAGATTTCAACAAAAGCTCTGGAAAACAGAATGGGCTGGTAAGACATGAAGATCCACCTCTCTCAATTGTACCTGTTTTGTTCAATTTGGTGGTTTTGAATGCAATGGTTGGGGCAGAAGAATAAAAAAGGAAGAGGCAGACACTCACTCAGTCAGAGCCAGATTTGCTTTGGTATTCTCTGTGACTTTTCAAACTTGACAAGTTGTTAGAAAAACTTTGAAGGTTAAATTAGAAAAGACGTAGTAAGTAAGGACTGTCAACATTAAGTGACTTAAATAGTTGGCTTAGAGAAATTATATTCTATGACAACTAAAGGGCTGGCTATCATATTCAACAGTCTTCGAGAAAAGACTAGAAAAATACCAGCAAACTGGATAAGACAAATGCTTCCATTAAAAAAACAAACAAAAAAAAAAAAGTAAGGAAAATAAGTTGCAGAAGTTATAAATAATCAAATTTGATGTAAGCTCCAAGATGGTGGTTCTAAAACTTTTGGGTTTAAGAATTTTTACAAATTATTGGGGACCTGAAAAGCTTTGTTTTATGTTACAATTATCAATATTTACTGTGTTTTATACACATCCTATACCTTCTGAAAAATTCCACCGTACACTCAGAGGAAAATGGGTGTGAAAAATACAAATGATTTCTTAGTATTATTATGAAAATAGTTTTATCTTACAGACTCTCTGAAAGAGTCTGAGGGATCCCCAGGGTTTCAGATCACATGAATAACCATTGGAAAAAACTTACCATGGGCCCCAGGAGAAATTAACACAGATCTTTCCAAATATTATCTTTAATAGAAAATATTTGATGATGTCCTTTAGTAAAGAAGTAGATACATTATAAAAAAAAACTATAAATTTTAAATAAACTTTTTCTACTTATCAATAAGAATTCATCTCAAAATAACGTTAGGTAGAAAAACCAGTTAGAGAATAATATATACAGTATGATATCATTAAATACAATTTAGATGTATCAAATAATACCACTTAGTATTTTTTCTATAATCATAATTGAAAATTAAAAACAAATCTGAAGGAAATATTTTAAAGTTACTGTTTGTTCATGTTAGATAGAAGTTATGAAGACTTTTAAATATTATCCTCTGTGTTTCTTTTTTAGCATTTTTCCAAATTATTTCTATACTGTAACAAAGGGAAAGTGTGATCATCATGTTCTCACTTCAATTCACCTACAACAATGGTCCTTAGAAACTGTTCCCCATCTATGAGCCACATCAGCAGCATCTGAGCACTTGTTAGAAATGCAAGTCCTTGGGCCTAACCCAGACCTACTGCATCAGAATCTCTAGGGTTCAGCAAAAATATGTGGATTATAACAAGCCCCCCCCCCATGAAATTATGATGAAAGACGAAGTTTGGTACACATCAGGCAAAAACAAACTAATGTGAGCATTTAGCCTGTCCTTTATATAACACATTTAATTCAGTAGGAATTTTGGTAATATTGATGATCATTTTCTTGTGGTAAATGTAAAAAGGAGTTTCTCAAAGATATTTGCCATTTTTTTTTTTTTTGATTAGTCTGGGGATTGAACCCAGAGCTTCACACACTCCAAGTACGTTCTCTATCACTGAACTACATCCCCAGTCCCTTGCCAAATATTTAAAAAGGATCCTCCTCCTTTGGGTGTTCAGGTTATATCAGTTAGCCTTCATGTCTTTGGCTTGGGAACAGAAACTTCAACTTTTGACAGAGGTCCCAGCTAACCTGTGGCTTCTGGTTAAATTTTTGCCATTTGGGAAATCTTGGTCAGTGTGAATTCATGGATTACACTTTTTGGGGATACATTTTTTTTTGTAACTACTTAAGTCAAAGTTCTCATATTCTGGTCACAAGACCAGCAGCACCACTACTGCTGGAAAATTGTTAGAAATGCAAATTTTTGAACCTCGTTTCTGGATCACTCTCTGTTTTATCAAGTCCTCTGGGTGATTCTGATCCACTGTATATTTTGAGAAACATTCACATAAATAAACCTACATAGGAGAGGTGTGCCTTTGTAAGCAACAGGTACAACAGATAACTTAGATTCTGAATAGGAACAAGGGAAATCCCAGGCAATCACAGAGAAGACTGTTGATTGCAGTGGTGGCTTTCCATTCAGCGCTAGTCTGGCTGGAGCTGAATGACAAATACAGGAACAGCACTTTGCTACAACATATGGGATGATGCCACTTTTTATTGACTGTTTTTATGTCATAATATCTTTCCCATTTTCCTTTCTCCTCTTTAGAAGGACAATTTGACCAAACTAGGACTATTGGTTCTACTTAACTTAAAAAATTTAGTCAAAGTGGTTTTAGGCCTGCAAAATTTTTATGCTTAGTATTCAGTCCTTTTTGTCAGTTCTGTCATAACCTCTTATTTCAACTACTTCTAACAGTTGACTTCTAAGATATATTTTTACATGGTTTATATGCCATTCTTAAGTAATTTGGAAGATTTTTCCAGAGACAGCATTTCTAAAGAGTGGCATCAACAAAATGGCATGGCATACTTTGGCACCTTAAACCTTTTTAATTGTACCTATTTTTAGGGGCTGGCAGAGAAAATGGGATTCTCTTTAACCAGTAATGTTGTCCACCATCAGCCAGTAAGGCTAACTGTACTGATTTTCAGAGAGGAATAGGTTCACTCTAAAGGAATTTAGTGAGAATATGAGACACAGAATTTTTTGGATGCTTGCCCATTAAATACATTTGACTAGATTCACTCTTTCTGGGGGAGAGTCAACCTATCTAGATATTATTTTGTCATTCCTTCTCTGTTTTTATTTTACTTACTGGTTTTCTTTTTTTTTTTAATTTTTTATTGTTGGTTGTTCAAAACATTACAAATTTCTTGACATATCATATTCCATATTTGAATCATATTTGATTCAAGTGGGTTATGAACTCCCACCTTCACCCCATACACAGATTGCAGAATCACATCAGTTACACATCCATTGATTTACATATTGCCATACTAGTGTCTGTTGTGCTCCGCTGCCTTTCCCATCCTCCACCTTCCCCTCTCCCCACCTCTCCCCTCCCCTCCCCTCCTCTCTCTCTACCCCCTCCACTGTATAACCCTGAGGGTCTCCTTCCATTTCCATGCAATTTCCCTTCTCTCTCCCTTTCCCTCCCACCTCTCATCCCTGTTAAATGTTAATCTTCTTCTCCTGCTCTTCCTCCCTACTCTGATCTTAGTTACTCTCCTTATATCAAAGAAAACATTTGGCATTTGTTTTTTAGGGATTGGCTAGCTTCACTTAGCATAATCTGCTCTAATGCCATCCATTTCCCTGCAAATTCTATGATTTTGTCATTTTTTAATGCAGAGTAATACTCCATTGTGTATAAATGCCACATTTTTTTTATCCATTCGTCTATTGAAGGGCATCTAGGTTGGTTCCACAGTCTTGCTATTGTGAATTGTGCTGCTATGAACATCGATGTAGCAGTGTCCCTGTAGCATGCTCTTTTTAGGTCTTTAGGGAATAGACCGAGAAGGGGAATAGCTGGGTCAAATGGTGGTTCCATTCCCAGCTTTCCAAGAAATCTCCATACTGCTTTCCAAATTGGCTGCACCAATCTGCAGTCCCACCAGCAATGTACAAGTGTACCCTTTTCCCCACATCCTCGCCAGCACTTGTTGTTGTTTGACTTCA
This sequence comes from Marmota monax, assembly GCF_021218885.2. Taxonomy (NCBI): domain Eukaryota; kingdom Metazoa; phylum Chordata; class Mammalia; order Rodentia; family Sciuridae; genus Marmota; species Marmota monax. The sequence continues at coordinate 4,185,662 of NW_026695222.1, read as the reverse complement.
TAATGGCTGCCAATCTTACTGGAGTGAGATGGTATCTTAGGGTGGTTTTGATTTGCATTTCTCTGACAGCTAGAGATGTTGAGCATTTTTTCATGTACTTGTTGATTGACTGTATGTCCTCCTCTGAGAAGTGTCTGTTCAGGTCCTTGGCCCATTTGTTGATTGGGTTGTTTGTTCTCTTATTGTCTAATTTTTTGAGTTCTTTGTATACTCTGGATATTAGGGCTCTATCTGAAGTGTGAGGAGTAAAGATTTGTTCCCAGGATGTAGGCTCCCTATTTACCTCTCTTATTGTTTCTTTTGCTGAGAAAAAACTTTTTAGTTTGAGTAAGTCCCATTTGTTGATTCTAGTTATTAACTTTTGTGCTATGGGTGTCCTATTGAGGAATTTGGAGCCCGACCCCACCGAATGTAGATCGTAGCCAACTTTTTCTTCTATCAGACGGCGTGTCTCTGATTTGATATCAAGCTCCTTGATCCATTTTGAATTAACTTTTGTGCATGGCGAGAGAAAGGGATTCAGTTTCATTTTGTTGCATATGGATTTCCAGTTTTCCCAGCACCATTTGTTGAAGATGCTATCCTTCCTCCATTGCATGCTTTTAGCCCCGTTATCAAATATAAGATAGTTGTAGTTTTGTGGATTGGTTTCTGTGTCCTCTATTCTGTACCATTTGTCCACCCGCCTGTTTTGGTACCAGTACCATGCTGTTTTTGTTACTATTGCTCTGTAGTATAGTTTGAAGTCTGGTATCGCTATACCGCCTGATTCACACTTCCTGCTTAGCATTGTTTTTGCTATTCTGGGTCTTTTGTTTTTCCATATGAATTTCATGATTGCTTTCTCTATTTCTACAAGAAATGCCGTTGGGATTTTGATTGGCATTGCATTAAACCTATAGAGAACTTTTGGTAATATAGCCATTTTGATGATGTTAGTTCTGCCTATCCATGAACAGGGTATATTTTTCCATCTTCTAAGATCTTCTTCTATTTCTCTCTTTAGGGTTCTGTAGTTTTCATTGTATAAGTCTTTCACCTCTTTTGTTAGGTTGATTCCCAAGTATTTTATTTTTTTTGAAGATATTGTGAATGGAGTGGTTGTCCTCATTTCCATTTCAGAGGATTTGTCGCTGATATACAGGAATGCCTTTGATTGATGCGTGTTGATTTTATATCCTGCCACCTTGCTGAATTCATTTATTAGCTCTAATAGTTTCTTTGTAGAGCCTTTTGGGTCTGCTAGGTACAGAATCATATCATCTGCAAATAGTGATAATTTAAGTTCTTCTTTTCCTATTTTGATGCCTTTAATTTCTTTCGTCTGTCTAATTGCTCTGGCCAGTGTTTCGAGAACTATGTTGAACAGAAGTGGAGAGAGAGGGCATCCCTGTCTTGTTCCAGATTTTAAAGGGAATGCCTTCAGTTTTTCTCCATTCAGAATGATGCTAGCCTGAGGCTTAGCATAGATTGCTTTTACAATATTGAGGTATGTTCCTGTTATCCCTAGTTTTTCTAGAGTTTTGAACATAAAGGGATGCTGTACTTTGTCGAATGCTTTTTCCTCGTCTATCGAGATGATCATATGGTTCTTATTTTTAAGTCTATTGATGTGGTGAATAACATTTATTGATTTCCGTATATTGAACCAGCCTTGCATCCCAGGGATGAATCCTACTTGATCATGGTGTACAAATTTTTGATATGTTTTTGTATCCGATTCGCCAGAATTTTATTGAGGATTTTTGCATCTAGGTTCATTAGAGATATTGGTCTGTAGTTTTCTTTCTTTGAAGTGTCTTTGTCTGGATTAGGTATCAGGGTGATGTTGGCCTCATAGAATGAATTTGGAAGTTCTCCCTCTTTTTCTATTTCCTGAAGTAGCTTGAAAAGTATTGGTATTAGTTCTTCTTTAAAGGTTTTGTAAAATTCTGCTGTATACCCATCCGGACCTGGGCTTTTCTTAGTTGGTAGTCTTTTGATGGTTTCTTCTATTTCCTCAATTGATATTGGTCTGTTTAGGTTGTCTATATCCTCCTGACTCAATCTGGGCAGATCATATGACTTAAGAAATTTATCTATGCCTTCACTATCTTCTTATTTATTGGAGTATAAGGATTCAAAATAGTTTTTGATTATCTTCTGTATTTCTAAAGTGTCTGTTGTGATATTGCCTTTTTCATCCCGCATGCTAGTAATTTGAGTTCTCTCTCTTCTTCTCTTCGCTAGCATCGCTAAGGGTCTGTCGATTTTGTTTATTTTTTCAAAGAACCAACTTTTAGTTTTGTCAATTTTTTCAATTGTTTCTTTTGTTTCGATTTCATTAATTTCAGCTCTGATTTTAATTATTTCTTGCCTTCTACTTCTTTTGCTGTTATTTTGCTCTTCTTTTTCAAGGATTTCGAGATGAAGTATGAGATCATTTATTTGTTGGTTTTTTCTTTTTTTAAGGAATGAACTCCAAGCAATGAATTTTCCTCTTAGAACTGCTTTCAATGTGTCCCATAGATTCCGATATGTTGTTGTCTGTGTTTTCATTTATCTCTAAGAATTTTTTAATTTCCTCCTTGATGTCTTCTATAACCCATTGATCATTCAGTAACCTATTGTTCATTCTCCAAGTATGCTTTTTCCTTCCTTCTTTTATCGTTGATTTTCAGTTTCATTCCATTATGATCAGATAAGATGCATGGTATTATCTCTACTCCTTTATATTGTCTAAGAGTTGCCCTGTGACATAATATATGATCTATTTTTGAGAAGGATCCATGTGCTGCTGAGAAAAAAGTATAATTGCTTGATGTTGGGTGGTATACTCTATATATGTCAATTAAGTCTAGGTTATTAATTGTGTTATTGAGTTCTATAGTTTCCTTATTCAACTTTTGTTTGGAAGATCTGTCCAGTGGCGAGAGAGGTGTGTTGAAGTCTCCCATGATTATGGTATGGTGGTCTATTAGACTCTTGAACTTGAGAAGAGTTTGTTTGACAAACATAGCTGCACCATTGTTTGGGGCATAAATATTTATGATTGTTATGTCTTGTTGGTGTATGGTTCCCTTAAGCAGTATGTAGTGTCCCTCTTTATCCCTTTTGATTAACTTTGGCTTGAAATCTATTTTATTTGATATGAGTATGGACACTCCTGCTTGTTTCCGAAGTCCATATGAGTGATATGATTTTTCCCAACCTTTCACCTTCAGCCTATGTATGTCTTTTCCTATCAAATGCGTCTCCTGTAGGCAGCATATTGTTGGGTCTTGTTTTGTGATCCATTCTACTAGCCTGTGTCTCTTAATTGGTGAGTTTAAGCCATTAACATTTAGGGTTATTATTGAGATATGGGTTGTTCTTCCAGCCATATTTGTTTATTTCTGTTACTAAACATGGTTTGTTTTCCTCTTTGATTATTTTCCCCCCCTTTACTGTCCTACCTCCCACTGTTGGTTTTCATTGTTATTTTCCATTTCCTCTTCCTGTAATGCTTTGGCGAGGATGTTTTGAAGAGATGGTTTTCTAGCTGCGAATTCTTTAAACTTTTGTTTATCGTGGAAGGTTTTAATTTCATCTTCCATCCTGAAGCTTGATTTCGCTGGATACACAATTCTTGGTTGGAACCCATTTTCTTTCAGTGTTTGAAATATGTTATTCCAGGATCTTCTAGCTTTCAGAGTCTGTGTTGAAAGATCAGCTGTTATCCTGATTGGCTTACCCCTAAATGTAATCTGCTTCCTTTCTCTTGTAGCTTTTAAAATTCTCTCCTTATTCTGTATGTTGGGCATCTTCATTATAATGTGTCTAGGTGTGGATCTCTTATGATTTTGCACATTCGGCGTCCTGTAGGCTTCTAGGATTTGGGATTCTGTCTCATTCTTCAAGTCTGGGAAGTTTTCTCGTATTATTTCATTGAATAGACTGCTCATTCCTTTGGTTTGGAGCTCTGTACCTTCCTGTATCCCAATGACTCTTAAGTTTGGTCTCTTAATGTTATCCCATATTTCTTGGATGTTCTGCTCATGGTTTCTTCACAGTCTTGCTGAGCTGTCTATGTTCTTTTCCAGTTGAAATACTTTGTCTTCATTGTCTGATGTTCTATCTTCTAAGTGTTCTACTCTGCTGGTAGTATTCTCCATTGAGTTTTTAAGTTGGTTTATTGCTTCCTGCATTTCTAGGATTTCTGTTTGTTTGTTTTTTATAACCTCTATCTCCCTGTATAGTTGATCCTTTGCTTCCTGGATTTGTTTGCGTAATTCATTGTTGAAGTGATCTTTCATTGTCTGATTTTGCTGTCTAATGTCTTCCTTGATACTCCAGATCATCTGAAGCATGTATATCCTGAATTCTTTATCTGACATTCCATCTGCTGCAGCTGTTACCTCTTCTAAAGTTGCGTTGACCTGCATTGCTTGTGGTCCTTTCTTTCCTTGTCTTTTCATACTGCCTGCGTATCTTTCCTGCAGGCGCAGGCGGCGGCTCTGCTCTCTCCTTATTCCAATTGGGGTGTCGTGGCTACCACGCCGGCAGGTCACTGGGCCTGTTCTGGGCGCTGGCGGCGGCTCTGTTCTGCCCCTACTCCAATTAGGGTGACGAGTGTACCACGCCGGCAGGCCATCGGGCCTGATCCGCCGGTCGGTTGCAGGTTTGCCTACCCTGCAGGCGCGGGCGGCGGCTCTACTCTGCCCCTACTCCAAATGGGGTGACGTGTCTGTCGTACCAGCAGACCACTGGGCCTGTCCCGCTGGTCGGTCGCAGATCTGCCCACCTTTCGGGCACGGGTGGCGGCTCTGCTCTGCCCCTACTCCAATTGGGGTGTCGTGACTACCCCGCCTGCAGGTCGCTGGGCCTGTTCCTGGCACGGGTGGTGACTCTGCTCTGCCCCTACTCCAATTAGGGTGGTGTGTGTACCACGCCGGCAGGCTCCTGGGCCTGATCCGCCGGTCTGTCGCAGGTCTGCCTAACTTGGAGGCGCGGGCGGCGGATCTGCCCTGCCCCTCCTACCACGCCTGCGGACCCCTGGGCCTGATCTGCAGGTTGGTCACAGGTCTGCTCACCCTGTGGGCACGGGTGGCGGTTCCGCTCCGCCCCCACTCCAATTGGGGTCATGTGGCCACCACACCGGCAGGGCCTGATCCGGGCGTGGGAGAAGGATCTGCTCTGCCCCTACTCCAGTTGGGGTGACGTGTGTACCACACTGGCAGGCCACTGGGCCTGACCCGCCAGGCTGTGACAGGTCTGTTTACCTTGCAAGCTCGGGCGGCGGCTCTGCCCTGCCCCTCCTACCACGCCCATGTACCACTGGGTCGCGGGTCTGCCCACCTTGCGGGTGCGGGTGGCGGCTCCGCTCCGCCCCCTCTCCAATTGGAGTCACTTGGTCACCATGCTGGCTAGCCGCTGGGCCTGCTCCGGGCGCTGGCGGCGGCCCGGCTCCTCCCCTCTGGCTCGACGACAAATTGAGGAGACTCGGGTGTCTGTGCCTCACCCCCCCTACCAGGAGACCAACTGTTTCTGTCGCCGCTGGTATTGATGAAGTTCTCTCCTCCGCCGCTTTCTGATGACATCAGATCTCTGCCATGTTGGTATCCTATGCGAATGGCAGCATTTCGTTCCCCTTGCCAGGCAACCAAAGCAACGGGTGAGTCCTGAGCGGCCCTCAGCAGGACCCGGACCGAGAAGCAGTTTCCGCGGGCTCCTAGCCCTGGGCCAGGGCAGTTCCGGGAGCCGGAACTCGGCCGCTCCGTGCTCGGTGTAAGCTCCGATAAGAGTAGGCTCCAAGAAGCAGTCCCCGCGGGCTCAGTTCCTGGAGCCGGAATTCGGCCGCTTAGTGCTCGGTGTATGCTCTGATAGGAGCAGGCTCCAAGAAGCAGCCTCCGCAGGCTCCCCAGCCCTGGGCGGTTCCGGGAGCCGGACCTCGGCCGCCCCGAGCTCCGTGTTCGCTCCGATAAGATCAGGTTCTAAGAAGCACCCAGGCACTGAACCCTAGCAATCTGTCTGCAAGCCGCAGGCGAATGGCAGCCTGAAATTACCTGTTCTATGGCTGAATGAGCTGCGGTCAGTCGAAAACAGGGATGGTGACGTCAGCTTTCCAAAATGGTGGCTGCTGGCCTCCTCTGTGGTCTGACCGGTGTGGAGAACCGAGATGGACCGCTTCCTTCCCCCGTCTCGAACCCAGAATTCAGCCCTGAGTACGGTGCTTGCACGGCTGGCAGAAACTGCAGCGCTGTATCCCTGCGTTGCTATCTCCTCGTTTCTCAGCGCGCGCTGCAGACTCTAGCCGTGGGGCGATTTGCTGAATAAGCAGTGTTACCCTCCGTGCGACAAACCTCTCGAGTTTGAGTCCCCGTAGCCGATCCTCGTGCGATGGAAATCCTTCCTCCAGGTTCCGGAGCACCCCACTATTGCTGGAAATTCCTAACAAGATATCCTTTAGCCGTCCTGACTTGTCATACTCCCACACAGTGAAGCAGCACACGGGGGCAATGCACTCCCCTCGCCGCCATCTTCCAAAGTCTACTTACTGGTTTTCTTTGTGGTAAAATTATGCCTGAGGTTCCATTTGCAGAAATCCAGGGCTTTTTCTATAGTCAAGGTGTATTTTCCAGTCATAACCAGTTAAATATTGAAATGACTGTAGCAAATATTCCCATTTCATACACTGAAACTTCACACGTTTGCATCGGGGCTAGAAAGGCCATTAAAATGAATAAGAGAATCACAGTATCACAGGACCCTGGAGTGCTATAATAGAGAAATATTGCTCCAAATTCCATTGAGACTGTAAATTCTATCCAAATTCCAGTGGGAGAATGCTAAATTCTACCAGAGAGCAAAGGATAATGAGCAAAGCCATGAAAAAAGTTATCTACAGTGTTTTCCTATTCCCATTGAGCATGGTGGGTTACCACTGAGATGGAAGCCTGCTTCTCCACTGCCAGACAAGACCAGCTAACACCAAGGGCAAGTAGAAAATCATGATGAAATAGGTGAAACTTGGTGCTTGCTCAGTAATAAACATACTTTTAACAAGACAGCACATTCCTGGATCTTCAGCTAGGATACTTCTCTATGACCCTGCCTCCTTTCTAGAATGTTCCTCATCCAGTGATATTGATAATAGTATTCGAGGGTAAGGAAATAAGACTTAGTTTCACTTTGAATTTCCCTTTCATCATGATGATCAAGAGGAGAGGACTTCTCTAGACATACTCTCCATTCCATTTTGTGGGTTATATTAAAAACTTTGGATGTTAAGAAATACAAATCAAAACTTCTCTAAGATTTCATCTCACTCCAATCAGAATGGCAGTTATCAAGAATACCAACAACAATAAGTGTTGGTGAGGATGTGGGGGAAAAGGCACACTCATACAATGCTGGTGGGTCTGCAAATCAGTGCAGTCAATATGGAAAGCAGTATGGAGATTCCTTGGAAATCTGGGAATAGACCATTTGACCCAGCTATCCCACTCCTCCATTCATACCCAAAGGATTTAAAAAGAGCATACTACAGGGACACAGCCACATCAATGTTTATGCCAGCACAATTCATAATAGCTAAATTGTGGAACCAAGCCAGATGCCCTTCAGTAGATAATGGGTAGGGAAACTTTGGTATATATACACAATGGAATATTACTCAGCATTAAAAGAGAATAAAATCATGGCATTTGCAGGTAAATGGATGGAGTTGGAGAATATAATGCTAAATGAAGTAAGCCAATCCCCCCAAACCAAAGGCTGAATGTTTTCTTTGATATAAGGATGCTGACTCATAATGGCGATGGAAAGGGAGCATGGGAGGAACGGAGGAACTTTAGATAGGGCAAGGGGAGGGAGGAGAAGGGAGAAGCCAAAAGGGTAGGTAGGAATGATGGTGGAATGAGATAAATATCATTACCCTAAGTACATGTATGAAGGCACAAATGGTGTGAAAATACTTTGTGTAATCAGTGACCTGAAAAATTGTACTCTATACGTGTGATATGAAATGAATTGCATTCTGCCCTCATGTATAACAAATTAGAATAAATAAATAATTTAAAAACCTAAAACTTTATAATACCAACCTTTCAGATATGATCCGTCCTGTTATTTGGTTGTTAGAGAGAAGTTTTAGCCTTCTTTTAGGGAGAAAATCATGTTCAATTACAGAATATTTTCTAGTGTTAATTAGTAGAGTTGGTTAATTTTTCAGTTTCTTTTAAGTATCAACTTATACCTGTTGGAAATTTATTTTCTCAGATATTCACCTTTTTTGTGCTTAAGATTATAATAGCTTCTCCAAAAACTTTAAAAATCCTATCAGAAAATTAAACTCATAGAATGCAGATTATAAGACTCAGTAAGTACTGACCTTGTAAATGAGACTCACATACCCATAGCAGAGTAGAATTACCAAGACCAGGCATAATAATGGAAGCATAATTCTCATTTGGATAGCTCAGGTGATAGAAACATTTCCTATAATTTATCAAAAGTGTTCCTTCTTCTGTCCTTGTTGAGGAAAATCTGAATTGTGTTTTTTTTTCTGGATTAGAAAACATGAATGATATATTAGATAATATGCTGATAGACTTCAATGATATTTAATTCCCACAGACAGCTTCTGATCAACTGCCTAATAGTCTACGGAATTCTTACCATTCAAAAGCACAGAAGGAAGCAGCAATCCCTGAATTTTCTTTGTAGCAATTTGACATACCTGAAATGTATGGGTCTGTATTCTGTTTTAATGCAATTATTGTTCCTTGCCCCAAATCTACTAGCTATTTAAGGTAAATTATATCCTATCCTATGACTCAATGTTTTTAGCTATTGTTTGAAATAGCTTTCTCTTGGTTAATAAAGATAGATGTGAAGATATATATGTATTCTTGTATGAAGATCTATGCTTGTGCATATATTTGCTTATATAAAATATACATGTGCACATATGAATGTGTACATATATTTATAAATATATATCTTTTAAATCTTAAAATTTAAATCATATTAAATTTATTGTTAAAATGTTTAAATATTTTGAGAGCAAATGGAAGACAACTAAAGTTAGTCTAATGTAATATTTGATTGGAGGCTATTTCCAAAATTAATCAGAGGGGGTGAATAATGTTCTTCACCATAGACTTAAAACTACCATTTAAAGAGGAAATGAAAATTTCCTTTTTTTTAGTGATTGAATTTTATATTCTGATTTTTAATATAACGCACATCTGAAAGCTAAGTTTCCTTTCTTTGTGCTCCAATATATCATAAATGGTGACTATTTCAACCCCTGAAGAATAATTGTGGCTAATTTGTGGGTGTTTAAAAAATGCGTGGCTTAGGTATTTTATAACATTCCTGTGAGGACAGTTCAGTGTATCAAATAAGAGCATGCTTAAGCCAACCTAGAGACAGATCCTTGCCATACCTTCATGGGAGCCAGCTGTATGGGTGTAATGCAGGAAGGGTCCACCATGGGCTTCGGCCTGTTGGCTGTGTCTGCTAACAGGCTATGCCACTGCTGGGGAAGGCCAGTAAATTTCTGCTCTTGTGGATCAAACCCTGTATGAACCCTGTGTTCAAAGTTGGATGGGCCAGATATTTCAATCTTTTTCTTTTTCTTCCCAAACATGATGCAACAACCTGGGAAATACAAAGAGAATAGAGGCAGCTGTTTATATTTTGCCAACAAAAGACCTGAAAGAGTTACTTTTACTTCATCCACAATTACATTTTTTTCAGTCATACCTCTAGATACCAGCTGCAAAAGATAAAAGTTAGGGATTGTCAGGGTCTACGGATTCATTTCATTCAATTTTTTTGTTCTCTCCTCAGACTCTCCATATATAGTTCCCTGCACCACTGACTTTGGATTTGGCCTGTAACCTGCTTTGAACAATAGACTACTGATCAAAGAATCAATAAACCAGTTTGGGTGCTGGTGTGTTTCTCACTTTCCCCCATGTGTTCCAGCCACTTAAGATGATGCTCTGCAGCAGATGATGCTTCTTCAGCCTCAGCCTTAGAAGAAGAGATGTATGAAGTGGACACAAACCAAATTCAGAGTGAAGACCAGGCAAGCCCAAATGATCCACTGTTCAGCCACAGCTGACTCCCAGGTGAGAAATGCATGTCTGTAAGTCAGCCACTAAAATTTTAGACTTGCTTGTTCTCAAGGTATTATCAAAATACCTTGTTCAGCAAAAGCTGAACAGTATGCCAGGAGAAGCATCTCAAAGTTTGGTATGCACCTAAAATCCAAAAACAGAATATATATGGATGAAAAATAGGCTAATAATAACATTTACCATATAGTTATTGTTAGAGAACTGAACAGGTAAGCATTTGTCAAACACTTAGAAAACACCTGGAACAAAGTATGTGCCACAAGAACTAATTATATACCTCTGGGAAATACACAAGAAATTTGACTGTCATTGTAGAGAAGAGAATTCAGGGCATAAGCCAGGGAGGAAGATTCACTTTTCGTTGCATATTGTATTTAGAATTTTGTACAATGTATTTTATTTAAAACAATACAGTTTATCTATGTAAAATATATCCAGTGACTAGAATATCTCTAGAAAATAAGTAAAAGGGGTATGTTAGGCTTTGTGGTATTGAGAAAATGTAAGAGAACTCGGGTTTGAATGGTGGGTTGGTCACCTATCAGCTGTGATTTTGAGTAGTGGCTTTTCCCTCTCTGAATCTACTGTCTGTGAGTAGGATAATCATGATCCTGTTGGGAATCCTCTACACAGTGTTGTGGACTTTATAAAAGATGATGTTTTGGCTTAAGAGTTGCTTTGCTGCTGAAGCCTTACCTCAGCTCTTAAATTGGAATACGTGCGTTATACATTCTCACTGTTCTATATACATATTCTTCATGACATTCATCCAACTGTGAATAATGAAATGTGACAGTGTGTTCAGCGTCTGTTTTCTCTCTTAGTATGTAGGGTCCTAGAAAGGAAGCTGTCTACTTATTCATTACTGTTTGCTAATGTCTGCCCTATTGAAGGGCTCCAGAAATATTGGATGACCGACCCAAATCACCCAGTATGTTTATGCAGTATCCATGTATCCAAACATACAGTATCCCTGTATGTTTATGCATGTATCCAAACATAAAAATATTAGATGACAGACCCAAATCACCCAATATGTTTATGCAGTATTAGAGGTTCATGCACATTAACATCTCCCTTCATTTCCTCTTTCTCAATATTCTACCTTCCTTTGTTCTCCATTATGGTGTCAATTTCTTTTTATCATTTGCTGTTGTTTTTCAGGCAGTGTTTTCCTTCTGCCTTCCAGTTTTATCTATCCTCTGCCTGGATAAATATTTTCTTACCAGTGATCACAGACCATTCATAGCCTTGAATTCCCCGACTCTGTAGAAACCCATCCCATTCATCCTGGTTGCTACTTCAGACTAATTTGGGAAACTAATGAAGATGATATGAGCTCAAAATACTCTGATGTATTTTCTCTCTTGAAAAACTTAAGTTTAAAAAAGATTAAGTACTATATACCAAGAAAACTTATAAACATAGCTTAGATGATCTTAACATCTAGGTACAATTAGGCCAAGGTATAAAGAACTACAAAAACCCAGGGGAGGAAAAGATCCACAATTGAAGAAAAGATCCACAAAGTCCATGCTCTTGAATAGGCCTCTCTCACACTGACTCTGGGAAATACAATTTGCTGTAGCCAATGGGACAAAAGGAAATGTGAATGGGTAGGCACATTAAGGTTTGCCCTCTTGCTGCTCTTGGAGTTTGTAGCCCACATGAGGATAAGAGCAGGCTTTCCTGCTAAAATAAAGATGCCATGGTTCCTAGCTATTTGTCATCCCAGCCACAACCGGCCAAGCCCCAGAAGCCTAGTTGTCCAGTTGACCTGCAACTATTCACATGAGCAAGTCCCTGTCAAAACCAGCAGCAAAACTACCAAACTGAGCTGGACACACAGGTACCAATTTCCAGAATCAGGACATAAATAAATGCTTGTTGCTTTAAACCATTGTTGTTTAGAAAAAAGCTAAGGCAAACATCTGACTATCATCTCATACCTTGCAGCTCCAGATGCTCATCATTTTTCTTTTTCAATTTTAGCTGCTCTGAAATTTCAAGTATGTCCAATCTGGGCAACTATATTAGCTATCACATAATTGCCTTAACTCAAAGGAGTCTTGATTCTGATACTACTCTCTGGTTGGTTGAAGGCCTGCAATGTTTTCAGTGACAGAAAATTGTACCTAATTAGAGACTCTACATGACATCCCTTGGTTTTATTTAGTGAACATAAAATATACTCTCAAATATAATTTGGCTATTTGTTGCTAAGTCTACTTGACATTTTAGTTATGATCATTTTGAAAAGAAAAATAGGAATTATTTCAGAAAAAATTATTTGAAAAATGTTCTGTATGTGTTCCTATCTGGACAAGCACTGAAAATGCTATACCAAAGATTTTTAGAACCAGAACAGAAATGTCTTGCTATTCCCTTCCTTGTTGTGAATTTCCCAGTGGTTGCTGTGCCATTCAAGCAAGACTATAAGAAGGCAACTATCAAAGAACTAACATTTCCCTGCTTTTAAATGAGAGAATTGTAGAGAGGAATTTTACAGAAAAGGAAATGGATGCTCAGAGTCCAGATGAGAGAATGGCAGAACTGAACCTCAAAACCTCAAAGCATATGCTTTTAATTATGGAGCAGTGTTATCACTGCACTGTACTTACCTTCTCTGCCAGAGACACCATCCTGCCTTTCCTATGGAATCTTGTGGGAGAGAATGATGGGTGTTAATAAAGCTAACTATGAGATTTTGGGTCTTTTGTAAAAGACCCCTTTTAGGACATTACAAATTGCATTGCTGAGCTGGTAAGACTAGAGATCATGCTAAGTGAAATAAGCCAATTCTACAAAAACCAAAGGCTGAATGTTCTCTCTGATATGTGTATGCTAACTCACAATGGTGTGTGTGTGGGGGGGCAGAATAAGTACTTTGGATTAGACAAAAGGGAATGAAGGGAAGGGAGGGGGAATGGGAACAGGAAAGAATGAATCGGACATTATTATCCTATGTGCATATATGAATACACAACCAATGTAATTCTACACTATGTACAACCAGAAGAATGGGTAGTTATACTCCATGTATGTATAATATAGCCAAATACATTTATGTATAACTAAAAAGAACAAATAAATAAAAGTATTTAAAATTAAAAAAAAAAACATTACAGGGAGCTGGACAACTCCTCACAGAGAATAAAAGAAGATCCTTGTGATTTAACATCCATGCTTATAATCCAGAAAATCATAACACCATTAGCTTATTTCTTCCTTAAACCAATGATCCAAAATACAGAGAAATACTCCAGACTTCTCTCCAACTCTGTATTTTTGCAGTTTCATCTCCAAACTCAAATCTTGGTTTTTCCTACTTGCTCTACCTGTTCTTTTACATATATATTAACAGATATCACAACCTATCAAGTTGCTGAATCCAATTTTGGGAGTCCACTTTGATTTTTCCACCTCACTCATCCTGCACATCCAATAATCACCAATTCCTATTCATTCCACCAATGTTTACTACATCTGCACATCTCATGGCGGTCCCACTGAATTAGCTTCTTTCTGCTGCTGTAACAAATTACCATAAATTTAGCAGATTAGACTAACTTATCTCATAGTTATGGAGGTCAAGTGTCTGAAATGAGTCTCACTGGGTGGCAATCAGGTGTTTGCAGGTTGTGTCCCTTTCTGGAGGACCTAGGGGTAAATCCACATCTTTGCCTTTTTCAACTTCCAGTGGTCACTTGTGGCCCTTGGCTCTTAGAATCTGACTGTGAATTCAAAGCCAGCAACATTGCACCTGTCTGCCTCTTTTTCCATCTCATGCGTTTTCCTGTGTCTCTTCTCTTCTGCTTTTAAGGATACTTGTGATTTTATAGGGCTTAACTGGATTATCTCCCAATTTTATTGACAACTTTTTAGCAATGGCAGTTTCATCTGCAGCCTCAGTTCCCCTTTGCAATTCATGTGACACATCCACAGCTACCAGGATTAGGATATGGACATACATGGGGACATGATTTTGCCTACTGCACACACCACTGTCACTAGACTATCTGTGCCACCATCATTTCTCCCCCAACTACTACAAACTCATCTGAGTTACTAAACTTGTCCCCTTCCAAAGGGTTCTCCACCAATCTTCCTAAAATGTAACCTGTGTCATACTGTTTCTCCTAACCCTTTTCTATGATTTCCCATTGACCTAACCACAAAACTGAAATCCTTATCTGAGCTCCCAAGGCTTTCTGAGGTCCAGTTGTTGATACATTTCTAAATGTGTTGCCTAAAACCCTTCTCATTATTATCATAACTTACTAACCTTCTTTACTTTAAAGCCACACCCTATTCCCTCTACCTTCTACCTCCCTCTTTCTCAGTCTCCCCACCTCATCTCAGCTCTGCCCCTATGTCTCCAATCTGGTCTCAGATTAAGTGTCACTTCAGGAAGGCTACCTGTGAATCTCAGCAGACCTTTCTTCTTCTGTTGCACTACAGCCCTTGTATAACTATTGTGCTACAGAAAAAGAGATTACTTCAAATCCTACAGAAGTAATGTATGAGGTAATGCCAGTTGTGGACAGTTAACAGAAGCATACAATACAGAACAGTTAAACAATACAGAAAAAAAATAACATCAACTGCTATGCTGTTTCCATCACAAAATCCCAAGACTGGAGTTTTTTTTATGTTTATTTTTCCTGCCTTCACACACCTTGAATTTTCATACATGAATATGATCACCTTATGGACACTGTGTGGGATTTGTTTTTTGTGTCATTTAACTATTTTGCCTGTTATGTTTAAACAAACAAACAACAACAACAAACCAAGAAAGCAAATATTAGTTAGATTATCATATCAGTCAGTACACATGGTATCATCTTGCTTTTGAAAAATAATCTCTATAACATTTCATAAGATGGAATGTACTATAATTCATCTACTGATTCCTTAATTGAATAACATTTAAATTTATTTCTTTTTAACTCTTAAAAACACACTCCAGCAAGACTCCCAGGGCACATGTCATTCTGTAGAAATATAGGCAATAGCCTGGATTGTCAGATATGGAAATACTAGGTAAAAAGGATATCTTAAGAAAGTCCCAGGGAGTATACAGCTTTCAGGACAATTTTGTTCTCATATTTCTGGAGGCTAGAAGTCTATATTGAGGTATAAGCTGGGTAGGTTTTATCTAAGACTTCTTGCCTTGTTTTGTAGATGCCATGTTCTCCCTGTGTCTTCACAGTGACTACCCTTGGTATGGGATAATGTTCCAGTTCCTTTTCTAGTAAGGACACCATCCATATTAGGGGCCACAATAATAACTTCATTTTAACTGAAATATACTTTTTAGTCTCCATGTCCCCAAAAAACCTCAATTCTGAGTTCTTGATGTTTAGGATTTTAACATAGGAATTTGGGAAGAGATTTTACACACACACACACACGCACACACATACACACACATTAATTCTGGCAAGGCGATGTTCAGAAAACCTAGGTCATTTATCTTTTCTTCCAATATTGTTGAAAAGCAAACTTGGTCTTCCCTGGCAATTCATTAGCCCCTTAAATTGATGTCCACCTTATCTGTGTCTGGCAAAGGGCAGGTGATCAATAAATATGTGTGGAATAAATATTTATTGGGACAAAATATTTCTTTTTTTTTTTTTTTTTTTTTATTTTTTTTAATTTTTTATTGTTGGCTGTTCAAAACATTACATAGTTCTTGATATATCATATTTCACAATTTGATTCAAGTGGGTTATGAGCTCCCATTTTTACCCCATATACAGATTGCAGAATCACATCAGTTACACATCCATTGATTTACATATTGCCATACTAGTGTCTGTTGTATTCTGCTGCCTTTCCTATCCTCTACTATCCCCCCTCCCCTCCCCTCCCCTCCCCTCCCCTCCCCTCCCCTCCCCTCTTCTCTCTCTGCTCCCTCTACTGACATTCGTTTGTCCCCCTTATATTATTTTTCCCCTTCCCCTCACTTCCTCTTGTATGTACTTTTATATAACTCTGAGGGTCTCCTTCCATTTCCATGCATTTTCCCTTCTCTCTCCCTTTCCCTCCCACCTCTCATCCCTGTTTAATGTTAATCTTCTTCTCCTGCTCTTCGACCCTACTCTGTTCTTAGTTACTCTCCTTATATCAAAGAAGACATTTGGCATTTGTTTTTTAGGGATTGGCTAGCTTCACTTAGCATAATCTGCTCTAATGCCATCCATTTCCCTGTAAATTCTATGATTTTGTCATTTTTTAATGCAGAGTAATACTCCATTGTGTATAAATGCCACATTTTTTTTATCCATTCATCCATTGAAGGGCATCTAGGTTGGTTCCACAGTCTAGCTATTGTGAATTGTGCTGCTATGAACATAGATGTAGCAGTGTCCCTGTAGCATGCTCTTTTTAGGTCTTTAGGGAATAGACCAAGAAGGGGAATAGCTGGGTCAAATGGTGGCTCCATTCCCAGCTTTCCAAGAAATCTCCATACTGCTTTCCAAATTGGCTGCACCAATTTGCAGTCCCACCAGCAATGTACAAGTGTACCCTTTTCCCCACATCCTCGCCAGCACTTGTTGTTGTTTGACTTCATAATGGCTGCCAATCTAACTGGAGTGAGATGGTATCTTAGGGTGGTTTTGATTTGCATTTCTCTGACTGCTAGAGATGGTGAGCATTTTTTCATGTACTTGTTGATTGATTGTATGTCCTCCTCTGAGAAGTGTCTGTTCAGGTCCTTGGCCCATTTGTTGATTGGGTTGTTTGTTCTCTTATTGTCTAATTTTTTGAGTTCTTTGTATACTCTGGATATTAGGGCTCTATCTGAAGTGTGAGGAGTAAAGATTTGTTCCCAGGATGTAGGCTCTCTATTTACCTCTCTTATTGTTTCTTTTGCTGAGAAAAAACTTTTTAGTTTGAGTAAGTCCCATTTGTTGATTCTAGTTATTAACTTTTGTGCTATGGGTGTCCTATTGAGGAATTTGGAGCCCGACCCCACAGTATGTAGATCGTAGCCAACTTTTTCTTCTATCAGACGGCGTGTCTCTGATTTGATATCAAGCTCCTTGATCCATTTTGAATTCACTTTTGTGCATGGCGAGAGAAAGGGATTCAGTTTCATTTTGTTGCATATGGATTTCCAGTTTTCCCAGCACCATTTGTTGAAGATGCTATCCTTCCTCCATTGCATGCTTTTAGCCCCTTTATCAAATATAAGGTAGTTGTAGTTTTGTGGATTGATTTCTGTGTCCTCTATTCTGTACCATTGGTCCACCCGCCTGTTTTGGTACCAGTACCATGCTGTTTTTGTTACTATTGCTCTGTAGTATAGTTTGAAGTCTGGTATCGCTATACCGCCTGATTCACCCTTCCTGCTTAGCATTGTTTTTGCTATTCTGGGTCTTTTGTTTTTCCATATGAATTTCATGATTGCTTTCTCTATTTCTACAAGAAATGCCGTTGGGATTTTGATTGGCATTGCATTAAACCTGTAGAGAACTTTTGGTAATATCGCCATTTTGATGATGTTAGTTCTGCCTATCCATGAACAGGGTATATTTTTCCATCTTCTAAGATCTTCTTCTATTTCTCTCTTTAGGGTTCTGTAGTTTTCATTGTATAAGTCTTTCACCTCTTTTGTTAGGTTGATTCCCAAGTATTTTATTTTTTTTGAAGATATTGTGAATGGAGTGGTTGTCCTCATTTCCATTTCAGAGGATTTGTCGCTGATATACAGGAATGCCTTTGATTTATGCGTGTTGATTTTATATCCTGCCACTTTGCTGAATTCATTTATTAGCTCTAATAGTTTCTTTGTAGACCCTTTTGGGTCTGCTAGGTATAGAATCATGTCATCTGCAAATAGTGATAATTTAAGTTCTTCTTTTCCTATTTTGATGCCTTTAATTTCTTTCGTCTGTCTAATTGCTCTGGCCAGTGTTTCAAGAACTATGTTGAACAGAAGTGGAGAGAGAGGGCATCCCTGTCTTGTTCCAGATTTTAGAGGGAATGCCTTCAATTTTTCTCCATTCAGAATGATGCTAGCCTGAGGCTTAGCATAGATTGCTTTTACAATATTGAGGTATGTTCCTGTTATCCCTAGTTTTTCTAGAGTTTTGAACATAAAGGGATGCTGTACTTTGTCAAATGCTTTTTCCGCATCTATCGAGATGATCATATGATTCTTATTTTTAAGTCTATTGATGTGGTGAATAACATTTATTGATTTCCGTATATTGAACCAGCCTTGCATCCCAGGGATGAATCCTACTTGATCATGGTGCACAATTTTTTTGATAAGTTTTTGTATCCGAGTGGCCAGAATTTTATTGAGGATTTTTGCATCTAGGTTCATTAGAGATATTGGTCTGTAGTTTTCTTTCTTTGAAGTGTCTTTGTCTGGTTTAGGTATCAGGGTGATGTTGGCCTCGTAGAATGAATTTGGAAGTTCTCCCTCTTTTTCTATTTCCCGAAGTAGCTTGAAAAGTATTGGTATTAGTTCCTCTTTAAAGGTTTTGTAAAACTCTGCTGTATACCCATCTGGTCCTGGGCTTTTCTTAGTTGGTAGTCTATTGATGGTTTCTTCTATTTCCTCAATTGATATTGGTCTGTTTAGGTTGTCTATATCCTCCTGACTCAATCTGGGCAGATCATATGACTTAAGAAATTTATCTATGCCTTCACTATCTTCTAATTTATTGGAGTATAAGGATTCAAAATAATTTTTGATTATCTTCTGTATTTCTGAAGTGTCTGTTGTGATATTGCCTCTTTCATCCCGTATGTTAGTAATTTGAGTTCTCTCTCTTCTTCTCTTCGCTAGCATGGCTAAGGGTCTGTCGATTTTGTTTATTTTTTCAAAGAACCAACTTTTAGTTTTGTCAATTTTTTCAATTGTTTCTTTTGTTTCGATTTCATTAATTTCAGCTCTGATTTTAATTATTTCTTGCCTTCTACTTCTTTTGCTGTTGTTTTGCTCTTCTTTTTCTAGGATTTTGAGATGAAGTATGAGATCATTTATTTGTTGGTTTTTTCTTTTTTTAAGGAATGAACTCCAAGCAATGAATTTTCCTCTTAGAACTGCTTTCAATGTGTCCCATAGATTCCGATATGTTGTGTCTGTGTTTTCATTAATCTCTAAGAATTTTTTAATTTCTTCCTTGATGTCTTCTATAACCCATTGATCATTCAGTAACCTATTGTTCATTCTCCAAGTGATGTATTCTTTTCCCTTCCTTCTTTTATCGTTGATTTTCAGTTCCATTCCATTATGATCAGATAGGATGCATGGTATTATCTCTACTCCTTTATATTGTCTAAGAGTTTCCCTGTGACATAATATATGATCTATTTTTGAGAAGGATCCATGTGCTGCTGAGAAAAAAGTGTAACTGCTTGATGTTGGGTGGTATACTCTATATATGTCAATTAAGTCTAGGTTATTAATTGTGTTATTGAGTTCTATAGTTTCCTTATTCAACTTTTGTTTGGAAGATCTGTCCAGTGGTGATAGAGGTGTGTTGAAGTCTCCCATGATTATTGTATGGTGGTCTATTAGACTCTTGAACTTGAGAAGAGTTTGTTTGATGAACATAGCTGCACCATTGTTTGGGGCATATATATTTATGATTGTTATGTCTTGTTGGTGTATGGTTCCCTTGAGCAGTATGTAGTATCCCTCTTTATCCCTTTTGATTAACTTTGGCTTGAAATCTATTTTATTTGATATGAGTATGGATACTCCTGCTTGTTTCCGAAGTCCATATGAGTGATATGATTTTTCCCAACCTTTCACCTTCAGCCTATGTATGTCTTTTCCTATCAAATGCGTCTCCTGTAGGCAGCATATTGTTGGGTCTTGTTTTGTGACCCATTCTACTAGCCTGTGTCTCTTGATTGGTGAGTTTAAGCCATTAACATTTAGGGTTATTATTGAGATATGGGTTGTTCTTCCAGCCATATTTGTTTATTTATGTTACTAAACATGGTTTGTTTTCCTCTTTGATTATTTTCCCCCCTTTAGTGTCCTACCTCCCACTGTTGGTTTTCATTGTTATTTTCCATTTCCTCTTCCTGTAATGTTTTGCCAAGGATGTTTTGAAGAGATGGTTTTCTAGCTGCAAATTCTTTTAACTTTTGTTTATCGTGGAAGGTTTTAATTTCATCTTCCATCCTGAAGCTTAATTTCGCTGGAAACACAATTCTTGGTTGGAACCCATTTTCTTTCAGTGTTTGAAATATGTTATTCCAGGATCTTCTAGCTTTCAGAGTCTGTGTTGAAAGATCAGCTGTTATCCTGATTGGCTTACCCCTAAATGTGATCTGCTTACTTTCTCTTGTAGCTTTTAAAATTCTCTCCTTATTCTGTATGTTGGGCATCTTCATTATAATGTGTCTAGGTGTGGGTCTCTTATGATTTTGCACATTCGGCGTCCTGTAGGCTTCTAGGATTTGGGGTTCTGTCTCATTCTTCAAGTCTGGGAAGTTTTCTCGTATTATTTCATTGAATAGATTGCTCAATCCTTTGGTTTGAAACTCTGTCCCTTCCTGTATCCCAATGACTCTTAAATTTGGTCTCTTGATGTTATCCCATATTTCTTGGATGTTCTGCTCATGGTTTCTTAACAGTCTTGCTGAGCTGTCTATGTTCTTTTCAAGTTGAAATACTTTATCTTCATTGTCTGATGTTCTGTCTTCTAAGTGTTCTACTCTGCTGGTAGTATTCTCAATTGAGTTTTTAAGCTGGCTTATTGCTTCCTGCATTTCTAGGATTTCTGTTTGTTTGTTTTTTATAACCTCTATTTCCCTGTGTAGTTGATCTTTTGCTTCTTGGATTTGTTTATGTAATTCATTGTTGAAGTGATCTTTCATTGTCTGATTTTGCTGTCTGATGTCTTCCTTGAGACTCCAGATCATCTGAAGCATGTATATCCTGAATTCTTTATCTGACATTCCATCTGCTGCAGCTATTACCTCTTCTAATGTTGAGTTGACCTGCATTGCTTGTGGTCCTTTCTTTCCTTGTCTCTTCATACTGTTTGCGTTCCTTTCTACTTAGTGAAACTGTTGTGTTATTGAATTTTCCCCCTATATATTTATATTGGTCTTGTATAGTTGCAAAGTCTCCCTCGCAGGCGCGGGCGGCGGCTCTGTCCCACTGCGGGCCGCTAGGCTTGTTCTGTGGGTGGTCACAGTTCTGTCTACTTTGCAGGTGCAGGCAGCGGCACTGCCCCTCTGCAGGCCTCTGGGGCTGTACTGCCAGTGGGTCGCAGGTCCACCTACCTTGCAGGTGCGGGGGGGAGGGGGGGCGGCTCTACCCTTCCTCAGGCCACTGGGCCTGTTCTGTCTCTCGGTTGCAGGTCTGGCCTGTTCTGATGGTGGTCACAGTTCCACCTACCTGGCAGGCGCGGGGGGTGGGGGGCGGCTCTGCCCCCCAGCAGGCCCCTGGGCCTGCTCTGTGCGTGGTCACAGTTCCCTCTACCTTGCCGGTGCAGGGGGAGGTGGCGGATCTGCCTCTCAGCAGGCCGCTGCTCCTCTTCTGCAGGTGGGTCGCAGGCCTGCCTACCTTGCAGGAGTGATTGGAAGCTCTGTCCCACCGCGGGCCACTGGGCCTTTTCTGTCGGTGGTCACCTGGCAGGGGCGTGGGGTGGGGGGTGGCTCTGCCCCTCAGCAGGCCGCTGGGCCTGCTCTGTCCGTGGTCACAGTTCCCCTACCTGGCAGGCGCGAGGGGTGGGGGGCGGCTCTGCCCCTCAGCAGGCCGCTGGGCCTGCTCTGTGCGTGGTCACAGTTCCCTCTACCTTGCCGGTGCAGGGGGAGGGGGCGGCTCTGCCTCTCAGCAGGTCGCTGCTCCTCTTCTGCCAGTGGGTCGCAGGCCCGCCTACCTTGCAGGAGTGATTGGAAGCTCTGTCCTGCCGCGGGACACTCGGCCTTTTCTGTCGGTGGTCACCTGGCAGGGGCGGGGGATGGGGGGTGGCTCTGCCCCTCAGCAGGCCGCTGGGCCTGCTCTGTGCGTGGTCACAGTTCCCTCTACTTTGCCGGCGCAGGGGGAGGGGGCGACTCTGCCTCTCAGCAGGTCGCTGCTCCTCCTCTGCCGGTGGGTCGCAGGCCCGCCTACCTTGCAGGAGTGATTGGAAGCTCTGTCCCGCCGCGGGCCACTGGGCCTTTTCTGTCCGTGGTCACAGTTCCCCTACCTGGCAGGCGCGGGGGGTGGGGGGCGGCTCTGCCCCTCAGCAGGCCGCTGGGCCTGCTCTGTGCGTGGTCACAGTTCCCTCTACTTTGCCGGCGCAGGGGGAGGGGGCGACTCTGCCTCTCAGCAGGTCGCTGCTCCTCCTCTGCCGGTGGGTCGCAGGCCCGCCCACCTTGTAGGAGTGATTGGAAGCTCTGTCCCACCGCGGGCCACTGGGCCTTTTCTGTCGGTGGTCACCTGGCAGGGGCGTGGGGTGGGGGGTGGCTCTGCCCCTCAGCAGGCCGCTGGGCCTGCTCTGTTCGTGGTCACAGTTCCCTCTACCTTGCCGGTGCAGGGGGAGGGGGCGGCTCTGCCTCTCAGCAGGTCGCTGCTCCTCTTCTGCAGGTGGGTCGCAGGCCCGCCTACCTTGCAGGAGTGATTGGAAGCTCTGCCCCGCCGCGGGCCACTGGGCCTTTTCTGTCCGTGGTCACAGTTCCCCTACCTGGCAGTCGCGAGGGGTGGGGGGCGGCTCTGCCCCTCAGCAGGCCGCTGGGCCTGCTCTGTGCATGGTCACAGTTCCCTCTACCTTGCCGGTGCAGGGGGAGGGGGCGGCTCTGCCTCTCAGCAGGTCGCTGCTCCTCCTCTGCTGGTGGGTCGCAGGCCCGCCTACCTTGCAGGAGTGATTGGAAGCTCTGTCCCACCGCGGGCCACTGGGCCTTTTCTGTCGGTGGTCACCTGGCAGGGGCGTGGGGTGGGGGGTGGCTCTGCCCCTCAGCACGCCGCTGGGCCTGCTCTGTCCGTGGTCACAGTTCCCCTACCTGGCAGGCGCGAGGGGTGGGGGGCGGCTCTGCCCCTCAGCAGGCCGCTGGGCCTGCTCTGTGCGTGGTCACAGTTCCCTCTACCTTGCCGGTGCAGGGGGAGGGGGCGGCTCTGCCTCTCAGCAGGTCGCTGCTCCTCTTCTGCCAGTGGGTCGCAGGCCCGCCTACCTTGCAGGAGTGATTGGAAGCTCTGTCCTGCCGCGGGACACTCGGCCTTTTCTGTCGGTGGTCACCTGGCAGGGGCGGGGGATGGGGGGTGGCTCTGCCCCTCAGCAGGCCGCTGGGCCTGCTCTGTGCGTGGTCACAGTTCCCTCTACTTTGCCGGCGCAGGGGGAGGGGGCGACTCTGCCTCTCAGCAGGTCGCTGCTCCTCCTCTGCCGGTGGGTCGCAGGCCCGCCTACCTTGCAGGAGTGATTGGAAGCTCTGTCCCACCGCGGGCCACTGGGCCTTTTCTGTCCGTGGTCACAGTTCCCCTACCTGGCAGGCACGGGGGGTGGGGGGCGGCTCTGCCCCTCAGCAGGCCACTGGGCCTGCTCTGTGCGTGGTCACAGTTCCCTCTACTTTGCCGGCGCAGGGGGAGGGGGCGGCTCTGCCTCTCAGCAGGTCGCTGCTCCTCTTCTGCAGGAGGGTCGCAGGCCCGCCCACCTTGTAGGAGTGATTGGAAGCTCTGTCCCACCGCGGGCCACTGGGCCTTTTCTGTCGGTGGTCACCTGGCAGGGGCGGGGGGTGGGGGGTGGCTCTGCCCCTCAGCAGGCCGCTGGGCCTGCTCTGTTCGTGGTCACAGTTCCCTCTACCTTGCCGGTGCAGGGGGAGGGGGCGGCTCTGCCTCTCAGCAGGTCGCTGCTCCTCTTCTGCAGGTGGGTCGCAGGCCCGCCTACCTTGCAGGAGTGATTGGAAGCTCTGCCCCGCCGCGGGCCACTGGGCCTTTTCTGTCCGTGGTCACAGTTCCCCTACCTGGCAGTCGCGAGGGGTGGGGGGCGGCTCTGCCCCTCAGCAGGCCGCTGGGCCTGCTCTGTGCATGGTCACAGTTCCCTCTACCTTGCCGGTGCAGGGGGAGGGGGCGGCTCTGCCTCTCAGCAGGTCGCTGCTCCTCCTCTGCTGGTGGGTCGCAGGCCCGCCTACCTTGCAGGAGTGATTGGAAGCTCTGTCCCACCGCGGGCCACTGGGCCTTTTCTGTCGGTGGTCACCTGGCAGGGGCGTGGGGTGGGGGGTGGCTCTGCCCCTCAGCACGCCGCTGGGCCTGCTCTGTCCGTGGTCACAGTTCCCCTACCTGGCAGGCGCGAGGGGTGGGGGGCGGCTCTGCCCCTCAGCAGGCCGCTGGGCCTGCTCTGTGCGTGGTCACAGTTCCCTCTACCTTGCCGGTGCAGGGGGAGGGGGCGGCTCTGCCTCTCAGCAGGTCGCTGCTCCTCTTCTGCCAGTGGGTCGCAGGCCCGCCTACCTTGCAGGAGTGATTGGAAGCTCTGTCCTGCCGCGGGACACTCGGCCTTTTCTGTCGGTGGTCACCTGGCAGGGGCGGGGGATGGGGGGTGGCTCTGCCCCTCAGCAGGCCGCTGGGCCTGCTCTGTGCGTGGTCACAGTTCCCTCTACTTTGCCGGCGCAGGGGGAGGGGGCGACTCTGCCTCTCAGCAGGTCGCTGCTCCTCCTCTGCCGGTGGGTCGCAGGCCCGCCTACCTTGCAGGAGTGATTGGAAGCTCTGCCCCGCCGCGGGCCACTGGGCCTTTTCTGTCCGTGGTCACAGTTCCCCTACCTGGCAGTCGCGAGGGGTGGGGGGCGGCTCTGCCCCTCAGCAGGCCGCTGGGCCTGCTCTGTGCATGGTCACAGTTCCCTCTACCTTGCCGGTGCAGGGGGAGGGGGCGGCTCTGCCTCTCAGCAGGTCGCTGCTCCTCCTCTGCTGGTGGGTCGCAGGTCCGCCTACCTTGCAGGAGTGATTGGAAGCTCTGTCCCACCGCGGGCCACTGGGCCTTTTCTGTCGGTGGTCACCTGGCAGGGGCGTGGGGTGGGGGGTGGCTCTGCCCCTCAGCAGGCCGCTGGGCCTGCTCTGTCCGTGGTCACAGTTCCCCTACCTGGCAGGCGCGAGGGGTGGGGGGCGGCTCTGCCCCTCAGCAGGCCGCTGGGCCTGCTCTGTGCGTGGTCACAGTTCCCTCTACCTTGCCGGTGCAGGGGGAGGGGGAGGCTCTGCCTCTCAGCAGGTCGCTGCTCCTCTTCTGCCAGTGGGTCGCAGGCCCGCCTACCTTGCAGGAGTGATTGGAAGCTCTGTCCTGCCGCGGGACACTCGGCCTTTTCTCCAAAATATTTCTTTGGTAAAGCCAATTCGTGGCTTAACCAGATTGACTTATAAATAAATTATTTTTGATTCACAAGTCATACTCATCTACATATTAATGGGGTTGAAGGTGATGTTTTATTGCATATATACACTGTGAAATGTAAAACTTAGGCTAATTAGAATGCCTATCACATTGTTTATCAATTTTACAATGAGGCATTTGAATTTCACTCAAAATTTAGAGTATATATCATTATTGACTACAGTCATCCTATTATCATCCTATCTCCAACCCTATTCCTCTGGTCTCTCTGAAACTTTATATTTTTTGATGCTTTAACATGGTGAGATAAGCAGCATGGGACAGTCATGGGTCTGAATCCCTGAAACAAGCTCTATTTCTCAGAAACCCAATTGAATATATGGTTCATCTGGTGCAGATTCAGAGACAGGTAACCTGAGCCTTAAACCTTTTAATTTTATTCATGTATTTATTTTATGGTCTGAGGATTGAAGCCACTGGTGCTCTACTACGGAGATATACCCCTAACCCTTTTTATCTATGTTTTTCAATTTTCAGGCAGGATCTTGCTACATTGCCCAGGCTGACCTTCAACTTGCAGTCCTGCTGCCTCAGCCTTCTGAGTGGCTGGGATTACAAGCATGTGCCAACATGCTGGCCCCTCACCTCTTTTCATTACTCCTTCAAAGGTGTTTATTAAGTACTTACTACGTACAAAGCTCTGTAGGCAAAGCAGTGATGGGTGTGAGTCCTTATGGAGTAAAGGGGACAGAGACAAGCACAGTGAATCCTGGAGTCAGGTTTCAGTGTTCAAGTCCTAGCTGTGCCACTCACAGGTGCAATTGATCTAATGTCTTCATGGCTTGGTGTCACATCCATGAAGGGAAGATAATAAGTAGCATCTATGTCAAAGGCTTATTGTAATATTGGATGAACTAATGTTTGTGAGTACACAAAGCACTGCCTGGCACAGAATAAGCATTCAGTAATGTCAGATATTGTTATTAGAAAAGGAAAAATAAAATATTAAAGAGATAAATCTCCTTATATTATCTTTGCAACCTCCTGTGAATCTACAATTCAAAAAAAAAATGTATCGGCATGTGCATATGTACTTTTTCCTTAAATTATACCCACCAGGGTTACTTATATGATGTTGAAACAAGGAATCTGGCATTGGTACAATGTGTGCATATAGGTCTGTGACATACATCACATGTATATATTTGTGTAACCACCAGCACAATCAAGAAGCAGAACTGCTCCATCACTGTGAAGATTTCCCTCATGCTATCTCTTTATAGTCAGATCTGCTCCTTTTACTACAGCATCCCCAACGCTTATAACCAATAACCTTTTTTCTTTCTCTACTAAATTTTAATTTTGAGATTGTTATATGTGTACATCGTAAGGCCTTTTTAGATTGGTTGTTTTCTTCCAATTAGCATAATCCCCTTAAGATCCACTCTGTGATTGCATGTATCAATAGTTTATTCCTTTTTATTGCTAAATAATATTTCATGTTTTTATATTCATTTTATTTATTTTTTATTTATTTTATTCAAATATTTCATTATTTTATTGCTAAATAATATTTCTTTGGTTAAAAAACATTACTTTGGTTGTTTCTAGTTCTTGGCAGTTACAAATAAAACTGACGGGAACAATGCTGTAGAGGTTTTTTGTGGTTGTATTTACTACTGATTTTTAAATACTGGTTGAAATTATATAATTAAGGTTAAAGTAAAATATGTAATGAAAATTAATTTCAAGGCTGGGTGCAGTGGCTCACCCCTGTAATCCCAGCAGCTGGGAAGGCTGAGGCAGGGAGATCATACATTCAAAGCTAGCCTCAACAAGATAGGGAAGTCCTAAACAACTTGGGGACACCCTGTATCAAAAACCAAAAAGGGCTTGGATGTGGCTCCTTGGTTAAGAGCCCATGGATTCAATCCTGCTACGAAAGAGGGAAAAAAGATAAAGTTAATTTCATCTCTTTCCCATTTATTTATGTTTTATGAGTAGCATTTATTCTTCATCTCTTCACATTAGTTATACATGACAGTATAGTTTTACATATTTATACAGATATGGAGTCCATCGTATTCCTATTAGGATACCAGTTTTTGTTGTATATGATATGGATACTCACTGCAATGTATTTATATATGTACATAGAGAAGTTAAAAATCACTGGAGTATTTAGAGTTCAACATGTACTTTCCATTGATGTGGGATAACACTGTGATAGACTCATTTTGAGGAGAGTAACTGTGTGCCTACTTGTGGTATGCATATCATGGAAAGATGATATATATTCAGCTATTATGGACATGATGGATCAGGTGTGGCAATATGTGAGACAGAGAAACCCGAGGAAACAGAAATCAGATTTAAGGTCAAAGGACTTGCCTTTTGCAAGAAACTGAAGCATCTTGATTGGTTCAGTGTCTCAATTATGGTCCTTGAGCTGTCCAGCAACAGAGGTGATGTCTCTTCTGGGAGCGCTATGTGTGGAAGTGTCAGTTAAGAGTGCCCAGTTGCTATGAGGACACCCTGTTCCAGAGGAGGTTCTATAACAGCCATGGAATGAGCTGGTGTTCAAATGCCAACTGCCCAGTGGTAGGGAACTATGGGATTAGGTTGATAATTATAATTGCACTGCTCATTTCTGACACCTTGGTGGTGTTTGCTTTGAAGAAACTTTCTCACAATAAATCATTTTGATGATTCAACCTACATAATAAACTTGCTGAGCTTGTTATGGGTCACTATTTTCCTACCAGGGTTTAGTGATCCACCAAGCCCCAGCTTTTTCTCTGTTTGTGAGTGTGTTTGTCTTTGCTTCATGCCCTTATATCCCCTCATCCAGAACTTGAATTAACTGCTGTACAGGTCATGACATGATAGTACTTCACTGGACAATGTAGTGCTCCACAATCTTTAAACATTGACTAGATAGCTAGATTCCCCAGATTTATTTTGTATTCAACTCCACTGAAACTATTGTCTAAATATTTCCATTTACCATCTCAAAGTCATTATTAGGAAAACTTATATAGAAAATATTTTCACAGTAAGTCTTTAAGTGGAGTAGACTTTCCCAAACAGATATTGGCTGATATTTTCATCTTGGCAATAACACTACTCTTTGCTTAAAACTCACCGGAAATTTTGAATAGATTAGTGTATAAGTTAGCCTACATTACATGACTAGTCACCCTAACACTCAGTGACTTCAAACGCCAACCATTTACTTGGCCATGATACTATGGGCTGACAATTTGTGTTGGGCTCAGGTGGGTGTTCCTTCTGGTCTTGCCTGTGCTCCCTCCTGTGTTCTGCAGTCAGCTGTGGGTTGGCTAGATTGACTAGTCTAGGATGGTCACCTGGATTCTCATCTCTCAGCAGGGTAGCATGGGATTATTGTCATGGTTGTATTAGGGTTCTGAGAGAGAAAAGAAGAATTGCCTTTTAAAACCTAGGCTTGGAAAAGCCACCCAGGATTGGTTTTGATAGATTCTATAAACAAAGCAATTCCTAAGTTCATTTCAGAGTCAAAGGTGAAAGGAGGATCTGTGAAGTCACATGGCACATATTGTGGCTAACTGTTTCAGTGGGTTTCAGAGGTCTGTCTCTATAGCTCTGGGTGCCAGTGGAGGCAGAACATAGTGGCAGAAAAAC
Organism: Marmota monax; assembly: GCF_021218885.2. Lineage (NCBI taxonomy): Eukaryota > Metazoa > Chordata > Mammalia > Rodentia > Sciuridae > Marmota > Marmota monax. The sequence goes on along the minus strand of NW_026695222.1, from coordinate 4,156,612 downwards.
ATAGTGAAGGAAAGCTGCTCAGTTCCTGGTATCCAGAAAACAGATAGAAGGAGTAAGCAGCCAGAGACTAGATATAGTCCCCCAAGTTATGACTCCAGTGTCCTACTTTTTCCTGTCACACCAACCTGCCTACAGTTATTAACCAGTAGGTCCATTCAACTTACAAAACCATCAAATGGATTAATCCACTGACAAGGTAACAATGATAATCATTGGCTAAAAATCTCCATCTCTGAAACCTACTGTGTTAGGGATCATGTTTTCAAACCATGAGTTTTTAGGGGAACATTCTAGATACAATGACTGTATATTAGGGGCTCCCAGAACCACTCCTAGTCTTATTGATTTGCTAAGAGGACTCAGACTTAGCACACAGTCATATGCATGGCTGATATTTATCACTGTGAAAGGATAAAAAATACAAAATAATCAATGGAAGAGGTGTATGGAGCCAAGCCTGGAGAAAACCAGGCACACGCTTTTAGGGGTCCTCTCCCAGTTAATGCACATAGGATGTGATTGACCTCGGTAACACTGGATTGTGCCAATGCATGTGAAATGCTGTCTACCAGGGAAGCAACAGAGACTCAATGCCTGAGGATTTGACTCACTTCTAGTCACATAGAAATCTTCTGCTTATTCTACACCAAAGTTTCACACTGTACATAGAAACCAGAGGTTCTGCAGAACCCATAATGTTTGTATAAACAGTTCAAGCACAGTAAGTCATTCTTAGCAGGCATAGTGGGAACTTCATTAAATCCAATTTCCCAAATTCCTACCAAGGGTGCTGCGGTAAACCTTTTCTGTTTAGGTGTTATCATCTAATTTTGCAGAAAGTGAAATGGGTGCTCAGAGTCCAGAGGAGTGACTGGCAGAATTGAAGTCTCAGAACCTCAAAGCACATGCCTTTAGTCATAGGGCAATGTATCACTGCACTGTACTTATCTTCTCTGCCAGACACACCATCCTTTCCTTCCTATGCAATCTTGTGGGAATTAATGATGGGTGCTAATAAAGTCAACTCTGCGAATCTAGGTCTCTCATGAAAGACCCCTTTTAAGACATTACAAATTGTGTCACTGAGCTGGTAAGGCAAAGGGACCGCTTTATGCTGCAGGGAGGCTGGACAACCCCTCACAAAGAATAAAAGTAGATCCTGTGATTTAACATCCATGGAGCCAATTATGGCATATGTCATCATGCTTCTGAAATCCAGCAGACTGATGTGCAGCAAAATTGGGTAGACATATTTCACTGGAGAAAACTTGCCATAGATTTAAAATTAGGCCTTTCATTATGAAACACACATGTGAATATTTGCTTGCTAACCTGTCTATACATTAACTAAATGTGTTCCAGGAAGCATCAGTTCTTTGAAAGGTAAATCTGAGGAGCATGTGGTAAGAAACTGATTCTTCAGTCCCCATCTAAGACTGCTAAGCAAAGGGTTCCCTTTGGGGAGTTTGCATGGTTTTGTAATTTTAACATATAGATAAGAAGATAGCAGAAAAACCCTAGAATCCTTGTTTCTGAAAGATGCTTTCAAAACTAGGAGCAACCATGGCTCTTATGGACTGTTTTGGTCATATTTCTCTATCATCAAAAGAGTGTTCGGTAAAAGTCTTGGAAAGAGACAGAGGGAATCCATATCCTAAGACGTCAACACCCTGCTTCTACACTGACAAATTCATGGTTATCTCAGTTCTCAACCAGTCTTCAATGACAGTCCAGCAACTTGGCCCTATTTTTTAGCAGTTTGTCTTACCTTAAGCACATGGCCAAATTATGTGTATATTGTCATATCAATTTTAGATATATCTATCCTTTTATTTTAAGCTTTGGTAGATCAGAATCTAGTTTATTACCAAAATAATTACCACGACTATTTTTCAAGATTTTTTTAAAAAATTTTGCTTCTTTTTGTTCATATCAACAAAACATCCTTATGTTTTGTGATTTTTCTATTGCCATACTACCACCCCCTTCCCTCACCCCAGGTTCTGTGCTCTGTGAGTTGGTGAAGGATTTCTGTGGCTCTATCAATTACACTTTCCCTACTTTTAGTTTCTCCTTGAATTTGGCAAGTAGGAGGTACTGGGAAGATGGAAAAAGAGCCTGGGTATTTATTCCTCTGGTTTTCTCAATGTTTGGCCCAAATTTCAATACCTACAGCTTCTATAGGGGTAACCTCTTCTCCTGTTCTTACTGGGCTGCAGGTCCCTGAAAGACTAGATGTGGTAGGTTTTCATGCTGTTTCTAGTATATGAGTGCTTCTTCATGCCTTATGGATTCTCAGGGCCTTGTTCTTGGGTTCTGGGGCAACCCACCTAGGAGTATGCATTGTTTTCTGCTAGGGCAATGAATGGTATGGTGGCATGTTTATGGGGCTTTTATGTTCTCCACAGGATTCATCTGAATGCCATAGAGACCAGACTTGTCCTCCTGAACCCACTACCTATCTGTTAGCCATTGGGAGGCCTCCCCCACTTCTTGTGTTTACTCTCTCAGGACCTGTTTCAAAGAATATTCATTTCTTTTTTGTTGCCATGTTTTTCCCCTTGGGCATAAAGCTTGATTTTTTTAAAAAAATCAAGATGGGAATTCTGTTAAATAATTTTATTTATGAAATTATCCCAGAGAGTAAAGATAAAATGATTTTACTAAATAATTTCATTGATTCTTAGGCAGACCAATTTCACATTTAATATGACACTGTGAATGAAATCATGAGCCCAGACTGTGTGAATCTGACACCAAGTTCTATTACACCTACCAATTCTGCAATTTTATGCAAATTGTTATGCCTCTGTTTTGCCTTGGTATACTCATTTTAAAAAGGGGAATAGCATTCATAACCTTCCTCAGTGGGTTGCTGTGAAAAATCAATGAAAACAGATGAGAAAAGAGGCTTCAGTCTACCCTTGGATCAAGGCAAGGGCTCAAGTTTCACTACACTTTGTACTGTGAACTGGAATTGGTTTATTGGTTAATGGAATAGGAAGCACTCACAGAGAGTTTGTAGGAACCCTACCCTAAGCCAGGTCCAGTTAGTGGCTGAAGTCTAACCAACACATCAGGCAGCTGGTCAGAAGGAGAGCAGCATTTGCTCAACCCTTATTTCAAATGAAGCAGGCTTTGTCAATTTAACCTTTATCAACTCAATCATTTGTGGCATTACTGTTGGTCCCTACCACAGCAGTATTTTCAGACATGGCATGGATGGTGGTGATGGTTGCAAAACAACATGCGTACAAGGAACTGTATACTTAAAAGTGATTAAAACGGTAAATGTTGTGAATACTTCATAGTAATAATAATAGATGATGTTGTGGATATGCCCCAGGAGCTTTGCCTGTCTAGGAGGAAGTGGTTAGCCTAGAGGGGCTGTGTCGAAGATTGAGTGGGTCAGGGACAAGATAGACAGAGTTGGAGGCTATTTATGAGACAATTTTTTGGGTTATATTCCCCCTCAACATCTCAAACAGTGTTGATGTAATAAAGTTGATCTCAAATGTTTTGCTGATAACTAATTAGGATATGCTTTCAAGTCCTACAGCAGAAGTGAGGCGTTAACAGAATGATTAAGGTTCTTAGCCATAGAGACAGCAGGGGATATACAAAGAAGACCATAGGATTAAAGAATGTTGCCTGTAATGTACACCTTAGCAGTCAGTCTTCTCCCATTGACTGTCTCATAAAGAGATTTTTTTTCCTTTTCTTAACCTCAAATTCATCTTGAAGAACTTGGCAAATGTACTAATGGATATTTAAGTACTTCAGAAATACCTACCTGTGTCTAGATAATGTAGGTTTAATAACTGACCTCTCATAGGTAGAAGAAAAACAACTGTTTCAGAAATTGTATTGCAGAGGGGATGGGGCTAACCACACATCCTCCTGTAGAGATGCCACTGTATAGATATGCATTCATCATAACCCCAGAATTAGGAACAAAAACTGCACCAGGCTTTCAGATATGCTGCTTTTAGGGAAAATATAATATGAATCACATATTTGGGATTCTGTGGAAAATATTAAAAATTAGGAATTAGTTCACAATATAATAAAAAATAAAGTTATTTTCTAGGAAAATGTCTTATTGGGTGTGAAAGATGCTCTAAATGACATGGTTCCCCCTTTGTGGTACTACATACATGCTACAGTCACTGTGGGTCGGCTGGATATTTCCCACTTCAGAAAAACTGCATATTGACTCAGTAAAAAAATTACTCTCATACTTGCACTCCACTGTCATTACATAGACATCCAAGATCCATGTGCTCTGTGCTCTGCACCTACTTTCTGACTCAAGTCCTAATGCAGCCTCTACCTAACCTCTCAAGGGCTGTTGTTCTCTGTCTTCTTTTGTGGAGATGACTTGCTTCCAATCTCCTTTCTTTGGTTGTAAACTCAGCCTTTCCCCAGATTGTTTCTTATTTGTCCTTCTCTATTTGTAAATATCTCAGACCCTTTGCTCTGATCAAGATATTTGGTTCTTACTTATCTGCTGGTTCCTTCTTATCCAAGCTGATTCTGTGCTGGCTCTGTGATGTGCCCACAGGTAGATTTAGCACATCCCTGCACTATACTCCACACACTCTGGACTCTCCACGTTGCAAGACCTTTCTCATCTAACACAACTTCGCACCTCATTCTTCTCATTTTTCTGCCATTCAACACCCAAGACTGACAAAAGGCATGCTTTGAAGATGACATATTTAAATTCTGATAATTTTTACATTGAGAGAGAAAAAAGACGACATTGAAAAAAGGAAATCATGAAATTTTTAGAGTAGTATAAACATAGTAGACACTTAAAAATACCTTTGAAGAAATGTGTTATGTTACAATCAAAAGCTTCTATAGAACCACATTTTATAAGAATAGTATGTAATCTAGAAAATCATAATAGTATTAGCTTATTTCTTCCTTACACCAAAGATCCAAAATATGGAGAAATAGTTCAGACTTTCCTCCTAAGTTCTGGATTTTTGCAGTTGGATCTCAAAACTCAAATCATATTCTTCCCACTTCTTCTACACGTTCCTTTTACCCATATCCCAAACCTCACAGCACAACTTATCAAGTTGCTGAATCCAGTTCTGGGGGTCCACTTTGATTTTTCCACCTCACTCATCCTGCAGATATAATAATCACCAATTCCTATTCATTCTGCCAATGTCTACTACATCTGCACATCTCATGGCAGCCCACTGCATTAGCTTCTTTCTGCTGCTGTAACAAATTACCATAAACTTAGCAGATTAGACTAATTTATCTCATAGTTATGGAGGTCAAGTGTCTGAAATGAGTCTCACTGGGTGGCAGTCAAGGTGTTTGCAGGTTGTGTCCCTTTCTGGAGGACCTAGGGGTAAATCCACATCTTTGCCTTTTTCAACTTCCAGTGGTCACTTGTGGTCCTTGGCTCTTAGAATCTGACTGTGAATTCAAAGCCAGCAGCATTGCACCTGTCTGCCTGTTTTTCCATCGCATGCGTTTTCCTATGTCTCTTCTCTTCTGCTTTTAAGGATGCTTGTGATTATATAGGGCTTAACTGGATTATCTCCCAATTTTATTGACAACTTATTAGCAATGGCAGTTTCATCTGCAACCTCTGTTCCCTTTGCAATTCGTGTAACACATCCACAGCTACCAGGATTAGGACATGGACATCCATGGGGACATGATTCTGCCTACTGTGCACACCACTGTCACTAGACTATCTGTGCCACCATCATTCCTCCCCCAACTACTACAAACTCATCTAGCTTTCTAAACATTTCCCCTTCCAAACAGTTCTCCACCAATCTTCCTAAAATGTAAATCCATGTCATACTGTTTCTCCTAACCCTTTTCTATGATTTCCCGTTGACCTAACAACAAAACTGAAATCCTTATCTGAGCTCCCAAGGCTTTCTGAGGTCTACTCCTTGGTACATTTATAACTGCCTAAGTGCCTTCTCCTCATTATTATCATAACTTACTAACTTTCTTTACCTTAAAGCTACCCTTATAGTTCCTCTCATTTCTGCCTCCCTCTTTCCCAGTCCCTCGCCCCATCTCAGCTCTCAATCTAAGTCTTCATTCTGGTCTCAGATTAATTGTCACTTCTTCTGGAAGGCAACCTGTGAATCTCAGCAGACCCTTCTTCTTAAGTTCCACTCTAGCTCCTTATAGAAATATGGTGCTACAAAAAAAGAGATTACTTCAAATTCTACAGACGTAATGCATGACATAATGCCAGTTGTGGACAGTTGAAACAATACAGTGTCATACAGAAGAAAAGCTAAATGTCTACTGCTATATTGTTCTCATCACAAAATCCCCAGTCTAGACTTTTTTTCTGTTTATTTTTCCTGCTTGCCCACAACCTAAATATTCATATATGAATATGATCACATTATGGACATTGTGTGGTATTTGGTTTATGTGTCATTTAACCTATTTTGCCTGTTATGTTTAAACGAACAACAACAACGAAAAAATACCAAGAAAGCAAATATTGGCTAACGTATCATATCAGTATACATGGTATCAGTTCTTGCTTTTTAAAAAATTCTCCATAGCATTTTATGAAATAGAATGTATAAACAATACATCTACAGATTCCTTTATTGATTAACATTTAAGTTTTTTAAACTCTTACAAATAACACTCCAGCAAGATTCCCAGGGCACATATCATTCTGTACAATATAAGTAGTAGCCTGGACTGTTAGATATGGAAATACTAGTTAATCAAGGCATCTTAAGAAAATGCCATGAACTATGTGGCTTAAACAGGACAATTTTTTTTTTCTGGAGGCTAGAAGTCTGGGATTGAGGTGTAAGCTGTGTTGGTGTTTTCTAAGGCCTCTCTCCTTGTTTTATAGATGTCATGTTCTTCCTGTGTCTTCATAGTGACTACCCTTGGTATGGGATGGAGTTCCAGTTCCTGTTCTTGGAAGACATCAGTCATACTGGATTGGGGCCCACATTAATGGCCCCATTTTAATGAAATAGCCTTTGTAGTCTCCATGCCCCTAATATAACCTCTCATTATGAGTTCTTGGTGGTTAGAATTTTAACACAGGAATATTAAATACAGAAACACACATACAGGCAAGCTGATTTTCAGAAAACCTAGATAATTTATCTTTCATAGCAACATTGTTGAAAAGCAAACTTGGTCTTCTCTGGCAATTCATTAGTCCCTTAAATAGATGTCCACTTTATCTGTGTCTGGCAAAGGGCAGGTGATCAATAAATATGTGTGGAATAAATATTTATTGGGACAAAATATTTCTTTGATAAAGCCAATCTGTGGCTTAACCAGATTGACTTTATAAACAAATTATTTTTGATTCACAAGTCATACTTATCTATATTTTAATGGGGTAGAGGGTGTATACAGTGTGGCATGTAAAAGTTAAGCTAATTAGTGTTATCTATTGCTTTATTTACCTATAATTTTTATAGTGACACATTTGAAATTCACTCAGTTATTTCAAAATTTAGAGTATACCATTATTGACTACAGTCACCCTATTATCCAACAGATCTCTAACCCTATTCCTGTGGTCTCTCTGAAACTTTATACCTTTGCAGCTTTAACATGGTGAGATAAGCAGCATGGAACAGTCATGGGTCTGAATTTATGCAACAAGCTCTGTTTCTCAGAAGCAGATGAATATAGGCAGATTGACAGACAGGCAACCTGAGCCTTAAACCTTTTAATTTTATTTATGTATTTATTTTATGGTCTGGGGATTGAAGCCACTGGTGCTCTGCTACTGAGCTATACCCCTAACCCTTTTTATCTATGTTTTTCAGTTTGGAGGCAGGGTCTTGCTACACTGCCCAGGCTGGCCTTCAAAGTGGTTGGGATTACAAGCATGTGCCAACATGCTGGCCCCTCACCTGTCTTCATTACTCCTTCAAAAGTGTTTATTAAGTACTTACTATGTGCAAAGCTCTGTAGGCAAAGCAGTGATGGGTGAGTCCTTATGGAGTAAAGGGGACAGAGACAAGCACAGTGAATCCTGGAGTCAGGTTTCAGTGTTCAAGTCCTAGCTGTGCCACTCACAGGGGCAAATGACTTAATGTCTTCATGTCATGGTGTCTCATCCATAAAGAGAAGCTAATAACTAGCATCTGTGTTAAGGATTAAAAAACTAGTACTTTTAAAGTATATAAAACACTGCTTGGCAGAGAATAAGAATTCAATAATATCAGATATTGATATTAGAAAAGAAAAATAAAATATTACAGAAACAACTCTCCTTATACTATCTTTGCAACCTCCTGTGAATCTACAATTCAAAGAAAAATGTATGGGTATGTGCAGTTGTACTTTTCCCTCACAGTGTATCTGCCACATTTACTTATATGACTTCAAAAGAAGGAATCTGGCATGTATGATGTGTGCATATAGGTCTGTGACACTCATCACATGTATAGATTAGTGTAACCACCAGCACAATCAAGAAGCAGAACTGCTCCATCACTGTGACGATTTCCCCCATGCTCTTTACAGTCAGATCTGCTCCATTCACTCCACCATCCCCAAACCTCATAACCAGTAAACTCTTTTCTCTCTCTACTAACTTTTGAGATTATAATATGTATACAGTGTATGGGCCTTTCAGATTATTTCCTTCCAATTAGCAAAATATCCTTAAGATCCACCCTGTGTTTACATGTATCAATAGTTTATTCTTTTTTATTGCTAAGTAATATTTTGTGGCACAACTGTTTTTAACCATTTGCCTACTTTTGTAGTTTCTAGTTCTGGGCAATTACAAATTACACTGACATGAATAATGCTTTAGAGGTTTTTCTGTGGTGGTAGGTATTACTAATTTTTAAATACTGATTATGTATTGAAATTATACAATTATGAATAAAATAAAATATGTAATTAAAATTAATTGCAAGCCTGGGTACATGTAGACACCCCTGTAATCCCATTTGCTTCAGAGGCTGAGGCAGGAGGATCATAATTTCAAAGCCAACCTCAACAATTTAGGGAAGTCCTCAGCACCTTAGGGACACCCTATCTTAAAAAATAAAAAAGGGGCCTGGGATGTAGCTCCTTGGTGAGAAGCCCCTGGATTCAATTGCTGGTAAGAAAGAAGTGGGGGAAGAAAATTAATTTCATCTCTTTCCCATTTTATTTATTTACGTTTTATGAGTATGTTTTATTCTTTACTTGTTCCCTTTAGTTATACATGACAGTATACTTTGCCATATTTATACAAACGTGGAGTCCATCTTATTCCCATTAGCATCCCGGTCTTGGTTGTACATGATGTAGATATTCACTGCAATAAATTTATATATGTACTTAGGGAAGTTACAACCACTAGAGTATTTAGAGTTCAATGTGTACTTTACCCTTATATGGGATAACACTGTGATAGACTCAATTTGATGAGAATAACACTGTGCTTACTTGTGGCATAGATACCATGGAAAGATGATATATACTCAGCTACTATGAACAAGAAGGTGCAGATGTGACAAAGTGTGAGACAGAGAATTCTAGAAAAAGGAAAAAAAAAGATTAAAGATCAAGGACTTGCCTTGTGTAAGTAACTGAAGCATCATGATCTTGTGTGGCTGAAGCGGTGTCTGAATTATGGTCCTTGAGCTGTCCAGCAACAGAGGCGATACCTCTTCTGGGAGTGCTGTGTGTGAAGACTGCCCAGTTACTATGATGACACCCTGTTCCCAAGGAGGTTCTATGACAGCCATGGAATGATCAGGACCTGACCTAGAATTCAAATGCCAACTGCCCAGTGGTAGGGATTTGTGGGCATAGGCTGATAATAATAACTGGGCTGTTAGTATCTGACCTTGGTTCTGTTTCCTTTGAAGAAACACTCTCACAATAAACCCTTTTGATTATTAAATATATAATAATCATGCTGAGCTTTTTGGGGGTCACTATCTCCCTAAAAGCCCCAGCTTTTTCTCTATTTGTGTGTCTGTCTTTTCTTCATGCCCTTATTTCCCCTTATCCAGTACCTGAATTGACTGAAGTACAGATTGCAGCATGATAGTGCTTCAGTGGAGAATGGAGTGGTCTACAATCTTCAAACACTGTCTAGATAGCTAGATTCTCCAGTTTTATGTTGTATTCAGCTTCACAGAAACTTTGTCCAAATATTTCCATCTATCCTCTCAATGTCATGATGAGGAAAACTTATTATTGAAAATATAATCTTTAAGTGGAGTAGATGTTCACAAATAGATATTGGCCTATATTTTCATCTTGGTAATAACACTGCTCTTTGTCTGCTTAAACTCACTGGAAATTTTGAATAGATTAGTGCATATGTTTTCCTATATTACATGACTAGTCACCCTAAAACTTAGTGATTTCAAATGATAGCTATTTATTTGGAGTGATACTATAGACTGACAATTTGTGTTGGGCTCAGGTGGGTGATCCTTCTGGTCTTGCCTGTGCTCCCTCCTGTGTTCTGCAGTCAGCTGTGGGTTGGCTAGAGACTGACTAGTCTAGGATGGTCACATGGATTCTCATCTCTCAGCAGGGTAGCATGGTACTATTGTCATGGTTGTGTTAGGGTTCTGAGAGAGAAAAGAAGAATTGCCTTTTAAAACCTAGGCTTGGAAAATCCACCCAGGATTGGTTCTGCTAGATTCTATAACCAAAGCCAGTCCTAAGTTCATTTAAGAGTTAAAAGTTTGAAAAATAAGTCAATCTCTTCAAGGAAGGATCTGTGAAGTAACATGGCACATAGTGGGGCTAACTGTTTCAGTGGGTTTCAGAGGTCTCAATCCATGGTTGGCTTTCTCTATTGTTCTTGGCTCAAGTTGAGGCAGAAAATAATGGCAGAAGAACATGGTGGAGGTAAGCAGCTCAGCTTCTGATAGCCAGTACATGGACAGGTGGAGGAAGGGGGCATAGACTAGATATAGTCCCCAAATATACATCTCCAGTGTCCTACTTTCTCCTGTTACACCAACCTGCCTAGAGTTATTAATCAGTAAGTCCACTTAAATTATTAACTCAAAAAATGGATTAATCCAATGACAAGGTAACAATGCTAATGAGTACCTAAAAATATCTACCTTTGAACTTCCCATATTGGGGATCATGCTTTCGAAACATTAGTTTTTTTGGAAACATTCCTGATACAATAACCCTATGGTAGGGATTCCCAAGACCATTTCTAATTTTGTTCGTATGCTGAGAGGACTCAGACTTAACATGCAGTCATGTGTGGCTGTGATTTATCACAGTGAAAGGAAAAAAATCAGCAGGGAAGAGGTATACAGGGTCAAGTCCAAAGGAAACCAAGTACAATGTTTCAGGGGTCCTCTTCCAGTGGACTACAGGATGTGACTGATCTCTTTTACAGTGGACTGTGACTATGCATGTGAAATGCTGTCTACTAGGAATGCCACAGAGATTCAATGCCTGAGGATTTGACTCACTTCTAGTCACATAGATATCTTCTGCTTAATCTCCACCAAAGTTTCACCCTCCAGATGGAAACCAGGTTTCTTCAAAAACCATACTGTCTGCATAAAGAGTTCAAGCACAGTGATCCATTCTTAGCAGTGGGAACCTCCCAAATCCAAGTTTCCAAATTCCAACCAAGGGTGCTACTAGTAAGTCATTTCTGTATAGGTGGTATCGTCTAATTTTACAGAAAAGGAAATGGATGCTCAGAGTTCACATGAGAGGCTGGCAGAACTGGAGCCTCAAAATCTCAAAGCACATGCTTTTAATTATGGGGCAATATATCACTGCACTCTGCTTACCTTCTCTGCCAGAGACATGGTCCTGCCCTTCCTAGGGAATCTTGTGGGAATAAACAATGGGTGCTAATAAAGCTAACTATGAGATTCTGTCTCTCGTGAAAGACCCATTTTAAGACATTACAAATTGTGTTACTGAGCTTGTGTGGCTAGTGAACCACTTATACTGAAGGGAGGCTGGACAACCCCTCACAGAGTATAAAAAAAGATCCTGTGATTTAGCATCCATGAAGCCAAGTGCATGGCATATGTATCCTGCTTCTGAGATCCTGAAGACTGATGTGCAGCACAATTAGGTAGACATATTTCACTATACAAAACTCATCATAGGTTTAAAATTAGGCCTTTCAAGAATTAATGTCAAGATTTTCCTCAGCATTTTTTTTCATTATTATACACACATGTGAATATTTGCTTGCTAATCTGACTATATACATTAACCAAATGTATTTCTGGAAACACCAGTTATTTAAAAGGTAAATTTGAGAGGCATGTGGTAGGGAACTGAATCATCAGCCAAGATTTGAGATTGCTAAGCAATGGATTCCCTTGTGGGACTTCTCAAGGTCTTTGTTATTCCAATGTGTAGGTGAGGAAGAAGATAGTAGACAAACCCCAGAATCCTTATTTCTGAAAGATGCTTTCAAAACTTGAGAAACCATGGCTTTGATGGATTGTTTTGGTCACATTTCTCTCTAAAAAAAAAGTGTGTTGTAAAAGTCTTGGAAAGAGACAGGAGGAAATCCATATCCTAAGACATCAACACCCTGTTTTTATACTGACAACTTCATGGCTATCTCAGTTCTCAACCTGTCTTCAAGGACAGCCCAGCTCTTGGCCCTATTTTAGCAGGTTGTCTTACCTTAAGCACATGGCCAAATTATATGTATATTGTCATATCAATTTTAGATACCTCTATCCTTTTCTTCTAAGCTATACTAGATAAGAATCTAGTTTATTAACAAGTATCACCCCTATTTTTCCAGAATAAATATTTTTTTTGCTTGTTTTTGCTCATCTCAACATACCATCCTCAGCTTCTGTTCTCTGTGCCCTGATGAATGACTTCTGTGGCTCTGTCATTACAGCTTCCCCACTATTGTTTTCTACTCAAGTTTTCAAACTTGAGTTTGGCAGGTAGGAGGCACTGGGAAGGAGGAGAAAGAGGCTGGGTATTTATTCCTCTGGTTTTCTCAAAGCCTTGCCCAAATCTCAATCCCTACAGTTTCTGTTGGGGTGACACCTATTCTCCTGTTCTCACTTGGCTCCAGGACCCATCAGAGCTATGTGTGAGGAAGTTTTCCTGCTGTTTCTAGAATATGAGTGCTTCTGCATGCCTTACAGTATTTCAGTAACTTGTTCTCAGTTTATGGGCAATTCACTTTGGAGTATGTATTCTGTTTTCTGCTAGGGCAGTGAATGGTATGGTGGCATGTTTATGGGGCTTATGTTCTCCACAGGATTCATCTGAATGCCATAGAGACCAGACTTGTCCTCCTGAACCCACTACCTATCTGTTAGCCATTTGGAGGCCTCCCCCACTTCTTGTGTTTACTCTGTCTGGACCCTGTTTTAAAGTATATTCATTTCTTCTTGTTGCCATTCTTTTTCCCTTGGGCATAAAGCTTGAATTTTTTCAAAAAAGCAAGAAGGGAATTCTGTGAATCAATTTTATTTGTGAAATTATCATGAAGAGTAAGGATAAAATGATTTTATTAAATAATTTCATTGGTTCTTAGGCAGACCAATTTCACATATAATATGACACCATGGATGAAATCGTGACCTCAGACTTTTTGAATTTGACACCAAGCTCTATTACACTTACCAATTCTGTAATTTTATGCAAATTGCTATGCCTCTGTTGTACCTTGGTATGCTCATTTTAAAAATGGGAACAGCATTCATAACGTTCCTCAGTAGGTTGTTGTGAGAAGTCAATGAAAACAGATGAGAAAAGAGGCTTCAGATTACCCTTGGATCAAGGCAAGGGCTCAACTTTCACTACACTTTGTACTGTGAACTGGAATTGGTTTACTGGTTAATGGAATAGGAAGCACTCAGAAAGAATTTGTAGGAACCCTACCCTAAGCCAGGTCTAGTTAGTGGCTGAAGTCTAATCAACACATCAGGCAGCTGGTCAGAAGGAGAGCAGCATTTGCTCAACCCTATTTCAAATGAAGCAGGCTTTGGCAATTTAACCTTCATCAACTCAATCATTTGTGGCACTACTGTTGGTCCCTACCACAGCAGTATTTTCAGACAAATGGCATGGATGGTAGTGATGGTTGCACAAAGACCTGCATACAAGGAACTATATACTTGAAAGTGATTAAAATGGTAAATGTTATGAATACTTCATAGTAATAATAATAGATGATGTTGTGGATATGCCCCAGGAACTTTACCTGTATAGGAGGAAATGGTGAGACCAGAGGGGCTGTGTTAAAGATTGAGTGGGTCAGGGACAAGATGGGCAGAGCTGGAGTATATTTATGAGACATTTTTTTTTTTGTTACTATTCTCCCCCAACATCTCAAAGTGTTGATGTAATAAAGTTGATCTCAAACGTTTTGCTGATAACTAATTAGGATATGCTTTCAAGTCCTACAGCAGAAGTGAGGCGTTAACAGAATGATTAAGGTTCTTAGCCATAGAGACAGCAGGGGATATACAAAGAAGACCATAGGATTAAAGAATGTTGCCTGTAACCTACACCTTAGGAGTCAGTCTTCTCCCATTGACTGTCTCATAAAGAGTTTTTTTTTTCTTTTCTTAGCCTCAAATTCATCTCGAAGAACCACACATCTTCCTGTAGAGATGTCACTGTATAGATATGCATTTATCATAACCTCAGAATCAGGAACAAAAACTGCACAGACTTTCAGCTATGCTGCTTTTAGGGAAAATGTAACATGAATTACATACATATTTGTGATTTAGTGGAAAATACAAGAATATAAAAATTTGGAACAGGTTCATAGTATAATAAAAAATAAAGTTGTTTTCTAGAAAAAAATTTATTAGGTATGAATGATGCTGTAAATGACATGGTTTCCCCTTTGTAGGACTATATTCATGGGACAATCACTGTGGGTCTGCTGAGTACTTCCCACTTCAGAAAAACTGCATATTGACTCAGCAAAAAAAAAAAAAAATTACTCTCGTACTTGCACTTCATTACCATTACACAGACAGCCATGATCCATCTGTTGTGTGCTCTGCACCTACTTTCTGACCCAAGTCCTAACCCAGCCTATACCTATCCTCCCAACTGCTGGTGTTACTTTTCTTCTTTTCTGTAGCTGACTTGACCCAATCTCCATCCTTTGGCTGTGAACTTAGCTTTTCTCCAACCTTGTTTCTTTTTTTACCCTCCCCTGCATTATGAATTTTAGACCCTTTGCTCTGAACAAGAGATTTGGTTCTTTCTTATCTGCTGGTTTCTTCTCATCTAAGCTCTTTAATTCTGTGCTGATTCTGTGATGTGCCCACAGGTGGATTTAGCACATCCCTGCACCACATTCCTCACTCTCTAGACTCTCCACATTGCAAGACCTTTCTCATCTAACACAAGTTCTCACACTGACTGCACCTCATTCTTCTCATTTTTCTGTGATTCAACTCCTAGCCTGAAAAAAGACATGCTTTGAAGATGCCATATTTAAATTCTGAAGTTTTACACTTTCCAGAATGGGAACATTGAAAAAGAAAAAATAAAATAGTGAAAAAAGTAAATCATGTATTCTAGAGTAGTATCAATATAGTAGACAGCTATGAAATACCTTCAGAGAAATGTGTTAAATGCTACAATCAAAAGGTGTCCTACAAGAATAGTATATAACCTAAAACCTCATAATAGTATTAGATTATTTCTTCCTTACACTTCCTTCTCTGAAATAAGGAGAAACAGTCGAGACTTTCCTATTTATCTCTAGATTTTTGCAGTTTCATCTCAAAACTCAAATTATGGTCTTCCCAATTGTTCTACATATTCCTTTTATGCATATCTCAAACCACATACTGCAATCTGTCAAGTTGCTGAATCCATTTTGGGCATCAACTTTGATTTTTCCATCCCACTCATCCTGCAAATACTAAATAATGAATTCCTATTCATTCTGCCCAATGTCTACTACATCTGCACATCTCATGGCAGCCCCACTGCATTAGCTTCTTTCTGCTGCTGTAACAAATTACCATAAACTTAGCAGATTACACTAACTTATAGTTATGGAGGTCAAGTATCTTTTTCCATCGCATGCGTTTTCCTATGTCTCTTCTCTTCTAATTTTAAGGATGCTTGTGATTGTATAGGGCTTAACTGGATTACCTCCCAATTTTATTGACAACTTATTAGCAATGGCAGTTTCATCTGCAGCCTCAGTTCCCCTTTGCAATTCATGTGACACATCCACAGCAACCAAGACTAGGACATGGACATACATGGGGACATGATTTTGCCTACTGCACACACCACTGTCACTAGACTATCTGTGCCACCATCATTTCTCCCCCAACTACTACAAACTCATCTGAGTTACTAAACTTGTCCCCTTCCAAAGGGTTCTCCACCAATCTTCCTAAAATGTAAACCTGTGTCACACTGTTTCTCCTAACCCTATTCTATGATTTCCCATTGACCTAACGAAAAAACTGAAATCCTTATCTGAGCTCCCAAGGCTTTCTGAGGTCCACTGGTTGGTACATTTCTAAACGTATTGCCTAAATCCCTTCTCCCCATTATTATCATAACTAACTAACCTTCTTTACCTTAAAGCCACCTCCATGATTCCTCTCACTTCTGCCTCCCTCTGTCCCGGTCCCCCCACCCCATCTCAGCTCTCACCCTATGTTTCCATTCTGGTCTCAGATTAAGTGTCACTTCTTCTGGAAGGCAACCTGTGAATCTCAGCAGACCCTTCTTCTTAGGTTCCACTAGAGCTCTTCATATAACTATGGTGCTACAGAAAAAGAAATTATTTCAAATTCTACAGAAGTAATGCATGACATAATGCCAGTTGTGGACAGTTAAACAATACAAAGGCATACAGAAAAAGAGCTAAACATCCATTGCTATGTGATTCCCATCACAAAATCCTAAGCCTGGACTTTTTTTCTGTTTATTTTTTCTTCCTGCACACAACCTGAGTTTTCATACATGAGTTTTCATATATGGCCACGTTATGGACACTTTGGGGGGTTTCCTTTAGGTGTCATCTAACCTATTTTGCCTGTTATGTTAAAATGAACAACAACAAAAAAAAATCAAGAAGCAAATATTGGCTATATATAATATCAGCACACTATTATCAATACTTGCTTTTTAAAAAATCTCTGTAGAGTTAATAACTAGAATCAACAAATGGGACTTACTCAAACTAAAAAGTTTTTTCTCAGCAAAAGAAACAATAAGAGAGGTAAATAGGGAGCCTACATCCTGGGAACAAATCTTTACTCCTCACACTTCAGATAGAGCCCTAATATCCAGAGTATACAAAGAACTCAAAAAATTAAACAATAAGAAAACGAATAACCCAATCAACAAATAGGCCAAGGATCTGAACAGACACTTCTCAGAGGAGGACATACAATCAATCAACCAGTACATGAAAAAATGCTCACCATCTCCAGCAGTCAGAGAAATGCAAGTCAAAACCACCCTAAGATACCATCTCACTCCAGTAAGATTGGCAGCCATTATGAAGTCAAACAACAACAAGTGCTGGCGAGGATGTGGGGAAAAGGGTACACTTGTACATTGCTGGTGGGACTGCAAATTGGTGCAGCCAATTTGGAAAGCAGTATGGAGATTTCTTGGAAAGCTGGGAATGGAACCACCATTTGACCCAGCTATTCCCCTTCTCGGTCTATTCCCTAAAGACCTAAAAAGAGCATGCTACAGGGACACTGCTACATCGATGTTCATAGCAGCACAATTCACAATAGCAAGACTGTGGAACCAACCTAGATGCCCTTCAATAGATGAATGGATAAAAAAAAATGTGGCATTTATACACAATGGAGTATTACTCTGCATTAAAAAATGACAAAATCATAGAATTTGCAGGGAAATGGATGGCCTTAGAACAGATTATGCTAAGTGAAGCTAGCCAATCCCTAAAAAACAAATGCCAAATGTTTTCTTTGATATAAGGAGAGTAACTAAGAACAGAGTTGGGAGGAAGAGCATGATAAGAAGATTAACACTAAACAGGGGTGAGAGGTGGGAGGGAAAAGGAAAGAGAAGGGAAATTGCATGGAAATGGAAGGAGACCCTCATAGTTATACAAAATTACATACAAGAGGAAGTGAGGGGAAAGGGGGGAAAAAACAAGGGGGAGAAATGAATTACAGTAGATAGGGTAGAGAGAGAAGATGGGAGGGGAGGGGATGGGGGATAGTAGAGGATAGGAAAGGCAGCAGAATACAACAGACACTAGTATAGCAATATGTAAAACAGTGGATGTGTAACCGATGTGATGCTGCAATCTGTATCTGGGGTAAAAATGGGAGTTCATAACCCACTTGAATCAAAGTGTGAAATATGATTTGTCAAGAACTATGTAATGTTTTGAACAACCAACAATAAAATTAAAGAAAAAAATAAAAAAATAAAAAATCTCTGTAGCATTTCATAAATCAAATATATTATAATTTACCTACTGATTCCTTTATTCATTGACATTAAAAAACATTTTTTGAACTCTTATGAACAACACTCCAATGAGTCTCCTAGGCCACATAAAGTTCTGTAAAAATACAAGCAGTAGTCTGGACTGTCAGATATGGAAATTGTAGGTAATAGGGACATCTTAAGAAAGTATATCATATATATATGATAAAAGGAGATATATATATTGGCAAACTGATTTTCAGAAAACCTTGATCATTTATCTTTCCTATCCACATTGTTGGAAAGCAAACTTGGTCTTCCCTGACAATTCATGAGTCCCTTAAATAGATACCTACCTTATCTGTGTTTGGCAAAGGGCAGGTGATCAATAAATATGTGTGGGTAACATATTTATTGGGACAAAATATTTTCTTGATAAAGCCAATTTGTGGTTTAACCAGATTGATTTTATAAACAAATTGTTTTTGATTCACAAGTCATACTTATCTATATATTAATGGGGTATAAGGTGTATACAGTGTGGCACATAAAACTCAGGCTAATTAGTATATCTACTGCTTTGTTTAACTATCATTTTTATAGCGAGGCATTTGTAACTCACTCAGTCATTTCAACATTTATAGTACACTATTTTGACTACAAATACTACACTATTATCCAACAGATTTCCAACCCTATTCCTCTGGGCTCTCTGAAACTTTATACCTTTTGCAGCTTTAACATAGTGAGATAAGCAGCATGGAACAGTCATGGTCTGAATTCGTGCAACAAGCTCTGTTTCTCAGAAGCAGATAAACATATGGTTCATCTGGGGCAGACTGAGAGACAGGCAACCTGAGCCTTAAACCTTTTAATTTTATTCATGTATTTATTTTATGGTCTGGGGATTGAAGCCACTGGTGCTCTACTACGGAGATATACCCCTAACCCTTTATATCTATGTTTTTCAATTATGAGGCAGGGTCTTGCTACGTTGCCCAGGCTGGCCTTCAATTTGCAGTCCTGCTGCCTCAGCTTTTGGAGTGGTTGGGATTACAAGCATGTGCCAACATGCTGGCCCCTCACCTCTTTTCATTACTCCTTCAAAAGTGTTTATTAAGTACTTACTATGTACAAAGCTCTGTAAGCAAAGCAGTGATGGGTGAGTCCTTATGGAGTAAAGGGGACAGAGACAAGCACAGTGAATCCTGGAGTCAGGTTTCAGTGTTCAAGTCCTAGCTGTGCCACTCACAGGGGCAAATGACTTATTAATGTCTTCATGTCATGGTGTCTCATCCATAAAAGGAAGATAGTAACTAGCATCTATGTCAAAAGCTCATTGTAATATTCAATGTTTATACATAAAACACTGCCTGGCACTGAATAAGCATTCAGTAATTTCAGATACTGTTATTAGAAAAGAATAAACAAGATATTACAGAGATAACTCTCCTTATACTAACTTAGCAACCTCCTGTGAATCTACAATTCAAAGAAAAAATATATGGGTATGTGCAGTTGTATTTTTCCCTCACAGTGTATCTGCCACATTTATTTACATGACTTCAAAAGAAGGAATCTGGCATGTATGATGTGTGCATATAGGTCTGTGACACTCATCACATGTATAGATTAGTGTAACCACCAGCACAATCAAGAAGCAGAACTGCTCCATCACTGTGACGATTTCCCCCATGCTCTTTACAGTCAGATCTGCTCCATTCACTCCACCATCTCCAAACCTCATAACCAGTAAACTCTTTTCTCTCTCTACTAAATTTTGATTTTGAGATTGTTATATGTGTATAGTGTATGCACATTTCAGATTGGTTTTTTCCTTCAAATTAGCATAATCTCCTTAAGATCAAGCCCGTGGTTGCATGTATTGATAGTTTATTCCTTTTTATTGTTAAGTAATATAGCGTTGGAATTGTTTTTTTTTAGCCATTCACTTATTAAGGATTACTTGGATTGTTTCTAGTTCTTGACAATTACAAATAATGCTAACATGAATAATGCTGTAGAAGTTTTATAATTTTTAATAGGTTTTACTAATTTTTAAATACTGATTATATATTGAAATTGTACAGTTATGGATAAAGTGAAATATGTAACTAAAATTAACTGCAAGGCTGGGTGCATGTGGCACACTCCTGTAATCCCATTGGCTAGGGAGGGTGAGGCAGGAGGATCACAATTTCAAAGCCAGCCTCAATAATTTAGGGAAATCCTTAGAACCTTAGGGACACCCTATCTTAAAATAAAAAAATAAAAAAGGGGCCTGGGATGTAGCTCTTGCTGGTATGAAATTCAATCGCTGGTATGAAAGAGTAGAAAAATTAATTTCATCTCTTTCCCATTTTATTTATGTTTTATGAGTAAGTTCTATTCTTTATTTGTTCTCTTTAATTATACATGACAGTAGAGTAAATTTTGCTATATTTACACAAACATGGAGTCCATCTTAGTCCCATTAGCATCCAGTCTTGGTTGTACATGATGTGGATATTCACTGCAACGTATTTATATATGTAATTAGGTAAGTTACAACCACTAGAGTATTCAGAGTTCAATGTGTACTTTACACTTATATGGGATAACACTGACAGACTCAGTTTAAGGACAATAACTGTGTGCTTACTTGTGGTATAGATACCATGGAAAGATAATATATACTCAGCTACTATGAACAAGAAGGTGCAGGTGTGACAAAGTATGAGACAGAGAATTCTAGAAAAGGAAAAAAAAGGATTAAGGATCAAGGACTTGCCTTGTGTAAGAAACTGAAGCATCTTGATCTTGTGTGGCTCAAGTGGTGTCTCAATTATGGTCCTTGATCTGTCCAGCAACAGAGGCAGCGCCTCTTCTGGGAGTGCTCTGTGTGAAGGTGCCAGTTAAGACTGCCCAGTTGCTATGATGACACCCTGTTTCCAAGGAGGTTCTATAACAGCCATGGAATGATCAGCATTTGACCTAGAATTCAAATGCCAACTGCCCAGTGGTAGGGATTTTTGGGCACAGGGTGATAATAATAACTGGGCTGCTAGTATCTGACCTTCATTTTGTTTGCTTTAAAGGAATATTCTCACAATAAATCCTTTTCATGATTAAACCTATATAATAAACATGCTGATCTTGTTCTGGGTCACTATGTCCTTACCATGGATTAGTGATCCACTACCCCCCATCTTGTTTTCTATTTATATGTCTGTTTGCCTTTTCTTCATCCCCTCATCAAACTTCATCTGGTATGTGAATTAAGGGCTTTATAGGTCACCACACAATTTTGATTGGATAGAGAATGGAGTGCTGTGCAGTCTTTAAACACTGTCTAGATAGCTAGATTCTCCAGTTTTATATTCATCTCCACTGAAACCATTTTCCAAATAATTCCATCTACCCTCTCAAAGTAATGATTAGGAAAACTTAATATAGAAAATATATTCACAGTAAGTCTTTAAGTGTAGTAGACTTTCCCATCTCCACTGAAACCATTTTCCAAATAATTCCATCTACCCTCTCAAAGTAATGATTAGGAAAACTTAATATAGAAAATATATTCACAGTAAGTCTTTAAGTGTAGTAGACTTTCCCAGATATTGGCTGATATTTTCATCTTGACAATAATACTGCTCTGTGTTTGCTTAAAATTAACTGGAAATTTTGAGTATATTAGTGTATAAATTAGCCTACATTACATGACTAATCACCCTAACACTCAGTTACTTCATATGATGATCATTTATTTGGTCAGGATACTATGGGCTGACAATTGTGCTGGCTCAGGTGGGTGATTCTTCTGGTTTTGCCTGTGCTCCCTCCTGTGTTCTGCAATCAGCTGTGGGTGTCTAGAGACTGTCTACTCTAGGATGGCCACATGAATTCTCATCTCTCAGCAGAGTAGCATGGTATTATTATCATAGAGGTTTTGGTGTTCTGAGAGAGAGCAGAAGAATTGCTTTTTAAAACCTAGGCTTGGGAAAGCCACCCAGAATTGATTCTGCTGGATTTTATAACCAAAGCATGTCTTAAGTTCATTCCATAGTCAAAAGATTGAAAAATGAATCAATCTCTTTAAAGAAGAATATGCAAAGTCATATGGCACATAGTGTAGCCAACTGTTTCAGAGGGGTTCAGAGGTCTCAATCCATGGTTGGCTGTCTCTATTGCTCTTGGCTCGAGTTGAGGCAGAACATAATGATAGAAGAACATGGTGGAGGAAGGCTGTTCAGCTCCTGGTAGCCAGAAAATACAGTGAAGGAGGAAGAGGACAGAGGCTAGATGTAGATTCCAAAGACATGCCTCCATTGTCTTACTTTCTCCTCTCACAACAACCTGCCTACAGTTATTAGCCAGTAGGTACATTTAAATCATTAACCCATCAAATGGATCAATCCACTGACAAGGTAACAATGCCAATGAAAGCCTAAAAATCTCTACCTCTGAACCTTACTGCATTAGTGATCATGCTTTCAAAACATAAGTCTTTTGGGGAACATTCTAGATCTAAACCATAATACTCAGTATCAAGTAAAAAGTTTTCCAAAATCCCATATTGAATATAAAATATTTTACATATTTTTGCAAACAAAACTATGGGATACATTAGATATGTTACCACCTAAATTCCTAAACATCCTATGTGATTGAAAATAGGATTGTATGTGTGCGCATGCATGAGCAGCTAGCATTTAAAATTAGATCTTATATGATTCATAACTGAAAACATTCTCACACTTGCCAACATTAGAGATTGTTTAGTTTCCTTTATCTGTAAGAAGATAAAAAATTGATGCATAGGAATTTCACATGAGCAAAAGAAACTTATGTAGCCCTAATTTTGCTTTTTTTTTCTTTTAAGATTGCTCAAATGGGCACACATATACTTGCCCAATTTTGCTGTTTTTCATCTGAGGGTCATACACTTGCATCACCTCCCGGTGAGAATGTAGGTATCACATGGGTAAAGGTAATCTTACTTATTTTCAAAAATAAGTTATCATTGTTACAAATTGTTTGAAAACAAAGTGGAACATTTGCATGATGTTACGGAAAGAATAAGTTGGCAAGCTGCATACTTCTAATGTCTCTGTGTATTTTTTTTTAAAAATAGAGTATTGGGTATAAGGAATTTATTGCTGTTGAAGAATACTGCTTACAATAAGAAGGAATTCTGAAGCTATGTGTAAAGAATGGAACCTTCTTAGTATAAAGTTGTAGTACAATTCTATGCAAAGAATCAGTTATTTTGTTTGCTTTCTGTTTTAAACCATTAGAATTTACAATTGGATATTGCTTTATATATAAACAATTCAACTTTTGGAACCAACAATAACCACAGTCTGGATGATGTGTCAGCTTTAAAATCCAAATTTCCATGCATAGAAATCCCTACTGTAGAATATAATTCTCACCTTCTGGTTTTCCTCTTCATATATAGTTTTCTATTACAATATGTTATGCCAAAATGGAAGGGTAAGAATGGGGTTGGTTTGTGCAGCTCAACTTGGATAAGCTGGGAATCCCCAAATTGCAGGAAAACAACAAAATTTACCTTGCACTGTAACTTGCTTCCAAGCCTGAAGCTACTCATTTCTGCTGTAAGACCTTTCTGGATTTTCATCTCAAGTCTGGCACTTGAAGCTGTCAACCCCAGAAGACCTGAGTATAATGCTGGCAACAGGAGCATTAAAGTCTCTCAGATTTATACAATGAAATAGAGGCACTGCAAGCAAATTATGCAGCAAGTTGGTTGGGTGCAAATGAGATGTGATTCGCATTGCAATAATGCAATAAATTTAGATTACTTTGTTTCTCCATTCTTTCTTCCCTCCATCCTCCCACCATGTTTTCTTCAAAAAAAATTTTTTTTAATTGAACATCTCAATGTCAAGCAGGGTACCGAAGACTCAATGGGCAAAGGAACAAAGATACTTGTTACCCTCATTGGAGCACTTATTCCAATCAGGAAAGACAAATAATAAACAAATAAAGGACACATTACTTAGTGTGTTAGAATGTGACAGGTCTGAAAAGAAAGGAAATAATAACAAGAAAGGGAATAGTAAATGCTGGGGCGGGGGATTAGACTAGAATTTTTAACTCATGAGGCTAGAAAAGGTATCCCTAAGCAGGTGATAAATGGGCAAATATGTGAATGCAGTAAGGATGCAAATCATGAGAATATCTGAGCAAAGAGTTCCCTAAGAGATAAGAACAAAGAAAAGGTCTGGAGATGTACATATGCCTGGTGGTTCAAGAAATGATAAGAAGCTAGTGCAGTTGGAGAAGAGTGAGCCCAGGGACAAAGGGGCATGTTGACAGAATGGGAAGTCAGATCACCAAAGGCACAGGTTCTTCAGGTGTGGCCCCCAGACCAATATCATCACCATCATTGGGGAACTGGTTAAAAATCCACATTCCCTCTAGTCCCCACTGACCTACTGAATGAACAACTCCAGGGCACAGTACCCAGCAATCTGTGTTGGATGAAGCCCTTCTGATGATTCTTTTGCACACTAAGGTTGAGAAGATAAGGCCAGGCCAGTAGTGCTGGTGCAAGCCTGTAATTCCAGTGGCTTGGGGGGCTGAGGCACGAAGATCATAAATTCCTAGCCAGCCTCAGCAGCTTAGTGAGGCCCTAAACAACTTAGTGAGACCCTGTCTCTAAATGAAACATAAAATGGGCTGGGGATGTGGCTCAGTGGTTAAGTACCTATGGGTCCAATCCTTAGCACCCACCCTCCAAAAAAAAAAAAAAAAAAAGATGATACCATGATTTCAGGAATCATCAGCCATGGCAGGACTTTAGTTTTTTCTCTAATTGTAAGGGGGGTGATTTGAGTGTTTAATGACTTGATTTGAAATAATTATCTGGATTTTGACTTGATTGATTGTATGTTTTCTAGGTGTGCTAATTTCCTACACCACAAAGTTAGCACAACTTGGAAATGGTCATTGAGGTTCAGCCTCCTTAGTGTGGCTTTCTGGGACTCTCTTCAGCCTCTTTGAGTTCCTTTCTGGACAGTGGCTGGCCCTGGGAGACAGGATGCCCTTATGCTACCAACACTGAAGTGGAAACTTGGGTTTATCTGTATGTCTCTCTTATTATGATTTTTGAATAATATCACAGGAATCTTTCTATAGCTGATGTTTTACAGTTTAGCATACAACAGTACCCCCTTATCTTCAAAGATTATATCCCAAGACCCCCAGTGAATGCCTGAAATTGTAGATAGTATAGAACCCTATAATTTCATGTCCTTTTCATTTTAAGCAAGCACTTATCATGCAAAGTGGCTGTAATTTGTGCAGTTTGAGATATGACAGAAAAACTAGCATGGATTTCTTTTACTTTCTTCACAATTTTCATGAATAGAAGATTTGTTATTCCCATGAATCTTAGCATAAAACTTTTCTTCCCTTTCCTTATTAAATAGAGAACTTTCCTCTTTTAAAGGGAAGTACTTCATAGCTTTTATTTGTCATCTGAATTACTGCTATCAGTGGTCTTGCACTTTGGGGTAATTTATTAAGTAAAGATTACTTGAACATAAGTATTGCAATACTGTCATAGTCAATCTGATAACTGAGATGGTTGCTTAGTGACTAATGGGTGGGTAGTATATACAGAATGGATACATTGGACAAAAGGATAATTTATATCCCAGGTGAGGTAAAACAGAATAGGATTTGACTTTTATCAAACTACTCAAAATAGCATGCAATTTAAAACTTATGAATTATTTCTTGAATTTTCCTTTTAATATTTTTAGACTGTGGTTAACATAGATAACTGAGACTATAAATGAGGAGAGACTACTGTAATTTGGTGCCTTCCTGAGAGGAAACTGAGCAAAATATTGTTGGTGTCATACATTGAGCCTTGGGCATCAATAGCAGCTGTATTGCTAATTGTAATCACCCCTTACTCATCTTTTGCCATGCTTAGTGTGATTATGGAAATGCTGGTGTGAAATGAGGATGTTTTTGAGAAGAATGCCTAAAATGTTAACAGCAGCAACAAAAACAGCTTCACAAAGCATCTCAATTTCACAAGCTATCCTTTCTGTAGTGTGGAACTTGACTGAGATAGGGGGTGCCTAGCCTGGAACTACATTCCCATGTCCCTTTTCATCTAGGCATTGCCATTGACTCCTCCTGGCCCGCAGAATGTGTCCAGAAGTGAAATTGGTCAGTTTCAGATCAGTTACTTATTGGCTGGATGCAGAGAAAGGTGAAACATAAGGGACGGGGTGGTGAATGTTAATGTAGAAGGAGCCTGGATCCCTGAATTACCACATGGAAGACACTTACCTGCTGACCAGGAGCACTTGCACTGGGCTTCATGAGAGCAAAAAATAAAATTCTATTTTGTGAAGCTAATGAAATTCTGAGGGTTAGTTTTTAAAAATAAGACATTATGCTGTTAGCAAATAGCATTTGCCTTATAGGGGAGAGGACAAAGTTGAGTATCAGATTAAAATCACTTGTCTAAGGTCACTCAACTAACTGGTGGCAGATATAGGACTACTGCCAAACTCCACTGGCTTTAATATATGCTTTTTACCTTATGTTTAGTGAGCCAAGAAACAAAACACAAATATGAGTTAGCAACAATGGTGGTTATTAACCACTATGCAAAGTTTTAGTAGTAACACTCTTAAGGAAGACTGTCAATGAAGCTGTTAATAGAATTACTATGTATAGAAGATGGACTTTATTGTGATGTATCATAGCAGATAGAGTTCTTTTCCTTTAAACACATAAATTAATACAGGCAAAACTATTGCAATAGTGAGGTCCACAGTGGTTTGGGGCAATGGTTTGCTTTTACCAAACCTTGATTATAGTCTAGAGATTTTATGTTCCTTTGAAGAAATCTCACTATAGGGCTGGCAGCTTGTTGGACTGGTAAGATAACCTTAAGAAAGAAATACTGCCAGAATAATAACTTCTAATTTCTGCATCTTAAAGCTGTGTCTGAAATGTACTTAATGTGAAGTTTCTAGTGAGGGTTATTTAAGTACATTGTCATTTCCCTCTCTTTGTTATGTGTAATAATAACTCTTTGAAATTCAAATCTTTGAAAAAATGCCCAAATGCATTTTCCTCTCCAACTTATTACTACTGTTTAATTTGGGTATGTTGGAGAATGGTGAGATTTTTGAATCTTTTAAATTGGAAAGAGGCTTATTGTTCCTACTTTCTATAATGCCAGGATTATGAAATATGTAAACTCAGCAAAGACTGCCTTTCCCTTTGAAAATGTAAGGCAGGGCTACACTTTGGAGCTCATATCCAGCAGGCTTTTTTCCTAAGCTCTCAAGTAAAGATGTGGAACTTACATTACTACTGAGAGGGTCAACTTTAAGAGATATTCCCTCAGTAGGAGAAGATGGGAGTTTTGGGAATGAAAAGAACATTCAAAGATACCGATTAACACTTCTACTTTTCTGCATATAATTGGCTTTCATTGCCTACTTGTTTAAGAATTCCAAACTGAAATTACCCATATACCTATCAGCAGTAGAATGCATAAATGAATTGTGGTATGTTCTTTTTTATTTATTTTTAATTTTTTATTTGTTTTAATTTGTTATACGTGACAATAGAATGCATTTATGTACTTTGATATATCATACATAGAAGGGATATAATTTCTCATTTTTCTGAGTGTACATGTTGCAGAATCATATTGGTCATATAGTCACATATATACCTAAAGTAATAAATGTCTGTTTCATCCTACTATCTTTCCTATCCCCACATCTCCTCCTCTCCCCTCCCATCACTTCCCTCTACCTAATCTAAGGTAACACTATTCTTCCCTAGTGCTAAGCGAAATAAGCCAGTCCAACAAAACCAAAGGCTGAATGTTTTCTCTAATATGTAGTGTATTCTTATAATGGAATAAATCATAGAAATGGGAACAAACTATACAGAAATGTTTAATGAATTTCACCAATACAATGTTGACTGAAAAAAAGCCAAAATTAGGTGCATAATTTATCTTATGATAGGAGAATTTACAAGGTCCCAGCATAAAATGGAGAAAATCCCATACATCATGTCACAATGACTGACTTAAAAGAATCCTCTTTGGAGCTTGATTTTCTTACCTGAGCAAGGCTTGGAAGTGATCCTAATCAGACTTACTCAGTTTTAAGCCAAAGTGAAAAAAACTTAATATTTCCTCTTATTTCTCCAAACAGTTCAGCAGTTTGATAGCTTCTTCTGAACCATGAGCAAAGTTATCACAAGAAATAATTCAACCTCCAGTGGTTTCCTACATAAAGCAGACCTCAGACAATTCCATTCAGCTAAAAAATTCTATAATTCCTTGTGATGATCATTACTATCCAAAGTACATGTATGAAGACAAGAATTGGTGTGAACATATTATGTATACAACCAAAGATGTGAAAAATTGTGCTTTATATATGTAATAAGAATTGTAATGCATTCTGCTGTCATATATAAATAAAAAAAAAGAAAAAAAATTGACAATTCTTTTTTTTTTTTAGCTCTGGGGATTGGGACTTTGAGAATGAAAGAAATCTATATTAACACTGCTGTTGTTTTTAATTATTTCACCCATATTCTTCCATAATGACCATCCTATATGGTTGTCAGTATCAAAGAAAATAATCATGCATGGATGGTAGTTACTATTTTAAAAAATGGTCATAGCCTCCAGCTTATGTGATGTATCATAAAAACATTCAAAGTCATTCAAAAAATATTCATTGAGACACGTCTCTGACCCATGAATGTCAAATTATTTTATTAAAAAGAGTCTCTCAAAACTGAGCATGGTATGCATAGCACAATTTTGGGTGTCAGAGAATAGTCACCCCACTGTGTATCAATTATTTAAATTTGAGTAATTTCAAAAAAGAGAAATAAAAATTTGAGTAATCTGATAAGGCAACAAATGTGGCAGAAAATTAACTATCTCCTCTTCTCCATGTCCCTCAAATCTTTTCTTCCTAGCCACCTGAATGCCTGACTAGGAACTATAATTCCAAGATTTCTTTGCCACTAACCTTGACCATATGATTAAATTCTTACCATTGAGATATGTGGAAATTATTTGTGAACTTCTGGGTCATCTTCTTAAAGACATATAGATGCTTGCCCTGAACTTGGTCCCATTTTTTCTTCCTACTTCTTAGAAATGATGACAATTCAAAGAACCCTGGAGTACCCATCTTAAAGAGGCCAGAGCCTCTCAGTTCAACTGATCCCTGGGTTATTTTTGTGGAGCAGAGCACTTGGCTCAGGACTTAGGCTATTCTGAAAGAGAAACAAACTTCCATACTATTTGATGAATTGTCTATTTTAAGATGATTTGCTGCAATATTTTATCCTTTATCTTTACTAACCCACTAAGGAAAGCTTATGTTTACTTTTAAATGAACTGAAAGAGAAGAAGAGTTCCATAACTAGTTCTTAGAAAATCCTGAATGACAAAGAATCCAACATAACTTTAAAAAGAGATCTTTCTGTACATGTGCTTGTTTAGAGGGAATAACTCAAGTCATATAATTGAAAGCAGCCATCTAGGGTACTGAAGGAAGTGTGATACAGCAACCTACCACCCAGAGGAAGCTACCTACAGCAAGAGAAGTCCAGTGAGAACCATGTAGGGAACGGGAATTTTGAAAAAAATTTCCTTCAGCAAAAGTAAAAGCAAACTAACAACAACATAGAACAAAAGTGAAACCAAGGAGGACATAGTACATTTTCACTTATGGATTATGTTGCCTGATCAATGATACACACTTTTCTTGTTTTCCAAGAGGCCTGCTTACTCCTGTCTCACAAACATTATGACAGACCGTAAAGTTTCCTTTGTTTGAATCTCTAAGTTTTGAGGTAGTTTGTTAACAGCAGTAGATCATTGGAACATAGCATTTTCTGATTTAAATCCCATCATGTATATGCAAATTCCCACACGTTTATACATTATCACATGATCATCCATATAAAAATGATGAACTGTTGAATCATTGAATATATTAAAAATATTTCCTGCTTAACATATTTAGCAGCATCTCAAGTCACTTAATCATAGTTTGTTAGTAGTAAGAACCTTTGCTTTTGAAGATACGTATATCTGATACATTAATCTTGAAATTTCTTAGATAATCACATGAGTGATTATCTAAGATCTACTTATCTAAGATAAGATCTACTCAGAAAAAGAGGAAAGAACTGTCTTAAGAACTGCTTTTCATGGAATTTCTACCCTTTACAAAGAATAATCAAATATTGGGGACCTCTAAGAATCTAAAATACTTACATTTTTCATACAACCTTAGAAAATAGTTACATGCACACCCAAACTCAGTGGAAGCAGAACAAAACATCTATCTTTGTTCTTTTCAAGGGAAATCTTGGACCATACATTTCCTTACTTTTCCCTTTGTGATCTATTTATTGCACAGTGGATATAAAGAAGTCAATTTCTACCTGAATTTACAACCTTCATGCCCAGAAAACAATCATGACACATTAACACACAAAGAGGATGACAACTTGCCTTAAGCAGGATGCTGCATTCCTGCTGGAAAGGGAAAGGATCAGTCCCTCTTTCTCCCTTACCTTTTCTTATGGCTAACAAAATTGGCTAGGATTGAGTTGGGAGTTAATGGATGGACCAGCCAAAAGGTCCAAATGTACATGTCATGTCATTAGCATTGTGCTACATCCAATCAACCAATGCATCTTTCAGAAACTGTCTTTCCTGTTTCTGGACACCAAGGTGCCATTTACTTGACTGATGTAATAACCTCTCTCTTACCAGGAAAATGTATTCGGACACTTTCAATTTTGCTAATTTGATCTTGGGAGGCTGCATCTACTAAGACAGTTACCTAAATAAAAAGGGTCTATGTATTCATATACTGGCCTCTGCTAGAGAAGGCAAGGTGGAGGCCTATGTCCACCTGCTCTGACACTTTCAACAGCCAGTCAGCGCCCAACATCCATGGTGTATTCTAGATTTCCTTTACAAAAACAAAACAAAATTTTTTTTCCCTCTGTTTTGGGTACTGGGGATTGAACCCAGGGGTGCTGTACCATTGAGTTGCTTCCCCAACCTTTTTTATTTTTAATTTTGAAACAGGGTCTTGTTGTGTTGCTGAGGATCTCACTAAATTGCTGATCACTAAATTGCTGAGGCTGGCCTTGAACTTAAAATCCTCCAGCCTCAGTACCCTCAGCTGCTGGGATTCCAGGTGTGTGCCACTGCACCTGGCAAGATTCCTTTTCTTTAAATCCACTGCATCATGAGATACTTTACTGTATTATGGAATACAAAATATGATCTTGTGTGAATTGTTGAATTAGAGAAAATTTCTACAATTAAAGGCATTTGCCATGAGAATGACTGTAATTTTAATTGTACCTGCTGTAATCCAATACATGAATGCATCTTTCAAATCACAGAAAATATTCAAATAGAAGGCAACATTATGTTTTCTAGATAAAAGTGATTTGGTTTTTATTTTACATTTAAATAAGTGTATTTAGGATGGTTTCTCTTGGAACTGATAATGATTGTATTTACTCACAGGTTTTAATTTCTTATATATTTATCTACACAAATAACATTGTTAAATACATAAGCATCCTTCTAGATATACCTGAAAGAAACTGAATTTTCTTAGTTTTCCTTCCATTTTCCTGTGGTTATGTTATTTTTAGGTGGTTCACATATGCCTTTTCTTTTTTACTCTGGTATAATTAAAGTCTTCCTCTACTCTCCTGAGACTAGATTTTCCTCTTAGTCTTGGGATAAAACCTGAATAAATCTCTCCCAGTAGCTTGCTTCTTTCTTTCTTTTTTTTTAAGTTTTGTCAAAATATCATGTATTTTTCCTCAAAAAAAAAAAAATGGGAGAAGAGCTTTAGGTATCATCATCTAAGCAACATCCAAGTTGAGACCATCTCTTTCTTGGTTTGGGTACTGAGATTTGGTCACATTGCTCTTTCCAATTGTGCTTTATGATTTACCCTGTAGGAAACCCAGGTGAGCCTGAGTACTCATGAAGGTAGCCCTGACTTTAAAATGGGCGCCGCTCCTGTCATAGAATACCTGATCCTTTCATGAAAATCAGCTACATCCTAAAAGAAGCTAGATTAGAAAGAGCTTTGATCCGAGTCTTTGAGTGTGGAGTTAATTGAGGGAACAAGCAAATGAAAGAAAAAAGCAGATAATGAGAGGGAGAGAGAGAGGCACTGAATTTTCTTACAGAAGGCATGCTGGCAATGTTATGACTTACAGACTAAATCAGCTTTTGAAAGCAGCCGAGGAGTGAGCTCAATTTTTAAAATTATTTCCATGGAAAATTTTACTCTAAACCATACTTCATCAACAATCATTGGGAAAGCAACCCACTTAAACAATTTTTTTTTTTGGCTGAGGGGGCAGTTACTGAGGATTGAACTTGGGGCGCTTGACCACTGAGGCACATCTCCAGCTCTATTTTTTATTTTATTTAGAGATAGAGTCTCACTGAGTTGCTTAGTGCCTCCCTACATTGCTGAGGCTGACTTTGAACTTGTGATCTTCCTGCCTCCATCTCCCAAGTCACTGGGATTACAGGTGTACGCCACCATACCTGGCCTACACACAATTCTTAATGAGAGCCCCATAGACATCAACATTTATGGCCATTTTATGTAATACATATAAAACCCTGGCACATAATAGATACTCAGGAAATTTTAAAAAGCAAAAAGTTAGAAATGAGTCTCTGCTTAACCCCAAACTTAAACTAGTGAATTTTCCTTCCTTTTATTTGGCCCTCATATCCAGGTAGGAGAAATAAGTATAAACAGATGGCTTTTCAAAAGTAGTCTACATTTGGTAACTCATGAGCAGAAAGAGCTTCATCTACAAAGGACACAGCAAATGCAGTTGCTGCATTAGATGGGAAAGGTATATAGGAAGACCTGTGAAGTCCCCTCTAACTCCTGAGTATAAAGACTCTAATGTCTGCCTCCACTGTCCTCTACTTGCTCACCTCTGTGCTAAAACATTTCCAATATAAAAGGAAGAATCACTTGGTCAAAACTAATCTTAACACAGAGGGACACATACAGAATGATTTTGGTGTGTTTGACTTCTTATTGCTTTTAAAATAACTACAAAATATCAGTTGTCCTTCCTGTTATAACAGATGGAAAGAACCTGGCACTGCATCCTTAATGTAGTTTCCAGGAAAGGACTCAAACCATGCTTATTATCATATTTATTGGAAAAAAATGAAAAAGAACTCAAAAGGGATGAATCTCTCAAATCTCTTCCCTTAGGTAAAAGCAATCATTTTTAAAACAGGACGGTTCCATAGCATGTTCTTCAATAATATATATGCTAAATGTGTGTCAATAGAACAGCTACTGAAGAACTGAATTTTATTATATTTAATTTTAACTAATTTTGATAAATTTATAAGTACCGTGCTCTCACTGATTACATGAATGGAGCTCCAACTTTATTAAATGTAAATAGCCACATGTGGCTATTGCATTATGGTAGATCTCTAAAATCTTGGATTTCATATGGTATCCAAGGAAACATAAGCAGTATAGATGATTCCCCTATCATTCAGCTGATTGGTTTATTTAATGACAGTTTATCTGCCTCCTTAACATTTCCACATATCTGTTCTTACAAAAATCAAGTTGAAAATTTCTAGTTTGATCAGTATGCTGAATTACAGATTTTTTAAGTACTAAATGAAAATTTTAATTTTATGGAATATATAAATTATGACTATCCTTTTTTTCTGAATTACAGTTTTTATGGGATATTTATTACCCACAGACCACTCCTGGGAAGTTTGCCTCTATTCACTGTCCTACTGAGTAAGAAACTAATTGCTGTATATTTTGTGATTTCTTCCATCAGCCTCTAGAAGCCCAGGAGTACAGTCTCTTCATAAACTGGCCTTTTAGGAACTTGAAATCTGGTGAGGAAAACTAAACTGGGATAACCAGGGACATGGTATTAGAATCAGAAAACAGGGAGATTCTGCTAGATAGCATGCAAATGGGACCAAAGTAATACATCATGATTTGTCGTGTTATAGAAGGATCTGGGCAGCATAAAGGCTCATGTAAACTGGAATTAAGAGGCAAGAGAAGTTCCCAAGGAAACTAGAAAGTCCAGCAGCAGAAACAAAATGAGACTGGCCCAGCCTTATTGGAGGAACTGCATAATTGCCTCAGCTCCAGGCAAATGACACTTAGTTCAAAATCTGCTTCAACTATGGTCACTGATTAATTTTTTTACATGTTAAGACCTATAGTTACAACAATGAATCCTCATATCTTTTCTCCTGAGCTAAGAAATTCTGTATTTACTAAATATATAGATTTAATAAATGCATATGGAATTGAACTCTCTGCTGACTCTGCCACCAGAAAAATACTTGAGATGCCATTAGTTCTAGCGTTATTGAACCCGGGGATCAATCCAAGAAGAACAAGATAGATGCTTCCTTACACATACATGTCCCTTTGATGGTCTTCCCTCCCTAGGTCTTGTAGGAGAGTAATCTTTGGCATTGAAATCTTAATTGAGTCTGTCACACTCATGCATCACTTAACAATGGGGATACCTTCTATGAAAGGCACTGCCAATCGTGGAGCGCACTTGCCTAGACCTAGATGTCCAGTCCATCACCTGACATGACTTCTTGATGCAACCAAGAGACAAGGTAAACATGGATGTGTGAGGCTGTGGCTGGTATAACACAGCATATTGTTTCACAGTAAACTTTTAAAAATAAGTAGCAGTACACTTTAAAATGTATAGAACAGTAAATAAAAACACAAGTAACACAGTCTTTTATTAACATTACCAAGTCTTCTGTATAGTACACAATTGCATTGCTATCTTTTCATAGGAGTGGCAGTGTAGTAGGCTTGTTTCTACTAACATCATCACAAACACAGAAGTAATGCATTGTGCTAAGATATTATAACAGCTAGGATGCCACCAGATGATGGAAAATTTTCAACTCATTATAATCTTATGGAATCACTCTTGTCTTCGTGGCTCACTGTTGTTAGTTACATGTGACTATGTGAATATGAGGAAAGTCATGTGGCACAGGCTGGGACACCCTGGTCTGGCAGATGAGAAAAGCCAAAAGTGGCATGATTTTTGTTGTCTAAGTTCTGTTACCAGAAGCAGAGCCTGAGGCAAGTATTTGGATGCTCAGGACTCATTTAAGGAGTATCCTCAGGGAAGCAGGAGTAGGAGCTGAGTAAGGGTGTGGTCTTAGCTGGCTTCTCTCCTCAGCCCAATTTCATGCAGAAGGTCTGGGGCATTAGCTGCCTCCCAGGTAAGGGGTCAATGACTTGTGCTACTGGGTCAGGAATTGGCTGTGAGTGCAGCATCTTGGGTAGAGATGCTTCTCTTAGCCAAGAATAATGCTCTGGAGAAATGGCCAGCTGTAGGCTGCTAGTAGCCAGAATTCTTGGCAATAGGGGATGGCACACAGGCCCAGGAAGGGGATCTGGGGATATAGGTGGGACACTGACAGCATCTGTTTCACAGTTCTTTCTAAATAGGAACTGTGATTCCCAGGAGACAACGATATATTCAAAAATTGTACTGGATTGAATAAAGAGGCTTCCTCAGACTGAGAACGTTAAGGATATGGAGATCCTGGGAACTTTCTGAATAGCTGGAATACCTGTGTTAAACAATGAAACATAATGGGTAGAATTCAAAGCCATCCAGCTGCATGCTGGACAGAAGCATGGAGGCGATCCTTCTCTCTAATGCAAGGACAGCTGAATGGGGGACAATACTTGGCAATGACAGAGGCTTTAAGTTCAAATCAAAAGAATAATTAGGAACATTAGGGTTTAGCACCAAAGTATAGCGCATAGTCAGTGCTCTTAAATATTTGTTCAACATTTGAATATAAGACTGAATAAATGAGTGGATAAAACTTTCAATAGATCAATAATAATTGTTTCCAATTTTCCTTTCTTCCCCATTCTGTTTACATTTTTAGTTCACATTTTAAAATTAAAATTTACCAGAGGAAATCATGTTTTTAAAAAAGAAAAGCAAACTGTACAACTATGCAAAATATTTATGAATAATAAATAAAATAGTCATCTGATAACCATGTCTCATTTTGGGGGGTATTAGGGATTCAACCCAGGAGCACTTTTAACATCAAGCTATATCCCCAGCTCTTTTAATTTTTTTTTTTTTTTTTGAGATAGGGTCTGAATAAGTTGCTGAGACTGGCCTCAAAACTTGTGATCCTCCTGCCTCAGCCTCCTGAGTCACTTGGATTACTGGTATGTTCCACTGTGCTAGGACTGTCTTGCTTGTTTTGTTAGTCACAGACTATTTGGTGACACCTTGTTGTCAATGAGCAATGCTTAATTTCAAATTCTATAATAATTCCATTCAGCATGGCTATAATTGCAGGTTAGAGTGAGGTAAGACAGTGAAACAAAAACTACTTTAAGCAGTATATAAATTATTGAAATTGGATTAACCCACATATTTCATGTGAATAGTAAAATATTACATTTGATAATTTAAAAAATCATAATTTGTCATTTTATGAAGAACCCAATAAACTATGATTGCTTTTCTACTGAAAGAAAAATAGAAGAATGTTCAATAGGGATATGAATTCCTGAGAACTGTATGAACATTATTGATGTAATTTTTTTTAACAAACAAAGAAAAGGGAATGGTTTCAATTTCAACCTTGCTAGAGAACGTGGTTGGGAAGAAGAGAGAAGAGACCTTTTTTTTGAATTCTTAAACCTTTTCTCAATATGAAAATTATTTTAGCAGCAAAAACTAAACTCTTTAGGAGACTATTGTAAAGGCAGATCAGTACATACACTTACATAAAAGACACACAAATAGATGAAATACTTCTTTGATAGGAAATCAACCTGATTGGTGATAATTCAATTCCTAGAGAAGGAAAAAAGGAACCATGTCAATTAATTCTCACTTGTGTTCAGTTTTTATATATTTGAATATATTTAAATTTATATAGATTATATATGTATCTACTTCAGGTGATGAATTTTATGTATTAATGCATATCTGACCTTCTGACAAGAAAATCAGCAGTGTGTCCACATGGATATTGGTTAGCGTTACAGGTACATTTACATTTTGCCACTGAAGAATATCTAAGGACGGGGGAAAAGGCATATATCTTCCTGAGAGCCTTGTCCCTGGAAGAATATCAAAATGGCATCCTTGGGGGGAGGGAGAAGGAATGTCTTTTTAAAAACTTAAAGCAGTAAGAATATTCCCTGGGCTGGGGATATAGCTCAGTTGGTAAAGTGCTTGCCTTATATACCCAGAGCCCTGGGTTCAATACTCAGCACCACAAAAGAAAAAAAAAAAGAAGAAGAAGAATACTCCCTTTCATTTCATAATATATTTTGCTTTAATATGAAACTCAAATTCACATCCACACTGGAACTGCATCCTACATATCAAATGTAATTTGGCACTCTAATAAGATGCTTCACATTCTACCTGGTTTCTGCACTCCAGCTCCAGCTTAGCACTCTGGACTTGCTGGAAGGAGTGGAAGAGTCAAAGTGGAGAGACTCTGGCTGGTAGAGCCTCAGGGTCCATTCCTGGTCTTCCTTTTTTTCAGTTTAAATGTTAGGTTGGACCCACACCCCATGCTCTAGCTGGCATGGGAACTCTGTTTGAAAAAACTTATGATTCTAAAATAATGTCTATCAGGACTGTCCATCTTGCTCTAGTTTAGATCTGAAATGTGCCCCTAGGGCTGTGTATTGAAGGCTTGGTTCTCAACCTGTGGAGCTATTGAGATGTGGGAGAACTTCTAGGAAATGGGATCTAGTTGGAGGAAGTTAGGTCATTGGGGGCATGATCTCACTTTATTAGTGGGGACCAATCTCTCTCTCTGCTTTCAGCTGCCATAAAGTAAACATTCCTCTTCTGCTATGGGTTCCCTACTATGATGCACTGTGCTGCTACAGGCACAAAGTGATGAAGCCAAGCAAACATAGACTGAGGAATCTAAAACAGTGAGCTACTAATTGGAATATATTATACTGTATGTATGTATAATATGTCAAAATACACTCATGTATGTATAAAATGAAAAAAAAAAGACAAAATAAATCTTTCCTTCTCAGAAGTTGACAATCTCAGTTATTTTGTCATAGCAACAGTAAGCTAACACATCTCCCTTGAAAACATTTCCTAGCTCCCACTTGTTTAGATAAAAGTCTTTTTTTTTTTTAGTTGTAGATGGACACAACACCTTTATTTTATTTACTCTTATGTGGCGGTGAAAATCAAGCCCAGTGCCTCCCACGTGCTAGGTAAGCACTCTACAACCCAAGCCCCTAGATAAAAGTCTTTTGCATATCAATCAATTTCTTATATGTGGGTTCTTTTCTTAAAAAAAAAATTTTTTTAGTGGTTGATAGAACTTTATTTTTATTTATTTATATATGGTGCTGAGAACCAAACCAAGTACTTCACACATGCTAGGCAAGCGCTCTACCATTGAGCCACCACCCTAGCACCCCCGGCCATGGGTTCTTAATGCAATCCAGAAGGGCTGTAGATCTGATAAGAAAAAAACAAATTTATATTTTTAAACCAATAACACAAACTTATTATTTCCCTAAACTATGCAGGTAGGCAAAAGACCATAATAGTAGTAGTAACACCTATGACTCTTTCACTCATGGAAATCACAATTATTTCCACCTTGGGGGACAACATGGCAGCTTTCTTAAAATACTGTTTACAGTCACTACTAGTTGACATTATGGTGGAGATCAGGCTCACTACTAGGTCATGTTATTTAATGTGTTTATAAAGTGTGTTCATATGTTATTAGATCAAAAATTTTGCAATGTTCCCACTTTAATTAAATCTGACAAATTATTCTCAGAAAGGCCCATGAGCTTCATCAAACTGCCCCACCCCATTAAACAAACAAAGGTTAAGGCACTGTTCCAGCCTTAGTTTCTACTGATTCTCTTTACATACTCTATGCTTCTGCTATAACCAGATGATTATTCTTCTTTGGTTGTTCATGACCTGATATCTTGATCTCAACTCCTCTCTTGGGATTGTATCTCTGTGAAAAAAAATGTGCCCATTGAGAATGGTTTGGGAAGAGCAAGACTGAAAATTCCTTAGCTGATATTCCCAGGCTGACTTTGAACAGATCTTCCTTGTGCTTTTAAGATTGTCGGTACATTCCTTACCTTTAGTCTTTAACATATTCTATTCTTGAGTCTGTGTCTGTATCTACCATTATACTTTATGTCTCTTGATGATAAACACTGTTGTTTTCATCTCCCAGCTCCTGCCATAGTAATTGTCTCATTGCAGACACTCAAAGGATGCATAAGAAATCAAGGGATAGCATTTTCCTGGGGACAATAGATTAATAAGCATTCTAAAATAGTGAACATAACATTAGAGAAACCCAGTAATGTTGTAGTACCTATTTGCTTTCAACAAAAATTTGAGTACAGTACTCTTATTTGACCACATTGCTATTCTCCTTAAAATTAAATTATAGATTGAATTCAGATAAATCCCCAAACACAAAGCATATTTTCATGTTATAAACAAGGCTGGCTCTAGGCAAACTGTGATGGACACAAGCTTGTCTCTGGAACCTGACATCCTTTCTCATTAGCTTTGCCTTTCCTCCATTAAAGCTCCATGTGCATCTCACAGTAG
Source organism: Marmota monax (assembly GCF_021218885.2). Classification (NCBI taxonomy): domain Eukaryota; kingdom Metazoa; phylum Chordata; class Mammalia; order Rodentia; family Sciuridae; genus Marmota; species Marmota monax. Next base: position 4,116,460 of record NW_026695222.1, on the reverse strand, counting down.
GTCCTCAGGGCTCTTTTGACATCTTCCCTGCAGTCTGTGTTCCAGGCCTGCCCTCCTAGAAGTTCAGACTTGTCTCTATTCTCTCTCTTTAAAAGTCAGCCTGCATGATCTGTTCTGGCAGCCCTGCCATGGGAGATCTAACCATGAGTATCAAATCAAGCCTCACTCATAGATCACACAATGGCTACTGAGTACCAGGTGAGCACTTTATACATGCCATGGTCCAAAATGCAGAGATAAAAACATAGCCTCTGCCCTCCAAGAGTTCACAGGAGATGGGTAATTATAATATAGTAAGGTAAGGTCATGTCAAGGGGTACAGATGGGGCACTGTCTTAGTTTGGGTTCTCAGAAGCAAACCCTTATTATACAAGAGATTGTGTGCACAACTTTTATTTGAGATAACTCAGGAAGTGGAAAAAGCAAGGAAGTGAAATGTCAAGGAAAAAATCAGACAATATACAGTATGTTTTCAAGCTGGTTATCACTGGGAGCAATTGGGGTTAAGCCCAGATGAGGATAGTTGAGAGATTATCTCAATTGAAAGGCAAGGAAGTAAGTATCTATGTAGCAATTCTCATGGTTCATTGGCTGGGAACTGTACCTCGTACAATAACTCTCTGGCATTTCTAGTCTTGAGTGTGTATGGTCCTAGCAAGTTCCTATGGTCCGAAAAAGTCCTCAAGCCAGATCCCCTGGAGCTTGCAGAGAGGAGCTACAGGCAGCTAAAGGAACAATGAATATGAAAGGGTATCACAGGGTCTACTCCAGACAAGAGCAGGGATGTTGCCAGGAAACATTTTCCAGAGGACAGATTGTGTGAGAGATGTCTTTAAAGATACAGACCTCTGACCTGGTGTACAATCAGCACCAGGAACAATGTCACATCCACTTCAAAGGAATGTGTATTCTGCAACTTTAAGGTACAGTGTTTTACATGTGTTGTTTCATTCAAGTTTGCACATTATTGTGCCAAATCTTCTCTTACTCTATTTGGTTTATTTGTCTTATCGACTATCAAGAGTTGTGAATTTGTCTATTTTCCTTTTGGTTCTATCCATTTTTTGGCTAATATATATTGAGACTATATTATTCAATAAATGGATATTAATAATTGTTAATATCTTTATAGTGAAAGGATTCTTTAACTGTAAAAAGTATATTTTTATCTAACAATAGTTATTGGCTTTATAAACTTACTTTGGTTTTATATGAATATAGCTGTATCCAATTTATATCTGTTCTTGGCATGGTCTTTTTAGTTAGTAGTATTCTTTCAACTTCTCTGTATCATTATTCCTCAGGTAGGTCTCTTGTAAGCAACATGTGCCTCTTATTTCTTTTTCATTCAATAGTCTTATAAATTTAGCTTTCAACTTAAGTGTTTAGTCCCTTTGTATCTAATGTACTTGGCTTAAAATAAACTATTTTTAAAAATTCCCTAGAGTTAAGGATGTAGTTCAATAGTACATCACTTGCCTAGCATGCACAAAGCCCTGGATTTGATCTTCAGCATTGTTACAAAACATCCCCACTTGTCCTATGTTTCTTTTTCCCTGTTTCCTGACTTTTTGAGTCAGTCAGGTATTATTTTTATTATTATTATTTTTACCACTGTTTACCAACAATAATCTCTTTTAGCTAGTAAATTATATATTACTTTGTTCTTTGAATGGTTTCCCTAGAGATAACAACATGGATCCTTACCTCTTTGGAGTCTTGGGTATGATAATAATTGTACTACTTCTTGTAAGAAGAACTATAGCATGCACTATACTACTTGCTTTATTCCATATGTTATATGTATAAATTTAAGCCTTTTAAGGAATTATTTTATAGTCAATATTCACCCACATTTATTCTTTCTTTTGAAATTCATATATGTATTTCTCTTTTCTTTCTACTTAAAATTTTCCTTTAACTGCATGTAAGCAGGTGAGAAGTAGTCTCAGTTTTTGTTAGCCTGTAAACACCTTCATTCTTCCTTAATTTTTGAAGGGTTCATCTTATCAGGTTTCCTTCCAGATCTATAAAAATATTATTCTATTCTCTGAAACGTTGGGGGTACAAACCCTTCCACTTAATACATTAAAAAAAGCTTGAAAATTTTGTTTTGAAATTACATTCCCAGGTATCAGAAAGCTACTAAGGCAGTCATAACTTGATAGGAGGTACATTTGGAGAGAAGAGAAGTACATGAAGTGAATCTGATATTCTGAGCTTTGTTTTTTTCCTCAAAGAATTTACTCAAAAAAGGACTACAGGTGCAAAAATTACCAACCCAAGTCACAAGTGGCCACAAGTCTGAAACACTGAACTGAGATATCAGTGTTCTAGAGAATGAAACTCTTAAGTATTCAGATTACAGATATTTTACAGACCCAAGATCTGGAGAAATTGTAAACATTTGCAGTTATCCAATATATTGGAAACATTCATACATATCCCCACACAGTTTCGTTGTAGGCCAAAGGAGGCAAGAGGTGGCTGCCATCTTGTGCACAGTTTCTCATCTATTCGAACAAGAATATTCTATATATGGAATGATTCATGAATCAAGAAAGCATTTCTAATAGTGTTCAAGCTCTAGGAGGTAGCTTTATGGATATTGTGAAGGAAGCTGCAAGGTTAGCATTTACCTTAACTCTGTTCTAGGCTTCAGGGTGCTAGGGTTTAAAACTTTATTCTTAAGTAATTACAATCTTGGAACATTAGGGTACTAAGAGCTTGAAACTCTTCCCTTTGAGGACTGAAGTAATTCTATATTATTCACTAGAAAGTTCCAGGAGATTCTACAAACCTACCTGTTCAAATATTCTCATACTCTCTCAAACTTTTATTTAACTGAAAATATTTCATGTTGCTATTTAGGCTCCTGTCTTAGTTTTTTCCCTCAGAAAAAAAAATGAAAAAATATGTTCTCAGTGAATAAATATGCTTTTACATAGAATGAGACTCAAAATCATTTCTTGGAAATGAAGTTCCAAGACATTAACTCATTTGTGTTGAAGATTATTTGTATTTCTCAGAAATTGAAGATGCCTGTTTGCAGCTGCAATGTAGTTTCTCTTCATCCTGGACAAGAGGAAGAGAAATGGTAACCCCATATGAGACTGTGAAAACTAGGAGATCTACCATCTGTCTCTTTTACTTTCTTCTCTTCTTACACATGATCATTCTGAGATATGAATATATGACTACTACACTACTACTGGTTCTCTTTTTTTTTTTCCTGGGTACATAGCTAGACTATATTTCCTAGCCTTCATTGTGGGTAGGTGTGATTCTGTGATTGAGTTCAGACCAATGATATATGGGTGGTAGTTGATTGATGTCACTTCCAGGCATGGCTAACAAAATGCCCCTGACTGATACTTAGCTCTCTTTTTTCTTGTATTCCAGTTGAATGGAGAGTTCTCTGAGAATCAGAAGAGACTGGAACCTGAAAACAGAAGAATCCCAGGTCCCTGACAGCAGGCACAAATCTGCCAACCAGCACCTCTCCCACTTGACTGTGAAGTGAAGAAGAATTATACCTTTAGCATGCTAAGCCCCTGAGACTCTGAATTGTGATTATAGAAGTTACCCAGTTATTATGATAGAGAAAGTGGAACTAGGTTGTCAAGAGAACATTGGCTTTCTGAAATTAGACTGAACTCAGGTTATGGTTCTGCCATTTATAATAGTTGTTTGGTTCTGGAAAACTCTCCAAGGATTCTGGTTCCTGAGTTTATGGAAGGTTGCTGTGTTATCATCTTTTGGTCACTGTGACCAAAATATCCAACAAAAACAACTTAAAGGAAGCAAGTTTTAGCTCAGGGTTTCAGAGGTCTGGCCCATGGTGGGTTGACTCCATTGCTCTGGGTCCAAGGTGAGGGAGAATGTAATGGCAGAAGGGTGTAGTGTAGGAGTACTTCTCTCTTCATGGTGTCTGGGAAGCAAAGAGAGGAAGGGGAAGGGACCACAGGGAAGATGGACCCTTCCGGGGAGTTTCCCTTGTGACCCACTTCTAGCCATGCTGGACCTGCTTACAGTTACATCTAGTTAGTCCATTCAAACTAGGATGGACTTATGAGGTTACAGTACTCATAATCATTTCAATTCTGAACATTCCTGCATTAACACAGGGAGCTTTGGGGCGAGGACTCATATCTAAACTGTAACAGGCATTGAGCTGAAATTCACGCATTGGACTATGGTATGAAGAAATAAACACCTCATGTGTTAAATCATTGAGAAATTTTTAAAAATTAACTCATATATAGAAACTGTACATAATAAAGGAATAATATAGCAAGATGAAAAGGTATATAATCCTGTTATTGGTAACTACATGGATAGAACGAGAAATCATTATATTAAGTGAAATAAATCAAGCACAGAAAGACAAGCACGGCATGATTTTACTCACATGTACTCTATAGGAAGCTGATCTCATATAAGTTTAGAGTGGAATGGAGGATATCAGGGACTAGGGAGATTGGTAGGGAGGGCTAGATGGGGAAAAATTCATCAATGGGACTATGTTGCTATAAGTAGAAGCAGCTTTGTTGTGGTGTTGCACAGTAACATGATTATAGGTGATAATTATGTACTATATATCTCAAAAAGCTAAAAAAAGAATATTGGATGCTGAGAATTTTGAAGATATTTGTTATAGTGATGTGCTTACTTTTATTCTATCAGATTTTCAGGGACAAAAGCATTCAAGAAAGGATAGAGTTCAAGGTTTAGAAATGAATAGAAGAATGGTATTAATAATCTACCAGTTTTCTTTATATTTGGTAAAGCCTTTTTTTTACCAACATGGGCACACTGGTTTGCTAATATAGCAGTGTTGACTTTTTTCCTCCTCCCAAGAATATTTGCACTGCATCCCGAATGACCTCTGTTGCTTTCTATTAATGCATTTCTTTTCACTTTCCTCAAAAAACTAACGACCAAATTGATGAAACTCATTCTCACTGAATTTTTCTTCAATTCTAGCATTATTAGTGTTTTTAAGCCTCTTAATAGATGTATCTCTCCTGCTCTTTTTCCAGGAATTCCAATAAATAGACGAAAGATTTGCTTATGACTAATATTTGGCTGGAAAGCAGACCTGATAGCAACTGGGTATCTTTGGAGTGGAGGAAGGTGGGCAGGGGGAGTGCTGCCATGGCATATGCCTGTCACTTTCAGAGAAACTGCTGTACAGAAAATATAACCTGTGTTCTCCCTTCCTTCTTCTGAACCTTCAGCCAGCTCCAACCTGACATTTAAATCTCTGTCCTTGAGTATGGTTTGTCTTACTATCTCTAATCCTGTGCTTTCCTTGTGTTTCCATAGCACTGGTCTCAATGCTTCTGACAAATACCTTTCAGCACAATGAGAAACTTTTATGTATTTTCTAGGGGGATAAACTTTACATTGTTCAGATTTATCTGACAGTGATGTTATGAATTGAATTATGTTCTCCAAAAATTTATATGTTGAAACCTTAACTCCTACTGTCTCAGAATGTGACCTTACTTGGAGATAAGCTTGCTCCAGCTATAATTAATTAAGATGAGGTCATTAGGGTGAGTCTTCATTAAGTAAGATTGGTGTCCTTACATAAAGGAAAAATTGGGGCAAAGACATACAGATACACAGGGAGAAACTCACATGATAATTAAGGCAGAGATCTACAAGTACAGTCATGCCAAAGATTGCCTGAAAACTACTAGACGCTAAGAAAAAGACATGTAATGAATTTTCCCTCACAACTTTTAATAGGAACCAAAGGATCTTAGACTTCTAGCTTCAGAGCTTTGATTGTTTAAGCCACTAAGTCTGTAGCACTTTCTTTTTTAAAAAAATTTGTATTTAAATTTTTTTTGTAGTTGTAGATTAATAGAATGCCTTTATTTTATTTGTTTATTTATTGATGTGGTGCTTAGGACCAAAGCCAATACTATATACATGCCAGGCAAGTGCTCTGTGACTGAACTACAGTCCCAGCCCCTTGTGGTACTTTCTGGATGCAGAGGGTAGGAGCCCAGACAGCATGATGGCAGCCCCAGGAAACTAACAGTACAAGGTCAGGAGGTATTAGTCCGCTTTTCATTGTTGTGACTAAACTACCTGACAAAAACAACTTAGAAGAGGAAACGTTTATTTTGGCTCATGGTTTCAGAGGTTCAGTCTCTGGTTGGCTGACTACAATGTTCTGGGCCTAAGTTGAGGCAGAAGATAGTGGTGGGAGTATGTGGTGGGGGAGAGCTGCTCACCTCATGATAGCCAGAAAGCAGAGAGAGAGAAGGAAGATCCAGAGGACAGCATATAATCCCCAAGAGCACAACCTGGTGATCTACCTCCTCCAGTTGTGCCCCACCTGCCTATAGTTACCACCCAGTAAATCCTTTCAAATTATTAACCCATCAAATGGATTAATTCACTGATTAGGTTACAGCTCTTATAATCTGATCATTGTACCTCCTGATTTAACATAGGAGCTTTTGAGGGACACCTCATATCCAAACCATAATATGTATGTAATTGGGTTTTTTGTTGATATCAAGAGATGGGGTGATCAGAGCACAGTGTTTTGTACACTGAAAGTGCTCATTTAATGTCAGCGGTTGCTACTGTTTCCCCTATTGCTGCTACTACTAATGTACTGAACATGTCATCCACGTTCTGAAGGGCAGCCCCACTCTGCCTGCATTATTTACATCCCTGGCCTTGAAGTATTTGATAACCAATCTATTATGTTGTAGCCTGTCTTCTTGATTAGCAAAGTGTTGCTATTCACAACGAGAAATATCAATTGACTCTTCAGACTGCTTATCTTTGAGCTAAATGAGTCCTGAATTTTTTTTTCTAATGGGTCTTAATGCTATAACATTGTAATCATCTCTGTAGTAGTGAGGAAAGGCTCTTCAGATTCCTCAGTAATAGAATCTAGACTGAAACATGGTATCAGCAGGAGCCAGCACTCTAATGTGATAAACAGGAAAACCATACGGAATATTTATTCTGTGTGCTTTGGCAAATCCAATATCTGCCTTTCTCTGTGCCCTGGACTTGATGTAAACTTCCTTGGTGTCTGTGCCCCTCTTAGGTTTAGCTATTAGGGGGCATTGGCAGATGATGTGAGGGCAGGGAAATGACAGACAGGTCAGCATAGTTTCCTTCTCTCTCCCTTTTTGCTTTGGCGCTTATCTCTAGAAATGGCTACCATCCCTCCATGATGACAATTCCTGAAAAAGCATTTGTACATCTGGTCCTCTTAGGTCTGGGGATGGTAAAGCCTTCCCACTTTGCAAGGCCCTGGGGACCTTACTACCTTTCATTTGCTTCCTTAACTTTGTCTATTCCTCCATTGTATCCCTTGCACTGAACCACAGGGGATAGATTCTCTTTCTTATCTCTACCCTGATTGATATATTCTTGAAGTTTGAAGTAGTCCCTGATGCAGATCTGGAAGCAATGATTGAATACAAGATCTTTCTTGGGGAAGTACAGGGACAGGAACAGCAGATATAGAAGGGAAGACAGGCCATTACGTTTGAGCTTGTAAGCAAGTTTCTGTAGTTTCTGACAAGGCTCAATTCTGCTAAGGAACCTTGAGGATAGGTACAAAATAATTGCCTGAGAATTTTCTTATCCAAGAGCAAAGGAGCTATCCTTTCTGAGAAATCAGTTGACAGAGAGGCATTCTGAGGGGCGGGAGGTGTTAAGACTTCCAGCCTATCTTGTCCCCAGGCTATACATCTGTGTTCAAAATAAAAGAGTCTCTAGCCCAGGCTGCACATATCAGTGTCTGGGAGCAAATGGGAAGGCTGGGTGCAGAGGGTAGGAGCCCAGATAGCATCTCCTGCATATGTCATGTCTACATAGTTTTCCTGTTAGATACAGGATCACGATTCTCATCTGGATATTATTGAATGACACTTTTCCTCTAGTTAATCATTTTCTATTTTCTACCTCACATGTAGGTATTTCTTCTCCCCAAATATGGTCTCTTGTGCTTAAAAGAAAAAAAATACCCCCCAAAACTGGAATTTATTCTGACTCCAATTTTACCATGTCATTTTGAGTTCTGATTTCCTTCATTACATGCTAGATTATAATCATACACTCTGGGTAAACATGGGTGAGGGTTTCATATTTTTCAAAAGCCTGGGGCTTAACATATAAATCTACAGTGGCTAGTTTCAAATGTTGCAAACCGTAGCTCCAGATTTGGCCAAACAGATTTTGGGAGGCACTAAGTTTGGTTAAGTTATCCATGAAATTAACATTCATCCTGTGTCCACCTATGTGTCCAGGACTGAGGGTGGTATTTGTCCCCGTGAATAGCCAGAGAAACAAACAAATAATTATATTGAAGCACAATGAGTGTTTGGATGGAGAAAAATTCAGAGAAGTCAGTTGCATATGTGTCTGAGAGGGTGGGGGAGAGAGAATACATTCCAGAATTGAGGTCTGAGTCAAGGAAGGTTCTGAGAAAATATTGGGGCAGGTAGAGTATGGATTGGGAATTCTGAGGATGGAGACTTAGATAGAGATGTTTCAAATATTTAAACAGATAGCAAGGTAAGAGAGAGGCCCGGGCTTTTGGGGAAGATAGAAGTAATCAAAAAAGTGGCTGGAACATAGTCATGGCAGAAACCAAGAACAGGCATGGGATGAAGATGCAAAATTAGGCAAAGGACAGACTCTGCTTTCTTATTACTTTTAAATTAGACTGCTTCTGAGTTCTCCATGAGGGGCCAAAGGGAAATGTCTTACTGGAAACAAATTCTGCTTTTCTCTTTGTGTACTCTGTGTCATTTAGAAGATGACACAGTGTTCCCTTAAAATTTGAGCAGCTTCTCCAAAGGGGCTTTGAGACTATTCCAAGGCCTTTAGGAACAGAAGGAGGATGCCTGAGTGTCCACTTTCTTGGTAGCTAACCATGATGCAGGCAATACCTGATGATTCTGCTGTCAGCTTGTCTGTCTTGGGAAGGCACAGGGTTCTCCTGCTTAAGGCTGATACACCCTCATCTGCTCAGTGTGGGCTCTTTCTCTCTTATTCTCCAGGCAAAGCCAGTGCAGGCAGAATCAGAGAAACACGGGCAATTCCAACCTTGGATCTCTATGCCTGTTTCCCCATGAGGAAAATATAAAAACTACCCAGGATTGTTGCTAAATGTACAATTGATGAAAACCATTTAGGACAATGCCTGGTGAAAATGAGTGTTATATGAGTTTTATGTTGTTTTTCTAGTTAGTATTTCTCTAGTCCTACTCAGTAGTGATTAGCAGATTATCAAGCAATGATACTTTCAATTGGGTATAAGGTTCAGTCATATCTAGAGTCTTATCACTGTGGGCACAGTGACATTAATGTAAATTCAGTCACATCCTTATAAATATATGTTCTGAATCATTAGAAAATAGTTCCCTCAGACTAGCAACTTCGTTTGTATTAAAGAAGTGGTATTCCAAGTCCTCCCCAAAGAAACATCAGCCCTTATTGCCTTTGTCTATAGTTGAATATTTCTCTACTCAGGTACTGCTTCCTTTGTTTTCTGAGTCAGAAGGTGTCACAGATCTGCAAGCACCCTCCTCTCTACAGAAGCCGTGGGAGGTTCTGTCTGCCACATCCCAGTCCTTAAACTCTACTTCAGAAAGATGGTGCAGGATAAATCTACCAGTCTTTGGCTTCCTTTCATTCTGTACCCAGCCTAATTATCTACTCAGCCAAATACCAATTACCTGCATTCAGCATTACAGTGAAGTTCAATAGCAGATGGACACTCAATTGATTTCACTCTTAATTATTTCTCCTCCTTTACCCTTCTTCTGGCTTTGTGTCTATATCCAGCAGTCTAATTCTCTCTTGGGTTCCCTAGCCTCCCTTGAAAATTCACCTAACCAATAATTATTTGTTTCCCTAGCCTTCAAGCTTCAAGCATTTAACGATTTGGAACCCAACAATGCAACTTCTGATAAGTAAACAACATCTTGCAAATTGGCTTGAAGAAAGCTATTTTGGTAACTTGAACTAGATAAATGGATTATTCAGATTCTAAATCTTTATCCCCCAAATGGCTTTTTTGATCCTTTATATCCCATAATTGCTACTTCGGGGTTTGAAGTATCTTGGAATTCAGAGAAAGAAGAACAGTTTAACAATCAAATTTCTCTAGAGCATCTTTGTGAATTCATATGAAAATATGAATTCATGTGAAAATATGAACCCTTATATGTGCATATTTACAGTCATGTATAGAGATAACTGGAACATATTTGAGTTTCTTGGCCATCCTACTGCTAATATGATTGTTAGAAACTATTATATAGAATAGAAACTATTGCATACATATGCCTTCACTTGAAAACCAATTCTTTTTTTAGGGATAACAAGATGCTTTCTCTAGATAGTTGAAAAAGCACACATTAATCTACCCTCCATAATGTTTCAGTTGTTCAATGGTTCAGTCAAAGGTACCACATAATAGGACTTCACTCACATAGATAAGATGATAGAACAATTGTCAGGAGCTCTGACCTAGCCAGATAGAAAAGGAGACCCTAGTCATGAGAGGAAGAACCAAAATGGCAGACAGAGTAATGTGAAATGAGGCTACTGGAGGCACAACATATCTAACACTCCCAACCGGAGGTTTGTGGTAGCTGTTGGTACCCATTGCTCTGGACTGTTAATTCCCAAAGAAAATTACCTTCTGATGTCATGGTCTATCATGTCATTTTTGAAAGGGAAATGTGTTATCTTGGATCAGGTCCTCCCAAGAAGTAGACTCTAAGATTATAATGTGAGTGCAAGTAGTTTACCTGTGAGGTAGTCCCAGGGAGCTGGGAACTGAGGAAATAATTCAGAGAAAGGAAAATTGCCAATCCCAGGTGAGTCAATGAACTTACTACTTACTACTGTGGGAACCTGGCCTCAATCCTGCTGGGGACATGTAGAAATCTGGGTAAATATGCCTCAGAGGTGTCTACCACAGCTATCTCTCCTTGGAGCTAGGATGCTGGAGTATATGTCTATCAACTCTTGTCTAATTTTGGCCAAGAGATGCTCCTAGAGGTACTCCTTAGACCTCTGTCCAATACATAGGCTGAGCATCCAGAGAAAGCCAAGGTGATGTGGGCAGGACAGCAACAATCTTTATATGTCTTGCAGCTTTCTACTACTTTCCTAGAAGCAGATTCTCAGACGTGCCTAAGAAGAAATACACTTGTAGATGTTTCAAATTGGGTATCCCTGGGTAACCAATATAAAACTCAGAGAATGACACAGTAAGTTAGATACTATCTATCTGTTCCCAAAGAAGGAATACCTGGTTGCTGAGGACACACAAGATGGTGGTGGCAGAGGGTGAGGAAGGGAAAAGTTAGTGTAAAGAAGAAATGCTATTCTAAGTTAAAAGTCAATCAAAAGGCCAAAGGCATCTGTCATCAAAATCATAGAGGGTGAAAGAAAAAGGCCTATGATGATTTTTTTCCCACCACCATCCACTCTGTGCCATGGCTGGTTAAATATTCTGACATGGTAGGATTTAAATGGGAAACAATCTTATTTTTCTACAGCTACTCCAAATTATCTCTTTTGCATAAATTTCCTTGCCTTGCTCTGGACAATTTGTGAAGAAATCAAAGATTTATGGTCAGTTTCAGTTATAAGAATCACCTTACATTAGTGATTAATATTCACAAATTAAGTCACAGTTCTTATTCTATTAGCTATATGGAAAAGAAAAAAATATTACAAGCATAGGTCAATAACAAGTCCTCTTATATTATTTATATCCTAAGAATATTAATCATGATTTTATCACAGAACAATACTTATTTCCTCTCAAGAGTACCCCATATTTTGTCTGTAACTTAATATATTCTTATTTTTACAAATACTTTTATTTGACTTTTGATTTAAAAACAAGATTTTGTTTCCAAAAGATTTGTTGATCGCAAGTCTTAATTGTGTGCTTTGTCTTGAAATGGGGCTGCTGTTCCCTCCTTCTAAGAGCCTGTAAGATTGCTAAACCTACCATATAATGCAGCATTGTGTTTAAATCCATGACAATACCATGGGTCAATATTGCAACATATTTCTACCTTATTCTATGTATTTTGCAATTTGAGTGAATTAATACCAGGCAAATGAAGATGATTTGTTTTCTGGTTCCATGGATGACAATTAAGTTATTTATGATGTCAAAATGTAATTAATAATCTGTGAAAATAATTTATATTCCTTTTTCAGAAAAGGGATGAAAGTCATACTCCATGTACCTCTAAAATTATTCTTGATAATCCAAGAGTGGGATAAGATCCTCCTTTAAGGTAATGCTCTGAAACATGATACAGCCAGGAGAAACTGGTTTGACTCTTTATTCTCTAAATGGGAGAAATCAATAAGACACAAGAATTTAATTAATTACAGTGTAAATTTCTCTCCTTCTTCTTAACTTCTCTCTCTCTCTCTCTCTCTCTCTCTCTCTCTCTCTCTCTCTCTCTCTCTCATATCCCTCTATTTTCCTCTTTACCTCTCTCCCTTTCTCTGTCTCTGATTCCATATGAAGTTCCCCTCCCATAATGTGTAATCTTAATATTGCCAAAGAACAGTAATTACAGTCGTTGCTAACTCAAACAGGCATATGACACATTAAATTAGTGGAAACTCATCAGCAATGTAGCAAAGTAGTCATGCATAGATATTATACAGCACTACATTATAATCATATACTTATATACTAAGAACAAAAATGCACTTGAGCAAATGAGTTTGAGTCATATAATAAAGCTCATTAGTACATTATAAAGCCAGGTATTAAGACTAGCTTCTTACCAGTGAAGGAAAAAATAATGCATTCATGAAGACTTTAGAAAGAGTTGTGGTGATCAAATTCTATAAATTCTATATATTCTAAAATAAAGCCTTTATCCAGCTTTTCATTTTTTCTAATATAAATAACTAGATGTCAATTACATAAATTTATGATTATCATAAATTTTTGGAATTATATGGTATTATTAAAATCCTAGTCTATAGCACAAGTCTATCATCAAAGTCTTTAAGATTTTTTGCTTATTTGTTTGTTATTTTTTTTTAAGGACAGGTTGAATCACATAAGGTTTCCATTAATTGAATATAGACGAATGTACTACTTAATCTATAAAATTACATAATTCAGTGATTATACTTTTGATTTTCAATATGCATTTAATGAGAAGATAAATAAATTGGACAGACAGGTTCAAAAATCTTACTATATCAAACAATTTCAAGTCAATTGCAACCTATATTTTAAGTCATGAGATAACAGCTGCATGTTTGTGTGTGTACTACTTTTTGGCAGGTTCATGGGGTATTTGACTTTGTATTTCCTCTTGTTTATCAAACATTTATTGAGGTAAGATATGCATACAGCAAAGGGTACCGCTTTATGAATCTGCACAAAGAGATCTTGTTCCTGAAACCACAGTGCATGCAGATCAAGGAGAAAAGTACTAGAAGCCTCCCTCACCCTGCTCCTGCATCACAGGAGTTCCACCAAAGACAAACCTTCATCCTGATTTCTTCCACCAGAGGACAGTCTGCTTGATTTTGAACTTGTATGAATACAATCATAGGGAGTGTTATTTTTAGCATCTTTGATTTAACATTTTATGTCTGTGAGACTTCTTCATGTTGCTGTATGCCATATTCTTTCTCACTGCTGTCTAGTATTCATGCCATGACTGTACCATACTTTATAAATTTACGCCATTGCTGATGGGCACTTGAGTTGTTTCCAGTTTGGGGTTATTAAAAACAGTGCTGCCTTGAATTTTCTAGTATATGCCTTTTGGTGAATGCATGAATAATGCATTACTATTGAAGAATCATTGGGTCATGGATATGGATATATTTAGCTATATTATAGAATTCCAGTTGGACTTCCAAAATTATTACACAGTTTACACTCCTACTAGCAGCTTATGAGTTGTTCCACATCCTCAGTCTTATTTGCTATTGTCAATCTAGTTCATTATAGTCATTCTTTTGGGAGTGTGCTGTGGCATCTCATCATGGTTTTATTTTTCATTTTCCAAACCATTGAGTTTGAGCATCTTTCACATGGATTGGCCATTTGGTTTTAAATATTATCTGTTCAACACCTTTGCATATTTTCCTCTTGAGTTCTATTCCTTTTTTAAACATTTGATGGAGGGTTTTTTTTTATAATTTCTGGATAAAAGTCACTTCTTGAATATATACATTGAAATATTTTCAGTTTATGGTCCTCTTTTTCATGCACTGTGATGAATTTAATGAACATGTTAATTTAGTTCAACTTAGGTATCTTTTCCATTATGTTTATTAACTTTCTATGTTTTGATTTAAAAGTCTTTGCTTCTGCCAAAGTCATAAATATATTCCCCTATGTTAGATTTATTATCCCTCTGAAATTGATTAATGCATATTGCAACTGAGTCCAAATGATTTGAGGCACTGGCCTTTAATGGTGTTTACATCTAAAGGAGAACCTTTCTTAGCAACTCCAAAAACAAAGAAAACTCAGGAGAAACTAAACAAACACTAAGGTGTGCAGATAGTCAAGCATCTATTGAAGGAATCTTTCAATAAATATAATCTTATTAACTGTCATTTGAAAACCTGAATAAAAAAGTTGTTGCTAAGAAACACATTACTTATTTATAAAGAAAGCACATCTTCTGGCTGGGGTTGTGGCTAAGAGGTCAAGAGCTTGCATAGCATATGTGAGGTACTGGGTTCGATCCTCAGTACCACATAAAATAAAAAATAAAGATATTATGTCGTCCATCTATAATTAAAAAATAAATATTTTAAAAAAGAAAACATATCTCTTAAATTGAAAAATAATTTTAAATTCTAAAAAGCATAATCCTCCCATAATAATAATAAAGATATGTATTATATGCTCCCCCCCCCCAAAAAAAAAAGCACACATCCCTCAGCATAAATATGTGGAAAAGCTCCATGGACCAGTATTATCCAGTGGACATTTATTGTGAGATACACATGATAATTTTAAATTTCCTACTAGTCACATTAAACTAAGGTAAAATTCATATTTTAAAAAATATATTTTATTTAATATGAAAGATTCAGAATATTTTCATTTTGACATGTGATATCAGCCATATTTCAAGAGCTCCATAGCTACATGCAGCTAGTGGCTACATTATTGGGCAACTTGGTCATAGTTAACAGGACATGCAGAGACCTGCTTCATATGTATTAGGACTGATATATCTATAGGTCAATGAATACTATGTTCATATTATAAAAACATAATATATAGGATAACACAGTGGTTCTCAACATGTAGCCTCTGGACTCTCAGCACAAATATAAACTTGAATTATTAGAAATGCAAAATGTTTTCAGAATCAGAATCTATACGGGAGGGCCTAGCAATCTGTTTCTGTGGTTTTATGTGTGCTTTGATTTGAGAATTCTGAGAGTAAACAGCCATATTTTTGTTTAATACAATGCCATTAACTCTGTATTACAGCATTGTAAATATACCGTCTTGTCCAAAGCAGAGGCATTTGGGTGGGGGGTAACCTTATAATCAGGTTATCATTTCACATATTCCAAATGAGACCTCTCATGACATGACAAATTGTCTACCACTCTCTGAAAGAGATGTGTAGGAGAAAGTTTTCTGCATTCTGATGATTTCCAATTGCTACAGGAATGCATCTATTAAATTTGCAGGACCAAAGACTTGGGCCCATACAGTAATAATCAGAGCAAGACAATTCTATTATAGAAAAGAGAGATAACTACTTTACTCTTATTAGCTCTGGATGCATAAAGTGAATACATAAAGAGGTGCTTGAAGAACTTTTATATTTTTTGTGGTACTAGGATTGACCCCAGGGTCTCATGTATGCTAGTCATTGAGTTATACCCCCAACTCCTTTTAAAAAAAATATCTATTTTTCTGATTTGGGGTAAGTGATCTTGAAAGACTAAATATTACTAAATATTACTTCAGAGGCAGGGAATCTTTCCCATGTTGTTCATTGTACTATCCCCAGTTCATAGTGTAATCCCAGGCACCTAGTGGGATCTCAATAAACATTTGTTGAATGAATGAATGGATGGTTTACAAACTTCTCCATGTTCCAAATTCTGGCTCAGGAAGATCAGTTAGCTAAGTTTCTGAAGGTTCCTTATTATTCTAACACAAAATAAGCTGGATCATCCTGATTTCTGCTTTCACAAAGCATTCCCCTTCCCCAAAGACTTCTTGCCATCTAAAAGTTCATTTGGAGAAGATGCAGACTTTAAGTGAAATTCTCCCTATTAGAATGTAAGCCCATAAGGGCAACAGTACTTAATAAATATTGGTTCACTGCTTTATATAACAGATGCTCAATAAATTTTTTTTGAAAAAACAGATTTTACTCTTTAAAAATACCTTCTTGAAGCCTTCAACCATAGTACAAGTTTGCTTATTTTTTTTTAAATCTTCCTTATATCCAGCTTAGTGTTGACAACATATGAGGAGTAATTATAATTTGTCTTAAAAGGAAAGAATTCAGACAATGCATTTTGGCCCAAGATAATCCAAGTTGAGACAATAACAGATGTTATACCAAGATATTTCCAACCTGATATAATAAAAGATTGACCATAAAGCGTCTCCAAGTTCATGATAATAGGCCATGATGTTCAAACTGCCTGACCATTGTGTTGAATTTGACACATGCAATGCCCTTTTCTAGCTACTATCTTTATTTCTTGGGTTTTGTAAAAGAAAGAAAAATAATCAGACAGAATGGCAAGTGGTTTGATCAGTATCAGACTCCTGAACACAATACTGAGAAATCTTTCTAAGAAAGGAAAGAATGGCATCATATCTGAGCCATACCTGCTTTTATGTTGTTTATACTTTTAAAGCCTTTTCACATATGATTTCCTTTGATGTTTACAACACTTAAGTAGATCACTGTGGTAGAGACTGATATTTCTAGCAAAAACAACTCTAAGAACTTCCCCACTGGGCAGCTACAAGGAGTAGAGGCTGGACTATAACTCAGTACTTTATAACTGTACCTCTCTTTTTTTTCCACAAGAAGATGCATGCTCAGAGTTACCCTTCCTAATAACATCAACTTGCATTTCCAATTAAGAACAAACATTAGTAAGAATCAAAGAGTACTTCATCCAACGAATGTTTAATAGACTTTCTAAGCCATAGGGGTATAATGATAACTCACCCCAATTTTATGCTTTCTTCAGACACTTTTACTTTCTTTCATACCAAACTTATGGAATAGGCAGAATAGGCGATTTCACTTTGCTATACTCAGAGCTCAAAGAGGTTAAGAAGGGAGATCAAGGCTTCACTGCTATCTGTAAGTGATGCAGCTAAAATGACTGAGGTAGTGTTGGCGAGGATGTGGGGGAAAAGGTACACTCATACATTGCTGGTGTGACTGCAAATTGGTGCAGCCAACATGGAAAGCAGTATGGAGATTCCTTGCAAATCTTGGAATGGAACCACCATTTGACCCAGCTATCCCTCTCCTCGGTCTATACCCAAAGGACTTAAAAACAGCATGCTACAGGAACACAGCCACATGAATGTTTATAGCAGCACAATTCACAATAGCTAAACTGTGGAGCCAACCTAGATGTCCTTCAGTGGATGAATGGATAAAAAAAAAATGTGGCATATATACACAATGGAATTTTACTCAGCATTAAAAAAGAACAAAATCATGGCATTTGCAGGTAAATGGATGGCATTGGAGAAGATAATGCTAAGTGAAGTTAGCCAATCCCTAAAAAACAAATGCCAAATGTTTTCTCTCATATAAGGGGGGTGACTCATAGTGGGGTCGGGAGGGAGAGTATGGGAGGATTAGATTAATTCTAGATAGGGAAGGGAGGTGGGAGGGAAAGGGAGGGGCAGGGGATTAGCAAGGATGGTGGAATGTGATGGTCAACATTATACAAAATACATGTATGAAGACTTGAATTGGGTGTCAACATACCTTATATACAAACAGAGATATGAAAAATTGCAGTATATATGTGTATTAAGAATTGTAATGCAACCCCCCCCAAAAAAAACAAAGTACATGTATGATGCATAAATTGGTGTGAACATACTTTATATACAGAGATACGAAAAATTGTGCTCTATATGTGTAATAAGAATTGTAATGCATTCCATTGTTGTCGTGTTTTTAAAAAATAATAAAATCAATAAAAAATAAAACAAATGCACCTCACAAAAAATAAATAAATAAAATGAGGTCACCAATTCCAGTTACCTTTGGTTTTGCCAATGAAAACTCCATGGAATGAAATACCAAATTTCCTATGAAGCTTATTGTACTGAGATTTAACTTGACTTTTACAAAATAAACATAATTTGGGATTGACACAAAAACCATTTGCAATTCTTCCTATATTTCTTATATTATAAATAAATAATTTATATGTTTTATAAAGATTCTGGGTTGTTACCTTTTTTTTTCTTTTTGGTACTAGGGATTCAACTTAGGGGTGCTTTACCACTAAGCTACATACCCAGCCCATTTTTTTTTTAATTTTGTGACAGAGTCTAACTAATTTGCTGATGACCTCACTTAGTTACTGAGGTGTCCTTGAACCTGCAATCCTCCCACCTGAGCATCCAAGTTGCTGGGATTACTCCTGGCATGTGCCACCATATCTGGATGTTAACCATATTATGTGTTCTGAGTAGTAAGGTTTGAATATTGTAGAGATAAAACTGTAACTTTGAATCAGGAATACATCCTCTAGGAATGCTGGTGAGAGCGTCAGCTGAGACCTGTGACCATGTACCATCTTGCTCTGTAGCCCCTGGGCTTCAACCACATCTTGGGTGTCTGCAGTTTATGCTAGTATCATTGCAATAAGCAGTTGCTACTTACATATGTGTTTGTTCGACACAGTCTTGACTGTATCATCAGAAGCCCTTACTGGCCCATGGGGCTCAGCATATACTTTCCCTTCTTCAATAACTCCTTTGATTTCTACTGCAGGATCTCCTTGACTCACTTTCTGCCCTAGAGAGCAGATGCCAAATAAAATAAGCTGGGAGTTCTTTCAGGTACTTCCCAATTGCTTCCTGTCAAGGCTCCATGTACCTGTCTCCAGGGCATGAGAAACAATCTGGATGAAAACAAACTTCTAATAGAGAAACAGCCTTGGCTGCGTATTTTCTTCCCCTAAGTCTATTCCTTTTGAAAATTTAAAGGAATATTAAGCTTGTGAAAGAAGAATACTGTGCTGTGTACTTTTTAAAAATATGTACAGAGTCTAGGGTGCTGTGAGGGAGATAATGGATGTGTGTATACTGAATTGACGCACTACAAAGTAACACTCCTTCAAGGTTGACAGGTTTTACACAACACTCTGAAATCCTGTGATGGTTTGATGGCTAGAAGGACTCGTTTTATATCAGAAGAAAACCTGGAGGACTTGGGAAAAAATTGAATGCTGTATCACTTGAAGAATCAGAATGCCTTCATCTCTGTGTACCTGCCTTTGTGAGGGAGACATCTCAGGTGGTGACAGATAAGAAGACACTCAGGTCTTCACACTGGAAGCAAACAGGAACACTTGAAAATCTCCTACAAATGACTAAGTGGTCATCCCTGAGCTTCAAAACCAGAAACTAATTTTTCTCTCTCTTTCTCTCTCTCCCTCTCTTTCTCTTTCTTTAAGTACCAGGGATTGAACCCCTGGGAAGGGAGCTTTACCACTAAGCCACATCCCCAGCCTCTTTTATTTTGAGATAAGGCCTTTCTAAATTACTGAGGCTGGCTTTCAGCTTCCCGAACCACTGGGAGTACAGGTATGTGCTGCCATGGCCAGCCCAAACTAGATTTTTTTTTTCTTAATTCCCACCAGCAAAAATTGATTTTGACTGTTTTGGGTTTCCATATAAATGGAACTTATTTATGTATGTGAGGTGTGTTTTCATTCAACATAATATCCATGAGATCTATTCGTGTTATTGTATTTCTAATAGTGTATTTATTTATTTTTAAATTCTTTTTTCTATTGGTTGTTCAAAACATTACATAGCTCTTGACATATCATATTTCATACTTTAGATTCAAGTGGGTTAAGAACTCCCATTTTTACCCCGTATACAGATTGCAGAATCACATCAGTTACACATCCACATTTTTACTAGTGTATTTATTACTAACAGTATTCCATTAAATGAGTAAGCCAAGATTTGCGATTTTTCTGTTGTTGGCCTTCTGGCTTGTATTGAGTTTGGGATTACTATGACTAGATCCATTATGCACTAACTTTGCTTGAATATACACTTTGGGGGACTATATTAAATATAGGTATGTGTGTAGCTTTAGTTGGCACATATCTACCAGGATTTAAGTTTTACTAGGGGGGCAAATCCCAAGAAAATCAAAAGCAAACATAAAAGGCAGAACACTTGTTTTCCCTGACATAAAATAATCAAACTACCTTGGAGATAGGATTTGCCTTTTGAAATGCATCCATCTGAAGCTACATATTATTGAAATTTGAACTTTTATGCAGGCTATATTCAGCTTACAGGTTACCTATAAATGTTTTATTTCTCTACAAAATCAAGTTTTCTGTTGTTTGTATATTTTTTGTTTGTAATAGCCCAACATTTAAAAATTAGAAAATTTCAAGTCAGAAAGCAGCAGCTTTCAAACTACTCTAAAAACTGGAATGCCTGGTAGATCTGGGTCCATGTTCCAATTAGTAATGACAGATTTGAGTTAAATTGGAAGCACTGCAATGACAAAGGCACACATTCTTCTGTTTGCAAAGTCCTCATCCCTGCCTACTGTTTCTTACACTCTCTGGTCTCTGTAGGCATGAGAATCCTGTTCTACTCTCTGACTTGTCAATCAAATTCATTTACATTTTTCTCATTAAGGGTATAGGGACTGGGCGATTCCAAAGTGATTGTTTTGGACAGTTAAATTTTTAATTTCCTCCATATCAAACTTTAAAATGTGTGGAAATCATTCTAAAAAGAACTATATACAAACTTGTTTCTAATGACTGAAATTAGAGGAACAGCTCAGTATGTAGTGAATATGTGTGTTAGGTAAGAGAGAATGTATGGAGAGGGGAGCCAACATAACTTGCTTCTTCTGCCTAGAGCAACTTCAGTCAGTATGTGCACCCACAGGCTAGTCTTCTGATCAACATCTGCTAATTACATGAGCAAGATATTTGACAGGGGATGAGAAAAACAGCCTCTCTGATCCATTCAATTAAAGACTTCATGGACTAAACCCAATTCCATTATGATTAGTGCACTGGTCAGTTGCTAATTGCTCTTAGTTATTTTCATGCTGACAAAAATGTTAGTAGGGTGCCAAAGTTATTTCATTTTGGGTAGTATGCAATCTAGATAACCTGAAGGACCATTATGCTAATATTCAAATATTTCTTGGATACATTTTAAAAGTGATGAATTGCTAGGCTCACTACTTAGTAAATGAAATGTTGGAGCTCTTCCATCCCACTCTTTTTCATAAAAGTAAATGACAGAGAAATGAAACTAGTAACCTATATAGGGACTAAACTAATGAAAAAAGCAAGCTGGCCCTGAGGGTGCATGGAATCGCAATCTGGAGACCAAGCATTATGCCCTTTTGCAAGGCAAGGTCGGGCAGCTAAATCCAAGGGTCAGACCCTGGAGTGGAATCCTGGAAGAGGGTCAGAGTAGTCCCCAACACCTAGGGGGAGCAAAGCAACACCATGTGCAGGTATTCACCCCCAATACGGGTCCAGAGGATTGTCACATATTAATGTCAATGATCAAATATTATCTGTAATATAAGGAGAAACACCACTAAAAGCAAATGTTGATAATATATAACAAACTGGTTTTCTGCACCCTTTGTACTTCATATATTAGAATTAGTAGACAAATAAAAAATAACTGTGTGAAATGTAAATACAAAATGAAATAAAGATGGGAATAAGCTCACTGTCATGATCCCTTTGCCATCTGCAAACCAACTTAAATATGGAAACATGGAAAGGGACCATGATATCCCCCTGTAGTTATAACTCTTGATCCTCTACCCCATTATTTAAATTGTGTGATATCTCAGTCAGCTGCTCAATTATTTTGTCTGAAACATTTCCAGGAACTCTTAGCCATTGTCAGATACTATGGCTTAAAGCACCCTGACTGCTGCTTTGATGTTGCTTTGCATTACAACAGATACTCCCATCTTGCCTTTAATGGTAAATGTGGACTTAGCTTCTGTTATTCCTGGTCTTATCATCCCAGTGTTCTAGGGAAGCTACAAAGTGGTTTCTTCAAACATCAACCCTAACCTATAAATAATAATCTTTACAACTTTCTAAAAATACCTTATTGGCTTTGTGAAAGGAATACCTTCTGGGTTCTCTTAGGAATAGAGTGAAGTGGTAGGTTTGCAGATTGTACCTAAAATCATTTTAACATGCATTCTAATATCCCTTCTCCCAGAGCCATCTGATCCTTTATCAAGCAAGGCAGTCAAAGAAGTTGAGGAATTTCTCCTTTTGCTGTAGACCATATTAGCATACAGGTTTTTGAAACCTTCCAAAATATTATCAGGACCAGTTTCAAAAGGCTGACTATTGAATTTATGAATGTCTCTATATCAATGAAAACTCCCTAATCCACCATTATTACACACACCCCCCCCAACACTGTAATATCCTTAATATCCATTCTCAAGTTGGTTTCCTTGGTTTGGAAGGAACAATTTATTTAGGGGGCAGGCTATTTATTTCTGGAGAGAGACTGATACTTCTCTGCTGAATCAATGCTCTAATTATCATCTTGGAGGAAATGGGGAATGACAGAGATTTATAGAGAGCAAGGATCATAAGTCACCTGCTTTAGCTAAAATGCTTCCATAACCACTGGCCAAAAGGAGGCTATTCTTCTCCATCAAGGGAAGACTGCTACTATCTTTCAGCATGGATTAGGTGATCAAGGTCCTAAGCTTCATTTGACTAAATGAATCCATTTTTGTCTCAATAGCCTGATCATAGCCTTGAACTTGAAATAGTTGTCCTTACAAATCTATGATTCCAGTCTCCTTTATAGCTCTGCCAAACTTACAGTCAGATCTCAGGTCCAAATTTCATTACAGTCTTGAAGACTAGAGATAAGTCTCCTTCACATTTGCCATAGATGTCCTCTGACTATTAGAACATGCCATAAATTGGCAATTAACCCAATAGCCTAACTTTTTTTTTTTTGTAGGTCAAAAGTAGTCACCCTACTCCACCCGCCACACCATTGTAATGTCTCTAATAATCACTGTGTTGCAGCTATTAAATCTCCTAATATGTGACCTTCCCCTAAGCCTTATCCCAATTTACCACAGGTGAAAGCTTAAAGGTATCCCATATCACATTGAAGAAGCATTTTGATATTGTTCCATACCAGGATGTATTTCATCTCCACTTACCACTAAAAATGTGATCCCTATTGCTTTCATGCATATCAGTAATCCAATTCCAAAATCCTATCCACAGGGTGTCTTTTCTACACTATTTGTTTTTGCTCAGTTTCCTGAGGAAACCCTGAGAAAAACATTCAGTGCTAATACTTTAATCAGGAAATGCAATTCTAAGGCAGGAGAGAGAAAAGGAAGAAATGGGGCAGGGAAGAGTGGGAAATGCATCACCACTCTGGCCACTGTACTTTGGTGAACCAGGAATATATGCAACCAAGTTTCCAGAAAATGCTTCTTCAACGTGATATGGGATACCTTTAAACATACTGTTTAGAGAAATACACCTTGGAACACCCCATCAGAGAGAGGAACAGAAAGGGAATTTATCTGTCTTGTCCCCTCCTCTTTCCTGTAGGAACAGTGTGCTAAGATCTAGGTCAGTTGTTCTCAACCAGGTATAATTTTGTCCCCAAGGAAGACATTTGGCTAGAGATATTTTTATGTTTAGAAGAATTTTTTTTAAAAATGGCACAACTGGCAGCAGTGCTATCACAGCTAGCAGGTAAAGACCAAGTATGTTGCTAAACACACGAAAATGCGCATGGTGGTATTCCATCACAAGATACATTCCATCCAAAAATGTCATTAGTGCTATTGTTGTAAGTTGAAGTGATGATAAAACCAAGAGAATCTGAAGAGATGTATTGAATAAAACAACCTAACAGAAAGAAGATGAAAGAGAAGGCATTTCACAGATGGGAAAACACAAATGGAGAACAAAACATGAAAAGATACTAAACCTCATTAGTAACCAGGGAAATCAAATTACAGTAAGATTCCATTTCACACTCAATTGATTGGCAAAAATTAAGATATCGAGAACACCAAGCACAGAAAGAACCATGTTCAAAGGGAATACTCAGGGAGTATTACAAAGGGAGTGTAATTTGCTAGCACCTTTGTGCAAAAGAGTTTAGCATTATGCTGTAAAGTGGAATGTATGTATATTTTATGTAACCACTCATACCATTTTTCTTGAGATTGTACTGGTTCTTGCACTGAAAATCTTGCGTCCCGGGGAACCGTTAGTCCTAGTCAAACCAGGATGATTGATCACCTCTATCTTATATCCTACTAGCAATCTATTCCTGTGTATATTGGCCTGGAAAACTATTTCATAGAAACCAGGAGATAGATAAAAAATGATCATAGTATAATTGTTCACAACAGAGAATAGAAATGACAAGAGTGTCAATCTACTAGAGAATAGATAAGTGAACTGTGATAAATTTATACAATGTAATATTTAACTGTGAAAATGAATTACAGCTAGATGCAATGACATGGATAAACTTTAGAAACATAAATATTGAAGTAAATGAACAAATCCCCTCTAGTCTATACAAGTAGGGCTCATTATTATAAAGCTTAGAAGGAAACAAATACTAATAATACATTATATAGGAAAGTTTTCATGTTTGATCCAACTTCTTTTACAGGGAACCAAAGACATAAATTCAGAATAGTATTTGCCACTCTAGGAGAGGTGAAGAGATTGAATGGGGTGGTGCCCTGTTCCCCAAAGAAAAAAATTAATCAATTAATCCATTATTTGATTCCTAGAGAGTGTTTCTTAGATATTGAATCTTTGTTTTGACAGTGTATTTTAGCTTTGACAATGTACTTATTTTCTTTTGGCAATGTTATTATGTTATTTTATCTCTCTTTTTTAAAATAATATTTACCTCACTTTTTAGACATTAGGAATAAAAAATTACCCATATATTTGGGAATAAAGAATGAATGAAATATAATCCCTAATCCAGTAAGGGTGGTATTTTGGCTTGGTTTCTCCATTCATGAGTCTTGACAGCATTTATTTCCATACTTATGTTCCCATTGCTGTTACCCAGAAGCCTGAGATCTGTTAAGCCTCACACTAAAATTTCCTGCACCTGGTAACTGGAAAGCACCACTTTTTTTTTTAATTGAACACAAGATTGCTTTACCACTGAACTATATCCACAGTCCTTTCATTTTTTTATTTTGATACAAGGTCTTGCTAAGTCGCTGAGGCTGGCCTTGAACTTGTGATCCTCCTGCCTCAGACTTCTGAGTTTCTCAGATCACAGGTATGCACCAGTGTGTCCAGCCAAGAACACCACTTTTAAAACACAGGCCCGGAGGGGCAATGAAAGTAGCTTGAGAAAATTGTAGAATAAGGCTGCTGTTTAATTTACTCAGTCTTTCAAGAATTGCAACTTTTCATTTTACACCCATACACCAATTGACAAATGTGAATACATATAGACCCTAATGCCAAAGAGCTTCACAGAGACCTGCCCTGGAAACTCTGTCCAATGATCATCTATAGCCTTATTGTTGGACTGAGAGCCAAATCATCATTAGCTTTTTTATAAAAAAGCCTATTATGCTTAGCATGCTTGTGAATGGTGCAGCACAGAAGTTTCTGTATGTCTGCATCATTACAAAATTCTTTCATTCAGATCACTCTCAACCTCACTTCTTTCTCCAAGTGCTTATCAAAATATTTTCCTCCCTTCCTTTTTGAAATAAATATGCTAAGACTTCTTTCATGAGATTATCCTGTAAATGTGCTGGTCATATTGCTACATCAATCTGTCCATCCAGCCATCTGTTCATTTTTAACCAAACTATGTTCCTGTTCCCATTTGCTGTTCACTTTTTCTTAAGCATAATATTCTGTCTCCAAATTAACTTTGATTTTCCTAAGTTCTGTACACTTACATATTTCTGGCCTTTCCCCTGGCTGTCTCTCATGATGCTTCCCTCCTCTTTCTTTCTTGCTGCTAGGCATATTCATTCCCAAATCACCTGCTAGATTTATGGGACTTGATCTTTGTTTTTGTATGCATATTATCCTTCTTGCTTTAAATTTCTTTTCTACCTTATTTGACCAGGAAATGCTGACTCACTTTGTAAGCATTTATTCATATATTTTCTTCTTGATAGATTGTTTGTAATTCAGCTCTTCCTTTATCAATGCCCTTTTGCAGTGGGACTTTGAAACTCCTTTCACCAAGAGATGGAGTCTATTTCCAAATCCCTTAAATCAAGCTGGCCCATGATTTGCTTTGACCTATGTGATGCAGCATAGTGGCTGCTCTGAGCCCTGGCCCCAAGAACCCTTTCACTGATTCTCTTTGATGCATGATTGGCATTATTCTGCTGCCACTGAATAAGCCCTGGCTGACCTGCTGGGGAATTGAGTTGGCCCAGCTACATCCAGTCAATCATCAGATATGTGAGCAAAGCCATCTTAGATGATCCATCCCACAGTTGACTGTCAGCTGATTGCCAATGGAGAAGCAAAATGATGGAAGATCGGCACAGCCCAGCCAATTGGCAGAATTCCCTAACTCACTCATAGACTCATGAGCAATAATGCATGCCTGTTGTTTTGAGCTACTGAGTTATGGGGTTATTTGTTATGCATCAACAAGTGATGTACTCTTTCTTTTTCATTTTCAATAGCTGCAACATACTTTCATTGGTGCCCTGGAACACTATATTTCCTTGTCTTTCTCCATAAACATTCAAGCTCCTTGAGAAAATGGGTATTTTTTGTGCATCCCCATATTTAAATAATATCTGCAACTTTTCAATAAATGAGTGTCAGAAACACATCAGTGACTAATTAAGGATTGCAATTCACTCAAGAGATGGTTTTGGAAGCAGATAAGCTAGAGTTTGACTTCCAACTCTATTTCCTCATGTGCTACTTCAGAGAATTTGGTTAACCTTGCTGAGTCTCATTTGCTCATTTATAAACTGAAGACTAGAATAATGTAAATGCTGCAGGATTGTAGTGATAAGGTATAGAGTTCTCCCCTTTCTCTACCTTGCATGAAGTAAACATGCAACAAATAAGAATTAAATATTAAAATATATGTAAAGCATTTTGTATAACACCTGGGTTATAATTCCTCAAATAGATGATAGCTCTATCAATATTATCATAATCATCCTGATTGTTGTCTCAGAAGCTGCAGGTCCTCCACCCAAATCCCCTTGGCATTCATCTCTTTGTGTATGATGACCTAATGGTGGTTTTCAATAGAAAATATCCTGGGACTTTTCACCTGAGGGCTTTCTCTGGCTGGTGGAGTTCTCTTGGTCCACATGGATGGTAGGCCATACACTTCCCCCAGTGCAGCATCCCTCAGCCAAGGCAGATGGGAAAGGTTCACTAACTACTCTAATTCCCTTCCCCTTGGTTAGCTAACTGTTCTGTATTGTATCCTATAATTACCTAATGAGATTGTGCTCCTCTTGGTCATAGTAGTGAGAAGACACATTTTTTCTTTCCCCTATCTCACATGTACTTTTCTACAAAGTTATGTTGACATCACCTTTCCAATAAACACTAGTATCCAATTTTTTTCTTTTGTCTCACCAGAAGCTTCTGGGGTAACCAAACCAAGTTATCTTTACTCTTCCTGGCTTATTTTATCCTTATTGCTTCAGAATTTAATCATTTTTCCTAGGGATTTTGATATCCTTTTAATGATCTATAATTAAAGAGTTGTATCCAGTCTAGTAGATAATAAGACTTATTTAAGAATGCATATATCACCTTTAAGTCATCTCTGAGTTTCTCATTATGGCCCAATTCTTTGTGTGTATTATGATAACTTGCAGTTGATCTTGATCTTGATCTTGGGTAGCTCTGTGCTTATTTTGATGGACGCTCTGTATTGGCACAGGTGAAATGTACTAGCTAGTGATTTATAACATGTTGTTAAAAAATCCAAAGTCCCCCTGAGCTTGTTTATTCTGCTTATTGAAACTGTACTGATTGATTTTTTTTTTTTTTTGGTAACTGTGTATTACTCCATTTAGCCTGCTTTTAGTTACTTGAACAGTAGGGTACATAACACTTCTCAGTAAGCTTGAGTCTTGGCTTCCCAAAGACCAAAGTATCACTGATATATCTTGATGGTTCAGGATCAGAAGAAGAAGTGCATCTTTTGTGATGGAGAAAGGACCCTGAGCCTAGCCTTGAAATCTCAAATTTCTCTGATATTGGCCTGTGTTTGATATCTCCTATTGTATCCCATCTAATACAGCTTTACATATGTATACCTTGTGGAATTGCATGAGTCTTCAATTATCCAACACTATTTAATTGCTTCACTGAGGTTATTTCCTATTAATTAAGGTCTTCTGAGAGGGATCTGGGGTGGAGAAAGGAAGGATTCCTATAACATCTAATTTGAGAACCATTTCAAATAGTTATGAGAGTTGGAAAGCAGTACTCTGTACTTTGTTCAGATCTTAAAATATGATTCAGTTAGGTTATCATGAATAACTCTTCTGAACACAGACCTCCATGCTCCAACAATGGCTGATGGCTTCTTGCACACCTGGACCCCTATATTTCTTATCCTCCCACCTCCCTTGTGAGCTTTGCATAGGGGTACATACTCTAGGACATGAAACATTAATTGTTGACTATGTTAGTTTCTCTGGAAAATTTTGCTTAAATTTGTTTGTTCTTCTCCTTCTAAGATACCAATTTTAAGTTGTATTTAGCTTTTATTTCAATGTACCATCAAGAAATATAAAAAAATAGGTATAAAAGTTTTAGTCTTGAAGTCATGCTTGACTGATCTAAGCATCTAGTCCTTAAAAATTCATATGCTTCTTATCTAGAAGGGCACCTTTCATACAGGATATCTCTCAGTGGTTTGAGAAACAATATTCTCCCAAATTCAGGAGCCATGTAAGAAGCAGGAGAGGAGCCTCAAATATATCTGGAGGGCTCAAGCATCTGAATGTTACAAGATAACCCACCTGGAGTGTGAAATTTCAGGGCAGAATTTTATTTGTTTTCACAATTTAATGTCAACACATTCTAAGTTTCAGAAACAGGTCACAGACATATACACCATAAAGAGTTTGTTCAATAAATAACTGTTTATTGTATATTAAAAAGGGCCAGTATAGTCTACACAAGGAAATAAGAATTATATGTGGAGATTCATAAAGAGCACTGGTAGTCATCTATGCTCTGGAATATATCCGAAATATATTTTAAATTCATCCATCTTCAAAGACATTTTCCTAAGCCAACACACCAGAATCTCTTACCTGGGTGAATGTACCCTGTTTCCCACTACTGAAAACCCAATGCCTATTAGTTAGCTATAGTGAAGCAGAATGCCCTTTTAAAAATATACAGCTTGAATGGCCCTTATCCAAAAATGATTGAGACCAGAAGTATTTCAGATTTCAGATTTGGGTGTTTTTTGTTTGTTTGTTATTGTTGTTGTTCTGTTTTTTGCAGATTTTGGACTTTGCAAAGACTTCACTGGTTGAGAAAACCAAATCTGAAAATCCCAAACTCAAAATGCTTCAAGTTGGTGTTGAAAAACTTCAGACTTTTAGTTTTTGGATTAAGATAATTGCCCCATGTAAATTCTTCTACTTCTCTGCTAATATGTCTCTTCTGTGACTTCTGTCTTCATTGAAATAAAATGAAGACAATTTTCCACATCTAAAAGACTCTCCACATTCATCTCCTACACCATGCTTCTCCAAATCCCTTCTCTTCAAGCCATAGAAGCTGACTTTCTAAGCCTTGACGGTATCCACCTGGATCCCACTTGGTGGTATATGAATAATGCTATCTTCAAACACTTACTCAGGTGGCTCTTTTCCATCATTCAGTCCTTATCTTAAATTCTCTGGGGAGGTTCTCTGACACCCAAACTAAAGTAGCCCCTTATCACCCTTTATCTCATTAGCCTGTTTATCATGTTCATAAACATAATCAATGCCTGCCAGTTTCCTTTCCATATGTTTACATAAATACCTCTTCCCCTAAAAGGCAATTCATTCAAAGCTACATCTTTGCATTTTTTAGCTCACTATCATATTCTAAGTCAATACAACAGTCTGCAGCATGCAGAAGTGGACCATGGAGTATTTGTTGAATAAATAACTGCACTAGTTTGCCTTTTTTAGTATTGTATAATTTAAAATAAAATTTAAAAGGCCAAAACCACAATGCAACTTATTCCCCACCTTTTGTACGATGGCTGTAGATGGATTAGAGACTACAGAGGTGTGCAGCTATTTCTGTTCTGTGACTTTTCGTTGGAATTCTTCAGTCTTCATTTTTCTTCTGTGTTCATTTTGGCAAGAGGCAGAAGCATTTCACCACAGTGTATTTCTGTGAAAACAAGGTACCAACATGACTCAGAAACCCACCAACATTATGTTCTATTTAAAAATAAATAAATACCTTAAAATATTTCTTAAACATAAATATATCCTTTACTATCTCCTACATGTGAATATCCTTTTTTTTACTGTTTATATATATTTTTAGGCATGCAATTATAAATCTACATATTATTACCTGGATACCCCCAGGTAGTGTTAGACTCCTCTTAGCACCTTGCCTACATCTGTACTACTGCACTTTCTCTACTCTATGCAATAATTACATTATGAATCCATCTCTACAATAGATGGGGACAGGAATTGTAGTTTTGGTCCCTTAATCTCTGGGTTTATATTGGCAATATAACTAATTTTCATTATGTGAAGTACTTATGTTCTACAAAGTCATCACAAACACTGCATTAGCAGATACTGAACAACTTCCCCCCAAGGAAACATAGGGTACATAGTTTTCTGTAAATCTCTTGCCTCAAACTTTTGTCAATCAATTAATGCATAACCTTGTTTTATTTGAATTTCTGCTGAAAATGCTTTATTTACTATGTATTGTTGATTCTTCACCACCGAATTAACATCCAACAGCCTTGTTAACTCATGCCTGGATACAGTTTATCTAATGTGCATTTCTCCATAGGGCACATGATAGCCTTCTAAGCCTAAAATCACCAAATTAGGATTTCAGTAATGGCTTGACACAAAATACAAAATCTTGAAAAATATTAAAAGGTGAATTTGTAAATACTAATAATGAGGATCAACTATATACACACTGGCTCAAAGCTTAATGTAGATCTTACAAGTTCTTAACCTTGCTTATGGTTCATCACAATACTGACAAATGAGCAAACCATAAATATTATATACATAGGGCAGGGAAGTATTAAATACAGACTTTGTATTTTTCATGAAAATTTTAGAAAGTAAAAGCAGTTATTCTTTCCTATCTTGTTGATAGGATAGTCCCAGAGCCCAGGAGCTAAAATAAATAAAAAGAAAACTAATTAGATGCATCTTAACTTGTACTTTATTAGTACCATTATATACCAATTGTATTTTCTATACAACTGATCATTTTTAAATTCCATTTTCTAAAATTAGTGTTACTTAAAATTTTCTATTTGCACTGAAAGTAACTAGATCCATCAAAAAAAAAAAAAAAATCAGACACCATAACTTTATTTCAATATGTGCCAGATCACCACTAAAACTCTCCTCTCAAATTTCTCCTTAAACCTGTAACTAAGAAAACTTTATCTGATAAAGCCATATCTGCATTTCTGAGTTAAAAAGAACAATCTGAGTGTTCGGTAGGCTGTGTTCTGAAAACTCTAAACTTGTGATTAATGTACATTTTAATAGGATGCGCTGATGCCAATTAAAATTAATATTTGCATTTACAACCTTCAAAAGGCAGGGGTTGGGCCCGGGATTGTGGCTCAGTGGTAGAGTGCTTGCCTCACATGTGTGAGGCACTGGGTTCGATTTTCAGCACTGCATATAAATAAATTAATAAGATAAAGGTCCATCAACAATTAAAAAAGATACTGAACAACTGCCCAAAGGGTTTGGCTTTGGTATCAACAGACTGGCTCCACCTTGTATTAACTATGCTATCAGAGATGATGCATTAGTTCCTGGGATTATTGATTCATCTGAAAAAATAGAGACAAGTGCCATTTTGTAGAACATAGAGTGATCTTTAGGGTAATATGAAAATGGCCTATGTAGAGTTACTAACTGGCCAATAGTGAATACTAAAGTAGGTTAGCTCATGCTGTATGGCAAATCAACCCAGACATTTTTTAAATTCTTTTTAAAAAATTTTTAATCTGTTTTAATTAATTATACATAACAGTAGAATGCATTTATGCACTTTGATATATCATACACAGATGGGATATAATTTCTCACTTTTCTGAGTGTACATGTTGCAAAATCATATTGGTCATGTAGTCACATATATACCTACAGTAATAATGTCTGTTTCATTCTACTATCTTTCCTATCCCTAATACCCCTCCTTTTCCCTCCCATCACACTTCCTTCTACTTAATCTAAGGAAATGCTATTCTTCCTAGTACCCCCTGCCTTATCGTGAATTAGCATTCACATATTAGAGAAAACATGTTTTAGTCATTGAATTTAGCATTTGTTGCCAAAGAGCAGTAACCTGCCACTTGAGAATAATATTTTTTGGGGGGAATGTCCTAGATCATTCATAATTTGACTTATGTGTAGAAGCCTCTCTATTATTTTGATATGTGTGTATTATTTAGATAGAGATGCACCCACCACTAAGACATAACTGAGTTTCACATAAGTTCCATTCTGTGCATTTTATTTTCATAGATTCTCTTCAATATTTGGTGTGTAGACCATCATTTATGGTATTAAAAAATATAATACTGCATTAAAAATGGAACCTGACTCTGAAATATGAATACATTGTTGAGCTCACTGGTGAATTACTACAAACTTTAGAATTCTACTTTGTGTACAGCAGAACAAAGATTTGTCATCAACAATACTAGTCCAAACAGTCATAGTCCCTGCATGTTTTTTTGCTCAGATATGATAATTACTATATTTTTAAGTCATTATTCAGCCCTTATGAGGACACATTTTAAGGTGGTTCAGAGGCACCATGACACAGATGGGTCCTATCAGTCCTGCCATATGATAAGGTTGGTGGAATTATTCCCCCTTTCATCCACTTCCTGCGGTGCTCAGATATGCAAATATGTGAACTGTAGGTTTGAGATGTAGTCTGTGCCATTATATGAGAAAAACAGGGCTTTAGTCTTCCTTTTCTCAGAAAGGGGACTTGATCTTGGCCTCATTAATATTGAGTTCTGGTCAAGTGAACTCCAATGTGTTATGAAGTCATGAAAGATGCTAAATTCCATCAGGTCAAAGTTTTCTAATAACTCAGAGGCATTGGGTGGTACAAAAAGAAAAAGAACTGATTGTACAGAGAAAGCTAACACCTTTGTAAACTTATTTTTTATAAGGATAAAACATTTCCAAAAAAAATTAATATGGATGATCATACTTGAAAAGATGTCTTCACCAACTGTGCCATTTTCCAAGAGATTTTTCTCTGTGTCTACCCTAGAGCATGGATCCTTTTTGACTTTCTGCTAGCTGCTACACTCATCTAGTAAGTGAGCTCCAAATACACAAAAGGGTTCCATTCCCAGGTTTGACAGTGTAAAAACCAAACAGAAAACAAGCTGGCAGAGACAGTTTAATATAAACCTTCTTAGAAGATTTGAAAACAACATCACATTTGTTTCCTGCTACTCATGTGCCCCCCTGTGATCTTTGTCTCTATATACAATAAAATATTTATAACCAGAGCTTCCCATCCTTTCCCCTTTCCTTGCTGTTAGAATAAGGCACATTTTTTCCATGGAAGAAAGCAACATAAACACAACACTAAAATGTTGAATAAATAACTTTGGGGGAATTGAAACCCTAATCCACTCAAAAATGGATTTTCTTTCATTCAAAGCAAGATAACTGTGACATATGGGACTGGATTTTTGCAGTAATTATTCAGGCACTTGTCAAATACGGTGAATCCTCTCCAGGGAACTTCTCAGCTCCCTCAGAACTATATGCTGTTTTTGGATTTCCTCAAATACAGATTGAGCACTATTTTGTTTTTCTATTCAGGTAATAGAATTCGGTTTCCAAAAACATTTTGTACCTTTTCCTAGAGGAAAAGTCTGGCCTCCGTTTATGAGAATTTCCCCTGAGACAATGGAGTGATGGTACTTTTCGGGCTGTGGATTATAATATTCTCATGTAAACGATCTTTTCATCTGACAGAGCAGTTTGTAATGTGTTAGCTTTTATTTTCAGAGTAACTACTCTTTATACTGAAAAACAAAGTGAGCAATTAAGTCTGGATATGCTGGTTTTCTGGTCCAATA
Source organism: Marmota monax (assembly GCF_021218885.2). Classification (NCBI taxonomy): domain Eukaryota; kingdom Metazoa; phylum Chordata; class Mammalia; order Rodentia; family Sciuridae; genus Marmota; species Marmota monax. The sequence goes on along the minus strand of NW_026695222.1, from coordinate 4,081,812 downwards.
GAAAAAGCATTTAAGGTTGTGATTTGCTAAATGCGCCAGGTATCTATAAATAGTTGATGTATACATTTAATTGATTAAGTTATTCTGAATCTGGACTTCCTCAACTTAATCTCAAGGCAAAGACAGAATATGCCCATGCAATTTTCAGAGGATTAAATGATTTTAGGTATGTGTACAATGATCAAAAATTTTATACACCATGAGGTCTACAGAAATTATTTTTAATTGTGAAGTGTTTGAGTTATTCAGAAATTAACTTGAATTTAATCTGATACGGAAAACACAGAAAGACAACTGCTAAAAATCCCATGACAAGGTCAAACCTGAAGGCAGTGTCTCTGGATTCTATAACCTCCATTTTTACAGACATGCACTTGTCCCAGCTGATCCTGCTGGGCTTATATATTTCCTGTGACACAGGACAAAATAGAATCACAGTGGTAAAAGAGGTGAAAAAAGAGAGAATATGCATGGAGAAAAAGGGGCTGGCCTGGAGTCCATTTTCACAATCACTTCCTCTCTCTAAAATAGGGTTTCTTAACTGAGGGTTTTAACTGCCAATCCTGGGGCTTATTTAGATGCAACTCAAATCTTCTTTGAATTTGGAGGGAAGAGAAAATTACATCTTTATGTTCATTAGGGTTTAACAGGCAACAAACCCCAGTAATATTAGAAGGACCTGTCACCAAAAAAACATGACTTTTCATACTACATTAATAGTTGCTGCAGACATGTTGAAATGCCATTCAAGCTCTGAATGTACACCAGTCACTAGATCTGCTATCAGATCTTGCACTAGGAAACCAAGAAATATTTATGTTACCATGTCATAAAATTATTTCATTTGATATTTTTATAACTGTTTTCAATTTAATTGGTTTCCTTCATAACTAGAGGCATTTTATCTTATACATTTTAAAACATCACATTGTAGCTGTGGTCAGACAGTAATTCCACTTCTAAGTATTTACCTGAAAGAACTGAAAATAGGTACACAAATAAATACTTAAACATGAGTGTTCACGGAGGCACTATTGCTAACAGCCAAACCGTGGAAATAAGACAAATATCCATTAATGGATGAATGGATAAATAAAATGTGGCATATTAATATAATAAAACATTTTTAGCCAAGAAAAGGAATGGAGTACTTATACATGCTACAATGTGAATAAACCTCAAAAACATTATGTTAAGTGTAGTCAGGTACAAGAAGTCACAAATTGTGTGATTCCACTTAAATGTAATATCCAGAGTGGGTAAAAATATAGCAACAGAAAGCAGATTGTTGGTTAACAAGGACCTGGGGCACAGCAGAATGAGGAATAACCACTCCACAGGTATAAGTTTTCATTTTGGAGGGAAGGATGTGTTTTGGAATTAGCTATAGTTAGTGGTTGCACAACCTTATAAATGCATTAAATGTTACTGAATTATTTACTTTAAAATAGTTTATTGCATGTCACGTGAAGTTCATTTCAATTAACTAACCAAGAAACCTTATGTTAAAATCTGTTTCCTATCTTCCTGAGACTGCAAAGAAGTCCATGTTTTGGCAAAGATAATCCCCCACCCATCATGACAGGGTTTCCTCTTACCTTGATTCAGTCACCTGGGTTAGACGTTATTCAACAGCTATCCAGATTTGTCTAGAACACCATAGTACCCATGAGGCTGAAGTTAATAGGGAGAAAATATTTAGCCCATGAGCACAAAGCTTGCTGTCAGAACATGCATACTTTTCTATATTTCTAGTGTACCTATAGAGATGGTCTAGAAAGTATAGCATTGATGAGACACTGCTAAAGATGGTATTTAGCTAACAAAGCACACTAAGTATTGTAAATTAACAGAAGCAAAGTTTTAGTAATCTCTGCTATCGATTCTTCTACCTACCATGGAGTCTTCTTGGGAATATCATCATTTTAGGTATAATTTTTATAGGACTTTATTCTACTTTTTTAGGTTATTGTTTTCTTGTTCAAATATATGTTATAGTATTTAGTAGTAGCATGCAATGAAGAAAAAATGATCAGGAATGAAAGTGACAGGTAATTATTAAAGAAAGAGGTCAAGAATACAAGTAAGGATGGAGTGTGGCTCAGTGGCAGAGGGCTTGCCTAAAAGCCTTACACAAAGCCCTGGGTTTGATCCACAGCATAAAAAAAAAAGAAAAAGAAAAAAAGTGAGAGAGAGAGGAGAGATGAGAAGAGAGAAGGGGGTAGAGAGAAAGAGATAAAAGACAGAAAGGAAAAGAAAAGAAAGGTCAAGAGAGAGAAGATACCCAAGAGGTTTGGGGAGAAACCTAACCTAAAGAAAGTAAGTACATGGGCATGTTAACCAGCATGGTTGACAATAATCCAGGCTGCAGAGGTAAATGTACAAATGTCCTGAAGCCTGTGTACCTTTAGTAGAATCAGTGAGAAAAGAGGAATATTAAAAAATGAGGTAGAGTAAGTTGCTAGTGACCAGATTCTGGAAGGACTGATAGGCAAATTCTAAAGATTCAGGATTTTATTTTAAGTCTGATGAGGATGCATTTGGAGAGCTTTGAACATAAGGCAGATGATCTAATTTGTATATTGAAAGTATTCCTTGGGGTGCTGGCAACTCTCAGGAGGGCTATGTAGAAAGCAGGGATATTGGTTACAAGGCTGGTTAGGTTGTATAGGTGAAGCCAGATGGCAGCTTACATATGGTAGAAGTGGGAACAATGAGAAGTGGTCCAATTGTAGGTACCCTCTGAAAATACAGATGACTCATTGAAGGGTGGGTTGTGAGGTGGGAGAGAAGGCATTTGGATCTATATAGTGGGTGGATATTAGTGCTAAGTACTGAGCTGGGAGGCAGCTGGAGTAGAGAGTTCAATATACTGATTGGGAAAACCCAGGTTTCCAATTGGACACTGTGAGATTACAAAAACAAACAAACAAACAAAATCCCAATTCTCCATCTGCCAATGCATGCATGCTTTTTACCCTGTAACTGTAGGTTGCTTCCTCTGATTAGAGGGTCAGCCATCTGGCTTGATTTGGCCAATGGGACATTACCAATTGCCCTGTGTTTTCAAGCGCATAAACATTTTGTATGGTTCCTGTACATCTCATGTCATCATGAAAACATGGCCAGGCTAGCAGATACAGAATGTGAGTCATAAGAACAGAAACTGTGTGGCTCTGGTTACCCCAACCAAAGCCATCATGGGTCAGGGAAGAGTAATTTGATGTGAAGGTGCAAACCCAGTGAAATCAGCAGAGGCACATTGATAACCCACCACATTTAACCTAAGATACAAGAGCAAGCCCAGCCTCGGTCAGCTAAACCTGGAAGAGTTGTAAGCTAAATAAACGTGTGGCTGCTTGTTGTGCATTTTGACAGCAATAGATACCTAGTACACAATGTTCCCTCTTTACCCAAATAAAAAAAAATGCAGTGACATTTCACGTGGGCCAATCCTAAAGGCTGTTGGTGACAGAACACAGCTTTCAACCTCTGGTTGCTTACATGTTACAAATAAAATGAAGTAGTAGACTAGTAACAGAAACTGAATCATAAATCAATGAATGAATCACAAAATCCAGGTTTCCCTAATTGCATAGGCTCATTCCATGAAAGGCCGACATTAAAAAAATATTATCATTTTAGGAGGTTTATTCAAGTTTGTGGTATTGAAGTATGATATTTTCAAGGATTATTATCAAATTTGTACAACTTTTCTTAAGCGTAAGACTTTAGGGCATTGCAGGTTTTCTTTGAATTTCCATCACTCAGCTACTCATTTGCAATCCATGAACTTGTTGACCCATTTATACACAACTGGCTTTATTGTGAGGAGGTGTACTGGGGATTTGAACTTGGGGCACTTGACCATTGAGCCACAGTCCCAGCCCTATTTGGTATTTTATTTAGAGACAGGGTCTCACTGAGTTGCTTAGCACCTCACTAAGTTGCTGAAGCTGGCTTTGAACTTGCGATCCTTCTGCCTCAGCTTCCTGAGCTGCTGGGATTACAAGTGTGAGCCACCGCGCCCAGCCTGGCATCTTAATTTCAAACTGTGAGACATAAATTTCTGTTTATAAATTGCGGTCTCAGATATTTTTATTATAGGATAACACACAGATTTAAGAACTAGGTATGCCTTTACTACTGGAGTGCCATTGATTTTAGGCTTTCTCAGTGGACAGGGTCAGGAAATATTCATATACATTATTTGTTCTTTGTAGATATTCATGGCAGTAGAGTGTATTTTGACATACTATGCATACATGGAGTATAACTTACTATTGTGATTTTACATGATGTGGAGTTACACTAGTGGTGTATTCAGGTATGAACATAGGAAAGTTATATACGATTCATTTTGCTGTCTTTCCTACTCTCATCCCCCCTCCATTCCCTTCATTCCCCTTTGTCTAATCCAAAGTAATTCTCTCCACCACCACCACCACCCCCTGTTTATTCTGTGTTAGAGAGAACATTTGGCCTTTGGGTTTTGAGAATTGGCTTATTTTACTTGGCATGATAGTATCCAGTTACATCCATTTACTGGCAAATATCATAATTTCATTGTTCTTTATGGCTGAGTAATATTCCATTGTGTGTGTATATATATATATATATATATATATATATATATATATCATATATATTACTCTTATATACACAAAGATTTATATTTGTATATGACCTAAATCTAATAACAAGCCACCAGACTAGTCTAAATTGGGGGACACTTTACACAAAATGATGTTGAAAGTACAAAGTTCATGAAGAAGAATAACGAACAATTATCTTGGATTGTAGGAGACATGCCAATAAGTGCAATTTATGATCTTAGATCCTAAACAGAAAAAGAATAATTATGGGGAAACTGATTAACTCAGAGTCGAGCACTGAGATATGTATATGCTATATATCTCAATATAATTAGAAATTTATAGCAGGAGATAGCAAACTATATCGCATGGTCATATCTTTGTGTTTTTCATTAATAACCAGTTTTTGTTCAGCTTTATTGGGACACAAACATCCTTATTTGTTTACATACTGGCCATAACTGCCTTTGCATTACAAAATGAGCAGAGTTAATTATCAGTGACAGAAACCTAAATTTCTAGTTCCTTTCTGGATATTTATAGAAAAAGCTTGCTAACTTTTATAGTATTATGCCATTTTTAAATTCCCATTTTGATAATTGTAATATGGTTACATAAAATGTGAACATTAAGGATGAAGAGTATATGAAAATTCATACTATTATTATAATTTCTCTGTAGGTCTAAAACAATGTCAAAATAAAAATTAAAAATATTTCAATTATTCTTGATAACTACCATTCTGACTTGAGTGAGATGAAGTCTTAGAGTAGTTTTGATTTGCATTTCTCTAATTACTAGAGATGTTGAACATTTTTTTCATATATTGATTGATTGATTGGATATCTTCTTCTAAGAAGTGTCTGTTACACTCCTTAACCCATTTAATGATTGGGTTGTTTGTTTTTTTTGGTTTTAAGTTTTTGAGTTCTTTATGGTGCTCTATCTGATGTGCATGTGGCTAAATGCTAACATCTAAAGTATAGGCAATTTCACATGAAATTTCTGTATTTGTGGTTTCTTTTCAAAAGTCAGGATGTCTAGTAATAGTAGCCAATAATTGGAACAAAATGAAAGTTGGCACCTTTGAGCAATACATCTGATGATACTAGTTCTTGACTCAACATCAAATTCCACAGCATTAGAACTCATATTTTGTTTGGGCACAGAATATCCCAGATAAAAGCTCATATTTCCCAGTCTATCTTATAGGCAGGAATGGCCAATGGGATGTAAATACAAGGGGTGTTGTAAGATTTTACGAAAAGCTTACTAGAATGAGAGGGGAAGTTATCACGTCATGAGGTCTATTTGTTCTTCCTCCCTTCTATTACTTCTTGTCCAAAAAATAAATGTGTTGGCTAGAGTTTCCACAGTCATTTTGGACAATGAGTTGAGAAAGGAACCCATGCATCTATCCCCATTTCAGGTAGAGCTCTAAGTTAGAAGTAGCCTGTGGTAGACATTTTTGTGTCATCATTTTCCCTGTGTTCTTGTATTCATGCCTTGCACAACATCCTAATCAAGAGGTAAACCCTGTTTCTCAACCCCTTTAATCTAGACTAACATTGTGATTTGATTTGGCCAAGAGAATTCAGCAGAGGAGATGGAGAATAAATTCTGAGCCTAGACTTCAGTAGATCAATGTTTCTATTCCGTCTCTTGGAAACTTCACTGTCATGTGAAATAGTCTATGCCAGAGAATAATGAGAGACTATGTGGGGTGGTACCCATATGTCCTAACTGAGGACATCTGAAAACACCCATAGTTCCAGTAGTCAGGACCCCAAATATATGAGAGAATGCAGTCAATATCAAAAGAGCTATTTACTCAACAAAACACAAGACCAGAAAATTCTCCCAGTTGACCTATAGACTCATGAGCAATAGTAAACTCCTTTTGTCTTATGATGCTGCATTGGGTAGTGGACTTCTATGGTAGTAGTCTGCTATGCAGTGATAGTGGACTGGTAAAGAACCTGTATCTCTCATAACCTGAAATTTCTTGCCAAAGTCATTTTTTATGAGATTTATTGATAATCTGTCTTCTTTGTCAGCAAAAAGATATCTCAAGAGATACATGATACGTATGTATTGTCTACTTTTCCACAAATTCTCCTCATCCACATTTTGTATTTATGTCACCTGCTTTGCTCCTACAGCACTGGACTGTGTGACTTTTGCTCTACAGTCACATTTTGTGGAAAAGGGGAAGTTTCAATTTGTATTTTAAGGCTTGTTTAAACTTGATTTTTTTTAAGAGACCACATTAGAGGAAAAATCATACGTTTTGCAAACTCAGATACCCTACCTAAACATCTGAGCTGGAGGCCAGTAGCTCAGGACAGCAGTGGAAATACATGTGGGGAGCCACAGAAATAACTGAAATGGTTTTCTTAGAGCATTTTCTGCTTATTAAGTTCATGCCTGCCTCTCTATATTGCCAAGTGCTTCTGGAAGTTCAGTGAAATCTCTTTGGAGATGAATCATTTCTCTTAGTAAAGAACAGTGTAAATCTAGTTTCAAACAAAGAGAAATCAAAATCCAGACTACCATTTCAAAATCCAGACTACCATTTCCTTTAACATACATATAAAGGCGGTATTTCAAGAAAATTAGAAGTTTCCAAAAAATGCTAAATTGCATTCTTCTAAAAATAACTCTGAAATGCATATGTAAAATAGTTGCAGTTCTGTATGTAACATATATAACTATATATAATTGTATATACTATATACAATACATATAACATGTATAACTACTATATATAGTTGTATGTATAAAACCATATGTAATATGTAACAATATACAGTAGTGCTAATTTAAAATAATAAATCTAATGAGTTTTAAAATATATATGTGACAGACTATAAATTAAAATATACAAGAGCAATTAAAGGTTTAGATCTTTAATAAAAAGTGGTATGGCTTGATTTAATCCTTCCATATTCACTATTTTTTAAACAAAATGGCAGCTTTTATCAATAAAACTACCGTGACAAAAGAATATTTCCACTTATTAGTGGTATTGTACTGGTGTATTTTCAGAAAACAAAACTTTAATAGGGACGCTTCTCTTATGGAGACATCTTTTATTACAATGCTTTTATTAGTGTGTTATAGTTATACGTGATAGGCAGGTTCACTTTGGCATAATCATACATGCATGGAATTTATTTGCTCCATTTCAGTCCCTAGTGCCTACTCTTTCCTACCTTCCTCCCACCCCATTCCCCTTCATCTATTGGTCTTCCTTCTATTTATTTCTCTCATATGTGGAAGTGAGAGTAAAGTAAGGGGGAAAGGTAGGGTCTGTCAGATCTCATAAGAATAGAGGGAAGATCAGTGGAATAGAAGAAGATTGAGGAGGAAAGGGATGGGAAATGGGGGGGGGGACAGAAATGAGTTTGACAAAATTACACCATGTATAAGTATACCAAAATGAATTCCACATCTATAACCATAAAATATCAATTAAAAATGAAAATAAATAGATGGGAAATTTCCACTTTTTAACAATACTTTAGTGGCACAAGAAACTTAAGAATTTCAAGCCCATGCTTTGAATTTGGATATTTATCATTTTATTCTGCATCGCAAACCTTCAACAAAAAGAAAAAATATGTGCATGTAAGTGCTGAAGATGTTTTGTAAAAAGTAAAACTCTTGACAAGAGTCTAGAGAAGATGTGATGATGTAAGTGGGTTCTGACATGCCATGCTGAATCCCATAGGCTGATGCACAAACGCACACACTGAATTGCAGAACCAGCCACCACTGTTAGCCCAAGCAGTGATTTTATGTTTCATCAGCTCTTTGTTGCTGATCTCAAATTCTCATCAGCTGCCTTGCTGTGCTAACCTTTTGTATATTAAATTATATTATGTTATATCTATTATTACCTGTTCTTCAATGAAAAACGACTGGGATTTGTGTACATTAATGCTCAATAGGAAATGCTATTCAAAAACAAAACCGAAAGGTCAGAAGAGGGAAAATTCCTGCACTGCTATATATAACAACTTAGAGAGGTCCAGTGGACACTGACATGTGTTAGAAAGCTTGGGTAGATACTACTTTACCAAAGCTTTCTGTTTTATGTAAGCACTAGGGGCTTCATTAGCCAACAATTTTTGGCAAAACATATTTCCTAGGTGAAGAAACAAGCTCTAAAATAGCCCTGTCTAATAAACATATAACATGAATGACAAATGTGAATCACAAAGTTTTAAATTTTCAATAGCTGTGTTAAAAGGGAGAAAATTAATTTTAATAATATGCTTTAGTCAATCCAATAAAACTAAAATATAATTTCAACAATATTGATGAAATACTTTCATTCCTTTTTTTCAGAACAGGTCTTTGAAATCCAGCGTATGTTCAATGCTTACAGAATATCTCTCTTTGGAGTTGCCATATTTTAAGTTCTCAACAGCCACAGGTGGTTAGGGGCTTCAACATTGGGCACTGTAAGTCTAGAACAACTCTGTGACTTACTGTATTGACTTGAAGATCTTAGGAAAGATAGTAATAAGAGATAAAAAGAATGGATTTCAAATTGTAACAGTTGAATAAAATTTCCAAGAAAAATTTGATAGAAATTATAGAGTAATGCAAAATCTGATGCCAACCAGTTGGGTTTTTCATTTAGCTTTTAAATAAGTCTGTTTTGTAATAGATACTTTGAAGTGTAGAATATATTACTCAAAACTGGCTCATTTGTAACTCAAATATTTTACATAGAGGAATGTTTGTAGCCATAATGGAATACCAGAATAAATCCATTAAGTTGTAAATATTCCAAATAAAAAACACATTTATTTATATTATGTAAAATGGATAATAAAATATATTTTATGAAGTCTAAAGTGAATATGAAATGTTAAAAATTAGTAGCACACTTTTATAATAATCTTCCAATGCCATTATTAAGTCTTTAGAATGGAATTCATTTACATTAAAGATTGACATACAAGGATTTTCTCCAGGGTCAAATGAACTCATTAAAATGATCTATAGATGTATTACATCAAATAGAATGTATGGAGGTCATATTGCATTTTAATAAGCTATAAAACCTCTAGATAAAAATTATAGCTGTGCGGAAAATGCAAAATATACATTTCTTCTGTAAGTTTTTCTATGTAACATAAAAAATTTAAACAGGTTATGTACTCTAACATCAATAAAACATTGTAAGCATTTAGGCAGCCAAATAACTGATAACTCAGTAATGCTTGTTTGGAGTGTTTCTTAGAGTAGATTTTTATTTGCACTCCAAATACAAATTACAAAATAAATAATTTGTACCAAATGTAAATGGACAAAGTCATACATCTAAAACTGATTATAAAGTGTTGATGTGTTCACTGTAGACAAATTGGAAAAACCTGAAAGCACAAAGTAAAATAAAATAAATAAAATCACTCAGAATCCCAGTACTGAAGATACTGTGGCCATTCTAGTCTACATCCTTCTAAGATAAAATTATCATGATTACCACTGCTAGGACTTTGTGATATAATAAACTCATATGGGTTCTCTTGGAGATCTAGTCCTCTAATAGATCTAGTAATTCCACTTGGAACACATGTGCCCACACACTTCCCCTCTCCTACACAGGGTTGTAGAGAGTTCAAGGACACTCCAATCTGGTGCTGGTCTGTCATGTCTTCTCTCCAGTCCTTTATTCCCTCTTACCCTATCCCCCTCAATCACACCTCCAACACCCACTCCCATATAATATTGAAAGACATCCGTCTGCATGTGACTTCTTCCACTTAGCTTAATGGTTTGTAACTCTCTTATTTAAGGTGGAGGCTGAGGCATGAGGATCATAGGTTCAAAGCCAGGCTTATCACTTAGCAACTTAGTGAGACTTTGTCTCAAAATAAAAAGTAAAAAGGGCTGGGGATATGGCTCAGTGATTAAGCACCCTGGATTCACATCCTGGTATCAAAAAAAAAAAAAAAATGACGTGGAACTTTCATAGAGATATCAGTGGCCAACTTTGCTTATTTACAACCCCAGATCAGTAGAATAATCTGGAAGCAATGTCAGCATCTATCTCTTATTAATACTGTTGGTACTGGTTGATAAACACACTTTTTGGTTGCATTTTACTGTACTCTAATTTGTGCCTGGAAGAACCTGCTTTCTCAGAAATAGATTCAACAATGAATATTTACCAAGAGCTTAAAAAGGGCAGATACTGGGCTAGGAACTGAAGAGTGAATCGTGCATGACTCAGACATGGTCTTTAGGCCTCACACAGGTAACAGTTTAGTAGGGAAGATAAGTTGTAATTAATTAAATAAATGAGTATAAAATTACACACAGAAAAATCATCAAGAAAACATAGCAATCCTAAATGTTTATATTGTCTAAAATTAAAGCTTCAAAATACATAAAAGCAGAAGCTAACAGAACTTCAGAGATAAAATAGACACATACACAATTATTATTGGGATTCAGTGCTATCTCAATAGTTGAATAAGTAGACAGAAAATAGTACTAATTTCATTACTAATCAATAATAAATAAAAGACAACTCAAAAAATGAGCCAACATTTAAAAAAAATCATGAATGGATACCTCATGAATATAGAACTGACAAGTACACAGGTAAAAATATGTTCAATATCATTAGTCATTAGAAAATTTTAAAGTGAAAACAATGTGGCACCACTATGCTCTTACTAACATTGCTATAATTAAGAAGGTTAACCACCCTAAGTATTCATAAGGATGTGGAGGAGCTCGAACTCTTGCACCTTCTTGGTGGGAATGCAAAGGCTATAAGCCCTTTGGAAAACAGCATGGCAGCTTTTTAAAATATTACATAAATGCCCACTGTATGATCAGGCCATTCCATGACCTGGTATTTACTCAAGAGAAATGAAAGCCGATGTTCATTCTTGACAACCACGTTCAAAGCAGCTTTATTTGCAACAGCCAACATCCAGAAACAACCCAAATGTCCATTAACAGGTGCATGTATAAAGAACCTGGGTATATCCAAATATAGAATATTGTGTCACAATAAAATGGAAGGAATTAGAGACATGCTACAACATATATGAAGGTCAGAATAATTATTCTGAGTGAAAGAAGCCAGACCAAAAAAGAAGAAGGAGAGAGAGAGAGAGAGAGAGAGAGAGAGAGAGAGAGAGAGAGAGAGAACACATATTATATAATTTCATTTATTTATAACTGTAGGAAACACAACCCTAACATGGTGACAGAAATAGGATCAGTGGTTGTGTAGGGACAGAGATGCAGATGGATGGTAAGAGACATGGGAGGAAAAAATTCAAAAGACCACAAGAAAAATTTTGGGAGGGAGGGGTTTCATAGTTGTACATATTTGTAATCATGTATCAATTATACACTTTAAATATGGACTGTTATAATTTGAAAAAGCTTTGTTTTTTAAGAGTAAAGTTCAGTTCAGAGGTTGCACTAGCTGCAGCTCAAGTACTTGATAATGACATGGGGCTAATGGTTACTATATATCGTCAGAGCAAATATGAAACATTTCCATCACTGCAGAAAGTTCTTTTGGACAGCACTGTTCTAACTCCTCTGCCATATTTAATAAGTGAGTGATAAATTTAAAATGCATACAGGGATTACTCTTCCTCTTGCAAATGCCTCAGGTACTTTATCCATTATTTGTAATCCTCTGTAATGTATGCAAAGTCTCTCAAATAGCATGCTACAGCACACTGAAAAGTTTTTTTTTTCCTACAGTCAAATCACTACAAGTCCTTTCTTTTCTTTAAAAAAAATAAATAAATCACAGTTTATGACTATTTTTAAGAGCTCATTGACTTCTCCCCTTGGCTAGAACAATATAAAGACTAAATATTCCAGGTTTATGAAATCATCTCCATATTTAATCTCTTCTGTGATAAAAAGACAAAAGGAAACTTGCATGCTTCATGCTTGCAAAATACATTACTAAGCTGCAACATCATACTAAAACTTCTAATATCATCCTTTGTATTTTATATTAGTTGAGTTTTAAATTGCCAAAAACTCAGAAATAAGTAAACTCAATTATCTGCCCAAGAGGAAGTGTTTTTTTAAACTCATCCCACATGTTCTTTTGATTTTTAAAGCAGTCTTAGCCAAGAACTAAATGACATCAGTTTCTAACATGAACCTGTACCTCTTCCTCTACTCCAACTTAATTATAAGGGGTCTGATTAATGATATTTCTGATTGAGACTGAATAATCAATCCTTTATAAATAATCAAGAATCTTTCAAGCATAATCTGAGAGAACCTGACAAGTTTCCCTTTTATCTTTATATCACAGGAGAGATTAAATGTAGAGATAACTTTACAAACCTGGAATATTTAGTCTTATATGGTTCTAGACAAGGAGAGGCATCAATGACTACTTGGAAAATTATTTTAAATCGTGATTTTTTTTAAGGAAAGAAAATAAAAGACTTGAAGTGATTTTACTGCAGAAAGGGACCAACTGACAGAAGGGAAGGATTCTTTGTCCATAGAAGAATCTTAATATTATAAGAAAATGTTCAAAATAGAAGCATACCTTATCGCCATGACTCAACCTGGAATCGGTGAAGACAGAAATGAGGGTCAAAAGGCCTCGCTGACCTTGGATAGCTACCATGAAGACACAGGGCCAAGCCAACTGAAGTACGGACAGCTTTTGCTTTTGTCTACCTTTTGCTCACTTCAGTATCTCATGCCAACCAGAAGCTCAATTTGGCAGTTGTCCACATTTTTATTTGTAAAGAGAAAATAATTATTAAGAACCCTGGTACAAAACAATTTCCAAACATGGGGTCTATAGGGAAAAGAAATTAAAAGTGTACTTTGGTGGTAAAAATGTTGGAGCCACCACTGGACTTTATCAGCAAACACCTCAATTAAGCACTAATACCTTGGCAGGGATTAGGTGACTGTTGGTGGAGAACAAGGCCTCAGCACAACTGAAGGATTAGAAGAGAGCTGGCAGGAACCTGGGGGCTCTAAATACCAAGGGATTACTTGTGGAGGAGGGGGGGCAGGGCACATGGAAGACAAATTGAGATTCTTTTAAAAAATGACATGAAAGGCTTTTATTTCAGGAGTGGGAAAAGAGGCCTAGCTCTATCCTTTTTTTATTTCAAACCTGCTAGGTAACTCTGATAGATTTAGAAATACCTCCATCATTCACCTCTCCCAAAACCATGTGACTTTGTAGTCACCCCCCCAAAGGTGAAGTACATTTCCTTACCCTACGTGACTTGCTTTGGCCTAGGGACTGGATAATAGCCGCCTTCTCCAAGGCTACAACTTAAAAGACGTTTTGTACCTTTGCTCTACTTCTCTCACGGGAGAACATGATGACCTGGCTATCCTGCTGAAGGATGAGAGAGAAATGTTGCAGATTAGAATTATCCCAGTCTTCCCAGTTGAGGCCAATAGTCCAAAGTACAGATAAATGAGTGAATCAAGATAAGCCACGATCATAGGAGTTAATAATCAAGATCCACAGCTTTATGACAACAAGGTTTTGTGATTGTTATGGAGCATTGTTGTGGGAGTAGATAACTGATAACATTACTCACACTTTGAAATGCTCAAAAATAAAAGGGTTTAGATAGATGAGCTCTTAGCCTCAGCCTTCTGCAAATGCCTTTCAAAAAATACAAAGTCTTGAGATGATCAATCAAAATCTTTTCCCTGCCACTTTGGATATATCTCTCACAGTCTACTACCCAACCCTACCCACCAATTGACCTCTAGTTACCTTCATTTATGCAAGATCCTTTGATGGACAATCATCGTCTACAAATTTTGTGTAATTTATCTTTCAAATTTTCTGCAAAGTTGAAAGATGGGAATGATAAAATTAGGGCTCCATAATATCCAATAAGATGGCAAACTTGTTTTTATAAAGAAAAGAGGAAGAAAGGAAGCAAGGAAAGAAAGAAGAGACTGTGTTAAGGTTTGGATCTTAAAAAGTTCCCCAAAGGCCCATATGCTGAAGTCTTCGTTGTGATCCTGGGGTGCTACTGGGAAGTGGTGAAACCTATAGGCATGAAGCTCAGTGGTAGGAAGTTAGGTCATTATGGGTGTACCTTTAAGGGGATATTAGGGCCCAGGGCCCTCCCTTTCTTTGCTTCCTAGCTGCCATGAGCTAAACTGCTTTAATCCACCATGCACTTTGCACCACGATATTTTGCCTTACCACAAGCACACAGCAACAGGGTCAACCATCCATGGACTAAAAACCTCCAAAACTGTGAATCAAAATAAGTCTTTTCTCTTTTTAAGTTGCTTAACTCAGGTATTTTGTCACAGTGATTGAAAGTTGACTAACACAGAATAACAATACAATACCGTAAGCAACTCTACACACTCCTTTAGGTCACCTTTCAGCCTAACACTTTTTCTTACCTCAACCAACCTCATTCAACCTCATCCACACAGTCCCTGAAGGAATTTGAATATGTCTGTCATCATTAGACATAAAACTTTCCGATTAAGCTCCTTGGAGGAATGGACTCTAGCCTACATATATTCTGTTGATTAAGAATGATGTGACTTTGGGCAAGTCGCTTGACTTCTCAGCCTCAATTTTCTCAACTATACATTGAAGATTAATACCTGCCTAGACTGCTTCAGAGAGAGATTCTGAGGAGAAAAGTGAGAGTATCTATAAATTGCTTTACATTCCCTAAGGTGCTTTAAAAATTGTTAGACGTTCTCATGAGGACAGTTGCTGAGGGCAAAGGCTTTTGTTATAGGAGTGATATGGCAACTGGTTAAGACTTGGGGGTCTCTTGAGACCTTGTGTGGAATCTTTGATATACCCACTTCTATAAGCAATACTAAGTAGGTTCCCAATGTCCAGCAAGGAAGAAAATCCTCCTTATTGCCTTCCTAAAAGAATTGACTTTGAAAAAATATCAGATTGATGTTGGAAGTAGTTACTCTGGGCTTCTGCCTTTTTGAGATCACTTTAAATCCTACCCTGGAAAGATATAAAGGGAGGTTGGAAAGCAGCGGTGGTCCCAGCACCAGCATATCTTCTTAAGGGACAGGGCATGGAAAACTGAGAACCGCGCAATGCATTCTCCAACCCTCACCACCCAAGGGCATTCAGATGCCACACAGAGTTGACCTTCTTAGAAAAGAGTCTAATAAGGATTTCCCCCCAACCACCCACATGTTACTGTGAATCTGTTCACAGCAAGGAAACTAATAGACAGATGGCACTGTAAATATCAGGTGCCAAGTGCACCCTGTTTCTTTCATGCAAAAGCCAAACAAAAAGTGAAAGAGAATCATCTGACTTTTATTATTGTCTCCATAACAAACTAAAGCAGTTTTGACCACAAATAAAAACACGAGTCTCATTATCCTACCCAAGTCACTCTCTTTCTCATTCATCAGATGGAAATGGGTTTTAATTGTTTTAATCTTGTGCACTAAATTCATCTAAATATCCTATAAATAAATTACACACACTGGTGATCATTTTCTTAGCCAAAGTCCCTAAGGCATCTTCAGAATTAGCAAATATACCAAGTTTTATTCAAACAGCAGACATTCCCCAAACACTTGCTGTTATACTAGTCTCCTTTTATTTCTGCTATTTGCCTCAGACTTCTTTTGTAGAAAACACACACACACACACACACACACCTACACACATACTCGTCTCAGAATGGACCTACTATCTAATGTGGTTTTCAAGATATATTTGCATATCTGGTCTCCAAAGGGCAAGGCTTCAAAAGTTCTACCAATAACTGGGCAGAGTCACAAATGAATATTCTCCATATTGGTCTAAAACATAA
The DNA here is from genome assembly GCF_021218885.2 of Marmota monax. Lineage (NCBI taxonomy): Eukaryota > Metazoa > Chordata > Mammalia > Rodentia > Sciuridae > Marmota > Marmota monax. The sequence goes on along the minus strand of NW_026695222.1, from coordinate 4,065,389 downwards.
TTCATATGTGGGGAGAAAAAAGGAATTAACAGTGGATCTGGAACTTGGAATATCCCCAAAGAAGTGATGTTCACCTTGACAAGAACAAACCTCTTGGTAAACTATGCTGGGATTTATTAGAAGGAAGATGGCCTAGAAACTTCTAAGGTCTAAGCAGGTATTCCTGGCCTGCCTCCATTGCTTCACGCAATTAACCTGGAGTTTATGGATTTATCTGATACAACCTGCCAGTAAATAAACTTTACATAGGGCTCTCTGCCTGTGTGATTAAGAAAATATAAAAACTGAGAAGCTCTAAATCTGAATTGCTTTATTTGAACTAACTTGTATCACACTGGTAGGTAATGCTCATCAGTTACCCTAAACCAAGAAACACCCAGAGCAGAGAAACTGAGTTTTATGAAGCTGCATAAGAGTTTCAAGGACCATCCAAAGGCACATTTTGTGATGCCAAGATTGTGCTTACATTTTGCGCATATTCTTTGTTACTTAGTGGTTACTCCTGATATTGTATAAGGTGGAACAAAGATGTGCTGGACATAATACCAATTTCTCAAGACTAAGTAAAATTTTAAAGGGAAATGTCATAATTCCTTGAAGTCTGTGGCGGGCTGAAAAATGGCCCTTCAAACGATTTCTATGTCCTAATTCCAGGACTCTGTGAATGCTACCTTATATGACAAACACTCTGCAAGTGTGAATAAGTTAGGGATCTTGAGATGGATTGATGAGACCCTAAATGTCACATGTATCCTAAAGATAGACAGATAGAGAATGCCTGTGCTAGATGGGGTGAGAGAATGACACAGCAGAGAAGACATGAAGAGAGATGTTTGAAGATGCTGTTCTTGAAGACTTAATGATGTGGCCATGAGCCAAGGAATACTGACAGTCACCAGAAGCTGGAACAGAACTCCTAAAATCTCCTGGAGCCTCTCCTATTGACCTTGCTGACACCTTAATTTCAGCCCACTGATAACAGTTGCAGACTTCCAGCTTCCAAACTGTGACAACAGACTTGTACTGCTCAAAGTCACCAAGTTTGTGGTAATTGGTTGCAGTAGTCATAGTAAATTAATCCAAGGCCTAAAGATGCCCTGAAACATTAGTTCATTAAATGGAAATAAAAACCCAAGAAAGCAATATGACTTTTTCTGGAAAAAAAATAATTTATATCTAATAGTTCCTTACTCTGGCTCTTGATAGAAGAGCTAGTTCCTTTAAGCTTGTTAAAAGTAAGAACTTTTTGCATTACACTGGTATCCCCATCTCAAATGTGTAATGAGTAGGTAAATAACTAAAATATTAATAAGTGAACAGTATGGAAAAGAACATGTCAGCACTGGTTACCTAGTGGATAGACAGGTGGATTACAGATTGAATAGAATATTGGCAGAACATTATGATTACTCTCTGATGAAAGGCAACATCACATTGAAACTTTACATTTGTATGTTCAGTGGGACTACCATCTTGAAAGATGGGCCACACTGGCTCAAGGTCATCCACACTGCAACTTCAGCCTGCCTCATTTTGCCTTTGGTATACTGGTTGGCACACCCACACCGCTTAGATTGGGCTCTTATTTGGTTTCCACATCACTCTCAATTTCAAGCAGAGCTTTCCATACTACTGAGATTTGGTTCCTGTTCTGAGCAAATTCAGCTCATTTTGCTATGCTGAGAGGTCTCTTGGGGAATGAGCTATTATGGTATGAGCTGATGAAAAAGTTTTACTAGTAGGTGAACAGGAGGGTAGAAAAAAGGACAGTAGACAAGCACCTTGCCCTTTCCAAGTCTAATTTTCAGAGTATGTTCTACATGTGATTTGAAATGAAGTCATCACCAGTCAAAAGTAATGAGCACATACATTACAAAGCCAACCATAAGTAATACTAATTATCTGACATTTGGGCTTACTCATTCTTTTTCTTCTTTCAATTTCAGCAATTAATTGAAAGCTGTCAGTACTAAGTTATTTCTTATTAAATTGCCATCATTTAGTCAAAGGCTTAAAATGGTGCATTTATCTTTTTGTATGTCATTTTTCACTCTGAGTGACAATACATCAAAAAGCAATTTTCACTTTTAATGTGTAAAGTGCACTTGACACATCACATTGTTAGAAGATGGACTGCAACATGGATGACTCAGTTTCTTTGTGAGATGAGGAATCCCACAGGAAGGCAACAATTCTCTACAAGGTGTTCAACTGAGCAAACAACAGATGGTCAATTTATGTCTATAATTCATTTTGGATAATGGCTTACAAAGTGATCCAGTAATTTATTGGTGAAGTCATACAACATACCAGGTATACTACTTTCTTTTTCCTTTTTATTCATTGATTTTAGACTTCTGCCCTAATGCCTCTTTAATGGTCATGTGTCCATATGGATCTCTTGTTGAAATGTGGGTTCTGGCTGGAAGCCCTGGGGTCTGCATTTTAACAAGTTTGTGAAAATAGCATTGCTGGTATTTCATGGACTACTTTATAAATCATAAGACCTAAATTAATGAAGAACAGAAAAATGAGTCACCTTTGCTAAAATCCTCAAAATATGAAAAGAAAATTAAGAGGGAAAAAGGACAAGGAGGAGGAACATGAGGAAATAATCAATGAAGAACAAAAAGAAGAGAGGAATTGTGAGTCTAGGTTAATTAAATATGCCATTTTCTCACTAGTTGCTTTCCCAGCTTTTCCTGGTTGCCTTGAAATCAGTGATAAAGAAAGGGTCTGCATTGAACAGAAGCAAGTTTTTCAAATCGCTCAGGACAAGCCCAACATTAATACAGGTTGAATATCCTTTTTCAAAAATGCTGGGGCCAGAAGTATTTCAGATTTTAGAGTTTTTTGGATTTGTAACATTTGCATAAACTGTACCAGTTGAGTATCCTTAATACAAAAATCTGCACTGTGAAATGCTCTAAACTTTGGGCATCATGTTGGCACTCTTAAATGTGACTAATGTGACCGAGGAACTTATTTTTAACTTTTACTAATTTAAATAATCACAGTGGTCTGGGGTTGCTATGTTGGACAGCATAGGCCCAGAACATTTCCAGCATCTCAAAGTTTCTCTCTTGCCCTCTCCCTGCCAATATTCTCCAAAGATTACTCTTCTTCTAGCCTCTATCACCACAGGTTAGTTCTGTCTCTAATTTTTTTATTCTGATACTAGAGATTGGACCTAGGGGCACTTAATCACTGAGCCACATCCCCAGTCCTTTTTATTTTTTGAGACAGGGGTCTTCCTATGTTGCTTAGGGTCTTGCTAAGTTGCTAAGGCTGGCTTTGAACCATGATCCTCCTGCCTCAGTCTCTCGAGCTGCTTGGATTACAGGCGTGTACCACTCGGCCCAGCTCCAAATCCATTTTGATCAAAACATAAGAGTGTTTTACCTTTTAGCACTGGTAATTTATTTGAATGAACAATGAGAGAACAATTAGTAAACAACCCCATACATATGCACATGAAATTCAATGTCTTCTTTTAGTGTTATTATTGGTTATCATTATCATCATTACTTTTGTCTATAAATTTCTAAATTCTCCCCCACCTCATACATATATAAAAACTTGAGCTAAAATACAATTTTCAACTTATCCAGTATTCATTTAAAATATTGGGTCGACAAAGCTTTCTAATGGACTATAATTCTTAATTAACACCATGTCTGATATTCGAATACACACACTTGCTTTAGTCTTTTCCCTTTTATGAGGCTGAAAATCTTGAAGACTTGGATTATCTTATGCATATTTGTAAATCTGACACAATCCAGAAAAAAAAAAAAGTGTATAGTATACAGCACCTGTCCAAGGTTAATCTATAGGAAGAAGAGTGTTAGAGAGTAAGTAGTAATGAGCAGTGAAATGTGAACCAATAACAGAGCAGGCTCACAGGGTTCCTTCAAATTGCCTTTAATGAACAATTGAGTAACTTGTAGAACAACAGTTAGACTAATCCTGAGAATAGACAGGTGGAAACAAGTGGAGCTAATTAAGAAATGCATCACGAAAGAAAGATCAATGGAGCTAATACTTGACAGAGTCTACTGAGGTCATTGTAAAGTCAGGATTTATGGCCATAGGTTTCTCAATGTATTTCAGAAGGGAAATTTCATTAATTGAGCAGGCACACTAAAGTTTGTCAGGTCATTGACCCTAGCATCCACATTAACATAGAATTGACTTGTGGATGAAGCACCTAGGAGTAGGATGGTCACCACGACAGTTCTGGAAAGGACCAACTAGGGTCAAAAACTCCCTATCCAAGATGAAGTGATGAGGGCCACAGACAAGTCAAGATGGCGCCTGGCACTTTGCCAAGAGGAGTGGTTTGAGAAGTAAGGCCAGCAAGCCATTAAGATGATGGAGATTACTTAATGACTGACTGCTGTGTCTAGATTATGTCAATTAAGTTAAGCTGTGTATAATTAAGATGATGAGGATTCCTTAATGACTGACTGCTGTATATAGTTTATGTTAATTAAGTTAAGCTGTGTGTAATTAGTTAAGTATATATACCTCTGCTGCCCTGCAATAAAGTGGCTCCCGCTGTATCAACCTTCACAAGTTGCTTGTCACCCCCCCCACCCCCGCCCCGTTACTTTGCCCAGCCAGACTGCAGCAATGAAGGAGGAGTTGAACATCTGGTTGGTAAAGAGTGCAGAATGTGGAACCCCATTCTCCTGCTAAGAATCAAATAGTAATAACCTTCCTTTCTCGTTCTCTGCTCAGAGACAACCCACTCTCTCTCGTGACTGCTCTCTGCTTGAGTCTTATTACTCTTTTATTTTCACTCATAATAACATTCTCTTCTCTGCCTTCTTCCTCTTCTTTCTCTCCTCTCTCTGCTCTCTTCCTCACTGCCCTCCTCCTCTCCTCTCTCTGCTCTCTGCCTCTCCTTTTCTTCCCCTTTGGGCAGCCCCCCGAATAAAATCTCTTGGTTGAAAAAAAAAATAACATTCTCTTGCTTGACTTGTTGTGTCTGATTTTAAATTTTCCTTCATAAGGAAATGAGGCTTGTGATCTGGAGCTTCAGCTCCCCCCTCTCCTGTGACAAGAGAGCAATAAATGAGGGTCTTAAAATATGTACTAACTTAAATGTTTGTTTTGAAATGAATGTGAGGTCATATTTTGGATGAAATCAAATTTTCTTATTTTTAAGGTATTCATTATCCACATCTACTTTGAGTATTCACTGCTCAAACTAATACACAAACATTTTTATGATAAGTGACAATTTCCTTCACCAAGAAAGTCTTAAGAAAGAGAAACCATGAGGTAGATAAAGCTGTGTGCTGAATGATTTATATGCTGGCACAAGGCTCATCTCTCCTGACAAGAGCAACTTAGAAAAGTTTATTTGGGGCTCATGATTCTAGAGTTGTCAGTTAGTGAACCACCATCTCCACTGCTCTGGACCCAAGGTGAGGCAGCCCATCCTGGGGAGAAAGGCCCAGAGGAAACTGCTCAGCTCATGGCGGGGTCAGAAGGAAAAGTGTGGGGAGGGGCCACAGGGAAGATGCCTCCTTCCAGGGCATGCCCCCAGTGACCCACCTCCTCCAACTACACCCAACTGTCTACAGTTACCACCCAGTTAGCCCATTCAAACTATGATGGACTGATTAGGTCACAGCTCTCACAATCCAATCATTTTACCTCTGAATCTTCCTGCATCAACAGGAGCTTTTGGGGCACACCTTATATTTAAACCATAACATGATTGATATCAGTTTACAGGTGCACAATGCTGTGGGCCATATTCTGAGTAACCCTGCTTTGACTATAAACTCTGAAGAGTTCTATTTCCCACAAAGAAATTATGTAATGTGATTCATTCCAACTCCCTAGTTTTTATACACAGAGAAGCATGATATGAATTAAAGAGGTTCTAATTTTTAAATCATGTTTTTTTAAAAAAAAATATTAAAACAGGACTTAGGAAATTAATGTAACAGAACTTTCAACTCTTTCTAAATAAACTTCTCAATATTTGGGTGGTACCGGGCAGCAATTATCTAAGGCACTATATATTGTATGAAACAAAACTCACTCTTTGTATGGTACTCATAAAATAAGTGGCTTTTTTTGGAGTTAGTCATATTTCTTATATGTGTAAGCAAAAAAAAAAAGTGACCTTGCTTTTTTGAAGATTAAAAGAATTTACTGAAAGGATAATAGGCAGCTCACAGTGTTGTTAGGAAGCCTGAAGAACCAGGGAGAATTAAAGGAGGGAAAATAGTAGATGGATTATGTCTAGAAACTCACCCCAACCTGCCCAGAAGGACACAGGCATGCTGTCCTAGACAATCACAGTCTGGACAGCCATCACCATCAGCACTGGTCACAATTCCTACGGGCCCCATGGCCCCAGCTGCCACCACTACTAGCAGCAGTTAAACAGATTCTCTCCTGCTCCACTTCTCTTCATCATAATGTTTATCTGATTTCTTCAGCTCAGGCCATGTGCATGTTCCCTAGCTGCAAAGGCGACTGGGAAACTTGAGTGTGTGGCTTTTTTGGCTCTTATAAGCTTCAAAAGCCAGGAGTTCTGCCAGCTCTAAAAGGGAATTCAGATATTTGGCAGCTCCCCAAAATTACAAATGTGCAATGTAATGTGTTTGCAAACTATTCATGCTATGAGATGCTATAAATAATTTCTAACATATAGATACAAAACATTACTGATGTAAAGAGGACCTGTAAGTTAAAAGGTCCTCTAGCATCTTCAAAATGCCAATTTCTCTCGTTCAAAACGTAGTTCTAATGACTCAAAGCATTTCAGCATAAACACATTTACTGTTATCCATCTAGGGAGAAGCCTTGCAATATTCGTCTTCCTCTTCCATTTCTCCCTTTCGAAATGAAAGTCCCAAGGCCATCACCTAATTAACAATCACAAAGCTTCCTACAATACAACTGCCTTCACAACAGCAGGTTTCTTCATTAGCTTGCTCCGCTCTCCTCATCTCTTCCGATTAACAGCTGATAAAAGGAAATCAAAACCACCTGATACCCATTTTTCATTACAGAGAGATTTCATTTCTCTCCGAAGCATGAGTAAAATTCAATTTTAGTGAGCTCTCTTTGTCATTTGTAAAATAAGGCTCTGAACAGTGAGGGACTTATCAGGTGAAGACCCCCTTCTGAAAACATTTACTTACATTGCATCAATTTAGCAAAGTACTACTACATTTCTTGTAGTAGTCATCACTATACATACAACATCGCATGGGCACTTTTAATTCCTTGGACCATTCCAACTTACTTTCCACAACAAACAATCATTTGTCATGATCAAGACTTTTGGTGTGTATCTGTGTATATTACCAAGAAAACATGGAAATAAAAAAAAAAACACATTTTAAGCAGAAAGTTTACAAAGTTTTCTCTATTTTGTTCTTAGTCCAAGATTCACTAGGGAATCTGCCCTGGAAGACATGAGCAAACATTTATTAAGTGACTACTATGTGCAATGATGCACACAGATACTGTCTGACTTTATGAGGTTTACATCTGGTGGAAGAGATAGACAATAAACATGTAAATTAACAAACTGGGATTTTGAGGATGGTACACAAAGTATATGACTTAAAGTAATTGGCTAAGGAAGGATCTTCCAGGACATCTGGTTGTATGAGAAAGAAGGGAAAGAGAGGGAGAGGGTTCAGAAATGTACAATTCCCTAGAACATCACAGACTGGATATGTTCCAGAACTTCAAAGGATGCTGGTAAGGCAGGGGCTGTGCAAGAGTCAAATCACTGTGGGACAAAAGGAGTACAGATTTATTCTGAAAGCAAGAGGCAGGAATTCATTTACAGTTTTTTTTAAAGATCACTGTTATGGTTTAGATATGAGATGTCCTCAAAAAACTCATGTGTGAGACAATGCAAGAAGGTTTGGAGGTAAAATGATTGGGTTATGAGAAGTTTAACCCAATCAGTGAATTAATCCACTGATGGGGATTAACTAGATGGTAACTGGAAGCAGATAGGGTGTGGCTGGAGGAAGTGGGTTATTGAGGGCGAGACATTAGAGTATACATTTTGTCCTTGTTGAGCAGAGCTCACGCTTGCCCTCTGCTGCCCTGTGCCCTGTGATTTCTTGAGCCATTTCTCTTGACCACACCACCACACTCTTCTGCCATGATGTTCTGTCTCACCTGGAGCCTGAAGGAAGGAAGGCAGAATAAATCTGTGGACTAAGAACTCTGAAACCAAATAAACTTTTCCTCCTCTAATTTTTCTTGTCAGGTCCTTTGGTCACAGCAGTGAAAAAGCTGACTAAAACCATCAGCATGCCTGCTACGTGAAGAGTGGATTAGGGAAGGCCAAGAGTGGAAGTCACATAAAAATGGCAGATTGGATTAGTACTGATGAGAGGAAATGAATCTTTAAAAATTTTAATGGTAGAATAGGGAAGAATTACTGAATGATTCAGTATGAGGACTAAGCATGTGAAAGATAGTAAAAATGACCACAATTTCTATTCCTCCCTGTATTAAAGTCCTCTAGAATATGACCTTGAAACTTCTCCCATCAAGGGTTGGAGTCCTTCTCACCTCTGGAATCTGGGCTTGGATACTGACTTGCTTTGGTCAACTGAATAAGGCTGAAACCACCAGTTCTGAAGCTGTATTAAGGGAGACCCTGAAGTTTTGGTGTGTATCTGTGTTTATTACCAAGAAAACATGGAAATTTTTCAGGGAGACCCTGAAGTTTAGATTCTCACTTTGAACCCTGACTCCATGTGAGAACAAGCTCAGACTAGCCTTCTGAACTTGAGACTGTGGGAAAAGAGCCTCTGATCATCCCAGCCATCCCAGCAGAGAACATCCTGGACCAGACAACCCTAAACTCCTCTGACCATACCCATTGGGAGTCAACCAGCACAGAGCAAACCAATAAGGAAGAGCAGTCTCCATCCATAGTCTTCCAACCAACCTGTAGATAAGTGCGTCAAATAAATGCTTGTGGTTTTAAATTGCTAAATTGTTATGTTATATAGCAACAACCTATACATGGGAAAGAAAAGAATAAAGTATGTTTGCATTATTTAATTTATAAAAAATGCAATATCTTGCATGGAGTTTGCATTTTTAAAATTCTGTGGATAGCCCTAGGGAAAATAATATTTATTATAACCAGAGAAAGGCCATATTACTTGAATACATATGGAAATGTATCATTTAAAGGTGGGTCTACATTAAAATCTATGACATGCCATCAACTATATGATAAATTTCCATTCTTTAAGTTTCACATTCACTAATAATCTCAAGTAAGAATTCTAGAGTTCGCATACTATTGAATTTCACAAAGGAGGGTTTTTTCCTTTTTTCTTTTTTTAATTTTAGGGGTCAAATAACATGTAATTATCCACTTCTTATTTTACCAAGGATATTTTAAACACACACACACACACACACACACACACACACACACATACACACATACTCTCTCTCATATTTACCTGTCTCTCCTAATTCTATCATTTCTTGCAAGGTTGTACTCCATAAAGAGAAATTTCAATTAAATAATAGTGGGCATTTTGCTCAAGCCTTTTAAAACATAGTCTCAGATAGGTGTAAACTATTGTAGAAGAAAGAACACTGGAGAAAGACTAAGAGAGAAGCACTTGGGCTATCATGTGCCCTTCACCAGGTCACTGTATTCTGATGAGTTTACTCATCTACAAAAAGAATCAATGTGTCAGTGCACATGGTAACCCTTGACACAGCATACTCTATAAGGGAAGAACCCTGTGTTTTTTAGGTTCTCTCCACAATGCTTATGTTCTTGGCACTATGCTGGGCACCTTGCACACAGACAAGAAAATAGATATGTTCACGGTCTTTTACCTTTTCCATGTATCAATAATTTCTATGGGTGACAACATGAATCCACAAAGGTAAATTCCAAAATTGATTTAATTTAATCTGAGTCTCAGTCTTAGTTTAAGTCTGCCATAGATTCAAGTAAATGGATAAAAACAGATGTAGAAAAAGTTTAGATTTTTACCAATTTTCCCAGCTGATGGGGGAGTGGGCATCTAGAAATCACATCCTCTCTGGGTATCTTCTTGTAAGACTCAAGCTCTAGCCAGACATGTTTGAGTCACATGCTCAACAATGCTTTCTTTAATGTCTTTGCATTTTCATGCGAACAACTGTCACATCACTGATTTTGGACTAAAGCCTTTTTTATTTTAATACCTCATTTGGGTATGTGTTCAGAGGATAAAAAGGGAATAAGTGCTATCTTGTTACCTAAGTGATCTGGACTACCATAAAAAATAAAATTTTAAATCTGCAGTGGACATAACCAACAGCAAAAATCAAAGAGGAGGAAGCAGGGATTACAGAATCAGTGTTGAGGCTCAAGAGAACTTCAGGTCACCAACATCAGAGAAGAATTTGCCATTTGAGAGCACTGAGTTTTCTATTAAAATGGGAGTTTTTCCAGCAAGTAGCAGTACTTCCTCGTTTTAATTATTTATTTATGAATTCTAGGGAGTATTGGGTAGGAAAGCCCCTCCCATGGTGGAAGCCAGAACTCTCCCCTGTCAATCACCCTTTCTCCATCCTGGGTTCCAATCAATCTGAGCCTGACTTGGAAGTGGCTGCTATATTCCTGTTTAGAGCTCTTCTAATGGAATTTGATATTCATTCTCAGAGATGGTTTTCTTGCTAAAGGGATATGTGCTCTTCACCTTCAACCTGATAGTTCTGAGACTGATTTCTGGGTGCCTCAGTTTTCTTTGTAGTAGTGAATGGGGATGTCTATGTGGACAGAGGAGGGAAAGACCTGACCCATGAGTGTATCATAGAAACAATAGCAAATAGAATGTGAATTGTTAACAATATTTAAGAAAGTAGTCCGATAAAGACCCTGGAGCCAGACTGAAAAATATCTGAACATTTGTCATATCCCAGTCAAGTTACTTAATGATTTTGCCTCAATTTCCCTATATGTGATATGAAAATGAAAATATATCTCTTACCAGATATGTAAATAGGGAAAAGTAAATGACATAAAATAAATATATCAAATAACCAAATCCCCACAAATAAAGGTAAACAGTAGGAGTGTTTGAAGGTCTCATGTAACAACAACACACACACACAAATATGTGGGTTCAGGATTAATTAATTTAACAGTACATTATAAGGGTTACAAGTCAGCTTTTCTGAGATTTCTTTGGCTTTCTCCCTATTATCACAAAACTGTTGCCATAGCTTTAACATCATGTTCAGACATGACATCATTTAAAGCAGGAAGGAAAGATGTAGCAGTTTCCCTTTATCCATGTCTGTCTTTTTTTAAATAAGGGAGGCAAATATTTCCCAGAATATTGACTTCCTGGAAGACTTCTTCTTGGACCCAAGATCAGAATTGGGGCATGTGCCTATCTACTATGTGCAAAGGGTGCTGGAAAAGCCAATATCTGGCATTTTTAGCTTCTCTAATATTAGCAGGATTCTGCTATCAAAGAGGAAGTTTGGGAGAAAGGCCGATGGGGAAGCAACCAACAATTTCTGCTATAATATATGGTATAACTAAAATAATTTCTGGAAAATACTGACATTTAAGAAAAATTCACTAAATGTGAATTCCCTCTGTTATAATTTTGTCAGACTCTACTCCATATGCATTCAGTATTTGCCATTGATACTTGGTAGTCTCCAATTCTCATCAGTAAGAGTTCCCAGTCTCCCTTTGAAAATCACCAATCTCCTCAGTTTAGTGGGGGTGGTGGTAGGAGAGGGTACTTGCCTTCTACTACTGTAGCACAATGAGCCTAATCTGTCCTCAAACTTTTCTGCTACAACCAGATGTGTGCATGTGTCTTCAGCAGGATATAGTATTACTTTATTTCGGACTCAGAATTTTGAGTGAATGATGCAATGCAGTAGATAAGCAAAAAGGAGGCAGCAACAGGGGACACCTGGCGGCTGATTTCCCCATTTCTGTTATGTAAGAGTTGGCCTGGCCCTTGATGTCATGCCAGCCTCTCTTAAATGTTTCTTAGATTATCTTTATTAGGGCAATGCATCTACTGGTGCATCAGCTGGTGCAAGTATTGGCTGCTAACACCTTATAGCTACCCTTCTCACCAAAGAACTGCCCTCATCAGATGGGAGTCCCCTTGCCAAGAGACGCATAGAGGCACTGATTTGTTTGTTCCAGCTGAGACTCACTCACAAGAATTTGTTATATGCATTTCTTTCCAACTCAATATGCAGAAATTTTATAATAGCAGCTTGAAATATACCACAACAGGAGTATTTACACCATGAAAATTGGCAGATGCTAAAAATCTGGTTCCTCCACTCTTTCTCACCCCCTCACTCTCCCTAGAGTATACCCCTTTCTGGGAGGTTATGCTCCACCCAGGGACAATCCATAATCCAATGACTGACTGGTAGAGAAGCACAGGAAGGCTAGACTGTGCTTCAAGGTAAATCAATTCTCCGAGGTCATTTAAGTTCCAGAGTTCCCCCAAGGATGTAAGCTTAGGCAAGACTTTACAAAAACCCTTTTTATTTTGGACTTCTCTTGCCTGTTTGGTCTCCCTCACTCCTTGAAAGCTTTCTCAGGACAGCATCCTCCCAATAAACCATTTCCACATAAATCCCCACCTGATGCTCTAAGGTACTCCTAAAGTGCCCTTCGATACTACCTGTGTTATGGTTGAGATATTAGGTGTCCCCAAAAGCTCATGTGTGAGACAATACAAGAACGTTTAGAAGTGAAATGATTGGGTTATGAAAGCCTTAACACAATCAGTGAATTGATCCTAATACCGATTAACGGGGTGGTAACTAAAAGCAGGTAGGGTGTGACTGGAGGAGGTTGGTCATTGGGGGCATGCCTTTGGGTATATAGTTTGTATCTGGAGAGTGGACTCTATCCCTCCCTCTCCCTGCCCACCCGCCTTCTCTTCTTCCTGGTCTTCATGTCTTGAGCTGCTTCCCTCTATCACATTCTCTGCCATGATGTTCTGCCTCAGGCCCAGGAGGAATAAAGGGATGTGGCCTGAGACCTCTGAAACCATGAGCCCCCAAATAAACCTTTCCTCCCCTGATTGTTCTTGTCAGATATTTTAGTCACAGCAGCAAAAAAGCTGACTAAAACACACCTGTTTACAAAGCATGGTATTCAAGACTCCTATAAGTTCTTAGTCCTACGTCTCTCCAGTAAGTTTCTTTTTTCTTAAAATAGTCAGCCTCAGTTTCCATTTTGTTAGCAGCCAAAAGAAAATTAAGATGTAGAGAAGGGACCTCAGCCATCTTTTTCTATTGAGAAATGGCTTTAAAAGTCAGAAGAAGCAATATATCGCAGAGAATTAAATCTTGAAAAATAAATGATTTTAAGCATTGCATCAACTGACCCAAACTGATGTGTTCAAAAAGTGATTAAAAAGTAAATGTAATATTTTCAATAATAGTTACAGTAGCAGGATTCCAACAGCCAAATGAAACACCCACATCCATTAAAACCAATTACTGAGTAATAAAACACTCCTCTGATTATACTCAGCCAGTTAAATAATAGTGGAAGAATTTTCCCAGCATAACACCTAACTCCAAGTAATATTCTGCATATGCAATTGGCTGCAGTAACAAGTGCCATTGCTTCAAGTTAACTTCTTTTTTTTAGTGTCTCAAGCCTCAAAAGTCAATTGTGCTTTGAAAACATCAAGTGTTTAAATTATTAAATGCCTTCACATTCTGCCCCAGTGAATAAAACAGCCTTAATTAATAGAGAAATCACAGCCTTTTTCACATTAGCAACTTAAATAAATACTTCATAGGGTTCAATGGAGATATGGAAATGTGGTCTTTGGCCTGCCTGGTAGCAGCTACTTTTCAAAGGTCTATAAAATTTACACCAGAAAGATGGCACAAACAGTGACTCAGCCATGCATCTGACAGCCTATGGAGAGGATGTTAATATTGCCTATAAATTAAGCATCCAGGGATGCAGAACAGGCAACATAAACAACACTACTAACCAGACAATGCAATTCATTGTACAGTGTAGCTAACTAACTAAGCTCCTAAAAAAAATCCTGTGTAAATTAGTTCAAAGGAAAAAATTGAATCAATGCTCTCCCTAATTAAAGGAACTCTGAGGTGAAAAGTTCTCAAGAGTGAGAAATCCTCTTATAAAGCCAATAACCATTATCCAACTTACTTATTTTTACATATGACATTTTATTAAAAGTAATATAAAACCTAGTAATTTTCTGCGCAAACCACTTGCCAAGAAGCTGTTCCTCGTGGCACATACATATTTGCATGACTTGCTGTCTATCATGTGCCTTAAACTCCAAAATTCATTGGCCTTCCCCACTGAAATTTAAGCACCATGAAGACAGGCCTGTCTCTTTACTAAGGGGCCACAGGGCCTATGACAGTGCCATAAAAATTTAAACCTAATTTAAATTAATAGAACCCCAAACTCATTAACAGTAACAGCAGAAATGCATTTATGGTGGACTGAAAAAGTTCATATTCTACCTGTCAGTATTCAAAATTATTGTGGAAAATAAGCATTGCACAGCATTTCCCACGCTTTATAGAAAATAGTTACCCCAACACAGATATATTCCCTTACAATGGTACTATCCCTATGGTTGGCCACCAGCCCATCACCACTGAACACTTGAAAAGTGGATAGTTTGAATTGAGGTAGGAGATGTGCTCTAAAATAACCACCAAATTTCAAAGATTTGGGGCAAACTAGTAACATGTCTCCTTAATAATTTTCATATCATCTACAAGTTGAAATATTTCAAATGTACTAAGTTAAAAGTATATTGTTAAAATTAACTTCTTCAGTTAACCCTAACCTAACCTAACCCTACACCTAACCCTAACCTGCTTAGAGAACCTTGATCCTAAGAACCCCAATTTTTACTTCTTAATTTGTTTTTATTTCTTAATTTGTCTCCTGGAAAATTTGAAATTACATATGTGGTTCCTGTTAATGGCTTACTTAAACTTTTTTTGAACATCACTGGACTAAGAAATATTCTGTTTTTCTACATAGTGAAAGTTCTTTACTGAGACATCTTATAACTTTCTCTCTGGAGGGATGTAGAAACACTTAGCCCTTGCACAGGGCAATCAATTGCATCAAACAGTTCAAGATCCTGGAAGTAGCCATTAGCCAATGGCATATGGAAAACTATCAACATGACCATCTTTCTTATATTTTTCTCTGGGAGGATCTGGGGCTATGTTCTACAAGGCCTTCTTGAGTTCCTCAGTAGGACTGAGCAACAAATTCCCATAAAGATAACTCACTTGAAAATATACTCTTCCTTGAATTATTCTTACTTCTCCCTGAGTATTTCCAGGGATTGCTTCCCCAGGAAACTATATTTATATTAGAATCACCTCTCCAGCTCTACTTCTGGGAGAAGCCAAATCAAGACAATAAAAACAACAACAAAATAACCTACCATATATATTCCCCACCTTTTAACCTAAGATTTTTTTATTTCAACTCTTCATAAACCCAACAACTTTTAAAGATGAAGATAAATTATATCTTTATGACTTTTCAGGCCTACTGTTCTATTTTATATCAGATAGGTTAAAAATAAAATACATGAATACAAAAAGAAGGCATAAAACATAAATGTCATTAAATCGAATATAGGGTTCCCCAGCCCCTAGCTCTTTTATTGGATTCCACTCAACCTGGTCTTCAACAAAGTTTTATAGCTCATTTTTGCTTTTTTGATTATTCTGACTTTTTGAAGAAACACACAAGAGATTCTGAGATTCAAGGTGGTTTTGTCACACTTCCATGTGGAGTTGAATCCTTGGGCCAGGATTCATCATTTTCTCCCTCATAAAATGCCCTGAATTCAGGAACTATGTAAATTCATGAATACACTAATGAAGCAAACTTTCCACATTTGAGGTCTTCCTAAGCATTTTTATCCACAGTTTTATTGACCTCCTTCATACCAGTCTATTTTTAAACTTTTACTTGAATTCCTTTTCTCTTCTCTCCAAATATCATTGTGGTAATAATAGAATCAATTCCCGAGATAAAACTACCTACTCCTTATTATCTTGGAGTATGTAATCCATCATCACAGTGTTTTAGACTCCAAGCCTCAGGGTGATAAAAACAATCAAACGTTGATTCAGGTAGAGCTAAAGGTAAATATGGATGTTTTTGCTCTTGGTATATAAATAACAGAATCTTCACAGAAGTTTGCTTCAGAGGTTATACTGTCCCTGGAAGCTATTTCATAGCCCTTTTTTTATTGCAAGTTCCCCCCATTCCCCAGCCCATTTTTCCACAAAAGCAAATGTATCCAATAATTCTGTAAGCAATGAAGAACTGTGTGCATGCATGCCATTTGCTCTTCTGGCAGCCTTAGTTGGAAATAAGGGTGTTGCTAACTCATTGACCTAAAATTCTAAACTACAGGCATCCTTTATAGCCTTATGCATTGTGATGAACTCATCATACTATTAATAAAAAACCTAGAATACATAACTTGATAGCTCTGCAACACAAGTGGTCAGTATATCAGCATAGAAGGACGTAAGGACAAACATGAATACCATAGATCTTTCTCCCTCCCCTCATGCCAGGTTTGTGCAAAAACGGATTCCTCTTTCCTCTCAATGTCCACCATGTGCTAGCTCTATCCTTACCTTCTTCAATCTCAGTAGTGTGCCTGGAAGGGAGTACTTTGAGGAATGGTTTCCTGAAGGCTGATTATAAGGATATTGACAGCTAGTTGTGTGCCTCTTGACCCAGCCTCACTTATGTGACATCTCATTAGTAACTGGAGACTGACCATGGTATTTTGTTATGGTTTTGATATCAGGCATCCCTGAGAGCTCATGTGCAGACAATGTTCAGAGGTGAAATGATTAGATTAACAGAGTTGTGACCTAATTAATGGATTGATTAATTTAGTGAGTTAATAATTTGAATGGATTTATGGGTGGTAACTGCAGACAGGGAGGGCATGGCTGGAGGAAGTGGGTCATTGGGGACACGCCCTTGAGGAATTATATTACCCTCAGGGTGCAAGCCTTCTCTGTTTCCTGGGTGCCACAGCAGAGCAGCTTTCCCATGTTACACCTTTCTGTCCTGATGTTCTGCCTTACCTTGGGCCCAGAGCAATGGAGTTGGGGGACCATGGGCTGAACCTCTGAAACCATGAGACAAAATAAACATTTTCTCCTCTCAGTTGTTCTTTTTTTGGTATACTGATCATAGCAACACAAAGCTAACACATATTTATATCTTGAAAATCAGCCAATACTAAAATTGAGGGCTTCCTCTCTGCATCCCAAGAATAGATTTTTAAACATTTACCACTGAATGTGGGGAACTAAAATGAAAACAGCAGCTTATTGAAACAAAGTAAATTCTCACCATGAAAAAGGAAAGCTCTCTCTTAATAAGGGCAAGAAATGCCTCCATGAGGTCTGGAGGCTCTTTTCTCCATGAATTGTCTACTTCGTCTTTGCCTGAGGCCTGGTCTAAAGGAAGGAGAGGCTATAAAGCTTTTACCAACATAGAAACAAGTCTGGGGACTTAGGTCTCAGGGGTGACTTCGTTCTAGTTCTGCTTTTCAAATGGCAGCAAACCCAGGTGCAACACTAATGCAATCTCTGCTTAGCTGCTATGGACTCTTTAAAGAGCAAGCAACCAACACTCAATATGGGAACCAATCTAAAGGAGGAAGATTTCACTTAATGGTGTATCATCAGATAACAAGGACAATCAGAGAGAAATAAAGACTATGGGAGTTAGGCATGATGCTGCAGAATCTAGCTCTACCTTTTTATTTTACTATCTCTTTTCACTGCTAAAGATCTGATAACAGTGGCATGTTTTAAGGAAATGACTTTGTAGCTTTTGTGAAAACCTATTTCTTATCACATCCTATAGAGAGTGCTCTTCCATTTGCATTTGAGGAAACAACTTTTATTTGGCAGATTAAACAGATGGTCATGATCCTTTGAGAATGTTCAGCTTAATTTCTGATGGTTGCTTCACATCTACCAGAAATTTAAGCTTGCTAAATTTCACTGAATTGAGGAGAGAGTGGTTAAAACTCAGACTCCTAGGCCCCACCCCCAGGAGTCTGTATCAGTAGGTGGGAACTATGCATCGGTACCTCTGTGAAGCTCCCAGGTGAAGGTGATGCTACTGGTATGTGAATGAGGGCCTTACCTGGAGTTGCCATGCTCTGTTCAATGCAACACCTTGAATAGTTACAATAGTAAATGATTCCCAAGCTACAAAATCCAGAAAGGAGGAACTCCTGGTTTCATGCGTGGATCTTCTGTTAACCTACAAATAGTGCTCTTAGAATGCTTATCCAAGCACAGCTGGGAATGGCTCTCTGTGAGCAGGAAGAAAATATTGCCTGGTGACTGGAATATTGGTCATGGGGAGAGAAATTTTTAAGACTCAAGAAAACTCTTTTAAGCTCTATATCTAAGGTGACATTCAGGATATAACATGCACCAATTTCTTCATTGTCTCTTCAACATCCAACTATGAACCATTTAGTCTAACAAAACCTTTTTGGGTAAAGTACGCAGCTTCACGTTGAGATAAGCTGCTACCCTCCTGGGTTTGTATTGAAAAGTATTTAAATATTTATATTTAAATCAAACAGTTTAGATGTCCTTTCCAATGGGGTTTTATTGAGTATCTGTAGCAGCCAGAGTGTTAGAGTTGCATGGGACATATTTACTGCAAAGTATGTCTTTCAATAAATGAAGTGTGATGGGGGGTGGAGGAGGTGCTGTGAACATGCAACACAGAGAGAAGCTTAAAAAGTTCATCCCAAACTTTTAGAGTTATGATGATATAATGAAAATATCTTAAGTTTTTATCGTTCATTTTTATATGCTATTTACTACATGTTCCAGCATTGAGGGTTGGATGACAATCCTTTCTGGTCACCACCCAAAAAAAGGGCTCCTTTTTTTCAATTCTGAGCAAAACTATCCCATACAGATCTGCTATTCTCCCATTTAGATACAAACTAATAAAAGGTAGGCTAAGTGTCAACGTTGCTCCTACAAATCCCTCAATCTGCTTCTGACAGAATGGCCAGAAAGGATTCCACAAATTCCCAACACAGAATTTCAAGTTTTGGAGGGCTTAAAGAAAATGCATATTTATCTGAATTCAGCTTCTTTTGAAGTTCATCATCTGTGTCAATTCGTCTGACATTGAAACTCTTCCCACAGAATTACAGCACCTGTTCTAAAAAGACAGCTCATTCATTTTGCACTGCAGATTATGCTGAGTAGTTTTCCTTACAGCATAAGCATATAAAGTATCACTGGTGATACTCCAAAATTAGAGAGGATTTTCTCCCCAATGTGGGGTACTATCACAGGCTTATCTACACTGACAGATGTTATAAAGGGGGGAAATTATCTTTAACTTACCTTTTCCTTATGCCACTGTTTTCCACAGAAAAGTAAATGCCACTTCTAGGCAGGATGCCATATTAACTGATTGCCCAATGCAAACACACTTAAGATTGTCTTGCTTCTCGTGGGCTTTTTCTCTTACTCCAGTTATCTTAGGAGTAGGCAGTGCTTGTTAAAAACTCTTTCTCTCAAAAATATCTGTATATTAAAAATTATAAAACATGGGAGAAATTAAAGAAGGCACAGATCAATGGAAATATATTCTATATTTATGAATTGGAGGACTTAATATTATTAAAATGCCCATTCTACCCCCAAACAATCTATAGTTTCAAAACAACATAAAAATACCCAACAGGTATATGAAGAAATGCTGAGTATTGGTACTCATTAGAGAAATACAAATTTAAAAAAAAAAACATAATGAGAAGCCAGACATGGTGGCCTATGCCTAAATTTCAGCTACTTGGGAGATAGAGGCAGGAGAATTATTTGGGACTAGAAGTTTAAGACCAATATATACAATATAAGACCCTCATCTCAAAAATAAAGTTGAAAAGGTATTAGTTGAAAAGGTTGTGGAGATTAAGGAACACTGTACAATGTTGGTTGAAATGTATCTTGATACAGCCATTACAACAATATGGGAGTTGCTCAAAAATTGAAAAATAAATCCCACTTCTAGGTATTTGTCAAAAGAAATTTAAACTAGGATCCAAAGATCCCATGTTCACTATAGCATTATGCACAATTAGCAAGACATGGAAACAAGCTAAATGCTTGTTGATGCAGGAGTGGATAAAAAACATGCAGTCTAGATAAATACAATGGAATATTATTCAGCCTTGAGAGGGAATTCTGCTGTTGGCAATTACATGGAGGATATTATGGTAAGTGAAATGAGCCAGACACAAAATAATAAATACTCACTTATATTATATCTCACTTATATTTGGAATAAAAAATCAACTATCTCATAGAAGCAAAGATTAGAATGGTGGTTGCCAGGGTTGGGAGGAGGGGAACATAGAAGGGTGATGATTAAGAGATATAAATTTCAGTTTTACAAAATAAATAGGTTTTGGAACATTATGGAACATAGCACCTATTGCCAATAATACTGAATTGTATACATAAAATTTGCTAAGAGTTTAGATCTTAGTTAAGTATTCCTTCTACACACACACACACACACACACATACATACACGATTTATAATAAAAGAGGTAGGATGTTAGGAACCTTTGAGAGGTGATACATATTATGGCCTTGATGGTGGTGGTGGTTCATACATATATATTTACCCTCCAAGTCATTGATTTGTGTACGTTCAATAACTAGATATTTTTACACATTAATCATACATCAAAAAGTGGTTTAAAAAGAAAAAAAAAATCTAGCTGGGCTAAGTGATGCGTGCCTATAAATCCCAGTGGTTCTGCAGGCTGATACAGGAAGATTGCAAGTCTGAATCCAGCCCTAGCAATGTAGCAAGATGCTGTCTCAAAATAAAAAAAAAGTAAAAAGAACTGGGGATGTAACTAAGTGGTAAAGTACCCTGGGTTCAATCCCTAGTGCCAAAAAGAAAAACACATACACGCGCACGTGCACACACACACACACACACAGAAACAAAAGCAAAAACAAAACAAAACAAAAAAACTATCCTGACATAGACAATTATCAAAACTAAACCACTAAGCTGTTAAATGGAAAAGAAATTAAAAAGCCTTCCTTTTGAAACTGAATTATTATTTGATTATGAGACAAATACAGATTTACACAATAAAATGAAATCAGTTCCAAGAAGACTGCTATTTTTCTGAAATATTATAGAGTGAATTGCGAAACTGCAGAATAAATGGAACAAATATCATTTTCCATTTTTTTTTATTTTGAAACATTTTAAAGGTTGCAAAAGTAGAGTTCATACCTTTATAACTGTCACCTAAATTTTGCAAAGATTAACATTTTTCCATATTTGCTTTCTATTTCCCTCTCCTTGGGTAAACATGTTTACATGTATATACAATCACACAATCACTTATCCACATACACATATACATAGATGTATGTACTTATTTCCTGAATAACTTGAAATGACTTGTTGATACAATACTTCACTAATAATTATTCAGGATATTTCTCATGAAACAAAGCCATTCTCTCACATAACCATAACATACTAATCATATTTGGGATATTAATGCTCCTACAATATTACTGAATACGTAGTCCATAGTAAAAATCTCTGCATTGTCCCAATAACATCCTTGGTAGTTTCATTTTCCAGCAGTTGATCTGGAATCACACACTGTAATTAGTCACCATTATTCTTGATGTCCTTTCATCTAGGTCACTATGTTGTCATGACATTGACATTTTAAGAGAACAGTTCAATTCTTTTCAGGAATGGCTCTCAATTTGCATTTGGCTGATTGTTTTCTCAGGCTATGTGTTCAGAAATGCTTTTGGCAGAACCACTGCGAAGATGACATTAGATCCCTTTCTCAGGCTGCATGGTTTCAGTTTGTCCCATAATTAATTGCCAAAACAGGCAATATTAAATTTGATCTATTGGAAAATGTCCTGCCTGCCAAATCCCTGAATTTTAATGGTGTATTTTCCCCTTTGGAAGTTCATAAATAATCTGCATGAAACTTTTAAGACCTTGTGAATATTCTCTTGTCCAACGAGTCTTAGCCCAGTGGTTTCAGCATCCATTGATGACTCCTGCCCAAATCAATTATTACCATGGCAACTGTAAAATAAGCAGCATACCTAAGGCATTGGATATACTGGAGAAAGAGTGCAATATAAAAGTCCACTAAGTAATACATAGAAAATATTCTTGATTAGGATTGATCTTGTTATTGATTAATAAAGAGTTTCCTCCATTTTCTGAGATACATTTCTAGTGGATAACTTTATGAGTAGAGCTGTCAGTTATTTTCTTACAGAAAAAAAGATATATGCAAGGTAGAAATATAGAGAAATGAGTTCAAATGAACCTTTAACAATAACATGGCTCTCAATGAATGGTGGCTATGGAAAAGATAATTATATTACAACAATTACATGCATGTGTTCCCCACATTTATCAGTAATCCTTGCAGTTGGGAAGTACCAGGTAACTAGTTCTAGCCAATGCTATGTGAGTGGCATTGACAAACCACTTCTGTGCCAAAGCTCTTGCGTATCCACGTATGACCTTTGCCTTTCTCCTTTGCTTCAGCAGTGACCACCAAGACTGAGAATTGAAATTATAGGCTATGACATGGATGCTGCCTGGGTTGATAAAATCATTCCATCTACAAAAGCTGCACAGGAGAGTTCCTTAACCTACAGTAGACTTGATATGTGTGAAATAAACTCCTCTGTGTGAACTGCTGTAATTTGAGGTTGCTTATTACCACAGTATAACTCTAATCTGTCTTGTCCCTCAAAGCCAGTTTTCATTTTCATTAATAATCTAAATTTTATAAGAACATTCTTGGGGTTAGAGTGGTAGTTTATTAATTTTTCCATGATTTATAACTCAATAATTCATGGAGAAACACTGATTACCAGCTAATCAATTCCCCTATCCTTCCGTAACCCCTGATTTTCTCTAACAGAGCCAAACTTCAACCATAAAAGATAAAAGTGCTATTTTCAGTGGTATGCTAAATCTGGCTTACACAAGTTCATGAGAGCTGTTTAAGCAAGCTGGTTGATGTGACATTGGTAGCTTCATTGGCTATAGTGGGAGCATTTACACCAATGAAATTGGCAAATGCTACAGATAGTCCTCCCTCCTTCCCCAAACTTTATCCATCCCAACCCATACCCCACCTCCCACAGAGAACTGGTTGTGGAACATTTAGCAGCAGGTTCTTGGCTACCTTCTCTCCGAGGTTCTGCTGCAAACACAAGATGGACAAGTGGCCCAATACTGACCAGTAATACCTGAGAGGAAATTGGATTCAGGTCTTCAAAATAGAGTTCTCTCTCTCTTAAAACTGTCAGTATACCCAGAAGAAATATTATCATGAATAATAAGGAATATCAGAAAGCAACACAAGACTGTATATAATGTGGTTCTATTTAAAGTTGAAAACAGTTGAAAGTCATCTATGATGTTAGAAATTAAAAGTAATGTGACCAATTACATTTGAATAAGGAAGTCATTGAAAAGGGGTATATGGGAGACTTCTTGGGTACTGACTATGTTCTGCTTCTTGATCAGGATGTGTTCCATTTATGAAATTACATCAAGCTATGTATACTAAAGATGAGTGTAGCACTTTTATTCATCAATTTTCTTTTTAAAAAGAGTCTTTGAAAGAGAGATATGAGAAGACATTGACACTGATTTTCCCTCCTACATTAAAATATAGTTGTATGGGACCCAGATGCCCAAGCCACAGCAGCCTCCTTCTCCTGTGCCAATATAGACCTAAGGATATAAATCAATACCCTGAGGGTAGTAGAACTGGATCTTTGATGACCAGGTTAAACCACTGTTTTACATCTTGGAAACTTTTCAGGGTCTTTTGCTTTAAAAAATAGTATAATTTTCATAAGGCCAAAGTTCTACAGTTATGTCATTGAAATTAATTCATTCTCATTGTGAATGGAGGCAATCTCTGCTTCTATATGAAGAAATGCTTTGAAGGCAGGTTGCCAAGTAGAATGAATAACCTATTTAGGTGAATAATTTTCAATACTTCCTCAAATAATCAACAAATTTATCTTCGTCAATTGATTTATTAAATCAGGTACCCTAAGGTATACTCACTCGTCTGCTCAAAATCACCTCCTCAGTGATTTCTTCACCCCAGCACACATCTCCCTCTTTGATCTTCCTCAGAACACCTAGTTCTGAAATTACATTGTTTGCCTATTTTTCTTCTAGAACTTAGCCTCTGTAAGAACTGAGAGCTTTACCATCTTGTTTAATAAGGCCTCCCTGGCATCCCAAACTGGGCCTGGTAGTATGCGATCAATAAGTGCTTTTAAAATAAGTGAATAAAATAGGAGTGCACATTGGCAGGCAATATTTATGGTCCTACTAACTACCTGTGAGATAGTTTGTTGTCCCTCTGTTGCTTTCCTCTGCTTCCTGCTGCAACACATAGGAGGATGCTACTCAGTGGTTTGGAGATTTGTACTTTCTTATGTGTACTTGGGATTCAAGGGGCTTTTGGTTCTGCTACCTAATTGTACTCTTTTTATAAGAGGATTTTTGAATGTCCAAAAACTATGCCTTCCTAACTGCTAAGACCTTTTTAGATCCTCTCTAACTGCATATTTAAATATTTCCAAAATAACACAATGACAACTACCTCTTTTTAAACAGTGAATGAGAAAACAGAAATATAGCTTATTAAACCTGAGCTTTTGGCTAATCAGAAGTACTGCATAACAAATCTTGTGTGATTCATATCTGTCAGTGATATGAAAATGCAGACATATGGGGCATGACTTGACCTACAGCATTAACAAATTGACATTGAAGCAGGACACGTTTCCAAGTGTGTGGAGAGGAAGCTGTCTTGTCTCCTAATCAGTACAGTGAATGCTATCTGCAAAATCTGCCAGTGGAAGAAAACATGCCATTGAAATATAAGGCAGAAATTTTAATAGTTCCTCTACAACCCTGCCAGTCTGCATAACTACACAGGTGTCCCTGTGACATGCTCTCCCCTTTAGCCATCACTACTAAAAATACTACATTGCTAAAATTGCTACAGGGAGAAGACTCTGACTTTGACATAATTTACCAGTTTTGGCTATAGCGTCTCCCTCTCTCTTTTTCACTTTCCATGATGCTCCGAACTCTTCCCCTCAAAATTGAATATGACAATTGCATACTAAAGAGATTTAAAAGAACAAATGGTCTCCAAGCTTTCCTTCAAGCCAGTTAGACAGACTTAAAGCACCTCTAGCTCAGCTCTGGGCTAGAGAGCACATCTGAGGTGTAGAGTAAATTGAAATGCTTCAACAAAGGCGACAAAATGGAATGGCTTCACCTTTTCTCAAAATATTTGGCTGCTTTTCCTCTTCTCTTAATCTGTTTTAAACCACCAACTAGCCATTCCCTATTCGATATGACTTCTGGCATTGAAATGAAGTATTATAGAGGAAGCAGCTCTTTAAAACTGAATATGGCAAGAAGAAATCATTAAGCACTAGTGGAAGAATATAGAACTAGGAGACTGAGGGATGATGTGATCTTGCAGAACCGCATAAATAATTTTTGAGGAGTATTCCTCTAAAGAGGAGTAGAAAAATGGAGTGATCATTGGAGAAGCCTACATTCAAGTGAATTATTTTTTAGACGGAAAAAATCAGAAAATATGATGATAGAAAAAGCTAAAACTGATGATGCAGGAGAGAGGAAAGCATTGCTAGAGCCATGTCCTTGGAGACATGTGTGGAAGGAAGCCACACATGTGGAGAGGAAGCCACACATGTGGCTTGGCAGGGGGGTGGCAGCAGAGGCAGTTCACTGTGAGAGAAAGGAATGAAGGCAGAGAACATCAGATGTGAGACCAGTCACGTGATGGTGATGGCATGGCAATGTCCCATTCCAATGGCTTCTGTTTTCTTTTCTATTAGTGCATTATAGTTGTATACAATAATAGGGTTCATTTTGACATACCAATAAATGCATATTACATGATGTGATCCCAATACCTTCCTTCTTCTTTTCTTTCCCCCTCATTCTCTTTCTGTACTTTGTTGGTCTTCCTTCTATTTTTTTAATTGCTTTTTTTTAAGCTGGAGCATTATAGTATACATATAAATGGTATTCATTGTGATATATTCATCCATGCACATAGCATAATTTGGTCAATTTTATTCTGCACTTCTTCCCCTTTCCCAGCCCTCTTCTCTCTTCCTCGGTCCCCTTTCTCTACTCCACTCTTCTCCCTTCTATTTTCTTAATGAACAAGAAGCAAGAAAATCAGCTGAGACTAGGAATGAGAGACAAGGGAAGGTATAACATGGTTACCTTAAGACAACAGCCGAATGAGTGGACTCAGGAAACATAATCGACTACTCAACAACTCAAGGGACTTGTGAGTGGTGTGTGATTATGAGGCGTGTTCTCTCCATCTGTGTTTAGCCGGACAAATATAGACAGGTGTGGGTGAGGCTGGAACACAATCAGGGTTAGACTTTTGCCAAGTGAATACAGAGGAAAGACAAAGGAGCAACATGTGCACTGTGGATGCAAAAGAGCAATTATTGTAATGGAGATAAGAATTGAAGTAGAACAGGTAGAGGATGAGGACAGGGAGGGGGTGAGAGGTGGTGAAAAGGTGGTAGGATCCCTGGACTTCAGTTCATGGTGGGGCTGAAGAATTGTTGAAACTGGGGTACTAAAAGGAATAAGGGCCCCTCAAGAAGTTATTCTCCATCCATACAAGGCTCTGAAATTTATACAAATGTACAATAAAAGTGCTCAAGGACAGATAAACAGCAAGAGATGGTCTCCTTATTGTCAAGGCTGCTATGGGAACAAACAACTCACACTGGAAGACAAAACTATCAGGGGAAGACAAAACCATCTAGTAAGAAAAAGATTAGAAAAATACAAAGGAGAGTCTCCAGGAAAAAATATATATGAGGATGTGGATAAGAGAAAGTGAGGTATCACAGAAAGAAAAATATCCTGAAACAAGAATTCTTACAGCAGCCACAGCAATGACATGATCATGATTCTGATTCTGATTCACGACAGATGCAAGCAATTAAAATGATTGCTATTGTTAGGAAGCTTCTCAATTTTTCTAGTCAATCCCATTTTACAGATGAGTAACTAAGAAACAGGTGGAAGGATTTGGTGAAAAGCCACTCAGCTACAACAAGGTATCTTGACTCACTTTTATATGGGGAACATTATTGTTTTTATGTTGGTTGAACCATATGAATTGACATTTTGTAAGTCAAAAATGGTTAAACATTGCCAAGTTCATGTTGCTCAATCTAATGTATTCCAGTTTTATTTCCATTATAGCAGAGTTTTAAGAAAAAGCAGACACTGATGCTGTTTTAGGATAAACTATATTGCTTACTTGTTCATCAATAACTATAAATTTTATCAAGAAAATATTTGCCAAAGCTATGTTAACAATAAATTTCCTAAAACTGAAGCTAAATTTAACATCTAATAAGGAAATGATAGAGAAACCAAAGATAACAGATAAGAGTAGCCACCTAGAGCTGTGACCAAGAGATTAGTGGTAACCCTCAAAACTAAATTAAGGTGACCTAGGAAAGGAATAAGTGGATTGTGACTATAACTATAATGATATGGATAAGGAATTACACAGTTTAGTAGAAGAATGATCAGCAAGGTATCTATAAAAACAAAAAAACACGGGGTCAAATCCAAGAAAGAGTTTTGTGGGAATCTCCAACCCATCCTGATGGAGAAATATCCCTGTGCCCCTCCCCCCACTTAAGATAGATGCCATTGGTCTACAGAGCACAATAGCACCTTCCAGGAAGCTCATGTCACCACCTTTCTTAAAGCCCTTTTGTCTTTGTGAAGAAAATCTGGCTTCTCATTTGGATATGACCAAAAAAAGAGAGGCTGCCCTTGTCAGAATACACATATTTGGAATTTTAGTGGTTTTATTTCTCCTCGAGTTCTAACGCATCAGCTCCGTTCCTTTTCATCTGATAGTGTATATATTTGGTGAATGTTGTTAATGTGAATTCATGTTTGAAAACTAATGAAGTATATGTGACCTATCCCCTGGGTCTGCCAGCAGAGTTTTCTCACATGCTAAGATATTCCTGTTTCTCTTGGCTCAAGCATCAGAGGGAGATGCTCAGCCTATCAGCAGGGCAGGCTGGATGTGCTAGAAGTTAACACTCCAAAAGCAACTTTAACCAAAGAAGAATAGGTATTGATAGAAAAATATCCCAACTTCCTTACTCCTCAGTGGGAAAACTCTATACCATCTCCCTGATGCTTTTTTTCAAAGGGTCTTCTTTTGAGGAAATGCAAACAAAGATAAGTCACATGATGAAAAATAAAGTTCCTCACCCTTCAAAATCAAACCTGAGTTATGGTGATTCAATAAGGTACAGAAGGTCACCCAACAGGCTCTATCTGGAAGAAGAGCTGGCTTTGCCTAAAGAACTATCACATTCTCCAAAGCCTACCCAAGTGTACCATATCATACTTGAAGAATAATACAGACGTGGCTTTTGCTTGCATTGGTTCTCTAAACTATTATACATGAGCAATATACCATCCTTGTGAGTTTGGTAAATTATATCTTATTGTCTTCTCCCACTTGTTTGGAATTTGCACTTTTATAACTAGATTCATAAATGCAAAAGAAAAGTCCAAAGTCAATTGCATATTGACTTCATGTGGTTAGGACAGATACAAAAAAGGAACAGAAAAAGAAAAGAAAGATGATAAAAGCATATGGAAACTGGGAGCAGAGTGGTAAAGCCAAGTTAGCAGATACCAGAAGAGCTGTTAGTGAATCAGACCACAGAGCTGGAGCCCTGAGGTACCTGTGAAAGTTTCACACACTTTATTATTTAATTCTCACATAACACTACAAGGTTACTACTGTCCCATTTTTCAGGCCAAGAAAACAAGATTTAAGTTTCCATCTAATGTCAGCAGTAGGATTGGAATTGTGCCCAGACAATCCAAGTCCCAAGTCCATGCTCTGCAACATTATGCTCTGTGCCTTCTTTCTCTGTACTGAACAGAGCAATGGAACACTAGGAAGTGTTCTATATTATTTGAGAATGGGGGGGGGGGACTAGTCTGAGGAAGTGATGGAAGATCCACAAAGCAAAGCAGGATATAGGCTCAGACCTGCTTACTGTGGCAAATGTTAAGGTCATAGCAAGGTGGGAATGTGCCAAACTGGACATGCCCAGCAGGAGACCAGAGCTGGAATGGATCCCATCATTGGTGTAACATCTCATCCATGGAAACACTCCCTACTGGAACAGCTTGTGGGAAAGGAGGAATGGGGACGGTGACACATTTCTTTTGTGAAAGAGCAGAAGTTATCACTGAAGGGAGTATATGTGTAACCGTAGACGGGGAAACTGAAGATATCACGTCACACATACTAGAATGCCTAAGCATGAGAAGACAATCGATATCAAATGTTGCAGAGGATATAGAATAACCGGAAATCTCATACATGGCTTGTGGGAGTACAACATGGTTTATCAAACTTTTTAATCTAGTAGTTAATTTCTCAGTATTTACCCAAAAGAAACAAAAATAAGCACAATTGTTCACAGAGGCTTTATTCTTAATAACCAAAAATTGTGTACACATTGAATGTCTCTTATCTAAAATATCTGAGACTGGAAGTACTTCAGATTTTGGAATATTTACATTCACATAATTAGAGTTCTTAGGAATGGAAACCAAATGTAAGTAAAAAATTCATTAATTTTTCATATATACCTTATAAATATTGCCTGAAAATAACTTTAGATAATATTTTTAGTGCACCTGTGTTTTGGATACAACCTGCCCATCACATGAAGTAAGGAATAGAATTTTCAACTTGTGGTATCTTTGCTTAAATGTTTTGGATTGGGGGAATGTCAGCTTTTGGATTTTTGGATTAGTCATGCTCAACCTGTATAACTCAAATATTTTTTGTCCACCCATTTGAATAGATACATCAGTGATATAGTCCTGCATTGGGGTACTACTTATCGAAGAAAAAAGGAACTGCTGATATCATACAATGATGAATCTCAGAGGCACAATAATGAGCACAGCAGTGCACACTTTCTAGAGCAGGCTGAACTAATTAATGGTGACAGAAGTCAGATCATTGGTTGCCTTTGGGGTGATGGCATGTGACTGGAAGGAGACACAGAAACATTTTAGGGTGATATAAATGTCCCATCTTGATTGGGGTGTGGTGGTTATACATATGTATACATTTGTGCAAACTCAGACAACTATAAAATTTAAATTTGTGCCTTTCACTTAATGTAAATTACATCTAATTTTCTTTAAGGGGAAAAAAACTACATCAGTAGACTCATAATCCCATCAGGTTTTAGAACAGCTGGGTCAATTCTTTGTTGAAGTTTTTGATTTAAATAAAGTTGGTGAGAAGTACCATTTTATGGAAAGCATCTAAGTAGCCTCACCTTTTCTTTGTTAAAAAAAAATCCCCAAATTTATCCTCTTATCCTTTCCTATGAGAATAAATGAATTTTCTACAGATGAATCCTTTGATTTTCTTTCCAGCACAGAGTACTGTCACATACATTTATTTTAGACAGAATATTGAGTCTGAGTTGCAGTTTTACCTCCTACACTAAAGAATTCTCTTTCCATCTGGCACCATTTGTTAATTTTTCCCTACATGCACATATCAGAATTATCCTAGGGGACCTACTAGGTAGAGATTACGCATTTACATAAAAGTTCTTTCAAAATATAAATTGATTTTTCATCAACAAGTGAATATAAGTAACTCATTATGAGAAGAATTCAATTTAAAATTTTGACATCACATAAAAAAGCAACAGCGATAGTGGATGTTGTTGGCAAAAATGGAAAGAAGGAAAAATCAGACAAACTGAAATTGAAATGTTTAGCTTTCATCAAACACTTGAAATGCATTATCTATGCAATCTTAATTTAATTCTTTTCCAATCCTGTGAGGTAAGTTTAACACAGCACAGGTGACAGAGGAGGAAACTGAGGCTCATAAAAATTGATATGCCCAAAGTTTAAAACTAAGAAAAGATAGAGCCAGAATCTCATCCCAGGTCTAGATAATTCTATAGCCTATATGTTTTCAGGATAAGAGTAAGAGAGTAAGAGACATTCACCCATTTACTCCTTCAATAAATGTTTATCAAACTGCCTACTGTGCAAGCCCCGATGATGTAAGTATGAGTAGTGACCCATTCCCTGTACTATTGGAATTCATATTCTATTGGAGATTGTCATGTTTTAAATTATGCCCACAAATTATTTGATACTTCTCTTTTCAATAAGCAGAATTTAATTACCCCAACCTCTAGATGTAGACTAGATTGATTTGGTGGTAACAATAGAATGAGGCAAGAAATGGTGTGTCACTTTCAGAATCAGGTCACTACGTTGTGGTTTTCTCTTTGCTTATCCTCTTGGATCACTTGCTCTAGAGGAAATCAGTCACCATGCTGTGAGAACACTCAAGCAGCCTTATGGTAAGGCCCATGAGGCATGGAAATGAGACCACTTGCCAACTGCTATATGAATGAGCTTGAAAGTCGACTTGCCTCCCAAGCCCCAGTCAGATCTTCAGATGAGACCACAGCATGGTCAATTCTCTGATCACAACTTCACAAGAGAAGTTGAACTGGAGACACCCAGTTAAGTTTCTCCTGAATTCCTGAGCCACAGAAACTATGAGATAAGAAACACTTGTTGTTTGAAGGCAACAAAATTAGAAGCAATTTACTTCACAGTAATTAAACAGACAAAGATACATTCCTTATAAGTTAATCATGCAAGATGTGTCAGTAAGAAAACGAAGCAGTGAAGAAAATGGAAAGGTGCCACTATTATTTCAGGTATGACAGCAGGGAAGGCATCTCTGAAGGCTTAACATTTCAATTGAGACATAAAGGATGAGGAAAGAGAAATGTTCACTTGATTTAGCAGCATTAAGGTAGCTGGTTTCCTTGATAAGATCAGATACAATACAGTGGCAGACATCAAAGTGCAATTAGAATAAAATAAAGATTAAATTGATAGAAACAAGGAGAATCATTACATGCATAAACTGTCCTAAAATCTTACATAAAAAGAACAAAAGCGGTGGAGAAGATAGTATAGGCTATGATAGGGGCATAGATGATGGTGGTCGTGTGGTTACTTTGTTAAAAGGAGAGATATGAGTTTATGCATGTATGAGGATTGGAAATCCTACAAAGAGGAGAGAACCAATAAGGAGAGGATGTACAGTCAAGGGACACAATGAGCAATCCATTAGGAATAGTTGCTGCATCTTGAAAAGAAGAAATGGAGCAGGCTGAGCACTAGGGTTAAGATTATGTGAAGCTCTTTGGATATGATGAGGGAATTCCTGGCTAGTACTTTTTATTAGTAGGGTAAAATTCCCTTCATAAATGCATTTTAATTTTTATTTATGCAACTATCGATTAAAATATTAGCCAAAAAAATCCTTTTTGGTTTCATTTTTATTTTTAATTGACTGATTCTGGGTTTTGATTCTCCCATGCTCATGTGTATAACTTCCCATGACTATGAGTACATTTGATGACGTTATCTTCAATTTTTTTTTTTAGTTTTTATTACATTTGGTTCCTTAATCTGAGTTTCATTTAGACTGGGGTATGGATAATCATTCTATATGAAATTGCACTATTCGATCACTTAACTTTTCCATGCTAATAGGAAACAATATAACCCATACTAAATTCTAAAACAAACATGAGTCTATTTCTGAGCTATCAACTCTTTCCAGTGATATACTGATCTTTCCCTGCATCTAAACTATAGTCTTCCTATTGTGAAATATAAAGTATACATAGAAAATGAAACTCAATACACACATATAGTTTAATATTTATAAAGTGAGCTCTCAGGTAACCATTTGGGTGGAGATAGAGAACATTACAATCACCTCTTAATATTTGAAAGTCCTTTCCCACTCACAAGCTCTTTCCCTTCCCTATATGTAAACATTGTCCTGGCCTTTGTTATTTAAATATTTTAAATATTAGAAATATTTCTATATTTTAGTTAAAATATGTAACTATACATATAGGGAATGTGATATAACAAATTAACCAAATAGTTATATATTAACAAAATAGTTAAATTTGTATTTTATTCTTAAAATTATAAGAAAATTTTGATAGCATGCTAGGCTAGCCTTTTTCATTACTATTATTTTTCTTAGCATCTTCTTTCCCAGATTCATTCTGTCACCATATTTAATAGTTTAAGCCCACATAAACATAGTTATCTCATACTATACAAAGGCACCAAAAACATACATTGGAGAAAAGATAGCCTCTTCAACAAATGGTGCTGGGAAAACTAGAAATCCATATGCAGCAAAAAGAAATTAAATCCATATCTCTCACCATACACAAAACTAAATTCAAAGTGGATCAAGGACCTAGGAGTTAGACACACCCTTCACCTAATAGAAGAAGAAATTGGCCCAAATACTTATTACATCAGCTTAGGACTGGACTTCCTTAACAAGACTCCTAAAGTGGAAGAAATAAAAACAAGAATCAATAAATAAGATGGACTCAAACTAAAAAGCTTCTTCTCAGCAAAGAAACAATCAACAACATGATGAGAGAGCCTATAGAATGGGAGAAAATCTTTACCACACGCACATCAGATACAGCACTAATCTCCAGGATATATATAGAACTCAAAAAACTAAACACACACACACACACAAAAAAAAAAAAAAACCAAAAAAAAAAAAAAACCAAATAACTCAATCAATAAATGGGCTAAGGAACTGAACATACACTTCACAGAAAAAGATATTCAATCGATCAACAAATATATGAAAAACATGTCCAACATCTCTAGCAATTAGAGAAATGCAAATCAAAACAACTCTAAGGGATTGTCTCACTCCAGTCAGAATGGCAATTACCAAGAATACCAGCAACAATAAGTTGGAGAGGATGTGGGGGAAAAGGTACACTCATACATTGGTGGTGGTACTACAAATTGGTGCAACCACTCTGGAAAGCAGTATGGAAATTCCTTAGAAAACTTGGAATGAAACCACCATTTGCCCAGCTATCCCACTTCTGGGTCCATACCCAAAGGACTTAAGATGAGCATATTACAGTGACACATCCACATCAATATTTATAGCAGCCCAATTCACAATAGCTAAACTGTGGAACCAACCTAGATGCCCTTCAATAGATGAATGGATAAAGAAACCATGGTATATATATACAAGGAATATTAATTAGACTTAAAGAAAAAGAGATTACGGTATTTGAAGGTAAATGGGTGGAGCTGGAGAATATCATGCTAAGCAAAATAAGCCAAAAACACAAAGGCCAAATGTTTTCTCTGCTAAGCGGATGCTGATCCATAATGGGGGGGGGGCAAGGAAAGAATGGAGGAACTTTGGATTGGGCAGAGGGGAGTGAGGGGAGGGGATGGGGTATGGGAGTAGGAAAGATGGTGGTCTGAGACAGATATTATTACCCCATGTACATGTATGATTGCATAAATGGTGAGACTCTGCATTGTGTACAACCAGAGAAATGCAAATTAGTGCTCCATTTGTGTACAATGAGTTGAAATGCATTCTGTTGTCACGTATAGTTAATTAGAAAAAAACAACAAAAAATAAAATCATATTAGTATTTTAGTTGGTTAAAATTAAATTAAAATAATTAAAATTAATAGATTATAATTTTCTTGTCAGTCCTAAGAACTTGGTTAGAGCTCATTGTCCACCTTAACATAGTTCCTTTTAATTATATTTACATGATTTTAATATCAAATTTGATATTATATTAGAAACTCTTTTAAGACTTTTTTATTATTAAAGCTAAAAAATCTTAATAGCATGGTAAGTAGTAAAGTATCTACTAAAAGTCCTTGTTCTCAATTAGCAGCAAAGGACAAATGTATCAATGTTTCTACCTCTTTCCCCCAAATATTTATATATACTTTTTGCTTATACCTCAAAGAACATGCATGAATTATGAAGAATCAAGCATATATAGTAATAGTTTACACCCAATATCCATTCCAGTATGTACATTCATGGTAAATTCAGATTTCAATAACTAAACCAGACTTCTAACTTTCAGTAGCAGCATTCCTGAGAGTATCTCCATGGAATTACTGATATCACCAGGTACATCTTCTGCATGCTCTGGAGACTAGTTTTTTTCCTTTCTGTAACCCATTGTTTCATCTAGTCCAAATACCCTTGAAGACTGCTACTCTAAGTCCTATAAATATTGGCTGATACATACCTCAAAGCATCCGAATGCTAAAGTACCCAAGATGACTTTTCCAGATTTGTGGGGAAAAGGTAGCTCTTTGTGAATTGTTATTAGCGTGGGGCAAAATAATCATGGTAAAAATGCATATTAAATGACTTTTCTCAAACCTTTTTCACCTCTAGTTTATTTTCCATAAATATTAAATCAGAACAGGAAGACAAAAGATAAAAATAAAAAGTACTGTGACACAATAGGGCACAATTTAGAAAGTTAGGCCAATATTTACCAAAGAATAATGGTTTATTTTATGCTTGAGCTTTGATATTCAAAGCCATTCATTCATTCTTAAGTTAACTACATTTCCAGTTTGAATCAAAACAGGATTTTCTCAATCAAAAGTGAAATGTTACCTAGGTCAAGAGGATGCTTAGATGTTCAGATTATGCTCATTTTCAGTTAAATCAGATTGAGTGTACACCATCAATACAGCTCCACTCATTTAGAAATGTGCTTGTGTACTGAGACAAATCCATATTTTAAAAATTAGAAAGATTTCTTTATTTGGGTAAAAAGTCCATAACTATAAATTCAGTCATTTTCTTTCTACACCCCACTATTTCACTAGTACAAATACCTGCTCAAAAACTGCTAAACTAGACCCTACAAATATTGACTATTGCCTTCTTTGGAACAATCTTTTCATATGCCATAACCACCTGATATCAAACAGACAGAGATTTAACTTCCTTTGACAGTGTTCTACTTATAAGTCATGAACAACTTTAATCATACAGTAAGTTATTATTTATCATTTCATACATCATTAAAACTCTAATCTGCTAGCTCCTTTACTTACCTAGGAATGGGGATGCTGATATTGATGATAATCATGACCATGATGATTTTTCCTGTATTGACAAAGGTCTTAGACTTGTATCTCTCTTTTATTCCATGATATAAACAGTACCTAAGATGACACCCTCAAAAATAAAGAAAAAATAGAAAATATGTGCTATTGTTCAAATGGACAGCCACCACTGATTCTTACAAACAGCATTTGATCCATGAAACACCTTCCTTTCAAAATATGTTAGCTTAGTTGTCTATATTTCTAAGCAGATTCTACTACTATATCAATTCTGGAGTTTAGGAACAGAATTGCCTGTGAGAAAGGAATGCATCGACATTCATGAATTTACCACTGACAAAATGGACCACTGATATAAAATAAGGTGAGGAGAAATGGAAGGAGAAATTTTAGAAACACTTATGTGGTTCAGGGTCTACATGTGACAGCGCAGCCAGAGAAGGCTATTGTGAGAGCAGGGAGTTAACAGGATGTTGCCTGAGTTGTCTGGAGCCTGGGAGACCAGGTCAGTTATAGCAGACATCACACATTCTACTTGCTAAAGTCAGATGCTGAAGTGACATAGTATCCAGACCAGACCTCTTTCTCTGCATGAAGGCTCTTCTAATAGCCTCAGTTGATCAATGTCCTAATTGACAACTCAAACTCAACAGGTATCAACCAGACACCCCATCTTTCCATCCAAACTAGGTTTTCCACCCAGAGCTGTCTCCCTGAAGGGAACTCCATTCTTTTTAGTCTCTGGTGCCAGTGACTCTGGCACTATTCCTGACCATTTTCTTTTCCCAATACCTAGTCCCTCAGAGAAGCCTGTTGTCTCCATCTTTATAAAATATCCAGATTCCAGCTACTACTCACTTGTTCCACTGTCACTGCCTGTCCTGAGTCACCACCCTCTCTCCCCTGCCTTCGTGTAAAAGTCTCAGAACAGGTCACCTTAGTTTATCTACTTGTCCATGCGCTCTATTCTCATCAGAGCAATCAGAATTTTTTTTAAATGATAAATAAAATCATGTCAAGTTTCTGTTTGGAACCCTATTTTGACCCCACATGTCCCTCAGCATAAAATTCTGTCTTTAAAAGACCTTGAGAGCCTTCTATGAGTCTCCCCTTACCACTCTCTGACATCATCTTCTGCAGTCTCCCCTGGGTCCAGCCATAGTCCTTCCTGCTGTGGTCCTTAGGTGCCTTTTCATCATCTTTTCTCTCTTCCAGAAACAATCTTCCCCAGAAACATGTTCCCTGACTCAGGTCCTTCTAATATTTCTCAAAACTCATTTCCTTAATGATGATGCTCACCATGAGCATCCTATTTCACACTACAACCCTCCTTCCCCCCACTCTCCTCCAACACAGCCCACCAACGACTCTTACCTGTCCTCACTTATATAGACCTTATCAACTTTCAAAATAATAAACATCATTGGATCTAAGACACCACAACTGTAAGTCATGCCATTGTCCTGCTATGATATACCAAACTATGATATACCATCAACTGTATGATAGGTTTTTTTTTTTAATTTTTATTGTTGGTTGTTCAAAACATTACATAGTTCTTGATATATCATATTTCACACTTTGATTCAAGTGGGTTATGAACTCCCATTTTTACCCCATATGCAAATTGTAGAATCACATCAGTTACACATCCATTGATTTACATATTGCCATACTAGTGTCTGTTGTATTCTGCTGCCTTTCGTATCCTCTACTATCCCCCATCCCCTCCCCTCCCCTCTTCTCTCTCTACCCCCTCTACTGTCATTCATTTCTCCCCCTTGTATTATTTTTCCCTTTCCCCTCACTTCCTCTTGTATGTAATTTTGTCTAACCCTGAGGGTCCTGAGGGTCTCCTTCCATTTCCATGCAATTTCCCTTCTCTCTCCCTTTCCCTCCCACCTCTCATCCCTGTTTAATGTTAATCTTCTTCTCATGCTCTTCATCCTTACTCTGTTCTTAGTCACTCTCCTTATATCAAAGAGGACATTTGGCATTTGTTTTTTAGGGATTGGCTAGCTTCACTTAGCATAATCTGCTCTAATGCCATCCATTTCCCTGCAAATTCTATGATTTTGTCATTTTTTAATGCAGAGTAATACTCCATTGTGTATAAATGCCACATTTTTTTTATCCATTCGTCTATTGAAGGGCATCTAGGTTGGTTCCACAGTCTTGCTATTGTGAATTGTGCTGCTATGAACATCGATGTAGCAGTGTCCCTATAGCATGCTCTTTTTAGGTCTTTAGGGAATAGACCGAGAAGGGGAATAGCTGGGTCAAATGGTGGTTCCATTCCCAGCTTTCCAAGAAATCTCCATACTGCTTTCCAAATTGGCTGCACCAATTTGCAGTCCCACCAGCAATGCACAAGTGTACCCTTTTCCCCACATCCTCACCAGCACTTTTTGTTTGACTTCATAATGGCTGCCAATCTTACTGGAGTGAGATGGTATCTTAGGGTGGTTTTGATTTGCATTTCTCTGACTGCTAGAGATGGTGAGCATACCAGACTTCAAACTATACTACAGAGCAATAGTAACAAAAACAGCATGGTACTGGTACCAAAACAGGCAGGTGGACCAATGGTACAGAATAGAGGACACAGAAGCCAATCCACAAAACTAGAACTATCTTATATTTGATAAAGGGGCTAAAAGCATGCAATGGAGGAAGGATAGCATCTTCAACAAATGGTGCTGGGAAAACTGGAAATCCATATGCAACAAAATGAAACTGAATCCCTTTCTCTTGCCATGCACAAAAGTTAACTCAAAATGGATCAAGGAGCTTGATATCAAATCAGAGACACGGCGTCTGATAGAAGAAAAAGTTGGCTACGATCTACATACTGTGGGGTCGGGCTCCAAATTCCTCAATAGGACACCCATAGCACAAAAGTTAATAACTAGAATCAACAAATGGGACTTACTCAAACTAAAAAGTTTTTTTCTCAGCGAAAGAAACAATAAGAGAGGTAAATAGGGAGCCTACACCCTGGGAACAAATCTTTACTCCTCACACTTCAGATAGAGCCCTAATATCCAGAGTATACAAAGAACTCAAAAAATTAGACAATAAGATAACAAATAACCCAATCAACAAATGGACCAAGGACCTGAACAGACACTTCCCAGAGGAGGACATACAATCAATCAACAAGTACATGAAAAAATGTATGATAGATTTTGATGTCAGGGATGTTGAAATCTGAAAGTAGGTGTATCTTAGAACCAGTGCCATGGGGTGTCAGGCAAGGCTCACTTGGGAGTATCTTCCTGACCTCTTAGTGTTACAAAAGGATAACAGGAGAGAAGACATAGGAATTCTAACTTCTGACTCTTACTCTCATTCATTCATCAAATATGCCATTCCTGGGAGATGTATTTTGCACCAGACAGTGTAGATAAAATGGTAGAGAAGAAACAGATCCTGCTGTCAAGAGAAACTGTCATTCTAGTAAGAAGTCTGACAGAGAGTCGGAAATTGAATTACAAGTGTGTTAACTGCTGCAAGGACTATATGGTCCCAAAGGAGGTCCCCAAATCACCATTATCAAATGCTTTTAAAATTGAAGAGAGAGTAGCCGCACTTGTCTACTTTTTTCTTCTTCTTTTATTTCAAACTGTGAAAAGGAGAAAAATCATAGTAATGACATAAGAGGCACCAAATACTATGTCCAACTAAAGGATCACCTCTATGCCATTGTTTGTCTTCTCACTGCAGACAGCAAAGTCTGAATTTAGGTACCAGGTTCTTCTTCCATTTATGCCTCTAAGCACTGTGTCTTGTTCTGAGCAAAGGTCCAGGGAACTCTTGAGAACTTCTGAATTTTAGCACCTTTGATTGTATTGCCTAAATAATTCTCAAAAAGCTTATCTCCAGTCTTGAGAAATGATTTTGCTTTCTACTACTAGGATGTTATAGAACACTGTGTCAAAAATATATAGTGATATTTATCTCATGGTTTAAAACATATGACATCCTAAGTCAATTCTAAATACATTAACTCTAGTATTCCATTTATAGTTTGCAATACAAGCTATCACTCTCTGAAAGAAAGAAGATTTTGAAACAGCATTTGTCTCATTTAGTGTAATGTGCTCAAAGATCCTGAAGTCCAAACCAGCTTCATCTCCCTGTCTAATAAAATCAATTATGCTAAGAATACACCAAGTATAAAAATTCTTTGAGCTATACTAACATTTTTGATTCCTATCATTCGATGCATGAAAAAAATAATTTCTGACATATGACCTTGGCAAGAAATATGACACATCAATAAACTACAATCTACAGTGAGACCAAAATGAAGCCCCTTAGAATAATAAGAAAAGTAAATAGCAGATGTTAGTGTGCTCTAAATAATCCACAGTGATACAACCAACAATGGGAATCTCAGGAGGGACAAAAAGTATGGATAATGTTGTTTTTACTGGTTTGTATTTTAATTAAAATGGCTCCTCTTGATACATGTGTTGTACTTCCATAATGAAAAGACTTCTTTGTTTTTTACTTTGCACTGCTGTTGCTGAAATATAGGATTGAAGATGGGAGGGTGCCTCCAAAGATGAGAATTGGGTAGAAAATAAGTGCAGTTTTAAATACATGTTGAAAATATCTCCTACACAGAGACAGAGAGAACCAGGTGGAAATTCATCTTTGAAGTCAGGGAGAGGTTGGAGGTATAGGTTTGGTGATACTCATTCTAGAGATTCCAGGAATCACAGTAATACTTATGGAACTGAATGTGATTATAACAAGAGAGAGTAAACCCATTCAGATATGGAGAGAAAAATACCCTCAAATAAAGGGGAAAATGAGGAAAAACTGAGGGGAGGAAGTGGAGAAGGAAAAAGGATGTGATGGAGAATCTCAAGAAGTCAGGGAGATGAGGATACCAATTACTCATGGGCTATTTTTCACTTCAGTCATAACTTTTCCGCTAGTGAGTTTGCAGGCTGAGGGAAGAAAATGAGAAAAAGCCTTGTGCTAAGCAAGTCGGCACAGAAGATATGCAAGAACACCTCAAGATATTTGGAGGAAAAGGGGTAGACTACAGTTGCTTGCAGGGAAAAAAATGGAGGAGACACTTTGCAGCATTTGTTAGTTTAGGACAAGACATCAAGAAAGAAATACTATGAATATACAATAAAATACAGGGCTCAGTTGGGGGAGAAATTTCCTAAATCAGATGGGAGTTTAGGAGAATGAAGACCCAAAGGATTTTTTGCTATAGTTTTAGTCTTTTGTAACTAATATTATATGGGTTGATACAAATAAGCCTGTATAAAATTAAATTAGGAAAAAATGTTTCTTATTATTACTTTTATTTTTTTATAGTACTTGTAAAATATTATTATCTCTTTTTTTAATTTTTTTTATTCTTGGTTGTTCAAAACATTACATAGTTCTTGATATATCATATTTCACACTTTGATTCAAGTGGGTTATGAACTCCCATTTTTACCCCGTATACAAATTGCAGAATCACATCAGTTACACATCCATTGATTTACATATTGCCATACTAGTGTCTGTTGTATTCTGCTGTCTTTCCTATCCTCTACTATCCCCCTTATTATTACTTTTAAATCAATGATAGGTACAGTGTATACACTAATGCCACATTTGTGGCCAGTGCTACCATTGACTATGCACATGTAACTAAACTATATTTAACAAAATGTGAAGTCTACCAAAGCCAAAGATACTTGTGTGTCTTACATAATTGTTACATTATGATTATACATAATAGTTGGATTCATTGTGACTTATTTTTACATGCACATAACATAATTTGATGAATTTCATTCCCCAGTAACTTCCTTTTTCCTTCCTTCCTTCTTCACTCTGATCCTCTTTATCAACTGTACTGGTCTCCCTTGTATTTTCATAAGGTTCCTTTTTCACTTTTTTTCTCTCCAGTTTCCACATATGAGAGAAAACATAAAGCCCAAAAGTTTTACAGGATGTTTAATGCTATTCATATATGATCCTAGCTGGGTGTGGTGGTGCACACCTATAATCCCAGCTACTCAGGAGACTAAGGCTGGAGGATTATGAGTTTGAGGTCAAGCTGGATGACAAGGAGAACACACCTGAAATAAACAAACTCTCTCTCTCTCATATATATATATATATATATATATATATATATATATATATATATCTCACACACATACATAAATACATATAAACATATGTAAATATATATGAATTATATATATATGTATATATATTATATATATATGTATATATACATACATGCATATACACACACAGTGTATGCATGTACATGATACCTTATGATGGGAGGGAGGGAAGAAGAAAAGTCAACTTGCAAAAGACTGCATTCTCTGTGAATGGAAGGCAGAATCATATGTAAAATGCAAGGGCAGAATCAAAGATATGGACCCACACCCTCACTTGGGTTTTCATAGTTTCCCTTATCTAAACTCTTTTCTCTTTATGTGAAAATAGAGGACTAGATTGGTGAAACGTGTGTCCAATTGAACCAAATGTGTGTCAAATTGAAGCAATTTAGCTTCATATGAAGTCATTTTCTTTATTTTAATATAGTGCCTCCCTGCCATTCATTTTGGGGAAGCTTCATATTATTAGAATTACTCAACTTTTATTGATTTTTTTAACTTTCAAAACACACATATCAAGTTAAGCCTTTATCCAAATATCATAGGCTTTAGCTATTTTTCAGTTTATGTCTTAGAATTATCACGAGTCAAATGACATTAAATAGATTTAACAAAGGATGTATAAATTATATCATTACACAAATTGAATCCATTTTTGTGCTCAAAATTGGCAAAGTAACAACTATATTTTATTATATGAATTGTTTGAATTATCACTAGGCCTTAGTGTGCTATTCACATTTGATGTGCAAAATCATAACCAAATGCATACAGAATTAAGAAGTTTGACATTGAGCAAAGAATTTTAATGTTATAGTTTCAAAATGGTTAAGATAAAATGTACTAACTTGATTAAAAGAGTCACAGCATCTGTGTTGTCAACTTTTCAAGTTTATCAAAAGCTTTTCCAGTCTCTCCATATCCTTCTGCATGTATCTCCTTGGAAAATTAGTAAGCTTCCAAATGAAGATGAAGTACACTCTCCAGATATGGAAATGGTGAAAATGCTTCACTTTATAGAGAATTGCCCAATGACAAGGATGACATACAATTATTATCTTAAGAAAGAAAATAGTTCTAAAGAAAATAGTTCAAGTAGTTGGAGAGAAAAGTGTTTGAATTTGTTAAAAAGAAGAAGAAAAAAAAACTTCTGCCAGTAACTTTGAAAAAGATGGTAATCTGCAAAACTTTGGTTAGTTTGACTAGGAGCTGTCACTTGCAAAAATATATACAGTATATAAAAATAAACATCTAAAGAACAGGTTGATAAAGCTGTGTGTCTGTGGATGATGGTGTCAAAATTACCAGCAGATAACTTTTGCGGAAGACTCAAAGTCAGAAGTTCAATGTCCTAGGATAGACTGATCCACATCTCCTTGACCTGCCATGCCATCTATCAGTGAGACACCAAACAGGTAAGAAGCACTGATTCAATGGGCTTCATCCTTCCCATGTGTCCATCTCCATTCTTAGTGCATAAACCATTGTTCTGATGCTAGTCATGACATAGTTGAAGAATTTCAGACCTGATTCTAGGAATCCTGGCCCTATTCCCACCATAAGAAGAAAGCAAAAGATAAAAGGATTAGGGGGTACTACTGCTCATTGAGTCTGTCTC
Organism: Marmota monax; assembly: GCF_021218885.2. Lineage (NCBI taxonomy): Eukaryota > Metazoa > Chordata > Mammalia > Rodentia > Sciuridae > Marmota > Marmota monax. The sequence continues at coordinate 4,021,318 of NW_026695222.1, read as the reverse complement.
TCCAAGATGTGAAATCAACCAAGGTATCCATCAATGGATGAGTGGATAAAAAAAGTGGTATATATAAACAATGAAATTATTATTCATCCATAAGAATTAATGAAATTCTGTCACTTAAAACAATGTATATGAAACTACAGAACAAAATATCAAGAGAAATAAGCCAGGCATAGAAAGGCAAATTCTGCATGTTCTTGCTCATGTGTAGAAGCTTAACAAATCAGTCTCATAGAAGAGAGTGGACTAGTGGTCACTACAGACTGGGAAGGGAGGGAAGAGTAGGGACAGAGAGAATAGATAACAGGGACCAAGATACAGTTAGGTAAGAGCAATTAATTTTGATAGTCTATAGCAGAGGAAAGTAACTACAGTCTATGACAATTGATAATATATTACAAGATACCTAAAATAACCTGAAGTTTCACAGCATACAGAGATTATAAATGTTTGAGGAGATAGAAACACTAATTGCCCTTTTTAGATCATTACACATTGGACACATATACCGAATTATTGTAGTGTATCCCATAAATAGGTATACATAATTTGTGCTAATTTAAAAAATAAGACAAATCTTTTTAAAAGGCTTTTCATGAAGCCTGTTCAACAACTTCATACTGCAATGCCTGGCTGGCAGGGAAACTAGGAAATTGAGTGTTTGAATTTTCTAACTTTCATGGAATGGGAGGCAGAGAGAAGTGAGTTGAGAAGGATTTTAGCATACCCCGTTCACAGTGTTTTCCACACTGGGACAGGTGAAGGGCTCTGCACATTTACATAATGTTGAGGACTTGTCTGATGCACACATCCCATGTCCATTCTAACTGCAGCTTCACCTCATCTGCTGACTTGCTTCCCTGGTCTGGTAGAGTACTTTCCCCTTTCTTCCAACACTATCCACTTTCTAAGAAAAAATTTCTTAAACATTTAGTACAGCACACTGAAATGAACAGTGATATTCATTTTAGTAAACTAAGCACACCTAAGAAACAGAATGTTAGCAAAACCACAAAGGCTCATTGTGTTGATATTATACCTTTATTTAAATATACCCTAATCTACACACTTGTAATTGGTAACATAGACAAGAAGACTCAGTGAATTATTTTAAGGATAATGATTGATGACTAAAATCAGAAGATCTGGATTTTCAAAATATAGAATGTAGTTCAACTGCTTTTTTTGGTTTTATATGACCCATGGTATTGGCCACTTGGAAAGCATCACAAAAGAGTGTCCTGTTGGGATTCTATTATGCTGCTAGTAAGATACCTAGCAGCAGGCCTTAGTAACTCAAAATGAATTTAAGTTGCAGGGCACTGAGGATTTTGAATAGATTTTAAGTAGGATGCTACATATTTGCGAGGGCTATATTTAAGTATTGCAGGAGCTCTCATCATGCAGCTGCTGAAGATGGCAAGAAATAATTATTCCACCTTAACCTTATATTTAAGTCAACAAAAAGGAGCACTGTCAGAGTAACTGTGATGGTTTAGCTTAGTAGCAGTAATTTGCCTAAAAGTAAAACAGTGGATTCACAAACACTTTCACTAAGAACATGAAGTGAAACTTTGTACAGACAGGAAAAGTAAGGCATAGACAGAGAAAAGTTCTTGCCTTGTTTCATAAAGGTAGTAATTTCATATTATCTCTTTCATCTCTTCAAATTCTCCTTCTCCTTCTATCTACTCCAGCCCCAACAGAATTCTTAAAATATATAGAGAGAGGGGGGAGGTCGGGAGAAGATAGACACAATACCTTTATTTTGTTTTAGTTTTTTTGTTTGTTTGTTTGTTTTTATGGTGCTGGGGATTGAACCCAGTGCCTCACACATGCTAGGCAAGCGCTCTACCACAGTCCCCCAAGAGGATTCTCGCTGTCCTCAGAAAAGCAATCATGATCCTGCTTCTGGGCCTTTGCACTTACTGGGCCCTTGGCTAAAAATGCTTTTCCTCTAGATTTTCACATGGCTCTCTTCTCTTGCTTTCTTCAAACCTATGGTTTTAATTATATTTAAATACTGTCTCATTCTTCCCTAGCCATTCATTACTCTTACTTCTAATTTTAAATTTGTGAGAGTAGGAGAGCTAAAGTATAGGAGGGGTCCTTTGAGTCAATTACTTACTTAAACTCTCTAGACCTCTGTTTTCTTCATATATAAAATAAAAAATCTGACACCTGCATTGCATAGTTATGGAAAGGATTTTGCATATGGGTATGCATGTGTGGATCTGTACATCTACAGCTGTGTGGTGGTAAATGTTTTAACAACTAAGTTTTGAAAAAAAACAAGAAAATTTCTTATGTTGATAAATGAAAATTTGTAATGACTAACAGCAACACACTCTTAACATAATATTTCTCCTATGCAATATTCCATACCTCTGCAATAGAGGTACATAACCATAAGAGCATAGATAATAGTAAAGTATCGTAAAATAATGAGGCAGTGGTGGATTTTAAGTGCTTATTGCTTTGCTTTCTGAAACTTATTTAGTTGTATGTTTACATAATTCAATTTTAATAATGTGTGTGGGCGAATGTGTGTGTGTGTGTGTGTGTGCGCACAGATACAACTAAATAAGTCAAAAGCAGTGCTATTTAGGGAAAAAGAAAGATCAGAATATTTGTTGTGTTTTCTCTAAACATAGGTAAATTAATGGCAGCATAGACTTTGTTGATTGTGACCTTAACTGGTGGTAGCTAACAGCAGGTTTTAGCATAGGATTATAGCAACAGCTTCAATGCTAATGCACAGAAAATCATATAAACTAAAAATTATGAAGGATTCATAACCAAGGAATTACAGAAATGTGTCTCCCATAAAAAGAGAAAGGCCCAACACTGATGAGTGTCTTGTCACAATTGATACCTGGTCTCTTCACTAACACCTCACCTTGAGAGATTTCCAAAAACCTTGTCAGGGCACATCCTGAAGTCATTACAGACCCAGACAAGCTTTAAATTGGGTTCAAAGTGACCTCCTTCTACATTACCACCCTATTCCTAAACTGTCAACCCCATTCAACTGCATTAAAATCCCAGAGGGGAAATCTCAAAACAGAGATGAAAGATCCTATAGTATTAGCTTCAATTTGAGAACTAAAAAGGGGTTAAATGTTTCATCTATAAAAATTGTTTCCTCTGGTAGGTGCAGAGCAAAGACAAATCTGATTATCACCTTGCAAAAAAAAAAAAAAGGTCATCATGTGCAGTGTCTTGTCTTTTCATATTCCATGTTCAAATCCAAGCCTAGGACTCCACTGCCTCCCCTAGAAGGCCTTCAGAGAGTTCTGAGCTGAGCTGTTCTAGAAGCTCTCAGGCAGAACAAATCAATTATTTGTGGAAGTCTGTACTAGCTGCCATGCAATCAAGTATTTGTTACTCCATCTGAGCATTTCTGTAAGATCTTTCTTCCTTTATGGGACCCTATATACGACAGAAGTTGTGCCTAATTCACAACTCTTAGTCCATTCAGACGTCATCTTTACTTCATCTTGCTGCCAAGGCTGCATTTCTTGGAAACAGATGGCTATCAAACTGCTCTTCCTTTCAAAATATACACAACAGATGCCCTCACAATTCAAAGTGAAGTACTAGGCTCTTAAAGATGGGGGAGTTTATACTTTAAGTTTTAAAACTCTCTGAACTCTCAATTCTTCCAATGAAAAAATGTTTCCATTAAGCCATTCTTATTCTTCTTTGGCTTTTGCAGGACTGGGTTTGATAAATATTTTGAAATTTTTTGATAAATATTTTGGAATATTTTGGAATTTCTCACTGCACACAGTACATGTTATAATTATTTATGATAAGGATAACTTAATAAATGAACCACCAATTTGTGAAGAAAATATTTCTGATACCTTTTCAACCATGGGAAAGAGATAAAGATGTGCTGAGTGTTTGAAAGATCCATTGCAAGCATGATCTTTCATTAAAGGAAAACAAAAGCAGAGCATGACAGCATCTGATACCATTGTAGGTTATAGAGGAAGCTTGGTAATTGAGATGATTGGAATCCCTGATTTTGTCCCCTGGGTTAAAAACACATTTTGTGTCAAAGGTCATAATAGTTCTATAACAGAGCTATGACTCAAGTGCTCTTCAGAAGTACTGTTTATAGGAATCATATGCCCCAGCCCATGAACAATATAAGCAATTGATTTTACATGAGAATATAACCAAGAATCACCAGGAAGCTTCTAAGTGGGATGGTAACTTATGGCAGGCACATCTTTGAACACATCTCCAATTTAATTTTCAAGATACTTAAGTGAAGGCAATCCTTTTGAGACTACTTAATAACAGACTTCAAAGGAACAAGCTCAAAGGAAAATATTTGAATAGAAAGCTGGGGAATATATTACCATTTCAGAGATGACTGACACTCCATTTATATTTTACTATGTGTTATAGTAGTAATCCCCAGCAACAGAAAGCATGACTATGTGAAAAACTCATAGGTTACAGGAAATATAATTAACCTCAGATCATGCTGAAGTTGGCACCCACAGTCCTTCTAGGAATCAAGCAAAGTATGACTCAATCAAGTTGCTGGCAGAAAACTAACAGGCAGGAAACTTAGGTGACACCAGCCTAGATGCAAGATGGCTCAACTGCATCAACAGAGTGTTCTGAAAACTTAGGGGGCCACTATGATTTAAACATAGGTAGTGTTCGGCAAAGGTTCATATGTTAAAGGTTTGGTCCCCAGGATGGCAGTACTGGAAGATGCTGTGGACCTTTAAGAGGTGTGTCTTATGTCTTTGGAGGTGTGTCCTCAAAGAGGACTGAGTCCCTAGCCTTTCTGCTTTCTTTGCTTCCTGGCTTATATTGTGACCACTCACTCCTACACACTCTCCTGTCACAATGAACTGTCCTTGCCAGAGGCTTAGACAAAAGGGGTTGCCCCTCTTGAACTTGATTCTCCAGAACCAGGAGCCACAACAAACCTCTCTTTACTTAATACTGTACGTGTGTCAAGTATTTTGTTACAGTGATGCAAAGCTGACTAATAAGGAACAAAATATGTCTTCAATAACTGTGAAAGTGCCTCATCAATTTCTCAGCATGAGACTGTGCTCATTTTGTCCCAGATGGGCAGAATAGTTTATAAATCACATCCATAGGGGTCACTCTCTTTAACTCTTCATTCTTTAATTAGATTTATTCAACAGTCATTTCACTTCCTGAGGCTATAAACTATATTCTTCTCATTGGTGATAAATGTTTTTAAAACATTTATGTGTTTACAAGTTTGTTTTACAAAGTTAAAACTTTGCAAAACCAATATGTTTATGCTGTTACAAAATAACCCATGGGGCAGGTTACCTACCCATAGATTACCTATACGTTAGTCAGTTAAGGTAGCAAGAGAGCTAACTCAGAAGTGTTCTAGAATTATAAGTCTCAGAGGAAGGAGAAAACGGGAGAGTTGATGGAGGTAGCAAGAGATTAGATGTAAATCATAGAATCTATTTATATAAGTATCGAAGACACAGAACAAGAAGAAAGAATAGAAAGAGAAATGTGGATTAACAGACTGGTAATCTTAAAGGAGAAATGTTGCTCATTGGGGAAAAGAAGCAGGTGAGTTAGGAAATGAACTTTGATTAGCAAGTAGGGTGTATATGACTGTGATATTGAAGGTGGTGGTATTTGTGTTCATGACAGGGTCCAAGAGGGGACCTTGGGAGGCTGCACTTTAGAATCAAGTGCACAAAAAAGGATACTAGAAATAAGAATATCAAGGAAATAAGAAAACAGAGGGCAGAGGGACCTGGGGGCAGACATAGGCACATTGTTGTTCTCTGTGTTTAGAAAGTTGTTCATGATATTTGCAGAAAGTCACTATTACATTTTCCCTTAAGGCATTAGTTCCCAAATCTGAAAGCTGTCTTTCTTTGTTCCTCCAAGTATCACACTTCAATAAAAAAATCACAACGACAGTAAATAAGATTGCCTGCATGGCTTATCTTCTCCTGCTGTTCCCTTTCCTACCTTACAATTTAATATGTTTTTTCCCTTAGAATCACATTCTCCTTCCCCCCCCCCACACACACAACACACTCAGCTTCCACTACCCAGAGCACTTTGCCCTTCTGGATCTAATACGTGGCTTCCATAAATACATTAAAGTGTGCCTTACAAATATTACCTCATTAACAAGAACCCTGAATCTCCCTTGGGTATTCATTTTCCAAGATGAGCATGTCACTAGGCTATGTTCAAAAGATCAGTCTCTAGGCAAAGAAAAGCAAGATTGAGTGTCATGTTTCCTGCTGGGAACAGTTGCATATTTATAAACTTTCTAAGCTGTAAGTACTAAACATATATTTATAAATGTATCTACGCCAAAGCTATTTATGCAATTAATGATTTTTTTTCTCATTAAATTGAAAAGTATTCACCTGGCCAAGAAAATTGTTCAGAAAATAATTGAGTATTTTCTACACCAGTATTCAAATGCCTTTAAAAATAACTTGTGTCATTTCAAAATTAATCATGTTTTGTATTAAAAAAATTGAAAATGAGAAATTACAATGAAATCCAACCATAATCTCACCATAATCTCATTGCCAGAGACAACCCTCATAAGATTTACCCTCTTTTTTTGATACCCAATCATGGAGAATAAATGGACCTGTCTTCAGCAGTATCCCATACATAACAGATGAGGGAAAAAAATTATGAAATGAATGACTGTAGTATTCAAATTGTTTGTAATCATTTAAAAAGGGATTTATGTTTTTTTATTTTTTATTCTAGTTTGTTATATATGACAGTAGAATGCATTACAATTCATATTACACATATAGAGCACAATTTTTCATATCTCTGGTTGTACACAAAATAGAGTCACACTGTTCATGTCTTCACACATGTACTTAGGGTAATGATGTCTATCTCATTCCACCTCCCTTTCTACCCCCATGCCCCCTCCCTTTCCCTCCCACCCCTCTGCCCTATCTAGAGTTCCTCTAATCCTCCCATGCTCCCCTCCCAACCCCACTATGAATCAGCATCCTTGTATCAGAGAAAATATTCGTAAAATGACTTTATTTTTGAAGTGGGGTGTAATAGAAGGAACATATGAAAATTACAAAAATTCTAAAATTTAATGCTTCAAAAAGGGGTAAAGTAAAAGAAATTGCTCTTATTATGTATTGTCATTTCTTGAAAGAAACAGAAATCCCAGAAACTAGGAGAAAGAGGCAGTGGGAGAAGGAGAGAGAGACTGACTTTAGAATAAATGATATTATCCTGTATTTTGTTTAGAAATGTAGCTTTCCACTTAATATTTCTTAAACACTTTTCCATGTCAATGTTTACATTTCTTTCTTTACAAAGGCTTTTGGGTAGTGTCCTATAACTTAGTCATGAAATTGATGAACCTTTACAATAATAGCCAGATTTTGTGCTGTTGAAAAGCAATGCTCTAATAAATATTATTCTGTCTTCTAACAAATGCTTACTGAGCAATGAGCCAGACTCTAGGGATATAGATGTCAACAAAACAGCTAAGATGAGTAACCTCTGAGGATTAAGACATTAACAAAACAGCTAAATTCTCTGATCTCAGAATTCATGAACTACTAGATCTACTAGAGACTGATAAGCAAGGAAACAAATGAACATATCATTTAAAATTTAAATTTATACTCTGAGGGAGAAGAAGAAAGGGAAAACCAGAAGAAATGACATATCGATTGGGTCCCTATGAAGATGTAGCCAGTAAGTTGGGCTCTCAAGGATGAAAATGATCCAGGTAGCAAAGGGAAAGGGGATATGAGACTGAGGAGAACAGCCAATGCAATGTCCCCAATGGGGGACTGTTTCCAGGGAACCAAAGGACAATGAGTGTGGCTACTACATAGAGGGGACAACCAAGGCTTGTCTGCAGAAGTAGAAGATGGGTAGATCTTACAGGAGGCTAAATGAGACATTCAAATTTTATTCCAAGAGTGGTGAGAAACTACTCAAGTGTGATAACTGGGAGAGTGACATGAACTGCTTTGAAAGATCATTGTCACTATGGTGGGGAACCTGACTGGAGAGAGACAAGCAGGGGGCCTTGTTGTGGGTTGTTATAGGATACAGGAATAGGCTACGGCATGGCTTTGTCTAGAGAGGGGCACTGGAAATGAAAGGGTGTAGAAGATTAAAAATAAAGTCAAAATTGGTGGTAGATTAGATGAGAAAAAAAGGTGTCAAAGGGCTCCTTCTGGACTCTGAGCAAGTAGGTGATGCTTTATCCCCCCCCCCAAAATGGCAGGTGGTAGATGGGATGAAAGGACTAGAGGGTAACTTGTTCAAATATCACCCAGAGGAAGACTAAAACCTCCATTAGACTGTGAAGTTAGGAGATCACAGGGAAATCCATCTCAGTGGCATTTTTGGAGGTAAAACCAGATTGGAATGGATTAACCACTTACTGGTAAGTAGAATGAATTGCATGAAAACAATTCTTAGGAGAAGATAGGCTTGGAAATGTTGCAGAAAATGTAGAGTAACTCTGGGAATGGTAGGGTCAAACATGGTTCATAGATGTTGCTACATGTATAACTTTAAGTTGGGAAGTCTCAGCACACATTTCTGTATTAAGGGGAATAATTCAACATAGTGGGGATAATAACCAATCACACTAAATTTGGAGAAGTTTAGACAGTATGGGATTCAAAGTAGGGTTGGTTTTCAGCTTCCTTCATGGAAGAGGAAGGAAAAGGAGAAAACAGGATTCAGACACCATCTGGATTATGGGTTTGTGATGTCAGCAGTCTTTCCTCTGTTGGTTTCTCTTTTCTCAAGAAAGCATAAGGCAAATCCTCATCCTAAAGTGTATACATGGATGTGCACCTGAAAAGAAGAGGTAACCCGAAGAGGGTGAAAGGCAAGATGCAAAATTCTTTATAGATAATAGAAAGGAAGCTTCCTAAAATTTTAGGTAGTATTTTATTTGCATTTGAAGTTGGGGCTCATACATTTTTTGCAGTGGCATCAACTTGCCAGATGTGACTCTTATCAGTATTACTCATGAATTTATTTCACATTTATTCAGCACAGTGGTTCTCCAAGTCTGGTCTCCAGGCTAGCACCATCAGCTTCATCTAATAACTTACTAGAAATGCAAATTCTTGGGCCTTACCCCAAATCAACTTATATTAGAATGCTCTAATGTAGGGCCCAGCAATCTGTTTTAATATACCCTCCAAATGATTCCAGTGCATTTGAAAGTTTGAGAACCATGAATCAAGGGAGAGCTTTCTTTTGGCAAATAAATGCAAAGGAAGGAGAGAAAAGGAAAAGAGAATGTATTGGCATGATCATGGTTATGAAGACCAATGGAATATTAGAGAAGCAGTGAAGACATCCTTTATAGATATCTTGATCCTTTTAGAAAGATACATTTTGAAAGAATATTCCTTTTTTAAAATTTGCCCTGCCTTCCACCTTTCACATCTCCTCACTTCTGAATCTGAGAAAAATATTCTTGAATGAAATTTTAATTTGTAACTCATCTTGCACAGGGAGCCTTCAAAAAAATTTACATATCCGTGCAAAGAAAAAATGTCCACTATACTCACTGCATGCTTGCCCAGTATATTTTTTTCAATGTCCATTTAACAGATGAAAGTAGTATCTTTTGATCATTTTTTTTATTGTAGTTTGTTTCCTTATCTTTTTATTGTGATTATGTCCCTAAAATAAAACGCATACAAGCAGGATGGGTAATTCATTATGACATATGGGGAAAGGAGCAGAGCAGTTTTAATTTGAACATGTAACAAGTCCACAGTTTGATTACAGGTCCATAAATAAGAATGTGTGTCCCATTCATTGTCCATGATATTCCCATTCATTTCTGTCCTGGGAAGATACCTATGGATCTCCTGTTTAGTTCTGGACATCACATTTTAAAAGTGTGACCATAATGATGAAGTACCTTTCCACATAATGATAAAGTGACTTTTTTAAGGTCACTGACCATGACTATTTGGGAAAAAAATAGTTTTGGGACTATTTGACATAAAACAGAGTCTTATGTAGAGGGAAGAGCACATAGGAATAAGAGACTAGCATGACACCTATAAATATCTGAATAGCTGACAAATGGCAGTGTAGACTTCATGATCATAAATTCTTTACATAAAAATTCAAGGGTAGAGTTTATAAGGAAACAACTTTTATTATAATTGATAAGGATACCCTAATAAAATAGAACTATTTTATCTAGTCCTCTAGGGCTTTCTGGCTGAGGTTGAATGGCATCAGCTCTGGGCCAAACGGCAATCTGTACCATCTCTGTGAAAGCCATAATGCTCTGAGGGCTTCAAGCTGCATTTTCACAGAGATAACTCACATTATCCATTTCTTTCATTTAAATTTCTAACATGACCTGTTTTTCCAACCAAATGAGTGGAATGTAGCTCTAAGCATAGAGTTAAAGGTCACTTTTGTTTTTTAAACTTCTAGTTTATTATCCAACCACTATCTAAAAACTTATATTCACATTCACAACTATTGTGAAGCTTAACATGTTTTTGAACATCATGCCTGCAGGATGGTAAGAAGAATGTGCTCAGACACTCTTCTCCAGTGTATATTCTTGTGGTAGGACTAGTTTTGACACAATGACAAATATAACCGGCAAGTAAGAAATGAATGTGTAGCACCAGACCTAGTGTTTGAATTTATTATAACATGGTTCACTGTGGTTCTTTCACTAGATTTACTTCCAGCTTCTCCATGGCTGATGAAATGACTGATTGCAGACTAACAATCTTTGCTATCTCCACAATCTACTTTCCAAGAAGTAAATCTAAGTATTAAATGTCAACCTACTGAAACTGCTCTTCTCCTAAAGAGATGATACCAACCTCATGCACATGACTAACTCTCTCACCTATAAACCTCCTTCCAGGAAGAAATCTGAAATTCTATGACATGCTCCCAACTCAAGATGGACAGAGGCTATTGGGAAAGAAAAGATACATTGCAGAAGCTTACTCAAGAAGGAAATAAACACAGTGACATTTCCAGAAAATTCAAAGACTGCAGGAGAGAGAGTCTGAAAAGTCTTCTAGTATAAGGAGATAAAAGGGGAATATCTAATTATCCAATTCACTCTTGCAAACATTCATTTTCATATTAAGATACAGGATCAGTAAAGAGAAATGAACATTGACCAAGGCTTTCTAACTCAATATCACTGTTGTCTGTATAGGAAAACAAAACATGACAATCTTATATAAAACCCCTGTCAAGAAGGCTTGGTCATGACTGAGAATAATTCAATGGGTTTCTCTTCTTCACTACTGCAATCTAGAAGGAAAAAAGGGACACAAGATAGAAATACTTGCCATGGGGGAAAATATTAGGCATAGCACACACAGCCAATATATACATTTATATGTTTAAATATGTAAATATATTCAGAGACATCTATATTTATAAAATATACATTTTAATCTTCTTACATAACTGTTTCATAGATGTTTTTCAAATGAATAAGAAGCTTTCTGAAGCCAGGTGTGGTAGCACACGTGTGTAATCCGAGTGGCTCAGGAGGCTGAAACAGGAGAATCTCAAGTTCAAAGCCAGCCTCAGCAAAAGTGAAGAGTTATGCAACTCAGTGAGACCCTGTCTATAAATAAAATACAAAATAGGGCTGGGGATGTGGCTTAGTGGTCAAGTGCCTCTGAGTTCAATCTCCAGTACCCCCAAAAAATGCAGCTCTCTGACCTTTGTTTAGGATCTGTTTAGGATAGGAAGGGCAGCAGAATAAAATAGACATTATTATTGCTGTATGTATATAGGTGACTGTATGACCAATGTGATTCTGCAACCTGTACAATCAGAAAAATGAGAAATAATACCCCATTTGATTCAAATGTATGAGTTGTCAAGATCATTGTACTGTCATGTGTAATAAAAAAATTTCTTTTTCTAAAATCCTGTTCTTAGAGAAATATAAGATTTTAATTTATTTATAAACATTAATAGTAATTTACATCAATTTATATTAGCATATAATTGATGCTATTAATGTGTAATAGCTATATTTATACTAAATTTTAAATTTATGTTCAAATTCATACAAAATATATGAAAATATAATTACATCCTAATACCTTATGTTGCTATAGAACTATTTCAGACTTTTTATATTAATAGAATATATAATGTAATCAAGTAAACTATTTCTGTCAGCTAGAAAAATCTACAATTTCTCTTTGTCTCTCCACCCCTATCGTGATTTCATATTCATTTCAATTAAATGTGATATTGACAAGATTTTTAATTCAGCACCTGAGTATAATAGAACCTTATTAATTCAGACTAGTAAGAAATGTCAGTATGAATTAAAGTGTCTTAATTGTGAATAGCTTGAGAAAAATTAAAATTAACTCCACATATAAAATAGTTCAAACCAAAGGCCACCAATGCCATGAAGGAGAAGGGCTGTGTTATGGATTTCCAATGGAGTGCAATCTCAGGAAGCAAAGTGAGAGACATTGAAACCAAAGGAGTTGATGTGCATCTACCTTATGGTGCTGGCCACCTCTAAGAGTGACTGGTTTTGTTTGATCTCATGATACCATCCTCTGAGAAATCATATGAAAAAACTTCCTAGGATATCTGATCTACAGAAAAGAGAATATATATATATATATATATATATATATATATATATATATATATATGTGAATATATTTACATATTTAAACACATAAATGTACATTATGTGCTATGCCTAATATTTTCCCCCATGGCAAGTATTTCTATCTATAGTTTTTTTGTTTGTTTGTTTTTTTAAACTGGCTCTTATTTCCCATTGGTCAAAAAGCAGCCCTATGGGATAAACATTTCCCATACTTCTGAGTAGTGTATTTCTCTGCAAAAAACAGAATCTCACTTTGGAGTCCAGTGCTTTGGGTAGAAACAGTGGCACCCTGGGGCAGAAGGAAAGAGGCATATGGCTCAGGCATAATGTGAGGTACAGCCAGGTTGAGCTTGAGAGAAGATGGCTGGAGGCCATAATGAGCTGGTGGCTCCTGCAGAGATTGAAAGAAACAAGTGAAGGCAAGAGGATCTGAAGGGCATATAAACGGTGCTCAACAGGGGAATTATTGTACATATGTGAGGAGGGAGCTAGTGTGTGCATCATGCACTCTCATATGCATTGAAAATGACTGCAAGGGGACTCCAAGAATGATTAACATCAGTTACCTTCTAGAGGTAGGAACTTCATAAACAAAGGGAGAGAGAAAGAGACTTAACCATGTACACTTTGTTTTCATTTTTTGATTATTCTGAATACAAATGTGCTTCTTATTTTTTAAAAATTAAATAATTGAAAAAATTAAAGGCTGAAAAGAATGAGCATGTAAACACATTTTAAATCATAAGGAAGGGGCTGGGGATGTGGCTCAAGCGGTAGCGCGCTCACCCGGCATGCGTGCGGCCCGGGTTCGATCCTCAGCACCACATACAAAGAAAGATGTTGTGTCTGCCGAAAACTGAAAAATAAATATTAAAAAATTCTCTCTCTCTCTCTCTCTCTCTCTCTCTCTCTCTCTCTCTCTCTCTCTCTTTCTCTCTGTTAAAAAAAAAAATCATAAGGAAGACACAGTACAGAAATTCAGAGTTAGAGAGCAGTTGAAAAGTTAGGACATTTTGTAATTGCACTAAATTCCTCCACTTGTTCAGAATAGGGGTTGAAGGGATTCTGCATAGGTCAAGAAACAGATCAAAATACTGTTTAAATCTAACTAGTCTAATTAGCAAATCTAACTAGCAAAGGAATACAATTAGAGATGGGGAACTCCCAGGGCTGGGGGTATAACTCAGTTGGTAGAAAAGAGAAAGGGAACTCCCTTTGTACCATTTGATATTTTAAATGTCTGCATGCATTACTTGTATCAAAAACACTAGCAAAAAATAAAATTTTTCAATGCTTCAAATGCATGTGCAGTCACAATGGTGGTATACCCAAAAGATTTCAAAATAAAAAAGAAAATCACCACTAGCCTTAAGATTCTATTTGAAGTACACCAAATCTTACTGAAATATTTAAAAGCAATTAAGGATCAATACAAATAAAAAAAAAATCAAATGATTATAAATCAGAACATTGCCAATATTATAAAACACTGCATAAGAGCAGCCCATTTTAAAAATGCAGGTTTACTAGAAATTGGCATCCAAAATTAACAGCTGCAGTTGACTGAAACTACAAAATCTCTTGAACAGGAAGTCAATGACCACTTACTACACCAAGCCCAGATAGCATGAAATAATATGCAAAGGCACACCTGAGCTCACATTTGAGGACTGTAAAGTGCAATCTTCTACCAGAGTACTTGAGAAGCAGCAGCTTCCCTGAGAGAGAACTGAAACAATTAAGGGCTCCTTAGGTGAAAATGGAGATCTTCTAAACCCAAATAATTAGAATGACTTACTACAAGCAAAGAGGGGGAAAAGGGGGGTGCGGCGATTCTAAGAATAACACATTCGTTTTCTAAATATATCTTTTCTGAAATAAAGATAAATCAAATAGATGTTAGGGAATCTGATGTAATCTAGCACCTGTGATTTTTCTAAACCAATTTTCAGTCAAGCGTGATACAATTTATATCTGCATTAACGTATCAACCATAAGAGAAAAATAAGCTGCCAATAGACATCTTCTGGGAAAAAGAAGAATTAAAATAAATGGGAACAAATAATACCTTTTTCAATGAGGTATGTCTTTTTTGTGTAAACTCAGAAATAATATCCTGAAGTCTTTTCAAAAAACATTCCCCCCAAATTTGACACATATGTCAGTCACCATATGTCAGCTGAATAAGTTTAATATCTTGGTAGTATAAAAGTAAATAAAGGCAAACAATATGAAAAAACAATTCATATATTCAATTAAATCTAACAATGCCCCAGAGGTCCATCTAGAAGGCATAGGGTGATGACTGCTATGTTAGGTCTCCCAGACCCTTGGCACTCCAGACTAGCATCACCATCATCATTAGGGAACTCGTTAGAAAAGCAGAATCTAACCCCCACCCCCAATCCAGACTGGCTGCACCAGAATCTGTATTTTTCTCAAGACTTCTAGCAATTCTTATGTTCACTGATATTTTCAATGTCATGGTTTTCAGTGTTGATCCAAGAATCACCTGGTGGGATGGTGCTTACATAAAGTACATATCTCTAAGAGCCTTCCAAGACTTATAGGATCTCCAAGGATCAGCCTACATGTAGACGTAGGATTACCATGTAAACCAGAAATTTCACTTTGAGGTATATACCCAAGACAAATGAAAACATATGTTCACATAAAATCTCATATTCAAGGATTCATAGAACATCATTATTCACAATAACCAAAATCAGTGAAATCAACAAAAACATCCATCAATGATGAATGGATAAACAAAATGTGCTTTAGCCATACAATGAAGTATTATTTGGCCACGTAAAGTACTGGCATTCCAACACATGCTACAAATGGATAAACTTTGAAAGCATTAGGCTAAGTTGGTCATAAAAGCCTAAATATTCCCTTTGTATAAAATATAAACTCATTTATAAGAATGGATTTTAATTTATAATGGATATCATAGCAATTTATAGTGGATAATTAATTTATGGATGGATAATTTTTATAACTTATCCTGGACACTTTATTAAAGATAGTTTATAATGAATAAATCATCATACCAAATTTATTAGAAATACAAAGTAGATTACTGATTGATGAGGGTGGGGAAAGGAAGAATGGGGAGTTTCTGATAATGGGCATAGAATTTCTTCTGGAATTGTAAAATGTTCTAAAATTATATAGTGGTGTTGGTTGACAAGTTACAGTATACTATCAAAATCAGGTGCAGTTCTCATTAAAATCCCCTTTCATTCAAACAATTGCAGTATCAATATCACCAAAGATAACAGTCAAAAGTTACCAAGGCTTTGATAGCTCAGGTAGTGTGAATAGGTGATTAGCTAACATTTTACATCTCTGAGTATTGACATGAATTTTTACCAAAACAGGAGTATCTAACCGGGAAGGGGAAGCCATTCCATAGCTTCTTCAACCCTCTTTAATTCCAAAGCTAGTTTGTGTAATAAGCAGGTCACTAGAAAAGCCCGAGACTGAAGTGTAAACTGGAAAGCCATGTGACGAACTGCAGGTGCATTCAAAAAAAGCCATCACCCAGTAGCATCCCCTAGCATACAGCTGAGGTGGAATACTGTTTCCTCCTAATTTCCTCCAAACCTAGATGTGTGGAAACAAATAGCAAATATACAGAAGGCTCTTCTCATAGACAAATTGGGAGGCACAGATAAAAAACTGCCAAACCAGGGATCTTAATACCTATGGATACAAGCTGTAGGACTCTGGTGGGGCATTTAATTTCTCCTGGCAATATTTTCATCCATTTATTTTCCAAAAGAAAATCCTATGCCACAAAGGTACAATAAGATTTAAATATATTAAGCTTCTTATAAGCAGAAAATTGCCATAAAACATGTAGATATGATCATTAAATATATTATCAGAGAACAATGTGGTAAAAAAAATTACTTTGTAAAACTGTTTTGTTCAAGTTCTTGCATCCTGCATTTTCCCTTTCTCCCTTGAATACAAGGCAGACAGATCATCTTATATCTTTCAAGGGCTAAAAAATACACCTTTTTAATAAGCCCTCCTAAAAATCTGGGGCACAATATGCAATCCTCACTTCTCATGCTCCAGTATGCCCAGTTTGCATTTCTGCTATGTATTGTATTTTAAGAGTTCACTGTCATTGTGTAGGCTTTCTCACCAAAGTAAGTCTCTTTCCTCAATTCTACCTCTTCTTTTCACTAATATCCCTCCCTAAGTCAGCATCCTCAAGTCTAAAATGGTGATACTAGGGGGATGTGCTATCAATTAAATGAATTAATCCTATATATGCACAGAGAAGAGTCCCTAGCATGTGATGCTAGCACTTGATGCATGTCAGCTGTTACTATTTCATATTAATTTACTCTTGCTGCTTATAACAAGTTGCTACAAATTCAGTAGCTTCCAACAATACAAAGTTTATTATATTGCAGTACTGGAGATTAGAAATACAAAATGAAGATGGCAGCAGAGCTGGTTCTTTCTGAAGCTTCAAGAGAAAATCCATTTCCTTGAGTTTTCCAGCTTTTATAGGACTCTGCATTTCTTGCCTGGTGATCCCTTCCTCTGTTTTCAAAATGCATCACTCATTTCTTTTCTTTTCTTTCTTTTTTTTTGTCTCCCTGCCCCAGTATCAGAGATTGAACCCAGGGCCTCTTGCACACCAGACAAGTGCTCTACCACTAAGCAAAAACTCCAACTAATCTCTACACTGCAAGATCCTGAACTTAAGCACATCTGCAAGTCCTTTTAGCCACATAAGGCAATTTGTTTTATAGTTCTGGTGATTAGGATGTAGACATTACTTTGTCTATGAAACACACTATTTCAGATTTTTACTGTCCTAGGTTCCTCCATTTCAAATGACAATGCCATTTGTCATCTCCCTTTTAACAATCAGTGCCCCTTGTTGAAAAATTTGGCAAACACTTAGCATTGGCAAGAATGTGGAGCACCACACTGTTGGGTAGAGCTTCATAAAGCAGCTTGGAAAATGCAATTCACACACACCCTATGACCAATCCCACCCTCAAATTCTAGAGAAACTGAGGCTCACATGAACAAGAAAACATGTTGAAGAAAAAAAAAGATTGTTCAAAGTAGCATTACTTGTAATTACAAATAGTTGGAATAAATTTAAAAGTCCATGAGGCAGAAACTAGCTGGATACTAACCATTCTCTATTCCCCTTCCTCAAAATAGGGTTGACTATGTTCCTTAGTTTCTAACTTGCAGTTAGTTTGGGGCCATGTGGCTAGGTGTTAGCCAATGTGAAGAGGGCAAAAAGTTTTTAAATCCCTTCTGATTAAAAAAAAAAAAAGTCCCATATGGTTCTGCCTTCAGGCTCAGCATCTAGCTGGATGATCCAGCAGGGAACACAGAAAAGTTCTGCTAGAAAATGTCAGTGATGGGAGGTAGGAAAACCTGAGATCCTGAGTTAGCACTTGGAGGAGAGTTCTTCAGGAGAGTTGCCTAGCCAGAAGCGTCAACCTTGAACTACTTTACATGAGCAAGACATGAAATTTTGCTGTGAGTTTCAAGGATTTGTATTGACAGAAGATGGTATTATTTACTCTGAGTAGAAATTAGTCAAAAAGATAACAGGCAAAACGGAGTCAAGGTCAGATGTGTATGCATACAACCAAGCACTATCAGTGAAAGTGAATGAATTAGTACAATATGTGACCATAGGAAGGACTCTTACAGAAACAGTGATAAGCAAAATAAGTTGCAGGATGTGTCTAATGTGGAATAAAAATCTCCTGCATTATGTTTAAAAGCATGAAGAGCACTTGTATATTTTGTTTAGAAATAGCAACATGGAAGTACAAAGAAATATATATAAGCGATAAGAACCAAAATCAGGGGAATGGCAGCTTTAAAAGTCTGGCAGTTCCTCAAAAAGTTAAACATAGATCTAACATATGACCTAGAAGTTCCTTTTTAGATACATATGCAAGCAAACTGAAAACATCTGTTCACATAAAAATTTATATATGAGTATTCATAGAAGTATTCATAAAAGAAGCCCTATTCATAATAGCCCCAAAATGGAAACAACCCAAATGCTCATAAATTGACGAAGAGATAAGCAAGATGCTGTATATCCACAGAATAGAAAATTTTCAGCCAAAGAAATAAATTAAATACTGATATATGCTATAATATGAATGAATTTTGAAAACATGCTAAGGGAAAGAAGAAACTCACAAGGGACCACAGGATACATAATCCCATTTATATGAAATGTTCAGAATAGGTAAATACATAGACACAGAAGATAGACTGGTAATTGTCTGGGGCTGAGAGTTTGGTGGGTTGGGAGGAAATAGGGAATGACAGCTAATGGTTACTAGGTTTCTTTTAGGGTTGATGAAAATGTTCTAAAACTGAAATTTATAAAGGTTGTATATCTCTTAAATTTCTTGAATTGTGTGAAATATGAATTATATCTCAGTGAAACTGTTATATATAAAAATCAGAGGAGTGATCATCTCTGGGTAGGTAGAGAAAGGTAATGCAGTTTGAGAGAATCACACCAAAAGGACTTATGAGTAATACACTATTTCTCTCAGTGGATCATGGGTATTTGTATGTAGGTTAGGCTATTCTTTGTACTTTGTATGGCTGAATTATTTAAACTGATTAATATTTTTATGTTTATGAAATAATAATGGTATTCCATCAAACATCATTCTCAACCTTCTGTATGCACCACATACACCCACAATAATTACATGAAAATGTGTGTCTCAGGACCTCCAATTGGTCTACAACATCAGTCTCAGGGAAAGTAAACTGACCATGGTTTTGCTGAACAATCCAGTTAGAAAATGATTCACACTACTTTTCTGTTGAGGCACACCAAAATTGTGGGGTTTTTTAGCTGACTCATATTCTAGGGTATTGGATAACCCTGTGTTTCAAAGAAATAAATGTAACTCATCACATCAATAGACTTAAAGATAAGAACCATATGATCATCTCAATAGATGCAGAAAAAGCATTTGACGAAATACAGCACCCCTTTATGTTCAAAACACCAGAAAAACTAGGAATAACAGGAACATTATTTCAACATCGTAAAGACTATCTAAGCCTCAGGCCATCATTATTATAAATTAAGAAAAATTAAAGGCATTCCCTCTAAAAACTGGAACAAGACAGGGATGTCTTCTTTTACCACTTCTATTCAACATAGTTCTTGAAACACTGGCCAGAGAAATTAGACAGATGAACAAAATTAAAGGGATATGCATAGGAAAAGAAGAACTTAAGTTAGCACTATTTGCTGACAATATGATTCTATACCTAGAAAACCAAAAAGCTCCATCAGAAAACTTCTAGAACTAGTAAATGAATTCAGCAAAGTAGCAGCATATAAAATAAACACCCATAAATCAAAGGCATTTCTGTATATCAGTGACAAATCCTCTGAGAAGGAAATGAGGAAAAACTACTCCATTTACAATAACCTCAAAAAATTAAGATACTTGGGAATCAACTTAATGGAAGAGGAGAAAGATCTATACAATGAAAACTACAGAACCCTAAAGAGAGAAATCAAAGAAGACCTTAGAAGATGGAAAGATATACCTTGCTCTTGGATAGGCAGAATTAATTTTATCAAAATGACCATAATTCCAAAAGCACTATACAGATTTAATGCAATTCCAATCACAATCCCAATAGAATTCTTCATAGAAATAGAAAAAGCAATCATGAAATTCATCTGGAAAAATAAGAGATCCAGAATAGCTAAAGCAATTATTAGCAAGAAGGGAGAAGCAGGTAGCATCACTATACCAGACCTTAAATTATACTACAGAGTAATAGTAACAAAAACAGCATGGTATTGGCACCTCAACAGACTGGTAGACCAATGGTACAGAATAGAGGACACAGAGATTAACCCCCAAAATTACAATTATCTTATATTAGACAAAGGTGCCAAAAACATATACTGGAGAAAAGATAGCCTCTTCAACAAATGGTGCTGGGAAAACTGGAAATCCATAGGCAACAAAATGAAATTGAACCCCTATCTCTCACCATGCACAAAACTCAACTCAAAATGGATCAAGGACCTAGGAATTAAACCAGAGCCTCTGCATTTATAGCAGCATAATTCACAGTAGCTAAATTATGAAATCAACCCAGATGCTGTCAATAGATAGAAGGATTAAGACATTTTGGGTGTGTATATATACAATGGAGCTCCACTCAGCCATAAAAATAAATGAAATCATGGCATTTTCTGGTAAATGGATGGAAATGGAAAATATCATGCTAAGTGAAATAAGCCAAACTCATAAATTCAAAAGTTCTCTCATAAGAGGAGAATAGAGTAAAATAAAGGAAAGGGCAAGGGAGTGGTAGGATAACATAAAGGGAGGATCAGTAATGTAGAAAGAGAGAATGGAGAGGCAGAGTAGAAGGATGGGGAAGGAGAGGCAAAGCAGAATGAATTCTTAAAAAATCATGTTATGTGCATATATAAATAACCATGGGGAACTTCACCTTTATGCATAATTAAAAAGAACTAGTCCCAACATAAATAGATGAGCAAAAGGAAGTCTAATAGAGGAAGGAGAATGGGAGAGGGGTGAGAGAACAGGAGGGAAAAGGGGAAGGGAAATACAGGGGAACATGAACTGAAATCAAATTCCATGAATGCATGAGTTTTGGGGATAAACCCAACTACTATGTATAACTATAAATCTGTAATTTAAAAAAATACAACCTAGTGTTCACACCAGCAAATGACATGATTTTTTCCCTACCCTCAGGGACTTAATTGGGTTTCTAGTTGGAACTTCCCTTTGTCTAATCTACCTTGGACTCAAATTGGGCACTAGTTCATTTTAGTTGTTGGAATAATCAGACTTGAACAGTTTTGAGTAGTTTTGATTTCTCCCTGTTATCTTTACCTTTTGCCATTTGGGTCGTTAGAAACAGGCTTAAGTTATCCTGGGCTTTCTTTTGACTGAGAACGTCAGTCTTCAAGCTTTGTAACCACCATCTGCATATTTTTGAAACTCTATCTACTCCAGTATTTAGACCATCTGAAAATATTCTCAGAGGTCCAAGAACTATTTTGTGGTCTTAAACATTTGTTAGTATTGTTCCTTCAAAACTGAGTTCAAAAGCTCTTTGTGTTGTCATTTTTTTTCATATTATTTTCTTAAAGATGGCTTTCCTTTTATCATCTGAAAAACAAATTTAATGTAAAAGTTTTTAACAAGGCTTGTCTTTAACAGCTCAAGTTTTTTTGCAAATGTTTTAAAGTTATTCATATTCCACCTTCCTTCTTTCTGCCATGTGCCATCTGTATAATTATTTATTTACAATTTCATTTAAACCAACTCAGTTTAAAATTGCATCTTCAGCTATTGCATATAAATTCATGAAATTTCAGCTTTGATGTGCCTTTTATATGTTTAGTGCATATTAAACAAATGCATAGCGGTTACCAATTTTAAATTTTGTGAACTACCTAACATATAGTGTGTACCAGACCCACCTTTTGCAGATCACTGCTTGAAAGCTTATAAGGTCAAGATTTTATTCTGAGAAGCATCTCTATTCTCTTGGTTGTCAAACTTTGGAAAGCCTGAGCCACAGTCTTTTCTTTTCTCTGACATTTTCTTCTGTCAGAATTTTCCAACACTGAAGTGCTACCTTCCAGTGCCAAAGTAAGATTGCCACATTCAAGACTAAATCATTTTATTCCACCATCTTCCCCTTGTTGGTCAGAATAAAGTTCATGGTTATATGTGTCCCTTGGAGCAGGGCTTCACAACCTCCTTTGCCAACTGGAGGGTTCTCATAATCTGCTGTCCCAGCTACAACGTAAATCAATTAAACCAGAATCACTTAGAATAGGACCCAGACATCAGTATTTTAAGGCAGCATAGGAGACTGTAGCATGCTCTCTTAGGAAAACAAAAAATGCAATATACACCAAGAATACATCAAATGTGATATTTACTTAGGCTTTATTTAGAAGATATTCTCTTTTGACATTCCTAGACACTACAATGTATATTTCCAATACCATGAAACTAATTTTTAATATTAATTTGACCTATTAGACCAATGATCTAGTTGCAAAATTAACCCAATTGCTATTGCCCCAGTGGAAAATGTTTTTGAACACAATCTAATAAAAACTTACAAAGTCCTTTCTTCACATAGATGAACATAAGGTATGAAAAGCTGACCACACATGCATGCTCACATAGATGCATGCACCATTGTTGGGCATTCAGGAAGTAGTCCTGAAATAACTCTAGAGACATAAAGCCAGCTCACAAAAAAAAAGACATCTGGCAGTCGCATCAGCAACAGCAGCAGTATAATGGCTTATATAGATAGCATGACTTGCTGCAGACTCTCATATATTCTCTGCTGCCTAAGCACTAAGCACTACTTGAATATTTTCTTAATGGCTCTGGAATATTTAAATTGAGTAAAATGAGCACCAGATTGTTTACAGAGTGCTGGCCAATGATCCTCTCCATACTAATTAATCTGCCCCAAAATATGATCAAATTTGATTCCTTGAAATGCACTTATCATTGTGACATTGAATAATGTCTCATTTTTCCTTCTAATGCCATTTACACTTAAGTGGCACTAAAACAGTCATATACAGACAGACAGACAGACATTGTCCAAAAAGAAATGTGTGTTCCAAGAATTCAGAAGGAAAAAAACAAAAGTGATTTTCTTTTTACTTATGAAGTATAGTCCACTACAAACATTAATATGCAGGCCAGTCAAATGGTGACACAGTGAAACCATCTATAGCCTTGGAGTAGGTATCAGGTTTAACAAATATGGAGTGAGAGGGCATTAAGGCCAGAGGCCAACTCCTTTCACTTTGAGGAAGGCTGCATTAGCAAGAGAGACTGGATGTCCCACAGAACCAAACAAACATGGCAGTGTTTGACAAAGCTGGACATATATAGCAACTCCATCTATGTCTTCACTGTGTCTTTAAATTATGTAGTCCAACACCCTAATGTATGTAATTTTTAAACAATATTCACATTTCAAGCCTATAAAAGTAACACATGCTCACTTAGTCAGCAAAACAATGCAAAGTTGGGTCACTGGAAAGTTACTAGGCTCCCCCTAGCCACTCTTCATTCCTTCAGCATTCCCACACTGAAAGGACTAAGGAGTCACATTATGTTGTCCAAACCATGGCTCCCTGCCTGGTGATTTTGGAGAAGATAAGTTCTTCGCTATGAGACTCAGTTTCTATATTCTCTTAATAGAAACAAATTAAAGCACCTTACTCATATATGTGCTGATATGTGCAATGTATATCAAGATTAAGTGCTCTGGGGTTGGGCAGACCTATTTTGGAATCTAAGATGTTTGCTAAAGAACCCCTTTCACCAAGTTTTTTTAAAGAAATTAACTGTATCAACATATACTAATCACTATTCTAGTTACAACATTAAAATAAAAGATATTGTTATAAGAATGAAACGTCCAGCCACAGTCTGGAGAAAATTGTTGCAAAGTATATCAAACAAAGGCCTTATATCTGCAATAGGTATTTCAAAACCTCATAAACTCAATAACAAAAACTCTACTTTTAAAAGTGAACAAAATATTTAAATTACCACATTACTAAAGAAGATACATAAACAGCAAGTAGCCCATTAAAGAGATGCTAAACATTATTCATCATTAGTAAAATGTGAATTAAACCCACAATGAGATACTACCACTCTCACTAGATGGATAAAGTGAAAAAGCTAAAATAAAAAATTCATCATGCAAAGTGTTGGAAAGCCTGTGGAACAACTGGACTCTCACACAGAAAACAGACCAACAGTTGCTTATAGAGTGAAAGTTATATTTTGCCACATAACCCAGGCATTCAGCTCCTAGATACATACAAAAGCGAAATAGAAGGATAAACATGAAAATATCTGTGAATGTCATAGCAGGATGATTTATAATAGATGGAAACTCAGAATCAACCCAAATGTCCATCAACAGGAGACTAGACAATCAAATTATAGTATACTCATAGAACAGAATACTACTACTCAGTAAAAAGAACATGAATGACTTTCAAATAAGTATGTTGCATGAAAGAAGAGGCAATATTATATATAATTCCATTTGTATAAGCTTCTGGACGATGCAAACTAATGATTGTAACCAAAAGCATATCAGTACTTACCTGGGGTTGGAGATGAAGGAGATCCCTATAGGGAGATGGAGTAGATGTTGCTGCTAAGGAGCACGAGGAAACATTGGCGGGGGAGTAGAGTTTTGGTATGTTCATGATTTAGAGTGTGGTAACAATTTTATAGGGGCTATACATCTGTCAAAATTTAAATTGTGTATGTTAGATATATATATCGTTTATTGGACAACAAGTATCTCAATGAGGCTGAAAAGAAAAAAAGAGAGAGAGAGAGAAAAAAAAAATAGCAATGTCTCACCTGCACAGGAATTGTATTTTGATGGGGGTAAAGCTAGACAGAGAAGATGTAAATAAACAAACACACAACAGCATTGGTTGTAATAGCCTTACATGAAAAGCCACCCAATGCCTACCAATAGTAGAATAGTCATGAACTATAACACATTCATACTGTGGAATTCTATTTAGCAATGAGAAAACTCCTACGACATGCAATAAAATGGAAGAATCTCGTAGATGTTGAATGAACAGAGCCATCGACAAATGAGTACTCCTCTCTCTGATTCCAATTTTAATCCAAGTATGTGGAAGTTAAGGTGACAGCTAGCATTGGGGTGAGTAAAATAGAATAGAGGGAGGGCCTGGGTACATAGGTGTGCTCACTTTGAGAAAATTCACCAAGTTTCATTAAGATGTTTGTCCTTTTGATGATGTTTCAGTAAAAATAATGAAATAAAAATGAAACCATGTAATATGATAGGGACTTTCTGGTTATTTTAGGTTGGACATAAGAAATACCTGTGTGCAGAACGCATTTAAGCTGAGACATGAATAACAAGAATGAGCCAAATAAGTCAAGATCTTGGGCAAGAGCATTTCAGATAGAAATAATTGGAAATGCAACCACAGTAGGAACTGGCTGAGAATGGTATTGAATGAGGTGGGAGACACAAGTAGGGTCATGTCATAAGAGGGCACTCTAGTCTAGATAAGGAGTTCAGTCTGCATTCAGAGACCACTGAAAAGTTCTACATGGGAAATATTATGAAATGCAGTGCATTTTGTGAGTTTTTACCTGTTTAAGGTGACAATTTGTTGATTTAGTTCAGCTTGAATCAACAGACTAAGTTTCATTAGTGAAATGGTAATAATAAATCACATATTACACAGAAAGGGCCTAACAGTAGTGTCTAGTACTTCTTTAGAAATGCTTGTGGTTTATATTACTATGCTTTGTGGAATTTAAGATACCAGGAATTTCAAGATATGCCATTATTTTATGAATAATGTATGTGGTCAATCTTAACTTTTCACATTGGATGGCACTTTTATGAGAAAAAAAATTGCCAATTAAAATACCACCACATTTACCTTACTGCTTAGAAATTGTTGTTTTGCTGGGTGTAGTGACATACCTGTAATCCCAGCAACTCAGGCAACTGAGACAAGAGGATCACAAATTCGAGGCTAGCCTCAACAACTAAATGAGACCCTGTCTCAAAATTTAAAAATAAAAAATAAAAAATAACCACACAAATTTAAAGAACTAGGGCTGGAGATGTAACCCAGAGGTAAAGTATCAACATATGCCAATCACTACTCTAGTGAAAACACTAAAATAAATTACATCCCATTTATGCAAAAATAAATCTGTTCTTACTAAAATGCCTGTCCATTCATAATCTGATTGTTTTCAATCAGTTTGGGACCAGGAGTCCTCAAACCTCTTGATTTGAGAACTTATTCAGTCAATAGTGGCCACCTGGAACTACCATGTGACAGTTTTGCTGTCTCTACCCTTGGCCAAACAAAATCTAGTTTAATATCTTCATTGACAATAGAAATATAAGAGCTTGCCACCATTCCTCAGGAATAGGCGGTGAAAATGGAAATCATTAGTGGAGTATTTGGACTTTCTCAAGAAGAAAGATGTTATCAGGAGGCAGTAGACATGATGGGGCCACCTCTCCTACCTGAAGCCATGCTCCAAATCCACACATTCAAATCTAGACCAAACTCCCTGCTCTGTCCCCAAGGCTAGACCCTCCCCAGCTCCTTCTTGGAACAGTAATTACTTTCATATGTCAAATTGTGGTTCAGGTATAATTTTGTAATGGGTCCCATCTGTTACCTTCTTTGTGTTCTGAATTTTCTGTTCTTCTCGCCATGCTCCCTAGTCTTAATAATGATGAAAGGGCTACTATAGCAATTCTTTTGTTTTTACCATTTGAAAATTTTCCTTTCTTCTGCCTACTATAATGATAATTAAATTCAATCACACCAAGCTACTCAAGGGAAAATAAAATCCAATACACTTCTATTCTACTCACTCAATGACAGCTCTGGCCTGACTCAAATAACTCAAACCAACCAATCACTTCTCTAGTGCTCCCTTCCTTGAGGCCAGACACACAGCTTCTCTTAATAGACTGTGAAGGTTGATTTTAAAGCAGAAAGTATGTGCAACATTCAGAGAGCTCCAAAGACACACTACAATGGAACTCCTCAGTTCTGAGTAATTGCTTTGTAAAGGTCAGTCTGATTTAATGTAAGTTCTGAATTACAGAAGATTAGAACCCTGGAGTGGATATTGTTTGGGGGTTATGAGGGCAGACTCTGGAAAAAGACTTGACTGGTTGGGTTCAGAGAGAGGCAAACTGTTTGATTTCTTTAAAGCCTAAATTTTATCACCTGGACCATGGGGACTGCAATAGTACTAACCTCATGAGGGTTACCATGAACATGATATTTGCTACATTAAAAGTAAAATAAAGGTTCATTGTGGTAATGGTTCATTGTATATGTTAACTGGATCATGACATGCCAATCTACCTGGTTAAATATTACTTCTGGGTGTGTCTGTAATGGTATTTCCAGGAGAGAGATTAACATTTGACTCAGAAGGCTCAGTAAAACGGATTGTTTTTCCCAGTGGGGGTAAGTCTCATCCAATCCATTGGGAGTGTGCATAGAACAAAAAGGAGAAGGAAGGTTGAATTCTCTGTTTGAGCTGAGACTGATTTTCTCCAGCCCTTTGTACTACAGATTCTTAGGTCCTCAAACTAACACTGAAAATGACATTATACCATCAGCTTTCTGACTTTCAGCCTTTGGAGTCAGCAGTATAAACCACTGGCTCTCCTGGGTCTCCAACTTGCAGGGTGCAGACCAAAGGACTTCTCAGCTTCCATAATCATGTGAGCCAACATCTTATGGTAAATTTATCTCTGGAGAACTATGACTAATACAACTGCTGTTACCATTACTACTGTTACTCATTCTACTATTCAACTATAACTAACACTAGGCCAACAGTGTAGTTTATGGAGAATAATTGAGTAGTAGATTAGATACTTGAACCCTTATATCTACTACTAACTGCTTATAACTAAACAACTTTCCTGACTTCTATTTCTTTTGTGGAAACAAAACCCACGGTATAACATGAAATTAAGCATTTTACAAATAAGGATGTTCAACACGATATGACAGTTGGTGGCTCAAAACCATTAAAATTTCAAGCGCTAAATTTCCATGGTTTTAAATCTATGCAATAAAAACAATCCTATCCAAATGAAAGACTTTTGAGTTTACCCATAGAAGAGCTTCAGTTTCAGCAAATGTCATAATTGAGTGCCACATATTGTCATTTTTTGAGTGCCTACTAAGGACCTATTTCTGTTCTCTGTATGACTTATTCATTCTTTCCTTCTTCAAACACATGTTTATTGATTCCTAATATGTGCCTGGCCCTGGGATGTAGAAAGCTGAACAAAATAGACAAGTTCCTTGATCTTGTGTGGAAGATATTTTAATGGTGAAGGAGAACAACAATAAAAATACAAAGAGAAAGATGAGTAAGGTAATTTCAGATGGTGGAAAAAAAATACATAGAAAATAAGCCAGAACCATAAAATGGATTGGGATGATGGCAGTCCTCAACAATCCTAATGAAATACCTAACAGCATTGTTCTGTTTTCAATGCTTAAGAAATCAATTGCTAAATCTGACCAATTCACACAGCTAGCAAGGGTCCAGACAACCCAGAAACCACAGCTGCCACAACCAGAATCTCATAACACACCCATTAGGAAAACCCCCTCTGCATACAGAGGCATATTCCAGATTGGTTTCTATGATTTATGCCAAATTTCACAGCATATTCCACAGTAATGTCCATCCTGAATTAATGATGTCATATCAGTCAAGGGCAAGACATGACCAGTCTCCTGTAACAAGACCTTCCAGGAAAGGTTGCAAAGCATCTGGGTCATCATCTACCTTTGTCACATAAAATTTAGTTGCCATTTCTAAAAAAAAATATTCAACCACTTCTGTTATAAAAAAAATTGAAGAAGAATGTTTCTTTGGAAAGAAAAACCAAAGAAATGAAAAAATGTGAATTCAAAATAAAAAGTTCCCTCAAATACATTTCTGTTCACCCTTCTTTGTGTTAGGAAGGGTTTTTTTTTTTTTTTTCTCTAAAAACAAAGGCACATTTAAATGTCTTCTTTCCTAGAGAAAAAAAAAAAAGGTATAGATTCTTTGAGAAGGCAGCTCAAGAATCTCACCAGCAGATCAAAAAAAAAAAAAAAAAAAAAGTCATCCAGACTGTCAGTTGACCAAGATTCTTTGCTTAGCCAAACTTTAGTCAACCTCCTAAACCTTATCTTAGCCCACTTCCTTATAAAACCAGTTTTAGTAAAATACTCTATCAAGTCAGTTTAGCAAAAACCTCCTACCCTCAATATTTGATGAAATTTCTCATCTTCCACCATCTTCCAGGTAATGTCTGATTGACTTGGCTTGTCTTCAGCAAGAATTCTGTTAAATTGGTTTAACCAGAATCTCCACTTGCTCCTGATTTTCCTCTTGGTAATTTTTCCATCTACTGATCTCAACAATGCTCCCTGGCTATAAAATTCCCATTGGCCCATGCAATGTGCAGAGTTAAGACCAATCTCTCTTCCTCACTACAAAACACCATTGCCATGACCCCTATGCCAATTGGTATGCTCCTGAATAATGTCTCCCTTATTGTGCCTTAACAAGTTATCAATGAATAA
This sequence comes from Marmota monax, assembly GCF_021218885.2. Lineage (NCBI taxonomy): Eukaryota > Metazoa > Chordata > Mammalia > Rodentia > Sciuridae > Marmota > Marmota monax. The sequence goes on along the minus strand of NW_026695222.1, from coordinate 3,991,406 downwards.
TTTCCTCTTTAACATAACCCATCCATATGGAATAGTAGTTCAGAAGGTTGAGTCTTAGAAAGGCCAAGTATCTGCAAGAACCAAGAATTTGAACCTCAGGGAAAAGCAAATATACATGTGCAGATGCACATAGACCCTAATGTTCCTAAAGCCATTTAATATTTAATCTCTGAATGATGGATGAAATTATAAAGTAAATACCTGATGATAATCCAGAGAAAAGACTGGAGGCATCAGGGTCTCAGACAGCCTGAGGGCAATCATCAGCTAGAATTCTGTTTGCCACTTTTTTTAGGAATGCCTGAATATCCAAAAGCAAATCAAACAGTTGCAGTATCACTGTTAAAATAGAACACAAGATGCCAGATAGGACTGCAGAAATAATACAAACAAGGATAAGCGACATCATTGCAGCAATATAATAACAGTCAGAATAACATAGTTCTATCAAAGCTACCTTCCAATTTGTCTTGTCCAAAAATTGACCTGATCTCACAAAACGTGAAGCTATATAGACACCATAATACCACGCCACTTAAATCACTGAGAGAAAATAGACTCTGTGTGAGAAAGCCCAAGACAAAAATATCAGGAGAAATTGAGAGCTTGGATACATATATTTCATGTTAGCTTGAAACAACATGTCCTCACTAACTCACTATAAGTTCAGTTCCCTGACAACATTTAGGATGCAATTTTAGCACTGATTTTCCTCCCATTAAGATAGGTTCTGAATATGCAAATGAATTTTCATTTTAACTTCTGTCTAAATTGGTATACCAACACAAATCTATTTCTTACCAAGGTTCCAAAATAGAAGCAGCAGTACAATAGCAAAATCAGGACACAAAGATGAAAACTAAAATCAGAAGAAATAGGGGAAAGAATCTATGTATAGTGTCTTTGGTAACTTATAATTCATTTCCAGGAAAGACTGATAGTTTCAAGAACAATCAGTTCAATAAATTAAGGCTACCAAAACTATGTGACTAGAGAAAATTTACCAGGTCAGAAATCTCTGTGGAGGCTATAACTACATTGCTCATTTCTGCTTTTATCTACATTAATTAACATTTTTTAATTTATTTTCATCTTTGCCTGGCCATATCCACTGTTCTTATTTCTGTTAACAGCATTCTGATAATCCTAGTAGAGCCTCTCTGCTTCCATTCTCTGTCAATTGGGAAAGCAATTCCACTTTGACTTCTAACTCTAGGGATGGGTTGGACTCAGGTACGATTAAAAAAAAGCAACACATCCCTCAGGCTATAGTATTTGATCTAGGAACAGGTACTGACATATGACCCTCAAAGTCATATTGGAACAGCTGAAATTAAATCCTGAGACTTTTGTTGGAACTGCTAGGAAATGCTAGACAGCATTTTCTGCTGAATTTTGAAATCATGGGATCTAAGCCAAGAACTATAGGGGGGCTATCTTGCCAGAAAAAAAAAATGGAAGAACTTTTATGGGAATGAAACCCACACAGAAACACGCAGAGATAAAAAAAAATGGGAAAGAAATAACACCATGGTATTATTTTTGAGTTCCAGACCCAAATGTGTTTCTGAACATTTCAACTATACAAGTCAATAAATTCTTAGCTTTCCTGCTCCTCTTTGACCTAAGTTTCTGTCCCTTCCAAGCAGAAGAATCCTATAGAAAACAAGTTATTTTCTATTGTATCAGACTGCAAATACAACGTTATTCAATAGGTAATATATTCAATAATACCTACATTCGTGAAAACAAATCAAGAAGTAGAAACTAGGAGAAGGGAAGCTTATTTTCTTTAAATGCATTTCATAATATTCAAATTACCCTAAATGCAGAGGCCTCTCTTGCTTTATTTTAGATTCTAATTGCATTGGGCCACAATCTATTCTTTTCTGGCAGATGCAAAGAAAATGTGCACTTAGAATTTTAATCTGAAATCATGGTTTCATTAATACAAACAAGTGAAAATTCTATGGTCTTGATTAACTCAGTCACTGAACTTCTGCAGAGATCATTTCATACATTTTACACCCAGGAGAATCTTTTCCATCACCAAATCTTTTCCATCACCATTTCCATTATAATCCGTCCTACCCCATCAAATTCAAAAGATGTCTTTGGCTCCTTCTTCAAAGATATCTTTTATTCAAAGATAAAAAGGAAAAACTTCAGGCAGGAAGTTCTGCAACTTCCCCCTACCAAGTTTCCAAAACTCTATCCTATCTTATCCTTTCCTCTTGACCCAATAAAACGGCCCTACTTCCTAGGGCTATTCTTTCCATGTGTCTTCTGGGTTCTATTCTCTGCACCTTCTCAATAATAACAATTACCAATCCTCTCAATTATATTTTCCATCTACTCCTTCCAACTGAATCATTCCAATCAACTTTTAAATATGTTTAAATCCATTGATCTTTGTTTGAATTGCTACCCCTCAACTCCTTATCTTCATCTCTCTACACTTCTATTTTTTAACGCTCTTCATTCTTTCACATTAAATTCCTGAAGGAACTGTCTTCATGTGATATCTCCATTCACTCATCTTTTACTCTTCAACTCACAGTGTCCTCCAAGGAGAAATGGAAAAAAAATGACTGTTGGGATTAAAGGAGATAAGTAGGTAAAATACTTTACACAGACTCTAATCCATAGGAAAGTGTTAAGTTATAGTATTATTTATGCATTGATTTGGTTAGATTTATTGAGCAACTATAGTGGAGAATTCTATATGTGGTTCTTTATCTTAAAAACGTAAAATCTAACCTCTTCTCCAGAGCATCTTTCAGCTCCATGGGAAAGACAATGGAGAATAGAAAGAAAGCAAACATAGTTACAAGGCACAATGATGTCATTTCTCAAAGTGTGGATGAAAGCAAGGACAACATAAGTGGAATCACCATAGACAGTCATCCAGGCAGAGGATTACACTATTGGAGGAGGTACCATTCACATGGGCCAGATACAAATATCTGCTTAACGTGCAACATGGAGGCTCTGAATATAAAGGAACTGAATGATGAGCCTTGAGGTTCCAACTAGGATATGATGGAGCCCTAACAGATTCAATAATTATAACAATCCAAGGCAGTAAAGAAAGTTAAGTGTTGCTTATCTGAAGTTACTAAAGACCACTCTTCCACTTGCCCTCATAACTCTCCCCAAATTTCTTTTCTTTATCCCTTTATGGACACAGAAATTAAGGAATAACTTTCTACACGTCTGCCATTCCAGATGAGAAGTTAATATCTGGGATCTGGTGTGAAATAATCTACAAGTCTCCAAATCTATCCATACCAATGGTGATGAGTTTCTTAAAATCCACCCATATCTCCAATGCAAATCTTAACAGCTAATATTTTAAGAGCACAACAGTTTGGAGCCCAGTAAACTTGATAAACTATGGGCAATTATTAATATGATCTCATGAACTCTGGATCCCCATCTTGTTCTACAATAGTTTGAATCAGATAGTCAATGTTAAAATACTTCCCCTACTAAGAAAAACCACCTGAACTGATATATTACTATCAAGTAAAATACCTGGGTTATTTTTGAAATCCCAGTACAGGCTGCTGTCAGATATCCATTCCTTACTTCTTTTTTTTTCTTTTTTTTATTGGTTGTTAAAAACATTACAAAGCTCTTGACATATCATATTTCATACATTAGATTCAAGTTGGTTATGAACTCCCAATTTTACCCCAAATACAGACACCCAGTTCAAATGCACTAACAGTTACAGTTTATCCACATGCTGATAGGATGAAGAATATTTGCTTCTATGCACTCAAAGTACTTCTTCCTTTTTTTTCTTCATGCAAAATTATTTTTAGTTTGGTGGTTCCTAGCAAGACCTAGAATCAAAATCAATTTTATTATCCAGGTCAATAGGTATAACCTTAATTATGTATTCTCTAACTTACCCTACCATCATGATATCTCTCCCAAAAATGATTCTGGACATGAACTACATTATTTGGTACACAGAGTTCTATTAATGCCTTGGAAGAGACAGCTTACCAACTGGTCCCTAGTGCCCTACAAGAATGCAATTGCATTACATGGGTAACTGCTTTACTCGTGGGAATATTTTCTCTCTGTTTCATCACAAGGTCAGCCGTAGCCTTACTTATGTTCCATTTTACAATATTAAATGCATTTAGCAGCTGTATGCCTAATTGTATATGACTTCAGTTTAGCACCTATACTTATATTGTCTTGTTTATTTGAGAACAACTTAACACTCTGGCTTGATGCCCTTTTATCCACTTTCCATGTGGTGTTCTTATCTACCCTAATGCTCAATGAATATACTCACAATTGACTAGCAAAAGATAGGTGGGTTCTTTTGTTTTCTTGTATCTTATTATGTTTTACCAATTTCTGAAATATCTCTAAAGTTTTGCAGACACCTGCTAAGGGGACAATATGTATGAATGTAGCAAGCACTCTTATTTCTACTGATATCCCTACTGATTTCCAACAATAGAATCTGCATTCCTGAGAGGTTTCTAAGTGTCACAGATGGTGAAAATGAACAGGAATTAGTATTCCCTGGGAATAATATTCAACCAATGACTGATGGGAATTGTTGTATAAGCATAAGCATCTCAGCTCCCTCTTCTTTGAATAGACTAATTGTGAGACATGAGTTTTACACCACTTTCCAGTTTTCCCAGCTTACTACTCCAATATTGGTAGCCTTTCTGTTATGATTTGAGTGTATGCATCCTTCTAGAATTCATACGTTGGAACGTAACCCTGAACTTGATTGTATTAAGAGGTGGAGTCTTGAGGAGGTGACTAGGTCATAAAGGTTCCACTGTTATGGACAGAATTAGTGCCCTTTTGATAGATGAGTTCACTTTTTTTTCCTTTCACCCTTCTGCCAGGTTTCATCCTCTCTGCCGGAGGATACAACAGGTGCCATCTTGAAGAAGAGTGCCAGCCCTTACCACTCAAGCTGCTAGTGTCTTGATCTTGATCTAGTGACTTCCCAGCATCCAGAACCAGGAGAAATAATTTGCTATTCTGTGTAATAATCCAGTCTAAGGTACTTTGTTACAGCAGCAGGAATGGACTGAGCCATATTCCTTGCTTGAGTCACTTTCCCTCTTTCTTAATAATATACTATAAAATTTCCAAATGAGCTACTTGCTCTTGAATCTTCAACTCAAGGTCTGTTTCTAACAGGGGGAAATCTGAACTGAAATAGAAGGGGTCAAAGGAATATTTAGAAGTTGAGAAAATATTTCCACCTTCATCTTTTACACTTATGGGAGAGTAATTCGAATGAATAAAGGAAAGCAGCACAAAAAGACCATTTATTAGCCAGAAAATGCAAATAATGATAACATAATTTATAAGCTTACTAGAAGGATCGAACAAGAGGGGGTACAATGCATATAACACAATCTCTGACAAGTGATAGGTGTTCACAGGATCTTAGTTACTGTTAGTGCCATTGTTCCAACTCAGAGGCAAATTTTTTATAACCAAGTAACTTACTAAGCTGCTAATCACAAAAGGGTATTTGCATATACACTTATATACAGTGTATAACGAATAAGGAAAATAAGTGATGCTTTCACTGGTTATTTATTTACTATACTTTTTATTGTTATTTTAGAGAGTACTCCTTCTACCTATGGAAACATTAGTGTACAAGACAGTATTCTGTATTATGCTGGCAGCAGCCTCACACATTTTGTGTTGACCATATCACTTGTGTCTTGAATGTATCAAGAGGCCACCTTAAGTGACTGACCTGTCTAAGTTTGTATAGGTACACTCTATGGTGTTTGCACAATGACCAAATCACCTAATGATGCATTTCTCAGAATGAGAGCCCTCCTTTAAGCAGCATAGGACTGCACAGGGGTAGTTACCTCCTCTCCTTCAAATGTTATCTTCTCAATGAGAACTACTCTGACCCCCTATTTAAAATCACCTCCTTTACCACTACCCATCCAAGCACTCTGATCCCCATTATCCCACTCTATTTTTTCAAAACACAGGTCATCTTCTGACATTCTATATATTGACTTATTGTGCATATTGTACACTGTCTGCCTCTCCTTCCACCATCTGCCTGTTATGTTAATTGATATGCCCCACATGCTTAAGTGCCACCCCAAATAAGCAAAATGGTCCTCTACATCCATCTGATGATTAAATGGGTGACTAGTTGGGAATAATCATTGCAATATCTGTTTCCAGTTATTTTATCTAGCCTGTCAAAGATTAAAGTAGACATGAATTGACAACACCCTAATAGATCCAATTACCTTTATATTTTTTTAATTGTACCAGTTAAGTGAAAAACCAAACATTTTCCTGTTTTACAGAATTATATCTACAGTCAAATGCATACTCTGGTCTAGATAGAAAAGAAGGTGCTCTACAATTGGTGGGCTGTGCTGCGTGTTTCAAACAAAATTGCCTTCTATTCTAGGCAAATAAAAACTCTAGGGACAGCTCTGGAATTTTCTATCTCATTTGTTTTCCATTAGTTTTTAGCAAGGTACAGTGATATCATTATTCTTAGTCGCCTTGGGTGATTCCAATATTGATTTTGAGACTTTTCCAGCCATTCTATAGAATGCATATCATTTATAAAGTTCTACTTCACTGCTGGGAGCATAACTGCATTCCAAATGTTTTATATTTTCCAGATGATAATGTCATATAAGCTATGAAAACATCCTTTTGAGTTTTGATAATCCCCACCTCGAGCAAACTTAGGACTATATGACTCCTTTTTCTATTTCAGTTTAATTCAAGAAAAACATGAGTATTTTTTTATAATTGGCCATTGTCAAAAAGTTAGTTGCTGAAGCCAAATTATCCAGATATTTTCACCAAAATTCCCAAATTGGTTCCTTTTAAATGCACTTTATACTAGCAAGCCAACTTAGTGGCTACTCAGCCACAATGGACAGTTGCCACAAGGAAACATGGTCAGTGCCACCAATTTTGCAATTGTGTATGTGTGAGTGTGTGGGCGGGTGTAATATTTTTAAAAGAAATAATCCAGAAATATGGGTTTTCTGAGAAATCCCATACTATGTATGCCAAACAGAACCCATCTATGCCACATAATTGGAAACTCTGCTCTAAATTGATAAAGTTAAATGTTCAGTACCTAGTAGAATGCACAGTGTTCTACACCTTCCAATTTTAAAAGTACAACTGAACTCTATTTTAAAGATAAAAATTTCCAGTTCCTCACTTCCTGATTGTTCATGAGTTCACAGTTGTTCATTCGTAAGTGATTATGCCAACCAGTGTGGACTCCTAATATGCCAACACAGGTATTTTCCATAGGAATCGTAGAAAAGGCAATAGTCCTAGATAATACCTTAAACTTCCATCACAGTAATCACTCTAGAATATTCTGTCTGGGACTCCTTCTGCAATTGGGCCCAACCAGAAGCCTGAAGAGATCCTGAAACTCACACTGGGGAATCCCTAGCTTGACCACTTACTATGATTCATTTCGCTCCCAATCCTTCCTATTTTTTTTCTCATTGTATAGTATACCAGTTATTTTAGAAACAATGGTACCAAGAACTTGGGCATAACTTAATAAAACCCCAGCTCTCAGTATAAACATCAACTGATAGGAAAGTAGGCGTCCTATCGTCCAATCAGACATATGTGTACCAGGTTTGGAACAACAGAGCCATAGGTGTAAGTTACATGTAGTAATCAAATAATTATTCCTAGTGGTTTTCAAGAAGCTCAGTTTATTTACTCTATGGTTGGAAAGCAGGCTTAGCTTGTGGCTTGTTGTAGCATTTTCTCTCTTTGTAGTGCCTTTAGAATCTCTGCCTTATACCCATATCCACTCTTAGAATTTTGGTCATACCCTAAGGAATGACTAGGGGGTAATTAATCATCTTCACTTATCTTTCATAGATAGGAAATTTTTAAAATCTACTATTTCTGTGGAACTGTTGTTTTTTAAGGAAATAGATCACTTCTAGGTTCTATTCCAGTACTTCAAAAATGTGGCAGTATCCTTTTGCATTTGTAGTCATGTTTTATAGCCTAAGTAATATTCAATTATCCACAAATAAGTACTAAAGACCTGACATGTGTTATGCATGAAGTTAGGTGCTAGGAATAAAAAGATGAAGAAACAATATACCCGCTTCAGAAGAATTTCCAGTCTAGTGCAAGAAAAGAGTTCATGAAGAAAAGACTTATGAAATACTATGATGCATGTTTGAGTGGGATAAGCCAGGCCATATGGGAGGCTTTTGGGTGGTGGTGGGGAGGTGGTAGTTGGGTATGAAGTTTTCAATGAGGAGGTGATAATGAGATGATTGGATGTTCATTTTGGGGCTGGAAAAAGACAAAAACAGAAGGCTTACACAAGATTTAAGTGGGAGATGCTAGGGGGAGTAACAGTGGGCCCAGTGTAGGATATAAACACACACAAAAAATTATTTTAACACGATGAGATTTAGAGATTACTTTACTGTGAGAGAGAGGGAGAGCAGACTGTCTGGAGAAGGGGATAGGATATACCATAGAGGTGGTAGGTACCTTGAAAACCCTTATAAAGGGTAAAACAAACTGCAATCACTAGGATTTGTTCCAGAACCCTTGCAAATACCAAATCCATGGATGCTCAGGACTCTCATAGAACATGTCAAAGTATTTGCATATAACCCATGCATAATTCCCATATTCTTTAAATTGTCTCTAGGTTATTTATACAGCCTAATACAATGTAAATGATATGTTAATAGTTATTGTACTGTATTGTTCAGGGAAAAGGGCCGGGAAAATATCTATGCGTGTTCAGTAAAGGCGCAATTTTTCCTATTACTTTTCATCTGTGGTTGGTTGAATCCACAGATGTAAAACTCACAGATATGGAGAACTAACTAGACTATTTAACTCAATGCACAAATAATTGTTACTCAAATATTATTGGAAAATTTGTTTGTTCTCATTTCTTTAAAATCTACAGAAAAAAGAACACTGACCTAAAACACATATGTATAAATGAGGAAAGCTCTATTCTGTTTCTATAAGAATTTTTTCTTTAACCACCCTCCTCCATGCATGTTTTAATTTTTAGAGATTAAGTCATGTCCATATAGCAACTGTTCCTACTTTGGAGTAATAATCTTTGTTTTAAAACTAAACTATAAATTTCATGTTGTTCTAGGAAGTTTGGTTCCTGGGTCAATACAATTCAATGGAGCTAGAATGTTAGGCAAGGGGGCAACTAAGTTGGCATTTGAAAACAATTAGCTAGAAAATCAATCTCATACAAATACCATTTGCATGACTCAAGTGCCATCTTTGGAAGCAGACACAGGAATTTTCACCAAGAAAATAGCGCTGACATTTCTTAAATGGAATGCCAACCTTGAATTTTAATTGAAAGGTATAGCCAAAATAATGGAGTCCATCAGAGATCTTCTCTTTGAGACCAAAGGTGTGTTTGCTTTTTTCTCTTGTACACCCTCCCTCTCTCGACTTCACCCATTCCATAAATTGCCATTAAATTTAGAAGGGGTGATAGACCCAATATTGTTTGCATAAAGTCTTCAGTATTTAGTTGAGGATGGAATATGGAAGAGAAAGGATATTAACCAATGTTTTTAAAGGACGGAGGTACACTTCCTAGCCAATATACCTTCACCACCAATGAAAAGAATGGTAAAATTGGCAGAGGAAATCCAACAATAGAACATCTGTTTCAAAATGTGAGTTAAATGTGCTTTCTCTACAAGCAACCAAATATTTTTGGGTTTGATCATGAAATTAATCAGAATACTGAACACTGAGCATTTACCTTCCCTTTTCATGAGGAAATCTGCATGAACAGAAATGCTGACTCTAAGGATTTGAGAGCATTGAAGAGACAAAGTGGGTTGATTCATCCAGGGATTTTTAAATTATTGAAGGTTCAAGGACTCCAAACAAAACTTCTTTTGTATCCACTGAGTTTCTGTATACCACAGTGTTTATGGAATGTGGATGCAAATGATCCAGAGTTTGACTGCTTCTCTACCCTATCTCACTGGATGACTTGTTGCTCAAGTGTCCTATTTGAGAGTGCTTTCATAAAGAAAAATTAACATATGCAGGTGAAATACTTTGATGAGGACTCAATGCTTCTTATTCAATATACTTAGTAAATTTTACTATATATTACTATACAGTAAAATATATTTACTATAACCACAGAAGTATCATCAGTTTTTCTCACATTGCAATTGCATGAATAGCTAATTATGTGTGCACCTTCATGACAACCCAGAAGCCATGTTTAAATTTGGAATACTTGAATTCCAGAACATGGCAAGGCAAGGAGAACTAGCTTCATTTCCTTTCTCTTTCCACCTGACCTCCAGCACCTATGTGCAGATTACATGCTCACATATCTGAACCTCAACCATACTTGCCATATGCACTCCTCTTCAGCCCCCTTTGGATCAGAAGCTCTATGAGCAGGGAATTCTAAGGTCCCAGGTATTTAAAGCAGAGCCCAGAAAGAGATCAAGGCCTCCAGGTGGCATGTGGCTCTTTGACTGATAAAGAGGAGCATGGCTGTACAGGGGCACCAAGGCTAGAAGGCAAAGTATCAGGACTCCATAAAATATAGTGAGCAAGGCAGGGTCCTCTCTTGGTGATTTAAGATGATTTTATCTGTACTGTTTTAAGTGCAATTGAAGAATAACTACTTTTTCTCCTTCTATTTACAAGCCTTCTTTCCTCAGGGAAAAGTTTTATAAAGAGTTATAAAAACAACAACATGAATGTTAAATCACCTGTATAGCTACAGATATTTCTTATTTATGATGAGAATAAACACTGATGCATTTTTTTTTAACATTTTGTATCAAAGTATCTAAACCAAGAGTCCAGTGTTCATGTGGGTTAAACGCAAATATGACTATATGATTTGCCAAATGTAAGGTTATTTGGGAAAAACAGTCAAGACTTGTGTTGGTGCCAATCTGTTTCCAAACATACCTCTTGTTCCTGCTAAACTGTTTCTTTCAGATTATTCTTTTCCTGGATCTCCTCTCCCCTGGAAATGGGACCTTTCCTTCCTAATTCCTGCCTGTACATGAGGACCAATGCCTGAAAAGCCACTTCTTCCTGATACGTCACTACTAACTTCAGGAGAAAAAGGTGTCTCCCACATGGAGTACCCATGTTGCACCTTTTAATGATGCATAGTGCAGTAAACTCCTGCATCACAGTAAATGTTCCCTATAAGAGGGAGGGAAGGAGAGACAGCATTCAGCCTACTTGCCTCTAAATCCTGGGGTAACAGACAGTTTTACTATCTTTGTTTTAGTTTGATTTGGTTTTGAATATTTAGCACCCATCAAATCGTCTCTTTCATTTATTTCATCAGAAAAGCAGGAATGAACCTGCCAGTCAAGCCACCCCTGCTCTTCCTGAGGCTCAGTTGAATGGACCAGGTATTGGGAGGAAGGACAAACATAACTACTACTGGACTATGACCTCACCCTAAGCAAGCTGTTCCTGGCTGGAACATTTTTCTGATAACAGGTATCTAGACCCTGGAACTGTCTAAGATCTTATCTGCTTCCAATCTTATTTTTGTATGTTTTCATTTTGGGAATCCCCCACCCCACATTCCTGGCAAATCTTTTAGCTACCTGCTATCCTTCTAGTAAATTCCTTTTACTGGATTTAGGAGAGTCTTTCATTTACATACAAACTAAGAGTCATTGCTAATATACTTGGCAGAGACCCTAGCATAACAGGTAATCAATGAATGTTTCTTACACAAATGAATTACTATGGTCTGAATGTGTATCATTGCCATAACTGTGAAGGAGTGGGATATTTTTTCTGATTCATAAAACAATGTGTTATCAATGACTAAATTTTGAAAAATTCAGAAAGGTATTTTTAATTGTATTTTTCCCACCCAAAGATTATTTTTTTTCAGTTTTCTATTTACCCATATGATATTTCCATTTCACAAAACACATGAATGATACAATATATACGATAGAGCAACTTGGTTATTTCCACTTAAAATCATAGTGAGGATTATGTCATTATGTAATCTTCAAAATGATCAATTTTGATACCTATAGAATAGTGTATTATTTTGAGATCTCATAATATCTTCAGTTTCTAATTTTTAGTTATGTATGTCCTAAATTTTTGTTCTATAATAAACAATCCTTTATATAAATGTTGCTGGTTACTTCCTTAGCCAAGACTAAACTAAATACGGAATAAAATAAGAAGCAAAAAAATGGTTGGGTCAAAAAGTTTGAATTTTAAAAAGCTTGTGACAAATATTTTCAAACTCTTCTCTAGGAAGGCTGCATCATATAAATTTCCCACTGGTACTGAATGAGAATGTCCTCACTCTCACTCTGGATATTATTACATATATATATATATATATATATATATATATATATATATATCTTATTAATAGAGGAAACTTAGCATCTTTTCTTTTAATTTGCATTTCTGTGATTAATGGCAAGAACGTTTAATAAATATGTATATTGATCCTTTTATTTCTTCCTTTTTAATTATTCAGATATTTGGACATTTCTATCAAACGGATTTGCAAGAGTTCTTCAGCATGTTATTGCATTAATTTATGCTTGGTGACAGTATTGCTCCCCATTATTTTGTTCCACACTAAAATGTATATTTTTTTGCACATCAAAGTACAAAACATATTTGAATTTGTATTTTGCTTTGTGATTCATTCCATTGATCTTATATTTAGAAAGTCTTTCTTCTAAAACTAGTTAACTATTTTCTTCTACTTTTGTTTTCTGCCTTACATATAAACTTTTCAATTTATTTGGAATTTACTTTGGAAGGTCACATCAGCAAGAGGCTCTTAGTTCAATGATTTCTATATACGTAGCCAATTTCCTTGAAGTGTTTTTCAGGTACACCTCACTGTTCCACAATATTTTCTCCACCACACTTCTGTTTCTAAAAACAACCTGAGTCTCTTTCTCAACTATTCTATTTCATTGATCTATTTATCAATTCTTATATCAGTACTATATTGATTCAATGATTGCAGTTTGATGATCAGATGATTTCTTTTTATTTCAAAAGCAAAAACCACCACCACTTCCTCCACCTGTCCCTGACATCTACCTCCCTCTCTCCCTCATCATTACCACCAACCTTTACCACCTCCAATCACCCACCTGCACCACAGTCTTTCTGCACCCACCACCCAACTCCAGCCTCCCCTCCACCTGCCTCCCCCACTCACTAACAGCTCCATCATCTCTGCAACACCCCCACCACTCTCTTAGAGTCTGATTTTTCGATTTTCATACAGTATTCTTCTAGAAGTATGTTAGAATATTTTTTCAAGTGTCCCCCAATTCTAATGTAATAAAATCATGTAACTGATCTGGGAAAAACAACCATTTCATATTATCTGCCTTTTCTATCCAAGAATAGATGTTTTCATTTTTGTTTTCTGTTTCTTAGCTTTATTTGTCATCAGTAAAAATATATCCCATTCTGTATATGCTCTTATCTATTTCTTAATATTCTCAAGTATTTTATGTACTTTTCCTATTTTTTCTATGTAATTTATATTTCTGTGGTTTCATGAATAGGATCATTTTCCTTTCTACTTTTTAGTTGGTAAATATTGCCCTTTTGGGTAGCCACTGATTTTTAAAGGTATATGTTTTTGTCACCTTTTTTCCCATTCTCTATGACCACACACCAAACAAGAACAAATTAGAGAAGGAAAAGTTTATCTGGGGCTCATAGTTTAGAGGTCTCAGTTCATAAATGGCCAGTTCCACTGCTCTGGGCCCCGGGTGAAGTAACACATCATGGGGAATGGACCCAGAAGAAAGTTGCTCAACTCCTAACTGATTCAGTTACAGATCTCACAGTCTAATTATTTCACCTCAGATTAGCCCTGAGTTAACAGGTGATTTGGAAAGATACCTCATATCCAAACCACGTCGATGTATTTTACAATTAGCCACCTTACTGAAATCTCTTATTAGCTACTTTAGGTTTTAGTTGATTCAATTGTGTACACTTTTTTAAAAAAATCAAGGTTCGACTCTCTGATTATTGATTACTGTGTGAAAAATTTTAGTTTGGCATATGGATTAAATGATAGTTTATTATTTTTTTTTAAATTTTCATTTTACAAGAACAAGAGGACATGAAATTGAAGCCACTCGAAAAATCCAAAACATAAGATATGTTCATGTGTTGAACTACGTTAATTTCCTTTGGGCACAATCTTGCTATACAAAACTACCAGAAAAGGGTTCTCAACTAGAGACATCAAGTTACTTCTCCCTTGGATAAAACATATTAAACAATAAAACAACTAAGATTTTTGACAGAAATACACCAGAAACTTGTTCTCATATAAAGATAATTTCTCTCCTACTTTACCCTCAAAGGCAACAGCCAAGATGATTATAAAAACAGAACAGAGCTCATCCAGATATATTCAGAAAGAAATCGTATGCTGTTCTACACATGAGTAGATTCCTTTTCCCTAGATAGGCTTCTTATTTTAAAAGATCACAATAATAATAACTATTGATTATTGATTTATCAAAATAATTATTTTTTTCTAATAAATATAGGGTTCCATGTTACTGGGAAAAATTGGGGAGCTATAGTAATGGTTATAAATAGGAACTAAAAAACTAAATAGGAACAAAGAGAATTGGTGTATAACAGAAGCACAATAAATAAATAATTGTATTATATTTTATTATATATGATTATTATTTATTATTCTTGATTTCCAAAAGTTAAAAAGTATAGTTCCCCATTGTTTTCTCAGGACCCACCATGACAAATATACCCTTACAACATATATTTGCAGAATAGTTGTTGACTGATATGTTTTTACAAAAACCTCAGTTGCCAGAAAATATTTTGACTTCATTCTTAAATGCTAACCTAAAATCAATTCCTAGAAGGTACACTTATTAAAGTCAAAAATACTCCCATTTGAAGTCAGAATGAAGTTCTAATTTGCTCTTTTTATGCTAGTAAAAACACTTCAAAAAGTATAAATTGGCACAGGAAAATGCAGTAAGACATATTATTCATTCTTTCATTCACCAAACATTGATTGAGCATCTTTTGCATACAAGACACAAAATGAACAGATATGACAGAGTTTAGAGGCATTAAATAGTCAAACAAATAAATAGGAAATTATAATAGGAGGTATGTGCTATGGAGGAAAAGAAATGATGAAGATTTGGATTGGTAAGGAAGAGAGGCCAAGGATGTCCAAAAGATAAGTGTGGGTTGGACTGGCAAAACATAGGAAGTAGGGCTTTGAATGTTAAATAAAAAATAAAAAATAAGAGGTTACTGTAACAGCAGCAAGAGGAAAAGATGTCCAGGAAAAGTCTGCCCAAGTACCTGGGACTCTCAGAGTCTTTAGAAATTGTCTCAGGTGTATGAATAGTTTTTATGAAGGGAACTGAAATGATCCTATATTGTCCAGGTGAACCAGGAAGCAGGAGTCTGGTTAGGAAGTTATGCTAGTGATCCAGGTGAGCTATAATGATTTGAAGTTCAACAATAGTGAAAGGGGATGGAAAGATGAACCCACGAAGATCAGTTTAGAGATACAGATAGAAGGTGGACTTTCTAAGACTATGATGGTTTGGGGCATGGAGGGTAAAGGTAACAGAAGGGTCAGAGATTATCCTTGAATTTCTGGCAAGAGCAACTCCATGGACAGTGGTACCATTCACAAAGATACAAAAGACTAGAAAAAGTGTTAGGTTTACTGTTATTGTTCCTGGTGTTTGTTTTGCATTGTTTTTGTACGGTATCAAAAAGGGTGGAAAGCAGCATCAACAAATCAGTTTGGGACAGAGCACATTTGGGATACCTGAGAAGACCCAAGTCCTGGATTGTCTCAGTTTAGGGATAATGACATACAGGTGACATATGAATGAGGTCCCTATGAACCCTGCTATTTCCTACCATAATTGGGAATGTAAAGCTTCAAATACGTTAGCTGGATTACATAACAAAGTTTTTTTCTGAACCCATGTTATTCAATCTTTACTTTCTGTTCTATGCTGACATAATATTAATGCTGTCTTTATCACTACGGATGTTGGTATACTGGACTGAATAGTGCCTTTCCAAAATTCATACCCACCCAGAACCAGTAAATGTGACTTTATTTGGGAATCAGATCTTTCCAGATGTAATCAACTTAAAATGAAGTCATACTGAATTAGGGTGGGTCTAAATTCAACATGAATGATGTCTTTATATAAAGGGGAAAACTGGGCATAGGGACACAGAGAGAAGACGCCATGTAAAGTTGGAGGCAGAGATTGGATTTATATTGTCACAACCAAGGAACACCTCAAGCTACCAGATTCTGAAAGTGGCTGAAAGATTTTCTCTTTCAGAGAAAATCCCCTCCTAGCAGTCTCAGAGGGAATATGACCCTGCCAACACCTTGATTTTGGACTTCTAGCCTTCAGACCTGTAAGAGAATAAATTTCTGTTATTTTAAGCCACCCAGTTTTGGGTAATTTGTTATATCAACTCCAGGAAACTAAAATAGTTGAAAGGATCTAAATAAATCCACATTTGAACCTGACTTGTATAATAAGGGGCATATAGTATGGGTTCAATAAACATATATTGCCCTTCTCCTAAAGGGCACTGCTATTTTTTTTTTTTTTTTTTGGTGGTTTATGAAAGATAAACACATTCAGAAAGGTCCTACTATTCCTGAGCCTGTTTCACAGATGGAGAAAGTGAGGGTTAGGAAACTTAAATAGCTTGCCTAAATGGCAAAGCTAAACATGGAACTTCTATCTCAGCTCTATGTCATCACCAAGTTGACCCCATACCCCCAAAACACCTGCCTCTTCTAACTGCAGCATTCAGCAAACTCCAAGAGAGTGAAGGAGAGGTGCTGCCAAATTGGATTTTCAATGTCTGCAATTAAAACTCATATTAATGAAATAACAAGTTGCAGAAATCTGGTACAGTAGAGCTTTACCTATTCACAGAGGAACCCCCATTTTTTTTTATTATAAGGTCAGTGCCATCAATGAACCTGTCATCAACTCCTATTGCTTCCATGAGCACTGCTTCTGCTTTGCACACATATATTCCAAGTCAAGGTATCATCATCATCAGACTGGACATTATGGCTTTAATTTATTTAAATGCGTTTTCCTCGTGCAGTTCCCATTTCGTTTTGATGATACTGACTCATTCTTGCCACCTAACAAGACTATAAAAATAAATAGTGTAAGTGCAGAGGAAAGTATCTCTAAACTTCATATTCACAGACTGATGCCCACCCTTCATATTATAAAGAAAAAATAAAGGCATGTTCTAAATTTACCTTTCCTCTCTAACTCAGTGGGTTGTGCTGCTGAATATAACACATATACAAATGTAAGGTGGGGTTATAGAATGCAAAAATTCATAGAATTCTTGTGTAGGAGGGGCTTCTACATAGAGTATGTTCTCCATAAGGATTCAGGTAAGAGAAACTGCACACGACCAAATCTAAGAAGAGAGAAGGATGTTTTAAAACATTTGTGAGTTACCTAAGACCCTGTGACAGTTTCTTGGTAGAGCACTGTGGAATGCCCACGTTTACCCATTTCCACAAAAGTATATTCAGTCTTCCAGGCTGTCATCAACTATCAACAACACTCTCCTCTGGTATAGTGCCAATTTCTATTTTTCTTTATTACTTTGGCCTTAAAAAGACCACCACAAATAGCCCAAGGCTTCAAATTCTCCTAATTGGGATCAATGTTGGCAATTAACTCACATCCCATGTTTAAAACATCAGGGAACACCGCCTCCCCCTCCCCACACACTCCGCTTTAAGGATAATCACACTTCTTCAAACTGGGCACTGATGATCCCCAGACTTTTCAAGTTTACCCTCCAGGAGGCTGACATGGCACACAATTTTGACAAGAGTTAAGAACGGAGATCCTTTTCCACACTCTGCCCACAACGGTGCCCACAAGCAGAAGTTCTTTTTCTTTCTCTATTACAAACCACCACGCGCGCACAGGCACACCAAGGCAAATAACAAAGGAAAACACAGCCCCATAGAGGCTCAGCTACTGCATCTTGCAGTCCACACCTGCCAAAAGACAAAAACCATATAAAATCCTGCCCTGGCATCATATCCAACACTCCTCCGGAGAAGCAAGCACCGTGGCACACCACCCCCACGGCCCGGCGTGAGCGGCTGTATACACAAAGAACTGGTGCTGGGCTTGCTAGCAGTTCGGGGTACCAGCGCGCTTCCAGGGCTGGTATCAGGGGTTCTCTCCCACGCCCTCCAGCCCAGCAGAAAAGAACTATCCTTTATTTGACCGGTAGAGAGCTTAGGTTGGATGGGAGAGCATGGGTTGGGGGTGGGCGGTCCCCAGATCCCTTTCCTCTGGACAGCGGGTCCCTCGCCTTTGGCATCTCCTAGGAGATGCAAAATTGTGCTGTCAGAGAGGTCCCCTTCTCATCGTCTTCGGGCAAAGCAAGATGCCCTGGGTACCAGCCGTGCGCATCCCTGCGAACGCCTCTCCTGGCACCGATATCCACCCAGGCAGCCCTTCCAGGCGCGCCTGCCTACCTGGTGGCTGGCTGTCAGCGAAGCGGCAGTGGCTCATCCCCTTCTCCTCCACTGCTACATGGCTCCGAGCGCCATGTTCCTGGTCTCCCCGGGCGCACGCTGGGGAACTACTACGGCTGGGTAGGGGCAAGGGGGGCGGGGGCTGAAAGGAGGGTGGGGGGCAGAGCCAAAGCTTTCTACTCTCCACCCAAACCTCCCCCAGCTACTGAGCATGCCCAGCTGCCTGGCTTCGCCCCAGGAGGACTGTCCACGAGCACACGCAGCTGCTCCGGGTTTTCGCGGCAGCCGGCTGGAAGCAGGCTGTAGCAGCTGCGGGGGGTGTGGAGCGGGGGAGTGTGGCGGGAGTGTCTACACTCCGGAGCTGGAGAAAGCAGCCAATCCAATCACACTTTCTTTCTGACCTCCCGGCGGGGGCAACTTCTGCACGCCCTGTCCCCACACACTCGAGATTTGCCAAAATTTTGTGCAGGACTACTGCAAGGGCTGAGCTTTGCTTAAGGGGCAAGCAAAGGTGGGTAGGCGGGGAGGGGCTGAGAGGCAGATAGGTTTGCCACCATCTTTACCAACACCAGGACCGGGGCTTCACAAACTTTAATAAGCCTGTGAATTAAAACACAAATTCGGATTCAATTGGTTGGGGCCTGAGATTCTGCAAACCAAACTTCTCAGGTGATGTTGGTGCCCTGCTGCTGGCCCTCCTATTGCTCAGAGAAACCCCCATCCGTGACTTCGGAGTGATCATATCCTTCAATCAGCCAGCCCAGAAAGGATCTCTGGTGTACAGAGACCCCTCCTGCCTGGCGTGGCAACTCAAGTGAAGGTGTCCCTGGGGTTGCTACCCCTTTTCTGAAACGAAGTTCAGTAAGGTCAGAGTGACTTCGTACACAAACTGGTGAATTTGTGATTTCGAATGTGGTGCCTAGGGAAAGGTGAGTTCCTGGACCACTTCATGCTCACTTTGCTAGTTCACTAGTAAACTCATTGTTAGGAACTGTTTCACCCAAGACTGAACAAGTGTGCCTTGCAGATACCTGTGCCTTTCCTGAGCAGAGACAAAAACTCAACATACATCGAAGTGTTAATTTATTGCACATGTAACATCAAGGTTGGGCTTGTCCATGTGAAGAGACTGACAGATTATGAGCACAAGTAGGGTGTTTGGGGACCAAGAGATGACAGGTTTTGTTTTTGTTTTGTTGTTGTTGTTGTCGTTGTTTTGTTATTGAACGAGTTTGGACTGAAGCTTGCAATGATGTCTTGTGTTTCAATTATAATCCCCCAGTTGTCTATACCCTTCTCAAACCCTTGAAGTCTCCAGCAATATCAAGAATATTTACCGACCACACTATGGGGAGAGAGACAGAGACAAAACCAGCCAGGAGGTTTCAACCTAGGAAATGGAGAAGTCACGTGCCTGTCCATCCTCAGCTATCCCAAGAGTACCCTTATAAACTAATGCATGTAGTATCTAATTCTATCATCGATCAGCAGAGTACAAAATAAGGATTTTTATCTCCTCATACCCTATTTTATTCAATAGCCTTATACAGTTTTCTGGCTAATAGTATGATATTCATCATTTCTCCCTTGTTGGTTTTCCATTCATTCATACTCCAATGTAGTAGCTGCCATATCAAAATAGGAACTGTAAGATGAGTGAATGATTACTTTTCTCCCCAAATATTCCTAAGTATAAAGAAGAAATATGTCCTGGTATATCATATGCTATCATTCTATTTAAAAGAAATGAGTCTCTAAATCCATCACTTTATCTTCAAAATTGCTCACATAGTGCTAACTTTGTACTCCCCAACCCCATTTCCACCCTCATGTTATTTGTATAAATATTTTCTATTTTTTTATTTTCTTATATGTTCATTCATATATATGCAACAACCAAAAACATTTTTGTTACTATGCAGTTATTGATTGGTTGGTATCAATTAAAATTTTGACTTGAATTATTGAACTTCAATCATTTATAAGAGTCCCTGTTGTATTTAAATGTGTTCATGCAGTTGTTTCTACTGCTTAAATACAATGACTTGTTAGTTGCCTCAAATTCATTTAAGAGGTCCAGAAAATAAAAATTGCAGATGCATATAATACTTTTTCTAATACTGCATTGCATAAAATCGTAAGATTTTTTTGTGCATAGTATGTCATTTCTTCAGAGTTTAGCATGCAGAATACAGATTAAGAACCAACACTTGTAGGTGGGAAATATCAGAAACAGGAGAGGGCAGAGGGAGAAGCCAAGCAAGCAAATAGTCTTGACCATCCCCTCAGGAAGCTTGGGAGCAAAGGAAACCCTTCAGAACTGCTCTGAGTTGGTCTGACATGGTTGGTTCTTTGTATCTCCATATCAATCATTGAGTATGGGCTGCTCCTGAAACAGGCATGAACTTGAGACAGGAAGTTGTCTGAAAATGTAGCAATCCCTAAAGAGGATGACAGCTGATGGTATTCTGTCAACAGTAGTTCCTGTAGCTGAGGTAATAAGACTTTCCCTTAAGGGATATCTGGGCAAAATATTACTTTATCCACCACACTAATGTAGGGGCCATGTCAAAATAGGAACTGTAGGATGAGTAGATACTGAATATAGCACTTTTGAATACACAAAGTAGTACTCTGCTGATTTGTCAAAAGGATTAAAAAGCTTTATTTTTAAGTAAATAATTGACTTTCTCTGGCTCAGAAATTTTAAAGTTACAAAATAACCTATAATCAGCAATGGAGAATATATTATCTATTAAAGTATCTAGCTATTTTTGTATATGATGTGTTTAATTATGATTTACTAAGTTGATATGTATTTGTTCTTTAAGACATGGTTTTCCCTACTAACAAAAAATAATCTATTTTTGTCATTTGTAATTTGAGGGGAGAATAATTGTTGTTAAATAAGAGAATATTTTTCAATAAAATAAAGCATCTGACTAGTCAATATTTCATGAGAAACTAATTTCAACCTACCTTATTACCATTAAAAACTGTAAAATGGGGAAGAGTACTTAGGAGAGTGGGGGAGGGACATATTAAAGGCAACACACTGGAATCAAGGTCTGTACTGCCTCAGTTTATTTTCTTAATCCTTCTCCATGCTTTCCAACATCCAATAACAGCTGGATTATCTGAAAAATGAATCATGATCATACTGGAAACAACCAGAGAGGCATGGGACATTTGCTTAGATACTGGAGGAGAAGAAGTAAGAAATGAATGTTTCAGGAAACCTAAACAAAAACACAAGAAGAATAGGTATCTAAAGAATCGCTCTCAGGAAAGAGAAGAAAAGTTTTACAAATATTTTCCCATAGTTTCCATCAAAGGAAAGATAATGTAATTTAAACAATGTATTTTTAAAAACAAGACACAACACACATACATACACACAAATTCAAAGAAGAGGTAAGACCAAAATGAATGAGAAACTGTGGGGGGCGGGCACGGGGGAAGCGTGAAACTGAAATCATTAAATAGTTAAATAGAAAAATACAGGAAATAAAGACTAAACATAACTGAAAACACAGTGATAGATGGACAGGCACAGAGCCACTAACCAATAAATTATAAAACCAAGTATAAGAAAATTACATTGAAGACAAAGGAGATCCAATACACGCACAACCTCTGCTGGTACCAGCTTGCAAGTTGGTGGGGCATAACTCTTCCTTACTTGGTTTAAGAAACATCACACTGGTAGCTTGAAATTATCTATTGTAGAAGTTTTTATACCATGTAAATTGACAAACACCATAAACTAGGGGATTTTGTTTGTTTTCAGATAACTGGTCTTTACACATTTACCAGAATACTAGTTTTTACAACCTTTGCTATTAAGGAAAAAAAAAGGAATAAAATGAAAGAAAAATAGAAATATAGAAGTCTATTTTCTGAAATAAAGTATATTAGTTCTGCAAAATAAAAATAACACAATTGTCTCCTGGAAAAAATAACCAATACAGAAAAATTAATGTCAAAATACATTGTGATCAAGTTATGGAGTCTTAGAGACAAATTATGTTTAGGATATCTTGGCAACTTACATATAAGAAAAAGAAAATTAGGCTATATTTAAATTTTTTCACAGCATCAAACAGTGGCCAAGAGAAAGAAAGGGTGATTCAAGAATGCTTGCTTTGCCTGTTCTGTTATTTAGGTTTTTAAGTCAACAGTCAATTATTCTCAAACATATAGTACATCAAGATATACAGCAGATATAAACCCCACAAAATTATACTTAAGAAATTGACACAATGAAAAGATATTTTTTTATATCTTTGGAGTGGCAAGTCCGTGGTCAAATGTTAGGATTATCATATGTATTTAAAAATAAATCTAAGACTTAAAAATTGTGTTTGAGGGGTTTGAGACAGAACATAAATATTATAAATTTGAACAACATAGATCTTATTGCACATCTCACTAAAATGAGTAAGTAGAAAGAGGACAATTATGAAGGAATTTAAAAACAACAATTTCCTCAAATTTTCTTTCAGCATGAGAGCAATAGATATTATTAAAGTTAAAACATGTAGATCCATCTCCCCCAATACTTTTTGACATTTAATTTTCTTATGTTTAAGGTAATGTTTTATAAACATCTCTCTGTGGGGGAAAACATTTTTTTAAGTTTAGAAATTACTACTGACACATTTTAACTACTTTTTATTTAATTTTAATAAGATTAAGCACAATTTAGTCTTAAAATAACATATATGGTGCCATTCATTTGGGAAAAGCATTTCTACCAATTTATCACAATTGTTATAACCTTACATTTTATCTGTCTCAATAGGAGGATTTGTGGAATATTATAACCCAGGGACTTTATGATGGAAAGATATTTGGTTGATTGTTTACTTCTTTTCTTTATTTTTTAAAATTAAAAAAATAATAATTTGTTTTAATTTGTTCTAATTAGGTATACATGACAGTAAAATGCATGCTGACACATTGTACACAAAAGGAGCACAATTTCTCAATCCTCTCACTGTACATGGTACAGATGCACATCAGTAGTGTAGTCATACGTGTATATAGGGTAATAATGGCCATATCATTCCATGGTCCTTCCCAGTCACACACCCCCTCCCCAACCGTCCCCACACTCTGCTCAATCCAAAGTTCCTTTATTCTTTCCTACCACTACCCCTATTAGGGATCAACATCAGCTTATCAGAGAAAACACCTGGCCTTTGGTTTGAGGGGTTTGGCTTATTTCCCTTAGCATAATATTCTCTAGCTCCATCCATTTACTAGCAAATGCCATAATTTCATTCTTCTTTAAGGCTGAATAATATTCCAGTGTGTGTGTGTGTGTGTGTGTGTGTGTGTGTGTGTGTGTAGATAGATAGATATACATATATAGAGATATATATAGTATATAGATATAGATATATCTCACAGTTTCTTTATCCATTCATCTGTTGAAGGGCATCTAGGTTGTTTACTTCTTATTGTTTAGAATTGTTTGAAAATTTTAATAATGAGTAAATGTATTTTAAAATTTCATTATTACTTTTAAAATCTCAAAATATTGTTTTTTCTGACACACTAAGATATTATAAAATATAAAATGGAATGAAATGGGTAATTTAAATGAGCCTGGATTAAAATGATTCATTTCAGCTAAAATAAAAGTCACAAATCACCAATATCATGAACTAAATAGGGGAAATAATTGCAGATCCTGAAATCATCAAAATGTTAATATAATTAAACACCTGGCACAACTTTGTACTCATAAATTCAAAAACTTACGTGACATAGACAATTTCTCAAAGGCATGAACTGCCAAACACTCAACCATGATGAAACACATAATCTGAATAGTCCTAAAACTATTGATAAAATTCATAATTAAAACATTTTTACAAAAGGAAATCTCTAGGCCTAGATGATTTCACTGGAGAAATATATCAATTATTGGAAAAAGAATTAATGCCAATTTTACACAGTCTTATCCAGGAAATGCAAAGTGAGACGAGCCTTAGATTGATACCAAAACAAAACAAAACAAAACAAAACAAAAAAACAGTAAACTAAAAATAAAATCCAGAAAACAATATGTCTTATGAACTTAGATGCAAAAATACTTGAAAAATAAAAGATTACCAAACTGAACCTTACAATATATTAAAAGAATTATATGTTATTATCAAGGGAGTTTTCACAGAGATACAGGGCAGGTTTAATATTCAAAAGTTAATTAATGTAATTCACTATACTAACAAAATTAAAAAGAAAATATCAATTGATGCAGGAAACTTCTTGACAAAATTCAACACATGCTCATGACTAAAAATCTCTCCCAAAATTAGGAATGAGGGGAACTGCCTCAAGTTTATAAAAATCACCTCAACCCCTAGCCCCAGCTAACACCAACTTAATGGTGAAAGATTAAATGCTTTCCTGCTAAGACATCTAACAGAAAATTATAAATATTCTCACTGGTTTTAACATACTACCAAAACATCCAACCACCAAAATGGATGCAAAAAAATAAAAACACACCAGATTGGAAAGGAATAAATAAAATTGCTATTTCACAATTATGAATCAAATAAAAAAAAAATGCCAAGGAAACTACAGGAAAACTCCTAGAACTAATAAGAGAGTTCAGCAAGGTTATAGGATTCAAGCTCAACCCCCAAAAATCAATTGCATTTCTATACACTATGAACATGCAGAAAATAAAATTTAATACCATTGATAACTACTCCAAAGAAATGAAATACTTAAGTATAGACTTCATAAATATGTATAGTATCTGTATCCTGAAAACTGTGAAATATAAATTAACCCAATCAAAGAAGACCTAAATAAATAGATATATTGTGCTAAGGGTTAGAAGGCTCAGCAAAAATATCTAAATTGACCTATATCTTTAAAGAAATTCCTAGAACTATTTACTTATGCTTTTTGTAGACATAGGCAAGTTTGTTCTAAAATGTCTATGCAAAGGCATAGGCTCTAGAATAGGTAAGCAATTTGACAAAGAAGAATAAAGTGGAAGAAATTATTTTACCCAATACTAAGATTTATTCTACAGCCACAGTAATTGACAGCATAATGTTGGCAGAGGGAGAGACGCATCTATCACTAGAACAGAATAGAGAACACTGAAATAGACCCATACAAATATGAAACTCTGATAGATGACAAAGGGGAAAAAAGCAAAACAATGGAGCAGAAAGAACAGCTTTTCAGGAAATGGTACTGCAATACTTTGACACACAAAGGCAGAAGATAAAAAAAGAAACTTACTAATAGCAAACATCATACTCAATGGTGAAATAGTGAAAGCTTTTCCTCTAAGATTAGGACCAAGACAAAGACGCCAACTTTTACCACTTCTATTCTTCATAATATTGGAAATCCTAGATGCAGCATTAAACTGGGGGAAATAGCATCCAAATTGGAAAGGAACTAAAATTAACTGTTTGCAGACAACCTGATCTTGTATGTAGAAAAATCTAAAGGATATACACTTAGACACATTCAGTCACTGTTCAGAATTAGTCAAATTTAACAAAGTTTGAGGATACAAAACACAAAAGTCAGATGCATTTATATACATTGTCAATGGACAATCTAAATAGGAAATTAAGAAAACAACTTACAACAATATCAACAAGAACAAAACACTTAGGAATTAATTTTTTTGAGGAGGTAAAAGACTTGTACACTGAAAACTACAAAATGTTAGTGGAGAAATTAATGACATACATAAATGGAAAGATATCCTATGTTCATGGATTGAAGACTTAACATTGTTTCAGATACATCAGTACTACCCAAAGTAATCTATAAATTTAAAATAATTCCTACCAAAATTCCTACCAAAATTGTTTTTTCAACAATTGAAAAATCTATTCTCAAATTCATACGGAATCAGAAAGGACCCTGAATAGCAAAAGACAATATAGAAAAATAGGAACAAAGTAGAAAAATTCACACTGCCTAATCTCCAAACTCACTACAAAGCTACAGAAATTGACAAATACCTAGGCCAATAGGATGGATCAAATTTCCAAAATAAATTCTTGCATATAGGCTCAAATGATTTTCAAAAAAGGTACCAAGACCATTCAATGGGGGAAAGAATAGTCTTTTCAACAAATGGTGCTGGAAAAAATGAATATCCACATATTAAAGAATGAAGTTGTACCTTTACCTTAGACCATATGTGAGAATTAACAAAAAAGGAATCAAAGACTTAAATAAAAGAGCAAAAACTATAAAATATATTAACGACAACGCAAGATAAAACTTTCATAGCACTGGATTTGGCAATGATTTCTTGACTATGACACCAGCAACATAGACATAGGAAAAATGAGACAGTTTTTGATTTTTAAATAGTCAAATCATTTATTCAGAGGACATAATCATCAGGGCAAAGGCAGCCCATAGAATGAGAGAAAATATTTGCAAGTCACATCTAATAAGGGACTCTTATCCAGAATACATAAAAACTCTTAAAGCTCAAAAACAACAGCAAACAACCCATTTTTAAAAAAGGGGGGAAGAAACTAAGACGTTTCTCCAAAGAAGACATATAGCTGACCAAAAGCACTTAAATATATGCTCAACATTACTAATAAAAATTATAAATTGGAATCACAATGCAATGACACAGAAAATAACAAGTATTGGTAACACTATGGAGAATTAGGAACCCTTGCATACTGCTAGTGGAAATATAAGACTGCAAGCTTCCATTGAAAATAGTATGACACTTTCTCAAAAAATTTAATATAGAATAACTATAGGATCTAGGAATTCTATTTCTAAGTATATATCCAAAGGAATTGAAAGTAGGGACTTAAACAGATATTTGTACACCAATGTTCACAGCAGCATTATTTGCAGTAGCCAAAAAGTGGAAACAACCTAAATGTTCATCAATGGATGAACAAATATGTCAAATAAGGCATATACATACACAGGAATATTCTTCAGGCCTAAAAAAGAATGAAATTCTGATACATTCCCCAACATGGATGAACCCTGAAAGGCAATAGGCTAAGTAAGCAAAATATAAAACGATAAATATTGTATGATAGCAGTCATAGAGGTACCTAGAATAGTCAAATTTATAGAGACAGAAAGTAAAATAGTAGTTACAAGCTGCTGGTGAAGGAGAGTCATGCAAAGTTATTTAATGAATACATAGTTTCACTTTGAGGGGATTAAAAATTTCTAAAGATGAAAAATGGTGATAGTTACAGAAGATGATTATATTTAATGCCATTGAAATCAGAGTGTTTAAAATGTTGAAATTTTTATTCCTATTTTACAATAAAATCACAAATAGAAAAAAAAAATGAACCTCAATCTAAATTTCATATCTCACAAAGTTAACGCAAAATTGACCATGGGCTTAAATATAAAAACATAAAAGCTCGTAGGGGAAAAATAGGATCTAGGTTTGGAGCGTTCTTAACCTTGATCCTTCAAACCATAACCTACATAAGAAAAATATTGATAAACTAAATCTCATAAAAATTAGAAGCATTTTCTTTTACAAAGCCCATGTGAAAAGGATGAGTAGACAAGCTACAAATTGAGAAAAAATTTGCAAATCACATATCTGACCTTTAATGGATATAAAGAACTCTCAAAATTAAATAGTAAAAAATTAAATTAAATTCAAATAAAAAGTGGTCAAGAGATAAGAGTAGCCATTGCATTGAAGAGGATATATAGATGGCAAATGGGCACACCACAAGATATTCAAAGATATTAGGAAAATTCAAACTGATACCACAGTGAAATGTCCCTAAGTAACCATCAGACTGACTAAAACAAAAATTAGTGACTACAGCAATTCTGATGAAGAGACAGGAAAACTGAATATACTCATATTTTGCTGATGAGAATGTGAAATGATACATACACTCTGGAAAATAGCTTGGTAGCTTCTTATAAAACTAAATATGCAACTAAACATGATTTTTACATGCCTGTCATTCCAGCTACTTGGGAGGCTGAAGCAGGAGGATAGCAAGATCAAGGGCAGTTTGGGTAACTTAGCAAGATCCTGCCTTAAAATTAAAAATAAAAAGGGCTAGAGATGTAGCACAGGGGTAGAGTACCACTGGGTTCAATCCCCAGTACCACAAATAAAATAAAATAAAATAAAAATGCAAAACTAAATATGCAAATAATAAATTTAGCCATTGCATTCCTGAAATTCAGTCATTGTTATGGACCGAAATTCTCATGTCCCCTAAAATTCATAAGCTGAAATCCTA
Organism: Marmota monax; assembly: GCF_021218885.2. NCBI lineage: Eukaryota > Metazoa > Chordata > Mammalia > Rodentia > Sciuridae > Marmota > Marmota monax. The sequence goes on along the minus strand of NW_026695222.1, from coordinate 3,962,498 downwards.
CCTCCTAATATGATATTATGAAATGGGGTCTTTGGGGGAGAATTAAGGTTAGATGAGGTCATGAGGGTGGAAACCTTGTAAATGGGATTACTGTCTTTATACAAATCTTGAATAGAGCCTGTTTTGCTTGTTCATCATGTGAAGTCATCTTCTCAAGATGGCTATTTGTGAACCTGGAAGGGGGCCCTTACAGGCTCTGAATCAACTGGTGCTTTGCTCTCATACTTCCCAGCCTCAGAAACAATGAGAAATGTTATAATCTGCCCAGTTTATGGCATTTTAATACTACAGCCTGAATGGACAGAGGCAGAAATTTATCCTAAAGCAATGAAAACACACATTGCATATAAATATGTACAAGAAAAGTCATAATAGCTTTATTTGTGAGAGCCAAAATCTGCAGACAGCCTAGATTTCCTCCAATAGGTGAATGGTTAAGCAAACTGTGGTACAAAATTACCATGGAAAGCAATTCAACAATAAAAATTATTGATACATGCAACAACTTGGATGAACCTACTGGGAAATGTGCACAGTGGAAAAAATCCCTAAAAGGTTACATGCTGTATATAACCACTTATATAACATTTTTCAAAATAAAAAAAATTAGAAATGCAGAACAGATTTGTGGTTGCCAGGATTTAAGGAATGAGTGTGAGGTGCAGGAGGGAGGTGGGTGTGGTTAAAAAAGGGTGGCAAAAGGGATTTATGAGGTGACAGGACTATTTGTGTCTTGATTGTGGTGGTGAATACATGAACCCACACATCTGATTCAGTTGTATTGAACTAAGTACACACACACACACACACACACAGAGAAATGAGTACAAGTAAACTTGGAGACATATAAATAACATCAACAAATTGTATTAACGTCTATCTTGGTTGTGATAAGGTATTATAGTTTTAAAAGATAGGAAAACTGTATAAAAGATAGACTGATCTCTCTATTGTTTCTTAGCAATAATCTATCTATCATTATTTTAATAAACATTTCAACTAAAGATTATTCCTATAGTCTATTATCTCATCCATATTCAATGGGCAGGATATCTGTGTTGTCCAACTGAACTTTTTTGTAATAATGGAAATGTTCTGTATATATATTGTCTAATACAGTAGCCACTAGCCATATGTAGCTGCTAAGCACTTGGAATGCGGATAATGTGACTAAGAAGCTTAATTTAAATTTTGTTGAAGTCTAAATAGAGGTGTGTTAATGGACCCCATCTTGGGCAGCACAGTTCTGTATGTCAATCACTAAGGTAGGGTATTAGTAACCCCCAAATGAACTTTTGTCTTCCAGAAGTTCAAAGTCTATTTGAAGGCAGCTAATAAAAATATCAATAGTATAAATCACATGTGAGAGTAGGATTATTGATAAGTACTTTGAAAGCAAAGATAAAGACACCTTACCTAGCTGGATTAGAAAGATCATGAGGAATTGCTTACATATGCAGTAACGCTGAGCTGGGTCCCCAAGGCAATTTAGTCAGGTCAGGTGATTGAAAGCATGATTTTGGAGAGATACCTGTCCCAGATATTGGGAATGGGAGTTATAAAGGCACACTGACAGAGCATTTCAGGAAAGACAAGTGTTTAGTAAGCTAGAGCAGAGTCAATGAGCATGGAGGTCAATATAATAGGAAGGGGCTAGATGGTGAAGGTAACCATCAGACTGACTAAAACAAAAATTAGTGACTACAGCAATTCTGATGAGGAGACAGGAAAACTGAATATACTCATATTTTGCTGATGAGAATGTGAAATGATACATTCACTCTGGAAAATAGCTTGGTAGCTTCTTATAAAACTAAATATGCAACTACGCATGGTTTTACATGCCTGTAATTCCAGCAACTTGCGAGGCTGAAGCAGGAGGATAGCAAGTTCAACTGAACTTTTTTCAGATGCCATGCCATGGAAGTTGAATATCATCGTGAAGATCATAAAGATAATCTGAGAGTAACATAAGAAATTTTACCTATTTCAAATTGGCGGGGGGGTGTACTGGGGAATGAAGTCAGGGGCATTTCACCCTAAGCCACATCCCAAACCCTATTTTGTATTTTATTTAGAGATAGGGTCTCACTGAGTTGCTTAGCACCTCGCTTTTGCTGAGCTGGCATTGAACTCATGACCCTCCTGCCTCAGCCTCCAGAGCCGCTGGGATTACAGGTGTGTGCCCCGGTGCCCGGTTCCTATTTTAAATTTACCTATAGAAAATATCATTCTCTTCCAAATGGACTGGAATATAGCAAAGGTAGGGAGCTAGTGTAGCCTCTGACAAGAATAATCAAAGGAAAACACGGCAGTGGAAGTAAAAGCAGGGTGCAGGAACTACATTTAAGAGGCATTAAAGGAGTAGGAGCAGGAAGATATATCTAAATGGATGTAGCTGATAAGGGTAACAAGTAATCTAGGTCATTTCCAAGCTTTTGACTAGGATAATTTCATGGACGATGTTGTTATTGGCAGAGATAGTTAATAAGGGAGAAGAATGGGTTTGGAGTGACAGATTTAGAAACTGATTTTTTTTTTAAGTATGTTGAAATCGAGGGGCCTCAGAAAACTCCAAGTATTGGACATGTCAAGGAAGTGGTGAGAATAAATCTGGCCTAGGCAGGGACATGTGGAAGACATACAAATTTGAGTACTATCTGAAACCACAAACAGAATTAAGATTACTCAAGAAAATGATATGGAGTGGGGACAGCCAAAGACTGTAACTCAGGCAAGCCCCATAAGGGATAAGGGGAGGAAGAAGTGACCATAAAGAATATTGAAAAAGTGTCCAGAGAAGTGATATGAGGAGAATCAGGTACAGTCCTAGGAAGGAAAAACAGCAGTCTTCACCAGGAGGGAGGAATCTACGTGGGCAAATATTCATAGAGGTCTCTCTTTTTCGTTCTGGCTTGAAAAAAACTAAAATTAAAACATTTTGGGATCTGCATGTGTTATAGATATTGATAAAACAGAAAGAAGAGTCCAGAAATAAATTCAAGTACATATGGGAATTTCATTTGGAAAAATTGTGGCATCTTAAATCAAAGAAGAAATGGTATATTTCTATGGATTAAACAGTATAGCTAAAGTTCTACAGAATTGAGCTGTAAGTGCCAGTGGCCTGAAGCAACAGTAAATTACTTGATCCAATTTAGTTAATTCTATCCTCTGAAAGGGAAACCCCTGTACCGTTAAGGCCATAGACTTCAGTGGGACTCTATGAAATCTGTATGAAATCCCCTTGAACGATTTAGGTCAAACCTAAATCACTCTAGAGCAAGGTTATGAGATTCCCATATTTGGGGAAACTGAAACATTCCCCGCTTCTATATTATAGCTCATAAAGTATGAAATGTTCCAGCCAAGCAATTAAGGCCTTTCACTGTGTAAGTCGCTAATATATATGTGCCTATAATTGCTTCTATCCTGCAGAAATCCCTGAATGCTGATGAATATCAGTACCAGACTTTTTTTTCTGTAAGAAGAAAAATATCATCATCAGCATCACCATGTAAAGACTTTCCCCTAATGCATTTCCAAAGCATAGTTTCCTTTTGAGCTTGAAAGAGGGAAGATTAAGTACAACCTCATCCACCAATGTGTTTCTATAGTGTCTTAGTCATTGTCCCTGGGCCATGCCCAGGTGATGAAAGATTATGACTCACTTGTCATTTAGTAAAGTTGTCAACAGGACTGCAGCATAGATTCTTTTGGAGAGCCTATAGGGCAACTCTATTTACTCTGCAGAGACCTGGTGATTTAGAGAGGATCAGAGAGTTGATCAGAGATTTGAAGAAGCCATCACATGCTCACACACAAAAAAGCAGGTTCTCTGCCCATTCACCCACCCTATCCTCATTTTACCTTGCTTTTTTCATTTAAAGCACATCCTCAGTGATTCTACCTAAAGCCTCAGTTGCCTCTTGGAAGAAAATTTAATAGGCTTCCCTTTTTCTGGAAAACCCAACTCAGTCTTATGAAGATCCAGCAGGGATTTATTCAGAGAAAAACAGATGAGAGAGTGCTGCAGTTTTCTGCTCTGTAGCTGGTATTGTGAGTTAAAGCAAAAGCTATTGCCAGGATGAAAAGCCAGCACCATGTGACCATCTATGCCTGATAGAATATAGTGGAAAATCTATTATTACCTTGATGGGACAAACTTTATTTTTGTAACAAGAGCCACTAATAAAATATTGGAAATATTTCTAAGGATAGAAAGGACATTCATTTTATTTTAAGAACAACATGACCTATACCATAGTAAAATTTAAATGTATGAGAGAAAGAGAAAGGTATGAAGAAGGAATGGGTAAGTTTCAAGCCTGAGTAATATTTAGAAGCAATGTGACCTTGAGCATGATACCGATGCTTTATAAGCTAATTCCCTTATCTGTAATATACAAATAGAGATGCATTTCAGTGGCTAAGAGGCCCTGTTTATTTCATAGCTATTCCAAGTATCAGAGGAGTGTACTTTGAGCAGGACAGATGTCCTAAAAGCAAAGATCATAGTCCTGACCCATTGTCTTTACTTAATGATTTTGAATAAATATTTAAGAGTAGTTCTCAAACATTTGTATATCAAAACCATCTGAGAGGCTGATTTCAAATAAAAGGTGTCTGGCTGTATTTCATACCTACCAATTCACAACGAACCTCTAAAACACAAATTTGATGTGGCAGATACTATAGTATGTCACCCAGATGCCTCTGCCAGGAAGGATTTGATTTCTAGCCCCTGGAGATGTGGTCAGCACTCAGCATCTTCAGATTGTCTAAGCCACAAAGAACAGCGCTGTCCTAAGTCACAGTTCTCCCTGGGGCAACTCAGATGCAATGACTGGCAGATGGAGAGATACCCAGGACTGGTCATCATGGTCCAATAGTACAACTCGGATGGGCTACTAGCTTCTGAACTCTGGGGACACTGGCCAAGGCTAATGTTAGTCTGTATCACTCTCCCCTTGACCTCTGCTCATCCCTGCTTCCTTCCCCTCCATCCTTAGATATTTTGTTCCAAGGATATCCCTTAATGCACATTCTAAATGCCAAGCTCTGTCTCAACCCAACCTGCTACATCTAGGAAATGGGAATGGGAAAGCCAGTTGACTCAAACTCACCCTCAACCTAAAAACCTTCTTAGGTTTTCATTGGCCACAAATTACTTTGCCCAGAAGTTGAAGCTCTTTGTGATTATACAACAGCAGTTTTTCTTTTCTGTTTCATTTCTTGTATGTGTTTCTTAATTACCAGTCCAAAAGGCCAGACTGTTTAAGTGTTCCTGTGACATGGACTTACTCTTGCTTTCTCTGTTAGAATTCGATTAGGCCACATAGTTTCTTTGAAGTTGTTTCTGGAACCCCAGGGTTTCCCTATTTCTCACTCTGACCTCATTCCTGCTCTAATTTGTGTTATTTTTCTGCCCATATCACCAAAATGAATAGGAAATCTCTGCATTTTCTGTTCACTATTACTGTGAACCTAAAAGTACCCTAAAACTTAAGTTTATTAAAAATTATTTTGGATAATTTTAGCAATAAATTAAATATCTAACTTTACATCTGAATTACACATTTGATTGTAAATTGGCTGTTTTGATTATTTCAAACTTATGAAAGAATAGCCAAAACATTCAACTACTTTTTTTAAACAAAATTACTGTTATATGCCTATTTAAACATATTCTGGATATCAACATCACAAATTTAATTCATTTTTTATTCTCTTTACATCATTTCAATAATTCTTAGATTTAGAATTACCTCTGGTTTATGTATTCCCCTGTGACTTCCTAATATTTTTTTAGTAACTTCTCAGGGTTTCAGTAATCTTACAGAAATCTGGGGAAACATTTTCTTAACTGAGTTTTAAATCCTTTACCAACTTTTAAATTCTACACATATTTCAACAAAATTGACACAAGTGCATTCAAAATAGGTTGAAAATCATAAAGCTTGTGTATCATATAGTTTTTAATATACATATTAAATATGTATTTTGAAGCACTCTAATCATTCACTTAGTAGTTTTCTCAAAAGGATATACCTCTACCCATACGTGGTGGCACACATCTGTAATCCCAATAGCTTGGGAGGCTAAGGCAGGAGGATTGCAAATTCCAAGCCAGCCTAATCAACTCATGAGACCTTGTCTCTAAATAAAATATAAAATATACGGTTAGAGATGTGTTTCAGTGGTTAAGAGCCTTGGGTTCAATCCCTGATACCAAATATATATATAAAATTATTTCAAAGTTACCCTTAAATTTATTGCTCAATTTAAGTATTTATAGGCTGTTCCACATCTGGGACAAGGAGACAAAATGGGCTAATAGGCATTTATGATTGCCACCTTATAATTTCTTAAATACTTGAAGTATTGTGTGCATTCCTAAACATAAACAATGCATACTCATAAAATCAATTCCAAGAACAAGAAAAATAATTTACCAGTGAGCAGGAGGCATTAATATCCCAAGTCTGTTCAACCTGGGTTTTCTCATTTATTTCTGTTGCCATGCTAACTCTGTAGCCATGATGCTTAGTTAACTCTGAGAACTAAATTACTGGGAATGTTGGCATAATGACTGGCTAATGATCTTATCTATACATCAATGGGTCAAGATGAACCAAGGTGTCAGCATGTTTAAAGTAAACATGAATATTTGTCATATGCACCCAGGACTTGGTTTGTGATTTGCCCAATAGCTGGTTTTATGTCAGGGATATGACTAATTCCAAATAAGAACTCTGGACTCAAAGGCTTTTCTGGACATGCGCATCTCTCATGCTTCTCTGTAGTTCATGGCCTGAAAACATGAATCTATGAGATGCCTGCAGAGGGAGGATAAGAAAGCTTGCTGTTGACTTTTTAAACCTTGGTATCCATGAGGGATTGGTTCCAGGACTCCCGGTGGGTACCAAAATAATTGGATGCTCTAATCTTTTATATAAAATGGTTGTGTAATGCATAGGACCTACATACATCCACTTACAAGCCTTAAGTAGTCTCTAGATTATTTATAATACCTCACACAATATAAATGCTATAAAATAATTGTTATAGTGCATTGTTCAGGAAATTATGACAAGAAAAGGTTTGTACATGTTCAATACAGATACAATCCCCATCCCAAATGTTTGCAAATGATTGAATTTGTAAAGAGTTGAATGTGGGATTACAGGTGTGTGCCACCATGTGAATGAGGGCCCACTATGTATCATTTTTTCTTCCACATGCATCCCTTGTTATAATAAAACTTAGCCACAACTAAAACTGCTGAGTTCTGTTTGTTCTTCCAGGAAATTGAGTGATCAAGGAATTGAGTGGTGGAAGAATCCCTGAGACAATATTTTAGAATACTTCTTCTTGCTTTCTTGACATTATCCCCTTATCCCAAGATGAACTACCATCCTGACTTCCAATGGCATACAGTAATTTTAATCACTGGGTCCATACTTTTTAGGATCTAGCCTGTTTCACTCAAATATGTTTATGACAGTCAGATAGTTCATCCATTTTCATTGTTGTAGAATAGTTCATTGATTATGCCACAATTTTGTTTTCATTCTTCTATAGATGGAAATTTACATGATTTCCAGTTTTGGATGACTTTCAATATAGTTATGATGTATAGTCTGGTCTGTGTCTATTGGTAAATGTGTGATTGTACTAATGTTCACTATATGGGTAGGAGTGGAGTTGAATCATAGTGAATGTACATGTTGTGCTTTAGTTAGTATATACTGTCAAAAATTTTTCAAAATTGGTTATGCCACTAGCAGTGTGTGAGAGTTCCAGCTGTTCCACGCATTTGCCATACTTGGCATTCTTTTTATTTTCAACCCGTCTCACAAAATATATAATGTACCACACTGACGTTTTAATTTGCAGTGCCCTGATGACTAAAGAAGTTGAGCACATTGTTACATGTTTGTTGGTCATTTAGCTATAAATATGTGAACTATTTCTTGGCCACTTTATTCTATGAGTTGGTGTTTCTATAAATGATTTGTAATTCTTTACATATTCTGAACTGGATTTCCTTTATTGGATATGTATTACAAGTATCTCCTCTTAACTCTGAAATTGGCCTTTCCATCCTTAATAGTGTGCTTGATCAACCAATCTGATAACTTTACTCCAATTCTCTCTCCACCATACTTCATTCAATATTTATTAATTAACTGTTGTATATCTGAGAACTTTGTAAATACTAGAAAGAGATAATAGGAACAATGGTTCCCAATGATACTCTTTCTAAAGAAATATAGCTTGCATCCATCTTTAGACAGTTCATCTTATTTAGTGATATGGAAACATGGAAACATATTATTCTTGGGGCTAAATTTTCTGAGCATATCACTTAGGATCCAGTTTTAAGGAACTTTTATAAAATAAATAAATAACAATTTTGTTCTATTCTACCATTGAGGACTGGAAGAAAAAACAGAGGGCAAATACTATTGGTGTATTACAATCATGTCACATCATCATTTATGTATGATTCCCCTGGCCATAAAAGTTTCTACTGTAGCTCACAAAATAAGTAAATATTATCCTGATTCCAACAGCCCCAGAAGCAGATCCAAAAACTAAGATCCATGTGCAATAGTTTATTTAGAACATGGACCCAGGAAACAAGGGTAGGGGAAAGGGGGAAGAAGGAAAGAAAAAAAGGTAGTTAGTCAATAATAGATATGATATCAAGCCAGTTTCTACTCTGGGAAATTGTATCTTTATCTCAATAGGGAACCGTGGAAACCAGTGTAGAACAAATGCCTCTGAATAATTCACTTGATAGCACAAAGGGACTGGGGTATTTATACATGGTCTCCTTTTGGTTATTGTTTAAGGGCTTCTCCTGAGTTGGGAAATGCATGCTAATCTCCTAACACCTCCAGCATACCCTATCTTAGGAAAGGCAGATTCTGCTGCCAGATCAAGCAAAAATAAAAATAAATCACAGGTGCTAAAAGTTGGAAAGCATATTTTTGGGGGCTGAGTTATATAAGTTTAGTTTTATTAGATAGAATGCAGAAGAGGGACTTGAAGAAGAAGAAAAATCTTCTTAAAGTATAAAATAATATGCACAAAACTTCATTTTCTTTTGGCCTTTTCTTCATATAAAAAAAAATCCTATCTGCCTAATGATTGCACTGAGTGCTATTACATTTATTTGGATCTTAGTTGCACATGGCTTGTGCTAGATCTATTTATTTATTTTGGTACCAGTGATTGAACTCAGGGCACTCCACCACTGAGCCACATCCCATGCCCTATTTTGTATTTTATTTAGAGGCAGGGTCTCAGGAGTTGCTTAAGACTTTGCTAAGTTGCTGAGGCTGGCTTTGTACTTGCAAGCCTCCTGCCTCAGCCTCCAGAGCCACTGGGATTACAGGCATGCACCATAGCACCCAGCTAGAATTATTTTTCATTAGTAGGACACTATTCAATTTTTTAAAAAAAAAATACAAATAAAAGGCTATGAGAAATAAAGACTCTCCAAATAAAAATGCTATAAAAATAGAAATTTCTTTTCTCTCAAATTTAGATAAGTCTCATGAGTATCCATCTACGATTAGAATGATGCTCCATGGTGAAAGAAACCCAAGCTACTTTTATCTTGCTGCCCTGTCAGTCATAGTCTCCATTCTAAAAATTACCTTATAATTTATGATAGTTGCTAGAGTTCCAGCTACTCAGGTCTTTCACTACTGTGTAAAGGAAGGAACTTCTCAGAAGTTACACACCCTACTGTGGCTTATTTCTCACTGGCAAGAACTTGGACCATGACCAGACCTAACTATAAGGGAGACTGGAAAAGGAACTTTATTTCAAATGGCCATATCCCCCAATAAATTAGTAGCATTATCTCTGAAGAAGTGGGACAGGAGATATTTGGGGTAGCCATCACTCTTATCCTCACAAATCTAAAAACATGAAATATGAATTTTTTAAAAATCTAAAATGTAAGTTATCTTTAGGAGAAAGTTTAGCTTAAAACAGATAAAATTGGGATAAGAGAGAAAATCAATTTTTTTTTTTACTTCCCCTGAACTCACCCTTTGGTCAAAATCTTTATCTTTATTTACATTAAATAAATATGTAAAACCAAATTATAGTAGGCAAACAGTGTGGACCCACTCCAGGGGTGTGTGTGTGTGTGTGCATGTTTTTTATATACCTGTGAATATGTATAAACTAGAATCGCTCAAGGAGTTCTTTCATTTTTTTCCAGCCATGTTATAAAAATGATTATGCAATTTTAAACCACATGAACAAGAGACAACATAAGTTCAATGAGCACAAAGGGAGAATTTCTCAAACATGAATTTGTTTTCACAGGTCTTATTTCTCTTCAGTGTGATATTCCAATTCAAGACATTTATTTGATTCCTGAATCTGAGGTACTCTTGGAGCTATAATAATATGATAAGCATTTTTAAGACCCATAATAACCACAAGCATAAATAGTTTCTCAGAAACCTGAATAAAATATTTTTGAAAAAGAGTAAGAAAGAACATTTTCAAGGTAGCTTTTCCTATCACTGTAAAAACAAATGCAAGGAGAAACAGACATCTGACATTATTATTGCTCAAAAATTCAGAGACAGATTTCCTGGTTAAAAATAAAACCATAGGTCTCTTGACAAGAAATAGAGATAGAAACCAAAAAATTTGTGATTCTCCTTGGATGATTGTGATGGAAAATTAGAAGCACAGATTTTTCATATTGATTGGCCTTGTCTTTCTGGAGACCAGAAATGGAATCCATCTGGACATTTACGAAGGGAGAGCAGATGGAGTTACACCATGTGACACTAAACAGCTCTGTCATAATCCACCAGTGGTGTTCTTTGCAAGGATAATATTACTTGAGAAATCATTTTTCTTTTATGCTTTAGCTTCAAATTTTCTATGGCTTGACTTCTCCATATTAAGAGAGAAATTTTCTTCAATATTCTCAGTGTTTCCTTTTTTTCCAAATTTGGAAATTAAGGAGAAAAAAGATATCATGACTTTGTATCTAGGAAAGTACTGGAGCAATTGATTAAAAGTTCATTTGTGGGCACCTTAAAAATTAACATGCATTAATATCAGCAACAATAATCTTTCTTAAATGAATTACACCAAGCAAAGCAAATGGATGGTCTAAATTGCATAATTATTTATCACACATAAAATATAATATTTCACTTTTTTGTTGTCATCTTCTTCCTCAAAACTTCATGCTCATAGATGTTAGGTCTATATTACAACAGCCTTGAGGACCTAGTTAGCATTTCTTCCTCCATTATAGCTTTTGCTATATCATCTGCCGTTTTTTTCATGATCTTTAATATTGACCACATTGCTTCTGTTTCCTGGTTATCCATCTCAATCCTGCATTACACACTTACTAAATAGGTCAACTTTATTGTTTTCCCTAGATCTCCAGATTAGCTCCTTCCAAGTTTTAGAAAAGAGCCTCCTCATCTACTGTCTTTTCTATTCCCCTAAGATTATTTTAAGTTCAGGTTTCTACTCATTTCATCAAGAAACTTAACCTTTCTTTTGAAACTTCCTTTCTATGCTGACTAAAAGGGCCATGTTTGATCATTCATTCAACAAAGTTTTAAAAATTCATATAGCCCATTAATTATATGCCCAATTTCAAGGACTGAAAGTCATGGGGAAATACTACATAAACAAAGTCACTATCTGATAATCACAAATGCACAGAGGCTGGAGCTTGGTGAACAACAAAGCTTTACTTTTCTCACCAATTGTTTTGGGTCCATCTTTGTAGGTATCCGGTAACATGTCTCCTCATCCATACTTCTTTCCTGATCACTCCCATGGTTTCATTTTTTCATTATTCCATGTGTTGGCCATGAGGGAGGGTCTCCCTTCTCTGTCACTAGGTTCTCTCTGGTCATCCATCTACTTTACAGAGAAGAAGAATCTTTATCAGGTCATTCAGATATTATGAAACATCTGGGAATGGCCTTAGATCTGTCAGTTATTTCCTAGAACAATGCTTCTGAGTTCAACCAAATGTCCTCCTATTAATGTATATCAACCCTATTCCTTTTCCTCACAAAGGCATAAAATTAAGAAGCATGCATTTGCTGCTTTAGCTTTACTCTCATGCTTTTAGAAAAGTAAACAAATACTAGGTACAAATTACTGAGCTAGTCGTGGAATAAAAGGAATATAAGAATGATAAAATAAGATGAAGTCCTTGGTATCAAGGAGGATACAATGCAGATGATGAGATCAACTTTAACAAAATAACTAATGATACAAATGTAAAAATTGCAATGATGAAAAATGGAGTTACATAGTTTTTAATGATCTGTAACAGCAATATTTAGCCTAATAGCGAGTGTTTGGGAATGTTTTAGAGAGAGTGACTGTAAAACAGATCTGAAGAAGATCTGAAGAAGAATAACCTAATGGTCAAGGTGTCAGGTAAGAAGGAGATTGCCCAGGATTTTTTTTTTTTAAGAAAACAAGCATTCTGTAATGCAACACAACAAGAAATTAAGAATAATTGAATGTAAGAAGGGATGCATGGCTGGAAGGTTGGAAGCAAAAGGAAGTGTAGTTTATGGTAAAATGGGAAATATGGGAAGTGGGAGAAGTCTAAATCATGTAAAATCTTTAGGGTTGTATTGACTTTAAGAGAGATGGAAAGTCATTGAATGATTTTAAGCAGAATATGTATGCAAAAAAATTATAATTGAAGGAGGTCCAGAATGGATAAAGAAGGCCAGTTAAGAGGCTCAAGGAATAGTACAAGTTGGAAAATAAAGTAGCTTGGACAAGGGCTATGCAAACCCAGATGGATAAAAGTATATTGGAGAGATGTTTAGTAGGTAGATTTACAAAACTTGCTAATGATTTGAATGTGAGTTCTAAGGAAGAGGGAATTATCAAAGATAATTTTAGGGTTTCTTTCTTGGAGAATTGGGTAGACATGATTTAACAGGATGTGTTTTATAGGGAAGATATAGTACGTGTTGGTGGATTCTATTTTTTTCCACTTCTGTAGAGAAATTTGGTTTAATTCTCTGTGTTAGGCTCAATTCCACTGGAGCAGACCCTAAGACAAGAATTGGAAAGCAAGTCAATTGGTAGGGCAAGTAAGAAAGGAAAGGAAAAGAATCAAATACCTACTGATGAATATGTTACCCTAAAGAGGAAAGGGTGCTCAGCTCACTGGAGACCTCTAGAAGATGAGGTAGAACATGCCTTTGAGTGGTCATAGCTGGGGGTGATGAATATGGAGTACTGATCTGCAAAATCATACCCATTAATGGTTGAAGGACTCTCTCAAGTGCATTAACTTGTGACACTTCTATCTTGTCCTATACTTTTACTGATTATGCTCTGGAACCCACAGAAAGATCTCCAGCCTTCTCAATAAAACATCAGAGTATATTAGAAAGGTGAATGCTGAAGGGACATGGGCAGATCACAGACAGTGTGTGTTACCCTCTAATTTTCTCCTTCAATAGTTTTAATTTAACTATTTCTCTGAGTTTATTTATTCCATCTTGATACTGTTGTCCTTTTCAATTCCTGCTCTATATCTCAATTTTTCTTTATTGAAGATATAGGGAAGATAGAGTACATGTTATAGGGAAGATAGAGTACATGTTGGTGAATTCTATTTTTTTTCCCTCTTTTGCAGAGAAATTTGGTTTCACTCTCTGTGTTAGGCTTAATTCTGCTGGAGCAGACCTTAAGACAAGAATGTGAAAGCAATTCATTTTTTTTTTAGGGTGGTGAATGTGAAAATAAGAAAGGAATAGGGCGATTAAATCAGTGATCCACAAATTCTTTGACCTTCAAGTAAAAATGTTTCTATCACTTCACACACATAACTTCATATCTTTATTATAATGGGACAGAAATATATTGTGAAATCACCCATGATTCTATGCTAGTTGTGATGAAAAGCTAAGAAGGTAAACTCATAATCAAATATACACCCCATAGGTCACAATGAAATAGCACTCTGAGCCATATTGACTTAAAATACACAAATGCAGCTGTCAGTGCTTTGATCTTAGGCTGGAAAGAGAAAACAAGAAGTTGAATGCCTTGAAGGCCTAAACTTAAAATTATTCCCTATTTTATCAGTGACTCCAGTGATAGAGTAGGAAACATGTTTTAAAACATTTGCTGATATCTGCAGGTTGGCAGCAACTGCTGGTGGCATATTTTATATACCACTGGGCATAGACTAAATTCTCCATAAATATTTTGTGACTGATGGATTAAAATATCATACAATTTTTGAAGACATTCTTTACAGGTCTTAGGCCAGACCCCCATTCCCACCCACCTTTTGAGCATGACCTGACATCCACATTTATAAAGTTCAAGGACATCTGATTTGGGCTACCTCCATTTGCACTTTGTCCACCAGAGAAATTTCCATAATAATCCATGATTCTTTCTCTCTAAGCCTCACTCTCCTTCTCCTGCTATTAGCTCTCTTCTTCCCTTGTCCTCCATGTCAAGCTTTTCCTCATCCTACAGCCCAAGTGTCCCAAGGTGAAAAACTCCAATTTTCATTGTGTTGCTTCCTTGATCCCGTAAAGACATCTCTGGAGAATAGTAACCTCTACCCATACCTTATAGCCTTTTATAACCAGCCCATGGTGTAGCTCCAGTTGCTTCGTACACAATGACAATGCTTTCTGAAGAAGCATCAGCCAGAACTTTGCAACTTCTCTTCTCCCCACCCCAATACTAATTTCACTGCAGAATGAAATTAATCAAATTATGCTATATACAGATATAAATATACCACAGCAAATTCCAACTTTATGTAAAGCTATAAAGCACCAATTAAAAATAATAAATGAATACAAGGAAGAGGAATAGAGTAGAGGAAGGGGAAGAGGAGGAAGGAAGAGAGGACGGAAAGAGGAAGCACTGGGGACTGAAATGGAACAGATTGTATTCTATGCATGTCTGATTATGTCAACAGGAGCCCCACTATTATGTATAACTATAATGCACTAATAAAAATACTTGATTAAAAAAATCTCCACTTCCTCTTTAATCCTGACAATTCAGAGCCTTCATATTTGGCTCCTTTTCTAAAACATTTAGGGTTTCCCCAAAGTTTTCTTCTGTACTTGCCCTTTTTCTTTTTTTCTCTAAATTCTCTCCTGGAGGATCTCTTATTCTTTGATAAACTATGACTCCGGATTACCTATGCACAAAACCTCAGTATGTGGTTTTGTGAGACCTCCTTTTCCCTTGCATATTCCTCTCCTTTGCTTCTTTGTATCACCCCTTATGCAACCTACACTCTCTTAAAAAGTAGACTCTTGCTGTTTCTCTAGCAAGTCATGAACTTTTCTACCTTTGCCTGTGCAGGTTCCACTGCCTATGGTTCTTTTTCACCTTTCCTGCCATATCTACTTTCCTAATTCTGTACATTCAGCTAGGCCCAGCATGATATTTATATCTTTCATAAAATCTGCCCAGAAATCCTTCAGACAGAGGTCATTTACCCTCAGGCTACATCCCCTGTATATAAATGATGTGGTCATGTGATATCTAACCATACTCTAACCTCCTTCTAGTGACTCCAGATCGATCATAGTGATATTCCAGGAAAAGGCAAAAAGTGCACAGCCCCCTTAGGAATTAACTTCCAGATTATAACAGACCACCTACCTCTTCTCCCATGTTCACACTTCCCACTTCCTGTTGCTTAAGCCCCATTTATTTAATCATATGGATTCCTGACACTCCACTTGATGTGACTTTCCACTTTTGCACTTCAGTTGGATGTTCTTTTTAAATCACCTCTGAACAGGGTTTATATTACTCACCAGAGGGTTGGGCCAACAATACTTCACACCTCACCCTGAGACCTTCTAACTTTCTTGATTCCACATGTAAATGGGGTGGCCAGATGATAAAGAGATTGAAATCCGCTTGAAGTCAGGTACCAAATCCTGTATGCCATGCCCATTGCAGTTACTAATCCTTTAATATAATGGGTGCTTGATAAAAAAAATGTTAACAAATCTATTACTTTTTACATAATAAGTGCATGAAGAAATGGAATTTAGGAAAGGGTATTGTAAAGGACATAATAGGAGGAAAAATTATATGCTTTGGGGAGATCATCTGAGAAAACAACTTCTATAGGGTGTTCTGCACAATTGAAGTAATAGGATACATACAGCACATTGGGAAATCAAATAGCTTAGTGATTAGATATGAATATTCTGAGTTCAGGTTCTTATTCTACAATCCACTGGTGTTTTATAACTTCTCTATGCACTATTTCTTCAACGGTGTGCACAATACTGTATAAAGTTGGTATGTAGTATAAATTATATAGAGTCAGTACCTATAATTAATACAGAATTAACATCTAATAAATGCACTCAATAAATTTTAATTATTATCATCAAAGGGATGAGGGTCTTGAAAATATAGAGAACCTAAGAACAAAAATTAAAACAGAAAGATTCCTTCTTCTTATTTTTACCTAGCAGTGAACTTGCATAGGGTTTCTCTTATAGCCATAATAAAATGGTAAACATTATTTAAAATTGATCCGACACCTAACCTGTTATGTAAGAGACCTAGGCTCTTTTATGTGTTTCTCTGTCAAAGTCCTTAGGATCTGCTCATTCAGCCAGTGGATGGGAACAATAAGGTGAATATTGAAAGTACTAGTTTATTATGCATCAAGACTAGAGGTAACACTCAAAGCCTCTACTCACATGCCATTGGTCAGAAGTCATCACACGACTGCAGCAAGCTGAAAGGGATTCTAGGAGATAAAATGTGCTAAGGTAAAAAAGAACATGGACAGAGGTGGGAACTTACAGGTTTGCTCATCAGTGCATTTTATACACATCTGCCCTCACCACCTTCTCCACCATGGGCCCTCTCTCCCTCACCCACTCATATAGGGCCATACGGGGTTCATGGGTTCTGGGGGCCAAGAAGCATAGGAAAACAAGATTTATTTTTCCCATTGCAACTAGTCAACAGATGGTGCTTTTTATATATGCTCTGGGCCATGGAATACAAGGGAAGATAGACAGATCCATCCAAAATAAGTGTTCTGAACATAAAGCTAAGAATTTACCTTGAACAAATACTCAGAAGAATGAGGAGAAACAGTAAATAAATGCTTTATTTTTCTTTCTCAACATTATTCAATAGCGTTCTCTGCCCAAATAGTCCAATATGTTCAACTGTCACTGCCTAACATTTATGGAGCTATCATTTTATCCCAAACTAATGAAAAAGTAAACAACAATAAATGGAAACTATGTGATATTTGAATTCATATTTAAACCTAAATTCCAAATTCAAATCTATGACTTGGATTATTTTTTGAATCTTAACATTAAGGAAAACATCCATTTCAAGTGGTACTATTTTCATACACAGAGTAGTACTTAACATAAATAAGCCCTTATTATGGTCCAGACATTATTGTATTATACATGTATTCACACTCATTTTCACAATTACCCTGTGAGATATATATTATTACCTAATTTTAAAGAAGAGAAATTATCCCTCAGAGATATTAGGTAAGTTTCCAAAGGTCACACAGCTAATAACAAGCAGTTATTTTATAACAGGTAGTTATTTTATCTCAGATAATCTTGTTCCAGAGTCTGTACACTTAACCAATTCAAAAAGAAGTTTTCTTTCAACCCCACTAATATTTGAAATTAATTAAACACAACAAAGAACTTTGGGTTCAATAGAGTTACTTCATGTTCTCCCTTTACTTAAAAAAAAATCCTACACAGCTATAATATTTGATCATGAAATATATTAGGTAAAATATTCTGATAAAAATAAAATGCAAACTCTGGACTAATAAACACATTTGTTGTCATCCATGTGAGATAGTCTATAAAAAAAATCAATCATACTTATGTTTTTCCTTTATTCTTGGTAAACAAATTAACATCTGTTATTCCAAATAGGGAAGTTTAGTCGGCCATGACGCTTCTCAACAAATATGTTCTGGAAGGCTTTAAAAATATATTTATTTTGGAGGCTTAAGAAAACTAAAGTAAGCAGCTGGCAATGCCTAACAAGTCTCTTTTTCCCTCTCTCCATTCCCAAGAAGATTCTCTTTCAAAGAATTATTCAAATGAGTAAAAAAGAAAACGTTAAATTGGATAAGTCAGGAGAAACAGAGGACTGTAATTCTACAAGTGTTAAGATCACACATGAGATCTGGTTTCCCTAGACAAATGGAGGATTTGAACAATTTCATTATTTATTTTGACTAGTACTAGGCAAGGTCATTAGGACACATTCCCTGAGTTCTTAGGCAAAGGAGTCCTTCTCTCTGCATATTGGTATCAAAGGATAAAACAATTGTGCCATGGGACATGTAAGGTCCTAATCCGTCCCTGGCTGCACTTTTCTAAGCCTGGTTTGACAGATACAGCATCATGGTGAACCAACACTATAACATAAGCAGGGTGAGGATAGGGACTATGGTTTATTTCAAGAAGGAATACAAAGGAACCCAAGGGATACAAGGGAACTTTGGGGAACAACAGATGTTAACTATGTTTTCAGGTGTGTGTGAAGCTGTATGTACATATATAGACCATGCAGTTAAAAATTTACCAAATCAGACATGTACTGCATTATCTCTCAATAGAGCTGTTCAAGATTTCTTTTTGAGATAATGAAAATGTTCCAAATTGTTCTGTAATGATAGTGGCACATATCTGTGAATATACTAAACCCCATTGGATCATACGTTTAAATAGGTGAATTACATTATATATGAACTATATTTCAATAAAGCTGTTTAAAACATGCTAGATAATTCCCAAAGTAGGACTTTATAATGGTGAAATGTGCAACCACAATGAAGAGTTAAGAACTGTGAATAGATATGTGTCAAATTATACAGCATCCGTTTTTTAGAAGCTGAAATTATAAGAAATAAAAAAAAAGAAGTTGGTGTAAAGCATAGAGGATACAACTTGACATGACTACTGCCATCCTGGTCATAATTGCCATCTTGCCAGCCAATGACCCTAGCCTGCCTATCAAGCCCTATATGACAAACAAAGTCATTAAGATAGTCAGGTCATTGAGTGTGTTGGTCTAGCCACTGATGTCTAAACTGCTTCTTAACTGATGATGGGCATATTAATAGGTCTTAGAAAGGTTAGGTATATTCTGCTTGGCAATAGCTCACCTTTATCTAGCTTAGCATACAAATCTCATCTTTTGCCTTGTGATGGAGAGACCCTTCTGTCTTTCTGTCACCTAGGACACACTTCTGTCCATAGTTTCTAATAAATTTCATTTTGTGTAATCCTGGATCTGTCTTCAACTTTCTTTAATTTTCTAAACACTTCCAATTTGGGTGGCTAGTTGTTTCACACGAGGACTAGGTTTTTCCAAATCATAAAGAAATGGTAACATGACATATTCATATACTTCTACTATTCATAGTAGATGAAATAGAAAAAAATTCTTACAAAAGACAAATGATATCTTATACATATACACACACACACAACAACAACAACAACAACTACTACTACTACTACTGAAAACTGAGCATTAGTTTTTCTAGACAAGTACATAAGAAACCTTCACAAAAGTTATCAAATATTAGACATCAAAGAAAATATGAGTGCCAGTGGTGCACACCTGTAATACTAGCAGCTTGGGAAGCTGAGGCAGGAGGATCGTGAGTTCAAAGCCAACCTCAGCAATTTAGCAAGGCCCTAAGAAACTTAGAGAAACACTATAGCAAAATAAAATACAAAAATGGCTGTGGATGTGGCTCAGTGGTTGAACATCCCTGGGTTCAATCATTGGTACTTAAAAAGAAAAAGGAAAAGAAAATGTGAATAAATTTTAAACTGTAAAAGTAGTATATAAAATATTCTTCAATCATTTTGCAAAGAAATCAGTACTAAATGAATCCAGAAAACATAGGAACTCTCATTTGAAAAAAAACCTTAATCATCTTGTAAACTGCTTTTTGATCGAATCTCATACTTTAGAATTATAATAATAAACAATAACAATGCAAACCAAATATCAGATCATATGGAAAATGATATTCAGAGGCCAATTTATAGTGATATATACTAAATCTATGAATAAGGAAAAATGAGTATAACAAATAAATAACTTAAAAAAGAACAAAAATAAAACTAAAGATAATTAAAATAAATATTTTAAGTTAATAAAGGAAATTATATTAATATAGTTCACTAAATTTAAATTTGAAACAAAAAATACAATTATACTAATAAATCTATTTTCCAATCAGAGAGAGAGAGAGAGAAAGGGGAGAGAGAGAGAGAGAGAGAGAGAGAGAGAGAGAGAGAGAAAGAGAGAGAGAGAGAGGGAGAGAGAGAGAGAGAGAAAATTGTTACCTGACTTTCAAGAAAAAAAGGTAAAAGATAAACACAGCAAAATTTAAAAATTACAATGGGAAAATAATCACAGGTATGTAGGTAACTTTAAAGAAATATATCTTATGGTTGCATATCATGGTTAGATGAAGAAATAAGGAGAATGAGAACTATGAGTGTTTTGTTTAATTACCTATAGTAATCCTTTTTGTAAAATTTCACCTTCTATTTGCCCTAACATTTTGCAAGAGGCATGTCAAATTCACATTAGCAAGAGCCACATCCAACCTATCAGGATTGCTTATGTCTGGCAATTCCAAACATGATCTGGATACCAAGTCTAATGGAACTTTGCACATCCTTGGCTGGACAGAGGGCAGAAATGTCTGCATTTGTTCAACTGCTGAACAATACTGCTTGTGGCCTGGGCCAGTTGGAAGTTGAATATGTTAAATATGAACACAGGAGTGAAAATGGAATCTTAAGTTAAAAAAAGAATTGACTATAGGTCTATCTGTCTCCAGATACATTTCCTATCTTCCTCAATTCCCTCTCTTGTTCTACTAGGAATTAGGGGTGATTTAAGGTGACCTCTACAGACTGTACACTCTGGGATGGGCCAGCCAGTCCCTAGTGGGGTTTCACTGGAGGTATTTGGAGAGCTGCAGGATGGTACTTTCTCTCCTCCTTTTTTCCCCTGAGTGGGGGAATGTCTTAGTAACTCTGCGTCCTGAGTAGTCCAGCTCCTCTCTGCCATAGTGATTCCAAACTGTACCGAAACCCCTGTCCCCTGAGTTTCAGTAATGTGCCTCCTTCCTATCTCTTGCCAGTCTAGGGGTGATAACAGCTTTCTGCTGAGGCTAAATTCAAGGTGATTTCATATTCCGCTGTGCTTCCATCACCTCTGTACAAGACCCACTCACCCCACCTCTAAACACCACCACTGAAACCCTCAAGTGGGCTTTACCCACCCTTTTAATTAGCAATACCACATTAACAATTATGTTATACCATTATATATGCAAACATGTGAATATATATATATATGATTATTCTTTGTGATATGGTCTACAATATCAAAAAATGGACATAGAGCACTGATAAATATGGTACACTCATGCCACAGAATATCAATAGGAATTAAAAAGAATAAAACAGACTTTTGTGATTTAAAGTAGAAAAATTGGTAAGATGTATTGTTAAATAACAAAGCAAATCATATTGTTACATGTACATTACATGTCTGTTCATGTAAAATAAAGGGATACATATGCACATATATTCTTATGTATGAGGCAATAACTTAATCCATTTGGAATGGAAGGAAAACTACGTTGCTGAGAGATATGACACACTTATCTCCTATTTGGTACCTATTCCATCTATTACAGAAGGACTGGGCTCCTGTGACACACTTCCTGTCTTTCCAGCTTTGTTGAGATATGATTGACAAATTAAAAAAACTGTATGTATTAATGTGTATGCTGTGGTGATTTTATACAAGTGTACCTTGTGCAATGATTCCCATAAGCAAACTAGTTATCATATCCTCACCTCATGTATTTGTGTGTGTGTGAGTGTGTGTGTGTGTGTGTGTGGTGAGCACTTAAGATCTACTCTCAGCAAATTTCAAGTTTTCCAAACATTCTCAACTGCATTTACTATTTACCATACATTATTATCAACAATAGTTACCTTGCTGTGCTTTGGAGTTCTAAAACTTATTCATCTGAAAAACTAAAAGTTTGTACCCTTTACCAATATCTCCCATTTCCTCCACACACACCCCCAGCCCCTGACCACTACCCTCGCTACTTGCTATTACTCTAAATTCAATTTTTGAGATTCTATATATAAGTGATACCATGCAATATTTTTCTTTATGTCTGGCTTGTTTCCCTGGGACACACTTGGTAGATCTTCTCTTTCTCTTCTGTGCCTATGGACACATATTTTTCATTTTTTACTTCTACATATCATAAGAGAATTTTTTGCTTGGCAGAAATATCACATGCTCAACCTTAGCTGTAAGAAAATCTGATCAACAGTCTTTAGCCTTTATAGAACTTCTATCTGAAGTTTGTTTTGTGGACCAATGATAGATCATGAACTGTTTATCAGTTGTTCTTGACAAGGTAATTACAGAAATATAGATTATCTCTTTAGAAATCTCTTATCTATATGACAGAGTAATCTTATATCTATTGAATATAACAATTTAAAAATCAGGCTGATATTTTTTTGTTTTTTCTTTATAATTTTAGTCATTTATTTTACTGTATTTCATCTATGTAAGGATGTGGAAAACATGATATGAGTAAAATATTTAAATCAAAGATTTATTCCAAAATTGCATCAAAATTTAAAATCTCAGAAAAAAAAGCAATGGCAATAAAACATATAAAGATGAATATTTAAACCAGATAAATAAATAATTGTAAGTATCATTGAAAGATAGAATGAAGATTTAAAAATCCCTCTTTTTGTCTGTAAATGAGTGTTATGGCCAGCCAAGGTGAATCCCCAAACTCCCACTTCCTATTCTTTATGCCATTATGTAATTTCCTCCCATACCACATAGGGCTGACTTGTATAAATGACTGAATATTGAGAAGTTCATTGCATGTAATTTCTGAAGCTAGGTCATCAACATACTAAAGCTTCCATCTTGCTCTCTTGGAACCCTAGCTCTGGGGAAAGCCAGAGGTCATATTCCAAGGATGCTTGTGAACCTCCAAGAGGTCCATGTGGTGAGGAGCTTAGGCCACCTGCCAACAGCTGGAGCCAAGGGGACCAGTCAAGTGAACAACCTATCTAGGAAGCAAGTCCTCCAGCCCCAATCCTCAGCTGTCTGAAGCCCTGACCTACATCTTAATTGCAATCTCCAGAAAGACCTCAAGGTAGAACTAACCAGCTAAGTTCTCCCAAATTCCTGACCCACAGAAACTGAAATAGATAATTTTTTTCTTAAGAACTGGGATAATTTGTTGAACAGCAATATATATGTTAAGTGAGGTAATTTATTACACATCAATGGGAAATCTGTTTTATTTTAGTATATATTATATAAAAATAATATGTATTTTATTGAATATTATTAAATGAATAGACTTCCAAAATCTGTGTTGATTTTTGTCTTAGCTGAAGAATACATACATTATAGCCTAATTTTTAATTATTATATTCTGCAGAATTATTATGCTATATTTGACTATTACATATTTTAATTTTTGCATATAGACATAAATATACAAGAGCGTATATGTGTGTGTGTGTGTATATATATATATATATATATATAAAATTTAGCAAAACTATAGTCATAGCTCTTAGTCTTCTTGGCTCCTTTAGTATAAAGGAAATGTAATCCTAACCAAAGAAGTCAGGTTAAGGAGAATTTCCCTTAGTAAACATTCTGAATGTGGTAATTTTCCAACACAGGACATAAAAAAAACATTATGATGTTCTGATATACTTTTTAATTCTGAGTATTTGAACATGTCTAGGTGTAAAAAAATTCTTTTCTGCTTCATTTTTCACATCCTCTGTCAGTTTTGAAAGACATACAAGAAAAGAGCTCATCTATTATAACTATAGGGTTAAAAGAACCACTTTCTATGCTAGAGATCAAAAGAAACAATCCACATTTATGTTGACCTATGCAGATTAATGTAAGAATAAGAATCTTCCAGTAACAGCAGCCAATGCACAATCTGTGTCATGCATGGCTCTCGAGGATGTGCATTTGTGTTTTGTATGGCAGGGCTGGAGAGAATGAGATTACTACTTAGAATGCCATGCAGCCAGGGCACTGTAATATTCATGAATGATTATGTACTCAGAACAGAACTATGAGATGTCTAACTTATCATGGCCAAGATTTGTGCAAATTAAGTGGTTTTCATTCGAAAGTACTTTGGCATCTTGACTTTTTACTGACTTTCACCATATAGTAGTGCTTCTATTACCCTTAATCATCTTTCATATACATATAAAAGCAAATATTAATAGTCCAGCAAGAAGTTCCAGAGAGTAAAATTTTACATACCCTTGCATTGTGCCAAATACCTTTTCTATCTAATGACTACTTCTTAAGAGCAAGAATAAAATCAGAAGGCATATGGCAATTAGACATCACTAGCAAATTAATTTTTGTTCTTATTAAAAGTGGCATATCATTTTCATTTCTACTTTTGAAAGTCTTGCCTGTATTCTACTTATTTTAGTTTCACTAATGTAAGCTTTTGCTTGTTATAAACAGTACCATAAAGAAAAAGGTAGCAAAGAAACTACCAAAATTATTTCTTTAAATCATAATAAACAAAAAACAGATACATTTTGCAGTCTGATGCTTAAATGACAGCGCCTGATGGTTTCATTTTGACCATTTGGAGAGCATATGAGCCTTATTATATTATATGGCATGCCTGGATAACAATGATAAACCAAATGTCTCTTTTTATTCATGAAGGGGGGTAAATGAAGCAGTGTTTATAGAATTTCCAGTTTAAAAAATTCTATACAAAACCTACTCTGTTCTCTTAACTTCTGGCATGCATTCAGTTTTTACTTGTAAAAGGGAAATGGTTTGGGGTTGGTGAGAGCAAAAACTTAGAACCGAAAAAAAAAAATGGTGGAAGATACGATAAGATAGGTATTATGGGGGTGGTTCTGGGTTTCAAGTGATTTGATATGAAACAGGGAGAGTGCTACTGGGCAGATGGTGTCTATTCTCATCATTGGTAACTGTAATGAAGCACTTTTCTGGTATTTTCAAGTCTTCCTCTTGAACTCGGGACTTCACTTCTTTTCTAGTTCTACGATGTGTTCTTCTACCCACATCACGGTTATTTTTTGTTTTCAGATAATGAATTAAATTGATTTTATAGAAGGGGGAGGAAAAAAGACTTTGTTTAAAAAAAAAGTAACAGACTTCATGAATCTGTAAATATCCTGATGTAAATTGTTCTTTTTTATGTTTACTTTTTATTAGTTCATTTTAGTTAGGGTTCATTTTGACATAATTATGTAAGCATGGAATATAATTTGCTTTAATTCAGTTCCCTTTCCTTCTCCTCTTCCCTCAATCTGCTTCTCTCCCTCTACTCTAACCATCTCTTATCTATTTATTTAAATATTTATAGTTTTTATTTTTTTAACTTAGTGCCTTGTGTACATACAAAAAGATGAGATTCACTGTGGGATATTCAGATATGTACCTAGGAAAGTTAGGTCAGATTCATTCCACTGTTCCCTGCCCCTCCTCACTCCCCCTCAATCCCCTTCCTCTGTTCCACTGATCTCTCTTCTATTGAAAAATGTTCTTGAATACATCAATGATGATGAAAGAAAGGAAATGGTATTGGGAGAACATCTTCCTAGTCTCAGATACTTCCTCTGTGCATTCAGTTCTTATTAAATAGAGGATTCTTTGAGGAATCACCAGTTTAGAGGTCAGAGAAGTGAAATTTAAAAATCAATGAATAAATAGTGGATGAACAGCCCCATGTATGATGCAAAAGCTCATTTCCTTTAAAGTGTTTCCTTGTACTCATGAATATTTTCATCATTTCTTGTACTTCTGAAAAATTCTTATACTTTTCTTTCTTTCTTTTTTTTTAATACTGGGGATTAAACCCACCACCTCATACAGGTTAGGCTAATTTCTCACTCCTCATACTTCTAAATCCTACTGATTTAGACATTCTTAACTCTCCAAAGATATTGCCATTCTGGCACCTAGAAAAGGTACTTTCATAAACTGTTCACAAATCACATATTAGTCTCTTACTGAGAATGTGAGCTTTTGAAAATGATGGATAGTTTTCTATTCATCTTTTTATTCCCAGAACCTAAGAACCTAATTTGGTCCATAGCAAGAACTCAACAGATGTTTGTTGATTTTATTTATATATCAATTTATATTTAAAATGTTGATTTTATTATATCATATTGAATATATATTGAATTTATATACATTGTTGAAAATGTATATTAGACCTTCTTTGAATTAGTAGGCTACGATTTGAAAATAAAATAGTAATTGATTGTTAAGATAACAGCACATTTCATTAATTATTTGATACAGATGCTTCCTGTCTACCTGATATCCCTTGCTCAGGAGCAATAGCTGTTTTACCCAAGAACTTTCAGAATGTAGTAATGACAGGACTTTGACAAGGGTAAGGTTATATTCCCTGCCTAAAATGGGAGATTGGGATGGCAGATGGAAGGCTTTTCAATGGAGACTGCCTAACACAACTGATAGAAACCACCTAATACTTTGGCTAACACCTTAGGTTAAAAAAAAAAAAAACTAATTATTAGAAATGTTTTGTTTAGCTTTTAGTATCAATAAGAATTCTGAATAATTGACTTTGGAAAATAAATAGTAATCAAGGGAAGCTAGGAGTCTGGGAACATGGTCAGGGCAACATCACCGGCTCCTCTCAGGGTACCACCCACGACTGGGCATTTCTCATTGAACTTTTGGGCCCAATCCTACTGCTGCAAAGGCCAATGGTCTGGGTCTTTCAAAATCCTGGGTCAAAACTAGTCATGTGATCATACCTACATGCCAGGAGAGAAAGGAAAGAGAATGTTTGCCTCCTTTATCTTCCATGGCTGAAATTAGGCTCTGAATTGTACTTAATTTGGAATGATTCTTAAATGGAAAGGGTATTTGCTTGCTAACAGCCACATGAAAATAATAGTTATAGTGAGGATGGAACCCACATGATCAGCATCAGTGCCCTTATAAAAGAGAATCTGAAGGGTTTCCTTTTCCCTCCACCATGTCAGGTTTCAGAGAGAACATGGCCATCTATGAACCAGGATACAGGCCCTCAGTAGACATAAAACCTTCCATCACCTTTATTTTGAACTTCCCAGCCATTAGACCTATGAGAAATTAGTTTCTGTTGTTTATAAACCAATCTATAATACTGTAGTTTGATATAGCAGCCAGAATATATTATAGCAATTCCTCATTCAATTCAAGAACTAAAAGTTAGCATTCAGATCTACCTATGTGCCTCTTCCCTCTCCCATTCTCCTCCTTCCTAAAAGTATCCCCATCCTGAATACTATTTTATAATTATATAAATTTTAAACATGTCATATTGATTTATCAAAAATGAGTATTATTTAGTTTAATCTAAATTTCTTCACAAAGGCACAATGTTCTCTGAGACCAGCTTTTCTCACTTAATATTGAGTCCCTAAGATTCTCTCTGTTTTCCCCCATACTTTTGCATTATTAACAACATTTGCTCTGAACTTGTGTGTATATATTTTCCTTGTACTCACTGAGAAGAACCTCTTCTCTGTATGTATGGGTAAAATTGTTGGGTTATATAGTATACTTACTTTCCACTTTTTATGCTAACACCAATTTTTAAAAATGCTTGTACAACTTTATAGTCTTACAAGCAACTGAAGAGAATTCTACTTGTTTGCCATGCTCTCCAGCACTTTATATTGTCATTGATAGAACACCTTCAGGTTCTGAAGCATCGTTAAAGCTTTGAGGTAAATTTCAGACTCAGAGTCCTTATCCCATCCAAGGATCTATGTATGTATTGATTTTATACTTTGGCTTCATGGCAGCACCAAACTTCCCAGCTGCCTGTTGATTTTAGGAAGCAGCTAGTCCATGTTTTGTTGTTATGGTAGAATGCCAGAGACTTGTTAATTTATAAAGAACAGAGGCTTATTATGGTTCATGAATCTGGGGGCTAGGGAGTCCAAGATTGGGTAACCAAACCTAGGGCTTCTTCATCTCATAGCAGAAAGTGAAAAGGTGAGCAGGTGCACTTAAAGAGAGATGCAGTGGAAAACTTGCTTTATAACAACCCAACCAATTGGGTCAGAGCTAGAACTTATCCCACAAGAGAAGCATTAGTCTTTCTTTAAAACCTACTGACTTCTTCAAGGCCTGTCATCTCTCAATACTGTTATACTGGGGACTAAGCCTCAATGAGAGTTTTGTGGGACAAACCATATGCAAACTATAGCAGTACAACAGGTCAATACATCTTATTACAGGTGATGTTAACTTGGGTCACTTGGTGAGAAAGTGTTGGCTCAAATCATTGTCTGTTATAAAGCTAATCTTTTTCCCTCTTTTAATAATAACTATCCTGGAGGAGATACGTTGAGAGTATGCAAATATTCTGTTTCGTCTCAAACATTCACCCATTCATTTCAGCATCCACTCTCGATCTGTGCCTTCAGTGATTACTTTGGTTATGCCTAAGTGTAGGTTTGCAGTTTCCTCATTTGTTTTAGACCTATCAATCACAATAATATAAAATATATTATATTATTTTAATATATCTCTATAAATTAAGTACATTTAATATGGACATATGTTTGTATATTTTAAAAAATTAATAATAGTATTATTATATACTATAAGGAAAATCTGTTTCTGCTTCCCCATTTACTTATATGTTAATTGCTTATTTATATTAATATGAAATCATGGATATTTATTGTATTTTATGGGTTGCAAGCCAATCTTATCACATCCATTTGTTCTAGCTTTGACCATGAGGTATTCATCCCGTGGTTCCTGTGCTCTGATAACATAACTCATTTTATTTCAAGCACTCTCTTATTTGCATTGCAGTAAAATATACTCCAGTTTTATTTTATACTTTCTCCTCACCCTGGAATCAATGGTGTTTATAAGATACCTTGGTTCCTTTCATGGACAACAGTGTTTAGAAACCAAGATCTGGGCACTACATGTGTTCATTGCAACTACAGGGTCACTGTTTATAGGCCCTTCAATGGACAGAACCGTGAATAGGGGTTGATAGCCATTTATGTATTCCCTTAGTTTTAAATTAACTATTTGCTTCATGTCTAAATTTAACCCACTTTTTAAGTTTCAGTTTTTCTTTTCTTTCAATAAATCAACCCCAATACTTCAAGCTAAAAGAAATATTTCACTTTTCTGAAGTTACATATATCTTTGCTTATAACATTTATTACTTTTTCCTTAGATCACATTAATCTAGTTTTCTACATTCTAGTTGGTGCTGAGCTATAAGAGCTCTGAGAGAAGAACCAACTTTTAGTTATTTTGCATAAAACTTTTTATAATCTTTTGCATGTAGTATCAACAATAGAGCCATCTTTTATCAAAAGTTACATGTTTCAAAATGGGTAATTATTTTGTGTAAATAAATAAATTTTGAAAAATATTTTATATCTTCTAATTAGAATCAGATCATTTAAGAAGAAACAAAATTAGCAAAGCATGTAGAACAGTATTATAATGCTATAGGTATAAAATATATGAATATTTCCCTCTTCCTTTACAAAATTCTCTTCTCACAGAAAGGATTTAATGATCTTCTGGTAATCTAAATTGATTAGTCCCTTCTAAGGAAGCAGCTAGCTTTTTTTTTTTTTTTAAGAAAAGGAAAAATCAAGTTTTTTTGCTTTGCTAGCAAAGGAAAAACACAGAGGACTCATGTCCCAGAGGCTGTGATTCTGCCCATGAACAGGAACAGGGGGCTTTTAAAGAGGTGATTCAAAGGCTACATTCCTGTGTTCTCTGTTGGAGCTGTAATCCACTTGTTAATTTGGGAGATATCATTTCTGAGACCTTCTGGTACCATGCCCCAAAGTCTGGATTGCTTTGTTCCTATGGTGGGTGTGTACTACCCATGGGGAAGAAAGATAATCCTGTTTCCCCTGAGATTAGGGAGGGAGAAGGATTAGGAAGGAGCAGATACAGAGGAAGAGAAGGAAACAGTTCCATTTTAAAAATAAGTTGCAGTGTCAGAGCAGCAAGGGCTCTATTCAAAGTATAAAGTGGACCCGTTACACTTCCCCACTGTCAATTTCTACATTCCATTTCTATGGAAAAATGGGCAACCATATCTCCCAGCTACTTCCTGCTGAAAGGGGGCAAAGTTGGAGGTAGTAACCCAAAGTCCATGTTCTCTAACAGGTGGGGCATGGACAGTTAAGGATATTCGGCATTAGAGCAATTCAGAGGTCTAAAATGGCAGATAGCAGGTGACTATACAAGGCAAACATGGGACAGAGATCATCCTAAGCCAACAATAAACAAGATAGCAAAGCATTATTTTTTTGAAAACAATTAGCACAAAAGCAATTAGTATCTCAGTCAGTCTCTGAAAACCATTAAGATAGTAACTCATATCAGTGGAAAACAGATCAAGTTTATCAATGTAGGAGTTAGGAAGATTTATAGGTCTTTGAGGCTCAAATTAATTCAGGATTTCTTTATGATCATCATTATTATCACACAAGAATCCTTCCTCTATAGCCTCCAGCTTTACTTACTTTTGGTAGGGCTGACACAAGTATAGATCTTAAGTTAACAACAACAAAAAAAAATTTATTCCTTTTAAATGTCCATGTAGGACTGTGCTCAGGGTATACTCTCCTGCCAGGTATTTAAGACCAAATTGGTCAAAACTGACCTTGTTCCTATCTACACTGAAGAGTCAACTGAGATTCCTCAAAGATCACTCTTTGGGACATGTGAGAAGCCTCTTGGCTTCTTTAGCTTTCCTCTACCAGTGGTGCCATCTGTCAGGATGGTCCTGCTGACCATATGTGGCTTTTTTTGGAAGCATCAGGAGCATCTCCCTCTCCAATGATACTCCTCTTTTCAGAAGGTGCAGTGGTTGGTTTTCTGTTCTCTAGGATCCTCTCAATTTCCTTGATCAGCAGATCAGGTGACTCACCAGAGTTGCAGGGCCCATTGAGGGGGTCCCATCATTCTCTGGGTCCTGGTTGACCTTCGCAGGTAAGGGCCAAAATGTTGACTAGGAAGCTGCTAGCTTTTTATCTATCAATTGCTTATTTATATTAGTATGGAATCATGGATTTTTTTATGGGTTATAATCCTATAGAATATTATATTTTATTTATCTTGTCTGTTATATCTATGATATTTTATTTATTGTATCTTAGAAAGTAAAAGCAAAAGCCATTAGGGTTATATTTAAAAAATAAACTTAGGACAGAATCATTCCAATATTATAACATTCACTTTAAAAATAAGTTCATAATATATATTTTGCTTTTTTAATTATGAGAAATAATCAGCAATGATTATTTCTGTCTTTTGAGACTCACTTTCCTCTACAGCATGTTTGATAAGCCATTCGATATCTTTTTTCTTTATGCACGTGTTACTCAGGAACTTAGCTGCATATTATCATGTCATAAACATAGTTTTGAGAGAGGAGTGTGTATGTGATTGTGTGGGAATGTTTGTGTGTATTTGTGCATGTGAGTGCATGTGCATGCAGGAAGAAAATATTTTGGGGTGGATGGTGTGGGGACTGATCCCAGGACCTTGTGCATGTTAAGCACCTGTTCTTCCACTAAGCCACACTCACAACACTGAAAAAAAAATCTTTTATCATAGTTCTAGTTTTCCCTTTCATTATCACTGGATTTTCAAACTGTATCACATAGATCATTTTTCATCCTTAGGCCAACTAGAGATTCATTCAGCATCTATTCAAACATTTTTATTATTTTGTGATTCTAGTTTTGTTTCCTGGCACTAGATCATATGTTATTGCTGATGACAAGTTTAATAAATATCATGGCTCTAAGAAGTGTCAGAAAATGATCAGTTTGTCTTTTCTGCCTCTTCTTCTCAGAAGCAGGGTCATTTGACTCTACCGTAAATCCTTAAGAACTAATTTCACAACACTGTGTATTTACAACAACTGTGGTGCTCAGAATCAAATCCTTCCTACTCCAGCTCTGAATGGTCTAAACCTCTGTCACTGGTTCCCAATCTTCACCTCAGTTTCTGCTTCTAGATTTCATGTTGTTCTCTATCACAGCAAACTGCTACCTAAGTCTAGGACCTGGGTATCTGCCTTCCTGGTATAAGTCAATACCCCAGAGACAAGGAATTTGCTCCCTGGAAATCTTCTCATCAAATCCTGAGACACCTGTATGAATTTTCCAGAATTTCCAGAATCACATATAATATTAAATGTATTCAGACTATTCATTTGATTCAATTTAACTCAACAAAGATTCATTAAGCAACTTCAGTGTAAAGCCCTGCACTTAGGGTATAGGTTTATGAAGGATGAATGAGAAAAAAGAAGACTCTCAAGTAGTTCCTAGTCTTGTTGAGAAGAATGAGGGAAAATGAACTACAACAGCATATATTAAGGACTAGGCATACATATATCTCATGAGAGAAAGAGAGAGAGAGAGAGAGAGAGAGAGAGAGAGAGGCATTCAAAGGAAGGAGGTGTTATCTATCTGGGAGATAAACATGGTAGCCAAAGTTTTCATGTGAAGAAGCTACATGAGCATTATTCTTTAATTTCATCCTTTGGCAATTAGCAGATATGGTAGATTACATTATTAGTTCCAATTTTTCCCTTTGGAATATCTTCTTAGGAGAATTTGCCTCCTCCATTCCTTGTCGCTGGACTCAACCACTAACTTAGTAGCTCACTTTTGCCAATCAGAAATTAGTGAACATAAGTCAAGCACAGTGTGGAATGCGATTTCACATGGAGGTCCTGCTATTGTGCTTTTCACCATCACCATAGGGCTTGTTCAGTTTAATCTGTTGGTCCCAGGAGGGGATTGAGAGACATATGAAGTAAAGATGCCCCAGCTAAGCAACCTTGGTTAGGCCATCTGGGCCTAAATGGATGAATCTGGAGACTCTCATGCTAAGTGAAATAAGCCACAACCCCCAAAATGTAAAGGGCAAATGTTCTCTCTGATACATGGAAGCTAAACCACAATAAAGGGGGTAGAGGAAGAAGAGAAGTTCAGTAGATTGGTCACAGGGGAATGAAGTGAAGGGGGGCAGGTTTAGTAATAGGAAAGACAGTAGAATAAAGCTAACCTTATTTTTCTGTGCATACATATGGAAATACCTAAATGAATCCCACCATCATGTCTACCCACAAGAATGGGGCCCCAATTAGAATGAGATTTATTTCATGCTTGTATAATTTTATCAAAATGGATTCTACTGTCATGTGTAACTTAGAAGAATAAATAAAAAATAAGTAATTAATTCAGTCAATTCTCCAGATAAACATAATAATGACCCAAAGACAAGACCCCATGATAAACATACTAATGGTGTTTATTGGTGGAATGATACAGAAAAGTCCTTATCTATATATTTTTTCTTGGTATTTGTCTGGTCTCTTTTAATGACTTATTCATGAAACTGGAATTTGCAAATTTATTGGTCAAAACTGGCTAAAAAATGAAGGGTGATACCATCAACTAAAATTAACAGAGTATAAAATATACTTTTATATCATGGGGAAAGGTTAGGTCTTTTTGTGTGAGTAGTTTCTCCATATGAAATCCCCAGGGGAAAAAAAATGTCTGTTAAATATAAAACCAAAATTTAATTTAAATAAGGGAGAAAAATAGTCTTTTAGGGATCTATGCCTAACTTTCTTCATTTCCACTAAGAAATGTTTAAATTGTGTCTTCTGATTTTCAGTTTCTTTCCAAATATTAGTATTATTTGGTAATGAGGAAGAACTGTAACTGTATGAGTCTCCTCTGACAGTTCAACCCTTTGTGTTCTCAAAGCACAGATGTAGGTGCTGGGGCAAAGACTGAATGGTTAGGCATGGATGTCAGTTGAGACATTCTAGAAAAGATGCTCACTGGACAACCATGTAGATATGTACCAGGGAATGTTTATTTGTATGTCTGAATCTCCAGGGATGTGTTAGGGTTGGAAACCTTTGGATGTAGTTTATAAGTGAATATTTAAGCCAGAAAAGCAGGCAGCACTGAAATGGAAATGACTAGAATGAGTGCAGGAGAGATCCCAAAATTTGCTCCAATTACCCTTTCCTTCCCCTCCTCCCATCTCCTGTTCTTTTGCTTGGCTCTAAAGGTATCACCATATCTTTCTTCTATTTCTTATAGTATTTTTTTTTAATTAGGGCATTATGGATACACATAAAGGTGAAATTCACTGTGGTGTATTCATAGGTGTGCATAGAAAAGTGTGATCAGATCATTAGTAGCCTCAATTCTTTTAACTGAGCAGCAAACTCGAAGAGTATCAGTGGTTTAAAGAAGCTGGAAGAGGAAGCTCTCCTGTAGTAAATAAAAGGAGTGTTGGCCTACAAGGAAATACAAGCTCTGACTGTTTAAGAGCATGATGGACATACTTGTACAGCCTTTTCTGTTTGTTTTTTTATTTCGGTTTTTAGTTTCTTGCAAACTAAATGGAAACACAAGTAGAAATAAATCATTCTCTCTCCTTAACCTTGACCTGGCCTCAACCACTAAGAGGAATTGCAGTCATTTGGAAGCAGGGGGAGAAAATTCTGCCTTCCTCACTGTTTTTCACTTGCTCTGGTATATGAATCTGTTCAGTGAAAAGTGCACTATCACCTGTAGCCCAGGCTCTCCAGATGAACTCTCCCGGGACAAGTATCTTTGAGAATCCTGTATGTTCTCTGCCTGATCCCCTTGTTCTATCCAGGAGAGAAAGATGAGTTCCTATTAGGCTGGAAACCAACCATCTGCCCCTCTGTCCACCGAGTCATTCCAGATGGATAAACAACCATTCTCATCTGGTCTAGTATCTACTGATTTTATTAATTTAAATTGGGGCAAAGTCACACACAATGAAATGCATAGATTTTTACAATGTATTTTGAAAAAGGTATGCTCCCAAGTATCCCACAATTCTATCCAGATATAGAATATTTTTAACCATTTAGAAAGTTCTCTCTTGCCTAATACACCCCCATAAATAATCAATATTTTGATTTATTTCATCATTAATTATCTCAGACTTGACTAGAAATTCATATAACTGTCTCTGCATCAATACCATTTTAATCAGATTTTTATTGCAAATACCGTATGAACCCAACTTAGAGTAGGAACGTTTATTTTAAGCTCAAGGTTTCAGAGGTTCAACCCCATGGCCAGTTGACTCCATTGACTTTGGGTCCAAGTTAAAACAGAACATCACAGCAGAAGGGTGGCAGAGCAGGAAAACTGCTTGCTTCGTGGTGGCCAGGGAGCAGAATGAAAGCAAGGGGGAGCCAGGGGACAGTATACAATCCCCAAGGACATGACTCCAGCAAGCCACCTCCTCCAGCCACACCAGCCCAGGGTTCCACCCAACACAGTAGTCCTTTAAAATTAGAATGGACT
Source organism: Marmota monax (assembly GCF_021218885.2). Classification (NCBI taxonomy): domain Eukaryota; kingdom Metazoa; phylum Chordata; class Mammalia; order Rodentia; family Sciuridae; genus Marmota; species Marmota monax. The sequence goes on along the minus strand of NW_026695222.1, from coordinate 3,926,904 downwards.
GATGAGGTAACAACTTTTATAACCTAATTATTTTACTTACCTCTGAAATTTCCTGCATTGACACAGGAGCTTTGGGGGACACTTCATATCCAAACCATAGCAATTATATACTCTTTTATACACAACAATTATGAGATTCATTCACATTGTCATGAACAGCAATACCTTGTTCATTTTTATTGACAAGTAGTGTACTACCATATGACTATAATACCTTTACCCATTCTCCTATTAATAGGCATTTCGCTTGATTCATATTGGGGTCTACTATGAATAAAACCTCTGTGAACAATTATGTACAAGTCTCGTTGTGGACATACATTAATTCTCTTGGAATTTCTAGGTAGGATAGTTGTGTGTATAACTCCTTAACAAATTACCAAATCTTTTCCCAAAATGCACCATTTTACCCTCCAACTAACAAAGATAGGATTTTTGGTGGTTCTGTATCATTGCCAACATTGTTGTCAGTTATTTTGATTTTATATTCTAGTGGATGTGTACGCAATTCTCAGTGACCTAAGTTTATGTGTCAGTAATCTTCAGAAGAGCTTTCAGAAATAGTATTTCATAAATTATTGCATATTCAAAACAGGTTGTACCCCTACTCTGGAGTGGCAGTTTGAGTTTTTCTATTGATGACAGCACTAAGATTGATGGGTGGCAAAGAAATCATGCTACTAACGAAGGGGGATGATCTGAGTAGCAAATGGGCACAGAGCTTGGTGAGTGCCACACTGAGCAACCCAAAGGAGTCGTCTTGCTGTTCATAAGACAGGGCTGCCATTCTTTACAGATGGCATCCTGGGCTGGTATGGTTCCAATTGTTAACTCCCCCGCTTTTCAGCAGTGCTAAGGATTGAACCCGTAGCTCCACTCATACCAAGCAAGCATTCTACTGCTGAACTACATGCTCAGCTTTCACCATCCTCTTTATAATGTGAACTCAAAGCCCCTCCCAGCAAGAGATGGGGATTTTGTGGCTTATCTTAGCCACCTTAGCAGAGGTGACCAACTGCCAAAAGCTCAAGGCCAGGTGACAAAAGCTCAAAAGGCCTTGAACATTCCCCTCTTCTCTTTCTCTCTCTCACCTCTACCATTTGAACAAACCTAAGCCGTCTGCTTACCCCAGCTGCACTATTTCTAATCAATACCTACCCCAGTTCTCAGAAATAGGAATGAAGCCATCCTTGAAAATTCCAGCCTTTTGCTGACCTCCATGATGACCACAAACAGGAGTAGCCCAAGATCAACAAATCAGTAGATTTATCAGCAGTAAGAAAAGGCGATTGCTTTAAGCCAAGTGTTAATAAACCATGGCCTGTGGGCCAAATTTGCCCTGCTGCTTGTTTTTGTGAGCAAAGGTTTTGTTTTTTGCTACCAGGGAATGAATCCAGGGTGCTTAATCACTGAGCCACATCTCCAGCTGTTTTTATTCTTTTTTTTTTTTAAGAGATTCCTTTTTTTAAATGGACCTTTATTTTGTTCATTTATTTATATGCAGTGCTGAGATTTGAACCCAGTGCCTCACACATGCCAGGCAAGCGCTCTACCCCAGCTCCTGTTTTTATTTTTTTATTTTGAGACAGGTTCTTATCAGATTTCTTAGAGCCTTGCTAAGTTGCTGAGGCTGGCCTTGAACTTGCAGTCGTACTTCAGCCCCTAAGTTGCTAGGATTGTAGGTATGCACCACCGCTACTAGCATGAGCAAAGTCGTAAAGGAACCCAGCTGTCCCAGTCTGTTCTTCCCACTATGACAAAATACCATAGACTGGGTGACTTAAACTGACATGTCTTTCTCACAGTTCTGGAGGCTAAGAAGTCCAAGATCAAGGTCCTGGCAGATTCGATGTCTGTTGAAAGTTGGTCTCTTCTTCAAAGATAGCTTCTGGTTACTGCATCCTCAGGTAGCAGAAGAGGTAAATGCAGTATTCTCAAATTATCAAAGTGACAGAAGAGTGTAGGGGAGAATATGCTCACTCTAATCCTTTTGTAACAACATTAATCCCATCCATGAATGTGGAGTCTGCATGGTGTAATCATTTTCTTAAACCTCCACCTGTTAATACTATTGCACTAGGAATTAAATCTCAACAGAAATGTTGGAAAGGCCCAAACATTCAAACCATAGCAACAGCCAAACTCCTTTGTTTACATTTTGATTATGTCTCCTTTCTTGCTACAATGACAGTGAGTAGTTGTAACTTATTGTCTGACCTGAGAAGCCTAAAATATTCACTACCTGGCCTACAAAAGAGCTTTTTCTTACTCTACTTTTTAAACCATTGAGCTTTGGGATGGTTTGTTATTCATCAATACCTAACTGATACATATGATAAATGTCAGTCAGATAAATACTGAGAGGATTTTAAATAGTTTGCATTAAAATAGAAATTATTTTTTGTTTCATTTCTTATATAGAATTGATGGCCTCAAATTTAGCCATACACAAGACAGAGAGAACTCCTACTCTTACTGACCTTACAATTTAATGGGGAAACAAATTTAAAAAGATTTAGGGGGCAGGCGTGATGGCACATCTCTGTAATCCCAGCAGCTCAGGAGGTGGAGGCAGGAGGATCATGAGTTCAAAGCCAGCCTCAGTAATTTAGCAAGGCACTAAGCAACTCAGTGAGACCCTGTCTCTAATAAAATACAAAATAGGGATAGGGATGTGGCTCACTGGTCGAGTACCCCCGAGTTCAATCCTCAGTACCTGCCCCCACACACAAAAAGAGATTTAAAAAATAGTTAAATAGGTACATGGATTCTTAGAGAGACCAGGTGACTTAGTCATCCATGGACAATGTCACATAGAAGCTGATATGAAAAACAGATGCCGTAGGCACAGAGGATCCTGATCTGCATGAAGGTGGCAAGAGGATTATCTTATCACAGAAGAGAGTATATGAATCTTTCTCAGGGAGCTTGCTAATTCAATGAAAGGATTCTGCATCCCATCATGGTGAAAGTTACACAACGCAATATGAGTCCTAAAACTCATAAAACTATGTATCAAAATAAGAGTCGGTTTCACCATATATTAATTCAAAAAATCTCCACCATTTTATTGCCAGTATGGGCAATAAAATGACTTAGAATTTAACAAAGAAGTGTAGTACTTCATTATCACAGATGAAAGGTCATAACAAGCTTACTTTCCCCGATTACCTTTTTAACTTCTAGAGGAATATTTAGCAAATTCGGAATTCAGTGTGAAGCTTTCACAGCCCTAAAACAATCACTCCTATCCAGTCTACTAAGAGAAATCAAAAAGTTTCATGACAACATTAAGTGTTCCTTGTGTCTATATGTGGACTGCACATGAGCCATATGAGGCTACGATGTATACCAGCTATCTAACTTTCTCAGGAACATTCTAGATACTGTCCTTTCTTCTAATTTGGAGCACCACCACCTTCTTTGGCCCCAGAAATATACACAGATTTTTCAGAAGGTCATTTATTCTGTCCAAGTTGATATTCTTGGGTCCTACTTTCTGGGCCATTTTCATATTCCATTGACCAAAGACAAAATATTCATGTCTGATAAAGTCTTTGTTTACGCTCCCCAGTTCAATTCCTGATAAAAATGTTTTGTTTTGTTTTTTTTTTAAACCAAGTTCTTTGTTTTCAGCATACAAAAAAAAAAAAATCTCTACTTCCTTTCTATAAGCAGGGTATGTTGCCCACATGTAATGGTGAGTACTTTGATTGGCCAAGGTTTGAACTTTAATCCAGAGTTCTACAAATAGGCTGTGAGGTTGCTAAAGACAATCCTTTGGTGTCAGAAGAAAATATGAGAAGTGATGAATAGTTAACATATGCATTGGTCTTGACTCCTTCCCTTGACTTACATGTCAGATGATCAGAATCATATGTTATACATATGCTGACAGAAGTTCAGGTATCTTGCATGCTTACCCAACTTACCCAGAGGAAATATTTAGCAAATTCAGAAAAATCCTTCACTGAATTTCACTATTATTTACATATTTCCTATGCTTGATATGTCTCTCCTAGAAAATACATACCATTGGGATATTGGGAATGTTGCCCCTACTGGGCTTATGTGTGTCAGGATATATATCAGTTTATAGGTGCCAGTACAGGTAGTTTTGTAGATGATCTTGTTACAGTCAAATAAAGCCATCTAAAATGGACAAGTGACTTAAATGGTTTCCTTTCAGAGAAACTTGAAGTCACAGCAAACAGAAGCCATCCAAAAGACCCCGTATATATACGTATGTTATACCAGTACCAGTAGCCTACCTATGTTAATGAGTAGGACCCGAGACCGATATATTTAAGATAAAGAACTTTCTATAAAGGACAGTATGAAGACAATGTAGATGAAGTGATTGCTGGAAGTTACCAGAAGGGAGTGGTGGAGTGGTTCAATTCTCATTAAAGAAAGGAATATTAAGCAAAATAAATAAATAAATAAATAAATAGCTCTTCTTAATGAAATTCTCTCAGGTTGGCATGCAAGTCACAATATTCAGATTGGTTCAGTCCTTTGTTACCCTGAAATCATTTGAATCCTGCAATGCATTTACTGTTCTGATAATTTAAATGGGTTTATGTTTTCTTTCTTCTGGAATATTATTAACTTCTGGAGTGGCACAGGAATATTTTGAATATCCATGCTTCTCAAACTAAGACCATGCAAATCAAAAGGGATCCTGATAAGAATCAGATTCTCACTAAGCAGCTGTGGAGCAGAGCCTGAGAACATATGTTTCTAGCAACCTATGGGGTGATACCAATGCTGCTGGTCCATGGACCACACTTTGAGTAGCACTGGTCTAGCACTAGATGGGTATGTTTATCAGAATAAGAGCATATCATAATTGTTAATTATGGGTTCTCAATTATAAAGATTATTCCTGTGACTGACTTCTCTAAGGACATTCCCTATTTTAGTGAAGTTGCTTCACTGTCTCTTTTCTTTCTTCAAGAGGGCAGGAAAAAGAACTAGAGAAGGAACCATGTGGAAGAATAACACATTCCTCCCTAGCCCACTGCAAAGTGGCTGCTAGGTAACTTGAAATATAAATATAATAACTCTTCCAAATGGCAATATGCTAATGAATTATCATCAGCAAACTAAATTACAGGCATAAAAAAGCTTTCTTGGAAAAGTACTGTTGAAGAAATTTCAGCATACATAATTGTTCTTCCTTTTATACCTTACTTATTTTGCAAGACACAGTTAAATCCTCTCCACTCTTATGGGCCCTGTTCATATCTATAATACACCTTGCCCTACCGATTTAAAAATATAATCCTTTACTGAATTTCACTATCATTTACATATTTCCTATGCTTGATATGTCTCTCCTAGAAAATTTTAATCTTAGAAGGTCAGGGACAGTAATAATAACAACTACATCAATTAACATAAATTAAACATTTACTCTGTGTCAGACACTAAGCATAGATTTTATATACATTACTTCATTCCGTACTCTCAACAACTCTATTGACCTTATATTACAGATGATAAAAGTGAGATTTATAGAGAATAACTTACCAAAGGCATTGGTGATGATACAAGTTGCCACACAATATTCATTTCCTTTTGTGTGATAGAACCACAATTCCACTGGGGGGCAGCAATGCAGCCAGCTAAAGGATGACCCTTCCCAACCTCCCTTGAAACTAGGTGGGGTCAGGAGACTAGAGAGTAGCCACTGCTATGTAAATAGAAGTGTGTTATATAAGTTGATGCAAAAAAAAAAAAAAAAAAAAGGGAGCTTAGACTGCAAGGAGAGAAGGTTTTATGAGAAAAGCACTTACCATGCTCCTGACTTCCTCTTTCTTTCATGTTTTTCAAGGTTGACTTAATGGCTTTAAACTCCAGCAGTCATCTTGGACCACAAGGTGACCTTGAGGATGAAGGCCATATATCAGCACTGTGAAGTCAAAAAAATAGGAAGAGCCTGGGTCCCTGATGACCTTGAATCTGCACTTCCAGTCTAGAACTACTAGCTCCAGACTTCTATCACATGAAAAAGAAAGGAGCATCTATTATTCCAGCCATTTTGGATTTTCTTTCATTCTCAGCTGGCCTTACCTTAAATAAAATATATCTCACAACTGATAAGAGGTATTGCCTAGATTCAGTCTGAGGCAATTATTATCATCTTCCTACTTATAGTGCCTAATCTCATCCTATGCACATAATATGTTCTGCTCAGTTTCACCACAAGAATGAATCCTATATACTTTTTGTACCAAAATAATTCTTTCTAGGATTTTCTTGCATGATTTACTAATGGCATCTCCCTAAACAATTTGAAAATGTGGTAAAGACATCTCTTGAATATTGCAGATGTTTTCCAAGATCTCCTTTTATTTTCTGTTTTATTTTATTTGCCTTTTCTCCACATTTTTCTCATTTGCAATACACACATCTGAGGTTGCCATTATCATTTTTGCATTAATTTTTCTAATAATTATTAAACATATACCTCCTGGATGCTAGGAACTGGTCTAGAGGCTAGGGATAGAAGAGTGAACAAAATGGATAGTATCCCTTATTTATGGCATTTATATTCTTCAGGAGTGAGGGGGCAAGATATGAAGAGGATAAACAATAAACAGGTAAATAATGTTTTACGAAGAAAATTAAAACAGAATAAAGAAGATGGTGTTTCCTATGTACAAATATGAATACACCATAGTGAATCTCTACATCATGTACATCCACAAGACTAGGATGCTAATTAGAATAAGACTTACTTTATGTTTATATAAATATGTCAAAATATACTGTATTACCATGTATAACTAAAAACAAAACAAAAATGTTTTTAAAAATTGAGCACCACTCAAAAAGAGAAAAAAGAAAAAGAAAACTTTCCTGAGGACTTCTCAGACCATATGTTGTCCCAGGGTCCCAACTGAACACTAACTGACTTACTTTTTATTTTATTTTCCTTTGGCTCTGCTATCATGTCATTCCATCAGTAGTCCAATGTCTTCTTTCCTCAAATATGATTTTAAACCAATTTAGAGAAGAGAATGCAAATAGGTGGGTAATAGTGTCTGTGTGTGTGTGTGTGTGTGTATGTAAGCTTAGATCCATCCTCCAGATATGTATGTACATCTAAGACAGGAATCTGATATTTATTTAGTCCAAAGATAGAAAAGTAAAGTAGACATGGAAAGAGAAGTTGGAGTTTTGTAAGCAGTAAAAAGAACAATAATAAGGCAGCTGCTAATGTTCTCTCACAAGGACAGGAAAATACCCCTTAATATTTAAAAATATGATCTTACAGCATTTTCCATTTTGATTTCATTTTTCTTATCTACTGAATTAATGAGAATCTGGATGATCTCTAAGTTAAGCATATTCTGGAAACGAGAAGTCCAGAGTTAGTAGTCCTTGGCTTTGTTCTAGGTCTGAAATCCATCTGCCTAGCACAAACCAAAAGAAACAACTTTCTTATTATCATTCACAGGATGCCGCTCAGAAGCCTAAGGTGATTGGTATTATTTGCAACTGGAATTAAAATTAATAACATCTCACCTCCAACATGAAAGCACACATACTTTTAGGACAGTATTGTCTCCACAGAAAACTATAAATTTAATTTTGAGTGTTGTTATGTTAGAAAAGTTTACGATGCCATCACAATTGACAGGGGTCCATGAGAGTCAACTGGTCCCGTGTCTGTGGATACAACAAAACACAAATTGAAATATCAGGAAAAAACTGCATTTTTAAAAAATATATTTTATTTATTTATTTTTATGTGGTGCTGAGTATCTAACCCAGAGCCTCGCACTTGCTAGGCGAGTGCTCTACCACTGAGCCACAACCCCAGCCCAAAATTGCATCCTTACTGAATATGTACAGCCTTTTTTGTCATTATGCCTTAAGCAATATAGTATAACAACTGTTTTTATAAAATTTACATTGTACTAAATATTATAAGTAATCTAGAGGTGATTGAAATTTTGTAAACAGAACTGAATGCAGATTAGGTGCAAATTCATTTTAAATAAGGAACATGAACATCCATGAATTTTGGCATCCCTGGGGATCCTGGAACCAATTCCCTTGAGATTCTGAGGAACAATTGTACTAGGTCCTTGAACAGTGATCTAGGTTCACAGTATCCAATCACAACTGATGATGCAGATATTTTGCTATTCTTGATGAATGATAAAATCAGAAACAAACATATTATTAGTCTTTTTATGTTATTTTGGCCAGAACTTCCTAGAAGCACAGCCTGAGACAGAGATTTCAGATTAGACAAAGAGCACTAGGGAGGAAAGATGTGAAGGAACAGGTGAAAACCGGAGGAAAAAGATAGAAGCAGCACATGTTCTCAGCTGGAGACTGGCTGCAGCCTGATCCCACAGGGACTTCTGGATCCTGGACTCTGCCAGTCTCACCTAGTCTTTTGTATCTGAGTCTTTCAGTCATTGGGTGCAGGATGCCCCTCCCCCACGTGCCCCAAAGAAGGGTCCTAACCCACTGTAGATAGCAGCTCCCATTAGCTGCTGCATGTCTATGCAAAATAAGGCAGATGTGCATCATTAGCAAACAATATTTATAGGACCTGGGATCTGGTGCCCTGGCCTGTGTGTGCACCTGCTTTGCTAGTGAAGATCCAAAAGCACTCCACACAGTTCTCCTTTCCCTTTTTCTTCCAGGAAAACCTTCTCATTACCTTCCTTTCTAGCATTCCCTCATAATGTCCTCCTTTTCCTATAGATGAGCTTCATCCCAAGCTCATCTTTGTCTAAGTCTTGAGAGAACGGACAATTGCTTTATCCTTTCAATATCTGACCCAACTTGTGAATAAGTGATGGCTTATCAGAAGAGAATTGACCTTGGAATGTTGTAATCAAACATCATTCAAAATAATACCTTGAGCCTGACTCATGTGCTGTACAAATCACAACCAGGATTTCCCCCCGCCCCTTTTTTTTTCTTCTATGAATAACGGGAAGAACTTTCATATTTATCTTTCTGTTTCTAGCATCTGACATGATTTGTTGCCTGGAGGAGACATCCAATAAATGCTAATGAATAATGATGAATGAATATTGGGGATGGCTGTGAAGATATAAATGTTCAAAAGATTCAAAAGATTAAAAGTTCACAGGAGCTAGGCAAGCAATATAAACCTATCAAAGGGGTTGTGGTCAACTGGAGAGTCCATATAACATATTATAGGAGCAGTAGCCTTTCAGTCTTACCAGAAAATTCACTCTGGGTGAGAATGCCAGCCTTGATGAGATTTCTTTTTTTTTTTTTCAAGAACATCTATAAGTTCAAAGTTGCATCTCAAATTTCCTTATTTTTAGATGTTGACAGGTAACCTGAAAAACAGCTACTAAAATGATAGGAGCCAACTACACATTTATTAGCTGAATTTCACTTGGGAACTTTTAGTTTGTGTCCACTGCTATGAAATATTTCCTGATTGATAATTATACTTTTTTTTTTCCTGTTCAAGGGCAACTAAAATGTGAGAGAACAAGAGAGAAATGGTATTATTTTATCTGACTTTGTTCCCTTCCAAAATCTCCTACTATCAGAGGTAACTCAACCAAGAGTACAGTTTGGTTTTCCATATAAAATTTTGCTGAATCTTTTCCTGCCCTTAGGATTGCTTCCTATTCCACTTTCTTTGCTCTGATGTATGTGTTAGGGGTTATTATTCCCAAGGCTTTAATTCTTCAGTTTCCTTGTTTTCCTAACACCGGGAATTCTTAGCCACTTTTCTGTAAACCTTGAGAAGATATAGGCTGTGTTTCAAACAAGGTCTATGAACACCTGGAAATTACTTTGAAAAATGGTGTGTATATGTTTATGTGCCTTTTAAGTGGAGAAGTTTGTATTTTGGTCAGATTCTAAAAGGAGCATCCCCTTGTCCTGGTTTATTTTATCTGCTTTTGAAGTCTCATTTAAATGTGCTTGTAACCTTCAGCGATGCCTTAGAATTTTCTCCTCCTTCTCCTCCTCCTCCTCCTCCTCCTCCTCCTCTTCTTCTTCGAGTTTGGTATTGTATTTTGTTTCATTTTTTTTTCTGTGAATTTTTACCACCTTTAAAATGAAACACAGATTCTTATTCTGAACAAGAAAAGCCATGCAGAAGGCATCACAATATCTGATCTCAAATTATACTACAGAGCCTTAGTAATAAAAATAGCATGGTACCAGCATCAAAATAGACATGAATAGAAAACAGAGGCAAACCCAAATACTTACAGCAATCTGATACTTGATAAAAATGCCAAAAATGTATGTTGGAGAAAAGACAAACTTTTTAACAAATGGTGCTGGGAAAACTGGATATCCATATGTAGAAAAATGAAAATAGATTTCTATCTTTTATCCTGCATAAAAGTAAATCAAAATTAATCAAACACTAAGAAATTAGACCAGAAACCTTGAAACTGCTACAAGAAAACATAACATCAATACTCCATCATATATGTGCAGGCGCTGACTTCCTCAACAAGACACTAAAGCCCACTGAAGCTCAAGAAATAAAACCAAGAATCAGTAAATGGGATGTAATCAAATTAATAAGCTTCTGTACATCAAAGGAAATGATTAAGAGTGTGAAGAGAGAGCCCATAGAATTGGAGAAAAATATTTGCCAGCCACTCCTCTGATAGGGGATTAATATTCAGAATATATAAAAGACCTCAAAAATCTCAACTCCCAAAATACAAATAACCCAATGAATAAATGAGCCAAAGAAATAAATAGAAATCTCTCAAAACAGAAAATACAGATGGTCAACAAATACACGAAAAAAAAAAAGTTCAACATCTCTAGCAATGAGGGAAATTCAAATAAAAACTACACTAATATTTTATGTCACCCCATCTCAGAATGTCAATTATCAAGAACACAATAATAAATGCTGGCGAGAGTGTGGGGAAAAAGGTCTTCTCATACATTGCTGATGTGACTTCAGATTAGTACAACCACAATGGAAAAACAACAAGAATGGAACCACCATATGACCTAAATACCCCACTCCTCAGTATTTATCCAAAAGAACTAAAATCAGCATACTGTAGCAATATAGTCACTTCAATGTTTATAGCAGTACAATTAACAACAGCCACATTATGGAATCAATTCAGATGCCCATCAATGAATTAATGGATCAAGAAAATATGGTATATATGTGAAATGGAGGTTTACTCAGCCATAAAGATGAATGAAATAATGGCATTTGCTGGTAAATGAATGAAAAAGAAAATCATGCTAAGTGAAATAAGCAGACTCAGAAAACCAAGAGCCAAATGTTTTCTCTCATATGTAAAGCTAGAGAAAAATAAGGGAAAGAAGGTAGCAGGGGAGATCAGATATCACCAACATATAGGGTAGATCAGTAGAGTGGAAGGAGAGAATGAGAGGGAGGAAGAAGGGAAAGGGGTAGAAATCTGGAATTCATTTAACAATAGCTTGCTAATGCATATATAAATGTACCAAAGAAAATTTCATATATATATATATTTTTCACATATATATATATATATAAAATATCAATCAAAAAATAAATATATTATGGAGTGAATGGAAGATCAATAGAGGAGAAGAAAGAATAGTGGGAGGAAGGAAGTAAAAGGAGGAAAATAGGGATTGAAATCAAATTCCTTGCATGTATTAGTTTGTCAAAATGAACCCAAATGCTATGTATAATGTTAATACTTTAATAAAAAATAAAATGCAGATTCTTTAGCATATATGATACAATACCATGCCTTGTGTTCTGTTTTCCAGCAATTATAACTACTCACAGTTCACTCATACTTCTACATTTGTGTCACCAGCATCTTCTCCCAATGTCTGACACATATGCCCATGAATAACCAATATTTATCATCAGGTTGCATTTTGTCCAAAGCTGACCCCATAACTCGAACTTGAATACAATTTTTTTTTTAATATGGGGTTGATGCCAGGCATCACTAGTAGTCAAAGGGGAAGTTTACAGAGAATAGGAGAAATCTAGTAAAGGGAGTACTGTCAAATCAGTTACTTCCCTCTCCTGCTGAAAAACTCCAAGAGACAGCGTAGCACAAGTTCACAGTTCTCTCAACTGGAGTATTTATCCACCAACTCCTTGGTGTCACTGGTTCAAGGCTTCACCTGGGGAGACATAAGGCAGCAATTGGGTTTGTTCCAAAGTCAGAAAAGTCCTCAGGTGGTTGATCTTAAACATTCCTAGCAAATTGCCTATAGTATAGAAGTGAGTGTTTTAGTCAGCTTTCTCACTGCTATGACTAAAGGACCCAATCAGGACAATTTCAGGGAAGAAAAGTTTACTAGAGGGCTCACTGTTTCAGAGGTCTCAGTCCATAGAAGGCTGGAGCTCCATTCTTTGGGGCTCAAGGTGAGGCAGGACATCATGGCGGAAGTGTGTAGCAGAGGGAAGTAGCTCACTTGATGATCAGAAAGCAGAGAGAGGGGTCACCACTTGCTAGATGCAAATATATACCCCATAGCCACGCCCCCAATGAATGCCTTCTCCAGCCATACCCCAGTTGCCTCCAGCTAACACCCAGTTAATCTCATCACGTATCCATTCACTGATTAGGTTAAGGCTATAACTCAATCATTTCTCCTCCAAACCTTGCATCGTCTCACATGTGAGCTTTTGGGGGACACCACATCTAAGCCGTAACAGTGAGCCAAGAAAGAATATGGGCAGGGCAATGCCCATTTCATTGTAAAATCCCAAATGTACAGATTATTGGGGAAACATACCCAATTAAAAAAGGTTTAAAGAAAGTTCTCAAAAGGCCTCTTTTTCTCACTTGAGTTATTTACGTTTCCTGTGTGTCCTCATAGGGCCCTGAAATATCCTCCATAAACATTGTAACTACATAACTGAGAACATATTTGTTAAGTAGATGCCATGAGCCAGGTGTCGTCCTGAGCAATGTGGATAGAGCAGTGGATAAAGTCAGGGATCCAATGATGGATTACAGGTGTGATGAGTATCACACAATTTAGCAAGTAGGTCTCTTGCCTGCACCAACACCAAACAACATCATTTATATTTTAATTCTTAGCCATTTCACATTGTTTGGCACAGAGTGGGTATTCTGCGAAAGTTTACCAAAGATCTGTGAGTAAGTAAAGTATATTCCTAAGGATTTATATGGAAACCATGAGCATTGGGCACTTTTCCAAGTTAATTGGCTATTTGAACTTAACCTGGAAGGAGAGATCTGGGAAATGACTGCTCTTGGCTGAGGGCATTGGAGTAAGTAGTAATCCCTGCCTGGCTCTGACTCAGATAGAGTACTCTGTATACTTCCTAATAGCATGTCCCTTTTCAGTAAACTTGAAGCAAGCCAACTTTATGGCCAGAATCACTGCAATTGATCAGATGTAATTAAAAACAGGCCTAAGAGGCAGCCTTTTAATCCCGGAAAAAAATTCCCAGTGCAAACCTTTAAGGCTCTCTACCCAAGTGAGGCAAAATCAGAACAGAATGAATCACTTCCTGACCTTTTGTTGAAATCAAGGACAGCATAATGTGCAAAGCATTTTATTTATCATTTTATCTTGACATAATTGAATTTTTCTTAAGGAATACAGCCAGGAATTTTTGTTAAGATCAAAAAGTCTAAAGAGATGTTTTCAGATTCAAAAACTGAATTTCTTGCATGTTTGTCTAGAAAACTTACTAGGAGTCACAATTTCAAAGACATTAAAGAAGAAGGGAAACTTCCATTATTCAGCAAATCTGACTGTGGTGTTTCCACCATTAGTCAAGTCTCTGGAAATGCCTTGTTATGCAAATTAACTTGATTCACTGCTGTGAGCAAGTGAGCCACCTATTGGTCATCATTCACAATTACACCAGGATCTTGGGCTCTTTCAATGTGGACTCCTGCCAGCACATGCTGCAGAGCAGTAGTTATTAAACTCAAAGTTACCTGGAGATCCAATAAAACACACACACACACACACACACACGGGAATAGGTTACTTGAAGAAGGACGAGATCTGAAGCTTTGTACTTTTTTCTCTTTTTTTTAAATATAGTTTTTAGTTTTCAGTGGACCTTTTATTTATTTATTTATTTATTTATTTATTTATTTATTTATTTATTTATTTATTTATATGTGGTGCTGAGAATCAAACCCAGTGCCTCACACAAGCTAGGCAAATGCTCCACCACTGAGCTACAATCCCAATCCTGGTACTTTGTACTTTGACTAAGTTCTGACACCCACTGAAGTTTAACAATCACAACTATTGATCATGCATAAGAAATGTTCTCATTTGAAGCAATTATTTTATGCAGATTATCTATTAAAAAAATACTAAAATCTATGTGACTCCCAAAGTTAATAAAAAGACATTAATAAAATAAAATAAAAAGTATATACATTTGCCTACCCTCATCTGCAGTTTCACTTTCCTCTGTTTCAATTACTGAAAATCACTTGCTGCTTGAAAGTATTAAATGAGAAATTCCAGAAAAAAGCAATTCATAAGTTTTAAACCTCATCTATTCTAACTAGTGTGATGAAATCTTGCATCATCTTGATCTGTCCTGTCTGGAATGTGAAACATTGTGGTCCAGTGTATCCACATTATATATACTGCCTGCCCATTAATCTTTAGTAGCTGTGTCAGTTATCATTTTGACTGTTGCAGCATCAAGGTTCTTGAGTTCAAGTAACCCTTTTTGAGAGAGAGGCCATATTCAAATAACTTTTATTAAATTATGCTGCTACAAATGTTCTATTTTAAGTTATTTTTGTTAATATCTTACTATGCCTAATTTATAAATTAAACTTCATAACAAGTATGTATGCATAGGAAAAACACTAGAAAGTTTGGTACTATCGGTGGTTTCAGGAAGCCACTGGAGATCCTGGAATGTACCCCCTGAGAATAAGAGGGGACCCATGTATTGCAAAAACAAATGGAAATTATTTAAGTACTACTCTGATGAATAAATAATATTCCATTTTGTTTTAATGCTTAAATAGTGTAACAAATGCTCATGGGAAACCTGAAAATTATTCCCAGAATTGTGGTTTATCAAATATTGATCTAGACTATCATTTCTATGAAGTTCAAGAATAGGAAACAGTAACATATGGTGATAAAAAGAACACAGGTTACTTATTGACTAAAATGAAGTGTAAGAGAATTTTTTAAGAGGTTGCAAGTGTTCCATTTGGGTGATGTTAAAACTATCAAAACATTAAATTTTATACTTAAGAGCTATATATTGCTCTGGATATCAGTCTTACCTTAATAAATAAAAGTGAACAAATACAGGATTTTGAATCAAGTGAAATAGTCATATAGCCTGATTCATTTCTTAGAAATCCTGAAAGAAATCTCTAAATTGTCCTTTGCACTGTTTTTCAACACAGACATATGTGCTTAAGTGTGGGGTTGTGCATACTCAAATGTATCACAGGCATGCTAGTAACCTGAAGCCAAAAAAGATCTTCCAAAAAATAAATGTGGAGAGAAACTTGAATATTTGGGGGGGGGGGATTAAAATTAGAATTATTAATCCAAGATTTAAATCCTATTTCTTGAACCTAGAGAGTCTGAATATCTAAACCCTCAGATGCTCAAGTCTCATCCTCCCAAGAGTCAGAAGACAAGTTCTTTATTCCTAGTTAAAGCTAAGATACATTACTTAGGTTTAGAAGGAATGTTCTGCAAAAACTAGAGGTGGGCTGGACATAGAGGCAAATACCTGTAGTCTCAGCTTCTAGGGAGGCCAAGGCAGGAGGATCACAAATTCAAGTTGAACCTGGGCAACTTTAGTGAGACCCTGTCTCAAAATAAAAAATAAAAAGGGATGAGATGCTGCTAAGTGGTAGAGCACCTCTAGGTTCTAACCCCAGTACTGGGGTGGGGGAGGGGAGACTAAGCGGTAGAAAGAGGGGTAAAAACCAGTGAGTTCCCAGGTTTCAGGTAGAGGTCCAAATGGGCCAGCAACATCTTACTGCTGATGAGAGCATGACATACCTGGGAAAGGGCAGGGTGGATAGATGGAGAGGTGAGGGGATTGTGGCACTAGAATTAAAGTCATGGTTTATCACCAAAGTGGCTCCTTGAGTTTCTCAAAAAGCTTCGCCAGACCCAAATCAAAGGCAGTTGCTATTCCATTGATGATAAATCAGATGACATCCAAGGACTAAGCAGATGTCCATGTATTGGATTTTGTTCCTATCTGGATAAATATCTTCTATTAAGAGAAAACACAGATATCAAAGATGCATATGTCACCAGTAGAGATGACAGGAAATATGCCACCAGTTTCAGTGAGCCATGTCTGGTAACTTCAGTGATTGACAACCCTGCCCGCGTTGTAATTTTATGAGATATTTCAACAAATAAATATCTCTGCCTGAGCCCCTCTCAAGGAGCTTCTGATAGAATAGGTCTATGAGGGAACTGAGCAATTCTAGTACACAGCTAGGGTGAATGTAGAGCAGGGTTTTCCAAAGACCAGCAGATCGAATCCCAGAGAATTTTTTTTTTTTAATGAAATATTTCAAACCTACTCTAGATATTCAGAAACGTGAGATGCGCCTCAGATATCCTTGTATCCACAAGCTCTCTAGGTGATTTCTAGGGCATGAAATTAAAGCCAGATTTAAAGATAGGTAGTCAGTGTAGCTAGGTAAATCAGGTCTGATATGGAGTCTAATAAAGAAAATGGAGTCCATAAAGAAATTGGAGTCCATCTGAGCCTGGGAAATCAGAACTACACCTGGGAAATTGAAATGTTAATGTCCCCCCAAGTCCCTGGCCAATTCTAAAGAACTGTTAATGAAGTAGCTCCCAGCAAATAGGGAGGTGCTAATCAAATCACCCTAGGCCTTTCCTGCCCCATCACTCCCTCCCCCCACCCCACTGGCCCACCTGTTTTCCACCTTTTGGTCTTCCCCCCTGCATCCCCCACCACATGCAGTAGAGAGGGAAATAAGCAAGACAAAGGACAGAAATGTAGGAGGACCAAAGAAGACCTTAGATATAAAAGGCATAAGACCTCCCCATCCTTAGACCCCCTTCTTCCTGGGGTGGGGGAGTCTTCTCTGCTATCCTTTAATAAAGACTTTTACTTTCCTCTACACTTGCCTCAGGGTGCTTCTCTGGTGTTACACTTCAGCATTCAGGAAGCAAGGGCTCATCAAGGTAACCGGGTGGTATCAATATTATTTGCCCATTGAATTAAAAATTTCCTTTTGGGATATTTCAGGACACCATACTCTTTGATTCAGTTTAGAATCCCTGGTTTTTCAGTCATTCATCTTTTTATATCACGGCCTTGACTTTGATCCTCAGCAGAAGTGGATTTCTTATCATGAATTGTATTGGAATATTTCCATGTTCTGTAATTCTCCCTCCATTTCTTGAATCCTCTGCCTCAAGAAGTTTTCATCCCTTCTTCAGCTGATGGCTTTGGCTCTTTATTTTCTTGTGCATTCTCTTCCTGAATCTGCTTCTTTTTACATGGACTGTCTTTCTGTTTGTTCTTTTGTATCCCATCTTTGTTCTGCAAGGTTTTACACTCATTTTCCAGAAGAGTTTGGCTGAACGCAGTGAGCAAATCTTTCTCTCTTTATTTGTTCTTCCAGCTCATGCCTGGCTGACACCTCATCATTCAGTTTGGATGGGAAATGGCCTCAATCTTTTCCAGCTATTGCTAACGAAGATTATATCCAGGAGATATATATCGTCTGTCATCTCTGATTTATTTTATCTTCTCACTCTGGTGATTTGACAGTTATTTCAGCTACCCAATGTAATTATTCAAAACTTCAAAGTTGTTTGCTTTGTAAATCACAGTTTCCTCTAGGTCTTTCTGAATTTTATAATGAATTGTAATTTGATTTCTTCTCCCAACTATGTGTTCCCCTCATCCCAGGTCTCTACTCTGTAGTAAGTGCTCCATGCTCTCCTTAAGTCTTGACTTTTTTTTCTTTCTAAACTTCCAGAGGTTAGACTTCAGTTTCTTTTTGCTGAGTTTAGCTTTGCCAAGGCTTTTGTTCACTTCTAAAGTTTCAGAATATTCCTTGAAAATATTTGTCACATTTCCATAGACCTCTTTCAATACCTTGTTTCTGGTTGTGTGATTTTGTTTCACTTGTTTATTTTCTTCTCTGTTTTATATTCTGAATGTCCCAGTTTTCCCAAAACAGACAAAAAATACATTTTCTATTAGCACTTCATTTATTATTTTATTCTTATTTGAAAAGACTCTGTTTGGAACCTCTATGCAGTCCATTCTTTAAAGAGATATTATTTTATATCTTGCTCTTTATTCCCGCTTCTCTCCACAAGAAAAAAAAAATGTCTTGCTGCTTTAACTTTCTGTTTATAATTGACAGGCTTTATTGATTTTTTAAAGTTTTATAAAACAAACTCTTGTGATTTTTTGTTTTCCTCTCTTCATTTAAAGGAACATTTTCCTTAAGAAAATGGCCAATGCTCAAGTTCAGTCAGATACTGTTATTAAGTCATGAGGCCCTTTATAAAAATGACACTTGGCCCACAGCCTACTGAGAACATAATTTGCAGCATCAAAATCTGCTATTTAGATCGGACCATATCTCCATGCCTGAAACACAGGGTGGTTTTTCTGTATTTTTTGGCTTTTGTATTTGCTGCCTCTTGGTTCACAGAGACTCAAATAGCTTCTTCTAATAAATCAAAACCACCTTCAAGTACTTTGTACCTCAATTCCTGCATTTTCTGAAGACCTCTTATTTTTCTCTGCTGAATAATTATCCTCATTCACTTGAGACTTCAATTCCAGGTGTCTCTTTTGTTCTCGATGACTTATTCCTCTATGACAGTAAAAAGATTTTCTTTGAAAGCAGAAATTGGCAAACTACAGCTTATGGGTCAAATCTGGCCTACCACCTAATTTTTGTAAATAATGTATCACTGGAATACAGCTGTCCCATTTATGTATTACCACATTTTCGCTGTAAGAGCAAAGTTGAGTATTGTGGAAGGTAATATGTGACTTACCAAAAATAATTACTGTACACAATTTGCAGATCTCCGATCTGGAATTTTACCAATGACAAATGCAATTTGCTTCCCAAAGTATGGGAGACTATGAGAAAGAGAGCTGAATTTTCCAGGTTACAGCTGTCCTAGAGCAGCCAGTTTCCAGCAGACCCACCAGTGAACCAGATTCTTATGAGGAATCTCAGCCCAAACCATCTGAACCATATATATAATCTGCCAACACATGAGAAATAGTAAAAGGTTGTTGTTTTCAGCTACAAAATTGTGAATAGTTTATTATTCAGTCATACTTAACCAATAAGATTCTCTTTTAGGAAGAGATGTTGAGTTAATATGCTGAGTCAGTCAAGATACAATTTCATATTCATTACAAATTTATATTTAGTGCTCACATTTCTTTGATTTTTTCTAACCAAATGGTAGTTATGCAGTAACCCATTAGACAACAAATTCCCCTATCCAGTTTCCTTGATTTTTCACTTCAGTTAATCTCTATTCATACTGATGTAAATGATTAATAAAAGATTAAAGTATTTTCTTAAGGGACCTCTGCATTTTAACTAAGATTATAGATGTTTAACCTTTAAATAGATGTATGCGTTAATTGGGGCTCCCATCATGAATGCCAAAGATTGGATGGCTTAAGAGAAATTTATTTTCTCACAGTGCTACAGGTTGAAATCAAGGTGTCAATAGGGTTGATTTCTTCTTTGGCTTGTAGATGGGAATATTTTACTTGTAGCTTTACATGGTCTTCCCTCTGAACATGTCTGTGTCAAAATTTTATCTTCTTAGAAGGATACCAGTCATGTTGGATTAGTAACCAAGTTAATGCCCTCAATTTAACTTAATTACCATTTCAAATGCATATCTCCAAATTTAGCCACATTTTGAGGTACTGGGGATTAAAGGTTCAACATATGGATTTGGGGGGAATATAATTCAGTTCATAACAGGGGCTTCAGTGAATGACATGCCATAAAGCCAGAAGAAAGCTTCCAGAGTGGGGGCTCTGCAAGGCCAATAATTATGGCGAAAGGGGACTGCTTTAGAAACTTGCAACTCAAAGCAAAAAGTTTTCATTCAACAATTAATATTATTTGGTCCTGTGCTGAATGTCTATGATATTACATTTGTTCCTCACAGCAATTTTATTAGGTGATTCCTAGAATTTTTACCACTATCACATTTCCTAGGCTATACAGTAATAGAAGTGGTAGAGCTGAATTTTAAACTGCTTTATCTGACTCAAAAATTCATGCCTTTCCTTTAGCAAATACAAACAAGAATTGGTTCCAAACAGAGCTACATAATTAGAGATTGCTTATGAATCTTAACCAGGAGCAAAATGCAAAGACTAGTTGAAGTCTATAAATAGTAAGTGAAAGATGGGAAGGAACATCAGGGTATAATTTTCAAAAAAACTTCAAAAGCATTGCTTTCTCATTAATATATATGGAACATATGTCAATTAATAGCAGAAATTCATTAATGCCAGAAACAACAGGATGGTCAGGCTGATTCAAAGGAGAGTTGAAAAGTCTGAAGTTCATACTGTCAGTAAAAGAATGTTAAAATAAGATCATTAATTAAATACAAAACTGGCTAATGTACTAATATTAACCTGTATATATCCTTTACAAAATAGGATAATAAAACAGTTTTCTTTTCCTGAAGGACAGAAATCATTTTCAATTTACCAATCTTCTAGAAGTTAACATTTAACATTATGAAGTCTGAGCCCCAAATAATAATAGTGAATTAAAGATACATTAGGCTAAAAATGTTATGTCTGGTAGAGTAGTGGAAATAGCAATGTGGCTATTTAAGTTTCAAGTTACTGCATTCCACTGTCATTTATTTAAAAATAAATCAATAAAAATAAGTGAATTTCAAGTTAAGTTAATAAAATTTATAAAGTTACTAGTTTGGTTACTCTGTTGCACTAGCCGCATTCCAAGGGCTCAACAGACCCATAAGACTAGTGGGATACCATATTGAACAGCTCACATACAAAACGCTTCTGTCATCACAGAATATTCTATGAACCATACTGCCCTAGAACATCAGACAAACCACATACAAGTTTGTCAACAAATATTCTAGCAGGACATGAAAAAGCAAGGTTTTGAATAATTTTCCTTTAGAGTAGAAGCTATGATTTTCAGGATTTAAAATTTCACTAGAAGAGTCATGAAAATGGAGAAGTGTTGTTATGTGTGCTGATAACTAGTATGCCAAAGTTTCTCTGTGTGTGTGCATACGACGTGTGTGTGTGTGTGTGTGTATGTGTTTGTAGTAGCTGGGTTTTTTTTTGTCTCTGATTTACTTTCCTGGATTTTGACTGTGTTCATTCCAGTTTCAAAGCATCCTTATCACATCTGACTGGGATGCCATTTGGCCCTCATACTGCCTATATGAGCCTTTCTCTATAAATGGCATCCTTTAGCTGCCGAAACCCAATATTGAAAAAATATTGATTCCCTCACAAATTTTAAATTTAATCCAATCATGTAACAATATGGATATGTCATTTACAAAATGTATCCAAAGCAATATAAATAAAAATGGCATTGTAAAATTTAGCATTGCTTATTTAAAAAGAACAAATTTCTAAAGGAAATTTGCATCCTTTCTTTTACTGCCTAAAATCAAATTTTTATTATTGTTCCTATACAGAATTTTATCTTAATTTGTTTTACATTTGAAAGTTTTTATTAATCTACATTCTTTTAAGCACCAAAAGTATAGAATGAATTAAAGTTTTTTTCTGTTGCTGAAGATCATAAAGGCTGAAATCTTAAAAACGTGTATCAAAATAACATTGCAATTATTAGTAATTCACAATCAATAAAAGCACTATAAACCTATTATAAATTTTGGTAACTATAACTAAGTATTATGCATAATTGAAAAATTTTATCGCAAATACATCTCAATGAAATAAATGAGACTTTTCCCCAACTCATATATTTGAGGGTAATAAAAGGTCATTAATATTTCTTTACTTCCAAAAGGACATGAACTAACCATTAATTCTATTTCTAGTCTTTAAAAAGAAATGTATACTTCCTGAAAAAGCTTGTTTTTGTACATGATTACATAGAATTGGAAGGATTATTTTTAATAATAATGGTATTCAATTATTTGAACTTTTCAAATATGTGTCAAAATCACATCAGTATCTTTCATTAAAATCTTTTAGTAGTTAGGTGTGGTGGCACATGTCTGTAATCCCAGCAGCTTGGGAGGCTGAGTCAGGAGGATCACAAATTCAAAGCCAGCCTCAGCAATGGCAAAGTGCTTAGCAACTCAGTGAGACCCTGTCTCTATATAAAATACAAAATGGAGATATGGCTCAGTAGTTGAGTGTCCCTGAGTTCAATCCCTGGTACCAAAAAAAGAAAAAAAAAACAATCTTTTAATGATCATAATAGTTATAAGTTTGAGTAAGCCCTCTTTCAATTCTCCTAAAAGTTCACAATTAGAAATTGTCAGACTTGCAAAAAGGTTTCTATCCCAAATCAGTGAAATTATGTAATATCTCAATTTATTAAGCAGAATAAAAGAAAGACTTTACCAAGAATAATCAAATACTATTAACTTAGTATTATTATTCTTTAAATAAGAGTTATTCTCTGAAAAGTTTTGGAAAATCAAAATATTGCTAATTTCTATACACTTTTGCAAATAGAATGTTCTTATAAAATTTTCTTAAGGAATCTTACACCTTAACTACATTTTTTTCTCATCAAAATCTAAGAGCTCTAGATCAATAAATGAAAAAGTTCTATGAATGACATTATTGGTAAAGCCAGGCTTGATTTTAGAATATATTTTATGGTCAGAAAAAAATATAGAACATTACTTATCAGTATAATATGTTATGATGCATGTGGAACATCCATTTAATAGAGTATATCTTATAAGGCATATTACTGAAAACATGGTAAAAAATTCAATTTTTATGATAAATTATTAAAATAAGATAATAAATTAACATGCTACTTCCCATTACTTAATTTGTATTTATTAGATATAGGTAAGTGATAAATTTATTTGTGAATAAGGCATATGCTGAAAGCATGGTGCTCCTTTGAAGTATATATGTTTGAATATGTGTGCTCACGTGTGAGTATGTTATAATCTACTGTTCTGTCTTTTAAGACTTCATTACATTTAGAAAGACTTTCTTAAGTTATATTAGATATCATGATCAAACTTTATGTATGTAATTTAAAAGAAAATCGTCTACTGCTAAAAACAAATTGGTTTGACAGCCAGCGTGTAATTTAATTTTAATTTTTTAATTGTAAGAAAACAGTGTGACATTTATAAGGTTAAACTAGATAAGGTCACTGTAATCAAGATAAATGCCTAATGATATTACTTGATAATATAGGCTTTAATTCTTTTGTTTAATAACCAATGTGAAAGAAGTCTCACAGATTTTTATAAATGAATTAGAATCAACAACTTATCATCTTTTATTTGTTCAGTGGTTCTTTTTCTTCCCTTCCCCAGGAATGAAGATTAACAATAGAAGCATTGTTTAATGGACTGAAATTCCCTGTATAAAGGAAATTGATATTTTAGTTTTCAGTATTGCAATGCTTCATGCCCATGGAATCTACTTTAAGAGGGATTCCTACTTTGTGTTCAGGGATTTAGAAGGTTTGATCAATCATTCTCACTTCTTCACTCTATATCTGGATTAAGAAATATTTAGAGGGAGGAGGTAGGGGGTTAGGAAAGATGGTGGAATGAGATGGACATCATTACCCTAAGTACATGTATGAAGACACGAATGGTGTGATTCTACTTTGTGTACACCAGAGGCATAAAAATTTGTGCTCTACATGTGTAGTATGAATTGTAATGTATTCTGTTGTCATGTATAACAGATTAAAAATAAAAAAAAAATATATAGCCTTAGAGCTGCTGGAAAATGGAAGTCCCCAGTACCACTAAGAAGTCTTTGTGCAAAATAGAAGATGTGTCTGCTCCTCAAATTAAATGACTGATTTTTGTTAGACAAGTTTAAAAAAATTAGAAATAAATAGTAATGGAGTCTGAGGTACATAATAGTGGTACCTAGAAGGAAATGCATACTAAATGTATACAATATATATGGTAAGTGTATATATCAAAATGTTCATCAAAAAACCAAAGTGCTGTGACTAGCACAGCCAAACTAGCAGCAGGTTCCAGTGAGGGGCCATGGGAGACTGGAAGAAATAAGACTCACAAACTCAGATTGTGAAGTAAACAGCTGGGATTGAGTGGAGTGCTGCTCACCTATGGAGAAGCAAGTCTAAAGAATTATGCCAGTGATCTTTATTATATATGTCTCATTAATCAGATTAAAGACTATGCAAGCATTATTCTTTGTATTCATGAAAATTACAGAGTTAGCAACATTATGCTGCTTATTCTCCAGTTTCATTCTCAGTTGCAATGTGCAATGTTAGGAGCATTGTGTAGCTCTCAAGAAAGTTGATTGTTTAAAGTTACTATTATGCAGGCAGGTTCAGGAGCAGCAGAACTGGTGAAACATTGTGGTAGTCTTAGCAAGAGAATTCCTTCATTCCCTCGAGCTGTGTGCCTGAGATCCAGGCTGATAAAACTCTAGCACAGAGCCTCCCTGTGGAGGGCATTGCCATAGCAACCAGGAATCTTGTCCCTTTGCACAGAAACTTTCCCAGGCACCAAGCATGCCACAGCCATGAAGTCATCAGGGACCCCAATCCCAGACATTGTTCTCCCAATCACTGTCACAACTCTCCACACCAAAGAAGGCCAAAAAAGTATTTGTTATGGTTTGGAGATGAGGTGTCCCCCCGAAGCTCCTGTGTCAATGCAGGAAAGTTCAGAGGTAAAATGATTAGGTTATGAGAACTGTAACCTAATCAGTCCATCCTAATTTGAATGGACTAAATGGGTGGTAACTGTAGGCAGATGGGGAGTGGCAAGAAGAGGTAAGTCACTGGAGGCTGTCTTTGCAGTTTATATTTTGTTCTTGATTCCTAGATCCCTCTTGCTCTGCTTCTTGATAGCCATGAGCTGAATAGTTTTTCTCCACCATGCCTTCTGCCATGAAGTTCTTCATTTGAGGCCCAGAGTAATGGATTTGGCCCACCATTGACTGAACCTCTAAAACTGTGAGTAAATTTGCCTCCTCTAAACCGTTCTTATCAGGTATTTTGGTCACAGTGATGAAAGGCTGACTTACATCAATCAAATAAATAATATGGAAAAAATAACAGGAGAGCAAATCCAAAAAACCATGGACAAGGATATATTAAGATAGTGACAGAAATTATGAAATTGTGAATAATACAAATAACAGCAAGTAGCAATAATTAAGTAAAACCAGAAGCTAATTCTTTTAAATGCTTAATAAAGAAATATTTCTGGTGAGACTGAATGGGGAAAAAAATGAATTTGCAAGTAACCAAATACATAAAGGAGAAAGATTACACATTCAACAAGAATCCAAAAGAAAAAGAATATTCTGCATTACTCCATCTGTATATCTGAATACCTAGAGAGAATGAACAAGTTCTTAGAAAAATATAATCCATAAACATAATTAACAGAGACAGAATTTAAGTGAACCAGTAAGAATTAAAACAATTAAAGAAATAATCAATGACCTCTTCTTCCAGAAACCCCATATCCAATTGTTTTTATGAATATTATATTATGAATATAATCTCCCAAATATTTAAGCAATGGTTAATTCTTATCATTTACCACTTTCTCCAGAAATTAGCAAAAGAGAAAAGGCTGCCTCTCTGTAATTGGTAAAACAGAGTTTTAAAATGACTGCAATACTCAGGCATCATTAGGAGACTTTCAGGAGGGGAAGTGATGTCAGCTGGTTTACAATTTAAGAAGGTCAGTCTTCCTGCTCTTTGGGGCATGGACTAGGTGAAGTTTAAAATGCAATCAGGAGGAGGACAAGTCAGGAGAATGTTGTAATGTTCAAGGTGAGAGATTATGGGAACTTGAACTAAGAAAATAACAGTGGCGGTGGCAGAGATGGATTAGAGGACTTTAAAGGTATCAGAATTTGCAGGTCTTGATAACTGGTTAATCATGAGACGAGATGGTGAGGGAGACTTCAAGAGGACTGCTAGATTTCTGGCCCAGGAGATCAAGATTGAGGGAGGGAGTCACAGTTCCATTAACCAGGTGAAGGGAAGAAGCAATAACCAGGAGGGGAGGCTACTGTTAACCAGAGTTAGAACTAAAGAAAGAGGAACAGCTTTGGTGATTTTGAGATACAGTAAGCTTCCACAAAAGCAGATGTTCAATAGGCAGAAGAATATAAGGATCCAGATCACAAGAGAAAAACCTAAGCCAAAGATCTGGAAATTTTAGGCATTTAGCCAGTAATAAAAGTCATGGGCATAGAAATACATCCACAGAGACTGTGGACAGCCAGAAGGGCAAAAAAGAAAAGGGGATGTTAGTAGGTATTTTCAATGCCCTTCATGTGTCCCCTGCCAACATTTACATCACCCATCTGAAGCTATTCTTTCAATGGAATATGGTGGTCCATGCCATGGGCAGCCTGGAAATCCCATTGAGTAATGCCCCAAGGAGGAGCCCTAGGTCCCTGAAGACTGGGATTTGGTAGGTAGGTACTCCAGCTTCTTCCCTGCTCATCTGGGACAGCTCTGTGCTGCCTCTCCTTGTCTCTCACAGCTCCTAGTAGGATGGCACTCCAATTGCTTATAACAAACCCTTTATTGATGAGGTATCTTTTATCAGCTTTTTCCTTCCTTGTCTCACTTTCTCACACACATAACATTGTTTCCTGGGGTCATCTCTGAAATAAATCACCTGCACTTAAATTTTTATCTTGGGGAAACTCCAATACAGGAGAAATGCCAGGAAGAGAGAGAAACTGTGAAGACGGAGAATAAAGGAAATTAAGAGAAGAGTCTGATGGTATGGAAGCAAAAGAGAAAAGAATTTCAAAAAGGACAAGATACAAACTTTGTATGAGTACCTAGTGAAACTTGCATAGACAGAAATTAGAAGTGTGGTCACCAGGCACTAGGCTTAGGGGAAATGAGAAGTTCTTTAGTGGGTATAGAGTTCCAGTTTTCTAGATGAAAGTTATGGAGATTGAGTGCACAATAATGTGAATATATTTAACACAACTAGTGGTATGTTTAAAAATCATTAAGAAAAAGAGAAAATTGAATGAAATGAAAACCATTGGTACTCCTAGATCAAGCCATGACAGATCTACCAACTACTCAGTGGCATGGCCAGCAATTACTAAAAGTTTGTTTGAATTATATTTCTGTTTCTTACCACTAAAAAGCTCATGACTAATATCTTAGACTTAAATAAAAATCTGATTTTTAAATCCTACCAGTTGGGTAACCTGGAACAAATCATCTTTCCTTTGGTCTGAGCATTTTTACCTGTAAAATGATTACAACAGACTTGATAAAACCTAGTTCTATGCCTCTTTTACCATTCCAGGACTCTGACCCAACAAATAATTTAATTAATTGTTCTCAAACACATAGCTAAATTAATTAATTTACTTTGTAAAGGTCAGGCGAACATCAGAGGAAAAGACCACCAAGAGACTGTCTCATGCAACAGCAAAGGGTTTATTGGGGGTCCAGCATGCTGGGGCTCAGAGCTCACTTCGGAGGAGCAGAGAGCCCCGAGAACAACTTAAGCAGAGCTTATATACATTCTTTGGAGAGGGCAGGGACTTTACATACATCATAGCATCCCTTAGCAAATCATCACATACTTCGGGAAAATCAAATAACAACTCTAAAACATGATTAGCACATTCACTGGCGGGAACAGGTCGGGTAGGGGTGATTGGTCAGTACTAAGAAGGGGTACACATTCAAACTGATTGGTTTAAGCCCTGAGGTGTGTACGTGCTGGACTGCACGGTTTCTGGGAGGGGGTTGCTTTTGCAGAACAACCAGATGGTCAGGGGAGATTTCAACACACATTCCAGTGGCTTTCCCGGGAGTGGTTTTAACTGCTACATGAATTTCAGGTTCTGAATGCAACTTAAAAACTTTACAAACCTTATCCTTTACATTTCAATTTCTTTATCCTTTCAACTTAATATACTCATTTTGCTCAAATATCATTCTCATAAGAGAAATCAATAGATAAGAAAGAAAACAAAAGGAAGAACTCACCACTTTTTTAAAGAAAATATAAACTATAGATAAGTTACTAAAAATAAAAGTTATTCATTCTCTCTAAATAGTTAAGAGGGTACATTTTCTTATGTGTATCTTACCACAATTAATTTTTTTTTTGCCAGTGGAATATAAAGGAAAGAGGATAACAACTGATGCCAAATGTTGTTTCTAAAGGTTTCTAAAGATAAGAAATGAAAGGAATCTACAGACTTGACACATTTGTGGTGCACATGAACTTGGACAATTCATTGTAGTGAGGGTGGTACAAGCAAGTGACTAAGATGTGCTTGGGTTAGCTTAGCATGGACAGAACATTTCTATGAAAGGCAAAAAAAAAAATCAGACTATTATTAAATACTCTGGTACTGCTGTGAGCAAAATAAAATTATTATATTGATCTGTGTGGCATTTGGTCATTTATTCATCCCTTGTGTAGTAGAGAGAGAGAGAGACAGACAGACATAGATGAGTGAACCAGGTATGGTCCCTGCATTTAACTTCTTACAGTATACCATTCCATTAAATGAACTGAATATTCCCCAAAACTCACAACCCAGCTGCACATGATGGCACAGTCCTGTAATCCCAGCAGCTCTGGAGGAGGCTAAGGCTGAGGAGGATTGCAAGTTCAAAGTCAGCGTCAGCAACTTGGAGAGGCCCTAAGTAACTTAGTAAGATCCTGTCTCTAAAGAAAATATTAAAACAGCTGAGCATGTGGCTCAGTGGTTAAGCACCCCTGGGTTTACTCCCTGGACAACAACAAACTCACAATACAAACACTCAAACAAGTAGCACCTGTGATGAATGCTTTGAGAACTAAAGAACTATGAAAGAATAGAAATGTAAATGGACACGTGCAAGAAGGCAAAGGAAGCCCTGATGATGCAGGAAGAGTAGCAGGAATTATCTGAAGGATGGGGAACTGGAGGAAGAAGTTAGAGGAGGAAATAGCAGGCCTGTTAGACGCAAACCTATACACCTTTTAAATGTAGGTGATTTCATCACAATTTATACCTATGAAATTAATAATAGTCTAAGTGACATACAAAAATATTTTTCAACCCCCAAATTGGAGGAGATAGGATTTTTCCCATCATGCACATCTCTAGGTTAAGCCCACATCATTCTTGTCATGTAAAATGATAAAGCTTTGAAGACCAACTGCTGCGAATTTAGCTCTTTCATTTTATGTTATTTTTTTTACACAGTCTGATTGCTTTAAAAGCTAATGAGCGGATGAACTTCTTCTGTTCTTCCCTTCCCTCCTTATTGTGTATTTATAACACATTTTCTTTATCCATTCATCGGTTGAAGGGCACCTAGATTGGTTCCGTAGCTTAGCTATTGTGAATTGATCGCTATAAACATTGAATGGGTGGGAATAGGAAAGATAATAGAATGAATGTGACATAACTTTCCTATGTTCATATATAAATACTTGACCAGTGAAACTCCTCATCTGTACAACCACAAGAATGGAATCCTAACTAGAATAAGTTATACTCCATGTGTGCATAATATGTCAGAATATACACTGTTATGTATATCTGAAAACAATAGAGGAACTCTAGATAGGGCAGAGGGGTGGGAGGGGAAGGGAGGGGGCAGGGGGTTAGCAATAATGGTGGAATGTGATAGACATCATTATTCAAAGCACATATATGAAAACATGAATTGGTGTGAACATACTTTATATACAGAGATATAAAAACTTGTGCTCTTTATGGGTAATAAGAATTGTAAATGCATTCCGCTGTCATGTATTTAAAAAATAAAATCAATTAAAAAAAAAGCTTATAAGCATGTTAGTGGGACAGTGGTAAGTTGCTAAAATGTTTACTATTGAGCCAAAAGCACAGGTTTTGCCTATGCATTTTTAAAAACATGATTTTAAAACACCTTTTTAAAAATAAATTAAGGAATAGACCAAGAAGGGGAATAGCTGGGTCAAATGGTGGCTCCATTCCCAGCTTTCCAAGAACTCTCCATACTGCTTTCCAAATTGGCTGCACCAATCTGCAGTCCCACCAGCAATGTACAAGTGTACCCTTTTCCCCACATCCTCGCCAGCACTTGTTGTTGTTTGACTTCCTAATGGCTGCCAATCTTACTGGAGTGAGATGGTATCTTAGGGTGGTTTTGATTTGCATTTCTCTGACAGCTAGAGATGTTGAGCATTTTTTCATGTACTTGTTGATTGACTGTATGTCCTCCTCTGTGAAGTGTCTTTTCAGGTCCTTGGCCCATTTGTTGATTGGGTTGTTTGTTCTCTTATTGTCTAATTTTTTGAGTTCTTTGTATACTCTGGATATTAGGGCTCTATCTGAAGTGTGAGGAGTAAAGATTTGTTCCCAGGATGTAGGCTCCCTATTTACCTCTCTTATTGTTTCTTTTGCTGAGAAAAAACTTCTTAGTTTGAGTAAGTCCCATTTGTTGATTCTAGTTATTAACTTTTGTGCTATGGGTGTCCTATTGAGGAATTTGGAGCCCGACCCCACTGACTGTAGATCGTAGCCAACTTTTTCTTCTATCAGACGGCGCGTCTCTGATTTGATATCAAGTTCCTTGATCCATTTTGAATTCACTTTTACAGTTCACAATAGCAAGACTGTGGAACCAACCTAGATGCCCTTCAATAGACGAATGGATAAAAAAAATGTGGCATTTATACACAATGGAGTATTACTCTGCATTAAAAAATGACAAAATCATAGAATTTACAGGGAAATGGATGGCATTAGAGCAGATTATGCTAAGTGAAGCTAGCCAATCCCTAAAAAACAAATGCCAAATGTCTTCTTTGATATAAGGAAAGTAACTAAGAACAGAGTAGGGACGAAGAACAGGAGAAGAAGATTAACATTTAACAGGGATGAGAGGTGGGAGGGAAAGGGAGAGAGAAGGTAAATTGCACGGTAATGGAAGGAGACCCTCAGGGTTATACAGTGGAGGGGGTAGAGAGAGAGGAGGGGAGGGGAGGGGAGAGGTGGGGAGGGGGGAGGGTGGATGATGGGAAAGGCAGCGGAGCACAACAGACACTAGTATGGCAATTTGTAAATCAATGGATGTGTAACTGATGTGAATCTGCAATCTGTGTATGGGGTGAAGGTGGGAGTTCATAACCCACTAGAATCAAAGTGTGGAATATGATATGTCAAGAAATTTGTAATGTTTTGAACAACCCACAATAAAAAATTAAAAAAAAAAAAAAATAAAAAAAAATAAAAATAAATTAAAAAGCAAAGGCCCCCTCTCAGTGCTAAATTAATTTCCAAGGGTGGTTGATCATATGAAGACTGTATCTGAATAAAAATTGCTTTGGTCCAGATTTTACATTCTTAAAATTGGTCCTGTATACATGCAAATCAGTTTATGAAGAAAACCTTTAAAGGATGCATGGAGCCTTGCAATACTGCATAACTATAAAAAGGAACCCACTATTGATTCATGCAACAACACATTATGTACATTGCAACAAAGGAAAAAACAAACCCAGAATAGTGTATGCTGCATAATTCCATTTATATTAAATGTAGTACATTCCAGACTAATCAGAGTGATTGAATTCAGAAGGGTTGCTCCTGGGAGACAGAAATTGACTGGGAGAAGGCATGAAGAAATTTTCTGAGGTGATGACAATGTTCAATATCTTGTTACACTGCCATATTCAATTGTCAAAATGCATCAAACTTAACATTTAAGAACTATGTCTTTCTTTTTACGTAAATTATGCCTCAATTAAAAAAAATCAGGCACTCAAAAATAATTTGAGCCTTGTTATTTTGATAATAAAGAATAAAGCTGATTTTGCAACCAGGAAATCACTAAGTTATTCACATATGCACAGCAATAAATAAATGGTGATTGATCCACAAGGATGATGACTCAATTTTTCTTTCCCCTCCCACACACATACATGTGAAGTTTTGTAGAAAATCAAATAGATATATAAATGCATGGGTGAGTAACTGTAGCAGAGCAGTCTGGTCCATTATGCAACACTGTAATTCTTATAGACATCAGATGGAGGTAAAAATGTTCATGTCAATCATTAGTTTCTGTTTCTTTGGAGACTTACTTTTCTTAAAACATAATGCTTAGTGTTAAGTACCTAGTTGAGTCTCTGGGCCAGTGACTTTCTTTTTCACTTTGTAAAGTTCATCAATTTTTCTGTTAATTTGGCAAAGAAGTATAATAATATTGTGGCTAAAATAATATTGAATTTCACTGGAGAAACTTACATTTTAATTCCTTTGAGTCAGGACAAAAGATTATGTTTTAAAGATTTCTCTAGTAGTAATGAATTGTAGGGAACAGTGTATTTGGGTCTGCTAACTCTCCACATTCTAGAAATCAATCCATTTTGACCAATGGGTTCCTTCTCAAAATGAGAAATGTGACTCAAATTCTTAAGAAATTGCTATATTTCTTTCTAAAAATACTGACCATAAATGGTGTTATAGTCATAAACTGGGTTATGACTATATTTTGGGGAAAAGTTTTCTATAGGCTGGATAATCAATGTCACTAGAAAATAACAGGCTTTTTCATGTGTTTTTGGATACTCTTTCTAGAAAAGTGACTTGTAGTTACTAGTATCAGAATCTCAGTACAGACATGGCTTTGGATATACAAGGATTAAAAAAAAAACTTTGACTTAGAATCATTTTGGACAAATTTTACAATAAAAACCAATTTGCTAAATACAAATGAATTGTCAAATTAGAGTTTCTCTTTTCAGAGCAGAATTGAAAAACCTGGAGTCTTCTCACTTGGTTTCTCTATCATTTTCTTCAGTACTCCCCGAGGTACCAAAATGTAAACTGAAAAACCGCACGATGACAGTGATTTTGAGCAGTGATTATCAGTGAGGTGAATTTTTGTTCTCAATGGGACACTGGATGATGTCCAGAGACAATTTAGATTTCTATGGTTGTGAAGAAGAGCTACTTGCATCTAATGTGTAGAGGCTGAGGATGCTGCCGAACATCCCACAATGCACAGGGAAGTGTATACAGCAAAGAATTGCTGGATCCAAAGGCTGAGACAACTCGATTTGAAGCAAAATTTAAAGAGATGGAAACACTTAGATATGATTTGTTCCATTTCTGAGACTAACCTAATCAAAATCTGCATAGATATTTCACTCCATTATGAGGTAAAGACACAGAGCTTATTTCTGATGGTTACATTTCTAAGCAGCTGCTTATCCTATCTCTATTCTGCCTTTAACTAGTTTCCTAGATCTAATTAGTAAGAACAATGTAAGGTGTGTTTCCAGTGTCCTCAATGAGATCTTGACATATTTCATCTTCATTTTCTCCTCTAACCAGGGATCACAAATGCCCAATTCTACAGCAAAAAAAGAAATTAATTAATTAAATAAAGCCCCCTTTCTGAAAATACCAATGGAATTATAACTTAATTCCTAATTATGCTACTATGAAACCCACGTTGTCCTCCATTAAAGTGTTTTGCCTAGAGATGGATAATAATACCTCTCTGCCCAGAAAACATGCAACATATGTACATCACTTAAGATAACAGACCTAAGTACACATTTCCACGTGGTCTTATTGTTAGGAAAAACAATCTATTCCACTGCACAGGAAATTAAGCAGTAATTAATGGGAAACAAGGAAACAGTTATTAATACTTTTTCAGTACAAAAAGCAAACAAGCCTTCTTGCCAGTCTCATGTATTACATTTCAAACAAGGTATTTTTAAAACTCATCATATTGGAACTTGACTAATTAGAAAACTAATTTGCAATGATACCTTCTAATCTCAAGATACAATGATATTGGCTAGTTTTCAAGTTCTGATTCTTGCAAGTGATTCATTCACCCACAGAGAAGCTTGCACTGTCAGTTAGTTATTGCTGCAAAGAAATCACACCAGCCTTAATGACTTAAAACAATAATCAGTATTTAGTTCATGACTCATTGGGTCAGTAGTTCAGGGTAGACTCAGCTGGAGAATTATTCACCCATATGCCTATGTGCATATGTCATCAACAGTAGATCCACTAGGTGGGTCTGCTGCTTGTGGGTGACTAGTTGTTGGCTGGTACAAAATTCACACTACTGAGTCATCCACCACCGGGCTGTCCCTAGTTGTAAGGAGGTAAGGAGCCCATCAGAAAGCAGGAGCACCTTGGGCCTCTTACAATCTATCATAAAACTGCTGCAAATTTTTTTTGGTCATATTTTACACAATAAAACAAGTTGAAGTCCATCTCTGATTTGAGAGATGGACAAATAGGTTCTATTATTTAACAGGAGATGTGGCAAAGTCACATTGCAAAATGAATAAATACTAGGCCAAGTGGAGCACTGAGGTCATTTTTATATCAATGTACCACCCAGCATGTCACTGCCAACTTTACTTTTATAATCAGGCTTCCCTGGAGTAACTACCAGAGGGCATTTGGAAATGCATGACACAAATGCCCAAATGAGCAAAAGGAATGAGGTGTGGGAACAAGTGCGTGGAGTACTGCATACATGGCATACATTAAGAGTGGCAAACCATTCCCCTTGTGCTAGGTGCATGAGCAGCAAACCACTTACCCTGTAGGCACAGCCCTGGGAGTGAGACTATGTGTTGCAGTCCCTGTGCTTGCTCCAAGGCCCACTCCTTGATTGGTCACTGCAAGGACAGTTAGCAAGAAATTGTTTTGGTGGCTGCCTGTTATCTGCCTAGCTACTACCTGAGTATATATACATGGTAACTGTGCAATAAAATCAGACCTGCTTCCTGCTTGGTCTCTGGAGGTCTTGATTAGTGACTCTGCAGCCATACTCTCCTCTACCCTATTCTGTGGACCTCCTCACTGGACGAGACAGAGCCCACGCAGCTGGCATCCCAAGAGAGCCTGCACAGCTGGTGCCAAGCAGGGACCTGAGGTAAGTCTATATGAAAGGGTGTGGCCCCTCACAGAGTGGTGAAGAAGGGGAAATGGGGAACCTACCAACCTGTGCACTCTCTTAGATACTAGAGATTTAACCCTGAATAAGAGAGAAGCCCAGAAGTTTTGGGACTTTGTGATTGACACCAGCCCATGAATAAGTGCTGATGATGTTTTTGACTCTACAATATGAGACAAGATTATGGCAAATGTGTGACAAACTAATGTGAGACAGGGGTATACTCTATCACTACATTTTTTTCCTATTGTGACAGCCATTCAGCAAAGTTTAGGGGGCCCTGCAACAGACCCTTGTCATATAATGATGGCCCTGAGGGAAGATGAGGCTGTGAAAGACAGGCAAGGGGAAAAAGCAGGGGTGAAAATCTCCTGCAAAGCAAGCAACCACAACAGGTGTAGAAGGGAGAGATGTGGGAGACCAACCTTGCAGGTGACTGAGTCACACTCCTGGGCTGGGTGCTGAGGTGTCAGGCAGCATTCTGCTAGACTTTCCCCACCCTTACTGGGTTCAAGTGACTGTGTTTTCGTGCCTGGGTGTATCTTGCTACAGCTCCATGGGTGGAGCTACGCTCACCTGTTCCTTTGTAATATTACCCCTTGCCCTGTTTAGGATAGAATGTTCCATGGAAGTGCCTTGTGTGTGTCCCCTTTTTTTACTGTGCCCTTGGGCGTAGCCTACCTAGATGTCAGTCAACCTGCTGACAGTAGACATCATGAAGATAGACTCAGCCCCTTGAAACCTAACCCCTTGCCTCATTTGAATAGCTTCTCCTCAATAAAAGGGGTCAGCGTGTGCACTCTCTCTCTCTCTCTCTCTCTCTCTCTCTCTTTCTGTCTTCCTGCAGACCCTTAAGGTTAGAGGAACCATCACAGCGACCCCAAAGAAAAAGGTATTTGTGTCTCTTGTGTGGTTATTTTGTGCAGCCCAGTTAGCCCAGTTCAGCTGGAGTGACCCCTAAGCCTCTTAGTTGTGAACAGAAATCCAGCAGAGAGAGGCAGGAAACACTAGCCTTCAGGGTGCAGGAAGATGTGACCACAAATGGAACAAGTGTGCCTTCTACTAACAGGCAAATATATCCTTATATCCTTCCCTGAGTCAATGGCAACTACCTCCTTATGAGGCAATGCCAAAGCCAGCAAGGGATTATGACAGCTTAGATATGACCAGGCCACCAGACAGGCCCAAGCAATGGTCTCCCAGAAACCCATTCCAGGAGGCCAGAGATCCTTTTGAAGATCTATGTAAGATAAGAGATGAAAAGTGGTGTAAGGGAGTACAAGCCTTCCCAGTCAACATGGCCCCCACACCACAGCACCTTGCCACTCGGTATCCACACAAGTTGGGTACCCTAAAGGAATTAAAGAAGGCAGTAAAAGAGGATGAGCCCTGGGGGCCCGTTTGCAAAGCAAATGCTCAATCATTCAGTCTTGAACTTAATTACCCTCAAGACTGGAAAGACCTAGCCAGAGCAGCTCTTGAGCCCACAACATTTTTGAAGTGGAAGACATTCTTCTATGATGAATGTGAACAGCAGGGGGATCTCAACCACACCACAAATGTTAACCTCCCAGCTGAGTGCTTGCAGGGAGAGGGAATCTACAATTCCCCTGCAGTACAAGCCACAGGCCCACCAAATTATTTCAATAGGTGTGGCTCTGTGCTCTGAGAGCCTGGAGGAAGTTACCAGCTGGGGGAGGTACAGTTTCTATACAGGGCTTAAGGCAGAAAGACACTGAGGACTTGCCACAGTTTATTGACAAAGAGTATCCAAGATGGTAGAAGGGAAGGTGTCCCATGAAGGAGCTAGGGCAGCCTTAGTCAAGAAGTTGATCTGGGATGGACTAAATAAGGAACATAGAGGGCAGTGGCACCAGTACACAATAGCACACTGGATGTCAAGGGACACAGCAACTCAAGCCTCTCTGCTGGCCTCAGCCATGGCAGTTGCATAAAAGCAGGACTAAGGAGGCTTACAAACAGCTAGTCAGAGACTGCAAAAAAATGTGCACCATTTCTCCCCCTTGGCCCTTTATAGCCTGCTGGAGTGAATCCCTGAGAGTTAAAATCTAATGCTTTATGGCAAATGGATGTCACTCATTATGCTCCTTTTGGAAATTTAAAATATATTCATGTAATTATTGATATCTATTCAGGTTGTGTAATGGCCATAGCTTCCACAGGAGAAACCACAAAAAAAGGTCATCTCCCATCTAGTTAAATGTTTTGGAATTATGAATGTTCCCATGTCTATTAAAACTAACAATGGGCCAGCCTATACTCGCAAGACATTTTAGGTGATTTGCAATGATTGGCATATACAGCACTTACCTGGGATCCCCTATAACCCTCAGGCTCAAGGCATCATAGAAAGAGCATACAAGGAATTAAAGACCATGCTACAAAACAGAGGAGGAAAACTATACCAAGTCCCCTAGTGATGCCTTGAACAAAACCTTATTTGCTTTTAGTTTTCTTTCAATCTCAAAATTTTCTATAGAAATAGCAGCCCATGATCATTGGGACCCCACCACAAGGCCTACCCATCTAACTATGGTCACATGGAAGGATCCCATAACAAATGCATGGGATCATGGGGCGGGGGGCTCTTAACCATGGGGGGAGGGTTTGCATATGTTAACAGGAGCCTCACCCCATCTGGGTGCCTGCCAGAAACATCAAGCCCCTGACCCCCAGAGCCACCAACCAAGAAGATGAAGGAACTAACTCTGGAGGAAAAACCTCATGGGCAAAGGACTCAACAATGCAAACAGACCTCACGTAATATAACCTGGGGTGATTTTAAAGATCTTGTTGAACAAGCCACAGGATTGGCCCCTTTGCCTGGTGGCAACCCCATCTCTGGGCCTATGATGGTGGTCCTATTGTGTGTGACACTCACTGCTAACAGTGAAGCCCCCATCAGGTAAATTGAGCTTTGGTCACTAGACCACCCCTTTTGGATGTTGATAATTGGAAAGTGGCTTTACCTAAGCTCTTCTCTAATAATTCCAACCTTATTGATCCTGAGTTATCCATTAGGAGGTGACTGTACCCTGAAATGCCAGCATTTCCATACCTACACTGCCCATTTGTTTCTCTGTAGTATATATTGAAACCTATAATCCAGACAGTCCCCTCTGTTTTGCTCTTGCCAATGAAACTGTTCTAGATAACTATAATAAGTCACATGTTGGGCTGTCTCTCACTGACCTCAGAGTTAGAGTTAATACTAACTATAGTCATAGACTCCCCCATGGCAAATGCAAAAATCCCTTGCTGCCAACATTCCCAACAGTGCTTTTTGGAAAGCCCCTTTCAGATAATGATAGCATCCAATGGAATCAATATGTCACAGCCATACCTTTTCTCTGTGATAAGATGAATTTCTTTCCAGGGAAGAACAACATCTATGTGCCTGGGCGGACACAGCTCCCTGAAATGTAACTGATGTGCCCAAAAACCATATGGGCTACTTTAGTACCTGCTACATGGGACAAGGTGTTACCAACCGTTATGCAGGAAACCAGTCTGGCATGATAGATATTATGCTAATATTGCTGGCTGCTACGCCCATCAAAGGGGCAGCAGCTGGCTGGATGAATGGGTCAATATTGAGTCCAGACCCTGTCCATGGATTTGCTTTTATGCCAAATTATATCCATACCTACTATGTACAAAGCTTGTGTTATGCCACACTTTACCATGCTAATAGTCAATGATACTGATGGCATAAATATCACTCATACAGAGATCCCTTGTGCAGTCAACACATCCTGCTGGTTCATAAATTGCCTAGCCCCTGCTATGAAAGTTAAATGTCTATTTATCCTCAGAGTGCCCACAGTAATCTAGTTTCCATTAAACTTGCCCAGAGAGTGGAGGAGTCCATGGGACATGGACATGAAGAATCCTCTGAATGAAATCCTACACCGGACAAGGCATGCAATTAGCCTCATCATCGCTGGGATTATTGCCCTGGTAGCCACCATTGCTGCCACAGCCACTGCAGCTACTTCGCTCACTCAGAGTATCCAGACTGCTCACACTGTAAACAACTTGTCTACTATCATGGAAAAAGCCTTTGCCATTCAAAATGACTTAAATAAACTGTTCTAAGCTGCTATTTTAGTCATTCAGCAAGAATGAGACCCCCACCAAGAACAACTAGATATTCTGTTTATGTTGCAAAGGCTCACTTGTGATCCTGAGTTTCATAGTATATGTATCACCCAGTATGCTGTATCTGAAAATGTAACCTTCCACTTCTCCAATTTTTCTCATTATATTAAGGGCACTTGGGATGCTAACTAGGTTATGACTATGCATAACCTTACTAAGGCAATTGTTAAAATCAATAAGACTAAGGTGTCTATCTTGACAACCTCTTCTTTCTTCCAGGGATTGACTGAACATTGGAAAAACCTGATAGCCAAATTAACTAATCTTTATAATGCTATTACCTTGACCCTACTGTTTATAATAGTGATATTTTTTTTCTTGTGTTGTGAGATGCTTATGTAACCATGTAAAGGCCACCAAACAAAAAACAACAAGTCCTTGCAGCACAGGCAGAGGGGGCAGATGTGGGGACAAGTGCATGGAGTACTGCATTCATGGTATATATTAAGGGCATCTGAGTGGCAAACCACTCCCCTCATGCTAGGCACGTGAGCAGCAAACTGCTTACCCTGTAGGCACAGCCCTGAGTGTGAGGCCATATGTTGCAATCCCTGAGCTTGCTCCATGGCCTGCTCCTCTGTTGGTCACTGCAAGGACAGTTAGCAAGAAATTGTATTTGTGGCAGCGTATAATCTGCCTAGCTACTACCTGAGTATATGTACATGGTAACAGTGCAATAAAATCAGACCTGCTTGCTGCTTGGTCTCTGGAGGTCTTGATTAGTGACTCCACAGCCACACTCTCCTCTACCTGTTCTATAGACCTCCTTGCTGGATGAGGAGAGCCCACACAATGAATGAGAGACTAGAGATAAAAAGAAGCAACTTGCAGATAAATTATTTTCTCTCCCTCATACCTTGATAACCTTGTCAACCTTAATAACATACAGAGGAACATTCTCAAAAGAGTAAGTTTATTATTGCAATGGGAATATGTACGTCATAAGAAACCATGAACACATTCCAAGAGGTTGAGGCAAGGGGAAGTCTTTAAAGACAAAATGAGGAGGCTTATATCAAATATTTTGAAACAGTAATCTTTGGCTACAGAGATCAATGACAAGGGTGGCATCAGTCCAAGATTTAACAGCCAGCTGTTAGGCAAATGTTCTTGTGGAAGTGTTTTTTTTTTGTTTTTTTTTTTTTTTTGTGTGTGTGTGTGTGCAAGGCTGTGGTGTCCTTGTGAATCTTTCATGACCGTTCTTGTTGTCAGGTACGCAGGCACAAGATCTTTCATAATGTTCCAGCTTTATTCATTTGGATAATTATTTAATTAGTGTTGGTTAGGGCTTGATGTTTTGATTCTGACAACTTTCATGATCTGCTCTGGAGATGTGGTGTCTCTATAAGGTATCTCTAGAAGACATTTGCTGTGACTAGCTATTCTGCTTTTTTGAAACTGGCTGTCTCTGTCATATGCCTTCTTGTATTTTCTTTCTAATTTACCCTATCCCTGATATCTTTTCTTCCTTCATATTCACTGTTCTTACATTCCCCCAATAAGGCAGGAAAAGCTTAACTTTTGCTATAAACAAAATACCCTGACCCAAAGCAACATACATTTATTCAGGTCACAATTCTGTAGTTTGGCTATTTGCTTGGGCTTAGCTGGGCAATGTTTCTGGTCTTAGCTAGACCCTTCCCACACATCTTAATCTAGTTGCTAGTTACCTATGTGTTGTCTAGGACAGGGTAGTCAGCTATTCGCTGTTCTACTTCATCCTCTAGTAGGCTAGACCAGGTTTGTTCTCATGACAGCTGATCAGGGTCTTGTTTTGTTTTGTTTTTTTAACATTTTATTTGATTTTTTATTTGTCCTAATTAGTTAGACATGACAGCAGAATGCATTTCAATTCATTGTACATAAATGTAGCACAACTTTTCATTTCTCTGGTGGTACAGGATATAGAGTTGCACCACATAGGCAGTCATACATGTACCTAGAATAATGATGTTCATTTCATTCCGCCATCTTTCCTATCACCATACCCTTTCTCCTTTTCTCCTCCCCCTTTGCCTCATCAAAGTTCCTCCATTTTCCCCATGTCCTTACTCCATTTTGGGGCAGCATCTACTGATCAGAGAGAATATTCGAGCTTTGGTTTGGGGGGATTGGCTTACTTCACTTAGCATGAAAATGTTTAAATTCCATCCATTTACCTCCCTAATTTTATTCTCTTTTAATGCTGAGTAATAGTCCATTGTGTACATATACCACAGTTTCTTTATCTATTCATCTATTGAAGGGCATCTAGATTGGTTCCACAGTTTGGCTATTGTGAATTAAGCTTCTATGAACATTGATGTGGCTGTGTCACTATAGTATGCTGATTTTAAGTCCTTTGGGTATAGACCAAGGAGTGGGATAGCTGGGTCAAATAGTGGTTCCATTCCAAGTTTTCTAAGGAATCTCCATACTGCTTTCCATAGTGGTTGCATGAATTTGCACCACATACTGGTCAACACTTATTATTGTTTGTATTCTTGATAATGCTAATTCTAACTGGAGTGAGCTGAAATCTTAGAGTAGTTTTGATTTGTATTTCTCTATTTAGTAGAGAAGTTGAACATTTTTCATATGTTTGTTGATTGATTGTATATCTTCTGAGAAGTGTCTGTTCAGTTTCTTAGCCCATTTATTGATTGAGTTATTTATTTTTGTTGGTGTTAAGTTTTTTCAGTTCTTTACATATCCTAGAGATTAGTGTTCTATTTAATGTGTGTATTAAAGATGTTCTCCGACTCTGTGGACACTCTCTTCACCAGGGTTTTGTTTTAATCAACTTTTTCACCCAGCTTCTTTACTGCTGTGACCAAAGCACCTGACAAGAACAATGTAGAAGAGAGGAAGTTTATTTGGGGCTCTCTGTTTGAGAGGTATCATTCCATAAACAACCAACTCAATTGCTCTAGGCTGGAAATGAGGCAAACATTATGGTGGAAGAGTGTGAAGGAGGAAAGCAGCTTAGGGTGTGTCACACAGAAAGCAGAGGGAGTACATTTTTGCTTACCAGGGACAAGATATAAACCCCAAAGACACACCCCCAGTGACCCACCTCTTCCAGCCACACCCTACCTGCCTGCAATTACCACTCAGTTAATTCATATTAGTGAATTAGTTGTGTTAAGGCTTGCAAAACCCAGTCATTTCACCTCTGAACTTTATTGCATCATCTCATACATGGGAGACATCCCATCTCTAAACCATGACAGGTACCAACAAAGCAAGTGGAGATATCCAAGGCCTCTTGAGTCCTAAGCTTAGAACTGCCATACTGTCACTTGTGCCACATTCCCCTGGGCCAAACTATCCCAAAGTCATTTCAGACATTTATGGATGGAGAAGTAGATTCCATGCCTTAAAGAGAAAAGTTACAAAGACACATCACAAATGTATCAATACAGAAAGGAACAGAGAATTAGAGACATTTTTGCAATCAACTATAAAATGTCAGTATATATTTTGCCTCAGGCTTTATATTTTATGGTACTCAGGATATGAC
Organism: Marmota monax; assembly: GCF_021218885.2. Lineage (NCBI taxonomy): Eukaryota > Metazoa > Chordata > Mammalia > Rodentia > Sciuridae > Marmota > Marmota monax. The sequence goes on along the minus strand of NW_026695222.1, from coordinate 3,884,064 downwards.
AATATCTATCATGTCAAATTTGTTTTAAACCAATGTCCTGAAATAGGCTTACATTTTTGTATAAACACTATTAAATCAGTATTAATTAAAATAAAACAAAATACAGTCTTGTCACCTCCATGATGTAAACTGTCCAGTTTTCCAATTTTTCTAGTGCTTTTCCTTATGCATACAAAAATTTTCAAAAAAAATGTCTTTTTAAAATCATTTTTTAAACAAGACTGAATACAGGAAATAAAAACTACTTATATCTTAGTATATTCTGTTTTCTAAACCTAGTCCTATATTATAATCATTTCCACTATAAAATTGACCTAAAAATTTTATAGTACAACACTCAAAAATTTGAAAGTATTAGGTAGTTTATTTTTATTTTTCTCAACAGACACTTTAGTCTGTTTTCGTTATTGGTTCTTTGGGTTTTCACTGTTAAGAATAATACTGAAAAGGTAGGTATACATAAAACTTTTTTTTTTTAATTTGTGCTTTCTGTAGAATATTTTAACAAGTAGAGTGGATTAATCCAAGGCTATGTGAACTCTATATGATTAAAAATTAAACCAATCATTTGGCATAAAGCATGTTGCAAAAAATAGGCACTAACAATAGTTGTTGGTTTTATCATTTTATGCAATTTATGTAAAAGAGATGAATTGTTTGACTTATTCTCTCCAGCAATATTTGTTATATCCCAGGCAGCATTAAGTCTTCATGAATATAAACATAAACACAATATGGAATTGACTTCAAAGAGATTTCAAAAACTAAATTTCTGCTTTTTAATAGTAAAGTTACTTCACTAATTTATTAAGATTATGATTATTATTTATTGTGAATACAAAATCAAAATTATACTTGAGGGTAAAATAATAAAATGGTGTGGGATCTAAGCATGAATAGGAAAAAATGGAACAGAATTCAGAAATATTTTCATGATAAAAGAGAAATTATTGTTGGGTAAAGTGCTATTTCAAATCAATGTGGGAAAAATACACTATTGAATAGGTACTATGGGGCTAACCATCTATCCATTCTGGAAAATGTGAGTACATACTTGGACATATTAAAAATGAAGTCTCTGTGGAATAAATTCCTAGATATGAAGACTAACAAGTACAAAAAAGTTTAGCAAAATATGCTTTGGGCAAAGAATTTCTTCCTACCTAAGATTCAAAACAAAAATTCATAAAGATTGCCAGAGTTCAAAATGTTTAACTTCTATAAAGTTAAACTTATAAAATGATTAACAGATCTGAGGAAAATATGTATAATATGAGAGAGTTAGAAAGTTGCTATTTCTTCAATGTTCAGATTTTAGTTGCAGACAACAAAATCAGCATAATTCCTAATATGCCAATAATATTAATCAATTAGGTATCTAACATAACTCCTAATATGCAAAGAGTTTTTATGAATTATAAGGAAAGGATGAGAAACCCATTTTCAAAAATAATCTATAGGTAAAGAAATAAAAACAACTTGTACTCCATAAAAGAATATTTGTCTTTAGTAGCATTTAAGGAGTAACAGTTTTAAAAAGAGAATCAGATTGGCTAAAATTGGTTAAAATTTTTAAAAACTCCAATATTATCAAAAAGTAGGAACTCTCCCTGATTCACTGACCTTTGGTGAGATTTATACAGGTTTTTAGTGTGTGTGTGTGTGTGTGTGTGTGTGTGTGAAGTGCACTTATCATAAATATTTAAAATGTTTGAATAGTTCTTTTCAGAAATATTTAATTTGCCTAAGAGTTTATGATAAGAGTTTATGATATCTATGATTTGCTATTAAAAATTGGAATACTCTAAAGGATTATCAGAAATGAAAGAATAGCAATCATCAAGAATACAAGTAACAAAAACATTGGAGAGGAAATGGGGGGAAAGTTCACTTATGCATTGCTGGTAGGACTGAAAATTGGTGCAACCATTCTAGTAAGCAGTATGGAGCTTCCTTGCACAACTTGGTATGGAACCACCATTTGACCCATTTATCCCACTCCTTGGTTTATACCTAAAGGACTTAAAATCAGCATACTACAGTGATACAGTTGCTTTTTATAGCAGCTTAATTCACAATAGCCAAGCCTTGGAACCAACCTAAGTGTCCTACGATAGATGAATGGATAAAGAAAATATGGTAGACATACCATAAAAAATAATAAAATTATGTCCTTTGCCAGTAAATGCATGGGACTGAAGAATATTATGCTAAGTGAAATAAGCCAGTCCCCAAAACACAAACACATCTTGTTGTGGGATGTTAACCCACAACAAGAGAGGGAAAGATTAGAATTTTACTGGACTAGACAAAGGGGAATGAAGTTAAGGGGGAAAAGATGAGAATAGAAAAGACAATAAAATGAACCAGACATATCTTTCCCATCCTTAAATATGAGTACACAACCAATGTAACTCCATATCATATACAACCACAATAATGGGATCCTAATTGAAACAAGTTGTATTTATGCTGGGTACGTATAATATGTCAAAAATACTCTACTGTCATGTGTATATAGAAAGAACAAATAAATTTTAAAAGAAATACAATATTTAAGTGGTACAACTGTGTTATGAAACTTTACACATATCTTTAGAAAATTATACTTCTAAGAACCAATATGAGAAGGCCCATGCAAATTAGTAAATGTAAAGTCACAGTATCAGAGATAGATCACACTTGATAAAAAATTATATATGTAACATACACATTTCCATATTATTTATGAAAATCTGGGTGATATTTACAATGTGTGTGTATATGTGTGTGTGCGCACGCGCACACATGTGCAAAGATTTAGGATTATGATTTTGGAAAAATACACATTACACTGTTAGCAATGACTATTTCAGGATAATGGGATCAGAAGATATGTACTTTAATTTTTACCCTGTATATTTTCATAGTGTTTGAATAGTTCACAATGAGTTACAGTGCTCTTGTAACTTAAAAAAAAAAATGCATGATGTACCAAGGAAAATGCTGTCAAAAGCTATTCAAACTGTTATATCATCCCTTCAAGCCCTCATTTCAAATGCTGTCAACAATAATTTCCAGGTTTATTATGGTAGAATATCTTTGAGGTCTAAAATCTTGCTTAGGAAATCTTCTGAGATTATGTCTGTCTGATAATCATCCAAATTTCAAGTGAAATTAATTAACCTTGATAGCATCCCTGGGGCCTGCCCATACCACACACAATCTTTGCCCCTTCTGGCACTGTTTGCTCTTGGTGATAGATGTGACGTGCTAAGGAGTGCTGCTGTTGAAATCCATTCTGATAAAACCCTGCTTACGATCTTACCAAAAAGAGCAAAAAGCACAAATCCCCAATGAAGCTGTGTTGGCCACCCTTTTCTAGTGCAGAAATTGTGCTAGACATTTGGAATTAATAATAAAAATAGCTTATGACTCTTTACTTTCTTCAAGCTGTTTGATTTCCCTGCAGTTCACCCTGCTTTATTTTTGGCACTAGGTATTTAAGGAGAATTTTTAAAATCACATGATATAACTTTGGAGCTGTTTGTTCCTTTAAGTTACCAAACCTAGATATCAATGGAAATGACCTGGGCTAATAAGCAAATGTCCTGCTTTCATCAAAGCCCATGGGCTCAAACAAAACTGAGAGCAGAATTTTCAAAGAGCAATATCCCAATTTTGTGTTGCACAAACCTTCTTTGCTCTGAAGCTGATTAGAAGAGCTGTCCAAATCATTTAGATTTAAGATATTCTGGGATAATTCCAAGTCCACATGTATAAGCTTAGAGAAAAAAAATCTCTTAATAAATTAATCTCATAACTATGTGGAAATACAAAAATATGCCACTTAGATAATTAGCATAACCAATGAGGTACAGTTTAAAATGAAAACATCATATCTTTCTCAAGTCCGAATTCATTCTATTCCCTGTTATTCGTCAGTTTAAATAAACATTTCCAGGAGTCAAATCGTTCACCAAAATTCATACTTTTCCTCTCTTGCAAATAATAGTCAAATCAGGCAAAGAAACCTGGATCTGTCTAGATTTTCTAATTTTGCTTTCATTTGTAACCTCTTTCTTCCTCATTTTATCTTTTTGTGCTTTCCAGGAAAATCCCAATACAAAGACAAGCTATAATTCTCAAAGTCTCAGGTTGCTTCAAGTTGATTTTGAAGTAAGTTTTCCACATAATCCTGCAAACTGAGGTGTGTAAATAAAGATAGTGTTGAATCCCTGGTTGTGGTGAGAGGTAGTCAGCTGGGGGTCCTCAGAGTCAAGGGTACCATTCTAGAGGATTGTTTGAAGCAAAGGAGGCTGGGCAAGAAAGAATGCTTTGCTCCCTTCACACTGATTTCTATCAGAAATAATAACCACAGCAATCATACAGGTACATTTCCACAATCACTGGCTTCCTCCGTGACATCATAACACAATAGTGAATTCCAACTCATTTTACACTTCTTTTCTCCTGTCCCCTATTAACCTAATTAGCATTCTCTGTTTAGAGCCAGTTTACATCCAACCAATACTTTTAAGTTTCCTCAAGCTTTTCTGGTCTGGAAATTCCTTCTTCCGTTATTGTTATCTGCAGTCTTCAAAGAAGGGTGTTAGCTCAATTATACTCATATCATTAATATTTGATAGACGTTTGTTCTCTAATAGTAGATTAAAATTACTTTTAGGCTAATATCTCAATACTAATACTTTTTTCTAGTTTTAAAATTAAAGGAATGGTTTTCCCATTTTTGTGTATAATTCGGCAAGTTTTAAAAAATGAGATGCTTCCTTGTACATATGTACCACAGTTTGTTCATTAATTCCCAAGTTAAAAAGCTCTGGAATTATTTATAGTTTAGGTGATCATGAATGAGATAATTTGAAAACATTTAAGTAACTATTTTTGTGTTATTGCTGGTTTTCATTTCATTTTGGTAAATACTGAGGTAAAGGGGTATTGGGTTCCTATAGTACATGTAAGCTTAACTGCTGCTGTATTTTCTACACCATAATCTGACATCCTGCTTTATGTAACTGATTCAGCTGGGATACCTTCCCTTTTCAGTCTGAGTAAAATGACTAGCCTCAACAAGCTTAAAGTTCTCCCCTAATGTATATTTGTGTTCAAGAATTTTCACTTTGAAGGGCATTGCTTCTGATTTCTAGGACCTTTTGTGATATCCTCCTCCATCAGCCCACAACTCCACTAACAATAACCTGGAAATAAAATTTTCAAGACTTCCCAATTACTAATATAGTGTCCAGTCACACAGAAACATTAGTAAACGTTTTGCAGATTCTACTGAAAGTTCATGGGAGCATAAGGTGTGTGGGTGAGTGTTACATTTCACACTCCGCTGAAAGCACTAAAATATTACATCTTAAACATCCTTGTTCTTTTGTGGAATTCTTACTTGGACACTAACTATTCTGGCTTCTTTCTGCTTTTCCCCCTTTAAGGGCTAGTCTTATTAACTTCCCTCCAACTCCAAAGTAACCTTTTTATCCTATATTTAGGGAAACTCAGCTATCTCTTACTGTTATTCATAAATGGGGCATACATACCTTTATTTAAGGTCCTCAGCAAAAAGAAATGCAGAGCAGTGAAGTTAAGGTTATTTTCCCTAATTAGAGAGCTTCATGATAGTTTCTTCTTCAAGATTATTTTATCCTTTCTTTCTTCTTATTGTTTATTGAGTTCTAAATCTTTGAAAGTTGAATTTTCATTTATGGTATAAGTTGATAACTTTTAGTGTACCAGTTAGCTAGTGCTGTGTAACAATTCACTCCAAAATTTAGTGGCTTAAAGAAACAGATATTTTATACTACTCATCAAGTTCCTTAGGTCAGCTGAGCAGTTCTGGACTCATCTCTCTTTCTCAACAGTCAACAGGCTGGGTAGGCAGCTTTGCTCAACTAAGCTGGACTTTCTCATATGTGAGGCTATAGGAGGATTTAACATGACCTTTACTAAGACTATAGTTTTTATTGATACTGTCCCCAGTTTTCCAACCAAATAATCTCTTTTCTTCAAGGCATGGTAAGGACTCAAGAATAAGTGTACAAGTATGTATGGGTCCTTCAGAACTAGCACATCAACATTACCACAACATTCTGTTGGCCAAGCAAATCACAAGATCAGTCCAGGGTCAAAAGTGGGGAAATAGACACTATTTATAATGTAAATTAATGCAAAGTCACATTATATAGATGATATATATATGAAAGATAAAGAATTGGGGGATTTTTTTCAATCTACTATACTCACATAGTCAGTATATTTACTAAGTAAAAGATCTAATTTTCCTGCCATTCTAAATAAAATTTTACTTTATTTACTCATGAACATGAAGCTAGTTGAAGTAAACTTCAGAAATTTCATTTAAAAATTCTTTACTTTCCCTAATGAAAAGTTAAAATCAGACCATATAATTCTTTTCAGCTTAATAAACTACACATCACTTAAAACTAAACAAAAAGTACCATTATGGTCTTCTATTATTAGTCAACACTATTGAATCTATTTTTTAAAATTAAACATGTAAAAATTCTTGAATAATAAATAAAAAGGAATCTGGGTTATAACTTAAGACTTCCATAATACATCTTTGTTTTGAGAGGAAGCATGTTTTTATAAAGTTACACATGCACACAATTTAGAAAGTATTTTTGTTCTCCAAATGCTTTTTATAAAAAATAGCAGTGTCCTACATCCCCTCACCTGTTTCTCTCTTCCAACAGACAAGCATCTCCAACCTTTTATAAGTATTCTTTTTGATTAGACATCCATATTGCATATAGCTGCAGGCTTTTCCTTTTTGATTTTCAGTCTTGGCTAGTAGATAATATATGATTATATACAATTTATTTTTATATTTATCTATTATTATAAATATTTCATTTATTTATATTAAGTTATTATTATATATTATTATTTATATAACAACAAGGACGTCTGCATGATATCTATTACATCTTCCTGATCCTCCAAATTTCCCCCTTCCCTTTCTATTAGGATAGTTATATACCAATTTGTATTAGAGCAATATATTATTATACAAATGTGATTTACAGTTGATGCATGTAATATAGAAGGTAACTTTTAATTTCTTACATTTTTTGTTTCCTCTATTTGTAGTTGTCTATTTTATTTATTTGCTTAATTCCCTGTGTATTTTTTTTAAGCAACTCAACTCCAAATACTGTCAGTTATTCAGTTATTTGTCTTACCTTTCCTTTTTTTTTTTTCTTTCTTTTTTTGGTGCTGGGGATTGAACTCAAGGGCGCTCAATCACTGAGCCACATTTTCAGCCCTATTTTGTATTTTATTTAGAGAGAGTGTCTCACTGAATTGCTTAGCAGCCTCACATTTGCTGAGGCTGGCTTTGAACTCATGATCCTCCTACCTCAGCCTCCACAGCAGCTGGGATTACAGGTGTGCACTACTGTGTCTGGTTTACCCTTCCTTTTTAAATGTTCAGACATATCATTGTCTAATCATTTCATTTTTCTCAAATGAATTTCTCACAAATCTTTCTGTCCAGGTTTTCAACAGGCAAATGGACCTGTGCCTAGTGACTCAATGTCTTACTGTAGATTCTGTTGTTTCTTAAATCCTATTGAATGCTTTCCTAGCTTAATTATTCACTCTGATGTGCACATTCTCCAGTAACTTCCTGAGGAAAGATTTTGGAGGCATGCTGGGTCTGAAAATATTCTACTTTCATACTAAGTGACATGTTATCAAGCTGTAGAATTCAAGGTTGAAAGAAGTGTCCTTTGGAATTATGAAACATTTTTCCATCATCTTCACCTTCCAGTGTTACCTATAGCTTCTTGTGCTGCTCATGAGAAGGTCAAGATCATTCTCAACTTGGTTCTTTAATTATGGCCTTTTTTTTTTTCCTTTTCCTTTCCAAAGCTTGCAGTATCTTCTCTTTATCCTGGACCTTGGATGTTTCCCCAGGGTCTTGGCAGAGGAATATTTTCAGCCATTGTGTTTGACGCTTACTACTCTCCTTCAATCTGGAACTGTGTACCCCTACATTCGGAGAAATTTCTTAAATTATTGTTTCTTCCTACAGATTTAATTGACATCTCATTCTGATATTTTTACTCTTTTTCTTTTATTTATTTGTTTCTTTGGGGCTTTTAGATCTTTTAAACTAATACCCTAGCTTTTGTTTTTTCCCTTCCTACTTTCCATTTCTATCTTTATATTATTCCCTCCGTGGAAATACTCCCAATTGTATTTTCCAATACTTCTATGGAGTTCTTATGTCTATTCTCAGATTTCAATTTTGAAGAACACTTTTCAATATTTCTTTTTATAATATCCAGCTTTTTCATGCATAAATGCAGTATTTTATTATAGGACCCCGAGAATATTAATGTACGTATTTTAAAACTTTTGCTCTTTGCAGAGGAAGTTCCTCTAAGTAGTTTTTTCTTCCTGCAGCCCCTGCCCCCCCCCCCCAGCATTTCTTTTAGTCTCAATATTTCCTGCCAAATGGCTTCCTCAATGTCTGGCTGTCCTTGGCTGTCTGCTCAGATTTAAGCCTTGGACCCTGAAAAGCTGATTAGATGCCCTGAGCTAGCAGCTGGGCTCTGTTGACTGGGCTTTACTCTCAAGGCATCTAAGGGAACTCTCTGGGAGGATCTTTAGTGTCAGAGATATTCACTCTTTTTTCTTGAGCTAGTCAATTGCCCCCGAGGAAGATTTCTAGTTTCCTACCTGGAAGACACAAGGCCTTGTGCCAATTAACACTCTGGGAACTAAAGGAGAGAAGAGGCTGAGGGCCTTAGAGTTAAGTATTGCAAACACAGTGCCACTTTTAAGCTAGGGAAGTGACCAAATATAACAGTTTTCCTGTGACTAAAGTTTCCTCTGATGCAGGATTTTCAGTGCTAAAACTGGTATAATCCTCAGCAAAAGTAACTGAAGTTAGTCACTTTAGTCTTAGCAACATTCCTTAAAGGATTCTGATTTGGCCTTTTTTTTTTTTTTTTTCTGAAGCCTTTCTTTAGAGTCAAGGCATCCTGCCTCCCACATCTAGACCATGAATCTGAATGGCCCTGCCCAAATGGCCCCCACGCCTGCTTCCAGGGACTACATGGGCTTCTTGGGTCAGTTTGTCTTCCTGAGTATGAACAATTTCAACCATCAGGTGATGCATCCCTGAAGCCAAGACATAGACAAGCAGTGGCAGTTTGCAGAGATTTGATGGACTTTAAATAGTGGCTGGGTATCTACAGGCGCATATATGTGTATATATATATACATACACACACACATATATAGTAGATGGATACGGTACCTTTTTTTATTATTTGTTTTTATTTTTATGTGGTGCCAGGGATCAAACCCAGTGCCTCATGCATGCTAGGCAAGTGCTCTACCACTGAGCCACAGCCCCGGCCCCTAATTTAGCTTTCTTTAGTGTGCTGTCAAGTTCCCCTTATCCATCTACTTTCCAGGTTCCAACATATTCTGCTGTCATTGCCTCTCCTCTTTTTACTCTTGTCATTGTCCTCCTCCTCCTTTGCTTCTTATTATTCTTCTCAAATTATATTTATGTGAATAAAGTTTATAGAGGAAGAGAAAACTGCATGTGTCTGATCCTTACCTCTTCTAGGTACTTGAAAGACCAAAATATTTCCAGCAAATGAGTAAACAGGAAAATAAATAAATGTGGCTAAAGGGTCTGGGTGAGAGAATGGAAAAGAAACAGTCAATCCTCCCTTGATCCATCCATGAAACAATATCCTGAAATTACACAATGGAGCATCTACTACTTTGTTTGCCACCAAATGCATTTTATCAGGAGAACGCCCAGCTGCTATGGAATAGACTGAGAAAGCAACAGAACCAAATCTTTCCAAGACATTGTTTCCAATTTCTCTTCCAGATGCACTCTTGTGATTGTGTTACTTTATATATGGATGGAGGACAAGGGCAACAGCAGGCTCTCAAATGGCAAGACACATACATTTTTATAAAGCTCTTTTTCTCTTGAGTCTCTGTATAGTCCGGATATTAATCTGTGTCAGATGAATAGTTGGTAAATATTTTCTCCCATTCTGCAAGTTGTCTCTTCACTCTGTTGATTGTTTCCTTCACTAGCAGAAGCTCTTTAGTTGTTTAGCATGGCATTGAATAAACAAAATCTGCAGCCTTACTTTGCCCCTAAGTTCCCAGTAAAGCCACCATTTCCAAGGAAGCAAATGCAAGGCTAGAACCCTCCCAAGTATGGGAGGACAGGGCTCACCCATGCACTCCCTACTGCCCGTGCCTTTCAGTAGGGAGGTAGGCCCTAGCAGAGGAGCAGGTATTGCTGTCAAGGCAGGTGTTGCTGTCCAGGCTGAGGCTGTGTTGGCTCAGGGAAAAGGCACTGACCTTGCCTATGAGTTTAATATGGACTCATGAAATTCATGCTTTCACTGAAAACTTCCAGTAACCTCATTTTACATGTAAGGAAATGGGAAGAACAGCAAGTTAACTAAATTTACTCATGGCCCACAGTAGCTAGTCAATGATGGAATTGGTACCCATCCCATTCTGTCTCATTATTTTAAACTTTCTAGATAGAAATAAATCATCAAAAATGTGAGAAGTGGTGAGCTGTTCTGAGTATGGTTGTTCCCATGGTGAAGGCCTTTGGACACAACTTCTCTCACCTGGGTACAGGTGGGCCAGGCCTACCTTTGGCAACATCATGAAGGCAGCAGAGTAGGCATCAGGCAATGTGGGTCTCTTTCCTGTGTGGTGCAGTAGGCATCCATCTCAGGCAGGGCCCTCTGACTTTCAGATTCAAACCTTATCTGGAGTCACCAGAGGATCACTATGCCATTTTAGGGGGAAAGGACTCACATATTTAAGTGTACTGATGTGTCCTGGATCTTGGCATTTTACACTTTCAGATGGTATCCTAATTGTGAAATGGTGGTGTTTAGTTCATATTAAGGACTTCATCCCACTGAGGTCAGATGGATGGTGTAAGTAGGGAACCTTTTCCTTTTCGAGTTTAGGAGTTCTCTTTTTATCATTTTGAACTACTTTTAATCAAATTCTTCCCCTCCTCTACAGGGGGAAAAATTCACTGTGTTAAGTTTGTTTTTTCAGGAAGAAATGCAAGGACATGATCTTAAAAAATAGAAGACTTAAGGAAGTATCAGAGATAAATCTCAAGGTTATACAACTGTGATTTCAGCCATTTGCTCAGGCCTTGTGTGAAGAGTATAAGCATTGATTATGGCCTCAGGTCTTCTGTAGCAGCTCATGGACTACAAGGAAAGGCAGTTCTCTGGAGGAAAGGACAGCTGTGAGCTGTCTGTGGTCCCCAACAGTGGCAACAGAGGGTGCGGAGTGCACTGGCCCAGCCAGCAAAGGGTGTGGGGCCCAAAGCCCAGTGGGTCCACTCCTATCCCTAGTTGGTTAGCAGGTTGACTTCCTAAGGCTCTGCTTTTCCCTGATGGTCTTTCCCATAAGTTCCAACTTTTAAATAATTGACTTTATTTTTATTGGCATTTAAACAGAAAACTGTTTCTCTTCTCACGACACTTCTGAAATACATGTGTGGGCTTTTCCCACCACATACACCACCCAAAACCAACTCTCCAATTCTTTCAAGATAAAAACTGGGAGTTCTGCAAATTATCTCTGTTTGCTGATGGCATGATCCTATATTTAGAAGATCCAAAAACCTCCACCAGAAGACTTCCAGAGCTCATAAGTGAATTCAGCAAAGTAGCAGGATATAAGAGCAATGCTCATAAATCCATTATGTTCCTATACTCCAATGAGGAATCTGTTGGAAAAAAAAATTAGGAAAACTATCCCATTCACAATAACCTCAAAACAAAGCAAAACAAAACAAAAAACCCCAAAACCTTGGGAATCAATATAACAAAAGAGGTGTAGGACCTCTACAATGAAAACTATAGAACACTAAATAAAGAAATTGGAGAAGATCTTAGAAAATGTAAAGAGCTTCCATGTTCTTGGATAGGAAGAATTAATATTGTCAAAATGGCCAAACTACCAAAAATGCTATACAGATGCAATGCAATCCCCATCAAAATCCTGATGACATTCTTTAGAGAACTAGAAAAAGCAATTATAAAATTAAGTTGGAAAAAATAAGAGAACCAAAATATCCAGGGAAATTCTTAGCAAGAAGAGCAAAGCAGGAGACATCACAGTAGTGGGTCTCAAATTACATTACAGAGCTATAATAACAAAAACAGCATGATACCAGCACCAAAACAGGCATGAAGAAAAATGGAATAAAGAAGGCACAGAGACAAATCCATATTGATGCAGTCATCTTATACTTTAAAAAGGTGCCAAAGACATATGTTGGAGAAAAGATGGCCTTTTTAACAAGTGGTGCTGGGAAAACTGGAAATCCATGTGTAGTAGGATGAAATTTAATCCCATCTCCCACCCTGCACAAAAGTCAACAAAAAGTGAATTAAAGACCTATTAATTAGAACAGGAACACTGTAACTTCTAAAGGAAAATGTAGGCTCAATACTCCAACATATCAGCACAGGAACAATTTTCTTAACAAGACTACTAAAGTTCAAGAAGCAAAGCAAAATATAAATAAGTGGAATGACATCAAATTAAAAAGCTTCTGCACAGCAAAGGAAACAATTAAGAGCATGAAGAGAGTCTGCAGAATGGAAGAAGATCTCTGTCACCAGCTCCTCCAATAGGACATTAATGTCCTGTTAGTCACGCGACCAGCACACTAGCTTCATACTAGAGGTTCGAAACATAGAAATTAACTAGTGAGTTCAAATTAAAGAAACATGACTCTCAATTTACCTTTTTTGCCCAGCTCAGAGATGGCTCCTCCCAGCTCTTGCCTCTAGCCCCTGACCCAGTAGCGAGGTTTACACAAGAGGCCAGCAAGAGAGAGAGAAGCACGCCAGGGAGTGAGCTTTTATTGGGGAACAAAAAATTCAGGGGAAAATTCCATCCAATGAAGGTAGAGGGGGGCAGCATTCCAAGGTCAGGGTCAGTGATTGGTTTTCAGGTCAGTGGTCAGTCACACCCCCACACAGACAAGCCCTCGCACCTAGGGAAGGGTGGGGAAGGCTCTGACACAGCTTGTCTAAGCGCCTCACACCCAGCCAGGGAGGTAGCTCAAATCATGTGCAAGAATGGCTTCCCACAGTCCTGGATATAAAAAGAACTCAAAAAAACTTAACACCAATAAACAAATAACCCAATTAATAAATGGGCAAAAGAACTGAACATATACTTCTCAAAAGAAGAAATACAAATGGTCAACAAATATATGGAAAAATGTTCAACATCTCTAGCAATTAGGGACATGCAAATCAAAACAATATTGAGATTTAATCTCCAGTTAGAATGGCAATTATCAAGAACACAAATAACAGTAAGCATTTGTGAGGATGTAGGGAAAAGGTAGACTTATACATTGTTGGTGGGACTGCAAATTAGTGCAACCATTCTGGAAAGCAGTATGGAGATTTTTCAAAAAATTAGGAATGGAACCACCATATGAGCCAACTACCTCACTTCTACACATAAACCTATAAGACTCAAAATAAATATACTATAGTATACTAATCAATGTTTATAACAGCAAAATTCACAATAGTCAAACTATGGAACAAACCTAAGTGCCCTTCAACAGATGAATGGATAAATAAAATGTGATACACACACGCACATATAAGTATGTATACACACACACACACACACATATATATATGTATATTATATGTATACACACACATACACACACAATGAATTATTGTTCAGCCATAGAGAAGAATAAAATTATGGCATTTGCCAGTAAATTGATAGAACTCAAGAGTATCATGCTAAGTGAAATAAGTCAGTTCCCAAAAATCAAAGGTCAAATGTTTTCTCTGATATGTGAAAACTAATCCAAAATAAAGTGGTGTGGGGGTAATTTTTTTTTTTAAAAGGTAAAAGAATAAAGATAGAGAAAGGAAAAAAAGGGGGATAGAGGGAGTTTCATCAAAATAGAGGAAAGATCAGTAAACAAAGGGAATTCAAAGGAGGAGGAAAAAGGTATAGGGAAAGAGAATAACAGTGAAATGAAAATGACTGAACTTCCATTTGTGCAGACATGAATGTGGCACAGTGGGTCCCAGCATTGGGTGTATCCACGGGACACTAATTTTTTTTTTTTAAGTGGTCAACTGTAAATGGATTGAAGAAGGATTGGCGAAGTGGAAGGAGGGAAGTAGGGGGATGGGAGAAGTACTGGGGATTGATTGAAGCAGGTTGTGTTCCATGCTTTTGTGATCGTGTCAGGGTGTATACTGGTGTTGTACGTATATAACTTAATAGAATTTTTAATAAGTTATTAGAGAACCAAGACAATTCAAGGACTTTATTTCATACTGAGATATTAACATTGAATTAATATTAATGTTGACATTAAGATCAATGTAAGACTTTGAAGGATGCAGAGGATAGTCTGATTTATTTGTTTAAAATGCTCCTCTAATTGTTGAATAGAAAATGTTTTGCACAGAAGAAATAATAACAATCCATATTAGAGATGACGGAGGCTAGGACTGCTAACAATAGCAGTAAATATGAGGAAAGATGAGTAAATTTTGGATATACCTTGGAGAAAGAAGTGACAGTACTTTATAATCATTTGGATGAGGAGTGGATGTTCAGATAAACAAAACAACCAAAGATGGTTCTTTTGGGTTTGAACAACTGGTGGGACTATTTACTGAGATAACCAATACCACATGAACTGAGAATGAGTAGAAATAATGATGAAAAAAGCAAACATTCTGGATGGCTTAATGTCCTGACACACACAGGCTTTAGTGTCAGGACATCAAGAGCCCTGGAAACTCTCTTGACTCTGCTAATCAGGTTGGTGTTTCAGGAAAGATATAGATTAAGAGATAGCAACTGTATCAATCAAGGTCCCAATGTAGATTGTTGAAGAGATTTAACTGATGGGATTTCTTAAGCAGGTATGCATGGGGTTAAGGGAACCACAGGATGGTTATGGCATCCAGGGACTAGCAATGGGGAAACCTATTACCACTTCAGGCCTGTAGGGGCTAAAGGAGGGGAGCAGTGCTATTAGACTCTATGGGATTAAGGATCCTTGTGTTCTCACTGCCATAAAACATGACAAAAGCAGGGAGTGGCCTAGAGGAATAAATAATCTGACCTCTCTCTCTTCTGACAATCCTATCTACTGCTTCCCCCAAATCCAACCAGAATCCAGAGAACAAAGAATCCCAGATCAGAAATCATTTAACATTTCACCCCCCACCCGACAGAATTAAGCAGAGGAAAGAAGGGCAGAAAATGCATCTGGTTGAGGAAGGGACTGGATAAATATAGAGTAAGCTTCAAGCAACCTAGAGAATGCTTTCTGTGACACACACCCCACTCTCCTTTTCTGTGCAGGTTTTGTGGACATAACAGTTGGCAAAGTAGCCTTTCCTCTACTCACCACCCACCCAACTCCTCCCACTCATGCTTATGAGTCTAGGTGGCTTGTCAAGTATTACACCTCTCAGCTTTTCACCACTGTGACCCAAGTCCTTGTCAAGGGAGGGAGGTCTTGTCGAGAAGGAACAGCTAATTAAGATATGTAAAAGATATGCCTGGTTAAATCTAGCTTAGAAGCATATCCATGACTCGCTCTGTATTCTACAGCAACCCATTGTCTTAGTCAGTTTTTTCACTGCTGATGACTAAGGGATCTGACCAGAACAATTATAGAGGAGGAAAAGCTTATTTGGGGGCTCATGGTTTCAGAGGTCTCAATCCATAGAGAACAGGCTCCATTCCTCAGGGCCCGAAGTGAGGCAGAACATCTTGGAGGAAGAGTGTGGTGGAGGTAAGCGGCTCACATCATGATCAGAAAAGGAGAGAGAGAGAGAGAGAGAGAGAGAGAGAGAGAGAGAGAGACTTTATTCTGCAGATACCAAATATATATCTCATAGTCACACCCCCACTTCTCGAGTTACACCCCACCTGCCTCCAGTTATCACTCAGTTAATCCCATCAGGGATTAATTCACTGATTACATTGAGGCTGTGACCCAATCACTTCTCCTCCAAACCTTCTTTCATTTTCTCACACATGAGCTCTTGGGGGACACCTCACATCTAAACCATAAAACCCCTCTATAATGAAATTAATTTTCATAAATTATGTCTATAAAAATGTCAGTGTCATCTCCTAGTAATTTATATTTGAATTTTATCATGGGCCATGCTTCAGTCAATAAGTACAATCTATATGTCTGGTATTTTAGAGAGTCCAATGCTGGACTCATAATCTTGAAAGGTTCTGTTAGAGAGTAAGGTGGCCAATTTTAATTTTTTCAGAGATTTAAAAATTACTTGTCAGCCTATATTCTTAAAACCACATCATTATGCTGAGCTGGAATACCAGAAACGAGCCCACCTCAATGACTTTAGCTTAGCTCTCCACAGAAAAGATTTAATTAAGCTCTGCTTTTATACTTTGGGTTTAACTTAAGGTCAGTATGAGAAATGGCCATGTAAAGCATGTTTCTGCTTATTCTACAAAACTTTATAGATGACATCTATTACATTCTACAGTATTCCTTATATAAGCAGCCATACAAACTCCTCTTAGGAAAGTTTCTCTGAAAATGAGATCTCTAGTTTTGTTTCCCTATTTACCATAATTGCTCAAACAACTATATTAAATCAGGCTTACAGAACATTGCTGCTATAAATGGAACCTTCGTTCTTTCTAATATTTACTTATAATGAGATATTTTAAGCCTTTGGAAAATGTGTCACCTCAAATTCTCTTTTTTTTAAAAAAAGTGGACATTCAGAATTAGGATCAAGAAAAGAGTATTATTTATTATTAGTTAATTAAACCAAACTCAGTGGAATTGTTAAATAACCATATAAACCAAAAATGTATATGCACATATGTATGTATATGTATACATAAAACATGTATGCATGAAATATATATGTGCCTGGTATGTGTGTATAAAAACATTGCATAATAAGTTACAAAGAGAAAAGAAAGAGGCAAGTGATAAAAATCATTCATGAAACAAGTCATAGGACAAAAACTATACTGTGCCAAAGAAGCCAATTATGGCTCCATTCACTACTCTGTTAACTTCACAAATATTTTTTTAAATTTTTTATTCCAATTTGTTCTATATGACAGAAAAAATGCATTACAATTCACATTACACATATAGAGCACAATTTTTCATATCTCTAGTTGTATACAAAGTATATTCACACCATCCGTGTCTTCATACATGTACTTAGGGTAATGATGTTCATCTTATTCCACCATTTTTTTTACCCCTTTGTTCCCTCCCTTCATCTGCCTCTCCTTTGCCCTATATAGAGTTCATCTAATATTCCCATTCTTCCCCTCCCAACCTCACTATGAATTAGCCTTCTTATGTCAGAGAAAACATTCAGCATTTGGTTTTTTGAGATTGGCTAACTTCACTTAGCATTATCTTTTCCAACTCCATCCATTTACCTGCAAATGTCATGATTTTATTCTCTTTTATTGTTAAGTAATATTCCATTGTGTATGTATTATGTGTGTGTGTGTGTGTTGTGTGTGTATCAGATTTTCTTTAACCATTCATCTACTGAAGAGCATTTAGGTTGGTTCCACAGTTTAGCTATTGTGAATTGTGCTGCAATAAGTATTGATGTGGTTGTGTCCCTGTATTATGCTGTTTTTAAGCCTTTGGGTATAGACTGAGGAGTGGGAGAGCTGGGTCAAAAGGTGGTTCCATTCTCAATTTTCCAAGGAATCTGCATACTGCTTTCCATATTGGCTGCACCATTTGCAGTCCCACCAGCAATGTATAAGTGTGCCTTTTTCCCTACATCCTTGCCAACATTTATGTTTGTATTCTTTTTTTATTAGTTGTTCAAAACATTACAAAGCTCTTGACATATCATATTTCATACATTTGATTCAAGTGGGTTATGAACTCCCATTTTTACCCCGTATACATATTGCAGAATCACATCAGTTACACATACACGTTTTTACATACTGCCATACTAGTGTCTGTTGTATTTTGCTGCCTTTCCTATCCCCTACTATCCCCCCTCCCCTCCCCTCCCCTCCCATCTTCTCTCTCTACCCCATCTACTGTAATTCATTTCTCTCTCTCTCTTTTTTCCCCTTTCGCCTCACCTCCTCTTATATGTAATTTTGTATAACAATAAGGGTCTCTTTCCATTTTCATGCAATTTCCCTTCTCTCTCCCTTTCCCTCCCACCTCTCGTCCCTGTTTAATGTAATCTTCTTCTCATGCTCTTCCTCACTGCTCTGTTTTGAGTTGCCCTCCTTATATCAAAGAAGACCTTCGACATTTGGTTTTTAGGGATTGGCTAGCTTCACTTAGCATAATCTGCTCTAATGCCATCCATTTCCCTGCAAATGCCATGATTTTGTTATTTTTTATTGCTGAGTAATACTCCATGTGTATAAATGCCACATTTTTTTTATCCATTCATCTATTGAAGGGCATCTAGGTTGGTTCCACAGTCTAGCTCTTGTGAATTGTGTTGCTATGAACATCAATGTAGCTGTGTCCCTATAGTACGCTCTTTTTAGGTCTTTGGGGAATAGTCCGAGAAGGGGAATAGCTGGGTCAAATGGTGGTTCCATTTCCAGCTTTCCAAGGAATCTCCGTACTGCTTTCCAGATTGGCTGCACCAATTTGCAGTCCCACCAGCAATGTACAAGTGTACCCTTTTCCCCACATCCTCGCCAGCACTTGTTGTTGTTTGACTTCGTAATGGCTGCCATTCTTACTGGAGTGAGATGGTATCTTAGGGTGGTTTTAATTTGCATTTCTCTGACTGCTAGAGATGGTGAGCATTTTTTCGTGTATTTGTTGATTAATTGTATATCCTCCTCTGAGAAGTGTCTGTTCAGGTCCTTGGCCCATTTGTTGATTGGGTTATTTGTTTTCTTATTGTTTAATTTTTTGAGTTCTTTTGTATTCTTAATAGCTGCCATTCTGACTGGAGTGAAGTGAAATCTTAGAGTAGTTTTGATTTGCATTTCTCTAATTGCTAGATATTTTGAACATCTTTTAATATACTTGTTGATTGTATATCACATCCTGGGAACTGTCTGTTCAGTTCCTTGGCTCATTTATTGATTGGGTTATTTATTTATTTATTTATTTATTTATTTATTTATTTATTTATATGTGTGTGTGTGTGTGTGTGTTTAGCTTTTTGAGTTCTTCATATATCCTAGAGATAAGTGTTCTATCTGATGTGCAAGTGGTAAAAATTTGCTCCCAAGCTGTAGGCTCTCTATTCACCTCACTGTTTGTTTCTTTTGCTGAGAAGAAGCTTTTTAGTTTAAATACATCCCATTTATTAATTCTTGATTTTAATTCTTGAGCTATAGGAGTCTTATTAAGGAAGTAGGGGCCTAATCCGATATGATGGAGATTTAGGCCTACTTTTTCTTCTATTAGACACAGGGTCTGTGGTTTAATTCCTGGGTCCTTGATCCACTCTGAGTTGAGTTTTGTGCATGGTGAGAAATAGGGGCTTAATTCCATTTTGTTGTTTATGGATTTCCAGTTTTCTGGGCACCATTTGTTGGAGAGGATATCTTTTCTCCAATGCATGTTTTAGGTGCCTTTGTCTAATATAAGATAACTGTAATGATGTGGGTTACTCTCTATGTCCTCTATTCTGTAACATTGGTCTACCATTCAGTTTTGGTGCCAGTAACATGCTGTTTTTGTTACTATTGTTCTGTAGTATAGTTTAAGGTCTGGTAAAGTGATGTCACCTGCTTCACTCTTCTTGCTAAGGATTTCTTTAGCTATTCTGGGTCTCGTATTTTTCCAGATAAATTTTATGGCTGTTTTTTCTCTCTCTATGAGAAATGTCATTGGGATTTTAATTGGAATTGCATTAAATCTGTATGAGGCTTTAGGCAATATGGTCATTTTGAAAATATTAATTCTGCCTATCCAAGAGCAAGGTAGATCTTTCCATCTTCTAAGGTCTTCTTTGATTTCCCTCTTTAGGGTTCTGTAGTTTTCATTAGATAGATCTTTTGTTAAGTTGATTCCCAAGTATCCTTTTTTTTTTTTTGAGGTTATTGTGAATGAGGTAGTTTTCCTCATTTCCTTCTCAGAGGATTTGTCACTGATATACAGAAATGCCTTTGATTTATGGGTGTTGATTTTGTATCCTGCTACTTTGCTGAATTCATTTACTAATTCTAGAAGTTTTCTGGTGGAGTTTTTTGGGTCTTCTAGATATAGAATCATATGGTCAGCAAATAGTGCTAGTTTAAGTTCTTCTTTTCCTATACTTATCCCTTTAATTTCCTTTGTCTGTCTAATTGCTCTGGCCAGTGTTTCAAGAACTATGTTGAATAGAAGTGGTGAGATAGGGCATCCCTGTCTTGTTCCAGATTTTAGAGGGAGAGCCTTCAATTTTTCTCCGTTTAGAATGATGTTGGCCTGGGGCTTATCGTAAATAGCCATTACAATGTTGAGATATGTTCCTGTTATCCCCAGTTTTTCTATTGTTTTGAACATGAAGTAGTGCTATATTTTGTCAAATGCTTTTTCTGAATCTATTGAGATGATCATATGACTCTTATCTTTAAGTCTATTGATGTGTTGAATTACATTTATTGATTTCCATATGTTGAAACAATCTTCATCCCTGGGATGAATCCCACTTGATCATGGTGCACAATCTTTTTGATATGTTTTTGTATTAATTTTATTGAGGATTTTTGCATCTATGTTCATTAGAGATATTGATAAGTTTTTGTTTGTTTGGTTGGGGTTTTTTTGTTTGTTTGTTTATGTGTGTCTTTGCTGATTTTGGAATCAGGGTGATATTGGCCCCATAGAATGAGTTTGGAAGTGCTCCCTCTTTTTCTATTTCCTGAAATAAATTGAAGAGTATAGGTATTAGTTCTTCTTTAAAGGTATTGTAGAACTCAGCTGTGTATCCCTCTGGTCGAGGGCTTTTCTTGGTTGGTAGGCTTCTGATGGCATCTTCTATTTCATGGCTTGAAATTGATCTGTTTAAATTGTGGGTATCATCCTGATTCAATTTCAGCAAATCATGACTCTATAAATTTGTCAATGCCTTCAATATTTTCTATTTTATTGAAGTTCAAGTTTTTAAAGTAATTTATAATTATCTTCTGTATTTATGTAGTGTCTGTTTTGATATTTCCTTTTTCATCCCATATGTTAGTAAACTGAGATTTCTTTCTCCTTCTCTTCATTAGCATGGCTAAGCGTTTGTCAATTTTATTTATTTTTTCAAAGAACTAACTTTGTTTTATCAATTTTTTCAATTGTTTCTTTTGTTTCAATTTCATTGATTTCAGCTCTGATTTTAATTATTTCCTGTAATCTACTGCTTGTAGTGTTGATTTGTTCTTCTTTTTCCAGGGCTTTAAGATGTAGTGTTAAATCATTTATTTGTTGACTTTTTCTTCTTTTAAGGAATGATCTCCATGCAATAAACTTTCCTCTTGGTACTGTCTTCATAGTGTACCAGAGATTTCAATACATTGTATCTATGTTCTCATTCACCTCTAAGAATTTTTAAATCTCCTCCTTGATGTCTTTTGCAAACTATTGTTCATTCAGTAGCATATTATTTAGTCTCCAGGTGTTGGAGTAGCTTTTGTTTTTATTTTATCATTGATTTCTAATTTCATGCCAATATGATCTGATAGAATGCAGGGTGGTATCTTCACTTTTTTATATTTGCTAAGCATTGCTTTGTGGCATAATATGTGGTCTATTTTAGAGAAGGATCCATGTGCTGCTGAGAAGAAAGTATATTCACTCATTAAAGGATGAAATATTCTACATATGCCAGTTAAATCTAAGTTATTGATTGTATTATTGAGTTCTATAGTTTCTTTGTTCAGCTTTTTTGGAAGATGTATCCAGTGGTGAAAGAGGTGTGTTAAAGTCACCCAGAATCTTTGTGTTGTGGTCTATTTGACTCTTGAACTTGAGAAGAGTTTTTTTTTTTTTTTTTTTTATGAACATAGACATTCCATTGTTTGGGACATATAAATTTATTATTGTTATGTCTTGTTGATGTATGTTTCTCTTAAGCAGTGTGACATGTCCTTATTTATCTCTTTTGATCAACTTTGGCTTGAAGTTGACTTTATTTGATATGAGGATGGAAACCTCATCATGGAAACCTTGCTTGCTGCAGTCCATGTGAGTGGTATGATTTTTCCCAACCTTTCACCTTCAGTCTGTGGATGCCTTTTCCTATGAGATGAGTTTCTTGGAGGCAGCATATTGTTGGGTCTTTTTTGTTTAAATTATCTGCCAGTATATATTTTTTGATTGTTGAGTTTAGGCCATTAACATTCAGGGTCATTATTGAGACATGATTTGCTTTCCTAGCCATTTTTTTTTTTTTTAGTATTTAATTCGACCCAGTTTCTCCTTTGAGTAGTTTTTCCTTTTGTCTAATACCTCACTTCACTGATTTTCATTGTTGTTTTTTCAATTCCTCTTCATGGAATATTTTGCCAAGTGTGTTCTGTAGTGCAGGCTTTCAAGTTATAAATTCTTGTAACTTTTGTTTATCATTGAAAGTTTGTATTTCATCATCAAACCTAAAGCTCAATTTTGCCAGATTTAACATTGTTGATTGGCATCCATTATCTTTCAAAGCTTGATATATGTTGTTCCAGGATCTTCTAGCTTTCAGGGTCCGGCTTGAAAAATCTCCACATAATCTAATTGGTTTCCCCCTATATGTAATCTAATTCCTTTCTCTTGTGGTTTTAATATTCTCTCCTTATTCTATATGTTAGGCATTTTCATTATAATGTGCCTTGGTGTGGATCTGTTGTGATTTTGTACATTTGGAATCCTGTGAGTCTCTTGAATTTGGTTTTCCAATTCATACTTCATGTTTGGAAAATTTTCTGATATTATGTTATTGAATAGAATGCTCATTCCTTTGGTTTGGACCTCTATTCCTTCCTCTATCCCAATAACTCTTAAATTTGGTCTTTTTACGCTATCTTCTATTTCTTGAACGTTCTGCTCATGGTTTCTCACCATTTTCACTGTGTTGACTACATTCTTTTTAAGAATATGTATTTTGTTTTCATTATCTGAGGTCCTGTCCTCCAAGTGGTCTAATCTTTTGGTGATACTTTAAATTGAGCTTTTAATTTGGTTTATTGTTTCTTCCATTTCAAGGATTTCTGTTTGTTTTTTTTTAAGAGATTCTATCTCCCTATTGAAGTAATCTTTTGCTTCCTGTATTTATTTATGTAGCTCTTTGTCAAAATGATCTTTTGCTGCCTGTATTTGCTCTCTTATATCACCCTTTAATTCACAGAACATTTTAATCATGTACATCCTGAACTCCTTCTCTGTAATTTCTTCTGCTGTGCTGACCACAGATTCTAGTAATGTGGTATCTTGATATGTTTGGGACACTTTGTTCCCTTGTTTATTCATGTTCCTTGTGTGTCTTCCCTTCTAGCAGTGTGGATCCCAGCCATTACTGTTTTTACCCTACAGGCTTATAATGCCCCTGTAGGGATCTAATACTTCTCCTTTGAGGTGAAGGACAATGTTATCAGATCCCAATATAAACAGTATACTCCCTAAAAGCAAATGTTTGCTCTTAAGATGTTTACAGTTTGGTCACAATGTACAGAAATGGTGAATTCAATTATTATCTACCATACACTCAGTAGGTTTGCAAAAGGATTTATAGTTTCTGATGGTGGAAAAAGAACTGGGGGTGATGAGTAGGATGATAAGCTGAGGAGGTAGGAGATGAGGATATAGAGTTGTTATATCTTAAAAAGTGTGAAAGAGAAATCTAAAGAGGAAGATTAGTAACAGGAGAAGGAAGAGAAAGTAATTTTGGGTAGATAAGTAAGTGGGGAGACAATAGATACATAAAACAAACACACATTTATATTAAAAAATTAAAAACATTAAAATAGTAGAAATTGGAAGGATAAGAGAAAAAATAAATATAAAATACAACTGTAACATACTATTCAGTCATCTTAGTCCTCAAAATTCTAAGTACTTGGTTTCACACATGTTAGGGATGTGAGGGCAGGAGAATAGAAAGAGGGGGAAAAAAGAAAAAAAAATCTTGAAGGAAGAAACAGAATTGTTTTGGTTGGAAATCCATATTTTTCCTGCTTCTCTTCTCATCCATAGGTAGAGTCATCTGTTAGCTGGTATATCTACCCTCAGGATGGTGAAGGTAACCAGGGTATCACTGGGCTGGGGTAGTGGCTGCTGGGGAGAGGGGGGAGTTAGAAACTGGGTACCTGGCCAGCTGAGTTCCAAACTGGGTGTTGCCCCCACTGAAGATGGTGATGAAGGTGACCCAAAATGGATTCGCCTGCTTTCAGTGGTGGGCTGTCAGATCATGTTGGGGGAGCCCAGCAATGGCTTTGGATGATGAGCTCAGAGGTGAGTTCTGTGGCATGCAATATGTGTCTGTCAGCCGACTTCAGAGCCTGTATGAAGTCCTTGGATGAAGGCAGGCCACTGCACACAGTATCTCCACTGCTGCTTCAGAGTCCCAAGATGGTGGCGACAGGAAGAGCCCCACTTTGGTAGGTGGGGGTCCACATGAGAGTGGCAGCCAGAGTTCCTGTGTGTGGGAAGCTGCTGGGTGTCCTGTGTGGGAGCAGCATCTGTGATTTCCGCTTGGGTGGGTGGCCAAAAGTTCTGCCAAGGTGCCGCAGTCCGGCTGCAGCAAAATAACCGGGGGTGGGGGGGTGGGGGGGGTGAGGAACGACTTATGTAGATCAATACAGCAGGAGTGGAAGCCATTTATTGTAGGACAACAGAGGTATTTATACATTCCACACAGCTTATCTTAATTAACATAAACTAGATACAGCAGTCAACCAATAAGAAATCTCCACACTTAATGGTTTGCTGGCGTTACTTCACAAACCACTCCCTCTGGCAAAATGCCAGGCACCATCCAGACTTGTTTACAGACTCTAACATTTCCCCCTTTTGTTTAATTTAAATAACGACCATAGTGGTTTTTACACAAACACCACAAATAATCTGCTACAAGCAGAAGGGGAGGATACAAAATGCCACAATACCAAGCCAATTGATGGCTCCATGCAAGAAACCCTTGGAAAAATTATACCAGCAATGACACCATTAGCAAAGATACGGAGTTACAATTTGTTATAGATTACAGTTTGTTGTCTCAGTCCAGGTAAAGCAGTGTCTCAATAGATTAACTCACAGTCCAGGTAAATCACAGTCCAGGTAAGTTCTGCAGGCAGCTAGCTTAAATCACAGTCCAGGTAAGTTCTGCAGGCAGCTAGCTTGATCCCAAGTCTCGTCCGTTTCTCAGCAACACTGGAAATTCTTCCACCTTCGTCTTCACTGGCACTGGAACGAAGGCAGGAACTCTGGATGGCTAAAGAAAATCCTGTAGTATTCCAGCAGGCGCTAAGAAAACAACCTTCTGAACAATTTAGTACATTATCTCAAGGTTTTTTACATTTGAAATAGGCCTTAATAGTGCTCATTACTCACTAGCTTCCAGGTGTGGGGGAACCATTGTAGTTACTGGCCTTGGAAATGATCAAACTTCAGGGACTTGGGCCTTCTTCCGCCTGCAGCATCCTGGGCAGCCCCAGATGGCCCCGGGGATAGACTGCCACTGGGCACGGGGAGCAAGAGCCTGCGAGACTGTGCCTCCGGGTCAGGTTTGGGTTTGGGCTCTCAGTAGTGGCATCCCACTCCCCGGGACAGGGGCGGGGAAGAGCCAGCTGCCGCCTCTTGGAAATTCCTTGCTGTGACATGATCCGGCTCACGCACGTGGCAGCTGCTGCACAGATTCACGCACCCTCCAGTAATGAAAAGTATTCAGTAATAGCCTTTTGCTGTAACTTTTTTCCTGATAATCCTTCCTCCTCTGAACTTTCTTTTTCTTTCTGACTAGAGTTCCTGGGCTTTCATCAACACATGCCCTAACTATTCTTTGTTCCACTGGGGTGCCTCTTTCCCTTATCAACTTACTTAACACCCCTTCCATATTTTTGTAACAAAGACAATACAACATTTTAAGACAAAACAAGACACAAACATACTGTATCAATCTTCTCCATTTTCTCGAAATGGCCATTTTTCCTCTTGCCCTATCTGCCTAGGGACGAGCAGGTTTGCTCCTGTCCTATCTATGGACAGGCAGCTTTTTTTTTCGTCACTTACCCCCGAGTGTCCCGGGGCTCCCGTACGGGCCACCATCTGCCGCAGTCCGGCTACAGCAAAATAACGGGGGGGGGGGGGGGGGGGGGGGGGGGGTGACGAACAACTTGTGTACGTTGATACAGCAGGAGTGGGAGCCATTTATTGTAGGACAAAAGAGGTATTTACACATTCCACATTCCACACAGCTTATCTTAATTAACATAAACTAGATACAGCAGCCAACCAATAAGAAATCTCCACACTTAATGGTTTGCTTGCTGGCGTTACTTCACAAACCACTCCCTCTGGCAAAATGCCAGGTGCCATCCAGACTTGTTTACAGACTCTAACACACAGGTACTGATGCCAATCATCTCACTTGGGTATCAAGTAGTCCTGCTTGGGCCAGTAGTTAGGAGACCTACTCTGATACTGTGGCCTGGAGCCCTGGATGGGCCCAGGACTGTGCGGGAGCCGGAATATTGCTCTCAGAAAAGCTGTTTTCATAAAATTTTCACTATTTGAGTCCCAGGTCACAGAGTGACACAGAATGCTGCATCCCTTTAGCCTGCCATCTTGGATCTCTGTAATCTAACTTCACAAATATTTACTCAAGTGCTCTAATGGCCCAGATGACTCAAAGTTGCATTACGCAATATTTAGTCCAATGGGACAGGAGGAGGTGGACAGACAAATAAATTTATTACAGGAAGGGGGATATTCTAGATCATAATGAGAGTACAGAGCTGGTGGGATTGGGAATCCCAGAAGGCCATGCCACTGAAACACAATAGCAGAGGCCAGGAGGATTAAAAGTGGGTTTGAAGGACAGCATGCATATCAGTCTATCTAGGAGAAAGTGATTACAAAACACCCTGAGTAGGTATTTGAGTCCACTCTATATCCAATGCTAATTTTATTTTTCTCTAAACTGCTTTCTCTTTATTAATTTTGCTATCAATTTTTACATGACTATTTAGGGTAATTCTTACTAGATGTGCATGGTTGATTGATTGCAAAATGGGCCCATTTATTTATCTCTTCCTGTATTCATACAGTGTAAGCTTTCAGTTTACTATGGTCTAAATGTTTGTGCCTTCCCAAAATTCCAACGTTGAAACCCTAACCCTCAAGGTGATGGTATAAAGAGAGAAGGCCTTTAGAGAGATGCTTAGGTCTTGTGGGCAGAACCTTCATCAATAAGATTAGTACTATCATAAAAAGAGGCCCGAGGGAGTTCCGGTGGCCTTCTTCACCCTGTGAGGACACAGAAAAAGCTGCCATCTATGAATCAAAAAGCAGCCCCTCAGCAGAAACGACACTAAATTTGTTGCACCTCTGGACTTTCCAGCCTTTAGAACTGTGAAAAATAAATTTCTTTTATTTATAAGCCACTCAGTCCATGGCATTTTCTTATAGCAGCCAAAAAGACCAAGACATAGTTCCTCCCAGTTAGAGTATAATCTATTTTTTCACCCCTTTCTTCTGGGCCTCGGATTGTATCCCATTTGACCAGCACAATGTTAAGAAGTGTGTCAGGTCTAAGCTTAGGCCTCAAGAGTACTAGCATACATTTTTCTCTTTTAGAAACCTGCTTTTGCCATGAAAAGAAGACTAGGCTAAGTTGCTAGAGGGTCAGAGGTCATGAAAAGCAGTGATAAGTCATACCAGTCAAGATCCCAAATATGTCAAAAAACATAGTGACATTTCATAAAGTGATCTCTCTGATAAAGGTGAATGAATGAGTGATACCCACCAGGAGCTCAGAACAGCATAAACACCCAGCAGACCTGAAGCCTCATGAGAAATAAAAAATGGCTGATGTTTTGTTTTAGTAAGTACTGAGGTGTTTTATTATGCAGCAGTAGTTAATTGACAAAATAACTATTATTAAACATAATGGAAAATGAAAATGCTCTTTCATAAACTTAAAAAGATTTCTATTCCTAGCTCCATTGTTAACTGGCTGGTGCTCATGAGCAATTTATGTAACCTTTTTAGATTTTCATATTTATGGTTTAGATAAGTTAAGAGTATTTCCGATTAAAGATGAAAAAGTAAAAAAAAGAAGAAGAAGAAGAAGTAGTATTTTGTTTCCTTCTTGAAACATATGAGAAAAAAGAAGAATGATAAAGAGAAACAGAGAGGGAAATAATTCAATCTATAAAGAGAAAATAATATTTAATAGAATTGAAAACACATTCATGCAAAAGTTTGTACACAAATGCTCATGGCATAATTATTAATAATAGGCAAAAAGTAGACACAACTCAAATATATATCCAAAGCTGAAAGGGTGAATAAATGCGGGTATCACATAATTGAATATTATTTGTATGAAAATAAAGTACTGGAATGCTCTACAGGTGGATGTTTCTTAAAAACATTATGCTAAGTGAACGAAGCCAGATATATGTGTAATTCCATTTGTATGAGATATCCAGAATAAGCCAAACATATAAACAGTATATTAGTGGTTGCCAATAACTAGGAAGAGAAAAGAAGTGAGGAACTGCAAACAGTTATAAAGGCTTTTTTTTTTATTTAACTGATGAGAATGTTCTGGATTTGGATAGTAATGAATGCACAATTGTGTGTGTGTGTGTGTGTGTGTGTCCACTGAATTGTACATTTTAAAAGGGTGAATTTTATGGAATGTGAACTAAATTGAAACTTTTGAAGATGTAATAAAAGAAAAGGAAAAGAAAAAGGAGTTATGACTTCAAATCATGGAAATACAGTTGTTCAAAACTGAATCTCATAAAGCAATATACAAGAACTCTGGTTACTAAAGAATGAGAAGCAGGGTAGTAAGAATAAGTAATTGCCAACTTCAAATGACATCTAGGATTTAAAGAATTTATTTAAAGAATATATCTGAGAGGCCCAAAGGGAGGTTGCATATACTAAGAAGATGCTGAAAATAACAGGTTTTATTAGAGTCTCAGACTGTCACAGAACAGTCCTTCCTTACTCTCCTTAAATTATCTAGCACATAACTATCTTCATTTAAAATGAGTATCAATTAAGTACCAGTTGAAATTTGTTGATAGATATTACCAAATAAAAGCAAGGGAAGGAAAAACGTAAGCAAAACTAGATGAAGAAAATACATCATGCAAGGAATCTCAAAGAAACACAGTTCTCCATTTTACCAAAGAAGTGGCATTCGTGATGACTCGCCCAAACAATAATAAAAAGGAAGGAAGGAAGGAATAAAAGATTTTTCCCACTTGTAGGGAGTGGCATCCGACAGAAGAAACAAGAGTTGAAACAAAGGCATTGGAAGACAACAGAAGGAGATGAAAAATCAACTCGTGGAATTGTAAAAAAATTACTGAGATAAAGGGAAGATTAGAAATAAACATTGAAATGTCACTATTGACAATGTAATCAGCATGGCGATAGGTTTGAGAACAATCCCACAAAACAAAATAGAAAAAGAGCAATGAACATGATTATTGAGGGGTTGAGATACAGAAGACATACTAAAGAGACTAAATATACGTGGACACTGTTAGTTTCGTGTTGCTACTGTAATAAATGATCACAATTCTGCAGTCCAACAATATTACTTATTATCTTACAGCTCTAGAGGTCAAATATCCAAAATGGATTTCACCAGATTAAAATCAAGATGGGGGCAGAACTATATTTTTTTCTGGAGGCTCCAGGGAAAAATAAAGTCCTTGTCTTTTCTAATTTTAGAGGCTACCTGACTCAGAGCCTCCTTCTCTATCTTCAAAGCAAAACATAGCATCTTCAGTTATCTCTCTCACTGTTTTCATCCTCACACCATCCTTACTGATATTTTTTAGGGACACTGTGATTACATATCTGAGATTAACCTAGGACAATCTAACCATCTCAAGGTCCTTAATTGTCTCTCTACTATGTCTCTTTTCCATGTCAGGTAACATATTCACAGTTCCACAGAGTAGCATGTGGATATTTTGGGTCAGAGTGTGTTACTCTGCTTACCAGATGCCAACATATATCCTAGTGGAATAACAAAGGTTCAATGATTTAAAAAAATCACATGGTAATCACAGACAGGAAATGGAAATAAAAATTATAGTTCCCTCCAGAAATAATCAATACCAGAAAACTGGAGTAACATTTATAAATTGCTGAGATGAGAAAAGCCTGACCAAAGAATTTTATAACTCTTAAAATGTTCTTTAAGTGTAAAGAAGAAAACAAACCTTCCAGCCTCAAGTATACAAGCACTCATGCTGATGATTCTTCTTGTTAAAAAACAAATTCTTGAGGATGACTTCCTGTCAATTTAGAGTTGAGTCACTAACACACACACATACACACACACACTCACACTCATACTCACACTCACACAGGAATAGAAAAGTTAAAAAAGATAATTGATAGTGATTATTGAAGGCATTTAAACGTGGAGCTGAGATGAAATAGTTGTTGAAATTATGATTGCAAAATAGAACATTTTAAATATAAAATTAATAAAAAGTAATTTTCAAAACTCTGAAGACAAAGAAAGGCATATTGTCTACATGAATTTGCTCATTTTTGCAAGCAAATAATCAACAGGTCCCAAATCCAATTTGAAAAATACAGCTCATAATGGAAACAAGTTTTAAAGATGTTCAAGACAGTTCTCTCAAATGGTAAAGACAAATGCTAATTATGAGGTCAACAGAATTTCCTATCTATGAAACAATTGCTTCTTAAATCAGAAGTGGCCTAGCACGAATACTAATAAAGAACAACCAAATAACCATTATCTGCTCTGGGTATAGCCCTCTATCCGTTACAAAATGCTTTTATCTGCATTCCTTAATCTTGAGCCTAGTGACACCACTGGCCTCTGAAGTTGAAGATCTACTTTCCTTCTATCTCAATGGCCTTTTCCCCAGAAGGTAGACCTGTGCTGACTGCATTTGTGAAACTTCTGTTCCTTCTGAGTTGATTTTCTTTGATCCAACTGGGAGACCCAATAAATTGGAAGGAGGGAAGAAACAGAGTGTGACTTGGGCTGGCTCTGTGTCCTTACTAACATTCACCATGCTTTTTACAGCAGCCAACTCTGCAGGATTCTGTACCTCTGTGTTCTGGTAGCCATCCACCTTCTTCATTACTTGGAGCTGTGACCAACCCCACCTTTATTATGGTTTCCCCATATCCATATATTTCTGGATAGCTTCTTTTTGTTAACAAAACCTCTTTGAATTATCCTATTTTAAGTATTCCAGTTTGTTTCTCTTGGGACACTGATTAATATGATTTTCTTGCAGCCATTTAAAAAATGAAAGTGCTAAAGCTGAGATATGTGATTCTAGACATAAGGGCATTCTTCCATTGGTGTCTTGCCTCCTAGCCTAGGATTAAACTTGCTACAGGATAGTTTATAAAAGAAACAATTGAGGCACTTGCTTATGATCCTTTAGTAGGGGGAAAAATAAACTAATCGCCTGGGTTTAGAGGATTGTTACTCTAGTCCAGTTAAATCAGAAATAAACTTGCAATGGATTATAAAACTAGCTTTGATATTATTTCAAAGTCTGACTGATAACATACTGGATTACTGTAAGTTTTCAAGAAAGGTCAGAACAAGGAGCAGTTTAGTGAGGAAGAAGAAAGAGAATAAAAGTCTAGGAACTGAGGGTAGACTTCAGACAATACTGCAAAGAAACCTGGAAAGAACCTAGACTGTTGCTAAGGAGCTACATGAAGTCACTCAATGCAGAGGACATCGGAGAGGACAGAGAGAGACAAATAAGAGATGAAGACAGAAAAGAGTGATGAGCGTCACAGGATAACAAGGAGTTACTCAAGGACTTGCCAGGGACTTGCCTTATTTTAAAAGAAAAAGCCAATATCAAAGGGTGCACTGTGGAAGTGTGTTTTTGCATCCCCCATCCAGATGCCCATGACTGAGCCAGTCTGCCCATTCTCCAGTTTCTGACTTTTTAGATGCTAATGATTTCCAGCTGCTGCTTCTTCCAGAGATTTACTCAAGGTTGTAACATTTGTCTTGCCAGGTATGCCAGTCAGCTTTCCTCCGCTGGGACAAGACACTTGAGAAAAAAATTTAAAGGAGGTGAGATTTATTTGGGCTCATCGTTTCAGAGGTTCCAGTCCATGGTCAGCTGGCTCTGCTACTGTGGCCTACGGTGAGGCAGAACATATAGCAGAGATGGAATGGCAGAACAGAGCTGCTGCCCTTATGGCAGCCACAGACAGAAAAAGGAGAGTGGGGACAATGTATATTCTTCAAAGGCATGTCCTTGTGACCTACTTCCTCCAAATGGGCTCCACCCCCTAAGAGCCCACTAAGTCAGGAACTCATCAGGAGATTAAGCCACTGACCACTTGATGAGGTTAGAGCCCTGATGGTCACATCACTTCTCAAAATCTCCATCTCTGAACATTGCTGGTTTGGGGACTAAGCCTCCAACACATGATCCTGGGACATTCCAGGTCCAAACCATAGCACCAGGTAAGTTATGTCTTCGTATGTTCCAGAGCTTCTGTAGGATGATACTGAGGCTAGTCCTCCTCACCCAAGAGTGCCCTTATGCTGTCCTGCTTCTCCCCGTTGGGTTTTCCCTGAAAAGCGCTCCCCCTGGGCCTCACACCCATTACTCCTTGTCCTTGGCTCTGCCTCAAGCCTGACTTTCATGTGCTATGATTTCATACTTCTTATACTCATTCTGTCTTCTCTTGTTTTTCAAAAGCTTCTCAATCTTTTATTCCTTGTGAATCCTTATTTTTATGTAGCCAAAGATCAAGAAGGATCTGTGGGTAGGGCTGTTAGCACTCGCTTGATTTCCTTAGAAGTCAATCTCTGTCTGGTGGTTATCACACCTAACTTCAAAACAATCAACTTCACAAGAATAAATAAATCGGAATTTCTATGTTTTCTTCTAGCGGGATCTTTAGATGAGTAACATATTCATAAGATTCTTCTAACATTCTGTTATATCCATTTCTGAAAACATAAACATTACTGAAGTTAAGGAAACAAAAGCAAATTGGGTTAATCAGTTATTAAGCAGTTAAATTTTTTTCCCTAAAATGACTCATTTATTCACATGTATTGTAACAGGAATGATACTTACGTAATTTGTTATTTTGAATAGAGAGCTAAGATGTGGTCTTTTTTTTAATAATGGAGAGCTATTGAATTAACCACAAACTGCTGTATAACGAAGATGCTCAATAGAGAACAAGGGTAGGATCATAAAAGTGAAACCGATAAGCTGCATTCTCCAAATTGTCAGATAAGAAGTTACAAAATCATCATGATAGAAAACCAACAGAAGGAGTAGGTCAATAGATGGTGCTGTTGCTATGTGTAACACCCTAGAAAAGACAGGAAGAAGGCAGCTGAGGGAAAGTATTTTCCAGAAGAAATACAGAACAAAAATATGTCCCTAACTTCTGCATCCCCCAAAAGATGGCAGTGTCATATCTTTGTCCCCCTTATCTGAGCTCTATCACTTACCATTGTCTCATCAAATTGAATTGAAAGGTTCAAGTTTTGTGTTCCAGGCCAAAGTTATGGACCTCTCATTTTCATATGCAGGTTGCATGGTTTCAGTACATCTCTGATATTTCTCATCTTCTTGGTAAAGACATTTTACACACATGCAAAAGAGATAAAAATGTTCCCTGGGCCAGAGGTCTATTAAAATAGAGGATAGTGAGGGCTGGGATGTAGCTCAGTGGTATAGTGTCACTGGGTTCCATTCCTAATACTAATACTAATACTAATAATAATAATAATAATAATAATGAAACAGAGAACAGCAGAAGCCTCCTCCGAATGCATCTACATTCTACAACTTTTGATAAAATTATTCCATAATAGACTTTGGGGAAAAAATTCAATTGAAATAATTCTTTAACTTCTAAAGTAAAAGACAGAATTTGCAATGAAGTTTTGTAAAGTTGGGAGTCATTTTCACAAGGGGTATTAGCTATGCTAAAGGAAAAAGGAGCAATACAGATAGCTGATAAATCACAAAGTTTCTTTAAAACATTGCTTTATGCATGGAGGAGAAATTTTCTTCTTTGTTCTCTGGGATGGAATTTATTATCACAATTGGCAAAATCAGTCTTCATAGTTCAGAAAGTAGTCCAAGTGCAGAAAGGAAGTCACTTTGGGATTAAAAATTTAATGCAAATTATCAACCAAATTATGAATATTTTGCAACACTGACATGCATTTTAAGACTGATATGTGGAGACAAATTGTTTTTGACTCCAGTGGTCTCACAAGAAGATACTGGTCTAATCAAATGAATCCATTAAGTGTGTCAGTTACTGTTGCTTTTCAAAGAATAATAATTAAGAAAAATAAGTAATAAGTATCATACAGTAAAAATAAGTAACAAGTATCATACAGTAAAGTGAGAAATAAAAGGCAAAACAAAAAGGTGCTTCAAACAGTTTATAAAGTTCTTTCTGCACACCTGATGGTCTTTTCAGGTAGGCAAGATGTCTGAAAATGATAGCTTACATTAATTAAGTATTAAGGCATTTTTTCCTGGACTTTATATCTATTGATTTATTTCATCAATGGCCATATGAGGCAGGGATATCACTGTCCTCCTTTGCCATCAAAACATTGATACTGAGAAAAGTTAAATAGCTCCCCAAAGACAGGCAACTAGTAAACCAGTTAGAATTTAAACCCAAACAGTCTGAGAGACTCATTGCATCATTATTTTTACAGATAAATATGGCTTTTAAAGTTTACATAATGAGCAATTGAAGATGTAGCTGAATTTGGAATCAAGGTCTGTCTTATAATCTTATGCTTCGTGGTCTCAGGGTCTTTCTCACATTCCATTTCATTTTGAGTTGGGTAATTCCTGACTTCGCAAGAATTTCCCATTAATATAAACATGATCAGAATATGCCCATCTACCTGTTCTATGATAGATACCTCTCTGCACTTGACCAAAGTGCTGTTCGGAGCTTCATATATACTCATCACTGTATGCTCTGCTATAAATTGAGACAGTATGCTCTTTCAAGTTCTGCTTAGTAGTTGGTATAACCCATCACATCCCAAGTTTTCAATTCTTCAAATATTTTGATGAAATTGACAGAGTTGCATTACAAATAGGTTGGAAATTATAATCTAAAGCTTATTATATTATTGATTATCATTGAGTGAATTTATCATTCATCATTCACCTATTACTTTTCTCAAAAAATAAATCTCTAAAATTATAAATATTTAACATAAATGGTAGAATTGTTGCTAAATTTAAGTTTTTAAAGGTGTTCCATGAAAGGGATGATGGGACATAATTGTCTAATGTTGTCATTAAGAAAGAAGAAGGAACAAAGAGGTCTCCAGATCCATCTCCATTCTGGCAAGAAAAAGGGAGATTACTAAATGCCTTCAAGCATAGGCATCCAGTATTCTTGAATGCAGCTTGCTCAGTCTCTAATATTTTGCCAAGGACATATAAAGACAATCGGCCAGGAGTATAGATGTCTCCAGTTTGAAATATAAAATACTGCTCTTATTGGCCAAAGTCTTCTGATTTTCTTGGCTTCCAATTCTTCCAGGTCTAAGAAAAATACTGATTTTATCAGTCAGTTTAGGTTAAGTTATACTACTATAACAATAGACATCCTTCCCCTCCCCAATCTTAGTAGTATACAAAAGAGTTTTCTTTCTTGCATAAGAGTTTTCTTTTTTGCATTCTAACCATAGATTGGCTTTGGTTCTTTCATTTCAGGTTGAAATGATCATCTTCCACCTGAGGCCTGCCAGCCCAGTAGCTGTGGGAAAAGAATGATGGTGAAAACAAACAATAATTCTTAGAGCTTTTACTTAGAACTGGCAGCTGACACTTCTGTTCCTATTTCACTGGCCAGAGCAAGCATGATCTGAATGGGGCAGGAAGGTTTAGTCCTTTTTATAAGAATAGAGAGTCACATTATACTGGGAACAATAATATAATCATCAGACTCAATTGTATTGTCTTAGTCTAGAGAGACTCCTAATAGAACAATTTTATAGACTAAAAATGCAGATAAGCTCTAGGAACCTCATCTAAGTCTATGAGAGAAATATTAAAGGTGTCTAAGCTCTTTTCAACCTTTCTCAGAAGGGGGCTGTCGGAAAAAGTCATTTCAGGCTCTGGTAGTTGACTTGAGAGGGCAGAAGGTAGAACTCATGGTGCTGCTGATCCCCAAGTGGAATCATTCCTGCCTCATAAGCCACACAGCATGGCCCATGTTGCATAGTTTTTTATTTTGGAACATTGGCAAAAATCCAGGCCTCATTTATAACTCACTGCATTGGAGTTCTCTTTACCTGGATTTTTAAAAGATTGATGAATTCCCAATAGCTGGAAAGCTATTGGGTTGAAAGTCCAGATACACACAAATCAAATCATAACATCATTTAATTCAGAATATTTCTGCCCAATTATTTTGAGGTAGAAGTGGAGAGATTTATAGTGAGTCTTATGAAATTTGATGATGTGAAAAGTAAGAGATATTTAAATGTATGATTTAGCTGCAAGATTCAACCACAGTAGTTTTAAATTATGGAAGCTTTGATTGCTACTGGTTTAAAATGCATTTTAAATAGTTGAACTATATTTTGGGGACTGCTTAGGAAGAAGAGTTGAGTGTGATTTTTGGTAGTCAAAAATGAAATCTGACTTGCGTGCAGAAAAACTTATCCATCAAAAAGAAAAAACGTATGGTAGCAAACCTCCTATACAGCACACTTCTCTATCATGTCTAGTTCTAGATCTAAGAATTTTTATATAAATCTCTTTGAGGATAACAGCCCAAGGTTCTTGTAGTAGATGAAAGAATTTTGCTGATCCTTTCACTCTCAAGTCACAAATCAATCTATGTTTGAAAGTATCCTAGTTTTTATGTGGAAGGACATGAAAAGCCACAGGTTCACTGAGTGCTAAGCTCACAAAATAAGTGGGTTTTGCCATAATTTTTATTGAGCTCAAATCTTTCTGCAGCATTCCCTTTGTTTGGCCTTCTTGATGTTCTCTAATGCCTCAAACTCCTTTTTTCATTTTACAGTCAAAATTTATTCTTTGAAGAAGAATTTTTTTTTAATTTTTTATTGTGGGTTGTTCAAAACATTACAAATTTCTTGACATATCATATTCCACACTTTGATTCAAGTGGGTTATGAACTCCCACCTTCACCCCATACACAGATTGCAGAATCACATCAGTTACACATCCATTGATTTACAAATTGCCATACTAGTGTCTGTTGTGCTCCGCTGCCTTTCCCATCCTCCCCCCTCCCCCCTCCCCACCTCTCCCCTCCCCTCCCCTCCTCTCTCTCTACCTCCTCCACTGTATAACCCTGAGGGTCTCCTTCCATTACCATGCAGTTTGAATATTTTTAATTAAAACTTACCCACAGGTTAGCATAGGCCAGGGTGTACAAATATCAATAGATAATGGTTTTAATTAAAGGAATAATGACCTAATAGTAAAAATAAAAGACAACTAAAGTGAAAACAAAATATGTTCCTCTCTTTTATAAGATCACACAGTGGAACAAATTTAAACACAATGATTCAGAAGGACAATAGCTCATATTGGTGTTATATTTCTGCCCAACCCTCTGAAAAATTTATAGGCATTTTTGGTGGAATGAGTTCTTAATAGAACCGAGAAGCTTTCTCCCCAGTATGACTTTTAAAAATTTCCTCTCCATTATGAAAGACAGACCAAACTCAATATTTCTCCAATTAATAAAAGATTAATTTAATTTTACATAATTAATGTGCCTGAGAAATGTTGAATGTACATTTGATTTTTATTAAATGTTTTATGTGGAGTTTGCTCTTATAATATTTTCCTTAATTACAATAAGAAAATCTTAATTCTTTCTCCGTCTTTGTTATTTCACTAGCAGCTTTATAAAATCAGGGAGTTGAACTTGTAAGATAATATTTAAGGGTGTTCAAGTCTGAAGTCCTTTGTTGGTGCTTTTAATTCAGGACAAGCTTCTTTAATACAGTGAGCAATTGTAGCCCAGTCTGTCTTTGTTAAATTGGAGTGTTATGTATTACTTAAGCATAAAGCCAGACAGCTGCATTAACCATCACAAGCCATTGTCTACCAGCTATTGTGTACTTATTATGTAGTCTAATGTGCCAAAAAACTACCCAATGATTCCTAAAATTGGGTTTTAAGCATAAAAATGCAATATTGGTCAATACAATACATTTATAATCTTAACCTCCCTTCCCCATAATAGATACACATGTAATTACTTACCATCCCCTTTCTTGCTTTTCCTATGGGTGTGTCATTTTTTACATTTTTATCTAAATTACTGTCCTCTCTTTATTCTCTTAATTTTTTACCTCTAGTCTACCCACATAATTTGTTCTTTAAAAATGTATCATAATTTTATTTGTTGTACCTTATATTCTATTTGTATTTCATTAAATATTTATTAAAAGAATAATAAACAGACTTGGTAATAAAAATTCAGACTACACAAAAGGGCAAAAAATGAAATTGTGAAGTCTTTACTCTGAACACACCTGTCCTGTTCTCCAGGGAGAACTATTTTGACCTTTATTTTTTTTGTTTTGTTTTGGGTTCTAGTTTTTAACCTAAAAATTCTAGACCAGTGCTGTTCCATAGAAGCTTCATGTAAACCACCTTCAATTGTCAAGTAGTCATGCTTTAAGAAATAAAAAGAAAGGTGAAAATGATTTTAAATCTATGTTTCATTGAACCCCATATATCCCAAACATCTCCATACGACATGTCATCAAACATATGAATATTTTAAATTCTATGTTTTATCTAAATTATTTCACATTTGTCACACCCGTCAATTCAGGATTCACTAGTCACAGTGGCTAGTGGGGACCATTTTGAACCTTGCAGGTCAATCTAGTTTGTTATTTGGCGATGTTAAACAGAATCGGATGGTTTCCTGCCATGAAAGCAAAGAACTTAACACTGTCTATTATCCAGTCTATCTTACAAATCTTGTTAAATGTTTTATTTTTAGTCTCTCACAGTCTTTTTCATTTTTTAATCTATACCCAGTATACTATAGATTGAATATATATATATATATTTAATTAATATATATATATATAATGTATATATATATATATATATATATATACATATATATACACACACACACACACACACACACACACACACACACTATAGGTTATAGTATATATACACTAAAATTGGTGTCTCTTGAATTATAGCTATGTGAATTGTGGAAATTAAGTTCTTCATCTCACTCCACCTTCCCCTGTCATCTGTGCCATTGCTTTCAAATTGTTAAGTTAAAAACTTTACATCTTGATCTATCACTCTAAATGAATGCCTTGTGTTGCATTAGATTTCTAGAATTGTAAAACTAGTAGACAGCATTTAGAATATTAGTTTAGAAATATTCATTGTAAAACCAAGCAGTGTGATTCAACCCTGTAGAAGAATAATCTCATGCTCTTCATCTTTGCTCTTTGAAGGAGAAAGCTTTTGAATATAAGAGACAAAAAAATTCTCATTTCCCATATTACATCAATTTCTCAGAATCATGCTTCAGCTTTATTTGTTTCATTTGAGGACCATGGCTCATTATTCAACTTTATGTTTTTCCTGGAGTCTCTTATTACCTTTCATTTATCTTGTTAACTAAGAAATATCCTGTCCACTTTATTTTTAGATCACCATGCTTTTTAATCATACCACTTAATAGAGGGAAGTGACTGTCTCCTTCAGACTATCTCCTGTGGCTCTCTAACTTGCTTTTCTAATTTGAATTTATTGCCTCTTATCGCTGCTGCTGAGCTGTGATTCTGTGATTCAATTTCAGTGTTCTGTGGGTCAAATTCATAATTTCCTACATGCCAAGTATTCCTCTTTCAATAAGGAAGATGT
This sequence comes from Marmota monax, assembly GCF_021218885.2. Classification (NCBI taxonomy): domain Eukaryota; kingdom Metazoa; phylum Chordata; class Mammalia; order Rodentia; family Sciuridae; genus Marmota; species Marmota monax. Next base: position 3,843,893 of record NW_026695222.1, on the reverse strand, counting down.
TTTATTGGATTACATTCTGTAGTAATTTAAAGGAAAGAAATACATGCAAGAGAAATAAATTTTCTGAATATTTACATCTTTAAAAAAAATTTTCCCCTTCACGCTGGACTGGTTCATATTAATTTTCCAAGAAACCTCAGATTTCCATGGTACATTACAAATACACATAGTGCGCTTCTACCCCTTAGAAATGATGATTCAAGTGAATTGGTTCACAGTTTGGGATAAAAATGAATCTTTGGACTTTTCCCTATTACCAGATCAGGGTGAAGCAATGGCCCATACTTCACCTTTAGCCAATTTTGTACTAGTTGGGAAATCAAAAGTTTCACTATACAATCTCCCCTGGTAAATACTTGGAGGAATTGCAACACATTTTAGCGTACTTAGAAATGTTCTTTTTCCTGTCCATATTTTTCAAAGCTATATTTGCATGGTGGGCGCCTTTGGAAATTTTAAAATACATTCCGTGAGTGAAGAGAAATGCAGACATGTTCTCAGAGCTGATCATTTTCCTTACAGATCTCATGCTCGCTCTGGCCATAGTTGTTACCCTCTATGTGCTTTACTTAATCGCAGCCACAGGTATTTTTGTCTCTGTCATTTTCTATCTTTTGAAAGGGGAGATGGAAAAAAAGTATGACTTCGACAAGGGCAGAATGTGGGTGCCGGATTCTGGCAATGCCACTGAGAAGCCACTTCCAAGCAACATAGAGAAAGTCGGCCCCAGGATGCTTCCTGCCTATTTTCCAGCTGAGAGAGAGAAGGGACCTTCCTGCCCCAAGAGAAGCAGTCTCTCTTCTAAAGAGCAAAGAGCTCTGTGGCAGAAGAGCCCAGCAAAAATTTGGCCAGAACACAGTCCACAGCCAACCAAGAGGTATTTTTTAAGGTGAGTTTGTAAAATGTTCAGTTTAATTCTCCTTTTTTATGAGTGAGATAGTATAAGTAGCATGAATTCTTGAGGTGAGAGGAGAACAAACATATTCTTTTTTATCTCTGCCTTCCATTTTTCAAAACTGGAGTGGAAAGCCTCTATAAGTACTACAAACACAGTTTCTGGGTTCAGTTGAGGATCTCATCTATTTTGCAAACCAAGGGAGTCTTGCCTGTGCTATTTTATTTCCCAAGTATTGATCAGAAGGCAAAAATTGAAACTTTAGTTTCAATCTTCTCTAGCAGTTTGGTTAAAAGGTTTGGAAGAGGAGACAGTTAGAAAAGATGGATGTGTTGGTCATTTGTGTGTTTTCCCACTAGACTCCGAGTGGCTATAGTAATCCATAGTCGTTCTCAAGTGGACAGTGAATTTTCAGAACAGTCCTGGGAAGACAATGGTTGAGCATGTAGAAGGGAGACCTAGTCTCTTTTTGGTTTGGTGTCTGCAAACACTGGATTTTATAGAGAACATTTCAGTGTGGTCTTAATGACATCTCAAACAATAAAACCAGGCTTGTTTGGAATTACCTGGCTCTTTGTTCTATTTCACAACTTTTGTTCAGTGGAATCAAATGCATTCATTTTGTCTTTTTTTTTTTTCTTGTCGAATGAATGGCTACTCTAGGTTCCTTGCATCTGGATTTTATGGTATAAGTCCACATATTTTATGGCATATACATATGTTTTTGGTTGCAAAAGACTGGAGTTTACTGATTCAGTTTTATCAGTTGTGATTATGACGTCTTAAATTCAAGCCCTGGTCTTCATAATTCATTCCCATTACCTCATGGCATCTTCTAGACTCTTGACATCTTAAAGGCATTTCTTCCTCATAAGTTGAAAAATCACTTTCATCTGTATGGAAAGCAGCACTTCAAAATGAACGCCTTACAAAAAATAGTAAAATCATACTCACTAATTTTAAAAAATAATTGAGTCCTAAAGATAATAAACGCTTACCCTACTGAAAAACAATGAGTTAGGTTTAGTATGATGTGACCAATGTTTTACTCATGGTGTTTGTTGAACAATAGCTTCTCCACAGGGAGGAAAAAGGTTAGATTTTGTTGTTGAACAGGTAGAGAGTGTAGTAAGGGATTTAAAAATCTTTTCTATTACATAGTTTCCAAGTTTACATGCACACATCAAAGGGAGGGACCTGTCTGGGGTGCTATATGTTAAACTACTGCCCCAACTGCAGACCACTTTCATGGCTTTACAATTATGGAAGCACTGTTTATGGAATTTTTTTTTTCAATTCTAATAAAACTTGACTACCCTGCAAATACCATGAAACAAGTACACAGAGTACTTTCTGTCTTTAAATCTTGACACTAATTTACTTCACAACATATCTAGAGAAGAGGGATGGCTAGTCCATTTTGATTCAGAGGAGGCAGAAGAATAAGTCCTGAATATGAGGCATTGCCCGAGGCCAGGTATCCTAAGGAGTAACTAAGGCGCAGGCTAAGGAAGAGGAACATTTGAAAGGGGACAAGGGACATGATGTGTGAGCACTGGACATGATAAAACCAAAGGGCACTGAGGCAAACATTCAATCTGCCCTTGCATAAGATTAGGATACCTAAAAAATAAAATTGCCCACAGTCAGCTGTGCTAACAATTAGGGGTAATGGGGCCATGGATGTCCCCACTGAAGATCTCTCTCTCTCTCTCTCTCTCTCTCTCTTTTGTGTGTGTGTGTGTGTGTGTGTGTGTGTGGCTTTTTTTTTGCCATTTGTCCCAGAATTCTCTTCTTTCCAGTGTGTCCCTAATATAGAAGATTAGAGCCAATGGTAATAATCTGATTTTTTTAAAAAAAGGAAACGAAAATGCTTTACATTTTGAACATCTTTTGAGGCTGGCCCTCAACCTCCACCACACTCTTGTTTTATATCCATCTTCCATATACACCCTTTCCCTGGAAGGCATCTAAGTTTATACCACCTTCCTGGCACCTCTGCTCCCATTGAGGTCCTTTTTCCATTCAAATCTATGGCTGTTCCTCAGCCTCTATGAGAGTTCCAGAAACATAGGTCTAGTTCTGCTAAATTCTAAATTCAGTTGGGTGAAGATTCATTTCTAGGACTTCTTATTTACCACTGATTTAACCAGGGATACTTTTGATGCTATTTACATACTATTGCAGTACAATGATCAATTCAAAAGACCTTGGGAGTCATTCAGTACATGTCTCATCCAATTAAGAAATAGCTCTCCCTGAAAGATATCTGTCCAAGCTCTGCTGAAGTATTCTGCAGGAATTTCTTACCCCACAAGGCAGCCTGTCGTTAAAAAGTTCTTTATTATATCCAATAAAAATGTGAATCCCCACAGCTCCTGTCTCTTTGTACTATTTTTGCTGTTAAGCAATCCAGAAAACAGTTGAGTGAATACAATGATTTCACTGGAATCACAAATTCTAAGGAAAAAAAGACAAGCTTCTCCTCTTATGACTGTTCCGTTTCCTATTCAAAGCATTGGACAATGTTGTCTTTTTCAGTATCAATAAGACCCATTAAAATCATAATGGTAAGATAAATCTGGAGTTTATTGTGTACTTTGGTAGAGGATTTCTTAATTTGTCTCTTCTGACTTCTTGTACGTATTTGTTAATCAGGAATTTTGAAATTCATTCCTTCAAAGCTTCCTCAAAACTGGGAACATTGCCAATTTGCACTGAAGAACAACATTTTATTAGTGCATTCATAACTATTAAAAAGTAATTCTAACGCACTGACCTAATTTCACAGCACATCAAAAATTTAATTCAACCCCAAATGACTCTCACAGATGTCCAATAATTTGCCAGTGAATGTTGTTATTTGGAAGGTCAGATGAATCTGAACATTTTGGAAAATTGTCAATTTTGTGGATACAATTTTTTATTGTGTGTGTGTGAATACAGAAACAGCAATACTTGGAGTAACAAGATATGCTAATCTGTACTTAATGAAGCCCCTTTTATTAAAGGTAACTGAGAGTGGAGAAAATTGGGTAAAACCCCATCATCCCTTTTCTGGTGGCAGTGAGATCATCTAAAGGAGAATCGGCTGGAGAAGGGGTGTTCCTATGGCCAGGATCCCAGAGGCTTTGTTACTTGGTTTGGCTAGAAGCCAAAGATTTTCTAGTTTTGTGGATGGTTGAGGTGAAAGCAAGATCTCAGAAGACAAGGAGAGAGTTCAAGTTCAAGAATGCATAACTACATTCCCCTTTTTTGTTTGTTTCTGCTTCTGGTGATATTGTTAACAATATATAAGCTTTTTGGCTTAGGAGTTCCATTAGGATCTTAACTATGCCATTTACTGGCAATGTGTTTGCGTTAACTCAGTATCTCTCTAGGCCTTTGTTTCCCCATCTGAAAGTAAGGGCATGAGGCTGTAAGGCTCCTTAAAGTCTACAATACTGTAAACTTTAACAAATGAAATGAATTTAAAAATATGAAGCCTGCTTAGCCAAGATGGCAATTTACACAGGATCTCTAAGTATCTCCTAAGATACTTTGCTAATACCTGGAGGATGCTTGAGATACAGGAGCAGCCAAGGAATAAGCTGACAGTTTTCAGGACCATTTACAAGATTGAGGAAGAAACTTATAGATTAAATTTTTGTGGGGACCCAATATTTATTTCCATGTACCTCTTTTGCCCTTGCTCACGATTACTGTGTGACATCCACACCAACATCCTTCAGGGATGCATTACCCAATAGTTCATACAATCTGTCCAAACTTCTAAACCCACCTATCTATTTTGTACTCAGTATTGATCCCTTAAATTACTTTTCCTTTAGGATCTCAATTCATTAATCCAGAAAGTGAACATACAGTACAAATAACATTAATAGCCACTCCTGGGTTAATATCTTATTATTTGAAGGTTATGTTGAGAAGCTGCTCTATGCAACTTACTAAAGAAAAAAAAGTGAAACAATACTTAGACTTTGACTTCAAAGGAGCTCCCATTATGTTTCAATTTGAAAGGATCCAGGAGCTACAAATAAATTAGGGACCTCAGGCAAAGTAATTGAGTAGTTAAGCAAATAAAATGCAATACTTTTTCAAAAATTAGAGTTTCAATAAAACTCCAGAATTTGCCAATTTTAATTTTATTCATTCTTAATATCATGTGTTTTGAATGAGAAAATTAATCCAGGCTGTCCAATTGATTTGCATTGCAAATCATCTTTTGTGCCTTAGAAGACAGATTTTACTAAAGGCAAATGGATGGTTTGGCAGTGATTTCTTGGATATAACACCAAAAGCATAGGCAAAAAAAAAAAAAAAGTAAAAATAGCTAAATTGGACTACCTCAAAATGAAGAACTTCTGTGCATCCAAGGATACAATCAATAGAAGAGAGAGAAGGCAACTCACAGAATGGAAGAAAATATCTGCAAATCATGTATTTGACAAGGGGCTCATATCCAAAATATATAAAAAACTCCTATAATGCAACAAAAACAACAAAAATGAAAAACCAGACTAAAGAATAACAGAAGACTTGAATAGGCAGTTTACTCCAAAAATAAGCAAATGGCCAAAATGCACATAAAAAGACTCTCCGTATCATTAATCGTTAGGGAATACAAATCAAAACCACATTGAATTATATCACCTTATAACAATTAGAATGGCTACAAAATTAAAAACAAACAAACAAAAGTAAAACAATGAGTGTTGGCAAGGATGTAGAAAAATTGGAACACTTGTATACTGTTAGTGGACATATAGAATGATGTAACCACTGTGGAAAACAGTATGATTCCTCAAAAAATTACCATATGATTTAGCAATTTTACTTCTTGGTATATACCCCAAAGAATTTAAAGCAGAGTTTTGAAGAGATATTTGTTCACTCCTGTTCATGGCAGTATTAGTCACAATAGCCAATGAGTGGAAGTAACTCAAGTGTCCATAGACAGGTGAATACACAAAATATTATGTATTTATTCCACGGAATATTGTTCAGCCCTGAAAAGAAATTTCACTCATGCAATAACATGGATGAATTTTGAGGATATTAAAGAAGCCTTTTTCTATAAAATATGCTAATTATAAAAGCCATGAACAGTCATGAAAAGATATATACTTCCAAGTAATTCCTTTTATATGTAGTAGCCATAGTTGTCAAATTTATAGAGACAGAAAGTAGAATGGTGGTATCCAGGGGTTGGGGAGACAGGGTATGGGGATTTTTTTTTTTGTTTTATATATACATGGATTTACTTTTCATGGTGAAAAGAAAAATAGACATAGATGGTGGTGATGGTATCACAACAATGGGAATATACTTAGTGCCACTAAATTTGTGCATTAAAAATAGTTAGATGGAATTTAAAAAAAAGAAAACTACAGAGCTGGTAGTGCAGCTCAGTGGTATAGCACTTGCTCATAGCATCACAAGAAAAATATTTAACTTAAACTAAAAAAAGAAATAACAATAATAAAAACAAAAGCAATAAGGAGTAGAAAAAAAATAGATGGAAATCAAAAGCCAAATGTTCTCTCTGATATACTAATACAATCAGTGTGGGGTGGAGAAGTGAAGAAGAGAAGTTAACTGGATTAGACAAGGGAATGAAGGGAAGGGAGGGGAGATGGGAATAGAAAGGCAGTAGAATTAATTGGACATAATTTTCCTGTGCTCATATATGAATACACTGCAGGTGTAACGCCATATCATGTACAATGGCAAGAATGGGAAGTTATATTCCATGTATGTCTAATATGTCAAAATGCACTCTAATGTCATGTATATCTAAAAAGAACAATTTTTTTTTAAAAAAAGATACTCTTACAGGAAAGAGGTGAAATAAATTTTGAGTAGGTAACCCAGAGATGCTGCCAAACTTCTTATCTTTCAATAGACATTCATCTTATCTTCTTGGGGATGGCTGTTACCCCTGTAATTCAGGACATCACTAGAACTTAAACATTGTGAAGGACACCGACTACAAGAAGACCATCTTATTGCATCTTGAGTGACAGCCAGTGGGCCCCCCCTCAAAAAAAAAGAAGAAGAAAAACTCAGATGGTTCATTTTTATTATGTAAATTTGAATATAACTGAAAAAAAATAATAAAGTAAATGAATTATAATCCTGGTAAAAGTTTCTAAATCAATATACAGAATAATGTACAAATTATACTTTTTTATTAGTTTTGTTTTGCCTGATTATAAAACCAGAATACAGAGGATGATGTTCTTTGTGGGACATTTTGTATAAGAAAACTTTCCAGATTGACATTTTGAAAAATCACATAAAACATATATACTCACTTTCAACCTTAATTGCACAGATAAATCACACAGAGAGCTTTTAAAAACAATCATCCTTTGGTTTGGGGTGAGTCTCTAACATAGGGATTTTGCAAACATCCCCAGGTGGTTGTTATGTGAAGGCAGAATTAAAAATCACTACACCAGGCTTTCCACCATTGAATTATCTTCATTAGACTATGATAGTTTGACTTGTTCTTGACACTAATAATCATATAGGGTCCCCACTGATAAACCAGGTTTTCATAACAAAGTATTCAATATCAGTAAGCTTCACTATGGAAATCCTACAAATAAGTGCTATAGGTTTTTAGGTAGATTGATAACAGAATTTAATACCACATTTATTAGATTTGCTTTTAGTCTTGAGCTACATGAGTCAATAATTCACTTGATGTTCCAACACATTTAATTCTTAAGAAAGTCATTCAAATACTCTTAAGAAAATACAGCAATAAACTAAAGGCTTCACCAAAGACATCTATTGAGAGAGACCAAAATGAGGACAACAGAAAAATGTTGTAGAATGTTTGCTACCATGTGGCTGTTCTGGGAGGCTCCCCAGCTAGGTGACACCATATTCCAGAGGTTTGGTTTCATTATTTCCTTTGAACATGAAGTCATCATGCTCTAGATTTTGGATTTAGGCTGAACATGGTGAGTCTTGGACCTAAGCTGAAGATTGGACCCATGACTTGTCCATAGGGCATAATCTTCTCATGGTGATATATGAATGGAGGACAAGAATGACAGAAGGACACTTGTGTTGACTTTCAAAGGATAGGCTTGGAGTTAGTGCATTATCACTTTGCATATCAATTTAAATAAGAATTTAATTTATGCTTCGTATATGATTTATATGCAATATCTGAATTTTGTGCATTAAACAAAACTTCCTGGTATAGAACTTTCTACTTTTGGTGTTGTGTTGGTGCTCAAAAACTTTTGGGTTTTGGAGTATTACTGATTTCAGATTTCCAGATTAGGGATGTTGGACCCACCATAACATGTGGAATGCTCATTGCCAAAGTGTTTCAGGTTTTCAACTCTTCATGGTCTTTGCAAAGTGACCCACTGGCCAAAGAGAGTCACATGGCTGAGCCCAATATCAGTGACATAAAGAAGAGCACTCCTGGGCTTGGGATGTGACTCAGCAATAGAACACTTGCCTTGCACGTGCGAGACCCTGGGTTCGATCCTCAGCACCACATAAAAATCAATAAGTGAAATAAAGGTATTGTGTCCAACTACAACTAAAAAATAAATATTTTTTTTCTTTTTTTATTGGTTGCTCAAAACATTACAAAGCTCTTGACATATCATATTTCATACATTTGATTCAAGTGGGTTTTGAACTCCCAATTTTACCCCAAATACAGATTGCAGAATCACGTCGGTTACACATCCACATTTTTACATAATGCCCTATTAGTAACTGTTGTATTCTGCTACCTTTCCTATCCTCTACTATCTCCCCTCCCCTCCCCTCCCATCTTCTCTCTCTACCCCATCTACTGTAATTCATTTCTCTCCTTGTTTATTTTCCCATTCCCCTCAAACCTCTTATATGTAATTTTGTATAAGCATGTGGGTCTTCCTCCATTACCATGCAATTTCCCTTTTCTCTCCCTTTCCCTCCCACCTCATGTATCTGTTTAATGTTAATCTTTTCTTCCTGCTCTTCCTCCCTGCTCTGTTCTTAGTTGCTCTCATTATATCAAAGAAGACATTTGGTATTTGTTTTTTAGGGATTGGCTAGCTTCACTAAGCATAATCTGCTCTAGTGCCATCCATTTCCCTGCAAATTCCATGATTTTGTCATTTTTTAGTGCTGTATAATACTCCATTGTGTATAAATGCCACATTTTTTTATCCATTCATCATTGAAGGGCATCTGGGTTGGTTCCACAGTCTAGCAATTGTGAATTGTGCTGCTATGAACATCGATGTAGGAGTATCCCTGTAGTACGCTCTTTTAAGGTCTTCAGGGAATAGTCCGAGAAGGGCAATAGCTGGGTCAAATGGTGGTTCCATTCCCAGCTTTCCCAGGAATCTCCATACTGCTTTCCAAATTGGCCGCACCAGTTTGCAGTCCCACCAGCAATGTACAAGTGTACCTTTTCCCCACATCCTCGCCAGCACTTGTTGTTGTTTGACTTCATAATGGCTGCCAATCTTACTGGAGTGAGATGGTATCTTAGGGTGGTTTTGATTTGCATTTCTCTGACTGCTAGTGATGGTGAGCATTTTTTCATGTACTTGTTGATTGATTGTATGTCCTCCTCTGAGAAGTGTCTGTTCAGGTCTTTGGCCCATCCGTTGATTGGGTTATTTGTTTTCTTATTGTTTAATTTTTTGAGTTCTTTGTATACTCTGGATATTAGGGCTCTATCTGAAGTGTGAGGAGTAAAAATTTGTTCCCATGATGTAGTCTCCCTATTTACCTCTCTTATTGTTTCTCTTGCTGAGAAAAAACTTTTCAGTTTAAGTAAGTCCCATTTGTTGATTCTTGTTATTAACTTTTGTGCTATGGGTGTCCTATTAAGGAATTTGGAGCCCGACCCCACAATATGTAGATCGGAGCCAACTTTTTCTTCTATCAGACGTAGAGTCTCTGATTTGATATCTAGCTCTTTGATCCACTTTGAGTTAACTTTTGTGCATGGCGAGAGAAAGGGGTTCAGCTTCATTTTTTTGCATATGGATTTCCAGTTTTCCCAACACCATTTGTTGAAGATGCTATCCTTCCTCCATTGCATGCTTTTAGCTCCTTTATCAAATATAAGATAGTTGTAGCTTTGTGGATTAGTCTCTGTGTCCTCTATTCTGTACCATTGGTCCACCCGCCTGTTTTGGTACCAGTACCATGCTGTTTTTGTTACTATTGCTCTGTAATATAGTTTGAAATCTGGTATCGCTATACCACCTGATTCACACTTCCTGCTTAGAATTGCTTTCGCTATTCTGGGTCTTTTATTTTTCCATATGAATTTCATGATTGCTTTATCTATTTCTACAAGAAATGCCATTGGGATTTTGATTGTCATCGCATTAAACCTATGGAGAACTTTTGGTAATATCGCCATTTTGATGATGTTAGTTCTGCCTATCCATGAACAGGGTATATTTTTCCATCTTCTAAGATCTTCTTCTACTTCTCTTTTTAGGGTTTTGTAGTTTTCATTGTATAAATCCTTCACCTCTTTTGTTAGGTTGATTCCCAAGTATTTTATTTTTTTTGAGGATATTGTGAATGGAGTGTTTTTACTCATTTCCATTTCAGAAGTTTTGTCGCTGATATACAGAAATGCCTTTGATTTATGCGTGTTGATTTTATATCCTGCCACTTTGCTGAATTCATTTATTAGTTCTAGTAGTTTTTTTGTAGACCCTTTTGGATCTTCTAGGTATAGAATCATGTCATCTGCAAATAGTGATAATTTAAGTTCTTCCTTTCCTATTTTTATGCTTTTAATTTCTTTCGTCTGTCTAATTGCTCTGGCCAGTGTTTCGAGAACTATATTGAATAGAAGTGGTGATAGAGGGCATCCCTGTCTTGTTCCAGATTTTAGGGGGAATGCCTTCAATTTTTCTCCATTGAGAATGATGCTAGCCTGAGGCTTAGTGTAGATAGCTTTTACTATGTCGAGGTAAGTTCCTGTTATCCCTAGTTTTTCTAATGTTTTGAACATAAAGGGATGCTGCACTTTGTCGAATGCTTTTTCTGCGTCTATTGAGATGATCATATGGTTCTTATCTTTAAGTCTATTGATGTGGTGAATAACATTCATTGATTTCCGTATATTGAACCATCCTTGCATCCCAGGGATGAATCCTACTTGATCATGGTGCACAATTTTTTTGATGTGCCTTTGTATCCGATTCACCAGAATTTTATTGAGGATTTTTGCATCTAGGTTCATCAGAGATATTGGTCTGTAGTTTTCTTTCTTTGAGGTGTCTTTGTCTGGTTTTGGAATCAGGGTGATGTTGGCCTCATAGAATGAATTTGGCAGAGCTCCCTCTTTTTCTATTTCCTGAAATAACTTGAAAAGTATTGGTATTAATTCTTCCTTAAAGGTTTTGTAAAACTCCGCTGTATACCCATCCGGTCCTGGGCTTTTCTTGGTTGGAAGTCTTTTGATTGCTTCTTCTATTTCATCTATTGTTATTGGTCTGTTTAAGTTGTGAGTATCCTCCTGACTCAGTCTGGGCAAATCATATGACTTAAGGAATTTATCGATGTCTTCACTATCTTCTATTTTATTGGAATATAGGTTTTCAAAATAATTTCTAATTGTCTTCTGTATTTCTGTAGCGTCTGTTGTGATATTGCCTTTTTCATCCCGTATGTTAGTAATTTGAGTTCTTTCTCTTCTTCTCTTCGTTAGCATGGCTAAGGGTCTGTCGATCTTATTTATTTTTTCAAAGAACCAACTTTTAGTTTTGTTAATTTTTTCATTGGTTTCTTTTGTTTCAATTTCGTTGATTTCCGCTCTGATTTTAATAATTTCTTGCCTTCTGCTACAGTTGCTGTTGTTTTGCTCTTCCTTTTCTAGGGCTTTGAGATGAAGTGTGAGCTCATTTATTTGTTGGTTTTTCCTTTATTTGAGGAATGACCTCCAGGCGATGAATTTCCCTCTTAAAACTGCTTTCATTGTGTCCCATAGATTCCGATATGTTGTGTCTGTATTTTCATTTATCTCTAAGAATTTTTTGATTTCCTCCTTTATGTCTTCTGTAACCCATTGATCATTCAGTAACATACTCTTCATTTTCCATGTGATGTAGGATTTTTCCTTCCTTCTTTTATCATTGATTTCCAGTTTCATTCCATTATGATCAGATAAAATGCATGGGATTATCTCCACCCCTGTATATTTACTGAGGGTTGCCCTATGGCATAATATATGGTCTATTTTTGAGAAGGATCCATGTGCTGCTGAGAAAAAAGTATATCCACTTGATGATGGTTGATATATTCTATATATGTCAGTTAAGTCTAGGTTGTTGATTGTGACATTGAGTTCTATAGTTTCTTTATTCAACTTTTGTTTGGAGGATCTGTCAAATGGTGAGAGAGGTGTATTGAAGTCACCCATAATTATTGTGTTGTGGTCTATTTGATTCTTGAACTTGAGGAGAATTTGTTTTATGAACATCGCAGCACCATTATTTGGTGCATAAATATTGATAATTGTTATGTCTTGTTGGTGAATGGTTCCTTTTAACAGTATATAATGTCCTTCCTTATCCCTTTGGATTAACTTAGTCTTGAAGTCGATTTTATTCGATATGAGGATGGCCACCCCTGCTTGCTTATGAGGACCATGTGCGTGGTATATTTTTTCCCAACCTTTCACCTTCAGCCTGTGTATGTCTTTTGCAATCAGATGTGTCTCCTGGAGGCAGCATATTGTTGGATTTGTTTTTTTTAATCCATGTTACCAGCCTATGTCGCTTTATTGGAGAGTTTAAGCCATTAACGTTTAGAGTTACTTTTGATATATGGTTTGTACTTCCAGCCATGTTTGATTATTTATCTTCTTTTTTTATTATTTAATTTAGTTTGTTTCTCCATGGTTAGCTTTCCCCCTGCCCTCTGTTTTTATAGAGGCACTTCCCACTGATGGTTTTGGTTATTGTTTTTCATTTCTTCCTCGTGTAGTGTTTTGCTCAAGATGCTTTGCAATGCTGGTTTTCTGGCTGCAAATTCTTTTAGCTTTTGTTTATCATGAAAGATTTTTATTTCGTTGTCGTACCTGAAGCTTAATTTTGCTGGATACAGAATTCTTGGTTGGCATGCATTGTCTTTCAGTGTTTGAAATACGTTGTTCCAGGATCTTCTCGCTTTCAGCGTCTGTGATGAAAAATCCGTTGTTAACCTTATTGGTTTACCCCTGAATGTAATCTGCCTCCTTTCTCTTGTAGCTTTTAATATTTTCTCTTTGTTCTGTATATTGGATATCTTCATAACAATGAGTCTTGGCGTTGGTCTACTGTGATTTTGTGTGCTCGGTGTCTTGTATGCATCTAAAATTTGTATATCCGTTTCCTTTTTTATTTCTGGAAAATTTTCTGTAATTATTTCATTCAGCAGGCTACTCATTCCCTTGGTTTGAATCTCTGTACCTTCTTCTATCCCGATGACTCCTAGGTTTGGTTTTTTTATGTTATCCCATATCTCTTGGATGTTTCTCTCGTGATTTTTAACCAGCCTTTCTGAGTTGGCTAGGCTCTTTTCAAGATGATATATTTTGTCTTCATTATCTGACGTTCTGGCTTCTACTTGCTCCACTCTGTTAGTGATACTCTCAATTGAGTTTTTAATTTGGTTTATCGTTTCCTTCATTTCTAGAATCATTGTTTGATTTTTTTTTATAATCTCTATATCCTGATAAAGATGCTTAACTTCTTCTTTTATCTGTTTATGTAATTCATTTTCAAAGTGTTCTTTCACTGTTTGGATTTGCTGTCTCGTATCCTCTTTAAGGTTCCATTCCATCTGTATACGGTATTCCTTGAGTTCTTTATATGACCATTTTTCTGCTGACTCTAGGTCCTCCTGAATATTTAGGCTGTCCTTCATTGTTTGTACCCCTTTTCTTCCTTGCTTTTATATGCTGATCATGTTACTTCTTGTTCTGTTTGACTGCTGAGTTACTGTTTACTCTTATAAATTTATTTGATGCTTGAGAGGAAAGATATTAAAAGGGAAGGGAAGAAGTCACTAAAGAGAATGAGAGTAGGCAGGTAGAATTCAAGGAAGGGGGAATAAGAAAATTGAAAAGAAATGAAAAGACAAAAGAAACAAAAACAAAACACACACAAAAAAGTTAGAAAATAAAGAAAGAAAGAAAAGAAAAAAAATTTTTTTACAAAAATAATAATGATAATAAAAATAATGAAAATTAAAATTAAAAAATTATAATAATAATAAAAATTAAAAAATTAGAAACATTAAAAAAAGTTAAAGAACAACAACAAAAAAATTGAAAATGAAAGAAAAAAAAGAAAAAGAAAAAGAAAAAAATGATAATAATAATAATAATAATAAATGCAGTCATAGAGTTCGATTAATTTCTCTTCCAGTAGGTGGAGCAGTGCCCACTGGGTCAAGCTTCTCCTCTCACTAGGTGGGAACCAATCACTGTGTAGCAGCTCTTCCTCACAGACTGGGCAGGTCTCCAATCCTGAGTGCCTAGGGCCTTCTCTTTTGTTTCCTCAAGCCAGGCCACATTCACCTGTGATGCTAACCACAATACTGGCTACACGCCATGTCTGCTGCTCCTGGGAGCCCTGTCGTGCTGGTTTCAATGCAGTTATCTCCTCCGCCCGTGACGTCAGTTCTCTGCCAAGGTGGTATCCCATGCAAATGGTGACTGTTCGTTCCCTTTGCCTGGTGACCAATGCAACGGGTGGGTCCTGACTGTCTCTCCCAATCCCCGTTTCAATCCTGTGGCCACTGCCTATGAAGGTTCGGTTGGTTTTTACCTCTGAAAGTTCCTAAGGGCCAACCAGTTATTTCAGTGGGATTGTTAGTGCTGAGTCACGAGAAGCAGGCGAACCAGAGCTTGAATGCAGCCAATCCGGGCTCGGTGTGTGTGTTCTGAGGGGCCCAGACTGTACACCCCAGATCCACGTCAGCTCAGCATTGCCTAGTGATCCTGAGCAAACAGCATTTATACAATTTACAGCTCCCTATGACCGCGCAGTTGAGGAGGTCAGAGACTTGATCTCTCCCCGCCCGCTGCCATGTTAGATCTCCTCAATGATATTCATGTTGCCCTTACAGCTTCCTGGCATAAGCAAGTTCTTGGGATTATACAAACTGCTGCTTCTGTTTCCAGTCCAGATTTCTAGAAATTAAACCCTGCCGCCGTCGCCTCTTCCCCGGGGCCACGCTCAGGGGCGCCGCGCTCGTCCGCGACCGTAGCTGCGCCGCCGCCCAGTGCCCAGCCCCCGGGGCCCAAGCGGCTGCCGCCGTGGCTCTCTGGCCCCCTCCTCTGGAGCACGGGTCCCCTCGCAGGGGGATGCAGAACGACCCCAGAGCAGGCTCTGCCTGAGGGTGCAGCGGCGAACAGGCGACCCAGGCGCTCAAGGCTGCGGTCCAGCCTTCAGAGGACAGGGCTCGGCACGCAGCCCAGCTCCAACCTCTAGGTGTGGCTGCCGGACAATGTAGACATAGCCATCAAGACAGCTAGCAGAGAGCAAATGGCAGCTCCCGTGGAGTGGATTTTCGGCACAGAAACCGCAGCCCAGCCAACAATCCCAATCCACAAACTCTCCCTGTATAAAAAATATTCAAAAAAAAAAAGGCGGGGCGCACTGAGCTTTCTTTGCCTAGGGTACTTACAATCCACTGCTGATTACACATTCAGCTTCTCTGACCAGAACGAAGCGAAAGAGGAAGCAGATGGGAGCAAAGCGC
Organism: Marmota monax; assembly: GCF_021218885.2. Classification (NCBI taxonomy): domain Eukaryota; kingdom Metazoa; phylum Chordata; class Mammalia; order Rodentia; family Sciuridae; genus Marmota; species Marmota monax. The sequence goes on along the minus strand of NW_026695222.1, from coordinate 3,828,250 downwards.
CCGTGGCTCTGGGCGGCAAAGCGTCCGGGAGCCAAGCGTCTCTTTTTCGATCTCTTTGTTCTTCCTGCTGTTTGGCAAAGTGGTCCTCTACAGATTAACGGTGAAAGGAGCTCTTACACGCTGCGCGAAATCTCGATTAAAGCCGCTGCTCTGAGCACCACGCTCAGCACTTCAGCAACCCCCGTGCGCAGCGGCCATCTTCCAGTATCTAAATATTTTTTTTAAAAAAGAGCACTCCTTCCATAGAGGTTATAAGGAGTACAGTATTCACTAAGTATACTATAAGGCATAATGATATAATAAAAATTTTATAATCAATAAAAATTCAATATTATTAATTAGTTTTTCTTTTATGCAAAATAAAATGCAGGCTCAACATCGCTAGAATGAATTTTAATATGGGATTTAAAATCTTCACACTTTATTTTTTGATATTTCCCACTACCCCAATTAAAGGATCAGGTCTGTTTGCTAGAAAAGAGTGTTTGGAAGATGAGTCTGCCCTTTCTGTGGATGTTTTTCAAGGCTGAAAATTGTTCTGTCATATGTCCTTTGAATTCATCCTTGTAAGTGAAAGTGGCTAAGTGCTCTCAGGAGAGTATACACATGGGGCCAAATGTCATGCGGTCTTGATTAAAGAACAGGTACTTGAGGCAGGTAATATGCTGGATCCACCACAGACTGGGTTTGAATTTGGGCAAGTTGTGTAAACTCATAACTTGCCTGAACTAATAGGTTGTTGGGCTGATTAAATTAATTCAAATATTAATCAGATGGAACTTAAACACCTATATTCAGCAAAATAAGCCAAACTTAGGTCAAGGGTCATATATTTTTCTCTCAAATGTAGACACTAGAGAGGGAAACAAAGAAGAATGGTGGGGAAGATCTCCTGAAAATCAAAGGGAAATCAGTAGAGTAGAAGAAAGGATCAGGGGCAGGAAAGAGGAAATACTGGGGAATGATTTTGGCCAAATAATATTGTTATATTGTGTGCATGTATGAATATGTAACAACAAATCCCACCATTGTATACAGATATAATGCACCAATAACAATATGGTAAAGTTTCCCTCCATTGTATTTATTACTTACTGTGTCTTTAGTTAGTACTCAGGCACTAGTAAAAATAGAACAAAAACTTTCATTTAGGGATAAGTGGCTAATTGTATTTCTATTTTAATTAGTTATCCTTAGAGATACCACCATCACACTAAACTTGATTGACTAATTATTTAAATTCAGTTTCAATAATTTGGAATATCATAATTGTTTAAAATTTTTTGATTGTATAACAGTACCAAAGAGCTATCAATCACGAAGGAGATAACTTATTAAAGCAAGGAATTTTTTCCTCGTTTTTATTATATATAGTGATTATCTTGACAAACATCTTAAAGCTTATTAATATTCAATCAAATAGCACTGTTAAAGTAAGAATTATTCGAATTCTCCATTTTATTTTATGTTGTGAAGATGATTAATGTACATACATATTAAGGAAATTGTTTTTTGTTCCTAAGTTTTGACCCTAGCAATTTTACCTAACAGCATATTTATGAAATACTATAATTTCATGTCATTGTCAGTCTTGACAAGTTCAAAAGGGACAAATCACAAATTTTGAATGAGAGCCATGTTTTTGAAGTAAATTTAGAAAAAAATACATTGAGAATGACTTTTTATTCTTAGAGGTTATGTTCTTTACAACTAGATTTATTTAACTGAAGAGTGGTTACTATATGCTTGAGAAAAATAACATAAGCATAGCTTTTGTAGAATCTTGGGTCTGTGTTTATACATTCACAAATCTCAGATAGATGAATTATTCATTCAGAGAAAATGAACAATTCCTGAAAATGGACATGTTGATAATGGAACAATGAGTAAGTGTATAAATTTTCTCTTTCTTAAATTACACTAGTGTTTTACAAACACCAATATAAAAACAAATGTGTAAATATGACTTTTCTCCAAAATTATTTTAAGTGTGAAAAACATAGACTCTTGGAAAGTTCACGAATTGCTATGTAAACATTGTCAATAGTCCCAGAGTGCAGAAGACACCAAAATTTCAAGATGGCAATGTTGGCATCAGGTCATAGAATGACACATTCCAAGAGCCCCCAAATGAATTGCTGCACAATAAACTTCACTCCAAATTTTTTTTAACTGATGAAATAGACTTCCTCTTTATGAAAACTTCCTGAGCCCCTCAGAAAACCCAAGGTGTACAGGCAGGAGATGTGAATGCACAAAGATTAAAATTCCAAGTACAAGTTGAGTATCCCTGAGCTAAAATGGTTGGGACCACATGTATTTTGGAGTTTGGATTTTTTTTTTCCAGATTTTGGAATATTTGCATATACATGATGAGATCTCTGGGAGATAGGACTGAAATTTAAATTAAAATTTCATTTATGTTTCATATAAGATTTATATGCAATATCTGAATTTTGTGCATTAAACAAAGCTTCCTGGTATAGAATTTTCTATTTTTGGTGTTGTGTTGGTGCTCAAAAACTTTTGGATTTTGGAGTATTACTGATTTCAGATTTTCAGATTAGGGATGTTGGACCCATAGTAACATGTGGAATGCTCATTGCCAAAGTGTTTCATGTTTTCAACTCTCCATGGTCTTTGCAAAGTGACCCTATACTCCTTTCTTCTTTACTTAGTAAACCCCAGGTTTAACCCAAGAACTATAAGTTCAAACTAAAATTCCTTCTTCTTAGTGAACATTTACTTAATTACCCCAGACAAAATGAATACCACCCCCCATGGTGAGTTCATACTGTTTTGTTCATAGTCCTGAGCCAGGGGAATTGGGGTGGGGAGACTTCCTTGTTTCTGTTGGTTATCAAGGAAAGCAGCATTCCTTATCATGGCAGACAAACAGACCAGTAAGAGGGTGTCATAATTCATTCTCTTCCAATATTACAAGCTTCTGCTTCTCTTGTTACTGATTTGGAACCCAAATTTGATCAGCTATATTCATGTTCTGGGTAACAGGGGCATGTGTACAATCAAAATGAAAATAGTGTATTGTGATTGTACATGCCGGTCTCTTCCCATTAAGTCCCCAGCTCCTAAAAGATCAGGTCCACATTCCTTGTTTTAGGAATCTGCAGCACCTAGCATGTTATAGGTTTTTTTTAAAAAAAATTCTAAAAGAAATATATTATAAATTATGTAATGTTTTTAGATGGAACTGGAATTTATTCACATTACAAACTTTGATCCATATATTTCATTTTGAATTATGATAATGGTAATCATAGCACCTACTTTTGTTAGTTCTAACCCAAATTTTCATTGCTTGTAATATTTTTAATGCATCAAGGTGACATCTTTTATAGGTAATTATGCTTTGGGTATTAATTAGATCTTCTCATTAGGATGGATGGAAGAGAGTCACAGTTTCATATTCCACAGTTCACTCTCCCCCTTTCATCCAGCACGTGGATATATATGACCAAATATGGGTTCCAAATAAATAATGAGAGAAGCAGAAGCATGTAACTTTGGAAAAAGAATAAATTACACCACTCAATTCGTGATATGTTTGTCTGCCATGATAACTAATGCTGCTTTCCTTGGTAACCAACAAAAATAAGGCATTTCCCCTCAAGTGTGCTATATACTTAATAGGTGTAATTATTATTATCACTTGCTCCAACATGGACTTTATTCCTCTTGTATACATAATCAAATGACTTTTTCATGCCAAAATGACATCATGTATTTGTTCATCTTTTCAATCAAGTCATTTTTTTAAGTACATGTCAATTTAATAGTCACAATACTGGAGACACATAAAGAACATAGGCAAGCATTTTTAAAGGTGTTTTATTTTATTCATCAGTTCCTCTCCACACTGCTTTGACCCCTCCCTGTTCCTAAGAAGGCTTGCAGTGATATCTATAAAAGAAAACTCTGCAGGTTCTCTCTAGGGTATTGATTGCTCTTAGCTTTTTCAACAAGTAAGAATGTTATATTTCAGTGCATTTTGTTTTTATTTATTACTTGGGGAAAGTAAGATAAAATTTGCCTCATAATCCTAACAAAAGTGGAGGCCAATTCTGGGCATCATCTCCTGCCGCAGTCTGGCTGGGCACAATCAGGAGCCACTTGTCAAAAGAAACTAACTTTATTTTTAGAACCACACACGCCAAACAAAACAGCCTCTCAGGAAAAACCCTCAGAGCCCCAACTGCCACCACCGGCTTTCCACAAGCCTCTCTCTCCAACAACACCAGCCTCTCTCTCCCACAAGGCTCTCTCCACCTCCCCCAATCCTCCTGCTCTTGAGGCCGATTGGCTGGGTCACGTGGGAGGAGCCAAAAAAGTCCCCCAATGAGCAGCTCCGTGGTCTGAAAGGGCAGGGAAACAGCCCAATGAGCATCACCGCAGAGGAGCCAATCAGCTAGATGTTGCTGGGGCCGCTGTGAGCCAATCATCAGCCGGCAGCTGGAAGTTTGCTGGCAGCTGGAAGTTTGCTGGGACCCCTTTGGCTGTGGCTCTCAACATCTCCCCCTCTCTGTTTAAACAACAAGCATGTGGCTTAGGGACCGTGCCTGCCTTAGGTTGTCCAATAGTACATATGGTCCTTACCCGTTAGGTTGGTACCATTGCAATTGGATCTTACCCATCACTGACTACCGGTCCAGTATACAGCCACACCTGTGGAGAGGTCTTTGTACCAGCGGGGGGGTGAGGTTCTTTGCCTCACCTCTGTTGGCTCCCAAATTTTAGCTGGACGATCATGACAAGCAGAAGGGAGGAAGATACACCAACCCAATTGACGGCTCCTTTTGGAAAAATTGTACCACCGATGACATCATCAACAAAAATACCCCAACACTACCACAAGTCACTGCACCAACAGATAGTTCACAATGCATACAGGTGAGTTCACAATGTGTCCAGGCAAGTTCTGCAAGCAGTTCAGTGATGGCTATTGCAGAAGCTGTAGATTGGTTTTATCTTTGACTTCACCAGCACTGGGATGAAGATAGGAATTCTGGCAATAATGGCTAAAGAAAAAATTATGTAACATTACAGAAGGCACTAAAAGAAAACAATTTTCTTAACAATTTACATTGTCTTTAAGAGAATTATTAAATATAATGAAAAGGAAAGGTAAAAGTAAACAAACAGATCTGTTAACCTCCTTTTTTGTTCACATATTAAAACAATCCTCAACAGTTGTTTACCCAATTTAAATTAAACCATTTAAATCACATGAATATAAAAAAAAATTTGGATCCATTTTTTCATGAGCGCTCATCATATATGATATATGGACATACGTACATTCAAACATATAACACAAAACACAAGTGTGCACACATAATATAATACATACAACACATAACATTATAGTAAAGGCCTTATAACTTTTTACAGGTGAAATCTCCATTGCAATGTTTAAAAACTCTATAGTCAAAAAAAATAGAACTGATCAGCAAAACATTAACCTAGGTCTGTAAGAGCTCAAAAAACAAAATAGAACTTCATGATATGGCAAAGGGCAATAATAAAATAGATATTGAAAAAAGCATCCTGGTTCTGTTGCAGATGTAAGAATAGCCAAACTGGAGTTTTGGATATCAGTTGTTATGGATTTGAGCCAAATCATCTTCTTTTTGGTCTGTAGAAATCGCTTTAGTTAATCTTTCTGGAATCCAAATCGGCTGCTGTTCTCCCTGTGGAAACACATAAACAGACCCCCGACTCCAGACAATCACTGGGTCAGGACCTTGGTTAATCTCTCTGGAATCCAAATCGGCTGCTGTTCTCCCTGTGGAAACACACAAACAGACCCCCAACTCCAGACAATTACTGGGTCAGGACCTTTCCATTGTCCTGTTAGAATATCCTTCCAAAGTACCTTGGGCTTATGCACATTTTTTGGACACATATGCCTTTCCGCAGCGCTAAGTCCTGATGAATCCAAATTTTAAAAGTTTAGAGTAAAAAGGGTTATTTTAAGTTTATCTTTGGGGAATATATACCCCTTCCCAGTTCCGTCTTTTTGCTTTAATAAGTACATTTTAATAGTTTGATGAGCTCTTTCAACTATGCCTTGTCCCTGTGGATTGTATGGGATTCCTGTTATATGAGTAATGCCAAATGTTGAGCAAAATTGTTTAAAAGAGGTAGAAGTATAACCAGGGGCATTATCTGTTTTTAACTGTTTTGGAACACCCACAGTGGCAAAATTTTGTAAGCAATGAGCTATAACATCTTTAGTTTTTTCTCCGGCATGAAGGGAGCCCATCAAAAATCCAGAAGAAGTATCAACTGTAACATGCAAATATTTTAATTTTCCAAATTCTGGCAAGTGTGTGACATCCATCTGCCAAATATGGTTAGGTATCAATCCTCTAGGATTGACTCCAAGATTAACTTGTGGTAAAAAGGTCACACAATTTTGACATTGTTTTATTATTTGTCTAGCTTGTTCCTTAGTTATTTTAAAACGCTTTTGTAAAGTATTAGCATTGACATGGAACTTTTTATGAAAATTTATAGCTTCTTCTAGTGTAGAGAAAATATGTATGTCATGTGTAGTTTTATCTGCTAAATCATTGCCCAAACTAAGGGCTCCAGGCAATCCTGTATGTGCCCTGATATGTCCTATAAAGAATGGATCTTTTCTGTCCCAGATTAGACTTTGTATAGTGGAAAGCAAAGAGAAAACAGTAGAGGAAGGGGAAATCCTACCAGCATCTTCAAGGGATACTATAGCGTTAACTATATACTGACTATCAGAAAATAAATTAAATACAGAATCTTTAAACATGACAAAAGCTTGTAATACTGCATTAAGCTCTACCTTTTGAGCTGATTGTTTGGGTACTAAAAATGTAAAAGTTTGATCAGGTGTAACTATTGCTGCTGTACCATTATTTGATCCATCAGTGAATATATTTGGAGCATTCATGATAGGTGTTTTTCTAGTCATTTTTGGAAAAATTACAGGATGCGATGACCAAAAAGACAATAAAGGATTAGATGGTAAGTGGTTATCAAATGAAACATTAGATTTGCACATGATTATTGCCCAAGTATTTAACTCATTAGCTAACTCATCAATTTGATTCATAGTATATGGAGTAATAATTTTATTGGGAGAAATTCCAAACACTCCCTTTGCTGCTTTTATTCCTTTGAGTATTAATTGTCCTACAGCCTCAGGATACCTAGTAAGAATAGTGTTAGGAGAATAAGATAAATGTATCCATAATAATGGACCTTCTTGCCAAAATACTCCTGTAGGAATATTTTTTGTTGGTAGTACAATAAATAATAAAGGCAAACTTATATCAATTCTATCCAAATGCATATATTCCATATATGTTTCAATGATTTTTAATGCCTTTCTTGCTTCAGGCGTTAACATTCGGGGTGAATTTGGATCTGATGGACCTTTTAGGATATCAAATAAAGGTCCCAACTCTCCTGTTGGTATACCTAGATAGGGCCTTATCCAATTTATGTCTCCTAATAACTTTTGAAAGTCATTAAGTGATTTGAGTTGATCTACTCGTATTTGAATTTTTGTTGGATGGACCATGGTTGAGGATAATAGAACTCCTAAATAATTAATTGGAAAATTTAATTGTACTTTATCTATTGCTATCTCTAGATTATATTTTTTTAATAAGTTTGTAAGTGTGGCATTACATTCTAGCAATGTGTTTTTAGCTTTGTGTGCTAATAATACATCATCCATATAGTGAAATATTTGTAGTTCAGGATTTTGATTTCTAAGTGGCTGGATTACTTTGTTAACATAAATTTGACACATAGTTGGGCTGTTAGCCATCCCTTGAGGGAGTACTTTCCATTCATATCTCTGATCAGGACCTTCATGATTCAGTTCAGGGATAGTAAATGCAAAACGTGGACTATCCTCAGGATGAATTGGAATTGGAAAAAAACAATCTTTAATATCTATAACTAAAACATACCAGGTTTTTGGCAAAGCAGACAACTGAGGAATCCCTGATTGAGCAGGTCCCATAATAACCATCTCATTATTAATGGCTCTTAAATCTTGCAATAATCTCCATTTACCAGATTTCTTTTTGATGACAAAAATGGGAGTATTATGGGGAGATACAGAAGGTTGTATATGTCCTTCCACTAATTGTTGTTTGACCAGGTCATGGGCTGCTTGTATCTTTTCTTTAGTCAGGGGCCACTGAGGAACCCATACTGGTCTTTCTGATTTCCAAGTAATTTTTATTGTCTCAGTGGCCCTTTCTGAAAATCCAACCCATGTCTGTCTGTTCCTTGATCTATTTGTATTGATGCTGCTATACCTTGTTCTTGTTTTTCTAATCTTTTTCCTTTCCTAAAATCTTGTCTAGCCATAATAGTGGGTGCATTTTGATTGATGTTATTTGTTAATGTCAAACCTAATTGATCTAGGACATCTCGTCCCCATAAATTTACGGGAAGATGATCCAATACATATGGCTGTATAGTTCCTTCACATCCTTCAGGATCCTTCCAATCTAATACCATTGCACTTCTATGGGGATTAGTCGCCACTCCTAGGCCTCGAAGCGTTTGAGTGGCTTGTTGTAATGGCCAATGTTTTGGCCACTCTTGACGAGAGATGATGCTAAGGTCTGTGCCTGTATCCAGTAGCCCATTAAATTCATGACCTTGAATATTTAGTGTTAGCATGGGGCGAGAGTCTAAATTTAAAGAAAGCATAGCCCAATCTACACCTGTGGAGCCTAATCCCTTGGAACCTCTTTCTACAGCACGACTGGAAAATTTATCATGTAGGCTGGGTATTATTAGTAACTGTGCTATTCTATCTCCTGGTGAAATTACTGATATACCCTTTGGAGAACTGGCTATAATTTTTATTTCACCTTCATAATCGGGATCAATTACCCCAGGACTTATTATAAGTCCTTTTAGAGTAGAAGAGCTGCGTCCCAATAATAAGCCTACTGTTCCTTTGGGAAGAGGTCCTTTTACCCCTGTGGGAATGATTTGAACTCCCATCTCTGGAGTTAGTACTGCTCTGGCGGAGGCGCAGATGTCCAACCCTGCGCTCCCTCTGGTTTGTCTGATGAGGGATCTGATGGACAATGTGTCCTGGGAACTACCCTGATGGTGTTGCTGGGTTCCTCCAGTGCTCCGTATATTTGTGGTTTTGGGCCCCGGAGCATTGGGCCCCCCTGTCCATTTTTTGGCAATGGAGCCTGATGCCTTTCTCCATGATATTGTGGATAAACACCTGGTCCTTGTTCATTTTTTGATAATGGAGTACCCTCTATGGTGGTTTGAGAATGGCATTCATTAGCCCAATGTCTCCCTCTACGGCATCGTGGGCAAATACCTGGTATTCTACTCCTTTGATACCTAGTTTTGTTAAACCCTCCTCCAATGGGGCAATTCCTTTTAAAATGTCCTGTTTGTTCACAATTGTAGCATGTTCTTGGTCTGGCATCTAAAGCCTGTTTTACTGCAGCTGCCACAGTTTGCCCTTGTTCATTAATGTCTTTGGCATCTAAAGCCTGTTTTACTGCAGCTGCCACGACTTGCTCTTGTTCATTAATGTCTCTACATAATTTAATATATGTGTTTAAATCTTCATGTTTCCATGGTCTAATGATATCTCTGCACCAACGATTCGCTTGCTCATAAGCCAGGTGTTTTAGTAATGGCATTGCTTGTTCTGTATTCCCAAAAACTCTGGTAGCTGTTTGAATAAGCCTATCTACAAATTCAGCATAAGGTTCATTAGCTCCTTGTATTACCTTAGATAATTGACCTTGTAAACCTCCATGTCCTTGTAAAGTCTTCCATGCCTTAATTGCATCTACAGCAATTTGTGCATATACACCAGGATCATATGCAATTTGTTGCTGCTGATCCTCATAAGGTCCCTTTCCTAACAACATATCTAGATTTCTCTGAGGATAACCAGCTGCTGCATTTCGCTTAGCCGTCTCCTTGCAAAATTCCTCATTGGCAACCTTCCATAACAGGTATTGTCCTCCATTTAGCACAGCTTTACACATATTAGCCCAATCTGCTGGCGTCATGTTCAAGTTGTTAATGGATTCGACCATGCTTACAGTGAAGGGTGCTTGAGGACCATAGGTTGTTACAGCCTCTTTTAGCTGCTTCACTGTTTTGAAATTTAAAACATGGTAAACTCGCTGCTCTCCTGCCTCAAATACAGGGCATGTTAATATTTGAGATCTTGTCTCAGGATCCCAACTATCAACTGCGGGGGTTGGGGGCCTCCCAGCATATGGAGGTGGCCTTGTTAGTTGGACACTTACGTCCTCTGGTGATAGAAAAGTATTAGTAGCAGTCTCCTGTAGAGGTGGTGCTGTTGGTTGGACACTTACACCCTCTGGTGATAGAAAGGTGTTAGTAGCAGTCTCCTGTTTTAACTTTCCCCCTGATGGCTTTTTCTGCTTTACACTTTCTTTCTCTGTCTGACTAGCTTGTGAGACCTTCTCTTTTACTTGAATCTTTTCCTCTGTCTGACTAACTTGAGAGACCTTCTCTTTTACTTGAATCATTTCCTCTGTCTGACTAACTTGAGAGACCTTCTCTTTTACTTGAATCTTTATGTCTTCTCTTTCCTCTACCATTGTCTGAACTGAAGGCTTTGGACTAAGCAAACAAGATACGAACGTCCACAATGGCAATGTGCCAACTGGCAGAGTCCCTGGGCTTTTCTTTTCTACTCTTTTTAAATCTTCACCATGATGATTCCATTGTGATATATTTAACAACTCCTCCTTAAAAAGCCATGGGCTACATTTTTGTATTGTATCAACGTATGCCCTGACTGTTCTTGATTTTACTGAGATGCCTCCTTCCTCTAACAATTTACTTAACACTCTTTCAGTTTGTTTTTTACTAATTTCTGATCCCATATTTCTACTATAATACAACCCAACAAGATAATGCCTAACAAAACTGAAACAGAGTGAAACAAAATTGGAACAACACAAAATCATTATAATAGCCTCCTGAAATGTCCATCCGTCCTTTCCTGCTTTTATTCCAGCAATCTCCTAAGCATGGTTCAGCACTCATGGGGCATTGAACTCCCGGCTCCACTGGGGTGTGACCCCACTGGGGTGTGACAGTATCTCAATGGTGGGGGACTCAGCAAGACCCTCTAGCAGGGCCTGTTGGGGATGGTGGGAGTCAGACTCAGGCCTCACAGTTATAAGAGGCCTCATGCGGATTCCTAATATGATCCCCACAGAAGTTTGCATGTATGTTGAGAGCCACAGCCGAAGGGGCCCCAGCAAACTTCCAGCTGCCAGCAAACTTCTAGCTGCCAGCAAACTTCCAGCTGCCAGCTGATGATTGGCTCACAGCGGCCCCAGCAACTTCTAGCTGCCAACTGATTGGCTCCTCTGCGGTGATGCTCACTGGGCTGTTTCCCCGCCCTTTCAGACCATGGAGCTGCTCACTGGGGGACTTTTTTTGGCTCCGCCCACATGACCCAGCCAATTGGCCTCAAGAGCAGGAGGAGTGGGGGAGGTTGAGAGGCTTGTGGGAAGCCGGTGGTGGCAGTTGGGCTCTGAAGGTTTTTCCTGAGGAGCTGTTTTGTTTGGCGTGTGGTTCTAAAAATAAAGTTCGTTTCTTTTGACAAGTGGCTCCTGAATTGTGCCCAGCCAGACTGCGGCACATATATGTTACAACAGGAAGCTGAAGGGTTGAAAGATAATATTGCTTGAATTCTTGAAAGTTAACACATATATACTGGGAGACTTGAACAGTAAAAATGGCCTAGATCTCTTTCAATCTTTGAAATCATACTTTCCAATAAAAATTAAGGCCCTAGCTAAGTTATTTGAATCATGATCATGGCTTAGCATTATTGTCTCTCCGTTTTTCATAGTTCCTGATTCAAGTACCTTGTTTATTAAAACTTTCTTAAAAATAAAGATCCCAGAGGGGAAGAAAAAGCCAATTCTTAGAACTCACAAATACATCCTTTGAAAGAATGCCATAAAAAGCTTCTAATTGTATTTATTTCTTATAATGTATACCTCTTGTATTAAAGAAAATAGTATTATGTCGCTTCCTTCAATAGAATTGTTCATCCTCCTTCCAAATGGCATTGATTTGAAATAAGAACAAAGATTAGAGCCAGGCACAGTAGCACACATGCCTGTTATCTCAGTGACTCAGGAGACTGAGGCAGGAGGATTGCAAATTTGAGGTCAGCCTCAGCAATTCAGTGAGATCCAAAGCAACTGAGCAAAACCCTGTCTCAAAATAAGTAAATAAATAAAAATAACACAGCTTAGAATTCCATGCATTTACCTGACTGATCCAAATTTGGTAAGTAGCCTATACACACCCCTCCCTTACAAATTCACATCTCATGTCATTTTACAAACCTAATTACAAGGCAAAATTTCTGTTTATTTTATCCTACAAAGGAGATTCTTCAAACTCTGGAAGAGTTATAAGAATAATATAAAGGTATGAAATATGCTTTAAGAGAATTTCACCAGTTTTCAGTATGACTTTTAAAATTTAAAACTAGTGAAAAGTAGAAAAATAAAAACTGACCATAGCCTCATACTTAAAAATCATTCTACAGAAAGTAGTCGTCAAAATCCTGTTCTCTAACCCCTGCTCTTGAGGTCACCATGACTAAGAACTTATTTGTTCTTCTCAAGCTTTGCTTATGCTTATTTTAGAATATGTGTGTGCTTAACAAATTGTTTGGGCATAGGGTTCATGGTAGTTGCCTGGTACCTGGCCCTGGGGAGATTAGGGTAAGTGGACAGTAGCTTGTATTTGTCTCATCATTTTTCACAGTTTCTGATTTAAGTATTTTGTTTACTTAAACTTCCTTAAGAATCAAAGAACCCAAAAGGGAAAAAAGCCAATACTTAGAACTTAGTTCTTTGAAAGAGTTGCCATAAAAACTTCCCTGGTCTAAGGGAGATTAGGATAGATGGACAAAGGAGAATGAGAGACCCACAGAGGAGTTGTGGAGTGGAGGCTCTAGACAGGCTGGTTTGCATTTGAAATGTGTGCCAAAGGAGCATTGTGTACTTATAATCAACAGAAATTAGCTAATCCCACAGAGATTCAGGGGTAATCCTGCTAGGCTCAGTAAATCTCCCGATATTGAAGTATCTGAATGCACTAAATTAGAGACCCATGGCGAATATACACCCAAACCACCTTTTTTTTTTTTAATTTAAAGAAGCCCACAGGATTGCTTATGTGTTTCAAGCTAACAAACATCTTATTTGTGTGACATAAATAATATGTGAACAGACTGTTAGGAATAATAGAACATCTGTAGCTCTTAGAAAATAAAATATAGTTAATTGGGGATGACATGAATTATGTAATCTTTATTTTTATGTTTAATTCTTTCTATGTCTTTCAAACTGCCATCTACTCATGAATAGCAATGAAATTCTCATAAACAAGCAGAAAAATCCAGGAAGGATGAAAAGTCATAATACTCCCCAAATGCATCACAATCTCAGGAAAAACAGACCTCATAACTCTAAAGGTTAACTTGGAGGGGATAGACATTGTATTCAATGCCACCATACTATTAAAACCTGTTGAAATGCCTCTGCAGGTTGAAATAACTAGAGCCATTAAAATGCTTTCAAGAATTAAATTTAAAAATACTTCTTCAAAATGCCTTAGCCAACCAAACATGAGCATTTGTGCTATTGCAGCAAAAACTGGCTATTACCTTTGCTGGTCTCAGTCTGGTGCAACTTCACTAGTCAACTGAAGAACATTGTGAAGTCTTCACTAGTCAACTGAAGAACATTGTGAAGTCTACATTTCCCTCTCTACCAAAACACCTTGTTAACACTTTACAGTCATCTCTATCACATTCTGCATTTCACTTACTTTGTCTACTTGTAAAGCTCTTCCCATTTCATCATTAGATTGCTTTGATTTCAGCAACCACATTTTAACCACCCTGTATTCTCACTATAGTGCTTGCCCATGTGTTGTGAATATGAAGAAGCATTTTTCAGAATCAATAAAGCTCCACTTGAGTCTGGAGGTTTAGTTTAGTGGTTGCATGCTTGCCTGGCAAGTATGAGGTCCTGGGATTGACACTCAGCACTACATAAAATAAATTTTAAAAAAATCTCCACAAAATTTGCATCCACAGGTATAACTATTTTACACAAAAGTAGGAACTAATGTAAGTCCATCAGAGAAGTGGGAAAGGTCAGTTCTCAAAATTTCAACATGAATATGCAGATGTTAAATTTGTAAACAATTGTTTGTATCTTTCCAAATAGTTAATTATTAAAATTGCAAATACTTAATATCTTAAATGCAGTAAGCAGTAAAATCTTTGTTGTTGTTTGTTTTGGTGCTGTAGATTGAACCCAGGACCTTGACCATGCTAAGCACATTTTCTAACAGTGAGCTCCACTGCAGCCCAGAAAGTTTTTTTGTTTTTGTTTTTGTTTTTTTTTTTTTTCATACTAGGAATTGAACCTAGGGCCCCATACATGCTAGCCAGCAATTTACCACTGAGCTAGACTCCTAGCCCTCAAAATTTTAATTTTTAAATCTTTACCCATTTGTTCATTTTAAGCCAAGATGAGACCATGTTGGTGTCAGAAAATTGGTGTGAGGAGGTATGTGAAAAGACACTGAAGAAAGAGAAACAGGGAAATAAGGACATAAGCAGCACTGGGGTCCCCAGAAGGTTGAACTAATCACACATGTGTGCCTGTAGAAAATTTGCTTTGGATAGTTCCATCCCCAGGAGCCATGGTGGGAGACTGGAAAGAGTGAAACAAAGAGGGTGGTTACCAAGTTCTACAGCACCATGGACAAATGGGGCTCAGTCCTCTAGGGGGCATTCTGAGCAATTACATAGAATATATTTCAAAAGTATCTGCCCACTAGAAAGACAAATGGCAGCAGCAGAAATGGCCCATCAGCCTTCTTGTTCCATTGGTCAGGAGTTGTCCCAGGAGGGAGTTCATGATCTTACACTTTCAAGGATTGCACATTCTTCAGAATGGTTTGTGTAGTATGTGGAAGGCATCTTCAGAGATAGCAACAGAGAAGCCATCTTTCCTAGGAAGACAGTAAGAGATAGGTGCTGAAGATAATGCACAGTGTTGGGTGATGCCTTCACAAACCTGGTAACCAAAAAAATACAAGCTGGGGCACTAGAGGGTCTGCCACTCTTAGAAGCTTATGTGTCCTATGCAAAATCTGTTTTCCTGGAAATCATGAGCACAGGACTACAGCCACCTCTTCTGAACAATAGTCAGAGCAAGAGGAACGTAGACCAAGGGGCAGCCATAGAAAGAAAGGAGCTTGTGAAAATATTGCACAGCAGAAGAGACAAGAGCATCAGGGATTATGTCCTTTCTTAGGACCAAATTTCACCTCTCTCTGTTTCAAACACAGACTAACATTTGGTGGAGTTTTTCTTTCTATGTTTGCTGTTGGTATTGGGCAGCTACTTATCTTAACTTGTCATTCTTACAGATCAATGCCATCTGCCAGCTATTTTATCTCCACATAAATTACGTTGCTTTATTGACTTAGGTGCTCTGAGCTTTGTGTGCATCAGGGAGAGCTCTCGGCTTTTTCTACCCAACAGCTGTCTTTAGTTTGGGTTTCTTTATAAGCCAGATTTGAGACAAGTATATGGGGATAGATAGTTTATTTGACAGGTGATCCTAGGAAGTGCTGCAAGAGAATGAGGAGTGAGGTGAGGAAGAGAAGCTACTGTGAGCAGGTTTCTTCCCCCTGAATCACTCTGTGAGTGTGCCACACAGAAATAATAGGAACTAGTTAGTTCCTCATTGGTTCAAGGTTTTTTCTAGAGGCCATTAAACCCACTATACTTCTAGGCTGCCCTGCAGCATGTGACAGAAGTGTGAACAGTTGATGTGGGAAGGAATGGATACATCCTGTTGGTGCGGCGAATCCACAAATTGGCTGAGGGCTTACACTGGACCATCAACAGCATCTACTATATACTCTGAGATAATTTTGCAAAGGGCGAAATCTTCCAAACATGGAGAAAAATAACAGCAGTAACTTTTTTCTGGCATCTTAAAGGAAATAGGTTAATTACTAAAGGGTTAGAGGCAATTAAAATTAGCTTCGAAGCTGAGATTATTTGTTAATCTTTGCAGACAAAAACTTCAAGTTGGCATGAGGTCTTCTTAATGAAAATCCCCTCTAGTGTTGCTAAAGAACAAATCTGGAAAGGAACCAACACGTTTATGGCTCTGGCAATTGAACTATGTTAAATAATAACTGTTCAGCTCTATTCCTGTGATGAACACATGGAAACCATTGGGAATTTTTTATTCTCTAGTCATTGCTCTAGTGCATTACCAAGGTGGAGCCTTGGTAATGAGAGTTTTCTGATGAAAAAGCCAGAGAATAAGGTATGAAAATTTGGATTGAATGCAGAGGATTTGATGAAGGATCAAAAACCTAGATCATATCATTTCTAGACTCTCTTATTTAACACCTAAACTAATCAAGAGAGTCTAGAAATGATATGATCTTAGTGGTATCACAGATTTAAAAATTCATTACCATTCTTCACTCCCTTTTAATAAAATTGTAAATACATACAGTGAGTCTTGTGAACCATCCCACCCTTGAATCTGAGTAACTTGCTTTGAACAGAAGATTTTGGGAGATATGACTTCATCTGCATGTTGGGCTTAGGCTTTTGGTAACTGTGATCATCCATGAGAAGAAAACAGCCCAGACAGTCACTTCTTAAGCCTAGGCCCTGAGATGAAATATGGAATAGACCTGAATCCAATTCCAATCAAGAGCCTCAGCCTTAGAACACAGGGTAAGATATAGAGATGCCCAACCAAAGCCTATTCGAGATGAAACAATAGTGGCCCACTGGAGAACCCAAGCTTGAGAGTAAGTGCTTAGTGTTAACCACTGAATTCTCAGGAGAATTTAAAGGTGAATTTATTTTGTAGTGTTATTAAAGCAATAACTGACGGATATAAAGGAAAATTACTTTTTTGTAGCTAGGGTGATAATTATAATAGGGAGGAGTAAAAACTCTGTTGCTAAGTTCAAGGATTCACTGAGGAAAATAAAAAACATGGAGTAACTAGGAGGGAAAAAACAATGGAAAAGACTCCTTGAAAAGAAATCATAGAGAATTCTGGATCAAGAGATGGTGTCCTCAGCAATAATCCTTTCTAGTGATTGTGGGTGGGCTGAGTAGATCAAGACAATGGCATTCTAAGATAATTTCACATTTATTTATTATTCTCTAGTTTGGATAATTAAACATTATTGTACAGAATGTTTACAAAAATATAACCCTAGAGTCTCTAATAGAGTCTTTCTGGGTCCATGGGAGTCCTCAAAGAAAAGGTATTTAACACCTAAACCAATCAAGGCACCTTTATGCTGATTCACCTCTGAGAAACCTTACTCCAATAGGTAGATAATGTATACAAGGTATTTTGCTGACCTTTTAGACAGAAAAGGACAGGCCTGCAAATCCTCTCAAGTAAAAATGGGCAAATATTTAAAAAGTAAAAATTTAAGAACATTATATGAATGTTTTTGAATGCTCATTGATTTTTAAATATACCTTAAATTAGAAAAACAATAGTATTGAAGAACTTTAAATGGTAGCCAAAGATCTAACTCTTTGTACCTCCATAAATGCTAATTTGACAGTAAGCTTTACTGGGTGTGGGAGGGTGGGTTTATATCAAAATTTTAATGAGGAAGCGATCATTTGGACAGTTAAAATCTATTCCAGTCATTAAAAGACAAACACCTTCCTGAATAATAACACACAGCTAAAACAATGCTGACATTATGCCAATAAGGATAGAAACAACCAGAAAGACAGACGCTAAGCTGAATACAAATGTACATGGTGAATAAAATATTTTCAAATTCACTGTATTGACATCTTAATTACAAAGCATGGTGATTAAGGAAGGTTTGTTTTAAGAATGCAAGAATGTCATAGTAATGACATAATAATGATTCTCAATTGCTAGTTTCATAGAATAAAAGAACAAAACATCTCAATAGATATTGGAAAATTATTCCACAGGATGTATTAACCATTTCTGATTTACAAAATAAAAAGTTCTTAGGAAGTCAGAAAAAGAGGTTTCCTAAATTAGACAGATTAAGAAAACTATAGTGAACATCAGTAAGGAGGGTTGCTGTTAAAATCAAAAGTAAGGCAAGAATGTCACAAATTCTCATTATCCAAAATACTCTTGAAGTTTCCAGAATAGAGATCAAAAAGCATTGATGAATACAGGGGGGTAATATTCAAAGTTTTCACATTAAAATTCAAAGTAATGAAATAAAATATATATTAAAAAATGTAAGAAATCTGCAAGATGTCTAAAATAAGATAAATATACAAAAAGCATAGACACTCAATATATGAACAATGAACAAGCAATAAAAAGATCTCATTGAAAACAGTAATGAGTATAATATCTATCCCCCCATAAAAAATTAAATATATTAAAAGAAGTGTTTAAGGGCAGAATATAAGACCTAAACAACATGAAAGTGATAAATAAAAGTTGAAACAGAAAATCTCAATTTATAAAAGTTCAAGCTTCCCTTCTCTCTCCCTTGCCCTCCCACCTCTCATCCCTGTTAAATGTTAATCTTCTTCTCCTGCTCTTCGTCCCTACTCTGATCTTAGTTACTCTCCTTATATCAAAGAAGACATTTGGCATTTGTTTTTTAGGGATTGGCTAGCTTCATTTAGCATAATCTGCTCTAATGCCATCCATTTCCCTGTACCCTCAGGGTTATACAGTGGAGGGGGTAGAGAGAGAGGAGGGGAGGGGAGGGGAGCGGTGGGGAGGGGGGAGGGTGGAGGATGGGAAAGGCAGTGGAGCACAACAGACACTAGTATGGCAATATGTAAATCAATGGATGTGTAACTGATGTGATTCTGCAATCTGTGTATGGGGTGAAGGTGGGAGTTCATAACCCACTTGAATCAAAGTGTGGAATATGATATGTCAAGAAATTTGTAATGTTTTGAACAACCCACAATAAAAAATTTAAAAAAAAAAATAAATAAAATAAAATAGCTGGGAAAAAATGAGAAGTATGATGAATTCCATGACAAATGAATTTGTATTAAATTCAAATTTCAGTGTCCCCCCACCCCCAATAAAGTTGTATTGGAACACACACACACAAAAAAAAGTTCAAGCTTGTTTCTCAAATTCTTCTATTGATTCTACATTATCTCTATTAATATTCTGAGAGTAATTTTAAATGAAGTTGTTCACGTTGATTCTAAATGTTATCTGTAAAAGTACATAAAAATAGCAAAATAATTATGATCCAGATATCACTTATACCACCAGGGAAAGGTTAAGTACCTGACACTTAGTATTCAGTGCATACCATTATTGTTCCATTTAACAGTGATTATGGTTTAGATACTGGGTGTCTTCCAAAAGCTCACAAGTGGGACAATGCAAGAGGGTTTAGAGGTGAAATGATTGGGCCATCAGAGAATTAACCTAGTCAATACATTAGTTGCTTAATAGGAATAAAATAGGTGGAAATTGAAGGTGGGTAGGGTGTAGCTGGAGGAGATGGGTCAATGGGGGTGTCTTTGAGGTATGTATTTTTGTCTTGATGAGGAGAGACACCTCTTCCACTCCATTTCCTGGTGCCATACCTCCAAATGCTTTCTTCTACTTTGATGATCTGCCTCACCTCTGGGCCAAAGCAATGGAATTGGTATTTATGGATTAAGAACTCTGAAACCATTAGCCCACAAAATAATTTTTTCTTTAATTATTCTTGTCAGATCTTTTGGCCACACACACAAACAACAACAACAACAAAAAAAAAAACTGACTAAAACAATAATCAAAAAGCTAGAGAAGTTGAATAATTTTTATCCAGGGTCTCATGGCTGCCAGCTGGTAACATCAGGATGCAAACTCAGAAACAATGCTCCTCACTCAACAGATACAACACTTTGACAAAAATGTGTGTGTACATATAGCAGACAAAGAGTTAATATCCATCATACACAAAGAGTTTTCACTAATCAATATGAAAAAAGCTCAACAAAGATAAAAATGAATAGAGTGTATATAAGCAATTTTCAAAAGAATAAATAATAAATGGTAAATAAATATGTGAATAAATTTTAAACTTGCAATTGAGGAAATGCAATAAAAAATAACAAAAGTGTATAAAGCTCGTAATAAGTTTAAAAGAGTTATGGTACGTAATGTTTAATGAGAAAATAGGGAAATATTCACCATACTTTTGGAAGTCAGTTTTACATTAATTTGCCCAATTAAAAATTAACTTACCATCAGCCTACAAAAATATATCTGTATAAAAATCTATGTAAAAGTGTTTATATTTTTCTAAAAGTGACCGATGGGAATAATCTCAATCAATAGAATGGAATAGTATGCAGTAATAAAATTAAATTAATATTGACATGGAAAGATGTCAATTTGAGTTTTTTTTAAATATGGAAGAAAATGGCATATATATAATATAAATTGCATATAATATAGTCTCTCATATACTTATATGTGTTCATAAACGTGTATATCTACTTCTAAATATACTGTAAAAATTCCTAAATATCAAAGTACTCATTATACTATTCCATTTATTTTTATCTATATGTATAAAGTGTTTAGTACACTGGAGTGCAGTGGAAGAGATTAAAGAGAACTATGGAGATGAAGTTGGACTTTTACTTTACACCATACATTTCTATAATTATTGAATTTTTTAAATAATTATATGTTGTTCATATAATTTATAAAAATAAAACAAGTCTTATGAAAATTGTTTCAAAAAGTAAAAAATATTTTACGAAACAAAAAACATTGTGTTTGGTCAGTATTTAAGTAAAATTACTATTTCTATTTTCTGATAAGAACTATAAATTAAAATCTCGTCACTCAAAGAGAGGTCCTTGGACCAGCAAAAATGGCATAATCTGGAATCCAGTTAGAAATACAGAATGTCAGGCCCCACCTCAGGCCTGCAGAATTTATACTGTAATTAAAAAGATCCCCCGGGATGATTTTGGACACATTAAATTTTTAAAAGCACTCCTCCAAAATATGGAAGCATTTTTTTCTTTCCTGCTTCAATCACGGAAAAGGAAACAACCTAAAGCAAAATATTTTGTTCAAATTTATTTCCTAGTATAGGAAAAATACTTGAAAGTTTCTATGAAAATCATTGTGCAGATAAGCTTTTCACAATATTAAAAATTTTAAAATGTTAAGCATGAAACTAGAATTTTTCAGTGATGAAGGAAGCTAGATGACTAAAAAAAATGATACATATTTTAAGGAGGGCAGGGCAATCTTTGTAAATTGCATTGTCTTTCCTGAAGCACATGTTTGTGCTTCCTTAGTGGAGAGACAGCTAAGCCCCAGCTGCCTGGAGCCCCTCTTCCCAGGTGAAGTCAGTCTTAAAAGAACATGGAAAAGTAGCCACATGGTTCAAACCTATTAGACTCTCCACAGAAGGCTCAACTTCTTGCCTTCACATACATCAAATCCATCCCCCTCATACCTCACAATCTCTCCCAGAAATCTCACCCAGCTTCCCACTTAGTATTCCTAAAGGAAGCTCCCTGGACAGGTGTGACTCCACCTCTAATTATTCTTTACTGCATACACGTGGCATGTGGTTTGCCTCATTATACTGTCATTAGCATAAGGAAAAGGCTCCCGTTGCCTGGGCAACCATAAGTAGCACATGCACTCCTGCTTACAGACCATGATCCTGCTTCTAGTTTTTGCTATGTTCTAAGGGCGGCCATCCTTTCTTCATTCTGCCTCTTGTTTTGTCCTGTTTACAATGTCCAACTGATTTGTCTAAATTCTCTTGAATTCACTACCTTAACTTCTCTTATTTCCATAAGCGGATACTGATGCCCTCCTTTCCCCTAAGCAGACTCTCTCATGATCTCTTGGTTCAAAACATTTGCTGGCCTTAAGGTGTGTCTTTCCAAAATGTTATATCGTCTTAAAAATGATCCCATTTGTGAAATCTTCCTCTCTTGTCTTGCTCAAGGCATTTTGCTACTCTAACATAGGATTAATAGAAAAGGGATGCCCTTTATTATTATAATTCCTAATAGTAAGTAACAGAAAATATTACCTGCTCAATCCCTTCTCCCACAGTACTGGTTCTTAATATTGGTTGCATGTTGCAACCTTCTAGATAGTTCTAACAGATACTAATGCTTGGGTTCCAAGAGATCCTAAAATAATTGATCTGAGATATAGCCTGGGCAGGGAATTTTTTAAACCTCCCTAGGTTATTATGCAGCCAAAGTCAAGAAGCATGCAGGATAATCACTTTTCAACCAAGTTTTCCCATTTTCTTTTTCCTTGACAACGATTATTGTCACTTACCAATTTACACTTCCTTAAGAGTCTTATGTCACTCTTTTGCCCATTTGTCCTCTAATCACAATTCTCCTTCCCCTGTTCACGCCGTGCATTTCATAGGGGCTGATCCCTATCATGGGCTGTGTTCCCCAGTTCACGAGGGAGCTGGTTTTCAGAGCTTCCATCAATGTGATGCCGTTCCAGGTACCTGAAGGGTCGGAGAAAGGGAGAAGCCAGGATGTTTCCTCCCCTGATCCCCATGACTGCATGGTGTTTCCAGTGTGTCCCTCTGTCTCTAATTCCCGCAGAACATGCTCACTATGTTTTCCATATCTTAGATAAAACCTGGTCCATGGACTTCATTAACATCATCTCTTCCCCTTGCCCTATCTAGTCCAGGGGTATTAGTGGTTTTCTTTTGTAACTAAACTCCTACTTGGCCTCTCTGTTCATCTGTCACCTATGTGACCAACTCTCAATAGAACTTTTTTTTTAAAGTGTTATATATTTTGAATGGTTTCTGTTTCCCTGGTAGGGCCCTGCCTGGTTCAGTTCTTAAGGAACATGTAAAATAAACGTAGTCTCCCAGATGCAGTAACTCTGATTGACCACTAGAGTCCACTCTGACTGACGTTCTGCAACTGGGGGGCTAGTGGCATACATCATCATAAAGGAGCCAAGTTCATGTTCCATTCTGGGATATGTACATCACACATTGACCCAAGACCTGCTTTTTGGACTTATCATTTTACCAGGGGAGATAGAAGAGAGAAATCCCTTTCTAGTAATGTACAACTACACCTTGGTAATATGTTCGGAAGTAGAAGGTTTGTATAGTTTAGATAGGAGATGTTCACCAAAAGTTCATGTGCGAGACAATGCAAGAAGACTCAGAGGTGAAATGATTAGACCATGAGAGCTATGATCTAATCAGTGTTGAATCTACTTGAATGCATTAATTGGTCATTAACTCTAGGTAGGTAAGGTGTGATTGGAGGATGTAGGTCACTGCAGGTATGCCTTTGGTTTATAGTTTGTCTCTGGTAAGTGGAGTTCTCTCTACTTCCTGGCTGGGTTTCCATGTCCTGTGCTGCTTTCCACTGCCATGTCCTTCCACCATGGCCTCATGTTGGGCCCAGAGCAATGGAGTAAGCTCACCATTGACGGAACCTCAGAAACTGTGAGCCAAAATAAACTTTTCCTCTTCTATATGTTCTTGTCAGGTCTTTTGGTCACAGCAACAAAAAAGCTGACTAAAACAATGTCTCACCCCGACTTTGGATTCAGTTCTCTAAATCTTTGTTCTCTCAACTATACTTTGTGGACCAGGAGAATTGATGTCACCCCAGAGCATTTAGAAAACCAGAACTCTGGGCCCCACTCCAGTCTTTTGGTTTTAAAACCTTGAGATTATTCATTCTCATAAAATGCATCCATTTTCAGTATACAATTCAGTGGGATTTTCATGTATTCACAACACTGTGCAGTCATCGCCATTAATTCCCAGACATCTTCATCACTCCAAAAAAGAAATCCTGGACCCCATCAGCAGTCACTCCTCACTCTCTCCCTTCCCTAACCCCTAGGTAACCATCTATCCACTGCCTCTATGGATCTGCCTATTATGGACATTTCATATAAATTCGTCTAAATTTCACATACATGGATCATATATTAATTTGCTTTTGGGGTCTGATTTCTTTAACTTGAAATATTTGCAATACTTATCCATGTTATGGAGTATTATTAGTACTTTATTCTGAATAATATCTTGTTTGATGAATATACCACGTTTGTCCATGCATCAGTTGATGGGCATTGTGTTGTTTCCATTTTTGACTATTATGAATAGTGCTACTATGAACACAGAAATTTTTCTGTGAATATACTATTTTCATGTCTCTTGGTCATATACCTAGGAGTGGAATTTCTGGAAAACATGATAGCTCTCTGTTTAAGATTTTTATAAGCTGCCAATCTGTTTCAAAATAAGTACTTACCAGCACCATTTTATATTCCCCTCAGTAATATATGAGAATGCCAATTTCTCCATATTCTGACCAATACTTGTTATTGCTTATATTTTTGTTATAACCCTCCTAGTTGATATGTTATACATTATAACTTAGATTCACATTTCCTAAAGAACTAATGACATTGTACTTCTTTTCATGTGCTAATTAGTCATTTGTATAAATTCTTTAGAAAAGCATCTATTCAAATCCTTTGTCTATTTTTAATTGAATCACTTGTCTTTTATTATTGAGTAATGAGTTCTTTAGTGTAACTTAGCAAATATATGATTTGCAAATGTTTTCTACCATTCATTGGGTTTTTATTTTACTTTCTGGGTGGTACCCATTATAGCACATAATTTTTTATTTATATAATATCCTGTTTACTCAATATCATTTGTCTGATTGTTTGTACATTAGGTGTCATTCCTAAGAAATCATTGCCTAGTCTAAGGTCACAAAGTTTTACTCCCTTGCTTTTATGCTAAGAATATTTATGATTTTATCTTGTATATTTAGGTGTTTGAGTCATCTTCAATTAATTTTTTATTAAGGCATAAGATTTATGTCCACCTTTTGCATATGGATATCCAGTTGTTCAAGCATCATTTATTAAAGATAATAATTTCCCCTATTATATCATCCTGGTAATCTTTTTTAAAAATCAATTAACTATGAGTGTATTGGTTTATTTTTGAACTCTCACTACCATTTCATCAATCTACATGTCTGTCCTTAAGCCAGTACCAAACTGCTTTATTTACTGTAGTTTTGTAGTAATTTTAAAATCTGAAGCATTAGCTCTTCAACTTTGTTCTTTTCCAAAATTTTAAAAGTTGAATTTATTTTTTAAGTGTCGAAACCACAAAATACACATATTTATGTGGGAATATATGAAGTTTTCATACATGGTGTACATTGTGTAATGTTTAAATCAGGTAAAACATATTTATCTCCTCAAATATTTATCATTTCTTTATGATGAAAACTTTCTACTTTCTTTAATTTTTTTGAAATGTTCAGAATATTATTTTTACCCTACTATGCAATAGCACACCAAAGCTTCTTTCTCCTAACTCTGTTACCACAAATTACAGGCTTTCATTCTTTCTTATGGATGAATAGTATTCTATTGTGTATATGTACCATTGAGTATAAGTATCAATAAATTTCCTTTATTCTTTCATCAGTTGATGGACATTTAGATTGTTTCCATTTCTCTATTTTGCTAATAGTGATGCAGTTTACATGGGAGTGCAGCTGAATCTTAAGACATTGATTTCATTTCCCTTGGTTATTTGTTCAATAGTGGGATTGCTGGATCCTATGCTAGTTCTATTTTTAACTTTTGAGGAACCTTCATACTTTGCCATAATGACTGTACTAATTTATACTCCTTCCAATCATGTGCAAGTGTTCCTTTTCTCCTCATCCTCACCAGTACTTGTTTTCTGTAGTCTTTTTGACAATACCCAGTTTAAGCTCATTTCAGTCCCTTGCATTTCCATATGTACTTTAGGATAAGCTTGTCAATTACTACAATAAACTCAGCTGAGATTTTGGTGAGAATTGTGCTGAAACTATAGTTCAATATATTAACAACAGTGAGTCGTTCAGTCTATGAATATGGGATCTCTTTGGATGTATTTGGCCTTCTTTAATTTCCGTCAACAATGATTTATACTTACAAATCTTGCAGTTTTGTTAAAATTTTCCCAAACATTTATTTTTGGGGATGGTATTGAAAATAGAATTTTTAAAATGTTGCACTTATGGTCTTACATTTTAAAATCTGCATTTTCAGCAAGATCTCCAGGTGATTCTTGCACATGTTAGCAGTTTGAGAAATGCTGCTCTATTGACAAACTTAACCCAGTGACATTCAACACAACATTGCCACATTCTGTTTCTTAAAGCTGCTAGCTCTCTAGCAGTAATAAATGACTTGAGGCAGCATGAGGTAACAGAAAACTGTGCAAGAAACAGATACAACTTGACTCGGTGAAATAAATGTTTTTAAAGTGGAAGCAACCAGATATCATGACGGATAATAGAATGAGGGTTTTCTGTCTTAATTTCTACACAATGGAAAATAGTATTAAATATACATTTAGTTTAGGCGGAAACTACAGTGCTGAGTTTTGCCTGAATTGCATGGATAAGTGAGCCATTTAAGATAATTATATTGATAACTGTCAACACCCATTTCATTTTCAAGGCCTTTTTTTTTAAACATTTCAATAATAGCAAGAATTGCAACACTTAGACCTTAAAATGAATATGTTTCCTGTTCTGCTTTCTGGTTCCAGATCTGACACTAATTACCTCCATGACTTTGAACAAATCACTTAACATTTCTAACTTACAATTTTTTTTCTACCAAATAATAGAGGAATTGAAATAGATTTCTAGTGTCTCTCTCTTTTGGCTCTATATTAGATATTCTAAATTTCTGCATATCCAAACATGACATTTAATTGTATGCACTATGTATTATAGAGTCAGTCATACTAATTTAAAGTGTGATTCTGAATGAAAGTTGTGAGGTCTGACATTTTTATACATACTTTTAGCTACAGGTCGAATTCAATACAGCATTTATAGTCATACAGAATATGCTCTGCACTTGTAGTTTTACAAAATAATAGTTAATAAAACCAATTTAACAAATGCAGAATTCCTGGAAGTTAGTTGAAAGGGGATTTAATGACATGCAAGCTCTCTCAAAATTATCCTGTTCTATATATTTAATATTCATCCCCCCCCACAATCCCACACTAGTGCTTTTATAAACATTAATATGCAAATTACTGCATTGGCATGCAAAGCCACTAATGTGATGCTTTCCAAAAATGAAATGATTATTTTGGAAAAAAGTCAAGAAACTAGAGGCCCTTAGCAGTACTCATCTTCCTGTATGTTCCAGAACAACCCAGTCCCAATGTTCCCAGTTGCCATGAGACTGAAGAAAGAGGTAGACATATCCATGAGTACAATTCAGTGGGGGACTTAGTGGTGATGGTTTCCTGGACAGCAGCAAGACCAGTGCATTCACATGATTGGAGTCAGCTTATAAAGTGGTCAGGACAAAAGCAACTTCATCCAAACTGAAGTGGACCTGGTTCTTCTAGACATCAGACACATTCTTAATAATTACAGTACCAGAGTCCATATCCTAAAGCTACACATACCATGTTAGTGGTTTTATTTATAATATACTGGGAAAATATGTAGAGAACACTGACTAAGGTTACTGAGGGACAATCATGGTGATTATGACTCAAGATGGCAGTCATGCCAAATGGAATCCATACGCTATGACGTCACTTACCTAGAAATACTTTCCAATTTGACTCATGCTTGATCTTGCTTCAGGACTCCTAGCAATGGATAATGAGACATGGAATTTTGTTCAGTGATTTATAAAGGCAGTTGTCTCAAAGGAAACCTGATCAGCTGAGGAAAGCAGGACAGTGTAGGAGAAGGGAGCTAATCGGGGTTTGGGATTCTACTGAAATTGATTCTGGTCACAGGAGCAGCTTTGGAGTATGAACAGCACAGTTATTTATTCCACTGTTAGGCAAGGATCTGGCCATTTGTATCCCTGCACTAATCAATTCTAAGTGGGTAGATTGTAACTTCCCAAGCATCTCTGATAGGTGTGACCCATAGGCTGAGGATAATGCTAGGAAGGCTTGGCAGGTGTGAGCCTTGGATAGTAGCACTCACAGCAACGGGGCGGGGTGGGGAGATGCCCTACTCAGATAAAGGGTCAGCATTGACCACAGCCCAGTTCCATGACTGATGATGGACTATTTGTTGAACTTACTTTAAGAAATTATTGGGTTGCCAGGTGCTATGGCACACAAGTGTACTTTTAGCTACTCAAGTGCCTGAGGCAGGATGAATCACTTGAACCCAGGAGTTTAAGACCAACCTGAGCAACATAGCAAGATTTCATCAAAATAATAATAGTGATGATAATAATAATAATAATAATAATAATAATAATAATAATAATAATGGCAGCAATCAGGCTGTGTGATTTTGGTACATTTCTCCTAGCAGAGTGACTAAAAGGAAGCCAGCTTTTAGCTGATTTTTTTTATTTCTGTCTGGGTTCCTAGTCAAAGCCATGCTGATATTTGATTTTTTTTTTCCTCCTTTGAGAGCATGTACATTGGAGACAGATTTTATTTTATAATTTTCATTTGAGTGAGTCACAATATATTGGCCAAAGATTTCACTTTGAATTCTGTGTGTATCTTCATCATCCATATTCTTGCTTTCAGTTGCTGATTTTTCACTGTTTTTTGATTGCCATTTATGTCATGCAGTGAAATCTATATATAATGCATATAATAAGACAATAATTCCAGGTCAAATCTACCCCTAAAACAATACATTTATGAGCTGAGGCTCCGCTGGTCTTGGCTGAGCACAGCTGAGCTGATCTTGACTGGGGCTCACCTACATGTTGAGCAGCTGCTACTTGGCTGATATATGTGGGCCTCAGCTGGGGTGATAGGTCCTGATTCATATGATTTTTCATCTTTCAGCAGGCAAGCCAGACCCAAGAAAGAGGAGAAGTGTGGAGGCCATTAACTGAATTCATCAAATGAAACCATAGGCCACACCATCCTGGTCTAAGACACCAATTCTCCCCTGGACATTTGCAAGCATTGGACTTCTTTCCACTTATGCTGCTTTACACATCTAATCTGCACAGATCTGCCAGATGGATCCTTTTAGATCCTAAGCAAATTGCTCTCATTCCTCCACTCAAATTCCTCCAATGAACGCCCATCTCAGAGCAGAAGCCAAAGTGTTTTTGAGACCTTGATCTTCAAGACCCTATGTGTGGTAGCCTTCTTTCACCCAACCTTCCTACCACTGCCCCCAACATAAACACTGATTTCCATTCACAGCAACCTCCTTCTATTTTATTGACCTGACAGTAAGCCATGAATGCCTCTGAATCTTGGACTTATTCTTCTCTCATAATCCACTGTGCCCACTCTCAGTTCTTTTCAAACGTTTTTTCCTCAAGGAGGCCTTCTCTGCCCAACCTATATGAACGAATACCTCCAGCACTCGATATAACTTTTCTTCATAGCACCTATCAATTCCTGAATTATTATGTGTACATTTATGTTTGTATGCATCTCTTTCCCCCACTGGTATATGAACTCCATGAGAATACAGAATTTGCTTCTTTTATTCACTGCTTATAGCACCCAGTGTCTACAACAGGGCATAGCACATAATAGGTGCTTAATGATGATTTGTTAAACTAATGAATCAATGAATAAATATCCTTTTGCTTGTGTTTAAATTTGTTTATTATTCAAACCTCCCTGTAAAGAATGAATTGCTGTGATGTCAATGAAAGTTAAATGGTAATGAAATGAAGACAAATGTTTAAATCTTATTGATGTATTCCAGCACCCTTACCTGATGTCTTGGCTTGTTTCATGGTTGGCTCTCTTCTGAATGTGATTTGAATAATTTCATCTATGGTAACTAGAATACTAATTCATATTGTTCTATTGAAATCTTTTATTGAACTCATCTTTCTGTATTTCCAGATAAATAACTCCAAAAATAATTTAAGTGAAAAAAAATTCACAGTTTAACACAATATGAATTTATTATTTGTACACTTTTCCTAAATGATCTTCCTGAAATGTCTAAGAGTCATTTTAAAATAATAAAATATGTGAGAATGGCAAGATAAGAAAAAATAACAGTCTTCAGTTTTATAAAAAGAAGTTTTCACTGGTTTGAACATGAGTTATTTTAAACTTATAAAAGCTTACACAGAAAAGTAAATTCTCAGGGAAATAATCATTTTACTGCTTGGTCATATGGCATGGAAACAATGTCATAGGTCTTACTGGAAAAGTTGGACAGGGGAGTGGGAAAAATGACTAGAAGCATGCAAAACTAATCAAATTGTCTCTAGAGTATTTGCAATCTCAAGTTTAGTTATTTGCTACTATGGCAATGTTTGGCATATCTTGTGAGGAAAAGAAAGAAAGAAATACATATACCACTCACAATCAATAGTTACACGTAGATGCAGCCTCTGACCCAAATGTTTTTCCTTGAATAGAGTACAATAGAAGCAAAATTTAAAAAGATGCTTCGATTGTACCTATTTGAAAATTTTCACTGACCTATGCTTATTCTTTTATCAAATCCAATTATTGACTTAAATATTCATTATATTTTAATTACTGCAGACATAAAGAGAAGCACTGACTAAGGATGCATTCAATAAAAATTTTATCAGCTTGAAATTGGTCAACCATTTAATAATTCATTTTTTTCAGGAAGATCTAATTTTTGAAGTTTTATTTATACTTCCTATAGATTATTCCTATATTCTGATAGCACATACATCATTTTAGAATTATACCAGTTTATTTCAACTGTTTTTCTAGAGAAGTTTAAATAAGAGAGAAAGGTTTGGGCTCTTCTATAATTTCAATAAATGAATGCTGCAGTCTAGCTGGGCACAATCAGGAGCCACTTGTCAAAAGAAACTAACTTTATTTTTAGAACCACACACGCCAAACAAAACAGCCTCTCAGGAAAAACCCTCAGAGCCCCAACTGCCACCACCGGCTTTCCACAAGCCTCTCTCTCCAACCCAAGCCTCTCTCTCCACCTCCCCCAATCCTCCTGCTCTTGAGGCCGATTGGCTGGGTCATGTGGGCGGAGCCAAAAAAGTCCCCCAATGAGCAGCTCCATGGTCTGAAAGGGCAGGGAAACAGCCCAATGAGCATCACCGCAGAGGAGCCAATCAGCTAGATGTTGCTGGGGCCGCTGTGAGCCAATCATCAGCCGGCAGCTGGAAGTTTGCTGGCAGCTAGAAGTTTGCTGGGGCCCCTTCGGCTGTGGCCCTTTCCACTGTGGCTCTCAACAAATGTACAATAAAATTAACTTCCTGACTCTTTAGCTAAGATTTTTGTCAACATAATGATGTAAAAGGTTGTAAAGGAATATCTATTAGTTAATATAGGCCTTCTAAAATTTACATATTGCTGGCCAGCTATAAAGTTTAGATGAATACTCAGACCATGTTGCCATGACATGGAAGAGACAGACATGAAAAGATTTTTTTTAGCCAGGCGGTGCAGGCCCATAATCCCAGTGGCTCTGGAGGCTGAGGAAGGAGAATTGTGAGTTCAAAGCCAGCCTCAGCAAAAGCAAGGTGCTAAGTAACGCCATGAGACTCTGTTGCTAAATAAAATCCCACCCTCCAAAAAGGGCTGGGTATATTTCAGTGGTTGAGTGCCGCTGAGTTCAATCCCCAGTACTGCCCCCCCCAAAAAAGATTTATTTAAATAAATGTGCCAAATGTTGATGAATATTTGGTAAGATACCAAACTTTGGCTATAAAAGACTTATCTCAAAATGGCTTTAAAATATGGAAAATTATTATCTCACTTAGTATGAAGCTAAACACAGGGCAGGTCCAAGCTAATTCAAGTTCATTAAAGCTCAGAATTTTGGAATTTGTTCTCCTGGTCTTAGCTGGTTAGTTTTCATTCTAAGGCATGACCTCTCATACTCAGAAGATAATTACAGTACTTTCTAATGGGTAAGGCTGAACAAAGGTGGAAATTATCATCGCAGTCAAATTATTGAAACCTGGTCACCTTTTCCATAACCCACCTATCATCATTCTCCTCAACCCATTCCTCATTCTCATTCGTGGGAGAAAATTAAAGGTTTTCCTATCCAGTAATCTATTCCAACTTAGTATTTTCTGTCTAATTCTATTATTAAAATAGCAGTTACATATAGTTCATGAAATTCAAGTATTACCAGTGCTAGCACATTATATATCACCTGGTATGTGTTTGGAAGAAAGTGAAGAGAAAGGGAGAAAAGATACTGGACTTAGATAAGAGACAGGAGTGCTTGTTCCTTGACTGAAATGGCTGGACCCTGCTGACCTCTCCTCATGGAGACATAAGCTGGTTCTATCCAGGTATTGGGCAGGTAGGCAGAGTCTGATTTTTAAATAATTGTTGATCTGCTGATTTCAACATAGCTGGTAGACTTATTTTCTAGACACTGTTTAGCCTTAAGTTCTGTAACATTTCCCTTTGAAGACCACAAATCATGCACTTCCCTTTTTGGAAGTTATTCTCATTGTTCCATTGCTCTTTGGCAAGAGCAGTTCATAGCTTCTACTCTCAATTAATTTGAGAAATTTCCTTTGGAAACTGAGAAACCCTGGGGGTCCTATTTTCTGCCCTCTGAGAGCTTAGGGGAATGAAGAAGGATAGGACGATTTTGCTTACCTACCATGTTTTGCTGGTTCAGATCTCGAGTGGAAGCTTCTTGTCTTCTGAAATCTCCAAATGAGAAGCA
Source organism: Marmota monax (assembly GCF_021218885.2). Taxonomy (NCBI): domain Eukaryota; kingdom Metazoa; phylum Chordata; class Mammalia; order Rodentia; family Sciuridae; genus Marmota; species Marmota monax. The sequence continues at coordinate 3,795,420 of NW_026695222.1, read as the reverse complement.
GGCACCATCTATGTGGCCTGGAATACCTATCAATGTCAACAGTTCCATGTGCAGGTCTCAAATTGTGTGACCCACTTGGATTCAGGAAAAGTTCAGGAGTCAAACTCTTAATTTTCCTAAATTCTGTCTTCTCCAGAATACGAATCTCTTCCCTTATCATCTCCTGTTAATACATGTGACATGACTCGGAGTGGGATAGGGTCAAAGCAAGCATTTGTGACAAAGTCTCTCTGGAGCATACCCATAGCTCATCTAGGCTGGAGGATGAACTTGAAAGAGGCAAAAACGTGACCTCTCTAATATCATAAACAACTTTATGCTCATGTATTTTATTACTAACTCATCTTGTTGCAACAGAGTGCCTTTCTGTTAGGGTTCTACCTAAATCTTTATTGATAGGAGCTTGCTTTCTGGTACTTGGGATACAATATGCATTTTAACCAATATCCCAAAGTTATTCCTATACACTAGAAAATTTTAAATGACAGACTTATCAGCCTCTGGGCTTCTATGCCAAGAGAAACAAATTAAAATTAGAAATTAAGCAAAAGATAAAATGACAACTATTATGAGCTGAAAACCCATCTGTATATTGACAAGAGATTCCAGGCCTCCAGGCAGAATTGATGAGATATCAACCTAAGCATATCTTGGTTACAATTCAAAATTAAAAGAATGAAGGAGAAATGTTAGAAACTGTAAGGAATAAATAACAACTTACACACAAAGAAGAAAGGAAAAAAAATAGCCAGACATGGTGGCACATGCCTTTAATCCCAACAACTCAGGAAGCTGAGGCAGGAGGATCTCAAGTTCAAAATCAGATTCAACTTAATGAGGCCCTAAGTAAGTTAGCAAGACCCTATCTCAAAATAAAAAAACAAAAGGGACTGGGGATGTGGGTCAGTGTTTAAGGACCCCTGGGTTCAATTCTTGGTACCCCCCCCCCAAAAAAAAACAAAGGAAAAAAAAAAAGAACAAACATCTGGTGATGGACTTATCATGTGCTAGAAAGGAGGAGAATAATTATCTGTTGTAGGAGCCCTCTTCAAACAAAGACAAGACTATGCAGCATGGCTAGGATCTGTGCTTACATGTGTGATTGTCAGACAATGTTGCACTTTTAGTAATCACGTATGCACAGTGTTTCTAGGATACACACTGCACATGCAAAACTTCTCTGACACTCAGGATGCATGTGAAACCCTGCTGGAATACCCCCCTATGCCACCTGTACCTGTGCAGTTCTGTTGTAACTTCCTTATGATTTTATAGTATAGAAAACCCATGTGAAATGTATTTTTCCATATAGGGTAAAAAAAGGTCAAATATGTAATGGGGGGTGGAGGGGAAAGAGGGGCTACATAAGGTGCAGCTCTACTGCCTTCAGGATTTTGGATGAGAATCCACCCAGTCAGGGCCAGCACAAAATTCCTGTTCCTGTTGAACAGCCCAATGCCCTGTCTCTCCTTGTGTGAATCTGGCAACATCTCCACTAAAACAAAATGGAAGGAGCTAGACAGTAATGGAAAACACTTAGCGGGTGCTGAGGAAGAGAAAGAAACCCCAGAAATTTAGTACACAACTGAGATAGATTTACTTGTCAGGGTGAAATAAGTATATTTGCAGATTTGCAAGGAATCAGAGAATCGAGCTTTCCTGTAGTCCATAGTAAATCTTGGAGACAAAACTCTAACATAAAACAAATGATCCAGACAGAAAAGCAAAGGTCTGGGGATGAAAAGAAGGAAGTGGAGCCCAGCATGGCGGCATACACCTGTAGTCCTAGCTGCTGCAGAGGCTAAATCAGGGGGATCACCTCAGCCAGGAGTTTAAGGCTAGACTCGAAAATAGCAAGACCTTGTCTCAATAAAGGAAAAAAAAGTGATAACCAAAGAAGCTTTCTGTGTAGGTAAATTATTAGATCAGATGAAAATAATAGTGAAGGTTTTTTATGCCCCATCTTTAATCCCTCATCATAATCTTGGGAAGTGAATCTTTTGCTTTATAACTTTATCCCCCAAAATTAGAGGCTAAAAACAATGAAATATTATTTATTGATTTCTGTAAGTCAAGAATCTGGAAGCTGTGGCTCTGGTTCTAGGTTTCTCTTGAGGCTGTAGTCAGTATGTCAGCCAGAGATTCTGGCATCTGATGGCTTGATTGGAGCTGAAGGACTGGCTTCCTAAATAGCCACACACATGGCTGTTGGCAGGGGGCCTCAGGTCCTGACCACATGAACCTCCCTATAGGACTACTGAGAGTCCTTATAACATGGCAGTTGGCTTCCCTCAGAGCAAACATTCCCAGAGAGAGCGATGGAGAAGCCACCATGTTTTTTATGACCTCATCTCAGTTGCCACACACTGTCACTTCTATTTTATTCTATTCATTAGAATCAAGAGAATAAATCCAGCATATGTCAAAGGGAAGAGGAATCAAGCTACAGTATTTTGAAGGGAGAATCAAAGGATGCATAAAAATTTTAAAACACCACAATATTATTATTATTTTCTGAAACCCCAAAATGTTATTTAATATCCTCAGGTTTTACTGAGGAACCTTATTGGCCAAATTACACTGTTAATATTGTATGCATGTATGAATATGTCAAGATTCAACCATCATGCACAATTGTAACCCACTAATTAAAATGGGCAAACACTAAAATAAATAAATCCCCCAAGCTTATATGCACATTGGGTAATGTTGCTGACTAGACACCCAAATGTAGTGTAGTCTGACTAGACATCCAAATTTATAACCAGATACTCTACCCAAGAAAAAGGAAGACATGTGACAATAAAAAGCAAAGGTCAGGATGGCAGCTAAATAAATAAAGTAAAAATTACCAGAAATTGAAGCAGAGATTGATAAAAATACACTTGTTACAAGAGTTTAATACACTCTATGAATTAGGCTGATAAGTGGCATTTCCAAACCCTACACGGCCAACAAACTAACTGAATTGTGAGGCTTTGCCTACATTGAGAAGCGGTTATTCAAAAAATAATGCTTAGAATCTGTTAAAATAACTTTAGAGTTATACAGTAAGTACTGAAGGGTGACTAATGAAGTTTGAATATATATATATATATATATATATATATATATATATATATATATCTCCAAGGAGATAGAATAAGAATTTTTTTAAAAAAAATTTGATCATCCAAAGTCAAATCATGAAAAACCATTTACAACCATTATATTGACAAAAAATTTGATTTATTCACACATCAAACTTTTGATTTGTTCACACATCAAGTTTTAGCTAAGACACACACACTGCTGAAATTACATAAATTCTTACACATACTGGGAAAACAAGTTGTCATTATCTTGTTATACATAACTTAGGATTCATAAATTTCACTTTTTACTCTATATCTCAGAGGAACTCTTGAACTTGCTCTTCTAAATACATTGTCCAAGCATGATCCTAGCAGCATTTTCATTGCTTTTTATAGCAAATGCTGAGGACATCCCAAATGTCCATCAATAAGTAGAACTAACTTTGAAGGGGTATGGAATGCTCATATATCTGTTAAGATAAAGGAACCACAGTTAAACACATCCACAAAGATTAATTTCACAAATAAGACGGTGAAAGGAAAAAATATCATCAAAGCAATATGTACCATTCTACCCCATCTGTATAAATTCTCAAAACATGCAATACTGAATAGACATAATTTAGGACAGAATTCATATGAAACAATATATTTCTAAAGCCCTTGGATATGGATATTTCAAATACAAAATCCAGAATAGATGTTATCTCTGCAGACAGGAGAGGTAGAATCAGTATTGGGAAGAAATATACAGGGATTTGGCAGTAGAGGTAGACTTCTCTTTTTTTCCTTTCCCCCCATTTCCCCCAATCCCTCCCTACTTTCCTCTCTCTCAGCTTACTTTTTCCTCCCATTTTTAATCCTTTTTGTTACATTCTTTTTCCACAGCCTTCTTTTTCATTAGTCATGGAATGCTTTTATTTTTGTAGTTTTTATAAAATGTGTGTGTGTGTGTGTGTGTGTGTGTGTGTGAGACAGAGACAGAGAGAGAGAGAGAGAGAGAGAGAGAGAGAGAGAGAGGTCTTTAGAAGCTCTTATACTGCTATTTAAAATCCATGTTTTACATTCACATAAAACAAAAACTTTCATAATTTGCCTCTGAAAAAGTGTTCTAGGGAAAGGGAGAGGTGTTATGGTGCATTTGTAGGCTTTGAAATAAAATCATCTCCATGATATATTTGCTCCCACGTGTGCAGAAATATCTTTAAAGCATGTATATCTCCTAGAGTATGCAAAGAACATCTCTGGGAAGATTTACAAGAATCTACAACGTCTGAGAATAAATTCACTTTTCACTTTATTGTATAATTTATTGAATTTTTCATTTAATTTTACTTTCTAAACTCATTGGATGTTTTATCATTATTATTATTATTACCATATGCAGCTTTACTTTTCTAATTAAATCATGTTCTGCTTGACGGCCAGAGGCAGAAAAGAGAATGAAAGAAGGACAGAATCCTGGAGACCTCATGATTTCCCGCCTCCCTCCTATTCATTTTCCTGGAAGCAGCCACAGTGGGGGCGGGCAGGGGGCGGGGCGAAGGCGAGCCCCGCCTCTCAATGCACCTGGGCGGTTGCCCTAGCAACCGGCCCTGCGTGGCCCACGCTCACAATTGGCGGCAGTCTCTGCGTCTTGCACTCCGCACCCTGAGCTCACCTGGCTGAGCACTTGTCCTCTGCGGCCCGGGGCCCAAGGACTCTTACACCCTTCCCTGCTGGTCGCGCGCCTGCTCGCTCGCTCTGCCTAAAGGGTCACCTTTTGATTCTGGGCGCGAAAGCCAGGCTTCCAGAGCCCAAGGTCGGCTGGGAGTCAGCCAGAGCACAGAGAAAGAGAGCCCGGGCAGCCCCGGAAGGGCCTCGCGGGCCCAGGAGCATTGGTGCCAGGAGACACCGGGCTCCTGATCGTCCGGAGGACTAATAGGTGAGATGGCTACCTTGAACTTGCTACTTTGACTTTCCTCGAAATTACATCTCTATCTGCTCCTCTCTCCTTCAGATTTTTCTGAGACTTAAAACTGAAAGGCTCAGTTGAGAACCAACCCCGCTATAAACCAATGCTTACTGATGAGCTGAAGCTCATGAAAGTTTAATTTATTCACAGAGAGCCTGTACTGTGAGACTTTCCTAAATACTTTGTAAGGATTATCTCATTCTTTTCCCATTCAGCCGGATGAAGTGAGTCCTATTATTATCCCTAGTTCACAGATGGAGAAACTGAGGGACAAACTAGGTAGGTTGGTGTAAATAATGATGCAGGAGAGGGAGGATCACAGAGGATTTCCCCCCTCAAATCCTAGACTCTTTACACTGTGCCAACCTTCTCTCTTTCTAATGAACCTCCCTATTTCATATACCCATTTGAGAATTTAATGAGCTGTTTGTCTCCCTATCAAGGCAAGAAGCACTTGGACACACACACATATTCATAAATTTTCATATAATTTCAAGGTATTCAGAGCCTAAATGTACACCTCCTTCCCAAGTGAAGACATTCTACTCTATTCCATTTTCTTTTGAGGTTGTCAATACTACTGATTAGCCAAGATGACTCAGGCCTTGCTGAGGAAAAGTAAAAGTGTAGTAGTGTGATTACCCTATTTGGGATAGTATATGCTATGCCACTTACAAGGTACCTAGGGTTAGAGGGCAGGACTTTTGTTATTGCCTCCAGGGGTGGAGATTTTGGTCAGTCTTTATTGTAAAGGATAAGGGTACAGAGTGCTACCCTCTCCCCAGTGGGGCATTCGCTGAGAGAGATGAATTTTATACTAAACTGACCCATGATTGGAAAATGTTACATGCTGCTGATTCTTTGAGATGAATGGTATCAGAGACAACATTGAAGTCTCTGATTAGGAAGTTTCTGTCCTCTCAAATGAAGTGGCATTGTACTGATACAATCAATAAGCTATTTAGGAGCGTCTTACTTTAGTCTGAATATGTTATATGAATGTATGCAGTATGATACTGCACCTGACCATAATATGGCTACTAATCATAAAACATGCCCTAAAATAGTAGCTAAAATAAGTGTCACCAAGCCACACAGCAAAAGTCAAGTGGATGACTCTGAAACAGCTTATGGCTTTACTCAGACCCTATTCATATAATGAATCTAACAAGTGACATTCTCTGGTTCCTAGACCTCCTCCATACGTTATAAACAGATTCGAGGGGAAGAGAGGGGCTATAGCAAACAGGAGATTGAAACCACCAGTCATGTGATCCCTGATGTCCCAGCAGCAAAGATGGAAACACTAAGAAAAACCAGGCAAAGAATGAGGAGTGAAAAAAAAAAGAATGGGACACACCAGCATGTGTTTGACATTGGTTGACATTGGTGATTGCTCTCCTCCTTGACTTCTCCCAGTCTTAGTTGCCCTGAAACTGCCAAGACTTCATAACTCCCTGTAGAACAGGCTTAGAGCTTTCTCCTAACTTCCTAAATTTTATATTGTCTCATAGATTCTAACTCAGCATGCCCAATGATTAACTGTCTGCATTACCTGACCAATTTGGACCTTGTCCTAACTGCCCCATCTCACACACAGGGATCTAATTGCTCAAACCAGAAACCTGAGAGTTTTCTTTGAGTCCTTCTTATTTTAACTTTCCATCATTATTTATTGAGAAAGTAATTATCAAATGCCTCATATGAGTCAGGTTCTAGGTGGTAGAGGAATAATGCTAATCAAAATGTAGGCTTCCATGAAGGCTGTAGTCTAGCGGGAGAGAGAACACAATTCATAAATTAAATATCTATCTGAACTATTTTCAGAGAATCCATGCTTTAGAGAAAATAAAAAGGAGAAGGTCTAACATGGTGGCTGCAGTTGAAATGTTGAGAAGCACCAATCAATGGAAGGTCTGAGCCAAGAGCACTCCCAGGCAGAAGGAACAAGAGTGCAAATTCAGGGGCAGGAATGAACTTTTGTTCATAAACAAAAAGAAAGCCATTGTAACCTGAGATCACTAAGTCAGGGGGAATTGGGGAGAAGTGAGGTCAGAGGGGTGGGATTATGAGACCATAGTGAACAATTTAGATTTATTCTGCTGCAATGGAAAAGTGTTAAAGTGCTTTTAGAGAACTTTTTGTCACAAAGGTAATGTTCTGCATCTTGGTAGGGGTATGGATTATACAGGTGTATGCATTTGTCAACCTCATGGAATGACACATTTACTACTTATATGTTTCATTATATTCAAAATTGAAAAAAACAAATATATATTGAACTCCAGTTAAGAATATGTATACTGAAATATGTCTAATTTACTTTGAAGTGAATCAAATATGAGCTGGGTTAGTGGATGTAGGAGTGGATAAATATGTAATAAAGCCAGTAAATAATTACTGGTAGGATCTCTGTGATAGATATATGAGTGTTCAATACACACTTTATGTTTAAAAATATTTATCCAAAACTGTTGGGGAGCATGATCCTAACTAATTTATTTATCTACTTTTTTTTGGGGGGGGGGGGATAGGACTTGAGGTTGAACTCAGGGGCACTTGACCACTGAGCCACATCCCCAGCCCTGTTTTGTATTTTATTTAGAGAGTCTCACTGAGTTACTTAGCACCTAGCTTTTGCTGAGGCTGGCTTTGAACTCTTGGTCCTCCTGCCTCAGCCTCTGGAGCTGCTGGGATTATAAGTGTGCACCACAGCATTTGGCCACTAATCTACTTTTTAAAAAGATTATTCTGGCAGTTGACTAGGGACCAAAGGGGACTATTATGGAACAGTGAGACAGATTACAAGATTGGAAATTATTTGACCTAGCATAATAGCACTGGGTTGAAGTCAGAAAGTTGGAGATAAAGTTGATGGGATTTGCTGATGAAATTAAAAAGTGAGAGAGGGTCTGTGAGGCACAGAAAGATTGAAGGATAACTCTCATGTTTTAATCTGAGTGGTTAGATGGATGTCAATGCCACTATTAGACTGGAGAGCAATGTAGAAGGTCAAGGTGCTACCAAGAGTTCTGCTTGGACGTGTCACATTATAGATGCCTATTAGACATCCAAGTGAGAATGAAGAGTAGACAGGTGGATAGACTGTTGAACTCTGAGGAGAGTCAGCAATGGATTCCATAAGACATAAAGTTGAGGGTGAATAACCAGATGCTAAAAATTGGGCCAAAGTTCAGGAAAAGGGATGAGTCACCAAGGGAGTTCCTGAGGGTGGAATCCTGATGACCTTGTTCCATGTGCACTCCAAAAATTAGACATTTAACAGATGAACAGGAGCCAACAAAGGAGAATGAGGAGGGGTAAGGGATGATGTAGGAATAGAAATAAGCATGGGGATGTCATAGTTGCCTGTAGAGACTAATTTGAAGAAGAATCATGTGATCAAGAGTGCAACTCACTGCTATAGAGAATGCAGATGAGGGAGCGAGTTTGTGGTTGGGGTGAAAGATGGTACAGAGTTTCAGATTTCGTAGTGAGAATTTTTCCATTGCAAATGTTAGAGGTCCAGAAAACACAACTGTATGCCAAAATAAGATATGTGGAGGCAGTGGGGTATATTACTCACGAAAGCCTGAACATAAACTGGTATAATGGAACCCAAGCTACAACTCATTTCATCCATCTTTGCTTCTCTTCATCTTTCAAACATGTGCTTATTCTGTGATAGGAAGGATAGTTCCTGAAGCCCCAGCCCCACATTCTGTTGTTCAATAACTTCAGCAGAAATAGTATTTCCAAGTGGTTATCACAAAGGATGCCATAAGACATTGATTGGCCACTGTCGGTTATGAGCATGTTTCAGCAATTTAGTGAACCTGTAGAGGGTTGGTTTATTCAAGTGGGCCATGCCAAGATCACAGACCCATTCCTATGGCAAAGAACAGAAAGAACAACACCATTAAAACTACCTAAAATGGACTCCCCTTATGACAGTGGGGTTCTTGTCCCAGAAAAAAAAAAAATGCAGGAAGAAAAGCAAGCTGGGCATAATACCACTCAATCCAAAACAACATTTTTTTCCATAAACAATAAAAGGAGATAAAACTACATATGCCCATCATGATTTAATAGTGGGGTTCTTTATGAAAGTTCATAGTTACATCAACCATTTGAACTGCCTCATTCCCAAATAAGGTGACACAAAATCATTCTCACAACTTTGGTATCTTACAGAGCCCAGTAGATTCCTATTTGTAATGAGCACCTCAAAATCCAATACATTCTTTATAATATTTTTAAACCACTAAACTTGTCTGATGTCTACATGGTGGGAGACATGCTGGTATGGAGCCACATAGACGGGAGCTCAAGTTCTTATTTTGGCAATTGTGTTAACCTCACCTTCTTCAAGAGTTTACCACATCAACTCTACCTCCAACATCTTGGATACAATGGTAAAGCTGTGGTGAGGAGAGAAGGTTAAAAGAAGTACCAAAAGAGTTACCTAGCAAACTAATAATAAATTATGTGATGGAAGCATAAGTTTTATAAAAAATATTCAAAATTTATGTCACATGAATATTTTTTAAATTCATATATAATCCCTACTTTCTGAAATCAGTTACAATAAATTATAATAACTCTTCATAAGAAATAGCCTGTCTTCTTAGGAACATATGCTTTGAAATATTGTAGCTTAATAAAAGTAAAGATGATACAATTAATCTGGAATTCTTTCTTTTCTTTCTTTTCTTCTTCTTTTTTTTAACTGCTGTAGTTATTATTTTAGTACAGGAAGCATTTTTAGAGAGGCTGGTGAAGCATGTCTTTAGCAGATAAGAGACTTGAGAACTTGCAGATCTACAAAGTTCTTCAGTGTGTTCGGAACAAAGACAAGAAACAGATAGAAAAGCTGACCAAACTTGGACATCCTCAACTGATCAATTTCACAGAACCTGTTGATGGACTCAGTGCTCTGCACTTAGCCTCAGTTTCCAATGACATTGATATGGTCAGCTTTCTCCTTGAACTTGGGGCTCACCCTGATGTGCAAGATCGAAATGGCTCTACTCCAACAATGAAGGCTGCAGAACTGGGCCATGAACTGTCAATGGAAATACTAGCCAAGGCAAAGGCTGATATGACTATAGTTGATAATGAAGGAAAAGGTAACATTCCTCACATTCTATCCAGCAGAATAAAGTTCAATTTGTAGCTAGACATCAATACGATAGGCCTTTTTGTTTTCCAACTGTAGAGGTGAAATTACTCATGGTTTTAAGTGAAAGTTTAGGTTGTTATTCCTGTACCTAAGGATCTTGCATCCTCATGATTTTATCACAATTTAAGTATATCTTAGGAAATCCCAATTCTGGCTTATTGAAAAAGGAAGTTAGTATTAAATTAATCTGTATTTTGTGGTTTTTTTTTTAAATGAGGAAAATTATCAACATAATCCATACTGTATTACTATAATCATAATTATTCATATATAAATTCTTATGTAGGACAAAAGATGATGGAGATGATTTCTTATTCTTTACATTTTCAAACTTTGGCTAGTACTAGACCTAGGACCCCAGAAGGATTCTGTCACATCTCAATTGTTGTCTGATGTAGAAAAGACTTGTACCTTGGACCAGGGTGGATTCTGGTATATACTCCCAACTTTCTAGGGTGAAATTTTTAATGTACTTGGAAATGGAACTCAAGCCCTTAGAAATGGTGTCTCAAGGATTATTCAGGTGAAAGGGCTGTACTTCCACGTCCTATGACCTCCTCTAATTTCATCTCAAAACCATGGTCTGGGCTTCTTGCCTAAACAACTTCAGGTTCAGTCAAGTCATGAAAATCATCAAGTTACTTCCCACTGGACTTAATGTAAATTGGTAGATTGAATCAGTTTTCAAGGGGAATTGCTCTAAGTGCAAACCCATTAACATGTCAGCTTTACACGGGAAAAATGAATGAATCCCACTTTATAATGTTAGTGTTTTCTGATAGAAGCAAAATCTACTTTTGTATCTCTCTCCAGGCTTACTATCTGAGAAATGACTTGCTTAAAATAAGAAGAGAGAAAAAAGGAGAAGAAAAATTAAATTTAGGAGAATCACATAACAAAATTTACTTAAGATAATTTTTTTTAATTTTAATTGTTGGTTGTTCAAAACATTACATAGTTCTTGATATATCATATTTCACACTTTGATTCAAGTGGGTTATGAACTCCCATTTTTACCCCGTATACAGATTGCAGAATCACATCAGTTACACATCCATTGATTTACATATTGCCATACTAGTGTCTGTTGTATTCTAAAAGTTAAATATGGTTTAAAATGTTGAATCCTGAAAAAACAGAAGTTTCTTAAAGCTTTACAGTATATCATTTAAGTGTGTTTCATGGACCATTGAATCACTGGGATATTAAGAGTTTTTCATGTAAAATTGGTTCCACCATTGAATTTATTAGAGAACCAATGAATAAATCAAATTTAGATATGTATCTTTCACACTATTAGACCAAAGATGCTAACATTTTCCATATTTATTTAACCATGAATTAGTTTTTCCATATGCCATTAAATATATTTTGGACTTTGTGTAATAAATGTTGAGGAACACTCAATATAATGAAAAATTTTTCAATATAATGGAAAAATTTCACTTTCTTAAGTTTGAAGGAAAATGTAAGTCATATACAAATCAAACAGAAATTTTGTAGCATAAAGATCTAAAATTGTAAATTTTTAAAAAATCAAGGTAAAATCAGAAACAAGGTCAACTAAATATTCATAACAAATAGTATAGCCATATGATTAATATATATGCTTGTTTAAATATTAAACCAGTCAAGGTTCTGGGAAATTCATGTATGAAAAAACAATCAGAAAATCATATGGGAAGAAATTGAAAGCATAAAATAAAACTTGAAACAAATGTGAAATCTCATTTTCCACGGAATCTTATTAGTTGATTAGGTATAACCCATGGTTTGCCCATGACTCCGGGTTTCATCCTTCATCCTTGAGCCTAGCTCACCTTCGTAGCATCCTTAGCTCAGCCCCCACTTGCCAAACTGCTTTGCTAATTCCATAGTAATCTCTCGGCCATTAACCTAGTCTTTCTCATTGACTGCTGTGTGACTCACTGTACATTATTTATAAAGGATAAGCAAACATTTAAATGGCTGTTAGGGAGGATGTGAGCTATGTTCTAGACCTTAACTACACTTTACCCTTGATATATCTTGTTGATTATTCTTAATCAACTTTTATTAAGGCACAGGGTTCCCTTTCAATCTTCAGATTCAGGTTTTTCAGTTCAAGGAAATTTTATTCTATTCTATATAATTGAAAACAAATTACAAACATGTTGAAACTTCTTTGCCTCTGGACTCTTCCATCCTCTCAATTACATTTTTCTTTGTTTTTCCTGTCCCTGCCCATGGTTTTGGCAGCATCTGCCTTTTTTTTTTTTTTTTTTTTTTTTTTTTACTGCTTCTAATTTGACATTCATTTCTTTCAGTGGTTTTATTTTTCTTTACCATTGCTTCTCTAAGTTCTGCTGGCTCAATTTCACCATTTTTTCTTCTGTTCATCTTCTACGTTCCTCAGTCCTTCTTTTTTGGTCTTGGTCTATCTTTGCACTTCTATTTTAGAACAGGTTGTATTTAATTTCTTTGCTGACATAGGAAATGGGTCAGTCAATAACTTTCATTGGTATGGTTTTTCTAGTATTCACTTGTTACCTGGATTTCATTACCAAGTTCCTTACCTTACCTGGCTTTCATTACCATGTTACTTACCTTACCTGGCTTTCATTATCAAGTTCTTTACCTTTTTTGCTGAATCTTTTTCATAGGTCACATGCTATTTTCTTTTTGGTCATTGTGCCTCTTTGAATGAAGCATCCTTTTGGAGAGAGCTCATTGCAAAGTCAATTTAGAATTTGTTGGATGACCAGGACTTCCTTACCAACAATCTGCCCCAGGGTATAACAATGCCACTGTTATATATAGTACATTTTCTACGTGGATTATGTTGATGTTGTATGTGTTATATGTCCTGGGTATGAAGAGTTAGCATTTTCCTCTCTTCCTTGGAGTAAAATTGTTTGCCAAAGTGGCAGAGCTGTTTGCCCCATATAGTTTTTTATTTCACTGCTATTATACTGAAAGCCTGCTCCTTGCAAACCTGTGCAGAGGGAACCCAGCCATTCACCATACATCTCTGCAAATTCTAACAAGGAACACTTAGGTATGGACTGAAAGATGCCAAATCTTGACAAAGGCTCACATATGAGTGCTCCAATTTATCCTGAAATCGGATCCTATAACATTTAGTTATTACTATTTTCAAAATTGATCACAGATCAAGTTTCTCAGTTTTTATTTTCCTGTTTCAGTATTTTTAGTTGGTTTCAGAAGGAAAACCAAGGCAGACATGCCTGTGCTCTACCATTTTTAGTTAAATATGGATTTTCAAATGATCCTTTTTTTTCTTTACTGTCATATTCAAATATGTGTAGGCTGTTAACTAAATGCTCTTTGGGGATTCTATTTTTCTGCAGGTGTTTTGTTTTACTGCATTTTACCTACGAAGCGGCATTATCGTTGTGCTTTGATTGCCCTCGAACATGGTGCAGATGTCAACAATATTAACTATGAAGGAAAACCAGTATTCCTTAGAGCTTGTGAAGAAGCACATGATATTAAAGACATGTGCCTGACATTTTTGGAAAAAGGAGCCAATCCCAATTCTATCAACTCAGTATGACTATCCCTGTGATTATAAATATTTCTTTATTCTATTAGTGTCATATTCGTATAAATTTTGCATTTAAATATGGTAAAATTACCCTGTCAGCTTAGAGATTTTTTTGTTTCTACTCAAATGCTTGAAAATGTTATACTTTCATGATATTGTTGTAATTCCACAGTATACTTCCTAATTATGTTTTGAAAATTGGTACTTATTGTGCATAATGTCAAAATATCATTGTAGGAAATAGTAGAAGAGATATCACTGATGCCTAATCAAAATTTATCCCTCTTCGGAAATAAAATTTGTATTTCTGCTATTTTTCATGTACATTTGTTTTTACACTTGAATTGTTCTTAATTTTATTGAGTTTTCTTTTAATGGTCACTTCCAGAATCACACAACACAAAATATATTTTCTTCTCACTAGAAAACACCGATGACCTAATTTTAGCCTATATGACACCACTTTATTTTTTCACCCCATTTTTACTTTGTTTTCTCTTCAAGAAGGACATCTTCTTAGCAAGGTGTTGTCACAAGGTGTGAGCCTGACTCTGATGTTAAAGTTCTGTGTTTTGGACATTGATCCATTGTATGTACTTCCTTAATGTTTTTTTTTCTTTATATGAAGATGTAGAGAATAAAAATTTATCAAATGTAAAGCTAACATCAAATGGAGTGAACCCGTATTTATACCAAATTCATTATTGAACACGACGTAATGGGTGTAAACAACATTTAAACAACACTGGATCTGTTTCATACTCAGTCCACAGGTCGTACAGCTTTAATGGAATCATCAAGAGAAGGGGTGCTGGAACTAGTTCGGGGAATGCTGGAAAGAGGAGCCGAAGTGAATGTATTTGACAATGACAGACATGATGCTGCTCATTTTGCTGCCAAAGGAGGCTTTTTTGATGTAATAATCCACTCTTGGCTTTAAAATTTGTTGCTATAATTTTCTTTTTCTCAAATTATTTCATGTATCATATAGGTTACACTCGGGCAGTATTTTTTTTTAAAGTTACCTGTGTTGTTTTCACATCTTGATTTCCCTAAACATAAAAATTTAAACTTTAACAACATATTGTAGCTCTTTATTCAGGTTTATCTACTGTCTGATTTATTCACTGAATATTACCAATAAAATTTTGTCTGTGTATTTGACAATTAAAATTTCTGCCACTGGGACTACCCTATTTTGTGCCTCCCTTATGTTTTAGAATCTTCAAAGTATGGTTTGATATAATACTTTGTGGGGAAAATAATGCTGTCATTCCCTTGTCTCCCTACTGTATATGCACATCTAATGATATGCCTGATGTTTTTAAACTCAGAATACTCTGACATTTTGGCAAAGGATGTGTCATGGATACAGTGACCCTGCAGAAACAAAATGATAACTAAGGCTCTACCCTACTTTTTAAAATTCTGAATTTCACTTAAAATGTCTTTAATGAATTTTCTTTGAGTTTTGGCACAGTTACTTTTACTTTTTATGAGGTTTTCTTAAGTTGCTTACAATTACCAAATGATAATGCCCCAGATGAGTATAGATTTTTCTATATCCTGAATCATTGCTGTTTGATAAAATTTTTGACAATGATAGATATGTACTATATCTGATCTATATAATATAGTAACCCCCTGTGGCTTTTTAGCATTTTAAATGTGGCCAAGAAAGTGTGGCTAGAAACTAAACTTTTAATTTTTAAAAAATTTAATTCATTTCCATTTGAATTTTCAATAGCCACATATAACTAATAGATAGTATACTGGATAGTGCTGGCCCAGGTGCCAGTCTTCCTTCAGCAAATGTGTGTTCCTATTCCTCACAATCTCCACTGTTTATTTTGCAGATATTGAAGCTTCTTTTTGCCTACAATGGAAATATGGGGTTGATTGCAATGAATGGGAACACGCCACTTCACTATGCTGCCATGGGTGGTTTTGCAGATTGCTGTAAATATATCGCACAACGAGGTAAAATTGTCTAGCAATTTTGTGTTTAAATTATTTGGTTTACACATTTCACTTGTTAGTTGCGTATCTTTTTCAATAGCCAGCCTCAGCACCTTACTCATGTAGAAAGAAAATTGAAATTGTGTTTTTATATAAGATATTCTATTGAACCATGGTGGGTTGTCTTAAAAGTATAAAATCCATTTTCCCCAAAGTTTTATGTTACTGTTAAAAACCTGAAGGGGATTTTTCATGAGTTAACTAAATATTAAAATGTTTATAATTGATTAAACTCCTCACTTTAAAAGTGCCAACATCAATTTAAAAAAGAAACATTGAAAATCATTTCTTTTAGTCTGAATTTTTAGTTTAAAAATAGTCTGATATGTCCATATAAAGTTAACCTCTTTGACTGTTTCTGAGAAAATATTGGGAGGTACATAAAATAAAAGGAAAAATTTTTGAAACATGTGAAATGTAATCAGTATTTTTTATTTTCCTGTAGCTTTTAAGCAACTATAAATTTAGAAATATAAGCTGTATTATGTATAGTACAGCATAATGAGCTCCATAAAGTAAAAAAATTAGCAAGTTGAGTTTCAAGATTAGATATATTTATTGTTATTTACCTTTTCATTGAATGTACATCAAAAGTTTAATTCTTTAATAGAGATAGAATTGCATTTTGCTGGATTTTATGGTTTTTTCCAATTTATGAGAAATAGAAAAAAATGTAAATATAGTCCAACGACTTTCTAATAAGCAGAAAAAGTATTTCCACTAGGACCTAAGTATTCTACAGTTTAAACATTAATACAAGTTAAACTAACATACCCACATAATAGTGTATATTTTTATAAGTTCATATTCCCTTCTTCAAACAGTAATTCTTTTTAAAAATAAGGAAAGAAAGCTAAATCAAATGTAATTTTTATCCTCTTAAACTATTTTACTGGTCTTAGCTTCAAATCAGTCACTATCAATCAGCAGTTTATTCTGATATCTCATGTTTTTTTTAACACGGTGTATTTCTAAAGATAACTGTCTTACTGGGTTGAGGCACACTTCTTAAACTTTCACTTGTTGGCCTTATTTCTTCCTGGGGCAAATATCATCTCACATGAGCTCTATTATTTTCATGTACCTGGGCTAAAGTTTCAGAAAGCACATCAAGAGCTAAGGGTAGTGCTTGGGTCATGGGAAAAAGTTTTGCCACTGATTCAGAAAATATCTGTCTTTCTGGAGGGATCCTAAAGCTGTATTTCTAAAGTAAATATCTGAAAACAGAGTTCTGTAGAGTGTTTGAAAATACAAACATGTCACTAGATCCTATACTGGTGACCCAGTTCCATAGCAGAAGTTACATTTCCATCTTTAGAATCCTATCTAAGACAATCAGAACAGCGAGAAACCATAAGCAATGAAATGCTCATTTCTGAGTAAATGAGCATTTATTTAGTAATAAAATGTAAAGCACTCATAAATCACTGGATTCTTTTCTCATATTAAAATGTCTTCCTTGATACATTGGAGCCTTTTATCCATGTTAAGGTTCCTAATAGAAGGACTCTGGCAAAAGAGGGCAAGCTAAAGCTGGTCTGAAACTCTTGACCCTTCTTGTTGAGGTGGCTTGAGAAGTATAGGAAAAGCAACAACCAAAAAAAAAAAAAAAAAAAAAGCCCAGATTCCCTGAATAAGCAAAATAGCGTAGGAAAGGGAGTAGACTTGCATTACTATGGAATTATTATGCTATGAACTTCTATTTTGAGACCACATTCTCAGGACCTCTTTCTCAATAAATCACTGTTCTTACAACTGTCCAATATAGCCAGATATGGTGGCACACATCTGTAATCCTAGTGACTAGTGAGACTAAGGCAGGAGGATTGTAAGTTTGAAGCCAGCCTCAGCACCTTAGCAAGACCCTGTCTCAAAATAAAAATAAAAAGGGCTGGGGAAGTAGCTCAGTGGTAGAGAGGCCCTGGGTTCAATCCCCAGTATTGAAACACACACACACACACACACACACACACACAGATAAGTAAGCAACAACAAAAATCCAACTGTCAAATACAGAAATTTTAGAATCTTTATTGACCAAATAACCTTTCTGAGTTTTTCTATCACTAGTAAAATCATTAGCCTTATAAATATGTAATGTTTGACAATACAAAAGTATTGATCTTGAAAACTATTGCCAAGCTTTTATTTTTTATTTTTTATTGAGCAACCCCCTTTTTTATTATCTTTGGGTTTCCAGATGTCTTTTTTCTTCTCTCAAACACACAAAAGTAAATATCATGAACCCTACAGTACCCATCTATGTAAGCATCTTTTTGACAAGGAATTAAAACCACAAAGTATTGGAGGGTCTTGTTTGCATGCAGCTACTTGTCATTTTGATTGGTATCTGATTGGATGACAATCAATCCTTTCTGATTATGTGATATTGGCAAAACAGCAGCTTAGTCGCCTTCTAGATTGGAAACACTGGAAAGAGCCTCTTTGTGGTCTGACTTATTTATACATATGAAGAAATTTCAATGTCTCAAGACACATTAGAGAGAACACCACCTCCTTGGTGTGCTGTTAAATAGATTCCCTAATGCACTCAGAAAAGTTTCATCCTTTGGGGGGAATATTTGCAAATAATGTTGGTCTCATAATTTTAAGTAAGGAACCAAAATGGAAAGAGCATTTTGATGTCTAAGTTGCACACAAATATAAATTTGGAATTCTCAGATTTGATTAACAAATTAGTTTTCCCCTGTAAAAGCTGTATGTGACCTCAAGACAAAATAGTGAACTAGTATAAATTACCTTAATTTAATGAAGAATACAAGTCAAATATTAAGATTGTGTGAGTGGTTTCTTTTTGAAGTCAATCAAAAAGAAACAAGTGTCTTTCAATATTACAAGCTGAATCTAGACACTTCTCTCCAAATTCCAATGTACTCTTACTCTTTTCTCATTGATATAAAAATCTCCTCAGCAAGCATCCCATTTAATATTTATTTCGACTATATTTTTTTCTAACATTTCTATCTATAGAGATAAAATCTCTCACTCCTTTGTAAGCAGATATAAAATTGCAAACTCATCTCTGTCAGAATTCATAAAAGTGAAAGCCACAGGGAAAAAAAATATAGCTTAATTTCATAATTATAATAGCTAGCTGCCCTTATCTCTGTGTATATATAATTTTAGGATGAACTTTTGACTAATAACCCCAAATTGAGAAAACAGTTGGATTATCATCAGTTGTAGGACCACGCACATGCCTTGGCACCCATACCTAATTATGATGTTTTGTGTTTTAGGATGTGAATTGAAATGGAAGAATTTAGATCACAAAACTCCAAGGGCTGTGGCCAAAGAAGGAGGCTTCAAAGCAGCAAGCAAAGAAATACGACGAGCTGAGAGAATTGCTAAAAAACTGGAGAAACCTGGAGTCAAAAACCCCAATCCAAAGTGGGCCCTCAGATTACATGATTGGTCCATAGAACACGAGGCCCTCCTTCGAGAAGGCTTCTCCTTTTTAGACAGAGGAAACGGGACAGTGTCCAAGGAAGACTTTGTGCTGATCCTGAAGGATAAGCAAGAGTATGCAACCTCTGAACAGCTGGCCATCATAGCTCAACTTCATGAAAAGACCCGGGACGGTGGAGTCAACATAAATGATTTCTTTAAAGGAACCAGATACTTAAGCAAGTCTTTTGTCTTGGGATCTTATGGGCCCAAGAAAAAGAAAAGAGGAATGGGCAAAAAGGGTCGGAAAGGCAAATTTGTTTTACCCCTCCCAATCTGCGTCATTCCTGAGAGTGTATTTCCATTCAGGCCAGATGGTGGGCCTCCATATTACATGATTGAAACCTACCAGAATGTAACTGATTGCAGCCGGTTTAATCAAGATCACCCACCAGAACATCCCATTCAGGATGATTCTTCTTGGTACATTGATGATCCAGGGAAAGTATTTTCAAATATTAATTTTGTCACCAAGGCTGGGGACCTGGCATCTCTGAAAAAGGCTTTTGAAGCAGGAAAACCTGTGGATATGAAGGATAATTATTACAAAACACCACTAATGACAGCGTGTGCCAGTGGAAACATAGATGTTGTCAAGTTTCTTCTCGAAAAAGGGTATGTTTTGTTGTTGAGTGAGATTTAAGTTTTTATGAGGGTTCACATTTCAAAGAAATAAAATAAGGTCATAAGAAACATTCAGCTCAGAATTTTAATAGTATGGGAATGTGTTTCAATAACTAAATAGGTCCCATATGAGCATTCAGGCTAATGACAGCATAGACTTCTGTGTGTAAAAGACAGTTTGCCAGTGATAGTTGTACAGAAAGTAAAAGCCAACTAAGTGTTCACTCTGGGATTAGAAGAGACTTCTAATTATCACTGTTTTCCTGTGACAGGATGACTCATTTTGGTCTCAGTGTCTCACCTAGATGGTATGGAGTTAAAGCCTCTTGCTTTGTGGGGATCCCAACAGAGTCAAACTGGGGGGATGATGGACAGAATAACTAAGAACATGTTTCCATCCCTCTATAACCCACCATTCTCCTTCAGAGGGGGCAGTCTTTCCCTTGGTTCACTTATAAATATCTTTAAAATATCAAAACATGATGTTTTTTTTATTTAACTTTTAATACTAAAACAGTTGTTTTGGTTGAATTCCTGCGTCTACCATAGTTGTATAACCTGCCTTAAGTTTCTTCACATTTCCGTGCCTCAGTTTTCTCATTTATGTAATGGGGCTCTAATGGGACTCATCTCAGAATTTGTAAACGATTAAAGGCGTTAACTTATGTAGAGCACTTAATGATGCAGTAACTGCACACTTGAAAAATGTATCAATGTTGTTATTACTGAAACATTTAATGTCAAAGACTCAAGTTTGTATTCTCAAAAGAAATGTGAAATCATTAAGGAGAACTTGAACTTTTGGATAGTGAAATCCTAACAAGCTCCAAAATTTTAAATAATATATTGTAATGCTTTAAATTACATTTTATCTTTTACATCAATTTTTATCTTCACTGGATCCAGTTTTGTAATTTTCCTGGATTTTAACCTTTGTAAACATTGTAAGTACCTTTCAAGCTAAACAAAATGTGTATGTCCACAGTGTTAAGACTGTTAAAGTAATGCAGAAAAAAGAGATTACCAAGAAATTATGGCACAGGGTTGGCAAATTAACAACTGATAAAACTTTCCAAAATTGTACTTGCCTTTTTAGGTCCCAGTACTTAGAGCAACCACAATTTTTAATTTGTGCATCTATCTTTTTTTTTAAGAGAGATAGGAGAGAGAGAGAGAGAGAGAGAGAGAGAGAGAATTTTTTAATATTTATTTTTCAGTTTCCAGCTGACACAACATCTTTTTTTTTTTTTTTTCAGTCAAGTCACTTTATTACATGTCATTTTAGCTGCCAAAAAACACAGATTGGCTTAATATACAATCATTGATCAATGAGCCTCATTTTTCCCTAATTTTCTGCATATGTTATATTATAGCCAGTGGATATTAAGGAGGGGGTTATATAACTTTAAAATGTCTGCAGGATGTGCAATATGCAATAATCTCCATCAAACTTTCAGAAGATGTCCAGCAGCCTTTGGTTATCAGTGAACTTTCTAGCATACAATAAAAGTTGGAGTTTTCCTTGGAGTTTTTGGTAAAAATTATGATCACTATATAAATCATGGTCAGCAAGCTATAGTAGCTGTTTGAGTATTTTAATTAAACATAGAATCAGGTTTCTTCTAAAGTTGAGAAAAACATTCTCAAGCCACACTTTAGTCCCTTTTAAAGGTGATTTATCCATTAAACATCCAACTGTAATGCTGGGAGATATAGTTGTGCTGGGACGCTCAATTCTAACAAAGGAGATCATCTCCAAAATGCAATGTCCTGGACCATGGGCATGGAATGGCTGCCATCTAAGAATGATGGACAAAGCAGAAGATTCTAAGAGTAACCAAGGTTTTTGGGTTCTCTTAAATTTTATTTTTAACTGACATAGGACAGAGGATCGAACCCAGCGCCCCGCGCATGCCAGGCGTTCGTGTTACCACTTGAGCCACATGCCCAGCCCGCATCTATCTTATTTTACAGGGCAAACGTTAATGCAACAGATAATTTTCTGTGGACTCCACTTCATTTTGCATGCCATGCAGGGCAGCAAGACATTGCTGAACTGCTTGTTAAGTCTGGAGCTACCCTAGATGCACTTTCAATCAACAACTCAACTCCCTTAAGTCGAGCCATTGAAAGCTGCAGACTGGATACTGTAAAATACCTACTTGATATTGGTGCTAAATTCCAGCTGGAAAATAGAAAAGGTATGTGTTTGTATTATTGATGGTTGGGGGTTAGTGAAGGAGAATTTATGTTAGATTCCATACCCCTCCAATTCTGTTCTGATAGAACCATGTTTTCCCCTGGGTTACTGGTGCAAACATGAGCCTTAGTTAAATGTTATGAAAGTTCTTCTTAAGTACTTCTCAAAGCATTGATATTTAAGGGCCAGTTCTTTATGTTTGCAATCTGTTAGGGACTTTTATAAAATTCAATAAAAATGATTTAGTAGAAATGGAAGCCCAAGCTTTTCAATCGTTAGATTTAAAGAACAAAAAAAAATTGAAAAAGACTATCTATTAAATAGTTCTATAATTTCTTAACACTTAATTTTTGTGGTTATTACATTGTGGATCAGGAACCATTGATTTGTGGACCCGAAGTAGTTTGCAGGTCACAATCTGAGTTATCACTGCTATGTTCAATTCCCAACGATTGGCATGCTAGAGACTCTAGAGATTTTGGATTCCTCTAATAGCTGTACAAAGTCATTCCTAAATTGAGGCTTCCTTGTCTCTAGGAAGTAAACAGATGGCCTACCCTATGTCATAAACACCACACAGGAACAATTAAAACATCATTTGAATAAATACTTAAGCTCCTTATGTGGTAGTGTTATTTTCTTATATTGGAACCCATTGCTTCTTTTTGCTCTGAGACTTTGCTCATATCGCTGGCTTCTTTGGGCTGTCCCTGAGTCAGATAGAATTACACCAGGAGTACCTGATGATATGACAGGTAACATAATACCCAATCACCTGCCTGAGCACTTGTGAGCAAGCACCAGCTTCCCCAGGCCTTTTGGAATTTACCTTCTTACAACATGGAAAAAGGAAGATAAGTTAAATTTATTACACAAAAGGAAATGTTTGCAGTGTGGGGAGAAAACCATCAGTTGGATATTCAAAATATAATCTAATATTTCCAATCCACTTTTTAAGAAATGTAGTTAAAAGAAAAAAATTAATTTTTGTCAGTAAATGGTGCTTTAAAACCACGGAGTTTTATCACAGGGTCCACCTTTGAAGGATATCCAATCTGATTTATGAATTTACATGGTTAGCTTTAGTAATCACCCTGACTGTGCATGTGCATGCTTAAAGCTGTGATGCTGAGGTTTTTTTGTTTCCACCCCCCCCCACATGGTTTATCATTAAATCTACTTATTAAAACTCTAAATTTATGTTTGTTTTAAACAGGGCATAGTGCCATGGATGTTGCAAAGGCATATGCCGATTATAGAATAATTGATTTGATTAAAGAAAAGATAGATAACTTGCCTAAAACAGCAGAAAATCAAAAAATGAAAAGCAAGACACCTCCTAAATTGAAAACTGAAGGCCCTGAGATTAAGAAAGAGGAGGTAAGAAAAGAGCTCAATTACCCATTAGTAACTGGAACTCATTAAAAACTTGTTGGGGGTTTGGGTGGGCAGCAGCATTATTTATGTGCTATTATACAACTGGGCAATGTCATACGCAGTGCAAACTTTCAGCACTGTTATACAGTACTTTTAAAGAAATATCCAGCAAGAAGTTTCCAGTTACTGAAGACACTAAAAAGTGTTCATTGAAAACAGAATCTGCACAAAACCAAATATACTTAGGATGTTGTAAAACAACGGTCTAGGAGATATGTATACATTTGGTCTTGCATTGTACAGATTTGATGTCATGACCCAAGCAGGGAAGGGGGAGGGTTTTGAAACCTTATGAAAAATAATGTAAAGCGTGGTTTTCCTTTGTTTTGATCTCATACTCTTTCATTGCCTACCTTCTTCCCTGTCCCCACCCAGGAACTTTAATGAATTCCACCGAACTCTGGGATATGGAGCCACTTGTAACTTGGATATTCAGCAAAGTGACTCTAGCAGGTTTTTAATGTACCACATTGACTGTACCTGGTAATCTGGAGTGGTTTAGGAAACCCTAAACTGCCAGCACAAGGTTGAGGTTGCTGCCTATGGGTTACCTAGGCATCAAAAGTTTGCCATTATCAGGGAATGTGCACATTCTTGGTTGGAAGCATCTTTTTAAAGAATTCTTGCAATTCTTAATTCTAAATTCTTAAAAGAAAAATTCTTGCAAGACAGAGGACTAGGGAAGAAGGAAGGAAACACGCTCACTCATGCCATCAAATTGAATAGGGTTGGGGAAATGTCCATGGTAGGAAGTGGAAAGGGATTGTAGGCAAACATTAGAAAGTACCACTGTGGAGAATGGGAAAATATTAAGAGGTGAAGAAATTTCAATCAGTTGGGGCTTCTGCTATCCAGGCATTTTCATTTTAGAAGGACTTCATCCTTCTCCTTAATGAATAGCCACAGGTTAAAGGTAGATATTTTGAAGACTTATCTGATCTGTCCCTGATACTATAAAATAAGTAAAGTTAAACAAAGCAAACTAATATAAAAATATTCTATTTTATCTCAAATTGTATCTTATTTAGTAGTATTTTAAAGGTTTTTTCCTGATTCCAGAGTAATATATAGAAAAACAAATAATAATATTAGAAAGTGAATACCATATTTGAAATTTATAGTTTTAAAATCTTGTTTCCAGGAACCACTTTCATCCATTTATGGTATGCCAGTCATATCGGAGGAAAAGAAAATACAAAGGGATAATGTGGTTTATCTCAATTCATTGATTACCAGGGGCTATACCAAGAAAGTGGATATCACATATGTTCCACAAAGGGTAAGTACTTTGGAATTGTGGAGCTCATGATTTTATTTTTCAAATGTTTTCTATGCAGACCATCCAAATAAATGTCCAAAATTTATCTTTCATGGTTACTATTTGCATGTTTTCTTTTGCCAGGTCCTCCTGCTTTCAATTCAAGATATCCATCTGTTGGATTCTAATATCTATTTCCCCTTGTTAGCATTTCTATATTCACATTTAAATTTTCCTTAAGAGATTAAAGTCTTCTTTGGTCAATGATATTCCCTACAGTTATTTAGTGACAAAGTTCTATTGATACCTCACCTTGGTACTTCTCAGACCCAGCCTTTCTTTATACTCACTACCAGCATCTCACCTGGGAGTTTCTTACTAATTAAGACTAGATATATTCAATAGTCTCTTAAAACATCTTCAGTTGTGGATAAATCTATACGTGGAATTTTGGAGGAGAAGTTGTCTTCCCAACGCACATCAAACCCTACTGAATAAGCAATGCCTCCTATATGAAAATAGTTTTGACTTCCACGTCAGACATAAAGGTAGTAAACCCGGATGATCTTCCAGTTCCTTTTGCTTTCCTGTTTTGACACGATAAAAATGAACAACAGATGGCCTGAGGATAACTAAGGATAACTGAAGATGAATTAATTCAAGAACATTTCTGAGCTCAGGTCCCATATAGTCATCTCCAGAAGTAGAGAGTTTCATCTAACCAATGTATATAAGAGTGGAGAAAATGTTAAAAATACATTTAGAAGTTAATTTGATAATTTCAACTTATCAAAAATCTTTCTAGAATGGAACCACTATTTGACCCAGTTATCCCACTCTTCAGTTTATACCCAAAGGACTTAACAGCAGAATACTACAGTGATACAGCCACATCAATGTTTATAGCAGTTCAGTTCACTATAGCTAAACTATGGAACCTACCTGGGGCTATCTTTCAACAGATGGATAAAGAAAATGTGGTATATATACACAATGGAATATTACTCATCCTTAAAGAAGAATGGAGCTAGAGAATATAATGTTAAGCAAAATAAGCCAATCCCAAAGAATCAAAGGCCAAATGTTTTCTCTGATGTATTGATACTAATTCACAAAGGGGGTAGGCTAGGGAAGAATAGAGGTACTTTGGATTAGACAAATGGGAATGAAGGGAGGGGGGCATAGGGGTGAGAAAGAGAGTGGAATGAATTGGACATTATTACCCTATGTGCATATATGATTATATAACCAGTGTAACTCTACATCATGTAAAACCAGAAGAATGAGAAATTGTACTCCATTTATGTATGATGTCTCAAAATGCATTCTACTATCACGTATAACTGATTAAAACAAATTTTTAAAAAGCTGCTTAGGTCAGGGATATAACAGTGGTGGAGCACTTTCCTGGCATACACTTAATTAAAACTGTGTAATGAATATTGTCTGGATATGAGCATATTCGCTAGCCATCATGCTCAATAGCTGCTTTGGGTCTGGGGGGTTATTTCAGATTTGGAGTCCTGAAGCCACAACAGCCGAGCTGATCAGGAAAAGGGAGCTGCGGCGGGAGAGGTTTACTTATGAGGTGGACTTTGAGGATTTCATGATGCCTTTTCAGAAGAATATCACTGAAAAAGTCCAAGCATTGGAAGCTGCTCTCAAGATCTGAATTACAGCAGTTTCTTCATAGGGTAAATTCTCTGAGGTACAGGGATGGAACTTTGGAGAAAGTCAATGTTTCTATCAAAGTCAAAATCCCCCAATTAAGCATTCATTACCAAATATTTGGTTTTTTATTTAACGTCCATAAATGTTCTGAGATATATAGTGAAGATGTGCTTTATTTTGCAATGAATGGCATGGTACTGTGGATAAATCCCCCAATCACCAAAATGTAGTAGAATATCTGGCCTTTGGGTATGAACATTGCTGTCAAAAAAAAAAAAATCTGCCTGATGTATGATGTAAGGTTTAGTAAAGATAAAATTCTAGTAGAAATTGATTAAAAGTTTAATATAAGGAAGATGTAGTATGCAGTTGTTTAAGGAAGGAGTTTGTTTCTCACATACCATTATAAATCATGTGACTTAGATACCTTGGGCCAAATAAATTTTGGACACTCACTTCCCTTCCTACTCTGGGACTGTAAGTCCCTCAGGCCTGACTTCCAAATGCCAGAGGGCTACCTCTAGCACTTAAACTTGAACAGCAGAGCAGAAGTGCTTGAGAAATCACAATCCACTCTAAGCAACACTCAGTCAATGAATGAATACATTCAGATCCCCCAGCTCTCTGGTAAGATTTTTCTGAAGTGTACATTCTCATAAGGCCAAGTTTCCCACAGTGGTGACTGGTTTGATAACTCACCCTTCATTACCACTTTCCTTTCCCTGTTCCACTCTTCCCCTCCTTTGCTAGTTTTTATTGCCATTACCTCCTTGTCTCCTTTTGCTTCTGGAAGGGCCTAAACTAAGACAACATCTATGGTATTCTGAGGCTCATAGCAAAAGTATTGAAAATGCATTTCCTTTTCTTCTGTTTACTACAAAATAAACATTTCTCCAGTCTGGAGAATCTTCCCTCAGAGTCTTTATCTGCAATTAAGAGGCAGTTCAAGTGGTATTCACATAATAGCTGGTACTTTGAACAGAATTTCCAGATGCCAGGAAAAAATATGAGAATGTCTAGAGGTTATCATTGTGAATTTCCCTTAAGGGAATCCCATTATTTCCTGTTTTCTACTGCTTGTTCATTAAGTTGATTCTCAAGTATTTTATTTTTTTTTTTTGATGTTACTATAAATGGGGTGGTTTTTCTCATTTCCCTTTCAGAGGATTTGTCATTGATATACAGAAATGCCTTTGATTTATGGGTGTTGATTTTGTATCCTGTTACTTTGCTGAATTCATTTACTAGTTCTAGAAGTTTTCTGGTGGAACTTTTTGGGTCTTCTAGGTATAGAATCATATGGTCAGCAAATAGTGCTAATTTGAATTCTTCTTTTCCTACATGTATGCCTTTAATTTCTTTCATCTAATTGCTCTGGCCAGTGTTTCAAGAACTCTGTTAAATAGAAGTGGTGAAAGAGGGCATCTCTGTCTTGTTCCAGTGTTTAGAGAGAATGCTTTCAATTTTTCTCCATTGGCCTGGGACTTACCATAGATAGCTTTTACAATGTTGAGATATGTTCCTCTTATCCCTAGTTTTTCTAGTGTTTTGAACATATGAAGGGGTGCTGTATTTTTTGTTGAATGTTTTTTCTATGTCTATTGAGATGATCATATGGTTCTTTAGTCTATTAATATGATGAATTACATTTATTGATTTCTATATGTTGAACCAAACTTGCATCCCTGGGATGAATCCCATTTGATCATGGTGCACAATCTTTTTGATGTTCCTGTACTCATTTTGCCAGAATTTTATTGAGAATTTTTGCATCTATGTTTATTAGAGATATTGGTCTGAAGTTTTTAAAATGTGTCTTTGCCTGGTTTTGGAATCAGGGTGATACTGGCCTCACAGAATGAGTTTGGAAGTGCTTCCCCTTTTTCTATTTCCTGAAATAAATTGAAGAGTATTGGTTTTAGTTCTTCTTTAAAGGTCTTATAAGACTTGGCTGTGTATCCATCTGGTCCTTGGTTGGTAGTCTTCTGATGGCATCTTCTATTTCATCACTTGAAATTGATCTGTTTAAATTGTGTATATCATCCTGATTCAATTTGGGCAAATCATATGACTAGGAATTTGTTGATGCTTTCAATATTTTCTATTTTCTTTGAGTACAAGTTTTCAACATAATTTCAAATTATCTTCTGTATTTCTGTAGTGTCTGTCATATTTCCTTTTTCATCACATATGTTAGTAATTTGAGTTTTCTCTCTCCTCTTTGTGAGCATGGCTAAGGATCTGTAAATCTTATTTTTTCAGAGAACCAACTTTTTGTTTTGTCAATTTTTTCAATTGTTTCTTTTGTTTCAATTTTATTGATTTCAGCTCGGATTTTAATTATTTCCTGTTTTCTACTCCTTTTAGTGTAAATTTGATCTTCTTTTTCTAGGGCTTTGAGATGCAATGTTAAGTCATTTATCTGTTAACTTTTTCTTTTTCTAAGGAATAAACTGCATGCAATGAACTTTCCTCTTTAGAACTGCCTTCATAGTGTCCCAGAGATTTCAGTATGTTGTATATGTGTTCTCATTCACCTCTAAAAATTTTTTAATCTCCTCCTCAATGTCTTCTGCAACCCATTGTTCATTCACCATATTTTTTTGTCTCCAGGTGTTGGAGTAGCTTTTATTCTCTATTTTATTATTGATTTCTAATTTTATTACATTATGATATGATAGAATGCAGGGTAGTATCTCTATTTTTTTATATTTGCTAAGAGTTGCTTTGTGGCATAATATATGGTCTATTTTAGAGAAAGATCCATGTGCTGCTGAGAAGAAAGTGTATTCTCTCATTGAAGGAATGAAATATGTCAGTTAAGTCTAAGTTATTGACTGTATTATTGAGTTCTGTAGTTTCTTTGTTCAGCTTTTGTTTGGAAGACTTATCCAGTGATGAGAGAAGTATGTTAAAGTCACCCAAAATTATTGTGTTGTGGTCTATTTGACTCTTGAACTTGAGAAAACTTTCTTTGATGAACATAGATGCTCCATTGTTTGGGGCATATATATTTAAAATTGTTATGTCTTGTTGGTATATGGTTCTCTTGAGCAGTATTAGTATCCTTCTTTATCGCTTTTGATTAACTTTAGCTTAAAGTCTACTTTATTTGTTATGAAGATGGAAACCCCTACTTGCTTCCGCAGTTCATGTGAGTTGTATGATTTTTCCCAACCTTTCATCTTCAGTCTGTGGATGAGATGAGTCTCTTAGAGACAGCATATTGTTGGGTCGTTTTTTATTTGATCCAATCTGCTAGTCTATGTCTTTTGATTGCTGAGTTTAGGCCATTAACATTCAGGGTTATAACTGAGACATTATTTGTTTTCCCAGCCATTTTTGTTAATTTTTGGTATGTAATGTGACTTGATTTTTTCTCTTTAGTGTAATATATCTCTTGGCTGATTTTCATCATTGTTTTTCATTTTCTCTTCACAGAATATTTTTCCAAAGATGTTCTGTAGTGCAGGCTTTCTAGTTGTAAATTCTTTTAACTTTTGTTTATCATGGAAAGTTTTTATTTCATCATCAAATATAACGCTTAATTTTGCTGGATATAAGATTCTTGGTTGGCATCCATTTCTTTTTGCAGAGCTTTGTATATGTTATTCCATGATCTCCTGACTTTGAGGGTCTGGGTTGAAAAATCTGCTGAGATACAAAATGGTCTCCCTCTATAAGTGATCTGATTTGTCTCTCTTGCAGTTTTTAAGATTCTCTCCTTATTCTGTATGCTAGACATTTTCATTGTAATGTGTCTTGGTATAGATCTGTTGTAATTTTGTATATTTGGTGCCCTGTAAGACTCTTGAATTTGGTTTTCCAATTCATTCTTCATGCTTATGAAATTTTCTGATATTATCTCATTGAAGAGATTGTACATTCCTTTAGTTTGAAACTCTGTGCTTTCCTCTATCCCAATAACTCTTAGATTTTGTCTTTTGATGCTGTCCCATAATTCTTGGATGTTCTCTTTTATGGTCTCTTACTATCTTCGCTGTGTGGTCAACTTTTTTTTTTCCAGATTGTATACTTTGTCTTCATTATCTAACATTCTTTCTTGCAAGTGATCTAGTCTGTTGGTTATGCTTTCAATTAAATTTTTTATTTGGTTTATTGTTTCCTTCATTTCAAGGATTTCTGACTTTTTTTTTCAGAGTCTCTCTTTCTTGAAGTAATCTTTTGCTATCTGTATTTGCTCTTTTATCTCTTTGTTGGAGTGATCAATTTTTGCCTCTATTTGCTCATTTAGGTCCCTCTTTAATTCACAGATCATTTTAATTATGAACCTTCTGAACTCCTTCTCTGACATTTCATCAACTTTGCTGTCCATGGGTTCTGTTATTGTAGTGTCCTGGTTTGTTTAAGACACTTTCCTCCCTTGTTTTCTTTCTTTTTTAATGTTGTTTATGTGTCTTCCTTTCTTGCAATGTGGCTCTTGAGATATTACAGTTTATCCTGTATATTCTTGTAGTATCCATGCAGATTGTCTGTACCTTACCTTTATGTTGGCTTCCAGACCCTGCTAGTGTCCTTCAATGTATGCTATTGCAACTAAAGGTGGTGGTGGCAATAGCCAAGGTAACTTGAGATAATAGTGGAAGTTCCCCAAGATGGATGCAATGTCTTACAGAGATGGGATTGAAAGGAGGGTGGGCCTTGCACTGTCTTTGGGTTGCCAGTTCTGAGTTGCAGTTGCTTCCAAGCCCTGTCTATTGTCCAAAAGGTAGGGCTACTGCATGGGGAAGTCTATGGT
Source organism: Marmota monax (assembly GCF_021218885.2). Classification (NCBI taxonomy): domain Eukaryota; kingdom Metazoa; phylum Chordata; class Mammalia; order Rodentia; family Sciuridae; genus Marmota; species Marmota monax. The sequence continues at coordinate 3,764,227 of NW_026695222.1, read as the reverse complement.
GATGTCTGCATTGTCCCAAGATGGACGTGGTTAGGCTTGGGCTCCCAGGTGGGGGGCAGTGACGAACTCGGACCTACCCTGGGCCTGGGTCCTGCTCAGGCCAGTGTGGGCAAATCTGGACTGGGCCTGGGCTCCCACCGTGGTCTCTGGCCTGAAGAGGCGATCCTGTGCCCGAGACTGAGCTCCAGTGGGTGTCTACCAGTGGCAGGATGGACCTGATGATGTCAACTTTGTAAACTTCAAGTTAAAGTGTTGTCTATGTAGTTTCTCTATTACAGTCAATATTTTTCTCTTTATAGTATAAATAAGTATCTCATGGGTAGATCTTTGAAACTGTAAATTTTCTTTTATGTCCATAAATATCACCCATTAATTTTTAATATTCATTGATGATACTTGCCTGGAATGAGTGTTAAAGGGACAATAGCCATAAGCTAATTTTTCAACTTCATCATTATTTCCATTTCTTAGTTATTTTCTGCTGTTGAGCAGAGCTTTCTTTTCTCCACTAATTTATGTACTTAAATAAGTATGGACTCATGCATTACTTTCTTACTTAACAGGTTATAATTATAGGAACCCACTCAACACTCCAGTGTTGGTAATGTATCTAACAGCAGCAATTTCTAGGATCTAAGGCTGCCATAAGTTCCTCTTAGGGACCAACCTACTTCTAAGAGGGAAAACACAAATAAAACTGTTCCAAATCCATTTTTGAGGAATGTAACCTTTCTGGCTCAGAAAGTGACAAAAGGACCATTTATACCTAGATTGATAAACTATCAAAACCTTTATTATCTCCTGTTTGTTCTCCTGAAACCCCATTGATCCTTCAAAAAAAAAAAAAAAAAGCCATTTGTTCTCACATAAACACCCTCTCTACCTCCCCTTTTCCTATTTTTTAATTTGTTTAAATTTTAAAAACTATTACAATTGTGTACATATTTGTGGTATATAATGTGATGATATATAAGCTCCCGGTTCTAACTACTACTTTGAATTTCTCATCACAGTAATGGTAAGAAGTACATGCACACTGCACCTGTAAATAAACTCCCTTTTCTTTTATTTATCTGCCTTTTGTTAGTTTTATTCACAGACCCCCAAGTGGTCAACCTTAGGGCAGACAGGAAGTTTCTCCTCTCCTATGTAATTCTCTACTATGATCACTTACTTTGATTTGGCCATGGAAACCCCTTCAAACAGGCTCCTGATAAGTAGGCATTTTGCCTCTGAAAATAGCTAGAGAATTCTTATTTCTTGAATATGATGGAAAATGCTTACACATGGCTTCATTTGTAATGAGAAAAATTAATCTGTGATAACAGATCTGCAGACTGTAGCACTGTTTTCAGCCTTGTGAGTACAGTTCCTAAGTGTCAGCTTGATGTGTAGTGCTGTACTGTGATCGCCTTCAGCCATTTGCAGGCATCCACTGAGAGAAAGTGTTAATGCCAGGTCCTATTAGACCCCTTTCCCCATTTATGACATGTTTGCATTCATTTTAGAGGCTCAGGAACACGTCTGAATGAAAACTGTGAGGGGGGCACTTCAAGTAATTGGGTTTATTTGGCGTTTATCGCTAAAACCTAACAGCAAAGGCACAGTTCTAACAATAGCCTGTCAGGACATCAGTGCTGTTCAAAGAGTAGTCCATGGAGCAACAGCAGCAGCATCACCTGGGAGCTTGGTCCCATACCTCACTCCTCCCGAAATAAATCCACATAGTCTTATAAAAAAAGATTTTATAGAGGAAAACTTCTAGGCATAAAGAGACAGTGTTGATGATTAATGAACAAACTACATTTTAAGTAGTATGTGCAATAACCTCAGAATAGCAAATAATGCAACACACAGTAATTTTTCTAGGTTTTAGAATTATGAGTTATCTGAAATTGGTTTTATTTTGACTTGCCTAATTTTGTTTTTTCTTTTCTTTTTTAAACAAAATGTATTATTTTGAAAGAGGAAGAAATGCTAGTTGACACAAAAGTCCAGAATAACAACATGATTTTACTAGTATTTTCCTCTTTTATTCCTTTTCATATGTTACCTAAGTGAAGATTCCTTCGGTAGGTGATACTGAACCAAGAATTCAGGAGCAAACGGTATGAAGAGAGAGTGCTCCCAGGATACTCTCCTGGGGTGAATAGGGTGAAATAAGCCAGAAATGAAAAAAGTCATCAAGGGTGAGCTTTCAGATGAGGCCCTGGCTTCAAAGTAGCCCATGGGGGCTTTGGAGCTCCAGCAAAGGAGCTGGGCTTCTGGAGTCCTGTGTCAGTCCGTTAATAGCTACCAGGGAACTGAGTGCTGGAGAGGCTGTTTTACTGCTCAAGGGCAATTCTATGGAGGTGGTGGCAAGAAGTACTGGCTGAAAAGTAGGCAGGAGCTGGGGGAGGGTACTTACCATAGCAAAAGGCATTGATCTCTAATTTAACATCTGTGCACCAGGTAGGAGGGTGGGTTTGGTCGTCAGTAGGTCTGAATTTGAATCCACACCCTACCACTCTGTAACTACAGTCACGGAATCAAGTTCCAAATCATCTCTGAGTTCCAATTTCATCATTTATAAAGTAGGAATAATGAGAATACCCTTCAAATAGACTGGTTAGTGAGAGTCAAATGGAGTAACGTCTTTACGGGTACTAGTTTTGTGCCTCGCATAATTGGAGCTCAACAAGTGGTTTGCTTTTAACTATCTTTCAGTCTCTAGCACAAAGGAAGACCCAAAGGAGGCTGAAGGATGAGGACTTGGAAAACCAGCACAGCCAAGGTCTCCTGGAGCAGATGTACTTTCAGCAAAGTGGTTTAAACACATAGACACGTGATCTACAGTTTCATCGGGTTTATCTAGTTTCCAGTGCTGAGAGAAAGATGAACAGTACCTATTGACTGTGATGACCAGTCGCCCATTCCAGTAGCAGTTAATTCCAATTGATAAGGGGTCCAAAGGTTTACTTTTTAAAGTATTTTTTTTTTGTCTCCAAAACCTAACCGATTTGTGCTGGAGTCTAAACAATTCCGTAATTTAAAAAATTCCCTAGAAAGACGAGCTGAGACAGGGAACTCTAGTACAAGTGGAGGAATGTCTCCAGGAGAAACTTGTCAGGGCAATGAAGGATGCAGATTAATCAGGAAAATAACTAAGGCAGGATGTAACCTCAAAGGGGAGCCAGCCTCAGACTCATGGCACTGGGGAGCCATGGAGGATGAATTGCACCTTAGAAGTTGTTCTGCTCAGAGGGAAGCAGGCTGGGCTGTTACTCTTCTACCTGTCCTTGTCACCAGTATCACCCAGCTGACTCTCAAAGTGACTCCAGTCAGCCAAATGCAGTCCTCCCAAGGGAAAAAAAAACAGCTGAGAGCCACCAACCACAGCAGCTGAGCAGAACGGACCAGCTGGCAAAGGGGCTTTGGGTTAGGTACCAATAGCATCTGCTACAAGTGATGTGCTTTTGGGTGCAAAGTTTGGGTGCACAGTTTTAGAAGGCGATTTGCTATGATCGTTTTGTATAACATCCTTTCTCTTCCAGAAGAATATTTTCCACAAACTTACAAACTTGCCTAATTAATTCTTAAAAATAAAGAGGAAGAATGAGCAAGAAGAGCAATGAGAACTGATTAAGCACCTACCTAAAGGGGAAGGCAACTCCAAAATCCCACTGGCACTGTTTCTCTTCAAACTTGAGCATTATTAATCATTGAAAATTATAAACCAAAAGAAGCACTCAGTCCCAGCCCCCCATGCTCAGGGTAAGATCGTGTCTAATAAATACAAATGAATCAGCCTCATTGTAGTTAGTTGAGCAACTTTTATTGAATTTGCAATTTGGGAAATTCACTATGTAGCCATGAAGTGTACCCAAGAGAACCACTCAGAAAGGTAGTACAAAAAGAGAAAGGGGAGAATCCAGATGCCTTCTACACAGAGGCATAAATTTTGAAGTAAATAGCCATCTGAACTATGTTATTATTGTTTAACAATTTGCACAGAATGTATATTTTTATGGATTTGTGTTTCTTTAACAAGGATCCTGAGGGAAATTTGCAAATAAAGGTAGATGGGTCATTTGTGCAGATCAAATAAGCTCTTGCTAACATTCTCAGATCCTTAGGTAGTTGTTACTACATTATGAGTTTTATCTGGGTAATAAGGAAGAACTGAATATTCTGTTAACATTCTGGAACTCATTGGAGGTTTCTTTTATCCTAGATTAATAGTTGAGTATTGTGTGAGGTGGGAGATGTGTGTGTGTGTGTGTGTGTGTGTGAGTGAGTGTGTTCAGAATTAATGACAATATTTCCTTTTCATCTGCAGACTTTGAAGAGGAACTAATATACAAAAGATTTGTTTTCCATAGGTTTAATGATGTTTTGTAAAATGACTTGAAATAGTCATATGTTTCTCTAAACCTGGGAGATTATTATGGTCTTTGTCATTGAGACTCCAATATGAGGCTCCCCTCCAAAGGAAATAGGAAGTGAGAGAACAAGAATTTCCTCTTAATTAAATGATAAAAGCAACAGCTGTGTCTGTCTCCCTGTCCCACTCCTCAGCTCCCACCTGATAGCCCTGCTGAGATGCCAGCTTCTACCAGGTGACACTGTTAGCACTATCCATTCTTTCCTGTCCCTCCAACCTAGGGATGGTACCTGCTACCTTTGTTGTGCCTCACTGTGCCCTGGTGGCCCCATCAGCCTATACTGTCCCTGTACAACCAAATTCTTGCATTAACTTCCCTTTGGTCAGAACTCAGAGTGGTAGTTCTTTCCCTGGTTGGATCCTGATTTATCATGTATCAAACACTGGCATGTCAGGAGAAAAACCAGGCATGGCCTCTGCTCTCATGGAGCTTCTGGTTTGGTTGAGGAGACATTTCTCAATAGAAAAATGTACATATTGACAATTACACAGGTTTAATGTAGGTGAAGGATATGATACAGCAGGATAAAGAGCAAAGAAAACTGTAGAGAGGTCTAAGATTTCCAGGCATAGCTCCCTTTGGTCTGTCCTTAGTCACTGGAGACAGGATATACTTCATCTTCAGATTACCCACTGTTAAGATAAATGTAACCCGGGCCACATATATTGAGGAGTCTTTTATACTCACTGTCCGCAAGTAAAACCAGCCTGTTTAACCTGGTATCAGTGTATTATTGGGCCATTTTTGTGACTATAGTGAAATGCCTGAGGCAAACTAACTTTATGAAGAAAAGAGGTTTATTTGGATCACAGGTTTAGATCATGAAAGTCCAAATTGACATGATGCAGGTTCTGGTGAAGGACCTCTGACAGAAACAGCAGGAACATGTGTGAGGAAGAGCTTACATTACCAAACAGAAAGCTAGAAAGAGATTGTGTAGCCCAGGCTCAGGCTTTTAAAACAACTATCTTATGAGAACTAACAAGAGTAACCTGGAGACATACCTTAATTTATTTGGAGGCAGGATCCCATATCATCTAAAGACCTCACATTATTTTACACCTCTTAAAGGGTTTCATCTCCTCTCAACACTGCTAGCCAGGGAACCAAGCTTCAAAATCTCAGGGAAACCCCCAATCCATATTTAAGCCCTAGCCACCCAAACTGTGTTCAAACTATCAATCTGTATACCCCTAAACAATGTAGACAAGCTAATACAGATTGCTTCCAGGGGAATAATTATCTTTAACACATTGCAAAGTCCTAGCTACTCCATTTCGCGTGTGTGTGTGTGTGTGTGTGTGTTGGCTCTGATTAGAATGAGGTTTCATTTTAGTCTCATGACAAAACTTCAGGCACCCCAAGAGAGAAGCAGAGGAGCTGCTCTAGTATAGCTGGAAGGCAACCCTACCTCATGCAGCCTGTGAACTTACAGTAGATGCCAGAGAATCAGGGACACTCTCACTAATATGAGAACATTCTAGCCGAGGTCTGAAGAAGGCATGAGAAACTAAGTTGGCCCTAATGGGAAGGAAGAATCTGGTGCAAAGAACAGCATTTTGCAAGCAGATCCATTCCAGCAAATGGAATAACACACAGGAGCATAAATAAAAATTGGGCTGTGGAAGAGGCCAAAGCTAGATTCTAAAGAGATATTTTAAGGCAACCATATGGATCTGAGGAAATGACTGATTTCCATTTGATTCTGCTGATGCCTCTTTTACCCTAGAAATTTCCTTGATTCCAGAAGCATCACACTGTCTTGAGGATTCTCAATATCATTTGTAGGTCATTCTTTTTCATATGAAGACTCTTGACACTAACCGATTTAATAAAACAATTTCAAGGCGAGGAATTGAACAAGACTGGTTCCCAAACAACTTTATCTAAAATTGTTTTCTCTCCTGGAATTGATGGTGCTCTTCACTATTCAGCTTTCTTGATCTCTCCACCCTGTTCTCATTTGTATGTGCTCTAATCTGAGCCAGAATGTCCTTAACTGGTGGCAAAGATGTCCACCAGAAGCTCCGGTCTTATATCTTGCTACAACTCCAAGTAATAAAAAGGTCTGCTTTTCCAATCGGCCCATTAAAAACCCTGGCTAGATTTTCAGGGTCAGACTCCAGTCAAAGATCTATCTCCATACTGCTCACTGTGGCCTGAGGACACAACTTCTTGATTGACCTGATCATTTTGCAGCCCAAGATCTAATTGATGAGCTAGTTCCACCCAAATCACTCAGACTGCTACTTTCCCCTGAGGAAAAGTAAGAAGGGGGAAAAAAGTGCTATGAACTCTAGAAAGGCAAAAAGAATATATACCCACTACAACTTCCGCCCAACCACTAGATGTCAGAATTTCTCAAGACCATGTTCCAACCCCCCATCTCTCTGTATATGCTCTCCATACACAAGCTTGTTTAATCCTTTTCTGTGGATGACTACCACATTTATATCTTAAGCTCAGCTATTTTATCGAAGCCCCACAAACATGCGTCTCATTATACTTGACATCCTTTTTTAAAAAATTTCAAAGGTCCCTAAACTCAAGTCAAACTCTTTGATATCCACTGCCCACCCTTCAGTTTATTTCTCTTTCAGAATTTCCTACAGAAAACACCAAGCATTCTAAATGAAAACCAAATTTCCAGGCATCATAATGACATTTTCCTTCTCTGAGCATCTATCTATCCCAATTCAGCTCCATTGAATCTCTTAAATGTCTCTTGAAATTTTACCTACTATCTTCACCCATATCAGCCAGTCCCCACTATCGTCTATAACTACAAAACTCATTTGGATTTCCCTGAGTTGTTCTTTACAGTCTCTTCTTTCCTGCAACCTCTCTATACACTGCTCTCAGAGAAACCTTTTTTTTTTAAAAAAAAAAAAAAAGGATTATTTTGGTACTTACTTAATAATCCTTGTAACCAAGTAACAGAGTCCCAATCATGGCAGCTGAACCTCCAGCCAATCAGAAGCTGAAAGCTGCCCAAACCTGGCTATATAAAACCAATGCCAACTGCAGTCAATCAGGCGGTTTCTGTATATTATTTCCTTTCTCTGGTTATAAATTTCATCTGCACATGTGGTGGGGTGGGGCAATCTGAACCATCTTTAGTCTGGGATGTTGAACCCTTCTAGAACATTTTTTATTGCATAAGGAAACTTTGTTAAAACAGTGTAAATGGTCTGTCTTCATTTTAATAGACTAAATCACCATTTATATATGTATTCCTAAGTCACAATGTTCTTGCTACAGTTAGAATTTTATCTTTACCTATACAAATATTTAAATATCTAATTATCTGACATAGTAACTATCATGACTGAGCATTTTCAGACATAATACAGATTTCTCTGCCACATTGAGAAGATTAGAACCTAAACAAATTGTTTTATTTATTATTTATTTATTTAGGTACTGGGGATTGAACTCAGGGGCACTCAACCACTGAGCCACGTCCCCAGCTCTATTTTGTATTTTATTTAGAGACAGGGTCTCACTGAGTTGCTTAGTGACTCACTTTTGCTGAGGCTGGCTTTGAACTCGTGATCCTTCTGCCTCAGCCTCCCAGGTTGCTGGGATTACAGGTGTATGCCAATGAGCCTGGCTTAAACAAATTATTTTAAAAACTAATTAGTTGCTCAACTAAAAATCACATATGTACCTCTTAGTAGGGAGAAATTGGTTCACACACTAATTAATCCCTGTTGTAATCATGAGTTTCTGCACCTGTTCTTGAGAATGAATCCTTGCTTTTTTGCTTAACTCTATTAGCTTTTGCTTTTATCTCTGGTAATATAGATATCTGTGACTATGCCAAGACTTCCAAATAACTGTTCATAATCACTGCCCACTGGGAGAAGCTCTCTTTTACCCCACTGATTTCCTTTGAATCTCTGCTCTACCCCAGGACTCAAATGCATAAAAATTACTGATCCTTCTGAAGAAAGGGAGGGACTGCAAAAATGTAAGAGAAAGTACTTTTAAGTATCCTTGGCAAATGACCTTGCAAGGGTTTTATGGAAGGTGTGATGAGGGTGGGGAAGACCTGGGAAAATAAAAACACTGTATTGCTAAACCATGCATGTGTTCTTCAGCATTAAAATTACCCTTGCTGCTCATTCCTATATGTGCCACAAGTTTCATGATACAAGAGCATATCACTTGCCTTACATTTTCCTCTGTATTATAAACCCACAGAATTGCAGTAATATGAACTGGTTAACAACAAAATTCTTTCCAGTGCTTCATAAAGCCGTTGACTTTTTTTCATTTGAGATGTGTGAATAAGATGCACAAAAAACAAGAACAGATGATATTATTCAAGCCATTTGGTAAGAAATGTCTGACAAAAACAAGAAAATGCACTTATTGATTCCAATGCAGTAATTGGTTTGGTGGTTTTCAATATAATCTTTTCTACTTAAAAAAAAATCACCATGGAGCAAAATGTACTTAAATCTCTTATACCTCATTTTTAAATCAATATTCCAAAAAGATTAATCCTTTTCAGTTCTTTGGTTTAAAAATACCAGATTAGAGAGAAAAAAAAGGTGTTTTTATTTTTATCTAAGCATTTTTTTTTCATTTATCCATCTCTGGTTGCTCACCTCTTACACTGGAATTATTGGCATTTATAACACAATACAATTCACTTTATTAAACATCTTCTGGTTGCTTTGAGAAAAATACTGAGATGAGGAAAAAGAACTGAAGCTATCAGTGATATTACTGTTGAAGCTATCAGTGATATTACTGTTGAACTCCAGGTATGAAATGATTGTGGCATAGTTCAGAGTATTGACTATTGTGCTAGCCAATCTTCAAATTAGTCCCAATGATTTTTTCTTCCTGATTTTCACATTCTTGTTGTAGTACCCTTATACATTCATTATGGCTGACTTTGATAATCAATAAAACCCTACAAAAATGATCTCTCTTGGACCACTCATTTTGGGGTAGCCAGCTGCCATGTTGTGAGGATAGTCAAGCAGCACTGTGGAGAGTTCCATGTGGCAAGGAACCGAGAACTCCCACCAACAACCAGCACCAACTCTCCAGCCATGTGTGTGAGCCACATTGAAGTAGATCTTGCTCTAGTCAAGCTTTAAAATAACTGCAGTTTTGTCCAGTATCTAGATTACAATCTCCTGAGACACTGCTGGCCAGGATCATTCAACTAAGCTACCCCATGTTCTTGACCCAGAAAGTCTATGAGATATAAAACACTCTCTATTGTTTTAAGGCATTAAGGTTTAGGATATAGTGTTATGCAGTAAGATGTGGTTAATTTATTTGTAGAGGAATAGAGAAGAGAGTAGGTTTGAAAAATACCAGGGAGATAGACTAGATGAGACATGATAAGGGCCTGGATTTCTGATTGAGGTCTAAGGAAGGCAGTACTGAGAACACCACCCAGATTTCTGGCTTGTGCAATTGGATATATTTCATCATGTAGTGAGTGGGAAGATGCCTGAAAACTAAGCAGATAAACAAGTTCAAATGAGAAATCTGAGCTAGTGATATCCACTGGGAGTTCTGGCTTAATGTTAGCATTTTGGGTCATAGGAAGAAATGATTTCTAGGAGACCAAGATGAGTATTCTACCTCAAGAGCTTAAGTCTGAAGATTTCCATAATATAGAAACCAAAATAGCATAGCTGGCCCATGAGAGCAAGGGGAAAAAATGATCAGAGGAATTGTGAATGGAAAAAGATGTTTGTTAGCAATGAGAAGTCAAAGAGGCACCTGCCTTAAAGGTGTGCATGCATCACTAAGATGAATTGTAGACAAAGGTGTTGCATTGCATGATTCCAAGGGAGACTGTTCATATAGTATTCTGTTAACAGGGCCTCCTGAAATTTCACAGCACATTGGTCAAAAAACCAAACCAAACCAAACCAAACAAAAAATCATCCTTTCTCCTCATGGGAAAATGTCAACCAGTTTCAACCCCTTTTCTTAATAATCTTTCAGTTCTTAGGTACAGGTGTTGGGAGGAATATAGTATTGGTAAAATCTCAAGGAGTCTAAAAATCTTGTAGTTCCATTGGGAATTTTGGCTAATGGAAATTCTTCCCTGTCATTTCCCTTTTAACACATGGAATCTTGTGACTTGCTATTTGTCCATAAGTATGGAAAAATCTCCACCTCCCTAAGACACTTCAGAATCACCTAAAAAACAAATTGACATTGCTTCTGAGTAGTATCCAGGAACTGGTCTTCACCTTGGTTGCACATTAATACCCAGGGATGCTTTTATGAAAATCTGTTACCTTGATACCACTCTTAGGATCTGATTTAGTTGACCAGAGGTTGGAAGGAGAGGTTGAGAACATTTTAATTGTTGTTACAAAGCTCTCCGGGTGGTTCTAATTGTAGCTGGACTGAGAACCCCAGACCTAGGAAAGTTATGGGAACACAAAGTTACTATCAAGAAGTTGTGTTTAGTAAATGAGGAATATCTTTATCATTGGGCTTTAACATTGCTCTACCAAAAAGAACAAGAAGGTAAGTCTTGGACATTGGACTATTTAACCTACCCAGTTGGCTTCTGCCACCCCTCTACATTGACATTTTTCCAAGCTCTGTACAACTTCCACATCACCAAGTCCATTAGCTCACTGACCCAAACTTTTTTTATATATCTTATTTCATTTATTCATTTTTATGTGGTGCTGAGGATCGAACCCAGTGCCTCACATGTACAAGGCAAATGCTCTGCCAATGAGCCACAACCCCAATCCCTGACCCCAACTTTGTACATGAGAATTCTCTAAAAAGATTTCAAAATCTGGATACCAATCCATACCCACCTACAATCAAATCAGAATTTTTATGTATGGTGCCTAAATATCTGCATGTTTTTGTCATCCTGAAGATACCAGATGATTGATGAACAGTGAGTTTTGAGTGGAAGTGATGTTTTCCACTTCCAAAATGGATTAATTGCAGAAATGAAACTCTGAGCTCTTATCTCTACTGTCAGCCTAGGAGATGAGGAACAGAATTCAGAGCTGCTCATCCATGGATACAGACATAGTCCATTAAAAGCAATTGAGATTTTAGGATGCTGACTACCCTCACTAATATTTCATAGGTTTGTGATAAGGAATTAATGGAATAATATGCACTAGGCAATTGCTATCTGTCACACCAGAAAGTACGAAATGCATATATTTTCATATTTCAAGTAAGCATCGTTGGACCTTGTCCAAAGTTTAGCATTCATGTAGCTTTTGCGATTTGACTTTCAAGTCTATAATAGACTGATACAAATTACCTTTAGATGTATCTCCTCTGATATTTAGTTATACATTAAGATTATTGATCATCAAGCTTGAAAATCATATTTTCAGTTCATGATAATTGATATATGCATGAATCTCTAAGAACTTAACATTACTAAACTAACAAAAGTAAACTCAAAATGGCTAAAAATATACCTGGTCTTCTTTCTATAAATAAATGCATGCAAATGATTAACTTAGCTCTTCCAAATGCAGTTGAGGGAAATTGTAACTGTTTATAAATATTGAGGATGTATTTAGTCTTAACTTATAATAAATCTAAAGCATATGGGCATAAATTAAAAAGTCAAAAGAAATAATATTCTGAAATTATATTGGTTTCTTCCTTTCTTTCATTGTCATTTTTTTTAAACATGCTGTACCTATAAATAGGTACCTGTATAAATTATGACTAAATCTATTTTTACTGCTACACAGAAAATCTTTTGCTGAATATGTGGCATCTTAATCTCCGGTGTCTTATATACTAAAGGATGATAGATTTGGCAACAAAAATAGATGGTTACTTTCCATTAAAAACCAAGTCTATAATTCATAACTGGACTTAGGTTTTGCTCCCAGACCAATGGTGCATTTAGCTTCCAAAAGAGCTAAAATGAATCTTCCAATTTTATAACTTCCAGAGTCAGAGTTTCCTCCATTTTACAAGGTAGATATCAATATTCATATTGTTTTCCTTGTGTTCTCAAAAAAACAGCTCAAGTGAGTTGACAAATAAGTGAGATTTGATTAATTTCACTAATCTCTTGATGGCAGTGGTTTGTTTATTTGGTTATATAAATTTTTGATAATTGCATCACTTATTTAATTTTTAAATACCTAAAATTTTGTCTTGTGAAAGTAGCACATCATGTAGCAAAAATGCAAGCCAAGCCAAGCAAAACAAAACAAAACCCTGAAAATTAAAAAGAAAAAAAAATCATCCATCATTCCAATCCTTGAGGAAACCACTATTAGCCATTGAAAGACTTTACCCCAGTCCTTAATTGCAAACATTTGCAATTAAGGTATAATGCAAATACAAAATTACACATACAAATATACTATAAATCATACATGTAAATTATGTATGATATATACAAATTATATATGGATATTTTTAGTTTCTGATTTGAAATGCAACCTATGTGCTTCCTTACAAGCAATTTTGAAAATAAAAAAATCATTAAAAATATAGCCCAGGGGAAATAATTCAGAAATAATCATTTTCAGAAATTAGTGATTCCACTATAAGTAATCATTACTTGGCTACTATAGAGTTCACTCAAAAGGTACATTCTGGCCAGGTGTGGTAATCCCAGCAGCTGGGGAGGCTGAGGCAGGAGGATCACAAGTTCAAAGCCAGCCTCAGAAAAAATGGAGGCGTACTAAATAACTCAGTGAGATCCTGTCTCTAAATAAAATACAAAATAGGGCTGGAGGTATGGCTCAGTAGTCGAGCGCCTCTGAGTTCAATCCCAGTAACCCCTGTGCCCTCCCCACCCCCGCCGCCAAAAAAAAGGTACATTCTGTAGAATAGTCCTTAACAATTTCCAGAGTGCCAAATATTTATTCAGTTCTGCGTTGGAGCACCTACATTCATCAAGCATTGACAATATGGGGCAACCACTATGTATTACAGCCTGATGTTATAAAATTCAGCCTGTTCTCTCCGAGAGCAAGAAGCACTGGGAGGATGCAGACTAGAAAACCACTTCAATGCAGAGTCATTAATGCCAGGAGTTGAGATAAGCTCAGGATGCAGTGGAAACATATGAGACAAACCTACCCTGGTGAGGGAGACAGATCCAGGGGGAAGGAAAGCATATGGGACTATACGGTAAGGCTTATCTCTCAGGGATGGGTGCAGCCAAGTCAGAGAAGGAGAGAGCCACCACAGACCAAATGCAGTCCAGAATCACAGGTAATTCCAAGTGGCTGGTGGAAAAAATAATAACAAGAGATGAAGAGGAAGACAATGGATCAGGCTTTGCATTTCATAATAAGGGGGCTGAATTTTATGTAGAGTGCAATGAGACAATTAAGCAGCAAAGTGACATAATCAGGTATGCACTTAAGAAAGCAGTCTGGCTGCAAGAAGCAAAGGATGTAACAAGAAAGCCAGAGAGAAGAGTAAGCTCTAACCATCATCCAGATCAGAAATGGAGAAGCCTAAACAAAGGCCATGGAAGCACGATGAAGAGCAATGCTGTGAAGGAGGCTTAGAGCATCATTGTCCCCCTGCATGCCACCTGGGGACCAACCTTAGATGGTGATTATGTTTGCCAAATTATTAGTGAGATCACATCTCAAGACTTGCCTTGATCATCTCCTTTCAGTCTTATGATATAAGGTTAAACAAGATTAAAAAAATGTATTTTAGATCCTCCTCCATAGGAATCAATAGAAGAGACCTGGGTGAGACTCTGGCACTCTTAATTCAAGTCAGGGAACAGGGACCTATGCTATCTCATATACTGGAGAACAGATTGCTCAGGGTGATCACCTCAAAAACCCTTCCTTGGACAATTTGACCATTGCAAAATAATGAGGCAAATATTCCTTTAACCCGGGATCATTTATCAGAGCTACAAATTGAAGGGAGAATAAATCTACTGTGAGCAATGTACTTACTAAATCATAGTCATTCATATTACGTCAGTGAGACAGTTACACAGATAGAAACCCATTTGCTAGGTAAACAAATATATTGGATAGGAGATTAGGACTTTACAAATGCCAGGGACCCTGAGGCTCAATGTTAATGCTTTTCTTTTTCTATTTGGGTTGCTAAGGTGGTTTAATCAAGATGACTGACAGAGGAAGCTATCTGAACTTTTCAGCACAGCACTTAAAACGGTCTATAATCCATAATTGAGCTTCTGAATACTTGTTTTTTAACACAGCTTTCTAAAACTGATTTGAATTGCCTCATGAGGGGATCAAGAGTTTGCTGACACTGGAAGTATTAAAAAAAAAAAAAAGGAACGCTAAAAAAACCACTAAATGAGAGGCTTTAGGCAGAAATCATACTCAGATTAAAATACTGGTTTACAGCTTCAAGGGTTTTTCTCCTTTTTTTCTATTGCAGCTATCTGAAGATATGCTTATGTATTACTTTTCTCCCTGCTATTCAGCAACATATAAACAAATTGAACTAAGTTAATATGAGATTTCAGATACAGAGTCAGAAAACCTGATACCTAAAATTCCTGTTACACACATTTTGAGGTTGCATATAGCTTCACTAGGTTAGATATTCTTAAAGAGGAATGATTTAAACATTTTATTCATTCACCCTTCATTAAGAGTCAAATTTATATTGCTGGATATGCAAAAAAAAATGAATCACGTGCTGTTGAAACTGGTATCACATTTCAAACTGAATATAGGTGTCTCCTCTCATTGTTAAGAATTTGAAAGGAAAATAAAGTTGATGAACATAACCTATAATAGTACATTAAGCAAATAAAGTGTTCTTTCTTTTTAATTTATTTGTTTATTCTAATTTGTTATACATGGCAGAGAATTCATTTCAATTCATAGCACACATGTAGAGCACATTTTTTCATGTCTCTGGTTGTACACAAAGTAGAGTCACATCATTCGTATCTTCATACATGTAATTAGGGTAATGGTCCATCTCATTCCATTGTCTTTCCCACCCCAATGTCCCCTCTCTTCCCTGGAGTGCCTCCATTCCTTCCATGCTCCCCCATCCCACTCCCATTATGGATCAGCATCCACATATCAGAGAAAACATTTGGCCTTTGGTTTGGGGGATTGGCTTACTTCACTTAGCATTATATTCTCCAACTCAATCCCTTTACCTGCAAATGCCATGATTTTATTCTCTTTTAATGCTGAGTGATATTCCATTATGTATATATACCATGGTTCCTTTATCCATTCATCTATTGAAGGGTATCTAGGTTGGTTCCACAGTTTAGCTATTGTGAATTGTGCTGCTATAAACATTGATGTGGTTTCACTGCAGTATGCTGTTTTAAAATCCTTTGGGTATAAACTGAGGAGTGGGATAGCTGGGTCAAATGGTAGTTCCATTCCAAGTTTTCCAAGGAATCTCCATACTGCTTTCCATAGTGGTTGTACCAATTTGCAGTCCCACCAAAATGTATGAGTGTGCCTATTTTCCCCAACATCCTCATTTTCTTTCAGAGGACGAGAAATTGTGAAGATCTCTGGAACGTAGAAAACAATCATGTGGGGTTGAGGATGTAGCTTAATGGTAGAGTGCTTTCCTAGCAGGTGTGAGGCCCTGGGTTTCATCCCCAGTGCCATAAAAATTTTAAAAATAACATAATGAAAGAAAGAAAACAATTGTGTGTAGAGAGGATAACAACTCAAAAATATGTATAGGAGAAAATGATTCTTTCAGATGTAAGAAATATTAAGAAAAACTCCAAGAAAGGGAGATGCCCAGAGAAATATGATGGAGGGGGAGACACCAGAATTGTATGATAGTGAGAGACACTTGCTTCCACCAATGTAATTTTGGGAAATCTTTAAAAAAGTGAGATATGAGCTAGCTCCATAATTCTTCAAATTTTTTAGTATACTCTCTGCATCCTGAACTTACTGAAGGGTGAAGCCACATGTCCCTTGAGAATGTGGAAGGAAGAAATGAGTGATTCAGGTTATTGTGATAATGACTCCATAGCAAGAAAAAAAAAATTCTGTAACTTGGAGCCTTTGAGGAAGACAGACCTTCAAAAACTCATCTAAATTTCTTTTGGAGTCTGTGTAATACCTCAGAGAACACTAAGATTCTAAGAAACTCCAGGGCAAATGTCTGAGAGATGGAATTAACTTTTGCTTGAGAAACTAGACAAAGTGGGAGAAAATTGTAACTAGATGGATTTGAGAAAGTCCAGAGCTGGAAACCTAAATGGTCCTCCTCACCATTTGTAGAGGGGACTGAGATTTCCCAGCTCCCGAATGAGGGTTCCTATTTTTCTGAGGGACTATAATTTCCCTATAACTTGTAGAGATGAGAGCGGCCAAACAGTGTTTGGTGAAAATGGAATTAGGGAATTTGACTGATGAGTGGGCACAGAGAAACTGATTAGACAAGAGAAGTTTGAAGTTTAAAATGATTCCAAAATGGAAAATTTAGCTTGTGGGAGATGGCTAAAATCATTTCATTCTGAATGAGAATGTAATTTCTAACAATCAATTTTCAAGCAATCCAAGATTTAAATTTTCGTATTTCAGACTCAGAATTAAAATGAGCAAAATGACGCAGAAGAGTTTAAGATCACTCTCTCCTCACTTTTCTGTATAGCTGGCTTCTTCCCATCATCCAGGTTTTGATTTTAAGATCACATCCTCAAATTTCTCTACTACTTAGCAATTGGGGCTTAGATAGTGCATTGAAATGCAACACATATGTGTTTTAAAGTCAAGAATTAGAAAATTATGGACCCAAATACTGTTTATGGAAATATGCATCTGTACTGGATGCTGTCAGAGCCACCAGGGACTGCCAAATTCCTGTTAGCACTCTCTTTGGATCCTTCTCCATGACAGTCTCTGTTTGAGAGCTTTCTCGGAGTGCAGGAACTTTCTCCAGTCAGCAGGGAAAGCTAGACGTGTCTATGAGCTGACACTGCTAGAAGCAGACCTCCATGAACATCAAATGGAAAATGCTGGATGAATCCTCCAACTCCTTATCTTTTAGGTGCGACAACACTGAGAAGTATGTCCTACAAATTCTCCTCACACTCCCCATTGCTCAGTTGCCCACAGCAGTGAGTGTGCTCATTAGCACACCTCTTTCTTGATTTTTCTCTTTTCCCAGTCTTTCTTCCCCACTCTCCTTTCTACACCCCCTGGAATCTCCTCCCACATAAACAACTTGAACTTCTATCCTTACCTAGGGAGACCCAAACTCAAACAGCATTTTTTTCCACAAAGGAAAATTAACCAGATGTAAAAAAAAAAAAAGCAGAGAAAGATTAATTGGAACTAACAATGCCTGGTGATTGAGCAGCAAGAATAGCTGTAACAAAAACTATCTATGACAACACTAGGTTTGCACTGATGAAACTGAGTTCTCTTCAAGCCTTGTAAGAAATCCATACAGTCCACAGACATCAGGACAGTGTACAGCAGTGGTACACAAGGTCCAGTGGCATACTATGAAATATTTAGTGGAAGTTACTGATCTAAATAAATCCTAATGTTCTGCTCATCAGCTATATAAATATCAAATTTGCTAATAGTGAATTTCTAATACGGCAACTTACTAGTGTGTGTACTTGTTTATATATTTTAAAAGGAAATGCTATCTTAAGGAATAACATTTTCTTATTATACAGAAAAAGCTCTCAGTGTTTTTATCAGTTTGAACCCATAAGACTCCTAAAAGTCTTGTGGATGCTGGACTGCATTCTTTTCCTGCACTAAATAGAGGTCACAGATGTTGGGTAAAACCCTAACCACCACAAGCAAATGCCCACTGTTTTCTTGGCAGCCTGATCTTTGAACCAAAAATAATTTAAACAATAAGTTTCCAGTTCTTAAAAGAGCAAACATGCCTTTAGGGGAAACAGAAAAAGAAAAATACACAATAGTCTTACCGACCTTGGGTTTGGTATTTACTCTTCTCTTTCTTGGGTTAAAGCTGCTGACTACAAACTGAGCTCCTGCCAGGTTCTTACCATATTCCTTTAACAGTAATTTTTCAGGAAGTTCTGGAAGAGATAAGAAAATAGAATCTGAGAGGAAATCAGCTCTGCTTGTGTTGTTGAGTGATTCCACTACATTTACTGGGAACTTGGATGTTCAATCATGTACCATTGGTACCAAACTTCCTTTGGGTAGGTTTTATTATTTTCTTCTACCCCAAAATCTATTTTCTAATGGTCCATAAATATTGGAAAATTTGTCTTCTCCAACTAAACTGTAGAGAAATTGAGAGACAAGGAACTTATCTCCTTTTTTCTCAGGACCGTGAAGGTCAAAAAGCCAGAGTATGAACACCCAGTTCTCTTGCCAAGGCCAAGAAGGAAAGAAAGACTGACAGAGGACTCCCATTCAAGAGACTCTGGTTCTGATTCTACAAATACTATCCTTCCTTGATTTCCTACTTTCTCCATAAAGCCATTCCCAAGATTTCCAATTCTCCACTAACGACTTTGCCACCCTTGTATTTCGTCTGTTTGCTCACTGTTGCATGGTAGGGGGTCTTCCTTAGTAAGTTTCTTAAAAATCAGACACTTGTATCTTCTACTATTTCCTCTGTAGTATGTGGTACAATTCTGAGTACTTAGATGCTTCTACCTAATGTACTAGGTACATTAATAAGCTTTTCTACAACACCTGTTTCAGCACCTTGCTCATAGACTGAAATAAAAAGGCTTTTGCACACACTGCCCCTTGGACTTGACCACTGGCAGCATGAGCTGGTGCCTGGTCAGAGATTGGGAACTTCTGGCAAAGAGTTGCTCTGCATCTCTTTGCCAGAGGGTTTTCTTCCAGGCAGCAGAAAGGCTCTGTGACCTCAGACACAGTACATTAGATGGTTTGGGAAATTAAGTGCAGTAAACATTTAGTTGGTGATCCTCAGGAAATGAACCTAGCTGCCTCTCCTTTCTGTAGGTCAACTCTGGTGTTCTACGTGGTCTTCCAGAATTTCCCAATAGAACTGAGGGCCAGTTACCTACAGTGGTAACTCACTTGATTGTGTACTCCTTGTGGCTACCTCCTTTCCTGTCTCACTTCCACACTTTTCCTACAACATTTCCTGGGGTCACTTACCAAATAAGTTGCTTATGTCTGGATTTTTGTCTCAGAGTCAACTTTTAAGGGAACTTGAACTAAGATAACTTTCGATGAAATACTTAGGGAATGAAAGAAAAGATGATTTTTCAACATTCCCATCACAGGCAGAGAGGCCAGGCCAAGGATAGGGTTGGCCTTCTTAAGATTATGAGATAGAGGGATCAACTCCTACATCCTGTGCTGTGCCTCCATAGCAGAAACACCCGTAAGGGCGAGCTGTATGGGAACAAGTTTAAATTGCATTGCATCCTTGGGGGAAGCTATGAATTTCACTGCACTCAGGCCTAGAAAAAGCAGGTCAGACAACACAGCTGCCTACAACCAGACCCCCATTTATCTTCATTTCCATTAATCCAGAAAAAGAAGAAGAGACCAGAAAAAAATAATAATAGCTATAGATTTTTTTCTAACTTGGGTGAGCAACATTTACTTTGAACTATGAAATCAGAGAAATGTCCTGTTTTTGTGTCTTAAATTTTGAAAGAAATTCCACCTGATTAAAGAGTTCCTCAGGAATGAAACAGACAAAAGCCATACAAACACTTAGAGGACGATGGGAAAAACCAGTTAAACCCTCTGTTTAACAGTTGTGCTTGAGCATTTCTGGCGGTTGATTGCACAATTTCAGTTCTTGAAGATTTAATGCTTTATTCCCTTGGTTGCTGGAGGAATACAATTGCTCAATGAAATGTGAAGAGATTTGACAAGGACTGTTTTCGTGGTTGTGTGCCAAATTCTTGCTTTAACTTGCTTGCTTAATCAAGTGTCTACTTGTGATCTCTTTGGGAGTTTCTGAACTTCATTAGCTCTTTCCTTAAAGAAAAGTTAATGTACTCAGGAAGGAAGGTTTATTCATCAAAGTTCAGTGAACATTAGCACTTTCTAATAAGTAGTTCCAAGCCCCAGTTTCTAAACAACTAACCAGTTCAGCAAAAACCTGGTCCACAAGAAATTGACCTGTTTTCAGAAGAAGCTCTGGAACCCCACTGCAAGATATAATCTCTCCTAGAACAGTGTTGATTTTTCATTATAGCCAAAATGATTTGCTATAGCAGAACAACAATTAGAGCAAATGATAGCCATCTCTTCATTGGGGGAAATCCAGCAGAGAGCTCTGCCATAATTTTAATTTGAGATCTGCCTGGTATTCTGATGAAAACCATCTTAATGAACATGCAAATTACTCATTGTCTTTTATTATAAAAATTTGCACGAATATCCTGCTCATAATTCATAATCAGAAGATGAGTCTTTCCTGCAATGAACTTGAATAAAACACTTTGGTCTTCTCGGAAAGATAGCATGCTAGATGGAAAAGGAGCTTACAAGATTCTTCAGTTTACAGATGAAGGATGTCTTCCTACTGTAAATTACTGTGGAAGATACAATAACAGCCCCTCCCCAAAGCTGTCCAGATTTCAACCCTGGAAATGGTGTACACATTACCTTGTAAAGCAAAAGGGATCTTTGTAAATGTGATTAAGGATCTTGAATTATAGAGATGACCCTGAATAATCTGGGTTAATGTAGCCTAACTCAATCACAAGGACCAGAAAATCGACAAAACTTTCTCAGCTGTGAGCAGAAGAAAATGCCACCATGGAAGAAGGATCAGAGGCGTGCATTTTTGCTGGCTTTGAAAATGGAGGAAGGGGCCACATGCCAAGAAATATGGGTGACTTCTACAGCTGGAAAAGACAAGGAAACCAATTTTCTCTAGACTGTTCAGAAAAGATGTTGGCCCTGACACCTTGCTTTTTATCCCTATAAAATTGTATCAGACTCTGACCTTTAGAACTGTAGGATAATAAGATTATGTCATTTTAAGCCTCTAAAATTGTGTTAATTTGTTACAGCAGCAATAGAATACTAGCACAGCTATGAAAAGCTGTAAAGTATTTCCTGAAAAGATTAACATGATAAAGAAGAAAAGTACTATGGCAAAGTTCATTTCTTCTCCCAAATGTCTAGATGTTTTTCTTTTCATTACCATCATCCAAAATTAACAGGGATTATTTTATTTCCTGTGACTTTCCAGTCTGTTTTGGAAAGGAGTAAAATATTTATTACGTACAATGAACCTCAGATTCCCTTTAGCCCTAAATGCTCAGTTGAATTCTCTAACCCCTTCTGTCATCCACAATCATATATTAGTGTATATTCTTATGATCTACTTAAAAATATTATATGCAAATGCATAATAGGCTTATGAATTATTTTGTCTGAACTTTCTATAATTTTTAAATATAATGTCATAGAATGAAAGATCACTTGACATGAGCTAAGAAACAGAGGACACAAAGCCACCACCAACAAAGATGAATCCAAAGAAAGAAATAGCAACAATAAAACCCTGGCTTCTTCCTGTCTTCCCACAACACTTCTTCTGTCCTTGCCTTCCATGTGTGATGAATATTTAACTTTTCTCCAAAACAGAATGGAAGGTTACGAGGTGTAAAAGAGTCCCCGTTAATTTTGGATAATAGAAGAGGAAAGAAAAGAAGAAGAATGAAAAACATACTTCTAGACATTTTTCAAGAGAACTGAACTTTGCCATAGTAATTTTTTTTTTCCTTTTCCAACCAGAAGCTAAATGACTGGGGAGTCTGAGAAATGTCAATTGCAACATAAGCCCTCTGCAAGGCAGAGGGGCACAGGCAGGGGCAGCGTGGAGATTGGAGCTGAAAGTAAACAGGAAATGACTGGCACCTGCTTCGTAGAGTACATTCTGCATTTACAATGAAGTCATGTTAAAAACCTTAAAATCTTCATTTCTCCAGGACGATTATATCTTTTTGTTTTGTTGTTTAGATAAGGTACACTCAACCAGTATATTTTTACTTAATTCAAAATATCAAAATATTATCATTTCAACATGTAATCACTATAAAAATTAATAAATTTTTTGTTTTTTATTAAATCCAATCATTGAAATCTGACATGTATTTTATGCTTATACCATGTCTCAGTTCAGATACTAAAATTTATCAGAAATCAGAAATATACGATCTATATTTTAGATTTCTTAAAATTTACAGTTGTTAAGGAAGATTCACATACTGAAGTTGTTCTAGGAACATATAAAAATAATATTCAATAATCGAATCAAGTATCGGTTTTTAAAACTTTTTAGTTAAATTAAAATTTTAGTTTCTCAGTCACAGCAGCCACTGAGGCTTATAGCCACTATATTGAAAGTACTATACAGTATCAGAGACCACAACTGTAGAACATGTGAGTTTTTTCACCTTTGTAACTTTTTCATGCTAATTTTCCATATGACCTGTTTTCTCTTCATCATGATTAGTCAGAAGCCTTACAATTAAAAACAAACAAACAAACTGTGTTCTTATCTTTGGTATAAATATAAGGAAGAAAGTGAGAAAAGAATAGAAGCCCCATGAATGAATGGAGGGTGTTGGTGTGAACTTCAGAGGAAGTCAACATAACTCTTCAAGCTCTATTGGACAGAAAGAATGGAGACCTCAGACAGCAAAATGAATCTGTTCTCACACACTTTCAGACAGGACTCTATATGATAAAAATTTGATTCAAACTGGCTTTGACAATGAAAGTTCTCTTGGCTCACGTAGCTAAAAAGTCTACATGCTTTATAACAAGAAGCTCAGGCATAACAAAACCAGGGGTTTAAACAATACCATTAAGAATTCATTTTTCTGATTTTCCCAGCATCATTGTTCCCTGTGCTGCTTTAAATCTCAGAGTTTCTCCAAAAGTGGAAAGATGGCCATCAGGCTATACCAGACTGATGTCTTATACTGAATGTCTCCATCAGAAAAAATGCCCTTTATAAAGGCCCCTGTCAAAGTCCTAGGACTGATACTCACTGACCTTTTTTTGGTCATGTCTCAGTCTCTTTTGCATTACAACAATGAAGTGCCTGATGCAGGATACTCTATAAAGTATACTCTATAATGCCCCATGCTTCTACCAAAGGAGTCATATCTCATGACGATCTTTGTGCTGACAGATTTCTGAGGCAATGCAGGGCATCACGTGGAAGAAGGCACAGAGCATGTGCATATGTGATCTCTCTTCCTCTTGTTATAAAAGCCACCAGAATTCAATCATGAAAGCTCCACCCTGATTACCTCCTCTAATCCTAATCACTTCCCAAGATCCCTGCCTCTGAATACCGTGGTCAGGTTAAGTCTTCACTCTTTGAATATCTCACAGAGGGGATTAAATTCCAACACTTGAGCCCTTGAGGGACACAGTAAACCATATCCAAACTACACAATCATTCCTCCACTCATCTCCTGGCCTGACCCATTCCCCAGCCTCGGAGATGGAGAGGTTGGCTCTGTCCACTTCAATGGCTGTCCATTCCAATCACATGAACTAGATGAGGGAGACTGGCTCTCCAGCAAAAACCAGGACAGGATAGTACAGCTGGCGGCTGAGGAAATGGATGCTGGGCAGGAAAGATCCATCACGTGGCAAACTGAGACTCAGCCATGGGAGGCTGGTTTGTTCCCCACAAATGGTTATGTTAATTTATAATTTATGTATTTCATGAGGGGAAAAAAATGTATCCTCTGCCAAGTGTCCCATCTTCTTTCCCCATGAGCTATGTGGAAGTTCATATCTTTTAAAAAAAACCCTCCAACCTTGGGAAGTTGTTTAACCTCACTGGGCTTCAGATTTTTCATCTGCAAAATGAAAATAACAGCATGACCAACCTCATACATTTATCATAAAGATTAAATAAGTTAATATTTGTGAAATGCTTTCCATAGAGTCTGGCAGATGACAAGTGCTAAAAAAATCACCAAATAAATATGCAAAAAAAAAATGGGTGGTATTATATATTTTTTCTTAAGAAGGTTCATTGACTTCTCAAATGATTTCACATGCTTCTTCCTGTCAGGGTAGCCTCCAGAGAGATGAGAAACTACTGAAAACATGTATTGAATGGATAAATCTCATTTTCAAAGTAAAAGATGTGTATGCTTTTTTTCAGAGACACACTTATGCCCTTAAATATGGTTTGCCTGTGCTGTGAGCATGCGTCAGAATGTAATTAAATTAACACCAATGCAGCCTCCTGTCAAGAAAGCTTTGGCTAATTTAATGGCATCAGGAAACAATTTGGGTATTATGACCATCATGAGGAATTACCTCCACCTCGAGTCCATCTCATTGTCACAATATTTGGCTTAATCAAGTTATCCAGGACAATAATTATAACCAGTGAGGTTTATCTGGGGAGTGCCTCCTTCAAGGTGAAGGTTACATCTTCAGGTGCCTCTGTTGGAGAAGGCAGAATTTAGTTCTCATTCAGGGTACAAAGACTCCCAGGTATCTAGGGAGACAGAATGGGAATTGCCTACTCCTCTGATATATGGTGGGAAGCTGAGTCCCAGAATCCTTTTTTGGCTGGATACAATCACTAAAAGGAAAGAGCCATCTAGGAAAGGTGATTGAAAGCACAACATGCTCTGCCTTCCCAAAAGGACTAGTCTCAAATTACAAGCCTACAGTCACTTCTCTGATTAGTCCTTGCCCCCCAGTAGGTCCTTCTCTGTTACAGAGGCATTTGTTACTTGGAGGGAAACGCATTGACCTCAGCCCCACCACCAGGTTCACACAGATAATATACTAAGTTACTCAGCTGGGGGCTGGGGATGCTCCCCATTCCTCTCCTCTCCCCATACCCACACTCTTGCCCAATAATGTTGCACTTTCTCCACCAGGAATCTTGCTTTGGCCCCATGTGGTTTGCCCTGAACAGTGGCATATGGCAAAAGTGGCAATGTGCCAGTTCTGAGCCAAAACTTAGGAGGCCTCACCTATTTCTGCTTGCTCCTCTGCTACACCATTCTTTTCTTTCAAAAGAATGAAAAGATATCCTGAACAAACCACCTTGGCCATTTGCAAACCTGTGAACATGATATTAAATGTTTATTATTACATGCCTTGAGATTTGGGGTGGATTGTTATGCAGTGTCATGGTGGAAACCTCTCCAAGCCATCAGCTAGGAGAGAAGAAGGCATCTGGTCACAGCAGGTAAAGTTTCCTGCTGTCAGAGAAGGCAGCGTTTGCAGGAATTTCATTGTACCCATTCCCTATCCTTCTTCCTTTATTTATGTAATTATAGATATAAAAAGCAAAATACTTAAGTTCCTAGAATTTTTTGCAGTGAGGGGTCATCTAGTCAATGATATAGAAGCATAGTTTTTCAGGGGTACTCCCAAGAAAACTTCCACTGTCTTGATTAAAAAAAAAGTGACATCTATTGCTTCCCTTTTCCCTTATTGTTTTGAAGGCAAATGTGACACCTGAACCTTATGCAGCCAATCTATACCCAGGAGGCAAGCAGCATGAGGCTGAAAAGCTGGCAGCATAAGGAGGGAAGGGTGGGAAGATAGAAAAAGACTGAGTCTTTAATGATGTCACCCTGTAGTCACAATGCCTACTGACAAGTCTTCTTTTTATTTGGGATTCAATCGGTACATAATTTGGGATAGCCTGCTAAGAAGGGTGTTGTGATATTGAATATTAAATGAATTCCTACCTAATATGACTATTTTATGTTTTGGTTTGGGTCTCAACACAGGCTGTTTCCATCAGAAAGACATAGTTTTCCCATTAGATATCAGAGGAAGTGAAACAGGAGAAAATTCTGTAAGTTTCATAGCCTACTGGGAGTTGCCAGGGGAAGGGAGAGACATGGAAACAGCAGTCTTGTCCTCAACCATCAAATCACCAGATAGAAGTTCCCTAGGAATGGAGATGAGGGATGCTTGGATTACCTCTTCTGTGTCTTGATCTATTAAAATCTAATACATCCACCATTCTTGGCTTCATCCACCAAATCTTCTCAAAATCCTGCCTCAATGAAGTGCTACATTTTTCAGAGCTGTCTAGGTGTGTGCCCCTCAACAACACATCATCACAGGCAACACTGCATGAGTCCAGCTGTGCAAGGTCTTTGCAGGAACAGCATCTTCACTGTCCTGCAGAATCTCCTACAGAACTTAGCAAGTGCTCAGCTTGCAGTGGGCCTTTAGTAACTAGGCGTAACAATAAAATGAACTTGGACTTTGCTTTATGAGCTGCCTAACACCACACCCAGACCTGCAGGTGTGTCTGGAATCCTAATTAGGGGTTGGTAACAACAACAACAAAAAATAGCTCCATTGAGAATAACTTCTGCTGCAGCTGAAGGAAATTGAGAGGACAAGAGAGAGGAGAAAGAAAGAACAATTCAAAGTCACCTTCAAAGACACCAGAGTCTCTGTATAATTTATTCCCTCTTGGGAGCATTTCTATCAGAAGTTCTGATGAAAAAGAAGTCAGCAATCTGGCAGGGTTTTGCATTTTTTACCCTATTCCTTTAAATACATGCTGGATTGTTTAGACGTTTCTGTTTCTACTTTAGTTCAAAAGAAGAGGGAACACCTAAGTTGGAGAATGTTAGATAAAGGTTTGGGGTGGGGCGTCTCAGATTGGGTCCCCAGATGCAGACACAGAAACAAACATTTGAATCCAAATAGCTTGTGAGGTGACCCCAAGAAACACAGAGGAGAATGCAGAAGTAAGAAGCAAAGAGAAAGAAAGCCCAAACAGGAGCATTAATAAGTGGTGCCTGTGGGTCACTGGAACTCAGTCCTGGGGGAGCTCTAAGTTCCTCCTGAGTGAATAGGAGCTGGGACACTTTCTACTAACTCCCATGTATCATTGGTTGAAGGCTGTTCCCAGGGGTGTTTACAGTTTGGCACCCCCACTGCCCCTTCATGACTAGGCTCAGTCCTGCAGCCAAAGAAAGTCCTTAGGCAGAGAAGCCAAGAAGAACTTGGCACATATAGAAATGTTGTGCATAGCATCCATAGTGTCTGCTGCATGGGGAGGGAAAGGGGGGAGGAATAGGAGGCAGGCGGTAAGGGAGAAAGCATGGAGGAGCTTTGGGTACAACTGACAGCCAGAAAGCCAGTGTGGATGTCAGTGAATGCAAGGAGGTAGCTCACTGAAACAGCTGGGGAAGTCTCTAATACATCTCCCATTTATCATCATTTTCTTTAGATTTTTAGAAAGTCTTCAAAATCACAAGGGTCAAAACTCATTTATCAACCTTCCCGTCTCATATTGGAGGGGAAATAGAGTATATCCATCAAGGAGAATATTCTGGATCTATTTAAAATTATGATTCACAAAGAGAAAAATAGAAAGGAGCATGTACTTATCATTTAATCATAGAGTAGTTCTATAGAAGACAAGAGCTAGGATTGAATGTGCAACAAAATTTCCACACCATTAAAAATATGTACTGAACCACCATTGGGGGGAAATATTAACTTTTTAAAACTTTTTGAGTAGTTGGCTCATAGATATTTTTCTTTATCTCCTTATAATCTCCTAAACATATTTCCCATAATGAATATGTATTATTTTTATAACTCATATTTCTGAGAAAAAAAGTCATGTCATTCATTGCCATTAATGACCCATTTTTGAATGATTTTGCTAATTTGGCCTATCTGAAATTCTGTTGTTAGAATCTGTCTAGGACTGTGCAGGAGGTTGCTATATTGATCTCTGTTCTTCTCCTTCCCCAAGAGGTCCATATCACATTTCATTTTAACCTAGCCATCAACATGCATCCACTAATTGAATAAACATTTATAAGTACCCACTGTGTGCCAGGCACTGCCCTAGGTACCAAACAATACCAGGCATAGTTCTAGCCTATGGAGGTAACTGAATGATCAAACAAATATAAATGTCTATCTTTTAGTAACACTCTTCCGAAGCGACAAATGGTTCTATGAGAGTCTATCATATAGATTTGGATTTAATGGATGCCCTCAAGAAGTGAGGTTCAACATAAGATCCAAAGGATGCATGGAAGTTAACCAAGCAAATGTTAATTGAGCTTCTAATGTGTGCATAGTGTCACCAGGCTGGGGTTTTGGGATGCAAACCTCTGTCCTCAAGAATCTAACCATCAGAGGCCCTTCAACAGAAGAATGATGGTAAAGAAACCAGATATATATATACACAGTGGAATATTACTCAGCATTAAAAGAGAATGCAATTGTGGCCTTTGCAGGCAAATGGATGGAGCTGGACAATATCATGCTAAGTGAAGTAAGCTAAGCCCCCCAAACCAAAGGCCAAATATTCTTTCTGATAAGTGTATGATGATCCATAATGGGTGGATGGGAAAATGGAGGAACTTTGGACAAATGGGAGGGAGAGGGGAGAGGGTATGGGGGCAGAAAAGATGGTGGAATGAGATGGACATCATTACCCTGGGTACATGTATAACTGCACATATGTTGCAACACTACATCGTGTACAACCAGAGAAATGAAAAGTTGTGCTGCAATTGTGTACAATAAATCAAAATGCATTCTGCTGTCATTTATACCTCATTAGAATAAATAAATTAATTAATTGAAGAAAAATGAACTAGCCAGCTGTTAAGAGGCAATCAAGTTCCCTAAAATGATAGAGAACAACACAGTATTGGGTTGACACCCTTAATGTCTGTAGGAAGATGGAGGAGTTCAAAGGAACTGACAATCAATAAGGTCTAAAGTAGTCAAGAGAAACTCTTTGGAGGAACTGTAGCTTGAATTCTCTTTTATGCCAGCAAGAAAGAAAGGTTAGACAACCAACAGTTTGACTGTATGAGCAAAAGCCCAGAAGGGTTCATGTCAATGATGCCTTTAAGAGACCGTGAGATGACCAGCAGGATAAAAGCAGAGGATGGGTTTGGGGTGGAAGGGATAGACTGTCCTAGGAAGCCAGGTAAGGCTGGTTGAACTTGATGTGATAGGAACCAGGGAGCAAAGAGAGACTTGACAAAAGTGGTTTCCACAGGAGGGATTTGTAGTCACCTCTACCACCTGGAAAGAGAGAAAGCAGAGGGCTGGCCCCAGCAATGCAGATAGCAACATGGGGTCTTGCAAAGAAGTGGCTTCCTTTTATCCTTTGGAAACTGGGATATAATAGGTTAACTCAGTTTGTAGTCTCTGAAAAGGATATTTCTATGGAAAAAGGAAGTATCATTGTACTGCTTGAGATCATCTATTTTATCTCATTTTTTTTCTGACTATCTCCTGGAGATATGCTGAAACCCAACCAGTTGCTTTCTTTTCCCTAGAAGTTCTGCCCATAGAGGAAACTATATCGCATTCATTTAAGACTCAGGTCTCCCAGAACAACCCATGGGCTGGGAGACCTTTCTCTCACTTTAGGGAATCCTCTTTCCAACCCCTCAACCTTTCTGGCTTGCAAAAGTAGATGCCCGATGTGGGATGTGGGTGTCGGGGTGGGAAGTGTAGGTCATATTGCTAAAGGGCCTCTGCTTATCAAAATGCCTGGCTGGAAGGATGGGGCCAGGGAAAAGAATCTGTTAACAGAGGAAGCAGTCAGTGCACTTTCTGGCCATGCTCTGCCCTCATGCACTTGACAAGCAACTCCTCCGGCTGGAACACATCAGCAGATCATTATCTAGCATGTTCCCCAAACTAGATGGCCCCTCCTGCTTTATAGGTCTCTAGGAAAGGCAAGTTTCTAAATTTCTTAGGTATTCTGTCTTAGTGTACACCTTATTTAAGGTGTCTTTAAGTAATCATAGGGAATCTGCATCATCCCAGTTCACTAAGTCCTGGAAAGCCTCCAATCCAGATAACTCTGTATTCTACAGAGAGGGATTAAATTGTGGCAATCTATTTTGTTGGGGCATCACACAGAAGTAATGAGGACATTAAATCCCACACCTCCCAATCCTTGATCCTATCATTGAGCCTTAAAACTATTTTTCTGTTCATTTAGAGATAACACCCTCACCTTTACTTCCAACCCAAGGATAGAACACTGTCTTACATGCAGATGTAGGTTCTTACTGAATAAACCAGTCAGTGAGGAACCTAGCTTTGCTAACAGAGCTGACTGTTCCTTTGTCACCTGAAGATCAGGACCTGCTAAGCAGGTTCTCAGGCCTCAGATTCCCAGGAAACATCCGGCTCAGGCCAAATGCGCAGCAATCTGGGCCTTTTCAGCAAACACCAGCAGTTTTCCTGGATCACTGAGGCCCTCTAGTGGCTGGACCAGGCTGAAGTCCCACCTGAACCCAGCCTCCCTTTCACTTCCTGTTAAAAATGCAACCAGCCCCAAGATTGAAAATAAATAATTAATGAACTTACTACTTATAATAAATAATGATAAATGTACTATTTTTTTTTTGAATTTTTTTATTGGTTGTTCAAAACATTATAAAGCTCTTGACATATCATATTTCATACATTAGATTCAAGTTGGTTATGAACTCCCAATTTTACCCCAAATACAGATTGCAGAATCACATCGGTTACACATCCACATTTTTACATAATGCCCTATTAGTAACTGTTGTATTCTGCTACCTTTCCTATCCTCTACCATCCCCCCTCCCTCCCCTCCCATCTTCTCTCTCTACCCCATCCACTGTAATTCATATCTCTCCTTGTTTATTTTCCCATTCCCCTCACAACCTCTTATATGTAATTTTGTATAACAATGAGGGTCTCCCTCCATTACCATGCAATTTCCCTTTTCTCTCCCTTTCCATCCCCCCTCATGTATCTGTTTAATGTTAATCTTTTCTTCCTGCTCTTCCAAATGTACTAATTTTTCATTATTTTTCATCTCGTGAAATACAAAAAGTGAATTTAGGGGGTTCCTATTTTCTGATATCATCAAGTTTATCCTCTCTCTTAATCTTCCCCTAGTTGGCTTGTGAGCTTTAAAAGCATCTTGCTTGACT
Source organism: Marmota monax (assembly GCF_021218885.2). NCBI lineage: Eukaryota > Metazoa > Chordata > Mammalia > Rodentia > Sciuridae > Marmota > Marmota monax. The sequence continues at coordinate 3,732,925 of NW_026695222.1, read as the reverse complement.
ACTTACATCCTGAAGGGCTCTCACTTACCTCAAACACATCTTTAGACTTGTTCTAGAATGTTCCTGATGAGTTTTTTCTCCCAGAAACTCACTGAGGGCCTAACTAGGGCCTTGCTGCTGAGGAAGGGAGATTTGCAGGCCCATTGGGCCAAGGTGCCTTCCCTCCCAAAGCATTTAAGCCATTTCAGGTTTTAGGGACCTTGCAAAGAGCTTCACCAGGACCAGACACCATTACTGTCTTTTGTGACTTTGGTAGGTGAGTGAATCTAGGGTGCGGTTGGAAATTGGCTACATCTGTCATTTTTATGAATCGATTTGTCCAACCCCATGGGAAGCTTTCTTAATATAAATAGCCTGCATTATGGCTGCATCACCTTCATCTGACCCCTGGGAGTTCTAAAGAAAAGCCCATCATACTCACCTGGCTTTCAGCCTGACCAGGCAATTAGGCAAGAGGCCAAGAAGAGGCTGAAAGAGAGCAAGGAGCCAACATTTACATATTCGATGACATCTGTTATTCCCTCAACTGAAAGGAAAGCCAGAGGGAATGTTTTTTTGGTGGACACAACATTCAGTATATCCATTGTACAGATGAGGAAAATTGAGACTCAGTTGAATGTAGTTGCCAATATCACACAACTATGTAAGCAGCATGACACAGATTCAAACCCAATTCCAGCACTCTAGAACCCACCCTTTAGCTACCCCCCTGTGTCTTACTAAGATTTGGGTTTTGAATTCTTGACTGTGTGCATGATGCCTCCTGGAATCGGGAAGCCTGCATATTTGAACAGAGTCGCTCAATCCAACTTCTGGCTTGAAAACTTTGTATGTTCAAGATTCTCAGCATGGTCTGATACTAAAGCCTTTCTACTCAAAATGTGGTCCTTGAACCTGTGGCATCAGCAGCATCTGGAAACTTTTTAGAAGCATTAACTTATTGCCTAATCCCACCCCACTCCCCATTTAATGTATAACAGTCTTCAAGGATGCAACCTATACACAGCTTTGATATGCACTCAGATCACCTTAGGATCTTGTTAAATGCAGATACTGATTCAGGGAGCCTGAGGTGGGGGTACTAAGATTGTGCTTCCCTAACCATCTCCCAGAGGATGTCAATGCCATGAACCACACTTGCAATAATGTGGCTTTAGATTAATAATTCTCAGACTTGAGCCTGTATTCAAATAACCTGGAGGATTCATTCATGCATAGATTGCTAGGCCTCACCCCAAGAGATTTTGATTCAGTGGTTTTGGGTGAAGCTAGAATATGTATTTCTAAAAGTTTTCAGGTGATACTACAGGTTCAGGGACCCCAAATTGAGAATCATTATTCTAGCCTACCAGATCTTTCTTTAATTAGATAACTAACCCTAATGTTAATGGGACTTTTGACTTGTCTTAATTCCTACTCAGTCTCTTGACTACTGGCATTTTAGAGCTAAGGGATTGTCAGAGACCACCTGGTCTCACTTAAGGAAATGCAAGTTGAGGGTCTCATCCAAGATCATGTAATCAGTCAAGAGGTAAACCATGAGTAAGCATCCTGACTCACTCTATGCTGTGTTGTTTATGCTGCATGCTGCTAGCTCTGAAGCTCCATAAATTCTCTGGCCAGCAACTGCAGTATTTCTGTGAGCACTCTATCTCAGGCCAGCTTTGCAGGCACTAGAATCCTTTTCAGACACATATGTCACTAACACAATCTATGAAAACACAGTGGCCTCCTACCTATCAGCTCTGTGAAAAGAGGGCTTTGGAAAAAACCAGCTGCCATGCTGACTGCTACAGTAGAAGACGGAATGCTGCAGCAAGCAGGCAGACCTTGACAGGTGATTCAGCACAGAGGCCCTGGAGCTCAGTAATAAATTGTATACCGCCAACTACTGGCACCCAGATTCTACTGGCAATTCTGTAAAGATCATTTAACCTTTCTGTGCCTGAAAAGATGCTCTTGTTTAGGAAAAAACAATACTCAAATTCAAAGGAATAAATGCAGAAGAAGGCTTAAATATGGACTTAGGGTGGGGGTTGTATCAGCCAGTTTTTGTGAAATGACAAATAAGTCAATCCTTAGTGACTTAGGAAGACACCCATTTGTTATTGCTTACAAGTCTTCGAAAAAGGAGAAGATGTGCATGGGGCCTCACTAGGTTCCAAACAGGCATGAAACTCCATAGGTTTGGAACATAATGTCCATCCATATTTTATTGGCCAAAGCAAGACCCAAGGCCAGCCCATGTCTCTATGAGAAGAACTATAACTGCACAATAGAAAGATAAAAGGGGGGTGAAGGTTCATAGTCAATTTTGCAATCTGCCACAGAGGAGTTCACTTAGTTTAGGAGACCCTGAGATAAAGATTCCAAGGTAAATGGGTTAGGAAGGTAGCAAGTGGATGAAATACCTACAGGGGAGTGGGAGATTGAGACACAGAAGAGGCAGCTACTATAGGGCACACAACTACGTCAGCTGGCACCTGGGCAGTGTGAGCTTAATTTCACTGCAGAGGTCTGGGAGCTATGGGAACTAGGCCTCATTGTAACCCTACCTGAGGGATCTGGGATGTTTCTATGCTAATTCTCATCAGGCATTTGTTGAGGGCTGCCCCCAAGAAGCACTAATTCCATATCATTTCACTTCCCATAGTGCATGAGGTGGCTTCAGAGGTCAGAACCAGAGCTTGGCAAAGAAAGGCAGGTGCTGACAACTGTTAGCCAGACCACTGTGCAGAGATGTGGTTCAGGTAAAAGTTATAATAGTAGAACAAGGGAAGGGCAATGTGATCATGACAAAGAAAGAAAAATAAGAAGAAGAAATCTCAAGCTTCTGGTTGAAGTTATTTTTAGTCAAAACATCTTTTTTTTTCCTTCTTTTTTTTTAAGTCTGTTTGCTTTATTTTGGTTGATACCTCAGTTCTCTTGCCAGAAAAGGTTGGGACACTAGATGGCATTATGTCAAATTGTCCTATGGCTCAGGAAACAAAATGCCAAATGAAGTTCCCAGTTGTCCTTGGAATTTAACAGCAGCGTGAGTTCAGAGCAAACAACTGTCCCCACCATAGTGACAATGGTCCACTTCAGCTCCTCCAAGGCCACCTCTCTCTAGAGCTTGTGCCTTGGCAGTAACATCACAAACCATGGAGGCTGGGATAAAGCAAAGGGGAAGGCAGAGGTAGCTGGCATTTCCTAGGGATTAGGATTCACAAAGCCCTTAGGAAAAGAAGCAGTCAAGAGAAAGATTTGTAATCTCAAAAAGGTCATTGAAATATATAAAAAATGGACTAGAAGGAAAAACTGTAAAGTTATAGTAAAGATTTATCCTTATGGCTGGGAGTGGAAATGGGAGAGATACAGTTAAAAATGAAGGTCAAAGTCATTTTATTTGAAATATTTTTAAAAAATGAGATGAAATGTCAACAATGATTAATTCCCCCATAATGGATATCAGGTGGTTGTTACATTATTATCTCTATTTTAAATTTTACAAAGGTGGTAGGAAATGATGGTCTCCTGTAATTAGCCAGGAATGGAAATGTTCAAGAAGTGACAGTGTTGTCGAGCAAGGGCTTTCAGCCTGATGTGCATAGAAACTGATACTGGGGCACTGGGATTTTGCAGAAATAAAAGCTTTATTGGGCAGCTGACCAGCAAGAAGGCCAGGAGCTGCAAGCTCAAATCTGCCACTCTGATCAGTTGGTGGTGAGGGAATTTATAAGAAGAAAGAGGAGGAAAGCTGCTTGTTGGTTGCATAACAAGAAAGGATATGTATTTCTTTTCAGGGGGAGTTGTAATCTGGGGAGTGGGGTGGATTTGAGGTTGTGACATCATTGACCAGATGATCTGGCTTTTGCTCGTGTCCATTCTTGAAAAGCTTGTTCCAAACTGTAAGCATCTTTAGTGACAAGCTGGAGGTTTTTCCTGAAAGATAAGTTAGGCAAAGGACTTTTTTATCCGGATCTATCCAGGCCTTAATGGATTTCAGCATTGATAGGAACCTTGAAATCCTTCTTACACTGAGTTTTCATTTCCTTGTTGATGAGATGTCAGGGGATTGACCTAAACCTCAAATGAGATGATACATTCATAGTGCCTAGACAGTGCCTGAAGCAAATTGAACCCCCCCCCCCCCCCCAAAAAAAAAAAAAAGCTTTATTGTACCTTTTGACCTTCCTCTGGGCTCTCACTAACTCAAAACCACCAACATTTGTTCAAGGACTAGGCTCATCTCTCTGACAGGGTCAAGCCAGATGATTGGCTGATTGGATGTCACTAGCATAGGGAAGTTTTAAATTTACTCTCTTTCACTGTAGGTTAAATAATTTAGTCTATAAGATAAACTAACAACAAACAGATAACAGGGAAAAGAACACACAAATTTTATTATCTGCCAAAAACATGTAAGTATTAGTCTCAAAGACGAACCAGATAGTTGACTTAAAGGGATTGGGTCTTGGGCTTCTGAGTGGAAGGGAAGTGGCACAGGTGATGAAAGGTTGAGGGAGGATGTGCACAGGAGATCAAAGGTTGTCTCATAATGCAGAAGTCTCCCAGGGAGCAGCCACCATGGTCATCTTTGTCTGGGGCCAGGGGTCGGTCAGACCCTCCATCTCTTCTTCCTGTGGAAATATTCCTCCTATGCAGAAACAGAGTGGGGAATAACAGAAATGCCTTTTTCTGCATTTGCTATTTACTTTACTTAGGAAGCTGGATGTCGATTTCTCTGTACAATAGGACAGATTTTTCAGAGCCACTGCTGTGTTTGCAGAAGTAGTTTCCCTGAATAACAAAATCAAAACCAAAACATGCAAAAGAAACATATTCAGGCCAGGTATTGGGGTGCACACCTGTAATCCCAGTGGCTCAGGAGGCTGAGGCAGGAGGGTTGCAAATTCAAAGCTAGCCTGCGCAATGGCGAGGTGCTAAGTAACTCAGTGAGACCTTGTCTCTATATAAAATTCAAACTAGGGCTGGGAACATGGCTCAGTGGTTGAGGGTCCCTGAATTCAATCTCCAATACCTGCCCCCTGCCCAAAAGAAACATATTTGAAATGGAATATTTTATTCTTCCATGTTGAAAACAGAAAAAATTTCTTAATGCCTTACCCTGACATCCGACTCCTCTTAATCTAAGGACAGTGTTGGCCTAAGGAGAAAAAAGAAAAAAATTCTTAAAAATATGGCTGGAGGGATATCTTCCTCCTTATATAAAATGGATTTTAAAATTTAACAATACCTATTTTTCTAACATTCCTCAAGGCTTTGGAATCTTCTACCTTGAAGGAGAACCCAACCTATTTCCAGAACAGACTTTCGGGGCGGATGTAGTCTGCAAAGAAATATTGCCTTTCTTCTTTGACTGTGAATGAGAACTCTAGATTCCTTCTACAAAACTTAGAGAAAGCCCATGGCCAGCCTTGATACACAAAATTCTACAAAGAAAAGGCCAGCTGTGTGGGAAGAGATGTTGTGCCTCAAAGAAGTATGGAGTCTCAGAGGTTCTTGGCTCTGCCTTCTCGGATTTTTGTTTAGGACAACCTCTTCCTGACTCCAAAAAATCCCAGAGAAAATACGACCCTGGAAAATGTTGCATTGCCTTCTAAAGCCACCCTCAGCTTCCCTGGCAAGATGGAGAGAGGCCAGAGATGTCCTCCTTTCAGAGGGTCAGGTTCTGATTCTCACAGATTTCTTTCTCCCTACCCTCCAACCCCATGACACCTTCATGTTCCTCATATCTAGGCCAACTCCTTTCTCCCATGCCAACCCTAGGATTTTCCAATTTCTGTTTCCTCTTCTTAGAGCTTTCTCAGATCTTTCTGCTGATAGGGGACAGACAGATATGAGTGGTGGGAACACGAGGTCAAGGGAATAATTCTATAAAATGAGCCCACCGTGCTGACCCCCACATGCTTTCTTTGCCAAGAAACAATTTACCTGAAGCCCTGCCTGGCTTAAGTGGACAGGATATGTCACTTCCTCAGCAAACTGCCTATATTATCTGCAGGAGAAATGTGGGCCTGAAATAATGTTGATAAGAGAAACCCAAGTAACCCTGGAAGAGGAAGATTTTTGTGACCCTTTTCATAGATCAGATCCCAGTACTCAGAGAGATGAGAATAATTCCTTCTAATCATAAAATCTGTAAGAATTTCTGGTTAAGAATCCAATTAGAACTGGTCACATGGGCCAACATGATCTAGAGTTGTCATGGCAGTGGGGACTTGAAAGTCTGATATCATCTTGCTGTCAGACAAAAGTCAAGAGGTGGGCCTGAGTGGAACTCTCTGGAAACTTCTCCGGGATCCTCAATAAAACTGGAGTGCAGGAGAGGCATGCTGTCCCTCTCCTCTCTGAGAGGGCTTACTCTCTCCCTTGATAGTATCTCCTTTTCCCTTTTTCACACCCCCTTTTTTTTAATATTGGTTCTTTGTACTGTCTACATAACAGTATAATAAACTCATTGCCTGTTACTCTGAGTGACATGTCTGACTTGATTCATAAGAATAGGAGTGTGAAGATATATCTTTGCACTGCCTCGGTTTCCCAAAAGGCCCCGGCTATGACCGACTCATTCTCGTCTTTCAGGTCTCAGGGTTATAGGTCAAGGTTTCACTGCAGAAATGAGGTAGCTGCAGAGATCCTCTCTCATCAGTTCTCGTTATCATGACAGAAAGATTTCAGACATGTCCCTGAATATCAAGCATGAGTATTTTAGGAATAGGAAAAATGAAAAGAAAAAGTGAGTCTTCTTGGAGAGGAGCACAGCACACCCTCCTGCTCTCCAGTTTTATTGGAGAGTCTCAGAGAGTCCTGCCCAGGTTCACATTTTGACTTTTGACTGACAGGATGACATCAGACTTTTAAATCCCCACTGCATTTGGAAAAGATCCAAAGAAATTCTAGGTTCCTTTGGCCCATGCTGACTGGTTCTAGTTGGAACCTGTTTTTTCATATTTTATGGTTAGGGGGAATTATCCTTATCTCCCTGAATTCTGGAACCGGTCTGTGCAAGGGTCACTCCAGGGTAACTTGTGATCTTCTTATTGGTATTTTGGGCCTGCAGTTCTACTTCAGGTAACACGTTGTTTGCTGAGGAATGTACCATACCCTACTGATATAAGCCAGGCAGGGCTTCAGGGAAATTGCTATTTTTAAAAGAAAGCATGTTGGGGGCAGCATAGTGAACCCAGTTTACAGAAAACAGGGAGTACATGCTTTGGAGACAGGGGTACAGTGTGGGTACTAGAGAGGAATGTTCTGGTTTTGCTTTGGCATGGCATATTTATTTATATACATAAAATATATAGTCCAGAGACATGATCTAAGAAGGTAATTTTAGTTCACTTTTGTGTAGGTCACTGGACATGATAATTATTATCTACTAAAGGTTGTTTTCTTCTTTGATTTAGGTGAAAAATCTCTATTAGTTTCCCCATCTGGAGGTTTTCATCATTCTGCTTTGTGAATTTAAGCAATACTACATTTGTGTAACATTGAGGGTTTTATTGGGAGTGTGACATATAGATGAAGTAATCAGATCCTAAAAATACAAATTACAGCAAAGTCTATTTGTTGAGCAAATGCATCTTCAGACCTGATTTCTTCTTTAGGCTCAAGTCAGCAGAGAGGTTATTTATGGACCTGAGGATAAGGTCTGATAATTGATTTAATAGTGTTGTTTGTGATCAAAATGTGTGGAAGTGGAATTTAAATCTGGGTTTTAAATCATATGAAAGTGGTATTTAAATGTAGAGTTTTAAATCATGGCCACTCCTGTTTTGTCCCAAATATTTCCTTTCTATCTATCTGGTGTCTTCTAGCCCACCTCAACACTATTCTCCTCTTCTTAAATAAATATTTTTTTAGGACATCAAATATGGGGGATATTTAGGACCAAGTTGAAACTAATTATATGATTAGATAAAATTTATTGATCATTGACTATGTTACAGCATGAGTCTAAGTTATTTATATGTATATTTATTTAATTTTCACAATATCCCTGTGAGATAGGCACTATATTTTCCTCATTTTACAAGCAAGAAAACAAAAGAATAGAGAGGTTAAGAAATTTTCCCAAGATAGTAATATTATTATCAATAATAAGTTTCAGTCAGTTAGTGGCACAACCTTGTTGCATAACAAACACTAAAAATTTATTTGCCTTCTTACTACCAACATTTATGCTCATGCTAAATTCACTACAGCATAACTAATTACAACTGGACTGGGGAGCTGAGCTGGGGAACCCTGGAGTATGTTGTTGACTGGGCTTGACTCCAGACAGCAAGATGGATTCTGAGTGTTTAAGCATGTGTTCATTCTGGGTCCAGGCTATATAAACAGCAGTAACCCATGAAACACTATTCTCATAATATTATCAGTGTCCTAGGCCAGAAAAGCCTAACCCTGGGGGTCCCAACAAAGCAGATCTGGCCATTCACCCCAAACACCAAACTTGCTTTTCAGGTGTTGGGGAAAAGCAAGAAAGGAAACTTTAATATGACCGTATTGGGAAGGTATCATAAGACTCAGCTTCTCAGTTCTGTCTTTGGATTGTTAAGAGGAGCTTTGGGTTTTAACAGAAGAAGAATCAGAGCAGAGGTGAGAGAAATGCACAATTAAGCAGTCTTGACTGAACAGGAATTTGGTTGATCATTCCCTTGGTTCTGGTCTCGTGGATAGTTGGCTCTGGAGAAGTCCTTATCATTTGAGGGTAATTTCTACTTCTTGTTCAGGATGTTTGCCTATCAGACCCATGATTCTGGAAGGAGAAGAAGACTAGTGACTTCCATACACCACTCCAGGGGTCTGAAACAGGATGCTGCAAATCGTGCCTCAGTCTTCAATGAGGGAGATAGATTAGGTAAATTTAGGGCTAATAATACTCATATTAGTAGTTTTTAGATGAACATCCTTTAAATGATTAACATGTCTTTGTGCAGAGCTGAGCAGGGACCTATCCCAAAGTTTAAGGGGATAAAAGAGGCAGATACAAAATGAAGGTGGAGATGCCAAGCTTTATCCTGCCGTTAATTATCCATTGGGCCTAATGAAGATAGGGCTTTTAGCAGAGTCAGCCTTTCTAAGTTTCTGTTGCAATAATGGATCACTGAGGACAAGAGCAAAGCCTATTTGTTTAAGGAAGGCTCATGGTCAAGTCCAATATCAGTAGAGTAAAGAAGTGCACCCTGCTCATACTGGAAAAGAAAAAAAGAGTGAATATTGACTAACCCAAACTGTCACGTTAACATAAGATTCTAATTACGTCCCAGGTGCTAGTTAAGCATTTTATATCACTAATTTAGTCCTTATTATAACACAGTTGAATAGATGTAGATTGCTTAAACAGGTAGTAATGAAGCTGGAATTAGAACAAAATACTTCCTCAACCACTGTGCTGTGTAGCCTCAAACAGGAAAAGAAATAAAAGGACTTGTGAACTTTTGATTATGAAAAATTTACTTACAAATTCCCTCCATATAGCTTTAAATAAAGGAGATTCTACAAGTTTTTTTGTTTATTTATTGTTTATTTATTTAGATAACAGTGGAATGCATTACAATTCTTATAACATATATAGAGCTCAATTTTCCATATCTCTGGTTGTATACATAGTATATTCACACCAATTCGTGTCTTCATACATGTACTTTGGATAATAATGATCATCACATTCAACCATCATTAATTACAAACTCTCATTTCCCCTTCCACCCCTCTGCCCTTTGTAGAGTTTCTTTTTGCAACTTGAAAGCTATCAGTATCTGAAACCATACTATCCATCTCTCAGAGACAATAGAGCTCTCTTTCTTTTCTTTGTTCATCTATTTCATTTTCCTTTCTCTGCAGAGATTCTCCATTTGCTTCTTTTTCATGGTTCATATTGGCAGCCATACCCCTAACACTATAAGAATTTACATCTGTGCCTTCCACCACAGGCTGCAATTGTGAGTGCATGTGTAGTTCACGTTCCTAAGAGAAGAAATTTTATTAGCTCAGCTAAATCTATGCATGGACCATATGTCTACTCCTGGATTAATCAGTCATACTGAGGGGTGATGGGATGGAATCTCATTCTATCCCAGGATTGACCCTGTGATTGTGCCAAGTTTGCTCAAATGGACTAGAGATGAGGTAGGCAATAAAATTTGCCTTTCATACAGTTTTTATATAAGTATAGCATGCTTTCAGAAAAGCCCATAGATCAAAAGTATGCCATTCTGTTAACTTTGACAAAGTAGATACATCTGTATAACCAGAACCCAACTTAAAAAACACAAAACATTAACCAATGCTCCAGAACCTTCTTTGTCTAATCTTTTTATCTGAAGGGTAAGCACTATCCTGATTCTTATCATTGATTAACTTACCTTATTACATGTTTACATGAATGAAATCATACAATATGAACTCTTCCATGTCTGGCTTTTTTTACTCAATATTATATTTGTGAACCATATCCACATTATTCTAAGTAGTTATAGATCTTCATTCTCATTACTTTATCATAATCTATTGTGTGAATACACCACCATTTTTTTATTGTACTACTGATGAGTATTTGGGTTTCTTTCTGTTTGAGCTATGACCTATTACAAATGTTGCTGATCTAGATGTCTCTGGTGTCATACTTTTGTTCTGTTGGGGGTGTGCCTTTCTTTTGGAAGTTCCTGAGTCAAGGATACAAAGACAATGAGATAGAAATTACCACAAGGGTGGAGAAAAAGGGTTGGCTTGATTTGTACATTTGTACTCAGTTTTCTAAATGTTATGTTTGGGAGACTAGTCTATGTTTAATATTTTGTACCCATTAAATAGACCTCTTTTGAAGAACCCTATATAGATAAACATTAGAAGTATAAGATACTGGACAGAAAGGAAGCCCTCCATAGATACGCAGCTATTGTTAACCTGCACAAGTTTCTCAGTCTCTGTTAGGAGAGAAGGGGAGGTGAACTGCCTTTGCTCCTTTCTCTTTACCCATGGGGCAGCTTAATCTCCTGCCTTGAAGAGAGGGGAAGAACAGCATGCTCTTTTCAGATCCCAGGCAGCAGCAAAGCATTGGGGGAAAAAAAACCCTCTGGATCCAAAGACACTGTAGTCAAACCAAGTTCCCCAAGCATAAAAGCAATTATAGAAAAAAAAATTATTATATGTTTCTTTTGAATTTTAAATACATAGAAGGAAATACCTGGGGGACAAAATATAAATGTAGCAACAAAATCTTTTAAACTATGCTGAAATGTCAGAAATGTTAAAACCATCTGACAAAAAAAAATTGAAAGCAGTAATTGTAAAAAATGTTTCAACAGTAATTATGAGTATATTTGAAATCAGTGAAAAATAGAAAATTTCAGCAGAGAAATAGGAAATAAAAAGGCCAAATGGAAATATTAGACCTGAAAAATATAATCACTGAAAAAATTTTAAACTCAGAGGATGAATCTTAAAAGCAGAATGAAGAGACAAATAAAATGATCAATAAACTGGAAAACAGAATAATAAAAATTACTCTGTCTGGACAACAGCAACAAAATAGATGAAAAAGAAAAACAGATTTGGGGACTTGTAGAGCGGTCTTAATAAATCGAATATTTATACGATTTGAGTTATTGTTACAGAAGAGAAACAGGCCAAGGCTGAAAATATACTGGATGAAATTTTGGCTGAAAAGTTTCCAAATTTGCAAATCATCAAAAGAGATTGCAAATGCATGCACACACACACACACACACACACACACACACACAACACAAAATCCTAGACAGGCGAAAACCAAAGAAATCCACACCAAGAAAACTAAAGACAAAGAAAATCTTAAGATCAATGAGTGCAAAATAACAACTTACAGAATTAAAGTGATTTCTCATTAGAAACCACAAAGGTCAGAAGGAAGTGTTCCAATATTTTTCAAGGGCTGAAAAATGTCAGCTGTTTACCCAGAATCCAGGAGCCAGTGAAGATTTTTTGAGGAGTAAAGTAAAAAATCAAGACATGCTCAGAAGGAGGAGAGCTGAGATCATCACCAGACCTACTCTAAAAAGAAAGGAAATGATAAAAAAGGAACTTTAAAACACCTGGAAGGAAAGAATACAATAATAAAAATATTGGTAAATATCCTTTTCCTCTTAAGACTCTAAATTACATGTGATGATGGAAGCAAAAATTTTAACAGTGTCTAATGTAGTTCTAAATCTATGTAGAAGTATTTAAAAATTATATTATGAATAGAGGATAGTAAATGAACAAAAAGAGGGGTAAGGATTTCTGTACTTCAAACTGTTAAAATAATAACAGTGAAAGACTGAGATAGATCGTTGATCCATGGATATTTTAATCACTAAGCTATGCAAAAAGATACATTTTAAAAACTAAAGATAATTTAAAAGGGGATCCTAAGAATTTTCAAGCAATGTACATAGTCAAAAATATTAAACAAGTAAAAACAGAATAATTGGAAAAGAAATAAATAACAGGAAATAAAATAAAATGGGATACTTGGACCCTAATATGTTAATAAATGCATTAAATATAAAGAGTTTAAATAGCTTTGAAATTAAAGTGTAGATTGACAGAGTAGATTTTTAAAAATAACCCAATTATATAAGGTCTATAAGTGACTTCAAATTTAACAATATAGGTGGTTAAAAGTAAAATGATGGGAAAAGCATATCATGCAAATGTTAATAAAGGAAAATAGGAATACCCTATTAATGTCAGGCAAAGTAGACTTCATGTCAGAGAAACTCACCAGAGACAAACATTATTTACTGATGAAAGGGTCCATCCACCAAGAAGACATAGCATCACAAAATGTATGTACCCCAGACAAGAAATCTGCAAAATATGTGAAACAAAAACTGATACAGCTAAAAGGATAAACTGATAAATTCTCCCAGTTTGTTGTTGTTGTTGTTTTGTTTTGTTTTGTTGTTGTTTTGGAAACCAGGGACACTCTACTGGTGAACTATATCCCCCACCATTTTTATTTATTTATTTATTTATTTTTAAAATTTTAAGACAGGGTTTTGCTAAGTTGCTTAGGGCCTAAGTGCTGAGACAGGCCTCAAATTTGCTATCCTTCTGCCTGCCTCAGACTCCCAAATTTCTGGGATTACAGGCATGTGCCACCATGCCTGGCTAAATCCACAGTTATAATTGGAGAGTTAAAACACCTCTTTTTTAATACTTTACAGAACAGCTAGACAGAAAATCAGAAAAAAAAATACCTGAGAACTCAACAATACAATCAACCAACAGGATCTAATTGGCATCTATAGAAACAACCTCCCAACAACACAAAATACACATTCTTTTCAACTGGCCCCAGAACATATAACAAGACAAACCACCTCTTGGGCCATAAAACCACCTCAGTAAAAGAATTTAATTCAGACAGAGTAAGTTGTACCATAAAGGAATCAACCTAGAAAACAATAATAAAAAGATAACATGAAAATCTTTGAACACTTGGAAACAAAACAACACAATTCCAAGTCATCCATGGGCCAATTGTGAGCTCTGAAGGGAAGTAAAAAAGAATATATTGAACTGAATGAATATGATAATACAACATATTAAAATTTGTGGAAAGCAGTTAAAGCAGTACTGAGAGGGAAAGGCATGTCACTATTGCATCTGTCACAAATAGAAAAAAAAACACTAGAAAAATTTAACCTCTCATTTCAAGAACATAGATAAAGAAGAACCTGAAAATCAAAACTCAATGAAATAAGAAGCTGGCTTTTTAAAAACACCAATGAAAATTTGCAAACTTCAATCAAGACAAATAAAGGGGGGAGGTAAGGAGGGAGGGAGAGGGGAGGAAGAAAGTGAGGAGAGGGAGGATATCAGGAATGAAACAGGGGATCCCTATAGACCTTTTCAACAAGTGATGATGGCACAATTGGACATCTATAAGCTGAAACATGAGCTTTGACCCAAGTCTCACATTTTATACAAAAAAAAAATTGATTGTAGAACTTAAATGTAAAATATAATGCCTTAAAACTTTCAGATATAAAATGGAAAAGAAAAATTATTGGGATATAGGACTAGGCAAAGAGTCCTTAGATTTGACACATGATCCATAAAAGGAAAAGTTGATAAAATGAAGCACCAAAATTAGAAACTTTGGCTATGCGAAAGATTTTCTTAAAAGGATAAAAAGAGTAGATGCAGAGTGAGAGAAAATATTTTCAAACCACATATATGACAAAGGACTAGTACTAGAATATATTAAAAACTTTAAAATTCAACAGTAAGCAGACAATCCAATTAGAAATAGGAAAAAGACAAGAAGAGATCTTTCCCTGATGAGGATATAGTAATGGCAAATAAGCACATAAAAGGATGCTCAGCATAATTTGTCATTAGGAGAAAAAAATTAAAACCATAATGAGATACCCTTAAACACCTATCAGAATATCTAAATTTTAAAAAATCAATTACATTAAATAATTGACAAGAATGCAGAGACATTAAATCACTTGGACATTGCTGGTGTTAATAAAGTGGTACAGTCACTCTGGAAAGAGTTTGGCAGTTTTATTTTAAATAAACATGCACTTCTGTGTGACCCAGCAATTGCACTTCTAGGCACTTATCCCAAAGAAATAAAAATTTATGTTCACACAAAAACCTGTACATGAATATTTATGACACATTTATTTTTAATAGTTAATAACTGCAAACAACCTAGATGTCCTTCAAGGGATGAATGGTATGACAAACCATTCCATACCATGAAATACTACTTAGCAACATAATGGAATAAATTATTGGTACATGCAACAACCTGAATGAATCTGCTGAGCATTAGCTAAGTAAAACAAAGCCAATTCCAATTCTGTTTATATAGCATTCTTAAAATGAGAAATTAAAAAAATGAAAATCATATTAGTAGTTAACACGAGCTAAGAATATAAATATAAATACATAAATATAAATATAAAAGTATAGCATGCATGATCTTTATGGGATAGAAACAATATGTTCTGAATCAATATCAATATCAATATGCTGGTGTATGGGCTGAGGCTGAGGCTCAGTGGTAGAATGCTTGCCTAGCACACGTGAAGCCACTGGGTTTGATCCTCAGCACCACATAAAAATAAATAAAATAAATATACTGTGTCCATCTACAACTATATATATATATATATATATATATATATATACACACACACACTGATTGTAATGATGTACCGTACCGTAGTTTTGCAAAATATAATGGGGGTGGGGGATGAATAAACTGTACTCAAGATCTTTCTATATCCTTCTTCATGATTTTGTGTGAATGAACAATGATCTCAAAATATTTTATTTTTTAAAAAGGTAAAGGCTAAAGTGGTTTTGAAGAATGAAAGAGGTCATGTGTAGAAATTATTGAGAAAAGCACTGAGTGAGAATAGGAAGACCTAGATTCAAGTCTTGATTCAACCAACTTGGGAAAATCTCATTTGTACAAACTCATTTGTCCAATGCAATTGACAAAACTAATAGTATCACCCAGAGTTGATAACAGATATAAATTACATTAATTGGAAGAAAAACTTTGAACATATAAGAACTAAGGCTTTATGTAAACATTAGGTAATATGAAAGCTTTTATTATGTACATAATGTCTCAAAGTCCATTTCTTCTGGTAGTTCAGAAAAATAATTACCTAACTAAGACTGAAAACTAATTTCATTTTCACCATTTGACATTAAATCCCTGCAATATAAGCAAAGAACACTACCAGAGAAAAGAAGAGCCCAATCTCTTTTCCTATGCTACTCCTCATTCAAAAGACCAAGGAAATCCCACATATTCCCTCTCCTGCTACAAGAGTGCTGTCAAATAACCTCATGAAATCTGTGTTGTGGAGAATGGATCACCCTCAGGTCTCACTTTCAACATTTTCTATTTTAGGACCGGTTTGGAGTGGTTGCAAAGATTTCATTGCATGGTCCTTCACATGAGAGAGAAACAATTTAGCCATTTGTAACCTAAAAAGAAAGAAAGAATAAAGTCCATGGGGTGCTGTGGGGGAAGAGAGTAGGGATCATTTACTCTATCAGAGGCATTTGGTTCTATTGGGATGCTCTTTGCAGCCATTAACTTTCAGTTATTTCAATAAACCCTAAACCAGCATTTTAAAAGAGGGCATGTCTTAAGTTTATTTAATAAGAAGTTAAATAGGCATTGGTTGACTCAGTATCCTAATGGTATTATCTAGGGCTTAGGTTCTCCCTACATTACTTATGTTTTCAACTCACATGATTGGCTTCATTTTTTTGTTGTTGTCATTATACATGACAGTAGAATCTATTTTAATATATGTGTACAAGCAAGGAATATGTCTTATTCTAATTAGGATCCCAGTCTTGTGGATATACATGATATTGAGACTCACTGTGATGTATTCATATATGTACACAGGAAAATTAGGTCAGATTCGTTCCACTGTCTTGCCTATTCTTATCCCCTCCTTCATTCCCTTTATTCTCTTTTGTCTAATCCACTGAACTTATATTCTTCCCCACACCTTGTTGTGGGTTAGCATCCACATATCAGAGAGAACATTTGACCTTTGGCTTTTTGGGATGGGCTTATTTCACTTAGCATAAGGGTCTCTAGATCCATCCTTTTACCTGCTAATGCCATAAAGTCATTCTTCTTTATTGGCTTCATT
This sequence comes from Marmota monax, assembly GCF_021218885.2. Taxonomy (NCBI): domain Eukaryota; kingdom Metazoa; phylum Chordata; class Mammalia; order Rodentia; family Sciuridae; genus Marmota; species Marmota monax. Next base: position 3,716,240 of record NW_026695222.1, on the reverse strand, counting down.
TTTAAGACTGGTTTCTTCCAGGGCACAATTGTGGATTCACACACCTCCATTCAAATCTGGGGCAGAGAAAGAGAATAGCTTATTCCAAAAAGTGAGGTAGAACTTTCCCAGAAATTTCCAACAAATGTCTCTTCACATATCGTTGGCCAGAACTGGGTCACATGATTTTTTTTTATAAACTGTTTTATCTAGATTTGCATAACTGGGACCAAAATACCTAAGAAGAGCAACATAGAGGAAGAGTAATTTATCTGGGGCTCACAGTTTCAGAGGTCTCACTCCATAGATGGCCAACTTTATTGCTCTGTTCCCAAGTCAAGGCAGGATGTCATGGCGGAAGAGCATAGCAAAGAAAAGCTGCTTTCCTTGTGGCAGCCAGGAGAGAGAGAGAGAGAGAGAGAGAGAGAGAGAGAGAGAGAGAGAGGGAGAGAGAATGAGAGAGAGAGAGAGAAGGGGGAAGGTGCCACAGATAAGATGCACCCTTCCAAGGCACAGCCCCAGTGACTCACCTGCTCCAGCCATGCCCCCCCTGCCTACAATGACCACTCAGTCCATTGAAACCAGGATTGCCTAATCAGGCTACAGCTCTCATAATCCAATCATTCTATCTCTGAACATTTCTGAGCTAACACATGAACTTTTGGGGGGCACCTCATATCCAAACCATAACATAAACCAATCATAGGTGGAGAAGTGAGATGACCCTTAGTCCAATCAGATTCATTATTGAAGTTGAGGGAATTCCTCTGAGTCCAGGGGCTAATTACTTGGACAAAACTGAGATTCTTTTAGGAAGACAAAATGAGGTAGTATTTGCTATATAGGCAGTTAGGTGCCCAGTGATACTGCTTCCTTCTTTTAATTCAGTAAATTGGGACTAAGTGACATATGTCTGAGGACTCTGACACTAAGTAGTGCAAAAACAGGGTTGGGTTTGACTTTTCTAGTTAGTTTCAAATCTTTCTTTAAGCTATGAAACTATAAGTCAAATTCTTGGGCCCTCACTTCCTTATTTCTGAAAGGGAATTAAGTTTTATAATCTTGGGAAAATTACTCATCTTTTTTGTACATCAGCTTCCTTATCTGTAAATCCTTCATCTGAGGTTTTGAATAGTTTACTTGTAAGGTGGTGTATTGGGCTTCTAGGGCTGTCATAACAAAGTACCACAGACGGTGTGTCTTGAACAACAGAAATTTCTTTTCCAGCTATTCTGGAGGCTGGAAGTCCAAAGTCAAAGTGTCAGCAATATTAATTTATTCCTAGGACCTCTCTCCTTGACTTCTAAATGGTTATCTTTTCTTTGTATCTTCACCTGATCTTTCTTCCATGTGTGTCTGTGTTCTAATCTCTTCTTATAAGCACACAGTCCTATTGGGTTAGGACTTATTCTAATGACCTCATTTTGGTCCTTTAAAGACCCTGTTTCAAAATATGTCACATTCTGAAACAGTGGACATTAGAATTTCAACATATGAATCTTGGGAGACTATAATTCAGTAATAATGGGTTGATATGAATAATAAAAATTTTAATATATGCTAAAAACTTAGATCCATACAATAGGTGCATATTTGGCATTAGCTATAAAATTATCTTCTTACTTTAAATAATAGCAGTAGAGGTGATATCAATAGTATTGGAAATAGTAGTAGCATCACTAGAAGGCTAATAGCAGAACTGCCTGAAAGAAAAGGTCAAAGGGACCTTAGTCAAGGAAAGGAGGGACATATTTTAAAGGAGGAATGAGTCACAAAGAAATAGTATTTTTATCACACTATTTCCAGTTAAAATGGCTGTGAAATGTATTATATCAAAACTTAGTGGTTTAAATAAACAACTTACTTTCTTCATGAATCTGCAGTTTTGCCAGGGCAAGCTTACTCCAGCTGTACTTGTCATCATTAGGGACAGTTCAGTGTCTCGTTTGCATGTCTCACCCCGCTGTCAGTTGGAACATCAGTTGAACACCTACATGGACCCTCTTCACATGGCTTGGGCTTCCTCACAACATGGTGGCTGGGTTCTAAATGTGTGCATTCAGAAAGATTAAGTAGAAACAGCACCTTTTACGACCTAACCTCAGAACTTACTCAAAATCACTACTGTTGCATTCTACTTGTGGAGGAATTCATAAAGATTGTCAAGATTCAAAAGAAGGGAAAACAGACTGCTCCTTTTGATGGGGAGCACCAAGGTCTGGAAGAGTCTGTTGGGCTGGAAATACTGCCATGGTCATTTTTGTAAAATACAATCCTGTGTGCATCCCTACCTCCTCACATGAAGGTCTTCCTTCTAGAGTTTTTTTTTTTTTTTTTCAAACAGTGTTGGTTTGTGATTTTGTTCTGATCAGAATTGGATCCTAATACTACACTCAATTCCCAGGGTTTGAGGATAAAATGCCACAGGTGAAAGAAAACTTTTCAGAAGAGCCTTATAAAAGAGAACTCCCTAGGCAAAGTTTCAGTGTGGATTATAGTCCTCTTCTGACCAGGCACACACCGGAAAGGGGTGATTTCCCTGATAACCTTTCCTTTTAATTACTCCAAGGAAATCATGTCTCAGCCCCCAATAGATAACTCAGATTTTCATCTGTAAAAGAAAGCCTAGAGATTAAGGAGAACCACCATCCCATTATAAGCTCTAATGTTGTATGAAAATAAGGGGCAAAAAAGGATGACTTAAGAAAATATAAAAGCAGTATCGCAGGTCCATGAGAAGGAGAAATTGAGTTGTTGCTTGCCTTATATTTGAATGCTGTGCATGATTTGCATGATGGCAATAATAATTTACTGACAAAATGCTTTTATTGAGTTGCCTTTACTGAAGAGGCTCTGCATGCTTTTTCACCAGCTTGCTACAATTAAAAGCAGCAGTAAATAGAGTCTTTCTATTTAGATTGAAAAGCAACAATTAAGCTTGCCCGTCTATAAATAGGAGGCAGTTTCACATCTATGGCCCAACTGCACACATTAAAGACTTTAGCTCCAAATGCCCCCAATTTATTTCTGCAGGACAAACCAATAAATTGTCAAACTCTGACCTTAAAACTGACAATTGCATAGAAAATGAAAGAAGGTAAATTATGCATAATTTTAAATAATTACTGGGATGTCTGTTAGGCCAGAAAATCAGTATACTCACTGGAAATCTAAATTTACAAGCTTCTAGTTTTTTTCTTTTTATTTCATTTCACCATTAACAAACTCTAGTTTGCCTTGAGTATCTGTCAGAGATGACTCTCCTTTGCCTGAGACACATGGATAAAAATTATGGATTTTAGAATTAGGGTAGGGAAGATGGAAAATATAAAGGTCTTTCTCAAGATTCCTATAATTTAAGTGATTCAGCAAAGAGACCAGGATATGGGCAGTCATCATCAAATATTCTTGAATAAATTTTTAAAACTGCAAATCATTTGTCCCATCTATAATACATAGATTGAGTTTTCAGTGTTGATTCAAACTCCTCATCTTCTGCTAGAGGAAACTGGGGGCTCAGGAAACCACATGAATTGTCCAGGATCACAGAATATGACTATGGCAGAGCTAGAACTCAATAGATTCCTTCATCGCCACTCCATCATCCACTCAATGCCCATTTTTCATGATTTTCAATAAAAAAAAATTATCTCAATAAGACATAAAGTCCAAATGGCAAATATTTCTTTGAATGCAAGATGAATTTTCAAAGATGACAGGGTTTCCCACTTGGAAATAGTGGGCTACCTCTTCTTCTATATCTCCTGTCTGGAACAATAATTTCTAATTTCCAACAGCAAAAAAAAAAATTGAGTTTCTAAAATATGTGCTAAGTAATCACATCTTTTTGAGATTTATGAGTCTTGTTTGTTTTGTGTTTGCATATGCCCTGTGTCTTCCAGTGATTTTCCATCTGATTGCAACTCCCCTTGGGTCATGTGCTGCATATGTTCTGTTGCCTCCCCTCATCCTCTCCACTCTACTCTGTGCCCAAGAGATTGGCATGTATGAACTCATCAATGGATCCATGCTCTCTGGCTTCAATTTCAGCTTTGCTGTTGGAAACACCAATAGAAGACTGAGTAGAAAAAGAACAAAGAAGCCAGGGGTTTTATCCACTATTTCACTTCCTGCAGAGTAAAGCAAAATTTACAAACTGAGCCCAGTACAGATTAAACCAACTCCAGAAACTACTAATGAGAATTAATGACTGTTATATAAAACTCATTTTTCAGGGGTGGCTTTTTATATAGCAGCATCTGACTAATACAACATATGATACCAAAAAGGAATAATTTGTACAACAGAGTCATCCTAAAATGGAGATAAATACCTCTGAAGACTGGAAATAGATGAGACTCCAGAGGAATAACTGGGATTGAGTTTGCATACTCAATTCTAGATCTAGAAGCTAATGGAGATAGCTGGGTTCCTATAACAAAAATACAAGTATTCCATGGGATGTAAGAGATTCACTTTCAAACTTGTTTAAAACCAGAAGCAAGTTTGAAGTTTTCTCATCTGTGAAAGATGACTGAAATAATCTGTTAAAGCCACTGTCTGAACTGAATCATTTATACAAAACTAAATAGCAGTGAAGCTAAGCACGTGAGCTACCAATGTAAGACCTGGTTTTTCACTGGATGTTCTTAAGTAGTGGAAGAAGAGATTTAAATAGAAATCTGCAAGCCTGAGATACAGATAGCAAGAGACTCCATTTGATACTAAATTTCTAAAACACATGAAGAAATAATGCTAAGAAAGAGAGCTACATTGGTAATTAATTCACTCTTGAATGGAATGAAAATAATAAAGGAGATATTCTGCAGAGAATGTCACTAAAATAACTACCAAGAATGTATCTTGGCCTGGAGCTACAGCTCAGTGGCAGAGCGCTTGCCTAGCATGTATGAAACACTGGGTTCAATCCTTAGCACTACACAAAAATAAACAAATAAAATAAAGGTATGCTGTCCATGCAAAACTACAAAATTTTTGAAAAAAGAATATATCTCATGAAGAAGAAAAAATATCCTGAGAACAATAGAGGGATAAGATGGAAGAAATAAATAATAATTTGTCGAGAATTTGGTACAATATGTTAAGTTTAATTTATTGTTAACTTTTTAAAAAAGAATGGTATTTTTCTTATAATTAAATAGAATTCAAATATCAAGGAAAATATAGATGGCAAAGATGTTCAATGAATGGCTAATGCATGCTAGGTTCCTGAGTTACTTGGGAAGAAAGCAAAGATACTATACAACTTAAATATTGTTAATAATTTTTATAGTTAAGGTGATTGTGGTGCCACATGCTTATAATCCCAGATACTTGGGAGATTGAGGCAGGAAGATTGCAATCTGAGGCATCTTAGTGAGATCCTGTCCCAAAAAATGTGGTTTTCAATGGATACACCTAAAGTAATAGTCTAGAAAGGTTGGAAAGACAGAAATGGGTGGGGAGGAAAGGAAGGCAATTGCTAACCAAAAAAAAAAAAAGCTGATATGGCAATATTAATGCCAAATGATATTGGCCAAAAGGCATAAGAAGAGACGTTGCATAATGATAAAGGACACAGCCTTGCATTTGAATGATCAACACTATGGGCTTGAAATATAAAGGGAAAAAAACTGATGAAAATATAATACAGAATTGAAAACAATACCATCCTATATACCTGTATTAAAGAACAATAGAACCAGCAAAAAAATGTCCATTTTGATTTTAAAAATTCAAAAATAATAAATCCATTTTACAAATGTAGGAACTCAGACCCCAGGAGGTAGAGTGGCTTCATCAAAGGCCACAAAGTTTGTATAAATCAGCCAGGACTAAATCTCACCTTCTAATGCTACATTCTGAGCCATCCCCATTTAATGACATTAACAGATAGAATAAACTATCTACATAAACATAAAGCCTTTTCCAGGTCTTTCAAATAATCCTAAGTGTGGTGGTATAACTTTTATCTTTCAATGTGCTTTACCTTGCCTTCAAAGTATTTTACTTCTAATTATCCATCTCTATAACTATCTAGGGAGGACCCCCTCAAGCCACTGGGGTAGCTACTCAGAAACACAAGTGGAGCTATTGGGAGGTAGGGGAATCCTCATGAGGTGGGGCCCAGTGAAGTAAATGAGGCCATGGGGGGAAGGTGCCCTTAAATGAGGATAGTGGGATCCTGGCATCTCTCTCTCTCTCTCTCTCTCTCTCTCTCTCTCTCTCTCTCTCTCTCTCTCCTTCCTGGCTGCCATGAGCTGAGAATCTTTGCTCTGTCTCACCACAGGCCCAAAGCCACAGGGCTACATGACTACGGACTAAACCCTCTGAAACCATGAGCCATGGTATCCTCTTTTGAAGTTGATTTTCTCAGCTATTTCATCATAGCCATGGAAATTTGATGAATACAGTCCTCAAGGATGGCCCTTTTCCAATGACTGGTGTGGAAAATTCGAAGTCCAGCTCCTTCGCCTTGGATTTGGGATAAAATCTAAGGTGTAATTTATACTCCCAAGCTCCCCTGCAGGGATCAGGCCGAGGCTGGAACTCTGCGTGGCTTCTTCTCTTTCCTGCATTCCATGCCCAGTTTTTCCTGAGATAACTTCCTCAGTAAGTCCAGTTGCACATGAACTCTCATCTCCAGGTCTTTTTCTGGGAAACAGTTCCTAATATAAGAACCACACATCTCTGAACTAGAAGTACAGACAGATTACGAAGTGCTGCTGGAGAAAGAATCCTTGAAGTCTAAATATTTCTGCTGCTGCTCTTATCTTTGGAAGTTCTAGTTTTATTGGACACTGGGAACCTGGCATTGTGAATGTAATGTCTGCCAAGCAAGTTGAGGGGAAAACTCTCCTACAACTGCAGACTTTAGGTCAATAATATTGACTGGCCAACTTTCTGTCCTCAATAGACCCTCTTGAGTCCAATTCTGAATTCATATTGACTCAATCTGGAGGATTTTTAGCTTACAGCTCACTGCTGCATGTTCTTGGCCTCTCTTCTCCCTCTCTCCCTCATTGGGATGCAGAGGTTTAATTCCTTTAAAACTAGCTCCAGCAATGCAAAAGGCAACTTGGATCCTCTGGGCCTTAATATGTAGGACCACAGATAGTCAAACAAGCCATCATGGGCTTTCTAGTTGGTCTGACAATTATTTCAACCTCTAATTCACATTCTATGATTTCCCATTTCTTTGTTTTCTAAGTCTGGATCTACAGGTGGTCCCTCTTTAGAAATCCAGGCCCACCCTATAGCAGATGGAAAATTCTGTTACCCATTGTGGCTTAGAATAATATTTGTCTAATAAAATAGTTACTATTTCTTGAGTGCATGCTACATGCTGTTTCACAAAGAAGCTGAGGTTTAGATATGAAGATTAACTTGCCCATGTTCACATGACTAATAATTGATGAGGCTTTACCACAAACAGACCAAGATTTGGGTATGTTGGACATGAGCTCAGACCCCCTGTGTATCCAACAAGTCATAGCATTTCCTATCCCTGACTTTGCTGACCTGGCTCCAATACTAGCTTTGGCTTTCCTCCTATCTGCTCTGGTTTTACTTCCCTGTTTAAGACCCTAATAGTCATTCTTTGCCCACTCATTTTTCCTGGGTGCTGAATACCTGCTTCTCAAAATATGCCTTCAGCCACTACCTGCCATCTTCCATACAGACAGAGCTGGAGGATCTGTTCTGAATACATGTCTCTAGGGACTTCCTGCTCCAAAGTCCTGCCCATTTCTTGCCAAGTTGAACCATGATGACAGGGACCTAAAACCCAATTCTGTCTTAGGTCAGCTTCCCACAAACAGAGACCAAGAAAAGGAAACTCAGGTACGTGGTTTATTGAGGTAGGACTCTCAGGAGAAGCATCTAAGGGAGGCAAACAGGCAGGTCCCAAGGAAGAAAGCCAGGGAAGATCTGCAGTCAGGTAAAATCTAAACTTGGTCTGATCTAGGAGAGGCTCTGGAGCTGAAATCACAATGTTGCCCCAGTGATCCCCACCTTAAGCCAGGGGCCTGGCCTTTTGTACTCCTGTATCATTGCAATAGGCTTCTCTGGGCGGGAGGATGGAGGTCATGTGATTTCTTGGTCATCAATTTAGGGCAGTTCTTGGGAAGGGTATCTCTGTGAACCCTTAGCAGCCAATACTCACAGCATCTGGGGTTGGGGGCCCTGACTATCCACAGCATCTATTAAAACTGCCTAAGCCTTGGGCCCTGAACAGGGGGCTTCAGCAACACCAGGTTCCTTTTATCACCCCACCTCATGGTTCCTGGCCCTTTCCTACTTTCCACCATATCCTATGGTTAGGGTCCCCCACGCCAGCTGCCCATTGGAACTTGCTGGATTTTAGTACCTGCTCAGAGTCAATCACTGGCGCCTGACACATTATTAGTGTTCTAAATCTTTGTTGACAGTTACTAAGACTCCCCAGGTGGCAGCACAAAAGTCAACAAGGAAGTAAAACTCCACCAGCTGGTTATTATTTGGGGATAAAACCATCAAACTGTTAACAGTGGGGTGTATGCCCACAAGCCTCAGCACATTGCTGGCCTGAAGGCTCACCTGGAGTTGCATATTTTAATCCCCTGTTCCAAGCCTATGTATATGGACTTCTGCACCTCTTCCAGTTCCTTTGCAATATGCAAGCCTCAGGAAGCTGAGGCAGTAATGAGTTTTGAAGCTGTTCCTCTGCCTTGGACAACCATGGGGCAGGCTGCTCTATTTGCATGCAGCTACCTCCAATGATCTCTTGGCAAAATCTGTGCCATCATGGCCCATTGTTTCCTTAATTCTAAAATTCACATCTTCTGATGTGAAATCCTAAGTGCTTTCTATTCTATAAAATTAACACTTAAATTAATTTTTTCAATGTAGCCTGAAAAAATTCTGTAGCCCATTTTACCTGCGACTAAAGAAATGATAGACCCAAAGGATGCCATGCAGATGTTCCAAGAGAAATATGCTACCCACCATTCTTCCTGGATTTCCTAGTTTGATTTCCAGGACCACATACATGTGACCCCAAAACTAGAAACCCCTGGAGACAGTAACATGCTTGGGCATTGTGCCTTGTGTTAGAAACCTGGTTCCCAAGTGTCAGAGCTGGATAAGCCGAAGCAAGTGACTTAAAATCGTTATGCATCAGAATCTTCTTCTGTTGAATAATAGTACCCAGTACATAATTGCTATGAGGATGATAACAAGAAACCCCTGTAATTTCAGTATCCCAATGACATAAAAACTTATTTCTAATTAATACCCAGTCCAATGTAGATTCTTCCAGTTGATGAGATCCAAATTCTTTCATCTCTGACTTCTCATCTTTGTTCATTAAAATCCTGTTCACTCAGCAGTTACATGGGAAAAGAAGAAAGTGGAAGATCACTCATGGGAAATTTTTCATGGGATACATTATGCTGAATAGAATAGACGCATGACCTCAAGAAACAGTAGAGGAGTCTGGGAAATGTAGTCTAACTGTGGAGCCAGGAAGGAAGAGTCATGGGTTTGGAGAGCTCATTTCATCTCTGCTAAACAAACCTTCTCTCAGTTCGGCTGAGAGGACCACAAGGCTGAACTTAAGCTTAGCAAATTCCAGTAATGGGCTGAGTACTATCCATAGACTGAGAAGTAAACAAGAGTTAGAGATACCTTAAGAAGAAAGAGGAAATCATGAGAAGCAGGTCTATGACCCTCATTGAAATTTTGTTTACATTACTGAAAGATATGGTCCATGAGAGGGTCAAAGGGGAACCTCTTTACTTTTAGCATGTCCTAGAAGAATAAGACTCTGCAAAATACCCTGATTAGATCAGTAGACTAGCTGAAGGTAGAATTGAAGGGTGTGGATCAGTCTCCACTCTTGAGAAGTAGAAAGCAAAGTCCACAGTTTTAAAGCATCAGCCAGAATATCAGAGAGCAGGGTGAGGAAATGGCAGAACTTGTATTAGAATTTAGTCAAGTCCTACCTGATTCAGAATAGAAAACAGTGGAGTATGTCCCCCCTCCCTCTCTGTTATATTTGTGTGTCTTTAGCTCCATTGGAATATATTGTGATTAAACTTTATAAAGTTTCCAGTCTTTCAGCACATTTCCAGTATATCAGCTTAAGCCAAGATGGAAACACCACCTTCACTGTACAGGAAAAAGTCACCCACCAGACTCTTGCTTCTGAAAACTGGTGGAACCCAAGTTTGAACTCATGACAGCCTTCCTACTTCTGGGCCTCCACAACTCTTCTTGATTTCTGAAATGCCTCACCAGTCATTTCAGTTTTACTCAGATCTCAAGGATAAATCTTTACCTATGTAGGAAGAATTTACTGAGTTTTCATGATATCAGTGTTTCCTCAATGCTTTGGCTCTAAGCTGTACATAATTCTACTTAAATATCTGGTTCATTTCATTCCATACATGCCACTACCAAATGGCTCAAAACCAACTGATTATATGCTACTGCAAGTCACCCTGCACCTTGTACCCACTGGATCTCTTGCTTTATTCCTATGCTGTTTCCTCCACCTGAAACCCCTTTTTCCTATAGATCTTTGCATGGTTCACTTCTGCACACTTTAGGGTCTTCTTAAATATTCTTGCAAATATGTGAGAATTATAATTTATAATCCACTTCTGGAAAGTGCATTCCCATCTTGTTTTCTCCTTGTCTTGTAATTATAGTCACACACTTGGTAGTCACCACAGGGATTTAGTTGTTGCAAAATGCAGAGCACTGAGCTTTAGTACAGTCGGATGTTTGTATATTCTCCCTTATACCCTGCATATGAGGTCATACCAAGGTTTGTAATTAACACTGGAGCACACCTTGAAGATAACATAATCTCTTTCCTGAAAGCACTCAAACTCCAGGTAATAAAATCAGATTGTATCACAGTCCCTTCAGGATGCCTCACTACTGTTAATAAGTACATGATAAAGAGAATGTCTTTCTTGATTCTAGCCATATTCCATAGGAAAATTTTAAGCTGCACCACAGTGAGGTATTACAATATTTTAAAAAGTGTTAAAAGAGATCACAGCTATTCACAATAGGTCAATTTTGCCCAAATAGAAACTATTGCATTTATATAATATGTCTAAACTCCTTTTCTAGCTTATGATCCTTTAGGAAACCACTTTCCTTGCTATTCCTTGATAATATAACCCTCTGAATTCTCATTTCCATCAAGAGAAGGACTGATAGGTGCACCTTGTTTAGTAGGTTGACCCAAAGTTGTCCCCAGGAGGTATAATGCTCCACCAGTGGTCTCCAAAAGAGTGCAGGGGAGAAGCGACATTGTGAGATTGTCAAAGCTAGGTCTGAAAAAGGTCAAGTAGCTTCCTCCTGTTTTCTTGGAACATTCACTCTTTGGCTGCCATGGGAAAACTGACTACTTTATTGTGGCCTTGCTGGAGATAATGTGTAGAGAGACCACTGAGAGGTAAAGAGAGATGAGCAAAAAGTCCTGGCTATATGAATCTTCCCAGTCTAGGCATCATACATGTTAGTGCTGAGGCCTTCAAGATATTGCTAGCCCTAGCTTCTGTGCAAAAGGAAACACAGAGAACCCTAAGACAACATGCCCAGAAAAGCTGGGTAGACCTCAGAACTATGATAAGTACTGATATATGGTTATTGTTTTAAGTCACTATGTTTTGAGGCTGCTGATTGCACTGCAATAAATATTCAGAACAGGAGGTAAATTACACATAGGATAATATAGAACTCAACTCAGATGATTGTCCCACCCACTGATGCATATGTGTTTATGATAGACAGCAGTGTACTCGGTACACAACGATAAGGCAATGCCTCACAGAACTATAGAGGGTGGATGTCTATATGCAGTAATTTCAGGGAGACTCAATGTTAGGTCGGTTGAGGTGGCTAAGGGAACAAAGCACCAGGCAACAACCAATCAGGCACCAACAGACAAGCAGTGATAACCACCTGTCAATCAGCGGGGTCTCCTGACTGATCCTGAAAGAACATGGAGCTCAGCAAGATCTCCTCACCAACCCCAGGAGAACAAGAGACCCTCAAAACCTCCCTTCCCTGTCCCAAGCTCTCCCCTCCTGCCCTAAGCCAGATAAAATTACAATTCGACTGAGTCTGGGCATGACTCCCTGGACTCATTCTTTTTGGACTAAAGGGTCTCACCCAGGAGCAAATCTCAATAAAGCCTTGTGCATCAGCTTTTAATCTGCCTCCTTTTGGTCACCGGTGCCTGACCTAACACTCAAATGTAAGCTTCATCAAGAAACTCAGGCCTCTTGTCTCTACCATAGTAATTACCTTGATAGGATTTGCAACGTTGGAAACTTGCTGAATACTAGACACCTCCATATCCAGTGGGTTTCAGACTAGGAACACTCAGGATTTTAAAAAGGGATTTCCAAGAGATGTAGAGTGCAAGGCAAACCTAGTGGATAAACTGCTTCAGGTGCAGAGCTTCTTCAGTGTTAGAACATGTGACCAAAGGTGCCAATGATCACCACAAAGTCCTCTGCTCATTGTGATTAGTGTAGGTCTGGGCATGTGGTCTGTGCCAGATCAATCAAAGTGAATATCAAGACATTTGTAAGAAATGCTAAGAAAGAAAAAGATGCTCTCTCCTTGTTTACTACATTGGGATTTTGGAAGGGTCTTGCTCTGAAACCTGCTGGTAGCCATCCTGTGAAGAAGAGCAAAGGATCCTGGGTGTGTTAGTCAGCTTTCAGTCACTGTGACAGCATATCTAAGAAAATCAGCTTGAAGGAGGAAAGATTTATTATGGCTTATGGTTGCAGAGGTTTCAGTCCATGGTCAGCTTGCTTCCCATTTTTGGTATGGGGAGGCAGTGCATTGTGATGGGGAGGGCATGGTAGAATAAGGCTGCTCACCCCAGGGAATCTCAGAAGCAGAGAGAGAGGGAATGGGGCTGGAGACAAGATATATTCCCCAAGGACACACCTCCAAGGACCCACTTGTTTCAACTGGGTCCCACCTCCTCCAGTTTTCTATCACCTCCCTATACTCTATTCAGCTATGATTCATCAATGGATCAGTCTATCCATAAGGTCAGAGCCCTCATGATTCAATCACTCCCCAAAAACCCTACCTGTGAATATTGCTACCTTGAGGACCAAGTCTTTAACACACAAGCCTTTGGGGAACATTCTAGATCAAAACCTTAACACTGGGAATGGAGTAGAAAGAGTAGAAGCAGAACTAAGAGGATACCAAAAAAAAAAAAAAAAAGTTGATCCTAATGACTTTGAACAAGTATCCATCTACTTTTAAAGCTGTATCTTCCCTAGACTGTTGTATAATACAAGCTCATAAATTTATTTTCACTTGTTGATTTAAGTAACTTAGATTTTTGACTAAAAATCCATGAATACACATATGCTTAGCATCTCTTGAATTTTACATTTGAGATTTTTGCTGATAAACACATGTTTGGAAATAGCTAATCTTAGTGCAGTTGATCTAGTTCTTTTAGTTTTGAAAAAGGAAATAATACAGGGGCTGGGGCTGGGGCTCAGTGACAGAACACTCACCTGGCATTCATGAGGCACTGGGTTCAATCCTCAGCACCACATAAAAATAAAATAAAGGTATTGCGTCCACCTACAATGAAAAAAAAATGTGTGTGTATATATATATTTGTGTGTGTGTGTATTTTTTAAAGGAAATAATAGAGTCAGAACGCGATCAACTGAAATAGTCCCGTTTGATAATGATGATGACAATGACAATGAGAATGATGATGATGATGTTAATGTTTACTGAGTACTGATCCAAGGCACTCTTCTATGTGCTATGAATATATTAGCTCATTTAATAATCTTCTTAACATTGTAGGGCATTCTGTTATTAGCCTCACTTACAAATGATAGAATTGAAGTACAGAGAGAATAAATAACATCCCTCAGCTCACACAGCCAGTGAGTGGTACAGCTAGCATTAAATCCAGCTGTTCTTTCATCCATGCCCTACGCTTCTAAGAAGACAGAGTACATTTTAATCAACCCTGAGTTCTGGGCTCCATCTTTTAGCAGTGCCTACATTCTTAAAGAATGCAAAGCAGAAGGTCCCTGTTAAATGAAGAGGGGGAACTTCCATCAGTGTGGATTTGCCTCCATCATCTATTCTTTTCACGGCTCTAAAGTATACAACATATTCACGTCTGCTTGATTCTGACATCTTCACTAGGGGGGAGAGAATACAGAGATCAAAGGGAAGAAAGGTTTTTAACTTAAGTTGTCAGCTTGTTTCTGCTTCCAAAAATTCTCATGCTAAAAAATATAGCACTGTGCTTTACTCTCCAAAAGAAGAAAAAATCAAGTTGTAGCTAAGTCCAATTTCCTGTTTCACTTGGGCTGAAGAAGATTCAGCCTCAGTGAGTCCTTCTTGCCTACCTCTGAGCTCCTAAAATGACCCAAGAAGTTGTATGCAGCACAGAATTATGGGGAGAGGGAGTAGAATTTTGATCACCCTGTTCGTTCATTATTGAAATTTGTATACAGTCTGTGCAAGGAAAGTAGCCTTGAAGTTTCCCTCCAGGGAGTACAATCTTGGATCCAAGGTACCTCGCTTTGGAGGTTTTTCTCAGAGCCTGGGATTGAACTTCCTTTCATGGACCTTATGTGCATCCTATTCTAAGGAGATGCTAGAGTGCAAAATCACCATCACTCCTCTCTGTGTCCACTAATCACCTCTCTTCCTTTGCTATGTCCACCTACCCTTCCTTCTGGTCAAGAACAAACACCCTATTGCTCAGGGCCATTCTCTATAACACTTTCCATACTGCATGGTTTTTTTTTCCCAATTAAAGTGAGCCTTTAAAAGAATTGTGGAGCTTTTAAACATTCAAGCATCATTTATTTTAATATCCTCTTAAATACCTTTTGAAAAATCTCTTAGAAGTCCAGTCAATTTAGAAGATAGTTAGTGTGTATTTTAATGGACCATTCAATTTCAAATAAATGTGAAGGAAATTATAACCCTCTTCAACAACTCAATGACAATTTAAGGAGAATGAGACCTTGATTGAAACCATTAGGAATTCAGAAACAAGACTCTGATGTAGTCAAAGAAAACATTCCAGGAATCTGTGAATCCTGTCTTATTTTGCTTTTAAGAAAAACTTCCAAACTACAAAACTAGGAAATATGTTGTCCAAAATTTTAAGAAATTTACTAAAGATATTAGTGCAATTGCTGAAGTTTAGCATTGAGAAATATTGATAACCAAAACCTTTTTTTAAAATGATGATTCTCACCTAGACTGTAGCCTTGAGACTTGGAAAGAAAACTCTCTGATGTGCTGACATCTATTAACATATGTTGATCAACCCACATAATCAGATAAGTCCCTGATCCAATGCATCTGCAAATTCTCCTCTCAGTTCCATTGTATTTATTCTTTTTTGGATCTGTGCACACAAGTAGGGAAGTCCCAAATATGGCTGTGGAAGGGTCTCAAAACAGGCTGAAGGCTTGAAGGCCACACTGGAAAACAGTCAAGCACAAATAAGAATGAAGTAACATGAAAGAAGAAACCGATTAATTGTCAGATACTATAACAATATTTTTTTTAAAATCCACGTTTGCTCCTGTATCTGTGAGAAGTGGTTAGCACAAAGCAGATGAGAAGCATAAGACATAAGAAGCTACACAACTGTAAAGATGTCACAGCCAATTAATAGCATAGTCAGGACTGACACAGTTGTTCATTCACTGACCATTCGCCAGCAGCCAGGGACCTTGGTGCTTCTCAAAGTTTGTTGCTTCTCATTGATTCCTGAGTCCCATCTTGAGAGATTCTAATACAGTAGATCTGCAGTGAGGCCCAAGAATTGCCATTTCTAAAAAATCTCTCAGCTGAGGCTGATGTTGCTAAGGAGAATCCCCCTTTGGAATGGTATAGCCATTTAGATCCTCCTAGAGTTTACAGACCCTACAGGATGCAGACAATAATATAGCTTACACATGATGGAGGGATAGGGAAAAGGTGAACTGGAGCTATAGCACACATGGTAGAGATTAGGGAATCCAGTTTCCTGGGGGAGGTTTCAGGTTAAGCTGAGAACTTTAGATTGGAGAGGAATTCTTGCCATAGAAGGCCGCCTGTCAGTGGAAAGGAGAAAAGAGAGAAGTTTCCAAGCAGAGGGGACATTTGCAAAGTCCCAGTGATGCAAGACGCCATTGAATGTAATAGTGGCAAGAGGAAAGGATATGGACAAAGGGCAGCATGACTATTCTACAGAGTTTAGGATTTATGTTGTCAATGAAAAGAAGTTCTTGAAGGTCTTTAAACAGAATAGTGTCAAAAGCAGATCTTTGTTTTACAAGAATATTTCTAGCTGCAGTGCAAAGAGGGAATAGCAGTGATTAAAACTGCAAGCAAGGAATATGTTTAAGAGGCTGCTGAATTTATCCCACTGTTAATTCAGGTTTATCTGCATCACATAGGAAGAGCCAATGGCACAAGTTGCCTTTGTCCTTCCTCCAAAGAGGACCCTCTGTCTACAGACAACATGCCCCTCTAGTCCAGAGGAGGAAATACATACATACACCAGCCCAACCGCCCCTCACTACTCCCACATACTCCCATCTCTGCCCCATCTTCACCAGTGCCCTTGGGTTGGCATGCATGGCTGTGCTGGGGCACATTCTCCTGGAGCCTTAGCTTAGTGAAGGCTCTGTGATGCTATATCACCTCCCCAAACTTCTCCAACTTCCTCCCCATCCTCCCCAGGACACATCCTTCTCTGCTTTTGGAATCTGTATGGCCCAGCCTCCTAGATGCTGATCCTGTATCACAAGGGGCTATAATTTGCCATCTGCCAAATTCTTTGTCCTATGCAATAATAATGTTCAACTCTTCATGCAGTAACTTTCCAAATCACTCAGGCCAAAGAGAGACCCACAGATGCTCAACAAATAATGATCAAAGCAAAATAAAGTTTAATAAAGAGAGGAGGTAACTCCACTATCAATGACCAATTGATGGCTAAAGAAATAGTAACATGTTTTATTAATTACACAATGATACTATGTATTGAGTACTGTTCAACTTATCAGCCATAATGTAAGCGTAAATCAAAACTACAATGCAATACCACTTGATAACCCTTTAGGTGACTGAAATTTAAACCGACAGCTAATATCAAATGATGGTGAAGGTAGAGGATTTGAGCCCTCATACATTGCTACGGGATTGTCAAATTGTACCACCATTTTTGAAAAACCGTCTGACAGTTCTTTAAAATTTAAACACAGAGATGCTGTTTGACTTCCACACCTAGATACATAACCAATGTAATTGAATGCATGTTTACACAAAACCTCACATATGAATGTCAACAGCATGATTTATTATCATTCAAATGTGGAAACAGCCCAAATGTGCAACTGATTAATAAATAAACAAAATGCTATAAGTTCCATACAATGGATTATGTTTTGTCCATAAAAAGGAATGAATTACTAATATAATCAAAAATATTCATGAACCTTGAAAACATTTTGCTCCATGAAAGAAGCCCATCACGAAAGACTAAATATTCTATAATTTCATTTATGTGTAACATCCAGAATAGGCAACTCCATAGAGACAGAAAATAAATTAGTGGTTGCCAGGCAACAGGATGGGAGGGGAGAGGAGAGCGATAGGGAGTGGCTGCTAATGGGTTATGGAGGTTTCTTGATGGTGGGGGGAATGATGAAAATGCTCTGGAATTAGCAGTAATGGCCACACAATTCTGTGACTATACTAAACATTATTGAATTGTACATTTTATATATTTCAATGATATATAAATTATATCATAATAAAGATGTTTCAAAAACTATGTATATATATACATATATATTCTATGCTAAATACAACATATTATAATCACGATAGTATATTTTGTTAAATCCCTGTTGGCATAATGAAATACCTGAGAAGTTAACTTATAAAGAGAAAAGGTTTATTTTGGCTCACAGTTTTGGAAGCTCCAGTCTATGATTAATTGACCCTATTGTTTTGGGTCTATATTGAGGCAGCACTTCATGGCAGAAGCATATAGTAAAGCAAAACCACTTACAAGTCAGGAAGTGTACACCTCTAATGACCTTAGGACCTCCCACAAGGCCTTGTCTCCAAAAGCTTGCACCACCTTCCAGTAGCACCACCATAGGGACTATGTGTTATAATATATTGTATAAATAAATGTCATTATAGTATAAAACTATATTCAATAAATTAACATGTTTTAATTGTAAATGAGCCCTCTATGTCTCCTGGCCCAGTTTGAACACTGAAGGCACCTGAATTCTTTTGATACTCACAAGATTTCCTCCTTACATAAATATGCTGCCTCAACTTCCTTCATAGGTCTGAGTATTGTGAAACAAAAAATTCACTGAGATCAGTGCATCCCTAGGTCGGGTTGTTTTATATTTGGGGATGGATTTTTTTGTTTGGTTTGGTGTGGTTCATATCACACGATGAAGAATTCCCCCATGGGATTCTAATCCTGGCTTCACCACTAGTGGCTGTAACACAGGGCAAGTTGCTCCCTTTGCCCAGATTACCCAGCTGTGAAGTGGGAAGAGTGTTTGAGTTCTTTACCACAAGGTCATTAGGACTAAATGACCTCCTCAAACTTCAGGATTCAGTCATTAAAATAATGATATATGTACTAAATTTATTCTTGTTATTATTATCATCATGATCACCCTATTTTGTGGGTTCTCAAAAGCATCTTACATCTTAATTAGTTTGGGCCTTAGAGTTGGGGAGGATTCTGGCTCATTCCTAATTGGAGGAACTCGGGGAATATGAAGGGTCAACAGAGCCACTACCTGAGATAGCCTAAAAATACAAGTTGGGGGCATTCATTTCAGTTCCTCTATAAATACTCTATATTTGCTTCTCCTACTTAGCCTGAAGATTAACTGCTAAATTTGGGAGAAAGACCTGGGAGTTTGTCCGTGAGTTTTTCTGTGTCTAAAGGGAAGATTTTTATCATCGAATATTCTGCAGTAAGCATGAGTCAGAAAGAGACTCAGGCAGGCCATCTTCTCCGAGGTGGATGGTCATAAATCAGCTTCTAAAGAATATTAATCTCCCCTGGTTCCTTTGGAAAGTTAGCAAGTACTAGTAGACAATATGAAAGAGCCTTCAAAAGAGGAATGGTGAGACAATGTCACCTTGAGTTTCTTCAAAATTCAAAATTCATTTCCTTTTCATTGGAGAAAAGAAAAACTGTTCCCTCAAGCATACTTTGGGGGAGTGCAGTCCTGACAGGCAGATGCAGTGAAAGGAAATCATTGGTGCCTGAAACTCACGACATACGTGAAATGGATCCCAAGAAACACACTAGTATCTTCAGGGGAAGATAAGATTCCAGGAAGCTATTTGGACCAGCATTGGATCATTTCTAACCACTGCTGGAATACCTAGGATGCCTTGGAAATATTTACCCAAAAATTTTGAGATTTTGAATGTCTGGCACCCAATAGATGAACATGAATAGCATTCGGGTCTTTGGGCTTAAATAAATAGAGTTACAGCACTAGGGGATTCAAGAAATGGACATTGAAACATACAAGCCCTCCCCTGACACCAGGACAGACAGGGTGTTCCCTTTCTTTCTGTACATCTAAACAAGTGGGCTCTTAAAAAATGTGATTCCCAGACCAACAGTATCAGTATCATTCAGGAGCTTGTTAAAAATGTAAGTTCTTAGATCACTTCCCAGATTAAGTGAATCAGAATTCTGAGGTTTGGGCTCAGAAATCTGTGCTTCAAGATGATGATTCTAATTGCCTCCATATATGATTCCGAGGCTTGCTAAAGTCTGAGAATTACTGCTCCAACTATGGTCAGTAACAGAGCTGATTTTGTGAATTAAGCAGATAGGCCTGGGTGCATGGCTTTTAGTGGCAGAGCACATGCTTTGCATGGAAAGTGTGGGCTTTCCACCAGTAGCATCTGGGCTATGTACCAGTGTGCGCACATACATACACACACACACACACATACACACATACACACACGTGCGCACACACACACACACACATGCACAAAGACTAGCAGTATTAGGATAGTTTAGGGCTACAAAAAACAAACTGGATTTCAGGGGTCTAAGTAAACAGGAATTATTTTTGTAACAAGACTGGAGGTCAACAACCCTAGGCTAATGCTGCAAAACCATGATGTATCATCATCCTGGTTCCCATCTTCCTTTGCACTTTGCTAGGCTTTGGCAGGTGGATTTTTGTCCTCAGCTAAAACACTTTACAGTCCCCGTTGGCTGCTTCACTACTGCCTGTTGTCCATGTTTCAGGCAGGAAGAAGAATGATGACAGGCAAGGGATAAAATACTCAGGCAAACTTCAATTTTCACTTCTAAAAGGTTTCTGAAAGTTCCACTAGTGAATGCCCCTCACATTTTACTGTGTCTGGCAAGAAGGGTAGAATGGTGAGCATTTCAGTTGAATATTATGCTACTCCAAAAATGTCACAATTTAGTCAGTAAAAGTGGAGAAAGGATATGGACAGGCAATTAGTACAGCTGCAAATTGGACATAGGAAAGAAAGAAAGACAATATAAATAAGGGTCAATATAAATAACAATTTGTAATAGTGATATAGTTTATCATAAATAAATTATATTTGTAACACATAGGTATAATTTATAAAGTTGTTATTAATATCAAGACTTAACAGGACAGTAAGAAAGCAAGAAGAGTTTATAAAGAATGGTTAACAACTTTTATTGGAAAAGGTCCAATTCTGGTAAAATGTTTATAAATGCTTGATTTGATTTTGGAAATTACTCCTCTTAAGATCAGAAGATGCAACATTTGTAATTGTATTTAAGACTTCCTTGATTATGTCTTCCTCACTGGATGATTTTCATTCTTGAAGAAGTTGAATACTTGACACTAACTATAGTATTTGTCTGTAATGCTGAACCATTACGGCTGAGTAATGCTATGGTTTGGATCAAAAATGTCCCCCTGTTGGGGCAGGCCCAGATGGCTAGAGTTAGGCTCCCTTGCCAAGACCTCAGGTGGACTGTTAGGTTTTTAGTGTGTAGCCAGGGCTGGGAACTGGCTATGTTATGGTTAGTCAAGGCCAGAAACACTCTGATTTGGAGTGCATACTCAAGGTCATAAACATTAACCTGTGAGCCTGTGCCCCTTATGTTACCTGTTGGCAGTGTGCCTTCTTTGTTTGGCCTACATATTAAAAGGGCCTGTGGAAAAGACTCAGGGGCTAATGGGAACAAAATGAGGACTAAAATGGAATTGGATGGAAGCTGGAGGTTATGGCCACCACTGAATAAAACGTATCTACTATCCTGTGTCTTGCACCTTCTTCCACCTGCCTGAACCCAAATCTGTTTCCTGAGTCAGAGCCCCTGTATGACACTTCCAAATGTCCATGTGTTAAAGTCTTGGAGCTATTGGAAGGTGGTGAAAACCCTTAAGAGGCGGAACCTAGTGGGAGTTTTTAGGTCATTGGAAGCATTCCATCAAAGGGGTTTAGTGGCATGCCATTCTCTTCCTCTTTTTCTTTTATGCCTGCCTATGAGGTGAACAAGCTCCCTCTGCCAAGCATTCCTACCACAATACACTGTGCCAATCACAGGCCCAAAACAATGGGGCCAATTGATCATGGCTGAAACCTCCAAACTGTGAGCCAAAAGAAACCTTTCCTCTTTTTAAGGTATCTGTTACAGTACCAGAAAAATTGATTAACAGGTAAGATGACACGCATTGTCGTTCCTTGACTGATTTCATTTCACTTAATTTACTTCATATGATAATATTACTTCATGGCCAGAAATTTTTACTTTGCAAACAAGAAAAACAGTAATATTTTTATCATAGAAAAGTACTCTTAAATCCACTGACTTTGAAATATACAATTTTTTCTGCCACTTTTCTCCTGTTGGCAGCAAAGGTTTAAATTTAATTGAGAAAATATCCCACTTGCACTTACTATAGGCAGTTTCCTAGCCAGCTCTTTTTCTAAAGCCTAAAGTCACCTGATGCTCGCCACTACTTATCAAGTATCCCAATGGATTATTGTTCCCATCTACCAACCCCTAACCCCAAGATCTATATGGCAGAATGCTAAATTACCCAATCAGCATAGGTAGGGTGGGATGGTGATGGAGGAAACGAAATACAGCAAGTTATTACTGAAAGTGTGGGCTTTCCACCAGTAGCATCAGCATCATCTGAGAGCTTGTTAGAAATGCAGAATTGCAGGTGTCATCCTAAATCTAGTGAATCAGAAACCACATTTTGAAGAGATCTCCAGTGATTGGTATGCATATTTGTTTGAATAGCCTGAAACAGTCATGCTTAAACTGTTGTTCCAGACCTGCTGCATAAGCATCTCCTGGGAAATTGAGTGCAATGCAAAAACTTCAGGCCCATCCCAGACCTATTGAATCTGACACTGTGGAGGTACAACTCCACAATCTGTGTTTCAACAAGCTCCTCCAGGTAATTCTGATATAAACTGAAGTCTGAGAACTGCTGCCCCTAAAATAGTAACATTCCATCTTAATTATACAATGAGCTACCTGAGGGGTTTAAAAATGGTAGTTATCCATCACCTGCCTCTTAGAAATTCTGAGCTGGAGAGTGGGATTTTTAAAAGGTCCCAGGTGACTTTCGTGTACAACCAGATGAAGGACATGAGAAAGTTCCCCTCTTCTCTGTACCAAATAGAAGATCCACATATTTGAGTATCTAATAAGATTCAAAGTCAGTACTGGACAGTGGGATTTGGAGAAGGGGTACATAATGACCGTTCTTAGGTTCTATTTTGATATATCCTTTAGAGTTCTTTTTTCTTCTTCTTTGTAGCTAGCATCATATGTGACCCAGTTCCTTGCTAGCCAGAGCTGGTTATGAAGAAGTGCTGGGAGCCATTAGCCAAGTAGGTATGACAATTTCCTTGCCAGCGTACCCCATGTTGCAGTGACATTGAATGTAGGTGACCTTGTTCA
Source organism: Marmota monax (assembly GCF_021218885.2). NCBI lineage: Eukaryota > Metazoa > Chordata > Mammalia > Rodentia > Sciuridae > Marmota > Marmota monax. The sequence continues at coordinate 3,693,238 of NW_026695222.1, read as the reverse complement.
AGGACCAAGGCGGATTAGGGCGTTCCTGGTTTAGGTTCCAGGTTTAAGGTTTAAGATTATTCCTGCTGGGAATAGGGCGTATCCTGCTGCCTGAGTTCCCCTTGAGTTCTCATGGGATTCAGACAATATATTTTGGAGATAGAAGCCCAGTGGGTGTGGATTTGGGCAGAGAACGTGGATTTCCCCAGAACGTGATTGTAGACGGCTGGTGTGAGTTCGGTAATAAAGAGTTGCTGTTTGAATCTACAAGCTGTGTGGTGGCTCGTGATTGTGTGCCCAGCCAGACTGCGGCATTTGTGCCCAGCCAGACTGCGGCAAAGAAGGGATTGATACCGCTGGATATTATTGGCAAGTCCTGCTTCTTCACATGTTGAAGTTTAAACACTAGAGAAGCACGCCGAGGCAAACATAGAAAGCAGGTTTATTTAAAAAGGGGTAATATAGACTTCTCCCAGAAGGGAGAAGGGGGCCATAGCTGGTATCCTGGTATCCCCAAAAGCAAGGGTGTCTTGCCTTTTTATATGTCCTAGGCTTCCTTTATTCTCCTTCCTGCTTAAGGCCAAGGAAATGCCTGGTGGGATGGTCAAAAGGTGGGAAATAGGTGGGCTGAAGGGGGAAGGGCAGGATGGTGCAGCTCAGGACACATTAATTAACAACTTTCTAACTCTCTGTAGAGAAGGGCAATTTCTAGGACAGGTTACCTTAGCAAGAGGCTGGAGCAGGGGCGGTTTCTTGGTAAGGATGGAGGAAGGGCTCTGAAGGAATTAATGTTTCAATCCTTCAGAAGGCAATCCCCACTTCCCAGACTCCTCAAATTGACCTCTTTGATCCAACCTGACTTGATTTACCAGTCTATACTGGCTGCCTGTCTAATTCTGGCTTCAGGATTAGGGTCAAAACTCTAAAGTAATAGGAGGGTATTTGCCCTGAATATTTTCTTTGCATACTATCTTCTTGAATCTCTGACCAGAATATCAAGGACTCTGGGATGTGGCATCTCTACCATTATCTTCTTTCTTTGAGGAACCTAACCAGTATCACCTACTATCTGCCCATCAAATAACCCTGTTGCTTTTTGGTTTTGTATTGGAAAATTCACAACCCCAGAACAGGACTTTCCGTCTTCATATTGCTCTCATTCTGCAAAGCTCTATCCTTATATTAAACTCAAATTTTTCTCTTTGGAGGGTCTAATTATAGATCTTCAGTCTGCCCCCCAAAATGGGTATGACATCTGTATGATGTCACAACTCACCAAACTCTTAAAGAGAGTTTTTGAGCATCCTCTAAGCTGAAAAAGCTTATTCTTTGAGGTTCAGAATTCATTTTCTGAGTAGTGCCTCTCTGTGGTATATGCAGTTGGGAGCCGCATTCCCATTCCCCTGCTGTTGTGAGTGCTGGATGTCAAAGTCTCAAGCTATACCTCCCCTGAAAAATTGCCCCAGCTGATGGGAGTAACAGCAATGGAGATATTGTATCAACCCTCACCCCAGAAGCAGACACAACCAATGACTGACTATCATGGGAGCACAAGTCTCCTGGTCTCAAGGTGGGACAATTACAATCATACCCAACCCCCTCTTCACCAGCACTTGACAAGAATTCATATTTCAGTCTCTTATAGAAAATTTGACCTAAAACACTCTTCCCATCACCAGAAATATTTGCAACTGCTCCTGGTATGTGGTCACCCACAATACTGCACATTTGTTGAATCAGTCGGGACTAAAGCAGCCCACTGAGCCCTTAAAGGAACAATGCATGAAAGAAAATAAAAAGCAGGTTTGACTGGTTCTGCAGGGTCAGGGTCAGGGTTGGGGTACAGCCTGGCAGAATTGGAAAGCAGCTGCGATCCCCACAAAAATACGATGTGGAAGAAGAGAGAAGATCCAGTTCTCAATGCCACTGTCTTGGTGCCCCAACTATATGAGGATTGATCACCAAAAAATGGCCCTGATTTTCTAACTCTCTACAGGCCCAGTCTTTTCGATGTGATTTTGAAGTTCTAATCCTGATGTAAACAATGTTTATTCCATGCCTTGAATCTGTTCTCTCACTTGTTTGGACCAATAGAACATGTTGGAAAGACAGTTTTGCCCATTTCAAGCCTGGCCTCTAGAACCATTGAGCACCTGTTCTCTTTGTCTTGAACCCTTAGCCAGCACCATGTGACCATGTCCAGACTAGCTTGCCAGAAGATGAGAGACGAGTGGCTCAGACTCTTTCCCCATGCAACAGACAGTTGACCTCCAAAACTATGGGTGGGGCCATCCTGAACAGCCATCCTCCAGTTGACAAGCAACTCACAATTAAACCCCGATAAGATTAGCAGAACCAGACCCAGAGCAGACGGAGCACCCAGCTGACCAGCAACGTTGAGAAATAATAATGGGTTGTTTGAGGACATGGGATTTGGGGGTGGCTTAATAGTCTAACACAAGGTCCTGTGAGCACTGGAGGACTTTTGTCTCATACACCCTAAGAATGAGATATGCAGATGACAGAGAGTGGGCATTCAATAACAGATTTATTAGAAGCAAGCAAGGAGAGCTCCCACAGCATGAGGGGGTGGGGTCTCAAAGAGGGTACCAATGGTGGCTCTCTGACTAGGGGGATTTATTCTGTTTTGATAAGGAACTAACCTTTCATCGGATTTGTTCTCTTTCTCTGACTCAATTGAAGGTGTACAATTTTAATTCCTTATTTCAAAAATGGTATGATTTAATGTGCTTTTTAACCTGTGTTTGTTTGTACTTGTTCCTTAAAACAAAATAATAAAATAGACATTATTATTGCTGTATGTATATAGGAGACTGTATGACCAATGTGATTCTGCAAACTGTACAATCAGAAAAATGAGACATTATACCCCATTTGATTCAAATGTATGAATTGTCAAGATCATTGTACTGTCATGTGTAACTAATAAAAAAAAGTATAGCTTGGGTTCAAATCACCTCTTTGGGGTTACTCATGTTAGGGTAGTCAAGGAAATTTGGGGCAACAATAGACAATTGGCATTCAAGTGTGAGTAGGGCCTTCTAGTCAGGCAGCCAAAAAAAACAAGCCTAGAATTTAATCTGGGGTAGTGGTCTTGCCTCAGCAGCAGCATTGTGACAACAGTGAAGCGATGCTTCACTCCTTTCAGTCCTCTCTTGAAGAAACCCAAATATGAGACAGAACCATTGAACTAGAAAGTACAAACATCTCTGCACACTTGACTCTGAACTTAGGGAGATGGGTTTGCAGTTCAGGACTGTGGAGAAGAAAGAAGCTTTGGTGGCCAGAAAACACAGCACTTGAGGGCAGTGGGGGCAGGCTTAGAGCTCAGAGGGGGGCCCTGTGTCCTGCAAACCACACAGCCTGAGCCCTCTGTGAAGTCATGAGAAGGCCGGTTCTATTTTTATTATGTGGTCTAGAAAAAGTACCTGGGAGCTAGCAGGGAGCCAATCAGGAAAGTGAACTAACAAAACATGGGAAGAAAAAAGAAAGAACCTGGAAATGCAAAACTGGGCAGAGGAGGGTAAAACTAGAACTAGGTTTAAATGTATTTCTTTATTAGAATGTGACAAACGTATTGTACAAATCTTAATCATCTAGGTCAGTCATGTCAACATGAAAGAATTTCCTAGCACCCAAAGGTCCATTCCCATTCAACACCACTCCTCCTCCAGAAGTAACTCTCTTCTGACTTCTGCTGCTGTAGACTAGTTTTACCTGGCTTTGAACTTCATATAAATGGAATCACGCCCATACGTCTTGACTTTTGTGCTCATCATTTCGCCTGTAAGACTCACAGGGGTACGTGTTTTAACAATTTGTTCATTTTTGTAATTCTGAACTATCCTATTGTATGAACACATCACAATTTATTTTATTCTGCTGCTATGAGACATGTGAACTATATCCGGCTTCAGACTTATGAAAAGTGCAGCTATGCACATTCTTGTACCTGCCTTTGATGCACACACTTTCTCTTTGTCTTGAGAAATCAGTAGCTTTTAATCAATCCTCTCCTCCCTCCTTTTTTGTCCACCATCTGGGAAAAGACCCAATGGAGTCATGTAGTCACTGGTCACCACAGGCTTAGGCTAGACTGCCTCTGAATGCGGAGCCTACTCTGGGGCAGGAGGAACAGAAGGAAAAAAGAAGTAAGGAGCAGGCAGCTTCAGGAACAACAGAAACGATCATCAATTCTTCCTCACTTCACATCTTCTCTGCAGTAGCCCTCTGAGGTGCCATAAATAATGACATATGTTTGAATTAAAGATGCATTGGCTCCTTTTAAGATGCAAATATGTTTTTCAGAAGGATGAATCCATAAAATAATTAAAATGTTACATTTGCCAGATGCTTTACAATGTTCGATGTAATTGTCCTTTAATTTATTAGCTCCCTCCCTATTCAAAATGGTGTTCCATTAATATAGGAGTTTGTTAGAAATGCAGAATCTTAGGCCCCAACCCAGATCCCCCAGATCGTAGAATCAGGGTCTACAGGTTTTTGTTTGTTTGTTTGTTTGTTTTTGGTACTGGGGAATGAACTCAGGGGCACTACTCTACCACTGAGCCACATCCCCAGCCCTATTTTGTATTTTATTTAGAGACAGGGTCTCACTGGGTTGCTTCATGCCTCACTTTTGCTGAAATTGGCTTTGAACTCATGATCTGCCTCCTCAGCCTCTGGAGTCACTGGGATTACAGGTGTGCACCACCCCACCTGGCCAGGATCTGCATTTTTAAGCACAGCACAGTAGAATTTTTGAAGCCCTGTATTCTCCCACTTGACACTTTATGCAAAACTCTACAAAACAGAAAAAGGAGGAATAATTGTTCTATTTTACAGATGGGGAAATCGAGACACAGAAAGAACTTGATGGACCAACACATCTCACTGGCCATGGGAAGGCTTCTAGAAGAAGTTCTGTTGATTTTCTGAGTACCATATTTCCCTTATTTCACAATGATACCTATTGAAGTGCCTAACACTTCATCAGACCAAACAGCCTGTTTCTTCCTTAGAGAACAGTATCCTAACATCTCCATAAAAGGGGGTCCAAGGAAGTCCCTGAGAAGGGGCACCTCAACTCAGGACAACTAGGTCCTTGATGTTCACTAAGAATTTCAGAACTCAGTAAGAGGCACAGGCTGATTTATTAATCAGAGTCAAAGCAGTACACACTCAGAACAAAATACAGTTGTCCCAAGGAGAGAGATACACCGTGGCCTCAAGCTTGGATAATATCTAAGATTTTTCAGGTATTCTAAGATGGGTGACCTAAGATATTTATCTAAAGTTAGACTTTGAGTCATTTACCAAGAGCTAGTAAGCTTATCTTGTGACAACCTTATGAGAGCTGTTCCTCTATCTTGAGGTCAGACCATTTTTCCTTTTGCATTAAACAAAAACTATGAACTATGTCTCTCTATATATATACTTATAACCTGGGTGATTTAGAACTAAAGAATTGTGCTGGAATGTCACCCAATGTGTGCTCCAGGAGCTCCATTAACCATTTAATAGTTTCATCTGTGCCCTGCTCCCTTTGAAGGTAAGGGGTCTTTGAAGTGAGACGCACAGCCTTGATAGTTTTGTGTGCCTTAAAGCTTGTGCCTTGCTCAATTTCCCTGTCTCTATTTCACTAAGGGCATGAACTATGGCCTGGGTTCCTTTGTTTGGTTAACATGAGGAGCCTCCAAGAAGGACATAAATATTGGAGGGTTTTTAAGTGGGGTGGGGGCAGGATGGAGGAACGGGAAAAGAACGAGAATCCCAATTACTGCATGAATGAGCAAAGAAGGGTATGGAAAGAGGGGTGAAGTCACACAAGAGAGACATTTCAAATCCCTGGCTTTGCTACCGGTTCCTCTCTTGCCTGCAGTCGAGAGGTATATGCTGTGACGCAGTCTACAAGAGGCTGTTGGCAGGCAGCCCAGAGCTGGCCCAGGTCCTCACTGCAGAGCTTGCTTCACAGGGAGACTGGAGACTGCCTCCTTGTGCACCTTCCCTGGGACCTGCACAGCATCAACACCACCTGCATCTGAGGGCACACAGCTCTTCAGTAAAGGCAGTCAGACCATGGAGCCGGCTGGGAAGCTGGGTACAGGAGCCCAAGACAAGGGGCAGCTCAGGGTTTGTCTGAACACACCTGGAGAATCCAGGGACTCCAGGGTTCCATCATCCTTTTCTGCTCCTCCAGGAAGCAGCTCCTGTTTTCAGACTTGCTCTACCTGCCCTGGAGATGTCTAGATGCTGCCCCTTACCCTTGAGCACTGTGACAGTCCCACAGCCAGAATGATTCAGACTAGTGAAATGGACCTAGACTCTATGACCTCCCTTCAAATCCAGCTGAAGAGGGGTGGAAAATACAGGGCTCTCTCTGCCTGCTCACATAACAGCACAGGAAGATTCTAAGGAAACATGTAGCTTCCCCCCACCCCCAACCCCCATGGTGTCAGACATCCAACTTACAGTTGATGGTAGCCTTGCAAAGCCAATGTCTAATTTGGTTCCTAACCCAGAAGGCTGGCTTTAATGGGACAGACAAAGGAAAGGGACTACCACAAGCTGGTAAGAGAGAAGTCAGGACAGGTAAAGAACTTATGGGGCTGTCAAACCACAATGGTAATAAGCTACCCCAGTGTAGTGAGACTCCCTTAAGTCAAAAGAGTAAGCCTTGCAGCCTCCTTGGTTCTCCAAGCTGCCCGATTTGCTTCCATAAATCTCTCCCTTCTGCCATCAGTGACTTTCATTTCCCACTGTTGAGAAATGGCTGCACCATTCCTCTGAGCAGCTGCAGCCTGTGTATTCAGTCAGGGCCAAGCTGTGCATCAAGGGCACCAAATCCAACTTCCAAGGAGATAAAGTTATGCAGGAAGGACAGTTACATTTCCAGGCCATGGTCAAAAAGTTATCCGCGTGTGGGGATGTGCTTGGTGGGTGGTCAGAGTGGGGAAAGGGGTGGAGGCTACTGAAGGGAATCAGTCAGAGCCACGACTTGTCTCACAGCAGCCCAGGACTTTTTCCCACCAAGCTTTGCAGGGAAAGCCACTCACCTTCTTTCCTACTTGCTGCTGTGTGCCATGAAACAACACCCAAAGCACAGCACATCAGCAAATTCACTTACATCTCTATCCTGACAGTTGAAATTAACTCATGACCAAAAATGTCCAGCAACATGTTAGATACTACACGGTGAGAGTGTAAATGAGTCCATTCCAGATGCCATGTTTTCCTAAATTTCTATCTGTATTTTTCCTACCTGTCTAACTGAAGTCAGAGCTTTAAAATCCCACTTGGACTTAGTCTTCTTTTTCAGTCCTCTCACTAGCCACCTGGATACTAGCAGTTCCTTTATTCGTGCATCTGAATAATAATTATTGAACACACATCATGCACAAATCATAGTGCTAGTGAGGAATTGACACTCTTTTTGCCTTATAGGGGTTTCCTTATCCTACAAATATTTATTGAGCCCTGACTGTTTACATAGCACTGTGTGGATTTGCTAGTGAGGGAGGAAAGGAAGAGAGCAGCAGACAAGCCCTGGAAAAGCTTCAGAGACGTTTATTTGGAGAAACATGCAAGGTCACACAACAGCCCACTTCCACTGTCAAAGTTACTATTACTTTGCCACAAAACAATATGTCACCCCGGAGAGCCTGTTAGAGACGCCAGACCTCCTGAGCCAGAAGCTGCATTTTTAAGGAGATCAGGGGAGATTAAGGAGAGTCCAAGCATATTAGATATTCACTGATCTAGGTGAGGGAAGCCTTAGGAGTCCAGGGGAGAGAGATTATGGAACACATCACTGGTCAAAACATTACACAGCAGTTTGCCTTTAAGGAATGTCTGGGTTTGGCTGGAAACAGAAGGCTCAAGAAATAATTCCCCACCTTCACCAACTTAAAACATTAAAAAAAATCATGTCTGAAAACTGCAGAGAGCAATACAATTTTGCAGACACATTTTCCACAACAGCAAAAGCTGTGAGTCAGGTCGGATGAGACTGCAAATTCTTGTGGCTGAAGGTGTCAGGATCCCCAAATGGCAACTTGCCTGGTTTGGACAGCTTCAAGGTCAGATCCCCTGGTGTCCTGGAATGGACCAGCCCACACAAGATTCCTGGTCTTGCCCAACCTACCTGTCAGTCAAGTAGATCAACCAATGAGAAACTAGATCATTATTTTCCAGCAGTTACTCAGCCAATTGACAGTTTCCAGCAAATTGAGTCTAGGCTTGGCATCATGTGAAGGTTGGTAGAGAGGCTGCTTTATCTAGACAGCACAGCAGAGCAGATAAATCCTGTGAAGTTGTGATTAGAGGCTGTTTGCAGGATGCCTATTGTTTCAAATGGGATCAGCCTGAGTGGGTGCCTCAAATCATTTTAAGCTTACCTTTTCTGCACTCCATTTAAGAATTAAGAGTTCTGCTTTAAATCTGAAAACTGAAACAAAAGAATAAACAGATCAAAACATGGCTCCCTTCACTGTTATCTTCTTGTGACTACCTACCAGCCAAAACATCCACATTTGTCCAATAATGGAACCAGAAAGATTATACAGAACTTCACATTCACTATTGACTGCATTGCTTAATATTCGGGCCTATGGTTCACAGTGATGAAATCTGCCCATAATTTCAGTCTGGTCAAGAGGGAACCTTGGGGTAAGCTCTAAAGACAGTGTGGCCCAAGCTATAAACCATCCAGAAGATTTCTCCTTGGTATTGATTTTCTAACAGCAGAGATGGGTTTGTGCTGCTCCATCTGGACTCTCTAACCTTTGTGGCCCTGGCTTATGTTTATGAGGCAGCCCACAGGGATAAGTAGTTGGACGGAGACTGAGTAGCAGGACCCAGATGGCTGGCCCTCATGAATGGAATGGTTCACTTTGACTCATCAGCTAATCCTGTTGATCCGATGCTCAATTAATAACAGGGAAATGACATCTGTCACAAAAAAAAACCTACCACCACTACCACCATTGCAACACGGATGCCCTCTTTTCTGTCCTCCACAGCAGTCTCCAGAAAGCCGGAGGCACTGGTCATCCAATATATTCTCCTAATCATTCCCACAGATGTGCTTTTAAATTGGTGCTGGCTGGGGTCAGGCCTGAGCAAGATGGTGGGAGGGGACAGGTACCCACAGAGAAGAGTAGACATCCTCCCTTTATCTAATGACTCAGCTCTTTGGGAAAGGGCTTTTGAATGGGGAGGTTCAAGCCTCAAAGGCTCATCTCACCATTCTTCCCTGTGTCTTGCAGAGACAGAACATATTGTGCTGTGCTTTTGAAATGATCAAACAAAAGTGTGAGAAATCTGGAAGCCATACAGATAAGGAATGGTTAAAGGAATTGATGGAATAGAGATGAAACATTTATTTCAAATGTTAGAGGTGTCCTTGTGAAAGGAGGCAGCAGGTATTTCCTCTGTGTGTCCCGCAGGTAGGATATAAGTTCAAGGCAAAGGAGGCACTTCCCCACAAAGTAAAGTCACCCAATAATGGGAGGCAGAGCCCTGCTGCCTGAGTCAGGAGCTCCCCATCATGACAGGCACTTACGCTCCACGACTGTTTTAGAGGATACCTGCATTATAAGGGAAAGTTAAAGCAGAACTTCATAATCACTTAGACCTGCAATGATAATGTTCATGAGTAGTTCCACTGGTCTCACTTTATAAGTATTATCTCAGTTAACTCCCACAACAGTCCAATAAGGTAGGGGCAGTTTTTATGCTTTGTTTAGTTCTCAATCCCTTTGCTTGAAATGCTCTTGCCTCAAATATCTGAATATCTCCCTCTTTTCACATGATGCTGGTCTTCTCAGGGTCATCTCCTCCAAGGGCCTGTCCTCTTTGCTTCTTGTAATATAGCTATCCACTCCCCCAGTTTTCCATTCCTGATTCTGCTTTATTTGTCTTACGGCTTTTAGCACTACCTAAAATTATGTTATGGTTAGATCTGATTATGATGTGTCTCTGCTATGGCTTGAATATGAAAGTCTCCCCAAAGCAGAGTATTGAAGGCTTGATTGCCAGGCTGTGGCCCTTATAGGGGGTGGTGGATTCTTTAGGAGGTGGGGTCTAAAGGAAAGGAGTTAGATCACTGGGGAAATGGCCTTGAAATGGATATTGGGATTCTGGCCTCTTTCTCTTTCTTTTGGTTCCTGGCTGCCATGAGGTGATCAGCTTTACTCCACCACAGGCTCCCCACCATGTTGTTCTACCTCCCTTGAGTGGAAAACAATAAACTGAAAGATCTGAAACCATGAGACAAAATAAATCGTTCTTCTTTTTAAGTTGATTATCTCGGGTATTTTGTCACAGCAACAGAAAGCTGACTAATGCAGACTGTCTTGTAAGAACAGAAGAATCTGACTGATTTTGCTCAGTACACTACTCCTACTCTATGGAATCAAGCCCTGGCACATATGTGTGGGATAAACAAATGAGTCCATTTTATAGCAGAGGAAACTGAGAAATTGAAGAAGAGATGTTACATCCCCAGGGTTTTCAGTGAGTAAATAGAAGAGCCAGAATTTTAAACTTGGCTCCAGAGTCCACACACATCCCTATTATATTCCATTTGACCCTTTTGAAGAAACCACTTTCTCTCAAAGAGAAGGTGAGAGGTCCTTGAGAATTCAATGGCTGGTACAGTTTCTTGTTTTATTGTTTCAAATTACTCGTGCTTACAAGCAGTTAGGCACTGGTGGCAACTAATATGGTGTCAAAAAGCCCAGAGAGAGAATAGAGGATGAAGACAGAAGCCATAAATCTTTCCCTTTTGCCTTGCCAATCTTCTGACTGCACAGAGATTTGGTAAGTAGAGCAGGTGAACTAGAGAGGGACAGAGAACAACTTGGCACCTTGTCCTAATCTGTATCCTGGCAGATAGATTAAAAGACACAACTCCTATGCCTGGAGTCTCCAAAATCAAATTTGCAGATTTAGAACAGATTTCTTGCCTCTCCAAGTGATTTGAAACCATATGTGATGTCACCTTTTCATCAAAGGATCTGAATTTATGTTCCCCATTACCTTTCTCTGGGTAAGGCTGAGATTTTTCCTTAACAACAACAATAAAAAAATCATATTTATTTAAATATTAACAGGTCATAGAAGCGAGTTCAACTGACATTTGTAGTTAATGAAAAACAATATGGACCTGAAAATAAGACTAACCCTGAGTTAGAATTGAGATTACTTCTCTGAACTTCAGTTTTCTTATCTGAAGAGTAGGAAGTAAGCCTTCTCAGAGGATTTTTGCAAAGATTAGATGAGAAGATATTAAAGGGGGCATCTACCATTGTTTGTTTGTTTGTTTTTTTAACTGTCAAACCATTGTTCTCCTGTTAGCTACTTTCTAATGTTTCCATAGCTGGGTACAGAAGGAAACATTATCTGAAGGAGATATTAGAGTTGATTCCAAAAGAGTTAAGTTGAATTAGCAAAAGACATAGACATTCCAGTTTGTTATGGTCAGGAAGGTACTACAATGACACATTGTCTGCACTCCTCAGATGTATGGGTCGGGTCTGGAACCATCTTCCAGCCTCCACCATGACTCACCATGAGGCTGCCCACCTGCTTTCCAAGGGACAAAGCCAAGAGAGTGGCTGAGCAGAAGCTTTCACAACGTGAGCCTGCCCTGGTCGGTGTGCTTCTCTAGAAACCCATGAAAGGTTATGGGGGTGATTTTTCTAGGTTAGACATTCTTTGAGGACATTGTCCGTGGATCCGACAGAAATTTTTTTCTGTTTCAGGGAATAAAATCCTGTTGTTCGGTAGTTTCAGGTTCAACCTAATGAGTTCTCTCTTGGGATCACCATGGTTTCAAGCTTAATACCATCATCATTTACCTAGTGGTAGCAAATTCTGTGGCTACCTCTTCCTAAAAAAGCACTAATAATATTTTCCCATAGAATGTGAAACTGGGGCCGGGGCTGTAGCTCAGTGGTAGAGTTCTTGCTTAGTATGTGCAACGGTCTGGGTTGGATCCTCAGTACTGGGAAGGAAGGGAGGGAGGGAGGAGGGGAAAGAGAGAAAGAGCAGAAATAAAAATAAAAAGTATGACAATAACTTATAAAATACATTGAGAAAATCAATAAATGGGATGGCATCAAACTAAAAAGCTTCTTCACAGCAAAGGAAACAATCAAGAGCATGAAAAGAAAGCCTACAGAATGGGAGAAAATCTTTGCCATCTGCATCTTAGAGCATTAATTTTTAGGATACATAAGAAACCCAAAAAACTTAACACTAAACAACAACAACAACAAATAACCCAATCAATAAATGGGCAAAGAAACTGAAGAGGCACTTCACCAAAGAAGAAATACAAATGAAAAAATGTTTAATAAAATACAAATAACAAATATATGAAAATACAAGTGACAAATATATGAAAAATGTTCAACATCTCTAGCAATTAGAGAAATACAAATCCAAACTACTCTAAGATTTCATCTCACTCCTGTCTGAATGGCAATCACCAAGAATACAGGCAACAATAAATGTTGGCCAGGATGTGGTGAAAATGGTACACTCATACATTGCAGGTAGGACTGCAATTTGGTGCAACCCCTCTGGAAGGCAGTATGGAGATTTCTCAGAAAACTTGGAATGGAACCACCATTTGATCCAGTTATCCCACTCCTCAGTATACACCCAAAGGACTTAAAATTAGTATGCTATGGTGACACAGCCACTTCAATCTTTATAGCAGCTCAATTCACAATAGCTAAGCTATGGAACCAACCTAGGTGCCCTTCAACAAATGAATGGATAAAGAAAATGTGGTATATATACACAATGGAATATTACTCTGCTATAAAAAAGAATGAAATTATGGCATTTACCAGTAAATGGATAGAACTGGAGACTACTATGCTAAGCAAAATAAGCCAATCCCCCCAAACCAAAGACTGAATGTTCTCTTTGATATGTGGAGGCTAACACATAATAAGAAAGAGAGAGAGAAAAAATAAAAAAGAAGTTCATTGGATTAGACACTGGGGAATGCAGGGAAGAGATAGGAAAAGGAGAGACATTAGAATGAATCTGACATAATTTTCCTATGTACATATATGAAAACATCACAATGAATCCCACCATCATGTACATCCACAAGAATGGGGTTCTAACTAGAATAAGATGTATTGCATGCTGGTCTAACTATATCAAAATTGATTCTACTGTCATGTATAACTAAGAAGAACCAATAAGTAAAAACTAAAATACATTGAGAAATATGCCTCTTAAGTGACTGTGTATGCTACTATTGCTGCCACTAGACTATTGCAACCTCCTCAAGCCAACAGCAGAAAGGCTCCACTAGTTTCTAATTCCATGCCCTACACAGCTGTGTCTGGTTTTCTATAAGGGCGAGTGAGAAAATGCCTCCCAAATATCTCCAGTGAATAGAGGCCAGCTCCTCCCAGGACTCATCACATAGGAAAGGCCATTCACAGGTGCAGGATGAACAGAGGTCTTTGTTCGATGTTAGGGACCCTGAGAACCAATGTGAACTTCAGATACTCTTATCTAGTCAGTTTGAAACAAAACAAAGAACAATATAAAACCTGATATCTTGGGAATAAGAAATCCTAAGAGTGCCCGGCAGGGAATCAATGCTCCATAAATAATTTTCTTTATTCCATAAATAATGTGAATAACTTAAGAAAGTATAATAATAATATACCACATTTTCTTTAACCATTCATGAACAACTAAATCCTGGAGCCTCTGATACCTGAGTTGTACAGAATTTTCATGAAGGGCTAGTGAAAAATCTTTAGTTAAGTTGAATGAAAGATTTTAAATCCCAAAACAGGTATAGATGAGCACTTTTACATTATATTTTTCAATGTGTTAATAAATAATAGAGGAATTCTGGTCTCTTGAATGAAGTCCATCATTTACTCAGGCATGGTTTCCTGTTTGTTCCTAAGAACTGATACCAGTTTTAATGCTGTGCTTCCCAAGGATAACATCTGATATGCCCTCAGAGTCAATTATACAAAGAAATATATATTTAGCCCAGGATTCTCAACCTTGAAAATATAGACATTTGAGACTGGATAATTCTTTGCTATGCAGAGCTATGCACTGCAAGATGAGTAGCAGCATCCCTGGCCTCTGCCCCAGTGTGACTATAGCACTCCCATCCTGAGTCATAACAATCAAAAATGTATCCAGACTGTACTGAATATCCCCAGGAAACAAAATTGCCACTGAATCCCTGATTTAGGCCTTTAAAGTGGTCAACTTCTACATAAATTTAACTCCTGAACATTTAAAAATTATAAACTAATTTTTTTTAAAATACTGATCTGCTCTGTCTTATAATCAATGAGGTCCATAATAAGACCAGTTACTCACAGAGTCCAGAGATCTCGAAGGGTATTGAGTCTATAGAAAGGTTGCCATATCATGGTACTGTCTCAGTTAACTATTGACACGGTCATGTTGCTAAACCGACCTCTCTGGAATCCAGTGATTTACAACAATTGTTTATTTTTATACTTCTGGGTCTTACAGGTTGGCTGACGCCACCCAAGGTCTAGAGATTGACTGGGACAAGTTGGTTTCATGAATCTCATTTTGAGACCCACGCTGAAAAGGCAGTGAATGCAAAGGAGCCATCTTTTCTCATGATAGAGGAAGAATCTTCCAGAAACACTGGCAGGAATGTGCACTGTCTTCTGAGGCCTAAAAAGGAACTGGCATACTTCCAGCCATATGCCACTGGTCCAAGACGACCGTGGTCAAGGCCAACATCAGCTGGGCAGCAAAGTAAGCATTTCCCTTGCAGCGTGGGGGAAAGGAATGGGAATGTATTGAAGAATAATCTACCATGCCTAGATGTAAAAACCTCAAAGACCACATTTTCAAGACTAGCACTGAAAAGGAGCCATATAGATCTTCAGTTCTCAAAGCTCCATTTCTTTAAGAGATAACGATGGACATTTATCACTGGCATTTGAATCATGTTTACAAAACGTATTCGGACCTTAGCGGGAGTGCCAGGCATGATACCCACACCTTTAATTCCAGCTATTCAGGAGGTTGAGACAGGAAGACTGCAAGTAACTGGCTAGCCTGAGCACCTTAGCAAGATCCTGTATCAAAATAAAAATTAAAAAGAAGGGCTGAGGATACAGAGTGGTAGAGCACCTCTCAGTTCAATACCCAGTACTAAAAAAAAAACAAAAAAACAAAAAAAACCTTGGTGGGAAAATGCACAGCATAAACATAATTTTAAGGCTTCATTTAAGTAATCTCACTATTGAATCAATAGTCTTGTGGTTTTATTGATAGGTTTTATCTTGTTTTCAAGGCCTTTTGGTGAATATTGTCTTAATTTGGGCTAGTTATTTTTAAGGGAACTTTAAGTATTGATGCAAATGATTTCATGTGTATTTAGTATTCTGCTTCTTTGCAACAAAGATTACTAAATAAATCACTAGCACCTTGACAACAGCCAGCAGCTCACGACAGATGTACAGAGTCTGTGTTTTGTTCCGCCCTCTTATGTACTGAGCATTAGTCATGGCGGTATTAGAGAGCTCTGCACTGTTTAGGCTTCTGTGTCCTCTAAAGGATAATATAGCAGAATGGAATGCATCCAACAGCAGAATTATTATTGGAATGGAATAGAAGTTGCCCACGTGAAGGATCTTCAATAAGTATCTGCTGCTGTTTCATTAACTCATAAATGTTAAAGCTAAAATATCACTCAAATAGTCACCATATTTTCCCTGGAACCTAATTGAGGTCAACCCCATTATTTTGCAGATAAGGAAAACTGAATTTTTAAAAATCTGTGTGCTGTTCAAAGTCTCCCTTTAGCAACAGCCAACCCTAAGCTAGATTAGTCCAGGTTTTCTGGTCTCTGATCCCAGAACCTTCCAGTATATCAAGTTTATTGTATGAAATTAAATGTATTTGGCTTGAAAAATGAGTCTTTTTCATCATCTATGGAGCAGAACTCTGGGTCTCAAATGAAACAGATGAAAGGCTTTTGTTGTTGTTGTTGGTGGTGGTGGTACTGGTGATTGAACCCAGGCGCTTAACCACTGAGCCACATCCCCAGCCCTTTTCCATATTTTATTAGAGACAGAGTCTCACTGAGTTGCTTAGGGCCTCACTAAGTTGCTGAGGCTGGCTTTGAACTTGCAATCCTCCTGAAAAAGCTTATTTTTGAGAGCATGACACACTCTCCAAGGATCCTATTCATGGAGAAGTGAGTGGGATAAGAATGTAAGCAAGGAATTTCAGTCTTCCTGAGAGAATGTCTGTTCCGTCGCTTGGACCTCCATATGCCTTGTCCAATGGAAACTTTATATTCTTGTGTTGCTTTATATTTGTCTTAGGTCACTGTTGGCTTCCTCTTTGAAAAAGTTCACCTAGTTTCCTCTACTTCTCTTATTGCTGTTAGTTTTGTTCACCATTCTCTTTTTCTGTGCTCAACCTCAATACGGATACTCCCCCAAATGTTCTCCCCTCTCCTCTCTCTGCATGTTGTCAGTAGGGCCCAGGATCGTGGCTTTCAAGTCTTTATTTCTAGCCTAAAGGTCTCCTCCAAGCCCTACAGCCACTCTCTCACCCTCTTGGTAAACTTACGTAGGCCCACAGGCACCTGCCATCACATTCCTCTATCTTCACACTTATCCCTCAAAATCCTTCTCCTTCTGCAGTGTCCGCATCTCAGCATGCAGAGCAGCATCCATCCAGCTGTCCAATCCAGAACTACGGATTCAGTACCTAGTTTCACTCCACACACACCTTGCATCCAAACAGCCCCAAGCCCTGTGCTATGATTTGGGTATGAGGTATCACCAAAATCTCCTATTAATGCAGGGATGCACAGAGGTCAAGTAATTAGATTATGAGAGCTGTGGACTAATCAGTTCATACTAGTTTGAATGGACTGACTGGTGGTAACTGTAGGCAGGTGGTGCATGACTGGAGGAGGTAGGTCACTGGGGGATGTACCCTGGAAGGGCTCATCTTCCCCGGGGCCCCTCAAGTGGAGCAGTTTCCTTCCTACATGCCCTTCCACCATGAAGTGCTGCCTCGGCTTGGTCCTAGAGCAATGGAGTCAACCATCTGTGGACTAAACCTCTGAAATGATAAGTTCCAAATAAACTTTCCCCTCCTGTAAGTTGTTCCTGTTGGGTGTTTTGTTCACAGCAACATAAAAGCTGACTAAAACACCCTGAAATCCTATGCCCTCAGTATTTTCTAATTATACTTGTCTCTCACCCTCTCTCTTTCATCTCTGGCCTGGATTTTTGAACTGGCCTCATAATTCCTCCCTCAGCTTAACTCCAGCCCTTCCCATCCTCCATCCCCAAACTGTTCTCCGCATGACTGCAAGCCATCTGTACAGACACGAATTATTCAGAGATCTTTTGTTTTCTCCAATAAAGAATAAATTTGAGTTTTATACGGTAGCCTGATTTATATCAGCACTTGTACCCTGAGCATGGGACATTTGTTTATCCACTCAACATTATTTATGATGTGCCTCCTATGGGCCTGGCTTTGGCAAGACAAAAATCGCCAAAATAATTTTTTTAAATCATCTCTCTCATAGAGGCATATAATATAAAGTTAAATAGATTTCTATAATAAACAATATAAATCAATGTAATATATTACTGTTAGAAAATGGAAAAATTGCTTTTAAGAAAAGTAAAACAGAGAGAGGGTATTGGGAATGTTGGTTGGATGGTTAAAATGCTACATACTATGGTTATGGAAAGCCACACTGAGACTGAGAAGATGGCAGCTAGAGAACACAAAAGGTAAATGAGTGGGAAGACAGTCTTGAGAAACAGGATTTTAAGCTAAGGGAATAGCATGTGCAGAGGCCCTGAGTTCAGGAATATGCCTGTTAGGTTAACGAATAGTAAAATAAATCTGTGTATCTGTAAATTGAGAAAAGTAATAGTATCTAGATTGTACATCATCCACTTGCCAGTGATTCAAACAATGTTTAGAAGTTTGCTTTATTTATTAAAAAATGAATCAAATGAATAAAACCAGTGCTGAGGTATAGTATTGTGGGGTATTCGTGGTATCTCCAAGAAACTCTCAGGGCAATATAACAATCCAATTATATATGTCCTAATCAGTTTTTACTGTGTAATAAACAACTTAAAATCTCAGTTGCTTACAACTCCAAGCATTTGGATTTTAAATTCATGCAACTGTGGGTCTGTTGACCTCCACTGGCCTTAGCATGGCTTGAATCCAGACTTTAAGTTGGACTACATCTCTCTTCATTTTCCCTGGACCAAAACACACACAGTCTTCTAATGGTGATGGCAGAAGAACAAGAGGCCCAGCCAAACCATATAAGCACTTTGAAAGTCCCTGCTCACTAACATGCCATTTGTCAAAGCAATTTAGATGAACAAACCCAGCATCAAATAGATGGGTAATATAATTCCCCATACCCTTGGGGGAGGCATTGCAAAATCCACACAAAAAGGCACAGACGCGTAGTTCTCAACAGCAAATGAATGAATAATTGTTATGGTTTGGATATGAGGTATCCCCCAAAAGTGCATATGTGAGAGAGACAATGCAAGAATGTTTACAGGAGAAATGATCAGTGAATTCATCTCCTGATAGGATTAACTTGGTGGTAACTGTTGGATGGTAAGTTGTGACTAAAGCAGGTGGGTCACTGGGGGCATGCCTTTGGGTTATATATTCTGTATCTGATGAATGGAGTCTCCCCCCCATCCCTCTCTCTCTCTGCTTCCTGATCATCACAAGAGCTGCTTTCCTCCACCACACTCTTCCTCCATGATGTTCAACCTCACCCCAAGCCCAGAGGAATGAAGCCTGCTATCTATGGACTGAAACTTCTGAAATCATCCTCCTCTAAACTTTTTCTCCTCTGAAATTGTTCTTGTCAGTTCTTTTAGTTACAGTAATGAAAAATCTGACAAAAATAATAATCCAGAACAATCATCTGATCTTTCATCTGTTGTAGTTCTGTCTTGCATCTCTATAGGGTTTTCTATTTTATTTTTATTATTGGTGCCTAATAATGAAGCATTAGATTTTTTGCAGGTTAGAAAGCAGAGCATCTTTCTGAAATACCTATTTTAAAAGCCTTCATGTAGTAAGCATTCCTAAAACTATTTTTGAATGATGAAATTAGTGCATAAGTGCTTTTTTTGGATGATCTCTTTTTTTATTCATTTTTTATTCATTCATCAAACATCTTTTCAATGTTTGATGAATGAATAAAAAATAATTTTATAGGTGAGGAAATTAGAGAGCAAGAATGAAAGTGAATTTTCACCCAGGAGTTAGTATAATTTTCATCCAGGAGGAATTGAGGTGCAGGCTCAATTCCTCATTGTCTAGAACAAAAGAGAAAAATGCCAACATTATCTCAAAATTGAGTTTACAGTGACATGAGGCCTGTATTTGACTTGAATTGAAGGGCATTCTGTTATAAATGGTTTTGGTGAGTCTGACCTTCTGTGGAACAAATTATGGTCCAAAATGAGTCTGAGCTGGGTTTGGGCTTCTTTCTGAGATTGGCCTGGCTGAACGAGGCAGACTCACTCCTCAGTTATTTTTGTAATTCATTCCACTCATGTCCATAAGAAGCTAGGGATGTTCTTGATGCTAGGAGTTCCACTCTGAACAAAATACAACATCATGGAGCTCTTTGAAAGGCAGACAGTGGCAAATATGTAATAAAGCTGTAAATGCTCTGGAGAAAAATGAAAAAGTTAGGGACCAGAGGTTAAGGGGCATGACAACCAAGGTGATGTAGCAGCTGTGGTTCTTATGACAAGAAGGGTTTGGTCAGCTGGTAAGAGGAAGGATAGTCTCAAAGCACCAGCAAAGGAATGGGTGCAATGGGTAACTCTTGACCATGATTTGGTGGAGCAACTTTCAGAATCGACCCCAGGCCCTCAGCCCCTCCTTAGACAAAGGCAACAAGGCTCAGCTTTTTAAACTGATGGTGGGTCTTTTTTTTTTTTCCTACTTCCTGAAATTCTCTGACAAACTCATCATTCTGAACCTTCTTCTCAGATTTAAAAATTCAGATTGGAATTTTTTAAACATGAAGTCCATCCTAATACTTAAGACAAAGGAGATCAAAGCACCTTCAAGATACTTATGTTCTAATAAAGCATTTCACATCCATCAGGAGAATTGATGGGCACTGCCGGTGGAACTGAGAGACCCTGAGTAGTTTTCTCTATCCTCCAATCAGTTCTCTAAAAAATTCTTGAATATATCTTGCACAGAGATTTGCCTTAATTCAAGAAAACTCTGTAATTTTTATTGTAAATATTGGCTTTTGTCTCACACCAAGTGGCTAGACAGGGATAACATAGAGGAATCATGCAGGAAGGAAGGAAGGAGCCCCAGGAACAAGGAGAGGTTAAAGGGAAAATCTTCGTCTAATCACTCTGTTCTCTCAGGGAGGAAGAGAATCTCTGGGAAATTTAAAGCAAACAATTTCTTTTGACAAGTACCTTCTGTTAATGGCAAATGATTCTAGGTTTTCATTTACAGGATAAACACAAGATCTTCTTTTAAAATAACTTTAATTTGTAAAGTGAGTACAAGTGGTATATTCTTGAATTAGTTCCCTCAATCTCCTCTCTCCAAAACATTTATGTCTTAAAATTACACTTTCCAGACACCCTCGCAGTCAGGGTTCTGGATATGAATTATGCCGATTAAGTGCAGTTGCATGGGTTTTGTAAGGAATAAATAAAGGAAAGCAGAAGAGCCTTCCAATTAGTAATCTTTGAGAGATTTGAACATAGGCAGAAGCCAGACTCAGGGTTTTACTACACAGTCAGTGGTATTATGAAAGTGACATGATTATGGAGGCAGCAAGAACCAAAAATAAGCCGAGCACAGTGACGTAGCGTATGCCTGTAATCCCCGAGGCTGGGGAGGCTGAAACAGGAGGATCACAAGTTCAAAGTCAGCCTTAGCAACTTAGTGAGACCCTAAGCAACTTATTGAGGCCCTGTCTCAAAATTTTTAAATAAAATAAAATTAAAAAGGTAGGGATGTGGCTCAATGGTTCAATGTGCCCCTAGGTCCAATCCCTAGTATCAAAAAATAAAAATAATATGGAAACCAGTTTTTAGACTTTTACATTGAAATCCAAATTCTACTGGTGCCTCTGACTTCCATTCATGCCACCATTTTGTAACACTTATTTCCTATAATAAATCATCTTCTGCTTGAAATACCCAGAGTGGTTTCTTTTTCCTTCACTAGATTCTGCCATCATGGTCCATGGGGCCCAAATTGTGAAGGTAGTTTACATTGATCTCATGGAGCAATAATTAGACACACATTCTCAGAATTTACACATAAGGGAGAAATGAATGAATTACAGAAATTTGTTACTAAAAAATTTGGAGGTGAGCAAACCGCATTCACCTGTCCAATCCCAAAGAAAGGATTGAGAGACAAAGGCACAGAGAAAGGGAGGATTTACTTTAATGACAGTCTTGCTAGATAGGTTATCTGGGGGACAGGAACCCCAAGAGCAATTACAATCAGCATTTTATCTCCTAGAGTGTAAAGTCTCTCCCCCAGATCCTCATTGACTGAGCACAGGTTTTACTGTCTCCTATTGAGTTATCTAAATAAATATACCTTTAGTTGTTCCCACCTCCTTTTACGTAGAGGTCCAATCGACCCCTTCTCCCCCACTTCCTGTTTGTCAAAGGACTGTGAATTTTTCACATTTCATTATTATCTCCTTGTAACTTTCCACTCTGCTCTCCCCTCCTACTGCTTTCCCCAAGTAATTTTACATTTAAGGCTAAATGTGGTATTCTGAAAATGGACCACAGGACTTCCTATTTCTCACAAAAGTAAAATAATGTTGAAAATGCTGAGGCAAAGATTCATTAGCTGATGCTCTGTGACCTCAAATAATTCATTCAATTCCTTTTATGAAATGTGTTTTCAATTAATCTAATTGTTCAGGAATCTTTGTGCTGATTTTTCAACTAACTGGGAGGATAGTCTGGAGACATTTTTATGGCATGTGGGAAAACAGAGCTAATCTCTTTGATTAGCTTTATTACAGGCTAACAGATTTACCAGTGGCCACCACCCCCATTTGGCTTACCATTTCATTGACTTGAATCTCTATGGAAATCAAATTTTGAGTTTGATGGATCGTTTATCCAATAAACATGAAGAATGACTTCAGAAAAAAAAAAGAAGAAGAAAAAAACTATAGCCAAAACTATCAGTGTTTGGAGCTTTATACCAATGGCCAGAGAGTGTGTGAGCAGAAGAGAGACATGACAGTCTCTATGTGAGAGAGAGACACAATGCTCACTGACCCTATGGCCACCAAAGTTGTCCATTTAATTTCTTATGGAATCTTAGAAAAGTCTAGCTACTTCAGGAAATCTGAAAATATTTTAAAAAACAAAAACAAGATTTGAAAACCTCTAGAAATATCTGCACTCTCCATACTTTAATCAAAAGCAAAAGAATCGTTTGAATACTATGCTTAAAAGTGTTGTTCTGGGTTTCAGAACTGATTTCATAAGCAGAAATCACCTCGTTGGCTACAAATTTTTCTTTAGCTTGCTTTGCCTATCACTATTCACTCTACCAACTTTTGTTAATCATTCTTCACTTCCTTCAGGACACCCTCCCTTCCCAACTCCCAGCCCATGTTCACATTAGCTGATTGGCCTCATGTGGGCTGACTCAGCACATGACCCAGGCCTACTGAACTAGATCATTCCATCATCTGGACCATGCTAATTGGTTCATACACGGTCACATGACACAAGCCTGGACCAATAGAAAATGAGAATTTTTGATAGAGCCAGTTGAGATAAAGGTATTTGGCATTAATAAACTAATGTAGTTTATAACTGTAGTGAGGAAAGGCTGTCTGAGAATGAAGACAACATTAAATAAATGGAAAGAGAGATGAAAACAGAGACAAAGAGAATCCTTTAAATATCATACTATCTCTGGATCCAGCCACATTTGAAATCAGAACTATCCATTGGACTTAAATTATAAGTGCCAGTGAATGTTCTTTAATCAATTGGAATTGAGTTTTTGTCACTTATCATCCAGAGCATCCTTTTCTTCTTCGTGCAGTATTAGTGATTGAACTCAGGGCACTCTACCACTGAGTTAAATCCTCCACCCTTTTAAAATTTTTATTTTGAGACAGTGTCTCACAAAAATTGCCAAGGCTGGCCTCAGACTTACCAACCTCCTGCCTCAGCCTCCCCAGTAGCTAAGATTACAGTTGTGTGTTACCACTTCAGGCTCCAAAGCATCCTGACTAATGTTTATATTTACCCATTGTTTCACATATTAGCATGATACTAAATACAAAGATAATTCTTTTCCTTTCTCCTTTTTTTCCAACCTTCCAGAATTCTTCTAACTTCCAGTCATCATGTATTCATTCAAAAAAATGAATAGAATACCTATCACATGCCAGGCAGTGTTAACAGTTTTAGGGAAAAAAAATAAGGTATGGACTTTAATAGACAAGAATGAATAAAGAAAATACTGTGGTTTATAGATATACAGAATGAACTACTACTCAGCTATAAAAAAGATGAAGCCCTGTCATCTGTGACAACATGAATGATCCTGGAGGACACCATGGTAAGTGAAATAAGCCATACCCAGAGGTATGCATGATCTCACTTATATGTAAAATTTCAATGTTGATCTCATAGAAATTGAGAGTAGCATAGTGGTTACCAGAAGCTAGGGAGGGAGGAAAGGGAGGAAGAGATCAGAAAAGGGTGGTTGACTTGTATGAGGTTATAGTTAGATAGGAAGATTAAGTTCTGCTATCCTATCACACAGTAGGTGACTATGTGACTATGCTTAACAATAAGCAATTGCATTTAAAAATAGCTAGAAAAGAGGATTTTAAATCTCTCACTATAAAAAAAATGGTCATTACACAATATATGCATGATTATTATGTGGTAGTCAAAAATAAAAATACAACCAAATGATGATGATGATAATGATAATGATGGTGGTGGTGGTGGTGGTAAGGCATGGACCTCTCTGTTATAGTTCAGAGGGAATATTTGTGCAGAGTCAGTATACAGAGTACATATAAAGATCACAAGCTTGTAAAATTTCAGCTTTCAGAAAAATATTTAGCCCCCAATTTCAAAATGTTTGTAATTCTCACCCATAATTTCACTCGGTTGCATATGAATAGATCTGAAATTAATTTTCACATTTTCTTGTGCTTTTAATGTTATTACATCTCCACCTTAAGAGAGTTACCTAACCAAGCTCTCTGAGCATTGGATTTTTTCCTACCTGTAAAATAAGGGGTGGTATACTAAGCCTCACAAATATGTACAATTAATACCTGATAAATTTTTAAAAATTAAAAACAGGTGTGGATTGTAGCAGTTCACCTGATATCTTTTTTTATATTTTATTTTTTTAGTTGTAGTTGGACACAGTACCTTCATTTTATTTTTTTTATGTGGTGCTGAGGATGGAACCTAGGGCCTCACACGTGCTAGGCGAGCGCTCTACCACTAAGCCACAACCCCAGCCCTCACCTGATATCTTTTCAACCTGAAATTCTGAGAAGTGCTTGCTATGTGGACCCCCTTTCTTCCTTCAAAACAATTTCTTACCCTGCCCTTGTAGAAAATGCCTTAATACATGTCTTCTTCAACCCCCAATCCCAGAGAATCAACCGTGTTTCTCAGAATTCAGACAGACTGACCTGCTTTCATTTTTAATGCCCATAGTTCACTTTCTAAGAAGCAGTAAAATTGATCTTTCCAAACTATATAGCAAATCAAGCTACACTCTCCCCACCCCCACATAAGATCCAGGGCATCCTTTCATTCTTGGAATAAAATCCAAACTCCTTACATGACCCATCTTCCTTTCCCCCACTCCCAGCTCACTATACTCCAGCCACACTGTCCTTTTGCTCCTCCTTAAATCTGCCAATCTTGTTTTCACTCATTGCATTTGGTCTTACAATTTCCTATTCCTAGAACACTTTTCCTGAGACCTTGGCCAAGTTCACTCCCCCTCTTCACCCACACTGTCCATTCAGAGGGATTTCTTGACGCATGCCCTCCAATCTAAAATTACTTCCTGCTCCCTCTCGTATTTCTACCTAGATTTATTTTCTTCCTAGCTCTTATCATTCACTGAAATGGTAGTATATCATGTTATGATGGTACCATGATATATAATTAACATTTAATCTGATATAATTTAATATAAATTACATTAGCATAGAGAGTAGCAAATAGTAAAGGCTCAGTTGGCTTTGTGGAATGAATGAGTAATTCTACTCTAATTCCCATAATAGCCATCTGTTTAGCTTTGATGCATATATGATGATAACCCAAATTGGTCATAATATCCTATTTTAAGAATGTTTTGCTCTAATGTATGGACAGTTTTTCTATCCAAATGGAATTTAAGCAACTTGAAGATCCCACAAACAGACATCCTCTCTTTCATGAATTCTCACAAACTATCATTAGCTAGTAGAATCATACTGATGTTATCAAAAAGGATTATATATTACACAGATATAAACAAGCTTTTCTCACATTCTTAAAAGGTTCAATTGGTACACGGCAGATTTTATACCAAAGAAAATCTGTAATGGGTAGCACCACAAACCAGTATTCATAAATCAAAATAAGGCATTCTACTAAAGAGATCTGTCTACTATTTCATCAAACTCATTTTATTTGACCACTAAATTCCATGGATATGGTTCAAGCAAAAGACACTTGGTTAGATGAGGTGTCCCCAGCTCATCCAGAAAAAGCCACTCATGGAAACCATTATCTGTATGTGGCTCAAATCTGGGTCAAAGTCTTGGTGAATAGGATAAAACTTAGAAGGTAAAAAATCAAGAATCCTCCTGATGTCTATGTTTATTAAAAGATGACAAGAATTCATGCACATTTTTAGAACAGCACCATTTTAATAACAAAAAATGATGAGCATCCCTGATATGGTTTGAATATTTTCCCCAAAAAATCATGTGTTGATGGTAGAGGTTTTATGAATGAATTAATGTCTTTCTTCAAGAAATGAGAAGAAAGTTCAGCCATATTTTCTCTTTTATGTGCCTTCTCTCCTTTTCCAAATTCCGTCATGTTATGAAAGAGCATGAGGCCTTCATCAGATGTGTCCACCTGATCTTGGACTTCACAGTCTCCAGAAACATGAACCTAAATAAACTTCTTTCCTTCATAAATTACACAGTCTAGACATTCTGCTATAGCCACAGCAAACATGTCCATGTCCATCAACAGCAGGATGGATAAATTGTGTTGAATTCACACAGTGGCTTATGATATTAAAAGCAAGAATGCTTGATTTGCCACTGCATGAAATAATATTGATTCATACTAAGGCATACTGTCAAGAGAAATTAAACAGAAAACCACACATAAAAGAGTACATACTTATTGATTCTACATATAAAGTTCAAAAACGAGCAAAATTTTTGGTATAAGAAGTCAGGATACTGCTTACCCTTGACAGATTAGTGACTAGAAGGGAACAGAGAAGATTCATGTGGGGTATTGGTAATGAGTTATTTCTGCAGCTAGGTCTTGGTTAGATGTTCTAATTTTACCAAATGCATTCAATTGCACATATAATGTATGCACATTCCTGAATGTGATTTATATTTCAATAAAAAGTTTACTAAAAAAATAAACTTCATGTGCTTAAGGAATTTTATGCCAAGAAAATTAAGAAAGCCCTCTTGTAAGAGCTCACAATCTGATCTGCCAACTTTCAAATCCATCAGAAGCATGTGTTGAAAAGAAGTTGAATTTTTAACTGAACCTCACAAAAAGAACTTATATCAGTCTGAAGATATCACATATCCTGAGTTTGTCAAGAGAAAATCTCTTGGATTTCAGTATCCAATTTTATTTTCCAAAATCTCACACCTTTTCTTCCTGGTCATTCATCAAATATCTCTATATATCTATGTCTGAAGGGGAAGACTGATGATAGACATTTTTTTTTCTCTTCTAGCTTAGGTCATATAACACTAATAAGGTTTCATATCATGAGTGTAGCTCAGTGGCTTCAGGGCATAAAAGATTTTTTCAAGTTGATAAATAATTACCAAGTCAACATCCAGAGGAAGTTGGAAATCTGCAGAAATGAAGCATTATTTAGTGCCATATTTTGCCCATATGAAAGATGAATCAAGGTTGAAAAGGGTTTTTATCAGCCTCAGTGGGCAAGAGGACAAAAGTTGGAATCAAAGTCTCCCTGTTCTCATGCACAGCAGATTTTTGAGTTGTCTTGGTTGCCCAGACAATATATATCCTTAAATTGATTAAGACTACCACAAATTGATGGTCTCTCAGGCAAATGACAGAAAGAAAATAAATTTCTCTCTAGAGGTTTTATCTAGGCTAAAATAACTTCCATAAATATTCTTATGAAATATAATGCATAACATAAAAAGAAATCAGATAAAAATATCAGAAGGAAAAAAACATAAAATGGCACAGAAAACTTCAGACAAAAAGAAAGAAAACCATAGAATCTCCTTATATATTAATCTAAAAAAGCAGATTACATTTTGATATATTAAAACAAATAAAAATAAATACTAAAAAAATTGAGAAAGATTTTAAAAATGAGATTTTAAAATGGAAAGATGCATTTTAAAACTGAAAGTCCTAACTAAAAATTAACAAATAATCATAACAGCAGAGTAGACAGAGCTGAAGAGAGAATTTGTGAACTGGAAGACAGCTTGAGAAAAATATCCACAAAATCAAGCATGGAAGATAAAATGGTAAATCATATTCATTTCACTAAGAGACAGGCTGTTTCATAGCAAATTTCTCACCTCCTCTGTCTATCCATCACTTTCTCTGCCATCATCATTGCCAGAACCCTAACCCATATGCTCTGTGAATTTTTCTCCTCTCCACCACTATAATTTTTGACAATTTTAATTCCATTTGACTAGTATGAAAATATTCAGAGATGACAAAACTTGGAAGCAGATGGGTACAGACTTTATTCCACCTACAGAAGAAATTTGTTCGGTCTCCTTTAAACTTTGGAGTGCAAATGTCTTCAGACTAGACAAATAGTCTTTAATCATGATCCCCTGTTAGTTTTGATTTTCAATTATCAACACACTATATTTATATTTTCTACCTGGAAATAAAAGACATTTTGAGGTTTTTTGCCTTTTAATTAATTTTTCAAAGTAAAAAAAAAAAAAATGTTGCTTCTCCCCACTTGCCTACTAAAGGTCAAGAAAGTTTCTTGTGGGCAGCAAAAATTTATATGGAGGTAAACAGGTATTTGCATGACCATGTCCCCATCTTTTGATGTTTCAAGGTACCTAAATTAATTGGTTAATTGAGGGTGTGTGTGTGTGTGTGTGTGAAGAGGGGGTGCTAATAAAAGAGAACCACCCAGGCCCAGATCTCACCTACTAGAGAATAATAGTTCTCTACTTCACTCCTCCAACTGAAACCATCTTTGGAATAAAAAGCCACCAAGGTAGAATTGTAAACTATTTATGAATTTACTGCTCACAGATTTACTCACAAAATCATGTTATATAGGAAATATTATCTCTAAACAAGGCCAAATTGGTGATTAAAAGGGTGGGGGGAATAAAGGGAACTCTATGTTAAAAATCTAACCACATGGGATTAGCCAGTGCAATCAGAATCAACCACCAGTGTCATCTTCATAGAGCATGCCTGGAAAGGGAAACAACAGTCCCTTCATGAAATAAATTAGCTCCTTTTTCCGTTAACGCCACCTGAAAATATCCATATAAAGCTCAGATGACGTGGTCTGAGACATTGAGCCAGATGGTGTAGAGTTCATGAATCTGTTAACCATTACATGGCCTGTATAAAACCACTTGCCAATTGTAAGCCTTGGTCTTGTCACCTGTAAAACAGGTGCACACTCAGTGAGTCTGTTTCTAATTCTAAAATCTCACACTTTAAAATGAGACATTCTATTTCTTAATGTGGGTTGTGGTTACACAAGTATTTGAGGTATTTGCTCTATAATTATTTTTAAAGTTGAACATATATGTTTTTATACAACCTTCTAAATACATAATGTTCGACAGTATGTTGGAAAGGAAAAAAAAAATCCTATCGGAGGAAGCCAGTCTAGTACCATTCTTGAATTCATAAAAGTAAGTGTGAAAACTGAATGTCAGAGGCAAAAAGCCAAGAGCAGATTGAAGCTTGTAAAACTCCTGAAGCTATAAACCATTTCAGTGATAAGATAGAATCGAAGACAGTAGAATGAATGGGAACTTGCAGGGAAAGTAGGGTGGTTATAAGCCCATAAATGTCTCCACAATGGTCCTTAGAGGAAATTGAAATCTAAGGGTTGTTATTTAATGGCTAAATTTCCTCTGAGCCAAATGTGACCATGGACATATAATGTGGAACTTAGGAAACATTTTTTCTGGCTTGCAATAAGAAGAAACAATATTCTCAAAATGAGTTAGATGTAAAACTTCTTCCTCTACAACATTTATTTCTCTTACCAAGCACTGTCTTGGGTCACAACAACATAGATATAACCAAAGTAGGAATGCCTTCAAGAAGCTTTCAGACTTAGAAGCCTATATGGCATTTATAATAAATTGCAAGGTTCTTGCTCCAACTGAGGTCACTGACTTCATATTTTGTAGCCCAGTGTGGGAACTCTACCCAGCATATGAAAGACACTGGGTTTGACGTTCAACATATATGTCGAAGATATATATATATATATATATATATATATATATATATATATATATACTTCCTCCTTCCACCCCTCATCATCCTTCTGATGTGCTTCAGAAAGTTCTAACCTTACACTTGCTATAATCTCCACCAGACATTACCTTCCCCCATCTTTATCTAGCCAACTCTTTCTTACTCTTCAGGTCTCAACTCCAATGTCAGAGACGATTTTCTTGACTTCCTAGTAAAAAAAATTATACTAATTCTCCCCCCACATCACACATACTCTTTCTCATTTCTCAAAGTAATATTTTTCCAAATATCCTATATTTGAAAGTACCTCGCATCATCATTTTTTTTCTTTTTAAAATTTACTTCTAGTCTCCTTCAAAGATGAAGAAATTTCTATGAGAACAGATGTTCTGTGCCTCATCTGCTACTCAGCCCAGTGCACAGATCAGTGCCTGGCACATCCAGTTGCACGCTAAGTGTTTTTAAATTTTATTATTATATGCAAATGAATGAATAATAAGAGTCAAACTCAAAACAAAACAAAAGCTTCCCCAATGATTTTTAAAGTTCTGTTTGGTCTGAAGATTTATACATTTCTAAACATTATCAAACAGGTGACGGCTTCAGGGAGTTGGAAGGTAAAGAAGTAAGAGATGAATCCGGATTGTATTTGTGCCTTTTGCATCAATGGGGTTTTTGGGATTCACAAAAGGCATGATTAGTGGCATTAGGAAATATGAATAAGATTCTTCCAGCTAGGGATTTCTGAGAGAAGACATTCCAGGTCAAGTGAATAGCCAGAGAAAAGGCATGAAGAGATAAGAATGCACAAAAAGTTTCTGGAACAGAGGTCGAAGGGAAGGCAAGAGTAATTTATGCAATGGTCCCAGAAGGCTTTGGACTATGTTTTGGATGTGACCATGATTAGAAAGTAAAATAACCTTTCCTGTTTCATAGAACTATTAATCTGACAGGAGCATTAGGAATGAGTTTATGTGGGTGTGTCACCGAACATTTAGAAATTGTGTATGTGTGTGTGATGTGTGTGTGTGTGTGTGTGTGTGTAGCATTTGAACATTTTACTGGGAGAGAGAAAACAGATTTAATTAAGTTTCCAACTGAAAGAAAAACACAGTCTTAACATAATAAATTAGAATAGAAACATTGATACAGAGAGGAAAGTAGGAAGCACCCACACTGAAGATCAAAAGAGACCTAGCTGAAGAAATATTTTCCTTTTTAAAGGTGATATATCAATAAGCAACATTGAGTTTTTCTACTTTGGAGAAATGCTCAATTATACATATCATAAACATTCAGAAAGATTAAAATTTTCTAGAGGACAGCAGGAGGATATTTTTTTAACTGAATATAGGTAAAGGTTGGACTACAACATGCAAACAGTAATTTCTTAAAGACAGAAAAGACAGCAAATTTAGGTCCTAATAAGCTAAGATAAAATTTAAAAAGAAAAAAGTACAAACCCTACTCAGCTTTGTTCTCTGTGATTCCTGACTCTGCCTCAATAGCCTGTTTTTTTTATGGGTTGTCCTTCCATGCTCAGCAGTTCCTCACATGGCTCTACAGATGAACTGTCAATTTTTTTGCTCATCCTCAAGCCAGTTCTCTGGTGAGATAATTGCCAAAACAGCTTGAAGTTTAAAATATCGGAGATAATCGGTGTTATAATAATACTGTTCTATTGGGGCTAGAAACATCTCTCAAATAGAGAAGCACGGAATATTAATGGTGAAATTGAGAAAGGAAGAATTAGGATGAGATGTTGAGCAACAGGAAAGCTTGGTACATCAAACCAATGGTCATCTTTCCGTGGGAACCTAACAGAGGTCAAATAAGGACACTGGCAAGAGAACACAACAAGCAGCCGAGTCAGATGGCCTGGTCCTTGTAGAAGCTATGCACACCCATGTGAAGAGGAAGAAGTTGGAGTACAGGAATTGGCTCCAATTCAGCAGAAAGACGTTGCAGGAGCCAGGAGGCGGAAAGATGTCTGCCATCTGGAGAGATTGTAGGAAGCAAGATTGGAAGTCATGCATATCAGGGGTGGGGAAATGGGAAAGAAAACTATTTGGCAGGGATTCTTTGGGTGGGGTCAGATTCCCCAACAATGCTTTTATTCCAGATGCAACTTGCAAAGTCTTCACAGCTAGTAACGTCAGTAATATATATATATATATATAAACTCATTTCCAAATTCTGATAAATCTATATTTTGAACTGACATTTAGGAAAGCTGTCTTCTAATATGTAAATGTGCTTCACGTGTGATCCTCGGAAAAAAATAACCCACCAAGTCTCCAAAATCTTTAATAGCAATTCTACCAGTACAATAAATTTATGATTTTTTTGTTAAGGATAAAGGAAGATGTGCCAGATTTCCCAGAATTATACAAGATTCAGAATTTCTCACTGGTGAAGCAGAATGCAATGGTTGTCACTAAAACACAGGCAAAGGTGAGAAGGAAAAGTTAAAGTTAATAGGTGGTTTATAGGTGTAAGCTCTTAAATGTGACCAGGTAAGATCAGATCCTGCCTCCTCCACTTGCTAATTCTGTGATCTTGGGCAAGTTCATAAACTCTGCAAATTTCAACTTCCTCTACTGTGCAATGGTAACAGTACCCACATCAAAGAGTTGTTATAAGGATTAAAATAATAACCACATTGTTATGTTCATATATAAATATGTTACAATGAATCCCACTATCATGTGCAATTATTATACACCATTAAGAAAATTAAAAGTAACAAAATAAGTAGTGCTTTGCATGTAAATTATCTAACTTAGTGCCTAGTATAGTTTGAAAGCTAAATAACTGTTATATATATCACTTATCATCAGTATCATTAGTTAATTAGAGAGGGCTTCCAGGATTATTTGTGGACAGAGATAATTAAGATTGAAATTTTCTTTTACGGACTTGCTGTAAGAATACCACTGAATGATTCAGCTGTAAAAGAGGAACAAGATCTATGTCCATGTTTCATCTCAAGAATTCAGATCATAGACATGGGTATCAACCCTGAACTGGTAAATAGGAGTGTTGGGTTCTAATGTCGGCTCTACAATAAACTCACTGTGAGGCTAGACAAGCCACACATCTGTTCTAAGTCCCTGTTTCTTCTTCAGTAAAGATGATTGTATTGCAGAATCTCTATGGCTCATTTGAGGACCAGCATTCTACCATTCTGCAACTAGTGTCTCAAATGTGGCACTGGTGAGCTATCAACTATAAAACTCCCCTTTGCCTGCGTTGGACTACACCAGGAGTTCTGAAAGTGCAATATGTGAACACATGATCTTCCTCAGATGGGCTGCCCTCCTCAGGCTGCCTGCTCAGAACAGCCATTTTCTTCTTCCCTTGGCTGCCTGCCTCTCTGGTAATTTTCTGCAGCAAGCTCCATTCTTATTCCAGCCAGCGAGAGGAAAATGAATTTGCCCAGCAGTCCCAGGCATCCCTTCGGATGTTGCAGGGGAGAGAGCACGCCAGGCATTTCACTGTTAATTATCAGCAGCCTGGCTGCTATGGCCCCTTGCTGTGCCAGTTTGAGAGATGGGACTCTTTACACTGCTTATTAGGCTCAGCTAAATAAATATTACCCAGCATTAGTGTTGTCAAAGATACAGTCTGAATTCAGCTCCCTGGAGTGGCTGTTGGTACCCAAGCTTTTCACCATCAATTTTCCTGTCCTCTTCCCTACCCCTTCCCTTAGCATGCCACAGCTAATCTGTCTGTCTCTCCCCCCTCTCTGGACATTCATCTGGATTCTGACATCAGGGGACTGAAATGATATCACTGATTTAGCTCCTTTGCTTAAGGTTATCAAATACCAGTGTTATTACATCTAAGGACTCCCATTTTAATTACCTCCTATTTCTGTTCTAACAGACTTCAAATCTCTCAATCGTCTATTTTGAGTGAGAGTTGCTTCCCTCTCTCCCTCCAAAAGTGAATTTTGAAAGACTTAAGCTCCCTGACTGCAATAATTGCCTTAATGGTGGGGAATATGCTCTTCATCAGATCAATTATGCTCCCCTCCCCAATTAATTCCAGAACTTTTAAAAGCTGCTTGAAAAAAAAAAAAAACAGAGTTTCTCTTTGTGGTTGAATGTTGAGCCCAGAAAATAGAGCACCAGAAGCTATTGTTAGCTATTTTGCAACCATAAAGATAGAAACCACCAAGAATGAAGCCAATACACAAGTGGTGGAAAGAACTGGAGAAAAGATATGCATACCTGGTCAAAGGCTTTAAGAGTCCAGATCAAGCTTTACCTGAAACCACGCCAGTCTTTGGACACTTCAGTTTTGAATCATTATGCTTCCTTTATTATTTAAGTTTGAATTGGGAATTGTAATACTTTCATCTACATCTACATATTCATTATATGTGATCTCCTTTATGTGTCTATTTGTAGCAAGTGCAGGTGGAGCCTTGCCCGTGTCCCTTCTTATCTTCCACCATAATGATCTCCTACCTGAATTCCAACTTCTGAGGACTTAGTCCAGTTTCAGAAGTTCTAGGTAATAAATAACCCTCGGTGGCAGCCCTCCACCAATGTCTGGTAGGAGTTGCTAGATAAATACCCCAGCTGTCTTACTGCTCAGGATAACCCTGAGATACATGTTCTTTATGGTGGTCTCTTAGAGTTCTCTAGTGGGATTGAGTGAAATCTGTTTGACAATGCACTCTTCATGGTCTGCCTTCCTTTATTTGTCTCATTCCCCCCACTTTTTTTTGGTATGTTGGCATCACCTTCCAACTGAATGATGATGATCCATGATTATGATGTGGTTATATCCTGATAAAACTATGATCATTACTTGACAATATCCTAAGTCACAAATGTGTACACCTAACCTGCCAAATATCCTAATTGAGCAAAGCAGTTCACTACAGAGTGGCAGTTGCTTCCCCTGGGGATCCTACGACTGGCAGGGATCTGGCTAGCTGCAGCTGTCCGGCACCACAAGAGTATCAGACTGCCTATCACAGGCTCCAGAAAAGATCAAGATCAAAGAATGGCTCTACAGAATGCATTTCACTTTGACATCATCCTAAATTCAAAACAAACGAAACAAAATGGTAAGTCTCACCCTGGAAAGTTGGATATCATCTGTACTCGGATCTATAAGGAGTTCATTAAAAAGAATTTATTCTTAACATTTAAAATGCACCCCACATATTTGGTTTGCATGATTTTACCTTTCTACCCTAAAACAGATAGGTATATACAGAGATCATTTGGAAATAGACTCAGTCTAGAGGGAAACTAAAACCCAGTAAGCCAAAGCATCCCTTCTAGTCGGTGCCGGAAGATTTTGGGACAGAAAGAAAAGCAAAAGCATGAACAAGCCAAGGGGTGAAGGATACTCCTTCATCAATTTTCAGCCTTCAGTGGCACTGAGCTGTCTGGATTCTTCCACTGAAAATTTCACTGTCCCTGGGTTTATTCATTTGATGTTTCTGAAAGATAAGCAATGCAAACATCTTTAATCTGTAGATGCACTCTCTCCCCTGTGTAGTCTCCCTCCCAGTTCCTAAACCCTCCACAGTAAGACAACACCAGGCCTGGGCTTCACTAGAAACATATATTCCAAATGGTACCTGTCAGATAAAAAGCTCACTTTCAAGTAATGCATTCTCTGTCTAATCTCACTAATGGCTTATTGTCTATTATTTACATGAAAAATGGTAAAATGCAGACTCCTTTGTTTTCATTTTATTTGGGGTACTTTAAACAAGCCATTCTCTTTAATACTGATGGGAAATGGCCCATCAGTATTTCCTTTCTGTCTTCCAATCTTAAATCCTGGCAGAAGAACAACTATACCCAACGGAGCCTACATTGACCCCTGGGCAATTCCATTGTATTTCTTTCTATTGGTACAATCACAGGGTAGTATTAATACAATCTTGGGATAGTAGAGGAGTCAGCACCTTCTAGATTAAATGATCCTACTTCTTCATTTTACCAATAAGGATAGAGAAGGCACAAAAGTGTTATATAACAAAGCTGGACAGGACTTTAAGGGCATCTGCTCCCATTCATTCCTGTCACAGATGAGGAAACAGAAACACAGATGGGTGAAAAGTTTTGCTCAAGACTTCATTGGTAGGGAGGGACAAAGTTGGGACTGGATCTAAGGACTGTTGATTGCTTGCTCCCTTTACACCACTTTTCTTAATTTTTGTTTGACTTTTTTGTTTTTTGCTTTCAAGGCATTTGTGTTTTATTTTCTATGTTTTTATTGGTGCATTATAGTTAAACATAATATTTGGGTTCGTTTTGACATAATCATACATGCATAGAATATAACTTGCTCCACTTTTGTCCCTAGTACTTCCTTTTGCTCCTCCTCTGTCCCTCCCCCTGTTCTCCTTCCTCAACTCTACTGGTCTTTCTTATATCTATTTATAGTGTTTTTTTAATTAGTGCTTTATAAAATACTTAAAAGTGAAATTCACAGATGTACATAGCATAATTGGTTCCATTTCATTCCACCATTCTTCTCTCTTCCCATCTCTCCTCATTCCTACCTCAATCCCCTTCTTCTGCTCCATGTATCTCCCTTCTATTTTCTTGGGATTTCTCCCCTGAGCCCACTCCATTTCCTCTGTCTTATTTTACTATGGCTTCTGCATATTAGAGAAAACAACTCTTGAATTTCTGAGTCTCGCTTATTTCACTTAGCATGATGTCCTCCTGTTCCACCCATTTACCAGCAAATGCCACTATTTCATTGCTCTTCATAGCTGAGTAAAACTGGAGTGTGTGTTTATACCATATTTTCTTTATAAGGTCATCTGTTGACAGGCACCTTGTTTGGTTCCATAAGTTGGCTATTGTAAATTGCACTGGTATGGACATTGATGTGGCTGTATTACTACAGTATGCTGATTTTAGTTCTTACGGAAAAATACCAAGGAGTGGGACAGCTGAGTTGCATGGTGATTCCATTTCTAACCTTTTGAGAAATCCCCATACTGCTTTCCAAAGTTATGCTAATTTGCATTCCCACCAACAATGTATGAGTGTACCTTTTCCCCACACCAACAACAACATTAATTATTATTTGCATTCTTGATGATTGCCATTCTGACTGATGTGAGAGGCTAAGTTCACATTTCAACCCATCTCAGATATGATGTAGAATGTTTATTCTTAGAAAATTTAAGATTTTATCACAGTGTTTAATGACTTTGTCTAAATAGTTGCATTGAGGAGAAACTCTCCTGCACAATGAATTTTGTCACTGGGACATTGGGAAAAACATCCATGGCCTTTTCTTCTCCCTTTAGAAATAGACTGAAAAGTCAGATTACACTGTAGATCCAACCTTATTCCATTTGGTTGGATGCTCATTCCTAATCCTGGACCACTTCCTGGGCCTGAGCCCAAGTTCTGGCATGGCCAGGAAAATGCCAAAAGCCATATGGACTCCCCAGGCTATCTCCTGAATAAGGTTAGATGGTATACACCTAGGAACCAGTTCTCTCCAAGAGATAGACCAGATGGCATTCCAGATATGAATATGAATAATGTAGACTGTTTAGGTTGTTAAATAAAATGTGTGTCTTTAGGGGATTCATGAAAATCAGGAATTTTATAAGTTAAAGAAGACCAAGTCAAAGAAAACACAAAAGACTGCTTAAAGCTATGCCTTATTCTATATTTCTTGGCATTGACCTCCCATCCACAGCATGCTCCAACCTCCAGGGAAACCACTGGAAAATAACCAGGAATAAATAAGTGAGAACTACAACAAAGGATGTTGACTTCAGAATTCCATGCTGTGAGACCCTGAAAAGGCCACTGGTGGTACCATTAGCATTCAGAAGAATGAGAAGTATGACTATTCTATCCCCAATTCAAATTATTTGTGCTTCAATCTACTGCCCCAGTAACAAGGCCTAAGAGTCCTAGGAGTAATACAAATCATTCAGTTAGTAGAATTTGTTAAGAAGATGGACTTTTTACAAATCTTCTATAAAAACAAGACCCATCAGAAAGCTTTGAGTAATACTATCTTAAATGTTCAATTATTTCCAGAATATATTCATCCTCAAGATCTCATTTGAATTGAACAACCACCTGAGATGAGTAGGGAATGAATTTTTTAAATATTTTTTAGTTGTAAATAGACATGATACCTTTATTTATTTATTAATTTATTTTTCAATGTGGTGCTGAGAATCAAACCCAGTGCCTCCTCTGCTAGGCGAGTGCTCTACCACTGAGCTACAGCACCAGCCCCCAGGGCATGAATTTTTAACTCCATTTCACAGTTGAGGGAATGTAGCAGGCTCATGGACACACAGATGGTAAGTGGTGCCATTAGGACTTGAACCTAAGAACCTTCAATTCTGTCCAGCAGAGCATCTCATTTGACATTGGCCATTGAATCGACAGTCAAAAGGGCATTGGGGAAGAATTCCATCTGCTGCTAAAATAGCTTAACTCACAGATAACTAATTCCAAGAAGTTAGAACATTAGAGAGTAGAAAATAGTGACACTGTCATATTCTGTGAACATTCCAAATACAGAAAATGGATTCTTACTTATGCATTATTAATGCCAGTCTTTAACCCCTCTCTCTATCAGTGACCTTTTATAATTCCTTTCACTAGAGGCAGAATCCATTCCCCTGCTCCACTGATGTTGGGTATCGCAGTATGTCCTGCTTCATTCAAAGAAATGTTAGTAAGCATGATACAAGCAAAGGCTGGAAATAGGCTTGCCTGTGTTTTCTCCCTCATGTCACTATTATTTGTTCCTGGATCAAGATGTTCCTGGATTAGTTCACTGGATCAAGAAAAATTAAAAAGAGCATGTACACAGATCAAAATCCCATTCACTTCTCACAGCTAAACCCATCCGAGACGAGCCTAAATCACCTAACCTCCAGCCAACCACTAAGAAATGAGCAAGAAAAAAAGACTGTTGTTTGAAACTACTGAGCTTAGGGCTGATTTGTTACAAAGCAGTAGCTAACTGGTATATTCACTACCCTTTTTTCATCTTCCTGATGCACTACAATGCAAATGTAGTTTGCCTTTTATTATTATTACTCTCTGTTTCTTTCCAGGCAGTGAATCACCACATCTTAAGTCCCAAATTAGTAGAGGCTTCAATACCAGGATCTGTGTCATTGTAGCATTATGAAAATCTATTATTAGGTACCAAGTAATGAAAATAAAGTAAGGGAAGTGATATCCACAAAAAAGTAACTCCATAAATGACAGATAAATATTTAATGAATGATTTAAAACTTTGAGCATTCAATAAGCATTTTATGGTTAACATTTTAGAGAAAGTGCATTTTTTTTTTAAAGAGAGAGAGAGAGAGAGAGAGAGAGAGAGAGAGAGAATTTTAATATTTATTTTTTTTTTTTAGTTTTCGGCGGACACAACATCTTTGTTTGTATGTGGTGCTGAGGATCGAACCCAGGCCGCACGCATGCCAGGCGAGCGCGCTACCGCTTGAGCCACATCCCCAGCCCCGAGAAAGTGCATTTCTTTAAATAATATTTCTTATGTGCTTCTTTACATGGTGATCTGGTACCAGATGTGCTACAAAGACTGGATGTCCATTCCTAATGGGTTATTGATTAAAACAGAAAACATGGAGGCAGGCAACTAGTGGAAGACATTGAATAGGTGCTGTATAAACTGATAATAAAAGGTAAAGATTCAATGTTCATTTGGTCTGATTTTTGCCATTTGAGCCTTAACGATTGCATCATAATTTCCAAAAGTCCAGAAAAATCCCATTTTTCTGCCCCTCTAGAAACCATCAGCAGTCTTCCATCAACAGAAAACAAGATGC
Organism: Marmota monax; assembly: GCF_021218885.2. Lineage (NCBI taxonomy): Eukaryota > Metazoa > Chordata > Mammalia > Rodentia > Sciuridae > Marmota > Marmota monax. The sequence continues at coordinate 3,653,596 of NW_026695222.1, read as the reverse complement.
TTTTCCAGTGCTTTAGAGATTAAAATCTTATTCTTTTAAGCAACTGCTTCAAGCTGGGGTGGGAGGAAAAAAAATATCCAAATACCAACCAACTTATAAGAATTCTTCTCTGGGAACAATTTCTTAGAAATGATGAAAAGAAATTTATGCCCAACACCTGGTTGTTAAGCAATCAATAATATTACTAAAGGAAGAAGAGAGGAAGGTAGGAACCAGCCCTGCCCTTCTCCTCCTTCCATCCTTCCATCCTCTGTTTCATCTCAGTTTGATCAAATCCATTTGTTTGGCTCCTCCAGCTCTCACTGGCTCCAGACCTGTGATTCAGCCATCACAAATCCCCTAGCCTCTGGCATAGCACTCATTTCAGACTTAACTGTTGATACTTACAGATTTTCCATTTCGTCTCTCAACCCTTTTCTCAATGTGCCCCAGTGGGCTGTATTTTATACATAACCCCCATCCTGAGTATAGCCCCAGAAAGGTGAACTTTGGTTCCCAACATTTATATATATATATATATATATATTTTTTTTTTTTTTCTTTCTAATAGCATCATGCTGGGCACAGGAGTATCCAGTGCTAAAGTGCTTACAAAGCACTTGATTCCACACTAATTCATCTGACCCTCACAGTGGTGCTCTCAGGAGGCAGGAAGGTAGTACGACCTCAACAGTTCAAATCAGAACTCAGAGTTCAAAGAAGCTCACACAGTTGACCCATAAAGCAACTAAGACATAAACTCAGTTTTCCTATCTCTAACTCTGGGAATTATTTCTTCACATCATTCTATTTTTAAAAGTACTAGCACTGCTGAAATTCTTGGATATCTCTTACAATATTCAACCTTGGAAGAGAAAATAAGTCATTGCTAAGAAAAGAACTGTTTGGTATGGGAAAAAAAATAATGGCTGCAAGACTGGACCACTTAGAATGCTCTTTTTGCCCAAATGCCTGTCAGCCACATTCCAACATATCAATACAGATCATATGATTCTGTGTTCAGTTGGCAGGGCTGGCTGACTTTTTTCAAAAATAACTTCAGCCTTAATGGGTAGGATGAGCTGCAGTACAAAGTCCCTAAACTTCATAAACTGCCTTTTAGCCAAGTCTTCAAAGGAGACTAAAAAACAGGAAAGTCTAGGTACTGGTCCTGCATTGTGATCCTCTCATTGTCTATGAGAACTCACTGCTTTTATAAATATTTGCATCCCAAGAGAATAGGACATTTGAGCTTCTATAGAAATTGGAAGATGGTAAAACCTATATTTTTTCTTCAGAAAGCATCCAACTTGCCTGGTGGCCAGTGGAAATAGAAATCTAATTTGTAAATCATTGGAAATCTGATTTTATTTTGAGATTGTTTCCAGCATGAGGATAAGACACTAGAAAACTTCCAGATCAGGAGGAAGTAGTGAGAATTCAGTTTCTGGCTGGGCTACTGACTACATACAGTTGAGCAAAGTCCACAGTCTGTCCCAACTTCACTCACTCTTTCCATGCATATTTATTGAGCACCTATAATGTTCCAGGCACCGGGAATAGAACAGTTTACAAGATAAAGTCCTTGCTCTCAAGGAACTCACATTCTAGCAAGCTATAAATAAGCAAATAAATGTAGAAAGAGGACTCGAAAACAATAATATTTAGTAGATAGAGTGAAGTTGCTGTGAACAGGATGCTATTTTGGATAGGATGATCTTTTGAGCAATAAAATGAAATAAATATCTAGGAGTCCAGGTGACAAGAACATCTTACAGGAAGTCTGGTATGTTCAAAGAACATGAAGAAGGCCAGTATGACTGAATCAGGGAGAGCAAAGAGGAGAATGCAAAGTGATGAGGTGAGAGAGAACAGGGGGGGGAACATGGAAGGTCTTCGGCACTTATTATTATCTTTGGATGGGAAGATATTGGAAAGAGCAGAGCAGGTAGATCTGAGCAGACAGGTTATGATCTGACTTGGGTTACAGGATCATGACCTTGACCTTGAAGGCTGGCTGTCTGAAGAAATGAGCCATTTCTTTATCTTGACACAAACTGATATGGACTAGAGGAACAAAGAAACTAACCCCTGCGCCTCTATGGGCTGAGGTTCCAACCGGTTCCTTCGCTGAACAAACCAATGCCCACCTTTATTGAAACACATCTAGGCCTCAAGTGGCTCCTTCATCCCAAAGACTAAGGCAGTGCCATTCCCCTGACCTTAGTAGGTGGCTGGTGACTCCAGAGAGGCAGAGCTCCTCTGGCTAGATCCTCGCAATAGCAGGAACTGTTGTGGAACCTGATGACCCCTCTGCAGCCCCTGGAGCTCAAGATTTGCCAAAATATACCCTTTGGGTGATTTAAGGCTGAAATGACTCTAGTTGCTGTTCTGCATTTCCAAAGGTCAATTGGAAAAGCCGGTGGAGTTAAAGAACTTGACCTTTTCCCAGTAAAGTAGTTATTTTGTGGATGCTCAAGGCTCTGAGATCCTTTTTCTGGGTCACCTGCTTGTTACGAATTCATCCGAATACATCAGTTTGATATTTTTAGAGCTATAAATTATAACTGCACTTCTACTCTCCTGCAGAAGTTCAAGCTAGCCGTCTGGGTAGGGGCCCTGTGTGTTTGAGACACAGACTCTCAAGGAGTCCTGCCTCCCATCTCCTTCTGGAATGAGGCCTCTCTGCTGAGGCTTGGTCACTTCACGTTTTTCGGTTTCTTCCCTTTCCCTGTGCAACGTTCCTGAGGCATAGCAATGCTGGAGCTGGAGGATCGCCTTCATTCAGCTGGGCCCCTTGGCAGCCGCGATCGGCTCGGGGATGCTGGAGGAAGGTCGGGGAGCCAGAGCCCCCAGGCTTACAGCCGGGAAGGGCGCAGGGGACGCGGGGCGGGCAGGCGCCCAGGAGGCGCGGGGCGTGGGCGGGAGGGAATCTGTCCGGCGGTGCCGCAGTGAGCCTGGTGGCGGTGATTTGTTCTCGGCGCAGGCTGGGAGGCGGGGTCCCTGACTCACTGCGCCACCGGCGGGGCTGGGGAAGGAGCTGGCCTCCCCGCCCCTCTGCAATCTGCCGTGGAAGCGAGGGTCGCCAGCGAGGCATCCCCTGGGTTAGGGGTCCTGGGGGCTTTCCAAACAGCACGCTCGGGAGCCCTCGGGGCGCTGTGCTGTCACCGTATTGTCACTGTTTGTTTATTTCTACATCTGCCCCTGAGACTCCGTTAGAGCACAGACTTCCAATCCACCACCCCCCCCCCCAATGAATTCGGGGCCCCCGCATTTGACACAGGGCCTGGCACATCGTCATTACTCCGGTGATCAGTAAACAGCAGTGGAAGGAAAGTGGGGGAGAGAAGAGGGCAGGGAGGACAGGAGGGAGGGGAGGAGGAAGGAGGCTGGAGAGGAGCAAAAACCGGAAGGCAACTTGAGCTTTCATATCTGCAAAACTGCAGAACACTTCCCTGGGTCATATAAAAACTAAAACCGTAGGTGGATGTGGGGGCTTGGCTGGGCTGTCCTTCACACTCTCCCGGGCGTCATCGCGAAGTGTCTGTTCCTGACATGACATTGAGGGGATAGGGACAAAGAAAAGAATAAGGCAAAAAGGGGGTGTCTCTTGATCTTAAAAAATAAAGGTAGTCATAAACCTTCCACCAGCCCCAAATCATCACTTCCTTGCAAAGCAGTTTAGTGACCTCTGCTTGCTTCATCAGAAATGCAGAATCTGAAGAGCCTGGAAGAGCTCAGATGGCATTTAGTACCCATTTTACAGATGAGGAAACTGAGACTAAGGGAAGAATAAGACAGGAATGATTGGGGTGGAGATTTCCAATGTATTACTTTTGTCTACTGTACCCTACTCTGTCTTTCCCTGAGTATTCTCTTCCCCCTTGTTTCTCCAAAATTAGAATGTTGGGAGAAGCCCCACCATATGGTTTGCCCAGGGTCTCCCCTTGGTAGGGAAGACTTAATGTTCTGGGTACTGAGACCCTCTGAACCCTGGCTTGCGCATAGCTGCCAGTACTGGCCTGACAGGTTTCTGGGGCATTTCCTCTTACTGAGAGGTGTGTCTCCTGCAGTAACAAAAATGGATTTTGCCATCTCATCCCCACATTCACAGCCTCCAGTTGGCTTCCTGTGATTGGCCAGAACTTTTCCTCACTGGAGACAGGAGGAGAATCCAGTTCTCCAACCAGCTAGGAGAAAACACTCTGCAGCAGTAAAGATGGGAATATTCCACCCCACACTGATGGAGTCCAGGGGAGTTTGGCATAAGCGTAGCAGGCAGAATGGTCCAGGAAGCCCCCAAAGATCTATGCATTTGACCCTAGGGGAAGTGTCCCCCGACAGGGGAGCTAACCTTCTGTATTTTTCCTTCCGTAATTGAGGGTGTCATAGTGTATCCTAAGGCTTTCTGGAACAGAAGGTTTCTCAAAATTTTGATTTAAAATTTGCCATCAGGGGTGGCAGCTTATGTCCACAGAGGGTGGTTGCTAATATACTTCAGAATGGGGGCAATTAGAGCTCCCTGTCCACCTGCCCCAGCCATGCCCATGCCAAGTGCTTGTCACCTCCTCCTGGTCTCCTCCAGAATCAGAAACCTTACCCTGAGAGATGCTCTCTCACACTAACCTTTAGCTTTTCGAACCACCACCACCCCCCCGCCGCCTCCGCCCCACCTCCTGCCAGGGTTCAGGCTCAATTAGCTATTAATATCTCTAATGCAGCAATTCTCTGCCCTGACTGTTCATTAGAATCCCCTGGGGACTTTAATACTGATAACCAGGCCACCCCTGATACCAAGTAAATCACTATTTCTGGAGGTGTTTTTTAACAGGTCCCCCAGGTGAGAGTGACAAACATTAAGATTGAAAGTCTCCACTCTGAGGGTAACTGCTGGTGTTGCCCACCAGCTTCTGTCTTCCTTCTAGCGACAGTACCTGATGTTCCCGTGGAAACCCCACTCTCTCCTGATCCAAGTCAGTGAGTTATGCCAACCTCACCATCACTCCCCAGCTCCCCTTTTTCTAAGCACTAGCAAGTTACCAGTTTGAGTAATTAGCATTTTTCCATTGTCCTGGAGAAAATAATTGGTTCAGGACCAATATGTGACTCGAGGATCAGTTTGATGACTTGTTGAAACTATTGGAAAAGGAAGGTCTCTGTATTTATTCAGCAAGAATCCTGGGAGTCTTGGACTCCCAGCAGCCATTTTGTCACCATTTGGAGAAAGCCAGCCTGTAAATTAAGGCAACAATAGAAGAAAAGGGAAACCTAATTAAAACTGTCTAAAGCCAGATAAACTCAGTAACAGAAACATACTCCCTACTTTTGCTCAAGTCAATTTGCGCCAATGTTCCACATTATAGCAGAGTTAATCTGTTACATAACAAGATCTTACCTAGAAATGCAGGTAAAATAATACTAATGTCCAGGTCACCCCTGAGACCAAGTAGCCATCTAATAAAAAGTCAAACAAGTGAGCTTAGATGGTCATGGTCAAATATCTCAGGCATCTAATGATGATAAAAGTGTTCTCTACCTTCAAGGATGTTGGCTCTCAGAGAAGATGGATGAGGGAACTAAAGCAGATATGTTCTACTCCATTATCTTCTTCAATGATGTCAAGAGCCATGGGTGGCTTAGGCTTATCCAAATATGAAAGAGGGTAAGACAGAAATAAACAGGTCCCAGGGCTAACTAACATCACAATGTCTGTTAGAGCTTTCATACTAACCAATATAAAATGGCATAGGAAATTGATAATAACCACTACAGCAATAATATAGAAGTATACAAAAGCATGCAACAGGATTCTTTAGATTCCCTTTTTGGGGTTGGGGGTTCTGGAAAATGTGCTCTCTGTCTGAAGGTAGAAGTGAAGCAAGAACTGAACTTCAGATGCAAAAGTTCTCTCAGTGATATACAAACTAGCATTGGGAGCACCTTTACAGGGAATGCAGTTGAAAAGAGGAATAATAAGATGATTAATTGTTGCATAACAAACTGCTCCTAAAATTGGCTTTAAACAAATTGCTTATTTTACTTATCATCGTGTAAAACAGAAATTTGAGCTGTAATTAGTGAAATGGTTCTTCTGGTCTCATCTGGACCCACTCATGCATCTGGAGTCAGATTCTGGTCAGCTTGGTGGCTCTGCTTCTGAACTTGACTGGCTATTGGCTAGAGCCATTCTTCAATGACCTTGCCTGGGCTTATTCATGTGGTGGAGGGCAAGTTCCAAGAGTGAAGAAAATTGAGCAAGGACTCTTGAAATCTAGGGTAAGGCATCACTCCGGGTCATTCCACCACATTCTATCTGTCACAGCAAGTCTCAGTCTTACTCCTGGATGGAATAAGTTGTAAAGTCACATTGCAGAGAGCCAGTATAAATTCAGAGATTATTTCGCTCACCTTTCTCCAGAAACTAAAGCCAATAAGCTAACCCAAGTCCCCTCTGAAAATGGAAGATTATTTTGGCCTCCACACTGATACTGAATTCCCAGAGCATCAGATGCTTTGTCTACTAGACCTTCCCTCCCCCTTTTCTAGTTATTTCCCATAGGATGTAAGTCACATGGATCCTCGACATCTCTGTGAAGTGCTTACAGCAGACATTGCCTAAATTTGCTACTTTACAATGAAAGAATCTGACAATGCTAATTCTCAAGGTCATTCATCAAATATATAGGAGTTCTTTCTTTGAGCTAGGCCGTGGAGACACAACAGAAAACAGGGTGGACACAGACTCTGTTTGCACAGAGCCAATAGTTTACCTTTTAGGATGGTGTGGCTGGGACTTGGATGAAGATCATCTTATTCCTCCTCTGGATACACTTTCCCTCTGCATTCCCTGTCAAGGCCCTCCTAATGCTAGCTTGTAGATCAAAGCTAATTTTCTGTGTATGTGGTTGGAGTGATCCATATTAACATGGTGAGGCACTCAGCCTTCCTTCATTTCCTTCTCTACTTTCTGCTAATGAGAAGATTCTCTTTGATCATGCAGCTCTGTATCCTCTCCCCTCCTTCGGCTGGGTAAGGATTCAGGCTCTTGTGACAGCTGACTCTGATTAATGGGCGGAGACAGTTTAGGAGGGAAGAAGCAAGAGAGAATGATTTGACAGGAGAGTCATTTATAGAGGGCTGCAAAAGAGCCGAGGTGAGGAATAGAAAGGAAGGGATTTGAAGAATGAGAAAAACTACAAGCTGTATGACAGCTAGAAAGGAAAGAAATTTTTAAACGTTCTCTGCTGAGTGGAGAAATGGATCTCATTTTTTTCTTTCAGATTCACTAGTAAAATTCGATCTTCTTTTTATTTTTATTGCTTTTAGCTACAACTTTGTTGGGTTTTTAAATGTAATGCCTTGACAGGCCTACACCACATGGGAACTAAGAATTTATCTGGGGCAAACTTAATTAAGAATCTCTAGGAACCCTAGCAGGACAACCAAAGTTTATGCCTTCAGAAGATACTTAGTCCAAATCAAAACATCAGTGGCCCATTCCGTAAGGAAAAAGGAGAAATCATAAACTCTATGCTTCTTACAGATTCTATTGGTTTTTTCCTGATGACTTTTTTCAGCTCCAAGATCGTAATTAGGATTCCACATCACATTTACTTGTCATGTGTTCTTTGGCTCCTTCAGGCTGGGCCAGTTTCTCAGACTGTCCTTTCTTGAGACGACCTTGACAGTTTTGAAGAGAACCGGTCATGTCTTTCTATTTTGTTTTTTCTAAATTTTTTCATGGTTAGACTTGGGTTATGAGTTCATGCAGGAAGACTCCAGAGGCAAATTGGCATTTTTTAACACATCATATTGATATGTAAATTCCATCAACATATCTTCTGGCTAATGATAGTGACCTTGATCATCTGGTTCATGTACCCTTTGCCAAGTTTCTCCAATATGAAGTTACTTCTTTCCCCGTTTCCACTGTTTATTCTTTGGAAGTAAGTTGCTAATTGTAGCCCACATTTAAGGAATGAAGAAGACTCTCTCTTGCCACAGTAAATTATTTTGCTTATTTGAATTTCAATTAAATTTAGAGTGAGAGAGAGAATGAATTACCAAACAAGAAGAATGTGGTTCCCATGTTGTAAGTGGGTGGGAAGAATTCTGGAAGGCTGGATATGAGGGAATGGGAAGCCATGTCATGGTGAAAGAAACATGTGGGCAAAGGAGAAAATTTAGCAGTTGCTCCTTTTGGGAAACTTAGGAGCTAGATAGGATGTTGCAAATGTTGTCTAGGCACCTCACTGTGAGAAGCCCCTCTGCTACATCTGGAGGAAACTTAAAAGATTTACATTTGTCTTCAAGTCATCTGATACTACAGTACTATCTCCTCCAAGGGTAGACTGGTCCATAAGCATGTCCTATCATATTTGGGTTGCATCAGCAAAAAATAAGCTGATCTAGATCAGAAGTGAGAAATCTAAAATCCAAAGACCAGATTGAGCATATGATTTAATGTCTTCAACCTCATGAAACTTTTCAAATGATTTTATAATAGAATATTTTTTGCAATGGTATTCTTTAGTTCCACGGAAACTCCCCATTATTTACTGGAACATGCAAAAAGTAAGAGTGACTAATGGTAAAATCTTCGCATCATTTTGAAGATAGGATTCTTTTGTGAATCTTATGTTACCTGATTATTGCATTTATATTGGACTCTATTGTGACTCATATTTTTTGACCATTGCTTTTTACTTATATATAACCCCTACTTTTTTTATGCATGTTTCTACCACAGAAAGAAAGATCATTGCCTACTCAATGCCTATTGATGGATTGACTGCTTTGCGATAGTTGTTTCCAGAATGTACATTTGTGCCAGAAAAAAAAAAGGCTCAAAAACATAATGAGCAGTTTAGCATGTTGAAAAAAACTAAATGTAAGATTCATGTGTTTCCACAAAGGGCATGCAGTCTTCCATTAGAAAGACGACTTAATCATTTGGGACAAAACAAACATATTTTAACAAGAAGCTTACAATCAGCTAAAAAAGTGCATAGTAAGAAGATCATTCTTGGGAATTTTCAGAGCCCAGAGCATGTGCTTGCTGCTGGTCCATCCAAGGAGACCAGTTAAATTAAAGTCTGGCAGGCATGCATAGAGATCCCTGGCTGGAAGGCAGAAGCAGGACATGAAACAGGTGTCCCTTTCCACTATTCCTGGGCACAAAGTCTAAAATTTCTAGCACAAGCTGTGGCCGTAGAAGAGGCACAAAGTCAACCAACCTTCTTTTTGTTCCAGAAGTCCCTCTGCGTACTAATAATGCAGAGAAATGTGGTTTGTAAGGGGGAAGGCAGAAATGCTGATAGCTTTCAAAGAGCTAGTCCTACTGATAAACCTGGGCTATGCATGTATTCTGGGTGGTTTGGCAATAACCATTAAACATGGTTATCAATTTTCAAATGATATTATGGTGCCAAATGTAGCTCTTTTCTTTTTCTGTTGACTTATTAGAAGCTGACCTTTTCCCCTCTGCTATTTGTTATCTACTCATATGTTTAAAATGATCAATGACAATGAAAGAACTATTTAGCATTTCTACCTATATACCAGGAGACAGACATTCTTTCTTCTTCAGTCTTTGTTCTCAAAAGTCTCTGAGGCCATCTCTGCTTTGAGAAGGAACAATTTTTTTCAAACTAGACCTTGGTTTGAGTTTTTATCTGAAATATATCGGTCCCCAATATCCACACTTCAAAGAGGCTTTCAACTTGGTAACTCCTTGACCCCAGTATTCCAGGACTTGCTCTTTAAGACTGCTGGGCAGTGACAAACAATAAGTTGTTCCTCTTGTTTAGAAAAAGAAAATGGAGCATTCCACAGAAGACATATAAAATTCATTATTTCAATATCAAAATTTTGAGTGGGGTGGAATGTGAGCCATGGAAGAATACTACCCTTGGGGGTTAAAAAAAAAAAAAACCTATACCAAACCCGGAAACAATAAAGCAGGAAGTAAATCCTTTAACAAAATGCCATATGTTCCAGTGGTTGGACCAGCAGCAATCAATATTGGGAAGAATACAATTGCCAAGAGATAAAAAACGTTTACCCTTGGTGGTGGGCTTAGTTGCAGTGTGGACTGTCTATGACACATTTGGATTGATTGACTGTCCTAATCTGCTTTTTTATCTGTATCCACAGCTAATGTGACCTTAAATAAGAAGGGAGAGGTCTATGATAACTAAATAAAATTATAACTTGAGTCATTGCTGATGAGCAGGCACATTAACACTTGTCACTTGGTTGTATTTTAAACTACATAGTTTCTCTCTGTTTACATGATTATAATGAAGTCAAACTCCTTTAATTAACAAAATTTTAATTGTAAAGTAATAGGTGCTTATTTAAGAAATATAGTTCGTATTACTTGTTATGCCAGCAGCCACAAAGCAGATAAATTTTATATGTATATAAGCAAATATATGTATATATAGTATGTGTATGTGTGTGTGTGTGTGTGTGTATAATTTTTACCCTGGTTAATTGATTTAACAGATTATTGTGAACATTTTGCCTTGTCATGAAATGTCTTTAAGAAATGAATGTAATAGCTATTTAATATTGATCCCAGGGCTGGGGCTGTAGCTCATTGTAGCTCAGTGGTAGAGTGCTTGCCTTTCATGCATGAGGCACTGGGTTCAATCCTCAGCAACAAATAAAAAATAAGTAAAGATAATTGTTACTTTGTATACAACTAGAGATATGAAAAATTGTGCTCTATATATGTAATATGAATTGTAATGCATTCCATTGTCATATATAACAAATTAGAATAAAAAATTTTAAAAATATTGATCCCAAAGGTATATGTCAATTTTATTATTTTCAGACATTTAGAGTTTTCCCAATTTGTTTCTATAGAAGACAACACTCTTAACTTGGCTTGCAGGTTTCAAAACACTATGGATTTCTTTTCTTCTTTGTCTTTATCTATTAGCTATGACAATAGAATTAGAATTTTGTCACTGAAAGAGGCTATAGAGAAAACACCCCTCACCCAATTTTAAGAAAGTATACTTCTAAATGTTTTAAGAGTACAGAGAATTACACAGAATGATGAAACAAATATCAATTAATTATATCTCATTCCAAAGTTCTAATTGAAATATTTAGAATATTATAGTTACAGTGGAAGTCTCATTGATTCTACTTCTCTTTCTTATTGTTTCCTTTCTCAAAGTGACTATCATACATTTGGGGATATCATTCAATCCAAATGTTCATATTTTTGCCACCCTTATAAGGGAAATATACAGAATTGCTCTTTACAAAGCTAAATGTTATCAGACTGAATGTAATATTTTGCCATTTATTTTTTCACTCAACATTTCTTTTTACTGATGTACATTAATTCACATGGTTCAAGTGTATTCATTCAGCTGCTAGACAGCACTGATAGGTAGATTATTTATAATTTTTTTCCTGGTATGGAGTGCTGGGTTTTATATTTTTAGTGGCCATCAAAATGTCAGCTTTCTTTTACTTATTATTTGCCTGACAGAGCAAATAATGCCTTTTTTATTCATTTTCAACCTTTCTGAGCCTTCTTACTGTAAGTACATCTCTGAAAAATAGCAAACAAGTGGATTTTGTTTGTGTTTGTTTGTTTGTTTGGTGTCAGAAATTAAACCCAGGGCCTATACATGCTAAAGACATACCTATCACTAAACTACTCTGCTATTCCCTAAATTTTTTTATCCCCTAAAATTTTTAAACCAATCTGATTGTCTCTATGTTTAAGACGACGACGCATTTATATTTATCATAATTACTAGTATATTTGGACTTATCTCCCTTAACCTTGTTTTGTGCATTCCATTTGGGAGACTTTTCTTTGTTTCTCCTTTCTGCCCCTGAACTCTATGGGATCCATGTTCTCCTGACTTCCTCCATTGGGTTAGAAGTCTGCATTTTATTTCTACTATTTTGGCAGTTTCTCTTAAATATTCAAGTGTATACTCAAGAAACCGCAAGCCCTTCTGCATCTTTGTCCTTCTTTCACACAGTACAAGACTTCAGAATGTACTAACTCCGTCTTTCTCTCTTGCTATTATAGTCTATATATTCTAGCATTTCTATGTATCCGAGGTAAAAGAAAGATATCCTGGGTCAGTTCCACCTTCAATGTTAAGTCCCAGAATAGAATTTCCAAAAGATTGAATATTTGAAAAACTCTGAACAGATATGGCCCAAAATAGTAATCATATCAGGATAGAATGATGAAGACTAATTTTTAAAATGTTCTTCACAAAGGATAATGTATATCTAAGATGTTTCTATTTTTCTTCTTTTTTAAAAAATTTTAATTTGTTATATATGACAACAGAATGCATTACACATATAGAGCACAATTTTTCATATCTCTGGTTGTACACAAAGTAGAGTCACATCCTTTGTGTCTCATACGTATATTTAGAGTAACGATGTCCATCGAATTCCACCGTCTTTCTTTCCAATATGCCCCCTCCTTTTCCCTCCCTCCCCTTTTCCCCTTTGCCCTATCTAGAGTTCATTTAATCCTCTCATCCACTCCCCCTGCAGCAGATTGTGGATCAGCATCCTTAAATCAGAGAAATCTTTTGACATTTGGTTTTTGGGGATTGGCTAATTTCACTTTGCATTATATTCTCCAGCTTCATCCATTTACCTGCAAATGCCAAGATTTTATTCTCTTTTAATGCTGAATAATATTCCATTGTGTATATATATATCACATTTTCTTTATCCATTCATCTACCGAAGGGTATCTAGGTTGGTTCCACAGTTTAGCTATTGTGAATTGTACTGCTGTAAACACAAACTAAAAGGCTTCTTCTCAGCAAAAGAAACAATTAGTGAGATGAATAGACAGCCTACTAATTGGGAACAAATTCTTACCACACACACATCAGATAGAGCACTAATCTCTAGAATATATAAAGAACTCAAAAATCTTAACACCAAAAAAAAAAAAAAACAAATAAACCAAATAATCCAATCAGTAAATGGGCCAAGGAACTGAACAGATACTTCTCAGAAGAAGATACACAATCAACCAACAAATATATGAAAATATATTCAACGTCTCTAGCAATTAGAGAAATGCAAATCAAAATTACTCTAAAATTTCATCTCACTCCAGTCAGAATGGCAGCTATTAAGAATACAAACAACAATAAATGTTGGCGAGGATGTGGGGGGGAAAGGCACACTTATACATTGCTGGTAGAACTGTAAATTGGTGCCGCGTCCGGCCAAGGGAGCCGAGTCCGGCGAGGGACGGCGAGGTTAAAAGACACACAGGACACCAAGGTTCTTCATCCAGGAGTCAACAATCTTTATTGCTAACACACCTTTTTTTATACCCCAAGCAGCAGAAGTGGAAAACTACCCAAAAGCAGGAGGGAGGGGGGAGAAATTTAGTTTCAACATCTATTATTGTCAGGTACGAAACCTCCCTTAACAATAAGTCCATCAGACCAGAAAAGGTCAAGGCATTCCCGTGGGATACATATGTCTCAGACGGATAAGCAGGAACAGAAAAACCGCAAGTTCGCCATGGCCTTGTGAGCTGGCCACACTGGCATGCAGAACAAACTAGTGGAGGTAGGGCTCCAGGGGCCAAGGTGGACCTGTTGCCAACAAGTCCCCCTCTTTTGTTTTTTGCATGCCAGTGGGAATCAAGTAGCCCCTGTCTTAGGTCGTTCACAGCCCTTGCGATGCTTACCCGTCTCTGGGAAGGCCCCGATTCCCTGGCTTAGGTCGCACAGCAAGCGTGAAAGTTGCCCGTCACTGGGTACTACAAGATCAGCTCAAGGTGTTATGACCTATCAAGACACTATTGCGGTAAACGCTTAATCGTCTCCACCTACGGGACCCATGACCGTCACCGCCGAATGGCAGATGTGATTGGACCGAGAGATTAGACAGCAAAGATCCTAATACAGGAAAGCAAGAGGGAGAGGTATGCATAGAGAAAAGATATGGCAGGAGTTCTTCTTTTAAGGAGGACACTCATCTTCGGATAGGTCTGAAGTATATCTCAGAGAGGCGATCATCCATCTTCAAGCGTTGATAGTGAACCTGTATTGGCTTAGAGGCTAAGATATTAATTTGATCCTTAATGAATTGTACTATCTTATTTACAATGCAGGGTCCTATTGCCACTACTAGAAGGAGGCCTAACAATGGTCCCAATAAGGGAAGAAGATAAGGCAAAAATCCATTAAGTCCAGTCCAGAGAGGGTTCTCAAATAATTCCCTCCTCCTTTTTTCTAGGTCTTCTTGGAGTTGTTTAATTTTTGTGCGAACTATGCCAGATTTGTTAGCATAAAAACAGCACCTCTCCCCAAGGGCTAAACAAATTCCCCCTTGATTGGCAGTAAGCAAGTCTAAACCCCGCCTATTCTGAAGAACTACTTCTGCTAGAGAGTCTATCTGGTCTTGTAAGTCTTTAATGGTTCCCGACAGGGTTTGCACATCATCTATAAGCTGTTGAGATAGGCGGCGGTAAGAATGTATAGCCGTACCCAATCCTGCCGTGCCTGTACCCACAGCAGCTGTTATTCCAAGGCCAACAAGGAGTGGTAAGGCCTGCACAGCTCTCTTGTGTCTTCTAACTAAGATGTCTAGGCTAGGAATGGGTAGGGGTTCATCTCCTGAGATAATCGTGATATCAGGAAGCAGTAATGCCAGAACGCAACCACCAGTCCAATTTGCTGGGAGCCTGGGAAAAGCTAAATTTCCACCACACATAAAGACTGTACCATTAGGGGGACAAATGGGTGGAGTAGGTGAGGAGTAATTCTTTACTAATGAGCAGTTTCCAAAGGAAGAGATTCCAACATCAACATCATAGGTATTATTTTGCATCATGCCCAGAAGGCATGACATAAAACCACCTAGAGGCTGCACCTTAAAGGGCAGCCCAGATTGACATGTGTTGTCATCATCAATGGTATAATTGATGGGAACCGCCAATGGCATGACTGCACCTGCCGTCATGCAGAGCCAGCAATCACCAGCAAGGGTAGGATTGGAACTGTTAAGTAAAGAAAAGGTAGTTTCTAGGATATCTAATGTATTGGCATCTAAATCAGGAAACTGGGATTTGGGCAATATCAAGGGGTGGTATGTAGGCTTAGGGATCTCCGGCTTTAAAAGCTTAATCACCTGAAGGTGTTTAATAGCATCAGTGGGTCCCCCTCCATCAGAGATTCCGATAGGGGCCTGCATGGGCCAGCAGGAGGGTTTACCCACGACGCCCTCACATCCCGCCTCAGTTAACCGAGTCGTGATGCCTTCCCCTCCCCGGTCACCAAGAAAAGGAATATAATTATAAGTGGTCCCCCATTCTCCACGGGTGTTAGTTAGGATAGCCTCAAAATACTGTTTTCCTTGATTATTAACACAAATTGAGGCCGATGTATAACAGGAGATGTGCATTGCCGGGGTGTAATGACAAGTGGCGGGACAGCTTCCAAGAGTCTCAGTCGGATTAGGGACAACAAGTCCGGGCTTATTAACACATACCCATTTTGGTTGCTTAAATCCTCCGATGTTTTCATTGAGTTCAGCCGCCATGTAGGCTACTTTAGTCCCACAATCAATGCTCTGGATATAACCAGAGGGGGCCGAGTGCCGGGGCCCTCCCTTACACTCACAAGGGGCTCCAAAAAGATATTCATGAATATTCCCAGGTGGGGGGTCAAGCCCTCCTTCAACAAACCTGTCCAGAAGGAATGCCACAAGAGGGGTCCAGCTCATGAGGTGTGTCTCGGCACTCACTTGAAGGGGTGAGAACAACAGCGGCAGGATCAGCCATCTTGGGAACTTCATTTTGTCTTGAATTTTCATTCACCGGTTTGGTGCAGCGCTCCGGGATCCAAATGGGCTTCTCAGTTCCTGGGGGAAAAACACATACAGCTCCCCTCACTCTAGCTAAGAGTGGAGCCGGGGGTTGCCACTTTCCGGTGGATAAATCTTTCCACCTTATTTGAGCATCTTGTACAGTGGGAGGGGAAAAGTGGCGTTGTGCAGCCGTGCGCCCTCCAGTGTCAGTGAGTAAAAAATTTAAAGTAAATAAGGTTATGCTTAGAAGTGCTTGTGGTCCCTGACAATTCCGGTATATCTCCCCCTCTTTTGTTTTTTGTAAATAAGTTTTTAAATGTTGATGGGCTCATTCCACGATAGCTTGTCCCTGTGGATTATAAGGGATTCCAGTCTTATGATTAATTTCCCATTGGGTGCAAAACCGTTGAACCGCCTGGCTTACATATGCGGGACCATTATCGGTTTTGAGGCATCGTGGGGTGCCCATGGAGGAAAAGGCTTTTAGAAGATGACTGATTACATCCTTAGCCTTCTCTCCAGTATGTAAGGTGGCAAAAATGAAGCCAGAATATGTGTCAGTGGAAACATGTATAAAGGAGAGCTTACCAAAGCTAGGGAAGTGTGTAACATCAGTTTGCCAGACATCATTAGGTTGTAGTCCTCTTGGATTAACCCCAAGGGAAGGAGAATGAATAAATGGTGCACAGGTTGGACATAATGAGACAATCTGTAAAGCTTGGTCTCGTGAACATCCTGTGTGGAAGCGTAAAGACTGTGCATTTAAATGAAATTTGTTATGGAATTGTAAGGCCTTATCATATTCTGTCGTCACACAGGAAAGGCCAACAGCATGAGTAGCAGCGTCTGCTTTTGCGTTGCCCTCTGACAAAGGTCCAGGGAGCCCTGAATGGCTTCGGATGTGGCCAATGTATAAAGGATCTCGTCTAGCCCAAATGAGAAGCTGAACTACCTGTAGTTGTTCTGTGATGGTGGATTGCTTTCCAATATATGATGCTGTTTCTATGACTAGAGCCAGATTGGCTACATACAAGCTGTCAGTATATACATTAAGAGGAATAGAACTATAGACTTTGAGAGCTATGATTAAAGCTTCAACTTCTGCCTTTTGGGCCGACTGACCTGACACAGGTTGTCGGAGAATTTGAGATCCATCAAAAACGACGGCAAATCCATTTTTGGCCCCATCTGTATATACAGTTTGGGCCTTTGGAATAGGTTCCCTTTTCATAATCTTTGGGAAGATAATGGGACACCTTTTAAAGCCCTCCAAAAGTCTATGCTTAGGGAAGTGATTATCAATCTGACCCTTGAAGCTGCACAGGAAAAGACACCAAAGGTCATGTTCTTGTTGTAACTTGTGTATCATATCTTGAGTGTAAGGTTGAATAAGTATGTCAAAGGTTTTTCCAAACAATGCATCACCCAAATATTTAGCCTTCCAAATTAAGTTAATAACTAGCTCATAAAAGGGAGTCAATACCCGGGGGTTAGAAGCCGGCAAGTGGACCCAATAAATGGGACCCGTTTGCCAGAACACTCCTGTGGGAGTAATTTTAGAAGGTAGAGCTATAAATGACAAGGGCAGAGAATAATCTATCTGCGTAATCTGCATGTCCTGCGCTTCCTGGTGTTCCCCTGGGGAGTTCCCAGATAGAAAGGGGTTGGTCAGTGGGAGGCGGCGGAGACGCCCACTCCCTGGGGCACTGTTTCGTTCCTGCATTGCCCCATACACTTTGGCTTCCGGGGCCCGGGGCGGGCCCCTGCTCCCGTTTCCCGACGGTATTGGGTTACCCTGGATGTCAAATTTTGACCTGCACTCACTGCTCCAATGATTTCCTTTATGACATCTAGGACAAATTCTAGGCATCCCTCTGCCAGCACCCTCGCTCCTTTCCGGGCAGTTTCTCTTTATATGTCCCTCTTTCCCACACTTAAAACACCCCTTAGAGCGGGTTCCCCTGTTATCAGCTTTTTGCATTTCAGTCTTAAGGGCAGCAGCCAAAACCTGACCAGTAATATGAGGCCCATCTATATCTTTGCATGCTCGAATCATGTCATCTATACTTTTGGCCCGGGAGGACTTAATAGCATTTTGGCAGTAAGTGTTAGCGTTTTCATATGCCAGTTGTCTAATAAGTGGCATAGCCTGTTCCAGATTAGGGAATATTTTTCCAGCAGCCTGCATTAGGCGGGCTATAAAGTCCGAATAAGGTTCAGAGGGTCCTTGAGAGATCTTGGAAATTTTTGCTTCAGTCTTAGAAATGGGCAGGGCTTTCCAGGCATGAACTGCAGCTGAGGCTATTTGAGCATAAACACCTGGGTCATAATTAATTTGTTGGCCTATGGTGGCATACTGCCCAGTTCCTGTCAACATTTCAGCATTTCGCCGTTGATGGCCCGCATTCAGGTTAATCTGAGCCAGCTCGCGGCACCTTTCATGATATTCACTTTTCCACAATAAGAAATCCCCTCCAGATAACACAGCCCTGCAAAGTTGCTGCCAATCATTGGGTATCAGTTGACTGGCTGAGAAGGACTCGAAGAGGGTCAATGTGAAAGGGGCATGAGGTCCATAATTAATGACCGCCTCCTTAAGCTGTTTTATGTCCTTGAAGGCTAGGGGGACATGGGCTCTGGCCGGCTGTCCATCAGCATCGGCGTTTTCAATCATTGGAAAAACTTGAGCCGCTCTAGAACCCCAGTGGACCCCCGCCCGTCTAGTAGGGGCGTCCTCATTCCAATCAGGATTATAGGGAGGAGGTGCGGCAACTGAGGGGGCCCTAGGCACCCTCACATTTGCCCTTTTAAGGCGATGTTCTAATTCCTCTATCTCCCTTTCTAATCCCTCCTCTTCCTCAGAGAGAGAACTGAGGTCCTCAGGATCCTTTTTGGGCTTAGAAATCTGGAGGCGTTTCCTACCCCCTGAGCCCGAGTCCTCAAGAGGACCCTCATCCTTTAAGGATTCTGCCATTTGCTCTTCCTGCACCTGATTAAGGGCCTGTTCACATTCAGCAAGCTGATCCTTGATCTTTACTTTATCTGTTAATAAAGCATCCTTTACCAACCTCCATAAGGAAAAGGTGGCAACTGGGACACTGTCTGAGCCCCGGTCCCTCAATAATTTCTGAAGGTCATGCCTCACCAGGTCCCAGTCACTATTATTAAGAAATCCTCCTGTCAGAAACCAAGGACAAGCCTGGGCAATAATTTCAACGAATTCGGTTGCAGTCTTAGTTTTTATTCCTGTTCCTTGTGTATTTAACAGCTCTTTCAGTTCGTTGGCCAGACGAACCTTCGCTGTTGAGTTACCCATGGTACGTACCCTGTCTCTTTAAATTATCTTTAAACCAATCCTCCCCCTTCTTTCTTAGAAGGTGAGCCCCGTCCGCTTACCCCTGCTTTCCGGATCTCGGTGGGAGCCTCCAATTGCCGCGTCCGGCCAAGGGAGCCGAGTCCGGCGAGGGACGGCGAGGTTAAAAGACACACAGGACACCAAGGTTCTTCATCCAGGAGTCAACAATCTTTATTGCTAACACACCTTTTTTTATACCCCAAGCAGCAGAAGTGGAAAACTACCCAAAAGCAGGAGGGAGGGGGGAGAAATTTAGTTTCAACATCTATTATTGTCAGGTACGAAACCTCCCTTAACAATAAGTCCATCAGACCAGAAAAGGTCAAGGCATTCCCGTGGGATACATATGTCTCAGACGGATAAGCAGGAACAGAAAAACCGCAAGTTCGCCATGGCCTTGTGAGCTGGCCACACTGGCATGCAGAACAAACTAGTGGAGGTAGGGCTCCAGGGGCCAAGGTGGACCTGTTGCCAACAAATTGGTGCAGCCCAATATGGAAAGCAGTATGGAGATTCCTTGGAAAACTTGGAATGGAGCCACCATTTGACCCAGCTATCCCACTCCTCGGTCTAAACCCAAAGGAATTAAAACCAGCATACTACAAAGGACTGATTTTTTAAAACCTTCTTTTCTATTTTTCTACAGTTCTTCTTTTCTTTTTCCATAACATAAAAGTATATAGATAGAGAGACAAAAGGAACTAAAGGAGAGAAGGAAGGAAGAAAGGAAAGTAACTTTCATTATTGTTTTGTCCCTATCTTGCTCTGTAGTTTTCATTTCCACTAAGGGCAAGAAATGATGTTAAACTTGCCATTTAAAAGTAACTCAGTCTCTGCTATCAGTGATCAATTAGCACAACAAAGAATCACAAAATCTTAGTGGCATACAATATTGAGCATTTTTGCTCAAACACCTGTATCTGCTGATTTAGGTCTGGTTTGTCCTTCTATCTAATATGAAAGACAGAAAAATGACCCCAAAGATATCCATGTCCTAATTCCTGGAGCCTGTGAATGTTACTTTTTATGGTAAATGGTATTTTGCAGATATAACTTAGCTGAGAATATTTATTTGTATTACTTATTTATTTTGGTACTGGGGATTGAACCCAGGGCACTTCACCAGTAAGTTACATTCCCAGACCACATAGGTCTCCCTTATGGACATAGGACTATTCCAATAGTCTTGATTTTTTCCTAGGATCTACTGTAACAGTGAGTAATAATTTTTCCTGTTCTGGCATTCTTCCAAAATCATCTGGTTATTTCTCCTACTGTACCATCTTGGATGTTTTGGGGTTTTTTGTTTGTTTGTTTATTTTTTTAAGGAAAGAATATATTTGGACGACATAAACAAACATAAAAGGAATTACATAAGAAAAAATAGTGCAACAATTTTTGTAAGTACCTAACATGAGCATGCTCTTAACATCTAAAAACAAAAGGTAACATTGGTACATTGGTAAAATATAAATAAATAAATATATATATATATATATATATATATATATATATATATATCTGACAAGTGTGCATTAAAGAAATCTCTAATATAAAACATTTAAAACGTGGAGAATACTTGATTTCAAAATATAGAAAATAAATGTTAAGACAGGCACACCCAAAATTCTTACAAAAACATGCTTACAAAGTTAAAATTCATCTGAGCACTCATTTCTCAGATATTCAAAAGCTATGAAATCATTAATCAATGAATATTGCCTCCTGCTTTTGCACTAATTTCAACACTGATTGGTATGAACTCTAAATACACAATTACTATTGTTTTTCATCTTTCTGCCATGTTGATGTTTTTGGTTTTAATAACAGAAAGCCTGTCTCAAATTGGATTAAACAAGAAAGTGCATTATTATATTACAAAATGGGAAGTCCAGCATTAAGGCTGGCTAAGTCAAAGGCTCAGCAATGTCAACTGGGACAAGGTTTCTTTCTGTTTCTGAACTTTGAAAGCCACACTACTGGCTTCATTCCAGAGCTGAATTCCCCACCTGGTCGGAAGTTGGCTGTAAATAATACTGAGAGCCTGCTTCCTCCACTCTCAGTGGGAAGAGGAGAAAACTTCTCTGTAACCTTGTATTAAAAAGCTTTCCCTTCATTCTAATCGAGTCCACTCAGAACAAGCAAGAGTGAACCCAGGAATGCTATGTGGTTATTGGCTGCAGCCTGGCTTTCTGAGCCAATCACCATTATAATCTTTTACCTAGATTAAGCTCCTCCCCTGCAACTAGGTGGTGGTGGTGGGGTGAGTTCAAATTCAATTCTCTAGTCCTATGGCCTGTGGGGGGTAAGATTGACAGCTGTCAAAACATTCATTCTACCAAGAAGGAGGCAGGAGTGAGGCAATACTGTTCAAAAAATCATCTTTCGTAAGGTTTGTTTTATCTGCTACGATCCTTTACATTCATATCTAAGTCTCTTTTCCTTCAGTTTTTCTTTCTCCCTCTCTCATAATGGTAGGAAACCTTCTAGCGCTTTATGTCATTGAAATTTTTCTTTAAATAGAAGCTACTTTCTTTCTCTTCTGATTGTAGCAAAATTATATGTTCATATTCCACACATTGCTCTTAATATGTAAGGAAGGAATGAGAATCTTAAAGCATTTTTTTTTTGCCACCAAAAGCTAGCTTTCCAAACTTTTGCTTCACTTGACATTTTTTTTAAAAAAAAATTATAACTCATGACACTCAATATTTGTCTAGGGAGCATCTGCCATCCCCATGAAAATATGCATGCTAGTGATCCAATGAGTAAAATAGCAAAGCAGCAAGCCACACAGATCTACAGAAATTCAGAATGCATTTGAAAAAAAAAATACAGCAAAAAAATTTTTTTTATCCCATCACATTTCCCTCTGTCAGGTTTTTCCTCCAGGCACAGAGGATTAGAGCCTTCAAACTGAAATAATAACAACTCTGTCCATGTTTCTTAACAGCCCATTAAACTGGCTTTCCCCAACTATTCTCCAATTCAGCATTGTACTGGCTTCCTTCCTAGCAATTATTATAAACTATAGCTACCTATTTATTGGCAATTGTGTCTACTTATCTGTTGGGTGGTTTATTGTTTATTTTCTGTATTAGAATGCAAGCCCTATAAGGGTAGAGATGTCCACTATATTGTGCCTTACTTCATCCCCAGCATCTAGCAGAGGACCCAGCACTAAATAGACTTGCAATAGTTAAGAGTTGGATGAATGAATGAGTAAATATTTTCTTTCTAAATTGTATAACCCTTACATAGGTGAGCACTTTCAGATCCATTATATTAGCTAATTCTCAGAATGAGGTATCTCTTTCAGGTAAAACTAAGGATGGTAATACTAGCATACAGAGATGTTAAGTGACTTGCTCAAGGACACACAGTGAGTATTAAGTAGGAATCTCAAATTCAGATCATTGGTCTCAACTTCGGTGTTCTTTCCATTTTCACCCATGTTGAAAAGTTCTCAAAGTTTAAGAACCTTTTTAACAGACAGAGTTGCTTGAAAACCCTCCCTACCTAATCAAAGAATAGAGCAAACAAAGTTAGCAAAGTGGGATGCAACAGGGAGCATTCTGGACGAAATCTGATGGTGCATTCTGGGAGCACTTTGTCCCATAAAATGCCCAGGGAGTTGTGAGGCTTCCCACAGGGGACCCTGGCTCTGCCTTGTGTTTAGTTGTAAAAACAGCTACTATTGCTTCTAGCAATGGCCAGAACCACATTCCCTGCTTAATAATGAGTCTGACTGGAGGACACAGTATTGCAATCACAAGGTAAGAGAGATTATATTTAGCCTCTGTCTTCCTGGAATATTCCCAGAGCTAGAGCTACATGGGAGCAAGGCCAGCAATCAGAACTTGGGGCTTCTCCTGCAGCAAAGGGAAAAATCCCAGGTCCTGCAGGCCTACACTGTTTCAAGCTCAGGAAGTGGTAGAAACAGGTAGCTGTCAAGAACCTGGGTAGCTAACAACAAACCAGGAGGAAAACTGACAAGAAGACGAGTTGATTATGACATTTATCTCCCTTGGAAATCCCAAGGCCTCCAACACCAGAGATCTGAAATAGCTCTGATGCTCAAGCAGCTATAAACCTAATCTCTACTTGAAGAGCTTTATCCAGTATGAACTAAAATGAGCGTATTTCACATGGGCTAGAGCCACCCATCAGCTGTTGCTGTTCTTATTCATCCTTGATAAAAGCTTTGACAGATGAGTTGCACTCTCTATTAGTTTCCAAGGACTGCCATAACCAAATTCTATAAACTAGGGGACCGAAAACTACAGAAATGCATTGTTTCACAGTTCTGGAGGCTAGAAATCTGAGATCAAGGTGTTGGCAAGATCCTGTTCCTTTTGATTCTGTATAGAATTCTCTTTTGTCTCTACCCAGATCCTTTCTCTGTCATCATATAGTATTCTCTCTGCTATCTCTGTTTACCTCTTCTTTATCTCTTCTCTTTTATCTCTTCTCTTGTGTAAAGGTAATCATGTTTGATTAGATCTCGCACTAATTACCTCATCTTTTTTTAAAATATATTTTTAGTTGTCAGTGGATCTTTTTAATTTATTTATTTATTTATTTATTTATTTATATGTGATGCTGAAGATGGAACTCAGGGCCTTACACATGCCAGGCAGGTGTTCTACGCTGAGCCACAACTCCGGCCCCCTAATTACCTCATCTTAACTTGATTACATCTGGAAAGTTCTTATTTCCAAATAATCACATTCATAGGTTATAATTTCTATATAGGTTTTCAGGGGGACACAAGTCAACCCATAACAGGACAGTAATACTAGGTCCATTTTTTTTTTGAAGGAGGAAACTAAGGCTAAGAGAAAGCAAGGGATTTGTGTAATATCACTGTGGTGGATTGATTGCTGTAGTAGCCCCAATCCTTTCATGCTTCTCTGCATCTGTCTTTTGGTAGTGCCTTTCCAGGCTGACTCTGGGCCATGACAGGCTAATTATCTGACCTGCATCAGGAAATGGGAGAGAGCAAATGTGAGACAAGCAGAAATGTGAGAAGTGTTTGTCTCTCAGAGCATGACACCTTTGCGTATTGTAGGACCACGATGTGAATGAGCTCAGACTAGCCTGCTGGATAATGAGCAACTATATAGGAAAACACTCCGATCATCTCATTATCACCGTATAAATCAACCAAAGCAACCAAATCTCCAGGTGACCACAGATGCCTGACCAAGCCCCATCAAGCAAAAATCAGCACAACCCATAGCTGATCCATAGATTCATGAATGACCATAAGTAAAAGATCCTTATTTTTAAGCCACAAAATGAGGGGGATGGCTTGTTACACAGGGAAAACAAACTGCTCCAGTCACATAGATGTTAAAGGACAGGGCTGGAAACTTTAATGCACTATCAGATTTGATTATACTACAGAGTCCTGTGTCAACAGGATGAAGGCTGATGACTTTCTTGCAGAACATGTAACCTGTGGCACCGGCATTTAGCTGACACACAGAGTCTCTAACTTCACTTAAATGTTTTGTTGCTCCTTTTTCTTGTTCTTCCTCTTTGGGGCATTTCTATAAAACCATAACAGAAATTCAGGGGGTCAAGATTTAATTGTTTAACTTCTGGCTTTGGTGAGATGGGCCCAAACAGTGTTATAGTGTTAATTGGCAAGAAAAGGGAGAGAATGAGAGCTCTGTAGGTGAAAGTTCAGTCACAGGAGAAAACAGCCAGTTGGCCCACTATTATGTGGCATTTTCCTGCCTAATTTCTGTCCCAAGGCAAATAGGAATTTGATCTTTGCCCATATCATAGGAAAGAGGTCACCAATAAGAGCTTCAATAGACTCCATGTCCTCACTTTTCCTGTAGACTATGAGTACCATGCCTGCTCTTGGAAGTATTTGAAGATGTGATGATGAAAATTTTGAGAATTAAAAGTGAGGCCGTTGTCAAGATAGTCTGACTTGTTTGTGGCATGGTGGAAAGAGGGAGGCCGGTGAAGAAAGGGATGTGCAATTGAATCAACTATCACTCTCTCAGAATCACCTCAAATACAGTGGTATAAAACAGTCACCATTATTCCTTATAAGCCTATGGTTCTATTAGGAAATTCTGTGAATCTGCATCAGTCTTGGCTGATCTTGGCAAGTCTTCTCAGACTTCCACTTTCAACTGCCAGGTTGGCTGTCAGCTAGCTGGTCCAGGGTGGCCTCCGCTGGGATGGCTTGGCTCTGCTCCACAAATCTCTCACATCTCTCCAGTTAAGTTAGCTACTGACTCATTAGCCAAATGCATCTCATGGCAAAGCTCAGAATCAGTGCGGAAAGTCACTAACTAAAACTGTGGATAAAAGGAGACATGGAAATCTGAGTCCATTAATGCAATCCATCTAAAATAACAAGTCAATGGCCATGAAGTTGGACACTGAAATGGAATATTGGTTGGAGAATAGCAAAATGCCTGGAATAAGAGGAACTGTGGTAGTTCAGGAAAATCAACAAACAGTGTAGTAACAAAGTGAAAGCACATTTGTGCATAAGCACCTGGATAAGTATTTGGGTTGAAGCCTGAAATGATTCAGTCTGCAGGTGACCCCCAGCTGGCCCTCCTACTTCCTACCCAGCAACTTCTCCCCAGTGTGGACTAAGCAGGAAAGAGGACAAGCTCCTAGAAGATAAAAGAGCAGAACCAGTAGGTGCCAATGTTTTCCAGAGTTTTGTTTGAGGCCTGCAAATGGCTTTGAAGACAGGCACAGCTGAACATTTCCACAGCTTCTGTGACCTTACAAACACTATAACCTCTTGACTATATTCATAATGTTATTTGCATTTCTCAGATCATAGAATAAGAAATGTTCATTCTAAGGGGAAGGAAAAACCATCAAGTAATCCAAAAGCATGTAAGATGACAAATTGTAATATAGCTTCTATTTCATCCCCCAAGGGGTAACCACTACCCTCAATTTGAATACTTTCCATTCAGATCTTTTAATAAAAATGCACATTTTGCATGTATCATCTGCACATTTTTAAGAACTTGAGTAATGATGTCAACATTCTTGGCATCACTTTCTAATAATCTAGATAGTTAATCTTTTCATCTTCCTTGTTCGATCCTTGTGTTATCCTTTCCTAACCAGAAAAATATTCCATGTTGCACGGAGTTTCACTTAGCATCTGTTTAAAAAGAATACCATTGGAAAATCCAACCTAGAACTATTGAACCAAAAAAGATAGGTGAAAGTGAAACAAAAGAAAAGAAAAAATCAAGAAATATCAATAGGAAAAAATGGCAAAATAAAAAAGATCTGAGAAATAACGTGGAGCTCATCTAAGGACCTAATGGAAGGATTTTTACACCCTGAAAAAATATGGGTGATAGGCCCAGAGATTAGACACATTTGAACATTGGGTAAAATACAATACATTATAAAATTAACTTCTGTTGCTTTTTTACACAGCGACTAGAACATTTTTTAAATTGTGTAAATGCCTTGCATTATATTTCTGTTGAAAAGGGCTGGACAGAAGACAGCAGAGAATCAATTGGATTGAGTTTTCTCACTAGACTGGCTGGTGATTTTTGCCCTTGCAGACATTAATTAACTGATCACCAATTCTGAGCTGGAGTAGAGTAGCAGTTGAATCAAAGATAAGCACATGAGCAAAATTGTAAATAAGACAATTATAAATAATTATTGTGAACAGAAGGAAGACAGTAATGAGTAGCAGAATAATTGGCCAGGGTGAGGGGTGCTTTTTTTAAATGAAGGGGCAGGCAGAGAAGGCTTTACAGAGGAGGGACACTGGAGTTAAGACTGAAACGATAAGGATGAGCTAGAAGTGCAAAAAATCTAGATTTGAGGAACATCTTACAGAAATGTTAAATGATTGCTTTAAGGTCAGAGAGCTAGCTGCTGAATCAGATGAGAATATGATCTCAGATTGGTCTGTCCCTGGCATCTGTGTTCCTAATCACTTATGAGATGTGCTACTTTCCCCTCTGACAAAATTATTGACACTTAATACCTTTCTCCCGCCCAATTATATGGAACCTGTCTTTTCACAATTAGATTCTGAAGAGCAGAAATCCAGAACAACAGTTGTATGTGTGTAGATGTGTGGCATATATTCAGGGAAAGCATCCTTTCCTACTCTGTTCGGCATCTTGATTACCTGTCACAAGAACCAGTAATCAAAATCATAGAGCAAGAATCAGTGGAATAAAGAAATGATTTCTGAGGAAAGGAGTTATAACCATGTATCTTTCCAAAGCTATGACATAGTGGAGTCAGGCTAATAAACTTGAAGAATAGAATGACCTAGTATGAAAATAATGGTGATTATGGGAGGGGAATAATGGGTGGGGATTTTTGAACAAGGGACCAATTAGTGCTATAATCCCATGGGGTGTTATAAATCTGGAAGGGAACCATCATCCCTCAAGACTTCTATGGGCTGAAAAAAAAAAATGGATGTAACCATGCACAATGAGTTGCAGACTTTTTTTTTTTTTTTTTTGCAGACTTTTATAAGCACAGCTGGATCGGGGTACCATCTTTCTCTCAGACTTTGGGTCTTTAGTATTTCTCTTGAACTCTAGGGGCTGCTATGAAATTACAAATGTGTGCTATGAAGATACAGATCTTGATTTCTTTTTCTTTTTCTTGATGTTGCGGCTAAAAGTTGAAGTGATTGAAGTGCCCAAAAGGACATTCAGATTCACAGATTTGGAGAAAAGCCAATGTACTGTGTCAAAAGAATAATTCAAGTTCTAAAACTTCATTTTTGTTTAATAAGAAAAAAAGATGTGTCTAGTTCAAACCTCCCTCTTGAGTTCAGGCTTGTAGATTCAGTCGCCAACTTGACATCCAACTACCAATAGAAATCTGAATATCTCATGATCATCCCAAATGAAACCTGACTAAAATACAATCTTTGGTTTCCAACTATAGTTTTTCCTGCCTAGGAGAATTATCACTACTTAATTACTCTACACTCTTCTCACATCCATTCTATCTTTAGTCAAATTAATTCTACCTCTCTTCATCTTCAGATGTCCTCAACCCAGTCTTCTATCCTTGACCCCAATCTTCAGCCATAATTCAGGTGGCAGTTACAAAGTCCTCCCTGAAGGCTTTCAAGCTCCAACTGAAAAGAGTAACAAAGAACTGGTGGTCATTAAAAAAAAATGCTACACTCTTACTGAAGTTAGTACCCAAAGAAATGCCTTCCTTTGGCATTCCCACAGCTTCTGATCCATGGTCTTGACAAAGATGAAATATAAAATTAAATAAAAATTGATATCAATTTCATCCTCTACAAAATCAATTGGTTGACCTACAAAAACAGGGCAGGCCTCTGTTTAGACTTAAGGTTAATTCAGTCTGGTTCTGAATCTCTTTATAGTAAACTCTAGTCCTGTTTCAGTCACTTATTAGGTAGAAAGCCTTCAGCATATCATTTAATCACTCTGGGCCTCAGTTTCCTCACCAAAATTAAACATCCTTATACCTCATTGATAAGTGCCTTGTAATAAGCCCACTATTTGAGAGTTCAGATATTGACCATGCTCATACACCATGGGGGTATAGTTAATAATAATTTTTAAATTGCAACTTATAAAAGATCTGCTTTTATATCAAATCTTTATAGAACATGACATAAGCCTCCTGAGAGTCCTAGAGTCCTGTCTTTCCATTCCTCTTCCCCAGCAACCTGAAATTACTTGAACCAACTCTAGATGCTGTGATTGTTTCTATAGCCAATTTTCTAAAAGCTGCTTTTCCTTTTTTGACCCAGCCAATTTGTTTCCATTCCAGTTTTCCAAGCAAGCCCCTATCTGATCTGGCACTTTAAAAAATATATATATATTCCTGCAGGGTCTTCTTTTCTTTCTAACAGTTCCAATTTTTTCTTCAGTTGTCTCATCAAAAGAGGCTTCTATACCTTTTGCTAGCATAAATGTATCATAAAAAGCAATTTCTCTTGTTTGAATTTTCTTTTGCTCTGTTTTAAAATTACAGTGCATGTTGAGGCAGATAACTATAAAGTCCTTTTACATATTAAGGATGCATTTAAGCTGGGGTTGAAGACAAAGGTGATATAATATTCAAACCTATTATAAGTTTTTACAATTTCAAAATCCATCATATTAATTTGCTTGTAAGAAGAAGAAATATACTTTGTTTATTCCCACGGCTCTTTTTCTAAATTTTGAAACTGAAGTACGAATATATCACTATATATAAATAAATAAAACAATTAAGTTATTGTGCTACTCAGCTTTTTGTTTCTGTGACAAAATACCTGAAAAAAAAAACACACCTTACAGGAAGAAAGATTTATTTTGACTCACAGTTTCAGAGGTTTCAACCCATAGTTGCTTGACCGAATTGCTGTGGACTTGCAGTGAAACAGAACATCATAATGGGGAGCATGTGGAAGAGCAAAGCTGGACTCATGGTGGCCAGGAATCAGAGAAAGAGAGGAAGAGAGCCAGGAAAGATATGTCCTTCCAGTGTACACCTCAAGTTCCCTACCTCCACCAGGTAGGCCTCATCTCCTATAATTTCCACCATCTCCCAATGGCCCATTCAATTAGGAACCCATCAATGGACTAACCCATTGATGAAATCAGAGCCTTCATGATTCAATCACTTTTGCAAAGACCTACTTTTGAACATTGCTGCCTTGGGGACCTTGCACCAAAGACATGAGTCTTTGAGGACATTCCACATCCAAACTAGAATAATTATGAAAAAATATTTACTATTTTTAATCAAAATAAGCCAACTATCAGACACTAACAACTCAGGGGATTGAGGTATGCTTTATTTTCTAATTTTTGACTTCAGTATAACATATACAGAGGAGAGTCCACAAATAATAAATATATAATTTGGTGGTATGTTCACAAACTTTAAATACCCATGAAACGAGCCAAAGAGTTAAATTTTAATCTTATTGAAAAATTGTCAAGATGGGGTCTGGACAAACACCTGTATAGTTAGTTGTCATACATTGTTATGTTCATTGTAAGCATGAGGCTGTCTTTCAAACTAAAATGTGTATTCTACATGGTCTAACAATGGGACCATAGTTTACACCATATTTTTTCTACTCTGAGTGACCTGAAATGAGAACACTTTCTATAAATGAATATGAATCATATTCAGATTCAATTTATCAAACATTAATCTATGCCAATCTATGTTTCTATTTCTTATTTTACATTCTACCAAACTGAAATTTCCTTCTAAGTTCTTTTCATAGAAACTTGAGCAAAATTCTTGAGTTTCTTAGAACTTTTCTTCATCTACAACCTCTTTCTAGCTGAGATCAGTTATTCCCAATGCTTTAAATAACACCCATAAGCTAAGGACTTTCACCTTACGGCCCACCTCTACCATACCACTTTGCAATGTGACTTTGCAGAAGCTCCCATCAAGAAATAAAGTCTATTTTCCCACCTATTGAAATCTTGATTGGTTTTATAACTTTCTATGGCCAACAGAATACTAGAAAAGTGATAGCATGTCGAGTGTGAACTTAAGCCTTTACTTCTTCTAGAAACCCTCCTGCTATCAGAGGAACAAGCTCAAAGTGCCCATTAGAGAATGAAAAGCCACATGGACCATTAAACTAGCTGTAAGCAATCAACCCCCAGAAGCAAAGCCATGTAGCTATTTTGCAACTGACTACAGGGGGATGAGGAAACCCAAGTGAGACCAACTGCTACTTCCAGATTAATCCAGAGTAAATAACCAACCTGCAGAAACATAAGATAACAAACATTTTTTGTTGTAAGCTTCTGACTTCTGGTGTGGTTTGTTACACAGAAATAGTTTAATGGATACACCAGTTTGGCTTCAGTATAGATATATGTTCAATGCCAACCTGATATCTCCACATAGATTGGAAAATGGTCATTTAGAAATAAGTCTATTTTAAACTGTTGATTTTTACCCCATGTCCAAAACCTCCATTCTCCATTAATCTCCTCTTTAAAAGTAGCCCCACCATCTATCCATTTCTTCAAGGCAAATATCTAGAAGATATTATTTAATTCTTTCTTTTTCTCACCCCCTCAATACCACATCTAATCCATCAGAAAGCCCTGATGTGTCTGCTTCCTAAATTTTTTTCTCTTGGATCCATTCACTTCCTTTCTGCTTCACTGTCTAAGCCGGGGACATCTCTTGCTTGTAGATGCTATCCCCATGCTACCTCTGAATATCTCCACACTTTTTTACATAAAAGATAGAGTTTTATTTTAAAATCTTACAAGTTCATGTCAGTCCTCAGTTCAAAACCTTTCAAAAACATTCATATAATCAAATCCAATTTCTGTTTCTGGGCTTCACATGTCCTACATGATCTAGTACCTGCTGTCTTCTCCAATCTCAACTCTTCCCACTCTACCTTGAACTTATGACCTTCCAGCCACATTTGGTCTTCTCACTTCCCCAGTCTCTTCCTATATCTAAAGATGTTTGGTTTTGCTCTGTCACCAAGTACAAATCTCTTTCCCTGCTCTTTGCTCATCGCTTGGTGGGCTCTTTTACATTTTTTTCTTGTTCCATATTAAAGCTTATCACCTCTTGGAGATTTCTTCTGGTTACCCCCTGGGTTTTCCTGCCCCTCCATTTTTCTCCATAATCTCATTCTGTCCAATCGAAGTATTACAATTGCTGAGTCTTGGTATATTTGTTTAACTTTTTGCTTTTTCTTGCCTGTCTGCAGAAGTTTCAGGAGGGCAGAAAATCATGAAGTTTCTGTTGTATGGACAGGGCTTACCACAATTTTTGACCCACAATTTTTGAATCACTGAACATTAATTAAATAAATGAACCCAATAAAATTATTCCAATAACACTATCAAGTAAATTTTTATCGCCTCATTATAAAAATAAGAAATTTGTGAGCAGGCAATTTTTGTATCAATCAGAGCAGGTAGAAGATATAAAAGTATATATAATGCTCAGAGCAGGTAGAAGATATAAAAGTATATATAATGCTCAGAGCAGGTAGAAGATATAAATGTATATATAATGACCAGGCCAATTTTGCATAGAAGAGATGGGTTCAGAACCTTGTATTTCCTATAATGTTCTAATTCTCAATCCCCTGCTTCTAATGATTTGAGAAATAAGCAATTGTGCACTTGTGGGAAATAGTGTTGTGAAAAGATATGACAAATAAAATGCCCCATTATGATTTAGATATGAGGTATTCCCCAAAAGCCTATGTGTGAGACAATGCAAGAAAATTTAGAGGTGAAATAATTGGGTTATAAGAACCTTAACCTAATCAGTGCATTAATCTACTGGTAAGGATTGACTGGGTGGTAAGTTGTAGGAAGGTAGGGTATGGCTGGAGGAGGTGGATCACTATGGCTTTCTCTAGCATTTATATTTTGTTTTGAGAAGAGCTCTCTCTTTGTTGAGAGCCACAGCCTAGTCGGAATGGCCCCTGGCATTTTGCCAGAAGTAATGGTTGAGAGGTGAGCCATTAAGATGATGATAATTAAGTTAAGCTGTCTATAATTGCTGTGACTGGATGATGCTGGATTGAAACAGGCTGTGTATTCAATTGTATATAGACCCCTGCTGTCCGCCTTGGGTGCCCGCCACTTTGGAATTCTCCTGGGGATTCCTGGGGGAGTTCAGAAATAAAGTTTGTTCCTGCTTGAGTGGCTCGTGATTTGTGCCCAGCCAGACTGCGGCATCTCTTTGCTTATTGGTGCCATGTTCCCAGCTGCTTTCCTCCTCCACACCCTTCCTTCATGAGGTTCTGCTTCCCTTACAGCCTAGAGCAACTGAGTTGACCATCTACAGACTGGCACTTCTAAAACCATGAGCCCCCTAACAAAATTTTCCTCCTCTAAAATTATTGTCAGGTCATTTTGTCATAGTAATGAAAAAACTGACTAAAACATGCCCCAATTCATACTAGGTGTTTCTCACCCTCCTTAGAGTGACATGTCCTCACACAATTGAATCCAGGTGCAGGAAAGAAGGGACAAACAATAATGGCCTTTCCTCCTAATTCCATCTTAGCAGAGATGAAAAAAATTCCCCAAAGCCTCCAGTTAATTTCTACTTTCATTTAATTGACCAGAATTTCATCTTATTCCCACTTCTAGACATATCCTTTATGAAGGAGCCCAAGATTGCCATATCTGGTTGACATTCACCAATATTCTTTATCATTCAGGTCTAGGTTTGCCACCATATAAGTATGATCCATCATGCAAGCAACAGTATCTACTACAACAATTCAATAATTCTGCATTCTTTTGTCCAACTTTATCCTAGAAAGCATGTATGCCATGGATTAAGCAAATGGTCTGAGAAACTTGTGGATGAACCTGATGACACTGAGCCTCAACAAAGTTACAGTCTACTTTTCTTGTTAATCAGTGAACCCATGTGTTCACCCAAAGAATTTCAACCTTCCCCTCCTGGTAATGGAAAACTTATATACCAGGCACAAAATTAAAAAAAAAAAAAAAAAAAAAAAAAAACATCATAATAAGGCAATGTTCTAATGACAAAACTAAAATTATCCTGATAAATAAATCCAGCCATGTTGTAAATTCAACACTTAACAACCTACATATGCTAATTAAAAAAACACTTCTGCTAAACCCCAATATCCACCTCTCCATAAGATGATTTTTATTTTCCATAAAATTCAATCTGTGTTTCTGTTTCACTGCAGTCATGCAGGAGTGCTGAAAACTATGTATAGACTAACAGAGGCAAGTATGGCTTGTAGAGTTGGCCTTTGTGAATTGGGAGACTGAGGATCTTAGGTAACTCCAAGAATTGCCTGTGTGAACTTGAGCAAGTCATTTCATTTCTTCACTGAAATAAAGAGATCAAATAAACTGAGAGATTTCTAAGTTCTAAAAGCTTATGATTACATCTCATATCAAAATTGAAGCCAGCTTGGACAATATATCAGTAAGGGTGATTGATGCTAGCACCTATAACAGCCCCCAAATTATGGTGGCTTAACACAACAAAAGTTTATTTCATTCATAAAAATCCAGTGGGTTCATGAGGCTTTGTTGGTCTTTCTTCCAAGCTGTGTTTCAAAGATACAATTCCATTTATTTTATGAGATACCATCCTCTTCATTTGGCCTCCATGACTGTTGTAAGAGAATAGAAAATGGGAAGGAAAAGCAGGGGGACTCAAGGGAAGCACATCAGTTTGACTAGATACGTTGGCCAGAACCTTGTCATATGACCTCCACATAACAAAAGTGTGGCTAGGTAATGTTAGCCTGTGAAACTAGAAAGAGGGACTAGGATTGGTGAGGATGAGCCAGCCTCTGCCATAAACATTTCTGAAAATATTCCATTCTCCGAGTTCCAAGAAAGTAGGAGGAATATTAATCTCACTCTGAATCTTCCTATTGTGTCACTATCTATCGTGTTTCTAAGCACCTCATATGGTCACTATGTGTTATCATGAATTAATTGTCTCCACTGTTGGCTGGAAGCTCCTGAAAGAAGAAATCCTTGTATCTATTTCTGTATCTTTAGGGCTTAGATATGTTCTGAACTGCTTTGTCCTAGTAATAGTGGTGGTCAATGACCACTCCAAAAAATCTACATTGGAGAGAGCTGATCTATATAGAAGGTGAGCATTTGACCTTTGTGTATATGCTTGAAGGACAGGTGTGCTGGGAGCCATTAGCCAAGTAGGTATGACAATTTCCTTGCCAGCATACCCCATGTTGCTTAGTGGAAGGACTCGTGGAAATAGGACATTTTGCAGTGACATTGCAGTTAGGTGACCTTGCTCAAGGACCAGGGCGGATCCGGGATTAGGGTGTTCCAGATTTAGGATAATCGGGTTTAGGGCGTTCCAGGTTTAAGATTATTCCTGCTGGGAATAGGGCGTATCCTGCTGCCTGAGTTCCCCTTGAGTTCTCACGGGATTCAGACAGTATTTTTTGGGAGACAGAAGCCCAGTGGGAGTGAATTTGGGCAGAGAACGTGGATTTCCCCAGAACGTGATTGTAGACGGCTGGTGTGAGTTCGGGAATAAAGAGTTGCTGTTTGAACCTACAAGCTGTGTGGTGGCTCGTGATTGTGTGCCCAGCCAGACTGCGGCACAGGTGTGAACCTATGTTTGTTTAATACTTATAAAAGTTCGAGGATTGTTGCAATTGCAATTGTTGTTTTGGGAGGGTATACTGATCTGAGAGATGGTGGGGATCAAGCTTGAACCCCAACAGTCATGAAGAATGATGACAGTGGAAGTCAGTTATGAGATGATCTTACATTTGTGAATCTCAGATATTTTTTGGCAGCACGAGCTGGCAAGGGCTTCTCTTTGACCATCACTTCAGACCACCTTCCTGAGTCAATGGGTGTTACAGGTGAAGGTACCAGGGTAACACATAGCTGAGATGACAGTTCTGCCCTCCGATTATCTCCAACTTGCCCTCCATCCCATGCCACAGTCCAAATCTGCCCCCAGCATAACCTAACCTGGAATCCACTACCAAGAACTGATTGTGTAGAAACTAGAATTCTAGGATGCTCATTCCCCAGAATTAAAAAACATCCTTCCACAGCACTCTCAGGTTCTCAGTAACTAGACCAGGAATACACACAAGAGCTTCATTATTTCAAGTTATGGATGCATTTTCATTTATTGAAAAAAAATTAAACAATAATAAACATCTACCAAAAGTCAAACTTCTAGAACTATGTTATTCAATAAAGCCACAGGTGGATATTTAGATTTAAATTTAAACGGTCCTAATTTAAACATAATTTAAAATTCACTTCCTCAGTCACACTAGCCACATGTCAAGTGCTGAATGGCCACATATGGTTAGTTTTGAACAATTTAGCTAAAGAACAGTTTCTATTATCACAAAATGTTATATTGAACAGCACTGTTCTAGAAACTGTTTCTGTGTAGTTAGTGTTTTCAGCTTTCTAAGCCAGGTTATCTTAACCATATTTGGTAGCAAATATTATAAGCTTTTTAGGAAGTCAAAAGAGGGCCTATATTTTGCTGAAATTTAGACATGTGCATGCAGTTTCTTAAAATAAATGTTGCATATTTGAAAAGTTAGTCCACTTTGGGAACCTAAATTCTGTATCTCTGATATGAACAAGGTTTTAGCTTCCTGGAGCTCAGTGATCATTTTGGGTTAAAGGCTTAAAATATAAGAAATTTTTAAAAAGCTAAAGTCTCCTGACAAGAGCACAAGCAATGTGAGTCACATAACAAGTAACAATAGACTCAAGAAAGAACAGTATAAAATGTTCTCAATTTTTAAGGATATCATTCCTATGTATATATTATTGGGCAGTGGGGTACCAGGGATTAAACTCAGGGGCACTCAACCACTGAGCCACATCCCCAGCCCTATTTTGTAATTTATTTAGAGACAGGGTCTCACTGAGTTGCTTAGCACCTGGCTGTTGCTATGGCTGGCTTTTTTTTTCTTAATCACATGATTATCTCAATAAATGAGGAAAAAGCATTTGACAAAATTCAGCATCCATTCATGTTCAAAACACTTGAAAAATTGAGGATAGTAGGAATAAATCTCAACATTGTAAAAACTATGTATGCTAAACCCAAGGCTGACATCATTCTAAATGGAGAAAAAATTGAAAATATTCCCTCTAAAAAGTGGAGGAGGACAGAGACACCCCTTTCCACCAATTCTATTCAACACAGTCCCTGAAACTCTAGTGAGAGCAATTAGGCAAAAGAAAGAAATTAAAGGGAGAAAAAGAAAAGCTCAAACAATTCCTGTTGCCAAGGACATGAGCTTATATTTTGCAGATCCCAGAAAACTTGTATAACTCATAAACAAATTCAGCAAACATCAGGATATAAAATTAATATCCATAAATCAATTGTGCTGCTATGTAACAATGATGAATTAGCTGAAAGAGAAATTAGGAAAACTATTCCATTCGCAATAGCCTTAAAAATAAATTAAAAAGAAAATGCTTGGGAATCAACCTTAAAAAAAAAAAAAGGTGAAAGACCTTTTCAATGAAAACCGCAGAACATTAAAGAAAGAAATCGAAAACAATTTAGAAAATGCAAAGATCTCCCATGTTATTGGATAGGCAGAATTAATATTGTCAGAGTGCTAATCTTTAACTATGGCTGGCTTTTAACTCAAGATTTTCCTGTCTCAGCCTCCAAAGCCTCTGGGATTACAAGCACACGCCACCACACCTGGCTGTATATATCAGTTTAAAAAATAAAATCTAATGGTACTTATTCAAGACACTGAAATTCCTTGTAAAATACACATTAAATTGCTAACCAGTATGATAAGATATGGCATTATTTTTTTTCCAAGGAAATAAGTTGGTCTACCCAAAAGGAAAGTGATCTTGCCAGGATCCTATTTTATCTTTAGTCCAGGAGAAGCAAGGATTCTATCTGACCTTGAGGGATTTATCTGAATTAGTTATTATAACTCTTTATAAAACTCTTGCTCTACTTTTCCAGAAAAATGGGAAGTCTATACTTCCCTACCCATTAAAATAAGGAAGCCACATGACTTGGTTTATACAATTAAATATGAGCAGGAATGGTATATGTCTCTCCAGTGGAAGCATTTAAGTACTTGTGCTTGATCGGCTCCTCCTTTCTCCCTACATTTGACAATCATGGACTCTGAAATTAGAGTCTCCAAAAATGGAAATCTATTAATGAGTACTAGAAATGTGCCACATAAAAGAATAAACTTGTTACCTTAAGCCATTATGAACATGAAGATATTTGTTACTCAGTTTCACCAAACCTATCTGTAGTGGATACAAATAGAAAAGCTATATGTGTGAGGATAAAGTCTCAGGTAGAGAGGAATAGAACTTGACAAAAGCAATCTAAGCCTCATTTCCTACAGACATTAAACATATGGGAAAATATGGCTCACTCAAGTTAGCATGAATAGAATGTAGAGATTTATTTAAACTATGTTGTGATCCAGAGCTATTCTCCTCCTTGGTTGAATAAAAAATAAAAATAAAAAGTATAGCCTGTGTATACCTAAGATGTTTTTTCCTATAAGAACCTTAAAATGTTCAGTACTCGCTCTCTCTTTCTTGTGCTCTCTCTAGGTATGCTGCTAAGAATTTTTTTTTCTTCCTTAAGAACAAATAAACCGCTGAGATTTAACATCTAGCTTGCTGAGTCACTTGTCTTCCCCTTGAATTTTAACCACAGATAGAAGGCAGCCTGTGCTAAGGAGAGATAAAGGGGAGAAAAGGAAAGAAAAATAAGAGAGAGAGAGAGAGAGATGCAGGCAGGAGAAACTGGTTCTAGAAAGAAAGAAGATAAATGTAAGTCAAACAGAAAAAAAAAACAAAAATAATATTGGAAAGGTTTGGTTAAGACATCTGTTTTCTTATTCTAGGGAAGTTTTGAATAAAAATATTTTAATAAAAACTATTGTGATTAACGTTTGAATAAAGGGTTAAAGGTGCATCTTTACACTAATAAAAAGATAATTAGAGTGAAAAACATAAGTTTGTTTTGTTTTTGTGCAGGGCCTGCACTCCTGATTATGTGACTTTGACAAAGTCAGCTCATTTTCCTGAGTTGTAATTTCCTCAACTCTAACAAGGGGATAGTAAAACAGCTTCATAAGTTGGTAGGGAGGGTAGGATGATATAAAATATATTTAAGGACCTTGGAAAGCACCTGACACCAAGCAGGAATCTATAAACGTTTCTTTCCCTCTTTTGTTGTTTTCAAACCATTTCTTCTTAATTATACCAAAGTTTCTTTCTCCATGAGCCTTCTTGAAAAAAGAGAAAACTCTAATTCTAATTCTGCCATTTGCTGGAATACTGGGTCAAGCTTTTCACCCCCTTATGATATCTAATCTTCACAATACCTCTATGTGAGTTCATCTCCATTTCATAGAGACTTAGAAAAGTTAAAAACATTTCCCAAGTTTATAGAGTCTTTTAGTAATCTGTTGCTATGGTAATGCAGTAGTGCAAACCTCCCCAAAACTCAGTGGCTCTGGACAACCACCGTTTGGTCTGGCTCATCAACCTGTGGGTCAACATGGTCATTCTGCAGATGAGAGTTGGCTTTAGCAGCTGCAGTCATCTGGGCTTTGGCAAACCGCTTTAGTCAAAGACCAAAGAACAATAAGTGATCAGCAGGAAATGGAATAAGTCTCTGGCTCCTTTATTAAATACTGATTGTGGGCCAGACAACTAACCTTCCCAGCACCCAAGGCCAGGAATCTCCTTTGCCCCAGTGCCTTAAACCCATGTAGTCCTGGAATTGAAAAATTAGAAAGAAAACCTGTGTTTCTAGCAGGACCCTTGAGAGAGGTGAGGTGACTGAGAGCAGGACGGAGACTATCAAGGGGTGCAGGTGCTCCCAACACCCTACCAATTCAAAGGGGGAGCAATCAAATGCAGAATTTGCCATAGATGGAGATTATTGAAAATGATGCTGAAGCACAGCACCAGACCAAAATGTGGTCCATAAACCAGCAATATCAGCATTACCTGGGAGTTTGTGAGAAAAGTGGATTCGGCTTCTACCCCAAACCTACTAAATCAGAACCTGAGAAGCATTGATTCAGCAAGAATCCCAACTGGATCATACCACTGGAAAAGCATTGGTTACCAGACTTATTACGTCAGTTAAGTAAATGCTTCAAGTCCTAGCACCTTGTTGAGCCTCTAATCTCCCTCCCAAGTACTTAATGCCTTCAGTTACTCAAGAGGCCCCATACTCTGGGATGAGCATCTGTTACTGTTGTTTGCCCAATATTCATTCCTCCTTCCTGTTTACCTTACTTTTCTTTGAGGAGGACTTTCCTTTTCTACTCTCAGTTCATGTGTTTTGTGTGGGACTTATCACAGCTCCAGGATGGATATCTGACCATGGTGTTGCCAATGAAAGAAATGTCAGAGATTTTGTTGAAATTCTTAGGAATGTAGTATGTCCTTTTCTACTGTCAATCATAAGTGGTGAAGTCCTCTGAGAATGAAGTCAACACACAAATAATGAGAGATACATTCCTTTGAGTACCTATATCCAGTCTTGCTTAAACCTACAGACCTGACCCCAGACTTGAATTAAATAAGCTGATTCATTCCCATTTGTGCCTAAATTATTATGCTCTGGATTTTATACCTCACAAGCAAAATAGTCCTGCTATGAGCCATTCTATATCCCAGGCTAGCTAACCCCATACAATCCTTAAACTCAGTTTCCAATCTCTCTTATTTTCTCTATCACCTGTGACAGTAACTTTCCAAATTCCAAATTCCAAAATGTTTATAATTATATTTGCTATCATGGTCACAAGTCTCATGAGATCTCATAAAGTAATATTAGAACTTTCCCCAGAGATTTGGGCAAGACCAGCAGTAGTAGCATCACCTGGGAGCTTGTTCAAAATACAGAACCTCAGACTCCACCCAGAACAGCTCAATCAGAATTTCTAACTTAACAAGATCCCCAGGTAATTCATGAACACAAATTTGAGAAGTGCTGCTCTAAAATGTATCATATTGTGGGGGAAAGTTACCGCCTGGGAGTTAAAAGGACTTATAGCTCCTCCTCTGCCTCAGTTTCCTCACAAAATGAGCAGATCAGACTATTGCAAAGTTTTACTTCAGCCCAGACTTTGTAAGACATTCATACTTTCAGGTCCCTGACTCAAATAGGTTGTGATAACCCGGCATATACAGATTAATAGGAAAGGTAGAGGGCAACATAAATAAATAAATAGATGGATGGGTGGGTGTCTCTATCAGAAAGAAATTGGTTGGACCTTGAGTATGTCAGGATATCCATTTCCAACTAAAGACAGTGCTTCATTTCACAAATGAGGAAAGAAGCCCAGAGTGATTGAATAGTTTTCAAAAAGCCACTGTTGTTTTGTTTTGTTTTTTGTTTCTGTAACAAAATACCTGAGAAAAACAATTTAAAGGAGAAAAGATTTATTTTGGCTCACGGTTTCAGAGGTTTCAGTCCATGGTCAGCTGGCTCCATTGTTCCTAGGTCTGTGGTAAGGCAGTATACCTCATGGTAGGGCAGAGTAAAGTTGCTCACCTCATGGCAGTTGAAAAGCTGAAAGAGAAAAGACCAGGGACAAGATATAGTCCCCAAAGCCACACTCCCAAGGACCTACTCTTTCCAACTAGGTTTCACCTCCTACAGCTTCTACCACTTCCCAATAGTCTATTTACCTATGAATCCCTCAGTGCATGAATCCATTGATGAAGTCAACCCCCTCCTGATCCAATAACTTCCCAAAAGCCTCACCTCTGAATGTTGCTGCATTGGGAACCAAACCTTCAACACATGGGCCTGTGGAGAACATACCAGATTCAACTATAGGAGCCACACAGCACAGGCACAACAGATTAGGAATGAGAACATGCAGCAGAGCTGTGATGGTACAAAAGGACAGGGTAATGTTTGGGCACTTGCACTCTGGAATTAGCATTTGGGGTACGTAAGGGCTGAGTGTCCACTGGCAAGATACTTTACTGCTTTTTGCCTCAATTTGCTCATCTGTCCAAAAGGCAATATAACAATATGAAGTAATAGGGGGTTAAATCTGTAAAGCATTTAGAACTATTTTGGCAACATGTAACATTTATATATATATATATATTAAGAATAAATTCTGACTACTGGCCAAAAGGTTTTCTGAGGCACACTGCAGCTGTCCTATGCCAGAAATGTGTCTTCTCGCAAGATTTAAGGACCTGGCAGTGTACATGGAATCCTAACTTACTCAGTTCTTTTAAAAATTACTTTGATCTTTTTGCATGACAAAAGTCACTAAATCCTTCAAATAAATTACTTGCCTGTAATCTATTCTTAGTAGAAGGTACCTACAGCAGTAGGTTTCTTGAAAAAAGAAAAAAATTGCAAAAAAGATTGTGTGAATGGAATGGATCAGAAAGAAGTATTTTGGAAAGGAAAAAAAAAATAAGTCAACTCCTTTCCATTAGCTTATCTATGGTTTACTCAGAGCAGTAGGTCAAAGTCCTAGATGAACTTGCAATTTTTTTTTAATTATAAGTGTCCAAGAATCACTTCAACACAATTAATAATAATTTCTAGAAATGGTACCCAAGAATCAGTGTTTCTTTTCTCATAAAATATATATAAAATACACTATCTTAACAATTTTTAAATGGCAATAACATTGCATTGTAATGTAACCATCTCCAGCATTCTTGTCCAAAAATCTTCTCATC
Organism: Marmota monax; assembly: GCF_021218885.2. Lineage (NCBI taxonomy): Eukaryota > Metazoa > Chordata > Mammalia > Rodentia > Sciuridae > Marmota > Marmota monax. The sequence goes on along the minus strand of NW_026695222.1, from coordinate 3,611,182 downwards.
TTGCAAAACTGAAGCAGTGTAACCATTAAAAATAACTTTCAGTCAGGCACAGTGTCCATGCTTATGATCCCAGCAACTCAGGAGGCTGAGGCAGGAGGATCACAAGTTCAAGGCCAGCCTCAGCAATTTAGTGAGGTCCTAACTAACTTAGGGAGATGCTGTCTCAAAAAATAAAAATAAATAAATAAGTCCAGGTGCAGTGGCACAGGCCTGTAATCCCAATGGCTTGAGGCTGAGATAGGAGGATCATGAGTTCAAAGCCAGCCTCAGCAACAGCAAGGTGTTAAGCAACTCAGTGAGATCCTGTCTCTAAAATTCAAAATAGGGCTGGGGATGTTCCTCAGTGGCCAAGTGCCCCTGAGTTCAATCCTGGTATCCCCCACAAACAAATTAAATAAATAAATAAATAAGCTCTAGATATGTAGCTCAGTGGTTAAGCATCCCTGGGTTTAATCCCTTGTACCAGGAAAAAAAAACAACAACAACAAAAAAAAAAACAACTCTCCATTGTTTCCTTCTCTATCCCAGTAAGCACCATTCTATTATCTGTCCCTATAAATTTGACTACTCTAGGTACTTCATGTAAGAGGAATCCTACAGTATTTGTCCTGAAGTAACTAGCTTATAACATATGTTCTCAAAGTTCATCTATGTAGCATGTGTGAGAACTTTTTTCCTTTTTAAGGCTAAAAAATACCCCACTGTATGTATATAATACATTTTTCCTATCCAGTCCTCCACTGAAGAGTACTTGGGTTTTTTCCACCTTTTGGCTATTGTGAATAATGCTGGTTTAAACTTGGGCATATAATTACCTCTTCAAGAAGCTGCTTTCAATTCTTTTTCTTATATACCCAGCGGGGGAATTGCTGGAGCATATGGCAATTCTATTTTTTAATTTCTTGATGAACCATCATACTGTTTTTCATAGTGGCTGCACCATTTTATACTTTCACCAACAGTATAAGAGGGTTCCTGTATCTCCACATCCTTGCCAACATTTGTTTCTTCCTGTTTTTCTGTTGTGTTTATAGTAGTCACCCTAAAGAATGTGAAGAAGCAACATCTCCAGTTGGTTTTGATTTGCATTTTCCTTGGCATATAATTATTAGGCATTTGTACTTTTTTTTAAGGAAAGAATACCTATTCAGGTCCTTTGCCCAATTTGAACTAGGTTGTTTTGTTGTTTATTACTGAATTATAGGAGTTCTGTGTATACGTTGTATTTTAATCCATTATCAGTTATATTATGTGCAAATAGTATGAGTTGCCTTATTTTAATTATTGTTATTTTTATTTGTTCTACTTAGTTGTACATGACAGCAGAATGCATTTCAATTCATCATACACAAATGGAGCACAACATTTCAATTTGCTGGTTGTAAAAGTGTACAGATGCACCATTCATGCAATCATATATGTACCTAGAGTAATGATGTCCATCACATTCCACCATCTTTCTTGCCCCCACACCCCTCTCCCCACCCTTTGCCCAATCCAAAGTTCTTCCATTCTTCCCATGCCCACCCCCATCATAGATCAGTATCTACTAATCAGAGAATACATTTGGCCTTTAGTTTCTTGGAATTGGCTAACTTCGCTTAGCATAATATTCTCTAATTCCATCCATTTATCTGCAAATGCCATCATTTTATTCTCTTTTAATGCTGAGTAATATTTCAGTTTCTTTGTCCATTTATCCATTGATGGGCATCTAAGGTTGGTTCCACAGTTTAGCTATTGTGAATTCAGCTGCTATAAACATTGGTGTGGCTATGTCACTATAGTATGCTGATTTTAAGTCCTTTGGGTATAGACTGAAGAGTAGGATAGCTGGGTCAAATGGTAGTTCCATTCCAAGTTTTCTGAGGAATCTCCACATTGCTTTCTAAAGTTATCACTCCAATTTGCAGTCCCACCAGCAATGAATGAGTGTACCTTTTCCCCAAAATCCTCTCCAACACTTGTTATTGGTTGCCATTCTTACTGGGGTGGGATGAAATCTTAGAGTAGTTTTGATTTGCATTTCTCTAATTACTAAAGATGTTGAGCACTTTTTCATATTTTTTTATCGCTTGTATATCTTTTTCTGAGAAGTGTCTTTTCTGTTCCTTAGTCCATTTATTGATCGGGTTGTTTGTTTTTTTGGTGTTAAGTTTGGATTGCCTCTTCAACAAATAGTGGTAGGAAAACTGGAAATCCATATGTAGCAAAATGAAATTAAATCTCTCTCTCTCTCTCTCTCTCTCTCTCTCTCTCTCTCCATGCACAAAACTCAAAGTGAATCAAGGACCTAGGAATAAGACCAGAGACCCTGCACCTAACAGAAGAAAAAGTAGGCCAAATCTTCATCGTGTTGGATTAGGCCCTGACTTCCTTAACAAAACTCCTAAAGCACAAGAAATAAAATCAAGAATCAATAAATTGGATGGGTTCAAACTAAAATCTTCTTCTCTGCAAAAGAAACAATCATTGAGGTGAAGAGAGTATGGGAGCAAATTTTTACCACACACACATCAGATAGAGTGCTAATCTCCAGGATATATAAAGAAACTCAAAAAACTTAATACCAAAAAAAAAAAAAAATAACACATCAATAAATGAGCTAAGGAACTGAACGTGAGCTGCCCTTTTAAAATTTTTATGCGGCTCACTTTATCTATTTTTCCTTTTGTTGTCTATGCATTTGGTGTCTTACATGAAAAATCATAGTCAAATCATTGTTGTAAAGCAATTCCCTTGTTTTTTATCGAAAGTTTCATAGTTATATTTTTTCTATATTTAGATATTTAATAAACTTTGAGTTAAATTTTGCATATGGTATAAGAAAAGGGTTCTATTTCATTATTCTGCAAGCTTATGTCCTGTTATATAGGCATCATTTGTTGAAAAGACTGAACTTTCCCTCATTGAATTACATGGTCTTGTCACTTTTTATCAAAAATCATGTGAACATATAAGTAAAGAATAATTTCTGAGTTCTTTCTTCTATTCCTTTAGAATGTAGTAGCTAATACTACATTGCTTTCATTACCATAGCTTTGTAGTAAGTTTTGAAACCAGTAAGTGTTAAGACCTCTAACTTTTGTCTTTTTTGTCAAGAATGTTTTGGCTGGTCAGGGTGCATTGAGATTCTTTCTGAACCTTAAAGGAATTTTTTCTGAAAGAAATGCAAATGGAATTTTGATAAGGATTGTATTTAACCACTTTGGATAGTCTTGACATCTTAACGATTCTAAGTATATTAATCCATGAACACAGAATGTCTTTCCATTGATGAGTGTCTTCTTTAATTTCTTCTTTGATTTCCTTAATTTCAGAAATATTGTGTGGTTTTCTGTTTTCATGTCTTTTGACTCAATGGATAAGTTCATTTCTAAGTATTTTATTCTTTCCAATGCTATTGTAAGTTGAATTGTTTTCTTAATTTCCTTTTCAAATTGTTCCTTGATGGTATATAGAAAGATAACTAGTTTTTTTGTTTTGATTTTAATCCTGTAACTTTGCTGAACTTGTTTAACTCTAAAAGTGTGTGTGTGTAATCTTAGGGTTTTCTATATATGAGATCATGCCATCTGAGGAGGTAATTTTATTTCTTTATTTCCAATTTGAATGTTTTTTATTCCTTTTTCTTGCCTAATTACCCTGGCTACAACTTCACTACTGTGTTGAAAAGAAATGGAGAAAGTGGGCATCCTGTCTTATGTCCTGATTTTGATGGAAAAGTTTCCAATCTTTCTTTACCTTTGAGTCTGATGTTAGCTAAAGGCTATTCCTATATGGCTAGTTTCTTCTGCTCCTATGTTGTTATCATAAATGTATGTTCAATTTTGTCAAATGCTTTTTCTGCATCAATTGAATCATATGGATTTTCCCTGTTAATGTGGAATACTACAATTGATCAGTTTTTAATATGTTGAAAACCATCCTTGCATTCTAGGAATAAATTCTACTTGGTCATGATAAATAATCCTTGTAATGTTTTGTTGAATTTTGTTGAGTGTTCATCAGGAATCTTTTTCTCTAGTTTTCTTTTTGTGGAGTGTCTTTGTCTTTGGAATTATTGTTCTTTTAAAGGCTGTTTGTAGTAGGCTTAATCATGTCCTCCACAGATATCAAAAAATCCCTGGAACCTCTAAAAGTTACTTTATTTCGAGGAAAAAGGGGGTTTTTTGATGTGATTAAGAATCTTCATATGAGACCATTATCCTAGATTAATTTAGTAGGGCCTAAATATAATTAGGCCATGGGTATGCTTACAAAATGGAGACAGAGATTTGGACATCTATACACAGAAGATAAGGTGATGTAAAGTCAAAGAGATATGAAAATTCTAGCCTTAAAGATTGAAATGATCCAGCCACAAGCCAAGGAATTCTAGCAACCACCAGAAGTGGGAAGAGATAGGAACAAATTCTCCCCTAGAACTCTCAGAGAGGACAAAATTCTGCCAATATGGTGGTTCCAGCCCATTGGTATTCTGGACCTCAGAGTTATAAGAGAATAAATTTCTGTTGTTTTTAAGCTGCTAAGTTTGTCGTATTTGTTACAGCAGACAGAGAGAACCACATTCTCCATAGGATTCTATTTTGCAGCCAAAGTTAAGAACCTTTGGTCTGTAGATGTGTGAGAGCAGAGGATTCAGGTGATTTAAAAATAGAGAATCACTGCTACTCTTTTTTTCCACCCAGAGTATTTTCAATTTAAATGTAACTTAGGGAAGTGTCATGAACTTTCTTAGATCCTAGGAGTTCTTTACAGGTAGTTAGAGATCAAAAGGTTGGAGACAATAAGGAATGAGGATGCCAAGGCTTAGTAGAAAGGTGACAAGGGAAAAGATCCTTGCATAAACAGGAGCCTGGAACCCAGGGTAAACAGGAGACTTTGGACAGAATGAGATAAGAGGTACAGTGGGTCTTTTGTCCAATGCATAGAAGCTTTGAGTTTGGACAGATGGAAGTGGGGGCAGGGTTAGTTAAGGCCAGAGGTCATAACAATTTCAATACAAGATGGTCAAAGGCTGATTCAGAACTCTTGATGGAGAAGCTACCAGAAAAGTGGGGATTTCCCAAGAACTATAAATAAGATGGTAGTAGGACATTGGCAGGAGTGAAACCTGATAAAGAATTAAATATGAGAAATGGAAAATGAGTAGCAATGAGTAGCAATGATTAACTTAGGAGGATATAGATATAGATATTATAAGGAAATATAAGGAAAATATATATAAGCAAACGTAGGTAACTATTAAGGAGATACACAGTTCTCCATAATCACATTTGTTTAGGTTAATGTTTAATTTTTTTTTTTTGGAATGTAAATTGATTTACTATATTCACATATTTCTTGAACAATTACCACTATCTAATTTCAGAATTTCAGAATAGTTTTATCACACCAAAAGGGAAACATGCCCTCACTGGCAGTCATTTCCCATTTGCTCTTCCCCTTACCCTCTGGCAATCATTAATTGACTTCCTGTCTCTATAGATTTGCCTATTTGGGGCATTTCATATAAATGTAACCATACAATATGTGGTCATTTTGTGTGTGGCTTTTTTTACTTAGTATAATGTTTTGGTTCATCCATGCTGTTCCATATATCAGTGCTTCATTCATTTATATGAGCGAGTAATGTTCCATTTTATACATTACCACCCTTCATTTGTCCATTTATCAGTTGATGGACTTTTGGGTTGTTTCTATTTTGGTGATGATAGGCATATGCTGTTATAAACATTTGTATAGAAGTGTTTTGTGAATAACAGTTTACAGTTTTTTTGACTACATGCCTAAGATTAGAACTTCTGGGTCACACAGAAGATTTTTGTTGAAAGCTTTAAACTAAAAAATGTTTTCCAAGATAACTACACTATCCTTCATTATCACATATTTCACTAGCAGATGAACATTCCATTTTCTCTGTATATTTGCCAATACCTGTTGTTTTGCACCTGTTGGATTATAGATATCTTAGGAATGTGAAAGAGTATCACATTGTACTTTTGATTTCTTTTTTCTTGATGACTAATAATGTCAAGAATATTTTCATGTGCTTATTAGCCATTGGTATATCTTTCAAGGAGAAATATCTATTTAAGTCTTCTTTTCCCTCATTTTAAAATTGGATTGGTGTTTCATTATTGAGTTGCAACTGTGTTTTATAAGTTCTGGATTCAAGTCCTTTATCAGATACATGATTCGCAAATATTTGTCCCATTACATTTTCTTTTTCTCTTTTCATTTTCTTTTTTTTTAAATTTTTTATTGTTGGTTGTTCAAAACATTACAAATTTCTTGATATATCATATTTCACACTTTGATTCAAGTGGGTTATGAAATCCCATTTTTACCCCATATACAGATTGCAGAATCACATCAGTTACACATCCATTGATTTACATATTGCCATACTAGTGTCTGTTGTGTCCTGCTGCCTTTCCTATCCTCTACTATCCCCCCTCCCCTCCCCTCCCCTCCCCTCTTCTCTCTCTGCCCCCTCTACTGTCATTCATTTCTCCCCCTTGTATTATTTTTCCCTTTCCCCTCACTTCCTCTTGTATGTACTTTTGTATAACCCTGAGGGTCTCCTTCCATTTCCATGAAATTTCCCTTCTCTCTCCCTTTCCCTCCCATCTCTCATCCCTGTTTAATGTTAATCTTCTTCTCCTGCTCTTCATCCCTACTCTGTTCTTAGTTACTCTCCTTATATCAAAGAAGACATTTGGCATTTGTTTTTTAGGGATTGGCTAGCTTCACTTAGCATAATCTGCTCTAATGCCATCCATTTCCCTGCAAATTCTATGATTTTGTCATTTTTTAATGCAGAGTAATACTCCATTGTGTATAAATGCCACATTTTTTTTTATCCATTTGTCTATTGAAGGGCATCTAGGTTGGTTCCACAGTCTTGCTATTGTGAATTGTGCTGCTATAAACATCGATGTAGCAGTGTCCCTGTAGCATGCTCTTTTTAGGTCTTTAGGGAATAGACCGAGAAGGGGAATAGCTGGGTCAAATGGTGGCTCCATTCCCAGCTTTCCAAGAAATCTCCATACTGCTTTCCAAATTGGCTGCACCAATTTGCAGTCCCACCAGCAATGTACAAGTGTACCCTTTTCCCCACATCCTCGCCAGCACTTGTTGTTGTTTGACTTCATAATGGCTGCCAATCTTACTGGAGTGAGATGGTATCTTAGGGTGGTTTTGATTTGCATTTCTCTGACAGCTAGAGATGGTGAGCATTTTTTCATGTACTTGTTGATTGACTGTATGTCCTCCTCTGAGAAGTGTCTGTTCAGGTCCTTGGCCCATTTGTTGATTGAGTTGTTTGTTTTCTTATTGTCTAATTTTTTGAGTTCTTTGTATACTCTGGATATTAGGGCTCTATCTGAAGTGTCAGGAGTAAAGATTTGTTCCCAGGGTGTAGGCTCCCTATTTACCTCTCTTATTGTTTCTTTTGCTGAGAAAAAACTTTTTAGTTTGAGTAAGTCCCATTTGTTGATTCTAGTTATTAACTTTTGTGCTATGGGTGTCCTATTGAGGAATTTGGAGCCCAACCCCACTGAATGTAGATCGTAGCCAACTTTTTCTTCTATCAGACGGCGCGTCTCTGATTTGATATCAAGCTCCTTGATCCATTTTGAATTAACTTTTGTGCATGGCGAGAGAAAGGGATTCAGTTTCATTTTGTTGCATATGGATTTCCAGTTTTCCCAGCACCATTTGTTGAAGATGCTATCCTTCCTCCATTGCATGCTTTTAGTCCCTTTATCAAATATAAGATAGTTGTAGTTTTGTGGATTGGTTTCTGTGTCCTCTATTCTGTACCATTGGTCCACCCGCCTGTTTTGGTACCAGTACCATGCTGTTTTTGTTACTATTGCTCTGTAGTATAGTTTGAAGTCTGGTATCGCTATACCGCCTGATTCACACTTCCTGCTTAGCATTGTTTTTGCTATTCTGGGTCTTTTATTTTTCCATATGAATTTCATGATTGCTTTCTCTATTTCTACAAGAAATGCCGTTGGGATTTTGATTGGCATTGCATTAAACCTATAGAGAACTTTTGGTAATATCGCCATTTTGATGATGTTAGTTCTGCCTATCCATGAACAGGGTATATTTTTCCATCTTCTAAGATCTTCTTCTATTTCTCTCTTTAGGGTTCTGTAGTTTTCATTGTATAAGTCTTTCACCTCTTTTGTTAGGTTGATTCCCAAGTATTTTATTTTTTTTGAAGATATTGTGAATGGAGTGGTTGTCCTCATTTCCATTTCAGAGGATTTGTCACTGATATACAGGAATGCCTTTGATTTATGCGTGTTGATTTTATATCCTGCCACTTTGCTGAATTCATTTATTAGCTCTAATAGTTTCTTTGTAGACCCTTTTGGGTCTGCTAGGTATAGAATCATGTCACCTGCAAATAGTGATAATTTAAGTTCTTCTTTTCCTATTTTTATGCCTTTAATTTCTTTCGTCTGTCTAATTGCTCTGGCCAGTGTTTCGAGAACTATGTTGAACAGAAGTGGAGAGAGAGGGAATCCCTGTCTTGTTCCAGATTTTAGAGGGAATGCCTTCAATTTTTCTCCATTCAGAATGATGCTAGCCTGAGGCTTAGCATAAATTGCTTTTACAATATTGAGGTATGTTCCTGTTATCCCTAGTTTTTCTAGAGTTTTGAACATAAAGGGATGCTGTACTTTGTCGAATGCTTTTTCCGCATCTATCGAGAAGATCATATGGTTCTTATTTTTAAGTCTATTGATGTGGTGAATAACATTTATTGATTTCCGTATATTGAACCAGCCTTGCATCCCAGGGATGAATCCTACTTGATCATGGTGCACAATTTTTTTGATATGTTTTTGTATCCGATTCGCCAGAATTTTATTGAGGATTTTTGCATCTAGGTTCATTAGAGATATTGGTCTGTAGTTTTCTTTCTTTGAAGTGTCTTTGTCTGGTTTAGGTATCAGGGTGATGTTGGCCTCATAGAATGAATTTGGAAGTTCTCCCTCTTTTTCTATTTCCTGAAGTAGCTTGAAAAGTATTGGTATTAGTTCCTCTTTAAAGGTTTTGTAAAACTCTGCTGTATACCCATCCGGTCCTGGGCTTTTCTTAGTTGGTAGTCTTTTGATGGTTTCTTCTATTTCCTCAATTGATATTGGTCTGTTTAGGTTGTCTATATCCTCCTGACTCAATCTGGGCAGATCATATGACTTAAGAAATTTATCTATGCCTTCACTTTCTTCTAATTTATTGGAGTATAAGGATTCAAAATAATTTTTGATTATCATTTTCTTGATGATGTATTGATGATCACATTTAAGTTTGTTTTGTTTTGAGGAAGTTGAATCAATCTCCCTCTCCCTCTCTCACCCACCCCCTTTCTCTCTCTCTCTCTTTCCCTGTGTGTGTATGGAGGGGGGAGGATATTCTTTCACTCATGTTTTGGTGTCATATTTAAGCATGCATTGTCTAATCCAGGGTGATGAAAATTCTCATACTTATTTTCTTCTTCTAAGATTTTTTATGGTTTTAGCTTTTACGTTTAAGTCTTTGGTCAGTACTGAGTAAATTTTTGTACACGATATGGGAAAAGGCCAAATCCATTATTTCACATATCAATATCCAATTTTCCTAGCATCATTTATTGAAAAGACTGTCCTCTCCACTATTGAATGGTCTTGGCACTTTTCTCAAAAGTTATTCAATCATAAATATAAAGGCTTATTTCTGGGTCTTCTATTCCACTGGCCTGTTTTTATGCCAATATGATACTGTTTTGATTATCTAGCTTTGTTGGAAGTTTTTAAACCAGGAAGCCTGAAACCCTCAACTTTGTTGTCTTCAAGATTGTTTTGGGTATTCGGGATCCCTTGAAATTGTATGTGAATTTTAGAGGGATTTTTTTCTGTTTCTGCAAAAATTTCAATGGAATATTTTTAGACACTGCAGTAAGTCTATAGAGGACTTGGACGGGTTATTTGTGTATATGATATAAGGAAAACATCAAAGTTCATTTTTAATTATCTTATTGATACTACTGTAAATGGAATTGTCCTCTTAATTTCATTTTCATATATTCACTTTATCAGTGCTAATGTAATGGATTTTTGCTTATTGATCTTTTATCCTGCAAACATGTTGAACTTGCTTTTTCCTTCAAAGTGTATGTGTGTGTGTGTGTGTATTTCTCAGGATTTTCTACATTCAAAAATCATGTCGTATGCAATTCGGGATAATTTTAATTTTTTCTTTCCAATCTGGATGCTTTTTATTTCTTTTCATTGTTTGATTGCTTTGACTGGAAATTCAAATACAATATAGAATAGCAGTGATGAAAGCAGACTTCTTGGTCCTTTTTCCTGATCCTTGGAGAAAAACTCTCAGTATTTTTCCATTAAATATAATGTTAGCTATGGTTTTTCACAGACAGCCTTTATCAGATTGAGATAATTCCCTTCAATTCCTAGGTTGCTGAGGATTTTATCATGAAACGTGGTTGTATTTTGTCACAGATATTTTCTATGTCTATTGAAATTATTATGTTAATTTGTATTTTATTCTAAAAAGTGGTATATTGCATTCAACAATTTTTGGTGTTGAGCCAACCTTGCATTTAGAACAAATCTCACCAGATTATTTTATGTATATACTTTTATATCTCTATATTTGGCTTCCTAGTATTTTGTTGAGACTATCTTCTGTTTGTACTCATAAGGGATATTGATGTGTTGCCTTGTTTGTGAAGTTCTTGTTTGGTGTAGATAGGTAATGTTGGCTTCTTGCCAGTTTCATTTTTTGGAAGACATTTTTTGAATTGGCATTAATTCTTTTTCAAATTATAGTAAGATTTACCAATTAGTCCACTGTAGGACTGAGAATAGGAAGATCGGAAAAGGGTTAGATGTTTTTATCAAGTTTTAACCATTTTTCTTGAATAAATGCTCTTCAGATTGGCTAATTTTGGTTAATTTCAAGTCTTAAAATAAATTTACTTCGACAAAATTTTTCCATTGTTCTTGCTGCTTTTTAGGGGAGTATTTTTTCAGAGATTCTTAGTCCACCATTCCAAAAGTGGCTCTTCTATATCATAACTTCATTATAAAACTATTGGCTACAACAGAGCTCCTATCTTGATGTCAGCTCTCACGTCTTAATTTTCAATTGTCATCTCAGTCTCACACCTAAGCATTGCCAAGAAAAAGAACAGGGTTAAAATTCACTTAAGGAAATCATTTTCTTTTCTCCACTACAACAGTTGATATCATTTTTGTAGGCTAAGTATGAAAGTTTTCAGAACTCATGTGCCTTACAGGATAGGACACTAAAGACAAAACATAGCAGCAAACCCAAACTAGGAGTACCTGCTTAAAAGAATCTGAAATAATTTTGTCATCTCCATTCATTTTAAGGAAATTAATATATTCACTTGAACACAATAATTTAAAAAATTAAAAATAATAAAATCTTACAACTTAATCTTGTCCTTCCCAGAAGTAACCATCTTTAAATATTTGTTTTAAGTTCTTCTTGATGTTTATAGATGTAATTGTAAATGATATATTTTATATATTGAATGGCCAACTTTAAATAATATATAATTGCCTTGTATAAAAGAAACAAAATTGCCTCTTTCCCCTTTATTTCACCCACTAAATTTTGGTTCTAATATTACTTTTGTTGTTGTTTGCAAACTTTATATATATATATAAATTTACACTTAATCACATACCATAATTAAACTCTATTTTTACTTCTATCAACTTTGTACAGAGTCTCTTAACTTTTTACCATATGAAATGAATAAATTGAGACTTCTATATTACCTAAGACCTCTACCCTGACCCCTCCTAAGCCTCTTTCTTTGTCTTCTACATTCTGTAAGATTTGTCACCACTTTTACTTTTTTGGGTCTCAGAACATTTAGATTCTGTTATGTAAACATAATTTGTCATTCATGCTTGGTCTACAGCTTGATTTTAATCTTTGAAAATCAATAAATAGCATTTCCAGGATAATGATTTTTGAAAACAGTATTTATTGTTGGACCCAATAGAGTGGTGAGTATTTAAAGAAGAAATATTCATATTGCACTAAATATTTAATCAAGAAAATGATAAATAGATAAATCAAATATCTTTCTTTAAACACTATAAAAAATGCTCATAATCATGTCATATTATAATTGACTTCATATTGGGATCAAAAATATATGGTAGAATTTTGTGTTCCTATAATTTATAGGAGCATTTTATTTTTATTTTTAAATATTTGTTTAAACTATAGGGGAGGAGGAGAATCTATGCAAATGTCAGCCTAATACTAGGATCATCTACCTTTTAAGATATACTGTGTTTCAAATGATCCATTTTACACTGATTTATTTCTATACCGCCTTACTAGCTCTGATACTAAAAAATAAATCTTAGTTTCAATGGTTTCCTAAATTTCCTGTCTCCCAGCTTTCAGTAGATTTTTTTTTTTTTGTGAATTGTTGTACTATTGCATACAATTCTTTGAAAATATCTTTATTTACAGAAAGAATACCTGGAAGGTAATCTTCCTGAGCATATCTACAAATACCTTTATTTTGCTCTTTATTTGTTTCAATAATTTGGATTGACATAGACTAACAAATTGAAAGAGATGTTTTATTGCAGTATTTGAAGGCCTGTTTAAACTATAGGGGAGTGACTACCATGATGGATTGATGACTACCATGTGGATTAAATGCCATAAAAAATTGCTCATAATCATGTCATATTATATTTGACTTCACATTGGGATCAAAAATATATGGTAGAGTTTTTGTGTTCCTATGATTTGTAGGGGCCTTTTATTTTTATTTTTAAATATTTGTTTAAATTATAGGGGAGGAGGAGATATCTTGTTCTATTGATGACTACCATGATGATAATTCTGATGTCGATGCAATTCTTTTTTCTTTGCATGTGACCCATCTTCTTTTCCTCTATGGACATTCTTAATATCTTCTCTAGGGGAAGTTAAGAATTATGCAAAAGAAGAAGCATATTCATTTTGTGCCACTGACTTATCAGTGAACAATATTTACTTAATCATATTAATGGCTGTGTGACTAACCAAAAAGCTATAATATTAAAAGGATGGAAAAAAAAGGAAGATGATACAATAGAACTCAATTAGCATGTACTATAACAGGAAGTCTATCTTACAAATCAATAATTAGCAATGTCTACTTATTATTTAGAAACAAAGAAGAACTTATCCAAAAGAAAGGCAAATATCATTGAAAATTATTGCCTCTGAGAATATGATATAGATGTAAACAGTTGTATGTCAAGAGAAGAAAAGTGCTATGAATAAAAAATAGTGCAAGCTAAAAGAATAAAGAATGATAGTGCAGTGGAGCTAGCAATTGTATCTAGCTTGCATTGTTAGAGAACACCCCTTTGGAAAAGTAGTATTTGAGGAGTTAAGACATAAGAAACTCTGAGAAGAATATTTCACAACAAGAAGTAATAGTAAAAAAAAAATAAAAAATAAAAAAAGAAGTAATAGTAAGTACAAAGATCTTGAGGCAGGATTGTGCTTAATTGTTCTATGAACAGAAGAAGACCAATGTAGTTGGAGTAGGAAAACACAGAGGATGAGTGTTGGGTTATGAGTTTGGATAGGTGGCCAAGAGCAGAATAGTGTAGAGAAAAGGAAGGACTTTTTAATATATATTTACTACCAGGGATTGAACCCAGGGGCACTTAACCACTGAGCCATATCCCCAGCCCTTTTCAATTTTTATTTAGAGACGGGGTCTGGCTAAGATGCTTAGGGCCTTGCTAAGTTGCTGAGGCTGGCTTTGAACTTGTGATTCTCTTGCTTCAACCTGTTGAGCTGCTGGGTGTCCCAATGCCCAAATGATTTGGGACTGTATTTTTAAAGTAGAGCAGCATTTGATCATAGATAACATGTGCATTTGATGTGTGAAAAACAATGATGAAATAATATAAGATTTTCTCCTGAAGAACTAAGAGGATGTAGTTGCTATTTGCTAGTATGGGGAACCTCTTGGCATTAAAAATCTGAATTCTACTTTGGACATGCTAAGTTAAATGTCCATATTTGCCTTATATTTAAGTGCAGATATCAAGTAGGAAGTTGTATATACAAGCTAGTGTTCAAGAGATAAAGCAGGGCTGATTATGTAAATATGAGAATGTTGGCACATAGATATTCCTGACACCCTGAAGTTGGATAAAATTAACAAGAAATGAGTGTTTAGAGGAGGAAAGCTCTAAGAAATGAGACTAGGGAAGATGATGCAAAGCCAGCAAAGGAGAGCGATAATAAAATAGTCCTAAGTATTCTAGTTTGGGAGAGGACACCTGGTGAGATTATTAATTAAGAATGGAAGGAAAGAAGCAGGCTCTTGCAAAGTAGAGGGAATCAACTTATGGATTTATATGTTCAGCTGGAGGTGACTTTGATCCATCCTGATGACAATGTCTAGTAAGAAACTATAAATATGACTCTGAAATATCACTCATAATGGTTAGTGAGACTGAGAATATGAAAATAAGTCATATATATATATATATATATATATATATATATATATAGAGAGAGAGAGAGAGAGAGAGAGAGAGAGAGAGAGAGAGGGTTGAACTCAAGCATCTTAATCAGATATTCTGATAACAACATATGAAGAAAATAATAGAACATTTCAGTCTCTTTGTGTACCATGGTCCATACAGAAGTCTAAAAAATGGATGAGAGTTCTGAATTATCTGATATGGAATTTAAAGTAGAAAGTTTTCAGAACCTAATCCAACTATCAGCTAGCTGTGTGGTATCAGTAAGATCTTCATACACTAACTGGGAATTAAGAAAATAACTATTGTAGCACAAGTTTTTGCTAGAATAAAATGAGACCATGTGAATGACAATGCTTTGCAGCTTATACAAAATTTTGCAAATGATAGCTTTTTTGTTGTTTTTTTTTTCCTCTTTGGCTTAGAGTTCAGAGCTTTCATGTTGGAGAGGCAGAACAGGTTCCATAGACATATGGAGCTCCCGGGGGCTTGTGTGGGACTCAGGGAAATGTCCAGTTTAACCTGCTGGGAAATACTATTTTGCTACTTCAACCCATCTGCTATGGAAAATCAGGAGCCAATAAAGAAGAAACAGGTGAGGGCACCTGATAAAGAGAGCTTTAAGGAATGGAAGGAGTGAGTACACCATGGGTCAGGTGCACTCCAAACTCAATAAAGATAAAAAGTTCATTGGACGTATTCAAGAGATCCTTGATACAATCTCTGTGGTATTAGAGTAGGCCTTGCCTAGCCTGGTGCCTGTAAGAACTTCTTTGGCAGTATCCACAGAGTGGCACTGGATATCCTTGGTCCCTTACCAGCTATATCCTGAATCATTTGCCACAATCCACTTCAACCTGATTCTCACCCCATTTCATTGCCTTTGGAATCAATTCTTGTTTAAGACATCATATTATCCTTCTTAAAACTACTAGTCCACATTATTGTTCCGTTCTGACCTGTGGCTGGCCCTATCAAGTATATTCCGAATGCATTTTCTAGCCAGATTCTTTAAGCTGTATTAGGCATTGATCTTTGAATTGCCTTCTTGATTATATTCTGCACTCTCTTCCTTTGAATATGTTGCTTCTCTTTACTTGAAGTAAACAGCCTAGATCCCTTTCTTGTTTTCACCCAACAAAATCAGTGATTTAGACTCATCTGTTAACCAATGAAAGCCTGAGCCACTAGTGAGGAAAGAAATACAAAACCACAGTAATATTGAAGCACAGAGATTAGGGAGAAAAAGTGCATCTGATGGAGTTGAAAGAATATAGTAATTATGAACTTGGATCCTGGGGTTCAAATGTCAGCTGAGCCACCTATTAGCCAAATCCTTGCTCAGGTTATTTAACCTCTCTAACTCACAATTTCCTCCTTTATTTTACTTGGACCCCAATACAGTCTAAGGCCAACCATGGGACAGGTATCAGATGTTGAATAAATGAATGGATTAATACAGGAAGAAATTTAAGGCCTACAGCAATTAAATGATAATATCTAGTGGGGGCTAATGAAGAAATCAACTCCCCACATTAAAGCAGAGGTAAATGTCACATGTCATTTCTTAGTAAAATAAAGTTAAAAGCTTTCATCAAGATGATAAATCTATCATCCCATCAGACTTTTTGAATTTGACTACCATTTTATCTTTCCCTCTGCCCCTCAGTGTCACTAGACTCTTACTCCCTTCTTGGCCACAAACATGTCTTGGCACTAGAAGGGTTTAGGTATGTTTATGGATAAAAGTGAGTCTGGAATAAGGAACAGGAGTGTGGAAACACCCACCCTCCGGTTCCTGAGCAATCTTCTCTCTCCTTTCCACAATGCTTAGTAAATAACAAAGTGTTCCTTAAAATTCTGGGTATGTGGTCTTATTTTTCCTTAACATGGCTAATATTCTTGATTTTCATTCTACCTCTCACAAGGTATTTCCCTACCTCAGAGGCTTCAGTGAATAAGAACAGCCTGAGGAGTTTAGACCTGGAGCACTTAAGCTTTCCCAGTATCCTACAGGGTGATTGATTTGGGGTTGAGACAAGGGCTAGAAGAACATAAAAGAGAAGTGGCAAGCAAACCATATGGAAAACAAAACAAGGAAACAAAGCAGTTATCTGTCAAATTGTATATTCTGCCTCACTGTAGTATGCTGTTTTTTAAGCCTTTGGGTATAAACCAAGGAGTGGGATAACTGTTGTTTCCATTCCAAGTTTTCTAAGGAATCTCCATACTGCTTTCCAGATTGGTTGCACCAATTTGCAGTGACGCAGCCACATCAATGTTTATAGCAGCATAATTCACAATAGCTAAATTGTGGAACCAATCTAGATGCCCTTGAACAGATGAATGGATAAAGAAACTATGATATATGTACATACATACACACACACACATACACACAGTGGAATATTACTCAGCATTAAAAAAATAAAATCAAAGCATTTGCAAGTAAATGGATGGAGTTGAAGAATATCATGCTAAGTGAAGTAAGCCAATCTCAAAAAACCAAAGGCCAATTGTTTTCTATGATAAGTGGATGCTGATCCATAATGGGGGCAGGCATGCAAGCAATGGAGGAACTTTGGATAGAGCAAAGGGGAAAGAGGGGAAGGAGGGTAGGAAAGATTGTGGAATGAGATGGACATCATTACCCTAGATACATGTATGAAGACATGAATGGTGTGACCCTACTTTGTGTACAACCAGAAAAATGAAAAATTGTGCTCCATTTGTATTCTATGAATCAAAATGCATTCTGCTGTCATGTATAACAAATGAATCAAGTAATTAATTTAAAAAAACATTGTATATTCTTTTTCCCAAACCTTGTATCCTCACAGGACTTGAAATACTGTCACAGGGTGTCAGACCTGTCCCAAAGGAGGATGCTGGGGATAGAGCTTCTAAGCTGGACTAGTTCTACACTACTTCCAAGTTAACTTTGGAAAGATCATATGGTATTTTATAAAAGCTCTTATTACTAGTCCTTATGAATTTGTAATTATTGAGCCAGCCCTAAACCTTGAACTTTATCTCAGAGATACAAGATGGAGCTACTGCAAACTAGACTTCCTTGGGGCATGGTATACCAAAAGAGAACTGTTAGAGATTGAATTAGCATAGAGTAAATATCCAGCCAGCAGTGTAGGTAATTTTCTCCTTACTCGTGGAATGAGTTCCTCAGCATTAGTTACTCTGTGTTGATTCTTTGTAGAAATAACTCATAAGCAGCTGAATCATTTTGGAGCAAATTTTCCATCACCTTCCTTCTCTGTAGGGTTCAGGCCTTTGTAAACCCTGAGTAACATAAATCTGCTGGTTCCCTGCTGGTAAGGATGACTATGGCGTTTTTTGTTCGTTTTATTCCAGTTTGTTTTAATCAAATAATGAGAACACCCTAGGGGAAAATCTCATTATCATATTCAAAATACATTAAGAGCTTTCTGGTCATACTTAGCAGACTTATATTTATCCAATATTTCTCAAATTTGATTCTGTTATGTTTCCCAAAGCATGAAGAAACTCTCAAACAGCATCATTTCAAACGCAGCACAGGACAATAGAAAATGCTGTCACCTAATCCTGTAGGGCCTGTGGTATTTTCTGTGATGGCTGAATCAATCTGAATCCCTCTTTTTTTTTTTTTTTTTTAATCTGTAGTTTTTAAAGATGTCAGTGTGGAGCATCAGCAGTTGAAGACTCAGAATACCAAGCCTGTCCTCCCCTGTGACTGTCACAAATCTTTTGCCTGCAGGATGAGCCTCCATCACTGACGTAGTTACTGTTTTTTTTTTTTTTCCTTAAATCTGGAAAATCCCCCGCCTCCTCCATTCTTTCACAAAATTTTCTGTCTGAATCATTTCTAGTCTGAGAAATGACACACATTTTGCTTTTCCTAAAGCAGGATTTTCTTTTTGTTTTCCTTCTTGCTCTTTCTCCAAATTTCTGCATGCTGCCTTTAGGTCACATTTTGGGAAAAATTCTGACAATAAAGGATTTTTCAGAGCCTTTGTATTTTCACCACTACCCCAACCCTATTCCAGCTTACTTTATAATGAAAGTAAAACCCATGGGGTGGGGGCGGGATTTACAGGCAATCTAGTATCTAAAGACCAGGCAGATTCTTTTTCTTTATTATATAAGAATCTTGAATGTTTAATGAATATTTAAGTAAACAAATTTCAGCAACATTCCTTATTTTAGAGATCATGCTTTAATGAAAATGCAAACACTACTTATTAATTATTATTGCAAACATTAATATTTCAAAATGCCCCTTGGGGTCAAGGAACCTTTAAGAAACAACGAGTTATACTGATTTCAATTAAAAGCATCCTTTATTAAATTCGTACATCTCTACTCCTTCTAAACGCAGTCTCTTTACAACTCTTCTTCCCTCTCTCAGATCTCGCCCCGCCCTCTCCCCACAATCGCGGGCAATTAAAAGCTTTATTATTGCTTAAGCTGTCTCTTAGGCCAGCGCTTTCGCGCCCACTTCCCCCCATCCCCCCAACCCACCCCCCGCTCTCCACCACTCTCTCTCCCCCTCTCCCATCGCTACCCCCACCCTACTCTCGGGTAGGGTGTTTTGTAGGTTGTTTTTCTGAACCCAGCTCTAACTTATTTCTTCTACACCAGACAAGGATTTTCCATCGCCCAAAAGAGGCCATCAAGTTTTAAGATTGCGAGGCACGACTTCTAATCGCATCCTCCGCGGAAAAGTACAAATAGTTCCTCAGACTAGGTCCCCCACCTCCCACGCTCTTCCCAGCTCGCCCTCCCCGCGGAGAGCCCCGCGACAGCCTCCCCAACACCTGTGAATCATCCCAGAGAGGCTGCCACCGCGGAACTATTTGCATACCACCATCGCCACAGTTACCCCCCTCCCTGGGCACCTAATGCACACCAAGGGAAGACAGGGTGGTTTTATGATTATTATTTCTAATCTCTCACAACCATCGCAAGTCGCCTTTTTCGCTCATGCGGGGTCTGAGCATCAGAGGGTCCCCAGGACTTCCTCACTGATACCCAGGATTTGCGAACTGAATGAACCACCAAAATTTTGTCGCATTCTGGTCTTTCTTGAACTCAAGGCCCTCCACCTTTTCTACGGGTGTCTGGTCCTATAAGGAGTGTACGTGACTCTGTGGACACTTCCTAAGAAATCCAACACAAACCCCCAGGCTCCCACTGCAAATCCAGTCGAAAACAGCGTCATCTATTTTGCCCTCGGCAAACTACTCTCAACTCCGTGCCCTGAGTCCTAGGAAACCCACGCTAGCTGAGTTAACTACCCTTCTCTCCCCCTTTTCCCAACTCATCGGATGAATCTCAGTGATAACTGCTCTGACGTACTTTAAAATAAAGTATGCGAGTCTCTCTCCCGGACTGACCATATTACTGCAAACTCCAAGCCCTCGATGCTGCTTTCATAAACTAAAGAAACCACTCATAAAAGTAGCAACCTACGTAGCCTGGCCATATATGGAACTGGTGAAGGATGACAGGAATACCCCTTCGGATTCTTTTCTTTGGAGAAAACAATTCTCAGAATCTGCCTCCACCCCTCCCACCTTTTGCTCCTCGGCTTTCCTCTCCTCTACTGTGACTCAACTCAGCTGGGGATGAAGATAGACATATATATATATATATATATATATATATATACACATACATATATATATATACACACACATACACACACATACACACATATTATACACATACATGTATTCACACTCACATACATATGCATATATAAACATACTTGCACATATACACATATATACACACATACATATATATGCACATACATAAACAAAACAAAGGCCATCAGGAAAACTGTTGCAAGATAAATGTGTTGCCAGAGACCGAGTGTTAAAATGGAGTCATAAGAATCGCCTTACTCGGGTGTTTATAAAGGACTAAAATACAGAGGTTTGCAGTAAAGCTTACAGGGAGCTGAGTCAAGCGCTCAGAACCTCCTGGCTCCTCCCCTCCCACCCCCAGACAGCGTCCTCCCTCCGCCCTCCCCCCAGCACACTTCCTCCCCGCCCCTCCAGGCGAAGGCTATTAAAAGCTGCTGACGTCAAAAGGGACGGCCATCTTTGATGAGGGCAGAGCTCACGTTGCATTGAAGACGAAACCTCGGGGAGGTCAGGCGCTGTCTCTCCTTCCCTCTCTGCTCGGTGGCTCCTCCACACTTGCAACCTGCAGGGACTCGGCCAACACCACCCTCTGAAGAAGCAAAGGTAAGGAGCCCCCTCCCCGATCGTGGTTCTGGTTCTGGATGGCTGCATACCCAGAAGGGACCACAACTGGGCAGACCAAGTGAGCTTGGGCAAATAACAAGTATTTGTGCACTTAGGGTGCGGTATTCCGTGTATGCACGTCTGGCTGACTCTCGCCTGGGGCTTTATAAAAGTATTTTCGAGGTGAGCTGTTTGGGGAAGAGATGAATGGGGACACTGCGGATGGAGCGATGGGAAGGAAGAGCAAGGATACGTGCGGAATGATAACTTACTCTTTTGAAACAGTAGTGGGACCCCTCTCTCTCTTCCATCTTGCGATGCAGTTTTCAGAGATGTTTAGGTTGTTCGGGTTATTGTTGTTGTTGTTTTCTGTAGACCCCCAAACAAGACAAAACAAAAAAGCCATCCTGTCGTTCTACTGCTATTATTATGACTGTTGTCGTTAGGGCGCTATTATCCAAGGGAGAATTAAGGAGCCGGCAGGGTGTGGGCGCTGAGGAGGCGAAAGCAGAAGGGGGGAGTTCCCGCCCCGGGCAAGCTGAGCTGCGGCAGGGACAGCAGCCTTCATGCCCCACGGACTTGATTTATGCCGCCTGCTCCACGTCAACTGCAGGCTGGCGGGAGGCGGGCAGGTCGTGCTGGGTGGGAGGGCTCTGCGGAGTGCTAGCGCGGGTGGGCTCCCCTGGAGGACTGCGGAGGCATGCACTCAGCACCCTGGACAGCACAGCAATACCCACCAGGGCTCGCGCTGACGTTTGCGACCTTTCAGAACCGCGGACAGCGGTCCGGCTGCCGCACCGCATCTACCTGCCGCAGAGATGCTGGGCCAGCATTAGACGTGCCAGGGCTGGAGGCCAAATTGTCTTTCTGAGACCCCAGTCTTACAGAGACTCTTAATAGAGCAGGCATACTAGGTTAAAATAATAAGTGAATAAATTCTGTCCACAGGGACTTCTTTACAGACAATTGCCTGCTGTCCTCACCTCCTGCATGACTTAAAAAAATAATAGTCTACTTGTAGAAATCTTCTATGTTGCTCTCCACTGCTTCTTTCAAGTGGGAAATAAAACATCTTTTAAAATGCATTTAACCTACAGTATGATGTCAAGGTTTTTGTTTTATAACACAAGGCAGATCTGTCTATAGATCTTGGGTGGGAAAGAGATGTGTATGTATATATAAAGACGCCAAAACTATCTGTTTATAGGAGTGATATATCTCTGTACATACTTCCATTTGATTAAAATGAAGGATTAGCTGAACTAAGCAGAATCAACTTTAATAATGAATCCTGCTTCCTCTCCCTTTGCCCTTTACTCTTATACTTCGGCAGGAACACAAGCACTCAGCCTCAAAAATACATCTCTGAGAAATACTGCAGGTCTTTAATGTATATATTTAACTTCTTTGATGATGGTTTCAGAGCTAGTGGAAGTATTTCTTATCAACATTGCTTATAGCTATCTGATAGCTTTTGATTTTGACAACATTAACACTAGTCGTCCTCAGGAGAATTCAGCTGTGTCTTTCAGGGCAATGCAGGTGAAAAAAAATGGTATTAGGCTGACACTGAATTCTGACCTAAAGAACTACTGCAATTTCTATTATAGCACTGCGGGATTTTGCTGAGGCGGTGATAAGTACTTTAACCACTTTTCACTTTGAGACTACAAGCCTCTGAGTGAGCAAAAATCATCATAGGTATATAAATGTCAGTTTGATAGAGACTCAAAAATTGTTACTAAATGACCAGGATCAAAATTGTACTATTTTAGTAGTTAGTAAAGAAAAGTAATGGCATCATATTTAAGAATATATACAACATATTAAAGAAATGCTATCATGATTCCCTAAAAAAAAATCCCAAAATAAGATCTTGCATTGTTCAGTTGTAACTCCAGTCATCTATATCCTAAAGATACTAAAATTCTCTGTCCACATACAGAAGGTGATTTCATTTTCAGCTGTTTATTTATTTCCTAGTGTTTTTCCTTTTTTATGGATAGCCATGTGTTTCCCTATATGTATATGTTTATCTATTATTGCTCATGAACGTAAAATTATTTGGGTGGAAATTTATTCAAGAACATGTAACTGCATAGAAGAAGTTTGTAACTCTGAAATCTTCAGACAAAATAAACAACCATATTTTGGTGGTGGAAGAAGGGGAGGAAATATGAGCAGGAGTCTATAAAAATGCTTTAACTTCATGCTGCATGTCCAAACAGCTCTCTGCGTTGATGCGTCAAATGAAAAGCCTAATGCTGCCAGAATTATGTGCTTGGACATTAGTAATTATTGCTGGGTTTGTTTGCTAGTGGAAGACTAGAGGGAGAGGGAGGTAGAGGACTGCAGTGAAGCTGGCAGAGGGCACAGAGCTGGAAGGAAGAGGCAATGTGCACAAATATAGAACTAATTCTAGAATAGCTTACTGAGAAATTAAAGACAAACATAATCAGAGCATGAATTTAACATTTATGTCATCGACAATCTTCAGGGGAAATAAATCAGGAGATTTTCCATTTTTAAGTTTGAGTCTTAAAAATCCAGGGCAATGCGGTAAAAGAGGCAGGAGCAGACAGACAGAAGGATGAGCCAGGATACATTCCTGCAAACCCTCTGATGGGACCTGCTTATTTATTCATTGGCATTTCCTGTATTACCATATTGGTATTCATATTACAAAACAATTTACAATATTTGTAATCCCCCAAGAATTCAGAATTTTATTTTTACTTTGGTAAACATGCACAAATACAATATAAACCACCCTTTAGTTACCGTGTCAAAAGATATCCCTAATCTGTAAATATTAACCCCAAGGCAAGGGTTACCAACTGAAAGAATGCTGTTTCTTCCAGTGACACCTAAGAGCTGTGTAGCAACTGGCCTTAAACACATATAGATCTTGACTATTAGTGGAAATGACAAAAAATAATTTTAAAGGTTGAGAGAGGAAACATGGAGAAAAAATAAATCATTCTGCCCTTTAGATGATGCTCTATGAACAAACAATATTTCTTACACTATAGGGCCACTTTACAATTCTAGAAAGCTGGGAAATTTTATGTTTTCAACCTCAGCGCTGGGAACATTTCTGCAGTGTCATCCCTTGTCATCAGGGACCAACCTGATAGGAAGATATTGATCAATCAGTAAACACCAGCTACATAAGTGAATCACACAAAGGATATAAAATGTCATGGTCATCTGGTCTTTGACCTCAATTAAATTTAGGATATAGAAATCTTTCTAGAAACTACAATAAACCTGAATAAATAATATCAGAGTGAAAAAATAAAGCAATAGAAGAAAAATTATGAGGGAACATGTAATTAATTTTGAAGTAAATGTGACCAATAATAAGGAGTATGATTTCTGAAGAGGGTAATATCAAAGTGGACTTGAATGCTTTGAGAGAAGAGGTAGGACTTAAGCTATCCTTTGAAGGTTGGTGAGAGATTGGAAAGGTCTGCTAAGTAAAAGTTACAGTAAGTATAAGCAGGATTTTAAGTTAGGCAAGCCCAAGCCATCTGTGGTCAGCAAACCCTGAGAATTATAACACATGGGAAGCTCTTTAGAATGGAGAGTTGGAGCTGTTTATAGTGGGCTTTGAATGCCAACCTGAGAATTTGATGCTTTATCCTCCAAAGTTGATTTCTGAGCAGAAACTGATGTAACAAAGTAAACAGGTCCTTTTTAGTATCTGGCAATTGCTTTTGATAGATTTTATTTAATCTGTGCTCTTCCAGAAATAGGGGAGAGTCAAATAATATCATAGAGAGTTATTCAATCTTTTTAAAATCAGTCTTCATTTAAGCATCATTTAAGATCACACTTCAGGAAACACTTGCATGAACATATATTAGCCCTGTCCAGAAACTAATTGTTAAGTTTCAGTTTTCCATTATTGATTAGAACAAATTTTCTGAAATGAGCACCTACCAGGGAGATTAAAAAGCAGTTCAGGAATCTGATGTTGAGAGGCCCTGGAAGGTACGCTTGAATAATAAACATGATGCAGAATTCTGTTTCACCCTCTGAGCATTCTGCATTGTCAAATACACTGACTGGATAGGTGAAAAAAGACGTCAGTTCTTCTGGGCGTGTTTCAGGCTGCATTAGAAGTAGAACCGCCCCAAGTAACTAAAAATGGTGGTGGGGGAGGGGGATTCTATGGCAACATTTTTAAAGCTGGGGTGAGATTAGGTGGGCAGCATATCAAATTTCTTTCCCTACTGACCTTGCCAACTATTGCTAGTTACCCTCCCTCTAGGGCTAGTTTGAAATCAGAACTATACATATTTCCTTTTTAACCTATGGTTACTACTCTCAAGCAAAGCTTCAAATTTCCAAATGCTGATAAAACTGCTAAACCAAAATAGTCAATGGCTTCATGTGGAGGAAGAAATGACAGTTGTAGACATATTTTTGTTGCTATTTCATTCTGACTGTATAGTATCAAGAGACTATCTTCTTCACCAAAACATTGGCAAGAAAGACATGGTAAGAATATATTTGGATTTCCAAACTGGCAATCTAGAAGAACTTTGGTGGTAATGACATTTCATGTATTAGGAGGAGGTCAGGCTGGTGGTTATTAAACAGAGTCCAGAAGGCCTTTCTTAGGTAAGAGGAAAGGAAGAGATAGCATCAAGGAAGTAGGAAAGGAGGAGATAGCATCAAGGAAGCAGGACATCATCGTAAATGGAGAACTATTTTAATGTGAATTGGTCTTACAAAAGGAAGAGACATTGTCAGAGAAGCCTGATAGCACATGAAACTTCATATTTGCTATTGTTGCAATAACAGTAATGTCTGCTTTTTCTACATAATTTTCTTTCCAGAAATCTCTAACACTTTGCCCAATATAAAAGTTCAAGCAGTTTCTGATTTCTAAATGAATGGTACAAATTTCAGTCATATGTGTTCAGATATAACATTAGATAACATTGAATAAGCCGTAAATTTGATTTAGAAGGACGATACCCAAAGCAGTGATTAATTAGAACAGGCCTGTGGGGCAAAAGAGAGAGTCACTCATTCCAAAAGCTTTTACTTATAATAGTTCACTGAATGCTTATGGGCAGGGCACCATTATTACTTCTGTTTTACAGATGAGGTAACTGAGGTCAAGATAAGACAAGCTAAGTAACATTTTACAGAGTAGAGGCAGGACTTAACTGTATTCCATTTGATTCCAGAGACTAAGCTATTAACTGTATACAATGCTACTTTTACATCATCCACATTTTTCCTATTGGTCAAATAGGAAAAATAAGCAGAGAGAGTGCACGTGATTTTTAACAACAATTTTCCTCCTCCTTCGGGCAGCAAGGCATGATGGTAAGGCTGCTGGTTGGAAGCCAGGATCCCCAGTGCTATCCCTGAAGCAAAATGCTTGTAATTTCCTGTTTTGGAATCCCAGTCTTTAAATAAGTCACTCAAGCACTGTTGAACTCAGTTCCTTCATCTGCAGGCTGACAGAGATGGACTAATGTTGGTCAATATCCCCACCATTCAGAAGCTGATGAAATCAGTGCTGAAAACCTCCTGGCAATGTGCCTGGAACTAGTAGCCCTTTGTCTCAGCTGGTGTTGCCTTAATAATATTTCAGTTACCAAACCCACCCTCCCCCATCATAAGATTAAAGCATCCCTCACCTCCCTCATCCTCTCTCTCTCTCTCTCTCTCTCTCTCTCTCTCTCTCTCTCTCTCTCTCTCTCTCTCTCTTTCTCTCTCTCTCTCTTTTTTTTTTTTTTTGGCAAAATTGCTTTGACATCATCATTCTGAAGCTCTTCCGGACAGACAAGAAATACTGACTGTTCCTCAAAGCCCTATTCTGAGTCATCACTGCTTTGGGTATCTCCTGTCCTTCTTAATCAGATTTGCAGCTGCCTGGCACATACTATTTCCTACAACCTGCCTAAACTTTCTATAATTATATTTTTCAGCCAAATTTATTGTTTTTAAATTTTCTTTCTAGATTCATTTTTTTTCCTTTTGACTTAAAGCAATTTAATGGTTGCTATTTCCTCACTCCTCCCTCTTCTACTGTCACTTAGAAAAGAGAAAATGGAAGCTTGTATAGAATTTGTGAGCTATGTTAAGGGCTAACAGTGACATTCCTATATGAACAGATCACATGATATTGATAGCCAGCTCAAAGACTAATCACATAGGGCTGGAGGTTTACTCAGTGGTAGAGGGCTTGCCTAGAATTCTCAAGGCCCTGGGTTTGATCCCCAGCATTAGGGCAAGAAAATTCACAAATCCCAGAAATGATATTTCCTCCTTGTTGTTATAACCTACTGTAGATTTCAACATCCTTTCACCAAATTAAAGTGTTATCTCACAGGAGATCTTAACTGATTTTTTTTTATTATGAATTCACAAATGTTAACCTTGGCAGTGATTAACAGATTGGTAAGAACAACTCTGTATCCCCCAAAAAGAGATGGTGGGAATCCTGTTTAAGGATTAGTATTTCCTTTTAAATGCTTAACAATTATTCTAGAGAAACTCAGTCAAAGTGAATTATGCCTGCTGTGGCTTGATGCTGAGTGACAGTTGTACTCAAGTTTATGGCTTGCTCTTTGATTGTAGAAAAATATATTTGAGCACTGGAGATATAGCTCAGTTGGTAGAGTGTTTATCTCACATGCACAAGGCCCTGGGTTCAATCCACAGAATATATATATTTGAATATTTGATCCCCTTTATTGTTGTTGTGGTTGACCTATTTGATTCATATTACCCAAAGATGTCTAACTCTCATATCTTGATACCATTTGTCCTAAGTGCGGATTCACCATATCTTGTCGTCCAAAGTGGTCCATTTTGTACTTAAAAAGCAAAGTCATTTTTCTCCAAAATGGCCATCTAGTCCCAGCTTCTTCATCACTTCCTTTATTCAAATGATACTAGTTACATATTTTTTGAACTTGGGCAATGACTTTCGATGCCTGCAGACTTGAATCAGTGGTTTCTGTCCTTTCCTAATAACAGCATGGAAGAAAATAAGAAAATGACAGCCTCTTAGGTGCCCCCCCTGAGGCCAGAGTTCAACCCTACACTCCTGCCTCATTCCTGTTATGGAGAATTCTGGACTGAGTTCCTAGTTATGAGACATCTCAGAACAATTTGTTGAGATCTCCTTTATTTATACTCACCTTTTGCACAATCTCAAAGAATCATGACTGGAAAATTGAAAAATAGCGAAATTTTAAAATTTCCTTAGTCAAGAATGGCTGATGGTTAGCAATAGATAAATTACACTGTGACTTCCTCATTGATAAACAGAAAGTAGAGGGAAATAAATGCTGGAAAGTCTGCTGAAAAGAACATTAGCAAACTATTTCCATTTGCAATAGTCCTATTGAATGAATTTTTTTATTTTAATGGAAAGTCCATTATAACTTCACTTCACTAGAAAATTGCACTAGAAATCAAAATAGCATTCCTGAGTTATGCTCAAAAAATTGCTGAATGTAACCATTTTTGTTTTCAGTTTCAAGATGACTTTCTGTGTGCCTCAGACATAATCAGCTATTATGGCACACTTAATTCATTTACCCAACAAGTATTTATGGAGCATCTGCCATATACCAGGAAACTATTCTAGTTCCAAAAATACAACAGTAAATAAAATGGGCATGTTTCTGCCTTCAGTGTATTAGACTAAGCATCCTCTTTTGGGATATTATTGTTTTAGATATGTTTCAAATAGGACCAATTTTAGAATATAAGATATTAACCCAACTTAGAAAAGGACTCTGTCAAATTTATGCAATTCATTGATGGTTTCTACTAAGTAGTCATAACTATAGAAAGATTATTACATTATGAGTGAATATATACAAAGAATTAGCCTCAGCCATTGAGGAACCAAGAAAATGTCTAAGACATTTGTTGGTGTATATTTGTCTTTATTTGTATGGCAAACAACTAGGATAAAAAATGTCCCTTAGAGGAAGAGCATGAGGAAAAGATTAACATTAAACAGAGATGAGTGGTGGGGTGGGGGAAGGAGAGAGAAGGGAAATTGCATGGAAACGGAAGGAAACCCTCAACGTTATACGAAATCACATATAAGAGGTTGTGAGGGGAAAGGGGGGTGGAAACAAGGGAGAGAACTGAACAACAACAGATGAGGTAGAGAGGGAAGATGGGAGGGGAGGAGAGGGGGGATAGTAGGGGATAGGAAAGGCAGCAGAATACAACAGTCACTAATATGGCATTATGTAAAAATTGTGAATGTGTAACTGATGTGATTCTGCAATTTGTATTTGGGGTAGAAATGGGAGTTCATAACTCACTTGAATCAAATGTATGAAAGATGATATGTCATGAGCTTTGTAATGTTTTGAACAACCAATAATAATAAAAAAATGTCCCTTAAATATGTGCCTATCTTCCAGTTTCCTAGTCTCTTGGGACATTTCCCTAGAGAGACCATTTCTTACCATTCAAGGGGAGAAGAAGTCAAGCTTTCAAAAAACATGGTACCTCCTATGTCAGAATACCTATTCCCAACTCTAAAAGTCATGGAGCAATGCAAGAACAGGGTGACCAAGAGATAAAATGCAGTATCCATTGGTATCTCTGAAAACCCCCTTCATTGAATATGGTTCAGAGATTCAGGATCAAGCAGATACGTGTCTTAGTCCACCAAGCCCTGAGTTTAAAAATTTACCTCTTCTTATCAATTAATCAATTAGCAAATCTCCTTTATAACATATATTACATTGCTTTGTAATTACCTACTGATAACATTTCTCTTCTTTAGTTGACTATGGAAGTTCTTAAGAGCAAAAATAATATCTTAGCCATCTTTGAATCCCCAGTATCTATAACAATGCTTGTCACACATCAGGTATGTAGGAAATGAATGCTTAACTGGGGGATACCAGCTACCCTCTTGCAGAGAAAAGAATTCTCTAAGTAATTCTACATTTTATTGGTGAAATTTTCTGATCAGAACAATACTATAATTGTTGTGTAGCCCTGCAAGTAGATTCACCCTAAATTTAGGAATAAAATTATGTCTAACAAGTTACTATGGTTCACCCACCAAAATAGTTTATTCTCACCTGCTGTTTATCACCTATGAGTCAGAGATTAAAATGCTAATGAAAGATCAGAGCTGTCCTCCAAAAGTTCATGTGAGACCATGCAAGAAAATTTAGAGGTGAAATGATTGGGTTATGAGAGGTTTAACCTAATCTATGCATTAATCCCCCAATAAGGATTAACTGGGTGGTAATATAGGCATGGAGGAATTGTGTCCTGGGGCGGGCGGTGTGCCTTTGGAGTATATATTTTGTTCATGATGAGGAGTACACTCCAGTTCCTGTTGCCATGTTTTGGGCCAGTTTTTTCTCCTACCGTGATGTTCTGCCTCACTTCAGGCCCCAAAGAATGGAGCTGGGATGTCTATGGACTAAGACTTCTGAATTTGTGAGCCCCAAATAAACTTGTCCTCCTTTAATTAAAAAGAAAGAAAGAAAGAGATCAGAGAATTCTCAAGAAAAGGCATTGCTAAAAACAGAATTTATATTCAGAGATTAAAAGTCATTGCCTAAGAGTGATTTAAGTCAGTTTTACATAATAAAGCCAAGCTATTTAGCATCCATAAAATATACAGTTAAAACTATTTGTTATTCATTAGAGTCAAAGGATATTTATTATGCCACTGCCCATACATCCACATAACCACCAGGGACATTAGATTTGGGACTTGGCAAACTGTCATCTTCAGTGTCACTTATTTGCTGCTGCTCTGTTAGAATTGGCATGGTGTACAAAGCTCCACATGTTGATCTGACTTCCTGGAAAGTCTCCTCTAACATTTCTTTTTAAACAACCAGCATCCTCTTGCTCAGGAGCAAAAAGTAACCTTGACATAATGTGGTTAATCAGTTCCATTTAACTTCAGGAAAAAGACATCACTAACTGAGTGTTGTCCCCCGTTCTTTCTCATGAAACAAGTCTGCAACCAGAGTCAGTACTCTGTGATCTCCTTTCTTTAGAAAAATACTACTTATTGATCACAAAGAAAAAAATACATGATAGATTGAATGCCTACATTATGCCACCTTGTATTATTGACATATGTTATCTCATGTAATTTCCATGGCAGCCTTTAAAGAATTTGGAACTCCTGTCCTTCCAACTGCAAAGTTCATGTTCCACCTCACACACAAACACACACTTCATGAAGAGTGTTCCCATGAGTCACAGGCAATCCATTGAGATTCTTTAATAGAAAGTATGCTCCCTGTGTGTAGAACATGAGTCAGAAAGGAGCTCAGGCCTCTGGGCTAAAGTCAGGTGACATATGGTGGTATAAATGCCCAGGTGAGTTCCTTAAAGCACCAAACTGAGTCAGATGACTCATACCAGCTCTACCACTTTGGTTATATGACCCTGAACAACTTTCCTAACCCAAACTGAGTCTCAGTTTGTACATTCCTAAAAGGAAAGGAAGCAATGGCCACCATGCATGTGTCCAGTGGGTATCATGAGTCCTAAGGGAACTAATGGTTGTGAAGTGCTGTTACTTCCACCATTCTAAAAAAAAAAAAAAAGAGAGAGAGAGAGATAGAAAGAAAGAGAAAGTTGTTATGTTCCATTATCCACAATTTGCCATGCCAGAATTTCTGTGTTATGTGAAGGCCATATGCTTCTTTTCCCCTTTATTATGTTTTTTGCTTAGAGAAACAACAGGCCTCGGTATCACATTATTTTTAGCTTGAACAGCATGCATAAGGAAAAATATGTCAGCAGCATTTGATTTTTCTATTTGGGGGATAATTTCAAAATCCTTTGATTAGCATCTTTGCTTTTTTATTATAATTCTTAGAATAAAGTTTGGATACCTGAAGAGGTTCAGTTGTCATTTAACTAAAGACTGGTCCCATCTTGCTTAATACATTGAATTGCAAAGGCCCTCGAGGAGTTAAAAGAGATGATATGAAAAATTCCTTGCTATCCTTTAGTTTATGAAAAAGAAATTTGCTGCAAGCTATTTAGCAAACCATTACTGAAACCGCATCTGTTGGCTTCATTTTGAATTCAGCTTTGTGTTAAGGTTTTTTTTGTTGCAGGGCTAGGGGAGGGAGGCTGGGTTCCTTATCAAATATTGTGTGTATATGGTTTTCTATGTGCACACAATACACAGCAGAGAGGTGCAAACCCAGATGCTTTATTGAGCCAGGCTTGATAGAAGATTTCTACATGTATCCCCTCATTATCAAAACTTAATATAAAATCTACATAAGCAAGTTATATGAACTGCAAAATGTGTATTCCAAAATTACATTCATGGAATGATTCTCCTTCAAAGCTTGAAAAGGTTCCTAACGAATCCTTCTATGCAGCAATAACCTAAAATTCTTCTCTCAGGAGAAGTCCTGAAAATGCAGGCCTACAAGACAAAAGAGCTTGCTGAGAAAAGGTTTTGAAACTCATGCTATCTTTTGAGCATCTACTACATTCTAATTATTCTATCCCAATCTATTGCAGCTAGTTTTATATTTCATTTCTACAGCAACTTCATCATTGGTGGGTGTTTTCCAACACTTGACTCCAAGAGGATCATGTTTGGTCAAGATCTTGTTAAGGATTCTAAGGTGATGAATGCCACCTCTCCCCACATAAACTATTTGATACATAGACAAATACTAGTGACTAACAGTTCAGGCATTTTGTTAAAGCTCGATCTTGGGGTGGGGGGTTACAGCCAGACACCAAAATGAGTCCTATGGGACATTCTTACTCCTTTCTAGTCTTGTAGTCCTACTTTATGGCTAAACATTGGAATCCACAAGGAGAAGGGGCTAAAGAAATATATGTAGTCAGCAGGACAGCTAGAAAACCATAGGCCCTGCCCTCCCAGGGGACAGAACTTGTTTCATCAGGCTTTCTGTTTGGAGAGGCAGAAAAATGCAAGCTTGCTGTGGGCAGGCAGATCTTAGAGAAAAGACCAAGAGGGAGATTGAGTTATGCTTTCTCATTGTCTATTTCCCATCTCACAGAGTCCTTAAGGTGGAGGTAGGAGGAGCAAATAAAGGAAGATGTAGAAGGAATGGTCCATACTAGTCCCGTCCAAGTGTGAGGTCCCCATTCTATGGGGAGGTTGAAAATTGATGAGTCTTTAAGGGGGGCAGAAATGGTTCCTGCTGCTTCTCTATCCAGAAAATAAGAGGGAGAATTTGAGTTGGAATTTAAGATCCCGAGTGCAATACCATTGGCCTTCCATAATCAGAGATTCATTATTCTGGGGCAAAATTTGTCAAGCTGGTCTTTGAATCCAAAGCATCAGCATCACCTAGGAGTTATAAATAAATTCTTGTTATAAATAAATTCTCAGGCCCCATCCCAGACCTACTATGTCTGAAGGATACTAGAGAAGAAAAGGTGCCCACAGTACAAATGATAAAGCAGTTTCATCACTGTTATTGTTCTGTTATTATTATTATCTTCATCATTAACTGAAGATTGAACCCAGGGCCTTGCACAAGGCAGGCAAGCTTGCCACCATCTGAGCTACATCCCCAGCACAGAGTTTCACAGAAACTTCCTTTTTAGTGGAGAATGACAGACAATGCCATGAACAAAATAATGTAGAGCAGGGAAGAGAGTGGTAATATCAGGGGTAGAATTTGAAAGGGTCAATATGGAAGGATTCTCTGAGAGGTGGCATTAACAGAGATCAAGTCATCTGATTTTTATTCCCCTCTCCTCTTACACTTTCTGCAGAACACTAGCACTTGATTCTATCATTTACAAGCAATAAAAACAAACTAAGCCTTGGTCTGAATAATAGATATGCTTTCCCATCATCTTCTCACTTCTCTCCCAGATTTCAAGACCAGGGGTACCTACTGCTTCAGGTCTTGTGAAAGAAAGTAACATCATGAAATCCCAACAACTTACAGTAGCAGAAATAAGAGAGAAATCTGGTCCTCTTGTCCAAGTCTTTTCTCCTCTTGCTCATTGTGCTTCTTAGCATGACTATGTTGCAGAAGTACAGCTGAGCTGGGACTGCTATGATCCCTAAAGGCTGAATAACTCAAAGATTAGAGCCAAACCAAGAAACTTGTCATGGAATGTTAAGCCAGGTGGTATATTTCCTGTTAAACTAAGATTCACAGTAGTAGTTCCTTCTAGAGCTAGTTAGGCTATGTCCCATTTGAACTTTAGGAGGACATACATGGCCCAGTGGGAAAAGATATGAGTGTAAACCCTTGCCTCCATCACCATAATATTTAACCCTGTCACAAATGTCCTTCGATATAATGTAGAGAGGAGAGGGAGGGTAGGAGAGAACTTCCCAACTCTGCATTCACTGATTAGAACTCATTTGTGCATCTGTCACCAAAAAGGCCCAATGTAGAGCTGTGTCATCTCTGGCCCAATGAGAAAATAAACACTAAGTGTTGGCATCTAACTGGGTGATGGAATACAGGAAAGTGCATAGTCTGTAGAAGGGGAGAGCTGGGCCCCAAGATGCTGTTTGAATCAGCAAATTCAGATTCAAGTTCATGTTCTCATTTGACTTGCTCTAGTTCCTTCTTGCTCTAATATTTCAAGGGTCTAGTTTTTATTTCTTTTAACTGTTTTATCTCTAGCTCAGTAAATCAGAGTTGGCCTCTTGGGGAAGTGGGCAAGATCCCCTTAAACACTATTGATGTGCCTCTTGGATTTTACAGGCTGGTGACTTCCAAGAATCATGTCCTATATAAGCAGACTGAAGTTTTATCAGGTCACTTACCAAATAATTGCCTTTGTTCACCCTGCATCTATTTAATGACACTTGTTCCTTTTTCCAAATTATTTCCCCACTATGATCTAATTTTTTAACTACAAGACAGCTCTGTAAAGAAACCATTGCCACTTTGAAATTTTGAAAACTGGACATGAGAAATTTGACTGCTCTGGAAAATATCACCTACTTATTTAATGGCAGGGATGAAGGTTTGACCATATGTCCAGTTCCACCATATCACTTTTAATTCACAAATAGCAAATAATTGACTGATAGACTTACTACTATCTAAAAACCCATTTTATTTGAACTACATTGGATTTTCATCCAGTATCTTTAATCATAATGGGTTAAGGCTGAATATTTCCTCTCTAATTTGCCACAGAGCCTAACATCACTTATCTTATATATCTGGTCTAGGCCACACATTTTTATTACATTTTCAGCCCTGTAGCCATTTGAGTTTGTTTCCATTGCTACAAAAGTTATAAAATTCTTGGTGTTCTTTGATGTGCCAAAATAAAAAATGACTGGAAGTTTTCTAGGTAGTTTTATCACAAACTCTTCCTGTGGAAGTCTTCAGATATTATATAAATATTTTGAGAAACAAGGCTTGCAAGTAAGCTGCACCAAGCAGACCACCAATTTTTTTGATCTGAATAGAGTTTAAGGAGTCTTAGTTCTTTTGTTTTACCCATATACCCCACTGGAAATGTAGTAAGTCTTTGGATCCATCATATATATATGTGTATATATATATATATATATATATATATATATATATATACACACACACACACACATATATGTGTATAATGTATACAATTAAATACATATAATATATATACATATATATGTGTATATACACACACACATATTATAATATATAAAATTAAATACATCAGGAGCTGGGGTTGTGGCTCAGAGGTAGAGTGCTCGCCTAGCATGTGTAAGGTGCTGGGTTCGATCCTCAGTACCACATAAAAATAAATAAATAAAATAAAGGTATTGTGTTCAACTACAAATAAAAAAAAATTAAAATTAAATACATTGGACTACATAGGAAATCAACCTTATTGAAGTAAAGTTATCAACATAATTTTTTAAAACCAAATTTGTGATATAGTAATATGTGGTATTCTTTAATTTAAAGCCTGAATTAGTAATATTGAATGGTGAGTCTACTAACTACCATGACTTCAAAGTGGTAATGAGAATTATGATATTTTAAGATATCTGCAATGACTATAAAGTGATATGAAGACATATGAGGTTTCTACTGATGACACATTAGAGTCTGAGACCTCCTGCACCCCAACTGGGTGGTAGAGTAGGAGGAAGCCAGCGAAACGGATCCATATGCCATTCAGGCACCAGTGACAGCTAGGAAACCCTGAAGCACTTATTTTTGTTGTATAACAAACCACCCCAATTGAAGTCACTTAAACATCAACTATTTCTTTTTGCTCATGAATTTGTAGGTTCAGTCAGCTGGTAGATTGACTAAGGTCTGCTGGGTCTTCGATGTGTTCACTTCCATGTCTGGTGTTTGGCACTGGCTCTTGGCTGGGCATCAGTGGTGACTAGATCATTGTTCAGAAGACTAGCCTGAGTGTTGGTATATGGATGTGGTGGTAATTACAGAGTTCCCCAAGATAGCAAGAGAGAGTGAGTCCCAATGTGCAAGTTCTTTTCAAGTTCCTGTTTTGGCCCCATTTTCTATTGTCCCATTAATAAAATAAGTCACATGGCCAAGCATACATAGAAGGGGAACTGTGGATACTGAGAAGAAAATAATCATAGGCATTTTTACAAAAATAAAATAGCTCCCCCTGCCGCACTCTTGGGAGCATAAATCAGAAAAAGTTTCCATTAGCTACAGTCTAGACACTGGGTTCTGTCTGTCCATTCTGGGGCTACACATCTTCCACTAAATTGTACAAAGCAGAGAATTTAGACATGGATATTTATTGCCTGGCTCCCACAGGCCTTATAGTTTCTTCCCTAGTCAAACTTGGAGCCCTCATGTTGAAGCTTTTGATATCCTAGGTCAAAAGGCATCTGAAATATCTAGTAGTATCTCTCCAAGAAATCTAAATCATCACAGACCAGGATCAGGTAAATTCAGGGGGAAGTCAAAGAGAAAATTCTTTCTTTTCTGGATTCAAACTAGAAAAAAAAATCAGTTTCTCACTATTTTGTGGTGGTATTTCTTTTTTGAAAATTTTAGTTGGGCCTGTCTTGCTAAAGACAATTGTATTCAAGTTTTTTTTTTGTTTGTTTGTTTGTTTCTCTCTATCCCTACATAAGTCTCCCCTGTTTAAACAAGAAACCCCTGCTTTCTCCTTTAATTATAATAGTTATTTTATAATGCTAGAAACAATTCTCAGGCAGCTCTCTGCCTAGTGAGCGATTTGGCAATGGTAACCCAAGGGAGGAGGCAGTGGAAAAAACCCTGAAGGCTTTTCAACTGTGCTGCTGCGTCATGGAAAACAAGCCAGGCAACTGCATGGAGGCCTCACAGCAAGCCTCACCAGAGCCTTCAACTTAGTTAGTTCGTAAATTAGCAGGGAACAACTGACTCACCCAGCTGCCTTGTCAAGCACTTCCAAAGAGCATTCTGAGTTTTGGCAGTACATTTACTCAACCCACTTCTGACATCAATGGCACACTGCTGAAGATCAGGTCCTGGGAAAAAAAAAGAACTATCTACTTTTTCAGATCCTGTACCAACTTCAGTTGGTATCCAAGGCGAATAAATAAATAAGATTCATTTGAGTTATTTAGTTGAAATGCTGTCTTAGGGTGGATCCTTCTAGAAGAAGATACCAACTAAAGATTGTAAGTCCATATATTTTATTTGGAAAATGGTCCTAGAAAGCACAGGTAGATGAGAAGAAGATCTATGGGGGAATTGGAAGGAAAACCAATACAGGGGCCATTAATGAGCATGCTGCCATCTTCCATGGCGTGGTCCAACTAGAGACCTCTCTGGTAGAGAGTGTACAATATGCCCAAATTACCCCACCTAAAGGGCAAGAAAGCTAGGTATTTATGCACCAACTTCCATACTTTAGTGGCTAACGGTTGTTCCCTGGGGAATAAATTTGCATCCAACACTGTGGGAAGCCATGTCTACTCCTAAAATGAGAGAAAAACCTTAAGGCTATGAGTTTAGCCTCACTTGCAGTATAGGTGCTCAGAATGTACAGAAAAGGTGAGTTGACAAGGGAACACAGGTGAGCATCAACTGGCTACCACAATTTTGCAAACTGTCATGGCCAGACACCCCAAATATCACAAGAGCTATCTCCAATTATGGCACATTGCTATTTCAGCCATACATTTATTCACCACCTAGTTATTGTGGCTCCTATTAGGTACCATTTATTCAACACCTATGTGCCAGGTACTAACTATGGTTTTTGCATACACTATTTCATTGGATTCTCATGACAATCTGCAGTGTTTTGTTGGTTTCATTTTATAGCTGAGAAAACTGAGATGTTAAGGTTGAGTAAGTATGTCACCTCCCATCCTTCAGCTTGAAAACTACAGAGATGAGAATCCCTTCGGGATCCACTTTTAAGCCCAAGTTTCATCCATTGTAAGCTCCATCCCAATTAGGTGGGGGATTCTAGTTTTCTCCAGGTTTAAGCCAGGGTTCAATGATACCTGCCATTTTTACTAAATTCTTCCCTTCTCCCTTCTTTATCTGTCCTGTTCCTTTATCTCTTTTCTCACATTGGTTCCAGGACATTAACTCCATTCCCTTGGATGTTCCAAACCCTCTCTTGAGCAGTGGGCTGTCACTCTCTTTCTCTAGGTCATCTTACCCTAGGCACTGTGACCATTGTCTCCAAACTCACTGCATCATTGAATTTCCAAGTCCTTAAATGCCTACCCGAGTTCACCCCACCACATGACCTGTGCTTCTTACACTAGCATGTGGCAGGCACTCTGGCATGTCCTGCTGCTTCTGGCTCCCCCTCCCCCTCCCGCCCCCAGTTTTGTATATTTAACTCAGGACCTTGTGCATTACTAGGCAAGCGCTTTACCACTGAGCTATATCTCCAGCCCTGCTGCTGGCATTTTAATGTAAAAGGAATCAGAATACCATCTCCTTATGGTATCTTACAGTTCTGGGGCTGATTTCACTTTCAGGCCCCAAGCAAATTGAACATTTTTAAGTATCAGGCCAAAACATAAGTCCCAATTTACTGTTGTTAATATTCTAAAAAAGAAGATGGCATGGGGCATGGACCAAGAGAAGGAATAATTAATTCTTCAGCCTGCCAGCAAAAGGGTGAGAAAAAGGAGGCAGCTCTCACAGTCTTGGGGAGGATTTTACCACAATAATCACAGAAATATAGTTTCCAGATGGAAAATAAATAAATAAATAAATAAATAAATAAAGTGGGTGGATGGGGTGCAAGAGGATGCTGCAGGGCTTCATTTTAGAGCTCGAATATCCATCCATCATGAGGAAGCTCAGAAGCCAACATCAGTGAGAGGCAGATTCTCTCTATCCCTCATGGGCCCAAACCAGAAAATAGAGTTAGAACTAAAATAATATGAGCAGATGTCTCTGATGAAAAATGCTCCAGTATAATCAGGGAGTGCAAATTTTATACCATGGATCCCAAATAGCCATTTAAATAACAAAACTAAAGCTGGTTTAATGGTGAAAGAAGAGTGGGGCATTATTCATACCTGGTTTTAAATCCCACCTTAGACCCCCTACTCCAGATTCTTTTGAACTACTGGGCATTTACTGACTCTTTGTGGTTTTCGGGAACAGCTAGGTTTCATACATGCATACCTACACCTCTTTACAGTGAGGATGCTGTCTGAGCAATGCATTGTTAAGAGATTTCATCGCTGTATGATCACCATGGAGTGTGTTTACTCAAACCTACATGGTATAGGTCAATTCCCCCTCATGGCCTCTTGATGCAATCCAGATATGTGATGAACACAAGATGTATGAGCTGTGTGCAGTGGCATAACCCTGTAATCCAGCAGTTTGGGAAACTGAGACAGGAGGATTGTGAGTTCAAAGTCAGCCTCAGTGACTTAGCAAGGCTCTAAGCAACTTAGTGAGACCTTGTCTCTAAATAAAAAATAAAAAGGGCTGGGGAGGTGGCTCAGTGGTAAGCACCCATGGGTTCAATCCCCAGTACAAAAAAAAAAAAGGATACATGAAGTGGTACCCATGTAACACAGCATGTTTTGTAATAAACATATTTATCAGCAGGAGTGAGTGCTGAAATAATGACAAAAAGCATAGTACAGTAAATACATAAATGGGTAGCATGGTTGTTCATTGTTATCAAGTGTTATGCACTGTACAGACATGTATGGGCTGTGCTTTTATACAACTCACAATGCAGTAGGTTTGTTTACAACATTATAACCACTAGCACGTGAGTTATATGTTGCACTACAGCAGTATGACAGCCACTACATCACTAGGCAATAGGAATCCTTCAGCTCCGTTATAATTTTATAGAACCCCTTTTATTTATGCATCCTGTCATTGACCAAAACATTGTTATGCAGTGCATGACTGTCTATGAAATTCACAAACACATATATCGTAGATGATGTTTGAAGTAATGTAACTGCTCTGAAGAAAAACAGGGTAGGAAGAACTGAGAAAATGATGGGGATACTATATACAGGTAAAAGGAAGCATTTATATAACTATTTTGGCTTTGGAACACAGTTGAATTTTTCCTAGGCCCAGGCCTGTCCACCTTAAAAAAATTTTTTTAATCCATATATGTAATCTTTTGAGGTGGGATCTGACTACATTGCCCAGGCTGGTCTCGAAATCATGGGCTCAAGTAATCTTCCTCCTGAGTAGCTGGGACTACAGACATGCAATACCATGCCCTGCCTGTTCCATGTTTTTAAAGTACAAACTAGATATAATTTGGTAGCTGCAAGCAAGAGTCCAGCAGTAGAGGATTACTTTTAAAAGACCTTACAAATATGCCATCAGACACTAAGCTGAGTGCTCTATGGACATGAAGTCATTCACATACACATCCTGGCCAAATGTGTTGTTGCACATCTACTGGCTTAAAGCAACATGCATTTCTTGTTGCACAGTTTCTGTGGATCATAATTCTGGGCCCAGCATTGCAGGGCTCTCTGTTCAGAATCTCACAAGACTGCCATCTGGGCTTAGCCAGGACAATGTTTTCATCAGAAACCTGGAGTCCACTTCCAAGATCATTCAGGCCATTGGCAGAACTCAGTTCCTTGCATTGCAGGACTGAGGAACCTGTTTACTGGCTGTCCATTCTTAATTCCCTAGCACATGGTCCCCTCAGGCCATTTACCTTAAAAATGCTGACCTCTTCAAGCCCAGCAGGAAGGGCCAGTGTCTCTTTATGAACTTTCATCTGATTAAATCAGACTCACTCCAAATAACCTCCTTTCTTACTATCTCAAAATCAACTTTTAATAACACATACAGAATCACTTTACCTTTTCTATTTATTTCAACCTAACCCACAGTGACATCTGGTGCCACCCAAACTCAAGGGAAAGAGATTATACTGAAACTTTCCCCAGGGGGAGGGAGCAGAAACAGTGGAGCCATCCTAGGATTCCACCTTCCACACTGGGGAAAGTGAGATTCTGCCTCCTTCAGGCATCCTCAGGACTCCCCTCCTAGGTTGTGCAGGCTCCTACCCCTGGAGAGAGCCATGGTGCACATCTCACAGTCAGAGACCTCCCAAATGAACATTTCTCAGTTATGCAGGGCTTTGTTCTGAACTGTGTAATTTTGACATTTGCAGACCTGCCTGCCTGCCTGCCTCACTTGGGGCCTGTGTGCATTTTTCTAACCTTGATTGCCTCAGTCCACAATCATCGTTCTAGAGGAGGCAAGGCCTGCAGAGCCCTAGAAGAGCAGGCAGGGGCTCCAGAGTATTCATCTTTCAGTGTTTTCCATTAGTGACCTGGGGAGTATACAGATTGCTTCGATGGCTCCGTGGAGCCAGCAATCACAGCAGGCATTGGGGGTCCCTGAAAATGAGCTAGAGAATGTCCTCTGTGAAGCAGCTGCTAGGGGGATGGGAATGCCCTGCAGCTTTGCTGAGTCTCCACAGGGCCAAACTAGAGGTCTGTGGCTGCCTGCCCTGCTCCAGAGATGCCCAGTGGGAACTGCAGGGCCAATGTGGGCTTTCTGGCAAAGGTCTCTGGTGCTCCTTTAAGGAATGAGGCAACCTAGCTTTGGACTCTGACTGGGACAGACTTCAAGGGGCAGGTTGGTAAAGCAGGTACATTTGGGTAGTGTAGGGTGACATCTTTGTTCTATGATCGATGAGCAACCTAGCAGTGTCTCCTGAGCCTCAGAGGGCATTAGGTGGGTTCAACACTGTGGATCCTCGTGCTCACAATGAAAGTTGGAGCCCACAGCATTCACTGAGTCTCCCTCTCTCCTCTGTCACTCATCTTGTATTTTCCCAGCATCTGTTATATGCCAAATGCTGCTCTAAGTAATGGGAAAACAGGAGGAATATGTCACACATGGTTTCCTTCTTCTTCTTCTTCTTTTTTTTTTTAAATACCAAGGATTGAACCCAGGGGTGCTTAATAATTGAATCACATCACATCCCCAGCCTTTTTTTTTTATTTTTTATTTTGAGATAGGGTCTCACTAAGTTGCTTAGGGCCTCACTAAATTGCTGAGGCTGGCTTTGAACTTGCGATTCAGGCATGTGCCACCCTGCCCAGCTCGGTCTCTTGCAAAGGTAACATTTTAATAGGAAGAGACAGACATCAAACAGATTCATGAAAAATATGTGGGGGAGGGAGGGCTAAGTAGGAAATATGGGTAAGGGGACAATAAGAGATGGTGCCAGGGTAGTATAATCTGTGAAGATGTTGAAGCTGAGGCCTAACAACAACAAGGGACTAGTCACCAGATGATTTCAGACAATTGGTGCAAAGCCACAGGCAGGGGCAAGGTTGGTGTGTTTAGGAACATCAACAGGCTGTTGGAGGGAAGTGGGCAGGAAAAAAAAGAAGAGAGTTAGGAAAGAACCGATCAGCCAGCACCTGTGAGACTGATGAGGAGCATTGAAAAGCCGCTGGATTTGTGGGAAGGGGACTGACATGATCTGATGTATCTTTTTACAAGATCACCCTGCATTGTAGTGGGGTAAGACTGGAAACAGAAAACCCACTGGAAGGCCACTGCAATTCCAGAGTGTCCAAGGATAAAGACATTTGGACCCAGGGAGGTGACATGACTTACTAGGAGCATTTCCAGCTAGACAGAAATGGCCAGAGGGTCATCATCAGGCAGGGTCACTAGAGAGCCCTAACTACTGTCCCTCTATCACCAATCTGAAGCAGAATAGAAGCTAATTCTTAATCTATCCCCTAGTGCAGCAGAATTTGCACTTAGGGGATATACTTAGAATTCAGCGAGAGGATTTTCAGGTGAAACTTAAAAGGAAATAAGGGAAACAGGAGCAGAAACAGAGGAGACAGACAAGCAGGGATGGGATCTGAGATAGAGCCTTGTATCTGCCTGATCCCAGGGAGCTCTGGAATGTGAATTACATCATAGTTGGCCCTCTCTTGAGGTGAGGGGGTTCCAGCTTTGTTAGCCCTATATTACTTAGTCATTGACCAGCATAGTGTGGAGGGGCATGCAAACACCCAGGCATCTTCAGGAGAGAGGGCTCCAGGGAGCTAAGGACAAGACATAGCAGAAAATAGAGCTGTAAATCGTGAGCCACAACAAGCACAGCATCTTGGGAACAGGTGCACCTGCCAGTAAAGAATTAACAGGGACATGGACATGGCACCTGGAGCATCTCTTATAATAGCTGTGACTTTACTGAGAGAGGAGAGAGAGGATGCTCAGACTAAGAAAGTGCAAGGACACAGGGAGCCCAAATTTATACAATGAATAGTTAACATAGGAGGCCTGTTTCAGGAGGAAACTCTCATTGCCCACAAATTCTCTTTAAAAACTTTTAGTTAGCTTCCACTAGGCACTTAAATTAGA
This sequence comes from Marmota monax, assembly GCF_021218885.2. Classification (NCBI taxonomy): domain Eukaryota; kingdom Metazoa; phylum Chordata; class Mammalia; order Rodentia; family Sciuridae; genus Marmota; species Marmota monax. The sequence goes on along the minus strand of NW_026695222.1, from coordinate 3,567,544 downwards.
AATTGCTAATTCCATTCATTCAACTTCTCAGCAATAAATCCATTGCATGCTCGAAGGCTATCTCTGAATATCCATTTAAGCATCATAAAAAGAGATTAGAATTAGGTGCACTTACTCAGGACATTAAAGACTAACACCAAAGCGATCTGACCCTCTGTTTCTGAGAATAAATATGGCCTATGAGTAAGGAGTGTTGTTCTTAAAAGAACCACAGCGACTGCAGAGAAGGAACCAGAGTCAAGGAGTAGGACTGCCAAACACAGTGGCCCCTGGGACTGTCACAACTTTACTTGAATGACATCAGCTTTACCACATAAATGTGTAGCTCTTTTAAATGTAGATCAATGGTTTCCAAAACTTGTCTGCATATCAGAATACCCAGAGATCTTATTAAAAGTCCAAAGCCCAGGCCATGTCCTAAACCAATCAAATCATGATTTCTTTTTATTTCCAAATGATTTTAAACTTACAAAAAGTTCCAAAGATTCTTCCCAATTTTGTTAACACCTTACACGACAACTGTATACTTTTTACCACCAAGAAATTGGCATTGGTATATTATAATTAATCAAGTAAGGCCCGAATTTCTAAAGATGGATGAGTTAACATAGGAAGCCTATTCCAGGAGGAACCTCTTTATTTATTTATTTGGGTTTCACCAGGTTGTCCATTAATGTCCCCTTCCTATGCCAGGACCAATACAGGGTACCACATTGCACATAGTTGTACTATCTCCCCTGTCTCGTTTCGCCGGTGAGTTTCTCAGTCCTTGTTCTTTATGACCTTGACAGTCTTGAGGAACACAGGCCAGGCGTCCTACAAAATGCTCTCCAATCTGCATTTGTCTACTGTTGTTCCCTCAAGAGAACAAGTCTAGCATTGTTTGAGTGGGGTGATGGGTCTTTGGAATAAATACAGCAGAGGTGAACTGCCCAGGGGGCACAGCTAATCCACATGACATCACCAGTGTTGTCATACTTTATCACTTGGTGAAGGGAGTGTTTGCTATACACCATAGTTATTTTATTTCTCTTTCCCTACTCTAATACTTAGATGAGTCTAGTCCACATTTGATGTGTGGTATGTATAGAGGGGAATGGTCAGCAGTAAGAAATCGTCAAGGCACATTTTCATGGCCACTGTTGTCCCCATTTCTTTGCCTATGTTGCCAATTATTATTGTACAAACATTTTCAAATAATCCAGGATTGGGTAGACTCTGGATCCCCTGGGATTGAACCAGTACTTCCCGTCTATGTTTTTTAGTCCCTTCTGAGCCTCAGTTTACCCATCTAAGTCTCAGTAGAGTATCTATCTATTCCTAAGGGTTATTGCAAAGATCAAGTTAGATAATGACTATGAAGTGTTGACCACAATGCAACTTTTAACATGTTTTGCTACCAATAGTAATAGAAGTAATAATAATGCCTACCTAAATTTGACCTTGAGTAATAGCTATCTAGTGCTACAAAAATGCCTCTCAGTGACATAAAACAATAAGTTGAAACTTACACTTGAAGAAAGAACTATGTTAAAAAAACTAATTCCAAAATTTTCATATATTAAAGAAACACTTACTTATCCTTTATTATGTCAGGTACTATTCTAATTGCTTTTATACATATTAACTCAGTGTTCATAAAAGGACTATGAGGTTGAAACTGTTATTATCCCCATTTTTCTGTTAAGGAAACTGAGGCATGATGACTTTAAGCTGCTTTCTTAAAGACACACAGCTAGTGAATGGGAGAGCCGAGATTTGAACTGAGGCAGCCTGATTGCAGAGTCTATGCTTGTAGTCACTATATTAAATGGTATAAAAGAAACAGGAAGTATAAATTGTTCTAGGACTGTATAAATCGGGGAGGGGAGGCTGACCTGGCCAGGTTAAGGGAAAACAATCAATGAAAACACCTTGTATATCCTAGGTAAGAATATACCCAGACAGGTGAGAGGGGCTAGAGTAGAAGGAGGGAGCAGGGTGTTTGGAAAGATTATTAAATGACCTCCTGGTCAAGTACAGCACCTTCCTAACACTAGATGATAGCATCTTTCCAGGGAAGCCCCTTCTCTGTCACTTTCTCTTGCTTTCTCCATTTCTGAGTGTGCACTTGAGAATTCAGCAGATCTCTGATTTCAGGGAGATTGGAGGGGATGAAACATCTGGAATGGATGGCCAACATAAAAGAATCTGGGCCATTCAAAACACATCCTTACGCTTTGTCTTCCAACACTTAAGAAAAATCAATCCACCCTCCTGAATTTTTAGGTCAGGAATGTTGGTGATGCAAAGGAAATTTCTGATTGTGAAAATTTAAGATTAGCCATCAAATCATGTTTGGGGAGAATGAATGCCATTTGTATCTAGGGACCTAAAGGGGTACTGCTTATAGAACAGAGTGGGTTTCAAAGTGTTGCATATAGGGCCTCACTATGGGTATGTCCCCAGATGTGGATTTTTGCACTTGAATGCAAACTTCTTGGTGACAAATAATGCTATCATATTTATCTTTCACACATACACTGACAATTTATTTTCAGCGAGTAGCTGCTCGAAATGTGTTTTAAATGAAAATATAATTAGACTCATGATAAGAATCTGTGACTTGCTTATTTACCATGGCATGTATATTTGAAATCCTAAAAGTACATGTAAATCATCACCTTTGTCCTTTCCTTTGTCCCATCTTGTCTACATGTAAAATCATCTTTCCGATTCTAATATTGGCAAGGAGTAAAAGTATGTTAATTCACCTCATGATTGAAATTTTAAATGTAGTTTTACCAAAATTGGAGGCTTTAAAGCTGTGTACCCTTCAGGTAAGGTAACTAAGGAGTGTCCTTGGGCGCTGGCATTATTTAGAGAGGCTCATTGATTCATTTTATACCTGAATAAGATAACTCCACTTCTGTCTGAAACCCATTAGGAAAACTTGGAATTCCATCGGCTTCACTGAGGATATACTGGTTTTGAGCTAATTCTAAGCTATTTCTGAGCTGTCACATTTCAAAAGCAGAGTCTGTCATTGAATTTCTCTTGTTTCTAGCAAGAGAGGATAGAGGGAGTCTATGTCCTGTGCACATCTGTATGTGTATGTTGAGGGGAGAGAGTAGAAGATGAGAAGCAAGAGATAAAAGGGCTTGAGAGAATATTTCATTTTTTGAGGTTCTCCTTGTCAGTAAAGACAGGATATTATCTGAGCCCTGGAAATTTTTCTGTTTGGCTAGAACATCTTATAGAAAAGAAAGAAGAGAGAAAGTCACCCTGACAGTGGTTGATCCTTTTGCTATTTACCAGGTCTAGGGTCTTCATCAGTACCCCAACCCTCATCCACCAAGCTCATATGACCTGAGTGAAAACTGTTTTTGCTAAGAAAACTCATTTTCTAGACAAGACTCCTAAATTTCCTACCAAATGGCCACAATTTAACTTCATGGATCTTTTTTTTAAATCCAGAAAGACTCGATGTGTTAAGCATGGCCCTTTAAGAATGAGACAGGGACAGAGGGGGAGGATAAATTGATGTTTCATCACTAATATTGATTCCATAGGTGTGTTCACGTGCCCCCCAAGAACCATGCCCCTATTTAGAACTCACCGTGTTCATTCAGGCACAATATTTCTTGAGCATCTATCGTGTCCCAGGCACTGTCCTGGCATTTGGTCTCATTGTAATTTAAGTGTTAAGGGCAAGTACTTTGAGGAAGTTATTTAACTTTTCTGCTCCTCAGTTTCTTCATGTCTCCAAGAAGGGTAATGACAGTGGTGTTGTGGTGATGAGCAGCATAGTGAAGAGTTAGACACTTGACACACAGTGAGTGCTATGCAGTCTATCAGAGGGTTTCTGGATACTCAAAATGGCCTGTGCCTCTGAAACCCAGACGACCCCAAGGTTAGAAAGCAATAGGCAATCTCTCAATGCAGAGTTAGGGGTCTTACTCCCTAAGAAAGCTGCAGAGAATACCCTCATTCTACTCAGAATGCTGCCTCTGAATTCTCACTAATTGGTGACCGTCTTCAGAGTGCTAAAGAACTGCCACCAACACTCCCTTGTGCCAATTGGTAATGACATATGGGTCCAGTCCGACAGCAATACTTTTAGGTTGCTCAAGTGAAATGAGATGACAAAATTCTATTGTATCAACTACATTCTTCCTGTCCTAGCCCAGCAACTTCAGAATTCTCTTTCAGACCAAGATAGGCATTAACTGGAAATAAATTTCAGCTTCAATAGAGGAAAAGCTAAGTGGTTGTCCCTGAGATGCCATATGAAAAATTTAGATTAAGTGAGGCTTCCTTTTTTTCCTCTTGGCCTATTTTCTTTTATTAAAGGATGTAAAGACAGCACCTTCCATTTCTGACGTGCCTTCCAAGCATGCTTTACTTCTGCTCTACTTGCTGCCTACTGCTTACTCATACTGATAGTCCAACTGTCTGTAAAACTCCTAACATAAAAGAATGAAAAGAAATTTACTGGGTATGGAGGGCAGAACAAGGAGAGGGAATGGTATGATAGCAAATATTATAGGTATACTTAGTGTATCAGTTAGTTTTTACTGTGTAACAAATGACTACCAAACTTAGTGGCTTCAAAAAAGATCCATTTATTTATTTTGTGATTCTACAAGTCATCAATTTGAGCTGATTTCAGCTGGACTCACTCTTTAGTTAGTTGTTGGATCAGTTGGAGGTTTTTTGATGTAGAGTACCCTTACAAAGGTTTATTTTTTCTTTGTTCCACAGGGTTTATCTCATGAACCACTAGGCTAAGTAAGGTTGTTCACCTTGTGGTTGCATGGATACAAAAACGGGTGGAGAACACCTCTTTCCAACCAATCATCTTGAGCCCATACCCAGAGGGTAATGAGGCCTAAGAACTTGTTCCTCTTTGAGTTGCATGAGAATCACCAAATTCAAGTATGCACAGAAACCAAGAAATGTACACTTGTCAATAAGAGTAAGAGCAGAAGACACAGTAAGACCCGTGAGAATCCTTAAAGTAGTCCATAGCCAGTCCAAATACTTCATCTAATTCAGCTGATATCTTCCCTCCTTCCACTCAAATAATTTGTACAGTGTCTCTCCTCTGTTTATAAAAGCAATTCGCATTAATTGCAGAAAAATTTGTAAAGACAAGTACAACAAAGAAGAAATCATCAACCATGATCTCATATCCTGAGGCAATAATTATAAGTAATTATTTTATTATATATGGCAGAACATGACTTTGTTCCTATCTCCATTGTTGAGCTTTATATGTCAGAACTTATGCTAACTTCTTTTTATTACTCATTTAGTCTCCACAACAACATTCATTTTAGAGATGAGGAATATGAAGCACAGAGAAGCTAAACATCTTGTCTAAGTCACATAGCACATTAGTGGAGCCAGCATTTGTCATAGTACAGCCTCACTTCCCAAACCATTCATGCCCATTCAACCTTGTTGTTTCTCACATCCGTACTACTCCAACCAAAGGACATCAGGGGATTGAAATCTCCTGGAGGGCTTGTTAAAGCAGTTTGTTGAGGTTTACTTTCAGATATTATTATTTGGTTGGCCTGGGGTGAGGCCTAAGAATTAGCATTCCTAACGGGCTCCAGATGCTGCTGATTTTAGGTCCATGAACCAAACTGTGAGCAGCTCTCGTCACTGCAGCATTTAGGAAAGTACTGTTAATTCTGCTTCAAAGATGAGAAAAACCCAAGTTCAGGGAGGTTCAATAAATAGGCCACGGACACACAGCTGGTCAAGTTTCTTTTATATCCCTTTTCCAGTTTAATCTCATGGAAAGCAATAAAAGCCAGATGATTTTCACTTCATGTGATAGCTCCTGCCTTTCTTCTGGTGAGGTTTACAATGCTCAGGGAGGTAGTTGAGAATCTAGACACAGCCTCTTTGTGAACTAAGCAAGGTGTGCAGACTTCAGTCATTCATTCACTCATTCACTCATTCATTCACTCATTCACTCATTCATTCACTCATTCAGTCAATCATTCACTCATTCACTCATTCATTCCCCTCGGGGGAAAGCTCTTGCCATGAAGCTCCATGATGCACGGTGATTTGAGTCCTGTTGTCAGCTGTGCCCCCCCCCCCGCCCCCACTGATATTTAAGTGACTGTTTTTCTGATTGAAGGAGTGACAGTAGTCCCCTTCAAGTGAAGTTAGAACAGAAAAACAAAAAAAAAAAAATGCACAAACATACTACCTTTTGAAGCTTCAGAAAAGAACGTGCTCCAAAGGCCTCTGTGCTATTTTTAAACAGCAGAGAGCCAGGTATTATTTTGCCAGGTTTCTCATAAGAAAAAAAGAAAGAAGAAGAAGAAAAGAAAAATCTCCTATGGTCACAAAACCTTCCTGTTGTTCTGACCAGAAGGGGTGTAGCTTTTGTAGTCATGCAGGATTAGCTTGAAATTTTCTGGGTGTCTGCTCCTGCTATGTAAAGTGTGGTCCTTGGGACTTGATAGAAATACCAATTCATGGGCCTTGCCCCAAAAGAACTGAACTAGAATCTTTAGGGTCAGAGTCCAGGAATCTGTTTCCATAAGCTCTCTAGATGATTTTTGCAGCTACATTTTTAGGAGCCCTGGTCTCCTGAGAACCCTACAAAACTTATTTGCCATTCTTCTGTGGGTTCTGCATGCACAGATTCAACCAACCACAGATAGAAAATATTCTGGGGTAAAAAAAATCGCATCTACTGAACATATGCAAGCTTCTTTATTCCCCAAACAATATGGCAAGTATAACAACGATTTATGTAACATTTACATTGTACTTAGTATAAATAATCTAGAGATGGTTTAAATATACAGGAGAATGTGTACAGGTAATATGCAGTACTATGCCATCTTATATAACAAACCCGAGCATCCTCAGGTTTTTGGTGTCTTTGGGGTTCCTGGAACTAATGTGCTGTAGATCCCTAGGGACTACTACTGTATTTTGCTTCCAGAGGAGAATAGCTGTTCTTCTGGAAAGTTTTAGGTCTGTACATCTCAAACTTTAGTGACCTTCAGGATCACCTAGAGAACATGCATTCCTGGATCACACCCTCATAGTTTCATCCAGATTACATCTTGGGTTGGGCTCATGAATTGGCATTTCCACAAGTCTCCTGCAGACCCTGCTGCTGCCTATCCTAGGCCATACTCTGGCTAGACTAGCATCCTTTCAACTCATATTAGAACATGAAAGAAAACAAAGCTGACTTCAACTTTCAGACCTTTTCAAAATCTCTGATTCTTTAAGTCCATTTAGAAATTACATCTTCTTTATTAGGAAACCTTCTGTCTCTTGAAAACCATTTTCCTTTAAAAATGTATTTTTCAAACAAATCCACAAACTGTTTAGAAATAGAGCTGGTTCTCCTTGTTCAGGCCATTTCTGAAGGAGGTCCTGGAGTATAAATAAATGTAAGCATGTAGTACGTGGCTTCATGGTTTCATGTTCAGGAAGTCAGATCACCTTCCATTTACCCAGAGACCGAGCCCCATCACATTGCATGGAGCTAAATTTGCTGGATCGAGCCTTACAAAAGTAATGCCAAAATGACCAAGATTGGCCACCAGGTCCTCTGAAGATGAAACTTTAAAATTGTGTCCCAACACTTAATGCAACTCTTAAACCCTTAGTATCTTCATCTTCTGGGATACTGAGGAGTGATGGATAAATGTATATGTGTATATAATTTCTGAAATTACTTATTGGGCTCTCCAGTAAATATTAATATATTCAAATTAATTGTGAACATATCGCCTTTGATAGTCAAAGGAAGTGTAGTACCAAAAAATTGCTTGAAACAATTAAGAAACATATATACTCAAATATAAGAGTCCAGCATCATGTCAAAAAAAAAACAAAACAAAAAAAAACACTTAAGAAGTCATAAGGAAATGTCAAAAGACAAAATTGCAACAAATTTAATCTAAAGATTTTAAGTGTCTTTTACTCAAGATTTTAGAATTGGGCAACATCTTATCCCACAAAATGGAATGCTCCCTTGAGCTGAGGAGTTTGACTTTATAGACAGAAAAGGGCTGAAGGAAGATGAAGCAGAGAATCAAGAGTGGATTGATTGGTTGTTTCAAGCTTACTTTCCTTATAGGGTTAAAACCAAGAGACTACCTTATCATGCCAGCTAAAACTAGCTTAGTTGGGGATTTTGCTATTCTCTCTCATGCTCCCAACCTTCTGGAAGGTCAGATAAATAACTATGTTTTGGCTTGGTGACCTGGAACTTTAGCAGGAGTGATTCCATCTCTGTTTGACCTATTGGGCCTAGTACTGGGAGCTCATCCCAAACCATGGCTTACTGTATTTTATTGAAGAGAAGGATGAAGTATGATCCTTGTTCTCACAACTATTTACTCCATGCTTTCCATATGCCAGTCACCTGGACTCACATAATTCCCCTTGAGGATCTATCATAGTGTATCAGGGATGCAGATAACATAGAGGCCGGTATAGCAAGAAGTACAAACATCGAATGCCTGAAAGCCACAGAGGAGTCCAGAGGAGACCTTGGTCCCTGTGAGCAGCCTCCCCCAGAAGATGCCATTTGCAATGAATTTTGAAGGCTGGATGGACGTTGTCCAGACAAAGCAGGATTGAGGGGTGGGATTGTGGCAAATGGAATCACAGAAATCTGGAGGATTACAGTAAACGGAAGCAGATAAGCATTTTCACCAGGTTGGCTCCTGAGGGAGTAATGGTTAATAAGCACGAGATCTGATCCCTTGGAAAATATTAAACAAATCTGCTACTGCCTCCAAAAAGGAACATATAAATCTATTTGAAGGAAAACACATCTGCACTTGTGATTAAAGCAAGTTAACCTTTCCTGGGTGGCTTTTGTCTTTCCATTGTGTTATTCATGAAATCTTCCATTTCCGTAGTATCCCCTTGAGGTTCTAGCTAAATGAACTGCAGGCCTAGAAAAGCATGCTTGCCTAAAATATGTTCCTCCTAGAAAGTGAATTTGTGAAAATTTTAGATATTTGTGCAGCTACAGGAAAGGAATCTGAGGGGATGGAAAGAACAGGAACATAGAGAGACTTGAGGCATAAATTCTACCAGTACAGGCATGTTTTAGTCAGCTTTTTTGCTGCTGTGACTAAAATTTCTGACCAGATCAGAAAGATCTGACTTTTACTCCTTTTAAAGCAGGAAAAGTTTATTTGTGGACTCATGGTTTTAGAGGTCTTAGTCCAAAGAAAGCTGGCTCCATTCGTCGGGGGTCAGAAGGGAGGCTGAACATTATGGCGGGAGAGTGTGGCAGAGGGAAGCAGTTCACAGGAGGATCAGGAAACAGAGAGAGACTCTACTTGCCAGATACCAATATATACCCCATAGCCCACCATATATACCCCAATAACCACTTCCTCCAGCCATACCCTACCAGCCCTCAGTTACCACTCAGTTAATCCCTATCAAGGGATTAATTCACTGACTGGGTTAAGGCAACTCAATTATTTCTCCTCTGAACCTACTTGTATTGTCTCACACATGAGCTTTTGGGGGACACCTCACATACAAACTATAACAATGCCTAAGTATGAGTGAGATTCATGAGCTTACTCTTTATAGGCCCACCATACCCTTCTAGAACCATCTAGAACTCCCCCATTCTCAGGTGTACAGGACAATATGAGTCCTGATTTACTCTCTGGAAGGTCCTAAGAATATTGTATACATCTGTACATACTGAGACACATACACAAACTTGGTAATAGCAAAGTATAATTTCCAGAGTTAGAACATCACTCTCATGAATATACAGTGAGTTTGTACCAAAGATTTATTTACTTCATTAGTGAGAGAACCAGTAGGCTGGTACAGTTCATTCCCAGAATATTTAAGGAACAAAGATTTATATAGTTAGCCAAGAAAGGAAGATAAAAATAAATTTTAAGATGGGTTCAAAACTGATTAATGCCTCACCAGGCAATAAAAATATTACCCTTGAGATTATCTTTTGTACCAGAGAGAAATCATTTGCATCTATATTGGATGAAAGTCATTTGTTCAATCTTCTATAAAGTAATATCTAACTTGACAATCTGATCTCCAATGAAGAGTAAATAAGAAAAAAACTTTGGTGGTGATAAATATGTTCATTATTTTCATTCTGGCAATGGTTTTGTGGCAAAATATATGTCAAGTTTTATCAGATTGTGCATTAACTATGTGCATTTATTGTATGTCAATTATACTTCAATAAAACTGTTAAAAGAAAAAAAAACATAGTCCAACAAAGGCACATTCCCCTAAAAAAATAGACCATTCTTTGGTAAACCTAAAGTTATCCTGAAGATATTAAATGCTCCTGTATGATGAAAAAGAATTCTATCATCCTTTTGCTTTACTTCCAGGTTTTGAATAATTTTTCTTAGCATTAATTAAAATAATTGTTCTAGAATTAAGGATTTGGGTTTGGCCATTTTCTAATTGTGTAACTGAAGGCAAAATATTTAAGCCTCCCTAAGGCTAAGATACCATGTGGGGAAAAAAAAAGGAGATAATAATAGGCTCCTTGTTCATAGGTATATATAAATAGTGGACGAGGGCAAAAATGGGTTCATTTAAAGTTAGATTCACTCACCAAATCTTGAACGAAGTCCTGATGGAATATGACTTTTTTTTATATCTACAGTCTATTTATAAGCATTTAGGAATGTATGTGCTCAGTATTCTAGTTCTGTGGTCAGTGGTGAGAATGTTTGATTCAGGCTCTCTGGATTCAAATCCCAGCTCTGCTATTTACTAGCTATTGTGCCTTGCTTTCTTAGCTATAAATGGGGGATAATAAAGATACCCACCTCACATGGTGTTCTTGGGACTATTCCAATGAGTTGTCACATCCAAGAGTCTAAATAGCACTTGCCAGACCCTCAGTGCTCAGTTATCATGGCCTTGAACAAGTGGCTGGAATGGTCCTGGACATTTCTGCAAGACAGAGGAGTATGGATGGACTTCTCATAGTGGCAAGAACTAAAAATGTAATTTTCATATGAAGAACACTTTTCCTTTGGGGGTGTCAGTCATAACTCCAAAGTTATATCTGGGGTACTAATATAGTTTAATGACATAAAAATGTTCTGGGATATACATATCATGTATACTCTGGGACTGGAGAAAAGATCTTGGCACCCACAAAAGGGTTAGCTAGGCAATTTTTTGGGTGACCTGGCCAGGCCTTCCACCCTGCTGACTGGCAGGGTTCCCTGAGCAGGATGTACCCTCCAGTTCCCACAGAGCCCACAGATGGCGTACCACCTGCTTTCAAGAAGATGGCTCCTCCCTAGTTCTGGGGCACTGCTCAGCCTGAGCTGTAAGATTTATCCCCAGAGGGTTCCTATTGCAGACACTGTGGGGCCCCCACGAGCTCCCCCTTGGAGTCCTTACCTGCCTATTGCAACTTCTACGTATTTTGCTACTAGAGACAACCTGTGACGTTACCCCACAGAGGGTTGCTTCGTCCATACACATGCCTGGAAGTTTTTAACCCCCCAAGATGGCTCCAGCCAGTGACTGCTTAATGTGGGAGTACAAAGCTCAGCTCCTAAGTCTGGTGGCAGGACATACTTTGAGGTACACTGAAGACTCCAGAGCTCCCTGGAGGGTGAGACTGATGCTAGGAATTTGCCTTGCTTGGCTTCTTCTCTTTTCTAGACCTACTTTCATTCCTGCCCCTCCTGGTCTGCCCTGGGAGCCCTCCCTCAGTAAATCCCTTGCATGTAGATTCTTGGCTCAGGCTAAGTTCCTAAACAGATAGGGTTTTGATTAAGAAATTTGCCTCTTCCTGAGTACCTTGCTTTATAGACTTTGAGGGACAGGAGGAAAAACACAATAGGAAAAATTGGGCCTTTCAGTAGAGAGAGCTGCAATTCAGAATTCTTTAAGGGGGCGGGGACTGATTTTCTCCAAGACCAAGTGCTGGAGAGTCAGACCTGCCTCAGGTCTGGAGAGTGTTTTTTGTTTTTTTTTTGTTTTTTTTTTTTTTTTTTTAAATGCACTAGGCAGGCCCAGACCCTTGGGAACTTCTTCCAAAACAGAAATAGCTGCTCTGAGCCTCACTGACTTCAGGGCAAGTTTCCCTAGCTTCTATCTTCAGCTCAGCCACCATAGGAAGGATGTCTGAGGTTTCAGCTGTTTCTTCATGTGAAATAAAAAGATTGAGCCCAGGTATTTGATAGCTAAGGGCATTTTAAATAACACAGAAGATCCTTTCTCCCCAAGGCATCAGGATATCCCATAAGCTAAAACCTGAAACTTTGCCTTTTGGAGTTTGCCAGATTACAAGGTCTAAGCTGCCTATGGGTGAGTATAATGATTGTGGCCTCCCACCTGCCAGATTTCCAAAAATCTGGATGGTCTCATATAGACTCACTGGTGCAGGAAGGCAGTTCAGAGTTTGATTTCTTCAAGAACCATCAAGTGGTGCCTGCTGCTCTGGCCACACCCTTAATTCTGTCCACCATCTTGCATGTATCATTCAAAAGAGCAAAAAACTCAATCAAGGCAAAGACTGGGTGGGAGAGAGTAAATGGGACAGGTTAAGTTCCTCCCAGTTTCTGGAATCACCATGACATGTGAACATATTCACACATTGTCTTGTGTATCCCACCTGCTCACAGTCGTGGGGTAGGAATTCATGGGGCCAGTTGTTTCTCTTAGTAAGTGGTCTCTACAGTACCTGGCAATAGGAGAAGCAAAATGAAGGTTTCTTAGACTCAACAAAGCCAATAAAGAGTAATAATGGTGAGCAAGTACAATTCATTTTTAAAAATTGGTAGGCAAATCTACTTTTTCTGTTTTAATACAGGAATCATGTTGGATAGAAGGGAGAGGACTTGTGTGTTGACTTCATTGAAAATATTTCTCTATATTCTTAAAAATGTTAGCTTTCTTTTCCTTTGGGTGACCTTCATTTACTGACTTTTTAAATATGGCTATTAAGTCCAGGACAATGAGACTATAATGATTTTTAAAATAATATTAAATAAGGGCTGAGGTTGTGGCTCAGTGGTAGAGTGCTGGCCTAGCATGTGTGAGGCACTGGGTTCTATCCTTAGCACTATATAAAAAATAAATAAAATAAAGTTTTTAAAAATAATATTAATATAGAATAAGTATCTAAAAACAGATCCAACTAAATTCAGAATTGTTAATAAATCAGTGACATTATGTAGAAAAATCTGTCATTGTAGATAATGCATGGTTATAAACAATATTGCAGAGGAAGAATATTTAAAGTAGAGCAGATGGATTTGGGCAGGACTGTTATTGGCAACACTACAAGCTGCTTACAGGCAGATTAAAGGCATCTTAGAGAAGATGAGCTCTGGGTTGTTTTTCAACACCTAACTGTTCTATAAATGAGTGAGAGTTAAAGCCAGAATGAGATAACGTTAAGAAACAAAAATGGTTAAAATTTAGACAAGAATACACTCAAACTAATTTGTTAGTAGTTTAAACCTTCTAGTATGCCTCTCTGTGTCTATTCACTAGCACAAAGTGGAGTAATTTTAAGCCTCCATGTTTTATTTTAAACTTCTTAAGAGTTATAAACTAATGAAGAAAGAAGATGTAATTCAACAAATGATGTAAAAAAAAAAAAAAAAGAAAGAAACTATTTGGGAAATACCAAATTAGAGTACTCTCCATGTATAAGCCAAGATAAAGTTATCAGGTATAAAAAGTGAGATTAAAAATGACTATTGAGAAAAACCAGAAAAAATTTAATTTTAACTCTTCTTGTAGTATGCAAAGATATCAAAACTTTTAAATTTAGGAAATCACAAATTAAAAACTAAGAATCGATAAGGCTTTGTAAGAGGCAGTTTGGGTAATATATCTCAGATGTCCTTAAAGCTTTCATTCTTCTTGGCCTATAAATCTGCTTTCAGGAACCCATTATAAGGAAATAATCTAAGTTGTAGATAAAGTTTTTGTATAAATATGTTTGTGGCAATGAAACTGAAAATGGCAAAAAAGAAACAGAAATTTGATAATCAGCACTGCAAAAATGGATACAAAAAAGACAGATGGACAAAAGAACATTAAATGTCCAATAATAGAGGATTCAATAAACAAAATATAAGTTCATGTGATGGAACACAGTGCAATCTTTAAAATAGCAATCAAGTAATGACTAATGGAAATTTTCATATGATTAATAATTAAAGAAAACCAGAACAACTTATATCAGTCTGATCAATTTTAAAATAAATTTATGTATACACATATGTAAACATAGGAGTCTCAGTAGCACAATTGTCAATCCTGGCTGCATATTAAAATCACCTGAAGAGTTTGAAAATATATTGCTTCCTGATATCCATTCTCAGAGATTCTAATTGGATTGGTCTAGGGTGTCATCTGGGCATTGGGAAGCTTTAAAAGTTCATTGGCTGTCTCATATTGGAAAACAATAGCATTTAAAAAAAACTTTTCTTCAAGTGCATTAGGGAGAAAGCATGAATATCCAGGCCCTTTGCCCACCAGATCTAATCCAAAGTGCTTTAAGCCCACTCTATGTTAATGATAGTGAATGGCAGAGTGAGTTACTGGAGAAGTCAAGTTTATATACCAGAGTTGTTCCAGTCACAGTGGTGACTTATTTTACTTGAATGGAGGCTTGGGTAAAGCTAATTGCATAAATCAGTCTTCTTTTCCCATTGACTTCCACAATCTCCTCAGAGACACTTCATCATCATTTGGAGCTCTTGTGCCATCAGCTGGGACTCCTGACACTTTTCCGGGACATTTTTTGTGTTCCCACTCTCTGTGATAAGTACTTAATGATCTGAAAAATGCTGGAGTGTAAGCTGGGAGCTTTGCTTTTTAAAGCAACTCTGCAGTGAATTGATTACTAGAGCAAATAGTTTTCCAGTGAGTCTGTTAGCTCAACTGTTTGTGCAGGTTGGTGAAGAGTGCGTTTATGTGGAGTGACATTATGTGTGTATGTCAAGGTTTCTTCAAGGAGAGACACACAGAAATGTTATCTAAAAACAAAACCATCTCCATTAAAGATGAAAATTATGAAGTCCAGGGTGAATGCCCACATTGTTTGATTTAAAATTTTCAGATTAATCTGAAAACAATTAGATGGGTGTTTTTATTTCCTCACCTCCATGAAAGCAGACTTTGCAAGTGAAACAGAATTTGCTACCTCCTTCCAGGAAGCTTGCTGACTTGGGAAATGTCTTCCTTGTTTTCAACCACAGGGAATCATTTAATGCTGAGGATCAGGTGGTATTTCTTGTACAAAGCAAACCTTTCCCCAAATGAAAGAAAGGGTAGAAAGAATTAGGTCCAACAAAGTTCTAATCTCTAAAGAAAAACAAGATAATAGTCATGTGGAAGAAGTGGATAGGGACTCTCCCCAGTTAAATCCTAATTTCCACTGCTACAGAGAACCCACTTTTTTGAGGGGACCTGGGCTTGTGACATTGTGACATCAGATCATGCTTGCATATTGGTTTCCTTCATGAAGTCAGAGATCCTGGTTTGGAAGGGAACTTACATATCCCTGGATCCGATGTTTTATTCCATAAATGAATTGTGTCCACCAAACTCCACCAGCTTTTCAGCCTTTCCTTGATTACTGCCAAGAATGGGGGACTCACTTCTTCTAAATCCTCCAATGCAGACTTTGGGAAGATCCCTTAGAAAATTCTTTCTCTGGGTCCAACTTTGTCTTTCTATAACTTCCTCCCAATGTCCATGTTTTGTTTCCTTGAAGTCTATTGCTACTTATCTTCCCAATTTGGGAATTCTTTGGAATTATTTTAGTAGATATAATTAAAGTAGGTGAAGTTTGTAGGTCTCCTCTTTTGTGACCTTGAAACTAGGTATTGTATTATAAGGAACACAAGCATCTGGATGGACTTCCCCCTTCATTTCAATGTTTGGTAGAAAGAAAACATAATACTCATTGAAAATGTGTTCTACAAACTCAGTGAAATCCTAGTGTATTAGTCAGTTTTCTGTTGCTATAACAAATGCCTGAGATAATTAACTTTCAAAAAGAGAAGGTTTATTTTGGCTCACAGTTTAAAGTTTCTGGTCCATAATCTAGTCACCTCATTGCTTTTGTGCCTGTGGTGAAACAGTGCATCATGATAAGATCACATGACCAAGAAGGAAGGAAAAGAGTGAGAAGGGGACCAGGTTCCCAAAATCCCCTTCAAAACAGGTGCCTTCCTTCCAAGTTTTCTAGAGTTTGCTCTTTCAAGGATATTTTTAAAGAGAAGCCCTAGATTGAGCAATAAGAGGTTCAGGTTCCAGATATCTCTACAGTTTCAAACAAATTATTTCACCTCTTTGAACTTTCCTCCCACCTATGAGGAATGATGCTTTGATAATCCTCAAGTTCTAGCCATCCTCAAGTATTTAGGATGTGGAGTCTTCAAGTTTAAGTAAGTCTGGCCAGGATTTACCATATTCTTTGTCATGGCTACAAAATACAAGATTTTTTTTTTCTTTTCTCCACCTTTCTTCTCAGCACAATGATTTGTTGATTTCTTTGAGCATCTGACACCTCATCATCCATAGGTAATAAAATATAGCTTACAAATAAATGGAAGTTGTCTTAGCTTGGCATCCTCAGATTTGGGCGCTTAAACAAAAAGATTTATGTACAAGTGATTTATTAAGGAAGTGTTCTTAGGAGAATCCAGAATAAGAGTGAGAGAAGAAGGGGCAGAAGCCAAACAAAGGAGCCATTGCAAACAAGGGTCCTAGCCTTGGTGACATACTGAGACAGTTTTTGGAATGAATGTGTATTACACCTTGCAGTGAGTCTCATTTTAAAGCAAAAGATCTGGGCTTTTGTACTCCCATACCAGTCTGTTCATAGCTGTGGGCCTGCCTTGGAAGGAACATAAACTATCAGGCACTGTGGCTCTCGGTGGTCAGGTGAAGCAGGTTTAGGGTAATCTTTACAAAAGGGGTCACAGAAATGGGAGGATGGTGACAAAGAACCAGTTAGGGGGCCGATCACAGCAGCAACAACATCTACTACGGAAGGTAAAACCATGAGTGAGTTTGAGTACATTGTGCTTCCTTTTACTGATAATTTGGTCATATGCCCACAGAAATACTTTAAAGTTTTCATAAGAATGGGAGATTTTTCTGTTGGATTTGGATTCTGTCCTTTCATGCATCCATGAGTGGAATAATTTTATGTAGTACGTAAAAAAAACTTGTTTTATTGCAGCCACTGATAGTCCCACAGTATATCACCTTGGTTCAAGGAACCAAGCCATGTACCTCAAAATACATACATTTCCTCTGGTTCTTTTCTAGGTGAGGTGGAGAGATTTGAAAATAAAAAAGGCTTTTTGCAAAAGCTCCTAGAACCATCCTTCCAAGACAGTCATCATTTCCCCTCTAGTCACTGACGTATGTGGCTGCACTAAGAGTAGCATTCAACAAATACTATTCAAATGGATGAACCAATTGTTGTGGTTTGCTTTGACTATGAAAATCAGGATAAATGAGACAGGGTTCAGTTCTGTCCCTCTCTCCCTCTGGTCAGTTAGTCCACTGTGCTTTGGCACCCAAATAAATAATCAGGAACTGTTGCATAATACAAACCACAACTCTAAATCCCCATTTAGCCACATTTGCAAAACAGACAAAAGAAACACTGGCATTTTTGAAAAGGAGAGATTTAGGCATAATCAGTGCTGGTGGTGGCTGGCTGCCCTATTGTAATCCAAAAAATGCCCATGTTGGATGCATTTAAATGCTAGGCCACCCAAGACCCAGCACCTTAAAGAACAAAACCCAAGTCAAAGCCACCTGTCAGCTCTGCTTTTCTTAATCCTAGAATATCCCAGGGAAAGGGCTCATCAGAGAAGCCAGACTTCCCTTCTCAGAAAAAACAGTTCAGGACACAATCTATTTATATCCATGTATTGAGTGAAGACTTCCATGAAGGAATGGTGAGGTGTGGGATGATCTAGAAAATAAATAAGCCAACCAAGAAAATAATTGGGCTTCTAATGATGCTAAGTAACTGTTCTCAGAGACTGTAAGGGAGAAGGTGATATTTTCATAAGCTAGTTGAAGTACCTGTCACTTGAAATGGTTTTTCAGCCAAATTCTCCTATAAGAAATGTATTCATGGGCTGGGGTTCTAGCTCAGTGGTAGAATGCTTGCCTCGCACATGCGAGGCACAAGGTTCAATCCTCAGCACCATATAAAAGTAAATAAATTAAAGTTATTGTGTCCATCTACATCTAAAAATATTTTTTAAAAAAAGAAAGAAGGATTCTTAGTTGCTCTCATTATATCAAAGAAGACATTTGGTATTTGTTTTTTAGGGATTGGCTAGCTTCACTAAGCATAATCTGCTCTAGTGCCATCCATTTCCCTGCAAATTCTATGATTTTGTCATTTTTTAGTGCTGCGTAATACTCCATGGTGTATAAATGCCACATTTTTTTTATCCATTCATCTATTGAAGGGCATCTGGGTTGGTTCCACAGTCTAGCAATTGTGAATTGTGCTGCTATGAACATCGATGTAGCAGTATCCCTGTAGTACACTCTTTTAAGGTCTTCAGGGAAAAGTCCAAGAAGGGCAATAGCTGGGTCAAATGGTGGTTCCATTCCCAGCTTTCCCAGGAATCTCCATACTGCTTTCCAGATTGGCCGCACCAGTTTGCAGTCCCACCAGCAATGTACAAGAGTACCCTTTTCCCCACATCCTCTCCAGCACTTGTTGTTGTTTGACTTCATAATGGCTGCCAATCTTACTGGAGTGAGATGGTATCTTAGGGTGGTTTTGATTTGCATTTCTCTGACTGCTAGAGATGGTGAGCATTTTTTCATGTACTTGTTGATTGATTGTATGTCCTCCTCTGAGAAGTGTCTGTTCAGGTCTTTGGCCCATTTGTTGATTGAGGAAGAGCAGGAAGAAAAGATTAACATTAAACAGATACATGAGGTGGGATGGAAAGGGAGAGAAAAGGGAAATTGCATGGTAATGGAGGGAGACCCTCATTGTTATACAAAATTACATATAAGAGGTTGTGAGGGGAATGGGAAAATAAACAAGGAGAGATATGAATTACAGTGGATGGGGTAGAGAGAGAAGATGGGAGGGGAGGGAGGGGGGATGGTAGAGGATAGGAAAGGTAGCAGAATACAACAGTTACTAATAGGGCATTATGTAAAAATGTGGATGTGTAACCGATGTGATTCTGCAATCTGTATTTGGGGTAAAATTGGGAGTTCATAACCAACTTGAATCTAATGTATGAAATATGATATGTCAAGAGCTTTATAATGTTTTGAACAACCAATAAAAAAAAAGAAGGAAATGTATTCATGGTGTTCAACCTAACATATACTATGTCATCATCTTGAAAAGAACATACTGCGGGGGAAAAGAGGCCACCAGCACACACCCAGAAGGCCTTCTAAATGCCGAGGAACCACAAACTTGTGTTTCTAGATGGTTTAATCATAGAGTTACCAGAATATCTCATTGTATAGTTTTCAAAGATTGTAAGTCCTAAGTTATACTACTCATGGATCTCCAATTCTTAGGAACATATGAAGAACCTATTGTTGAAAAGGTAAATTCTAGCTCTAGCTTCACAGATCTCTCTCCATAGGTGGTATAACTGGAAATCTGCATTTTTAACACACCACAGAAAAAAGGCTTTGAGGCAAGGAGACCTCAGAATGTACTACTAAAAGTCCTGCTGTGAACAGTTGTGATTTATCCATTACCAAATTAATAGCATAAAATGGATGCTAGACATTACATCAGTTCATTCATGAGCCAATGTGTTTCTCATATATGAAATATAATCTTTTGATTTAACTAAGAAATTGATTATGACCTTTATTGCTCATTATGAAAGAGAAGTAGTTTGAATTTCATGCACAAGAATGTTCAAAATATAATATCAGAGAGCCAAGTCCAGCCCACACTCTTAAAAATTTATAATCATAGCCATTTGGAGCACCAGGAGATAGGGATTAAGTTGTGTGATAAGAGTGGTTGCTTAGCATATGTGAATCCCCATATTCGATCCCCAGTACAAAAAAAAAGAGAGAGAGAGAGAAAGAGCCATTTTTTTAAAGTAACCTCCTTTTTAAAAATATTTTTAATTGTAGTTGACACAATACCTTTATTTATTTATTGATATGTGGTGCTGTGGATCGAACCCAGGGCCTCACATGTGCCAGGCGAGTGCTCTACTGCTGAGCCACAACCCCAGCCCCATAAAGAGCCATTTTTAATGATAGATGTGTAAACAGAAACTTGCTACATTTGTCAAAAGTACTCCTTTGATTCTTAGTTTAGCATTAAGACATGAACTTCATCACATTCTGAGGAATAATGAATTATCAGAACCACATATAGTCTCCAACATTCAAAACCCAGTGTTTTCTTCCTCTATTGTAAAGAAAATTTTTATCTTCGATAGACTGTTATTTGGAGAAAATAGGAAGTATTAGGTAGGTGTATGTATGTGTGTGTGTGTGTGTGTGTGTGTGTGTGTTTCTGATACATATCTTTGCTTAGCTTTCTGAGTGAAAGAATTTATCTCATGGATATTAGCCTGTTTGGCTACCCTGAGAGGGAAGGTACTATTAGGAGACCCATGGCTCCATAAGTTTTCAGTCCACTTGAGAAGCAGATAATGCTGGAGATCTGCAGAACTTATAAACTAAGGAAATTACAATAAAGATGCCCTGATTTGGTTGTTACACATTGCATACATGTTTATCAGCTATATCCCATAAATATGTACAATTATTATGCACCAATTAAAAACCAAATAAGTGAAATTAAATAAAAATTACGCACAGCACTATGGTGGAAACACAGGTGGAGAGGTGGGAGGAAATAACAACTGAAATTTAAAACTCTGCTGGAGTAAATAACATACTATGTGTTCAAACTGGAGAATACAGCCACAGTAACACCTAGAGGATAATTCACAGCAATAAGTATACTATACCCAAACAAGAAAATGTAAAATAAATGATCTGTTTTAGTCAGCTTTTTCACTTCTGGGACTAAAGGATCTGACCAACACAACTGTAGGGGAGGAAAAGTTCATTTGAGGGCTCATGGTCTCAGAGGTCTTAGTCCAAAGAAGGTCAACTCCATTCCTCTGGGCTCAAGTTGAGGCAGAACATCACTGCGGAGTGTAAGGCAAAGGGAAGCTGCTCACATCACGGTGATCAAGAAGCAGGGAGAGAGACTCCAGCTCCAGAGACAAAATATATACCCCCTAGCCTTCATTTTTCTTTGACCTTTGTTTTCATGAACTTTTGAAATTGAAGGTTTACTTTCCCAGAAGACACCTCTGGGTCTAAGAAAAGGAGCTTCATTCAAATGATTACCTGTGTGACCAGATATCAAGATGTAGATTTCAGTTCTTTGTTATTCAGGCAGTAAGTGCTGACTTACATAGATTTGTTGATTCATGTTATTAATTAAAAGAGGAAACATGAAAAGAAACTGATTATTAGCTTGGGATACACTCTCCTTATTCCTTCCTTAAGATGTTCTTGCTCTATAATGGACTCATGGAATGTTCCAAGTAGGGTGAGCTCTATCTACCTCATAAAACAAAACACTCACCATTATCCAAACTCGTCTTGCCTTCCTGAGCCCAATCTCATATTTGAGTTCAGGCTCTGTAGTGAGAAAGCAACTTTACCCAGAGCAAATTCATTTCCATATTTTTACTCTGTGCATCATTTCTTGTTTCAAAATGTGTTCTGAGAAACACCACAGGAAGTTCCATGACAAGGAGATTTTACAGAAAAATACAAACAAACAAACAAACAAACAAAAAACCCATATATCTTTCACTATATCTGTCGATAGGAAATGTATAATGCTCCAGGGATATTTAAGACTGATAAGGAATGTTTAAGGACTTCTGTTTCACTTTTGTTGTTTCTTTCTTTTCTTAAGCCAGAGATCCACAAATGTTCTTTTGCATAGAGCCAGGCAGTAAATATTTTCAGCTTTGAGGGCCATATGATTGCTACCATGGTAGCATGAAAGGAGTGGGGAAGCAAAAGAATGAGCATATGCTCTTGGTCCAATAAAACTTTATTTACAGACCCTGAAATTTGGATTACATATGTTTTTCACATGTCCCAAAGTTTTAAAATCTCTCATTATTCTTTAACTGTTTAAAGAGAGAGACCATTGTCAGTTCAAGCCCAATATAAACACAGGCAGCAAGCTGGACTTGACCCATAGGTCCTAATTGCCACAAAGCCAACTGTTTTCCTGCTTTTCTGTGTGTGTGTGTGTGTGTGTGTGCGCACGTGTGTGCACGCACTAGGGATTAAACCCAGGGCCTTGTGTATTGGAGGCATGCACTCTACCAACCAAGCTATATGGAATCACCTTCTAACCCCAATTAGCGACACTTATTAACATTCCAGGGGAGAGTGTTTAGGCTTTGTGTTAGCTTTGTGTTGCTGTGACCAAAATACCTGACAGGAACAATTTGGAAGGAAAAAAGTTTACTTTGGCACAGAGTTTCAAAGGTTTGGGCCATGATAGGCAAACTCTATCACTCTGGGATCAAGATAAAGCCAAGCACAAGGTCGAAGGGCATGGCAAGGGAGAGCTGCTTAGTTCATGGTGGCCAGAAAGTGGAGAGAGAAAAGGGAAGGGACCTCAGGGAAGATGCACCCTTCCAGGGTACTCCCCCAGTGACCCACCTCCTCTAATCACACTCACCTGCCTACAGTTAGCACCCAGTTCAAACTAGGATGGACCAATTAGATCACAGCTCTCACAATCCATTCATTTCACCTCTAAAATATTCCTGCATTAACACAGGAGCGTTTGGGGGTCACCTCATGTCTAAACCATAACAGTGTGCTCTAGGTCAGAGCTGCTCTAAATATGGCCTGTGAACCCACAGCATCAACATCACCTGGGTGCTTGTCAGAAACAGAGAAACTGGGACCTCAACCTTACAACCAAATCACAGTCCTGAGGGTGGGACCCCAGAGTTTGCTTCAACAATTTTTCTTACGATTCTAATGCCTTTGGAGTTATTAAAAGCACAGTCCTAAACTGTAACTTGAAAAGTGCTGATTTGGGAACATTTAAGAAACTATTGTCAGAATATAGCGGTTCATTCAGTCACTCATTTAACAAGTCAATTAACAGGAACAGTTACTAGGAGCCAGACTCTTCGCTATGCACTGGTGATTTGAGATAATCAATGAGATTGGGCTTTTAATGGACTGGGACATTATCTTACATCAGAGCTCCAGGGAATTGTTTCCAGTGGCTCTGTTTCCTGGCTTCCTCGCTTACCAAGCAGGTTTTGCTGGTTGGGACCATACCACCAGCTCAGGCCACACATGGGATGGTGGTTTAATGTGGTAATAGGAGCGGAGTGCCCCCTGCCATCCTGATATTAAATGTCCTTTCATTATTAACATTATTTCAGCTGCTGAAGTGATGTTAATCGGAACCATTATGCCTGCATCTCAGAAAGCTAACACTCATGTTAGCTTTGGGTTTGGGGTTTATGGGGACAGCTTTTCAAGCACCAGCCATAAATAGCCCAACAGATGATCTGGAGGTGTGCTCAGTGCCCACTCTCAGACCCGTCATATTAGGAGGGCAGACATCGCTTTCCTAGCTTTGAAATACCTTATGTTGAGATCTTTTGGATTCACAAATCACAGATACAATCTTGTATTTTAGAGGGAGACAAAGGTGTGGGAGTTCCTGTGGGTGGAGGGTTAGGGGAAAGACACGGAAATGAAGCAAACACGTGTGTGTAAGTTATACACCACCTGGCTTCTCTGCCAGCATGCCACCTGCCTATCAGCCAGACCCAGACAGGTTGCCATTACCATGGATCCAGGGGGCCCAACAGCTGTTCTTCTTATGCCAAGAATAGCAACTTTAAGAGGAGAGTGCCAAGGAAACAGGAGACTTGAGAGAGAGAGAGAGAGAGAGAGAGAGAGAGAGAGAGAGAGAGAGTGTGAGCGTGTGTGTAAGAGAGAGAAGCAGAGAGAACAGAATGCACAAATATCCATAGCAAATAAACCCAGAAGAGTGGGTGATGGCAGTAGTACTACAGGTGTAAAAGCACATGAACCCTTTCTAATAAACTGGCCTATTAAAATAAAAGGTCAGGTGCTTGTCTAGGCTGAAGGAGGATGTTCCTCCAAGACACCGAGCAGCAAATCATAAGGATGGAGAACAGGGCCCGAAGGCGCTCTTGTTTGTCTCCCTGTGGTGATCCTTTGAGAGGTACTGCTTAGAGACTAGAGATGCAGCACTCTGGTGGTTTCCCTGGTTTCAGGCTTCCAGGGTGCTCAGCACCACAGCAACATGCCTCCTGCCCAGCCATTAGGAAAGGAAAGCTAATTAACAGAGACTGGATTTGTTCCACTCTTAGCAAAGGGCATAGCATTATTTTGAATGAGCAAGGTTTTCTGAATATTAAACCCCCACATCCTTACAAAGTTGATCAGAACTTTGTATAATTTATTCCCTTCAACAAGCCTATGAGATTGGGATTATTTGCCCTGTTGAGAAAACTAAAGACTCAGAGAGAGTGATGAACTTGCCTAGAGTCACCCATCTTCTGAGTGCCAGAACTAAAGGTCCAACTCTGTCCTTCAGATGATAAAGCCTTTATTCACTCCACTAAGCTCTGGTTCATCATCTACCCACCATTTTATTCTGGAGGCTAGATCTTCCAACATTCGGAAACACTGAAGTTTTACTTCTGCTCATCTTAAGGTTCAGGAATGACTTGGTATAAATTCTTTCCCATTTCTGTTTCTTAGATTCCTAATTTTAGAGCCCCGCATTTAAGGAAAACTTTACAGCTTGACATCATATCATGAGCATGCATTCCAGTGACCAGGAGAGGTATTTGAAAATTAGCAGGCTTATGGTATGATGCCCCATCAATTTTTTAACGGACTCTCCATAAAACTAACATGATCTTGCTAACTTGTTTTTAATGCCAATAATAGAATGCATCCCTGAAAATTCTTTTCTCCTTTTGGCATGATTTTGCATTTGACATTTTATCCAAGAATCACAGGATAGAAACGAACTGTGAAATCTATTATCTCCAAAGTTTCACTTTGGGATTCCTCCAGTCTAACAACACTAAGTAGTAAGACCTGCTTCACAAGAGTGAAAGTGTGAAAAGATTACAATACAATGTACTAAATGAAAATCCCAGAGGAATTCAGTCTTAGAAGTCAAGAAAACAGTAGAATAGGGAAGATGGAGAAAGGATTGCTAAGCCCCCTCCTCCAGATTCATCTCAATTTTTTGGTTTCCTTGCCTCTCAATGGGTGTGTTTCTGATATTCTGACAAAGAGTTTTTATTTTATTTTTGCAAAAAGTTATTTTCACACAAATAATAATAGAATGGTAATGCCCCAAAGCCCTAAATCTAAAATTTTCTCCCAGCTTTGGTTTTAAGTGGGACATCAGAGAGGGTGATGAACTTGCCTAGAGTCACCCATCTTCTGAGTGCCAGAACTAAAGGTCCAACTCTGTCCTTCGGATGACAGAGCTTTTATTCACTCCACTAAGCTCTGGTTCATAATCTACTATAAATACTAATATAAAATACACAAATCTATTTTTCAATTAGGTAGTCATGCTCATATGCAATACTCCTAATCCATGGTAAGCTTCTTCAAGCCTTCATTAGTATAACACCAGCTGCTATAACAAAACAAAATAATGTGCTCACATGTCCAGTGGTGCAGCACAAGAGGAGTGTCTCATTCACCTATGTAAGAGCTCAGGTATTATGGTCAGCAGTCAACTTCACCCCCTAAAGGAATTTGGAAGACCCAAGTTCCCACAGCCTCGTGCTCAGCTGTTCTCTGGGACCCTATTTTTTCTGTCAGAAGAGATAGGGAGTGGAATACTGGCATCTGAACTGCTCCAGCCTGACAGGGACATGCTTTATTTCCACTACAATCCATGCACCATCTCTAACCACATGGCACCACCTCTTCGCAATGAGGACTGGAAGTGTAATTCCTGTAGACAACCATTTCCCCAAGGCTTTGTTCTGCCATGCAAGAGGAAGGACAAATTCCAATGCACAGTTGACTGTCTCAGATGAGAAGAGAAGAGCCCATGCCTTCTACAACTGTGCTGCTCAGAGAAGTTTTTATCACACCAGACTTCCTTGGGTGCTTTTATCCCGATTCCTCTGATGGCAATATCTGGGCACATGACTTCTTTAGGCAGGCCTGTTGTGCCTCCAGGGGCCACCCAAGGAACCAGATATGTCCCCTAGTGCCATTACTATCACACTGAATTATCTGATTTCCTTCTTTCACTTCTATTTTTCCCAGTTAGACTCTAGTTCCATGAAGATAGTGAATCTGCCTGTCTTTTGTTCATCACCATATTCCTAGTGCCTAATACTGTCTTGCTGTATTATGGGGACTCAACAAATACTTGAGAAGGAAGAGAGGTTAGGAGAAGGAAACAATAGAAGGAGAGAAGTTTGCTCTTAGAGGGATCTCAATCCTGCTGCCTATAATTTGCAACCATATGGAATTTCAAGAGTAGCCAAGAAATGAGCTGGTCATATTTTAGGGCCTAAGATCCATTCCCCTTTGGAATGATAATGTCTCACCCACACACACAAACCCTCCTGACAACTTCTGATAACAATTGAAAGAGACAAAATTAAAAAAAAAATCTTTTTCTTCTAAATGCCTCTAAATGCAAAGGAATACTATTCAACATTAAAATCAATAATTATTAATACATGCTATAATGGGGATGAATCTCAAAATAATTATAATAGCATATACTATAATTATATAACATATCCTATGACTTATTCTATATGAAATTCTAGGAAGTACAAACTATAGTGACAGGAAGTAGAATGGCAGATTTGTGGGCACAGGGGTGGGATGGGGTAGGGAGCAGTGGATGGATAGTATTACAATGAGTATAAGGAAAACTGGGAGTGATAGATATGTTCATTTTCTTGATGTGGTCATAATTGCCTGGGTTTATATTGATGCCAAAACTTCTCAAATTGTGCATTTCAGAATATGTGAGATTTGCTGTGTGCCAATTATACATCAATAAATCTGTTCAGATAAAATTTTTAAAAGTGTGACGTATCTTTAAAGACACATTTAACACCATGGTAGCCATATAGCACCATGGTAGAGTAGACAAACATGCATTTATGGCACCTTTTGGAGAAACGGCATAATTGTGTTGATCCCCAAAGAGTGTGATGTGCTTTCGGTCTTGGATTGAGCTATGGGGCCAATCATCTAAGAATGTGGGCCACTTAGATCTTTGCCCACACTGCACATACTTCTACAAGCTCTCATGTTTTCAAATCTGCTTTTTCCCAGGTTCTGCAGCCAAACGCATCACTGACCGCCCAACCCAGGCACTCAGCCACCCCCCACCGCTACCATGGCTGAAGACGCGGACATGCGCAATGAGCTGGAGGAGATGCAGCGGAGGGCTGACCAGTTGGCTGATGAGGTGAGAAACAGAGACCTGGGAGGATGAGCAAAGGAAGGGGAATTCCGGTTCTGGGAAAAACTTTCCTCTAATTTCTAACTTTTAAAAAATAATGACATACCCAAGGCTTTTGCAGACTAGACTGGGTTTATTATAAAACTTATGTACTCATTGATGTCTAGATCCTAATTCTCAATTTCTAGAAATATTAAGAAGTCAAAGTCCTCTAAGAAAAGTGTTGCCTATGGGTGTCTTGCAAGCACTGGTGTGCTGGACCTAGCTCAATTCTGAGAGCTGGTTGTTAGGAACTTTTCCTGCTGATTGCTCAACACAAAGGTATTATATTGAATCATATAATCTAATAATTAGAAAGATGATGTTAAAATTAAAGGTAATAAATACTCAAAACTCATCACTTCCTAATTATTTTACCACATTTTACTGTTATCCATGCTCTTGAGTTATTGACATCTATTGTATCGTGGGATGGGATACCATGTGTTACTACAAATCCCCCCACCTCTGTGTTCAGTAACATCACATTGTAGTTAGAAATAAGACAGGGCAAGAATAATTACACCACAAAATCTGCA
This sequence comes from Marmota monax, assembly GCF_021218885.2. NCBI lineage: Eukaryota > Metazoa > Chordata > Mammalia > Rodentia > Sciuridae > Marmota > Marmota monax. The sequence continues at coordinate 3,539,431 of NW_026695222.1, read as the reverse complement.
AACATTAAAAATCACACTTGTTTATTGTTTTGTTAATTACCTAGAATTAAGACAATAGAGAAAATGTTAATAATTCAGATGAAACTTAAAAGTGTGTTTATTAAAAAATGAGGAAAATCATTCAGTATTTGAAAACTATGATTCTCTTCAGCAAAGACATTACTTTCTTTATTGACCAATGAGCCAAGTTCCAATATATGTTCTCGTTTCATTTTCCTCTTACATCCACCAACATTCATATCAGGACCACACTAGTTCATGGCATCTTTAGCTATGGTTACAAGAGTTCCAAAACCAACAAAGTTTTCAGAGGGGATCAATTTGTCTATATGAAATTTATAATATGGCCAAATTATATTGTTATATTGTGTGCACATATGAATATATAACATTGAATCACACCATTATGTAAAACTACAATGCACCAACAAAACTATGCAAAAATAGAAATTTACAATAGTGTTGCATATTTCCTTGTTTGCAAATTCTGTGCTACTCATCCTTTATGTTAGCAAAATAATAAATTTTAATACATGCATACATATTTATATATTTTGTCCAGAGAGGTACTACTTCAAAGAGCAACCTACTTAAGTCTTTTCTAAGAAAGTTAACATCCTTCAAGTTCCTGCAGAATCTTGTCCAAAATAAGTTTGTCATGTGAAAGCATAGCTTTGAGAAATCACACTGGTTCTTGGATTTTAGTATTGTTGAGGAACTAGGAAAAAAGTGACAGTACTGTGCCTGAGGGACAAGCACTGAGCTCAGACTTTCCATTGAATTTTTTCTTATCTAAGAATGAAGATAATTATTATAGCTGTCTCCTATAGGCTACTTATTTCAAACATGTTTGATTTTTTTTTCCACCCTAAGGCGACAGTTTAATTTGTATTGATAACAACTTCCAATTGTGTTTCTAGGAGCTTTCTAAGAAACTTGATGCTATATTCATCTCAATTCATGAAAAATTATGTTTGTGTTTAAAATTCAATATTTTTAGCCGAGGGAGGCCAGATTAGTCCTCTGAGTATTTGAGATAATTTTTCATGCATCCTGAGCATGCAAAATTATCTCTTCCAGATTACTTTGTCTTTGATATCAAGATCGGCTTCATATGGCTTTGATTTTATGAAGATTAAGCTTTCATGTAATTGCTTTAGGGAATCCGATCATGTAGAAAACCCGATAGGAAAGAGATTGAAAATGGAAAGACATTTTTTGTATTTCGGTTGCAAATATAAAATAATATGTGACAGGGACCCTTTTGTATTTCTCTAGTGAAGAAAGTATTTCTGGCTTTTCAAGATCTCTGGTTCCTGCACTTATAGTATTTTTTTTTTTTTTATCATAGTCGCTGGAAAGCACCCGTCGTATGCTGCAACTGGTCGAAGAGGTAAGGAGTGACTATATCTTAAAATAAAGAAACTAATCCCTTAGGTAGACATGTTCTTTTCCTAGCCCCTACTACATTCCCTTGGCCACGATCTTATTAATTTCAGGGTTAATAGAGCCTACCAGAAAGTCACAAAATGAAAGAGATGCCATATTCAACTTGCCAAATAGCCGTCTAGGTGAATTCACCCTGCCTCCCACCCCAGCCCACCTTTATAGTTTGGGATACAGAAAAGTATAGTATTTCTAAGCCAGTGCTCCCAAGAAATCAGAAAAGATTGAAGTCGCATTAAGCAGAGCAAATTTTACTATATAAAGGAATGATCTACATAAAAATCTTCATTTGTAACAATTTTGATGCCTGTATATTACAACTAATCTTGAAATTCTGTTCTGACTTCAGCAATATTTATGACTTTTAAACTAGGTAACTATATAAGTATATCATTTTCAGAAACTGCTATATTTAGAGTCAGGCACTAACAATCTATGAAAAATAGGAAAAATCTTAAACAAAGAGAAAATCAAGGCCAATAATATAAATATAAAAGCTCTTTTATATTCCTGACTCTGGATTGCACATCCATTTGCAAGGCATGGTTAATGAATCCCAAACTATTTTTAAATGGGTAAAATAGGGCAGATAGCAATAATGGAATCAAAAGGGCATTTGCAATAAACCTCACTCATTCCAATTTGGTAGAGCAGCAGTCAACCAGGAAGAATAAATGGATTAATTGAACTTGCCCATTGGGAGAGATGAAGCGGGAAAAGAATGAGTCGGACTATATTTATCTTAACCTAATAAAACAAGCCTAATAGTTTTTATTCAGCGAGATGCTGTTTCAGCTGTGCTTTGAATGCAGCTGCTTATCAATGTATAAATTCATGTGTGATTATCGTTTTTAAAGATCTTGGGCTTTCTGTAGCAGAATGATTAAATGAGCCTACCCACCTCATGCTACTGTCAATTGCATATGCAATGACATGAAAGGAAAAACGATAAATTTTACAAAGGCTAAAAGGAAAGGCCACTCATGCTACAGTGTTGACGTCCTTCCTTATTTCTGCAGCTTCAGCTTCTCACCTAGGAAAGAAACATGGCTAGATGTGAATTGCCACAGAAGGAATGGGGAGAAGGTGGCAATAATGAGCTCCCTAAAATTAAAAAAAAAATCTGGTATTTCAGAAATAAGTCTTTGAGCCTGCTACGTAGCACAAATTGCCCCCTCCCAGCCCAGCAAGGGAAAGCAGCCTTCCATCTCTAAATGAGAAATGTTTATTTACTGTGTTCTGGGAACATTGTTCATGCAGAAACACTTGAGGAGCAAGAAGGAGACAGATATTCTAAATCTAAGAGTGCTGGCAAGTCTCTCAATGTGGCTTTATTCTCCCCCAGCTTCTCATGAGCAAAGAATGAAAGGAGGACACATTAATGAAATTTCTATATGGGCTCTGACATGAACCTGAAGAGTGCCCTGAAGTCCACTGATGTAATTATTTTATTGTATACTATTAAACTATCATTATAATATACTTTATGACCTGGGACCACATCCTCCAGTTTTATTTCTCATTTTTGTTTATGCATATGCGCAGGTAATGTACATTTCTAAATACCAGGACTGTCACCAATTTGCCTGCTTGTGCAATGTTGGAATCCTGCCCAGACTGTGGAGAGTGGTGGACCAAGTGCCACCAACTTGACTAACCCCTCACCCTTCAGAATCTTTGGGACATGAACACTTTCTTTCTCATGTCTTCTTAAATTGCAAACTGTGTCAGCCAGTCTCGAAAAATCAGTGTCTGCTCTAAATTATTCTAAGAAACAAAAAATTTTCCAAAGCTCTATTGATGGAAGTAGGCTTCTCAAATTATGTGTTTTTGTTTCTCCCAAAGTGTTTCTCGATCAAGCATGAAGTTGCATCTTAGAACAAGAAACAAAACAGATGGAAGCAATCTCCTACCTCTAATAAATAAGAGGAGGCTATTAGACTTTCCATCCTTAGGAAATTGTGAGCAAGACATTATTAGAATTGATTTTTTCTTACTTCCTCCTGGGTTATTTTATATTTATGGTCAAAACCCCCTCGTATCTAGGGCATTGGCTATTCAGATGATATTCTGCTTTTCAATCAAAAAGGAAATTCTCTTTAAAGAGAATCAGCATTAAATATTCATCAAGGACAGAAATCATTTGGAAAATCTGAGCTTTGAAATACCAGGATCTTGCCCATGATCCCAAAGTTCATCAGTGCTGTATAATTTGAATTGAACTGAATCCTTATTGAAATTCAGTCTCAAAGGTTACTAAAATTGTGAAGCCTCCCTAGGGCAAACAATTCCACTTTCAGTGGAATATACAACTTTGCACCATCCCTAATAGACTCCAGGGTATAACATCGTGGCTGGGTGGGGAGGCACTTTTTAATAGAAGCCATGAGCATTTCAAGGACAATATAAAGTTACCCAGAGATCCCTGGAGAAGTTCAGAAAAACTGAATACTGTAGACAGGCAAAAAGGTTAAAATCCTGTAGCACTTGCTTTCCAGCCTAGACTTGGGAACTTGCATTTGGTGGACACATTTCAATGAATATTTACTGAACGCCTCACTCTGCTGATAGGAGAGAAGATATATATTGATGTCTTTCAGGGAAACAGAGAGGCAAATAATTCTCCAAATGCAAGGTCGTACCTACCTAGAAAGCACAGAAGAGGGAATATTTGATTCTAGTAGGAGAATCATGAAGGTATTCTCAAGGAGAGACATTTGATTCTGGGCAAAAAAAAAAAAAAAAAAAAAAAAAGTTAATTCTGCTAATGCTAAGTGCAGGAAATGAAGGCTACACATTAATGCCTTGAGTTATGAAGACTAGGCCCAGGAAAAGCCACCCTGCTTTAGGGCAAGCAGATTGGAAAGCACTACACAGCTTTCATGGAGTAATTATTGAACCACTAGCCTGTCATGAATGTTTTAGCATCTTTTCTTTTTATTCCAACTGATCTTTCAGAACACTCTGGCCATGGGAAGGGAATAAACATTCTAAAAGCTGTGCTTGTGTTATGACAGACCCTGTGCTAGAAAACATTCAGGTTGGGCAGTTGTTTTCAGATATGTAGATGTGGGATCTTTTGGGACTCCAGAGACTTCCTTTAGTGTCTTAGCTTTTAGGTCAAATGTATTGGGCTTTGGGGATAGCATTTCAAAATGACAAAAGGAAAAATTGAAAATGTTCTATAAACATTGTCTTAGTTCATGTGTAAAAATAAATAAATAATATAAACAGCACAATAAAAATATAGAAATAATCTTTTTTAAAAAGAAAGAAATATAAAGAAGAAAATCCCTCCTATCTCCGACTTCTCCCATTTTTACATAGGCTATTTTCCAAGCAATCTTGGAAACCAAGACTTGAGCTAAGGTAAAAATAGAACCACCTCTTCTCACTCCTAGCTATTAAAACAAAGTATTCTTTCAGGAATAGGAGAAAGTAATATTCTGTCTTCCTGAAGTATTACCCTCATCCATGCCTCAACCTCTAAGTTTTTGGTTTTCCCCAAAGAACACCCAGTTATTTTGATTGAAGTTATCAGTAAAACAATGGAAACAAATGTAAATTCTAACATTTACTAAGAACCTACCACATGTCAGGTCCTGCCTGATCTTAAAGCCATCATCACTATCATAGCTGATCTAATTCCATCTTTGTAGCCACATTTTACTACTACTTCATCTCCATTTTACCATGAAGAAATGTGAGGGCCACAGGGTTAAATAATTTGCTCAAGATGCACAGTTATAAATGGCAGAGATGAAATTAAAACCCAGGACTACATGATTCCAGAGCAGTTAATTTACCTTCCACCAGCACCTCCTACTATATTTATTTATTTATTTTATTTGAGAGTTTAACGCTGGGGGGGGAAGAAGTATCTAAAAAAACGAAGCAACTTGTTCTTAATGGATTGAGATTCCACTCAAATTAAATCCTGCATTTTAATGTATTTCTTCCTGAAGTTAGCACAGCCTCCCATTGAGTTGAACTAACTTTTAGCCTTCTGTAGTTCATTTTATCTTCATAAAGACTGTGGGAAGTAAGGGAGCTTTTACTGTCCCATTTAACTGCTGGGGAAGCTGGGACACAGAACAGTTGGGTTGAAAGCCACAGGACTGCAAAGACAGGTCTAGAATTTAGAATTTCTGACTCCCAGATTGATTCCATTTCTGCATAGGGACCAGCTGAGATGGAGAAGCCATGTATTTGTCTTCCCCCTGCCTTTAGTGCCTGGGTAGAGTAGAGGTCAAATAAACAATTATGGAACAGAGGAACAAATGAGTAAATAAACAAAATAGTGAATGCGTTAAACACTAAATGAATGGAGGAGGCTAAGTGCAATGATGCACACCTCTAATCCAAGCTACTTGAGAGGCTGAGGCAGAGGATTGCTGGTTCAAGTTCAGCCTGAGCAACCGAGCAAGACATTGTCACCCTGTCTTGCTAAATAAATAAAAAAGGAAAAGGACTGGGGGTATAGCTCATTGGTCAAAAACCCCTGGGTTCAAACCCCAGTACCACAAACAAGTAAATAAGCAAATGGAGGAATGAGTAAGCAAGGAAGCGAATGAACCAGCCAACCATCCACACCATCTGACTGCATCTCACCCTGATCTTCAGTAGGGAAAAATACCTGACAGGTCGCATGACTCTTCTAGTCTCACAGCTGCTTCTGGCTGAGCTAAGAGCATACCCCAGCTTTCCTTACCTCAGATAAGTGCTCTCTGCTCCTGTACTGCCAGATCAGAGCAACTTCCAACACTCTCACATTTTTTAGTTTTATGAGTCATTCTAGTGCAGAAACACTTAGCACCAAATTGAACATATGTGAAATTATACTTGCAGGGATTCATATAAAATAAATGGGTCTAACAGACTATCAAAATGTATAAATAGATGAGAGTTGATCTGACCACTAACCTTTTTCCCACCAATGGTCACCAGTAGAATGGAGCAGAGTCCTCAGGCAAGCCTTGATTGTGTCCTCAAGGAGAAACTGTTCTCTGAGTTGCCTCTGTCCTCAACAGAACCTCCACTGTCACATCTATATGCCATCTGCTTTTTGTAATTTAGTCTCATAAGCAGTGGCTAAAATATGCTGAAAAAGGGCAAAGAAGTCATTACAATTCAGGCTGTTATAGACAGAAGTTCATTTATAACACATTTAAGGAAAAGACTGAAATGTCTTTCATGTTCTGGAATCTTGCTGCTCAGTATGTGTCCGTGCACCATCAGCATGCATCAGAGAGCTTGTTAGAAATGCAGAATGTCAGGCTCTATCCCAGTGCTACTGAATCTGAATCTGAATTTTAACAAGACTATTCATGTACAGGTAATCCATGTGCACATTCAAATTTGAGAAGTAGTGATCTAGAAACTTCTGATGGTGGAAGGTAATGATGATATATTTAGTTGGCCTAGATATTCTTCTATAGATGCATTTTTTAAATGCATTTATCTTAAAAAGACTTCATGTCATGCTAACTATACACCAAGCTCCATTCTAGCACATTCCACTTATTCATTTATTGAATTCACGTAAGAAACTCAATGAGGTATAAACTCATTATTGCTGTGTCACAAATGAGAGAACTGAGGCACCTTGTAGTTAGGACACTCTTCCAAAGTCCTGCAGCTAGGAAATGAAATCACCAGGATTCCAGCCCTGAATCTGCTCTAGAATCTGTGCTCTCAGTGACTCTCCTGATGTCACCCTGGGCCATCATTCTCTCTACCACACTCTGACTTGGCCACGAAAGCCTGTCAAAATGTGCTCAAAAACAACATAGGTTTTTGTGACCTAGGGCGTTAACTGCATGATTACTCTAAAATGATGAGTTTATAATGGCTCACAGTGATTATTTCCAGTGTTTTGTTTGACTTTTGAGAAGCACGACTGGAATTTAATTGTCAGCCCCCACTAACATCTCCCTTTCTTTCTTAGTTCTTAAGTAAGTCAATTTATTCTGTGGGTTTCCATGAGCTTTCCTTGAAAAACTAATTAATCTAAACTGTAGGCAATGCCATTTTATATTCATTAAAAGTCACCCTGTGAAATGGAAAGTCTTTATTTAACTGGATAGAATTCCTAGAACCTGTGATCCCTAAGTATGAGCAATACATGTATCTTTGTTCCTTCTCCCTTGCTCCCTAACTCCCACTCCCCCTGTCCCAATAATGCAGGTGGTGTTGGTTTATTTGGATAATAAGGAATGAGAGGAGAAGTGACTTTTAAAGACTTCTTCTTAACAAAGGAACTGCAGTAAGCTTGGACAGGAGATTTTTGTTGTTGTTTTTTTTTTTTTCCCACACAATATCATTGTATAGACTTTTAGATTTTTAGAATAAAAAGCCCTTATTTCTGATTTTGTTCCCTCTTCTAAATCTTATAGAACTTCTCTCCAGAGAAAGAAAATAGGCAAATTAGTTTCTTTCTGGCTGTGTTTCTCAACTTCTGTGAGGCCATGCTCTCCTCTAATAAACCTATACATCTCACCCTCAAGATGCTTATGCACCTTCCCCATGGCCAGAAGAGAAAATTCAGTCTAGAGGATTTTGAAAGATTTGCTTTCTGTGGTTGGCGTTATGAAAATCCTAGGTGTTTTTATTTTTAAGGCATAAAATTACATTATAATTTTAAGTGTGTGTATGCCAATACACACTTCATGTTTTGGAAGCTCCCTCCCAGGCTCTACTTGTGGTGATTTTACCTCACCCCTTCCTTCGGCCCCTAAGATCACTGATAGAGTGAGTCCACAGGGTACTCATTCCTATGAGTCCCTCCCCAACCCCTAATGTTCTCACCATATTTCCTCCCTTTTTTCTTTGGTCCTTCTTCATTTCCCATTTCTAGGGCTAATTGTCCCCTTACTGATGTCTCTTTCTCTCTTTTCTCCCTCTAACTCCTTTTCAACTTTGCTACCATTATTGGAATGTAGAGTAAAGATGCTGGTATCAGGACTTTGGTTATGTTGGATGAACAAGGAGGTAAGTTCAGATTTCTTCAGTAAGAAATTTAAATAAAGTGGTTTTTTTTTAAATTCTTTGTGCATCCACAGGAGGCCATTTGAGCATGTGTTACACACATATGTGAGTTTGAGGGTTCTAGAATTTTCATCTTGCTGATTTTTCTTCTCTGTTGAAAAGACTGATAAACATGTAGAAATGCTGACATCTTTCTCATGACTGAATGAATGATACTATTTGTTATATCTCTTGGAGTAACAGAATCCTGATGGGAAAGCCATGTGTTTGTATTTTTTAAAGAATAGGATTTTAAACAGTGTATGATTTTTTTTTATTCTCCTTACCCCCAAACTTTTGTACAAATTTGGGTCCCTTCACACCTTGATAGGATGAGAATGTTATAAATCACATTGTCCACTTCTTTTAGCCATCCTAATTTATTATCTGGCAGTTTTGATTTTCAGGTCACTATGGAGATTCCTTAAATAACTAGAAGGTATTTTTAACAGGATATAAGCAAAGGGAAATGATCTGGAAAATAGAAAATTAAATCAATTGAAATATTTGGCCTGTTTTCTTATCATTATTTAAGTACATTCTATTTTATTTTATCTTAAAAGTTTAACCTTTATGCTATAGACTTATTTCAAAATATGGAAAATCTTATCTTGCATATATGTGTGTGTGTATATGTATCACTCTTTTATTTTTTTCCTCCAAAGACCATTAAATACTAAATAGAAACAAAAACTAAATAATTACTGTAAGGAACCAAATCTCACTTTAAGAAAACTAGAGTTGCACATTTGAAAACATTACTTCTACACAATGATTTGTCATCACCACATCAAGTTCACACTCATACCTCAGCAATAGCAGATCTATTAACAGCCAAAGGCATTGGTTCCTAGCCATACAATGGCTGACATTTCATGTCTGTGGTAAGAGGAGCAAAATGTTCCATCACCTTGTACTGTTTAAAACAAAACAACAACACAAATATTTCCTAGTTATTTAGTGATTTTTTTTAAAGATCACTACACTTTAGAATTTGCTAAAAGGATAAAAAGTAGTGTTGTAAATAAAATGGAAAGAATACAACAACAATGAACCAAACTGTGATTATTTTAAACAAACAATACACTATCTGAGGAAATTTGGTTAGGGTGCAATCATTTTTACATGTACATGGAAGTCATATTGTACACATATTGGAGAACAGAGATTAGAGGCTCTTCTCTTTGAACTTTTGGCCTGTTTTAAAACTCATGATGGAAATGCTAAAAGCAGTGAAAATCAGGAAGCTGGCATTTTAGTATGGCATCTCCATATTCTATAGTGGCACCTAAAATGGTAAGGCCATAATATTTGTGGTCTTGTTTGGTGGCAAATATCAATATTAAAACTTATTCACAGCAGAGGTCCCAATAAACTCCAAGCATAAATTTCAAATTTGGACAATTGCCCTATAGGTATCAGGCCTAAAAATGTTTTCCCAAAATATAGAAAGCCCTTACAGAACTTTAAAGAAAAGAGCAATCAAAAGAAAAAAAAAATAGACATAAGATAGGAATCATCAGTTTACAAATAGACATACGAAACTGGGTCTCAACCGTCAATGGTAGTGAGATACTATCCTTTATCTAGTAGACTGACTTAAATTTTGAAAATTGATGTTAACCAATGTGATGAATATGCTGGGAAAACAAAAACGCTTATTCTATAGATGGATGCTGTAGAAGGTTATAAATTTCTTGAAGAGTAATTTATGATACCTTAAAATTTAAAATGTCTTGATTTTGATCAAGACATTCTACTTCTAGAATTTGACAGTGGAGACACGCATTTACAGTTACTCAAAGAAAAATGTACATGGCTTACTTGTAGGCATGTAAGGCTAGAAACAACCTATCTGAAAGCAGGGAGATGAACTAAACTAATTATGGTATGGCCATGAAATAAATGTTGTGCAATCAATACCATAAATAAAGTAAATCTTTACTGACATCTGGGAAGTTGGGGTGGAGACAGGAAGATAAGTTATTTAGAGTCCTCTAAGAAGCAAATGCTAAGGAACAATACAAAGTATAAGAGATTTGGGGGGGACATGTCTGTGATGGGTCAAAGGGAAAGGGAGCAGAGATAGGTAAGTGGAACGTTTAGACTTTTAAGGATTTTATGGATCCAATACCTATATCAGCAGAAGGAAGGAGAATTGGGTAGGGAGAGCCTCAAATTGTAATACTGCTTGGAAAAAGTCTCAGCCAGGCTGATGGGAAGTCCACGAACAGAAATCACCCATTGGAACAGCCCTATTTTTGGTCATATATGTTTCAGATCTGGTAGTCCCAATTGTACTCAGTCACTGGCTTGAAGCATCCCAGGGAGCACATGACCTCAACATAAATGCTGTAGCAGTTCCCAAGTGCACAGCTAACTCTACTTCTCACAGGAGAGTCTTCTAAAAGGAGCCTTGAGGGCACATCCCCATGGCTGTCATAAAATCACTTTTGTTGTTACATTATTTTGCATTAAACCTTTTCAAAAATATATATATCAAACAATTACAAGAGAAATACTTCTGTAAAACCAATTGAACATCAACCCCAATGCTTTCCGTCCAATTTTAAAAATATAAATTGTCCAAATGCATATGCCAATAACAGGGTCTAGTGGAGTTCTATTTTGAAGGCACTACAATAACAGTGCCAGTCTACAGAGCTCCCCAGATAGATTTTCTATAATTATAAGACTTGTTGGCTTGATCTGTGCAACAGTGTCCCAGCTTTGAAACTCAGAAGGCAGTAAATCGTTGATTTTTTAATAAAGGAAAATTTAAACAGCAGGTGCCCATATAGAAGAGTGGTACCTTATTTCCAAAGCAAAATTGAAACAAATACACTTGAATAATTAGCAATTCCACCTTGTTGGCTCTTTCAATTAGTAATTCAGAATGTGAAGGGATGGAAAAAGGAGACTTACAGCAGAGGGAAAGTTGGCAAAAGATTCAGGATAATGCCTTTTCCCCTTAACTATATACACTAACATAAAGATGCGGAAAATACTATAAATGAACTTGGAGTATTAAGCACAGATGATTCCCAGATGCATTTGCATACTTTATCTGAGAAGCGAAGCAGAATAGAATATTTGTTTGACAGGTTTCTTCATGAGATAGTGAGTGTTCTCAGCTAAAACATTTCATTTGTGACCATTCCTGAGTAAATGCCGAATTCTTCTGTTCACTGTATTTCCTAGGATAAGCCTGAGTTTTGCCAGATGTGTAGTGAATAAACCGATTCTGATGAGAAACCTGCAACTGTAAGACCACCAAAAATGGATGATCTGTGCCTAGTGTTAAGTGGGACACATTCCATTTATACTATCATAGGAACTTAGGGCCTTTTAATATGACAACTAAGCACAACTGTGTTCACTACGGTCATAAATGCATTTTAATTCTGCATGTGCTATGTTTAGTTGTTTTAAATCAGTAACTGCTTTGCAATTTCTCTTCAGTTATGCTCTACTAATTCTGTCCATGCCTGAACACCAAAAATGTTGACTTTTTCTACCTTGCAGCTGCTCAGGAGCCTCAAGAAACAGTCATCCTTCTAAAGAAACATTATACACCCACTGTCAGGTCAGGCCAGACCATTGCAGGTTATCTAGCTGAACAGTTAAATTACTTATAGGGTTTTTGTTTTTTACCCAGGTATCAGGACACACCAAGGAGCACTGAGCATGACAGACATCACAAGAAATATACCAAGCCCTGGAACTATTCTTTCCCTACAAAACTTGTGTCCAAGGGAAACCCCCTAAAACAACCATGGCACTAACATAAGATGATCTAACCTTTCACCTCTGTTTCTATTGTTGGTTTTTGCTGGATTATATGTTTGTTCTGATAGCTATTATAGTTCTTTGAGAACAATCCTGGGATGAACTCCAAACTAATAATGAAATTTCTGACCACCACTTCCTGGCAGAGGGAAGAAAAAGTAGAACCCCATCCAGAGACACAGCCAACAATCTTAAAAGGTTCATGGCACTACAAAGCAGAATTTGAGAAAAAATATCCTTCTTGCTGATGTTTACTCACCAAGTATCAGTTAGGAATGACTAAGGCTGCGCTAGCCAATATAGTAGCCTTTCATTGCATGTGGCTCTTTAACTTTATTTACATGAATTTTTCTGTTTTAATCAATGTGAACAAAAATGAAAAGCACATAGGCAGCATCTTGAAATTGGACGTATTCATGAAGGCTTGCACACTAGCAAAGCATCAATGTCTTGCTATTTTATTGTGTCTTGTTTTGTGTTAAAAAACAGAATGAGAATCCTAAGAGCCCTGTGTTGTTTTACTAAGATGAGCTCAGTAGAAAGGATGTGTAAACTTAGAACCCAGAGTATCCTACCATTGGTGGATCTATCACAAATCACCATTCAAATATCGAAGCAAAAGAAAGTTCAAGCTTTTATGCCAACATAGAATGTTGTGTCTTGAAAGCCCTCTTTTAACCTAAAAGGTTGTTCTCCCAGTCTCTAAGAATCAACATAAAATTGACAGAAAGCAAGCTTAGAGAGCTAAGATGAAATCAACCCTGGATGGTTCATTATATCTATTATCAGAGAGGCTGTTGTCACCCCAGAATGACATAATGGCATTGGTTGTTTTCATCTCCACTCCCTGAGAAATGTCTTCACAGAAATCATCCAAGTGCTATGAAGCCCCAATATATCAAATGTACCCAGAAATACAACTCATTGGACTCTAAAAATTAATATTATTATTAGAATACCTGTGACAAACAGTTTATGCTATTTTTTAAATTAAAGGTTTGACTTATAATTTGTATGTAAAGATGCATTTAACTAATATGGGCAGGTATAAAATATTTTTCTGAATCAACCCTTTTCTGAACAGTTTTCTCAATTAAATTCTGAAAAATTTTGTCAGAATTTCCTTTTTTGTAGTCAAACCTTTGCAAACCTTTCTTTTTGTAGTCAAACCTGGCAATTTATAGCAGAACCCAACTCTCTGAAATATGGATTTTGATTTGCTCATTCATTTGTACAAGTTCAGTTCAACATTTATGGACCAATTCACATATCTAGATGCTATTTCCTAATTTCTGCAGGCACAGCAGATGGCATTTTGGAAATCTTGTGGGAGAGTTGATATTTGGCCAAATAAACAAGTTAGTTGGCTTTCTCACTCAAGAGAAACTCCTCAAGAAGGACAAACCCCTAAATGTACATCCCTCTGCCATAACCTACACTGATTTCAGCTGTCACTGGTTGAGTCTAGCATGCTTTCCCTCAGTCTGCCATCGATCACACCCCAGCACACCTGGAAACCATTAGCAATTATTAGATTGTAATTCAGCATCCCTATTTCTATCAATAGGTATGATGATCCTCATCTGATGACATTGAGCTCTTTCACATTGAACCTTCCCCCACCACCACCAGTCCCCTCAATCAAATATTTAACTTGACCCAATCTAATCTATTGGGATGTTTTTGTTGTTGTTTTGTTTTTTGGAGGGATGAGGGATTGAACCCAGGGGTGTTTAGTCATTGAACCACATCTCGAACCCTTTTCACTTGTTTTTATTTTGAGGCAGGGTCTTGCTAAGTTGTATAGGGTCTCAATATGTTGCTGAGGCCTGTCTCCAACTTGCGATCCTCCTGTTTCAGCCTCCCGAGTTGCTGGGATTACAGGCATGTGCCACTGTGCCCAGCTCTATTGCATTCTTAGAAAGAAACTGGAGTGCAATCTTCAGAAAAGAAAAAAATCTCCTAGAATATCAAGAGTATAAAGTATATGAAGATATCAGCAAAAAGTTTTCCAGCTCTTCAGCACTGTAGTCTTATTTCCTCCAGATATCCAGTGCTAGATAAATGCTAAGATTTTGTTTTCGCCAGTCCTTTTGAAAAGCAAAGCAGAGTTAGTAGTCCTAATCAACAGAATTTTGTTCTTCAGCCCCACAAAACAGAACACAGTAAGCTTTTTACAAATTCATAGTTTGGGTCACTAGTGAATCCAAGTTAGGTTTTGAAATGACAATTGCCACTGTACAATTTAATGTGAAATTGTTTTTACATGATTATTCATGCCCTTAGGCTGGAAATGTACTTATCAGTTTTATTCTAAGCATGCCTGTATTCCTGGAGGCATCCAAATGCATGCATGCATGAAAATATAGATGAAAAGAAGAATGGGAATGTAATTAGGTTTTGTAATTAGACAACCAAGACATCTCATTTGCTGCTCTCTTTTAATGGCTTTAAAAGCTATTTTAAAAATCCCTTCATTGAACTTGTAGTTACCTCAATTTGGTGACACAACTTTTGAAAAATTAATCAACTTGATGTATGTAACCCTGGCAACCTAGAAATATGATTCATTTTTATGTCTATCAATCTATGTCTTAGATACACTAAGGTCAGCTTTGCTTGCAGCAATGGTACAGTAATCATCTACGTTCCAATCTGACTCCCTTCTTCAAGGAGATATTTATTCTCCCTGCTGTCTACCTGGGGTTGATTTTGGGGGGCCCCCAGTATAGACACTGGAAAGTCAGGAGCCAGAGAAATGAAATGAGTTTCAAAGCTTTCTTGGCAAGTGACTCATAGGATGAAAGACAAATTGAAATACCCCAATATTGATAATATTGCTGTGTTGATATTACTTTCTTTTACAGCTTCTATGAATTAAATATGGGGAAACCAAGAACAGACCATAGGCTACTTTTGGCTACACAGTCACTGCTTAGAGGAAGAAAAAAGATCCATATCCATTGCTAATTATTGCTATTGCTGCTGCTGTTTTTCCTGAAGAAGGGAAACATGGATTCTATTTTCTACCTTTATCTGGTTAAGGATATTTAAAAACAAAACAATACAGATATTTTAAGTTGAAGCAGATACTTCCTCTTGTAGCACTAAATAAGAATGGCTTAAATATAAACTAACACCCTGTTTTTCTTTCTTTGGAGTTTCACTGGTGTGTGAGTAAGTGAATATATTGTGCTTTCCCCCTGGACACTCAGAATCAAACAGGCCTTCTGACCCATCCCATCATGTCTGAACTACAAACTAGTTTGAGCATCATTTTTGTTCATTTCCTCCTGTCTGCCCGCTTAGGGCAGCGGCAGCCCTCTGCAATGCACCCTCTTGGACAATGCATTGTAATCTCTCTCTTTCAAATTCCTTTTTCACGTAGTCATTTCTCATATTCTGTTGGAAACCCAAGAAAAATTCATTCCACACTGTCATCCCTTTGTCCTAACCAGAACAACTCGATCGTGTCGAAGAAGGCATGAACCATATCAACCAAGACATGAAGGAGGCTGAGAAAAATTTAAAAGATTTAGGGAAATGCTGTGGCCTTTTCATATGTCCTTGTAACAAGTAGGTACTGGGTACCAGCTCTAATCTGTGGCGTCCAGTTTTCTTTCTTTCTTTTTCTTTCTTTTTTTTTTTCTTTTTTAATGTCAAAGTGAATGTCTGAAGTTTTGTCTTTTTTTTCTTTGTCCTTTTCCATCTGCTTCATTCTGTGGGGATAAAATACTTGTGTTTAATCAGAACAACTGGAACGCATTGAGGAAGGGATGGACCAAATCAATAAGGACATGAAAGAAGCAGAAAAGAATTTGACGGACCTAGGAAAATTCTGCGGGCTTTGTGTGTGTCCCTGTAACAAGTAGGTGCTGCCTGCCTGCCTGAAGCTTTGGTTTTCCAAGGCCCCATCTCCAAGCCTTGACAAGCTCATTCCTGCAGGCGCATAGGCAGGATGAGCATGTGGCATGCAGAACAGATCAATACCGTCTCCAATGCATTCATCTCATAGCATAGATGATATTAGTGGGAGTTACTGTTGATGCATTAAAAATCAGGCATACTACAGTGAAAGCTTCACTGTCAGCAACTTTTATTGATGAACGTTTCAACATTTTCCAGAAAGTGTACTTTGAGACGCAGGCACCCCATGACCTTTGTTTTCTCCAACCCCAAGAACCAAAATTGCGGATTTAGAATAGAGAATGGGTAAGTTTGGAAGATAAGAAACACATGTTTGATTTTTCAAAAGTAATAGAGGCAAGTAATTTGGCCCAAGGAAGCACTCTGCAAGTTAGATTATGTCAGAGATTTTTCCCTTTCCATTGCCCGCCTGTTACCAAATTTGGTCCTGAGATCCACCTTGTGTAGAGGCAGTGAGCAGTCCAGCGTGAAGTGCCCAATCCTTGCCCAGATTGGGACCATCCCTCTCAAATTCTTCCCCTTGGAAGAGCAACCCGTACACTGGCTGAAATGTTGAAATGTGTAGATTTTGCATGCACAATATCACAAAATTTTCAACTGTTCTTAAGGTTCTGCAACGCTTTTTTGGAATGTAGCAGAAATGTGACATGTGGTTATAAGGTTTGCAACAGAAAGAACCTGAAACCAGGGTTCTGGAAGATAGTCTCATTTGACTAGCAGTGAAAGCAAAAAATGCATGAGTGGATTGTCCAACATGCATTTGGAAAATTAAACTCATTACCTGATCTCCCTCACCCCCTCCCTCTTTTCCTTTTAAAAGAAGCTTTTTCTCCTAAAAGCTCTCCTAGCCCTAGCTTTTAGAATAGAAATTGATGTCGTTTCTAGCAGATTATATGACTATTCACATCCTTTAAACTTTGAGGCTGATTTAAAATATCCCACTTCCTGTTTAGGAGGGGGAGGGGCTCAATTTACCAATAAATAAAAAGCATGTTTTTGAAAGAATCATCTACAGTGAAGTCTGATTAACTGGAATCTAACTAACTGGAATTCTCAACTATATACTTCCTCTTCCCTTTTATTTTTAGCAAAATAATAATAATAATAATATCCCAAATTAAAAATACCCTGAGACAATCTATGTAATTTGCAATGTCTCAAGTCTCCATTCTCTTATAGTCTTCATATTTAAAAAAAAAAAAGGAAGAATATGAAATGAAAGGCCATCAAACACAACAGTAACATTGGAAAAATTTGATTATGACCACTACTCAAAGATGCCCAGGCAGAAAATTGTCTCAGGGGTCTAACAAAATTGCCCTTGAAACAAAATTTCTTCTTCAGTCCATTGTTCATTAAGAAAGTCGTAAAATTTACCAAAATGACTCACTAGCAAGCATTCCAGTTAGTCAAGATTTGATTGTATATCCTTTCCAGTGGCAACTGGCCCCCACGAGAGATTTCCTTCCGTTTCGTGGTGAATTCCAACAGATTCATTTTCGCCCTTCATCAACTATGTGTGAAGAAAGGGTGGAGTCAGGTCTCCCTGGGATGGATTCTAAGGTTCCAATGAAACACCACCCCTACGATTCCACATAAAAGTGGTCGCTAATTCCTTAATGCACAAGAGACCCTAACTGAGCTTCAAAGCTTGACCGAAGTGTTCCCTATTGCGTGTAAATAATGCTTTAAAAACCATGTGTCACAATGCAGTGGCTGGTGGTGCCCTGGACTATTTGAGGGCTTTGCCCTGTCTCAGCATGTTTCGAAGGACTATGGTAGATGTACGGCAGTGATGTGAGTCTATGTGCAGAGTTGTGGGTGCAGTGGTTTGCCTTCTTCTGGAAACGCATATTTCCCCCTCCTTTGACTTTGCCAAAGATGGTGTACCAGATATTTTACATAGCAGAAAACATCAGAAAGTCCATAAAACTTCCTTTATTCCAAGGAAGGAGGAGATGGGGAGATGTGGGGATAAAGCCAGACTCTAAACTCTACAAAACTTACTTTGGGGATCTTGTCCCCTTGAGTGAGCCCATGGTCCCTTGGTGCGCTAATGTCTGACTGACTACTCAAAGGGCCACAATATTATACACTAAATTGCGGGGAGTTGCTGAAATTCCACTGGTGCATTTTCCCAATTGTCACCAGGGTTGCTTGGTCTGCAATCTGCAAGGATTAGAGCTAGTTTTAATAGCTGGCTCTGGTCCTCTAGTAAAAGGGGAAGAAAAAAAAGTTAAATTCTGCTGTTTTGTAACTTTAAAAAAAAATTATGAAAATGGGACCAAAGGATGTCTTTTGTTTCTGGACTAAAAACATATGGTTTCTACTATGCAAAGAACCTAAAAACATCTTTGATCGCCTTAAATTACAACACACCCACCAAAATGTGCTGCACATGTTTCTATTGGGCACAATAGGTATGCCTGGATTTTAAGTTTTTCTCCAAGGCAGCTCAGTGAAATACAGCCCATGGAGACCACACTGATTCCAAACCACTCTCCCTCCGTCACAACCCCAGGATAGTTGGAAGTAGGAGTTTGTAAGCATTCTCCGCCCTGCCCTTCAGCCCATCAAAGAAGCTACTGAACTGCGTTTCAAATCCTCACGAAGGCTATTACTGTCCTGCTAGTGCCTTTTTCGGGAATGGTCAACTTCGGGAGTAGTTTGGCTTAAATGAGAATGCTTCACTTTCCACTCATGCCTGTAGCTGGTGCATGAAGAAGAGATAAGATGGGTTTCCCTTTTTGGTGCTAGGTGGCTTGTTCTCTCTTCTATTTTCCTGCATTCATTTCACTATGCTTCTTTTACTTTTTGTCTCTGTGGACAAAGGTTTGTACATCAACTCTGGATGTATGGTGACTGTTTGGAAGTACCGATATATTATCTAATTCAAATCTCTCTAGAAACTCCTCAAAGACCATCACCCTTGGCCAACCACCAATCCTTTATGTCCTTCATGAAGCACTGGAAATGTTAGTTCCACATATGTGTTAG
This sequence comes from Marmota monax, assembly GCF_021218885.2. Taxonomy (NCBI): domain Eukaryota; kingdom Metazoa; phylum Chordata; class Mammalia; order Rodentia; family Sciuridae; genus Marmota; species Marmota monax. The sequence continues at coordinate 3,520,246 of NW_026695222.1, read as the reverse complement.
GGAAAACATATTAACAGGGATCTTTGCATGATGGTGTAAAAACTTGGTCAAGTATGTTTTTCTTGATGACACTGTGTTGCTGTGGTGTGATGTACACACCCTACTTGGCAGTCTTGTTTTGTGTATGTCTGCCAGTATGTTCTTTCTGTGTTTTGTGTCTCAAAATATAACCATGTCACTGAAATAAAACTGAATGTTCTCCAGCTACCTCAATCTTTATCTTAAATCCAATTAAACCACAAAACAAACCAAAGATTGCAGTCTTGACCATTGCAATCGACTCAATTGAAAATGAATGATGAGTAGTGGAGGCATGGTGGTGGCCAACTGTTTGGGTCCAGATTATGATATATCGGTATTCTCTAATGCCTCAACTTAAAACTCATTTGCTTGGTTCGGTTCTTCGCTTGAAGAGGTGATGATTGCCATGAGCTTGCTCCACCCTATGCCTTGTCACTCACCCTCTTTTTTGCATAGGCTTAAATCAAGTGATGCTTACAAAAAAGCCTGGGGCAATAATCAGGATGGAGTGGTGGCCAGCCAGCCTGCTCGTGTGGTGGATGAACGGGAGCAAATGGCCATCAGTGGTGGCTTCATCCGCAGGTGAGCTTCATGCATTCCACACTTCAGCCGTTACCTATTATTGAATAACTAATCACCCCAACACTGAGTGAATCTTGAAATAACAACCATTGTTTTACTCATGAGTCTATATGTTGGCCAGAAGTCTCTTCCACAAGCCTCTCTTGGGCTTACTCGTCCTGCTTCCTGCAACTAAGATGCAAGAGGATGATCCAAGAGGGTCTCACTCACTTGTGTGGTGGTTGGCTGCAGCTGTCAGTGGTATACTTCTGTCCTCCTCCACATGGTCTTCCAGAAGAATAATCAAGGTGTCTTTATGGTGATAGCAGCATACCAAGGTGGCAAGCTCTAATGAACAAGCACTTAGCAAGCCTTGACTTGTGTCATATTTGCCCAAGCTTCATTAGATAAAGCAAATCACATGACCACATCCATTATATCAGTGTGGCAGTTGATGGGCATCTCATCCCATGGGTTTAGTTGAACAAAGCTTATAGAGAGGTTTAGGCAGGATTAATAACAATAAATGGTGGAGCACTTATGGACTAGCAATAACAAGAAGCTATTACCATCTAAAGGGACAGGAAAGGGAGCTGGTATCAGAACCCAACAATAGTTATGACTGTGACAAGGGGCTACGGGTAGAGAAATGCAGACACAGCCAAATCTAGCAGGGAATGCAGAAAATAAACAAATGTCACAACACTTCACTCCTCTTGCCTTCCTTAATCTCCCAGGCCATTAGCCAAACCCATTGGAACCCAGAGGGTAAGAGAAGCTGGGTGATACAGTCATGGAGGTCAGTGTCTCAGAACATAGAGCAAGGAAAGTTAAAGCATAGATTTGGGGTGAACATAGAAAACAGTGAATGAGCTGCTTAATAACCATTTCTTTTGAGGAAAAAAATAAATGCCTCTTTTAAAAACCTCCAATTACACAGTTCAGCCAGTTCAGAATTCAGATAGCTCTTAGGATACCAGAAAACAGAATAATAACTAAATATTTCCTATGAAAAGAAAAAGCATGTTTCTTTTTATAGACTACAATACCAGGGCTCAGTCAGGGTTAGGGCAATTGTTTCCACAACTACCTATTCCCAGGCCATCATAACTGTTGTTGGTCACATAGTACCCCTGTGATTGAAATGATGGGTCACTGTCACTGACATATAAGGTCTTGATAATGCACCTGTAGGTTCACAGATGAGAATTCTCTTTCTACCTCTATCTTCTCCTAGGGAAACCAGACCAATGGGTTCTCAATGCAATGGCTACATAGTAGACTCAACTGGGGAGAGTTTTAAAAAATAAAGGAATGTCTATGTCCAGCCCACACCTGTTGATTCAGAATCTTGACAAACAACACAAGCATCTGTGGTTTTAAAGCTCCTCAGGTGATTCTAATATTCAACAAGAGTTGACAACCATTGAACTAGGATGTGTAGTACTTATTGGTGGTCATTTATTAAATTAAGCTTTTTCCCTATAAGAAAAATATCTAGGAATTTCTCCCTTAATATTTGAATTTTCTCTGGCCTGGACTACTTGAAAAATCATAATGGGTCAGACTACATTGGATGTTACCCAAGGGGGAGGGATTTTAATTTCTCTGAACATTTTTTATTCCTTTGGGAAAATCTAGAGTAGTGCTTACTGTATGCAATAAACACTTGTTATTTGAAATAAAGTATTTTCTTTGCCTTCACATTGGAATGTGGAAAAAATGGTAAGGTGCTTTGTAAGCCAACTCTTTCCTCTCCACATCTACCCCATTCAAACCCAAACCATATTTTATCACAGCTTTCTGCTCTGAAATCACCCATTCACAATACCCATAATAAAAACCCTTTGCATTAAAATTTGAGCAAATAAAAATCATCTTCAATAAAGAGTTCCCATTGCAGGATTAAAGGGCAGACTGTAATTATCCTTACTCTTCCCACTGATAATTGATTCCAAGTGGGAAAAGAGGTGAGATACTCACTAACTCAGCATAATAAGCATTTTCTTTTGTTCTCAATTTGAATCCTGGAGATTTGGGTTCAAAAAGAAAGCACAGTTTCTATTTAGCTCCACTTTCCTTCTCTGAACTAGAGTCTCTCTATCTAAAATGATTTTATCTTAAAGAATAAAATGTATAGAAATCATATATATGAAAGGAGAGATGATATGCTGGTGTAAGTCAGAAAAGTAGATAAATCTATTTAGTATACTTTCTTTAAAAATTCAAGGGTTCAACATGCAATTTTTGTATGTTTGGGTTTTTTGTTTTGTTTTTTAGCAATTCTGGGGATTGAAGCCAGAACCTCACTCATGCTAGCAAAAGACTCTACCACTGAGCTATATCCCCAGCTCTAAACACAATTTTAAAAATTATTGTTGAATGTACAAAGGCTAACCGTGTACTTGTATTGGATAGAGGTTTAAGATAGAGAACATGGAAGCTTTCGAGGTCCAGACTTTCCCTAAGCGTTGAGTCTAATATTCAAGGTTTTTCCCACCCTCGATCTTCTAAAACTTGCTCTGTGGCTCCTAGGGTAACAAATGATGCCCGTGAAAATGAAATGGATGAAAACCTGGAGCAGGTGAGCGGCATCATTGGAAACCTCCGTCACATGGCCCTGGACATGGGCAATGAGATCGATACGCAGAATCGCCAGATCGACAGGATCATGGAGAAGGTGAGCATGCTGCAGTCTACAAGTTGTTTCTGCTTGTCATTTCTGAAACAACCAACAGGAAGTGTGACGGGCACAATACCCTCACTCCCTGACATTGGATTCAAGCATATTAATTGCTGGAAATTGTGCTTTTAATTTTCTAAGACAGACAAACAAACAAAAATCCACAGGATTCAGCAACAGAACTTGAGTGAAGATTAGAATGTAGATTTGAGGGTGGAGTGCTACGGATCAAACCTAGGGCCTTGTGCATTCTAGGCAAGCACTCTAGGCAAGGATTGGGAAATATTTCAGAAAAAGTTGTATTTGCATTGAATCCTGAAGGATGGTTAGGAGTAGGCAAGTGGAGATGGTGAAGAACTAGAATCAGGAAATGGGGCAAAGAATAGCTTAGCCCAAAGGTAAGTATGAGCTTTTGTTTTGATAAATACCAAAGGTTTAATAATAATTTAAGAGGAGCTAGGTTTCATTTCCAACCTAACACTTCATAGCCCAAAATTTCAAAATAAGAGGAACTTACATGATGAAATTGAGTTCACTCCAGGATACCAGACTTGTCTCTAGGACCCCCTTAGCATTGACAGGAATCCTAGGGAAGACAGAAGAGAGTAGAATGGGAAGGGATGGGCTTGGGCACAAAAAAATCAGAAAAGAATACTGGGAAGTTTCTATAAAGACATTTAGGGTACCAAAAATCTGATATTCTATACCATACAATTCTGACATCATTTCTATTTCCTTGTAGTCAACCCCTTCCCCAATCAGTAAGGTGTTGAATATTGATTATTATCTCTTAAAGGTCCAAATACCAAATGGAGGAAGAAACATGTTATAATAATAATAATAGTAATTGTTTCACTAATCTTATGCATATATATATATTCTGTAAGATATTGAAGTAGTCTAAGATCCTGAATTTTTTTATAACAATTAATTCCTCTTCTGTGAGCAGAGGAGGATACTTTTGTGATCATTTGAGTCACAAGACTTACCTAGTAGTTTCTTGATACCCAAATAGCCTCCAGCAACTTGAAAAAGAAACAAATAGACATACAGAGATTGTGTTGCCCTATTGTCTTGTATGTGCCCCATATTGAGAATCTCTAGTTGCATAATATTTTGCCTAATCGATATAGAGCTACACAGAAGTCACAGTTGGTTGGCAAAATGCTGTGCTTTACTTTACTTTTGCAAGTTATGGCATGCACATTATCATTGTTAAGAAGCTTTTGATGTGATAAAGCTTTTAAAGCTGTGCAAGTCAATAGATTTTAGAAAAACATTGAGAGTTTCTACACGACCTGATCCAAGCCATTATGGCCCAGAAAAATGAACTTAGAAATAATTGCTGAACTGCTTTCCAACAAGAAAATGATTGAGAAAACAGGAAGCATTCATTTTCTAGTAATGGACCCAATTTACTCAGATGCAAGAAGATAATTCATCAAAGTCAATTAGGTTCCTAAAGGAGAGGTTTTACCAATGGTGAGGTCAAACTCTCATTGATAGAGTTGGTCTTGGAGCAAGAGAAAGCATTTCTTCCTGGAAAGGCAAGTGGCATCTTGATTCTGCCACTCTGCATTTCTACTTCTCATCTTTAGGGAGAACCTTTTATTCTAGGTCCAGTGTACTCCACAGAGACATATGTAGCCATAAAGTTTAGTCAAAAACGGGGAAAGTGGATGGGAAATAGCTGGTCCAGTGGGAATCATTCCTTAAGTGCTGAATCATTTAAAAATGGGGGAGGAGTCTAGCTGCTTTTGATTAGTTAGTTTATTCCAGTCAATACCGTAAATAGCACCAACCCCCTATTTTTTTTTCAAACTCAAAATCTGGGCATGATTGAGACAGAGCCCATTTCAACCCAGCATTGCCCCAAATGATCATGTTACTGAGCTGCACAATTACTAACAGACTGGTCTTCTCATGGAAATTCTCTCTCTCTCTCCCACTCTCTCCCCCCACCCCCCATCTTCTTTTTGACATCATTGTACATATAAGGAATTTCATGTCAATCCCCATTCAGCCTCTCCTTCCTTCTCTCTTCCATCCCCTTTTTCTCTCCTCTACTGTTCTTCCTTTCACTCCTTTATTTATTTATTTTGGATTGGTACTTTCTACATGTACACAAAGGAGATACTCCCTGTGGTACATCTATTCATGTATATAACATGATTTTGTGAGGCTCATTACATATTTTTTTCCTTTTCCCTTCCTTCCTCCCTGCCTCCCTCTCATTTGTCTACTTCTGCTCCGCTGATCTTCCCTAGGTATTTATAACATCTGATCCCCTCTGCAATCACCTTCTTTTCCTTATTTTGCTTTAGCTTCCACACGTGAAAGGAAACATTAGATTCTGACTCTTAATAACAGAAAACAGTGTGCAGAGGTCTCCTGCATCTCTGATATTTTATTAATATCACAAAGTGGGGGTCAGGAAAGTCTTGTGATGTTGCACACATCTTCTCTCTTAACTCTAGTGACCATGTTTACCACCTGTATTCATCATGGTCTATGATCTTCTGTCATCATTTGAATTGATAGTGACGTTTTGGGAGTCCAAAACAATGAGATTTTCAAAACATGTAAAATCCTTGTTTTCTGCTTAAGAGTACTTATATATATATATTCTTCTAAGGTCAAAAACATACAGTTCTTTCAGAAAAAAAATGGAGGCAAGTGTATATCAGATGTTTTGGGAAGGGTTGCTAAGGAAATAACAGTGATATTGAAATTGCAATTTAAAGTTGTCAGTGGTAGAAGTCACATTGAGAAGCATCGAAGCTGATTTTTTAGCAATCCTCAAATTCTTCCATTAGTGAGGAAAAGCAGCATTTAAAAACTAAGATGTTAGATCCCAACAGCATTCACCAGCTCTGTGACCTGGTTGCCACATCTAAAAGATAACAGTTCAGTCCAGGCATGGTGGGGCATACTCACAATCCCAGTGGCTCGGGAGGCTGAGGCAGGAGTATTTTGCAAGTTCAAAACCAGCCTCAGCAATTTAGCGAGGCCCTGAGCAATTTAGCGAGACCCTGGGTCTAAATAAAAACACAAAAGAGAGCTGGGGACGTGGCTCAGTGGTTAAGTGCTCCTGGGTTCAATCCCTGGTGGTGGTAGTAGTAGTAGTAATAATAATAATAATAATAATAATAATAATAATAATAATAAAGTTCATACTTATATTCAGAATGAGTAGCTATATGGAATGAGTAGCATCCAGTTTGAGAAGTTTGGGCCTAAAAGCTACCTGACATAGTCTGAAGTTGAGGAGATTCCCAGTGTTCAGATGTGGGCTGAGCAGCTCCTTAAACTACTTATTGGCTCTCTGGTGATCATTTCTGTTTTCTCATAAGGGCAAATCATGTAGCATATGTTGGGGATGTAAGCAAGTTTAGGATTCTCTAAATAGAAATGTGAAAACTCTGGAATGGGTTAGCCTCCATAAATAAAGTCCTCAAGCATATAAATAGAATGAACAGAGGCATTCTCCAAATACCAGGAAGACTTCTAAAAGGAGATTTAGGACATTTTTCTTCCTAAAAGACACATCCTTTTTTATATTTTATATAATAAAACCATGGTACCTTTTATGTTGGGTATTAGATGGGTAGGAATTAAATATTCTTCAGAAAGGATTTAGGTGGAAATCACAAATGCCCACTGAACAAAGGTCAATTCCAGCTCCTTGCACATCTTTGAGGATCTCCAAAGAGTAGCCTTATGCTCCATGCAAACATCCCCTGTGCCACTGTGTGAAGGCTCATCACTGCATTCTTATGCAAGAGGTTCTAGAATGTTTGACTTCAGAAATGTCATCTGTTTTTAAATGGATTATTTTTCTTGTTTGAGTTTGTCTCAGAGTTCAGCCTGGAAACAGTCAGCATAATTCAATCTTCAGGAACATTTCACATTGGTCTGAGCTAGTAAATTTCCTTTGCACTGAAGTATCATTATTTCTGATATTATATATAGCTGGAGAGGGAGGATTTAAGAATGAAATAAAATTGGAGGAATTTTCAATTTTCCAAATGAAGAATTATCTAGAAATAAGTTCAACTTTGCAAATTTCTATTTGAACTTTTTTTTTCCAATTGTGGGGCTTGAACCCAGAGATGCTCTACCATTAAGCTACATTCCCAACCCTTTTATTTTTAAATTTTGAGAGGGTCTTGCTAAGTTACTAAGGCTGGTCTCTGTCTTGTGATCCTCCTGTCTCAGTCCACCCCCCGTCCCCACAGTCGCTGGGATTATAGGTGCATACCACTGCACATAGTCTAACAAATTTCTATTTGAATATGGATGACCCTAATGCCCTAGAAATTCAAAATTCCAACTGAACATAGAAGACCCAACTCTGTAGAGGCTGAAATGTACCAAATTTGGTAGTAGGTGTAAACTCAGTAATCACTGAGTGATAATAATTAAGAACACAGTTCTGTTTCCCTGCCCTGCCTGGATGCTTCATGCTCCTCTTTCCAGAGTGGAATTACAGACAACACTACCCATCAGGACAGGATATGACAACTAAACAGAATTGTTGTCTCTGACTCTAATCCATCTTTCTCAGTGGTGATGAGAATGATCAATTTTCTGAGGTTTAAGGTGTATTCTGGTAGCATTCCGAGGTTTTATGCTTTCTTTTTGTAGCAAAATGTAATCTAAGCAGTGAAGATATCAACCCAAAGATTAAAGGGAGCAAAAAAAATTATAGTAAATATGCCCCCAATAAAGAAAAGCCTATCATGAAAATAAAAAGAACAGTAGAGCAGAGGCAGGGGATCTAGGGGAAGGGAGGAGGGATGAGTAAGGGGGGGCAAGAGTGGAATGAAATTGACCAACTTATGCTATCTATATAGCATCTGTATAACTATAATGCACCAATAAAAGCAATAAAGAAATAGAATAGGAATGAAAGTTCTCTTCTCCTCTCTCTCTCTCTCTCTCTCTCTCTCTCTCTCTCTCTATATATATATATATATATATATATATATATATATATATATATATATATATATATATATTCCTTTTGACATAATTCTACATACAAGGAATTTGGTGTCAATCCCCCATTCTGCCTCCCCTTCTTTCCCTCCTCCCTCCCCTTTTTCTCAAACTGTTCTGCCTGTCACTCCTTTATTTACTTATTTTGGATTGGTACTTCCTTTGGTACATCTATACATGTATATAACATGATTTTGTGAGGTTCATTCCATATTTTTTTCTCCTTTGTATATATGTAGAAAGTACCAAAGCATCTGATATACACTTGCCTCCTTTTTTTTTCTTTAAGGTCAAAAAACATATTTTGACCTTAGAAGAATATTTACATGTTTTGAAAGTCTCATTGTTTTGGACTCCCAAAACTTCACTATCAATTCAAATGATGACAGAATATCATAGATCATGATGAATAGAGGTGGGTAAACATGGTCACTGGAGTTAAGAGAGAAGATGCGTGCAACATCACAAGACTTTCCTGACCTCCACTTTGTGATATTAATAAAATATCAGAAATTGAAGGAAGACCAGTAGAGTAGAGGAAGGAGATGGGTGGGGGTAGACCAGTCAATTATATACTCACATTTGTGAGTCTTCAGAATAGAGTTTGAAAATGATCAAGTATCCCCAAAAGCCGTAGTTTATAGTAACTGCAAGATAAGATGCATTGAGCACTTGTGTTGCAAAACATTCTTTTTTCCATATTTTTATTGGTGCGTTAGAATTGTATGTAATGGTGGGGTTCATTGTCACATAATTGTACGAATTACAATACAATAATATAATTTGTTTTATTCCCCAGTGTTTCCTTCCCTCCCCTCTTCCCTGCCCTGGTCTCTTTCCTCTACTGATCTCCTGTTGATTATCATGAGATCCCCCCCCTACAAACACACACCTTATTTTCCTTTTTCCTCTCTAGCTTCCATATATAAGAAAAAACACATGACCCTTGACATTCTCAATTTGGCTTATTTTGCTTAACATAATGGTTTTCAGTTCCATTCATTTTCCTGCAAATTACATAATTTAATTCTTCTTTATGGCTGAGTAAATCTCCATTGTGTATATATACCACATTTTCTTTATCCGTTTATGCCCTGATGGACACCTAGGCTAGTCCCACAGGCAAAATGTTATTCTAAGCACATTACTTACATAGTAACAAATATAGATTTGATTCATCCTCTCTGCAAACCTAAGTAGTAGAGTGATATACATACAGTATGGATTCTGACTTCAGGCTACTTGCATTCTGGTTGTGGTGTCCCCCCACCCAAAGACTTTAGACAAATTGCCTAAATCCTGTCTGCCCAATTTTTTCACTTGGAAAAAGGAGCTAATAATCACACACACCTGATGGTTGATGTTATCAATGTTGAATAAATGGAACAAAGTAGATGCTCATGCTCTCTGGCTGTATTCTTTATTGTCCCCAGAGAGTAGACAAGAAAGCTGAGATTCCGAGATACAGTTTGTTCAAACTGACACAGCTAATAAGTGAACCATGACTGTACAGTGGTGGTGATTCAACTCAGTCCAACAGATGAATGTACCATAGAAGTCATCAACTATCCTTCCAGGATAGAAAGATAAATGACAAAGAATGCTCTCTGGTGGGGAAAACCGTGAAAAAGCAAAATCAAGTTTAAGTGGTCATCCAAGTAGAGCTGTAGCAATGGTCTTGGAAACACAGAAGTGAGAGTGGCCAATTCTGACTGGGTATCTTCTTCACCCAAGAAGCATTTGACCTGGACCCTAAAAGATGAACAAGATGTTAAGGGTTCCATTTTCTTTCTCTTTTTTCTAGGCTGATTCCAACAAAACCAGAATCGATGAGGCCAACCAACGTGCAACAAAGATGCTGGGAAGTGGTTAAAGATTCTCAACTGTGCTCTCTTCCGAATGCTGTTGAGCAAGATAGCTCCTTCATGCTTTTCTCATGGTATTACCGAGTAGGTCTTGCACATACACACACACACACACGTACACACACACACACACACACATCAGACCACCCCCATCGTGAATGTTGTCCTGTGTCATTTGTCAGCTTTCTGACAATGCCATATGTCTTTTGTTCTCTGAGTCTCTTTCTTTCCAAAGGTTGTACATAGTGGTCATTTAGTGGCTCTAACACTCTGTGTAAGATGTCTTGGGTTTCATTTTTCCTTTTTTTCTCTCCTCAGTGGCGTTTGCTGAATGACAACAATTTAGGAATGCTCAATGTGCTGTTGATTCTTTCAATACACAGTATTGTTCTCGTAAAACTGTGACATTCCACAGAGCTACTGCCAGGGTCCTTTCTTTGGGTGTCAGGCTCTGAATCTCTCAAAATGTGCTGTCTTTAGTTCCTCATGGCTCTTATCTGTCTTTATGATTTCATGATTAGACAATGTGGAATTACATAACAGGCATTGCACTAAAAGTGATGTGATTTATGCATTTATGCATGAGAACTAAATAGATTTTTAGATTCCTACTTAAACAAAAACTTTCCATGACAATAGCATACTGATGAGAAAACAACGCACACACACAACACAACAACCAACCAACAAAGCATGCTCAGTATTGAGACACTGTCAAGATTAAGTTATACCAGCAAAACTGCAGTAGTGTCACTTTCTTTCTGTCGACATATAGACTTATTAACCATAATCATCCTTTTTTAAAAAAATGAATTTTAAAAAAAGATGGATTTGACACACTCACCATTCAATCATTTCCAGCAAAATATATGTTTGGCTGAAACTATGTCAAATGGATGTAATATAGGGTTTGTTTGCTGCTTTTGAAGGCTATGTTTTGGAGAAAATAATCTTGCTGTGAAACAGTGTGGAGATGTAAATTTTATAAGGGTGACTCTTGTTGATCACCATTTCCCCTGTGATTCGTTATCAGTACAATTCTTTGTTGCTTAATCTAGAGCTATGCACACCAAATTGCTGAGATGTTTAGTAGCTGATAAAGAAACCTTTAAAAAATAATATAAATGAATGAAATATAAACTGTGAGATAAATATCATTACAGCATGTAATATTAAATTCCTCCTGTCTCCTCTGTCGGTTTGTGAAGTGATTGACATTTTGTAGCTAGTTTAAAATTATTAAAAATTATAGACCCCAGATATCTGCTTTAATTTCTTCATGGACCCGTCTGATTTGGCATTCACACAAGAAGACAAAGCCTCATTACTCTGTTCCATTTCTCCTAAGAAGCCAGTTGTATGTGAAGACAACACTGGGTGGAAGAACCAAAGATGTCCTCTTTAAACATCATTCCAAGGCAGCTGACAATTTGGCCTTGTTTTCATAATTTGTTCTAGAAATACTTGCCTGTGAATTCAGTATTAGCTGTGGGGGGAAAATGTCGTTTCCAGCAGACACTGAAAAAAATCAAGCTTGGTCCTATGTAAATTCAGGTACATCTGGTGTCAGTCAACTTTTATCTTCCTTCCTGTCCTCCAAATACCCACCAACCAAAGTTCAGCCCTTAACTAATCACAACCACCACCATCAGTACTGGCCCCAATTTGTTTTTATAACTCTATGGACTTATCATAAAATGCACCCATTGAGCTGGGCATATAACTCCATAGCAGAATGCTGATCTAGCATTTTAATATAAAATTCAAAGGTTGTTTAGTATATTAATAACAAAGTTATCCAGTATAATTTTAGAACATCATTATCACCCCCAAAGCAAGCCACATGCCTATTGGCAATCATTCACATCTCACTTTCCCAACCCTAGACAACAACTAGCTTATTAATTGTCTCTATAATGATTTTCCTGTTCTGAATATTTCACATAAGGAATCATACAATGGTCTTTTTATTGCTGACTTCTTTCACCTGGGCTTCTTTCACTTGCATGTTTTCAAGGCTTATTCATGTTGCAGGGTGTATCAGTACTTCATTCATTTTTCCGACCAAATAATATTCCATTGTATGGATATGCCACATTTTTTTCATCCATTCATCAATTTATGGACATTTGGGTACTTCCACTCTGGACTATTATATCTAATGCTTCCATGAACATTCATGTGGAAGTTTTGTTTTGTTTGTTTGTTTTTGTAGACTGATGTTTTCAATTCTCTTGCCATCACAGTTTTACCACCATAATGGTCTCTACCACTACATCCACAAACAATGCCACCACCAATACCTCTACACGATCACCTCTACCACCACCCCAACCACCATCTTCATTTTTTACATTGCCTATACTCCTTCTCCACTATCTTAACCAGCACTTCCACTATCACTGTTTATCACCACCTTTATTACAATCACCATAATCACCTCTATGATGTCTGTCACCACCACCACCACCTGTACCTCCACATTGCCCACACCACCATCTCCTCCATCACTTCCATGTCTTCCACCTGCACAACTCTCTGCATAACCCCATAATAACAATGCAGATAAATGTATCCTGATTCCCTAGGTTGACTGTCAGATAATTTTACCCACGAAATTTGGTGAGACCAGTTATGATGAAAAAACAGAGATGACAACATTGTCCTTGTAAATAAATGTTTGCTGTTCTTTGGCCTCTTTCCAAGCCTCAGAACACATTATGTAGGTTCCCCAATGCTCAGGGAAGCTATTCTAAGGAACTAGAGTAAGAACACATTTATTCCTTAAAAATCATGGCAGTAAAAAGGGATGCTAGAAGACAGAGAAAGTGAATATGTTCTATATGTCAAAATTGCCAAAGGGTCAGCATGTGGGCCATGTTCTGTTCCAAACTCCATCTGTTCTCCACCAGTCAGTAAATGTATTCTCATATTGTTTGAGAATTTAAAATCATACACTAAGTGCATGAGAGTTAAAATACAAGCATTTTGCTTTTAAGACCAGTCACATAATTCATTGTGAAGCACATTGCCTTTAATGATTTCATTTGTCCTGCCTCAGTTCTTATGAAGTCAGCAACTTCTAGCTAAAGGAGGATAGATCCCCAGGGATAATTCATCTCTGGGCAATGTGCCAACCCAGGAAATGTATTAGAAATGTAATGGTTAGTGAATACAGAACACTGTAAAGGCTAAATCTTCTATGTCCCCCCAACCCCCATACATGGCACTAGGAAAGGACCCTTCTACAAAAGACCAGAGCTGAAGAGTGGTCCCAGATCCTAGTGAGACAGTCCTTTCCTCTTGTCCTTCTCTCCATTTCTAGTTTCTGTTATCCCTCCTTTAAGTACTCCCTGGCATCTATTTTGACCAACTTTCCTTGATTTCTATGTCACTAAATCATTAGCAAATTGATGATTGCACTGGCTATTAAGAGAAAGGACAATTTCATATTTTATGACCATCAAGTACATGCCAGACATTGTTAAGTGCCTCTTTTATGTTGACTCATTAAACCCTCTTAAAAATTCTGCAAAATTGGCTTATATTAGTCCCCTTCTGCAGATGAAAACATTGACAGTTTATTTGAACAAGATCTCTTAGCTAATAAGTAGCAAAGGCATGATTCAAACCAGATATGTGTGGCTCTAAAGTTCAAGAGAGGCCAAGATGGTACATTCCATGAGACATTTGGCTCTCAATTCAGCCAACGAGGAAACTCCAGGAGACATTTGGCTCCAAGAGGAACAGCAAACATGGCAGGAATGGATTTCTTAGAAGGTCTTAGGAAGCCAGTTTTCATTCACTCACTCCTTCAATAAATATTTACTGAATTTCTATTATATGCCAGGCCCTGTTCTAAGTATTATGGGTATAGCAGTAGGGAATCAAAAAAACTAATAGAGAAAATTCTCTGTATTCATTGAAATTTAATGCTCAGAAACAGTCTTCAACCAAGGATGGATGGGGAGTGGACACTCTAGCTGCCTCAGTCCTGGGTTGGGACACCACTGAGGTATGCATCCTTCATTGTCTCCCTGAGTTTCCCCCATGGACTCAATCTCCAGTTTCTCTCTTGAGAATTTACCTGATGATTATCACTGTCTGTATTGTCCACCTTCTCTTCTTTCTCTTTCTCACCTTGCTACTTATGTTTCCTAGAACCCTTTCTCAAATAAACAACTGGTCGTGAAATTCTTGTTGGAGGGTCTACTTCTAGGGGAGTCCTCCCAAAGACAACCCTTTCATGAAGTTCATGCCAACTCCTGAACATCTCCCCAAAGCACTGCCATAGAGCAGTATGCTGCCTTCCACCTACTTCTAGCATTCTTTGGATCCATTCTTCTTCTGTGAAACTTCCCTTAATACTGTCAGCTAGCATCTAAAAACTGGCATTCCTTGGGGATGGGATTGTGGCTCTGTGGTAGAGCACTTGTGAGACACTGGGTTCGATCCTCAGCACCACATAAAAATAAATAAATAAATAAATAAAGTTTTTTAAAAACTGGCATTCCTCAGTGAAGGGCAAGGGCCACTTGCAAATCAATAACAGCTATCATCTGACCCCACTGCCCTTCATTCATGAAGTCCAGCCTTTGTCCCTCATACACAGCAATAGCCCTCTGCAAACAAGGGTTGGTGACATGAAATTTTATAGTAAAAGATACTATAGTAAGAGATAATAAATGATACCTCCCACAAAACTATAAAGAGTTTATAAAGAAAAAAAAGAGTTTATAAAGAGTAGTTTATAAACTACTTTTCATGCAGCTGCTATGAAAAGAAAATTTAATCAAGAGTCTTGAAACTTCCCTGAGCTTTAATCTGTGTGTGTCTAAGCTAAATGCTGTGACAATGCTTGCTTTACTTACTTGACAGGACACTTGGGAAGATCAACTGAGATGACGTTCATTAAAATGCCTTTTAAATCTTCCGTGCCACCAGGATGATAACTAAAGTGAAAGGAAACACAGTCGGCACCATCAGGAATAGAAACAGTCACCCCTTGCCACTTTTAATTAGAGTGTACATTCATCACATGTGTGTGCATACACTATACTCAGTGGACTTTGCTTAGGTTGAAATAAATTAAGTTTGGAAATGTTTCATGCCTTTATCAGATCTACCCAAAAAACAGCCCAGGTATCTTCATTTTCTCAATGTAGCAGTTAGTGTGCAAATTTTTTCACAATTAAATCTCAATCAGTCTCTCTGACTTTTAACTAAAAGTCAACAACATTAGTACTTCTTTCTCCATCATTTACGTCCCCAAAATAGAAATGATTCCCTAGATGTACTATTGGTGTGAACCAAATGGTGCTATATTCTGCAGTATCCATATATTACTATCATTAGCATTTTTGTCAATACTATTAATAATAAAGGAAACCAGAATATAGATCCAAGGAATATAGTGGAGGCTATGAACCTTGTTAATGAGTCCTCCTTGACAAACTAACCTCAAGACATAGTGTCTTCCATGATAAATATTTATTGAGCTGACAATTCTACAGTTTGGCATTTTGGACTAAGCTTGATGCAGTGCTGATCTTGAGTGAGCTCCTCATGTGACTCCAGTCCACTGGGCATTTTAGCCTATGGAAATTGGCTAGCTATTGCTGAGGCTCCTCCCCCTTCTCCCTGTGGTCTCTTGTTCTCCTGCCAGCCAACTAGGGTTTGCTCTCCTGACAAAATCAGGAGTCCAAGAAAGAGTGGACGCTGCATGTCCTCTTGAGGCCAAGGCTCCTCACTTCTGCCCTGTTCTATCAGCCAGGGCAAGTCACAAAGCAATGCATATCCCAGAGATAGGGAAAAAGACTTCTCTTGTGGAGAAAAGCTTCTAAGTCATATTGCAACAGGTATACATACAGAGAAAGTTGAAGAATATAGCTATCTGTGCAGTCAATCTAACACCACCAGAGGCATATGGAATTCTTCCCTCCTCTGTGTCCTATGGAAACAACTGGTTAGGGTGAATCCTTTCTGGGTTTTGGAGTAGGCATATGTGAATATTCTTCCCTTTTACTGACATTAAAAAGAAAAAAATGTCTGACTCAGAGTATCAGCAGCCCACAGGAGAATTTGAGATTCACAAGCAGAGTGCCAGTGGGGTAGGGAGTGGCTGATGAGTGGATGTGGCAGCCTGTCCATAAGACTGACCTTAATCCTAAAATAACAAAACTAATCCCTCCTATTCAAAGCGATAGGGTTTTAGCCACCATCATTAACCCCTAAGCACCCAAATCTTCAAAGAGAACATTTTTAAATGTGCCAAATAGAACTGGATGCTCAACTAGCACTTGATAAATACGCTTATTCTGGGACCTTCTGTGGTTTCCCTCCCTCCCATCTTTTATTTGTCGCTCTTTTGTGGAAATTTACACTGGATTTGATTTGGGGTGGAAGAATGCTTTTATTTTCCTCTCTTCCCAAATCTTTCTGTACAAAAATATACTGTTCTCTTTGCTAAAGGAACTAAAAAGACTGATTACTCAGGGATGAAAAAGAAATTATGTGTGTCAGAGACAGCTTAAGTATACACAAGATATATCCTGGGTGTCTGGGGGCGTGGGGTGTGGGAGGTGACTGCTGTCTTCCATGGCACTGTCTTTAAAGGAACCGTGACAATCGCCAGTTTAGGAAAAATGAGGCAAGTGCTAATGGTGTATGTTTTTAAACCATCAGAGGCTATGGAGATAGGAAGCCCTAGAGACCTGAATCCATGCATCGTTTGTTATTAAAGGCAAAACTGCAAAGTAGGCCAAAGAGATTCTCCAAAATGTTAGCACTTTTTATTCCCCTCCTCTAAAAATGCACTTTGTTTTTCATACCTATTGATTTGACTGTGACCATGGCCGATTTGATTTTCTACCCTCTGAGAATAGTTAGAAATTCTTCAGTTAAGATATCTCTACCACGGGGCTCAGTGGCACACACCTGTAATCCCAGTGACTTGGGAGGCTGACGCAGGCTGTGAGTTTGAAGCCAGTCTTGACAGCTTAACATGACCCTCAGTAACTTAGTGAAACCCTGTTGGAAACTAAAAGAGTAAAAAGGGCTGGAGATATAGCTTAGTAGCAAAGTACCCCTGGGTTCAAGACATTCCTACCAACTTTCTTAGGATAATTTTATTCCAACGCAATCACTTCAAACCAAGAAGAAACTTCAAAGTGGCTTGGAACTGCTTTTCCTAAGTTAAAGAATGTTATAGGTCAGTTCCTCTGAAAACAAAGAAAGCAAAGTCTGATAGAAAAGCCTAAGTATAAGTAGTTTTTCTGGGAGTATGATTACAAGGAGCAGGAATGAAGGATGGGACAGACAAGTGGTGAAAAAGACTTATTGGAAAGCCAGCGGAAATCCTTATGGAGGTATCAATATTTTCATGCACCTGGATGTTTGATCTCATGAGACAGCTGAAAAGTCTATGAAACGCCTATCAGGACCATATTCCCGGAAGGAGGGGCAGGTGGACAGCATTTATTCTTCAGCAGCTCCCATCTCCTTTTAGTCAAGAATTGCCACAGGACAGAGAATTAACTCCCCTGTTTTTCTGAGTTGCGCACATGAAAGCCGAACCATTCATTGCAAAGATGTCCTACACCAGAGGACCAGAAAAATTCCAGGACAGAAGAGGTGGAGCTGAAGTGGGCAGTGCCAGCAAATCCTTCTCCAAGACTGGTTGAAGTCTGTGTGAAATTGGTTGCCAATGCTGTGGCTGGAATATGAGTCAGGGATGGGAGAGTTTTAAGGTGTGTATATAAAATATTATTATAAAATATATATTAAAAATATATATAATATGTATATTAAAATTCCATTAAAACATTTATGCCCAACAGGGGGCATAAATTGGTACAACCACTTTAGCAGGATCTACTAAAGCTAAACATATGCATACCGTATGACTCAGAACTTCCATTCCTAGGTATCAACCTAACAGGAAAAATACATACTTTTGTTTACCAAAAGGTATGTACTAGAATATTTGTAACAGAAGAACTCATAATATCCAAACTGAAATTTACCCAAATGCCCATAAACAATAGAATGGAGAAATAAATTATGGTTATATAAACATAGAATACTGACAGTAATGAGAATGAGCAAACTGTAACTACAAACTAAAGCAATAAATATATTTTGTTAGTTTGATGTAGATGGAAGAAGCCAAATACAAAAGAGAACACATTATTTGATTCCATGCATACAAAGTTCAAAATCAAGATGAATGAATCCATAGGGTTAAAAGTTAAAACAGTAATTTCCCTTGGAGATAAGATAGTGACTAAAATAAGAAAGTTTCTTGGATTCTGCTAATACCCTGCTTCTTGGTAAGGGTGCTGGTTACAAGAATGAATGCAGTTAGTAAAATCTCACTATACCATATTATCTGTGCACTTTTCTGTATGTTATACTTCAACAAGAAGTATAACAAGTTTTGAAATGGTTATAAAAATGACAACAAGCTGTACAATCTCCAACACCCTCTGGGCTCTCCATTCAGTTCTATAAAGGCCTTCCAAATACAAAGAAACCCCTCTTTCCCAACTTTTTTCCTTTCCTTTCCTTTTCATTCCTTGACTTTACCTTGTATTCAAAGGGGAAAACTGAAATTACCACCAGGGGCACAAGTGACACAATTTCATCACAAAGTGGAAAAAAATGCCTCCTTAAGTAGAGCAATATCACAGCCTACAATTATTGGGCACAATGTAGTACTTCCATTTCCTGTCACTCCTATTACAAAATTTCTAACATTTAACTATGTAGACCTTCCTTTTTATATCAAGTAGACTCCTAGTAGGACAGGGTAATTACTGTAAGGAGAATTTAATAACAGGGACTACTTATGAAGGTGTGGGCAGGTTTAGGGAAACCAAGAAGAGAGTATATTGCTCTGGGACTAGCCACAGTGGAGGGCCCTTCTCATCCCTAGTCCCAAAGAGGCAAGGTAGAGAGCAGTTTCCTTGAACCAGCATCTGAGAAAAAAATTATCTGGAAAAGATAATTATCTTTTCCAGATATTTTTTTTTTACATGGAGAGGAACACCTGGCTGGAGCCACAGCCTTTGGCAAAGACCTGAAGCTGACTTATAGCAATGTAGTGGAGAAGAATCTGGGAATAGATGCCACAGTTGCCCACACCTCCCCCATCTGATCTCTTGCCTCCCATGTGCTCCATATACATGATTCCCATGTGCAACCCCACCAGAAGACAAAGGAAAAGAGTCAGTGATGAAATCTACAGAGACTGTCACTATCAAGACCCAAAACAAAGTAGAGAGAGTAGAGCACTAGTATGGAGGGGTGAAAGATGGCATCCAGCACACTCTCTCCTATAGGCATCTCCTCCAGGTCACACTGACTACTGAGGCTATTATATTAAATATAACATAATATAATGTTAATTATTTTATATATAATATATTAATAACATGATATTAAATGGTATATTAAACAGTCCGACTGAAAGTACCTCAAGCAAAAGAGGACTTGTGATGATGAGTCCCATGGAACTAGAATCAGAATCATGGACATTCTCTTCCTCTTGCTTATGGGGTACATGATAGTTCCACTTTTGTCTTTATATTCTCACTGCTTTTGCTGCCTCATGCTTACTACAGTGAATCAACCATGTTTTCTCCACTCTCCATTTTCTTGTCAATTTGCAGGTTCTGCTCTATTGCGTTCTCCCTCATTTTCTAAATATTTCCTAGTCAAATTCTCCAAAAGAGAATCCCACTAGTTCCTCCCTTACAGTCTCAGCAGACAACTTCAGATTGCTGAGCAGTCTATGTTTGGATTGGCTGAGCCATGTCATGTGACACACAACATAGCCACCCTTGGTCCAATGAGCTATTGCTGCAGAGCTGAGTCATGTGACACACAACATGGCCACCTAAGCATCAGGACCTGCCTGGCAGAATGAGAACAATGAGTGAGTATGTACTGATATCTGAAGAATCATCTTAAATCTCTAGTGTCCGACACATATTATTTTTAAATGTGGATGTTCCCAAAACAGAGACTAAGATTTGGCCTTAGATTTGGGTAGTTTATTTGGGAGGTGATCCCAGAAAGCAGAAGCAAGGGATTAGATATGGAAGGAAAGCCAGGATAAGCATGGTTGCCAAGGTCACCACTCTTTGCAATGGTGTTTGATTTCATGAGACTGCTGAGAAGTCCTAAGAATTTTCTTCCTAAGAGACAAGAAACAAGAGCATGTATTCATCAGCTTTCATTTCCTTGAGTAAAAGGTTTTCCCCCAAAGTGTTAATTCTACCAAGCTTGATGCCCAGGACTGAGTTCAATCTCACTAGTGCCCACTGGATTGGCAAAGCTCCGAGACAGAAAAAGAAAGCCCAAGGTACACACCAAAAAGCAAAACTACCAGTCTGAAGTCAGTTGAGCCTGCATATAACTGTCTACCCATCCATGGCTGAAGTTAGAGCTAAGACCAAGAGACCATAGATAGTTCTATTACCAAATAGTTGATAATGAAATTCTTCGACACTCCCTTCAAAAGGTGAAGTCTAATTCTCTTCCTATTAAGTGTGGTCTTAGTAACACACTTCTAATTGTCTTCTCTTCCTGACCTGCCCCCCCACCTTTTTTTATATTCTTTGCAATGTATTTCTTGTCCTCTTAGCCTTTGATGAAATTCTTTCCCAAGTTACTATGTAATTCATATGATTTCTGAGTTAAAAAAACGAACAAAAATGTTTCAATCCTTAGCTCTCTGGCCTCTCTGAGATATTTGATATTATTAACCTCTAACTTCAAAACTACTTCCTGTTTTATATGCAAACACTCTCCCCTGGACCTGCTCTTCCTTTTTGACTGTTCTTTCTCAATCTTCTTTGGTTTCTATTCCTTTGCTCATCTTTTAGGTGTTGGTGTTTCCCTAAGGTACTAAATTTGGTTTGCTTCTCAAAGTACAGTGTATTTAAACCCAACCTTGCCTAGAATAGCTTCAGCTGCTACCTTTATGCAGAACATACCAAAAACTAGATATCTGTGGCAGGCTTCTCTTCTGAGGCTCAAAACCACACTTCTGCCTACCTACTAAACACCTCCTTCCAGATCACCCACAGGCACTTCAAACTCATCAAGCCCTACAATGAAATGTTCACCACCACCCCCTCCTAAACTTCTCTGCCTTGGGACTGAAGCCAGGTACCACCCCCTCGTTAACTCAGTCTTCAAGTCTTGTCTACACCACCTCCGAAAACCTCTCCTGCTTTTTCCATTTCCATGGCCAAATCGAGAAGTCACAGACTCAGGACAAACTTCCCCAATTCCTGCCTACATCCAGCGCCAGCCTCCACACCACACCACTCTCAGGGGAAGCTTATCAACCATTTTTTCTTCTCAAATAATACTTCTCCAATCCTTCAAATGTTGTCTTTCTTTAAGTTAAAGTGCAAACTCCTTAGCAGGACATAAGAAGCTATTTGGAATCCAGTGGTGTCAACAATTAGGACCCATCCATTACTATTGTTCTCTATGTTATTAAACTTGCAGTTACCTGAAAGGAGGTACTGATTCCACTCCAGTCCGGTAAATATCAGCTCAACTTCATGACTTCATTCAGGTATCAACAGAAGTCTTCAACTTGCCTGACCACCCCAAAGCAGATTTAAGCACACCTCCTTTACCCTCCTCAGAGCACCCTATATAAACTTCAAGTGTGATAATTAGCATATCGATTGCAGAATTTGTCTTTATGTTTTGTCTTTTTCATGACATTATAAGCTTGTATCAGTTACTATAGCTGCAAAACCAGTAATCCCATAATCTCAGTGATTTATGAATATTAATTTTTCACACTTTTACAGGTTCAGTAGATCTGTACTGGGTTCAGCTAACTGGTTCTGCTCCTCTCTGTTGGGCTCATTCATACATCTATAGGTCAACTGGGATTCTATCCAAGCTCAGTGCAGCTTTATCTGGGTTAGCGCTGTTTGACTTTTCCCTCATCCTTAAAGGAAGGTATTTTGTCTCAGTCATTGTAGCTCTTGGCATGAGATTGCTGAATCAAAATCAAAGGCACAATGACATAAATAATCCATATTATATATATTAACCATAAAATATCAAATTAAAGCCAAACCTGTCCTCTATACTTTCTAAAGTCTTCCTGTAACCATACCAAAGGGAAAATATACTCATTCACCCTTTTTCATATTATTGTTTTACTATCCCAATGAATGTAATATAATACTTCCTTGTTTCTTGCAACCTGTCAGCAGAACATTCAAATTCTAGGTGGTGTGTGTTTGTTGTTTTTTTTTCCTGCAAGGTAAACAATGACTTGTTTGCATTCCCTGAAGCTATCTGAAGAAAAGACACTATGGTAGTTTAAAATAAGTCCACAAATTATTGGATGCTCCCTTTAAAAGGTGGAACCTTAGTGACTCATTTCAAAGGATGGGAATAAAGAAGAGGTGACAATGTGTACAACTCCTGAAACTAGGTTATCAGGGGCCTTGTGGATTCCTCCTCTGGATCACTTGCTTTAGGAGAAGCCAGCTGCCGTGTCATGCAAGCTCTCATGTATAATGACAACAGCCATGTGAATAAGCTTTCTTAGGAACAGATCCTCTAGTCCCTTCTGAAGACTACAGTTCTAACCAACATAGTGACTGCAGCTTCATGAGAGGCCCAGAACTGGAATCATTCATCTATGCTGCTCCTGCATCTGAAGTCTCAGAAACTGTGAGATAATTCATGTTTGCTGCTTTCAGCTGCTAAGTTGGAGGAAATTTTATTCTGTAGTGATAAGTGTGTTTGTAAGCTTTCCATTACAAGAATACCTGAGACAATCAACTTACAAAAGTTTTAGAGGCTTCAACCTATGATTAGTTGGTACTGTTGCATTGGGTCAATGACAAAGCAACACATCATGCTCTTACCTCATAGCAGGGA
The DNA here is from genome assembly GCF_021218885.2 of Marmota monax. Lineage (NCBI taxonomy): Eukaryota > Metazoa > Chordata > Mammalia > Rodentia > Sciuridae > Marmota > Marmota monax. Next base: position 3,497,188 of record NW_026695222.1, on the reverse strand, counting down.
AGTGAGACAAAAGAGAGGAGTGGGCTGGGGTCCCACCATCCCCCTCAAAAAGATGCCACATGCTCTGATGACCTAAAATTAGGCCATCACTAAGCCTCACCTCTTAAAATTTCTACCACCTCCCACTAGTTCTACCCTAGATACTAAGCCTTTGACACATAGGCTTTTGGGGGACATTTAACATCCAAACTGTAGCAACAACTAATTCAGTTTCCTTGTAAATAAATTATTCAACTCTCCTCCAAAGCTCAGTTTTCATAATTATAATATTACACCTGCTTCTAAGCAGCACAAGCAATATAAAATATATCACTTCCACTCCAGCCTAAGAATCCTTCTACCTAGTGTCAAAAAACAATAACAACAACAACAAAATCCAAAACTAATTAGCTACCTTCATTTAAGGCTAATAGGAAACTAACAGGTTTTAGGAGGGAGTATCAACTTTGATCACAATTCTCGGCCAGGATTACTGACTTGAGAAGCTTATTTGCAAAGAATTGGAAAAAAAAAATTCGAAGGTCATTCCTTTAACTGAAGCCCAATCTCTCATTTTCAAACTCCTGTTTCTGCTGCTATCCCCTGAGTGACTAGATTACTAGAACATAACATGACCCCAAGTTTATTGAAATGTTACTAGGTTTGTGCTCCTCAGCTTGGCCCTGAGAAAATAAAAACCTGTGGGCCAACTCTGGCCTAGCCCAGAGGCAATAATGAGAGAAATCATGTGGCTCCTAAAAATAATGAAAAAAAGAGAGCAGCGCTTGAGGTTATGAGTCACTGTTGTTTGGAAGGCTGGAGAAGGAGGGCAGAGAGAGGAGGAGAATATAAAAAGATTTGGACAGAAAATAAACAAGGGCTCTGCAGACAGGAAGCCAAAGGAGTACCCCAGCCTCAGGCCTCAGAAAGCTCCAGAGCAGGCTGAGCTGCAGGACGGTTTGGGAAAAGACTGCGCAGCAGAACATCTGCCTCCACCCATCTGCAGTACTGTGAGGCCTTGTGAGCCCCTGAGTCCCAACTTCAGCCACTGGACAGAAGCATCTACCTCCCCTTCATGGCAGGAAACAAATACCAAGAAGTGACTTTTATGTGGCATTGTGCCCAGCCCAGAGGGTACACAAATGAATAAGGCCTTTAGGGATTGAATGAGGAACCTGATCAATAAACAGTCATATACAAAAGAATATATGACAGTATAACAATGGTAGAGCATTTTGTTCAAGGAATTATGAGAGACAGAGGATAGCTTCCTGCTTTAACCAGAGCCTAGAGGTGGTGGGAGGAGAGATCTAAAAGAGGTAGTATATGATCTGCTGACATTAGAATCATCTTGATGGAATATTTGTGGTGGGAACACTTAATTCCAGGAGGAGATAAAAGCACAGCTGTATTAGTTTTTCTATGGTTGCTGTAACAAGTTACCACTAACTGGAGGCAGGTTGGGGGGGAGGGCTTAAAAACAACAGAAATTTATTCACTTACTATTCTAGATGCTCCAAGTCCTAAATCAAAGTGTTGACAGAACCATGTTCTCTCAAGAGGTTCTAGGGGAGAATCTTTCTTACCTTTCTTACCTCTTCCAATTTCTGGTGCCTGCCTGAATTCCTTACTTGTGACCCCATCACCCCAAGGTCTGCCTACCTCTTCAATGACACCTATGTGTCAAATTTCCTTCTGCCCCTGTCTTATAATGACATTTGTAATCGAATTTAGGGCCCACCCATATTAACCAAAATAATCTCTCCATCTCAAACTATCAACAATCACATCTTTTTTTTAAAGAGAGAGAGAGAATTTTTTAATATTTATTTTTTAGTTTTCGGTGGACACAACAGCTTTATTTTATTTTTATGTGGTGCTGAGGATCAAACCCAGTGCCCTGCTCGTGCCAGATGAGCGCGGTACCGCTTGAGCCACATCCCCAGCCCAACAATCACATCTTTAAAGACATTTTTTCCTTATAAGGTAGCAATAAATGTCCAAAAATCAGGACCTAATATCCTCGGGCAGCCAATACTCTGCCTACAAGAACAATCTAAGACCTGGACACACAAGTGCTCTTGTTGAGTGGACATTGAGCATTCTTCCAGCTTAAGTAGAGGTGAAAGATGAAGGAGGAAAATATCAGAGCACGGAAAATGTTATAGACCTGGACAGGGAATGTAGACTTGCTTTGGAAGGCAATGGCACATACTTAAAGATTTTAAGTGAAAGAGACAGAGTTTCTGTACTGGAGATTCCCCTAACTGAAGCATGAAGTAGGGTAGAAGACTAAACTAAGGCTGGCTACTAAATCCTACCCCAGGAGTTGACTTTAGAAGACCACAAGTAAAATGAAGATAGGTAGTACCAAAAGGAGAGAGCTAGGACTCTCCCTGTAGCCACTTGGTCAGACTTTGTCATCAAATCATAATGCCATAGGATTTAGACAGAGGGGTTAAGGCCCTGAGAGGACTACACAAGTATATAAATAGTATACTATTATATATACATATGACATCTTGCTAAACAAAAGAGAAATAAATTAGGCATGGTAATACCCAGCCATTTCAGAGGCCAAGGCAGGAGGATTCCAAGTTCAAGACCACCCTGAGCAACTTAGGGAGGCCCTATTTCAAAATATAAAATACAAAGGGCTGAGGATATAGCTCAGTGATAGAGCACTTGCCTAGCATGCACAAGATGCACACCGCCCTGAGTTCAACCCCCCAATACAGCAAAGAGAGAGAGAGAGAGAGAGAGAGAGAGAAGACGAGTTCTTACAGAGACTGAAAATTGGGGTAAAAATGGGCGGAGGGGGGCAGAAAGCTAGTGACACAGTGGAGAGGCTTATAAGTTCCTCTTGGAAAAGCCAGTGCCTGTCAGAGCTGACTCACCCAGGAGATGCTGCTGCCCACTCCCCTACCCAGGGCAATGTATCATCAATGACTAACTGATATTGGGGACCAAATGGGACAGCTTTTTTTGCCATTCATGCTCCAGAGCTCCCGGTGATTAGGCCAAGGCGACAGCTGAGACCACTTCCTTGTTCTGCTTCTGTTTCTGCCCTGTCCTGTTTCCCTCATCCCGTTTCATACTTCTTCTGAGAGCACTCCCTAAATAAATCACACAAGAATCCTTCTCTCCGGCTCTGGGTAGGGAAACTGACCCTCAACTACCCCCATTTCTGATGATGTAGCCCTTGAGACAATCTTAGCTAAGAGATGGGTCAGCAAGCTGAGATTCAAATAAGTCATCAATGAATTCTGGGAGAATGTTAATTCTGCACACACTAAAGAGAGAGAAGAACATTTTATGAACAAAATTAATATTCAATAAACAGATGCCCCAAATCTAATGGTCTGTGCTAAGTACAGTTTTACTTCCCCAGAACAGGTTTCTAATTAGAGACTATTGCTTTGGCATTTATATCATCCTTTCTTGCACTGAAAACTTATATATTTTTTTTTATTTTGTAAGAATTTAATGTTAAATACAGAAAAATAAACATTACAACAACCAGGTTTGCTTGTTATAATAATTTTAAAGACACATCACCAATAAGTATTTTGTGTTTATGTGTGTGTGTGTATGCATACACACACACACACACATATGTATATATTAAGCTATCTCTTGCCTTCCTATGGAATAACTTCACAGTCTCAGATCTTCAACCAGAAAAAGAAAAGAAAAAGATGATTTGTGCTAGTAAAGCAATATTCAGACCCTGTCTGATCTCACGATTAACATACTTTAAAACTGTAAAAAATTGTTCCAAAGTGGGGAAATAAGTTTAAATGAGAGATGGCCAGGACCTCTCGAGTAAATCCTTGTCCAAAGGTGCTGGCCTAACTATCTTTAGGACTCGACAAATATAAAGCTAGGAAAAGAAATACCTTTACCTTCAGTGTATTTGCCTTGTTCAAGCTTTGATCTGCACTTTTATAATAAAGGAAGTAAACAAATATAGAAATAAGATTTCTATAAACAAAATGGTATTTGGCTCTGGTACACCAAAGGAAGGGAGAATAAAACACCTATGTTAATTATTCCCAAATGACAACTTTGCCATTATTACTAAAAACTTCATATGAGGTTTCTATTCTAATAGATTGCAGCTTTAAAGAAGACTTATTCATATTTCCATTTAGAATCTTAAGATCTTTTGATCTTAAGAATGAAATGAAAAGTCACATACTATGAGTACAGCATTAAACTAGTAAGATGGGTTCTCATACCCATCTTGAATTATTTGAGGAAGTATTGCGATTGAAAATGATCTTTTTCCTGAGACAATCATGTTGCAAAATTGCACAAGACAATACAAATTTTCCCCACAAATGAAAGATGGGAAAACCTGATTATGAGGAAAACATTTGTTTCTCAAAATGTTTTTCAGTCACTTTCTAAGTTTCAACTATTTAAAAGGTAAGAATCAATTTTAAGATATGATCATTTATTTCTCTAAAGTAAGAGAATGTAAACATGGTAAATTCTGGTTAGTGTTTAAACACTTTTTATAGGAAGTAATTTACAAGCGGAAAAACTAAGGCACAGAAAATTAATCAAGTTAAGTTTCACGGTTGAACTTAATATTACAATAGAAATAAAATTTAGGGCTCTGATTCTCAGGTTAGTGGGTAATGAGTAATATCTTCCCAATAGGTAAAAATAAATTTTCTTCATTTCTTTTGGTGGGTAATGAGAAGTAGTCTTTTTCTTGAAATCTATTATATGAATTTCCTTGAAAATCTTTGGCATATTTAAGTTTTTGGAGGCTGAGGTTTCTAGGCATTTTCTCCCCAGAATATAAAATGGCAGGGAGCTAGCTTTTAAGTTAAACAAAAAAGATTAATGACCTGAGTTAATTCTATATTATAATCAACTATACAGCCTTTGAGTCCTGTGAAGCATAATAGAGGCCACTACATTAGACCAAATTCACACTCATGCTTTCTACCATGAAATTTATATAACCAGGACTTATGTACTTAAGTAATAAACAAGATGTTTCAGTCTAATTTTTCAAAAGCCCAACTATTTGAACATGTCAAACTTAACCACAGAGGATCACTAACTCATATTTTGTATGGTATGAAGTTAGCCCCAAATTCAAGTATTTATAATATTCATCCCAAATGAAAGCCTCTCTGTACTGGCTGACATGTGAAATGTGAAATTTAAATAGATCAGACTGACATTTTTCCCTGCATGTATGTTTTTGATCATAAAACCTCCAATCTTATAAGTTTGTACTTTAAGAGCCCAGGCAGGTTTAAGGAGTCATAACGTAATAGTATAGAACATAGCACGTAAAAGATAATTTTCAAGTTTCTTTGTTTTTAAAGTGCTCCATGTGCTATATTAAATCATCTTCAGGTGATAGAAATCCATTACAACTACTAATAATTTTACAAAAAAGACCAGTTAAACAAGAATAAGTTGTTCAAGTATGTATGAATACATAGATTAAGAGATGCAAAAACTCTTTAGCATAATCAAATCCAAATAATACAAAAATCCACTAACATACACAAGAGGGATGGCAAAGTTGTTAAGGAGGAATGTCAGAGTGTCAGATAAATTTAAAAGGTAACTAATGTATAAAAGCAATTATGACTATTTCAGTAACAAATATTTGTTCAACAAAACATAAGTCTGTCCAACTGCTTAGAAGCTATATTATCATTAATTTTTTTCTTGAGAAATTTTATGGCTAATAGGTTGCTTCATCCATGTTGTCGTCACTTTCTGCACCAAAATCATCTCCATCTTCAAAATATGAATTAATGTAGTCATTTTCCTCCTCTTGCTCTTCTTCATCATACTCCTCCTCTGCAGCATCCTCATTGTCGTCATCATCATCATCGCCTTCTTTACTTTTCTCTTTGCTTCCTTCTTTTTCTTCATTTTCCTCATCTGATTTTTCACCATCACCTCTCTTTTCCAATTCCTCAATTTTTTTCAAAACATCTGCAGTATTAGCGAGTGAAGTACCTTTGTCTGTATCTTTTGCCTTTTTGGATTTTGGGTCTTTTTTGCATTTTTTCCTGGGCATCATCTCTCTTGGGAGTCTTCTCCAATCTGGTTTCCACTCTTCTTTGTATACCTTCATATATCTTTTACTATACCTTTCAATATCTTGTTTTACTTCAGGTGTTTCAATAAAATAAGGCATTCTTTTCATTGTTTCTCTCAATTCCTGTTTCAAGGCCAGCATATAATCTTCCCCTTCTCCTGTTTTCAGTGGCACTGGTTTATAATCTGTATCAGGAAATAGTGGAGGTGGTTTCAACACTACATCAGGTAACTTTTCACCTCTGCTAAATCCAACAGCCTCAATATTAAAGGTATAGGCAGCACGACCTCTTCCTTTATTCCCAGCCATCAGAACTAGTTATGCTACAAGAATGCCAAGCTGATCACTTATTCTCGAGGTTTGGGCAAAATTGTGCGCCAAAGTGCCGGCCGGCAAGCAGCGGACGCCAGCGGTCCAGTGCCGCAGGTTCCACCTTGGAGAAGCACACACCGCTCTCCACGCGGCCCCAGAGCGCGTTCCTATATTTTTGTAATACACACTTTGTTTTCACTAAATTTTCAAGTCCTCATGGATGGGACTTCACATGATGTCACTGTTTTCTTTCCATAATACCTGTCATTATAGCTAGTATTCAGAAGGAGCTCAATCTAGGCTTAAACTCACATGCTCTTTAGTTTATGTGGACGCTAGCATTTATAAAGCATGTCATATATTCAAAGTGTGGTCCATGGACTAGTAGCATCTCATTTGAGAACTTGGTAGAAATGCTGAATTCCTGCTTCCACCCAAGATCTGTTGAATGAGTCTCTGGGAGAGCTCCAGGAATCTGTGTGTTTGCAAGATCTCTGGGTAACTTCGTGGATGTCAATGCTTGAAAGCCAATGACACGTATCATCTCATTCAGTTTGTTGAGAGACAGATCAATTGGAAAGAGGATGGACAACAGAAAATTACAGATAAAAAAGTGAAACAGCAAAAAAAAGAAAGTGAAGAACCAACAGGAACTAACCCCCCCCCCCCCCCGCAAAAAAAAGCATCAACCAGGTTCATGCCATGGAGTGCTGCTTTAGGTTCAAGCTATCCCAGTCCACCACTGGAACTCAGAGCCCAAGTTGAACATTGGCTGAATGAGCAAACTATTTATCATCTTCATCCTCTTTCTCTTCATCAATAAAACTAGAACTAGACAACACCTAGTTCTAGCACACACTGTCTCAGTAAGTTATAATAGATCCATTCAAAGGAATACTGTGCAATCTTATGGATAAGTTAGGCTTATATCTGCAGACCTTCCATTAAAAGCCCTTGTTTGTTTAAACATCCTATTTCCTTACTATTTATTTTCCTAGAAATTGGGAGATGCTTATTCCTTTTTGGAGTGGGGGGAGGAACCCAGGATTGAACTCAGGGGCACTTGACCAATGAGCCACATCCCCAGCCCTCTTTTATATTTTATTTAGAGATAGTGCCTCACTGAGTTGCTTAGTGCCATGTTCTTGCTGAGACTGGCTTTGAACTTGTGATCCTCCTTCCTTGGCCTCCCAAGCCACTGGGATTACAGGCGTATTCCACTGCACCCAGCTTTTATCCCTTCTTCATGACATCAATACTTATCCCAAATAAGTTAAAAGTCATGCTGAAATCAAGAGCCCACCTATGAAGGTAAAGAGAAGTAGGCAAACTTGAGAATTGCAAAGGAGATAAAAACCAGAATTTGGCCATGGGTTGAAAGACAGTATTGGTCTCAGAGTCAAATGGCTGGTAGTTCATTTAGACTGCTATTCCTAGAACAAATGGAACAAGTTAGCCTTGCTCCATGTGTCTCATTCTCTGGCCTAAAAGCCTGGGCACTTGCTATTGAGGACAACAGGGGTACAAACTGCAGTGGAAATGAGCAAACTGTTTCCCAAGTTTCTGCTTAAATCACATCTGCTAATGTCCTACTGGCCAGACCAAGTCACTTGGTGAGATAAGAACCAAGGCAGAAAAATTGGCTCCATCTTTATGGATAGCTGCAAAGCCATGTGGCAAAGGGCGTGGACACAGGAAGAGCTAAAGAGTAGAAAGAAAGAGCTAAAGATATAACTTAGCAGAGCACTTGACTAGCATGTACAAGGTGCTGAGCTCAATTCTCAATACCACAAAAACAAAACACAGAACAGGAAGACAGTGCTTTCCGAAGAACGGAAAGCTCCTTGACAGTGACAGCCAAGGACAGCAGACCACAGACATTTACACAGTTGTGGAATGTTGCAAATAAACGCTATAACTCTCAATAAAGTCAGCCAGCTTAGGAAGTCAAGAATTAATGTGAATTTAGGGCTCTGTGGTATGCCAAAATTAGGAACTCTCTACTCTCTGAACAGTTTTATCACAATGAATCAGAAATTTCAGTCCTGCATGAAATGGATGATAGATGATTTAATTCTCTGTTTAGTTCCCCTTAAATCCAATTATAAATGCTTCCCAATAATAAGTTACTTGGTGTCTTCTGTAGGTGTGCTGCTCCAATAAGCCCATAGAAACTTCTAGAGGAACAAGTTCTGCTACTTTCCCCATGCAACTCATTCTGACAGTCAGGTGAAGGTGATGGTGCTGGAGGTGGGGTGGGGTGGTATGTTTTCACTCTATTTTGGGGGGGGGATTTTTTTAAAACTCATGACACAAACTGTGGGCCCTTGATGACATCAATATGATTTTTACTTTATTTGGGACAAGAAGAGATAAGCATCTCCCCAATTTCTAGAAAGATAAATAGCAAGGAAACAGAATATTTAAACAACAAGGGCTTTTAACAGAAGGCCTGCAGATGTTGCCTGGCTCTCTCTATGGTTGTAGATCTGTGGCCTGTCTCTGGGAAGAGGCAGGAAGCCTTGGGGGCCTGACTCAACAGTAGATAGAAGTCATGGTCTGGCAATCCTATCTGCTTCCTTCAAGAAAGAAACATTATAAAATAGTAGTGCCAGGGCCCAAGGCAGTGCAGTGTCCCAAGGGTCTCTGACTTACTCAATGTGCCCTCTTCCTTATGAACTTGGAAGTGTGGTGGAGGTGGGGCCGACCACTGGGACACACCGACTATGTTGGCACATGTTACGAATGGAAAGGTACCATCTGTGCTGCTGCTGAAAAATGATGATGTAGAGCTGCGACTTCTCAAATGTTCCATCTGGGTATAATTGAATTGCTTTCTTAAAATAAAAAATATCCATATTTGACATACATCTTTTATTGTAATGATTTCCACATTCCTTCCTTAAATTTCATAGCATTCGCTTTATGAGAAGCATGATATAAACTATTAAAAGCCAGGAACAAAAGTCTTCAAGGGGATGGCTGTGGTGTTTTTGTTTCTCTGGCTGACTTGCTCTTGACTTTCTTGTGATTTCAAAAACAATTTCCATATGCAAAATTCTGTCTCACCCATCTGGAAAAAACAAATCCCAAAGGGATCCCAAGAAAAACAAGTAGAAAGAGAAATTCTGTTATCTTCACACAGGAGGAAAACAAGACATGAATTTGCCAGAGTATGCAGTTGCCTGCATTTCCAAACCAAGAAGAGCTACAATTAATTTTCTTTCCTACAAACCACGTTACTTCTGAAGAACATTCTGAGAATAATAATAAGGGTAATTAGGAGCACAACTTAAATTCAGAGTGACTTGTTTCTGAAGCATTTAAAGCATAAGAGGGAACAAAAATACTCAGAGGGGACTCTAACATGACTCTCTCCAGGTAAAATTATAGATTTGAAATCTGTTGTTAGCTTACTATGGCAACCTTTGTATTTCATTTCCAAATGCTGAACTTCTGTCATCCTCTTCCTTTGGGGGAGCCCTTCAACTCTTGCTTCCCCTGGATTCAAATCATGCCACTGCCTTCAGTACTTACCACCCTCCTCATACATGCTATGCGTGCACATCCCCAAACCAAGAATAACAGCCACACGAGGAAGGATTTGGCCATGCTCTCAGCAAAAGCACTTAAATGTGTTCTTCTGATTTCTAGAAAGAAACAATTAAACATAACTCCAAAGGGTTAGCACCAAAAAAAAAAAAAGCAATTATTTGGCCTTCTGTGCTATTCTATTTTAATAAATGCTTATTAAGTGTCTAATCTGTGTTGGGAGCAACAGAGAATGCAAAGAAAAAAAACAAAACACATTTTCTGATCTTGAGACATTTACCATGTAGAGTGAGAACAAGATTGAAATATTTATAAGCAGTTCTAAATATATGATCATCAGATCAGCAGCAGCAGCATCACCTGGGACCCTGTGGAAAATGTAAATTCTCAGGCTCTACCCCAGACTTTCTGAAGCAGTATCTCTGAGAGTGAGGCTAGCAACCTTGTGTTTTTTCATAAGTCTCCCAGATGACTCTGATGTTCCCTAAAATTTGAGATTCCTGTTGTAAAAAAGCATGCTGAACAAATGGGTCAAGAGAGAAAAAAGTAAAGGAAAAATAACATCCATTTTGGAAGGAGGTCCTGGGGTGACAGAATTCCCATGAAGCTGGGAAGGTTATTTAAGATACTGAAATGTAGGGAGTGGACAGAGTATAAGGACATACTGGGTGAGTGAAACATGAGTCAAGCAACAGAATTCAGAAAACAGGCAAGTAGAAGAGTCTAGTTTGAATGACATGAAAAGATACAGAGGTCAGAGTCTGAAGACAGGCTGGCATCTCAAGCACAAAGTGAGGATTTATGTTATGTGTTCACACAACTCTCAGTTCTGTTTTGATGATTAGAGCAACGCTCTGGAAAGATGCCTCAAGGTTTCTATAGAATAACTTGCAAGAAGAAGATACACAGGAAATGGAGAAATAACTGAGTTACAACTGGATTTAGGTAGGTGACAATGAAACTGAGGAGTTTGTAGAGGAAATGTACAGATGATGGAAAATGTTTTAATATAAAAATTCATTGGTGAATCATAGCAGGACTCGATCGAAAGAATTTAGCAACTGACTCAATATCAAGAGGGAAAAAATGGGGAGAATCAACACCTCAATTAATAGGAGATTAGTCGTGTTATAAACCAAAGAGCAGGGGATAGGGAGTTGGTTTGAGGACTTTGCTTTGGACATAGTTGATGCACTCACTATACTATAGTTAGGAATACAGGCATAGGGTTTATAATAATAACTATAATATTCTGACCACATAGGCTATGCCTGGCACTGAACTAGATACCTGACCCATAGTAAGAATGGCTTCAGCATAAAAGTTTATTCTAGTATATAGAAGAAATCAAGCAGAGGCAGTGCAGAACAGATGTGGTGGCTTCATGAATTCATCAGGGAGCCAAGTTCCTTGGAAGGTCCTGCTTCAGGAGCTTTTACTAGAAAATTCCATCCTCAAGGGTACTTCATAACTTAAGATTGCTTTTGAAGCTTCAGCCATCAGAGAATGGTGACTGAAAATATTGGAATTGTTGAGAGAAATAGTATAAAGAATGGGAGGTTGGAAAAAAGAATGTTGGAGAATGACCACAAAGAAAAACCAGGAAGATACACAAGAAAGAAACAGAAGAAACTTCCAGCACCGTTTCTACAAAAAGCAAGGAAACACAAAGCTTCAAAATGCAGGGAGAGGAGAGTAAGGGATATCTAATGGTATCATCCATTGAAACTGAAAAACACTATGGGATTGGAGAATGTGGGTTCTTAGGTGACCTTCAGAAGAATAAGCATCATTCAAGTGTTTTATGACAGGAGATCTTAAAGTTAAGGAAATATTAGGTGGTGAAATTATGTAATAATATTTCTCTTTCACGAAGTTTAGTGATACAGGGAAAGAAAAAAATGGTGGTGACTGAATTTAGCCATGTTGAAGTAATGTTTTCATAGATTAGAAAAGCTAAATAAAATTTCTATTTATGATGTAAGGTCTCTCCAGAGACTAGATTTAAATCATTTGGGTGTGTGGGATGGGACAGCAAAGCACTTCTTCCTTGGTCAGCAGCTCCAATCCGATTCCTCCCACGGAAAGTGGAGCAAGTGTCAGCTGATATCATATCATAATAAGTGGTTGATATTACACTTTTTACAGGTTGTCTGGTAAGCCTAATTAATTTATTTTTTGTCTTTCCCCCTCAAATCTGGGTGGAATCTCATCCAGTTCTGGCTTGTGTTCTTGAAGAAAAATTGTATTTCTTAAGTGAGGATGTTTCATTAGCTTTCTGCACTCTCCCAGGGGCAGCAAAGGCTCTCTGGGTGTTTTGCAAGACTGCAGAATTTGAAATGGCAGGGCCACAGCTCCATTTCAGCAAAAATAAATATCAGATTACAACACATTGTTTTTGCAGCTGACTGAGGCTTTGGTCTAGTGCATATTTCATTCTGCAGTTGCAAAAAAAAAAAAAGAGAGAGAGAGAGGAGTTTCTGGCAGGGCAAAATTCAGTGTTTGCATCATTTCTTTATGAAGCCATTTTCTACTCTCAAGGGCTGCATTCCCAGAGGATTTTCCCCCAACAAATGCCTGGTACTTTTGGAGTACTCAGCAAGCATGACTATCTTCGAAGGCTGTTAAAAATAAAGACAGATAGTTGGGCCAGTTCTCTTTGCATCCTAACTTTTCACCCCCACCCACCCTCCCTCCCTAGAAACCTTTGTACTACACAATTATGAAAAAAATGGCTGACACTGAAACCACAGCATTCCTTTGCATTTCTAATTTTCTAACCTGAAAATTAGAATCTAAAAGCTGCCTGAGGCATATCCAAATCTTTTGACTTTGAAATACACACATCTTTTACCATTTTAGCTATTTTGAGAAAGATTTTTGATGTACATGCATGCTTATAGAAATTAGATTATTTCATTTTTATCCTTTTTTCCCCTTCTGGAAAGATATCAGACTTGAGGAGTGTTTGCATTATAACTCTTAAAGAATGAATTTGAATACCCAAATTTGTTGACTGTGTTTTCTATAGATAGATAGATAGGTAGGTAGGTAGATAGATAGATAGATAGATAGATTAGGACTGGTCCTAATTTGGAAAGTGGGTATATTTAGGAAATAGAGTTATCCTACTTGACCCTGCCTTTAGGTATAAAAGTTGAGTATCTCTTTATCCAAAATGCTTGGACCAAAAGTGTTTGGGATTTTATATTTTTTAAATACTTGCATATAATAATGAGAAATCTTGGTGATGGGACTCAAGTTTAATCACAAAACTCATTTGTTTCACATAAGCCTTATACACACAGTAATTTTATAGTACAATATTTTTAGTATACCCGGTTTGACATGACTTATCCCATGAGATCGATCATGTGAGGAGTTGTCCACTTATGGGGTCATGTCAGTGCTTAAGAAGTTTTATATTTTGAGCATTGAAATTTTTCTATTAGGGATGCTTTACCTGTACCAGTGCTGTAACAAGTCTTAGTTTAGATTCCCCCAGAAATAAGCCCTAAGCCAAGGTTTTGAATACAAATAGTTAATTTGGGAAGTGATTCCAGGAAACATTGGTACGGGGAGTGGGGATAATGATCAGGGGAGAGAATACAGCTAATAAAGTTATGCTTGTGGGCATCTAGTGCTTGATATTACTGAGGATTTCTGGGAGATGTGATAAAACATGAAAAAAGCCCTCCACCTGAAGGCTAGAGAGGCTTGTGCATTTATTAACCAATTCTCATCAATGATTGATTGACAATTCCAGCCAGAGATACCAGTTCTTCTCAATCACATCTATAGAGTCAATGCTATTCCAGTAAAAACCCCAGCACCTATTTTATAGATAACAATAAATTGATTCTAAAGGATACATAGAAAAACAAAAGACCTAGAATAATTGACACAAGAACAGAAAACAGAGTTGAAGAATTTAAACTATCCAATTTCAAGACTTACTCTAAAGCTACAATAATCAAGACACCATGGTACCAATGAAAGAAATGAACACAGAACAGTGGAACAGAATAGAGACTCTAGAAATAGACACACATATCATCAACTTATCTTTGAAAAGGGCTTAAAGACAATTCAATTAAAAAAAAAAACTCAATGGGAAAAGGATACTCCTTTTTAACAAAAGGTTCTATGGACTATATACCTTTCACAAAAAAAATTGATTGAAAATGGATTATAGACCTACATGTAAAATGCAAAACTATAAAACTTCTACAAGAAATTGGAGAAATTTTATATAACCTTAGTTTAGGAGATGAATTTTTATATCGAGGCCAAAAGCACAATCTATAAAAGCAAAACCTGATATATTGAACTTTATTAAAATTTTAAAATTCTGCTCTGCAAAAGTCACTGTTAAGAGACAGGAAGATAGGGTGGGAGAAAATAATTACAAAACACCTATCTAATAAAGGATTTGTGTCCAAACTACAATAAATAATCTTAAATTTTAACTCTAAGGAAAATAACTAATTAAAAAATACAAAGATTTTTTCAGACTGGATAAAAACAGGAGATAGAATGTGATCCTGATTCATTAAATAATAGTCAGAATAAACAAACGGGAAACATTTTTCAAAGGCCAAGTCCTTTCTTTTTTTTTTTCTCAAAACTATAAACATTTCCCTTCCTAGCTCTTGTTTTTGTTTATAAAACATGAGCAAAGGGGATTATACTATGAGAAGGAATTGTAGGAAAGAAAGAAAATGATTGGCAGATAAAGCAGAGAGACCCACAGTGGAATGGAGGACCCAGGCCCATACCTCACAGCCCCCTTAGGTGGTGACAGGACCTCAGAGGTAAGCTCAAAATAAGCACCCAACAAAATTCTCTATATTTTTCTGGACCTTGAAGAGTCAAGTTCCTGCCCTCCTGAACCACTGTACATTTATATTGTGATGAAGGTTGCCGTACTGGTTTGAAGATCAAAGACTTTTTCCTACTTTCCAAGCAGTTCAAAGTCTCTTATTTTTCTTTTCCACTCTAGGGAAAGCCAAGAGCCTAATGCTTACAAGAATATAATCTCCTGAAAACCTAGTGATATGGGATCACAGACAGATTTAGTTTCATCTGAAGCATGTAAAAAAGAATGGCATTTCTCATACAATTGAATTGAAAAAAGAATGGCATTTCTCATACTATGAATGTTCATGTTCCCCCAAATTCATATGTGAAATTCGAACCCCCAGTGCATTGGTATTAGGAAGTGGATTCTTTGGAAGGTAATTAGGTTGTGAGGATGCATCCCCCATGAATGGGATTAATTCAGAAAAAGAGACTCCCAGAGATCTCCCATCATTTTCACCACTCGAAGACACAGAGTGAAAAAGGCAATGTTTGACCTGGGAGGTAGGCCCCACAAAACAGAATCTGCTTGCCTTGGTCTTGGACTCACTGACCTCCAGAACTATGGGAAATGATGTTTGTTGTTTAAGCCACCCAGCCCATGGTACTTTTGTTATAACAGACAGAATGGACTAAGATATACCCACTTGATACATATGAACAGGTTTAAAAAAACTATAAGAGCATGCAAAAATGATTATAGGTGGTTAACTCTGAGTAATGGGATTCCATGTAATTTTTATTTTCATTTTCTGTATTTGTGCCTTTTAATATTTATATATTAAATATGTTTTACCTATTTAAAAGTGGGAATAGAGGGGCTGAGTGGTACAGGGCACTGGTTTTAGAGCTGGACACACCTGGGTCTGAATGATCAGTTCCTTTATCACCTATGAGAATTTGAGAAAGTTATTCACATTTCTGAGTCTCATACTTAGCGATAAATGCCAATAATGTCAACCTTGAAGAGTTATCACAGAGATTATAGTTAATCTACATGCAGAGTACAGATTAGTTCTTCACAGAATTGTACCCACACTTAAGATCTTTACATACTTTTTTCCTTCAGTGCTAGGCATGGAACCCAGGGCCTTGTGCATGCAAGGCAACTCTACCACTGAGTCACACTCCCTGCCCCTAATTATTGTACACTTTAAATTTGTGAACTTTATCATCTATAAATTATCTTTCTAAAAATTTGTTTTAAAAAAACACAGAACTACTTATGATGCTTTTATATTAATATTTAAATAAACCATGAGCACCTTGAATCATAAAAGAATATTTATCATGTTATCATATGTCCATAATTTATGTCTTTAAAGAAAACAATAAAAGCACTGCATTTTTTCAAGCTTATTCTATAATGCCAACTTTGAAACCACAAGAAGGTCTGTACCAGAAAAATTCTTACTGCTAAGAATGACTTAAAGGGAACCATAGTATGTGTTATCAATTAGAGGTGCTGGCTACATACCTTGGCAGATGGTTCAAAAGTAACTTACTCTTTGAGTACTTTCATTCTTCTATTAAAATGAAGAGGACATTCCTTGTTGTGCATTGAATTGAGTACCCTTAAAATTCACACATTGAATTTCTAACTATGGTAAAAATGAGTTTGATAGTGTGGATCCTTGTCCAATATGACTGATGTCCTTATAAGTAGAGCAGTTGGGACACGGATATAAACAAGGAGAAAATAGCCATCTACAAATTGAGTAGAAGATTCAGAAACAACACTTGCCAACTATGTGAGATCAGACTTCCAGCCTTCAGAATTGTGAGAAAATAAATTTTCCTATTGTTTGAGCAACTTAGTCAATGGTACTTTGTTATGGTAGTCCCAGCAAACTAATACAATCCTTTCTTCTGGTTGAATTTTGGGAGTCCTGGGAGGAACTTGATTGACATTGAGAAAAAAGCATAGGAATCCTTTTTTTTTTTAAAAAAAAAAAAAAAAAGGTCTAACAAAATTATTCACATTCATGGTATACCTACTTAAAATGATATACTGTGTAGCTATTTCTATTCCAAGGTATATAACAAAGATATTTCATCACCAGGTTTAAAATAAAATGTGGCATGAAGGAAAATATCAAAATAAAAAATTCTGTGATAGCCCTCCCTGTGCCCTCCTATGGAAAATGAAAATAGTATTTGCTTGGTTTGCTTGCCAGGGCACTGATGTGCTAAGACTCCTAGTGGAAGAAGAGAAGACTTAAAGAAGTCAAGAAGATATAATTAATCTTCATGAGAAGAAAAAGATAAAAAGGGAACGTAAGGGGAAGAAATAGCCTGAATGGGAACTTTTGGAGAATAAATGAGTAAGAAAAAATTCTGGGATCACTATTCTGGGTGTTGTCCCTATTCTGCTACCCCTATTCAGGGAGCAGAAATAGCAAAAGATCGGTATTAGGAAGGCATGACAGGTAGAATAGAGCGTGGTGAGTCTTCATCCTTCCAGGAAAACCTGTCACATGACTTTCACATCATACTCCAAGGCTTTTGATTCAGGGTGCTTTCCCTGACATTCCAACATGGTGAAAAGGTTGTAAACATGAAAATAGGGAGGTTAAGAAGGCACGATTTCATAGTTTCCTCTTAAAATCTTCCACAATGTAGAATGCAAAATAATAAGCTGTAAGGGCAATGATTAAGCAAAGGGTATTTTAAAGCTTACTTTTCCTTCCATTTGATTTCTCCAGCTTTCAAGTGCCTGCTACTCAATCCATCTGTTGTTCTATTTTGATTGTTTTTGGCAAACAGATGCAGGAGGAGAACACTATTGCCTTTGAGGTTTTATGTAACCCTAGAGATACAAACATAATTTTAGTAAGGTTCTTCTGTAGGAGAAAATTGCAAAGGACTAAAACGCATTAAACCAAAAACCTACAGGATGTTTCCAATGGAAAACTGGGCATTGTCTAACATACTTTTCCAGGTAATGGAATCTTATGCCATCTCTACACATTTCACTTTATTTGGGTTCTTTGCAATTCTGTAAATTGTTAAGTAACTGAAAAACATGCAAGAGATTCAAGATCATGCAATTACCACTATTTAATTCCACAACATTTTCATCTATCCCAAAGAAACCTCATATTCATTAATTGTCACAATCTTTTCACCTTCCTCTCAGCTCTTTCTAACCACTGATTTACTTTCTGCTTATATGGAATGGCCTATTCTCAACAATTCATAAAAAATGGAATCATACAATATATAGCCTTTTGCATCTGGTTCTTTTGATGTAGCACAGTATTTCCAAAGTTCATCCATATTATAGCAAAAGCGAATACTCATTCCTTTTTAAGTCTGAGTGTGTTCCACTGTGTGGATATAGCATATTTTGTTTGCCCATTTATCAATTAATAAACATCTGGGCTGCTTATATATTTCAACAATTACAAACAATGCTGGTATTTGTTAATTAATCAATTTATGTATTGATTTGTGGAGTTGACCCAGGGGTACTTTATCATTGAAGTACATCCCCAGCCCTTTTAATTTTTTTATTTTGAGACAGGGTCTCCCTAAGTCGCCCAGGCTGGCTTCTAACTTGCAAAGCTCCTACTTCTTCCCCCCAGTCACTGGAATTACAGGTGCACACCACACACCTGGCATATACTGCTATTTAAAGAAAAGAAATATAGATTGATTCTCATCCACAAATATGCTTTGTCTTTGTACTTCCCTCCAGTTCTGTGGAAGAAGTTATTTTGATATCAATTAAGCAAATTCAAATTCATTTCAACATTTCTGATAGCCTACATGTATGTTTTCTGTTTTAATTCTCCTTAAAACTGTTTATATCATTTTCCTAGTTCCATCATTAGTATATGAATTAAATAAAATCTTTGATATGTCTATTTAACATTTATATGAGTCATGAGTTATCTTTTCTAGAAAAAAAAATTGAACCTTTAATATGTTCCTAACTTTGCTGTGTTCAAGGTTGGAAAAGCCCAGCCGAATATTAGTTTTACTTGAGTTTCAACTGGACACAATAAAGTGAATTACTCTTTTGTAGTGAGGACTAGCGGGGGATGGTTGGGGAACAGCAGAGCTGAACTGACCTCCCTGTACTTCAGTCAAAAGTCTCAACTGAGTGTACCTCCAGCAAACCCACGGGAACCTAGTTATGATCTGCATGACATTTTTATCTCTGACATCCAGTTTGACTTTCAAGTATTACACAGTAGAAAAAACCATGAATAATATTTTTCAGCTTGACACTACACCATCTAGTCCAAAGTGAAAGAAAATCCATTTCAGTTTGCCTCTGCCTGCTGATTGGCATGAACTCAGCTGTCCTTCAAAGGTTTTGCCTCTCCCCAAAGCAGTATGGTCATTGTCATGAACCAAAGGGGGAGAAAACAAGTTGGAATTATCAAATTCCTTTGAAGGATTTTTGGGGGGCTATGGGAGGGATATTTAAAGGATGGATTTAATTTACACAAGTTACTTTAAATCTGTTTCATTTTCACATATTAAAAGGTAACATCAGAGAAGTGTGCTGACAACTTCTAGTGAGCAAAACACCTACCATCTTGAGATAAGTGCTACCAGAAGATAGAAAATGAGGCAAGAGGTTTACTTTATAAGAATTGGAAACCCATGCTGTATACTTTCTACTACCACCAAACATAAAACCACATGTTAAATGCTAAGGGGACCCATGGCTTCTTTGTATTGTTGAAGGTGGGGGTGTGAAATACAAGGATTGACCCCAGGGCACTCTACCACTGAGATATATCTCCAGCCCTTTTTATTTTAGTTTTGGAGACAGAGTCTTGCTAAATTGCCCAGGCTGGCCTTGAACTTGCAATCCTCCTGCCCCAGACTGTGCAGTAGTTGGAATTAGACTTACATCACTGCTTCCAGGTACCCCTGGCTTCTTTATCACATTTGTGTATTTTTTCCTCATTTCTTAGCTGGATCATTTAAATGCCTCGAGTTGATTTTAAAAGTCAAAGGCTACAGATAGGTGCCATGGTACATGCCTGTAATCCCAGCCATTCAGGAGGTTGAGATTGAAAGATTGCAAATTCAAGACCAGCCTGGGCAATTTAGCAGGAGATATGTCTCAAAATAGAAACTAAAAAGGGCTGTGGCTCAGTGGTAGAGCACCCATAGATTCAATTCCCAGTGCCACAAATAAAATAAAAAAAAAAGTCAAAGGAAACAGAAACTACATGACCTACACAGTCCAAAATATTTGCTAAAGAAGTCAAAGGAAACAGAAAGGAGATTCGTAGAATCTCCTTCAGAATTGGTTATACATATTGAAAGCAGAGAAATATCAAGTTATTTGTTAGAAGAAAGACCATGACCTATTTATGTCCTCAGAATTACAGATTATTTCCCTTTAACTAAAAATGGGGGGAAAAATCAACCCAGATTTTGGTATTCAGCTTACCTGTATCTCGATATTTTTCTGTTTGATATATGTGGCAAGCATTAGTTGATCACACTTCCAAGAAACAGTATCTTGTGATTTTTACCTTCAAAACCTGATATACAAAAACAGAGTAAATTAATTTATACAACTGATTTATGTTTGAAAACGGTATTGGAGCCAGAGTTTTAAAATATCAGTCTAGACCACTCTAGTCCTTGTTCTTTTCTTCAGAATTTTCATCTCCTATAGCCACTAAATATATCTAGTGTGAATTACAGACATCTGGGAGATTTTATAGACTCCCTAGTGCCAAAAGCAAAGAAAGCGTAGGCAAAATGCCATATTTTGTTTTGTTTTGTTCTTTGTGCTTGGAATTGAACCCAGGACCTTATACAAGCTAAGCATGCATTCTATCACTGATCTACAGCCTGGGCCCAAAGTACCATCTTAAGCCTAATTCAAAGAAAATTTGGGCCAAGTTTTATCTAGATTATACTCTGAGCTGAGTTTCAATCAGTACTCATATTTTGTTAAAACTTCAGGATATTTCAACAGGAAACTAGCATTAGCTCTGAGCTATTTAGATAATCCACAAGGCTATCCTGCTCATCTCAGTCTCTCCCTTGAAAACCCCCAGGAACAGCAGCCACCAAAGGGTTAACTGGCATAGAGTAGAGACCCAACACCCACTCAAGTGTCCCTGGCCATTGGCTTATGCCCACACCACATTTGTTTGCTAAACATTTTACATTTACTCTTGATTTCACATTTTTCACATTGCTAAATTGCTCCTAGTTCCTTTGCATTTAAGTTATTCCCTCAACCACATCACAAAATCAATGCAAATCTCTTTTAAAACAGCAGGACCAGAAGGCTAGAAATATAGCTCAATGCTGGAGCATTTGCTTAGCAAAAACAGCAGGACCCTGCTTTTTCCTTCCTTTTCTTTTCCCCAGTGGTCGCCCCTCTCAGTTGCTTTTTAATTTTACAGTCTATGGGTCTTATTTGCCTCCTTACTTTCACTGAAGATAGAATATGTGGTATATTTTCATTTTTCTTGAAGATTTTGTAACATTTTCCAGAAGACATAAAAGAGGCTTACACACAGAGATTTATTCATACTGGAAATCCCTGGGTCTGTGTTTTTTAGTTGTTATTTTGTTTTCTGATCATGTCATTCTTTCCCATGGCCATTTAGGATTAAGCCTTGCAGAAACACAAAAAAGACCGACTCCAATCATAGCAATTGTAGGAAAACACAATGAAGGATCCATTTGGGAGGGGTGATATTTTCAGTATCTCTCAAGGCACAAAAGTGCTGTAGTTTGAATGTGTGTCCCCTCCAGAGCTCATGCTGAAATTCAGTTACCATTGTAACAGTGTTAAGGGGTAAGAACTTTAAGACATGATTGACTCTGCCTTCACAGGTGAGATTGATGCTGGCATAAAAGGCAGGATTTGGTCCCCTGGTTCACTTTGCCCTTCTACTACATGATGTCTTCCACCATGTCATGACACACCAAGAAGACCCTCGCCAAAAGCCAGCACCTTAATGTGACACTTCCCAGCCTCCAGAACTGTGAGCCAATAAATTTCTATTCATTGTAAGTTACCTAGGTTTTGCTACTATGTTCAAGCAGCACAAAATGGATTTTAAAAATAACTGAATAGTTCTCTACTCTAGCAATACAATTATCTGGGCCAACTTCCAACCATTTCTCACCTGATAATAACTATTTTCCTTTCAGCTCAGCTTTGCAAGTCTAATTTTACAGAATTTTAGATCATTACGAATAAAAGTGATGCTGAAATTTATATGCTCAAAGAAGTGTCAGCTACTGATATTTTTAAAGAGAAATATCCTGTGCTTATTCTAAATTACTCAGGGTATTTTTAAAATTAGGACATAATCATAAATATCAAGCTAAAAATGACAGTCAGTGAACATTTCCATTCAGAGTACTTCAAGAAAGTTAAATAAGATGGAAAAGTATTGTTTGTCTATAAAATTAGGGCACTAAGGAGAGGAAAGCCTACTGGCTAGATTACTTTTACTCATTATTTAATTTCTGACCCTTCCTGAAATATTTTTCCCAACTTCTATGAAACTGTAAAAGCTGTCTGTTGGCTATTGATTAGTAAGAAAATTCAGGTCTCTGATCTTTAGCATATTCATAGCAGTAAACTTTGCCAAATGCCTTATAAGACTTCAAAACTACCCTATGATGAAGTAGAATAAAAATAAGCTTTTGTAGCTAATAGCCCATTATTATTATTTTTTACATTTTTTTAGAGAGAGTGAGAGAGAATTTTAATTTTTTTTTCAATTATTGGTGGACACAACATCTTTGTTTTGTATGTGGTGCTGAGGATCGAACCCGGGCCGCACGCATGCCAGGCGAGCACGCTACCACTTGAGCCACATCCCCAGCCCCTAATAGCCCATTCTAGTTCCACCACTTTCTGGGTCTCAGGTGCCCATTCATAGAATAAAGAAAACTATACCTAAATCATACAATTGGTGTGAACATCGAATAACTCCATGTGCATAAAGAACTAATAAATAAGAAACTAATAAATGTCAGTGATCCTCTTTGGGCTTCCTGCTCTTCTTCCTCTTCCCCATTTTATCTTTGTATTGCCTGGACTTCCCTGGGCAAGAGTCCTTTTAGATTTTCAAAAAGTAGAAATTTTTTGTTAGGGGCAGATAATTCTTTGTTCGGTAGAATATATGCCAGCTTCTAGTGATAGGAATGGAATGTCTGAGTTTTGCTCCTAAATATTATTTGACTCACTGATAACATGCCCCAATTATGGCATTTATCACATTATCCATGGTTGTTTTTCGCATATATCATTCCTGTCTTGATTTCAAAATATTCAAAGACAAAGACCCTATATTTTCTTCAAATCTATGCTACCAATTGTATTTGTTATCTACTATTACATAACAAATCCGTCCAAAATTTATCAGTTCAAAACAACAAATAGTTACCTTCTAAGAGCTTCTCCAGGGGCAGCTTAGCTGCATGGTTCTGGCTCAGATCCTCTAGTGAGATAGCAGTTGAGCTGTTTGCTGGTGCTACCGCCATCACTTTTCACATCTTTGGCTGTGTCATTCGGTATTCAACAGACTATCTCCCCATCTCCCTTCTCTCTGTTTCTGCATTTAGATTCTATATGAGATAGAAATTCCAGAATCAATTTTCTTTTGAAAAAAATCCCTCCAATCATTCCTAAAAGACAATCTGTATCCCTTTCAAGAAATTTACTATAGTTAAATAAGACTTATAAGACTTCAAAACTGCCATATGATGCAGTAGTTAAATTAAAATCTGGTTAAAGCTAGTGACAGTAGCTGACTTGGAATCAGAGAACATAGTGTATAAAAAATTGTGTAACTTTAAACACAAGAATTATATTCAACTAAGCTACACACACACACACACACACACTATGCAGGGACAGGGAGCTAAGGGATCTAAGATCTCCACCTCACATTGACCTCAGGGCTTACCCCTAATTAGTGGAATGGCAGGTGCTAATTTTTTTTTTAGTTCCCGCCTTTATTCATTTATTTACTTATTTTAGTTTCCCACACCATCTTTCTTTTCCTTTTTTTCCTCTCTAGCTCCCACATATGCAAGAAAACACACAACCCTTGACCTCCTGGCAGGTGCCACTTTTAAAGGTTGCTACTCTGGGTTTTTTGGGGTTTTTTTGTTTTGTTTTTGGTTTTCTTTGCCAAGTCAAATTTGTGTAAGTCCACTACATTTATAATTTAATACTGACATGTTGAAATATAAAAAAGTTTTCTGATTTATCTGTAATCACCAAATTTTTAGCTCTGTAGGATTTGATTTCTCACCATTTGGTTTGCCTGCCCAGTATTTCATTTGTTCTGCTTGTTGACTGATGGTAACCCGGAGGGCCTCAGAATTTTAGTGTTAGAGAGATCACTTAGCAGCCAAAGAGATTTTGCAGAATACAATGAAATATAGGTATGTTGTAGTCTAATTACCCAAATAATATGTGAGCACAAAATTATGTTTTGCTATTTTAAGTTGATACTCATTAAGACCACTTAATTAAATTGATATAGCACAAAAGACAATAGATTATCATAATCACAGGTATACAAACTTAACTGGTTGCCGCAGTGTGCAGTAGTAGTCCCAGATAGTCAGGAAACTTGTGTCTCAAAAACACAAGTCTACAAATCCAAGTGTGCACACCCATGAGGGAGCACGCGCACACACACACACACACACAGGCTTTTGAATCAAATCTTTCCTTTAATATTAGTTTGTTGTATGTTCATTTGTCTAGTTGTCAACTAGTCCCCTTCGCCAGTTAATCAATAGCACCTGTCAAAAGTGCAAAAAACATATTTTAAAGTATTGTATAAAAACAAGTTTTGGAAAAAGTTACTTGATTTATTTTTCTTCCTGGCTGGAATACTGTTCCATTTTACCAGCCCCTTGCTCAGAGGAAATCAATGTTGCCTTGCAGCCAAGTGGACAATTCCTATCTATCCCAAGTGCTCAATAGAACGCTGAAGGTCATAAAATCGAAAATGTCTTTGTTTTATTTTCCTCATTAAGAAATAATACTCCCATTTGGAAATCTAGAATATTTATCTTCTATGGAGAGTGTTTCCCCAGTGATTCCATAATCTTTGTGGTCTGAGTGACATCATTACTACCAGCTGTGTTTAACCTTTGGTTCTGACGTAAGTACAGATGCAAACACCTTAGTTAAAGTTTAAAGAAACTTCAAATAAACTGGTTTCTCTGACCAACATATTGCTAGAAAATAAACACCATGAGTGCGGGGTTCTCTAGATGTTTTCCTAGAGTAGTGAGGTACATAGTAGATACTCAATAAATATTTGTTGCATGGTTTTATGGTTGAAACCATTATTAATGTGCCATAAGCTTCTGTCACATATTTTATTTTTATTCCTCTATGCATTTTCTAGGACTTCATAACAAGTTACTACAAACTTTGTTCCTTAAAACAATATACATATATTCTCTCACATTTCTGTAGGTCAGAGGCCTAAAATCAAGGTGTCAGCCAGGTACCACTCCCTCCAAAAGCTGTAGGGGAGAATTGCTACATGCCTCTTTCAGTTTTTAGTGGCTCCCTGTGTCCCACGGCTTGTGGAAACTTAACTTCCAATCTTTGCCTGCATCTTCTCATGTCTTTCCCTCTGTATCTCTTTTTATCTTCTTCTTCTTAGAAGGACATCTCTCATCAGATTAGGGTCCACATGGTTAATCTAGGATGTTTAAATCTTGAGATCCTTCACTTAATTTTATTAAAAAAAAAAGACTCTTTTTGCAAGTAAAATCATCTTCACTAGTACCCAGAGTTCGAACTTGAACATATATTTCTGGTGGCAACAATTTAACCTCTTAAACCTCCACTCTCCAATTTTGAGATTCTGTTCATTCAACACACAATTGTGTGTCTATTATGTACCAAGCACCAAGTGGTAAGGGTGTAAACATCAATAGAATATAGCCATAGGCCTTCCTTACCCAGATGATAATTTATCAAAGGTCTTTATCCCAAATCCCTCAGTCATAAATTAAAATACATTCTAAACTCACATAAAAAAATCTCTTCGTGTTAATTTTCCATAAATTCTAATGAACATTCTTCATTGATGTTAATTTTTCAATTGCTTTACCATTTGTCATTCAAATGTTATTAGTTCAAATTCATTCCTTTCAAAAAATGTTATGATGTGAAACATTTTTAATTAGTTTCAACATATTTTCTTTCACTAGAAATCAGAGTTGTGTGGGAGCATTAAATTCAGTGAAAGACAATGGAACATTATTCAGCATTAAAAGAGAATAAAAGCATGGCATTTGCAGGTAAATGGATGGATTTGGAGAATATAATGCTAAATGAAGCCAGCCAATCCCAAAAAAACAAAAGTTGAATGTTTTCTTTGATATGAGGATGCCGACTCATAATGGTGATGTGGCACCTGGGGGCAGGGGCATGGGAGGAATGGAGGAACTTTAGATAGGGCAAAGGGGAGGGAGGGGAAAGGATGGGGCAAGGGGATAGGAATGATGGTGGAATGAGTTAGGCATCATTACCCTAAGTACTACATGAATAAGACACCAATGGTGTTAAAATACTTTGTGTACAGCCAGTATCTTGAAAAATTGTGCTCTATATGTGTCATATGAAATGAATTGCCTTCTGCCATCATGTATAACAAATGAGAATAAATTTTAAAAATTCAGTGAGAGATCATTTATCCACATGCCATTTAATTACTAAAGTAATGTTAATATCCCTGTGGCTGAGTTAACACTATTTTGCCTTAGGCTGGTTTCCCCAAAAAGCAGAGTCTGAAAAAATATAGGTAGTTTATTTTGAAAATAATCTCGGGGAGTCTGAACATGGGATCAGAGGAGGGCATCAGCCCAAGAAGAAAAAACAAACCAGAAACATGCTCTCAGTGAGCTCCCACTCACAATAACTCACATTTGAACACATAATACTTTCTGAAGGGTCATGGAAAGCATATTCCTGGGACAAAAAAGGAAAGCATTTACTCACCAATTGGCTTTCATCTCTTATTAGTTGAAAGTTCACTCTTCCACACTCATGTGTAGATGCTGAGTGGTTCCTGAGGGTAATTTCCACAAAAGGGATGTGGCTGGTCTGAGTGAGGTATATCTCCTCAAAACTGGCCAAAGAATGTCCTGAACTAGTCACTGTAGCAGCAGATAGAATAAGAGTTGGTGATATAAGGCAGATGAGGCCAGATACCCAAGGAATTAGCAGGAAGCAGGTTTATTGGCTGCAACCAGTTCAGAGCATAGCTCATGCCTAAACTTTCCTCCTCTGAACAATGAATCTAGAAATTCTTTGAACTTTAAACCCAGTGGGAGGAAGGGTGAAGGGGTACATTTTTGCAGGAGTCTACATAAAAGTTTTTTTTGTGTGTGTGTTTTTTGTTTGTTTGTTTGTTTTTTGAGTTCACAGAGTGTTTTTATCTCATTTTTTAAGATTAGTCAGAAATTTTGCACGTTTTATCACAAAAGCAGAAGTAGCATCATGAAATTCATGGCCAAATTTAGTTTTTGCAAGAGAGAGCAAAGGGAAATAGGAAGTCTATTTGAGTTCTTTTGCAGAATTATGCTGATATTCTGTTAATAAAAACAATTATGGTGAGGGTTTCTGGAGAAGCTTAATTAAGATTCTTTGATGGAGGAGGGGGCACCACTACAGTGGGGTCAAAAAGGATTTGCAGATGAGCACAATATGTATCCAATATGATTTTACCTATCCATTAGGTCTTTGTTCTTTCCCACTAACAAATGGTTATCCTTAGCGTATGAGATTTTTCAGACTTGGGAGTAGGATAACATCTTGAATCAGATCATTGGACTTGAACCTCAAGAATCCAGACTTCTGGCATTGAGGAAGTCACCCTCTGGGTGTTGAAACTTTCTAATCTGTATAAAAGAATGATGGTAACCCCACTTACCTCATGAGTTTACTATAAAAATGAAATGAGAAAATATACCCAGCTATTCCCCTTCTCGGACTATTCCCTAAAGACCTTAAAAGAGCGTACTTTAGGGATACTGCTACATGGATGTTCATAGCAGCACAATTCACAATAGCTAGACTGTGGAACCAACCTAGATGTCCTTCAATAGATGAATGGATAAAAAAAAATGTGGCATTTATACACAATGGAGTATTGCTCTGCACTAAAAAATGACAAAATCATGGAATTTGCAGGGAAATGGATGGCATTAGAGCAGATTACGCTAAGTGAAGCTAGCCAATCCCTAAAAAACAAATGCCAAATGTCTTCTTTGATATAAGGAGAACAACTAAGAACAGAGCAGGAAGGAAGAGCATGAGAAGAAGATTAACATTAAACAGGGAGGAGAGGTGGGAGGGAAAGGGAGAGAGAAGGGTAATTGCATTGAAATGGAAGGAGACCCTCATTGTTATACAAAATTACATATAAGAGGAAGTGAGGGGAATGGGAAAAAAACAAGGGGGAGAAATGAATTACAGTAGATGGGGTAGAGAAAGATGGGAGGGGAAGGGAGGGGAGGGGGGATAGTAGAGGATAGGAAAGGCAACAGAATACATCAGACTCTAGTATGGCAATATGTAAAACAGTGGATGTGTAACTGATGTGATTCTGCAATCTGTATACGGGGTAAAAATGGGAGTTCATAACCCACTTGAATCAAATGTATGAAATATAATATGTCAAGAGCTATGTAATGTTTTGAATAACCAATAATAAAAATTAAAAAAAAAAGAAAATATACCCAAAGTTCTTAGTTCTGGGCATGGATGTTCCAACACCATTTCTCTGACACCATTTGGGTGTACAAAAAAATTGAATTCATTTCTGACATAACTACTTGAAGTTAGCACAGACACCACAGTTTAAGGGCTCAGTGCCCTCCCCCCCCCACACACATAAACCCTCCCCCCAGATGCCAGCTGCATGTCCTGAAAGTCCCCAAGCCACTGGCACTTCTGCTTAGAAGGCTGTAAATTTGAGGGCTTCCCATATCCCCTCAATATTTGGCTAGAATGACTCATAGAACTCAGGAAAACATTATTTCTTTTTTAGTTAGCTTTTTGTCACTGTGACCAAAATATTTGATAAAACAATTTAGAAGAGGTAAAGTTCATATGAGATTCACAGTTTCAGAGGCTCAATCCATGGTTGACTGAATCAATTGCTCTGGGCCTAAGATAAGGCAGAACATCATGGCAGAAGGGCATGTTGTCCAGGAAACATAAAGCAGGAGAGGGAAAGGGACTAAAGGGAAAATGAGCCCTTCAAGAGGATGCCTCCCAGTGACCCACCTCCTCCAGCCCTGCCCAACTTGCCTGAAGTCACTACCCAATCAGTTCATTTAGACTAGGAAAAACTGATTAAGTTATAGCTCCCACAATCTAATCATTTCCCCTCTGAATATTCCCCTATCAACAGGAGCTTTTGAGGGACACTTTGTATCCAAACCAAACAACTGACAATTACCATTTTCTCATAAGGAATACCAATAAACAGGCAGGCAAGGAAACACAGAAAAACTTCTATCCCCCTAGAGTTTTATATTCTGCTACTCCACCAAGTACATCAATATGTTCACCAACTAGGAAGTTCCTGACCTTCAACACTGAGAATTTTTATCAAGGTTTCATTATATACACATGATTGACTAAAGCATTAGCCACACAATTGAACTCAATCTCTTTCCATCTGACAACTCTCAGAAAGAAGGTCTGAAAGTTCCAAATCTCTACTCCCATAGTTTTTTCCTCAGGTCACCAGCCTTCATCCTGAAGTTATATAGGGTCTCTGCCTTAAGCACCTCATTGACATAAAGTTAGGTATGTTGAAAAATGTCTCTTTATGAATAACAAATGACAACTTCTATCATGAAGGGAATTCCATGAGTTTCTGAAACTCTGTACCAGAAACTAGGGACAAAGACCAAATATGTATTTTTTATTATACTATAACATGATACAAATGCTGGCCATTTTCCATTTTTTTTCTTTTTTTCGTCTTTTGAGACAGTCTCACTGTGTCACACAGGATGGTCTAGAACTCATGGACTCAACCTCTGGTGTACACAATTATTATTCTCATCTTGTGGAAGATCTGCCATGTATTGCCATCATGATTAACATCCCCATAACAACAATGCCTCTGTTAACTTTTTAATTTGAAAAAATCATAACTTTTGACATTCCGAGTAAAAGTGTTGGAAATAATTAAAGTTAATAGTTATGTTGTTGAGCATAATTTCCTTTGACAAAATGTATGATGCATTTATATTCTACGAATATTTAAAATGAAAAATACAAGCAATCATTCCTTGAGTGTGTCCTCAATTGAAACATTGTACTAAGTAGGGTGGAATTACCTGGAAGTTCAGTTAATAGTTCTGGTTCTCAAGGCATTGAAATTCTAGGCGTACACATCAATGTTTACAGCAACACAATTCCCAATGGCCAAGCTATGGAACCAATGTAAGTGCCCTTTAACGGATGAATGGATAAAGAAAGTGTGGTATGTGGGTTGGGGTTGTGGCTCAGTGGTAGAGTGCTTGAGTGTTCACCTAGCATATGTGAGGCCCTGGGTTCGATCCTCAACACCATATAAAACTAAATAAATAAAATAAAGTCATTGTGTCCATCTACAACTAAAGAAAAATATTTTAAAAAAAGAAAGTGTGGTATATATACACAATTGAGTATTACTCAGCCATAAGAAGAATGTAATTATATCATTTGTTGGTAAATGGATGAAACTGGAGACTATAATGCTAAGTGAAATAAGCCAGATAGAGAAAATCAAAGGTCAAATGTTCTCTCTGATATGTGAAAGCTAGTCTAAAATAAGGGAGAGAGAAAGAGAGAGAGAAGAAGTGGGAATGGGGTGAGAATTCCATTAAAAGAAAATGAAGATGAGGGGGAAGATGAGGGGGGAAGAAAGAGGGTCAGAATAAAGGGGAAACAATGGTATGAATCTGACCTAACTTTCCTATGTACACATATGAATATAAATAAATCTCACTATTATATTTATTCATTTAAGACACTAATTTAAAATAAAACAAATAAAAGTAAATATCATAAAGGTCAGTAGAGTAGAGGAAAGGGAATGGGGAGAGAAGATAGGGGAGTACTAAATGGGCAAGGGTAAGGGACTGAATTGGAGTAAATTGTATTTCATGCATTTATAACTATGTCAAAATGAATCCTAATGTTGTATATAATTAATATGAACCAACTGAAAAATCTGTTAGAATTTAAATGATTTCTGCTTTTTCTGAGAGAAAAAAAAACTTTAGTATGAATGTGAATCTGCTTTTATTAGCTTTATATCCACTATGGTAAACTTTAGAGAACTTTATATGATTTACCAATTACTTATTAGAAAATAGTTGATTTGGGCTGGGGATGTGGCTCAAGCAGTAGCGCGCTCGCCTGGCATGCGTGCGGCCCGGGTTCGATCCTCAGCACCACATACAAACAAAGATGTGTGTCTGCCGAAAACTAAAAAATAAATATTAAAAATTCTCTCTCTCTCCCTCTCTCTCTCTCTCTCTCTCTCTCTCTCTCTCTTTAAAAAAAATAAAATAGTTGATTTAAATAAAGATGAAGAAGATAAAAGATGAAGATGTTTAAAACTTGATTTAGATAAAAGATATATATCATAGTTCCTTAAGATGAAGATTTTTATAACTTTGGTGTGGACTCTTCTTCAAAGTTTACAGTTTTAATTATGCAGAAGCAATGAGGTCAGTGAGGATCATTTAAAAAAAAATCTAGGCAGAGACAAGTAACATTAAGAGGACACTGACCAGAATGAAAAGTAAGTGGTCAAGAGAACAAAGAAAGCAATACTTACTGCAAGGCACTTCTTGAGCAAACTTGTAAATGAATTCTATAAGCAATAAACGCGGGGAATAATGATTCCAGGATTGGAAGGTCACGAAAATTTTTAAAGGGAAGCTGCAATGTCACTGTTGGTAGAACTCACACCTTTGTTGGGAAGACCAAAGAACCTTGAAAGCAACAAAAGTGCAGGAGCAAGATCCTGGAGAGAAGAAAGCCAATTTGTGGTCGTAGAACAATTAGTTCTCCCTAACGTATGTTTCAGGATTGAACTGAGCAACACAAATCTAACAACAGCACTTCTAAGTTATAAAGGGTCTCATGTTTTGCTGGGAGCCATTAGCCAAGTAAGTATGACAATTTCCTTGCCAGCGTACCCCATGTTGCAGTGACATTGAATGTACTTAACCTTGCTCAAGGACCAAGGCAGATTAGGGTGTTCCCGGTTTTAAGATAATCTTGTTTAGGGCGTTCCCAGTTTAGGTTCCAGGTTTAAGGTTTAAGATTATTCCTGCTGGGAATAGGGCGTATCCTGCTGCCTGAGTTCCCCTTGAGTTCTCACGGGATTCAGACAGTATATTTTGGAGATAGAAGCCCAGAAGAGAACGTGGATTTGGGCAGAGAACGTGGATTTCCCCAGAACGTGATTGTAGACGGCTGGTGTGAGTTCGGGAATAAAGAGTTGCTGTTTGAATCTACAAGCTGTGTGGTGGCTCGTGATTGTGTGCCCAGCCAGACTGCGGCATTTGTGCCCAGCCAGACTGCGGCATTTGGCGGCCCGTGCGGGGAACTTCTGAAGCTTAGAGGTAAGTGAAATTGCTCGCCCCTGAGGAAGAGCGAAAGAATGGGTGACCAATTCAAAAAACAATGTGTTATTGTTTTGATTTATTTTGTTTTTGTTTCAAGTTGCCTGTTCCTAGAACTTTCTCAGGCAAACTGGGGAAAATGGTTGACTCAAGGTTTGAAGTTGTTCGCCTCCAAGCAAGAGAAATTGTTAGAGGAAGGAGGCACCCCAGTGAGACCAAGAACAATTAGGGCATATGTTGATACAATACAAAAATGTAGCCCATGGCTTTTTAAAGATGAGTTATTAAGTATATTAATGGGACCACGATGGTATCCTGTAGAAGGATTTTTCTTCAACAAGAAAGAGATGGCTAGTTCTGTTTACTACACTTGTCTAAGATCTTGGTTTTTACAGATATCTGATTAATTTACAATGCTAAAGTGTTAAAATATCAACCACTAAATATAAAATCAAGTACTCTTACTTATTAAGTTCCATAAGGTAATATATTTAAACATTATGTGTGTTTTCATAAATTGGTAAATGGAAAAAGGTTTAATATTGCTTTGTGTCTGTGTCTTTGCTAAAACAAGGTTACTAAGTGTTAAGATTCTATCATGTGTAATTTATATACAAAGAGTAGAAAAATTTTCAGTTGGGTTTCAATTATAGTATTATAGTATCATAAAAAACATGAAAGTCTTTCATCTTATTAAAGTGGAGTAATTTGTCTAAATCAGAAATTTTATAAGAGTTGTTTCAAAATGTGAATTTATAAAAAGGGTTAACGGTTAAAAAAGAGAAAAAGATTCAAGATGTGGAAATATATTTTAATATAAAAGGTTAAAGGAGAAAGAAATGTTTCTAGACGAGATAATCTCTGTGGTAAAGTAAAAAGTTGTAAAATGCCATTTAAAAAAAAATTTTGAGGAAACTAGACTTACTTTAAAAGCTTGAGAAAAGAAGAAATAAAAAAAAGGTATTTGTACATGGCAGATTGAGACAAAGTTTCTCAATGGAGTTAAAAAAAAAGCCTTTGGTTGAAAGGCAGCCATGTAAACTAACATTAAAGCGATTTAATCAGAATCTAAGCCTCGTTTAAAAGAGTGAAGTTGTAGGTGGTGAAAAAGTACATTTAAAAGTACACTATAGATGATAATTAAAAGGCTTTAAAAGGTTAAATTGAAGGTGGTCGAGATACCTTCATGGCGGAAAAAAGATTGCTTTATTGCATCATTCGAAGCCTAATTAATCTTAAAGGCATTACTTTAAAAAAATGGGAAGATAATAGGATAAAAGATTTAGATAAAGAAGATTAAAAATTTAAAGTGAAAAACTTTAAAGACAGAAGTACAGAAAGGTAAAAAAAGAGAAAAGATGTAGAAAGATAGATTAAAAATTTGAAGTGAAAAACTTTAAAGACAGAAGTATAGAAAGTTAAAAAGAATAAAGATAAAGAAGATGTAGAAAGATAAAAAAAATGTAGGAAGACAAGAATTTTATACCCACAAAATAGGAAAAAAAAAAAAAACTAGGAGGAAAATAAGCAACTAAGGGTAAAAATACAAACCTTAGGGAAAAAAACTAGAAGATAGAAATAAGATAGAAAATGGTTGAAAATGTCAAGTAAGGTATTACACAGATAGAAAATGCAAAAAGCTAAGACAACTATTAGATACAGACATATACTTATTAAAGCAAAAAGAGGGAATTGGAAGGGGGTATATATCCCCCAAAGATAAACTTAAAATAACGCTTTTTACTCTAAACTTTTTAAATTTGGATTCATCAGGACTTAGTGCTGCGGAAAGGCATATGTATCCAAAAAATGTACATAAGCCTAAAGTACTTTGGAAAGATATTCTAACAGGACAATGGAAAGGTCCTGACCCAGTGATTGTCTGGAGTCCGGGGTCTGTTTGTGTTTTTCCACAGGGAGAACAGCAGCCCATTTGGATTCCAGAGAGATTAACTAAAACAGTTTCTACAGATTGAAAAGAAGATGATTTGACTCAAATCCATAACAGCTGATATCCAGAGCTCCAGCTTGGCCATTCTTACATCTGCGACAGTGATTAACCAGGATGCTTTTTTCAATAGCTATTTTATTATTGCATTTTTCCACATCATAAGGTTCTATTTTTATTTTTTGAGCTCATACAAACCTAGGTTAATGTTTTTCTGATCAGTTTTATTTTTTGACTGTGGAGTTTTTAAACATTGCAATGGAGATTTCACCTAGGTAAAGCTACAAGGCCTTTACTATTTTCTTATGTGTTGTACGTTTGTGTACACTCTTGTGTTTTGTGTTGTATGTCTGTATGTGCGTATGGCCATATTTCTTATATGAGGAGCGCTCATGAAAAAATGGATCCGAATTATTATTATTTTTTATTCACGTGATTTAAATGGTTTAATTTAAATTATGTAAACAGCTGTTAAGGATTGTTTTTAAAGGTGGTTAACAGATCTGTTTGTTTACTAATTTAAATTAGGTAAAAGGCTGTTAAGGATTGTTTTTAAAGTAGGTTAACAGATCTGTTTGTTTACTTTCACCTTTCCTTTTCATTATATTTAATAATTATTTTCAGGATAATGTCTCTTTAGCATCATTGCCAGAATTCCTATCTCCATCCCAGTGCCGGTGAAGAACTCAACAAGTAATGCTCAATCAAAGAGTCAACTTACTTTGGGGAGGAAACGGATTTTGGGAGGAAATGGACATATTGATAGATTCCTCTGCTTTGAACTGCTTGCAGAACTTGCCTGGACTATGTAACTATCGTTTGGTGCAGCGAATTGTGGTAATGCTAGCATATCTTTGCTGATGGTGTCACCAGTGATGCAATTTTTCCCAAGGAGCCGTCAATTGGCTTGGTGTCGTGGCATTTCTGTATCCTCCTCCCTTCTGCTAGTGATGGTCTAAAATTTGGGGGCCAATGGCTTATGCTGGACCGGTAGTCAGTGACGGGTATGATCCAATTGCAGTGGTATCAACCTAAGACAGGAGGCTGACGCCTAAAGGTCAGTTTTCCGATGACGGGTAAGAACCATATGTTGAATTGGACAACCTACCAGGCACGGTCCATAAGCCACATTAACCTCACTCCCCCACTGGCACCAAGGCCAAATTTGGGGGCCAACAGAGGTGAGGCAAAGAACCTCACCCCCCCCACTGGTGCATAGACCTATCCACAAGTATGGCTGTATGCTGGACCGGTAGTCAGTGACGGGTATGATTCAATTGCAGTGGTATCAACCTAAGACAGGAGGCTGACGCCTAAAGGTCAGTTTTTCCCATGACGGGTAAGAACCATATGTTGAATTGGACAACCTACCAGGCACGGTCCTTAAGCCACATTGCTTGTTGTTTAATTAATCAGAAGGGGGGAGATGCTGGGAGCCATTAGCCAAGTAAGTATGACAATTTCCTTGCCAGCGTACCCCATGTTGCAGTGACATTGAATGTACTTAACCTTGCTCAAGGACCAAGGCAGATTAGGGTGTTCCCGGTTTTAAGATAATCTTGTTTAGGGCGTTCCCAGTTTAGGTTCCAGGTTTAAGGTTTAAGATTATTCCTGCTGGGAATAGGGCGTATCCTGCTGCCTGAGTTCCCCTTGAGTTCTCACGGGATTCAGACAGTATATTTTGGAGATAGAAGCCCAGAAGAGAACGTGGATTTGGGCAGAGAACGTGGATTTCCCCAGAACGTGATTGTAGACGGCTGGTGTGAGTTCGGGAATAAAGAGTTGCTGTTTGAATCTACAAGCTGTGTGGTGGCTCGTGATTGTGTGCCCAGCCAGACTGCGGCATTTGTGCCCAGCCAGACTGCGGCAATGTTTATTCACAATCTTCGCAGTATATGTAGGCCACATAGATCTCTTGGGAAATTTATTGAATCCAAAGAGGGAAAGTTACTGAGGCCGGAATACAAATGGAGTGTGTGAAGTCAATGAATTCAGGTGAATATATTTAGGTCATCAACACCTGAAGAAACAGATAAAACGAAGAGAAGAAACATACAAATTATCTACATTCTTAAAACCACAGAAGTAAATTGATCCAAGAACACAGTAAAAATGTAACACAATGGGGCAGGGAGTCCCACAGAACCTGAACACACACCTGCTTGAGGTTCTTTGGTGGTGCCTGCTTCCCCCCAATTGCTAATGAAAAAAAAAAAGTAGAAGTATAGTAAACCTCATTAGACGGGAAGCTAGCAGTGGTCTCTAGCCCCACCATGGGACTTAGGTTGTCCATAATGAGGAAACACTCTTATTTAGAAAAGGGTTAAATCTAACTTATTCAAGAGTTTCCAGTCCCAACTGCTATTCCTCTCCCTGATCTTGGTCAAAGTCAGTCTATTATGGTTTGAATCTGAAATGTCCCCTGAAAATCTCATATTTTGAAAAAAAACATCTCCAGTAAAGCAAGCTTTAGAGGTAGGGCTTTTATGCAATAATTAAATTGTAGGCTCTATAACCTCATCAGTAGATTAATTCATTTGATGGATTAGTAATTTGAGTGGACTACTAAGTGGTGACTGTAGGGATGTGGGCATGGCTGGAGAAAGCAGTTCTCTGGAGGCATGCCTTTGGGGACTATATCTTGACCCTACTCACCACTGGACACTTCCTGGCTACCATGAGCTTATCAGCTTTTCTTCATGACCCTGTTCTACCATAATGCTATGCTTCATCTCAGGACTGGAGCAATGGACTCAGCCAACTATGGACTAACACCTCTGAAACAGTGAGCCCCAAATAAGTTTTTCCTCCTCCAAGTTGTTCTTGTCAGGTATTTTGGTCACAGTGACCAAAAACTGACTATCATGCAGTCTATAACAAATCGAGTGGTAGTATACCTACATGGCTTGTCTAGTCTTCCATTGGCACTGCTATCTGAAGGAACCTTGACCTAGGAAATGGCAGGATTAGTCTCCTCTCCTGATAATGGTGGCTCAGGGTCATAGTACCCAGTCAATATTAATGGCTATCATTTTCTTTAATCATCAGAACCCCAAGAGATTAGAAGAATAAACTTTATTATTCTTACTGAGAGATTAAAAAAAATGGAGCTTCAGAAAGATTAAACAAGTTTAACACTGCTAACTCTTATAAAAATTAAAGCACATAGGTGCTCTGAGTACAAGAAGCAATGCTACAGGCTTTTTATAAATTATCATTTCTCTTTCCATAAATAGTTCCCTTGATATATTTGCTGAGTCCATTTTCTGTATTTAGTATGTTTAGAACTTAAACAAAGTGGCCCAAATCATCTCTCAAAAAGCCTACCATATTTTTTCAGTCCCTCAAGTAATATTTCACTTTGTTTTGCTTGATCAATAGTTCATTTCTCATTTCTAATGGAATAAAGCAACTCTTCCCAGACAAGGGGAAGTCTTCAATCAACAATAATATTTTTTTATGGGTAAAGATTCCATAGAGGGATATAGAGTATGAAATAGCTGTGGGAAGGATCAAATTTTATAACATTTTGGGAATCAGTGAGGGAAAAAAATAAAGCCATTACACAAGGTTTATTGCCATAAATTGTAAACATATTCTTCTGTAGTTGTGCTCCATTCTAATGGAGGCAGCTCTGGCACAGAAGAGTTAGTAACAAAAGGAAGACTTTACTTGAGTCTGGTCTCTGCTGCTTCTTAGTCATGTATTGATGAATGGGATGGTGGACTTGATTTCATCCTCAGTAAAAGGAGGATAATAATAACTCTTTGGCATATAATGAAAATACAACATTACAATCTCCATCAAGTTACCATCTATTATGGTTTAGATATGAGGTATACCCCAAAAGCTCATGTGTGAGATAATACAAGAACATTCAGAGGTGAAATGATTAGATTATTAGATTTGTGACCTAATCAGTGGATTAATCCATTGAGTTAACTGGGAAGTAACTACAGATAGGTTGGGTACGGCTCAGGAGACAGGTTACTGAGGGCATGTCTTTGGGGTTTACAGAGCTCTTTCTCTGCTTCCTGTTGTCATGTCCTGAGACACTTCCCTCTTCCATGCTATTCCACCATGATGTTCTGCCTCACCTGGGGCCCAGAGCAATAGATTTGGCTATCTTTGGACTGAGACCTATGAAATCATGAGCCAAAATAAACTTTTTCCTCCTCTGCTTTGTCATTGTCAGCTTTTTGGGCCATAACAATGAAAATCTGACTAAAACACTATCCCCTGACAATCATCATCATCATGACCAACAACATCTCATAATGAGAAGCAGAGTGCTTAGTAAGAAAAAATATTTTTAGGGCTGGGGATGTGGCTCAAGCGGTAGCGCGCTCGCCTGGCATGCATGCGGCCTGGGTTCGATCCTCAGCACCACATACAAAGATGTTGTGTCCGCCGAAAACTAATAAATAAATAAATAAATAAATATTTTAAAAAAAAAAGAAAAAAGATTTTTAAAAAAGATTAAATCTTAACAATAATACACTAATATCCTAAATATTTGAGCCTCTTTAATAATTTCCTTCAAACTTCCATATTATTTTTTTGAACTTTTCTCAGAAAGTAGAAATGAATTATCTAATGCTTGTTGGACTTTACATTAGTGATATTCATTTTACAAGGATTTATATAAAATATATGTAATTCAT
The DNA here is from genome assembly GCF_021218885.2 of Marmota monax. NCBI lineage: Eukaryota > Metazoa > Chordata > Mammalia > Rodentia > Sciuridae > Marmota > Marmota monax. Next base: position 3,458,160 of record NW_026695222.1, on the reverse strand, counting down.
ATAAATATTCACAAAAAAGAAATGATAACATAAACTTTATGTAGTTATATAATCTTTTATGCTTCCACATTATGAAGAAATGGATTCCCCTGGTTGACATGAAATAGAACCATAGAACCAACAAACTATGGATAGGAGGTTGGAAAACAGATTTGTAGAAATTACTTTTGGTGATGAATAATACATTTTTGATAATTCTAACCCCAGAGTATGTATCATCCCTAGCGAGCTACATCATCACTGTGGACATTTCGTTTAGAATAATATAAATGCCTAAAAAGCATCAGGAACTTGGAATCCAATCATTTGGCATTTGCTGTGATTTAGATGGCATGTGTGACTCGTAATTTGAAGAATTAAAAAGGAAAGAACAAAACCTAGCCAATAAGTCTGTAGTGAAAGAGAAAGGATTTGTCTCGACTCTATTCTAGAAAGTCTGTTCTTGAACAGGAATGTAAACAAGAATGAAGAAATTCATGGGAGATATTCATTTGTATCTGTGGCACTTTGCTGTCTAATTTTTTTCAGACCTTTTGGTCAAAACAACAAACAAACAAAAGTAACCAAGCAATCTTTGGTTGGAAATGGTAGAATAGCATTTCTGGAGCCCAAAAGAAGTAACAATTGACCTCTCTTGACCTTACATTGGAGCCACACGATTGTATCTGACCTATGAAGTTGGACGATCTCTTTTTGCCTTCTGTGACAATCACAGAAGCTACATACTGGAGAACACAGTGTGAAAGAAGCATGGACACCTCCAATCACTGCTAGAAGCAGACCCTCTCAGGGGCCAAATAATCTGAAAACTCTGTACTGGATTTTGCTTGGATGAGAAATAAATTTTTAGTTTGTTAAACTGTCAATAGTTGAAAATAACTTACTACTGCAGTTAGTGTAATTTACCGTAACTCAGTGTTGGAAACTGGTTTGAATGTAACATGATTTTATAAATAAAGTTTTACTATAATGCCACCATGACTGTTTATGTGTTCTTTTGTACTTTAATAGCAGAGTGGAGTAATTGCAACAGATACTTTATGGCCCTCAAAGCTTATATTTATTTACAATAAAGCCTTTTAGGGAATTTGTTTGCTGATCCCTGCTCAAACTTATATACATATATATATATAATTTTTATATATACATAATTTATATATAAATATAAAAGATTTGATATTTTTATTTAAAAATAAAAATAATATTTGTTGTAAAATAAGTTGTTTAAACTTTATGAGGCATGGAAATATTCAATTCAATTAAATTTATTTGCCATATACATTTGTTATCATTAGACCATGAGCTCATCTAACCTTTTATAAAGTGAATATACAAACTGAGTTATTTGCATTTAGATTAACTCAGGTTACAAATAATTTATAAAAAGAATAAATAATGGTCTTGAGATCTTATGCATTGATTCATAATAAAGAGATTATTTTGTAAACAAAGACAATTTTGTGATCACTTAATTGCATGTTAATACTACAGAAATAATTCAGAGGGCTTAGGCTCAAAATCTAGCCACTCTAGCTGTACTGCAGAAAGGTTCACTTTGCTTGATGTTGTTTCTTGTTACCTTTGAAATCTATTGCAACCATTTAATTATCTTCAGCAATTTCTGTTCTGCCTAATTATTCTCCAAAGGCAAACTAGAAAATACAGATATGAAAACAAAGCTCATGATTTTAGTGAAGACAGGTTGGTGGTGGGCAGTGAGATGACTGAGAAGTAAAGAGGTAATTTATGTTCATAGTCTATATGCAGAACATGTTCTATGATTATAAACATTCACACATTGGCACCTTTGGTTATAAGAATTATAATAGCTTTATAGCATACAGAAACAGTAATTAAAGTTCTTGGTATTTCAGTTTCTGCAGATGTCTTAGTCCTGATTTTAAAAGAATCTAAAAATAGTTTCTAATTTGAATTCATCGAATATACTCTATACTTAATATGAAAAGACCACTGAATAGCACATTCAGTTGCCAGGATTTCAAAACTCAGGCCTAATACCATTTGGTTAATAAGGGCTTCTCTATTTACTTATTTATTCTCTATTCCTTAATTAAATGCAAAGGAGGCTCATATGGATTTTTCTAAATGTCCAGATTATTTGTATAATGGCAAAAGAGAAACACAGAATAAATGAAAACCTGCTTCCCCTACTATTTCTAGAATTCTCTTTTTTGTAGGAAATGTGTCCTTTAGTATAGAGTAGTGGCTGTTTGTTTTTTTTTTCCCAAATGAAATTGAATATATACATATTTCTTCCATAACATTTTTTATTCAGAGGTTAAACATACATCTAGAAAAGCAAAATGATATTGTTCAGTAAAATGCAAATGTTGAAACAGAATATATAGTATACATCTTAGTGCAAAGCTTTTCAAGGTTTGTCAGATCTGTTCTGCAACCTCATTACACACTTAGACATTTAAGGGTTTCTGCTTTAAGCATTCTCACATTTTTCAAATGTTTTCAGCACCTTAGCAGGAGACTTGGGGAATGCTGAGCCTGCTAAGAAAGAATTCAGGATAGGCTAATGTTGGAGCTGGATGATGTCCTGGGCTCCAGAGAGCCTTGGAAAACATGGTAGCTTAGTCAGTTTACCAAACCTGAAAGAACGTGACAATAAATTGGAGAGAAGACATTCTTGCAGGCTTCAAAAGAAAGTCATTTCTTCAAAATAATATATAAGGCAAGGTTCACCTTGCCAGATTAACCCCTTATCTTGAGTCAGTAAAGACTAAGACCATGAGTTCTGCCAAAGGCAAACATAAGTGAGGAAATCAATTTTATTCAGACTATTGCAATAAGAAAACACCCCACAGTGTCTTTGAAAGCATTATTTGCCTTAGACTTGTTTTTTTTTGAGGGGGGGGCGGGCACTAGGGATTGAACTCAAGGGCACTCGACCACTGAGCTACATCCCCAGTCCTATTTTGTATTTTATTTAGAGACAGGATCTCACTGAGTTACTTAGCGCCTCACTTTTGCTGCAGATGGCTTTGGACTCGCCATCCTCCTGCCTCAGCCTCCCGAGTCCCTGAGATTGCAGGCATGTGCCACTGCACCCATCTTACCTTAGACTTTAGTAAGAAGGAGTGGATGAGATATACATGGGGTAATTTACAATCAGATTTTTTTCCCTCAGTACTAAGGATGGAACCCAGGGCTTTGTGAATGTGAGGCAAGTCCTCTATCACAGAGCTACATTTACTTTGAGATAGAGTCTCACTAAATTGCCCAGAGTGACATTGAACTGGCCACCTCCTACCTCAGACTCCGCAGCCTCACCAGTAGCTGGGATTATAGTTGTGTGCCACTGCAGCCAGGTCAATGAGATGATTTTGTGATTTCACAATCAGAAGAAGTCTCTATCAGTCAGCTGAACAGGAAATCTATCTAGCTAGATTCAAGAGAATAGTTCCAATCTCAGATAATCATTCATGAGAACAGGAGGCCAAGGATCTGTCTTTGACCTTTCAGCAATTTCAAACAAGAGGAGAAGAGTCTAGGTCTGGTCTTGTCACTGGTAAATGCACTTGTCTTCCAAAAGTCTGATAGCAGCCACACAAAAAATGGTCAGTCCATCTTATTGAAATCTTGTGCGGTAAGAGGGGATTCTTATCTGTAAATTGTTTCCTGAAATAAAACATTTTTGGATTTTGTTTTATTTAGTCTGTACTGAGGATTGAACTTAGAGGTGTTTTACCACTCAGTCACACCCCTAGCCCTTTTTATTTTTTATTTTGAGACAAAATCTTGCTAAATCACTGAGTCTGGTCTTGAACATATGATCCTCCTGCCTCAGTCTCCCAAGTCTCTGTGATCACAGGTGAGCACCCCCATACCCAGCTGAAGGATTTTTTAACTGAGGTGTTTTCTAGGAGCACAGAGTTCAGATAAAATGAAATAGTGTGAACTCTTCCACTCATCTGCTCACCCACCCACACCCAATTTCTCACCTTCCCTGAGAACCAATCCAATTCCCATTCATCACATTCTGCCTCATCTAACTAAATGCCAATAAACTATCAGAGTTACCAAATCTCAATACTGAAGAAACCAGACACCCAATGCTCATCAATAATTTTCAGGCCAAGGTAGGCTCCTAAAAATCTACACATAAATCAAATGCTTATAAGATATGTTGGCAGTCATATAGAATGTTGGTTATAAGCCTGTGCTCTACTGCCAGACTTTAAATCTCCCTTCTCTAGAAGTTTCTATGCATCTGTTTCCATAACTCTAAAATGGGGGTATTGCTCTTCTCTTCCTTATCTGGTCATAATGAGGATTAATTCTGATAATATGTCTAAAACAGAATTTGTCAAACTTTAATGTGTATCAGAACCCCTGGCATTTGCTTAAATGAAGTTTCTGAGTCAGCAGGTCTAGAGTGCAGCCTGACACTCTGCATTTCTAACAACTTCCCAGGGATGCCCCTGCTGCTGGCTCCCTGACCATACTTTGAGAAGCAAGAGTCTAAAGTGAAGCCCCAATTTTGACTTCCAAAACTAAAAAAACAAAAAAGTCTACAATGTACATGGCAATGCCTGACTGATTATCAGTCATAAGTACATATCTATTAATATATAACTGTATAAAATGAGGCCATGTGACATGAAGTGTTCTGAATGTCCATACATGTGATTACAATGTAATGAGATATACAAACTACATGTGAAGGGAGAACAAGTTGAGCTGAAGCCTTTGTTGCTTGCTGACTTCATGATGAGTCCAATAGTCTGATGAGATGGTTGATTGATGTATGCCACCAGACCACTATGCTCCTCTTTTCCTGCGTTTCATGTGAAGAGGTTACATCATTCATTGGTTTGGTGTGTTTGATAAGCTCACAGATCTGGTTTCTCTGATATGCCCATGCATTCATGTGTTTCTGATTTAATTTGATAAATTAACAGGTGGTCATTTCTTATTAGCACAATTAATTTATTTATCAGTTGTGCAGCTGGGGATTGTTCTTTTCAATAAGTTCTGTAACACATTCAATATCTGGTGATTATCTACTTGCCCAGACAAGTTACCAAGTCATTCTGCCTTAGTGATTGCACTCAAAATGGAGTAGCTAAGCACAGCCCAAAAACTGCCATTCTATACAACAGGGTATCGCCTGCTCTTTACATAAACAAAAGTAATCTCTGGGGTCTTACAAGTTCAGATGGATGCCATCTTTGGGGTTGTTGCAGGAAACAGTCTGGTCAAGAAGCAGGAAACAGCACTTGGAGGGGGGGGGAATCCAAACTTTATTTTATGCCCTTGGGCTCAGAGGAAAACAAAATTCCAAATTCTGAAACCCTGATCCACAGTTTCTCACAACTTTTATAGGTTATTTGGCATCATCTCAGACCTATACTATCATTGGGGCTTTTTTTTTCCTATTTTCTAGAAAAATCTTATTCAAGAATATAAAGGCCTTGTGCAGGGTCTCTAACATAAAGCAGGCTTTCAAAGTTCCTCCATTTAGATTGGGCAGAAGGGAGTGAAGGAGGGGAGGAGGTTTGAAATGAAGGTGGGAAAAAACAGGTGGAATGAGATGGACATTATGTATGATTGTGTGATTCTGCATAGTGTACAGCCAGAGAAGTGAAAAGTTGTGCTCCATTTTGTGTACATTGAGTAAAAATCCATTCTGCTGTCATGTAAAACTAATTAGAATGAATACAAAAAATAAGCATGCTTACAGAAACAGATAAGAAGAAACTGCTCTTTCACAGGCATTTGTTACATTTCAAGAGGGAGTAGTCAGACTCCTAGGGCAGTTATTTACAATCCAAGAGGTAGGGACCCATGGTTAATTAGGCTTCCTGGAGAAAGGGGAACTGACCCTTTCCCCAGGTATTGGTTTCTTACCACAGCGTTTTTTATGATTTCATTACACGGTCTGGTTTTGCCATCACAGGGTGATCATCGAAAAGGCTTCTGCACTGCTGGTTATATTCTCTTTCTTGGTCTGGGCACTAGTTACAGAATATATAAACCTTGTGATAGTGTAACAAAGACTTAGAGGCTGCTGGTGCTAAAAACATGGACTCCTTACTTGGACTGGCAAATATCCAATGTGTATCTAAAAGCAGGATTTAAGAAAAACTTGGCATCTCTGCCTCCATTGCTCTGAGCCTATCATCTAGGCTTCAATAGGTTTGATCAACAAACTCTTGTGATGAGTTGAAAGTACCCCCCAACCAACAGCAACTTATCACCACTGATAAGGACCTGCCTGACCCACCCCAGATAATGACCAATCACACCAAAGTTTGACCAATACTGCCTGACTCTGCATACTCCTGGTCCCCTTGTCTATATCATCTGGAAGCTCATGTCAATATCCCCAAAGACAGGGCTGGAAATGACGGTCCCCTTTGTCTTCCCAGCGTAGCTATAAAGATTAAGTTCCTTTCCTGCTTTTCAACATTACTAAATCTGTTTGGTTTGGGAGGCAAGTGGTCAGAGCTGATTTATTAGAAACCTCAGAGTTCTCTGGTCTAGGACTTTGGTAACAACAGGTCACAAAAAAAGGAAAAAAGAACTGGTTTTCTAAGTTCACACAACACATCTACTATGAAATGTGTTGGTTTTCCAAACCCAGTAGTTCTTTGAAGATACCACCTGAGCGTCCTACAATGCAGTTTCAACATTAGCTACCCAGAGTCAATCCAGACCCACACGACTGCCCCTCACTTAAGTTCCAGGCTGTCACCTGTACTTCTGACCAAGTAGCTATATAAATCAGGAGTTCCCCCAATCCCTTCCTCAGATTCAATAATTTGTTACCCAGAGAAACATTACTTACATTAACCAGTTTATTATAAAGGACATCACAAAAGGTACAGATGAACAGAACAATGGAAAGGTACATAGGGCAAGGTGTGGGAAGAGGTCTAGAACTTTCATGCCCTCTTCTCGCATGCCGACCTCTTAGTACATGTGTTTTCCAACCCAGAAACTCTCTGAACCCATCATTTAGGGTCTTTTTGAATTATCCATTATGCTGATATGATTGATTAAACCATCAGCCTTTGGAGCTTGAACTCTATCTCCCTCCATTGAGGTCAAGCTGTGGGGTTGAAAGTGCCAGATTTCTTGGAATCACTTCATTAGTTCCACCAGCAACAGCCCCTATCCTGAAACTATCTAAGGGCATTCAGCTAAGAGTCATCTCATTAGCGTACAAAAAAGACACTCTCCTTATGTCAGAGATTTCAAGGGGTTTAGAGATCTTTGTGCCAGGAACCTGGGAATATGAACAAATATTATGACAAAGGATGCTCCTCACACCCCTATCAGTCAGGAAATTACAAGGGCTTTAGATGATCTGTGCCAGGAATCTGGGGCAGAGACCAAATATGTATCTCTTATTATGTCACAATCATTTACTTGTTATGATACATGTGTTTCTCTATATGTACAGCATACATGCATGAAGTTTAACAATACAATAAAACCCTGCACCTATCTTAAAAATGACTTCAACTTCCGAAGTGCTTTGTGTTTCTATTCAGTTAAGTGTCTATGAGGAAGAAACGATTTGCTTTTGAATATTTAACTCATCCCAGCTTAGATCACTCTTTAAAGGATGGCACCTAAAAGAAAATCCCCAGAAACAGGCTGAGGAAAAAAAACTGCATTTTTTTCCTAAAAGTGGATTATGATTTGTCAATTTCCATCTCCTTTGTTCTAACCTGTTATAATTATTGAGCAAAGGCCAATTAAATAATCAGAGACCCAAGAACCCTCCCTTTTCCTGAGAAGAAAAACAGAGAACAGAAAGGATCCTGGGACTTTGGATGCAAAATTGAAAGATATGAGGAGGGGCCATAAGATTTCTAAAAACAAGAATAATGGGTCTACCAAGGGTGGATCAAGATATCCTGAACCACCCACCACTAACATATTGATGCAGATGAATGAAAAGAATAGGGCAAATTAAAGGGAGCCAGCTGTAAAATGCTTGGGGGAATGAATCAGCCTTAGAAATAATTAGCCCACATACAAGATGCCATTTCTAGATGCTTCCAAAGCTCTTTATTATTTCCCTGGTTTCCCCTCTCCCTAACCCTCATCTCCCAATACAAATGAGTTTTTTTTAAAATTGCGATTTCTCCTGGTTGGGGCTCTGAGCCTGGGCCACAGGGGACCAGGCAATTTTCATCCAAATCCAGCTTGCCTATGGGAAGAAACCTGTTAAATGAGGTTTTCAGTGTAGACCCACTGCTGTTGTTCATCCATTTCTTTCAGCTTTTCCCAGTCGATGCTCATTCTATTTGTTTATGGCAACTTGCATCTCCTTGTTAGAATCCACACTCTCTTATCCTAACTGCCCAAGTAGAAAAAGCCCTGAAAAGAAAATGTTTCTTTTAAATTGCATGGCAAAACCAGAACTCACACGAGGCTGTTTATAATGTGTATTTATCTTACTTAGTGAGAACTTTTGTGCTTCACTGCAGAGATTTAAATGGGCTTATTACAGGATGCTGCTTTACATCCCCCTGAGATGAAATGTGATATGCAATATATGCCCTGAATTACATTTCTACAATCCAAAAATTTCAAATTCCAAAGCACACCTGGGACTGTGGAGTTGTAATCAAGAATTCGCCAAGAGTTAAGATGAACTTGTTCAGCTGCTAGAAGGATTTGGGTTACATTTAAGCAACAATTTTATGGCCCTAGTGCTTAAACATGGATATTTAAGCCAAAAGACTGTGTTTTATTGAGAGATCAGAACCAATTGTCCTTCTCTCTCACTTCCCTTTTGCCCTCTGCCCCTCTCTTATCATTTTGAAAACAGACCCACCTCAATGCTATGACATTAACTTCTAAATTTTTATTAAAGATCACAGAACCTAGAACATCTGATGGTCTTTATATTTAGTTAACTAGTATTTAGTTAATCAGTCACACTAGGTCAAAGTCCATTGCAATGTAAAGGTAAGAGGCAAAAAAAGAAGAAGATAGACCCCTGGATGATGGAGATCTGGCCTTTCAGACTCCTCCATTCTCTTCCTGTCAAAGCCCTTTTTGCCTCTCTCCCAAAGATAAGGTTTTGAGGTAAAACCCCTCTATCTTCTCACAGTTGCTGGCTCTTGAATACATTACTTAAGTTAACCATTTGGTAGATTTCTTTCTACCAACCTCTTCTCATGAACATTGGTCTTCCAGGGCCAGGTACCCAGGAATTTGATCCCAGCAACAAGAGTTTAAACTTAAAAGTCAATTTCTAGCTGCCTGCTCTGACCCTCACATACCAGATCTTTTTCTTACTGATAAAGTAATGGATGGGAAACTCAATGCATTGAAGGGGATAGAAGGTTATCATGGGATCTGGAAGAAAATAAAATGAGTATTAATGCAAACTTTTGTCTGGAACAGGTGATAGGAACTCAGTTCCTGAAGTGCATTTGGAATGGATTTCACAAATTATTTGGGTTTTGAGAGAAATGGTCTTGAAAGACCAATTTCCTCCTACTTAAAAGAGTCCCCTCTGTGATAGTGAAGAGATTCCAAGATTTTCCAAGCTATTGGTTTCATTTGCTTAAAACTTGAGGACCATGAGCTTCAAGCTTTGCTCATAGATTACGTTGCATAGAGAGGATATGGTTAAATCAAACTTTAGATCAATGGTTCTTCACCTTGGTTGCATATTGTAATCATTTCCTAGGCAATTTTTAGAAAAAATATTGATAACCATGTCTTATCCTCAGAGAACTTGGATTTAATTATCTGGATAACCCCTTCAATATCAGAATTCTTAAAGATACCGTAAGACTTTAATGTGCAGCAAGGGCTAATAATTCTACTCTAAAAGAAGACTTTTAACAAATTAGAACACCTTTATGTAATTGCCTCTCAGAACAATTTTTGAGTATGCCTTTACAATGATTTTCAAGAAGCTATCTGTGGGGACAGTATAGCAGTTAGCTGGTGCTGTGTAACAAACAACCCCAAACTTAATTGCTTCAAGTAACACTGCTTATAGTTTCTCTCTGTGAATCAGCAGGTTGGCTCCATAGATCTGGTACAGTTCAAATAATTTTTGTCTCTTGTGAATTAGCAAATCAGCTGAGTACTAGAAATGTCAAGGTGTGGAAAAATAGATTACTTTCTCTGGGAATGGCTGTAGTGTTACCTTGCAAAGATCTTGGACCCTGGGTAAGGTGAAGTATTCTTACCCTATCCTAATTTTGTACTGCTTATCTTGCTTATCTTTGAAGACAGGTTGCTTGAAGGCCAAAAGTCCCTCTTCAAGTGGACTGGCTAAAACTGGTTGGATCCCTGTTGACCTCCAGATAACCTCTAACTTTATTATAATCCCATCTGTATGCTAAATGACACCCCCAGCACCACATCAATTAACAAAAGCTAACAACTGCCATAACTATAAACAAAAAGAATTTTTTAAAAAAAGGATGCATTGCCTGAATTTCCAGAAAATCTTGATTTATTCCCAGAAAAGACATGAATATTCCTCCCCCTCATTGGTCTATCACTACCCCTGATTTTTTTTTACCCTATATAACAGGGGTTCACTTGATTCTAACTATATCCCTTGTGGCTTTGAAACTTACATTTTTTTTTTTCTTTTTCCCAATCTTCTTCTCCCTAACTTTCTCCTCCCTGATCTTCTTTTCCCTAACCTTCTTTTCCCTGATCTCCTTCCTTATCTCTCCTCCCTAATTTTCTCTGAATCACCTCCTTAAGCACTACCCCCCACCCCCACTACCTGCTGATGGGCAGAATCACAGCCTTTGGGATAGGAGTCTCCTGTGTTTCTTCTTTGCTAGCAAAGCAATAAATCATCTTTTTCCTTTTTCTCAAAACCATGTCCTCCTTATTGGATTGGCATCAGGGACAAACAAGGACTGAGCTTTCAGTAACACCCAGATCTATAATATCCCAAACCCTAACCAGTTGAGAAGTTGATTTGTAAGGTTTTCTCCCACTTCTTTTCTTGGCCAAGATTAAACCTTTCCTCACTGCTCAATTAGCACTTGGTCTTGTAATTGGTTCCACCATTTTGAGAGGGAGAAATGACCCAGTTTCAGATAAGTAAAATTGGTAACGCACGAGCACTAATTTTTCACTAGTCTGCCAAGATGTAGTGAGTCCACATGATATCACAAGGTCCCTTTCAGACCTGTATAATTTGCTATCAACACCCTTATAACCAATTAATTGTGGCTTTTATTCCTGTTTTATTGCAGAGAATTTGCTCGACAAACATTCCCTTGACCTCTCTTACTTCCAACTGTTGCTGAAAGCTCTGTACTTGTCTCTGATGCCAATCCAGTAACGAGGGACACAGTTTTGAGAAAAAGGAAAAAGAAGGTTCATTGCTTTGCTAACAAAGGAGAAACACAGGGCAAAGGGAAAGCGAAGAACGAGAGATGGGTAAGCAAGAGATGAAAGACAGAGACCATGCAGAGATACATACAAGAGTTTATTTGTCAGAGCTGACAAATAAAGGCCATCTCTCTATAGAAGAGAGAGGTAAAACAGGCTTGGGTTCCAGGACTTTTATGGGCCAGGCTCAGGAGTCAAAGCCAGGCAGGTCCTAATGCTGAGGGAGTGGTGAGCCTTTCTCAGAAACGCCCTTTCGCAGGAAAGCGAAATTTTTTTCTTAAAATGGTGGCTGTCACTGAAAATGGCTGTACAGATGCTATGCAAGGACCTTATAAAGGGGACTCCTGCCCCAAAGGCTGTGATTCTGCCCCTCACAGGAACACAAAGGTTTTAAAGAGGTAACTCAAAGTCTACCTTTCCATGAATTATCTTTCTGGCATTTTAATTCACTTGTTAATTTGGGATATAGTCATTTCTGAGATATCCCAGTGCCATCACCAAAGTCTGGATTACTTTGTTCCTATGGTGAGTGTGGATGAAGAAGAAGGTTAATCCTGTTTCCCCCGAGATTAGAGAGAGGGAGAGATTAGGGAGAAAAAGAGAGAGAGGAAGAAAAAGAAACATGCTCATTTAAAAAATAAGTTGCAGTGGCAGAGCAGCAAGTGTTATATTCAAAGCATAAAGTGAGCCATTGTTATACAACTTGAAAATATGTATATTGCATAGGCAATAGTTGTTCACTTCAGAAAAATCAGAAACTATAAGCATAAAAAAGAAAGGTAAATCATATTTATTTTCACCTAAAGATAAACATAGTTCACATTTTGTATGTCCTTCTGATTTCTATTCATCTATTTTTTCATGAAAATACAATTATACACTAAAATTACATGTTCTGCTACAAATCCTGACTCTACCAGTTACCAGTCCTCTGAACTTATTCTCTTTACATATCCACTGAGTCTCAGCTTGCTTATTTGTATATGGGTATGACAAAGCCTAACTCATAGAGTATTACTGAAGTAAGTGAGTTATATTCAAGAAAAATCTAGTACACTGCTTAATAAATTTTAATGCATATTATTATTTAGTTCAAAATAGAGAGTGAATTTTTCCATGCAAGATGTTTCTATATCATTCTTTTTTAAAAAACTGTTTTATTTTTTGTGGTGCTGGGGATTGAACCCAGGGCCTCACACATGCTAAGCAAGCACTCTACCATTGAGCCACATCCCCCTCTATATCATTCTTCAATGGAAGCTCTATTGTAGTAAACATACCAAAATTATTTACCTGATTCCTTTTTTGGACTTAAAAATTATTTCCAATTCTTTGATATTATGAACATTTTAAGAAAACTTCCATGTCACTCTACTTGAGGGCACATATCCAGTTACCCTTTTAGGATACCTTCTTAGCAATGAAATCACAGGATCAAACTCTGTTTCCAAGTGTTTTGATATTAATTGGCAAATTGTTCCCAATTAGATTGAAATATTTTAACCTCTGCTGGAAAATTATTAATCTACTGTTTTCTTCTTTTTAAAAAATAAAAATCAGAAAAACCAGCTCCACGAGTCACATGAGGTAAAGAAAGCTAGTCATCCAAATAATTGGTGGGGGTTCAGGGAACATGCTCCCTCACTACCTCACCCCAGCAGGGACCTTTTTGAAGTCATAACATGTCCTTTGATTAATATCTACTCATCCAGACAAAATATAATTTTGTGACTGTCAAAAAATGTGATAGCCCTGCTTGGTGGTGCACGCCTGTAATTCCAACTACTCAGGAGAATAGCAAATTCAAGGTCAGATTGGGCAGGTTAGTGAGACCTTGTCTCAAAATTTAAAAAATAAAAGGGCTGGGGATGTAGCTAGCCCTGGGTTCAATCCTTATTGAAAAGAAAAAAAAAAGTGATAGGACAAGATAACACATGAAATGAGCTACACAAATTGTGAGAACCATAGCTATATAAACTGTTCTAAGAGAGAGAAGACTTCACAATGACCCCCAAGAGAAGGAGAATGATGAAGGAAAACCATCAGCACAAATCTATTGGAAAGAGCTAGATGATCAGCACTGCACCAGGTGGTCCTCCCTCCTCATCCAACACACAGTGTCCTCAGCCTGCAGAGTCTGAAGGAGAAGGATGACACCAAGCTGTAATTTTCCTGTCTCATAAAAACCTGCACTTGAACTTTGTCAAAAAGTAAAACAAAAACAATAACAAAAACCAAGACAGGTAGAGAGGTAGGTTTCTGGGCTTGGAAACGTTAACTACAAAAAAATGCAAGTAGCATTTATGGGGAAACCATAGCAATGAGGGTTAGACAATAAGTGGGAGTTTTTTTGTTTTTGTTTGTGTGTGTGTGTGTTTGTGTTAGTTATACTAATTAAGGATCATAAGGGAGCACTGTGGGCAGAAAAGAAGAATGGAAGAAAATTTATGTCTGCTCATGATTGGTTGAAATAATTCCCAAAGGTCATTGATCTTGAAAGAATCTTGAATCAGGTCCAGTTGTCATGCCCAAGCACAGAGTCACTCAGAGTTCCTGGTTCTTCATTAGGATAGACTGGTTAGAGACAGATGTGGTGCAACACAGCATTCACTTTTGGAATCTTCATGAAATAGCTCACACTTCTATGTGCATAAAAATCACCCAGATATTTTTTTGAAGTACAGATCTTGACTCATGTGGTCTAGAATGGACCTTCACTCCTATATTTCTAACCAACTTCCAGGTGTTTCGTTTGCAAGACTTTTCAGACTTTGATGTATATGCTAATCTCCTGAAAGGCTTGTTGAAACACAGCTCCATCATGGGAGAATGTGATTCTGTAGGGCTAGAGTGGGCCTGTGGGCCTGTCTGTTCCTTGCAGGAGATAATGTTGACATAGGACCACACTCGGACTGTTTACAAAAATGATTAATTAATTAAACAGGCATGCCATTCTTTCAGGTTTATTGTTAATATCTGAACATTCAGTTTTGAATAGAGCAAGTATCTAAGTCCTTTATAGATAGGCTGGGGTGAAAAATCACCTTGTGAACTTTATATGTTAAAATTCTATTGGTATGTTGAAGTACAATACATATTTATTACTGCAGGAGTTTAAAATGCTACTATGATTAATGATTGTGAAAACTGTGAATTTTATATCCAAAAATGAATGATTTAAAAACTTTTAAATAGTTAGTGTCCTGGGATTTGAGTGATAGTTGGTGCTCTGGAGGTGAGAAGAACTCAACAAGACGAAGAGAAGTAGTTAAGAGAGCTGCCAGGGTGTAGTGGGGAGATCACATAGTCATCAGCCTGCAGATTCAGGGGTGGGTGGGGAGAGTCTGGGCTTAGATGTGCTTCTCAGTTCTTTGTTCACTTTTGTTCAGTTTTTTGCTAGGAGTGGTTTATGTGCCTTGCCTATAATGCTTATTGCACATACACCAAATGCTTGTTCCTGGGTTTTACATTAGAAGTAAGAAATGCAAGAAAAATGTATGAGGTCTTAAGTAAGGGGTTCTCCCTTCTAGGTAATTATAAACTTGAGGGGGTCTCGAAACATGCTCCTTGGGAGGGTTGGACAATCATTTTGAAAAGCAGGATCTTTTTTTCTATACTTGGGGAAATTTAGCTCCTTCCATAACAGCAATGGAGCAGGATGAAAGGGAGGTCCTTAGGATCACATCAGGTCTACTGATTGAGGTATGGTGGGGACTGGACAAGGGTCCCTAATCTATACTTCCTGAGGCAGGAGTTGGGTTTTAGCCCTATGGTATAGCACTTGCCCAGCATGTGCAAGCCCCTGGTTTAATCCCCAGCACTACAATAACAACAACACTCAAAAGAAACAAACAAAAATAAACTTTCAAATCCTTAAGGAAACAGATCATCATCCAATAGGAATATATTAGAAAGAAATGACTCTGCTAGATAATTTTAGGTAGAGCATATTATTCTTTTTGAGCCATCAAATATATATTCAATATTAGATAAAAATGGAAGGCAGAGTACAAGAAATTATATCTGCAATGTATTTTTAATCTTTACAGAATTTGATTATTATTGTTCATGACATTAAATAAAATAAACTTTTAAAATAGTGTTCATTTTTACTTTGCTATTTAATTCTATTTAGATTATGAGTTTTAAAACAAAACAGAACAAAAAATGTACCCTAGAAGATCATTCTAAATTAGTGATATTTGACTTCATCTCAATATTTATTTTAATAGGAGACTAGTTGGCACCCAGCCAAAATGAGCATTTGGTACACTTCCAAAATAGTTCTTAAGAATTGGATCAGGAGAGACTCCCAAGGTCCTGGGGTCATACAACATTCAGAGGGTTCTCATCCCTGATTAACTGAAGCAGTTCATACCTTCCTCACACCCCCCAGGACCCTAATCTGGCACTCTCATCTCACAAAATCTTGTGGAAAATTGAAACCAGTCTATTGACCTCCTTTCTTCCAAGAATTAGGTAAGTTAAAGTTGCCAGATTATAGTGTGCCCAGTTACATTTGAATTTCAGATAAGCAAATAAATTATTTTTTTACCGTAAGTCCCATACAATGTGTGAGGTCATTCCTGTGTTGTTATTTGCTGTATCTGGCAACATTAGGTGAGGTTCCTAGCTGCAGAAAACTTTTCATAAGCTGGTATCTCTGAAACTTAAGATTCTTTCCCTTTTAATATCTACTGAGAGGCACATAGAAGAGAATGATAGTTCCTTTAAATCTATAAGGTATAATATAAAAGCAGTTTGGGAAGGGCTCCAATTTTTTAGTGAAAATATTATCTAGTTATTAAAACCTTAGTTGAGAACTGCGGCAACTTTAGTTCCAATCCCAATTCTACATGGAGAATAGGTTTGGGATTTCAACCCAATAATTTATCTTGTTTCATAGCTTTAGACACTGATGTATATAAAATACAGCTTTAAAAATGCCTCCAGGAAAGAAAAATATCTAATGTTGGCAATTAAACTCTAACATAATACCAAGACATCATTGATAAGACACATTTTTATTTCAGAGATATTAAAATGAGGGGCAATGAGAATCTTAGTGTTGATAATATAGGGTATTTTGACTGTCACATTTATGTAATGATAATAATTATCATTTTCCTACTGAATACACAAAAAGATCAGACCAAGAAATTAATAATCAGCTCCTATTTCCCAATACAGTTTTGAATTGCACAGCAGAGAACATTAGCTTCCGAAGTAGAAAATTTTTCAATGACTGCTCCCATCAAGGTAGTATAAAGGGGGGGTTAAAATTTCTAATAGTCTTTTTAAAAAGTTCTTTCATCTGTGAAATAAAATTATATCAGTCTGTTAATCCACTGGATGAAGAATCATCTTTGTACTTATTATATATCACAATCCATTTATGCATCAAGAGTCCAATGTTATTTAAACAGAAAGCTGCTAGATCTATGAATTTGTATTAACTACATAGCCATTCATCTTTTGATTCATTGATCCATCCATTTATCCATCTATCCATCCATCCATACATACATACATCCCTTGATCCATCCATTCTCCTATTTAGCCATCCATTTATTTACTCATCCAATAATCCACCCAACATTTATTGAAGCTCTACTCTATGCTAGGTTCTGGGATAAACTTTTAAAGTTTGAGAATACAGGTATGAAAAAGTCCTTGCATTCAAGAAGATAAGAAGAAGAAGGAGGAGGAGGAAGAGGAGGGTGAGGAGAAAGAAAGAAAAAAAAATACTGCACTGACCTACTTACTAAGAGGATTTTTTTTTCATCTACAAAGCTCTAGAAAACAGCTTATATCTTCTTCATGTGGAATGTAGAATGCATTTCTCCTATCAGAATTCAGGACACAATACCCCAAAGTATGGCACTGTGGCATGCTGGTTGAGCTGAAGGAAACAGGAAGCCCTCAGAAGCAAGGTTTCTCTGACCCTGCCTTCTTTTCTCTTCTAAAGCAAGTCAAAACTCAGAAACATCATTCTCTACCCTCAGGTGACAGTTATCCTGCTCTATATCCAGTAATGTTACACGGAGAGACCAAGAAGGATCTGAACAAAACCAACCTTTTCTTCCTTCTTTCCTTCTTTCCTTCCATCCTTCCTTCCATTTCTCTCTCTCTCTCTCTCTCTCTCTCTCTCTCTCTTTCCCTCCCTCCCTCCCTCCCTCCCCTCCCCTCCCCTCCTCAGGGTTTTCACTCTTCCCAGCCCTGAACATCAACACCTTGCTGGTCCCCCACCCTTCAGCTCATTACCATTAGGCCATATGACTTTATCCAATAGGTTTTCTCTACAACTATCCTCTTATTATGTTAGACTTAACATAAAAATACACAGTTTTACCTACATCTTCGGGTCTTCCTTTCTAAGGGTAAAACTTTGATTAAATTTGTTGTTTTTCTCTTGCTAAACTATCTTTTGTTATAAGAATGTGAGCCATGGGCCTTTCAATGAGTAAGGAAAATTTATTAACTTTTTTATCTCTACACTCCTCACTAACTATTCAAATCCCACCAATTTCTTCAAAAGTGAACTCAGCTCCCCCTGCTCTTCAAAGAATTTGCTGAATCTCCATTTTCCCCAAACTTCCAACCTGCCTAGAGTATTTAACTTGGCTTCTAACTGAGCATTGAATAAGTAAACTATATAGTAGTTTAGATAGTTACTCAATCTAAAGAGTGAGATCAATCAAAAAAGAGAAATATGAATATTCAGAAAGGAGAAGCATTGGAATTTTAAATAAGATAGCCAATGAAATATTTATTGAAAAGCAGAATTTGCAGTGTCTTGGGAGGAATAAGGCAGGAGGATCTCAAGTTCAAAGCCACTCTCAGCAACTTAGGGAAGCCCAAAAATGACTTAGTGAGACCCTGTCTCAAAATAAAAATATAATTTTAAAAAAGGGCACTCTACCACTAAGCTACACCTCCAGAACTGTTTTTACTTTTTTATTTTGAGACCCGGTCTCACTAAGTTCCCAGGTTGGTCTCACTAGGTTCCCAGGTTGGTCTCACACTTGTGATCCTCCTGCCTTGGCCTCCTGAATAGCTGGGATTATAGGTGGGTACCACCCATGCCCAGTTCTTAACTTTTTTTTTAAGAATTTTTTGAAAAAATTTTTTAGTTGTAGATGGACCTTTATTTTATTTATTTACATATTGTGCTGAGAATAGAACCCAGTGCCTCACACATGCTAGGCAAGCACTCTGCCACTGAGTCACAACTACAACCCCTCCTAACTTTACTTTGACAGAAAATCTTTAGCCTCTGTTTTAGGAACAGATTATAGGTATAAGGATAATGGTGGTTACAAGAAGACCACAAAAGAGGGCACTGTAATAATTTAGCCAATAAACAATGATGGACTGGACCCAGTAGTGGCAGTGAGGTTACAGAGGACTAGTTGAATTTGGAATATATTAAGAAATAGAGAGGCTCGATCTTGCTGATGGATCCGATTTGGGATAGGAAAGAAAGAGTGTCAAGATCAATAGCCAGAAAACTGAAAGTGCCATTAATGGAGAATGGGAAAACTGTGGAGAGGCAGGATTCAGAGAAACTCTATTAGCTTAGGTTTGCACACGTTAAGTTTCGGGTAAATATTAAGCGGTAAGGAGAGGACATTGACTGGGCCATTGATTGAAAGACACTGGGGTTCAGAGGAGACATCCAGGTGGAAGCAAATGGCTGGCATTAAAAGTCATGATAAGGATGAATTCAACTAAAGAGAGAATGTAGGTAGAAAAGAGATCCAAGGACCTAGTCCCAGATATGTTGCTGTAATTACCTCCATTGGAGCAGAACACTCTGACTTGTCAGAAAGGCAGGCTGCTCAAGCCTTCATGATCCTTAAAACTAAAGACAGCATAGGAAATCTTCTGGAGTGGAAATTACATTAGGGCATCTTTGGCATTAGGGAGAAAATGAAAATAAGCGAGCTTTGAAGATAAAATTAGAATGCTTTCTGAGCTTTTTCATGATATCTGTAAGCTGTTCCAGCAAACTCCTGTCATAGGAAATTTCAGTTTTTTGAAGTTTTGTGTTAGAAACTGGGGACAAAGATTTATATATTCTTTGTTACGCTGTAGTATGGAAGATAGTGTTTTCCAAAATGGCCATAATTTCATCTCCCATTCCATGTGATTTTTTGTTTGTTTGTGGCACTAAAGTTTAAACCCAGGGTTCTCTACTGCAAAGCAACATCCTCAGCCCTTTTCATTTTTTTAATGTTGAGATAGGGTCTTGCTAAGTTGCAGAAGCTGGCCTCAAACTTGCAAGCTTCCCCCCTTGTCCTCCCGAGTAGCCATATGTTCTTCTTAAATCTTTTCCATTGAGACATAAGACCTATGCTCCCCATCCTTAAATCTGGGTGTGCTATGACTACAGTGACAGGGATAATAATGACTTTTGAAGCTAGGTTATAAAAGGTTATGCCGTTTCTGACTGATTTCTCTCAACACACTTGCTCTTAAAACTCAGAAACCATGTTGCAATGAAGCCCAGGCCAGGTGGTGTCTGGTTCATAGATCCTACTTAGGTCACAGAAGACAGCAGCATCAATCAGAAGACATATGAGTAAGAAAAATTCCGAGAGGAGTCTGGCCCTAGCTGCCATCTGACTGCAACTCTGACCTCTGAGAACTGTGTAGCTGACCAAGTAAGCCTCCATTATGAGAGATAAGAAGAACAATAAAAGTCATGGTTACTTTTATTTTTAAGGGGCCGGTGGTCAAACCCAGAGCCTCTTGCATGGTAGGCAAGTACTCCACTAATGAGCTACACTCCAGCCCTGATTGTTGTTGTTGTACACTACCAACAATGTAGTAGTTATTCTTGTATCAGTGGGTAGTTGATACAGAGAACTTTCCTATAACTGAAACTTTGCTACCTGAGGCCAGAAATTTGATTTTTTCTATCTTGGCAATAAAGGCTGGATGAATTCATCCAACAAAATAAATGTGATGAAGAACTGCAGGCCTGGACTCCATTCCTAGCTTTCTCTTCCTAGCTCCCAACAGGTTCTCGAACACACTGTGCCATCTTGTTGAACTTTGGTTTCTCATCTGTTAACGAATGGGGCTGATCTAGACGACAGCAAGGCCCTATCCAGTGAGTTGCTTTTTTTCTTTCTTCTTTATGAAACTCCTGTGGTTTATCCTCCTCGTCCACAAAGAGAACAATGACAGACTGGTTCACTTGACATTTTGTACTATAATCACAGGAGGAAAAAGAAGATAGTGGAAGTGATAAATCTTCATTATTCCTTTAGAGGAAGGAAGAGTAAAATTGTCCATGACCAGACCACAGTAAGCTAAGATTTGAGCAGAGGGGTTTGAAATCTTCTAACCTGACCTGGAAGCACCTTTCACTCAGAAAACATTGTTAACTCTCTCCCAAATGTTCTGCTTTGGACCATTATTTATTGCTCATGGTTTTTCTCCTACCTTTTTGAGTCTGAAGATGATTTAAACTAAGCCCTGTGGTTTCTAAGCTGAGGCTTTCAGAATTAAGAAGCTAAATAAATCCCTGTACTTAGTCTAGTCAAGCTTCTCCAGTGCCCCCTGGGCTCATCCTTTCACTCAGGCTGATGGAGCTGATGGTACTCTCATGCCTGCTAGTCCTCTGGGTGGATTTTAAAGCAAGGGACTGAGAAATAATGAAGACAGGCAGAGGCAGGAGAATCTTGGTTTTATTGTAGATAAAGTGATTTATGTTGGTTGTTAAGAATATGGACTTTTTCTCTTTTCTTTTTCTCATAAATGAAAAGTATTTTATGGTTTTGCTTCAATTTGCCTGTTGCTTGACATTTTTAACTCAAGCTTATTTACACAGGATTTTTGTATCTACAGTAGGATGGTTACAATAATAATTTTCCCATCCAATGCAGAAAAAAGAGGAGTTTACACTGGGAGATGGATTAAAATTCTTTTTCCTTGTATTTTTATTTTTTAGCTGTTTTGTATTGGGAATTGAACCCTGGCATGTTTTACCACTGAGCTACATCCTCAGTGCTTCTTCTTCTTTTTTTTTTCAATTTTATATTTTGAGACAAGGTCTCTCTAAGGTGCTGAGGCTGGCCTGGAACTTAAGATCCTCCTGCCTTAGTCAAGTCACTGCCAAGTCACTGGGATTACAGGCATGTGCCACACGCCGGACTTGAAAATTCTTGAATGTATCTATCATCTGTTCATGAGTACTGATCTGGGATATAAGAAACAAGGGGATGTGGTTGGGAAGCATGCACTTAAAAAACATTTTGAAGTGGGTAAGTATAAACACCTTCCTTTCTGTTCCTCTTTCATCAAATACATTCCAAATGATTCTAGTTACACATATATATGGTTACCCTGTCTATGACAAATGTAGCTTTGCAAGGCAGTGGGGAGAGAATGGCCTTTTCAATAAGCGATACTTGACCAAATAACTACCACTTGGCCCCTACACGCCTTGCACAAATATCAATTCCAAATGAACTGCAGATCTTAGTATGAAAGGTAAAATAATAAAGTTGAAAATGCAGGGACAATATCTTCATAACCTTGGGTAGTCAAAAGGTGTTAAAAACAGAATTAAAAAAACATTCACCACAATGGCAAGATAAGGATAAAAAAAATCCCTACATTTCAGTCTTGTCAAATTGAACTATATTAAAATTACAAATTTTGTTCATCAAAAGGCACCACAAAGCAAAGTATAACATAAAAGAATATATGTGTGTATATATATATAATATATACATACACACACATTTATATATATATATATATATATATATATATATATATATATATATATATATATATATCTCCAACAAAAGACTTTTACCCAGAGTACTAAAGAACTTCTACAAATAAAAAAAAGACAAAGCAGTCTCATAGAAATAGGCAAAAAAAATTAGGACAATAGCTCATAAAAGATAAATTCAAAGAGAATATCTAAATGGCTAATGAACATTTGCAAAGGTGTTCAACTTTATTAGTCATAAGTAAAATGCAAGTTAAAAACACCATACACAAATTAATATCCACCAGAATGGCTAAAGTTAAAAAGACAAAAAAAAAATCAGTGTTGAGTCAGATGTGAAGCAACTGGAATGATTACACACTGATATTGTAACTCTGACAACATTGCCTTATACTGGCTGTAAGCATATAGTCATGTTGCATCATTTTAACTCCTAGTTGTATTCCCAACAGAAATATATGAATTAACACACACACACACAGATACATATTTTTACCAAATGCTATGTACAAGGAAGTTGTTGGAAACACTATTTATAAATTTATAAAAGCCCCAAACTGGAAACAGCTCATATGTCCAGTAAGACAAAAATAGATGAATTAACTGTGGTCTATTTAGACAACACAGTATGAAACAGCAATGAGAATAAAACATCCACAACTACACAAAACAACACAGGTGAATCTCACAAACATAATGATGAAAGGAGTTAGAAACAAAGAGTACTTACTGACATATGATTCCATCATCTAAAGCTCAACAAATAAGCAAAGCTAATTTATGTGTTAGAAGTTAGGTACTTACACAAACTAAGACAGCTTGGATGTCACCAGGTGATACCATCAGATGAAACCAATATTGTATACTCAGTACATTGTTGACAGAAGCACTGTTACGCATGACTGTAAAACCCTTCACCTGTACATTTATTTTCAGTTTTCCTCCATTATGAGTAATTTTGGTATATTTACCCCTTCACATTTTCATCTTTATAAATCCATCTCATAGGGACATTTTTTGGAAATAGAATTTCTGAATTAAAAACATTTTTAATTAAAATGTTTTAATTAAAAGCAAAAAAGGAAATTAGTTTCACAATTTCTTTCTCTTGAGAGGGAGTGGTAATTGGAAGGGGAAAAAAGAGGATGGTCTGCTTTTTTATCTGGATGTGAGTACACATGCATGTTCAGCTTAGAAACGTTCATCAAGCTGCATATTTATGTGTACTTTTGTATGTTATATATCAATAAAGCAAAAAAAAAAAAACACAACAGAAATACAGTTAGTCAGCTTTCCACTACTGTGACAAAATACCTGAGATAATCAACTTCAAGAGGAAAAGCTTATTTTGGCTCACAATGTCAGAGGTTTCAGTTCATGGCCTTTTCATCCTGTTGCTTTGAGGCCTGTGCTGACACAGTATCTCATGGTGAAAAGGTATGGTATGGGAAGTTACTCACCTCATAGTGACCAGGAAACAGAAAGAGAGAGAAAGGGCTCAGGGCCCAATCCCCTGCAAAGGCATGCCCCCAGTGACCTAACTTTCTTTGGCTAGGCCCCACTTCCTAAAGGTTTCACTATCACCCATTAATGCCATGGGTTGGGGACCAAGCCTTCAACATATTGGGCTTTGAGGGACATTTAAGATTCAAACAAATACCACTGAATCTTTTGGAATATTCCAGCTCAGAATATAACTACAGTCACACATCATATAAGGACATTTTGGTTAATGATAGACCACATATAGGAAGTGGTCCCTTAAGATTTTATAACCTAGGGACATCATAGCCACTCTTTGTTTATGCAAGTACACTCTGTGATGTCTGCGCAATGATAAAATAGCCTAATGACGCACTTCTTAGAACATGTCCCTGTCATTAAGTGACACGTGACTGTATAGATGTTCTAATAGATGTGTTCCTAAAATGATGGTGTTAATCAAACTTGGGTTACTTATTTTAAGTGCTCAAGTGGAAGCAGCTCTTTAAAGGAAGCCTGAGGCAAATCCTTTGATGAAATGAATAATTACGGTTGATGACATTTCAGAGTCCAGATGCTACCAAAGTGAGCCTCTTCTAAAATCTTCTTTCACATTTTTGACTCTCTGCTCAATAGGTACAAAATTAAATCAAATTAAAAATTCTGCTCACTTGGAAGCCTAATAATTTTAAGACCCTTTGAAGATTTCTCAATTGTGACTCCACTTTCCAGTGTTTTTAAAAATTTCTACCTACATTGCCACAGAATGTTCTTTTTGAATGTCATAAATTATAAAAGCATTTAGGGACCAAAATGTAAATGCATGTTCTATCAATATTTTCATATAAGAAATATTATGAGAAATGGGAACATCTTATATTTGATGCTCATCAATAATTTATAACAAAGGATTTCCAACATTGAATCATAGGACTTATATAAATTGTTACTGCTTTTCTAACACTTTTCTAACATATACAGAAATAGAGAAGGTGGTGTACTGAACTTTCATGTACGCAGTACAGCATCACCATTTAGTTCTGATCTTCTTCCATATATACCCCACATTCTTCCTTTGTCTCCTCATTAAATGCTTTTAAAGCAAATTCCGAGCATACTCATTTGTATACACACACATACACACACACACACACTTTAGATAAGAATTAAAGACCATGATACCATTATCATTATTATAATAGATTGACAAAAATTCCTTAATATCATCATATAGTGAGCCTCTGTTACAATGTGACTTTTTTTCCAGTTACGATTTTTGCTTTTTTATTTTTGTTTTGTTTTGATGCAGCATTCATCCAAAGTCTACGAGTTGCATTTGATTACTGTGTCTCTTAACTAACTTTCCCCTTTTTGTGTGTCAGAGACCCACGTGTGTTAGACAAGCAATACAGCTGAGCCATGCCCCAGCCCTTCAAGGTTCTTTGGATCCACAGACTCCCCACTCCCTCTTTTTTTTTTTTTTTAATACCAGGGATTGAACTCAGGGACACTTGACCACTGAACCACATCTCCAGCCCTATTTTGTATTTTATTTAGAGACAGGGTCTCACTGAGTTGCTTAGCTTCTTGCTGTTGCTGAGGCTGGCTTTGAACTCGCAACCCTCGTGGCTCAGCCTCCTGAGTTGCTGGGATTACAGGTGTGCACTACCACACCTGGCCTCTCTCAATCTTTTACCCAACATTATTTGTTCAAAGAACAGGCTATAAAATAAAAATAAAAATTGAACAGATTGACTTTTGTACTATAATTCTAAAATTCTGTTAGGATCCTCATTTACTATTATTTGAATGTAGCTTATTATATAAGTGAAAAAAAATAAATATTTCTATTAATTTCTATGTCCTACCAGAAGTTTGCTCTGAAATTAAATTATATCCCTGCCCCATTCGTAAGTAGGGCTCTCAGCAAATGTTTATTGACCACTTAGTGTGTTCAGCACTATGGTCAGGATGTTACATGCAGCATTTCATTCAATCCTCACGTCTCCCTCATAAGGTGGTTGCTGTTATTCCCACTTTAACAGATGAGGAAACTGATGCATGGAGAAGTTAAGCAATTAGTCCAATGTTATTTACTAGGAAATAAGAGCATTGAAACTGAAATAAAATGTATTGAACATCAAATCCATGCCCTTAATGATAACATAATTCTATAAGCTTAAGCTTTTAGAAAATACGCGTTAGAAAAGGAGATGCTATCATCCTGAACTGACTCTCCATGTTTGTTTCATAACATTTTCCTTTTTCCTCCCCCTCCCCTCACCCCTTACCCTTCTCCCTCTCTTCCCTCTCCTTCTCCTTCTCCCCATCCTTCCCCTCCCTCTCCTCCCCCTCCCCCTCCTCTTCTTCCTCCTCCTCTCTTCTTCTTCTTCTTCTTCTTCTTCTTCTTCTTCTTCTTCTTCTCCTTCTCCTTCTCCTTCTATTTATTTATTTATTTTTAAATACTGGGGAAAGATTCTGAAATTGGCTAAGACCTGGACACAACTAGACACATCTTTACATAAATCCCCTTGATAGAAAAGTGCTTGCTCCTTCATCACGTGCCTCCAGAACCTACTCAAAGATGGTTTGAAATCAGCTTTTCAAGAATTGTGTGTGCAGAAGTAGCCCAGCTCATCTTGTCCATGATCCCATAACATCACAAGCTCAAAGTCCCCAGGTAGAACATGGTAACTCCCTCCAAAAGGAAACGTGTGGTAACAAGGAAGTATAGCTGAACAAAATGAAAGATGCTTGCTCTGTAGTTTAGAAAAGGATGGAGAATAGGCTCAATCATTTCATAATTGAAACATTAATGTACATTTTGACTGAAAGCATCAATAGGTGGCTATTTAAATAAAATGTTTTCATCTTTCCTAGATATTTTTTTCTTTTTTTTATTAGTTGCTCAAGACAATACAATGATCTTGACATATCATACATTTGTCCTTACCTACAGAATGCTATGCCAAAGTCATTATAGTTTTATTCATTTTGACATTATATTCCGTAAAAATTATGCAATTTGGTAGGCACATCTCACAGTCCTAGGCAATGAATGTTCTGAAGGTGAATAACCAAATGTCCTTCATAGATGAGCCAGGTTGACAGTACCTTGAATTTAGAGCTACACAATGGCTGCTTGATGCACTCCTAGGCAGATTTATTTTCATAGCAATTGGAAATATAAGAGCAAGACAAAGGTGATGGTTTCACTTCACTGAAAATAAAAGCAATATTTATTTTAAGAGCAGTGCTCATTGAACTTTCTTCTATTGACTGGCAAGCTATTTCTAATAGGAAGAAAATGCTATTAGCAGTACATGCTATGAAGTCATCATTTACTGTATACAACTAACATTTATTGCCTTTCTACCCTATGCCTCAGTTGAAGTTGGGTATTTATGATATTTCCTAAATTCATTTGATATATTTTAGGATATAAATCTCACACTGGAAAACCCAAAAGATCTTGCTTGTTTAGGGTTGCCAAGTCCACGTTACATCAGTAATTTTTGCAAAGAATTCATTTGAACAGGGAAACTTCCACAGCATTTGCCCTCACCATGTAAACTTCAGTTGCTTAATCCTTCAAATATGTTCTCTCCTGCCACAGGGCCTTTGTATACTCCATTATTCCAGAATTATCACATTCATCCTGTGTCCTAATTAACTATAATCATCCTTAACATTTTATCTCAGGCATCTTTTTGTATTAATTTTTTGTTTTAAGTAGTTATACATGACAGTCATCTTTTCCATACGTAAGATGTCCCTTATTACCATTATATGCTCTCATAAAAACCATGCTGTCTGTCCTTCAGAGAACAGTTGTAAATTAATCTTTATGTGGGTGATTTTTTAGAATTTAATTCAATCAGAACAGGGATCAGGTCTTTTTATGCTAGTAAGGATCGTATCCCTAGCTGCAGTGCTAGGTATTGAAAAAATGGATGGAAGAATGAAGTTAGACAAGAAAAATATGTGCATAACGACAAGCCATGATCAACAAACCATGGATCTTCATTAAATAAATGAGGAGAAAGAACATGTTTCCAAGAAAATAAGAATCATAGTCCAAATGCCAACTGCAAATGCTCTGTATTTACTTATTTTTTTAAAGATTTTTTTTTGGGGGGGGTAGTGGGGATTGAACCCAGGGGCACTCTACCACTGGGCTACATCTCCAGCCCCTTTTATATTTCTTATTTTGCTTATGGCTTTGCTAAGCTGTTGAGACTGGCCTCAAACTTGTGATCCTCCTGTCTCAGCCTCCCAAGCTGCTAGGATTACAGGCATGTGTACCTACCCAGCCCAAATGCTCTATTTTTCATTTCACATTTTAAGATTGTTTTTATAACTGAGTCTCAATTTTTATATTAATGCATTCATTACAATGAAAGTAAAACCAGAAAAGATTCAAAATATGAGAACAGAATCATCTGTGAAAATAATCAGGAATTAATTTAGGGTAAAAAAATAATGAAGATATTTCTTATAATGTTCAATAAGGAGCAAAAAAGAATATTTAAACAAAATCTTAAATTTATCTGTGTTTTAAAGAACTTGGTTTCATATACTGTAAATAGCAAGATAAAAAATTTTATTATACTTTATTATAAAGTCCAAATAGCATAATTTAATAAAATGTTCATGCATAGTAAATTCATAAGTAAAATAAGTAAGAATGGCCGATAATTTCTCTTGAGAAATTAACTGGAATTTCTGTTTTAGTTTTCAAAAGTCTTTTAATTTTGATAAGTAACTCAAGAATTTCCAAGTTGTTTCTATAATCATAAAATAGGTTTGAATTTATTTCATATATCTTCATTTCTTATTACCAAAAAATATAAATAAAAGCAAAGAGATGAAAAATAATAGTTTTGATAATATTTTAAGCACAATTGAAAACAAAAGTTAATAATTTATTGACAAAAATTCAATCCTTTTTCTTAAATCCAGGGAATATTAAATTCCATTGTAATAAAATCACCTAGTCAATACTCAGAGGTATCTGATGCACTGTTAAGAAGTAATATATAACATATCAATCTTTGTGTCTAGTAAACCATGACTGTGGGGAGATTTAATAAATAGGGTCATTGGGTGCAGTCCTCACATACCCTGAGAATTATAAGATTATGCCCAGTTAAACTGCTAAACTTACAAGAGGATGTCAAAATTAAGTAAATGATTAAATATCCTGGTAACTACTCCAACTCAACTTCTTAGTTTGTAGTTTTGCATAATCCCAGTTAAATTTTTTTAAAGACCTTTTTTTTTTTAAATTTTAAAAATAAAATGGAATTGTCAGCCTGCTGGAATGTATTGGAAGACTTTGCAGTACATTTACTGAGTGCTGCTCATGGCCAAGCTCTGTAGTAAAGAGCTTTCAATTCATTATTTCATTTACCCTTCAAAACAACCACATGAGGTTAAAAACCTCACAAAAATTAGAGTTTACTTAAGTATTTAAACCAAGTTCTCTCTGTCTTCAAAACACCAGTTCTTAAACATCTCTACCACACTTTCTTTCATCCATAAAAATTGCTTGGATGCACTTATTTCCTAAAATCCTTAAAAGTCTATAAAACACACCAATTTTAATAACAACTTTTTATAGGGAAAACAAAAACAAAATAATGTACACTTTGATTTTAAGATACATTCCAATTTCTGAAAAGTTAAATGTGGGGTATATAAAAATCTTATGGATCTCCAAAGTATCTCTGATGCATTATCTCCTTTGTCAGTGAGCCATATTCATGATCTTCATGATTGATTCTCTTCCTTTCTCACTTCCTTCCTTCTTCCCTCTCTCTCTCTATTTCTTGTAGAATCTTGTTACATTATCCAGGCTGGCCTTGAACTCAAGATCATCCTGCCTCAGCTTCCCAAATAGCTGGGATTATAAGAGTGCACTAGCATGTCTGGCTTAATTTGTGTGTGTGTTTGTATGTGTGTGTGTGTATGTGTGTGCAAGGTAGGGTTTAAACACAGCACCTTGAGCATTCTAGGCCAGAACTTTATTACTGAGCTACATCTCAACCCTTTTTATTTTGATTCATTTTTTTATTTTTATTTTTTTGGTACCAAGTATTGAACTCAGGGGCACTCGACCACTGAGCCACACACCCCAGCCCCAGTTTGCATTTTATTAGAGACAGAGTCTCACTGAGTTGCTAAGCACCTCACCATTGCTGAAGCTGGCTTTAAACTTGTGATCCTCCTGTCTCAGTCTCCAGAGCCACTGGGATTACAGGCATGCACCACCTTACTTTTTAAGACAGGCTCTTACTGAGGTACCTAGGCTGGCCTTGAAGTTGGCAATCCTTCTGGGTCAGTCTTCCGAGTCTCTGGGATCAGAGGTGTGTGCCACACAGCTTTCCATGACATATAGTATTGGACATTGAGTAATGAAAAATAATACTATTCAAAATAGCAATAAAACAATGAAATACTTTTAAACACATATAAAGCCTTTAAGACCTAGAATGAAGAACTTTAAAATCTTAAAGAAGATCATGGAACAAGATCTGAATAGGGAGTAGAGATACAGCCAGTAGTAGAGTGTGTGCCTCACATATGTGAGGCCCTAAGTTCAATCCCCAGGACAAAAACACAGCACAACAAACAAACAAAACCTGAATAAGTGGAAAAACTACAACATTCCTGAGTACAAATACTTAACTCCAAATGTTAATTTTTCCATAAATTAATATTTAAATATAAATTAAATTTCAACTATAATTCATTTTTAAATTGCATAAAGTGATCTACAAGTTCATATGGAAGAGTAAAACTTAAAAACAGCAAAGAGATATATTAAAGAAAAGACAACTGGGCATGGTGGTGCACACCTGTAATCACAGAGACATGGGAAGCTGAGACAGGAGAATTGCCAGCTCAAGCCCAGCTAGGCAATTTAATGAGACCCTGTCAAAATTATGGGCTCTTGGATGTGGCTCAGTGGTAATGGTACATTGCTTGCCTAGCCTGCATGTGGGGCCCTGGATTTGATTCCAGCACTGCAAAACAAGAACAAAACCAAAGCAGTGAAATAGGGACTTCTTTTTTGCAGAGATAAAAACTTTATGAAGCTCTTATAATAAATTGATGCAATATTGGTTTAAGAACAGGCAGATAAGGGTCCTGCCTCCAGGTATTTGGAGTCAGAGAATGGTGTGGGTGTGCCCTGTGGCAGGGGCTGAGTCTCCCCAAGGTGTGGGGAGATGAAGGGACCCAAGACCCAACTCGTCTTGTTCCTGCTGTGGGACTCAGTATTCCACTGACTCGAGAGGGAGAGAGATGTGGGACCCTTCTGGCAGCAGGCAGTGTGATGTTATGTGGTTATTGTGGGATCCCAAATGCCTGCATGAATTTAGGCCACTTCTTATTCCTTTCAGATTTGTTGGTAGAGGATAAGAGATGAGTAAAAGAGAAGGAAAAGGCCCTGGTGAGAAGCTCATTGTATCTTCTGGTTGTTATGATCACTACTTTGTTGTACCAGTGCCACTGGTCACTGAGCCAGTGCCTCCTGCTGACATTGGGACTCAGTGCTCCCATGGTGCTGTCTGCCATGTTGCATGGCCATACTTGTGCATATGCCCTAGACTTTCTGTAGACCTGACCTAAGAGTATGGCAGCTGACAGGGACCTCCCTTGCTTCTTCCTTAGATATTGGCCTGCTCCACTAGAAGTATCATTTCAGGTGATCTTAAACTTACACATTTGAGGCCGTCACATAGAGTTATCAGATATAGCATATAAAAATACAGGATGCTCAGGCCTGCACATGGGAACTCTATAGGGTAGAACCAATGTGCTCTAGTCAACAGCCTGGATTGAACTCCCAATAAATAACAGTAGCACTTGTTATCCATGCAATTGAGTTATCTTGGATGTCCCAAATGAGTGGAATGTCCACATGACAGACATTTTCAAGATTCCTAAAGCATAAGAAGTAAAACCAAGAATGAATAAATGGAATGGCATCAAACTAAAAAGCTTCTTCACTGCAAAGGAAACAATCAAGAACGTGAGCAAAGAGCCTACAGAATTGGAGAAAATCTTTTCCATCTGAACCTCAGATACAGCATTAATCTTCAGGATACACAAAGAACTCAAAAAACTTGACACTAAAATCCAAATAACCCAACCAATAAATGGTCTAAGGAACTGAACAGGCAGTTCATAGATGAAGAAATATGAATGGTCAAAAAATATATGAAAAAATGTTCAACATCTCTAGCAATTATAGAAATGCAAATTAAAACCACTGAGATTTCATCTCACTCCAGTCAGAATGGCAATTATCAAGAATATAAGTAACAATAAATGTTGGCAAGTATGTGGGGAAAAATGTTCAGTCATACATTGCTAGTGGGACTGCAAATTGGTGCAACCACTCTGGAAACAGAAGGGAGATTTCTTAGAAAACTTGAAATGGAACCACCATTGGACCCAATTATTCCAATCCTCTGCTTATACTCAAAGGATTTAAAATCAACACATTACAGTGATGTAACCACATCAATGTTTATAGCAGCTCATTTTATAAGAGCCAAGCTATGGAACCATCCTAAGTGCCCTTCAACAGATAAATGGATTAAGAAAATGTGGTATATATACACAATGGCATATGACTCAGCCATAAAGAAGAATGAAATTATGGCATTTTCTGGTCAATGGATGGAACTGGAAACTATCATGCTAAGTGAAATAAGCCAGTCCCAAAATACCAAAGGCCAAATGTTCTCTCTGATATATGGATGTTAACCCATAAGGGTGGGGGGTAGGGAGGGGAAGTACAGACATTCATCAGATTATACAAAGAGGAATAAAGGGAAGGGAGGGGGGATAGTAATAGGAAAGACAGTAGAATGAATCAGACACAACTTTCTTATGCTCATATATGAATACATGAGCAGTGTAACTCCACATCATGTTTAACCACAAGATGGGGATCAAATTTGTAATGGGTTGCACCTCATGTATGTATACTATATCAAAATGCACTCTAATGCCATGAATATCTAAAAACAATAGAGAAAAAATGCATAGGCAAATAAATCTGTGGAAGAGAAAATACAGTCTACAAGTGGGTCTCCACATAGATGAGAATGTAATATATGACAAAGGTGGTATTTCAATTAACTAGGAAAAAAATGTTTTTATTTTTAAAATAAATGATGTTGGCAAATTGGTTCTCTATCCAGAAGAAAACTAAGTTGGAATTTTAAAAAAATAAATGATAGGTGGATTAAAACTTAAATGTGCAAAGTAAAATTTTGATAAGAATATCAAGAAGATCTTGGAGGTTTTAACCAAGATAAGAAACCCAGAAAGTAGAGAACATTGATAGATTTGATCAGAGAAAAATTAAAGTCTTTTAAATGGAAAAGCATCAAGTAATTGAAAGAAACAGAAAACAATTGGCACAAATAGTTGAACTACATACAGAAGATAGATGAAACACTTATGAGTATGACATCTATAATATACAAAGTGCTTTTACAAATAATAATAATAATGAGAAAATTGGCAATAAATATACATAATTCAAAGAAAGCAAATGCAAATTGCTAAGAATATATCTTTTTAAATATTCAAATTCATTAGATTTCAAAAACATCAAAACAAAATAGCCAGGAACCACTAACTGGCAATAATAAAGAAACAAATACCTGTTAGTGGCAGGGATATGAGGTGAAGAGGTTGTGGAAAAGGGACCCTTCATGCAATCCTGGCAGAAATAGGAATCAATATAGCTATGAAAGAACAAAATTACAACAATTTTGTTTAAAGGTCTTAATTGGCTTTATTTTTGATTCTAGAATTTGGTAAGACTACATTCCATAAGATAGAATTAACTATGCTGTTGTTACAAGAAAAGGAGGCTGGTTTTGTATACAGAAGGGCTTTGAGGAAAGAATAATAATAAGAAGAAATAAAGATGGTGTTTTAGTCACCTTTTTAGTTGCTGTGGCGCAAAGACCTGACAAGAACAACATAGAGAAAGAGAGTTTATTGTGGCACACAGTTTCAGGCCACAGCTGGCCAACTGCATAGCTCTGGGCCAGAGGTAAGAGTGAACATCCTGGCGATAAGACAGCAGAGGAAAGCAGCTCAGGACCTGACCAACAGAAAGCAGAGAGAGGGTGGGGTGCTTTATTCACCAGGTCAAAAATACAAACTCCGAAGGCACACACCTCCAGTGACCAATCCCCTCCAGCCACATCCTACCTGTCTATAGTTCCCACCCAGTTAATCCATTCCAGTGGATTAATTCAGTGATTAGGTTAAACCTGTCATAATCTAATCATTTCACTCTGAAAATTCTTGCATTATCTTGTACACAAGCTTTTGGGGGACACCTCATATTTAAACCATAACAAATGGATTGGTCATTTCAAATTTGCTTTCTTTATAAGGTGGGGACAGGGAGATAGAAAAATGGAAAAATAACTGATTAGTTCACATTAGATTACTTCAGGTTATCTTTTAGTGGAAGGATTAAGGCAGAGGGAACTTTATTATCATGCCAATTAAAACCAGCCTGTTTGGGAATTTTGGCCATGAATTTCTCTCATCTTGATTTCTAGGAATGTCACATAACTGGCTTAGTTTCAGCTTGTTGAACTACAGGGTGCATGACTGTTTTGATTTTTAGCCGTAGGCAATATGTATTAAAGAGTAGACATCATCTTTGAACTGGAATTTTACTCTAACATTTAATAACTGAAAACATAAGTAGGTAAGACTATGTATACAAAGTCACTGGGTTTAAAATTTTTAACTTAATTTTAACAGATCTATCTATCTGAAATGTACACATCCATAAATCATTGGCTATGGGCATACATGTGCATGTATACACACACACACACACACACACACACACATGAAGGGGCCAGACATAAAAATTTCCTTAGCATAATATGCCTGATAAGGTGGCCTATTTGGGTGTAAAGCCAATCTCCTGAGGAGTTAGTTGTAAGCCATTAGCGGCCAACTTGCACAGAATTGGGGGAAGGGTACACCAGGCCAGAAAAAAGGACCTAGTTGGAGAACCAACATTGTCTGCCATAAGCTATAAAGTAATGTAAATGATCTTTAATTTTCTTTTGACTTTGAATCCCAGGCCTCATGCAGATACATGTGGTAGGCAAGTGCTCTACCACCGAACTACACTGCAGCCCTTTTTATTTTTTAAAATGAGGTCTTGCTAAGTGGCCCAGGCTGGCCTGGACCTTGTGATTCTTCTGCTTCAGCCTGCTGAGTAGCTAGGATTACCAATGTGCACCACCACATGTAGTTCTTTCTTATTTATTTATTTATTTATTTATTGGTATTAGGAATTAAACACAGAGATGCTTTACCACTGAGCTATATATCACCACCCCCTTTTACTTTTTGAGACAGGGTCTCATTGAGTTGCCCAAGCTGACTTTGAACCCGTGATCCTTCTTAGCCTCCTGAGTAATTGGAATTATAGGCATGTGTCACCACACTGGGCAAATTCTAATTATATTTTCATTTAAAGTATATAAACATAGGAAAAGTATGGGACCAACATCTAAGAGACATTTTATATGTATGTGATACCTGACACAGGAGAGTATGAAGATAATACAGGTAGGAAAGGGAAGCAAGGGAGAATGTCATGTTTAGGGTGATTTAAGGAAAAAAGAGGGGAGGAAAAAGAGATCACATTCTACAAAAAAGATGATTCTAGTTTAGGGACAACAGTAAATGGGAAAATGATTTGGAATGTTCAGTGGTAAAATCTGGTGGTGGTCCCTCTCTCTCTTTGGGCCGGACATGTTTTAATTTCTGTGAAGCTGTCATCCTGGGGAAGAACTACTTGCATCTTGGCAGCTTTCTGCAATTTGCTATGAGTTGAGTGATATCCTCCAGCAAGATATGAACGCATCCTAACTCCTGGAACCTGTGAATATGAATTTATTTGGAAATAAGTTCTTTGTCAATGTAATTAAGGATAACATTTAGGGTTGGCCCTAAATCCAATCATTGGTAAGAAAGGAGAGGGACACTTAAGTTATAGGAGGGGGAGCCATGTGAACATGAGGCAAAGATTGTAGTGCTGCATCTATAAGCTGAACAGAGGCAAGGAAGACTAACAGTTGCTAGAGGCTGAAAAAGGCCTAGAGCCTTTGGAGGAAGTACAGTCCTGCCAACACCTTGATTTTAGACTCCTAATACCCATAACTATGGGAGAATACATTTCTGTTTCTTTAAGTCACCACATTTGTGGTAATTTGTTAAGGCAGCACTGGAAAACTTACCCAACATAGCATTCCACAAAGTTAGAAGGCATGGGCTGGAGGTGTGGCTTAGTGGTAGAATGCCTGCCTAGCATGTACAAGGCCCGGGGTTTGATCCCTAGCAACACACACACACACACACACACACACAGCAAGTATTAAAAACTCAAAGACAATAGTGTGTTTACTGTGTTAAATTCATCATACTATATAGAGTTTTGCTGCTGCCTTTGAGTGGCAAATTAATAGAAAGGTATAAAATTGTGATAATTAATAGAGCACCATGTTTAGGAGCTCTTGAGGGTGTGCAGCTGATAGGCCATGAAGACAGGGTTTTGCTTTCAAAATTTATGTAACATGTACATATCTTTAATGATGCATATGAGAAAATAAATATAAAAATACAAATACATGTGAGAAAAATGAACTTAATGATTGATAATATAGAAGATTTGTTAAGAAGTACTGGACTCAATTATACTTGAAATGGTCTTCCAGATGTTGCATCAATACACCCCAACCAGTGTGTGAAAGTGCTCATCTTCCTGAACTTTAATCAACACTAATTACTCTTTGCAAATTTAGTAACTGTGAATGGATTCTTCTTTTTTAATTTGCATTTTTTATTTTTGTGGTGCTAGAGATCAAACTCAGGACCTAGAAAATCACTCTACCACTGAGACACATCCCCAACCCACTAATTTGCATATTTTAAAATTAATAATGAGGAGAGACAACATGTAGCTTTTCCATTTTGAGTACACTTGGATCTAGAAATCCTAATTCTATTTATTTATCCTAAGAAAATAGCCAATGATGTGGGAAAAGGATATATACATAAGATGTTCACTGCATTATTGCTTATATTAGTATAAAAATTGAAAGGCATAATAATACCAATCCCATTGACTAAATTATGGTACAATCTCTACAGTGAACATTTCTTCAGTTATTAAAATTGATGTAGGAATAGAATATGTACTGACTGTATTTGTTTATATATCTTGCTAAGTAGGAGGAACAGATTATGAAATAATCCGTTTTTCCTCTGTTTGGAAAAGTCTGTATCAAAAACAAACTGAAAAGATGCATATAAAATATAAGTAGTGGTTGTCTTATGATAATAGGATTATGCTTAACTGTATTTTCCATTTGTTTGTGTGTGTTTGGTTTCAATTTCCAAATTTTCTATTGTTATAACACAATATTTATAATAAGTTTTATGAAATTATTTTAAATTTTTCTTTTTCAGTATGGGGGATCCAACCCT
The DNA here is from genome assembly GCF_021218885.2 of Marmota monax. Lineage (NCBI taxonomy): Eukaryota > Metazoa > Chordata > Mammalia > Rodentia > Sciuridae > Marmota > Marmota monax. The sequence continues at coordinate 3,420,995 of NW_026695222.1, read as the reverse complement.
GGCGGAGGGTTAACAATGAACTACATCTCCACATTTTCATTTTTTTATTTTGAAGCAGGGTTTTTCTAAGTTGCCCAGGCTGCCCTCAAAGTTGATATCCTCCTGCCTCAGCCTCCTGAGTCTCTGAGATAACAAATAAGTGCGGCATTGCCTGGATTAAAATTACCTTTTACAGAGGAAAAATAATAGTTAAAAATATATATCTCCCTTCCTAGATAATTAGTTTCTTGAGGTTAGGAACTATGAACAAATCACTGTGGTTTTTATTTTTGTTCTTGTTGTTTGTTTGCTTGTTGCTCTTTACTTCCAATACCATTGACCATTCTTTATGGCAAACAAAAAAGAACTCAATAAAAACTTTCCCAAATGAAATCACAATACTTCAAACTACATCTATAGGACTAGCCAGTAAATATGGTGGTACACACCTATAATCCCATCTACTCAGGAGGCTGAGGCCCAAGGATGGCAAGTTCAAGGCCAACCTGGGCAATTTAGTGAGCCCCTGCCTCAAAAATAGATAGATAGATAGATAGATAGATAGATAGATAGATAGACAGATAGATTTATTAACTAAAAAGGGCTGGGAGTACAGCTCATTGGTGAAGTGCTTGCCTGACATGTATGAGACCCTGGGTTTGATCCACAGTTCTGGAGGGGTGAGGGCTATATGGCTAACCTAGGATGCTTACTAGAAATATATCCTCAGTGTGAATTTTTAACAGGCAATTGCCAAGCTGTTTATTCCCTGCTATGTTTACAACTTATTACAGAGAGTAATATTCTATGGTTTTTAGTGCACCTGAGTCTAACCAATCATTTCTTCAACAGAAGACTTTTTTGTTTGCTTGTTGCTCTTTACTTCCAATACCATTGACCATTCTTTCTGGCAAACAAAAGATTTTCCACTAAATAGGTTTAGAAGGAATGCATTCTTTAAGAGCATTTCTATATTCTTAATAAAGAAGCACATATATCTACTTATAATCCAAAATAGAGGTTATTATTGGGTTTAGAGACATCTAATTTTGAATTTTGTAGGTGAGTGGCAAAAATTTCCAAGGATTAACTGGGCATGGTGTTGCACACCTGTAATCTCAGCTACTCAGGAAGGTGAGTCAGGAGAATGGCAAGTTTAAAGCTAACCTGTGTAACTTACTGAGAGCCTGCCTCCAAAAAAAAAAAAAAAAAAAAGTAAGAAGGACTCCCTCTGGTATAGCTGTATAGCTCGGGGTAGAGATTTTGTCTGGCCTATCTGAGGCCAGACAAAAAATTTGTAAGGATTATGGAATACCATGATTACTCAATGTAAACACCTAACTACATGAAAAAAATATGAAGTTATCAGATATTCAAAACTGCCTTTTCCTTCTGATTGAGGGATTTTTATTTATACAGCTGAAACAGGCCCCTATAAGAGATGTTTTGTCTTCTTGACTACTCCCCAAAGATTATTAGAAAGGAATAAACCATCTGGATGTTTTGACAGGCCCTGCTTTGATTATGAGAGTGATTCTTGTACATGATACTCTTAAATAATAACCTTGATGGCTTATGTGACTGCAAATAATATTATTTTTTTAAAGTCGTCTAAAGAACTGTTGAACAATATAAGAATCTAGAGTATGAGAGCTGTTACAGAAGTTCTTAAAATTTCTCTTCTATTATATGAATGCCTGAACAGGTTTGATTATACAACCTAGTGAGTTCAAGAAGACCTAGGATAATAAAATATAATAATAACCTATAATTTAAATATCTTGTATGAAATATTTCACTACTGTGGTTAACATGTCTAACATATAAAGATTTTCTAATGTAGCGCAAATGGGAGAACTAAACAGTGGAATATCTATAAGACCAAATAAGTTTTTGAGTTAAAATTCCCCTATAATTTTTTTTTAGTTCTTTACTTGTTCCTTTGCTGTCAAAATCCTAATCTATTTTATTTAATAAGATGCGAATCATTTTGTACTCCTCTGGTTCAATAAACTTTAATGCTGCATGTCCTATGAGTTCTGCAAAAGTCCAAATCAGCTGCCCCCAACTTTATTATTTTCCATGTGACTCTCCCTTTCCTTTTTATAGCCCATAGCACTTCCGTTTCTGTATCCTGAGGTATCTCATGAAGCAACATACAGACTTCAATCTTAATTGTAAGTCATAAAACAGTGGCCGAGTCTTAATTAGTGACTATTTTTTCTTGTCATTTTATTCCTGCCACTAAAAACGCCTGTGAAATTATTTCCAAGAATTCTCATCTTACATTTTACCCATCTGAGTTTGAGTGGTGATTTTCTTGAACTATCAAGGAAGTTGTTCTTTTTCATTTCTAGTATTTTCTTTTTTGAGTCAGGGCTTGCTATTTTGCCTAGGCTGGCCTCCAAATTCTGGGCTTAAGCAATTCTTTTGCCTCACCTCTGAGTAGCTAGGACAACAGGCATATATTACCCTGTCCAGCCACATTTCTAGCATTTTCTAATAATAATTACACAAAACACAAATGGATTTATAAAAATATTTCAATGCATTTCTGACATATTTAAAATGAGAACATTGGTGTTTCCTCAAGGAATATATCAAATTTTATGACAAAGCTTAAAATGACAGAGGTAAAAGTGGCTATAGTGGAAAGTGTAGACCCTACTTGATAGAGTCAATTAGAGAGGTACCTTGTGTTACCTCTTCTTGGAACAACTTGGAAATGCAATTTAGGGTCCCGGAGAATCAGGGCAATTCCCATATTCTATATTCCAAATCTGCAGGTGTTTTAGGAGAGAAATAAAGGGATAAAGATAGCCAGGAGAAAAGAAAAAGGAGGGGGAGAACAGTGAACTCTTGCTTAACTTGTAACTGCAGTTCTCAGTTAAACCCGTATTATGACATCAGCAGTCACCTATATGGTCCTTAAATTGCTGGGTGGAAGGAACTAACCTCAGCCTCCCAAGTTGCTGGGATTATAGGTATGTGCCACCACGCCTGGCTAAGTTACAGATTCTTATGAGAGTGCAAGAAGGGCACATCAGATCTCTCACCAGGGACCTGTTGTCCTCAGTTATATCTTCCAAACTGGCTCACTAGATAAATATCTTCTGTCTTTGGAGAGATCTCCTTGGACTCCCTTTTGGTGGCAGGACTGGCTTTGCTAGATCCTCTGAGGCCTAAAAAGCATTTCCAGGTCCCAGTAGGGAGACTGTGCTTCCAAATTCACTTTTCAGGTTGTTGATAGCATTTAGTTCCTTGTGGGCTGTTGGTTAGAAGCATCCCTGAACTCTTGCTGTATAGTTTCCTTGATGGCAGATGGCATCCTTCAGAGTGAGAGAGTGAGGAATCCAGAGAGAAGCTGCTATTTCTACAACCTGATATCAGAAGTGACATCTCATCACCTCTACTGTACTCTGCTCATGAGAAGTTGGTCACTAAGCCCCATCTAGACTCAAAGGGCAGACCACCAGGAGGTGAGATTACCTCAGAAGCTGCATACCCCATGCAAAATATACTCACCCCTTTCCCAGATACCTCAGAGTCTTGCTGCATTACCACATCAACTCAAAGTCCAGAATCTCATTACTGAAAGGAGGTCAGTGTATCTGAGGCTACTCAGATGTAGTTTTAAAAATACAACTCTAAGATCACAGTTCCTTTCCATGCGTAGACCCATGAAGTTAAAGAGGAAGTTACTGCCCTCCATTCCCAGCACAGAATGATGGATAGATATAGGATAACTGCCATAGATACTATTGTTCACAAAGTGGACATGTGGTAGATACCAAAGAGTCATTAAATCCAGCCCATACTCAGGGGAAGGAATTATGTAAAGGCCTGAAAACTAGGAGGGAATCCCTGGGGGCTACCTTAAAGGCTGCCTCACTCACTGCTGTCCTTCTATTTAATTTTAATAATAAAAGGAGTATAACTTTAGAAAACTATTTTATGAAGTTTAAGTTGTAGCTGCTTTTTAAATATATATAGCATTGCTGTAAGTCTGTATCACAAATTTTTCTTTGGGTTAGGATAAAAATTATTTCTGATTATAATATTGGAGGAAGTTGCTTAAAAATTCTATTTCCTTTTATTATGGCTAGAGATCTTATCATTGACTTTTAATTTTCCCCAAATTTTCAAAATGTTTTCTTAAGTTTAATATATCTGTTATGGATAAATATTTACTCTTCTAGTTGGATTCTCTATTTCATCTTTATCAATATACCTTGAATTTGCTTAAAATTCAAATTACGTTCCTTGGTGAAATATCAGAGTCTCTACTTTGAATATAGGAGCTGTTCTAGTTACTTTTTTGCATCATTGACTGAACTAGAGAAATAACTCCCATTCCTTTCTCTATGCTGCTTTCTGAAGTCTTGGTAGGATACTCCTTCTTCTCCTCCTCTGCTTCTTTCTTTTTGTATCAGTCTAGAAGAGTGGTTTTCAGCCAAGGACAGTTTTGCTTTCCCAGGAGAAATTAGGCAATATCTGGACACATTTTGGTTTTAAACTTGGGTGTGATATTGGCATTTAGTGAATGGAGGCTGGGGTGCTGTTAAACATTCTGTAATACATAGGACAACCCTGCAGGTTAAAGAAGTATCTGATTTAGGGATCGGGGATATAGCTCAGTGGGAGAGTGCCTGCATAGTATATGTGAGGCCTGTGAGGCCCATGTTCAATCTCCAGTACTGGGGGAAATAATAATTATCTGGTTTAGAATGTCAATAGCAGGAAGGCTGGGAAACTCTGCTCTAAAAACAAATCAGTTCTTCCTCCCACTTTAAACATGAAGACATTACAAAGTTGTTTTAGTCTTAGCTATTATATAAACTGACTTTTCCCCCTAATCACACATTTCCTTAAAATAACAAAAATGTGGAGCTGTGAATACAAACCAGCAACTTAAGGCAAACTAGCTTCTAATTCAATTACTTAACCACTGAGTAACAGAGTCTGAGATAAAGGGAACTGAGAAAAGTGAAATTTCACTAAGTGTGCAGTTTAACACTTTTTTTTTGGGGGGGGGGGGTACCAGAGATTGAACTCAGGGGCACTCAACCACTGAGCCACATCCCTGGCCCCATTTTGTATTTTATTTAGAGACAGGATCTCACTGAATTGCTTAGTGCCTCGCTTTTTGTTGAGGCTGGCTTTGAACTCTTGATCCTTCTGCCTCAGCCTCCCAAGCCATTGGGATTTACAGGCGTGTGCCACTGCACCTGGCCTAATACTTCTTTTGAATGAGCTACATGGACTGGATGCTTTATGATATTTTATAATTTAATTTTATATTTTAAGCATATGCAATTGCTATTCATTGTAAAATATTTATAATAAGTATACACAAACTATAACAAGAATTAGGAATTTTTTTTATTTCTGTATGTTCTTAGAATGATGTTAAAACAATAATAATAAAAATTTGGAACAATGTACAGTAGTCCCTGTGGAATCCCTAAGATTACTACAACATCTTTAATAATGCTTAAGATTGTTATTATTCTGTGATATTTCTAATCAAGAATCATACCTTAAGTAAGTATGTCTATAATTTTATGAGTCATTTGTCTATATATACAGAACAGGCCTTTAGAGAACAATCCACTCACTATTTTTCTTTTTTGTTTGGCAATTTTTTTTGTTGTTTTTTGTTTTGTTTTTTTATATATTTTTAAAAATGTTTTATTTGTTTTAATTAGTTACACATGACAGTACAATGACCTTGATATCATACATTTGAATCAGATGGGATATAATTTCTCATTTTTCTGAGTGTACAGGTTGCAGAATCATATTGGTCATGTAGTCACATATATACACACAGCAATAATAATGTCTATTTTATTCTGCTGTCCTTCCTTTCCCCCCTTCCCCTCCCCTCCCCTCCCATCATTTCTCTCTACCCAATCGAATATGACACAATTCTTTTTTTTTTTCTCACATCGTCATACATGTATTTTTATAACCATGAGGGTCTCCTTCCATCTTCCATGCAATTCCCTTTCCCCTCCCTTTCCCTCCCACCTCTTTTCCCTATCTGGAGGTAATTTTCTTCTCATGCTCTTCCTCCCTACCCCATTTTGAGTCACCCCCCTTATATCACAGAAGACATTTGGCATTTGTTTTTTTGGGATTTTTCTTAATTGATATCTGACAAGTTTATTTGTCTCATAATATAAATATGTGATTCTCTTATATCAGTTTTTATCTTCGATGACATATGAAAGATCTAAAATCAAATTGGCTGTCTCTACAGCCACCTGTAGGCCACTAAGCTTAGCAGTCAAACAGTCCAGAGTCAGATTGCTAGCTGGGCCCACAGTTTCATGTGGAAGGCAGGATTGTGGTGCAAAAGGATGGCATGAGCTTCGTAAGAAAGACCAGCTGAGTTCTTCCTGGCTACTGTATAATCCACAACCACATCGTGAAAGTAAATCTGGCCAGTTGACAACAGAGGGACAATCTCCCTGAACTGACCAAAAGTGTCCATACTTCATATCAGTGACAATTTCACCTCCATCATGCTCTAAAGAGCCAGCAAGAGACTCGAGAGCACTGCAAAATGCTTCAGCAACTAGTTGAAGTTCTGCTTGAGTACACCCATCATCTGTGAGAATGCTTTCTGGTTCATTACGAGCCTAAAGAGTAATAAACCATTGAGAACACATACAGGGTGATTAATATAAAAATATTTCAGAAAAATAAGATACTTTGATCAAAGTCTTATTCATAGAGTTACTATGTACCTTCATTTACTACAAGATTGGACAACAATTCTAATGGGCTTGTGTGAGTCAGCTGGCTAGGCTTGGATCCCTTAACCTGATTGGTCATAGCAAAATTGTACACTCCCTGTCCTGTTACTACAATAAATGTATAAGAATAACCCCACCAGCTTATTCTGAATGATTGCCTTAATGTAATATATAAAAGTCAAGGCATATACATGTTTTATATTTGTTTTTATGCACTCAGGAAAGTTCCTGAAGACTAATGTCCCAAATGAAGTACTTATCATATCATCAGAATGTTTGAGATTTGCTTAAAATGAGAATGCACATATTACTAAGACATCATTTGGGGAACGGACAATTTTCACATCAATTTTTCTTAAAAGGTAATAAGATTTAATCAGCTTTTTGGTTTCACTATTCTGAAAATATTATTGTAGAAATTTCTTAAGACAGAAAAATAATAGTGAACTAACTGAATGATGATTTTAAAAGTTCATATATCCCTACTACTAAAAAACAGTGACTACTTCTTTTTTTGGAACATATTTCCCCCACATCCCCAGAACCTTAACAAGATACTTCCTCTAAAACGCTTTGTCCAGTTTACTCAGCTCCATTTGCAGATTAAATTATTGTCCACTCAGAATCACTAATTGGCATGGATTTTGTTTTTTATAATGTGCATTTTGATAACTTTTCATGAATTGGCTTTATCTTCAAATAGATTTTAAGTTACTAGGGGAAGTGTAGGGAAGGGCATGTCTATAAGAAAAGTTTACTCTCTTTCCAACTCTAATCACTCACTGGAAGCTCTGCAGAACATCTCAGTGATTCTGGTTGATGCAGTCAATCAACTATCAATATCTGGAGACCACATAGTTTTGGTTTAGGTGTCCCTCAAAAGTTCATGTGTGAAACAATGAAAGAAGGGCGAGAAGATTGAAATGATTGAGTTCTAGTTAGTGCATTAATTCACTGATATGAATTAATGGGGTGGTAACTGTAGGCAGGTAGGGTGTGGCTGAAGGATGTTGGTCACTGGGGGCTTGCCTTTGGGGTTTATATTTTGTCTCTGGTGAGTGAAGCTCTTTCTGCTTCCTGACTGCCATGTCCTGAGCTGCCTTCCTCCAGGACAGGAAGTGTGCAATTTTACTATGACCAATCAGGTTAAGGGATCCAAGCCTGGCCAGCTAACTCACACAAGCCCTTCAAACACAGTGTTTGCCTTAATCTTGGGCCCAGAGCTATGATGCCAACCATTTTAGGATTTAGACCTCTGAAACCATGAATGTCAAAATAAACATTTCCTCCTCTATCTTGTTCTTGTTGGATGTTTTGGTCACAGCAATGAAAAAGCTGATTAAAAACAGGTATACCTTTTTGTATTCATCTTTAAATGAAGTAGGATAGGACTTATAAAATAATTATTCACAACTATGTTACACTAAACTTATCTGTCAACTGTCAGGAAATGGAGTTTCCTAGGCCAATAAAAAATTAAAGAATTAATACACACCATATAGAAACCAAAATAAAAACTATAGTAAAATATAATATCTGAAATGCTTTAATAAATGAAATTAAGTTTTTTCCTTGATGCCCCAGAAGATACAGAAGTATTTTTGTGGATTCTCAGCCCTTTAGCTGTTAACATTAATTAGTGTTGAATTTTGGTAGTTAAGATCTTTAATATTAGAAGTCTCCAAAATAGAATGCTAGTTTCAACATGTAGTCCATGTAAACAATACTCAAATGGGGTAATTTGTTAAAGAATTAGATTTGCAATAATCATTGCAATAAAGATCTTATTTCATATTTATAATGTTATTTTCCTCAAGGGTTCTCAAACATAATATCTAAGTTAGGCTTCTGAATAATTAAGCACGAATGGTTTTAGGGTGATTTGGCTTATCATCTCACAGAACACAAGTTGCTGAGAATTCGGTAATTTTAAAAGGGCTATTAATCTTACCTTGTATCTAATAAATGCAGCCAAATGAGTTTCTGTACATCCACCTCCCAACAAAGCCCATGGTTCCTTGATTGTTAACTGCAAGACGTGCAGTGCTGCTTGACATGTGAGCTAAAAAAGAATCAAGTCTGAATCAGACACACCAGATCCATGAAGAAATACAACCATGCTCTTAATATAACATACATCATGGACTAACAAGAGTCCGATTTCAGTTGACAATGAAATCTGCTTGGTCAAGGTTGTAATGTGATGAATACATTTTGGGATAATAAAGATTTGAGACTGAAGAAAGTTACTTTAGCCAGAAGTCTGTTTTCATCAATATTTTTTATTAGATCAATATACTGTTAGATCAATATTTTTTCATATATATTGATCTCTTTAAATTAGGATTCATAAATATAGGGATTCAAAACATCTGAGTCAGCAAGACTGGTGGGTACTTAAAACATACAGACTTTGATTCACCAAGGAATCTTTATAAACTTTATAAAACATGAATCTTTATAAAACTTTATAAACTTGTGATTGATATCAGAGTTTATCACTTCCCTTAAATAAAAGTTGCATGTGTATTGTTGGCAGAGAATAATAAACTCTACTAAGAGGTGGATGATAGTATTGACTTAAGAACTCACTTTTGAAGTGAATTATTCATATATGTTCACATCAAAGAGTACACAATTCAAATTAATTTCTTAAGGAAAAGTGAGGGCTGGGGATACAGTCCAATGGTAGAGTGCTCCCTCGATTCAATTCTCACCATCATATTAAAAAAAAAAAGAAAAAGAAAAAGAAAGGAAGAAAAAGAAAATTTCCTATCAATGACTTCTTAAATTTCTTGTAAATAGCAGAAATAAGGAATGGCAACCTGTGTCAAGTCTACCATAATACTGCAATTAAATTAGCTTACTTGTAACTTTTTTTTTTATACATAGCACATATTTAACAACTGAGCTTCACAATCAGCCCCCCACTTCTGTCATTTTTGTTCTTGCTTTGTATACCCTGCTGAAGTTATGGAAGAGGGGAAAATTAAGAAGCATGGCTCACTAATGTGAAAAAAACTATTGAGAACCTGTTGACTGACTATTTCACCCCTGCCTCAGCCCTTGGATATGAAATTCAAAGTTATTACTTACTTTCAGCTCATCCCAGGCAGTGTCATTTCTGTTGCAGAGAAGCAAGCTGCAGATAGTTGCTTCATTAGGAATAAGATGAAAAAAATGCTTGGAGCCAAATTTTGCAGTGCAGAATTCTTTCACAATTCCATAACTACTAGGAGATATGGAGCCTATGGAACCAATAGGTTGTGTTCCTGTATTTTTTTTTTTAAAAGAATAGAAAACAAAATGTCTAAGCAAAGGTGGACCAAATAACCATTTAAAATTAATAAATGTAAATAAATTAACTCTTATTCCTAGCCAATATAAAAATTCCACAAAAGCTTATCATTTAAAATATTAAATTTGAGATAAAGTAATAAAATGCATCTTCTTAAACCTCTATTAGTAATCTATTCAAATGACATGCAAATAAAGCAAAGGTTCTTTTGGTTTACTTACTTCTTTGAACATTTGTTAGAATTTATTTTGTGCTCTTGCCAGAGACAGGCACACAAAATTTTGCATACATTTTTAAAAGCCCAAGAACCTTGAAACCCCATTCAGAGATCACCAAAGGGAGAGAGAAGGGAAATTGCATGGAAATGGAAGGAGACCCTCATTGTTATACAAAATTACATATAAGAGGAAGTGAGGGGAAAGGGAAAAAAAAACAAGGGAGAGAAATAAATTACAGTAGATGGGGTAGAGAGAGAAGATGGGAGGGGAAGAGAGGGGAGGGGAGGGGGGATAGTAGAGGATAGGAAAGGCAACAGAATACAACAGACACTAGTATGGCAATATGTAAAAACGTGGATGTGTAACCGATGTGATTCTGCAATCTGTATACGGGGTAAAAATGGGAGTTCATAACCCACTTGAATCAAATGTATAAAATATGATGTCAAGAACTATGTAATGTTTTGAACAACTAATAATAATAATAAAATAATAAATAATAATAAATAAATAATAAAATAATAATAATAAAAAAAAGAACTCACTAATCTGGAATAAGAGTGATGTGAATGTTTTTTAAAGGCATTACATCTCAATCTTAAACGAATTAAACTATCCAAATAGTTCTGAAATTGAATTCCTTTGGGTATCTATTTAGGGAACATATAGGATTTTTATTTCGGCATAGTAACTATTTTTATGTAAATAGCTACTTAAATTATGCTAAAATGTAACTTATTTCAATTTGTTGTTCTTAAGTATTTTATCCTTCCAACTGCATAGGCAATCAGTAAAATTTTACAATTGCAAATAGAAATAAGGTTATTAAGGGAGAAGTATGTACTGAAAGTTTGCAAAATCTCCAGATGTAATTAAATTTATATAATAAAACTAGACCAAGCTTTTAAAAAAATAAAAATTCCAGTTTAACATTTGAATATTATACTGCACCCTGAGCAATTTACCCCCTTGGGTCAACTTTCTTAAACTGATGGTATTAAATGTTTAAAGCCATGTTCTAGGTACATGTGAGTTAAAAAACAACAGTGAACTAGTGTGGAAACTGAGTCTCCATTTATAATATTGTGGAAATATGGGAAAATGTCCCATACTTTAAACACTGAATAAGCCAGAATAGCCCATATTCATAAGCTGTAAACTGCCAGATCATGGACAGTTGGTAGATACTTAAGGATATGAGTCTGACCTACAACATCAGCAATGAGTTCCAAAGAATTATTTCCATTTATTCTCAATAATTTTTCACTTTGATGATCATTTGACAGTTTTACAAAGGTAAATAACAGAGATATATTTAATGCTTGGCATACATACTGCTTTTTGACTATCTGTAACAAAAGACTATAGTGAACTTTAACAATGCTTTAGTAACTTAAAAATTGCAGACTGGGCACAGTGGTGCACACCTGTAGTCCCAGCTATATGGGAGGCTGAGTTGGATCACTTGAGCCCAGGGGTTTGAGATGAGCAATGGGGAACACAGTAAGACCTCCACCTCCAAAAAGAATTGCAATCAATGCAGAACTAAATGATTGTCTGATAGGATGTCAATGCAATACTGAAACAAGTGGCATGAATCAGGAGCTCTTCAGCTTATTTTTCTTTGGCTCTAACAGGTGAATATGAACCTGGTATACTAGTGCTTTTAATTTGATCAATTTGTGACACTCAATGACTCTTCTGCCCACTATAATTCTTTACCTAATTGGTGGTAACATATATTACCACCAGTTCAGCAAACATTCTGGAGCACCTGCTATGAACTAGGCCTGCTATAGTGTTCAGAGTAAATGACCTTGGTTCTCAAGAGCTCAGCTGGAAATATTGATACTTAAAGATAAAACATACATGTGTGTGTACACACATGCACCCTTCCTGCACCCAGCTTGGAACAACTATTTGGGCAGAAGTACAGAAATCCATTGGCATTATAATAAAAGTGAAGAAAAGGTGGTATCCCAGTTATAAAATTACCTTCTGAGTGTAACATGATTTAAAAGCTTTGCAAGTTAAGTAGTATAAAAATTTTGGGTAAAGTATGAAAGACCTTATGATGATGTCAAATTTCTCAATTATCTGTAGAATATTGGGGAATTAGGTTATGAAAGACTCTGCAGTATACTTTTGGGTTGAAAATACACAGAAAATGGCCACAGCAGCTCCATGTTTATTAAGTGAACAACAGGGGATCTTTTCCAGAAACAACCTTTGCTGTCAGAAATGATACCCACAACATGTTGTGAGGTTGGCAGCTTCTACAATTTTTCAAGATGTTAACAGTGTCACAAACCAATAAACTCTCTGTTTAAACAAATGATTTATTAACTCTAAGGGGCAAAAGTCAAGAGTGCTTTTTACCTGTCACTTTGCTCAGGGGTTCCATCAAAGCCACTCCAACTCTGTCTATGGCAATAACGTGATGTATACTGAGGAACTGTTTCAAAGATGGGTGTATAACCTTTTGGCACAGGACAAGATCTACGTGGTCACTAATAAGTTGCCTTCCTAGGTTAAGCAACTGGTCCAGGGCTGCATTTTCAAGAGACATCCTGTAACTGACCACCAGGGTTCCCTCTCCAGTGTCAGAAAAGTCTCCAGATAAAGATGTACAAAAGAGTGCCACCTTGAGGGCACTTGATTTTTTGATAGGTAACATCCTCATTAATTGAGCTTCAGACATTTCAATAAGTATTCCAGGTAATACAGTAGAATCTGTAACTTTCTGACCTTTTAATGGTACAATTATACTCTTTCCTAAAATGATATGTTCTTCTGTGTTTTCTGGAATTGTAAGCAAGAAGGCTCTCAGGATCAAAGCACTGATGTGATCTACTTCCTTTCTGATGAGCATGCAGGCAGGCTTACTCCTTAAAATACTGCGAACCAAACAAAGGAGGATCTGAGTACTACTAAAGTCAACTGGAATTCGACAACCACAGGCCTCTGACTTGAGATAATTAGTGCAGAGACTCAAAAGATGTTTATTTAATTTAATGACGGTGGTGGGTGTCAAATCTGTTTTTTTGGCATTTTCAATCAGGTTGCAGCAAAGAATGGCTGTAAATAAGCCACAGTCACTGAAGCAGGACACATGATTCTGCACAGAAGTTGTCAGGATCTTTAATGTGGGATGGGTGACTGACAGGTTACTGAGCAGGGCTGAGGACTGTGATGTTGTGCACACATAACCTCCCAGGCCGTTGTGCAGCTGCTTCAGCCTACCTGAAGGGCCGTAGCAAGATGTTAAGACTCCTTTTAGGACAGAGAGTGTGGCTCTGACTGTATCACTTGTAAGTGGTTCACTTTTACACAATGAGGGTTTCTTAGCTTCTAAACGAGACATATTACTTCAGTTGTAACTTGTGATGACAGCTTTTATTTTATTAACCATATTTTTCTGTTTACTGCATTGTCATGTGTATTAACATTAAAAATATATTCTTTAGAAATGAAGGTCTGAATATGCAGCAATATGGCTATTAAATAGTTTTGTTTCTGAAGATTATCAGAATATGATTTAGTGACATATCATTAATTGCAAACATTTATTTCAATTCATTCTTCAATACTCTTTTGTTTGCCTACAGACTGAGATTTTATGGACTGTTTTGCAGCCCTTTGTATAAAGTATGTTCCAAGGTGGACACCTATGAAAGACACCCCAGCTACAAGAAGCCAGTTCTTTCTAATCCAACTGGTGCTTTTCATTTCTTCTTTTAATATCAAGCTCTGATTCAAAGCTGCTTCTTTCTGTAAGAAATAAAAATACAACATTTTAGAGAAATAATTCTACATTTTATAGACTGCAATTTAATAATTTATTTTAATGCTCTGCTCCATATATATATATATATATATATATATATATATATATATGGAACTCAAACTGTCACAAGCCTCCAGAATATGAGAGAGTAAACCAACTAAGACTTAATATTTCTTTATTGTTCAATGAATCTCTCCCATAAGAAAAAGTACTTTGGGCTGGGGTTGTGGCTCAGTGGTAGAGCGCTTGCCTAGCATGTGCAAGGCCCTGGGTTTGATCCGCAGCACCACATAAAAATAATAAATAAAGATATTGTGTCCAACTAAAAAATAAATTAAGAAAAAAGTACTTACATTTCATTGACTTGGGAACAATACAGCTAGGAAGGCTAGAGTATAATAATTTGAATAGGACACACTTCTAGATAGACATGTACTATTATAAAATCAGGAATCTGGTTTGTGAGTCTTAGTGTCAAATATTTTTTTATCTTTTACAGGAAGATTTAACATTATGTTTTTATAACTTTTCTCTGCTTTGGGGTCTGAAAAAAATGAATTTATATCAAATTGTGCTTGTAAATAATTATGAAAACAAGGTAAGTGTTGTACTAATACATAATGTACATTTAGCTGAACCAATCTGTACAACATACTATATCAATGTATATATCATATCTTAAATATTGGCTAAAATCAGAGCTGATTTTTAAAAAATATCTGTATCTTTAGTTGTAGTTGGACACAATACCATTATTTTATTTATTTTTATGTGGTGCTGAGGATCGAACCCAGGGCCTCGCACGTGCTATGCGAGTGCTCTACTGAGCCACAACCCCAGCCTCCAGAGCTGATTTTTTTTTTATAGATACACTCTACCAATCACTGATTTTCAGTTTTTGATGTTCTAACCAACTAATTATTACCAAAATGCTGGCTAATGACAATAAATACAAAAACTAAGGAACAGGCAAAGTAACAAAGAGAAAAGTAGGATCTGATTTACAACTTTTATCTCAAAAAGTCTACATACCATAAAGTGTTATCATATACCAAGTGGACAAGAAGAAATACAGTAATAAATGACCTAAGAAGGTGATAAATAGTGTACTTGAGAGATAAAATCCTGACACCTTAATCACAATGTGTGAAAAGAACAAAAATCTCAGATCACAAGCCTTAACCTTTCGAGGACTGGTGTTTTGAAGGTTTAGACTATAATTAGTTACTTTCCGAAATATACAAAATATGCAGCTTTGTGAAGAGTACTCACCATTAATAAAACTAACTACTCATCCCAAAGTATTTCTTAAGGTAGATTATGGCACAGTATGGTGATATAGACCAAAATGGTGATCTGAGGACATGCAAAGAGGTGAGGAGAAGAGGGAATGTTATGCAAACTGCTATTTTGGTTACTGCTCTCAATTTAGTTAAAGGGCTGTAACCATGGCAACGGGGCTCAAATAAAGAAGGCAACTATCGCCAGCTTTATTCCTAACCTAAAGGAACTTTAAAAAAAATAGCATGAGGAAGGAAAAAAACAAAAACAAAAATTTTGTATTTTATGCCAGGAACAGTCAAGATATTGAAGTATAATTTCAGATTCAGAAAAATCTGAGAAACACACTTAATGAAACCTTAGGTATATATGGTAATTTGCACGTTTTAAAATTTATACATATATAAACAATAATACAAACTTTGACTAATAAAATAATTTTTCTAGTTAGAAAAGTTTTTCAATGTATAACAACACATTACTTTTCAAAGTAGAATGCCACATTGGCAACTTTTAACAGTCCTAAGGTAAGGGGACCAGTAATCAAGTCTTATGGCGGCTAGTATCTGTACAAACTGAAAAGGGAAGAAATCACTGAAAGTGTTGGTGACACCCAAATCATTTTGAAGAGGTAAAAACTTACTTATTCATGGTCACTCGTTTACATCTCAACAAATTAAGAAAAAGAAATGAAACAATATTGGGGCTGGTTTGGAGAATATGTTTGGAGGTGTCAGTTCAGTCCTATTAAAACTTTTTTTTGGGTGACACTGGGGACTGAAACCATGGTCATTTATCACTGAGCTACATCCCCAGCCTTTTTTGAGACAGGGTCTTACTAAATTGCTGAGGCTGGCCTTGAACTTGAGATCCTCCCGTCTCAACCATATGAACAGCTGGGATTATAGGTATGTACCATCACGCCTGGCTAAGAATCTCTTATGTGACCCATAATTCTAAATTACCATCAGAGGCATGGTTTTGATTGTTCCTAAATGCACAGGGCTGGCAGATGATTTTTTAAATTGTTTTTCAACAATGGATACTTAGCTAAAATAACAGTAAAACTTACATGACTGCTTTCCAAATTAAGAGATAATATACCATATATAATATACCCAATATGATTTAAAGAAATAAAAACAGGTAAAAAGTTTCTCCTAAAAGGATTTAGGGTTCTTTAGAAAAATGGCTGATTTTAGGTCTGAAGCAAGAAATACACAAATTGAGCTACTACAAGTTTTCTGTCAAAAACTAAGGATGTTATCAAAGACTCCCTGGGTTATATCAAAAGGTCACAGGGAAAAAATAAGTTGTAGGAGTCAACTTGGACAGAATCCAAGATGGGACAATTTGAGCACTAAACAAAATGGTGGCTGTAATGGAATGAGATAAGTGAAATATATGTAAACTCACAAATTCATACTGACATCCAAAACAAAATCCCTAAGCTACTAGAGCACTAACTCATTATTTTAAAACTCAATAAAGGGAAATAGAGCATTTATTTTTGTCTTTTCTGTATAAATGTATTTTGTGGTAACCAAGTAGTTGAGAGGAAGTTGTTTTACCTAATAAATTATAGAAGGAATGATAAAGAATTTGGTACCCCCAATGAAATAATGGATTATGTCATCACACTGGCTGGTTAATTAAGTCCAGGAATCACAGGCAGCCTGTTGCCTGTTTTTGTAAATAAAGTTCTATTAGAATGCAATCAGGCTTATCACACATTGTATATAAATTCTTTTATATGCTACAACAGAAAGTTGAGTGGTTGGAACAGAGATTATATGGTTTGCAAGGCAAACTATTTGGTCCTTTTACAGAAAAGTATACCAATTCCAAGATTAGTGCAGTGATCACCAAGAGATGTTAATAATTTATTAAGTAAGGGACTAATGAAGAACTTTATAATGGAGAGATTAGACTGATAACTTACTTATTAATGTTAGCAACACCAAAATTGGACCAGATGTTATATGTGAAACAACATGAATACCTAGGAGATATATCCTATCCATGGAGTCTTCTTATTTTTAAAAAATTAGGCCAATTTCAAGTAAACCTTTTCATTTAACTTCCAGATTACAGAAAATCAGGGGAGAGAGGAATTCGTTAAATGACAAAACAAACAAACAAACAAAAAAAGTGCAACTGACCAAATTCAGAATGTTTTTTAAAAAGTAGACCAGCAGGGGATATTTAATAGTTTTGAAAGAGATATTATTTATCAAATGCAGTATATGTGGATCTTGTTTGGATATGAATTCCAATATATTTTTAAAGACAAATACATAAATATAAACATGGCTCTGGGTATCAAGTTAAAGTAAGGAATTATTGACAATTTTCTCAGTGTGATAATGCAAATGTAGTTGTATGTTTATACATGTGTTTGCTATTACTGTTAAAGGATGTATACTGAAGAGCTACACAGTGGTGCTTGGGAGTTGCTATAAAATATTTTAGCAATTAAAAAAACTGAAAGGATGAATAAAAGATTGGCAAAGTGCAGGAAAGTGTCAGAGATGGGTGATGGCCACTTGAGGGTTCAGTATTCTATCTTTTATTTTTAGGTCTGTTTATAATTTTCTATAATAAAAGTAAAAATAAAAAGGGAAAAAATATAGTATATTCTTTTGATGTACTTCAAAAACTATTTGGAATCAAGTGTTTAATCCACTCTAAAATCTGGTTTTAACTTTTGCTTACCCAAAGCCTGTTTAAATATCTGCTTCCATTTGCCTGACCAGTGGTATTCACTTCTAAGACTATCCTAACTATTGCTGCATTGACATTTAAAGCTTTTACTGTATTTGCCTAATCTTTTAAAGGAGATACTTTCTTTTTTCAACTTTATTTTTCCTCCAAGAATACCTTAACTCATATTCCTCATATTTCTTTTTGCACAAGGAAATCCCCCTCACAATGTTTGACTTTGGCCCTTATGCTCTTATGATGTGAGTTACAGGGAAAAACATCAACTACAACATACATACACTATCATGTTCTCATGACCTTATACATAAAAATGAAGCATCTAATAAATGCTGTAACTCTCTGCTCATACCCTTTAAAATTCCTCCTACAAAAAGAAAATTTTACAAGGAATATCTGAGGGTTATTCTTTTAAGTTCACTTTTTACATTAAATAAGTATCTAATATTTTAAACCACACTTTCCCATTTTTCCTTATGAATATTTAAAAATAAAATCTTGATTTAATATAATGTTGCAACCAGTAATTATATCATAGTCTTATCACAAGTCAAAATTTCACACCTCTTATAAATTAAGAAAACTGGATCAAGGTTCTGCTTGTATTAAGGAGCAAAACCTTAAAATGACCTACCTTATGCCAAAATTTAAAGAATGATCCCTACCTCAAAATCCAAAAAGTGTATTAAAATGGAAAATATTTTACAATTATAGGGTCACATTTCTTTACCTGGATCCCTTAAGGCCAGGTGAGTTTCACAGTTCAGAATTTCTTGGATTTTACGAATATAATGTTGTATAAACATCTATAATCAAAAAGTCAGTACATGTCCATAGTCAATGACTATGATGTAATACGACACTCATAATCAAACATAACATTTCTGCAGTGAAATTAAAAATTTCATTTTAAATGAGGTAAACACTATAAATTACCTGATGTCAATTAAAATCAAGTTTTATGGTCAAACAAGTTAGGACAGACATTTTGGTTTTTAGAACTACTTGGATTTTGGAATTATGAATGAGGGACCATAGCTCTGAATTAATTAACTACATTCTTTTAATTTTAGTAACTCAAAAGGAACAAATTATTTTAAAGCTAAAATAATAGATGCTAAGGAATGAAACAACTCATTTTGTCTTGGAAAAAAGAAGAATGTGGGTCATGATAAAAGCAACAGCTCACTTGTGAATTTGGCTTTTTTCTTGCCAGTGCTCTATAAAATCAAGTTTCCCATATTGGAACATACAGTATGATTGACCAGATTAAAGGAAACTTACCTGCAAGCTGCAAGCCTACTATTTCCCTTGGATTTGGCTCTTCGGTGGACTTGTGAGTGCTAGATTATCGGGCTCAGGAATGTTGTCCTTATTAGGTACTTGGAAGACAGGGCTGCTTTTGATTTTGTGCCACCCCAAATGTATAAGCCCAATTAAAGGTACCATGACAATCAGAACTTTGTAGTCTCTCAAGAAGTTCTGAAAGGTCATAGTCCTTTGGCATCAGTGTACCTAGGAAAAGATTACAAAACAGACTCCCTCAAATCGAATCTACAAACCACTACAAGCACTACACAGCACACCAATAAGAGATGACTTAAACAATTTTAGTTATAATATGTAAAAGAGATATATTGTAGACACAAAGGGATATCAGGAACTCAGCCTGGGGAGACATACAAAGCAATTCTTAACTTTTAGTCAATGACATTATCAGCCGAGAAAGATATATACACCTTTTAATTTAATTAATTTTTGATCCACTGGGGATCAAACCCAACATTGTGCTGTAGGGCAAGTGGTATAACACTCAGCTCTCTCTTGACTCTTATTTTTGTTTTTCATAATTATGTTCAGTCACAATTTGAACAGAATAATCAAATTCTTAATCTTTAAACATGCAGTAACAGGGGCTGGGATTGTGGCTCAGTGGTATAGCACTCGCCTAGCACAGCTGGGACCCGGGTTCGATCCTCAGCACCACATAAAAATAAAGGCATTATGTTGTGTCCATTCACACCTAAAAAATACATTAAAAAATAAACAAACAAAACAAAAATGCAGTAACAGTTTAGGTTCCCCATTGCAAAATGATTTAAGGGATGTTTCAATGAGATTAGAATGACTAAGTACAGATTCCAATTGCAGCAAAAAACCCTGCTTTGGGACCTCTGAATCAGAATGAATGAATGTTATGTCCACACTTAGGTATTCAACCACTGCATTTTAGAATGTTTGCCATGAACTACTAGTTACTATCAAACAAGTTTGCAGAAGATATTGGGACTAGAAAATTGTCTTGTTATATAAAGCCAGTTGGTATTTAAAATAGATTTTTTTCTTATCTTTGATTTGGAAAGCATGGTCCAGGAAAGCTCTGTTCTGAGATCTGTTCATTTTTGTGAACTCAAGTCCAGATAACCTTTAAAGCTTCCTTACACTTTTATATTTAAGGGGCACTCATTAGTGACTACCTTATAGATTGTGATGATACAAATGGTCTCATTCTTCAAATTTCTTTTTAAGCCCAGAAGGATACAGCCTGCTCCATCCTGTGGGTCATGCCAAAAATTTGCTTCAATTGCACCTATGAGTTATTTAGTATAATGAAATCTCCTCAATTACTATACATTTTATATAAATGTCACTAGAAAAATGTCTAAACAGAATTTCTATTTATTTAATAATACTTAAATCAGTATTAAAATACAGTAGTACTGAGCTAAAAAGCCTGAACTGTGTTCTGTATATTAAAAATAAATAGAAGGCTGCAAGCATTATGCTTATAAACAAACATATTATTCCCAGCAACAGAAAACATTTCTCCCCAAGGTCTAAATTCACATATTGTAAGGATTCTGCTGCTAAACTTAAAGCACTAGATGAAAAAAACATGACCTACTTTGAAATTGAAAGTATTTTATATGGCCTTTCCGTTTCTAAAGTGCTCTGGTATCCTGAAAACTTTGCAACCTTTAGGGACAATACCTTTTGTGTGTGTGTGTGTGTATGAAGTGGGGGGATTACCAAGGATTAAACTCAAGGTTGCTCTACCACTAAGCTACATCCCTGGACCTTTTTAAAGTATTTTGAGGCAGGGTCTTGCAACCTGCTCAAACTTGTGGTCCTCTTGTCTTAGTCTCCCTAGTAGCCAGGACTGCAGATGTGTGCCACTGTTCCCAGATTGAGACTATATCTTTTATTGCTAAAATTATGTTTCATTTTTGGAGGAAATCAATCATAAATACCTGTCTTATGATGAATTTGATTGTGAAGCCCACTGTGCAAACATCTTTATAGAATGTTTGAGATTTGATAGTAATACAATAACTGGGAGAGGGAATTAGGTAACTTGGAGTAATGAGGGAGGAATTCTAATAAGGTTTATTTCCTAAAGGAAGGACAAGGGCTGCACTAAAGTCAAATGGCTTGTGTTGACTGACATGTGACATTCTGGTCCACAACATACATTGAACTAAAGGTCTAGAAGAGAATGCCATTGTTTGGATAGGCGTTTCCCAAATGCCCAAATGCTAAAGGTTTGGCTGCAGGCCTATCATGCTAATGGAGGGTGCTAGAATGTTTAAGAGGTGGGGCCTAGTGGAAGGAAGTTAGTTTTTCACTAGGTAGGGTCCTTGAAGGGGCCACTGGGACACCT
Source organism: Marmota monax (assembly GCF_021218885.2). Classification (NCBI taxonomy): domain Eukaryota; kingdom Metazoa; phylum Chordata; class Mammalia; order Rodentia; family Sciuridae; genus Marmota; species Marmota monax. Next base: position 3,399,286 of record NW_026695222.1, on the reverse strand, counting down.
GCCTCTTTCCTGCTCTGCTTCCTGGTCACCAGGAGATAAGCAGCTTCCTCCACTATATTCTTCCACAATGATGTACTGCCTTGCCACAGCACACGAGCAATGAACCAAACAGTCTGAACCTCCGAAACTGAGAGCTACAATAATCCTTTCCTCCTTATAAATTGATTAATCTCAGGTATTTTGTCACAGTGATGGAAAGCTATCAGAGACACTTCATTCAAATCCAGTCTTCTCAGTACTCAAGATGTCTTTAGCACCCCTGTCATTTTCAAAATAAGGTCATAAAGCCACATTACTTTTAACTGATGACATCTCTGCTATTCACCATTTACTTCTCCATGATCATTATTCCAACATGAACATTATTCCAACATCTGTTAGTTTTTTTCTCTGAAAATCATAAGCTTTTAGAAAAGCAGCTTACAAAAAAAAAAAAAAAGTTTGGTCAAAGGATATAATTATAAAATAGGGACTAATAAACTCTAAATTTCAGAATGAATTAAATTCCTATTTATAACAGCAATATTTCTAAATGTTTGCTGTTCTCTATATAGAGATCATAGTATGATGTGATGTATTGTGACCCATCCTTGATAAGAGTGAGAGCGGGATATCAGACTAGGATCAAGTTAGCCCCCATATTCTGGATATTTGTGAGTTAAAGACAAAAGAAGTAACATATGTTTATGTACACTGTGTTTAATAGACTTATTTTTCTTTCCATCTGGACAACTTGAGGAGCTATGTATCCTTTATGAGATTTAGATTAAGTTAAATCTAGGAATTACTACCTATTGTGGCTGAAAACTATTTGTCAAACATCACTGAGGCCCACATAGCACTTCCGGGTTACTAATGACTGATTTAAGATTAACTGCTTTAATGTTTACTGAACACCTACGTGTTCTCATTTCCTTGATCTCACATATTGATTTTGTTAATGGAGGTGAGAGAGCAGGAAACTATTTTCTGACAGATTATCCTGTTGTCCTTTGAGAGGTTTAAAAAATGATTAGGATCGGAATAGAGCTTTTTATTTTACAAAGTCCTTTTAGAGTCTTTGCATTTAATCCGCATAGAGAGTATGGTCACACTGAATACACACTAGTTCATCCCTGCCCAGCAAGGTGGAACATGCACTCCTTTAAAATGGCACTGACATGTAACTTTAACCTACTTTACTTCCCTGAACAGCTTCCCAGCATATTACATGTCTTCTATTGCCTGAGTAAGGCTCACAGCTAGTTTTAAGAAAAAGGCAATATAGTTCTAAAATTTCATATTGGATATGGGAGTGAGGAAATGTGTGATTCATTTTGTCCATAACCTCTTGTGGAGCTTTTACAATCAAACACATTTTGGGGATGCAATTTTAACACTATTTCTTCTCAAATTTTCTTTGGGTTTTTTCAAAATGAAAATTGGCATTACTGCCCTTTTCTAATATTATAGGCTTACTTTTTAAAATTAGTAAGTACAGAAAAGGAATAAGGAAATAAGAAAAAGAAATCTAAAATCTTTTTGGTTTAAAAAAGGGAATCATGTGGTTCACTGGTAGAGCATTTGCCTAGCATGTGTGAGGCACTGGGTTCAATCCTCAGCACCTCATATAAAGAAATGAATAAAATAAATGTCCACCAACAACTTTTAAAAAAAGGAATTATAACATATATATTGTTTTGTAATCTTTTCTTCTCAACTTCATTATCATTTTTTATTGCTGTACAGCATTTGCTTCTATGGAGATAGCCTAATTTGACCAATTCCTGTTGACAAATATTCTTGTAAATATTGATCTTCACTACATGCTGCTTTTCAGGATAAATTTTTCAGGATAATTCAGAGTTAACAGATTTTTTAGCTTTTTTAAAAAATTAGTTATAGATGGACACAATATCATTTATTTATTTTTACGTGGTACTGAGGATTGAACCCAGTGCCTCACATGTACAAGGTAGGCACTCTATCACTGAGCTACACCGCCAGCCCAAAAGGTTTTTTTTTTTTTTTTTTTGTCTTTTCTGGAAATGGGGGTTGAACCCAGGGCTTTGCGAATGCAAGGCAGACACTTTGCCACTGAGCTACATCTCAGCCCTAACTTGTTTTTAAAATGGACTTGACAAAAAGGTTTTAAAAAATCTTGACTTTTACCAAGGTTCATAGTGCTGAGCAGCAAGGAGACTGGGAGATCCAATTTGGGAAACAAACTTAAAATACATACATTTTACCTTGAGAGTCCTTCCCTCAAAACACTTGGCAAGTCATTCCAAGTGGTGTGGAACTAGCTTACATGGATATAAGCTAGCTCAGAGATTCCTGAGTTTAAAACAATTTAAGAATCTGCTTACAATGAATGATCTGTTTAAAGAGCAATAAAAAGGCTACTCCCTAAAATAAGTCATTTCAAGAGAATGAAGTGAGATGGATAAATCTTAAGTCAAGCAACAAAGGGCAGACATTATTTTAGTCATTGAAATGCCTTTTGTTAGGTGTAGACAAAAGTTTAGAGACAATCTTCATTCAGATTATGCTTTTTAATACCTTTCTCTCAAAAATACACATCATGCATTATTCAAAAAGTTTCATATTCATTTTGTTTTGTTTTCATAGCAACTTTGTGAAACCAGAAGACCATTTTATAAATGAGGACTCACTAAATGATTGACTCTAGGATTACTGTCAATTAGTTGTGGCACTCAATTTTGGTTCTGGGATCTTAAAAGGCTCAACTGATATTCTATTAAATAGTTCTCAAAAGTCAAACATTAGCATCCTGTCAGGCACAGTGGGGTGGTGCACACCTGTAATTCAAGCAGGAAGCTGAAGCAGGAGGATCACAAGTTTCAAAGCCTGCTTCAGCTACTTAATGAGGCCCTAAGCAACTTAGTGAGAACCTGTCTTTAAATAAAATATTAAAAAGGGTGGGGGATGTGGTTCAGTGGTTGAGCACCCCTGAGTTCAATCCTCAGAACCAAAAACAAATGAACAAATAAAACAACAAAAAAAATTTGCATCTCAGCCTGACAGTACAGTCTCAGAATTTCCAGGGCATGATGAGGACAAGAACATCAGAGTATGTGGTGGACACTTGTGAGGTCACTGAGGTCAATTAGCCTAGCATGTCAGCCTGGCATATTCTGATTCTCATGCCAAGTATGTCAGTGTTCTTAACAGTGGTCTCATGTCACCTGTTCAAAATTAGAGTTAAGATTAGCTGGGCTGTTTAGCTCATTTTCTTTAGCTTAGTTCTCAACACAGAATGGACAGGAAGATGTTAATGAACCTAAGGGGAGGAAGCCTGCTATACCTCCAACTCATTACAGATGCTGCAATCTTTTTGAGTACTTACAAACTTAAAAGTCAAGAAAAGAAAATATTGAGACTTATGCTTTTGACCATATTCTCTTTTTCCTTTCCTTTCTCTTTTTGTTTTTGGTGTGTGGTGATGGGTATTGAGCCGGGGTGGGGCTAACAAATGCTAGGTAAGTGTTCTATCATTAAGCTAAACCCCAGATCATATTCTTCCTTTAATTCATTTCTAAGATGACAACTTTTCCTTTCCCTAGTTTGCATTAAAGAGATTACTGCTTCTTCAGTTTCTATCATTAGGGTCTCTGATGAGTTTTCTGGAATCTGTTACATTCCAAGCTAAATCAAGTTTTCCAGGTGACAAAACTGGATAGTAAGGTAAAGGGCAATAAGCAGTTATGTTTCCTTGAAAATCTCAAACAGCTGGCTCTAGGTTGTCAGATTACTCTTTCTATGTAGCACAGTGTCAAATCCATCAAGTTTTATTATTTCTCATTACAAAATTAGATCTACAAAAACCTAGCTACAGGGAATATTTTATCAGATTCTCATTTTGCCTATGGGGCTTGCTGGGCGCCATCTGCTGGTGTTTTGGACACAGTGTAAAGTAAATTAAAAAAAAATCTTCATTGCTACTCTGCTTAAAATACTTGAAAAACAGTTCTATTAGCTTGAATACAATATAATTTAATCATGAAGTCATTAGAAAGTCAGACAATTAATCAACCCATCTTCTGTGATTATATTTCATGAAATTTACTGGGACTACACAAAGCCTTTTCTTTTATGATTACAATGTTGGCCTCAGGTATTTGTGAATTTCTCATTCTAAATTCCAATCATTGGTGTTAAAAAGTTTTTTTAATCCTCAATTTTTAATACAGAAGTTCAGATTTTGGCACTTTTGTGTACACATTAGAAAGGACAGCAAAAAAAGCTAGAAGAAAAGATTTTGAGAATTTTTACCATAAAGAAATGACAAATGTTTGGGAAGATGGATCTGTTTAACTGAATTTGTACATGTATTGACACATTACATGATTCTTATTATTATCACGGTATCTCATTCTTATGCACAATTTTTTATGTTCTTACACATCCATTAAATTTTTTTTTTAAATTAATGTTATTTTCATACCTAATCAATTAACAAGTATGGCAAAAAACAGTATTTTCTTTTTCTGTCACCGAAAATAGAAAATAACATCAGTTTTGCTAGACTTTTCTAGTTTTGTTAAAAAACAAAGACTAGAGATATTCTTTAATTCAGGAAGAATGAATCCTACAAAATCCTACCACTGACATTACCCCACCATTCAAGGTCAGACTGACCTACATCCAGCAGCCAGGCTGCTGAGTACAGATACATCAAAAATGGATCTGCACAGATATATCAAAAATCATCTGTACAGTGAAGGTTAAAATGAATACATGTAAATACTTTAAGGTTTTTACTATTCCCTCTTGCTTTGTAAATTCAATGTATTTATAATTAAAAATGATATACTAAAAGTATCATAAATCTTACATGGGAGGTTCACTAATTGTAGGAAGTTCAAAATATGAAGTGAATCACTGACTAGTGACTAACAAGACATGAGAGTCAGCCTACTGGCAGGCTGTGTGACTTATCAGAGTTGTCTCAGAATTTGTCCATCCCCTTTTGCTGATTTTACATTATGGCTGTCACTTGATCCTGGGGTTGGTGGGAGAGAAGGGGATGTATATCATGCAAGTAGCCAGACTGCTCCAGTTTAAAGTCCAGTTGATTTGGACCTTAGTGTTCCAGCAGTGATTCATAGGTCCCTGGTCTTCTCTGAATTCCCAAAGGACTAATTTCTATTTCTTACCATTGCTGAGATTTTCATTTTTCTTTCTACCTTTGTTTCTCTTTCTGTGGTAACCTATTGACCAGAGGACATTATGGCTATGGGGAATTAACACCCTTAACATTCTGCCCCACTTGCAAAAACCTGTCTGTCTCAGACCTCAACCTCCTTTTCCATTGTCTAAAAGGAGGAACTAGTACTCCTGTCACTTATGTTCCAGTCCCACTTTCTACCATGTCTTCAGGGTTCTAATGCCATAATCTCCTCTCTTCTATCTCCAACCTCCCATTCTTCTTCCTTTGCATAACCACAGCCAATTTTCTTCATTGAAGAGAACCAAATGGAAGCTCCCTAAAGCAACTGCCCTTTACCACTCTACTTTCCAGATATCACATAATTGCATTCTTTTCAAATAATGCACCTTTTTCTAGGGTATCTTCTCATTCCATCTTCAAACCAACTAATCTGCTTTTGTTCCATTCTCCATGGAAATTACTCTGACCATAAAGATCACTGCCTTAGTCACTTTCCATCACTGTGATAAAACAGTTGAGAAAAACAACTGAAAAACAGACAGACTTATTTTGGCTAATGATTTCAGTCCACGGTAGCCTGGCCCCATTGCTTTGGGTCTGCAGCAGCACAGTACACCATGGTGGGAAGCTTCCAATTGCTCACCTCACAGTTGGTGGGAAAAGAGAGGGAGAAATGGGATGGAGTCCTAATATCCCCTCAGGGGCACACCTCCACCGACCTAACTTCCTTCCACTTGGCCCCAAGTCCTAAAGATTCCACTGCCTCCCAATAGCAATACAGGATGACTGACAACCAAGCTGTTGGCTTTGGGGGACATTTAAGATCCAAACCATAACAATCACCACCAACCCATCTCTTTACTTGATCTCTCTGAAGCATTTTATGTGTTTTTAAAACTTGTTAAGGACTTTGGACTCTGTCCCTTCTCCGTTTTCTTTAATGACTCCTTGATTTCCACCTACCTATTCATCCTCATCAAAGATCAGTCTTTGGTTGATTCTAGGTAGTTTCTTCACACTCTGTATTTGTATTATAAAGCATCCACTTAGAGCCCCTGCACCTTCACCTCTGGCTTAGACCTGTCTCTGGCTTAGACCTGTCCATAAGTCCTATCCAACTGATACTGTTCACTTTTCACTTGTTCCCCAAAATGGTTTAAAACCATTGTTTAAATCCTTTCCTTCCCAAAGTGCTGTTCTACTTAAATTTCCTATATTTTTTTTTAAAAAAGGCATTATATATTAAGCCATTTGATCCAGAAACCTCCATATAGTGGATCCTGCCCTTTTCCTCACTCTGCAATTTGGTTTCCACATCCTGCCATCTGACATGATCTTTCCCCATGGCCACAGTCAGACCCTTACTGGAGTCTCAAATGACCTTCTTGCTTAGCCCACTAATTCCCAACATGGTCTCTTCAACAGTAGCATTAGCCATCACCAGGGAACTTACTAGAAATGCAAATTCTCAGGTTGCCTCTGGCCCACTGAATCATAAACGCTAAGGCGGTGCCAAGTAATCTGTGCTTTAATACATTTTCTAGATAATCTTGAAGCTAAAGTTTAAACCACTGTTCCAGTCAACTCCCACTAATGCATTTTTTACTTTTAACACATTTTGCAAAACAAAACAAAAACCAAACCAAATGCAATTGTGTTTCTGCCTTGCTCAGAAGACTTTAGGGACATTTTTGACTGGAGGGTAAAATCTAAATTTCCTAATACAGCATAAAAAGCCCATCAGGATTTAGTTTCTGCCTGCCAGTTTTCAGAATGTAATGTACAATAAATCCTTTTAGTAGGAATGCATTGCCATGTGGTGATTCAGAGTCATACCACTTGGACTCTGAATTTATACCTTACCACTTTACCTTTGGCCACCTGGCCTTGGATGAATCACTTAATCTCACTATGCCTCAGTACTATCATTCAAAAAAGGAGCATAATAGTGACTTCCATATCACAAGGTGGTTGTGCAGTTGGCACAATACCTGGCACTTAGTCTGGGCTCAGCGCTGGCTACCTATTATTATTATTATTTTGATTATTTGAAAAAAAAATTCTAGCATTAATCTGGAATGTAACAAGATCAGAAGAGGACATGAATGAATGCCCCGCTTCTCTGGGAAATCAGAAAGGAGTAAAAATACCTAGACTCTCAAGAAAGAGGTTCTGTGGTTTTTAGGGGTATTTCTATTGTGAAGAACGGTGTGATTCTGTAATCAAGAATCTAGGATGAATTAGGACATTTAACAATCTAGTTTGTGAGAGCTAGGTAAACCAACTGTGAAAGAAATAGGAACACTAAAAGAGCAAAGTACAAAGATGGGAATCATTTCGTGTTTGTTTCTGCAATAATAGCTAATAAAATTATGGTTGCCAAATGATTAAATGTGAGAGTCCGAGTGTGAAAGAGACTTGACCTTGACCTTCATTTTCAGAAACACTAGTTATTTAAGAGCAAAGGCTTTGAGTAATGATAAGAATCAATTCTAACCTCCATCACAAATAAGTTATCAACTTTGGCAAACTCTTTCCTATCTCAATTTTGTAATCTGCAATATGGAGCTACATTATGAAAATTAGATATATATATATAAAATATATATATATATATTATATATCCATATATGTAATATTCATAGCTTAGTAAAGTGCCCAGTATGTGGGAAGTGCCCAATACATGAAAGCTATTACTAGTGAAGTATATTAGCTCTAATATACATCATATATAAACAGGAGTCTAGAGACTCCTGTTCAATCAATGCCATTAATATTCTAATATTTGATTATAATTTATAAAATTAGGAAATATTGTAAAGATTGATCCAAATACAATCATGTCTCTATGCCCACATCATTTAGGGCTTACCAACTTTGAAGGATGTGTGACATGAATTTTATTCACATGTTCACTTACTCTTCTTGTCTATTACATGCTAGGAATACCATGATAGGCTCAGGGGAAAACACCAAGATCAATAAGGCATGATTCTTGACTTTTGGAAGAATACAAGCTTGAGAAGGAAAAAAGAACTCACAAAATACTACTGTATAAAATCTCTGCTTGAGTTGATTCATTTTCAAAACCATACTTATTTTCTCTATATTCTTTGAATTCATCTCAAAAGAAAAAAAATCCTTCTTTTTCTTTTGTTTTTGCTTTGCTTTTTGGTATTGGGAATTGGACCCTGGAGGTTGTTTTACCACAGAGCTACAACCTCAATCTTTTTTTTTTTTTGAGACAGGGTCTGGCTAAGTTGCCAGGAATGGCACTAAACTTGAAAATCCTCCTGCCTCAGCCTCTGAAGTAGCAGGCAATACAGGCTTGCACCACTGCACCTGTTTTGCTACTAGACTTATTTCTATCTGCCTAATTCTGCTTCCTTTCTTCATTGGTGATGATCCAAGAAAGTCCTCTCAAATAAATACTCTGCCCACAAATCTCAAAGTCTGCTTCTCAGAAAAAATAACGTAGATTCTAGAAATAACTTGTTCATTTATGGGTGTACATGTTTACCCTTTCTCCCCCCATCAAGCTCCAGGACCTGCCTGCTGGTCACTGGTGTATCTTCTAAATCAGTGTCACACTCACATATACATTCCTTAATGGAAAAATTGACCATGTTAATGAATGAAACTGCCACACTAAGTTTCTGAAACAGCAACAGAATTGGGGGTTGGTCCCATCTGTGAGAAAGATGAACATGATCTCAAGGGATCTCTTCCATTTTCAATGTATTTCGATCTCCTTAATATTGTCAACAGCCCTAAGTCCTGTTTCTGCTTTCCTACAGTTGGTATGACCATGGTGTCAACAGTTCTACCATCCAGTTCCACACCAGGCAGTAGCCTCCATCCTTAACAGCCTAAGAGAAAATATACATCCTCCCCATTTGGCTGGCCCTTCCCAGTGTAGGAATTACACAGGTCCTGTTGGAAGATGGGACGCAAGTGCAATTGGGGCTTTCCCTAGAACACCTTACCCATCTACTGCACAGTGCAGGTGAGTGTGCGGGAAGCTCTATTCCAATTTTGCCTACATACTGAACACTTTTTAGCCATCCATATCTCACCAGCAAGTATTTACAATCTAAGCTATTTTAAATGAAAGTCCTCAGCCTCTTGGAGGGGCAGCCTCCTCCTTGGCTCCGCCCCTAAGGGAAGAGAGGACGCCACGACCTTTGTGTGTGCGCGGGGCGGCGGGGAGACCTACAAGCCTCCTCTCTTCTTAAGCTGGAGAGAGATAGAGAGATGTTCCGCCTGGGGTTGCACCTTTCTCACCTGCCCACCAGCTGCTTTCCTAGGCCGCCACCGTCGGCACCAGGCACGGGAGACCGCACTTCACTCCGCTGCAGCCCCGGATCCTGGCAACCTTCGCCCCGTGCGGAGCCTCGGCGCATGCGCAGTTCTGCGGCTGGCGCCGGACTGGTCCGTTCTCTTCTCCGCTCCAATGATAGCGGAGGCACTTACCGGAAAGAACTGGGGCGCAGTTCGGCAAATTGTTGAAACTGAAAAGTTAAACACATCAAATTGGAACAACACATCAAAAGGGTACAGAGTTGTCTTTTGAAGCGCACTTGACGAATATTTACTGGATGAACTGGATACTAGTTAGTCATTCTTGGCACTCTGTGCTACCTGACTTGACCAATCACACAGCGCCTGATTCTGTCACTCAATACTAGACCCCGCCTCCCTGGACCTCTGCTTTGAAAATTAGGGGGAAAAAAAAAAGCGATCGCCAAAACTTCCCCGGATTGGCTGGAGAGCGGACATGCGCAGTGATACCTGGTTGCCGTCTTGGACGCTTCCGCCTTCAGTTCTTACGCAAGCCCCAGGACATGGGAAATGGATGCTCTTCACTAATTAATTTTCATGTCCTGTCTCCATTGTTGGTTCGAGGGCGAAACTTCTACTCTTCTGGATCATTCAAAAAATTATGGAGAAGTATATCTTAATTAAAGTTTCTCCGGTATTGTGAAAGCTACCATTTACTCTGCAGCCTTATCGAAATCTTCCTTATCGAAAATACTTTTCACCCCACGCTAGTAGTTTCCCGGCATTAATAAAACCACAGAAATACTATTTTACTTTCTTTTGATGACTTCAACTACACTTCAGTGTGGCTAACTGTGATTGGTCACCTGCTATTCATATTCGTGACGTCCCCAGCGTCTGAACAGTTTGCCTCAGTTGCCATTTTTGATTTGGTCTTTATAAAGTCATGAGCTCACGATCGGAGGCCATTTTTCTTTTGGGCTGATTCTTGCGTTATCCCGGCCCTTTACCGTGTTTTGCCGCCATCTTAAATCCTGGCTCTGGCTTCAGGAGGACAGTGAAGCTTCCTCGATCATTTTGTGTTTGGGCGGTGGCTCAGTTCCCAAACGCGCGGGAGAGCCTGGGAAAAGGGAAGCAGGCTTAAAAATTGAATTCCCCCCCAGCTTCTGAAGTTTGGTTTGCGAAACTTGCTTCTTTTTTAGTGTAAGTTTCCCCAACCAGGTACTACTCCGCCTGTGGCCCTGGATAGTAACAAAGCAAACAAAGCCCGAACCCAAACCCGCCACCATCATAGGTAAGAACGTGGAGCTTCTGTCACCTGAGGTGTTCCTTCATTTGAACTGAACTGTTTGCCCATCTTCTCTCCCCGTTTTTTTTGCTTTGAGTTTTGAGTCTTTTCCGAAGCTTTCTCCCTGAGCTCGTACTTTGTTTTTATTGTTTTCAAAGACCTGCTAAACATCACAGTACAGAAAGCCCGAGCTTTAAAGCGAAAATGTTCAGGAAAATTCTTCTTTAGGACAAAATGGAGCTCAGTGCATAAGCTCGTCATTGGTGTCAAATTATGTGGTCTGCATCCATATGTACAAATAGTGCTTTTCACGGATTAGTTGGGGGGTTGACTTAATGTCATTAATTCGGTGCATTCATCGAGTACTTGTTTTAAGCCATAAAGATTCGGCAGTAAATAAATAAATTTTAAAACCCCCCCCCCCCAAAAAAAAAAGAACTATCTCATAGGCCTTAATCACCCTGACATCTACTGGGTTGGAACCAGGAACACAGTATTCAAGGAGTCTTAGCACTGCAGACTATACAAACAATTATTTGCTTTCACATTTCCCAGCCCCCTCCCCACCTTTTTGGCCTGAACTAGTAATAAATCCTGTTGACACTTATTCTTGGGTCCTAGGTATAACCATATTTGTAAGTCAATTGACTGGTGTTAAAACTAGTATTCAAGTTATTGGGCCTTATTGCTCAAAGTGTAGCCCCCCTATCGGCAGCATCAGCAGAACCTGGGTGCTTGTTAGGATGAAGCTTCAGGCCCCACCCCAGATAGTCTGAATCCTAATTTTCTGGAAGAAGTGCTCTTTAAAAGAATGCTGATTCAGGACATGGGGCTAAAGATATAGACAGTGTATTTTCAACCTGTGTTTCTTAACCATATTAATGTGTTATTACTTGTGTTATTACTTGTTTTAAATGCAGTGGATGTTAGGCATGTTTTCCTCTGATTTTAGTTCATTGACTTGATGTCATGATTCCGATTTAGCAATCCAAAAAGTTGAAAAGAGAATTTGTTAGTCTAGTATGCTTTTATGTTACCCATTTCTATCCAAAATAGAGCTTTTTCTTCAAGTTCTTTCATCCAGTTTACCACTTGTTTGCATTAATAAAAAGGTTATTACTATGCTTTCTGCTTTCTCATATCCTGTGTACATATTTTTACCTATTAAAAGTTGAACTCAAAAGTGTGCATGTGGACAGCAATTCATTATTGACTTGGAAAACTTTGGGTCATGCTTTACCAAAGCTGTTTGTGACACCTTCCTTTTTTCTTTGTTTTCCTTTAATGAGAAATCCAAATCAGGAGTTCTCAACTTTGGCTACATGTGTCAATCACCTGGGGAGCTTTTATCAGAGGCTAAGACTCACTGGATGGAATTAAGGAGCCAGTAAGGTATTTGAGAGAATAGCAAATGACATTCACGTTTCTCCTGTTTTCTGTTAGATTTTTTTTTTCTTCTCTCATGATTTTAATAAAAATGTTTACGGTTTTGGAGGCAGTGAAGAGTATTGAATTGAGAATGTGTGAACCACCTTCCCAATAACTGATCAACTTGTCATGTATTTGTTCTGAGTTCTAAACAGGTTGTCTAGCTTTTGTTTTTCTTCCATCTATTAATTAGGACAAGAATAATGAAGGTTGTGAATGATGAAGAATAATGAAGTCTTGTGAATATTTCACATTTTAATGAATATGTATATTCTTAATGTGAGAAGTATTATAGTATGATATTCAGTGCTTCCTATTTTCATTTATTTTGTATATTGTGAGTTGCAGTAGAGCAGGGTGGGCAAGGAATTGAACTCTAGATAGGCTCCCTGAGTTCAAATTTTACCTCCTCTACTTATCAGCTATGTGGCTTTATGTAGATTACCTTCAGTGCCTCAGTTCCCTTGTTAACTTAGGGTTGATGTGAGGGTTAGATTATACAAGAAAAATATTTAAAACTGTGCCTAGCACATAGCTACAATTATGTAAGTATTAACTCATTATTTTAAAATTATAATTAAATCTTTGGGGTTAGAGTTTGGATTATGTATCAAATTTACTTTGGAAAGTATTGCAGTTTTATGACTTTTCAGGATATAAACCTGTTTGAAAAAGAGAGTGACCTAAACATAGCAGACAGGGAAGAAACTTTTCTTTTTTTAATTAAATAAACTTAAAAAGCTTTATTGAGATATAATTGTGATAGTGTATATATTTAAGGTGTGCAATTTGATGTTTTTACAAGTGAACACTAAGGAAACCATCACCACGATCAAGTTAACGAATGTAACCATCACCCTGCATAATTTCCTCTGGATCTTTTGTAACCTGTCTGGCTGCTTTCCTCTGGGCAACCTCTGATCTATTACTGTAGATAAGTTTTCTAGGTTTTTGTCTAAAAGGAATCCTTCAGTTCATGTTTTTTGAGAGAGGAGGTCTAGCATCCTTCACTCATAATTATTTTAAGAACCATCTTTGTTGTATCAATAGCTCATTCTTTTTTTTTTTTTGGTACTAAGACTTGAACCCAGGGCGCTTAACCACTGAACCACATCCCCAGCCCTTTAGGAGACAGGGTCTCCCTCGAGTTGCTTAGGACCTCACTAAGTTACTGAGGCTGGCTTTACTCTGGATTCTCCTGCCTCAGCTTCCTAAGCTGCAAGGATTACATGTGTGCACCACCATGCCCGGCTCATTCCTTTTTAATCATTTAGTAGTATCTCATTGTGGGATATTCAGTAATTTGTTTACTTGTTGAGATCCCTTTACATTGTTTTTTTCATTATGCCCACTTTCACATTGCTTTGTTCTTCTCTGGCTTATTTGAATTAGGAAAAAAAAAAAGTCTAATTATGTGGTGATCAAGCCTTTGAGATATGGTGAAACCAAAAGATGACTGTGGTAAAACATGTTTGTGTTTGGGACTTCACCTTTGCCATTGTGTAGTTTTTTAAATTCATCTTTTATGACTGATCCATGTTATGGCTTTTTAAAAATGCATTATGTGGTCCTGTTTTAGTTCAGGGGCTGAGTACTTCCTGCCAGGTTCTATCCCCAGAACTGATTGGGGATTGGAGAGGAAGCACAATGCATGTATTGACTTTTAGGTAGATTGTTATCTCTTGCTGTGTACATATGTAATCATTTTAAGCTGTATTAAATCTTTGAAGTCTGCTGTTTGTTTAATACTTTTTGGAGACTGAGAATGATAATCCATGCTCATTAGAAACCTACTAATTAGATAGCAAAGTGGAGATTTATAAAGCCATGCCAGGAATGTCAAAAACTCCCCTTTGTCTATAGATAGAGAGTACCACTTATATTTTGAGTTGATATAAGTACATTTCTAAAGTGATTTTGCTTCCATTATAGGAAAGTAGGGACTTGTGTTTTTTTATAGTGTTGACATTTTGTGCTTGAATAAATCAGAGCCTGTTTAAAATTGGATTTGACTTATGTTAATTTTAGGGTAATATACAATAGTTGTAATGTCACAGACATAAAAGTTCAGTTATGTCACTGTTTTGAGTTATTCTCTAGTTAGAAAAGATTGGATATTTTTACAATTAAAAAAATATTTCTGAGTTGGGTGTGGTGGCACATGCCAGTAATGCTTACTACTTGGGAGGCTGAGACAGGATGCCAGCCTTGGTAATTTAGTGAGACTGTCTCAAAATACAAATAAATAAATAAGGGCTGGGGGCATAGTTCAGTGATAGAGTGCTTGCCTAGCATTCATGAGAGGTCTTCGATTCAATATCCTGTACTGGAAAAAAAAAAGTTTATTGACATGTAATACAATACACTCTCTTGGTGTAACAGTTTTATGAATTTTGACTATTTCATTAAATTGTTTAACCATCATTGAAATCAGATAAAAAAACAATTCTATCCCTCCCCCTACCAAATTCCCTCCTGCTACCCTTTGGAGTCATGCTCCTCCATCCTTCCACCCTTAGTACTCAATGATCTGATTTTTAAGATGATTGCATTGATGATTACTAGAAGTTTTTTTCCTTTGGTGAAGACAACTGGAAAACACTCATTGTCACAATGGGTATTGGGTTACAAAGTGGATTAATTATGCTTGTGCCCTCTGCGTTCATGATTCTGTTAGGCTGCTGAGCGCCCACTGTGCATCAGGCACTGAGCCAAGTACTTACATATCTGATCTTGTATAATCCTCACAGGACCCATGAGGCAGAAATTATTATCCTATTTCATAGATAAGAAAACCAGAGACTGAGAGGAATTGAATAAAATGGGGTCACATGAAAAGGCAGAACTTTAAGGGCTGTGTTTCACTAGAAACTGAGGACATGACAGCACCACACGTGGGTGCCTATGTCTGCTTCTGATAAGGTATTATCTGATAATTAGATGCTGCCTATTAGTGAACAGTCCCGTGCATGCAGGGCCTGCTGGACTGTGGCACAGCAGGAAGGGGAGGCCCAGATCATGGGTCACCTAACTGCTGTGAGGAAATAGGGAGACTCAAAGGCAGGGCTGTTCTGTGGAATTAATCTTTGTAGAGGATCTCAATATTTGACTTATATTTAATAACAAAAGAAAAAAATTCTAATTTTTCATTGCTTGCATTTTCTTCTTTTGATTGTTGGGAGATTGTTTTGGTTTGTCTTTTTTACAAGAATACTTTGGCATTCACCATTACATGAATAATAGGAAAAGGTAGTTCATTTTTACACTGAAGTTAGCTTTTCAAACTTTTAAGTGTCCAGTAAAACTTGGTCATTTGTCTTTTTTTTTTTTTTTTGGTCTGTTGTTAAAAAATGTGATTCCTTCCTTAATACTGGTGTATTTGTTTTTGGTAATACAAGTTTGGTGATAAGGTTGGGAGGCAGCAGTGAAATTATTTCTTATTCTTGAATTATGGTTGTAACTTCAGAAGTTTTAGGGCCTTTGTCTTTTTCTATTTTAGCTTTTGTAACTAATGAAAGTTTTTCAAGATATAGAAGCATAATAATTTCCTAGATAAAATTTGAAATGTAGAGATTAGAAGTCTAAGTCTAAAGTTAATTTCTGATATATAACTGAGTTGGTTGCTTTTGTTTGTGACACAGTTTGGCAGTGCTAAGAGAAAGACAAATGTGAATTTCAGAATGCCTAAGTTTTTCCCACAGAGTAATCTAGGAGGTCACTGACTTTCTTTATTAGAATTTATCTGTGCTGTGCATTGAAATGACAAGACAATCATGTGGTATTATTTAATCTACTTCCATTCTTCCCCAAATTAATTTTCATAGGATCTTAGGATCTTTCTTCCCCCTCTCCGGACACACATGCACACAGATTTTTGGTGGGGTCATGCATTATCAATGTGGCCTCTTGGAGAAAGAATGCCTGGAGTCCAGAGAGAGTGGGCTCAGGATTGCAGAGTAGAGGACAATCTTAATTTGTAAGTGTTGTAATACACTTTAACTTCTCATCATGCTTATGTAAATCATATGCTTTCCTATATTTGAAAAATTGATTTTTTTGGAGGTTGTTCTGAATTTCATGAAATCTGGCAACATAATAAAAGTGCCACTGAATGTAACTTGATGGCTCTTATAACAATGGTATTTTAACATTTATGTTTAAAGCCTAATACTGAGCTTGCTGTTCTCTCCAGAAAGCAACTTTGAGGACCTAGGAAGGTAATTTTTTTGGGGGGTGCGGGGGAACTGGGGGTTGAACTCAGGGATACTTGGTCATTGAGCCACATCCCCAGCCCTATTTTGTATTTTTTTATTCAGAGACAGGGTCTCAGTGAGTTGGTTAGTACCTCACTTTTGCTGAGGCTGGCTTTGAACTCATGATCCTTCTGCCTCAGCATCTGGAGCTGCTGGGATTACAAGCATAAGCCACTGAGCCCAGCTGTAGGAAGGTAATTTTTTAGGACACAGTTGCTTTGTGTGTGAGAGTGATGCACATTTGCTTTTTAATTATCAGCAAAATAAGGTGTAGCAAAGCCTAACAACACACATGCTAATAATTCCTATTCAAGTGACTGTTAGAATGTTAGTATTTTAAAGACAAAAAAATTAATGTGCTGAAAATCTTATCTTTATGGCCTAAATTCCAGCCATAACCTCTATCTGTTGTACATTATTGTTAATATGAAACACCCAGTGTATGAATTTATATTTGACTTACAACTCCTTCAACTTTGGCTGTATGATACATAAATTAACTGTTCTTTATTGGGCTAGGGATGTAGTTCAGTGGCAGAGAACTTGCCGAGCATATGCAAGACCCTGGAATCTGTCCCTAGTACTGCAAAGTACACATTATTTACTTATAGAAAGAGGTCCAGAGTGCTTTGACCTCGTTTTAAGAAGGCCTAATGTAGAATTTGGGATTTGGAGACAGTAAATATGCATTAGATAAATAGATATGTCTAAAAGTAAATTGTCTGTAAACCACAGATTCAGTTGCATGAGTAGGCTTGATTCATTAAACTTTTGATGTGCCACACCCCAAGTATTAAAGAGGTCAGCGATGGACCCTGCCCTCACAAAAAAAACTTGTGGTGAAACAAAGAAGAGAGGCTAAGGACCAGAGTTACATGGAAGCCAGAAAGTGTGAGGGCAGACTTGATGCAGGTGTAGCCCAGAGAAGGAGTGATTCAATCTGTAGATTCATAGAGAGCTCCAAGGAGCAGGTGGCATCTGAATTGGTTTTAGAGGATGACTTGACTTAGGGGAAAGAGGACATTCTGCAGTGCAGCATGCTTGGGTGAAGGCAGGCATGTCTGGAGAAGCATGTTCAACATGTCAAGAGTAAGTTATGTGAAATTGCCTGTTCCTTGAGATAGAGTGTGGGCAGAGGCACCAGTGGAAGGCCTGGGATGCTGTGGTAAATTCCACTCAAGAGTTTTGAATAGAAGGCTCTGACTCGGATACCGCTGGTGATGGTTTTGGGGATCCAGAAGTACAATGATGGAGACAGGAGGTATTTTAGGAGTCTCTGATTGTGGGGTATCTGCAGGATAACCCACTTTTTTGGGGGGGTGGGTGTACCAGGGATTGAATTCAGGGGCACTCTACTACTGAGCCACATCCCCAGCCCTATTTTGTATTTTATTTGGGGACAGGGTCTCACTGAGGTGCTTAGCGCCTCACAGTTGCTGAGGCTGGCTTTGAACTCCTGGTCCTCCTGTCTCAGCCTCCCAAGCTGCTGGGATTACAGGCATGAGCCACCTTGCTTGGCAAGATAACCCATTCTTTATGGTCTGGGCCTCCTGACATCATGGTATGTTTCCGTCCACTTGGGCTGCTATAACTAAGTAATTAGACTGGGCAATTTTCAGACATTAAAATGTATTACTCATAGTTCTAGAGACTAGAAAGTCCAAGATCAGAGTACCAGTAGATGTGTCTGGTGAGGGCTTGCTCTCTGCTTCAAAGATAGCACCTTCTTGCTGAGTCCTCACATACAAGATAGCACCTTCTTGCTGAGTCCTCACATAGCCCTAAGGGGCAAGATGGCTCATCTGAGCCTCTTTTGTAAGGTTGTCCCACACTTGAAGGTGGAGCCCTCATGATTTATCATTTCTGAAAGGCCTCGTCACTTACTATCACATTGATATTAAGTTCCAACATACGAATTTTGGAGCAGTACCTGTGTGCATTTCTCTATTGGATTGTTTTATTTTGGATACTTTTGCTAGCTATGTGTCTTGCAGGTGTCTTCCCCCCTGTTTATAGCTCCTCTCTTTTCCATTTTTTATGGTGTATTTTGATGAACAAAAGCTTTAAGTTTTCAAGAACTTTCATTTTGAAATAATTGTAGAGTCATAGGAAATTACAAAAATATACAGGAAGGTCCTGTGTACCCTTCTCTGAGTTTCCTCCAACGGTAACATCTTGCATAACCATAATACAAACATAAAAACCAGAAAATTAACATTGGCTTAATCCACAGAATTTATCACATGTATTCATTTTCTCTTTTCATGGGAGACAGAAGGGACCATCCTTGCCTGTCATCTATTCTGTCCTGGATGACAGATAGGCTGTGTGCCTGTAATAAGTGAAGAGTATGAATTATCCTCAGATTCCCTGGTAAGTGGTTCTGTGTTGAGACTTCACACTTCTTAGGCTTTATGAAAGAACAGTGAGGAACATTCTCTCCTCCCCAGAGGAAGTAAGAAATCCACCATTGGCTGGTGAATATGGCACAGTGGTTGTCAGGGCATAAATAATAAAAGGGATCAGGAGATTCCCCTGACTGCATGGTCTTGCCAGACCTGTAGAGACTCAGCTGAATGGAGCATTTTACTCCTGGCACTGCCTTTGCCCAATTTTCTACTGGATTGTTTTATTTGGGGTATTATCTTTTTTTTTTTTAGAGAGAGAGAGAGAGAGAGAGAATTTTTTAATATTTATTTTTTAGTTTTCGGTGGACACAACACCTTTATTTTATTTTTATGTGGTGCTGAGGTTCGAACCCAGAGCCCCGCGCATGCTAGGAGAGCCATTGGTTTAATTCATAGTTTATTAGATTTAATCAGTTTTACATGCATTTATTTAGTTCTGTGCAATTTTATGTGTTTTATAGATGTGTGTATTCATGTATCCAACTCTGCAATGGATACATAGAACTGTTTCCTGGCTTCAGACTCCCACCTGCTATCTTTTTATAGCCACCCCCCACCCACCTAACCCTGGCAACCACCAATTTGTTCTCCATCTCCATTATTATGTTAATTCAGAAATGCTGTTTAAATGGAATTATGTAGTATGTATCCTTTTGAAATTGGTTTCTTCATTTATAGCTTCCTTGAAATTCATCCAAATTCTTGTGTGTATCAGTACTTTATGCCTTCTTTGCTAATATATCATGGTATAAATGTACCACAGTTTTTAAATCATTTACTCAGTGAAGGATATCTGTGTTGTTTCCAGTTTGACTAGTATGAATAAAGTTGCTGTGAATGTTTTCAAACAACTTTAAACATATTCATTTTTTCATTTCTCTGGGATAAATTCTCAGGAGTGCAGTGTTTAGGTTGTATGGTAAGTGCATGTGTAGATGTATAAGAAGCTGCCAGTGTCTTTTCCAGAATGACTCTACTTCTTTCACAGTCCTATCAACAATATGGGAGATCTTTTTCTTCACTCCTTACCAGCATTTGTTGTTATCACCATTTTTTTCTTTGTTGTTCTGGAGGTGTGTGGAGAATCTCATTGTGCTTTTATTTTACATTTCTCTGATAGTTACTGATGTTGAATATTTTTTCATATGCTTGTTTGCTTTCTCTGTATTCTCTTTGTTGACCATCTGTTTATATCTTTTGCCCATTTTCTAACTGGATTATTGGTTTTTAATTATTGAGTCTTGAGAATTCTTTATATAATCTAGATAAAAATCCTTTTTTGGACATATGAAATATTCCCCTAGTTTGTAGAACCTTTTAGCTTTAATATGGCCAAATCTACCATTCTTTTTCTTTATAGTTTATACTTTTTGAGTCTAGTTAAAAAACCCTTCCATATTCTAAGTTCATAAAAATTTTCTCTAGAAGGTTTTAGTTTTGCACATTTGGGTTTTTAACTCCTCTACAGTTGATTCTTATGTGTGACATAGAGGTCCAATTTTATTTTATTTTATTCTTCCAAATGGGTAGAATTACATTTCTCTGATAGTTACTGATGTTATAGTTGTTCAATGAGCTACAATTTATTGAATGAATAATCTCTTCATTTCTCACTGATTTTCAGTGCTGCTTTTATGGTATGTCATTTTCAGAAACGCATGAATATTTATGTTCCTGTTGCATGTAGTCTATGCCTTTGGTCTGTGGTTAGTACATTGTTTATTTTTGGTAGCACTTGGAAGTTTTGCTGTGTCTGTGAAGACAAATCTCCTCCTTTGTTTTTGTTTCTGTTTCTCCTCTTTGCTCTTCTTCAGGTTCTGTGTTCAAGGCTGTGATTGGAACTGAAGTGAGTAGATCACAAGAGGAGGTCTTGTACATATCTGGGTCCATTTATTTCTAGTTGTCTTTTCATTTGTGGGATGCTAGTTCAAATGATATTTTAAATTCTACATTTCTGCCTGTTTCACAGAAATTGCCTTTATAGTTAATCAGTAAGCATTTGCTACATTTTTTAGCTATTTTTTTGAGATTCAGAAGTTTCTTTTATTTGTATATTTTTAATGTTTCTTTTTCTTCCTCTATTAACCTATCATCCTAGATATGGACCTCCTATAAAAACTTAAGTAGAGGATATAACATATAATAAAAATAGTGATTGTATATGAAACATTAATTAGTCTTAGTTAATATATGTAGACATTAGATTATGATTTCCAAGCTATTTTAATGCACTTGTGTCAGTTTTATTAAAATATTCATGGAATTAAAAACTGAGGACTCAGTGGGTAAAAATGATCATGTGCTTTTCTTCAACTTCAGTTTTTAAATGTGAATTTTCTGATATTGAACCGCCTTATATTCCTCAGCTACCTCATTTGGTTCTAATTCTTTTTTAAGTAGGTTGGTATGGTCAGATTGCTACTCTTTGCTTAGAATTCTTACCTCTTTCTTGGTGTGTAGAATTGACTGTGGTTTTCCTTTCCTTCACTGCCCTTGTCTTTTGCTATAAGGGCTCCATAAAATGAGTTTGGGGGTGGGGAGGGGTTTTCCCTCCTGGTCTCTTCTCTGGAAGAATTTGTATGCTGGCAGTATTTTGTCCTTGAACTACTATTGAATTTTGGATGGCAGAATTTTAGAAATTGAAGAGACCTTAGAGGTCAACCTGTTCAATCTCATGGTTTTGTTGAGGCAGGAAGAATTAAATGGGAGGCTCAAATCCACGGGACACTTTTCATCATACTCTCTCTCAGCAGTTTTACCCTTATGGAAACTTGACTTCTGAAGTGAAGGAATTGGTCATTTTATTATCTTAAAACTCATGGCTCAAAGCCTTTGCATTGAAGGCCATGCAAACCCATGTAAGAGAGGCTTGGAAAATATCACATTAGCCCTGGTCTCTTAGTTTTATAGGTACATTTGGTTAAGAATGGAGAGAAGGCAGGGTGTAAGGGAATGACATTGATAGCTCATGGGAATCATGTAGGAGCTAGCAGGTCCATCTCTGAGTAGCTCTGGGTAGGAACCATCTGCCCAGAAGGGTACTGCCTACTTTAATAATGGAAAATAATATCAAATAAGTATTATGGTATTTTTATGAACATTGCTAAAGATTAAGTAAATTTTTGGAAATTATTCCTAAAAACAGCAAAAATGAAAAGGTTGTGGCATGAGTGACTCAGTCCCATTTATCTGGAAATTTTTTTCATTGATCACACATATCTTGAGCCCCCCCTAGTGTTACGCACTGCTGAGGGCTGCTCACATCTGACAATATCCTCCTACCAACAGCAAGTGTGATTTCATTGCATTTGGGGTTTAGCAAATTGGATCAGTTCATTTCAGATTTCAGTTTACCGTTTAATCCATTTTTAGCACCTGTACCTAATGCTGTAGTTAACTAAAGGAAATATGCTTCCCTTATCTGAAATGACTTTAACAAATATGCAAGCTCAAGGTCTGTGCAACTGTCCAGATATGTTATGTTCTTTTTCTTGATAGAATTCAGTTATTTATAATTTACATATGAATTTCTGTGCCATGTTACACTGCATAGTGATAAATTAACTCAAAATACATTTTAACTGTAGAGTTTTGTTTCTTGCTCTCCTTTGGTTAGCAGAGGAAAACTATTATTCCACTAGCTTTATTTGAAGTTGTGCTCTTCCCTGAGAAATAATCTCTTGGCAGGGATGAGGTAGTTTTGGGGAGAAGTTCACACCCATCTTGATACCCAGATAGCCATTGACCTTGACTATTTTGTGTGTGACGCATGGTGTTTGCCCTTTGTGGGCTGAACAAGACCCTCCCTAGTCCTTGGCTAGGCTGTCAGCTGTCAGACTTTGGCCTGGTCCCATAAGTTCTTATTAGAGGAATAGGTAGTAGAGCTAGAAGTAAATAACCCAGAGAGATCTCTTTTAGCTCTAAAATTGTGATTTTGAGTTTCCAAACTTGTGGAAACAAGAGGAAAAAAAAATATGCCTTGAGTCAGAGTACCTCATGATTTAAAAAAGGAAAAAAAATATTCAAAATATATTGTCCTTTTTTTCCAGGTAGCCTGTTTTACTTTAGATTATATTATTTTATATGAAATATTTGCTTTTTACTTCTAGATTCCTACAGATCATATTTTTGAGATTTGGCTTTGATGATACTTTTTGAAGAATGCAGAATTCAAAAAGAAATGTAGTTGGGCGCCATGGTACATGCCTGTAATCCCAGCTACTACTGAGTACAGTAGGCTGAGGCGGGGGATCACAAATTGCAGACCAGCCTTAGCAAATTTATAAGATCTTGTCTCAAAATAAAATATTAAAAAGGACTGAGGATGTAGCTCAGTGATAAAGCATCCTTGGGTTCAGTCCCTGTCCAAAAAAAAAAAAAAAAAAAAAGTGAATGTAGCTGCTCTAGCTTTGCTGATAAGACACACACACACACACACACACACACACACACACCCCTACCTTATTGTGAGTTTAAAAATGTAACCCTCACTAATGTGGCAGATATGGTTTAAAATCCTTGCCTCAGCCTTCTGTGTGGTCTGCCTGTCCTTCAGAGAAGGAAGGATGTTTGGAAAAACCTGCCTATGATTAAAAATAAATAAATTAGATCACATAAGCTTCACCTGTGGTTGGATACTTGCTGACAAAGCTCTCCAAGCTCTGTCCCCCTTCTGTCTAGCTGATCCATCTGATAATGTTTCAGGTGTCCCTGTCCCCATGAAGGGATTCCCTAGATTTTTAGCAAAGTCATTTAAGCTTGATTTAATACATTTAAAGGGACTAATTTTATGTTTTTCAGACTCAAATAATGTAGTTTTAAAGATTTATCTAAAGTTTTCAAGATAACTTTTATAACTGTTTTCAATTTTTTTTGATTTTCCAGAAGCTTTTTTCCCCCCATTTATACCTGTGTCTTAAATGAGCTCGTTAAGATGAAGAGGAACATAATTAAATATTTTCTAAATCATATGCATTTTGCTATTCAAAGAATTAAAAGTAATAACTAAAATGATTAAGGTTCATATAAAGGTATTTTTGTCCATTAAAAAATTGGGTTATTAGGTTTTTTAAAAAGGTATTTTTGTCCATTAAAAAATTGGGTTATTAGGTTTTATTAAAAAAAATCACTAAATTCATCAGATTTTTTTAAAAAAAAATCACTATTGACTAGATAATAGTAATTGTTAATGCTCATAGGAAGTCTCCTGTTTATAAATAAACATATTGAGTGTTTTTATATGTCTCTCTCTCTCTCTCTCTCTCTCTTTTTTTTTTTTTTTTTTGGTACCTGTGGCTTCATGTATAAGCTGTATCCCCTGCCCTATCTGTCATTTTATTAGTCCTTTCAATAATTCTGAGTTAAATGTTATTCAGGATACAGAAATAAGTGCTTTTCTCACTTAAAAAAACCCACACACTCTCAAACTGTTCATTACATGATAATCACAAACCACGAGTGGCTACTGGGCACTTGAAATATGGCTGGTTCAAACAGACATGCTAGAAATATAAAATACCCTATTTGAAACACTTGGTTAAAATGATAAGAATGTAATTTTTTTATATTAATCATATGTCAAAATGCTAATATGTAATATTGGATTAAAATATTATTGATGTCAATTTCACCTGTTTATTAGGTACATCAGTTAAGAAACTTAAAATTACATTTGTGGCTTGCATTATATTTCTGTAGGACAGTGTTGCTGGAAAAGCATCTGTGAACAATTTGTTTTCTATACTGCAGATTGAACCCAGGGACACACACATGCTATGCAAGCACTGTGCTACTGAGTTACATCCTCAGCTGTATACACAACATTTCAACAGGCAAATAGTCCCAAGCACAAGGCTTATGAATGATGTCATCCATCTCACTCCTTCCTTCCTCTGTGTCAGCTCACTTTATCTTGTTCTTCAGGTTGGGGCCAAGTTTAACTTAAGAATTGGGTTTTCATTTAACTCAAAATTATTTGGCCATATTTCTGCTATCATAACTGCTGTTGTTAATATTATTGATCTTAATGAACATTAGAAGGAGCTTTTGTTTCCTTTAATTCCTGTGCCTCCACTACCTACATCCACTCATACACACACATTCCCCTTTCTTCTAATGTCATAAGTGTAATATTTTTAGGGCAAGATTCAGTATTTGCTATTATGACTGTAAATGCTAGTCATAATTGTGTGTTAACTATTTTTGGCAGGGATCTTGTTTATCCTGGGATCAGTAGTTGCCTAGTTATTTCTCATTTATGTAGCTTTCCATGGAACTTTCCTAAGGAACTCCAATTCATGTTCTCTGCTAATTGCCCCAAATTCATCAGCATCTATGCAGACATTTCAGGATATGCCACTCCTGGAATCTTGCAACGTCCTGTTCTAGTGGTTCTGCCTGTCCCCACAGCTCTCATGCAGGGATCTCCTTTTAGGATCCTAGGTTTTCCTCAAGTCTTCTCCTATCTTGGCCTTCATATTTCCTACATCTTCCTCTTTTTTGGTTAATTTCCTCATTTTGGTGCAGCACATCTTTGGTAGCTTCCTGAGAAGGGATGCAGGGGACATAACATTTTTAAAGACCTTGCATGTCTAAAAATGTTTTTTTTTTTTCTTCTCTTATGTTTAAATGCAGTTGGAGCTTGGAAACAATTTTCTTAGACTCTTGAAGATATTTCTCTATAGGCTTTTAGCTTCCAGAGTTGCTTTGGGCAATTTGGAGCCAATTCTGACACCTGATCCATTGTATTCTCTGCTTTCTGTCCCCACCCACCCCTCAAATTTGTAAGATTTGTCCCTAGTGCCTAAAATTTCACTTAGATATGCCCAAATGTGGGTCTGTTTTCATCCTGAATTTTATGTGCCACTCCTCCTATACTGGTCCTTTAATTTATTCTCTTATTTTTCATCTTTTTCAATTTTGTTGAAGTTTCTGAGAGATTTACTCAACTTGAACTTCTAACTCTTCAAGTAAATTTTTTTTTAATTTCAGCTTTCATACTTTTAATTTGTCATTTTTCCACAAGTTTTCTTTTTTAAAAGTAATTTTTGGCTTCATTTATGTCATTTTTAAAAATCTTCTTAACAACAGCATAAAGAAAATGTTTCTTCCTTCACAGTCTCCATTTTAGCAAGTAATATTTTCTGTTTGTTTGGCAGAAAATGACTATATTTTGCCTTACATGATAGGTGATTACTGGTTGTTTATTTGTATTAAAGAATGGGACATGAAAATGATGACTAGAATTTCTGTATATGGGTGTGGGGCTTGTGGTTGTGGACTTCACTTTAGAGCCATCTGTCTAGGCTGTTTCATTGGGGAACCCCTGATGTCAGTATTTTTAGATCCTGCCTTTAGTTCAGTCCAGTTCCTGAATGAGGAGGTTTCAGTTTCCCATCTGGAGTATCTAGGCAGGATAGAGTGGCGTGTGGGCTGGGAAAGGTCTCCCTCTGTAAATATTTCCGAATACTTTTCTTTTAGTAGGGTAGCCCTACCTTCTACTATGTCTATTGTTTTCCAGTCCAGAGAGCCTCTGACAGAACACAATAAAGGATGTACTTACCTTTTTATTGCCAAATAAAATTTGATTGTGGAGATATAACACATTTTGTTTATTCATTCATTATTGATTGACATTTGGTTTGTTTTCAATTTGTTTATTGTAATTATGCTACTATGAACATTCCTATGTAAATTGGACATAATATTTTTACTTTTGTTAGGTACATACGTGGAAATGGAAATCTTGGATCATGTGTCGACTCTAACTTTTTAAAGATATAAAATCAATATTTTTAAATTCACCGGTAATTCTATATACCATCAAGGAACAATCCTAAAATAAAATTAAGAAAACAATTCCATTTACAACAGCGTGAAAAAGATCACTTAGGAATGAAAACAGCAAAATAGGTACAATATTTACATACCAAAAGTCATAAAACATTACTGGAGCTGGGCATAGTGGCACATACCTGTAAATTCCAGCTATTCAAGAAGCTGACGCAGGAGAATCACAAGTTCAAGGCCAGCATGGGCCATTTAGCAAAAGCCTGTCTCAAAAATAAGTAAGTAAATAAATAAAAAGGGCTGGGGTTACTTAGCGGTAAGTGTCCCTAAGCTCAATCTCTAGTACTGAAAAAGGAAAAAAGAAAAACTTCAAAAAAATTACTGAGAGAAATTAAAGACAAGGAAATGAGACAACATCCCATGTTCATGGATTAGAACAACTTAATACTGTTAAGGCAGCAATACTTACCAAACTGATTTATAGATTCAGAACAATTGTATCACAATTCCAGCTGACTTTATAGAAATTAATAAACTTATCTTACATTGTATATGGAAATGCGAGGGATCTGGAGTAGCCAAAACAATACTGAAAAAGACTCACACTTTCTCTTTTTAAAAACTTAACACAAAGCTAAAGCAATCAAAACGATGTGGCACTAGCGTAAGAATGGACATTCAGAACAATGGAATAAAATCAAGACTCCAAAAATGGCATCTCATTTATTGACAACTGATTTTAAACAACTGATTTTCAGCAAGAGTGTGAATACAATTTGAAGTGGAAATTCAATAAATGGTGCTAGGAAAAGTGGATATCACGTGCAAAATAATAAACCTGGTCTCTTATATCACACTACATACAAAAATTAACTCAAAATAAAATAGAAACCTAAAACTAAACAAGAAAACATAGGTATAAATTGTGTGACCTTGCATTAGACAATAGTTTCTTAGATATGATACCAAAGCACATATGACAAATAAAAAAATAGTAAATTGGATTTCATTGAAATTAAAAGCTTTCATACTTCAAACCAAAAAGAATAAGAAAATATAAAACTGGCAGATAAATACATGAAAAGATGCTTCTCATCATTACCCACCAAAGAAATGCAAATGGAAACCACTATGAGATATCATCTTATACCTTCCTGAATTTATTAATTCTAATAGTTTTTTTAATAGTTCATTGATGTTCTCTATATATAAGAACATGTTATTTGGAAATAAAATAGGTTTATCTCTTTCTTCCTAACTTGGGTGCCCTTTATTTCTCTTTCTTGCCTGATTTCCTTGGCCAGAACCCTAGTACAGTGTTGGATAAAAATGGCAAGAGCACAGATATTTTTGTCTTGCCTCATCTTAAGGGGAGAAAACATTTAGTCATTTATCATTAAGTATGATTTTAGCTGTGGGTTTTTCATAGATGTCTTTAATCAGGATGCAGAATACCCTTGTATTCCTATTGTGTGTGAGTGTTTGTGTTTAAATGAAAAGAGTGTTTTGGAGTCCATTGCAGTGGTACATGCCTGAAATCCCACAACTCTGGAGACTGAGACGAGAGGATTGCAAGTTCAAGGTCAGCTTGGGCAATTTAGCAAGACCCCCATCTCAAAACAAAAAATAAAAAGAGCTGGAAATGTACTCAATAGTAGAGTACCCTTGGGTTCAATCCCCAGTACTTAAAAAATTTTTTTTTTAAATAGTGTTTTGGGTTTTGTTGTTTATAATTATTTTGTGTTTGAGATGATCATGTGCACTTACCCCCTTTATTCCATAAATATATAATGTGTTTAATTACACGTATCAAAACATCCTTTCATTCCTCGGTTAAATCCAATTTGTTCTTAGGGTCTAATCTTTTTTATATGTTTTTTTATATGTTGGCTTATTAATATTTGTTGAGGATTTTTGTGTCTTATAAGGGATATTAATGTAGTTTTCTTACATCTTTATCTGGTGTGGTATTGGTACAAGACTAGTCTCTTGTACCAATTTGATTTGAGGAGTTTTCCTCATGATTCTATTTTTTAAAATAATTTTTTAATAGAATTCTATTTTTTAATAAAATTAAACCTTTTAAAGGTTCAAAATTATTTCTTTAACCACTTGGTAGTTTACTCCATGGAGGCTACCTAGGTTTGTGCTTTTCTTTGTGAGCAGTTTTTAAGTTACTAATTCAACATAGCATTTTGGTTAAGGACATTTATAAGAGAATATTCATTTTACAAACACGTATGATGTTTTATTTATTCAGTCAGTTTTTCTTATAATATGTTCAAATAAAAAGAAAGCTTATGTAATTACGAGTTTCTTTTCTCTTCTCTTAAAGGCCCTATAATTGCTGTGGAGAATCTGTAAGCCATGGCATCTAAGAAATTTGCTGTTAAAGTAAGTATTGCTTAATATAAGCCTTCTTTAAAATAATTGATCACTTTCTAAGATGAGTGTGTTAATTGAAAATTGAGTGTTATTTCTTTTCTTTACATTTGGGACTCTGAAAATTTTAAGTACATTAAAATTTGTATTTTAACAATGAGATAGGAGGAGAAAATTAATAGTTCATATAGTTACAAGGAGTTCTTTGCTTCAAGTTTTTTGTGTAAGATGCTTTTTTTGTCATAACTTCATCCTTCATATTTCATGTCCATAACATGATTTCTGATTGTGACAAAGCACATAAAATGTCAGAATAAGATAATCAGGCAACAGATGCTGTTTCTGGATCCAGGAGAGTTCTTTTGTCTCTCTGTCAGGAGAGTTCTCTTGTTTTGGTGTCCTCTTTCATTTTCCTCTTTTAAAAATATCCCTTTTCTAATCTCCTGATGACTGGGAGTGAGACCTTCTCAGGTGTGGAAGGATGGGAGGATTATGTGTGGGGAAGAAGAGGTGAAAATTTGATAAATTGTCAGTGTATGCTCTTAAGGATGCTTCCATACATGTTGGCTATTCTTTAGATCATTTTCTGCATGCTAATGTTATCTTAAGTACCAGTGTAAAATCTCAAAATGTAAATTATAATTGTTAGTTTACAAATAAGAAACTTTTTAATATTGTAAGTTTATCTTATTTTTAACCAAGTCAGTGTTTATTCAGATTTACTAACATATTTATAAATCACATGTCCTTCAGTAGTATTTCTTTCTACAAGGATGAATTAATGAGGAACTTCCACTGTTTGTCTAAAAATGTATTCTGATCTTACTCTAAAAAGATATCGAGTTGATTTTGGAATTCTGTGTTGAGCTTTAGTTTTTCCTCAGCATTTAAAAGATATTTTTTCATCATCTTCTGATACCTGCTATTGCTACTGAGAAATGCTTTCATTTTCTACTCATGTTTAAAAATTACATGAAACTTAGTGGTTTAAAACATCAGCCATAATGCTATCTGTCATAATTGTGCAAGTTGCCTGGCCTCAGTTGGGTGGTTTCTCCTTTTGATGTTGGTTGGGACTGCAGTTATCTAGAGAATTGATTTAGTGGAACTTCAAAGATGTCATGTTCACATGCCTGGCAGGTGGTGCTGGCTGTGGTTAGAATCTTACCTGGGTCTGTTGATTCTTCTCATCCACGTGGCTACTTTGTGTGGTTTTGGCTTCTCCTAGCATGGTGTTGTGAATCTTGCAGTAACAAACAAGTTGCAAGAACAAAAAAGTGTAATTCACCCTCCAAAGGCCTAGACTCAGAAGTCTCAGCTGTCACCTCTGTTGCATTCTGCTGGTCAGAATAGAGGCTAGTCCAGAGTCAAGGGCAGCTGGAACTCCTGAAGAGAGAAGCATTGTGTTCTCTGCTCATAGGGAAGGGGAGAATCACTGGGCCGCATCTATGGAGACTAGTCACCACAGAAGTCTCATGTTGGCATAATGTCATTTCTTTTTTGGTTATTTGTCTTTTCTTTCTGGTTGCTCTTAAATTTATATTTCTGTCTTTGATGTACCACATTTTCATTTTGAAATTTCTAGGCATAGACTTGTTTTTATTTATCTGTTTTCGAATGTAATATGCATTTTCAATTTGAGGACTTAAGTCTGTAATTTTGAAAAATTCTCTACCATTTTTTTCTTCATGGATTGTTTCTCATGAATATGTTCTTTTTTCAGAACTTTTATTCTAACTTTGTCGGATAATGCCACGTGACTATTCCTTAAGTGCTGTGTTAAGAGTGAAATTAAGTTCAAGTTTGAGTCTCTGTAAGCCATGTGCTCAGAAATGGACTGGGCTTCTTGCAAAGCTTGTCCCCATCCTGCCCAGGTCCTTGTTATGTCAGAAATGAGTCTTGTTTTCTAAGACATATATTGACATGGAAGAGTGTACCACTATATTAACCCTATCTTGTAGCCATATCTGCAAGTCTGGGAGTCATCTTCCAGATCATGGGAGGCAGGGGAGCTACCTCAGCCAATAGTATTAAGCTCACAGGGTAACAATAGGCACAAATTTCTGACCTATTAGATTGAAGATTCTACACATCACATTGTGATTATATCCCTTCCACTGATCACACAGGCAGGGGTGTACTTCTTTCCTAATCATGTCACTTAAAAGCATCATGACCCAAGAATTAGGATCCCTTTCTCACTCACATGCAGTCTTGCCAGATAGCTTCGTGCTGCCTGAGAATGTCAAAGGCATCAGGGTACCTGCATACCTGCCGCTGGTGCTGCCACCACATGCCTTCACCCCAATTCATGCTGTCCCAGTAGGCTTGTGTGAGTGTTGTATGGCTATTGCCCTTTCCTTTTTTTCTTCCCTTTATGTTGCATTCAGACCTCCTGTAGTTCATTAAACTCTTTTTTAACTGTATTTAATATGATCATTAACTTGTTTGTTTTTAGTGACTATATTTTATCTGCAAAATTTATATTTGGTTATTTTTAATAATTCATATTCTACCAGCTCTTTTTATACATACTTATATGGTTTCTTTCAGTATGTTTTCATTTTCTCCTTTTATCTTTATGGTAATATTAAATTTATTTTATAGTCTCTTTTAGATTAGTTCTGTTATTTCTACTATTATTTACTAGATGTAGGATAAATTGTTCATTGAAATTGCTGGATTGTTCATGTGTTTGTAATTTATGATTGTGCATTCATTTTCAGTGATACCCTACACACACACACACAGGTGGAAAGCCCTATGAGTTCTGCAGAGCCATTGAATAGTTTCAAGTTTACTTCTGCTGGAGCCATTGGCATTTCAGTGGTTTTAGACCAGGCATTATATTAATTTCATGACTTGGGATTCTTCCACCTTATAGGTGGTATTAATTTAAAATCCACAATAGGGTAGGGTATAAGCTGGTGGGGTTTTTTGTATTTTGCCTACATTCCCTCACTTTCTTGCTGTTCCTTCTCCACCTAAGGTCCTGGATGAATGCTAAATTTCCATATTGCTTTTGTTTATTGGCGAAAAGAAACTCTTGAAGTTGTATTTTCAAGAGGGTAACCATTTCTCAAGGGATGAAATAAGAAGCTCTATTGAATAACTCCTCTCCCAAGAAATCTATAATTTCAATGATGGACCCTATTTATCCATATGCACCAGAGAGTATTATATGAGGATATGTATAAAAGGAGTACTTATTTACATACCAATTGTTGTATTATGTCCTAAAGAACTACAAGTTGAAGTTCTTCACATCTTCAGGCTTAACTGAAGTGGGCTTCTTCCCCAGCCTCTTTCTCTTTTGTGCCTCTGAGACACTAGAATACCAGTCACTCCCCCTTCCTGGCTCTTATGTCCTTGTTCTAAATATCTTGATAGTCAGGTTTGTACCTTCCAAGGGTACTTATTGTTAAGTACTCTTAGGGCCTTATTAATTTTTCAGAGAGCCAATTTCTGGCTGTGAATATTTGAATATTTTTGGCTTTGAAAACAAATACGTAGAATACTTGTTTTGTATTTCATCAGTTTCTGTCTTTATTATTTCCTTGCTTGGGTCAATTTACTTTTCTTTTTCTACCTTTTTAATGTAGAACCTTAAGTCATTGAAACCAAGCCTCCCCTTCCCCAATATATGTACTTAAGGCTATAAATGTCTTTTAAGCATTTCCTACTTTAATTGTATCCTTCATGTTTTGATAGGGGTGCAGTTTAGGTAGGAATTTTATTATTTAAATCAAAATAATTTAATTTTCATTGTGATTTTATTTTTGCTCTATTGGTAAAGTGTATTTCCTTTTATTTTCTAACTATTTGAGAATTTTCTAGTAATCATTTTTTTTTTTATTGGTGTTTAATAAAGTTCCTCTGTCTGTTTTGGTAAATGTTCTGTAAGAATTTGAAAAATGTGATGGTTGTCAGTTACAGTGATTGTTATATACATAGATGGATAGAGTTGCTAATTGTATTGCATAAATCTTCTATATATTTACTAGTATTTTTGTCTACCTGTTCAATCAGATGAGAGAGATGTATTAAAATCTTCAGTTATGATTTTAAATTTATGTATTTTCTACTTTTAGTTTTATTGGTTTTGCTTTGTATATTTTAAGACTGTATTAATAGAAATGCACAAATTTATAATTACCTTAGCTACTAAATTAAATATTTAATAATTATGATATATTTTATGCCTTTTTATCTCTAGTAATACTTTTTAGTCTAAAGTTTGCTTGTCTAATATTAATATAGCCTATATTTGAGATCCATCAACCAAACCTGAGTTGCTACTAGGTTCCCAAATCCTATCAGTCAGTAAGTCCTACCCAGGGGCACAAAACTTCCAACTATCATTCCACTGTTTTAATTGTGAATGGGCAAGAGTTTCAGCACAGGTTTAAGAAAAACTTGAAATATGAGGGACAGAGAATAAAATGAATGAACAAATTTAGAAGCTCAGAAAGGAAGATTTTACACTTATTTGTGTTCCCAGAGCAGAAAAGAAGCTATTATAACTGTGAAACAAGATCATTGGTATGAACAAAAGAAATGAGAATAAGAAAGAGCTCTTACCAGTTACAAACATGATAGAAATAAAAATTCAATAAAATATGATGAGACCATCAAGGAATACTGCTCAAAAAAGTAGAATGAAAGATAACAGATTTTAAAAAACAGAGAAAAAAGAAAATTAGAGGTTCAGTCTTACTTAATATGAAAAATGGAAGTTCTAGAAAGAAAATAGTAGAGAGGAGCAGTATGGAAAAAAACAACAACAACAATAAAATTGATCAGAAATGAAGGACACAAAGTTCCTGTTTGAGAGGATTATGAGCAAGTACCCAACAAAGTCAACAAAAAAGAGTGTGCTAAGACACATCATCTAAAATTTAAGGACACTGAGAATTTAGAGATGAAAAGACAAAAAATATCACAGAGAATTGAGAATTAGAACAGCCTGCTCAACTGCAATAGATAGGAAATAGTACCAACCTTGAATACTAAAAGAATACCAAGAAAAATGGTTTCCAACACAATTCACTTTGCAGCCCAGTTTTTATTATGTTATGATGGAATAGAGACATTTTCAGAAATGCAAAGGTTTTGAAAATTTCCATCATATGCTTTATTTTAGAAAGGATGTAGTCTTCAAATATGGCAGAGTAAACAGAAAGAATCAAGTGGGACCCATGAAATAGAGAATTCAACAGGTGAGGACTGAAGCAAATCCCATGATGGTCACTGCTTTGTCAAGCCTAGACAGTACCATTCTGATTAGGTTCTATGAAAGAATGTCTTCCACAAAAAGTGAATTGAATAAAATACCTCTTGTAGTTAAGGAAGAGACGTTTTTCTTTTTTTCAGGCCTGTTGGAGAGCCTAGGAAGATTTAGTCATTTGAATATAGGAAACCCCCCCCCCCAAAAAAAAAAAAAAAAGGAAAAAGAAAAAAAAAATGATGCAACTATTTTAACACTCTAAGTAAACAAAAGATTGTGCAAGATAGGAAAGTAAGCATAGTACACTACATGGCTTGGCTTTTAACAACAGTTAATGTTTCATAATATTGTGAACTCCAGGGTTTGGAAGGTTGGGGCAAGAGATTTGTGGGATGATGGTTGTAAGTGTTGAAGTCCTCATTTTTCATAGATTACATATAAAACTGCAATGACAAGAAGTTGTAGTGCAAACACGGTATGTAGAAATGTGGAAAATACCATATCACATAGCTTAGTTTTCAGTGTAGTTGCCTCTAGTACAAGTAGTAGTGGTGTCTGTTGGGGCCTGTTTTTGATACAATCTATCTATACTTTAAAATAAATTTTAAGTGGATACAATTTTAAAGGAATTAATATATGCAGAATTTTATATGGATGTATCTATTTTCAACTAATCTGGGTTGAAAAATACTTGAATATTTAATAAAATAAAACCCAGAGCATGGTTTCCAAAGTAACAGAGTAACTGATGAATTCCAACTATTTTGCCACTGGCATCTGGGTTGCTTATTCTAATACATCCCTGGACTAGTATTAATTTTCCATGAGAACAATTTAAGCTTTATCAAATGAAGAAAGATTCTCCTGACCTTCTTGCATGTAAGTCTTCTTTCTCCTGGTCTCTGTCTTTTCAACTGCTGTATGTATAGCCTTGAACTCCTTCCTATAACTGCCTCCTAAATTTCCAGGAAAAGGCAGCAGTGCTTGAGATAAGAGTCCTTGGGATTTGCAGCTTTCAGGGTTTCTTGACATCTGGCAGGGGTATGTCTTATACTTTAGAGATTTGTCTCAGGTGAAAGAAGTGGTAGTATTAGGCATGTGTTTCTGCAGATTTCCATAGCACTCCTCTTCTCAAAGTTTGTACCCATCTCAATTTTTAGATGTTTTTATTAATATATTACAGTTATACATTAAAATGGGGTTCATTTTGGCATAATCATACATGTATGGAATATAATTTGCTTCTTTTCAGTCCCCAATACTTCCTCTTCCCCTCCCCTCTTTCCTTCCAGTATTCCCCTTTCTTTACTGACAATATTGTTAAATTTCCAAAATTATAAAGTTCTAGGGTAAGGGAAAGGTCTAGACCAGATGAGGTTTGCAAATTACAGTTCCCATGACAGCTGCTTGTATTTGTAAATAAAGTATTATTGGCCCACAGCCACTCTTGTTTGCTGATGTATTGTCTCTGAATACTTTCATGCACAGAGGCAGAGTTGAATGATTGCAAAAAAGATGTGATTACCTGTAAAGTCTGAAATACACACACACACACACACACACATTGATTTATGTATATAATCATACCTATAGGTATGTATTTATTGTTAGGACAAATGACATATACTTGATGAAGGTGGGTGGAGGGAAGCAAACATCGGATCGGATCTGTGGAGTCAATTGGTGGAACTCTGGCATGGCTCATTTTGGGTGCAGAAAATGGGACTGCAGCAAGGGCCTAGGTTATATAGGCTTTGTATAGGATGGAACAGGAAGGCTATTCCAGGGGTCCATTGTGTTGGGGTCCTAGTGACCCATTAGGGTGGGACAGGAATGTAAATAGAGAATTTCCTGGGGCTTATTATATTGGCATTAGGTGACCCATTAGGTTGGGGGCTCAAGTGCCAGTCGGGTGGAGTTCCTTTGTGTTCCTTGCTCTGGCTGAGGCCTTGGATTTTAAATGATAAAAGCATAGGGGAAATGTCCTTGGATTTATTTTCCATATCCTTCATATATAATACATGTATGTGTATGTGTGTGTGTGTGTGTGTACACACACACACACACACAGAGACATCTCTGAGAGGCTCAGTTCCTTTTAATTGTATTTCAGATGCTTAGTAGGCAAAGTGGCTAGTAGCAGCTGTAGTTGGATAGCACAAACTTTTTTTTTTTCAATCTTTTTTTTGCCATGCTTGAAATCGAACCCAGGGCATCATACATGTTAGGCAACATTGTGCCACTGAGCTATATATAACTCCTTGCACATTTCAGAGTAAGCATTCAATGATGTTACGTTGGGTTAAAATGCCCATAAGGGTCAGGTAAATTAGCAAGGCTGAGACAAGGATATTTCCTTTGCAACTGGAAAAGAGAAATAGACATGGACACATACGGTATTAATCATGAATATTTACTGACCAAAATATAAAACTTTGGTAGAAAGAAAATCTGAAAAATCTGACTAAGAAATTACTGTTAATAAGTCAAATAATATACATTTATCTCAGGAAATTTTATAGGTCTGTCCCTGACTTTAGAGGCATTTAAAAAGTATAGAATGTTGTCAGGGCTCACTCCCAATATTCATTACATCTTAAGATTCAGATTTTTAGTTTGGGTTCTAACTCAGCAGTACTGTGAAAATTTCCTATCTTATTGTCTCTGTAGATCACTTTCTCTGCTTCCTGCATCTGTTTTCTTGGATTAGTTTGGTATTACACCAAAGTCTAGAATTCTTTTGGCCACAAAGATTGCTTAGCTACTTCCCCTCCCCCTCAACTCATTTTATCGTGGGTGGGTGGGAAAATTTTTGTTGGGAGGGCTTGATTAATTAGAAGGGATTCCTGGCTTCCCTAGCAATGGCAGCCTGGGAAGATTACAGAGCCTGGCTTAGTGACAGGCAGGCCAATCTATATTTAAGGAAAAACTTGGACCAGCCAGATTTCCCTGGAATGTGGATCTGGCTTTGTCTTTCACAGGGAATGTATAATGACCCCTCTCCTCTGCTTCCCACCCATTTCAGAAGGGTGAAAGCTTTTACTTTTGCTGTTGACAGTTGTCCACTTTTTATGTGGAAGCTGGGGGTGGGGGTAGGAAGCCTGAGCCATTTTTTAAATCTAAAGAAGTCTAACGTTTTATTAATGTTTAGGAGGAAAGGAAAAATTTTACTTTTTTTAACACTTTGCATCTTTATTATCTGTTTTTCTTTCCACTCCTTTGCAGCAATTATAGTTTAATGTTCTACTCAGAATTGCTGTTAACCTTATTTTTTGCATTCCTTAGAACACCACAAAAAGAGAAATATGTCCAAGAATTGACAGTAATTTCCCTGTTATAGTAAAAGTAAACGTGAAGAACAGTGCTTTAAATTTCCAGAGAAAGAAACTCTTGAATAGAAAGGGGGGGGGGGGGCAGCCACTAGGCTTTTGTCTTCCAGTTTGCCTCAATGAATCACTTGATTCCTGTGTCCTAGGTTTTTAGTCTACCTAAAGGGGAATGTGGCACTGACAGCGTCCCCAGAGCTCATTAGAAAATTGATGCATTTATTTTGTGTATACCATTGAAAAAAAGATTCTTGCAAGTATTTTCATATAGGTTGAATTGTAGGTATTGATTTTCTATTAAATTAAAAAAAAACCTGAATTCCCTTAATAGAATAAATAGAAAAATTTAAATAATTGTATTCTTTATTAGAAGTAAATTTGAATGAGGAACATGAAATTTGGCAGGGGTGAGTAGGGATGTGTGGTGTGGGGGGGTTGACTCTGGGAATGAACCCAAGCCCTCCTGCATACTAGGCAAGCACTCTGAACTACATTCCCAGCCCTCCTGACAATGATTTTTACAAGGGCATTTGTCTTTGTGAAACTTTACAAATTAAAAGAAGGACTTCTGTATTTCTTCTCCTAATATTTAAACTTGTGATTGTCCAGTTCCTCCTTAATTTCATATAAGAGTTTTATGTTTTAAAGGCATATAAAATCAGTAAATTTGCATAGAGTATGGCAGATAGTAAGATGAATGTAGGCTGCTATTTTCTCTGCTGTATATTATCTGTTCTATTGCATCGCCCATATTGGAAAACATATTCAACTAAGTGTGCACTGATTGCATGATAGAATTGAAATTCCTCAAAGCTCATCAGTAGTCACCAATAAGTTCTACTTCAGACTTACAGCTTTTAGGTACCTTCTTTTTCTGTAGGGCATTTGCTCTGAGGACTGATAACTTTAAAATAAAACTCTTTTGGACTTGAAATTTATTTTTCCAAGTGTTCTCTCTACCTTTCTGGCCAGACATCCTACTTTTTGAACTTCCTTGCCCTAGTGTTTTCCCTGTAAATATAAACTCATCTATTTTTTTTTCTTTTGGATGACTAAAAATGTTTAAATAGCCCTGGCTTCTACTTTTCAGTCTTAGCTTTCTACCTGCCTCTAAGAAGTTTCTGCCAAAATTGATCTCAAAACCTCAAACGAAGACTTGAACTGGCTTTTGCTTTGAAAGTGCCTGGTACTGCCAAAGATGTCCTTACAGTCATAGTTATCTATTTAGTGTATGCATCCTCAGCAAAGTATCTTGGATTTGCTCCTTTTCTTTCCTTTCTTGCCAGTTCAAACCTTTATCATCATTTCTGTTTGTTTTTCTGTGCTGATCTCTGGACAATCACCCTGTGTCTCTTGTCCTGACATCCCAGTTCATCAAGACAAGTGCCAGGGTAGTGTTTTCCTATCACCATTTTCATCAAGTTACTTCCTTGCTAAGTGATCGGAGTAATTCCCTTTGTTTAATCAGGTCTAATCTAAACTCTCCAGCTAGACATAAGGCACTCTGATAATTACTCTCTCCTTCCTCTTTACCTTTGATCCAGTTTTCCATTTTGGAACCTGGGAAGATGACTGACCTATCCCTATGAAATTGACTCATTATCATTTCTACAGTCATCTGGCCTGTGATTTTCTCTCACCTTTTCTTTCTTGGTTCAAAAGTTCATAATCTGAACTTTTCCCAGGTTGATTACACTCTTTCATTTTCCTTTGGCCATGTGCAGCTTATGTTGTCACGTTTTATGCACATTCTCTAGTAGTTTATATATATCACCTACATGTGATTTTTGCACAATGTTTCCAACCACATTTCATGAGAAGGAGGATCTGTGCCCTGCTTCTCTTGTTATCTTTC
The DNA here is from genome assembly GCF_021218885.2 of Marmota monax. Taxonomy (NCBI): domain Eukaryota; kingdom Metazoa; phylum Chordata; class Mammalia; order Rodentia; family Sciuridae; genus Marmota; species Marmota monax. The sequence continues at coordinate 3,359,877 of NW_026695222.1, read as the reverse complement.
TTTCCTTGTTCCAAAGATGATGTTTCTTTCCTCATGAAGAATAGGGAAGTTACTTGAGCTTAAAGTTATTTCTTACTGGTCTCTTTTCAGTTTTAGCCAGGGAAGGTTGTAATGTTCAATTTGTGGTATATTTATTTTATTAAAAGTTTCATCTAAATTTGTTTTTTCTTGAGAGCCTGCAGTCCCATTTTGAAATTAAAAAAAATTCTGATGTAAACAGCCTCTGTTAATATGCAGAATTTGCTTCTATATTTCCTTCAAGATTATGTTTTATTTTAATTAACTTCTTAGTGTTAGACCTTGACACCACTTATTCCACTCACTATACAAAGCATAGCCTTTTATTAACTACTCTAATGTAAAAATAATACTTAGTAGAAAAATAGATTCTCTCATTAGCTGACTCAATAAATAGTTTGGATTCTCTTTGAGGACTGTAGAGGGCATCATTGGTCTGTGTTTTAGAAGGTAACCACAGATTCTGTGATTCAAGTCAGCAAGCAAATAAAGTACTTTTTAAATCGCTGGCTCATTCCCAAATTGTCATGAAATTCTATGTGTGTGTCTAATAGCTGTGTTCATGCCTGGATCCCTAACCTGGTATGCACGTGTGTAAGTAGATTGTTTCTGCCTTTCAGTTCTCCTCACTAGTATATGCTTCCCCACTAAATGTTGCTCTGGAAAACAGTCACTGTAACCAAAGCTATCGAAAGTGGTCTCTAGGAAAGCTTTTCTGAGTGACACAAATGGCCTCTTGTGAGCTTCTCTTCCAGAATAAGAAATCTGGAAATGATGGGCTGAGAGTAAGAATCCGCTTTGTCCTAGAAAAGCTTTGGAAGCCTAGCCCTGGTCCTGGCAGTAAAACCAGAAGGGTTCCATTGGGACTGCGAAGAAGTCCTTGGTGACATAGCATTGTAACGGTTACCCTTCTTCCCACTCAGTTTTCCTCATTGTTATCTCTAATGTCAGTTTGTGGGACATGTGATTAAGGAAGTCAGGAGTGGGGGGGGGGGATTGAGTGCCCTTGAATTTGTAGTCCTTCAGAGTTCCATGTAAATGACTTCCCACTGAAATAGCCTAGATGTGCTGTAGTCTAGTCATTAGCTGAATAATGAAAAAATTCACAGTGTTAATTTACTGTCCTTTTAGATACTTCTTTGGTAGTAACTTCTTAGGCTACCCATGATTAAGTAATATAGGAAATTAAGCCTCTGTGTGCGTCATTTTGTCACATGTGATATAGCATGTGACAGTAACTTTCTGATTTTAGACTATTAGGAGACTTCATTAATAAATAGTTACCCTATTCACTCACACGTACACATGCTCACACACATTTGATGTAGTTTGTAAGTGTGACATGTGTGAACAAAGAAGGTTATGCTGTGCTGTTTGTTCCACAGAGGTATAGCAACCTAAAGATTCTTGTAAGGAATGTACCAGCTCTAGCATCCCAGTTCTCATTACTTGGGATATTTACTATGTACTGGTTACAAACGTTGTCATAAGATGGGATGTTAATAGTATGTCTGTGATGTCATTTGTATGACATAGAGATTATAGAAATAATCTATTCATATTACTCTACATTTTTTATAGTACTTCTTGAAATTTAGATCATCAGGGTTTTGAAAAAGGATTCTAGAACAGGAGACTAGCATCATGCTTTGCTTAGGGTTCCTAAATTCAAATTTTGGTTTCACTTGTGCAAGTCAGATGACTGGGTGAATTGTTGTGACCTCTCTGAGCATCTGTTTCTTCAATTCTGAGAAGAATGACAGCATTATCTCTTTCATCATATGCAAAAGAATTTCTCAAATTTCTTCTGGTTATCAAGTTAATAGTAAAAGATAAAACTCTGTGAAAGTTGTTAGAAAAATAATATTTTACTCATGTTATAAGTCCTTAGTAATTATTTTACAGTGACATTCTGTATAGGATTAGAGGGACTTGGCTTTGACTTATTATTTTTTCCTGGTCTCATAATTCTTTGGAGTGAGGACTAGTCTAATTCTTTTCATATGTGAGGACTTAGTAAGTTTTTGTTTATCTTTGCCATGCAAGGATCTGGGTTAGGAACTAGAGACACAGACCAGGCTGATTGTCTGTCTTTATCCAAAAGTGGTAGGTTAGTGCAGTACCATACCAATGCATTCTGCATAGCTGAGTCATTATTAAATGAGGACAGACATTTGTTCTTCTCTGTTTCTGGATGGGATGCTGTGGCAAAGTCATAGTTCAGTCAGTGTTGGGTGCTCTCGTTGTTTGTCAGTTTACACTGTGGGCTACAATGGCAGGTGGCTAGGATTAGAAGTCAAGAGCACTGGATTTTAGCGTTTGCTATTGATTCCTGACTAGAGACAAGTCAGATAGCTTCTTTTGTTTTAGTTATCAATGTCTGTGTAACAAAGCAGTCTCAAACTTCTCACAATACAATGGGTCAGCAGATCCAGCCAGCCAGTTTTTCTGCTTTACTTGGCATTGCCTGGGGTCACTTACTTAAATGCATTCAGTTGCCACCTGGGCTGCAAAACCTGAAAAGACCTCACTCACATGTTCAGCTGTTCTCCATGACACCTCTTTTCTCTTCCCAAAGTATCTCATCATTCAATAGTCTAGCTTGAGCTCCCTTACAGCATGGCAGTGGCTTTCCCAGAGAACATGCAAGAGGAAGATGTTGGGCTTCCTAAGGTCACCTCTGTAACTGGCAAACTATTCCTTCTACCATGTTCAACTGATCAGCACATCACAGTGCCCAGAAGAGGAAATAGGTTCTCTCTCTTGATGGGAGGAGCAGTGTGCAAAACCTAAGGAGGGGAAGAATTGTTGGTGCCCATCTTTGGAGATTGTTACTATAGTTATCAGTTAAATGAGGTGTTGAATTAGGGATCTCTACAGCCTAGTATCTAGCTTGACATTTTCATTATACTGAAAATTATTATTTGAGAAATTCTTTTGCATATGCTGTAGTGGAAAGAATTTGGACTTTGGAGGAAGAAAGGCCTAGGTTGAAATTGGGGTCTTAATATTGACTTTGCACTGGGAAGTGAATTAAGTCTTAGTTTTTGTACCTATCTGTTAAATAGGGCTAATTAATTAGGGTTAATGTTAACTCATTTCTAGGATAATTGTTCATCTTAGCACAGAATTATCAGAAAGTATCAACACGCTCCCTTTAAGGTCTTTTTAAAGCCACTAGTAGCTGAAGACATAAAAGTCTTTTTGCTTTTGCTTAGTGTAAAGATGTTCAGGTTATTTAGTTATGTATCACGGTTACTAGGATATTTTTTCAAGACCAGGAGTCCAACCAAAATAATTTTGTTTATCTGTTTTGGTGCTATAAATTATCCTTAAAATGTTGTTGCTGCTAGGAAAGTAGACTTAAAAATAAATAACTGCATAGTTTGGAAATTCATTTTGGGCTGTGAATAGCTGAGTTGTGTGGCTTTCGGTTAACTTTTGTCTAGAAGAAAGTAAAGCTTCACAGGGTCACCAGCATTGAACCTAATTATCTTGGATGGTGGTAATGCTCAGCCTGTGGATCAGGTCTAATAGATGATACTAGGGCCACACACTTCTCCTATGATGCATGGTCAGGATCACCTGCATCAGAAGGCTCAATCCCACTACCATGTACATCCATAAGAATGGGACTGTACTTAGAATAAGATATATTCCATGTTTGTATAATTATATTAAAATGGATTCTGCTGTCATATATAACTAAAAAGAACCAATTTAAAAAAAAAAAAAGCTCAGTGACTAATGGGAGTAGAATAAAAGAAAGAATGTAGACACTAAAGGACTGATTCTGAATGTGTATTCCTAGACCAATAGCATCAGCACCTCTTGTACTAATTACAATATTTTCATCAACTATTATTGTGAGGGTTAAACAAAATGATGCTTACAGTGTTTAACACAGTCTCAGGTAACCATTTTAATAATATTAGGCATTATCAATAATACTCATCATCATCATTAATAATAAATATTAATCATTGAGATTAATATTTTTCTGTCAATGTGTTTCACAAAGCAGCTTATTTTGTAATTTTTTAAAAAACTATCAGAATTATGATTAGTTCATTTTAAAATCTTCTGGCAAGTCTGCTAGACTAATTGAATCACAAGTTGTCAAGAGTTGTTAGGCAAAGTCTGAAGATGCTACTCACAAGGTCTAAGACAAAAGAAGATAGTCTTCAGACTAAAGTATTGGTAGGTCATATAATCATTCAGGTATATGTAAAGTCTGAACATTTGTAGTAGTGATTAATGCCATTTAATGAGTCCCCAGGCAATGTCTAAAACTCTGAAGTTTGCTTTGAAGAGTTATTCCCTCTCTATGCCCCACTTTAGGTCTCCATATGGCTGTTTTCTTTCTTTTTCTTTTTTTCACTTGTGGTCAAATAAAGACCATGGTTAACCCCAAAAGGAAGCCCAGCTGAGCTGTGGGGGCCTCAGGCCACAGTGCCTGGGCCAACACAGGGCCTCTCCATATCTGTCGGCTGCCTGTTCACTTCCTCTTTAAGCTATTCTCTCAAAGTGAAAAGTTGTTTGTTTATTCCATCTTCGGGGCCTGCTGATTCAGAGGTGGTAGAGGTGCACTCTGGGATGACACAGTTACTTACCTTGGCTGGTGCCTGCATCCAGAACTGGAAGCCTTTGCCTTCCTCCAGGGAGCTGTGGGTTCAGGCCAAGGCCAGTAAGAGACAACTGGTCTAGAGACCCTCTGCCCTGAGTTTTCATCAGTATTCCCTGGAAATACTGCATTATCTGGAGGCCCTAAGCCAGATCCCTGCCCCTGCTCCAATCTGAGCAGCTTACTTGCCTTTGGTTCGGTGTATTGAGGTCCTGCATAGAATGAAGGGGGGTCATGAAGCATACTACAAAGCCCTTATGTAGTCCAGCTCCTTTTGGGGTGAGATGAGAATCCCTGCAGATAGAAGATGAGGATCTCAAAAGTTGCCCAAGAAAACTTACACTTAGTATTTTACTTAGAGGCCTAAGAACTAGATTGGGCTGGTGTAACTCGTACTCGAGCTCTTTAGAAGGAAGTAACGAACCCACACAAACTCAACTGGAACTGAGAAAGGGTATTTCATGATGTGGGAGCACGAGTGACTCAGTGCACTGACGTAGGAGTGCTGTTAAGCTTCATGATGGCCTGGAGATGGCTTCAGGCTGCTCATAGTACTGCCCATGGTCCTCTCTTGGAAAGTGGGATCCTGGTCCCTGTGTCTTCCTTGTTATTCTCCCTCTGCTGGCCTCTGCTCCTCTGTGCACATTTTAGAACACAGTGGGTTCTTCATCTCTCATTGTAGGCTATTAACATAGCCTACAGTACTGCTGTGCTTTCTTATCCACTAGCAAACTGCTGGAGATGAGTTTGGGCAGGGTCTGCCTTTGCTCCATTGAATATGTACATACCCAGCTGCCTGTTCACTAGGGCATGACAACTGTCAGTAAATAGGGCACAAATTCCTCCAATTAATACAATAATAGTACTTCATGGTTTAGAGACTTTACTATACATTTCTTCTTGGCAATCCCATAGATAGGCCTTATTACCGAACATGATAATGAGTGCTCAAAGTTTATGGAGAGGCCTCAGGGGCATCCAAGAGGTAGCTGAAATAATCTGACCCTTGAGAAGGTTCTCTTGGTTACTAGGGATGAGAACAATCATAATTACTTCTTTATTAACAGTTTGTAACTTGCTTTATTATTGGAGTGAATGTTGAAGCACTTTAAGATTGTTCATATCCCTCAATGTGTGTATGCTATGGTAACTAAACCAAGATACTGAAAAAAATCAAGAAAAGTATCAAAGAGGATTTTATTCTACTAGAATTTCTGAACATCTACTCTATAGATGACATTGTGAGTCAAGAAAGGACCCAACCTTTAAAAGCATGAATGGGGTCTTCAGTCTTAAATTCTGAAGCATCAAAATGCATCCCACAGTCCCCTAGTCAGCTATGAGTCTGCACATTTGCTTTTGACTCAGCATTCCATGTGTGCTTCCTCCAGTGTGTGAAACCACAGAAAATGCATCTTAGTTTTAGTATTTTTAATTGCCACCAAGTAGTGCTGCTAGCCACTATGCAGAGTCTTCCAGCAGCTGATGAAATGCTTACTTTTTAAAAGGTTGCCCAGTGGAGTCAGACATGGCTGTATCAGTTCCGTTGCTGCTTGCATCTCCGTTTCACTTCCCACAATGACTGATTCTCCATCTGCCATGACTGTGCATTCCTAAGGTGATGCCCTGTTGTTGGTGACTGAAATGTTTATTTTTAGGAAAAGCTCAAATTATCCAGAGAACTGGGTGCAATGGCATACACATGTAATCCCAGCAATTTAGGAGGCCGAGATAGGAAGATGGCAAGTTTGAGGCCAGCATGGGTAATTTAGTAAGACCCTGTCTCAAAGTAAAAAATAAAAAGGACTGGGGATTTAGCACAGTGGTAAAAGTCCCCTGAACTTTAAAAAAAAAAAAATATCCAGAGAAGAGCGCCTTCTGTAAAATTTATATAAATTAGCCTCTTGCTTCAGGGATCATGAAGAATGGGTGTGTGTGTGTATAGATTTTAAAAGAAAATCTCTAGAAAAACTTAAAACTATTAGGAATATGATGAACATTGATGTACCCATTCATTAACCCATCTTCAACATTGTGGACAAATTTTAGATTAAGTGATATTCAAAATCACTGCTGGTTTCAAAAAGTGAATGGTAGATTTTTCCAGATTTCAGTACTATTAGTAATTTCATACAAAACCAGAAGAGTCTTATCTCTTTCCTTCAGTCTTCAGTGTAAGTCTTAAGAAATATTGTTACAAGTACAATAGAGATCTTATCGGGGAATTAATGTGGATTTTCCCATTACAAGAATGGATACTGAAACTATTAATGTTGGGTACATTAGGTTCTAAAGATGACAGTGTACCTTAGGTTTCTGACTTCATTTTGAAGAGTAGTCTCATTGGGGTATTTCACAATAGTCAGATGGATCAGACTGCTTCTCCTACTTGTGGGAGCTTGATTCCTTCTTCCCAGTATTGGGATAAAAAAATGTCAATCTGATGGAGTCCTACTCTCTTCTGAGGTTATGGCAGAGCTCCTGTATTAGGTTGCTTCTTACTGAGGACATGTAGGGCTGGGCTAGATCTGGATGCCCTCCTTGTTATTAACCTTTGCTTCCCCCAAATAGCCATTTCCCACTCAATGGAAGGAAAGAAAAGCATATTTACAAGAGGGGACAAATGGCTGAGGGAACTTTTTGGGAGGTGATTGAAATGCTCTAAAACTGTAAATTTGCTAAAACTCATCAAGCTGGAAATGTAAGACAGATGAACTTATGATATGCCAATTTACCACAATAAAGCTGTTATTTATTTATTTATGTTTGTATTGATGGAGATCAAACCTAGACCCTCTCTAAGCATGTGGTGAACAACTGAGTTACACTTCCAGACCAAAGCTGTTTATTAAAAAGTGTGTTTATTCAATGTGCTTTTTTTTCAGAATTAGAGGTCTTACTAAGAATTTTCAAGATGACAGTTATTCTCTAGTCCCAACCATACACTGTTCATATTTATTTTTTCATTAATTTATTGTGATGGAGAAGTAACATCAAGGAAATAATTTTATAATTAGTGTGAAATGGGTTAGTTTTTTCCTCTTTAGTTTTACTAGCAAACGAAATGATTATCAGGAATATTCTATAGTACTGAGTGATTCATAAATGAAAAAGTCCTACCAGAGTGTTTTAAAAATGCAAGTTGGATTTAATTAATTCCTGACTAAAAGAAACCAGAAGCAAAAAGGGAAATATTTTAAAGTAATGCTTTTCCAAAAAGATTCTGTGATGATAATAGGGTTTAGAAGATGCTACCCCAAAATGTGGCATGTTGCCAATTGTGAAAACAGCAGAAGTAGGAAGGTCACTCTCACCTTCCCCTACCCTTCTCCCCTGAAGCAGGTCATAAAACCTAGGAAGGAGTTTCTGATCCTTTCCTGAAGCAGGTCATAAGCCTTTACTGGAGAAGTGCCCTCCCTATACCCAGAGGAAAAGAACATCCTTATCTCTGAAGACAAAGGGTCACAGAGAACAACCTGAACAAACATGCCTTGCTCTTTCCTCCAGTTTATTACCATAAGATCATTCTTCTTTATCCAGCAATACTTTTCCAAGACTATCCACTTCTACATCAAACCTAGCATAAAAAAACACAGGTTTACTTGTTTGTTCAAGACTTCATTTCCATATGAATGCTCCTATATCAGGTTAAATTTGTATTAAATAAATTTCTATGCTTTTCTCTAGTTAATCTGTCTCTTGCTATAAGGGCCTCAGCCATGAACCTAGGGTGAGTGAGGGAAATAGTTTTTCCACACCGACAGTGAGCTAGCCCTTTATTTATTCACACTCATGGTAGAATGTAGTCTAGTAGAGTCAAATCTTAAGTTTTTTAGTTTATAAAAGTAGATATATTGTCACCAAAGGAATTTAGAAATGACTTTTACAATTTTTGGCAAGGAGTTACATTCACTTATTTAGGAAGTATTTATTGGGCGCTCACCACTCTGGTGACCAGTTAGTGGTAGAAAAAAAGACATATGGCAAGCTTCCCATAGGTCAAGCCTTCAGAAATCAGGTGGGTGAAGACCTTGGTCTGCTCCTCACTTTGTGAGGCACTGTGGGAGATGAATTGTGAGGTCTTTGAGGGAAGGCCTATGTCTTATGAATTCCTTTTAATGTCTCTAGTCTTTTGTATATTACTAATACTCCGTAATATACAAAAGACTAGAATGATAGAATAAGTAGAATGTTGTTCTCGTCCTCAAGAAAAGAACAATTTAGTTGGGATACTGCTGTGGTTTCAGTATGGTTTGTCCCCACCAAACTCACGTTGAAGCTTGGTCCTGAATGCAGCAGTGTTGGGAGTTGGGGCCTAGTGGGAGTTGTTTGAATGGTTTCATGGCATCTGGTAGGACAGAGTTCTTGCTCTGGTGGGACTAAGTTAGTTACTTGTGGGGGCAGGTGTTATAAAGTGAGGATACCCCCTTGTGTGTTTTGGTCTTTTTGCACACGCAGTATGAGGCCCTCACCAGAAGCTGAGTAGACACCAGCACCATGCTCTTGGACTTCCCAGCCTGTAGAACCATAAGCTTAAGTAAACTTCTTTATTAAAAAAAAAATAAATTCCAAGTCTCAGTTATTTTCTTAAACAGAAAACAGACTCAGATACTTAAAAGCCATGCCAATATGAAAACGATAGCCAACAATAGGGTGCTATATAATCCCAAGTATTTAAATTGTCCAGGTAATGCCTAAATAAGAGGACAGTAGTGGCTTAGACTGTTCCAAAAGGCCTGTAGAGTTGGTGGTACCCAGATGGATATACCCGAATCTCTGATGAAAAACAGGAGAATCCACCCAAGTATGGTGCATGCGCACAAAGACTGCATAGTACAAATGAAAGTGGGTTGTATGGGGACCATGAAGCAGGGCTGACTTAAGCCAAGGGGAAAATGAGTAAAGGGATTAGATGGAAAGAGTGGCTGCAGATTGTCCATGGACTTTATTAAATCCCCCTCAGGCTCTGTTTTTAGGCATTTGTAAATCAGTGAGTTTTTGAGTCAAAAAATGATTAAATTGAAATTTGTGAACTAGTTGCTAATTGACTAGATGGATGGTATGGATTTTGCATCTCTGTGTGTAAGAGTCTTATATAATAAGAGGTTATTATATTTATTTGCTCCATTTTCTAATTTCCTGACACCTTTGCAAAAGAATTATCAACTCTTCACATTTTTTTTTTCTTAGTAGGTAGGGATTTTAACACAGTCTTACAAATAAGAACAACAACATTTTATTTGGAACATTCAGTCAGGAGTTCACTGATGGTATATACTATGCATAGCAGTGCAGAAATGAGGAAATACTGTGGAAAGGCTGGTTAGACTGTTAGAAAGGTAGCAATGAAATGTTACTGGAATTGGGAAGGAAGAGAAGGCATTGCCTTCTGCTGAGAACAAAAACTGAAAGCGATGTAACCTGATTCAGGCACTTGCCTATATATTTTCTTTAATTCTCAAAACATCCCAGTACAAATTTTAATCCCTAATAGGAGAAAGAAGCTTAGTGGGCTGATGTATATGAACATAAGCATTTAAGTCATAAGTTTGGATGAATTGCAAGGAAGGAATATAGATAGAAACCACAGTCAGTTCATAGGAAATAGGTCAGTGTTGTTTACATCTTGCCTATAGCTGGAGCTGCTCAATATCCCTGTATGCAAAGTCTAAGGTAATTAATAGTCCCTTAAACACTACTTGAAATCAATTTAGTTACATGATACTTTCAACCCTCACATTTTTTTTAGAACATACAAAAATTGCTCTTTTCAAAGGATTCTAATCTGAAAGAACATTTTCCTATTAGAACAAAGCTCTGCCCAGATCTCTGCATTCAAACTTGTTTCTTTCCAGTACTCAAATAAGGGTACAAGTGAGCACTGATTGTTAGTTCCTTTGATCAACTGATTCTTATTCCAGTTCTTTGGGCCTTAATGTCCCAGTAGGTAATCAGAGAATTGAGTTAGAGTAGCTTACATGTCCTTCTCCTCCAAATGTCTGTCCTCTGTTGAAAATAATTTCTTAAGACAATAGCTCTTTGAGGGTTAAAAACAACAAAATCGGCATCCAGTCTAATCCTGCTCAGCTTTTATTTGTTCTTCTTCTTTTTTTTTTTTTTGAACTATAATAACTTGTTAGATCTTGTGCAGTAAAATGTAATTCCTAATTTTCCAAGACCAGCTGTAGATTAGAATTCTTAAGGCCTCCTTAATGGAAAGGGTGGGTAATGTGTTTGTCAAGAGGCCACTTAGAGAAATCACTTCCATGTAATTTTTAATACAGTTCTTTGGATAGACTTTTTATGACTCAGTATTACAGATGTCATTAATTTATAATGGAAAATAGTGAGACAATGTGACAGTGATTTTCATATTCAAGAATACTTAGGCAGCAGATCGAGTGATGATTGAATAGTTCAAACAGAGGCTGATGTAAAAGACCACTAACCTGAAACACAGATACCGCAGCTGAGCTGGGGAGCCTCAGTACCTCTGACCATTCTTGGTGTTATCAGTCAGGTGGCAGAAAGAAACTGAAGCCCATTGGAAATATTAGGCCCTCCAGATCTCAAGAAAACTCTACACCTGAATTTGCTTTTCTCTGCAGGCTAAAGTGCATGAAAAGGGCTATCTTGAGCAATAAGGAATATTAAATTTAATGTTTGGTTCCTCCATGGTCATATATCCACATACTCTCCTCTTTTGAATACTGGACATTTTAGAGATGAGGACAAACCTATTGCAATAATATTTTGGGCATTTGTATGAAAGAGGAAGTTAAACATTGGTGAACATTCATGACCAAATGGGATAGTAGTTTTCCTGGTGGTTAAATGTTTTGTTGTCTTTTACAAGAAAATGAACTTACAGGTGAAAGTCATGTCTGGCTTTTTAATTGGGGTCTATCGTTTGTGGACCCCACAATGTCCAAGGAGCAGAAAAATGTTATGAATGTGAAAGGCCATTGAGTTATGTTCCTAGCTCTTGTTATAGGTATTATTATGTACTCCTAAAAAGGTATGTTGGTGTTCTAACTTTAGCATATGTGCATATTTGGAAAAAGGGTCTGAAAAGAGATAAATGAGGTCATTAGGGTGGTCCCTAATCAAGCATGACTAGTGTTCTTATAAAAAGGGGAAATTTGGGCACAGAAACAGATACATACAGAGAGAAGTGATGTGCGTATACAATGAGAATGCCATCCACAAACTGTGGAACATCAAGGCCACCAGAAGCCCCGAAAGAGGGCATGGAAATAGATTCCCCTCACAGCTCACAGGGAAACAACCATGCCAAAAATTTAATTACAGACTTCTAGCCTTCAAAATTGAGACAGTAAATTTCTATTGATTTCAGCCATCCAGTTTTTGGTACTTTGTTATGATAGTCTCAGGAAGCTAATATAGTCCTGATTCTCCCAAAGCCACAAAAGCAGGCATCTCAACCACTTGGACTTCTGCTTCCTTATTTGTAAAATGAAGTATCAGAATAGATGATGTCAGGACCTTCCCACTCTGACATTTGATGATTAATACTTCAAAAAGTGCATTCAATATTCAGCAAGTAATTGTTATATTTCTTAATATAGCTAAAATACACAAAGAATATGCTTTTTTCAGTTCCCAATTCTGTTCTTTTCATTGGGGAGTCATTGGCGATACTTCCCTTAAGCTAATATATTGGGCAAGGCTGTCCCTTCCAAATTGACACACTAAACAAATGACAGCATGTCTAGTCTGTATATGAGTACAATGTAAAACCAAATCACTATTATCTACTAGCTTGGGATTAGCATATTTTGGATGTCATTTAATGGACTGTTCTTCCCTAGATGTGTAGAATGATTTCTTGCACAGGCTTATTCTAGTTTTCTCAAAGGAACCTGCCACGTAGATACAGGTCATTCAGGTATTTGCTAGATACCTCACCTCCATAAATAGTAGCACAGCAGTATCCTGCTCATGGTGAAGTATTGTCACACCAGAGTTCATATCAGTCAAGGAGCTAGGTGTGGAGTCGGTTTTATCCTTTGGCTTGTCTCCAGGGTACACTTGGTCCACTGGTGTAGCAAAATCAAGATACTGTAGTTGGTGCTGTCCCAGAGGAATGCAGGAAGGAAACTACTACCAACCTCTTCTCCAGTGTCTTTCCTATGAAAGCTGCAGCTGAAACCACAGAGTTTCAGTTGAAATAATGCCACCCAGAACCTCCTCTTTAATTTTTTTTCCTCTTTCTTTCCTCTTGATCCCTAAATTGTAATGGGTACTTTTTTTTTTTAATATGCCTTAAGCTTTTTAAGAAAAAATAAGTAACAAATTGTCCTTTCTTAAAAAAAAAATACATAGGGGTGTGTGTGTGGGTGTGTGTGTGTATGTGTATATATATGTATGTATATTTGATTCAAAGGAAAGAAATCTTTAAAATCAAGCTATGTGAAATGTTTGATACCATTTACTGTCCTGAGGCACTCTCTGATTTTCTCAGAACCCTTCCATACTTATTGCTCTGCTGAAATGTCCCTTCTCCTCAGTCTGCTACCACAAAAAGACAAGGGGATAGGTTAGGTTCAGGCAAAGAACTTAAAAGAGCATTAGCCATGTTGGGGTGTGCCTGGACTGGCCTTAATGGTTCCTTCTGTTTTCTTTGTACTCAGGAGAGAAATGATTAACATGAGTACAGTTTCACTGTATTCAGCCAAGTTAAAGGTAATGATTTTATTCACATGTTTAATGAAGCTTAAAAATTACTATGTTATCTTCTGAAGATGTTTTTAACATATGCAGTGTTTAAATCCAGTGTCTGGTTTAAATTTTCTTCTTTGCTTCGTTCTACCCAACCCATACCCACACCTGTGCGTCTTTCATGAGTTAAAACACAGGGAAGGGCCTAAAAATATCCTTAGTGTTAATATCTAATTCTAAAGAGGCTCTGATGAATCACCTGTATGGATTATGAACAGCGTACTTTGAAAAACACCATCATGATGAAAGGCCTTCATACAGTCTCATGTAAACCTAAAAACATGTTTTGAAAGGAGATGATTTCAACATTTGAAGTAGTGGAAGTCTCTTTTTTTCTTTAAGCCTAGAACTTTCTTTGTGTAAGTATATAAAATTGTTTATAACTATTTATAATTTCATTTTGTTCCCAAATAAAACACAGTAGTTAAAGGATTCCATTTTGGATCCTTGCCTAGCTCTCCTCAAGCTGGTTCTAGGTCTCCACACTGGCTTATTGCAGAGGAGTGGTGACAAAGGAGATTGTTAACTTGATCTGGCCATGTGTATTCCTGTAACAGTTTTTCTTAGTGTCAAGTGTGAATCATATATAAAATGACAATGAATCCCATTATTATGTGTAATTATTGTCCACCAATAAAACATTTTTTTAAAAAAAAGAATGGATAAAACACGAAAATAAACAAAACACCCTCACCCTTTAAATTAAGAATCCTCTAATAGCACATTATTGGGGGTTGGTCACTCAGTTTTTGAATTGTCCTGACTCTAATCCCAGTGCCTTTTTTTTCTGGTGCTCTATTGTTTTTTTTGTTGTTGTTGTTGTTTTTGTTTTTGTTTTAATTTCTTTGTGCCTTTTCCAGAGGACCCCAGAGAGTGAGGAGCTGAAAACTCAACCCATCTGTGTTGCTGTTACTATTCAAAGTTGAAAAGATTTGTGGGTCTGTAGTTTGAGATTATTGGCCAAACTTAGAATTTCTTTATTTTTTTCATCATTGTTTGCTGTTTATTTTAGTGTCTTTGTCCATTTTCCTTCTTCCTGTGAACATGGCTCCTGGTGGTAAGAGCCAGTTTGCATTCATTCTTGGATTTGAATGCTCTGATTCAGTGGCTCTCAATGTGTTTTCTGCCACAACACAGATGGCTTTCACAGGCCTCACACACTCACAGGGCTGTATCCAGGGTTATGCAGAATTCTGAGCAAGCTCCTTATAATTCACCCATTACTTCCCCATTCAGGATAGTACAGTGGAGAGCACATCGCAAACAATGATTCTCTCACCTTGCAGTCAATTGGCTCTACTTTCTAAAAAAGCAATTTGTTACATAATTTAATAGTGACTCTTATCTTGCTTTAGTCATTTATGGATTTAATTGATGCTTAAAAATAATGTTTGAATGTGCCATTTTCCCCACATCCTACATTGCTGGTGGGACTGCAAATTGGTGCAGCCAATCTGGAAAGCAGTATGGAGATCCCTTGGAAAACTGGGAATGGAACCACCATTTGACCCAGCTATCCCACTCCTCGGTTTATATGCAAAGGACTTAAAAATAACATACTACAGGGACACAGCCATATCAATGTTTGTAGAAGCACAATTCACAATAGCCAAATTATGGAACCAACCTAGATGCCCTTCAGTAGATGAATGGATAGGGAAACTTTGGCATATATACATTAGCATTAAAAGAGAATAAAATCATGGCATTTGCAGGTAAATGGATGAAATTGGAGAATATAATGCTAAGTGAAGCAAGCCAATCCCCAAAAAACAAAAGCCAAATGTTTTCTTTGATATGAGGGTGCAGACACATAATAGCGATTGTGGGGGAGCATGGAAGGAACGGAGGAACTTTAGATAGGGCAGAGGGGAAAGGAGGAGGCAAGGGAGTAGGAATGATGGTGGAATGAGTTAGACATCATTACCCTAAGTACATATATAACAATGGTGTGAAAATACTTGAAAAATTGTGCTCTATATGTGTACTATGAAATGAATTACATTCTGCCATCATGTATAACAAATCAGAATTTAAAAAGTTAAAAAAATAATGTTTGAAATATTTAACAAAATAGGTAATAACATAAGGAACACCCTTGTACTCATTCCCCAATTTAAACATCTAACATCATAACATTTTGTCAATCACAGTATGATCCATCAACTCATCTTAAAGAAAATGAGGTTAATATGCCTTTATGTTTTCTCTTGTTTCTCCTTCAACTTCCCTTTATTTTCTCATTAGTTTGTACAGCCCAGATGGTTAGTTTCTATAGTCATAGTTACGATATTGTGTGATCGTGTCTCTTTCTGTAAATGTGTTTGATTCTGGGTCCTTCACTTCTACCCCCAATTCTCATTACTTTAGTGGGCTGGATCCAGAAGTATGCTCCAGATGGGATCCAGGATACCCTCTCCCCCAGGAGATGTGTTTTGTCCTTTTTGACCATTGTCTTGTGTTCTGACATAGCAACCTCCATGGGTGTCACTTGCTCAGATCTAAATTTCTTTACCTCAGAGCTTTTGGACTTGGATGCTGGGTTTCTGTTCTCGCGACTAAAAGGCTTAGGGGTCACTCCAGATAAACTGGGCTAACTGGGCTGCAAGAAATAACCATACAAGAGACACAAATACCTTTTTGTTTGGAGTCACTGTGACGGCTCCCCTGACTTTAAGGGTCCGCAGAAAGAGAGAGAGAGCTAGAGCATAGGCTGACCTCTTTTATTGAGGAGAAACTATTCAAATGAGGCAAGGGGTCAGGTTTCAGGGGGCTGAGTCTATCTTCATGATGTCCACTGTCAGCAGGTTGACTGACACCTGGGTAGGCCACACCCAAGGTCCCAGTAAGAAAAGGGGACACACACAAGGCACTTCCAGAAGATTCTACCCTGAACAGGGCAAGGGGTTATATTACAAAGAACAGGTGAGCATAGCTTCACCCATGGGGCTGTAGCAAGACACACCCATGCACGAGACACCGACCCTCGAACCCAAGAAGGGTGGGGAAAACTCTGCCATATTTCTGTGACTGAGCGCCTCAGCACCCAGCCAGGGAGTGTGACTCAGTCACATGCAAGGTTGGTCTCCCACACTTGCCTCCATTGTCATTTGTGGCAAAGCATGGATCATCTCAGGATTTCCTCCCTGACCCTGGATTTTTACCAGAAAGCCTTGAGTTCTAGAACCTAACCGCCTTTTAAGCAATTATGCTAAATTCCTTTTTCCTGAAACATGATGTGTGTTTTATATCTGAAAATTTCTTTCTTAATTTTAGAAGTAGTTTCTTTTTATTTTAAATTTATGTCATATAATAATTTGATAAATATCAAAGAATGTACATCATGTTTATATAAACTGTGAGGTATAATTTTTTTAACAAAATTTCAGAAACTCATCACCCAACATTATCAGTATCATTACGAAAAAAAATTGGATACATATTAAATTCTGTGTACATTTCCTCAACCTATAACTTTTCACCCACCCCAGAAATAACAGTTTCCTGAATTTGGTATTTGTTATTTCTAATATATGTTCCATTATTTTTCTAGAAGCAGATATGTCCATAAACAATGTTTGGTATTGTCTTACACATTTTCAAACTTAATTTAAATGGTTCATGCTTTCATAGTATTATTATGCTGTTTTCTTTTACCACTTATTGCTGTGTTTTCAGGATATAGTTACATGAATATATTTAGCTCTAGTGATGGATCTGTTGCATAGTTTTCCTCTTTGAACTATATGCCATTTATTTACCTATCTCTGGTGAACATTTAAGTTTTTCACAATTTTATACTATCTCTAGCAGTTTGTAGTGATGTGTGTATGTATATGCATTTGCACAAGCAAAGAGCTTTGAATAGAAGAGTTGGTTGCTCCAGGGGTTATGTCCAGGAATGGAATTGTTAAGCTTCAGAGGACTGCTCCTCCTCAGCTTCACCATAGTAGTTCATGCCTCCATAGTAGTTGTGCCACTTTCCGTGCTCACCAACTGTGAATGAGAATTTCCTTTTCTTTGTGGCCTTGGGAATTCTTGATACTGCTAGAATTTTTTCCTTTTACCATTATGGTATGAAATGAGATCTCACTGTTGGTTATTTCTTCT
Organism: Marmota monax; assembly: GCF_021218885.2. NCBI lineage: Eukaryota > Metazoa > Chordata > Mammalia > Rodentia > Sciuridae > Marmota > Marmota monax. Next base: position 3,342,383 of record NW_026695222.1, on the reverse strand, counting down.
GTCAGTAGAAGGTTCTTTACTCATTCTTCTGTGGGATCATCTTTTTTTTTTTTTTAAACAGATTTATTTAGGAAATCAGATATACATTCAAAAGGGAATGCAGACTATCCCAAGAGAGAGATGTCTTTGTGGGGTGGGGGTGGGGAGTGAGAAATTAACATTTGAGGGAGAATGTGACTTTCTTAAGAGTAAGAAGTTTTGGGGAGAAAGCAAGGAATACACATTCAGGGAGAATGCAGACCATCTCCAGTAGAAGAGACAATCTCTGCAAAGGGAGAAACAGCCTGCAGCAGTATTTGATATAACCATTCTCCTGTATACTGATCTTGTATTACTTATATGTGTTGAAATACTCACCTGTGACTTGGCCTTTTATGTTTTCTATGATGTCTTTGTTGAGAAGAACTTTTAAATTATAATGTAGTCAGATTTATTAATCTTATGATTTGTGCTTCTTTGATGTCCTTGAAAATACCTTTCCAACTAAAATGTGTTCTTTATCTTTTTGAAAAATTGAGAATTTTGTTTTCTATATATATATATATATTTAATGTTAATGATGTTATTTAAAGAAAAAAATATATATATATGAATTGTAGATGGAAATGATACCTTTATTTTATTTATTTTTATGTGGTGCTGAGGATTGAACCCAGGGCTTCACACATGTGAGGTGAGCGCTCTATCACTGAGCCACAGCCTTACCCCATATTAAATTTTTGATTCACCTGGGACAGTCAGTCATCCCGTCCAAGTTCCACATCCATGTATTCAACCAACTGTGATTGAAAATACTTGAGGCGGGGGAAGGGGTTGCATTTGTACCAAACATGCACAGATTTTTTTCATGTTCTTGTACCCTAAACAATACAGTAGAATTACCATTTATATTATATGAGGAGTTATAAATAATCTGGAGATGATTTACAGTATAGGAGAGAGTGTGTGTAGGTTATATGCAAATACTTTGCTATTTTATTTAAGGTACTTGGTCATGTGCAGCTTTCTGTATCCTCAGGGAATCCTGGAAAGAATTCCTGATGAATGGTGAGTATATCTAGATTCATGTATAGATATCTACTTTTCTTAATTTCAAATGGACAGTCAGTTGTCCCAGAGCAACTTAGTGTTTCCCTCACTGATGTCTAATAATCTTCTGCCATATATTAAGATTCAGATAGATACAGATGTCTTTTCAACCTGTGTATTATTTATATTTTGTCTCTTCCCATGCCACTGACAATGATTTTGATTACTGTAGCATTTTCATAATACTTTAATCTAGCAGAACAAGTACTTCTGCCTTTTTCTTCATTTCAAAATTGTCTTGGCTACTCTGGGGCCTTTGATCTTCCTTAAAAATTTGAGATTTTGATTCAAGTAACATCGAGTTAATAGATTAATTGGGGAACATTGCAATTTTATGATTCTTAGTCTTATCTTTGAACAAGGCCCATAGAGACCTTAACAAAATCTTTTATTAGTCTTATTTCTAGGCATTTTGTTTTTGTTGCTACTGTAAATTAAATCTGTTTTGTTTTATAGTAGGATTTGGAGAATTATTCAGTTTTTAGATTGGTGTTGAAAGCACCCCTATTGAAATCTCTTTATTTTAGTAGTTTCTCAGATTCTTTGGAATTTTTTATGTAGATAATCAGCATGTACAAATAAGGTTAGTTAATCACTTTCATTCAGTTTATTTATTTATTTATTTATTTATTTTTAGCTGTGGATGGGCACAATATCTTTATTTATATTTTCATGTGGTGCTGAGAATCGAACTTTTACTGTGCCTCATACATGCTAGGCAAGTGCTCTACCACTGAGCCACAACCCAGCCCTTCATTCAGTTCTTATATATTCATTTTCTGGCTCTTGCATAGGATCTGCAGTACAATTAGGAACAGAAGAAGATGAAATGATTTTGCTTGTCCTGTGTCTGACTTTAATGTAAAGAATTTTAGTCTCACTTTTAAGAACAGTGTTTGCTTTAGGCTTTGATAGATAACCACTTTTCTATTTAAACCAGTTTCCTACTGGTCTGATTTGTCACCATGTGGTCTCATGAATGTTAAATTTTATTGAAGGTTTTTTAAAAAAAATTACTGTGATGATTACATTTTTCTTTAATATGGTTTTTTGTATTAGTAGATATTCTGATTTTTGTCAATGTTATTATTTTGGGATAAAGTTGGCTTGTATTTGCCAATGTCAAAATTTAGGATTATTGAAACTGTTTTATAAATGAGTTTTATCATTCTTTTTTTTCTGGACTTTGTTACTAATCTTTGTTACAAAATTAGGTAAGCCACTTCCTTTTTGGGATTGAATCCAGGGGTGCTTAACCACTAAGCCACATCCCCAGCCCGTTTTTATATTTTAGAGACAGGGTCTTGCTGAGTTGCTTAGGGCCTCGCTAAGTTGCTGAGTCTGGCTTTGAATTTGCGATCCTCCTGCCTTAACCTCCCAAGCTGCTGGGATTATGGGTATATGCCACTGCACCTAGCTAAACCACTGCTTTTTAAAGATTCTTTGATAAAAGTTTGTGATCATCTGTTTCCTGAAGAGTTGGTAAAACTCTTGTGAAATTGCCTGTGCCTGAGCTTTTGGGGTGGAGGATGGGAACACAGGCATTTGATTATTGGTTCAGTTTGTTTAACAATATTGGTCTGTACACATTTTAATATTTCTTTTGAGTCTGTTAGTAATTAATATAGAAAACCAGCCATTTATCCATGTTTTCAAATATCTTGACATAGAATTAATTTTCTCTTGTTAAAAAATCCTTTATTTAAGGTTATACTTTTTCTGTTTTTTCCTCCCTCTTACTTTCTCTTCTTCCCTTGCCCCTTTATCCTAGTCCAGTTTCTATAATTTGTTGTATTATAAATTTAATTTACTCTGGTCTTTTGTCTTTTAGAAAATGCACTCAATAATAGGGGGAGGAAAGAATGGGGAGATGTTAGTCAAAGCTTCAATTGGGAAGAATAAGTTGTTGAGATCTATTACATATATGATGATTATACTTAATAATAATGTATATTTGAAAATTGGTAAAAGTAAATTTAAAATGTCTCACCACAAAGAATGATAATAAGGTGATGGCTATGCTAATCAGCTTGATTTAATCACTCTACTTTTTACATGTGTCAAAGCATTATATTGTACCCAATAAAGATATAAGATTATTATTTGTCAATGAAAAAGAATATGGACTGTAATTTTATACCGACGCATAAATTTAATTGAATGTTACAGATATTTTTTGTTGTTGTTGTTAATACTGAGAATTGAATCTAGGGGGCTCTACCACTGAGCTACATTCCCAGCCCTTTTTATTTTTCATCTTGAAACAGCATCTTGTGATGCTAGCCTCAAACTTGTGATCCTCTTGCCTCAGCCTCCCAAGTTGCTGGGATTCCATTGCACCTGGCTAGATGTTGTAGATCTGAATGTATAGTGCTTTCATCATTGTCAAAGTCTCAATATTATGTGATTTTCATTGTTACTTGCTCTTCAATGTGATTTAGGATTACATCTTATTTTATCAAAGAAATAGTTTTTAATAACACTTTTGGAGCTGAGGAGGTAGCTCAGGACCCTTAGTAGACCCTTACAAGAAAAACAAACACCCTCCCCCTGCATTTATATTGTCAATTTTTAATTTAGCTGCCTACATTATGGTACATAATTTACTGACACTTCCTATCTGACCTGGCACATGTTCAGCTTTTGAAAATATTCAGTATACAATTGAAAAGATTTGACATTCTGTACTTATTTATTTTATATGTTTATTTTTGGTACCAGGAATTGAACTCAGGAGCACTCGACCACTGAGCCACATCCCCAGCCCTGTTTTGTATTTTATTTAGAGACAGGGTCTCACTTAGTTGCTTAGTGCCTCACCGTTGCTGAGGCTGGCTTTGACCTCATTATCCTCCTGTCTCAGCCTCTGTAGCCACTGTGATTACATGAGTGGGCCACTGCGCCTGGCTGACATTTTATATTTATTAAATGCAGGATTCTACATAAATATCAGATCAATTAATTTAATTATTAATTTATTAATTTCATTGAGCAGGTATTTTGCCTGAGTCCCCAGCTTTTGGTAGTATTTTTTTTTAAAGAGAGAGAGAGAGAGACAGAGAGAGAGAGAGACAGAGAGAGAGAATTTTTTAATATTTATTTTTCAGTTTTTGGTGGACACAACATCTTTATTTTATTTAATGTGGTGCTGAGGATCAAACCCAGTGCCCCGTGCATGCCAGGCGAGCGCGTTACCACTTGAGCCACATCCCCAGCCCTTGGTAGTATTTTTGATTATAGATTTGTCACTCTCTTTTTATATTTTGTTTTTTGTAGTATATATATTTTGAAGTGTTTCTAAGAATAAATGTTCATGATTATTCTATCCTCACAAATTTTTATATTGTGTTATTAGGTATTCATCTTTAGTGAGTACTTTTTTTCTAAGATTCTATTTTGTCTGGAGTTAATATTTCTCCATGAGTTTTTCTTTTGCTTAACACTTGCTTTTCCAGTTCTTTCTGTGCATTATCTTTAGTGACAAATAGGTGTGTTCTTCTGTTTTTCTTTTTGCCAATTATAATAATCTATACCTATTCATAGGTGGCATGTGTTGCAAATATGGATGTAATTGGACTTATTTCTTCTTCAGTATATTTTTTACTTGACATTTTCTTTATCTTATTTGTCCACATTCCTGACTTGTGATTTTACCTAACTTTTTTGTTTTCTTCTACCTTGAAGTCCTCTTCTGGTTTAGGATACATCAGTAGTAAGTCTATTATTTTACACACTACTCTTAATTCTCTTTTATTATGTAGTTATGATTAAAGTAGCAGAAAATCTAATTTGAGAGGTATATTTGTTGTCCCCCACCCCCTTTTATAACAAAATCTGGCATTAGACCTGTCATCAGGGAGCCGGAGTGCTTCTGTCTTTTGTATTGTCGCCCCTTAACTCATGATGGGTTTTTTTTTTTCCCCTCCTGCTTCATGGCTGTAGTGTGACTGTTACACTTCCAGATATCACATGCATGTCCTAAGCTGAAAGAAATTGGGAAAAGGCAAATGGGAAAAGAAAGGTATGCCCATTGGGAAGTCCCCTTTTGTGGGAAAAACAAAGACTTTACTGGGAGTGCTACCTAAGAGACTTCCATCCTGTTGGCCAGAACTGTGCCATGTGGCCTTCTGTAACTGGAAGCGGCTAGGGAGAAACCCAGAATGAGGTTTGGGGTCAGACCATCTAGTGTCTCTGATGCACATTTTGTTTCAAAATTTTCCAACAAACTCATAAGTTATTCAGTATTTCTCTCCTTTTTGTATATGACCCAGACTTAGCTCATTTTATTTAAACATTAAACAACTTGCCAAGTGTTTTCTTAACGCAAAGTGAAAAGGTTATTGATTCATACCAGATCCCTGATGTTTTCCCTTCCCTTTACTTATTCTCTGGCTCAAAAGTTTTAAACCTGATTTATCTGTCATTGTGATAGTTTGTAGATACTTTCTAAAAATTGAGCATTGTCACAGGGGTGCTTCAAAATTAGAATTTATTGTGTCATGTTTATTGGCACTTGTGGCATGTTTTTTTTTTTTTTGATGACAGAATTTAAAAATGTAATTGTCCTTTATACCCTGTTGTAATCAAGTCTGTTGTTCTTTATTCTCAAAATTCCGATTTTTACAATTTCCATATTAAAATTCATTTTGAAAATCATCCAATTTTTAAAAATTTCCTGTTTTAGACAAATTTGTCATTATATTCTACTCTGTCTATATTATGGCAATGACAATATTTTTGGCCTCTTTTTTTCTAAAGAGGAAGAAGAGTGCCATTGGACAGTATGTTCTCACTGAAGATGATTATGGCTAAAAATGAAATATGTATTTTAGATAGTAAGCCATCTTCACTCTATAATTTGTATCTCTATAATAATCATTATTATCTCTCTTTCTCTCGTTTTTTTCTTCTTCAGTATTTGACCTTTCTTGCACATGTTAGGCAACTGCTCTATCACTGAGCTACACCCCCAGCCCTTTCTAAATTTTATTTTGAGACACAGTTTTGCCAAGTTGCTGAGGCTGGCTTCAAGCTGGTGATCCTCCTGCTTTAGTCTCAGTAGTTATTATTATCTTAACTATATGTGTGAATATGTTTTTATTTTATATTTACTGATCTTAACTAGTTAATTTCTTTAATGGAAAAATGTGGGTCTAATATAGATTTTCTCCTTTGATTCTTTATATCATCTGTGGTTTGGACCTTTAAGATTCACTTTCTTTTTTTTTTTTCTCCATTTCTAGCATATTTATACAAAAATAAGCACTGTTATATTGTTTTGAAGGTAACCTTTTCCAGTCTGGTTATTGTAAACTTTAAAACTATTTTCTTGTCATAAAAATAAAAATCATTGAGTTTTACAAACTAAAAAAATAGGGAAAAAAGGTTCTAAAAATAAAAATCATCAAAGATATTTAGAGATGTCTCTATTAACATTCTAAAAAGTGAGTGATGTGACACATACACATACATTTAAAATGAAATAATACTAAATGCAATACTCAGCCCCAGACCTTCCTAACCCACCTGAGTTCTAATACTTCTTTTTTTAAAAAAAAAATTTTTATTAGTTGCTCAAAACATTACAATGATCTTGACATATCATACATTTGATTCAAATGGGGTATGAATTCTTATTTTTCTACGTGTACAGATTGCAGTATCACATTGGTTTCTACAGCCACATTTATACATACAGCCATACTAGTGTCTATTGTATTCTGCTGCCCTTCCTATTCCCCCCTCCCCTCCCCTCCCCTCCCCTCCCCTCCCCTCCCATCACCTCTCTCTACCCAATCTACTGTGACACATTTCTCTCTCTTTTTTTTCTTCCCCCTCACACCATCTTATATGTAATTTTGCATAACAATGAGGGTCTCCTTCCATCTTCAGAGGGATTCCCCTCTCTCACATTCCCATGCACCTCTTGTCCCTATTTAATGGTAATCTTCTTCTCATGCTCTTCCTCTTTGCTCTGTTAAGATTCACTTTCTTAAATTAGAGATACTTATCTGTCTTGAACTTTGACTCTGAGTACAAAAAGTACCTTTGATGTGATTTCAAGTACTGATGCACACGCACAGCATGTTCTCACAATATATAAAATTGCTGACATTCATACGTGATGGAAGCAGAAGTGTTTCATTTTGTACCATAATACACCTTGCTTTATTCAGTTCTAGGTTATTCTTTATATCACTTAAAATGTATTGGTTGTAAATTAGTGAGCTCATCTCAGGACCCACTAACAAGTTGCTGTTGGAGTAATAGTGTCACTCTTGTATATAATTTCTATGAAGGCTAATGAACTCCTGCTTTTCGCTTGTATTACTAGCACAAGAAATATTCAAGTATAGTAATAGTAATGTCTACAGGTAAGAGAAATTTTCTCATGTCCCTGAAAACACTGAAAGATTTATTCATGAGAAGGAATTCATTATTTGTTTACATACAAAGGATAGCATAGAATCCATTCAGTCTGATATAAAATATATATTTTTAAAAATATTTGTTCTAGTTGTAGGTGGACACAATAACTTTTATTTTATTTTTATGTGGTTCTGATGATCGAACCCAGTGCCTCACACATGGTAGGCAAGCACTCTACTGCTAAACCACAACCCCAGCCCCATAAAAGATATTTTAAAAGCTTATCTTCTTTTTCAGTGTTTGTAAATTTTTAAAAATTTTATGTAACATTTATATATATTTAGGGAGTATAATATGATAATTTGGTGCATGTATATGTTTCATAATGATAAAATCAGTATAATTAGCATCTCTGTCTTCTGGAACATTTATCATTTCTATCTGCTGGTAACCTTCAGGCTTGCCACAGTCCAGCTGGCTGGGCAAAATAACCGGGGGGCGGTGACGAACAACTTGTGTAGATTGATACAGCAGGAGTGGGAGCCGTTTATTGTAGGACAGGAGTGGTATATATACATTCCACACAGCTTATCTTAATTAACATAAAATAGATACAGCAGTCAACCAATAAGGAATCTCCACACTTAATGGCTCGCTGGCATTACTTCACAAATTACTCCCTCTGGCAAAATGCCAGGCGCCATCCAGACTTGTTTACAGACTCTAACACAGGCTCTGTAGTTATTTTGAAATGTATCATAAATTGTTACAAACTAGTTACTGTACTATTGAACAATAGAACTAACCTCCTATCTGTATTTTGGTACTCTGTGTTCCTTCCTTCCTTCCCCTTTTAATCTATGAACACTATTTTACTTTTCTCTAACATCGACATTTTTTTAGCTTCCACAACTGAGTGAAAACATGTAGTATTTTTTCTGTGTCTGGCTTATTTCACTTAACATGATGTTCTTCAGTTCCATCCACATTGCCACAAATGACAAGATTTCATTCTTTGTTAATGGCTGTAAATCTTTCCATTGTGTATATATTTACATTTTCTTTGTCAACTCATCCATCAGTGGATACCTTTGTTGATTCTGTGTCTTAGCTGTTGTGATAGTGCTGCAGTAAACATGGGAGTGCAACTATTTCTTTCTTTCTTTCTTTCTTTCTTTCGATCTTGACATATCATATATTTGATTCAAATGGGGTATGAATTCTCATTTTTCCACATGTACAGATTACAGGATCACATTGGTTATACAGCCACGTTTATACATATTGCCATACTAGTGTCTGTTGTATTCTGCTGCCCTTCCTATCACCCCCTTCCCCACCCCACCCCATCACCTCTCTCTACCCAATCTACTGTGACACATTTCTCTCTCTTTTTTTTCTTCCCCCTCACACCATCTTATATGTAATTTTGTATAACAATGAGGGTCTCCTTCCATCTTCCGTGCAATTCCCCTTCTCCCTCCCATTCCCTCCCACCTCTAGTCCCTGTTTAGTGGTAATCTTCTTCTCATGCTCTTCCTCTCTACTCTGTTTTGAGTCACCCCCTTATATCAAAGAAGACATTCGGCATTTGTTTTTTAGGGATTGGCTAACTTCACTTAGCATAATCTGCTCTAATGCCATCCATTTCCCTGAAAATGCCATGATTTTGTTATTTTTTAGTGCTGAGTAATATTCCATTGTATATAAATGCCACATTTTTTTATCCATTCATGTATTGAAGGGCATCTAGGTTGGTTCCACATTCTAGCTATTGTGAATTGTGCTGCTATGAACATTGATGTATCTGTGTCCCTGTAGTATACTCTTTTTAGGTCTTTTGGGTATAGTCCAAGAAGGGGAATAGCTGGGTCAAATGGTGGTTCCATTCCCAACTTTCCAAGGAATCTCCATACTGCTTTCCAAATCGGCTGCACCAATTTGTAGTCCCACCAGCAATGTACAAGTGTACCTTTTCCCCACATCCTCATCAGCACTTGTTATTGTTTGACTTCATAATGGCTGCCATTCTTACTGGAGTGAGATGGTATCTTAGAGTGGTTTTAATTTGCATTTCTCTGATTGCTAGAGATGGTGAGCATTTTTTCATGTATTTGTTGACTGATTGTATATCCTCCTCTGAGAAGTGTCTGTTCAGATCCTTGGCCCATTTGTTGATTGGGTTATTTGTTTTCTTGTTGTTTAATTTTTTGAGTTCTTTGTATACTCTAGAGATTAGAGCCCTATCTGAAGTTTGAGGGGTAAAAATTTGTTCCCAGGATGTAGGCTCCCTATTTACCTCACTTATTCTTTCTCTTGCTGAGAAAAAACTTTTTAGTTTGAATACATCCCATTTGTTGATTCTTGATTTTAATTCTTGTGCTATAGGTGTCCTATTAAGGAATTTGGAGCCCAACCCCACAATATGGAGATTAGGGCCAACTTTTTCTTCTATTAGACGTAGAGTCTCTGGTTTGATTCTTAGCTCCTTGATCCATTTTGAGTTAACTTTTGTGCATGGTGAGAGAAATAGATTCAATTTCATTTTGTTGCATATGGATTTCCAGTTCTCCCAGCACCATTTGTTGAAGATGCTATCCTTTCTCCATTGCATGCTTTTAGCACCTTTGTCTAATATAAGGTAGTTGTAATTTTGTGGATTGGTCTCTGTGTCCTCTATTCTGTACTATTGGTCTACCTGCCTGTTTTGGTACCAGTACCATGCTATTTTTGTAACTATTGCTCTGTAATATAGTTTAAAATCTGGTATCACTATACTACCTGTTTCACTCTTCCTGCTTAGAATTGCTTTAGCTATTCTGGGTCTTTTATTTTTCCAGATGAATTTCATGATTCCTTTTTCTATTTCTGCGAGGAATGCCATTGGGATTTTGATTGGCATTGCATTAAACCTATAGAGTGCTTTTGGTAATATAGCCATTTTAATGATATTAATTCTGCCTATCCATGAACAGGGTATATCTTTCCATCTTCTAAAGTCTTCTTCTATTTCTCTCTTTAGCGTTCTGTAATTTTCGTTGTATAGGTCTTTCACCTCTTTTTTTTAGGTTGATTCCCAAGTTTTTTTTTTTTTTGAGGATATTGTGAATGGGGTGGTTCATTTCCATTTCAGAGGATTTGTCACTGATACACAGGAATGCCTTTGATTTATGCGTGTTGATTTTATATCCTGCCACATTGCTGAATTCATTTACTAGCTCTAGAAGTTTCTTGGTAGAACCTTTTGGGTCTTCTAGGTATAGGATCATGTCATCCGCAAATAGTGCTAATTTAAGTTCTTCTTTTCCTATCTTTATGCCTTTAATTTCGTTTATCTGTCTAATTGCTCTGGCCAGTGTTTCGAGAACTATGTTGAATAGAAGTGGTGAGAGAGGGCATCCCTGTCTTGTTCCAGATTTTAGCTATGCTAATGAAGAGAAGAAGAGAGAGAACTCAAATTACTAGCATACAGGGTGAAAAAAGCAATATCACAACAGACACTACAGAAATACAGAAGATAATTAGAAATTATTTTGAAACCTTATACCCCAATGAAATAGAAGATAGTGAAGGTATCGATAAATTTCTTAAGTCATATGATCTGCCCAAATTGAGTCAGGAGGATATACACAACTTAAACAGACCAATATCAACTGAGGAAATAGAAGAAGCTATCAAAAGACTACCAACCAAGAAAAGCCCAGGACCGAATGCGTATACAGCAGAGTTTTACAAAACGTTTAAAGAAGAACTAATACCAATACTTTTCAAGCTATTTCAGGAAATGGAAAAAGAAGGAGTACTTCCAAATTCATTCTAGGAGGCCAACATCACCCTGATTCCTAAACCAGACAAAGACACTTCATAGAAAGAAAACTACAGACCAATATCTCTAATGAACATAGATGCAAGAATCCTCAATAAAATTCTGGCAAATCAGATACAAAAACATATCAAAAAGATTGTTCCCCATGATCAAGTAGGATTCATCCCTGGGATGCAAGGTTGGTTCAACATATGGAAATCAATAAATGTAATTCATAACATCAATAGACTTAAAGATAAGAACCATATGATCATCTCAATAGACGCAGAAAAAGCATTCGACAAAATACCGCATTCCTTTATGTTCAAAACACTAGAAAAACTAGGGATAACAGGAACATACCTCAATATTGTAAAAGCTATCTATGCTAAGCCTCAGGCTAGCATCATTCTAAACGATTTCTTTGAATAAAAATCAAAATAGTAAAATCAAATAGTAAAAGACAGTTAAGTACTGAATTTCCATCAAAAACTATAACCTGGGTTTAACGGATCCAATAGAGTAAATGTGTATAGTTAAGTATGACAATTTATCAAAGGAACAAATAAGCTTAGTAAGGTGAATTCAGGAAATCATTCATGTCAAAGAGAAGCTGTGGTTAAAACATTATTATCGTACAATTTGTGGATAGTTTATTTAAGAATCATTTTTTGGGGGGGGGTCTGGAAGACCAGAGACTATATAAAAACCCTGCCTTTTTAAATTAGACATTGTGGTCTGAGCTTAGGATCAAAAGAGAAGACTTTTTATTTGTGATGTAATATATCAGATTTTTTTTTCATATGTGGAAAAAGATGGACATTTCAAAGCACCTACCATTACATCCTTGTCTCCTACCCATGCCTGAGGTACTCAAGATTTTGTTTCGGAGCCAGTTTTGGTTCATGAATAATATTCTTGATGAAGATACTTCTAAACTTAGGCATTAAATGCAGAATATGTAACATAAGCAAAGTTCAAAGTGATATCTACATGGGGTAAGCAGAGTACTGCAGAATCAGTCTTTTCACGTATTCATTTAATCACATGGACTTCTTCTTTTCACTGACCTGATGTTTAATGAAATTTACTGATAGATTTGTTACAGAGTTATACCTAAAAATAAGTCATGAAAGTTCCCATATGAAGTACAAGTTTAACCATACATACTTGCATTGATGGGCTTAAAAATGTAAAATGTTACTCTATAGTAGAAACACTAGTGGTAGTGATGATGACAATAATGATAATGGTGGCCAGCATTCATAAATGTGCCCTTTCATATATTTAGTTTCCCTTTCATTCATACCAACACTAATGAGTATTTTACTGGAATATTTCAGGGAGTGCCACAGCCATAGTAGCTGTGAACTTTATCCTTCTTTAAAACAGAAAGCTGAGTGTGGTGGTTAATTTTATGTGTCAACATGGTTTATGGTCATCTGGACCTAGTCCCAGTCTAGATGTCACTATGCAGGCAGTTTTTAGATGAAATTAACATTTAAAGTCATAGTCTTTGCATAAAGTAGATTATCTTCTAAAACGTTGGTGGGCTTCATCCAATCAGTTGAAGAGAAAAGACTGAAGTCCCCGAGGAAGGAGGAATTTTGCCTCTGAACTGCCTTTCATAGTAAAGCTTGCCACATCAACTCTTCCTAAGTCTCCAGCCAGCAGACGTGTTGGCCTCTATAGGTTCATGAGTCAGTTCCTTAAAATGAATCCCTCCCTCTCGGCATTCGTGTGTATGCTCACCCCCCTATACACGCATCTTACTGGTTCTCCTTCTCTGAAGAGTCTTAATACACTGAGATAGTTACCATGCATTTCCAGGATGGCTTAACTCCACAACTTGTACTCTTAATCAGTGCACAAAGATTGCCATTATGCTCCAAAGAGAAAATATGCTTCTATTTAAATTTATTTTTATTTGTTAAAATTATTTTATTTGTCTTCCTTCTGCAAACTGTCCCTTCAAAAAAGTTGCTAGTGAGTAGTAAAATAACTAAAGCTTTTTTTTTTTTTTAAAAAAAGGAGCTGTTCCCATCCATCAAGTGATTATACCTTTGTTGAAGAGTTACTTAACCACAGTTGCCAAGGCACTGATAGACCCTTCTGGGGCCCCTCTGGGGCCTCGAGATGGCACATTCGTCCACCACAGCAGTATCCTTCCTCCAGAAGCAGAATTGCTCTTTATAAACATGTTGGTCTTCATAGAAGCCTCGTTGTTTTACCTCCTCTTTACTGTTGCCACCCTGCTTGGTTCTTGAGCCTGGCAAGCAGGGCTGCCAAAGACTTCTTGTAGGACCACAGAGAGGTGGCAGTTATGCCACATGGCAGGTTTTACTCGCTTCTACTTACCCAAATAGGATTTAAAAGTTCTGGTGGTAAAAATAAAAGAATTATTACCATCAAGAAAAATGTGTGCCCTCATGTATTCACTTCTCATTTTCACTTAAAACACAGACAACTTATTTTAAAAATTTAATTATATTTCATTATAAGACCTTTTATAAAATGTACTTCTGCTTTTCTAAGCAATTTCTGAATGTCTATACAACTATAATAGGTATGGTGCTTACAGGACTTTGAGAAATAGAATAGACTGTTTCTCCTTAACAAAACCTAATGATTTTTTATTTGCATGAAGTTTCAATAAGCAAAGAATAGGCAGAGTTTTTATGGCACTTTAGTCGTTTTTCTGTAGAATAGGTACTCAGAAGGGCGTTACTAACTACACCACATTGGCAATGATGCATAATCCTCACTGTTTATTAAAGGTGTGACAGTTACCCCCTCCCCCCCAGGAGAGATGGTTCTTCATTTTAATCATTGCTCTGTGGACTGGTTGTGTAGAAAGTTGGCAGGGCAGGGGGGCATCACGGATAGCACATACCTTTCTACACTTGGGGAGATGCACTGTAGGAGTCTCCTGAATGGTCTGTGTGCATTTGAGCCCCGTCAGCCTGTTGCCCACAGCAGCAGAGTGAGTCTTCTAAACACTAGTCAGATCATGTCACTCTGCTCAGATGCTGGGCTGTTGATCCAGGGAGTCTTACCCAGAGGCCATGCTCTCAAGACCCTCTAATCTATTGTCTGAACTTAAGCTCACATGCTCAGCAACCATTGCCTGCAACCTCACAGCTTCTTGCCATTGTTCTTTAAAGGTTCTAGCTCCCACTTCACAGCCTTTGCTTTTGCTCCTCCTGCTGCCCAGATTGTCTTTCCCTAGATGCTTGTAGTACGCACTTCCTCTCCCCTTGTAATCTTCTCTTTGAGACCTTTCAGGACCATCCCTTTTAATCTGTTGATTGCCCCCATCTACACTATTTCTTTTTTTTAGAATTTGTTCTAACTAGTTATATATGACAGTAGAATGTATTTTGACACATCATATATAAATTAAGTATAACTTCTCATTCTTCTGGTTGTACATGATATAGAATTACACCAGTTGTGTAATCGTATATGCACATAGAGTAATAATATCCAATTCATTCTACCGTCATTCCTACCCCCTACCATCCTTTTACTTCCTTCCCTCTAATCCAAAGTACCTCTATTTTTCCCTAGTCTCCCTTATTGTGAATTAGCATGTGCATATCAGAGAATACATTCTGCCTTTGGTTTTAGGGGATTGGCCTGTTTCACTTAGTATGATATTCTCCTAACTCCATCCATTTACTAACATATGCCATAATTTCATAAAATTCTTCTTTAAGGCTGAGTAATATTCCATTGTATATATTTATATATATTGCATTTTCTTTATCCATTCGTCTGTTCAAAAGCACCTAAGGTGGTTCCATATTCCACAATTGTGAGTTGAGCTTCTATAAACATTGATGTGGCTATGTCACTGTAGTTTGCTGATTTTAAGTCCTTTGGGTGTAAACTGAAGAGTGGGATAAGCTGGGTCAAATGGTGGTTCCATTCCAGGTTTTCTGAGGAATCTCCATACTGCTTTCCACAATGGTTGCATCAGTTTGCAGTCCCACCAGCAATATATGAGTGTATCTTTTCCCCACATCCTCGCCAACATTTATTGTTGCTTGGATTCTTGATTGCCATTCTAACTGGAGTGAAATGGAATCTCAGGGTAGAGTTGATTTGCATTTCTCTAATTGCTAGAGATATTGAACATTTTTCATATATTTGCTGATTGTTTGTATTTCTTCGGTGGAGTGTCTGTTCAGTTCTTTAACCCATTTATTGATTGAGTGTTTTTTTTTGTTTGTTTGTTTGTTTTGTTTTGTTTTTGGTGTTAAGGTTTTTGAGTTGTTTGTATATCCTGGAGATCAGTTCTCTATCTGAAGTGCATGTGGTAAAGATTTTCTCCCATTCTGTAGGCTCTCTCTTCACATTCCTGTTTCCTTTGCTGAGAAGAAGCTTTTTAGTTAGAATCCATTCCATTTATTGATTTTTAATTTTCTTCTTGTGCTTTAGGAGTCTTGTTAAGGAAATCAGGTCCTAAGCTGACATGATGAAGATTTAGGCCTACTTTTTCTTCTATTAGGAGCAGGGTCTCAGGTCTAATTTCTAGGTCCTTGATCCTCTTTGAGTTGATTTTTGTGCAGGGTGAGAGAGACGGATTTAATTTTATTTTGCTGCATATGGATTTCCAGTTTTTCTAACACCATTTGTTGAAGAATATCTTTTCTCGAATGTATGTTTTTGGTGCCTTTGTCGAGTATGAGACAACTGTATTTATGTGAGTTTCTCTCTGTGTCTTTTATTCTGTTCCATTGGTTTGTTGTGTCTTGTTTTGATGCCAATACCAAAACAAGCTGTTTAGCATGGGTTTAGCATGCTGTTTTTGTTAGTGTGGCTCTGTAGTATAGGTAAAGTTCTCATATTGTGGTGCCTCCTGCTTTACTTTTCTTGTAAAGGATTGCTTTGACTATTCTGGCTCTCTTATTTTTCCAAATGAATTTCATGATTACTTTTTCTAGATCTATGAAGAATGTCATTGGGATTTTAATAGGAATTGCATTAAAACTGTATAATGCTTTTAGTAGTATGGCCATTTTGACTATTTTAATTCTGCCTATCCAAGAGCATGGGTGATCTTTCCATCTTGTAGGGTCTTGTTTAATTTCTTTCTTTAGTGTTCTGAGTTTTCATTGTAGAGGTCTTTCACCCCTTTTGTTAGATTGATTCCCAAGTATTTTTTAAGGCTATTATGAATAGGGTAGCTTTCCTAATTTCTTTTTCAGTGGATTCATCACTGATGTATAGGAACACATATGATTTATGGATGTTGATTTTGTATCCTGCTACTTTGCTGAGTTCATTTATTAGTGCTAGAAGTTTTCTGGTGGAATTTTTTTTTTGATTCTGTAAGTATAGAATCATGTCATTGACAAATAGTGATAATTTGAGTTCTTCTTTTCCCATTCGTATGCCTTTAATTTCTTTCTTCTGTCTTATTGCCCTGACTTGAGTTTCAAGGACGATGTTGGATAGAAGTGTTAAAAGAGGACATCCTTGTCTTGTTCCAGTTTTTAGAGGGAATGCTTTCAATTTTTCTCCATTTAAAATTATGTTGGCCTTGGGTTTAGCATATAGAGCTTTTACAATGTTGGAGAATATTCTTACTCTTCCTAGTTTTTCTAGTATTTTGAACATGAAGGGATACTATATTTTGTCAAATGCTTTTTCTGCATCTGTTGAGATGATCATACGATTCTTGTCTTTAAATCTATTAATGTGATGAATTACGTTTATTGATTTCTGTATGTTGAACCAACCTTGCATCATTGGGATGAACCTCATTTGATTGTGGTACGCTATCTTTCTAATGTATTTTTGTATGCAATTTGCCAGAGTTTTATTGAGAATTGTTGTATCTATGTTCATCAAGGATATTGGTCTGAAGTTTTCTTTCCTTTATATATCTTTGTCTGGTTTTGGTATCAGAGTGATACTAGACTCATAATAGAATGAGTTTGAAAGGGTTCCCTCCTTTTCTAGTTCGTGGAATAATTTGAGGAGTATTGGAGTTAATTTTTCTTTATAGGTCTGGTAGAAATCTGCTGAGAACCTGTTTGATTCTGGGCTTTTCTTGGTTGGAAGGCTGTTTTTTTTTTTTTTTTCCTTTAGTTGTAGTTGGACACAATACTTTTATTTTATTTTACTTTATTTATTTTTATGTGGTGCTGAGGATCGAACCTAGCACCTCGCACATATTAGGCAAGGTTGGTAGGCTTTTGATGGCATCTTAAATTTCATTGCTTGAAACTGATACGTTTAAATTGTGTATGTCCTCCTGATTCAGTTTGGGTAGGTCATATGTCTCTAGAAATTTGTTGATGTCTTTAAGATTTTCTATTTTATTATAGTATAGATTTTAAAAATAGGTTCTGATTATCTTCTATATTTCAGTGGTGTCCATCATAATAGTTGCTTTTTCATCATGAATTTTAGTAATTTGGGTTTTCTCTCTCTTTCTTTTCATTAATGTGGCTAAGGGTTTATCAATTTTATTTATTTTTTCAAAGAAGCAACCTTTTGTTTTCTCATTTTTTTTGAATTATTTTTGCTTCTATTTCATCATTTCCTGTCTTCTGCTGCTTTTGGTGTTAATTTGTTCTTCTTTTTCTAGGGCTTTAGATGTAATTTATTCATTGACTTTCTATTCTTTTAATGAGTGAGCTCAGTGCAATGAACTTTCCTCTTCACACTGCCTTCATGGTATCCCAGGAATTTTGATATGTTGTATTGGTGTTCTCATTTACCTGTTTTTTTTTTTTTTTTAATCTCATTCCTGATTTCTTCTGCTGTTCATTCATCATTCAATGGCATATTATTTAGTCTCCAGGTGTGAAAGTATCTTCTATTTTTTATTTTTCTTTGATTTCTGATTTCATTCCATTATGATCTGATAGAATGCAGGGTATTATCTCAACTTTTTTGTATTTGTAAGCTTTGCTTTGTGGCATAAGATATGGTCTATTTTAGAGAAGGATCCGCTTGCTGCTGAGAAGAATGTGTATTCACTTATTGATGGATGAAATATTCTATGTATGTCTGTCAAGTCTAAATTATTGATTATATTGTTTAGTTTGATAGTTTCTTTGTTTAGTTTTTTGTTTGGAAGATCTATCCAGTAGTGAGAGAGGTGTATTATTATTATTAATAACATTAATATTAATAATTAATATTAATTATTGTTAATATTATTGTGCTGTGATCTATGTGATTCTTGAAATTGAGAAGGGTTTGTTAGATGTATGTAAATGCTTTATTGTTTGGGGCATAAATATTTACGATTGTTACGTTTTGCTGATGTATAATTCCTGTAAATAGTATGAAATGTCCTTCTTTGTTCCTTCTGATTAACTTTGGCTTGAAGTCCACTTTGTCTGAGAATGGAAACCCATGCTTGTTTACACGATCCATATGAGTGGTATATTTTTTCCCATCCTTTCACTTTCAGTTTGTGGATGCCTATGAAGAGATACTCTCCATTTGCTGGTTTTCACTTTTATTTTTTTTTCCCATTTCATTCTCATGTAATATTTTGTTGAGAATGTTCGGTAGTGTAGGCTTTCTAGTTGTGAATTCTTTTAACTTTTGTTTATCCTGGAAGGTTCTTATTTCATCTTCAAATCTGAAGCTTTATTTTGTTGGATATAAAATTCTTGGTTGACATTTTTTTTTTATTTCAGAGCTTGGTATATGTTATCCTAGAACCTCCTGGCTTTGAGGGTATGGGTTGAGAAATTTGTTGAGATTCCAGTTGGTTTCCCCCATACATAATCTGATATTTTTCTCTCATTGCCTTTAAAATTCTTTCCTTACTCTGTATATTAGGCATTTTCATTATAATGTGCCTTGGTGTAGGTCTGTTGTAATTTTGTACATTTGGGGTCCTGTAAGCCTGCTGTATTTAATTTTCCATTTCATTCTTTAGGTCTGGGGAATTTTCTGATATGTCATTGAAAAGATTGTGCATTCCTTTGGTTTGTTTTTCTGTGCCTTCCTCTATTCCAATAAATCTTAAATTTGGACTTTTTCATGTTATCCCATAGTTCTTGGAAGTTCTATTCATGTTTTTTTTTTTTTGTTTTTTTTTTTTTTTTTTTTACCATCTGCTCTGTGTGGTCAACTTTATTTTCAGGATTATACATTTTATCTTCATTGCCTGAGGTTCTGTCTTCCAAGTCATCTAGTCTGTGAGTGATACTTTTCATTGAAAAGTATCATTTTTAATTTGGTTTTTAATTTCATTTTTAATTTGGTTTATTGATTCCTTCATATCAAGGATTTCTGCTTGATTTCTTTTGGGGGGGGAAGGTACCAGGGATTCAACTCAGGGTCACTCAACCACTGAGCCACATCCTTGGCCCTCTTTTGTATCTTATTTAGAGGCAGGGTCTATTGAATTGCTAAGCACCTCACTTTTGCTGAGGCTGGCTTTAAATTTGCAATCCTCCTGTCTCAGCCTCCAGAACCACTGGGATTACAGATATTTGCCACTGTGCCCAGCCTCTGCTTGATTTCTTTTCAGAATCTCTCTCTTTATTGAGGTGATCTTTAACCCCCTGAAATTTATCTCTGATTTTACTCCTTTCATCATCCTTTATATTGGGGATCAGGTTAACTATGTACATTCTAAATTTCTTCTAAACCTGGCTAGTGACAGGTTGGAAAACTGGGAATGGATTCTATTACTGGAGCATCTTAGTTTGTTTGGGGTGCTTTATTCCCTTGTTTTATCATGTTGTTTGTGTGTCTTCTCATCTAGCAGTCTGTATCTGAGGAGTACAGTTTCTTCCATGTAGACTTATAGTGTCCTTTAAGTCTAAAGGTTTCCTCTACCTCCCCTTTAAGGCAGAGACCAATATTAACAGCATCCAATGAAGCAATATACAGTCTTAAACCAAATAGCTCCTATTAAGGCATCCATAGTTTTGCCACAATAAACAGAAATGGTGTGTTCAATTATTGTCTACAACATAAACAGTAAATTTGCAAAAAGGTTTACAATTTCAAATGGTGGACAAAGAGAGAACAGAAGTGGTGTAGGATGTGATGTTTAAGAGGATAGAGGAGAGAAGATAGAAGTAAGAAATTATAGGAAGTGTAAAAGAGGAATTAATAGAGGTGATTGGCTGTTAGCAAGTGAAAAGAGAGAAAGAGAATCCAGGAAAATAGATATGTGAGAAGGAAAATATATACATATGTATAAAGTAAATTTATGTGTGTGTGTGTGTGTGTGTGTAAAGAAAAATGTAAAAATAAAAGAATGCACAACAAAAACAGACATTCCGGTACTCAGTAAATTATGCATGGAAAAAAATACTTGGTTTCAAAAATGGTAGAGATGTGAGAGAGAGGGGGGATCTAGATAGAAAATTGAACAGTTGTTTCCGTTGCAGTTCAAAGGTTTCTCAGCCAATAGGTGGGGTTGTGTGGAGTTTGATGGTAGCTTCACCCTCAGAATGATGAGGACAAAATATATAAAGACAACTGCTGATCCCCATTGGAAGACTGTACCCCAGGAATCTCATTTGGGTTTCACTCATATGGCGTAGGGACCTGCTCTTAGCCCCTTCCGTCACCTGTGTACCCCACAATTCCTGGTGTGTGATTTAGTATTTAAACTCAATTTCTTCTGCCCCTGCCCTTTAGAATTCACGGTTTTTTCACCCAGGCTGTCCTGAAGGCTGGGCGCTGAAACCTGTGTACTGGTTAGTCACAGAGAGCTATTCTGTATCCCTCCTATCAAGACCAGGTGCTGAGATCTGTAGTTCAGCTGCCAGCGATGGGCCAGGTTGGGGGCTAGGGACAGGTTGGAAGACTGGGAATTGGGAAGCTGGAGGGCCCTGTTGGGTGCTGGACTGATGCACAACCTGGGGGGAATCAGGGGGTCGGTAGATACCAGATTGGGGAGCAAGTCGGGGACCAGGCTGGTGCCTGGACCCTGTGAGTGCCAGCCCAAGTGAGTCCTGGGAACCCGTAGGTGCGGGATCAGCTGGTTGTGCCTCTGGAGAGCAAGATGCCCTCACACCCCTTTCCAACCTTCCAACCTTCTGTAGCCAGCCCCATCCATTATCATGCATTGCAGGAGTTCTAGAGCTGGGGAGAGCCCGGCTCCCTCTTGCCTCTCTAACTTGTGTTTCCCTGGGCAAAATGTCTCTGGTTTCTGACTTTCCACAGGATTGCTGGGCTTAGACAGGCCCGTGCAGACCTAGCTGCAAACTCATGGATCTGGGTTTCAGTTTCTAGTTTCCCTAGGCTCCACCCCGCTACAGTCCCAACATGGCTTCTGGATCACTGACGATTGATAAACTCCAGTGGAGAATGGGGTTTTGGTTTTTTTTTTGGCGGGGGGGATTAGTATCTGATTAATGAGTATGGTGGTTCCACTACGGCAGACTGCCCTGCAGCCTCAGGATTTTTCACTCTAAGCCTCTGGGGGATGTGGTATTCCCACTGTTTGAGTTTTGGATAGCCAAGCAAATAGAAATGCTGCCTCATACTATTCTGCCATCTTCCTTCTCCCTCATTATTTCTTATCCTGTTCTCTGCTTTATTCTTTGCTATCATTCTTGTATCTTCATCTAATATGATGTATATTTTATAGATATCGTATATATATGTGACATATATATATGATGTATATATAGATGAAGTTGGGTGGAAATATATAATATGATATATATTTCTTGTATCTTCATCTAATATGATATATATTTTTTTTCTTGGTTTTCATTACAAGCAAACTTGATGAAGATAGGGATTTTTACCTGGCTTATATAATGCTATATTTTTAATGTTGCACACAGGTGCTCAACAAATCTTTGGTGAATGTGTCAGTACTTACTGTGGGCAAAATGGGCATCTGGCTCTTTAGACTTGGTGGTTTGTACTGTTTTGGGTGCTGTTTGATCTTGATATTGGTCATTATGAGCTTGGCTCTTCTAGGTACAGGGCCTTGAGGGCCTTAGAAGGCAACTTTCCAACACGGATGTAACTGTGGGCCACCTTGTTATGGCTTGCCTTCTCTCTGTCCTCCCACACTCCCTTATATCAACAGGATTTTCTCTGCATGTAGATGGGACTTTTCAGTGTGCTTGAGCTAAGGTGGGATGCAAGGGCATATGCAATGCATTCTTCCTAGATCTGTAGGCCTGCTATGTTCCTAGGTGCCACAGCATTAAAGTACCTACTAAGTCTCCCTAATAGCTGCAGGTTTTAGTATAGGTGGTCTCGAGATGGGGCTGGAGATGGAACTGGATAGGTCATTGGAACAACCTGGAAAGCATAGAACCAGACATTGTTCCCTTGAGAGGTAGCCACATGTGCTGTTTCCTGTGGAACTGCTGTTTAGGCCAGCCTCCTACCACCTTGCTGCAGAAGGATTGGTTGTGTGTGCCTGTGCTTTGTGCAAGCAGCCTCACTTTCATCTGAAAAGGATCCATTTACAAATGTTATTTTGTTTGGATAATGGCAATGTCTCTTTGATTAGTTTCCTAGGATTGCTGTTACAAGATGACACAAACTAGGAGACTTAAACAACAGAAATTTTATGTCTCACTGTTCTGGAGGCTAGAGGTCTGAAATCAATGTGTCGACCATACCATGTTTTCTCTCTGATGGCTCTGGGGAAGGGTACTGACTTACCTCTCAGAGTTTGTAGTATTTACTGGTAATCCTTGGCCTTCCTTGCCTTGTAGATACGTCACTCTGATCTTGGCCTGTGTCATCCCACAGCCATCTCCTTTCTCTGTGTCACTGTCATCTTCTCTTATAAGAACATCTGTCATATTGGATTAAGGGTCTTCCCTAATGACCTCATCTTAAAATGATTACTTGCAGAGATCCTGTTTCCAAATAACATCAAATTCACAGGGACTGGAAGTTAGGACTTATCCTCATATCTTTTATGGGGATACAGTTCAACCCACAGTACTCTCTTTATGAGGAAACAACAGTAACTATGAAGAAATCCTAGATAATGTTAAGGGTGGAGAACAGTTCTGACCTTTCCTGACTGCTTCAAACTTTCCTAAGTCCTATTGTCATTATTGACTGG
This sequence comes from Marmota monax, assembly GCF_021218885.2. Classification (NCBI taxonomy): domain Eukaryota; kingdom Metazoa; phylum Chordata; class Mammalia; order Rodentia; family Sciuridae; genus Marmota; species Marmota monax. Next base: position 3,319,080 of record NW_026695222.1, on the reverse strand, counting down.
CTTGCCCTAGGACTCAGGTTTTTGGTCTTCAAACCCTAGTGTATGCTTCAATAAAGTGAATCATATGTGCATTCTTTCTTTCTCTGAGATCCAGGAACACTGGAAGAATGGACAGAGTAAGTATGAATGGAAATTTTCCTGAAAGTACAAAAAGAACCACTCTCCTGCAGGAGAAGTTCTGATCCTTTGTGGGAGCTTTCAGGCCCCCAGTGATGCAAAGATCTGCAAGGCTGTAGGACAGGACAAGTGATGAGCATCTCTTGTACATAAAGAGCCCTTTCCCAGGGGCCCTCCCTGGCCCTTTATACTGCCCTTCCAAAGGTGCCCCAGGACTTCTCATATTAATCAGTGTTCTGTGGCATTGTTTCACTAGGTGAAGTTGGGTGGAATCTTGTATTTCTGCGCTTGTAGGAACATAACATTGAGCTTACATTCTTCTCCTTACAGTTCAGGAGACCATTCCTAGGTGGATGTGTAGAAGTCCCAACAAATAAAGTGGAGTTCTCTGTGGCTTGTGGGATGTTCTTGGCTAGAAAGATGGTGGCCACAATAGAGAGAGGCCATGTTAAGTGGCCATGATCCACTGCCAGTAGGGACGAGTGCACAGTACACACCCAGCAGGGCTTAGGTAGCTGGAAATGTGGCAGCTCTATACCCCCAAAGTGAATTTTAAAGTTGACTTATTTACACCATTCCCATAGCAACAGGAAAACTATTCTGACCTATAGCTGTGGAAGACTCTGTAAAAGAAACTGTAGGAGGAAAAAAATAATAATGCCAGGAAAAAAAATTTAATGAAGTACCATTCTTTCACTTATTCAGTCAACTGAGAATAACAATTTGTGCATTTGGCAATCAAATGGGAAATGGCATTTCATGTTGCAACATGAACCTGCTTACATTACGTGATTTATTTTTTTGTTTAGACACAGTGTACTGAGAACTTTCTTCAAGTGGAGAGCTATTAAAAATGTGAGAACCGGCAGTGCTCACTAACCTGAAACATTTAGGGACTTAGAGGAATGATAAATGCAAACAGCCCCAAATCCAGCAACTGTCTTGAGCATTTAAACTAGACTCTGGGAATGTGCGCATGTCTTCAGTTAGTTGGATAAAGATAATTTTTCTTTCTGTGAGGTCTCTTTTTCAATTGTATCTTGTCTGGACAGGGTGGAGCCCCCTGTGTAAATTCTATTTCTAGCTAGAAGGAAGATTAAATTATTGTCAACCAAAGGCAGTGCTACTTGTAAAATGGGACAGACTCAGAAGATGGGGCATGTGTACTCCTTTTGTTGGGCTGTGAACTTGGGGCCACTCCTCTGGTGGGTGCTCCTGGAAGGTTGCCCAAGGCCTGTATTAAGCCTCTGGGCCAAGCCGCCTCTCATCTCTCATGTTTGTAGAAGGTCTGTGTTTAGTAACTCACAGATCCTTTCTACTACTTGTCTCTGAGCCTGAAGTTAATGTTGTGTTCAGCATTTTTTGGTGTGACCTTGCAAGAAATCTGTAGGCCAAAGACCTTGCCAGCCATTTCTGTCCCCTCTTTGCTCTTTCTATTTAGTAACACACTTTTAAAAAATATTATATGTATATGCCTTTAACTCAGTTCTGTTAAATTATTCTTTTTCTCCAAGAATATAATGAAATTATATTTTAGAAATTCCCATCCCCTTTAACCTGCCTATTTAAGAGTTTTTGCATGGTAACATCTTGATTCCCATTTTGGCTATGGAACTACATAAACTAGTTTGTTGCATGCTGCTTCACTTTGTATTCATGGTTATGATATTGAAACTTCAGGACCACACACAGATAGCAAAGTCTCTGGCCACTTAAACATGTAAACAGTCTGGCTTTTTATAAAGTGGAAAAATATTTCTTGTGCACTATTTTAACATGATCAGCATGTTGAAACTTGGTGTGCAACTGTGTCAACATTTCTTTGGCTCTGAAGAGCAAACCTGGAGAGCCTCATGGTAACATATAAAATGCAAAGCTGGTTTGTTTACTACTGGGATTTAGGCTGCAATTACAATCTGAAGTTGACTTCCAAACTTGGGGTACAAAATTAGTGAAATAATTATTTTTGCATCATGATTATGCTAGTTAAAATAATGATTCCTTTTCAGAAGGCTGCGATTACTTCAGGGAATTGGAGGAAAATGGGTAGCTTCTTTACCATGAAGTTCCTTTGTGGAAGAAACTCACATGGGACCCAGCCAGTCAGGGTCTTCTTTAGTTTTGTGTATTTGTTGCACACTTCAAATTTGTTGGATTCTTTTCTACCTGCTGGGCATGTAGATTAAATGAGACAGGTTGTTATCTAGTGTTATTTGTTCTTATCTCTGACTATCTTATGGGAAGCAAACAGTAAATAAGTAAATGAACAAGAAGATATTTGTAATTACTATGAAATGGGTTTGTTCAATGTTACATGTTAACTGTGGACACTGTTGAGATCCTTAGGACACATCAGTGAACAAAGTAAACATACTGTCTTTTCTTAAGGGTCTCATTCTAGTGCAGGAGATAGTCCATAACTTATGGAGTGTGTTGGTAGTTGGTAAGTACTATCTAATGAGAAAAAGTAAAACAAGGTGAAAAATACCAGGAAGATTGAGGTGGAAATAATGGATAGGCTGTGATTTTGTTTTATTTTCCTAGTTTTATTGAAATATAATGAACAATAATTATATATAGCAAAAGTTCATGGCATGATTTGATATACATTGTGAAAGGACCATCATTCTTAGGTTAGTTAACACACCCATTATCTCACATAGTTACCACTTTGTGTATATGAGGGAGGGGTGAGAACATGTGAGAGCTACTTAATTAGCAAATTTCAAGTGAAGTTGTGATTTTTAAATCAGGTGGCCCAGAAAAGTCTCACAGAGAAGACTTGAGGTAAGGGAGTTAGCTCAATGGCATCTCAGGAAGAGTGTTCGAGGCCTGTGGGAGAATAGTGTGTTTGACAAGCAAGGAGGCAAGTGTGATTGCTGTGTTAGTCAGCTTTTTTCACTGTGATCAGAATACCTGACACACAGACAACTTAAAGAAAGAAAAGTTTATTTTGGCTATGGTTTCAGAGGTTTCAGGCTATGATCAATGGCTTCATTGCTCTAGGCCTGAGTGGAGATAGAACACAGAGGGAATGGCATGGCAGAGGAAAGCTGCTCAGTTCATGATGTCTCGGAAGCAGAAGAGAGGAAGGGGCCAGGGACAAGATAGAATCCCCAAGGGCACAACCCTAGTGACCTGCTTTATCCAGCCTTGACCCACCTGCCAACAGTTACCAACCAGTAGTCCATTCAGATTTTTAATACACTGAATGGATTAATTTATTAGTGAGTTTAAAACTTTTAGGATCTAATTATTCCATAACAAGTTCTTCCTCTGGACATTGTGGCATTGCTTTCAACACACCAGGGACATTCCAAACCCAAACCATAATGGTGGAATGGAGAAAACAGGAGGAGAGTAGAGGAACTTGGCACTTGTGATTCTTTAATAAGTATGAAAGGCCATCAAGTGGCATGACTAGGGATGGGAGTTACTATTTTAGACAGAGGATAACAGGGAAGGCCTTTTGGTGAGGTTGTGAGACTCAAACTGAAACCCAAAGGCTGTGAGGAGCCTATTGTATGAAGAATCAGCTGAGAGTTGCAAGTAGAGGAACAGCAAGGATAAAGGATATAATCCAGTTATCTTTTTTCTTCCCCCAGATATTTGGAAAACACAGTGAGAACAATCCCATGAATAATACAACAATACTTTTATACCAATCACTCAGAATTTATAGAAGTTAACATTTTGGTATATTTGCTTCTAGTCTTTTAAAACATGATTTCTTTGTATATACTTAAAAAGCATACAAAGAACAGAGGCATACGTTCTCCTTTAAATATTATGTATGTATGTATATGTGTAGTCATAAAAGTTTTTTTTTTTTTTTTGAATTCACCATTCTTAGTTGCTTTCCCCATATTAGAGTTAACTATTTCACAAGTCTTCCTAATGATTGAACAGAATCTGTTTCTGGTTTGCATCTGGCATAGGGCAAGGAAGAGTAGAGAGCCAGCATTTTCTTAGAGGCCATGTGGCAGTCACAGGAGTCAGCCAACCCCTGCATTCATTCCTCCCTGACTATGGAGCTCAGCCCTGCTCAGTAAGCACCTGCTTTGGGCTTAGCACAGTGCTGAGCACAGGACCAATATAGACGGAGCCTAAAATAGCCTGGCCCCCCAAAACCCTCTCTTTAACTTGATTTATCCTAGGTCACTTTGTCATTGTCCCTGTGATTTCTTCCATAGATGATGTGTACAACATGGGGGCAACTAAAGTTCACCCTTCCCTTTTTTTTTTTAAATCTGAAATACTTTTTGGGGGGCAGGGGGTAACGAGAATTGAACTCAGGGGCACTCACCCACTGAGCTATATCTCCAGCCATATTTTGTATTTTATTTAGAGACAAGGTCTTGCTGAGTTGCTTAACACCTTGCTTTTTCTCAGGCTGGCTTTGAACTTGCGATCCTTATTTCTTGGCCTCCTGAGCCACTGGGATAACAGGGGTGAGCCACCGCGCCTGGCTCTGAAACACTTTTGATGGAAATTATCCTAGAATATCTCTCAGATTTATATTACTCTGTTCTTTTAAATGAGGTCTGTTAACCTTTGGTGTGGATTGGCCAGGATTATTGCTTTGAGCAATAGTAGTTATATTCATTAAGACTCCCAGGGACTGCAGACCACTTGCTTCAGACCACTTTGTTTTGAAATCTCTTCTGCCTTCTTTCATTGACTCAGTCTTCCCTCTCTGAGCCAGCACCTCTCCCTTCTCCTGTCATCAGTAAGCCTGCCTCACCTCTCCTTTAGTCCCACTTCTCACTACTTAGAGTTCCCATGTGCTATGGCCTGGGAAAGCAGTCAACTCAAGTAAATTCTGGTTAAGGCCAGAGAAGATCCCCAGTGAGTGACTCTCCACTGAGTGGGCCTCAAACCTACCTAGGGTGTCTGTTAGATTTCCCATGCTGACATCTTGGTATAGGCCTTCAGACACATTTGAACTGTTGGTCTTCTCTAAAGCAGTGCAGGTGGGTGAGGCTCTAGAAACATTGCTTGCTGGCTCTGTGATGGGCTCCTTTCCACTTTCCATTCCTAGTAAGGGCTTGACTTCCCCTCCCCTGGGACTCTTCCAAGTATGTCTCACCTGCTGCTGAAGGTCTTGGTGGTTGGTGTCAGTGGCGAGTCAGCATTACGGAAATGTGATAAAATTGTGAAGAAAGTCACTGCTGGGTCTGTGACATTTATTCTTTTCTAAAGCCAGTGGTTCTATCATAAAGGTGATGGGGAACATGAAGATAATTCCATTCTGGCCCATAGCTTTACAGCTAAAGAAACTAAATCCCCAGATGCACAGTGACTTTACCTAGATCACTGAGTTGCCAGTTGCCAACTGAGCAGTGTTCCCACCATGGAATGCTCTGGCCACTGGGGCCCAAACAGCTCCAATTTGGGGCTGTGTTGTATCTGAGCACAGTGGCTAATAATGAGACACCCTTGACAACGATGTAAAGTAGGTGGTCTGTCTTCTGTGCCTCATTTCCCACACTTGGTGGGATATCTCCCAGATGCAGACTAGATTTTCTACTGGCTAAAAAAATAATATGAACCTAGCAAGTGTGTGAACAATGTTTTTTTTCCAGAAAGATGTTCATGCAGTATTGTTTATAATAATAAAAAATTGGAAACAGATGGTCCAGCATTGGGATGGCCAATTTTAACACAACTATGTAATAGAGTACAATTAAATAGAATATAATTTGAATAGAATTTAATACAATTAAAGAGTACAAAATTATATTTACAGATTTATTAATAACAAGGACATTGACAAAGACACTGGCTTTTTTTGACCCCAACATTATATTGAGTCAAATAAGCAGAATTTAAAAGAGATGTGGTAAAATTAAATGATAAAATTTATTTTCAAAAGAAGAGAATGGTGGTGGTTGTTGGTATGCCTATGCAAGCCTATGATGTCTTGAGATGTAATCTTTGCCTTTAATATTGCATTTATCAGGCATTCAGCTCAAAACTCTGAGAATGACAACAGGAAGGACAGGGTGAAAAAGTAGAGGAAAGGGAGGACTGTTATCTTGTGTGTCCTACATCAGGCCAGGCCAGTCCAGTCCACTTCCCCAATTCTGAGTGAAGAGGAGAAAATAGAGCTAATGTATGTTTGCCTGCTATTGGATGCTAGACGAAGTATGAGGTTCTAGCAGCTGCAGTCTCATTGAATCTTTATTACAAATATTTGGTTAAGAATATTGCCCCATTTTTCAGTGCACGTACCTGAGACTCAGCTAACACATGGTATAGTTGGGATTTGTACCCAAGTCTGCATAGGTCAAAGCCTGGAGCATTCTTCTGCCTCCTATAGCACCTGCAGGCAACTCACATTCTAGGAAGACACAGAGAGAGCACCTGGCCATGTATTTTTGCACAGAAGCTTTTTGTTTCCAGGATGCACATCAGGGCTCTGGGAGACTGCAGGTAGGTGGATACAAAGGTAGATATGGAAATACCTCCAAGATAGATTCAAACCCTGGTTTTTGCTTTCTGCCAGCTTTCTAGAAACTGTTGAGAAACACGAAGGGAAAGTGTTTAGAACGGCCAGGACAACTCTCCCAGGTGGCTATGAGAAATTGGGATGGTGGTGGGATGGGGCCTGGGGTGGGTTGGAGGAAGAGGCAGGTGCTGCTTCAGAAGCACCGAAGTCCCTTTTGTTTCATTAGGGTTTGACTTTGTCTTTTCATAAAATCAGAGATTGAACTGCAAACCACTGAGGGGTATAGTCACATGCTACTTTCACGTGAGATTTGGGGGCTTTTCCTTCACCTGCTGCTGCGGATGAACATGCATCTTAAGCTCCAGGTCCTCACAAACATCTCTCTCATCCTTCAGTCTCCTACCCTCATTTTCAACCCCTTTGCTTCTTCCTCAGGACTCCCCTATTTTCTGTTCAGTTTTCACTGTTTTATCTGCTGCTGCTCCTGCCAGGCTCTGGTACCCTGTTCCTTAGGCTGGTGTAGGACTGTCGCCAGGTTTCCCCAACTCAAGGCCGTCATACTGGTTTCCTGGTAGCCTTGGAGAGGGGGACTAGTGCTATGGGCCAGTCCCGATATGACTTGGACTTGACTCTTAATGGTTCATTTTCCTGTTCTGAGGAAATATACACCTTACAGGATTGGCATGAGAAAAAAGTTTTGCCTGAAAAAGGGCCTAACATATTTTCTTCCCTCTGTCTTCTCCTATGCTGTCTCTGGTTTTCTGGCACCCAAAAGCTGTCTAATTGGATTAGAAGGGCATTGAATTGGTAGACTGTGGTCTCCTTTCTACTCTTTAGCTGTGGGGCATTGGCTAAGTTACTGGGTTTTATTTAATTTTTTTGAATCTCAATTTGCTCATCAGCAAAATATTAGAAGAGAACTGCCCACTGTACTAGGCTGTGTAAGTGGTTGTGCTTTATAAACTGAAGTACCATGCAGAAGACTAGCAGTTGTTATGTGTTCAGTGCACCTTTCCAACCCAGGAAAGGGGGTTGGAGATGTATAATATCCAAGATTCATTATGCCTATGAAAAGCCACTTTGTCTAATAATTTGTGAGGTAAAAATGGACTTTGTGTTCTAGTAGTATACTTACATTTATCTATTTTTACCTTCAGCCTCAGTATTTCAGATATGATTTTTCTGGAAAACCCATGCTTTCTCCTTCTGTATCTCTTCCTCCATTAAAGAAGAAAAAAAAGGAGAAGAAGAAAGAAAAAGAAAACTATTTATATTTAGATTCTGAATTAATGACCCTCAGGCTCTTTGGGCACTAAGGAGTGTGGCCACACTGTATCTCTCATCCTGGATAGGAGGAACCAGGGACATAGGCCCATTATGCAGGCAGCTACCTTCCAGCACCGAGCATGGAACCCTCCTGTTGCAACCTGTTCCAGCCCCACTAAAGATAAGGCAAGCTGCAGCCAGAGGGAGCCTGGCCTTAGCCTCAGGCACCTAGCAAATAATTAATGGGCCAAGATGTATGGACCCAGCATGAAAAGGGCACAGTGTACCTCTAAAGGATTCTGCCATCCAAAAGCAGTGGGTCTGTCATTTGAGAATGGGCCACTTCCTGGATTCACTCCCCAGAGCACCATGGCATTGTGCCATGTTCTTGCCCCTCTATTTACCGTAGTGGTGAAAGGGAACCAGCTTGTTTCCTTATTCTTTTCTGAGTTTCTGGTGATCCTTTTAAATATAATATGTTCGTAATACATTGTTCTCATAATCTGCCAACATCTGTTTAATCTCTGATGTATCTTATTTCACTATCAGTAAGATGGAGCTAATGATGTATGTTCATCTTTCAGGCACATATAAAAACTTTCTTAATCATAGTCTCAGAGAAAAAAATGTTGGAACATTTAGTCATATTCTCATCTTCTGCAGCCCCCCTGCCATAAGGTCATACTGCCTCTGGGGAGATTACCAAGGGCTTTGTAGTCTACTTTGTGAGAATATTTGTTCACAGGAAGACCAGGCAGGAGTAAGATGGTAAGACTCTTCTTTATATTGAGCTGAAATCTGCTTTTCTGAAACCTACCTCCATTTAAAAAATTTTGTTGACAGAACATGCCTACCTGCTCTTCTTCAACAATGCAATACCAATGACTAATAAAAGCAGGAAGAACAGCTGGACACTTACTGTTGCATTTGATACACACCAACTCCTCATTAGAAAAGGGCTGCTGCTTCCACATTTTCACAACAGAGTCTTGGAACAGGTGAGGGTCCACTGGAAGCCAGACTGGAGAGTGAGCACTGTGAACTGGGCAAATTTATGCGACTCACACCCTCATGTGACAGCCTTTTCTTTATGCAAAGACCACAGTCCTGCCTTTCACAACCCCAATCTTTTCTTCTTCCATAATGAAAAGTTCCTTAGACCATTTCGTACACAATAATGTCCTAGGGGTCATATCCAGTTCTACCTACTTTTTTGAATTGCTTCATACTTCATTGAATTTTCTCAAAACTTGTTGCTCATGAGGAAGCTGTATTTTGATAAATACAGATTAGTTTTATTTTAAATATGAAATTGCCACATAGTAAAAACCCATGCTTATCACAAAAGAAATAATTTACTGATTTTCTTTTCTTTTTTTCTAATCAAAGGATAACACATAAATGTGGGAATATGGGATTGGAAGACAGTGCCTCTAAATTAGATGCTGGCAAATGTTTTTAAATAATAACATTTTAGACTGTGAGCCATGTAGACTGTACTGCAATAATTCAGCTCTGCCATTATTTGTGAAAGTAGACACAGACAATGTGTAAACAAATGATCCTAGTTGTATTCTAGTAAAATTTTATTGACAAAAAACAGTCAAAAGCTGGGGTTTGACCCTGGATCATAGTTTGCATTTAGTGGGGCTATTCTTAATGAAGAAAAAGTGCTTACAGGTAGACTGTAAGTGGTACAGTCCTAGTTGTTCTGGTGTGATTATTAATAGCACCCCCTTTCTGTTTTGAAAGTATCTTCCTCAATAGATTAAAATATTTGCCACTGTAGTTTCATGGTATTTTTAAAGTTCTTAAATTAGACAAAGGGTGAAATTGAAGCTGCTTTCTGTCCTTATTGCAATCAGTTATTATGTGTCATAACAGTAAGGATTTTTCTACGTCAGGTGACCTTTGCATAGATTCCTATCCTGTTCCAGGCTAGGAGGAGGACCTGGCAGTGGGAGAAATTCTGAGAGGGAAAGGGGAGACCTCCCAAAGGAATGTCCATAGCTCACCTTTTTGGAGTTGTGCCTGTGTGCTGGGCATTATACCAAGGGCTTTATATGGTCTATCTCAGGAAATATTTGCTAATCTCATGAGCTAAGTATGGTTATTATTCCCGTTTTACTCATGAGGAAACTGAAGCACAGAAGAATTAGGAACTTTGCCCAGGCTCACAGCTAGTAGTTGGGTTTGTTTTCAGACCTGAACCATCTGATCTCAGAACCCAAGTTCTGAGATTGAGTAAGTGTGAAATAATTAAGTAGAATAAATCAGTCAGATGCAAGCAGAAGATTGCTTCCTGTCTTATCCATGCTAGGAATAAATATCACAGAAGTTTGGGGTGGGACCTCTCAGTGCAAGTAAAGGGGTTATAGAATTCTCAGGCCTTCCAGTCAAGGTGGGTTTAAAAGACATAGGGCTCAAGAAGGTTTGGGGCTACCTTTTGCATGAGAGGTGCCTCTGGTGATCTCAGGGCTTTGTCTGGGCAGAACGGTGAGAAGCTGTCCCAGGTTTTCTTGTCATTGGCTATTGGCTTCAGCAACAAAGTAAAGAAGTCTGTTCAGCACAGCATTTGCCTGGCCATTGAGATGTGTGTTTTCCCAAGATATTGCAGCTTCTTGGGACAGCAGTGGAGGGACAGCCCACACTATAGACTTTTACTGTTTAGTCCCCCATACTTCTAGTTTGGTGATTTAAAGAGAACACCAAGCTGTATATAATTTTCAGTGGGAGTTGCCTTCTTTAGATAAACCTGTGCCAAAAGGAAATCTTTAAAAATAATTTCCATTGCTCTTATTATTTCTGGGTGGTATTTTTTTGTATAGTTTCCAAAGCAGTGACCCTAACCACAATGAGGACAGTCATTTGGAGCTTTTGCAAACCCCTCACTCAGAGAAAAGTGCAAAGAATGGTGCCTGTAGGTTTAGTTACAAACTCTTCCCGGGAGTGGGAACCAGTGGGTAAGCCTCCAGGCCCCAGCTTTTTAACATGTATCCTTCGAGGGGGATTCTGTTGGTGTGTTTTCCCAGATTCTGAATGTTGCCCCAGGACAACTGTCTAAGTTCATTTTGGCATCTGGACAAATGAGAGGATGTTTCCTGTTTGCCTGACTCTTACCCTAACTTCATTCTCTGTTCTGTTAAGCTCTTGGCTAAATTCTTTCGTCTTGTACTCCACATTTTAACTGATGTTAGGGCACCAAGTGCAAAAATCTGCAAACAGTTAGCTTTCATGTTTGAGCATACGGGTTGGAGCATACTGAAGTTAAAGTTCTCATAGCACCCTCTGTATAATACACTAAACATTTAATAACTGTACTAATAATCCCAAACACTTCTAATGGGCCACACGGGAGCCTTAATGTGGTTACCAAAAAAAATGTATTTCTTCACTGTCAAGTTAATATGCGTCAAATTGAGAGAAATTCTTCGAAGCAGCTTTGAGGAGCTGGAAGTTTATAAGCCTAAAAACAAGTAGCATATTCTTAGTTTTTTTATGTAGAAAGAGACAATAAAAAGTAGGGTGAGCACTGACCTAATGCTTTGTGTATTTCTTTACAGCTTAATGCTTTTGGGTTGAAGAGAAGTGTTACACCATTCTGGTGTATCTGCTGTGTGTCAGGCTAAGTGATTATGAGTAGGGTTGGCAGGAAAACCATTGTGGGATCACAGGTCTCTCTGGCTTCAGGACTTGCTCTTTGATTGGAAATGTGAACTGTCTGATTTTGGTCCTTTCTGAAGTATTTTAGAAAATAGGACATTAAATTTTGAGAGCAACAAATCGAAGGTGGATATGTTTCATATTAAATTGAATTCATATTTATTTCTAAGTTAGCTTTTTAAATTGTTTTTTATTAGTGAATTATAGTTGTACAGAATAGTGGGGTTAATTTTGACCTATCATGCATGCATGGAATTTAATTTGCTCCATTTTTGTCCCCAGTGCTTCCTTTTTTTTTTTCTCCCCCTTCCCTGTCCCTGTCTCCTTTTTTCTACTGTACTGGTCTTTCTTCTATTTATGTAATGTTTTTAAAGTGGTAAGTTATAGATATACACAAATGTGGAAATTCACTGTGGTATATTCATATATGTACATAGCATAATTTTGTAGTTTTATCCCACAGTTTCTCTCTTTCCCTGTCTTTCCTCCCTCCCACTTTAATTCCAATCCTCTATTCCACTGATCTCCTTTCTATTTTCATGGGAATAGTTGAAGCATTTTTTAAGAAGTTACTCCCTGGTGAAACAGGTGTGCATTTGAAGTGATACATTACTTTGTAATGCTCAGAAAGAAATAATCAGAAGAAGGACAAAGTCTAACAATATAATTACTGGTTTTTACTTTGTTTTTGGCTTATTTAAAATAGAGCTGGCTCCTTGCTCCCAAAGCAGTCCAGTCAAAACACTGAAGTTATGAGGTGAATACATTAAGGACTTAGGAAACTGATATTTCTCAAGTATTTGGAAGGAAGTGATGTCTTTGGAATAAAATTCATGACATAAGCACAGCTCATCAGCTCACTGGCTTTAATACACCTACACAAGAAGCTTTTAAATTTAAAAACTTGGTTTAGTTGAACACTTCAGAAATTTGCTAATATCAGTTGATGTCTATATCAGGATATTGATAAACTGGTAAAGATGATATTTTGAGAGGAGTGAAGCCTTTTGCATTTGATTTTGCTGTATACTCACCTGAGAACACCCCTTCCACTTGCTTGTTTTATAACAAATCAGATTCATGGCTTTATAGACCTTTTCCATCAAGGAACAACCCACAGCTCACCCCATCAAGGTAGCTATGATAGGAGCCGTAAGTAGAAGGAAGTTTGCTGCCTTATTTTCTAAGAAGGAATTTGCTAGTATTAGCAAAGAAAAATCTCAGAGTGGCTTAGGTTGTCTCCATTAGCTTTTATTCATCTTTCCCTTTAACAGAATGAAAAATGTCTGAGTAGTTATGGCTTTGTTCTAAAGTGGCCCATAATTTTGTCTGTGTTTTACATCCCAGTGGATTCCTAAGTCCAAATATGGTATTGCTTCTCAGAGAGGTCTCCTTTCTTTTTCTTCAATCTGAACAGTATTTAATATATTTATTTTGAGGTCAAGATTATCTTTTAGGTCAGCCTGCAACTGAAAGCCTGATAGACTATTGCATTTAGCCTGAAAGAGCTCCATGTGTCCTTTCTGGTTGTTTGAAATTGTTAAGCCTTTGCATTTGAGAAAGAACTGATAGAAGTTATGAGATTATTTTAAATCAGCCTTTCATCTCCACTCCATGCCATCATTTGTCACTGGTTCTTTAGTTCCATATGTATCTCACAGAAGAGACTGCCTCTGTGGGCAAGGCCTCAGATGCCAAGGGCTACAGCATCGCAGAGGTCAGGGTGCTGCCATTTGCTCAATCTGTCTTGACAAGGGGAAATTCAGAGAGAGATTAGGAGAGAAGGGACTAAATTCAAGACAAAGGATACAGACTGGCCAACTTCAGGCAAGGTGGAGATAATTAGGGTGTTAACACAGAAATGACATATCAGTAAGCAGCTTTCCATAGTCTAGAAATGTGAAATGCCAGCATTTATTAAGATAAATGAAAGTGTTGAATGTTGGCTTAGGGAGGTGGGCATATTTTATTTTTTAGAGGTTCAGATTCTGGGAGCAGACAGATGCCCAAGTTGGACTCCTGGCTCTATACTTATAAGTTCCTTGATTGCGCGATGCTTGAAGCTCTCAATGCCTACATTTCTCATCAGTAAATTGGAGTGTTTAATGATAGTCTGTGTTGCATAGAATGGATATAGGGAATAAGTAGGGAGAGCATTTTAGGTAGTATTTAAGAAGCTCTCGGTTCTTTCTGGTGATTTGACCCTGCCTCTGGAGTTGCTGATAAGTGACCAGTCTGCTACCATTGACAGGGTGGTAGTCACCAGTTTTGTTGACTTGCCATCAGTGTGATCCCGAGCAAGTCTTTTCACTTCTCCAGGTCTTTATCCAGTTTCAACCTCTGTAAATGATGGAACTTGAGTTGGGTGCAGTGGCGTATGCCTATAATCCCAGCAGCTCAGGAAGCTGAGGCAGGAGGATTGTGAGTTCAAAGCCAGCCTTACCAAAAGCAAGATGCTAAGCAACTCAGTGAGATCCTGTCTCTAAATAAAATACGGCTGGGGATGTAGCTCAGTAGTTCAGTGCCTCTGAGTTCAATCCCTGATACCCTCCCTTGTCCCCCCACCCCGCCAAAAAAAGAGAGAAGGAACTTGATATCCAAGTTCTTCCAGAAGGAACATTTTATGTTTTTAAGGTACAATTGTATTTCTCCCAAAAAGCAAACTGAGAATTAATAGTTCTTTAAAACTTTATAAAGTTCTGTTTAAAATAATAGGTGTTCTGCTTAGGAAGGCAAGCTTGAATTAATTGCTTCAAGAAAATGCTGATTAAACCGACTTTGTTGCTTTTTTGCTGGAAATGGAGTCTCATCACTGACAGATGGCCTTTCTCCAACTAGCACAGGGGTTTCTCTGTGAAGACCAAGGTTACCCATCTACTGAAGATGATGGACCCTGGTCATGGTTCCTGCTTGGTGAAAGTAACATTTGTGTGAATTCATTCTAATAAAGTTAGAGCATTAGAGACATTTAAAATATGTACATATTCTATTGAATATAATTTATATAAAATAAAATATACCCATTTAAAGTTGGGTGAGTTTTGACAAATATTGACGTATGTTCAAAAACCACTTTTAGATTTTTAAAAACAGTTTTGTTGAGATATAGTACACATACCAAAAGATTCCTCTATATAAAGTATATAATTCAGTGGCTTTCACTGTATTCACAGAGTTGGGCAACCATCAGCACAAATCTAGTTTTAAGACTCTTTTTGTCACCCCCCTCAAAAAAACCCACACCCAGTAGCAGTTGCTCTTCCTTCCTCCTCCATCTGCCCCCATTCCTAGCCCTAGGTAGCCATTAATTTACTTTGTCTTAAAAATAACTTTGCCTATACTGAATATTTTATTAAAATGTTGCTATACAATATGTACTCTTTTTTGACTGGCTTCTTTTACTTAGCACAATGTTTTCAGGGTTCATGTTGCAGCGGGTATCCATACTTATTTCCTTTTTATGATCAATAGTCCGTTATATGGATAAACCACCTTTTGTTTATCTATTTATCCGTTGACAGACATTGGGTTGTTCCCAGTTTTGCACTATTATTACTAATGCTGCTATGAACATTTTGTAAAAGATTTTTGCATATACTTAAAAAGGGTTTATACTTGGGGTTGGAATTACTAAGTTTTATGATGACTGTGTTTAATGTCTTGAGAAACTCAACTGCCAAACTGTTCTCAGAGTGGCTGAACCATTGTACATTCTCACCAGTAGTAAATATATAAGTGTTCTAATTTTTCCACATCCTTGTCAAAGCTTATTGTTTAACTTCTTGTTTATGACCCTGTGGTGTTAAGTGGTATTTTGTGGTTTTAATGTGCATTAATCTGGATGATGGATGATATTGAGCATCTTCATGTATATATTGGCCATTTGTTATTCTTTAGAGAAATATCAATAGAACTTTTGTGCCCAGTTTTAAATTGGGGTACTTGTCTTTTAATTGCTGAGTTGTAAGTGTTCTTATCTATTCTTATCAGGTATGATTTGCAAATATTTTTCCCATATTGTGGGTTATCTCTTTACTTTTTAAAAAATTATTTCTTGGGGCTGCAGTTGTAGCTCAGTGATAAAGTGTTTGCCTGGAATGTGTGAGGCACTGGGTTCTACCCTCAGCACCGCATAAAAATTAATAAATAAAGGTATAAAAATAAAATGACATTATTAAAAAAAGGCTTAAAAATTGAATTTCTTTTTAACTGACAAAAACATTGTACATATTAATGGGGTACTATGTGATGTTTTAATATTATAGAATATATACATCAATATAATATTGATGTATATATTCTATAATATTTAAATCAGGTTCAACATGTCTATCTCCTCAAGCATTTATCTTTTTTTATGGTAAACATTTCAAAATCCTATCTTGTACCTTTGGAAGTATACAGTTCTTTATTGTTGTCCTGCTGTGCAACAACAGCACACTGGAGCTTCTTGCCCCTGCCCAACTATAAAGTAGTCCCCAACCGTCAGCCTTCCTCATCTCTCCCTCCCACTACTCTCCCCTCTCTCTGGCAGCCACCATTCTGTCAACTTCTAGGATATCAACTCTTTGAGATTCACATGTGAGCAAGATCAGGTGGTACTTATCTTTCTGCCACTTCACTTTCTTGGTGTTTTTTTTTTTCCTTTGTCATTTTTACTTTTGGTATCATAGCAAAGAAATCATTGCCTAAGCAAGGTGGAGGCATTTTACTCCAATGTTTTCTTCTAACAGTTTCATAATTTTAGCTCTTAACATTTGATTCTGTGATTCATTTTTATTTAACTTTTGTACATGGTTTGAGGAATGGGTCTAGCTCCATTCTTTTCATGTGGTTATCCAGTTGTCCTTATACCATCTGTATGAACATGTGTTTTCTTTTTTTTCCTTTTTTGATTCTTTCTTTCCCCAATTAATTCTCAAAATCACATTGTGGACTTAGAAAGAAAAAACAATAGTTCCCTCTTGTACCCCTCTCCATTCTCTCCCCCACCCCGAGCAGTGATCACTCTGACTCTTTCAGCTGTTTCTTCTGTTTTTCTTTTGTTTTGTTTGCCTCCATTATTTCTAAATAGCACTCTTATTTGGCGATTTCTTTACTATTATTTATAATTTAATATGTTTGATATTGCCACTTCTTATATAGATATCTACTGTGTTTCCTTGTCGTGACATAGCATAACAAACTGAGTTACGCAGTATATTCTTATTTTATTTCATTTCATTTCTCTTTAATTCCAGCTCCGTGGCAGATAGTCTTTCTCTTCCATTTTCCCTTTCTCTTTCTGTCTGTCTGTCAATCCCCCTCCTGGATTCCTCTTACTCCCCTCCTGTGTTGGTTGCCTTGCTCATGCTACCTTCTAAGAGTCTTCCTGCTGCTCTTTCCTTGGGCAGCTCCCTTCACCGTGCCTCTGCTCTGGCTCCCCTGCTTCCTACAGTCTCATGGATTTTTCTGTCAGAGATCTTTTAGAGACAGTTGAGAAATCTAGTGCTCAGAATAATGCAGTTCCTTACTCAAGATCTTTGAGCTAATGAATATTTTCTTTTCCCACTCAAGGTTACTGAAAATTAATTAAAATGCTGAATTTAAGAACAGTTCCTCTACTCACAAATGGAATCTTACTCATTAAGAGGAGAACTCTAGGAACCAAGGACTTACCAAAGAAAAACCAGAAGTGGTACTACATCCTCAAATACGGACACTAATGCTCAGGGCTTTCCTCACTACACGTACCCTATTCAGAGGTTGTTTCATTTTTATGACAACAATGTATTAGTTACATATACTCATAGTCCAATGAGAGAGGGTACATCAGCTATGCAGACCCACATGGGAATTGCACTTGGCAGGAGAGAACAAATCGAGTGTGAGGAAGGCTTTGTAGTATAAGAAGGTAAGTATAAGTATACTTTGTAGTATAAGAGCAAGATGCTCATTGCTCCCATGGGAGGATGTGATTGATTTGGTTGAACAATTGTGAGGGCTGGCAGAGACCTGTTATATGCTATACAACAGACTGATTAGTCTATAATGTATCATAACAGTATGATATATTATACCATATTTTATAATACTAATCATATTTAATTGCATATGGCATAAACTATTAATATATAACATATACTACTTATGTACAAAACCATACTATATACTATGTGTCACATAGGTATTTATACATATGCACACACATACATACTGTTTATACTAGGTAATACTTACTATATAAGACAAATCTCTTTGAATATGGATGCAAAAGCCTCTATAAGAGATGAGAAAACAAATCTTCATATAAAATGAATTTAATCCATGTAGTTTTTAAAAAATATATATATTTATTTATTTTTAGTTGTAGTAGGACACAATACCTTTGTTTGTTTGTTTGTTTATTTATTTATGTGGTGCTGAGGATTGAACCCAGGGCCTCGTAGGTGCTAGGCAAGTGCTGTATCGCTGAGCTACAACCGCAGCCCTCCATGCATTTTTTTTTTTTTTTTTTGAGAGAGAGAGAGAGAGAATTTTTTTAATATTTATTTTTCAGGTTTTTTCGGCAGACACAACATCTTTATTTTGTTTTTATGTGGTGCTGAGGATCGAGACTAGCGCCCCTCCATGCAGTTTTAAGGGGATTGGCTGTTTGGCTTTCTGGAGTACTACATGTAATATGAAAAATTTCAACTTTAGTAACAGAGGGAATACTAGCATCAGGCACACTATGAGCCGTAATAAGTGCCAATTAGCTAAAGAAGCAGATGGGGAAATTATTTTTGAATTCAGTGTTATATTAACTAATAGTTATATATTTAGTAAAGACCTGTAAAATAACATTACTTACTGTTATTACAGGAAGTCCGGTGTGAGTCAAGTTCACATGGAGGTATCAATTTATTATAGCATTTCTCAGCTACTAGTCTCTCTTTCTCCTTCTTCCCTTCTACCTGCCTTTGATAGTCTCCCTCCCTCCCACCTTCCTTTAAAACCTTACCTATGGTTTTAGTTACCTACAATCAATCATGGTCTGAAAATATTGCTGTAGTGTAGTGTTGAACTAAGACATTTTGAGAGAGAACATATTTCATATAAGTTTTGTTACAGTATAATGCTATAATTGTTTTATTATTAACTTTTTACTCTGCTTGATTTATAAGTTAAACTATATCATAGGGAATCATGTACAAAATTGGAAACAGCATATAAAGGATTTGGTATTATCTGCAGTTTCAGGCATCCACTGGGAGTCTTAGAACATATCCTCTGTGGATAAGGAGGGACTACCATCTTATTAAGCCATTCCTTTGGGCTAGAAATTTTGCTTGACAGTCTTTATGAAAATATAGTTCTTAAAGGAGTAAGTTTGAATCATCTACAAAACAGTCTTATTTAGAATAATCTTTTCTCACAATTACAAATCAAATATTGTTATCTTATATCCTTTGTGAACATAATAGATATTCTGGGCTAAAAATAGTACTAAATATGATTCAGCAATCCCACTGCTAGGTATATATCCAAAGAAAACAAAGTGTGTTGAAGAGACATCAGCACTCCCATGTTTGTTTCAGCAATATTCACAATAGCTAAGAAATAAAAACAATGTCTCTACCAATTGATTAAGAAAAAAAAATTTGGTACATATACACAATGGAATACCTGCCATTCAGTCATTTGTGACATGGATGGAACTGGAGATCATAAAGTTAAGTGAAATGAGCCAGGCAGAGAAAGACAGGTACCACATGCTGCCTCTCACATGTACACATGTAGAATCTCAAAAAGTTGATCCTTAGAAGTTGAGAGTAGAATAGAATGGTGGTTAATAGAGTCAGGGAAGAGCAGAGAGGAGCAAAGGATGGGGAGAGGTTGACCAATGGTATGAAGTTACATTTAGGAGTGGAGAGTTCTCATGTGCTTTTTGTACAGGAAGGTGACTTGCATAATAATAACCATTCATTGTACATTTCAAAACCTATAACAAAGAATTTTGAAAGTTAAAGAAATTTAGCCTAGCATGATGACACACACCTGTAATTCCAGTGGCTTGGAAGGCTGAGATAGGAGTATCACAAGTTTGAGGCCAGCCTCAGCAATTTAGCAAGGTCCTAAGCAACTCAGACCCTGTCTCCAAATAAGAAGAGCTACGGGATGTGGCTAAGTGGCAAAGTACCCCTATGTTAAATCTCCAGTACAAAAAAAAAAAGAGATAAATGATTTGTTTAACCTGATTTAAGCAATATATAGTGTATACATGTATTGATATCCCATTAATATGTGTAATTTTATGGGCTTTTTTTTTTAGTTAAAAAGATGAATTTACTTAAAGAATACCTCCTGAGAACTGGATTTACTAACTTAATTCTACTATCTTCTGCTTTTAAAAAGACATCATAATGGCATTTATAGCTCTAATGCTGTTTAAGTCCAATAAGTAGAAAAGAGCATAAAAGTATATGTGTATATATGTGTGATATATGTTTATATATCAGTGATGTTTAAAAAATTTTTTGGTCTTTCTTCACATTATTGTTGTAATACTGGCTTAGTTAACCAAGAAATCTATTAGAACACGAAAGATTTAAAAAAAAAAAAAAAGACAATTTGTGTAACATGTTGAAATAAAAATATGCTGAAAGTACTGTGTCAGGGCACTATCTTTAGTCTGACCACTTCCTTAGAGCAAAAATATCTGGAAGTGGTTTCAGCCATGGTTAGGACCAGCCCCCTGCAGATTTTCCAGAGGAGATTGAGATTACGATTTTTTTTTTTTTTTTAAAACAAATACAGGACTGAAGTAGAACCAAAATCTGCTCTGCTTTGTCATCCCTGATTTCAAGAAGGGACAGCTTTCTTTTTTGGCTGATTAACTCCTCCCATAGTAAATGGAACTAATTAGAGCGTCCATTAACCACAGCCCTGGAACATGAAGAAGCAACCATGGCAAGTGACAGTGATCACCAAGACTGAGTGGCAGCTGTGGGCTGGGAGAGGCGTGCTCAGCAATACAGATAGTGAATAGGGGTTTGATTAAATGTGCTGTGCAAGCTTTGGAGACTAATATTGTAAAATAAAATTGGGAATGTCTGTTTTGATAGCTGTTAATAGAAAATGTAGGTTGTGTTGCATTTAGTGTGATGGATTATTAGTTTTCCCTTAATGTTGCCTTTTTCTTGGGATCTTAGATCTTTCTGTAAAAACTTATTAAAGCCTTCCTAACAATCTCATTGGCATAAATCAATGTTTTTCAGACCTGTTCTCTTCTCCCCTCTTAAAGTTATGCAGCTTTTCCTTAAAATAATATTTGGATATGTAGAAATAGAGCATACAGACCTAGAAAGTGAAGGTGGTGGTGGGGACCCATTTCCTCCACCTCCCACCTTCACCTCCAGGTAGCTTAATAGGGAGCTAAGGGAAGTATGAAGTGCCTATAGACTTTGTGGGACAGTGAGAGTGCATGAAGACAAAAACTTGTATTTTGCTGGTTCACCCCATTAAAATGCCCTTCCTTGGCCTATATTTGGGTGTTTTCCAGTGAGGAGAGTTATTCCAGGGTGCCCACATATCAGCCCAGGAGGCTGCTACTGGTCCTGTTCCCCACACAGCACTCTCCCTGTTCTTCTTAGCCACTGAAGCTCTGAACTGCCCCCACCACAACAACCCAGCTGCAGAACCATCAAGGGAACATCTTTTCTACCCCGTGTTCAGCCTGTTCGTACGCATACAAAGTTTGGTAGGATAGCATGCCATAGCCACCTGACTGGGTACACAGCTCCTTTCCCTACTACCCTAAGCTCCTTGAGCCCAGAATACCATGCAGCTTTGCCTAGCCCCCTGTTTTTCTCTGCTTTTGCTAGATCTGCCTGTGTATGACTAAGCCCCAAGTGTAAGCAGAGTTCAGACCATTTGGTGTAGGGTGAACTAATGTTTATGTACAAATATGTGGAGAAGGTAGCAGTGGCTGCCTCCCTGGCAAGATGGATCTCAGGATCAGTGTCACTTGGAAGGGACAGTCCACCATAGGATTCTGCAATAGTCACTGAGAGAGAGAAGTGACTGATGGCTTGTTTTTTTCCTAATAGAAATTTATATTAACTTTGTTTCTAATGAATTCACCAGAAAATTGAATTAATTTAAATCACACTTAACTGGTTTTCATAATAATCACTAGACTAAGTAAAAATTTCCCACACTGTTAACTAACTCCTGTGTGTTGACAGATGCTTTTGCATTTATTTCTTCTTACTTAGATATTTATGTTTATGTGGAGAGAGATTAATTATAGGATAAATAAAGTAATTATTTCTTCCACTTTAAAATAATGTATTTAACCTTAATTGTTTCTAAAATGAGACTGTAAGCACCATGGAAGACAAGGACTGCTATATTCACTCATCCCCCCAGTACCCAGAACTGTACCTAGCAATAGGCACCCAGGGCTTATTGAATGAAAAAATAAATGAACAGTTTATTGCAGGAAGTGATGCATTTGAGTTGCCTAATAGAGCATGTTAATCTTTAAAATCTGAGATTAAGAAACCTTTTTTTAGTGTTGCCTTTCATATAAACAAAATGTCACACTATTTCATCTGAATTTGTATTTGAACCTGTTAAATCCATGTTTTAAAGAATGTGGATAGTAAATGAAGGTATTGTTTTTGTTTTTAGTGGTAAGAGGAAGCATTGGTGTTCATTGTTCTTTGTTTTGGGGATTGTTTTTTTTTTTTCCTTTTGCCTTGCTTGCCATGATCCTGGGAGTCTTGGACAGACTGGTCTAACAGAGAGACCCTTGGTGCCAGCAGGCCTCTCACAGCCCTTGCAGGCTCTGGGGAGGTGTGGAGAAAGCAGAAAGGCCCAGCAGTGGTGGCAGGCCTGAATTATGCCCGGGGTTGTGGGAGGGAAGAGAGCTGCCAGTCTCAGAGGGTTGGTAAAGTAAACTGACTATGTCCATTTGGAATTTATTGCATAGCTATAGGGAGGACCCTCTACTACGTTTTTTCTGTCTGTTCTCTTTGAGAATCAGCTTGGCTCTTCTCAAGCTCTGTTACAGCACCTCAGTGCCCAGGTTTACATTTGACAGGTGTAGTCATGCAGAGAGACATTCTTGACCACCAGCCCTACACTAGTTCCATGCTACTGAGAAATATGAAATGATTGTTCCATCAGCTGTGGCCAGGCCTGGGATGAAGTCAGAAACATAGGATCCCCAGGGGCCCACTCCATGGTGATGGGAAAATAGTCATAGGGACGAGGTTTAATTGGAAATTCAGTTTGTTATATACATACAAATGTCTTTGATGTTTCAAATAATTAATATTTTTGTGAGTTGCTTTCAAGTTTTTATTTGGCCTGTGGGAGTGCAGTTTGGTAGCAGAGCTACAAAAGTATTAGCCAAGTGATATATGTGCAGAAGATCCAGAAGGAGGTCTGGGGCTCTGCCAGCTGCTCACTGTTTGATCTTATCTTTTCAGAGCCTCAGTTTACAGCTCTTGGAAATGGGGATAATGGTTCATTCTTACCCACATCTGAAGCTCATTACTTCCAGCAGTCTGTTACGCTGCCCTGTAACACCTGCCTGTTTCTTGGACATTTTTCTTCATCTCCGTTGTTGTGTCTTGGTTTAGGCTGTCATCTTCTGTTGCCAGGACTCTGTAGCAGCCATTTAACTTGTGTCTATGCCTTTAATATCTTTTCTTGCACCTTTTGGAGCCAGGTGATACTGTGTGTTTATGTGTCTATCCTGTATGATAAAGAGAAAACTCCATAGCACATTGTTAGAAATAAAAAGAAAACAAAACAAAATCTTTGTATTCTGTTTAGCCAGTCTTTTTACTTTTTTTTGAATGTGATTTTTTCATAATTAATAATTTTGTTAATTTATGTGTATATATACATTTATATGCCATATGTTACTATGTGTGTGTGTGTGTACAGTTTAAAATGTTAAATGGAAATATAATAAGAATTTTAATATAAAGTAGGAGACCCGTGCCTGCTGCCCCTTCTCCCTAACCTGAAATCCTCTACCCCAAAGTTACTTCTGTTTATGAGGTAATATCTTTCTTTCTTTCTTTCTTTTTTATTTATTTATTTATTTATTTGAGTACTGTGGTTTGAACTAAAGGTCTCACACATGCTAGACTAACATGCTCTACCACTGAGCTATACACTAGCCCTGGTATAATTTCTTGATTTGCCAAATTTTGACATTATCTATTGACTTTTTTGTAAATGGGAATTTAGCACTGTTACACCTCTCACTTCCCACCTACCCACATAGAAACTTCTCCCCTTTCTATCTTCCACAGTTGAATCACAGTGTTTGGTTAAATTTATATCTAATGTTTACGTTATTATAAATATATAAATATTTTCACTGGTGATCCAAATTGTATTCTATGAATACATTTTCTTATTGTTAAAATAAATTGTCTTTCCTGGAATTTAAAGTTGCCTCATTTCCCTCCTTCCCATTTTCCTCCAAAATTATCAAAATGAACTATAAAATCCTTCTAGAGAGTATTTCCCATGATCAAATCCATCAGGTAACGTATCAGCACATTTCCTTATCTCTTTCTAGAGATGTAATCCTCTGCTTTCTGGACTGTCTTCATCAGGCATCCTCAATTTTTCCTCATCTCTCTATTTAGATCTTTTCCCCCCTTTTAAGCCTCTACTTTCTGGATTTATTCTTCATTTGGTATATTATGCTTCTAGTAAATTCCTGAGATGGGAATGTGGTTGGTAGAGGTAGGAACTGCTTACTAAAATCCTCTTCCTATGGCTTGCTGGCCTGCCAGTTTACCTATGTTCTAGCCTGTTTCAAACTTCACCTTTCCCATCACACCCTCCTTCACAGTTCAGTATCACCATGTACCTCCATCCTTTTGTACTTGTCCATCCTTTCCCTCAGACTGGAGGGCTTTCCTTCCGTTTCTGACCTAGTTAAAGTCTAGTCATCAAACTACATGTCTGTTCAGGTGATAAAATGATAACAGAAAGTGCATAATTTCTACTTTGTTTAGCAAAGGCAATGAATAGTCAGTTTTTAAACAGGTGTATAGGGATTGTTGGGATTGTGTTTGTAAGCTGTCATGATTCTCTTTGGAATGAGATGGTATATAATTCATTACCAGTTAAAAGCATTTCTACAAAGAAGACAATTTCATCAGGGCAGGTAATTTTAGAAATGGTAAGCTAACTAACAAATGCTAGCTGTCTGAATTGCATGTTCAGGATGGCCCCCAGATGTTATTTCCATCAAATTATGTTTTATCTGATGAGATGGTTTTGGTTAGTCTCTAAATTCATTTCCTAGGGATGCTGTAAAAAATTATCATAAACTAAGAGGTTTAAAACAATACAAGTCTATTCCTTTGGCGCCAGAGGCCAGAAGTCTGAAGTCAAGGTGTTAGCAGGACTGCACTTCTAGAAGTTCTAGAGCAGAGTCTGGTCTTTGCCTCTTCCAGTTTCTGGTGGTTTCCAGCTTCCTTGTCTTGTGAACACATTCCTGCTTTGTTTTTACATCACGTTTCTTTTATGTATTGTCTTCTCCATGTCATAAGGGAATTGTGATGGGATTTAAGGCCCATCTGGATAATCCAGGGTGCTCTCTTCAAGACCTTTAACTTAATTACATGTGTGAAGACCTTCTTTCCAAATAAGGTTAACATTTACTGATTCCAGAAATTAGGGTATGGATGTGGGGACCAACACATAACCCCACAACAGCTTCCAAAGTATGGAGCCATTAAGATGTGTGGTCTCTACTGATAATTAAAAGACTGGTTTTCTTTTATCTGGGCATGATAATTACATACCAGTTGATATTTTGTTGGTTTATTCTTCACTTAACAGATAAACATACCCTAAACCAGATGCTGTGCTGAACTTCTTTATAGAAGCCAATAAACACTAAATTCTGCCCCTCAAAGACTCTTCAGTGTTACCAGAAAGGCCAGCTTACCCAGACAGCCTAAGCTGTTATTTGAACACGTTCTTGAATAGCCATAGAAATAAGAAGCTAAAAACACAAAGAGGAACCCTTGCAAGAATATTAGCTACACGTGTTAGATACAGGCGGACTAGTCAAAGGTGTTTTGAGCTGACTTTTGCTATAAAAAGTGGCCTTTTGATATAAACAGGAGCCAGCCAAACTTTAAACTATACAATCTTCTCAATTTATTCAATATGAGCTCCTTTACCTCTTCTTAAAAATTTATCCTATCTCTAAGAAAAGTGTTTTGATAAGGCAAATGGAAGGTGCTCTTCACCTTCATAGTTGCTTTTTGGTTTGTTTTAGTATACTTGGTGGCACTCAAAATTATTTCTCTAGGGAATTCTTATACGTCTCCCTCAGAGTCAAGTTATAAAGAAGAATAGCTTGGAAATCCAAAACTTATCATCTCTCTTAGAGGTTCTAATTCTTTATAATTTAGTGTTTATAATTTAGGGCTTCTTTATAATTTAGTGTTTTAGGTAAGTTGTTACAACAAACAAAGTAACAAAGTTTGTCAGTGATTTCTTTACAGAAAGGAAGGAAGAAAGTCAGGGAAAGAAAGATCGACACACATTTAAGATTATCCATTAATATAATTACTCTTTTTCATTTCCATTCCATCCTGCTTTTTCATTTGGGAAAGAAAAGGGTAGAGGGACAGCTGGTGTCTCTAATTGCACATAACCCCACGCCTGCCTTATCTCTGCACTCCTGGGAGTGGGATTGTACACACACACACACACACACAGACACATTGACGGGCGTGTAGGGGTTCTACCTGTCCCAAGTAATTGGTCAAGTTGTTGTTCCATCATTTATCAGGTAAGAACAGAATTTATTTTTAACTTTCAAAGTTAATTTAAAAATATTTTTAAGTTCTTAGAAGATAATTCAGAATATCATATTAAGAAGTTTTCCAACTTTGTACTATCCTCATAACTTTTTATTTATATTTTAATTAGGCATATATGACAGAAGAATGCATTTTGATTCATTGTACACAAATGCAGCACAATTTTTCATTTCTCTGGTTGTACACAAGGTAGCTTTGCACCATATGTGCAGTTATACATGTACCTAGGGTAATGATGTCCATCTCATTCCACCATCTTTTCTGCCCCCCCCCCCCCCCCCCCGTGCTCCCTCCCCTTTGCCCAATCAAAGTTCCTCCATTTTTCCTATTGACCCCCCACCCCCCATTATGGGTCAGCATCCACTTATCAGAGAGAACATTCAGCCTGTGGTTTTGGGGGATTGACTTACTTTGCTTAGCATGATATCCTCCAACTCCATCCATTTACTGCAAACGACGTAATTTTATTCTCCTTTAATGCTGAGTAATATTACTTCACAACTTTTTTGATTTCAATTTATTTTAAAACAAAAGAGGATCGTAGCAATTAAGAAAGAAGCTTTGTGCTTAAACTAGTTTTTCGTGGGAGCATGACATTAGTTTCAAAAACATTACTTTTGAAATGTCATTGGTTTTCATATTAAGATTGAATCATTCAAGAGGGATTTGTATCTTCTACAATCCTCTTCTCTAATTTATCCAATACTTGTGAGTAATAATAAAAGCAACAGCTAACATGTATAGAGTAGAAAATTGCCGCAGTCTGGCTGGGCACAAAATCACGAGCCACTCAAGCAGGAACAAACTTTATTTCCAAAACTCCTGTGAAATCCACGCACGCGGCCTTCTCCCAGGACACACTACACCAACAGGAACTCCCTCCTACCGCACTTCCCCAACCAATGGGAACTCTCCGGGAGTCCCACGTGGGGGGACAGCAGGGGTCTAATCTCCAATTGAATGCACATCTTAACATAATCATTATCATCTCAATGGCTTGCTGGCGTCACCTTTCAATCAAAAATGCCATGCATCATTCCTACTTGGCTATGGCTCTCAGCAGAAAATAATTTTACTTTAGGAGTTAAAAGGGCTTGTGGAGGTTAAGCTTTATTGATCTTGCTATATTTTTGGAAATTTGTTTTCCTTTTTCTCTTCTTTATCCCTTGTACCCCCTGGGAATATGTTATCATTTTACCAGACTAGCTCTTTGGAGTCATCCCTGGATCTATCTTCTTATATACCAAGGGAGGAGCCAGAGTTGTTAGCCCAATTTGAAGACCCAGAAAAGAAAATCCTTGCTCATAGAGAGCCATACCCCCCAGGAGAAACTGGCCAGTGTTCACCCTGCCAGTTGCATTGCCCTGGGCTCAACATGTTTGACTAGTCATGTTAGATATTTCTGTAATTTGTGATTTTTCCTTCTAAGTGTAGGTGCACATATCTCAGCCACCCTCAAGTTATATAACTGAATACAGCCCTGCTCAAAGCTGAGGCTGTTAGAGAACTCCTAGAGCTTTCCTTTATTTACATAACTTACAGACTTGGCAATATTTATTATTTCATTTGATCTATGCAAGGAAAGAAATGTGTTAATACATCAGGGGGTTGTTTGGATGGATCTCAGTCTATTTTCTTTCCATATTCTTTGGGGGTTTTTTATAATAATAAATTTAGAGTGGTACCTAAATATTAAAAAAATAGACTCAGATTTTGCTTTCTGCTTTAACTTTACTGAAAGTCCAGTTTTAGGAAGAGTGGGTAGAAATAATTTTTCCATCATGCTAAGGGAGTTTTAATTTGTATAACTTAATCTTATGTTTTATTCTTCGGTCTTGTGGTAAAAGAAGATGAAATAAATAGCTCATTTAAGAAATGATCCTGAAGCTGGACACAGGGCCACATGCCTACAATCCCAGCTACTTGGGAGGCTGAGGTTAGAGGATCCCAAATTCAAGCTCAGCCTGGACCACTTAGTGAGACCTCGGATCAAAATAAAATTTAGAAACAGGACAGGGCAGGGGTGGGCTAGGAATATAACTTAATGGTAGCACCCTTGCCTACTATGTGTGAGGTTCTCAATCCCATTCTTGAATGAATGATTAAATAAATATAAAAAATCATATATACATACCCTTCACTCACATTTTTTTTAGTCCTACTTTAGTTAGAATTCCATGTTTCTGAGAAAGGAGGAACATCAAAATTATTGAAAATTCAAGGACTCTTTTCCATAATTGCTATCATATAAAATGTTCTTTTCAGTTCTAGTCCACCTGGATATAACCCAGTGTAAGCCAAAATTAGTAATATCCTTGATGCCAGAAGAATTTTTATGAGTTCGGGAAACCTTTTGAATCTCTCTCCTCAAGCTGGCCATTGTTTCATTGCTTGAAAAAGTCCAAGATGATGCGCAGTCTACAGAAGTTCCATTTATGGGAGCCAACCAATAGAGTGGCAGTGTGAAGATTCTGGTTCTCTCTGTGGCATTTCAGCTGCCTCACAAGCACTCAGATACAGAACTTGGTTCACATCAAAAGTTTTGGGAATCAATATTGTGAACAAGCTGACACCCTTTCTACCTAATATTTACTCTTAGGAAATCTACTTTGTAAGGATGTAAGGACAAAAAAAAGTTACAAACCTTTGAAGGGGAATGAGTAAAATACTATTTTTGGAAACAAAAATAGTGTGAAAAGGCTTATGTATATTGCCAGCACCCCAGAGTAAGGCAGAAAAACCCTAGAGATACGACTTTGGAGATTTGAAGCACAATGTACACTGGGTGGTATTCATTTACTGGTTAGTCTTTATGTTTCTGGTACGAGTTTGTGTGTTTATACGTTACATAATTCAGTACATCTTTGAGTTTTTTCTTTGTGAGATCTGTTTAAACATTTGGAAATGTCATTGAACATAGTACTATTGGTATTTTGTGGCTTTTAGCTTTTGATTTCCCTCTGAAGCTACTGCCATGTCATTAGCTTTGATGAAGCTAAGAGCATCTGAGAGTAGAAAAAAATGATTACCAGTGGTTAATAATGTCCTGATGTTTTAGGAGTTGGGGAAGCATGCCCATTTCCATGAAGGAGTCTGAGGACTCACATGGTGAGAAGCTCCCTGGCCGCATGTAAATTGAGAAACAGATTTCAAAATGAGTTTTGATTAAAATGGGAATTTGAGCCTGTCACTGAGAAGCAACCATCTTACTATAAATTATTTATGGCATGATCATGAGGGTTTGGTATAGAGGCTGTAAGCTTTTTTCCATCTAGCTTCAAAAACTGGTTTGATTATAAACAGAAGATAACTAATTTTGGTATTGAAAACAAATTCTTTAAAAAAGGGGGCTTAAGTTCCCTAAATTGATTCTAAGGTGGAAAATAAAGAATAATTACCAGTATTTTCAGAACCAATGCTGCAGCTGAATGCTACATAAAAGTATACCTAGCAGATCCCTGATTAACAGTTTATCATATTAGTCACATGGAATCTTTCTCAGTATGAGTGCATCAGTGGTTTAAAGAGAATTTTTTGTGGAGTCCTCAGCTTTACACACACATTTGTATTATTTCTGTGCTGACTGGATTATATGATATCTTCCTATGTAGACTGCACGTACATGGTCTGCTGAGCAATGTGACAAAGCATGGAGGAGCCAGTAGACAGATAGCAGGTGGCTGCCCAGCTTGTGGTGGGATCAGACCTCTGCCTCTGGCCGGTAGATCTTATTATGGGATCAGGCTCTCACCTCCTACCTGCCCTGCCGTGACAGAGAAATTTGGATTCATTTGGAAAATTGGAAGTTTAGACTGACAGATACAGAGAGTGCTTCATGAGTGTCTGAAAAAATGGTATATTCTCTGCTTTCATCCGATAGGGTTTCAAGATATATCTTACAGATCAACTTTATTTTATGTACTCTGCAGTCTTATTTTTTACCTCCTTAATCTGACGTAGAATGAAAGAAGTGGGGTTAGTCTTCTACTCCTCTTCAGTGTATCTTGTTGTTCTTAAAGAATTATACCTATTCAAGTTTATCCCTTGTTTTCTTTGTGCCAGGTATGGTTCTCAGTGTGGGACAGAATTTTGAATAAGACTTTCAAGGTCCTTGGTCTCATGAAGGTGACATTTTAGTCAGGGTAAGACAATGCATAGGGAAGAAACGAAATAATTTCAGATACAGTTCAAGCTTTCCTAATCTGAAAATCTCAATCCCAAATGCTCCAAAATCCAAAACATTTTTAGTACTAAGATGACACTTTCAGAGTTTTGAATTTTGGATTTTCTAATTAGCAACACCAGACTTGTAAAGTCTGTGCACATATTCCAGAATATGAAAAACTTTGAAATCTAAAACTCTTCTGTTCCCAAGGTTAGGGATACTGGACCTATACTGAGAAGTGTGATGAAGAAAACAAAAGACAGTAATTAGATGACTAGTGACTAGAGGTGGTTCCTGTTTATACAGGATAGTCAGAAAGCTCTCCAAGGAAGGAGCATTAGAATTGAACTCCAGTGGAAGAGCGAGTTCCCTCCCCTGGGATCTGGAGGAAGTGGTTCCAGCAGAGGGACAACCAGTACAGAGCCTTTGAGACAGACAGAAATGGTATTTCAGAGGAGCAGGTTTTGCAGTTTTTTCTATCTGCCTTTGTATGCTAGTTGTTACTTTGGAGTCTCAGGATAGTTTCAATTTCTTTATAGCTTTAACCTCTGTCATTGTAAGTGTCCTACTGCTTTTCATTTGGTTCTTATTGCTCCACTTTGAGTCTCTGACATTACATCTGACATTCTGGCAGAACTTACTTTTTTTATTCTGAACATCATCTAGGCCATCTAAAAGTTTCTATGGATTGCAGTGGTCTCCATGGTCCTGTGTACTTGCCAAGTTGAGTGGGAGGTGGTGTTAAATATCTCTGTAATGTGGGAAAAATATAAGAACTTTTATTTATGTTTATTTTATTTAATAATAAAAAATTACTAATCAAGGTTGGGGATGTAGCTTAATGGTAGAACTCCTACTCAGCATGTAAACGGCCCTGGGTTCAATCCCCAGCACTCAAAAACAAAACAAACAAGCAAAGAAGAATCAATTGAAAGATTGCACCACAAAGAAAAGTGAAGTATGTGATGGGGTAGCTACATTAATGAGCTTGATTTTATCATTCCTTAGTCTATACAAATAACATCACACGTATCCCACAACCATATATAATTTTTTTTTTTTGACAATTTAAAAAAAAAATGGTATCAGCACCCTTACTAGATGGGTGCATGGGAGGGTATTCTGTTTGGGAAGGTGACTCGAGGGAGGGAGGGACCCCTCTATGGATGTAGAGATTGTGATTGTGGTGCCCTCTGTTCTGCTCACTTTCTTGGTGGGGTATGGTATAGGGTGTTGTCAGTGTGGTTTACCTCACCCCACCCCCTCTTGTTGGCATATTGTAAAAATCACCAACAACTTCAGTAGATGTTCATGTGAGTGCATATACCCAAGCTGAAATTTGGACTCTGTAAGGTTTTAATCCATAATGGGTAGAAGCTGAGGGAGGAGTGGATTTTTGTAAGCCACAAGCAATATCTTTGCTAAGAGGGGAAAACTTCTGTATTTTAAACCTCTTTGGTAAAGCTGCTCAAATGAGCCTTGAATTTGTGCAAATAAAGTAGCAATCTACTTTGAAGTGGAGAGCAGTTTGAAATAAATCACTGTGTTGAGAAGAAAGTTGTTCTGGGCATGAAGCTTCATGATATGTTTCTTCTGAATACTTGACCCTTTTGTGTTAAACATCTCTTGGTTAATTCTATTTTGTCAATGTTCACATTGCCCTCCCATTTTTCTTTGGTTATGGTTTCCTCGGTGGATCTTTCTGCAGCCCCTTGCTGGGGATGGAAGTCTGCATAGAGTGCAAAGCTGAGAGGGGGTGAGGATGATGGGATGGGGTGGCTTCTACTGCCTGCCAGACTCCTTAGATCAGCTTATACCTTGGGAGGGAAGATAAGCAGGGAGAGAAGCCAAGGACAGGGGAAGATTTGTCGGGCCTTGGGCACCATCAGAGCCACACTGGGAGCACAGTCAGCTCCAAGTTGAGGAGTGGGTGTACAGTCCCTGCTTCCTTTCTTTCCTTTTTTTTTTAAATAACTTTTTTTGTAATTTGTTTTAATTAGTTATAAATGACAGTAGAAGGCACTATGATACATCATACAGAAATGGAGTATAATTTTCTCATTCTTCTGGTTGTGCATGATGTAGAATCCCACCGGTCATGTAGTTTTATATGTACATAGGGTAATAATGTCTGATTCATTCTGCTATCCTTCCTACTGTCATCCCCCATCCCCTCCCTTCACTCCTCTCTACCTAATCGAAAGTAACTGTATTCTTCCCTAGCCTTCCTGCCCTTATTGTGAGTTAGCATCCACATATCAGAGAAAACATTCAACATTTGGTTTTTTGAGGATTGGCCAATTTCACTTGGCATGATATTCTCCAGCTCCATCCATTTACCAGCATGTGCCATAATTTCATTCTTCTTTAAGGCTGAGTAATATTCCATTGTGTGTATATATACCACATTTTCTTTATCCATCTATCTGTTGAAGGGCACCTAGATTCATTCCATAGTTTAGTTCTTGTGAGTTGAGCTGCTGTAAACATTGATGTGGCTATGTCACTGAAGTGTGCTGATTTTAAGTCCTTTAGGTATAAACCGAGGAGTGGGATAGCTGGGTCAAATGGTGGTTCCATTCCAAGTTTTCTAAGGAATCTCCATACCACTTTCCATAATGGTTGCATCAATTTTCAGTCTAATCAGCAATGTATGAGTGTGCCTTTTCCCCTACATCCTCGCCAACATTTATTGTTGCTTGGATTCTTGATAATTGCCATTCTGACTGGAGTGAGATGAAATCTTAGAGTAGTTTTGATTTGCATTTCTCTAATTGCTAGAGATGTTGAACATTTTTTCATATATTTGTTGACCAATTGTATCTCTTCTATTCAGTTCCTTAATCCATTTATTGATTGGATTATTTGATTTTTTGGTGTTAAGTTTTTTGATTTCTTTGTATATCCTGGAGATTAATTCTTCATCTGAGGTGCATATGGCAAAGATTTTCTCTTATTTCTGTAGGCTCTCCCTTCACAGTATTGATTGATTCTTTTGCTGAGAAGAAGCTGTTTAGTTAGAATCCATCCCATTTATTGATTCTTGATTTTACTTCTTGTGCTTTAGGAGTCTTGTTAAGGAAGTCAGATCCTAGGCTGACATGGTAAAGATTTGGGCCTACTCTTTCTTCTATTAGGCACAGGGTCTCCGTTCTAGTGCCTAAGTCTTTGATCCACTTTGATTTGTGTTTCATGCAGGGTGAGAGATAGGGGTTTAATTTCATTTTGTTACATGTGGACTTCCAATTTTTCCAGCACCATTTATTGAATAGGCTATCTTTTCTCCAGTAAATGTTTTTGGTGCCTTTGTCAAGTATAAGATAACTGTATTTATGTGGGTTTGTCTACTCTGTACTATTTGAACACTTTCTATGGACCAGGCTTTGCTAAGTAACAGAGCATCAATAACTAACAAAAATCAAGGCAGACCTCATCATCTTTTGAAAGAAACTGGCCATCAGACCAGCCATCCAGAAGCAGGGAAAATTGCAATCTTGAACTATTGTTTCAAAAGTAGTGACATGGTGCTGCCAGCTAGATAAAGGGAAGGCTACTCTGGTCTGGAATCTTAGAAGGTATCCATGAAAGAGCTACCAGCCAAGACTGAAGCAAACCCTGGTGGAACCCACAGGGAGATGGGATGGAGGCAGGTTGAGAAGTGCCCTCCCTCAGAGCCAGGGTCTCCTTTGTCTTATTCTGTTTTGTGTTCAACTCCTGGAACAGAGTTGGCATCCCAGGTACATTCAATAAATAACAAATGAGTGAATAAACAAAGGCCAGAGGGCTGGCACAGAGCAGAGAGGATGTTGACATGTGGCAGGACCAGATATCCCAGAATCTTGTAGGTAACAAGACCATGTAGGTTTGACTGGGGATATTGCTCAGTTGGTAAAGTGCTTGCCTTGCATGCACAAGGCCCTGGGTTCAATCCCCAGCACTGCCAAAAAAAAATTAAAAAATAAAAAAGACCTTGAATTTTATCATGAAAATTAAGATGATTTCTAGACTATTAATAATTATGTCTGAATAGTAGGGCATAAAATGGCACTGACTGGGCAAACTGCAGACTGGGGTATTGATGGGCCTCTTGTAGGCCTTGTTAGGGCTGCTGTCTTTTTTCTGAGCAATGGAAGGCCCCTCAAAAGGTGTTCAGGTGGGATAGGGAATGGGTTGGAGACAGGGCGTTGCTTGATTGCTCTAGCAACAGGCTGGTTATAGATTGAAGGTGAGTTGATGCACCAGACCGCAGAAAACTGTTGCAGTGGACCAGGCAGGACCAGGTGTGGCTTGGACTGGAGGTAGAGATGGGGTGGGAAGAATCCAGGATGTGGTGCTGGCTTACATGTGGTTTCTGAGGAAGGGAGATAATCTGGGTCTCAGAATCAAACAGGTCTTGGAGCCGCTGGCTAAGTTGGAACAGACTTGGGGAGAAGGTGTAGTTTTAGGCAGGTTGAGAAGTAAAGGTGTGAATTTACAGAGGTTTCATCTTTCATCCTATGAATTCTTAACCTAGGAGCGAATGATGTAATCTCATCATGCTGCATGCACTTTCTGCTCCACTCTTGACCTCTCTGCCCAGCATTCACTATGCACTTATGCCTGAAATGTTAACTGAAAAAAAATCCTTTCCTTCATTAGAAGTAAGTGTGTTTTATTTATTTATTTATTTATAATTTTTTTTAGATGTTGATGGGCCTTTGTTTTATTCATTTATTTATATGTGGTGCTGAGAATTGAACCCAGTGCCTCACATGTACTAGGCAAGCACTCTACCATGGAGCCACAACCCCAGCCCAGAGATGAATGTGTTTTAAAAGCAAATGTTGAGCAATCCTACATAGCAGAGCCAATGGCTTAGCAAGCAGGAGAGGAGGTTGGAGATTGCTTTGCTTAAAGCCTAAAGAATCTAAGCTGAAAACACTACTGAAGGAGAAAAAGAATCAGACATGGGGCTGGTGACTCCACCAGAGGGGTTAAAAAATCAGGCATTGTACATGAACTCGTGTCTGGTTTTAGAATGGCCTGAATGGTATCTGTAATTTGCACACTTCCTATCTATTATCAACTTAGTTCTGCATTCAGAGATCTTCAGAGCACTTCTTCATTTTTGGAATATGAGAAGTTTTATATTGTTAGTATGGCCAGGGTAACTTTAAAGTATGGGAGGGTTGCAATGGGCAATGATTCTGTATATCATTTGGAAATATTTTGGAATGGTTTGGTCTTTCAGTTGTCTGTTCATTCATCCAAGAGAAAGGAAAAGCAAAGAGCCTATGTTTTAGCACATGTGACACTTAGAAGCCAGTAGTTTCACAGGCTGTTTCCCAAGGCCTGTCTCCAGTGGCAGGTGCTACTTGACCTTGACCACAGGTAACTTTGTGCTTTGTGAGTAATGCCAGCCTGGCCACTGTTGCCCTCTTCTGGTAAGGGGTGAATGCTATAAGTGCACTGAGTTTTACAAGGAAAAAAAAAATCAATCTCATTTTTCACTTTGGTCAACTGTGCTATGCCAGCTGGCATAAATCCCTATAATGAAATGAATGTTTGGTTTAAAATGTAATGTATACTCAGACCATGGAACCACGTGAGAGTCTAACCTTATTTACAGTTTTGGCTTGTGGGGAGTACCTTGGATATCCATATCATTTTCCACAGTTGGCCACTTTCTCTTTGGCAAAAATATTTCTCTCAGCCTTTTCTCTGCCTATGAAACCTTGTCTGGCTGGTTCATTAGTTAACACATGTGTGAATTTGCATCATTGATAATGGCAGCAAATGAAAGGAATATGGTTTTAATCAAATTTTAGGATCTAATATCTCTGAAGTATTAAGGCACAGAACATCATAGACCTGGGATAAACAATTCATATTCAATAGAGGCATTTAACATTTATTGGTGGCATATTTATGCAACTTTTTGTTGCATGGTAGAATTTTAGAATATGTTGAAATAACCAACTCCTTTGGGAAGGGGTTCTGAGAATATGGAGTTATCACAGTGACTTATATGATAACTGCTTCGCGGAAAGTCCCTGTTGTCCTACTTGGTGCTTTTTCTTTTCTGCTCTGTGTTTGGTTGGCATCTCTTCTTTCTTTCCCCAAGAAAAGGAGGTAAGCATATAGCAAACTCAATGGGCTTTGCTATTTAAAGGAACTTCTAGTGGATACTTAGAAGGGAAACACTATTTTGTGAGGCACGTTCTTTATATAACCCTTTTAAAATTTAGATTTTTAGTTCTCCCATTAAGTAGCTATTTGGCATTTAAAACCAGAAGATGATTACAGACAAATCCTGGTCACAATGCTCATTTTGATTATTAAGGATCGAAAGACATAATAATGTTGATCTTTTTAGGCTAGGTCACTTTGATATTTACAGTTGATTAATATAATTTTATAAGAATTATTATCATCTGGAAAAATACCTAATACTATCGTTTCATTACAATATTAATGATACACGGGAAGAACCCTTAAGTTATCACCCTATTTACTCATATGCAAAGACCTCTATGCAAATTACCCCAAATAAAAATGGTTAGATAACAAAGTTCCTCAAGAGAGGGACGTGTTATTATTTAGATTTTTATAAAAATAATGATATAGTCTATTTCTCAAATGCAACCTATCAAAATTCCTATATTAAAATTTTTCCCCTCCCTCCCTCTCTCCCATCCTTTTTTCTTTGGTTTAAGCCTTGTTAAAAGTGAACAGTGATGTAAGAAAGCTTTACAGTGACCAGATGCTGAATTGCAAAATGAGATTGTTTTTGCTACCAAACTAAACTCTACCTCTGTGAAGAAAGCCCTGATTGACAACTGGCAAGGCCAAGGCTAAGTGCTTCCTGTCTTTGTTCTAGGTGGTTGGGAGGGTAAGCAGTAGCCCAAGCTCTTTGAGGAGTTTTTATACTACTTCATTGACTCTGGACCATTTGCCCCTCTCTTTTTCCTCCACCTTAGATCCCTGTGAGTTCTACAATGCTGAGAAGTCATCTAGCTCCACATAGAAACTTCTAGATATGGTTTCTTTATGTCAGCACTAATGGCAGGATGGACCAGATGATTCTTTGCATTGGGGGCTGGACTGTGTGCAGTATAGGATGTTTTGACGCATTCCTGGAGTCTGCTCACTAGATGCAAGTTTGACAGCCCTAAGTATTTCCAGAGATTGCACATGGGGAAGGTGGGGCCAAATCACTCTTCTCATTTAGAATCTAAAATCACAGTTTTAGATTCGAAGTGATACAGTCCTTCCTTAGCCTTATTATTTGGAAGTAAACTCCCCATTGTCTTAATTCACCAGTAGGTGCTGATTAATGACTCACAGTCCTTTAGACTGAAGATTCTTTAATTTGAGGAATTAAGGGTGG
Organism: Marmota monax; assembly: GCF_021218885.2. Lineage (NCBI taxonomy): Eukaryota > Metazoa > Chordata > Mammalia > Rodentia > Sciuridae > Marmota > Marmota monax. The sequence continues at coordinate 3,281,209 of NW_026695222.1, read as the reverse complement.
GGAACAAGCTTCCTGTTAAAGGCCAGTGCCCAAGGCAGAGTTAATCAGGATGCACATACCAAAAATAATTTAGCTTCTTTTTTTCCCACCAAAGAAAAATATTTAGTTCCCCATTTGTGAAATTAGGAACAGGCACCATAGAACTTTATTTTATAAGAGTAATTCATTGGAAATTTTCTACTTGTCACAAAAGGCAGAGGTAATGAGAAAAGATAGAAGCTGCTGAATGATAGATGAAGCGAAATGAGGAGAACTAGAATCTGACTTAGAAAGAAAGAAACAGGATTTGTGAAGGATAGAAAATAGACTACAGGAAGAAATCTTAGAAAATTTTGAATATTTTAGAAATCATTACCTGGTGCTCAACTTGTAGGATTCTTATTAAAAAATACAAAAACCTACCTTGTTTTAAAGGAATTAGTAGATTTAAGTGTTTCTAGATCTTTAGTTGCTCTAATTAGCAAATCTGCAGAGAATCCTGTCTGAGTAGCATAGGAGTGAAGGGTGCATTTGCTGATCCAAAGAGGCTCATCATATTTGGGTTTGGGGGAAAAAAGGAGGAAAAAGAAAAATGACTAGTGAAGTATCACCTCCAAGGGTAGGTAGAGTCAAGATCTGCCTCCTATCTCTAAATTTTCGAGAGAAAACAGGATCATTTTCTACTTTTTCATTTTATTAGCTTGAAAGGTAGCAACTTTTAGGAAGTGATTATGAAATTGTTCATCATATATGTTCATCACATTTGAATAAAGGTCGTCTCCTCAACAATGGTTCTCAGCCCAGCCAGCACATTGGAATCAGATAGGGAGCCTTTAAAATATACAGATGCTCAGTCAAACCCCATCCCAAGAAACCTTGATTTAATTGATGAAGAATTGGGACATATTCTTTAAAAAGCTCCCCAAGTGATTCTAATGTGCTGCTAGGGTAACAAACCACTACTCTAGACCATTGATGCTCAAAGTATGGTCCCCAGACCAGCAACATCACCATCACTTGGGAACCTGTTAGAAATGCAAATTCTCAGCCCCACCTGGGGCCCCACCCCTGATGAGCCTTAGCAGTGTTTTGAACAACCCCTCCTGGTGAACCTGATGCTGGCTTTCATTGGAGAAATTGTTTAAGGTGATGGGTAGCAGTGCTCAGAAGACACAGTGTCCTGAGAATCTAGGGTCTATCACAGTGGATTTTATAAATATCACTCCAGGGTCAGTGCTGTGGTCTTCAGGGTTGAGTGGCCTCAGGAGACTTCAGGAGGATGCCTAGGAGATGTAAGTTTCCACTGAGAGCCTTCATAAGGCTTAATTGCTGATGTGTAGGTGGCAGCTGATACTGAGTTGGCCCTCCTATTCATTTCAGCTAAGCTTTCAACCTCACTCTCAATATTCTTAATTAATGATCTTCAGCTTCTGAAGCCATTTCATCAGGGGTCTCCTGTCCCAGCACGTTTCCCCTTTGAGCATTCCTTGAAGAGGGTGTTGTTTCTAGCAGTCAATTAGAAAAGGAAAGTAGAGGTGGCTGTCAAGTCCTGTGACCAATTAACTACCTCCCTTTTTTCTCCTTTGTAGTTCTCTAAAAATGGGGCAGAGGACTAAAAACTTCTGTCCTGTTTGGCATTTCAGTTTCCTGCCTTAGGCATAAATGGGTCGAAAATTCCCTTTGAATTCTTGCTTCTCTGGTAGAAACTTTCAACCATGAAAGTAGTTACAGGATTATCTCCTGAGCCCTGGGAAGCAGCACAAAGTAGGCAGGGAAACTCAGTGCCAAACCTTAAGGGTCATTTGCAGCACTGCCAAGGAAGACATGTACAGTGGCTGTGATTGTGATTATAAAAATTCTACTGCAATTTTGTTTTCTGATTGATAAATCAGGGTCCAGGAGAAAGATGAAGAGGAACTTAAATTTCTTAATCTTCTGTCAGTAACAGTTTTTATCGCCTCATCTTCTGTGTACAAGGAAAACACCTTTAAAGAAAACAGTAATGTTGGATCAATACCTTCCTTGCTAAAGTTCAAAGAAATTTCCCAGGTTAGTCCCTATCATTCCCACACTTGCAGAGCTGAGGAGTATTCTGGAATTCCCTGTGGGATGGGAGTCCCCTTGCATCACTGGGTACTTCCTATTATGGGGTTCTCCATGTTGCTTACTCTTTGTGGTTTTAGTCTCTCACTAAAATAATAGAATCAAAATTTCTGACCCAGGAGTCACTTTAGGGAAATAGCAACACGTTCCTTATGGTAGCCACTAACTACCTGTAGTTCTTGAAATTAATAAATAACTGCTAATTAATCGATTTAAATTAATTAGAATTAGATTCAGAATTCACACTAGCCTCATTACAGATGCTTGATAGCCACATGTGGCTTGAGGCTAAGGTCTCGAGCACTGCAGATATAGAACATCTCCACAGAAATTTTTTGGACAGTGCTAGTCAGTTTATCACCCTCATTGATGGAGATAGTGAAATGAGAATGATGTGATTTAGTTGTCAACTCCTCTCAAATTATAGCTAACTACTATCTTTTAATACTGCACCCTGTTTTCTCTTTGAATTTAGTCGTAACAGTCTTTCTGCAAGGGCAGGCATTATTGTACCCATTTTACAGATCAGGGGATTTAGATTCAGAGAGGCTTAGAAACTTGGCTCAGGCATAAGGCCAGTAAAAGGGATAGCTGGTATATGTATACAAGCCTGTATGATTCTAAAGCCCATGCTTTGGATGTTAAAATGTCCCTTAGAAGATAAGTCCTCTGGCACTTGAGGTCAGTAAGTCCACATTTTTAGGGGTAGACTTAAGAAAGCCCCAAAACCCTAACCAAAGATGCATTGGTTGAAGTAGCTAATGGATCTACTATAAACAAGTCTATGTGGTTTTATTACTCCTTTGAATGAGAGACCAGTGTTCTGTGGTAACACTGTGATTTTTTTTCAATTGTGCATTTTCATGGACTTTTTGTCAGTAGTTTGCTCCTCTGGATTGGGTGGTGAGTAAGCACATCACCTCCTGTCGCAGATCACTTCCTATCTGGAAAGTCCTGCTGGTCTAAAAGTTTTCTTTATATGGTATCAATGCCTGTCTCCTTATGGTCACTCTGCTTCACCTGATTGTCTATCCCTTAAGGCTGCAAAGCGCTAAACGGGATTGTTCCCCGCCCCCCTTTGAAGTCTTGTTAATATTATTTTATTCTGGCTGTCTATTTTCTTCCTTTTCAGTTTCTTTCTTCGGCTGATCCTTATGACGTGATTTTAAGTATTACTGCAACCCTAGTCACTCTTGAATTCATGACAGTTTGTTTTAATTTGAACATTGAGAGTAACTGAGTACTAAATGCATAAAGCACAGCCATCCTGTCACTTAACACTGGCTCCTGATGTTAAGGCAGCCTAATATGAAATTAGCATGGTTGGTGGCCACAGCGTTATGGTGCCTACTCACAGTGCTACTCTTAACTATGACACCTCTGTGCTTGGGCTTAGTTTGGGGGACCCAAATGTTGCTTCTTACATATAACAAGGGCATGTCCTTATTAAAGCCCATCTAGTTACATTAGTCCCATCTCTCCAAGTCACAGAGATCCAAATCTAGTTTTCAGTACCCCATATATTCACTGTCCCATTCTGTATAGCATCATCCACCTATTTTGTGGACATGTTCACTATATCCTCATCCATGTTGATAAAGATGCAGAACAAGACTAGGACTAAAGAAAAGGCTCATTAGCATCTTCGTGCATGATGTTATTGGGCCATTAGTGACTCCTGTGCTCATGGTTGTTCAACCGGCTATTAATCCACTTAGTTGCTGCTCTATCCACTCTTCTATTTTTTGGTTTTTATTCACTAGGACCCATTTGTTCATTAATAGATTCATTTTGTTAATATTTATTGAGTTTCTACTAAGTGCCTGTCCCTTTTAAATGTGCGATATGAAAGGAAAGGTATCAAAAATGACTCCAAGTTTTTTTTTGTTTGTTTTTTGTAGTTGTAGATGAACAGCATGCCTTTATTTTGTTTGTTTATATTTATATGGTGCTAAGCAAGTGCTCACACATGCTAGGCAAGTGTTCTGCCACTGAGCTACAGCCCCAGCCCGACTCTAAGGTTTTTTTGTTTGTTTGTTTTTCACTTTTTTAAAATTGATTTTATTTTTTTAAATACACAACAGCAGAATGCATTATTATTATTATTACACATAAAGAGCACAATTTTTCATAACTTTGTATATAAAGTATGTTCACGCCAATTCATGTCTTTATACATGTACTTTGTTTTTTTCTTTTTGCATTACAATTCTTATTACACATAAATGCCACAAATTTTCATATCTCTGTTTGTATATAAAGTATGTTGACACCCAGTTCGTGTCTTCCTACATGTACTTTGGATAATGATGTCTTATCACATTCCACCATCCTTGTTAATCCCCTGCCCCCTCCTTTTCCCTTCCACCCCTCTTTCCTATCTAGAATTCATCTATTCCTCCCATGCTCTTCCTCCCTATCCCACTATGAGTCAGCCTCCTTATATCAGAGAAAACATTCGGCATTTGTTTTTTTGGGATTGGCTAGCTTCACTTAGCATTTTCTTCTCCAACTCCATCCATTTACCTGCAATGCCATGATTTTATTCTCTTTTATTGCTGAGTAAAATTCCATTGTGTATATATGCCATTTTTTAATCCATTTATCCACTGAAGGGCACCGACTCCAAGGTTTTTGACTGAACAAATGGAAGAGTAGAGTTGCCATTTGCTAAGCCAGCTCAGCTAAACCTGATGTGAGCAGGTTTGAAAGTAAAACAGCAATAGTTTGGTTTGAACTTGTTAAGTTAGAAATGCCTATTTGACATTCAAGTAGAGATGCAAAGCCAGCAATGGAATATATGTATCTGGAGTTGAGGGAGGCCAGGCATATAGGGAAAAATATGACACCATCAGAGTGTGAACTACCCAGTGTCTGAAACCTCGAGACTTAAGAAAGTGTGGATAGATGCTAGGAGGTTCAAGGACTGGGCTTTGGGTTCTTCAATATTTATAGGTTGGTGTGATAGGGACAGACCAACAAAGGAGACTGGAAAAGAGTGGCTAGTGAGGAGGGAAGAGAACCAGGAATGCTGACTTCTGATGTCCCATACACTTTGTCAGATGGTGCTGAGAGGTAAAATAACGTGAGGATCAAGAGCTGAGTTTGATGACATGCGTGTCACTGATAACATTGACAGAAGCTGTGTTAGCAGAGTTGAGCATGGACCAAAGGGTAGCATGGGAAATTTGGTCCATTCCCTGGGTGAGGTTTATATGTGACTTGTCAACCATTTTTTATCAGTCATGGCAGTTTAAGAACCCTTCAAAGAAGAAAATGAGGTGGTTTCTTCCTAATTACCTTTAATAATCTGCTAACAATTAAATATATTGTTGCAAAATGCCTCTTTTTTTCTTTTCTGAAAAGGACAATGCCAATTGCCCCTAGCTGGGTCCTCCGGGCAGCTCCTGTGCTTCTCCGCCCCATCATAGTGTGGAGCCATGCTGTGGTGCCCATCCACCCTGTGCCCAGACATGGAGTCCCATGAGCCAAGTGATCTGAACTCACTAAACAACTTAAGTGCAATCATAAAATCTCCCTTTTGGGTTTGCAGCCCCCTTTCTTACCATTTCTGGCCTTGCCTTTCCATTTCTTCCTAAATCTTTACCTTGATCCAGAAAGTAAATCTTTTTTTCCTGTTGGATTTCCATCACCATCTCGATCATCCTAATTCAGAAGAAAGTTGTTTGATTGTTTGAGGGTTGGTATTGAAACCTTGGCATGAGCTAGAGGTGAGTTTTTAAGATGCTCAGCAAGGTATGATTTTATCTCCTCATTGACCTCCACAGAGGTTATAAGCTGAACTGCTCCTCTTTTCTGTCAGGATTTGTAACAGTTATAAAAATATATCTTCTAATGTGAATTTTTAGAGAGTTTAAATTCAAACTACATTCTAAAGCTTATGGGTACATACACCAGATAGAATTATCAATAAAATTTGTGGGACTGGGCCTCCTGCTATTTACCAAATTCCATTTTCAGGTTACATAAACCATAATCCTAAAGATGTTCCTGACCAGCCTCTAAGTTGCTAGATATGGATGGCATTTGCGTTTGAGCCACTTCAGAGCCTCTCAAGTCAAGGTTCCTACAAACAAGTCCATAATAATTTCTAGCTGGTTACTTTTTTCCATTTCATATTCTCTATTGCAGAAATATATAAGAGGAGCAATCATATCTTCACCTTGTCATCTTCACCAGTGTTCATTGGAGTCACTTACCTAGAGTCTTGGAGCCACCCAAACACAGAACTAGAGTTTGAAGTTGGATCTGTCCTACCCCAACGCCATTGTGCCCCTCCATGCCACACATCTTCCATATATGCAATTGGCCATTCCACTCAAGAAAGGCGTCGGCAGATTACATTTGAAAGAATAATTTACTGGAAATCATTAGGGAGGGTATTTTAAAAATGAGGTCAGTTCTTGTCTTTCAGAGGAAGCTATTGAGAGTCTATTCCTAACAAAATTGTTCATATAGTTATGGATTTTAGAGTCTATGATTCAACCTTGAATTCTACCCAGAGGGTCCAGTGGCAGATGTTAAATTTAAGCATCCCTTCATTGGCACCACTTAGGTTGACCTTTGCTTTATTCCCAGGAGCATGTTGCTTCCCTTGCCAGACTTCATCTGAGGAAACTATGAGCCACTCTGTTAGTACCCTAGGCAAAAACCAAACCCTCTTCGCAGGAGATCAGAGACAATTTACCCAAGGACATTGGGCTCTTAACTCTGTTTTCCTCTTTTTATAAACTGTCATCAAACCCATTTGTTCTGCCTTTCCCTCAGCTTGCTTTCTTTACGACTTGCTCTTTATCTTTGTAGAATCTTTCCCCAACCATAGTAATAAATCTGTTGTGAAAAAAAAAGTTCCTGGAAAGTTGCCCATCTCTGACCTAAAGTCAGAAGTCCCACCACAGACACCAAGCACGAGAGAGAAGCTCCCTCTCCTTCCATTTCCTTTGACCTCAGAGAGGTCACACCTTCCTCTACATCCCTTTCATCCAGAGATACTTGAGTTCAAAGAACTAGTCATCCGTTTGCAACTGAAGGAAGTTCCTTCTAATGAATCTGGGTTTACGTCATCAACCATGGTTTTTTCCTGACATCTTGCTCCACCTGACTGATTGGAAGGTGAAAAAATAACCACTTGGCTTAGTGCAGTGGGCATCACTGACCATTTCTGTGCATAACTAAGGAAACCTTAGTTATAAACCATGAACTTGATTCTGTAGTTTCTTATTCTGTGGACAGAGCGAGAGAGGTAATCCCTCCTAGAGAGAGGTAATCCCTCCTAAAGAACAAGGCAGCTACTTAAGTAATTTTAATCATTGATATTTTCATTCATTTAACAAATACTCTTCATGACCCTCTGTGCGTCAGACCTAGTACTAGGTATGGACAACCTGAGGATAACAAAAGGCAGCTCCTCCCTGCAGGTTGCCTGGCAGGAGTGGAACAAATGTAGTTACCTGTTTATAGTCTGTGATAAGTTCCATAACAGGAGCATGAACAAAGTGCTTTTGCAGCACCAAAGAGCTTAATCCTACCTGAGGGAGTCGTGCAATGTTTTAGGGAAAAGAAGATTGTTGTTTTACAAGAGTTTTGCCTTAGACAACCCCACTAAGTGTGTCCATTTCCTAAGGTTCATACCATGATTTTTAGCCATGTGGCTGCCTTTTTTCCATCATTGGTTATCAAGACAAAATCATACCCATAGAGGTCAACATAGCAGGATGTGTGGATTTTACTGCTGTGCTTGCATGACCCATGGTGGACTGATTTCATGCTGTAAGATGTACACCTTCCTTTGACAGGAGAGGTGCCAGAGTCAATATGACTTAGTTGAGTCCTTTACAGGAGCACAGACCTTTGGTGGGCAGTAAAATCCAAGTACGTGGTAGCAAACCAAAACAGCCTGAGCACAGGATCTTAAAGTGGAAAGATTCTTGAAGGCAGTCTGCTTAGGTCCACTGGTTTTACACACAGGGAGACTGACACCCTGAGAAGAGAGGTATAACCCCTCCTAAACTGCGGCACCATCACAGTAAATTCTGTATTTGGATTTCCTCTGCCAAGCCATTCTCCATTTGTCATCAGACGGCTTTCTTCAAGCCTCCTTGTGTGCTGTGATCTGAAATTCAGGCTGTGTCTAATTCTGTTACTAAGATTATGGTGTGTTTCTTGTACCTGACCTGACAAGTACTGCCAGGTTGGCAAGGCACCACACCAAACAAAACCCAGCCATGATCACCAGGGATCTTCTAAAAGAGAGTACTCAAGTTTCTCCATGTTTCCAGAACACTGAGTGGTAATCGTTTCTGCCTCTCTGGGTTGTCAGGAAAATTAAATGCAATAATGTTCAGAAAGAGCTTGGCACATAATCTGGCACACAATTAATGCTCAATGAATCTTAATTATTGTTATTGTCAACTTGTTCACCATTAGTAAGTTCTTACATGTAGACTCAGGATATAATATATTCCATCAGAATGACTTTTCTTCCATCTCCTGACCTGAACATCTGTTAGATTATTGGACATGCCCACCAAAAGGTATGCTGATTTCTTTTCATGAATGTCAACTTCAGGTTTCTTGGACCAATATTTTACATAAGGAACAGACCAAGGGGGTTAAATTGACAACATATTTGCACTGGCTTTTCATTAGCTTTTGTTTTAATGTCAGGAGACCTCTCTTCTGACCCCAACAACTCTACCTTAACTTCAGCATGGTTCATTGCTGTCATCCTCTGCTGCATTTTTCCTTTCCCCTTCCCATCTTTCCTTTTCCCTGATAACCCCTCCCACCCTAGTCTCTCTGCAGTGGGACTTTGACTGTTCCATCGCACTTTTTTTACATTATGGTACCCCACAGTGGCAGTTTAGTATCAGAGCTCTTGATTTGGTGCCTCCATTCAAGCGTGAAATCAAGCTGCCATGGAAGAGAGTGACCCCATTCAGAATGCTTGTTTTAGTCACTATATGTGAAGGAATGGGGTTCCATAGAGCAGACATGTCTGCCATTGCTCACCCTAAAGGGTGTAGGGGGCCAGTTCCAAATTAAAAGGAAGTGGATTCCAAGCTAGACAGCCTTAAATGTACATTTACATGGGATCTGTAAGTGTGTCTTTGGAGGCCTTCCTCAGCAGGAAAATTTCTTCCAAGAGATATATGGCAATGAACTTTGGAGTGCCACAGGTCTGGATTTCACTCCTGGTCATTCAGTCATTTGTCTGTGTAATCTTAACTAGTTGTTACCTTTTTCAATTCTACTTTCCTATCTATAGAATGAGGTTACTAGTTTTTCTCCTTAATAGGCCAGTAGTAAGAATTAAATTGAACACTAAATTGAGAGCTCCCCAGCCCACCTGTCTCTGCCTTAGCATAAGGCCTAGAACATAGCTCTTCTGTAAGTGGTACTAGAAAACTGAGGGGTTTTTTTCCTTAAAAGTCACATTATTTAAAAAAAATTTCATGCTGTAAGATGTACACAGTTTGCTTTAATGTGATAATATTCAATATTCAACCTTTTAATAAAAATGATACTCCAGAAAGGATATGGCCACATATTTTATGAAAAGCTTCAGGAGAAACATCTTTTTGGATTTAGTATCAAGAAGTAAGCTGCCTCACACCAATTCCTTCTCATCTTACAGACTCTGATTGACCTTTCATTTTTTACCTTTGGCTGCTAGAAAACTCAGTGTCAACTGCTACAAAGACTTAGTCTTTGTACAGATTTGACATTGACTTCATTGTACATATTTATTCTTGTTTTTCTCACTTATATTTCCCATTTTTAATCTTTGCCTTGTTTCTTGAAGATACCTTCAAACCTTAATGTCACATGGGTATAAAATGCCTTTTTAAAAATTTATTTGTTCTTTTTAGATATATATGACCGTAGAATGTACTTTGACATATTATACATATGTGGAGTATAACTTACTCTAATTAGGATCCCATTCTTGTATTTGAACATGATGTGGAGTTTCACTAGTCATGTATTCATATATGAACATAGGAAAGTTATGTCTGATTCATTCTAATGTCTTTCGTACTCCCATCGCCCCCCTTTATTCCTCTTTGTCTAATCCAATCAACTCCTCCCCACCTACCCACCCTTATTATGTGTTAGCATCCACATATAACATTTGACCTTTGTTTTTTTGGCATTGTATTTCACTTAGCATGACAGTCTCCAGTTCCATTGATTTACTGGCAAATGCCATAATTTCATTCTTCTTTAAGGTCAAGTAATATTCCTTTGTGTATATATACTACATTTTCTTTATCCATTCATCTATTGAAGGGCACCTTAGTTCCATAGCTTAGCTATTGAGCTGCTATAGACATTGATGTGGCCATGTTATTTAGTATGCTGACTTTGAGTCCTTTGGGTAAAATTCCCATGTTAATTTGTGTTGCATTTCAGCAGGAGACCCATATGTACAGACCACCTGCAGCTGGCCCCACAGGTGTAGTCAAAACTGCTCATGTATCTTGAGAGTCTCACCCTTGTTCTTCCTTCCCTTCATACCCAACCACATCCTCTCGTTTCTGTTCTTTTACTCTGTCCCTTCCTCTTCCTCTCAGGATCACCTTCTATTTTCTCTTGTTTGGGTTCTTGTAGTGGCTTTGAACTTATCTGCCTGGCTCTGGTGATTTTCCACTGCCTGAGAGAGCTCTCATGCACACCTGTCACCTAGGCTTCCTGCCCTGTTAGCCTCATTTGCTGACATTGTCCTATATTTCTGCAGTATGAGACTCTTTACCATTCCCAGCACATGCCAAGCCAGTTAGACCTCTTTCCCTGAGTGGTGCAGTTTTTCTGTCTCTACAGCTTTCCCTGTCCCTTAGGACTTCACTGAGATATCATCTCTTCTTCCCTGGCCTCTCTCAGGCAGGGTCGTCTCTCTCAGCTACCTCTGGTTTTGGGGTGTGTGCCATGGTCTTTAGCTACAGTAGCCTGTTGCTGCCCCTCCTTTTTCAGGGCCTGGCGCCCCTATAAACTCAGCATGTGTTTAATGAATGAGTTAATAGAGAATGTGGGGATCTCTTCCATATCTCTCAGCCTCCAACCTGCTCTAAAACCACCACTGCATGTGAAGTACATTAACATTTTCACCTTTGTGTTATACATGATGTAAATTTAGAAGACTTGGAAATAGGGCAAGTTAGATTGCAGCACTGACATTCCTAGGAAGGACATAGGAAAAATAACCAGCATGCTTGGTTGGAAGTAAATTTACAATGAGATAATCCCAGGATCCTTGTATTCCAATTTTTCAAAATTTGAAAAATGACTGGTTGTCATTGGTGATAACATAGTTGTTGCCACTCCAGAATAAGGAGAGAGGAAGTTGCTACAATGCTTCAGTCTCCTGTGCTGATTAGGATGGGCTTGTTCCCAGAAAGGGCTTTAGAGTCCTCACTTTGCAGATAGGGAGGTAGGTGATTAGCCTGAAACTCAGAGCTAACTCATTCTGCCATTTGTTCATTTGTTCTTTCTTTTAAATAGAAGTATGTTCTGTGAGCTGCTACTGTGTTATTCACTAGGAATACAGACATGTGGATGGCATCCCCACTGTAGCTTACAGTCTTGCAAGGGAGGCCACTTCATGGACTAGTCATTTAATGCAGATATTCATAAGCACCTGAAGAAGGTGTTCAGTTCAAAGGAGATAGAGAAAAATTATTCAGAAAAGCTTCATGGAGCTAGCCATATTTCTACTTTGAGAATATCTAGACTTTTAGAATATATAGAAGGAGTCTACCAAGCATGGGGACATTAAGGCACATTCTAAGCAAAGGGTGAAAAATTCAGATGTCTGTTGAAGAGTAGTGGGAGTTAGTGGGGAGGTGGGAGCTTGACTTGTGCTCTGAGCTGCAGTAATAGTTGCTTTCACTGAGGATCAGACTTGTGCATGACAGATTGCCCTGATACTGACCTGGAAGGTTCATCTAGGACACCACTAGATGTGGCTCTAATTTTCAAAGTAGGAGATGATGTGAGCAGTGGAGAGAGAGAGAGAAGAAATAGGTTTTAGAATGCTTTAAAGATAAAATCGACAGACAAGATGTGGCGGCCAATCTGGAGGGCTAGGGAGAGGGGAATTAAGGGTGTCTCCCGGGCTGTGGCTGAAACCTCCAAGTGAAGTGGGAGCAGAAGCTAGACCAGATCCTGGCCTGTGGTTGCATAGTACAGCCAAGTGCATGGAACACAAAGCTGTTACTAGTAGCCTTTGGGCTGTCAGAGAGTTAACTTGGCCTGTGTAAAATGACCCACTCTGGCCTGGTTCACTGTGTTGCTTCTCTCAGAAAAGAGCTGGAGAGTTTATCTTCTGAGAGTAGAAATGCTCTCTTTCTAATTAAGGAGGAGGAGAAGCCGGGCTGTGGTAACAGTTTTCCCCCCTCTACTTCTATTGACTCATGGGAGATAAGAAGCAAAGCTTTGGGAGTAGGGAACTTTAGAGAGGGCAAGCTGGGCTCGGTGGTGTATGCCTGTAATCCCAGTGGCTCAGTAGGCTGAGACAGGAGGATTGCAAGTTCAAAGCCAGCCTCAGCAACAATGAAATGCTAAGCAGCTCTGTGAGACCCTGTCTCCAAATAAAATACAAAATGGGGCTAGAGATATGGCTCAGTGGCCAATTACCCCTGAAATCAATCCCCTGTACCCCCCCATCCTCCCAAAAAGGGCAATACCTCTTATTACTGTGGGAGTTTGAGTGAACTCATGCTGTAGAACTCAGGACTGCTAGCTGCACAGGGAGAGCCCACTGTGGAGAGGGGATGCTTGCCTAGTGGTGGTGGTGAAGTCTTCCAAAAACCCAGGAAATATTGATCACTAGAGTAAGATTGAATGATTTATTTAAAAAGAGAGCCAAGCACACCTGTAATCCCAGTGGCTTGGGAGGCTTAAACAGGAGGATCATGAGTTCAAAGCCAGTGCTCAGCAATTTAGCAAAGCACTAAGCAACTCGGTGAGACCCTGTCTCTAAATAAAATACAAAAAGTGGGGGAGGCTGGGAATGTGGCTCAGTGATCCAGTGCTCCTGAGTTCAAACCCTGGTATCCCCCTTCCCCCCCAAAAAAGAGAGACCAACATTTGCATTAGTCCATTTATAATCAAATTACACCAGGTTATTTGTGATCAAAGTCATGAAGCAGTGAGAAAAATACCAAATCAGACTATACTGTTTAATTCTTTTTAGAAGGTAACTATGATGCTATCAGTACAACTTGTTTTCCAAGCCTCACTTTTTTTTCTCCAACTTTAAGAATTGTTTTTGTGCATGAAGTAGGAGCAGAGACCTCGATTTAAACAAGAATCAGGTACAGGTACAGACAAGATCAGCTATGTGAAACCCTAATAAAACGTGTGTGAGGCACATCTTATTGCTCTGGAGGGACTTTTATCTTTTATTCCATAATCACTAGAACCTCAGTGGGCCCATGATAGAATTCAGAGTTTCAGTGAATGCAAATGGGTTAAAAGTTATCTTTATTTTGACCAAGTTCTAGTAAATATAGGTTTCCTCTTATTATGAATGTGGAATGGAAAACACAATGGTATTAACAACATTTATCATCATTAGAAATTACAGCTCTTTTCATATTATACTTGTTGTAGAAATCTCAATGTAACACTTATGCTCTTTACTACTTTCAAGTTTAGAGTAGCCACTAAATCCAGACCCAGGTCCTACAACATGTATATACATTACTGAATCACAAATTTGTGTTACAAATTTTGGTAACTGTAAGTGTAATTGGTTTTCTTTTTAACCCTATGTATTATGTTTCCTGCATTTAAAAAACATTCTGAGCAAGTTTCATCTACTTCACAGTTGTCTAAAGAGGTCCATGGCACATAAAAAGTTAATGTCCCCTGGCTAAGATCATGTAGTTGTGGCTTGTGACCTCCACCTGGTGGCAGCATACTCCTTAAAGGTTAAATCTGTCTGTAATCAATGGTTGAGGAGAAATTTTATCTGTGCACTTGAGTATGATTTTCAGAAATTTTTGACCAAATTAAGAAATAGGCTTTCCATCATAACTCCATACACAAATACTTAGGTTTCATAAAATAATCCTCAACCTTACCATATGACAAATCGTTATTTTTTATTGCATTCTAATATTCTATTCAGTTCTCTTTCGTTAAAATAAAACAGAGGTTGCAAGACACTAAACTGTGCAGTTCAGTGGGCCACAGTACTGTTCAGTATCTTAAGAGACCAAATACCCCATTTTCAGCATCACAATACCTATATTTTAAATAACTGCCAACAAATACAGATGCACTTTACACCTGTTTAAAAATTTGTTAAAAATATAAATTACATACAGTGAAAGGAACTGATTTTAAGTGTACACCTAAGATGGACTATCAAGACAAAGAATATTCTCATCACCAAAGTTCCTTTGTGCAATTTCTAAGCCAGTTCCTCTCTGAACAGTCATCGTTCCCATGGCTTTGATCTTACGTTGGTTTTGCTGTGTAGAATTTTATATAAATGTAATCACACAGTATGTATTCTTTTGCTTAATGCAGTATTTTAAAGATGAATCCATGTTGAAGGTATCAATAGTTTGGTGAGCAGCATTCCATTGTGTCAATACCAAAGTGTTTATTTTGTTGATAGGCTTTTAGGCTGTCTTTAGTTTTAGTTATCATGTGTTAAAAACCTCCATGACCATTTGCCTTTGTATCTTTGTATGCACATAAGCTTCTTGTCCCTTGGATAAATACCTGGAGTGGAATTGTTGATTTAGTCAGCTAATAAATATAAATTTAGCTACAGGAAACTGCAAATGATTTGCCAAACTGGCTGAACAATTTATGTTTCCACTAGCAATGTGTAAGAGTTTGGGTTGCTCTATGTCCTTCCCAACATTTGGTTTTGTGCCAGTATTTTTAACTTTAGTCATTCTGATGAGTGCTATAGGTGTCTCTCTTGGTGGTTTTAATTTGCCTTTGCTGGGTAATTAATACTGTTCAATTCTTTTTTCAGGTACTTATTACCATTCATTTATCTTATTTATGAAGTATATTTTCAGGCTTGAGATACTCATTCTTTTTTAATATTAATGTGTAGGACTTCTTTACATGTTTTTGATACCAGTTTTTATGTCAGATATATGTATATATCAATACATTTTTTCTAGTCTGAGGCTTACATACTCATTTTCACTAATTTTTTTATGAGCACAGGCTTTTAATTTGACAGTGTCCAATTTAACAGTTTTTCTTTCAATATTTAGTGCTTTTTAGATCCTAATTCCATGGAACTATAGTACAGAATTAAGGGGAGGAAGCTGTTTAGCCAGAAAAGTGCAAAAATGACTTTGCCCTGTGGTTTGTAAACCAAACCTCTAGGTATCTTAGACATGCCCAGCCTACGGCCTTGGTTGTCTATTCCTTTTCAGATTAATTTGTTCACAATTACCTTGTGACTCTCAGAAATTACTCACAAGGGGCAAGGACTTAAAAGGCTCCAACTTTTCATGGGACCTATAGGTGTGCCATCCAGGACAAAGCAGTAGCCACATGCGGTGATTTTAATTAAGTTGAAATTCAGCTTTTCAATCCTAACAGCCACATTGTGAGCGCCCACTAGCCACATATGGCTACTGGCTATGCTGATGAACAGTGCAGATAGAGAATTTTTTTTTTTCCCAAAAGTGCTATATAGTACTAGTCAGTGGAATTAGAGGCCAGGCTTACATAGTTTATAGCATGTTTTAATGAAACAGTCTTTAATTTTGATAATTGACGTCAACTACCTACTTTCTTTCTTTCCTTTTCATTCTTCCACTTTTCTGTTTCTATCCTAAGATGTCTGTCCCAGCCAATCCTTTATGTCTCTTCTTTCCTAGTAGAAGGAAGAATTCCCCGGCCTTGCACAGAATCATTCTTTCCTGAAGCCTACCTAGTACTAACCTATTTAACTTCCTCAATGTTTGATAGTCTGCCAACTAACACTGGGCATTCCCTTTCAGGGTGTGGTCCAAAGATAGGTATTTTGTCATATCTGTCCTGACCAACCTTGTAGTTCTTTGTAGCATTTCCACTATAAATTTTAAACTGAAGAAAAAATAATAGGTTATGACCTATAGCCCTGTCCCATATTAAGATTTCTGTCCATTAGTTTACTTGGTTACCATTTCATAATGAGCAACCACATAGGAATTTGTGAGATTCTCTTTCATTGTTGGTCATGAGCTGCACAGACATTGACTTTGCCATTAATGTCTTTCAGTGTGGGAATTTTGCTGTACTGGTGGATCTTCATGTATCGCCACAAGGTTCAAACAAAGATACCAGCTGGTTTTCTGAACAGAAGAAAGAGGTATAGCAACATTTTTATTATTTAAATGCAATTATCCCTAAGTAACTCCAGCTACTAGAAGAGATATCAGCTCTCTTCAACTTTCATTTTCATTTGTGAGGGAAAAAAAAAAGTTGAGCAGTGTTTAACACTTAAAAAAAAATAATGCTTGGATCCTCATTAACAGAAACATACATAGTTAGCTTTTCCCTACCTTCAGAAGTCCATACACTTCATGTGCTATTCTTATTATTTTAATTTGTCTTTTGCAGTATTGGAGATCAAACCCAGGGCCTTGTGCTTACACTCTATATGAGCTGTATCCCCATTCTTAATTCTATTATTTAAACCAAAAATTGTACACCTCTTTGTTTTGGGGAGAAGAGTTCTCTATATTAAAAAAAAAAAAATAAGAGGAGAAAGGGGAGGAAGAGGATGAGGAAATGGAGTTGGTAAAAGGAGGAAGAAGAGGAAAAGGAGAAGGGGAAACTATTCCAGATGATTGGGAACCTGCAATAGGCATGGTGGTTAACTCAAGGCTGGTCTTTCACACTCGTCTTAAACCCCATCTTTTATCTTCTACCAGCCTTTCATTGTCTTGAGCTTTTCACAAGGGAGGAGATATTTGTCCCTTCTCTCCTGTTGGTCAGTCAGTAAAGCAAATAGTCAAGTATGGACATGTAATTGACCCTGAAACAACACATGTTCAAACTGCACAGGTCTCCTTCATGTGGAATTTACTTTTGGAGATTTATGACAGTTTGAAAAAACTATCAGACAAACTCTGTAGCCTTGGAATATTGAAAAAAAATTAAGAAAAAGTTGTGTCATGAACACATGAAATAAATGTAAGACAATAGTCTATTTTATTATTTACCACCATAAAATATATACAAATCTATTATAAAAAGTTAAGTTTTAGCAGAGGTCAAACACACAAATACAGACCATACCTGGCACCATTTGCAGTTGAGAGAGATGAAAGCAGTTGTAAAAGTGCAGTTTTAATTCACAACTGTACAAGGTTAACTGTGGTGCGTTCTGTGCTATTGCATCTCACAAACTGCCATTCCAGTGAGTACAGGTATTATATCTGCTGAGAATACTGTGTGAGGTGGTGGTCTCCACATGAACAATTTGTTTTTCTAATAAATTGCCTGTCCCTAATACGAAGTGATTTCCTGGGGTTTTCCAGAATTTTTCACCACATATAATACATACACTGTATAAAATTTGTGTTGACTGTTTTATGTCATTGTGAATCTTCCAGTCACTAGTAGGTTATTAGTAATTAAATTTGGGGGAGTTGGAAGTTATACTCAAATTTCCACCTGAGCAGAGGATAGTATCCTAATCCTGTTTGTTATCAGGAATCCACTATATGATGTTTGACCTCTTCATGCTTCAGCCTCCTCATCTGCAAATGAAGAGGTTTGACCAGACACTGCCTAAGTCACCTCTCTGTTCTAACTTACTGTAGGGTCCTCCCCCTTCCTGTTCCTATGGTGGAGGGTTAGAAGGTGCATTTAGTTATCACATACTTTGCTTCCTTCTCCAGACCTTTGCTTACCAAAGAGCAGAGGTAGTGACTTTAATATAATTTTCAAAGTACCATTGTACTTTGTTTTTTCCATGATATTCATTTGTCAATTTTTAGAGCTAGAAATAAAAGTAAGTTTTATTAAAAGGCAATATTATATGAAAAAACTGGTAATAGTTGCTTAAAATTTAAAAAAGTTTTCCTTTCATAACTGTTTTAGCCAACTTTAAGAAATCACTAAAGCTTTCCCTCCTCCAAAATTATAGGATTATACATTTTCAGTCAAAGGATAATACCATCAGGACTTTGCTGTCATTTGCAAAGGATATATGGTGATCTAAAGATGTGAGAAGAAAGGTACAAGGTTCAGTAGGATGAAATTTATCATTCAGATAATTAATTAACCATGGACTGTCCTCTTCAAAACTTAATATCGAGCAGGCCAACATTTACTGCCACCCACCTTCACATAATTCCAAGCTTTAGCTTACTAGCAGTCTACATGATTTAACATGTGAAGTAAAATTCTTTAATTGTTAAAAAATTCATTTCCCTAAAGTGACTAATACTTCACCTAAAGGGACTTTAACTGGAAAGCTTCTGGCTTAATTAATAAAATAGTGTCCTAGATTCCACTATTCCAGGCCCAGATTTTCCTGCATTCTCTCTCAGCTTTACCTCTTTGGCCTTAGACCTTTCATGTTGCTACTTAATCATTTTTTGCCCACGAGATAGTTGATATGGAATGTTTCAAAGCCAGGGGTATGTGAGTCACCTCCCAGGCCAAGTGTGAGGTTTCTTCAAGGTGCCACATGCAGGTGCATTGCTCCAACTAGTACCTAGTTCAGGGCAGCCAAGCATGACTTTGCAAAGTTGTGCAGTGCACAACAGGACCTGCAGAGCAATGCTGCAGTGGCAGCTGCAAGGGAGATCATGCCAGCAAGCTGAGCTTTTCTCTCACATCAAAGTACATGTCTGACTGCTGCTACTTTTAAGTTGTACCTTTATAACACATGTTCACCAACATTAAAATTGCTTCTGGATAATTTGTGTGTTTAAGAAAGGAGAAGAGCTAATTGACGAATCATGACTTTGCCCTATTAGTGCTTTCATCATTTTTATCATTAGACTATCTCACAGTTGGGATTTCATGGGCAACCAGTTTGAGTGCATTTAACAGCTACTTTCTACAGTGAAAGTCTAAGAAAAGAAGTTTAATTATATGTATTAAACATATATTTATTTTGAGTCCAGCACAAGTAGTCTTTGTACCCAAACAGTCAAACTAAAACAGTTCCATTTGTAAACTCGAGGAAGCAAATGTAAAGCCCCTAGAGAAGCCTTATGTTTCTCCTGGTTCCTTATTGATTTTAACTTGGTCTTTTCTTCTGCCCCTAAAATGTCATATTGTTGGCAGTTTTTCTTTTCATGCATTGTTCTGATTCAGCAGAGAATGCTTCTGTAAGTGCAGCATGGTCAGTTAACTAGGTATTGTGACCACATTGCACACGGTTGTCCTTCCATTTGTGAAACCTGATTCACAAAGGACAGCTTTGGAACTATAAGGAGAAACTTTATGTGTATAGGCCTATGCTCTATTTTTTCATACTATTTTTAGTTCTAGCCTTATAGGGTATTTATGGCCAAATTTTAACAATCCTTGTTTCCATGTATGTCTTTCACATATTTTCTAGCTCAGTCATAGTTGAACCCTGCATGTGAAGTAAAATTCTTTAATTGTTAAAACAACAGTACAAGGCAAGGCTGCTTTTCTGTTGTGTGAACAATGCCAAAACACTCAACTGTAAATGGATATCTCTCTATCCACAAAGCACTGCATCTTTGGGCTGCTAAATAAAAAGCAGGAGAGAGGAGACCAGTGTTTGTATTTTATCTAGAAACTTCTATTTGTTAGTTAAATCAAGGGTTTTATATACTGTCTAAAGGATATAGGCATTTGCAATAAAGGAAAAGTTTTGCTATGGTTGCTTTTCAGAGCAGCTTAAAATTTGTTAATGTTTTAATTTATGAAGATTCTCAGAGATGGCATTGTAAGAAACCAGTGAAACAGGTTTGAGGTAACCTCTGCAACTCTGAGCCTGCTGTAGCGTCTTTGGGAATTGAACCAGGATTTATCAGTACTTAGGCATCATTTTTATGTATAGTTTTCCTCTCTTTCCCTGCACTACAGTACATTATCCTAGTAGTGCAGGACTACACTGAATGTCTTCCAATATACAAACCAATAGCTAGAAATTGGGTTGTGTTTATGGCATGCTGAAATTTAATTAAATTCCTCTGTTATTGTTACTTACTAAATATTAATCTACTTTATAGAAATAAGAGAAGTTAAATTATTTTCATCAATAGATAAATATTGTACAGTTTAACAAAAGCAAATGGGTATATGTGATATTAGTAGCATGAATATGGAAGAAAATCAAATTACTATTTCCAGTTCTGTTTAATCCAGTGCTCAACTAACTCTCTTCAGTAGACTTCTAAACTTGAAGCCAGAACCTAATGAATAAGGTTGTTTACATTAAAAAAAAAATTGAAATGAGTTTGAAAACAGGAAACTTTTCTATGTTAAAGTCACTGTTTCTGGCTCTTCCCAAACATGTTAGAAGATCTGGGAATGCTATGCTTATAGATATAACTGTAGTGTGGTAGAACCATGGTGGCTGCCTCCTATTGCCTGAGCTGTGGTCTGGGACCCTATGACTTTTGCACCAACAATATGTGAATATGTTCTTACTCCTGACTCCTTCCCTGTCTACACTCTCCTGCCTGGCCACAGTGGGCATGTCCCTGGGGCCCTTGTTGCCAGCAGCATTGGCTCCATTGTTTCTTCTATTCATCATAATAACTGACTGATATTTATTTGAAAGCATACTTCATCTCACCAATTTTATCACCACATCACCCTGATTTTTAAACTGAAGTAATAAGCCTTTTTGTCTTTGTTTTTGATTTGTGAAATTGAAGCAGAGAGAAATAAATAATTTTTGAGATTATAAACCAGCATTATGGTTTTAAACAAACTTTGGTAGCATGTTTAAGTCTGCAATAATATCCACCACTCTATAACATTTCTTTCAATATTCATAGCTAAATTAAAAAGCAAGCAGAAGGAAATGTTCAGCATTTTAATGTGTATATTGTTAGCTTTTTTGCATTGCATTAAATTAGAAAATTATATCCAATTTTTTATTTATCTTAGGAAGTCTGTTTGCTGTTAAAAGAAACCATTCTTTCAAGAGTTAAGGAGTACTTGGAAGTTCATAAACAGCACAGGCCATCAAATACAGAATTCACAAGATCCAGTCCCTTGTCCTTAAAAGGTAGGCACAGAGCACTTTGATTTGGGATAAAGAAAATAAAATTTTTGCTTTGTAGAGACGGCAATTATATTTGACTCCGACTGTCATGTTAGTATAATGATACATTTGAAAAGTATGTTGTAATGAAGATACTTTTGTTTGGGTAAAGAAAATTAACCAAAAAGCCCTCAAGGACTTTTAATGGTAGGCAAAATATATAAAAATAGCAAATAAAACATTCCTAAGGAAACAAAATTTTTAAAGTTTTTTTTTTGACAAGTAATCTTGCAAATGGATTTACATTAATACTGACTTAAATTTATCCAGAGCTTAATGCTTTTTTAAAAATGTTTTTATATATGTCACCCAATTTCAAAGGTTCTCAAATGGGCAGTCCCCAGAGGACATTTGGTAATGTCTGTAGTTTCAGCTGTCATAACTGGAAGAGGTGGGGTGCTATTAGCATGTAAAGGGTAGAGGCCAGGAATGACACTATACATTCTACAATGCACAGGCAGCCCTGGACTAAAGAAGGAATTATCAGCCCCAAAACATGAACGGCACCAAAGTTGAGTTCTCGGTCATATGTCCTATTAACAGTAATATCTTTTGAGTTACAAGTGGAAAACGCTCAGAGACTATAAAACTATAAACAGCTTGTCCAAGTAAAATATCCTATCATTTACTTAGCATCATCACCGCCCAACCCCCTTCCTCCAGTGCTTGGCCCGCCTGATACACAGATGCCATGACATGAATGAATTCGAGGGTGATCAGTGGTAGAACCTGAACCCACACTCTCTCTTCTGACTTCCATCCCAGAGTTCTTCCTTCTCTGTCAATGTTGGATTTCTAATTTTTTTTTTTTTACTTTAAGTCATATTTCATACCATTCTTTCTCATGCAAATGCGGTCAGTCTAGCTTAGTTCTCAGAGGATAGTGCCTGGACTGCTGTGAGCCAAATAAGCTAATATAATACCTCTTTAGGACAAACATGTTAAATACTCTCTCTGAAGGCTTTTTTGATCCAAGGTGTTTTGCCCCAGTGTAGAGGACAAGTAGGTGGGCAGATTAACGTTACCCAAACTGAAACCCTTAAATGGGATTTTCATTCCAAACAGTGTTGAATTGAATAATGCTGTCTGGTTTGTCACTTAGCAGTAGTGTAAGTCTTGAGAAAAGCATAAGAGTTTTCATGCTTTGTACCCCAGCAGACCTGGTTGGTCTCACTTTCTAAATCATCAAAAGGGAGAGGAATAGAGCAAGATTTCAAGACCTCCATCTCTGGTATTAGAAATACTATATATAGTTGGCTTAGTCATTACCGATTCTCAACCAGCCCTTCCCTTGTATTCTTTGAGTGCTGAGTCAAAGTTAAACACTCAGTTTCTCAGCCTCTCTCACAGATAGGGATCACAGTTCTTGCCCCCAAGAGAAAATGAGAGCCTTTCTTGAGCTCATGTAGGGAAGATGTTTGTTTATTTTTAAACAAAAAAGTAATCTTACCATGTACACAATTTTGAAACCTATCTTTCCCATCTAATATAAAAGTCATTTTATATATATCACTATTTTAAAGCTTTTAATTTTTTGATAAAATATACTTAACATAAAATTTACTATTTTAACCATTTTTTAAAATTTTAATTTGTTATATGACAACAGAATGCATTACAATTCCTATTACACATGTAGAGTACAATTTTTCATATCTGTGGTTGTGCACAAAGTAGAGTCACATCCTTTGTGTCTTCATACATGTACTTAGGATAATGATGACCATCGCATTCCACCATCTTTCCTATTCGCTTTCCCTTCTCCTCCTTCCCCTTTTCCCCTTTGCCCTGTCTAATAGAGTTTATTTAATCCTCCCATTCCCCACCCCCCACCCATAGCATATTATGAATCAGCATCCTTAAATCAGAGGAATCATTCAGCATTTGTTTTGGGGGGATTGACTTACTTCACTTAGCATTATATTCTCCAGCTCCATCCACATTTTCTTTATCCATTTATCTACTGAAGGGCATTTGGGTTGGTTCCACAGTTTAGCTATTGTGAATTGTGCTGCTATGAACATTGATGTGGATGTGTCCCTGTAGTATGCTTCTTTTAAGTTCTTTGGGAATAGACTGAGGAGTGGAATAGCTGGGTCAAATGGTGGTTCCATTCCCAGTTTTCTAAGAATTCTCCATACTGCTTTCCAGATTAGTTGCACCAGTTTGTAATCCCACCAGCAAGGTATAAGTGTGCCTTTTTCCCCACATCCTCACCAACACTTATTGTTATTTGTATTCTTAATAGCTGCCATTCTGACTAAAATGAGATGAAATCTTAGAGTAGTTTTGATTTGCATTTCTCTAATTGCTAGAGATGTTGAACATTTTTTTCATATATTTGTTGTTTGGTTGTATATCTTCTTCTGAGAAGTGTCTGTTCAGTTCCTTGGCCCATTTATTGATTGGGTTATTTGGTTGTTTGGTGTTAAGATTTTTGAGTTCTTTATATATTCTAAAGATTAGTGCTCTATCTGATATATGAGTGGTCAAAATTTGCTCTCAAGATGAAGGCTCTCTATTCACCTCATTGATTGTTTCTTTTGCTGAGAAGAAGTTTTTTAGCTTGAATTTATTGATTCTTGGTTTTAATTCTTACACTATAGGAGTCTTATTAAGGAAGTTGGGTCCTACTCCAACATGATGGGGATTTAGGCCTACTTTTCTTCTAATAGATGCAGTGTCTCTGGTTTAGTTCCACTTTAAGTTGAGTTTTGTTCATGGTGAGAGAGAGGGGTTTAATTTATTTTGTTGCATATGGATTTCCAGTTTCTCAGCACCTTTTGTTGAAGAGGCTATCTTTTCTCCAATATACGTTTTTGGCACCTTTTTCAAATATAAGATAACTGTAATTATATGGGTTAGTCTCTGTGTCCTCTATTCTGTACCATTGATCTACAAGTCTATTTTGGTGCTAATACAGTGCTGATTTTGTTACTATTGCTCTGTAGTATAGTTTAAGATGGTATAGTGATGTCACCTGCTTCACTCTTCTTGCTAAGGATTGCTTTAGCTATTCTGGGTCTCTTATTTTTCCAGATGAATTTCATGACTTCTTTTTCTATTTCTATGAGAAATGTCATTGGGATTTTGATTGGAATTGCATTAAATCTGTACAGTGCTTTTGGTAGTATGGTCATTTTGACAATATTAATTCTGCCTACCCAGGAACTAGGAAGATCTTTCCATCTTCTAAGGTCTTCTTTAATTCTTTCTTTAGCATTCTGTAGTTTTCATTGTAGAGGTCTTTCACATCTTTTGTTAGATTGATTCCCAAATATTTTTTTGATGCTATTGTAAATGGGTTAGTTTTCCTTGTTTTCTTTTCAGAGGATTTGTCATAGAAATGCCTTTGATTTATAGGTGTTGATTTTGTATCCTGCTACTTTGCTAAATTCATTTACTAATTCTAGAAGTTTTCTGGTGGAATTTTTTGGTGTACACTTTGGTAGCAGTAAATATTTTGAACATTGTTGTGCAATCATCTGTCATCACCATTACCCATCTCCAGAACTTTTTCATCATCCCACACTGAAATTTTGATGCTCATTAAATAGCAATTTTCCATTTTCCCCTCCCCCTGCCTCTAGTAACAACCATTCTGCTTTCTGGATCCATGAATTTGACTAGTCTAGGTACCTCACATAGGTGGAATCACAATATTTGATCTTTTTGTTGTTGTTGTTTTGTCTAGCTTATTCTACTTAGCATGTTTTCAAAGTTCATACTGTAGCATTTATCAGGATTTCATTTCTTTTAAAGCTGAATAGTATTTCATTATAATATATTCAGTGTATACCACATTTTGTTCATTTGGATTATTTACACTTTTTGGCTGTTGTGGATGCTGCTACAAATATTGTTGTACAGATGATATTTTCAAGTCCCTGAATTCAGTTCTTTTGGATATATACCTACAAGTGGTATTGCTGGATCCTATGCTAATCCTGGTTATCTTTTTTTAAGGTATTGCCATATTTTTTTCATAATAACCATACCATTTTACATTCCCACCAGCAATACATGAGCTTCCACTTTCTCTACATCCTGCCTGAACTTATATTCAGTTGGTTTGATAATAACCATTCTAATCTGTTTGAAACAATACCTGATTGTGGTTTTGATTGACATTTCCTTAACAATTAGTAATGTTATCATCTTATATGTTGACAATCGTGTACTCATTGGTCATTAAGTATATCTTCCTTGGAGAAATGTCTATTTATGTCCTTTGTTCATTTTTTTTTTTTAAAGAGAGAGACTGAGAGAGAGAGAGAGAGAGAGAGAGAATTTTTTAATATTTATTTTTTAGTTCTCAGCGGACACAACATCTTTGTTTGTATGTGGTGCTGAGGATCGAACCCAGGCTGCACGCATGCCAGGTGAGCATGCTACCACTTGAGCCACATCCCCAGCCCCCTTTGTTCATTTTCAGTAGGGTTGTTTTGTTTTTGTGTTGTTGTTTCTTATAGGAATTATTTTTTATGTGTATTAATTTTGTTATTAGATATATGATTAGCACATATTTTTTTTTCCATTCTGTGGTTTGTTTTTTGAGTCTCTTGACAATGTAGTTGTACATACATGTTTTTAATTTTGATACAGCCAGTTCATTTATTTCTTCATTTGTTGATGATATATCTAAGAAACTGTTGCTGACTCCAGTGTCACAAAGCTTTCCCTTTATTTTTTCTTCTAAAAATATAAGAAATTCTATAGAATTTAACTTAGGTATTTGATCATTTTGAGTTAATTTTTGTATATCATTTCAGGTAAGAGCCCAGCTTCATTATTTTGTATGTGGATATCCAGTCTTCCTAGCACATTGCTGAAAAGATTGTCCTTTCCCCATGGAATGGTCTTGGTACTCTTGTTGAAAATCATCTGGCTATATATGTGATGATTTATTCCTGGGATTTCTGCTCTATTCCACTTCTATGTCTGTCTTTATCCCAGTTCTACACTGCCTGGATACTGTAACTTTGTAGTAAGTTTCAAAATCCCAGAGCATGAGTCTTCCAATTTTGTTAATTCTTCTAAAGGGACTATTCCACAACTGTGTGTGTGCGTGTGTGTTTTCCTGGGGAATTTAGCCTTCTGGCACTCTATCACTGAACTGAACTCCTGGAACTTTTTATTTTGAGACAGGGTCTTGCTAAATTGCCCAGGTATGCTATGGCACCTAGCCACATAGCCATTTTAAGTGACTACATAGCATTCCATTAAATGCCTATACTATTAATTTATTGATGAATTTTTTAGATTGCATCCATATTTGTACTATTATAAAGAATAGTCCAATGAACTTCCTAAGAATATTCATATTTGAACACTTCTAATTCTTTGTATTTACAGTTTGTGAAAGCTAAGGATATTAATGCTATATATAGTATATAAATTGTAAATATTTTTTCTCTGTCATTTTCCTTTGACTTGATTCTCTTTCTACCTCAGGAGCCCTCCACTGACCACTAATCGGACTAATACTAGGTTTTCTTATAGTGAGATAAGTAGTGTGATTGATTGCCCTTGGGAACTGCCTCTCCATTCTCATCTTGTACCACTTTTATCTTCTTGCTTGTTCTAGCTGTGGCAAACTTAATTCCTTTCTTCCAAAGCTCTATTCTTCTGCTCTTCTTAAGATGGGGCCTTGTTCTTATTGGAGCTTAGTCTTCTTTTTACCTATTTTATCTTCAGCTTTCTGGGCAAAGTTCATTGTTCAAAAAAGAGCATTAATCTCAAGTATATACAAAGAACTCAGAAAACACCAAAATAATAATAATAACAACAACAACCCAATCAACAAATGAGCAGAGGAAGTGAACAGACATTTCACAGAGGAATGATTATGCATGGTCAACAAATATATGAAAAATGCTCAACAACTCTAGCAATTAGAGAAATGCAAATTAAAACTACATTGAGATTCCAGCTCACTTCAATCAGAATAGCAATTATCAAGAATACAAGTAAAATAAATGTTGGTAAGGATGTAGGAAAAAAGGTTCAGTCATACATTGCTGGTGGAACTCCAAGTTGGTACAACCACTGTGTAAAGCAATATGGAGATTCCTCAGAAAACTTGGAATGGAACCATCATTTGACCCAGTTATCCCACTGCTCAATGTATCCCAAAGGATTTAAAATCAGCAATGATGCAGCCATAATCAATGTTTGTAGCAGCTCAATTCACAACAGCTAAACTATGGAACCAACCGAGGCACCCTTCAACAGATAAATGGATATAGAAATTATGATATACATTCACAATGGAATATTACTCAGCCATAAAGAAGAATGAAATTATGACATTTGCCAGTAAGTGGATGGAACTGGAGACTGTCATGCTAAGTGAAATAAGCCAGTCCCCAAAAACCAAAGATCATATGTTCTCTGTGATATGTGGCTAACACAGAATAAGTGGAGAAGGGGGAAGAATAGAAGTTTATTGGATTAGACAAAGGTGAATGAAAGGAAGGAGATGGCATGGGGAATAGGAAAGACAGTAGAATGAATTGGACATAACTTTCCTATGTTCCTTTATGAATATATCATCAGTGAAACTCCACATCATGTACAACCTCAAGAATGGGATCCTAATTCCTATAAGTTATACTCCATGTATGCATATATCAAAATACACTATACTGTCATGTATTCTAAAAAGAACACATAAAATTTTTCAAAAAGTATATCTGTCAATAGATCACCACCACACTGGATGTCCCTTCATAACATTTGAGGAATGTCAGGTGCACAAACATGTAAGCCACTGAAAGACAGGTGCTTCCCCTTTTATTCTCTTGTTTTCTCTCCAGCATGGAGTGCAGTTCCTGGCTTGCAGTAGGTAATGTGTATCCACATAGGTAATAAGTCCTGTAAATGGTTGTATCTTTCCTGCTCCTAACAAAATTGAGAGTTAGCGTAATTTACCTGCCCTACAACCCTGTATTTGATATACCTTTGTACCTTTACTTTTTTAAGCTTCTCCTTTGTCTGACAAACTCCTATTTCACTCTTAAGACCCAAATCAAACACTGCTTCTCCAGTCTTCTTCAATTTCAGTACCTTTATCCTTTTTAAGAGTCAACTTAGCTGGGTGCGTTGGCCAACACCTGTAATCCTAGCAGTTTGGGGTGCTGAGGTAGGAGGATTGCAAGTTCAAAGCCAGTCTCATCAGCTTATCAAGGCCCCAAGCAACTTAGCAAGAACTTGTCTCCAAATAAAATATAAAAAGGGCTGGGGATGTAGCTCAGAGGTTAAGCACCCTTGGGTTCAATTCCCAGTACCAAAAAAGAAAAAATCAACTAAAACATTATTTCAGTAGATTCAGTAAAAATTAGTGATACAAGGAAATTTTTTAAAAAGACTTAACTGATGTCAGTTTCCATCAGTTCTATCTCATTAATATTTTCCCTAGTCTTTTCCAACATTGGGTGTTAGAAGCGGTTTAATTTTTGCCAACTGACAGTCCAAAAAATCCAAAAGGAGATGTCAGGCTTTTTGATCTTTATTTATCTTTATGTTTTTATTTGTTTCCTGACTGAATTGTATATTTACAGTTTGGGTTTGTATCAATTGTTTGCCTATTTCTTCCTAGTTTTCACTTTTTCCTACTGTCACTTCTTGGTCAAGGTCCTTCTTAATCAGCTCTTGAATTACTGCCACAGCCTCCCTTCTGATTTTCCTTCCAATTTATCCACACCTCTTCTGCCAAAATGGCCTTTTGAAAACAAAAATATGATAGTCCCCAACTTGAAACCCTTTGTGGTCAGGGACCTTAGTTGCCAAATATCTTTTATCCAATTTCTTCTCTGCATGAGACTAGCCAGATGGGTCTGGCTCTTTATCAGAGAACAAGTTGATTAAAAGTATTAGGTAGCTCTCAGGATCCATGAGGAATGGCTGGCAAGTTCCATTCTGAAAGTGCACAAACAGGACAACCTCAATCACAAGATGGGGTCAGCTTTGGTAAGTACACCATTTCAGCTGCCATCCATGAAGCTCAGGACTGAGCATCAGAAATCTCTGTCCCACCTGCAGAGATTGACTGCCCAGCATGTGGCCACTCCCTGTGCAGCTGTCTAAGCTTCTGCAAGCAAACCAGATCTGTGGCTTTCCTTAGTTGCCGATGAATTGGGAAGCGAAAGTTTGGCTTTTACCTTTGGAAAGGTGAGACTTATAAAACACAGAAAGTTGCCAAAACATTGGAGGATGATCAAAATGTTTGGGTAGGTGGACACAAGTTACAGTTATTTGCTAAAAATTTTCTCTTGGCTTTCTTTTTCCATGAACTTCCAAATAATAACAACAAACTATTTCTTAATAGCACAACCTTCCCAGCTATCAAGGACATATGCTCAGAATCTCCCCCAAAAGAAATGACCCAATTCTCCAGTTCCAGCTCCAGGTCCAGGATTTCTAAGTGATCTTTTACTTCCTCTAATTCTTTCATGAACCATATTTGTTAATTTGTCAAATAAATGTGAAGTTTATTTACCAGCATACCTTAAACAGAAGAGAAGGGAAACAGAAAACAAAAAAACAAAATTAATATATGTGAATATGTACGTGATGCAACACGGAAGACCCTACGAGCAGATTCCTGTTCCTGACTTTTGTAATCATGAAACATGTAGTTTATGTCTTCCCTCTAGTAATATTTATTTCATGTTCTCTGTTTTAGCTAATAACTCAGCTGATCAGGATTCCTTCCCTTCATTCCTGAGGGACTTGAGGTCTTGTGTTGGTGGGGTTGCTATTGTTTAATTAACTTCCAGCAGTGCATATGCTCCATGAGGTACAGCCCTTTACATTCCCTATATTTTCTCCATGTCTGTGTCCCAGTGTGCCATCCTGACTACCATTTCAATTCCCCTTTGGACCTGTTTGTCTATGATTACATAACACTTTGAAGTTGACAACCGATTCCTTCTTGTCCGCTGTGTTCTATACCCCCCCTTTTTTTTTTTAGCTTTTTTAAAAATATGTTTTTAGATATTGATGAACCTTTATTTTATTCATTTATTTATATGTGGTGCTGAGAATCAAACCTAGTGCCTCACACATATTAGGCAAGTACTCTACCACTGAGCCACAACTCCAACTCCTATAACCTTCTTTTGAGAGCTAAGAGAGTCCTGAGGATGGAACTCAGGTTTTTGCTGAGGGTGTCACTTTCTACTTCCATACCTTGGTTACAAGAACCACGTGTCCAGCCAAAGCAATACATACTGTTCTGTAGATAAAAGGATGTGTTGCATCCTTTAGGTTATGAGCTTATCTCAGTTCCATAAGATCCTGACTGAATTTTCAGTAAACCTTTCCATCATTATGTAAGGCCAGCTATATTTGAGCATTGATAAAGACCATCGACTTTTATGACCAACTTCCTTATTTTGTTCCCTGTTAAAGCCAGTTTCTTTGTCAGAAGCACCATGATGGTGAGAGTGAATGAGATCTCCATAGAGTGACTGACAGGAAAATGGCAAGCATAGAGGTACATTCAAATCCAAAATAAGGGTCCTTTCTAGTGATAAGTTATTGCTTGCCTTGCGATGAGAGGGGTCTAACATAATCCATCTACCAGCACTGCCCCATCTACCTGTGGTAAGAGGGTTAGTATGGAGGCTCAGATTAATTGCTGCTGCTGGAAAATTGGCTACTTGACAGAGCTCAGCCTTGATGTGATTGGGTCCATATTGTTGAGCCCAAGCAGAATGTTTCTCCTTGCCACCATGGTCACAATGCTCATGAGCCCTGTGAGCAGGTACTCAGGCTATGGGGAAAGAAGCTGGTCAGCATCCATGGACGTAGGCTATCTTCATTACAGGAATTTTATCTCAGTGGCACCTTTTGATAAATATTCACTTATGATACCAGTATTCTTATACTCTACCAACTTTTCCCTAAATGTCCTTTTCTCCAGTCCTTCTGAATTTCTGACCATTTTTTCAAACTATTAACCACTGCCAATGAATTGGTGTATATTTGTATCTCAGGTCATTTGTTCTTATAGGCTAAATGACCTAAAATGTGCTATTTAACATTCTGCTTACTAACCAGATTTTCCTTTTCCACCCCAAGTGAGGTTATATCATTGTTTTCACTCACCTCACTGCAGACTGGTACTGCTCCTTGGGCAGAGCCATCAATAAATCAGGCACAAATTATTACCTACTGGTCACTCCAGCTTTCACTGTTTCAGGTTATTTTTGTAGGTTACAAAAAAATTTTCAGGTACATTACTGAGGCTTGTGCTTATTTCTTAATAGTGAAGGTATAGTATATAAGAAAAACTTGGCTTTTCTTTTAGAGAGCTCTTTCACATGACACAGACCACTGAACATTCAGAAACTGTATTCTGAAAGGTTGTCTGTCACGATCTGATATGCTGTGTCTTAGCCTGATACCTAGAATATGTGCCACATCCTGCCATGTAAGTCCTATAATAAATGCCTTCAGTGTGATAGTCTAGAACAGTGTCCTACAAAATATGGAGGCTGTCCCTGTGGACTGAATAGCATCATGAAAGCAGAATGTTAACAGATCAGCAAGGCAGAACAGTGAAACTATATGGCTGTCTCTGCCAGTAGATAGAACGTGCTACAATGTTTGATGCTCACCAGAATAGAAAGAAGCAGATTTTGCCCTTTCTGTAGTACTAGATGCTCTAGTGTTACAGTTGAGAAACCATCTCTAAAGAAATCCCTGCCTAATTAAACTTACATTAATCTAATATCATTTACAAGACCCATCTATGTCTTCCACCTAAAACAAAAGAGATAAATGAAAAAATACCTAAGAATATTGCAGATTTCTCATGGTGACCTATCTCTTTGAGTCCCTAGGGATTAATATTACTTCTGGTTTACAGTTTTGATGGGAAGTGGGGACTCCAGTGAACTTAGACCTTCTTTGCCGTAATAACACTCACTCCATGAGACATAACAGTCTACCAGTTTCAGAGTTAGTCCATCCCAATTATACCCTTCACAACTGAGGGGACAACTCCAGGAGATTTTCACAGGCTTGAAAGACCCATTGTGAGATTAATTTAATCCAAATTTCTATTTATCACCCTTTAATGGATCACAGTAACAATCAATAATCCCAAGAATTAACATTACCTCGGAGTCAATTTCTAATCATCCTCAAAATTTCTGAGTATTTACCTTTTTTTTTTTACTGTACAGGTATGTAGAAAAAAGCTACAAATCCCAAATGGAAGATGTATAGGTTGTACTTGTGGTATTATTGGCTAGGACTTACTCAAGGGAGTGCCTGGCTCTCCATTTAAGGAGATAATAGGTCTGTGAACTGAGTTGAATGAATGGACTAGCTCAGATGCTGTGGCTTTTCTCTTAGGTGGCATAACTCAGGCCTCTTTCCTCTGTCCACCAAATCTAGATTTTTTTTCTCCTGATTTTACAGTGTATTAGTTTGTTAGGCCTACTCGTGTAGCTCAGTGATAGAGCACTTGTCTAACATACATGAGGCCCCGGATTCCAACCCATGCACTAAAAATAAATTAGGCTTCCATAACAAAAGACCACAAGCTGGGTGGTTTAATCAACAGAAATTAATTTTCTCACAGTCTGGAGACTGGAAGTCTGAGATCAGCATGTCTGAAGTTAGGACTACAGCATACGAATTTTGGAGGGGACACAGTTCAGCCTACAACATACAGTTTGAATCTTGTGTGTGTTCTTTGTCTTATTGAGTTTCGGACATAATTAGCTAATAAGCCAGAGATATCTGTTGGTCTCTCTAACATAGTTCCTACCAAGCTTACCAATGGGTCACAGCTTCCAGTGACTTGTCCAGGCATGAGTTTTAATCAACTGCAAATTATAAGATGACCTACCCACTTTGGGTTCTAGTGGTCTATAGATCATGTCTGTTCTGGTCATCAATCGTCCCAGCAGCTGACTCTGCCTCTCTAGGGGTATCCCTTTCCTTCTAGAGGCTGCTCAATCAGGAAAAACCTTGGGTAGCAGTGTCCTCCCCATGTTGGGCCCTAAACCATTTTGGGGAATCACTTGGCACAGGATGACATTCTCAATACATATTGTCACACATACAGATTGTCTATTCTCTTGGCGTTCTGTAGCAAGCTGTGTTTGACTGAGAATAGCTCACTGTACCTTATAGAAGCATTCCAGAAGAGGAGCCCCACATCTCCCACTTATTATCTTTTTCACTGTGTAAGCATGAAAGTGATCTGGGGATGGTGGTGGCAAACATTTAGTCCTAAATTAAGGCATTGAGCAGTCTGACTGTTGAGGAGACTTCTGGCCAGGCTGAGAGTCTTTGGCAGTTCTCCAACCGGACTTATGGGGCACTGAGTTCAGGTGTCCCTCTCCCTCAGGGAGAAGGGAGTCATTGTGCCATCTTGGCCAGCACACTGGAAGGGCTCCTAAATGGTCATCTGTCAGTTCGTCCTTTTAACTGTGTTGGCAATCCCCAGAACTCGGTGTGCTCTTTTGCTTCTGACTTTTGTACATGCTGCTGTTGTTCCTCTGGGCAAGATCCTCACTATCCTTCAGGCCTGTGCTCAGGTGTCACTTTCTCTCAGAGGCCTTACCTGATTCTCTGTGTCTACTTTTCCAAGGAGCTCTACCTTCTCTCCCTTTGTACCTGTTTGCACTTTAAAGTAATGTCTCTCATCAGTCTAATTGGTCCCCTGCCTCCCAGATAGACTTAGGTCTCATCAAAAGCAGGGGTCTTGTCCTGTTCAGCATCTGCTGGGGAGCCTAATGTTCATCAGGACTGCAAGTGTTGGAAAAAATAAAGGAATTGTTACTGCTCACTGATCACACGTTTCTTGGCCCAGGCTTTACAGCCGGCTTCCATTGCAACATCTCTTTCCTCCTTGTACAAAAAAGCACAGGTGAAAGTGATCTATGAGTAACTTATTGAGTGGTTTCCTCATTTGGTTTTCAGAAAGTCAAAACTACATCGTACCCTAGTGTAAGATTAGCCTGCCACATCTTCACACACACACAGCTAAGGACAGAGAAATACTTTTCCTCCTGTCCACCTCATCCTAGCTGTTCTTTAGAATTACTACCTCTGCCTGTTCGTGTTGCTAAATGTCAACTGCCAGCTGCCAGCATTAGGTTGGGTCTTTCACACACCTATGCCAGGTCCTCATGACAGCCCTTTTTAACTGCTTACCCCACCTCACCCCCAGTGCTGGAGATCAAACCCAAGTCCTTGTACATGCTAGTCAAGTGTTGTACCACTGAGCCTTACCCCTGCCCCCATAGCCACCTTCTTAACCCTTGTCCTAAAGATGAGAACCAGACTTGAAGTAAGTTCTTCAGAGGTCACATAGCTAGTAAGTGTCAAAGGCAGAGTGAAAACACTGCTGTCTCACGTTTGACTTATTCTCACTGCTTGGGTCCCTGCTAAGAAGAATGTTATGTGTATTTTCTTTTAATAAATTTTTTCTCTAGTCAGGAGAACACAGATTTCTTTAAATTAACCACAGTGTTCTGCTAAACTACCATAAGAGTATCTTTAAGATTTTTTTTTATCCCCTACTCTGATCATGAGATGAAAAAGAAATATTTAGACTCCCAAACAGAGCTCATCTTCTAGCTCAAAGCACTTGCCTCCCTGCATTGTCTAAATAGGGCTCACTCCATTTTTGTGTTTGTTGAGCACTTAGAGTAAAATCTTTTTACTGCCTATTATTCTATTCTGCATAACCTTTTCTTGTAGTTAACATCTAAGAAAACCAGTCCTTTGGAAAATGCCATAAAACAAATTGAATTTTCCTGGGTACTGTGGTTTCTGTCTTCAGAAAATAAATAAAAACACCAGAGGCTTTCATTTTGGCTTTTCTTCTAAGCTGAATGCTCCTCTAAAATCTTAGCCACGCGCTTCCAGTGGAGATTTAAGCTATCTGCTTATCCTTTTCTGGCATCCCAGGTATCTTAAGCAAATACTCAAGGCTGAAGTACCAAGTCTTCCTCTCTGTTCATCCACCCACCCACCCCCTTTTGCAGCATTCTGTGGTGGGTCAGCACTATGTTAGGGAACCTGTGGGTGTTCACACAAGAGGAGAAAGAGAAAACAGATTGCCAAAACAAGCAAGTTCTTCCTATTCTTCCCTCTGTCTGAGAAGTCTTCCCCTCCTTTTCCCAGCACCCTGTGCCATGCTCTGTACCTGCCAATGAAAGCTTTCTCTTTGCTGTTGAGACACTGGCTTGATTGTGAGCCCTTCTCCCTGGAGTCCCCACAAGTGCAAATTTGTATATGTGGTGTTTTGTATTTATTTTCCCAGCCCATTGAAAACAAGGCCTTTTCCTAGTTAAAATAAATTTTGGAAGTGAAACACTTTTTTGCCTTTGAGCCCAGCCATTCCTCAATATAAGCCTTTAGGCATTTTCAGAAAGATTGTACAAACTTCCCCTAGAACACTACCCATATACTCCCCTTCAGTCAGCATTTCTCTTACACATTAACAATAAAACATTATTGTACATTTAGCAGCTGTGAAGTCTGAATAAGCACAGGTCCTTCACAAATAATACTATTTTTGTCATCACTTTCTAAATCCCAGATAGTGTACTGTTGGTGGTTACTTTTGTGCACACTCAGTGGGAGTGCACACCCAATGGGAGTAGGACTCTACTGCAGTCACAGGTGGAATAAGGAGCTAATTGTTTTCTGACTTTCACAGGCAGATACACAAGACTTAAAAAGGAGGAATTAGTCACTTGTGTGGTTTTATAAACAGCACAGCACATTTTTAGTTATCTGCTATTCTGTTCAATATTCTTAATATTTAAAAACATTGATTTTTGCATTCACAGCACTTTACAAATAGAAATGGGTTTCCCAAAGTTGGTTGTAGAGCATGGTAGAAACATGTGTTTTCTTTTTACACATATATTTAAGTAGGTTTGGTTATTATTTACATTTCTCCCCATAATGTACTCAGTCAAAACATTTTATAGCTTTCATCCACACATGAAAAGCATAAAAGGGCAATAATGAAACCAAGCGCCTATAAGCCCTTTTGTGAATGTACCACATTTCAGCAAAGATTATTTTTCCAGAATGGGCAATTTGTAAAACTTGAAGTTTTATACTTTTTACCAGAAGTGTGCTAAAGCCACAATGACAACACAAGATGATGGACTTTCTCAAAAATGGAAAGATTGCTGTAGCCGTTTGTTCAATATAGGGAAAGAAAACCCAATTTCTACACTTTAAGGGTAATTTTCCACTTGTCATAGTTATCTGTTATGGAAATTGCCAGCCACAGTGCCTTATTCTTTGTCTACCTAATTTTATAAGAAGCTAAAACAAAAGAGCCACATGGACAAGACCTCAAAAAAGGGTAGGATTCTTTTCATCACATGAAGTGGTTTTCAAACTTCAACTTTAACCACCTTGAAAATGTTTTCGATGTTAGTATAGGCCTTATTAGAATGATCCCGTTGGCTTAAGTGTCCTGTTTCTTTCTCTCCCACCAGCCCATTCTCCCTGAACCTATTACTCCAAGTATCACAAAGACGACACTTTTTTCCCTCATAGAACAGACTGTGTTGTCTTTGCTTTTCAAATTACAATGCCAATTCTGTTGGAGCTTTTATGTGATATAAGTCCGGTATTACTTTTGCTTCTCAGATTTGTTCACATTTACAGCTGAAATTTTTGTTCCCAAACTTCTACATCTTCTTTTGCAGCACTAGGGACTGAATCCAGGGATTCATGCATGCTTAGGCACGTGTTCTACCACCAGACTGTACCTTTAGCCACTTCTGCATGTTTTTGACGTTAGAAAGTTGATAACAACTCTACCAAATACCACAGGATGCTTAGATTTTAGAAGAATTTTTTCCATCAAATACTGATTTGTTAGACTTTTTTCCCCCCAGTTCTATGAATACTGATATTTACTACTAGATTTTTCCAAAGATATATCCCTTTTGGGAGGAGAAATAATGGGAGAGAAAGCCACCTGTTCTTAAATTGACATAGAGATGAGTTTAAAAATCTTTCTTTTGGTGATCTGGGTTTTCACAGTATTTCTGACATTGATAACCATACGGAAGACCATTTTTATCCAGCAGAGAATAGTCCTCATCCCTTATAATATTGCAGTTTATCCCAGCAGTTTGCTAACCTAATATACTGAGGCACTGGGTTTATATTGTCCAAATAGGTTAACTGCCACATAGAAATTTGGGTGTGTGTGTGTGCGCGCGCGTGCTGGGAGAGGGGTAGGGGCACAAAGATATAATGAGCCCCCTTCTAGGCAGTGCTTTCCCAGAGCACATCTGGTTGAAGTCTTGGAAGGCACCAATCTCTCCTGTGTTTGACAAGTACTGGTCATAAACTAATAAGAAGAGCTCTCTCTGTAGCTTGCCATAAAGCAGTGATCTTTTCTCACAGGAATAGCATGCAATTTCTATTATGTGCAGGATGGCAAGGTGTAGTGAAAACTGTTGACCTTGCTCTGTTTCCCAGGAGTTTCGCGGCCACTACACTAGAGCAATAGCCTCCCCATACCTAAGTAGCACCTGTAGAATTCACCAGCTTGTAAATGCTTTATCCTTTAATCCCCCCATCTCCCCTACCCCCAGTGCCCCCCACCACACACATACACCACTACCACCACCACATTTGGTCAGGACTTTCCATCATGATTTCAAGATTTTTAGATTCCTAGTAATGGAGTTTGACATCACTAGTATTATATGCATAAAGGAGCTTTAAAAAGAGATAGATTGTAATCTAACAAATGTTAGTTAAGAGCGTTCTGATTTTGAAGGGTATGAAAACAATGAGTGAAGAGGCTCTAATGTAAAATACTACACTGTGACATAACACTTTGAAGTTGAGATTTGCTAGCTAAATATCACGAGAATTTTGGAGCCCATAACCCAAATGATGATTAAAAATCCCAGAACTGTCATTTTTAGACTCCCTAATATGATACCTAATTACTCTGATCATTTAGAATAAATGTCATAGAGTCTCTAAAATTGTGTCTTTCTCTACTAAATATTTTTAGTTAGCTTCTTTAATTGTCTGTACTCAAAACAATTTTATATTCAGTATAATAACTCCTGTACATTGGGCAGGGTTATCTATTCCCTCTGATATTGAGATTTATCCTGTCTCTAAATTAATTTGCCAAAAATTTGTGAGTGAGGTGGGTAGTCATGAAGCATTAAGCACCGATGGGCTATTCCTGGGGTATTGAGTGGAGACATTTTATAACTTCGAGTACCTTAATTGTTTATATTTGCTTGTTTGTATTTGCTGCTCTACCCCAATACTGTCATTACTACTTAAAGGTTAAACTCTAACCAGATTCAACTTTAACTATTTGATTTTATGAACCTAATGGGAAACTTGGCCCAATCTGCTTTGTGAAATATCTTGAGAAAATTATCCATATCTACAGTTAAATAAAAACAAAACTATGTGTAATCTCAAGCATTTAAAAAAAATGCCTGAAAAAGATTCTGGTTTTAAGATTTCGGCTAAGGTCAAATGGCAGTTCTACAATTAGATAGATGTGTATGTCTAAGTAAATGTATATGTTTGTTTCTGTGTGTATTTAATGAATATATAGATATATATGTACCCACAAGTATAAGTTGCTGCTAAAGAAAACTAAAGTTACAAGGGCTGAAAGAGGACACCAAAAAACATGATTTCCTTACAAATATTTATAGGAATTTTACTTAATTGCAACCAGAAGTCTGACCTGGAAGTGTAGTGTTTTGACCCTCTAGCTGTCTGGTTTCCGATTTGTGGTATTTTGCTCTCCCCCAACTGTGAGAAAATCTATTTTACGTGGTTTTAACCCTGCATATTCTTAGAAACACTGAAGTAGAAAGTATTCCCTCGAGGGAAAAGAAATTCTCATTATTTACAAGAATGACTTGTAAAAACTTCTCTTAGGTAGAAAACATTTTGAAACATTTGACAAGTCTTTCTTTATAAGATGCTTTGAAAATAAAACAGCCTCTGGGTTTCCCTTCAAGGTAATGTGAACTTTTGGAAGACTGTAAGATTTTTGCATAGTATAAATTTACCCTTACTTTGGTAAAATAATTTTTAATAACAAAGTAGAATTTATATGTAGTCAACTTTATGAGGAGGTTTTAGTTATCCCCCCGCCCCATTTTTAGCCTTTAAATCCTTTTTTTTTTTTTCTGTAACCTTTTAGGAAAGTCAGAATTAGACTAAATCCTAGGTGCCTGTGGTAATAATACCACATGGCATTCTGATGAATGCAAGACATTGCTGAAATTCAGTTGGGTCATGGTTTTGCAAGGAATCCTTACAGCATCCATTGCATCAAATGCTTATGGATATATTTGTCATGTCTAGTTAGATGATAGGGAACATTGTTTCCACATAGCCACTTGTAGTTTAGCAGTATGATCAATTAACATACATCCCATTTCAAAAGGCTCAGGGATTTCAGGTAAAGCAAAATTATCATTCTTCTTAACCATTTCCAAGGTCAAGAATAAAGAACACTGACAGTTCCCATTCATTTAACAGAAGGGAACTTTCTTATCATTCTTTCTTTTTGTTAAGTTTTATTGAGATCTATTTTATATATATATATATATATATATATATATATATATATATATATATATATAATTTTCCCATTGAAAGAATACAGTTTATTGGTTTATGTAGATTCAAAGAGTCATGCAGCCATCACCAGAATCAATTTTAGTACGTTTTCATCACTCTGAAAAAAAAAAAAACACTGTCCCATTAGTAGTTATTTCCCATTTTCTGTACATACTCTCTCACCTCTAGCCAGAGGCCACTACTTAGCTTACTCTCTGCCTCTATAGATTTGCCTATTTTGGCTCTTTGTAAATAACTTCTTTTATTAAGCATGATGTTTTTAAGGTTGATTCATATTGTAGTTTGTAGCGGTAGTTCTTCCTTTCTTTTTGTTGACAAATAATGTTCCATTGTATGGGGATACCACATTTTGTTTATCTTTTTGAGTTACCACTTTGGGCTATTACAGTTTTTTGTCTGTTTTATGCTGGGGTTGAGCCTAGTGCTTCATGCATGCTAGGCAAGAGCTCTACCATTTAGCAGTGCCCCCAGCCCTGGGCTTCTATGCATAATGCTCTTATGGACATTTGTGTGTAGGCTTTTAGATGGATATATGTTTTCATTTTCTGTGGGTATATACAAGGAATGGAATTTCTGGGTTATTTTATACCTTTATGTTTAACATATTGAGGGATTTCCAGACTATTTGCAAAGTAGCTACACCATCTTATATTCCCACTAACAGTGTACAAGTGTTCCAGTTTTCCTCCTTGTCTTCACCAGTTCTTGGGTTTTTTGTTTTGTTTTGTTTTGTTTTGTTTTTTTGTCATTTTGCTTATAGTCATTCCAGTAGGTAAGAAATATATTCTTATTTTGGTTTTAGTTTCCATTTTCCTGATGTCTTATGATGTTTACTATCTAATCAAGTATTTATTGGTCATTTTGTATCTTCTTTATAGAAATGTCTACTCAGATCCTTTACCATCTTTTTAATTGGGTTGTCTTTTTACTTTTGAGTTGTGGGAGTTCATTACATATCCTAGATAAGGACAATTTTTCTCCTTTTCTGTGTATTGTCTCTCTCTCTCTCTCTCTCTCTCTCTCTCTCTCTCTCTCTCTCTCTCTCTCTCTCTCTCTCCATGGTTTCCTTTCAAAAACAAAAGCTTTATTTTGATGGTATCCACTGTGTCCACTTTTTTCTTTTGTAGTGCTAAAATATTGCCTAATTCAAGATCATAAAAAAATTATACCTGTCTTTTTTTTCCCAAAGAGTTTTTTAGAATTAACTCTTACATCTAGATCTTCCATCTATTTTGAGTTAATTTTGTATATGGTGTGAGATTGGGATCTAACTTCATTCTTTTTTTTTTTTTTTGTATGGGGGATTGAACAACTGAGGGGCACTTGCCCACTGAGCCACATCCCCAGCCCTGTTTTGAATTTTTTTAAGAGACCAGGTCTCACTGAGTTGCTTCATGCCTTGCTTTTGCTGAGGCTGGCTTTGGACTCATGATCCTCCTCTCTCAGCCTCTCAGCTGCTAGGACTACTGGCGTGCGCCACCACGCCCAGTTTAAATTCATTCTTTTGTGTGTGGTCATGTAGTTTTCTAAGTGCTGTTTGTTGAAAGGACTGTTCTATACACATTTAATTTTCTTGGCCTCTTGGTTGAAAAATGATTAACATATGAGTGTTTATTTCTGGACTCTCAGTTCTCTTTCAACATCTCCTTATGTCAGTACTACATTGTTTGATCACTATAGCTTTGTAAAATAAGAATTCTATCTTAATTACAATCCAATTTGGGATTGTCTTCTTTCTTGTAATACACATTTTTCTTCCTAGTAGAGTCAAAATTGGCATTTACTGTTAGGAGTAAAGTTTAGTTAAGACTCTGTTTTAACCTCGTTATTGCAAACATAATTTTAAGTTGTTGTAAACTCCTGATTTTTAATCAATTAATAACATACTATTAGTCTTACCAAAATTTTTTCCCTAGGGTTTTACATTAAATTAAATCATTTCACAAATTTGCTAACTCTATTCCATTTTAACCAAATCACTGAATACAAAAGCATTGTAATCAAGGTCTTCCTATGCAGAAATGTCACAGTGAATTATTCATATTTGTAAGATGTGACTGGGAATGCTCAAAAGTCTCAGTAACACTCATTTGAAGTTAAATGACTTAAAGAATCTTCAGATGAAGTTACTGCTCTTATTCTGTAATAAATAGTGTGCTTCAAAGAGGCTTAAGGAAGATGAGAGCTTTATAACCACCTATTAGATCATTTTTGTTTAGTGTTCCTTAGAATTACTGTTATCTACATATAAAAACGCTTCTAAAGATTATAGTTAAAATTCACAACATAATAAAGGATGCTTTTGCATTCCTTATAAAATGTTATTTTCAGAGTTTGTAAATTACCTATAAAAGCCAGCTTTGATCATAATTTATATTCTGAGACTTTGGAAGAAAGACTGTATTAGCACAAATATTTAGAAAAAATGTATTATATTTAAGGTTCTTGAATATTTTCATCAAATGAGAGTGTTTACTTTTAAAAAATAAATCTTAAGGAATCTTCACTTATATTTTTAAACTTATTATCAGAAATTTCAAATGCATACAAAAATAATATAATGAGCTCCCACTTATCTATCACTCACATGACATGTTTAACATATGGCCATATGGCCAGTGTTATTTTATTTATAAGCCTCACCTACTTTTCCTCTCTGCCCCCTTCAGACTGTTTTAAAATAAAACTTGTAATCTGTTTATGTATAAACAGAATAAATAATTATAAAAGATGAGAATTTTTTAAATGATCAAAGTGCCATTAAAGACCAAAAAATTTCTAATTTCACCATGTATCTAGTTCATCTTCAGATTTTCCTGAATGTCTCAAGTTGTAAAAATCAGGGTCCAAACAGGGTTGATCTAGACACCATTGCATTTGGTTGACTGTCTTTACCATAAATGAACTTCTCTTTTAATATACTAACTCCCCTCCCAATATTTTTTTCCTATTTATTTATTGAAGAAACCAGGTCAAGTGTCCTCTGAAATCTCTCACATTTAAATTTGGCTGGCTTTGTCTGTATGGTGATATTAACTGTGTGTTCTTACAGCCCTGTGTTTTCTGTACATTGGTAGAGCCACAGGCTCCATGGGGTCCAGGTCCTTTGTTGGTGGGATTTATTTCCTTCTGCAAGAATACAGGGTGACAGGTAGAATGAATTTCTTATTGTGTCTTATCTGGCAACTTGTGATTTCTGGTTGTGTGTCTCCTAATTCCATGCTAACTATGTGTATGCAATGAAAAGGGAGTTTCTGTTTTATGATTTTTTATTAGTGGTTTAGATTTGTTCATTTGGATTTTTATTGCTGGTAAATACTGTTAAAATAAAACAAAATTATAAAGAACCCTTTATGTATTCTTCTGAAACTTTGCCTAATTCAGGCAATTAAGATAAGAATATCAAGGTAGTGTTTTGTAATAAAAA
Organism: Marmota monax; assembly: GCF_021218885.2. NCBI lineage: Eukaryota > Metazoa > Chordata > Mammalia > Rodentia > Sciuridae > Marmota > Marmota monax. Next base: position 3,237,800 of record NW_026695222.1, on the reverse strand, counting down.
CTGAGTGTTAGCATATGTACTTAGTTCTTTTTAATCTGAGTCTATCTTAATTACAATCATAAATCATTGTATACCTATAAATTTACATTTTACATATCAACATTACATTTTACCTGAACTCTTAAGGACATGTAGAAGACAAAAGTATCAGTATTGTGGTGATTTTTAATTTATGTGGAAAGGTAGATCATCAGTTCATTTAAAAAGGAAAGAAACAAAACAAAGGCAGGAGAGGTTCTTTGAAATCCTCCAGAGGTGTGATAATAATTGAGCTAATATATATTGGCTTCTCATAAATTGCCTCGGTAGTTTGAGCCTTGAGGGCCTTAGAAATTACCCATGTCCCTGTGCCTCTTCACTGTTGCTATAGTACTCCTGCGAAAGGTCTATTTGTTTGTTTTTAAAGGAACTAGGGTAGTTTATCACTTAAATTCACTGACAGAACTTAGACATTTTGTTATTGTCGTTGGAGAACTCTGTAAAGCACCACTGTTATTCTAAGAAAACTCTTATTAGTAGTTTCTTTGTAATATCCTAGTAAATCAACAGTAAAATGTTTAAGAACTAAGTGATTTCCAAACCTGACTATGCATCAGAATTCCCTGGAGCTCTTTAAAAAGAATATAGTTCTCTGGTACCCACCCCAGATCTACATCAGATTCTTAGGGCCTGGGGATACAAGCATCTGCTGTGGAAATTCAGATTCCCCAACAGATTTGGATATGGGCTATGGACCCATTATTGGGAATTCAAAAGAGTAGATTTTTTATTTTATTGGTGTTTTTTTTTTTTCTGTGCCAGGGATTGAACCCAGGACTTTGTTCATGCTAGGCAAGTGCTCTGCCATTGAGCCTTATCTCCAGTAGATACTTTTTTTGAACTTGAGAGTGGTTTAATTATTAACTAGAAAAAAGTAGAAAAGATGATCAATTTTAGGAATACTTAAGGTTACCATCCGTAACTTGAGTGAATGCACCAAAATTGGGGAAAAGACCCGACACTTTATATGGGATGGAAATTCCAAATGACTGTGACAAAACTAAGAGGCATGTTTCTCACAGGCATATGCTGAATAGTAAGTTAAATGTAGAACAGAAAAAAGACTAGCACCTAAACATCAGAGGAAAAAAATCAGGAAGCGAACAAGCCTGGGACTAGGAAATGAAAACAGAAGGGTGACATGAAAGAAACCCACTATGATCTTCTTTAATTTAATCCTTTCCCTTGAAGCTCCTGTGTTGTCCGCTGCTTCATATCTTTGCAAAGGTCCTGGAGCAGATGTTTGCCTTTTTGTGTTTTTTTTTTTTATTGCTCTGTTTCTGATGCTAAGTCAGAAATACTGCCAATCGCCTCTTGATTGCCAACTCAGTAATTGTTCTCTTTCTGCTATTATTAATGCTCTCTTAGTATTTGATCTTTAAAAAATATCTCTTCTAAGACTACTCTCTTAGTTATTTTAGTTATTCTTCTTGTCTGTTCCTCATAGGCTCCTCTTTGTCTGCTGACCCTCGAGCATTGGTTCTGTTCTGTTCCTCTTCATTTCTCTATTAATGTGCTCTGCTGTGGACTTTTCTGCCTTTGGGGCAGAGGTGCCTCGGTATCTTTTCCCCTGAACTTTGTGTCTTATTTCTGCTTCCTTTCCTGCATAGCTTCACCCAGAGATCTCATTGGTTCTTCTCTCTAAGGCTTAGTTCATTATCTTATCACATCTTCCTAAACTCTCTGTTCCCTAGCAAGCTACTATTTACGTAAAATGTGTTCACAAAACCAAAAAAATCTTCATCATGATTCATCATTCTCTGCATGTATATGTTGACAACCGAAGTTATCTTACTCTATCTCTGAATTGTCTCCCTGAAGTCTTTTTCTCATTAGTTCTGCTACTGATGAGCCTCATCTTCTCCCACTTAGGTTTATTAAAAGAAAACCTGAGATAAAATAAATTTAATAGAATTTATTTGGACAAAGAGCAATTCATGAATCGAATAGCACTCTAAACCAGAAGAAGTTCAGAGAGCATAATGAGCACCAAGCTCTAGGGTAAACATGAAAGCATAATTTAAAAATTACTGGATTGGCTGCAGGTAGGCATTATCCTTATTTGGGTATGGTTTGATGGGGAGTCCCTGGTTATATAACAGATTGGCTAGTTGACTATCTATAATTGGATAAAGCTCAATTCAAAATTAACCAGTTATAAAGAATGCCTCTAAGTATCTGTTTGTAGAAACCACCTGGGCTGATGGCCTCCTCTTTATTTGCCTTAATAACTTGCAGTAGCTTCTGCCAATTTCAGTCACTTAGTGCTTTGTGAGAATACAGGTCAAGTGCTATAGAATACTTTTTTCCCAAGAGAAACAGAAAATTCCAATTTTAAGGTAGATTTGAGATTTGAAAAAAAAAATAGAAAATGAAATAACACAAAAGAAATGCAGGGAAATAATCTAAATTTATTGATAATCACAATGAAACTTTGTAAGTCTGGATTTTTAAAAATATTTATTCATATGCTGTTTATAAGACATATTCCTAAAACATAAGACCTCAGAAAAAGTCAAGAAAAAAAAGGAAGGAAAATAGTATACCTGAAAAATTCTATTGAAAAGCGAGCTACAACAAGTCTATTAGTATCAAATGAAATACTAAGGCAAAGAGCATTATTTAAGATAAAGAGTACCATCAGATATTAAGTGGGCATTATATTCATTGGACATATAATAATTCTCAATCTATATGTACATAATGCAGTTTCTAAAAAATATACAAAATGGAAGGAACTAAAGAAAATTGGTTAATATGAAAGAGGGAGAGTTTGTCCCATTATTCTCATTAACTAATAGATCAAGCAAATAAAGTGCATATTAGCATTAAGGCAGGGGATGTAACTCATGGTAGAGTACTTGCCTAATATGTACAAAGCCCTGGGTTCAATCCTCACCACCTCAAAAAAATTAAGAATAAATATATAGCTGTTAAATAATTTTTTAAAAATTGGGCTCAGTAGACATATTTTGAACTCAATATTCAGAGAGGAGTAAGGGGAAGGAGAGAAAATATAACATGGATTAATCTGGAGGGCATTATTCTAAGGGAAATAAATAAGACCTGGAGTATTTTGTGAACTCACTTATTTTATAGAAACAGAGTACCATGGTGCTTGCTAGGTACAAGGATGGGGACGGAGGCCGAAGATGGAAAGATTGAGGATGACCAAAGGATGCAGAGTTTCAGTAATAAGATGAATAAGTTATGGGGATTACATGTATAGCATGGTGATTATAAAGATGCTCCTCAATTTACAGTGGGTATCCATCCTTATAAACTTATGATAAGGTGTTAGGTTAAAATGCATTCCATACATCTAACCTAGTGAGCATCATACTTAGCAACACAGTATGCTGTAGAGTGTTGTTTGATTACCCTCAGGATTGCTTGTTTCCTGAGAGCCGCCACTGCTCAGCATCAAGAGAGAACATTGTACCACATTTAGCCAGTTCAGACAGAGATCAAAATTAAAAATTTGAATTACAGTTTTTACTGGATGTATATGGTTTTCACACCCTTGTAAAGTTGAAAACTCATAAATCCAAACATTGCAAGTTGAGGACCATGTGTTGTTAATTACACACTATTGTGTGTTTGAAATTTGCTATCAGTACATCTTTGTGTTTTCATTACCCAAAAAAAAAAAAAAAGATGGGGGTAACTATATGAGATGATCAATATTTTGATTAGCTTAATCATAATCATTTCACAATGTATACATTAAATCATCGTTTTATACACTTTAAATTCATACATTTCTAATCTGTTAATTATACCTTAATAAAGCTGGAAAAAAATGGAGTTAAATAGGCTTTTCACCTAAAAGCACACAGAAGTCAGTTTGAAAATGCAGTTTTTAGGAGCTAATAATATTTACAATTACAATAAAAAATAGTACTTCATAATAAACTCAAAAGTGTGAGAAAATTATGAAGAAATATCTTAACTTTGCTGAAAGATATTAAGGTTCTTGAAAATAATTGGGACTATTATTATGTTAAATAAATAAAAGTTATAGTAAAATAAAGACATAATAAAAATGTTAATTTTCTTCATATTGATGTATGGATTGAAGCTCTTTCTAACCAAACTCCTAAAAGGGTTTTTTCTTTTTCCCATTCAATTTGATAAGCTAAATGAAAGGGCAAAATGCCAAGAATAACTCCAAATATTCCTGATGAAGAAAGAAAACAGTATTGGGGGTCAGGAGAGAAACTTGCTCTACCAGATTAAAATTTATTATAAATAAAGCTCAAATATTAACACAATGTATATTTTATGATAAGTCAGTAGAAGAAAGTAACTCAGAAACAGAGTGCTGTGTATGACAGAATTGGCTTTGGGAATTAGTAGAAACCTTCTTTTGAATATTTGTTATTCATGTGTATGGTGACTGATTTGGTATGGTATCAGTTACCATACACAAAGTCAGTATTCATAATATTGAGTTTTTAAAAAACAGAGTTATAGAACAATATTTATCATATGATTCCATTTTATAGAAAAAAAAATATGTATGTGTGACTCTATGGTGTCTCTTGAGAAAAGATGGAGAGGATATCAAAAGTCAAGAAAAGATGGAGAGGATATCAAAAGTCAAGGTGAGGGGCTGGGATTGTGGCTCAGTGGTACAGCACTTGCCTCACATGTGTGAGGCACTGGGTTTGATCTTCAGCACCACATAAAAAATAAAAATAAAATAAAGGTATTGTGTCCATCTGCAACTAAAAAATATTTTTTTAAAAAAAGTCAAGGTGATAAAAGTGTCTCCAGGTGGCGATGATTTAGCTTTTTCTTTTAAGCCTTTTTGTCTTTGTCCAGACTATTTTTGAATATATGTTACTTTTTATTAGAAAAGGCCTTTTTTCACTTGGAATTTCTTGTTTTTTACTATTCATGTTTATTTTTCTAGGTTAACTTTATAATTATTTTTAGCAACTTCCAAACTGCCTCCTCAATACACTACTACTACTACTACTACTAACACTACTATTACTACTACTACTACTAACAACAATAATAATAATTTCACTGTGATTTTTAACTGGTATTGTCCAGTTTAGTACATGTTTAATTGATAAATAAATAAATAATAAGACAATTCACATCTTTATGACTGTTAGCCCACCTAATCAAGAACATTCATGTCACTCCCATCTTTTCAGGTCTCTTTTTTAAGTTAAGGAAGTTTTCTGATTTTTTAATATAGTTCACAAACATTTATGCAATTAATGATTTCTAAAATTGTATGATCTTTCCATTTCCTTCCACATTGAGTCAAATTATTAACTAAATATCTTTAATGTCAGGGCTTTTTTAAAAAGAGTCAGAAATATGAATTAAATGTAGGAAAACATTCCCCAGGGTAGTGAGGTTAAGAACCATAGTTTATTTAAACTTAGTATAAATGACTAGATTGAAACTGAACACCATATCTTTAATAATTTGGAAGTGGCCAGCTTTCCTTTAGCTCTGTTGAAGACATGGAAAAAAAAAATGAACTTCAACTAAATGTGAGGAATTCAGATTAGAGGTTACATTTTATTTGGATTGCACTTAATGTTTTAAAATTCTAAATTCAATGGAAATTTGAAATTTCACATAAAAAGTTGAATTAGCAGGTTTTTCTGTTTCCTAATTTCCAGTGGCAGCTGATGGGTAGAGTTGAGTTGCTGCAGACCCTGTTAAATAAGCTGTGACCACTCTTCATTTTCCCTCCAAAATCTACCCCTTTTCCAGTTACCTTAGACACTAAGCTTGCATGTTGGTTTGATCAATGTAGGAAGAATTGAGTTGCACATGCGTAGTTGTGACATCATCTCACTTGGTATTTTGGTATTGTCTTTAAAAAATGTGATCCTGGCTGACAAACAGAAAGTGGACTTTTTGACTACTCAAGGTTGATCCTTGCTGTATGATTCCACAATTCTGTTAGAAGAGCCCGGTGGTTCGTGAACTCTTCTTGTTGCACATGGTCCTAAAATCTTAGAGTTGGAATAGATCCTCTGCAAAACAGGCCACAGAGGATGTGCTTCATCTGGCATTCCTCCTTAGGCACAGGAAATTTAAAAGCTGTTGCTGAGGCATTTGCTTAAACAGTTAGCAGTTCAAACAACCAGCTACATCATATAGAAGGTTTATTAAAAATCTGTTTCTTTTTTGCATAATTCTTTAAAGATGAGTATAAAAAGTTTTCTAGAGAACATTGAGTTTTATAAGTACACAATATTATATCAGTCTCATCATTATGCACAACCTGGCAGAATTATGATTGTGGGAACCATAGTGTTGATTATGATTTCATCTGTGCTTGCATATTATCTAAACATGGTTTTTAGAGTTAAGGGTATATTTTTATATTTTAGCATATTTTTATATGCTAAGGGTATATTTTTAATAAACAAAAGGTGGGAAAGCAGTATGGAGAAGAGATCCAAAGTGATAATTTCTCAGTCTGTTTTATTCTAATTTTTGTCTCCCCCCAAAAGTTTTATCATTGACTGTTTACCAATCATGGTTGATTCCTGAAGATAATAAAATTATTAGCACATGTGTCCTATAGTATTACTATTGTCCACAGGATGACAGGTGGAAAATCTGTGTTTTTTCTAAATAAATCTGGCCTCAAATAATTGCTTTATTCAGTTTCAAAAAATGTTTTTATGAAACTCACCAGTTTGCCCCATTTGTTTTGGCATCAAAGAAACATAGTTTTATTGTGACTCAGAGTCTAGTACTGTCCTTATTTAAGGACATGAAATGTTATCTCAAGGGAACCTTTTTGGAGTCTCTAAATGTCTTGGGTAATAAGCGAAATTTTTAGCCTAGGACTAAATATTCCACTTACCCACCCAAATTGTTTCCCAATTGTGGTCTGAGATTAGGATTCTCTGTGTATGTTCTTAAACTTATGACAGGACTCTTGGCTTTTGGTTCCCACAGAACAATGCCTTTTCCCAGCTCCACCCATCACCAGCAATGGTGAAGGTCATATGTAGGCCCATAATGTGTTTCAGAACACCCAGTGGCAGTTTTTTCCTAAGTCCCTGTTTCATATCTGCTCTCTCTGTGTTTTAAGTGACAATATCAAACTCATGATTTCTCTGCCCTCTCCACTCTAGGGCTTCTGATAATGTTCTGAATGGATGGATATTCTCCATCTTTTATGTAATATGTTCCTGGTCTAGTCTAGAACTCAAGATATTGTCAACATGTTTGGCAGTTATCAGCCTCTTTCTTTCTATCCTCTATTAAGCCACAACCAAGTCTTCAGATGGATAATGAAAACTGACCCATGGCTTCCACTGGAAACAGTCACATGACTAAAGTAGCTTACGATACAAAACAACTTCTGTATTAGCACATGATAGTCTGATTGCAATGAAGTGTCCTTTCATAAAACAAATATGAGACTGCTATCCAGCCTCCCTGAGTAAGTTTACCTTTGCCATAATCTTAAGCATCTACAAATTTAAATTTTGATTTCCTTGAAATTATCTCTAGAACTAAATCTGCAAGTCATCTATGTTCCAGATTTTGAACTGTAATTATAGCTTTAGTTTGAACCTTAAATTTCCTAGAGCAGTTAAAGGAGAAGTCAGTTTTTAAATGGCTGGCATTCTAAAAGAGAATGTAGGCTGAAAATTTGTATTTAGGCAGTTGAGTTTTGTTTTGTTTTGTTTTAAGTTCAAATCCAGAATAGGGGTTATTTTATTAAGTTAATGACAGCCCAGTTGATTTAAAAATTTTGGGGAAAAAAGGAGAGGGAAATTATTTCAGATTAAAGGAGATATAAGAGAATATATATGTTTAAAATGCATGATATTTGGTTGAGTCCTAGCTTGAGGGGAAATGAGTGATATACATTTGGGGACAGGTGGAGAAATTTGAGTATGAATTAGTTATTTGAGCAATAATGTCATGCTCAGTTGAGTATCCCTTGTCTGAAATGTTTGGGACCAGAAGTATTTCAGATTTCAGTTTTTTGGATTTTAGAATATTTGTGTAGACTTTACCATTTGAGCATACCTAATTGAAAAATCAGAAATATGAAATGCTCCAGAAATATGAAACTTTTTAAGGGTCATTGTCAGTATTCAAAAAGTTTCAGATTTCAGGACATTTTGGAATTTCATTAGGGATGCTCAACCTGTAGTATTTTGATGATGTAGGAGAATCTCCCTATTGTTCAGGAGTCTGTACATAGGAGTCAGGTTTCATGATGTCTCATTTATTTTGATATGTCTCATTTATTATGATATACAAATATGTATATGAAATATGGCAAAATATTAGCCATTTTGAATCTAGATGGTGTTTATGGTACTATTTTCTACTTTCTGGAATATTTGAAATTTTTCACAATTACATGAGTGATGAGACTAATGAAGAAGTAATTTTGGTGAGAGATGTATTGATGGGCACAGGTCATCTTCTTGAGTCTGCTAGTTGTTTAGAAGAAGGCCTTTATTGGAGGAGAGCTGCACAGGTGGTGGGTGGAGCCCACCTGCCAGGCCATTTCTATGGCAAGTGGGCCATATGGAGGAATTTTCCCAGGCTCTCCCTGAGGGGCAGCATAAGAGTCATGGGAGAGGGTTTTCTGCTGTTACTCACTGTACTACAGATCCCATAACAGCCATGGGGAAGCTTAAATTGGTTTGTTGTTTTGTTGTGTTTTGTACCAGGAATTGAACCTAGGAGCACTTAACCATTGAGCCACATCCCTACTCCCCTTTTTTTATTTTGAGACAGGGTCTCACTCAGTTGCTTAGGGCCCGCCTAAGTTGCTGAGGCTGGCTTTGAACTTGTGATCCTCTTGCCTTAGCCTCCTGAGCTGCTGGGATTACAGGTGTGCACTATTATCCCTAGCTTCAAGTTGTTTTGACTGAGTCCACTGGAAAATAAGTGAAGCTGGATAGTTTTACATTAAAAACTCCATGTTGGATATTTGCTCTCAGTGACCACTCCCTTAAAGTGGATTCTTATTAGAACATGGTACTACTTAAAACCAATGCACATGCCTTGCTAAGCCAGAGTGGAATCTGTTCAAATCATATTTGAATTGGAGGGAGTTGTAATTTTTGCCTCTATCTTCATGAAGTCTCTGAATTTCTATTGAAGCCTTTTGAAGCAGTTTTGAGTATGAAACAACATAATTACAGAACTCTAGTTTGCCTTGTCTTTCTTTCATAAATATTGGTGGACCCCCCACACACACACACACACCCTCTTTTTCCTAGAGACTTAATATTCTTTGGGAAACACAGAGGTGATCCAGAAGAAATTAATGGGGTAAGTAGTTGTTTTAAGATTTAACAGGTGTCTGGAGGTTGTTTGTAGAAGGACAAAGTGTGTCAGCTCTCTAACAAGGTGCAGAATGCAAGAGGCAGCACAGAGACTGGAGACTCTTTGGGCTGCTTAGAGGCCGGGGGAAAAGATGGACTTGCTTGATATACTTGGATGATCACATGACATTATGCAATTTAAAATTTAAAATATTTCTAGATATTCATACTCCTGAAGACTCTTCATGGAGAGATGCTTCCATGACAAGCCATCCCTCCTCTATCACCAATCTCTTCCTGTGTTTAAAATAGTCTTCTCAGATTTAGGAGGACCACAAGAGCTAAGAAGAAAATAGGTGTACTTCAATATGATTTGTGAGTACTTCATAATTTTGGAATACTATAGCTAGATAGTTTTTTCCAATAAAAAGGTTTTCACTTTATGATTTCCATTTGCACATTTTCCCTGAATCTCCTACTGACTCAGATTTTTTGTATTTAGAACACAAGTGCTGCAAGCTGGGAACTGGTGCCTGAGTAGGAAAAGCAAAGGGCCTCTTGGATTCTTTGCCAAATTGCTGTTTAGCTTCAGAGAATAGTGGAGCTTTGCTTTAGCCCTAGTTAAGTACAAAATCCCAGTGGCCTGTTGAACTCTCTAAAGTCTTTTTCATTAAGAGCAAAGATAAGAGAGTAGTTTGTATCACTGCCTGTTATCTATAGATAAATGAAATACATCTCCCTAAAGCATTTCAGTTCAGTATCTTTCAGCAGCAGTCATTTTCTCTGTTTATAGATCAAATTTAGTTTGCCATAAGAACTGACACAAGTACCTTTTGTGTTTAATCTCTCTTCAGGTTTCTCTTTAAACAGTCAAGTTTCATATGACCAGTGGAATTTGGACTAAGCAGGTGCAAATCTTTACATGTTAAACTTGGCATTTCGCTTGTAGATGCCATTAGGCCGGGTTTTCCATTGAAGCCACTAATATAACAAGGTACCAATTCAGGAATGATTCTCATCTTGCAGAGGGTTGTCAGTGCAGGTAGCCAGGTTTCAATAAATCCAATTTTCCTAGTAGTTTCAGTAATAAATCACTTGGAATATACCTTATTTTACTGTAGGAAAAAGTATCATACTGGGACTTTATATTTTAGTTGTCCCGATAGCATTTTGTTACCACTCAAGTGGTATCTCCAGTTATCTAAACTCAGCTTCAGCTTTCATGGGCAGCTTTACATTTAGCCCCTTTCTCATGATAATATTTTATTGCTAGAGATTTTGTACAGGAAGAAGACTGAGATTTTGAACATGCCATCTGAACCCTAATCACCTAGAGCTGTAAATCAGCAAAGGCAGAATGAGTTAGATATGGCACGTTTTTGTTGTTATTGTTTAGTCCTTCGGAAGGCTCATAAATAATTACTTGAAAAATCACTTCTAAATTTGCTGTGTTTGTGAGTTCAAAATTGCTAACTATTTGTCTCTTATAACCCTGCTCCCCCTGCAGTAGGACAAATAAACAGAGGTAGAAGTGACTTCCATTCTCTCAGTGGCCTAAGGAATGAAATATTTGTTTCAGAGCACTCAGAGTAATGCCAACGGTGTGCATGTTTTGTTTAACATTTTAAGCAGAGGAAAGCCACATGACTGAAATGCAATCCATTTTCAAGTGTGTTGGGAAAAAGTATATTTCATCTCAGTAAATCTGGAGATTATCCTTTCATAGATGTCACTGCCGTTTCACAATCTGCATGACTAAAGCAATTGTGCTGTCAGAGCCATAGCTTGTTTAGACATAGCATCAAGTCTGCACTCACTGAGGTCCTGGATCTTTTTATCAGGGTGTCAGAAGGAAATTGAATGCAAAAGTGGAAACTTCTTTTTTGGTTTATGTTCTCTGTATAAGATATTTTAAAACAATTATTGTTATGGACTTTAGGGGGATCAGGGAAATTGGTTTCCTTAGACCTAGTCTAATGGTCCTGAGACTACTTCTTGCAATTCTCAGTTCTTCCATGGTAAAATATTGTCTTGGAAGCTTAGCCATTTCCTGAGGTTGTCTCTGTACCTGGGGTCCTTCACCTTCTCTTAACCTTTCACTTCTGATTCTTCCACCAGCTACTTGAATGTGCTAACTGCAAACATTGTTTCTTGACCTTTTCAAGAATTCATCAACGGAATAGTTTATACTTGAAAGGAGCCTGGAGGAGAGGGAAAAAGGGAAGGGGGAAGAAATAAGGCTGGTATGTTCTTTGAATTATGTGACAGTCCATTACCAACCTGTAAGATTGAAGGCACTGTTGCCATTGTCACAAATGAGATTTACTTCTCTTAAAGGCTTTACTTTTTAGTATCATGTGTGTGCTATTTATTGCTCTTATTGCCTGTAGTTGTAGCTCATTCATTTTAGGGGCAGTGTAATATTTCACTATATGGCAATATCTTAAAAATTCTATTAATGGATCTTTGCATTGGTCCTGGTTTGAGAATATCATGAAGAATGCTATTGTGACTACTATTTTCATGCTTAAGCCCAGCTTTAGATATTCAGGCGTTTTTCAAAGTAACTTTACCAATTTGTGCTCATATACTTTCTTTGCCCCCATATACTTTCTTTTTTTTTCTTTTAAATTTATTTTTTATTAGTTCTAATCAGGTATACATGACAGCAGAAAGCTCTTCAATTCATTGCACACAAATGGAGCACAACTTTTCATTTCTCCACTTGTACATGATATATAGAGTTGCACCACATATGCAGTCATACATGTACCTAGGGTAATGGTGTTTGTCTCATTCCACCATCTTTCCTAACCCCTCCATGCCACCTCCCCTCCCCTTAGCCCAATCAAAATTCCTCCATTCTACCCACCCCATCCCCCATTATGGTTCAGCATCCACTTATCAGAGAGAACATTCTGCCTTTGGTTTTTTGGTATTGGCTTACTTCACTTAGCATTATATTCTCCAACTACATTCATTTACCTGCAAATGCCTTAATTTTATTATCTTTTAATGCTGAGTAATATTCCACCATGTATATATACCACAGTTTCTTTTTTTTTAATTAGTTTACTTTTTTTTTGGTTGTAGTTGAACATAATACCTTCATTTTATTTATTCATTTATTTTTATGTGGTGCTGAGGATTGAACCCAGGGCCTCGCACATGCTAGGCAAGCACTCTACCACTGAGCCACAACCCCAATCCCTATACCACAGTTTCTTTATCCATTTATCTATTGAAGGGCATCTAGGTGGATTCCACAATTTAGCTATTGTGAATTGTGCTGCTAAAAACATTGATATGGCTGTGTCCCTGCAGTATGCTATTTTTAAGTCCTTTGGGTATAGACTGAGGAGTGGGATGGCTGGGTCAAATGGTGGTTCCATTCCTAGTTTTCCAAGGAGTCTCCATACTGCTTTCCAGATTGGCTGCACCAATTTGCAGTCCCACCAACAATGTATGAGTGTGCCTTTTTCCCCACATCTTCGGCAACACTTATTGTTGTTTGTATTCTTGGTAACTACTATTCTGACTGGCGTGAGATGAAATCTTAGAGTAGTTTTGATTTGCATTTCTTTAATTACTAGAGATGTTGAACATTTTTTCATATATTTGTTGATTGATTGTATATCTTCTTCTAAGAAGTGCCTGTTCAGCTCCTTAGCCACTACATTTATTGAACTCAACTCAAAGTGGATCAAGGACCTAGGAATTAGACCAGAGATCCTGTACCTAACAGAGGAAAAAGTAGGCCCAAATCTTCATCACGTCGGATTAGGCCCCAACTTCCTTAATAAGACTCCTAAAGTGTAAGAAATAAAAATCAAGAATCAATAAATGGAATGGATTCAAACTAAAAAGCTTCTTTTCAGCAAAGAAACAATGAGGTAAAGAGAAAGCCTACATTTTGAGAGCAAATTTTTGCCACATACACGTCAGATATATATACCCTATATATATAGGGTATATAGAGAACTCAAAAAACTTAACACCATATACTTTCTAACACTTAATTCTGTCCTCTTCACTTACAGCTTTCAGTGCATTGGGGGGGGGGGATTTTTTTTTTGGATACGTGCCATGTTTCTTTAATCTCATTCTGTATGAATACTTAGCTGTATTTGAATTGGAGGGTAATTTACTTATAGAAAATACTCATTTTCAAATAATATTAAACTGTTCTTTTTGTGAGCTAATAAGTAATAAATATCAAAAGATGCCAAGATCTAAGCATCAATATACACTGAATTAATCATCCTATCAGAAAGCCCTAATTTTTCAGATATGTTAGACCTTCTTTTTTATCTCATTTTACAAGTGAAGTAATTGAGCTACTTCAGGTAAGGTACCATGCCAGGTGTTATGGCTGGGCCTTCTGGAAGAACCCAGATAGTAATGTCTGCTCTTTGCCTCAACTGGGGCCCTCTACTGATTCTTTTGCTATTTCATTTTTTAAATAATGTTTGAATTCATACTGCGTGGCAGGCACTGGACTGGGCCCCTGGGATTCAGTGCCAAACCAGCTAATAATCCAATAATGTCCCTTTCATTTTACAGGTTATGGCTTTCAGATCACAGCCTATTTCCTCAAGAGAGGGATACACCTCCGCTGCATCGAGAGCTCACAGAATACTGGTAAGGAGCTCATTTCTTGTTTACACAACCAACTTGCCATAGAGAAGAGATTAAGAAATAGAAATTCCTACTTCCTTCATTGCCTTCATGTCATTGTATATTTTCAAACATTTGTGATTTTTTTCTCCCAATTGATACTGCATTTACTGGATGAGAATACTGAGCTGGACCACACTACATTTTACTTTCCTGATGCATCTCAGCACTTTCATTGAGTGTCCAGAGTTGCTTCTTTATTGTCAGCACACAGCAAGGCCCTGGGATGCAGATCAAGTGTGTACATAAGAAAGCCTTTTCCCAGCCTAGAGCCATCAAGACCATTCTCTAAGTGTGAAATTAGGCTACAGTCCACCCCTCACTCCCTCAAACCAAGATGTTCACTGAGAAAATGATGTCAGTCTTATCCAGCAAACAACAAAATTAGAAGCTAGTGACCATTCTCCAAGAATTCTCTGAGCACTGGAAAGAAAATTTAACTCAAGTTCCCATCACTATGTCAGTATATCTATAAGATACAAAACAAGGACTTTAAAAATCAGCTCTATGGAAGTTTGCCCCTGGAATCTTCATGATACCTCCACTTTCTTAACTTGAAGTGTGCTGCTTGCATATGTTACTCTCTTAATGGATCTTCCACCTTGTTCACCTCTCTTATAAAACTAATTCAGCTAACTTTGGGCCTGGTAAAATACACCCTAGCTACCCTTCTTAATAGGGACTGTCATTGCCCAAATCTATGTAACTAGTAAAATAAAACAACTCTCAATTATAACCAAAACAAATAAAGGAATATAGAAGTAGCTTTCTGTTGATACAATACCTGGTACCAAGTATTCCAAATCTATCATTTTTATTTTCAGATGAATAAATAGAAGTACTAAATACAGAAATCATTTGATGAACTGGTAATTTTGAATTACAATTGTGATCCACTACTGAACTCTTTCAATTTTTTGATTTGGGAGACAAAAGGGAGACATAGAGTGAATTCTATGGCTTGGTTTCCCCTTCCATAAAATGGGAGACTACTTATTGTTTATCTTAATAATATTTTAAGAACTAATGAACAAATATTAACTGAATTGATAATTTTGTTATCTGGTTTTTCAAAGGCCATCCATAGTCACCAAGCCAGATGTAACATTCATGTGGGGTCAGATAAACACACCTGGGCCCCAACTTGAGAAAGATGGCTTTCTACTTGGAAGAAAGACCAGACCAACAGGTTAGGCACCAGTCATGGAGGGCATTGAATGTTTGCCTATCTATGTATGCTGGGCACTAGGGAGCCATGACAAACTCTTGAGGCAAATAGTAGAACTGTTTTGTTAACCTGCTGTGTTAAGTAGGATGAATTAGAATAAAAGGAAATAACAATGGTCCAGGGGGTAAAGAGAGATCTGTTGCTAGAATGTCAATTCTTTTGGCCTTTTTGTATAATTTAACCTAGCTGAACAGAATAAGGTGTTAATTGTGTTTAAATTGTGCATCTGCATCTGTTGATATCTCTGTGTTTGGCTTCTGAGTATACCAATTGACACATTATTACCTCAGACAGTGCCCTCTTGTGCAATATATGTAAGAGACTCCATTTACATGATTCATAGTATCCATATTTTAAAAAAATTTGTCACATCTAAGAGAGAAGTTTTCTCTTTTAGAAAAATGACTTTATTTCTGTCACAAATATAACTCACATATATTATAAAAATATTCGAGCAATACACCAAGTATTAACAAAGGAAGAGATCCTCTCCACTCATTCAGAATATCCATTGTGATATTCTGACATCACCCCAGAGCTCAGTGGGGGCTGGTAGGCAGAAGTACAAGAGAAGATCCCAATGGTGTTACTGTTTTGTGTCCCCTTCATTGACTGTTGCGGAGTCCTGTCCTGCAATTCATTTGCCCTACCCCATCCAAAAGCTAGTGGCTTTGCTTTAAAAGCTAAAGTAATAGATTACAATTACTATAGTGTAGTTGTCTTGTCTTCACCATGCACCTTTAACCATTCCCTTAATAATGTGAATTCTTAACAGATGCTGCTGTTATTATGGTCACATTCATCTTAGGAGTTTGCCCTCTAATGTAGGAGACCTTCTCTAAGACCAACTGACCAAGCAGATGATAAACAAACTACGAAAAACATTAATGTGTCACATTATTTGATTTTTAGCTAATATTCTTCCTTTTTCTCTAAAGTCTACACACTCATTAGAAAAAACTGATACTATTTTTAAGATATGCGTTCTAACAAGAAAATAGCAAACTGATACAGAGAGAAAGCTACAAAGGCCCTGCCTGGGGGCTCCATGTGGTATAATGGTCTAGGGGCTCAGGTGGACCAATTTGCAGCCTCCTCAACTCCCTAAGGCTTAGTGCTCATCCTGCCCTATTGATGGCAAACACTGGAAGGATGGTGGGGAAAAGAGACACTCGTCTTATATATACTTGCATATTGCCATAGCATAAAATGAATGAAAAAATATGGGAACACATGTATCTGTGTTCATAGTTTTCTGAAGCCTTCAGTAACTTTATTTTCTTCATTTTATACAGAACTCCGTGTATTCCCTGACAGATTTGTGGTCTGTGTTAGTCAGCTTGAATTTAATCATGATATTTTGGCAAATCAGAATGAAGAATTGGTATGTATAAAAAAAATGCCGTAAATAAATAAATCTGCTTCAATGCTGAGTTACTGTAAAAAGTAGAAAAACGAAGTGTTTTCTATTGTTTATTCAACCGTTGAATACTCAGTAATACATACTTTTGGGGACCAAAAGTCTTGTGCCTATTTTGCATGTTAATACTAATGCATGTGTTGATTTGTTATTGTTGTAATCTCTTTGTTCCTGAAGACCCTTGAATATTTAATTTGATCAGCAGTATCTTTTCAACATCAATTTTAAATTAAAAAGCAACACATTGCAAACACTATGATGGTGCTTGGTGATAGTATTCAAATAAAGCAAAATCCACATGTTTCCACTAGAAGTTTTCACTGGGGTCAGTGGCTTTTGAATTTTATTCCATTGTGAATCACTAACATTTTCATGAGAACCAGTATTTCTCCCCAGTGTATTATTTCATAGCTGATAGGGTTCATTCTCCCTCTCCCTCTTTCCCTCTTTCCCTCTGTCTTTTCTCATGCTAAGCCTTTAGCTCCATCCAGGCCTGTTTCTGTTTCATCAGTTTTCTTCTCATAGAAAAACATAAAACATACTTAGTGTTGTAGTTTAGAGCTTTGCCTTTTAAGCTTACCATGTACACTTGACAGAGACTCCTTGTAGTATTTGTATCTTGCTGCAGTCATGGTTCAATCTACTTACCTCTGTACAAACTTTTTTAATAGTATTAGATGTACAACTTGAAACTTTAACAGAAAAAAAAAAAATCTAACAGACATTAACCCAGCCTGGAAGTATGACATGATTATTATGCTTCTAAGACAATTTATGGGAATATTAAATTATCCCTGATGTTATTTTTTAATTCATATGAAATTTGAAATTTGGCCTACATAGTCTATAACCAGTTTCTTATCTCATCTTAAACAAATATATAAGGAGACTGTTTCATAGGCTATAAAAGAGAATAGAGACCCAGGAAAAGTAAAGAGCAGAGAACTTATATTTATATTTAGATTCCTTCGTTTTGAGCAGAGGACTCTTACAGAAAAGCCGGTGTGACCCTTATATTTCCTCTTCTTCACCCATCAAAAAACTTTACAGTGTACATATTAAATGAAATAAATGAAGCAACTTTGGCAAGAAGTAGTAAAAGTTTATCCTTTGAAATATTTCCAGAATGTTGACTTTTCTTAGTAAATTAATAAATTCTTAAATAGTAATGCTGTTGGCATACAGCTTTAATATAATATTGTTTAACTGATTTTCAGAGCAAGAAAGAAACTGATCTGTGGTTTAAGAAAACAACAATTATCTGTGCCAGAAAGTGTTATTGCTTTCAGATGGAATACAGAAGAAATTAGATCTTGTTTCTGATATGCAATATTAATACCTAGTATCTTAAATTATTAAGCGGGAATTAAAACATTTCAATATAAATGAAACGTTATCCCCCTTAGGGGCCCTGGTATTTATACAGATGTAAGTTTTCTATAGCTGCTGTTATATAAATCCTATAAGCTGGAGCACTTCCTAAATGTTGAGAATTTTCATTCTGAAAAGTTGACTAGTCTGACCCTTTTACAGTTTCTTTATCTGTAAAATGTTCAAATTTCTAGCAATAATACTATCACAGCTAACCATGTTATAAAAAAAAATGTCATAAACATCATGAGGCTCTTTTCATTGTTTTGGAGGGCTTCTTTTTGGTTGTGGTCAATCTCTGTGTTCATTTTTTCTCTGTGGCCACCTCTTATTGCACTTCACAGATGCACTTTCCCAGCAACACAAAAGAGTCAGTGAAGCTCTGTGCACCTTCCCTCCTCCCTGGCCTCTCACCTGAGCACCTCCCCCCTTGCGGGCCTCCACCACTTCCTCAGGTTGGCGATCACTAGTGGCTGTAAAATATCCAGGTCAAGTAAGGGGCCCTCTCCTGCAAATTGCTCATCAAGCCAACCACACTGCCCTTCCACCAGAAGTGTCTTATAGCTTAATCCTCATTGATATTTGACCTCTGCCAAGCCTACTGTCTCAGATATTTAAGGATCAATAAACAATCCTTCCCTGCCAGAGTTGCCAGAGAGAAGACATTCTTCTTCCTCTTGATACACTTCAGATGCCCAAAGCCAGTGATGTCAGGCTCCCCTGAGTATTCTTTGAACTTCCTTCAAGCTTTGAATTCTTTTATCAGTTCAAATTGATGTTGGCCTAAGGGCAGGATCCTCTCATTCTCTCTTGGTAGTGATTCTCAAGGAATGTCTGCTGGGCAAGGCCTGGGAACTTGGCTCCAGGAGTAGCTATATTGGCTATAAACTTCAGTTATTTTCCTATAATTGTTTACTTAACTCACTTTTCTACACCCACAGAAGTGAGGGGGAGTGAACTAGTACCTGAGCTAAGGGCTAGGTGCCTTCCTCATGCTGTGGTCCTGGAGGGCACGGATTCTTTTCCTTCACTCCCTCCCACCCCACCCAACCCCATTTGGATCATCAATGTCTCAGTGACAATTTGTTAGAAAATCTGGAAGCATCTATTCAAAACTGCTCTGCCAAGGAATTCTTTCAGCCTTCAGACAAGAAAGCCAGCTGCACTCAGCTCTCAGTTCTTAAAGGTGGTGCACAAAAGAACCACTGTCCCAGATCAAGCAGTACAAAGGGGAAATCCCCTTCCTTTGCTCCTTTTCTGCAGAACGAATGCAGCCGCACTGTCCCCACTCCCCACTACACCAGGGAGGTCTGTTCCCCCTGCAGTCGGCATTTCTCTGTCCATTTTGGGACATTAGTGCAGGGCAGTCCTCCGTGTTGCAATCACTCTGTACAGAGTGCCCATGTGCTAGGGATGTGGGAATTGTGCTGTGTACTTTGGGAAGAAAGGGCATTATTATGAAATGAGTCATTGTATTTTTCTTTCTAGAGTTTCTCATAAGAAATCTCTAAACCCTGGAGCCTCAGTTTTTGACTATTGCAAGATATGGCGCTGGGGAGTTTTTACCTTTAGTTGTTCTCCTATACCCCATCTTTTTTTACTTTAGAATTATGAAGAACATAAGGTAAATTTTTATTTCATTCAGCTGTGTTCTGTTCCAACGGTATTTTATTCTTTGCAAACCAAGTCTCTATGTAGAGACTATTGTCTTTCTCAGATGCATAGCCCTGGAACTTTTAGGAAATTAAAATTGTTAATTTCTATTATTCCTTTATTAAGGTTGTACGAATAACCATAGAATTTTATACATATATGGAACATTTCAGGCACAGTGCAAAGCTACTGCTTCATTGTGTGTTGGTTGCAGGCTCTCCTAGTCTCTGGAGGCCACTTCTCATCTACTCTGACCATCACATTTAACATAATTTGCAGAGGGTTAATTCCATGCCAGGAACTCTCCTAGGCACTGGGGAAACAAAGAAAAATAAGAAAATGCTTTTTCGCACAAGGAGCTTACAGTCTAGCAAATCAGGGGTACTGAAGAGTTCCCTGGTAACCTAAAAATATAACTCAAATAGAGCCTCCACTTTTCCTAAAGGTATTTAGTTAGATCCTTCTACCATTCAGAAGGAAAAGCCAAAAATATAGACTGACTTCCTTACTTTTGAACCTAAGCTGTCTTAGGTTCAAAGTCTGTGATCATCTAGGAAATTAAAAAATGATACATAGGCTCGTGCTGCCTTAAAATGGATATATGCATTAAGACAATTGGGTTCTTGGCCTTATACTTCATGTGAGTCGTGGCTGAGACGTGAAAATAGCCGCAGAGGTTCTGCAGAGGGGCCCAATCACACAGGGCTAGGCCCACACTATAGCACCATGTGAATAAGAAGATTACTGTGGTATCTGGGCAAGGGACATTTAAGCACCAAATTAGACACTTCTCTTCAGTCAGACTGCTGTTTAGCATTAAACATCTCCTAGTTTATGAATGTAGGATTGAAGTGAAAATTAGTCTCAAGCAATAAACTACCATAGATTGGATTATTTTTAGCTTGGCTGTTGTATTCCTCAGCTGTGTGTAATCCAAGCTCTGTGGGCCTTCACCCTCCTCTCAATCAAATGGGGTGGGGCGAGGGTATCAGATTATCTCATCCTTTCTCACACAATTTCTATCAGAGGAAGCAGATGAAAATGTAGCTGAATAAAACTATAAAATGATTTTACACACAAAAAAGAGCTTACTGTTAGAATTTTTAAATTGTGATAAAAACCATTTAGGGCAGAGCTGTATTTTATTTTGGGAAAGATAAATAGTAGTTACAAGGAAACACTTTGGCCTTACATTTTTAGAACAAAAGAAACTGCTTAACAGTTTGTTCACTGGCTTCTATACTCTCCCGATGACGGACTTTTTTAACTTTCATAAGGGAATATTTGCATAAATATAAATGAGCTCATTCAAGACAAGAACTGTTTTTAACATTAAAAAAATAGTGGATAATTTTTCCAGGTTTTCATAATATATTGTAGATTTTAAAAATCCATTATTCTCATTTCTTATTATGTTTCCTAAACAATACCAGTGGTAAATTACATGGAAGCCATTAAGAAGAGATTTCTGTAGCAGTAGGAAAAGTTTCTTGAGTGAACAAAGGCTACTTCCATATTTCACATTTTTCAGTGTTCTGAAATTAGTTCTTCCTTAATAACTGATTACCAAAATTGTACAACAAATTTTTAAATCCAGATATACACAAATAAAATAAAAATTACTCACAACTTTCAGCCCAAAGATAACCCTCTGTTACCAATCAAATCTGTATCTCTCCATACTTCATACTTAAAAAACTGAAGTCACTGTGTATTTGTTTTAACTAGGACCCTATTCATTTGTGAATTATGCTTTTGTATCTGTTTTTCTGTTGATAATGATATTTCAAAGACTCCTTATATATAGTATATGTAAGACTTTATATAGTAAGGAAAGTAACTTTTAGCAAGTCTTGTCTTTTTCTTTTCAGTCATATGTCATTGCCTAATGATAGGAATCTGTGTCCTCAGCTCTGCTTTCCATAATGATTTCTGCTTTGGATAAAATTGGTGTTTTGTTTTTTCCAATATTAGATAAATAGTTACTTACATTTTCTTTGGGTATTCTTATGGAAATTATTGTGATGTGAGGTCCTTTTTATTGTTTGTGTTGACCAGCATCATGCTAATTGTGGTCCTTAGGTTTCAGGGACAGCCAAGCTCTCTGCTTCTTCTAATGGACTTCATTGTCAGGGAACTCAAGACCATGAGGCATCTCTAGAGACCAGGCTCTCCTTTTGCCCCTTAGCAGGGGGACTTCACTAAGATCATAAGGTAGTCGGGTTGCCTGTTACACTTCATTTGAGTGTAGCTTAGCTGTGAAAATAGCTGTCAGGTTTCTGCAGGTGGCCCCAGCAAAAGAGGCTGAGTCCTCACCATAGCATCATCCACGTGGGAGGATTACTGATATGTCCTGACAAGACACAGTACATGAGCACTAAATTGAACACTTCTCTCACATCAGATTATTGTTTAATGTTAAAGAATTCTCATGCCTGACACCTGTCTAGGTTGACAGCCCTCTTGTTTTCCTGGCAGTTGTGACCAGGTTTCAGGGTCATAATGTGATCAACAGAAAGTTAAGGAACAGATTAGAGCAGTACCCTCAGCTGGTCCTGTGAATGGGCTGTTTTCCTTGAATGGGGATGGGGACTATAACAGCTACCATTCTCATCTGCCCTTATATGGACTAGCAGGTGGAGCCCAATGGAAATGCTGGTGGTAGGGATGAAGATATTTTTTATGAGTTAGATTTTCTAGACTATGACACTGAAGATAAGAAAATATATTTCTTGGGTAAAATTTCTTGGATAAAGATTAAGTGTACGTTGACTATTTGTTACAGTAACCTAGGGTTTTGTTCTCCTTTCCTAAAATAAAATTCTCCCAAGTGTTTAACCAATAGTATTCATGAATGAGATAATTTCATGTTTTATCCCCTGAAGGGAACCTGCCCTTTGCTGAGTTAGACTAGGAGGGAAAAATAGATAGGGTATATTATAGAATTTATCTGGGCCCTCTAATCCTTTTTGATTTTTTTCACATAAGCCTCCTCCTATGTACAGAGACATGTAATGTCTCCTTAATAACCACTTGCATCACAGATTTAATTAGGAAAAACATCATGGGGAATAGAACAAAAGGAAAATATATCAGAGTTAAAAATGTGAAAACCTGCCTTTGACCACTGACTTTTCCCTCATGCACTGGAGGATCTTAGACACATCATTTGACTTCTGAGCATCAGTCCCCTGACTGATAAGCAGAGATAAAAATGGTATCTGCCAAGTAATTCTTTCCAAGTTTTCCTAATGATCAAGTGAAATCATAAATATTAAAATGACTTATAAACTCTAAAGCACTTATGAGTATTAATTATCATTGTCATCATTTTTCTTTTTCCTCAGAGAAGAGTTAATTTAATGCCATGAACACCAGATTAGCAGACTGCTGTACATCTTCCCCCCTCTGCTTGAAATGAGAAAAATACCTAATATTCATGTGTGCACATATTATTTTCCCAAGAAGGTCAGTACCCTCATTTCAGAAAAAAACTGAAATACCAAAAGGTTAGTGATAAGCCCCATATAACTAGCCAGTGTAATGGGAGCTCTGTTAACCAGCATCTAGAGGAGGAAGAAGTATAGAGACCACCCAACTTAAACACCTTTCATTTCCAGTAGCTGCCAGTAGAATCATGATGAGATATGGCTGTGGACGAAAGACCCAGTCATTTCTCTAAGGTAATAGGAATTGGGAGACAGCAGACTTCTCAGGCCAGAATTCTGAAAAGCGCATGCTCCTCAGAACACCCACAGCGAGAGTTCAACATGCAAGTGGATTATGTTTGGAAAGTTCATTAGCAAACAGATGATTTAGAATTCAGTACTCATTTTCCCAAGGAAACGATGTCATGATGGGGATGAGGTTCCCAGACTAGTCCACAAAAGCTGTTACTATCATGAACTGTGAGTCTTGGAAGGAGGGGACCTGACTGTCTGTGTTCAAGGAAAATAGCAAGAGCTATTCCTTCCATATTCCTGGGCAGAGAGCCAGCTGTGAGCAGAGTTCTGAAATGAGACAGGCATCTGTGATGTCTTCTCTCTGGCCTTATGCCTCTTTCCCACTAGTGTCCAGGGCTACTGGGAGCCCCTTTCTGATTGACCCTACTCCCTTGGTGCCAGGACTATACCATACCTGCCTCTCCTGTCCTGTCCACACCCACACGCTCAGCCGGGTGAGATATTAGGAGAGAGCAACACCCTGAATGAGGGGCTGGCTACCTTGCTGCCTGTGCTGGCATTTTTTAGCCTTAGGTCTCTGTCGAGGGGAAGCGTTTTTAACAGGCTACCCCAAAAAAGGTAGGCCAACTCTTCATATAGACAGTTCCCTCTACTTTTAAATTAGGGATTAACCTATGATTCATAAATTTCTTGAAATTAAAAAAAAAAATTGTTGTTGTTGTTTGTTTTTCTGGTCAAAGTTAGATGGCTTTCATCTAACTCTCAGAGTGGGTCTGTGAACCCCCCAGTGTTAAGTACTGGTCCAGACCTACAAATTCTTCAGAATGCCTTAGGTTCTGTCACAGTTGTATGGCATAGAGACTCAACAGTGGGAGCTGAGATTGGTCAGAATTTATTTTTAGGTTCTCAAGGGTAGGTGAATGTGAACTGGAAAATCCCTGTGAAACGTGTACTTCCTGCAAATTCGCTTCCTTAATTTTTTTTTTTTTTTTTGCACACTGATTTCATTTTTAGGGTAACATTCTTTTCAGCTACTTATTGGTATTTTCCTTTCTCTATATTCTCTATATACAACTGTTTCATTGTCATCAATTCAAAAGAAAATAACTTTTTTAAAAATTTATTTTAAAGAAAAAAAAACCAGGGTTTTCACAACTAACCCAAGCAGCAGCAGCAACAGCAGCAGCAATCCTGGCTTTACTTTCCCTTAGAGTTCCATCCTTTCGTGGAAAGACAGAGAGTGAAGTACTTAGAGGAAGGACTTGAGGTCAGAGTCATATGGAGCAAAGCTTGGCCTCTCACTCTGGGAAATGGCCAGATGACTTGGCCTCATAGATCATCAGTGTCCTCCTCCATGAAGTGGAGAAGGTCATGGACAGCATCTTACGGAGACCAGTTTACTAGGTACTGGTCCTTATACCAAGTCTTTTGCTGGTCACCACCACCACCAGCATGGTCTTCAAAGAAATGATTTCAGTCCAGGGGGATTCATGAGGTGTAGCTTTCGGTTTTTATTTCATTCCCTTTATGCTTTAGTTCCATCAAGTCAATACATGTGTATTTGAATGTCTCTTTTTTTAATTCATTATTATTCTACTCCCCTATTCTGCCCCTTTCACTTCCTTACATTATTATCAAATAATTTAAGAAAGAATAAGATGTGAATTTTGAAAAAGAGAGTTCTTCCTCATTTTGAAGACACGGGCTTCTACACAGCCATGCTGTATTGTGGTCTTAAGATTCTGGTCATTCTTGTATTCATGCTTTGGTCTGCTTCTCTATAACTCAAGTCTTTTATATCATCACATTTCAGAACACGCATGCTCCTGAAAACACTTAGGCATTGCACTAAAATATGAGAGTAACTTTTTTTTGCCTTTTGAAAATCAAGTCATAAAGCATTGAAAGTAATTCCAGTTTTATGCTTTAATATTATTGTGTAACCCCTAAATAAGCTGATATTATATATTTACTCTGCTTTTATTGTTTGCAAAGGGCTTTGTTTGCAGAGTGCAGAGGCTGTCACATACAATAACTTATTCAGTACAGCAAACCTGAGAAGAGATTGTATCAGTCTTGAACCTTTTCATTTTCTATTTCTTTTTTTTTTTTAATTTTTTATTGTTGGTTGTTCAAAACATTACAAATATGATATGTCAAGAACCTTTTCATTTTCAAGGGACAGGAAAGCCAACTCAAAATGGCTTAGCAAAAAAAGAAGGTTTTTGGCTTATGTTCCTGAAAAGTCTAGACTTTAGGTAGAGCTTGATCAGAACAGAGAATATCATTAAACAGTTCCTCACCCTTTCTGGCTCTGCCTTCCACTGTGCTGGCTTCACTCTCAGCCTGTATGTGCTGGTTGGTCCTAGCAGCTTAGGTCTTTACTTTCAGGGCAGAAGAAAGCAGACCTTTGCTTAGAACATTATGGGTCATGCACCTCTTTGAGTTAATGAATTCAGTACTCTGATTGATCTGAACTGAGTCACAGGCCTATTTCTGAAGTCAGATGTGGAGACAGGGTCTCCTGAAATGCATGGACATTGGATGGGACTTTGAGTTGTGATTCCTTGGAATAAAATCCAAGTATTGTTCCCAGGAAATAAATGTGTATCCATTCTAGAGATATTCATTTCATCCTTTTTTTTTTTTTTTTTTTTTGCAAATGAGGAAACTGATGCCCAGGTCAGATAAGCCAATTTTCCAAATCTCACAGCTAGATAGTGACTGAGCAGGGAGTGGAACCAAGGACTTCTGACTGTCCTCTTTCTACAGCGTCATCCATGACCATGACAGCACATGACTCGTGTGGCCACCAGGCAGGGTGGAGAGAGTTGTGCACAGGGGTAGGCCTTCCAGATCCTGTTCTGCCCCAAACTAAATGTGTGGCCTTAGACACTTCTTGCTCTGTGTGGGTCTTGTTCTTTTCATCTGTAAAATAGTTATGATGTCTTCCCTCTTGAATACTCAGTGAGGACCACATGAAATGTCAGGAAGAGGACACTGAGAATCATGTAAGCTCTCCAGGAATGCAAGGCATCCTTTCCTTTTTTATAAACTCCATATGGTTTGTGAAGTCATCAGATTTTGTCTTCTCAGTAATGTCAAGAAAATTTCTTCAATGCTTTCCAGTTTCCAAAATGTACTTCATATACCTCACTGCATTAAAATTTCCCAAACAAAAATGAAATGTCTATGAGAAACCAACCATCAGGGGATTGAGAAACTGGTGCTAGCAGAAGCCAATAGTGAGTGTGAAATCTTGGATTCCACTTGCCCTAACCCTTGTACTCTGCATCATCCTGATTTGATCAGCTCTGGGTGTATGGTTCTCAGCAGATTGTGATCATGAGGAATTGAGAAACAGTAACACTTTGAGTGTGCCCTAAGACTATGTCTGTAATATATATGCACACTTTTTTTTGTCCTGGGGATTCAATTTAGGGGTGCTTAACCACTGAGCTACATCTACAATCCTTTTAATATTTTGAGATAGGATCTCACTAAGTTGCCGAGGCTGGCTTCACACTTGCAATCCTCCTCCCTCAACCTCCTGCATCTCCAGGATTATTAGGCATGCACCACTGCACCCAGCTATATATATCCTAATAGTCTGTGGATTACCTACTTTTTTTTTTTAAGAGAGAGGGAGAATTTTTTAATATTTATTTTTTAGTTTTCAGTGGGCACAACATCTTTTTTTTTTTTTTAATGTGGTACTGAGGATCGAACCCAGCATCCCGCGCATGCCAGGCGAGCGCACTACCGCTTGAACCACATCCCCAGCCCCAAGATTACCTACTTTTAAAGTCTTCTTGGGTTTTAATTATTTTCATTGGATAGTGTATAAAACAGAATCAGAAGAACTGTATGTATTTAACCATGAGAAAACAGATCCAACTCTCAAAAGATAAAGGCAAAGAATACCACATTACTATAATTACCACCTTCCAAAAGAATCTTAATAGCACCGAGGAGCTTTTTTTCCTCTTATATCACCTTCATTTAATATTTTGCAATCCTGAAAGTAAGTTTGTTGGGACAGCTCCTAACACAGGTTTTCACCCTTGGCTGTGAAGGTACTAGGAGCATACAACATGGGGTGGGCTGTATGGTCCTGGAGAACTAGGATTTACTGGTGTACCCACAGGACTCTTGGAGTCATCAGTTGCTTGCTCCCATGGCTCCAAGAATCTGCCCCATCAATTCCACCCTCAAGTAATATTGATGTCCTGGGCACTGAGGCACATGCTGGAGAACCAGCTACAAGAGTTTCTCAGCAGAGGCGATGTTTGTCAGGCCTTGGCATTGCCATCTCATGCTGTATGTCCATGTGGAATCAGGCTGGCCAACAGCATCAGCCATGGACTGTGATAACAGTAACAATACTAGCCTCACTAGCTGTATTGAGGATTCCTATTGGTGAGTGCCTGTGTTTCTCTGCTCCTACTTACTGTAGAATTTTTTTGAAGTGTTATCTAGACCTGCACTGGCCAGTAGTATAATCATTGGCTGCATTTGGCTGTTGAGAATTTGAAAATATGGCAAGTTAGAAATGATGTACTGTACCTATATAATGCACACCAGCATTTTATATAATATATATAGTATATAAAATATCATAGATGTGCTATATAAAATGTCTCAGTATTTTCTATATTGATTAATGTTATGTTTTATTTATTACATTTAATGTTATATTATTATTGAAATTAAATTTCACCCATTTATTTTTGCTTTTTTAATGGGGCTATAGAAAACTTCCAGTTCCTTGTATAGTTCACATGTTTCTACTGCAGAGTTCTGGTCTCCTTTTATGTCACCACTTCCTTCACAACCTTGTGTCAGGTAGGCTTGGGTCCCAGCACTTCACCAAAACCAGCTAGCTTATGTCTTGGACTTCTTCCATCTAGTAGTCAGTTTTGACTCACAGCCACTCAGTGTATTCTATACAGTTGTCACTTTCATTGACATTTAATTTTTTTTTTTAGTAAATAATTTTTTATTAAATTACTTATTCTAATTTGTTATACATGATGGCAAAATGCAATTCATTTCATATTGCACATATAAAGCACAATTTTTCAAGTCACTGATTGTTCACAAAGTATTTTCACATGATTTGGTCTTCATATATGTACTTCGGGTAATGATGTCTAACTTATTCCACTATCAGGCCTATCCCCTTGTCCCCTCCCTTCCCCTCCCTCCCCTTTGCCCTATCTAAAGTCCCTCCATTCTTCCCATGCTTCCCCTACCCCATCGCCATTATGAGTCACCATCCTCATATTAAAGAAAACATTCAGCCTTTGGTTTGGGGGGATTGGCTTGCTTCACCTAGCATTATGTTCTCCAACCTCATCCATTTACCTGCAAATGCCATGATTTTATTCTCTTTTAATGCTGAGAAATGTTCCATTGTGTATATATACCAAAGTTTCCCTATCCATTCATCTACTGAAGGGCATCTAGGTTGGTTCCACAATTTAGCTATTGTGAATTGTGTTGCTATAAACATTGATGTGGCTGTGTCCCTGTACTTTCATTCTTCCCTTGCCTCTGGGGACCTCTTATTATCTCAATTTTTCTTTCTTCACCCATAGTTCCCTCATAGACCCTTGGCTGAATCCTCCTTATCAACTTCTTTTTCTCATGCAAACTTATTCCTTGATAAAATTCATCCTAACCCATCATGGCATTAAACACCTATCCCAGGTTGGTGTCTGCAACTCAGACTGTCCTCTTCTAGAAACCTGTACCTTAACTGTCTGCTCACCATCTCCACTTAGATATCCAGGAGGATTCTAAAAGTTCTTGTGTTTGTGCTGCTGTAACAAGATGCCTCATACTGGATAATTTTAAAAAGAACAGAAATGTATTTCTTACTACTCTGGAAGCTGGAAAGTCCAAGATCAAAGTGCCATCAGGTCTGTTGTCTAGTGAGGGTCTAGTCTCTCCTTTCAAGATGGCACCTTGTTGGGCTACCTCCTCCAGAAGAAAAGAATGCTATGTCCTCACATAGTGGAAGGCAGAAGGGCAAATGGGGCAAATTTGTCCTGTTAAGTCCTCTTTTGAGGGCAGAATACTCATGGCTTAAGCACATCTTAAGGGCTCTACCTCTTAATACTATCACAGTGGCAACACCTGAATTTTAGAGGGAACACATTCAACCCATAGCAACATCTAAAACAGGTTTCTTGGTTTTATTTTCCCAAGCCTGCCCCTCCCCACTATTTTTTTCCAATGACAAACGGCAGCTTCCTCTGTGCATTTAGTTATTAAAACCACAGAACTTGGACTCATCCTTTACTTTTCTCTTCCCATAACTGCCATGTCCAGTTCACCTGCACATTCTTTTGAGCCTCTCTTCAAATTATATTTCCAGTCTGAGCGCTTTTCTTTACCTTGTGCTTCCTCCAAGACCCATCATCCCTCAGTGAACTATTGCTGTGTCTTATCATGATCCCCCTGCCTCCATCCTTGTCCCTCTGTAACACCCAAGGTGAACCTTTTAAAATGTCATTTTTCTTTTCACAACTTTCCATAGGCATAATATCATCTTTCTCACTTTAATGATATATCCCATCCTTAAAAAGCCATTTAAGATTTGCCCCTCTACCACTAGTACTCGCACACACCCTTGCCCTGGTTTACTTTCCTGTCCCTCTGACCCCTTGCCCTGGTTTACTTGGCTGTCCCTCCACACTTCCAGGCATATTCTGTCCTCAGAGTATGCTCTTCCCCATATGCTCATGGAGCTTGTCCTTAGCTCAGATTGCTGTCCATAACTCACATTGCAGCCTACGCAGCCTTCTCTGAACACTGTATTCAAAATAACACCTCATGGACCTTTAGATGTGTATCTCCTCATAGCATTGTCACCACCTGACACATTCTGTATTTGTTTCTTATATCCCTGTTGGTGGAGACTCCATGAAACTAGGTCTTTTTCTGTGGGTCCAAATCTTTTTCCCCAGAGGCCCAAGTTGTGAGTAGTTCAGAGTTCAGAGTTTTGCTATATTGGATCATTCTGCTGGATTCTGCTCAGTTTTTAATTTCATGTACCCTTAGAGCAGAAGTTCATTAATTGCTGGGTATAGCATCACTAGGGAGCTTGCTTAAAATGTAGATGCCCTGACCCTCACTTTGGAGGTAACAAATTCAGTAGAATCGGAGTGGAATCTGGTAATTTTGATGCCAGGTATCCCTAGCCACACTTTACCAAGTACTATCACATTGTACCAGATTATATTTGTTTCTTGGTTGCTCTCCCTCACTGAGTGTTGCTTTATGTATAGAAGCAGTGTTTGAATCACCTGGGAACCTAAATATAGATCTCCTAGCCCTACCCCAGATCTTGTGAATTAGAACTTCCAGGGGTGGATCTTGGAAATCTGTATTTTTAAAAAACTCCTGCAGTGTCTCAGAGGTATCTCATCTTCCCACTAGTCTTTAGGAATCCTGACTGGTTTTAGAGACTCCATGAAGCATAAGGAGGTTGTGAACTCAAGTGCAGGTAGTTTTTGTTTTATTTTGGTTTTACTGTTATTTTAG
This sequence comes from Marmota monax, assembly GCF_021218885.2. Classification (NCBI taxonomy): domain Eukaryota; kingdom Metazoa; phylum Chordata; class Mammalia; order Rodentia; family Sciuridae; genus Marmota; species Marmota monax. Next base: position 3,206,888 of record NW_026695222.1, on the reverse strand, counting down.
GCTAGATTTTTGCTCCATCCTCCATTAATGTAACAGGTTCTATTCATAACTGGTGAATTCAGTCAGTCACTATGGAATGAGAACTCCTAGGTTTATCCCCAGTTTTAACGTGCTTTTGTGCCTTGAATGTTGACCATCATTTCCAGCTACATTTCAAACCAGCTCATTCTCTGAATAAAAGGCCAGAAGTGTGTCTTAAGTTTCCCAGCTCATTCTGTTGGGGACTCGCTTTGTAATCCTTTTTGTCCAGGAATTTAAATGTTTCCCTGGTCAGACCCTACAGCATGGGGGTGCTATTAAAGCCAGATTTAAAATTAGGTAGTCAGTGTAGTTAGGTAAATCGGGTCTAATATCATATCCAGTGAAATCTAAAATGGAGGCCATGCTGATAATGATTCTGGAAATGCAGGACAACTCATGGAATGTTAATGAAGTCCCATAAAAGCCCTAGGCCAAAGTCCACCCCAAAGAAATGTTAATGGAACCCAGGAAACAGCCCCCAACAGATTTGGAGATAGCCCATCCCAAAGAAGTGATAATGAAGTCCTTCCTGCCCAGATTACTTGTTTGGCCCACCTGTGTCCCAACCCTTCCCCCTTTCATTCCATCACCAAAACTGTAAAAAGGGGAACACATTCGCCCTTCAATGGATTCCACCTCTTAGGTCCCCTTCTTCCTCCAGGAGAAGTCTTTTCTGCTGTCCTTTAATAAACTTCTAATTTCTACTCTGTCTTTGCCTCGGCGTGCTTCTCTGGTGTTATTCTTTAACATTGGGGAAGCAAGGACTCGTCACTGGCCAACAGTGGTAACACTATCACTCATCATCATAATCTCACACCTAACTCAGCCTTCCCCTTGGATCTGTGCTGCGGCACATATGCTTCAATACATGTGCTTCAACTGACTTTAACCTTGAGGAGCATTCAGTGGTCTCTAAGAGCATCCTCAGGGATGAAGAAAAGGCCTGGCCCCTTGCTCTGAGGCCTGCCTGGTATGCTCAAGTTGCTGAGGAAGGGTATCTTTCTGGGGCCAGTGGCCTTGTCCTACTTCTGTTTTGACACTCTTTGCAGATAGAAAGTTTTAAATTTGAAATCTTCAAAGTGTTACAGAAATTAAAATGAGGGTAGGATAGAGGTTGTGCGGGTGACTAGGAATGGCATATACCAAGGAATGATATTTGTGGAACTTGATTTGTTGGCCTAGACTAAGAGGAGTAGCTTCCCGGTTGTAAAGAATCATTTATGAAGGCCCCAAGAGATCCCCTTGGTTAATATGTTTTTTAAATACCTGAGCTTCCATGGGGTGTTCACTCTGGACTTTGGGTAGCTATCTTTAAAAATGTTGGGTTTGCCTGTATTTCTTTCAGAAGATGATACGATCATTATTCACACAGAATCTGAAAGTAGTGCTGTCATACATGGAAGCCCTGGAGGCTCTTGCAACCTTCTCAGCAAGCACTATAGATTTGCACCTTAGAGTTTGCCTCTGGATAAGCCTTGACTTCATTTTGATGCCAGATGTGAGAAGCATTAATAATCAGGATGAATCCCTTTGGGAAATTCTGTTCCCAGGTGATAGCTGCTTCCTTAGGAATATTGCGGGGTGGGGAGCAGAGGAGTGAATTGACCCTAGAAATGTAAGGATAAGAGATTTCTAATGAGGTCTGACAGTTCAAGGGCTGAATAAGGAGGCTAATCTTTTTTTTTTTCCTGCCCACCCAGTCTTCACACAAATGTAAACATGCCTCCTTCAACAAATTGGCAAATGTGGTTTTAATTTATAAGCAAAAGACCTGCCTTGCCTTTCTCTTCCTACTCTTTTTTTCTTTTCTAAACTAAGTCACGGGTTTTGCACTTTTTAAACTGGTCTGTCACCTTTTCTGTTGTTCATTTTCTTCCAAGAACATTTTCCCCCATTATTGTCAGAGGAATTTGGGATGAGAGCCGACTGCTGTTTCTTAAAGAAGTTTTTGAAGTTACAGAGGAAATACATGGTGCTCTTTCAACTGAATTTTTGAAACAAATAAGTAAAGACAGTGATTGAATCAAGTGGGAGACTTGAAGAACGCGTCCCTATCTAGGCACCTACTTCTAGGCACCTACTTCATGTGGTCTGCGCAGAATCCATTGTTGTTATTTATGACCTTGTCTGCCTTCCATTGTGGACTTCTTCCAGCCTTGGGGAATTTACATCATTCCTAATAGCAAAAGGCTTTCTGGTTCCCACAGAGTTGTTCAAAGCCTGACTCATGCTCCTTATGTTAATTGTTCAGCTCTGAAAATACAGCACTTACAGGGTGTGGTTATAAGGGGGAAATCTACTGTACTTATAGGGCATGTTTAGAAGTGTTTCACACATAAATCTCTATTGCTCCCAATCTCTTGTCAAAGTTAAAGTGTCTCTCTAGCTCCCTCCCCCCACCAACTCTGATTTAACTTTTAATTCCCCCCACACACACTCTTTATCAACTATTAAATTTAGGGAACAGAAAACCAAAAAGGAAATGCATCAAAATGCAGTATAATCCAATAAAGCCTGTAATACTCTGTTCACTAACTATTAAAACTAGATATGACTGAGTGACATCTGCCTGGGCCTAAAGTCATCAGCACTTTTGACAAGTAAATGTTTCTGGTAACTCAGTGGTATGGACAGTGACTGGGTAAAGCCCATCACATCCACTTGGAGAATACCCAGGCTTAATACTAATGGCTGCCTTCTCCCAGGATCCCTGGGCTGTCACTGCTAATTCCCATGTAAGCCTAAATAAAGCAAAGACTTTTTGATAATCAACTAAAACAATTCTTTGTGGAAGGAACATTTTTCTGGAATTTTCATGGGGAAGAATACTTAGTGTCCCAGAAAAAGAGACATTAACACCTTGTCTGGCTTATCTACTTGCATACAAAGGTCAGTGTTGGCAAAAGTTGAGAAACTTTTACAATTGTGTCCTTACAATGTTTCCATTGGTATGTGAAATCATAGGCTGATAATCTCTTCATTATAAAATAAAAAAAAATAAAGACTACAATAGTAGTTAGAATAAGAGGGAAATTCCTGGGTTTCTTAGTAGCTAAGAATGACAAACTCTAGTTTTGAAGCTACCAATATTAAAAAGCTCAACTCTTGAAATAGTCTTGAGGGTTACAAAGGAAATAGGTAATATTTCTATTTTTTTATTAGAGCATTACACTTATACACAATATTTATATTTCTGCAAATGGAGAAAATGTGGGGAATTCTCAGAATTACCAGGGTACTGCACACCGTACCACCAAGTCTTCTCAAAAACTTGCTGCAGCCTGGCTCATTGATTCTGGGCTTTTGTCACAATTCGGACCAGAGAGAGATTAGATATTGGCCAAGAGTTACTGATGGCTTGTAATCAACATCCTTTACATGACAGTTTTCTGTGTTTGTGGTACATATTAGTGCATGAAATGTGTAGACTGGGAGTCCAAAAGAAGTTGTAATTTACCAGAAAGTCCTAGATAAAAAAAAAAGAAAAAAAGTTAAAATAGCCTGTAACACTAAGCAGTTTCATTTAGTCTTTACAAAAATAAATCTGTTCATCTGGGCATTCAGAGTGTAACTGTTTTCTCTCATATTCAGCTAATAGATTTCTGGTTGAACCTTTGTTATCTTTTGGAATAGACAGAAAGAGCTCTCCACGGAGTGTCTGATTATTTTGCTGAGTGTGCTGAGAGTCTACTTCCTCCCAGTGCAAAGCTCAAGAGAAATGCTCTGAAACAAATGTAGGTCCAGCATGTTTCATTTTTCTTATTTGTGACTGCCTGTATGGATGGATGGATAATGTGAAATATGGAATTAAACAAGAAGGCATGGAGTGTGGAGACCAGAGCTTGGCTGGCACTGATCTTGCCCTGGGTCTCACACTTGCCCTTCCCACCCTCTTGACACTATTTTCTTTGCTCTCTGGACAGTGGGGGTAGAGTCCTTGCTTCATAAGTGTGTTGCAAGGAGTAATTAATTGCAAGCTCTTTGAAGATGAAAAGCACCTGCTGGTGGTGTGTTTCATATAACTTTCAGGGTGACTACAGACAGTCCTTAAAAAATACATTTCTTTTCTAAGATGCTTGTTCTAACTTTAATATAATGATAGTAATCCTTGTTATTATATGTTATTATATATATGAAATACATATATATGTATATATGTTTGTATATACACACAAACACACACATACATGATTCCACCCTAAAGCTTAGTCAGAATACATATCTGAGCTCCAGTGTTTTGACTTTCATTGTTAAGGAAATTTCTTGCCACTCACAGATTTCTTGCCATACTTCTTGCTAAAGATAATAAGGTCTTTAGTCTCTAAATTTTCCTCACACAGTTTCTGTCCTGCCCCTCAAATTTTTACAGTCAGAATGAAGTTTACCTTGTCTACTGAGTATTCTGTAGAGAAAGGAGTTAGATTTGCATTCCCCTCTCATGCTGGCTGTCTGAAATTTTTTTTCAAGTGCTATTAACTGAGTCTGATTCTTGTATGGTTAATGAACAATCGTGACACCAACTAAATGGTAGTTATATTTGAATAATACCTTGAAATGGCCTGAGAATAATTTCAGAAAATTTTACTCACAAACTGAGTAAACTTTTTTTTCCTCACAAATTAAATTGTGTGTATGCATATTTGTTCATAGGTACACTTGCATAGCATAAGCTTTGGATATATTTGAGCATCAACTCCTAGAAAAAAAAAATCAATGCATCATACATAGGCAGTATTTACTCTTAATATCATTGAAATGAATACCTATTTGCCTTAGTTAAAGAGAACTCCATTGATGATACAGATCAAAAAGCATAACATAACCTAGTATAATGAAAAATGTAGAGATCATTGCTTAACACACTCTTAGGGATTTTTCTAGATTTCCTGGGGAGACAGGGAGAAGGCAGGTAGCACATACCACTTGTTGCGGGTGAGGGAATGTGAGGGAGGGGGAATTTGAAGAAAACTGTGCCATTATAGCTTTACACAGTGTAAAATCTTTGTTGTTGTTGTTGTTGTTGTTTTAGTGCGAAAAGAACAAAAGCAAAAAGTAACGTGAAGAGCAAATCACAGACCAGCAGAGACATTGTGGGAACATCTAGTGACTCAGTGATTGCGGAGGTAGCAAGGAGGAGGGATGATGGTCAGGCCTCATCAGAATCCACAGGACAAGCAAAGGATTACATAAAGGCAGCTGAGTGCCACCAGAGGCTTCCTGTTCAAAAGCTGGAAAATGTTAATCAGACCCAGCCAGAAGACACTAGCAGCCAGCAAAAACCTCATCCTGGGGAGCGGTCAAAGACAGGGCTTCTAAGCAGGAGCCCTGTCTATAGCTGTGAGTCAGCATCACCAGGTCCAAAGCAAAGTCCACGAGTAGCCAAAACACAACAGAAACGCAGGAACTGCGGCTCTGCGGAAGACTTCGACCACCACAAGAGAGTTTCTCTTGGAAGTGATCGATTAGTCCCAGGAGAAATAATACTGGAGAAAAGCACAGCTGTCAATGTTTTGCCAATTTTAGAGTTGTCAGATCCGGGGTTACTTTTGAAACAAGATTTGGCAAAAACCATGTCTAAGGAAGAGTTGCATGTTTTGGAAAATCTCCCCTCCAGACATCTTATAAAAAATAACCCAAGGCAGGCACAGCAAACGGGCTCAGCCACAAACACTGAAAGATCATCTGCAATTCAAGGCAGCCCAACCAAGAAAAGAAAGAAATTGCAAAGGATTGCAAAGTCATAGTTGAGGATAATAGTAGCCAAATATGTGACAAGAGCGCCAACATGTATAGATGCTGAGACTTAAAAGGAATTTGTTAGAAAGATTTTGTTTGTTTGTTTCTATCTTTATCACAATATTGGGGATTAAAACTAGGGTTTCGTACATGCCAGGAAAATCCTCTACCAATGAGCTGCATCCTCAGCCTTCCAAATAGCTGGGATTATGGGCATGTACCACCACGCCTGGCAAAATGATTATTTTAAATAAAACAGTACATATCCACATTGGGGTTTGCTTTCCAGCAGTCACCTTCAGGAGGCTATCTGTTTATTCTAATAATGCTCTCTTTTCATCATACTTTATAACTGTCTTCAGAAATTGTATTGATAAAGAGCCATCCACCTTGGTGGAGAGGAGACTATTTGTGCAAGGACTGCATGAAGAAACCAGTCACATGTTCCTCCTTGACATTACCATGCAGACCTCATGATGGGACACATGAAGACAGTGCCTCGTGCTATAGTTAAGTTCTAGGGGTATAGTGGATCCTCCTGCTCCTCAGCTTCAGAAGGGGGCAGTGAAAGAAAAAGCCAGTGGTTCTAAACCACTGGGACCAGCATCATTGGAAACATGAATTAGAAATGTGGGTGTCAAGCCCCACCCCAGACCTATAGAATGAGAAGCTCTTGGTGACTCTAAAATATGCCGAAGCCTGAGAACCACTGGACTAATTGAAGTCTCCTTCATGTTTATTTCCTCCAGCCTGGCTCCCATGGCCTCCAGCTCATCAGCTGGGGCCACGTGTGGACATGTACACCCTCATATTCCCTCAAACTTATAAAACACCTGGGTTCAGTGTATGAGTCACTCTGTTCCCAGATTCTACAGTATGACAGCCACAGCATCGAGGGAGCTGTTACTTATGCTTATAATTGCCGGAAGTTTACGGATAATTTATCCCAGCATTAGAGGAAGAAATGGGAGAGACTTGCTCTTACTTGTAGCTCAGGCCTATCCCTGTCCCTGCCCTTTCTTCCACCTCTAAGATTTTGGTTAGGTTCAGGACAGACCAGAACCCAAGAGGAAGTCAGTGACCAATGTTTAGTTTCCCATTTGGAAGTCTTCACAGGCAATTTAAGTTTCTTCTCTGGTCTCACAACTTACTCTTAAAAAGATTAGAAGCTTGTGGTGGGGATTGTGGCTCACCTAGCATGTACGAGGCCCTGGGTTCGATCCTCAGCACCACATTAAAAAAATAAATAAATAAAATAAAGGTATTGTGTCAACTACAACTAAAAAAAAAAAATACTTATAAAAAAAAATAAGAAGCCTAAGAGGAGGTCAACCTCAGAAATATAAGAACCCTAAGAGGTCAACCTGGAAGTTTAATCTGGACCTTACTTGTTCAGTAGAAGATGGAACTTCAGGACTGTTCACCTTAAACACTTCAAGAATAAAATCACAGTTGTTTCTGAGAAACAGATTTCTGAAAGGTATTTGAAATACATTACCAAAAAGCACCTTATGAAGAAAAATCCTGCTGATAGCAGTGGCACACACCTATAATCCTAGTGACTCAGAGGCTGAGGCAGGAGGATCTCAAGTTCAAGGCCAGCCTCAGCAACTTAAGGAGGCCTTAAGCAACTTAATGTCTCAAAATTAAAAAATAAGAAGGACTGAGAATGTAATTGTGGTAAAGTGCCCCTGGATTCAAGCCCCAGTACAAAAAAAAAAAAAAAAATCTTTGTGATTGGCTTCATGTGATTATACCTGATAAGACTTATAAACTTAGTTACTTCCAGATTAGTCAAAGTCAAGATTAGACAAGATGATAGTCTGAGATCTAGGTGAAGCCTCTTGTTACAGGGCTTTGGTTCACAATGTTAAAGAATGAAGCATTCACTCAATTTCATCCAAAAGTAGGAAAGAAATCTTATTCAAAGACCACCAATGTATCTTTTTCTGCTTACTAACAGGTGTTCCTTTGAAGTAGCATCTCCCTTATATAATAAGGAAAATCAAGGGTATTCCCCAAAGTGTTAAAATTAGCAAAGAAAGCCCAATAAAATAAAAGAAAATAGCATGTGAGTGCTATTAATGCTCTCCAATTGCAAACTCTCTCTCCCAGTATCTGCTTTCCCCACTTGGATTATATTGAATGAAGCCCACCCAAAGGAAACCATATCTGAGAGCACCATTGTGGGTCATGAAGTTCAGTTATGGTCAGAAAGCCTGGCTGCTGGATGTAGATGCTGTTGCTTTGTTGCTCTGGTGTTACAACATTGACCTGGAAACCTGTCCTCTTCCTGCACCCCTAAGACCCAACATAGCCCTTCCCACTGTGTCCTTTCTTTTCCCACCTGTTTCCCTTGTCATAATAGATTCCAATCTAAGAATTCTAAATAGGTGAAAAGGGAGCCCAACAGAATGCTAATAACCTCAGTGGAGCTGACTCTGTTTATACAGTAGGGTTCGACTCTCAGAATGAAAACTGCCTAAGAAGGTATTTCATCAGTTAACCTGGGCTTGATGGTTAAGGCCAAACTTAAAATGATTTTCTTTCTAGAAAAGTCTTGGCTTGAGTGTTTATTATATTTGGAGAAAACACAATTCATGAGATCTAATAAGGAAAATAGCAACTTTGTGTTATAGATAGATGTGGTCTTTCTCAGACTTCACACACAATGGGTTCACAGCCCCAGCCCCTTTTATATTTTGAATCTTGCTAAGTTACTGAGGCTGGCCTCTTACTTGTGATCCTCCTACCTCAGCCTCTGGAGTCACTGGGATTATGGGCATGGGCCACCACACCTGCCTTAAATAACATTTTAATAGGTGTATTTTTTTTCCCCTTTAACATTCACAAGCAAGGAAGGTCTGGCAAGGCAAAGAGAAATATGCATATACTATCTAGACAAATATGCATATAATGTGTCAAATACAAAGGAGCAAACATTTATGGAGAATGGAGTGTGTGCAGCAATTTTTTAGTTCCCTTTTTTTAAATATTCAAGGAGTGTGGAAAGTATTGCATTTTTTAAAAAAGGCTTTGGGGCTGGGAATATAGCTCAATGGTAGAGGAAGCACTTTTCGTGTGCAAGGCGCAAGATTTGATCCATGGCATCACACACACACACTCAGAAAACCCCTCTTTATTTTGATTTATGGAGAATATGGCTTATCTCTGAATGAAATATCCCAAAATATATTCTCGGGACAACAATGGGATCACAGCATAATTGTTTTCTTTTTGCTATCATGTTTAGATTTTGGCATGGACTGTTGTGTATATTGATGGCCTTTGATTTCAGAAAGAGCTTGGCGAGGGCAGGCACATAGGGGAAGGAAATCTCTGCCCAGGAGAATGGCCTGGATTCAGTGTCCCCACTCCGAGTTTCCTTAAGCTCTTTGGCAGGCCCAACTGTAATATTTCCACAAAACTGTAGTGAGTGGCCCTCCCTTGAAGTAACCAGCCGCTTTCCTAAGAGCCAAAAATTCTCTCTTCAGCGTGCTATGACTTGAATATGGAAATCATCTTAATTTCTTCTTTTTTCTTATGAGGAAATTTCCATGCTTGGTTTGTCAAGACAAGAGAGTTCATTCCTTCATATTGAAACACTAATGAATTGAAACATGTTGAAGCAAGTAAAAAAATCAAAATTAAGCTGGTTTCTCTTAAATAGTTTAAAGCCTTCCTTAGTATAAAATAAATTAAGCATTGTAAAATGAAGTTAATTCAGGTAATTATTCAGTGCAGAAGTCTAACCATATATATCATTGGTATTGTAATTTCAGGGTATAATTAAATTATCTGAAATCTGCAGAACTCCCTCTAATTTGGTCTCTATATTTATTTAACAAGACAGGGAACAAATATATGTCAATATGCAGCATAACAGAGGGAACTTGAATGGCTGAAATTATCTTTAATTATCTAGAGTTACTCAGTACCAGTCCGGAATAAGTTTAATCTTGCAGCCTCATGTTACCATATTTCATATTAGCTTGTAAATGCTATTATAGCTCCTTATCAAAAATTTTGATAACTTAAGCAAAAATCAGTAAAACCATGCATTTGTCCTTTGAAGCATCTGATGGGGTGCCTGCAGGTGTGAATTTTATAGATCCCTAGAATAACTATTCAGTTGAGTTAGAAAGCCAAACACTGCCATAATCACCAGGTGAGCTCTTTTTTCCCTATCAGTTTTCTCATTTGTTTTATTCTAAACTGTTTAAATAGTTTGAATAGTTTTCTAGGTGATGAAACTATGTATGTAGTGAAAATGTACCTGTTTTATAAATAAAGATAAAAAATTGTCTTGAAAATTGTAACTTTTTCTTTTCTTTTTTCAAAAATAAGTGAATCCCCAAGGAATACACATCCAAAATACCCTTTTCTGAACATGTTGAAGTATGTCCTATTGGTAAGAAACATTTTCCTTCTAGAAACAGTTCTTAGGTTTTGAATGCTTTGTTTAAATAGTTCAAAGGAGCCATTTGAACCATTGGTCCTGAAGATTTAGGTATGGAAAACCTAGTGTGATACGATGGAATTAATTGACCCATAAGATTTGGGGGTGATCCTTACAGTGTTTATTTGTTCCTACTTCAGCTTCCCACTGGGAGCTAAGAAAGATCTCTTGGGGGGTGGGGGGTAAAGTTCATGACCTTAACTCCTTTCCAGAAAACGCCGACATTCCCCAAGTGGATTCATTTCCATTTTCTTAAGTGGATCTAGTCCTTATTCAGGACTGATAAAACCCTGGGCCAACTCTTTTCTACACTGCTTTTTATTTTAGTATCCCAGGCTTCTCTGGTGCTGTGCATGACTTCCAGAAGGATTTCAATATCAGTTGGAAGAATACACTTATATAGATGGGCCTGGAATGCTAAGAATGGCTACAAATGATGAAGCATAGTCCATTTCTCCTTAGCATTTTGGTAATAATGATCGCTCACCATGTGGCCTAATCCACAGGAATGATGCCCTGCTTGGGGTATGGAGCTTGGCTCAGGATCTGGCGACTGGATAATAGCATGGTGCTTACAAGCCACAAACCCTGTTTCCTACCTTAGCTGCCACTTTGCCATTAATTGGTTTTATATGTTTGGGAACAAGTCACTTAGCCTTTTAGGCCTCATATTGTTCATCTGTCAAAGTTATCTAATATTTTAAGTGCCACCCACGGCTATTAGAGAACTGAGGTAAACATACCACTCTGATGTATTAATTTCTCCATTTAAAAATGATTCTCTATCCTAGCTTCACATCAAAATCACCTAAGTAGCTTCTGGTTCAATCCAAATCCCTGAGTTTAGGCCCCGGCATTGGGATTTTTAAAAGCCCTCAAAGAACGATTCTCATGTGATTCCACAGTTATGAGCTGTCCTTTAGAAAGTGTGCAATGTGTGCATGTAAATACTGGCTGTTAAAAGAGACAGGTTTACTCAGAGCTGAGTGTGCATTGATAGAGGGGTTTTCTGCAATGTAACTATACCTACTTACTATATTTTAAAAGAAGAGCAGGAAAGGTTTGGGGGACAAGGTATCAGTTCATAGACAGACCCTTTAGTCATACAAAGAGTTGCATTTCATTTTCTTCCAAGGCTCCTCTGTATCTGCTCTAAGCATCTGAACATACCATCTTGTCTTGCCAACATTGAGAAATTGTTACCCTCATTCAGAAGGTGAGTTTTTAAAACACCTAAATAATTGTCTGAAATTTTTACATAAACCTCTGGGGTTTGCCTTTGATCCATGATCATTAATATCATTAATAGGCACTCTAGAAGTGCGTGTGAATCTCAAGTTAGTGTTTGGCAGGCCAGTGGAAGAATGAACGCTTTTAAAATAGTTTGGCTCAGAAAGCACATCTGAAATAACCCTGTGGGAAAATCAGGAGAATTTCTCATCCTCCAAAGGATTACCTAGGATGAGATACTGACCTTGTATTTTAAGTTCAGTTACATTTCTTAAAACCTCATTCATTACTCAGCCTAATTTATTTTAGGGGATGAAATAGGCTGTGAGAGGGGACTCTGCGATGATGTACAGTCCTTCGACTTGCTTTTTGTGGGCTGCACAGCTCCCAAAAGATTTTTATCATTCATATATATATATATATATCTATATATATATATATATATATAGATAGATAGATAGATAGATAGATAGATATAGATACAGATATACACACACACACTTTTAAAAAAGAAAAAAGACCAGCCTCTTCACGAGATTTACTACAGCTTCTCTCTGAAATGAGAGCCGAAGACTTCTTTTCAGGCTCTAAGCAATCAAAACCCCAGAAGGCTGAGGGTGTGCAGGGCGAGCAGAGTGCTGACCTCTGCCGGGGGAGAGGTCAGTTCAGCACACAAGACTCAAAGGGGAGGAAGAAAAAGCAACTCTGCAGCAGGGAGTTTGACTTGCTTTAAGGCAGAAGAGCTTTCATAAATGAGTTTCCAGTCTCCCACGCCCTTTTGCCTGATCTTCTATTAGAAGTCCTGCCTCTGCGCACACACGCACACACACACACACACACACACACACACACACACCACAGCTTCTATTTCCACTCCTTGCCTCACACACATTCCTCTCCTCTCTCCCTACCTGCCTCTGGAACTGAGGGTAGACTGGCAGACCCTGCTCCAGAGGAAGCAGGTGGAGGATTGACAGGGAATTTTTCTAGGCCCAGTGGCTCTTAAGCCTTTTCAGTTCCTCCTTCACATGCTTGGCTGGTGAGAAGAACACAGAAGGCTCTTTCCCAAACCTACTGTGGGTGCCTGGGAAGGGTCATACTGGCTCATCCATTCCTGTTGTCAGAGAGAGAAGGTGGGATGGTAAATCAGAGCGACCTCCAGCCAGGATGTGGGAGCCTGGGCTGGGCGTTTGGGATGTTTCCCAGGAGGAGGAGCCTGGAAAAGCCTTCCTGTAAGGATGCCAAAGGCTTGTGAAACAGCAGCATGGCTTTATTTGTATATTCTCCTTAAAATGCTGCCCTAGCCAGCCTTTTCCCAGTGCTGCTCTTCTCAGCGGGGTGACCATTTAGAAACAGTGGAGACCACACGGGCAGATCCCAGGGCATTTGGGTAAATGCTCTCAGGTGGCTGGCCAGAGAGAAGTGTCAATCTGAAAGCACTTCTGGAAACCAGTGCTATCTGCAGAGATGCAGGGGATCAGTACTGAAATTGGGGTTCTTGCTTTGAAGCTAAGAATCTCCAACTGGAGGAATGATTTAGATCTCACCTAAAATCTCTGTAAAGGCTCAAAGACAAGCAGACTCTCCATCCATCTCTGAGTTTTCTGGGGGCTGGTATATCAAATCTCATATTCTTCTGGACGTTGGTTGTAGAAAGGACTTTGGCTCTTGTTTTGCATGTTTGTCAGGTCTAATTTCAGGCCCAAATAATATTTTAATAAAGCTAGCTGAACTTGAGAGAAACCTTAACTTTCTGCCAGCTTCTTTTATGACGGCTTAGGCCAGCCGCCCACCACTTGACAGCAATCCTAGGAGAAAGGTAAATAAGAAAGAGAGTTGGGCTTGATATTCAGCCCCTTCTTGGTTCAGAAGCAATGGTCATTGCACAGTGAAGACAGCCAAGGAGGGAAATTCCTTGTAGGGAAAGGCTCCCATGGGAAATACTTTACAAAGTATTTTTGAAATGCCTAACCCACTGAAAACCTCATCAAGAAAACCAGAGTCAAGGGCTGGGGTTGTAATACATTGCTTGCCTAGCACTTGCATGAGGTGCTGAGTTCTGCCACAAAAAGACAAAAAAGAAAATACCAAAGTCAAACATCATCATGTTGTTTCATAAGAATAGAAAACTGGTTCAAGACTATGTTCTGAATTCCTGCAAAGCCAGACACCTGAGCTTACCTCATTTGGCACTAATTTTACATTATAGTGGCTGGGGGGTGGGGAGATAGAAAGAACAGTGTTCTCATTCTCATTATTTGCAGGCTATAGTCCCGCTATCTATACTGGCAGACCACACACTGTTGTGGAATTTAATTGGGCACCAAGTCCCCCCCCCTTCCGCCCCCAGTCCTTTAGTTCATTCTTGTCTTGAATGAGCTGTTTTTTTCTGCTACACTGGTAGCAAGTACTGAATTGATCAAGAAAAAAGCCGACAATTTGTATAGTCACAAGCAAATATAGCATCTACACGTGACATGGGCTGGTACAATTCCCTTTGTAGGAGGCCTGTATTGGTGTTCTATCACTGAACAACAAATTACCATAAACCTAATGGCTTAAAACACACACGTTTATTAACTCATGGTTTATGACATTTTTAGCTGGGTTCTCTGCTCCAGAATTCATAGGCTAAAATCAGGACGTCAACAAGGCTTCCTTCTCCTCTGCAGTCTCCAATAGAGAAAAATCTGCCCAAGCTTCCTTGTATTATTAGCAGAACTCAGTTTTGTACACTTATAGGACTAAATTGTCTTGCTGGCTCTAGGCCAGGGATTTCCTAGAAGCCATGCTCAGGTCCTTGCCACATGGACTCCATTTCATTCATGGAGAAAACTGCATTGCCTTGAATCTGTTTCACACCTTGAATCTTCTGATTTCTGAGACCAAACAAAACTCTGTTTTTGAAAACCTCCTTCGCTTAGTCACCTCCAACTGACTAAGCTGTATTTGAAGACCTATTGATTTGGGACTTGGGACTTATAAAACCCCTATACTGAGGTATCTGGATTAGTATTTGAATAACCAGGGGCCAGGAATCTTTACAGGGCCTTACTTAGTTATTGAGGCTAGTCTTGAACTTGAAATCCACCTGCTTCAGCTTCCCAAGCCACTGGGATTTCAAGTGTGCACTATTGTGCCTAGCAGAGGCCTAGTATAATGGTGAGAAAGTAGACTGTCATTGGAATCTAGAGACTTCCTTAATCTTTTAATGGACTCTTGTATCACAGGCTGCTTAGAGAAAACTAATAGCAATTTTCTTTCATCTTCTTGCATCCTTTTTCATGAATACTAACAGTGGCACATGTTTGTTTTTCACCACTACAGATAAGGAAACTGAGGCACAAAGAATTTTGGAAAATTTACCAGTAAGTAGCAGAGGCCCCAGAATCCAGGTCTGTCCAACCCCCAAAGCCCAGAAACTGTTGTCAAGCTGCAAATTTTTGGAGAAAATTCCAAAGTAGGAATTGGGAAGGAAGAGCTGTAATAGGAATCCAGGAGGTCTGGCATGACCCTGCCCACTGGGCATACAGTTTGGCTGTGCACACCAAAAAGATGAAAGAAACAGTCAAGCAACAGGTTAGGCCCACATGGAGGCAGAACACTGGAGGAAATGCACACAACTTCTTTTGTAACTGCATGACGGCCAAGACTACACAGGTACTTTTCCTGTTTTGTGCAAACCTGTATGTTGTTTCACATGTGTGCTTTTCCTTTCTTTTCTTGAATTCCCTGAAAAGTACTTCTCAAAAAAACATCTCTTCAAAGACAAAGGAGCCTCTTGAAGGTATCTGATTGTTCATGTTCTGAATTGGGAAGGTTCATTGTTTCTGTCTCCATGGATGGAGTCTTTCTAAGTCATTGGGCATAGGCGCCTCAGTGCAGAGGGAAACTTCTGCACAGTTTTGGCCTACCTTCCCAGACATAATAAATACGTTAAATTGTGGAATATTTTCTAATCCGTTGAAGCTGGGGACAAGGGAGTAGCTTTGGGGGTGGGGGGTGTTAGGTGGAGGAAGCAAAGCTGCCCACAGGTAGTTCTAGGAACTCACATGAGTCTCTGCTGGCTCAGGTGCACACTGGATGTGGGAAACTTCATCATTTTTAAGCAGTTTAGATTTTAGTATTTTTAAATGCTCAGGTGATTTTTTTTCCAAGATAATCTGGAAAGAAACTGCCAGGAGAAACAGGTATGGTCAGGGGATGTGGGATGAGACCTAATGGTTAATTGCCCTTACCTGACACTGGACAGGACCCTTGTACCTGGCTCTTAGATCCTGAGAGCAGCACTGCTGTCCTGAAAACACCCATTAATTGGGAGTACATGTGAATACAGGGAGGAGGAGGAGGACCTGGGGGGGCTGTTGATTTCCTTTCCGAACCCCTTTTCCTGCAATTCATTTTCTAAATTCAATGAAGCAGAATCTAAAAAGGAAATCTGAAACTTCCCAAGAACAAAGGAGCAACCCACAAAGGAATGGGCTTAATCTGCCTTTGATTCAGAAATCCCCTATTGCTCCACGATTTTAAAAGATGCCACTTTCAGCCAGGCGTGATGGCACACACCTGTAATCCCAACTACTCTGGAAGCTGAGGCAGAAGGATCATAAGTTCAGGGCCACTCTGGGCAATTTAGCAAGACCCTACCTCGAAATAAAAGGGGCTGGGGATGAGGCTCAGTGATAGAATGCCTCTGGGTCCAATCCCCAATACCATAATAAAATAAAATAAACACACACCAGATTCTACTTTCTAAGTGAAACTAGCTCAGATCAATGACATTGTCTTTGTGGCAGGTCCCTGAAGCCTCCCTTGAGCCTTTGCATCTGTTTTTGTTTAGTGCTGATCTCTCAGTGCTTCACTTTTTAAAATCATGCCCAAGGCAGGATCCAGGCACAAACCTGGCAAATTCCCAGACAAGGCAGAAAACACAGCAGCCCAGGAAGCAGGATCCCCAGGGTCTAGCCTAGCTGTTGCTAACTGAATGAGCAAATCTCTGAACCCCTCTAGACCTCAGTTTCTCTGTCTGGGAAAGTAGTGGAGGTTGGGATCCTTTGATAAGTAACATTCCTGATTGCATTACTTTTCAGTGAATTCAAGGAAAAGGCTTTTCAATTGCACACATCTCAGCAAGGATGAAACAAAGTACTTTACTCTTTGAGTGCAAAATAGCCGAGTGTTCATTAGGAAGCCAGCTACAGAGGTGTTTCCCTCTGGATCACCGAGGAGCCCCACCAACATGCCAGGAGAGCTCTCCTTTAAAACAAAGCTGTTTCTTTCATGTTGCTGGCATCTATGTTTGTTCTGTGGATAATTCAACCCTGGGTGCCCTGCTGGGGGAGGGCAGAGGGTGGATTGAAGGCTGTGGGCAGACTTCCACTCAGAGTTCTTATTGGAGTTAAGAGCCTTTACTCTTCAAGTTAATGTTCCTGACTTGCATATCACAGGTTAATACTGGACCCATGCATAATGATACATAATTTGAGACTTGTAAAAGCTGCCTTGGACTTGAAAGAAACACATTCTTTGCCAGGAGAGCCCTGCATGCAAGAGCAAGTAATACAGGTAAAGTGTATATCCAAAGCAAGGGAGCCGCGCCCTTTTGACAGGATCTCAGAAGACACCATTCAGGGTTAGGCCCCTCAGCTCCCAGGCAGCTTTCCTGCTGCAGCCCCACAAGCACCCCTTGGCCCCGACTTGCTCTTAATTTTAACAACCATTGGAATGCAATTGTTTTCAAAGGGAAATTCGTTATTTTTAATATACCCTGAAATATCTCATGGATTTGAGGTGATGCAACAAGATTGCCCTAATGGTTTCTTTGTTTTTAAGACTTTTGGGGCCAGAACCCTAAAGAACTGCCTTGAGGCACCCTTCTACCTCAGATAACCAAGCTGTTTGTTGGCATTGTTGGAGACTGACATGGCCTAAGCCGGGCTGTTTAGCTGCTTGTGGGGTGGAAAAAAAATGTTAAGAAAAATAATTGTTGTTTTTGCAAACTATCTATTTAAAAACAGAACCTCAGGAAGCAGATTTCTGTTCCAATGCTTGGATGAATCAGAGCTTACAAAGTATAAATACACATTAGCAGGAGGCGGCTTCCCATAACCCATGTGCTTGTGTCTTCCCAGATCAGGAACCTCTGAACTCCTGTTTCTCATTCCCAGTAGAGGCAAGAAAGAGACCCACAGTCCAAGCGGAAGTGGTAGAGCATTGCTCAGCCCAAGTTCAAACCCCTGCAGGCCTGTAGGACTTTTTTCTTTAAAAGCAACTTGTTTTTAGCTACAAACTTGCTCACTCTGGGAAAGACAGGTGTAAGCCATTTAGAAAGGTGGGGAAACCACACTCTGGTTCCTTTGGCTCTTTGCTACCTAAGAAATATTACTAAATAAGTTAACTTTGACTCACTGACCCCTCAGATCAGTTAATAAAGATGAAGCACTTAGACCACAACTCGCTCAAGGGGCAATGTAATTATTTTACTTAAAAATGATGTCAGGTGGCAATTTAGCAACAAACTGGCTTCCAGGCTATTTAATTCAGTTTAACAAGGAGGAAAAACATTGTAATTAATGAAGAGCTTGTACTTCAGTACTACAGCAGGGTTGTTCTCAAATTTTACTGCACATAAGCTGAGGAGGACAGGGCAAAGGAGAGAACATGCTGAAAATGCAGATTCCCAGAGCCAACTTTAGTTCAACAGGGTCTTGACCCAGCCTTGGAATATGCATCTAAGAGACCTGCTTGCAGATCATGCTTCTGATCACCAGTCTCACTTGGTTTTTAATCAGTTAAGACGTTTTCAATTCTAGTTCTACACTGTGTAAGTCTAGGGTCTCAGGACAGTTTCCCATCCTAAAACAAATAGCTTCAAGTTAATTCTTTCATGGAGTTTCAGGATATATTCTATAGCCTGGTTTCTGGACTGAAGATTCTTTATCTTCTAGGACCCTTTAAAGAACAGCGAATACTCCTAGGAATGGTACAATCACCAAGTCCCTTCTTTTGCACTCCCAACTCCAGAATAACCAGGGCTCTGTTGCCTGCTTCCTTCTGTCTTCAAAGTTAAAATCCTGGCTTTGAGCCATGCCCACAGGAGCCTGATCTACGCCCTCCTGCTACGGAGAGTGTCCGGACTGCTCGTTAAGACAACACCCGTGAATCCCAAGATCACTTCCCTCCTGGAATGAAGAATTGCAGAGGCTCGTTAAACTTTTTTTTCTTGGCACGAAACCATCTGGCATCTACCCAAGGAATTCTGGGGTCCTGCCGAATCTAAGTTTAGAAACCACCAGAACAAGGTACTGCTTCAGGATGGTATCTGAATCAAGTACAGCTAGTCTGTCTCCTTAAAGGCTTAAAGGGTCCATTCTTCTCCCTTCCCATAACCCCACCTTGCAGAAACCAGCTATCTACCAGCAGATATTGATGACAAAGTATTGCTACACTAAGGCAGGGCGATGTCATGGGAATCCAGACTCATCACTATCCAAGTACTTTGGGCTGCTTCCTCAATGAGCCAAGACACACTGTTGGCCACTCCTGGGGATGTCACAAACTGGTCACTGCTCATACACAAGGAGCCTGGGACACTTGAAGCCTGTCATCCATTATTAAACAAGTTGCCCATCTGAAAACAGTTCCTAGCCTGGTTGGAAAAAATGAGAAAAATCGCCTTTCCTCCAAAGCTGCTTGCCAGTGGGAGCATACTATGAAAACCAGGGCTGGCTGGATGAGCCTGAGAGTCGAAGCACTGGGGAACAGATCTGAGAAGGACAAGCTTTAGCTATCAACCAGAAGCAACAAACAACTCCCAGTGACTCCACGCAGCCACTGGAAACTGTCCATGTGCCTGTCACAACTCATCCCTTGTTGCAGAGGTGCCAGAGGCAAAGCTTCCGTGGTGGCCGGCAGGGCCCCTATCAATATGCCATGGTAGCCTCTGGACCCCAGCAGTCAGAGAACTATAGCTCCTTTGGTGACAGCCAGACCCTGGAACCTCATAGAAGGCCGAACACCTGACACCCCAAAGCTACACAGTGAGACCAGCCGAACACTCAATTCCCAGGGCCAAGGCGATGAGTAAATGGACCCTAACACCAAGAAGCTCCTACTGCACAGCAAGGAAACCACTCCAGTGGGTTAGTGGGCACGAAAGCCACACATAAAGGTGTAGTTTATGACAAGATGTAAGTATTAATCCAAGTAACTGGAGGGAGAAAAAAGAAAGCATTCAATCTCCCTCTTCAGCCCCCAACACCAATTCCAAACTGTTTAAAACCCTTTTAGTGTGGTGGGCGTTTCCCGCGAGTGCTCCCAAACAATTCACCTCCACACTGCAGGCCATTAATCCAGTGGTGTTTATTCAAGCAGTATTCACACTTGCTGTTGAATAACAAGGGAATCAGGCTCCCACAGTTTCAGCTTCACAGCAGCCCCCAAGGTTTTCTGAGAACTTCAGATAAGTTTTGTGGTTGAAAAGCCTTTCAGTTCTTCACTGCTGCCCCTGTCAGTGACAGCCTATTATACCCATTACCAGCACAGACCAGGGGGGTGGCAAAGGCAGACAGCAAAGCGGGCAAAACTATGGAAGCTCAGAAAAGGCCACACTGTTCCAGGTTTTCATACAAAAAATTTAATAAATATTACTTCTCAAAATTTATTGCCAGGAACAACACATCAAATATGCATTTTTATGTTCATATAACACTAATAGGACAATACAAAGTATCTTCACGGTCTCAGTGGTGAACCAACAAGATTACTCTGTTTTATAAGCCTTTTTGATCTTGAACTTTGTAATAGCACTTTGATTTCCTTACTTAAGGCAGGCAGTGTACTCTATGGCAAATCTAAACAGTGATCTTACTGGACATTTTATGGTTCAAGTATTCAACTAGCTTATTAGAATACTCCCTAAATGCAGTAGATTAAAAAAAAAAAAGAAATCAAATCTACAAGTGGTTCAATAGTACATATGAATGGTGAAAAGAAATCAGAATTTACAAAATAAGATTGGTGTGCTTCCAACTTCACACAATTAATTTGATATTTTTAATGATAGTCAACCACTCACATTTTGGCTACATTAAGTCATAGCTCAACTTGTTCCCTTAAACTGCTCTGTAGCAGATCACCTGCCTGTCTCTTTTCAAGTCTAAAGCAGAGGAAAAAAAAAAAAAGGAAAAAGAAAAGAACCTGTTCTAGACTAATTCTCAACTGCCTCGGTCAGTCCTTAAAACGTGTCTTAAAGTGATGCTATAACAGAAGGTGTTTTAACATCTGACGTCGTACAAAAAAAATTCCATCAGTATCCCAGGCACAGAAGCCCATTCTATTGTTTTAAGATAAACTATTTTCAAACACCTTAATTTTGGCTTATAGGCAACACGTAATGAGAAAATAAGTTCAAAAAAAAAAAAAAAAAGCCATACGCTTACAATGCTATCAAAAACCTTCAGTTCTAAACACATACATATAAATAAAAAGGAATGATGTTTTAAGGCTCTTGATTATTAAGTTAATAAATCAAATATACACAGTGATTAATACAAAAAAGAATTATTTACATAACTATACAAAAATTCTACTTTTGACACATTTTTCCTCTTTAAATTCTTCATTTTACCAGCAACTGCTGACATCAAAGGCCCCCCCCTCCCCCAACAACAAAAATACAATAAAAAAAATAAATAATAAACTCATTTGTGATAGTTGCTGTGGTTCTGAGCTGCAAAGGCACTTTCAAATACAGAACTATTTGTACGTCATCATAAAACCAATATACAAAAACAACTCAAGAGTCAATAAATATAAATAAAACTATGATCCTAAGACTGCATCACCATTAGGACATCTGGCAGAAGTGGAAGCTCAAGGACTAGGGGCCGGGCAGTGTCCTGGGAGCCTGATCCGCAATGTCGGCTGCAGGGGAACGTACACCGGGGCACTTTTGACTAGTTTTTGCATAGCTGTGAGATGCAGCGCTCGATTTCCCAGCCAACCACAGAAACTACCATTGCCAGTGTAAGCCAGCTTGTCGAAACTTAAATTAACACAGGGATTCTAAGTCAACAGCCTCAGACTCAAATGACACAACAGTTTAAAGAACTACGAGCCCCGAGTGCCCTCAGACTCTACCTAGCGGCGGCAGCACCTGCTGTCTGCTATACGATGTACTCCATCCGGTTTAAGCTTTGGGCACTTTCCAAGTCTCTGTTATCTTGTTTGTTTGTCCAGTTTGGGTGTTTTGTCGGCGTGCCATTGGGGGCCTTCTCCTCTCTGTCTACCAGCGTGTACGCCGGCTGCTTGGCAAACCGGGCTTTTTGCTGGTGTTTATCCATGTCATCTTCTTCAACTTCAGAGTTGTGTGTCCTTATTTTAGACATTTTGGAGTTTTTGTTCTCGTAATCCTTGATGGGCACCGTATTGGCTCCATGCTTCTCAATGGGGTTTTTGATCTGGTTCAGCTGCTCCCGCACATTGTTGGTGGTGTTGTCCTCGGAAGCAGAGTGAGTGTGGCTGCTTGGCTTCCGCCGCTTCCGCAGGCACCAGTAGAAGGCCGTCACCAAGCAACAGACCCAAGCCACTGTTAACACAGAGCTCAGCAAAGGAACCAGGAAATCTGTAAGGCAGACATAAGAACCAATTAACTCAAAAAAAAAAAAAAAAAAAAAAAGCCTTCAACATGGGAACAAAAGAATACAAAGAGTGGTTCTCCTGTCCTTAGTCTCTGAGAGGGGTACTGTGGGGACAAATCCCATTTTGCAAATGCATATTGTCATTTCACAGCTTGATAAGCAAGTGGTCCTTCGGGACCTTGGCACCTGTTCCCAGAGAGACCAGGTGGGGCAGTAGCTCCTACGGTCTCTGGCTCCACACTGGAGAACAGTGCCTGGTTAAGTCCAGGTTAGTCTGGCTACTGAAGCAGCTCATGATTGAAATTAGTTTTCAGAATTAGCAAACCCAAACCAAGCACGGACAGCTCAAATATCTCACGGCCATATGCCCCATTTCTCGTTTAGCTAGAACCATGATGCTAAAGATCCTCAAAAAAGGGGGTCTGGATGCAGGGATATCAAACTATCAAACTTATGCCTCACAGTGATCATGACAGGCTGTGCCATGACACCAAAATGCTAAATCACAGTTTGACAGCTTCAAGCTCAGGGTACAGTGATGCTCTACCCTAGGGCTCTGCAATATATCTATACAATACCAGTTCTACAGGGAGCCTGCTGGCAAGAGTACACAGTTTGTTGGGGAAAAGATTCACCTCTGCCCCCAATGGCTATACAACCTTGGTCAAATAGGCCGACCTCAGGTTTCTCACCAATTAAGGAGCTCTTGGGAGGCAGAGGCACTGACAGGTAATTCTCCACCCCGTGGCTCTACTAGATGGTGTAATGAGATCAGTTTGACAGCATTTACAAAAAGAGACTGTTCCCATTTGATACCTACCTGTTCTGTTCTTCAGAGGGCGCCTCTGAACTCTCACTTCTGCAACAGCAGCAATAAGTGAGCTGTTCCCATCACGTTTACTAACAAGATCTATTATTTTGTCAGTGATTTCCTTGATAGGGTTTCCATCATCCCGTATGTCTTCAGCAGACTGGAAAAAAATCAACTGTCAGACTTGACTTAGGGGGACACTCGGCAGTAGCCTTTATTTGAAATTATAATACAACATGGATACGTAATGCTTTCTTTCAATATGTTTACACAGTCTTGATACTGACTGACATTTACCTCCCTTGCAATCAAATAATTAGGCATAAATAGGTCTTATACTCACAATGGCCACGTGTATTTCATTGTTTGCCAAAAGGGAAGGCTCACAAGCTATGTAGATTGAATATTCAGCAGAAACATTCTTCAAAATATTCAAATTCCTCAGTTCACTGCAAATGTGCTCCGTGGTAAGACCCTAAAATGATTAAAAAAAAAAAAAAATCACAGGCATGTAAGGAAAAAGAAAAAGCTGATGTTCTTTTCAAACTTTGGCTAAATTCAAGTCTCACTTAGAGCCTAAGACAGGAATTCAGGCTACAGAGAAGTAGATCCTAGCTTGTGACAGTCCGTCTTTCAAACAAGCAAACATACTGTCCCCAGTTAAAGTTGTTACATACCGGTGACATCATCTCTTTGTTAAAGGTGAACGTGATGTTTGCACAGTTATCCTGGTAATAGGAGTCAGAGGTGCACTTGGTCTTCACTGGCTGGAGACTAGAAGACCGACACTCGCCCACTCCAGTGCAGGGGTGGACGAAGCACTGGTCATCCAGGATGGGGATGCAGCTCTGCCCACTGGGGCACTCGCTGTGACCTTTGTGGAGCAGGCAAGGTCGAGGACCACACCAGACCTGGAGAGAGTAAAAGAGGAGCTGAGCAGGAACGTCCACCTACGATTTCGGAGCACAGAACCACAGCAGCCCTCACACCCTACCTTTGAGCAGGCAATCCGTCCATTCAGGCACTGGCAGGTGTTACAGTCGTCATCCCACTTGGCCCCATCGGGGATCACCCTCCCTATGGTGATGCAAGGTCTCCCTGAAACTGAGAGGTGGAGACGTATGAGTAGGAGTTTCTTTTTTTGTAGACTGGATCACAGTTCTTAATGCTTCACCTCCTCCCTGTTATGAAATGGTCATACACCCTTGGCCACATGGTAATAGTTCCTTCTACCACAATGGGCACGTGTTTTTTTTTACAGCCCCACTAACTTCACTTGGCCATGTGACTTATTTTGGCTAATGCAATGTCAGCAGATGTGACCCAAGAGATGTGACCCTTTAACTTGGCTTTTCCCACTGACCTTGGCCTCTTGTGGGCCTGCCATTTGCCATGAAAAGAACAAACCCCAGAGATGGCTGCTGGCTGGTCAAGCTAAGCCTGAGCATAGTGGCACAATTGCTCTGCCCACCCATGCCACAGGCAACAAAAATAAATGCTTACTGCAAGCCCCTGAGGGTTAAGATGGTTGGTTACACAGAATTATCCAAGACCAGTGGCTACCCTGTTTTGGGAAGACCCACTTCCCCTTCCCTGCAATCCCCACTATGCATTCCATCCCTGAGCACAGTGCCCATTTGTGAACAAACTAATGGCTACAATGCCTGCTCACCCCAGAAGACACATGGGCAGCCAGGACTTGGCACACATACCTTCCTGGCACTTGGCACCACTGTGCCCTGGGGGACAGACACACTGGTAGCCATTGATCTCATCCACACAGGTTGCCCCAAAGGCACAAGGTGAAGACTGGCATTCATTGATGTCTAGGAAAGATGGAGTTTAAATTTAGGCTCCATTGGGGAGTAACAAAGTTTTTGTTTTTTTCAAACATAGAAAAGCATTCAAATCACAATTATAAGCTTGGTGAATTTTCACTCATGTAACCAGTACCCAAGTAAAGAAACATATCATTAATCTCCCAAAAGCCTCTATCAGTCACTGACCCCCAAAGATCACCACTGTCCTGACTTCCAACAGCTGAGAACCATTTTAGGCAGCAGCAATTTTTATTTATTAAGTTCCTTTCTCGGACAGTGCAGTTTAGAGCAAGGCCAGCAAACTTTTCCCCCAAAAAAGGGTCAGTGAACATTTTAGGCTTTGCAGGTCACAAGGTTTCTATCACAACTACTCAATTCAGTTGTGGTGTGTAGCCACAAACAACAGATAAACAAGTAAGTGTTTTCTGCATGCAATAAAACTTATAAGAACAGATGGTGGGTCAGATTTGGCCTCTAGGCTGTAGTTTGTCAATCTTATTTATGTCAATCTTATTTAGAAGTATGAAACAGATAAACTTATCCCCATCTAGCGCTAAAGTTCGTTCCATCCCAGATTGAAATTTTATAGGTGCTTGCCATTCTCCAAACAATTTGGGGACAAGAACAAAAATAATACAACTATTCTTTTTTTTTTTTTTTTGGTTTTTAAAAAAAAAGGTGTAAGAAATAAAGTTTCAGCTTCCTGAAAAAACTGCATTGTCTGCCTCCCAGTTTTAATTATTTCTCTGGGGCCTGATCAAACCCATTGCAGCTCAGCCTTTGGAAGTCACAAATCTAGTCCCTCCCATTTGTGTTAGCTCTGTCCTAGTCCCACAACAGGATAGCCATGGTAAGCTTCCACTTGCCCATTCATTAATCATGATAGTCACGAGGAGAAGCACACTGTTCTCAGGGCCCCAGTGTAGCTGAAATCATCAGATTCTGTGGCTGGCACTCTCCCCAAGAGGAAGGAGGGCTGCACCACCCAGGGACTACCAGCAAGTACCTGGGAGGATCCAGCAGGAGCACCTTAATCCCAGCTGGAGGCAGGAGATTACTTGCTTTGTCAAGGCTACTTAAAGTGAACTGTAGCCTTAATTGTTTTTAAAGAGGAAAAAAAAAACAAAAAAAACGAATCTCAGGCTGAGGAGTAGAATAGGGAGTAAGGGAATAAAGCCACTGGGAAAAATCAGATGGGGGCGGTCCTTACTTATTCTGCAGTCGGGCCCAGCAAAACCTGGAGCGCATTCACACCGGTACCAGTTGTCCCCATCAACGCAGGTGCCACTGTTGTAACTAAGAAGAAAACACAGACGGCCTTGGTTACCAGACTCCCAGTCCCTGACTCCAACTGCCCAACAATGCAGGCAGCCTTGCCAGTTACACTCAGCAGCTCTCACCCCTGGCCATAGCTGCCACTGTCTGGGGAGCTTTAAAAATACTGATGCCTGGGTCCCACCCCAAGAGAGTCTAATTTCTTAGGTCTCGGTTGCAGCTCAGGATTGGGACTTTTAAAAGCTCCCCAGGTGATTCCTGGGTACAGCCAAGGTTGAGAATCGCTGCTCTAAATGAAGATACAACCTGGCTAATTAAAGTGTGGTCCGCAGAGTGACAGGATGGGTGTCACCAGGGAGCTTGTTAGAAAAGCAGAGCCTCACCCCAGGTCGCCCGAATCAGAACCCACATTTTAAACAGGATCCCGGGAGATTCTCATGCAGATTACTTCAAAGGTTGTCACACTTACCAAGGATGTGGGCTGCAGTCATTGGTATCTGCAAAGAAAAGACAACAGGGAGGTCTTTAACAGGGTCTTAGCCCTAAGTAAAAACACTTATTTCCATAATACCCAAATGATAAAGTCAAAGTTAACACCAGCCAAATATGCTTAAAACCTCTGCTAAATTGGAACCAGGCCTGCACCACACTCAGTTTCATTTGCTGTGGGACATATGTACACAGGAAGAGGCCCTTGTTGGGGACAGAGGAGTGTGAGAATGGAAGGAGGCAGGGCTGCTAGTCAGACCCTGAGCTGGGAACCGAGACGCCATCTGTCTCCACTTATCTTCATCGGCAACTTTCTCATGCCCAGGTCAGGGCTGTATCCCATCAAGTCATTAATACGGACCCAGGTGATACAAAAGCAGACATCAAACAGTGAGCACTGCTTCTGGTTTCGATTGCAAGTCCCCAAGGGTGTCAGGATATGTTCCAGGAGCCCTGGGAGAGTTCAAAGGGGAGGACACTCACTCTGAGTACAGATGGGCCCCTCCCAGCCTTCTTTGCAGACGCATGTGAAGGTCTCACCGTTGACCACACAGGTGCCCCCATTATGGCAGGGGTTGGGCAGGCAGCTACTGTTTCTGGCTATAAGGCAAAAGCAGACAAGACCACCCTCTCTGAGGATCCAAAACTAGTCTGGAGGGGTAAAAACTAGACCCAAAAGAAAAAAGATCATAAGATCCAGAAGCATGTCCAGGAGCATGATGTGCTCACTCAGGTGGCCATGCCCACTGTAAATCCCACAGGGGGCAGAAAGTTACCTATGTTACAGGTCGTTCCTTCCCAGCCACCAGGACACATGCACTTAAATGCATCCCCTTCATCATAGCATGTGCCACCATTGTTGCATGTGGCCTCATCACACTGGCTGTCACCTGGAGGAAGAATCTCAATGTGAGCCCCAGCGGGCCCCCTCCCTCCTACAGAAGACAGAGGCAGGACCTGGGCCCCCAACACTTACGTGAGTGGCAGGTCTTTCCTTTCCATCCATTTTTGCAGTCACAGTAAAAGTCGTTGACCAGGTCTCGGCACGTGCCCCCATTGTGGCAGGGGTTCTGGCTGCAGTCATTAATATCTAGAATCAAAGAGGAGACGCTCAACTGAAGTAGATTCCAGGACTGTTCACAACACTTAGGAACTAAGCTTTCCTACAGCGACAGCCAACCCTTGCTTTCCACCCCCACATTCCAAAAACAGCTGAGCAGCCTCAGGACTTCAACACAATCACCCTTTTCTAGGAATAAACAAGCTCCCAAAAGAGCGACTTTGAATGCCACAAGTCAGGAAAGAGTTTGCAGTCCTCTGGAATTCCCATGGAAGTTGAAATCAAGATGCACAGAGATTAAAATCAAAACAAAGATTCCTCTCCTTGCAAGAAGGGATATGTATCTTAATTACCAATCTTAATTCTATAGCTTCCCCGGAAGTTCCTCCCCACCGGCTGTCACCAGCATTAACAAACACAAATGGGACAAGTGATGAGGTCCCTCTGCAGAAATCATTGGGGTCTTACTTCCAGAGGTTTCCATTACAACAAAGAAAAATTGGGGTCTTATTTCCAAAGGTTTCCAAGTTAAGGAGGGATTCTCCCACACACCCTCTGCAACCCAGAGTGGTCAGCCCCAAAATAACTCCAGACTCACTGGTTTCACAGAATGCCCCCTCCCAGCCGTCACTACAGATGCACTTATAAGAGTTGACACCATCGATGCAAGTGCCACCATTTTTACAGGGGTTGCTCTCGCAATCATTAATATCTGCGAAAGGAAGAAAAAGTGAATTGAAGGACAAGTAATGCCACAACCCAGCACTGTCCTGTGATTTTCACTGCTGTCTCCTGAGAAAATGCACCTGGCACCTCAATATGCTCAATTCCACTAGAATAATTTTTTTTTTTCAATTAGATGGGTGGCTGATGAAGCAGAGGCTTCCCTCATTTTATTTAATGCCCTGACATGACAAGTCAACCCAGTGGGCTTAGGGAAGAAATGTCTACAGAAAAGAGGGCCCACATTCTAAAATAAACTCATGGCTCAGAGGCATCTAAGTGGTCTGATAAATGTAGCCTCAGTCTCAGATCCCAGGTACAATGATAAACTTTCTGGTCTCTTCAACTTTAGCTTCCGATTAAAGCTATTCTCAAATACTGTCTTAAGTCGGGCAGCAGCACGGGGTGGGGAGCACCATCCCCATTCCCCAATGAGGGTGGGGGTTCTTACTTTCATGGCAGTATGTTCCCGTGAAGCCTTTGTTACAGTCACAGGTGAATTTGCCTCCCGACTGACTCTTGCACTTCCCGTGGGGACCACAGACGTTAGAGGAGATATACCGTACTCCTTCAGGTGTATCATTAGAAGCCATGGCCACAGTGCAGCTGTCAATCACTAGAAGACAGGCTGGGGTTCAGATCATAGCCACGGACGCACAGACACAGCATTCCTAAGCAAAGTGGGTAAAGCATACCAGCTACACTGGAGAAGGGCAACCTTGAGCTAATGAGGATGTCACGAGGCACCCCAGGGACTAAGACTCCAACAACATGCCTGGTAGCACTATGATAAGCAAAGTTGAACTCTTGGCAGATGGGATTTTTAAAGCATTTTGGTCCTACGCTGTCAGGAAACCTGCCTGACTGTGAGCCCTTATCATCCCACCTTTGACATTACCCGATTTGGTAAAATGCTTGCTGAGGAAAAAAAAGACCAATTAGACTCGGGCAATGCTAAAGTACAAATTCATAAAAGCTTTAAGGCTGTGCCATCTAATTCAGCAACTACAGGCCACATGTGGCTATTTATATTTAAACAGAGTGAAGCCAGTCCCATTCTAAATGCTCAATGGCCACTACAGCTGTAACCTGATGCACAGAACATTTCCACTGTTGCACAGTTCTACTGCCAGTGCTGCTCAGGAATTTGTCCTGGTGTTGCACATCAGCCCACCCCAGAACTAGAGTGATAAATGGATTTCACATTCTCTCCCCGGGGCTACTTGTACATGTGGTTTTCCTGCTGACCAGTCTGAATAGGTTGTTTCCACTTGTTCTGGATTCTGTAAGAGCTCAGGATAAAGTAGTTCCAACCTACAAGTCCTCTTTACCCTACACTACTTCTAAGTGCATTAAGGGGAGGTGGCCAATGGGAGACATAGGAGGAGGTCTAGACACAGTCAGGTCCTGGAAAGGGAAGTACCTTCACAGGGGGTTGTACGGCAGTGGTCTTTCAGGTGTGAGCAGTTCTTGCCCTCATAGTCCTCGGGGCACTTGCAGAAATAGTCACTGGCACGATTGTAGCACTGGGCACCATTCTGGCAGGGGTTGGGCTCACAATAATCTATGTCCAGCTGCAAGTACCAGGAGCAGAGAAGGAGGATCAAAGTCAAACGAGATGTTACGATCACTTCTCTGGGACAGTAGACACTGGAATATGATCCCATCCATATACTTGTAGGAGGAGACACTTGTTGGTAATCATCTTTATGCCCTAGGTACTGTCATGGTTCAGGTAAGCAATTAAGAAAAACAGGGTACAGTAGGAAAGAAAAGAGTCCGGGGTACGAAATGAAACACAAAGCTGAACAGATGCACACTGAGAAGAAAATCATTCATCAATAGCTCCTTCCATCACCATTTGTCTAACAGAGATTCACTAGTTAATAGGATGCTAATAAATGTCACAAGACCCCAAACACAAGAGCGAAGAATTGGAGGGGCCTCCGCTGTAAATACGTTGCCATCTGAAATTTTTGCCTCCACTCACCTGACAGAGGTTTCCAGAGAAACCAGTGGGACACAGACATTGGAATTTGTTGATTTCATTCTGACAGTGACCCCCATTCAAACAGGGGTTGCTGGCACATTCATCGATGTCTCTCTCACAGTGATCGCCTGCATAGCCAGGTGGACAGATACAGCGATAACCATTAACCAAATCCTGGAGGAGGAGAAGTGGGGGGAGAAACACATGCTTTTTTTTCTATATAGTCCACAAACAAAGCTTCAGGGGTTTCGCAGGATGGCTGTGGTTGGGCTGATTCACTACAATAGCCAAATGCCAAGCCTCTCAACTGGGTTAGAAGTTTCTGCAAGCATGCCTTTAAAATGATTCCCAGGAGACTGAGGTAACATGAGCCCTAGTGAAACTTCCAGGGACTCACTTTTCACCTGCATTTTTAAATTTCTTGGGGACAGAGCTCTCCCAGCATCACATAAATCTTAAATTGGTTGTCAACTGTCAAGGCTTTCATTTAAGCAAAGATTTACTTACCCGACAGGAGGCATCATTCTGACACTGGCCAAGGCAATCATTAATATCTAAAAAGCAAACAAGTTATCTGGTTAAAGAGGCACTTTGCATTGAAATTGGGCTTAATTGAAAAGCCCTCTTAGCTCTGGACAGATAAAAGTCTCAAATCAGATTTCCTTCTGCTTCCCTGTGAGATAAGGTTATTACACGAGGTAGGGACCCTCCCTAATTCTTCCAGACCAGAAGGAGGGAGTGAAACTTCACATCATTGTTTTAGCCTCCTTATCAGAACATGGCCAGTTTTAACAGCTAATGAGCCTGATAAATCCTACATTTTCCTTGCTACAGTGACCACTCCCTCTCCAAAAACATTCTGGGATAAAGTTCTCTTTTACTCAGAGGTAGAGGGCTTGCCTGGTACATGAGGAGCCCTGGGTTCTGTCTCCGGCACCTCAAAATGAAAAAAGGAAAAAAAAAAACCCACTTAGAACTGGAGACTGAGAATGGAAGGGCAAGAACCTTCTCAACACCCAAGTTTCATGAAAATCAAAATTGAAACAAAAAAAAAAAATCACTCACTTATGTCACAATTCTGTCCCATCCAGCCTGGAAGGCAATCACAGTAGTAGCTTGCAATCAGATTCTTACAGGATTTCGCATTTACACAAGGTTTGTCCTCACATTCATTTGCATCTGAAAGGAGACAAGGAGCAATGAGAAATAGTTCTACCCCCCCAGTCCCCCCCCAAAAAGAAACACCATACCAATGGAGTTGG
The DNA here is from genome assembly GCF_021218885.2 of Marmota monax. Lineage (NCBI taxonomy): Eukaryota > Metazoa > Chordata > Mammalia > Rodentia > Sciuridae > Marmota > Marmota monax. Next base: position 3,175,372 of record NW_026695222.1, on the reverse strand, counting down.
TCTGAAATATGAGACATTTTAACAAGCTAGCTAAATAAGAAATACTAGGTTCCCTCTATTCAGAGCATCTGAGCCCTCTCTCTAGCCTTTATCCAATAAGGAACGCTAATTGATAACTTTCCGGCTGCTGGTTAACAACTGGCCCCCAACAGAATAGCAAAAAGCCACTAGGCATTTCTGCGCAAAACCCAGCACAGCCTAGTTGCTGGGATTTAAATGTGGCAAAAAGAATGCAGACAGCTCATTCCTCATGAGATCATCCTCGTTTGGAACCCAGCTGAACCCTCCTCGGACAGACGATTGACATGGTTCAAGGAATCCCACGACTTTCCCACAGGACCTAAAAGAGCTAGCCCATTTGCATTCAAGTTATTTCTCCCAGGCCCGCTGGACTCTTGCTAATAAATTACTTCTTAGTATGGTGGAGTGTGAACTCACACCGCTGGCCACATGCTCATCTTTCTTCACAGCTTTGATTAGCAAAGCCAACACTGGTTCAGGAATTAGAGAATCGCCAAGAATTTTCTTACCTAACTGGCATGTCTTGCCAGTCCACTGGGGAGGGCACACACACTTAAATCCGTTAACCAAGTCCAGGCAGGTGCCCCCATGGGAACAGTTATTTGGAGAACAATCATTGATATCTGTTCAATGAGAATTAAGAGCAACAATTTCATTCTGTTTGGCAATTAGACAAGGTAACATCACCCCTCACATGAGAGGCCTGTGCCTAAAAGCCAGACACCTGTTATAAGTAAAGCTACCACAGGGCAAGTGGGACGGTGATGATAAGCCTGAAGCCTTGATTTTAGCTTTAAATCCCCCAGTGCCCCAGTTCATCTAATCCCCCCCTAAGTAGTGGGGGAGAAAGACAGCTGGATAATAGCAGAGCATCAACTCAGTGGAAACAGGAGACATCCATACCTGCCTAATCTTTATTTTTAAAGAAATAAAGATGGCTCAGAAGTTACATAGAAAAGGTAAAATAATAATAATAATAATAATAATAATAATTTCTTCATGGTGGAAAACCTTATTTCTAGATTTGCTTACAGAGTTTTCCAAAAATAACCCACCCAGGTGCCACACCCCTCATGTCTGCACCAAACTGCAAAGATTTTAATTCGTTTACAGCCTGTGCCACACACTCTATTCGAGAATTCGCTTTTTAATCTTCATGACAGCCCTTAGAGATAGATGTTGTTACGATCCTGTTTGATCAGGACACAGGGAGGTTATGAAGCCTGCCACAGTTCTAAAAGTCATGGGTGGGGGTCTGGTGCAAGTGCAGGCCATCTGACCCCAGAACGACCCACATCCTTAATCATGCTGTATGCTGTTTTTAGGGTGCAGGCGATAGTGGTTTTCAGGCCTGACTGCACTCCAGAATTCCAGCTCATTAAAGGCTACACCTGCCTGATTGTGGAGGGAATCCACTTCATCCAGAGACCCTATCCCAGGTGGTTTTAACCTGTAGCCTAGTCTCAATCAAGCTAACCCTGTACCCAGGTCCTTGTCTTAGGGGTCTATGATAAAAATCCAGTACAAAGGCAGCCTCTTCAAGGCTAAAAGAGTTAACTAGAATCTGGAGGAGACAGACGCAAGGAAGCACACGCAAGGAATGAGCCCTTCCATGAGACTTTCTACCAACCACAGATACATGTGCTACCCTGGTGGGTAGAGATGGGGTGCTAGAAGACTTCCAAGTACCCAAGCCACCAGACTGAGTGCACCCTCCCTTCCCATACTCAGACATGTCACTAAGTCCTTAACTTTGGACAAGTCCAGATATCTCCCACCAACCCTGTATCATAACACAGTGACCTTCAGAACAGACATAGGCCAAAACCTGCACTTACTTGTGGAGCACGTAGGCCCAGTCCAGCCAGGAGAACACTCACACTCAAACCCCAGGGAGGTTTCCTTGCAGCTGCCCATGTTGTGGCAGGGGTCAGAGAGGCAAGCATGCTCAGCTGCAAAGACCAAGACAGCAGTCAGCAAAGGACCCACTTCTTGTCACACTGCCTCCACCCCACCCCCACCCCACAACCAAGTCCCACACTTTGGTCACCAGCTCAAGTACTTCACAAAAAATAAAAGCAAGCATGCAATGTAACCCCCTGCTGTGTCTAGGGGAGGAAGGAAGTCATCTTCTCACTGAGCCACATTCCAATATATCTTGAAGTTGGGGGGTTCACTACATCTCATGATGCCTCCTATGCTAATCAGCATCGCCCAAAAAACTTTAGGGACTCAATATTTCAGAGACTTGTGGAAGAGCTAGAATAACGAGTCTTAACTTTGGAGGGTATTTTCATCTTTTTACATATCATTAAAGTGTGTGTGTGTGGTGTGTGTGTGTATACACTTGCACCCATCGTAAGCTGAGCACACCAAAAACTAAAAAAAAAAAAAAAAAAAAAAAAAAGAACCCAAGGGATCCTACCCAGCTTGGACCACTTACCAATTTCACAGGTAGCTCCTGAATATCCCTCAGGGCAGGAACACTGATATTTGTCAGGACCTGTGTTGCTACAAGTTCCGCCATTGAGACATGGCTGATGAGTTCCACAGTAATTGAGATCTGCCCAGAAGACCCCAAAGTCACAAAAAGACAATAAAGGTAAAGACTGCTAACTCATTAGGAGTCTAGCCCTACTCCATTTTTTGGTACGAGGGATTGAACTCAGGGGCACTCGACCATTGAGCCACATCCCCAGCCTTATTTCGTATTTTATTTAGAGACAGGGTATCATTGATCTGCTTAGCACCTCGCTGTTGCTGAGGTTAGCTTTGAACCCGCAATCCTGCCTCAGCATCCTGAGTTGCTGGGATTACAGGCGTGCCACAGCACCTAGCCCCACTCCTATTTTAAAAATGGAACCAAAAAAAAAAAAAAAAATGAATAAACCACCCTACAGCATTAAAGGAAAATTCAAACAGATTTAGAATAAAAGCCCCCACAGAAGAATGAAATGGGCTGGGATGTGGCTTTGGGGTAGAGCATTTGCTTACGTTCTCACCCAAACCTCATGACATGAGGTGGTTAAGGATAGAAGATAAATCAAAGTAAAAACCAATTTACTGCTGTTCCAAAATCTCACGTTCCTTCCAAGACTAGCATCCAGCTCCTCGGTCCCTCCCTGATGGGCGTACCTTTGTCGCAGAGCTGACCACCCCAGTTGGTCTCACAGAGGCACTGCCAGGGTTCATTGCAGGTGCCATGGACGCAGCCCGGGTGCGGGATGCACTTGTCACAGTACAAGCCTTGCCAGCCATACTGGCACCTGCGGACAGACAGCACACCCCACTTAGCTTCGTGAACACCAAGGGGGATGCGCACAACTAAAGCAGAAGACCACGAAGTCCAGGCTGTTTATTTTGTTGTGGGAGACGGGACAGGACACTTTCAAGGCCTGTTAGAGGCTCCTTGTGAACAGACATTTTCACAGTTGAGCCGAGCAGAGACAACAAAAGGAGGGCTGTTTGGGGAGGGGCCAGAGTGGGGGGTGCCCTCCACAAAGCCCCTCTCAGGCTCCCACGAATGAGCTGAGGGTGAGGACATGGAATAAATCAATCCCAGGACCTCATCGGGACAGACCATAGAAGGAAAGGACAACAATAGCTGTGCAGAAGTCCCCACCAAGGCTGCCCCTGCAGCTCCGCCCAGGCTCTTTGTCTCCACAGCAAGTCACAACCCCAGTGCACAGATGCAACAAGATGCCAAAGGCCGCAGGAAAGAGCCCAGTGATGATACTTTAGGAAAATCAAACAAAAAGGGGAGGGAGAGGGGGCATCCTCCCTTGGCAAAGACCTGGGGAGGATCTCTAAACTCACTTCTGCAGGGAAGGGGAGGGGTGGCAATGGCACTTGGAACCAATTCTACAGATAATTTATGAGTCATTACCATGGCCGTGGCTGTTCATGCCAATTTAGTTATTTCTCACTTTGGGGGAAAAAAAATAAACAAAAGAGAGAAAGAAGAGGTCAAAGTACAATATCCCTGTATCTAATTTTGGGGGAGTTGAGTTTCCCTTATAAGCAACTTGTTCATCATAGTCTTTTAAAGCCAAACGGTCTTTGATCTCCAAACACAAACATAAACACAAACCTTCACGTGGGATGGGAGAGGGGGCAGGAACTCAAACCAATCTCCCCTCAATTTCAAGCCTTCTGAAACTTAACCACCTTCTCAAAAACCCAGCTCTAACAAAAAGGATGGAGGAAAGGCAGGGGACATCAGGAGCTAACCTGAGGGTGGAAGGAAGCAGGAGTGAATAGAACCCGGACCGACAAAATCATTCCAGATTAGGACCAGGGAAAAGCCAGGAAAACCAACTGCCCCTTGAGCTGCTCAGTTGGAACTCATGAAAATAAACGTCCGCATTTGCTCCCCAGAAGGAAAGGGCTTTGGTTTCCAGAGCGCTGGAGGCAAGCTAGCGAATCTTTGTCATGGGAAAATTATAGGGATCTAGCTAACAGCTAATCACCCACGGCTGAGAATGGATTAACCCTGAGAATACTGACTAACCACTTCCTAACTTCTAAAAACACCCCATCCACACCCAAACACAAAGAACTACTAGAATGTGTGGTTTAAAATTAATCAGACTCAGGATTCTGGTTCATGTAAAATAGACCTCCATCTAAATGACAAGTGACTATTTAAAGGAATAGAACAAGAACAAAATAAGTCATCTGGTAGAAATAACTTTTTAAAAAGCAGACACCCAACTTAGTGGGAGGCAGGGAGCCATTCTGTGCGGCCCATATTCTTAGCCTGAAAAATAATTCCAGGGAATTGATTGGGAAATAGCAATATTCCTGCTGTCTTCACTTATCCTTCCAAATTAAGGATGGCTACACCTCTTCAATTTGCCTAATAAAAGGAGAGACAGCTGAGGACCCAACCTAACCTCTTAATTAATGAGAGCTCAATCCCCAAGCATAAAACAGCAACCACAAGAGGCCACGGATGACTTCAAAAGAAAACAAATAAAAATACTGACCCTAAAAGAGGCATCGACCAAGTTATCCCAGTTTAATAATATATGATTAAGATTCTCATGAGAAATTGAAGTGACTTTCCTCATAGGATGATTCATAATTAAGTTTGATATTATTGGCAGGCTTGCAACAAAACAAGCCCATGTACCCGGGAAGAGGGAACCCAGGTCTCCTTGGGATGAACAAAACCAGGGAAGTTTTCTCCTGTGGGAGAAGACGAAAAGATTTTAAAAACAACAACAAAAAAAAAAACCTGTGTAATACATAACCCAAAAGACAACTTACAGGTAACTTGCCATTCAACTATTTCTGGAGCAGGACATAACCTGAACTTCCTTAGCTGGAAGGTTCTGTTTTGATTTTCTTTCAAGGCAGGGAAGACTATGCAAATGCTGCGTGGGAAAGTAGCACCTTAAGTAAATAAGAGCACTGGTGCGTGTCTGGGCAGGGAGTGGGAGGTGAGACTTAGAGAAAGAGAAAGGGCTAAATTCTAGAAACAAAGCCTGTTGTTCTGGCTGGGAGGGCCCTCCCCTGCACAGCAATGTGTTTATTCTGATGACAGTAGCACAAATCGAGGTCGGCCTCCATGATACTCAGATGATACTCATCTGAGCAGGCAGCAGGCTCAGAGAGTCCCTAATAGCCTTGCCGTTCTTACTTTCTCCAGAACACCCTTAATTAGGGAGAGTTGCCCTAGGTGGATTCCTGCTCTGCCTTTGACAGTAAAGTTGCTAAATACTGCAGTCAGCTGCCACCCAAGGGGATTAGCAGGTGAATCCCCTCCGCCATCCAGAAAATAAACTCCTGCAGAACTGTAGGAAGAGACAATTCCAGGACAACCTGTTCTTATTTCACTTCCAGCTGACTTGAATCCCACCTCAGCCTCAAGTTCAGTGTTTCCATTACGTGAGAGAACATATGGAGCTGTGGAATCAGCGAGGGAAAACCTACAGGTAATTCTCTTTAAAACCAGCAGCTCTCAATTTAAATCTGCAAAATCACGCGGCAAGTCCATCAAATGCAGATTCCTGGGACGAAACAAGGGAACAGAATTCAGTAGGAATTCTGCACTTTTAACAGTTCCCCCCATTTGTTTGGGGACTTACACTGTAAGTACTGAGGTATGGGGTTTGCTGAGGTTTGATTCCCAAAAATATGGTCTGACCAGCAATAGAGCATCACCGGGGAGCTTGCTTGAAATGCAGAAACTTGGGCCCATGCCAGCCCAAGTTTGCATTTTAATGAGGGCCCCAGGTACCACATTAGTTTGAGGTGTACTAGTTTAGACTGTTTCATAAGCTTCCCTGGGCTCAAATCAGAGCAGCCTTGGGGGCAAAGGTGACAGGACCAAAAGATTCATGTAGTGTCACATTAAATCTGCTGCTCCTTAAAACTGGGGAGGAGAGAGAGATGCTGTCAGAATATCAGACAGTATTTCCTGAAACAAGCTTTTCCCAAATTGGCATAATATACATTTCAAGAAGTCCCTAGACCATCCTGGGGAAGCGGTCAGGGTAGGTCTCTCCGTTTGGCTTCTGCATTGTTCCTGGACCATAAAAGAACAGACTTCAAAGGCCAGCAGCAAAAGTCTACATTCATCAGGCTCAGCTGACAAGATTCCAGCACAGCCATTAACCTCTCAGCACCGGCCCAGCTCCTGCCTGCAAAGGGGCCAGGAGATTGTACTAATCCCATCCTAAAGAATGCTGGACTTTCCCTATTGATGGGAAAAGTGGGGGAGGGCAGGGAAAGGAAAGGAGGGTGGAGGAGAAAAGAGAGAGGCGCAAAGAAACAAAGCCCCATCCTTCCATATAGTCCATTTGCACTTTAAGAGAAGATTACAAAATGTGTTATCAATTTACAGAACAGTTAATACATGAAGTCACTGGCTATGCCCACAAGTTTTTTTTTTTTTTTTTTTCCCTCTTCCAAGAGAGAAGGGGTGGTGTGCATTCCATCAGACAGCTGGTATAATTTAATAAGTTTCGGATGTGCCTATCTTAATTTTTTTAAGCTTTCTTGTCCTCCCAAGGGGGGAAAATGGCATATTTACAATAAAAAAAAAATCAGTCCCTTGGTTGCATTAAAGGAAAGATTTTTGAAAAGAAAAGGAAACCACAAAAGATCAGTGTAGTCATTTACCTGCAGTCACCGGGGAGCTTGCAAGATCCATGCTTGGGACTGCAGCCCTGTCGGCAAATAGCTGTTTAAAAAAAAAAATGCAGAAGGATGCGTCAGCACACAGCCCATTTTCTGCACTGCCATCCTCATGAGAATGGCCTAGCACATTAAGCCTACAAAATCCATGATTTTAAGAGATCTGGTATCAAGCCCATTGTAAGGAGAGGAAGATGGGAGGAGCCCAAATAACAAATCCAGCTTTAAACTTCAAGGTCTTGCTAGCAGATCTTCAAAACATGATACTGTTTGGGGACAAAATGTAGACAAATGATGGGGGAAGGGGACCCTCACCCAGTCTCTCTCAACAATAACTACCCTCCTCTTTACACCCTGCCTGGTCATTTCCCATCCTGCCCATCCCACCCTCACCATAAGAAAGAGGTGTAGATAATCCAATCCTTCCACATCCCATTAGGACATCCTCAGATGAGCCCCAACCTCCTTTACTAACCCCATCGTCCACCCCTACATGCCTGGTTTCAAAAATCTCCCAGGTCTAACAGAGCCAATCAGGCTGGCTTCATTTGGCAGGCTAATCCGGTAGCCAGATCTGGTGGTACTTCTGTAAAGTATTCTCACAAAGAATTCTCTACTTCATTAAAAAGAAGCTAAGAAATTGATCTGACATTAAAAACTTACTAACATTAGAGTGTCTGTTAGATTTTTAAAAACAACTCTTTAAAGCTCGATTCCCTTTTTCATTTCAGTTCTCAAATACTATCTTTTTGAGATGGGGTCCTGCTATGTTACTGGGACCATCTTAAAATTCTTGTCTCCAGCTATTGAAGAAAGAGCAGCTTTGCTCAAGGGACATGCAAATTCCTCATCATGCCCCACCCCTCAGTCACTGTGGAAAACTTTTTGTTAATTCAGTTTGTCATGAAAGAATTTACCTAATTATCATGTAAGATAAGCAGATTACATTATTATAGTACATTATTATTTATAAGGGCATGTATACGGTTAACTCGAATTACTGAACAACTTGCTATGAATAAGAATCAATGAACTCCAGTAAAGCGGGTTGGGATGAAGTTGGCAACAGACTGAAAGCTAGACTCCTTTGGATGGGCTCAATCCTCCAGAGTACGAAGGCTTGGGCTGTCCACTCCCTTTCCTCAATGCCGCCACAAAGGCATTGCAAAAGCTTCTTGCAAGGCCCCCTGAGCTCAGGGGCTGTCATTTCCTATAGCACTCTCTGCTCAGACAGCAACTCAATCAATCCTGTCCCACTTGGCATCAGATTCCTGAGAAGCAGAGCCTGAGAAGTGGATTCAGGCACAGGAAAGAGGGACTGAGGAAGGCAGGGGAAGGAGATGAGCAAGGACCTGGTCTCAGCTGGATTCTGCCTTCAGCCTGATCCCAGGGGAAGCTCTGGAGTGTGAATCTCCTACCACAATGTGAAGGCAAAGGGGGCTGGCCTTTGTACCCCCCTTCTAGCAGCCACTCACTATGAGCTGGAGGGATGGGGCATGAAGTGGCTCCTGCTTGGCCAAGGAAAATTCCCTGGAGAAGGAGCAGCTGTGAGCTGTTAGCAGCCAACACTCACAGCAGCTGGGGGATGGGGACACCAGCTGGTAAAGGGGATCTGACGGGGCACCAACAGCATCTTCGACACTCAACATCTTCATGCTTCAGTCCTAGATTACAGGCAAAGTCCCACCCTGCCCGAGATAGCAACCTGCCATCTGACTGCCGGTGGGTGAGAACTTAACACCAAAGCAACAGGCAGTCAGGGCTAGTCAACCCGCCCAGCACACATGTACACACACGCACCTTTGTTACACTCTGGGCCCATCCAGCCTTCCATGCAAGTTTTGTTGCCATTCTGGTCACAGGCATAATGTCCAAAGAAGTCATCTCTGGGCCGGCAGAATTTATTACAGCCAAAGCCATAATAGTAGTCATCACAGGTCACACGGATCTGATACTCAAAATGGGCGACCCCTGTGTTCTGCTTCAGTGTCTGCCACTGCCGGCTAGGGTTTATCATGCCTGAGTGAGAAGCTTTTTCAATAATGCTGTCAGGTTCTAGAGGCAAAAAAAAAAAAAAAAGGTGAATCATACTAACATTCATATCAGAGCCTCCCACACTGACCTTTTGGCCTTTTTGTTTTGGGGGGTACTGGGAATTGAGCCCAGGGGTGCTTTACCATTGACCTACATCCCCAGTCCTTTTTATTTGTTTATTCTGAGACAAGGTCTAAGATGCAGAGGCTAGCCTTGAATGTGTACCCTACTGCCTCAGCCTCCTTAGTCGCAGGGATGACAGGTGTGTGCCACCACACCAGCCCATTTGTTTTGTTTGTTTTTAAGTAAAGTATGCATGCACATGATATGAAATTCAAACAGTTGTACAAAAGGGCAGAAAATAAGAAGTCCATCTCCTTCCCCTAGAGGCCACCAATATCACTTATTCACCCTCTTTAATGGGTATATAATATATCTTATTTGTCTGGAAACAATTATTTACCTAGTCTCTAACCTTATGGGTATTCAAGTTGAAACCTTTTGTTATTAAAGCCACAAGCATGTCGAACATACCGCCCATGTATGTGGTTCCAGTGTTAAGAAACATCCCACAAATGGAAGTGCTGAATCAGTATGTGCATAACTAATCCACTCTGTCCACAGACCATCCCAAACTACCCACCAACGAAGCCCTGTCAATTAGTCCTCCCACCAGCACAGGAAACTGTTTCCCAGCAGCAGTGCCAATGCCATATACTATCAAACTTTCTGATCTTTGCCTGATGGATCAAGAGGTATCTCTTGTTTTAATTGCACTTAATTAAGTAATGAACACCCTTTCAATGTATTTATCAAACCATTCATATCTGTTCCTTGTGACCTGCAACCTATTTCTCTCCGTTGCCAATGTTTTTATTGCATCATTGACTATACTGATTTGTACTGATTTGTAAAAGCTCTTTATGTAAAAGAACATTGCCCCTTAAGGAATATTGCTCTTTAAGAAAAAATTTTACTATTCCAGATAAAGGTTAGCAACCTTTTCTGGTTTTAGAATTTTGTGTCTCCTTTAGAAAAGTTTTGTCCATTTTAAAAACTCTTCATTGAAAGCCAAGGAGTGAACTGAGTAAACTTAAAAAAAAAAAAGTTGGTAGATGTGGTAGTACATCCAGCTAATTGGGAGCTGAGGTATGGGGATCACAAGTTCAAGACCAACTTAACAAGACCCTGTTTCAAAATAAGAAAAAATTTTAAAACGGCTGATAGAGTATTTGCCTGGCATATCCAAGACTCTGGGTTCAATCCCCAGCACCGCAAAAAACTGTTAACATGCCACCTTTTAAACTGGAATTAAGCTAGCATTTCAATAATTGCACCACAAACTTGATGCATTTCACCTTTCTCCTCTGCACAGAGGGCTCATGAGAGAATAATTAACTTCAGTTTAGAGATAAGTAGATTTCTCTTTTTACAAGTCATACATCTTAAAAGAATGCTAACTGAGCCAGGCTTGGTGGTGCATACCTGTAATCCCAGTGACTGGGAAGACAGGAGGATCTCAAGATTGAGGCCAGTCTGGGAAATCTAGCAAGACCCCGTCTCAAAATTAAAAGGGGACTGGTGAGGTAGGAGGACAGGGAAAGAATGCTTACTGAAGAAAATCAAACAACCAATGCCTAGAGTCCAAGGAGCTCTCAGGAGGAGTAAGAAGTGGCCCCTGCCCTGAGGTCACTTACAATCTAGCATGAGAGAAGAGACAGGTACAAAAATAGTTCCCGACTCCAGAGCCCGCTCAGGAGAGGGAAGTGAACCGGCAAAGAGGCACCAGCTCCGTACCCACACAGCCTGGTGCTGTGTTTGTTTTCTTAAACCTGCCAGCTCTAGCCCTTCACCACCTTGTCAAATTCAAGGCCACCTTGGAGAGACAGCATTAGAGCCTACTTGCAATGCCTTTGTGATTCTTACACACCCACACCACTGTTTTTCTAGGCTCTGGGCCTGTGCTGCTTCACAAAGCTATGCAAGCCATGTAGGTGACCAGAGTAAGGAACTCCTGGGTGGCTTCATCCACACACTCCACTTCCAACTCAGCCCCAGAATTCACCCTGGGGTTCTCCAACTGTCGTGTGGGCAAGACAAGCCTCCAACAAGCCCACATACCTGCAGACTTACACCTAGTACACAGAGAACCACTTGCAGGTAACACTTCACTCATTTCAGTTTTTGCAAATAAACACAGACTAAAGAATGACAAAAATGCCCCTCCTCAAAGTGCATGTTTGTTCTGCTGGTTCAGTTAAGAGGTATAGTGGGCTATTACCACGTGGTTACAAGATCTGAATAAAGGAATCATTTCGACATACTAGTTATGGCTCAAAGGCATACAGCTTCTCTTGGGCTGGTATCAACAACAAACAATTCAGACAAGCCTCCAGCACAATCCTCAGGGTGCAGAAGACAGACACATGAATCTCAGTTCAGAATGTCCTCTACTTATTTCTGGCAAACGCCCTGAAGATGATCACTTCACAATCCTCAATGGAGCTAACAGAACGGTAGAAATAGCTTCGCACCTGCCAAGGCAGGACGCTGGTGTGTCTGGGTCATGAAGAGCAAGCTCCCTGCCTGCTGCTTCTGGGCTGCCACCCGATTCATGCCTCCTGTCGGTTTGGATCATAAGTGCACCTGGGATGGCTGTTTTGGTAGTCCAGGCTTGTGACTAGAAAGGATGTTACCGTCCTGCATGCAGATTATCACAGATCACCCATACAGCCTTGAAGGCCAAGGAGGAGGGGAGGAGGGTCACATGAATACAGCCCCAGAACAATGCCAACCTGAAAACCTAGATGAGAGCCTGAGCAGATAAGGCCATCCTAAAAAGGAAACTGAGTCTGAACTATGCCCGTTTATGTTTGCCATTAATTAAGCATCACAATAAACTGAAATCATTTGCTCTGGCAAAGAAAATAATTTGGACCCTTAAGTACTGTGGTCCCAAAACAAATGACTTTTTGGAGGACTGCTGGCAGGAAGGTCATCCTTGGAAAATCCCTTCTAACACATGAACAGCACCTGGGTTTCACTAGGCCCAGATTCTGCTCATGGGGGTTCATGGGCAAAGCTGCTGTGAGAAGAAGTTCTGCCACAACTTGCTTGGGTACCAAAGGGCAGTCAGCTCCATTTGAGCTCCTCAATATCCTCAGCTCTGCTCTCGTGGAATACATTCTGTTGGGAGAGGCACAAAGTGAAGAGAAAGGGAGCAAAACATTTCAGGCAACTGCAAACAATCCATGCAAAGGCCCTGATGCAGAGAGAAAAATGTAATGAATTCAAGGACAAAAGCTAGGATACAGACATGGATGACAAGGTTATGTAACATTATGGTCTGTAAGGTGGAGACAAGGCTGGGCTGGAGAGGTCTTAGGAGCCCCCATGAAAACCTGTCCCAGCAGCAAGAGGAAGTCACCGAGTGGTTGGCTTTTTAACAGAAAGGAAGACAACCAAATATGATGTTCCAAAAAGACTGGACAGTGAAGCACTGGGGGTGGACCAGAGAAGATAGGTAGATGAGCTGGCAGCAATTCTAAGAGATAGTTCAGGCATGAGCCAACAGTGACTTTGACCAGGATGATGGCAGGAAGAAGCTAGATTTTGAGTTAAGAGTTAAAGATTTTCAGACCCTGAAATGTAGTATAGACAAGAGAGCAGGTATGCAAGGTACCTTCTGGATTTCTGGCTATGGCACTGAATATCCAAATATTAGTGCTCATCACCAAGAAAGGGTCCTGGGAAAGGGATTGCTCTTGGGGAAGGGAGATCTCAAGTTTCGTTTCAACTAGAGTAAATCTGAGATACTCTGGAAACAAAAGAGAGAGGCTTAACAGGAAAGAGGATAAACCATTTCCACCAAACCCACCAGCTCTCTTCATTAGGGCTCACCGAGTGTTTCAGTGGCCAAACTCCCCAAAAGTTGAGGTTTCAAAGTACTTTGTTCCTACTCCAGTCTTCTTTATTCCCAGCAAAAGACGAGACATCCCAGAACCCAAAACTGGGGCTACCTGGAAATGCAGACAACCTTGAGCAGCTCTGGATGGACTCTCAGTCTCCATGGGCACAGCTCACTGGAGGCCCAGGAAAGGTTCTGAGGGAATTTGGGGGTCTTCTCAGCCATCCCCAACAAAGTGTCCTGACCCAACACAGTTTCTTATCACAGGTCAGGATAGAGCACAGGATGTTAATTCTACCAGATGGACTGTTTTATCAGCTAATAGGGATGCAACATATGAAGAGCCCATTTTCCCCCTCCCCACCTCCACCTTCCTAATGTTGGTCAGCACTGTGAGCAGGTCACAGTGACATAACAGTCACACAATCCTCAACATTGTTGGGAGGGAAGAATAAACAGATATCAATGACCCTAACTAGTATCAGCCATAACCAAGGCTGGCAAAGTTCCCCTGCCACCATCCAGACATATAAACACCTGCCACAGAGGACAATAGTGCCCTTAGGGAGGACAGCTCAGAACCTGGACTTGTACAAGCTGCCCTCCAGACAGAGATGCACCCTCATAGCTGGACTGAAGAGAGAAGGCAAGAAGAGTGCACTAAATGGCTATGAGCCTCTGTCATGAATTCTGTGGCCTCAAGTGGCCCAATGAGCCAGCCATTGAAAGCTGCCCACAGAGCAAAACCCCAGCCCTCCCTGTGCCCATATTGGGCTTTGACCTCTCAGATCTCTAAAAAAAAAAAAAAAAAGCAATGTGAGAGAAGGGGTAAAGATGGAGGGTATTAGCTGTGAAAACACAAGAAAGGGTCAGTAGAGAAGAAGGCACAAGACATTCCAAGAAGCACAGAAAGTAAACACAAGAAGTTGGATTGCATCTTCCTCATACATGGACCAAGAGATTTCAGTGTGAATCAAGTTTTCCAATGACAACCACCGAGACTCCACAGGCAAAATGGGAACCTGAAGTTTTGGCTCATAAGGGAAAACATGGTAAGTTACAACTAAGAGTGCAACTACTGTATAAACCAGACTGTTGCCATTCTAACACACGCACTCCATGGCCTCCACCAAAACCCACCCCTTCTCAGTCCTGAAAAGTAACCTGCACCGAAAACAGAGCCATCTTTCAGAAGAGGACAAGGCAGGTCACAGCTGTGGGGCTCTGAAATTCCGCTTCAATGAAAGGTTTGTGGTGCTCAGTGTGGGAAACTCAGACAGGCCTGAAGCTCACCTGCCCACCAAGTGAAATTCAAGGTCGGTCTTTAGAGCCCAGCGCCACCTTTATGGCTTTATCTTTCTGATGAGAGATTAAACACTCACTTAAAAGTTTAAATGGACTTTTAAAAAGTCACTACTTTGATCCTGTAGCAGTCTACAAGGTTTTAATGTTGTTAAACCATTAAGACCTTTATTCCAGAGATAATCTAGGTCCCTTATTTAGGGACTGAGCTAACTGGGAGTCTGTTCTGACTACTTAATATTCTAAGCCAAAGTGCTAGGGAAAGTTAAGGTACAGACTCCACTGACACAGGGGCCCTAGATGGGGGTTAGAACATATGGCAGAGGGTGGTGGAAGTTCTCCCGAGTACTGAGGTAGCAGTACAGTCAGACAGGTCCACCTAGCACCTACTTCCACATATTTAGAGAAGAATCCACTGATGTGATACTTACGAACAGTGTCATTACTGGAGTCCCACGCCTCCACAAGCAAAGTATAGGACCTCTGCAAGATAGAGAAGCAACAGGTTAGTGATACAGAAACAGGGATCAGCTTTCCAACATAGTTTTTCTCTTGGCCTCCCTGCACACCCCACCAAAACAATATTCTATTAGCCAGCACATTGAGGTCTTAGATGTTTAAATCCAGATGAACTCCCCTCCCCTCTTCAGTGCTCTTTCCAGACTGACAAATGACTACTTTCACCTGGATGGGAACCATCGGGGTCATCATGCATGCAGGCAGCCCAAAGTCCTGATCAGGAAATGCCACCTCCTATATGAGAGCATTTGGCATCTAGTTTTCCAAAACTTTCCAGACCCTAACCTTAGTGCATGAGAAAACACACACATACACACAAAGAATTTATTCTAAGCTAGCCTACTCAGGTATTTGCACCGAGGGGGTATTGCTAAGGTTACACTTCAGGCCCTGATGGGGCAGTCTCCAGGGAGGCCCCCTTTTCCTTTTCAGAACCCCTTTGAAAGCCCCGTCTGTGAGACCATCCCAGCTCCCACAAGTATCAGGTAACTCTAGGAAGCAGGAGGGGGTAGGTGCAAAAAGACTGCTAGAGACAAAGAAGGCAACCGAACTTGGGTGGCGGGGTTGGGGGGACAGACAGAAAGAAAGTACAAAGGGAGAAATCACCGCACACCCGTGGATTGCCGTTTATTGATGAACTTATCTGTCAATAAGATCTAACATTCCAGGAATAATCAGACCCCGCTAACTAAACAATTTCCCTGGATACTGGCAAGGTGCCAGCTATTATAGTGAAGGCACTTTTTATCTCCCAGGCTTATCTCAATTCCAGCCTCTCCGAAAAACCCAGAGCTATTAGCAACTTTCCGATTTTACTCAAATCTTCATTTGCAATTTACCATGAGGTTAGTCTCACAAAACACCAAGAGTCTTGATAAACCTATCTCAGGACTGGAGAAGAAGACTCGAAGCAGGTAGACAGAAAAGGAAAAAGAACCCATTTTTGCATCCCCTGCTCGGCCACTGTCAGAAGCCAATGCACAGAAAATAGTAACATGTATTGCTTGAATAACATCATACACCAGAAACACTGCTGTCAAGAGAAGACATCCACAAGGGAAAGGAAAAAAAAAAGGGGGGGGAGGGGGAGTTTCATTCATCACTGCTCTCAGGGTGACACAGCAGGTTGTCTCTGAATATAAAAATATCTTGTGATAGACCCTGCCTTGGAATTCAGCCGAAATATGTTTCATACTCCAAGCCGAGTAGGATTCCATTTCGTTCACTGATAACTGTGGGAAAATGCTCACAAAAAGCAAGCAAAACCGGGCAAGCCGGGGCACATACCCAGCCCTCTCCCTGCTAGTGGCCATCGGTCCAAACACATTGTTGTCGTCGTTAATATTTTATTAGTGAAAGTTACACCTTATTTACGACCTCTTTAAGTTTCTTAGGACTTCCTACAAATTATAGGACTCTTCCTGATGAGCAGCAAGAAATTATATTTCTCTACTGATTTGAGGCTAGAGCCAAGTCGAAATGAGGCCAGATGTGTGGCTGATTCTGTATAATTAAGCCCTTCATTTGCTGGTCACGTTGAGGCCCACATCCTCCACTTCAACAATATTGCTGTAATTAATCCTCTGATTAAATGCATTGATACCGAGAGTTTTGACAGACTTGCACAAGCGCTAAACACATAATACCCAAATGCCACAGCAAGGGAAGGTGCCCTGGGACTGGGCTGGCATGGCAGTATAGTTCCATTTAATACTAAGGCGGAAGGTATCCTTAGGTCTTACACCAGGACTTGGAAGACCAAGTAGTGTTTCAGGCTCACGCTCTCCTTCGAAGCTGCTGCCCTACACCCTCCATTCCTTGAGGGATTAGAATGGCACCCTCAGCTCTAGAGGTCTGATATCATGATTTTCTTACCCTCACCCCACCTCCATCTCTGAGAAGGAAGGCAGTGGGTAAGGACCGCAGTGACAGCCACCAAGACTGGACCTTTTCTCCCCCCTTGTTTCAGAGAAGGGATTTGTGTTCCAGAACAGATCTCTTGGGGTGCCCAGCCTTCAGAGAAAAGAATTCCCTCCATGGTTCCTATTAGAAGGCACTCTTACCTCCCACACTCCATCCCCACACTATAGATCAACAATCAAGATAATTTAGCAATGATTATTAGTTGCTAGGGAGCTTTAATTTTTCCCAGGCCCACGCCTGACCTCTGTACATCCCTAAATATACATTTGGACACGGAGATCCCAGACCATGTGCACCTCATGCTATCAAAGCAGGTACCAGGCCACAAATCAGCAATCCACTATATTCAAGTCATACCCAATTGGCCACAGCAGATCTTGCTGCCAACAGAGGCCGAGTCCCCAGTCCCCAAAGGGGGAAGGGGCTCAGAAAAGTCAACTATTCAATCTTAAGTTCATAATTAAAATCAAATGAGAAAAAAGGCAAATACCTGGGGTTTTCTTGTTTTCTAAGTATAAAACCAAGGCTTCTAGGAAGAGTCAATTGGATTGCATCTTTTTATTCCCCCCAGAATGATAGTCTGGGGCCAACACAGGAAGAACGGGTAGTTAACAGAGCATCAGTCTGGATTTGCAATGCAAGTCATTGCTGCCCCTACCCAGCTCCAAGCCCAAGGATGTCCTGGCCACACAGCGGCTGGTTCCCATTCTCCTGCAGCATCGAAGAGGACTGGTCAGCTTTCAAAATTGCCGTTGGGGAGATTTCCATGCAATTTTCAACAAGAAGAGATTCCTGGCATCAAAGCCTCCAAGACATGCCAAGGCCACCAGGTCCCTCTCCCAAGGCCAGGACACCAGCACCTCCTCCCATCCTCCACACTTGGGCTGCTGCTCAAGGGTTATGTTCTGTGTCCTGCCCCACTCCATGGTGGTTACCTTGGCACTAGGCAGAGCGGTAAGCACTTAATTGCCACATTAAGAAGGGGGGATGTAAGAAACAAAGGTAATTGTGTTGGCAGCTGGGAGCTTCCTTTTCCTGGCAACAGTGGCAGCCAAACCAAGCCTTGAGAATCGGCTGCCTCCCCTCCTGCCAAGCTGACGGACACAAACAAACCGCCATCCAAACGGCACGCGTGTGGCGTCCAAAACCCCAGGCCGCTGCGACAGGCGGGCCCACTGGAGGCACGCACATCCTGGGAATGTCCAGCTTGCCAACACGGCCATTGTGCATTGCCAGTCGGCCCCCGGGTCTGTCGGGGGCCCTGCGCTCTGCTGACTCAACTGTTGCTTCCTGTCGCTTGTCCTGTATTAGCAGTATTTTTGGAGAGGCCCCATTCTTCTCTGTAATCCTCATTTTAGTCAATTCGGCCAACTCTATTGTCCTGCCTGTGTCTGGGTGGCCAGAGTATAAAATATTCCAGTCACAAAACATATTAAACAAAAAAGGATTCAAGAGAGTCCATGTGTGGGCACACTTACATACGCTTGCACACACAATCCCCATACCACAGGGTTTTGGCAAGGTGAGAGATGAAGGAGGATGACTACCCTTATTGCATCCCTACAAGCTAAGGCTCTGTTCAGAGAGAAAACAATCAAGTCTGCAGGGCTTGACATGTCAATAGCATCTGATCTGGTTACAAAGGGTGATTTTCTCATCAAAGCCCACCTCAAAGGCTCACCAAGAGGCCCAGAGCTCATATACAGATTTGAGACTCTCAATGAGAGGCCCCTACCTCAGTTCCCATCATTACCCTTACCTGTTTGAAAGGCATCCCACTGATAATTAAATGCACCAGTTACAAAAGGGTGGCGAGGTTAATAGATAGAATACCGAGAAGCCAGCCAAGCACAACGGTCCGGTTCACACAGAGCAAGCCTGAACAAGAGTCCTTTCTACTTATTTACCAAAAGTGCATAAAAATTGGGCTTAACTGGTGGAGGACTCTGAATGTTTGACTATTTATGTACCCATTTTAACCACTGGGAACCACTCTATGGAATTTCTTCCCTGCACATGCATTGCACCAATGATAGATGTCACTGACACTATAAAAATAAGAGCCACAAGGCTGCTGCAGTCCATGCAGTGATCAGAAACCAACAAGAAGTTCCAACACAACACAATTCAGCAGAGGTGGCACAATTCGGAACCCAGGACTTTCTCCATTTCTACAATTTTAGAATCTTTACTTTCCAGTTGTTCTCTCAACAACTGGAAGAACAGGTTAAGTTTTATTCTTTTAAATGTATTTAATTAAAAGCTGTAGCCAAAGATCACTGCTCTCAGCAGCCTGGATCCTAACCTTGAAGGTGAGAGGAATGCCTCTAAATGTTCATCAAGGGAAAAGTCTCAGGCATATTTGTCTTTATTGATTACGAAGCTAATTGTATGCACGTCCAAAGATTATGCATTCTAATGCTGTAATCCTGAAAGCCTGACACTGGGACCAATTTTGGCCCTTGTAACAATGGACCTGTGGCTCCTCTGAATCCAGCCAAGGCCTCTGTTTGCAGATCAACAACATGAAGGTTTCTTGTTACCCCGACCCCCACCCCCTTGTTAACTTTTTTTCTCCATGCTAAACTTTCCACATGGCTTCTATCTTAAAAGTCCCCCAAAGGACCACTATTTGGTGTAAAGATTTCAGGTTGCATTCAGATCACTAGTTTTCAGCAGTGCAGGGTAGGGGGTGCCTCCAAGTTGCTGCTACCTCTCCACCTCACCCATTCAACTCCTTCAGTCTCTAACCAAAAGCCTCACCGTTTTCTACACATTTTAAGTCCCTATAGAATTATGGGTGTGGAGCTCGTGGGTTGCAAACTCGTTTAAGTCCTGAAGGTTTGAATAAGTTGCTAAGAAACAGGACAACAAGGGGGGGGGGGGGGAGAAGAGGTTACACCTGCAAGAGAAGAAAAAATTAAACCAAGAACCTGGAATAGGAATTCCTTGGGGGAGAAGCCCTTTCAAAGTTAGCACCACTCCATTTTGCCCTAAGCCTAGTTTTCCTACTCAGACATGTCACTCTGTGTCTTTAGTTTGAGGTAGATTTCTTAGGGCACAGGGTGTTTCCTCCACACAAAGTCCCTTGCACTGGGCACATACACATGTGCTGTATGTACACACACTGACCACACAGGTGGGTTGCAAATACTGGCTAAAGAAAGGCTCAAATGAGAACCTGGTTTCTCTGCCTTTTGAAGTATCTAGAGGCATAAAGGCAAGGACTTGTCAATTATACTGAGATTAATACAGTGACAGCCTATTTACTCAAACACCTGACAATTATTCATTCAGGCCTTAAGTGTGAAGGGGGCCAAAGCTAGCATTTTTCTGGTATGCAAGAATCATATTTCATTGATTTTTCCAAAAAAAAAAAAAAAAAAACATTAAAAAGCAAGTCTTTGAGATAAGTGGTATTTAAAATACGAAGCTAAAAAGGCAGATACTTCAATTATTTCCCTCAAATTTTCTCTAGATTCATTTCACTCAAAGGCCACCAATGAAACCACCTACCTAACCAGGGTTCTAGGATTCCCAAGAAGGAGTGGTAATTACATAATGCATTTTTAATAAGCAGGCTCTGCTGGGACTTAGTACTCATTTTAGGAGGTGCAAATTAACCATTTCAGTGATTTATAAATGGTTATTCCCAAATCATTTCTTGTTAAGCCCAATTACCTCTCATAATGATATTCTTATCATTTGGTCCTCCAATTTGAGGATCATAAATCAGGCTAGTTGTTTCAAGGCAAGCCCCCTAGCAGTAGAGATGGTAAAGTGATCAGAAACCACTGGTTAAAAACTACAAGACCAGGGCTAGGGAAGTGGATACCAAGTGAGGTGTAATCAGATACTATATGGCAGAGAGACCCACCTCTACAGAGCTCCTCACACAAATGCTGAAATGTGGGCTGAATTTCACATCTTACCAAATCATTTCCTCTTCTTCCTCTCCAGAACAAACAGTTGTTTGACTGGGGTCATAATTCCAAAGCAAAGACACAAATCACATGACCTTCTCCACTGACCTACCCCTGCTCCTCAATCACAGCTCTTCCAGTGTCAGCAAATTTAGGACTCATGATAATTGTGGCTACCTACAAATTGGCAGCTTAGGTGGCTGTGAGACTAAGGTGGTCTGGAGGTTGTTTTTAACTATCTAACCTTCTTGTTACCTCTTGAATTATATACCACATTGAGTTATTACCTATCCAAAGAAATCAATTTATTTTATTTTGGTCCTGGGGATTGAACCCAAGGTACAAGAGTTAAGCAAGCACTCTGCCAATGAGCTTTACCCCGAGCCAGAAATTAGTTTTTAAGAAGACACTTATTAATGTTAATTGCCAAATTGAAGGAAGCTGTGTTACTTCAACACTGGCTCAGCTAAGGGCTTTCATTCACCCTTGAGTCATGCTTGAAAGTTACAGATTATTGAGTGTTTCTCCAGCCACATTCAGGAAAATAAAATAAAACAATACACCTAAACTCCAATTTCTCTTGGGAAGTAAAGCTTATGTTTTGCGGCAGGCCTTTCTGGGGTAGCAGGGTGGAGACTTGTTTATGAGTGATACATGCATTTGGCCCAACTTCAAAAGAACCACATTTTCAGAGTTAGGCTGGCAGTCCCCATATTCTAAAAAAGCCCAGAGTCTATTTCATTGTTGGCGAAGCCTCAAGCCTGAAGGCAAAGAGGAGCACCAGCAAATCAATTGCCTCCCCTACCCTCTCACACCATTTCCATTTCCTTCTCCTCTGAGGACTCCTGCCAAGTGTCAAAGGAAGAGACACACCTTCTAGGCCACTTTTTTTGGGGGGAGGGGGGGTTAAGGAGCAAGACTCCATTTTTGTCTAAGCTATTCTGACCCTACTTTCCAAAATGAATCTCAGCCAGGCCTTCTGCTTTTCCACATCAGTAATAAGATTCCTTTTATGGTCTTGTGAAAAGCCAGAGGGGCTCCGGACTG
Organism: Marmota monax; assembly: GCF_021218885.2. NCBI lineage: Eukaryota > Metazoa > Chordata > Mammalia > Rodentia > Sciuridae > Marmota > Marmota monax. The sequence goes on along the minus strand of NW_026695222.1, from coordinate 3,153,553 downwards.
ATCCTCCAGAGGATGGAACCACCTGCTGTCCCAGTCCCCCTAAACTCCAAACACAGTTCAAGGGCAGTCAGCATTCACAGTCAGCTTGGGCCCCCGTCAGATTTAAAGGTGGCCAACGTCTTTAGCTTAAAGTTCTCCCTAATAGGGGATTAACAGACAAGACAAACACTCTTTGTAAAAGTGAAATCCCACAACAGAAACAACCCTCAGATTTCAAGAGAACTTCACATAGATAGTTTTGTTTTCTTTTTAAATAAGACCCTTTTAAAGGCATGTTTTTGCTAATTGTCTGATCTTACCCACAGCAGAGGGCACTTCCTAATGCCACAATACTTGCTCTTGTAAACGTGGATCTTAGGAGCCTCCCTGGCCTTCCCGCAGACCTAGCCAGACAGGCTTTCCTCCCCTCCTGGAATTGCTAATCACACAGCCCGAGTTCGCGGATAGGAGGCAGCAGAGCGCACCCAATCAGAGCACGTGGCGCAAAGAAATCCTCTGGGGCACAGAGCTCCCCCGCCCCCCGACTTACCACCCACCCTCCAAGAACAGGCTGGGCCAAGCCCCAGTCCTGGCAGTGAGTCACACCTCCTGGACAGCGGGCACACCCCCAACATTTCCCTTTCCTCCCCTTCTGCAATCGCATCCATCTTCCTTCCACCCATTTTGGGATGTTGCAAGGGCCTCGCTGCAGGTCTGCCAGCTGGGCCCGGGCCTGGAGCTGCTCCGCGAGAGGCGGAGAGTAATGAGGGTCCACACACTTGCACCCTAAGCACTGCCTCCAAGCGGACCACCCCTTCAAGCCTTGGCACGGCCCCCAAAGAGCATGCGGGGGCCGTGTGCCCGCCGGACAAGAGTTTGCGCCCGCCCTTCCCCGGGAAGTTTGCAAACACAGCTGTTCCAGAGCCCGGGAACCGCTGGAAGCGAGGCCATAAGGGTTACACCGCGCGGGGGCGGGGGCAGGAAGAGGCCGGCAGGGGGCGGGGGTTCCTGGGCCTACAGCCCGGCGCGCTCCAGAAGACCCCCCCCCCCCCCACACACACACACCCTGCGGCGGCCGCCCCCGGGATGTGGAGCCCAGCCCGGAGAGCGCCCTTGCACACACCAAAGTCTCCCGGGGAGCAGCGGGAAACCGGCTCCCCCCACACCCTCCAGGAAGGACACACCCGCCCTCCGGGCCGCTCACGGGAAAGGGGAGTGTGCCAATTTGGACGGCATTCTCAGCCCACAACTGCGCGGAGTCGCCTTCAACGGCGCACCAGGTTTCATTGGTTAAGCAAAGAGATCACCTACAATGACCTCCTGGCTCAGGCTGGGAGGAAGGGTGGTGGGAGTTATTCCAGCGATTTCAACTTGCAAGTTTAAACCGGCTATCCCAGGCGATTTTCCCCACAATTCCCTTTGGGTCCCCACTTTTGTGGACTAAGCAAGCAGCAACACGGATGAGACCGCCCGGTCCTGACCTGCCCAGGTCTGACTATAGTCTCAGATCCCTGGCCCGCCACCCCAAAATGCCTCCCTAGTTATCGTCAAGCTTCAAGCCAAGACCCTTTAAATCTCTCAGGCAAAGGAAAGTAGGGCTCGGCCAGAGGCGGTTGCGAGCCTCTGTCCGACTTCCCTCCCTGAATCGGTCACTCACCGGCCAGGCGAAACTGAAAGGCAGCACGATGCGATTGCGGTCGTTTCCGCGGCTGGCCTTGAGGTTGAAGGTGTTGCCCCCGATGACAGGCGTGGACCCTGAGCCGAAGCTGCAGGGGCCCCCGGCCGTGACGCGAGATTGATACTCCTTGAGGCACACTTTGAAGTACGTGTCACACTCGTCGCGGGTACACTTGCGGTCCCCTGGGTTCCGGGAGCCGCCGCAGCAGTTCCCATTCTGCAGCTCTCCGTTCACGTTTTGCATGGACAGGATCTCCAACTCGAACTGACCCGAGGCCCCGCACACCTGAAGGTGAGGGAGGGAGTAAGGTCACCACGGGAGAAAACTATTTTCTTCGAGGGCAGAGGTAGCGATTCCCTCCCCGCCCGCCCGACGAGTCCGCTGCACCAAGTGAAAATAATTTTGCAAAACTAGGTTCAAGAACTCAACATGATTCAGGGGGCTTAAAACATGAGTGCGGGGGAGGGGGTAAATCCGACGCCTGCCTTGGGTAAGGTCGAGAGTTGGGAGAACGCTCCCTGCCCAGCCTGGAGGGGTCATCCTTCCAGCCCGTGGGGCTCCCCAAGGGAAGCTGGCGCTCTCAACCCAGGTGCAGCCTCTTAAGCGCAAGGGTAGGGCTAGAAACCCAGGCGTCCAAAGACCCAGGGGGCCGCTCGCCACGCTCAGGCGCCCGCGTCCAGGGCGCCTCGAGGGTAGGGAGACAGCAGGGAAGGAGGCTTGGCAGAGATTCCTACCTTGGCTCGCAGGGCACAGAGCAGGGCAAGCAGGAGGCTCAAGGGGCGCCCGGGGCGGCCGCGCGTCCGTGGGGACCGCATCGCTGCGCCGCGCGCCGCGGGCACTCGGGACGCCGCCGCTGCTGCTAGCGCTGGTGCTCTCGCCGGTGCTGCCGTCGCCGCTGCCCCTGCGGCAGCCGCGTCCCGGCTCTAATATACTCCGCCGATTGGAGCATGCACGACTGGAAAACAACACCACTTTTCAAAAGCCCTTTCAAGAGCGGCCCGTTCCAGAAGGCTAAGAGCCCGGCCTCCTTTTATTATTCTGATCGCTTCTTTGAGGCGCTCCCCCTCCTCTTCCACCTCCCGGCTTTCTTTCCTTCTCTCGCGCTCCCCTTCTTTTATTATGATTATGCGCAGCCTTTTATTCCCTTTCAGATCAGCTGCATGGAAAGTGGGGAGGGAGGGAAAAAAAAAAACCCAAGCCTAGCTCGCGGGCCGGCTGCAGGTAACACAATGACGCGTGCCCGCCCGGCTCTCGGAGAAGGACCCGGAGAGCCCGTCTGGGAGCAGCGGCCGGGGCTGGCCACCTCTACCCTGCACGGCGGGGAAGACGCATGCGCGCTTATTAATATTCATGAGGGGCGTGACCGTCCAGGACACGCCCCTTCCCTCCTGGTTGATGGGGAGGGGACAGCTGAGAGGAACTTGGAAGGGGTTGGGGGATTGAGACTCGCTGGGCGGCGTGGATTCCTGGGGCCCCACACAGCCCCCCCTCGTCCTTGGGAACTTTGGGCCGGGCGGGAAGGGAGGGCGTGGGGAAAAATTTGGATAGAGCCTTTGCCCTGGGATGCCTGGGGTGCCCCCAGCGGTGACCGCCCCCTCGGGCGCCGCAAGCCAGGCATCTCTGCTTGCACGTCGGGGCCCCAGGTGTAAGCGCCGCGGCGCTGCCTGAGCGGTCGGAGAGAGGCAGCTTCCGCCTTCCGAGCCGCCTGCGTCAGCTGCGGCTTTAGCCCCAAGAGGAGGGCCTGCCCGCCCGGAGCCCGGCCCGCTTCCCACGAGCTAGCGAGCCGCCCAGAGCGCTCTGCTGGCGGCGGTAGCGGCAGAGGCGGCGGCGGTGAGACTGGCGCACTTGCCGCCGTCTGCTCGCCCGGCGGAGGCGACCTAGGCAGACGCTACTGGGAACTTTGAAAAACTTTCCCGGAGCCAGGCTTGCCACACATTCCAGGGAAAGCCTCGGGCCGCGAGCCACCCCCTCCCAGATCCGAGTCTGTGGAGTCTCGGAGGACTCCCAGCTTCCTTTCCAAACCGCGCCAGGGCAGAGACTCGGGGAAGCATGGGGAAGGCGGCGGGCACTCCGGGCCTCTGCTCAGGCTTCGCAAGGGGCAGTCCCAGACGCTGGTGGGCATGGATACCCTTCTCGCCCCGCGGTCCGGGGCCCGCAGTGCAGGGATTGCACCTGTAGGCGGCCTCCGAGCAGCTCTCTGGGTGGCAAGAGGTGGGCCTGAAAAAGACCGTTTCACCACCGTACGCTTTTCTAGGGCGGCAGTGGAAACTGATGCCATTTTGCACCTTTAGGCAGGCTTCGCAATTAACAGCGACGCTTCTAGTCATAATCAAGGTCAAAGGAAACCCGCGGGCTGGCTGAAGCTTCTGCCAACTCCTTTTCCCGCGGGTTTGCAGTTGCATTTAAGGGGAGCGCTGTAGGAAAACAGATTTCCATTCAAGAGTGCACGAAGTTATAGCGTTATGTGGGGTATGCCCTGCAGAAAAGCTTGACTCTGAAAGGTACCAGTTTCGGGCTCAAGCCTTCCAGGACTGTGGGACGTGATGAGCTGCAGTGAGTTAAGGGGAAATAGTTTTAAAAGGTAGGTATTTGTGGTAATCTTACTGCATATGAAGAGAGACTCAATTTGGACAATATATTCATGTCAAATATCATTCTGGGGAGAAAAAAATAAGGTAACTAATCTCTCTGGTTTAAATCTACCAAAGATGGTTTAGGAATTTGACATTTTTAACAGCCACAAAATGTTCTTGAGAAAGGTACTTTCTTAATGGCAGTGTGTTCCGTCTTGATCATTTGGAGAGAACCAATCCATAGTTGGGGAGGCACAGCTGGCTTAGGCAGGAGCCAACAGGGTATTTCTCTTAATGTTCCCAGTTCCCCTCCCCCAGTTATCCTAGAAGCAAGTCGTCCAGTTGTCAACTGTAACCTTTGTAAACTTTTCCCACCAAAGTTACATCAGTTTTCCCCACTTCCTATCAGTCCCCTTCTCACATATACCCCACAAACCTCCAATTTGGTGTGCTCAGTAATAGTTTTAAAGCAAAAGACTAGTGCTGAAAAAAATCACAATTTATAAAGCCTGTGTGGTCTCAAAATGCATACTCCTTTGAGCTTGTGTTAATTCTGCCTGTTTTAATTCTGTGTCTTGTGCCCTACACACCCAAGAAGAGGACTATGGAGCCAGGTTGAAGAGTTTCTACCCAGTCACCTTAGTTTAACCAGGGAGAGCTACCTGAGCCTTCATGGTCCTCTATTTTAGCAATCTGGGCTATGTGGAAACTGGGTCAGTTTCAGGCCATTTGATTAATAGAAAAAAAAAAAGAGTGTAGATTTCTGAGGGGCTAAAACTACCTGATTGGCAGGACGTGGTGGAGCATGCCTATAATTTAGCAACTCAGAAGGCTGAGGCAGGAATTCAAGGCCAGCCTTAGCAACCTACCAAGACCCTATCTCAAAAAAAAAGAAAAGAAAAGTGGGGGCACTGGAGATGTGCCTTAATGGCTAAGCACAGCTTGGTTCAATCCCCCTACCAAAAAAAAAAACTCAATCAGAAACGTTTAATCAGTAATGAAAGAAACACAACATTCTAATCAAATAGCAATGTCTCTTGCCTTTTTTTGAGCCTGGGAACCCACTTTTAGAGAAGACAGTTGTGGGCTACAGGGGATTCTTTTGAAATTTTTCAGTTGGGGCTCTTTGAACAAATTGGGACTCCCCCAAAAAGCCAGTCACATTTCCCACAACAGGCGATGGGCAGGAGTCTGTCCTCCACTTCCTTGCAGCTTATTCTCAGCCACCTCCCTGAGGAATGGGGAACTACTGCTTGAAGAGCTCAGATATGGAGATTCCCCGGGCCAGATTGTAGCCTGCCTTTGTGTATAGCCTTCCAACTGTAAGTGAACATTCCAGAAAAAGTTTCTATGAAAAACTGCCACTTAGGAATCACACCCATACCTGAGAGAAGGGAAGAGAGAAGCTTGTAATCATTTACTCTCTACCCCGTCTTACATGCTCAAATCATAACCATCTTGGATATCTCCTTTAATTTCAAAAAGTTAATGCCTCAAATCTCTTTTTCCACAAGACTTTCCCCATCTATATTGTCACCAATAAGCAGCATCCTGAACCCCCAAAGGGCTTAATAAAAGACATTCAGGAACCCAGTATGGGGGACTGGGATTGTGGCTCAGTGGTAGAGCGCTTGCCTAGCATGTGCGGGGCCCTGGGTTCAGTTCTCAGCATCACATAAAAATAAGTGAATGGATTAAAGTTATTGGGTCCAACTACAACTAAAATATATATATATATATATATATATATATATATATATATATTTTTTTTTTTTTTTTAAAGAACCCAGTATGGTAGCATATGCCTATAGTCCCAGTGACTCAGGAGGCTGAAGCAGGAGGGCTGCAGGTATAGCTCAGTGGTTGAACACTTGCCTAGCATACATGAGGCCCTGGATTCAATCCTCAGTACCATAACTACTGTTGCATAAAGTGACACAGATGATCAAAAAAAGATCTTTCAGAGTGAAATAAGCCACACACAAAGAGCATGACCTGTATATCTTTAATTATATGAACTTCTAGAGCAGGCAAAACTAGTCTAAGGTGAAAACAAAAATCAGAAGAATGATTTTGTGGAGAACAGGAGGATAGAGATTGGGATGTATTTAAGGCCCTTCTAGTAATGGGGTGGGGTAATGCTCTGCATCTTGATTGGGGCTTGGATTACACAGATACATGTATTTGTCAAAATCATTAAATAGTATATTTAAGATTGGTGTATTTCATTGTATTCTCAAAAAAGACAAAAGGATAGTAGGCAATGACTCACCTCCAGTTATTTATGAGTATGAGAGCATTTAGGGGCACTTGAAATTTACAACTTCAAAATGCATATGGATTAGAAAGGATGGTGCGGGATAGATAAAAGCTATATATTATAACAAAATAGGAAAGTGTTAATGGAAGAATCTAGATAGTATGCTGGTGTTCACTAAAAAATCTTTAAAACTTCTCTATGTTTGAAAATGCTCAATACTTATTGATGTGCCAGAAATTGTACAGGGTCCCAAGAATATGGTGGACAATATGCAAACACTGGACTTAATACTTGCTCTATGGAGAAAACCGTGTACTTGCAAGGACTGGTGATGGTGTAGATTGAGGTAATGAACAAATAGAACACAATTCCTCTCCTTATTCTTTTTCTCCCCAATTCTTTTCTTCATTTCAATAAGCAAGAAAGGTCCAAATTATAAACAAGGAACATGTAAAATGTCCTTCAAAATCTCCCTTTTCTCTTGTTTAAAAATTGCAGAAGAGATGCAAGTTCACAAGTCCAATTCCATGGATATGATATATTTCTGTTCCTTCCCAGCAGAGCCAAAGAATGCTTATGTGCTCCTCTCTTGTCCTACTACATTACCAACTCAGAAACTTGATTAAGCCTCTCATAAGGCCTTGCCCCAAAAGCTTTCCAGAGAACCACATCATCTGAATATACAGCCATCTCTGTGGGTTCTTCTCATTCTTCCACATTACAAGAAATTCTGCCTGAAAAAACAAACCCACCACCTATGGACTACAAATTAGACATTAAAAATCAAGCTAAGGTTATAGCTCCCAAAGCAACCATAACCAGACCACAAGTTTATTAATTCAAGCATAAATAGAATAGATCCAGCCATTTTTTTCAAAGCTTCATTTTATATATACAAGAAAGCTGAATTAATTTGGTTTTGGAGACCAAAATTATGAGTTTCTTGCATTACCAAGAGTAATTTTCTTTGAGCTCATTTTAAACATTGTGTTGTTTTGCCTTGAGTTCAGATATACTTTTGCCCTCCTTGCCCCAGTTCTGTCTCATGGTCACTATCAGGGTGAACAAGGCTATGTGTTCATATCTCTTTTAACATACCAATCTCAGGAAGTGACCAAAAATCCAACATGTAAAGTCTAGGAACTGTGGGACTAATATCCTTAAGAACAAATGTTCCTTATGATGTTTTATAATTTCATTGGAACTGGGGGAAAGTGTCTAATTATAAAATGTACTTTTTTTATGAGGAGAGTCTTTTTTGAAAAATAAAATCTTAGGTGAGGTTACTGTCAAATTGATATTCTTAAAACAACTGGAAATGATTCACTAACCCTCCTTTTTATGCTGTTGATGTGAAGATTTGTCATGAAGATTTGTCTGATTTGTGAATGGCATCTGAATAACTTGATCCAAAAAAATTCTGGAATAGTTAGTAATTTTTTTAAACCAATCAATTTGTACAATTGACTAAATTAAATATAACAACTTTCTATAATTGTAAAGTCTGAATGAGCTCTTACCAGCTTTTTCATCATCTACAAGGCAATGGAAATTATGCCTCTACCAGCAGGTAGCATTTGGAAACTACCACAATTCAATGTACTTTCTGAGCATCTTTTCATCTTGGTTGCACTCAGCTTTTTCCAAACAAATACAAACCTAAATCTGCCCGCAAATCTAACAACAACAACAACCACAAAGCAAAGTAGTTGTTGGAACTTGAATTAAATCTATTATCTGAGAAAAGTTCAAAACATGTAAATGTGAGAATCAAGGAAAAGCGATTACCCTGGCAAAGGCACAAAAGCAACAGGGTTTCAGATCACAGTATTGCTTGATTGGGTTATGGTTCTCAACAAATGAGACTGTGTCTGTGTTTGACACTTCTGTTCTCAAGCTAATGATTTATTTACAGATGGCCTCTCTAAATTAGAAGTTATTAAGAACATCAACAGTGGCTGATCACAATACTTACGTTTAATTTTTCACTTGGCAGGTAAGTAGTTGTTTTACTATTGTTTTATAATAAGCACTTAAAGAGTGTTAAATAAAAAATATTAGCCTAAGCACAGGAATATATGCCATAACATATTTCTAGATCTTTAGATATTAGTGAAAACATAGGTTTGCTGATACACAGATTTTTAAAAGCATCATTCGGAAATGATTTCAGAGCCATAGCAAAGATTCTATTTCCTTTTGGAAATAAAGCTAAAGATAAAAAACTCATCATGACCATGAAGGAGAAAATTGAATTTCCAAAAGATGTTGTTTTATGCACTGAAGTGATAATTTTTTTTTTAAGGTAGATGAAAACTAGAGAATTCCACCTACACTATTTCAGGTTGGTTGGCAGAAATTCATGTGAAGAGGAGCTCTGGGCTTTACTAGACCACATATGTAACATGTTTTAGTGAAATTTGGCTACTAAGAAGGGTAGGGCCCACAGTCTAGAGTTGCATTACTAGAAATGTAGGGATCAGTAATCAAGGAAAACCCATAGCTGTGGCATATTTTATTACTCTAGCCTTACTTAGCACATTGGAGGAGCTCTGTTCAGCTCTGGGCTGAACTTTTTTTTTTTTAATTCTGGTAAAAGTACACATAACATAAAATTAACCATACTTACTATTTTTAAGTTCTGTAGTGTTCAGTACATTCACATTGTTGTGCAATAATCTCCAGAGTCTTTTCATATTGCAAAACTGAAACTCTATACCCATTAAATAACTCTGTTTTCTCCTCCCCTACCCAGCACCTGGCAACCACTGTTCTACTTTCTGACTCTGGTTTGACTACTCTGGATACCTCATATAAGTTATTTCATACAGTGTTTGTCTCTTGTGACTGGCCTATCTCACTTAGAATAATGTCCTCCTGGCTCATCTGCTATATCATGGGTCAGAATTCTTTTCCTTTTTAAGGCTGAATTCCACTGTAGGTACAGATCACATTTCGCTTGTCTGTTCATTTAGTGATGGACACTTGTGTCTACCTTTGGGCTATTGTAAATAATGCTGCTATTAACATGGGTGTACGGAGATCTCTCTGGGCTGCTTTCAATTTTTTTTTTTTATATGTGCGGTTGCACCACTTTTAAGAGTAATATTGATGAAGGACTTGGGAGGGTCCAAATTGAGAAGAGGGGGGAAGAGGCACAGTAACTATGTGCAATGTTGGAAGTCTGACTTGAGTAAGAGGGAGCTGGCTTGAAATGCCTCAAATGAAAGATGAGGATCAGTGAATGGAGGTTACAAGGAATTAGATTTTGACTCAACAGAAAGACAAATTCTGTTTTCATAAAAAGCTGTTCCTTAATGCAGTGCCCTCCCCGCTGCACCCCAGGAAATAGTGAGTCCTTGCCATTGAAGGTAATCAAGGAGAGTTTGCTGTGTGGACCGTTATCAATGGCAAGAGTGGGAGATACTCTGATGGAAGGTTGAACTAAGTGATTCCAGAGCCTATAGTACAGGGGTGGCAACTTTGCATGGGTCCATCTGGTTTCTGAACTGACTTCTCAAAGATCAGTGACATAACATTTACCAACTAGCTGCAGCAAAGAAGTCAGCTCTAGATGTTAGAGTTACTCATTGTAGCCTTGGTCTCATTACTTTAGCCCTTGCTAGTCTGAATGCAATCTGAGCAAACGCTGCATTGACATCACCTGGAAGCATCATACAAATTCAGAATCTCGGGTCCTGATCCCAGACCTTCTGAATCAGAATTTGTAATTTCACAAGATCCCCAGGTGACTTGTTTGCACATTAAGGTCTTAAAAGTCCTGATCTAACATACATTGAGTACAGAAATCTAGAGTTTGGTAGAAGTTATCAAATGATCTTTCCACTTAGTAGTTCCAGCTCAGATCATCCACGGGCAGTCAGTTTCCATCTGACCTACCAACTGACTGCAGGCACATGAGCAAGCCCAGCTGAAATTACCCTAATAGACTCAAATTAGCTGAATCGTGCAGATAATCCACAGACTTGGGAGAAATAACAACTGGATTTTTAAAAGTCAAGTTTGGAACTGGTTTGCTATGTAACACTATTGTGGCAATAGATAGCTAATGCAGCCTTGGTGGTCAAATTAAAAAAGCAAAACCACAAAATGTCAGCTTGCAACCATGCAATGAGTGATAATTGTCACTAGTCATCTTTTGTGAGCTACAAGTAGCCTATGGTAACCAAACTTAATGGCCTCCACTTGAGAAAGCAAGCTAAGACGTGAATTAAAGTGGCATTGTAAGAATTATCTTACATCTGCTCCAAATTATCTTATTTGCAGACTCCCCTGAAACAATCCTGATAGAGACTCTTATAACCAACCTCTACTTTACCTAATCACTGGATTGACCAATGTTCCCTACTCTTTCTTTAATAGATACTGATGACTTTCCACTGTGTGGAGAACCCCTGCTGTTAATAGGCTGAGTAATCATGTTCTTGTGCAATTCCATTTCAAAGACTGGTGGGATGTTAAGCTTTCCAATATTTGGTTGGGTGGGTTCTCAAGCCTGTATTTGCCAGTTGTACTTGTTATTGTAACTACATCACTTGAGGCAATATGAGTGCTAAAGAAAGATGCTGCTTCTTATGCAAACTAAGCAGAATGTAGTTTGATGAAAATAAATGAACAGTTAAAAATAAATTCGTGTTGAATAAGTGGCCAAGGTAATGTTAAAAGAACAGGAAAAAGGTCCAAAAAGTAGAGATAGGATTCTACATTCAAATTATTTCCATGTAATCCAACTTAACGAATATAAATAATAAAATGGGTTATAGATATGATGGGAAGCAATACTAGCAACTTAAAGAAATGTTTTTGTCTTAGAGCAAAAGATGAGCAAATAAAGATCAACTTATGTTTTATGTTAAAACATTTTCGTGTCATGTTTCCATGAGTACATCTTTAATCAATATTTTAGATTAACCAACCAATTACTAGTGATGACTGAATCACTTACAAACATTTTATTCTATTAGTCAAGTCTGGACCAGTGCCTGGTGGGCAACAAGCACACTATAACTAGCTGCTATATGAGTTTGTTGAATGAATCAATTGCAAATTTTGGCAATGTGCATCACAAACAAATGAGACATGTTTTCACACACCAATTTTTTTTTTCATTTTTTAATTTTAATTTGTTTATCACCAATGTGTTTTAATACTGATTTTAAAAACCAGTAACTTAGAAGCTAACGGAAAGTCTTGGTTTTCCAGTAAACTTCTCTAAATATTGCCTCCCTATGGCAAGTTTTCAGCAAAGGCCAAAACTGCAGGTCTTGGTATTATTGACTATGTCCTAGTAGCATGTGTCAGAGTCACCTGGAGGGCTTGTTAAACTGATTGCCAGCCTCAACCACAGAGTTTCCATTGGGTAAGTCTGAGGTGGGATGTTCAAACAAGTTCCCAGGTGTTGCTATTGCAAGGACCCATGGAGAATCACTAACCTAGAATATTCTGAAAATAGGAAATTAGCAAATTCATCTGCCTCTGGGAATATGGTCACCTGTTCACCAATTGCAGGAGCATGTTATTGGAATTGACAACCATCTACTCTGCCCTCCTCATTGCCACCAGAAAGAAAAGGGAGTCTAAAATTACAGTGAAGCAACGAGAAGGTTCAGGAGTTTTAACCCCTGCTCCCTTCACACCTGATACTGATTTATTTTCCTTATTTACATATGAAATTCATTTTAAGCCTTGACAAATGTAAGTACCATCACAATCAAGACACAGGAAATTCCCATCATCCCCACATCCCCTTCTGCTGACTCTTGGTATGCAAATAATTTGAATGTAGAATCCTATCTCTACTTTTTGGACCTTTTTCCTGTTCTTTTAACATTACCTTGGCCACTTATTCAACACGAATTTATTTTTAACTGTTCATTTATTTTCATCCCTCCAGAATGTCACATGAACAGAACCAAATATGCAGCCATTGAGTTTGGCCTATTTCACTTAGCATAATGTATTTGTGATTTATTCATATTGCTGTGTATTGTGTATCAATAGTTCCACAACCCCCAATCTTTTTTTGATTGGCATTCCAATACAGCAACATACCACCCTTTGTTTATCCATCTGCAATTGAGAGATCTTTGGGTTGTGTCATTTCTTACGGGTTATGAGAAAAGCTGCCATAAACGCGTTTACACAGGTTTTTTTTTTTTTAACATAATTTTTATTCTTAGGCAAATACCAGGAGTGGGATTGCTGGATCATATGGGAAGGGTATGTTTAACTTTACAAGAAATTGCCAAACTGTTTTCCAGAGTGACTGTAACTATTTTTGCATTCCTCCTGGCAATGGATGAGTGATCTTTCTGAGCTGCATGCTCCCCAGGACCCCAGCACTCACTGTCTGGACACCTTTCACTTCAGGGATGAACTGCCAAGAGCAAGAGCCACCTGGGAGAAGGCCGAGGTCAGAGGTTTGGGAAAAGCCAGAGAGGCTGGGCTTACCTCCCCCCGATCCCTCCCAGCCTTTAGACCCATCTGTTAAGGTCTGTTAGGTTCATCCTTGGAGGAGGCTCTGCGTCCACCTCTCTCCCCAGCAAGTGTGCAATCCTCAAATACCACCCTCCCGGTTTAGGCTTTGTTGCCAGATAATGTGACTTTGAAAAGAAGCTTCTCCCCTCCCCTGAAAAGGAGGCTAAGAAAGGCTCTCAGATCAATCCTCAGCAGATACACCGAGTCACAAAGCCCCAGCAAATCCTTTATTCTCTCCTTGGAGCAGCTGCCGAGGCAGCACCCCCGCCCTGCTCTGCCCCCAGTGGAAACCTGAAAGCTATTCATATCATTTAATCCTGTTGAAAATCCTCTTCGCTCTCTCTCACTGAGGTGCGGTCGGCTGAGGTAAACCTGGGCTTAATTCTTGTGTTGGAAAGGAGATGAGAGGTGCCCCATTCTTTGACAGTCTATTCTAGAAATTGACTCTTCCCTGCTCCAGAAGTTGCCAGTCACAATCCCTACTGGAGAGTGGTTCAGCAATCTATGTATCATTCCGCTTGCTTAAAGATCTATTAGATCTTTTAAATTTTATGGTAAAAATGCAAAGGAAAACGTGGAGACCATTTACCCTGTTGCTAATCATGGCTGCATACTTTAGCAAGCTCCTGCCACCAAGAAGTGTGTGTGTGTGTGTGTGTGTGTGTGTGTGTGTTGGAGGGGTGGTGTTTGTTTTTTGTCTTGTACCAGGAATTAAAGCCAGGGCACCTAACCATTGAACCACATCCTTTTATATTTTATTTAGAGACAGGGTCTCTCTAAATTGCTTAGGGTCTCACTAAATTACTGAGGCTGGCTTTGAACTTGAGATCCTTCTGTCTCAGCTTCTCCAGCCACTGGGATTACAGACATGCACCATCCTTCCCGGTGAAATGCAACATTTTATAGCTAGCTGAGCTCCTTAAGAAATTTGGTATGGTGCGGTGGTGCACACCTGTAATCTCAGTGGCTGAGGAGTTTATAATCTCTGGGGAGCTGAGGCAGGATGAGCCATAGTTGTTTTATTAAAGCCAGCTTCAGCAATTTAGGAAGACCCTGTCTCTAAATAAAATATAAAACGGACCCCTGGGTTCAATCCCTGGTACCACAAAAAGAAATTTGGACACACCATAATGTGAAAAACAAATCTATTCACTTTTTGATTCCAAAATATTTATCTGCATCCCTAGCCATGTACCCTTGAACCTCCTCAGTCTTTCCAGACTGAGAGGACTTCCCATAAGAGTTTCCTAGTTCTTACGGTTTCAGGAGAAGCAAAAGAGAGTAGGAAATGTCACTCATATTTCAAAGAATACATTCCTTCTGGCTTGTTTTAGGACCTAAGCAGTATTTAGAAAATAAATGATCCCAGGTGGTTAATTAAGGGTGACTTCCTTATAGGGAAAATTATTAGAAGAGCCCCATGAAAATCTCAATCCCCTGCCAGGCAATATTTATTAAACTTCTATTACATATAGACTAGTTCAGGAAGCGTAATTGAAGAAACACTAATGCAAATACTATCCCTGAAGGCTTTATAATCATAGGGTATGTGAAAAAAAAATCAGAATAGTATCAGTGATGTTAAACCTATAGTCAAATACACAACTTTAGCAGCACATTGGAATTACCTGGGGAACTTCAAAAATTATTGATGCCAGAGTCCCACCCGCAGAGATCCTGATTTAATTGGTCTAGGTTGCAACCTGAGCACCAAGACTATTTAAATCTTCCAATGTGTAGTCAAGGTAGAAATCCATAGCTCTGACTAGAGAAACCATGTAATAGACAAGGACCCATCCCATGTATGTCTTGTGATGCAATAGTCAGGTATGTTGGTGAGAGAAGCTTTAGGACACATAATCACCCTGGGATCTGGAGCCATGTTGAGAGAGAAGCTTAGAAAATGCCACTTTGGGTATATATACACAATGAAATATTACTCATCATTAAAAGAAAATAAAATTATGGCATTTGCAGGTAAATGGATGGTATTGGAGAATATACTGAGAGAAGTAAGCCAATCTCAAAAAAACCAAAGGCCAAATAAATGTTCTCTTTGGTCAGTGGATGCTGACCCATAATGGGGGGGGGGCATGGAAAGAACTTTGATTGGGCAAAGGGGAGGGAGGAGAGGGGAGAGAGCATGGGAGTAGGAAAGATGGTGGAATGAGATGAACATTATTACCCTAGGTACAGGTATGACTGCACATATGGTGCGGTGCTACATCATGTACAACCAGAGAAATGAAAAGTTGTGCTGAATTTATGTTCAATGAATCAAAATGTGTTCTGGTATCATAGAATAAATAAATAAATTAATTAATAAAAAAGAAAATACCACTTTGACTCTTGCAAGTGGAGAATAGGACTGAATTATAGAGAAATCAGAGAAAATGGGAGTAGTCCTTAAAGAATGTGTTTTTTTTTTTTTTTTTTTTTTTGTGGATGGCACTTTCTAGGTTAAAATTACTTCTCAATTATTTTCTCTTATAATTACAGAGGCAATACAGAGTAAATCCCAGAGAATTAGGTTAAATTTCTGGTTTTGCTATTGTTTACTCTGTAATCACCAGCAGGTTACCTAAGCCTCTGTTTTCCCATCTGTAGAATGGAAGTAATAATAGTACCTTCCTGCTAGGGTGGTTGGAAATATTGAATAAGGTATGCAAAATACTTAGCTGTGGAAAGCTCTTTGCATATTTGAATTACCTTTGCATTATCACTGTCTGGTTAACATTGCTGTTGGTATAGGATTGAGACCTAAGGTCAAACTCAATCAAAGCCAAAAGGAGGCCTTTCAAAAAACATGATTGGTACCTTGGCATTCTGAGATGCCTCATTTATTTAGGAAAAAAAAATCTGTTTGGCATTTTCAGAGAAAAAGAAGTATAATTTAATCAGGGATTTGGCCAGTAAGTTATATATAAAATAATTGTTCAATGAAAACCCTGGTGAGTTGATTTTGATTTGAAACAGAAGAAAACAGAAGCATCTAGGAGAGTAGTAACAAAGACTCAGATGAAGCTTGAGTCTGCAGAGTGGGTGGTGGTTGGCCAGACTAGAGCAGAAACAGTGACAGAATGCTGTGTCCTGGGCTTGAGTGAATGCACCTGGGAAAGAGGAGCCAGCTGACTGAGGAGAAAGAGGATACTGGTGTGTGTGTGTGTGTGTGTGTGTGTGTGTGTGTGTGTGTGTTTGAGAGGTGCTTGATAGGTCATAAGTAATACTGTTGAAATGGCAGATGAGGGAAAATTCAAGTCAAATTTGAGGAGGCTGGTGAAGATCCTGCTCTTATCTGAGGCTCTTCTTTGATTTTCTGGCCCTTGAACCTACCTGTCCTTTGCATTGCCACAGGAAAAATGAGAAGGGTAGCAGGAAGAGTTCAATGTTCCTCCAAAGATCAAAGGTAACATATCCTTGCTGGTTTTATGACTTCAGACCAAGGCACAGGTAGTGATTACCAGCCTCCCTTTCACACCAAGATCCTGGGCACCCACTCTCTTCTACCTGCTGTCCTGCAATGTACTCAGTCCTTCCAGCCAGCCTCTCAGAGAATTCTCTAAGATCCCTCGAGCTTTGTGCTTGTCATTCATAATTAAGCACTCATAAAAATCACCTTGAGAAGTTGTTGCAGAGATTTGTGTCCCTCCCCTTGGGAAGAGCTTGACTCAGCATGTCTGGGGTGGGGCCCCATAATTTGCTTTCCTGGGTGCTGCAGCAGTAGCTGCTGCTTCACACTCTGAATAGCTCTGAATTTGTGCCCTATTCCACCTTCCCCAACCCTGCATCCTTGAGTGTGCACTTTTGCTTAGGAGAAGGGATTCAACTTTAGTAAATTCTCCAGAGGACGTTAGTTGCAATGCTAGCTTCAGATGCAGCTTCTTGGGAGAAGTTTATTAGGAGGATTCAAAATGCTAGTTGTTTTTGAAGTCTGTATAAAATGAAGTACTTGATGTCAGAGTTCTTCCAGAGTCACCATTTCCTAGTGTGTCTCATCTAAGCACATGAGATTTGAAGGTATGAGGGTTTGATGTGTTATAATATTTTGTAAATTTAAAGTCTGTTTGCCAACAACATTTTTTTTTGTACTTGGGGGATTACTGAGAAGGAACACATCCTTCTATTTTTTTTTTAACTTAGGGTAATTTTTCTTATTTTATTTTATTCATATTTTTTTGGTGTAGGTAATGTTGGGATTTGTTGTTACATATTTGCATGTGTACACAATATAACAGTATAATTTGGTCAATATCATTCCCCAGTTCTTCCCCTTTTCCTCCCCTCCTCCCTGCCCTTGGACCCTTTCCTCTACTGATCTCCCCTCAGTTTTCATGGGATCCCCCACTTTCTTTTCCTTTTTCCTCTCTAGCTTCCACATATGAGAGAAAACCAACCACACTTGATTTTTCTGAGTTGACTTACTGTACTTAACATAATGTTCTCAAGTTCTATCCGTTTTCTTGCAAATGACATAATTTCATTCTTCTTTATGGCTGAATAAAACTCCATTGTGCATACCACATTTTCTTTATCCATTCCTCCTAATCCTTTTTGACAATCTTGCCCACTCTGTTGCGCTTCCTTTGAAGTTGCAGCCTCAAAACCAAAACTTTCATTGAGGGATCCTTTTGTTTGTACTTGATTTACCAGGATGAGATTCTCAGTTTAGTCTGATCCTACCCTACTCTTTTTCTGCATCTCCTAAATAGCTCTTACAACATCTATAGATGTCTCTTCTAGAGAGCAATAGGTAATCTGAATATTCTGCAAAAACAAAGCTGGTGTAACAATAGTCCTGTTTTTTCCCCCCTTCTTGTGGACTTTGGGGTTTGGTTACCAAAGGGGAAAGAAGGGTGATGTTGGCTCTTGGACATTCAAAGGTCTCCCAATGGATGGCCAAACTGAGAAATCGGAGCAGCCCTGAGTTTGGTGTCAACAAATCCATCTTAATTGCTCTTTGGGTTTTGGAATTGCTTGACTGCTTGTCAAGCCTCAGTGTGGAGTAGCCTTATCCAACTGGTCCCGTGTTGTGGACTTGCCACCTGTCCCAAGGCAGTCTAAATGCAGTGAGGCCTGGTGTCCTTGCAAAAGGGGGAGTTCTTCAGTAACAACTGGAGTTTATTTTGATCTCTATCTTTTGAAGCCAGAAACTGTTCATGTGTAACTTTAAAGAAAGCTTTTTTTTTCCCTTCCTAGAGCAAAGCTGCAATTTGAAGGCAGGATTCTATTAAAAACAGACAAATAATTCCCATTCCTTTCTGGTCCTGCCTATTGTTTTCCTAAGTTTGTTTGCATTCCCAGATTGAATCATTCTGGTTACCCTGCAAAGAGAGGGTCCTGGCCACTACTGTCCCATGAGGTTGGCTGTCTTGTAAGGTCCTTGGGGAACACATCCTGTTTCTGTGTCAAAGAGGCATGTAGAGGATGTGGGAGAATGTCTCCTGTCTTCCCCATTCAGAGAGCTCTTTTATTTCCTTTCTATGTTTTGTCTATAGACAACTTCAGTCTTCCTAAGAACTGTTCTAAGGAGAAATGTTGGTCCAGAGCCAATAACACTTATAGATAATAAGTAGTGGACTATGGGGTTGGTTTAGGGAATCCAGGACTGTATTCAACAAGAAAAACATGGTATTCATTAGATGTACACATCCAAGACAATTTTCTGATACAGTGTACTTTTAAATGCATTCAGCAGATGATGCTCTATGTGTGCCACATGCTTCCATATTATGCAAGCCATTCCTGGTCACATGGCCATGGCTCCTTTTCCCAAGGAGCCCTGATGTGCTCAATGAACTTGCCCCATCAATCAGACTTGGGGTATTTTTGCAACCTAATAGGCATCCCCAAGTCAAGAGTTGACTTTTCTTTTAAAAGGAACATATCCCAGAAATTGAGACAGTGTAGTATTGTCATATTCATGTGATCTGACTTTTTCCCCAGGTCCACATGGCTAAGCAGGCTTATATAGGGAGAGCTATGCAGCACTGTACTAGATTCCCTTTCTCTGTGGAGGGTACAGGTTCTTACCAGTGAATGCAGATGTAGTCAGTTATGCACACTTGTAAGCTTCTACTTGTTGAGAAAATTCCTAACTAAGAAATAATGATAGAGGAAACAATTTTTTCCCCTTAGTTTAAACATGAAAGAACTACTGCCGATTAAATATATCTGGTAAAGAATCACTTGTCTTAAGATTTAAACTGAAACTTCTGAAACCTCTTTCCCAGAGTATTCCAAATACAAATGGGCAAGTTGTATTATTTCCAAGTCGTCTTTTCCTAAGGGAAAACTAGTGATGTCCCAGACTGGCAGACACAGAGCTCTGCGCATCCTGATAAAGATAGGAACTTTAGGTTAGCAAAAAAATCCAAATAAACAGATTTTCAAACAAACCAGCTTTCCTCTTGGTAGCTGAAAAGGAAACCCCACATCCAGGAGGAATGCAGATCAAAGCAAAGTCTACAAATGATGCAGAAACACATAAAATAACAAACAAGCCTGGTGGGAAGAGGGAACTTTTTGTAAAAGAATAGGCCTCTTCATATTACACTGAAATTGAATGCAAGATTGCAAGCAAAGATACATGAGTTGAGAATACAAAGCTATAGTTTCTTTCCCCTTTTTGGGGGCCCAGAGTATACCTTTAATAGGTCACACTGGAAGCCACTAAAAGCAACAGACAAAAGATAGGCCTCTTGTTGGAAATCTTGCCTAGTTTACATTTTTGCAGTTAACTTTGTACACCCCCACCCCTGCCAATATACAGTGAACAGAATAATTCATCTATTTTGCTATAAAAGTGGAACCCAAATGACTCTGGTGTCCTAGACCTTTCATGTCAAAAGCTTAGTCTTTTTCATTCTAGAAAATCTGGTTCTATTTACAAGTGTTCTCAGGTGAGATTCATATTTTAAATTGCTGACATGATGACATTTTAACTCAGAGGCTGTCCTCGGCTGTTAAAATTTATTTGGGCTAAATTTTCAGATGGATCATAGGAAGGAAGGTACAAAAGGTACCAGTCTTGTGATATTTTATCCTTGGGAACTAAGCCCATTTAAATCATATCTGTGTTGATAGGTGCTGAGTGGCTACTGAAGACAGAGAACACTATTGGATGCTGTTGCTCACTATTTAAAAATCAAGATCACTGCCATTCTTAAGTGTCTTGTGCTTTTTGAGAACCATTGGAATGAGTACTTGGTGGTGTTAGAGTTCTCTTTAAAGACCTTGAGGTGTTAAGTGCACATTTCATTGAGCTTTGAGCCCATATATTTCCTTCATTTGGAAAGGGGAGCCGACTGTCACTTTCAGGTAATTTTTAGTAACTTGTCTCTCAAAGTAGCATTAGCATTGCCTACAGGCATTAACTGGGGGGGTCTATTCCTCAGGGTGGAATTTTGGGTCACTGCATGTATTCATATTCAAATATATCATGTCTATTGTTTTATATTATTTTGAGTAATATTATCACATTTAAAAGCTTTTTAAAACTAGTTTTTGATAATTAGGTATTGGTATTTTTGTTTCCATTTGTACTTCACTGATTACTTGTGAAATCCATTGTCTTTATAGAAGGTATTTATTGGACATCTAGATTTCTTTTTCAGTGAATCACAACTTTTGTCCATTGTTTTTTTTTTTTTTTTTTTTCACCTTATGGGTTATTTGTATTTTTTTTTACAGATCAGTGGGAGTGGTTTAAATATTCTAGATAGTAATTCTTTATCATTCCAAGCATCAAAAATATTCTTTTCCCATCTATGCCTTGACATTTTCCACTGTTAAATTTAACAGAAGTGTTAAATTTTAATGTGGTTTAATTTATCAATCTCTGCTTTGGTTAATTGAGGCCTTTTTTTTTTTTAAGAAAAATTATCCTTATCTGAAATTACAAGCAGCTTCCTCACCATTAGACTACCTGAAATAGACTTTTATATGTGACATACAGGAGGGACAACGGTGTAATAATCTATCCTGCCAGCCTCATTAATACATAGCCCATTGTTTTCTCAGCAAATATGCCTTTCTTGTGACATTTTCATGTATCAGCAGTACTGTTCCAAGGGTCTCTCTTCTGATCCATCTACCTTTGCTTATCCCTATTTTAATAACACACTGTATTTACCATTATTTTATGCACAAAATTATTTGATATTTGGAAGAATGAGTTTCTCTGTTCATCTTCACTCTTCCCTTTAAAAATTGGTATGGCTATCCATGGGTCTCTGCTTTTTCATATAGATTTTTGTAATCCGATTGTCAAAGTCCATGAAAAACTGTGTAGACATTTTCACAGGAATTACATGTAAATTATATTTTAATTTGCAGATGAATGCTTTAATAATTTTAAATCTTCCCAACTTTGAATATGGTATATTGCTGTTTGTTGCAGTTGTTTATTTAAGTCCTTCAATAAAGGAGTTGTCTATAAACTACTTGCATATCTTTTGTTAGATTCCTAGGTACCTGATATTTTTTGTTGTTGTCAGGTTTGTGTATGTTTCTAACCAAGAACTCTGACATGTATGCATTTATATCTATGTTCCACATTTAAAATGAATTAGATGCCAAGAGGACTATATAGAATACAGCTCATCTTTGGATCTCATGTTCTCATTGAGGGGCAAAGATGGAACAATGGGAATACACAGGAGTTCTATGGTTACATGCCAACATCATCAGAGTTAATCGATGCTAACAGTGCAGAGGCAGGAAAAGGCCACAGGTAGACTGGTTCATTTGGGAAAGGCCCCATAAAAGAGGTATGGTGGAGGGTGAGTAGCACTTTGGTTAAGAGATTAAATGTGTAAGTAGGAAGAAAGAAAGCTTATGAACATAAACCCACACATATTTAGGTGACAGAGAATTGACGATGGGGAGAGTTAAGATTGTAGCCAGGTGATGGATGACCTTGAATGTCATGAAAAAGATTTGTACTTAATCATCTTCTCTCAGGAATCCTTCCAAAACTTCATGATATCTCTCTATATATTTTTGCATTTAGCTATTTTTATTTTTTTCAAATTTTTATTGGTGCATTATAGTTGTACATAATGAGGAGATTTGTTGCTACATATTTATACATGCACAAAATATAACAATATAACAATATAATTTGGCCAATATCATTCCCCAGCACTTCCCCCCCTTCCTCCTCACAACCCTTGGTCCCTTTGATTTCCATGAGATCTGCCCCCACCTTTCTTTTCCTTTATCCTCTCTAGCTTCCACATATGAGAGAAAACACAGGACCTTGACCTTCTGGGTTTGACTTTTTTTGCTTAACATAATAGTCTCTAGTACCATCCATTTTCCTGAAAATGGCATATTCTATTTTTCTTTATGGCTGAATAAATCTCTACTGTCTATATATACTACATTTTCTTTATCTATTTATCTGTTGATGGAAACTAGATGGTTCCACAGTTTGGCAATGGTGAATTGTGATGCTACTAACATGGGTATGCATGTGTCACTGTAGTAAAATGACTTTAATTCTTTAGGATGAAAACTAAGGAGAAGTATAGCTGGGTGATATGGTGGTACCATGCCTAGTCTTTGAGGGACCTCCATACTGATCCATAGTGGTTGTCCTAATTTACAATCTCACCAACAGTATAGAAGTGTTCCTTTTTCTCCACCTCCTCTTCAGCATTTGTTATTATTTGTATCCTTATGACTGCCATTCTGATTGGTGTGAGTGAAATCTCAGTGTGAGTTTGATTTCTATTTCTCTAATTGCTCAAAACTGCATGATATGTTGAACTTAATAGCTTGACTGACTATTCTCTTTCTTCAAAGAGGCAAGTTGAACAGGAAAAGTAGGCTGACCTTGTGCTAAATCCTTTAAATTAGTTTCGATTCAGAGCTGGGTGTGAGCTGAGACAAAGCAGTTGTTCTGTATAAAAATCAAATGCATTTAAGACAAATCTAGGATTTAGAGAAGACATCAATTTCAAACTTTAAGGAAAGTTGGAGTTTGAGAAATTGCCAAAGATAGATAGACTCAGGTCTAATAAATAATATATCACATTTTTAAACTTTATTTTAATCCTGTAAAAAAATTTTTTTGGGGGGGATAGTTTTACTTTTTGGAGGTGGGTATCATGGATTGCATTCAGGGGCACTCAGCCACTAAGGCACATCCCCATTCCTATTCTGTATTTTGTTTAGAAACGGGGTCTCACTGAGTTGCTTAGCGTCTCTCTATTACTGAGGCTGGCTTTGAACTCAGGATCCTCTTGCCTCAACCTCCTGAGCCACTGGAATTACAGCTGTGCACCACCATACCCAGCTATCTAATTTTGAACAGATACATAAAAACAAAAAAATTGTACATGTTAATGTGGTATCACGTGATGTTTTGGTACATGTATACTTTGTGTACTGTATAAGTCAGGTTAAATATGTCAATTCCTCAAACATTTATCATTTCCTTATGGTGCAAACATTCAAAATACTTTCTTCTAGCTTTTTGAACAATATAGTCCATGACAATTATCTATAGTCACTGTACTTTTTAATTGCATGCTAGAATTTCTTACTCTAATCTAACTATAACTTAGTACTTACTAATCCACCTTCTTCAGCCCCCAAAGTATTTTATTATCTGGGTTTTTCAACATATTCTTCTTGGTTTTTCTTGAAGCCTTATGGTAGCAGTTATGGATTTGATGGAGAAATACAAAGGTATATCTGGGCATCTGTGACCCTCAGGAAAATTCCTCATTATTCTCCTCTACTGCCTGCCTAAACAGTAATTAATTTTTCCCCCTCGAAACATCTTTCAATTTCATTATAACGTATATTGTCTTCTCCCCTAAGCATCATCTATTTTGTTTCCTGGAAGAGCCAGATTGTGGAAAAAAGAGGCATATCTCAGCCCCTTTGGCAGTTATACCTTGACAGTGACGTGGGGAGCTGACAGGGGCTGGAGCAGGGACGAACATAGTGAACTAGAGGTGTTGCTGTCAGCTGTGAGAGGAGGCCTCGAGTATGTGTGATTTTCTTTTTTTAAAGCTCAGGACACAGCTCTCTGAAATAGCCATGAAGTTTGCTTGCAAGTTTCATCCCAGTTCCCTGGAAATCCAAGGAGTTTGTCATTTCTTGGGAATGTTGATGTTCCAAGGAGACAGGGATAGACAACTCTGCTGCATGTTTTATTCACAAAACCAACTAAAGGCACTGGGACACCAGTAGCCTTTGCTTCCTTTCCCTTTCCCTGAATCCCTGCCCACTCAGTGATCCCATTTTTTTTCTTTCTTCTTTAGCTTTCATCCTCTGTAGTGGGAAAAAGAATCCCTGGCCATCTCACCATGAGAAGAGGGCAATAAAAATGTATCCTGTTTTCTGAAAGATTGCTCTCCCTGTGAGTGATGCCCTGAAAACCACTCACTGGGCTTTGGGTGTCAGATTTAGCCTGCCCCCAAAGGGTACTTGTTCTGAGACCACATAAGATTCCTTGGAAATAAGAGCTCCAAAGAGCCAATGATTAAGCGACTGTCTCTCAACTCTAAACTCTCCCTCCAAAGTCCTGCTCTGTGATGCTGGGGCTGAGCCCTGTTCAGCTTTGCCAGCTGCTGCCAATAGGGGGTGCTAGATTGAGACTGGGAGGCTAGAAGTGGGAGGGGGACTTCCTGTTTCACTGGGTGTCTCCTGAGCAACACTTGTTGGCTATGGCATATCTCAGCCCTCTTGGCAGTTATACCTTGACAGTGACGTGGGGAGCTGACAGGGGCTGGAGCAGGGATGAACATAGTGAACTAGAGGTGTTGCTGCCAGCTGTCAGAGGAGGCCTCAAGTAGCAGCAATTGGTTCCAGTTAGTAGTTCATTTACTACTCACTGAACCAGCATCATTATATCCTGTTAGGAACAGCAGCATCAACTACCAGTGTCCCTTTCTCAGAATCTTGCTCCAACCTGAGTCTGGAGCAACAGCTGAATTCAAATCCCTCCCAGTGGCCTCTTTCCAGTTCTTTTTTTGGGGGGGAGGGGGCAGGGTGGATGGGTACTGGGGATTGAACTGAGGGGCACTCGGCAACTGAGCCACATCCCCAGCCCTATTTTGTATTTTATTTAGAGACAGGGTCTCACTGAGTTGCTTAATGCCTAGCTTTAAGCTGAGGTTGACTTTGAACTCAAGATCCTCCTGACTCATCCTCCTGAGCTATTGATATTCAGGTGTGCACCACAGTGCTTGGCTTCTTTTCAGTTCTTTAAGTCTTCTCTAATAATCTAAGTTAAATGATTCCAATCTCCTCCCTTTGGAGAAACTTGGAACAAAGCTTTTATCCTATAATTGCTACTTCTTGAAACTTTGTGTTCCTTTCTTGCTTTTTAAATTACCTAGTTAAAATTTTCTACGTAGTTAACAATTCTTTCTACTATATTTTTTCTTCAATCACTGATGTGATTTCTGTCTCCTGATTGGGCCTGAATAGACCAGCAGTTGTCAAACTCCAACTTGCATCAAAATAACCTCAAGGCCCCATGGAAACATATAAATTGTAGGATTTCTGATTCAATAGGTGTAAATGGGATCAATCACTTGCAGTTCTAGCATGTTCTCGAGTGATACTGGTCTCAGGTGGTCTAGGGGACTCATTTTGAGAATCATCACACTGGACAAAGTGTCCTGCCCCTGACCAGATAGTTGTCCTGAGACTACCTAAGGCTCTTTGGAAATAGTAGCCCCAAATCAATCCAATGGACTAATGAGTTAATGATGTTTTAAAAACAAAGTAGGTCAGGGTGTTATCACTTTGCCAATGTAGTAAGAAAGAAGTGAAGAGCACATTACCAACTGTCCTGCAATTTGACCATTCATGAGATTCCAGAATGGCATGTTAGAGGTTCTCTTGGCATTTTATGAACCCACAGGTCTTGGACAGACAATGATTCAAGGAAGTGTGTCAACATGGTTCCAGGTAGATGAAAGAATCTTTACATTTGGGATGATTTTGGGGGTGGGTTTTAGGCTTTACCTCTATATATTTTGTCATGCCAACAAATGAAAATTAATACTCAAAAGCCTATACCTGACCCAGTTGGACAGCTCAGTTGTTGGTTATTTTTCATACTTTTTTTGCTTCAAGTGAACTTTTTAATAATCTTTTATTTATTTTTTCTCTCTCCTGCATATTCTGGAAGAGATATGACCCCAAATCATCCTCAACAGAAGAGAAAGCATATAGCAATAAACAAAAGCTGATGTTCCACATCTCCCCAGTGTTGAGCTTGACTGCACAAGGCCCGGAGACCAAAAGAGGAAAACATGACATTGGAGTCCAAATTCAGGAGGTCATAAATTCAACAGGGGACAAAAGATGGAAACACCGAAGCTTCTTGAGATATTACTATAGTGTCAGAACACTACTTGTACCTGAGTGTCTCAAGCTAGCAACAACAGCATATTTGTTTTGCTGGGGCCAGAATCATTTGAAAGCTCCTCACTTACAGGTCTGGTGGATGATGCTGGCTGTGAGCTGAGACCTTAGCTGGGGCTGTTGGAGTGTGAAACACTGACAGGTAACATTTTCTTGAGATGAGGGTTTCCTCACTCTGGTGTCTGGTTTCCCTGGGCTGAGTAGCCAGGGAAGGAGAGAGGAACATCAGGCAGACACTGTATCTTTTTAATGACCCAGCACCCTAAGAAGTCACATAGTACCATCTCTGCCATTTGCTACTGGTTAGCAAGAGCTGTCAAAAGTCCCAGCTCAGCATCACTCAGAAGGAAAAGGGTCAAGGTTCTGAAGAGCAGAAGGGTCCAGAAATATTGCTTATGGGCTTTTTGAGCAAAATCCAAATTCCTGCACAAGCCCCTGAAACCATCTTTATATGAAGCGTTTCTATTCCCCCTTGGTCTTTGATGGTGGACCAGAGGTGGACTCCTGACATGGGATTTGGGTTACATGGATTTTGTCCTGATCAAGAATTTTAACTAAGTGACCAGGAGAATGAATATCTGTATCTTTGGTTCTATTTCTAAAGCCAGTATGATTGTAGACTTCAGGAGTCAAACAGGCACTTTTGGCACATGCACCTACGGGAGCCAAGGTATCCAGGAGTATGTAGAGAAAGAAAGGAATGAAAAGGGAAAGAGATGTATGTTGTTTGTTCCTGGTGGTTCTCCAGCTTCCTTGTGATGCCCACTAGATTTTATAATCTTGTTTTGTTTTGTTTGGTATCAAGATCGAACCCAGGGGCACTTAACCACTGAGCCACATCCCCAGCCTGTTTTATATTTTATTTAGAGACAGGATCTCTCTAAATTACTTAGGGCCTTGCTAAATTGCGGAGGCCTCTTGAGTCACTGGGATTACAAACCTGTGCCACTGTATCTAGCTTGATTTTGTTATATGGCAAACTCTTTTGTATCATAAACTCCCCTTCCCCCTCATCCCTCTGTACTGGGAATTGAACCCAGAGGTACTCTACCACTGAGCTACATTCTGAGTACGCACCCTCTACCCTTTTTAAAAACTTGAGACAAGCTCTTGCTAAGTTGTCTAGGCTGGTTTGGATTTTGCAATCCTCCTGCTTTAGTCTCCCAAATAGTTGGAATTATAGTTGTACATCACCATGTGCCACTGCCTTCCCCTTCTTAAGCTGGTTTGTGTGGATTTCTGTAGTCCAGGTAGATTATAGGGCAGGAAAAAACAATTCTTTAAAAGAGGGGGTCCCCTTTTGCCCAGTCAGCTGGTTTATACTAGGATGATCCTCAATCTGTTTTTTATGGTTCCTGCCCTTTCATTTTATGCTTTTTATCAAGGTGGCCCCACCCTCCCCACCCATTATTCCTCAACTGATATTATAGACTCAAGCAAATATCTCTTGGGAATAGGCCAGTGCAAATAAATGAGCATTTATTCTAAACCAGCTAGATTTTCAAGTTTTATTCCTACAAAAAGAATAGGGCTTGAGGGGAGATTTCATGAACACATTTTACAAAGCATAGTAAGGTAGAATATTCTGTTGTGGATTCCACTGGGGCTTTTTCCAGATATTCTAAGATCCTTTTCACTGGTCCTGTGTGCCCCTTGCCTTAGTTTCTGTTTTTTTGGGTGCAGTGTGAACTACTGCCTTCTTCCTAGGCTGACCCTTGGTCTAGTGGAACTGCTTTGCTCATACAGCAAGCAGACCTCTAGAAGTACCTGGGGATTTATGTCCTGGCACGGCCTATAGATTATGACTGACTTATGTGGTATATAAAAGCTTAACTTTCTTGTTTCCAGGTGGACTGGAGACTTTGGTATCATTCATCCTCCAAAGGATGGAGCTGAGGCTGGAACGTTGCCTGCAAACACCACCTTGTCCTTGTTCCCTGTTCTGGTTGCTCCATTCCTTTACTATTTTTTTCTTGGAAACTCTTCTTTAGTAAGTCACATGCACAAGAATTCTTGCCTCAGGCTCTGCTTCTGAAGAACCTAACTTATGACATTTGATAAAATATTACAGTAAGAGAGCTACAGAATGGAAATATTATAGAAACACAGACTCTACTTACTTTTTTAAAAATTTTGTTCTAATGTGCTATACATAATGGCAGAGTGCAATTCATTTCATATTACACATACAGAGCACAAAATTTTTCAAGACACTGATTGAACACAAAGTATTTTCACTCCATTTGTGTCTCATACATGTACTTAGGGTAATGAGTCTAACTCATTCCACCATCATTCCTACCCTCTTTCCCCTCTCTCCCCTTTGCCCTATCTAAAGTTCCTCCATTCCTCCCATGCTACCCTCCAATTGCCAATATGAGTCAGCATCCTCATATGAAAGAAAATGTTTGGCCTTTGGTTTTTGGGATTGGCTTGCTTCACTTAGCATTATATTTTCCAACTTCATCCATTTACCTGCAAATGTCATGATTTTATTCTCTTTTAATGCTGGGTAATGTTCCATTGTGTATATATATACCAAAGTTTCCCTGTCTATTCATCTACCGAAGGGCATCTAGGTTGGTTCCATAATTTAGCTATTGTGAATTGTGCTGCTATTAAACATTGATATGACTGTGGATATGGCTGTGTCTCTGTAATATGCTGTTTTTACATCCTTTTGGTATACACTGAGGAGTGGGATAGCTAGGTCAAATGGTAAATTTAATGAAAGAGGTGAAATGAAAACTATAACACACTAAAAAAAGAAATTAAAGAAGACCTTAGAAGATGGAAAGATCTACCTTGTTCTTCCACTTACTTTTCTAATTTTGTCTCCCTATCTAAAAAAAGGTGATAATTACCACTGTATGACTTTTTTGTAACAAATACAGATTTCATTCTCTATAACTTTTGTCATTTGTACAATTATGTTAAAATGTTTTTATCAGTGTACTGTAGTTATACATAAGAGCGGAGATTCATTTATAATCATATGTGCATGGAATATAATTTGCTCCATTTCAGTCTCCAGTCCTGCCTCTTTCCTTTCTCTACTCTTTCCCCCTATTCCCCTTCCTTTTATTAATTTTTTTTTTAAAAAATTGTGCTTTGTACATATACATAAAGGTGGAGTTCACTGTTATATTCATATATGCACTTAGCATAATTTGGTCATTTTCATTCAGTAATTCTTCCCTTTTTCAGTCCCTCCTCCTTCTCTCTCTAACTCCACTGAGAAACTTCCCTTTCTTTATTCTACTGATCCCCTCTATTTTCATGATATATGTCCACCTTTTGTTCTAGCTTCCATCCACATATGTCATCTCTATACATTTGCAACTGTATCCTAACAGGGCTTGAGAGAGATGGACCCTCATGGTCCAATAGGATTTTCTGTGATGCAATACTCTTCGCACTTATTCAATACAATAGCCATTAGTCACATGTAGCTATTGAGCTCTTTAAGTATAACTAGTATGAACAAGGTACTGAATGCTTAATTTTAAAAATAAATAGTTGCATGTAGCTCATGTCTATGCTATTGTACAGCATATGATAGTAAGATAATTTCCTGGTTTTCTGATAATTGTACTGTGGTTATGTAAGCCTTGGTTTTGGAAATATACACAGAAATATTCGAAAAGGGAAGTCATGTCTGCAACTTATTCTCAAATGGTTCTGAGAAGAAAGTACATAAAGCAGTTGTGGTCAAATGCTAACATTTAAAGAATTGGGGTGAAAGGTATATATGAACTTTTTATAGAAAGCAAATAACAATCTAGATGTTAACTGTTATAAATTATTGGAGGAAAATACTTAAAATTAGACATGTACAAATATTATTTAGAAGGAAAATACTAGAAAAACAAACAAATTACTTGAAATACTGAAAATGTCCATAAATTCTTCACATCCCATTCTTCATGTTCCGTTGTAATATGTTTTGAAGGTCTACCCATCAAGAAATAGTCTATTTTCTCACTTTATACAACTGGGCTTAGGAATGTGACATGCTTTGTTTGGTAGAATAGTGATAATGTGACATAAGCAATGAATTGAAAAAATACTTGTGACTTGGTACTTGCCTTTCCTGATTTTTGGAAATGCTGCAGCTACCACCATGGGAGCAAGTCTTGGCTAGACTGCTGGAGGATGACAGACCAGGAGAAAAGAGGTCTGGCCATATCAGTCATCATGCCTCCTGTCCTGGCTAGGTCTCTTCTCTGTTGTGGCTTAGATTTGAGGTATCCTCCGAAGCTCATATGTGAGATGATGCAAGAATTTTCAGAAGTGGTAATGATGAGATTTATTTATTTATTTTTTGTACTGGGGATTGAACTCAGGGTCACTTAACCACTGAGCCACATCCCCAGCCCTTTTTTGTACTTTATGTAGAGACAGGGTCTTGCTGAGTTGCTTATGGCCTTGCTTAATTGTTGAGGCTGGCTTTGAATTTGCAATCCTCCTGCCTCAGTCTCCGGAGCCACTGGGATAACAGGTATGTGCCACTGTGCCCAGTGAAATGAATAGATTTTGAGAGGCATAACATTATTAGTGGATAAATCTAACAATATGGATTAACTGGGTAGTAACTGCAGGCAGATAGGGTATGTGGCTGAAGGAAATAGATCATTGGGGATGTGCCTTTGGGGTTTATATTTTGTCTCTGGCGAGTAGAGTGCTCTCTCTGCTTCCTGTTGCCATGTTCTGAGCTGCTTTCCTCCTTCACACCATTTGGCCATGACATTCTACCTCACTCAGGTTCAGAGCAATGAAGTAGGCCATCTGTAGCCTGAGACTCCTGAAACTGTGAGCCATAGTAAACTTTTCCTCTGACTAAAATTATCTCAGATAAGAGATATGAGGCCAGCTATCTCAAAGTTAGCTATGTTAAGACCCTGCTAGTTTCTGTAACAAATCTAAAATGCATACAGGCTCAAGATGATAGGAGTATTTTCATTTCTTGCTATATAAAGTCTAAAACAGGCTCCACCCAATCAATCAGTAGGTGGATCTGCCAAATCAGATTTGTTCTATCTAGTGGTACTGGCATTTTTGACTCGTAGCTCTATTATTATCAAATAGTGGAGAAAAGAGCGTAAAGGATCACATGTGAGAGATTTCATGGCATGTACCATAAAGTGACACTTATCACTAGCTTGCACAGTCTACTGGCCAGAACTCCATTATATAACTGCATCTAATTGCATGGGAGGATTGGAGATAGGCCTCTTTTCCCCCCAATTTTGTATTGTGGCAAAATACATAAAATTTATCAATTTAATTATTTTATCTTATAAGTGTCTAGTTCAGTGGTATTGCATGAATTCATGATGTTGTACAATCATCACCGATATGCATCTTCATAACAACTTTCATCTTGTAAAACTGAAATTCTATACTCATTGAACAATAAATAACTTCCTATTCCTTGATCTCCTAAACTCCTGGACCTACCATTGTACTTTCTATGTCAGTGATTTGACAACTCTTTCATTTACGTGGAATTATAAACATGTCTTTTGGTAGCTGGTTTATGCCTCTTAGCATAATGTCCTCAATGTATCAGGAATTTCTGCCCTTTCAAGGTTGAATAATATTCTATTATGTGTTTATCCCACATTTTGCTTATCCACTTATCCATGCATCCATCAATGAATACTTTGGTTGTTGCTGTGTTTTAACTGTTGTGAATAATGATACATGAATACGAGTGTACAAACAAGGTTTATCTTATTGTGTGTTCAGGAAGAAGAGGAATTGTGTTTTTGTGAGCTGCTCTCCAGTCTCTGCCACGGCAGGTGTCAGTCTAGTTATATGACGATGAGGATTGATCGAGGGCAGTGGACATGTGGAACATTGCTTCTGTGTCTAACAAAGCAGCTATTCTTCAGCTTAAGCTGATTGGTGCCAGATAGGAATGCCAACCAGGGGCAACCAAACCTTTCATTTCTAATGAAAGTGTAGTCATCTGAATTAATGTATAAAATGTCTTGATTCAGAGATGCTGGTGAGTGTGCCAATCAGATTTTTGTCACTCTGACCAAAATACTTGACAAGAACAACTTGGAGAAAGGAAGGCTAATTCTGGCTCACTGTTTAGTCCATGGTCCACCAAGTCCATTGATAGGGGCCCAAGGGGAGGCAGAACATCTTGGTAAATGGGCATGGTGGAGGAATACTGCTCCATTCATGGCAGCCAGAAAGCAGAGAGGGAAAGGAGAAGAGGCCACAGAGCATGCCTCCAGTGACCCACCTCTTCTAGCCATGCTCCATTTCCACCTGCCTATAGTGGCCACATAGTCCCTTCAGACTAGGATAAATAATGAGGTTATAGCTCCCATCATCCAGTAATTTCATTTTCAAACATTCCTGCATTAACCCAGGAGGTTTTGGGGGACACCTCATATCCAAACCACATACCATTGGCCGAATTTATAAGTAAAATAAAATAAAGAATAATTAAAATTCATCCACAGGCCAAATATGGCCTGTGTGTTTTAGGCTGCCAATTTATAGTCTCTATGTTAGATGCATGTGTTAAATGGGAAAGACCTAGGAAAAAAATCACATCCTCTGCAGATAACAGCCAGGCCTGCTGTAGGTGGCAGGGTTATGGTTAGACAATAGCCTGTCCTCTTTGTAGGCCTTCATCCTAGGGCACAACAGGAACCACAAGGAGGTAGGGAAAGGCCTTTTTGCTTCAAGATTCCCAGAACCCTTTCAAAGAGGAAATGGCCTTCCATTGCCATGTGGAAGCAGGTGGCAAGGCTGAGAAGGATAGGTAAGAAAGGAAAAAAAGTGAAGTGAGTATGGTAGGGGATATCTGGCCCTACCTGCCTGTATTATCTCAGGAGCCAAAAGGAAAGGGACCATGTCATAGTCTCAGTAAAGAAGTGATTTTCCTGCCAGTCATAGGTGCCAGGGGTAGTTACTGCTCTAGGATAGAGGCCTTGTAGATGTCTGTGTGGACATGCATTTATTTAATTCTGTGAGTGACTGTTAATTTTGAGGTTTATTTATTCTAGTCATACCTTAGGTTTTTTAAAAAGACAGCAAACACTGGAAGTAAAAGCCTGCTATTTTCTTGATCAATTGGTGAGCACCTGGAAAGTAAGGCATGGAAGCATATTTACATTGCATGTTCGACATTAGAATTTGTTGAATATTATAAGTTCAGCAATTTATGTCTGTCTGATGCTTTCATGGCTGATCAGCCAGGGACATACTTATGCAGCACCAGTCTGTACTAAGCACCATGAGGAATGGACATACTTATGCAGCACCAAAGGTTATTGCGATTCAATTTTCCTTTGGAAAATAAAGGCATTTAAAGCAGGTATTTGGGATATTTTGTTGAATTTTGGGGCCTCTTTTGTCAGGGTAGCTTCATCTTCATGTGATGTGAAGGTCATGAGTAGGGTGTGGTCTTGAGGCTATGATGATGAGGGAACCAATGTTGCCAGCTAGAAATTTCTTTCCTCTGAAAAATTCTCCTTGAAGAATTCAGCAAATCCCCTAGGAATCTATCTATACTCAGGAGGCTTGAGTGAAAACCCTTCTAAGGTTCTGTTCATGATTTGTGTTAAAAATGAAAACTTTGATCTTTACCCATGATTAGAAGTGTTTTGACCTTTTTCATGGTTATACTTCCCAGCACTTGAGACTACATTCTCCATTTGGCATTAGGATAACTTGGGATGGGAAATATGTGCCAACTTTGGACAACATATGATTGTGTATTTTCAGTTATGATCCAAAGTCACAATTTGGACCACGAGGCTGGTTCTCTCCCTTTGCCAAGTTGGGTAAGGAATCTTGGCTGAAAGATGCTTTTTAAAGATGTGGAGTGTTGGACTAGACGTCAGGACATTTGTATTTGGGTTTCTTTGGTGCCACTGTTTGAAAAAGCAAAGGCATCCTGGCTTTGCGATTTCTTTCCATTTTAATGTAGAATGAATGATCCCTGACTCCTCTTACAGAATGTTGTATGGCAAAATCAGACTTCATTTAGAAATATTCAGAATCCTCTCTCCGTGTTGGCATGTCTAAAATGATTATTGTTTAATAATGCTACTTCTACTATGATTATTGCTTAATAATGCTACTTCTACTATGATTATTGCTGCTGTATATTACAGTTTTGGCCATGATTATCATACCAACGTCTTTTTTTTATTATAAAATGAGATACTCTTCTTTCTTGCTGATTGATATTCATTACAGACAGACCAAAACTGTCCCAAAGAAGTTAAATATGATAATAATCTATGTTACACTGCTGAGGAAACTAAATACACAGTGGTCAAGAAATAACTATGTCAATGCTTCTAGGAAACTATGAATTGAAAATGTTACTTTAAGACTCACCAAGTATAGGCACTTCTTGCCACTTGTCCACCCTAGGATTGGCTTGAGATATCAATATTCTGATTGATCTAAATCCTCTTTTGATTCATCTGAAGTTGTAAATCAGTCTTGTATATGATATTAATCCTGTGTAGACCCATCTAAAGTTATATACATAAATAAATATGATTTTGATATTCCAATTATATTTTAAAGGGTTCAAGATATTTCCTATCAAATATGAAATAATTTTAGCACCAATGTCTTGTATGTCAACTCCTTTTTAAGAAAACATTTTAATTGACAAATTGTAATTGTATACATCACGGGGTACAGGATATTTCCACACAAGTGTTGGTTGTATAACGATCAAGTCAGGATAATTAGCATATCCATTATCTCAAACATCTGATGCTATTCTAACACTTCTTTACTCTCAGGTTCTTTTGATAGAAAAACACTAAAAATTAAAAAAAATGTCTAGGATATACAAACAAACTGAGTTAGTTAAGAGAATATTAAAAAAAAAAAAAGATATCAGCCAAGAAGTCATGGACAGTAGATCGCAGGTGGCAAATGATTATGAAGTGCATGGTCAGAATGAGAAGCAGCTATCACCACCCTTGGCTGGGAACCGGAGAAGAGTGCAGTAATGTGATTATGGTAATGATTCAACAAGTCATCGTCTGCTGCCTTTGTTCACTGTAATTAACTTTTTGGAATTGCGCAGCCTCTGTCTTTGGGCTCATCAGCTGGCCCAGCTTTTGTGTCCCCAGTCTGTCATTTCTTAGGAGCCTCTAAGTGCATTGCTAAATGAATTCATTGCTGGAACAAAGATTTGGTGGTCGAATAGAGATGGCTATCTTTTGTTGTCAGACATTCAATCCCATATAGCAATCCAATTACTTAAGCTGTTTCTATCAGTCTTATTAGGACTGGCCATTCAGGCCAGCTAGAATGCCGATCGCTGTGTCTTGGAAGAATGTGGTGGAACAGATTAGTGCTTTAATGAGAGGCTTTCTGAAGGCCAGGTCTTTTCCATTGTATATATATCGAGATCTAGGAATCATTTTTAGGCGAGGGCCTGGAGTCGCTGTTACAAAGACTGATCAAAGGGTGACTGGAAATCTGTACAATTGCTTGAAGAAATTTTATGGGTTATAAAATATTGGCATGGGTTCTGTCTGTTATGGGCTATCTGATGAAAATCTCTGGTAGGCTGGGAAAAGGAAATTGCTTATTGGCATTTATTCTGTGGGATGGATATCTTTGGAGTTTGCATTTGAACTCTTTCTTCACTGTGCTACAGGTCAAATTCTGTACTTAGTACTAACATTCCAGGAATGCGGGCTGCACAAAATCAACATAAGCCTTGCTCCATATTCTGCTACCCGGAAAAACATATTGTGAGAGAGTGGCTCAGGCAAGGGTGAATGCAGGATTGCTGAGAAAAGATAGCAGGGGTGGAGGAAGATTGCAATGGTTAATGTGTAGAAGTTGAGACCTGAAGTTAATGTGAGTGTGGGAGGGAAGTTAGCAATCACTCGGGACACTCTTGCTGTGACTACCAAGAAAAGAGGCTAACTGGTTTAAATGTTCAAAGAAACAATATCCAGCTTCCATATATCATGCCTATTGCTCTAGAAATGCTTCCAAATATCAGATGCACAGATTTATTTTAAAGGAAGCAAATTACTCATAATTGGAAGATTTTAAGTAAATAGAAAAACTAAAAAACAAACACCCACTTATTTTAGAATATTTTTAACAGACGCAAAAATGCCCCTCACCCATATTCAATAATTAATCATAGCTAAACTTGCAGCTATAATCCTAACTTTCCTGGACCAATCCCTGACTTTATATAACTTCATTTATTGCTATTATGACCTAAAAAAAAAGAACTCTTTAGAAAACCATGAACCTCAACAGCATTCTCATCCTTAAAAATATTAATATAATTATAATAAATATTCTTTAACATCCACCAATATTCATTTAGTGAAATCTCTCATAAGCAAAAGTTGTAAAAATATTTGCCTGATTTTTTTAAAGGTATTTTTGACATGGAATATTTTAGATAATTTTACATCATAAGTGCTCTGTTGCCAAGAGGTTTTTGCTCATCTCCTGCTATACAGATTTATTTTGGATTCCCTAAGGATACTGAAAATTAGAATAAGGATATATTAAATGGGAAATATATTTTTTTAAAAGAGAGAGTGAGAGAGAGGGAGAGAGAGAGAGAGAATTTTTTTAATATTTATTTTTTAGTATTTGGCAGACACAACATCTTTGTTTGTATGTGGTGCTGAGGATCGAACCCCAGCCGCACACATGCCAGGCGAGCGCGCTACCGCTTGAGCCACATCCCCAGCCCAAAGTGGGAAATATTTTAAAAATTAATCTTTAGTTAAAAAAGCCTTTCCATGGGTATAGATGCTTTAGTTTTTATGTTAGCATCTGTAAGACAGCTGGATACATTGGTGATAAAGAAACAAACATAACTGGTTCTTGAACTCAATTCCTTTGACCTTAGCAGTGTGTTCTTTCTCCTCACCCTTGATTTTCACTCTTTGTCAATATAATGATCTCTAAAAAAATTAAATTCTATTGACTTTGGAATTAGTCTGAGATTCAAATTCAGCAGGATTTGGTGATGGGTTAAAACAGTGGCTTGAAAGATAAAGGATGGATGCCTTCAATATGTGCAGACAAGGGTAACAGGTTTTCTCTCATCTGGAAGACAGAAGAAAAGGAAATAGAAAAAAGAACCCACAACAATAGGAGATCAATAAAGTAGTAGAAAGGGATTGAGAGAAAGGAAGGGAGGGAATGGGAAAGTACTGAGGAACAAAATCTACCAAATTATGCTATATTCATGTGTGAATATAAATGAGTCTCATTCTCTATATAATTACAATGCACTAATTAAAATAATAATAATAGTGAGAGAAGGGGCTGATTATGGTGGCACATTCCTGTAATCCCAGTGATTTGGGAGGCTGAGGCAGGATGGCAAGTTTGAGGCCAGGCTCAGCAACTTAACAAGGTCCTGTCTCAAAATGAAAGAAAAAAAAAAGGACTGGGAATGTAGCTCAGTAGTAAAGTGCCCCCGAGTTCAATCCCCAGTACCAATATTGAATTCCACTTTTATGCATAATTATAATGTACTGATTAAAAAATATATATGTGCTTCCCATTTCCTAAAAGATAGCTTGAACCTTCTCCTTGTTTTCATCCTATCTCATAATTGAAGCTAGTTTTATACCTTCTGCATCTGTGTGGAATAAATACCCAAGTAAAACCATAACTGAAATGAAACAAAAAAGACCTCATTCAAGTCATGTGTACCTTTGTGTATGTTGTGTATACATGTGTATATGTGTCTGTTTCATATGTGTGTGCATCTGTTTATACATATAAGTAGATATATGTGTGTGTGTGTGTTTGCCTGTTTGCTTCTGCTTGTGTATGTTTATTTATGTGTATCTGTGGGTATATATGGGTGAATGTATGTGTCTTGAATGTATGTACAAAAAATGAAAACGGAAGTCTCTCTTGGACTGTCCTAGTACTGTGCTCATTTCTTTACAAGGTGAAACCACAAGAACTAACAAATGCAGAATTCTGGTTTTTACTGAGAAATGCAAAGCCACTGGTGCCTGCTTTCTTTTGTTAAAAAAAAAAAAGAGTTGGAAAGGTCATCCAAGATAGGAATAAATGGAGGCAGAGGCAAATCAATGTTTAACTTGGAAATATTTTTCAGTTAATCATCTCTGACTGCTCACACTAAGAGGGCACTCTTAGAGTGTTGGCAGACTTGAACTGGAAGCTACTAAGCTTTTATTAAAATAGCCAAGTATCAGGATTTATACAATCAGAAATCCTGATGCACTGTAAGTTTAACTTAAAATGAGTGGGAAACCTTTTGCAAATAGATATATAGGGATATTTTGACACGTAGACTTGTGTTTCCAAGTATGAGGTTTGTGATACTATAGGACTTTTCTTGTTTTAGGCTTATCATAAAACCTGGAGACCTATACCTGGTAGGAAATTTGTTGAAAATATGGGAAATAATCTTGGAATTTGTGTTATGAATTTCTTTTCCTGTTTTCATGTCTGGTGTATGCAATTATATAAAATACTGCATAACATAGTATCTTAGCTTGAGGCTCTTTGATGGCAATTTCGGTTGTTTTACTACTATGAGGATTAAATTTTTCAGGAAGTTATGGAAACCTTATTGGGCCAATATTTGCTCTAATGGGCAAATAGACTTTTTTTTTTCTTTGTCTCCATTTTTGCTTGCTTGTAGATGGGCAGTGATGGGGATTCACTATGATTTTTGCCAGGCTTTGTTCTTTCTTCTATATGAGTGAAATAATTATCTGTCACACAAAAGGAGTAACTCTCTGGCCTTTGAATATAATGTGCCCATTACGTTCATGTAAAGCCAAGTTTGTAAAGAGATTCTTAGTCAGAGTGTCACCCTTGACTTACAGGCATTGTGCTGTGCCCTGTTGAACATATGGTGTGCTCGCCTGCAGCCCAGCACTCTTGAGAGTTCCCTATACCACGGGCATTGCTTTACAAGCAGAAAGTGATACAACTGGTGCCAAAGCTATGAATATTCTAGGAACCCAGAGATGTGTTTCCCTTATGAGACCTGGTCTCTCTAACAATCTGATTCTATATACACAAGTCAGCTTGTGATGATTTAGTAGTGGTAAGGTTCAGCAAAGCTGCATTTGAATTATTAGGAAAGTCTTAATTTTGGTTTTGTATTTGGGGAGCTTTAAAAGACCTGATTTTGAGTGCTTTTGAGGAATTCACATAGACCAGATGGATTTTATAGGAACTATGATAAATACCAGATTACATGGATCTCCTTTCTCATTCAAAAGACTGCATTCTCTGTCTTTTGTGTTCTTTTATGATGAATGAACAAAAACCCTGAAGGAACAGTGGGGAAAAAAATCGTTAATTCAGTTTGGATTTGGGTCTTTAATTTTGCAATGCTTTTACATAATGTCACTTTGTATTTTTATTTACTATTACATTGTTCAGTGCTTGGTTTTACTTCTCATTTTGTACTATCTCTCTGGCCATCGCCTCAGTCCACCAGTGTTGGGAGAGTTATGGGGTCATGATAAAAATCAGTAAAACCAAAAGGTGTTTACCTGCGTGGCCAAGGGTTTATCTGCCAAAATATCATGGAGTTACCTTCTGTGTAAGAATCGTCTATTCAGATTCTCTCGAACAGAGGACAAATAGTAAGGACTTTGCTTTATGTATCAGCACTGTGAAATAGCAAGCTACCCTAAATCTTGTGGCCCAATACAGGAATTTTATTTATTGCCTCTGGGTCAGATGGACAGCTCTTCTGATATTGGCCAGGCTCATGATGCATCTCTGGCTAGCTGTAGGCCAGACAGGGTGCTTATCTAGGTCGGGTTTTTTCACATGCTTGATGGTTGCTGACTGTAGGGTGGTCCACAATCATCTTGAATGGGACAGCTGGGATCTCTTCCAAGCATTTTCCCATCCTCCGGCAGGTTACTCTGGGCTATTTCAGATGGTGATGACAAAGATCTGGGTGAGAGAAGCATGCAAAACTTCTTGAGGCTCACACATGGAACTGACACACTAGTATTTCCACTGCACAGTTATAAGCAAGTCACAAGACCAGCCTGGATTCAAAAGGGAAGAAAATAATTCTTCCTCTTGATGGCAGGACTCCAGAATCACACGGGAGAGTGTGGACACACAGAGAACATTACTTGGCATCATCAATGCAAATGATCCATTGTATCTTAATTGGGAAATAATCTTCAATAAGGCTGGGATTTCTGCCCCAGGTCCAATTGCTGAAGCCATATTTTCCAACATGTGATCTATGGGTAACTCCTGCCTCAGATTCACCTGTAGGACTTGAAGTGTCCCAGATCTACTGAATTAGAATTTCTGGGGCTGGGTCTCAGAAATATGAATGTTAAACCTCATCCTCACCTCCCATTATAACTCTTAATATTCAGGTTTGAGAATCTCTGCTTTAGATTTTCCTGCTCAATACAACCATTGCAACAGGTAAGAAAGTATTTTTCTCATATATAAAAAACTGAAATTAATTACAAAAATATAGGTGGGCTGTTCTAGGGAATTGTCTTAAACAAATTTTCATCTTCTCCTGAGTTATAATAAATATAATATCTCAGAGCTACAACAGATTAACAATCAACTTAATCTGGTAGAGTTAGCTTGGTTAATTTCTTTTGCCCTTTTGACTTTGTACCTATAAGGGGCAACTAAAAACTGATGCCTCTCAAAGTTGAGTCACATCCTCTTCCCCAACAATAATGTCAAAGTCAACATTCCTATAGTTTCGTTGATGGTATGTGAAATCTAATCTTCAGAATTCTGTGTAACAAAGGTGAGAAATTAATAATTTTTATACTTAACAAGAAAAGAACACAGATATATGAAAGTTATAGGTTTTGTCCAGTGTTTCTCAGCAGGCAGGTATGGTGGTAAAAAAGGATGTCTTTAAACTTTTAAAATCCTAACCTTAATCATCAGCTCAAAAGCCTTAAGTAGGGGTCATCCAGATGCTCCACAGGTAGGACAGGTAGAGACAGGTGTGTGTGTGTGTGTGTGTGAGAGAGAGAGAGAGAGAAAGAGAGAGAGAGAGAGAGAGAGAGAGAGAGAGAGAGAGAGAGAGAGAGAGATGTGAGAGAGGAAGAGAGGTTCTATTTTTTCACTAGATACTTCTTTTGAGCCATTGGATAAAAGCTTTAAACACTCCAGAAGATTCTCTTGGAATCAAAAATATTTTAATGAGAACTAGAAGCAAAACGGATTTTGAAAAGGATAGCACTCAAGTAAATGAGTCTGTTTGGTGCCAGTTTTTATTGCTACCAACTTAGCTTTCACAGAAGACCAGATTGTCTTCTGAAAGTACTATTGGTTCATTCCTCCCTTGCTTGAAAACCCTTAATGGTGTCAATTGCCTCACTGGATTTGCAAGTTTCAAGTGCATCAGGGGCTAGGAAAAGCACAGTAATAGGGAGTGGTGGAGACAGTGGTAAACTGAAAAATGCATGTTCTCTTAAGAAGTTCTCAAATTCAGATTTTTAAAAGAAAAATTGCACATGGCCAATATAACCCATTTGTAGCTAGATTCTACTTTTTGACTACCTGGGGCCCTCTGGGCTGGCTCTAGTCCAAACCTATTATTCAGGCATTTAGATCTCTATGACCTAACATAGTACTGTGAATAGAATAGAATCCTCACATTGATTTTTAATGTAGCCAGTTATGGAGAAAGATCATTAGACTTCCAAATTGTTGGGATTGAATTCTGATTTTAACACTTACTGTGATAATATTATAGCTCAGATGAGTCATTTTATGGTCTCTAAACTGTGTTTGTTTTTCTTATGTACAATGTAGGCAGTGGACCTGCCCTGCTTAGTTTTTTATTTCTTAGGAAAAAAAAATGTCATTGAGATCTGTACCCAATACAACAGCCACTGACCCCACGGAGTGAGGGTTACTTAGGAATTATATTGTTTAATCACATATATATATGTTGTAGGTGAACACAATACCTTTATTTTATTTTTATGTGGTTCTGGGGATCAAACCCAATGCCTCACACATGCCAGGCAAGCACTCTATCACTGAGCCACAACCCCACCCAGCCCCTGAAATCATTTTTTTAAATTAAAAAAATATTTATTTGCAGATGGACACAATATCTTTATTTTATTTATTTTTATGTGGTGCTGAGAATCAAACCCAGTGCCTCACACATGCTAGGCAAATGTTCTACCAGTGAGCTACATCTCCAGCCCCTCTTTGAAATCTTGAGAATGTTTTTGGCACGATTTTTTTTTTTTTTTTTTTTTTTTGATGTTAAATCTTTTTTTTTTTTATTTTTTTTATTTTTTTTTATTGTTGGTTGTTCAAAACATTACATAGTTCTTGATATATCATCTTTCACACTTTGCTTCAAGTGGGTTATGAACTCCCATTTTTAGCCCATATACAGATTGCAGAATCACATCAATTACACATCCATTGATTTACATATTGCCACGATTTTTTTTTTTTTTACAAACTTTTTTTCTCTTTACACACTTTTTTTGTTGGTGCATTATAATTTGTTGATACATATTTGTATATGCACACATTATAACAATATAATTTGATCTATGTCAATCCCCAGCACTTCCCCTCCCTCCCCACCTCTCACCCCCTGCTTCCTTTCCTCTACTGATCTCCCTTTGATTTTCATGAGATTTCCTGCCCCCCATACCTTTCATTTCCTTTTTCCTCTCTAGCTTCCACATATGAGAGAAAACGTGAACTTTGACCTTCTAAGTTTGGCTTAATTTGCTTATTCCTGTGTTTAACATAGTGTTTCACTTAACATAATAGTTTCATCCATTTTCCTGCAAATGACATTTTATTTTTATTTTTGGCTGAATAAAACTCCATTGTGTGTAGATATACCACATTTTCTTTATCTATTCATCTATTGATGGATACCTAGGCTGGTTTCATACTTTGGCTATTGTGAGTTGTGCTCCAATAAACATGAGTATGCATGTATCACTATAGTATGATGACTTTAATTCTTCAGAATAAATTCTAAGGAGTGGTATGGCTGGATCATATGGCGGTTCCATGCCTAGTCTTTTAAGGACCCTCTATACTAATTTCTATAGTGATTGCACTAATTTATAATCCCATCAACAGTGTAAAAGAGTTAATTTTTCTCTACATTCTTCCTAGAATTTATTATTATTTGTCTTCTTGATGACTGCCATTCTGACTGGTATGAGATGAGGTTCGATTTGTGTTTCCCTAATTGCTGATGATGTTGAACATTTATTTTCATATAGTTGTTGATCATTTTTATTTCTTTTGCGAATTGTCTATTTAATTCAAGTGTGTGTTTAAACTGTTTATTAATTGGGTTATTTGATTTTTTTGGTATACTGTTTAAGTTCTTTATATATTCTAGATATTAATTCTCTGTCAGAAGAGTAGATAGCAAAGATTTTCTATCATTCTATATGTTTTCTTCACATTCCTAATAATTTTCTTTGCTGTGCAGAAACATTTTAATTTGATGTCATCCTATTTATTAACATTTCATATTATTTCTTGAGTTGTAGGGTTCCTGTTGAGAAAGTCATTGCCTGTGCCTAAACACTAGAGTGTTGATCCTACATTTTCTTCTAGGAGTTTGCATAGTTTCTGGTCTAATACTGAGTGGATCCATTTTGAGCAGACTTTTGTTTAGGGTAAGAGATAAGGGTCTATTTTCAGTCTTCTATGTATGAATAATTTGTTTTCCCAGCACCGTTTGCTTTTTAAGCCTGTCTTTTCTCCAATGTATGTTTTTTGGCACATTTGTCAAGGATCAGATAACTGTAGATGTGTGGATTTGTCTCTGGGTCTTCTATTCTGTACCATTGGTCTATTTGTCTGTTTTATGCTAGTACCATGCAATTTTTGTTATTCTAGCTCTGTAGTATAATTTGATGTCAGGTACTGTGTTGCCTCTAGCATTGCTTTTTTGGTTTAGGATTGTGTTATGGTTTAGATGAGGATTAACTGAGTGATAACTGAAGACAGGGAGGATGTGGGCATTGGGGGTGTGCCTTTGGGGTATATATTTTGTAACTGGTGAGTGGAGTCTCTCTGCTTTATGATCATCATGTGAGCCATTTCCCTCTGCACACTCTTGGGCAATGTTCTGCCACACCTGGA
This sequence comes from Marmota monax, assembly GCF_021218885.2. Taxonomy (NCBI): domain Eukaryota; kingdom Metazoa; phylum Chordata; class Mammalia; order Rodentia; family Sciuridae; genus Marmota; species Marmota monax. The sequence continues at coordinate 3,109,035 of NW_026695222.1, read as the reverse complement.
ACCCTGAAGAATGGAGCAGACTGTCTAATGTCTGTCACAGGCTGTCACAGTTTCAGACTGAGACCTCTGAAACTGTGAGCTCCCAAATAAACTTTCCCTTCTCTAAAATTGTTCTTACCAGGTCTTCGAGGCACAGAAGCAAAAAAGTTGACTAAAACAGATTGTTTTGGCTATTCTGGATATTTTATTCTTCCAAATGAATTTTAGAACTGTTTTTTCTAGTTCTGTGAAGAATGTCATTGGTATTTCAATGGGGATTGCATTGAATCTCTATGTTGCTTTTGGTAGTATGGCCATTTTAACAATATCAATTCTCCTTATCAGTGAACATGGGAGATCTTTTTCAATTTTTTCTTCAGTGTTGTATAGTTTTGATTGTAGGACTCTTTTACCTCCATGGTTAGATTTATTCCTAAGAATTCTATTTATTTATTTGGTTTTTGAGGCTATGGTTAATGGATTTATTTTCATGATTTCTTTCTCCACTCATTCATTGTTAGTAGCAGGAAAGCTATTGATTTTTTTGTGTGCTGATTTTGCAACCTGATACTTTGACAAATTTTTTAAACCACAACTTTTATGAAATTGAAATACAGATTATATATTTCTGATGAGAATTTACCTTCACAATTTAGATATTTGTAAATGTAACCTATATACTGGATTTTGAAGATTTAGTATGAAAAAGAATGTAAAACATACAAATAAATTTTTATGTTGACTATGTAATTATTATTAAAGAAATTTTTTTTAGTTATAGATGGACACAATATCTTTATTTTGTTTATTTATTTTCATGTGGTGTGGAGGATCAAACCCAGTACCTCACATGTATAAGGCAAATACTTTGCCACTGACCCACAACCAAGCCCTATATAATTATTTTTCATGTTGATTACTTTGGACATATCAGGTTAAATTAAGTATAATATTAAATCAATTTTACCTGTTTCTCTTTACATTTTTAAGCACTGTATCTACTTATATGTTAAATTACATAAGTAATTCATATTTATGTTGAACACTACTGATCTACAGAAAATCTTTTAATAAACTTTGATGTTATGAATAACTAATTCTATGAGTATGTTACAATATTTGTAAGGGGAGGAATTATATCCACAGCTATCCCCCAGTATCTATTGTTGATTGGTTCTAGGACTCCCTGTCATGGGTACCAAAATATAAGAATTCTAAATCTCTTATATAAAATGGCATAATAGTTGCATATAACTATGCACATCTTCCTATATACTTTAAATCATCTCTAGATTACTTATAATACCTAATACAATGTAAATGCTATGTGTTATAGTTTAGAGATGAGGTGTCCTCCAGAAGTTCAGATACAAGAAAATTCAAAGGTGGAATGATTGAGTTATGACAACCTAAACCTAATTGGTATATTAATCTACTGAGCGGGATTAACTGGGCAGTAACTTTTTAAGCAGGTAGGGTGTGGTTGGAGGAGATAGGTCACTGGGGGCATGCCCTTGGGGTATATATTTTTTCCCTAGTGAGCAGAACTCTTTCTGCTTCCTGATTGCCAAATCCTGAGCTGCTTTCTTCCATCATACCCTTCCACCACGATGTTCTGAGGAATGGAGTTGGCTCTGTGTGGACCGAGACCTCTGAAACTGTGAGCACCAAATTAACTTTTCCTCCTCTGAAATTGTTCTTGTGAGGTCTTTTGGTCACAGCAGAAAAGACGCTATATAAATGGTTGCTTTGGGAATAATGAAAAGAAAAAAATCTGGTTCATATTCAGTACAGGTGCAATTAAAAATATATTTTTGACCTATAGTTGGTTAAATCCACAGATGCAGATCCCACGGATATTTAGAGATGATTGTACTTTATTCTCCAGCATATATCCTTGACTTAGCCCAATGTCTAGCACAAATCAGGGGCTTGGTAAATACTCTTTAAACATTTTTTTTTTGTTGTTGTTGAATGAATGTGTATTATAACTGGGTCTTTGTTGTATTGCCTATAAAGTAAAAGTTGTTGTAAAATGTTATCTAAGTTGCTTTTCCTTCTAAAATACAAGAAGACCCATCCTGACAGGACACTGTACAACTTGATATGACATTCTTTCACTTTAGTATAAATGTGTAGTCTTTTTCACTTCTGGGAACTTCTGCGGTTTAATAGAGTATCTTTATATAATACCTACTTTGGAAGCAAGACAAGCACAGCTCTTCCTTAGATGACAAACTTGAACTAATTTTCTAGACTTCTGATCAGCAATAAGAGAAGCAGGACTGGTTGTATCAGCATCTACACACTGGACCTCATCATATTGTTTTCATTATTTTTTATTTTTAATCAAACTCTGCTTTTATTAATACAATCCTCACTTCAGTAGACAGTCTTACCTTGGATCAGAGAGTTGTTTATGCATGTAGATATTCCTCACCTTAAAGCGAGAATTTGCCTCTTGGGAAGTAACTTTTTTTTCATGGGGAATGAATTGTCACCTCACATTTTCCATCTGTCCTGAAGGAAATATGTTTATTTTTAGCGAACATGATAAACCCCAGAGGGGATAAATGATAGATTCCCCTAGACAGTAGGTTCCACTTTCTTTGATTTCATGTGCAATGAGTACAGTATTCTCTTGATGATTAGCAGATCAGGTTTCTGAGATCCTTGTAGTTCCTGTAACTAGGAAAAGTTCATGTGTGTACAGATTGATATAATATATGCATATGTGTTTCTGTTTCCATGGGAAATGTTGCAGTGTGGTTTCTTTACCATCTATAAAACTTCACATTTTGAAAACATACTTTCAATCCATGGAATGAAAGGTGGGAAACCTTACCATAGAGCATAATTTCTTTTGAGATGAATGGCAGTTTTTCATTTTCCTCTGCTTCTTGCTGATGGAAATTGTAAAGATTCCAATGTTTCCCCCTGGGAGATTATCTTCTGTTGGCTACCATCCTAAGTTTTGAGATGTTTATTCTAGAAGCAATTTAAACAAAAGGGGGGAAATGCCCTGGACTAGAGGCTGCATGTAATCATAATGAAAAATGCTTGATATTGAATCAAAGGAGTGGAAGATGGTGTCGTGATTTCAGATTTCGACTCTCACCTCTGGGGTCAGGACTTTTTTAGAAAAATGAGGATAAAAGAGAAGCATGTTGTGCCAAAGGGGGCCCAATTGTAGTGTATGCATTTTCACTTTTCCCTCTTTTCATGGTCTGCTCACTCTGTGAATGAAGAAGCCTGCTGATTGGTAAGGCAGTCTAAAGTTTTCTTCTGCCCTGTAGTGGTTGTCAGGGAGCTAAGTTTCTGCAATGCTACTTTAACAAGCAAGTACAGGACCATCAGAGAAAAAATTGATTCAGGTAAGAATCATCAATTGATACTAAGTCTAGGGGTGTGGATTCAATGAGAAATAGAAGATGTATACCATCTCAAGTTACTTCAAAACAAAGAAGGAAAAAGTTCACTATGGAGTTAAGAAATGGGAGGAGAATTTAAGTTGTAGAAATTAACATCACCAAAAAGACACAAGATGTTTCATAGGTTCTTAGGATTCTCTGGGAAGAACAGGTCATTCTGTAGTGTTCTATCCCTAAATGGGACCCAGGAACCTAATCACAAGGAAATATCAGAGAAACTCAAGTAGAGGGACATTTTAAAAAATAACTGAGAGGCTGAGGGATTTCTTCAGGTTAAAGGAGACTATAGAGAGATGACAATTAATGGAATATATAATATCTAACTGAATCCTTTACTGGAGAAATAATTGTTTTAAAGTTCATTCTTGGGGATGCATGATGACATTTTATATGGTCTTGAGATTGAAGTGTTACATCAATGTTAAATTTCATAAATTTGATAACTACTGTGATTACATAAGAGACTCTCATTTTTAGAAACTATACATTGAAGTATTATAGGATAAGTGCATAATACACACAGCATATAATCATATAGTTTATAAATACTTATAAGTGAGTGCATGTATGGTTATACACATATGTATATAAATGGGGTTATTAAAGAACATGTGGCAGCATATTGAAAAATTGATGAATCTGGGCCTGGTGGTATAGCTTAGGGATCCAGCACTTGCCTAGCATATGTAAGGCCCTAGGTTCTATCCTCATCACTGAAAATAATTATTGAATCATATCTGGTTAAAGGATATTGGGATTTCTTTGTGGTATTCCTATGTGTTTTTTTGTAGATATAAAATAACTTCAAGATAAAAATTTTGTGTTGAGAGATACTGATAGCTCAATGTCAAGTCTTTGATCTGGTATAGATTCACAATGAATGTAATACACATTTACAAGAACATCAGATTATTTAAGGTCTTTTCATTCTAATTACTTGCAGAAAACATACTTTATTTTCCTTTTCATATATGAAGATAAAAAAAAAAAAAGATAAAAATTTTGAAAAATAAAGCTGACACTCCACCCTCTCACATACATATATATATTTATTAATATAAAGGTCTTATGAGGGGAGAATTTAGGATGCAAAAGTTTGAATATTGGGAGGAAATATGAGGAATTTGATCTCATAAATATTGTTGGAAGTAGTCCTTTTTATAATGACAGAGTCCAGAAATTCTGTGTCCATCAGAGTAATCCCATTAAGGAAATATCAGATGGCTGAAAAACTCTGAGAGCCCAGGGTGTAAGGTGATGAAGCCCTGGTTAGATGGTTGATTTATTGGCTGGCTTAACCTGCGAGTTACTGGGAACCTGCAGAGCAGCAGTCTGGGTCAAACCTGTGTGACCTGAGCCATCCTTCCAGAGGGAAGCAGTGATGAGATTAAGCCCGGGAAGGAGCACATTCACCATCCTTCATATGTTGCGTTCTCAGAGTTGACAGCTGGCTATACATCTTGTCTTCATAGACTAAAATATCTGCGTTGACTGAGCTCCGCTCTCTTGTGAGCATGTGGAGAGAAAGTTGGTTTTTCATGCAGTTTCTCCCAACCAGATAGCATTGATGGGTGAATTGAGATTTCAAGAGCGATGCTTGATCTATCTGGAGACTCAAGGCTGAGGTGATGCATCTATAATGGCTGTACACAGAGCTCCTAGGAAGAGCAGAGCTCACTGACCAGCCCATTAGATTCAGGCAGAATAAAGCTGTTGTTTAAACAGTAGAGAGAAAAATCTCAGTGGGATCTCCTTTAACAAACACCTGTAACCTGGTGGTATACCAACACACAGTTAACTCTTTATACAAACTTTTGCAATGCTCTGGGAAGCACCCTGTGGAGTTACATAGGAAGGAAAATTCAGGCCTTTATTACTTAATCACATCACTCCATGCTAGAGGTTTTCATTATCTCGTAAAATGCTTTCCAGTGGTAGGGAAAGGTGGTTTGGAAGAAATTTTATTGACTTTCCTTGTTTCCAATTTTGCGAGCTTTCAAAAATACTTGTTCCGTCTTTTTATTTGTTGTTTCTTTTTAAACCATGACTTTTGTGCAGTGTTGGTTCATGTCCAAGATCACTTTGTTTTGTTTTGATATTTATGTAGTTTTAAGAATTATTTTTCTGTAAGTATAAATGGCATAAAGGGCTATACATGACCAAAGTGTATTTGATTACAACAGTAATTGTTTCAGAGTGTCATTGATCAAAAACATAATGTAGGATGGAGCCAGTTTGGGATCCAGAAAGCTTTCAAAGCTTTTGGCTTTATAAAGAAGAATGAGGACCTAAGACTAGGATTTCTAGTTTTTCAAGTACTATGTCGAATTTTGTGATTTCTTATCAGCTCTGAAAGGGGACACCTTTGCTATCTTTGCTTAGTTACAGTTAAGAAACTTTCCATTTTTATATCAATGGATAGTATTGTTATTTCACATGATATGGATTGTTTTATGGGGGTGACTGTACAAGTTGGGGATTATGGACTTCTTTACTTTTTGTCCCTTAGAACCTAGGAAATAAAAACAAACAAAAACAGAAGAAAGAAGTGTGTGTGTGTGTGTGTGTGTGTGTGTGTGTGTATAGCCAAGAAAAGACCATATCTGTGACACACCTATACCACAGTTCCAGGCTTTCTAGCAAGGTGTTTGATTTCCACATATATGACATAAGGCAGAGTAATTTGGACTGAAGGTTTCTGATTGAATTTTCTTAAAAAAATTCCGTGGCTACAACACAAAATATCTAGATGTGGGTGTGGGATTTTCAAGGCATAATTGAAGTGAAGTGAAAAGCTTTTTGGACGTTCTGCAATTAAAGTGATTATGGAGACCTCTTTGTGAAAGAGGGATGCTAGATCTCTTTGAGAAACGTCCTCCTGCAGGGGAAGCTGGAGGTCTCATTTCAGGGTAGAGGGAACTGGGAATCATGGTGACTTCTTGAGATGAGGCTGTCTTCTAATGTGTTTTCTCACTTGGGTTGGGTGGTTTTCTCGTGAAAGAAGAAAAAAAGTGTCTTGGGTCGCTGGTCTTTAGCTGATAAGGTGTTTTGAGATGTACGTATCTGCCTGTTTTAGACTGAATTTCACAATTTCTTTTGCTTCTAAGTCTGTGGTCCTGCATATGTCTTGTGAGTGTGGCTGGAGTAAACCTACCTGAGAAAGGGAGAAATGAGCAGGAGATGTTCTCTTATAGGCTTCCACATAGGATCCATTTTTTCCCCCCATTTCTTCTCAGGCCACCCTTCATAGTGGGAACAGAAAGTAAACTAATTTTTCTTTTCTCCTTTTTTTCTTCTTCTTCATGTTCTGGCAACTGGACAACTTTCCCTTGGGACTAAAAGCATCAAGCCTGACCCTGTGTTTCCTCAATGAGGAAGATTGACTTTGGTTAAAGAACCCAGTGAATTTGCCCTGTGTGAAAGCTAGGTTCACTTTTTTTCCTGAAATGTTCACTATTTACTTAATTTCTCTGCATGTGGCTTCCCCCACCCTACCTATTCTTTTAATTACAACAGACTCTGGCTCTATTTTAAACTCTGTCCAGCCACTTACCATATTAAGGAAAAAGCAGGTATTTGTCTCATTCCATAAGGTGCTGATTGGTTGTAAAACACCCTTGTAAAATTTTGTTCTTGCTGTTAACCTCATTTGTAGGAAGGAAAAGAATTTGGAATTTTCCAAAATTGGTGGATGTGGGGCAGAGCAGTCACTTCGACAGTCTTGTGTTTGTTGAATTATCAGAAAAATTGAGGTCTCTAATGACTGTAGGAAGTCTTCTAGTGTTCCCCTGGCCCTGGGTGAATTGGACACTTGAAGTGGTCATGCGCATTGCTGGACTTTTCCTGTCTCATGCATCTCCTGGGAGGGAGATCACCAGACTTCTCTTTGTAACCTAATATGATACACATCAACTTATACATCAAGAATTTATCCTAAAAGCTAAGCTGACATCTTTCTGGACTGACTTAAAGCCAATTTTTGGTTGTTTTCTCCTTGGAGATGGAGAACTTTGATCTAATAACACTCCATATATTACTCAACCACCCTGGGGGGCCAATCTCAGTTCCTTTAACCATTTCTCCTCCTTGCTCTTTCCCAAATCTACAGTCCGGTTTACTTTTCCTCTCTTGTAAGTAGCACATCCTCTAGATATCTGTGGCCCTTTATTACCTGAAAAATTTTGTGCTGGTTACCTTCTTTTTCCATGTGCCAATTGTTTCTGTTTTAGCCAAACTAAGGACATATACATGGCTTTCTTGGGGCAGCATAGCCCTACTGACTGTGGTGGCTACAAGTAACATGTAGAAAGAGAACAGAAATGAGGGTCAGACATAGTCAGATGTGTTTTTGTCTAGAACAGAGATCAGACTTAAAAATAGGCATGTATTCAATAAAGGAACTCTGTATAAGTAAATATTCATTCCTAGGTCATTTTCTTCACTCCCCATACATCTTGATGAATAAGAAAACTATGGGGCTGAGGGTGTAGTTCAGTGGTAGAGCATATGCTTAGCCATGTATAATACCTAGTACCAAAAAGTAAAAAACCAAAAGACACCACTTTCTTATTGGGATATTCTGAAGTCTAGAAGCCATCTCCTTTTTATATCCTTAAAAAATAGAAGATACTATATTGGAGAGTTTTACATTAATTGAACCACTATGTTGTGGTAGAGAATTGGCAATTCAGTTGATCTCCCAATGGTTGATATTACCTAGCAGCTATTGTGTCCCTTACAGTAACACTGATAAGAAGAAACCACTCCCAGAATGCCGTGGGGCCTTCAGTTAGAGCTAGTATGGGTGTAACTGTTTTATTTCCTGAAGCTCTATCAGTTACAAATTTGTGGAAACAGAGATGATTAAACTATTATGGGGACTTTTCTTCTGAATAATTCATATTATTTTTCCTGAGAAGAATTGTTTGTTCTGAGTCCCCTCCCCTCAGATATGAATTAAATATTGAAAGTTCATTCTATTTCTTCTAAATATCAGAATTCTAACTATGATAATAGGTTCTGGGAACGGGCTGAGTTTTTAGTGTTCCAGTGAACAGGATGTAATAAAAACTTCATAAAGAGCCAACTCTCTGCCATGTATTTTGAACATTATGTTTCACTAGTGGTGATTTTCTATTTTTTAACTCTTGAGGGAAAGTAATTTTTATCCTTAGCTTCATTATGCATGACTCTGAAGTCAATCAAGAGCATCTTTCAAGTCTAATTTTAGTAAGAATCATCTACTCTCAGAATCCCGTATTTTAAATCAGCGACATTTTAGGTTTTGTCACTTTAGTGATAAGTTCCCCCCACCCCCCTTTCTGGAAACTTGGCCATCAGTTGAATTTCTGCTTGATTTTGGTTTTGCATTGGCCTGGCTGAATGCAGAGCCATCTTGCTCAGTAGGAAATGAGCTCGAGAGGGCCTAAGGCCAATGTGCTGATGTTATTCAAGCTTTTCTGGTGGAGAAACTGTTTGAACACGCCTGACCATTTGACTGTCAGTCTTGTTTGCCAAGTAACTCATCTAGAGTCTTGGATACTTCTCCTGTCATTTCCCTAGACATGACTCAGGGTTCTATACTTTCTCATCCACATCAAATAAAGGCTTAAATTTTGAAGAACAGATGGAATTCCATTTAAATGTCTATCACCTCTACTCACGTCCTCCCTTCCAATGGATATAACAATCCCTGGCTATTCATGGCAAAGCATTCCCAACCCCGCCAGAACTTCTCTTTGTTCTCTCTACTTTTTTACCCCTTTGGAAGGCCACTCTTATAGAGATTGCTAATTTTTTAGATGACCATTGCTACAGGCTGAGTGTGTTAGCGGGGAGATATGGGAAGGAAGATTTTAAATACCCAAATATTTGTTGGTTGTCTACTGGATGCCGGCAAGGGAGGTCAACTAAGGTTGACTTGTACATCTTTCATCTCCAGGATGGTGGCAGTAGGAGGTGAGCTGAAGCAATGATGCTCTGATTTAGTTGGTGTGCTAGAGTTACTAAGATGACTTCACATGGCAATTTGAAATGGAGCACATGGGACTCAGCCTGTGGTGTCCCTCAGACTATGGGAGAGAGAACAATGATGTGGCCTTCAAATGAATGAGTACAATCGCATAGCCAACATCTTAAGGTAGGCACTATTATTTTGGCATTGTTATTTTTTTTGCACATGGGGGAAATTGAGATACAAAAAGCATAAGTACTTTGTTAAATCAAATGTAACTAGCAAAAGCTGGAACCAGGCAGTTAGTCAAATTCTACAAACTGAGAACCCTTCAATAGAAAATGGGGCTCCTTGGGATCAAGTTTCTAGTACCACAACCTGAGAAGGAACAACATCTCTATTTCTTAAAAGTTAGTTTCCTACAGGATTTGGATTGGATGATTGCATGATATGGGGGGTAGGGTATGATTGTATTTAATGAGCATATACATATTCCTCAATTTAGTTTGGAGTTTGGAAACTTTTTGACTTTGAAGCTCTCGCAGGAAGTTCTGCTCATCCAGAAAAACTCCTATGCTGGAGTTTGCAAAGCAAAGCCCTGGAGCTCCCCTGGGAGGGTGGGAAGAATTTTCCTCTTAAGTCAGTTGAGTGAAAGCCCTAGCAAAGTGGCATTTTATAGAAGAGGCTCCATCAAAGCCAGTAAAGCTGAGTATAATTCCTTAAATGTATCTTTCTATAAACAGGGAGGATGGAATAAGATTTAAAAATAACACAGTTGAGTAAGTGAAACAATTGAAGATATGCATCTGATTCAACCCGAATTCAGCAACTGCAACAATATTATCTGATGAAGGAGATTTTGTGTCACATGTTGAAAGCTGGCTTTAAGCCTTTAAGAGGTATCAAAATAATCAAAGTGTTTTCTTTTCTCTTAGCCATCATTGTGAAAGAATTACACATGGTTGAGACATTTATATTGATCAGAAACTGCAATTGGGAAGTGAAAAGTGAGTGTGTTTCTGAGCACAAGGGAGGGGAAAGGGCAGACTGTCATTCCCACTTCCCTGTTTGAGCCATAGCATTTTCTCTGTTTCACATCCAGGCTGTATAGGGATCTCCAAAGCAGGTCCTTTGATATGAGAACTGGGAAAGGAGTTCTCAAACTTGGCTGATTGTCCTAATCACTTGAAGTGCTTATTTGAGGTACAGATTCCCAGGTTCCTCCCATGAAAGTTCTGATCTAGGAGGTGCAGATGGAATATACATTTTAACAAATCTCCCTAGATGGGAGCCTTGAAATCAATAGGACCAGGATCTGCAATCTGGTGTACACATTTTATAGATAAGTAGACTGAGGCTTGACAAGGATAATTAACATGCAGGATCCTGTGCTAGTGGTGGATCTGAGACTAGAATTTCTGTTTTGCATTTTTGGCTCTAGATGCAGTACATTTTTTTAATGTCTCTGAATACATGACAGTTGAGCAATTAGAGGTGTGTGTGTATGTGTGTGTGTGTGTGTGTGTGTGTGCATGTAAACACATAAGGATAAGGACCTATCAGTGGAAGTTGTTACATACTGGATTATTAATAATATTACTCTTGTCTTGAAGCATAGTCAGATGAGTAAAACTTTGCAACTCTTAGAATAAAAATGTTTATTCTATGAAAATAAAATTATTTAGTAGATGGTATCCTGGCAGAAGTAAAGGGCACAAAAGTGAGGAATAAGATACACTTTACAAAGAGTTATTAAATAAAATATTAGAGAATTCCTACTTTGTCCAGGGCTCATGTAGAAGTCATACCTGATATCCTCGAAAATGCAATTAGACAGGGTAGCAAAGAATGGTCCTGTCACTTGCCTCTCCCCCAGTCCAGTGGATTGAACACTCTTTCTATGAATTGCAGTGGTCAGTCAGTTCACTTATGTGTTCTTCCCATTGGATTTGCTCCCTATTATTCCTTGATGTCAGGGACTGTATCTTATTCCTACTTCTATCTTGAATGCCTTGTCTGATGTCTAACATGTAATAGTTATTGTAAGAATGATTCATTGAGCACTTATTCCATCTTTAAAAAAATCCTATGATGTAGGTATCGTCATAATGCCTATACCCACACATGAGGAAATAGGTATGAAAACATTATCTGTTCATTTAATGAGAGTGAAGATATGCTATGATTTAGGTATGAGGTGTCCCCCAAAAGTTTATGTGTGAGACGATGAAAGAAAGTTTGGAGGTGAAATGATTGGGTTATCAATCACTAATCACTGCATTAATCCACATAACTGGATTAACTGGGTAAGTGTAGGTAGGTCGGGTGTGGCTGAAGGAGGTAGGTCACTAGGGGCGTGCCTTTGGGGTTTATATTTTGTCCCTGGTGAGCAGATCTCTCTCTGCTTCCTGTTGCCAGTCCTGAGCTGCTTTCTTCTTCCACGCCCTTCCACCCATTGGCCTCCCCTCAGGCCCAGAGCAATGGAATTGGCCACCTATGGACTAAGACCTCCGAAACTGTGAGCAATAAGCTTTTCCTCCTCTATGTTGTTCTCATCAAGTCTTTTGGTCACAGAGATGAAAAAGCTGAATAAAACAAGAAAGTACTACCTTTAGTCTGGAATGGGTAAGGAAGAGTTTCAGGAGAAGGTGGGAATTTTGCTACGTTTTAGAGAATGGGTCCTGGTTAGATGGGGGAAGGCCTGTGAAGGAATATTTCCTAGCAGAGGATGGAATACCAGTGTGCTTGAGAAGGCAGAAAGGAATAACGGAGGACATGCTTGGGGGCCTTGGAGCAAGGATGGGTCAGGGAGCCTATGGGAATTGTGGTTAGAAAGGTAATATTGGGTGGACGCATGGAGCTCCTTCATGGATGGTCTTGAAATCTGGGATGAGAATCTGTTTTTTATTCTGTCCACATGTGTAGCTCTAGAGATTTTGAGAAGGGGAACAATTTGCTAGAAAAAGTATGAGTGCGTCATGCATGAAGGAAGGTCTAAGGAACTATAGCTTAAAGTCTCTGTACAAAGAGACATTAGAGAAAGTGTTAGATAAAAGAGGGAGAAGACAATGAGTTGGGTTACATTGGCTTGACCAAGTCAGGCACCATCTCCAGCAGGTGATTGGAACTATGGGGTTGTGGGATGAGTAGTGACAGAATGGGACTAGAGATTAAAAAATATGGATAGTAGACTTTTCGAGTTGGTAGCAAACGAAATTTGTAAGTAATGAAGAGGAGGAACAGAGGCCTAGAAAAAACAATCTTGTGTACCTGTCGCATTGGGGGTCAGGAAGGAAAAACAGAAGTAAATGGAAAGTAGAGTCCGGCAGGCCATGTACTTTCACATTTATTAAAAATGACTCTCCTATGTAAAATGAGCTGTTTAATGTGCTCATTTCTTATGTATATTTTACCAGTGAGTTTTTTCCAACTTCCTTCGAGATGTTTCCATAAAGAAATTTGAAAATCTTGCCAGAACCTCAAACTTAATATTTCCCAATCTGAAGTTGGCTTTTCAATGTCCAAACTTGTCCTACATTCTTGTGTCCTTTATTTCCAGCAACAGTATCTCATCTCCCAGGCTTAAATCATCATGTCCTGTCTGTATTCCACGTTTCTACCCTTTGTAGTGCTTATAACTGCCCAGTCTTTCCCCAAAGCTCTGTGCTTGAATTTTGGCTGCCCAGTACCTCTCTGGGGATGTTGCAATGACCTCTCAGCTTCTCAAGTTTATTCTCTGCTCCCTCTAATTCATCTTATAGTGCTGCTACTAGATTCATCTTTTGGCACCTGATCTTCTGACTCAACTGGCCCTCTTAAAAAAAAAAAAAAAATCTTGCAAAGCTTCTCTTTGCTGACAGCCGTGGTTTCATATTTGGTCCCCAAATTAAATCTTGCCCAGAAACTCTAATATGTCAACTAGATAAAAGCAGGCTGTTCTCGTCACACCAGGAGAGTGTCCTGGATCATCGCCCGTTCTGTCTCCACAACACCCAGAGCTCAGCAGAATAGATTTTAAATAAATCCCAGCTTCCTGCCTCATAGTAATGGATACCAGAAATTTATTCCCAATTTACTTTTCCCATCTTAATGTTCCATTAGAGCCAACTATTTCTTCTGCAGTTGAGTCAAGCTAAACTGTAAACTCCGTATAGAGATGCTTCATGATTTACAATAGACTCACTTCCCTAGTAAATGCACTGTTCAGTTGAAAGTGTAGTGAGCCAAAAATGTATTGAATATCCCTAAATTACCGTCCACCTCTCCTTAGCAACACAGTGTACTGTAGAGTGTCAGTTATTTACCCTTGTCACTGTGTGACTGACAGCTTACCACTGATGCCCAACATCACCTACCACATATTTTTGGCCCAGGAAAGCATCAAAATTTCAAAATTGAAGCATCGGTTTCTATTGGATATGTATTGGTTTTTCACAGTTTTGAAGTTGAACAAATTTTCAGTAAATCATTCTAAGTTGGGGACTGTATGAACTGTATGCCTTTTGCTTCCCTACTTTTTGTCCTTTGTTTCTCCGCTTTTTATCTTTGCTCATTTGAATAGAATTCTCTTCTGTTTTTAAAATGCCTTCTCTTCACTTGTGCAAGTCCAAATCCTGTTTTCTTTTCCCTTTTACTTTTTAAAAAAATTTTATTGATGCATTATAATTATTCATAATAGTGGGGTTCATTATGCCATATTCATACATGCACATGATTTGATCAGTCTCCCCTTTTCCAAATTCTGTCTTTTAAGACCCACTTCCAAAACTTTCTCAGTGGAGAGTTTCCTCCTCAGGTCATTCTTTCTTAATTTTGAGTATTCTCTTTTTCTTCTTAACCTCTTGTTGTTCATCATCTGGGCCTCTCTTAGGCATATGTCACTTTCCTGTTTTTAATGCAAATTGATTTTATGTCAGTCTTCTCTCCCCTGAAGTCCTTGAAATAAAGATAATTGATGGTTTTGCCCTGGTACTCTTTCTTAGGGACTGGGACACATGGTGAACTTGCTATTCACAGTTATTTGCAGAATGAATACCAGCTTTGTGAGCACCCTCAAGTAAGGGATGATGGTGCCATTAGGATTGTGCCTTTCCCATCATGCATTGAACAGGGCAGACCTCATAACGAGTATGTAAAACCAGGAGGCATTTTATTTTGTTTCATAGCTCTAAATATGCATTGTTACCTTTTCAGTTGCCTTTTGAAAGTTGCTGAGGACAGATCCTTGGGAGAGTCACAAAAGAACAAGTTGTTCATCCAGCATGCAGGTGAGGGGGACAATATTATTATTATTATCATTTTGTTCATGTTGTACATAGGCTAAGAGAGGTAAAATTCATTTCAGATAATTAGAGGCAGAATCTTTAAAATGCCTTTCTTTGTTACTGCCTCTTCCTTCCTAGGTCATCTTTCCAGTAAGTATTTTGTGGCATGTTTCCTTTGAGGTCGTTTACTGCATGTCACTGTCTTCAGGGCAGACCTTCTGAAGGGGTCTGGAAAGAATCTAGACTAATGGTTTGGAACTTTTATAGTTATGCATCTCTAGCGAGGTGTATAAATGGTTTGAGTTGAAAGAGCCCCGAGGACCATGGCAATAAGCTTCTGGTAAGGGCAGTGGGAAGTTTAAGGAATAAATTAAAGTACCAGATGCCTTTTATACTGCTCAACTGCACAGCGTGAATCAGTTCTAACTTCCCAGCCTGGGTCACAAGTTTATCTTCTCTAAGGGCTGTGAAAGCAGCCACAGTGGCAAGGGATGATGGATGGAGTTGTCCTGAGGAAGGGTGTGCATGGAAGTTCTGTTTGGGTCTTGAAATTCCCCAGAAAGGTTCAAGAATTTCTCATAGTTGAAATTCAGTAAATGCAAAGAAAAAGCAGGGAGCTGAGAGTGTTCCGATAAATCATTTGACTTAATTGTGCACATTTGAGTGTCATGTAGCAAAAGGTTGCTTATAATGTAGAAAAGCAAGGGGAAAGATTTCTTGATAACTATATTAGAAAATTTAAAAAATACTTATTGAAAAGATTAATTAAATGCAAGTCATAGTTCCTGCACATATATCTTTCTCTTAACACACAAAGGCTTAGAGATATGCCTTTTCTAACGTGTTCCTCATCTCTCTTGCAGTTCAAGTTGCCCTGAGTTTTCCATTGATAAGAAAACCAGGTATTTTTTCAATGATAACTCACTATCTTTTGGAAATGGAAACTGTGCATATTTCCTGAGTCAGTGATATAATTGGACATTTTGGTGTAATTTCTTTGGTTATAATGCTCACAATAGGCATATGTTAAATGTTGGCCCATTCCTAGGCATTACCATTTAAGAATGCTAAAAAAGGATTATGAAATACAATTGAATCTTGGTTTGTGGTGGGCTTCAAAGCTCTGTTAACATTTTACATGGAATGAAAACAATGTTTATCTCAAACACTGTATATGCAATATAAAGCAGGAGCTAAGGAGAATGCTTTAGAGTTTTATTGCTTGGTTTAAATTCCAACATCTCCATAAATTTATCTGTGTGAGCTTAGTTAAGTCACTTAATTCCTCTGTACTCGAACTTCCTCATGTGAAAATGGAGATACAGAACATATCTTCATCAGTCACTTTTTACTGCAGTATTGCTGTGTAACAAATAGCTTCCTCCTAATTTCAGTGGCTTATAATCATAAATATCTTTTTCTCCCTTGAAGGTCCATAGGTTAACTATAGCAACCCTGTTCTCATCTGACAGGTTCAGGTCTGCTGCACTTATGTGAAGCTGAAACAGCAGTGGTTTTTCTGTGGTAGATGTCAGGAGAGAATTGAGCCAAAGCATTTAACAATCCAAGTTCTGTCCTTCCCTTGCATACATGCAAATTTCATTGGTAAAACAAGTTTTATGGCTAAGTTCAACATCAATTCCTGGGTAATTATACAGTTCCCAAAGGCAGAGAAATTTCTCAAAAGAAGGCATACAAATGGACAAGTGCCAGTATCACTCATCATCAAGGAAATGCATATCAAAAACACGATGAGGCATCATTTGCCCCAGTTAGAATGGCTATTATCAATAAGACAAAAGGTAAGTATTGGTAAAGATGTGGAACCTCTGCATAGCTTTGGTGAAAATGTAAATTCATGTAGCCATTATGGAAAATAGTACAGAAATTTCTCAAAAAATTAAAAATAGAACTACTGTTAAGATCCAGAAATCCCATTACTATATTTCAAAGAAAATGAATCAGAATGTCAGAGAGACATTTGCACTCCCATATTTATTGCATATTTATCCAATATTTATGGTGAATAATGATTCACAATAGTCAACATATGGATTCAACTGAGGTGTCTGTTGACACATGATTGGATAAAGAAAATACAGTGTATAGACAGTCATGAAGAGCATGACTACATAGCACTTTCAATGACATGATGTTACTGGAGGGCATTATGAAAAGTGAAATAAGCTGGTAATAGAGAGGCAAGTACTGCATGATCTCATGCACATGTAGCAGTTGATCTTATGAGAGTAGAATATGGTTATGGGGTGGGGAGTAGGAGGCAGGGATAGATGGAGAAAGGTTGCTCAAGAGTTCTAAGTTAAGGGGCTTGGGTTGTGGCTCAAGTGGTAGCGTGCTTGCCTGGCATGCATGAGGCACTGGGTTTGATCCTCAGCACCATGTAAAAATAAAATAAAGGTATTGTGTTCACCTAAAAAACTAAAAAATAAATATGTTTTTTTTTAAAAAAAGAGAACTAAGTTAATACTGTTATGACAAATAAGTTCTGGTATTCTATAGAATAGTAATGTGACTACGGATAATGATTTATACAGCATTATTTAAAAAATGCTATAAGAAATGATGTTGAATGTTTTGGCCACAAAGGAGTAATAAACATTTGAGGGGAGAGATGTGTTTCCCCTATTTGGACACTGTACAATGTGTACATATATCAAAATGTCACATGGAATTTCATAAGTATGTGCAATTTTTAAATCAAAAAAGTAAAAAGTTAAATTTTGGCTGTAATAACAACTAGCTATTATTGATATCTGCTTTTGTACCATTTTTTTTTTCTCAGAGTCTTCAGAGACATTATTCTCCCTTGCTTGATACAAGCCATAAAAGTACTATTTTCTATTCTGAAGGTAGTAAGACCAACCCAACTCCTTTGACTCTGAGCCCTGGAGAACAATCTGGATCTTGTGTTGAATCTTGAGTTTTCAACTTTAGTTCATCCAACCTCAAGCTGGACCCCAGTAGGATCTTCAAGGACACCCAGCAGAACCCTAGGGTCCAATAGACTTGGATCTGTATCCAAGGCCTATTGAATACACACATACATATTATATGTTAATGTTATGTGTATAATGCATATGTGTGTATATGTGTGTATGTATGTATGTGTGTGTTTGTATCTGAAATACCTAAATCATTCTAGGTAGGAGTTGAGGTATTTGGAAAATCAGACTCATAATTTTATAGTGTAATGGAATGTTGGAATAGAAGAAAACTGCAAATAAACACATTCTCCCCTTGTTACAGTTGAGAAAAATTGGTGCACAGGGAACTATGAGATATTTAATCTCACCCAATTTTTTTGTGGCAAGAACTGAGGTAGAAGATGAGTTGTTAGGTCAGTGGTTTTCCATGTCATTATATGATGTTTATTTGATAGCACAGAGTTTTAAAAATGCAAGTCAGAGTTGAAATTGGGCAACCTGGTTCCAATTCTGGTTCACTTGCAAGCTGTGTGATCCTGGGCAAGTGACTTAACTTCTATGAATGCCAATTTCATTATGTTTAAGAGGCTGTGTCATAGCGCAGTTGTAAGAGCTAAATTAAAAATGGATGAAAAGGACTTAACTTCTGTGATGATGATTTTGTCACAAATCTTATTCTATACAGTATTTAGAAACACACTGATGCTTTCTTACAGGAGAGTGTAGCTTTTCCCTACTACCACAATAGCGTAGTGTGTCAATAATGTAAAAGCTGAACAGCGTACAAAATTAAACATTTATGCTCATGCATCTAGGGTCAGCTGTGGGTAAGCAAGTCACCTCTACTAATCTTGATTGGAATCACACATATGTCTGGGTGTCAGATGAACATTGGCTAATTTAGGATGGGCTTTACTGCATCCATTGTAACCACTCAGCTCTATTTTATGAGTCTCTCATCCTTCAGGAGGCTAGTGCAGGCAGGTTGCCATGGTGATGGGAGAGGCACAAGAGAGCAAGTGGAATCCTTAGGCCTAGGCTTGGGACTTGTATGCTGTCATTTTATATTCTTCCTATTGGCTATATAGTCATGTGGCCATTCTGGGAGTCCAAGAAGGGCACCATTAAGTTCTGTGGTAGAATGAAAAGTGCAGAGGAAAAAGGCTATCCCACTCAATGGGAGGAGTTGCAGAGCCACGTGGCAGAGAGTGTGATACAGAGGGATGGAGAATTGAGGTCATTGATGCAGTCAATCTAGCATGAAGAGACATTGTACAATAAGCCTCAGTTGACCCCTTTGGAATCAGGATCCACAATGCTCTATGCTATGCTGATTTCTGCTCAGGAAGGTTCTTTATAGTGAGATACCCTTGTAGGTGAGTGAAATAATCATTCTGTTGCCAATATGACACCCCACCCCAAAAGTTTAGTTCTTCCTTTCTTTGCTCTCTTTACCCATCAGCCCCACAGGAACACTGAGTTTAAGGTGTAGAAAGGGTCATCACAGTCTTCTTCATTTCACAGGTGGGGAATCTAGGAATCAGAGGGTTTTAACCTTAATTTGTCTAAGGTTAACTGGTGACTTGGAAGAGACCAAAGGCTATCATCTGCCGCAGTCTGGCTGGGCACAATTCAGAGCCACTTATCAAGCAGAAATGAACTTTATTTTTAGAACACACGCTAAGCACCACACCAGCTCTTCAGGAATTCCCTCAGAGCCCAACTGCCACCACCCGCTTCCCACAGCCTCTCAACCCCCCACTCCTCCTGCTCTTGAGGCCGATCAGCTGGGTCGTGTGGGCGGAGCCAAAAGAGTCCCCTAATGAGCAGCTCCATGGTCTGAAAGGGCTGGGAAACAGCCCAATGAGCATCACTACAGAGGAGCCAATCAGCTGGTAGCTGGAAGTTTGCTGGGGCGCTGTGAGCCAATCATCAGCTGGCAGCTGGAAGTTTGCTGGGGCCATGATGAGCCAATCAGCTGGAAGTTTGCTGGGGCCCCTTCGGCTGTGGCTCTCAACAATCATCTACATGGCTCTGACAGTCTGCCTCAGGTATCTTCCCTATTCTCTTCTGTCCAAGTTTTTCTGCTCAGATGCTTCTTATAGAAGCAAAAAGTGCCTCTTTCCATAACGCCGTTTGAGGTGATATTGGACAGAATCCTACTGCCTATCACTCCAATATTGTCTTGTTCTTTTAATTTAGATATATTTGGTTCTTTAAATGATTTATTATCAGACAATTCCTCTAGGGAGAAAGCATTCTATTTATTTTAGTTATCAATGAATTCTCTAGCAGAGAATGGGAATAATGGTGTGCGTGTGTGTGTGTGTAAAAAATAAAAACAAAAGTGGTTGGGATTATTGACAAAATAGAAATTAAGGGCAGAAAATATTTCTAGACTGAAGTGTTTCTTTAAAAGGTGCACATGAATCTTCTGAGGATCTTGTTAAAATAAAGATTCTGGTCTAATAAGTCTGAGGCAGGGCCTGAGACTCTGTACTTCTAGTGAGCCCCCAGGTGATGTTGATGTCACTGGTCCAGGGAAACTTTAAGTAGCAAAGAGAGAACAGCTATCTAATGGAAATTTCTATGACAATGGAATGTTCTAGACCAACACTGCCCAATATGCCAGTCATTATTTAGCACTTGAAATGTGATGAGTGTAGATGAGGAAATAAGTGTTATATTGTGTTTAATATTAATTAACTGGTAGTGAATGTATTTTGTAGTGCAGGTCTACAGAACAGGATCTATGTTATATTTAGCTCTGAATCTCTTAGGTAATATAGGACATGGTGGTGCTTAGTGCCAATTTGTTGTCATGTGAAAGGAACGTGTCACTAAGGCAGGTAACTGGAAGACACCGTCCAAATATATTCCACCTATTTGTTTCTGGGAACTATATTTAGGTAGTGTGGTGTAATGAATGAAGCCACATAGTACTCAGTGTGTCCATCAGGATTTGAATATGGGCTCTACCATTTATTAACCTTGTCACCTTGATTCCTTCCCTGTGCCTCAGTTTCCTTGTCTGTAAGATGAGAATACAATAGTGTCTCTTTATCTCTTTTATAGGTTATGTGTGTGCATGGAATGATTTAATGTCTGTGAAAATTAAAATTCTTTATATCCAACAATAGCCCTGGAATATATTGCATTCTTTCAAACTCACATGGTCTTACTAAGGCTGAACCCTACCTGAGTGAAGCCCTTAAGTATCTTTGCTTCTTTCCATCTCTTGTAAAAAGCTAAGGACTACAGTTGAGCTCCCAGTTCTCTGGCAGGAAGGATTCTTTCATGTTGTTGATGCTCCTTTGGACAACTAAACCTTGTTGTTAATTCAGAAGTGTTTAACCCAAACTCTATCCCTAAATGGAGCCAATACACCAAAGAAAGTGTCTGGTGTGAGAGAGGAGGGAGCTGTTGAAACAATGAGGTCAACCTTCCGAACCAAACAGGGTAATGATAGCTGGCCCTGGAGAAGATACGACTGCTAGGAAATTCTGCACTCTTGTTTATACAAAAGCAAGAAGGAAATGTTTGCCAATGGAATAAATAATGGAGCCTTCTGGTTACATAATGTTGTGTTGTGCCCCAGTTTGAGGCCATGTTGGAATTGTTGCTTGGTCTAGGTTTGAAGTTTGGAGTTCAGGCTGTCTCTTCTCTTGTTTGTTTGCTCCAGATACTTGAAGTACTATTCTTCTCTAGTTCCCTAAAGGCCTAAATTTAAGCTGGACCAGAACATGACTTCATTGCCTTAACTTAAGGTAGCCCTTGTTCTCTACTTTGTTTCTGAATCTCTGACCCTGCAATACAGTTAGATTGGGGCAGGAGGTGATGGGCTAGGTGATAAGGGGGCTCAGGGCCAATTAAACCACATGCCTAGAGTTTCTCTAAATTGATCAGCCATCTCCTCCTCTCCCTATGAAGCCAGTCAACTCTAGTCAATTTGAACAGGTGACAGGACTCAATAGTAAAATTTCCCGTCTCATATTATTTAGACTTTTCATCCACTCATTTGGTCTGTCAAAATATATAAAGAAATACAAGGATAAAAGACTTTAAAACCCAGGGAGAAAGCAACACTGGTGTTGTATGTAATCACAACCATGAAATGTTTTCTCCCTAAGATCATGAAAAGACAAAGATGGTCACCTGTACCATTCCTATTACCATTGTACAGGAGGTCACACAAATACAACAGACAAGATAAAAAAAAAAAACAGGCATAAAGATTGATAGAAATAATACAACTCTTTACTAATGGACAGCATTTTTATCTATGCAGACAAACCTAAGGAATCTACAAAAAAGCTGGTAGAACTAATATGTAATGATAATATTAGTGGTGAGAAGCAAGGTTTCAGTACTCAAGGTTGATTCACAAAATCAATTGACTTCGTGTATTAAAAGCAAACTTTTGAAAAACAGAATTACAAATGCCATTAAAATAGCATCAAAAAGTATGGCCCATTTAAACTTGTTTCTAACAAAAGATGTGGAAGACTTTTACACTGAAAATACAAAACAATTCAGGAAGAGAAGACCCAATAAATAGAAGAATATGCCATGTTTGTGGATTAGAAAACTTGGCATTAAGATGTCAGTTCTTCTTAAATTCACCCTACTAGGTTGGCAGACATTTTCCGTTAAGGAGCAGATAGTAAATGTTTTTGGTTTTTTGTGGGCCATGTAATATTAATTGCAACTAATCTCTGCCTTTGTAATGCAAAGGCATAGACAATACATAAATGAACAAGTGTGGCTGTGTTCCAATAAAACTTTATTTGTAACAAAAGGTGTTGGGCTGGATTTGTCCCTCTTCTGTCACCCATCAGCTGAAAAATGAGGGTGAAAACCAGATGGTTTCTAGAGTTCCTTCCAACTTCATCTTTCTTTGATTGTATCATATAACAAGAGCATATAATAAGTCATACAGCTGCTTATTTGCAATTAATTTTCTTGCCAATTTCATCTTCATATGGAAAATAAAGTTTCCTAGGTAGAGTTGGTGGAAAGATTAAGTGAAATAATATAAAGATCTGTGACAATGCCAGGCTCACTCAAAGATATTCATCCCTCTCCTCCTCCCTATTAAATATTTTTCCTTTTGTTTTTAGAATTTATTTTTTTTAAATTTTTTTATTAGTTGCTCAAAACATTACAATGATCTTGACATATCATACATTTGATTAAAATGGGGTACGTAATCTTAATCTTATTTTTCCACGTGTACAGATTGCAAGATCACATTGGTTATACAGCCACGTTTATACATAGGGCCATACTAGTGTCTATTGTATTGTGCTACCCTTCTGTCCCCCCCTCCTCTCCCCTCCCCTCTTTCTACCCAATCTACTGTGACACATTTCTCTCTCTCTCTTTTTTCTTCCCCCTCACACCATCTTATGTGTAATTTTGCATAACAGCGAGGGTCTCCTACCATCTTCTGTGCAATTCCCCTTCTCTCTCCCATTCCCACGCACCTCTCGTCCCTATTTAATGGTAATCTTCTTCTCATGCTCTTCCTCCCTGCTCTGTAGTATTTATTTTTAAGTCAATCATCAGCCACAAGCTCATGTGTGGCTGGACAATTGGCCTCATGGTATGAGGAGGACCCATCTTTCTGCCATGTCACCATTTTGTTAGAATAAGGTTCTGGGATCCGATTGCCAATCATCCCCACTTTAGACCTTCTGGTCTGAAGGACCTGCTTTATCTCCAGTGGGGTTATAGGGAAGAAAGTTCTGGAAGTCCTGAGGTTGCAGTCCTGGAACACCAGGTACCTAGCTCCCATTCCTTTTTTAAGACAGTATGCTTCTCATTGTACATATTACACTTCCGCCTTTCCAGCATAATCCCAAATAATGTCATCTCTGGGGAAAGCTGATATGTGGTGCGAAGTTAAGTCCTTCCATCTGTTGGGAGTAAAAGTTGCTAGACATACAGGAGTTTTCTTCCACCTTATTCAGCAGGACTTTGCCTTCACTCACTTGCTTTTTCACTTTCTGATATTGAGCTGGTCACAGATGAGGGTTGGTATGCTGCTTCCTTCAGCCCTGCCCTGTGTGGCATTTGTCTTGAAACTTTCCCATGCTTGTTTCAACAGGAAAAAAAGCAAAGAGATTGACATATAGCTACCCTGAGGCTAGATTGTCACCGAAATAGATTTCTCCAAATAAAAATAAGAGCCATTTTTGCTTGCAAGGCCTTGCAGTGAAACAGAGTTAATAAAAACTGCATGGGAAACTCACATTGAAACTATAAAAAAATTAAAAAATAGAATTCTTAGCTAAAGTCAGCAGTGATTGTTGGCTCAGGGTAGAAATTAGGGAGTAAAATATTCTGAAACACTCATTGAACATGAAGAGGGAAGATTTATTACCCTTTATCCATTTGTTTAACCCTTTAGAAGTAGAGCTAGACTCTTACTTGTTTACAAAGCAATTAAGTCCTGGGTTTTAGATTAGGACAGATCATTTTCTCCTTATGGATATCTTGTTAGAAGGCCACTCAACTTGTAAACTAACACAAACACAAACAAACAAACAGACAAAAACCTCCAATACTGCTCTAAAACAAAGACTAGATGAAAACATTGATGAAAAATTTTCTACTCTCTCTCCCCGGGTGTGTATATCAGATTTCTCTGTGGTTAAACTTGCTGTGTCTTTCTAGACTAGCTGGGACACCCTTCCTTGGCTCTCTAATCCTCACCCCCCAATATCATCATCTGGACTATGTCTTAGAATCCTGGAGAGATGGTTTGTTTCAGCAGTTCCCCACTAAGTGTGTGGGGGCTTCCTTCCAAGTAGGATGCACCCAGGTTCTTTTCAGCCCCAGTGTGATGTGCCACTAGGCCATCAGGAAATGGTGATTGATTATGTGAGAAACTTACCATCTTTTTGCATTCAGGATTTGTCCACGTCATTACTCTAGTTGGGATGTGAGACCCCAGCTAATTCCCACTTAGAGCTACAAGTGTTAAAACTCACAGTATCTAAGACAAGTGAGTTTTAGCCCCTGGTTCCTATAGGGAAATTCATAGGAATATTTAGAGGTAATTCAGGGTCCTTTCGTCCCTCGCCTTTAAGCATATAAACTCTGGTCATTTTCACAGGTTTTTGCTAATTAATACCACCACTGTGGAAATGGGGGCTGTTCTGCAAACAAACTGCAACAAATGGGATTTTTATTGCTGGTGGAAAAGTCTGGGGAATAATTAGCAGATCTGTGGAGATCCCTAGACTCTGGGTATCTGCATGGTAATGGCCAACCCTGGAGATCACTCAGGGAAATGGGGTCGGACTTTCCACCTTAGGGCGCATTTATATTGTCAGTTATAGCCTTCAAACTACAGTTGGACAAATGTGGGAAAATATTTTGTGAAATGCTAGACAAATGAACCTGGTGTTGACCAATCTCAACTAGGAAAACTGGCTTTGCTTTGCTAAGTGCTGTACAGCAGCCAAGTCTTGCAAATGAAATATTTTGATATCTCGTTAAACTTGAGTCCTCTGAGAGAGGTGGCTGTGTGCACACACACACGCAAACACACACACAGTTGATTAGGGTTCTTCTCAAGGTGCATGGCTAGAGAAGACAGAATGACAAACCTTCAGGGATAGAAGGGAACCCAGATGTCATCTGGTTCAGAGGTTCATGTAATCAAAGGATCCTTGGAGAGAATCCAAGAGATCTGTAAATTTGGGTGGGGAAATGTGTTTTTTTGTTTTTACTAACCTCTAATTTAAATCTACAATTTCTATTTCAAATGGGGTTAACAAAGCATAGGAACATCAGCTATACCCAAGATTTTGACAGAGTAGAAATTAAAGTTGTTTTCAGATCACATTACAGTGTTGTAAATAATGCAAGAGATCATTTATGCTCATTCATTCATTGTAATTACTAGATACTATTTAATTTGTTATCAATGAAAGTACATGTGTTTCCATATCACACATTTAAAATTATGTCAAAAACTGTGCTTATGTAGTATTTGGGGGGAGCGGATTATATGTATATTCTCTAATCTATTTTCAAACATTCTGAAAAGAAGTCACAGATAAGACCACTGAGGAGGTCATTAACTTCATCAGGCAGTCAAAGAAGTCCGTCCGTAGTCTCGCTCTTGCCCAATATTTTCTGTTTATAGCTGAGGAAGTCAAACTAGGTCTGATGAAAGGCAAAGAAAAAGCCAGAATCCCTTGGTGCTTTTCCAGGTGGGTTCCCACCATATAGATATTTGCAGAACAAAATACCCTTGCTAAAACAACACTGAATACTTCAGTGTCAATATCAGAGATGATAAACAATTTCTGAGGCAAATCTTAGCCAGATAATGCATTTTTGAATTCATATATACTTTTTCTACTTTCATTTTTAAATGTTGACATTGCCCAGTTAAGTGCTAAGTGAATATTTAAAAAGTTAACACAGAGGTACACACACACACACACACACTCACAGTGTATAATGATCAAATGAAGGTAGTAAAATTTCCCCAAATTTCTTTCTCATTAAACATTAACACATAATAATTCTACAATGTGATATTTCAATATGTGGATACAATGTGTATGGGTCAAATTAGGGTAGTTAATTTTCCTTATCATAACTTTGTTTTTGGAGACTTTGAGCTCCTCTCTTCTAGTTGATTATAACATATTGTGAATTATAATGCCCCCACTGCTCTGAGGAACACTAAAACTTATTATTTCTATTTAATTGTACTTGAGTATCCATTATATGACCTTCCACCATCACCCTCCTCCCAGCTTCTAGTAACCACTATTATACATTCTGTTTGAATTTTTAAATATCCATATATGAGAAAGAATGCATGGAATTTGTCTTTCTGCATCTGACTTATTTCATTTAATATAATGTCTT
Organism: Marmota monax; assembly: GCF_021218885.2. Taxonomy (NCBI): domain Eukaryota; kingdom Metazoa; phylum Chordata; class Mammalia; order Rodentia; family Sciuridae; genus Marmota; species Marmota monax. The sequence goes on along the minus strand of NW_026695222.1, from coordinate 3,082,568 downwards.
CCAATTCCATCCATTCTGTAGCAAGTGACAGGGTATCATTCTTTTTATGGCTAAATTATATCCCATTGTTTATATATAGCACATCCTCTTTATCCATTCATCCATTGATAGGCATTTAGGTTGACTCCATATTTTAGCTATTTTGAATAGTGCAGCAACAAGCATGAGTGCATAAGTGTATCTTTCATGTTTTGTTATCATTTCCTTTGGATACATAGCAGGAAGTAAGACAGTTGGATCATATGGTTGATATATTTTGTTTCTTGAGGATTCTCCATATTGTTCTCCATAGTGGCTATACTAAGGTACATTTTGATATCTCCTTAAACTTGTATGAAAGTTCCCTTTTTTCCACATCCTTACCAGTGTTTATTGTTTTTTGTCTTTTTGATAATGACCATCCTAATTGGGGTGAGAGGAGAGCTCACTGTGGTTTTGACTTGCATTTTCCTGATGGCTATGAATTTGGGTGATTCATATATTTGTTGCCCATTTGAATTTCTTTTTTTAATATTTTGTTTTAGTTGTAATTGGACACAATACCTTTATTTTATTTTTATGTGGTGCTGAGGATCAAACCCAGAGCCCCACATGTGCTACATGAGCACTCTACCGCTGAGCTACAACCCCAGACCCCATTTGAACTTCTTTTGAGAAACATATATTCATGTCCTTTGCCCATTTTAAAATTGGATTTATTTATTTATTTGGAACTTTTTTCTTTTCTTTTTTTAAAATATATTTTTAGTTGCCGATGGACCTTTATTTTCTTTATTTATATGCGGTGCTGAGAATTGAACTTAGTACTTCACACATGCTAGGCAAGCACTCTGCCACTGAGCCACAACTCCAGCCCTAGCTTTGAACTTTCAATCTTCCTGCCTCAGCCTCCCAAGCCACTGGGATTACAGGTGACTGCATCTGGGTGGATTTTGTTGTTATTGAGTTTTAAAAGTTCTTTATATATTCTAAATATTAATCCTTTGTCAGATGAAATTTGTAAATTTTTCTCCTGTTCTTTCACTTTTGCTTTGGTCTGTTGATTGCCTTTGCAGATCAGTAAATTTTTAGTTTGATATAACCCCATTTGTCTATTTTTGCTTTTATTTCCTATTATTTTGGGGTCACATCCAAAAAATTGCTGCCTATACTGATGTTTCCAAATGTTTCCCCTATACTTTCTTCTAGTAGTTTCATGTCCTATATTTATATTTTTGGTTCATTTTGAGTTTATTTTTGTATGAGATGAGAAACAGAGATCTCATTTTAGTCTTCTTTGTGTGAATATCCCATTTTTACCACACCATTTATTGAAGAAACTGACCTTTCTCCAAGTACGTTTTTGGAGCTTTTGTTGAGAATAAATTGGCTCTAAAGGCCTGGGGTTATTTCTGGGAACTCTGTTCTATTCCATTGGTCTGTGTGTCTTTTAAAAATGCCAATACCAAGCCTTTTTGATTACTATAGCTTTTAAGTATATTTTGACCGTACGTAGTGTGATACCTTTAATCTTGTTCCTTTTGCTCAAGATTGCTTTGGGTTCAAGGTCTTTTTGTGTTTCCATATAAATGTTTCCATATGAATATTTTAGGATTATATTTTCTACTTCTGTGAAGAATGCTACTGGCATTTTGATGGAAATTGCATTGATGCTATAAGTTGTGTGGTGCAGTATGGACATTTTAGCAGTATTAATCTTCCAGTCATGAGCATGGAATGTCTTTTCATTTTGTGTGTGTGTTTCATATTATACACTTTGGGTCAGAATAGTATAGAAGCAATGTGTCATCAATGTTTCATATCAGAGGGATATGATGTTGCTATCTTATCCCTGCTGATATTAACATTGGTCACTTGAATAAGGTGGTGTCTGCTAGTTTTTTCACTATAAAATCACATATCTTCTTGTATTCTTATCAATAGAAATACTTTGAGATTCTGCAAAAAAAAAATCTGGTTTCTCATTATAATTTCACCCATTAATTTTACTCAATGACTCTTGCTTGAAACAATAGGTTTGTATGCAAAGTACATTGTGGAGAAAATTCAATATTTAACATGAGATTCACATCTCCTTTTCTTGAGATTTAGGTTGGTTTTCATAATTACTCATTTGCTGTATCACTGAATTCCTGTCTCTCACTGTTTACCCCAAGTAATAAATGCCATCAGAATGTGACAGTTACAAATGTGCACACATTGTAAATGCACTTGCACGGTAGGTATTATAATTTCTAAAGGTTCTTATTAGATTTCAAACACACACACACACACACACACACACGGAAAAGGTGAATGTGGATTCTTTTGTGAATGGGTGTAATTTGACTATATCCCATGAGTACAGAAAGTGCATAATCATTTGTGGCTTCGAGCTCACAAACACCAAATAAGTACACAGAGTACTGAAGGAAACCTTCCATGTTACATAAAGTTCATGCTATATCTAATACCCACCAAAGTGAGCTGGACCCTCAGGAGAGGGAGAAATGTGTTGGGGGAAATTCTTATATTAACATTAGGTCATCAAATTCAAATGTTTTTATAGCTCAAGAATAGGTATATATAATTAAAGAGATAACTAAAACTCCTGTCTTAGATTTTACTCACTGCTCAGGGATGGACTATAAGGCTATGAAATGTTGCTGAGCCTCCACTAAAGAGAGAAGAACCTCACTGCTTATTCTTGGAATGTGCAGGGCCAACTAGTGGAAGATCCCATGCTAGGGAAATCCTACAAAATGTGAATGAGACTCACTTTCCCAAAAGAAGCTGACATAATACTCATATGTTTTTCAGGGCCAACTCCTATAATATGTATGAATATGCAAAACAGAAATGTTGATATAGGAAGGATCATTTTTCTTCTCCAAGATACCAGGCAAAACAATTTCATAAACCTTTAGCAAAAACCTAAAGAGGTTATCTGATTTTTCCTCCACTTCATCAGAAGACAGCCTTTTCTGTAAATTTTCTCATTCATAGAGAACTCAAATGCTGAAAATGTAACACCTTCATCATCTCTCAGCAGTTGTTACTGCGAAAACTCATTCCTCATGTCTGCTTATAAACCTGTGGCAATAAAAATATAGTCTTTTAAAATCCACCCTTAACTGTGGATGCCAAAGCTTTTCCCTTGACCTGCCTATACCAACACTGTAGTCAGAGCCTCAGATGAACATTTGAAAATATGATGTGAAGAGAGTATGTGATTTTTAGATATCAGACTTAAATTGACTTTAAAATTGTCTTAAAATCCAAAAGGTCATAACAGCCAAGTTTGGGCCAAATCTAACAAGTGAAAATGAACAGGGGCATCTATGTGTAAAACAGTTTAGTTGAGTCAGAAATAATCTGCTGACACAAATACAGATCAGAGAGGAAGCGAAAGGAAAAAATCAAAATAAGACAAAACAAAACCTTGAGAACATTTGCCGCAAATAAACTCAAACTATGAAAGTAGAGTGGTTGGAAGTGTAACTACTCCCACTCACTTCCTGGAAGTGGCCCCGTTAACCAAAATGTTGGGACTTGAGCCCGGTACATAGTGAGTGATCTGGTGAGAAGGCTGTAGGTTTCTGAATTCTTGACCAACACCCCTGGGCAGATGTTTTTTGGTTAGTGGGAATATGTCACTTTATATTTAGTATGATCTTCCACAAACTACAAAACCTGTTGCTTATTTTTTTCATGTATGACAATCTTTCAGAAACAAATGGATTTTTAAAATTAAACAACAACAACAACAAAACAAGGTAGAAGAAATAGAGAAAAAAAGTTAAAGAGGATTCTGACACTTGACTGACATTAAAAAAAAACAAACAATTTAATGGAAAAACATAAGAGTTTTGGGTATAGAAAATTTAATGACATTAAAATAGAGAATGTATTTTTCATCAAATTAAACTTGCAAATATTATTTTGATATGTGATACCCTGTGATCAATGCCAAAGAAATGATGTTCGTTCTGTAGAAAAATAGAATCCAAATATAAAATAGAAGATTTGTGTGTTCTTTTTCCATTTTTGCCAACCTGTTTGCTCCTGCTCTAGATCAGCAAAATGTTCAACTATAAAATGAAGAACAAGAAGTGGGAGTTGAGAGCAGATCACAAAGAGCACATTTTCTGGATCTGGAGCCCAATTCTCTCCTTTTTCCCGCCTTTACCTTGTCAATATCTCTCACCTTTCATTGGAGCCATTCAAAGAGATCCACAGAAGCTTGGATTGCTGATCAATTCTGAGGATGTGCCGTGTGAGTCGGCCGAGAAGCAATCCCCAAGAAGGAAACTTGCCAGTGGGTCTGCAGATATGAGTATCTGCAAATGAGGCATTGAAACAGAAATAGGTTGCATATTTTCTAATGCTCTTTGATTTTTATTTTTGAAGGTCCCAAAGCATTAACTAGGTGCCAGGAACTTATCTTTGTGATGCTCCAGTCCCTGAAAGAACTGAAGCTGTGAAGCCACTTGGAACCAGCACATAAACTGCTTCTAAATGATCAGAAACTTCCCTAGCTTTTCCGCTTCAACTCACCGTATGCCTTTAAGCAACAGAGATTTGAAAATCCTGAGATTATAGGACCATAAAAACACACATTTACATGTGGTCACATGCAAGGTTTAAGACCGGGAGCGAATCACAGAGGGAATGCTTTGCACAAGTCCCAAATACAAGTTCAATTAATGACACGGGGCAGCTCCAAGGAATTCCTCAAGGAATCTGAGGAAAATTAACCAATCCAGAGTCTCTCATGAGCCTGAATGTGTGTTCTGGAGCTTCAAGGATGCACAGTTGTTAGCCCCTGTTCTTTTCCATATGTTCCTTCTGGGACCTTCCACAGCCATATAAAATGCAGCTAGTAAAACAGGTTTCCGTGGGAGGGCGACCTGGGAGTGCCTGAATTTCCTTCTTTTTTTGCTGAACAATTAAGCAACAAAAGCAGTCTGGGAAAATAGAAGACATTTCAGAGTTGGCTATGCATTCTGCACATGCCAAGGAAAGGGGGTTTTGTAGCCTTTGGATTCCTAATCCTGTATTTACTTGCTGGCTAAGTGGAATTAATTCATTTGGTTTTACAGAGTGTAAGCTTTCTTCTCTGTTAAGTTTCCCTTCTCAGAAAGAATGGCAAGCTTATCTTAGATGGTTGACGGCAGCTTGGGGATCTACTGTTATTTGAATAGAAGAAATGATCTTAGTTTAATGGACAATTTATTCAATTAATTCAACATGGAGAGATATTTTAGTGCTTCTAGTGAGCCAGGCTTGTGATAAGACATGGGATACACGGTTGAACAGCGATATTCAAAGAGATGAACAAAGGAATAGGCAATTGTAGTCAGTGTGAAAAAAAAATAGGTGTGGGGTTAACCCAAGGGAAGGCATAAAGAAGATATGGATCTTAGCCACATTTGGGGACTTAATAAAGGTTTCCTCCAGAAATCAAACCTGAGGCCCAGAGAGTGAATTGGAGTTCATTAGGTGACAAGGGGAAGGAACTAACTTGAATTATTTGTCCATGCAGAAGGACAGCATGGAGAAGCCTTGGATATGGGTGAGTGCTCAGTGTGTATTATGAAAAATGTGGATACGAGGTACCCATAGACTAGTGAGAGATGAATTCAATGAAGGAGCTGGAAGCCAGACTCTTCAGGTTATTGTTGGCATCGCTAAGCATTTACATCTAATTCCAAGAGCAAGGGTAGTCAAGGAGGAGCTTTAAGTTGGAAAATAAAATACTCATATTTTGAAAGCTTTCTCGTTACAGTGTGGAAAATGTATTGGAATTGGGTGAAACCAGAGAATAGGCTAAGTGGAAGTGAGGGGTAATGGTGCTCTTCCTACTTCAGTGTCATCAGGATTGGGTGATGTGGTGCTGTGCATGTGCTTCTTCTGATGTCACCCATCAGAATGTATACCCAGGACATCCCAAGGGGTTGCAAGGACCCATTTGAATTATAAAGACCTTTTTGAGTGTCTGTGTTATTTTCTTAAACCATACCCATTTAAGAGCAAATACATTGTTGGGTAACAAAATTAAACTTAACTCCAAGAAAGAGAATGAATGGGGGTCTCATTTGTTTTATTATGTTGGGGTTGGAGGAATCATTCGGTGTCTACTTTGTCCTTACCTACTGACTTGCATCAGAGTTTCAGGGAGCTGGCTGCAATTGTAGGAAATCTATTAAAGTATTTGTGGATTTAGAAATACTAAAGTGTAGAGACAATTGCTCAGCAGTTCATTTTCCTTTACTTCTTGCAAGCTCATTATCACACCCTCTACATTACAAATGGTCTTTTTGCCTCGTAAACATTCCTTTAAGGTATGATCATTTGATAATGTGCTCATCAAACATAATGCAGGTGAATATGAGCATGAACACCCTTTTTGACATGGGTTAAAAGTTGGAAATGTGGAATCTTCAGTGTCAGCAGGCACTAGTGTAGCTTGCAGAGGGAAAGAGGAAAGCCCTTCTTAGATCATGTGGCCCAAGTAGAAGGTGCACAGGATGTTGGAAGGAACAGATCTGGATTCATGCTGGGCCTTGTGAATTATGTGCTTTGTGACTCTGAGTTTTGTGGAGATTAAGCCAAATAAAAATAAATAGTGCATGTAATGCATTTAGTACACTGGGTAGCATGGAGTGGGCACTTGGTAAGTGTTGGCTATCATGAGCTATGGAGTACCAGTCATGTACTAATAGGACTTTCAGTGAACTGCAACTGCCTTAGATTGGTGTGGGAGATGGCGATGTATGTTGCATGGGATTTTTCATGGCGGCAAGTCCATTTTAAGCACTTCCTCAAGGTCAAAGTAATGACACAGAACACAGGACCAGGAGAAAAGGAGTGTGAGAGTCCTCCTGCTATTGTCACAGCCTACATTTGCTGAGGGGAGCCCCTATCTGACTGCTGCAGTAAAAGTTCTGGTGTGAAGCCAGCAAAGCAGCAACAAGGGATTGCTCATGTTGCTTTCACAGGACTTACTTCTTTTTAGGTATACCACAGATTCCCAGGGAATTTTACAAATTAAAAAAGTCTGTACAAATGCAAGGTATTTCTATTACCATTTACCCAACTGGTGATGTGGTCCCTATGGACTGGATGTATTGAGAACACCCAGGCCTTTCACTGCCCACTCATTCCCATTTTGAAGTACACATTTATGTTTACTGATTGTTCCTGAGTCCAGAGCTCAATCTTCTCCTATTTATCCTACTTGTTTCTTGCCAATATCCCAAATTTTATTAAGCTTCTCCTGGGAGACCTAAATAGTGGTGGGAAGAAAATGCAATTCTAATGTCAAAACGTGGGATGATGGAAAAACAGAAATCTATTACACAACTTTAATTTAAATATACCATTGAAAAGGGGAAGGGCTGAGGTCATTGAACACTAAAGTGATTTCCACATGTATTTGATAATGATACTTTCCAGTGACTAATTACACGTTCAGACCCTTATATTTTTCATGGAGTTTTTATAATGTTACCTTAGTCTGTTCTCTTTATACTCATTTCTTGTCTTTCATTCTTATAGTTGGATATTTTGTGGGTAGGGGATTCAAGTAAAAATGCAAAAGTCACCCACCAGAATGAAAAAGATGGAAGATACAGATTGTTGACAAGAATCCAGGTCTTAGTCTATGTCATGCTGCTATAACAGAATACAGGAGGCTGGGAAATTTATAAGGAACAGAACTTTATTTGAATCATGGTTTTAGAGCCTGAGAAATCCAAGACAGAAGGACTGTCATCTGACAATGGCCTTCTTGTTAAATTATAACATGAGAGAAGGCATCACCTGGGAAGGAAAGAGAGATACAGAGAGAGAGAGAGAGAGAGAGAGAGAGAGAGAGAGAGAGAGAGAAAACGTGAGAAAGCAAGAGAAGGCTGAGTTTGTCCTTTCCTAAGAAACTTACTCTGGAGATAACAGATCTACTCCTATGATAGTAGCATGAATCCATTGGTGAAGACAGACTTCTCATGACCTAAACACCACTTAAAGATTGCATCTTTCAATGCCTCCACATTGGGCATCTAGTCTCCCCAAGCATGAACTTTGGGGGGGTATGTTCAAGCCACAGCAATGTGGGACAATGGGAACTCACATGTACCATGAAGTATAAATTGATATAGCCCCTTTGGGAAAATGCTTTGTAGTATCTACTGCAGTTGAATATAAGCTACCCTAGGGCTCATTAAGCCTACTCATAGGGGTCTATGCAACAGAAATATGTGAAATGGTAACCAAAAGACATGTTGTAGAATGTTCAAATATGCTTAAACTGGAATTTCCCAAATGCCCATCAGCAACAGAATGCATAAAAAAGTTGTGACATGTTCACCAAATAAGATACTGTACAATATAGACAGTGAATGATCTACTTCTAAATGACATGAATCAATGTAGATAAATTTTATAAATGTAGAATGATGAATGAAAGAAGCCAGACACAAATGAGCACACATTATATGATTATAGTTATATACAGTGCGAAAATAAGCACTACTAGTTTGCACTGTTAGCAGTCAGGATAAAGGTTATTCTTGGATTAGTGTTTAGAAGAATGCATGATAGGGGATTTTGTGGGGGCTGGTTATGCTCTTAGCCTGGGTATTTGTTCTAAGGCTGTCTTCATTTTGGGAAAATTCATCAAACTGTATGCTTAAGTGTACTTTCAGTATATTGGTTTTTCTTTCTTTTTTTTCAGTATATTATTTTTCAATAAAAAGTTTTTTAAAGAGGTTGGCAACATCAAGTTTATTTCTACCACAGTAATAGCCCTAGATACTAAAAACGTGGTTTTTTAAAAAACATTTTTCTCAGTTGTAGATAGACACACAATATCTTTATTTATTTTTATGTGGTGCTGAGGATCGAACCCAGTGCCTCACACATGTGAGGCAAGTGCTTTAGCACCGAGCTACAGCCCCAGTCCTAAAAGTGTGTTTTATATAACAAAGCTGACAGTTGAGAAATCCAGCTATGGATATTTCCTCTAGTCCTTAAATTTATACATATCATACAGAAAAGAGTGCTTTCACATCATTATTTCAGGATGATATTATCAATATTTTCCTCTAAAACTGTAGCCAGACATATATACACAATGGAATATTACTCAGCAATAAAAGAGAATAAAATCAAGGCATTTGCAGGTAAATGGATGGAGTTAGAGAAGATAATGCTAAGGGAAGTTAGCCAATCCCCCCCCTCCCCAAAAAAAAAATGCTGAATGTTTTCTCTGATATAAGGAGGCTGATTCATAGTGGGGTAGGGAGAGGGAGCCTAGGAGGAATAGTCAAACTCTAGATAGGGCAGAAGGGTGGGAGGGGAATGGAGGGGGCATGGGGTTAGAAATGATGGTGGAATGTGATGATCCAAAGTACATGTATGAAGACATGAATTGGTGTGAATATACTTTGTATACAACCAGAGATATGAAAAATTTGTGCTCTATATGTGAATTGTAATGCATTCCGCTGTCATATATAAATTTAAAAAGTTGTAGCCAGAAATAGCACCATTACAGTTTAGATACAAGGTATCCCCCCAAAGCTCATGTGTGAGACAATGCAAGAATATTCAGAGGTGAAATGGTTAGATTGTGAGATATATAACCTAATCAGTGGATTAAGCTATTGATATGATTTAACTGGGTGGTAACTGTAGGTAAGTAAAGGTGACCGGAGGAGGTAGGTCACTGGGAGCGTTCTTTTGGAGTATATATTTTTTCCCTGGAAGCAGAATGCTCAGGGAAGCAGAATGCTCAGCTTCCTTGTTGCTGTGTCCTGAGCTGATTTCCTGTGCCATGCTCTTTTGTCACAATGTTCTGCTTCACCTTGGGGTCCACAGCTATGGAGTCAGCCATTTGTGGATGGAGACCTCTGAAATGGTGAGCCAAAATAAACTTTTCCTCCTTTACATTGTTCTTGTCAGGTCTTTTGGTCATAGCAACACAAAACTGACTAAAACCATCACCCACGCAGGGCTCTGGCAAATATTAACTGACATCTTATATGTAGCTATAGTTCCTGGTGCTGGCAGGCCTTCAATAGAGTAGCAATCCCAAACCCTTCACTTAACTTGAAATCTGGGTATGGAGTAAAGAATGAACAATTGCTGAGCAAATGTTGAATATAAGGCATTGCCTATAGCTCATAGTATGCTAAATCATCTTATTTTACTACCATCAATTTTTGTGGTAAAAACTGTTTCCCTCACTACCCTGATAGGGTGACTGAAACTGAGAGCCAGATGGGCAATGTCATTTGGATATCTGAACATAGGCTTGCTTACTTCCAAAGTTCATTCCACAAAAGCATACCCGGCTCCCAGTTAGGTAGAAAGTACCCAACTTTGTACTCAGACTTCTCTAAACACAGTGGTTTCCTTCTGAGGTAGGAATCATCTGCTTGACTGGTTTCAGAGTATGGTTTTCCATGTTGAATTGACTTAGTGGTAAAATGGTTTTTGAATGAAGTGGGCAGAGGTTCAGTGAACAGCTGAGAAGTCTCAAAGGGCTTTGTGATTTGGGGTTCTTATTTGGAGTTGTTATGCTTTGAAGTAATTGCATGCTGAATAAATAATTCCAAATTCCATGGAGAGAGATGTCTGAACCCTCAAAATCTTAATACTACCTTTATATAGTTTATCAGTTGAATAACTAAAATACACTTTCCTTGTGGTCCAGAGTTTCCCTAGGAGTCAACTAAAAAAAGTGGTAGATGTAATTTCTTTAATATCCACTTTCACCTCTGCTAAAAGGAAAATAACAAAAAATCCAGGTATTGGCCAAACATTACTTAATAAAACAGACCCAGAAGCCCAGTACTGGTTCTTGTAACCAAGATATGATGTGGTTTGCCCTCTTTGCAAGATAGAACTTTGCCAACATCTGCTGGCCCAATGCCTCTGACAGCTACATGAAGAAAGACAAGGGAACCAATGTATGTGGGGCCAAGCCTCAATCTAATCACTTACAAGTTGGATATCATCATAATTTGGAAAGAGAAAACTGAGCTTACAGATGGTGAGGGACTCACTTAATTCCATAAATATTAAGAGGCAGAATCAAAGTATAAGTCTATTTCATGGGTTAGCACACATTTTTTTCTCCCTGTAAATAGCCAGATAGTAAATATTTCAGTTGTGGGCCATACAGTCTTGTTACAATTTCTTGACTTATGTGTAATAGTCTGAAAGTAGATATGAAAAAATATAGAAGCAAGTAGGTGTTGCATTCCAATTATTTGAAAATGTCAAGACCATTTTGAGCTTGTAGGTATACATAAACAGGAGTTAAGCCAGATTTGACCCATAGGCCCATTTGACCCATAGTAAGCAGACTCATTTTTAAAAATCTGGTTTCAAAGATCATGAAAGCTGTTTTGACTTAGCAAGTGGTTTTATTTAAAGTTCCTTGGAATCAAGGACTTTCTGCAAAGTAAGACTTGGTTTATGCTCAATGTGCATTGACTGTTAAAAGGAAACCTTTGATACACATAGGAGGGATGGTGAGTGCAAGTGTGTTTGTGTGTGTACATGGGAGTGGGATACACAACACAGAGAAGAAAACATTTACTCAATTTTTTTCTTTTACATAAACTGACAGAGTTTTGTGATATTTTCATAATCTAGTGTGTCTTGCTACCCACTTCATTTAAGTTAATGTGAACAGTAAAGTGTGTTGAAATGTAATGAATTTTGAGGAAAATTTTCTAACTGTTTGGTATTTGGTAGATGGAATTCAATAGTGTCTAACTTAAATATTGTAAATTTAAATGCTTTTTAAAATTTTTTAACTTGTTATATATGATAACAGAATGCATTACAATTCATATTACACATATAGAGCACAATTTTTCATATCTCAGTTGTACACAAAGTAGAGTCACATCCTTTGTGTCTTCATACGTTTACTTAGGGTAATGATGGAATATTGTAAATTTTAACAGTAGTCTCTGAATGATCTTAGGGTGGTTTTGCAAATGATATGTACTGAGGTTGTAAATAGAATCTGCTGAGATCCTCCATATTATCTGCTGCTCCATATTATCTGGAAAAGCCAATTCATGGAAGTAGGAGGCATATTGTGTTTATAATTAAACCACGAAGGTATTGGTACAAATTAATCCAGGGAAACAAAGTCCATTGCAGAAACATTCATGAAGACAGGGAGAAATAACAGGCATAATGAAATGTTAAAACTGGAAGAGATCCTTAGACAATCTCAATTCATGAGAAAATGTACATATGGGATATTAGCCAGTTAGTGCCAAAACCAAGGCTAGCATCGATACAACTATTAATATTTTTCCTCTCTGTTGAGCATCAAGATCTGTTTAATATTGCTAAAAAGATTTAAGCTTGGTTTCTCCATATAGAATTTAAAATAACATCAAGCCATGAAATAAATGAAAGTCCAAGGCAGTTACAATTTCCTCCAATGTGACTATTTCTGATGCTTTTACAAAATAACAAAAACCAAATTCAAGGAATGAACTTTTGGCCCTGACTTTGCTAATAATGCTTTTTAAGCAAGTGAATGGTCTTCCCAGCCTTTCCCAAAGGCCCCTAGATTAATTTTTGGTGACATTGCTAGGAAACTCCCATGAAATCTTGTGAGTCCATAGAAACCATGCATTAAGTCTGTAACATATTGTGTAGATCACATCCTATCATGTGAAAATGTTCTGCTCCAAAGTCCCTTGGAACTGTGGATGCATTTTTTCTTTAGAACAATGTTCCAAGGGATGGTTATCTTCCCTGGCCATCACAAAGACCTACTGGATTCCCCAAGTGGCTGAACTGGAATGAATGTGATCAGAGCTGTCAAGACCCAAATTTCCAGCTCTTTGAAGGGGCAGTTCTGTGGACTGGGAAACTGATAGAGGCTCTGCTATATTCTGCCTTCTTTTTGGAAGAACTTGATAGCCTTTGAGTAGAGAGGAGGAGGAGGGTCTGTGGGAGTGAGGCCTTGATGGGGAAGCTAAGGTCTTCTTTGAAAAAAACTGAGGAAAGCTCCACGTTAAAGGGGAAAGGAGGAGACAGGAAAGCTCCATTAAATTGTTTATAAGTTGAATTGTTTCTAAAGCCGGAACTGACAACTGTGTTTTTACAAAGCAGAAAAGGATGGGACAAGCCCCAGAGCCTTCATTGAAGATTGTACAATGCTCAAGAAGAGCAGAGTGCAGTTTTCTTTAGACGTAGGTTTCAGAAAATTGAGGGTTGACACAGCATATGAATTCTTCTAATTTGAAGATTCTCATAGGTATTACAGATGCCACTTGAACAGCTCTATAACTTTTACCGACTGTGGAATGGCTTAGATCACTGCCCAAGCAAACAATTATTTGTTTTTTGCTTCACCAGTCAGACAAGGGAAAAGGGTTTGCAGTCTATCAGCTGGGCTTTTATTGTTTTTCATGTTAGGACAAGTGTTCTTTGAGAGGTGGGGTCTTGTTTGAGGAAATGTCAAGTTGTCCGGTTTAGATTTATTGGTGAGTGTGGCAGGTGCCAAATGTTTCAAGAAGTTGGTGTATGCACTTTTCCTCCATCCCCTGGCAGACTTTTCTGGTAATCAGGATATGTCCACTGCAGGAAGAAAGCAAATGTGTTTTACTTAAAATAGTGTGCCACAGAAAAACCTAAAGAAGGCTTGTAGGAGATGGTGGATTTACATCATTGGAAAGGTATTTTGTGCACTAAGTTCCAAAGTTAGGGAAGGCAGCTAAACAAGGAACTGTCACTAAAGGGCCAGGCGTTGTCTGTGGTGTCTGGGTGGGCCAAAGAGGCATGATTTATGGGAATATCATAAGACTTGCTGGCTCTAAAATATTTGTCCTTCAATGTCCAGAAATTCCTGCCTTTGGAATAGTCCTTGGCGAAACACTGATTTAGCTCAACTTTCCCACCAAGTGCCCTCACTTTGACCAGCAGGTCAAATTCAGCATAAACTTTTTAGCAGTGAATTCTTTGGAGGCTTAAATATTATCTTAAAAATTGCTAGGAATTTTGCATCCTTTCCATAATATATTCATGATTAATTTAATATAAGACTATCACCCATTCCCAAAGCTTGGAGTGCAACTGATGTTTCAGGAAGATGGACCATGTTTACCCTGAATTTCTGAGTACTCCCTAGAATACTCTCTTTTCTCTTCAGGAGGAGAAGCCTCTTATGATAAAGAAGGACTTCATTGTCTAGTTGGTGGTCCAGCCACTGTACTTTGAAACTGCACAAATACTTTTTTTTTTTTTTATTGGTTCTTCCTAGTTATACATGAGAGTAGAATTAATTTTGGTATAATTATACAAGCATGGAATACATTTCATACTAGTTAGGAAACCATTCTTATGGATGGACCTAATGATGGGATTCACTATGGTGTATTCATATAAGTACATAGGAAAATTATTTCAGATTCATTTTGCTCTCTTTCCTTTTTCTGTTCCCCTCCCTTCTCTCAAAGGTCTTTTGGAACAGTTAATATGTGAGTTTGCTTTTATTTTAGGTGGAGGAGTATGTCAGAGGAGTTAACTATCACTTTGGAAAACAGTATTCAGGCCTCTGAGGGATTAGACTAGAAAACTTGTGGTGATGGAAAAAGTCAAGTCTAGAAACGTGGGATACTGTGCTGTGAAGGTATGCTTACGTGGGATGTGGGGAATCTGGGTTGAAGGGAGAGGAACAGGTTGGGGCTAAGGGAGAACCAGAGGCAGGAAAAACAAAGAGATGGAAGTGTGTCAAGCTTATCTACAACCCCGATGCCATTTCTCATCTCCCACTCTAACTCCTCTATTCTGGTGGCTGCATTTCCATAATACACCTGTGAGGGACTCCACCCACTCTTTATTCCTACAGCATCTCAACCTCCTCACTCCTGTGAGATTCTGGCTTCATACCTGACACTGCCAACTCTCTGCCTTACTGTTCCAACCAGAAACCGTGAGTCTCTGTCTTGGTCTTCTCAACCTCCCGTGCACACATCCAATGGATAGGATGTCTATACGCTCTGAAAGATTTAATTCTCTATAAAAAATTATAGTTCCTGAAGGAAGCTGAATACTCAAAGGGCTGAATGGAAAGAGATTAATATAGGATCTGCTCACAGAATAGGGATGAGGGCACTAAGAAAGAGTGGGAAAAGACCTAGGGACGAATGCAGCATGCTGTGATCATCCCTAGGAAATCAGGCGCAAAGGGTGGCAGTGGAGCTTCCACAAGTGCTATGTATGTGAGCTTGGAGCAGTGCAAGAGGGGCTGTCTGATGGGGACTGAATAGTGGAACGTGAGGAGAGTGGGTGTGAAAAGAGCAGGGGAAGGAGTTGCTCCCACCACTCTGCCTCCTCCCAGCTTTTGATCTTGGGCCACTACTTCCTGTTGGCAAAGGCCAGACCCGCGCCCCGCCCCCCACCAAAAAAAAAAAAAATCAGAGGACAGAGGAGTTCAGTACTGTAGGACATTGGGGTCTGGCTCCTGGGCTCAGAAAGGGCAAAAGGGATTCAATAGGATAAGCAATGAATGGAGGATGACTAGTCCAGATTCATATTCCTTCAATTTTTGAAAATGCCACTGGAGTTCAAGACCACCATCTCTTTCTAGAATGACTGGAAAAACAAGAATCCTTCCCAGTTGTCTTACTTGTCTCCAGCTTGTGCTCTATTTCCATTTTATAAACCAACATTTAAAAATTTTAATTCTGATGGATGGTACTCATGTGTAATACTCATCCTGGGGAAAAGACGGGCATCCTTGACTAGTATAGCCCCATGTAGCCGTGGCTCCTTTCTTATGTTCTTCCCCTTAAGAGAGGACGTGGGACCTCATATAGAATAGGATGATTATAAAGCCAGGGTACCGTGGTGCTCACCTGTAATTCCAGAAGCTTGGGAGGCTGAGGCAGTAGGATTGTGAGTTCAAAGCCAGCCTCAGCAAAAGTGAAGTACTAAGTAACTCAGTGAGACCCTGTCTCTAAATAATACAAAATAGGGCTGGGGATGTGGCTCAGTGGTCAACTTCCCCTGAGTTCAATCCCGTGTAGCACCCCCCGCTCCCAAAAAAGAATAGGGTGATTTTGGAGTTAGCTACATTTCATTAAGAGATTGTACTGCTAACTTCATGTTTCAACAAATTATCAAAAGCATATTCATGGGGCCTTATACATATTCATAGTGGATGTTCAAGAAATATTTGTTGAAGGGGTGTTACATGTGTCACACACAGTAGTGAATGTTTATACATCCATGTGTCAAATACAACCAGATTTCCACAATTAGACCAGCTGTTCTAAAATGAATTCCTAAAAGGTGAATCTTATTACTCCTCTACTTATACAGGCTGGTAGCTTCCCACTGGCAAGAATTCTTAATACGGTGAAAAGACTTCTTTATCATCCCAATCTCCCAGCCTTACTCTGATCTTTCCAGATCTCTTTCCCTACCTCTCCCAACACCATCTGTTCCCCATTGATATTGAGTTCCCTATCAATCTTAGAAGAACACATTCAAAGCAGAAGATCTCTTTGCCCTATGCTCATTCCCTCAACGCTTAACAATTTTATGCACACTGACCCAAATTCCAGTGGCCATCACCTTATATTCTCTGTGACCAGCATAGCCCACTCTGCCTATGCGTTGGGAAGACTTCAAGTGCTATGGAGTTAGTAATCCCTGGAAGAATGGGTATCTACATATTTCACTGCTCTCCTTTCTTGGGTTTACTCTGGCATGTGTTCAATTGTTTCACGTAATTCCCCAGCACACTTAAGCTCCAGTAACTCTCCTTGGTAGCTTGGGCCTGATGCACCTTTATTTGCTTTCTTCCTTTATCACCTTACTTCCTCACTTCCCTATTGGTATTTCCTGGAATCAACTTCCAAACAAACTACTCACACTGGAATCTTTATTTCAGAATTAGCTTTTGGAGGAATTCTAACCTAAAACATTTCTGTGTTGTCTTTCAGCATCCTCTTGTCTTTGCATATGGCATTGTTTGCGTCTGGATTCCTCTTTCTGTTCCTTTTTGTAAACATCTAAAATGATGTGGGAGAATAAAATATTCTCCCTTTCATCTCGGTCTACTCTCCTTCCCAGAAGTAACCACTGTTTGGCATATGTACTTGCAACATTTTTTCTTTACACATTTAAAAAGTACAACTATCTCCATATATATATTTGTGCATATATGTGTGTATACATGCAAATGTAAATGCAGTTGCCAGTGTGTATATACAATGATAAATGAAATTGAACACATACCTAGATAGGTCTTTTCACACATGTGAATTCACATTATACATATTGTACTGTAGCTTGCTTTCTCCATAGTCGAAACTTTGTACATCACAGTATAAGACGAACTATAATTATTTAGATATTTTTTCTGTTGGTGAATACTTACAGAGCTGATATTTTTCCTATTTAAAAATTCTGCTATGACATATATCTTGTACACATGTGTTAGTCATCCTGTAGATGAATGTTTCTGTTTGGGCTTTTTAGTTATAAGCAGTAGAAGACCCAATCTAAACTAGCTTAAGCAAAAAACTTAAATTTAATTGTTAAGAGGATGAGTCTGGCTTTAGGGGCAGCTACCAAGGGCTCAAGGGGTATCATAGGAACCTGGTCACATCTTCTCTGTGGTCCTCATGATGGTCCATTTTATAGGCCTTCCTTTTCAGTGGCAAAATAGCTACCAGTATCTCTAACCTTCCATCTTTAAAACTCCAAGTCCATTGGAACACAGAGGGCAATTTTCTCTCAATAACCCTGGAAAATGTTCCCAAATTGTGTAACATTGACTCCCAGGCCTATTCCTATATCAATTATTGTGGCTAGTGGGATGCAATGTTTGTCTTGGCCAGGCCTAGGCACATTTACCCTAGTGAGGTGGACTTCAGACGGGGAAGGGAGTGGTTCCCTAGAGTTATGCTTATTTCAATTACTTGAAAGGGTAAAGAATGCTGCATGATTAGAAAAGGAATTATGTCCAGTCAAGATAGGCTTCTGCAAGTGAAAGCAGTGTCAAATGTATATACATTAAGCATTTTGATAGCTACTGTCAAACATCTCAATTTATATTTCTAGGGCTCACGGTATTGGTTAAGATCATGTCTTTCCATAGCCTTTAGACCCTGGATATTGTCAATATTTTAAATTTCAGTGGATTTATATCTAAAAATGGTATTTTACTCTTAATTTCATTGTTAGCCAGCTTTTGCATTCCTTTTTCTGTGAGCTTCTCTTTTTTCTCTGTAATAATATATTCATATATCTTTTGGTCCTAATTCAATATGGTGGTCTTTAACCTATTGTTTGCAGCACCTCTTTTTATATTATGGGGATTAGAACTCTGAGTTTCTTTTTTAAAAAAAAATTTTTTTTGGTAGGAGGACCTTTATTTTAATTATTTACATGCGGTGCTCAGAATCAAACCCAGTGCCTCACATATGCTAGGCAAGTGCTCTACCTCTGAATACAACCCCAACTCAAGAACTCTAACTTCCCTTGAAGGTGAGATGTCCCATGTGACATCTGTTACAAAATAGAGGTCAAGTGTTGTGTGAATGGAGAAGTGAAGGAGTGCATAGATGAATGAGTTAATAGTTTTGTTTGTCCTGTTTTATACTAGGCTTCAGGGCAAAATATCCCCCTTTCCATATACTTTCCTGGCAGTTTCTGTGTGAAGTTTCTCAGTGAGCTTTTCTAGAAGCTGTGAAGTACATGTGAATCAGGTTACAAGGGGGATAAGGTTTGGTTTTACTTCTCAGAAGCGCTCTCCATATTTTCATATAAGAACTCATCCTGTTGCTAGGAGCAAATGGCCTACCTTGTGTGACTCAGACTCACATGATCACATCCACTCCCTTTGAAGTGTCCGCCCTGGATCTCTGTTGAGGCTTGCATCTGCCACGGGAGTCAGCTTGTACGTTGCCCAGTTCAACATCCATCCAGGATTTCATAGGAACTTGAGAATCATTGTTTTTGGCTGGAATCCTGGGTTTGAGGTTTCTTCGTGTAGGACTCTGAAAAAAGGATTTGGAAATGTTGTCCTCTCTAATCCCAAAATATGTATTTGGGACGCTGCCTTCACCATGACCCACCTAAAACTCAGCCTCCTGGGGCTGTTTCACCCAAGTGAGATCATTCCTTTGGTAGAGTTGAAAGAAATAAATCCAGGAGACAGAGTACCTGAGTTCTAATCCTAGTTTTGATAGGCAAGTTATTCACCCTTTTTTCTTAGCCTAAAATGACATGGTTGGAATTGATGATCTCTAAGTCCCTGTAGAAGTCTACAGTTCTGAATTGAATTCTGAATTCTGCTTTGCCACCAACAGTGTGTCCTAGGAACTTTGCCCATTACTCATGAGAATGTCAACATCTGGGTAAATAGATATTTTGGGGTCAGCTCTATAAAGCCCAGAAGTACGTATTGCATGTTGATTTTGGCACATGGACAAGCCTGAGCAGGGCCATGTCAAGCATTTTACCACGATAGCTGCTGGAAGGAAGGCCAAGGGAGGCTGTCTGGGTGAGTTGCTTGAATAAAGAGAACCAGCTCAGGTCCCATGACACAGATGGCCTTCAGGAGGAGTGGAGGGGAGGTGCCCAGAAGTACATCTCGATATGGTAAAGAAATCATTAGCAACCATGTTGGAAATGGCTTATGACACTATGTCAAAGCCACATTCTCAGACAACAGGGAGAGCTGTAAATAGATCTACGCAGTTATCCAAGCATAGCAGAATAAAGCTGAGGAAAGCCAAATTAAACAGGCTCAGCCAACATTTTGGGTGAAAATGTCGAGGATTGCTCATGCCTTCAGAATGAGAAATCCTCTGTTCAGAACACTCACAGTGGCCTATCCTTTGGAAATGGCTAGAAGCCTACTCTATCTTCCCACTAGGACCCATTTGAGCAAAGAAGAACCAGAGGCTATGACCTTTCCAAAGAGGAGACCCCATACCTGGGAAGACTTGGAGCATTGCTTGATTGGTACTCAACTGACAATTACAAAAGAAAAGACAGATTTCAAGACCTCAGGACTGAAAATCATGACACCTGGACATATGACTGAGAGTTAATACAACGTGGTAGAAAATCCTTTAATTTTTTTTTATTATAATTTCACACTCACAATTCCTGTATATATATCACATTTGCATACAGTATTTTACCATTTCTTCCTTCCTTCTTTCCTTTTTCTCTTTTTATTTCATGTCTATATATTCATGCATATTATATAATACATTTTAATATTTATATATAATTATATCTATATGTCTACTTACATGTGTATATTATATTATACACATGAATATATTCTCCCATACCTGTTTGAGAATAAGTTGCAGATTTGATGTCTTTTTACTTTCAAATATTTCAATGCATATTTCCTAAAAATAAGGACACTCTCTAACATCACAATAGTACTACTATCAAAATCAGGAAATGAACATAGCCATAGTATTGTTATTCAGTTCATAGATTTCATTCAGTTCCTAATTGTAGCAATCCTTTATAGCAAAAGTAAATCTTGGATCATATGCCACCTTCGGTTAACACATTTTTAGTCTTTTTGAATCTTTAAGAGTTTCTCAGTTTTTGTCTTTCATGATAGTTTTGGTGAATACAGGCCAGTTATTTGGTGGAATGTCCCTCAATTTTGTCTGATGTTGTGGAATTTCCTTTTAGCTCCATAAACTGCCTCCTGAGGTACAATGCCTACTTGGGATGTGATTGGTTGCAGGAACAGCCTTTCCCGTCTAGCAGTTGAGAGCTCATGCCAACTCTGCTTTGCCTTGTTCTGGGGGCTTTCTTCTTGTCCCCCTCAAACAGAGGCTCTGCATCTGCAAGGGTTGTGAGAAAATCAGATACTTTGCATGTTACAAACTGTTTCCCACAAATTGCTGGAAGAGGCAGATAGATTCTCCAATTTTCTCAGAATTAAATGTTAGAACTGCTAAATAGGCATTACAAACAGATGAGACTGAATTTATGAGTATAATTTAGATTCTTTGAAAAAATAAACTTGAGATCTAAACACATCTATGTACAAATTAATTGCTGCAGCTTAATGAGCTCTTTGCTGGAAGTTTCTGTTTGTTTTATAGTGGAATTTGCTGTAATATGATTTCATCGTTATTTAGGCCTCCAAATAGGCTTACTCTAAAGCAGTCTCTCTTGTAAGTTGGTCCTATGGCATGAAATCTGGAAATGACACTGTTGTAAACTTAGTGAGTCTAAACATGATTTATCAGGCTCTCTGACCCCCACATTTTAATTGGCCAGCTGAGGAAGGTGGAAGAAGATGGGATGGTGTGGGAGAGGAGGACTGTTCAAAGTGCTTTCTCTGTGTCTTCCAGACAGTTGAGGGTTTTCCCAAGGACTGGGATATTTCTGGCTAATCTTGCCAGTCGGCTGAAGAATTCTTCTGATGAGAACCACAGAATCAGACTCTTCGAAGCATAGTAGTCATTACAAATTGCAGTGCACTCTGAGAACTGTGAAAGAAACTGGCTTCTGCAAATTCATCTAGGCAGAAGGGGGCATCTCCAACTTTAACCAATAATAAAAGGCTGACACTTGTAAATGCTTGAATGAAACACTTAATTCTTGGGTCACATTTAAATAAGGATTAGGTCCATTCTTGGACCACAATTCCAGTGATCCAGTCTTTGAAATCACAAGAGATTTGTATAGTTATATTTCTGAATAGTGTGAAGAGCTATATCTCATTTTTTACATATCACTGCTGATTGTTAATATATACCAGCCCTTTTCTTTAAACAACCATTAAATGGTTATTTTAAATTTGGTATAAAGAATACTGTTCTGGAAGCCTTGTTAAGGAAGTTAGTGCCTGCATTAGTATGTTGGAGCGTCGTGCCTATGTTCTCCTCTACCATTTGCAAAGTTTCTGGTCTATTTCCTAGGTATCTGATCCACTTGAGTTGATTTTTGTTCAGGGTGAAAGATGGGGATTTAGTTTTATTCTTTTACATATGGATATCAAGTTTTCTCAGCACCATTTGTTACAAAGGCTATCTTTTCTTCAATGTATATTCTTGGCACCTCCGTGAATTATCAGATGATTGTATCTATGTGGGGTTGTCTTTGTGTCTTCTATGCTATCCCATTGGTCTTCATGCTTGTTATGGTGGCAATTCTGTGCTATTTTAGTTATTCTAGCTCTGTAGTATAATTTAAGGTCTCTTATTGTGATGCCTCCAGCATTGCTCTTCTTGCTCAGGATTGCTTAATGATATCCTAATCTTTTATCATTTGCCAGGAGCTAGGTACTTACTGTATATAGACACAAACAATTAACATCCTAATATTTTCTATCACTATACTTATCCACAAGAACTGTAACCCCTAAAGATGGAAAGTATAGTGAAAAACAGTTCTCGTATCCTTGGATCCACAAGTGTAGGAAAAGAAAAGAGATTGACAAAGAGTTTCCCTAATTTCAAGTACAATGTGAGACATTCAAATAGAAAGAAGCAGAGGGGATATGGTGAGAGAGATAGACAAAAGCTAAATAAGCTGGAAGTGGTAGGGGGAAGACTATGAGGTAAACTTCCAGAGCAAGTTAGAACTGAGCTGAGTATGAAGAAACATTAGAAGGCAGGCAGGTGGATGATGCAAGAGAGGGCATCATAGGCAGAAGCAATAGCACATTTAGCCCCTGCTGGTGGGCTGCAGGCCAGGATATTTGAGGGAGGCTAAGCTATTCAATATAGGCAGAGTTAGAGGAGCTGCAGGAGATGAGGCTGGAAAAGTAGGAAAGGTTCATGGAGATCCTGTACATCCTTTAAAGAGCTTGGAATGTCATATAAATATTATTCAGAATCACTGAAGAGATTTAAACAAAGAAAGTCATATCACTGGGGAAAAAATGCCAGACTTGCTAAACACAGAAAGTCATGGATCATATGTTTTCTCTCATATGTGGAAACTAGAGAGAAAAATATTTTAAAAGGGGACCTCAGGAAAATAGAATAGAGGCTAATAAAGTTGAAGAAGGGGACCAGAGGTAGACAGAAGGGAAACAAAAGGGGAGGGACCAGGGAATTAAATTTGGTTGTGTGCATATACCAACATGTCACAATGAATACCACTATTATGTGTGATCATAATGCACCATTAACAAATACTAGACTTGCCAAAAAAAAAAAAAAAAGTAATGTCATCAAATGGCAAAGGTTAGGAAGGACAGAGGTTAGAGACAGTCCCAACAGTGAGGGCACAGTTTTAATAGAATACTAGGCAGTGTGACTTAAACTAAAATCATGGCCTGGGAACAGAGAAAATGGTATACATTTAGAAGGGCATTTCTGAGATGAAGGTATTGAGATTTGGTAACTAGGCGTGGTATAGTGGCGCATGCCTGTACTCCCAGTGGCTCAGGAGGCTGAAGCAGGAGGATCGCAAGTTCAAAGCCAGCCTCAGAAACTTAGTAAGTCCCTGTCTCAAAATAAAAAATGAAAAAAAAAATGGCTGGGATATGGCTCAGTGATAAAGCACCTCTGGGTTTAGTCACTTGTACCAAAAGAAAAAAGGAAAACAAACAAATAAATAAAACTTGGTAACTGATAGGATATAAGATTTATGAAGAAGCATCAAGTAAGGATGACTAACTTTCCTGCCTTTGGTAGCTGGCAGGATTATATTATTATTCCTATTAAATCTATATTAGTCAGTTTGGAGGAAACAAAGATGATGTGTTCAGATTTTCACATATGTGGGTTTGATGTGCTTGAGGAACACCCAAGTGATGATATTCCATAAGAAGTTGGAGGGTGACTTCCAGATCATAGAAGCAAATCAAGTTGGAAATGAGATATTTGGGAATCACGGGTACACAGGTAGTACTAAAATAAATAGTTAAGATTAGACTTGTTCACGGTGGTATGGCTGAAGACAATTATAAAAACAGATGAGCCCAGGAAAATGAACAGAAGAAGACAAGAATCAGATATAAGAAACCTTTCAAAAGTGGGATTAGGAAGATAATTCTTCCAAGAAGAGAAGAAGCAGTAAAAGAGGCAGTGGAAACCAGGAGAGAAGACACTCGCAGAAGTTAGTTAAGGAGTAAGTGGGTCAGAGTGTCATGAAGGGGGCTGGATTGTAGCTCAGTGGTAGAGCACTTGGCTAGCACTTGTGAGGCACTGGGTTCAATCCCTCAGCACCACATAAAAAAATAAATAAATTAAATAAAGGTGTTATGTCTGTCTACAACTAAAAAATAATAATAAAAAAAAAAGAGTGTCATGGAGGCAGAGAGGTTATTAGGATGAGATAGATTTAAGAAGTACATTTTGAGAAATAGTAGTTGATTAATGGGAAATAGTATACACTTGCTGTATTTTTCTGAATATTTTGATTGCAGAAGAAGTTCAAGTTCTCCAGCAGCTCTGTATTTTAAGAAACATGGCTCTTGAGTCTTTGTTATACCCAACTGCTTTCATATGAGGGGATGGCCTTCTTTGGTAGTCCTGTCCCAAAGTCCTTTGGGACTTTTCATTTTTGCTGTGCTATGCCTACAAGTTCTGTTTTCTCTTTAACAAAAACTGACAGTTACCACAGGAAAATTCTGCTTTATAATAGTCAGGAGAGGGCTTGATAGAAACCGGAGTGGATGGTGTGTATGTCAGTATCATCCCTTGATATGTGTGGGTCCTGGCAGGGGGTGGGAGGATCTTCCATTTGGAGCAAGGAGGAGGCAAGGATAGGTATGAGATTTGTTCCAAATAATTTCCTTTCCTTTTTGATTCTATTTCAGGCTGCATGGAGCGTTGTCCACAATCAATTTCAAGACCTCTCAGGAATTTTTTTTTTTTTTTTTTTTTTTTTTTTTTTTTTTAGTTTTAGTTTTTCAGATTTTGGAACATTTGCATAGAATTTGCTGCTTGATTATCCCCAGTTCAGAAACCTGAAATCGGAAATGCTCCAAAGGATGAAGCTCTTTTTAGCATTGCACTTATATGTAAAAAGGTTTGGATTTCAGACTTCAGATTTTTGGGTTAGGGACATTCAACTTGTACTTAGTGTGTATCATCTAATATCTATCCTGAAGTGATCAGCAATGTTACTATTTTCTTTTCATTCCTTCCAGAGGTATTCTGGAAACATATTCTGTTCCTATCAGATATACATATATCTTTTTTCTACCTAGCAGAACATTTTCGTGACTTGTTCCATATCAACACAAGTAGATTGCCTCATTCGTCTTGATGATCATGTTACTCCATTTATGGATGAGTCATGATTTGGTTAGTTTCTTATTGATGTTTCAATAGGTTAGATTGTTTCCAATAATTTGATGCTACAGGAAATTCTATTTATTGTAGAATAATAATGTAGACATTTATTGTAGAATAAATGGCTAGAAATGTTTCTGAGTCAAAAGGTGTTATAGTTTGGATCTTGAAAGGGTTGGCCCTAGAGTGGCACTATGGAGAGGTGGTGGAACCTCTAGGAGGTGGTACATAGTGGTACATAGTGGGAGGTGTTCAGGTCATTGAGGGCATGACCTTGAAGGTGATTGTTGGACCTCAACCTTTCCTTACCCTCTTACTTCCTGGCCATAAGGCGAATAACTTTGTTCTGCCACTTGCTCCCATCCCAATTTGATGTGATGCCTTACTATAAGCCCCAAGCAATGGGACCAATAGGTCATGGATTGAAACCTCTATAATTATGAGCCAAAAGAAATTTTGTCATTTTATAAGATGATTATCTCAGGCATTTTGTTTTAGTGACAGAAGCTGACTAACACAAAAGGTATATGAAATTTTAACGTAGAAATATATGAACAGGTTTGAAAATAGTCAGAAAAAAAGGGTGATTGGTTTGGGCCTAATGTACCACCTGATTACTCACTAGGAAAAGTAGGATATGTGTCACTAGAAGCAGATATGTGGCCATGTGTCTGTGTCTTCTAGTCCAGCAAAATGAAGAGGTGAGGTGGGATAGAAATAGAATAAAATACCACTCTTCTGGATGTGGTGATGCCAAGGCAATGGGTCATTGTGTGGAAGCATTCTTGAAGGTCTGTCCCTGGTCAATGATATGGCCTATAAGGTTGCGTGAGAACTTTGTATGCTAAATGCTCAACTCCTAGAAAGTGCACAGCATCTTTCCATTGAGAGGGGAGGCTTCAACTCCTACCCTTGAGGCTTGTTATCCCAGGCAAGTGACCTTTTGGAACCCAGGTGTTGGATTAAACTATAAAGTTGGAACTTTCTGGGTGAAAGAGCCAGTTATGAGACTATTAAGTAGCATATCAAAGCCAGAACATTAACAATTAAAGCAATCTTCCATTAGATAACAGCCCAGTGTCTTTCTAGCTCTATTCTTTTTCCCTCTTCACCACCCTCACAACATCAAAAAAATGACATAGACAAGTATGGGGTGTCATAAAATCAAGAAGTTTTGCCATTCAAGATGACCCACCCCTTGTAATCAACTCCCTTTGGAGCCCCAAACCATAGTAACAATTTTTTTTTGTGCCAGAGTTCCCAAACATTGGGTGATGTTCCCATGAGAAATCAGGAATTTGTTTCAACAGGGAAATACAAGTAAATCTAAGACACCATCTCTGCTGTCAGGGCACCACCTTCCCCAGCCTCTTGCACTTTATTTAACACATTAAATATTTTCTCACATTTCAACTGGTAAGGTAGAGGACAGAACAGGGCTGAAGGACAATATTAGAGCTGCCCAAAGAAGACCTAAGTGAATAGGCAGGATGAAGAGTGAGCAGTGGCCTCCCATTCACCCGTATTTATTCCCTCATCAAACAACATAGGAGCAGAACTCTCTTCCTGATCTCTTGTTGCTAGAAGTCAAGAAGGAAAATGCACAGTGGTTAAGTCAGACAGTCAAGGGTTTTAGTTACAGATCCCCCATTCTCTGCCCAAGTGACCATGGACTTAAGCTAATGAGGTTCAGAGTCTACATTCATAAAACAGGGATAATAATGGTACATACTCTATAGGTAGAGACTTGGCATACTGCTTGACATATACTAGTCAGTAACTGTTAGCTATTATTGATACTAACCCTACATAATTATTCTTGTTGCAACTTAGCTTGTACCAGAGCCTGGGTTATGGCAGCCATTGTTACAATCCCTTGGGCGGCATCATCTCTTTACTTCATCCCGCTTGGTTCATGACTTCCATATGTGCAGGCATGGCTGGGTAATTGCATTGCTTGGCAAGAAGATACAATATAATTGCACCCAGCTGGAAGGTACAGTGGTGGTTTTCAAGGTGTGCTCCTTGGCTAGCAGCATCAGCATCACCTGGGAACTTGTTAGAGGAGTACAAATTCTCAGGATCTTCCACAGATGTGCTCAATCAAAATCTCTTGGGGTGAGCCTAGCAACCTGTGCCTTAACAAGCTCCGCCCCGGAGACCCCAGGTGATACTGATGCATGCTCTCGTGTGAAAACCACTGATCTAGACTCTGGGATGCCACTGAACTTCTCCACTTCAAACAGGAAGAGCTTAAGTGGAAAAAGAAATCTGAAAGACATGCTGGTAGCTCACGGCCAAATTTGGGCGAATGGCTTAACATCTTGCCTCTTCAATGCTCTCCTCTTTGACTGGGAGCAGCTTGTCAAGCTGCAAATATTTCCTTTTCGCTCCCTGCTTCTCTCCCACAAGATAGTTCCTGCCCAGGCATCTCGGATTACCATTCCTTCTTCAAAGCCAATTAAAGGTCTCTAATCCCTCCTGTGTTTACCTAAAGGATGAATTTGATCAGAAAGGATGAATGGGAAAGGCAAAATCCTAGAAGGGCTTGGGAAAAAAGTTTCTGCTCCAGTGGTGGGAACCCACCCTTTCTCACTAAGCTTATTATGAACCGGTTGTGTTTTTTGAATTACAATTCTCCATCAGACTGCCTCTTTCATCTAAAGTCCTCCGTTGTGCTTTCCAAGACAGCTTTTGACTTTGCCATTAGTATTAAATACTTTTGAGATTTTTTTTTCTCCCCAAGTACATCTCAGGGATGCCCCAGATAATAGTTTGAACT
This sequence comes from Marmota monax, assembly GCF_021218885.2. Lineage (NCBI taxonomy): Eukaryota > Metazoa > Chordata > Mammalia > Rodentia > Sciuridae > Marmota > Marmota monax. Next base: position 3,054,515 of record NW_026695222.1, on the reverse strand, counting down.
GTATGACGTATCCATTTTGTTAGGTGATGGTTGATTATCAGCAAATACTTGTATACATTCAAGTTTGCTTATAGGGGCCTCATCATTCTGCCTTACACAGAATCAAAAATAAATTATTTGCTTAAGACTTTCAGGAACATTAGATGAGTTTGCCACTTTGTGTCTGGGGTCCTTGAATAAGTAACAACCTTCCAAGCCCCACTTTTCTCATCTCTAAAGATAGAGATGAGGTTACTGACCTTACAGGTTGATGTAGGAATTGCTAAGAAATCGTGCATAGATGCGATATGGTGCCCAAATTTTATTTTATTCTTATGTGTTTTAATATCTTCCTTTAGTAAGGATGAAGGTAACACTGAGGTGTTCAAACTTGTACCTCTGTCTCTTCTACTAACTTTTAGCCTTTTCCCACATACCGATGGAGGATGAGCCTGCAAGATATAGAGCAGAGCTGACCATTTTTAAGGTCCTGAAACAGTGTTTTTTTTTTTTTTTTGAGATAGTAAGAGAGTGATATTTGTTTCTGACTTAAATAACCGTTGTTATTCTTTATTTTAGAGAAGTGTCAGGTTTTTCATGTTTTGGAAATCTTAGTAGGAGAAGAGAAGGCAGTCTAGTAAATGAATGCAATTACCCATCTGCTGAATGGTGCAATCTTTAAGAATTGGCTTAACCTCAGAATTGCATATATGCTTCAACCTACCTTGCTGAGAATGGAAGTGCAAGATAGCGATACCTTTGAACTTTTGGAATGCAGAGATCCTATATAGATCACAAGGTGTCATTGCACTGAGTAAGGATTGTCATTATTCTTTGGCAATAGCCATGACATCAGGAAAACATATCTTCTATTATAGTTCAAAGGCAGAATGAGAAAAGAATCCCCCCCCCCCCCGCAATGGAACCATCATCACCCCAGAGCAGGTGTAATTGGAGTATTCTCAATGGCCTTTAAGAGTAAGGTTAAGAGCTACCAACACGTGTTGCTTCCTTAGAACACAGTGGAATAGAAGTCCTAAAGGACTGTTTTTCTGGCTTATTGCTAGATGTTAAAAAAGGTAAGTGGAAACCTGATACTCTGTAAGTTGGACTGTTGACAAGGGACCCTGTGAATTTTCAAAGACAGGTGTTGATTGGAAATTTGCATGTGTTCCCAGCAAGACTTGTTTATGGAATCACCCCGTTCTTGGAAGTAAACAAGGAGAGACAATTCAATCTTTCCATTGATAAAATGGCTTGTTTTGTGCTTGTAAAATGTTCTGTGGTTCATTCATGTGCTGAGGGTTGAATAATGGCAAGGGTGTGATGTCATGCATGGTCAGTGAATTGGGAAGCCTCCCTTAATATGAAACCACAGAGAGATGGGGAAAGTGATGTTTGAATGGGAGAACCCAAGTCTCGCTGCTTTTCTTGTTAAGTTAAAGAGCTTACAGTTTTATGTATATCAAACTATGCTTATAAAACCCATGCACCTAGAGAAAATCATGTACAAGTGACCAATAAAAATAACTCAAAAATTTGGGTTCTTTGTCATTATTTTGCTACCCACTGTGACAAGATCAACAGGCTTTGCTGAGATTAGATGTGTATTTTGAATTAATTTCTCCCTTAACAACAACATTCCATTTCTACTGATAGCCCCATTTATGGGCAAGAGATCCAGGAGTCCTGTGGACAAGTTTGATTTTTCCTTGTTACATAGGGCCTAGTCTTTCTCCACTTTCTTTCTGCTTTTCTGTTCATTATTGTAATTATATGTCCATATACAAGGCCATGCATCTTTGTCCTTATATAGTTATGTATAAGCATGAGCAGATCTTACAAATCCCCCAGAACACCATCCCCCCATCCCAGCACGCACACACAGTAGCTCTAGTCCCATTCTTTGTATTGTAAGTGTATTTACAACACTTGGTGAGATGTATGTACAAGGATACCCCAGCCTGGGTTGCACTTATTTCTTCAGCCAGATATTCACAGTAAAAGCCACATCTCCCTTCACCAACACTTGAAATAGCTGTGCTAACTCAAGTCTTCAACTATTTCAGCTGTAGGGTATTTTGGGGTGCTGCAAAGAAAGAGGCAGTCCTAGAGTAGAACTCACCTATACCATACTTAGAATTCACTTCCATAGCACTAATCAAGTCAAATACCCAATCATGTTTATATAAAAAATATTTTATGTCAAAACACTCTGTGGACACCACCATCTATTTAGAGTCACACCAGAAAACTGATGTTCATCAAATTAAAAATGTAGGGGAAAAAAAAACCCTTGGTTACCATAACACTGACATGAAATGATGAACATATGAATTTTTCAACTTTGACTTGCTCTGGGGTTAGTGGGTAAGGATGTGAATTCACTTTTCTTTTACTTAACTATAATTAATTGCCATACTTCAAGGGTCTGGAGGTTTCTGTCATGTTTCCTATCTGTTTAGCAATAAGCATTTCCTGAGAGGGGTTCACTTAACATGGGAATAAAGTAGTTGTTCTTGGCTAGACTCCCTAAGTTTACATCTCAGTTCTAACACTGGGAGTTGGGTGTCTTTGGGCAAAGTACTTCATTTCCCTTCAGTCATCTGTGAAGTAGAAATGATGGAGGGAGAGTGATGTCAGCCAGATGGCAGAAAAGGAGTTTCCAGCTCTTATTCCTTTGAAGAAATGTTAATTGGAATAACTGTCTACATACAAAAAATACCTTCATAAAAATTAACAAATCCAGGTGAGAGATAATGACACACATGGACCACAGAAATAAGATGCATTGAGAAGGCTGAGAAGGAAAGATTTATATTACTGGTATTACCCTTTCTCTATGCATGGGAAAAGAGAGTTGGGTGGGGGGGTACCCCACTTCTCCATGGATCCCAGCAAAGGACTTGCCCTAGTCAGCCCTGGCTAGCTCCATCAGGCCCACCTTAGGTCAGGATGGATTTTATATTCTTAGGCTTCTCTAGACCCAGGCTCTAGAACTGCCCCAGGGCTCTTGCTCCTGCATTCCAAGGCTCCAGCAGATCTCCACAAAATACTAGCAAATGGAATTCAGCAACACATTAAAATGATCCTACACCACGATTAAGTGGGATTTATCCCTGGGATGCAAGGATGGTTCAACATATACAAATCAATAAATGTGATATACCATAATTAACAGAATAAATGGTAAAAAAGCATACAATCATCTCAAAAGATGCAGAAAAAATATTTGGCAAAATTTCACATCCCCCCCCTTTTTAAAATAAAAACTATCAACATATTAGCTATAAAAAGAATGTAACACAGCATAATAATGGTCATGAATGACAAGCCTACAGCTAACATTATACTACATAGTGAGAAACAGAAAGCTCTTTCTCTGCGACCAGACATGGTAAGGGTATCTACTCTCGCCACTTCTCCTCATATGAACTAAAGACCTAGTCAGAGAAATTTAATCAAGAAAAAGAAATAAAAGGTATTCAAATTGGAAAGGAAGAAATAAAATCATCTATGTTTGCTGATGACATGACCTTGTTTGTGGAAAAATCCTAAAAAATTTACCAAGTATCTGTTAGAGCTAATAGATGAATTCGGTAAAGTTGCAGAATACTAAGACAACATACAAAAATCAATTGTGTCCCTAGTGGGACCAATCCAGAGTTGCCCACAGTGGTAACCTGCTCATTAGCACAGCTGGCTTGGCCTAGATCCCTTCTCGGTCTGTCCCCATTCTCTCATCTTCTTTTCGGGAGTTGCCTTCCAAGCAATCTGCCTCAAGGGCCTACTTTCGGAGAAACCCAAACCAAGAAAAAGAGAGCAATAACTTGATTACTGGGAAGGATTCCATTCATCAAACCCCCATGTCATCTCCTGTAAAAGTCCCTTTCTTTATTAGTAAGTACTTGGAGATCTAACTGAAGTCCAAAGTCAGCTTTCTGTACAGAGGAAGTCCACGGTGGCTTGGTCTTACCTTTCCTTACAGGCACTTTCTTCCCTTCAACCATCCCTTTTATTCTCTTCCCCAAGCTCCCCTCCTCCAGATGCTTCTTAGTATTTTTGAATAAGTGAAATTATAACAGTTGTATTTTAAAAAATGGAGAAATTTGGAATGATATATTGAATCCTCTCCTCTAACCAGTTGATGTGGTTTCTAAGGATACCAAGTGGTAAAAGCAACAGAAAGCAACGTGATGACTTCTCACATTGGCTACTTTTCCTATTTCATCTTCACGAGGCTGCTTTTCCCTGTTTTCATATTTAAGTTCCCATGAATACTTTACTTAGGTTCAACTTCTCAGAAACATTAGCAACACAAGCTAAATTTTAATGAATGCTTAATACTGCTTTATGTCAATTAACTAACTTCACTTTCACATCTTTCTGAAGATCATCTGCATCATTTTCAACTTTAAGATATAATTAATAAAAATTGTATATATTTACAGTATATAGTGTGATTTTTGGAGGGGCGGGGGGCAGTCATTGGGATTGAACCCAGAGATGCTTTACCACTGAGCCATATCCTCAGCCCTTTTTATCATTTTGAGACAGGGTCTCACTAAGTTGCTTAGAGCCTCACTAAGTTGCTTAGGCGGGCCTAGAACTTGTGCTCCTCCTGCCTCAGCCTCCTGAGTTGCTGGGATTATAGACATGCAGCACCATGTGTGGCTTACAATATGATGTTATTATATATATGTACATTCTCAATGATATCCATCATCTCACAAGTTACTTTTGTATGTATGGTGAGAACATTCACAGTCTACTCTCTTAGCAAATTTCATGTATACATGTATTGACTGTAGACACCATGCTGTTCATTAGTTCATTCTCCAGAGCTTATTCATCATGCATCACTGAAATTTTATACTCTTTGACCAACATTTCCAATTGCCCCCAACTCCCTCTCTAGCTCCTAGAAACTAATTTTATATGAGTTAGGATTTTTGAGAATCCACATATACGTGATATCATACAGTACTTGTCCTTTTGTGTAGGGCTCATTTCACTAGAATAATGTTCTTTAGGTTCACCCATGTTGTTGCAAATATTAGGATTTGCTTCTTTTTAAAGACTGAATAATATTCCATTGTGTATATGCATACATATGTACATATACACATATATGTTTTTAATGTCATGCTGTTTTGATTATGACAAACTGTATTATATATAGAGACACATGATATATATATATACATATATATGGTATAGCCATGGTCATCAAAATACAATGCATATATATGTTCTCTATGTATGTATATATATAGACATTTTATTTATCCATTTATCCATCAATGGACATTTAGATTGATTCCATATCTTGGCTACTATAATAATGCTGCAATGAATATGGGAATATATACTTTTCTTGATGAGACTTATTTTATTTTCTCTCAGAATTGGGGTTGCTAGATCATACGATAGTTCCTACTTTAATTTTTTGATGAATCTCTGTGCTGTTTCCCATAAAAATAATGTGAGAAAATTGACTTTTCTGCAATTCTCAATTCACATGATTTTCCCAGGAATAGAATTCAGCCTAGATCAAACGGAATTGTCACACAAGCATTTTATTCAGTATTAAGCCTCTGTATATCATAAAGATGTAATAAAGAGTAAATTTTAAAAAATTATATTTCTAAAATTTTTTTTTTTTTAGATATTGTAGTGACAGGGAGATGAAACCTTGTCTGTGTTTGCTAGTCTGTGAAATCCTAGCACTTGGAACAGTTCCTGGCTCAGTAGATAATTCTTCACCAAACAATGAATGAAAGAATGGCTTTTTAGAGGCTCTTGGAGAATGTGACCCTGATAACTATCAAAGTCTACATGCAAAGTCATCATCCGACTGAACCACAGGGATTGCTCTCAGATCTGAAAGGCGATCAGTTCCAGCCCTTTCTATTATGATGTATCTAAACCATCCCTCTTTCTACCCTGCCACTCATACCTACACTCCAATATGCTTCCCTTGTCTGGGTGTGATCCTCACCAAATCGTTAGAATGTGTTTATTGAATGTAAATATTTATTGAACAATTACATGAATGATGAAAGTTTTAATATTTGTTCCTAGAGCTCAAAACAAATTTAAAAATCTTATATGAAACAAATTAAAGAGATGATATATGCACCAAATCATCTTTAGCAAATGTCTTGATCCTGCAAAATATCTCAGTCCATATATATATATATATATATATATATATATATATATATAAAATTCATAGAATTTGAAACAATTTAGGTCTCTGTTGTTTCTTATTATTCTTAAAAATGTCTAAATTTGCTTTAAAATTTTGAGTTGCCTATAATCGCTTCTCAGGTCATATCAACACAATGTTTTTTCTTTCTGGATATTTTGTTTACAGAATCATTTCACTTATTTTTTATGGATTCTTATCTATTTACTACTGAGCTGGTAATTTCCACAGAAAACTCTTCTATAATGAGCCTTTGGTTCATCAAATATTAAGCTTACTGGAGAGTTAACCCATATTTAATTTGCTTTATTCATTTAAAAAGGGTTAGAGCACAATAGAGTTTACTAGGCTTTCCAAACACTATTGAACAATCATTTCGGTACAAAAAGGACCCTAGGGCCTTGTCATACCTCAGGGTCATCACTAATGCAGTAACCATCATCACATTGCAGAAGTGTGTCTGTGCCAGCTCAAACCATGCCAAACAGGCCAATCCACTTGTTGGACATCCAGCATGCCCGGTCTTTGGTTCTAATCAGAAGAGCTATTTCCTATTCATATCTAATTATCTTAATTGCCACTGCTTCCTATAATGCCACACAGTAGATAAGAAATACATCAGTTAAAAAGTTGTCAACCCCACAGCATAACACATAGATTACGGGCATTTTATCACACAGTTTATGAAAGTGTGGGGAATTTACTTGCTAGATCCCTTGTGTCACACATCCAGAGACATTTCAGGGAATGCATATCTAATGCCAGCAACAGGAGCCAAGGGGCTATTTATGTCTTTTTCACCGTGCAACTCTTCCACAACCAATGGTCAACTTTATGTGAGAGATGCTGCTGTATTTGACTTACACTTTGTGAAAATGTGATTGTTCGGGGTCTGTATCCTAAAGGTGCTTCCCTTTCTGGCCTTGATCTGTTGAAGAGGGAAGTTACTTCTTTCAGTGAGCTACTTGAGGGACCAGCCAGTTGCATTTTAATAGATCATGCACATTTTGGCGGCTGTGGAATCCAGACACTTCTGTAGCCATCTCATTGTCAACTCCAAAGTTGACAGATTAATTACAGTCTGGTCTCTTGGCTTTAGTCAAAATAAGCTGATTTCCTTTCTGGAAAAAAAAAATTTCTTTCTTTTCTTTTTTTTTTTTTTTAGTTTAGGTCTTTTCTTTTTTTTCTAATCAGTAGATCAAAACTTGGGGCTCTTCTTAACCCTAATTCAACCATCACTTCAGAAGTTAACACATTTGAGTTCCAAAAGCAATGCTTTTAACTTCTGTCCCATGGTCAATAAGGGGCTAAATCGATCTATAAACAGTGTCAGATGGTGTCTCACACATGGCACTTAAGAAACTTTACTCCTGATAGTGCCTTGACCTCGGGGCCCACAATCAGGCAGTCTCAGTGACACTGAACAGGGAGGCATCAAAGAAAGGGCCTGTGCAGTCCCGCGAGCCTGACAGCAGCTTGGCCTCTGGGGTGAGGCGCTGCGGCCAGAGGAGGGTGTTGAAGACAGGGCAGGCATGGAACTGACGTAGCCACTGAGTGTTTAGCTTGGCTTGTCGCATGACTAGGGTGGGCAGGTTTCAGGCTCGTTTAAAACATTTTTTACTATTTATTCTGTTTCTCACTTTCCCTTCCTTTCAGTTGATCTCGAAGCTTTACTATGGGAAATGATGGCACTTGGGGGGTACCTATCAAGGAAATCAACACAGGGCAAACTCAGAACTGGTGAAGCTGAAAGTAGTGTCTTAGGGGTAGCAGGATTATTTTGTCCAACAGAACAGTATTTGGAGTTAATCAAAATCCTGCAGAGTCCATGGCAGATACTGTTGGTTCCCCAGTGGTCTCTTGTAGGCAATGCCAGTAACATTGTAAGCTTCCTGCTGTCCCCGCCTTAGAGTGTTCCATGATCACCACTACATGATGCACGCAGGGAAACTCAGGAGCTAATACCCCCAGGAGAGATGTCAGTGAACGAACACCCCTCCCTGCACATTTCTGAATAGTGTTCCATATGGCCTCTCGGGAGGTCCTCAGTGGGGCTGTGACCACAGTTTCCCATAGCTGCTGAGTCATGAACATTATTCGGCTCTCACGTCTGATCAGCTCTCACGTCTGCTTCCTGACTCCCCAAATAAACTAACTGCACCCAAATCTTTTCTTAGGGTCTGCTTTTGTGGAGAGCCAAACTAAGACAAAGTCAGATCAAATTTAAGTCATCATCTCAAAAAGAATTCAAGTGACCTCGCAAAAGCTCCATTTTCCACCAAGTTCATAGCCCAAGCCTTGGTTTGGATTCCCCAGACACAAATCCTAAGACAAAGATTTTGGTGAAAATGGTTTATTTGGGAAGAGATTCCAGGAAGCACGGGTTAGAGAGTAGGGAATGAGATAGGGAAGGGAATAAAGATACAAAGGGGGTGATAATAAGCCAATATCTACTGTGGGTAGCTGGAACATCATCCTGCAGAGGCACAGCCATGGAACACTGTAGAACACCTTAGAACTATCCTACCCAATGGGTGAGGAAGTGAAGGTACTGATCCACCAACTCTTCAGATATCATTGCTTTTGGGATACTTTAGTGACACTAATTGTCTAGCACTTTTGGGAATGTCCCACACTTAGACTGATCATGGTCTTATGGCCAGAAAAGAGGCCTTAAGGAAGTGAGCCTCAAGTTTGCAGGAAACATCCTTTGAGTATTCAGAAAAATGTTAAGGGAGTTGGGGAAGGGCACCAAATTGCCCTCCATACTTGAGGACCATAAACTACAAATATGCCTCTGAAATAAGGGAAAATGAAAAGGAGTCACATATTCTCTCATTCAACAGATATTTATAAAGCCCTTCCTATGAGTTGGTAGTGCAGAGAAACGTGGAGAAGGGTGAGCCTTGTTGCTTTTTGTAGGCTCACAGATATGCAGACACTTCTGTCCGATAAGGAGCGCCATGATAACCAGCACAGAGGGGCATCTTTTAATCCTGATGGGACTTCTCCAAGCCTGGCTTCTGGAATTCATAGGTTGCTGTGCTGAGCATTGGACTGAGAATTAAGAGATTCGTGTTCTAGTCACTATTCTGCCTTGAAGAGCCATGTGACCTTGGGGGTGTCATTTTGACTCCAAGCTCCTTGGTTCCCTTAGGCTAAATGAAAGAACTGATGTAAGATGTTCTTTCTGGTCTGAGGACCCACCTGCAGAAGTGGGTGTGGATGAGGGGCTGTTAGTACTATATGGGTCACTGGCTGTGAGTAGCTTCTGGTCTGGAGGCAGTTCAGGTCAGAGGATGTCAGATCTGGCAGAAAAATTAGAGCTGGAAACTTGTTTTTGTAATTAACAGCACTGAAGCTCAGGGAAACAAGATGGCTTGTACAAGCCCACCCAATTAAGAAAGGATAGAGTTGGAACCAGAAACTTATTTCCTATTATTTGATTTGATACCCCTTTCTAGTAATCCATGGACCCCAATTTTCATAGCAAGTTGTGAGAAACAGATCTTCTGAGATGGTAAACTAATGGCTAAAGAAATTCACCTTGATCCAAATGTCGTGGTCATGACATTAAAAGATATTTAAGGGCTTAAACCAAATCTCAGTGGCTACACAGTGCCTTAGAAATGCTCTCCTACTGATTTGGTTGTAATGTGCTGCCCAATAGAATGCCAGCCCCCTGCAGGGGCAGTGTCAAGAAGAACAGGTGGATCAAACAACTTGATTTAAAAAAAAAAAAAAAACCCAGCTTTTACATACCTTACTGTGGATGGCAGATTGGAGATAGGGCTGGGCAAGGAAAGGAGAGAGAATTGCAGAGACAAGCTGGGAAATCTTCAGAATGTGAAAGTGGTTTAAATGCAAATTTAGAATGTGAACACGTCCCAGTACTTCTGTTTCCTGCAGCAACAAAAATGGGTGTCTTGATTTCAATCAAATCCCACCAAGTGATGACACCTTTGTTTTTTCACAGGACTGAGTTCAGGAGGGTGATCACAGGGCGATGATAGATATTATGTAAACCACTGCCTATTTTGTGGCTCTATCATTTTCTGTGTCATATTTCATCTGAGTAAAATTTTAAGTGTTAGAAAATCCAGCACAATATAAGACTACTTTAGACCCTTAGGAGGACCAATATCACAGTCTCCTTTAGGAACTTGTCAGAACTATAGAATCTCAGTCCTGACCCTGGACCTACCGACTGCACTGAAATCTGTATTTTCAACAAGATCTCCAGGAGATTTGTATGCATATTAAAGTTTGGGGAGCCCTGCTGCAGATAAGATGTGCTACTCAAAACAACTGGATACTTTCTTGAGTGAGCTAGTGAAAAAAAAACATATCAAATAAAAAATAGCTTAAGGTGATATTTCAGAAAAGTTGGAAAACTGCATGTAATTCAAATAATCAATGAAGTTAGGTAAGGCTAAGTGTTGTGAGCTGATAGAGGATGAATATAAAATCAAATAGAGCTTTTAAAAAGATGTGCTTCAAGTGTTTCTCAAGTGTGAATGTATGGGAAGATGTTATTTATATTTATACCTCGCTTCATTCCACAAAGAACAAAGGCATGTGGTTTTTAGGCATAACAGTTATTAGTGCAGAGAAAAACACCACTGTTCAAGGGCTGTTATGATTCCCACTGTTTTCAGACTCTACATTAAATGGAAGATCTTAGAATCATCAAATTCCTTCCCTGTCTCCGAACCCACAGACGTAATTGTCAGTCTCATTTCTGAAATATCACCAGCCATTATTAGTGGAAATTGATATTTATAATGGATGAGGGTTAAAGTTTGCTGTTTCTTTTTTTTTCTTTTAAAAAGACCATTGGAGGAATAATTTACAAAATAAAGCTTGATTAAATAGATTTAGTTCAGAGAAGTTAAATTTCTAAAGAGAACAAACTTTTAAAAGCAACATTAAAGATTTAAGAAGCAGTCTTTCATTGGCAGGATTTAACAGATCAATTATAAATTATTTTTTATGCTCATTAAAGCCTTGCTAACTTGATACAAAGCAATAGCTCACTGATGCAGAGAGGGAGCACTCACTGGGAGCTCCTGATGCCTGGCTGCAACACAGAGCTACTTCCTGCTGGAAGGCAGTGGGGAAGGGTTCTGCTTGGACCACCTGCTTCTCATTTTCCAGAACTGAGTTCATATGAGACAGATGTGGAGCAGAGGCTGTAGAGCAAGGACGGGCAAGGCTGTACCCAAGGTTGGGATGAGCAAGGCCTCCTCTTTTCCCCCTTCAGCATCAAGAGCCTTTTATGATCCCAAGGAAGGCGTCCTGACATTCAATGGCCTCTTGTCCAGTTGAGATCAACTTCTCAACATGAGAGTGGATGGAAACATTGATGGCCTTTATGGTGGAGAGTAGGTGGATGAAACTTCACTGATCTGATGCATGACAGAATGTGAAATACTAGATTGACTTTGGTTACTGATGAAGGCTTGGGTTTGTCTTGGTTCCTCCTTTATCCATTAGAGGTGGGTGTGTGGACATGTCTAGTTCCCTCTATATTTTAAGGTAGTGCTTCCAAAGAATAAAAAGTATATCCCTGTTGATGCATAAGAATATTTTTGATGGCATATGGATGTCTATTTTCATCTACTTAGTATTTTATTGATTTAAAGATTAATTAAGAAGTACATTAAGTTTTACATTAATGACTATTTATGATAAATGGCATGGTTTCCCATTTTGGGTAGTGTTATAAAATTTCTCTTTAAATACATTTAAATCAAAGTGAGTTGATTTTAAAAAAAAAGTACTGCAATGAGTTATATTAGTGATAAGGATATTCAATTGTTTGATGAAATACAATATATTTGCAGCACCAATTTCAATTAATAAAAGGATATTCATATATCTGATTCATAGTGGTCTAAGGCCCTTTTATTCAAGGAGATTAAGCTTGTCTATATATTACTTAGTTGTTTATGTGTTCCTGTGAGGCCAAGCTAAGGTGGACAGTATTTTTATCTCCTATTATTTGCCATGGAGAGAAAACAGGTTTTCAAGGTATAAGAATTGTGTGCAGGAAACAGAGAGGTGCCCTAAGATGCTCCAGTTTTTGCCTGCCATATCCTCCATCCTGGGGTTAGCACTCTGAGTTTTGGGGTGTCATAGCACAGGTAAAGCCTAGAGAGCATTTGGGATATTTGTTACAATATTTAAAATTCCACCATTATAGAGTCTTGAAAACCTACAGTGAGAATGCAAATGAACAGAAAAACCTTTCCAAGTAGCTCTTTGTAAGCACAAGATCTTGAAGAGAGCACAGCTTCTAGGGATACATGCAGATGTGAATGAAAAAGGAGGATGGGGCTGAGGTGTTGGGAGGGAAAAGGAGGTGTATGCCCATAGGAGAAGGTAAACTGAGGTGTTGGTACTCTGTTGTCTTGAGCTGTATCCATCAATGGCCAGTGAGCCACATGGGGAATTAGGAAGAACGCCATCTGCCTTACCTGTGTCTTCTAGGCTGCCATCTTTGGTATTCATTATGCTAGTTTTATTTTCTTCCCTGACCAATTCTAGGTTGGGTTTTAAATGAGAATCTTACACAGAAGGTCTAGAGCCTGAAATGTGGATGAATGAATGAAAGAACGAACAAAATGCAATCCATACCATGTTTGATAGGATCTGATTTATCCCTACATTCACAGTAGCTAACACTGTGCTTAGCACATGCTAAATATTTATTAAGTGTTTGAATGAATGAAAGTAAGAAAGCAACTTATTGATAAAAATAGGGAAAGAATGACCATATTTGAAAGCTAGCAGATCAAGTTTCATATTTATTAACAAATTCATTCATTCAACAAAAAATAGAAGAGCTTTGTGAGCCAATACCATTTTGATAATTGAACCTTAGGATGAAATCTGAGTTCAAATCAAATCTGAGTTCAAACCATTTTAACCAGGATTGATTGAGGAAGGCCATGGGTTTAAGCCATAAGGACCCAAACATCACATACACACATACACAAAAAGCATTTTGCCTATTATTTTGTAAGGAATTGGATATAAGTTGCTTATTAAAAACATGAGCCCTGGAAGATGGAGTGAGGGGGCAGGGAAGAGGGGGGAAAGAGAGAAAGACAATAAAAGAGTACATTATATAGTGTGTTACTATTAAAAGGAAGTAGGGGTAAGCTATTTGGGGGAATCCTTTGATTTTTCATATAGAATGCACTTCATAAGTGTACCCCAAAGAACAAATACCCTAGGTATTTCTCCATCAACTTGCATTACCCAATGGTGAAGACTGTCTCCCTGAGAGATTTAATGGCCCTCCTCTCCCATTTGTGGGTACTCCTATATGCAGACTGGTAAGAGGTAAGTTGCATGTGTTTAAGAGAAGTCCTCAGTAATCAGAATCTGCCCCTGCTTCTACTTAAACTGAGGTGGGGGGAGGGTATGAAGCATGAGGAACTCATAGCTTAAACTACAATGCTCTTGGGGGAATTCTCCAGAGATAATTTGTAAAGTATGTGACATATGGACACACAAATAAAACAAAAATGCAACAGCCAGCTTTCAAAGCAAATTTTCCCCCAAAACAAAAATATGGCAGTCATTGAAATATTTAATGGGATGCAAAACTCTGGACACTATTGGGATCTACTGGCTATGACAGGGAAATATGAAATAGTTGCGACTTACCACAGAGTAAAGATATGGCACATCTGTGTCTTAGAAAAGCTGAGGATTTTGTGTGAGTCTCTGATTATACCTGCCCTGTATTTGGCTAAGGATAAAGAAAAATGTATATTAATTAGAAGATGAATGATTATGGCTTAAATTAATCACTGCTTGAACAGAATCTACTTAAATAGTTATATATAATAAAGTCGGGTATATCAGTTAGCTCTTGCTGTGTAACAAAGACCTCTAAAACTTATCGACATACAACAACCACCACATATTATTTCTTAAGTCTGGGGGTTGTTTTGCTGAGAAGTTCTGATGATCTGAGTTGAATTTGGTTGATTTAGCTTGGATTCATTGCAGGTTGAGAATCCCTAATCTGAAAATCTAAAATTCAAAATACTCCCAATTTGAAAACTTTTGGGGATGCAACATGATGATGTCACAAATGGAAAATTCTACATCATGAAATTTTGTATCATGCACAAAATTAAAAACTTACCTTAGGGTTATGTGTATAAGAACTACATGAATTTAAAGGAATTTCCTGTTTAGACTTGGGTCCTAACCCCAAGATATCTGATTATGTACATGAAGTATTATGAAGTCCAAAAAATATGAAATATAATACGCTTTCTGGTTCCAAGAATTTTGGATAAGAGATTCTTAACTGTATCAACTTCTGATTAGCTGGGACAACTTGGCTGTCCACTCTGTTGTCTCTCAATCTCCAACAGGCTAGTCTGGTTTATTCATCTGGTGGAGACTGAGTTCCCAGAACGTAAGCAAAAGATGGCAAGATCTCTTGAGACCTGCATTTGAAACTGCTGTTACTTCTGCTTCATTTCATGTGCCAAAGCAAGTCATATGGCCAAGCCACAGTCCAAGGGATGGAAAATAGGCTCCCACATTTGGCAAAAGAGATGGCTAAATCACATTGCCTGGAAGAGGAATAATTGGAAGAAATTCTGCAATTAATTTATCACATCAGGGTAGACTGATTGCTCTAATAAACAAAACTCAGATCTTAGGATTTTAACACCATACAGTTTACCTTCTTTTCATTATCACAGTCAAATAAAGATGGGCAGAGGAGTGGAAGGACTCTGCTTTGCAGTCATTCAGGTACCTGGAGTCCTTCTACCTAGTTGCTATCTCATTCTACACTATGGTGCCTTCCATTGGGTCCTCTGTTTCCAGCCAGGAGATGAGAGAGACACACATACAGAGAGAGAGAGAGAGAGAGAGAGAGAGAGAGAGAGAGAGAGAGCAACTATGCAGAAAGAATGTCTGTTCCTACTTACCTCAACCAAGAGGTGTCAACATATCACTTCTGCTCCTCCCCAGGGGCCAGAACTTGGTCATATGGCTGAATAGAACTGCAAGGGAGGCTGGGAAATGTGGTCCAGCTGTGTTGTGGGGGAGGGGAAATGATTAGTTGAACATCTGCCTAGTCTTTGCCACAGTTACAGATTCTGTGACTGGGGAACTCATTCTAGGAGAAGGTGCACTGGTATGCATTTCAAAAGGTTGATTCATGACGCTGTGGGGCAGACAGAGGTTAAAAAGACAAGGTCCTAATTGAGTGGGGGAGACATTTAGATACACGTGTAAATAACCTGGGGAATGAGACAGGAATCTAGAGAAGGATTTGGGGAGACTTTTAGGATAAGGTGGACACTTCAGAGGCAATGAAACTTTAATAGGAGGAGACAGGAATAAAGGACAAGGGGAAAGTGGTGGGCCACATGGGGAAACTAGGTTTGTTTGCTTATTTAACATTGTGGCCTCTAGTGGGACCTAAAGTCAATGCCTGAATGTAAGATGGCTATGTTCTTGCTGATCTGAATAATGTACCCCTTAGGGCTACATTAAAAAACTGTGCTTAGTGCCTCATTTGCACCTTCAAAATATGCACATACATGTTTGGGCCAGAAAAGGCTGCACTCAGAACATGCATTCTTATGTGAACTTCAGGTAATTGCACAAGCAAACAGGAAGTTGCGTAGGTATGCAGGCAGCCGCCTTTCGGTGAGGTGCGTGTTGGCACGGGCAGGCGTGTGCCTTGTATGTTTGAGTGCAATTTTAAATGCTTCTCCTGATGAAAGGCAGGAAAGCAAGCCTCTGGGCATCTGCTTCGCTAACTGAAGCTGACATTTGTCCTTCTCAAGGTTTCCTTCATAGGCAGGGCCAAGTTCAGGGCATACTTGTGGGAAGAAAATGGTGGCTTTTGAAGGTCTTCATGGGAACATGGACGCGGGCTTTGGTGGCAGCTAGTTGGAATGCATATAAGCTCTGTGCTGGGGCTTCTCTGTCCCTTTTGCTCACCCTTGAGCTCTTGAATAAATTCTTCCTTTGAATTTCTCTTTGCTGGGACCTCTGTCTCCTGGTTCTCTTCTTAATTCTATGGCTCAGGTTCCCCATTCTTCTTCCATTTGTCCCTCAGATGTGTCCCCAGGAACCTATCCTGAATCACCTTCTGACTTTCCAGGCCAGTGCTGTTCAATAAAACTATCTGCAATTGAGGTAGTGCTCCGTATCTGCATGAACAACATAGCCACTGGCCACTGGGGGCCATAAAGCAAGTGGTATATGGTTAGTGGACTTCAGGAACTGAATTTTAAAATTTTAAGTGAAATTTAAATAGCCACATGTGACAGGTGGCTATTGGGCAGCATAGCCCCAGAACAGTCTGCACAGGCAATCATTTCTCCCCCAGGTTCAATCACGATCTACCCCCTTGCTTCTAGCCTCCTGCCCTACCTACTCTTCTGATCTTATTTACAAACATCTGAGATGTCTCCCTGGGCTCTGTTGTGCTTTCAAAAGCAATGTGCTAACATTCAACTCTTTATTTCTACCCTAAAACACATTTCCTCCTGGCCTTCCTTCTGTCACTTTATCCTGGGTCAGTTCATTCTCTCTTTGGAACACGGTTCTGATCATACTGTGCCATTTGTACACTATATCCAGCTGGTTCCAGATTTGTGAAACCTAACTTATACAAATTTGGGGGCTCTTTGTAAGCAAAAAAAGATAAAAGTGTGAATGTAGGATTTGATTCAGAGATTTGGAGGGTTCTGAGTAAATGAGTGGGCCCTTGAAACGACCTTTATTCATTTTACTGTACATTGGCCTCATTTTATCCTTTGAATATTCTCTAGTTTGGGGGGATTCAAATCTGGTTCACCACTTTCTTTCTGTACAACTCTGGATATAGTAATGACCTATGCTGAAATTTATTTGGCTTTGGGGATAAGAATAATGCCTCTTCTACTGGATTGTTACAAAAATAAATAAGATAATACATGATAAAACCAGCATATCTAGAAGGTACTTTATGGAAATAATTTTATTACCTTATTTTCATTGCATAGAGAATAGTAACAGCAATGATTATGATTATAATATTAGTTGTCTCAATCCATTCAGGCTGTTATAATAACATACCATGGACTGTGTAGCTTATAAACAGCAAATTTATTTCTCACCATTCTGGAAGCTGGGATATCCAAGATCCAAGGCACTGGCAGATTCTATGACTGGCAAGACTCACTCCTCTTAGCTCTTTTTTTTTGTAACCTCACATAACGGAAGGGGGAAATGAGCTTCCTCAGACCCCTTTTGTGAAGGCACTAAGCTGTTCATGAGAGCTCCATCCTCATGACCTAATCACTTCCTGAGGCTTCACTTTCTAATGCCATCACTTGGTGGTTAGTTTTTCAGCATATGGATTGGTGGGGAGACATGGATATTCAGACTATAGCAGTCATGTATCAGGATCTGTGTTCAACACTTCACATAGATTATCATCTATTTCTACAAGGTAGATATTGTCCTTACCGCTATTTTACAGGTGGGGAAACTGAGACCCAAAGAAAGTAGGCAATATGCCCTAGTTGCTATATGCTAGTAAGTAGGAGAGCTGGGATTCAAACCCAGGCAGTTAGACTCCTTAGGGTCTTGTGCTCATCACAGGCAGGGCACTCCGGACTCTTCACAGTCCCCTTTACATCAACATGCAGGATTCCTGGCACATGTGTCTGTTTCCACCAGCCATGGAATACCAAGTATTCCCTGATTTGCTTGTGTGCTTCTTTTTCTTTCCTCATGCCATTTCTCTTCCCTGAAATACTCTTTCTTCCTCCTTCCTTCTGGATCTCCTTTGCTTTATTTTTGCCTTAATATAATGATCATTCCTGATCTCACTGTATGGGGGTCACTGAGTTTTTTTTTTTTTCTAATCCTATGTAGCACAATAAATGGACATGAAGAACAATTGTCTCCCGAGCAACTGTTCCAGTTTTACCTCACTAGGGAGCTTTATGAAATATAGATGGCATCCAGGTGTGGTGGCTCAGGCCTGTAATCCCAGCTACTCTGGATGCTGAGGCAGGAGGATCAAAAGTTCAAGGCCAGCCTCAGCCATTTAGCAAGGCCCCGTCTCAAAAATATAAAATAATAAGGGCTGAAGATGTATGCAGTGGAAGAACACTCCTGTGTTCATATCATTCCCAGTACCACAGGGTGGGATTGGGGTGGGCGAGGGGAGAAGATATCTGGGAACCCCCATCCTCAGACCACATATATTAGAATCTTTGGGGTAGTATTGAGATTTGCTGGTTTTTAAAATTGTTTTTCCCTCTGAGCTGATTATTAGAAGCCAAGAAGCAGAGCTCAGCTTAGCTCTGGCAAGGACACAGAGCCTGGGACTGCTTCTCATGTCTTACTTTCATTTTACTCCTTTGCTTTCTTTCATTCTGTTTCTCTCCTTTCTTTTTTTTTCACTTTATTCCTCCTGCCCTTGACCCCTTTTCTCCCTCCCTCCTTCCCTCCCTTTCTCTCTCTCTCTTTCCTCTCTTCCTCTTTGCCTAAGCACATCACCTTGCTCTGTGGGGTGTATCTTTGAGGATCATGTAAGTTAATTTTGCACTGGTGAAGGGGGGCACATGGACAAATTGTTGCTTTTGCTGAAAACAACAGATTCACTCTGGAATAATCCGAAACTATTGAAAATAGGCTAAGTTTGGGTCCCTCTTGAAACAGATATTTGGTAGAAAATACTGAAGAGAAACTCAAATTGAAGCCTCAAAAATTTCCTTTCAACTCTGGGACATGACCGTGACCATGGCAGTTTGCATGTGGCCTTTTGTCTGGTGGCTTCATCTCACCTTGATCATTCTTGAATTCAGTTTTTATCAAAGATGTTTAAAAATTGGGCTGTGAGAAAGCAGTATTAAATGAAATTTTGCAAAGTAAATAGATTTCTTTTTGTATTTGAAATTATCGACTTACATATAGCCCCAGCACCTGACTTTACCTGTCCCCCGACAGTGTTCATTATTTTGGGAACAACTTCCTGCTCAGGTGTGCTGACCTGGTCAGGTAATGACACCTGCCCCCTCCCCACCCCCAGTATATTAGCATGTGTGTCAGGCACAGCTGCAGGATTTTCAATTTTCCCACCTGCTAGCCTTTGCCCTGACTCATCTGAAGGTCAGTAAAAAGGCCCTGGCTGTGAAATGACTTTTTGTCCTCACATGTTAGACTCCCCAGAGTGACAACATGGAAAGGAATAGCCAGGGGAAAAGGGCCTGGCAAGAGTTTCTTGGTTTCCAGTCGGCCTGCTGCCAATGACTGCAGATGGTGGGAGGTAGGGCATGCCCTCAGGTGGGGGGCCCTTGTGCCTGGGCCACCCTCCCAGGCCCTGGTAGCCTCGTGTGCCACTGCACCTCTTTAGGCACTGATTATGGGCTCTTCTCCTTTGTGAGCCAGTTCATTACCATTTCTTTGTCCCGGGGTGATTCTTACCCCATGCAATGAATATTGACTTCATGCTTGCTTTTCTACCTGAATTACAGGGGGGCAGTCTGAGGGCCCCTTTGCTTGCTCAGCTCCAGCCTCCCTGGCAGCCACTTGAATGGTCCCAAAGAAAAGCTGTTTGCTTGAGCATTTAGGGATAACAGAGGGCTGTCACAGACTGCTACAGTGATTTATTAAAAGACAGGGAAATGAGAGAAAAGACTCTTCTTGCACCAGCTGCCGGCTCCCTTACTTTCTTCCATTCTAAATTTCTCTTTCTTTTTTTTTTTCTCTTTATTCCTCCTGCCCTGGCTCTCCCCTTTTCTCCCTCCCCTTCTCTCTCTCTCTCTCTCTCTCTCTCTCTCTCTCTCTCTCTCTCTCTCTCTCTCTCATCCCTCCTCTCTTCCTCCCTGCCTATCCCTCCCTCCTTGGCCTCTTTCTCTGCCTCTGCTTTGTTCACATTTTTTTGAAATGAGGGAGGACAAAAGACTGCTGTGTTTTAGGCAAATCCATGTTTTCTACCCTGAAAGGAAATTCCCCAATAAAGGTAGCTTGTCTTTAGTTTCATTATTTGAAGGGTGCAAGAGAAGACTGAGCACTTGTGGACACTCTCTGATACACACTATAAATGGTGCATGGCCATTCTGGAGACAGGACTTTTCTCAGCAAAATAAGTCAAGGTCCTCTCCTCCCCAGTCCCTCTTTTTCAGACACATTCGGGGCTCCATGTCCTGCTGAGACCTATTCTGAGCACCCCGCCTGTTCTCTAAAGTAGCCACCCTGGCACTGTCTGGTCCCGGCTTCTCTCATGGGCACATTGTGTGGAGGGTCTTCCCTCCTTGGTGTTCTGGTCCTCCCAGGGCCAAGTTCAGCCCTCTGCATCCCTGATGTCTCCTCCCTACATGTAGGAAGTAAAGGGGGGGCACAGTGGCTACAATGAATGAGGCCCTTCAGTGGAGGCTATGTCTTGGGTGACAATTTCTGCTCAGCAAACCAACCGCTGAACAACCTGCTTCATGGGTTCACTGGGCTAAGAAGGGAATGGGAGGGCACATTGGGCAACTTCTCTCCCTGCACACTGGTCTGAAGGTGTGGGCTGTTCCATCAAGTCAGTTTTTTTTTTAATAATGAAACCATAGGACTTCGTTTTTGAATTTCATTTAGGTGTAGGTACATGACCCTTTCTCCCACTTTCTGGGAACTTTCCAAACATGGAATTTCCTTGGAATCCACACAAGTCCCTCTGCTTTGCTTCTGGAGCTTGTTTCCGTGGCTCCTTGCTCCCTCCAGCTCACTGTTTGCCCTGAGTGCTGTGCTGTGTCCCTGCCCTCTCTTGGCTTCTCCCAAATGTCTCTGGTTCCCTTATCTCCCACCATGAGGGTCTCATTAGTCTCCCCACAAGCCCATAAATCAACTGCCCCACCTCCTCCTCCAGTCTGCTTCCTCTGGCTGAAGTGTGGAGGTTCACCTTTCCCTTCCCAGATGACAAATCAGCCATTCATCTTGGTCTGAAAAGCGTTTATTGGCCGGCTTGCTTCAGTAGCTTCTAAACTGTTTGCAAATAAAAAGGAGGGATTTTTGGTGACCTCAATAGAGATAGGGACCCACAGGTGGATTTATTCTCAGGTTTGATTGTTCTTTCTTTTTCTTCTTTTATGAAAAGATTAAACACACCACTCTGCCTCTCAGTGCTTGTGGTTTTTTATTTTGAAAAGATCTTGGCTCTTCTGTTGGCCTGAAGTGTGTTTGTTTGTATTGGTCAGGCTTGTTCGTTGCTAAGTATGAATTGAGACAGGGTGACCTGTGCGGAAAATGAAGGGGGTGGCTTGAATGGGTGCTCAATGACTCTGAACCTTCAAAGAGGGTGCTGCCACCATGTTTTAATGGTTAACGGACAATGACTACAGGAGAATCATCTAGAAGCTTAGGAGTCAGAGTGTTTAAGGTTACTTTTTTAGCCTTTTAGTTTTCCTGGTCTGGTCTCCAGGGATACTAGTGCACCAAGTGTCCCTTCTTAGGATTCATCTTATATTTTGTATTCAGATTCTGGAAAGAGGGCTGAATTTATCAGCTAAGGTATATCTTTAAGGATGCAGAAAATATAGCTGGAAAGGTCATGGGAAGACAGATAGATGTCACTTGAGGAAGAATCCCTTTAAAAGGAAGACCAGGTGTTTAAACATGATGGGTTAGAGGAGGACCATGGTAAAATATGTTGGGTTCTGAGTGTCCATCTTTAACCCAAAGGCATGTAATGTGGGTGTTTGGATATGAGGACAGAGTGGAGGAGAAGATATTTTCATGGTCTTCAGGCCTCATGCAGATTGTGTCTTACCCAGAAGATGAAAGGAACTTCCTGACCTCAGTGCAGTGGATAATCTTAAAACTCAGTGCCCTTGGGACATAATCTGTGAAGTGGTTCCCGCTAATATTGTGATGTTGGAGTTTATAATCTTGACGTTTATTTTTCTGTTGATGGCCACACTAACTCTTTATTCCCCCACTACTACAGTTAATTTAGACTGAGGGACATCTTTTCGATTGACTTTTCTAAATCTTTCTATTCACCAGGACTTAAAGAAAGGGAGGCCAAACAGGGCTGTGGGTGTAGCTCAGTGGTAGAGCATTTGTCTAACATTTGCTAACATTTTTAAGACTCTGGGTTCAATCCCTGGTATCCCCAACAAAAAATTAATTAAAAATACAAATGTGTTTAATAATCCTATTCTTTCCTCCTCTAACCATTCCATCTTGGTGGATAGATAGAATCTCTTTCATCACTGGAAAGTCCTTGAGAATTTGAATGTTGTCATTTCCATCTTTATGTCATCATCTCCTTCCCCAGATGGCCCATTTACTTTTCAAATATTTTAACTGATGCATAATTTATTTACAGTGAAATGCAGTAATGCACTTAACATGAGTCTGATCATTTTTGATAAATACTTATCCACATGTACCCCACCCCAGGAGTTTGCTTGAGGCTTCTTACCGGTTAGTCCCTCTTCTCTTGCCAGAACTAACTACTATTTTCACTTCTATCACTATCGATTCATTTTGCCTGTTTTAGAACTTCATACACCTGGAATCATATAGTACACATTCTTTTTTTTATTTAAGAGAGAGAGAGAGAGAGAGAGAGAGAGAGAGAGAGAGAGAGAGAGAGAATTTTTTTAATATTTATTTTTTAGTTCTGGGCAGACACAACATCTTTGTTTGTATGTGGTGCTGAGGATCGAACCCAGGCCGCACGCATGCCAGGCGAGCGCGCTACCGCTTGAGCCACATCCCCAGCCCAGTACACATTCTTTATGTCTGACTTCCATTGCTCTGCATACTGTTTTTGAGATCCATTCATCCACATTGATGTATGTACTAATAATTTGTTGGTTTTTATTGCTGAGTATATCCCATTGCATGAATATCCATTGTCTTGTGAATGAATGCCTGGGATAGTTCTTGTTTTTATCTACTATCAATTAAACAGCTCTGAACATTCTTTTTTTTGGGAGGTAGAGTACTGGGGATTGAACTCAGGGGTACTCAACCACTGAGTCACATCCCCAGCCCTTTTTATATTTTATTTAGAGACAGGGTCTCACTGAGTTGCTTAGCACCTCACCATTGCTGAGGGTGGCATTGAACTCAAAATTCTCCTATCTCAGCTTCCTAAACTGCTGGGATTACAGGTATGCACCAATGTGCCCAGCTGAACATTTTTATTGAAGTCTTTCTGTTAACCTACATTTTTATTTCTCTTGGATAAATACCTAGGAGTAAAATTGCTTGGTCCTAGGCTGAGTTTTTAAGAAAGCATCAATTTTCAAAGTGTATTATTTTATATTTCCACCAGCAATGTATGAAAGTTCCCTTTGGTCCACAGTCTTACAACATTTGGAATTGTCAGGGATTTTTCATTTTAGCCATTCTACTAAATGGGAGATGGTGTTTCATTGTGGCTTTAATTTGCATTCCCTTGAAATAGTTATCTTCTTAAGCAATTTTTTTCATGTATGTATTGGTATTTATATTTTTTTGTGAAGTGTCTGTCAATTTTTTTGCCCATTTCAAAATTATTTTGCTTATATTTTTAATAGATATACAAGAGTTCTTCATTTATTTGAAAGATAAGCCCTTTCTCAGATATTGATGTCATTTCCCAATCTGTTCTTACCTATTTCTTTTCTTAAGCATATTTTGATTACTAGAAAAGTTTTAATTTCAATGAGGTTCAATTATTATTATTATTATTATATTTAGTACTGTCTGGGCTGGTTCTAAGAATTCTTTGTTTACCCCATCATCAAGAAGATATTCCTCATATTCATTTCTGGAAGTTTCATATTTCAGGTGGTCCAATCAATTCTTAAGAAAGTCTTATCAAAATTAGATAGAACAAAGCAAAACAAAAACCCGAACAATTCAACTAAGCAACCAGTTATTAAGACAACCAATGAACTCACCAAACAATCAATCATAAGAATCCAATTCAGTCTTTAAAGGGGATAAGTAACATGCTGTAACTTGTATGCTTGGGACAGAATCCACCACATGTGTCTGGCTGCCACAGTTTGGCAGATGATCAATCCACAGAATATTTATTCCCGTTGAAAGGGTCATTGCTCGAAAAGTCCATGTGGTACTACTTAGCTAAACGATTTGTATCCCTGTTGAATAAGCACCTGAGGATGAAAGAAGATGCCTAGTGTATGTGTAGCATTGTATGCTATTTTCTCTCTAGTATTTAGAAGATATTTTTCATTGGAAGATTTTTTACATATAGTTTCTGTGCTAGTCAGCTTTTCATCACTATAACAAATGCCCAAGATAAATCAACTTATAACAAGAAAAGCTTCATTTTGTCTCATAGTTTCAGAACTTTTGGTGTTGATTGATTGGTCCCCTTTTCTTTTGAGTTTGTTCTGAGGAAGCACTTGAAGGCTGCAATGAATGGTAAAATCACTTCGGGGGGCGGGGGCGGGGGGGGGGAGAGAGAGAGAGAGAGAGAGAGAGAGAGAGAAGAGGAAGAAATCAGGGTCCTATAATCTCCTTCAATGCTTTAGAGAGGCTATTCTGTGTTGAGGAGGTTTCTCTGGACTAGTCAGTTTACATTCTTCTTTGGGTTAATTAGAGTGTATTTATGATGCACAAGTAAACCCAGGGTGTTGATCAGGAAGGGATACCTTTGGTCTGTCACAGGGCCTGGGCTATGAATCCTGGGCTTGGGGGAATTTTCTAGGCTTGCTGTATGTATGTGTCCTCTCCCTTTTCTCATCCCATGTATTTTAGGTTTGTCTGGCTTTGGCAGCACATGCAGCTAATTCTTAGGGTGAATGTCATCCCAGCCCAATTGCCTGCTGTACCTTAGGCAAATCCTAGAGAGTCATCTTAGCATTCATTTATTTCTCTTTGCTCATGGAGTACTGTTAATAATTAATGTCCTGTCCTTCATAATTGAAGATAATACCATCCTGGAGGACTTATTTTAAGTTTATAGCTCCTTCTCTCTATGCTTATGAATTTACCCATACATTTGCTCATTTGGTTCTTAGACATTATGGAATTTTAGAGCTTTAAATGCTTTTTAGGGTATCATCCTTTTATTAAAGAAATGGAAACACATGTGCAGAGAACTTCAGCTTACCCCACTGGGTAGTGTCAGTGTCTGGATGGCAGGGACTGACATCTCCTGATGGCTAGACCAACATTTATCTATATAATCTTTGTGCAATATGGAAGCCAGGAGAACTGGGAATTAAGATAATTGGTTTATTAAGTCTCATGGAGACTCTGTGGGCACGACATTTGTCATAAAGGAGTGACATTTCAAGCGGGGAGTTTTATAATTTAACATGTCACCAATTACACCATTTTACATTAATATTTCTGTGGTTAAGAAATTTCACTTCCAATGTTTTATTTTTTTCCCTTAGCATGTGATCTGCAGGTAAGAGGAGAGAGGGAGCTAGCTGCCCTCTTGTCTCTGGGTCTCAGGAGACCCTCTTGCTCACGTCTGTGAGAGCTGAGCATGTGTATGTGAGGGGAGGACATGGCCTTCAGGTCTGTGGGTCTGCTGGCTGTAGAAGTCGACCTTGACAGTGAAATGGAGAGTTTCAAAAGCAGCTTTACCCAAGGGCCCAAAGCTAATGATTCCAAAGTGTTGACTGTGGTATCAGAATAAACAATAGCAGGCTTTCATTGTGTTTACTTAGCTCGGCAGCTTACAAAGGAATTGTATGGGCTTCCATCCACACCACATTGCTGGCTTATATCAAAACCATCCAGTTTGAAGCGACTTAAATGATTTTGACCTTTTGTTTAGGTTGTGGGTCAGTGCAGAGAGGAAGTTTTCTATAAACCACCATGATGTTTGTCTCAAATTGGAATGGGCATGCCTTTGATTAGAGTTCATTTCATGTCCAGAAATGGCGTCAGCAGACTGGATAGAAGTGTCAAACAGGAGGGGCATGTGGCTTGAACTTGTCAGATGTTCACACTTTTTATTTTGTTGAATCAAATCATGGCAGACTATGTGAGCTGTTCAATTACGGTTTAAATCATTGGAGTGAAGCACAGCCTACTCAAATGTGCCTTTTCTATTGACTTTTTGTAAGCAACGTTGGTTGCACTGGTTTTATACTCAAAGGCTGCTGCATTTTCTCAGAGAAATTTTCTCCAATTTTGTCAAACAAGAAAACTGGCTCATGGTACCATTTTTGAAGAGGCTAGTACTATGTTCAAGCATAATTACTACCATGGATTCCCTGCCTAGAGCTAATAAATGGAAACCAATATAAAAATTAGCACACTCGTGGTTTGGATATGGTACATTCCTTCCCAAACTCAGGTTGAAGGTTTGTTCACAATGTAACAGAGTTGAGAGGTGGTGAGACCTTTAAGATGTGTTTGGGTCATGAAGGCAGAACCCTGGTGGGACTGGATTAATCCTTGTGGGCAAGAATTCTCACTCTTGTAGAACTTGATCTGTTACCTAGTGGTGTTAAAGTAAGGCTGCCCCTTGTGTTTTCTCTTCTGTACCTGCCCACTCGCTTTACTCATTTTATGCTGCATTATGATATAACCCAAGGCTCTTGCCAGACGTGGCCACCTGAGCTTGGATTTCCCAGCCTCCTGAACTATGAGCCAAATAAATTTCTTATAAATTAACCAGTCTCAGGTATTCTGGCATGTCAACAGAAAACAGGCTAAGTCATTAAGTATGCTGGTATTATTACTATTATATAATTTTCCTCAATTATTTTGAACAATATATATATATATATATATATATATATATATATATATATATATATATATATATATATATATATATGGTGTGTGTGTGTGTGTGTGTGTGTATGTGGTGGAAATGCCAATATATTCTATCAACCCATTTTATTAATATAAATCCTGGAACTCAACAAACAGAAGCATTGTAGATAAAGTTACCCAATAGTAGAGTTGAGACTAAGTCCTAGCCTTCCGATTCTTGTTTGTGGCCTTGTGTCTGTTGGTCATCCTGTCCAGGGTACCATACCAGCATCAAGTAAATTGTGAGTCTTTTTACTCTGAGCAAAATGGCAGCTCTCCTCTGAGCCACTCCATGGCCTTTCTGTCATCTTTCAACCCACTTAGATTTATTCCCATCCTTTCCTCATCCTGCCTCCACACATAACCATTAGGAGCCAAGCAGTTATCACTATGACTATGCAACTCTTCGTCGTCTATGTTTTTCTTGGCCTTTTCTCCCAATCAGGTTTACTTCTCCTATGTCCTCTTTCCCCAGGTCAACCCACAAGGGCTTGAAAAGTGAAAAGGACCTAACAATAAGAGTTTAGCATGGCCTCATAACATATCTGAGATCCTCCTGGAGAGCAGAGGCCTTTCTTTCATGCCTCCCGGTCCATCACTGATTATGGGAATCTGGGATGACATGTAATGTCAGAGAAGATCATGCATTAGAGCAGAAAGACCTTCCTTTGTGCTCCTCGTACAGATATGGGTGGGGAAATATATTGCCCATGGCAAGTGAGCAGGGAAAACCCGGGAGTCTTGGGACCGATTCTCTGCATGGCCACCATGTGAGTTTTCTCTATGCCATGCAAGCCCTCTGTGTTAGTTTCTAGGGCTGTCACAATAAATTACCATCGACTGGGGGGCTTAAAACAAAAGAAATTTATTTTCTCATAGTTCTGGGGGATAGAAATCTGAACTTCAGGTGTCAGTAGGGCCACGTTCCCTTTGAAGACTTTAGGGTAGGATCCTTGCTCACCTCTTCTGATGGTTGCCAGCAACCCTTGGTTTCCCTTGGTTTGCTTCTGTATCACTCCAATTTCTGTCTCACATGACTGTTTTCTCTCTGTGTGGGTCATTGTTTCCAAATTTCCATGTTCTAGGGCACTAGTTGTTGGAGTAGGGCCCACCCTAATCCAGTGTGAATTTATTTTAAGCATCTGCAAAGATCCTGTTTCCAAATAAGGTTACAGTCACAAGTACTGGGGGTTAGGACTTGAACCTATGTTTTTTAGGAGACTTAATTCAACCCACAAATCCACTGAGTATATATTTGGAGTCCTTCTTTATTCAAATAATATCAAGAAATTAGAACAAGCACCTTTTTTTTTTTTTAAAAAAAAAATTTGCCTTTCAAGGAAGGAAGGGACAAATAAATAAGGGTCTTAAATGCTATTCGAAGGAGGCGGCACGAAAAAGCAAAGTCTGCCTCAGTAGGCATCTGTCCTCTATTTCTGCTGCCCACACTTCTGGTTCTGTCTTCTCCATGCCGTGCCTTGTTCTGTGTGAAGAGAGGGACTCATATTAGTCATCCTCATTCTCAGCTGCACCCTCCGTTTCCATTCATACCTCCATGGTCAGTTTTTTCTTTTTTATTTATTTCTTTTCTTTTTGGTACTGGGGATTGAACTCAGGGGCACTCAACCACTGAGCTGCATCCCCAGACCTATTTTGTATTTTATTTAAAGACATAGTCTCACGAGTTTCTTAGCACCAAGCCATTGCAGAGGCTGGCTTTGAACTCACGATCCTCCTGCCTTAGCCTCCCAAGCCGCATGTGCCACTGTGCTTGGCTCCATGTTCATTTTTAAGGTGGGTGACACTCAGGTATTCCCTTCCTCTAGCTCCCTCTCCGTTTTTTCTGCCACAGGACTGATCCACATTCTTCCAGTCTTTTGTTGAGATTTCAGGAACCTTAGAAAGGCCTTACATTCCAAATGTGTCCTCAGACAGATCACTACTTTTTCCACCTCACCCTCTCTTT
Source organism: Marmota monax (assembly GCF_021218885.2). NCBI lineage: Eukaryota > Metazoa > Chordata > Mammalia > Rodentia > Sciuridae > Marmota > Marmota monax. The sequence goes on along the minus strand of NW_026695222.1, from coordinate 3,025,584 downwards.
TTCCTAGCCCAGCTCCCCAGCATCTTTGACCTGCATTGTTTGCAGTATTTGGTCAACAGTCCTACCTTCTACCTCAAACCTACCCTAAGCAACCAGAAAAATCCTTCTTAAATGGACAACACATTATGCTCTCCCATCTCTCTTGACTGTCCAGGAACTTTGCAACACATCAGGAAAAAACAGGGTTCTTGCTATGGTCTGAAAACCGGCTGGTGATCCTGATCTGCCCAGGGACTGCCTTTCTCGTGTTACTTCCTATTCCTCATCCCATGCTTCAGTCACTCGCACATCCTGGCCTCTATGCTAAACATGCCAAGCAAGCATCTAATCCAACACCTTTGTACTTGCTGTTCCCTTCATCTGGAATACTTTCTGCAATGATCATTTCCTTTCTGAAACTATTGCACATACATGCTTTATTTCTCTGTGTGGCACTTGCCACTCTCTGGCCTTCTGCGTATATTTGTATTCGTGGTAACCTTGATACAGTTCCTTGCATAAGACAGGTGTTCTTCATCTGAGGTCTACTGGATTGTAAGCAGAATTCAGGGCGACTGTGGTTGGTTTAGAAACTGAACCTCACAAAGATTTATTTGTTTCCTAGTCCTCAGAACCTGTGAATGTTACCTTATATGGTAAAAGAGCAAATATTGACTTACATGGCAAAAGATGGTAGAGTTAAGGATCTTGAGACAATGAGCTTATTCCAGATCATTCGGGTAGGGCTTAAATATCGTTGCAAGCATCTTCTAAGAGAGGGAGACGGAGATCAGAGGCACACACATCTGTGCACACATGCATGCACAGATACACAAAAGAGAATGTGGTCAGAAGCTAGAAGCAGAAATTAGAGTGTGGTGCCTGCCTGCAGCCACCAGGAGCTGTGAGAGGTGAGCAGAGTGTCTCCTAGAGCCTCCAGTGGGAGGGAGGCTGCTGACACCTTGCTTTTGAACTTCTGACCTCCATCACAGTGACAGAATGAATTTCTGTTGTCTTAAGCTACCAAGTTTATGGTAATTTGTTAATGGGGCAACAGGAAATTAATACGAGGTCCATGAATGTGGATGAAAAATTTTATATCCTTATTTTCAATAATATCTAATCAAAATTTAGCATTCCCTTCAGTCATGCATGTGGGGAACAAAATGTAGTTTTAGTAGGGTCTGACTTTGTTATCAATACACATCACGGAGAGCTTCATGTTATACAATAGGCATTATAGAGACCTCGAAACACTGATAACATTACTATTTTGAAATTGCCACGGTTATTAAGCCTACTACTGGATCTAGTTACTAAGGTGTTAATAAAAGTGTACAATATTACTAAGCCACAAATAATCTTTTTAAACATTTTGAGAAGTGTTTTTCAAAGTAACCAGTTTCTATTCTTATCTTTTTTATATCAAAAATAGTCTAAAAAAGACATTTTTAATTCATAAAAATTCAAGACATTCTAGTATGGATATTAGGTTCTGAGAAAATAATGAATTAATGAATGAAGGAGAAAGTAAATAATTTTTGTCTAATGTATTCATAACTAAAGGGGAAAATTAAGGCCCAGAGAACAGAGGCTCCAAAGTACTAGCAGATCTTCCAGGGGCCACTCTTGCTTCTAATTTATACAGACCTCCTTTGGGTCCTTGAGCAAACATTTCAGAGAAAATATACCCTCTACCACTCAATCTCTTGCCTCCTCTGACCCATTCCTCCTATGTACAACCTGGCACTCAACTCCACGAATGAGGCACTTGGTAACATTCCATTTTGCATTGTTCCCATCCAAGTTCAATGCCAGGTATATCAAAAACTATCAAGTGTTTGTTGAGAAGTGAAATGAAAGTAGCCTCCAATTCATGGCGCATGTGAATCTTGTCTCCTGGATAAGGGGGACAGACACCTGCCTTCAATTATTTTTGTTTGTATTTATGCAATTCATAAATGTGCCAGAGGCACATAGTAGGTGTTCAACAAAGATTTATTAAATATAATTGAATTTCCTGGTAGCTGAACAACTAGACAGACGGGTGGATAAGATATAAATTAGTAAAGCAGATTTAAAACATGTGTTGATCATTGGAAAGTTGTTTCATTTTTAGCCAAGATAAATGCTTTTTTAATGTGTAAAGAAATCTATAATTTTCTGTGCTTTGAATTAAAGCTCCCACTTCCCAGGTTTCCTGCCTGCTTCTGGCTGCTCTTAATGAGCTAATTTACCCCACCGAGGTGAGAGATTTCCTCTTGGGAAAGGGTTTAGCTGTGCCTCTCTCACATCCAGGGCCCCAGAGCGTTTCCTTACAGGGCTTTAAACACTCTGAATGCATTTAAGAGAGAAGCCAAGAAACAAATCTGTTGTTTTAGCTTTATTCCTCGAGGCTCAGCAGCTCGGCTTTCCCCTTTGATCATGCTCAGTGGAGTGGCAGGCCTGGAAACTGCCGAGAAGGGCTGGGTCTCTTTAGGAAGCCCAGTTCAGAGGGACCCACCCAGCTCCACACAATGAAAATAAAGTTGTCAAGCCTTTGAGGTGGCTGTGAAGATTTATTCTTCCTGGGCAAATTGGTAAGACATTTATATTAAAAAAAAAAGGCTTTGATGAACTTGATAAGGAAGCCCTGGTTTGAATGTGGAAAAAGATTCTGGAGCTTTTCCCATTGCCCAACTGGGTTCTCGACAATTCACTTGAAGCTTGACCTGTGGAAATGAACTTGCCCTCCCAATTAATGACAAGACCATCAGGGGCCATTCGGGTCTACGGAACACATGTGTGTATTGTCTTAGAGTATCAGCCTCCACGCGGTAGGAGGTCTCAGGAACCTTGTGCAGATCTTCTCCATATTTCCCCCTCCTCAGCTGCCCACCCAAATCTTCCCACTGCTCTGTTACGGTTCCACTCCTATATCACTTCCACCAGCTGACGCCGTGGAATATGAAATGTTTTATTATGCATATAATTGAAATAGTCTCTATCCTTCCTAAGTTCAAGTGTTGTTTGTTGTGGAAGTGTCACATACTGTTCTGAGCCTGTCTTGGATCCTACTCAGGTCTCCAGGGATCTAGGAAAGGAAGTGGAAGCTGGTGTGAAATATCTTTCTCTTATATTCCAGAAAGTCATTCTAGTTGGGAACATCTGCTAACCTCCCTTAGATGATGACGTTCTTAACATCCTTGAATTATCCAGACTATTATGAGTGGCTCTTAAAAAGCTATGGGCTCTAGACTCAAAGAAAAGCGATGACATTTCTTAGTTGATAGTGGTGGATTGCTCTTCAATCCTTGGAGGATTTCCTTGGGAAAATAAGAAAACTGCCCTCACTTTAGTATTCTGTTATGGGGGCAGCCCTGTCTTGAGTTGCAACTGGCAATTTAGCTCAGTAGAGAACCTATAGGATGGTGACAGATGGCACCAGCTTTGGATTCCTTTGTGGGCACTTCTTTTCTGTGTCACCTTGGGTATATTTTTAATTCTTCAATTAGCTCAACTGTAGTATCAGGATAATTGCACTTCTCTGGTGGAATCCTTTCAGGTTGTAAAGATCAAAGACAGGCTCAGGTTACACTGGAGATCAGGGATTACCATAAGGAAAGCAGGCACTTAAGGAAATGTGGCAAAGGATCACTGAACAGGATACAGCAGCCCCTTCCTAAGAAGCCCTGCCATATTTATGGCAGATTTTGTTCCTGTCTCTCTTCTCTCTGTATGCCTATCTCTGCTCTGCCAATATGGCTTTCCCTTCTCTTCTGTTCTTGCTTTTATTTTTGGTACTGGGGATTAAACTCAGGGTGCTTTACCACTGAGCTACATCCCTAATCCTTTTTGTTTTAATTTTGAGACAGAGTCTTGCTAAATTGCTGAGGGTTTCATGAAGTTGCTGAGGCTGGCCTTGAACTTGGGATCCTCCTTCTTTAAACTCTGGAATTGCTGGAATCTTTTGTTCTTTTCAACCACTGGTTCCCTGTTCTTGTATTCAAACCTCATCAATTGAGGATCCCATTGAATCAGAAGCTTACCACCCAGTAGAAGCCCCTCTTGTTAGAGTACCAGGCTTTCTTATTCATGACTCAGTTTATGGATTGTTGCGTTTGGTTCAGGATGCAATATCCGGAACCATCTTTAGGACCCAGGCCAACTTGGTCACAGGGCATCCAACATAGCTTTTTTGCTCAGGAGGAGACTGTACTAATCTGCATTTGCTCCCCCTTTTCCTAGATCTGTTCTCCATTCTTCTCAATGCTTCTGTGCCTTCCAGGGGCTGAGTTCCATAAACAGCGTTTCTTATGCGCCATTAGAGTTAACCAATGGGAAGCACTGAACGGAACTAGACAATGGAGGAGGGAGAAATTTGGATATTCTCCCTGCTATCATCTGGCCATGGTTTTGGCAAGGTCTGTGGCCTCTGTTCATCAGACCCTCCATCTTGCAACTCTCTCTAGCATTTTCTAACAGATTCCTTCTCCAAGCCTGTACAAAGTAATGGCTTCTACTTTTGCTGGACCCCAGGTACAACACTATCCTTAGTTTTTTTTTTCTCTCCTTAATTCTGACCACATTTTTGTAAATTTTCTCTTCATTCAACTCCTGCCTGTGAACCCTCTGAGTTGGCCATGTCTTGATGGAACTTTGACTGATACAGGAATTGCAGGTATGGTCTATCTAAGCATATCACATGCTATCCAGGACAAACACTCATCTGCAGGGATAGTTGTAAGAATTAAATGGGTTTATGTTCCTAAGGGCCTAGTGCATGATGGGACTCAACAACTGGAAGTTCTTATTACTACTTTTTCCATATTTAGGTAGAAGAAACTAATCAGTTCTTTATATTTCCAAGATACAAAGTCTCCACACATGTTCATCGAGTTTCTTCAGTGACTTAAAAGTGGTCACTTCCAAGGTAACAGGAATGATGTTCATAGGCTCATCAGTGACCCAATCTCCTAATGGAATAAGTTAAATTTTCTGTAGCAAATTCTGGGAGATGAGAGTGTGACAAAGCCTCGTGGGATATTATTTAAGGGCATAATATAGAGTAATTTTTAATTTATTGATTTATTTTTTTTTCCAGCACTGGGGATTGAAACCAGAGGTGTTCAACCACTGAGCTACATCCTTAGACCTTTAGTTGCTGAGACTGGACTTGAACCTGTGATCCTCCTGCTTCAGCCTCTAGAATTCTGTTATTGGGGCAGCCCTGAGTATCTGGAATTATAGGCATATGCCATTACACCAGACTTGTGAATCTATTAAGTACATTATTGAAATGACATAATAGAGTGAGTCTATGCTGAAGTATGAGAAGGACAGAAGTGGTAGCTCAAAGTGTGAAGAAATAAGAAAATGGGTGGCTATTGTTGAATTGCTGTTTCTATAATAAAAAGTTTTGAGTAATCAGGAGTCTATAACAAAATATCAGGAAAGAGACTGCATTTATAGGTAACTTAAGAAAACCCAGCTAAAGTGTTACACATGGAAGGTTTCTTAAATATAACACAGTTCAAATGTTGTTTTTAGCTACATGAAATCTAAGGCCTCAAGGGATCAATGTCTAGGTTAGGGATGACAAGTGTGGGGTACCTGTGTGACCACCAGTTCTCCCATGCCTGTGACAGACATAAATAAAAGACTATGACTCTCAGTCCCATTTAGCCCAGCCAGGACCTCAGATTCCTCCACTCCATGCTCTTGAAGGCACTAGCAATCAACTCACCAGAGACACTGAAATCCATTTGCCATCCTGGACAAGGAGCAGTGGGTCACCCGCAGACCTAGGGTTTGATGATTACAATTCATTTTAGCAACAGAGCAGAGTGGTCTTGATTTTGCCTTTTGAAGTTGAATTTTCAAGTTTCTTATGTATTCAGATTAGCTGGAATGTAGTTTAAATATCATATGTGTAATTCTTGCTTGCACTGCAGTAAGGAGGCAAAAAGAAAAAAGTTTGGATACCTACATCAGAATTGTTATTGAGTCCAAAAATGACCCAGGCTTACAATTTTATTTCTTTTTCCTTATTTTTGCCATCTTTCTTTGGACTGTTGGACCATCAGTTAAAACTACCTCCAAAAGGCCAAGAAGAAGAGACTTGCATCCATCTCTCCTCTTGTTTGGCCAACATGTTTGATTGCTCCAAAGTTTCCAGACTATTTGATTCTATTTTTATTTTTTTAGTTTGCTTATTGCACCACTCTGGTGAGAGAATGTATTGTTTTTAACTAGCAATGCTCCCATTTACTCATGTTGCATACCATTCAGCTATTTGAAAGGCTCTATGAAGGAGCCTCAATAAATCAAAAGAGGCATCTTTATTTTTATTTTTGCTCTCAATGACCAGTGAGGTGAAACTTGCCTATATTCAACTGTTTTTAAATTACAAAATGGCAGTTTCTCATGGTTACCTCCTAAAACTTATCCTGTACATCATTACACTCTTAATGTAAATCCCCAATGGTAGACTTTAGGATTTAACAAGATTGTTTTTGTTTGAGAACGATTATATTCTGTAGAATAATGCCCAGAAACCTGATGTTTGTTAAGTCAGCCTCTGATCAAGAGAGGGAAACCTCACCGAATGTAGCAATCTAGTCCACATTGCTTGAAGATGGTCAGATTCAGGCAGGGCAGATCCATTGAACAAATCCAGGGGTGCCTTTTACATTCTAGTCAATGCGTGTGAGAGCCAAGGAATCAGGAGATCACTTTCCTCCTATAAGCTACAACTCTACACAGCATTGAAAGTTTAATGGACTAGATTTTGACCAGATTCTCTATAGAGCCACTGAGATTAGTGAGAAAAATAAATACATACAAGAAAGATTCAGGGTCTCCAACTGTTTACCTGTGAGCTGCCTGAGTTTGTCAAAGCATTTCATTTGCAGTTTTATTTCTCAGTTATTTAAGACCTTCCAGTTTCATTCATTCCTATTCTGTGCTTGGATTCCATGGAGGTAGTTGCCATTTTGGTTCTTTAAAATTGAGATGTTTCAGAGAGAACAATAGTATAGCAGTTAAGAACTTGGGTTCTGGCCACTGGAGTTACACAAACAAGGTTCTTTGCTTAGTTTTGGTTACTTCAAGGGGTGTGACAGTAAGCAATTTTCTTTGTCTTTCTGAGCCTCAGATTTACCAACTGATGTCAATGGTGATAGTAAATGAACACATTTTTAAAGTTATTGGCTCACACATGCCAAGTGCTTTGTGAGATACCTAATACTCAACAGTGTTAGTAGTAGTTGTTATTTGTTTGAAACTTCCCCAGCACAGTTTGAAAAGTAGGGTGTACATTGTGTCCTGCCCCAATCCTTTTGCCTATTCAGTGTACCTATCGGAGTTTCTGCCAACATCTTGAACTTGTGACCTTCAGAGGGTTGCCTCTGGCACAGGGAGCTGCCTCACCTTCACTAGTGCCTTAAGTGTTTGCGTGTTTACATATCCTACCACCTGAGTTTCTGCAGCTGAGTATTCACGGGGACTGGAACATGGAACCCCAGCCTCCTTTTCTGGGGTCACACTCTGAGTAAAATTTATATTCTGAAGTTCCCCACGTAGAGACTGGAAATTTTCCAGAAGTATCAGTCCTTGCTTGAATTCTTCCCTTTTCTGCTTGGCATTCCCCTATTTGGTACCTCCAAGCAGCTCTTCCTTGAAGGATGAATCCTTGCTTCAGTTGGCCTCATAGGAACCTGAGCAATTACAGAGAGTATTGTGTTGTATCACTCAAAACCTCGTAGGCAGGTATCCCATTTTATAGATGTGGTGATGTGGCTCAGGACACCACCTGACTTGCTGAAATTCTCTCCTCTCTGAGTTAACAGCCTATGGATTCCAGTTGTTCTGGCCTGGAAGATGCACCTGTCTCCAAGTCAGTCATCTCTATTTCCTCTAGTTGTTTTGAAGAATAAGAAAAAGTCTAAAGTGAATGATCTTAGGAGGCATTTGGTATTGAGAACAGAGAGGAAAACTTGAACCAGGTTGAAGAAAAGGGCTGAAAAATCTTATCACAAAGGCTGGATCCTGTTGCTTTTGAAGCCATATTGCAGAGAGATGTTCTCTGATAGCAGCAAGAAGGGGCTGAGGAGGGAGGGAGGGAACCTGAGGGCTATTGTATTTCTCCGTGCAGGGTACACTGCAGCCTGCTCCATGCCGCATCAGCTTGCTTCATGCTTAAACTGCTTATTAAAGTCTAGACGCAACTTAAAAGCACATAAATTGGTTCCAGCCATCTCTAGTAAAAACTTCAACTGGAGCTGGGAAGTGATTGGAGCATCTCTTGGTGTAATTAAAATTGACTCTTAAAGTTTCTTTAGCTTAATTGGTAACACTTTCTTTGGAAGTTGGTGAAAGCGTCTTGCTGGGAAGGTTAAATGCATTTCTGTGTATAAGATCAGAATTCAAATATAGTTTTATGGACACATTTACAGTTATGTTCTACCCGGGTGGTCTTTTCCCCCCTGTATCTTTTCTATTTAAGATTATGCTGTCATTCACCACAGTCTAAATGTGTTTTGATAAAAAAAAAAAAAAAAGAAAAGAAAATGAACCGTTGCTGACGCATTTCAAACAGAGTTGGTAATATTTTGAAGCTTTCAGTAAATTGAACGGCAGTTTGGCTTAGCCCAAGCTTCTTCCTTTTCCCTCAAGCCCTTCACTTGGAGTCTAGTGCTTAAACATCATTTGTTATCCTGAAATTGAAAGTAGCTACCACTATTTAGTTTGGTCCAAAGGTAGGAAGACTGGAATTTTCTAAGATAGCCAACTCTTACTGTGGCCAAACCCACTTGACCCCCATTATTTGAGAATGAATGAGTTTATGCACATAAATGTGTTTTTATGTGTTGGAACTTTTGTTCTTTGGCATTGCTTCTTGAGGGTCTTGTCAGTGTAATAGTTTCTGATAGCTGAAAAGCCTACGTTTAGAGTTTTTGGAGTGTGATTGTGGATCAAGCTTCCAATTTTTTAAACAGTCCTTAATTCAGAATTGGGAGAGGACCTGCTTGATTTTATCTTTGGGAGCCTTGACTCCCTTTCATTCCTAGAGTCATGATTTCATCTTGGTCTTAGGAATCTATTTCTCTCCATCCATTTGGAGCAGAAGAACTGGCCATCTTCAAATCGATCTACCATTACTTCTTAGGAGAGAGAGGGTTTGCAAAACAAAGTTATGAAGACCATGAAGAAAATAAAAATCACTGATCCTAGCATTTGAATGCAACCAATGTTTATATTTCTGTGTTTCCCCTACTTGTCTATAGGTGTATAAAAAAGTTCATATAATTTCAGCTTTCATCACATAGATTCAATTTTTAACTCATGATCTTTTAAAAAATAAATAAATTTTAAAAATATAGGAATGTATATAGGTTGTGTATTCCTTACCTGAAATCCTTAGGACCATTTTAGAAGTTTTTTTTTTTTTTTTGTGTGTGTGTGTGTGTAGATTTTACTGACTGAGTCAGTCTAATCTGAAAGTCAAGAATCCAAAATGTTCCAAAATCTCAAATTTTTTGAGTGTCATTCTGATGTTTCAAATTTCATCTTTTCAGATTAGGGATGCTCAGTCTGTAGCGCCATTACTCAAAGACAGTGTCTGTTAACATTTTAGTATTTATTTATTCAAATTTGATTACTTTTTATCCTATAGTTTATTCATATTGCATATATAGTTTTGTTTATTCCTCTTTTATTTCATGTTTTTAAGCATTTATAGCTACTATCTTTGATAAATATCATTTAAGTAATTACACAGTAGATTTCATTAGCATTGTAATTTGCTTTAGTATTCATTGGTTATAAGGTAATGTTCCATAGTTCTTACTATAGTAAGGCTGCAAGTATACAGGATAATTAGAAATTCAGATTTTTTTGTTTGTTTTCTGTGTCCAGGATTATTTCCTTCCCACAGATTTCCCTGAATAAAATATGTGATTAAAGGGATTGAAAGAATTTAAGGCTCTTGAAATAGTGCCAAATGGCTTTTCTGAAGTATTCTATCAATTTAGTTTCACTAGCAACATACAGGGCTACCCCTGTGGGCTGTAATTATTTTGAAAGTTCTTTGTTATCTTGATGGAAAAGTGGCATCTTGCTTAATTTGCATATCTAGGAAGACTCCCTGGGCTACCCAGCTCCTTTTCTTCTCAAGTGTATCAGCTGTTCTCATTCTTTGCTCACTTAATTGTAAAATTTTTGTGCTTTGAAAAATCCTGGTCTCCATTAGCTTATTATACAGGCTATAGATACTAATTATATTTTGATCTTTGTTTTTATTTTCTGCAGTTTGGAAAAGCAGTGTTTTGTTTGCTTTGTAGGTTAGGCTATGTGAGTGCATGTAACATTTCTACTGATTTCATGGTGACTCTGGCCATTTTGGGAGGGTAGTAGTAGTACCATGAGATGGATGACATTATCTCTGGGGGGAGAGAAATGCACTCCAGCTCTGATGCAAGTGATGTGTTTCCCATTTCAGGGTCAAACTCAGATTGGGTCCATATCACTTTGCTCGTAGGAAATCTATTTATCCTTTCTGAGAACTAACACACATATAACCTTCTCTTTTAATTTCTTTGTCTCCTGTTGCTGCTTCCTGTTTAACTACCCAGAAGCTATTACAGAGATAACTCTTCTCAGGATCTAGAGAAGATTTGGCGAAGTTTTATTTTCTTATAGAACCACCAGTAAAGCAATTGAAATGGGCAAGGAAAAAAAAACATTGTTGAGATAAACAGATTTCAAGAAGAAAGAAGAGTTAAAGAAGTAGATTGCTGCATTTTCTTTAGCCTCCTGCAGAAAGCTGAGGGGCATATGTGTCCACATCTTTGTGTGTATGCATGTATGTGTGTGCATGTAGCATGTATAGTAGCTTCAGTTATACTAAAAGCAGATTTTGAGGCAAGGATTTGTGTGCAGGATGTAATTTTAGGAAATGATCCTAGGTAGCAAGGGTAGGTGACTGGAGAGGATGAAACAGGGAGGAAGGGAAAGACAATCTCAGGATGCATTATTCAGTTGGTTCTTGCTAGGAGCAACTAAAACTAGTCCAGAGTTCCCAGAAGTTATGTAAGATTGTCTTCTGTGAAGGTGGGAATATTTATCCCCTGGTTCCCATCTCTCAAGGATAAAGGGTGTCCCATGGTGCTTCTTGTTGTTGAGAACAATATCACCCTTCCATGCTTGTACATGTGTCAGAATGCCTGGTTGGGTTCTTTGTGGCGTCCATCATGCCTGTGGCAGCAAAAGCCCCAGGTTAAAAGTGAAAGGTACACAAGGCAGGTGAGGTGAGATGCTCTCAGGTCACATCACATACATGTGGCTGCTGCAGGAATGCTCTAGTGAAAGGATGAGTGTGTAAAAGACTCTAGGGAGGATGCCAAAGGAGTCAGATGCAGTGTGTGTGTGCATACTGTAACTTCATATATGCTTTTCTGCCATTTCATTTGGTTGATTTGGAATTTGTGTGGAGTCAGCTTCTATTTAATATTGATTATTTTTCTTTTTGAGACAACATCCGATTTTCTTTTGTTGGCAGTATCCTCCATTCACCCCCCACCATCTCAAGTCCTCCAGGCCTGGCCAATGAGAACATTGCATTTCTCCAACCAAAGTGATTTGTTGAGGGCTGGGTATGTGAGGCAGCCAGAGCCAGGAGAACCAATCAGGGCGTTTCTGGGACTTTTGGGGGAAAATACTCTTTCTTTTCTGCTGGAAGGATATAAGATGGTAATTTCAAGGATATCACTCAGAGCTTGAGAAACAAAATGAACCAAGTAGAAAATAGGACCATGATCCAAAGAGAACTCCAGCCCTGATGGGATGGCATTGTTTGAATTCCTGGTTTTAGTCCTCCATGAAAAGTTTCAGCTACATTAACCAGTGAAACACTTGTTTTGCAGAGAAGATATTTTGATGAAGGGTTTCTGTCACTTGCAATCCAAAGAGACCAATAGATACTTTGAGTTTATCCCCATTTATGATCAATCTTACATTTTTACTTTATTCATTTATTTACTCAATCAATTAATGAGTGCTTACTCTGTGCCTAGAACTGTGAAGATGCTCAGCTTCCAGTTGTATGGAAAAGAAATGTTCAACTGAGATATATTTTAACCTCCTGGGATATGGAACATATTACCTGTAAGTAGATATGTTTTGAAGTAATTATCTGATTTGCCAAAGGCATGGTGGAAATTTTTTGATTCTTGACATAACACCAGGGAGTTGCCAGCTAAGAGGAATTGGGAGTTGGGGTGGGAGAGGACAACTTTTATTGAAAAAAAATATTGATAATAACATTTGTAAGCCATCTAGAAATGGTCACAAAATATAATTTCTATTACTTGATGTATCAATTTTCTATTGCTGCAAGAATGCCACATAATATAAGCCACAAAACCTCAGATGCATATGACAATGTACTTTTTGCTTCTAAATCTGTGGTTTGGCTGATGGATCTGCCGATCTGAGCTGGGCTTGCTAGGGCTTACTCTTGTGTCTGTTATCAGCTTCAGTTTCTCTGGGGTAACTTTTCTGAGCTTGGCTGGACTCCCTTACATGTCTGAGCTCTTGACTGGTACCAGTAGGTTCTACTATATCCATTTCATCCTTAAGCAATCCAGCCAGGGTATGCCTGCAGGAGAAGCAGAGCAAGAGACTAAATAGAAACATGCAAGCCTGTTTCAAGTCTTCACTCAAATTGCCTTTGCTAATGTTTAATTGGTTGAAACAAATCCTATGGCTGAGTTCAGGGGCACTCTCATAGTGCCAGTTGTAGAGAACCAGGGAAAAATGAAGAATTATGGCCATTTTTTTTTTTTTTTTGCAACCAACTGATCACAGTAGGTTGGCTCATATGTACTTTATTGAAATAAATATTAATATATATATATTTTGATTTGTTGGAGTGTGTGCCATTTAGTCTTTTAGATCCCTAAAGAATAAAGCCCACCATAGCCAAGAATTGGTCATATTCACTCCCTTTCAAGCATTTGAGGATTCTCCTTTTCTTCATAGAAAGAACCCAATATTTTGGGTCATTTTTTTAAATAAATAAAGTGTTTCTTGGACTTAGAATGTCCCACTTCCCCTATTAGAGCTTAGATTTCCTAAACTGGAAGCTCTGTGTACTTTTTTTTTTTTTTTTTTTTTGCAAAGTTAGCACTAGGCATAGGTTTCCACTGTCTTAGTGGGACAAAATAATCCTAGGGCTCCATACTGTGTCATCCTTTCATAGTCTATGTAAAGTGTTTAAAGAACTACTTGCTTTGGGTATGAGTGGACTAGAGAATTGTTGCAATTGACTTTTTAGAGATTCTATTGTAATTTGACATTTGGTTTACCAATGTTAAACATTTATGCAATATTTGGTAGTTGCAATCCCTGGAAGTTTTATTTAAAATAACTATGAGAAGTGTCTGTTCAGGTCTTTGGCCCATTTGTTGATTGGGTTATTTGTTTTCTTATTGTTTAATTTTTTGAGTTCTTTGTATACTCTGGATATTAGGGCTCTATCTGAAGTGTGAGGAGTAAAAATTTGTTCCCATGATGTAGGCTCCCTATTTACCTCTTTTATTGTTTCTCTTGCTGAGAGAAAACTTTTCAGTTTAAGTAGGTCCCATTTGTTGATTTTTGTTATCAACTTTTGTGCTATGGGTGTCCTATTAAGGAATTTGGAGCCCGACCCTACAATATGTAGATCGGAGCCAACTTTTTCTTCTATCAGACGCAGAGTCTCTGATTTGATATCTAGCTCCTTGATCCACTTTGAGTTAACTTTTGTGCATGGCGAGAGGAGGGGATTCAGTTTCATTTTGTTGCATATGGATTTCCAGTTTTCCCAGCACCATTTGTTGAAGATGCTATCCTCCCTCCATTGCATGCTTTTAGCACTTCTCAGAGGAGGACATACAATCAATCAACGAGTACATGAAAAAATGCTCACCATCTCTAGCAGTCAGAGAAATGCAAATCAAAACCACCCTAAGATACCATCTCACTCCAGTAAGATTGGCAGCCATTATGAAGTCAAACAACAACAAGTGCTGGAGAGGATGTGGGGAAAAGGGTACTCTTGTACATTGCTGGTGGGACTGCAAACTGGTGCGGCCAATCTGGAAAGCAGTATGGAGATTCCTGGGAAAGCTGGGAATGGAACCACCATTTGACCCAGCTATTGCCCTTCTTGGACTTTTCCCTGAAGACCTTAAAAGAGCGTACTACAGGGATACTGCTACATCGATGTTCATAGCAGCACAATTCACAATTGCTAGACTGTGGAACCAACCCAGATGCCCTTCAATAGATGAATGGATAAAAAAAATGTGGCATTTATACACCATGGAGTATTACGCAGCACTAAAAAATGACAAAATCATAGAATTTGCAGGGAAATGGATGGCACTAGAGCAGATTATGCTTAGTGAAGCTAGCCAATCCCTAAAAAACAAATACCAAATGTCTTCTTTGATATAATGAGAGCAACTAAGAACAGAGCAGGGAGGAAGAGCAGGAAGAAAAGATTAACATTAAACAGATACATGAGGTGGGATGGAAAGGGAGAGAAAAGGGAAATTGCATGGTAATGGAGGGAGACCCTCATTGTTATACAAAATTACATATAAGAGGTTGTGAGGGGAATGGGAAAATAAACAAGGAGAGATATGAATTACAGTGGATGGGGTAGAGAGAGAAGATGGGAGGGGAGGGAGGGGGGATGGTAGAGGATAGGAAAGGTAGCAGAATACAACAGTTACTAATAGGGCATTATGTAAAAATGTGGATGTGTAACCGATGTGATTCTGCAATCTGTATTTGGGGTAAAATTGGGAGTTCATAACCAACTTGAATCTAATGTATGAAATATGATATGTCAAGAGCTTTATAATGTTTTGAACAACCAATAAAAAAATAAAAAAAAAATAAAATAACTATGAAAGGTTTTGCTCTATATAATGACAGCTGCAACTCTGAAAGGTAGCTGGGTCAAGACACTGAGTAGGTCCCTACATCCAACAAACATATCTGGTTAACTTTAAGGACTATGAAAGTTGGCGTCTAGGGTCTGAAATCTGGTTCTCCTGTTATTAGTTGGATGGCTTAAGGTGGATTATTTAACTGTTTTCAGCCTCAACTTTCCCCTTTGTAGAATGGGTGCTATAATACCTACTCCACAGTGTTGTCATAGTGATCAAGTGAGGTAACACATGCAAATTCCTTGGCCCGGTGCTTTATAGGTAGTAAGCGCTCAGTAAATGGAGGTGATTCTTAATCATAGTTTTCTCCTGTTCACTGTCATTAACAACATTCTTGAATACCAGCTTCCTGTCATGAAGAATCTTACTCAGGCTGGTGATGGCTGTTCAGAAATAATACCTATAGACATTCTCAAGGAGGACACAGTGCTGGGAGATAGACCCAGGAATGCCCCAGTGGACTGGACCTGGCAGAAGGCAAGGCTTGGCGGCAGAGCCTACTCCTGTACTTGTGGGAGTTTCGGTCTGTTCCCATTGTTATCTAGCTGCTCTTCTACCTCTGCCTTCTTATCTGCCGGTGTTAGGCCCATCTCCTTTCATGGGGACCTCCCTCTCCATCAAGGTTATATGAAGGTCCAGCTATGGGAACCTATGGTTCTAAAATTTGGCCACTGAAGAGAATTGCTTAGGAAACTTCATAAAATATGATGCCTGGCCCTTACTTCAAAGATCGTGATGTACTAGGTGAGCCTGGAGAACATTATGCTAAGTTAAGTCAGTCAGGCATAGAAAGACAAAAACTGTGTATTCTCACTTAAACATGGAAGGTAAAAGAAAAAAAAATGTTGATCTCAATGAAGAAGAGAGTAGAAAAATGGTTACTGGTGGGAGGGCAAGGATGGAAGGCAGAGGTCATTAGGTGTAGGGGTGCAGCTGGCTGGAGAGGAGGAATGGCTTCTAATGTTCAATAGCAGAGTAAGGTAACTATGGGTGACCTCAATTAATTGTATATTAAAAAAATGATAGTAGAGAGGATTTTGAATGTACCCAGCACAAAGAAATGGTAAATGTTTGAGTTGATAGGTACGCCAATTGCCCTGACCCAAACATTATATATTTTATCCATATATTGAAATGTCACACTGTTCTCCACAAATATGTGAACTTATGTGTCCATTATATTAAATATATTTTAAAAATTATAAGCAGACTAAAATTCTGAATTACTTCATCTGAAGGGAGGACCCAGGCATCACCATTTAAAAGAGTGCCCCATGTGACACTAATGCTCAGCTTCCGTAAGACCACTGAGCCAAGTTACCTGGGTGTCTATGCAAGACTTTTTTTTTTTGTATTACTTTCTGTTATGATCCTACTTCTTGTCACTTGATGGTTGTAGCCTGCAAACATTTTTTTGGAAAAGTTTTTTTTTTTTTTTTTTTTTTTAATAGAAAACAAGCACTCTCTGGTGAATAAGCTAATGACTTTATTATGATGTTCTGGGAGCTGCCCATGACTCACAGTATCATTAGTCTTTTGTAGACTTTTTAGAGAATTTTCCTTTGTGGACCCCCAAATGTCCTTCTGAAAAGTGATGACAATCCATGCATGTGCAACTCCCAGCTCCACAATTCCCGCTTATGCTTGGGTACTGGTTTATATGTTTCCATGAGTTTTCATGTTCTTAAGGAGATGTATTACAGTAAAGTGAAGGGTACCAAGTTAGGACTTGAAAAATCTGAGCTGGAGTTATATTCACATCATTAATTACTCATTGTGACTTTGGCCTGAGTTTTCAAGTTCTCTGAACTTAAATGAAATTATTTTCTCACTTATTTGGCATCTCTAAAAAATTCCAGTATGATATAGAGAGAAATATCACTGGGTCTTTGTCCCACCTGGCTGATGAGGAAAGTGAGCTGAAATAAATGGAAATTGGAGGACCATCTAAGTACAGATGTAACAGGTCCTGCCTTCTGCTTCCATTCCTTTGCCTCCCCCACCTTGCCTAGGCCAGTAGAATGCTTGGAGGCTGCACATCCCCATTCACAGGTGCAGTGAAGCAGTGGTGAGAGCTCAGTGGGAGTCTTCTCTATTCTTTGGGCATTTGCATGCTGTTCTGGCTGTCTTTGAGCACAGAGTCAGAGAGGAGGAGTGGGAGAGACGGTCTAGATGTTCCTCAAATGTGCATTCACTTCTTCCTGGCAGACAGCTAAATGACATTTCCCAGCTCCCTTGCCATTAAGTTTGGTCATCGATTGAGTTCTGGCCAATGGAATGTGGGCGGAAGCCATGTCTGCTCCTTCCAGGTCCTGGTAAGCTCCCAGGGGCACCTTCTACAGGGTTTCCACATATGTTCTTTCCACCATAAAAGTAGTGTATTTGAAGCTGGTGAAGTAACAGGAGAGAAATTCCCTGAATCAGGTCTTGAAGGACGGTTATTGGATCTAGAAGACCTGTATAGAATGGTTGCATGAACAAGAAAGAAGAAAGGAAAAACCACCCCCTGTTGCGTTCGGCCTTTGGGATTTTCAGGCTTGTTTGTTTTATGGCCTTGACTAACTTTGGAGGAATGGGAGGAGGATGGGGGTTTTGTGGGATGGGACTTACTTGGAATGGTGTGGCCCTCTGCTTCTGTGGTGCCATTCACTATAGCGATTTCTGTGGGATCAGATGAAACCACATCCTTCTCAGTCCTTCCTCTGCTCTGGGCTGTGTGCCTCACTGCCTTATAGGTTTCACCTGAGAGCTCTTCCTTTTTAATCACACATATAAGAATCCCCATTTCGGGGCTGGGGTTGTGGCTTAGTGGTAGAGTGTTCGTCTAGCAAGTGCGAGGCCCTGGGGTTTGATCCTCAGCACCACGTAAAAACTTAATAAATAAAAAATTAAAAAAAAATATATATTGTGTCCAACTACAACTTAAAAAAAAAGAATACCCATTTCATGCTCTGCTCTATGTCTAGTTAGCAAATAAATGAATGCCCAGGTGTCTTGTATGCATGTCCCTAGATACTATGGCTAAATATAAGAAAACACAAGTCAAGGATTTGGCTTTATGTTCTTTTAAGTCTTATCTATCGGCACTATTTCCTATAAACCTTAAAAGACTGTAGAAGATAAATTGTTTTTCACTGTTTTTTTTTTTAAATGGGGAACAATAAAGAAACACTACCATTTTATTTAATGACCTTGTTTTTAAATCCAAGGGAGATCTAATTGTGGAAGTGATTTTGAAGACAAATTCCCTCTTCCTTGATCAGTCTTTATATGCTTATTTTTATTTATTTATTTATTTTCTGAAAAGCAGGCATCTGCAAGAATTGCTTTTTTTTTGAAGAAAACTTTCAAAGTATTTTATATAAATGATAAAAGTTGGCCTGGCAGTAGAAGCAAAGAACATATCCACTTTCAAGACCTTTTAAATCCAAACATAATTCCTTTAAAGAATTCTGGACCAGATAATGTGGCCTTTCCTTTGAAAGAACTTCTTTGGGCGCAGGGGAAGTGGGGGCTTCTGCGTTTGTTGTTGAATGGTGCCCTTAGCTGAGCAGTGGGAGAGAAATGGTGAAGAGCGTGCAAAAAGCGATTGCTTTCAGCACATTGGCTTTTCCTTTCAGATCTGCAACGTGATCCTATTATTTTGCAGCAGTGGGGTCATTTAAGTGTGCCTGGCTGGAGGTTTGCTGTTTTCCTCCATTATTTCCTTTAAATCTTTTTTGTCAACCATGTTCTCCTCGACTAGCAGAGCAGCTGTCTGGGTAGTTATAATCCCATTAAAAGGGCCTCTATTATGTCAATAATATATTTATAGAGAAATTAGTCACCTGGGGTTGTTGGGTGATTTTTCTGCTTGGACATATTGTACCCCAGAAAAGCAGGACCATCCCCTTCTTGTTCGATAAGGCTGCTGCCTTTGTTACTGGTGCCATATTGGCTGAAACTGATTAGCAATTAACATGGAACATGCCTTCTTCTGTTTGCAAAGCTCCCTTAATCTTTGCCACTGATCATATTCCTTTGTAGCTTTTATGATAAAGCTGAGATTGTAGATGTGTCTGGGTGGATGGGGCTTATAGTATTAGGTGAAAATATGACAGGCATTAAATGTCCATCCTGGTGGGAAAGGTGGGGAATTTAACCACAAAGACTTTCTAAACCTGTTGAAGTGCATTTGGGCAGTGTCCTAAAATTAGTAGGGCATCTTTCTCCATGGAGTCTGTTCTTTTTTCTAAAGAGGTTTTATGTTCTTGCCATCTGAGTTCAGTTCTAATTATATTCTCCTAAGAGGAAGAGGAAAAGCAAAACCTTTTCCTGGGGTGGGAACTTAAGCAGCTGACTTGAAGTATAGGAACATATTAGATAATTAAACTATCTACTGTTAGTGGGTCTTTGGAAACTCATCATATTCTTGCACACCATAAAATAGAGCATTTAAAAAAATCAGACTTTATAACAGAAGAGAGTGACAGCAATACCAATCCATATATTTCAGCATGCCCTTTGTGCTGATTTTTCTTTCTTACTTTCTAAACCATGATTGATATTCGAGACACCAAAAGGATCTTCTTCATGGCTGACCTCAAGGGCTCTCATTGTTAATTCCTCACCGGTCTAGGATTATGGAAATACCTCTGTAGAGAAGCTAGGTGGTGTTTGCTCTCAGAATGTTGGTAGGAATTTACAAATAAAGATACAAAGAAAGGCAACACTCTAAATTTCAACTGTGGATACCCATCTTCAAAGCCAAGTTGGTGGCTTTCAGGAAAACCCTAATTCAATTTGCAGAGCAGATCATCAGATTTAGAAAAAAAAGCGTGAAAAGAAAACGAGTGAAGAAAAACCAGCTATATTTATATAGCTGAGATGAAATGTCCTCAGCTGTTTTGAATGATTTAAACATCAAATTTAAAATGAAATTCAAAGAAGCAAGCAGGCTTGTCTAGTCTATAGTTCAGGAAGCCAGTTGTTCTAAAAATGTCCTTTTCTATGGAGGGGGAGAATGATGGCCATATTCTGCCCAGGATAATCTAAGCTACCCTAAGACTTACAATCTCAATATTTAATAAATAACAAAGCACAAATACTCAAGAAATATTTACAGAAAATAAAGCCCCTGATAGATTTAGTCCACATGGGTTCTGGAACTAGACAAAAGACAAAATGGCTCTGGTGGTTTATTTTAGCGGGTACATCAAAGGCAGGGATGAGGTTTCAAGGGTGGAGCCTTGCTTCATGATGTCTTGGAGTCAGCAGATTGATTGACATCTTGGCAAGTCACATGCATCTCAGGCACTGTGTAGGGTCTTTGGCAGAGCTTGAAGGGGAGGTTCACCTGCATCAGGTGGTCAATCCCTGCGGGGGTGCCACAGGGAGTTCCCAATGGCAGACTTATCCCCTCAGGAGGCTACTATGTGCAAAAGTTCACACACAGCCCATGGATGGCTCCTGACAATTTTCAATCCTGCCTTCTAGTTCTTCCAGCTCATCCATTTCCTCAGTATCTTCTTTGCATTCTGCTTTTTTGTAGATCATTATTGGGAGCCTTGTCCTGTGTACCTCTCTACCTTGGGTGCAAATAAGTTTGCATTTGAGAAAATTGAGAATGTGGGGCCGAAGCGGAGACCTCTTAAGAAATCAAATTGCTTGTGTTTAAGGAAAACAGAATTGCCTTTTTCTGTTTTTTATTTTTATTTTTTATGCTTACATAAATTCTTCATTCTGACAAAACAGAAACCAAGCTATGTTCTTTAGAAAAACTAACAGTGTCTCCATGGCCCCTACGTGCTTGAGTTCTTCTAAGAACTCAAGTTGCCAGTTTCCCACACAGCCCGTGAAAGCGTTCATGATGGCACATCATATCTAGATCTTAACTGAGCTCTCTTTAGGTTTCTTTCTCCTTGTGACCTCAGGGAAATTCTCTGAGAGGAGATGCTTTAAATCTATGCGGTCCAGTGGAACTTTCTGTAATGATGGAAATGTTCTCTGCCTCGTCCTGTTCCATAGCCACTAGCCACACAGGGCTATTGAACACTTGAGATGTGTCTAGTGTGACCGAGGGACTAAATCTATTATTCTATTAAGTCTTAATTAACTTAAATTTAAATAGCTTCATGTGGCCAAAGTCACTCTATGGGGCAAACCTAATGACATGGAAACTTGTCTAGAAGCTAGAATGGGGAAAGACAGATAAACTACATATCTTGAGGTACAGTGACTATAGTGATTGAGAGAACTGACTCTGGAGACAGATCGGATGGGTTCAACTCTCACCTAGGTTTTTTGGAGCTATTAAGTAGTGAGTGTTACCTAATCTGTCTGTGCCTTAGTTTCCTCAACTTTAAACTGGAGGATAACAATACTTACCTTATAATATTAGGGTAGCAATTTACTGGCTAATTCATGTAAAACACTTAGAATAGTGCCTGACATATAGAAAGCCAGATTTAAAAGGAGACAATGTCATTGGCATTTGAGTCCTGAGACTACTTCTGGAACCAATGAAATAAATTGGCAAGATTAATAAAAAAGTATCTACTATGGCATATAGGTGATCAATCATGAGTTTCAGTTTCTTCGTTTCCTTGATCACTATTTGTTAATTAATTTGTATAGTCATCTAACAAATGAGACTGCTCTGTGCCAGTTTTGTCTCAGAGGCTGGATATATAATAGTGAACTGAATATTGTACCTCTTCTCAAGGAGTTTATGGTCAGGTAGGGAGACCATGGAAGACTGAATGCAATTCTTATCGACTCTCTGTATCATGCCCCTTTATTATGGCTTACTGTTCTTATCAAGAGGAGTACATATCCTCACTCTTCAATCTGGGTTGGTTTTGGGATTAGATTTGACAATAGAAGGTGGCAATAATGACCTTATACCAGGTCTTGTCTTAGTGCATTTTGTTTTGTTATAACAAAATGTCTGAAGCTGGTCACTCTATAAGGAAAAGAAGTGTGACTTATGGTATTGAAAGTCCAAAAGTCCAAGTTTGGGTAGCTACATTTGTCTAGGGCCCTACACTTAGTATGATGGGAATTCAGGCAAGAGAGGTGAGCAGCACGTTTGGGACAGGCAAGATATGCCTTCTTTAAAACTACCTGCTCTTGTGGTAACTAACCCAGTCCTGGAAGACCTAATCTATCATGAAAGATAGATATTAATCTTTTCAGGAGGCAGTATCCCCATGGCCTAATTACCTCTTACTGGACTCCATCTCTTATAGGTTCTACTACCTCCCAATACTATTACATTGGGGACCAAGCTTTCAGAGGAACAAACCTCATCCAAACTACAGCATTAGCCTATGCTTCAAGAGACCTTGTGAGAGTCTCCTGTTTATAGCTTTCTTTCACCTAGAACCTGGCACACCTGATTTATGAACAATCTCAAGTAGTCTGCTAGAAGATAAGAAATCACATGCATATGGACCAGAGTTGGATCAACCCAATTAATTCCATCCTAGACCAGTGAGTCCCCCCCCCCCCCCAGCTGACCATAGATGCATAAGCAAGCATAGCTGGACACACCCACAAACTCATGTTTGAAAGCACTCAGTATTTCTGGTGGGGGGTGGAATTTGTTTTCACTCACTGACACAATGACAGCCAACTGATGTGGCAGCAATCATATATGGCATGATGACTGCTGACATAAAGACAAATAGAGGGTATCAGAGGGGATTTACTAAAGAAAAACATCGCTAAGCTGGTGTCTGAAAGATGAAGATAAAGGAGGCAGTTGTGTCAGGTAGAGGGAACAGCGTGAAAAACCTGGAACACGGAGACCTAAGTTCACTTCTTTTTCTATGTGCTGTCAGGGGCATGTAAATCCAAATGTTCACTTGCTTCTGGAGATATTGTTCAGCTGTGAAATGGGATTCATACTCACATAAAACAGTCAGTTATATGCAAGGCAAACTAAGTGCTAATTCGTTCAGATCCTAGTGCAGGAAGGGGGAAGAGTGCAGGGGGAGAGATAGAGGGAGAGAGGGAGGGGGGAGAGAGAGAGAGAGAGAGAGAGAGAGAGAGAGAGAGAGATCAGTTGATAAGGTGAGGACCTAAATAGGCATTCAGGAAGACTTCTTAGGAAATAAGCTAACGGTAATGGGACTTCAGGAATGCGTGGGACTTGAGTCAGGGCACAGAGGAGAGAGGAAAATATTTCTGATACCATTTTAGACATTTTTATGAAACACTCTACTTGGGTCATTTGCCAGTTGAACACCTACTTATTGTATGCTCAGGTTTTCAAGAGGTGCCATGGATTAGGAAACTACCTTGTCTTTGTGAATTAGAGAGTTCCACTTGGGGGTGCCAAGCTCCTCTTGTGTTACCTCTTGGCTTTTGCACATGGCATGTGCAGCCTATCATTCATTTCCATCTATATTGTTGAGGATGCTGAGAGACTGGGGAATTATAGATCACTGAGTAGAATTTTAGGTGTTCTCCCAGGCAGTCAGGGGCTTGGTTGCCAGTTTTTCCAGAAGATGTTGTCTCAAGACATCTTTTTAAAGAGACTGGAAATTTCCATTTCTGAGCCCCTTGAAGTATGGATTTCATGCTGAACTGAAGACATGACCCTAGGACATTGGTTCATGTTGAAAGCTTCCCCCCCACCCCTTCTTGAATTTCTACTGTTTCCTTGGGACTTAGAGGCTCATGTGGTGTTTTCATGTGGTGTTTGCAAAACTTGATTCTGAAATAAACAAGAACAACTTCCTTCCCTCCTGAAAACAGTGGTTAAGGAAACCATTTGGGGTGAAGGACAGCTCAGACTCTTCTGGTATTACATCCAAGGGGGCAGTCTTGTGTTGAAGCCGAAAATTGTCTTTTGTGAGAAAGATATTTGTTGGATCACAAAAGGAAGCTGCCATTGAAAATAAGCATGGATATCTAGGGACGTGTGTAGAGATAATTTATGCAATCCACTTTTCCGGCATGCACATTTCTTTGGAAGAACAGAGTAATGTGGGGAATATTCTTGAAAACCTGTATAACTCCCTGGTGCTAGTGGAATAGCCATCTAAAACCCTATCTGTGCTTATCAGGGCTTTTCTCACAGGCTCTCAAAAGACATTTGAAAGCAAACAAGTGAAAAGGCTTTCCAAGGCACACTTGCAATACACTCTCACACTTGAGACAACAGAACAAAACTGGTTCCTCTCTCTCCATCGAGATTCATGGTAGCATTCTGAGATTCTGTCTCTTGCTAGTTCAGAAGTGAGTTTCTACATGTCAAGTGCTCTGGTGAGAGCTTTTGCCTTTGCCATAAATTTAGAGGACTATAGTTTGGATGGAGGTACATACAGTTAATATTGTAGTTGCTGGCCTCAAAGCTCTTCCTGATTTCAAGTGTATTTAAGTATAGAGGGTAGTTAATGGGCTAATAGAGAACGTACCTGTTATTAATTAGCTTCCTCTTAATTCATACTAATCCTATGGGAAAAAGTGCAATTCACATCAGATAAAGGAACATTTTCTGTAATATATAATGAGGACTTACATATAAACAAGAATACGTCAAAAACCCATGAGAAAAATGGGCAAAAGATATGATCAGACAGCAAGGTATAATCAGATCACTAAAATCCAGGTCCAAATAATCTTGCATTTGTGAAAGGACACTCAGCCTCTTCCAAAATAATAATGTATTAAAACTACAATGTGATAGTTTTCACTTTTCCAGACTGGCAGATAACTGTGTGTTTAATGATATACTTTATTGAAGATAAGAAACTGGAACTCTTATATTTTATTGGTGGCCATGTATATTGGTATAAATAATTTGGTAACACTAAAAAGATGTCAAATGTCCTGTGATCTAGAATTCTACTTCTAGGAATTTATCCTACAGATATACACACACATAGGTGAAATGATGAATGCACAGTTATTCATAGTAGCAGTATTTGTAACTGCAAAAGGTTGGAAACAGTTCTAAATGCCTATCAATCTGGGACTGGATCAATATGCTATAGCATGCAGGATTATGCAGAGGTTAAAAAGAATGGGGTAGATCTTTATGTATCAATAGTCCCCAAGATATTTTGTTATTAAAAAAATCAGGATGCAGAACAATTTATATTTTGTGCTATCATTAGTATAAAAAAGTATTTGTCCCCAAAATATCTTAGGATATACTGAACCATGAAAATAGCATTTTCTTCCAGAAGGTGGAAAACGGATGATTGACAGAGATGAAAAGAAGACTTACATTTTACTCTGTATCCCTTTGTACTGTTTTAATTTTGTGCCATGTGTATGATTTCATTACCCATTAAAAAATCTGAGCTCTATAAGACTTTCAAGATGGAAGTTTATTTTAGATTTTATTCCATCTGGAAATTTCAATTATTCTTCCTTAAGCCCATCTGGAAGACTATTTGTTCCATAAGATACAGATTATCACCATCTTTTCTCCTCTACCTGCTTTATTCAACTTAATGCTTGCAGAGGGTAAGGGCTCAAAAACATTTGTTAAAAATATAAATGATGGCATGGGATACATGAAATGGTTTGCAAATCTCAGGTATCCACAGTGGAGATGGAGGAATTTCACATGTAAATTGATTACTTTTCTTCTTAAAGAAAAACAAAAGAAAAAAGTGGGTTTACTTGATTATGTGGTACTAAAAACCCATATGATTGAGTTGATTGAGTCTCTTTCCTAGACAGTCATGGTCACTGGTCATGGATGAATTCCTCTGGAGAAGATGGAGAATGGGCAGAGGAATATGCAGTCATGGCCTTTATGGGTGGTGCAGAAACAAAAATAAAGCAAAACTCTGATTTGTAGTGCTTGCAAACTTTCATGGTCTAAATACTCCTACCATATCAGATTTCAGGCTACCAAGATGACGTCACTGAATGTGCAGTTGGGAAAAGATAACAGTTGGCTCTTATGATCTAAAAAGAGCCAGGTCTAGCATATCACTAGTTATAGCTAGGGAAGAATTCCCCTTCCATTATTAACAACAGAAGATTTAGAGTATAACAGACAAGAGTGAAATCTTAGAAATATTATGTAAGTCAGGTATGGTCATTCACTTCTGTAATCCTAGCAACTTGGGATGCCGAGGAAGGAAGATCCCAAGTTTGTAAGCCAGCCTGAGCCACTTAGTGAGACTCTGTATTAAAATAAAAAATAAATTAAATAATGTATTTAATGAATGTAGCTCAGGGGTGAAGTGCCCTTGGTTTCAATCTCCAGAAAGAAGGAAATATTATGTAATTCTTCAAAACCAGTGATTCTCAGTATGAGCCATGCAAGTTCTTAAAACTTCAACCTATACCTACTCAATCAGAAACTCTAGGGATGAAGCCCAGCAATCTGGACTTTAATAAATCTTCAAGATGATATTGATGTGTTCCAAAATTTGACAGCCATAGCCTAAAGTCTCAGTGTTCTCTGGAAATGGTCAGGAATACCTAAAAAATACATGCTTCTAGTAAGGGTTAAACAGAATAATGATTTTTAGTTCTTGTACAGAGGATATTAACGATAATATTGAAGGTAATATCTTCTGTGGCCCAGTCAGCATTTAAGAGGTACTAAATGAATTTGAGGTATGCTCATTTCCCTTTCTAATATCAAAGGGAGTAGGAGAGATGCCAAGAAGACATGTCCATAGTTTTCTGTACAATTGGACCATTTGTCATGATCTTAATTCTTGTAGCATCCCTTAGGATGAATACCAACACTGTCTCTCAGTAGCTTTCTTTCTTATCTTTTTTCCTACCAGGGATTGAACCCAGGAGTGCTTGACCACTAAGCCACATCTTCAACCTTTTATTTTGAGACAGGGTCTCACTAAGTTACTTGGGGCCTTGTTAATTTGCTGAAGCTGGCTTTGAACTTCAGATTCTCCTACCTTAGCCTCCTGAGCTGCTGGGATTACAGGCCTGTGCCTGGCAGTAGCATTTTTAAGTAGAGATAGATCCCTTGAACTAGAGCCAATAAGGTGATTTCCTCTCAATGCCCTGTCCCTTGGAAGTTCTCAGCCTTTGATTAAATTATTTAGTCAATTTATTTTATGTGCACCCAAATCCAGCCTCTGTGTAAAGATAGATGGTGAAGAGTGGGAGATGAGGTGTCTGGAGAACTAGGACTTGAACCTCAGGAAAGCCTTGGAGTTGAGATGTGATGCTTGTGGTTTAGAAAAATATTGACATTATTATTTGGTACCTACTATCTACTGGACATTGCAATATGACTTTTCATCAAACATTTTATCTCCATTTTATAGATGAAGAAATTGAGAAGAACTCAAGTATATGAAGGTCAGAGTAGACAGTTGGTTTCTTGGATATCAGAAGGACCCATGATCAGTCCCTTAACTACCATTTGTCTTCTTTTTCTTTGGGCATCTTTTTTCCCTCCTTTACTCTGTGTTTTTTAGGAATCCATGGGCCACTGACTTGCATTGCAGGATTTTCTTTTTCCTTTTCATTAGGCATATTTCAGAAACTCTCAGGCCAGAATGGCCTATGGAAATTTTGCCTGAAGGCATGAAGATGATAGTCAAGAAAGTGACTACAGTGTTATGGTGAGCACCCAGCTGTCACATAGACTTGAATACTTATTCATTTTCTGGCTCTAAGCATAGGATTTATTCTGTTTTAGGTTGAGTTCCTTGGATAAAGAGTCTGAGATGAGAATTTATGTGCAGGTGATTTACTAAGGGAATGCTCTCAGAAATCTGGAATAGAATGGCGAAAGCAGGAGAGGGCAGGGGAAAATGCTGAGCAAGAATGTGGCATCTAGCTTATCTTGCATGCTCTGTTGACCCCAAAGAGCTCTGTAGTATAACTTGCACCACAGAACTGGTCCCAAAGGATGGGTCACCTTTTGTACCCCTGAATCAGTTGATCACTGGCAATGAGCTAATGTCTCACAAGGGTATAATCTCCTTGTGAGATGTTTCTGTCATAAGAGAGCAATTCTCAGGAGAGGGGGTAGCTCTGAGCATTAGCAGGCACAATCACAGTGGTGATGTCTGAATGGGATCTGAGTTGGGCATACCATAGTAACTCTCAGCTTCATTTATAAAATACACATACTAATGACTCAATGGAGTATTATAAAGATTAAATTATATACCACGTGTAGAGGATTAAGCATAGTGGCAGTCAAAGAGCAATCCCTAAATCAATGTTAACTTGGTTTTCTTCTTGTCCTTGTCTAAACAGTGATTTCACCTCTCTCGTTGAGATGAACAATATCTGCTCAAAGGAATCAACCTATTCTTCTTCTCCTTCTTGCTCCAGATTAGAAGAAGAAAATAAATCTGGGAGTATTGATTATGCACTTATAAAACTATTTATTTAACGCCTACTGTATAGTCATCATGTTCTAAGCTTGAGGATACACTTGTGACCAAGACAGACATGATATCTGCTAGGATGAGGCTAACATTTCTTTTCTTTTCTTTCTGCCTTCCTTCCTTTCCTATTTGTTTGTTTGTTTATTTATTTATGAGATACCGTGCATTGAATCTAGTGGTGCTCCCCCACTGAGATACATCCCCAGCCATTTTTATTTATTTGTTTTTATTTTGAAACAACATCTAGCTAAGTTGTTAAGTTGGTCTCAAACTTGTGATCTTCCTGTGTCAGCCCCTCAACTTGCTGGGATTACAGGTGTGCACCAATTTCATTGTGCCTGGTTTTCTAATGGGATCAACATTCTAAGGTAGCTGAATAAAATCATCAGAGAAATAAAGCTTGCAAATATCAGCTATATACTATAAAAATATATGATGGGGGAATGGAACTCAAAATGACTGGGAAGCTACATTAGATTGCGTGGTTAAGAAAATTCTCTCTGAAATAATTTTAACTTGATCAAGATCAAGAATGGTTGGCTTAGAATTGTGGGGTGTGAAGACTGTTTCAGGCAGAGAGAGGAGAGAATGGAAATATCCTAAGCTAGAGAAATTTTGGATAGTTCAAGTGCAGAGGAAAGACTGTAATATAGAGATCAAGGGGAAGATGGAAAGAAATGAACCCAGAAGATACACTTGGAAGTAGGCAGAGACTAGATCCTTCAGAACCACAATAAGCAATTCCAAGAAATTTTGTTTTTATTATAAATATCAATGACTTCCATTGGTGAGTTTTTGCAGGACAGCGAAGGAACTTATATGTGTTTTAAAAGACCATTCCAACTGCTTTTTTTGGCAAGGAGTGTTCTTGGGATTGAACTCAGGGGTACTCAGCTACTGAGCTACATCCCCAGCCCTATTTTGTATTTTATTTAGAGACAGAGTCTCACTGAGTTGTTTAGTGCCTCCCTTTTGCTGAGGCTGGCTTTGAACTCACGATCTTCCTTCCTCAGTCTCCTGAGCCACAGGCACCACTGTGTCCAGCCCAATTGCTTTTTAAGAATGGATTATGGAAGAACAAAGTGAAAGCAGGGACTCCAGTAGCAGGTCACTATACAGATAATGTTAGCTTGAATCAAGTAACGGAACAGAGAAACAGCTGTAAATGGATTCAGGAAATATATTGGAGGCAAATTCAGTAGGACATATTGACAGATTGGCTGTTGGCCACCATAGAAGGGGACAGATCAAGGATGAATACTAGGTTAAGTGGCTAGAGTCCCTGGGCAAATGGTTTAGTTGTTTACTGAGATGTAAAGAACCAAAGGAGAAGCAGAGGAATTCAAGACAGAAGGAAGCAAATGAAAAAGCAAGGTATTATAAGAGAATAGAACAAAGAGACAAATGCCACAAGGTACAAAATAAAGTGGAAAAAAATAAAATTTTAAGAAAAGACAGGAGAAGCAAGGGTAATCAAAGAGTTTTAGTACTACCAGGAAAGTTCAATGCAAAATATCATATGATGCATTAAACTGTGAAAGACCTATTCAGAGGAGTTTGGTCTAGTGATCAGACTTTTCAGAGGGCAGCAAATGCAAATATATCCTGCCAGTTCCTCTGAGAGGAGGTATCTGTGGAGCATTTAGGATATGGAACCTTGGAAGTACTGAGAGTTCAATTAAATTTACAATTGTAAGTTTTTTAAAAAATTTAGTCATCAAAACTATAAGTAACAGGGATGAACTTCTCAAATAGGGTTATTTTCTGAGTGGTGTACTTTGAAAAATCTCAGCAGAGGGGCAGAAAAATGTAATGTCTCAGCTTTTTCCATTGGCCCTATTTCTTTTGGGGGATGAGAGGCAGGAGCAAGTACTCTCTTTCCATCATGTTCAATGGTAAAAAATCATGAAGTAAATGTAGCATTTCTCCTTCAAAGATTTAAAATTAAGAAAAATATTTTGGGGTTGGAAACTTGGGAGCGATGTCCTGTGCTGATCTGTCTGTCCAAGACCAAAAATTCCAAAGAGCTGGGAAGAAAACACATCAGAAACCTTACTGTAGTTTTATTCTTGGTTAACTGTTCTTCCTTCAAGAGAGATCTATTCTTCCCAATAAAGCTTCCTTCTCTTTTAATTTTTAAAGATTGTGAATGTTCCCCCAAAAGGCAAGATACGAAGATGAATACAGAGGTGGATATGAAGCCAAGAATAATTTCATGACCACGTGTTTCTAAAGGCAGCTATCAGGAAGCCAAGGGAAGGACTGAGGATTCCTTTGGAGCCATTTGGAATCATTTATGGGTCTCTAATTAGGAATCTCTCTCTAGTCTACTCTTCCAGTGCAAAAGGATATAACCTCAGTATGGTTGAAGGGAGATAATTGTGGGTCCTGGCCAAGAGTTTTTATGGATCATTTCTAGTCACTCATGAACTTGTTGTCTAGGGCATTAATTGGAAACCATAATGGAATCAGCCTGTCTCCCGCATCAGAAAAGTATCCCCAGTTCTAATACAATTGGTATGACTAAAGGTAGAAATATTATTTCAATGCTCTAAGTCATGCACTGGACATGAGATACATATTATTGCACTTATTCTTTGCCTCAACACCTGAGCGTTTTTATTTTCATTTTAATTTCCATATACATGTAGTCCTGCCAAGCTGGATCTGAGATGTGGATACACTGAGTAGAAGGAATTGCATGACATCACTTCCTTTACTTTAGGATGTATTGACTGATTTTCATGGAATTCTAGAGATTTCTTGCAGAATAAAATAAATTGAATTGGAATGGATCTGGCAAGGAGAAGGGTTTCAACAGAAGTCAAGCTTCAGGGAAGGACCTGGAGACTCCAATGAGTATTCATTTAAAAGAAGAAAAGCATGCAGGAGGCATATTATGATATAGGGTCTGCATTTCTGTTGGTTTTGGGTTTTAGCATTGAGGCTGGTACATAACATTTTATAGCCTATACGAATCATTAAAAAAAGGGTAATATTTGCAAACTAGAAGAGGGAAATCAGAAACCTGAGATGCTACTGTCCAGGAGAACTTCCTGTGATATTCTGTGCCTATGCTTTCCAATATAGTATCTCAGGACACTGAGGGCTAGTTAGCACTTGAAATGAAAGTACTATGCAGAGGAACTGAATCTTAATTTGATAAATTAAAATTAAACTTACAATTTAAATAAATTTAAATTCATTAAAATTAAGTTGATAATTTAATTACATTTATTAAATAAACTTATTTAAATTTAAATGGTCCCCTAAGTCCAGTGCCTACCGCAGCTAAATGCTTCCGTGTCCATAGAGATGTGAAATTCCTGCAGTTAAACATAACTCTGTAAAGCAGAGTTTAGAGATGTGGAAGTCACAGGAAGTAGAGTGTGGAGTGAGAGTTGTCAAGTAAATTCAACCCGAATCAACTTAGAGCTCAATAAGAATCATTTCAAGGACTGTACTTCCTGTATAAGCAGGGAGAAATTCAGGACTGGTAAACTAGGTGCATTGATGACCTCCTGTGTACCCCACATAGTGAGCTTTAGGTTACACTTAGAAGGAACAACTAGGCTCATTGCTCTTCATCATGCTTCAAACCCACTCTATCCTTGGCACACTGCATGTGTTCAATAAATATTTGCTTTAGGTGAATAAATTGGAGATCAAAGCATTCACCTGAGCTCTTACTGTCAGTTGGCTATTGTCACAGTAACTGTACCATTAAGCTCAGTGACTTAAAACAAGAGTCATCTATTCTTTCTCACAGAAAATTAGCTAGTAAGGCCCCTTTTTTTTTTCTAAATTACAATTTTATTTCATTTTTTTTTAATAGTAAATACAGAGACTTTCTTGCACATGCATCTCTGAATGAGACCATGTATAGGTTAGGATAATGCCGCAATGACATTTTTAGAACTTTTTTGGACCTTTGTTCTTCAAAATATCTAGGACTTTCTTTTCCAATGGGCTTCATCCTTTTGTTCTTTAAGGAGGATTGGACTTTCGAATAGCAAATAATTCCTAGATTCCTCAGGTTGAGGATAAATGAGATCAATCATGCTATGCAGTACTGTTTTTCTGGTCAGAAAGAATGAGTGATTGCAAGCTCCTTTTGTGAATGACTTCTAACTTGCTTTGGTGGCAATTTTGAAGGATCATTGGTAGTACCTGTGGAGTCAGGATGGTAGGCCTCCAGGATTCTTGAATTTTGCCATTAACTGCGACGCAACCTCCATGAAATCACCATGCACCAGTGGATGTTCCTGGAAGCACTCAAAAGCCCATGTCATGTGGTAGTTTATTTCCTTCTTTTTTTCTGACATTAATTTAAATCATTTAGGCAGTGGCTGCTCTGTAGTTTCTTGATAACTTTAAGTGTTTCATTACAGCACCCCAATTTGGTAAAACAGTGACTATCATTATTATCTTCTTTTCATAGATGAGGACTCTAAGGCCTAGAGAAGCTAAGCAGCCTGCCCAAAGTTACATGGCAATAAGTGAGGAGTAAAGGGGTCTAGCTACTGACCAAGCTTACTCTCAACCGCATTCTAGGCTCCCTTTCAGTGCATATTTTTCTGATTTGATGCTTGGTCTTGAGTTATGCTCCCAATCATCCTAAACTGAGGATATAGCAATGTCTTTTCAGAGATAAGGGAAATAACCAAAATGCACTTGATACAGGGATTTTCTAATTGGGGAATTAATGAGGGTCTTAACAAATATCTTCAAGAATGTTAGGGGTATACTGCAGAGTGTGAGCACCCTACAGCAAGTAATCTGAAGGTCAGTGATAATAAAAGGGTAACCCTGATGCATTTATATGAGATCATTTCTCATGGAAAGGCCAAATTCTCCAAAGGCCTGTACTTGAGTATCAATTAGGGTTCCAGACTGAGCTGCTCATCTCTTTTTTTTTTTTTTTTTGAGAATTTTTTAATATTTATTTTTCAGTTTTTGGTGGACACAACATCTTTATTTTTATGTGGTGCTGAGAATCGAACCCAGTGCCCTGTGCATGCCAGGCAAGCGTGCTACCACTTGAGCCACATCCCCAGCCCTTGATAATTCCTTATTTTTTTTTTATTGTTGGTTGTTCAAAACATTACATAGTTCTTGATATATCATCTTTCACACTTTGCTTCAAGTGGGTTATGAACTCCCATTTTTAGCCCATATACAGATTGCAGAATCACATCAGTTACACATCCATTGATTTACATATTGCCATACTAGTGACTGTCATGTTCTGCTACCTTTCCTATCCTCTACTATCCCCCCTCCCCTCCCCTCCCCTCCCCTCTTCTCTCTCTACCCCCTCTACTGACCTTCATTTCTCCCCCTTGTATTATTTTTCCCTTTCCCCTCATTTCCTCTTGTATGTTCTTTTGTATAACCCTGAGGGTCTCCTTCCATTTCCATGCAATTTCCCTTTTCTCTCCCTTTCCCTCCCACCTCTCATCTCTGTTTAATGTTAATCTTCTTCTCATGCTCTTCGTCCCTACTCTGTTCTTAGTTACTCTCCTTATATCAAAGAAGACATTTGGCATTTGTTTTTTAGGGATTGGCTAGCTTCACTTAGCATAATCTGCTCTAGTGTAGTAAGGCCCTTTTGATGACAAAGCTCAAGAGGAAAACCACGAGCTCATGAGGTCTCCTAAGGCAGGTTCTCAGAACCACCACCTTGCCAGTTCCATCCACTTTCCATTGGCTAAGCATAGCATTGACCCTGAACCTAAAATGAAGGGGAAGTACATTATGCCAATAGGGCAAAAAGTACACTATGAAATCACATGGCAAAACACATGGTTTAGGGAAAGGTGAAGATTTGGGCCCCAAATTCAATCTGCCACAGTTGTATGGTGAGCCAGGACCTGACCCAGAGTTCATATTACAATTTTGTCCAGTTCCATAGTCTGTGCCCCAAATACTTCATGTAGGATCAAAGACAGTTTTACTGTCCATGTGATTCTTGTTCTCCAAGACAGATGTTATGTTTCCATCCTTTAAAAAACCTGATATTCGGCTTTTTAAAATTTTGTTATTTATCTCTCTGAATGATTGTCATTTTTGTGGTACTGGACTGCAATCAATCCACATGAGTTGGCTCTGTCACAGGGATAGAGGTGTAGTCTCATGGAAGTTCAAAGAATCTGTTAGTCTGCAAATATTTTTGCCTTAATCATGGACCATCTCAGTTATTTCAGGCCTAGGAGTCAGCTGCCAATGGCTGCAGTACAGGAGGGTGGAGCTTTCACGGTCCTGGAGCTTCGGATTGGATTTTCAACTTTGACTGACATGTTTTTGCTGCTGTCAGAACCTATCACTGCTTTATTTATTTTTATCAGTTCACTTAAAAAATGACGTACAGCTAAATTTCTCTTTTCAGTGTACATTTCTATGAATTTAAATATATATCACCTGATCCCCAGCACTATCAAGATATGCCAGATAGTCATTACCCACAAAATTCCCTTGTACTGCTTTTTCATAGTCAACTCATACCCCAGGCTTTTCTAGAATGTTCCATAAAAAGAATCATTGAATGTAGCATTTTGAATTTGTTTTCTTTATGGTCAGCCCAATACATTTGCGATTCCCCAGTGATGTTGCCTATATCAGCAATTCATTCCTTTTTATTGCTGAGTGATATTCCATTGTATGAATATATCAAACCTTGTTCATTTATTTTGAAGCTGAGAAATATTCATGTCCAATTTTTGACAGTTATGAAAAGGCCACTATGAATATTGTCATATAAATTGTGTGTGTGTGTGTGTGTGTGTGTGTGACCATGTATTTCCATTTCTCTTGGTTAAGTACTTGGCAGTAGAACTGCTGGTTCGTTTGGTAACATGTTTAGCTTTTTGAGACATAGTCAAATCATTTTCCAAAATGGCTGTGCCATTTTGCATTCTGACCTACACTGTATAAGAGTTCAAGTGTGTTAAGTGTGGATTTCTATTGCTCTATTTTCCTCTCTGTCCTTTACTTCCCTATGTGAGTTTGCCATCCCAGACCCATCCATTCTCTTAGTCTGATTGCTTATTTATTTATGTATTTATTTATTTAGTTAGTTTCCCATAGTAGCTTAAAAGAGGCTGCTTCCTGGAGTTGATTTGCCATGGAATAAAGCACACCTTGCTTCTCTGCATGGCGCAGCAGGTGTGAATACTGAAATTAAAGAGCACGGAGTTGGAATACTAATTTGGCTTTAGCACACTGAGTATCCACAAGCAATTTTTTTCTTGGACTTCTGTTACCTTAATAAAGGTTTTTTTTTTTTTAAAGTACCTTTATAAAAATAAAACTTTCTTCCTGAAAACTCTATTAATAAAGATTTTGATCTTTATTTAATATGATCTTTAGGTAACATGGATAGTTTCTACAAGACTGGCTTTTTAGTCTTAGCTGCTTGATGAAATTTTGGGTTATCAATCTATCATGATTTCTGATATTCATCCAGCTGAATCCTGACTTTGGCCTTTACCAATTTCAGTGTATATTGGCCCAAGTCTGAACTTCCAGCACCTGTCTCCATTTTTTGAGACTATTTTATGGCCAACCAAGGTTATTCTGCTCTTGAACCTGGCAGGTTGGTATATCATGGAATAACACCCGCTATGAGGCAGCCCTCAATTGCTGATTATCAGAAGAAGTACATTTAATTGGTGTATAAACACCCCACCTCCCTTGTCCTCTGGTTGCAAGACTCTGAGTGTGCTGTGTGGCTCCATGCTGGATTCCAGGGCACTCAGTGAGTTTAAGCTCCAGTTGCCCATAGTGGTAATATGTGTTATGTGATAACACACTTTGTTGCCTACCTTCTCCTCCATGTCTGACTTCTCCACTCTCTTGTTATGGTCCCTTCACTTCCCAGATCCCGTATTTGAACTTTGCGTTTGATTCCGTGGGTACTTTTTTGGAGAACACAGACTTAGACTGGCCTATTCTTGATAGCTCCTCTCAACTTCCTCTCTTGATATTCTGCATTCCTGACATCCAAGTGTTCTACTCCCTATGAACTGTGTTTATTCAAACATCTATCTGGCTTTCCAGGTCCAGATATATTCTATGTACCCTGTTGCACATGTGATAGCATTTGCTATGGTGCAAACAATATAGCTGCAGGAGTCACATCTGTGTGGACTTGAATGAGTGACAAACTTCTCCAAACTCTAGCTGTGGCATCTGTAAAAATGAGGTTAGTGGGTCCTATTATGAAGAAGGGTTAGAATTTTAAAACACATGTGGATGTTTAATGGACAGTATTTGTTACCATTGTAAGCTTGTTCTCTTGTTCCCATTGTCTGATCAGTTTAAGACCAAATATACAATGAGGTTGAGTGAAAGAGGAGATAACAGAGAGATAAACACAAGTATCCCAATTCTTTTTTGGATCCAGAACATAATAAGAGAGAGAAGATTCAGAGGAAAACAGAATCTCAGAGTTGGAAACAACATGAAGGGTCTTCTAGGAACAATAGAAATAATAACTAATATTTACTATATACTCAAAACAGAGCATTCCAGGAAGTACTCCAAGTGCCTTATAGGTAAATCCTTCCTCAACAACCTTCTGATGTGGGTCCTGTTATCATCATATCCATTTTGTAGATGATGAAATAAGGCCAGAGAAGTTAGTTAACTTGCTCAAGGTCACATCGCTGGTAAATGGGGAGGTAGGAGTCAGCTCCAGGAAGTCAGACGCCAGAGCTCAGATTTAATTTCTGGGCCATGCTGCCTCCCCAGCTTGAGTAGTCCTGTCATGGAGAATTGATGGTTCGCAAGGGATTTTGTTCCAGGTTGGAAAAACCTAATTCTTTATCTTGAGTGTAAATCAACTTCTAAGTTTCTTAAACCCTTTGATCTCAATTCTAACTTTCAGAACAGATTATTTGCATTTTTGGCTTGACAACCTTCTGAGGTTTACTCCATCCCTTCTGGGTTTTCTCTCATCCAGGAAAAACAGGCCCTAAATCCCTGCTGCAAATCATTTGTATGGTCTGTGTATTCATGATCACATGAAGACTCTTGTGCATCCCTACTGGTCGTTGCTGGGGCTAGTTCTTCAGCCAGGCACCAATTTGCATCAACTTTCTATCATGTTTAGTCTTAAGACTCATTTTTCAGGGAAGGAAAGTTCAAAAGGACTAAATGGAAGCAGAAATTCAATATTCCACAGAAAGAAATGAAAAATTTCAAAAATAACAAACATGAGTAAATAAATAATGTACCCTCCCATTTTCTTTAAAGGATCATTGACTATTTCAAGTAAAATATTCAATGTGCAATGTGTTATGGGATTTACAACATATATGATAAAAGCCACATAAAGATGCAAAGGAAATAAAAGGAACAATACTATTGTAAGATTCATATATTTTACATTAAGTTGTATAATATTAATTAATGGCATTTTGTGACATGTTGAGAATGTGTATTATATTCCTTGGCATAACCACTAATGAAATAACTAGAGGTATAGTTAAAAACATAGGGGAGCATATTAAAAAGAGCATTTAAAGACACTTGATCAGTTAAAATAAATCAAACCAGAAACAAAGGAAAAAGGAAAATGAATCAAATAGAAAATAAGAAGCAACAATATGGAATTAAACCCAACAATATAGCTAATTGCATTAAATATTAATGGACTAAACACTCAAATTAAAAGGCAGGGATTATCAGACTGGGTGAAAGATTAAAGTCCACCTGTGTTTTGTTTACAGGAGATACATTTTCAATGTAAAAACACAGGCTAAAGTTAGTAGAATGGAAAAAGATGTGTTATTTAAGGAACTGAGTCACATAAATTGAAGATCCCTACCTTACTTGAATTAGGAAATATAGGTACCTATATAAATGTTCAAAGGCTTAACATAAAGAGGAAATATGAGAAGAATGTCTCTTTGGAAGAAGAATGTGCCAAGCACAAACAGATCCTGAAAACATTTCCATACAGATCCAGCAAGTTTAGCAAATAATCACAGTAATGAATTTCATATTCTACATTGTAGAGAACTACCAATAAGAAGCAATTTTAATGGTACAAAAGTGGTGACTTTCTGCCACCTCCTCTAGGACAGCTCTTCAGCTTGACCCAGAATCTTAGCTGTGAGCAGTAGCAATCCCATGAGTTGAGTATCAGTTTCCTTCACCAGTTGGGATTTGGTAAATAATTTAGCTGGCTGACACTTTTTTTCCCCCCTGATCCAGTGTGTCTTTTCCTGCTGGCCCCATGATAGTGGCAGTTGCCAAAGCAAACAATGACAGAATATAAGAAAGAGGAATGAGCTGTTGGCATGTTTATTGCTCCAATCTTGCTAGTGGACTTTAGGGTATAAAAATGAAAAGAGATGCTGTTGTGGCTTTGTTCATCGAGCTTTGTTCTGGGCTGTTATTTGGTAAAGAGTAAGATTTTCTACCTACGCAGCAAACATGCTTCACAAGCTAGGAAAATACCAGCCCTCTGTGAAAGAAAAATAATCTTGGAATATTCCTTCTTTTCTTCGGGTCTCCTGCTTAGACTCCTGCTTAACATCCTTCTGAAAGACTCCTTATGTGCGGCAATTGCTGAGATGAAATTTCCTCACAAAATTCATGGTTTCAGTGCTGCAGGTTAAATGAATTTTAGATAATATGGAAGTTATCTGCAACCTTGGTATAGATTAGATTGAACTGGGAAAAAAATTTTCTGCAATGAGTGGTTGTATTTTTTTGTTTGTTTGTGTGTGTGTGTGGGGGGGAGTGACATTATTAACTTGTCTTATTTTAAGCATGACTTCTTGCAAGGCTCATGAAAGTAGTATTTTCCCCCTGCTCAAAGGGAATGAAGGTGACAATTGAATTTTATTTCTCAGCATTGTTAATTTATTTGACATTGGGTCTATTCCAAAGAAATGATTAAAGTTATCATAGAAAATGAAGGGTAACATATTTGAGAAAGATTCTGGAACATTTTGACTCTCAGAATGGCCTGCATATTTTTTTGCAAACAGAAAAAAGAAAAAGGAGAAGATCGAATTCATGATCTACAAATAGTGGAAAATATTATAAATGGCAATAAATGAAGTAAATGGGAGTTTCCACTGTAATGTATGATTCTTTGAGCCAGCCACCCAGAAAGAACATAGCTTGGTTTGCTGGCTGGCAAGTATGAGCCGAAATACAAGAGACTGTTCTTGGGCTCCACGCAGTGTTTGAGGATAAGGCAATCCTTCTGCTGCTGTGGATGTTCTGGTTTATTGCCCATCTGGGTTGTGTATGCCTTGCAGCCTGTTGAATTGAACCCGAATGGAGCTCTCACCTCTTTGACTTAGATCTGACCTTAGGGTGTTGCTTTCCTGCCTGACTCAGGCTCCAGGGGAAAAGAAAATACAGTAAGAGACTAAGCTCTCCTTTTGTGAGGAAATAGTCTCTCTTGCTTTTGGATGACTCTCCTGCTCTGGCCGCCTTTACAGGCCAGCAGAACAAAGGCTTATGGCTGAGTCTTCCCAACAGTGAGATGCAGCTGCTAAGCATGTCTGCCCACAGTAGGCCGTGGTGCTCCTCTCTGGACCCCTCCCTCCTCTCTTAGGGTTTGAACCTGGGAGTTTCTAGTTTTCCCACATAGGACCCCAAATCCATCTTCATTACCACCACCATCTCCCTCTCCTGCTATGCAGAATCCATGAACAGGATCCTTCACCTTCATAGGCTTCTAAATGCTGCTCACTCCTGTGTGAGTGAGCTACTCATTGGCCTGGAGTGGAAATGAGGTCCACCTTTGGTTCCTCTTGCTACTAGGGAAGGTCATCTACACCATAATTTTTTTTTATTTTTTTCTTCACGAATTTTAGTGATTTTTGAGAAATTAGAGGTAATTATAAGCTCTTAGTACTCAATGTTTTTTATGAATTTCTAAAGATGGAATACATATCTATATCTATAACTGTGCACATTTTAAAGCAAACTTATTTTTAGGATTTTATTTTATCTTTTTTATTCTCATTATAAGCTGTCTTGTACTGAGCAGCAAGCAAACAACAACAGCAACAACAAAAAAAGTCAAACAGTCTTGAAATATAGCACATGAATTCTTGCTGGTCCACAGAAATTTTGATGTACTGGTATGGTATCAAATTTAGTTCTATAGTTATAGTAGAGAACTTGCTATATGTCAATTCCAAAAGAAATATGTCACAGGTTGAGACCTTAATGAGCATAAAATCTACTTGAAAGTACAGAACAAACACATTTGGAACTTTTTGATGTGTATATATGCATGTGTACATATATAATGTACACAGTCCAGACAATATCATGCACATACTCACACACATACATACCCACATATGCATGCATACTCACACATGTATACACATATACACACACACATATATACATACATACATAATAAACACTGACTTGCACTTTCACACACATACACATATACTCTCATACACATATATATACCCTTTCATATATACATAGACACACATGCATGCTTACTCTCACATGCATATACCAACTCATATATGTACATGTATATACACACACATTCATATTCATATGTACACTTGCATTTACAAGTTCTTACATATATATGTGTGTGTGTATATATGTAAATACATATATGTTTAAAGATATAGGCACTCACTCATTTAAAAATTTTGACTAACTGGATAGCTAAGGCACCTAGACCAATGTTAATTAAAAACTGCATATCTTCACTTTTTCTTATTATTTTGAAGCAAATGCTTCTAGTGTTTCACCATTCGGGACAGTGCTGATGTTTGTTTTGAAATATATATTTTTAATATTGATGGACTTTTTTATTTTTTTATTGCTCTTCTGAGAACTTTGAAAAGTACCTCAAAATATGATGAATAGGGAAGCACATTCAAATACCCACCAACCAGAATTGAGGACTAGTAATATTTTGCTTCATGTGCTTCATCATAATATAAAAAAGGAAGTAAAACACTTAGAGGATGATGTAATATCCATCTGCAGTATTTTTTCTTTTGTTACAAACCCAGAAGAAAATAAGAATGAAGTGTGCATCTTTTCCATACCATTTTAATATTCTTATATCCACATAT
Source organism: Marmota monax (assembly GCF_021218885.2). Lineage (NCBI taxonomy): Eukaryota > Metazoa > Chordata > Mammalia > Rodentia > Sciuridae > Marmota > Marmota monax. Next base: position 2,984,214 of record NW_026695222.1, on the reverse strand, counting down.
ATGTGTTAATGAATAATATATAATTATTTTTTAAATTACATATAAATGTCAAGATGTGTACCATCTGACACTTATGTGTTTTCACTTAACCTTTGTGGTTAAGTCTCCTGCTGCTATAATTTAGACTCTTTTCTCCTATTTTTCTATTTTTCATAACTTTGCAATGAAAATTGTTGGGCATGTCTGTTTGTAAACATGCACAAGAATTTCTCTAGGATATATACCCAGGAGTAGAATTTTTCAGTCATGTCATATATGGGTTATCGATTTTCCTAGATACTGCCAGATTTTTCTTCAAAATGATTTGACCAATTTAAATTCCCACCAGGAGTTTATGAATATTAAGTTTCCCCTATATCCTTAAAGTTTTTCAAAAATAGTTTCAGATGTTCCAATGTTAGTCTATGAGGTGTGAGGTAATATTACACTGTTGTTCAATTTATAGGTCCTAAGGAGTTTTTAGAACTGAAGATATTGTTTTTCTTCAATGTTTTTTTCTGAAGATATTGAGATTTTTTTACTCACTTGCAATGTTAATTATGTAAAATGACATCTCATTATTGAATCACAGATTTCATTTGTTAATAATTTATAAGATGTTCATGTCAAAATTTATAATTAAGATGGTTCTATAATTATTTTCTTAGGCTATTTTTATTAGGATTTTGCATCTGTTATATGTATAAAAATTTATAGATTTATATTTTGTATAAAAAATAAGAAATATTCTTTTTTATAACATGTTGTATTGCATAAGAAAAAAAAAATCTCTTGAAGGCTTCACACACTCACTTTTGAAACCAGCTGGTCTTGATACTTTGGGGAATTTCAGGTAGGTAGAGTGGGAGGGCTGCTTTAAGCCAGAGAAGTAATAATTCCTTGGTTATTTATGTTAGGTTTTCTCACATCATTTCAAGTTTGCTATTTTTTTTCCTAGAAAGTTAACTGATATTCTTAGGTTTAAAACTAATTTGCTTACAATGAAAGTCAGATATGCTAGTGTCCTCTGAATTCTCCAGAGAACATAAGATACTATTAGAACCAGACAATAAAAAGGGAACTTAATTAAAAAAAATGAAAAAAAGGAACTGATAATTCTCCAAAGAAGATACACAAATAGCCAATAGGTACATGGAAAAAATGCTCAACAATATCAGTCATTAAGAAAATCCAAACCGCAGTGAGATATCACTTCACACCCACTGGGATGGCTGGCTGTGATCACAAAGACAAACAGTAATAACTCTTGGCTAAGATGTGAAGTGGGAACTCTCATACATCACTGGTGGGAATGCAAAACAGTGTGACTGCTTTGGAAAAATAGTTTGGCAGTTCCTCAAAAGTTAAAAGTTGAGTTACCATACAGCCCCTTAATTCCCAAATATATACCCAGATATATACCCCAAAGAATTGAAAGATATATACCCCAAATAATTTTGTGTTGTCTACACAAAAACTTGTATACAAATATTTATAGCAGCATTATTCATAGTAGTCCCCCAATGAAAACAACCCAAAAGTTCATCAGCATATGAATGGGTAAACCAAATATTATTTGTCTACATAATAGAATATTATTCAGTCAGAAAGTGAATGGAATACTGATTGATAGTACACTACAGATGAATGTTGTGCTGAGTGAAAGAAGCCAGACAGAAAAAAATAGCACACATTGCATGACTTATATCAAATGTGCAGAATAGGCAACTACATGGAGACAGGAAGTAGATGGGTGGTTGCCAGGGGATAAGGGAGGGACAATGAGGAGTGACTGCTAATGGTACAGAATTTCTTTTTGAGGTGATGAAGCTATTTTGGGGTTGAATAATGATGATGACTATACAACTATACAAATATACTAGAAATCACTGACCTGTGCACTTTAAGATGGTGAGTTTTGTGATGTGTGAATTATATCTCAACAAAAATATATTAGTAATGTTCAGAGTATAGGATCATAGAGGTGGAAGGGATTATAGAGGTCAATTTCTACTTCATTAAATTCTAATGGCCAGAGATCTTTGGTTGAGGTCTCTTTTTTCCCTAAACTGGAGATCAAAACCATATAAGAGAGATGATTCAATTTTTGAACAGCTTTAATGCCTTGAAAAGTTCTTCTTTATTGACCTGAACATTTCCTTTTTTAAAGCAATGACTCATTGATTTTCGCTCTGGTGTAGTAAGTGAAACAGGGGAAGTCTCCTGCTCCTCTTCTATGCCCCTTCTATGTTTCTCTTTCCCAAAAGTGTTGATTTGGGGATAGTGGCATTATCAGGGAATTCATTTTATTTCTTCCTTGTCAGGGTGTTTATTTAGTTTTTCTAAAACTACTACAAATAGTTGACAGTAGTTTTAGAAAAACATTGACAAATATATGGTCCCCAACAGTGAGAATGATTTGACCAGGGGAAGATGCAGTAGGTCTCTTTATTTACTTGTGTATGGTCGCATTTTAGGCAAGATTGTAGAGATTACAACAGTGTTAGCTCACCCATACCACTCCTCCTATCCTTGACTCCAACCTTGCTGATGGAAGACCTATTCCATACTCTGTTACAAAGTTGGACTTAGCTAGATCCATTCCTCAGCTTATTTCTGCAGGAAGGCAGAAATAGAAGACGGAACCCCAGTACTCACTAACTCAAAATCTATACCTTCCAAAGACATCTATTTCCTATAATAGCTTCTGATTTTGTAGTAGTAAGATAAAAGAAGAGGGTAAATAGAAACACAAGTATAATAAAGATTTCGCATAATGTAGGAGTGAATGAAAGTGGCTAGAGTCAGAGAGGGGAATACCTGCTTCTTCTTGCCCCCAACACACTCCTTAGACAAACCTGTCACACCTGCCCGTAAAGAACACTGGGCAGATGGACCACCAGTCTAACTCAGTGTGCCAGAAGTTAGGATTCTAACTCTCCCCTCATGGACCTATGATTTATAGACAAGCAGACTCTGCAACTGATGGCCTGGGATTGAAGCCCAGATCCACATCTCAATTCCCTCATCTATAAAATGGAGATGATAGTGATTACAATTTTATAGGGTTGCTATGGGGATTAGAGCTATCACACAATCATATACATGTATTCAGAGAGAGAAGAGAGAGAGGGAAAGAAAGAGAGGGTGAGAGAGAGGGAGGGTGTGAGAGAGAGAGGGAGGGAGGGAGAACAAGAGGGAGGGAGGGAGGGAATGAATGAGAAGATTCAGAGTATGTAAAGTAACTCTCCTAGCATCCTGAATGTGCTGTGTAAATCTGGGTAGATGTTAGCTATTGCGGCTGCTATTGTTGCTCTAGTCATTGTTGTTCTGTGATAGTGTTTGGGGCTCCAGACTTTCTGGAGTGAGCCTGATGTTTTGCAGCTAATTCTTCAGTCATACCTGTTAACTGGCGGTTGCTTGGGTTTAATTGGTACTCGGAGCAGCTGTCCACTCCCTACTTAATCTGCTCATGGCTCCTGCTGACCTAGATTTCTTGTCTTTACAATTCCTTTTCCAGCTTTCCCAGTGAAGTGGCCACATTGCAAAATTGAGTAGGGCGTGGTTCAAGGAGGCTGCTATAAAGTCTCAAAACCTCCTTAATCCATAATGAAGTTCCTGACTGCTCGGATTATCTTCAGATACCCTTATGTGTGTGTGTGTGTGTGTGTGTGTGTGGTGGGATGGGGGTGGGTATGTGCTGCTGGAGACTCCATTTTCCTGTCCCTATTTCAAGGCTTCAAGGTAGGACTCTGATGCCCCTCTCTTCCTCAAGCCCAGCAGCTCCAGGAGAGCACATTGGAATGTCTCTTCTTGGCTCGACTGTGTTGTGTGTGCTTTGTGTTTTCAACCATGCCCGACACGAGTCACTCATTCTTTTGCTCTCATTCATTCACGTAGAAAGTCTTCACTGAGAGACCACCTAGTGCTGTACTTGGCACAGTACCAAGAATGGATGCAATCAAGAAACAGACAATGCCCTTTGCACTCATGGGGTGAGGAGGGTACTTTGTGTTGAAGGTATTATTGATTTTGAAGCAAGCATCAAGGATAATTCTCAGATGATTTTCCAATGTGATGAATGAAGGCACTAAAGGAATTCTGAAGGAGGAAGAGATTGGGGGTGGGGCGGGAGACAAAAGATGGTGTCTAATTTTGGATATATTTGTTTGAGGTACTTGTGAAAGACCTAAAAGGAGAGGTGGCTATATGCTTCTGGAGCAGTGCTGTCCAGTTGAATGTGGCACAAGCCACCTGTGGAGTTAAATGTTTCAGTAGTTACATTAAAGAAACTAAAGTGAAAAAGGTGAAACTAATTTTTACACTATTGCAATTTAACACAATACATCCAAAATATTATCATTTTATCATGTAATCTGTGTAAGATTACTAATGAAACTTTGACATTTTTTTCATACTAAATCTTCTAAGTTCACTTTACAGAATATTCTAATTTCGACTTACAGTTGAAAATTTGGTGGTTGAAAATGTAGGTTTATGAATCTAATTTAAGGATGTTTATGGAAACATCCTTAAATGTATTCCAGAGACTACATTGGAAAAACTGAAATAAATTAAAATGAAATACAATTAAAAATTTGAGTTGTGTATTGCACTGGCTTCATTTCAAGAGCTGTGACTAAGACTACCTATTCACTTGTGACTAACTGTCCCCTATCATTCTTCTAACTGTCCCCTATCATTCTTCTTCCAAGCAGATCTGTTAACCAAGAAGATTGTTTCTACTTGCAGATCTTTAAGCCTCAATAAGATGTGTGGCCCTAGCCAGAATCATACTAGAAGCTTCCTCAAAGAAATGCAAAGTGGCTTCTTGTGTCACATTCATTCTGCTTTAGTTAGCTACCATATGTAATAGCACCAATCTAGAGCTTCAGAGGAGGATCTGGGCTGAAGAGTCTTCAGACTTCAGGTGGTACTTGACAGCAAAAGAACGAATCAGATCACCCAGGAAGACTATGAGGAAGAAGAGACGCTGAGTGAGTTCCATGACCTACCCTTCCATGGGCTATTTCTGAGACTTGAGTCACTGCTTATAATGATCCAGTACTTTAGACTTGGGCATATCATTAATGGTGAAGATTCTATGCTCTATTAGAAAATGGGGCTGCTGAGACTGACATAGAGATGCAAAGGCAAGAATATCTAGATGTTGCCTAGGTTTGCCAAACTCTCCTACCTGCCCCACCCCTCATACATCTGGATTCATTGGGCATAAACCCTAACTTGTGGCCTTCAAAAGGCCAAACTCTTCTGACACTCCTTCAGCACCACCATCTCCTTCTAGGGCTTACAGGGTGGGTGTGATCTCTGTATCATTTCAAGTCAGCCAGTCTGGAAGCACAGACCCCTCAATGCTTTCTGCATAAACTCCCCCTTTACCAGGCATTGTTGAATTGTACCTATAACTGATGTCAACAACTAAGTGGATAGCTCTTTACAAGGCCACTGGCCTTCCGGGGCTCTCTGCTCTCTCTTTCCCTCTTTCTTTTGCACTATTCCTCTTGTCCCCCTTCAGAGGCAAATGCATTGCCTGCTTGTCTCATAACATTCCAGTATCTTAAACTCGTTCTTTGGGGTCTTCCCATAAATCATAAATGTCTTATCTGACTTTTACATCCAAGCAAATACAGTAGCCTACTCATGAGAAATTTAGGTAAATAAAATTATCTCCGCTTCCTAATAACTGCTTTCTGATCTAGCCTTTTATTTTTCATGTCATCCTGTGATATAGTTCATCTTATGTTCCTTGCAGGGCCTCCTCACAGAAAGTCATCAGTTTTTGTTTGTTTAATGACTGCCCTGCTTCCTATTTCCCATAAAACCTGTCTTTTGGAGGAGAGTCGAAACAGTTGCTCTTTTACCCATTTCCTCCAGGCCACAGACAAAACCACAGCTTGTTTGGTGGCTGAAGTTTATTGAAAGCTTCGTTTCCTCTTGATGCAACCAGGCAAGTTAGCCTGTGGGTAGTCATAGACAAGGGTCATTGGAACAGTGACTGCTATGGTAGAGGGATGGAGGGGTGGAGGGCCTTGCGTTTAGAGTTTAGCAAGCTGTGGGTCCAGGAAATTGACCTTTAGCCTACAGACTTGCAATGAGTGTGGTCAAATGGGAGAATTTTCTGGTTTCAATCATCATCAAAAACAAACAAAAAAATAATTTGGATGGTTTGGGTGGCTACTGATGACTGAGAAAGAGAATAAGAAGTTAAAAATCAGACAAATGCTAATGGCTTTTTGCTGCACATCATATAGACAGCAGAGAGCAGCTTGAGTTGCCAGGGAAAGCAGTTTCTCTTTCCTTCCTTTTCCTTCCCTTCCCTTCCCCTTTCCTTCCTTCCTTCCATCCCTCCTTTGACCAGGAATCTTGTAGGTATTTACTGAAGAGTTTACATGTGTCAGGCATCATTTCAAGCATGTTACTTACATCCACTCACTTAATTCTCCCAATAACCCTATGAATCTGGCACTACCAGAAGTTAATGAACTTTCTCAAGCTTATGTCACTAGTAAATGTTGGAGTTAGAATTTGAGTGAAGACATCTGATTCCAGATTCTTTTGACTTGTAGTAACTATTGGTGAAAATTATTGGTTGTTTTTTATATTCTAGTAGGGGAGCATCCAATAAACATGAAAGTAAATATTAAATAGAAATATTGTGAAGGGAAGGGAGGGGTATGGGAATAGGAAAGACAGTAGAATGAATTGGACCTAACTTTCCTATGTTCATATATGAATGCACAACCAGTGAAATTCCACATCATGTACAACCACAAGAATGGGATCCTTATTAAGAATAAGTTATACTCTGTGTATGTATAATAGGCCGAAATGCCCTCTACTGTCATGTATATCTGAAAAGAACAAATAAAAAAAAAGAAAAAAAATTATTTCAGAGAAGTGAAAGAGGATATTACTAGATAATGACATTGAATAGCTGGGATGGTGGTATACAGTAGCTACTTTAGCTAGATGGTCTGGCATGGCCACTTTCCAAAGAATGACATTTGAATCAGTATGCAAATGATGATGAGAAGCTAGACACATGAAGAACTGAGAAGAGAGCATTTAAAGTTGATTCCCTGCCTCCATCCCTTTTCCAGGGCCAAGGCACCTATCCCCTAACTTCCATGAGTGTTAACTTCTTTCTGCTTATGATTACAATTGCTCTGCACTGGAGAATGCATGAGATCATGTCCACTTGCAGCAGTGAACCAAAGCCAGTGGCTGGGTGGTATCAGATGCTAGCTACTTGCTTTAAGTGAGGCTTTGGGATCATCAGGCTGAGCGTAGTCTCTAGTGGAAACAATATTTTTGACTGTCGTCTCTCTTTCTACCTCCCTAACTATCTTACAGGTTTGTCCAGAAAGTCCTCCTTCAATAAACCACATGCAAAAGAATTCCCATCTCAGGTTTAGCTACTAGGAAACCCAACTGAGTACAATAGGAAAGATCAGGGCATGATGGCGCTTACTACGAGGATAGAAGCATAGTGGAAAGGAGTGTTAGGGGCTGAGGAGAATAAGAAGCTTCAGGAAAAATTTGTGGGCTGGATATAAAGCTTAGGGGCCACTCAAAGGCTAAACTCTCCTCAGACTCCTTCAGCATCACTGTCTCCTCCTGGAACTTATAGGGTTGGTCTGATCTTCTGTGGGAAGACTTTGGAAGGTAAATTAGATATGGAAAGGCTTTCAGCAGGTGCAATGTGAAACATGGACTATGGAGTCAGGGTGAGGCAGAGAACCCAGATGGCCATCAATTGGAACATTCCGGGCAAGAAATGATAGTACCTTGAATTCAAAAGGTAATGAAAAAGGTGAACAGGAGCTGGATGTGGCCGGTATGACAGAGGTGGAGTCAGAATCTCCTGGCCAAAATATTGGGTGAGACATCTTTAAGGAATGTAGGTTAGTAAGTAGTCAGGCAAATGACTCGATTTGATGAGAGCGGGACTTGTTTCATTTTAAGTTCTGCAAATTTCTCAAATGGATTGTCTCTTCTTAATTCCAAGTTCCTGGTTGGTGAATGAAAAATGACACAGTTCTGACCTGAAATGGTACGGAACAGTAGGTAGGCAAAGCAGCAGCATCAGTGGATTTTCTTCCTCTCTGCAGGTTTTCTTACAATTACTCACACAGGAGTGTTTGCTTCTTCTTGATCCTTACATTTCTTAAACAGCTGTGGTACGGCTTTGATTAGATATTCCATTTAAGCCAGAAGAAGGCAATTCCATAGTTTCCTATGTTCCTTTGGGCAGGCTATTTTGTGCATGGCCTATTTCCATAGCAATAGCCTTGGTGAAGTGAAGGCCGGAGGAGCCGCGCACAACTCAATTCCCCTACTGCTCTCAGTCCCGAGCGGATGTGAGTGGGAAAGAAAGTGTGGAGTGAATATATGAGAACAATTGCCCTTCCCTTTGGAGAGCCTGCTGGAATATGGAACAGATTAGGATATGCGGAAGCTGTGAATGCTGCAGGTCATGCTTAGAGGGGTGGTGAGCCTCCCGAGGGCACAGGCCTCCCTGATTTCAGGGTGAGGCCTGGAATTAGCAGGAGGCCCTGGATGGGGAGTCCAGGCTCCTGGTGGAGGAAGGGAGCTTTCTTTCATTCTCCTTTGTTCAAAAGAGAGACTGTTTTCCCCTCTAGTAAGAGGGTGGGACACATGCATAGCCAAAATTTTATTAACTCTTCCCAATTTTCCTACAGTGGGAGGGAAATGTTAGCACTGGTGTCTTCCAGGAGAGCATCACTCACAGAGCTCCCTGGGATTTGGGGATCCATGATTAGGAAAACAGATCCAGGCCCTCACACTAAGAAAAGTGAATCTGAATCACAGAGAGATGCTTAACGAACACAGGAATAGTTGCAGGGACAGAATTCACAAGCACCTTTTAATTGATGGAAGGAAAGCATTTGCAAAGTGAACAATTAGTGGAAAAGAGGTCACAGCTTTTCTTGATCTACTGTGCCCAAGCCAGACGCCCCATCACTTCCTTTATGCAACTCCATTGTGCCTTGACTTGTAGCCAAAGTAAGTACTTAATTTTATATCTCTAGGTGTGCAAGCAGTGTTTGTCTAATTTTTGGTGATGTCACTATGTGTTATCAATTTCTTGCACAGTGTGATTTACAGGAGGATTAACAGGCAAACAGTGCCAAACAGAGCAAGTGCAACTTTGCTGCTTGGGGTCAGGATTTACTGTCCCCTGTCATTCTTCTTCCAAGCAGACCTGTTAACCAAGAAGATTGTTTCTACTTGCAGATCTTTAAGCCTCAATTAGATATCTGCCCCTAGCCAGAATCATACTAGCAGCTTCCTCAAAGAAATGCAAAGGGGTTTCTTTTGTCACATTAATTCTGCTTTAGTTAGCTAAAGTTGAGGAGCCAGTAGGCCACACTTAGAAGGGTCAGTCAGGTGGTTGGGAGAGCTTAGCAGGTGTTCAAGATGAGGTCTGGAATTTAGAGGTGAGATCAGAAGTAGGAATATATCTTTAAGAAAAACAAAGTCAAAAATGGAAGGGTAAAAATAGTACAGCCAGAGTGGTATTTTGGAATATCTTCCATTGAGTGATAGACCAAGAACACTGAAGGACACTTTAAACGAGCAGTGGGAAAAGTTGCAGGGAAATCAACAAACAAGGAAGAGAAGTCCTCATCTCCAAAGGCAAGGATGCTTCTGCTTATGCAAGCAAGATGGGTGGACATCTTAGGCCTTTGATGTGGTTGACCTTTGAAAAACAATTTCATTTTGAGTTGATTTTTGAGCATAGTGCGAGATAAGGATCCAGTTTCATTCTTCTGAACATGGATGTTTGAGTTTCCCAAGACCTTTCTCTGAAGAGACTAAGGGCAGAAAATCGACTAACTGTAAATACATGGGTTCCATTGGACAAGATCTGTACACTGCAAACTAAAACATCGGTGAAAGAAATTGAAGAAGACACAAATAAATGGAAAAATCGTCTGTGTTCATGGACTGGAAGAATTAATATTGCTAAGATGTCTATACTACCCCAAATGACTTACAGATTCAATGCAATCCCTACTGAAATCCCAAGTCATTTTCCCTAGAAATAAAAAAATGCAATCCTAAAATTCAGATGGAACCCTCCAAAAATCCTGAACAGCCAAGACCATCTTGAAGAAAAAGAACAAAACTGGAGGCATCACATTACCTGACATCGAACTCTATTTGCAATTTCAAAAAACAGAAGAGAGGAAGAGCTGAGATGTATGAGACTGAGAAATGGGTCTTCCAATTATTGTGCTGGGTGGTGTTCAGATGATTTCTTGTTTTATCAAAGGCATAAAGAGGGAAGAAGCAACAAGGGATTGGAAGGAGACTGGCAGAAAAAAGATGGCTAGATTGGAAAGAAGATGAAGTGGAGATGCTATTGATGTCTTTATTTTTGGATGAAGAGATTGAAGCCAGTATCGAGGAATTTGACAAGTAACCAGAGGAGAGAGGAAACAGAGACTGTAGTCATCAAAGGGAAACACAGTGTGATGGGAGGCAGGTGAAGGGGTTAACCTGTCCACATGACAGAGGATGAGTCTTCCAAGATGGGCGGGAAGGAAGAAAGTTTGGGGGATGATCCAAAGAAAACTTAAGGAGTTTGGGAGGAAACTTGTGGGAGTTCTCATCAGATGTTCTCAATTTTCCCAGGGAAGTAGGTGGAGAGGTCATCCTTGAGAGAGAAGGGGCAGGGGAGGAAACTGCTGGAGGAGCATTAAGGCTGGGGTGAAGGCTTGCTGTAGTGAATTCCATGGCAGGGAGTAAGTGTCCTGTGGGTGATAAAAAGGGCTTCAGCCAGGCATAGAGCCTGGCTACCAAGATTCACTTTGCTACTCTGCCCCAGCCCCCTTTGACTGACAAGGGCCAGGAAAGTCGTTCCATGCTCAGAGGTCTTTTTTGAAAGGAGGGAAGAATGGGAAGTGGGAAAATTCTGATTGCTTTCAAATAACCAGAGAAGACTGTACTGAGGATGGGAGAATTTAGAGGGGGTTGATCTGAGAACATAGAGAAAGTTTGAGAAATAGTCAGGGATCAAATGGATCTTTATGGGAACACATTCCTTTGTATTTTGGGGCAGGTTGAGAAACAATTATTATTCAGTGGATAGTCCTGATTCTTCTTTTTGCTTCATGATATGATTGTCAGAAGCTGATTCGTAACCCAACTGCATTACCCCATCTTACCTCTGGCAAATGATGGATTGGGGATTTTTCAGGTTACATGTATTTTTCAACCATTTAGCATTATGAATAATTGAATACTTTCATAGCCATAAGTATATGTTTAATGTCATCTTCCAAACCAAGGAAGAAATCTCTATTTGAAGTCTTACTTTTCAATATATTCTTAGCCATGATCCTGACCTTCAACTTAGTAGGAATTCCTTATATTTTTAAGCTTTGGGGAAGAATGTCCCAGTCTGGAAATCTGACTGATGTATGCTCCTTCAATTGCAAGTCACCATAGATAATTTGAGTGTAAATTTGGGTCTGTGAGTTTATCATCTTCAATCTTCTGCAGAGATGGCTCAAGGTAGAGTGCTTTGAAATAATTAATGATGTTTTGTTTGCTGGTAATTCAGCTGAAAGAAGTCAGTATTGGCTACATAATTTGCAGGGCCCAGTGAAAAATAAAAATGTGGGGTGCTTGTTTGACAATTGCTAGTAATTTTGTTAAACTAAGCAAGGGGCCTTTCTAAGTGCAGTGCCCTGTATGAGTGCTGGAGTCATATGCCCTGGAACTGGTCTTGGAAGCAATCCAAGGACAGGAACACAAGTTGTACAATCCTCACCAGCTTTTATCACCCATGGCCTCTCACTTTTGGACATTAGTTTTGGATACTGAGTCCATATGCTGGGCCAGTTTCTTGTTTAATTTCCTTTGTGGAAAAGCTGCATCAGCCCAGTTTACCACTGTTGTGATCTGCTGCCCTGTGACCATCCTGGGACCCTGGACAGAGTGGGGACAATGGCATGGTATGCTAGACAGAGCTAAGCATCAGTCAACCTGGGAGCCATGGTCCATATGGGATCATATGTTGGCTCCTATGTAATTTTAAATTTTTACACAGAAGTCACTTATTTCAGAACTCCTATGGGGAATCATCTTTTCAACTCTTTGAAAACATAAATGAGGCTATTCAAGTTTGGACAGTGTTTCCAGGGGAAGAAAGACCCCTCAGCCGCTGGGCACAATGTCCCAAATATGTATTCAATTTGTGAGCCTATTCACTGTAGAAACCTCCTCCCTTGTCTGTTTTCTGATGGAGGGAATCCAAAACCATGGCTATAAAAATTTTGACTTTATTGATTAACAACCTGATAAATCCTATCTAATTTAAAAGGTTTGGAGTAGGGGAAGAATCCTCCATCCATGAAGGACTCTTTCTAGCATCCTGTGGAAACATATCAGGCATGTGTCCCATCAGCATGACAGTGTGGTGGCAGGGATCTGAGGTTCAAACAGAACCATGGTTTAGAATGCTTGAAGCCTGCTGAAAATTAGATGTAAACAACTATGCAAGTTCAGAATGAGAAGAAAATCAGAAGTCAAGGAGAAGGAGGAGAACCCATAGGGAGGGGAAGCCTAATCTCTGGAAGGCAGGGCAGAGAGCTGCAGGAAGGGTCAAGCCAACAGCACTGGGGGAGCGGTGGGAACAGGAAGAGTGGATGCCAAAAGGCTACTTGTGCTAAAGGTCTGGTTACCATGGCAGCTTGTTCAACAGTATCTCCTGTTTCCTTGAAGGCATATAGGGTCCAGTTGCCAAGTGGAGCAGGTTTGGAGCTAGTGGTTGTCAGTCTTTAGTTAGAATAGGCATGATGGGAGGCAGAGCACAAGAAGGTTCTATACTGAAAAGAAAATACAAGCATTTCTTATTTTCAGTCTGGGAAATAAGCTCTTTCCCTGCCAATGCTATTCTAGTTTTGTAGTATTGTGTAGCATATGATGACATTATCACGTTTTCCTCTCATTTTTTTTTAATTATTGAGGCATAATTTGAATACAATAAAATACTCACATGTTAAGGCTATGACTTGGTGGATTTTTATGTATGTATCTACCTTTGCAACCACTACCTTGTCAGGATACAGAATACTGATATGGCTTCAGAAAGTGCATTTGGACCCCATTCCTAGCCAATTTAGAGAGAACCAGAGTTCTAACTTCTGTCACTCCGAAGTAGTTTTTGCCTTTGCTTGAACTTCCTATGAATGGAATTAGAGCTCATCCTCTTTCTAGCCTGGATCATTCTACTCATCATTATGCTGGAGAGTCTTCCATGCTGTTATGGGTAATAGTAGTTCATTCTTTTGCATTGACAAATAGTATGCCTTTGCTTGACTAGACCATCAATTATTATCCATTCTCCTGCTGATGTGCATTTGGGTCATTTCTATTTGGGATGCATTATAAATAAATCTGCTATGAACTTCTTGCACAAATCTCTCTCTCTCTCTCTCTCTCTCACTGTGTGTGTGTGTGTGTGTGTGTGTGTGTGCATACACTCTCATTTCTCCCAAAGCCTGCCTTTTCTTAAATTCTCTTTTTTCATTTGGAATACAGAGAATAATCCTCTCTTTATTCTCTTCCTACTTTGCTGACTTTTCTTTCTTGATGTCCTCTGTTGGCTTCTCCTTAAATTCAAAATCTCTGAATATTGGGTTCTCCCACCCCCAGTTCATATTTTGGCCCTCTTCTCCATCTGCACTTGGGTCCTGTCTAATCTCATCCAGTCTCATGGCTTTAAATAATATCTACAAACTTATCTAAATTTATGTCTCCAGCTCAGATCACTCACCTAAACTCCAAATTTGTATATCAAATTATCTTTTCAACTTCTGTATCTGAATATTTTAATGGACATTTCAAACTTGATAGACAGAAGCTTATTTTCCAATCCAAACTTAATGATCTGTTCTACTCATGGTCTTTTCCATTTTTTGTTTTATCTCATTCGTGGCAGCTTCTTCCTTCCATGTGCTCAGCCTGAGAAAACACAGGGAACCATTGACTCCTCTTTTCCTCCCACCTTACATCACTGACAAATCTCTTGGAAACCACCTTTATAATATACTTTGAATCCAATAATTTCTTATGCCATCTGTCAACATCTCTTAAACTTGTTATCTCTACTTCAGACTTTATTGCCCTCTAATATTTTCTCCACAAAGAAGCCGGAATGACCCCCATAAACTAGACTATGTCATAATTTATTCAGGTCTCCAATGGCATCTCATCTTACCCAGAGTCAAAACCAAATCTCTTACTGTGGCTTCCAGGGCCCTCCAGGGCCTCTCTTCTCTGTATCACTTCCCAGTTTTCTTTCCTTGCCCACTGTGCACCAGCCAAATTGGCCACCTTGTTGTTTTGTGAGCAAGCCAACCACGTTTCCCCCTTAGGAACTCTACTCTTGTTTGCTCTCTCTGAAGTGGTATTCCCCTAGATAACTTCACAGTTTACTCTGTTATCTTTTACAGGTGCTGTCAAATATTTGACTCATGAAGGATTCCTTATCATGTAAACCTGAGCAAATGTATTGCTTACCCTGTCTCACTTTCCTTTTCTCTATAGTGAGGGTCATATTCTTTTATATTTGCCCCAAAGCTGAGCTCAGCATCAATGAAATGTTTAAAATAGACTATCTGATACCTAGGGTTATAGGAATCTTTTGGAGAGTATTATTTTAGATGTTACATAAAAACAGATATAAATGGCATCAAATGCAGCACAATATGAAATTAAAGTATTAAGGTACTGAGCAATTGTATCCTGGACATTGTTATCTGTGGATGCCTATATTAAACATGGGTTTCTTCTCAGTCACTCTAAAGATGAATGTCTGAGTGCAATGTAGTTATTATGTGAAGTCCCCACTCTTCTGGAACCTTCTGTTATATGCCTCTGGTCTTTGCAAAGGGATCATTAACTTCCAGGTGGCCTCCCATTTTGATTTGGGCAATGGGCCAATTCCTTGATTCTATCTCACAACGTAACTTCCAAAGTAAATGTCTATTAAGCCTTTGTGTAAACATTCCAGGCTTGTAGCAGAATCAACTGAACATAAATCATACCCAATGGAAGGCGGATAGGAGATTGTGTAAGTTTGAAAAATGAAATAATACAGTGCAGTTTCATTGTGGATCTCTGGCCTCAGTTACCTTGAGTAAGACTCTGGTCTACATCACAGTTCATCATCAGAGGTAGTGGTTTTTAGTGATTCCAGTAGGCTCTGCCCAAATATAGAGAAAATAAGCCCTCCATGTATAAAAGATATAAAGGTACCTCTTTGCAAATGGGCTTAACCAACCCTGTAAATAGAAGCCAGACTGTACCATCTCCTTGTCACTTACTCTATTTTGTCCACACTGAGAGAGGGGTTGGCTAGAAGTCAAAGAGACTGGCTTTTTTGTTTTGTTTTGTTTTGTTTTGCTTTGGTATTCCTTTCTTCTTTATTTGGAAATGGATACTGGATGAAATTTCTTGCTCTTGCAAATGAATTTTGGATTTTTTTCCCATTTAAAAAGAAGGAAAATGAAATGAAATAAAAGCTCTCCCTGGAGGAATGGAGAGCAGTGGAGGGGAGGTATTTGATAAAAGTTGAGGCGTTTGGTTTGATTCTCGCCTTGAGGGACTCAGGTGTGCATTCTGACTTTCAAGTATAAACTTGTCATCTTGATGATAGTTCTGCAAAACTTTTTTTTTTTCAAAAATATGAGTCAGGAAGTATATGTGTAGAGTTGCTCCTATGCAGAGTGGTCAATCCATTTAAAGATAGGCATTTTCTTTTCTTTTTTATCTTATTCTTTCTTTTTGTAGTACTAGGGATTGAACCCACTGTTATTCTGTCACTGAGCTGCATTCCCAGCCCTTTCTATTTATTTATTTTTGAGACAGAATCTGGGTAATAGCCCAGGTTGGACTTAAACTTGCTATCCTCTGGCCCCAGTCCCCCAATCACTGAGTGTGCAACTGGCATGCACCACCACACCTGGCTGAAAGAAGCATTTTCAAGTAAGTTATGACATTTTCAGAATAGACATTTAATCTCAGGTAACTTCCTTTTCACATATGTGGCAGGGTCTAAAGCGATGTCATTAATTTTTTAAAAAATTGATTTTATTTTTATCAGTTAAAATATTTTGTCAAGGGCTGGGGTTGTAGCTCAGTGGTTGAGTGCTTGCCTAGCATGCCTGAGGCACTGGATTCAATCCACAGCACCATATAAAATAGGTAAATAAGTAAAATAAAGATATTGTGTCCATCTACAACTAAAAAAAATTAAAAAAAATATTTTATTAAATTTACTTTACTTTCTCCCTGTTGGAAAGCAATGTAGAAGAAAAATGCTCACCAAAATGGATTTTTGTTGCATGGTAAGGATGTCGTAGTTTGATAAAATTTGGAATGAGTTACCAAGAAAGAAGGCACAGTATTGATTTCCAGAAGTTAATTCAGGATGTATCCTCCCTATCTGGGCTCATTTGGCTTTAATTCTGTCTGAATGCATGAAATGGTCAAAGAATTTTAAGGATTATATTGTCTGGACACCTTTATTCATTGGTCTTGTTGACCAGATAGTATTCCTTTAGCCAGACCAGGTGGTCACATGCATATGAAATCTAGTATTGGTATATGCTGATGGCTTCCTGCATCGTTAAGCCTGATTGCAGGAATGATTCTCCTAATCATGGGACAGTCTAGAAGTCATCATTGTAGAGTCAGCCCCAGTAGCAGCTCTCAACAATGAGGAATGGGTTGCAGGATAAATTCACCACCTGCTCTCCCTGCACAGGAACAATTCTGAGATGCTTGGTGTGTTCTGTACAGTTGCTTAGAAAGTCCCCAGAGGGACTGTGCCAGTTACCCACAGCAGTAAACTGCTCATGAACATAGCCTTAATTGCTTCATTTCCTTTTCTGCCTTTACTAGTGCTTCAGATCCCATATAAATCACTTGCATTCAAATACTTGTCTCAGGGTCTGCTTAGGAGGGAACCCAAACTAATTATTGACTTCTTAAGGAATTGCTTAGACTAGATGTGAAATCTGTGATATATTATTTCCTTAGTTCTAATATTGGAATCATAATAATTATTTAGCACTTGCTATGTACTGGGTATAGT
This sequence comes from Marmota monax, assembly GCF_021218885.2. Lineage (NCBI taxonomy): Eukaryota > Metazoa > Chordata > Mammalia > Rodentia > Sciuridae > Marmota > Marmota monax. The sequence continues at coordinate 2,967,080 of NW_026695222.1, read as the reverse complement.
TCCAGATGCAATATATATATATTTTCAACCTGCATTCAACTATCTAAAGCATACATGAACACTATCCAGATTTTATTGATAAGAAACTAATAACAGAGGTGGGTACATGATTTGCTCAGTGTCACAAAGCCAGCACATTTTTGAACCAGGATTCATCCAGAGCCAGAATTCCTAGCTATGAAGCCATTCCAACTACTCTTTAGAGAGTCAAATAAAATAATGGATGTGAGAGTGATTGTAAAAAGAAAAATGAGAAGGATGCTTGCGATAAAAATTTTCTCTATCTTGTCCTTTTATGACTCCTGCCTTTTGAGAGGGATTTTAGCAAAAAATAGAAGACGAGTCCCGTGTTCATTCCATTTATGGAAAGGGCCTTGCTGAATGAATTGAAGTTGATCTAAAAGAATATTAGATTCTGTTTTTTATGTGCTGTTTGTTTTTTGGAGTTATCACGAAGAAGTTCATCATCAAGAATTCAGGAGGTTTCAATTGCAGTAGATCATGAGAGGCTGAGACACTAAGGTGCCATTAAGAACTGAATCACCACCAAACTACAATTTTGCTGCGGACATGATTGGTTTGGGCGTGTGCTCCGGTGTAGGTGCCAAAAATGTTAAGACTTGGAGAAAGGAGAGGAGAAAGTAGAAATGCTTCCTCTGTATGCTTAGCCTTTGGAGGGGAGACAGAAAAACAGCAGGAAATGCTCATTTCTTCTCTTGGGATCTTTCAGGGGTTGGTGGTTGAACTTTGCTTTGGTAAGGGATGACTGATGAAAGATGAAAGCCTTGTAGTGGAACCACAAGAGGAGTCTTTTACATCTGGGTGTTGCTGAGAAAGGTGAGGTGGCAGGCGGGGCCCCCCAGCTGGAAGCTTCCCTGTGCCCTGTTCTATCCTAGGGCAACCCCAATGTGAGGAGTCCCTGAACAGAGCAGAACCAGAGAATCACTCTGTTCTTTTTAGGCTGTTTTTAGAAGGATGTTTAGGTGGTCATGACTTGGCAAGCAAAGTGGAAGTGATCTATACTGGGCCTAAGGGAAAAATCTGTCAGTGTTGCAAAGGTACAGAGAACAAAACAGGTTGGGGGAAAAAATTCAGGACCCTGAATCTTTCCTTGGCCTCCAAAGTGTAAGTCTTGGGTACCATAGATGATGGGATTGACCTCAGTTCCCTCGGTGCTCTTGTGAACTGACTTAGGGTTTGGCACACTGCCACCCTTTCAAGGCAGATCAGGAATAAACACCATCAGCACATTGATAAGTGTTTGTTTTCCTTTAGCATTAGGGCTAAGAAAAATAAAGTGGGGAGGGTATCAGGCCCTGGGGTAAGCCTTTAAAAGGTTTCCCCCTTTGATTCTTTTATGGTTGTCTATTTATAAGAGTAACAATCACAACTGAGAGAAAAAGACTTCAATCACCCCTGGGACACATTTCATCAAAATTACATTTAAGTACTTTTTATTTATGAGCGAGAAGCATTATCTTTTATTATGCCTTTAAACTCATGAGGGGAAGTTGTGTGTATAAACCAAGGTGTTGCTGTGGCCTGTTGCCTTTTCTGAATCCCTGGAAAGGATCACAAAGAAGGATGCTCCAGATAACTCTGTCTGCCAGGCCATTTGCACGAGAGGAAAGAGGCCTTTTGAAGACCATTAAAGATGATTCATTACTATTGGTCATACACATGTTGTTTTATTACTTGAAAGCATAAATCAGACATTGACAAGTAATTGTGTATGCCACACTATTTTTGGGCCCTGGAAGGCCTATAGAGGTACAAGATGTGATTATCGTTCTCAAGGAAAGTCAGATTTAATTAGAGAGACACGTACAATAGTTAGAGACTACACAGGAGCCTATGATTAAGTGATGAGTTGTGAATTACAGGCTGCAAGTGCTGTGATTCTCTTAGTTATGGTACAAGAGATGTCATGGGGCAGGCAAATCTTGAGAGAGGTCTGCAAGGATCGGTCCATTCAGAACAGGTTGAGGAGTAGAAGTTAATTCCAGGTCAGAAGAATGGCATACACAAGAGCACTAAGGTAAGAATGCACACCTGGGTCTGTGAGTGACAATGGCAGCCTGGCTAGATTGGAGGGTTTGGACAAATGATGACTATTGGGCTGCCAATGTCACAACAAGATGACAGAGAAGGGTGTTAGGAGTGGCTGGCAGGATTTATACATTCTTCCAAATGCATTCACTTCTAGCTCTATTACACATCTACACTGTTTTCTGTTTTGCCATTTGCTAATTATAATTTTTAAAAGTAAGTTTTACACATAGGACTGTACTGGGTTGCATGGTCTTAGTTTAAGTATCTTCAGATCAGGCTCTGATACTTGAGGCCAGGGCAAGCAGTTTATTTGGGAAGTGATTCTTATAAACTCTAGCCGGAGGGAAGAAAAGTCAGACTTGGAGGTAAAAGAAGGTACATAGGGATGTGTTTTCAAGATATATAAATACCAATGTGGGCAAATGGAGATGCATCCCACTGGTGAACTTTGGAAATCAGTGTAAAATGTATCTCATAGTGGTTCCACTTGAGGGTTGAGAGAGTTGGGTATTTATCTACCAATTCCTCCTAGTAATTGGGTAAGGATAGTTTTTGAGGGCATTAATTTCTTAACACTTGTGTTCCAGAATGAAAGTCTGAGGGGAGAAGTTGCAGATATTTGCAGTAAGTAGTCTTGATCCTACGATGTCAGCATCTTTGACTGGAAGTTTGAGCCTATGCTTCAGAACCTCTGTGAAGGACAAGTCACCCAGGGTATTAAAAACCTACTTGGCTTACCCTTGTTTGCTTCTTCCTGATTCTTTCATTCATTAATGTGGTCTGCTCAGATGCAGAGCAAACTTTGGAAGGACAACTGCCCTGTCTGGGTTGTGAATGGAAGGAAGCATAACCGAGTGCCTGTTATAGCAGGACTCTACATGCATTGATTTACTTTTGGTCCAAGCTCTCAGGGAGATTAACGAGTATGAAAATGGCTTAAATTTGAAGAAGGCAGAGCAGTAATTTTAGGTTGAACCCTGGGTTTCCATAGAGTATATGTCAGTAAACTGAGCTCATTTTAGTTTTCATGGGGAAACCAAAGTGGCCTCATTAAAATTCAGCAAACAAAATATTCACCACCATACACAACACCCACTCCCACCATACAGCCCTTCCCTGTCCTCTAGGACATACAGAATTTCCACAGGCTAGATAGGAAATATAAATTCAGCCAGTGGTTTAACTCAGTAATTTACATTTTGTGACCAACTGCAGCAACATTTTACACCAGTAGAATTATGGTTCAGCGGGAGAGAGATCAATTAAGGGGAAACCACAGAGGAGGGAGCACTTAAGAACAACATTCTTTTTCTTGACTAAATTTTAGTTTTTAAAAATTTGCTTTGCGTTTTGTTCAGTTAATAAAGAAAAGAAATTAGGAAGGAAAACCAATTAACATTTTGTTTTTCTATCTGCCTTTGTGGAATTTTTGGAATTGAGAAGAATTTGAAAACCCACTTCAGTGATTTTGCCTTTCTATCATCATTTTTTAGGTTGAATTAGTGCATTATTCCATGTGATAAATTGGCAAAAGACAGAGACATTCAAGCTCTCTCAATAATCTAGTAATCCATTATTTGTCTACTCATCTTTCCACCCATCCTTCTATCATTAGGAAACTCAAATTTTTTTGCAGTACTGGGGATTGAATGGAGGACCTTATACATACTAGACAAGCACTCTACCCCAGAGCTACACCCCCAGCCTAGGAATTTTTTTTCATCTTTAGTACAGTCAACATCAATTCCTCTTTTTAATAAAACTACTCTAAGATACCATCTCACTCCAGTCAGAATGGCAGCTATTATGAAGACAATAAATGTTGGCGAGGATGTGGGGGAAAAGGTACACTCATACATTGCTGGTGGGACTGCAAATTGGTGCAGCCAATATGGAAAGCATTATGGAGATTCCTTGGAGATCTGGTAATGGAATCACCATTTGACTCAGCTATCCCGCTCCTCTGACTATATCCAAAGGACTTAACAATACCATACTACAGGGACACAGCCATATCAATGTTTATAGCAGCACAATTCACAATAGCTAAACTGTGGAGCCAACCTAGATGCCCTTCAGTGGATGAATGGATAAAAAAATGTGGCATATATACACAATGGAATTTTACTCAGCAATAAAAGAGAATAAAATCGTGGCATTTGCAGGTAAATGGATGGCGTCAGAGAAGATAATGCTAAGTGAAGTTAGCTAATTCCCCCAAAACAAATGCTGAATGTTTTCTCTGATATAAGGAGGCTGACTTATAGTGGGGTAGGGAGGGACAGCATGAGAGGACTAGATGAATTCTAGATAAGAAGAGGGATGGGAGGGAAAGGGAGGGGGCAGGGGATTAGCAAGGATGGAGGAATGAGATGGACATCATTATCCAAAGTACATGTATGAAGATTCGAATTGTGTGTCAACATACTTTATATGCAACAGAGATATGAAAAATTATGGTATATATGTGTAATAAGAATTGTAATGTAAAAAAACACAAAGTACATGTATAAAGACATGAATTGGTGTGAACATACTTTATATACAAAGATATGAAAAATTGTACTCTATATGTATAATAAGAATTGTAATGCATTCCGCTGTAGTATATTTAAAAAGTCAATAAAAATATATGTATATATCTAAAAAATAGAGAACAATCTCTGTGTATTACAAAAGTTAGTGAGAAATTATTTTTATTATCCTTTTCTGATGAAGGTTCATGTCTGGGTGTCACAGACTCTGTGTGTGTATGTGTGTGTGTGTGTGTGTATAGTGTTATAATCTAATTAGTACTTTTACGACATGTAAGATCCTAAATTTTTTCCCCAAATATATTGACATATATAAAAAATTGGGGGGATAGATATAAAGATTTGAATGACATCAAAGATGACTTGAAAAAGTGGGAAAACAGGCTGTATTCAGAATGTGGATTGTCCTTCCAGAACTCATGGAATATAACCTTCAAAGTCCTATATGTTCATGGTATGAAGAGGGTGGAACCTTTATTTAGCCAAGGCAATTGGAAGTGATTAGATTTGTATAACGTCATTAGCTTGGTTTTATAGAAGAGGAAACCAGACACACAGATGTAGACATTCATGTTCCCTGTCTCTTGCTATTTGATGCTGACCTTAGAATTTTGCTAGTAAGAAGACATTACCAGAACAGACCTAATGCCATTGTCACACTCTTGAACCTACAAACTGTGAGTTAAATAAACCTCTTTTTTTTAACAAGATTAACTTGCTTCAGGTATTTCAATATAATAATAAAAAGCTGACTGAAACAGTTATGCTCATAGATAGAAAGAAAACAATAAGGATGCCATTTGCCTTTAATAAACCTAGAAATTATCTGTGTTTCCAATGATAATGTATATTTTTAAATAGGCTTGATGTAAACAATCAAGACCAGTTAATAACATTCTGTAAAAGAAGAACAATGAAGTGTAACTACCCAATATATCATTAAATCTGAAAAAGCCATTAAGGCAGCATAAGAATAAATAGATATCATTGGAAAAGAATATAAAGTTCAGAAATAGACCAAATTACACATGATAATTTGATATAAATGAAGGCTGCTTCTAAAATCAGTGAAAAAACATTATTCAGTAAGTGAGGTTAGAGAGATAAAATTACACATCACAACTTACAGGATGATAGGTTTCAAATGAATAAAATATTTAATGTTGAAATAAAAAGGAAACCAGAAAAAATAAGAAATGTAAAAAATATTTTATATAATTACAGAGTAGAAAATATTGTGTTTTTTACATATTTAAATTTTTTAATTTGTTTTTTTTACATACATGACAGTATAATGTATTATATTATACATACATGGATTATAACTTACAGGAGATGAAATCTTTCTAACAATGAAAGAAAAGCCCATTAATGATAAAAGATTGATTAAAAAGTCTTTGCATCTGCTGAAAACTACAGATATCCAAGTTCAAGGATCAAATCTGTGTCATTTGCCACTTTTATGATTTAAGTGAGAAGATTTGTAATTTTCTCAAATTTTCTACTCTATAAAGAAGTTACACAAATGAGAAAAAAGTAGTCTCACAAATGGATAAGAAAAAGATTACTATCAAATAAATAATGAAAAAAAAGACAGAATAGACAGTTTATATAAAAGGAGCTTCACAAGGAAAGATAATTTACTTTGCTTATAAAAGAAGAAATGCAAAGTAAATCTCAACTAAGACACAATTTCCTGTACAATTGGCAAAGATTCAAATGTTTGATAAAGTCTGGTTTTGGCAACAGTGGGGCATAAACCGACTTTCATATACAGAGAGTGGGAAGTAAATGGTGGAGATCAGCAAACTGTGACCTGGGAGCCAAATCTATTCTGCTGCTTGGTTTTATACTGCCCACAGCTAAGAACCATTCTTAAATTGTAAAAGAAAAAAAATCAAAATTATGTATTATCTACTGAAAATTTGCACATGGAAGGCAGCTATGGAAGGTAATTTGTTTGACTGTAGTAATAATTTCACTATGTAGATATGTATCGAAACATCATGTTGCACACATGTTGTGTGTGTAACTATATGCAATAAAATAGATTTGAGAACTAAAGTCAGAAAAGCATATTTTATGACATGTTAGATACATACAATTCAAATTTCATTCCCTTAAAGTTTTATTGAAAAGAAGTTATGCTTATTCCTTTGTATATGTCTATAGGGGCTTTTGTGCTATGAAGATGGTTTTGAGTACTTGTGATAGAGACCTTACAGCCTGTAAAAGTGAACATATTTGATTTCACACTCTATGTGGAAAAATTCACTGACTTATTGACATTTGCCCTATGATAACAAAATTATAAGTAGTCTTTGACCTAGTGAATCCATATCCAGGAAACTGTCATGCAGATATATTTGCATAAATGTCAACTGACAAAAGTTCAGGATATTCATCACAGCATTGGTTGGATATTGTTGCTTTGGATGGATATTGATGACTATTCTAGGCTTTTGTATGTTTACAGTAATGCAAATAAATACATACAGATATATGTGTGTACAAAAAATAAACAGATTTTATGTGTGTGTGTATGTGTGTATATGTGTGTGTGCTGGTGGTGCTGGGGATCAAACCTTACATATGTTAACTAAGTGCTACTAGTTGAAAAATATTGATATGCAAAATTTCTATCAACAAAGGACTAACTACATAATTATAGCACATTCACACAATGAAAGTCTATGAAATTATAAAAAGAGAATAAGAAAATGATTTATTATCATGAAATGGAATAATCTTTAAAACATATGAAGTGGAAGGAGCAAGACAGAACAATAGGTATAAAGTTGGATGCTACCTTTTAGGTAAAAGATGAAGAAAATACTGTATATATACAAATATACATATGTTTTCATAGACGTTTTCTCACATATATACCAATTGCCTCTAAAGTTTGCACAAGGGGCATTGGATATGGGAGGAAAGAGTAACTGTGTCATTAAGTTCAAGGCCAAGAGGTAGACTTTCATGAGCTTTTACATTTATATAAAATACTTTTGTATAAAATAATTTTAGAAGTTTTAACCAAGTGATTTGTGATCCACAAAAAAATGTTTTGAAAATTACCTTCCTCTAAACTATCTAGTCATTCTCTACCTCACCTAGTAATATTCTCTTCATACTTTATATATATACCTGAAATTCTTACTCTTCTATTTACCCCTCAAATATCCGTTACAGAGTGTAGACCCTTTAAAAGCAGTGTCTATAGCTGTCTTGCCAGTACCTGGAGCCTTGTTGAATGAAGTAACTGATTCTGTGGGATGAGTGGGAGGTTGTATGGGAAGGACGCCTTGGGGTTTGGGAAGGCAATGCCCACAACAAAGATGGTCGCATAGAGCACACACAGGGTTCTCAGACAGTGGGAGCCATAATTTCGTCATCCTTATACCTCCCCTAAATACAGTCTTCTATCACGAGCAGTGTAAAGGTTAAAGATCAACAGGTTCACTGGGAGAAAATTCAGCCATCCATCCATAAGTAGAATAAACCAAAGATTTTGCATTTCATGTGGACACTCCTGGTGTTACACATTCAAATGTGCAGCAAAGTTTGTAATGGAGAAAACCCATACAAGTGTCCATCTATAGGGCTATGGTTGTGAGAAATGTTGAAATACCATACAGACATCAGGAGGAAGAAGACACCATTATAGGTTGACTTGAAAAGACAACCAAAATATATAAAGTGAAGAAAGCAAGGTACCAGATAGCACATGTGGCATAATGCTATTTTTATAAAAAGGTTGTGAATGAAAAAAATAAAAGCACTGCAGTATATATTCCATTCGGTTGGCAGTAGTTGTTTCTGGGTACCCACAAGGAAAGGGAATTTCACTTTTATACTGGATATTTCTGTAGCATTTGAATGTTGTTAATGTTCACAAATTTTCTTGTACAATTAGAAAGAATAAGTGAATCTGCTTGCTAGGTATCTCCATGTGTAAATATCTGAGTTCCTGGTGAGGGAATGTCACAGTGAAGAATGCACTTAAAGAGCCTGTGGGTGGATAAATGACAGAATGCTGAGATCTGAAATCTGGAAAGGAAAAGTGCCAGTCAGGATTCATGAATCTCACTCTCGTGGACTAGCAGGGTATATTTATTTGGCATTAACTCTTCAAAGAGAAACCCTACAAGGTTAGCAATAGAGAAAGGGCCAGGATGGTCGTCAAAATATGGGGGCCTGAATGTTAAATTTTATTCATGTGAATTCTACTAAGATTAAAATAAAAATCCAAGGATGGAAGTGGCTTCAGGATGGGGCTGAGGAGACGTGTCCGTATACCACCCGCTATAAACACCTGCTCTCTTTGTTATTATGTCCTGTTCTTGTTTTCTTAATTTTTCCCGATGCAGCTGAGATAACAAGACAGGGTGGTCCAGGGATAGGGAGAGAAGACACCTGGATGGTAGTCCTTTCTCTTTCTTGGACTTCTCCTGGAACTTTGGGTTGTCCACAACCTTTCTCACTTCCTCAGTTTCCCATCCCCAGCAAGACAGTGCTCTAGCTTGAGTAGGATCTCATGGCTTGTATATAATGGAATTTGGATTTTTCTTAGAAAAAATCATTTCTACAAAACTGTGTGTGTGTGTATTAATTTTACACTCTTTTTTTTCTGGTATCCTATCCAGAATTTTCTATTTACATTCCTCTTTGCATCTCCACTCTGATATTTTCATGCAAAATTAGGGCTGGAGGAGGGGGTAGAAATCATCCAGCTGATGACTATCAGTTACCAGATGAAACCCAAAGAGATTGAATGACTTAGTCTAGGCAACTCTTCTCATACTTTTAAATTGCACAGGGACCATGTGGGGGTGTTGCTAATGTGCATGTCCTGAGACAGCAGGTGAGGATGTGTATGAGATTCTGCATTTTAACAAGCTTCCAGGAGATGCCAATGCTGTTGTTCCACAGATTGCACTTGGAGGACAAAGGGTGCAGGATACACAGCTTCTCCAAGGCAGAGGCTGAATTTGGCCCAATTCTCCCCCAGTCATTTTCTGTGCCCTTTCCTATGGTGGACTTGATTATGAATTTAGTTGCTGCAGGATCAAAAACTATCACCCAAATGAGAAGTTTTGTTTTGGAATCATTTGGAAAAAACTTAAGAATTTTTGAGTTCCTTGACTTTTTTGTTGGAGTTTCAAATTGGTTAATGTGGGCAGAGGCATGGAAATTAGTATTTTAATAAGATTCTCTCCAATTATTTTGGTTTATGAAATTCATTACTAATTTTTGGAAATTACTGTCTAAGTTATTCAGTTATATTAAATTAGACTAATATTATCTGAATTTTAAACTTCATTGTTATTTACTTAGTGAATATTGATTTCTTGTATATTTCTCATCACTTCCTGGATCACTGAGAAGATCAATGTAGTGAAGAAAAATCATGTGCATTTATGACCTTCCTACCATCAGTATACAAATACATTCAAAACCTGGAACTGAGCTATGAAGGAACATGCACTGTAGATTTCTTGAAAACATTCTCTAGAAATATGTTTCTATTATCTGCTTCCTTGCTACCTTGATCTTTGTTTATTTGGATTAATAAGACCTCAGTGTCATCTTAGAGTGGATGACACCTATGCTTTATTCCAAAAACTTAAAATTCCAAAGACTTCTCAATGTCCACTCATGTTAAGTTCAAACAGACTTATTCCTTTTGTCTTTTTTTTTTTTAAATACTCTTGTGACAGCCACTTAGTTGTGGGGTTGGCTTTCTCACTATCAAGTTTTTTTTCCCTCCCAATTTGAGTGGGGAATCATCAAATGCAGCCTTCTGTTGGAGGGGCCATATCAGCCAAGGAGGCTGCATCTCAACCTGGGAAGGGGAACCGCCTTTGGGGCTTTCTCAATTCTTCATGGCTCTTCATGACTATTTTCCCTCCCAACACCCACAACAGAGATGAACTAATCTATCTTCTCACAAGCACCGTTCAGGGGCATGCCTTTCCCAAGCTTCTCCTTCACTTTGTCCTAGCACCTGACCTTCAGCAACAAGAGGCTCTTTCATATTTTATCAGCAATTAATTGCAATCATAGCTGCTTTATGACCTTCATCTTCATGGTTCAGTCATTGTTTCCTGCTCTTTGGTGGGGCTCAGTGATCATCTTCCCTCCCCAGTATTCACAGAGGTGCTAGTTCAGATGAATTTTTCCACCCTGGAACTGGGCGAGGCAGTGGCTGAATCACGTGAGTCAGGTTTTGACATTTAATAGGACATGAGTTATCTTTGAACAATGTCTCCTCCTGCCTCTAGCCTACTGTGGGCAACTGAGAACATGCTTTGCTTGCATGATGACATCTTAGAAATGGAAAGGGAAGGTGACTATTTAGAACCATTGGCATCTAGGGGAAATTTTTGAAAGCACCAGGTCTCGACCTGTTGTCACTTTTAGTCTACCTCATCAAGGACCCAAGCTACACCACGTGATGGGTGACATTGATATGGAAAATAATAGGAGTTGGCCTCATTTTCTTCAGCTAATCATGGCCCATCATTTATATCTGTCAGAAAAACATAGGTACCTCAAGGTACAAATACAAATGTCGAGAGATCAAATGAAACAAGTTTAGAAGAATTAGTCACTTAAAATAACTCTCCTATGAAGGGGGAACTGTTGACATGCTTAAGAAAATAATTTATTGTTTTGGCAAGAAATGAAAACAATGATCCTTGATTCCTGGTAGTCTCAGAGCGTCAACTTGAACATTTTCTATATTCTTCTCAGCTCTTACTTACTTCATGTGTATTTATCCTGTCTCCAAATAGACTCTGCATTTCTCAAAGATAAAGAATGTGTCTTTATGTCTTCTGTTTATTTCTTATACCTAACACGGAACATAGTTCCTAGCACATAGTAGAAACTTGATAAATTTGTCTTTACTATTACAATATTTTTCTATAGAATTACATGTACATATTCAATATACATATTGCAATTGAAAAGGCAAATTTATCAAGTTTGCTTAATAAATTGCCTTGTTATTGTTAAGAATAGCTGGAGTTAAGGGAGCCTGGACCTCGTTCCAGTTATAAGTCTGGATGCATTGCATCTTAGTCCATTTAACTCTTGCCACAAACACTGTGATGGGTATATTATATCTCTTTTGAGATTCTAGAAGGGGTGGAAATTTGCATAATGGAAAAAGCCAAAATCACATTTTGAATTCCATTTTTTTTTGTGCCTTTTTCTCTTTACTGTGTGATGTTGTGTATAGCTTTATGGTTGATAAGACTAGATTTTGGTCTTGTGGTTCTCCTTAAGTTGAAACAAACTCTGACCATCTAGGTCTAACTTTAGACGTCTCTCGACTGTTGATAAATGATACTATCTTGAGAAATCTGCAAAGGTAGTTGGTGCGAGCAAAGAAGATATATTTTGCTGTGATGCTTTTGAATTATTTCTGAGTTTTTGATTATTCTTCCAGGGTTTCAATTTATTCCAAGTGATATTTTTATCTCTGGGTTAGATTATCTTCATTATAGATTTTCTTGTGTCCTTCCATTATCTTTATCATCTATACACTTGCCTAAAAAATTCAAGCTGTGTCCATCTTCCAGAGTCAGGATGAAACCCAAAGTTCATTATAACTCTGTGGAGAAACTGAGAAAAAGATGTACTGGAGCGAGGTGTAGGGGCTGAGATTTAGCTTAGTCTTTGGGTTTAACCTAGAAAAGGCAATTACCCACTGCTTGAGCATATTTCATCTGGTGGAAATTTTTCATAATATGCTGATTTCGTTAGAATTGCTTAAAGCCTAATATTCCTTTCATTTTACCCTTGATAGTTCTTGATAACCAATTAGAGTTGGATTATAGAATAAAAACTATATGCAATCTCAATTTAGAGGGTTTTCTTTCCTGTTTGCAAAACAAAACACTAGGGAAAGGTATGCTTCCATTTTGGTTGAAGCTATGGGGCTTCCCTTGTGGCTAGTCCTCAGTTGTTGGCCTGGTCTCTTATCAAAACCAGCAGCCAGGAGCTGAAAGCTTCCTGTCTATTATTCTTTTAACCAGTAAGCAATGTAATGGGTGGGATATAGGATAAGAAGTGAATATGGAATTTGTTTTATTCTGTTGTTATTTGGAATAAAAGCCTGAAGATTTTGCTATGTTTATTCAGTCTTACTTGGATAAATTAAAAATTCTACACATCTTCTTAAAACTAACAGCACCATGTCTGAATTTTTGGTAAGCAAAATAAAGGGAACTCAAATACATTCAAAAGTAGAGGAGATAAGTGAGGTCAGACATGCTTTGGGAGTAAAACACACAAATAAAATGATCTAGAATATTGGAATCAATATTCTAAGATATTTGTAATGAATTGATTGCAAAAATATTCTCCAATTTTCGATCACTGTATTTCCCTATGTTGCTGGCAATGTGAAGTAGCAATTCATTCATGTAAGAGAGGTAGAATCTATTTCCTTCCTCCGTGAGTCTTATAATTTGATTTGGCCAATGGAAAAGATGGGAGAGATGGTGTGCCTATTCAAGTGTAGGACTCACAGCCCTCATATGTTTCTTCTTGCTCTTTCCTGCCACTGCCAAATGAATAGGCCTGAAATACAATTTTATAGGCTTTAGAATGGAAAGACCATCCTAACTGAAAGCATCCTGGTCCAGCCAGCTCCCTGCCAATTCAGCAGTTACCTACATGAAGATGAGTGAACCCAACTGAAATCATCAGAAATACTTGGTTGATCCAGATATTCTTTAGCAATAATAAATGACTGCATTTTAAGACATTACATTTTGGTTTGGTTGTTATACAGCAAACGCTAACTTATACTCATCCTGATTCCAGTGAACATTTCATGAATAATTTATATGGTTTGTATAGACCTATGAGTAGTAAGTTTGACATTTAATAGGTGTTTACTAAATACTGGCTCTTTTATTTTTTTTTCTCTAAAAAGATGTATTCCCAGGTTGGAGTTTATAGGTTCCATCTAGAAAATAGAAAATCAATTCATAAGTCCTAACCCACAGGTACACATGATTGAGGGACCCAGAACCATGTGTAGATATAGGAAGTAGTTTTTTTATGAGGCTTGGTAGGACACTGATGCTTTTTGCTTGCATCCCCAAGTAATAACTCCTGGTATTATCTGCTTCCTGGAAGAAAGAGAAAAGAAAAACACTTCAAAGCTTTTTTAAATACACTCCTGAATTCCTGTCAAGAAAATGATACTGATTCTGGAGTACACATTTTTTTCTTTGGAAAACACTTGTCAAAAATATAGATATCACGGTTAGCAAAATTAAGCATCTTGGGTCTTTGTGACCTTGTACAAGTTATCAGCTCTTTCTGGACTTCAGCTTCCTGATCTCTAAATTGAGAAATCTGGACTCTCCAACAGAACTCCTAATTCCCACCATCCATGATACTACTATACTGAAGTGAAGTTAGGAAGTAAGCTCCCAAGCCTATGGCTCACTCTGAAATCTATCCCCGAGATTATCTAGATATACATCCTTGGTCATAACAGTTATTTTCCCCATGCCTCAGTTTCCCTATCTGAAAGTGGGGCTGGTTTATGCTGTGATTCTGAGAATGACATGAAATAATCCATGTAAACTGCTTAGAACAGTGCCTGACACACAGAAAGTACTTAACAAATGTTAGCTATTATTTCATTTGGCACAGAGTCACATATTATGCAACTGCACTTTCATGGGATTTAAATGATGAAAGTTCAAATGGTGAACATCAACTCAGTGGATAAAACTGCAACATGTTTTTGAAATTCACACACATGGAAAAGATGTATTAAGCATCAAACTCTTACATCCAAAATTCAAAAGATTATTTTTTTTCTCACCTCATTGGGTGTGGTGTCTTATATAAATAAAACGTGCCATTTTAGCTCTGAGCTTATTTTCTCTCTCTCTTTTGATGGCTATCCTTCAGCAATAAGCACGGGCGGTTTAATACATATTGGGAAAAAGGATTCCTAACTCTGGCTTTGCCACTTATCAGCTTTGTTATCTCTTTAATTGCCCAGTCCCTCCATTTTCTCAAAGGTAGTATATGGATAATAATAGTGCCTATCTCAAAGGATTATTGTGTAAGCATGATACATTTAGAAAAGTGCCTGGCATGCAGTGGGTTCTAAATAAATACCATGAATTAGTATGTTATTATATACTGTTCCACTAGATTTGCCTTAAGGAAGCCTTAGGGATCCAAACATTGTCCATAGAAATATCTTTTGGGCTAAATTAGGATGGTAAGTGTTGGGATGCTATTGTTGATCCACCCAGGTCCCCTTTACCCGACTGGTATCCCACATGCTATGAGTATTGGCTGTTAATGGCTTACAGCTGCCTCTTTCTTTGGAGAATTGCCCTTGGCCAAATGGGAGTTGCCTAGCCTGGAATTGCTTGGGAAGTTATGCAACTCCTCTGCCCCTGGGGGTGGCCCACAGCCAATGATTGACTGATGCAGGGGCATAAAAGGACCCTTTGCCTCAAAAAGGGAGGGAGGCAACTCTATGGTGCAATCCCTGTTCCAGAGCTCCCTGTGGGATCAAATTGAGGCTAGACTCCAGTTAATACCACACCCCTACCCTCCTTCCTCATCCCTCCCTTTCTCTTTTATCAGCAAATTACTTCCAAGTGAATCTCCATCTTGGGTTCTGCTTCTAGACCCAGACTTAAGATAGAATGAAAGGAACAAAGGAACCACGTGAAATCCCTTAGATGTTGAGGCATTATAATTGGACTTTCTGGCAGGGTAAACATCATAGGCAGGTGTAATTTTAATTCTATCCGAGCCTTTGTTTGGGGAAAGAGGCCAGGGGGAATGAATAGCAGTTGAAATGGCAACAGGACCAGAGGCACTGTCATATAGAAACTAGCAACAGCAAGCTCTGTGTTATTGGGATCTGTGTAAAGTAAGTGTGTGTTATCTGGGTTTGGGCTTATGTTATAATATAAATCTCACAGATAAATTTTGATGAGCCATGTGACCATGACAATGTGAATAGCAACTAGACTTAGGAGTCTTTTAGCATCCAAGCTGTTCTCCATCCCAAATCTCATACTCAGCATCTTTTGACTGTGTAGAAATTTGCTTTTGTGTTGTTGCAGTTGCCTTTCTTCCATCCACTCTCATCAGTGGAGATTGTTGTCAAGTCTTTGGGGGATGAATTAAGATGTCAAGTATGAATTTGTCTGCTTATGAGGCACTGGTGGGTGGGAGTGCAGAGCAAGTTTTTCATGGTTGGATCATAGTCATTTGTCTCAGAAAGAGATAAGAGACAAAATTATCCCATCCAGAGGTATAGGCTTGGGCTTGCAAGTGCTGAAGAACCAGCCACCCACTTGAATTCCAGGTCCTATTCCATCCTGATGTTTCCAGGGAGGAGTGCATTGCAGAATTTTCCCAGTGATTTCTTCTTCTTCCAAAAAAAGGGTGCAAGGAATCATCTCTTTTCCTTTCATTTTCTTTCTTTTATTTTACTTTAGTCTATCTGAGACATTTTATAAGCATGTCTCTGTAAACTTCATTTAATAAACTAGTTAACATTTAGTAACATGAGTTATTATGTCCTTCTTTCCAAGGATCTTATGAAATTTGTCCTTTGCTTCTTGAAGGTATACAAGATGATCTATGGAGTAGAACCTAGTGCAACTTCATAGACCATCAACTCAAAATGATGTCATATGATTTGTAATATTATTAATTTTGTATTGAAAAGGGCACAAATAATTTAGAGGATTATATAAATAGTACATAAACTTTAAAGACAAATATTAAATTTTAAAGAAAGTACAACTTTGGTCAATGTGTCTGAGAAGCATTCCCAAATATGACTTCTATCATTTCAGAGGATAATGTAAGCAAAGTCTCAAAGTAATCATGCAACCGGAGGGAGGAAAATTTAGGAAAACCTCTAGTGTCCTTTATTTTCAACCTGAGGCTAGAAATGCCAATAATATTCCAAATTTGGGTCACTAGCTCATGATCTGGCTAAAGATAGTTTTCTATATTCTCTGGAATGATGAAGAACTCACCTCAGTGAGACAGTTTTGATGTGGTACATTTCTCAAGAGGAGACAGGTCTGATTGACACTATTGTTGGAAGATAGGATATATGGTGACTGAAAGTTTGCTTCTCAGAAGTGATTCAGTTGGGTGCCCAGTAAATGATCGGTGTCCTTTATGACTCTGGCTAGGAAATAACAGAGTTTTGTGGTTTCGTGAGTGAATTGTAGGCTATTTGGTCGTGGGGACTTTGCAGGCTTAAGAGAATCTGGACTGTGAGAACCTTCCCTTCTCATGATTCTAAATCACTATTTTGTTGCCACTTCTCTGGAACTGGAGCATAGACTCAGGAATTGTCCCAGGTTCATAGGGGAGGCCATTTTTCCTCATACAAGAAAGTAATGGTACTTCTGTTGAGCAGGTACAGGGGCCCTTTGAGACTGAGAAGTGGGTTGCGTAGATCGTGCTCCTTCTGAAAAGACAGAGAAGCTCTACTTTGAGCCAAAGTCACAGTTTCTTTTTATTATTTTGGTCTGGGCAGAGTGACTTTGATTCTGACATCTTGATTTCCTAGGAAAGGACCATACAAGCAAACTCAGGGAGATAAACTTTAGATTTGATTTCAGACTACACCAGAAATCTTTTCCCAAGGCAGCAAGATGCAAGGCATAGAAGTTCTCAAGGAATGTACAAGGAGAGACCATTTCATATAAAAACTAGATAAGAGTGTGAGGATATTTCCCCTAAGGAGAGACTTTGGAAAGATGAGAAACCTAAACTCCTTTCTTTGACCTGAAAATCTTTCTTCCCTCTCAGCAATAGTTCTGCTCTTAGACAGAGTGTGTTCAAGTGTATATGAACTATGTTTGGTCAGGCAGAGTCAACTCTTCAGGGTCTGAGGCAGGATGGGGAGTGGGGATGAACACTTGTTCTTTTGATCCTGATTTCACTTTAAGCAGTGGGGATAGATTTCATGTTTCCTTCCTGGCTCTTTCCCACGAAGCATGCAATTGAGGGGGTGGTTCTGTCAGAGATACGCAATAAATATTTGCTGGGGAACATAATGGAGGAACACTGATGACAGCAAGGTGTTTGTTCCACTCCTGTTGCCTCTTCGAGGTGGCACCCATGTGGTCCTGACGCCATGCACATGGAAGACCTTGCGGCACCGTCGGAGCCTGGAGTCCTGGCTGTGATTCATCTTGCAACATGCTGCCTACCTGATTTCCCCTTGCAGTTGCTGCCTTTTTATAGCTCCTCCTTCCTGAGAAGAGGAATCACTCTTTTCCCTAACGAGCCTGCAGACAGAAGAAGGAATTAAGGAGACAAGTAGAAACCACCCAGTAAGAGGTCTTGAATAATGTGCTGGGGAGGGCGGTGGAAAGGAGGAAGGGAAAAATGTCTCCAAACAGCATTGAGTCCATCCTCTAACTTTCCACTAATCCATATGCGGATTTGTATCAGCACTCATGTCTAACACCCAAGACGAGATCCAGACTTCAATCTTGGATTTAATAAATCCAGGAGAGAGGTTTGTTTATCAAGGTCTAGCATTGTTTGAAAACTCTGCATCTGTCAAAGACTTGTAGGTCTTTGCCCCCCACGCTTTGGGCAGGTGCTTCTGGTTTTATGACACTGGTGAATGAATTTTAAATAAACATTCAGTGGGAAAACCTTAGGTTATCTCTATTTTCATTGCTTCTGACTCTGTTTCCAACCCTTGGACTAACGTAGAGATTCCAAATGGATGTCCAAACCTTCAATCCCATCCACTCGGCTCATTCTTCCTCACCGCAAGTTAGTTTCTCTAAAGCCTAAGAAAAATTCTTAAAACTCTAAGTTCTCATAGGAATCTTCAAGTTCTGTAGTCTTTATTTTTCCAGCCTCACATTGGCCATTATTCTTCCTTAGGTGATCTTACATTTTAAAAGCTTAGTATTTTATAAAGTATATGATAGATTTTAAAAAATATATATGCATGCAGTTTGGTAGATTCTTAGAAAAGTTTGCAAGCCGGTGAAATCTTCAATGAGGTTTTGTAACGAAATATAACCAGAAGTATCCCTTCCAGCCAGTATTCCTGCAAGGGTAACCATTATTGTCATTTCCAACTCCATAGATTATTTTTGACTTTTTGGAATTGTAGACAGATAGTATCAGTAAATGTGTGCTCTGTTGGGTCAGTCAATAGTATGTTTGTTTCATTTATATTATGTCTGTGGTTGAAGCTACCTCATGTACATCACTCTAAATTTTCCCATTGAAGGGATACTCATCCTACTTTTGATGGTCATTTGAAATGCTTTCAACTTGGAGCAATTATGAATAGTGTGATTATGATTTTTTTCCCAGTGAGAGGGAGATCCCAAAAGTGCTAAAAAGTGTTGATAAATGAACTATGCTATATTAAGATCCTCTGTCTTTCAAAAGATACCATTGAGGGAGAAAAGGTCTGGGGGTATAGCCCAGTGGTATAAGGTTTGCCTTGCATGTGTATGGTCTTGGGTTCAATCCCAGTACTGAAAGATGTGAGAGATGAAAGGAGGGAGGAAGAAGAGAAAGAGAGGAGCAGGAGAAGGAGGAGAAGAAGAAGGAGGAGAAGGAAAAGAAGGAGAGGGAGGAGGAGGAGGAGGAAGAAGCAGCCTACAGACTAAAATATATTTGCATATATATCCATATATAATATGTGTGTGTATCTTTAATATATAAAGAAGTTCTATTAATGAAAATGATCCAACAGTAAAATAGACAGGAGATTTGAACAAGCACTTCACATAAGAGTATACCCAAATGGACAGTGGCCCTAAATAGGTGAAAAACTATGAGGCATTACTTTTTAGCTTTACTAATTCACTCTCTAGTCCCACATCAGGCCATACACTTTTCTATTTCAGTATCTGGACAGACTTTTCTGGCTCCCTGGAGTAACTTTACCTCCTTTTCTGCCCTCTTACTTTTGAAGGACCAGACAGAACAACATCAGCTCTTTCCAAAGTGTTCTCTCATTTTATCAGGCAGAATTAATTGATATTTCTTTGGGATTTGAAAGTGTGTTTTCCTAAGTGTTTAACTAAGATATCTTCAGGTCCCTATTCTATCATATTGCTCTTGGTGCATAATAGGGGATCGACACATGCCTTTCTGAACAAATGTCTAACTTTCCCCTCAAAACTCCAGATAGGATCTGAAACCAATGAGGTATATGTGGTAACAAAGCCTTCCTGTGTTGAACATAGGAGTGTTTATTAGCCAATACAAAGGTTACTTCATTGGGAAAAATGCTGGCCTATTTCCCAAATCATAGCTCATATTTAATGAACAGTATCATCACAAACTTGTCGACAAAGATCTAGCACTCTATAGGTAAAATTGCATATTAAGATATATATTAATAAGTAGGTCTGAAAAATAGCATTGCTACCTGAAAAGTTAACAGAAGCGAGTGGTTAGAGTCCTATTTTAGGTCAGTAGCATTCATTTAACATGCAAAGGGGCTCAGTTCCAGTATTAACCTGAATTTGAAGTCAAGGAGCTACATGACACAGTGGGAAAGGTTTTGTCCTTTCTTGTTGTATAACTTGACTGAGACAATATTTCTGACTACACCAAACTTTTTTTCATCACCCTCATTTCTTGGAGCCTCCTTCTCATCTACTCATGCTTTTACAGAGTTCTAACTCTCCCAAACTGCAAGTTACCTACCTCCAACTTGCTTGTTTATAACCTTATAGACTTTTTAAAACCTCAGAGTTTTGTTCCTTTACCTTATTTTAGCCAGATGAAATGGGGAAAATAGCTTGTTTAGGGGAAGATCTGTCTGTTAGGGGACTTTTCTCCCTGAGTTAGTGCTTTTTACTTAGTGAGTTCTCAAACCATATTTATTAAATTAAATAAATTTGACAATAGAGATAATTAATCGCCCCTAATTTTCACATTAGCATGTTTTAATATTGCTCATTAATTTGAATGAATTTCCAATTTATGGAATTTTAGGTAACAAAAAAAAATGAGTAAAATTCTTTAGAAAAGAGGATACAGAAATCAATTCTGAGGCAAGAAAGTCACTGTCTTGGAGTTTGATCTTTGGTCCTTCGATTGATTCTCTAGATGCACTCCTTTCCCTTCATCTTGCTTTGAATATTTATCTAAATCAAGACCTCCTTCTATTTTAGCATATGAATGTTCCTCTCTAATGATAAAACAATTTTACATACCTAAGAGTAATGACATTGATAAATATAAAGTGGCCAAGACTTATGAGGAATTGAATGTTTTATGATAAATTATATTTTAGTATCACACCATCTATATATGTTGTTATTGGTATATATTATATTTCTATGAAGCATATGGTCTACAGGCAAAGCTTAGTGTGCAAATAAATACATAGGATATTGTTTTTAACTCTAAGGACTTGTGGATCACTTATGAAACTTGTACATTTTCTTTCCCCAATGGCATTCAGAACACCTGGTAGAAATCGTTTTTAAATACAGATTTGGGGTTAACTGGACACTGCCTACAACTAGCAATGAGGTTGATGCTGGTTTTATGAACTTTCATTTATGACTTAGACACACAGTCTAGGATGAGGATTTGGGGAGAAGTTACTCTGTTGAATACTCTCAAAAGAAGCATGAGAGGAAATGGGATGAAGTGTTAAAAAAAAAAGTAGATGAGATTTCAGGTAAACTCTAGCTTCAGTCTGATCCTACAGGGAGCTCCAGAGTATGCATGACACCAACAATTTGTTCTACCTGAGTGCTGGGCTTTTGTCTTCCTTGCACCACCATTCACAGAAGAATTGTAAACTCCCTAAAAGTGATGTGGTCTCAGTTGCTAAGAATGATGAAACATGATGCATGCATGAACCCTTAGCATAGACTACCCAGCAGCTGGAGATGAACTGAACTTGTAAACACCTCTGGATAGCATATTAATAGCATGAAATCATTACATGGTTTTTCTCACTTTTCATTCTTCCATCCACTTCAAAAATCCTTATTGAGTGCTCACTCTACATAAGTCCCTCAGAGTAGTGAACAAGCCAGATGAGATCCTACTTTCGTGAAGACTATAGTTAGTGGGGAAGATAAAAGTCAGCTAGTAGATAACTGTAGCAATCAGATAAATTCTAAGAGTAACAGTTTTCTCAGGCAGAAAAATAAACAGGTTGTGCACTCTGTGAGGGAAGGAGTGGGCCCAGTGAAAAAACCTAGGTTAGTCAAGGATGGTCACTTGTACAGAAACCAAGAAACTGAGATGTACAAGGACACAAAGGCTACTGTTGAGGTAGAGGGAAGAGCCATTGCCACAGTTCTAAGATGGGTAGAAGCCCAATGTGTTTGAAGGACAGAATGAAGTTCACTGGACCTGTGGGAGGTTTGGGAGGATTCAAAGAACATGGTAGAAAGGTGGGTCCAATGGACAGAAGGAAGCACATGCTGGAAGAAGCTATTGAGTGATTTTTGTATCCCAATTGCAGGTATGAGTTCCTAGGACTGCATTTAGATGGTGTTATGGTTTGGATATGAGACATCCCCTAAAAGCTTACTTGTGAGACAAGGTAAGAAGGTTCAGGAAGAAATTCTTGGGTTATGAGAGCCTTATTCCATCAATGAATTTATCACCAGATGGAATTAATTGAGTGATAGCTGAAAGCAGGTGGGGTGTGGCTGGAGGAGGAGCAGCATTAGGTGGTGTGGCTTTGGGGTATATATTTGTATCTGGTGAGTAGAGTTGCTCTCAGGTCTCTCTCTGCTTTCTGATCATCATGTGAGCTGCTTCCCTCTACCACAGTCTTCCTCCATGATGTTCAGCCTCACCTCCAGCCCTGAAGAATGGAGCCTGCTGTCTATGGATTGAGACTTCTGAAACCCTTGAGCCCTAAATAAACTTTTCCTCTTCTACAGTTGTTCTGGTTAGGTCATTTAGTCATGGTAAATGTTAGCATTTAGTCAGCTAAATGTTTAGCTGACTAAAACAGATGGGAAAGGTGGCAATTTGTCATACCTTGACTTAGGTTTGCCTTCACATTGCCAATTAAAAGAAGGGATTGCTCAGCAGATTATGAAATAAATAAGAGAAAAGTTAGGATGGCCTACTGTTTTCAAACTCCTGAAACAGAGTAGGCATGGAATCCAGATATCTTATATGGTGATTATGAGAAGTTTTTCTTTCCTTGTTAAAACATTCCCAAGATTTTAAAAAATATACAGTTGGACTCAACTTTCCTTTGTCCTTGGCAATGTGACAGAGCAACATTTTTAGAAAAGAATGTAAGTTGGAATTGACCTTGGCTCTATGCAGGGAGAGTTATCAAGGTCACTTTCATGGGTTTGCTTTTTACTGTAATTGCCATTAGAATGAACCAACAAGTAAATAGAGATAATCTTTTTTCCTTACTTTTGCTCAATATTCTACCTTGGGTACTCAGACAGTTTCCCAATTGATACATGAATGGTGCCCTCTCCTTAATCCATTGGAAATGGTACCCTGGTTAGAAAATGGTACTAGATCATGATTCTGGAAAAAAATTTCCTAGACATTATTCCTGAAAAGAGATAATATCTACAAACTATTATCTTTTATCAAAGTCAGTGAACAGAAACCAACAAAATTGTATCAAAAAGGCCCAGTAAAATTGTATTTTATGTCTGATCTGTTGGGTCATTGTTGAAGATCAAGTTCAAAGAACAAGTCTCTAAACCAGAACAAAGTTAACATTTCAAATGAGGATAAAAGTAGCATTTTTATTGTTTTCTAAAAATATTTTTTTTCAACTGGTTTTGATTTAACAAAGATTTCAAATCATTTTGTCATACTCTTGCCAACATACAACCCTTTCCCTACCTTCTTATGTGAAATCCACATTTAATTCTGGGGGAACATAATCCATATGTTTCTGATTCATTTGTGTAATGTTCTTTGGTAAGAGCTAGCTAAAGTCCAAAGAGTCTTATGGGAATGTGTATAAGATTTTTAAAATTTTTCTGCTGGCCAGAAAATTTTATTTTCTATCTTAAAATGGCCCTAAAAATCTGAAAAACTCTATGCATATTGAGGGCATTTAGGGGAGCAAATGTGTTTGCATGTCCCACTACTTGGTTTGAGATGTGCAATAGGTATCAGATGAACATCCCCTGATGGGTAGGAGTAGCAAAGGAGAAGGAACACAAAGAATCTGAATGGTATCAGGAATCTGGACCTAGCATGTTTTTCCATTTCTAGGAACAACCAGTGAAATCCTACAACATATAAAGTCAGATTCAATTTATGATGCATGACTGGGGCCAGATGATTTTTAGTTGGCTTTGTACAACGTCTTTGAGCAAGAGAATTCTGGGATAACTTTCAGATTCGTAAATAATAAAAAGCTTCACTTATGAACACACTTAGCAGTTGCTAGGCACTATTCAGTGACCCGACTTTATTTTCTGGAAAGAAAGATAAAGTGTAAAGATGAATTGCTGACTATAGAATTTAGAAAGTCCTGCCAAGAATATAGACCCTGGGCTTGTTAGGGATGAGTGAATAACCGTTGGAAAGTATGTAACAAAGGGTAAGAATAATTATCTTTGTCCTACTTATTGTAGCTGTGCTATGACTTGATTCTTTATCACTTTTTAAGGGCACCTGATGTCTCTAGGAACAGAATGATCCATCAACCACCTTTTAAAGCCAAGTGCTTGGCAATGCTCTCACACTCATCAAAAAATGATCATTTTACTGCTAAGTACTTCGAATCATCTTAGCTCATGTGTCATTTTCCTACTGGGCCAGAAGTGTACTACACTATCATAATCCCACCATATTTTGCCATTTTTCCAAGTGAGTTGCTCTTCAAACCTCCTAAAATGTTTTCCATTCCCACCAGACAACAGTTTGGTAACTTATAAATCAGGGACAGCAATAAAACGTCCATCTCAATAAATGCCACTATCATCTGCATAGATTTTCAAAGAATGGGGAAAGAGGAAATAACCCTAAGTCTTCTCTTTCCATGCTTTCCAAATGCAATCTATCAGCAAATTTGCTGACACTTCTTCCTCGGCTGTGGTTGACAGATCCACAACATTAGCATCGCCTGAGAGTTTGTTACAACTTCTGAATCTCAGGCTCAGACCCAGACATGCAGAATGACAATTGGCTCTTTAAATCCCAATGCCCATGAAGAATAAAATGAATTTCTTTGCATTAAGAGTTCTATATGGCTGGGCGCAGTGGCGACGCCTGTAAACCCAGCAGCTCCAGAGGCTGAGGCAGGAGGATCAAGAGTTCAAAGCAAGCCTTAGCAATGGTGAGGCACTAAGAAACTTAGTGAGATCCTGTCTCTAAATAAAATACAAAATAGGGCTGGGGATGTGGCTCAGTGACCAAGTGCCCCTGGGTTCAATCTCTGGCACCCTGCCCCCCTTAATAAAAAGTCCTATATGAAGTGGCCTGTGCATTTCCTCATCCCCCTTTCTATTTTTTTTTGGTAGTGGGATTGAACCCAGGGATGCTCTACCACTAAGTTACAACCCCAGCCCATTTTTTTTTTTTTAAATTTTGAGATAGCATCCCAATGAGTTGCTGAGGATATCACTAAGTTACTGAGACTGGCCTGGAACTTGCAATGCTTATGCCTCAGTCTCCAGAGTTGCTGGAATTACAGGCATGTGCCACCATGCCCAGCTCTTCTCTACCATTTCTTCTGGTCTTTCCTCCAGCCATATTGGCCTTTTTATCCATACAGCCCACACCAACTTCCCTCTGCCTGGCTTTCTTTAGAAGAACTTCTCATGGTTTTCTATCCTTCATGTGCATCACTGCACATGAATTGGAAGAAATGTTCCTACTCTATCAGTCCATTTGTGCTACTATAACAAAATACCTGAGACTATGTAATTTATAAAGAACCAAAATATATTTCCTCACAGTTCTGGAGACTGAGAAGTTCAAGATCAAGGTGCCCTCAGGTTTGGTGTCTTGTGAGAACCCTTGTCTCCACTTCCATTATGGTGCCTCATTGCTGTATTTGGAGAGGAGAAAAATGGTGTACTCACATATAGAAGGGGTGGAGGGCATATGGGAAGTGCCTAAGCTATTTCCCTTCAGCCCTTTCATAAGGCATTAATTTATAACGATTGCCTCATAAAATGCCCCACTTCTCAATACCACCCAAATTGAGATTAAGTTTCACAAATTTGGGGGGACATTCAGATCAGAGAAGCTACCAAATTTAAATTCCACATCCAAGTCTCTTTCTATCTTATCATGCTGTTTTATTTTTATTGCTTTCAGAACCATCTGAAATGGTTTTGCTTGTTCGTTAATGGATTTATTGAGGCTATCCAGAACATCAACTCTGGAAAACATTCCCTATCTCATTTTAGCCATATCTGTAACCCCTAGAATTTTACTAGGAATGGAGGCACTTACTATTTTTATTGAATAAATTAATGAATAAATATATCTCTCTATGATCTGAACAAAAACAAGTATGTGGTCATTGATCTTCCTTCATCTTTCCCTTCTTTTTTTCCATTCACTCTCCATGTGAAGCATGCCCAGAAGCGGAGAAGGATGATGTTAATCAAAATCACGAATATGCTGTCTCATGGGGCATATAAAAGTTTCCCTAAGAGTTTCAGGCCACCAAGAACTGGGGCCTGAAGTATGAAAAGGTAAATGTTAGTCAGCAGAAGAGAGTGAAGGGAACAAGTGGGTGTTTTGGTCACCTTTTTCACCACTGTGACTAAAAGACCTGACAAGAACAACTAGGGGAGGAAAAGTTTATTTTGGGGCTCATGGTTTCAGAGGTCTCAGTCCATAGATGGCTGGAGGTGAGGTAGAACATCATGGCAGTAAAGTGTGGTAGTGCAAGGTGGCTCGGGACATGGCACTGCGAAGCAGAGAAAGAGAAAGCCCTTCTCACCATGGACAAAATATAAACCCCGTAGATACACCCCCAACAACCTACCTCCAGCAGTCACACCCTACCTGCCTACTGTAAACATACAGCTAATCCCTATCAGGGGATTAATGCACTGATTAGGTTAAGGCTCTCTTATCCCAGTCATTTCACCTCTAAACCCTCCTGTATTGTCTCATTTATGACCTTTCAGGGGACACCTCACATCTAAATCATAACAATGTGTGAGAGCATTTTCTTTAGAAAAAAAATAACATATCAACAAGGTGGCTTGTTGAAAGAATAGAAAAGGGACAGTAGGATAGGGCAATCCAATTAAAAAAATGGGGTACACTTGTGATGGGGCTGGTAAGGCAGGAAGGTAGACCAATGGTGCCTATAAGGTAACTATATGTTCTGGTTTGATCGGGAGAGTTCTAGTTTACCCCTGGGATCTGCTGTAATTATTCATAGCATTCCCTTTCATTCTCAAAAGTGTCCTGGTTTGGATGATAAACTATGTGGTCAGTCTTATAGGCCATCTCATAGGCATTTATCATCAGAGGCTTACCACAAAGACTTGTGGTTAAGAGTGATGACTGTGGACCCATATTTTCTCGATTCAAGTAAGTGGTTTGCTATTATTTGCATTGTTCATCCTTTGGCAAATGGTTGAACTCTAAGCCTTGGCTTCCTCATCAGTAAAATAGGGATTCAATAATGATGATATTCAATTCATAGAGTTTTAATTAGAATTAAATGCACACTGATTTGGCAGCCTATGGTTGATACCCATAGTAAGTACACTTTAAGTGGTGGTTCTATTATTGTTATTATTAGTCTTTTTAAATTTTTTAAATAACGTAATATTTGTACTTATTTATGGGATACTGTATTATAATTCAATTCATGTATTTAGTATATAATGACCAGATCAGGGTAAATATCATTTTAAAATGTGTTAATGATAATTGGAACCTGTGAAAGTTCTCTGAAGAAGTTGACATATAATTGTGTTTTGCAAAGGTCATTTAGACTTTCATGTGGAATGATATTTGGGGAAAAAGATTAAAAGAGGAAATGCTTATAGAGTTCTCCATGAGATGACTAGCACATTGTAAGTGTTCAGTAAATAGGCAAAAATGAGTGATCCACATGATCATCTCTTCTACTAAAAATCGAAGCATTCCTAAGTAATGTGGTTCTTAACAATATCCTACCAATTTCCATTTGGTAGTATTTGGGGACCATGAAGTGACTTGGAATTTGAATTTGCTGACTGTAATGCATATTGTCTATAATTAGCAGAAGTAGCCAAGATCAGAGAGGAGGGATCACCCAGTGTTCTCTCAAGTAAAATTCTAGATACCCCCCAAAGCAGCTCACTTGGAGTCTTTGGATCATACAGAGGATTTTCATTTGAATGTTTGAGTTGGTGTTCCATGATTTCCAGGGCCTCCCCCAAAATTACCCACATCAAGAAAGGAAGAGGAGCTTCAGCAAATTCCTCTCAGGGGGCCTTGACTTGAACTTTCCAGGCCTGGAATATCTCTTTGACAGCTTGTGACACTCCTGTTACCCCAAGGGTGAGAGGAAGCAATGGAAGTGAGAAGGGTGAGTGCGGGACACACCTCACAGTCACTTGTCACTGTGAAATGCCCCTCTCCCAGGAGTGTGGAGAAGGATTACAGAAACCTGGCAGATAATTAACGTTTCCCTGGTGTGAACGGAAGGGATTTGTCACACAATGACTTGAGCACCCTGACTTTCTCACTAGAACTGGAGGAAAGGTAAGGATGTATGGGAAAATCCCAGTTAAGAATCATTGAGGAAAGGGGACATTGTGGTAAATTGTTAACGATTTGGTTAGCCAGGACTCATCATGTTACCACGTCTGGATTTCCCAGTCTAAAGACTTAGAATCTACTGAGGTGATTTGAGCAAACTGAGTTCCCTGACCTTTCCCAAGGCCTTTATAAGCCTCCGGGAATCCCTTATAATTAATTAGAGTCCGTAGGGGGAAATTTGGCTTTTTAAATTCTTTGGTGGATTGGCTTGTGGATAAAAGTGAGACTATCATATTGAATTAGATGTCCATAATGAAAATTGCTGAGGATGTTAGCAGATAGGACTTGAGAAAAGCACATAACCCCCTTTAGAGGCAATTTTTGAATCTCCAATTCATTAATAAATCATTCTACTTATTTGACAGTGACAGCACTTGAAGCTCAAATTCCTTTTGTTTTTCAGGGCCCCAAAAAGAGATTTCCTTGAAGCCTCCTTGATGGTCACGAAGGTACTGTAAGGAGATGGATCTTAAGAGTGGAGGTGAAGAGAGTAATAACTGGGGCAGACATTACAGGTGTGGGCAAAGAGGTGAGGAGGGAATAACTTTGCAGTCTTTTGGGTATAACACATAGGGCTGTTAGTAATGAAGATAATGAGAATGTCAATATAATATTCAAGTCCTTACTATGTGTCACCATCTGATCTAGTTCCTTACAACAACATTATAAGGAAAGTTATGTCATTCTTAATTTCATTAAAAAAGTGAAGATTAGATAATTTAAGTTTCAGGCCAGACTGCGAAGGAACTTCAATGCCAAGCTAAGCAGCTTATGACTGTGTCCTTTGCAAGAGGCAAATTTGTTAACTTGAGTGGAATGCAATGTATTCTGAGCCTGACTTTTCCCCCTGCTGTATCTTTCTCCCCATGCTTCTTTGCAAGTTTCTCGTTAGAGCCCTCCCTCAACTTGCAATATGAATCCCTGTTTGAGATTCTGTTTCCAGGGAACTGATCTAAGACACCAACAGGACACATTTTTGTGAAGCTCAAGGGCATTGTTCCCTTCTAGCCTAAGGTCTTTGAAGGGGGTCAGTGAGTGCCAATACTTTCCAGGAATGGAAGCTGAAGAAAAGATGGGAAGAAAAAATAAGATAAGCTTACTTTACTTCACTGTTCTCCTATGGGCCAGGCCTGCATTTTCCCCCTGCAGTCCCAAGTGCCTGTCTGAAATTCCACTGCATTTTCTTTGCTTAACAAATATCTATTGCTATGCTGCTTTTGAAAATTTTCTTGGGAAAGTTAAGGCCTTTCATTCATGGCTTTCATAACTCATGTAACCCCGTCCTCCCAGAGTCTTGGGATATAGACAAGCAGGAGAACATAGCTCTGCTCTAACCTCACAGTATTACCTTTAAATTAAAAAAAAAAATCTCCCCAATCCCTCCCCATCAAACAATCTTAATAGGATGTGTGTGGTTACATTTGAGCTCAAACTGAAATCAGCCATGCAGATCCTAGAGACATTCAGATTTTATTTCTTTTTGTTTCAAAATATGTTTCTAGTACAGAGATTAATTGGATGGACTGACTTATCTAGTTCTGCAAGTAATTGGGATTTTAGTAATGGTTGCTTTTGGATTCTCCATGAATGACATGTTTTAATCAGAGCAGCTGCATGGGTTATTACAGAGAGCAGCAAATGATAAAAGCAAGACCTGCCGATTTCTTAAAAGCTCATGAAATAGGAACATATGTTTACAGTCACTCCAACCATTTGGAAGTCCTCCGATTTGGCTTCAAAATTTCTTTCCTACCTCCAGAAGAGGCATTTCTTAGAGAAAGTTTATTGAGGACAGGGTGTTGGTTCTGCATCTGATCTTTGTTTGGGAGCTTCAGTGAGGTTGTATGGTCCAGTGCCCAGTTTCCCTATCAAAATAATTATTGAAAAAAATATTTATTCTGCTTTGCTTTCTACCACAGGGAGAGTGTCAGGAGCTGGGAGCTGTTGGCTAAGCTTCCAACACAGGTATGTCTACTGAGACATGTTTGTCAATTCAAAGGATCTGAAAAGACCTGCATCTTAACCAGGTACTGGGTTGATTATCAAGAAGGGTGCGTCTCATGGGAGAAATTCCTTAGATCTTACATAACAATGTGATTTATATATCAGCAAGTCTACTAGTAAAGGCTTCACTTTATTTCTGGGCCCCACCTAATTTTGTCCATCTGCCATTTGTGGTTACACCCTCAAGCAATTTTCTTAGTGCCCTATTCCCTGTGGTTCCACATTTTTTTTTCTTTTGACAATAATTTTTTTCTTATTGAAACTTGATTTTGCTCTACCCAGCCCAAGGCTGGGTTTTCTACATACCTCAAATTTTATGCTAATTCCCATCTGGGACAGTCATCATCTGACATCACATAGCACTCCTTCTCTTGGATGCTGTCTTTTTATTGCCTACTACCCCCTCTTCCTTCTTCAATGCACGTCTTGCCAGGTGAGCCTTCAGGAAGCACAAAAGAGAATTAAAGAAAATTGTGCAGTTGTTTCCCTTTGACAGGTAGACTGAGGGTAACTAGCTACTTTTCCAGAACAAATTTCTTAAGAGTTTGATTCTACAATGATTTCCTAGATTTGATGTGGATGATACAGTTGCCCTTCTTAACTAATCTGGTGAAAATGCAATAATATCAGAGATTGGCAGGTAAATGATGAAATTTTATGACAAGAATGATTTTAAAGCTTTTAGAAGAAAAATTATGGAAAGAAAAGCTTTGTAATGAAAGATACCATTTTGCAAAGATAGAAGCCTCCAGATATTATGGTGACAGGTCTAAAAACAAAAATTGGTAAAATCGTTGCATGTGAGAACAAAATAATGTTACAAAACTTTCCTAGCAATGGTAAAAGAGGAGAGCAGTTGAGCATAGTTTAAGTAGAGATAAAAGCAGTTGTACAGTGATTGGTTTGTTTAGAAGGTCTGATCATATTTAACAGATCAGACCTCAAATCTCTTCATCAGTCTCCCCCACATAGATCCCTACCTGTTGCTTTCATGTGGGTGTGTTGCCCTAGGGACTTGATGATAACTTAAGGAAAGTGATTCTCCTATTCTTGCTTTTGCCAGCCATGGAAATGCCTGCCATATCTATCCATGGAATGAGTTATTTGTACATTGTAGTGGTGCTTGATTTCTGAGGACTTTTTTTGACCTTGAGGTTCTGTTTGTCATTGAAATGGTCTCTCCTGCACAGACATTGAAAGGCTTGTGAGTTCATCCTTAGACAATGAAGTCATCCTTGACCACTCTGATGGATGACTTTGTGATTTCATGCTGAGCACTAAGTCCAACTCAAATGAATTGTGACATATCATTTAGGAATATGATTATGGAATTATGTGACCAAAGATAACTCCCAAAATACTGAGCACATCTTATTGAGGGGTATTAGAGGACTGAGTCAAGGAAACATTTTGAAAACTTTAGTGGGGAGTGGAGGGCGGGGGGGGGGGGGGGGAGGGAGGGAGAGAGAGAGAGAGAGAGAGAGAGAGAGAGAAATCCCCCTTCAGATAACCAAGTAAGATGGGGAAAACCCTTAAAAGTAGAAAGTGAGGCCAAGATGAATTTCCAGGGAACTGAACCTTTGGATACCTCAAACAGTAAAATTAGAATTCTTATTTTTCTCTTTTTATGTTTATTTCTACCTTTCTTCACCTGGAGATAGATGCATAAAACATGACATATTACATCCTAAAGCCATTTCCTTTGCAAGAGATATTTAGGTAACTGTTTTTCTTTTCTTTTTTTCTTTCTTTTTCTTTTTGGTACTGAGGGGTGCTTTATCATTGAGCCACATCCTCAACCTTTTTTTATTTTTTGAGACAGGATCTCACTAAATTGCTTAAAACCTCGATAAGTTGCTGAAACTGGCCTCTAATTTGCAATCTTCCTGCCTTAACCTCCAGAGTCACTGACTGGTCTTAC
Source organism: Marmota monax (assembly GCF_021218885.2). Classification (NCBI taxonomy): domain Eukaryota; kingdom Metazoa; phylum Chordata; class Mammalia; order Rodentia; family Sciuridae; genus Marmota; species Marmota monax. The sequence goes on along the minus strand of NW_026695222.1, from coordinate 2,934,803 downwards.
AGGTGTGTGGCTATAAGGAATATTTTAAAAATTAGTTCTTATAACAGTTTCCAAGTAGAGAATAATTTTGTTGTATATTTCCCTATCATTGCCTTTTGAGATTTGTAGATTTTCTTTCTTTTATCTTTAAAATAAAAATGAGAAATGTCATCTTTATGTACTCCTTATATGTTTTAAGAAGATCATTAAATTCAACCATCTTTACCTGGCATCCTTAGATGCTCAGTGTAAAATGTAAATACTTCCAATAAATTTCTTTTATGCCTTGTTTTTTTTGGGAAAGAAAAACTAAAATATATAGCATCATGTTTTAAAAGTACTGCTATTTCTGACTTAAAATCTTAGTTTTGCTTTTTCCCTACTAGACCACTCTGACAACTTTACACCTATTATAATTCTTGATGAACATTTAAAGCACAGGCACTAAGTGAATAAGGGGAGGTTGATGGATAATTAATCTTAGAGAAGATACTGCTCTTGCTGCTAAGATGCATGTTGTGTCTGAAGATCTGGGAGTGTTAGTGGCTGTGTCATGCTAAGTTAGATTGCCTTGTGTTTTGTTTTTGTTTTTATTTTTGCCATGCTGAGGTTGAACTCAGGGTCTTGTACATGCTGAGCAAGCACACTTCCTGACCAATAGTCTAGCCCAAGATTTTCGTGTTCTTAAAGACAAACAACCATAATAGAAACCTCATATAACCTAACTTTATTATCTGTCCTTTGTCTGCTTTGGATCTAAAGAGCAAAGAACATTTTAGGGGAAAGAATATTTGGAGATAGCAATGGAGTGCACAATGACTTTATTGGATAAGTGAGGGTCAGATGGCAAAGACAAAAACAAATTATTTTCTATTCCAAAACCTGGCATTTATGGAGAAAGTCACTTTTATGATGCTTTCATTGGCTGAGGACTTTGCTTGTTTGCTAATTAAATCTGAATGATGTAGCATGGATTATTTTAACTGAAGATTAGAATAAAAATAACAGCAGCAACAGTAAAAAGGTAACTATGAACTTATTGGGCAAACTGGATTTTTTTTTGAAAGGCAAAGCAAATGCTATTAATGATTAAGGACAGGTTGGCCAGTTTAAACCAGAACATTTAATGCCCCAAGGTAATAGTAATAGAATAGTAGAGGTCTCCACCACGCACAATTTTATAATCCAAGTTGCCCAGACCAGTCAGAGTAATAGTTTCTCAACCTCTCTTTCTTTCTCTCAAACACACATACACACACTTCAACTTTCAAAAGAAATATTTGGTTATTCACAATAGCCAAAATATAAAATCAGCCTGGGTCCATCAATAGAAGAATGGGTAAAGAAATGTGGTATATAGAAAAATATTCCATTCTTTTTTTCATTCAATTCATATAATTTACTACAGTTAGCACATAGTTTAAAAATCCACCAACACACCAATAGTACAAAACTAAACAGCATTATAAGCTATTCCCCCCCTCAGGAAAATATACTATGATTGTCAAATCTAGATTTCAGTCTAAGTTTTAGAACAAAGGAAGAATGTGAAACTAAGAAAAGGAAAAAGCAATCACTCACAATGACTACAAAAAGAAAACCCCAAAGAAAGTTTGTTTTCTCACAGACATTGATTGTCTTTTCTAAATTAATAAAAATTTCTTAACATCAACTGCATTTAAAAAAAACTAGAAACTCTTCAAGTTATCTAAAGATAATGCTCCAAGGCCATTTTCACCTTTTTATATGTATGTGTATCTATCTATCTGTCCGTGTGTGTGTGTTTGTGTGTGTGTGCACATACAGTGAAAAATTATTTAACCTTTAAAGAGAAAGAAAATTGTTGTTTGCCATACATTAGATGAATTTGGAAGACATTATGCTAAGTGATAAAAGCAAGCTCAGAAGGAAAAATATTGTGAAATCTCACTTATATTTAACATTACATATATATATATATATATATATATATATATATATATATATATATATTACTTATATTATGGTTTGGATGTGAGGTGTCCCCCAAAAGCTCATGTGTGAGACAATGAGAGAATATTCAGAGGTGAAATGATTGGGTTCTGAGAGCCTTACCCAATTAGTGAATTAATCCCCTCATAGGGATTAACTGAGTGTTAATGGGAGGCAGGTAAGGTGTGGCTGAAAGAGGTAGGCATTGGGGGCATGCCTTTGGGGTATATATTTTGTAACTGGTGAGTGGAGTCTCTCTTTGCTTCTTGATTATCACATAAGCCATTTCCTCTACTACATCTTGGGCAATGATCTTCTGCCTCACCTGAAGCCAGCGGTCATATGGACTGAGACCTCTGAAACTGTGAGCTTCCAAATAAACTTTCCTTCCTCTAAAATTGTTCTTGTCAGGTTTTTTAATCACAACAGTGGAAAAAAAATGACTAAAACAATGTGGAATCTAAAAAAGGCCAAGTCGAAAGGGGTTTCCAGGGTCTGGGGCATTGGCGAAATGATGAAATGATGGTTAAAGTGTCTAAAGTTTTGTTTATACAGGATGAATAATTCTGGTGACCTATGGTATAGCATGATGATGATAGTTAATAAGACTGAACTGAATACATGAAATTTACTAAGAGTACATCTTAAATATGCTCACTATAAACACAGAGAAGGTAACTATGCGAGGTGATATGTTAGTTAGCTTGACTGTGGTAATCATTTCACAATGTATCAAAATATTACATTATGTATGTATTATATACCATATGCATATAATTTTTGTCAATTATACTTTAATAAAGCTGAGGAAAAATTTTGGAAATAATCAAGTTCTTTACTTGCATTTCTTTTTTTTTTAAATTTTTTATTGTTGGCTGTTCAAAACATTACATAGTTCTTGATATATCATATTTCACAATTTGATTCAAGTGGGTTATGAGCTCCCATTTTTACCCCATATACAGATTGCAGAATCACATCAGTTACACATCCATTGATTTACATATTGCCATACTAGTGTCTGTTGTATTCTGCTGCCTTTCCTATCCTCTACTATCCCCCTCCCCTCCCCTCCCCTCCCCTCTTCTCTCTCTGCTCCCTCTACTGACATTCGTTTGTCCCCCTTATATTATTTTTCCCCGTCCCCTCACTTCCTCTTGTATGTACTTTTGTATAACTCTGAGGGTCTCCTTCCATTTCCATGCATTTTCCCTTCTCTCTCCCTTTCCCTCCCACCTCTCATCCCTGTTTAATGTTAATCTTCTTCTCATGCTCTTCGACCCTACTCTGTTCTTAGTTACTCTCCTTATATCAAAGAAGACATTTGGCATTTGTTTTTTAGGGATTGGCTAGCTTCACTTAGCATAATCTGCTCTAATGCCATCCATTTCCCTGTAAGTTCTATGATTTTGTCATTTTTTAATGCAGAGTAATACTCCATTGTGTATAAATGCCACATTTTTTTTATCCATTCATCCATTGAAGGGCATCTAGGTTGGTTCCACAGTCTAGCTATTGTGAATTGTGCTGCTATGAACATCGATGTAGCAGTGTCCCTGTAGCATGCTCTTTTTAGGTCTTTAGGGAATAGACCGAGAAGGGGAATAGCTGGGTCAAATGGTGGCTCCATTCCCAGCTTTCCAAGAAATCTCCATACTGCTTTCCAAATTGGCTGCACCAATTTGCAGTCCCACCAGCAATGTACAAGTGTACCCTTTTCCCCACATCCTCGCCAGCACTTGTTGTTGTTTGACTTCATAATGGCTGCCAATCTAACTGGAGTGAGATGGTATCTTAGGGTGGTTTTGATTTGCATTTCTCTGACTGCTAGAGATGGTGAGCATTTTTTCATGTACTTGTTGATTGATTGTATGTCCTCCTCTGAGAAGTGTCTGTTCAGGTCCTTGGCCCATTTGTTGATTGGGTTGTTTGTTCTCTTATTGTCTAATTTTTGGAGTTCTTTGTATACTCTGGATATTAGGGCTCTATCTGAAGTGTGAGGAGTAAAGATTTGTTCCCAGGATGTAGGCTCTCTATTTACCTCTCTTATTGTATCTTTTGCTGAGAAAAAACTTTTTAGTTTGAGTAAGTCCCATTTGTTGATTCTAGTTATTAACTTTTGTGCTATGGGTGTCCTATTGAGGAATTTGGAGCCCGACCCCACAGTATGTAGATCGTAGCCAACTTTTTCTTCTATCAGATGGCATGTCTCTGATTTGATATCAAGCTCCTTGATCCATTTTGAATTAACTTTTGTGCATGGCGAGAGAAAGGGACTTCAGTTTCATTTTGTTGCATATGGATTTCCAGTTTTCCCAGCACCATTTGTTGAAGATGCTATCCTTCCTCCATTGCATGCTTTTAGCCCCTTTATCAAATATAAGGTAGTTGTAGTTTTGTGGATTGGTTTCTGTGTCCTCTATTCTGTACCATTGGTCCACCCGCCTGTTTTGGTACCAGTACCATGCTGTTTTTGTTACTATTGCTCTGTAGTATAGTTTGAAGTCTGGTATGGCTATACCGCCTGATTCACACTTCCTGCTTAGCATTGTTTTTGCTATTCTGGGTCTTTTGTTTTTCCATATGAATTTCATGATTGCTTTCTCTATTTCTACAAGAAATGCCGTTGGGATTTTGATTGGCATTGCATTAAACCTATAGAGAACTTTTGGTAATATCGCCATTTTGATGATGTTAGTTCTGCCTATCCATGAACAGGGTATATTTTTCCATCTTCTAAGATCTTCTTCTATTTCTCTCTTTAGGGTTCTGTAGTTTTCATTGTATAAGTCTTTCACCTCTTTTGTTAGGTTGATTCCCAAGTATTTTATTTTTTTTGAAGATATTGTGAATGGAGTGGTTGTCCTCATTTCCATTTCAGAGGCTTTGTCGCTGATATACAGGAATGCCTTTGATTTATGCGTGTTGATTTTATATCCTGCCACTTTGCTGAATTCATTTATTAGCTCTAATAGTTTCTTTGTAGACCCTTTTGGGTCTGCTAGGTATAGAATCATGTCATCTGCAAATAGTGATAATTTAATTTCTTCTTTTCCTATTTTGATGCCTTTAATTTCTTTCGTCTGTCTAATTGCTCTGGCCAGTGTTTCAAGAACTATGTTGAACAGAAGTGGTGAGAGAGGGCATCCCTGTCTTGTTCCAGATTTTAGAGGGAATGCCTTCAATTTTTCTCCATTCAGAATGATGCTAGCCTGAGGCTTAGCATAGATTGCTTTTACAATATTGAGGTATGTTCCTGTTATCCCTAGTTTTTCTAGAGTTTTGAACATAAAGGGATGCTGTACTTTGTCGAATGCTTTTTCCGCATCTATCGAGATGATCATATGATTCTTATTTTTAAGTCTATTGATGTGGTGAATAACATTTATTGATTTCCGTATATTGAACCAGCCTTGTATCCCAGGGATGAATCCTACTTGATCATGGTGCACAATTTTTTTGATAAGTTTTTGTATCCGAGTGGCCAGAATTTTATTGAGGATTTTTGCATCTAGGTTCATTAGAGATATTGGTCTGTAGTTTTCTTTCTTTGAAGTGTCTTTGTCTGGTTTAGGTATCAGGGTGATGTTGGCCTCGTAGAATGAATTTGGAAGTTCTCCCTCTTTTTCTATTTCCCGAAGTAGCTTGAAAAGTATTGGTATTAGTTCCTCTTTAAAGGTTTTGTAAAACTCTGCTGTATACCCATCCGGTCCTGGGCTTTTCTTAGTTGGTAGTCTTTTGATGGTTTCTTCTATTTCCTCAATTGATATTGGTCTGTTTAGGTTGTCTATATCCTCCTGACTCAATCTGGGCAGATCATATGACTTAAGAAATTTATCTATGCCTTCACTATCTTCTAATTTATTGGAGTATAAGGATTCAAAATAATTTTTGATTATCTTCTGTATTTCTGAAGTGTCTGTTGTGATATTGCCTCTTTCATCCCGTATGTTAGTAATTTGAGTTCTCTCTCTTCTTCTCTTCGCTAGCATGGCTAAGGGTCTGTCGATTTTGTTTATTTTTTCAAAGAACCAACTTTTAGTTTTGTCAATTTTTTCAATTGTTTCTTTTGTTTCGATTTCATTAATTTCAGCTCTGATTTTAATTATTTCTTGCCTTCTACTTCTTTTGCTGTTGTTTTGCTCTTCTTTTTCTAGGATTTTGAGATGAAGTATGAGATCATTTATTTGTTGGTTTTTTCTTTTTTTAAGGAATGAACTCCAAGCAATGAATTTTCCTCTTAGAACTGCTTTCAATGTGTCCCATAGATTCCGATATGTTGTGTCTGTGTTTTCATTAATCTCTAAGAATTTTTTAATTTCTTCCTTGATGTCTTCTATAACCCATTGATCATTCAGTAACCTATTGTTCATTCTCCAAGTGATGTATTCTTTTCCCTTCCTTCTTTTATCATTGATTTTCAGTTCCATTCCATTATGATCAGATAGGATGCATGGTATTATCTCTACTCCTTTATATTGTCTAAGAGTTTCCCTGTGACATAATATATGATCTATTTTTGAGAAGGATCTATGTGCTGCTGAGAAAAAAGTGTAACTGCTTGATGTTGGGTGGTATATTCTATATATGTCAATTAAGTCTAGGTTATTAATTGTGTTATTGAGTTCTATAGTTTCCTTATTCAACTTTTGTTTGGAAGATCTGTCCAGTGGTGATAGAGGTGTGTTGAAGTCTCCCATGATTATTGTATGGTGGTCTATTAGACTCTTGAACTTGAGAAGAGTTTGTTTGATGAACATAGCTGCACCATTGTTTGGGGCATATATATTTATGATTGTTATGTCTTGTTGGTGTATGGTTCCCTTGAGCAGTATGTAGTGTCCCTCTTTATCCCTTTTGATTAACTTTGGCTTGAAATCTATTTTATTTGATATGAGTATGGATACTCCTGCTTGTTTCCGAAGTCCATATGAGTGATATGATTTTTCCCAACCTTTCACCTTCAGCCTATGTATGTCTTTTCCTATCAAATGTGTCTCCTGTAGGCAGCATATTGTTGCGTCTTGTTTTGTGATCCATTCTACTAGCCTGTGTCTCTTGATTGGTGAGTTTAAGCCATTAACATTTAGGGTTATTATTGAGATATGGGTTGTTCTTCCAGCCATATTTGTTTATTTATGTTACTAAACATGGTTTGTTTTCCTCTTTGATTATTTCCCCCCCTTTAGTGTCCTACCTCCCACTGTTGGTTTTCATTGTTATTTTCCATTTCCTCTTCCTGTAATGTTTTGCCAAGGATGTTTTGAAGAGATGGTTTTCTAGCTGCAAATTCTTTTAACTTTTGTTTATCGTGGAAGGTTTTAATTTCATCTTCCATCCTGAAGCTTAATTTCGCTGGAAACACAATTCTTGGTTGGAACCCATTTTCTTTCAGTGTTTGAAATATGTTATTCCAGGATCTTCTAGCTTTCAGAGTCTGTGTTGAAAGATCAGCTGTTATCCTGATTGGCTTACCCCTAAATGTGATCTGCTTCCTTTCTCTTGTAGCTTTTAAAATTCTCTCCTTATTCTGTATGTTGGGCATCTTCATTATAATGTGTCTAGGTGTGGGTCTCTTATGATTTTGCACATTCGGCGTCCTGTAGGCTTCTAGGATTTGGGGTTCTGTCTCATTCTTCAAGTCTGGGAAGTTTTCTCGTATTATTTCATTGAATAGATTGCTCATTCCTTTGGTTTGAAACTCTGTCCCTTCCTGTATCCCAATGACTCTTAAATTTGGTCTCTTGATGTTATCCCATATTTCTTGGATGTTCTGCTCATGGTTTCTTAACAGTCTTGCTGAGCTGTCTATGTTCTTTTCAAGTTGAAATACTTTATCTTCATTGTCTGATGTTCTGTCTTCTAAGTGTTCTACTCTGCTGGTAGTATTCTCAATTGAGTTTTTAAGTTGGCTTATTGCTTCCTGCATTTCTAGGATTTCTGTTTGTTTGTTTTTTATAACCTCTATTTCCCTGTATAGTTGATCTTTTGCTTCTTGGATTTGTTTATGTAATTCATTGTTGAAGTGATCTTTCATTGTCTGATTTTGCTGTCTGATGTCTTCCTTGAGACTCCAGATCATCTGAAGCATGTATATCCTGAATTCTTTATCTGACATTCCATCTGCTGCAGCTATTACCTCTTCTAACGTTGAGTTGACCTGCAATGCTTGTGGTCCTTTCTTTCCTTGTCTCTTCATACTGTTCGCGTTCCTTTCTACTTGGTGAAACTGTTGTGCTATTGAATTTTCCCCCTATATATTTATATTGGTCTTGTATAGTTGCAAAGTCTCCCTCGCAGGTGCGGGCGGCGGCTCTGTCCCTCTGCGGGCCGCTAGGCTTGTTCTGTCGGTGGTCACAGTTCTGTCTACTTTGCAGACGCAGGCAGCGGCACTGCCCCTCTGCAGGCCTCTGGGGCTGTACTGCCAGTGGGTCGCAGGTGCGCCTACCTTGCAGGCGCGGGGGTGGGGGGGCGGCTCTACCCTTCCTCAGGCCACTGGGCCTGTTCTGTCTCTCGGTTGCAGGTCTGGCCTGTTCTGATGGTGGTCATAGTTCCGTCTACCTTGCAGGCGCTGGGGGGAGGGGGCGGCTCTGCCTCTCAGCAGGCCGCTGCTCCTCTTCTGCCGGTGGGTCGCAGGCCCGCCTACCTTGCAGGAGTGATTGGAAGCTCTGTCCCGCCGCGGGCCCCTGGGCCTTTTCTGTCCGTGGTCACAGTTCCACCTACCTGGCAGGCGCGGGGGGTGGGGGGCGGCTCTGCCCCTCAGCAGGCCGCTGGGCCTGCTCTGTGTGTGGTCACAGTTCCCTCTACTTTGCCGGCGCAGGGGGAGGGGGCGGCTCAGCCTCTCAGCAGGACGCTGCTCCTCTTCTGCCGGTGGGTCGCAGGCCCGCCTACCTTGCAGGAGTGATTGGAAGCTCTGTCCCACCGCGGGCCACTGGGCCTTTTCTGTCGGTGGTCACCTGGCAGGCGCGGGGGGTGGGGGGTGGCTCTGCCCCTCAGCAGGCCGCTGGGCCTGCTCTGACTTGCATTTCTTGAATACCATAAAGAGCATAAGAGCATACCATGAGGACAACTTCAAATTTCCTTTTACCTTTCAACAGTTTCAACACATTTCTTCACATACAAGATCAGCACCCTTCTCCTCAGGTCCTCTTATTTAACATTCCCAAACCTGTCTCAACCTGCACCTTTTTTTTTTTCTCTTTACTTGTTTGTGTTGATTCTGTATCATGTTGAGCCATATCTTGTTTGGTGAAGCCAGACCATTCTGGGAAGATAAGGGCAGAGGAAGAAACTAAGCAGGCACAGTGTAATTCTCTTTAGCAGGCAGAGAGGGGGCAAAGCTGTTAATACTTATCTATCAATAGTCTTTTCTTGTACCAAGAACTTACGTTAACAGAGAATTTCCCAAGTTCCTGGTGCTATGATATAAATTTATAAATCTCCCCTAAATCTTATGAGGACCCTTGATGTAGGTGCTCTTGACATTCCCATTTTAAAGGGAAGAAGACTGAGGCTTGCCAAGCATAGGTAAACTGCTCAGGTAGCAGAGCCAGGACCTATACCTCGTTGTCAGATGGAAGAGTTGTTGCTTCTGATGGTATGTGTATAACAAAACTTCAAGCTGTTGTCATTGTGATGGTTGAAGAGTAGTAAAACCCCTCACTTTAAATGTCTAGTGCTACTTATAATAAAATGTAATAAAACACATCCAGCTTTAAGCACTTGGTAATCCTAGTAAATGTTCTTTCCCACTTTGAGAATCACTGGTGTGAATGCTGTGTCTAAAGATCTTCCTGATAAATGAATCCAATATGAAAATACAAACACATGAACACAGGTTATTTGGAATACACACAAAAGTGGGAAGAGAACCCACAATGAAAATGGGCTATTTTTCATCCACTTGGAAGGGGACAACATTGGCTGATTATCTGCTATTGCTAGAAGGACATCAACCATGTTTAATGCCCAGACTCTTATTTTATGAGGGCCTGAAGGATGTCAGATGGGCTGTCTGTTGTAAATCAATAATAATTTTCTTTAAATTAACAAGAGACTAAAACTGTTTCTAATAAATCTCCAAATGCTTAGCATATTTCAAAAACCAATCATTTAATGAGAAATAGATTTCTTCTCCATCCTTAAGAAAGAATTGAGGGTGGAGGGAGGAAGAAAAAGTAGCCAAACATTTTGGAATAACAGAGAAATGTGAACACAGTGAATGAGAATATATGCATTCCAAGTTTTGTTTCATGATCTGGGCTGTTCAGAGGCATGTTCTGTGGTTCAGGGTACCCACAACTTACATCCAGGAAGATGCCACTGTGCCCTCTGTGCAATTTCCCTGGAAAAGTCCACTAGCTACTTAGTGGCTATTCAGACTTTTCTGTATCAAATAAGTAACAGGAGTGTGTTGAAAATCACAGAATTCTAGTCCAAATCATGGTCTCTGCATGCTGGCAATGCTGTGCAGTGATTGGGTAACTGGAGCATGTCTTGGAATGTGGATGGATAGATCCCGTTTTCTGTCTAGTCTTTTTTTCTGTATTTAGACTGCATCATGGGAAAAGAAAAATGTAGGCTCAATTCATACATTGATTTGATACTGTTATAAGTCTATTTTTCCTGAGAACCTTCTTATGAAGTTGGAAGAAGAAATCCATCGGGAACAGGAGAAGTAGGGGATGTTTTTGTTCCCTGAATGTAACTGAGCGATTCTAAAGTTATGCCAACATTTTTTAAGAGTAATCTAGTGGTTAATAAGTTGCTACAGTTGCTATTTGTCAGGCAAAGAAAAGTAGTGATTACTTGTAGAATCCCTGCCCACACCTCCAATCCCAATCCCAGGCTTATTTGGGGGAAAGAATGATAATAGCAGAGAATCTTGTGGTGGGACAATAGTGTATTCTGATCTGGCTTTCCTGGCTCTAAGACAGATTTCTCTTTAGCAAACTGCAGTGGATGTTGAATGTAAGAATTGCATTTATAATTAATTAGAAATAATCTGGGTATTCCATGCATCACATTGATAATATATTTTAATGATATTTTTTTCAACAATAAAAAATATGGGTGTATCTTATATTGGTCATTTTTAAAAATAGAGTGTTTAAAAAAAGCAAAAACGGCTTCATTTGAATGATCTGATTCTGTATAAAATCAGCTGAAAGTCTGTGGCAAAAATATGCTCATATTTCTATTCTTACTTCATCCTTGGGACACAGCTGGACTCTATTTCCCTTGTATCTGGATATAGTCATGTGCCTGAACTCTGTCCAATGGAATTCGAGCAAAAATGAGAGGTGGAACAACTAGATCTGGCTCATCGAACCCTCCCATGTGCATCTCTTTTTGCCTCTCATGTGCTGGTTGAATGCTGAGGGCTCCTGGGATATAAAAGAGAATAAAGTCACAATTAGGAGGTATTTCTGTCCCTGAATGAGCACATTGAAGACTACTCGACCAAAAAAAAAATCCATATTTGCTAGTGCTGTGAATAAGCATGAAAACATTATATAAAGGCACTGGGATTTAGGGATTGCTTTTTACAGCTACTGGCCTTGCTTTCTTTATGAAGGCCGGGTTGCTTTATGAATGCCTAAGGTGATGACCTTGTATGATGACAATGATCCTGTTGTCTAGTAGGTTGTCTAGATTCTGATCCTGGCCTCTGCCTGCTACTCTCTGCATGACTCTACACAGATAACTATCCTTTCTCTTGGCCTCAGTTATTCACCTGGGAAATGCAGAATTGAAACCAAAGCCTTTAAAATGAATTAGGGTTAGATGTAAAAGATGACAAACTTAAGTCAAAGAAACTTTTCCTAAGAATATAGATGACTCCTAGTATTAAAGATGCTCTTAGAAAATCAGACTTGGAGAGGCTAAGATTGAGGGAAGATCCAGGGATCTAGGTATCAGAAAGTTATTAAAAATTTTGTCATGGGTATCCAGTTTCAGACAGACTGCAGAAAATCATTTGTAATGATCTGTTGTACTGCATGGTGACCCCGATATATAATAATGTGTTTTACATTTCTAAATTACTAAAATAACTGATTTTCAACATCCTCAACAATAAAAAATTATAAGTTGGTGAAGTGATGAATATGTTAATTGGCTTTATTGACTATTCTATGATGTATACATAGATTAAAACATCACTTTGTGCCCCACAAATATATATACCTATATATCTATATCTATCTATCTATATATCTATATCTATCTATCTATCTATCTACTTATTTGTTGATTAAAAATAAATTAATTAAAAAGTCTAGTAATGGGCTGCCTTATAGATTTGACATAAATTTTTTCTATCTTTATCTATGGATTAGATTTTATTGTGGGAAAACCAACCAACCAATCAACCAACGAAACTTCCCTAAAACTTTGTGCCTTAAGATAATAACACTTGCATAGCCCATGATTTTGTAGGTTAGCAATCTAGGCTGGGCTCAGCTGACCTTTTCTGCAGATCTGGGCCAGGCAGAGCTCATACATCTGCCATCAGCTGCCATGTCATTTGGGGGATGGGTCCACCTATGTTGGCCCAATTTGAAGGACTTGTTTCTTGTCCATGTGGTCTCATCAAGTGAACAAGAGTTTGTTCACATGGCAATTAGGCAGGCATTAATAGAGGTATACATGGGTGTAAAGTCTCTTAAGGCCCATGCTCAGAAGTGTCATCAGTTTACTACCACCACATTCAATTGGTCATACAAACTCCAAGATCAGCCCAGATTCAAGGGACCAGGAAACAGAATCTAACTTTTGTGATATTGAAAGTGGTATGGATGTGGAGGGTGGTTGTGGTAGAGAACTGTGGCCATTTTTGTAATTCACCAAACCTTCCTTGCATGGCATATCTACTCTCTGAGGGGGAAAGTCTGGTCAGTGTTATACTCTTCCTAAGAGTGAACATAATGTGGGGGAAGTTAGTTTCCCAAAGGAGATCAGAATGAAAGGAAGATGATCTGAGTGAAACAGACTTGGTTTTGATACCACCGCTTTTAGCTAACTGGGTGACCTCAACACAAAACAGAAACTCAGGCTACTTTCTTATCTTCAAAGTGACTTTGTAATACTTACAAAGTTATTATAAGAAGCAGAGATTGTGAAAGTAAGAATAGGTATCCAGTGACTCCTCTGGTTTTCACCTTGAATAGACAGAGGAATTAAAGGGAGATATTTGTATTTTTGAGAGCTTTTATTTTTAGCTCTTCAGTACCTACTGTGGTAGCACATTTTGTCCTAAAGCTCAGCCTACTTTTGTTCTCCCTGTTGCATTTAGAAGCATTAGTCACTAAGGAGATCTGTCTTCACTATTCTCAGAAACCAAGGTTGATCAGGGGCTGTATTCCGCTGGCAAGTTTTGAGGTGGTCACAGGGTTCAATGTGTGGGGGTGCTGCTCTGATTAGCTCTTCTTCAACAGAGTTCTTTTCTGGAAAGCACAGTTGGCTTTTTGGTGCCTGAGGTGCCATTTGTCTTCAAAGGTCTATGACAAATGTGTGTAGAATGAATAGGCAAAGAAATGATTTGGTATAATCTTCTGGTCCTTGTGATGCCTTTAAAAATAAGAAATTACTTAATTAAATGCAGATGATGATCTAGCTCTGAAAGCTGCTAGAGGAGATATTTTAGGGACAGAATTGCAGTTGTAAATTATAACAAAACTGAGTGTTTGCTTTTCTTTTTTCTTGTATTTGTTTATCTTTTCAGTCCAAACTAGCTCTTGAAATAAATAATGCTTGGGTTTCCTCTCTTGGGTTTAAAACCAGATTTCATTAATTTGTCCTGAAAACTAGCTATTTTGAGCTTTATTTAGGGTCATGTGCAAGGAGTGTACTTCCTAGTTTTTAAAACTAAGATTTGGTGAATAGGTCTCTGGTGGCTTTGCCCACTTTAGAATCTCAATCTACAAGTAGACTGTAGGTAGGGATTAAATGATGTGACTAAAATACTGCCACTCTCCCTACTACCTTACCCCTGATGCCACTCTGCAGCCTCATACTTCTTGGGCTTTAAAAGTGCACTCATTGCCTATTTCTGCCTTGTTTTTTTCCAGACCAGAGGGCCCTGGATTTAGCCTATTTGTGCTGTGTCCTCAACCTCCACTTAGAATTTGGAAGATGGCAGGCTCTAGAAGAAGCAATAACTAATCACCAAAGCCCCTTCTGAGGCTAAAGTGATTCAAGTTTCATCAGGACATTGGCTTCTGTTTGCTCAGTAGATTCCACTTGCAAGACTTGAATGATGGATACATTATTTGATCTTCATGGAAAAGCTCCAAATAATTTGTAACTGTGAAGGGGCACGAAAGCAGGGTGGTGGTATAAATGATATGTGTTAGTTTGTGTGAGAAGTTTTGAGTCATTATCTGTTGCATCCTGGTTAGCGTTTGTCCCTGACCTTTTCTGTTACGTGAAGAATTATGGTCAATATTTATTTTTAAATAATCTGGAATAGACTTGGAATACCTTCATATTGTACTTTCACTTCTCTCATGGTCTTGGCCAATAATCAGTGACAGACATGTTGAATAAAACGAATTCTCACTTTAACAAGTGGTTAAATCTGAAAAGGAAGAGAGATGACCCATTTTTCTTTCCCTAATTCTTTCCAGATGTATCAGCATCTCTCTTTCAAGGATAGCATTGCACGGTGCTTTCAGGCAGGAGTGGTTACTGTATACTAACTTCCTCTGGATGCAGTGGTAAGAGAAAGCTCCACCCCTGCCAGACATTTGATGGCCAGCCAGTTGTGCCATGGCCCCACAGGGCCGTCAGCAGGATGCTTCCAGGGCAGGCTTCCAGAAGGAGTTTAGTTGAAGTGGTTCCATTAATGGTTTTATTTCTATTTTCTCTCTCTCTCTCTCACCTAGTTCAAGGAATTTAAGTAAAGATTTTGAAAGTTCATTCTGGCAAAAGTGAACTATATTTTTGGAAATAACTTTTTAAAATTTGGTTGCATTTTTTTTTTCCAAAATCAGTTGGGATTTTTTAAAAAGATCTTTCAAAGTGTTCAAAGATGGCACATCAGGAAAACTTCAGCAGTTACAGTCTTTAGGGATCTGGAATTATTAACAGCAAAGCTTGCAGACAGGAAGATACTCAAATTTACTTGTATTCATTATGCATGAAAAATAATGATAGCTCAAGTGATGTGTAAGATTTCTGTTTGAAACTCTGTAACTATGCTATGGAAGAACTCAACTTGTGAGAAGAATCTGTTGATAGATTTTTAACTGGACAAAGTTGTATTCTGTATTCTAAAATAAAACAAGATTAAGCAGATCCATGATTGTATAGCATATAAATTTGGCAAAGCATTAAAACTTTCATAAATAAAATTGAGTATTTTGGGGAAGGATTGCTTGTAAAAATATTTTCTTGAGAAAAGTACTCTGAAGAGAAGCAAAATAGCAGTAAGTATGAAAATATTTAGGCTGAAATATTTATATATTTCAATAAAAAGGAAGCATTGATAGTGCCTTTGCTATCAAGTGAATTTTGTCCACACTCCAATTCATATATAGAAGCCCTAACCCAGATGTGATTATATTTGGAGATATGGAATTTGGAGGTAATAAAAGTTAAATGAGGTCATAAGGGTGAGGCCCTGATCCAATAAGATTAGTGTCCTTATAATAAGAGATACCAAGGAGCTTGTTCTTGCTTTTTCCCTGCCCCCATATGAAGACACAAGAAGGTGCTGTCTATAAGCCAGGAGAAAACCCTCACCCAAAACTGAAACAGCTGTAACTTGATCTTGTACTTCCTAACCTTGAGAGCTATGAGAAATTGTTCTCTTTTAAGTTACCTAGATTGTGTTATTTTGTTATAGCAACCCAAGAGACTAATACAGCCATGATTCAGTAGAATTTACTATAGCAAATATAAAAAAAAGTCTAGAAACTTTCACAAACTTTAATCACACCATTTTGAAAAAAGATCTCAGGCATTTTACAAAAACAATAAAAACAAGGATATAATACTGAAAATATTATTTTAAAAAATGCCATGGTATACAAGATTAATTTGGCAAAGACACTATTGAAGTATATATATCAATACACAGCAAGGAAAATTGTTTTGCTTATGTTACATCTTACTGTTCAGATAAATATGTGTGTGTGTGTGTGTGTGTATAATTTTTCAAAAATAGTTTTGACCAGAACTACTTTATAATTCCACCAATCAATTAAAATTAGTGTTGCATAATTTGAAAATTTTCAAAATGAATATTTTATGTTACTTGTTTCTAACAACCTTTTATCACTGTCAGAATTATCCTAGGTCATTCCATAAATTGTGTGGTCACCTGTTGCATCAATGAAATATTCAACCTGGTAAGGCCTTTTCATTGACATTTGTTGCTATTGTCCCATAATTAATTTAAATTGGGTTGATAGGTCTAAAGTGAACTCCTCTTGTGCATTCAAGTTACAAACAGTGCTACATGATACTCAAATTCTGGGCACCTGGAAAGATTATAATGCTCATTGTCCGTTGAGGCTAGGGGTAACATGTAACTGGATGCTAGCAATACAATATAGGCAGAATCAGGGTATTTTACATCTGGTTCTGGCCCCTGAGTTGTCTTATATGACCCTCCAATATTCTATCTTTCCTTTATTACTAGATGGAGAAGACTGAGGACTTGGAAGACCCTAGAAGATAGCAGAGAAAATTGACAGTGTTTCCAGGTGTTTGAATGACTAGAGGCGGCCACCCCTGTAAACTTCCACTGAAATATCATGTGGAGAGTAAAAAACCATGTTTATTGTTAAGCCAACTGTGATGAGGGTTGTCTGTTACAACAATAACGATTGCTTACTTTGATCAGTGCTCTCCCAGAAAAGTTAATCTCTGACTCTTCTTGATTGGCTCTCCTATTCAACTCTAGATGATTTGGTAACCCTTTGATCTAGAAATAAGGAGTAAATAATAAGATTACCATTACAAAAATAATTTGTACCTGTGTGATGTATGGATGTATAGACATACATTTGCCCTTAGGGTGTATTTGGATTATGTTCTTATAATAAAATATGTTAAACAACAAATCATATTAAAATAACTGCCATATATTGATATGTATGGCATGTGTTGATATGCAAAACACCATGCTAAATATATAAGCACAAATCTCATAGCAACCACTTGAGGTAGATATGTTATTAGCTCCATTCTACTGATGGGGAGGACACTGAAGCTTAAGCAGTTTAGATAACTTGTTAATAGATACATATGTAAAAATGGTAGAGCAAGAATTTGCATGTGCAGATGTATTTGGTTCCAAATCCTGGACCCTTGATTGCTATATTAACCATAATAGAGACATCATTTTCAGTCCCAAGAACTCTTACATCTCACCACGATTGAGGATGATATGATGATGGTGATTGACATCTTTCTTTTTTCTTTCATTCTTTCTTTCTGTAGAGGGGATTGAACTCTGGACCTCACACATGCTAAACATGTATGCTCCCTCTGAGCTATATTCCCAGTCCTGATGATTGACATTTCTGTGAACTTACTACTTGTCAGAAATTGAGCTCTGTGCTTTACATGGAATAGTTGAGGTCTTCCCAACTAGCCCATGAGACAGACTTTCTGTGATTTATATACCCTGTATTTCTAGTCGCTACAATAACCATTCAATAAATATACACCAGTCTCTAGCTTACAGCAGAGAAAATTTCAGTTTAAGAGAGACTAGGTCACTGATCATAGAACCTTGTGGGAACATTCTTTAAAAGAAAGCACCATGAGAATCTAAGGCCTTCTGCTTTGGTTTGCATGGGCTACAACCCTTTTCTTCAAAGGAAAAAGAAAGGGGGAAAGTGGAGAGAGTGGAATCAATAGGTTGTGGCCCTCTAAGTTAAAGCTACCCCCAAATTAAAGAGGAGTGAAGAACTCTACATTTCCTAAGCTCAGTGTTCCCATTATATTAAGAAAAATTGTTGTTCCCCATCAACATACAAACACATATCTCTTTGCATTAATATCGTGACTTCTGTCAATCAGCAATTCTGCTGAAATCGGGGTAGTACAGTTTGGCCTCAGCCACAGTCAGTCAGGAGAGAAAAGGCAGCAGGCACAAGGGTTGAGAGATTGCAGCTACATGATCTGGCTCAGTTTCTCTACCACCAAAAATGAGGGAGGCCAAAAAAAAAATGGAGAAAAGAAAACGTAGCAGAAAAAATAAATCCCCAAACAGAAGGCAGGAGGAGACACTGGGGCAGCTCCAGCTTTCACCAAGCCAGCTCTGTTCCACTTCCTTTTGATTGTCCAGGAAAGCTAAGAAAAGTAAAAACAGGGCTGTGAGTCTATGGAAGCAGCCCCGTGGAAACGTTATGTTAAACAATTGGCCTGTGGGTCAATTGTGAAGGGCGTTAATGTGCGAGACCCCGATAAAGAGATTTGCACGAATGGCCACAAAGCATTGCGTATTTTAAATAGGGGTTCAAGTTTGTTCTGCACAACAGTATAAATATAACTAAGGTGGGGCGGAGAAGGAGATTTGGAAATCAGCCGATTTTAAGGAAGCCAACACAAACATTCGAACAAATGCAGTGTTTCATATAGCCTTTGTGCTGCTTATTGGTGGTTGGCATGCACTCGTGAAAACAGAAAGGGCCTGCAACACTGTGGTGGAGATCTTATATGCCCTCGTGGTAATGAAATGCACTGTTTATCTGAAAACAACCTTTTTGTTGCATATGTTGCATTTTCTGAAGGTGGTGGTCTTGCTTCCGTCTTTTCACATTCATGGTAAAAGCTTGGAAAAGTAGACACTGTTTCAGGAAGGCTTTAATTTCTTTCCAGTGGGTATTTCATCATGTGATAGGTCAGAGAGGCCAAAGTCCCCAACCTTGAAGGCTTTTTAAATTTGTATTTAAATTTGGTATTTAATATAAAGGAATATGTTTTAGCCTCTTTAGCTAATTTATTCTATATAGGAAGGTATTTTATAATAGACTAAGCAGACCATATACAATTAACTAAAGCTGGATCTGGTGCCTAAAAATATTTGGCAAAATTCCCTGGAAAGCCACATTTAAACATTTTTAATATATATTATGAGGCAGAAAAGAGTAATTATCTTCTATTGAAGTTCCCAAGTGAGAGACATGTATTTGCACAGGCCTTTCAAAGAAAACCCTCTGTATTGCTAAATTGTTGTGTTTGGGATGGTGTACTCTCTGCTGTGGCTTGTGGCTTGGTTTTTGTAGAAAAAAAAATAACAGACATTATTCTGTGCTTCCATGAGACTGCTACCTTGAGCAAGGTGTTTTTGCCAAAAGGCCTTGGAAATCTCCAGAACAAATACTTTTGAATCTTATAAGTGCCATGCCATGAATAATTTGGAACAAAAAGTACTGGGAGTGACTGTCTCTCTATTCTATTTCTAACCCCTGCTCTCTATTTAGAAGAAATCATTCCTCCCCTCCCTCTGCTTCTTTCTCTGCAGAGGGTCATTGTTCATGCAAAATATTCACATCGGTCCAAAGCATTGCATTTCTGAGGTCAGCCTCTATTTTAGCATGGATACCCTTGAACGCAGATCCTTGGATAAGACCTTGGGTATTAGCAGATTATTTGGGAGCAGATCCCAGGAAACATGTTGATGGAGTGGGCAAAGTAAGAGAGGGAAGGGAAGACAGCTGATAAAGGGTTGTGAAGAAGCAGATTATTTTCATATTGCTCAATCTTGTTGGGGGGCCCTCTGGGTCAATGACTACAGAAAACACAACTGAGAATTGTCCCTTATGGGATAAGGCAGCTCAGGTTATTCACCGATTCCTTCTTGTGTAGAAGGTTGCTCCTGAGTTGCTCACCTTCCCTCTGAGGTTTTCTAACCTGCCTCAGGTTGGTAGAGCATTTCTCTCAGCTAGACAATGGCTTCGGGCAGAGAGTGACAAGGAGGACTGGCTCTATCTGAATGGAAACTCTTTACAGTCTCCCTCTGGGATAGGTCAAGTGGATTTTGGTTGTAATCTGGGAGTATCTGCAACAGCCACCTGCCAATTAAGGCAGTTTAAGTATGTTGTTTAATATACTTAAGTACTCCAAGAAGTCCTCATTATTCCATTTATCATTATTGAGTGCCAACTCTGTGTCAATGCATGACCTTATTTAATTCTTACAAGAACTCTACGATGTAGGTATTATTATCCTGGCTTTACCCATAAGGAGAGACTCAGAGAGGTTATAGTTCTAAATGACAGAGTGAGAATTTAAACTCAGATCTGTAAATCTTGGAATTCAAGATCCAAGCCTTAACCATTAAAATTCTGCATTGCTATCACCTAGTTGGTCAAGATTATATTCCAGCTAGGCCTAGGAGCTCTTGGATGGGTAGAATGACTGAGGTGGTAGCTGGTCTTCAAGGTGGTCTCTTGTGTTCCTTAGACAACCCTCTCTCACACTGAATCAGGGCTTACCTGGAGAGTCCATAGATGGTTGCAGAGGCCATATGCTCTCAGGAAGCATGGTAGCCTCTTGATTGGTTCACTCTGTGTAGAGGAGCTGCCATGTTATGAGGATACTAAACATCCTAGTGGAAAGGACCATAGCTGAGGATCCTGCCAGCACAGCACTAGCCTGCCCACCCTGCAGTGTGGTAACCTGGAAGTAGGTCCTCTAGCTCCTAACTGACTCTTTTGATGACCATTTCCTCAAGGAACCTCTATAAAGCATAAGTTGAGGAAAATTTAAAAAAGGTCTATGCGTGTGGTACTATGTGCCATGTTTATAGTTTTGGAAGACTTGAATGTTCACATTTCTAAATTCCTCCAATTTTTCTGTTTTGGTGAATGTTCCATTCTACTTTTTGTTAGAAATCAAAAAGCCTGCTTGGTAGCATGTGTGTGTAATTCCAGGAACTTGGAAGGCTGAGGCAGGAGGATTGCAAGTTGAGGGCAGACTTAGGAACTTAGTGAGACCCTCAGCAACTGAAGGAGACCCTGTTTCAAAATAAAAAAATAATAAGGGCTGGGGAGATGGCTCAGTGGTAAAGCACCCCTGGGTTATTTCCCCAATACTCCCTTCCCCCAAAAATTATATGGAAAAGTGAAAGACGTAAAATAACCAAAGTATCTTGGAGAAGAACAAAGTTGGAGGACTTAGCCTATCTGATTTCAAGACTTATTCTAAATCTACAATAATTAACAATGTGGTATTGTTATAAAGGGAGGCATACCAATCAAGTGAGTAGAATAGAGAGTTCAGAAATGGTGTGTGTGTGTGTTTGTGTATGTGTGTGTGTGTGTTCAAATGATTTTTGACAAAGTATCCAGGTAATTCAAAGGAGAAAATAGATAGACTTTTCAAAAAAATCTCAGAACAATTTGTTCTCTCCATAGGGGAAGAAAATGAGCATCAGCTCTCATCTTGTGACATAATTAAAAATTAACTCAAATTGCATTCTAGGCCCAAATAAAAAGCTAAAATATAAAACTGAATATAGATGCTAAAAATATAAAACTTTGTGTAGAAGACAGGGTATAAAATCTTCATGACCTTGAGATTACACAGATTCCATAGACATGTATCAAAAGCACTATTTCTAAAAGGAAAAAAAAACAAAGATGTGAATGTATGTCACCAAAATCAAAACCTCTGCTTTTCTAAAGACACTATTAAGAAAATGATTAGTTTATATATCCTGAACTGGAGAAAACATTTGCAATAAATACATTTGATGAAGGTCTTTTATCAAAGATATAATAATAAGGCAGGGGATGTGGCTCAAGCGGTAGTGCGCTTGCCTGGCATGCGTGCGGCCCGGGTTCGATCCTCAGCACCACATACGAACAAAGATGTTGTGTCCGCCGAAAACTAAAAAATAAATATTAAAATTCTCTCTCTCCTCTCTCTCTCTCTCTCTCTTAAAAAAAGATATAATGATAACACATTTCATTAGGAAGACAGACAACCTAATACAAAAATAGATAAAAGACTTGAATAGCACTTCAAAAATGAAGTTATAGTTGGGTGCGGTGGCATATGCCTGTAATTCCAGTGGCTTGGGAGGCTGAGGCAGGAGGATCACAAGTTCAAAGACAGCTCTTTGTGAGATCCTGAGCAACTTAGCAAGACCCTGTCTCAAAATAAGAAATAAATTAAAAAGAAGGCTAGGGATGTGGCTCAGTGGTTAAGTACCCCAGATTCAATACCCAATTCCAAAAAAAAAAAAAAAAAAAAAAAAGAAAAAGAAAAAAGAAAGAAAAGAAAAAGACATTAAAGGAATGAAAAACATTATAGACTGTATACTTATTTCTCTCAAAAGTTTATGGTGAAATCCTGACCCCAAAGTGACTGTATGTTACTTTTAGGAGGTAATCAGATTAGATGAGGTCAATGAGGATGGGGCTTTAATTTGATGGAATTTGTGTCTTTGTAAAAGGAGGCACTAGAAAGAATGCTCTCTGGGTCTCTTTTTGTCTCTCTTTCTCTCTCAGCCTTGTCTAACACAGAAAGGAAGCAGCCACCTGCAGATCAGCAAGAAAGCCCTCACTAGATCCTGACCCTGCTAGGACTCTGATCTCACACTTCCAGGATCTAAACTGTGAAAAACTCAAGTTCTGTTATTTAAACCATTTAATCCAGGGTATTTGTTATAGAAGCAAAAGTAGACTAATAGAGCCAGTATGCTCATGAAAAGATGTTCAATATTATCAGTCATGAGGGAAATGCAAATTAAAAATTTAACAAGATATCACTACATATACTCCAGAATGAAAAATTTTAAAAGGCTAACATTACCAAGTTTTACCAAGGATCTAGAGCAACTAGATGTCTCATACATTGTTGATATGAGTGTAAACTTGTGCATCGACTTGGAAAATCAGTTTTAACAGTCTCTCGTAAACATCCATCTACCCTATGAACAGAAATTTTTCTCCTGGATATTTCCCCAATAGAAATAAAACCTAGGTTCTCCAAAAGATTTGGAGGTGTTCATGGCAGTATTATTTGTAATAGTCAAATACTGAGAAGAAGCCAGCAGGGTGGATAAAGAAATTGCAGTATATGTGTTAGAGAGACTACAACTTTGATACAATATGGATGAATCTTATTGACATTGTACTGAAAAAAGAAGCCAAACAGAAAATCATACAGTCTACAGACTTCACTTAATTTAATTCTAGAATATGCAAAAATTAATCCATGCGATTGAAATCAGATCAGTATTTTCCTGGGGCCAGGAGTGGTTTATCTACAAAGGATTATAAGGGAACTTTCTAGCGTGATAGAAATATTTCCTATCTGATTGGAGTGTGTTGTTACACAGGTGTGATCATTTATCAAATATTTAAAATATATTTGTTTTATTGTATATAAATGACACCTCAGTAACATTGATAACAAAGCAACAAGGAAAGACTGCATTGTGGGTATTTGTTATATTATCTTGTACATTTTTCAGAATAATAACTTTTCTTCTAAAAGGTGCCTGCATGGAGAATTCTGAGTGTGCTGCCATCTGTACCTTATCCCTCCCATCGATCCTTGTTGCTTGATAAAAACCATCACCCTGGCATTTGAATGTGTCAGAGATTTATAGAAATCAGGATTTCTTCATCATTTGCTCTCATTACTTTTGAATTATGTAGTGATTTTAGAGTTGCAGTCTTCATGCCTTTGTGTAGTTGCAGGTTGTCTCAAATGTTTTTTTTTTTTTTTTGAAATGCACCTAAGAATGAATTTCTGACACATGCCGCAACGTGGAACATATTTGAACATGTGTAAACTTTGGAACAGGTTTTTTTTTTATTTCTTTTTTTTTTTTCCTTGTGAAACCATATTTGAAATGTTTAATTAGGTCTTGGCATGAATTCTTGCTAATGCCAACCCCATAAGGAAACAGGGTTTGGATTGACAATTTTTTTTTTTTAATTCAACTCAGATTCCAGAACTCAGTTTTTTTTTTTTTCAAAGATAAAACATGCGGAACTATCTGTTTGTATTCATCACTCCAGACTCTGAGATAAATTCATTTTGCTTCTTGGTGTGAAACTTCTCAACATCTATGGACAAGGCCGGAACTTGCCAGATCAAATCTTCAAAGAAAGGAAACTTTGGTCATTCATTCATTTTATGGTAGATGATAGCAGAAATTTTTTCTTTTAGACAGGAACCTTGCTTGTTGTGTTCACTTTTGTATCCCTAGCACCTAAAATTGTGTCATATAAGTATGAATTTTATAGAGGAGGAAGTAGATGCACAGAAAGATTTAAATAGGTTGCTAAAATCACACAACTAGTGATCTAACAATTCTACTTCTGGGTGTATACACAAAAGAATTGAAAACAGGGTTTCAAAGAGATATTTGTATACCCATGTTCATAGCTAGTCATAGTAGCCCAAAGGTGGAAACAACCTAAGTGTCTATGAATGGGTTAACACAATGTAGTATATGTGTACAATGGGATGCAGCCTTAATAAGGAAAGGAAATTTTTCATATGGACAAATAGATGAAACTTGAAGACATCATAGTAAATGAAATAAGCTGGTTACAAAGGTCAAATATTACATGATTCCACTTATATGAGATTCCTAAAGTAGTCAAACTCATATAGACAGAAATTAGAGTGGTAGTAGCCAGGGGCTAGAGGCAAGGCAATGGGGAATTGTTTAATGTGTCTAGAATTTCAGTTTTGCAAGATGAAAAGCATTCTAGAGATGGACATGAACAACAATGTGAATGTAATTAATACAAATGAACTATACACGTAAAATGGTAAGACAAAGTTTTGTGTTATGTGAATTTTGTCGCAATATTAAAAAATCACACAGCACATGACATTGATAGAACCTGCAGTTTTCCGAATGTTTGTGCCTCCTCCTGCAAATTCAAATGTTGAAACTTAATCACCAACATGACGGTATTAGAAAGTGGGGCCTTAGCATAGTTATAGTCATGGGAGCAGAGTCCTCATGAGTGGGATTAGTGCCCTCCTTGCTCCTTCCTCCATGTGAGACACAGTAAGAAAATCCAAGTGGGCTTTAACAGGCACTGAATCCGCTGGCAGCTTGAGCTTGGATTTCCTAGCCTCTAGAACTATGAGAAACAAGTTCCTGTTCTTTAAAAGCTACACAGGAATTTCTTTTCCCCTTCCTTTTCCTTTGGCAGTGCTGGGAATTGAACCTATGGCTTTGTGTTTGCTAGGCAAGCATTCCACCACTGAGCTGTATCCCCAGATCTATGGTGTTTCTTTATATCAACTTGAACACACGAAGATGGAACCCAAGCCCAGGTCTCTTGGATTCCAAGTTCAAAATTCTTAAGAGTCATCTGCCATTTTGGAAATGGTTAGGGGGTTTTCTTTTTAGCTGACTTGGCATAGAGGAAAAGCATGATATTGATTACTTGATACCATGACTTCAGGGATGTTGGGATAGCTCTGCCAGTCATGAAATACAGCTTTCCTAATTTGTTTAAATTTTGTCTGACGTTTCATTATTTTCCTGATTCTCAGTCTTGGCAGCACATTAAAATCATCAGGGGAGATTTTAGGGATACCATTGCCCAATCTATGGCCCTCCTATGCCCTCCTCTTACTCAAGGCTTTCTGATGTAGTTCAACCAAGGTGTGGCCCGAGCATCAGGTTTCTTAAAAGCTCCAGGTCCATTCACATCCAAGAATGACTATCCTTTCAGGAGACAGATGACTCAATTCCTAATGGAACAGGCACCCTCATGCAGCAGAACTCCAAATATTCCTCAGATCATAATGCTTGAGCCAAATTATGGGTTTAGGCATCTTATTCTCAGCTCTGGAGGAAAGTTTGTCAGGTCCTTTCCAGAATTTTTGAGACTGGGAAGGAGTTAACCTATGTTTAAAAGAGGGACCCTGGAGTCTGGCTTCTGGGATTGGAATTCTGACTGCATTCCCTGCTATAAATGACTTCAGCTTTTAATTGCTTAGCCTCCCTGAATTCCCAAATGGGCATCGTGTGGTTGCTCACCCACAGAATTATGAGGAACAGATGAGATAATTCCTTTATGACACAGTATCCAACAAAGGCTGAAAACTTAATCAGGTTTACTACTTATTATGAAGAATTCATATTCTTGACATCTGGTATTCTTTTTTTTCCCTCCCTAATTTTGGGATGAGACAAAACTCTTTAACATTATATTTAGGTCTACCCTGTAGAGCACACACTGCCCTTGGTGTCTCAAAGTCAAGAGAGTAGAAAGGAGGGAGGGAAAGAGGGAGGGACTGATGTAGGGAGGCACCTGTGTGTGTACGTGAGTACACACGCATATGGGTGCATGGCAGAGGAGACAACAGAGCAGGAGAGACTGTTCAAACTGCCAAAGGCAACTACTTGAAAGATGGTAATCAGGGAAAATGTTTTGACTTCTGAACTTGACACCAGATGGAAACAGAAGCTTCAAGAAAGCCAAGATTTAAAGCATCCTCAGAAGGGAGAGGGCTGCCACTCAGGATGGAAAGAATCTTGGCAAAGAAATGGAGAGAAGAAAGAATGAGCCTTGGAATTAGACAGGAGGAAAGAGAATTCAGGAAAAGACCATGGAGGCCAATATTTCAAATATTAATTTTGTTAGTGCTGCATGAAAAGCTGAACTTGGAGGAAAAGCATTTTTAGATTTTTATTCTGAATCATTTATACAAAGGAAAAAACATCTTTGACCTGTGCATAGGATCTATAAAAAGTGTAGGCTGGAGTATTATAGGTCCCAACTCACCACCTCAGTGTTTTCTAGACTTGAGAGCTGTCTGGGACCCTTGGCTTGTTGATTACACCAACCTTATATATAATGTCATTTCCCCAGAGTTTCTTACTTAGGAAGGTACCTCCCTCGCCTGAGCAGCCAGGTCAAGAAAAGATTATCTTGAATTTTTGAGACTGGGAAGGAGTTAACCTATGTTTAAAAGACTATCTTGACCTGGCTGCTCAGGGGAGGGAGGTATCTTCCTAAGTACGAAACTCTGATCCTCTAACAGTGGTGCAGTTGGAGGCCTGGCTGGGGCTCATGAGGGTCACCCTAAATGGCATTCATCCTCCAAAAGGGTGTGTTGACCATGCATTTCGGGTTGGGTGCTGGGAAAAATGTTCATAGCTCATTCCCAGTTGTGTTCATTTCATTTGCTGACTAATTCTTTTGAGACTTAGTCAGAGGGAAGGGTTTGGGCTGTTCCTTTCTGGGCATGGAAGCATGGGCCTCCACTCTTAACTGGTTGGGAGAGTTAGCCTTTTCCTCCATTATCTGGCAGGGATACAGTTCACTGCCTTAAGACTAGTGTCTCCTTTGCCTGTTCATCTACTCCCTCAGTGTTCCTCTGTCCCCTTGCTAGAATGGCTCAGAGTGTGCACGATGTAGAAATCTTTAGGGATCGCTGTATTCTTTTCTCTCTCTGAGCAGTATGCCACCTAAGCAGGGGTAAGAAAGGCAGTCTGGGTCCATCATGTTTCTTTTCTACCCCACCTACCACCTCACCTCGGTGGCTCCCAATGTGATTAGCTCAGAGAAAAGAAAATCTTCAAGGAGTTCCCCCAAGCCAAGGGCTGGGTCCCCTCCCTGGTGCCATTGGGTCGGCTAGCCTACATTTTCTGAAGTTGTGTGTGTGTGTGTTTGGTGTGTGGGGGTGTGTGGGCGTGTTAATATGACAGTTCAGGCTTGAAAAACAGTACATTTGGAAATATAAACTAGATGAAAACAAGCTATAATGAAAGTGAAAAAAAAAAAAAACTCAACATATCAGTTTACTGCCGATTGAAAATCAGGACCAGATGAGACTGTGAGGCTCTGGGCATTTAATTTACAGGAGGAGGTCACTACTTGGCAAAAACCAGGCCTAGCCTGCCTTGGCTTCCCACGAGCAATATTGTGTTTATTTGTTTGTGCCCTTTTCTAGTATGTGGAGAGAAATAATGAACCAGCTTGTTTGAAGTTCTTTCTGCCTCTCTATATCATGGAGTGTTTCATTTCATTTCGTTTTATTTGGAAAGGGGAGGAGGAAAGAACATCAGTGACCAATCTGGAAAGTTAATTTTTCCCCCAAAGAGCACTGCAAGTCATAAGAGAGAGAGAGGAGAGTTGTCAGAGGCAGGTAGGATGATTAATGGAAGATGATTAATGGAAGAAGATCGCTTCAATTAGGAGTACAAGAATGAGCTCATATAGTCTTTCACGGAGTGGAGAAAAGCAACGTGGAATAAGGAACATACTACTCCTAGTGTGGTCCATAGACATCAAGCTTCAACTGAGAGCTTGTCAGAAATGCAAATTCCCAGTCCTCACCTCAGTCCTTCTGAATTGGGGAGCCTGCGATTCTTTTGTTCAGAGGTTTCATATTGTTAGGCCAAAGACCACCTTAAATTGATAGACTGTTTTGCTTGGGCTAAAGAATGTTGGCCTACAGAATAATTTTAGAAATTAAGTTTGTTGTCAACATCGATAAATATGGATGCAAAGGACATCTGAATTTCCAGTTCCCTGTGATAAAACAGAAGGTCTGGCATCACTCGACCCACCCTCTTGTGTGGATCCAGTCTCTTGAAGCCCAATGGAACCTACAGTCTTAGTTTTGTAGGGACTGCAGATGTGCTCTATTTTTTTTTCTCAGTCCAAACATCAAATATCTGCTGTGGTTTAGCATTGACCTTAGGTATCCCTTCCATAATTGATTCAGGAATGGGCATGTGACCCAGCCCACTGATCACAAAACATGAGGTGGAATCTACCAGAGGGCTTCTAGGAAAATAATTTTTTTCCTCTCAGGGAATTTCTCTTTTTTCCTCTTGAAGTTGTCATGTGTGGGTGTGACCTTTGCTTCCATTTTGCTACTGGGGCACAAGTGAAACCAGACCAAGTTGGCAGAATTAAAACATGAAGAGAACCAGGACTCTTGACAACCTTGAGGAACTGTCCAATCTACCCACCCTGGATCCTGCCCCATCTCTGCACTTCCTGTTAGGACTGATGGTACAGTTCCTCATTGTTTAAGCCATTTTCTATTGGCAACCATCAACATCCTAATTGACTCAGAAGAAAAATAATTTATCAACAGAGAAAGCTGTGTGATTTTCTTTTTTACCTGCCATTTGTATCAACCTTTGATTATCTGCTTGGTCTGGACCATATTTCCAACACTGGGCATCAGTATACCAAACCATGCTGACTTTCCTGGGTTGGAATGTGGTTCAAATGTGATTCTTCCTTGTGGAAGAGCCTTCTACCCCAGGTAAAGGATGTCCTATAAGCACAGTGTGTACTTAAGACAGAAGATTCTGGTTCCAGTGTTGTTACAGTTATAATCTTAGCAAGTACCTTAACCTTGCTAAGCTTCATGACCTACTAATCTACCTTAAAGGTTCATCATGTAGATTAAATGAGATGATAGCCATAGTCTGATTCCATTTTTTAAAAAATATTTATTGCTGATGGTTTTTAAATCTCACCACTCGCTTTTTTATTTGTGTTTCACGTATGGGAAGGCTGATAAAACAAAACATAACAAAACAAAAACAGTGCTCCTTCTTTTAGTGCTGATAGGAAAGTCAAGTCACATAAGACCTTGCTTTCACTTGGAAATCCTGACCTTAGCACCATAAGATCCTAAGCTAGTCCCTTTTCCCTGTTCTCTCAAGCCATCTTAGATCACCTGGGAGGCCTGGTTCTGCTTTCCCCTAAAAGCTTCACCCAAGAATAAAGAAATTTTTCATGCCTTCTTGGTATATAAGAGACATTGTCATTTTTCTTTCTTTTCTTTTTTTTTTTTTTTGGTACCAGGGATTAAACTCAGGGACACTCAACCACTGAGCCACATCCCCAGTCCTATTTTGTATTTTATTTAAATACAGGGTCTCACTGAGTTGCTTAGCATCTTGCCATTGCTGAGGCTGGCTTTGAACTCGAGACCCTCCTGCCTCAGCCTTCCGAGATGATGGGATCACAGGCGTGTGCCACCATGCCCTGGGAGACATGGTCATTCTTGACATCAAACCAGATTTTGGGTGGGGGTCCATGCTGATGTGTATAGGGCAACTACTGTATTATGAGTCATCAGGAAATGCTAACTCCGCACAGCAATGCAACAGAGCATTATTGTTTTCATTAAGGTCTAAGGATATTTTCAAATACTAAGGAATATAGAGGAAATAGTACCATGAGCCCTCTGTGTCCATCACTTACCTTAAATGACCATCATCACTCTGCCATCCATACTTTATCTTTACTCCACCCTCTCCCATTTTTTGAGAGTTTTAAAGTAAATCCTAGCAAATGCACCCATAGCTCTTCAGTATGTGTCTCTAATAGGTAAAAAGGAACAATAAAAATAGAAGTATTATTACACATACACACACGCCCGCACACACACAGTGAAATTTGTAGACAAGCAAATTAACATATATGATACCTCACAATTCGTTCTTTTTTTGTGTGTGGCAAGAGCATATAAAATCTACTCTGTAACTTTCTAGTATATAGTCCAGTATTATTAATACTGGGTATTAATTATAGGTAAAAAATTATGATATATAATATGTATATGATGGAAAATTATTCACCATTTAAAGAGGATATTCTGCCATTTGCAATAACATAGATGAAACTAGAGGACATTATTCTTTTTTTAAAACATCCACTCAAGACCACTACAACACAATAAAATTCATATTAATTCTTTAACATCAAATGCATAGATATATTCACTTTTCTCAATTGCCCCCAAAATGTCCTTAACAATCACTTTTCCAATCATAATCTAAAAAAGTTCACCAATCTTTACTTTTCTACAAAATAGTTATTTGGTGTTTTTCTTATTCATTTTTCCCATTAATTTCTTTGTTTCTCATTAGTTTGCTGATCATCTCTATTAAAACTACATGAAGTTTTTACCCTGTAAAACTGCATGAAGGCCTGAGCTCTATCACTTTTGCATACCACAGTCTTCCTAGCACTTCACATAGAATGCACACTAGATTCTCAATAAACAGCTGCTGAAAGAATAGATGAATGAATGAAAGAATATATATGGAAATTACTCTGTCCATAGGACTCATGACTTGAGTCTTCTTTTCCTCTTGTTCAAGGAAAAGAAGTAAAAACTGAGCTAAAAGTCATGAGATTATCCTGAGGGAGTCCTCAGAAGCTTACAGTAAGTAGGAACGTGTTCTGGCAGGACTGTGTGATAAATACACAGATGACCTCTTTTGGTTTTTTTTTTTTTTTTGGACCAAATTAATGAAGTTGAATCAGCTTTATTCACAGGAATTTACCCAGTAAAAACTGACATAAAATGCATTTACTTTTTTAGTCCTTTTTTACCATTATTGAAAGAATCCCAGATTCTTTTGAGCTAGATCTCAACTTCATTCGCATATAATTAAATGAAAGAAATATTTTTCTCAATTGCTACAAATTTTACAGGAGTTGTGGAGTTATGACTCAGTCTTTAAGTGAATTACTCCTTTGAAACAGCGGGTTCTTTTAATCTGTAGGGACATGAAGAAGTATCCAGGAGATCTCAAGTTTAAGCGTACTCTGCTATTATCATTCCTGGGTTCTGTGACTGAAGATCAACCAACTACATAGATGATAAATTAAATTACTTCAGTACTGAGCATTTTCAGATTTTTCTTGTCATTATTTCCTAACAATATGGTATAACCACCATCTCTATAGCATTTACATTATATTTGGTATTGTAAGTAATCTAGAGATGATTTAAAGTGTAAGGCAGGATTGAGAAGGTTGTATGCAATTACCATGCCATTTTGCATGAAGTTGCTGAGCACCTGTGGATTTTGGTATCCTCAAGGGGTCCTGGAGCCAATCCCCATTTGATACCAAGGCACAACTGTACTTGCATTCTATTTTTGGTAAATCCAGGTAAAATCCACAGAATTCTTACAAAACTGGGTGACTCTAGGAATTTCTTTCTGTTGGTCACATTGTAGAATTAGCAATTTAACTGAAAGCTGCAAATTTTGGTCTCAAGGCCCAGTGGTACTCTTTAGATTTTGTAGTCAATTTGGGAACCACCATATGGCCTGTGCTATTAAGGAGAAGTGGAGAAAGAAGAATGAAAAGACAAAAGATAATTTATCTGGGACTCAGGGCAAACCTTGGAAGAAACTCAGTTTTTCCCCTTTCAATGATCAAAGAGTTATTGAAAAACCGATGACTGACTTAGTATAACATTAAAATATGTATGCACAAAGGACATATATATTTTCTCTTTATTGTACCCACATTATGCATGTAGCCCCAGAATGTACAATATAAAAGAGGGTCAGGAGTACTAAAATTGCCAAGATCACACAGAGACCGCTATTTTAGATGATCTGAAAAATTGCAATGATCACACACATAGATCTGAGAGACCCAGAGGCAAACAGCTGTAGTTTTAGGATCTTTCTCTAAGTGCCATCTGTCTGTTAGCACCATGAATCTTGGCTGAGAGAGCAGCTTCACAGATCTGAGAATTCTGTCTTCTTTTCGAAGCTTTCCCAGGGATTAATGGAACCTAGGAGAAGTACTGTTCTTCATCTCTCAAATTTGGGGCAAAGTGAGGGAAGGTTAATAGCGTGAAGTTAGTTGTGGGGCCTTTGTAACTTTTTTTTTATGCTAGAGATATTTCATAAAGAGAAGTCACTTAAAGTAGATGCTCAAGAAATTCCTGGTCCAAATAGGGTCATAGCTGCATTTGGGGTGTGTGTGTGTGTGTGTGTGTGTGTGTGTGTGTGTGTAGCGGGGGAGACTGTATTTTTGCTGGCTAATACAGCATTTCTAGATGCTCATTAAGCTGTTAAAAAAATGTGAAATGATGACTCATTGCCAGCCCCTCCCAGCCCCCCTCCCTGCTCCTATTTGCCTGTGGGTTGAAGGAATGTATACTGACTTGAGTTAAAGAAGAAACTTGTGGTTTCCATTATAGTCTGTAAACATCGATTGCTGAAAGCCTCAGGGTGCTATCATCTCCCACCCCACACATGCTTTATATACAATTCATCTTGGAAAACAGATTGGGAGAGTACCATGTTTACTATTCCACAGTAACCCAACTAATGGGGGGCTGTTCTGCCTGGGGGTCTCCAGACCATCCCTGTTCAGAGCTAAGCGGAGGTCCCCTCTGATCTCTTCCAAGTCAGAGCATCAAGAGAGAAGCCAAGGCCAATTCTCCTTAAAGTTCTTCCTGCAGTGGCCCTTTGCCACCTCATCATCAACAAAAGAAATTTCTAAAAACCCTTTCTTAGGAAAAAAACAGGAGTTTGATTTCTTTTTTGGATTTTTATGTTTAGGTCTTGAATCCTTCAAGTCATGGAAAAATTGGTTTATCTGTTATTTTTAAGGTCACTGTCAATACTGCCATTTGGGTTGAAAGATGAAATTAATTACTTGGGGGTGGGGTGCAAGGCATCCAAGGAATTATTCTGGCAGTGTATGATGAGTTTATTGTAGAGAGAAGAGAGAAGAGAGAGGCAGAGAGCGGGGGTGGGGGGGGGATGCAAAAAGTCTCAGATTTGCTTGGCATCCTAAACTATGGCTGATAGGATGAACTAAACAGAGTCCAGTTTCTTCTAGAAGGAGGAATTGTAGATGTGGTGGGGCTGGAAAAAGTGCAGGATATAGTGTCAGACTGTTTGAGTTTGCCTTCTGGCTTTGACATTTGGTGGCCTTGTGACCTGGGGTACTGTGTCTTAAACTTTAACATGGGCATGAATTACCTGGGGACTTGATTCAAATGCCAAATAGTACCTTCCCCAGTTAGCATTTCTCCAGAGAATTCTGACTTAGTAGGCATGGGTATGGCCTAAGACTGTCTGCCTTTAGTAGTGGAGAATGTGAAATGTCTCCTCACGGATGTCTCAGTTTCCTCTTTAATAAAATACGTTAGAAGGATGCCAGCCTCCCAGGATTCTTCCTGGGACTCATAGCACAGGTGTGCATGCCATGGGCACTGAAATGGGGAAACCAAGTACTGGATGAGGACTTGGGACCCCAGAATGCTATCAAGAGAAGATCTCTGAGGAATGACCTAGTTCTAATCCCGCAATTTGTAGGTGAAGAATCTAAGGTGCATGTACTTCTCGGGAAGTCTCTATAAGGGCATCTGTTCTTTGCATCTAAGTAGAGATCCAATGGGCAGAGGTGTCCGGTTTGTACTTGAGGTGGGTGCAACTTGAATCTCTGGCAACATCTGAACTATGATGTTACAGATATTTTTTTTCTCAGTTCTCCCTCCCCCATATTATTATTATTGGTGTTATTATAAATCAAGGATGTCCTATTAAAGGCCATACTGATACCTTTTATTCCAAACAGAATAGGCAAGGAGTCTCTGATTTCATTTATGCTAAGCTCAAAGTGTTTGCATTTTGCCAGGCGCAGGTGGTGAGACTTGTAATACCAGCGGTTCAAGAGGCTGAAGCACAAAGAACATGAGTTCAAAGTTAGCCTCAGCAAAAGCAAGGTGCTAAACAACTCAGTGAGACCCTATCTATAAATAAAATACAAAATAGGGCTGGGGATGTGGCTCAGAGGTTGAGTACCCCTGAGTTCAATCTCTGGTACCCAAAAAAAAAAAACGTGTTTGCATTTCCCTGATATCTGAACTCCCACCCCTCCTAACCCCTAACTCTCTCTTTCCCTTAGCTCTTAAGAATGCCAGCCAGACCTGTTGTCCTTCTTAATCAAATGACATGATCAGTAAACACCATAAAAGTATATCTTTCTGCTGTTTCTGCATTGCACTAGTGGGGAAGGTACTAATGATGCCATGAAACAGCTAATTAAAAACTAATGAAACCCATTAGTCTGAGTTTGGTAAGTGGCTAACAAGAAAGGCTTGATTCCACAGCTTGCTTACAAATAACTCAGCAGTCCTTATTAGGAAACAGTTCTCACTGTCTGCTTTTCTTTACTGAGACTTGTAACAGAAGGCTGTTGAAAGAACCTCCCCATGGCTCAACTTTGAAGACAGCAAAGCTTACTAGATTTCTCATTTTTAAAGTTTTGTGTTTGCCGTCTCTCATTTTCAGCTGCCGGAGCCAGTTGCCTGTGATATGATGCTAATGATATTGGAGGCCTCACCCCAGGCTTGTTTGTAGCACTCAGTACAAAGAGGCAGTTTATTCTTTGACCCACGACTGCACTGCTTGTGTCAGCCTAATTCCTCTGAACTTGAAGAGGACTAAGAGACAGCAGATGGCTGGCTTGATGAATCCCGAAACCTTTGCAGGGCAGAGGGAAGACCTACACGCTGAGAAACCCTCAAGCAGTAGGTGAGGGAACCTAGGAAAGTGATGTGTTCTTCAAGAATCCCCAGGAATGAGTTGCATGGGGAGAGCCATGGTTTAGGGCAAGCCACAGGTCTGAATGGTGGACATAGCTGGGGATAGCAAGACCCCACACCTGAGTAGAGGTGGGAGTACCTTCACTTCTTAACCATTGCTTCAGGAGAGCAATTACTAACGTCATCTTTCCTGTGGTCTCACCTGACTAATACACAATAATCTCTTGTTACTTGCAGGGCACCCATTCCAAGACCCCCCCATGGATGTCAGAAATTGTGGCTCCTCCTGAATCCTGTATATGCTGTTTTATTTTTCTATACATATAATATTTATGATGAAGTTTAGTTTATAAATTGGGCACATCAAGAGATTAGCAACAATAATTAATAATATAAACTAGAATGATGATGATGAGGATGATGATAATAATAATAATGATAATAATATACTATGATAAAAGTTATTAAAACTTAAAAACTGTTTATTTCTGGAATTTTCCATTTAATATTTTCAAACTGTGTTGGTGAATTTGTGAGTGAATTTGTGAGTGAATTTGTGAGTCTGTCTGTAGAGTCCTCATAGCTTAGTGAACTTTTGGGAACATTTATTGGGAATAAAGATTAGAAGTCAGCAGAGGGGATATAAAGTAGATTCAACCAACAGCGTAGATTATAAAAAAATGGCCCCAGTTCTTTTACCTTTCCTGTTTATTCCCACATCTCTTAAATTCAGACTGGCCTTATGTGTTGCTTTGGACAATAGGCTAGTGAAAGTGATTGTGTGACATTTCCAGACCAATGAGTGGAATTCCTGTGACCATTGTGGGAACAAAGCCCCACTGTCCTGTAGAAGGATAAGACATAAAGGTAAGCCATCCCAGGTAAGGCATTGTAGGCCTCCCAATCTCCAGTGAGTCCACCATGTAGCAGGGCAGATACAGGAGTAAACCCAAGAAAAAGAAGCCTAGCGCATCCAAGAGTGGAGGAACCCATACTTTTGTGAACTAAATAAATATTCAGTTTTACTTACAATAATTTTAATGAAAATTTCAGACATACAGAATTTTTCAGTAAATAGTCTTGTGTTTAACTATGTTCATTTTACAACAGATCATTCATCTGCCCTTCCTTCTATTCCTCTATCCATCCATATCCTTTAAAAATAGTAAGTATTAACTGAGCACGGTAGTGCATGCTTGCAACTCCAGTGATTTAGGAGGCTGAGGCAAGAGAATCACAAGTTGAGGCCATCCTTAGGAACTTAGGAGACCCTCAGCAACTTAGGGAGATTGTCTGAAAATTAAAAAAAAAAATTAAAAGAGAACTGGGGATGTAGCTCAGTGCTAAAACAAACTCAGTTCATTCATTCCCCATTTTTACACCCTTTCCCATAGTAATTGTTGCTTTAAGCCACTAGATTTCAGGATGATTTATTTAAGAATGATTTGTGGTAAAAGGTAACTGATATAGTGGACATAGTAGAAAGGTGAGGGAAACAAGGGAGGTTCTGGGAAAAGTGGCTGACTTGGGGTTCTTTGCATGGGGACCAGCAAGAGCTACCCTTCTGGAAAGATGTATAGTAATGCCTGCAGTTGTGGAATGGCTCAGGGTTCATCAGCAAGCAGAGTGAAGCTGTGGGAGCTAGAATTTGCTTGGCTTTTAACTACTACTTGGATGACCTGGGGGATCAATGACCTGAGGGCATTTCTTAACCAGTGGGGGATTAAGCATTTTTATTAGCTTCCCACCTTGCAGAAGGACAATTTTAGGAGTCACATACTTGCTCCCTTATGCAACACTTAGAACCAAACCTTAATATCTACAGCAGTAATCTTGATAATGCACCCTAAAATTATCTGGTCCTCTTTCCCTCTCTCATTTCTCTGTTCTCTCACTCTTGGGACACTTCTTATACAGGTACCAAAAGTCCACATCTTGTCTCAGGTTCTATGTTTCCCAAGCTAATATGAAAAGAAAAAGGATATTCACAAAGGGGTAATATGGTAGTGTAAGGCAGCATACCCTATCTATCTATCTATCTATCTATCTATCTATCTATCATCTAATAGAGAGAAAATAGGTAATACATGGATTTTAGAAGCAAGTCATCACTGAAAATTCTGAGTTGTTAGAATTGAGTCTTTAAGTGAGAATATGATTTCAGAATTCTGGGCATGATTATCTGTGGGAGGGAACTTTTTTTCTGGGATTCATATAAACCTCTTTTTTTATTTTTTGCTTTACTAAATGCCAGTCATTAACAGTGCTTGAGTATCCAGTGGAAAATTTAATCACCAAGTGCCCACCATGAAATAATGACTTGTTGACTGCTAATGCTATCTGAAACCCAAGTTGTCTTAATATTTTTTTCTACCTTTGATTGTAGCATAATTTTATTAGGGTTGACCCCTTGTAGTGTAGGCATGATCATATAACGCCGTTCCCTGGTAGGACATTTATGAACATTTGCAATGCCAAAAATCATACTTATATAAAAGTCCCATGGACAAGTACGATGGGAAAGCCAGGGTTGGTTTGTGATTGAACTTGTCAGTCAAGGAGAAGTGCAAATGCCATGTGGTTGACTTTAAAATCAAGACCAGATGGCAAACAGTATTTGGTGGGTCTTGGTTGTTTTCCAGTTGTCTAACACTTAGAAGTCTGACGAAAAGTGGAGATATTTTTGCCACAGTGAGATTCTGGCGTTTGTAGCCAGTTGCCCTGATTTCCATCATGGAGGGCCAGGTCTGGAGCATGACTCATAGAGGAGGTAGAAGGGAAGGACTTGAGAGAAAGTGGTCCCCTTGGGTCAGTGATTAGCCTAGATACAGGGGAGGGTGGGGGAGGTTCGGATTGTAGCTTCCTACATAGTGCCTGATCTTGTTGTGTCAACAGCTTTATTTTCTAGGACTAATTTCTCTCTGACATTTCATCGGCTCTGTGCCTGAAAGGCAAGGAAGTGGTGGAGGGAAAGCAAGAGGGCCGGCGGTGTGGGGCGGGGGGGGGGGGGTTCCAAAGGAAAAGCAAATATCTGCACATCATGGGGAGCATAAACAAAATGTAAACCTTTAGTAACAGGCACCCATAGGCAGATGAAAGGAGATGAAGTGATATCTACCCTGCAAGTCACTGCAGCTGGCTGGCTGCACAGCTCTCTTTGAATACACTTTAAAAGCTCCAAACACTAACTATTTTGCTCTTCTCAAAGTTTATAACCTTTTCCCTTTTTGCTCAGCTGTATTCTAATGACATTTTTTTTTCTGTTAAAGAGGATTGGTTTATGAGAACAGGATGTTTGTATTAAATATTAAATTGTCAAGGCTCCTCTTAGCTGAAGGTCTCAGCTTGGCTTTGGTTTTGATTGAAATAGACAAACCTACATTCCTACAGAACTACAGAGAGTACAAAGAGTTGGTCACATCTTGATAGTGCAACCCGGCATTGGGCCAAGAACAGAATAATTGGTTAATGTCTCTGTAGCTCTTTGAGATACAAAGCGCTATGTAAGTTCTAAGCAGAATTGAGAGCCAAGCCAGCCCTGAGGGCCTGATTCTAGGGGTCAGTAGACTACACACTCTTCACCAACTGTCTTTCAACAGCATATTCATCGGCTCATGCGAATGAACTGGATTCTTTGTGGGAGCTGTGTGGGTTCTAGAAATTGGCCTTCAGCTCTGGGGTGTCTACTCACCCCTTCTTTGAGGCTTAATTATAGACTCAGCTGTGTGTGGTGGAAAACCAGTGTCATCTCTGGCCTTCAAAGGCTACTCAGTGTCCTTGAAATTGTCCTTCATTTCATGTGAAAACATTTGGGAGGTAGAAGTTTGCAAAAGTTGGCAAATAAAATCTTAGCAGGATTCTCTAATTCTTGTGTAGGATGTGGATAGGTGGTGGTAAATAGGAAGGTATTATGGCAAAATAAGCTTTGGGCATGTGTGCAGCTCCTCTTCTTGGAGAGGGACATAAAACAAACCAGTATATTGATTCCATTCTGGTTTGTCATGAAAACCAAACCCCTGCCTGGTAGTTTAATAGAATTCACTACAGGGACTGAACTAGGGAGGTATTAGAAGAACTGAGATGGGAGGTGAGGGAATGTAAAGATGGACACAGGAAGCCGTTACCCCAACAGCATAGGGAGCAGGAGTTGGCTGACCTCAGGGACTGCTTGTGGAAGTCGGACTCTAGGAGGCCCACTGGACCATCCAGGAGAAGCAACTTCTATCCCCAAACTACTCAAAACAGAGACAGCGAGGTCTGTGTGGGCTTCTCTGCTTATGAGTATGTTTATTTCCTTTTGTGAGCCACTTAAGCCAAACCATAAACAAAATGGCAAGGAGATCTGGAAAGTGTGACCCTGTACAGAGCCATCCTTGTGGCACAAAACAGAGCAGAGGAAGGTTGGGGGTAGATTTGAGGGTCAGTAGGCAAGTGGACAAGAACGATAGGCACAGAGAAGCTCTGCAGTTGGAAATCTGTTGATCACAGTCTGACCCAGAGTTGGAAGTTCTATTTTTATACTTTTCCTTTCAACTTACAGTGAGGGATTCTATATTGACATCTTATATGGAGTTACAATAGGATTTCCAACTGGTAGCCAAACTAATGTGACTTTTCACTATGGGAGCTTATTGATGTTACACTCAGGTTAAACAGAGATAGGGAACAGAAATTAAAGGAGGGCCTGGGTTTATGGCTTCTCTAGGTGGTTTTATTTCTTCTCCCTTTTTCTCACCTCTCATGTGAAGGCAGAGGCAGCCTTGAATGCTGGCTAACAGTATATGGGCAGAAGGAAAGGCCCCTCAAGGGGGCAGGGGGGAGCACATGTCTGCCAGGCAAATGAATGGTGAGCAAGAACCCTCCTCAAGGAACGGAGGTAGATGTTATCAATTGAGATTTCATTTCTGCAAATGAGTATGACTGTCATATGGGAAATTTATAGAGTCTCGACTATTAGTCTCAGGTTTTCAGTCCTTCTACATAGAGTGGGAGTTCCTGTCAGCCCAACTATCCTTTCAAACCACCAACTCACCTTCTCTGCACTCTGGGTCTCCTGCCATGTCCTTCCTAGTACCATGATCACTTCCTCTGAGTACCACCAAAGCTTTTGCCACATCATCTTAAGGGGTTCACCGAAAGAAGTAAACATAGTCATAAGCAAAAACATACCCACACAAATTGTTTGAAGGGTTATATATACTTCTATGGATCTTCTGTAGTGTATATATGTATATCCATGCATTTGCCTGTGTGTATTTATTTATACTCCTACATTAGAAGTGGGATTATTACAGTGTGGGTACCTGGTTGGGGGAAGGGGTATATCCCAAACTCCCTGCCGTGCATCGCTCAGTAGTCGGACCTTTTGAGGTCTGCTGTGCAGAGCATGCTAGGAAACTGGGCTATGCTAGTGCACTTATTATAATCCCAAGGTTGTTTCAGACCAGTGGCAGATCTTTCAAAAAGAAGCATCAAAAAATAGTCCTATCTTGGCAAGAGACTATCAGAACTTTCATCTGTGCTTGAAAGAGGTGCATCTGGTACAAAGACCCCAATATCCAACTCTCCGATGCCAGCCAACATTGGCCAAGAACAAGGGAATGCCATCATGTGTCTGTTACGAAATTCCAAAAATAGTGCCTTTTTATCTCTTAGCTCTTTCTTTACAACAGAGTCCACACATTCAATAAGGCCGTCTCCATAGGTGTAATGCTAAATATCTTACTGACCTTGACAGGCACTGTGGGTAACTTAAGCCTTGACAATGAAATATTTGGTAACAATTGGGATTGGGTGTGGCTATATTCTACTTCGAAGGTAACTGTCCCTATTTTCCCTCTTTTGGTCTGGATACACCTAAGTGGAGCTTAGTTGAACTTGAATCAGTTCCTAGAGTCAGTGGTTTTTTTGGCTGCCTGAGAAGTCTATTACCTTTGTAGTCTAAAATCTTCAACCTTTTCATTTAGCCATAATTCCCTTCTTTCCTGACATTGCCCAGATCCCTTCTTCTCCAGCTTTCTTCTGCTTCTTCTCAGTCAGCAGGAGCCAGAAGCCATCTTCACTAATAAATATCATTATCCATGTTTTTAAAGATACTCTCGTTTTTATCCCCCCAAACTTCTGTTAAGTCCATGAATTTGCATATGATGGTGGTTGTTTTATTACAAAAGGAGTAGACAGCTTATGTCTAGAATGCTAGTCTCTGGATTTATAATTCAACCCAATATCATGAAGTCTCTGGATTTATAATTCAACCCAATATCATAAAATCAAACATACTGGAAGTTAGGCATGTTGCCACACACCTGTGACTCAGGAGGCCAAGGCAGAGGATTGAGTTCAAGACTACCCTCTGCAATTTAGTGAGAACCTCAACAACTTAGTGAGACTCTATATAGAAAGAAAGAAAGAGAGAGAGAGAGAGAGAGAGAGAGAGAGAGAGAGAGAGAGAGAGAGAGAGAGAGAAGGAAAGAAAGGAAGAAAGAGAGCTAGAAATGTAGCTCTGTGGTAAGGTGCCCCTGGGTTCAATCCCCAGTACTACTACTACTACTACTACTACTACTACTACTAAATTAAATATATTAGAGGGTGAGAAAGGAAGAGAAAGAAAACAAGGCACCTGATTTCATGTAATTGAAGAACTCCACACCAGCAGTAACGAAACCTCTTTGGAAGTGATATAAATGAAATCTCCCACAATGTTTGTTTTGCACTATGCATCTTTTGTCTGCTGCCTTACACTTCTTGATTCTAGCTGGGATGGTTAAGTGGAAATACAGCAAACCATGAGAGTCTATGCTTGCGATGTTGCCAGCCGGACTGGAAACAGGAAACACAGGAATCTTATAATAAATGTGGAGACTTCCAGCCTAATATCACAGTCTCAGATGTTTGAGTAGAGCTTAGAGTAGGCTGCAAATCTTGGGTGTACTTTTCAACAAAACTTCCGGTCTCATGCTGACCCACCCTGTGTCAGAGGAGTTGCCTGTGAAATTCAGTCTTGGTTATCTAAATTCTTTGATGGCCAACATCCAATG
Source organism: Marmota monax (assembly GCF_021218885.2). Taxonomy (NCBI): domain Eukaryota; kingdom Metazoa; phylum Chordata; class Mammalia; order Rodentia; family Sciuridae; genus Marmota; species Marmota monax. The sequence continues at coordinate 2,892,525 of NW_026695222.1, read as the reverse complement.
CTTTTCAGCTTTTTGAGTGGACGTGAATAGAGGGTGGTTTTTGACTATTTTGGACAATGGGAAGGGGATGGTATCACCTTGATGTTTTCCCAGAGTCAGTAAATTTTTTTCTGTGGCTTAAAGGCCTGAAAGAATAAAGGGTAACTTTTTTTTTTTTTGGGGGGGGGGCAAACATAGTCTTTTATTTACCATTTTTATGCCCCACCACTCACATAGCTGAGGGCCTGCCATTGAACAGTTATCGTTATTTTTTCTTTCTTTTAAAAATATTTTTAAAATTGGTACATAATGGTGGAATTCACCATTATATATTTGTACATGCACATAAAATAATTTGGTCAACTTAATTCTCTAGTATTTCCCTTTTCCCTTCCTTCTTCCCTCCCTAGTTCCCTTACCTTAGTCTACTAATATCCCTTCATTATTATTATTATTTGTAATAGTAGTACTAGGGATTGAGCCCAGGGTACTTAACCATTGAATCAGATCCCCAGACATTATAATATTATAATATATATTATATATATATATATATATATATATATATATATATATGATTTAGAGACAGGGTATAGCTGATTTGCTAAGTGCCTTGCTGATCTACTGAGGCCTGCTTTGAACTCACGATCCTCCTGCATCAGCCTCCTGAGTTGCTGGGATTACAGACATGTACCATAGCACCCAGTTTATCCCTTCAATTTTTGTGAGATTCTTTCCTTGCCTCTTTTTTTCTCTTTAGCTTTTACATATGAGAAAAATTATATGATCTTTAACCTTTTGAGTTTGGCTTATTTTGCTTAACATTATGGTGTCAAGTTCCATCCATTTTCCTATAAATGATATAATTTCTTTCTTCTTTGTGGCTAAGACTCCATTGTGTGTGTGTGTGTGTGTGTGTGTGTGTGTGTATATATAATTTTCTTCATCCATTTATCCATTGATGGACACAATCTGGTTCCATAGTTTGGCTATTGTGAATTATGCTGCTGTAAACATGGTAGCATATATAATTCTAATTCTTTTGGGTACATACTGAGAGATGGAATATCTGGATTCTGTGGTGGTTCCATTTCTAGTCTTTTAAGAAACCTCTATTCTGATGTCTAGAGTGGTTCTATTAATTTGCAATTCTACCATCAGTATGTAAGGGGCACGATCTTGATGATTACTAATCATGATAGCAGTATTGGCATCATGTTGAAGCTTGGCAGAAATGCAGAATCTAGGGTCCTAAACCACACCTATTTAATCACAGTCTGTTTTCTTTAGATACTCCAGGAACTTGTAGGCACAAAGAACTTTAGAATCCACTGGGCTTGTAGACTCCTGATATTTCCTTAAAAATTTGTGATTTTTTATTTAACTTGTGAATGATGAATAGTTTGTTGATATTTAAGTAGCACTATCTGTGTAGTGTAGGTAGTATAGTTTCTTCAGAACAGTATTGGCTCTACTACAGCACAATAGTTGTAGGGAATCTTCCTTTTAGTATGCTATAATAGTAATAAAGTAGTGTTATAATGTCACAATTATTTTTTCCAATCAACTTTCCTAAATTCTTTCACAGGTTTTTCCCCAAATCAAAAATTCATATATATCTCAGGAGTCTGGATGTGGGTTAGCTGGGTCCTCTGCTCAGAGTCTTCAGGCTGAAGAGTGTTGAAGCTGTCAGTGAAGACTGCAATCTCATCTGAAGCTCAGAGGCCTCTTCCTAGGTCTTGGTTGGCAGCAAAATTCATTTTCTTGTGTCTGTATGATTTAGTTCTAGGGTTGTGGTCTGCTCTCAGATCCTAGATGCTGCTCTCAGGTCTGTGCCCCATGGCTCTCCTCTCACAGTATGACTGTTTGCTCCTGCTAGGTCAGTGAGAACGCATTTGTTGCTGCTGCATGTAGGTTTTATGGGACCACCCCCAAGATAATCTCCCTTATTTGATTGGCTCAAAGTCAACCCATAGAGACCTCAATTCTATCTGCAATCCCCTTTGATAATACAATAAAACATAATCATGAGAGCTATATCCTGTGATATTCTTCATAGTTATAACCTATGACCTTTTATTTATTCAAGAGGAAAGAATGATATAGAGCACATGCTTCAGGGAATAGTGGGGGGAGCACAGGAGCATTCTGCCTACCTTTTAATATATACACACACACTCATACATACATAATTATTGGTAATTTATGTATAATTACTGATAATTTATATATTACTTATAAATTTATTTTAAAGTTGTATAAATTTTTAAATTTTTATATTATTTATATATAAATTATACATAGAACTTTAGAACTTTTTGGAATAAAGTAATGTTTCCCAAACTTCACTTAATACCTTTATTATTTTTTTACATAACCTTGAAAAAAATCATTGTGCATATATATTTTCCTTAAAATGATTACTTTTAAACTTAAAAATATGCTAAGAGGGGAACTTGAATGTTATTAAAACAAATTAGAAGCTATTTCATTTATCATGAAGTAAAAGGTAACACAAAATGTAAGTTCAAGAGAAATAAAGTATATCAAATTAAATCTAACAACCACTGCCTGAACTTGAAGCCTGTGTCTGATAGTTGCTTCTCTTTGTTAAAAAAGGGAGTGTAGCAAGTGTTTAAAGAGGGATTAAGATGTCCTAACTCGAAATCCATTCTTTTTCTTTGATATAATCTGTTGTTGAGATGAGTATAAAAGAATCATTTTCTCAACGCATGATCTGATATTCTTAATGCCATGTAATGGCAACCTAGTTATGGTAAATCTCGCACTAGAATATACTGGGTTTCTTGAAGGTCTTTATTGAAAATAATGTCTTTTGACCTAACTGGGACCACACATAAATCTTGTGTGTTACCTCATGTTATTGACCTTCATTGTCGCCTATATGAAACAGTCACACAATTATGTCAAATAATCTGACAACTCCAGAAGTAACTTCTGACAACCCTTCTAGCTCTAGGGTCCATGATTGTATCTAATTAATGATACAGGTGGAGCATCCCTAACCTGAAAATCAAGAATCTGAAATGTTCCAAAATCTGAAACTTTTTGAGAGCTGACATGATGCCACAGGTGGAAAATTCCACATCTCATCTCATGTGATAGGACATAATCAAAGCAAGCATGCTTTATACAATATTTTATAAAAATATTGCATAAAATTACCTTTTGGCTGTGTGTGTAAGGTAGATATGAAGCATGGATGAATTTTGAGTTTGGACTTAAATCCTATTCCCAAAATCTCTCTCTCTCTCTCTCTCTCTCTCTCTCTCTCTCTCTCTCTCTCACACACACACACACATACACACACAATATTCATAAATCTAAAAAATATGAAACACTCTGGTCTCAAGTATTTTGACAAGGGTACTCAACCCAAATTAGATTATTTGCATGCTATTATTTATTAGATTGGGCAACTAGTTGCCTAGTAAGGTATAGCTTTCATTGAAGAATTAGGATATATGACGAGATGAGTGAAACTGTAAGGACTGTATAAAGATCTTGCCTCAAGGAAGACAGAGCTGTGTGAGGCCACATGGGGTTTGTGGGCAGTCCTGAAGGTGGTATGAGATGATGATAAGCTTCCAGTGGTGGCAGTGGTTCAGCTGTGGACTAGGAAGAGGTGCCTATCCAAATGCAGAAGGCAGATGTTATGGTTCAGATGTAAGGTATTCCCCAAAAGCTCCTGTAAGACAATGTAACAGCTTTCAAAGGTGAAATGGTTAGGTTATAAGAAGTATAATCAGTGGATTATTCCATTGATATGTATTAAGGTGGTAACTGGGCAGATGGGGTGTGACTGGAGAAGGTAGATCACTTGAGGTTGTGCCTCTGGGTTTATATTTTATTCCTGGTGAGCAGAGCTCTCTCTGCTTCCTGGTTGCCACGTCCCTAACTGCTTTCCTTCATCATGCCCTTCTGCCATGATGTTCTGCCTCACTTTGGACCCAGAGCTACGGAGTTGGCTGACTATGGATGGACTGAACCTTCTGAAGCCATAAGCCAAAAAATCTTTTCTTCTTTTGCATTGTTCATGTCAGGGTTTTGGTCACAGCTGCAAAAAACTGACTAAAACAGCAGAACCTAACATTTTACAGCACACCCTGCATCTTTCCTTTGCCCCATGAGAGCCATAGCTGCTATCGTCATCCTGCTGTGATCTCTGTGGGTCTCTGACTTGCAGTTGTGTTGGACAGTGGGAGGCATGAGCAGGAGATGGAGCAATGGAAGAACTGGAGGTTAATGATCCTGGGGCATTTATTCCTTGGCGTCCTTCCTGCTCCTTAATCATGAATTGGCTGACCCTACCAGGAAAGCCCACAGTTCTGGTAGGCAACCTTCTTCTATTGCTATCCTTCAGTGTTCCAGTGACTATTCCAAACTCGTCCCCTTTCTGGTTTTAAGGTCACATACAGGCTTCCTCTCTTACTTTTTCATTCTGGTCTCCTAAACCCTTCCTACCACTGTAAATAGTTCCTTCCTTAAATTCTCCTTAGGTTGGGCATTCCGTTTCTTCCCTGCCAGGGTCCACTAAACACACCATCAGCAAATTCCAAGCCTACGATTATAGGTGATACTCTCCTGCTAGACTCACTTTTCCCACATTGAATTGTGGAATAGGATGCATACTATACTCTTCTTAGGGGTCCCTACCTCCAATAAGTTGATCTGAGGCCTCTTCTATTCCACAGACCTGAGTTCTCTATAAAATGGCACTTGAAATAGTGTGTGTGTATGTATATATATATGTATATATGTATATATTTAATTTTAAGAAAAATGAAATGTCTTCTGAAGGGGTAATAGATTTACTCTGCCAAATTACAGTTATATCTGACATGTATTTCTAGTTTAATAACAGAATGACAGAAATGCTTTTGAACTTGGTGTGATGAGTGTGATGAGTCCTTCCCCCCTGTATTGTACTTGAACAGAGACATGTAAGCCCATTGAACCTTCTCAGTTTTGTCTATGAAAAGGATCAAAGTAGTGAATATAAGCCCAAGACAGGATGCTGAGTGTCCCATAAAGGAAAGAGAAATGAGGCAGAATGCCAATTACCCCAGAATTCAGGGGTTTTGATTTCAAACAGGATAGGGATTGAAAGTCTTTTTTTTTTAATTGGACAATTATCATATTCCAACAAAAGATTAGGCTGGATGAATCTGAATTGGAAGACAAAAAGACCTGAGTAGTTCTTTAAAAAGAACAACACTAAGCTTGCCATGTACTGATCTGGTGGGTCTTACTATGAAGGAAAACCTCACTTGTGTCTTGTGACTCAAACTTTCTTCAGCCGGGGTAGGCTTAGAGACTGTCAACAGGCACATTTCAATAGGCAAATTCAATGACAGTTGCTCTCTATATGAAACTGGGTGAAATAGTGTGAACAGATGATCATAAGCTCCTTTGTATATAAACAAGAAACATTTCAGGCTCGTAGCTATGGTTTCTCTTTGAAGGGTTTTCCTTCCGAATAAGAACAATGACATTTTTTATTTATTGAGTTAAAGAGTTGAGTACATATGTCTAGGAACCACTGTACTGTGGGAAATGTTTGTAAGTGATTCATAGACAATCCAATAAATTACATATTGTGCAATAGTTTTCCCCTTTAAGTAATCTCTCAGGCCTTTAGATTATATTAAGGAAGCAGTCTCAGTTTGAGGATTCCATATTTCATTGTTTCAATGAAGTACATAATTTTGCATGTTGACATCATTGGGACTAGGGCAGGTCTTATAATTTGATGCAGCTTGAAATGTCAATCACATGACAATAAGAGGTAACAGGATTGTCATTGCAGGCCTGAGCTTCAGCTTGGGTTCTGTTCATACTGTTGACACTTCTACATCTAAATGAGTATTAAAGAGTTTTCTCTTAATAAGTATAAAATTTAGAAATTTAATTGGCAGTATTTTTTTTTCCTTTACATTATATCATCTGCACCCAGGTGACCAACAGAATGACAAGCTGGGGAGCAGGCTGGATTGAAATGACTTCTCCATGGGTGGTGAGAGTAACTGCATCAAACCCAGAATCAGGGGACCCTGTGACCTTGGCAAAGCTATTTAACATCTCTAAGCCTCAGAAACACTTTCCTTAAATGAAAGTAACAAGAACATCTATCTTGGTAGGTTATTGTGAAAATTAGATGAGAATACATTTATAAACATGTCTTTTAAGCAATTGTTTCTAGAAACATTCTCTACAGTGCTATTATTCATAAAAATGTATGAAATTAACCTTTATGGTTGACTATTGTATATCCATATAATGAATAATCATGCAATGCTACAATATATTTTTTAAAAAGTAACATTTATTGGTATGGAACAATGCATAAGATAAAGCATTAACCCCAGAAAGGAGGATACAAAAAGGAATATATTCCAAAATAAAATAAGTAGCGTTGAAATTGATATTCACCTTCTACCTTTCCTGGGAGATTTTATTTGCTTCTGCATGAATTTCTCTAGTGGTAGCTTATTGAACTGTATTGCTCGGACTGGCATTTCTGAGGCCCCCATAGCTTTGGTTAATTGCCCAGACTTACCCTGTTCTCACGAGGGCTATGGTTTTTACTTTATGTATTTCTCTCCTCTGGCCTCTCTTATTGATAATATTTTTCTATTTCCCATAAACTTGTATCACACTAATTCTCCCTGACCTAAGTAAGCATCAAAATCTCCAGCCTTCCCAGTGCCTAAACCTTGAGTGGACAATTCAGCTCTCTCCTAGCGATTCTCTTATAATGGATAATTTTATTTATGCTATTTTAGTTTGACCAGAAACAAATTTTTTAATACCCCTCGTGCCCTATAATATCTCTTATTTGTTATAGATTGATAATAATACTTCAGGTTACAACTATCACACAGGGGTGTTTTAAGAACCAAATGCTGAAACTGAAACACCAGAGGAAGACCTTTGCAAAAGGGAAGCATCAGGTTTTGTCTTCTTCAATATTGGTCCACAGAAGCAGAATGATCTTTTACTAGGTTATAGGGGACTTTGCCAGGGCTTAAGCAGATCCCCACTGCCCCCAGGTTACTCTTAGAGTTCGGTATGCTCCACCCCAGCATCTGTGCACTTTTTAGGATCTTGGCCCTGCAGGGAGCAGGAAATGCCTAGGAGTTGCATCCCCTTAATGTAGTCTGTATCCCACTACAGATGGGTAACAAAGTATAAAGACTCAGCTATTTTTTTTTTTTCCCGGAGAGGGTACAGTGTCTGAGGTGTGAGCTATGCTATAGAACTCTGCACAGGATCCAGCCTAGTCTGTTGATATCACCTGATTCTCACTGGTTTTGTTCCCCTCCTTGCCTGCTTGTCTCATTTGCTCATCAGTTTGCCTTTGGAGAAATTTTGAAATAAATTATTTACATTGGATACCTTAAGTTCACCCTGGAAAACTCAACCTAAGACATCCATCTTTAAAGTTTGTTCGTAAGTGTGATTTCCATTTATTGATTCATTTCTTTAGACACATATTTATATTCACCTTCTTATAAGTGCCTAGTTAGATTGCATTACTGTTCTAGATATTGAGCTTCAAATAGATGGTGTCAGTACCTCCTTTGGTGGATATAAAGATACATAATTAGTGACAGATCCACAGTTTGAATTGAATACTGTGCCTCTAAATACAGTGCTTTCTGTCTGTGGATGCAAGATGCTCTTACATATATCCCTAATGAGTTCGGAAAGCATATGCATTTGTCAATCACAAAAATCTTCTAGAGAGTCACATCAAAGTAAAATTAATTTTTATAACCCATAAGTAAAACCTCAAAAAACTTTTTATACATTTAGTTTGCTTTTTAGCTCTGCTTCAGTTTCCTGCAAGAACATGATGAATCTGATCAGTCAATATTGCCTGTGATTCCTGTGTGGATTTTGAAGTTAGATAAAGGTTTTAGAAGAGGCAGTGTTGGCCTCACAGGTGTCAGATATCTCATTCTACTGATGGCTGAGGTCTCAGCAATGTCAACAACCCGTCCATGGGCTTTCTGATAAACCGGGCGCATCAACCATGCTAACTCAGAGAGGGACAAAAGGTTTGAGCCACTGAGCCCCAAGCCAGATAATAAATCTGCTAATATTCTGAAGTCCAAGGAGAGGGAGGAGCTGCAGATGGAATGCCAAGGATTTTCCTATGACATCAGCCTCCTGATAGCTTCAGGAGGATGGGCAGATAGATTGGCAACTTGTGGGAGGTTTTGAGTGCCTTGTTGCCAAAAGAATCCAGATTTTCAGTTTCTTGATGCTGTTGTGACAGTAGTTTAATGTCAGGAAAGCATAGGAAGAGCCCAGGGAAGAATTGAGACCTCCACATTGATCCTAAAACACTCATGCTTAGTGTAATTTATATTTGCACTGACCAATTTAGCACTCCTCTGGGATGGATCACTTAATTAGAAAGAATTAAAAAAGCTGTTGTTTGATGTATGTGTCTTAATTATTTCCAAGTGGCAGAATTGATTCCCCTCCCCACCTCCCCGTTATGAATTTGCCTCCATTTGTGAGACTAATGAAGCACCATTAAAGAGAATGGAAGGTCAGAGGTCACCCTTTCTTTATATTTAATGTCCTCAAGCTGGCAGATTATTTATGAGGGTTATTATGCCTTGGGTAATGTTTCCAGTTTTTTTAGAAGAGTTATATCTATATGTAAGGATGAGATACCACACATCTAGACTTCATTCGCTTGTACTCCAGATGTCATCTGGAGAGAAGTAGACTGGAAATGTGATTAATTGCCATAAATACTGGCAGCAGTCAATATGGCTTTTATAATCTCAGATTCAGCCATTTGGTCACTTTGGACTATAAAGCTTGTTCTTACCCAATGCTGTGGATAGCACCCTGTATTCTTAAGATAATACATATAAGTATATATACATATATGTGTGTGTGTGTGTGTGTGTGTATTTTCATTGACTAGATTCTGAGATGTTTTCTCTTTTGGATTTCATGTAAAATTTAACCAAAAAATATACATCCCTCTAGAAAATGAGAGTATATAGAGTATAACTACAGGAGGGCTCTAAGTTTGTGTTCTTATACTAGACTTTCTGGGTTCAAATATAAACTGTGTCATGTATTATTTGTGTGATCCTGGGTCAGTTACTTAACATTCTATGCCTTGGGCTTCTTATTTATAAAACGAGCACAAGAGGAAATGTTGAGAATTAGGTGAGTCCTTTCGTGCAAAAAAAAAAATGCAGAGAATAGTTTCTGATACACATCGAGTACTTAAGTGTTAGCAGTTACTATTGTAAAGGGTTAAAAATCTACCATGGGGTTTGTGTCTTCATTTCTTCCCCAGAACTCTACTTCTGGACTGGTGCAGAGGGCTGACCCTTGGTGCTTTATCTGTTTATTTGTTCCAGCTTTTTCTCAGATCCACATTCTGCTTTCTTTTCTTTCTGTATCCAACCAGGATTCCTAGCACCTTTTGGGGGCCTAATTTGTCAGAGACCAGTTCTCATGAGGACAGAAAATAGAAAGTCCCTGTATGTGGTTTTTAATATGTATGAGAGGGTGTGGTAGAGTAGTGGTTAGACCAGATTCTAGCGTCAGATGAATCAGGATTTAAATTCATATTGAGTCTTCCTAGTATGATTTTGAACTAGTTACATCCATATTCTCTCTGAGCCTCAAATCCTCCCCTATAAAGTGAATACAATTCATAAATGTGAAAATGAAATGCAACCAAGGTCTCAGAATAATTCCTGGGAAGATTTTAATACCTGTTTTCTATCCATTTACATATACATACTCACAAAACACATAGTTACCAACTGATATCAAAGTCCCCCCCCCATTCTAGAAGGATCCTATAAAGGGACCAACTGATAGATAATTTAAAATTTAAAAATCACCTAGTTTCTAATCAACACTCTGATTCAGAGTTGTTCTTGTCAGCTTTTAAATGTGAAATCTCACTGAATTATGCAAAATCAAAGTGATAAATTTTGCGGGTGCTGGAGTGCTGGGGGGTTCAGATATCCCCACCCTTCACTTGATCTGTCTTTTGCAGAAAGCCCATGAGCATGCTCTCATTTGTTTAGGTGGTTGGTGAAACGGCATTCATCATGACCAATAAAAGGCTTGACACACTTCTCAGACAGATGGCAGGGGCCGGGCCCTCATGAATTTGTTATTGCTGTAATTGAAATCACATTTGACTTTGTCCTGCACCACTGGAGAGAAATGGGGAGCTTCACTTGGAAGATGTGAAGCTGGGAAAATCCTTTAGATGGTGAGGTCTGCGTTGGCGGACAGGACTAGGGCTGCAGAGTCCTGGCAGGGCTGTTGTCATGTTGTGCATGGCTGACTCTGGGTCAGGCACTGGCTAAATCCTCACAGTTGGGAGAGATGGGGTAGAAAATAGATGGAATATCAGCGAAATCCAGCGTTGATGCAAATCTGAGCAGTTGTAGCGACACCATCTCCTTCCATTTTATGCCACAGGGTCTGAGGCAGGTTTTCCCCGTTTCCTGAGTTCCTCCTGGTGGCCCAGTCTTGGACGAACACAACAGCACATATTGTGAGCATCACTGAGCGTTCCCATGGTGTGCTGTGAAAGACCATGATGGAGTCATTTCTGGGGCCACAGCTGTTTTACCTAAAATATCCTAAGATGGTTGGATGATTGGTAGTGATGTTGGTTCAATCCCATATGACAAATTTCCTCCTAGATGACATATTTAAAAATAATAATAGCTAAAATTTATTGGATACTTACTGTGTAGCAAGATAAGCATTTAAAATTTACAGTCACACCTTATCTTCATAGTAACCCTGAGAGGAAGCTGCCACTGTTGTTCCCATTAACGATGGGAATTAATGCTCCGGGGCAGGAAGCTTCAAAACATCTCAGAAAAAAAAATAAATAAAAGAGTGAAGTTATCCCTAGAGTGACTTACAGCTGGAGTGATCATGTAGTTTATTTTCCAAGCTGGAACATTCTTGAGGATGCAGAGGGCCATGATCCATTATGACACTACAGGAAAATTCCAGGGCCATTCTCATTGGGACAAAGCTCTTGGCCACCAACTCTCTCAGTTTTTCAATAGAGCTTTTAATTTTAATTTTATTTTTTAAATAAAGAAATCAACCAAGGGAAGTAATTCAAGAGAGTTTTCCAGGTGCCCTTACCCAGGATGAAAGATGAACAATTTGGGGAAGGGAAACCTTGGCCATTCCTTATATACATGCATACCCTGCCACCCCAGTTTTTGTGGTTCTTATTGGTTGTTATTGTTGTTTTAATTTTTTCTTTCTTTTTCTTTGAAAAACATGTGTTTTGTGTTAACCACCATTAGGCTTTCATTTTGATGCCCAGTGATCTATCCCAAAGTTAACATTGTGTTTCTATGTACCAGGCAAAAAGAGAGGCTTCACCTTGTACTTAATACTCATTCAGCACCTTTGTCTTGAATGATCCTGCCATAAAACAAATCAGATAAAAACCTCCAAAGTCCTCAAAGGCAGAGCTGCTTCAGATTAAGTATTTTTGGAAAAGATATGGGAAGAATCTTCTGAATTCAGAATTGCTGAATAGAAAGTTTTAGGATATGAAGGCAAAGAAAGAATAGAAAAACATTCTGATCCTCTTCTTCCTAGAATGTGTTACAGAACACAGGTGCAGCTCTTAGTGAAATACTGATGGAAAGGAGGTTTGCTTATGTCCAAGGACAGAATAGTCTGGGGTAAGTGATGCCATTTACATTTTCCCAAAATAAACATGGATGACCTCTAAATGGATCACCTAGAACATATGCACTGGTATTCCATACAAATTTTTGTGTGATTGGGCAGCGCTGCTAAAGAGGAATCGCAGTCTTCCTGTGTTTTAGTTAACTTTTGTGTCTCGGTGACCAAAATGCTAGTTATGAGCAACTTAGCAGAAGAAAGCTGCTTAGCTTATGGTGGGTTCAGGAAGCAGAGAGAGGGAAGGGAGCAGGGGCTACAGGGAAGATGCACCCTTTCAGGACAAGCCCCAGTGACTTACCTTCTCCAGTCACATCCTACCTGCCTACAGTTATCACCTGGTTAGTCTATTCAAATCAGAATGGACTGATTATATTAGAGCTCTCATGATCCAGTAATTTCACCTCGGAACAGTCCTGCATTGGCAGGAGTTTTGGGGGACACTTCATATCCAAACCATAACATCTTGGAAAAGTACATTTCCAGGGGTTCCATCTGATAGACCATTAGGGAATAATCTGACTAATGGCTTGGATGTTCTGGTTTTTGAAAACAACAACAACAACAACAAACAAACAAATAAAGGGGCCTTTGACTCTCTGCTGGTACAGGGTCTATTTGGGAGACTATTTTAATCAGTAGTTTGTCACCTAAGAACTAGCCTTAGGTCTTTTACCACCTTCATTGGTGAAGGCTAGATATTACTATGTGTTTGAGTCCTGGCCTCAGTTATGTTTTCAAAAATCTGAGCTAATTAACATGTAAAAATCAGAAAATTTGGGACAAATGCTTAAATTTTTTACTTCTTTGGTAATACTGGAAATTCTAATGACAGTCATTTAGAGCTAAGCAGAAACTGCTGGTGTGGTAGGGGAGTGGATTCTACAACTCCCTCCTCACTCTCAGTGTGCTTGTTTCCCTTGCCTCTGTGTTACTGTCCCTTGAATAGAATCTTACACCGTTCAATGTGCTTCTCTGGTTTTATCTTCACTTACCTCTCTTCTTTGACGCAAATAAATCACATGTTAATTTTTTGGATAAACAGTGATTATGCCTTATGTGCAGTTTTGCTTTCCAGGCATCTGATCTTCCTGAAATCAACCAGGCATCTGAAAATAGTCAGTGGAAAATTCTAGAAATAAACAATTCTAAAGTTTTAAATTGTGCATTTTTTTCTGAGAAACATGATAAAATCTTGTACCATCCTGCTCCACCCCTCCCCCCCCAGCCCCAGGAAGTGAATCATCTCCTTTTCCAGCATATCTGCATTCTGTATGCTACCTAGCTGCTAGTCACTTAGTAGACAACTTGGTTATCAGGTCAACTGTTGTGGCATTACAGTGCTTGTATTCAAGTCATTCTTTTTTCACTTAATAATAATCTCAAAGCACAAGAGTAGTGATGTCAGCAACTTTATTACAGCATATTGCTTTAATTATTCCATTTTATAGAATAATAACTAAGAATTTTTTGTTAATATTTTTGTGCCTAAATTATAAGTTAAACTTATCTTATATATACATATATATGTATATATTTTTCATATGATACATATGAAAAACAGTACTATACATATGGAGTTTGGAATTATCTATAGTTTCCGTCATCCACTGGGGGTTTTGGAACATACCCCCTGTGGATAAGGGGGAACTAATATAAAAAATGCTGAGACCCAAGAGGTTTAGGTGGCTTGGACAGACCTGCCAAGAAGGGTTATTGGGAGAGTCAAAAACAGACACGGACACCACGTCCTCTGTCCTTGAGTCTAGCGTTTTCTTTAAGCCATGCTCAGACCCCCAGTGCTCTTCCAAATCCAGGGGCTAGTGTCAACCTGTGCTTCAGGCAGAGTTACCTATTCCTGGATTGACCTGTATACCAAGAACCCAGAATCTCTGCAATAAGCTTTGGCTTTGGAGGACAATAGAGAATATCATCTAAGCAATCCTGCAATTTCCTCCTGTTCTTCTCCTTTCTTCTTTGCCTTCTCGTTTTTTTCTTCAACCAGCACCATTCTTCCTCCTCTTTATTTTACACCCTCTTTCTTTTCTTCTTCCTTTCTCACTTTTTACTTGCATCATGTTTAGCCAAAAGCTTCCACTTGAGTAGTTCAGTAGAAATCAAAGGTGAAAAGACTTTCAACCTGGAAAAACTCAGCTCCAGAATCAGGCTATGTGTCTTTGGTTGGGGACCTTCCAGAAGCTGATCTTGAGATGAGAATTTGAATTAAAGTAGTTTTTGTTTGAGGGGAATGGGGGCATTTTTGGAAAACATCAGAAAGGGCATGGAGAAGTGAGATGAGAGAGGAAAGAAAACCAATAAAGGGCGTGTCATCAAGTAAGTAACTCTGGGAAACTTGGGCTTTATCTCCCTGGGGAACTCAATGAAGGCATGTGTGGAACATGTATCTCAGACTCATCCTGCCCAAGAGACAAGGGTACTAGAGTGTTAACTCTTTACAGTCACTGATGGGTTCTCGTTGGATGTTGGACATTAATTCCCTGGTGTTACCAACTTAGATTTTACATGGGCAAAGTGGCCCCAGCAACCTGTGAGAGTCCTCAGGTAAAGAAAACCAGGAACTGGTTGGAAGCTAGCCAGAATCCATGGAAATGGTAAGTATAAATGAGGTGTGGATGGAGCATGGACAAAACTGCCTTATAGTCCTTTGAAGTGGGAGCAATGGTGGGTAAAGACAGAAATAAAAGTGTTGGATGAACAAATTAGAGTCTCTTAGGAAGAACTCAGTTCTGTCTAAGCCCAAGGTCATACAAATCCCTCCAGGTTATTCACATAGAATTGAATATGAATGTTGGTTAGATGTCCAAGTTTGTTTTTACAGTTCTCTTCATTTATTTAATATGCAAAGACAAAAAGAATTATGAAGCAATGTTTTAGAACTTACAGAACAAATTCCATTTATTTATTACATTTTAACGTTAGGAAAATTTGAGATTGCTCGCTTTAGTCATTTTTAAATAATTTTCATGATTTTGTTATTTGTGTTGCCCATTTTCCTCTAATTTCTGTACAGCTATTTCAACTGAATATTTTAAGTATTCCAAATCTATGATATTAGAATAAAGCATAGATTCTCGAAAAATTTTTTTGTTTTCATATCAATGGAATTTTTCAATCTGAAAATCTGTTAATAAATAGGCTACGATTATCATCTTATCCCTTTATAATATATGTAACCATATATCTCTATAATGATATAAATTATCTGGATATAAATGATCAAATTACTATACAGGTAGTCTTTTTGGGCTAATAGTTACATGTATGGGTATATATATTTCCACACAACTTTATTTTTCTACTTAGTTTTGGAGGTGCTTTCGATCATTGATGTATTTACATAATCTCTTTCTCTTTGAAAACACACACACATGCACACAGATCGAACATGACTTCTCCTAGAACTTAAGAACACATAATCAATTTTTTACTTGTATCACAACTTCAGCATTTTAGAAAGAACAGCAGGTCTTGATATATTTGGGTCTGTATCTCAGTTTGTTGAGGAAGGTTGTTGAGGAAAAACAGGTGAAAGGGTCTTTGGTAGTAACTCACATGGTAACCATAAGAGTAAGTCTTACAATAGCTGAAAAAAAGTATATTTAGGTAGAAGATTTTGCATCTGAAAATTCTTGGGTATTTATCCTAAAGTCAAACCTCTTTTTAAAATGTGGAGATGTGAAATTTTTTTTTCACAGAAATCAACCAATTTGGCCTGGGTTGCACTGATAAAGTAAATCAAGTCCACTTTACCAAGAAGAGACAAATTCTGGTCCAAGAAAGAGAATCAAATATTCAATTTTACTCATAAATTCATGTTACATCATTTTCTTTCTTTTTCAATTATTTGTTGAGCACCTACTATGCTACAAGTACCACACTAGGTGCTAGCTCTCATTAGCAATCCCTTCCCCCTTAATTTACCTTGAGGTTTGTAAAGACTTGCACCTCTGCTTCCTGCAGTATCTCTGCCTTTAGGTGGTCAGGCATGTAGACTCTTGTTAATCATTGCCTGGTCCTTGAACTCTTGGGTGAAGCATCCTAAGTATGGAAAGAATTCAGCCAAGAATTGCCTATTGATCATCTACCTTTTAGAATGTTTAAAGACCAGCTCTATCTATCCATGGAATCCTCCAAGGTGTTCTCATCAAAAGTGTGAAAACAGTGATTCCTGATTTCCACTGAAGCAAGTTATAAACAGGGGAAATGATCTGCAGCAGAAGAGTGGAGGTGACGGGATAGTGCTTCTAGAGATCTGGAGTTGAATTTTTCCTCAATCTATTCTCAGCTAAGGAGCAAGTTCCCGCATTGGGCCCTGTGCTCTCCTTGACTGAATCTCTGCCCATGGGTGAACATTCCACAGAGCTGGAGGACCTATCCACCTGGAACCTATACTTTCCCTTTTAGATTAGCCAGAACCAGAATTCACTGCTTAAACTGCCCTCAGACTTTTGCAGGAGCCCTGGGGGCCTTTCCTCTCAGCTATTCCCCTGAGAGTGAATAGCACTGCTGGTGATGCTGTTAGGCTTGAGGAGTTGCTGTTTGAAGCTTGGGCAGATGACCTGAGATATGTTCATGTTGTGTGCTCAGTCCCTTGAGGAGCTGGACAGTCTTGATGGTATAAAGAAGGGGGGAAGGGTGCTCATAAATATGAGGAGCAGGTCCGTATCTAATTATGGTATAGTTCTATAACCTCTCCAAGCCTCACATTTCTTAACTCTATGTGGGGAATAATGCTATTTATATCATCGTTGTTATGGTAAAACAGTATACATGCAAAAGGCATGCTAACTGACAGCAAATTAACCCTTATAATAAGACTGCCATGTAGCACTATAATATGTTTCAAAGTACAGCCTGATTGCAAAAAAAAAAAAAAAAAGCCTGGTATACTACTAATCAGAGTTGTCAAAGGCATATTTTCCATTAAGAATTATATGAGAGCCTGGTGTGGTGGCACACTCCTGTAATCCTAATGATTTGGGAGGCTGAGGCAGGAGGATCCAAGTTCAAAGCCAGCCTCGGTAACTTAGAGAGGCCCTAAGGAATTTAGCAAGACCCTGTCTTAAAATAAACAATAAAAAGTGCTGGGGATGTAGGTCAGTGGTTAAGTGATCCTGGGTTCAATCCCTGGAAACAAGAAAGAAAGAAAGAAACAAACAACAATTATATGAGAGAAGAGAAATCAGTATGGCATAGAATTCCTATTTGGAATCTTAGGATATAGAGTATTCTTATCTATTGTAATGCATTCTGCTGTCATATATAAATAAAAAAATAAAGTATTCTTATCTGTAAAAAGGGTGTAAGAAATAATACTTGCCTCATGAGATAGATGTGTTCTTGCATGAAATAATAGATGGCAAAGTCATTGGATCAGTTCTGGCATGTAGAAAGTGTTCAGTGAACAGTACCAATATTAATATGGTAAAAAATGAGTGAATATCCATAATATCTAATTTGTTGATGTCTACATCTGATGAAAAGAGAGGAAAAAGTTAGCATGAAACTGAGCCATGGAATTGGGAACATTTATTATACTCCAAAAGACAGAACTTCTGCATAGATGTTCAGCTGTAGTCATGCAGAATGGGGCATGGTTTCTTGAGTTTTCCATTTTATCTAATTTAAAATGTTTATGTCCCTCGTCTTTTAAGAGGGGCACCGTTTTATACAAAGGCAGAAAATAAATTGTGGGAGGGAGGAGAGAAAGAGTATTGAATGTGTTCTGAAAGTATACAAATAAGGAAATATTTGACATTTTATTCCTTTCCAGGATAGCTTATCAAAGTTTGAGTCAGTTCACTGATTTTACAAAATGGTGTTGTTATGGGGACATTTCCAGAGCCAGCCAGTTTTATGACAATTGTTTGTGGGTTTTAAGTTCAAAAGAGAGTACTATCTCTAAAGAATCTTAAAACAACAACAACAAAAAGACTTTTTTCTTTTTCTTTCTTTCTTTTTTTTCTGGCAAAGGATAGAATTGCTATAAGTGGGCAAATGGGTTTTGGGTTTTTTGAAGGACTTTTTCAGGCAGCTCATGTGAAAGAAATGAACTAAAAAAATTTTTCTTACATGGCAAGTGTGACAGAGGCTAATGTGGAGGGAGAAAGGAGATCTCGTGAAGCCTGTAGCCGAATAGCAAATGCTTTCACAGTGGAAACCCCCAATGTAAGTGACTGTGAAAGCTATAAGCTAGAGCTAGACCAAGAACAACATGTACCGTAAGGTCCCAGTTGCTGAAAATTCTCAAGATTGTTGATGAAATGCTATCTTAGGTTGGGGTCCCTCTCTGATGGAGTCTAGTTTTGGGCCTCATCCCACGAGGAACTCTACAGTTGGACCTCCCTTGAGGCAATAAAAAGGCTTTTTAAATTTTTTTTTTTAAATTCACTGCCAATTATCTATAGCTCCTAGGAGCAGGGAACGTGATATTTCAGGCAAGCTTGCTCTACTTTAGCCAGGAGCAATTTTCCAAATAACGGAGCAATTGTAAAATACCTACAGCAGGTGAGGGATGGGTAGGACAGCCTGTTAAAGAGAGTTGGGGTGGGGAACCAAGAATATCCACTGTAAACATTGTTATAAGTGATTATATGTGTGTGTGTGTGCATGTGTAAATGCCTATATTTAGCTTGGAGCCTTAAAATTATGCTTACATAAGCATGTTCCTGGGAATCACAAATAAGGGTTGCAAATATAATTATATCAATTTACACCTGGATATATTTAGCTCAATTGTATTACAAAAATTCAAGGCACAGAAGGACTCTTTCAGGAGTGTCCAGTTCCTATTGTGTACAACACCATGTACTCTGGGATAGTATTTAGCCACAGTTGCATAGATTCTAGTACCTGGTCCAAAGAGTTTTGCTTCACCTTCATGCTGTAGAATGAGCTAAAAGCAATGATTGTCTGTAGGGTGGAAAGGTGGGGGAAGCTTTCACTAAACTTGATGATAGGTTATAGGAGAGAATCCTCTGATAACTTTTTTTTAGGATAGATGGAAAGAGAGAGAGAATTCTTGATAAGGTGGGCTGAAGATGTGTGCAACTTGCATCTATTTCACTTCTTTCCCTTGATAGACAATGCAAGAGTTTTGACACCAGGATTCCTGGAACTCTGTACATAGTATGCAATGATGGGACAAAGCGAAAGTGACTAGAATACCATATTTTTAATTTACTGTGATTTCAATTTCCACTATTCAAAGAATGAAGTCGCCTCAATTTGGACTAGCTATGTACATGCTACAACTTTCTATTTGTCAATTACTGATGGCGTTTGCACACTAGACTAGTTATAGCATTTCCAATGAACATGACAATCTTCATGCTGTGGATAGGCAAAACTGGAAAAATATACAACAAATATACATTAGAAACAGCTGTGATTCCTTTCCTTCTATTTTTTTCATACCACTCATGTAATGAACTAACTGTGGAGATTTTTAAAGGAGAAAAAGCCAAACTTATCCAATGGATTACATTTTACTTGAGGTCCAGAAGTAAATTCAGGAAAAAATCCCTGAGGCACCTAATTTTCTATTTCTTAGAACTAATTTTTATTCCCAAAGAACTTTTTTATATTGGTCATCTGGGAAAAAAATAAAAGAGATATTTGAGCAGCATTGTTGAAAACACTAAAAACTCTTCCTATATTAAAAAAAAATTATCAGTCACAAGCATGCCTGACAAACACAAGACAGAAGCCACAGAATTCAATGAAATATTTAACTTTTAAATGTACTTATAGGAACATCCAAACTTTACTTCATTGTGGAGTTCTTAATTGACCTAAGTTATTTAAATCTTCTTGCTACTGCTTTTTTAAAAATGTTAACTTTAGCCTTTGATTTTTGCTTTGTGATCTGTTATTAATTCTCTTCACGTTCAGGGCATGAGTTTGTGAGCTGTATTTGATAATATGTTCATTTTTTTTTAAAAAAAGGTCAAAGACATTAGTAAGGTACAATTATCTACCACAGCCTCCATCCCAGAATGCCCCCTCCACCATCAGACAATTATAAGTTATAACTGCTTTGCTAACAATACTGCACATCCCATGTCACTCAAGTGTCCTGGAACAAGGAAGTGGGGAGAACTGTTGGGCAGGATGTATAGTCTTACAGAACTGCCTCTTACTGTAATAAGCTGAGTGATTTCCTCTGGTTAAGAGACAATAGCTAGATTGATGCATGCAGAGACTTGAAATGTGCTTCAGCATCGGGGCCAGCTCTATCCTGTTGCTCTTTGGACTGAGACCACCAAGTGAAGGCTGCTGGGCTTGTCTTCTGGAAGATCAGACACTTGGCACAACCACCAGACATGGGAGGGAGGCTATCCCAGAACAACCAGGCATAGACACATGGGAGCACAGCAGTGTCCTTCAGCTGGGTCCACACCAGAACTGCCCAGTTCCTCTACAGAATAATGAGCTAAGTAAATGGTTGTTTTAAACCACTAAGTTTGGGCTGGTTAAAAGAAAACTGATAGCCTTGAAAACACATTGTCCCATATTATTTCTAAGGTCATCTTATATTCACAAACTCTTATTTATCTTGGGGTTACTTAAAAGGTGAGTGAATTTTTAGCTATAGTGTAATAAATGGGTGGTTCTAGATTTTCTCATTCCTTAGGACTGAACCAGCCTGGTATCCCATTAGAGGTGAAAACTATGAAGAAGGGTTAGGGTACTCTCTCTGTACCCTTTGTGCTCAATCATGTCTCTATCCCTCCATTCCCTCTCCCTCCAGGGGATCTTTGCAAAAAAGACCCAATCTCTCTGGTCAGAACATTCCATACTCACCTATGAATAAAGCCCACCTGAGGGATTTGCCTCAGAATCACTCTGCTGCCTAATGTCTGTCACAGAACTCACACTGAGCTGGGCTGGGCTCCGTGGTTAGTAATGTGACCTGTGTACAGCAAGGGTTACTGCAAAACCAGGTCCTGATGGGTGGAGCTCAGGGCTGCATCCTGAGATTTGGGTCTGGTACAAAGGAAACAAATTACTTAATGAATTATTGTAAGTCCTTGATCCACTGGATGTGATCGTTTACCTGCCTGATTCAAGTGTTGACTTGTTGATGGAACGCATTCCACCTGGAAGAGTCAGCAGGGAAACCCCAACCTTAGCCTGGCTCTGACTACAAAATCTTCTGACACACACCAACCGGCAAACAATGGAGTGAAGCTTGCAAACCGAGAAAATATTTTGATTCTTAAGCCACATTTACTTCTAAGATTTCTTTGCAGAGAAAAAGGAGTCATGTTGTATCAGGAGCATGAAAAAAAAAAAAAAAGGAATCAGGAAGCCTGAGTTCTTCTCTTCCAAGTTCTGCAACCACTGGATGTATGAACATGGCTAAGGCACTGTCCTCTTGGGGACCTCTGTTTTCTCATTAGTAAAGTGGGGTTAGTCCGTGCCCATTGGTGCTGAAACATGCCTTCTTTGGGGGATTTGGAAGCATATGTATGTGTTTTCAAATCAATAAGGGCTCCAAAAGAGAGTCTTGTATCTTAAAGCAGCACTTAATCTTTAACATGCCTTAGTTACCTGGGAGTCTTGTTAAAATGAACATTCCACTCAAGAAGTCTAGGATAGGACCTAGAGAGTATGCGTTTCTCTTAAGTTCCCCAGTGATGCTGATACTGCTGGTTCATAGACCACATTTTGTGTAGTAAGACCCTACAGGATATTTTTTTTTTTTGCATGCTAATGACCCTCAATTCCATAGTGAACATGAATGTTTACTGGCAAGTTAACATGAGCAAAAACTTGAAAGCCACAAATCATTTCAGTTTGTTGTTTGTGAGAGCTTAGAGCATGAGGAACCAGAGATAATTTTTCTCATGACTTTGTAAATGTTTAAAGCTAAATGCAGACACAGTTCCCTTCTGGTCTTATTGAGTGGTTCCTGCAGAGCTTTTCCTTTCTTGCAGCTGTGATTGGGCATCATCTCTTCCAGAGATGAACGTCTTAAAAATGTCCTTTGATGTCCTTTATATGTAGAATTGGGTATTTCACAGATGAAGTTTATTTCAAGATTTCCAAAATAATGACCAAATGCAGGAGAGCAACTAGATTGTGTAGGAGTTCAAAGAAATCCAGGATAATCAGATAATTTTGAAAAAAAAATTAGCAGTTTTTGGTGATTAAAAGATAAATATTTTTAAAGGGACTATCATTCTTTGTTGTCTAAGTGTGCCTTGGATGTTAATTGAATAGAATGGCTTAAAGCGGGAGTTTACATAGTGAATCAATGCTTCTGTCTTCCCTCCCTCCTTCCTTCCTTCCTTCCTTCCTTCCTTCCTTCCTTCCTTCCTTCCTTCCTTCCATCTTTCTTCTTTCAGTTGGGGAAAGTAAGTGGTGGTAAAAGAATTTATGAAATTACTCAAGGCCAATGCTTTCAAATAACTTCTGGGCAGTTTACTGTCCATCTGTTCAACACCAATGGCTAGAGGGATGAAAAGAATGACAGTTCTTTCCCATCTCTTGAGGAAAAGAAAAGAAACTGTAGGAAGATATAATCTTGCTTTATTTTCCAAGGGAAATTCCACGGAATTTTATTGTTCCTCAAATGCCTAGAAGTGATAATTCCCCCCCCCCCTTTGCTTAGTGAAGTCTAGATAAGAGTTGCAAATTTAAGTGTTCACAGGGACCAGGCAGGTCACATAACTAAGGGTAGACGGGAGCAAGACAATAAGGAATGGTGGGGACTCTGCTAAAATGAGAAATTTGCATTCCATAAAGGAGATAACTTTTAGGCTGGTCTCATTTCTCCAAAGAAGTAGGAAACATTAAATTTTTAAATGATAAAGAGTATTCAATTTTTAAAGGAGAACTTTGCATGGGGACCAACAAAACCTACTTATAGATTATTGTCCCAGAGAAAAGGTGACAGTGGTTAGATCATTCATGGTTTTAGTGGCAGATCCAGTTTTGGGTAAAATATTTTACTGAAAATTAAAAAAAAAACACACACACAAGGTACTCAAAGGTTTTAGGGAAAATTATGTACCCTCAGAGAAAATTTTTTGAAAGAAATATAATGTCTAAATTCTGATCATCCTATCAACACATGGTTAGTTCCAAAATGTTGGGAAAAACCAAACCCAAACAAATAAAGGTAACTGAGGGGAGTGTTATCATTTAGACAGGAGGTATCCCCTGAAAGATTACGTGTGGACAAGGCAGAAATGTTCAGAAGTGATATGATTAGATTATGAGAGCTCTAACCTAATCAGTGGATTAAATCATTTGATGGACTAGTGATTTGAAATGACTTCTGTACTGGGTGGTGACTATAGGCAGCTAGGATAGTGTAGATGCAGGAAGTAGGTCATTGGAGGTGTGTCTTTAGGGTTTGTCTCTGGCGAATGAAGCTTCCTGGCTGTCATTAACTGAGCCTTTCTGCCATGATATTCTTCTTCATCTCAGGCCCAGATCTATGGAGTCCACTGACTATGGACTGAACCTCAAAAACATAAGTTAAACTTTTCCCCCTTATCTAGTCTTTTGGTCACAGCAAAAAACAAAGCAAAACAAAACAACAAATAAAAAAAATGACCACAACATTGGCACAGGTTGAATCAAACTGGTTTTTGGGTAACAAGATACAGGGCTTTTAAACATGTCGTATTAACGATTTTCTCCTCATTGTTTTCAAAGTAGTGGGTATAGTTTGCCTATTCTAGAGGTAAATTAAGTGTGATTAGCATCTCTTTGAAATAGTGAATTCATCCTGATTTTTGTGCATGATGCCTGCTAAGATCCACTGTATCGTCTCAGGCTGTATTTCTCTCTTCTTGGCAGCAAGAACCCTAAGAAAGTTACCAAAGTCTGTTCCTCTGTATACATTTCCTTCTTCACAAAACTCACTCTTTTCCCAAAGTCTTGAGTAGAAACTGTATGAGGCTAAGTCTCAGATTTTGTGCTTTACTCTCAATCCCACAGCTGTCATTTACCTCCCTTTCCATTCCCTCGGCCCTTTCCCTAGCTGAAGACCCCATCAAGGTGTTTTCCACTGGAGCAGGCCTTGCTGAATGCTCTGATTCTTTATAGTTTGGGTTATCAAGCAACACCCTCATCTGTCAGCTAATGTCAGTTAACATGTCAAGCAGGTGGTTTTCTTTATTCCTCCTTCTCTTAAGGTCCTCTTGGTTGATAAAGTCTGTAATTATTCTTCAGGGACAAATACCTGAATTTATTTTAATGATTAAAATATACCTGGATGTTATAGCAGTTTAAGGAGGTAAACCTCAAATGAATGCACATTTATGCTACAGGCCTGTCCTTCCTCCTGTTAGAGAAACGGTTAATGGCACTGTGATGATAAAGGGGATCAAACACTCCTAATTCTGAATGCAGAATGTCAACAGCTCTATTGGTCACATGGTCCCAGATTATTGGGTATCCCATATATTACTAATTCTATGTACACTCCCATTTCCAGGAATGTTGTGGTTTGGATGTGAGGTGTCCCTCAAAAAGTCACATGTGAGACAATATAAGGTTTGGAGGAGAAATGATTAGGTTACAGCCTTAACCTAATCAGTGAATTAATCCCTGGTGGGATTATCTGAGTGGTAACTGGAGGCAGGTGGGGTGTGGCTGGAGGAAGTGGTTCATTGGGGGCGTGGCTATGGGGTATGTATTTTATATTTGGAGAGGTGGTTGCTCTCTCTCTGCTTTCTGAACATCATGTGAACTGCTTCCCTCTGCCACACTCTTCCACCATGATGTCCTGTCTCACCTAGAGCCCGGAGGAATAGAGCTGGCTTTCTAGGGACCTCTGAAACTGTGAGCCCCTAACCTGACCCCCTCTGCAGTTGTTCTGGTTGGGTCTTTCAGTTGCAGCAGTGAAAAACCTGACTCAAACAAGGAATCTCTGTTCCCATCACCAAATCATCATAATTAAAATATACCTGTAGCTTTACTAGCTTCAAACTCTTTTACACTTTAATCAATATTAGATTTATTAGCTGTAGAATACTTGATGCATCTCATACTATTTAAAAAAAAATTTCGTTGACTCCTTATTTCCTGTGGATAAAAAAATATGAACACCAATATGCTTCCTAAGCTCACCTGAATGACTTTGACAACATTACCTTTCATGAGATAAGGTCACTGTTATTTCAATGTCTCCTCCAGACACAGGAGGGAAGCCAGTCCACCTGATTCCCCTCTGTCCAGAGAACTCAGATGAGGATTCACCATTTGTTTTTTCCAAGGTGGTGTTCTTACATGGAAGCTGCATGACTTACCTCTCTTCTTGGACATGTTTCTTCATTCTCCACAATCCAGATAGGCCTGTCTTTCTCCTTTATGTATTTATGTCTCCTTTATGTCTTTCTCTTTGACAACTTACCACTACATCGAATTCTTCCCTTCCTATGACTATAACAGAGTTTATAAATATATTCTCAATAAGTAATAAAAGTAGCCTCTGTTACATGGAATGCCTAAATTTCTTTAGCATTTTATTTCAATCTCCCAACTGAACCCTTGTGTTCTTGAGGGAAGGCAATATGCATTGCAAAACTAGTATTTTTCTTAATGTAAAAATTCATTTTGAAATAATTTCAGACTCATAGAAAATCTGCAAAACACTACTAAAAGTTTCATATGCCCTTCACCTAGATATTTCATTCTTTCTTTATATATTCATGTGTGTAGTTGTGTGTAGATAATGTTTCTGACCTGTTTAAAGTTGATATCTCTCTTACTCCTAAATGTTTTACTGGGCCAAAGGACTTTCTCATATAACCATAACATAATCATCAAAATCAGAATGTTAAGAGTGATAAAGTTTTATTATGTAATCTCCACACTTCACTTTTACCAATTACCTACTTATTTCCTTAACACACACACACACACACAGAGAGAGAGAGAGAGAGAGAGAGAGAGAGAGAGAGAGAGAGAGAGAGAGAGAAACACGAACTCTAGCCCAGATTCTGGTCCAGGAACTCTTGATGCATTTAGTTGCCATACCTCTTCTGTCTCCTTTAATCTGGAACAATCTTCTTTGACTTTCTTCCTTGTACACATTGGCAATTTTGGAGTGAAAGCAATTTATTTTGTAGAATGTCATTCCATTTGGATCAGTCTGAGCTCACTCATTTTTAACTTCAAGTTATTATTATTATTTTTTTGCAAGACAGTAATAGAAATGATGTTAGATCCTTCTCCGTGGATCATATCAGGAGATGTTTGATTTTCATTTGTCCTGTTGGTAATCATATTAACATTGTGTTATCCTTAAGGTGGTGTTTGCGGGGCTTCTTCACTGTAAAGGAACTATCTTTTTATTCATACATCAGTATCTCTGAGACCATGTAAGCATCTTTTCCCCTATTAGAAATTGTTTTGAAAATTTTAGACTTATGGAACATTTTTTAAATTCATGCAAAATTCCCATATTCCCTCTATCCAGTTTTGCTTTCATGTAAGCAAATTACAGAAACAATGAAATTCTCAAAATGAAGAAGTTAACACTAATGCAACAATCTTAAGAATTTCACCAATGAACTTTTTCTATTTCAGGATCCCACATTGTTTCATATTTTGTATTGTCCCACTCTCCTCAAATCTTTGGTTGTTTGTTACTCAGTGTTTTTGGTCTTTCATGACCTTGACACATTTTGCAAGTGCTGGTCATTTGTTTTTTAGAGTTTCTTTCAATTAGTGTTATCTGTTTTATTCTTCTGGTTAGATTGAGGTTATGCATTTGTGGCATAACCTCACAATGCCACAGAAGTGACACTGTGTTTTCTCAGTACATGTTATCATATTGATTTGTCTTATTGCTGGTGATATCAACCTTACTTACGTGGTTAAGTGGTGTCTGCCGTTTTTTCCCACTGTAAAATTACTATTTTCCCATCAATAGCTTACAGAAGATACTTTTAGTCTTTGCAAATATATTATTTTTCTTCAAACTTTCGCCTTTGATTATAGCTTCCACTGGTAGATTTTTTACATGCAATAGTTATTACTGTGGTCTCTACTTAATTATGATTTTTGTCTCAAGTGCTGTTTCTCAACAAGCTTTATCTCACTCTTTTAGCATCCATAGATGATCCTTAATGGAGACAGTTATTACTATGATTGTCAAATATTAGTCTACCAATTTTTTATTTTCAATACTTATTTGATAACTATGAATTTTTAAGACCACAAGCTAATGCATTCCTATCCTTGGTTGTGAATTCACAGATTCTATTATATGAAGTTTTAATGCTAGACTCTAATTTCTAGGTAATTGTTGAAACCAGAACTGTTTTGAGAGGAACTTATAACCTCAAAGTGATTATTAAGACAATTCTATGGGACCATACCATAGCTTTTTAATTTAGGGGATGGATTTCACTTTACTTCAGAGCTAAGCATAATAGTAGCAATCACTGATATCTGTTTTGTATCTTATAATTTTACACAGCAGTTCTTAAAGCACTTTGATATATATTATGTAGTGTGTTCACAGGCTGTGTTTTGTTTACTGGAACTTGAAAGTATCTTTGCACAGACCTTTTCTATTTTTTAAATATCTTCTTTGTGGGAAGGCAGGGGAGAGGTGGTCAGAGTAACTCTAGCTTGCTGTAACAAACACTACCAACAGTCCTGTATTAGCAGCTTAGTGCAATACAAGTTTATATTTAGTAGATCAAAGATAAAATGTTGTTCCTGACCAGTGAAACACCTTTCACCCAGTCTTTCAGGGATCCAGACTCTTATTACATTGTGATTTTTCTTCTCCTATGGTTTCTTCATTCTTGGCTGAATTTTCTGTATTTGGATGGCAGAAAAGAAGGAATTTGAACAATTCCTTGGGAGGAGATTCTTATGGCCAAGGCTAGAAATGGCTTATAGCACTTCTGTGTGCTTTACATTGGCTAGAATTCAGTCACATGATCATTCTAACTACAAGGGAAACTGGGAAATGCAGTTCATCTCTATGCTCAGGAGGTAAGGAAATGGATTTGTTGAAATAGCTGTTTCTGCCACAGTTTTGATTCTTGGAGGTTATCACATGGCATGCGAAGCACTTAATTTGGCTCCAAGGTAATTAATTAATGTGTTATGTTGGCTAAATCAGAGGTGAGGGACATCTGTGGGACTGAGCCTCAGCCTAATTGATAGAAAGAAGGCTCCTTACCTTTAACTCTAGCTGGTTTTGGTGTGTCCGATTTCCTCCAATGGCCATTCTGCCTTTGAACACACTGTCTCTGATTTATTTATTTACTTTTTACTCCAATGAATTATTAAATCAAACTATTCCTCTCCCTGAGCAGAGTTCCCACACCTTCAGGAAAGACTAGTTAATCACACTTTAACCCAAGCCAGTACAGAATAATCTGGAAGAGCTGAGGAATCTTTGGAGTTAATACAGGGAGTGTATTTAGGGCCATTATAGAGAAAACTCTCTCCTGCCTACATTCTACTAGGAAAAACAAGCCCAAATTAAAACACTGAATTCTGCCATGTGATGGAGACCAAGTAAACTTTTAAAACAATCATTAAAAAAAAATCTCATTTGTAGCAGCAGCAGTAATTCATCCATCTTTAGCCAGAACAGAAGTACAGTCTCTTTGAATTTGTGTCTTCTTTAGGTTAAATATCCACCCCCACTGCCCATAGAGTGAAGATATATTGATTGCCTCTATCACATATCGAAAGAGTTCCCAAACCCCTAGCAGTCTGGACAATGAGCACACTCACTACTCATGGGGGAACCTCATTGCAGGAACCCATTAAGGGGTGAAGCCCCATGGCAGCCTGTAAAGGCATTGTGGGAAAATCCTTGCTACTCTTGATGCTTCATTTTGAAGAAATGGGATTTTCACAAGGAATTTTGTCATGATTGCAACTTAATAAATAAATAAATTTAGCTCAGGATAGAATGGTTTCTGTTGCTTAAATCAGAGAATTGTCATTTCAAATCCCCTATCATCACTAAAATTAGCTGTCTGTGAATCAGAAGGATGTTAAGCTAACATGCTGGGGAAAGTGTGTTCAGCTGAACATAATTTCCTATGATTGATGGTGGCTGCAAAATTTTCTGACAGCAGACATCTATGGACATGCTGGCACTGCCATCCTCACTTTACTACAATGCCATTCCCACTTTCCAACCAGGAAGAAAAACAGGGGAACATTGTGCTTTTCTCTTCTGAGGCATTACAACATCCTTGTACTAAAAAGGAGAAAGCAGGGCCTCCTCCCTTGTAGCCTAATCTACCTCCAGTGCTATCACTGAAACACAAATTTTAATGTTGGGGGTCAACTGCCACATGACCTCCCAACTTCCACTGAGTCATACCGTCAAACTGTCCTCCTCATTATTAATATTTATTGTTCCTTGAACTCAGCAAGCAAAAGTGGCTCCTACAATAACTCTGGCAGTGCCAAAACAAATAGACACACTCCTGTCCTCAGCTGCTTGGGGTTTGGAGACGCAAATGATACTGTATAAAAGAAAAAAAAAAAAAAAGGAGAACAAATGCAGAATGGATGATGAGAATTTTCCCCTTTGTCCCATTTCTTTTGCTGTTTACTCTCTTTGATGCAATGAAGAAAATATGCTTGAAATATATATATCTCCATTTCTGAATAATTGTTTTGAAAACATTGAGAAGATTTAGATCTTTCAATAGCTCTTGAAAATATGTGTTTAAAGAGTTCCAGGGATTTAGAAATTTTAGTTCTTGGTAGACAAACAATTCAGCTAATTTGAGGGATAGTTACTAAAAAAAGAGTACTATTGAACACTATTGTTAAATCTAAGTCTAAATATGGGGAGGAAATACAGAAGAAATGAACAAAGCATTTGAACAGGATTAAAAACAAATTGCTCTAGAAATCTGTTTTTAAATACTTGTTATTCACCATTTTTAACTCAAATTTGTAAACTGTATTGCATGTTAACTTTGATTTGAAAGCATCCCCTAGAACTGGTTGAAAGGTAAAGAATTTTTATGCATGAAAGAGGAGTCAGTTTTTGCTAGAGACTTAAATAAATAAAGGCCTATCACATGAATGAATCAATTAATCAATCAATTCTTCTTGTTTTCTTTCCCTATCTCATTCTATTTAACCTCACCAAATTATGGGCTAGCATAGCTTCTTCTCTCATCCATTTAAAAAGTATTTGTCCTTATCTTTGCCTTTCAGGCAGATATTAAGAGCTATTTTTCTGTCAATTCCCTCTTCTCTCTCTCTCTTTTTTTTCTCATAAAAGCATTCATATGTTTCTTGAAGACCTTTCCTCCTCCACAATGAGGTCGTGTAATTTGGGTAGAATTAACCCATATTAACACCCTCATAATGCTTGAGTATTCACATGATCCATCAGATGAACATGTGACCCTCTCTATCCAATCACAGTAAATCCCCGCCCTTCCCTAGACATCTGGAAGGAGGTAAATGAGGATGGTGATATAGGAGGTCTTGTCTGTCCACTGGCATTGCCAAGGGTAATGAATTGGTCTGGAGATATGGAGTGTCATTTTGCCATTTTGGGTTATGGTGGTGGAGTTTTGTTGAAAGGAATCCATGAAGAAAGTCTGGAATTCCAGGATGTTCTGAGGACATATATTTGAGTTCCTAGATGAAATAATTCCTAAAATTGCTCATTGACTTTCAAATCAGTAACATGTTCTATTTTTCTCATATGCCAGTTGAACTGAGTTTGCAGTAAATTTGTCAGAAAAGTTTTTAGATGAATGCATCTCGCCCAGACACACACCCATCATCTTTAACTGAGCATAAACAAGAATTGTAGCAGTCTTTCTTTGATAACTTTCTTTGTTTTCACAATCTCTACTAATTTTCTTGTTATCTTCCCTAGTATTTTCATATCAAGTAAATATATATCTCTCAATGCCTTGCTGTCCACATTCTGAGAATAGAAGATTGTGCCAGCTACACTTTAGGTTATTAGCTTGTAATTGTTAGCGCTACAGGTTAAACTGAGTGTTGACGAAGTCCCTCCCTCATGACCATGCCTTGGCCGAATCCTGTCTCCAGAGAGAGGAAATGTTTCTGTCACTCTCCCTCTTCCTGAGGAAGCATGTCTCCAGTCTTGCAAAGTCATCAGGCCTGAAAAATATCACCGCCAGGCTGTGATAACAGAACAGATCCCTCCCCTGTTGCTAATTATGCTGTCTCCCCATTACAGCCACTCACCTCTGCAGAGTCCCCATTACTGAGTGATTGGCCTTTCCTGGAACAAACACAGTGTGTGCTATAAATGCAAGCAACCAGGAAACTTCAGAAAAAAAGGAAAGAGAAAAGAGAAACACTGTTTTACGTTCTATTATTAATAATATGATAGCTTTTATTATTTCTTACTTTATTTGTCCCTGGTTTGACTCATTTCCAGGAGGTGATGTGGCTTGGGGTCTCTGTGGTCTTATCTTGAATCTTGGCTCCTCTGTTCACCAAGCATATAATGTCAGACAAATAATTTGTTTTCTATGCTCATTTCCCCTATTTGTTAAAAATCACTTGAAATTATTAAAAGTTTAAATTATATATACCTCAGAATTAAATCAGATCACAGACATCCAGCATTTAGGACAGTGCCTTTTATGCAGTTGTGGTCCATTAAGATCAGCTGCCTTTTGGTGGCTCATTAGTTTCTCTCTTTTATCATCTCCAGCCCCTCACTGCAAAACTCAGGTTAGACTGAGCACTTTCTCTCCTCGAATAGGCAACTCCTCATGAAGTATGAATTGGGATGCCTCAAAAATGTGTACCTCGTGCTAAATTTTTATCCTTTTTCTTCCTGAAATTCCCCTCTGTATGTATAATGTTGAGAGTCCCCATTGAAATAATTCCTAAAATTGCTCACTGACTTTCGAATTTTCAATGTTATTCCATTGAAAAAACAGCTCTAATCCTTTCACACTTTGAATTTTTTTACTGATTCCGAGCCAACCTCAGATTCTGGGGATAGGAAATACAGACTGAGTAGGTGAAAGACAGTCTAAAACTCAGTGATGTGTTTTGTCTCTGGTTTTGGAATCTTGGAAGAGAGAAATATGGGGTGTTAAGAGAAGGTGGGGACTTCACCTGTCTACTCAACTGGGAGCAGTGGCTGATGAATGTCAACCTCTCATGGGTGCTGTAATGGGCAGCCCACAGCCAACATACAAGCTAGATGGCACAAAAATTCTCTAGGAGTCAGTCTGGAGAATTGAAGCTAATCTATTTCAAACTCAGAAGAATCTAAAATAGGAAACTGGATACATAGTGGGTGGAAGATCTGAGATGCCACATAAAAGTTGGTGAGGAAATGTAGAGATGAACAGAGTCAGGATTCTGTTCTCATTCCTGGGGCTAGAAACACAAGGAGGAAGTGAATCTCTGGGATGGAAACTGAGGCCACCAAGCAAAATCTGGAACATTAGCAGCCTCTCTGGCAGGAACCAAATCCTTGAAGAAGGCCCAGTTGCTACTTGAGACACCTCTTATGATCCACAAGGATAGGGAAAAGTATTCTGGTCTCTTTGTTTTTTTTGTCATCTCCTCTCCCATGGGGTCTCTTGCTGGATGAAACTCTCTGGAAGCCAGCTGGTATGGCATCATGGGAAACAGAAGTTGCAGATTTCATTTCCATAGTACACATTTCCACAGTCATCCTCAGCATCTACAGAGACTGGCTCCAGGATTGCTTGTTGATATCAAAGTCTGCATATGCTCAAATCTCTCACCTAAAATATTGTAGTATTTGCATACAATCCCCATATCCCTATACATTTTAAATCACATCTACATTATTTATACAACTCAGTACAATGTAAATGATGTATAAATAGCTTTTTAGTTATTGTTTAGGGAATAATGACCAGAAAAAAACTCTGTACATATTTAGTGCAGATGCAAATTAAAACAAAAATATTTCATATCCACCATTGGTTGAATCCCTGGATTTAGAACATATGGATATAGAGGGCTGGCTGAGCAAATCAGGAAATGGAATGATCTGAGAACAATGAAAGGATGGGCACAGTACTGAGCAGAATAAGGAAAATTTTCATGGTCACATAAGAAGGTAGAACTAAAGAATTTGAGATGTGAAGGAGGTCTGTATGTTTGCCATGCTCATTGAGGACTTTGGCTTGGTTTTTGTTCTGGGCCTGGATATAAGATATTATACACTTCAGTTCGTCAGATTTTCTCAAAGGGTAGTCTGTAGCATCTCTACATCATAAACATCTGTACTGTTAATTCTAAATGCTAATCCCCACACCTCATACTAGTTCTCCTGAATGCCTTTCACTTATTGTGGTTTGCATTTATAACATCTTTTGAATTTAAAATTGAGACAATCACACCACAAGTAAGATTTCCTTCTTTCCTCTTGAATGTTGGTGCTGCTGTCCTTACAAAGTCCAGGTCTACTGGTCTGTACAATATCCACCCAAAGATTCTGCCTAGAACTTAGATTGCTGATGAGAAATGTCTCTTGTTCAAAGATTGATGGTTTAACTTAAGAGAAGGGCAACAAATTCTCAAGCATACTAACAGATCTCCCATCCCAGGAACAGGGTTGCACAATTGAAAAAGTTAGAAATAGAAACCAGAGGAATTCCTTGGTGCAAGAGGTCAGCAAGATAGACTCCCCAGCTGGATTGCAGAGTATGCAGCTCACTAGCTTTGGGAAGCCATGTCAAGCATGTGAAGTCAATTGCTTTGTATTTCCTTTAGTGTTTCTATAAAAGAATTGGTTTTCATTGCTATAACTGGTGGTATCATGAGCATCAGCTGAGAACATGATGCTTGGGTTCAATGTTCCTTTGGTTCATGATCCAAGATCTGAATCCTCTCTGATTCTGTTCTCCATCTTTCATATCGAAACTTTTGTGCTTCTTTTATAAAACAGTAGGAAGGACCATTATATTAAATGAATTAGACTTTATTGAGTACCTCCTATGTACAAGAGGTCTTCTGTTAGAAATCTGGCTTTCTTGCTTTTGAGTGGTCTACAACTTCTAAAAAGAGAACCTGGTGTAAAAACAAGTTTATACTTTGCAAGCTCTGTCAAGGGGAAAACAATCATTTAAAGTGCTATAGTAAAATCAGTTGGGTTTTCTCTAGCAACTGCATATGCATTTGAGGTAAGTGTTGTTAGTTTTGTAGTTATGGGATCTGAACAACAAATCTAAAATATCAATGTGTTTAAATAAGGACTTTGAGAAGGAAGTCAACTGTATTAGGCATGCTACTGCCAGGTGCAAGTCCTCATTAAGAGGAGGAAGAAGAGAGAGTAAGTAAGGGAACAGAGGTTAAATAAAAAGGAAAGTAGAAAAGACTGGGACTAAATGTAATGAGGAGTAGTGCGTAGTAATTAATGTCTACTGCAGGTAGACATTATATGAGAAGGTGCAGTCACCTTTAAGGCCCTTCCAAATTGTGTCCCTGTGAAATACTTTAGGAGATATCTATAACTAGGAATAACATAAATGTGAACAAAATATATTTTCAAGGAGATACAAAAACGTGCTTCCCATGTTTTAGGATCATTTCTTATTCTTAAAAAGCTATTGTTTGCATTTTGTAGCACTTTGCTACTTTGCAGCAATGGTGAAGTTCTCTTAACTTGGGTTGTACTGTCGTTTAAACACTTTAAATATTTTACTCAATGCTTTCTTTATTTTGACATAGCTATTTTCAATCTTTGGTTGCATCATAATTACTTGGTGGGCTTGTTAAAATACTTCTAGAGTTCTTAGTTCTTTTTTTTTTCTCTCTATTTGGTACTGGGGATCGATCTCAGAGGCATTCGACCACTGAGCCACATCTCCAGCCCTAATTTGTATTTTATTTAGAGACAGGGTCTCACTGAGTTGCTTAGCACCTCACTTTTTCTGAGGCTGGCTTTTTCTGAGGCTGGCTTTGAACTCACAATCCTCCTGCCTTAGCCTCCTGAGCTGCTGGGATTATAGGTATGCACCACCATGCCTGGCCCACGTTCTTGATTGTTTCTAGTCTATGGGATGTGGCCAGGTTTATTATTTGTTTTAATGAATACTGACACTTCTGGTTCAGAGAGAACTACTTCTTTAACAATGCAATCGTGTCCTTCTTCAGGCCTCTAGTTCCTTTATTTGGTAGTCTGTCTTCTTCTTGTAGAATGTATGCATTGTAGAATATTACAGTAGAATCTAATGTTAATTGAAGCTCATGACTTTTTGTGCAATTTTTATGCAAGAAGTCTATGCTCCAAAATATTTGGGGACACCTGTCAATAAATGATTCTGTATTTATATAGGCCATGGCTTAGGCAAACAGAGAGGAAGTGCTTCCGTGTTCCCAACTTTTCAGTTGTAAACTGGAGACATGACCATATGAGTTAAAAGGTAGACTATATTTAGCCATAGTAATATTATGAAGAATCATCTCTGGTGTTCAAGAGTAACTACAACAGTGTAGATACTATTCCTTCTTTGGCTCATATGAGAATGTCTGGCGACAGAAACAGAATTATATGGAAGTTTATTTATTGGTTGTGGTTTCTGAAAAAAGTTGTGCTGCTCTTTAGCTGTGTGACTTTGACAAAATCCACGATCCCATTTCCTTAATTATGAAGTAGGAAAATGACCATTTCCCAGAGTTTTGGAGTTGTGGAAGATGCTGGTCCATACATTGATTGCTTCCCATTGGATTCTAGTTTGCTTTCTTTTCCTATTGTATTCTCTGGAATGAGATGTAGCTCCCTGGTAAGCTTTGGAAGTAGTGACAGAATGCTGTGCTACACTGAATGAAAAATATTCTTTTCCAAGCTAAAGGGCAATCACGTTATAAGGAAAACTTTCCTGCAACCATTCAAGCAGCATTTTAGATTCTAGTTTCATGAGTTTGGCTAAACAATCATGGTGGGTGAACTGTCAAAATCTCCAACAAAAACAGCAGAAAAATCTTCTGAAATTAGTGTAGAAGCAGACTTGAAGAAAGGAAAGAAATGCAATCTGACTCTTTCTATAGGATTTTCAGTACTAGTGTATACATCAGTCTTAAATTCAATGGATTTGAAGTTACCAAAGGGAATTATAGTATATTATACAAAATTAGATGCATTCCGAATTGGAGGATAGTGCTACTTTGAGCATCCCTGCATAAGTCTGTGGTGAACATATGCATACATGCATTTTGTTAGAGAGCAACTGCTAGGTTTTTAAATTACACATACATTTATCTTTAGAGAACACTGCCAAACAGCTTTCCAAAGTGGTGCCAGGTACTATTTACATGCAGTCAGCAGTGAATGAGAATTCTAGTTTCCTTTACATCCTTGTAAAAAATTAATATTGATTATAATTTTACTTTAGCCATTTTAGTGGATGTGAAAACAAAATATAACAAAAAACAAGAGGAATAAATACCAATATTAAAATCAGCACAAAACCCCACTGCCCCAATACTGGTGTTTCATTGTACATTAATCTGTTCTTTTATGGGAGTAATTTCCATGGGGTGGCTAGTTTAGTCATATATATTTATATTGAAGACTTGTAACAATTTAAAGTCCTTCCCAGAGCAGCTGCATCAGGGTGAAGATTGAACATTTCAGTACAGGATGTATTCTAGGTTTGTTATTGCTACATATCATAGAATTCTTTCACAGGGTGGATTCAACCTGGAAATCCTTTATTCTCTAAGATCAGAAGGAATAAATTGCTTTTGAATGGAGAATACATGCATTTGAGACCCACAGAGACCATAGAACAGTGTCTCTGGGATGATATTTCCTGATACTTAGTGATAATGGCAAGAAATTTATAGCAAATATTGAAAGAGCAAACCTTAAATCAAAGCACTGACTTTATATACAAAGAGCCTTAGCAAGTTTCCCAAATATTCAGTTCATGGTGTGTGTATGCATGTGTGAGTGTGTTTGTGTGGGTGTATGTGTGTACGTTAAGCATAAACTTTGAGAATTACAGATTGTTATTTCTCTGTAATTAGTATTAGAAACTGGATACAAGGAATTCATAATTCTAATGAGATAGATGTGGGAAAAATAGGATAAATGAATAAAAAATGATAATAAAAAACAGTATCCAAGTTGTCCCAGGGTACAGGTATTTGTCCAAGGTATGGCTATCTAAAGATTTATATAACGAAAGAATAACAACAAAATCTTACTCTCATTATATCAAATATCTATTGCTACAATAATACTGCCTAAAAACCAGGACATCCCAGCTACTACAGCAATAATTATCTTGTTAGTTTATGAGTTTGTGGGTTTAGCTGATCTGTGCTGGACTCAGCTCGTTTGATTGGGCTTGTTTGACTGTAGTCATATTTGGCTTAGATAGGTTACTCTAATGATCTTGGCTGGCTTGCTCACACATCTTGGGGTTGGCTCCTCTAGGATGGCCACAGCTGAGATGATTGGGAACAACTTGGTTCCTCCCCCAAACTCAGCAGTATACAACAATAAGCAATTATTTAGGTCACAAATCTGTGAGCAGGTCAGTGGTTTTGGAGTTGGCTGGTGTTTCAATTATCTATTGCTATATAACAAATTATACAAATTCAGTCACTTAAAATGATAACACATTTATTATCTCACACTTTCTGTGGGTTGGGAATCTAGGTATGGCCTAGCTGGGCTCTCTGCTTCTGGGTCTCATTGGGATGCAATTGGTACTGGCTGGGCTGTGGTTTCATCTGGAGGTTCAACTGGAGAAGGGTCTGATTCAAACTCACTCAGGGTATTCAGAATTCAGTTCCTCACAGCAGTGGGACTGAGGCCCTCAGCCCTAAAAGACCTACCACAGATTTTTTTTCTTTTTTCTGCCACATGGGTCTCTCCACATTTCACACATGGCTGCTTCCTTCTTCAAGGCCAGCTGGAGGGCAAGAGCGACTCTAGTGAGAGGTCCTTTAGAACGCCATAGTCTAACGATTAGGAACTTGTCACAGGTCCCATCCACACTCAAGGGGAGGGAATTGCAAGAAGGTATGAACACCAGGAGGTGGGAATCATTGGGAGACGCCTTTCAGTGTATCTGAGCTTGCTTACATGTCTTAGGATCATTTGACTGTCAGCAGACCTAGGGAGGTAGGTGCATAGGGCCAAAACAGAGATGAAAGAGGGAGAGGAAACACAGACGTGGTTTTACAGCCCTCTGCTTACATCCTATGTGCTATCATCCCACTTGCCAAAGTAAGTCACATAACTTGGAGATAGAGTAGGAGGGCACTTCAAGGTAACATGGTAAATGGTGTAGGTACAGGAAAGGTGAAGAAATGGGGCCATGAAAGCCACACTTATCTTCAACTGTTTAATTCAAGAATTAAGCCAACTGTGTAATTCAGCCTATCTCATACCAGTCTTCCTATGGCCACATATCTAGAAGATCCAAGTTCTCATTTGTTGCCCCAGGAGTGCTAGCAATCCTAGTTTCTTCCAATGCAGAATAGAGTGTCTTTGGAACTCGATTTAAGATAACTGTTGTTATAAACTCCCACATTCATGAGATCTTACATGAGCCCCCTACTGTCACCCTGCATGAGAATATGTCTGAGCAGATATGCAGTCTCTAGAACTTCCAAAGGTAAATAACCCTCAGCTTCCTACCAGAAGAAGGGAGAATTTTTTTACTCACTCTTTATCCTATTTCTTGTTTCATAGAATCATTCTTGAAATCAGTTTCTGCCTACCACTCCTCTCTTTTTGAAAGCAAGGCCAACAGTTGGTGCCCTACCCATCACCATCATATCTTCAGATACTTACAAAACTAACCACCCTGGTGTTCTCTCCTAATTAAAAAAAATGCTCTAGAACATGTTATGGTTTAGGGCTTCTTGACACTGGCTATACATTATAGTTACTTGGGGAACTTTTAAAAGTTCTCATCTGAAGATGCACCCAAGAATAATTTCTGGAAGCCAGTTCCAGATGTGGGCATTTCAAAAGCTTCCCCAGATGATTCTGATTTACAGCCAAGATTGAAAACCCCTATTATATATGGACATGTATAACAGAGTGTCTTAAGTTAAAATCACACTTAAGATGGGAGCTCAGAATGAGTAGGAAAGATCATTCATATCTGAGAGTGTTAAAAGTATTGTCTCTGTCAAGGAATTTTGTAATGAGAAGTTTCTATCTCTACATAAAGATGGAAATGCATTTGCTTTGATGCACCTTATCCAGCACCCTGGAACTACAGATGAGAAAAACAAAATTCTAGAGGGATTTCACTTTCTCAAGATCACACAACTAAAGTATAATTAGGACTGGATTCTAAATCACCTATTTTTTTCCACATCAATCTTATTTATTTTTAAAATTTGTCTTTTAGATTTATTGTACAACATGATGAATAACGTCATACTATATATTTCAATGTCACCGTGACAATAAATATCAAATGTTCTTATTATAAAAAATGTCATATACTTGATGTAATGGATGGGTTAGTTAGCCTGATTTAATCATTCTACATGCTATTATAGAATCATTACATCACTTTATCTCCCATAAATAAATACAATTATAATTTTCCAATACGTATTTAAATTTTTTATTAGTACATTAAAGTTATACTTAATTTTGGAATTCTAGTTGGCGTAACTATAAAATCATGAAATATAATTTGCTCCAATTCAGGCCCCAGTACTTCCTCTTTCTCTCCCTTCCTCCCTCCCCCATTCTCTTTTCTCTACTTTTCTGGTCTTTAATTCTATTTATTTATAGTTTTATATTTTTAAATTAGTGCATTATAGATATACATAAAGAACTTTTACTTTTAAAGAAGAATGAAACTATGGCATTTGCTGGTAAATGGATGGAACTGGAGAACATCATGCTAAGTGAAATAAGCCAGACTCAGAAAGTCAAAGGGTCAAAGTTTTCTCTCTTTTGTGGAAGCTAGAGGGAAATAAGGGAAAAGGAGGTGGGGGTGGGAATCCCATGAAACTAGAAGAGAGGTCAGTGGAGCAGAGGAAGAGGATTAAGGGACAGGGAGGAGAGACATGAAAAGGGAGGAATGGTGGAATGAAACTGAGCATGCTATTCTATGTGTATAATGAATACACCACAGTGAATTTCACATCAATCTGTTCTCAAAGCATAAACTTTAAAATTGGGGGAGTAAGAAGTTAGTTTCTATAATCTTACTCATATATATAAAACTACCCACAATTTCTATCGTTGACCAAATTTAGAAGCAGATCCTTTAGAGATTAATGGAAATCCTAGAAAAAAAATTAAATGGAGTTTTCTAGGGTGAAACTCCAAAGAGGCTATCCTGTCCTTGGCCCTGGGGCTGTCTTTCTGATCATTCTAAAGATTAAGCATCAAGTTTTAAAGTACACATTAGGATGCCATCTGTTTATTATTGAGAACTTTGGTTGTCTTTAATTTAGGCACAAAGCTATTTGGGAACATAAAGAAAGAAATAGATGGTATTGTTTAAAGTCTTCCTGAGTATTTAGTGTCTTTAAACAAGTTTCCAAATGGTCTATGAATATATGTTTAATTTTCACACTTTAATTTGTACTTCTAGAGGAAAGGAAAAATTCAGTTATACTACGCAAACCTGTCCTTGTGCTTTGTGAAATATAGGAGAGCAAAGCCTAAAACTAGGGTTCTCAAATTATCATAAGTAGCAGAGTTACCTGAGTGCATGTAGAAACAGCCTCCTGTTCTATAGCTCATGGTTTCTGGATCTATAGGTCTAGATTGGTGTATTAACTTTGATTATTATTTTCTGTATTTTGATGCTTTTACATCTGGGTCCTTGCTGATCCTGGCACAACTGGCCCTCCCAGAGTTTGCCAATTCCCAGGGTTAGTGGACAGCTCTACCCCAATGTTTGCAGAAGTTATTCTAACTAGACAATCCTCCAACTGCTTGCCTTTCCTCACATTTCCTCCCCAAAGGAACCACAGCAAAGGTTCTTGCCACATTTACCCCAATCCCCTCTGCCTCCTGACCCAGGTATTTCTCCATCCAGCCTTTCCCATGCTGTGGTATGTCCCCTTCTCTTGGAAACTGGGAGTAATAAAGTATCTTTTCAGTGGCAATTACCTCCTGATGTTTTGACCTTACCACAGCTACATAGCAATTAAACCTGTGAAGATAAGTGAGATAGAAAAATTTGCATTTTCCTAGGTAATGCGAAAACTGCTCATCTCCTTGGGGATACACTAGGAAAAAGAATTTGTTAAACTAAATAAATAAATAAATAGAAATTTTATTTATTGTAGCAGGGAGTGAACCTAGTGGGACTTAACTACTGAGCCACCCCCCCCCCCCTTTATGAGAATGGCAAGTACAATCTTTTATCAACAAATTTGGAGTTTTGACAAAGATTTGGGAAATAGAGAATGAATAAAGAGAGAGATTGATAAATTTTTACATAGTGACACATCTTCTCAAAGACAGGAATGAGTCAGTGTTGGACATAACATGTGCAACTAACCAGAAAGTAACAACCCCCTGACTGGGGACTTAGTTTTCTGTACTGAGACTTCTTTTTGGTTAGGGCCCATTCTCTTGGTTTTAACAACTTCATATTGGTTGAATAAAAAACAGTAAAACAAAACAAAAAATCTAGTTTGAACCCAAAAGTGTAATTCTAAGATAAAGAGAAATAAATGTAGAAGGTGTCTGTTTCTTTTCTTTTTTTATGTACTAGTTGTTCTGTACAACTGTACCCCAGGCACAAAGTGAGGAATCAGCTCTTTGAGGAGGCACCTGAAAAGGAATATTTCTGGGCTCTTTGCAGGAGGTCTTATAAATGCAATGAGTTCTGGACCTGAGTATTAAAATCTACAAAATGCAAAGGGCAATTAAGGACAGAAGACAGTAAAGAATACTCTTGGAAACTAAGCAAAATGTGGGATAAAGATTGATCTCAGTGGAAGTTATTTACAAAATCTTTAACAAAAACAAAACATGACACTGGCAAGTCATTTGTATCTGACTTTAATTACCTTTGGTATTCAGAGAAGAAAAAGCACTGTTATAAACTCTAGACTTATCATCAAAAAGAAGATAGGGAGTAGTTAAGAAGACCTATCCATTGTCCCTCTCAAATTCTTTGTACTAGAACTGACTCTGCTTGTACACTTCCTTGCCTTCTCTTAAGCTCCATTTACCCAAGTAATACAGAGAACTTGGGTTAGGGGTTCTGTCTTCTTTGATGAAGAGTATCTAGGGAGTCAGCATGGCCCCTTTACTCTGCACTCTTCCAGAAAGAGAGAGAGAAGGGTGCCCACCCAACTTTAATTTTTTTTTTTTAATAAAGTTGCTCAGAACCAAATTACTGAGGCTGGTTTTGAACTTGCAATCCTCCTGCCTCAGCAATCCTCCTGCCTCCTGAGCTGATGAGATTACAGGCATGCACTTCCAAGCCTGACTTCTTGAAATGTTTGATAGTCCCCATGTTTATATCTATTGGGGGAAAGAGAGTGAGGGGCTATGGTGGAGGAAGGAACTGTAGTAACATGTGGAGGGCACAGATTTTTGTAAAAGTGTTTTCTTCCACTTAAGCATTACACTCTGTGCTTACTAAACAATTTCCCCATTTTCTGATTCCTCCTAAGAAAGCTCTATTGCTATTCTTCTATCCTAATATTACGGTCTTTGTTGGTTAGGGGACAATATAGAAAATATAGAAGAGCTCAATGCTGTGAAACCCAGCTGCGGTTTTGTCACTGAGATGCATGACCTTAAGAAATTCATTCCATCTCTCTAAGCCTAAGTTTTCTCTTCCATAACTTGACAATAATAATGTTACCCATTTTAGTCTATTTATGCTGCTATAACAAAAATACCTTAAACTAGGTGACTTGTAAACAACAGAAGTCTATTTCTCATAGTTCTAGAGGCTGGGAAGCCCAAGTTCAAGGTGCCAGCAGGATTCATCTGGAAGATGGAAGGCATGAACTGACTCTCTGGGATCTCTTATGAAGACGCTAATCCCATTCATGAGGTCTCTGCTTTTCCTTGGGTGCTAGGGTTTCAGCATATGAATTTTATCAGGACAGAAGTATTTAGTCCATTGTACTACTTCATAGAGTTGATATTCGAATTAATTGAACCAAATGCCAAAAAGGAACTTGGTGCAGCCCATGGCACACAGTTAGATTTCAAAATACAAGCTATTGTTATTGAAGTTATTTTGGGGATAAAATACAAAATTACAATTTCATTGTCTTTCCATTTATATAATATAATTTTATGTCTGGAGTTTTGATTTAAGAACAATGGTATACAATTAAAAGAGTCTAAAAATAAAACTTTAGTACATTTGT
This sequence comes from Marmota monax, assembly GCF_021218885.2. Lineage (NCBI taxonomy): Eukaryota > Metazoa > Chordata > Mammalia > Rodentia > Sciuridae > Marmota > Marmota monax. The sequence goes on along the minus strand of NW_026695222.1, from coordinate 2,849,496 downwards.
GGTTCTACAAAGCAGAAAACCAGAATCCCTGGATGAAACTCCCTAAGATTGTTCTCTAAGCAATAAAACTACAATCGATGTGATCTTATCCCAGGATTCTATGACAGAACAAAGTCTTTAGTTTTCAGGCTGTGTTTCAGTTTCAGTCCTTCTGTTGGCAAGCTAGTAAAACAATGATGCCCAGTGTAATTCTTCCCAGGGCAGAGGCTGCACAAAAAAGACCCCTTCCAACCCACTGTGTCTGCTGCCACTACCCATGATAGACAAGCTTCATCTGGAAGCACTTTGAGATGGTCTAGCAGGAAGATGGGAAATCACACTTCTTCTATGTCCATTATCATGTGAACAACAGACATGCTCTGAATTTCCTATTCTACTTATTCAGGAGGACCAAATCAGTAGGAAAAAAATTCTAAATTTCCAGATATCCATTTATATCATGATTAAATTTAGTCCTTGAGCATTTAGGGAGCATCTTTCGCAGTAAAACATGAGGCACATCTCATTTTCTAAGTTAAGAAGAACTGACAATTTGATTCAGGAGGAAAAAAATGATACATTTCAGTGAGAAAAAAAAGGAAATTGAAGAAGAATAATTGAAGGTAAGTGATCAAATGTGCAGAACAAGTAGCGACAGGGTAACTGTGAAGGAGATTTCTATACTCAATAGGTGTACGACGGACTCTTAAAGATATGGATGTATGCAATGTTTCCCAAAGTTTAAGGCAGTGTCTTTAAAAGTGGCTGATAACACACTTTATTAAAAAATTAAGGTAGAACAAAAAACATCACAATGCATGATACTTTGTAAGGACATTGTGCATGTGAATGTATTTCTCTCTCTGGTTTGCTAAACACAACATATTTCCTTAATGGATCATGGCTTTAAAAAGTCTGAAAAACACTGCCCTAGATATTTCTTGAAATAATTTAGTTAGAATACTGACCGTTTCAGAACCAAATAAGTTGAATTAAGAACAATGGTATACAGTGAAAAGAATAAATAAATAAATAAAAAAGATTCCAACCTTTGTTGTTTCACAAAGCAGAAAACCAGAATCCCCAGATGAAACTCCCCAAGATTGTTCTCTAAGTAATAAAAGTACAATGGATGTGATCTTTTTCCAAGATTTTATGTTAGAGAATATGCTCAGTTTCAGTCCTTCTGTTGGCAAAACCCAATGATGCAATGATGCTCCCACAGTGAGACTCAGTTTTCACTACCTTCCATCTTCTTCCAATTTCTTCCAGTTGGGTAGACAATCTATCTTTGCTGCTAACACATCTCTACCATCTCTCTAAATCTTGTGAGTCTCCTTTTTAAGGCAGGGAAGGAGGCCTCAGGCTCATAGTCTGAAGACCCACCAGGTCAGAGTCAGGAAGGGTTTCTATTCCAGGCAAATTCTGCTCATTTTCTGTTTTATTCTACTGGAGCTTCTCATATGCCTCATTTTCCATGTTTCTACTTCCACTTTTTCTCAGATGGATTTTTATCATTTTCTTTTTCAATGATTTTATATAAACAAAAAAATTGTTGTAAAAATATTAAATAGTATTAACAATGGCCATGTTGAATGTGATCTGAGACTGTCGGGAACAAGTGTGCTTTGGTGGTATTGTGTGAATCACACTCTGAAGAATTTCAGCTGGTCTAATGGACATCCCCTTGGCCAGCATGATGGGAGTCCTCTTCAAGGATCCTGTCAAATGAACTGTCATGGTCATTCCCACATTCTCAGGTACTGTAAGTGATAGTTACATTTCTTGCATGAAAATGAAAAAAAAAAAAAAAGAGGTAGACATGGCCCAGGAAGCCCCATGTGCTGCTGTCCTCTCGATGCTGATGTTTTCCTAATGCAGTAACATTTTTACCCAAGACGATATCTTAGGACTTGGAACTCATTATGGTTTGGATCTAGGAGAGTACCCCCAAAAGCTCATATGTTAGATGAGGTTCAGAGGTAAAAAGATTGAGAAAGAGCTGTAACTTCATCAGTGAATTAATCCATTTGATGGATTAATGGACAATTATCAGGGCAAACTACAATACCCCCTTACTATCCCAAAGCTCTTGGTGCTTTGTGCACCTACATGAACAGTATTGTCAAATGAACTCAGACTGGAAAGTAAGTAAAATCTCCCCTAGATTTGATTCAATTACATTTTGAGTTCACATCTGGAGTCATTCTGTTTATATCAAAGATTAATCCATTTGATGGATTAATAGTTTGAAGGGACAAATGGGTGGTAACTATTAGCAGATAGGCATGGGTGGAGGAAATAGGTCACTGGGATGTTTCTTTAGGAACTAGATCTTCTCCCTGACTCCTCTCCTCTCTCTCTCTCCCTGTTTCCTGGGTGTATGTGCTCAGAAGCTTTCCTCTGCCATGTATTTCTGCCATGAGGTTTCTGCCTTGGAGCTGACAAACCAGACTGAACATCTGGAACCAGGAGCCAAAATAAACTTTTCCTGTTCTAAGTTGTTCTTGTCAGGTATTTTGGTCACAGTGATGAAAAGCTACTAACACAAAACTATCCATTTTTTTTTCCTTAGATCGGCCACACCACCCTGATTATTTTCTTCTTTCTTTTATTCTTATGATTAGACATTTCCTCAGCAGGAAGAAACCACCAGCGGGATGGGACAATAGTGTGGGGAGATGACACAGATCCCACTGGGGACTGAGCTAGCAAGCCCAGGTTTGGTGGCTACTCCAAGATCTCACTACACTGCCCGTCCAGGTTGCTATGGAAAACTATTTAGGCTTTGAGTGTTGGCAACCTGAGGAAACCAAGAGTGGTCTGAAGCTTAGAGTATAACTGGCCCTGCCCTCTTTCTCTGATGAGAGGGCCTAAAAATAAAACAGAGGCAACAAGTGTTAGTGCAGCCACCAGGTCTCCTTCCTGCTACAGACAACACTCCTTTTAATGCAAAGACAAGCAGAACAGAGGGTGAAATGAGAGTTGCTTTTTGTCTTGCACCAGACATTTCTCTATCAACATTAGGACTAGTTCCTTCTTTCCTTTGATTGGCTTGGCACAATTATTTTGAGGCCCCCTCGTCCCAGTAGTGTGAGACCTAGACAGAACTGTCAGAATGCCCATTTGTGTCTTTAATGAACTCACCAGTTCATCATGAGCCCCACAGTGGCAACTCTACCCATTCCTTGTGAACACAGGTTGTTTCCTTTACCTGAGCAGGAGCCACCTTGGTCCATTGTGTTTCAAAACTGAACAACTCAACTTAAAACTCAACTTCCAACCTTCTGTTCTAAACTATGGTGAGGGTTTTTGTTTGTTTGTTTTGTTTTGTTTTGTTCTTTCCTGCTGGAGCTTTCCCTGGGCAAGATAATCTGGGAGACACTTTGATCCCGATGGAAGACAACTTAGTGAAAAGAGGTGACAGATTTTGAGGGAAAGGCCTAAATTGCCCTCTGCATGGCTTTGGCTGCACTTGCTTGCCAATTTGCTTCCAGAGGAAATGCAGACAGAATGAATTGCCTGGGCAATTTATGCCTTTGGCAAGTTGTTCAGGATTGGAGAGAAAAAGAAAAGGGGACCAAAGGGCTCCCATTACAGGTTAAAAATAGCCAGTCTTTGGCTCCTCCCCTTCCAGCTTCTCTCCCCTCTTCCAACAGGGAGAGCTTTTGAAAGGGATCCCCCTCCCCCTGCCCCATTCCTCTCTCCCAACTTTCCCTCCTTCCAACGCATGGGTGACGCCATTCATTTGAATGGAAAGATTTTTCTGAGCTGGGATAAGTAAGATACAGGAAATCACTATTGAAAGCCTTCTTTATGCTTTGGTGTCATCATCACCTTAGTATGAGGGACAACCAGAGGGTCCAATGACGAAAGTACAGGCCTGAGCAGCAGGATGCCCAAGGACTCAGAGGCAATAGAGATGGAACTCTTCACCCATAGAGGTCAGGGACATAGCTGAGGGGGTGAACCTCACTTCCTTGGGTCACATCGGTGGGACTTCAGATCACTTAGGAGTTTTTTTGTAGATGCTTTGTTTTGTTGCTGATGACTGTCATGGGGCAAACTAAAACACCCCCTTACTATCCCCAAAGCTCTTGGTGCTTTGTGCACCTACACGAACAGTATTGTCAAATGAACTCAGACTGGAAAGTAAGTAATAACTCCCCTAGTTTTGATTCAATTACCTTTTGAGTTCACATCTGGCGTGATTCTGTTTATACTAAAGATTATCTACATTTTTTTTTTGTTGTTGTTGTTCTTGGGATTGAACCTAGGGGCTCTCTATCCCCGAGCAACATCCCCAGCATTAATTAATAATTTTTTGAGACAGAGTCTTGCTAAGTTGCTGAGGATGGCCTCAAACTTGCAATCCTGCTGCCTAAGATTCCCAAGTAACTGGGATCACAAGCATGTGCCACCAAGTTCAGCAAGATTTTATTTCCAAAATGGAGAGATGGAGGTTCATTTCTTTGTTACTTATCTGTCAAACAAAATGTTTTCATGGCTTGAAGCTTTATGGAACAGAATAAAGTATTATAGCTTTCTGTTATCTAAGCATCAATGCTACTATGGTACTTATATGTAGATTAGTGATTCTGAAACTGTGGTCCCCAGACCAGCAGCATCAGTATTAGTATCACCTAGGGACTTGTTAGGAATTCACCAGGAACTTTTTAATCAGATACTCTGTGAATGGGCACCAGGAATATGTGTTTTAACACATCCTCCAGGTGATTTTGATGCAGACTTAAAACTGAGAACTTCTGATTTGGTAACTCAGAAAATTAACTCTATTTCCTTATTGGAAACTTGACAGTGAATCTGAGACTCAAGAAATACCTTTTACTTGGGGGCACAAATAATTTTTCTGAAGCTTCATTTTTTATGAACAGTCTGTAGTGCAGACATGAGATGGATTTAAATGTAATTATGGTCAGCCTCAAGGAGATTTATTCATTGTCAGAAGGTTACCCAACAACAAATATATGTTGTACCAAGGTCTTTTTGCTAATACTTATTATAAAATTGGAGAAACATTTCAGGATGGAGAAAAAAAATGGTCTCAAGAGATAAGAAAATGGTGATTTAGAATTCAGAACAATTCTTTCAAAATTCTTCTACAAAGAAAAGTCATTATTTTGGCTACAAATCAGATATAGATACTATAATTTGGAGGTTTATGTTGTATAATAGATGACAGCTAGGTTACATTGAAATAAGCAAAAGTCTCTTTTCAAAAAGTTTTCTCAAAGAAGTAACATGAATATTTTCCCCTCTTGCTCAGGCTCTGTTTCCCAGTATAGTGTGGCTACCTCTTACAAAGGAGTGGAACAATTTGAATGAAATAAGAAAGACAATATCCTAAGTGCAAGGGTAAATATAAATGACACATATTTTCTGAAATATGAGACCAAGGACACCAAAGTATTTTTATGAAATCAATCTTTGGATAACATCATCAACTAGTTTTTTTTCATTGTTTAGATGAGATATACCAATAACTTTCCCAGTGGAACAGTTCTAGTGTCCCAAAGAACAGCCATGGTGGTTCTGCATGCTTAATGACATGTGGCTTGTTAACCTCATATGTCAAATACAACAGCCATACATAGAAAAAAAATCTGGCAGAAAGCAAGACCTTAGAATAAAATTAGCCTTAGCTTTGTACAACAAAGGCTGCTTCAATGGAGGGCATCTCTAGGAAACCAGTTATATATTCTCAAAGCCAACATTTACTAATCTTTCCTGAGAATATTAGCAAATGAAAGGTTTGGGTGGTCTTGTAAATCCAACCCAGCTCTCCCAACACTTCTACTTCAAACATTTTAATTTCTAGAAGTGCATGTCTCTTATTCAGTTTTCAATCACTATGAAGGAAATAAAAGTTTATTTTTGAACTTTTTTTTGATGCATAAATAAGAGTCTTTAATATCCATTCTTTACTGTGTTAGGAAAACAAATGCAAAAATATTTGAGGTGGCAATCATTTTTTTTTTTCATAATAGAATTATGCTGGGAAGGAATCCAAGAGTAGAATCTGGGACCTCCACATCTCCATCTTGATCTAGCCCCATTATGACCACTGCTGAGATCAGTAATTAACAATCAAGTACCAAAGAAAGCAATGCACCATTTCCAAAGTCTGGTCCCTTACTTGAACTCTTCTGCCTGCTGCTATTAATGCATAAGCCACAGCAGAATGTTTTAAAACTGAAGAAATTGAGAACCAGAGTTTCTCATTTTTTGAATTTGTAGATTATTTACTTGACGGTGACTAACCTGGAAAAAAAAACCCTTAGCTGAAAAGGCATTTTTACATTACTAAATATACAACTTTTTGGTTCTAATATTATTTTTCCTTTTTTAATAATAAAATTTAATTATGTTTATTTTCAAACATCCTTTTACAAGAAGAGAATACTCATTAATTTTCCAGAATCCACTCCAGATTCAACAATTACTGAGGGCTAGTGATACTCATTTAATCTGTTTCTTTCCCTCTCTACTTTTTTTCTGCATTATTTGAAGCAAATTCCAGACATCATTTCGTTCCTCCCCATACATTCCTCAATACACATCATTAATAAGTTATGGATATTTTGCTACATAATTCTAATGCTATTATCACACCTAAAATTATAATTACAAGGTCATTAAATATCCAGTTAATGTTACAATTTCCCTTGATTATTCCAACTAATATGTTTAGAGTAGCATTTTTTTTATTGTTAAGTTTGCATGCCTATATTAAGTTCAGATGTCTATCAAACACTGCAAACTTAAAAAACAGAAGAAAGAAGACGAAGAAGTAAACTTACTCAGCGAGAGGGTTTTCCCAAATTCTCACAGCTCTAATCTGGATACCATTCAGTGTGACAGGCTTCTCACTGGGTTCCCACAGCTGGTTAGTGTTTTGAATTCCAGCCCCATGAACTCATCTCAGGCTACAAGGGCTAATGCTCAGCGCCCAACCTAGAGCTGATATCTCTGATGACAGAGTAATGGAGAAAACGCCGGTATTGTCCGCCTTTTTCTGAACGCACTGTCATCTGTGTTATTCTCCCATCTCTGCTGGGAGCAAGTGACTCTACTGCTTCTTGGATGCATTTAACCCATGATGGAGGTAAAAAAATAATCCAAGCATATTTTGTTGAAAGACCAATAAAATAACCTGCTACATTGTGACAGAGATGCTGTACCCTCAGTCACACCTCTTTGAATTCAAGTTTCTCTCTCTAAATTGAGCTTGAACAAAGATAAATGGAGAAAAAATAGAGAAAATATGAAGAACTCACAATTAGATCAATAGTTAGGATCACTTCTAAATTTTGGTTATGACTAGCGTATCCAGCTTATAACAGACAAAATTTCTTAAAGCCAACATATTAGCAAATGAAAGGTTCTGCTTACAGTAAAGAAAAAAAAAATCTTTCATAAGAAGCAATACCAAATCCAATAGCAATATTAAATCCAAGCTTCTCTACTGGAAAACATTACAAGTCTTTCCTAAGAAGCCCAAAGGGTGCTATTCTAGGGACCCTGCTTGATCCTTCCCAGCATCTAAATACTACACAGTGCTTATTACATGATAGCAGAAATTTGAATTGCTTTTGTATTTTCCTCAATTGTAAATGCTTTGTCTCTTCTCTGCACTGATTTGTAACTTCATGTAAGTGAGAATAGGTTCTGTGAACGGCTGGGAGGAGATATAAAGGCTGCACTTTTTACAAGTGGGAGTATGCACATTGGAAGAAGGGACATAAAGAATCTGGCCTGTTCTCATGGAGCTTTACACTCTTGTTGGAGAGTACAGACCCTAAACTTACACTTGAACTCATGGAAAAAGTGGTCACCATTCTTGGAAAATTGCTGCAAGAACTATCCTAGACAGTGTCTGTTGGCAGGTACTTAAAAGATGTCTGGTGGAGACCTATTTTACAAAAGGTTTGACATTTGAACAGGAAACTGAATGAGCCAAGGAGCTAGGCATGAGAAAGTTCCAGGAAAAGTCCTCAAGAAAGGAATAAACTGGGCCGTGAAGAGGGAGGTAGAGGTGGCAATTGTGACAGGAGCTTAGAGATGAGGGCCAAGCCTGGTGGTCTCTAGATCCTGGCTGAGAGCTTAGATTCTCAGACTTGGGTGGCTTATATTCAGCAGGTATATGAATATCTTGATATGGCAGAATTCTCTAACTACAGTGGGCATCAGAATCACTTGAGGAATTAGTTATGACCCAGATTGTTAGCCTCACCCCAAAGATTTGGGCAAGTGTGGGGTAGGCCCTGAGATTCTGCATTTCTAATAAATTCCCAGTGGATACCCATGGTGCTGGTCCAGGTAACCAAACGTTGAGAACTACTGCTTTAGGAAGCAGCTCTGGATTAGGTGTGGGCTTTGCCCATCCTTCACAGTTAGCTCAGGGGAGAGATTTCCAAGCAGAGCAGTTTAGATGGCAGGTGATGTGATTATCACTTATATCTATTTTCTTAGATGCTTTGCTTTTTCTGTTCCTAAGAATGAACCTGAACCTTTGTTTGATATCCACTCTCGAAAGTGGGAGAAGATTAGCTAAAGGCCATCAGATTACCTTATTAAGTTGCTCTTTCCGTGTTCCCAGGTGCCTTGTCCTTATGGGAACAGGAAGGTGTTGCTGCAGCTGCAGGAGTTGCAAGCAGGGGCCTCTCTCAATACTCCTAAGGTGAAATAGGGCCTTTCTCCCTTTGCACCCCCATCCTCAATCTGGAGCTCCCTAAAAATGCACTTAATCTTCCCAGACATTTATACAAAAGTAAAACAAGTTAACAGAGGCCAGAAGCATTGCTGATCTCCAACCAGGAAGCATTCAGACCGTTAGGAAACACGGGTGAGCAAATGTTTACGGACCGTGTAATTAATATGATGCCTTGCCCTGTCTATCGGCCCTTAGTACCATATTTCCTGTTCAAGGCAGTGGAAAGTGAAAATATTAGTTGCTGTTTGACCAAAGGAACAAGTGTCTTCCAAACGAACACATGATCTATTAGCAGTCCTGCCGGGTCTTCCCATGGGAACAGGCATTTTACTTTGTTTTACAGCTAATTTCTTTCTTACAGCAGGTTCCCAGACACATCAAATGCCTTGCATTGGAGGCTGAAGTCAAGATTTATAGTCTAGGCCCATGTAATTCAATGTCAAACAACTCTGATAACATAAGGGCTGGAAGTCAACCATTTTCTCATGGGTTCTCATAAAAAAGTCATTTTAGCCAAATTGAGTTTGAATAGTGGGTGTGTCTCTGCAATTTGATGGATGCTCCCTACCCATAAACCCCTGGGAAGAAGCTGGCTGATTTCTTTTGCTACTGTAGCAACAGAATATGAAACTGACTGAGCGATTTCTAGTTGATATTATGGTTGGATAACCCCCTGGTGGATTTTGTTGCTTTTTCCTCTCTAGACTTCAAAGGGAGAAAAAGAGAGCCAAATGCTTTCCCAGCTGATGATGCATTGTATCTACCTTTTTTGTCCTCAGTTTCTTTTCTCTGTCCTATTATTTGCTCAACATCTGTCTATGACCTAAGCATCACGAGAGTTTATTTCCCCAGAGTAAAACTATGACTTGTGCCAAGAGTGAGTTGGAGAGAAGAGTGTTTTCTTTGGTTCTTGTCTGTAGGTTCACGGGTTTGAAGACTCTTGGAGATGGAGGAACCTTGGGAATCATTTAGAACAAGTCCCTGTTTTGCAACTGAAGCAAGCAGGGAGGTTAAATGGCCTCTCTGAGAGTTACAGCCTGTTAAAGCAAGATTGAAGGTCTAGTGATCTCTTTTTTTAAAAAAAATTGTATTCTAATTGGTTACATATGACAGCAGAATGCATTGCAATTCATAATTCACATGTAGAGCACAACTTTTCATATCTCTGATTGTATACAAAGTATATTCGTACCATTCGCGCCTTTATACGTGTGTTTAGGGTAATAATGTCCATACACTTTGGGTTTTTAAACAATGGTGGGATAGGAAGGGAAAGATGGGGTCTTGCTTCCTATAACCAGATTCATTACCAATAAAAGTGGAAGAATAATAGCCTCTTCCACAGCATATGCTATGTGATATATTAACAATGCAAAGTGAGAGGGTGTGAACAAAACAGCTAAAATCAGGCTTACCTGATTACCTGATTCTCACCTGTGGAGGCATCGTGATCATGGTGATGATGCCATGATGACGAATGACAATGGTATTGATTCTATTAGCAAACCTGATTAAGGTCAGAGTTACCAACATTTTCCTGGGTTGGTACTTTGGAAGTTTTACTGCAAAAATTATTACAGCATGACATAAATTCAGTGAAGGGTATATATACATTGTAAGTGTGCAGAGCCATGACTTCCACAGTATGAGATCAAGCCATCAGGTAAGTCCAGAGACAAACCAGGGTTCAAGTTTTTCCCAGGCCCAGATCTAGGCACCAAATCCCCAAGCAAAGCTACCATTCTGCCACTTCTAGCAGCTAAAATTAGGTTTTTTGTTTGTTTGTTTGTTTTTGAAACTTTACTTAAATGAATCATAGTGTATGTGCTCTTTTGTGTCTGGCTTCTTTTGCTCATTGTGTGTGTGTGTGTGTGTTAGAGAGAAGGTGATTCATCCATTTGGTAGCATTTTAATGTAGATTGCTGGTCTCATTGCTAGATGGATTTTTTTAAAAAATAGGAACATGTTTTTGGTGAGCTAGTGCGCATATATCTTTTGGGCATATACCTAGAAGTGTAGTAGCTGGTAATAGGATATGCATGTGCCCAGTTTTAACTAGTACTGCCAGTTATCCAAAATGGTTGCATAAATTTACATTCTCCCAGGCATAGGCGCTCCAGTTGATCACCAACACTTGGCATAGCCTGTCTTTTATGATGGTAGACATAGAATTTCACTAGGGTTTTAATTTATATATCCATGGTGTGTTGTCAAGTTGAGCACTTTCTGACCATGCCACTTAGCTGTCCTCTTTTGAGAAATGCATATTCTAATTTTTTGCCTATTAAGAAAAATTGTGTTGTCTTTTCCTTATTGATTGTAAGAATTCTTTGTACAGTCCTTTACCAAATATATTAATTTCAGATTCTTTCTCTGACTCTGCAACACACCTATTTTAATCCTTGGTAGAATATACAGGGCTTTTAATTTTCTCAAGGTTGCCAGGAATATATAGCCTTGCCAATTACATTGGGGTTTCAGGTGAACAACACATAATTTTTAGTGTAGGTGTGCCCCAAATTTGCATGATATTGCAGGGGATGTCATTATGATAGAAATAGAAGGTGTTGAACCAGTTAGAGCATGCTGATTGTGAAGTCTCATCTAACATACATCAAAGGATTTTGAAATATTTTGTGTTAAACTTAAACTCTGTAGGTTTCCATTAAATGACTCCCAAACAGTTACTGTTGAACATGTAAACCTAACTTACAGGTATGAATCTATTTGATTTTGACTTTTCCCCCTTTGATTCTGAACCATGCGCTTCAGTGTTTAGGGCTGATATGAGCAAAGGGACAAATGAAAAGGGATTTAGCACTGTAGCTCTTACCTTTGTTTACTTCCCTCAGAATTTTTAACTGCTTTCCTCAAAGTCAAGATGTTCTTTTCCTCCCTTCCACTCAACACTTCATGTTCACTGAGGGGGATGGAGGTAGCACAGGAGAACAGCTGCTACTGTGGCTGCAGCAAACAAAAACTGTACCAGGAGGAAGAGACAGGAAGAACTGGGAAATGGATGCTAGAAATGCAGAGGGTGGAGAGGATGCTGAGGAAGATGATGATGACTGCCTAGAGTCAGAAGAATTAAGGTGGCTAAAATAGAGACACGTTAAAGAGAAAGGGAATAGAAGAGGACTCCACTTAATAAATAGTATTTGAGTTACATGTTTCAGCTCTCTGATTAGATTCAAAGAAATCCGAGGGTAGAATGTAATTTAAGTTCTAAATGGGTTAGAAAATGGAATTTTCAGTTATAAATGGAAAAGAATGCTACAGGTCATATGGCAAAGAAGAAAATATGGAAGTTATGTAACAGGAGGGGGAAAAAAGGATGGGAATTCAACTGCAAGCAGTATCGCACATCAGCAAGTGCTCTGGAAAGGAAGCACAGAAGCTAGGGTCTGGTCTTGGTTTCTGTATAATTAAGAGATTGTGTGATTTAATTAACACCAATACCAGCCCATTTTCCGCAGGCCTCATTTCTCCACTGAGATGAAGATCTTGGTCTTTGCTAGTTAATGTGTGACTCTAGCATCAGCAGCACCCACAGCATCTGAGAACCCCTTAAATATGCAGGATCCTAGACCTCTCTTCATATCTACTTGATCAGAATCTCTAGGAGCATTGCTCAGAAATCTCTATTTTAACGAGTTTTGCAAGTGATTATTCAGCATTCTGATGTTGAAGAAATACTGGTGTATTCTGGTGTTTTTCAAATTTTAACATGCATCAGAATCAGAGAGCTTGTCATAGCCAAGTGGCACCTGTCATGAATAGAAAATAAAGTATTGTTATTATAAGCCAAAAAAAAAAAAAGAGGACTTGTTAAAGTGCAGATTCAGGTTCCCTTTGTTTGCAGTAAGTTTTTTACGTAAATTTTTTATTTATATATGACAGCAGAATGCATTATAATTCTTATTACGTATATAGAACTCATTTTTTCATATCTCTGATTGTATACATAGTATATTCACACCAATTTGTGTCTTCATATCTATACTTTGGATAGTAATGATCATCACATTCCACCATCATTAATTACCCCATGCCCCCTCCCTTCCCCTCCAACCCCTCTGCCCTATATAGGGTTCATCTATTCCTCCTATGTTTGCAGTAAGTTTAATAAGCTCTCAGGTGAAGCTGATACTGCAGGTCCACAGAACACACTCTGAGTAGAAGTCTGGAGTGACTGCTGAGGACCTTCTGAATTCAAAAACCAAGAGAGGAAGAATATTAAAGAGAAAAAGAAAAGGAAAAAAGATGAAAATGAATCCATATCAGTATACATATTCAAACTGAGGTGGACCATTGTATTCATGGAATTAGCTTTTCAGAGCAATTGTTGTGTTGTCCCAAAGAGAAGCAAAAAGCAAAAAAAGACTGTTTCATAGCCATTCGATCCAAGTTTGCGCTGTGATTCTGAAGTAAGGCTAATCAGGGAAAGTCTGTATGGGAATTGACTTCCTCGTTATGATTTTTCCTCCCCTAGCAGAGTATGTATAGTCCTCTCTTCCCAAATCATAAATTTTGTGAGTTGTTCATGTGAAAGATGTATCCACCCTTAAGTGTCTGTATACAAACACACACACACACACACACACACACACACAGTTTGTTAGTGGCAGCAAAGCAGGACAGAGTCCTGAGCCAGTGGAGGCCACAAACCTCTTGGCCCCAGCCTAGCTCCCAGGCCTGAGGAATCCCAGCCTATACCACATTTAAATAAGGCAAACCCCAGGCTCTTAGAGTTCAAGCTACGGGAAGTGGCAGGAAGCTCCTGGCAGACAGCCTCTGGGCCCGAAGCTTGACTTTGGAATTTATGTACACAAACTGTCCAGAAAATTGTAACGGTGGTAGGAGGAGGCTGGTCTGTTTCTGCTGGTGTGTGTGTGTGTGTGTTTACCATATGGAGATATAGGGTAAGAGAAAAGGCTCAACTGCATGCTGGGTGACAAAGATCTGTGTTCCAAGGTCCTGTAAATGAGGAAGAAACATGATGGGGAAAGAATGGTGGAGCATAAATTAATTTTTATTGTCACTTTATTTGATGATTTGATATCTATTTTGTAGACTTTAGGCAACAGACTCTGAGGCTTTGTGTTTTTAATCTTCACAATACCCTTAGGAGCTGGGATCTATGATGAACTCTATTTTATAGGTAAGGAAACAGAGGTCACAGATTAGTTATGTAATTTGCACAAAGTCATATAGTGATGAAATACTGGAAGCTAGTAACAAGCATGAAATCCTACTCTAAAGCTCTGTGTATCTTAATGCTCATTGGGTCTAATATAGGTTGGAGTTTGTGTTACTTAGTGTGGGAGAGTGGAAAGTGGTGATTTGAAAGAGGAATGCTTCCTCCTAACGTTGCCACAGATTAGATGATTGTGGTCATTTGATTATAAAAATGGCCCTGAGTCTTCCTCCTTTTGTAATCCATCCATCCCTTGCAATACGGCTTTGCAGCAATTCCCAGCAAGAGGTGAAGCCTATATTCCTTGCCCCTGGAATCTGGGTTGGCCTTGCTATTTGCTTTGGTCAATCAAAAGTGAATCCTGTGTTTCAAGAGACATCATATTTTTCTGCTGACTTTGTTGGAACACTGATCACACCATGAGACCTAGTTAAGACTAATTTGCTAGAGGATAAGAGACACATAGCCTAATCACCTTCATTGCCCCAACTTACAACTGTCCAACCATGAGATGTGGAGTGAGGCCCTTCCAGCTTCCAGCTGACTTGCCATGAATGAGCATGGCCAAGGTCAAGTAAGCTGGGCCCAAATCATCAAGGCCGCCTAGATGATGACCCACAGCCTTATAAGTAATGATTTGGGTTGTTTTAGGCATCTAAGTTTGGGGTAGTTTGTTATGCAGCAAGAGATAATTGATACATAACATGATCCATGGGAAACCACTTAAACACTATAGCCTTCTGACAGAACAGCACAGGTGAGATCCCCCTCCAAACATTTCATATTCAGCCCCCATATACCTATTTTATTCAGCTTTGCCAAAAGCTTGGAGTACACGTTCTTCTCCATGTTACAGATATTTGTTCAATGCCTGCCATAACCTTGGACCTACCATGTGACCATGTTGGTAGCCTACCATGAAACATCTTTACTTCTTACCTTAGCATCCCTTAGGATCTTTACTCCTTACCTTAGCCTCTCCCTTTTCTTCTACCTTCCAAAGGATATTTGGTAATCCACCAAAGTCTAAATGTGGGTTTTCCTTTTTGAAGCTTCAATTAGTGACATCTTGAATCTTGAGTGCTTCGGGGATAGCCACAAATTTGACCTTCCCAAACAGATATTCAGAGGGTGTAAAAAATGTTCACACATTTAATTCAAGAAAAGTGAAGAAAAGTCTTTATGCAAAGGTAGTGCATCTTTTTGAAGCTCTTTCTCACTTTGGTAAGTGGATAAATGATTGATAAAGGATATGTTGTTTTCTGCCAAGGAAGAACTTTCTCCAGCTATTAATAATGTTAAGTTGAATTCTGAGTAGAAGACGATCTAATGTGTTTAACTATGATGTAGGTTCCTTTAACTGCTGTGTGAAGGGTTAATGTTTGCTCTGTCTCCTAGAAAGGGAAGAAAAAGTTCCCAGTTGAGCTGGTAACTGCCTCACTAAAGCTCTCTGAGTGTGCCACATGTGTGTGGTTTTGCTGGCGACCGTGGTGTCTGTCTGTATGTGGTCATAGATTTGTTATAACCTCTTGTCTGCCAAGGCAAGACCACCAGTTCCATTTTAATTCTAAGTTAACCTCAGGCTGGAGCCAATCCATGCTGCTTAAACATAAACGCTGACACTCGATCCAATCATCCTCTTGGCCCCAGGATTTGTTGTTTTTCTTTTTCTTCTTCTTCTTTTTTTTTTCCAAGGGAGTTTGAACATTTGTTAAAAATCCAAAACCAACACTCATACAGGACATGGTGATTACATAATCCTTTACAGGTTCTTATATTTTCACTGCATTGCAAACTTTGCAGTGGTGCCACACAATGTCTCAGATCAGAGAGCAAATTCTAAATGACATTCTTAGAGGTAGGGCATCAGGTTTTACTGTGGTGATCATTTTAGTTCTTCGAGAAATACAGAATCAAAACTCTGTGAGTCTTCTTTCTAAAGAAGTAATCCAGACAAGCTTCTGTTCTGTATTTTGAAATGAGAAAGATAGATATGTGCGTCTCCATAGCCTGATAATTCAAATGCCAGGTGATATCATGTGAGGAAAATTTAATTACCCCCCATCTTTAATTTTTTTTTATTGAAGGAAAAGAAGAAATGAGTGTGGTAAGCTTTTCAAACTTGATGGTTAGTTGGTATTGTGCCCATAACTATGACAGGATTTTCATCCTTAATTCCTAAATCTGAATTTAAACCTCTTAATTCTTAGGCAATCCAAGCAATTGTGAACTTGACAGAGTTGGAAAAATTTTACCCCCTTATAATGTTTTGTGGCAAACTTACACGGTGGCCTATATCCATTGATTCAATTATAAAATTTACTTGATTTGGACGTGTTCTATATTTGGAATTATGGTTGTTCTCCAAGACTGCCTGCCC
The DNA here is from genome assembly GCF_021218885.2 of Marmota monax. Classification (NCBI taxonomy): domain Eukaryota; kingdom Metazoa; phylum Chordata; class Mammalia; order Rodentia; family Sciuridae; genus Marmota; species Marmota monax. Next base: position 2,833,206 of record NW_026695222.1, on the reverse strand, counting down.
TCCTTCCAGAAATCTAGCTCAGTAACTTGTTTGCAGAAGTAATAGACATTTTATGAAATGGCCAAGGGTTCCTCTCTTCATTATTAACCAAGTCTTACAAATAACTCGTTATCGTGAATTTAACATAATTCCTACTGGGCTAATTGGAGAAGAATGCAGTGGTCAACTGATGAAAACATTGCCAGTATTGTTATAGGAGACACTGAGAAGAGAATTGATGTTTTCAATTATCACATCCAAATTCCTACTTGTTGAGAACTGAATTCATTCCCTAAGGGACTCCTCTGAGATGGATGATGGGTGAGATGTCAAGGGCAGAGTGAAAGTGATACTGGTTTTGAATTCATCAGATGATTTGGGTAAGAGCTCCAATTTCATCTTCACATTTCCAATATACCCATAATTGGGTATATTACTCTACTGTAACCAAGTCTCAGTTTCCTTGTCTATAAGATGGTATAATATGCCTCAGTCTGGCTGCAGCAAACTAACCGGGGGATGACAAGGAACTTGTGAAGATTGATACAGCAGGAGAGGGAGCCGCTTTATTGTAGGACAGTAGGGGTATATATACATAACTGAATACACAGCTTGTTCTTAATTAACATAAACTAGATACAGCAGTCAACCAATAAGGAATCCTCATCAGCTTAATGATTACACGCAGCTTAACTTAATTGACATAATCTAGACACAGCAGTTAGTCATTAAGGAATCTCTACCAGCTTAATGGCTCGCTGGCATTACTTTTCAAACCACTCCTCTTGCCAAAGTGCCAGGCACCATCTTGACTTGTCTGTGGCTCTCAACAATAACAAATATTCATTTTATTTATCAACTTTGGTAAGAATTATAGTAGATACTGCCTGGTACCTGACATGGCCTCTTTGCTTACCTACCTCCTTCCTGTCTTACCGAATATAGTGCAAAGTTCCTAACATGACATCCTAGGCCTTCCTTAGTCTGTCCTTAGTCTATCTTTTCAGTTGAGTCTTTCCCAAATCCCTCTACCTCAGGCATCTAATTTCTGGTCACATGATGCACTTCCATGACTCATGGCTCATACCATTTCCTTTGCTAGAAGCGACTTTTCCTCTCCATTAATGTGGCAATCCTCCTCCCCTGTTTTAAGGCTCAGCCCAGACATCACTTTCTCTCACAAGCCTTTCTCCAGAAGCTTTTTCTTGACTGGCCCAGCTCTCCTGTGATCTCCTTAAGCCTTTTGTTTCATTACTAGCTTAGTATCCCTACTTTTATCTTAGCATTCATTTATTGCATATAAGCTGGATACTACAGCCACTATCATTATTCCTGACCAATGCACACCTACATCTTTCTGCTTCATTGACTGTGTGAGTCCCAGACCCATTTTAGGTTCTTTCTTGAAATTTCAGAATTTTTGAAAAAAATAATGTATTTGGATAGAGTAACGTTCATCTTGGGTTGGCAAGACATGTACATGCAGCAATTGTTGAATTTTTCTGATAAGAGCAAGTCTAGAATTCCAAGCCAACTCCTTCACTTAACAGATAAGGAAAATAAAGCCAAAAGAAAATGATAGGCTTGACAAAGTCAACATAACTTGGTAATACAGAAAAAAAAATAGACCCAGATTGTCTGACTTCCAGCTCGGTGGCCTTCCAAGAGCACAGTAGACTTGATGAGGAATGGTTGACTCAGAAGTCAGCAAACATTTCCCTTCTTTGGCTGCTAGTTCTTTGATTTTCCTTTGGGGATTCATATTTGTTCATCTCTTGGTCCTTTTAGTCCAGCTGAGAGGGATACTTCATTAGCTCTAAGTGTAGACATGTGATCCTGGGCCATTTGAATACGCATGTTCTATACCCTTGGTTATAGTGATTGGTTTGTGACAAGCATGAAATTCAGCTTGATTCAGGGAGGCTCAATTTCAGAATATTTGCTTGAACTATGCAGAAGACTCTCTGGAATTGTTAGTCATAAAGATGGTGTTAACTTTGATCAGCTGGGGGGTCAGGCTTGTTTGAAAGTGAGGCTAATGCAAGAAAGGAGGGTCCCACAGGAAGAAAAGTAGAGGGAAAGAAAAAGCTGAGAGCAAAATAGAATGAGAGCATGGAATCTAGATTTGAGTTCCTGGGCCCAGCTGTACTTGAAACAAGATGCCCTGGAATTTTTAGACAATGAGCCAATAATTCTCTTTATTCAAGCCATTTTGACTTGAGTTTTCTATTATATATGATTGAGAATCTTGAATTATGTTACCTCGTTTCCTTCTTTGTTTCTCATTTCTAGGGATATTCTTAATATCTCGATTCTAGAGTATTCTGACTCATTTAGTTAGCTGTCACTACAACTCTAAACCTTGGTTTTCCTATATTTTCTTGAGAGTAATTACATCTACTTTGTGTTTATAAAGATAGAATAGGATACCCTTAGAAAGCATCATGACAGACTAAATGGCCAATTTTAATGGTATTTATCATGATGATTAAGAATTTGATGTATCACACTATGAAATTCAGATACCATAATGATTCTTCATGTGTGTATCTAATTTCAAATGTAGGATTAAAATTTTAAAGTAATTTCTCAGGACTGTTATGAAGACACTTTCATTAAAATCATACAACAATATATTTATGTAGTTCTTCTCTTTGTAAAGCACTCTTCCAAGCATTTTACAAATAGTGTCATATTTATCTTTATAGCAAATTGAGGAGGTAAGTTCTAATATTGTTTTCATTTTATATAGAGAGAAATAGAGGCACCCATGGAATAAGCTCTCTCCAATTATCACATAGTCAAAAGCATTTAGAAGGCAGATTGTCTCTTCTAATGCCATGTAACTAATAAGTAGTGCAGTTGGGATTTGAACCAGGGCTACAGAACATGATTCGTTGTCTGTTGACAATGTCTGTGAGCCATGGTCCAGGGACAAACAGCATCAGCCTAAACTGGAAACTTCTCAGAAATGCAAATTCTCAGGTTCAACCCCAGAACTACTGAATCAGAAACTCCAGATGAAACCCAAGAAATTTATATGTTAACAAACATATAACACTTTAGGTGATTCCGATACAGGCTAAAATGGGAGAACCTTTACCCTAGGTCATTAATTTAAGCTATAGTTCAGCCAGATGCTCATGGTTCAGTAGAGTAATGCATTTAACAAGTGATGTTTGAAAGCCTACTATGTGCTAACTATCATTGTACTTGCAGATGTCACTACATGGAACAAAAATGGAGTTCCCTAGGAAACAGTCAAATAAAAACATAGATAAATACAAGATCCCAGATGTCAGCTCTGATTATTTCCAGGAAGGAAAGAATTTTGATACCAGAGTGTATGACAAGGGATGAGTTTGTGGGTGAGAGAAGCAGTGGTGTCATAAATTCTTTCCTAAGTGAATGACATGTAAGGACCTGTAAAACTGATGGTTCTCAACTTTGGCTGCATATTGCAATCACCTGGGAAGCCTTAAAAAGATTAATCTTCAGGCACATCCTAGACCAATCAAATTAGAAAGTCAGGGGTGGGGCCCAGCCATCAGCATTTTTTAAGGCTTCCCAGGTGAGTCTAGTATACAAACTACTCACAGAGTGTAAGGCTGCATAGAAGGTATTTAGACAGTGTGGGAGAGATGAAGTTAGTGTCAGAGCAAAGAGGTTTTAGTAGAGCAACACGCCTAGAATTTATCTATGCATCATGAATTCACTTAATATATAGTGTATTAACTTCATGATAGAAGATTAGTTTCTAATTGTAAGCTATTTGTATATACGTTCAGAATAGAGGATATGTTAGGAGTATTAAAATGGAAAGCAGACTAGGAAAAGAGAAGTGTGTTTGGTAAAGGAGTCTGCTTCTTATTCCAATAAACATTTATAGAGTGACTACTAAGTGCTCGTGATTAGATGGTCTGAAACAAAACTGAATTTTCACAGTGTTTCCACTCCCAGTAGGCTCAGGGTCTGCTGAGGTAATGTTTCTAGGAAAATGGTTTTGATTTCAACATAAAATCATAATGTGATTTTGGACATGTGCCAACTTAGGTGGAAAATAGAAAATATCTGTGAAATAGAGTAAAAAATAAACTGATTCTGCTTGACACCTTATTTCCAATGCTATTTGAGTAACTGTATATAGTTACTACAATATGAAGAAAGAATATTGACTGACAATAAAATGAAAAATCGATTGCATTTTTATTCCCTATGAATAGCCTCCCCTGTATCCTCCACAGTAATGAGACTTGTGACTGCTCTCTTGAAGAGGTGCAATTGGATTTCCTTAACTCTGGAGTGGCTTTATGATTTGTTTTGACCATTGATTGTAGAAGTATTGCTGGTATGCTGGTTGTACGTCTAGGCTTCAAGTAACCTTGCATGGCTGCTCTCTCTTGCTTCTCTTGTGCGTTGGAGAATGAGAAGGACCCATTTCTCCCATTGCCTCAGCCAACAACCAGTCTAGCCTCAGAGTTACCTGCATGACTGCAGAAACCACAGACTCATGATGCAGCCCAGCCAAGTCAGGAAGAATCATCCAGCTGAATGCAGCCTAATGCAGCTCACTTGCAGAATCATGAGATAAATAAAGTTATTCTTTTAAGCCATTAGATTTTGGGTTGGTTTTTTAGAGAGCAATAGTTAACTGATAAAATAAGATTTTGGAAACTTTAAAATAATTTTATATCATACATTTTGTGAAATTGGACACGTGTCAGGAGAATCCTTCTGAACTACAAGACTTGTTAGCACAATGCCAAATAAAATTCAAATTTATGAACACTAACTCTACCTTGTTTATTGTTGAAGTTAGCCAAAGCAAGCAGGTTTCTAGATACAGACAAGTTATCTGTTGGTAGAAATGAGAACATTAAAAGAAACATGCTGTATTTGTTATCATGAAACATTTTTTAAAAAAACAGCAGCAGTAATTTAAACAATTTTTTTTAGTTGTCATGGATGCAATGCCTTTATTTTATTTTTATATGGTGCTGAGGATTGAACCCAGTGTCTCACACATGCTAGGCAAGGGCTCTACCACTGAGTTACAACTCCAGATTCAGCAGCAGTAATTTTTGAGTAAGAAGCTCCAACATGTATTTTTGTTCTTTTAAAATATAGTCACAGAATCCTACCCTCCCAATCCAACGTCACAGATAATTAAGCTGAACCCGTAAGCAAGTTAATTTCTGTTTTCTTCATAATTGTGTGTGTGTGTGTGTACATGTGTCTTGCATTTGCATTATTGGTAATAATTTATAACTCTGGGGGAGAAAAATCAAAGATAAAACATTGATCTTTTAATAAATATCTCTAATACATTTTCCAGCATGTGAGATTTTCTTTTGGGGGCCCCCCATCTAGGTTCTATTTGCTCATAAACATTTCTACCTGAGTGAGGAAGCTCAAAACTTATTGGACATGAGTCAGAAGGAGACAAGAAAGCATGAGGAACGTGCTCAGAGCTACTGTTAGTTGTTATTGGTGATGATGGGTGTCCTGACACAATATTTTATATTTTGAGCTCTGCAATTTAAATTATATTTGTATATGTGTTTATCTTTAAAGATACTTTGGAATTCTGATGTTGTATGAAAATGTAAAGCTGGTAAATTGAAATAAAAAATAAACTCCACTTTGATTTTTAAAACCAGTTATTTGCTAAGTTCCTGAAACACCTACCTTTGGTAAATGAGGAAGCCTTTGCTGAGAAGTGAGCTATTTTGCTGACTGGGGTGTAGTGATTTTCTCTCCACCCACTTTGCCCACATCATTCTCCATTTACCATATAGTGGAGTTTTAGGGGACAACTTGCCAGGGCTCATTGGTCCAAGTAAACAGTTCACATGCTTATGGGAGAACCAGTGTCCTATGGTGGGATTAAAGCTAGTTTGGAGGTTAGGAGACATGGCTTCAATTCTTGCCTTGCCACACTTTACTGATTGATCTCACAAAAGTCACCAACTAATTCTGTTGCATCTTGCATTCCTTTATAGACATTCATTATAGAAGTAAGTGAGTGATGTTGGAAGTCATGGCCATTAGATCTATCGTTTCCATTTGTTTCATTTCAAGGGCTAAAATATTATACTAAGACTTTAGTTGTTTTTCTTCTCCTCTATCCCTTCCTGCCTGTCTTTAAGAGCTTCTTTATGCTTTGAACTGAAGATGTCTTTGATACCTTAGTTAGTGTCTATATCCAGCTAGTATTTATAATTGAATGTTGATTATGAAATAATTTATAAGTATTTCCATTAACATGTTCGAAGTTATATTTTGATACCTAACAAGGTATACTTAAATTTGGGGATTTTTGCTCATATGGACTTGGAATAATTCATTATTTAATAACTTTATGGTTATTAAATTTCTTATACGAGGAGTTAGACCATTTAGTAACTCCATTGGGCCATCTCTACAGAACCATATTCCCATGCACAGATTCAGTACAGAGTTCTGCTGGTATCCAGAGCACACTGCTCTTTTAAGAGAAGAAAGCTTTCTTTTTTGGGGAAATATTTCTGATCAACTTTGGCTAAGGTTTAAGCAATGATTTATGGGTTTCAATTGATCCATTTGTTATTTGTTGAGGCAAAATGAGTTTTCTATTGATTGGGTATCTGCCCTGATTACATTTAATCTTTGCAGTGGAATGTAAGGATGAAATAAAGAGAGAGATGATGACAAATGTGTTTCTTTTTTTCTTCTTTTTGCCCTAGGAAAGCTTGAAAGAAAGTCCTTTGTACCAGTGGTTCTTACCTTTTTTCAGGGACGGCAAACCAGTGCATCACATTCTGAAGTTTGTGTTATTATCAGTTGCACCTTTGCTAGTGTGGGACACTTACACTGACATTAATTTATCATTCAGGGAACTAACTCTATGTGCTACATGACTTTTTTTTTTTGGTGTGTGTGTGTGTGTGTGTGTGTATGCCAGAGATTGAACCCAGAAGGACTTAACCACTGAGCCACATTTCTACCCTTCTTATTTTTTATTTTGAAACAGAGTCTTACTAAGTTGCTGAGGGCCTTGCTGAGTTGCTGTGGCTAGCTTTGAACTTGTGATCTTCTCCTGATTTCTTATAGCACTCTATAGATTTGCTGACTTTTTTTATTCTATAAAACACACTGCACAACATTAGTGTCTGTCTTCCACTGAACATGGTAGGATCCATTGATGAATGTGGCTGTAGTTCATTTTCATTGTCATATAGAGGTCCATTTTATGAGTCTATACTACTCATTTATACATTCCACTGTTCATGTGCATTTGGACAATTTCCACCTTAGGCTATAACACTTCAGGGAATTTCCTAACATACATCTTCTAGTAAACACATGTATACCACACATTTCTCTTGGGGATATGTCCAAGTGGGAATTTCCAGGTGATGGGAATATATTACTTTAAAAGCATAATACTAGAGTCAGATTGGTGGAATCAACTAAATTATGAAATCAAAAACTAAGGGATTTTGAAAGCTAAATGCTGTTTGGGGAAAAACACATGTGAAGGAACATAACATTTTTATTTGTGGGAATAAATTCCAGCTTTCCTGAGCTAACGTTGCTGGTTCCTCTTCTGAATGGCAGGATGTTGAACATGTGCTGACATGGTCATTATCTGCCAGACTACTCCCAGTCCTGTGTTCTTGCCACATAAATTCTTCTAGCCTAAACCTTGAGAGTGTTACGGGAAGTGGCATCTGCTCTTTTGTGTTCTTTTCCGGCACCAGGTTGCTCATCTCTCCCTGTGCCCATTTGAGGTAATACACTGACAGTTGTCAAGATGAATCATGGCTCCTTCTCAGACACACAGGGAGACTGAGTTTGTGACTAATCCTCAAATCCTCTGGACACAGCCTGAGCCACCAAGAGCCACCCTTGTCCAGGCAAGTTCAGGCCTGGTCTGTACCTCTGACAGCCAGAGGGCAAAGTGAATATTGGCAGAACAGTTGTGTTTGTTTGCTTCTCTGATTTTGAAGACATGGTGTAGCTTTCTCTCACTCCTTTCTATTTCCTTTGAAAAGTTGTATTAGTGTATTTATGGCTCTCGGTGTTTTTCTGCCTGTTTATGCATGTTCTCAGAATCTAGAGAGTTGGAGCTGTCAGCTCCTTGTTAATACCAGTGGTCTTTGACCTTACCTTCTTTCTGCCCACCTTTCCAGTGACTCTTCCTGCTCCTTTTCATAGATACCATTGGATTAAAATGAAGGAGGACTTGAAAGCGTTAGAGAAAAATGAGAGGCAAAAAAAGACAACATGAGTATCTGGGGATAGGTACTGATTATCTGCATTAGATGTTTCAGGTCTCCATAGATTTCCTTGGAAACCATTTTCTCCATCATCCCAAGTTGACTTTCCCAGACAATACTCTGAAGTTGGGTGTGCATGTATATCAGCAGGTTGTCAGCACTGGACTCTTTGAAATCACCTATGTGCCATTATTTCAGCAGCAGCACTGCCATGGAACTAGCCTTCGTCATCACAAAAGCACATCTGATCCTGGTTGTCTACTAATAGGTATTTCCTTCTGTGCACATTGAGTGACATTTTGAATCCTGGAGTTGGCTTTTCACTTGCCAACATCCTTCTGCCTCACTGCCACTCAGAGAAAGACTTGCACTCCACTCCTTGCTGGAAGGGGAGAAGTGGTGGGGGTTAAATTAGTTTCAAGGGACTGGACAATTTCATTCTCACCTACTGAAAGCACCATGGTTGTTGTAGAGAAACTTTCAGAGTGGACTCAATTAAGCCCAGACAGTTTGATTTAACTTGTTTTTAATTGTAACTGGTTAATTTTTTTTGGCACAGAGCCATCTAGAATGTCATCTGTGACTTTCCCAGATAATTCCATCTACTTTCACAATTTTTTTCTCAGTGAAAATCAGAATTCCACTGCAGTGGGACCTTCTTTTTTATCTCTTACTTTTCATCAATTGGGAGTGTGGAGATGGAAGGAATCAGTCCTCTTGGAGGATTGTTGAGGATTGGCAGGAGTCTTCCTCACAGATCCATAATCTGTCTCCAGAGACTAACATTGCTCCCTGTGGAACTGGAGGGCTCCAACAATAGCAGTCCTACTCCTATATTCATTCAGCAAAGGTGCTCCTTGATTTATGATGGGGTCATACCTAAGAGATAAATCATTATATATGGGCAATACCAGATGAAAAATGCAGTTAGTATGCCTAACTTACCAAGCATCAGAGTTTAACCCAGCCTAACTAAAATATGCTCAGAACATAAAACACATTATCCTTCAGTTAGGAAACTTCACCTAACACAAAGACTATTTTAAAATAAAGTGTCGAATATCATTAAATATGGTACTAAAAGTAAAAAGAAAAAATAGCTGTATGGTTTTGCTTTCACATCATGTAAAGTTGAAAAACTCCCAGAATGAAACATCATAAATAAGAGATTGTCTATAATTCATTCTCTGCCTCAAACATCAGGATTTTCTAGCATGATCTTTATTACAAAGAGGGGTTTATCATCCTCCCTGATGAGAAAATAGAGGTAGGAGTGGAGGAGTTAGTTGTAGGAAAACACGTGGCATTAATTGCTACCACAGTGCTTTGCAAAGCATAATTCCTGTACCAGCATCAGTAGCATCAGCTGGGAAGTTCTCACGGAGGCAAACCTACTGAATCAGACATCCCAGGGCTGGGTGCAGCAATTTGTGTTTTCACAATCCTTTCCGGTGAGTTTGAAATAGGCTACAGTTTGGAATCAATCTCTCATAAAAAGATTGCTTTTGTTAATCTTAAATATTAATATTGTAATGTTTGGAAGAAATGTCTCTAGTTTTGTTGTTGTTGTTGTTTGTTTCTTTTTCATTTTCTTTCTTTCTTTTGCCATTTGCTTTTTAGTGGTGGCAATTTGTACTGCAAGTAGGATGATAGGTATAAGATAAATACACATGAAATATTTGCTGCAATTCTCTTAATCCCAGGTTCCCCTTTCTCCAGAGGAAGGCTGATAGAAGAGGTACTATAAAGTTTATTGAAGACTTAGCCCATCACCTTGTATATGAAAAAAGATGGTCAAGCCTCTAATCTTAAACCTCTAACTTGAATGCATTCTGGACTTGGCTTTCTCAGTATTTGAAAGAAAGTTTTTAACATTTTTTTTTCTTTTCACAGTTTCTTTTAAACAGTGTTTTTTAAAAAAATTCTGTTTCTTTCTGGAAATTTCTCCCAGGGCATTCTTAATTATGGGCCTCTCTTGAGTGTATATGACAACATAAAACTCTGGGTCACACTGGAAAGGATAGAATTGAGAGGAAGGCTGTCTTACCACTGCTATGTCAACAAGTGGTGTTAACTATTCCACAGCTTGTCTACTGCAGGGCAAGTTAGAATCTAAGGACTCCCTAAAATGACAAATTGATGTGCAAGTTAGTGGGACTGAGGAGAAATCTTGGGGCAACAAATCACCTTGTGTTAATTTCCATGCCAAATTTATGGAATGCTTTGATGGCTGCCCATTTAATTATTGGATGATAAATTCTATGTGTCTATTGGGATTTTAATTAATATAACATAATTTACCTCCATTTGAGGTATGGGCCAGGTTTTTGGAATGTACATGTCGTATCTGCTTCTTGAGTGGGTCATAATGTTGATTGACTGTGAACTTTCATAGCTTCCTTGCTTATTAAAGCAAACATAGACTAGCAACTTATCACTTTCCAAAAGAGCATTAGATGAAACAGGCAGTTGATAACAGGTGACTAGATGTTGGGAAAATGCTGAAAACTTAATCAAATGAATTGAAACTTTAGGAACCAAATGAGGATTTTAAAGGGAAGATGGTCTAACAGAGAGAGATCTAACTGGTTACACATCAGATTCTCAGGTATTTTAGGATACATTTATATACCGTTATATCTGAAATAGACTTCACCGCAGTACCCAATGTAAATATTCAAACTTATATCTCAACCTAAATTTTCTTCGCAAGTGGAAACCAGGGAGATTCTTGAACATACTCCAAGGGAAAGAATGCAATACAATTATAAATTGGTGAATAAGCACTTGGCTTTATATTAAAACTGCTTTTCTCTTCAGACTCAGTAGTTTGATTCTCCTCTGCTGTCCTCAAAGCCACCGGCAGAATGACAGTGTTACTGGCTAAGATTGGGTTACGATGTCCAGGGCTGGAGCTCAGAGCCGGCTGCTCGGTTACTACCCCAGCTGCCATATTTTGCTTCAGTCTTTACAAGGGCCCAGAGCCAGCTTGGACCCAGAAGGCTCTGGAACCCAGTGATGTCCATATCTCATTTGTTTGTTTCTTCTCTCAGATATTTTCACTAGGATGAAGGATAAATTCCTTATATCAAATCTGATAGACTGATAGACTATTCAGACTCACTTGTGAGCTCTTTCAGAAACACATATATTTTTAAAATCCCTTTTATTGAAGAATGATTTACTACAGTATAATGTCAGATATTAAGTGTAGAGTTTGATGACTCAGGGCAAAGGTACACAACTGTCTCTCCAATTAAGATTAGGATATTTTCATTGTCCAGAGAGTTCCCTGCTGTCCCTTTGCAGTCCTTCCCCCTTTTCTCCCTAGGCAACCACCAACCTGATTTCTATCAGCATAGATTGACTTTGCCTGTCCTAGAACTTCACACAAATGAAATTACACAGTACACCCTTATGTCTGGCTTCTCTCACTCATCATAATATAAACATCCAAACGCATGTCCTTGGCTAACATTTTCTTTGAAAGAGGAAATCATGGGAAACTTTGAAGCCCCTTTATAAACAGAAGGCAATTACTCTGTTTTGTTGCCTGTGTTAGTATCTTTCTCTTTTGTATTCCTGTGTAGTACTCCTATGATGTGAAAATATCCAATCCCCTGTTGTTAGATATCTGGGCTTTTTCCAGTTTGGGGAGTTATTATAAATTAAGCTTCTGTGAACATTTAGATGCAAGTCTTTTTGTGAACAAATGTTATGGTTTCTTTTGAGGAATGCCTAAGGGTAGAATAGCTTGGTCATGTTTAACTTTGAAAGCAATGCCAATGGAGGGGTGTTCACAGAAAATCTATGAGGTTTTCAGTGTGGCACATATTTGCCAACCTAAAGATCTAGATCATAAGTCTTTTTAATTTTAGCTATACAAATAGGTTTACATGGCATCTTATTATGGGATTTTTTTTTAAGTCTCCTGCTGCCCTTTGCGTTTCCTTGATGGTAATTTTAACACATGGAGCAATCTGGTTAGAATGTCATATAGAGATGTACAAAAGTCTCCCAGTATGAAATGGACAGAGATCACTAGCTCATTTCTACAACTCCTCACTACTGGACTATGATCAAACCGGGGACTTCTGGGACTTGCTTCTGTTTCTCTCTTCCGTAGAGATTGAGTCTACCTGAATACTTCATCTTCCCACATTTCAATTTCTTTAAAGAAGGCAAAAATTGAAGGAAGGCATTGTGTTAGCTTCTTATAGCTATTGTGTAATAAATAACCATAAAGGTGGTGGCTTAAAGCAATGGAAATTTATTCTATCACTATTCTAGAGGCCAAAAATCCAAAATCAGTTTCCCTGTGTTAAAAATCCAGGTGTCTTCTGGGCCATGCTTCCTTCTGAGGCTCTGCTTGAAAATCCATTCTTCCTTCCATCCAAACCCTTTCCAGCTTCTGTGCCTGCTGATGTTTCTTGGCTTGTGGCCACAGCACTCAAATCTCCATCTAGCCTTTGAATTTCTGCTTTCTTTCTAGAATAGCCTCCTTATCTCAAAATCCTTAACTTAATCACGTCTGGAAATACCTTTATTCCAAGTAAAGAACATTCAAGGTCCCAAGGATTAAGACCTGATATCTTGGGAGAAGGGATGGAGAGAAGGTTGGATTTTTTTTTCACTCTACCATAGGCATTTGGCTTAAAGGGAGTTATGTTTAAGCAAAGTTCTAGACCTCTTTTGAGGAAGTGAAGTGAAGGATATTTGGGAGAAGGAAAAAAAGCCCAGATTTAATGAACAGTTTCTGCAGGTTCCTATGAACCTCTGGAATCCATCAATGAATATTAAGATGAAAGTGCTATGATGAAGGGAAGTGAAGCCCAAACCCATGTGGGATTATTTTTTCATGCTTTTCCTTCTCTCTGTTCTTTCTCATGGATTCCTTACAGGTAGAGTGTTCTTCCCCAAGGAGTTAATGTTTTGGTCATATGACCTGCACTGGTCAGTGGGATGTAAGCAGAAGTACTAATGAATCAACTTGAAGCTTAATGGCTTGACAAGTTGCCACTGGTTCTCTTGGAGCTCTGGTCTCCACCACAGAAACAACTTGCTTCAGGTAGCCATTGCTTCTTCTATCTGGGTCCTGGATGAAAGACTTGTGGGGAAAACCTGACCTTGACTCAAAGCTGGGAGTCCAGCTTGACCCTGAAAAATGCAGTTAACTCCTTCTGAAGTAAGATTTCCTGAAGATCTTGAGCATGAAATAAATGTCTGTCCTAAGCTTCAGATATTTTGGGTTGATTGTTAGGCAGCATTGACATAGCAAGAATTGATTGATACCTCCTGTGTGAATCTCTACCTACTCTGGCAAGCTGTATTGGACAGAACAGAGGGAAACCTCAGCATGTTCATTGCTTTCCTTCCCCTAAAGTCCTAGACCACCAGAGAATTAGCCATATATTCCTATTTCATTTTTCTTGTTGCTCTTAGGAAATGAGTCAAAAGGGATTTCTCAACCGAAGGTACACCAGCCCTAAAGAAAATGTCAGATCATGATACCCTACATGGGTCTCAAGGTCAGATGGCTTGCAACTCCATAAAGGAAAATCAGCAAAATAAGCAGTTTTCTTCTTTCTCTTAAAAGGGAACCTTATCTTTATAATATCTAGGGACATAGCGGGGAAAGTCTCCCATGTTTTTCATGGAATATGGGGAAAATCCACCTTCTTTCCTTCTAGTTTTTTGGTAGCTATAGATTTCAGGGGCCTATCAAAAAGGAGATGGAGTGGGGAGTAAGAAGAGTTGAGCGCTCAAATCCTAGATTTTAGCAGCTGCAAAATAGGCAATACTATGCTTCTCTCATGAATTTCATACTACTGACTGTACTTCGTTTTTAATTCTTAGGCAAAACTTCAGTGTGTACAATGCAAACATTGGTGAAATCTGTGCTGGTTTGAGGTTAATTATGGTAAAAACAGAGAACAAACAGCACACAAACACTCAGTATGCCTCCTTCTTAATTTCACCTAACTGCCAATATTTAATCAACACCAGTTTGCTGTACATACTCTTCTTATCAGGATTATTTGTAGCAAGCTGTAGCCAAATCTTGAACCTAGAAATGTTTATTATCCCTACAATTCTCTTGTATGAGAATTTTTCTTTAAATGAGAGTGTTTTGTTGTTGTTGAACGTTAGAGAAGCAAAGATACTGAAAATTTATAGTTATCTTAAACGAATACCTTCTCTGAGTCCGGTTTAGGATTTCTCCTTAAAATTAGCAATGATGCTTGGGGAAAATTTAAAGAACTGATGGAAAATCAGTGAGCTGGGAAGATGGTCTGCCTCAGAGATGCCAGTATGTTCCCCTTTATGAGGTTGCTGGTGGAGCAGGATGCCTATTGTGTCAAACTACCCTCACCCATAATAGTGAAGGGCTGAACTTTGTTCAGCTGGATATATTTAAAGTCATTAAAATGTAACAGATACAAAAGTAGTTCTGTCCCATCCATTTAGAGTTTCCAACATAAATTACACTTTGCATGGTACACTTAAAGTCAGTTCTGTTTTGTGTCAATGCTAAATGAAAATGGAAAAAAAAAATAAAGCCAGGGAAGATGCTAAAGTTCATTGATGTAGTAAAAAGTGAAAAGGAAAGCAAAATGACATTCGCTTTTGCAAGAGGCTACCAGCCCTGCCTTTGATGTTGAGATTGTTCAATTACCACGGAACGTGAAAGATGTTCTGTGATCATTAAATTGTCATTTCCCCCTATCCTGAATATTGTAGCGCATTTCCTGCTTTAGTCAAGCGAGATAAATTAGGTTCACGAGTCACCATGGAAAGGGCACTTTTCATTCCCTGTAATGCTGACCTTTTTTCCTTTCTAGTGAATACAGTCTTAAAGTCCTATTTACCCACTGGTGTGTTTCTGTCTCAGAATGACCCTCACGTTCTTCTGCCTTGGTTAGTTTTAGTCCCTTCAAAGGCATCATTTTCTTTTTAGAAGAAGTTGGGTGCAACTTTATGCTGTATTTAAGACATCGGGAACCCTGTCGCATACTTGCTGTAAGACAGCAGCATCCACATGCTGTAACACAAAAACATCCATTTTATTAGATATATCATATGTAGTGATCAGAAAAAGAAATGAATTTGGTAAAGATTATTGGTTGGGCTTCAGGTTCTACTTCTTGCCCATTTAACACAAATGCCAAGAACTCATGCCAGGATTATCAGCCTGGCTCATAACATTCCTGTGCATACTTGTTAAACACAAGCAATTGGAGCTCAGTGAGGTAGCCCAATCTAGAGCACCCGGCTCTGCTGTGGGAGATCTACATTATGATTCTAGTTTCATCTGGTTTTGTTCACTTCACAAAATTATATTATTTGGTTACAAAACAGTCAGGGTCAAATGTATTTAGTTATTTCCTGCTGATGTGGTTAATATTGTTATCTGCTTGGTTCTCTGGCTGTATTTTTTCTTTCTCTTTGGATGGTCTACTACTATATCCCCTCTGCAGCCTAAGTTCCTCTCAAGAGCCAAAAATAAACTTATGGGTTCAATACCACAGAAAATGTACTACTAATCCAACTATATTACCCATTTGTATAAAATGAGCTTCTTTGTTGTTTTTGAGATCTGGCCTAGATCTTTGTCCCATTTTCTATTCTGATTTTCTCCCTCCAGCCACCTTATTCTCCAATCCCTGTCTTAACAAATGCTTTGTACCCATGTTGATATGCATGGATCCTACTCCAGATTTATAACCAGGGCCTAATCCCGCACTCTCAGGCTGCACACTTGTCACTAATCACTATCATCATCATAATGGCAGTCAACTATCAATAGGTGCATGCTTATTTCAAAGACCCAACACTAAGCATATTAAATACTTGGCATTTAATATCTTTCTCAAAGTTGGGACAAATGTTTTTGTACTACAAATTATGTAGCAGTGTTAATACTCATTAAAAATGTTATTAGTTTCTAAAATGATGAAGTAATTGTAATTGAATTAAAAAAATATAGGTCATATTTCAAACCTGAGAGTTTATGGATATTATTACTTGGGCCAATGCTAAACAAGAAGAAACTTAAAGTTAACAAATGTCTAGTTTTTTTTTTTCCCTGAAGCTCCTGTTCCTAGAGACAAACCCACAGGGTTTCCAGGCTTCCTGGGGGCACCTCTTCTTCCCCTCCAGCTTAGAGGTAGAAGTGCTGTCCAGTAGTTGCTAATTTGTGTTACCTCAAAATCCTTTGTTGGCCTTCAACGTGTCTTTTCCTTTTCTTCTTCCTCCTCCTGCTCCTCTTCCTCCTCCTGCTCCTTCGTGGTTTTTGGTACTGAACACAGGGGTGCTTTACCACTGAGCTACATCTCCAGCAGTTTTCATTTTTTATTTTGAGACAGGGTCTCGTTAAGTTGCTGAAGGGTGTCACTATGACTGGGTCTTCTGGCTCAGGGCTTTTCTGTCAATGGTAGAACAAAGCCCTGTGTTAAATTCTCTACTGTACATATGTAAAGTGGTTTCTGTTGTACTGGTTAGATTTTGCCTGACATAAGTAGGTGTCCCAGTCATATCTTTATTTAAAGATTGAGAAAACTGAGTCTTGGTAAGTTTAGCAATTTACTTAGGATCTTCTAATAAATGAATGACTGAACTAGAATAAAAATCTATGTCTGTTTGATTCAAGGGCTTGTTTTCTAAACATTTGCTCTTTTGCCCACCTTAATAGCCCACACAGGAGTGCCTGAGTCCAATCTAACATTTGAATGGCCAGTATGACCAAAAAATGCATTGCTCACTGAACAGTATCTTCATTAGCAAGTAGAGCTGCTTCCCAGTAATCTGCAGAATCCATTGGGATTTTCTCCCACCACCACCACCCTTTGGCATTGGGGATTGAACCCAGAGGCTCCTTACCATTGGGTGCAAAAAAAAAAAAAAAAGAGAGAGAACAAAAAAGGGCTAAATCTCAAGCCCTTTTTATTTTTTATTTTGAGACAGTGTCTCATTAAATTGTTTAGGATCTTGCTAAGGAACTTGTCATCCTCCTGACTTTAGCCTCTTGAGTTTCCTCAGCGACTCTTAGTATACTTCAGTCTATATCAACTAACTATTTTATCCTGCTGGTGGTTAGGTCATTTATTGATCCTTCAGAAGAGTTGGACAATCCTTAGAATCATCTTGACTGCATCTGTCAGAAAGGTGACAGATTCCTGTCAGGATAATTCAAGAAACAGGTGATTTGAAATAATGTGCAGAGTTGGTCAGAATTTTGATCTCACAGAACCTCCTTTTCCCTTCAAAGGAGAGTCATGATCTTTATTCATTATTTAGTGTCTCCAAGAAAGTACAATGTTAATCAATGACCTAATTTCTCCCTTATTTGAAGGGTTATATTACTCTCCTCATAATAAATCTCATTTAGAAAAAAAAGTTACACATTATTAAAAATGTTGCTCAAAGAGAAGCCTACTTATATAATTGCGATGGATGCTGTAAATGTTAGCACGCACTCATCTGCATGTGTAACACAGAGAGGAAGCTCTGGCTCAGAAATAGAGAGGCACAGAGGTACATAAAGGGATGCAATTAATTCCGGCGGCAGAGATGAAATGAGTTTCTTTCTTCACCAATATTTCCAGTTCAGTTTTATTTCACTTGATTTTCTTCTAAAAATTGTATGGTTTTCCACATCCATAAAGCCAACAACTATTGTGATGAACTTTAATACACTTAAATGAGAAATCCTTTTTCTATAGAGAACATTGTGTTTGGAATGAGTAGGTATTCGTAATTACTTGCTGAACGAATCAATGACAGGCATCTTTCAGATAAACCCAATCAAATTCCACTTCCTTTTTCTTTAAGTCTGTGTTGTGCAATGTTATCCTCAATTCAACCCTAAGTCTATTTTCCCAGAAACAGTGAGTGGTTTTCTACAAGTATGCTATTTCTGGGATCTTGTTTGGCTCCAGTATTTTTTTAAAGAGACTTGACTTTCCAGATTTGAGTAGCAGCTGCTTTTTTGAATGATATACAGGACTACACATGCTTTTTCTGCTTGTTTCTTTCCTCCTAGCCCCAGAGGGATTGATGTCCAGGATTGTGATTAATGGCCTTTGAGTATTTCCCTTGCCCTCCTCCACACTTTTGTACTATGAGCATCTTTCTTTAGAAACATCCATCTCCATCTATGTCTTGGATTCTCATGTCTTTTTCTTTGCAATGAGACTTTACTTAACAAGTTCCTTTTCCATTCCTTTGCCCTACTTCCTGTTATTTTTATCAAATATGATTCTCTTCTCTTCCACCCATTTCAACATGTTGATTATTATTTTCCCCTCTTTATGGAAGAAAAGGAAATGAGATTTATTGATGTTCTAGTATAAACCAAGCAGTGCTATAGGTCTTTCTGTATGTCCTCTCTCTTAATCCTTCTAGTCTTTTGAAATAAATAATGTTGTTTCTGTTTTTGGAGAGGAAAATGGAGGCACAGTGTTATGAAATAATTTGCACAGATTTATACATTATAGGTGGGCCATTCAAATTTTTGTGGCTCACACATCTGTATTTGGTGGTATAGAAGGTGTGCACTGTCCTGTTTTCCATTTTGGTAGTGATTGTACCATCACTGTTTTATTTATCTAGTTGGAAAGTTTGCAAGTGGGAAGGTAGAATTGGAATAGCTGAGGTGAGAGGGACATATAGACAAGAGAACGAAAGGTTAGATTTCTAAATCTTCCTCTAATCTCGATGAGACCCCCAACTCCACTCTGGATATTTAGATTCTCAATTTCCAATGAGTAAATTCCAAAACTTTACTATTCTTTTCAAATCCTGTTTTCAACGCTGGCCTCCCCACTCCCAGTAGGTGATTCACCAAATATCTTATTGTGAAAATAGATATTAGCCAGTTTTCCAACTCTTATCATGCTCTATGTATATTTCTTCTTCCTTGGTCAGATAAAGCTCTATGTTCATCTGACCACACTGACCACCATTTTTTTTTTTTTTTTTTCTGACTGAGCTACTTTCCAAAAAATCCTCACTTACTCTTCCTCGACACACTCCAGCCTGAGGTCTGGCCTAGCCCTGCCTCTCCAATGCTGGTGATCTAGCTATCATAAAGGTTATTATCGGCCCGTGTAGGACTCTTTATTCCTCTGTAGCACTCACGTTGTTGACCATTGCATCTTTGTAACACTTTAATTTCTAGATCTCTCTGGCATCTATAACACCTGGTTCTTCTCTGACGTTTTGTTGTCTCATGACTGGTTGCCCATCCTTCAAGGATATTGTTCTCTAAAGTTCTGGTCTTGGCCTCATTTCCCCTGGTAGAGCTTTTCTCATAGTTTAACCACTACCTCAAAATCATAACTAACTCCTCTTCTGAGCCTCAGATTTATATATGCTAATAATTATCAGGAATATTGATCTAAATAGTATTGAGAGTGGTGGAATTACAAACTTTAAAAAACTTTTTTTTTTTTTTAAAGCTGATATTCACAAGCATGACTTAGTGTCTCCAGGAAAGAGAAAGAGCTGTATTAAGTCCTCAAAATATTTTAATTCATATTATTGTATAAAAGTTTCTCTTTTTTCTAAGTATAGTCAGAGCTGTTAAGTGTTTCTCAAAAACTTCAGGTAAGGTGGTATTGATTCAAAATTCATTTTTCTCTCTCCTTCTCTCTGTTTCTCTTGACCATTGAAGGATATTTTGTGATAATTTTAATGAACCATTTCCTTATTTGGTAATTCTCATCATGAAAGTGATTTTTAGAATTTCTCTGTTTGATGACCCAGTCTAGTTTTGTGAGGCTCCATGGGTCATATCTGTTACACACAGCACTTTAATAAGACCGTCTCTTTCTGTTTCTAGATGGATGACAAATTCTGCACCAGTAATACTGTTTAATCATCTAATAAAATAAACAACTTAGAGAAAAGTCCTCTGTTTTTTTTTTTTCTTTTTTTCTTTTCTCTTTCTTTTTTTTTTGCTTCTTAATTACTCTAATTTGGGCCCCAGCTGGGGCCCATCTCAGACAATCTTCACTCCATCAGATAAAGGGGAATTGTTTAAAACATTCTGGGTTTGTAATGAACCAACTTCTAAAAGGTTTATCTTCATGTTGATATCTGATAAAAGCGAAATATGAAGGCTGAATCCAAGGAGAAATGTTTTGCGGTATCTCCTTGTTCAGATATTCTCAATTCATGATCATGGTCAATCCAAATGTAGTTGCTAGGAAAACTTTTAACAACATTTTCAGGTATCTTTCATGTTGAAGATATATTGAGTCTCTAAAATCAGGAATTTATAAAACAGCACAGGAGATGGGATGAAGGAGTTCTTTTCAATGAAATGGTGAAACAGAGGTGAAGAGAGTGAAAAAAACAAACCCTGATGAAATAATGATAATAGAGACAAGATAAAGTATGGGGTGTAAGTAAGTGTTCACCAATGAATTGTGTATCCTTCTTATCTCTCCCCCCATACTGTTACACCCAAGTATTTTTTAAAAAATGTAGTTCAAAGATGAGGTGGAGGTTATAAGCACTCATTTAGGAGACACATAGCACATGTATATATACAAAAACAAATAGTAATACCTGCCCATTACAGAAAATTAAGAAAATTTAGAAAGGTATGTAGAAGAAAAATAAATGCAGAAAAACTAACCCCCACCCCCGCAATATACTGTTAATATTTTGTTAGTGGATATTTTGACTCTTTCACTTATTTTTCCTTTGACTTCTATTTCACTTTTTATTTTTAAACTTGAAAAATTTAATCACTTTAAAACCATTTATGAAAATAATGATTATTTTTACCAACATCTAAAACACACAAAAAGATGTATAAATTGTTAAGTATACAGTTTGTGAATTTCCATAAATTGAATGCCCAGTCATTATAGTGAATATTTGCAACCATTTACTTTTTAAAAAGAGTCAGATGCCACCTGCTCCAGGATCCTCTACTTAGCCAGACAATAAAGATGATTCTCCCTGAGTAGTGACAAAATTAACCAGATTCATTAACAGGTCCTGAAGATGAGAAGGGGTCTGTCAGGTGAAAGTAGGGTCATGAGCCCTAATGCAGACACCCTGGCAAGGAAGAACCACCATGAAGGAGAGTGTTGAGGAAAATAATCATAAATATTTAAGGAACAGCAGAGAGAGGTGAGCACTGGAAACCTCACAAGGGCAGTAGTGGTGACAGCCCTGGGGGCAAGCAGCAGCTCACGCATTCTGGGAATAGCCCAGAGGGAGGCAGGGGTCTAAGGTTTCTGAGTAGGAATACCATGCAGATGGGGAAAGTGGGTGTCCAGTTTGGTATAAGCTGATAGGAACGTAAGCTAGGGCAGGACGGGGAATGTGACAAGCCTGGGAATGGACTGAGATACCAGAGCCAGGCATGAACTTCTGTGGGAGAACCAAGGTGGAAGGCATTTAGGGAAACTAAGAGAGTAACTCAACCACAACCACAGGAACGCCAAATACCAGGATGAGGAAGCAAGGTATTGTAACTAAATTAAGTTCACAATCACACATATCTGAGATTCAGTATATGACATGTAAAATTAACACATAAAGAAGGGGAAATAATTTAGAATTCAAATAGAAATACAGGTTAGAAGTAAGAATATTTCTATCGGTTAATATTTTGTTAGTGAATATTTTGACTCTTTCACTTATTTTTCCTTTGACTTCTATTTCACTTATTATTTTTTAAACTTGAAAAATTAAGAAGCATACAATGGAAAGTTGATACAAAAAGAAAAGAAAAAAAAGATGAGAAAAAACATTGAGTAAGACTAGAAATAGAGAAAATTGGAAATAAATAGGACAAAAGAAATAACAGATGAAACAGAAATAATAAAAGGTGGATATCTTGCATTATATGGGGAATATTTAGAAGGAATAGAATGAAAAAGAATTAAAAGCATCATTTTGATCACTTTTTATATTTCTTGTCACTCATTATCAATAATGTGGGATTCAGTTCTGATTTTCTTTTTAATTAGAAGATTGATTTAGAGTCAGTTTTATAGCAGTAATTTTTTAAATGTTTATGTCTATTGGGAGTCCATGATTTACTATAATCTAGCCAAGTTTTGTGTTCTATATACATTTTCACTTTGGGGCATTTACTCATTTTTCTTTAAAATATTCAAACATCATTTTTGGAACTTATTCTTGAGTTATGGCTTAGCTGTGCATGGAATTGTAATCAAAAGTAATTTTTCCTGGATAATTAATTTCTAGTTGCTTTTTTTTTTTGTGGTAGGGGGGTTGAATGCAGGGCTTTATACCTACTAGGCAATTGCTCTACCCCTGAGATGCACTCCTAGCTTTCCCTGTATAATTTCATGGTAATCCTCCATTATTTTCTATGTGGCAATTGCAATTGTTGAGAAACTGATATTGGTGTCTTTGTCATTGTTTTGAAAGTAATCAGTTTCTCTGGCAGCATTAAGATTATTATTATTTTGTGGTTTTTATTAAGATATGCCTATATATGGATAAATTTTATTAATTTTGTTTCATTATTAGCATGTTATTTTAATGTGGTCTCATATAATCCTTCTATATGGAAAGGTTTCACTGATTTGACTATCAATTTTCTGTTTTTTCTTCTATACTTTCCTTCTGGAAGACTTATTAGATATTAGTGAAGCTTCTCTATCTATTCCCCCTTTATCTTTATTAATTATCATTATTATCAAAACATGATTCACATAATGGAAAATGAACCCTAGTAAAGTGTTTTTCAACAGTGGTTTAATTAAAGTGAATTTGAGTATATCGCCAAGGTTGTGCAACTACCACTGCTACCTAATTCCAAAATGTTTTCATCACCCTCAAAGAAAACTATGTACCAATTAGAAATCTTTCCTTATGACCCATTTCCCCACTCCCCAGGAACCACTCGTTTACTTTCTATTTGTATAGAGTCACCTGTTCTGGACAATTTATGAAGATGGAGAAGGCAACGTGTGGTCTTCAGTGTATGGCTTCATTTTCTTAGCATAATGTTTTCAAGATTCATCCATGCTGTAGCATAAATCAATACTTCATTACTATTTGTGGCTAAATAACATTCTATGGAGTGAATATACTGAATCTTGTTTATCTATTCATTATCTGATGGACACGTGAGTTGTTTACAGTTTGGGGCTATTATGTATATTATTATACACATTCATGTACAAGTTTTTGGGTGAACATGTTTTCAGTTTTCTAGGTATATGTTTTAGTCAGCTTTACTGACTAAAAGAGCTGATAAGAACAACTCAGAGGAAGATAGGCTTAATTTTGGCCCATGGTTTCAGAGGTTCAGTCCATGGTCCATCAACTCCATATCTCTCGGCTTGAAGTGAAGCAGAACATCATGAGGAAGGGTGTGGCAGAATAAAGCTGCAGTTTATGTTAGCCAGGAAGGAGGGAGAGAGTAGGGGAGGGGGGCAGAGAGAAAGGTAGAATCAGGGACAAAATATATATACAAAATATATATCAAAAGCACAACCCCAGTGACCTACTTCTTCTAGTCACACCCTACCTGCATACAGTTACCACCCAATTAATCCATTCAAGTGTGGAATAACACACTGATTAGGATACAGCTCTCATAGCCTAATCATTTCATCTCTGCACATTCTTGCCTTATCTTACACATGAACTTTTAGGGGGCACCTCATATCTATACCGTAACAGTATATACCTAGAAGTAGAATTTCTGGGTCATATAGTAAACTTATATTTTATATTTTTAGACACTGTCAAACTGCTTGTCAGAGTGGCTGCACCATTTCACATTGCCACCATCAAGGATTCCAATTGAATAAGGGTTCCAATTCTTTTATAGCCTAGATAATAGTTGTTATTGTCTGTCTTCTTTTGTTATAGGATTTGTTATACTATCCTACTAAGTAAGCATAAAGGTACATCATCTTATGGTTTTGATTTGCTTTTCCCTGGTAACTGATAATGATGAACATCTTTTCATGGGCTTATGGCCAATTATATATCTTCTTTGGACAAATATTTATTCAAGTCTTTTGCCTTTTTTTTGTGGTAGGGGTTGAACCCAGAGGCACTTTACCATTGAGTTACATCCCCAGTCATTTTTTATTTTTTTATTTTGAGACGGGGTCATATTAATTTATTGAGGCTGGTCTTGATCTTGTGAGCCTCCTGCCTTCGCCTCCTGAGCTGTTAAGATGACAGACATGCACCATTGCATTTGGCTAAGTCTTTTGTCCTTTTAAAAACTGGATTGTCTTTTATTGTTGAATTGCAAGAATTCTTAACTCCTTACTTTGAATACTAGGCTCTTTCTAGAATAATCATGTATTCCTAATTGCTGAACAGCATCAAAATTCCCTAATACAGTTTCTTCTGGCATGGATACTAGACTCTATCTGATACTAGCTATCAGATTTGAAAATATTCTCTATGATTCTATGAGCTGTCTTTTTACTTTCTTGATAATGTCTTTTGAAGAACACACATTTTTGTTTTTGATGCTGTACAATTTATCTATTTTATTTTTTGCTTTTGGTTGTTTTTGCTTTTGGTGTCATATTTAAGAAATCATTGTCTAATATAAGGCCATAAAGATTTACACCAATGTTTTCGTCTGAGTTTCACAGGTTGAGGGTTTATATTTAGATTTTAGACCCATTTTGAGTAAGTTTTTATATGTGGTATGAGGTAATGATCCACTTTAATTCTTTTGCACATGGATTTCAAAATATTCAAATGTCAAAATATTTTCAAAATATTCAGGAAGTAAAGTACAGCCCTGTTTACCCCATCTTATTGCCTTAATACCCACATTATAATTCAATTGACCATAAACATATGGCTCATCATAGATGTTTTATAAACCAATACTCTCTCCAGGAATCCTGAATCTGCCTGTTGACTCACACAAAAAACCTACGTCTTGTATCAAAGTATACACGGGCCACGTTTGTCCAGAGGAGCTGAATTCAGGCCATTAACACCTCTTTCTAGTCCAGGGTTCACAAAGTGATATTACCAGCTCTTTGTTCTCTCTGCTATCGCTTTTTGTGTTAATATTAACATCTACTTGGATGGCTGATATTCGCTTTAATTGATTAAAAAATATCATCTATCTCTCTCTCTTCCATCTTATTTTTGTGTTGCATCTATGGGAGATGTTATCTTTTGCATGCTTCTTTTTGTATTTTTTCCAGAAATACAGGTTCTATGTCAAGTATCTATTGTGATGGTATGCTGTGAAACAACCTCAAGTTCTCAGATGCATATTAAGGTAAGCACTTACTGCTCATAGTTCAGGTTGGCTGGCTAGAAAGTTCTGATTTTGCCTGGCGGTTTGATGGTCTGAAACTTGCCTGGCAGTTGGTTGATCCTTAATTTGGATGACTGAGAATTTTGATCTTTCATCAGCTAGGTTAGGCATTTTCTCTTAGGATGGTTTCAAACAAAGAGAACAGGCAGAAACGCTATTTTGATTTTTGGATATTTCTCCTAAGGTCATATGGGCTAAAATAAGTTGTATATATATCTGTGCTCAAAGTCAAAGGGTTCAGGCATTTATGCTGGGAGGGCCTTAAAAAGTCGTATGGGAAAGAACAACGGTGTGTAGGGGTGTGTGAAGAATTAGAGAGCCCTGTTTGCAATCATTCTATCAGAGGTATTAAAAAAGGCAAAGGGGAGGGTGGGGAAAGTAGGAAAGATGGTGGAATGAGATGGACATCATTACCCTAGGCACATGTGTGATTGCATGAATGGTGCATCTCTACATCATGTTCAACAGAGAATTGAAATGTTTCACTCCATTTGTGTACAAATAAAAAAAGAGACTGTATTCCATTAGTCTTATGATATAAAAAAGAAGAGGAAGAAGTGACTGGGGACATGATTGGTGTGAAGTAAACAGTGATGGCCTAATACTAGTAACTATTCAAGGTGCTAATGGACATGTTAAAATTTCACTCTACTGCTCTCTATACCTTTGTGCATCTTTAGACATTTTCCAGTACAAATAATTGAGACAAGTTGTACCATGTTTGATGGCTGTAAAGTATTTATCCAGATCCATTATATTGAAGCTGCTCATTGTTTCATTCAAATATTGTATATTTCTAGATATGTTTTACTATTAGTTCTATTATTTTTAATGTATTTATGCTAAATTTTTTCATTATAATTGTGGTCCTATCATAGATTCCTCAAGAAAATATTTTCAGATGGGCTGGAGTTGTGACTCAGTGGTAGAGTACTTGCCCAACATGTGTGAAGCACTGGATTCTATTCTCAGCTCCCATATAAATAAATGAATAAGATAAAGGTCCATCAACATAAAAAAAATTTAAAAAAAATTTTAGAGCATCTTCTTGAGCCAGAAGGTAAAGTATAGCCCCTTTCCTCAGGCTTCTCACAGAAGGTTATCTGTTAAACAGTGCTACCCTAAAATGTGAGCCTTTCTGGCAACTGGATATTATTGGTCATTTTTCTTTGAAGTTTTCTAAGATAAGAAGCTTGTCCAAGTACCCAAGCCAGCTGGACATTAAGAATCAATGACATGACTGGCAATGAGATCCCCATATCCACTACTATGACTTTTGACTTATAGAAGAATCTCCTGTTAGTTCCTGTGACCTCTGTGATTTTGATTTTGGAGCTAGCCACTGGAATATCTTGGTGATCAATTGGCTAAATAATTAGACATATTCCTAGAAGGGAGTATATGCCTCATATGGGCCAAAGGGAAGGTGGCTGCCCCTTGGAGGAGGATCTTTGTGCCAAGAAGCAGGAAAAAACTTAATTTATTTGCTTGGTAAACATATGTGTCTTTGTTTAAAAAAATTCCCCCATCTTTAAATTTAAAAATCTTTATATATAATAATGATATAAATATACTGGAAACTTTGGAATAATTTTTTGACCTAGTTTATGACAAGAATTCTATTGGATAACATGGAAGTAGTCAGAATGTTTTGAAAATACTGTGTTCAGAACCATTATTAATGAATTAGAAGTGATATATAATGGAGACAGGTACAATGATCTGTTTCTGTCCTCTAGATCTGCCCCCTTCCCTTGCATTATTACCACCTTTTGATATACTGCATAACAGGTTGAACTCTAGATCTTGAAGAGCCCTTTGTTTTCCCTCCTTATATCAAGTTGGAATTTGAAAGAACAGTAGGCCTTTTGGTTCACTGAATTCCACTGGGACCCTTCCAACTCCAACTCATTAGAAACACCCCCGAGTCTGAGGAACTAACTATGATGTCATATGTCATAGCAAGGAAGTAATTGTAGCAGGCAGAGGCAAAGAACAATTTTATTTTTGCTGCTTCGGGAGTTTTCTCATATTGTTTCCAATGTGACTCCCACCTTTTAGGTAAAAATTATTACATACAGAGTTCTAAAGTCAAAAGAACAAATGAAAATTTGTTGGTTGGGATCAACCTGGAAAGAGCTGAGGACCTGTATATACAGATGACCACCCACTCCTGGTTTGGCTCCAGCTTTCTGTCCCTTCCAGGTGTGTCTGAGAATGAAAGGAGAAAGCTGCAGGGGTCTTATTAGTCAAAGGAAACAAGTT
This sequence comes from Marmota monax, assembly GCF_021218885.2. Lineage (NCBI taxonomy): Eukaryota > Metazoa > Chordata > Mammalia > Rodentia > Sciuridae > Marmota > Marmota monax. The sequence goes on along the minus strand of NW_026695222.1, from coordinate 2,805,396 downwards.
ATCCTGTCTTTTGTACTGACTACAACTGACCCCTTCTATAGATAACCCTGGAGACAACATTTGCTAATGGGAATAGATATGCTGCTGCATAGTTATATCAAATAAAGTTTTTCTAATTAATTCCAATTTTGAGGAAAGCAACCTAAGCAACTTATAACTCCTAACTTTCCTTTATCCTTGAATATATTTTTAGTGACTATATTAAAAATTAATAAGTATCATTTTTTGGTATACTATTAATGTTAAATAATGCTAAATAATCTCCAAATAATGATCTCGACCAGTGCTTTTCTTTTTCTTTTTTTTTTAAGAGAGAGAGAGAAAAAAGGGAAAGAGAGAGAATTTCTTAATATTTATTTTTCAGTTTTTTGGTGGACACAACATTTTTATTTTATTTTTATGTGGCGCTGAGGATTGAACCTAGCGCCTTGCGTAAGCCAGGCGAGCATGCTACCGCTTGAGCCACATCCCCAGCCCTTGACCAGTGCTTTTCATACTGTAAATGAAGATACTTTTTATAGCCCTGTTCAGAATACAGAAGAAGACGCACCCTTCTTTGATCAAAATCTAAGTGATAGAGACAGGTGACATAAGAAAGACAAAGAAAGTTGTAACATCTAGTAGGGGAACTGTTAACAAAACCTTTCCTCTTCTTTCTAACACTCTTCTTAGTTTAGGGTATTTTTGAAGATGACTAATGAAATACTGTTTTTTGAAAAAAATGTGGAAGAATCCACGGTTTTTATCACATCCTCAGAAGGGTATGTGACCCAAAAAATATTCAGAATCCTCCAGAAGCTGTGTTATTTACTATGACAAATGCACAGAAATTAAAAATAAAACTTTGCATAGGGAATAAATGAAAAGAAAGACAAATGTTTGAGTAGCATGTGAATAAATAATGAGAAGTGATATACAATTCTCAGTCACCTCGTTTCTAAATTTCAGAAGTAACTGACTCCTTTTTCTTATATGCACTATCAATTGTTGCTGTCTTTTCAGAAATAGTGTATTAATCAGACTCAGCAGCATTAACTCTGCAACATGTAACTGCAAATCTTCAGTATCTCACATTCACAAATATCACTAACAAATATTTCCTATAGATCTGGGATACATTGGTGATATAAACAAAAATGAAGTAATAAAAACAAAACTGATCTTCAATTTTATTTCCAAGTTGCTGGTGTTGAAGAAGAAATGCAAACTCATACCTCAAGAAAAATAAAATCAAACCAGGATCCTTTGATGTGCCTTCCCAGCTACATTTATTTCTTTGAAATTGCCTGGTCAATGCTTCTCAAAAATGATTTCCTTCATCTTCTTGTGTGACTGTTTTGTCATCTTTTTCACCTCTGTGACCAAAAGACCTGATAAAAACAATTAAAGGAGGAAACATTTATTTTGAGGCTCATGATTTCAGAGATCTCAGTCCACAGAGAGCCAACTCTATGGCTCTGAGCCCGAGGCAGAACATCATGGCAGAAGGGAGTGATGAAGGAAAGCAGCTTAGAACATGGCCAACAGGAAGCAGAGAGAGAGAAATCTCCCCTCACCACAGACAAAATATAAACCTGAGAGCAAGCCCCATGGACCATGTTCTCCAGCCACACCTTACCTGCCTAGGTTGCCACCCAGTTAATCTGTATCAGAGGAATAATGCACTGATTAGTAAAGGCAATCATAACTTAATTATTTCACCTCTAACCTTTCTTGCATTGCCTCACACATGAGCTTTTGTGGAACACCTCATATCTAAACCACAACAGTGTTCAACACTAGTCTTAAATTCTGGCGTGAAAATCACGTCTAAAATAAAACTCAGCAAACTCACCATTTCTTACCTCTTTCACTATCAAGTCTTTTGTTCCTTTTCACTTCACTATTTGATTTATGTCGCAACCAAAATTCTAGAATGATCTTAGGATCATTCATGTTTATTTCCCTTAATTTAACAACATCTAAAATTACCTTTTCTATCTTTCACACATGGTTTTCTCCCCTGTTTCTTTCAAAAAAAAAAAAATGATCCCAACTCAGTTTCCCTTTCTTTGCACAGTTCAGTTCAGGTCAGCTTATTTTATCTTTTTTCTCATTTACCCTTGCTCACTTTAGTCTCTTTCCTAGACTCGTCTCTATTTCCTTATTGTTCTCTTTGTTTCCAATCTTTCCCAATGTTTACTCTGTCATAGTCATGCTGTAAGAGCTCCCACAGGAATCAAATTCCTTGGTTTTTATTTCAAGGTTCTCAAATCTTTGACTCCACCTGAAGTTCAGAATCATTTACTAATTTATTGGGCACTAAATCTAAATGGGGAGCCAGAAATACTGGGAAAAAAAAGTGAGAGAATACAGAATGCTCATCATGATTTAGTGAATATAGTAGGTAGGACATGGATGGTATCTTTTTATTTTAATATTCATATTTTCATTTTAATAGTTTTGAATTCCTTTTTAAATATCTTCAAAAAAGTGACTAGTCTTTTGAGGCTATGGTTGCTCAGATAACAAAGTATAGGGAAAAAAAGCTTAATAAGAAACAATGTCAATTGTGAATCAGTCTAAAGAAAAATATTAAGTTAATAATAATAAATGATAACAAACAGAAAAATTGAGAAGTCTATGGGAAAGACTGTTGAGTCTTGGCGATTTGTCTAAGAGCAATAGTGACCTTAGGAGAAGAAATGGAAAAATGGGAATTAAATCTTCAAAGATAACTTGAAATATGGCTTACCTAGAGGTGGGAAGCTTTGAGTGTCAGAATGATTTAGTTTGTTTTCCCTTCAGTGGAGGAACATCTCAAGCTTATGGATAAAAGTGATAAAGATATTTGTTAGTTTTTGCTGATTAACAAACAGCCCCCAAATAAATTAGTGGCTTAAAACAACAACTGATTACTTAGCTCCTGATTCTAAGGTCAGCGGTTTGGACTGGGCTTGGCTGAGTGATTTCCTGGTTTGGGTTGGGCTTGCTCACCTATCTGTGATCAGTGACTAGGCTGGCTGAGAGAAGGTTGGTTTAGGAAGGCATTGGCTGGGCTCTTGGAGTTTATCTCTACTCTTGAGTATCTTATCTGCCCATACATACTGTAGGTTATTCATTTGCATAACTTTTTTTTAAAAAGTTAAGGCTTCTTGGTCTCCAGATCCAGAATCCACAAAGACAATGATGACTTTGTCACTTTTTTATTTTGCCAAAATAAGAATGAATAGAAAAGCAGTCTTTCCCTTTTGATGGAGGGTCTGCATAATCACATTTTAAAGGGTAAGGATATAAGGAACATAGCATATAATTCATTTTATGTTTTAGGTTGATTCATACTTTATACTGTGAAATACCAAACAGGCTGTCGACTTAATTGAAATCAAATGAGATTTGAGACTATAAGATTAATTTGGATTAAATAAGATTTGAGGCATGTTGACCAATGAGAAGGCTTATAAAATAGGCCAGAAAGAATAACGTGAGATTGAACTAGGGCAGTGTGTGTATAAAAGATGTCTGAAGTATTGTAAAATGAAGAACCTCCAAATTTGGCAATGGTGGCAAGTTTAAAGAATTTATGGTGTGGCGAAGGCTAAGGATGGGAAGTTGTGCTCCTGATCAATGAGTGGGCTGATGATGCCATTAGTCAGGATGAGGGAAATGAAGAAAATAGGCTTGGTTGAGATTGGTGGTAGGTGGAAGTGTTGAAATGCTAACGGGCCATTCATGTGGTAATATCTAGGAGGAAATTTTAATGAATGTCTAAAGCTCAGTAGTGAAATTGAGCATAAATATGTAAATTTTAAAGTTATTCAGACATATGCATAGGAATGCATATGGCACAGAAAGAGCAGGTACTCATCAAATGTACAGACTGTTTAACATTTTCAGTATCTGGGGTCACCACATTGTATTTCTTGATGAGCTGATTGTAATATAAGACATTATTATAGAAGTCAACTAGGAGCAGAGTTTAACATTGAAAAAAAATTCTTCTTAAAAAAAAAAAATTCTTCTTAAACATTAGCTATGTGAAGATTCCTGAGACATGCAGTTTTCCTATGATCTAAGTCCTAATGGTTGTCCTGAAGGAGGCTACTATTGACCAAAACCTGTCCTGACAGCCAAGAAATATTAAGATATTTATATCTTAGAACTCCTGTCACTTATGGGTACAATAGGCCTCCACCTAACAGTTGGGAAATTATGGGTTAAATAAACTTCTCAGAGTAAGCAGAGCTAATCAGTAGCAAAGCTGTGATAAGAATTCAGTTCTGCTTGATTCCAAAGTTCAAATTCTTCCCACTATTTCATGTGGTGACTCTGCCTGAGTTTTAGAATATAGATGATAGAGATGATTTAACATTGGAAAGTTATCCTGAGACCATAAACTAAGATATATGATGTTTATTGTGTTTTGGTTTCTGAAGTTGGTTCAATATTATAAGACAACCAAACCCTGGTGTTACCTTCCTTTTCTTCTAGTTTATATTATATAGATATTCTAAAGTAATTCTAGACCAAAACATATTGAGGAAGTTAATTATTCATTTTTATTACCCAGTCTATGGACTTATAGATAGACTTCAATAGTCAACGTATTTACTTTGATGTTTTATTTTGTTTGAGTTTTAAAGTATGCTTTCTATTTTTAAATGCCCATAAGTTTTATTGTAATAAACTAGTTTTGATTTTTAAAAATGAGACATATTAACTATTATCAATCCAGAGATTTTTGATGGTCCACACCTTTGGAGAACACATTTATCTCATCTTAGTGGCTAACTGTATTGATAAATATGCATTAGGCAAAGTTGGGCTTTTACTGGGTCCAGGAAGAAGATGGCTACCCCTGAGTCACATACTTTAATCTCTGCTCTTAACACATACTACTTGTTGTGCTATTTCAGACATATTGATAAAGTATATTTACTTTATATTACTTTCCTTTTACTTCCTTAAGGAATAGTTCACAATGTATTGACTGGGTTATTATTATTATTTTTTTTTGGTGTTAAGATTTTTAAGTTCTTTATGTATCCTAGATATATAAAGGTAGTTAGAGAGTGAGAGGTGGCAGAGGTGGAGCTGATGATGGAAGAAGTGATAGAGGAAGTAGTGGTAGAGCAAGTCATATTGGTGGTGGAGGTGGAGATATTGCTGGAATTGCTGGAGGTTGTGATGGTATACTAGAGATGAAGGCAGAGGTGGTGATGGTAGAGGTAGTGAAGTTGGCTTCAGAGAAATGGAGGTTCAGATGAAGAAGGTGAAAATAGTTGTAGAGTTTGTAGAAGTAGAGATGGTGATAGCAGTGAATAATATTGATGGAGATGAGAGGAGGTGGAGGTGGTGGTGATGTCCAGGTGGCAGTTGTGATGATAATGATAGAGGTATGGTGGAAATGGAAATGGAAGTAATAGTAATTAAGGAGATGTTGGAGCTATAATTGTAAATATAGGGGTAGAAGTGATGTCAGTGGTGGCAGAGGTCATGGCAATGATGATCAAGGTGAAGACAGTGGTGATGGTTTTGGTGGTTGAGATTGACATGAGGACAACAGTAATATGAGGTAGTAAGAGTGACAAAGGAGGTGGTGGAGGAAGAGGAATTGATGGTGGGAAGAATGTAGAGAGGGTAAAGCAGCATGACAATGTCTATGAGGAACAGAGAAGTTGGAATGCAAGGAACAGAGAAGTTGGAATGCATGGCAAATCTTCTACTTTAAGAAACTTAAGAAAATAAAAGATGATGAATGTCTATCCCCCAAGAAAGCGCTTATGTAATCTAGAGGGATTCATCTGGCAGTGGGTGATAAAATGGTACCCCTTCTCTACTCAGTTTTAAAACACTGGTATCATCTGAGATTTAAGTGAAAGTTTCTTCATTGTCCTTTTACTTCAGTGACCTGTTGCTGTTCTTTGTTTAATTTTCCTAGCTTAGAAAACCTGTTGGTTTCATTCCCAGTTTTCCAAGGATTCTCCATACTGCTTTCCATATTGGCTGCACAAATTTTCAGTCCCACCAGCAATGTATGAGTGTGCCTTTTTCCCCACATCCTCACCAACACTTACTATTATTTGTATTCTTAATAGCTGCCATTCTGACTGTAGTGAGATGAACTCTTAGAGTAGTTTTGATTTGCATTTCTCTAATTGGTAGAGATGTTAAACATTTTTTCGTATATTTGTTGATTGATTGTATATCTTCTTCTGAAAAGTGTCTGTTAAGTTCCTTGGCCCATTTATTGATTGGGTTATTTGCTTTTTTGGTGTTAGGATTTTTAAGCTCTTTATATATCCTAGATATTAAAGCTCTAGCTGATGTGCATGTGGTAAAAATTTGCTCCCAAATTATATGCTCTTTATTCCCTTCCCTGAGGGTTTCTTTTGCTGAGAAGAAGCTTTTTAGTTTGAATCCATCCCATTTACTGATTCTCCTTGGTATATACCCAAAGAACTTAAAAACAGCATACTACAGGGACACAGCCACATCAATGTTTATAACAGCACAATTCACAATAGTTAAACTGTGGAACTAACCTAGATGCTCTTTGGTAGATGAATGGATAAAAAAAAATGTGGTATATATACACAATGGAAGATTATTCAGCATTAAAAGAGAATAAAATCATGGCATTTGCAGGTAAATGGATGGAGTTGGAGAAGATAATGGTAAGTGAAGTTAGCCAATCCCCTCAAAACCAAATGCTGAATGTTTTCTCTGATTTAAGGCTACTGATTCATAATGTGGTTAGAGGGGCATGGGAGGATTAGATAGGGCAAAGGGAAAAGAGGAGGGAGGGGAAGAGAGGGGCATGAGGTAGGAAAGATGGTGGAATGCAAAGGTCATAATTATGCTAAGTACATGTATGAAGACATGAATGGTGTGACTTTACTTTGTGTAAAACCAGAGATATGAAAAATTGCGCTCTATATGTATAATATGAGTTGTAATTCATTCTGCTGTCATTATAACAAATTTAAAAAGAAAAAAAAAAAGAAAAAGAAAACCCTGTTGGGCCAGGTGTGGCAGTGCATGCCTGTAATCCCAGCAGCTCAGGAGGCTGAAGCAAAAGGATTGAGAGTTCAAACTCAGCCTCAGCAACAGCGAGGTACTAACTAACTCAGTGAGACCCTGTCTCTAAATAACATACAAAATAGGGCTGGGGGTGTGGCTCAGTGGTTGAGTATCCCTGAGTTCAATCCATGGTACCTCCCCTCCCCCCCCAAAAAAGAAGAATACGCTGTGTGTTTGTGTGTGCCTGCATGTGCACGTATGTTAACTCGTGCTTGTAGGTCATGATAGATATGAATCCCACTTGCTGGCACTTTTCTGCTTATTTGGCTCCTTAATGCATGGATTCCTGTGGTAAAATGACTGATTACCTGTACAAATTCTGACCTTCCACCCTCATTTGACGTGCAAGCTATGCCACTTAGATGTGGATCATTCAATATGTTTGTAATGATTTCTTCCTCTATATAAGCATGTGGGAAACCCAGAGTCCTTGCCTATTGGCCTTCATATTTAGTTGTTTTATTTTGTTCTTGAAACTCTTGTTTCCTTGGCTGCCTGAGGCACTGATTTCTAGGTCAGTGATAAATTCCACCCAATTAAACCACATGTATTATTTCCTCCACCACTTTCAAAAACAGCATTTCTTGGACCATGCCACCCGGCATGGACTATGTCACTGGCATGAGAAAAGCCCACTTCTTTCTGGCACTCTGTTTCCTTTACCAGTTCAGAAGGCCATGGCCCCACAGCCCAGCACCACAATCTAGCAGTGATCTTGGGGACCTGTCAGACTTCCCATGGTTTCTTACAAGCCTGCTGTTTGTGCTTGCCTTGCATGTTGGCAGATCTGAGAATTTCCACCCTTGTTGATCCATCTTGCATAGCCACAAAACAGACTTGAGACCTGTGGCGTCTCTTCAGTGTGTGGGTGACTCTGGAAAACATTTCTGGTACTGAACTGTGGGAAGTGTGCCCTGCCAGGATCCAGGACCTTTGGGGAAGTGTCTGCTTCATTCCAATTAAAAATGTTTTGTTGTGCAAAAAACGGATACTTGCTGAGGTTCTTCTTTCATCAGCCCAACTTTGTTATGTGACTGCTTCTTGCACTCACTCATCTTCCCCCTCTGACAGTCTCCTGGCCAATGGAATCACAAGTTCAAACTATGGAAAGAAAATGAATTTTCTTTTATTATACTTCTAAGATGTTTTCAATAGCGCAGACAGCATCTACTTTGCCAAGTGGGTGTCAGGACTTTCCAGAGGTTTTGGCTAGTTAGCAGCCTTCCAGTGAAAGCATTTGCTGTCCTCAAGCCCTCTTGTGGGCGTCCTCCACCTCGGACGGAGCCTCCTACATGATCATGTTTGGTTTGTGGAGGAGAAAGACCAAAGTGCTTTAGACCAAGGCAAGCAGCTCCATGCATTCATAGTGCCTAAGATGATTGGTCTCTTCCAGGCTTTGACTATTTCTGTCCTTCCGCAGGGAACAATCATAGCAACAAATATTTATTGAGCATTGGGCCAGTCATTGTGCTAAATGCTTTACCGGGCTCATCATCTTTAGCACTTAAGGATAAGACAGGATATTATTTGTGTCTTATAGAGGAAGAACTAAGGCATTATGTTAAGTGACTTTCCCAAGATCACACAGCTGGTCAGTGATGCATTTGGGATTTGAACATTCTTGGCCACGACCTCAGACCATTTCCTGGGTTGGTGACAAAAACATCAGAAGACAGATAAACAATGCTCTGACAATGGAAGGTTTGATTTGTACAAGTGAGAGGAGATCTCTTGGTCTGTCAAGGAAGATATTTTTGAGAAATGAAAAGGTGGTTGCCTCAGTCTCCAATTTTGAGAAGACTCTGATGGCCTTTTGGCCATAATTCCAGAAACTGCCACAGCTCTGCAGGGAGCCATGGTGACTCTCCTTTTTGCTTGGCAGCTGTGCCTCTTTGATTTCCTGATACTGCTATGCTCATCCTTCCCTTACGATTTACAGTGTGTGTCCCTGAGTCCCTCTCTCCTCCCTCTGTCTTTGATGCCTTGTATGCATAGACTTGTCCAGTTTGGGGGAGCACCAGGGAAGTCAGTTTCTTGAATTATTTCAAAGAAGTCTTTTTGGCCAGACCCAAAGGAGAAAGAGTTATTGCTCACCTCCTTAGCTCAGGATGGCTGTGTATGAAGTGGTTTATTTGCAAGCACAAATGGGTGTCAGTACATTAGGCAGACAATGGCAGAAAATCGCATGCTGTATCTCAACCAGGCAAAGGGACAGGAAGGAAAAGATGGTGGGGAGCAGACAGGCAGTCCTGCAGGCAGCACTGGGTCGGATGGCTTTGAAACAGAACATTTCCACTGTTATCCAGGGTATGTATCTAAAATCGATTAGCATTTCTGGCACCACCTATGACAAACCCAGCAACTGCATTCAGTCAGAGACCCTTTAGATCTTGCAACAGGATACTTGAGAGGCATCTCAGAGAACACTGATGCCTTTCAGAGACATTATCGGGCCCTCTCTGCAATGCCAAAATCACTATTGATATTCATGACAAAAAAGAGTGCGGCATTGTCATTGGTGTGGATCACTTTACAGAGCAGTATTATTCCTCCTCCTATGGGTGTCCCCAAGACTCATACACAGAAGAACTTCACCATTTGAGCCACAGAGAGGCACTTTGAAGTTGGATGACCCCAATAAGCTTGCCTGAACCAGGAAGAGGTGGAGCTATTCTTCAGATAAGAGAGAACATCAAAAGTTTGTGAAAAATCAAGATACAGAGAGAACCAAGGACTAGGGTTTACAATGGTTGAAAATTATAATGTGTCTTCCTAAGAGTGGCTAGCAAGAGCGTGCTATATGAAATCATCTGTATCCTGTTTGTTTCTAGAGTAGGTTAAAAGGAAAAGAAGGAAGGAAAGAAGGAGGGGAAGAGAGAGGTAGAAAGGAACGGAGGAAGGAAGTGAAGAAAGGAAGAAAGAGAAGGAGAGAAAAGTCTTATGCAGAAGCAGACCTGAGACTGCATGTCTGTCTGTGGGGTGCACCTCCAGGAGGAAGCGATTGGGGGAGGTACTAAATTGATATAAATGTAGCTGCATTTATATAGCTTCAACTCTCAATGCTAGTGATTATCTCTTCTTTTTGCCCTTTGAAGCAGGGAGAGGAAGGGGTGACCCCCCATGCTGTTCTCAAGGTCTCAGGACTTCATGGTCATGTCTCTCATTAGGAAAATATATGTCTGGGATTGACAAGGACATTAGAATCATTTAGGTAGTTAGTTCTAACTAACTGTCTGGCATTTCCTAATCTCTGCCACACGAATAAGGCAGTTTTACATATAGTGTTGTTATTCCCCTTATGTTCAAATCCCACATCTGAAATGACACCTTTGCTTATTACCATCTGAGGTGCATGCTATTAGAGAACAGTACCTTTCTGTTTTACAATTCTCTGTTGTGTTTGACATCTGTTCCTTTTCTCAGGGTCTTCCCCTCAGTAGATGCTCAATAAATATTGCTTGATTGAACATTAACCAGAAGACACATAAAACTTGTTTTTTCCAGATTTCTGGTCATAATGTTAGGAGTTTTATAATTTTCTTAGAGTCTATAAATTCAAAAGATCCAATAGATGACGTGTTAAAAGTGTAGCCATCACTTTAAGGAAAAACGTATGATCCCCATCACTCAAAAAAAAAAAAAAAATCCCTAAATTCTCTCTTTTTAGGTTTTGGAATTGGACACAAGGAATGATGGAGAAAAGATGTTATGAAACTTATATGTGTGACTTGGATAAAATCTGAGTTTTTCTGGCATGTTACTCTGCTAAAAGAAATTCAGGTGAGAAAATAGTGTCTTTATACCTGAGAAAAAGCATGAAGAGCATATATGCTTTACTGTTGACGAGACTTCACAGTTTGATGGATTTTAGCAGATGAAACTTTGGCCTCTGCTCAGACCCTTGCTACTAAAATGTCAGAGAGTGAAATTTAAATATATTTGGTGAAAATCAAACTTGTTATCACTTACCATTCTGACAGGCAGTGATGAAGGGGAGAGGTGATTAGGTTTGACAGTCTAAAGGGAAGGGGGACCTAATGAAGGCCTTTAGGATTATTTCTTCCTTTCCTACAGAGATTAGTGTCATTGGTACTCATTCTTTATGCATGGGAGACTGAGCAAATGACAGAAGTGCATGAAGGGTACAGTCTTAAACGTGAGATTGGAGTCACCCCCATGGAGGCTGGTAAGACATGCACAGAGAGGGGTTGGCAAAAGTAAAGTGCTTTGAATTTATTATTTTTGTTTTTTACCAGACAGGTTCATTCTCCTCCATGACCTTTGGATTTAGATGCTTGTTTCCAGTGGTTTACAAACAATTTTCTGGTTTAAGTAGAAACTTGAATTAATTGTCAAAGTAGAGTTGAATAGATGGTAGACTCCCTGGAATCCTGAGAAAGAATTTTGATTTGTTGAGTCAAAAATGTTCACAACTATTCCCCCCCAAAAAGCTAAAAAGAGCTCTAAATCAGCCGTCCAGTGGACCAAAATTTGGTCCTTCACTATACCATTGTTAGAAAATCTTACATAAATCCATGATTTCTCAAGTGTATTAGCTACTTTCAGCAGTGTTAAAACAACACTATCTTAAAAAAAAGATAGTTTATTCAATTTGCTTTAAGTAGAAATAAACATTTATTCCTTAGAATTATGATGATAATTCAACCTGTATTCCCTTGGCAGTTCCAAATTTAACTATTGTTATGGTTTTCCCACTAACCATAAAAATGTCCCAGATAATCTAATAGTTTTTCATTCACGCTGTCTCACACATAGGGAAGAGTCTGAACCTCACATCTGGAAGCAGCAGAGCCGTCATTTCTCAGACACATGTCTCATTTCAGGGTAGGGTGCTTAAAAACATGAGTTCCATTTTCAAACTGCTTAACTGGGGATACAGAAAAGTGGTGAATATGGAAATTCATGGAGCTAAAGGGCTCTTCAATTATTATGTGTTCCCTACTATACAAAGCTGGAGAACTGATCTAACCCAAGACTTATTCTCAGATGCCATAGATCCAACTTGTAAAGTGAATAAACCAACCACTGAATCATTTAGCAAGTATTTATTAAACACATACTATATGCTAGCTACCATATAAAGCACTTTGAGAGGCAAGAACAAAGTAAACAAAGACCTCTTGTCGTGGTGTCTATATTTTGATCAGGTGAAACACTCTCTAAGTTAAAATATAAGTGTAATCTGTCATATGCTGATGAATATAATAAAAAAAACTAAATCAGGATAAGGGACTACAGATTGAGGAAAGAGTTATTTTAGGAAAGTATTTTTCTAACAAGAAAATGCTTGGGCTGAGACCTAATGTAGTAAAGGAGAAAGCCATGTAGGTGTGTGGGTGGAGAATCAAAAATCCAGGGTGAGCATGTTGACATATTCCAGGAAGAGCAAAAGTGGTGTTGTTGCTGGGGTGGGCTAAGCAAGAGACAGTGGAGGTGGGATTAGGGAGATCATAGGATCCAGCTTATGTAGAGCTTTGAAGGATTGGAACTGCCATTTACCAAGGAGCACAGTCCAGGGGGAGAATCACAGGCTCATATCTAGACTAATAAATTTGAGGTGCCCCTTACACTTCCATCTTGTTATGTAGGTCTGGAGTTTAGAGAAGAAGTATGGGATGGAAAGGGACACCAGAGAGTCATCTATAGAAGATAGCAACTAAAACCAAGAGATTGGATGCAGTCAAGTGAGCAATCAAGTGATTAAATAATGGAGATGTTTGCCAGTTCTTGGTAAGAGTTCTGTGTTAGTAGCCTAGGTATGGATTGATAAAACTTTATATCATGGGCTAAGTAGTTTTAAATATCCAGAGGGTCACTTCCCTCATTTTTGATGTGTGAATCCAGTTCCTTTCATCTAGTACCATCCAGTACCTCTTTCTAAGGGAGTAGGAGGAATAAGGAGATTTTTTTTTGTTCTACCCATGATATTATGGGCAGGGTCTCTGTATTTTACAAGGCATACAGTTATAGTTTGAGTCTTTATTCTATCCCTGCTCTTCCACGTGGTTGTTTTAGAAAGATAGTCTTGCTTCTTGGACTTGATGAATAATATTTATTTCCTCTGTTGTCTTTTCCCTTGCAGTAACCTGGCCTGAAGCGATTGACTGAATCTTCATAAATGGGGTCTAGGCTAGTCTTGTGGTGTTCTATTTTCCAGCTAGTGGGAAAGTTAAGACACCCATTTGCTATAGACAATCTTTGATCTTGGTGTTTCCTTTGCAAAACTCAACATTTTCTGGATTTAAGGAAATAATAGAAACATTCATGTCAGCCACGAATCCAGGTTCTTCAATCTATTGTTCATCAGAGAGCTGTGATTTGGGTAGCATTGGTGGTATGCTATTACACTTTCCTCCATTTAACAATTGTTTATTGCTTGTTGCTCCTGTGGAGAACCTCAGCAGAGATGAGGGGTAGGGTTTAGTTACCAGAACCCAACAGAATCCTTTTTTTTTTTTAAAGGCACTGTTAGCAAATGTGTGGTTTCCTGAATATGATGAAACACCTTCAAGTAATGTGTGTTTTGTAGATGCCTTGAATCTTCTTACCTGACTAGACTAGTTCCTTCAGGGCAAAGGTTGTGCTTTGTTCACAGATGTATTCCCAGTGACTAATATGATCCCTGGGCCATGGGAAGCATTTGATAAGCTTTATTGAATGAGGAAAGGAAATAGTGCCCTCAGTATTATCTATTTTATTTGAGAGGGGGCAGTATCATGTTCTCACAATGAACCATTCCTTCCTTCTTTTTCCCATGGCAGGAGAATTCACCTCTCTGCTAATAATCCTTTTTATTTCCAACTCTCTGGTGGTAACTGGGGATCTGAAAGTCATTTGCAGCATTGGCCTAGAATTTGGAAAAGTCCTATCAGGCAGCTTTCCATCACTTCTTATAATTTTTGAAATTCTAGAACAGACTATGATCCAATGTGAACTCATGATTTTTTACTCTGCCACAGAAACTACCTGTAGCCTACTCAATGGTCAACTTACCACCCTAGGATCACCTGTGGATTCTCACCCCATGCACACTTGGTCACAGTTCTTTTGGCTAGAAAAATTGGAGGTCCACCTCACTTTTCAGATTTTACTTCTTCTCTGTGGCCTAACTCCAGTGAAATCCTTAACTCAGGGCTTTCTCAGAACATCCATGGTTCTTGGAAACTGTATCACTCATTTAATGCATATTATTTTCTTGTTAGAATATATCAGTGCAGAGTTCTCAAAGTCTAGTACTTATCAGAATTGCCTGGAAGGCTTGTTAAAACATTGCTGGGCACCATCCCTGGAGCTTCTATTCAGTAGATATGGAATGGATCCTGAAGATTTGCTTTTTTAACATGTTCTAAGGTGATTCTCATGATGCTGATCCTGTGACTGCACTTTGAAAACCATGAGACTAGAAGATTTCAATCCTGGCAGCATATTAGAATCACCAAGAGGAACCTTTAATATATGTAAGGCCTGGGTCTCAGTTCAGAACAGTTTAATTAAAATCACTGTCTGGGGGACTCAAACATTGTTAGGTAGGAAAGAAACTACCCCCCCCCCCCGCCCTTTTTTTCTTGGAATCGCCACAGGCCTATAAAATAGAACTTATTTTTTAGTATTGGGGCAAATGCATCTCTGAGATGGTGCATTTTTTTTTTGAAAAAAATAAAAGTCAATGGACTGTATTTCTTTATGACAATAGTTCTCAAAGTGTAATTCCATACTAGCATCTCTAACATCACTTGGGCCTCCCACCATACAGTCAGCTGAATCACAGACTCAGGTTTTGAAGATGAACAATCTACATTCTATAAGCTTTTTAGCTGATCCTGATGGAAACTCAATTTTGAGAATTGCTACTATATTAGGTCGGTATATAGATTGATATGTACATCAATCATTCTCAAACATAATTATGAGGTAGATTTAGCTTTTAAAAATGTACTGAATCCCAAATCTCAGAGATTCTGATTTAATTGTCTTGGGTGGACTTGTGTAGTTTTCAAAGCACTGCAATTGATTTAATGTACAGCCAGTGTTGTAAAATGACTGAGATAAACATTATTTGGTAACCAATTAACCTAAACACTTCCAATAGCTGTGGCTCCATTTCCACATGAATGAATAGATCTTCTGGCTGACCAGATTTGTTATAAATGGGCATGCCAGTTAAAATTACCATCACCAAGTCCTGCATGGGACTTGGAGTGAAGTAACTGTGACATATACTACATGGGAAGTATGATGGTAAACACTACAGGTAACTGCTACCACAAGTAACATGACAGCATAAATGAGGATTTATAGTGTGGAAAGAGGATGCGATACATTGATTGCAGAAATGGCCACAATTGTTCCCTTCCCCATATGTATATTCTGTTGCTTCTCCCAAGTTTATGGGAGACTGAGTCTGGAGAATCACAAGTTCAAGGCCAGTCTGGACAACTGAGCAAGAATCTGTCTCAAAAGAAAAAGGTCTTGGGGTGTAGCTCAGTGTTAGAGAACTTGCCTAGCAGGCTTGAAGCCCTGGATTTAATCCCAGTACTGCAAAAAAGAAAAAAAAAAGTCAAGTTTATTTCCTGATCTTTGAATATGAGCTGGCCATATGACTTGATTTAATCAAGAACATGTGGGAGAAAGTGACCTTGTGCCTGTCCTCAGAGTAGGTCTCAAGAGATCTTGTGCATCAATGTGTTCACTCTTAGAACCCTATTGGCATTATGAGAACTAGCTCCAGTTAGATTACTAGAGGATAAAAGACCTCATGGAACAGAGATAAGGCCTTCCTAGATCAGAAACCCATAACTGATCCAACAGCTGATGTGGGAACCCCACTGAAACCAAAAGAACCAACCAGCTTGGCTTAGCATAAGCTGCTGATCTACAGAACCATGAAATGAGAAGATAATCATTGTTTTAAGACAGTACATTTTTGGTAGTTTATAAGATGGCAAAGCCCAACTAATACAGGTGGTATAAAAATTAATCCAGGTGTTCTTAACCTGCACGGATGACAGCCCAAAATTTAGTGGTTCTCTAACAACCAGATGCAGGAAAAAGAAAGTTCCTGAGATCAGATAGCATGAAATAGTTTGACATCTTAAGATATCAAAATCAAAGGCTTTTAAAAATAAATGTTATCAACTAAGACTTTTCATAAAAATTATTTTTGACAGAAAGGGGAAGTTTTGTGATTCATGGGGCGGGGGACCTGGATTATTTAGGATTGGGCAAGGGTAAAGTGACTATAGCCTTAGGTTAGATTTCAGAGTCATATAAAAAGGAGCTGATGATATGCTTAAAGGGTCATAATATTTGTTGGAGATAGATATCAAAAGAATGTCTTCGATGTGTGGACTCTTTTAATCTTCTGAGGAAATCTGTAGTTCTCAAAGGGATTATTGAAAGACACCCCTACCCAGACTTGAGAATCCCTGCAATAATAATGATAAATTCAAAGTGCCTATGAAAAATGATAAATATGTAAAGTACAAAAAGGTGCTTTAAGGATTTAGAAAGTATCTCTGCTGAGTCACTTTTAGAAAATGAGGTACTATTTATTGGCACCGTATGCCAGATATTTTATTTTATATGTGCCATTTCATTTAATGCACAAAAATGCTTTACAAGGTAGTCGCTGGTATCTTATACATTAAGGCTGAATATTATGGGCTGGTGAATCAATTTGGGTATGTTGATGGGAAGCAACAGAAAACTCAATTCCCAACTGCCTCAAACAATAAAAGTCATTAGCTCATGTAATTGAAAAGAGGTAAGATAGGTCCAGTTTTCGTTATTGTTTGATTAGGCTTTCTCTTCTTTTGTTCTGAGGTTCTTTAAGTTCAACCTTTCTCATTGTTTCCGCTTTGTGTTCCAGCGGTTTGTCTGGTGATATCTGTAGCAAGTCCAAACCTCCGAATGGTACACATTCCTGTGGGAGAAGACAATGTGTGGAGGACTGAAGCTTCACAAAGACAGAACAAGCTGAGGTCACATGTCTACTTCTTGTAAGAAAGTGATAAGCTAAACCAGGTTTAGTGGTGCACAACTGTAATCCCAGCAGTGTGGGAGGCTGAGGGTAGGGGGATTGCAAGTTCAAGGCCAGCCTCAGAAACTTAGCAAGGCCCTGTCTAAAAATAAAAAATAAAATAAAAAAGGGCTGGGGATGTGGCTCATTATTTAAGTACCCCTAGGTTCAGTCCTCATAACAAAAAAAAAAAAAAAAAAGAGTTGAGCTAATTGGCTTGGGCCTGGGTTGTATCCATTTCCCCTAAAACATGATGGCAATCACTTTATACTGACATGTTTAAATGGCAAAGATCAGCCCTTCTCATCCAAAGCCCTAAGCTACCATGCAATGGCAGAAGGAAGGAACAGAGCCCATTAGGTGGCTAGTGGGTGACAGAACAGCATTTGAACCAGTTTTTCTCCAGCTCCAAACCCACATTCTTCCCATTATGCCTTCAGTGTCTTCATCCAGGAAGTGAGACTTGAGCTAGGCCTTCAGTGTTGGGCAAACAGAGGTGATCTTAGAATGTTCACCAGCTTGTAAGAGCTTTTGAGATCTGGAAATGAAAAGCACAATTGTATGTGAACTCTGAGTATTAACAGCAAGAGCTGTCCTTTCCTCCATCGGTAGAGTTATTAGAAGACCAGCAGTCATTTTATTTTCCTCTCCTGACAATTCAGGGAATTTTTATAAGCAGCAATTTTTGTAAAGGAGGGGTTAAAATGACTTCTTAGACTTTGACAGTCCATCTCTAATAATGCATGTTGGCAGAAGAAGGACAAAGCTACGATTCATCTGCTAGGTCCTGGTGATGTCATAAACACTTATGACAGCAGTAGGACTTTAAGATTGAATTACCTTCTTTGTCCCCACTGAAGGAGCAAAGCTTGCTGTGTATAACACATTGTGTAAGCCAAACAGTGTTTGGCGGTTTTCACATGCCGCATGGGAAGAAGAGAACTTGATCTGTGAACCCAGAAGATCATGAATCTGATATGCAGAGAGACAATTTAACCCCACAGATTGCTTGGCTCTCTGATATGTAATTTTCAAATTAAATAAATTAATATGTGCTGACATTTCCTAACCCAATCTTAAAGCATCACCGTTCTATTAGTCTAATGATGAGTCTCACATCAAGCACTTCATTATGTAACTAATAACACTATAGTCTGATATCATAGAATCAGTTAATGATTCAAATGCATTAAAATGTGTAAGCTGAAATGCTTGCAGGAGTCAAGGGGATCAGATCAAACCTGTTTCTTCTTTCTTATCAATGAAACATTTCACAGAAATGTTACCAATTGGATATTCCAGGAATAGAAGACAGGGATAGCTTATTCAGAGTTTAAATTTTCGAGGCAAAAGCACCAGGTTTGGAAATAATAAGGGCTAAGGATGAATTGACAGTGCCACTAAAGCCGAGTAGAAAATAGGGTTAGCAAGACAGTTGATTGAAAAATGCTTTTAAAATATTTTTATTTTTAAATTCTTTTTATTTTTGGTTATCTTTTTGATATTATCATTTTTACTCGATATGGGAGCATAAGATATTTCTATAATTACATTTTTTTTCCAGAAAGATTGAGAGTGGCTAAGAAATAAAAAGTCATGATTTGCCTTAATTCATATACAAATATGGAGAAGACAGGACAATCATCAAAACAATAAAAATTTGCATTAGTTTTGGAATTTTTTAAATAAAAATTCTCAAAAAGAAACTCAGAAGAAAGATCTGGCCTTCTGAGGGCTGTATTCTGTGTTCCATACTAATTAGCAGACTTAAATTCTATTTTTAAGCCTTTGATAGTGGCTGTGTTTCTATGTATCTTTGTACATACTTAGATCTTATATGTGAACATGTTTAAGTATGTGGAATGGTGTTATTTCAACAACGCTATAGGACAGCAACACTATGGGATTCTTTTATTAATGACTTTGTGCAAGACATTAGTTTAAGAGTTTGCATTAGAGACACTGGTTCTGGAAAATCTATTTTTCTCTTTAGCATGAAGTTCTAGTGTTTTCTGTAAGTTTAGTAAACTGTTGCAGAAATCTACATCCCATGCAACTACACATGGTTGTACATGTGTAGTTGGTAATGTACACATGTGTGTCCTTCAGTGGGAGATGGGAGAGTCTTTTGTAATGGGTCTACTGATAATGGCTAATGCTCTATCACCAAAGCATCATATACACCATGATGGATACACCTACTGTATAAATAATGCTTATTGGGTACTGCGCACTATAAAGGAAATGGCTCATAAAAATCCCAGATGTTCCAATAAAAAAAGCAAGAAACTCATAAAACTGTTTTTTGACTATCTGTGGTTGTTTACAGTAGCATTGAATATGAAATTGAATCCAAGGTGGGAAATTTCAAAGATTCATCAAAAGAACACCCAAATCACTGTTTAAAAAAAAACTGCTCTTAGGTATTGACTACTGTCAAATACATTAAAATTATTAAAAAATTAAATACACCATTAATTTAATTCTTATAAACAGAAGAAAACTAATAATGAGCCAGATTTTGCCATTTAATATTGATTTGTTATATTTCTTGACATAGTCTATTAATCAGGCGCTTCATTCTGTCAAAGATAATATGGCCACTTCTTTTATTGATAGTGGCAGGTTTTTTTTATTTTTCGGATTAATTCTCATATATTATAAATAAAATGCGTTTTACCTATTCAGATGAGTACAGTGACTTTGTTTGCCTAGGAACTTCTAGAAATTATAAGAAAAAAAAATCTGCCCAATTGTACCACTTTGAATAAAGAAGTCACTCAGCCATAAAGAAGAATGAAATTATGGTAAATGGATGAACTGGAGACTATCGTGCTAAGTGAAATAGGCCAGTTCTCAAAACCTAAAGGCCAAATGTTCTTTCTGGTGTATGAATACTAACAAACAATAAAGGAGATGGTGATAAAAATTCATTGGATTAGGGAAAGGGAAATGAAGGAATGGGAGGGAGATGGGAATAGGAAAGGCAGTAGAATGAATCAGATGTAACTTTTATATGTTCATATATGAATACACACCCAGTGTAAACCCCACATTGTGTACAACTACAGAATGGAAAGTTATACTCCATGTATGTATAATGCGTCCAAGTACACTCTACTGTCATATATATCTAAAACGAACAAATAAAAGAAGTGAAAAAAAGAAGTAATTATTAATCAATTTGTCCCCAATCTGAAAATAATAAAAGAGTTCTGAATTTACAGATTCTTGCTATATTCACACTCACGGTTTCTGGGATACTTGTTATACCACCATATGTGAAACTTTTACTTCTAAAAATATTTGCCAAAGGTAGACATGCAGCTTGGGGTGAAGTCAACTGCCTGGGCTAAGCTTTGGAGAACAGCAGCACCAACACCGATAGACCAAACTTGTGAATTTTTCCCCAGCCCACAATCCCTTATCTAGTGTGAATGGAATGCAGGGGTTGGTTGTTAAAGATGTACTTTGAAGCGTATTGCCCTGAAGGCACTGATTCAAAGCCCACTTATACCTGAGAGATAAATCCTGGAAAAATCTTGCTGCAGACAGAGGGCTATTCAGTCATTTATGTGAAATGAGTTGGTGGTTTGAGTCAAGAGTACAGTTGACCAACAATCTCACAAAACCAGCCATACACTTTTTACCCCAGTTGGAGGTATCTTCCAAGGGTACCTACATTAATGCTGCAACTGCTGAGTGGCTATATCCTACTCTGATATGTTTTGTGGGACTCACAGAGGAAAACTTACTTTTTGGGTGACTCTAAGGTTCCCAGTGCAGAAGAAGTGAAAATACTCACTTCCAATGTGCCATTGTCCAAAGAGCTTCAGTAAATTGAAAATGCTTTACAAAGCAACTGCTTGACGTATGAAAATTTGTGCCAGTAAACTTTAGATAGAGCTCAATTTTACACAGCTATTATAATGCTTTGGTTTGTATGGATGATACTGGGTATGGGTGGACCAAGCACAACTGTTGTTTCCTAGTAAGTGGATATCTAGTATTGAAGGAACAATGAGAAATAATTAGCTTTTATTTTTTTTTAAAAAAAGGTCATTTTGAATTTTAGAATTGGAAGAATGCTTGGAGTGAAAAGAAAGAGATCAACATTTAATACAAGTTGATAATGGATTTACTATTTTGTTTACAGGGGAAGAATTTAACTGCATTTGACTAATATCACATAAGAAATAGAACTAGGTCTAGAATTCAGTGCTTAAAATGGTCCTCTTAATTATGCTTTGCCTCTCCTAACCACCTGTCTTTCCTTCTTTCCCTAATTAAAAATAAAGGCAATTTTTATAGATTAAAAAAAACTGAAACTTTAAAGTTAAGCCATTAGCTCATAATTTATCTGGCCAATCCTTCTTGAGGGCCAGCCTAAATGCATTCCATCAGAAATACAAAGCTACCCATAGCTGAATTTTTGCCACAAGGATCTTCAAATCAAGTCCCAAGATCAGACCACATTGTATCCCCGAGAGCAGAAGAGAGGGAGAGGCTCCCACCTTGACTATTGTGTCAGGTCAAAGCAAATCCAAGTTTCTACAATAGGAAAAAACTTAATCTTGCCCCAAGTGCAGGGCTTGTCCTTTGAGGATGGATTAACCCACTGTCAGCTTCAGGTGATTCCTTGAGTAGTCAGTGCATCAGGGACCCAGGGGTGGCAGCACCTCGTGTAGACTTGGAATGGGAAATTCGCACAGAGTTTGCACATTCAGACCACTCAGGCATAGAGTAGTCAATGCTTGACTTAGAACCTCTAAGTGCTTAGAAAAAGTTTCTATCACGTAATGGGATCTAACACACACACACACACACACACACACACACAGAGGTTAGGTGGATAAACTACATTAGGTCTATCTGCCTCTGATCTCATGTACTCTTCCATCCTAAAATCCTAGTGTTCATCTTTAGCCCCTTCACTCCATAATCCCTTATACCTAAGGCAGGTGCAATCTGTATGCTTCCTTCTTTGTTTTCAATACTCAAATTTTCCCCTGGTAATGTGACATATTTATTAATATAGCCAACAGATCCTAATGAGTTTGTTTATATCCCCCTCACATTTTGACTTCTTCTGCCCTTTAAGCATCATTCCAATAATGACACGAATAAAATTAGGAATGACTTAAAGACTATGGACACCTATCAATCAGAGCCCAATGGGAAACAGAAGGCATACTCCAATCAATAACAGTTTGAAGAAGGTTATTTACAAAAGGACTGTTTCCAAAGCTGTGGGTGAGTTGGAGGATAACCACCAGGTATCATGAAGTTACCTGAGGTTAGTGATCTGTTAACTCCATCATAAATGCCCTTTTACTTGAATTAGTAATGAAAAGGATCCATTACCAGAGTCCACAAAATGGTGGACCATGCACAGAAGGCTTCCTTGATAGATGTGGCAGCCTTCATTCCACAGAGACAGCCCACCTGAGGTGACCTTTCAGGGAAGGAGCAGGATGCTGATACCTTCCCTTGTTCTCTCTCACTTCCTCCTGGGACTCCATTGTTGAATTCAACTAATGGATAAGGAACTATATGTAACATAGAGTGGAGAAGGGCAGAATCTGGATCTGGAGGGGAAGCAGAAGTGAGTTCTGCCCCCTTTTGCCTTTCTTATTATGCTTTTTTGAACATCTGCCTTCTGCTGTGTGATGAAAGAGCATGAGGGCTCACACCAGATGCTGGCACCATGCCTTGGACTTCACAATTCCATGAAGATTAGCCAGGTAACCTGTTTATAAACAATAGTTTATAAATTATCCAGTCCCAGGTATTCTGTTATAGCAGCACAAAATGGATAGAGAGCATCCTTGATTGACCACTAAGAGTTTATGATTCAGTTATATGGGGATATGTGAGGACAGGTATGTGGAGGTATAATTCTAAGAAGTGAAACAATTATCATGTACTTTATAAAAAAATTATGTGTTTTAACTGAAAAAAAGTGAATGAAAATGTTATAAGAAAAACAGAAAGGTTTTTGGAAGTACTGTACCTCTACACTGGGGTTATGTCAGGGATGATTTTTAAAAAGAAGGAATGTCTAAGATGAAGTTTTCAGAGCAGAAAGAATCAGTTTGGTGAAGAAATATGAGAGTTTTATTTTTCAATGAAGTCGCAACACCCTGAGTGAAAGGGAAGAGTTGTAAGGACAGACTGTCAATTTAAAGATAGTTAGGGTTAAAATGGAGGCTGTAAAGAATTGGATGGTGACAGGGACTTGTTGATAAATCAGTCTGGGGTGACAAGTAAGAACCAATGGTCTTGAGTATTTTTTTTCCATTGTAAAATTTGGTTTTTATGATGATGGCAACAAGAAGGCAGTAAATATTTATAGGAAGTGACACAGGTTTCCACATTAAAACTTCAATATGGAAGTTGTGGGCAAAATTACTGGATTTCAGCAAGACTGGAGACAGAGACTTGAGTCAGGAAAAACTGGGTGATAAATAAGGAAGGACTGAACTGGGAAGCTGCAGCAAGAAGGTTTAGAGTCTAGGGGAGAGAATTAAGGATTGTATGAAGTTTTAATCCCTTGGGAATCATTATTGATGGAATGTCAAAAGACATTCATGATTCTGTGTTTTCATCTGATATATAGTTTGAGGTACCATTCACTGAGAAAGTGGAACAGTTTGCTAAGGATATAAGGAATCAGTATCACATATCTGGATTTGAGATGCCATTGGAACATCCTTGAGATGTTCAGGTTGTTAGATATTTGGGTCTGGAAACAAGACTGGGGATACAGATTGCATAGTGGATTTCAGTTTTCTGAAAATTAAATTAAAATGTATGATGGAAATATATGTCAAAAAAGCACAACTTTAACCTCTAACACTTGGTCAGCCTCAATGGCAAAGTTTCTAAAACTATTTCACAGGCAAACAATTAACTGGGCAACTAGAATCAGCAGCAGACATTAACTGATAAAAATGGTAGCCAAAACTCAACTTTTACCTTTGATATATTGTCAAATCTTGTATTTCTAAGGCAGTTCATAGAACATTTGGATGTTTGGCAAGTTCACTGAACTTTATTCAGCACAGAAATATAGTTTTTAACCATAGCTTACCTTCCCTAATACCTATCCCTAAATTTACAATTCAATTTAATGGTATCATAAACCTGAAGAATCTAATGCATTTTTTGGTGGAGTCAGGATCCAGGTCAACTGCAAAGTTTCACATTTTAATTCTTTTTCACCCCAAATGAAAAGTCTTCCAGTTGCATTTGCAAGAAGTTGTGCATGGTTCTGTGGGCAAAAAAATGCGGACTGTTTTGTCTTGGTCAATGACGTCAGGAATGAAATGGAAACAAAAAAGTAAAAGAACATATCACTTTGAAGAATTTCAGAAATTTGGGCTATTTTCTAATGAGCAAATATACAGATATAAGATGATGAATAATTGAGTTTCTTTTAAGAAGGTAAGGAAATAGAATTAACTATTAGGGATCAAATATTGAATGAATCAGCACAAATGAGCAGTTGTTATCACAGAACGAAAATCAAGAGAGTGAATTGTAAATTTAGGGATAGGTATTAAGGAATGTAAGCTATGGTTAAAAAACCACATTTCTGTGCTGAGTAAAGTTCAGAGAATTTGCCAGGTACCCAGAGGTTTGAAGAAAATGCAAGATTAAACAGTAAATCAAAGGTAATATTTAAAGTTGAGTTTTGGGTACCATTTTGTACCAGCTAATGTCTGTTGCTGATTCTAGTTGCCCCGTTAATAGTTTGCTTGTGAAATGAAGTAGTTTTAGAAACTTTGTCATTGAGGCTAACTAAGTATTAGAGGTTAAAGTTGTGCTCTTCCCCATATATTTCCATCATACATTTTAATTCTAGATGCCTTACTTTTATGAACTTTACTTGTTTTATTTTAATACATACTTTGAGTTAATGACTGATCAACTTAGCATCATACATTTACATTTATGATTAAGGATGTTTTGGACATAAACCAACCAACACACATTCTGACTAAAGAAAACCAGTTGCCTTTGTTGTGCAAATATCCTTCACATTAACCCAACAGACCATGCAGGCATTAAGAGCCATAATTATCCATTGCATAAAATTCTATTATTATTTTGGAGGTCATTAAATGCATGTTATTAACTCGAGAGCCTGTACTGAATTGCTCTTAGTGAAACTGCAGAATTCAATAGACCTGCCACCTGGAAAACATTATTATTCTTTACCACTACAACTAAGGGAATGGGGGTGGGGTGGGGAACACATCAAAGTTTTCGATGCTATATGAATAAGCACTTATTTTAATGATTATTCATTGAAAATAAATGATATGTTTAGTTTTATTTACTGTAATTCTAATCCTGGCTAGCAAATATAACTGTTGTGGTGATAATCAATTAGAACCCAAGAGAATAAAGAAAATGATAACATCTCAGTATAGGAGAAAAAAAATGACATGAAAGATTATCTGGTTACATGAAAAACTAGAACATACTGCTTTTCCCTTCTGGGCTTTAACTAAGTTTTTGGTTTTTAAAAATTCAACATATATTATTGTTTATATTTTCCATTCAAAAGATATCTGAAACTTATCTTCCTCTGAAGGATATTGGTTACATTAATATTGCTTCTCTTTCCTAGAGTGTCATAAATAGTGATTAGCTATAGGATGTATAATGACAGTGTCTTTGATTTCTAAAGATGATTGACATTCATTTATATAGTTCCATGAAAGCTTTCAAACATGTACCTGAGTATACCTGTTCATGAATTTTACTAGGGTTGTCTTCTCTTTCTTCCTACTCTCTTTCCAAAATTTGCTCTCTCTCACTCTCTCTTCCTTCTACTCCTTCTTCCTTCTACTCCTTCTTCCTTCTACTCCTTCTTCCTTCCTTCATTACCATCTTTTTTTTTGTAAGAGATTTGTTGCAAATTTATCCATGCTTAAGAGCAGTACAGATATTGTCCCACTAAAAATGAGTGAGAAAAAATATATATGTACAGTTTGACTTTCTGCATGTTAACTAATGTCAATGACTTATTTTTGTGGTTTCTTAAACGAATAATTACAGATTTAAGAGAGATAAGATGCACAGGTTGTTGCAACTCCATGTGCTCCCTGTGTTCTCTAAGCAGGCTCTTTAAGATGTGTGCATCCTAGCAAATGGATCCTGTAGAAGAATTGATTCAGGTCTAGTCAGGCATCCACCTGAATATACATTGGAGGGATGAAGAGCTACTTAGAGGGGTGATCATCTAAGGTAAACTCTTAGGGATACACAAAAGTATAGAATATCAAGTTACATTCCTAGAGCATACTATAACTAGCAAAGTACTTATTTTGTTGATCTTTATAAGATAGGTGTTATTGTCTTCTTTATTTCACAGAGTGAGAATGAGTCTCTGAGCTATTAGGTAATCTTACCAACTAAAGTTGCTCAACTACCTGTACTTTAGCTACTCATCCATCATTTACATAGCCAATGAGTTTGTTTGTTTGTTTGTTTGGTACCGGGTATTGAACTCAGGGGCATTCAACCACTGAACCACATACCCAACCTTATTTTGTTATTTTGTATTTTATTTAGAGACATGGTCTCACTGAGTTGCTTAGCACCTCCTGTTGCTGAGACTGGCTTTGAACTCAAGATACTCTTGCCTCAGCTTCCCAAGCACTGGGAATATAGGTCTGTACCACTGTGCCCAGCTGTCAATGAAATTTTAAAGAACTAAAAACTTGCTCTTGGGTGAACAAATATAAATAAACACACACACACACACACACATATATATCATCAGCATTAAGTCCAAAGAATAGCCTGCAACATTTAACTAAAAAGCAAAACAACCTTACATCTTCCTGAAGTATGTCTTCACTGGGCTAAAATAAAACCAACTAGAGAAAAGATGTCTTATTCACTGGCATTCCAGTGCAAAAAAAAAAAAAAATGTCATTACTTTCATTCAAGTCTCCCAGAGGAAAGAGGATACAGGGCATGAAGTTTTAGGTCAGAGAGGACAGGACTTACTTGGGTTTTCATAACTGAT
This sequence comes from Marmota monax, assembly GCF_021218885.2. Classification (NCBI taxonomy): domain Eukaryota; kingdom Metazoa; phylum Chordata; class Mammalia; order Rodentia; family Sciuridae; genus Marmota; species Marmota monax. The sequence continues at coordinate 2,778,250 of NW_026695222.1, read as the reverse complement.
TTCTCATTTCCATCCATTCTGTACGTATAATTCTTTGGAGGAATACTAGGCATATGCTGGCACTCACAATCCTGTTTTAATGTCTACAGCTTGCTCAATTAATTTTCTTTCGATGTATGTTCATATAGCACCAAAAATATCCAAGTGGAAATGAAAACCTAAGGCAGATACTGGAACAATGCAGAGAATGCAGATGTTTATTGCATATAAATGATACACACCTGTGTGGAGCAGGTGATGCTTGTAGTCTTGTGATTTCATCTGTGGTCCAATTTCAAATTAAAGAATTAGAAAGTTGCTATTTTTCAAATATATCCAAATGTTAAGTTTATCACAGGGTAACACAGTGTCACTTTCCTTAACAACATTCTTCTTTTTGGTTAAGTAGATAATTTAATTTGAATGATACCTTTTTTTCCCATGAGGCTATATGAAATATTTTCATTTAAACTGGAAAAAAAAACCCAGTTTTAAGTATTTTTTTCACATCCTAAATTAGTCTTTGTAAGCAAAGCATTGTTAAGTATTGATGTAGACAAAACATTCTAATGAGGGATGGAATTTTTCATCTCTATTTAAATATCTTAGTAATACCTAGACACAAGACATCATTGTCCTGTTTCATATAGAAATGGCAAATTTATTTTGTTTGAAAAATGGGGAAATAAACTCCTATTTTGACCTTCTCTTTGTTGTTCCAGCTGTGTGTCATTGACGCTGGCACGACTGGCCATGGGAAGGTGTAATGAGGCAAAACCAGGATTGTAACAATTATTAACCTACAAATATGCTATGGCAAAGTCAATGCAAGACAGAGTGACACTTCTAAATAGCTCAGGAAATAGTTTCCATGTTTGAACTACTTGTGTTATTAAATTGTTTTGATGAGTATAGGAGAAATTAATAACTTTTTAATATAAGGTGGCCTAATGTCATTAATTGGACATTTCACATGGACTGATAGATTGAACTTGCCCCCCCCCCCACCTTGGTGGTAATTTATTTAGCTGGGAAAGCTTGGGTTTGGTGCAGCATCTGGTTTTCAGTGATATCCTGCTGGTCTTATCCAATTTTCCAGCTGGGAGCATGAGGCATAGGGAGGTCGAATGGCTTGCCTAAAGGTCACCTGGTAGCTCAACTGGGATTATAACTCAAAATCTTTCTGATTTTCCCATCCTTTGCTCACTGGACCACAAAACTCCCTTGATCCCATCTTCTCAAGCTTGCCTGAGCAGGAAGCAAATGTTTAAGTCTAGGAAAAAAAATATCTGAAATTATCATTTTCTTAAAAAGAAATGTTAAGCATCTTTTGGTATAACTCTAAGGAAATGTCTTATTTTCGTTTTAACACCTGATCACCTTCACACATTTCTGGCTATGGGAGTGTTGTGTCTTTCCAAATGATAACCTTGGAAGGGTTCATACCTATCGCTGCTCAGATACTGCTTTGGGGTAAAATATTTCGGAAGCCCCAATGATTTGATGTTGTGGAAGGAGACTTCAACTACTTGGATGAATAATGGGCCTCGCTCATGCTATGCTCAGACTCCTGCTACTTGTCCCCACCAAGTGCCATGGCCACCTGGCTTTTCCCTATCTTAGAATTTTTAGGTTTGCTCTTCCTTCAACCTAGAAATCTGCCCCATTATTTCCTATTGGTTGTGATTTTTTTTTTCTCATTCAGATCTTAATGAAAATGATACCATCTCAGAGAGAGACCTGTCCCATCTTCCTAATGCAGTGGATTTCTTTAGCTAATATATTTTTTTTCTTTCTTATTCTTCTTCATCACATTAATTAGCACTTACATTTTTTTTTTGCTGATCTAATTTTCTTTTTATTCTCTATGCCATAACATCAAGTGTATGCACTCGGTCAGCACTTAATTGATGATGTTTTGAAACACATTTTCTGTGTGACGTCATGGGAATTTTTCTTTTTCATGGCTTTTAGAGGTAAACATCAGAGTCTGATCTGTCTTGTTTTCCAGCATATCCTAGGCAATGCTCAATATATAAAAGTTCAATAAACATTTGTTGAAAGAATGAATGGTCATTCTTGATGAAAGAAGAGCTCTCTTCTTATTATTTTTTATTATCATTCAAGGAGTTTGAAAGGGGATGCCCATAGCATAGTGAGGGCAGATAGAGATGACCCTTGGTCAGCCAGCCAGATCAGGTGAATTAACCTCAAGGTCAATGGGATGATGGATGACAGCTGTCCCAGTCAGATCACCCTCTCATCCATAGCTTCACCCTTGGAATTGCCCTTAGGCTCGCCTTGTGACCAGCAGAGAAAAATCAGTCTTGTTATATTTATAGTCACATCCCATTTTTTATCTAAATTTTCATTGTCCACTTTCAACACCCACTCTGTTTATGTAATTGATACTTAATGACATTTGGTCACTTCCAAAAGCCAAATCCATACTCAAAGACTGACTAATATACAGAATACTAAACAGAGTACCTCACTCTTGGAAAGTTTTCATATTAACAACAAGTTTTCATATTAACAACATAATTTTCTGGAACTCTTAGGGTGATACCTTTAAGAAAGTCTTACTGCAGTGTTTAAGGTCATTGATATTTTTAAGACTTCAGCTAAATTATTTTCCAGACTTGCCTGATATATACTCATTTATGACCTCTAAAAGGAAGTGAAGTATGTATGGTACATACATTCCTCTTGCTAGTGGCCCTATACCTAAGCCATTGTCTATTTGTAACCTGAAAGTCTGGTCATTATTTCATAGGTGAGGGAGAGGACCACAGAATGACTCTCAAGAGGAGAATCATTTTGGCATCCCTGTGGATGCCTACCTGCAGGCATTATAGTAGAAGGACCCAAGCACCTGCTTACCTGTCCTCCTTGCTGTGGGCTCTATTAGACATCATTTCTCTAGGGACTGGACATTTTGAAAATCAGCATGCAGAACTGGAGAAAACCATGCCTGATAGTCTCTGTGGTTTTGCTGGAGAATTGGATTACAGCCATCTCAGGCAGTGAGCCTTTGCCCTCTCACATGACAAGGGGCATTCTAGGGATGTGTTGAGGTTAATGGGGCAGGCTGTGGGACTGGATAACAAAATGCATGTATGTTACCATCCTTTAGGGTCTTTTATTGTTCTTACAAAACAATTTCTGTGTTCTTTTATTGATTCAATGTCAACCTTACTGCCAACCTTCTTGGTTGTGAATATCTAATTCATGGATATGGAAAAAAAACAATTGTTATCATCACACCAATTTCTGGACTCCTGTGACAATTTGTAATTATCTGGTGGAGTGAAATTGAGTTTCAAATTCATGTTATGAATAAAAGGAAGTATCAGGTAAACTATTAGAACTGAAATAAATATCGAAATTAAATTTTCCTTTGATCTGCATATTTCAGGACAGATCTTAAAACTTCTTTTTGGCTTTTGTCACATGATTCCCAGACAGACTGGACTGCTTTGTTTTGAAAAAGTATGGTGAAGAATTTATTGTCTCTTGAGCAATCTAGTCATTGTCTTGGCTTCCAACAATCTTTTTTTTTTTTTTAATCATTGAGAAGGAATTAGCTTATACTCACATTTAGTAGAAAGTCAAAAAGTCTCTCATTGGTAGGGTTGGTATCAAGACAACAGGGTGTCCCATTAAAGCATTTCTTTCTTTTGAGCTAATAAAAATATGATCTTTTCTTATTTTTTTTCACAAGGGATATTGAAGCAACTCCCATCATTCAGACCTCCAGAGAGTCCTACAATTTGGTTTATTAAACTGCCGATGGGAAACCTAACTGGGAATTAATACAAGCAAATGTCTGTACTCAGAAAATAAATCCTGCACAGATTTAAGCAGAACCTGCTAATGAATGTTTTTTGAGGGTAGTATACCCTCAAAAAAAAAATCAGATTTCCAAAGACTCGCTTTGCAGTATCATCATTTAGAGATCACACTTCATAATTTCTTTTTGAGAGAGGGGAATGTGTGATTCATCATTTTTTTCCCTAAACATTGCTTTTGAAGGAGGAACTGATCATTTCTCATATATTTGATATGTCTTTTCCGTTCCCCTCAGATCAGTGATTTCTTGGACCAATTTCCTCTTATTGATCACATTTGACATTAGGAGGAATCTCCAGATGAGGGAAATAGTTTGTGAACAGAGCTACTAAATGACAGCCAAATCATAACGTCAAGCGTGCGCACTCAGTCAGCGATTAATTGATCATGTTTTGAAACACATTGTCTGTGTGACATCATGGGAATTTTTCTATTTCATTGCTTTTAGAGGTAAACAACTAGACTTCTTGGGATATCTTTATACTTTTTTTTTCCTATTAAGAAGTAATTTTTTTTCCCTAAGAAGGACTGTTTTAGAGTTACTTGGATTGGTGACAAATAATTAGGGGTTACAACTGAAAAAATAAAATTCCTGATGGTTAGATTCTTCATTTATATACTCATGTATTCAACAATGTTTATTAATTGCCATTGTACAATATAGGATATCATATTAGATATCAGTAGTAGGAACAGAAATTATTTGGGGATGCTGTTCTTTTTCCTGGAAGTTAAATGAGCAAAAATTGTGGTATAGTTTTTGCTTTTGTCTAAAAATGTTCCCCAAAATGCATCTGTGGAAACTTAATTGCCAAAGTGATAGTATCAAGAGGCAAGGCATTTAGGAGATGATTACGTCACAAGGAGGGCACCATGATTGTGAATGGAATTAGCATCCTTATAAAAGAGTCAGAAGGGAGCTGTTCATCCCTTCTACATCTTTTGCCCTTCCTCCTACTGCTGTGCAAGGACATTGTGTTTGTTCCTTCTTGATGACAAGATGAGATCTTGGAAGAAGAGAGTATCTTTATCAGGCACCAAACCCTACAGTGCTTTGACTTTGGACTTCTCATCTTTCAGAAGTGTGAAAAATGAATTCCTATTATTCATGAGTCACCTAGTCTCAGAGTTTTGTTATTAGCAGCACAATGGATTAAGATAGTTATAGTGGGAATTTTAATTTATAATGAATTCATTTCCAGCCTCATGCTTGGCATCTCATGAAATGGAATGGCCCCAAACAGTGACTGCCTTATCCAAGGATGAGGAAAAGTATAGATTTCTTTTATTTTTAAGAGCCAAGATGACTATGATAACTGATACTTCTTCTTGCCCCAATTCTATGTAGTAAGAATGCAGGGAGAAATGAATTGGTCACATGATGTATCCATCTCCACAAGCAAAGAAATACATATACAGATAAAGTCCTCCACTTTTTTGATATCTTGCAATGTTGGAGGGAGGAGAGAGAGATCTGAAAGGGGTAGGAAAAGGGGGTGGGTAGGAAAGAAACTAACATTAATGGGGAATAGACTTTCTCTTGCACTGGTCACAATACATATGTTTGTTAAAAAGCAAGAGGCGGGGAAGACATGCATGCCTGAAGTTGAAGAAAAGCCTGTTTGTGCCTCACACACTGGAGAAATTGTTCAAGAACAGTTCATCCATGTGAAAATATGACCCATGTCATTTTGCCAGGGTTGTTAAGACACTGAGCTGCTGAGTAAGGCCTGCTTGGGTAAATGCAAGATAGTGGGGTATACTTGAATCCTAGTGCCCAGTTTTTCTAAGATGCAAAAAAAAAAAAATGTCAGTGGAAATAAGGTTACAGAGTGCCACTTGCGTGGGCGAGACAGGGTCTCCACAGGGTGGGAACCAGCCGGATCTCAGACATGGCCCATTCTTTTAGATTATTCCTCATTTTCTTAGAGGGCAAAATGAGAATAAATGCCCGGCACTAATAGCAAGAAAAGAACAGTGATATTTACAGATGGGGAAGAGGGAAAGGTTAAAAATCATTTTTGAAATGAATTTTCCAATTCTCTTTTGACTATTATCATATTCATGTTTCAGGAACATCCAAAATGTCTGGGGATAAAACTCAGATCATCTGTTCTGAGAAGAAATGGCTTGTTAAAGGAGATTAGTGAATGTGAAAGCTACATTTGAATGAATAAATATTCAAACGCAGGCCAGAAATATTGAATAATGGACAAGATTTTTTCCTTGAATACTTTGGAAGAATTGCATGAAAGTTGAGGACATCTCTAAATAAATTGAAAATAATTGAAAAGCAAATAATATAACTCATCTGTTAGCTGCTTTGGTTTCACTGTTAGGCTAGATAACAAGTTCAATCTCAACATTAACCTTTTAAATCTTGACAATCTCAATTTATTGGCTTATTTCCAGTGTCTTAAGTTCTCTCTTATTCAAGAGAGTAATACAGCAATCACATTACATAATTCATTCAACGTACAATGAACCAAGCCTCTTTCTGGGTCTATTTCCTTATCTGGAAATTAATGGAGTATGACTAGCTTATGTCCAAATTTTGTTCTTTGTATTATATGGTGTTTTCTAGTTTTAATGTTTTAAGTTAGAGTCTTATAATTTGGATACAGGTCTTGAAACTGTTCTTATTGTTTCAAATAGAACTGTTCTTGAAACTGTTCTATTTGATCTTTCTGCAATACCAAGTATGTGAGAGAAATAAATTTCGCAGGTTTCACTTTATTTCTAATTTTAGTTTAGTGGAAGCTTGCTTTTTTTTTTTAAGAGTAAAGAGTTGGTGGAGCTTACTTTGAACCTATGTGGACTATTTAATTCTAATGTGACAGGTTAAAAAATTCCCCCTAAATTAAGGGCAGAGAATTTATTCTAATGGTCCCCTTTGAAAGACATTTATCTTTCTTTCTTTCTTTAAGGTCTACAAGCACATTTCAAGCTCCTTAGATTAAACAGTTTAACAACTGCTAGTTGTAAAAGTTTTTTCTTCCCTCAAGAACAAAGATGTATTTTTTTAAATCAAATTGGCAGGTGCTGCAAAACCAGGAGCTCTGAATGGAGGAGTGGGATCTCGAGATCCTTGTAAATATCTCACTACTATTAAGAAGTTTCTTCAGAGACAGTGATATCAACTTACTGATAAAATGTCATAAAATAACTGCCATTCCCACCTTTTATAGGAACAACCCTTGGATTAGTCAGAACTCCTGGATTGTAATAAGGAAATGTATATTTAAAAAATGAATTAAAGGAAAAGATGACCTTCAGGTTACTCTGGTCTGTGGATGGGGTCAGGGGAAGGAAGGTTCAAAACCTAGTAGGAGAGAGGTCAGTCTGACACTGGATGTGAAAGTTCACAAGTCTGCATTATAAATAATATACGTAGGAAATGAGTGTTTACTCCTCTCTAATGTTAGCAAACTGGAAGGATAAGATGGCTTCCTTTTGACGCGAAAAAGATCTAAATGTGAGATTCTATTTTAAACAATGAACAGCTGTTTCATCTTGAACTAAAAAGAACAAAAAAAAACACCCCTTGTCTACATAGGATATATTGTGGTTTCCCTTGTGTGTGTGTGTGTGTGTGTGTGTGTGTGTGTGTGTGTTCCCCTCTTCTCTTTTTACTTAGGATAATTGAAATGTCATTTTATGCTGGGATGTTTTCTTTTCCAACCAGGGATGTGAAAAGTTAAAATATTGTAGAGTTTCCTTTCCATCATTTTGAATGAAAGCAACTTTTCATTACTCTAACATGGAGTGTTTTCTTTGTTAATCCAACAGAGATTAATGCTTGGAATGCTAAATTGCATGCTTAAGGAGAAAATCATGATGGCCCATGGGTAATATATTTTAGGCAGGACTGAAGCAATAGGATGGCATTATATCATAGTTTAAGAGCTTTTCCCTGATCTGGAGGACAGCTGTAAACATAAAGGGTAGCCTGAGTCACTGACTTAAGAGATTGCGATTATCCAATTAGTGGCCTGGGAATGCTAGAATTGCATTCACAAAAAACTTAGTCACTCTGTTTAAATGATTAGGAAAATGAATTTCTGATTTTCTGAGCAAACTTCTTGGAAATTTAATTCAACACACCTCTTAGAGGGATACAGAAATCTTTAAAGATTTGTATTAATATGTAAAATAATTTGTCTTCGTTTTAAATGTATACTGGAAATTGCTGAGGCTGCATGCTTATAATAAAACTTGATGTTTTTAATGAGTAGCAGGTTTAGGTAATTCTTAATTCTCCATAGATATTAATGTTTGCCCTTCTAATCCCATTTTTTAAAATGAGGCACTGCATTAAATTCTAGTCTTCCAGATGAAGAAAAAAAATATATACACACACGTACTTATTCACTGTACCTGGAAAAATGGTCATTAAGTGAGCAAGCAAGCAAACAAACACACAGTCAAAATTTTAATTATTTACTTCTCTCTTTCTGAAAGTCTGGCACATAAAAGTGTGGCTTTTTGTTTTGCTTTAGTTTGAAGAAATTATTTTGTCTAGGTTTTTTGGGGGTTTTTTGTTTGTTTTTTGTTTTGGTTATTTAGTTGCAGAAAGCACGTCTGATGTTTTAGACTTTTTCTACAAGTCTTTTTAACTCTTGAGACACAATTTTAGCTAATGTTTCCTGAGGCTTAATTCTGTCTAATTTTGTTTATAAAGTAAAGGATGAATTTCTTTAAATTAAGAACAGGAAATTCTAGGATAGAAACTGCTATTTCTCTTCCCTCAGATAGAGATCTCAAGGATAATAACATCTTGTAAAACTTTTAAAAAAGGAAAGAAGAGGAAGAAAGAATAGTGCAAGATCTTCTTTTTTTAATCTCAACTTGGTTATGGAGCATATTAATAAATTGTCCTGTCAACCCTTAGGACATGAGTTCAACTCCAATTGGTTTAATGGCCACAAATGTTTCCTTAGAAGGATTCCGGATTTCTGGATGGAGGAAGGAATGTCAGGGATCCTCAGGGCAGGCTTGAGAACCCCCTCACCCCAGAAGGTGGTCTTGAGCAGTAATCACACCCTGCTGATAGGATTTGGCAGTTAAAATAGATGAAGGTCAGCCTGTCATTTTGTCTATTTAAATAAGTCACTTGTGATTAAGGGTTAGCAGCAAGTTTTCTTTCTCTCTCTCTTTTTGGGTCCTTAGCTCGCATCTATTTCTCTGGTATTTCTTGTCTTCTTGTGTGTTTCTCTTGCTCATTCTGCTTGACCTTTTAGATGGAAAATGTTTATGTTTCCTCCATTTATTCCTACCTGGAGACAGGCATGAAGAGACAATTTATTACCTTATCCCACTCAAACTATAAAAATATGGAGAGCAAACGTTGCCATTCATGCTGGAGTTTTTGGATACTTACTAGGTATTTTGTGTCATCCAGAGGATCTAAATGAAAGAGTTCTGTCATTTTCCTCTTTGCTGGGGGAAGTCACTAGAATCTTTATTCCCTAATCAGGCCCATGGTAGTTTCTCATATTAGATAATTTTATTTTTCTGCCTTATTCTTAAATCATTTGATATGCAATTTTGTGCAAAGATCCATGGGGGCTGCATTTGCTCTTAGGATTTCTCTTGGCTATGAGGTCTTAAATAACAGGTCTTTATGTGACTATGTATTTTTTCATAAGAATGAATCTACTGCTATACCAAGTGGAATCAGCAATATAGTTTAAGTATTTGCATCTGCCAGCGGCTTTGCTGAAATTGTTTACCAAATGTCATTGGGAAATTATGTTCTCTTTCTCAGAAATTTTGTCCCCATAGTCTTCCACCTCATCAGGCTTAAAAAAGACACTTCTCATGGCCCAAACTATTTTGGAGGAAGGGCTTAGCAAGGGCCAATACCTTGTTCCATAAAAGTGAATCTGAAGGAAATCCAACTATCTCTTGAAGCTTCTCTTGCATTCTCTGCCACATTTTCTTTGGTCATTTTAAAAACATCTGGGTCTTGTATAGATCTTTGATCAAATGTCAATAAATTCAATTGTATCTTGAATTTCTTGCTTTCTTCCCTGGGGAAAGAACCTCTGGGTTCTTCAAACATGCTTAGCTTGGAAGTACTGAGGGTTATACCTCACAGGGTAGCTCTTAACCAAAGAGGGGCAAGATAATCCTAAAACTAATTTTATAAGGTTTTTCAATATTTCCCCATGGTGTAAAGCCCTGATCAGAGTGAAGATTCATATATATTATAGATTAGGATTCCTCAAACTTCTGCTTCTGTTTTTGGTATGGTTTCTCCCAAATAAACAATTTGCACGTAGGCTTGATTCAGTCTCTGCAAGGCATAATTCTAAGAGATCTTCCTTTTAACATGACTTGCTGTCTCCTATCACAGTTATTTAAGTCTAAGTTCTTTCTCTCCTAAGTACAAAGTTGGCCTTTTAAAGTTGGAGATAAATCTGTTCGGAACCTGTTTTTATGGCCATTTCTCTGCTGGGAGCCTGGGAATTTCACACTGGAAAAGAGGATGCTGCCCCCAAATAGGAACCTTCACGCTGATGGACATATTTATGCTGATTATTTAATTGTGAATATGCTAAATAAATGGATCCATAGATTAATATTCCTCTAACTGGGAATTTCAAGCAGTAGAATCTTAAAAGAAAATGTAAGTGACAGTGAAACTGATGAGCAGAAGAAATCATACTCTGCAGTTAAAATGAAAATCAGTAATTTTATTCTTGCTACATAGATGGAGAAATTAAAATCTAGGAAAATTAATATTCATGTTTATGCATCTTATTCTAACAAGATTAGTCTTAGACTTTCTCATGTTCTTATTTCTTTATTTTTGAATGGACATATAGAATGGGAATCCACCACTAAACTTTAATATCTGGGTTACCTCCTAGGGATTTTGTTAAAGTGCAGATTTAACTTTTCATGTTTATAAAACGCTATAATGAGATATTTCATGCTAAAATATTTCTTACTAGAAATTTTAAATATACAAAATAAGATGTGTTTTCCACAATGAATTTCAATTCTCGATTCTTTCTCTTCACTCTCCCCTTTTATTTATTTGTTAATGCCTTTCCAGGTTTCAATACACATCAGGCCTGAAAAAAGTTATTTTCCCAGATGAAATGTAAGTCACAAAACTATTATGAATTACATGTTTTTTCATATAATGACTTATATGGAGAAAGAACCACAAGATTATAGCCCACACAATCTGAATATGACAAATAAAAAATTAAAGACCCTACGGCCACCTTTCTTAAAGCTGTATCCTCCTTTGGGATACATATTGTATAAAAAGGACCCAGGGATATATGATTATTTGGTTCTACAAAAGCCCATTTATCCAAAAGGCCGAGGATTAATTAGCAAACTACAGGAGCAAAAGTATTCTTGTTTCAAAATTTGTCTATGAGTGTGTTCTTCTGTTTAAATACCTTCTATATTGATATTTTGAATTCTTTTAGTCCTAAAGGGACAACAAATAATTTCTCTTATTTGTGAGTGGTTTTAGAACTTATGAAACACTTGTTATATCTTATTCTGGCTAAGGAATTTGAAGAATTTTTTTTCCACATTTCAGTAGATATGTTATTTAGCTGAAAGCATCAAATGCAACGACAAAACCATTCACCAGGTGTTTTATAAAGGACAGTGGTGCCAAATTACCCACTTTTAGAGTTGTTCCCAGAATGCCACTTCCCCCACACCATCCCCATTTTTGGAAACGGAACAAATGTAACTTTAGTCAGACATTCGTGACCAGCTTTCACAGGGAAACTCAAGGTTGCAAAGTGACATGGGAGGTGGTATAGGGCAGGACCGATTTCCTTGCCATTTTCCTATTTGTGAATAAACTGACTTCTAACTACTTGATTATGACACAGCATAGTTTTTAGAATAAAATTGTAACATCTTTTAATTTTACTCTGTCTATATAGGAACACAAAAGAAGAAATTCTGGATTTCAACTTGAGCTATTTGCAAACATTTTCAAGTGTTTCAGCCTACATTGTTTCTTAAACACACACATAGAAACACACACACATGCATACACACACACAGCAAGAAGGGAAAGAAAACAACCTGACAATTCCTTATGATGAAGAACAGATTAAAACTTGCCAATTTACAATGTTATTATACGTGGGAATTTTCAAAGGCAAGAGCCAGTGTCTCTAAAGACTACAGTGGGAGCATCTCATTGATCTTAAATGCATCGCTTATTGCAATTTGTATCTGAAAATGAGAAATGTCTGTCTAGGGCAAGGCCTGGAGATCTTAAGTAAGTTGTTTTACGTGTGCAAAACTTGATTTTCAATCCATGTGTCACAAAGTATTTTAACAGGCAGCTTTATTATTCTCTAACCTAATGGTAGCCACATGGTTGAAGTCCTTTGGAAAATATGCAACTTGCTTGTTATTTATCTAAAACACTACAGGACTTGGAGCTCTTGGGCAATTATATTGAATACTATTGTCCCAATTGATTTGTTAGAAGAAGAAAGGTGGAAGACATGGGTATTATGAGAGAAAGTCTAGTATTCAGTGACAGAATAGGTCTCCAATCTGGCAGAAAAACATCATTAAAATATAAGAACATGCTATAGGTCTTTAGCAACCAAAAAAGAAAAGATCTAAAAATAGGGACAGATAATTATCAATCTAAAAATAGGCGTGGCCAGCCATATGGAAGTCATTATAGTCTAGAGGTTAAAGGAGTGGTGGAGGATAAAAATCAAATCAAATATTATTGCATATTAAACATAGCACCTATAAACATAGTCAGTAAATGCTTTACAGAGTTCAGCTTGATCTAATATGATTTTATATGAGAAAAATTTAAATTTACAAATTATCATTTCCTAACTTATCAGAGAGATTTTTGTGGAAAGGTGCATTTTTTTGGCCTCATTCCAAAGTGCTCTTTTTGGTTGAAGACATGCCTCTCCTGTTACTAAAAGGATGATATGATCCTTTCACATTGGGGAAATTAGTGATTTTTGAGATCACTTTTTTCTACTGGAGATAAACAGAAGTACCTTCCATATAAATAACATTGCTCTGAGAATGAAGATGTACTCATCAACTAATGGGTCCAGAATTTCACAAAAGATTCTACAAATATTTGTTAGGACTGAAACTGTCCGTGTATGTGATTTCCTCTATTTTTATTATTTTGTGGAAAGATACAGAAGCTATTATTACCATTACCATCAGGGCAAATTACTGTCAGGGTTGTAGAATTTGTAGGCCTTTTACATCTTTGCAGCCTCTTGTGTTTTTTGCTAGTCACATTTTCTGGCAAACATAGGACGAAACTTAAATCTGCTCAGTTTAGTTTTAAACATCTGGGTTAAAAGAAAAAGGAGATAGTGAAGAAGTGATTGGAAGTGGGCTAAATCCAAAAAAGTACATTAATAAAGAAGGAACATAGTTGTTCTGTCTGAAGCTGAGAACCAGGCTAGAAAACAGGTTGAACCAGAGATTTATTTACCTTCCACAGTCTCATGTGTCTCTTCTGCAAAATGAGAATAAGAGTTTCTTGATATTTATGTTGACTATTGTTAAGTATGTGATAGGGAAACATACATAGAACCATTAGAAATGTAGGGTCTTGTTATGTAACTATTGCTTGCTGGATGATGGTAGTTATTCAGAGTTCTCAAATACTTAGGATATTTATAGGACAGATTGGGTGGCAATGTTCCCTAAAATAAATAAGTAAATAAATAAATAGACTTGAAACTTCATGAATAAGGAAAATTTTTTCTAATTTACAGCTCTACCATTCAAATGTCTATAGAATCTTTCTTGGTTCATAATTGGTTTTAAATAATTTTTGTTTTCTCAAATAAGACCATTGGGGCTGGGGATATAGATCAGTTGATAGACTGCTTATCTCAGCATGCACAGGCCCTGGGTTCAATTCCCAGGACCAAAAAAAAAAAAAAAAAAATACCATTCCATCAAAATTTGCTTTTTTATTTCTGTAATATCAGAGTGGCCCTCTATGCCCAAATAATAACTCTCATCTCTGTATCTGTGTACCAATTTTATTCTTCCATCTTCATATGCAGATGGTTACTTCTGATTTAGAAATAAATAGAAAAGTCTAAAGAACTACAAAAGGAATTTAAAAAATCAAGTCTTAAAAAAGATTTTTGAAAACTAATTCATCACAATCATTTCTTAAGTACTTTTTACTACCTAAAACTTACATTGTGTATTGTGTATAGATCTTTTTATTATATTTTCTAAAGTTTTGCTATCTGTGAAAATGAAAGTATTATGTACCAAATAATATTGGGACATTATTTTCAGTTGAATTTGTGGAAATAAACTTTCACATGTCACATCATCTGAAAATTGGAATAATTTTCCTTCTTTCTTATTTTACTTTTTACAGCTAATTTTTCTCTTTAATTGTCTTGCCCTCCTTCTCTAGTAACATGCTAAACACTAGTGGTAATGATGGATACTATTGCATTTTTTTCTGACATTTTTGGGTGTGTGATTCTCTATTATATATGATGCTGGCATCTGGACTGAGATAATATATTTGATTAGGTTAGGATCCATCTATTGGCATTTTGCTGAATATATTTATTGAAAGGAATTTTGAATTTTGTTAAATTTTTAGTTTTTTTATTTTTAGAACTTTTAATATAATAAATTAAATATTTATAAATATATTAAAGTTAGTGATTTTTTTAAAAAATGTGAATTTAGTGTGTAACCATACATAGTAATAACTTATTGTGTTTAACTTTTGAAAACATCTGTATTTGAAAGAGCTATACCAAGTCATTTGGAGGACATTTTTAAGTGGTAACAAAATCATTTTTTTGTCTGAATATTTTATGAAAAGAAACAATTACTTATCATATAAATGTATATCACTTTATAAAATCATTGCTCTTTTGTATTATTCTCTTTATATTTTTAAAAATCGATAGTATATGATTCAAACATTCAAAATAGTAAAAGATATATAATAAAAATCTCATTCCTCTTCTGCCCCATCTTCTTAGATTTTACTCTTTTTATAAGTAACTGCTTTTAGTTTGTATACATTCTTCCAGTGTGTACATACATGTACAGACTCATATGAATAAGGATTCTTATTTTGTCTTCTGCTTTTTGTATAATAGATAAAAATAGAAGGCAAATTTTCCGAACCTTGCTTTTTCTTTAGCAACATGTCCTAAGACTCCCTTTCAATAGGTCGAAAACTTTCTCATTCCTTTGTGTAGTTGAATATTATCCTGACATATGGCACACTGTGATTTTGCCATGCCTCTATAAATGGACATTCAGAATGCTTCCAATGTTTCTCAGTTGCACACATTGTTGAAATGAATACTCTCTAAAAACAAAATTTGATTGATAAAGCTGATAAGCATTTTTTTCTTGTTCTTTTCTTTTTTTTCCCTTTGTAAGAGGGATTGTAAATTGATATAGTCTCTATGGAGAGACATTTGCTTTCAAAACAATAAATGCATATTTTTAATTAGAGTAGTTCTGTTTCTGGAAAGAGACTCCATTTCCTTTCGGGTTTCAATGGTGCTTGTGTTACAAACAGGGAAGAGATTCTAGGTTTGGTCTTGCACTCTATTTATAAGGTAATATATTCCAAAGGCTTTCAAGAATATGATAGTTGCTTATTAGGAGAATATGCAGTAATCTGCCAACCTTCTGTGACCCCTGAAAGCATCATGTTTTGAGTTTTTAAACTATATGTTGCCATTAGAAATATATTTTTTTTCATTTTGGACCAGTAATTTTAGACCTACACAATCTTGCAATTTCAAGCACCTTTTCTCATATTAATAATTAGACTATTTTCATAAAACTTCTCCTTTCTATTATCTCACTTCTTGACCTCACTTTAATTTCTTTTCTCTTGTCAGAAAAAAAAATCATTTTATTGAGAGAAAATTTTCTGGCCTTCTTGTATATTTTTCCTCTACTTCTTTCCCCAAGGATCCCCTATATTTGGAAAGTGGAGTAGGTATTTTTTTTTCCTTTGGAATTTCTTTTCTTCATCGTTCTTCATTCTATATTTTTACATATTTTAGGCATTAATTTCTAGTTATTTTGTTCATATTATATAGTAACAATCAAATACAATAGAAGAGTTCAAAACTAAGAGAATTTGTTCATGCTCCCACAATCAACCCTATTTTTTATTTCATTCCCCCAAAATTCTCTCTTAACATTTCTGTTGAAATATTCCCTAGTGGTTACCTCCATAATTTTGAATAATGTCAGATCACTGTCGCCTAAATTATTAACTTTTGTTTATTTGCTTTTTTATGAAATATGAGGAATAGCTTATATATATACCATTTTACTCTCTTCACCCTGTTTCTTCCGGATATCAATAACTACTTAATTTTTATTTAATACTATTGACTCATTACATGCATCTTTAATTTACATACTTGAACTGCCTTTTTTCCCATCACTTTAAATATTTCTTTTATTCTGTCTATGGAAGTTAGGATACTTTTGCCATTTCTCTTTCTGTTACCTCTTTCCCTGTCTTCTATTTACTGCCTCCTGAAAAACAGTTGTTGTTTGATAACATTTATATTCTGTTATGTAATTTTGTCAAATCTGCCCTGCTTCTGTTTTGAGTGGAAACTAATAACACATAATTATCATGTAATTCATGTTCATTGTAGAGACAAATAGTGAGTTATAATTAGAGTTGCTTCTCTACTTGTATAAGGTGTTAAACCCATATGGAATTGCTATTTGGAGAATATTTCTAAGGCTATGAACAAATACAGTCCCTCTTTTTATGCTAAATTGGGTACTCTGAATTATGATACTTCATGAAAAATTTTTTCTTCCACAATTAGGCCAATACTTTCTTACTTTTTATCCTGTAAATAAAATATAGTAGTTATTACTTGCTTTTGAATTTTGCATTAAGAAAATTACATTCCCTATTATTCAACTTTTTTGAAGACTGAAATTAAATCCTATCTTTGCCATGGAGCATACCCACTGTGACACCACTAAGCTGTCTAATCCTGGTATTAGTGTCTTTAGGTTAGCACCATAAATTCTTGTATTAATTAGGATTAACTCTACATACTTTTACCTGGGGATATACTAATTTTTCAGAATTGTATTTTACATTTCCCCATGTAGTCATTGTATACTTATGCTGTTTGGTAACTTTCTTTTGCTTTTTGTATGACCTATGCTTTATTCCACTCTAATGCTTACAACAAAGTTTCCTGTGGATGATGACATAGCTGATAATACATGCAGTCTACATCTGGGATTATTCTTTAGTCATCTTGATTCTATATGCAGGGGAATGGTCCACTAAGAGTGTATTAAAGGAAATCACTAGTTTGAGTTTTCCAGGTCAATCACAGAACTAAGTAATCTTGTTCATGTTCCTTAGCACCTCTCATGTTTTTTTTTTTTTAATGGTTTTTTTTTTTTTGAGAGAGAGAGGGGGGGAGAGAGAGAGAGAGAGAGAGAGAGAGAGAGAGAGAGAGAGAGAGTAAATCTTTTTTTGTATATGGTCACAACACAACGCCTTTATTTTTTATGTGGTGTGTGTATCATTTTGGTACATTCCTTTCCATTCCCAGAACTACTTGGTTAAAGCCTTTATCTGCTCTTCAAGATTAGGGTTAGATAAATTTCTAACTCATCTCCCTGCTATAAGGAACCCCATTCAAACCTACTCAGGCACACCATTCTCTGGTTTTAAGATCTTCAATGACTCTAAGAGGTAGCAACTAAACTTCAATCTCCTAACTTAAGTTTGTCCATGATGTCAATACATGTTCCCAAATATCCCTAGTGAATAGTAAGTCTAAACTGGATAATTTTAGATTCCTTAAATGCACATTTCGTCTTCCCCTTTCTAACCTTATTTATGCTTCTCCTTCTTTTTGTAAATGCTCATTTTCAGTCTATCTGATGAAGTCTTTATTTTCAAAGCTTTCTTCAAATTTCATTACCTCTATTGCAGTTTTTCTGATGCCTCAAAGCTGAAGTTGTCTTCCTTCTCACATCTTTCTCCAGAGCTCTTGAGTTACACTCATCTCTCTGTGATATGCCCAAATGGATGCTTCTTCCTTGAAAATAAGGGTTTTCAGTATGTATCTCTACGTCCCTCAATGAGGCCATCATTGTGAGAACTCCAGAATCACTGAATAAACGACTGTGTATTTAAAAAGAAGTTAGAAATTCTCACCTGTGCTTTCCTTGCAGGGGGCTGTTCTGACTTATTTGGAAGAATTATTATACAAATGTATGGAGCTATTCTAAAATGCAGTTGAGCTTTATTTATTTATTTTTTGTGAGCAAATGAGTGACTATGCACACAGTGTTCAGGATAGATTTGGGAAAAAGAAACAAATAGAGTTGTAGCCTGCTTGATTGAACTTCTCCATTTTTTTTAAATGAAATATGAGGTGGGATATTTCATTTTTGCCTGAGGAAATGAAGACAAATGAAAGGGCTGACTGAAAAAAAAGTCAAAATATGCTTTATAGCCAAGTATAAATTCAAACATGAAAGCAGTTAGTCATTCATATTACAGGCTGAAAAGTCCTTCTGGCCTGGCATTAGAAGAATAAATTGTATGTCTTAATTATCTTGTAGGCCTTATTAAAATTGCAAGCTTGTTCCTCTCTGCTAGGTGTACTGAGAACCACTTCTCACTTCTCACAGCTCAATAAATAATAATGGGATAATGGTTGAGAGATGGGCACTTAGAAGTTTCAAGAGAAAACATGCCATGGGAGGGGCAATCCCTATGTGGGAATAGAAAATTTCCCTCACTTGCCAAAAATCTTAGCTACATGAATATACAGTATTTTACATCTTCCAGTGGTATGGATAGTTCAAATACCAGTAGTGATGAAAACTAGTTCAAGAATATCCATTACTATCTTATAAACTGTGGAGTTTCAGTGGAATGTAAGAGAATCGCTAAAGTGTTTAAGCAAATTGGTTGGGTAGGGAAGGTAGGAAGGGGTAAATAATTTCCTAGTTGTCTTTGTTTCAGATTAGCCTAGATTTAAAATTAGTGTATCCAATGAGGATCATCTGGCATAATTTCCCTGTTTTGTAGAAGAAGGGAAGGTAGTGTGAAGAAACTAAGTCACTCTGCACTATTTTATTGCTCAACATACAATTTCTACTTGGGAAATATAATCTTGATATTCCAGATACCATTTTGCCTTGAACAACATAAGGATTGTATTCGTGGATCCTTAAATGACACATTTATTCTTCATAATATGGACAAATATACAATTCTGCTCTTTCCTTTAATCCTAGTAATGGCAAGAATGAAACAACATCATGAGATTATGCCTTTAATATATTTTCCAAGTTAGCACAAAAATCAGGAGATTTTAATTTAGCCAAGATGGGACCCCACTCCCGGAATATGTATGAACACAATTCAGGGAACCTGTGATTTGGAATGGAAAAAATTATGTCTTTATTCTCATTTCTTTCAGTAATAGATATGAGCAACAAATCACATGCCAGTATGTAGATATGTTCATATTGAATGACAATTTTGCAATATCTTAAAATAGTAGTTAATAGACACAAATCTAATAGTCACTTAACAATCCACTAATAACAGTATACGTGTTTTACTATAAGTCCCAAATCTGCTTTTTAATGTTGTAGAGAATTGGATTTCTTTGTATTCCTAAAAATTTTGTCTCAGGTTTTTAAAAATATTGTGAGATGTCTTCATAGGATTGCCAAGAGATTGCCAAGAAAGTTAACAGCACAAAAAGTGTGGCAAACCCCTCTATTAAACAATACCGCAATATGTTTAGGTTTTGTTTATGGTTATTTTTTATTTCAGTCCACCCATGTTCTTTGAAACTAGTCTAACAATGTTATCTTCTTAATCCAAGCTATTATTTTCATAAACATAGGTTTCCTACAGCAGTTTCCATTAGGAAGAGATTAAGCTGAAGTTTCTTGTAGGAATTTTTATTACCACTTCTAAAATAATTGGAGTGTTGTTTTCTCCAATGAAAAGATCATCATTTTTAAATAATAAAATCAACATCTTATCAAGATGGACTTCAAAGTAAGCTTCCAAAATTTCTAATTTACTACTGGAGATATTTACAAACTTTATTGTTTACTAATCAAGATCTGATGAAGCAAAGAGGTCAACAACTCTTCTCTTGAATCTGGAAAAACATCATGCAAAGTATATACCCTTTTCCACTTCATTCCTGTGAAATAATTTGCAGGTATTGGTGAACTATGCATACATTATGCATAAAGAGAAAATACCTTAAAACTGTATCTTCTTATTTAAAAATAGAATTTGCTTTTTTCTCCTTCATTTAAAAATAGTTAATGAGATTAAGACATTGTTGCTGAAGTGAATTAGGATTTAATTTTAGCAAATAATACCTAGTATGCTACCTATTAAAGAGTAAATGGTTTAAAATTAAGAAGAATCTCTCAGATTCTTCAGACCATTTCTGCATCAGGTTGAACTTTTAATATGTTGCAGAATTTTATCTGTACCTTGTGAAGAACAAATGTCAAGGCCAAAAACAGAAATAGGGGTCAGATGGCAAAAGTCAAATGGAAATACAAAAATTAAGCAACACTTAATTCACTTACTCTTCACTTTTTACTCCTGGTATGAATACAGACTGGGAGTCTCATATCATTTTTTCGGAGTCATTCCTGTAGAAAAGCAAGGTGTAGCTGCCAGGACTTTAGGTCTTTAAATTTCAGTTTGCAAAAAACCCCCACACATGCTTTTTTCTTCTGTGGTCACTGCTTGTCTTCTAAACAAGCAGTAGCTGTGACATAATAGTGGCCAAATGATGGCACAACATTACATGGTGCATACATGATTATTTATGCCTTCTCAACCACAGTGTAAGTTACAAGCAATTATTTTTATGCCTCCTCTATGTAATTGCACTGTAATCTACAAGGGCATGTAATTTCATAGATGATTCACAGTGCATTACGCAGCTCTCAGGGGCTCCAAGAGACCCTTGGAGCCTATACCAGCTAACAGCTTGGTGGTCTCTTTGTATAGACCTGGTAGCCTGAGTATAAAAGTTACGCTGAAAGGAAATTCACAACCCAGATGTTATGTTGGGCCACAAGTAAACTGACTAAAGCTTAGAGGGCCTGTCTGTTTGATATTGGCTGAATTTTATTGTTATATTGTGTAGGTGTACAGATATGTAACAACAAATCCCACCATTATGTAGAATTATAATTCACCTATAAAAAATGTGGGAAAAAAAGATATCCTAACCTCATCAAATGACCCCTTTATTTCCCATCCTCAGATTTTGAAATATCTGTGGGAGAGAAGGAAACTCTCCTGGAAGCAAAAATTTTATTAAGGATTTAAGAATCTTTCTTGCTATCGTCAGAATCCACACACCTACTAAGTGCATAATTCTTTAAAACTTGTACAGCTAAAACTGATAATATATGCTCAAAGAAAATAATGAATTTTTCTAGTATGATAAAATATAAATATTATATACGTTTTTTTAACAAGGTAATTAAAACATAAAAGCAGCATGTTAACTACATAACCTGATGTTGTGGTAATTTACTACTGTTTTTAGAAAAGAGAAATTTTTGCTTAGCAATTTACTAGATGCTTTTTAAGATAATCTCTCAGCTGTTTAGATTGTTTAGGTGGGAGTCAGAAATGGTGAAGGAGTCTGTTTTTAAAACTTGGATGATCTGATATGCTGGGAAGAAAGCAAGAATGATATAGGAGAGAATCATTTATTCCTCATCTCACTGGCTGATTTCCTTGTAGGAGAGTTGACGTTTTCATTGGCATTTTATACTTAACTTGGTGATCTGTTTAGTTTCATAGACCATGTGTGCAAATGCATGTTTTGCCTGATTCTTGTGGGTCTATGTATTTTACTTTATGCCAGGATCCTTGGAAAATCAAATGAAATTACTTGGAATAAGATTTTCAACTAAGTAGAAGGTTTGGAGTGGGGTAGTCTTGGGAATTAGAGCTAAAACAATAATAGCAGATTGAATCCTATAAGCAAAAAGGCAAAAATTCTTGCTTGATTAACTTTTAATATATCTTGCAAGTAAGTGTACAGTTGCATATAACATTATCAGATCTTACACATAGATGTGATTTTTCTGAAACTATTTGTCTCAAAGTGATTTGAACTAAAAGATTATTTGATGAATTAAAAAAAATAGCCTGCCTGAAAAGAAAACTATTTGGAATCAAATGAGACACCTTTTTTCCCCCTGTTATACACACACACACACACACACACACACACACGTACGTATTTTTTCCTTTTTATTTGTTTTTTATTTTAATTATTTTTTAATTTATATATGACAGCAGAATGCATTACAATTCTTATTACACATATAGAGCACAGTTTTTCGTATCTCTGGTTGTATACAAAGTATATTCACACCAATTCCTGTCTTCGTACATGTACTTTAGATAATAATGTCTATCACATTCCACCATCATTTCTAACCCCATGACCCCTCCCTTCCCTTCCCACCCCTCTTCCCTGTCTGGAGTTTGTCAATTCCTCCAATGATCCCTCTTCCTACTCCATTATGAATCAGCCTCCTTATATCAGAGAAAATATTTGACATTTGGTTTGTGGGGTTTGGATAACTTAGCATTATCTTCTCTAACTCCATCCATTTAGCATATTTTAATGGATCATTTTTTGAGGAATGAACATACATACATAGGTAATTAGGTAGATGAATGAATGGATAGGTAGATATATAAATATAGTGAAACCCCTTTATTGTTTCATTATTATATATTGACATGCACAACTCTTCTAAAAATGGCTAGTGCCTTCATATACTAATCACATGTCTCCAGTTCAAATTTTTCCCTCATAGTGTCTATTGGAAAATTCTCTGAAATAACTGATGATTTGATGTGTTGGTATTTAGGTACTTTGATGGTTATTCTTCCTCAATAGTTCTTAACCTGTAACTCATATTACGTCATAAACCTTTACGTTCTTGTGGTATGATATTTCCCTTAAGCCTAAAGTCACTTGCTGGTAAGTCCTGTATTATTATTTATTGCAAACCTGATTTTCTTGACTAGGCCATCACTCCCCACAATAGCACAACTTGTAGAATACAGGATATATTTCAATTTTTTGCCTGTGGAGATGGTGCATAGTCCACATCTGACCTGGATGCTAAGCTTAATTTAGATTTCCATGGATTTGAGGTTTTGTGAAATACTTTGAGATTTCAAATGTTTTCTTTGGTGGCACCACAAATTCAGGGACCTCCAGCAAAATAAATTAGAGATTCAGATGAGTCTGCTTTTGGTTTTGGGCAGTATGAAAAGGTCAATGTTTCCTCTTCCAGGGAAGAATTTAAATACACTCTAATTTAAATACACTCTAATTAGATAAGAGGCAAAGCTTTGTCTGTCTGTATGGATACCATTAAGAACAGAGTTAAACACGGGTTGTATTCTTCCCTTAAAAATCCTATAATTCTGTGTCTTTATTATAATTTGTGGAATTTATTGAATTGTCAACAAAGATATTTTAAATATTTAAATACTAGTGCCAAACATCATAGCTTCATAGATCATGTTCTACAATAAATTGTTTATTTGCTTACCCATTCCAGGCTCATTCCTAATTTTATTTCAACCCTTCCAACTGTAGGAACTTGAATTTCATGCCTTATAGTCTCTTTGTAAATGTGTGGAGGATTTTATTGTTGTTGTTTTTTTCTTTTTCTCCTAGGGTTGGCTTTTCCACAGGCCCTAATTCATGTCTGTATTTTGAACTGGTTTCAGCAGCCCCAATCAAAGTGACATTGAAACAAAATTGAAATTATCCTAGGCAGGCAACAAAAGACAAGGGCATACACGTGTTGTCTAAGCTATCTAGTGGGAGGAAGTGTAGTTTTAGGAGAAGAGAACCCATGCTGAGTCTGACCTGTCTATTATGGGAGTCACCAGCCATGAGAGCTTACAGTGTGGCTATTCTAAATGAAGGTGTGTTTTAAGTGTCAAATATGCACCATATGAGAAAAGAATGTTAACTGCCTCATGAATAATTTTCAAAACTTGTTATCTGCTGGAGTAACATTTGAGATACACCATTTAAATAGAGTATTTTATTAAAAGCAATTCACTTATTTGTTACCTTTTAAAAAATCTGGCTGCAGGAAAATGTCACTTACATGAGACTCCTATTGGACAACACTGGCCTAGAGATTAAATGGATGGGCTTTATTGGAAGTCCTTGATTCTCTTGCCAGCACAGTTTGGCTCCAGATGAGACATATAATCATAAAAGTCCTCAGTTTGTTCATCTGTGAAATGGGGATAATAACATTTCCCATTTATTGACATCATAGGGAAGTACCTATAAGGATTAATGACCCAGAGCTTGTAAAATGTCAAGTTCTTTGGATCTTCTACAGTGAAATTAGCTTTTTTTTTTCTTTTTAATTTCTCCAGGGAGTGGACTATGTGAATAAACAAATGGAGTACATGGGAAAACACCCACACACTCGGGTAACTTCAGCCCATTTTTCCCTTTGGTGAATTTATAATGGCTACAAACAGCAGGGGGAAAAAGAGAGGAATTATGAGCTAAAAATTGTTAAAAGCGCTGCTGTCAGGCTTGACTAAGCTTTGTATGGCCTAAGTATCTGTAACTCTAAAATTGTCCACTGTGGGCCAATACTGAACTGGTTGAAGTTATAGGGACATGGAGCACAGTCATTTATTGTGATTTGTTTCTGCTTTTGTATATTTGAAATGTTCACTATAAAATGTTTTAAATAAATAACTTGTGGTCATTCTATTCTAATTAATCCCATTTTTAATTTTCTTTATTTCCTTTGTGCTTTGTGGTCGTATACGGATGGTCTCCTTTACAATAAA
The DNA here is from genome assembly GCF_021218885.2 of Marmota monax. Classification (NCBI taxonomy): domain Eukaryota; kingdom Metazoa; phylum Chordata; class Mammalia; order Rodentia; family Sciuridae; genus Marmota; species Marmota monax. Next base: position 2,753,490 of record NW_026695222.1, on the reverse strand, counting down.
TTGCACACACAAAGGCATTAGGACAAATAAATAGTTTTGCTCCAAATTTAAGGCTAGAAGAATTTTTTCATTTCCTTCATGATTTTAGACCATAAGGATACCAAAATGGGCATGAGTAAATGAGCCAGGTAGAGTAAATGAACCAGGATGGATAAATGAACCAGGATAGGTAAATGAAAAACTCATCCTAACTCCTGCTCTTTAATTTTTAATATTGTTATTTAATTCTCTTGATAGCTCTTTTTTGTGTTGAAATCCAAGGATTTTTTTCCCCTCCCATCTCAAAACTGATATTGGGGATATGAGACATACTTTTTTTTTTTTTTTTTTTTTTAAGCACCATGGAGCTCTAGGTTGCCAAGATGGATCCACGTTCTTCCTGAAACACAGGAAGCACAGAGTATTTTCATCCTCTGAAGAAGCAGCCTCCTGACCTGCTGGAGCCAGTGCACTCATGCTGAGTGGTCTATGTTTTCCTGTTCCTTTGCTTTGTACAACGTGGAAGTCTTGTTTGATGTCTAAATATGAGGATGCTGTAACCCTGGCATGCCAAAGCCTGAATTTATATCCGTAATTGTCACATCCTTTATTAGGAGCTACATGCTCGCCCCATTGTAATAGGTTTTTTTTGGGGGGGGAACAAATCAATGTCCATAATTATATTTACGCATCCATCTCAAGTATATAGCTAAAATATCCTTTAAAAGATGACAGCATTAGTCTAGGACTAGAAGAATATATTAATATACTGAGAGAGAGAGAGAGAGAGAGAGAGAGAGAGAGAGAGAGAGAGAGAAAGAGTGTGTTTAAGGGAAGGTTTTTGATATGGAACTAAAATAATACCTTGAAATCATACAGTTAGGTGGTGCTAATCACATATCCTAGTCAAGAGCTCTAAGAAAATTCAAGACATAATCTGTGTTTACTGTCATCGAGTAGGCAGATAACCATAGATAACTATTTCTCTCATTTTGCAAATAAAAATCCCGAAGCCTGGAAAAGTTAAGTGACTTGCCTCAGCCATACAATTATTAAAAGTGGAGATGGGGGGAGTGTTAATTATTTAGGGACATTAAGGAGAGTAGTTATTTTAAACAGGGAATGGTAGCTATTGACTGAACCTACCCTTTTCCTAACCCTTATAATTAGTGTCTTGACACTAGTATGGCAATTTGTAAATCAATGGATGTGTAACTGATGTGATTCTGCAATCTGTGTATGGGGTGAAGGTGGGAGTTCATAACCCACTTGAATCAAAGTGTGGAATATGATATGTCAAGAAATTTGTAATGTTTTGAACAACCCATAATAAAAAATTAAAAAAATAAAAATATACTATTAAAAAAAAATAATTAGTGTCTTGAGGAAATTAAAACTGAAAAACTGCTTGACTGAACAGTGAAAAACTATGGAGTTTAAGCAATTGTCCACAAGCACTTGGTGTTGGAACAGAATAGAGGCTAGGGCATGAGCAACCTGCTTCTAGAACCAAGTATAGCCTAAGTGCCACCAAGAACTTCCCTGCCTGGCAAACAACATGGAGTACTGAGCTTGGCAGGAGTAGCCCAAGCCTGGGGGAGAAGGTTTGAGTCAATGCCAGTGTCAGAGGAAATAACAGTGTCCATGAAGCACAGGGACATAAAAGACCTCAGAATGTCATTCAGATGAGCAGCAGAGGAGTCCAAGGAATAGACACACAGGAAGCCATGTGACATTTTACCTGGTTGGCTTTGTAGGAGGCTGAAGGAGGGGTCTGAGGATATGTGTGATAACCAGCAGGTATCTGCTTATGGTGAGTGAATCAGTCAAAATTTATATAAAATTGAATGGTAAAAAGTACAGAAATACTGCATTCTCCTTGGAGGTGGGTGGTAGGAAGAGGAAACTATGATCCCAGGAACACTTTTACAGAAAAAAAGTTATTTCAGTTTTTCATTTTGTTTTCTACTAAAAGCATAACCTGAGACCAAGATTTGGGAGGAAGTTGATTTATTTGAGAGTAGATTCCCAATACTAGGGTGGGCAGGCAGGACAGGGAAGAGGAAAAGCCAATGTCAGGGTGTACTACCAAAGAATTTTCTGTGGGCAGTAGGGCTTAGTTCTACAAGGACTTCCTGAGAAACGGACACAATGTCTTCCAGAACTTTCTACTTGAAAGATAGGAAACTGGAGCACTTATCCCTTGGCTCCTGTCCTCCTTGGTGGAGGGTTTCCTCTAGGGACTGTGTATATACCTGGAAGTGAGCGTTGTGGAATTCCCTGGGCGCTAAAAGACCTATTCTGGCATGCTCATACTTGAGGTAAGACTGTGTGAGGGGGTGCTGAGGTGGTTCTGTACTTACTTGGAAATCTCCAGAGCATATTCACCTACCCCTGGACATGAGCCATGGATAGAGGCAGAAGCACTAAAGGCATCCACTTTATAAGGTGGTGGAACCTATGACTCTTTCAGTTGATAAATCCATGAAAAGCCAAAAGGACACAAAGAAGATCATTTACAAAGGCTCAAGGACACACAAAAACAAGGCTGTTTTTAGAAATTCAAGGAAGTATGTGATAAGGGAGCACAGGAAGTGACATCGTGAGCCAAGATAAAGTTGGATATGGTGAGTGAAGACAATTCATGAAGAGCTTAGAAGCCATTCTATGGAGTTTTAAACTTTACTTTTCTAGAATTCAGAGTCTAGGTCAATAGAGTCTAGAGTGGAATTTCTTGGTGATATATTTTTTAGTCTTAAAAAGAGAAGAAACTGAGCTTGACAACTATCAGATACATAGCTGGACTACAGCACCCTGATTAAACCCAGATACTACAGAATCAGGTACCATTTATAATTGGGAGGAAGTTTGCAGAAAGGTCTGGAGCTTCACAGAGCAGCAAGGCTGCTGAGAACACCTTCCCCTCCTTACTCTCAGAACTCGTTTTGGTGTGTTGTCAGTGAAGTGTTTCTGATTAGGTAGAATCTTGGATTTCATTATTGGGTTTTCCATGAATTTCTTAAGAGAACAGGAAGTGCATTGGAAAGTGTTCCTGCAAAGAATCATCCCCTGAAGATAACACCAGTGAAGCTTTATGAGAAAGTAGTAGTGCTGGTAGCATTGACTTTTATTATACTCTTAGGATGATTGTCTCATCAATCATGTAATGAGACTATAAGAAATGACATCATCAAGTACAGCCAGAAATCCCTCCAAAAACTTTAAAGAAGAAAATAGAAATGACCAAGGAAGCTATTTGAAATATGGCCTTGGTAATAGTGACTTTTACTAAAGAAGTCAAGATTCAAAAGAATGCAATGCAGACTGCACTTTCAGAGGACATTTTTAAGAAGATACACAGGAAAGTGAGGAAAAGAGACAGGGAAGAGAGAAGCCCAGAAAGGGCATGGGCAGTGGACAACTAGTGCCCATCTTGTTGGGAACCATCTGAAGAACCCTGTAGAATGCACCACAGAATTGCTCACTGAGAAGCAGGACTTTGGAGATTCTCCACACTGACTCATGTCCCTCATTGGCTGAGGTTTACCCACATAGGCATGCATAATCACTGGCTTTCCCAAGCTGTCGCTCAATGAGGGCAGTTCAGGATCCCTTTATCTGGTGGAGAGAGAGACTTAGGGAAAGCTCTCAGGCTGCTGTAGAAAGTTGTAATGGCATGTGGCTGGGTACTTCTCAAAGCCATGGATTAAAAAAAAAAATGATGGGTCAAGTGGATGTGAGGGAATCAATAATATTATTAACTAGAGTCTCATCGAAAATATTTGAAGATGAATGTTCTGAGTGGAGGAGATATTTCAGTGTGCAAAGAGAATTGACACTGTAGTAGATTGAGTTGCTCAGAACTGGGCTTGGAAAATTTTTCTGGATAATTGTATTACAATAGGTATTTTAAAGGAATAGGAGAAAGTAAACTGGGAGACCTGCTAGGAAGAGTCATTGCTGATCCAAGTGAACAGAGAGGATAGAGCCAAAGAGCTAAAATCTATAGGTGTGTATGTGTTGAAGTATGCAGGTCCTGGTAGATGATTTGATGATATAGGATAAAAGAAAAAAAAAAAGGTGATCATCTGATTTTTGACTTGGTTGATAAAGAAAGACAAATGCAAACAGGAGGAAGAGGAAGTGTAACACAGGCTCAGTTTGAACAGGTTCTGTGTAACCTGTCAGGTGGGTCTCTGGGAATAGATGGCTGCTAGAGAGTTGCATAAAACCTTCTGGAATCCCAGGGAGGACTCTTACATTTTTATAATAAGGGATCTGTGCTTGTGTGACCTTTTAAAATCCTTTTCAAGTCAAGTAACCTAAAAATTCTGATTTCAAAACACTATCACTTTTCAGGAGTAGCTAGGCCTCATCAAAACAATCACTATAAATTTTTAGGTGAATTGTCTATCTACATTTCCACATGTTTAAAGAATGTGTTGACCTGCTGATTAGAAAACAGCAGCTGCAGCTGCAGCATATCAAAGGTAAGTGAATCTTAAATGTTGGAGGCTGATATAAATGAAGAATATCTTGTCCTTGTTTATGTTTTGTTAGTGTATCTACAAAGATATGATTTAATTTTATGGTGTATATATAGTGGAAATCCTTCTCAAACTTTAGTATATGCATATATCAGGTGAGGAATCTTAATGAAATACAGCTCAATGCAGTGGGTCTGGGAGCCTGTGAATCTGCATTTGTAACCTACTCCCAGCTGATCCTGTTGCTTTTATTCAAGGCTCACAGAATATAAAAGTGATAAAACTAGACATTTGTGCAGTTGTATTTTCTTGGGTAAAAGCCTGATTGCTGGGTTTTGGGAGATCCATTATCTTTCTCTTGCTGGGGAAGATGATGATCATTGCCAGCCACCATGGGCCTTATTGAGTGGAAACACTAGGCCATGTGAACCTGGAAGATCATAGAGAAATGCACAGGCAATGGTAACGAGAAAGTGAATATGTATGAATGTACATATTAACAAATGTTGGAGTGAGGAGAAAGGGACAGATGAATGAGGCTTGGAAGAAAATGAGCAATGCCTGCACCCTATTTATTTCCTGTGGAAGGTATTTGTGAGTTATTTCCCATGAGTCAAAGAATAAAAGGGAAAGGAGGGAACAATTAGAAAGCAAGTGAATATCAATTGTCCAAGAAAGGCAGTTATTGATATACTATTTGTTCCCTGAAAGTAGTTTTTTGTCAACATTGACATGCATGAGATTCTGTATTAAGGGGAGACCATGGCTTTGTCCTTAGAGACTCAACCCAGCTCACAGAGATGAGCCAAGGGCTATGCAATTTAAATAAGCTCCTTGAATATGAATTGATCTGGAACAGAGTTTGAGAAGCACTGTTAAGATACCAGGAGAAACAGAAGACAACTATACAATCTTTGAAAGCAAAGAAGATAAAGTAGAATCAGTAAAGACACTCTAGGAAGTATCACTTTTTAAAACGTACTCCCAGAAAAGGATCCAGTTACTGTTATTGGATTTAACCCAAGAAAACATTCTTAAAGAATTTATGGTAGTGCTTCTCAAATTTAATGTGTACACATATCACCTAGGGATCTTGCTTGTTCTGATGGGGATTCAGATTCAGCATTTTTCACAAGTGTCCTAGTGACAATGATGCTTTTGGTTTTTGAAACATGTTGTGAGCAGTGAGCAGCAAGGATTGAAGATAGGCTGAAAGCTTACCAAACCCTCAGAGTCTACCCATTCAAAATTTAATTGAAAACATTAAGCTGACTAGAATTTGTATCATTTCATTAAACAGACAATGATTAGGGATATTTGATTACCAATTGACCGTGGGATGGTTGCTAAGACTGACAAGAGACAAATCTAAAGAGTGACCCAAGGATTCAAGTCACTGCAAATGGTTTTGGAATACAGACAGGACACTGTGTGTGTAGCCAAAACTGGATAAGGGGAAGTCGGTAATTCTTGACAAGTGATCAGGTTTACTTTGAAGATAATGGAACACAATCTCTATGCCTTCTCCTCTGGCAATCTCTGTTTCTGTTTTAACTGCCATAGATCAATTAAATATGGTTACAATAGGACAAGGAACATCTCTAGAGTCTCTCAGCTGATAGAATGTGTTACTGTTGGGATGTCGAACTCCGGGTCCTTGGTGTCCTGAACAAAGAATTGAGCAAGTCACACAGAAGTAACAAGCAAAGGACAGATTTACTAAAGGTGAAAGTAGCACCCTGTTAGATAGAGCAAAGTGGGCCAAGCAAGAGAGAGATTCTTAAGCCCCAGTGTCTGGAAATAAGGATCTTATATACTGAGATGTGGGCTGTTCTCTTCTCTATGTGGACCTGATTTAAGACCTCACCCCATTTGCTTCTATTGGTTATCTTATGATATCTGATTAGAATATTTTCTAATTTTCTCCCCATTGATTATTTTAGAAAACCTAATCAGAATACTGCCCATTGGTGATTTTAAAGTATCAAACCTATGGTGGGAGTTGTCATGGTGATACGTCCTCAGTGGCAGGAGTGGTCAGGGTAATGGGACTTTTTGCAAATAGGGACATGACTTGTCTCCTTGTCTTGTCCTCCAGCAGCTTCTTTCTTATACCCTGTCTTTTCCATCTTGGTGTCACTGAACATCTACATAACAAATGGAAGGGACCCTGAGATCCCTGGAGTCAGAAGAGATCAAACAGTTAACTGGGAATGAAGTTGCTTGCAGAACCAATGGAAAGAGTCTGTTTTCTGTACCTTAAGAGACACTCATTCAAACAAGTGAAACAAAGAGAATACAGTTTTCTTTCTTGATTTTTCAGTCCTTTTTGAAATGCTAACCAAATAAATACTCAGAAATTGGGCAAGTATGGAGTAGAGGGTGGGAAGTGTTAGTAAAAACAATTAGAGTCACTAAGAAAACACAATCAGTGAACAGAACTGAAGAGAATATAGGAAGAAACTGGAGGGAAAGAAAGTCAATACTAAATAAAACAACAAATACTAAGGCTCATGGCATCCAAGTAATTGATGGGTCCACAAAAATGGCAAAACAATGAGGAAATGAACTTCAGTTAGCTATACACTGGGATACAACTGAAAAAAGTAAATCAGCTATATAAATAAGTTCATTAAGAGTGTCAAATTAGAAATGAAGAATTCAGAATAGGAGCAGAAGCATTCTGCATTTCAATCCAAGTAGCTGTTGCAAAACATTTCATATGAAAATGAGAAGTCAATGTGGAGCTTCATATCCAACATATTAGAATTAAAAGTTGAAGATGCCACCATATCAAGGAATCTCAATAGCCATGAACATTATGTCCTTTGTCAGAGTGTAAGAGTCCTTGCCTGGTTATCTGATACATTTCTTCCAAATGCTTATTCTGCATTCAGGAATATATTTTCCTGAACATATAAATAGTTGAAGTTTGCCAAATAAATTTTTCCTTCCTAGCCAGACGTGGTGGTATATGCCTGTAATCCCTGCTACATGGTAGACTGAGTCAGAAGGATGGCAATTTGGAGGCCAGTATGAATAACTTAGTAAGGTGATGTCTCAAAATAAAATAAAAAGGGCTGGGAATGGAGCTCAGTGGTAGAGTGATTGTCTAGCATGTGCAAGTCCCCGGGTTTGATCCCTAGCAACACACACACACACACACACACACACACACACACAAATTAAAAACAAATTACTCCCTTCCCTTCCAAACATGGTGTGAGAGTATCTTCTCACTTACCTATGCTGAAATCTTTCTGAAAATTTTTCAGTAATGAATGCAAGATCAATTCACAATAGCTAAATTATGGAACCAACATAGATGCCCTTCAACAGATGAATGGATAAAGAAAATGTGGTATATATACACAGTATAATGTTATTCAGCCTTAAAGAAGAATAAAATTATGGCATTTGCAAGTAAATGGATGGAGTTGGAGAATTTCACACTAAGTGAAATAAGCCAATCCCCCCAGAACCAAAGGTTAAATATTTTCTGATATTCTAATTCACAATAAGGGGGGGGTGGGTAAGGAATAATAGAGTTACTTTGGATTAGGCAGAGGGGTGTAAGGGAGGGGAGGGGGTATGTGGGTAGGAAGAATAGGAGAATAAATTGGGCATTAATACCTATGTGCATATATGACTACATGAGTGGTGTGATCCTACATCATGTACAACCAGAAGAAAGAGAAGTTACATTTCATTTATGTATGATATATCAGAATGCATTCTACTGTCATGTATGACTGATTAGAACAAATAAAAAATAATGAATGAAAAAGAAAAGAAAAAAAAGAAAAAAGCAAAACAGTATGAATTGGGATCTAACAAATAGCAGCTTTAAACTAGAGGGTGTTTTTGTTTGTTTTCCCCAGTACTGGGAATTGAACCCAGGGATGTACCCATGCTAGGCATATGCTCTATCACTGCTCCCTTTTTAAATTTTGAGACTGGGTCTTGCTAAGTTGCCCAAGCTGGTTTGGAAACTTGAAATCCTTCTGCTTGAGCCTCCCAAAGTAGGTGGGATTGTAGGTGTGTGCCACTAAACCTGGCTCTTCAAACTAGAGTTTTAAAATCAACATTGCAACCTAATATGTATAAAAAATTGTTTATAGAAATTGGGTAAACATAAAAATATTGGGAAAGTAGTGATTGTTTCTAATCAATGATTATTTTAAAAGACAACTATTATTTCTATGTTTGCAGTATAAACCTAAAATATTTATTGATTGTCTGTTTTGAAACATTTATTTTCAGTTCTAATTAATTTCCTTTATTTATTAAAAATTTAGAACAGTGATGGAGAAATTGGATGTTTTTAATTATTCTCATTTTCTTTACTTTTACAGAACTATGAAGTATATTCATGTTTCTCCAAGGTTGAGATGTTTGAAAAACTTTTTGAACCATTTGTGAAACTAATTTGAATTGCCCTTTTACAAAATTCCATTAGATTAATATCATTTTTCAAAATAAGCACTATATCTGAGTTATACGTATCTTCTAATTTAACTTTCCTAATGTCTCATGTAGGCCTGTTAAAAATCAATATTGATATGAACTTAATAGTGTACGTACTATAACAAGTTAAGAGGAAAAGACTATTTTTATTATGGGCATTGCTGTGCCAGGCACATTGCAAAATGAATTAATTGGTCATAGTCTGATAAAAACTTATAATCATTTTATAGAAGTATTCTGTAACACAGCAACAAGATAAGTCTGAAAACATCTTTGCCCTAAACTTTGGATCTAAGCACTGTGGTCTTACCACTAGTGCTTGTTGCTTTTGGCCCACTGATTAATTCATTAAACACTGACACTGCTCTAGATGCTGTGAAATTAAGTTTGGCCTAAACTTACCTCTGTACTTGGGTGATAAAATTTGTCCCCAAATGGCACTATACATAGTAAGCAGTAACCTAATTTTATGCATAAACAAACCACAACCTAACTACAGAATATACCCTGTGTCCAAGCAACTGAATCTCAGTCAATCACAGCAACTGAGCCAATTCCAGGTTAAAATCTGCAGAAATATGCCCAAATAAAGCAAACATAAAACTGCACCAATCACATAATCCCTATAAGTCATTTCCTGTTTTCTGATTGTAAATACAGCTTACTATGTTGAGGCAGGCATTCTGAACCGTCTTGCCTGGAATATTACTCTAGTGTAGAACTCTTTTCTTGTTCAAATAAACTTTGTTAAATCTAACTGGTCTCAGGTTTTGTTTTTTCTACAATTGGTGCTTTTAGATTTTAATTTATTGTTGTTCTTATGCACACCTCAATGTAGCTGGAGTAGAGAGGCCAGCATTAAGATCATGTAAGACCCAGACATACTCACGAAGAGACAACCATATTTCCTTCGGTTCTTGGATCATACACACACACACACACACACACACACACACACACACACACCCCTCTTCCACTGAATTATCCAGAGGAAGCACAAATTCTTTATCCCCTCCTAGCAACAACTACCTTGAATAATTCAAATGGCTTTTCCAATTTAAAGTAACTAGCAATTAGATTTGATCAACACTTTATAGTAACTAACTTTCATTTGCTTCTGATACTTAGGTGTTGGAAGATGGATACAATTTGAACATGATTCTATATTTTAAAAATATGTGAAATTAAAGTCATCTTGAAGACAGGATTTGAGTTCTAGCTATATTGATGTTCTAATTTTAATGGATGTTGGTTAAACCCACCTCCACCATAAATGACTACCAGTATTTACTGTACAATGTATAGATAATATATTTCATTTAAACTTACATTTTTTTTTTACTCTTTTCTTAGTACTAGCAATTTTTTTCACAAATTATATGGCATGGGAGAAAAATCAGCTGGTATGGAAATACATTGGGTTTTCAGATTGGCTAATGCCTTCCAATATTTCTCAGGTATACTTTTTTTTAAACAAAACTTAAAACACATTTAACTAAATATATCATTTTTTCTTAGAATGCTTTTAAACCTTATATATTTGAAGGGAAAATTAACCCATCTGCTTCTGATTTCTTTAGATTGAACTAATAAAATTGCCATTTTAAAGAACTATTTAATGGCTGTGAAATCCTTTGAGAATTTTTTAAAATGAGAAAAACTAAAAAGACTTTTGAACTAAAGAGTGATATTTAAGACAGCCTAAATATCAGAGTCTGTAGTTTGGATCTTAGAAATCAAGGTATTGTTAACATCTAAATATGGGGCAGGGACACGGGGGAGGAGCTGGGAAAACCCCTTTATCCAGTTTCCTGAGAACGCCTAAGCATTGTTTCATCTTTGTATAAGGTATAGACAGTAGATATTTTAAAACAGAGCTCCGCTCAGTCACAATCTTAGGTTTCTTTTCTTATCTTTACTTTTCAAAGGCAGCATTTCTTCCTCTTTTTCACCATTTTTGGATGAATTCCACAACAGAATCTTCTGGAAAGTCACCCCCCCCCTTCTTCCCCCTATAGCTCCAGAGCCTCCTATCCCCAAATTGAACTGGCCACCAAGACATAGACATGAGAGAGTAGGATTAGGTAACAGAAAGTATAGAAAAAGGCAAATATAAAATCTGTTCAGTTCACATCATCACTGAGGCACAGGATGAAGCAAGCAGATAAATGCCTTATGTTTCTTAATTACCACAGATTTCCAAAGTGCTCGCCCATGGGTTTTGTCAATTGGAATGACTTTAGTAATGAATGATGACACAAGATTCAACTGGTAGAGTGCTTTACTGGTAACTGAAGAATACACTATTGCTTGGCCTAAATCACAGAGTTGCATTTGGAAAACTGCAAAAGCAGGGATACAGCTATCTAGGATATCATATTGCTATATCAAATTGAAAATGCAGCATGCCTTCAACAACAGAGCACTGTTATATGTCTGTTACCTTTTTGTTAGGTATCAGACGTTCATGTTTTTATTAAAGTTATGTTGTGTTGAAAAGCACTGAACTAGTGGATCAGGGACTCATATAGTCCTCTCTACAAATGCCTTCTCATAATTTCTGAATCATGAAGTCAAAATTTTACCCATTTTACCAAATACTTCATGGATTACTGGTACCTTTTTAAATTGACTACTTGCTAGGATTTATACCCAAATTATACATAATATTTCAGACATTAGCACTTTCCATGTACTGATGGAATTCCTGCTATGTGCTCTGATGTTTTTGGCAAGTGAAAGTGTATTTTTACTTGTTAGACTGAATCCTTTCTTAGAGTCCCAAGGAATATCAGCTCTCTCTCATGCACTATCTGTGAAATGTGAACAGTTCAATATGCAACATAGTCATTTTCCTGTTCAAAAGGTCACCTTGTAAATAAAACTATTTAGCTGAAAAAGGCCATTGAAAGTACGCATAACTCTCACATAATGCTAGGAAAGTGCTAAACAGCAAAAGGATATGACCTACATAATAGAGCCAATGTCATGAGTTCAGTATTAAAACACTTACGATTCCTGATGAATGCCACTTCCAGGAAGTCTTTGATGGCTGACATATGTACTTCATGATTTTCTTCTGAACATAAAGAACAGTTATTCTTTCATAAATAAAATTTCCCAATTATGTAAACTCAGTCAAAGCAGGAAAACAATGTGGGTGATGTTACAGATTTTACTTTATAGAAGTTATGAGGTTTACATGACATCAGAGTCAATCACCTATCTAGTGTCCCCTGCAGAAGGATGAAATTACTGATCAAGCCACCTTGAAATACTAATCAATACTGATGTGCTAATAGAGTCCTCTTAGTAACTATAGGTCTTTTAATAATGGAGATACAATAAACTATAAGATGGTGTTTTAAAATTAAAACAATGAAGTTGACCAAATGTGATATGTGCGTGTATGGATATATCACAATTCATTCCAATTTTATATATAACTATAATGCACCAATTAAAAATAAAAAAACGAAGGAAGACTGATAAGATAAAGAAAAAGGGCCAAGAGAGATGGGAGGGATGAAAGAAAGGAATGAGAAAGTACTCTTAAGGATTCTAATGAAGAAAACTATGTTGTAGGCATTTGAGTATGTCAAATTGAACCCCACTATTATGTATAACTATAATGCACTAATTAAAAACACAGTTTGGAGGTATTTATAAGCTATATATCTTATGATGATATATATACATATATTTGGTACTGGGGATTGAACCCAGTAGTGCATAATCACTGAGTCATATCTCCAACCTTTTTTTATTTTTACTTTTTAAAAAATTTTTGAGACAAGATTTTATTAAGTTTCTTGGGGACTCGCTAAGTTTTTGAAGCTGGCTTTGAACTCGTGATTCTCCTGCCTCAGTCTTCTGAGCTGCTGGGATTACAGGCATGCGCCACCATGTCTGGTTCAATTTATTTTTGTTAGCATTCCTTATAGTTTATTTTATAAGGCAAATGAAGGATTCCCCATAGTGAAGACTGTATTTCTCTTTTAAAGTGTTAAAATTTACTTCAAGCATTAATTAATGATGTCCACCTCAAATTAAGTTAGAAGATTTGTATATTTGTATCACTGTGATAGTAAAATAATAAGGATGGTTTTGCTATGTTACTTCTAAATATGTACTGTCATCTTAAATTGTCAGTTTATGGACTTTATATAAATGTAAAGGATGTTGTTATTGCTTAAAACAATTTTGAGTTCCTTCTGTGAAATTTTATTGTGCCTCAGGTTTTATCACTTCATCAGATGAAAATGAGATGCAAATTGTCTTCTGGAGTTAGGATTTTTACCTTTGGAAAATAGGTAACTGAGTAAAAATTCTGGCCCATGATGTAGGTGACCAAATGAGGTAAAATAATGCTTTTCTTTTGAAAAGAGGCAAGTGCTTGTATATTTCATGGCTTACAATTGACAGGTTAATTCAGATTGAATAGGTGCTCAAAGAATATTTGGGCCTCTAATAGGTTGGTTTTTACTATGAGTGAATAGGAAATGAATGAATGAACAAATTAATTCAAATAATTTTGAGTGAATACCTCATATGTGATAGGCACCTTTCTAGATAATAAGATTCCAAACAAAAACTTTCGTGTGTCAGTGTTTCAGCCTAGGAGAGAAATAGGAAGCAAGACAAATAGGATAGAAAAATAAGATAAAGAGTAGATTAAGAGAAAGATCAATGGAGAGAGAGATTAGGTCATGTTGGAAGAAGATGCAATTTTAGACACTGCCATCAGGGGAGATCACACAGGGAAGATCTGGGTGAGAGTCAGATATGGGGACAAGTGTTACCAGTAGAGGCAACTGGCATGTGGTAAGAACTGGTAGGAGAAATCCTACTGGCTGATGAGAGTGGAAGAGAAAAGTAGAGGTAAGGAGGGTGTAGACCATGTCCAGCATTAAACAGGGGAGCATTGGGAAGAGCTTTAACAGAGGAGTACCATGACCTTGTTGCTATTTTAAAAGAATTACTGTGGCTGCCATTTGAGAATAGATGAAAGGAAGACAAGGACTCAATAAGTGAAGCCCATTATGAAGTTGTTGCAATAATTTTGATAGCAATGATGGCAGAATAGACCCATGAGAAATATTGGTCAGGACCCCAACAGCAAACCAAGAGCTAGTCAAATTTCAATAATAGAGACTTTTGTTTATTTCTTCTACAAATTTAATTTAAAAATATGGGTGGGGTATAGAGGAACCACAAGGGATGATGGAGTAAGACTGGATGAGTAACACTTATGATGCTTGGACTAAAAAGATAAAGGAAGAAAAATGTTCCAGAACCTGATAGAAGGAGAAAGTTATGTAGAGAAGGTCCCTCAAGAGGAGTAGGGACATAGCCATCATGGTTGACCTCACAGAGTGAGCCAGAGGCATAGACTCCATGATCTCACTCTCCTCCTTCCATTCTATCTTCTATCAAAGCCAAGGCTCTCCATTGGCTAAGCCCAAGAAGGAGCCAGAAGGCTAGAGAATCATTGCTGCTTATACAAAGGCAGCCTCCTGGGCAGATGGCAAGCTGCATTGTAGTGAATAGTAAACCTGGATAGACAAATAGAAGTTATCCACCAAGATTTACTTCTCTTGCCCTCATTTTTTTTCTCTCTTCTCTCATCTGAGTGAACAGTTTGTGCCTTCAACCCAAAGAATTCATGAAATCCCTTTGGATACCATATCACTGTGGATGTTTTCAATGCAATAGTTCTCCCACTACCATTTAAAATGATAACGGACCACTCATATTCTTCACACAAGGAGGGGAAATAGAGGAGAGAAAAATAAAGAACACAGCTACTTCAGTCTTTGCTTCTGTACTGGATCACGAAGCAAATTTTGTAACCACAATTACCTTCTACAAATCATTATATATTTCATTTACCCTTGTCCAGTATCATGCAGTCAGTGTTTTTTTTTTTTAAGTGCAGGATGACCCCAAACTTTGTATAAGACATGAATCCTTAATGATTTGGTCCTTTTTGGGTTGCCACAATTTTCTACTTGTCAAGGACTTTGGATCAAAGAACTACTAATAGGTACCCCCGTGGATGCATGTATATGCTCCTAAAAAATCTTCTTGCTCCTATTGTGTAGTAGCAACTCACCCATCCCCCAGATGACAGGAACAATCACCTTGAATTGTACAGCGGCTCTTTTCTATGCCCTTTAAGCTCACTGATATAGTAACCAGATGACCAGGTGAAGTTTTAGTTTCCAAATCATTGAACCCTTAATCCTGTTTTTGAAGGATGTAGTACTTTATTTGATGCTAGGACCTCCAAACCCAGTGAACCTTAGGTTGTAAGGATGAGAAGAAAACTACATCATATGTTAATCAGAGTACTCACATTGCCACCATCAGCCCTAGAAATATGTAGTTTCTAGAGATTGGTAGGGCTGTGATATGGGAACAAGCCAACAGTAGAGTCTTACTTTGAGGGTCAGTTTCTTGAGGCTACTTTCAGAAGCAGTTACTGTCAGTCAGGTTATTAACCAGAAAACAGGTGTCATATTCAAATTAAGATCATTAAAGGAAGGTTTATTTGAAAAGTGACTATTTACAAAATGTAAGTGTGATACAGGGTAACTATAAGGAATAGTCTGATAAGAAATAATTATAATCAGAGGATCTAGTAACACCTATAGTCCAGAATGGACTAGGGGTTTAGATTTCCTAGAATCTATAAAAAGCTTCATCAAGAGGAAGTATTAGGGCTATAAAAGGAAGAAAATATGAAGTTCATGGGCTTGATAGGAATAGGGACCTTCAATAAACGCACACCAATCTGAAGAGACTATATAATGGGAGCAAGGAATACAACTCCCCAATCTCTTCAAGCTACTGACAGAGATTCCTGTGGCTGAACATAACAAGGAAGGTGAGTTAGAGGACAGTTAAGCAAGGTGGAGAGGGACGAGTAGAAGATATCTGGACATGTGACAGTGATGAAAAGTGATGAGAACTGCTTTCATTCTCTTAATTTAAGGGTAGAACAGATAGAACTTGCCACAGGTTAAAAATGCAGTATGAGAGAAAAGGAGACGTCAAGGATAACTGCAGTTCATTTTTTGTTTTTAACAAGAGAAAAATGAGAAGGGAAAAAATCATAGTGGTGGTAGTGGTAAAACACAGATATTCAATTTTGAATATGTTAAATGATAAGGCCTATTGGACACCCTGAAATTTAGTAGGATGTTGTATGTATGTACTCATAGTTATAGGCAGAGGTTCAGGCTTTACGGCAATCTATGAAGCTTGATGAGAACATCAAGAAAGGCAATATGATAGAGAAAAGTCTTAAAAACTGAGTCCACATACTGCAATAATTAGAATTTAGGAAGAGTCATAGGAACCAGTAAATCGACGGGAGGGACCATTTGGTAAGAGAAAACACAGGTAAGTTTGGTGTTCTGAGAACCAAGTATAGAAGCTATTTCAAAAAAGAGAATAGTCAAGTTCTGCTGAGTGAATTAGATGAGACTTAACCATTTTACTTAGCAAAATTGAGGACATTGTTAGTTTTCTGAAAGACAAATTTATTGTCCCTATCAGAGTAACTTATGATATAAATTTTATTTGTTGCTCCTTTTTGGGGCACTATGGCAAGGCTGCCTTATAGGTATTGACTTCTCTAAATCTAGCAATGTCATTTGAGATTATTGTTTTACAGTTGAGAAAACTGAACCCTACAAGGCTTAAATAACTTATTAAAAATCATGAAGCTAGTGGATGATTTATACAGGAATTTAGAAAAAAATTCTACCTGACTCCTTTTAATAAAAACTTCTTGAGATCAGGCATACTCCTTCCTCTTTGTATCCTTTAAAGTAATTTGTGCACAGTTTGCCATTGATAACTGATTTTCCAATTCAGTGAAGGGAACTTCCCTAGTTGAGCTGTGACTTATCTTACAAATGCAAAGTACAGTGGAACATTCAGTGACTAAGGAATTCTACCAGTAATTAAGATCCAACCAAAATCCCATCATTTTTTTTTCCCAAATCAGTCTGATAGTTGAGGTCAAAATGCTTTCTGACATGAAATAGTGCATATTGCCTTCCTATTATTCATAAGGTTCTCTCTCTCTCTCTCTCTCTAGATAAATGATTACAAATAAACATGCAGGTATATTTTTGTTGTAGAGATCATTTGAAACATTTTGCCTGGTTAATCCCCTAATCTTTGTGTTCTCCAAGGCATCCATGTGAAAACCAGGGCCATCCTAAGCAATATGAGATATCTGGCTATGTTCTGATAACTTCATTTTCCATTGTAACTAATTCCAATTTACTTGCCAGAGATTTCAGATATCAACCTGAAGGGAAAAGAGAATGTGAGGGTGGGAATGTGCTTTAAATGATATTTAATAAGATCCACTTTTGTGATTAGAAATAAGAAGCATCAATCTGGGAATATGCCTGAGTTGCAAAAGAACTGGTTCAGGACAAGTTTTGTAAATGGCTCTCTTTTCAAAGTCCATTCAATTTTAGGGTTTCTGGGTAAAAATCTCAGAAGGAAATTCATGCAGGAAAGAGGGTGGAGATGGAAAAAAAAGTTCATGCTTAAGTCAGTCTATGGATAAGAAGGAATTTGAATATTAATGCCCAACCTTGAGAATTAAATGCTCTGTCCAGCAACCTTAAGAGTTGGCAGCTGGCTAGGAGCTGATAAGGATTGCTGGGTGGGGGGCAGGTCTTGGGAGGAACAGTTCCCAGGGAAGGCTCTCATCTCTGGCTGGCATTAGAAAGAATTACAAAGCATGATTCAGAATCTAATTTTGTCAGCTGGTGATTGGCTCCCACGAGGCCCTGGCCTCACAATGTGTTCTATTAAGTAATGGGAATTGGGTTGTGTTCTTTTTCTCTGCTTCATGACTGCCACCTTATTTTCCTTCCCAGCTCTTTCCATTTCTCCAGCATAAGCATAGGTGTACTTGCTTACACACACATTCCCAAAGGCATTTCTAAATGTCTTTGCCATATATAGATGCTAAACACATAAGAGGATGCCAGCACTACATGGTTTTTTTTTTAATTGCACTTTAATTTTTTTGGCTCGGGTTGCACTGAATGTAACAATATCACCTTGTCGGGATAGGCAAACTCCAGATGGGAAAAGGGACAGTTTAAATTAAACCTAACCGTTGACTAATCCTGATTTGGTAGCTTTGTGCAAGAAAGACTTTCATCATGGGTAAAGGATAAACCTCCATGCAGAGATGCCAAATAAACACATGGTGTGAGAAATCATTTGGTTTATGTTAACATCACAGAAACAGAACTGAATGAAAATTGATTTTTAAACTCACCTTTTTTTTTTTTTTTTTTTGGTAGCTGAATGCCTGATACCTGTCAAAACATCTGTTTATCTTTTACAAAATGATTAATATCATCAGTGATGAAATTCATTTTAAAGGTAGTATTTTGTACATTTCTCAAAAGGTGGCATTATGCACTTATAGGACTTATAATATGGGTCTTATTATCTTAGATAACTTGACAGGAGTTAGTTTCTCAAAGAGTTGAAACAGGACCATTTACTCTCCATTTTAAGACTTTTGAGGACTTTGTTATTCTTCTTTCTGGGTTCCAGAACATACAAAAAAATATAATTAATGAGCAAGGGCAATGTGTTCATTGGACAGAGAATTTTAAGCTCAAAAAAAAAAAACATTTCTAAGAATACTTTTTCTCAAAATTAAGTCACAGAATCCATTCTATTTCAAAGAAACATTTTCCCTAGAAGAATACTTAAAGACTCCCTGATTAAAATTAAAAAAGTTGAACAATTTTAGTTGTAGATTGTCCTTTTCTTGTCTTCAAGCCATGCCTCTTTCAGGTAGAAAAAAAACATTCTCCTGTTGAAGAAAACTCCAATATAGCTTAGCAGAAGACCTGGTTCTATTTTTATTCTGGCATGACCTAGGCATAGCAATACAAGTAAGTCATTATTTTCTGGACCAATTTTTCTCATTTGTAAGAATGAGGGAATTGGCTGGTTCAGAAGGCAAACACTTTTGCCTGACAGGCAGTTTCCAGATGTGTTTCATATGGCACAAAGAGTTTTGAGTTCCTCTAGATTGGCATGCTTTTTCCAGTTCACCACCATCATTGCCATTCATTGCTATGTATGTATGTATACATGTATGTATGTATGCATGCACTTGTGTATCAGTTAGCTTTTTCCATTTAACAAATAATATCCAAACCTAATGACTTTAACATAAGTGGTCTAAGGTTAGGTCTAATGGCTAAAGCACAGCGTTTTAGGATAAGTAATTTATGAGCTTTGTTCCACAAACCTATAGATCTTGCCTGGGCTCACTTACTTATGTGGTCAACTGCCATTTACTAAGGTGGCTTTGTTTCTGGAGTTGACTGCTTGTCCCTTGAAATAATAGGTATTTATGAGCCAACTTATCCAGAAAGATACCTTGTTCTTCACATGGCAGCATCTGGGTTCCAAGGATACGTAGAGCTTCATAGTCTCTTACGATCTAGGCTTGGCACTCTTGTTCAGTATCACTGCTGTCATACTCTATTATCCAAGGCAACTGACAGAAACCAACTCAAATTCAAACAGTGGGGAAATAGACTCCAACTCGCAGAGGCAGGGAATATAAAGCATTTTGACCAACTTTACAGTCTACTACAACCTATCTACAAGCATTTATTTTTGAGACCTAGATGGTCCTAAATTTATTTCCAGACTAAAAACAAAAACAAAAAAAATCATAAGCAACACAAACAAAATTGACACTCCTACTTCCAATCCAGGAGCATATTCTTAATGTTTAGTCATTTGCTTCAAAATAAGATCATTTTAGAGCAACACTGACAAGTACATATTGAATTGAACCGCAAGTCTCCAGATGTTTGGGAGTTCTGCCCTTGGTGACTAGATATTTGTGCCACATATATTTGGCAGCTTCTGAACTTGACTTGTACCCATGTCATAATATGAAGCCATCACTCAATGATGGTCAGTGCTGGGGGGTGGAGATTTTGACTGAGACAGTGTAAACCTCTAACTCTGTGACTATTTGTCCCTGAAGACAAAACACGATCTGGATAATTTTCAAGGTTTGAAACTCAGTTTCCAGACTCCCTGACTTGACTTTTTCTTCAAATACTCTTAATTTGAAAAGAAGATTTAGGGGGCTGGGATTGTGGCTCAGTGATAGAGCACTTGCCTCACACGTGTGAGGCACTGGGTTCAATCCTCAGCACCACATAAAAATAAATAAATCAATAAAATAAAGTTATTTGTCCATCTACAACTTAAAAAGAAGAAAAAGAAAGAAAAGATTTAGAGAAAATTCTCTTCAGATTGGAGAATTAAGCATCTTTCATGGAAAGATTGTCCAATTCTAAAATTCATTTTTAAAATGCAAATGCAATAAACCACAATATATAAAGCACAGATTTGGCATACTTAAGGTTTATTCATAACTTCTATGTATGTATGTATGTCTGTAACATTATAGACATAGATTGATAACACTTTGTACGTTCACTAGTTGAGCTTGTACTTTGTCCAAAATGATCTAGATGCAATAATGATTAGATATATACATCAGAAAACATCCCTCTGTCAAAGAGCTTATGAACTACCATAATTAACAGTAGTCACTCTGTGACCGAAGCAATTCCAATTTTGAGTCCCTGGAAGAATTTCCCTTACCTGGGAAGCAATAACATGCTTTCTCCTATCAGGAGCATTTTAATTGCCTCTAATAAGTGGAAAAATGTCCTATCACATTTTTATTTCAAACCTAAGATAGAAGAGCTAAAGATAGATGTTGGCTTATTGTTTTCCTTTAGTGGAGTGGTAGGCAAAACACATGAAGAAATATACAACAACCCTAAAACAGATGAGGTTATAACAAAATTGTTGAACAGATACATTTTCTATTAGGGAATAAGATTTAAAATAGGAATTATTTGTGCACTCAAGAAAGCTTCCAACAATTTATTTTTCCTGTGGTAAAAAAGCAAAATTTACATGAATGTCAATACTAATATCAAATATTATTTATTTGTTTGTTTGTTTGTTTATTTACTCATACTAGGGATTGAACCCAGGGACTCTTTACCACTGAGCCACATCCCCAGCCCTGTTTGCTTGTTTGTTTGCTTATTTTAATTTTGATACAGTGTCTTGCTAAGTTGCTTAGGGTCTCACTAAGTTGATGAGGCTGCCCTGAAAGTTGCGATCCTCCTGCCTCAGCTTCCCAAGCTGCTGGGATTACAGGCCCAGCAATATTTAATTAAGAGTGCTGGATTTTAAATTCAAAATAAAGGAGTCAATGTTTATGCTAATAGGAAAAGAGAGAGGTAATTAACCCCTTCCAATTATTTATAGACATGAGAAGTCTAAGGAATACCTGATACTCTAGGGAGGGGCATGGACTTAATAAAAACACAGACAAAGGATATGATGAAAACAACATAGAGAATAGTGAATACAGATTTCTACCAAATGTTTGAAATGCCCCACTTAGTTGTCAATGCAAATTAAAATACAATAAGATATTGCTATATAACTCTTACATTGTCAATCATTAAATATAATATTATTACAAATAATGGTAGGTAGTTGCACAAATAATCTCTAGAGGTGAGATCTATAAAACTGTCTTAACAAATTTTCCACTTGATTATGATGCAAGTGAAACTTTGAGAACCATCACTCTCATAGAGGCCTATAAATCCTTCTGGGCTTTTGGGAAAGCAAATTGATAAAACTTGATGAAATTAAAAATTTCATTTAAAAAGTTAGAATACCCAGTATTTCTCATTGATAATCTTTTTCACAGAAAATAGAATTAGGAAATAAAGATATATGGGCAAGGGTGTTTAAATACAACTTTGACGTAAAGGCAAAAATCTCTAAAACAGAGAAAGTTAAAACAAAATTGTTGAACACAAATATATGTGCTATTAGGAGAAAATATTTTAAATAGGAATTATTTGTGCACTCAGACAGCTTCCTACATTTTTTTTTCTGTAGAAAAAAGCAAGATGTACACGAATGTTGACTACATCCAATTACATTAAAGCAATAGTAAAAGTTGCAACTTTATTATATGTAAGCAGAGGAGAGAGGAGAAAAGGCAAAGACAATAGAAAAAGAAACCCATTACAAAGACTTCATATCATAAAAAACAAAAAATAAGATAGCAACAACAACAACAACTACAAAAAAACACTTGGGATTAACAGATGATTTTAAATGATAAAGGTGAATGCAAAGAGAATTTGTTATTCCTAATTCATCATGTTATGTCTTGTTTAAATGTTAAGTGTTGAATTTTCCTCCTACTTTGTATTTGACCATAGCACTTCATGCTTAAGAGCGACTCATTAAACATTTATTTTAAGAAAGAAGGTGTAACCCAAGTGTATTTCCAAAGGGCAGGTGAGTTATGCTATGTTCAATTTCACTGACTTGTTAGGAAAATTTCCAAAGCTTCCTTTCTGTTGATTTTGTTAGTCAGCTTTCCATCAGTATAACAAATACTTGATATAATCAATTTATAAAGAGAAAAGTATTTATTTTGGCTCACAATTTTGGAGGTTCCAGTCTATGATTGATTCATCCTGTTGCTTTTGGGGTATATGGTGAGGCAGCACATCACAGGGGAGTGTATGTCGCTTACTTCATGGTGACCCAGGGAGTAAAACTTTCCCTTGAAGGGCATGGCCCCAGTGACCTAAAGACCAAGCTTTTGACCTATGGGCCTTTGGAGGACATTCTAGATTCAAATTAAAATTATCTAAATCAAATGAACTTGAGTTAACTTCAAAAGTTAACTCAAGTTACCAGTCTGTATACATCCCTTCTCATTTTTTAGATATTCCTTCAGTTCATCTATTCCTGGTCTCACTAAAGCCCCCTTCTGAGCAACCCCTCTATGTTTTTCATGAGAAGTACCTCACTCTTCTCTCCTTTGAGCCACTCTACCTGTCTTTCAGGGCAAGTTTCTTCTATATCTCTCCCATCAGATTTTCTATGGACAATTCTTAGTTATACTTCCATGCATTTATGCTGTACTTTACTTATATGGTCAACTCCTATGGTCAGAGAATCTATGGAAAGCTGAGTCTTCCATCCCATAGAACCTTTACCAATACTTTACACGTAATAGGAGGTTAATAATGCCTGTCAAAGATTCATGTTTTTGTTCTATGTAAATAAGAATATTTGCCACTTGTCAATGGCAGCCTTCACATTGCTTGTTTTGATTGTATCTGAAGCCCAGATGTCCTGAATGGAATTGATTATACTCCCTCCATGATCCCATTCCTCTTTCTGTATTTTCTGTCCCAGTTACTGACACCAATATTAATTTGACTGTCCAAACCAAAAACCTTCTGTATTTGATCCCTTATTATTTTTACCTCCCACATTTAATTGGCTGCTAAGTTTGAGTTTTCCACGGCCAGGCACTGCCAATTACTGTATTCCTTCCCTTCGCTTCCCACTGCCAATGTCCTGGTTCATGTCCTTGCTTTCTGTTCTGAGTGAATTAGCTTTCCAATAGATACCTCCTGCTTCTCACTCTTTAACCCTTCCTTCAGTGGCTCACCAGAGCTACCCCTCAGGAAGAATCACTTCCTCTTTCTTTCTAATACCATTAAGAATAAAATAGTAAGTATCCTTGCATGGCATGTGAAATCCTATTGACTTCCTTCTGACGTACCTGCCTCATCTTTTCCCACCCAAACACACAGCAAACTTATATTCGTGCATTGTTTCATGGTATTCACCCCAGTTTGTAATACCTTTGCTTCACCTCTAGGAGAACCTGTCCCATAGAAAGCACGATAACACATTAGATGTTATTATGGTTATTATTGTTAAAGACTGAATTCAGATAATTACCTTCTCTAAAGGTAAAGTTTGTCTTGATTTTCTCCATGAATATTAATGGATTTTTTCACTACATTTATACATATTACCAAATCTCCATCACAAAACTTGTAAAAAAAAGTATTTGTTTTATGGCAAACTGTGCACACATCTTTCTTATTCAGCTCAATTGTGATGTCTATAAGAAGAGAGACGGAGACAAACTCATTGCATAGTTTCATCATATCTAGTCCATACGTGGCCCATAGTAATTGCTTCTTGCTTAGTGTAATCATCAAAGAGGTGTTTCTCTCAGCTAATTAAGTTGGGGAATTATTGTACTAAATGTCTTACTTGCCCCATTTATTTTTCTCATCCAGCAATGGCAAGTGTGAATGTTTTCTTTGCATGATGTGTTTTTTATGTTATATTTTCTTGGGGTGAAATAGGTACACAGATGAAAGCATTTTAAAACAATTATTAAAAGACATGCCTGTCTCCCGGCTCCTTAGTCACATGGTCATTTTCAACTCTTTTGACTGCTTCTGCTTTTAAAGTTCTGTACTCCAAAATGATATTTGTGTGCTTAAATTCATTGGTTTATTAATTATATACATTATATATTGATTTGTGATTGTAATTGATAGAATAGTATTTCTCTCTCTCCAGTAGACCGGACCGTGATCTAAGGCTAAACAACAAAGCTTTATCTACATAGCACCAGTTGCCTCTCAAAGGATTTGAGCCTGTACCTTGCCCTGTGTTAACCAAAATCTCTGAAATGCTCAGCTGACTTTATAGTTCAGCGGGCATGACCATTGGCTTAAGTCTTAATATTGTCTGTAGAGCTCACTCTAATGTTTTGCGTTTCCACTAAGCTTCCAGTTGGCACCTCTGGCTTAGGATTAATTATTTGTATTTGCATTTATTAAATGCAATAATCTTACATTAAATCCTTGCAAACATTACTTATTATTATTCACTAGTATGAAGTTTTGGAAAATGCCAGAGTCATTTGCAGTTTGGAAATACAAACAGTGTAGACATAAAATCTGAAGAACACAGTTCTTCCTTTGAAACTTCTCAGCAAAGCATCATAGCAATATAATTGTCAGGCAAGATTATACATAAACTTAGTACATCTCCAAAAGGAGGTTTGTGCAGGTTAGCGTTTACTTATCTCTTACCATCCACATACATCTTTATGCCCCAAGGGGAAATAGTGTCAAACATGAACTGTGTTTGTCCTCGACATGTTCATTTAGTCAGAAGAGGTCAGTCAAAGGCTAGAAGATGTCCAAAAGGGTTTCTCGTCATACATCGGCCAAGCGTGTACAACAAAGACAGAGACAAGACAAAGAAAGCAAATGCACGTGTGGTCTAATTCTCGATGGTCTGTGCTTAGGAAGAAGCAGATAAACTTTAATTATCAAGATACAGAGCCAGGTAATGCTTCATATTATTAACAGTGGTGCTGTCATCAGCAGCATCATTATTGTGTCTGAGCCATGTGTGTACAGCCTCGGTGACTCAGAGTGATATCATCAGTGTGGGCCAGGGGGTACTGGCACAGACAAAGGCTGAATCCAGTAGGGGAAGTGCCAAGGAAAAGTTGGCTTTTGAGTCAACGCTAATCTCTACAGGATCTAAACTTGGGAAAGCCCAGAGTGTCTCTGCAGCCAAAGCCCAGCAACCAAATTTTGATGAGGGTAAAATCTTCATTAAAGGAATTTCTATGCAAATTTTTCATAGAGAAAGAAATAAGTGGTGAACTATAATGATACTCCACTTCCCAACTCTTTCAGAAGGCTAGTTTTGGATGAAGTAGTTTCTTCACTAGGTTCACTTTTGAGCATGATGTTTTTCATCTGACATGTCTTTGTCTATTACTTTCTTTGTGGGCTGTTGAACTGAATGGAGGCAGACATTACTCAGAATGTGGATGGAGACTGTCTGATTTCTAGCAACAAAGCTTTGTTTGAAATGCACACTTTGCCCCCCATTTTTTTTTTGGTAATGATGCAATAAAAAATCTTAGAATGTTTATCAGTAGATTATAATGCCTTATAGACCCAGGGAGAGAGCCAGAGCCCTAACTCCTGTAAAAAAGACCTGGGTTGGAAGGGGCCTTACAAAAGGAAGAGAAACAAAAAATGGATAATTTTTTGATGCCTAAAACTGCACCATTCCTTTTAGTATTGAAATATTCAAACTGCTCCAAATCATTGTTTTTCATTTTAAAAAAAAGCACATTTCACAAAAAACATGATGTAATTTGTGTGTGCATGTGTGTTTGTGTGTGTGCAAGCCAATTGTGTCTAGAACAGAGATCAAGACAACTATTTTATCATTGTTAGCATTTGAAAATTTTTTTTTGTAATACAAAAAATAAGCTGACATTTCTGCATTTAACTGGAAAAGATAATCCAGTTAATTTTGAATATTATTTCCCACATGTTTACATGGAAAAGAATGAGAGTGCTCTGGTGGGAAACAAGACACAATTTGTCTTACTTGCACCTGGAGTCACATATGAATCATAGAAAAAATATTAATTTGACTCATATATAAGCATTTCCTCTGGATTAAATGGAAAATGACTTATCTCTATACCTTTTCAGTCTTATGGCCGTTGAGTATGATAGTTTATTTTTCCCTAATGTCTTCTCTAAATGAAGTTTTTAAAATGAATACTGATGTCCAGCATGATGTAATATTGAGTGCTGAGTCATAAATCAAGAGACTATCACTAGGGTTCCAACTTGGCCATGGATTTACTGTGTGGTTTTGGGTCTAATCACATAATCTTTTTAGGCGTCAGTATCTTCACCTACAGGAATCTACAGAGGATTTAATACAATGGTGTCTAAGGCTCCGATTGGCATGAACATCAGGTAAAAAAAAGTCTTTGGTCACAGTTGGTATGCATTTTGCCTTAGCCATTAGAAATTTGCCTGGGACCTACATCAGAACAGTAATATTCAAATAAAGACTCCACATTACATTCTCGTTCCCAAGTCAAACTGTTTCAAATTCACTTGTAGCTGGGAATGAGGAGCTTAGCCCACAGAGGCATATGTTTTCTATTTGGAAAACAGATCTAGGAGGCCATTTTAATCAGGCTCATCCACCTTCCTTTGAACTTGACCAGCCAACTTGAACAGCTTCATAAACAAAACAATACCTCCAAACTATTCCAAACACCAGCATGAGCTGCCATCCTCGATAAGTTAGTGTGTGAATCTCTTTCTCCCTTTTTGCTTTTATTGGAAGTGACATATCGTATTTCTGCATTAAATTAAATCTGGCCCACATGGAGCTCTTTTACACAGAAAATGCGAGAACATGGGTTGTTGGCAGATGTAAGGTAAATATAGAAACTGATGGTGTTTGGGTGCTATGAAGCTTGTTCAGTGCCACAGACCAGCAATGACTACATCGTTCACAAGTGGTGAGCTGTGATAAAGTAGAGTGAGTCCTCCAAAAGATGTGGTATTAAAAGTTATGCTAATCCATCTACTGCCAATTTTGTTCATGCCCACATATCCATCTAATTGTGCTAACTTTTATGGACTATTTTACTTCTTTCCATTCCACTTTTTGGTTACTATGGAAAGGATTGTCTCATTAGTCTGGGTGGAGCAAAAAAAAAAATGATGACAGTCTTGAGTTTGAAATGTATTCTGGGGTCTGGAAAAAATGGGGTTTGAAAGAATTCTGAGTTCACTTGAGTACATTCAGACATTTAAGTGAAACTTTACTGACATAAAAATCTCATAAATTGGCAAACCATCAACTTCTAGACAAGTTAGCGCTTTGTGGGGCAACAGATGTATTACTCCTGGCAGAGAAAATATGATTAGTTTTATTTTGTTCAAAACTTAGTAAACTAATGTCAGGATATAACAAGTTGAAACATAAATTGATTTTAAATTTATAGTTTTGAGTCCATAGTGTCTGTCTTCAAAACTCCTTAGCTTATACTTTATGCTCAGTGATATATGTTGTTCATCCAACAAGGAATTAATCAGACTGTATGTGCTATTTACTTTGCTAGTTATTGGGATATAAAAATAGCTCAAAATTGACTAACACTAGGAGCTATAGTGTTTAGATGTTACTTATCATTTATTGGTTCCCAGATAAATTATAATTTGGCCTTTGAGGTTCTTTGTGGGGGACATTCTAATGACTTCACTATTACATTCACAGAGGAAGCTCTGAGTCCTTAGCCTACAAAGTTTCATCCCACACTTTGAGAACTGCATGAGGTTCCCTGGAATGTTCTGGGAACTTGGTATTGACATTTGCTAATGACGCTAGCATTCAATTCTTTTCTTAAAGGGCCATGGTTTAAAAATCTGTTCACCCTTGAGGAAGGAAGAGGCAATTTGGAGAAAGAAAAACAAAACAAACAAAAAACCCCCCAAAACAACAACAAGAGCAAAATGTTTTCCTGCTCATAGTCATGCAGTTGAGAAGATCCAGGTGGAATCACTCAGGATTTGCAGTACATAGAAGCTTCTTTGATTCTCTTTGTGTGTGATCAGAATACAGTGCTAGGATATATTCATATAAGCCTAAATATTTCACTTATAAACATATTTTCCACTTCCCTATTTTAATGTAGTGGCACAAAGTTGATTATATCCTGTTATTATTTTATTGTCAATAGGATTATTGGTGACAAATTATTTGTTATTCTTTTCTCTTCTTCTCTCTCTTCTCAGTCCTGCCAGGGATTTGTTCTATTATCCTTTTAAAAGAGCCATGTTATTGTTTGGATATGAGGTGTCCCCCAAAGTTCCTGTTAAAGCAGGAACATTCAGAGTTGAAATGATTAAATTGTGAGAGCTGTAACCTAATGTCTGTCCGAGTTTGAATGGGCTGACTGGATGGTAACTATGGCGAGAGGGGTGTGGCTGGAGGAGATGGGTCACAAGGGGAGTGCTCTAAAAATGCATTTTCACTGTGGCCCCTTCCTCTCTCTCTTTGCTTCCTGACCTCATCATGAACTGAGAAACTTTCCTCTCTGGGCCCTTCCTCTATGTGCTGTCTCACTTTGGACCCAGAGCAATGGAGGTTGCTATCTGTGAACTAAGACCTCTGAAACCACAAACCCCAAACAAACTTTTACTCCTCTAAGTTGTTCTTGGTGTGTATTTTGGTCACAGCAACACAACGTTGACTAAAATAAGCCATCATTTGGCTTATTTCTTTTATTGATTTTTTTTGTTTTTATGTTTATTATTTTATTTCTCTACTTTATTAGGATTCACTATGCTTTTTTTCTGGCTTCTTGGTATAAACACTTAGCTTATTTATTTTCAGCCATTTTTGCTCTTCTACCATATGCATTTTAAGTGAGATTTCAATTGAGTCCCTTAAGTTTAATATGTAGTGTTTTCATTGTAATTATATTCATTTTTCCCAATTATCATTGTTTGTTTAACCCATTGGTTGCTTAGAGATGTGCTGCTTAATTTTAAAATAGATAGATCATCTAATTATCTTTTGGTTTTGATTTTCTAGTTATTTTTACTGTGGCTAGAATATAACCTCTGTATTTTACCAATTCTTTCTAATTTGATGACATTTTCTATATAGCCCAATGTGTTCATTGTAAAAATAATCTGTAAACATTTTAATAATGTGTAAGGTCTGCAGTTTAACACAGTGAGATTAAGCTTGCTAACTATGTTCCATCAGTCTATTCTCCACTCTAATTTTTTGGTCTAATTTTTTAGCTATGCTTTTTTTTTATCACTATCTGTTGCTTATAGATTTGATTTGTATCAGATTCTATATCCACATCTATTAAATGCTATATTATTTTCTGTTTTGTTCTGTTAAAATTTATATAATACACACTAACTTTTAAAATGTTAAATGAATTTTCTATTTTTAGTCTTAATGAATTATCTCCTTTTTTTGTGTGTATCTCTGGATTATTTGCTAGTATTGTGTCTCTTGATTTTAGGACTTGATGACTTTTGTCACTTTAAAAAGTACCCTAGCTATTATCTTACAAATACGATTTCTGTCATATTTTCTCTTTCTTTTCCTTCTGAAATTCCAATTAATTATATATGAGAAACTTGTAGTGTTTTCACATTGTCTTCTGTTCTTCACATAAATTTTTCTTTTGAAATTCTAATATGTGTATTTCCTTCCAATTTATGTTTCATTTCTTTGATTCTTTCTTCAGCTGCCTATAGTATTATAGAATAATTATAGTTCTTAATATCTATTACTGTATTTTTCAGCTCAAAATTTTTCATTTAATTTCTACACTTATATTCCATCTAGATTTTTTCTTTAAAAAATTCTTCAGCATATTTCTCACACTTATTTTCATGTCTTATATCATATTTAAGATATCCTGTAAGTCTGTATATTATCTGTATTTCCTCTTGTGTTTTGGTCATCTTATTTTTGGTTTTATTTTTATCTTATGTATTTTTGATGAATGTTAGATAATTGTATCTGTTAATTTCTAGAGGTATTTTGGCATCCTAGCTGATTTTGATCTTTCTCCAGAGAATTTCTTATTATTTCTGGTAAGCAGCTAAATTAAAGTTAGTAACAATTTTATATCACCTTAAACCAATTGGAGATTGAGATGATTTGAATATTGGTCCAGTCTCTGTGAGGTCTGAGCTACTTCCAGTTCAAATATTTCTTAGGTATGATCTTTGAGGTATCAACTCAAACGTGTGTGTGTGTGTGTGTGTGTGTGTGTGTGTGTGTGTGGTGTGTTTATCTCAAAAGGTTTAAAAGAAAAAGTGGAAATCAAATGCCAGGATTATTTCTTTAGACTTTCCTCTTTTTCTGGGATTGTGATCCTCTAAATACTCGGTGTCTTAAAAGACCTTCAATACATTTAAATGGATTTGAAAATATTCTCTCCAGCTCTTATTGTTTTCAAGGAGTGAAAATGACCAGAACTAATTAATCCATCTTTTCCTGGAGCTAAAATCAAAACTAAAATCTGATTCAATGAATCCACTTTCTCATAGCTACAGTCTTTTCTATTTTAGGAAATTTTACTAAATTCCTCAAACTTGAATTATAGTAATCACCCTTGTTTGGTCACCTTCTCATTCATCTCCTGTCCAGCTCACAAGTATGCCCCATCAGTTCTTCTTTGAATTTTTTTGGTCTTTATTACTACAAATAGTTCTGAGCCACCCTGTTTGTTTTCTTTTTCACTGAAATCACCTTCACACTGGTGTCCACACTGTTCCTGTCCTACTACCCTTCATTCTTCACAGAGCAGCAAGAGTTATCTTCGAATAAATGTGCTCTTCCTTTTCAATGTAAAAGATACAGGGAAGATCACTAGAATAGAAGGAGATCAAAAGGGAGGGAGGAGGGATGAGAAATGAGAGGAAATTGGAATGAATTTAATAAAATCATGTTATGTGCATATATAAGTCTACACAGGAAATTTCACTTTTATATATAAGTAGAAAGAACTAATCAAAATAAATGAATAAATGATCAAAAGGAAGATCAGTAGAGGGCAGAGAATGGGGGGAGGGAGGAGGAAAGGGAGAAGGTGAAGTAAAGGGGACTGAAATAGAGTAAATCAAATTCCATGTGTATGATTTTATCAAAATGAACCCAACTACTATATATTACTATAATGCTTAAATAAATAAATAAACAAATAAAATAATCTGATAGTAGCTTGAATTTCGACTAAAATCCACTCATTAGCAGCCTTCCATAATCTAGGTCCTGCCTACTGTGCAAACTTGTGGCCTATTCATTGGTTCCTTCTATGCTGCCTGTCAATTATAATGGTCATTTACACTTTCTTAAACACAATTAATTTCTTTAGACTTTTTTGTTGTTGTTACAGAACTAGGGATTGAACCCAGAGACACTCTACCACTGAGTTATATCCTCAGCCTTTTTTCTTCAGTTTTTATTTTGAGACAGGGTCTCACTAAATTGTGCAAACTGGCTTTGAACTTGAGATACTCCTGTTTCAGCCTCCTGAGTCACTGGGATTGCAGTTATGCACCACCATGCCTGACTTCTTTACAATTTCTGAAATATACAAAGTGATTCCTCCTGATCCATAGGTTCCCTATAGAAACAGGCTATCCCAGTTTCTACACTTTCCTAGGAGCTGAGTTCTTTTCATTGCTCAGATATTCACTTAAACATCAGGTTGTTAAGGGTTCCCACAGTATATGATATAGATGTGATGGCACAGAAACATAGAAGAAAAGTAACACCAGTATCCCAGAAACCAAAAGATGTCTCCTGGAGGGTCCCACTTTCCCTCAGAGTCAGCAGCCAGACAGACTGAAACTGTAACATCTGGCCTTAGAATGTGGATGGTAAGGCCCAGCAATCTCACGGTGCTCATCTGTTTCTGGACTTCCTCTTTCTGTGAGAAGATAGCAAAGACTTTGCTGACCATGAGAAGAGATAAGGGAAGGTCATATTGTGGAATCCTCTTGCTACAATTTTCTAACATATTGGGCTTATAAAACCCTGAGTGTGTTTTTGCCCCAAGTACTTTTCTTATTTTTTAAACCCATATGTATTTTGAAGTCAATTTAACCCATATGTTTCTGATTAATTTATGCTTAGCTCATCAAAATGTTGTTTTAAGAAGAAAAGCTTATAAAAAACAGAGTCATGCTTCACCAGCCGCTGATGAAATCAACTCCAGAAGACTGTAGCTTAGTCAGAAAATCAGATGGACTGAAGGCACAACGAGTTCCAAAAGTTGCAAATGTTTGAAACTTACTGGTGGTATAGGGGGAATCGTGTGTGTGTGTTTGTGTGTGTGTGTGTGTGTGTGTGTGTGAGTGTGTGTTTGTGTGTTGATTTCCAGTTGTATTCATCTGTTATTTGGACTAACTCTGATCATTTTGCTTGGTTACTTAGCTGTTCAGATAGCTTCTAGATTGCTATTCAAAAAACCAAGAAATTAGGAGACAGGGACATGGCTTAAAGTGATGAGTCTGTCGTCATGGTGATTCAATGGGATTGTGTTTTTATCAGTTAAAAGGCGTCTCCACAGGAGAGGCTATGAGAAGCTTAACTGACAATTGATATATTTCATCTACTTGAGCCATAAGGATGGAACTATGGCATATGTCTCTGTCACTGTATTCAAGAATCAGAAACAAAATAGTTGTTGAAAATTCATTGTTTGAGATTAACTTTATCTCAGAAAAATCCTGAAACATGACAAATATTGGCTTCATTTCAGAACTAGAATTTAGATAATGATTTTTTAAATGCCAGAACAGTTGCGTGGATGTTGTAAAGAATTTTCAATAGCATGATTTTGTCTACTTTGTTTGAACACCTTTTATCATTGCCAATAGCTTAAAATGAAAACAATGTTATCTCTCTGACCATTCCCTCTTGGTCCTCTTTATATCATTCTTCTCACTCCTTCAATGTTGGTTTTACTCCCATCTTCTTTCTCGTTTTACTCCTCATAGAGTCTCTGGGTGATCTCAGCCACACCAGGTTGGATGGTTGTCCATGAATGAATGGCATCCAAATCTATACTCGGACTTCAGTCCCTCATTTCATGTTCTAGACGTGTCTATCCAAATGCTTCCATGTAAATGGCCAGTGGAATGAAAAAGATGTTTATACCCCAAAGGAACTTCAGTTTCATTTCTCAGTTTCCTCTTTCACCTCCTTGTTTTGTCATCCCTATTGTGATTATGGTAACATCATCCCTCTCGTGACCCAAACTGAATACATGACTGTCAGCCAAGATTCCTCCTTCTTGTTCACTGCCAACATCTAATCAGGCACAAACCTTTCAACTCTACCTTTTGAATGTTTTTCACATGAAGAATGCTGCCATGGCCAGAAGGCAAGAGTTTCCCCAACTACTATGATTTTTTTTTTCCTAATCTTGATCCTGTCCAATAAAAATCTCACTGCTGCCTCTGTCTCCATGCCAAAACACAAAGATGGTTACTCTACTCAGCTGCTACCTTTAGTATTTTCTACTTTTTCCATGATGAAATCTAAACCAATCTGAATTGTTCTTAAAATAAGTTATGATTTTCCTCCATTTACCTTGTAAAGTTCATTTACTCCCTCCCTTTACCCTCTCACACTCAATTCAACCAAATATTAGATTTTGGGGTCAAGTTCTTCAAATTCACTACTTTCATCTTTAGCCCCCATGCCCTTATATATATTGGGCCTATTGACTGGAATGGTCTTCTACTCTCTGCCTGGCTCATTTTAATTTTTTTTTTTTTTTAGAGAGAGAGAGAGAGAATTTTTCAATATTTATTTATTTTTTTTTAGTTTTCGGCGGACACAACATCTTTGTTTGTATGTGGTGCTGAGGATCGAACCCAGGCCGCACGCATGCCAGGCAAGCGCGCTACTGCTTCTGGCTCATTTTATTTATCGTTTAAGTCTGGGTTTAAATATAATTTCTTCCCCCAATCTTTCATTTTCCTCTCTTCTGTAGGATCCTCTGTAAAATTTCATCAAATTAGTCAGAATACTTGATTTTACTTTGATTGTGTATTAATCATACGCCCACTTGACAAGAATATAAACTCTTCAAAGGAAAGTTTTTTCCTTATCCCTGCTTACTGCTGAATTCCTTACACAGTCAGTACCTGGGCGCATAGTAGGTTGTCAATAGATACTTGTAGAACAAATGAGTGAAAAGGTTTCTCACATGTGTATTTTCACACACATTATTTTTTTCCTGTCTTGAATGCCTTTCCTCTCCCTGTTTGGTCAGTAAATTCCTATCTTTGCCTTGACAATTTATTAACATCTCACGGGTTTCTACAATATGCAATTTCTAAAATGCAGATGTGGTTGCTACTCTCTTCTTGGACACAGCAGGAAATCAAAGGGCAGAGCAAGTTACTTACTGAGAGACAGACAGCTGGCTATTGCAGCAAACCAGATGCAGTATATTTCCTAATATGTCATGATGTTCTAAACAATTGTGATGGGAACACTCTAACTGATTGGCCCTTGATTTCATTTGTAAAATAAGTGATTGTTATTTTTCTGTGACATCAAATCACTTCTTCACTTATTATTTGCTAGGGAATACATTTCATCGGTCCATTTTTGTTTCATCAAAAGAAAATTCAGATAGTGAGGGGTGAGCACATACATGCCATTTACATTGGAAGAATGAGCACATTAACAAAAGAATGAAGTGGGCTGTACTTTCTGAGCACATTTTTCCACAGTAATAAAATGACCAGAGCTGCACATCATCAGAGTTTGGTCTTTCTTGGGGAATTTGGTGTTTATTTTAACCAACACTTTTTAAAAAAATATGTTGCTCCTCCCTAAAGATGTAAAATTTCACCATTTATTAAGTCTTCTTGGCCAACTTGAGGATTGTAGCATTCACATTCTCACATGTAAAATATTTCCTAATCTCAGCAAGCATTTCACATCTGCTCTGGGTAACTGGCCTCAATCCAAGAAATAGAAGCATTCTTAGAGGATCTTTGTTGATTCCTAGCCAGCCTCCTTGACATTGGAGAAGAACTACAGTGAAAGTCCCTCCTTTCCCCACCCGCCTTTCTTCTCCCCAAGTATTTCTTCTTTTGGTTACTTGATGACACCCCTCAACATAACAAGCACACCCTCTATGCTAATATTTAGGAACTGAGCCAGAGTTCCAGTTGTGTTTTTCGTTCTGTCTACTCTTTCCACACCCATTGGGAAGCCAAGAACAGATCGGTGTGACTTCCAATTGCTTCTTGGCTACCCTAGTCTCACTTTTACCACATGGAAATTCTTCACCCATTATAATCAAATGTAACTCCAACACTTAATAAACACTCAAGTGGTGATTTACAAAGATCCAGTTAATATTCATTTTCTTGATCTGCTCTTATTTATGGGAATTATTTTCTGTAGTAGTCCCAACTTCGTAGTAGTCTTGTTCTGTTGTGTTTTGGCTAACCTATCTGAGCGAATGTGAAGAGACTCTTGTCTGTCTCTGGAGTGAAGTGGAATGGAGTTGTCCCAAAGATTATTCACATTGGAAATGATTTTCATTGTGCTTTCATTGTGATCCAACTTTCTCCATTTGTTGGAAGCTAAAGTTCAGTTAGCAATGAATTTCTCAGTGTACAGGCCATTTTCATTACTATCACCTGGTTTTCAGGAAAAACTTTAAGTGACAAAGTGAGAACATTGCTTATGAAGTCCTAGATGGGGTGATCCTTGGCACAGGAAGGAAGATTTTTAAAACAGAATATATTTAGTGATAAGTGACAGAAAATCTGTCAGAGGTTGGCTGAAAGTCTAACTCAGAATTTAGTCAAAAAAGAATTGTACTGACTTAGAACTTAAAAGACCAGAGAGAGCTTGACTTCAGGCAGAGATGGGTTTGAAGACCAAAACAACGCCATCAATACCCTCTGTGTTCTTTTGTGTTGGTTCTTTTGTGTTGGTTCCATTGTTACACAGACTCTTTCTCCATGGTGGCAAAATGGCTTCCAGTACCTCTGTAGGTGCATCTTACCGGTTCAGTACTCTCAGTAAGCAATAGACTACTTCTTAGAAGTTTTCCTAACAAAAATGATGAGATTAACTTTAGATTGACCTGAGTCACATGATTTCCATGAACCAGAAATAGTAGCCCTGTGTGGAAAATGCTGTTTGGCCAGACAAGTCACATGACTTCTCCAAGACTCATGGAATAAGAATAGGGTTGAAATTGTTTAATACCAGACTATCAGAATCCTGTTACCTTAAGAAAGGGAAAGATATACTTAGTAGAATATCACACTGAGATCTTATAAAAGATTCTACTGAGATATATACCTAAATTTTAAAATCTACAAACCCTGTAGGAAAAGAACAGGAATAAAAATTTTCTGAGTGAACAACAAAAAGTCTGTTTTTATGACTATTGTCACTGACCACTAACCTGATAGTTTAATATTAAGACCATGATAGCCCTACAGACTCTTGGTAGAGATACCAGAAACAGTGGAAATGAGATAAATATCCACAGGTGGGTTTGGGGAGAGTTGAGTCATGTCTGTGGACAGACATGTAGCTTGGCATCACCCATAGGACAAAGTGAACTAATTACCTATTATCTATCTTGAAATGAAACCACCTTTATTTCCTCTATTTATTTTTAGTTGTGCAAAAGGCACACCTGGGGATTTCCAAAGGGATGTGATGAGATCCAAGTGACTGTTAATGTGTTTCCTGAGACTACATAGAAGTAAGATCCATTGCCTGCCTCCACCCAGGGCATCAGGAAATAGCCTTCTCCCACCCCTTGATAAAAGAGAGAGTTGGGGGTAGTGTTGGAGCAGAGGTTACAGTAATGAGCTATCTTGGGGGAGATAGAAGCTCATCACTGAGTGTGTTTAACCTCCTCTCTACCCTATAGACTTTGTGTAAGTGGATAACATGTATAAAATGGATTGGAAATGAAACAGCAATAGAGTCCAGAAGGGCAATATTAGCCCGAGGGAGAATGTGTTTGGAAGTCCTGTTGGTTGAGTCTACAATGGCTGCCCAGTGCTGTGCTCAGGTGAGGGACTAACAGTGTGCCTGAGTCTAGGCAATTTTAGCTGCAATTGGAAAAGCAGTCCTTTCTTTGCTTCCTTGTTCTCTTTCAGACTTCCTGCTTCTGCTGACCTTTGGATAATTTTTTTTTGCCATTTCTGTTCCCAAAGGCAAGCTCACTCCCAGGCAGCTGGAAGACACTTCTCTCCTTGAAAAATAGCTATCTAGGACATTAGGAAATTTGGTTTTAGTCAAGATGTTAAAGTCTACTATGGGAGAATGTTCCTCAAATGGACTTAGAGAGGCACAAGGCCACGTGTGCTCAAATGGAATCTGTCATTATCGTGGGAAACTGTCATTGCAGGAAGGAAGCCTGTCTACAGGCAGCACTTTACCACCAGAAACTTTATGAACAATGATGTTGATGCTCCTTCATTCACCATGTCCTTAGATGGAATGAGGGGCCGCTGGACCTCACCAATATGTCTTCCCTTTCTCTGGCTCTTTCCTTTGAGTGGGAAAAGACTTGTCCCTAACTACTTGTCCCTAACTACTTCCTTTGTTCCATTTTTTTTTCCTCCCTTTTGACTACCATTTTGCCTCAGGCCTCTGAGTCTGCAACAAGCTCTCCTTTGCAGTCTGCCAAACTGACATGCTCCTTTGCTGACCTGTTCTCAGTACATTATATTTGAAGACATTCAATTCTGTTTTCACTGAGGTCAGAAGTTTTCAGAGAGGAGGAAGACTTAGAGCAAGGTTTGGATGAGGGCAAAATAAAAATAGTATTATTTCTTAAGCATTGGAAATCCTTACCTTCATGCTATTATCCTTTGTTCTGTAAGTGAATTATTTTTTTTATAAACAAATAACAAAATTGTACCCTCTACTTATCAAATGATAATACATTTAGCAATAGTAATAATTTTTAAAAGTTACCAATTGATTTCACATACTTATCTTCTTTAATGAATCCTCAAATAATTAGTCTCATTTTACAGATGAGGTTCAGAACAATTATATGTTTTTCCAAATATACACAGCTGGTAAATGGTCTTTCATCATGAAATAATCTCTACCTGTAACTAGCAATATGTAGTAGAATGGCCCAAATAAGGGTAATTTCTTTGATTAAAGAAAATAGATGGGAGTGAAGCTGGGGTCATGGCTCAGTGGTAGAGTACTCACCCAGCGTGTGTGAGGCACACGGTTCGATTCTCAGCACCACATATAAATAAATTAATTAAATAAAGGTCCATTGACAACCAAAAAATAAAGAAATAAAAAAAAAGAATATAGATGGGTTTGTATGAGTTGAAATCTAGAGAAAGTTTGCATGAAAAATTATTTTTATTGTTTAAAGTTGTACCACAGTATAAGACCCCAAAATCTTGATCAACCCCTTATATTATTTATTCTCTGCTTGGATGCTGAGTAGAGATGCCAGCTCTCCTGTGTCCCCAGAGCAGAATTTTCTTGTTATACTACTTACTTTTGGAAGCTCCTGGTTTTGCTTAATGTCCTTTTCACTTACATGCCAACATATAACTTATCCTAGTTCATTTAAAGTGAAAATAACTGATTTAAATGGAGTCAGCAGACACATAAAATTACTTACATATCTACTTCCTATGTGTGCATCAATGCTGTCTTTTAGTGTTAACTCTGTCATTCAATTTTAGGACAGATAACTAAAAATTGTGTTCTTGTTCTCCTTCTATATTGGGCTCTGTTGCAGGAACTAGTATTCACTTACCATGAGGAATTTCTTAATTTCCAATCAGAATTTTGTTCCCTTTTGTTGTACAGCAAACAGATAATTTCTTCTTGACTTTAAGTCAACATTTTATTTCATTTTTCACCTTTATCCCATTTTCTCTATTTAGACGTATTGGGAGAAATACAAGTCATACTATGTATAAGGAAAACTTTTCACGTGCTCTTTAAAATTTAAAAGTTTAGAAAAACATTGCCTAAACCCTGGAAAATCTACCATGTTCTGCCTGAAGTGTATATCTTTAGAATTTGCTCAGTTGTTGGAAACAAGTAAGTCACTATCACGTAAGATTAAGGGCTTAGTTCAACATTTGAATGCATGGAAATGAATCTCATGCAGTTGGCAATGCTTATGTATCTGCAGGAAGTCCATGGGGTAGTCACACCAGAACTGAAATAATTAGGCCTTTTGCTCGTGTTGTTCAAGACTTTGCCAAGAATAAAAACTGAGACCACTATGGGTAGATCAAAATGATAATTTAAGGGGACCTGCAGATAGAATAGTGTTAGGGATAAAGCATCAATTTATGTAATGTGGTTTGATTGGATACATACTTCAAAGTCAAACAGGGAATGATCAGCAGTAGCTATTCTTTGCTTCTTCTGGTGCTGGACAACAATGAAAAGTCAAAATGGAGCAACTGAAAAAATAAGTTGAATACATACGGTAAGTAGAATATTCTATGGTATGGAGATTATTCCTAGGGAAATATGTAGTAGAAAATACCAGGGTTTGACTCATTTAAAACTTGTCTGGACAGTGAAGGATGAAGAATAATCTAAGGAATGCGATTTGATTGACAGATTTCTGATATACATAAAGAACTATATTATTCCTTGTCTAAAATAAAGTGTTTGGAAAATAAGACAAAAAAGAAATAATTCAGACACTTACAAAATGGGTTGACATTTGGGAGGTTGTTGTTTGGGGAAAAGAGACACCCTCTGGGTCTTGTGAAAATGTAGCATAATGCTGAAAGTGACCTGAGAATCATGGAGTTGTCCCCATTCCACTGCATATGACTCTCTTAATGCGTAAGCCTCAGATGGACCTGGACAGAATGAGGTGGGCATTGTTTTCTGTGTCAGGAGAGCCTGATGACTCAAAAAGAGGGGAAAAAAAGGAAGGAAGGAAGGAAAAAATTATTGGAAGGAAGAAAAAGCAATAGTATACTATTATCTTACCTTTTGATGTTTGTGATCTCACCTTCAGAACTCTTATTTTTATTTGAATCATTCATTCTTATTCAAGACTTCAATTCTATATATGGCAACAGGAATAGGAAACAAGAATATTAGAAAAATAGCTCTACTATTCTCCCTGAGGATGCCACTGTTATGCCACTGTTTATATAAATGGCTGAGTGAATGAATGTTGAATGTCTATAGAAAAACACTCTGCATTTATTCTAGCATTTCATGATTAGGCTTCATTTTTTTTCCAGAGAAAAATAGAAATTCTCATTATAGAAACCCAATGCCCAGGCTCAGTCTCTTAATATCTCAAGAGTTTAGTTTCCTTCCTTGGCACTAGTGCAGTCCTCTATCTGTCCCTTTGACATCATGAAAATCACATATGGTTGACTTCAGCAGTACTGTTCACAGTACCAATGAGGATCCAGTATGAAAATTACCTAACCTCTCTTTCCTCAACTGACACAAGTGAGATTTGAACTAAGGGTTGGGCAAAACATTCTTAAGACATTTTGGTTATTATGATTTTTTCCAAAGACACAGGCTGATTTTTTTCAAAAATACAAGAAGGGAACTGTAAACAACAACAACAAATACACACACACACACACACACACACACACACCTCTGCAGGATACCAGGGTTCTTACAAACAGCTTTAAAGAGATACAAAGTGTCTACAGAAGCTTTTATCTCCTTCCAAAAATGTAGTTCCCACAAATGTTTATGAACAAGCTGGAAAGAACATAGCTTTATATTCCTCTTTAAATATTCCTCATCTGGTTCAATTTGACCTGGATATTTTTGGAATCCTATAGGTATCCCTTATTATAGATAATGGTGCATCTGTTTCCTCTCATGAGCAAACGCTGTATTTCAATGAGAAGGTAATCTGTCCTCTGAAATTCCATGTAAGTTGTGTAAAATACCTTGGAAATTTCCAAGTCTATTTGTTTCAAATAGTGGTAGGAAGTGGGAAAGAATGTAGACCATGACATCAGACTGGGTTGGTTGAATCCTAGTTCTGTTAACTTTGCCTCCAAGGATAAATTCTTTAACCTTTCTGTGCTTTAACTTTGTATCTGTGAAAGGAAGAAACTTAGTATCTTTCTGGAAAAGTTTATGTTGGGGTTAAAAGTACAGCCCTGCTATTTCTGTGAACACCTTCTACCATGGAATCCTAGGGGTATGCCCAGAGTGTCTAGAATAATCCCAGGGCAAAGTCAAGGAGATCCTCTTTAGATCTTTCACTTTTTTGTTGTTTGTTTTTAAACTGGGGATTGAACCCAGGGATGCATTTTCACTGAGCTATATCCCCAGCACCCCCCCCCCCCTTTTTTAAGACAGGGTTTGGCTAAGTTGTTTAGAGCCTCACTAAGTTGCTGATGCTGGATTTGAACTTGAGATCCTCCTGCCTCAGCCTCCTGAGTCACTGGGATTACAGGTGAGTAATCCACTATGCCTGGCTAGACATTTCTCTTGAACATGTTTTTTATTGTCCTAATGCTTTCTATATTCCACAATGGCCTCCCAGATAAAGCCATGTGGTATTACTATCAATAGATATCAGTCATAAATTGGAGATAGAGCTCCCAAGTAGTTGGTAAAAGTTTCACTGTTGGCGTACATGTCATCCTGATTGATGGACAGAAGATTTCAGCTATTTAAAATGTCCAGATCCTCTTCCAATTGTGACATAAAATTAGATCCAGAGTCATGAAGCCAAGAAGCAACAGGTGTTGCAATGTATGTAATTATTGTTGTTTAAAAACATGATATTTTGACATCCTAATAATAGATGATTCAACTGTTTCTAGAATATGTCAGGAGTGGCTCCTCTACCTGTACTTGTAATGATAAACAGTGGAAGCTTTTAACAAGTATATGCGAAAATGATCATCTATCATCTCTGCAACAACAACAGTGTCAACTTTATATATCTTTTAAAGTTTGTTCCCTACTCTTTATTTCCATAACATATTAACTAGAGTCCTTTAGCCTATGAATCATATCACTTATTTTTGGAACCAGAAGAGGGAAAGTCACATAAAACAATTTCTGTTAAAAAAAAAACATAAAAAGCACTTCCTGATATTTTTGGTAGAGAAGGCCATCAAGTTTCTTTGGGAATGTTTGTAACCCCACATAATCTGTTGCCATCTATTGGGTGTATTTTCTACTTGGTATATCCTAAAAATCTTAAGTCTTCAATATTATTTAAGTAAACATTGAAATCTTTTATTATTTATTCCTATTCCTATTTGATGATTAAATTAGGAACCAGATACTTTTACGTTGACTCATTGACATAGTTTCTGTTCTTTTATTTTAAGTTTTTTTTTCCCCATCAAGATC
This sequence comes from Marmota monax, assembly GCF_021218885.2. Lineage (NCBI taxonomy): Eukaryota > Metazoa > Chordata > Mammalia > Rodentia > Sciuridae > Marmota > Marmota monax. The sequence continues at coordinate 2,710,849 of NW_026695222.1, read as the reverse complement.
CTTTAAATCATCCTCTTCCCATATTTACTAAAAGGAATGATGAATTCAAAGATCTCTGTCCTGGGCAGATGCTTATAGATATCAGATTCCTAACAAGAGCAAGTTACAACTTTGGAGGGTCTAAATTCCTTGGGGGAAATCACATTCATTTCCAGTTTCTTTAGCTCCATGAGCTTGAACAAAAATTTTCTTCTGAGGCATTTCTCTTTTGCATACAGTTATGTTTTCCCTTGTTATAGCAAGTAATTTTTTTGTGCTTTTTTTCCCTGCTAGTTTACACACACACACACACACACACACACACATATACACACATGCATACATGTATATTCCTTCTCACCTTATTACATTTCAAACGTTGCTTGAATTGTAGAATCTCAGCCTTCCCCTACTCTTGTGATTTGGAGTATTTTCTGTCACCTAGTGAGTCTTTTTGAGTTTTTGGAAGTCTGATGGATCTCTTCAGAATTGGGCGAATTGGGCAGAGAAGATCTTTCAAAGGCCATTATCCACTGTGAGAATACTCCTTTCCAAGTGACAAACTATTCTCTTATTCAGATGGTGCTGGGAGTCACTGATTATGGTAAAGCAGACTAAGAGCTCGGATGTCCTTTAGTCATGACTTTGAAGCTCAGCTTCTCCATTTCCTATGCCTGATTTGGAAAAATTGTTTTACCTCCTTGACTCAGTTTGCCCATCTATACAATAGGGTCCAGGATGACCCATCTATTGTTTCCTAAGAGAATCGATTAAAGTAAACAAAATGTTCAGCATTGTCTGTTGCTCACAGTAGGCATCCTGCAGCCTCAGTGCCTTTGGTGTGGGCCTCCTTTTGAGCTCTTAAACATCAGTTCTGTGCTGTTTGCCTTGCTTGGACACAAAATGAAAAACAGAAAAGCTTCCTTCTCACCCTATGGGTGGGGTATTGCTCGACTATATTCTAATTTTTTTTAATAAGGAAAGGGCGTCTTGAATGTGGTGGGAAAGGCCAGCCCACATGGCAGAAAGTCATGGAACACAAGATACACTTTATTACATGGCGTCTTTCTGTACCACAGATGTGCACACAGATGTGGTCATCAAGAGAGATAACTAGTTTACAAGCCCTCCCTTGGAAACTGCTCATAGTTCTTAGTAGAAAAGTGATTTCCAGCCAAGTCTTACACTGAAGCTCAGCCCATAATTAAAACATTTCCAACTGTTCCACATTGAAAAGAATTAGAAAGGAAAAATGACCAGCAATGCATTTGCAGCCAAGGTGCAAGACCAGAGGTCACCTAAGAGGCTAAAGTCTATTAAAAATCCATCATGGCCTTTCCATTCTCTGACTTTCCATCCCTCTTGACCTCTTTCTCTTTCTCTCTCCCTCTTCTTTTCCTTTCTTCTTTCTTTTTCTCTCTTTATCTTTCTGTTGTATTCCTTTTCCTTCTCTCTTGTTATTCCTCTCTCCTTCTCCTTTATTCCTTATAGAAAAAAAATCTCACTTTGTGTCAAGGTGACACTATGCAACAGCTGTTCATTACTGAACATGTACATGTGCAGAGGGCAAATTCATTCACTTTATGAATTTTATGATTAATATCTTGATTGGTGATATGTAATAAAAGTGTTATGCAAATGTCTAGGGAATTAGTCTAGCATAGTAAATACAGACCATGTTTAGGAGTCAGAAAAAAAAAAAGGATTCATCCCTAAACTCTATTATTGTGAACTATAATGGCTTTCTCAAATTGGGTAGTTATGAGCATTAAATGGTATCAGCTTATGAAAACAGTTTATCTCCATAAAACATATAGAACTATAACTTGAACTATAAAGTCCTATTCTGGAAGTAGGGCCTCAGAAAGGGATTCAAGTGCATGCAATTTATTGGGACAGGAATCTTGGGAGAAATGGAAATGAAGGAAGCAGAAAAGGTAGGGGGGGGAGCTGAGCTAAGGTGTTTTGTTTTCTGCAGTCTGGATTTAGCTTCATTTCACAGGGAGCTCTGGCATGTGAATGATACCCCAGAATTGTTCCAGCCTTGATATGGGTGGTGGGTCTTTTGAATTCCTCATGTTAGTCGGTCATTGGCAGCGGTCTGCCCCTGGATTGGGGTGGAGATGACCTCCTGGGCAAATGCTTCCCACTAGGCCAAGGGAAATTCTCTGAAGAAGACAGCAATTGTGGACTAACCTCTCCTGTTCCTCCAAAATAGTGGAATAATCTTTTCTCATTTTCTAAGGGATTTATAAGATTATACTTACTTTCCTCTTATTAAACCGATACCTATGCTGTAATTCTCCTCTTTATCACTCTGACCTTTAAATATCATGAAACAAGAAAAAAATAAACTAATCCTCTTATGAACAAAAATTTTACCATGCCAACATTGTTTATTTTTCATATCTTATTATCGATACAATTCTAAGGGAATTAGATATTCATCAGCCTTATAAAAAATTAAAATATCCTCTGGTTAATCAATACCTAATATTAGAATATGTTCATCCTTCCAATAACTTCAGATACACTTTTTTTTTCTTATATAAAATAATAGCCAGCGTACTTTCTTTGTACTGTGAATCTAGACTTTTTTCTCTCCCCTACAACCCTTATCTACTCTTATAGATAGAACTGTGTCCCCTCAAGATTCATGTCCTTTCCCTTGGCCTTTTGGAAGTTAGAGAATAATTGTTGACATTTATAATAATTGAAACCCTATGCAAAAGAATGGCCTGATTTGGCTTGCTGCAAGAGACGATTCATAGAACAAATCAATTACGTAGTCCTGTGATTCAGAATTCTCTCTTGTCAAGATGGTCATTTTGAACTGGACGGTGGGCAATAAAATGTTATCTTTTTTATTGTTGTTGTTCCTGAACAACAAGGGGAACTCCTTAATTTCCCCAGCTTGTTCTCCTGACATAAGTGAAGTGAGTTAATGACAAAGGGATGCTTAAGAAATCAAAATGATGACAAAGTCAGGAGCATGAAATGACTAAGGCTTTGCTGCTTGTGGCTTGAGGGGGTGGGAGGCACCACCCTCTGAGGTGTCCCAGCGGGTCACCCAACAGAACTGCCAAGGGCTGGGAGGGAGGGAAAAACTAAGTTGGACCACTCTCCTCTTGGGATAAGGCCCAAAGTTATTACATCGTTTGTAGTGATGAAAATTTGGGTGGAGATTAGGATAAGTCACTGAAAGGGAAAGGAAGGAAAGGAATGGATTGGAGTGGAACAGAGATAGAAAAGAGGGTACATAAAAGACAATGACTTCTAAGACATACTTACATTCCCAAAGTTCTGGGATCTACTATTCTGTTAGATTACCACCCTCCATGACAGTGAAACATAGCAATAATGAATAATACCTACATAATATTTTTTGGGGGGGAAATATATTTGTATGAACAAAATTAAGTCATGAATTATATTAACATCTGTTGTTGACTTCCATACTTGAGTTTAACATTTTTATTATTATTGGATTGTAGCTATTCACCATATTGGGGTTCATTTTGACATCACTGTACAAACATGGAGTATAATTTTTTCCAATTCAGTCCCCTTTCCCTTCCCTCCTGCTTCCCTCTGTTTCCTTTCCTTTATTCTACAGATCTTTCTTCTATTTATTCACACTGCTTTTCTTTTTTTTTTCTAAATTAGGGCATTATAGATTTACATAAAGGTGAAATTTACTCTGATATATTTAAATATGTATATAGGAAAGATGGGGTTTTTTTCTTGTTTGTTTTACTTTGAGTGCTGTGTTGAGATATTGGGGGATTCTAAGTCAGATCACAGGTAAATTTAGTTTTGAAGCTTTCCTCCAGCTTTATAAAATATTCGATGCTAAAAAGATAGCCATTTTACAGGTAAGAAAACTTAAGAAGATTGACCCTGGTGGAGAGAAGTCCCTGCTGCTGGCATTCAGTGAAGCAGAGCTTTGACTCTGGGATATAATAATTGAGAACTTGTACTCACAGGCATTGCCAGGAGCATTGTATTAGGCCTCTAGCTTTCACTGGGCCTCTATTTACTCTGGTTTCCTCTAATCTTTCCTTCAACCTATAACCAAGATAACCTAGACTATGAATCTAGTTCTTTATCTCTCCCCTGCTTAAAACCCTTCTCACCTGCTATGGATTGAATTGTGTTCCCTCAATTCATATGTCAAAGTCCTAACCCCCAATAGCTCAGAATATGACCCTATTTGGAAATTTTGTCATTGAAGATGTAACAAAGTAGAAGAGGTGACTCGGGTGACCTCTAATCCAATAGGGCTCTGTTCTTATAAAAAGGAAAATGTGAACACAGAGGTACATGAATACCACGTGAACATGAAGATGGTCATCTACAAGCTAAGGAGAGAGGCCTGGAATGTATCCTTCTGTCACCAGCCTTAGAGGGAGCAGACATCATTGACACCTTGATTTTAGACTTCTAGCTTCCAAAATTATGAGATAATTTTTGTTGTTTAAGCAACCCAGTTTATAGTATTTTATTATAGCAAATAAAGTAATACAACTATTTTCATATGTTAAGCAACCTAGTTTATATTCCTTGTTTGTAGCAAACAAAATAATACACATACCTTTTCATTATTTTTAGGCTGATATCCCATGTCCTATACCTGGAAACAGAGGATTTGTTTAAAACTAAAGAGCAAATATAACACGAGTTAAGCACAGTTAGATTTTCTTTGGAATTGTGAGTGAGCCTAGTAAATGTTCACTGAGTAATTTTCATAATCTTACATGCCAGGAATTATTGTATTTACACAATACAGGAATCTTACCTGCCAGGAATTGCTGAACATTCAGATAGGAATTAGATTGACACAGTACCTGTTCTCAAGGTGCTTACACGGAGGTAGACAGCTAATTATACAAATAATTGATTATAATAAGAGTTCAGAGTGTCAGGAGAATGTCTTAAAGAACAGAAACCTAGAGGGAACAATCATTTTCTTGGAAGTATTGGGAAAAGCAGGTAGTTGTGTTTTAGTTTATCTTTGAAGTTAGTGGGAGAAGTGACTTCAAGTTCTAAGGTATTGAAAGTATGAAGATTTCAAGACCAGAAGCATGATGACACTTTCCAGGACCAAAAAGAGGTCATCATAAGCAGAGCTGGACAATGATCAGAGCTAATATTGTTACAAGTTCCTAAACTGTACTGTACAGACTGTAGACACCACTCAGGAAGCTAAGGCAAGAAATAACAGTGGAACAGGAGGTGGACAGGAGAGGATGAATTGAAGAAATAATACAATTAATGAGGTCCAATAATTAAATTGATCTTGTGGAGGCAGGAGATAGGTGTGCATTTGTCAATGCTGACTCTAGTTTTCCAGCTTGGCTAATTGAGTGGAAGGTGGTTCTATTTATTTAGATAGGAAATACTAGGACTTTTGTTTCTTGTAGAGAGAGGAAGAAACAGCAGATAAAGTTTAGTGTATAATCATTGCATTCAAAGCAACTGTGAGATGCCTGATGTTATATAAGCCAACAGACTCATTGGCCAGGGGATCTGAGTCACTGCAGATCTAAATTTGCACGTCATTGGCAGATGCAAGGTTACAGAAACCTAGAAGCAGATGAGCTTACCCAGCCAGGCCTTAGTACAATTGAGGAATTCCCAAACTCTAAGTTTGGCTAAAGGAAAGTGAGCCAGCAAGAATGATAAGGAATTGTAGGAGAAAAAGGAGAACACCCAAAAGGTTGTGTTGTCATAGAAGCCAAGGGAAGAGGGAACTTCCAGAAGGAAGCACTGACTGATAGTCTTTAAAATACTGAAGCAGTACAAATTCTGAAAAGAACCTAAGGGCTACAGTCCCATTGGCACTTCGCAAGAGCTCTTTCAGGGGTTAGAGTGGAGACATTTAAAGATGGAGTCGATGTTGTTGGTATCCTGCCCACATCCCTCTGGCAGTCAATTCTGTATTCCAAAGGCTGTTTATTATGGACACCTGCAACTTTTTACTGGAGGCTTTTATTTGTTTTTATGTTTTTGGCTGAAGAGCACCCTTAGTCTGTGCATCATCCAAGCCGAAGTGACCGAGAGTTAATTCCCCCATACATAACCCTCATGCAGTGACTGACAAGGATTTGATAACTAAATGTCTCAGACCCTTGGTCCTCAGCTGCATAACACTGATGGTTTCACATCATCTCTGAGTTCTCCAGAGGAACTAACTCGTTTGATGATATAATCTTCATAAACTATCTGCCCTACTATAATATACTCCTGTACTTCCTGATCAGTATTTCTGGGCATCAACAAGAAGACAAATTACTCTCCCTTGAATTTTTGCTTCAGAGGCTGCTTCTGGGGAGGCAGAACCATATAGAAGGTGGGGCGGAGGGCAAAGCAATCAATACACACTTAATAAGGACAGTTGAAGAGGGGTAAGAGGAGAAACAGAGTCAGTAGTGATTTATAATCATTGTGAAAGAATACTGTATTTGTTTGGAAGCTGGTGGAAGAGATTTAGGAGAGTGAGTGGAGAGAGAGAGAGAGAGAGATCTTAGGAACCCATGTGTACAAAGTTGTTTTTTTTTCCTTGATATTGTTGGTTAAAATACAAAAGGAGAAGAAAAGAGAGAACAACAACAATAACAACAAAACATGTTAAAGTTTGCATTAGAAATCTTAAGAGATCTCTTTCTAGATGTGATAGAGGCACACAAGTTTCCTCTTGAAAAGAATAAACCAAGCTCTGATATTCTTGGCCCTTTTTGTGTTAAGGAATTCCCAGCATCTCTAGAATCCACTTAAACACTCCATGACATATTTTCCCTCCAGATGTGAAAACTGAAGAGTCAGTTGTCAGTCGAATACTCTTATATTATTTTTCTCAGCAATTATTTTAAGGAATGCATTTGAATAAAATGCACTTTTGGCATCATTTTTAAGAATGGATGATGATTTATGCTTTTCTTGCAGGGACAAGATGGCTCTGGGCATGAGTCATGGCTGTACGCTGGGAAGATTCCGATGGGAACGTTGTTCTTGCTGGTTGATCCATACCTTACATGGACTTGAGGCTGTGCATGGCTTTTATTAACATGAGGATTTTGCTTGTTAAGGCTCGAGATTCATCTTTTCCTTCCCTGCTTGTGTTTCACACGCACCTGATTCAGATCTGTGCTTGGGACTCAGAATAGCTTGGGAATAGTAATTTGGAAATCTTTGATTATTTGTCAGCTAAGATGGGATGATGTATTCTCAGCTGCAGCTGGGAAATAGGCTATTTCTCTGCAGGGGAGTAATTTCAAATGGTAGACAAGGTTCTAATTCTTCCAACATCCCCAACTCCATAGGGCAGGTTTGATGCAAATAAAAATCATGCATAGGCCAAGAAAGCTAAAAACAATAGCACAGATCCATGTTCTTCTCAATTGCAGAAAGTGCTGTTTTATATACTGTCTTCACATGTAATTTTCCTTGTGAAAAATCCTGCCCCAGAGCAGATGTTCTTGGAAACAACACTGACGTCTTTCAGGGGCCAAGGTGAATTAACTGTGAGACTGATGCTTGAAGTTTTCCAGGTTAAAACCATCTCTGTCATTGTCCTTGGCACTGGTCTCAAAATGTGTTCTACAGCATTGCTTCTCAGATTTTAATGTACACACAGATCATCTGGGGATTTTGTTAAGCTGCAGGCTGAATTTCAGTAGTTCTAGGGTGGGGCTTGAAATTCTGCATTTTTGACAGGCTCCTAGGGGGATGCTGATGCTGATCTATGTTGATCCCCAAATCCTTCTTTGAGTAGCAGGGGGATACAGAAAGTAAGTCTTGCAGGATGTTGTCCAATACAAAGACTTTCTCATCCAATGAGTTCAAGGAAAAAAAAAAACAAATTAAAACAATGACACTTGCATTGTATCTTTGTCTTCAAAACTCTGCAAATGAACAGGTTTAAGATTCTGAGAGGATCTGCACTGATGAAGTTTGATTCCAAATTAATTCACCGTGGAACCATTTTTCAATATACTATCTCTTAACAAGCTTGGGAATTTGATTTTTATGAAAGGAAAGAATATTCTGGGGTTGGTGTCTATTCAAATAGTTGTCCAGGCATTTAGGCAGATGGAAGAGAGATTTCAGAAAGTGCCTGGCCTTCATCATGATGACTCTTGTAACCCATCTCTGGTGAGTGTTACCAGTTTTCCAAATAAGCCACATTCTATGTTAAGCAGTCAAAATAAACTTTCCACCTACATTTTATTATTCAATCAGCTCTAAAAATTGTTAGGTGTTTAGTTGCCACCATGTTCCTGTCCAAAGGTCAGATAATACAAGTGGCACGCAGGATTGCTATACTACTAATGAAATTTAAATCCCTCAGCCATCTGAAATTACTTGCCACCTTCATGCATCACTCTATGTGCATGTCAGTTCTCTAATGAGTTCCCAGGAAGATTCTGGATGCCTATTTCAAAAATGATCATTCATTCCTTGGTTCTTGGGTATATCCTAAAAATCTTCATTTTAATAAACATTCCCAGGGTTTTCTGATGCAGTTATTCTGTGGACCACATTTTGAGGTTAAGTTCCATTTCCTTAGAGTTATAGACCAAGTGACCTGGACTTCCTTGTTTGGGCTTTCTGACTATGCACCTTTGTGAGTGAGTCATGTTTTAATATTCTACTCTGGACTTTTATGAAGGATATATATATGACTGCATGGGAAAGCGTTAGCATTTTCTCTAAAACTGTTATTGAAGATATTGTCATTATGTCAGACTTCAGAAAAATCTGTAAAAGAATCCTGTTGGCAGAGGAATTGCTCCTGTGGTTTGGGTTGTAGGTTGACCAGAATAGAACATTTCTTGACATGCTTTATTGAAAAGTAAATTCAAATTTTGCTATTTCATAGACATGTATTGGCATTACTATAAACATGCAAACTTATGTAAATTTTATCCTAAATTGTTAAGTGGATTCTCTAAGTCATTTGTGGCTTAGGTAAACCCTGGCATATCACTGTACTCTTAGGGCTATTTGCTCTACAACTTGAAATGTAGCTTTATATCTTAATTAGGATCACAGAAATAAAGAATAAACTCCCTGTATAACTTTTTCAGAGAAACAAAGATGTTCTTACAGTAATATTTTAAAATAAGAATTATATCATTTTCTTTTTTAAAAAAATTTCCCTTTATTGATAGGAAGTTTAGAGCAAAATGAAATGTGTAAGTATAGTGACTTCTATTAGAATAATTTTTTAGTATATTTGCTAAATTTTCCAACTTTTTCATATGCATTTAATTTCAACTTTTCAGGTTAATCCACTTATATATGATGAAAAATCAAGCACCTTACATTTTTAGAGCTGGAGGTGAATAAATTATTATGGCTTTTTTATTATTGACTTAAATTCTCTCAACTATCCATAGCTTCTTATGACTGTTTTTTGAATTGGAATTGTTCTTCAATACTGTTGTGGTTGATTCAGTCTCTCCTGGATAGTTCAGCAATAAAAATCTTGGAATGGTTCTGTCATCAGGGTGACTACAAGTCAAAGTAATGGGGATCCGAGGTCAAGAGAGAACAAGGATTATTTCTCCTTCAGGGTTATCTTCACAAAACTGATGAGTTGATTCTGCCTAGTGTCACGAAATCTCAGATACCATATTGTAACATATCTCTATCTTCTCATAGTGACTATCCTGTAAAGCACTTTTTAATACTGTCTCTTACTCAACCAGCCTCATAACACTAGAACTTTTGCCTCATCTTTATCTAAATGACTGAGGATGAGGCCTCAGAAGACATCGAACAACCTGTCCAATGTCAGTCAAAGAAACGGGACTGAAATTAATCCACAATTGTTCCTCCTCGACTCCAGCTCCCGTCTTTTGCTTACTTGAAGTCATATTATAGGTCTGAATAGCTTTATTTGTCACAGCCTCTTGGATCTACCAACTGTTCAAATGGAAGATTACTTGGCTGATAATAGCTAAATAAAAGGTAGGTGTAAGAAAGCAAGGGGAAAACATATTTGTTTTAAGAAATCAGCATGCTAAAATTTGACAAAGTGCTGATTATTTCTCTTTGGTTCTGAGATATTTGGGTTGGTCTTGAAATGAGATATAGGGATGATTTTAGCATAAAAGAATTTTTTTAAAATTCCACTTCACTGGCTAAATAAAGCATTTTATTTTAATAGGAATGAAGCTTTCATGATAAGTTTCTCATCAACAAACCACATTCTACCCATGCCTAAATGACGTTCGGCACTGGGAATTGAGTGGCATCTGCAGAGTATCATGGCAACCAGTTAACACCAGAAAACAAAACTGAGCCAAACAAGCAACAACAACAAACAGTCCATTAACCTGTTGTTTGTTCCCCATTAAATCAAACATCCACTCTGATTTTTAATCTCTTAATTGCCTCCTTCCTTTGTGGAATAGATGCCCAGTGGTGGACCATTTGGAAGACTACGTTGAGATTTTCCAGTTGGAGCTATTTAAATTGAACTAATAAATACAGTTTCGTTCTCCCTCTCCCCTCCCTTTCCGTCTGTCTCACCCCTCCACCATTTTCCTTTCCTTCTCTCTCCTACATGCACACAAACATACATTCAAGACCAAATATTTATATAAAAAATGGGACATGGTAAATACTTTATAATTCTTGAAGAAGTAAGGTTGATGAGATTTCTCTTTTTCTCAGTCATTTTTACCATATCCACTATGGGATCCACATTGGCTATTGACTACTGTACAGATCATAAGAAAAGGCTTTTGTTGCAAATAACAAAATTCAGGGGAAAGCCATTGTGGGGAACTTAAATGGACTGTAATGTGCTGGAGATCTTGCATTTGTTGTTGATCACCCACTCTATCTATAACAGTTCGGGCACCTGGAAGATTCCCAATAAAGACTTCCTGACTTGTAGTGTGAGAGAACCAATGCTAACTTCCTTCATTGCTTGGCTACTTGTGGGCTGGAAAATGGAATAAGAGTGTTGGGTAGATATTTATAAAGTGAATGGAGACCAGGAAAACAGAAAGAATAATTTCTCTCTCACCTTTCCCTTCTGTTTTATTCTTGTAGCTTATATTGATAAATGTGATCATTAGTATTTGTATAGTGATACAATTTATCAAGTAAATAAGACCACCATCTTATGTACCACTATTTTTGCATTTATTTTGTATATAATTATAGCTTGTCTTAAAAGTAATCCACAACATATCCATAAGACACTATGTGTATCAGTTCTACATTTTCAATATTTATCTTAGGAAAAAAACATCCTATTTTTTAATAGCTTTTAATTCAATGTCCTAGTCCAGTGACAATGAAACTTATCACATGGAGTTGATTCTCCTTTAGAAGCAACTTCCTCTCCTCTTCCTAGCGGAAGTAAAAACTTTGACCTTATGAAAATGTTCAAACAAACCTCTGCCACTCAAATTCAATTGCCAACAAGAAAGCCCACAGCCTGAACACAGGAACTGAACACAGGAAGTTCAATATTTGCTTTGCATTATAAGAATACTAGAGCCATAAAGATTTTTTTTTTAAAATTTTGATTATTAGAGATTCAAACAATGTTTACATACAAGATACCAGTCTGTATGACACTATATACTGGCAGAGTGCCAGTCTGTACACATACTGCCCCCATTGTGTGCAGCAGACAGCAGCCACTGGGCTGGGGCTCTTATAAATTGAATTAACAAACATTTAATGGGAACCAGCTTTAACAGATAAGTTGTCCAGATTTAGAAGGAAAGTTTTTTTGTTAGTAGTGTTTTTTTTCTAAAATTCCTCCCCACTGACAGCTGTTGATAGAACCACACACATATTAACTCTTCACCTTGTCTACTAGTCCAGATCACCACAAATCTTTGATGTCTATTTTATTCTTCATTTTAACTTTTACCTTATTTATTAACTGTACTTACAATTTTGAATTCTTCCAGTTAACTGTTTATCTCTTGCCTTCATATGTCAAGCTCTGATATGGGTGTCCTAGACATTGCAGGTGGGTTTTCTAAAAACGGGGTGTATAAAATTGAGTCCACTGGTAATCATCTCCTCACCAGTTGGAACTCTCAGAAAGACATTTAGAAGAAATGATCCACTAAATCTATACCTGTTTACTAGATGTTTTAGTTAGCTTTTGTGTCACTATGACCAAAATACTTGACAAGAACAACTTAGAGGAGGAAAATTTTATTTAAGCTCATAGTTTCAGAGATTCAGTTCACAGTCAGCTGACTATAGCTCTGGCCCTGAATTGAGGCATAACATCATGGTGGAAAGGTGTGGGGAAGGACAGCAGCTCAGGACATGGCAACCAGGAAGCATAGAGCAAACCGCTCACTAGAGACAAAACTTATACCCCAAAGGCACACCATCTGTGACCTAGTTCCAGTTATATCCAACCTACCTATGGTTAGCACCCAAAGGATCTATATCAGTGGATTAATCCACTGATTAGGTTACAACTCTCAATCTAATCATTTCACCTATGAACATTCTTTCATTGTTTCACACATGAGTTTTTGAAGATTATCTCATATTTAGACCATAGCATCAGATCTTCATGGGACAGCCTTTTCCACAGTGGTGTGTGGAATCCAGAGTTCCTACTCTTTGTTTTCACTTTTTAGTCCATCAAAGTCATATGACAACCCTGAAAGTTTAGTGACTGCATTGACATGGTAAAGTTCAACTCCTATTCACTCAAACTCTGTCATGGAATTAATTGCCCTATACACATGTGAAACAAAAATCTTGTTATACTTTCTTTTTTATACAATTTTGGTAAGAAGTTTTTTTGGGGGGGGAGATGTTAACTGATATACAAAATTCACTTTATTATTTATTATAAAATTATACTTTTATTCTGAATACTTACAGCAATCCTCTGGAAAAAAATCTTTAGGAATGAACGACACTGATATTTTTAATTTATACATGTATGTATATATTATTCTTTTTTTTCAAGGATCAAAGTTTTATTTTCTCTGGGCATCTGAAAAAAACACTTAGGACCAATGTAAGAAAAAAGAGAGAGAGAAAGAGCTCCTTTAAAAAAAAGTGGCATTGGCAGAGGGACTGAGAGGGATTAGTGCCCTCGCCCCAAGGAGCTACAGCAACTCTGATTAGTCCAAGGAATCTAAAAGATATTGGAAAGATAGAACAGGAGGAAGAAGAATGAGAATTTACTGAGGGAGAGGGCCTGAAGTGAGCCACAGGGGGAAACTGGAGGCTGGGGCATGGGTCTGGGTGCAGAGAGGGGCCCCGTGGTAGCCATGGGCGGGGGGAGGGTCGTGGAGGACCAGTGTATCCATGAGGTGGCATCAGTGGAGGAGGCCCACACATACCATGTGGAGTCATAGGATCTGGGTGACCCCTGGGAGATCCAAACAAAGGTCCTCAGGGGGCATGCCCATTGGAGGAGGTCCAGGATGAGGCATTCCAGGTGGTGGTCAAGGTGGTGGTTGCCCCCCTGAGCCTGGAGGTCCACGCATGTGGGTGTCCTAAGCCATGAGGGCCATGGTGGGCCAGCTGCATCTGAGACATTCCTGGATGGGGCATCCCACCTTGTGGGAACGGGTGAGGATTAGAATGCCCATGACCAGAATGTCTAGCCCCTGGAGTTCCTGCTGATGGAGGGCCATGTCCTCCAGCCCCAGGCGGCATAGGTGGTGGGGGCATAGCTGGAGGTATCCCAGGTGGGACGGCTCTAGGAGGCAGCACCAGAGGTGAGAAGGAGCCAGGAGGAGGCTTGCCTGGTGGAGGAAGACCAGATCCCAATGATGACACCACAGGATTGGGGGCAGTGGGTTGAGGGGGCGCATCTGCGAACAGCTGATGAGGACAGTCAGCCTGGGAGAGGGGGTTCTTGGCTGCCAGAAGTTGTTCAGCTGCTGAGCCATGACGCTGGCCCTTTGAGTCCTTCTTGAATGTATAAGATACAGTGATAGGGCGGCTACAGAGGTACTGCCCATTCATGGTCTCAATTGCTGCATCCGAAGCATCCAACGAAGCAAAATTAATAAAGGCATTACCTTTGGAGTTGCCTGTATCAGGGTCCCGCATAATTTTAGGTGTTTGTAAGATGACTCCAAAGACGCTAAAAGTATCATCAAGCAGCTTCTCATCAATTTCTGAGTCCAGGTTCCCAGTGAAAATGTTGGCCCCTACATCCAGGTTTTTGCTGTGAGCAGATGCCTTGTTTATACATATTGGCTGTCCATACAGTTTGATCATGTTCATGATCTTTATGGCATAGTCAACATCTTCCTCACTCAAGAATTCATAAAAAGCCATAACCTTGGTGCTGGCCAGTGACTCTATCCTTTGGCATGTGGGTGTTGACCATGGGCCCTGCCTGGAGAAAGAGTTCCCAGAGCAGTGGTTCACTAACCTCATCACTAACCCCACGTACACAGTGGCATCCTAGTTCCATTCGGATATCGGCCCAGCAGTCATGGCAAAAGAGCTCCCACCATCTCTCCATATTATTCTTTGTTAGCCATAATTTGTATGTATCTTAAATCTCTTAGTAGGCTAGGATTGCCAGACAAAATAGAGGATACCCAGTTAAATTTGAATTCAGACAAAAAACAAAAGACAAAGGGTTTACTTACACTAAAAAATAAGTCTTTGTTTATGAAATTCAGATTTAACTGGGTATCATATGTTTTTATTTGCCAAATATGGTCACTTTAAGTAGATTTTAAACTTCTCCAGCTATCATTGTTTATGTGTCTGTATCCCCCCACCCCTGCTTGCCTGGCCTGCATTATGCTTTCTAATAGCATAAAATCTTAACTCCTAAAACATCAGATAGGTAATACAGTTTTTCATGTTTATTTGAAAGTTGTTCAAACATATTTTATTCATATAGGATCCTTAATCGCTATTTTAGACAGTATGATTATATTTGAAAATGCAGAAATACATGAAATACTTTGCCAATCATTTCATTACTCTTCAGTCAAATAGAGGCAGTGAGTGTCATCAATAAATTGTACAAACCCTAAGGTTAGAGCTCTGAGTTCTAGTTTCCTTTAGGACACAAACTATCTCTGGTTCTTTTTCTTATCACCTGTGACAATTCCTATAATTGTTGCAGATTCATTGCACTAACCCCACCTTTTCCTCCTTCCTATGGCCAAACAACCTTTTGACACGTGAGGTAGTGTATTCTACTTCCCTGCCCCTTGACTGACTGCACCCAGGAGTCTAGTATTAGCCAATAAGTTGTGAGCAGATGAAACACATGTAGAGGCTTGAAGTCCCACTTCACTTGCATGTTTCCACTTCCAATGGCACACCTCTGCCTCTGCTATGAGAGCATGCTTGGGCTAGCCTCTTGGAGGGACGACAGAGTGAGGTGGAGAAGCGCATTAGCCTCTGTGTATTCCCATCTCTCACCCAAGAGAAAAAAATAATCAGATTGAAGAATGATTACTCATTTTTTTATGTATAGATATCGGCAAGAATCCAAGACAGCATATTTATGCACGTATGTGGCGGTCTTAACACAAATCTGATCTGGCCCTAGAATTGAGAGCATACCAAGGACCTAAGGGTACATTTTATTTTAATTTTTATGCTGAATCATCCCTTTGAAACTTAAAGAAAATAAAGACAAGTAAGAATGTAGGATAAAGAGCAGATAAATATGAGGGATATGTACTGAAGACTGGTTGGTCTGTATGATAAGAGTTTTGTGAGCAAATTAATTTGAGTGTGAGTAGTATTTTGGTGTTCATTAATGCAGACATGGCCTTGACTGAGGCCGGAAATGAGGCTGTTATGGTTTGGATAAGCTGTCAATGCAGGAATATTCAGAGGTTCAATGATTAGACCATGAGAGTTCTAACCTAATCACTCCATCCTAGTTTGAGTGGACTGACTGGGTGGTAACCCTACACAGGTAGGGTGTGGCTGGAGGAGGTGTCACTGGGGGCATTCCCTGGAAGGATTTATATTCTCTGTAGCCCCTTCCTTTTTCTTTTTGCTTCCCAGCCACATGTCCCTTTGGCCTCATCTCCAGCCCAGAGTGATGGAACTGGCCAACCGTGGACTAAACCTCTGAACATGTGAGCCAAAATAAGCTTTTCCTCCTCTGTGTAGGTCTTGTTGGGTATTTTGGTCACAGAGTTGAAAACCTGACTAATACAGATGCTGCATGGAACTGACTTCACCCAACTACAAGTTTCTCGGCCTGATTTGCTCTTTGTGGATGTTGAGGAACAGAATAGGAAGCTCTAAGTGCCTTGTTGTTTGTGTTATGCTTGGCTGAATGTGGAGTCATCATCTCAGCTCATGTGTTATCCACAAGACATTTTTTCCCCCTGATTTATAGTTGAAGTACCTGATTTATTTTTGTTTTTGCCAAGTTAAGAAAAAAAAAATGAGGACCATCCAGATCAGACATAGCTGGAGGTCTGATAACTCCTCTTTTTTGCCAGTAGACTCCTGAGTTCTGAAGTGCTAAGATGGAGAAGGGAAGTGAAAGATTAAGGGTATCTTATTTCATGCCTAAACCTTTATGATGTCTTCATATAATTCTGTACTAGGAAGTAAAATGAACCCTTACAGAGGGCTACGACCTGAGCTTACATACAACATGCAAAATATGATGGATCAAAATTCTCCCCAGACTTGGACAAGGGTTCAACAATATATATTCAGAAACTTATGCAAGTAGAAATGAAGATGATAATTTCACACTGCTGAGCAACCCTCCTGGAAATGTCCCTAGATCTCTGGATAATGAAAACTGATAAACTCAGCATGCATTTTCTTCAAAGTTTCTAACTTTGGAAGGAATTCCTAGATATAATAGGTATGTGGGAAAAAAATCATGTTGACAGCACAACAATTCATTCACTTCCTAACATGGCTAGTCATGTACTGTACTTTCGTGCAAACAATAAGGTTATTGTTCAGATGGGAAAACAAGCGATTTGTTGGAAGGCGAAAAGGTGAAAATGTTCTATAACCTGATTTTATTTTGGCAGGCTGCACGACATTTTTCTAGGTAGTTTTAAAAGATACATTTAATAGACACATGTTTAAAGATTTGGACATTTGTGAAAGTAGGTATTCCTTATAGTTTTCTCATTGGTTTCATCTGGGATATATGTGTTTTTATTTCTATTTGCCTAGATCTAGTGGCTCAACTTTCTTATTAAGTAAGGACAAAAGGGACCCAGGTAACAATGTGTACTCTGTTTCTCTCTAGGATGCAAGAGTTGGAGGGATTCTGGCTGGAAATCCTTCAAAGGTGACAATAAGCTGATGAGTTAATATGATCCAGGACTGTGATGAATGAAGCTTGCTGGTAAGTTTGATTCATGCTCAAATTAGAGGACCTTTGCAGAGTGGCCTCATGCTGCCATGCTTCCTTCCCTTACTATGAATCCCCAAATTCTGGCTGACTTTGGTCCAAAGGGGGATGGGTGGGAAGGAGAAAAGAAAGAACCCAGTGCTTTGGGTAAAGAATAGAAGTTTGGATGCTCCTGTACCATGTACTTCCCACATTTTTGAGATCTACAGAAGTATAGAGTTCTGCTTCCATTCAGGGTGTTTGGATATTTGCAAACTGGGGTTAGGAGTACTTATTAATCCCCTTAATATAGATACTATTCATATAGTGCTTAGAGTCTTTTTTAAAAAGCATTCTTTCTCCTGAATTGAAAGACACCTTAACTTATGCTAATATATATGATATATATCATGTAGTATATATATATATATATATATATATATATATATATATATATATACACACGCACACACAAGGGATTTAATCCAGGGATGCTTCACCTCTGAGCCACATCTCCAGCCCTTTTTATTTTTTATTTTTGAGACAAGACCTTGATAAATTACTTAGGGCCTCACTAAATTGCTGAAGCTGGCCTTGAATTTGTGATTCTTCCTCCTCAGCCTCCCAAATCACTGGTATTACAGGCATGTGCCAGCATGCCTGGCTTATCTATAAATTTCTAAACACAAGGATCTTTATAGGTTTTTTGTTTGTTTGTTTTTGCCTGACTTCTAATTAAAAAAAAAAAAAATAAGGCCAAATTTGTATTTTATCTCTAAGCACAAAATAACAGGCACCTAGTTTTTATTGCCCCCCCAAGAAAAATCTTTGGTTACACACTCATACATGCACGCATGTGTGAGAACACATTCACACAACAAAATTAATAAGCTCTTTCCAATCTACTGCTCTCAATATTCACCCTTCCATCCCAGTAGGATATAGCGAAATATCTAAGAAAGATTTAGGCACATTCTCAAGTAGCAGGGAATGGATTCCCAGCCCCTCATATTCTGTCTACAGAGTCTTTTGTGGGCGCCATGGTCAGACTGGATGCTTCTTCCTACATTTGTTTCTAGGTTCCTCCCAAGTATTTGGATCTCTCTGGTTTCCATCTGAATGTCTGCGGCTGAGAACAACCATGTGAGCAAAAATAGTCCAGGGGCAAAACAAACTCAGACAGGCTGCAGTGAGCTGGGAACTGCAGCCTGAAATATCTGCATTGTCATCAGCCGGTGCTAAAAGGAGGTCAGTGGATGTTTCTGGATTGGAGGCATAAGCAGGATATGGAATCTTGGAAGGTTTTTATTCTATTGATATCCATGTGATTTGGGGGTATTTGCTAATAGTTCTTGCTGCTAAGTTTGAGTGCCAGAGTAAATAGTAGTGGCAAAGGAAAAAAGCCCTCTGGAGCTCATTTAAAGAAAACTGGAAGGAGACTTTTTCCTGCCAACCTGGGCTTCATCTTTCAACCCACAATTGAGAGAGATGGAGACAGAGACAGATATGCAGCAGTCTGGTAGACAATTTGCAGAAGAGGAGTTGCCATTTTCAATTTAGTTTTTATGGGTTGGTCATGATTACTGATCGGATTATTGTCATGTCCTTTGGTGTTTACTCTTTGCTCCTCATGAATTATGTCATTCTGCTTCCTCCAGCATTACTTACAAGCAAATACTACAACTGACCCCAATTTGCATGGGGAAAATGACATAGAAGATTGAGTGAATTGCCAAGGACACAGACCTGGAAAGTAGGGAGAAAGAAGGTCGATCTGAATGTGGAAAGGCTGGATCCAATTCATTATCAAAATTATGATTATCTTCGCCTTTCTTTCATCATATTCTTCACTTTTTTCCTTTCTGATACAGACTATCCTTTGAAAATACCTTGGATTTAGGTTAGAGGATCTCTCACTGACATGGCTCTTCAGAGTAGTTTATGAGATATTAGAGGATGTGAATTGTCTCCTCTAATACTACCACCCATGAGCACCAATATTGATGGAATCAATATTGATTCCATCCCAGTATATGCAGCCATCTTAATAGTTCCAAGAAATATTTCCTTTTAATAATTTTTCATTCATAACTGTGGTTTGAGTGAGGTGCAGTGTTGCATGCCCATAATCCCAGCAGCTTGAGAGGCTGAGGCAGGAGGATTACAAACAAGTTCAAGTGACTTAGCGAGACCCTAAGCAACTTAGTGAGACCATGTGTCAAAATAAAACATAAAAAAGGCTGGTGATATAGCTTAGTGGTAAAGATCCTCTAGATTCAGTCCCTAGTACCCCCCCCAAAAAAAAAAAATTAAAGATGCAGTGACTGAACTATCTTGTACACCAAAATTTTTCATATATAAAAAATAGGTATCTAGGGCTGGGGTTGTGGCTCAGCAGTAGATAGCTCGCCTCACACTTGGGAGACCCTGGGTTCGATCCTCAGCACCACATACAAAAATAAACAAGTGAAATAAAGGTGCTGTGTCCAACTACCACTAAAAAATAAATATTTTTAAAAATAGGTATCTATTTGAATTTAGGAATATTCTGTGGCAGGACTAAGTTTTGTGTGGAAGAGGGGAACCCAGCATGGTGCTGAGATTACTGACTATGACATCACCAATCAGGTTTTAATATTGACCTAGACACTGATTTTTGCCTTGGGCAGGTTAAATAACCTTTACATGCCTCAGTTTCCTCATCTGTAAAAGAGAGGAATAATAATAAATATCCTACTCCCTAGGTTTGTGACGTTCAGAGTTGGCATTTTAAGCATATAAAATCCTATTTTTTTCAATCAGAAATTGCTTGGTAAACACTTATTTGTTTATTCTTAAATGTATGGCACTCAGGGGACACCAAAGCCACCAAGGACATCTTGTGTGCATTTTCTGAATAGAAGATTCTAGAGTTTCATTCCTCAGCAAGGTAATATTTTCCAGGTACCGTGCCTTCAACTTGATATGCAGTTGGTATCACCTTTCTGCAATTTAACAGGCTGAGCACTTTAATGTCATTTGGAGCATCTTCTTTCCTACTTTATACATAAAATTGGTCACTCAGAGTTATAGATCACTTTTCTGTGACACTAAAATTGCCTTCTTTCTATCCCCCAAATTGGAACTTCCTGCCATCCAATGCAAACAATCCCCTCAAGCCTCTTTTTTGTAACTCTGTATTGAGTCACCCCTCACTCACTGCCTCCCTGACTGCTGTTCCTCTTCCCTATCAGTTGCCCTTCAGAGTATCTGCAGATATCCCAGCACCAGCCATAACCTTATCTTGTATGTACACTTCCGTGGCCCTTTCATTTCTGAGCAAGTTCTTATTTTCCACTTGCATTTGGGGATTCAGATCTTCGTATCTTTCTCCAGGGTTTATCCCTGTCTAGAGTATGAATTTTATATTTCTTTTGCTCCTAGCTCAATGTTTTGAGTCAATCCCAGCTCTTCAAGATCCAGCCTCCTACAAAGTTGTGGTCCCTAACCTTATCAAGATGAGCATACTCAACATTTTCAATTCAAATATGCCTTTCACACTCAAATGCTTTGGGGATCTCAGAAAAACAAGAGATTCCAGATTAGCAGGTCTGGAAGGGGTCATGAATTCTGTGCTTCTAACAAACTTCTTGGTGATGCCTATGCTGCTGTGAATACCAAGGCTACAGAGACTCTCTTTTTTGGAGGTGGAGGTTACCAGGAATTGAACTCAGGGGCACTCAACCAATGAGCCACAGCCCTAGGCCTATTTTGTATTTTATTTGGAGGCAGGGTCTCACTGAGTTGCTTAGCACCTTGCCATTGCTGAGGCTGGCTTTGAACTTGCAATCCTCCTGTTGCAGCCTCCTGAGCTGCAGGGATTACAGGCATGTACCGCCGTGCCTGGGCAAGGCTACAGATCTCTTAAAGAACATATCGACTCTTCTCTTGCCCTCTTATTTTCATTTCCTCAATTGCCCTCAGCTGTTCCCAGAAATAATCCTGCTGATTTATCAGTAATGTCTCCCCATGACTTAAGGAAAAAAACTCCAAACACCTGTACACAGCATTCAAGGCTCGGTCCTTAAAAATCATACCAAATATGCAAGGAACAACTGGATAAACACTGCCCTTCCAAAAATCTCCTCCTCTTGTCAGCCTTAATCACCCCACTGCATGTGGGCTCCTAGTTTGTACTTCTCTTTACTTCTTTTATCTCTTTACATTCATGAATTACAGGTGTTTGCTCATTCTTGTACTCTGAAGAATTCATTGAGAATCTACCTTTTGCTGTCACAGTCTAAGCCCAGAGCTGAGAAAGGTGCCAGGACTCACTAAATGCTGATTCACATGAATTGTTTAGACTCTTAGTAACCAGGCCTTGGCCACAGTGGTTGGTCTAATGGTGAAGCCCAGGCAAATGACTGTGTGTGATGGATGGTTTTAGTAAAAAACGCATTGGAAATTTGGGGGGTGGGGGAAATTTGTTGTAAATAATAGAGCAGTGCATACTAAATTCAAAATTGAAAGAAAAAGAAAATGAGCAGCAACACTGAAAATTGTAAGCAACAATTGAAATTATTAGCAGCTTTTCTCTTTTTATAGACAGTATTGGTTGAAAAGTATTTTCTGTAACACCATGGATCTGAGAGAAATATTCGATTCATGTCTGAGTGTTACTGTTTGAGGGTGGATAGGACACCGTTGATTCTGTCTTCAGAGCTCTATGATGATATTTACACAAGATTTCTAATTCTTTTCCTTTTCTGTCTTTGGTAGGTCCTTGGAATCCAATGTGTAATAATTCACCACTCTAAAGGTGTGTCAAGATCCATTTTTTCCCATTACAGTCTCAGTAAATTGCCTATTTACTCAGGCATAAAAAAATGTCCATAAAAATTTAAAGTTGTAATTTTATTAATGCATCACTTATTTACCTACTAATGTACGTGTCCAACTTTTAAAGATTGGTTCAGTTATTTTTATAATGGCTCTGAATCACTGAGTCATCGGTTCAGAGTCATTCTCTATGGTGAATTCATAATGCCAGCAGCCACAACCTACTTTAGGAAATCAGGATTCAAATCAATTTTCCATTCCCAACATTCTTTGGATGTATTCAAAGGAAGCTGGAAAGATTCCCACAATTCAGGACCCTGTATGTGGTCTGTCTTGACAAAGCAGACAAACAGTAGCTCCCAAAATCTTGTTTCAATATCTAATTCCACCACTAAATAGTATGTGATCTTAGATTTTCCATTTTGTCTCTCTGGACTTCAGTTTCCTCAATTTAATATGATAAAACTAGAAGAAATTTATTTAATCAGATGTATATCTGAGAACCTTCCCTAGACCATGGGATAGATATACAAGTGTTCCTTGACTCACAATGGATTTATGTCTTGATGAACCCCATCATAAACTGAGAATATAAAATGCATTGAATATGCTCACTCTTGAATGTGTAACTCATCAATATAGTGCACTGTGGAGTATCAGTTGCTTACTCTCATGATAATGTGACTGACTGGAAGCTGCAGTGTGCTGTTGCAGTCCATTATTGTAACAGTATTGCATTGCATATTGCTAGAGTTGGAAAAAAATCAAAATTCAAATCTGAAGTCAGGTTTGTATGGGATGCATATATATAGCTTTTGCACCATAGTAAAGTAAAATAAAATAATCATAAGGCATGGGGTGCAGTGTGCACACCTATAATTTATCTTTCCTGAAATGGAGGCACATGCTTGAAATCTCAGCTTCTCAAGAGGCTGAGGCAGAAGGATTCAAGTTTGAAGTCCACCCTAGCAACTTAGTGAGACTCTGTCTCAACACAAAATATTTTTTAAAATGACTTAGTAATGTAGCTCTTTGGTAAAGTGTTTCCAGTTTCAGTCCCCAGTATTGTTAAAACAAACAAAAGCTGCTGATAAGGCAAAACATCCTAAATTGGGGACCATTGTCTGTCTGTATGAGTGTATAAATATATAGGAGCTCATAACACATATATATGTGTCCAGTGTGGATGACAGATGAATGGAATAGGAACTTGTGAGCTAAGGAGACAGGATTTTCCTACATTCATGTGCTCTATGTTTATATCATATTGAACTTGTGAAGTTCTATAAACACAGTAGCACCTTTCTCATTGTATGCTTTGGTACCTTGGTCTATGCATAAAGTGAATTCTCTTTCTTTTTCCTGCTTATCCCTTAGGATTTAACCTCAGGAGTTGCTTCACATGATTAGAACTGTCTAAGGCAGGATATCCATAGTCATTGTCCTTGAATTTTATCTCAGCACCATATTAGTTCTATTTACTCATTTACAATCCCATTAGATGTAAATTATTTAGGTTGGGGTCATTTTTGTAAATCTCAACTATGTTTAACTATGGCCGGGTAGATATAATATATCTTGATTTTTAAAGTTGATACTTTATATTTCCTTGTTAACAGTGTTCAAATTATTCTATAGCAAGGTGGGTCAGTAACACTCATTCAGTTATATAAGACAGACTCTTACAGCAGAATTTTCTCTACTTTTTAACTGAAAATCAAATGCTATGAGTTTTGCTTTGACAATCCACTCTTATTCCATCTAAACAACTTTTCCTGAGCCTTCCAGCCTCCTCTGGCATTGTTTCCAAAGACTCTTCTCATGTCTTGTTTGGATTTTCTTTCCTTCTAATGTATGTATGATCTTCATCAATGCTACTGTTATCCCCTTTGTTATTCAGTCTTTCATTGCTGTGACAAAAGTATTTGACAAGAACAACTTAGAGGAGAAAAAAGGTTATTTGAGATCAAAAGGTTATTTTGAGTTCAGTTCATGCTTGTGGGCTCCATTGTTCTGGGTCTGAGGTAGTGAGGCAGAACATCCTGGCAGAGGGGTGTGACAGAGGAAAGCAGCTCAGTTCACGGTGAACAGCAAGTAGAGAGAGGAGACAGGGAGAGAGAGAGAGAGACAGAGAGGTCCAGGGACAAAGTATAAGCCATAAAAGCATGTCTCACCAGTGATCTACTTCTTCCAGCCATGCCCTACCTGACTACAGTTACCACCTAGTACTGGAGTCCTTTCAGAGTATTAATCCATCAAATAGATTAATCCACTAATTAGGTTATTGCTTTCATAATCTAATAATTTCACCTCTGAACATTCCTGCATTGTCTGTCACATAACTAATTGGGGGACACCTCATATGCAAACCATAGCATCCCCGAGTTTCCTAGTTGCCTTATAAATACAAAGCACACATGAACACAAAAGTAATTGTTTATTTGCTGGATGTAGTAGACATTCAAGTGGGCAATATACCAACCTACGTATGCAATCAATGAAATTTTTGGAAAAGAATAAACACTGAGGTTTGGAGTATTTGAGAGATAAACATTTGCCAGATACTGTTTTATATTTATATATCTGAGTGATTACGGAGAGAATGGAGAAAGTCATGCCACAGAGGTACAGTGGACCAGCCTTTTCCAACCAAGTCTATCTCAGAATCACCCATGAGATTTTAAAGCATCCAGATTCCCAGAATCTAGGCCTAGGGAATCTGACTTGGGAAGTCTGGAGTAGAGGTACAACATCGTTTCTCTTAAAACCCTCCACAATAGCATTGAAAAGAAGTCAGGGCTGGGAATCTCCATAGCAAACAAGACAATTAGGAGAGGTTTGTCCCAAGGACTTTGATTCCCTCAAGAGGTTATTGCCTTTGAAAAAGTGACCCTGAGGGCCTCAATTGTCTTAGTTCCTGAGAATATTTCTTGGTTTTTAAGTCTGTTCGTGTGAGCTACAGGATTTTAGTGAGCACAGAAACAATACGTTAATTAAAATCAACCATTAAGTTGAAGCAGAAATGCCAGCAATCTACTTGTTGATTGTTGACAGACTGAAGTGGGAGGATTTGAGCCAGTTCACATCCTATATGTTGGACCAACAGGGAGTACATGAGTTGATCTTTAAAAGTTCTCTAACAGACCAGTGTATTCATGGACTTTCTCAGAAGGTCTGGAAAACAAGAAGGCTGTGTGGTCTAGAGAAGAAGGGATCAAGACCTTGGACCTCCTCCCAGAGCTGCTGCTAACCACACTTGTGACCTTGGGCCAATTATTTAAAATTTTGAGGTCAGTTTTCTTATCTGTGAAATGCATAGGCTGTATAAATTATTCGACAAGTTCACTTCCAATTTAAAATTTTATGATTTAAAAATATAATCTATAGAATTTCTTAATAATTCTAAAATAACTAATGAGGTTAATATTCTCCCTGAGAGTGGGGTAGGGATCAATACAAAAATGGTGCTGTTGTATTCTCCCTGAATTTCATGAATCAAGGTAACCTGTATTGGTTCACCATCATGTTGCAATGTAGTCTGAAAGAGTCTTCCTGTTAATACCCTGTGTTTAGTTTAACCACTTGGCATTTAATGATCAACATTCATGGAAGGAAATTAAATTCAAATGACCCCCAATAATGGATCATTCCATTCAATCGAGTAAGTTATTCTTTTTATTTAGTTCTTAATAATAACATGTAGAGGGGCACAAATTATTTACCTACAGTTTGATGACTGGTTTTTTTTTCCCCAAAGTGAACACATCCATGTAACCAGAACTCAAATCAATAAACAAAATATTACAGTGCTTTGGGTATGGCCCAGACAGACTTACTTCAATCACCATTTCTCATCACATCAAGGGTAAGCCACTATCCACACTTGTAATGCTATAGACTAATGTTTGCCTGCTTGTGTCTGTCTTCTTTCTATCAACATTATGTTTTGAAATTCATTCATATGGTAATATGTAGTGGACATTGTTCATTCTTAGCTCTGTACAGTAATCCATTGTATGTGTATAGAACAACTTAATGTTGATGAGTATTTGAATAGTTTCCAGTTTGGGGTTCTACAAGTAATGCTGCTATGAACATTCTGGTACATGTCTTTTATTGACCTATATTTGCATTTCTGTTGGGTGTATTCCTCAGAGAAGAATTGCTGGGTCATGAGGTATAGCACGCTGATCTTGAGCATCTCAATAAAATAGGTTTATTGCTGGTTGTCTGAGGTCCCGAGTATACTCCAGCCCTCCAGGGGCCAAATCATTGCTTCTTAGGTTAGAAATGTATCAAGAAATCATTCATACATACCTGAGCTACGGACACACTTCTGGCTTAAGTGAGTCTATACTAATGTTGAAACACATTGTTTTTTTTTTTTTTTTCATTGAAGCCCAAACACACAATGACAGAAGGAGAGTTATACTACATAGTGGCAATAGGCACTCCAATGTCACAATGAGTTTGAAAAAGAATGCCCTTATAAAAGAAAAAAAATAAAAAGCAGGGAAGAAAGAAAAACACCATGTTCTGCTAATAGTCGCATGTGAAGTCATCTGGGGAATATTAGGCATGGTGGGACTGTGTTTAATTCTGATTTGTTTTGAGTTTAAATGAGGATGCAGACAACCTGAAGCAAGGGCCTCCCAGACATTAGTCCCTGTAATTGATCGTGAGATTTGGTACATAAACAGTTTTATGGTTCTTTTCTTCCCAAGCCTTCCTGAAGGATCCATTTTTAGGCCTCTTAGAAAGTCACCTGCTCATTATTTCCATTGCATGTGGGTGGGGTAGTTTGGCCCAAAGGGCAATTCCCATGTCTTTGTGCTGCTATTATTGGAGTTTCATTTCTGCCAGAGGTCACGTCCACGTTATTAATTAGTGGCCTTCTGGCCCTTACATGGATAGAGCTGCTTTATGCAGTGCATTAGGCTCAAATTAATAGAAGATCCTCACAAAATCTGCAGATGGGTGGGGGAAGCGGGGAAGAGTGGGAAGCCCCTTTCACATTTTCCAGAGAATCTATCACGGTCTGAGAAGTCCTGAGCAAGTTGTAATGGGCATATGAAGATAGTCCACGTTAAACATGGTGGGTCTTGGAAGCAGAGCCTGAGACAAAAATTTGGGTGCACATGGTTTATCAAGGATATATTTTCCTGAGAAAGGGCATCGGAATGAGATAATTTAAAAAGGCAATGGAATATGCTAAACAAGTATATCATTTTGCCTGATCCTATGGAAACTCTTGAAATATAAATTGTACCACCCAGAGGTGTGGAGGCCCAGCACTTTGTAACCCTTTGTCATTTATGTCAGTTAGTGGTCAGTTGCAGAATGCCTATGAGCAATCTCCTAGGAAGGAAACTCCCATTCAACCATCAGCACTTCCACAGATAAACAGGGAACTGAGAGGAATTAGTAGCCAACAGGAGCTAGGAAAGAGGGTGAGAGGGGTGGATACACTGGCTAGTAAAGGGGACTCAGGTGGGGACAATAACAGCTATTACACACAAGTTGTGATTCCCAGAAATTTTACCATAGGGGATGGGAGTAGAGGGATCATTTTTTTTTTAAACTCTAAACATTTGGTTGACCATTCAAAAAATAACAGGCAGGTGGGCATGGTGAAATGTGTCAGTAATCCCAGCAGCTGGGGAGGTTGAGGCAGGAGGATCGTGAGTTCAAAGCCAGCCTTAGTAACTTAGCGAGTTGCTAAGCAACTCAGTGAGACCCTGTCTCTAAATAAAATACAAAAAAGGGCTGGGGATGTGGCTCCTGGTACCAAATAAACACATAAATGAATGAATAAATAAATAAATAACAGGCAACACTTTATGGTTGCACATTTTGCTTACTAATAGGTATTTGGTCAATTTTCTTCAAACTTCTTCTGCAAAAAAGCCTGCTTCTCCCTTAATTCCACAAATACTTTGTATTCTTTTCCTGAAACCGAAACATCTCTCCTTTCTCATATCTAACTGAAAATCTACGGTATCACTTAGATTTAGCAAAATATCCCCATTCCTTTCTGAAATGTGAAGCATATCTGTCATCTACAGCCTTTCTCTTTTGTGACAAGTATCCCTCATCACAGAGACTATTATTTAATGAGAGATTAATTGTCTTATCTTCACAAATAGACTGAGTTTGTCATAGGTTGGCATTCTGTAGAAGCAGACCCTGAGTTGAGGATTTGGTTGTATGGATGTGATTCTGGGGAGCACTGATAGAAGAATGGGGAAGTGAGAGCAAAGGGACAGCAGGCAACTCTAGGTGCATTGCCCAAGAAGGTTGTCACTGTCAATGGCTACAGCCTAATTCTGCAGAAGTCTTCCAGGAAAATCTGTAATTGTACCTCCCAGGTGATGATAAAATGGGGCATTTATCATCCAATTCTTGTCCATCATTAATGAGGGGGCAAGTAACTCCCTGTAACTCCCTGACTCTTCTGTTATGTAGAGGCCAAGCACACTTCCCCTACTAGAGAATGTGTTCAAGCAGAGAGATGTGGGCATTTGTACTAAGAAATCTAAATGATATGAGGACTATGAATGTGGAGGTGATATGGATAGTTCTATGACATCTACCCTGAGCTTCAAGAAGACAAGTATCTTAAATGCATCCAAATCCTCCTTTCTAGCTTATAGGGAACATGCAGCAATGTGTTTGATTAATTGATCTGTTGGTTGCTGATGACTCAGAGTGGTGTAAATGATAATATGAAACATATATTTATACCATTATCTGTGGAATTTAAGGAGCTTAAGGCAATAACTTAGTAGACTAAAATTAAAATAGTTCAAGACTAAATACCACTGCATTTATGCCTCATCAATTGATAAACATTGTTGTGGATGGTAGATGATACTAAGAAATTTCAAAAATTTGATTGACCTGTGTCATAGGTTGGATGCTCAAGTTCACTGTATTTGGGGGATATAAGAATCTATGTAGTTTATAACATCTTCCATAAAGCCAGATTCCCAAATTGAACCTCTAGTTCTCACAGCAGCAGACACTCACAATTCTCATGAAATTCGTTCTCCATTATATGTAACGGATTTTTACATGCTTTCTGTAATGTTTGCCAATATCCTATGGAGTAGGCAAGTGGTAATGTGGGGCTCCTTTCCTCTTTGTAACAATATCAAGTGCACCTATTTTAGAATGGAAAACCTCCCAGTTCAAGCTCAGCATGTGGAATGTATTTTTCAAATTGTATTTTCCATCCTTTTGTGCATTCACAAATGTCCTTCAAGTGCCTGAAATGTGCCAGACACAGTTCTAGATGCTTGGGATCATCTTTGAACAAGCAGCTGTCTGCCCTCAGTGGGCTTACCCTGTAGCTAAAGGAATAATGTCATTCAATAAATGAAATGAGAAACTAGTATGGTATATTAGGAAGTGTTGTATTATGGGTAAAAACAGGGTAGGACAAAAGGGACAAGGGCTGTAGGTGGATGAGTGAAAATTTTCTATAGGATGGTCATTCAAAGTAACTGAGAAGATAATATAATTTTTTAAATATACATAACAGTAGAGTGTATTTTTGACATATGATATATACATGGGGTGCAACCGATTACAATTTTGATCCCTTTCTTGTGGTTGAACAAGATGTAGAGTTATACTGTTTGTGTACCAGAGAAGGTATCTGAACAAAGAAGGTGTCCATCATTTTCCCCTGTTGATTAGATGGTACATTATTTCATTTTCTTTGCGATATGGCATATATTTTCTTTTATGAGTCTCCTAGTTCCTGAAATTAACCACAAAACCTATATCTCCTGAGTGCTCTAAGTCTGTTATTATACCTTCCCTTTCATATATAATAATTCTGACTTTCTTTTGGCTTCTTTTAACATGAGTATCACTGTACAGAAGCAAAGTCAAGCCCCAAACACTCCCTTCTAGAGTAACTCTTATTAATACTTTTGATGTGCTTAATGTGTTGCTTTGGAGGTTGATCTGGTTTTCTTTGCATTGCATTGATTAAACTATATCCTTTTTGGATTAGTATTTCTTCTTTATCATTGTTTAATCCTCACTGGTTGTTCCTCACAACAAAAGAAAAACACCCACAGTGGAAAACACACACACACACAACACACACACACACACACACATACACACACAATCTGTACATCTCATGAGCTTTATTTAGCTAATTCTAATTGAAACACACATGACCAAATGCCACTTATTATTTCTTTTCTATTACTGCTCCTCCTAGAAACGTTTCTAAAACAAGATTACTGTTTGTTCTCATCCTTCTTTGGGGTGAGGAGAATCTCCAATGAGCATAAGAAATGCAAAGATTCCAGTACTCCAGAATATTCCAAATGGAATGCCTTTTCCTGCCTAAGCATGCTCTCTGCCTTTGATGAGATGCTGTGGACATCAGGCTTCTTCTTGAGGCATCTCTGCCCAAGCTGTTGCTTTATTCAATCTTGTATTCATCTTGTCTGATCTTCAACAGATATGCTGTACATTGTTAGACAATAAGAGATTCATTATTTGAAAGCCAAAATATGAGGAAGTTTCTCTCAATCCATATCAAGAATGACTTTGCTTATAAAGACAATAGACTATAATTGTAACCCACTTTTACCCCCTGCTTTCTAGATGCAACTGGAACCAGAAACAAATTTTATTTTTTTGAATTTGCAATTCATTGGAGCTTTACTTTTATGAATTACCTTAAATGTAAAAGAATAATTTATTCCTTCTAAGATCCTGAAAAAATTTGTTACATATTTTTGCAAAACATGCATATAAACCAGATTTGAACAAATTAAATCCTATCTGAAACGTACAGGAACAGCTCAATATAGCAAATGTATCTGTCTACAAATAATACTTTTAAAATATTCAACTTCTGTAGTTCAAATTAGTTTCTTTTTTTATTTGACTTCAAATCAAATCAGATATATGGGACTGAGAGGAGACTATGAATACACATTGTTTTTTTTTTAATTTTAATGTCTGACACATTTATGAGCACCATGTTTGATTTATACAGTGAACTAATAAAAATGTATAATTCTGAAAAATTTTTATCCTTTAATTGTCCTGTGGATATTATTAACTGGTCTGGTGGTTTTAGGAATTTGAAAGTATAGAGGTGACCAAACATCATCAGGAATGTGCATTCATCAGACACCTTTAATAGGACAGGTTCACTTGACAGGATGCTGACTCCTAACTTGAGCTCTTTGCAGTATTAATAGGGTACACCAGCTCACCTTGCTTTTAGCATTAGACTGGGAATTTGGTGACTTACCAGCAAAAGGAATATGCTATATACTTAGTCTATATCTCTCTCTTCCTTTTTAGGACTAATGATTTAGAAGTCCCTAGACATACAGTGATTACTATATCCAAACTTTAGAGTCAGAGCTGTGTATTAACTTTATTTAGACCATGAGTCTGACATATTTTTTGGTCAGCTGATTCAAGAGTAGCTCTCTGGCCATGCAGGAACTGTCACTTTCCTTGTGACAAGTAAGTACTCTAGAAGGAGATGCCAAAAGGGACTTTTTATTTTGCAGGTACTTATTGGGTGGGGGAAATTGCTGAGGTGCCCCAGATTCTGGGTCAAGTTCTCCAGAATATTGCATGATGGAAATCCCTTGAAACAGATCTGTCTTATTCCAAATGGCCTCTGCCACCTCCAGGTGAAAATGCTCCTCCTCGTCCAAAGCACCAGTGCCTCATACTGAATCAGAGGTGGAGGCTGAAGGCAGAGATGCCTCTACATCTGCACTGGCATTGATTCTAGAACCAAAATACCTGGTTAGTGTCTGTTATTTCAATGGGAAATAAACCTCTGCACTTCAATTCCAGATTATCCATTAAGCTATCAGACTGTTCCCCAGAAAGCACCACCTGCAGACTGATTGTTGCTGAACTCAGTGAGCATCAGTGGGCATCATGACCCCAAAGCTCCTGGTATAAGGAGAAATCTGGTTGACTTGGAGACTGTTTCTGCCACTTGGCAATTTTCCTTGAGTTCTTTCAGAAGTTTGGCCTGGTAAGTTGATCTTTGTGTAGAAAAAAAATGCACAAAAACTAAGAGACACTATGTTCTCACAAATCATTTTACAAGGAAGGAGCTATTTTAATCCAAAGATATGAGAGCTAGTCATTCTGAAATGTTTCATTGGCTGGCTGGTGGCTACAGTCAGATTCTCCCTTTATAAGCAGAGAAGTAGAACATTTTGGAATTATTTGAGTCCTTAGAGACCATTCTTCCTGAACACCAACATTTTATAGATGAGGGAGCTAAGACCAAGAGACTTTCATTATGTCTATCAACCCTTAAAGGGTTCCTGTCTGTCCTTCCTTACTTCCTCCCTCTCTTCTTTTTTCCTTCTTTCTTTCCTTTCCTTGACTTCCTGACTTCCTTTTTATTATTTTAGTTTTTTTTATTTTTAATATGCACACTTATGGGGTATACTATGATAATATGAAACAGGTATCCAATGCTTAATGATCAAATTGGAGTACTTGGCATTTCCATCTCCTAAAACATTTATCTTCTGGTTTTACCTTCTTATCTCTCTTTTCCCTTTCTTGCTCTCTGTATTTCTCTGTCACTCTCTACTTCCATCATCAAAGGGACACATAAAGATATAACATAAATGTGGGGACTATACATACAATTTTCTTCGATCATACCTTGTAATCAGTATCTTTCTCAACTCTTTCTGTCCCCACTTAGCTTAATAGCTCACCCTTTTAAACTCGAACGATTTTAATGTGGTTTTATCATTAAGAGACATAAAGGTTTTGATAGTGGTGATTTTCAGGATTTCACAGGTGCTAGATTTAGCTTTTAGTCTCGCAAATAAAAAAAGAAGAAAAATTACCCAAATCAGTAGAGTAAAATCTGAGTTGCAAAATTACATATACCCATATTCAAATTACCACATTGATGGTAGGATTCTTTTTTTCTGTTAGAAAATATGTTTTTAACAAAAGTTTTCGATGACAGCAAAGAATCCCTTAGGTATAATAGAGACCAAGACATATGATAACTTCAAGAAATTGACACTCTGTTTAGAAGATATTTTGATGTTAATTGTCCCATTGCTAAACTGGTAGCTTTAAGCTAAGTTACTTTGGAAAGCATTCCCAGGAATGATTATAGCCAGGAAACTCTACAATCTTTAAATACTGCTAGAGGGGGAAAAAAGTGGAAGTGAAAAAAATTGAATTAAGAAGCAAAATTAATCCACTGTGCAATTATACCTTGTATATGTATCTGTTTGCCTCAAACTTAAAGGTAGCCAGATAATTTCTATAGAGCACACAAGAGGAAGTCTTCTGAATTTCAGAACTCATAAGAAATTTAAGAAAATCTATTTCTCGAATGCTATTTTCTATGCTGTCTCCATCTGATGAGATTGCAAATCTCTAATTAAAAAAAAAAAAAGAAAGTCTACAATTCCACTCACATAGCTTTAGGGCATCAAATCCATCAGCACTCCAATTGTTTGACCTCCATGAACAAGGCAATGGATTTCATTCTTTGCAAAGCTGTAGTTTGTGCAGCTGTGGATACTCCTACTTTTTAGGGGAGGTACTGTGTAAATTTAAAATAATGCTAGATTCCTATGCATTTTGTTAAACACATTTGGTTGTTTTCTAAAGGGCCATATGAAGCCATGTGAGATTTCTCCTGATGGATAAAATACTGATCCTCCTTACATATCCAATCGTTATTTACTTTGTGAAAGTGCATAGAAACATTTCTATTAATAAATAAAATTTCTTTTTACTTTTAAATGAAAAATGCATAATTTCTTATGTACATTTTTGGAACCAAATAACTTAATAGGGGGCATATCAGACCACTGGCATTTATAAGACAAATGATGGATGCCAGGTGAGAAGGACATTGTCATGTGCCAATCAGTTTTAGAATTTCTACTCACTTGAAAACTATTTTTGGTGAAATTGTTCTCTGCTCCTTAACCTGGTTTGACTTTTTCATGAAAGAGACATTTTAAATATGATAAGGTATATGGTTCTTGCTTAGCCAGACCTCTTGTACATGGTCCTTTATATCAGGCCAAGTAGCTGACTTCAAAGACACTTTTTCCAAACCCTATTAGCTGATGTTTTCCATGGTCTACAACTCTTTTCCCCACTTACTTGGTTACCACTTTAGTTCTCATGAGCATCCTCTCCCCTTGGGAAAACTCACTCTGAAGGACATGTTCTACATTGTTTTCCATAGTTTCCCTTTTGGAATGAGCCCCAGTTGTCCACAGTAACTTGCTTGGTAAAGTGCTGTTTGTCTTTTGCCAGTCTCACTGCTTGCTGCTCCTCTACCAGTATTTCTTAAAATCACCTCCCAAAGACTTTGCTCTTTAATCTTTACCTCAGGTCCTACTTCTGGTTCTCCAACTGGGGGACTTCTAAAGAGTTTGAAAATGAACACTTTTGATCTGACTATTACCCCTAAAAGAACTAAAGAAGCTAACCCCCCATTCCCAATTATTCTGGGGCTAAGTTATCACTTTGGGGTGTATTCTCCAGTTTGTTGTTTGATTTTGGTGTTTTGTATGTGGCATATCATTACCTTGCAAATTCTGCCAGAGTATAGAGAATTACGCTTAGTTGACTTCAGTCATGAATGAACACTTGCTTAGGACTGAAGCTCTGGTCAGCAGCCAGCTAAGACACAGATCATATAATTTACAAAAGCTGTGCAGTTCAACAGCTCTGGTAAATGCTGCTCAATCTTCATATTAAAAGTTTGCAGGGACAATTTTTAACATTCATTTTTTTCAGATAATTGCCTTTAATAGAGTAAGGAAAATCCACTTTTCATCTTTTTTTCCTTTTGCTCTAAGCAATTTAAGGGCAAGTTAGTTTACCAAGAACCAACACAATGCTTACCAATACTAAAATAAAAAAAAATTATGAACCTTCCTGAAAACACAGTTTCCCCATCATTTTCATCTTGAGTCTACCAAATTAGAACCTCTAGAGTGGAGAAATTCACAATTTATAATTTCCACCTTCTTATGCAAGTTACATCACATTGGCTGGACTCTTAATGATTTTTTTTTCACTTTTCCTTTCTTCTAATCTCATAGTTAAGTTGAATCAGATTGTCCCATTCTTTTAACAATCTAAAGGAAACATATTTGCATGTACACCCTGTAGAATTGTGTTTACGTAAGCCTAGGCATAACAGAAAATAATAAGCTTAATAAGATGTCCAAATTCCTATACTAAAAACAAAACAATAAACACATAGGAATATGAGGAAGAAATGATACCCATTGAATGCATCTAGTCTGATGAGTGATAGGATAGCTGCCTATTCAAGTTGGACGTTTTACACATGATCGAAGCTTTATTTAGTCTAATGGAATGTGCTTCCTGAATTTGACTTTTAACTAAGCCAGAGCACAATAGGGAGTATTATGTGATTGGACTGAGCTCATTCCCATCTCTAAGTCATTGCGAGTCAGTCTTGCCTGCCTCTTTCTCCCAGGTAGCCCATTACCTTACTGTTCCTCTCCTGTTTAGAAATTGATCCAGGCTGTTACAGAAACATGTTTGACTTTATACATCATGGGTTCCTTTTTTCCAGTCTCTCTCTAAAGACTTGTGAAATCACTAGTAAGATTTGGCCTCATTTTACAGTTTAGGAAACACTAGCTCAGTGATTTATGGAGATAAAATTCACAGAAAATGTGACTAGTGACCTCGATTAATGAGCCATCTCACTGTTAGATCATCACATGGGTAGACAAAAGCTGTGTCTATTGCATCAGCAAAGTGAAAATAACCCCAATGTAGATTTTTATTCTGAGAATTTTATCTTTGCAATCTCCAAGAACAAAATCAAATATATCATTCTTGGAGGTTTCAGAATACTCATGTATGTCCTTACATTTATTTTTCTTTTTTAAGACAATATCAATGGGCCAAATACATTGTAATTTGTGGCTTCTGACTGTTCTTAATCTAAATCTTTCCTGCAGTGCATAGCCACTGAGCATAAACCCATAAGTGATAACATCAAAAAAAGCAATATCTAGATGCTCAGATATCCTGGGAATATTTTTTCCCCCACTAGTCATCCTGAATTGCCCATGCAATCATCTAGATTGAGGTTCAATTCTCAAAATGTTTTTGAATATTTAAATTAAGCACCTAAGAACCTTCCTGAGAAGAAATACACTCCATTCCTAGACAGGCTCTCAAGGGTAGTGGAGTCTAATGTTCATCTAATGGCTCATGATGTTGTGACTGGCCACAGGTGTAATGAGTGACCTGCCTTCCATAGCTCTACAGATTGTCCAAGAAAATGGCAGCCCTCCCTGCCTTTGTAAGATTTTCAAATGTTTTGGCTGAATCTTGCCTTTCTAAGACCTCTTCTTAATACCATGTCTCTGAGTCTGTCACTGCACAACAAAGAGATGTGAGGGCCTTAACATCAATGAGAGAGAACCTCATGTTTCTCTCAAGTCATCTTCCTCTGAGATTCAATGTGGGCTCATTCGGGACTGCTGGCCTATGAATTCTAGGAAGTGTGCAGTTATCAGATAGTAATCTAGAATTCATAGTAACCTACAAAAGACATTGTTTATAACAACTTCAACCACATCTCAAGTTTCTCATCCCCTGGGGTCTGGAGTGAAGTCAGAGCATCATTAGGCAATACTCTTGATAGAAATATTAGATACTGCCTCTGGATTCCAACAGTATCCCAAAGACTTCAACCTAGCTGACAGCATTTCTCACATCGGTGACCTTGTGGGGCTAATGAGGATGGTCTAGCATGACTTATTTCTACTTCTCACCTGTGGTCCTTGACCTCTTTTAGTTCCTTATCACCTTGTTCAGTTCATGCTGGGGGAAGCATTGCAGTGCAATCGTATTGATCAGGTCCTTGACGCAAAAATTTGGATGACTTAGTCTGGGAAAATTATTTTAGTGTAGCCACTCAGAGAAAATTCACATTTTCATTTTTTTATCATTCTCAACTTTCTTTGGGAATGCAGGCTGGTTTCTCTTGAAAATACTTCTAAAGATAATATGAATAAAAATAGACAATTAGACACATCAGACATTTCTTGCGATTTAAAATCCCTGGGCTAAACTCAGACTTTCCTCAATCTATAATGTAAGCCCTAGGGTAGCTAAAACTGGGAAAGATATCAATTCACTGAAATTTAAGTTAGCATATGAAAAAAACTCACCAATAGCCAATTTGTGGAAAGCCAATTTGCACATGAACATTGATAATTTAAGAAGTACCTAAAGTCCCGTTCGGTGGTGCATGCTTGTAATCCCAGCAGTTTGGGAGGCTGAAACAAGAGGATAATAAGCAAGTTCAAAGCCAGGCTGAGCAATTTAGTGAGGCCCTAAGCAACTTAGCATGACCCTGTCTCAAAATAAAAACTAGAAAAAGTTGCGGATATGACTCAGTGGGTAAGCACCCATGGGCTTAATACCCAGTACCAAAGGAAAAAAAAAGTACCTAAGGGTCTTAAAATGAGAAAATGTTTTGTGCTTCATTCTGTATTGTCTGTGAAAAACTACTAAATAAAACCAATTTAATTGAACTTAATTATTTCCCCTGGTACTGGAGATTGAATCCAGGGACTTAAACATATTAGCCAGTACTCTGCCACTGAGCTCTATCCCCAGCCTTGAAACCTCATTTCTTTTTTTTTTTTTTTTTACAAAGTATAGGGAATTAGTAAGTAAATAAGTAAGTACATAAATGCATAACAGATCTTTCCAAGGAGTGGTAAGGAAATGTCATTATTCTAAGGTGAATTAAATTGAAAGTCACACACATGATCTTTAATTCGAATCACTGACTTTCTACACATCTCTTATCAATGACAGTGCAGTTCAGTTGAATGCAGATTTATTTAGAATTCTATTTTTGGGGTTCATGAACTATTCTCAATCACTGACCATTTTATATGCAAATAGAGTTGCTTAAGTCAATGCTGCTAAGGTAACAAATGATCTTCACATTTCAGGAGGCTTAAACCACAATGTTTGTGTCTTGCTAACCTTTTATGTCCACTGATGGGGACTGCTCCATGTGTCTTGTCACCCAGAGATTAAGAATGAAGAAGATTCTGCAATCTGTATACGGGGTAAAAATGGGAGTTCATAACCCACTTGAATCTAATGTATGAAATATGATATGTCAAGAGCTTTGTAATGTTTTGAACAACCAATAAAAAAAAAGAATGAAGAACAAACTCTGTTTTGGTCCTGATACTCTCACAGAAGAGCAAAAGGTGAACCTCAGTCTACACCCATTAAAAAACAAAATAAAACAGAAGCCATTTAGGTCCACCAATGCCAACAAGGAATTCAAAATGGGATCAAATAACCTAACAGTTACAAAAGCATAAAACAATCTCACTCATTGGAATGGGGGAAAGGCATCCATATAGTAACTTTGAACATGACAATAAAAGGAGAAGAATCTATATATAAGCACTGAATTCTACTTGATGGGGCTGTGTTCCTGGAGGTATACATGTTAACAATTCTGAAACCACCATACAAACTAAACTAAATGGTTTAGTAAATGGTGGGAGCCAGTGTGAAGTTGCAGATAGGCAAAGATAGGAAGCTAAAATGGTCCATGGTAGTAGATTAGAGATATCATGTTTAGCATAATGTAGCTACAAATGGTTGCATGTGGAAATATTTATAGAGGTAAGTGCATATATATACTGGCACACACACTTATATTTTCTTGCTCAGTTAGCTGGAAGGACCTAGAATCAATGACACTTTCATGGCAAAGAGCACATTGGACACCCAGATAATTATATATAATATTATTTTGGTAGATTATGAAAAAAGCTGTTATTAACATGTAAGTTTTGATATGAATGTAAGTTTTCAATTCTGTTGAGTAAACCTCTAGGGACACTCTTTTTGGGAAGAAAATGTCAAACTCTCTTCTAAGGTGGTTTAACCAGTTTGCATTCACATTACCAATGAATGAGAGATTTTGTTGCTCCAAAGTCTTTCCAGCAATTGATATCATCCATTTTTGTAAGTGTTAGCCATTTAAATAGGTGTGTAGGTGTGTGGTGGTGTCTCATCATTCTTTTTTTTTTTTCTGGAGCTTCAGATGTCTCCCAAGTTCAACCAGCCAACCACCACTTAATGAATAATCTACTTTCTGAAAGCATATTGAAAAATGGTCTTATACAAAGACCATTCATTCAAATTATTAATTCATCAAAAGTTTCTTTTCATTAATGAGTACTGTGTGCAATGTAGTAGATGGATTATAAAAGTGACCACTAGGAAAATGAAAAAATTTAAAAAAGGGATTATGTTTTTGTTGTTTAGCTTCACATCTTTAGCATGTGATACATATTAGTTGTTCAACAAATTTCCTTTTATGAATGAATACACAGGCTTAGACTCATTCTTAACCTCAGAGATAAGCCCTTTCAGGTTGGAAGCAGTTTTTGTTTTAAAATATTTTTCTCAGTTGAAGAGTACCTTTATCCATCCTTCGTTCTCTCCATGGAGATTAGCAGAGTCCCATCTTTAACTCTAGTTCTGTGAGATTTTAGAAAAAGCAATTAAAAAATCATAACATTAATTAATTTTGTGCCAAGGGACTCAGATGGCATAGAAATGTTTGGGAATATTTCTGTTTCTTATGAATTTTACCTCTTCTTATGAATTTATGGTCCCCATTTTCCAGTCTTTGATGGGAACATTTGGAAAAATAGAAAAGCATAAAAAAGGTTTTCTATTTCTTACCTTCTTTCAGCACTCCTTGCTGTTATAACAGCAGTAACTTATATTAATATCTGGCATTATTTCTGGGAGTCTTCATGAGAAATTGGTGACTCTACAGGGAGGGAACTGGGAGCCTAGGACACAGAAGAGACAGATCGTTAGTTTTCTTAGGCTTTTTGATATATTTTTTTTTGTGTGTGTGTTCTTTTCTGCATGCATTTAATTACTTTGTACTAACATGCAAAGTAAATTTCTTCAAAGGAAAATATTCCACATGTATTTTCATGTTTTTCTCATTGTTCAAACAAGAATATGGATACTCCTGTGTAAAGTTCATTTTACTATTTCCTGTCATTATAGTTTATATCCAACGTGAACAACTGACTTAAATGTTTTCATTGAAGTGAATCTTAATTCACTCAATAAACAACTATTAAACTCCATTAAGAAACCAGTCATGTCTCAATCATTCATTTCAATAGTTTCCTGTTTTTAACTGAGGGTTTAAACTAGCTTGGCTTAACTGTACTGCATTGTCCATTCCCTACAAACAGAGTTTCTTTGAATTCCCCTCCCCACAACAAAACAAAACAACAACAACAATAATATCAATAAGAACAGGAAAAGTGTTTGTTAAAACTGTCTCTCTGAGGGAAATCTACGTTGATTAATTATTCTTTGGAAAAAATACTGTGAAATGATTAACTCAAGCCAATGAACACATCCACCATCTCACATTTTTATCAGTTTTTGCAGTGACAGCATTTAAGATCTCTTAGCAATTTTCAAATATAAAATGCATTATTATTAGTTACAGTCAACACACTGTATGATAGATCTCCAGAACAATTCATCCCATCTAATTGAAACTGTAACCTTTGGCATGTTGTATTTCTAAATGGGCTAAATTCAGACAAATATTCACCAAAGAGAATTTACCACTTGCAGAGATAAAATATGTTGTTTAATTTTTATGATGGCTAAAATGAGTAATATGAAGGGATAAAAGAGTTTTCCATGCTTTCCTGATGACTAAAGACACGGAAAAATATATTCAATCTGATGGCTACTAAGCAGACAATTTGGGGAGCACAAATGTAATAAACTCTGGGCAAATATTTAATCAATATATTGTGGTTTGACTAAAGGAGACTGAAAATCATTTAGCCTAGAGCTCAACATAATCACGCTGACCACAGTTGTGAAAGCTGTCCTTCTGTCTCAGGAGAATGATGATCAGTGTTCCCCAGACTCATCTATTTAGTGCCAAATCCACCTATTTGACCTTCCCTACTAAAATCATATTAATCATTGGAAACTGTATTCTTAGACTGTACTATTTAATTTGTTATTTTAATACTCAGTTTTTTCTATTACGTTAAGCATCTGAATCCATTGACTCCACAAAGAAATATTTCGTCTTTCAATATTGGTTTATCTCACTTTGAGGAATCAGTCCACATACATCTGAAGGATGTTCTTGTTATTTTCCCTTTAATACTGGTATTTTAGTTTTACATGTCTAATTTGTGGAATATATCACAACAGGTCCTTATATATCTTTGAAGGTTTCAAAATAACCTAATGAGAAATTACTTTGGGGGTCTATTTTACAGAGAAGAAACTAGGAGGCTCAGAGATGACATTACACAAGCCACAAAAACTCATTGAGGATTTTAATTCATGCCACAGTCCCCATTCATGGACATTTTAAAAATCATCTCTGTTACTAATAATCCTTCAGATTAAATGATGTTTTTAGAAATGCAGAAAGAATCAGAGAGATGTACAAGTCAACAGAGAAGAATAGTTCCTTAGCCAAAACCCTCAAAGACCTTCCCCAGAGCTCCATTTGAGGGTTAAATTGAGCTTTGTCTCAGTGTCAGCATATGATGGTATATTACCTTTTCTCTGTTTACCTTAAATATTAAAGTACTCCTGTGTTCCAATACAATCATGCAGATTTCGAGGGCACGATTTAGAAAACTGAAGACACAAATTTTAGTGGAATGGGATTTCCTTTTATTAATAATTTCTATTACTTTGAATAACAAAGCAATTTATTTATTTTCCTGTATAAATTTGAAGATACAACAAAACTTTAAACATAAAATGAAAACTGTGTCATGATTGATAGATTTTTCCTGGTGTCATTTACTGATCGGTTAAAAATTTGAAAAAACAAAAGCTAAAAATTATGCCACAGGGTTGATCTCAATTTTTATATTAATGGATTTTTTTATTCGAACATTTATTCAATACTTATTATGTAGCTACTCTGTGTGAGACCTGCCTTTGTGTACTGTGAAGCCAACAGATAATTATCTACCATTAACATCACGTATATTCCATATGTAAGAGACATAATGAACTGGTTAATGGTGGGGTGAGGAGTAATCAAAACTGTCAGATATTGGAAGAGCTTATAAAAGAAATCACCAGGGTGAAGACGATGGAGATGCTTGTGTCAGATATGAGTGGTCAAT
This sequence comes from Marmota monax, assembly GCF_021218885.2. Lineage (NCBI taxonomy): Eukaryota > Metazoa > Chordata > Mammalia > Rodentia > Sciuridae > Marmota > Marmota monax. Next base: position 2,668,480 of record NW_026695222.1, on the reverse strand, counting down.
CAGGGAGGTAAAAATCCAGTTGAATCTTAAAGGCTGACTATGAGTCAGCTGTTGAGGAACTGGAGAAAGACCACCCAGACAGAGAAAAGGGGGGAGGGCAATGAGCCAGGAAAGCATGACTTAGGCAGGGTAGAAGGAGGTCAGTTGTTGGGCTGAACGTAATAAACAAGGGTGAGAATGACGTGCAGTGGTACAAGATGAAGATGACAGTGGGGTTTGTCTCTTGTAGAACCTGCAAAGTTTAATTAGGAGTTTGCATCATTTTTCATGACAAAGGAAAGCCATCAGTGACCATGTGATTAATGCTTGTGTTAGTCAACTTTCTGTCTCTGCGACGAGAAAACTTGGCCAGAACAATTTAGAAGGGAAAAAGTTTATTTTGGTTCAGGGTTTCAGAGTTTCAGTCCTTAGACAGCAGACTCCATTGCTCAGGACCTGAGGTGAGGCAGGACATCATGGGAAAAAGGCACGGAAGAGAAAACCTGCTCTGCCTATGCTTATGACAGCTGGGAAGGAGGAGAGAGAGACAGAGAGAGAAAGTAGGGGGGGGGGACAGGGAGGGAGAAAGAGAGAGAGAAACAGAGCAAGCAGGAGGAGCCAGGGACAAAACTGTAACCCCCAAGGGCATGTCCCCTGTGACCTACTTTCTCCAACCACACTCTTGCTGCCTACAGATAGCATCCAGTTAGCCCATTTAAATTATTAATTCATCAAAAGAATTAATCTACCAGTTAGGTTATGGCTTTCATAATTTAGTCATTTTGCTACCTGCATCAACACAGGAGCTTTTGGGCGACACCTCATATCCAAAGCACAACAATGCTTTATCGTGTTTCTATCAGATGCTGCACAGTGAGATGGGGGAGAAGGATAAGAGTGAAAACTTCTATATTGCTTATAGGTATTGTCATTGATTACTCAGTCTTTGCATATCTCAGAAACAAAATCAACTCAGTTTGCAAAGATTAAGCTAATGGAAAACTCAGAAAAAGAGAGGTTTTAAATAGAAACTTATAATAAGTACTAGGGTAGTAACAGGATGATGCCTTAGTCTCTTTTATGTTACTGTAATAGAATCCCATGAACTGGATAATTTAATAATAGTAATAATAATAATAATAATAATAATAATAATAATAATAGAAATTTATTCAACTCATGTTCTGAAGGCTGGGAAACCTAATATCAAGGTGTTAGTGTCTGATGAAAGCTTTCTTTCCATGTCATAACACCACACAGGAGGAAAGCACCACTGCATAAAACTCATGTCTCTTTCCTTTTCTTACAAAGCCTGCAATCTTATCACAGGGGCCCTACTCTCATGCTCTCATCTAACCTAATTACATCTCACTAGGCTGTGCTTTCCAACATTGCTGCAGTAGGGTCAGACTTCCATGACATGAATTTGGGGTTCACATTCATATCATAGCAGGATGAAGAGAATTAAATGGATTTGAGGTATGTTTTACAAATACTATTCATAGAATTTAATAATGGACAAGATTTGGAGTATAAGCAAAGAGTGTTCAAGAATGGTTAACAGTCTCCTCACTATTGTCACTCTGTGGGACATATAAAAGTATTTTTCTCAGATGGAGAAGACCTGTACATACATAAATGAATCAATTAATAAATTAGCGGGCAAACAAGCAATGAGAAAAGAGAATGGCAACTTCCAAGTTGGACTCTGAAGACTTTTGAGGGATAAGTTAGTATAAATACCAATAATATTCTGTGAGTCCCACAAAGCAGGTATTGGCTTGAGGCATAAATTTGAAGAACTAAACATTTAGACCAGAGGTTAGTGAGTTAGTGAACTAAGGCTTATAGACCAAATACAGTCACTGTCTATTTTTGTATGGCTCTAAAAGCTATAAATGCTTTTTCATGTTTAAATGGTTGAAAAAAAATCAAAACAAAACAAAACAAAAAACTATTTCATGACACTTGAAAATTAGATGAAACTCAAATTGTAGTGTCCATAAATAAAGCTTTATTGGAATGTGGCCATGCCCCTTCGTTTATGTGTGGATACTTTCATGCTGCAGACGCAAAGCTGAGTAATTATGATAGAGACCATATGGCCTGAAAAGCCAAAAATATTTACTACCTGGTTATTTATGTTAAATAAACATAATAAACATGTTTCCCTACCACTCATTTAGATGATATTAAATCTATGGGATTGGATGGTAGAAATCTTAGAAAGTTTTGCTTTGCCTGCATCCTGCTGCCCAGATGTCCTGGAGGAATGTGGGAACCTGGAGAGAGGGCCATCCATTCACGTGCCTGCTGTGAGCCCCACTGTGGACTCTCTAAGGAAGAAATAACACCAGAAGAGAATGATCAATTAGAGAAGCCAGACAGGCTCCCTGCATTGCAAGCTTCAAATTAACTCTACAGTGAACAGCTTTGCAAAGTTACACACACACACACACAGGCGCACGCAGGCACGCGCACACGCACACACGAAAAGGGCCTTCTGTTTATTTTTTTCCCCTTGCAAATTTACCACAACCACCATCAAGTATCCCTGTTTCTGCCTGGGAAGAGTGGCTGGCAGGGTCAGTGATGAAAAGGCAGCTGGAAAACCCCAAGAAATTATGGAATCCTCATAAAAGAATTAAGGGACAATGTTTTTTCAAACCACTTGAGAAACTGAAGTGTCCATGCTGGTCATGTTATTGTGTGTGTGTGTGTGTGTGTTTTCCTTTGGTGTGATGTGTTAACAACTGTAATCAAGAAATCAGCAGTTGTGGACTGGGATGGAATGTTTTCAGTGAAATTCCAGGATCCTAAATGACAGGATTCACAAAATCTATTAGGAAGCTCTGTGCTTTAGCGTGAAAATAATGCCCGTCAGCTACCTTAACTAAGAACCTAGATGAATTATTAGTAGAATTTCAAACAAATGAATGTTTATGATAGAGTATAAAACTTACTGTATATTAACTATGTTTATACTTATACTTAATCAACACAAATTCTCAGTACTGATCGTGTGGTTTCTATGTATCTCAGAAATGATGATGATGATAATTTCTTTTAGAAAAGCTTGCAAAGCCAGGCACAGGGGTTTATGCCTATAAACTCAGGGATTTTGGAGGCTGAGGCAGAAGTATCCCAAGTTCAAGGGCAGCCTGGGCAACTTAGGGAGACCCTGATTTTAAAAAAAAGGCTGGAGATGTAGATGTAGCTCAGTGGTAGAGCACCCCCCCCCCATTCAATCTCCAGTACCAGAAAGCAAATTCAAACAAAACTAAACAAAATGTTTAGCTAATAGAAGACAGAAAAAATAGTGCTTCACTTTTAGACCTAAGGATTGCAACCTGAGAATGAAGGGAAAGGAAACCACTGAATCTTTAAAAACAATTTATTTCAATTTTTCCACCAGGCACTTGAGCATAGGTGGTATTTTATTGGTATTTTGAAATATTGACCATGACGCAAGGAAGGTTAGAAGATGCCTCATCCATTCATGTTTTTTCTAGGATTTTTACTGCTTCTAATTGTGGTGAACCAACCTCATTCTACTTGTCATGCATGCTTACGATGACTTCTCAGCTTTTCTATTTCCTGGCTGCTTAAGTGCATCCCTCTATTTACTTATCTCCAATATTGCCAAAAACTACAGTGTGGAAAAACATTATCCAAGCCATTATATGTTGAACCATTATTATTTAAAAAATTTGGCATTTAGGTATAAATAGTTCCAGGTGCAAAACTAAGAGCATATACTAAAGTTTCTGGAATCTCCCTTCCAGAAAATTTTATCATTAAATAGGCTCGTATGATTATTTTTTCATGTTATATATCACAATGTAATATAATTTGGCTTATTTGTATTTGTGTGTGTGCACACACACACATACACACACATACACACACCCCACATGCAGCCAGTAGCCATTATTCTGTACATTTCTTAAGCTCTTCAATAAATAATGAAAGAAAGGAATAGATATCTTTGCATATGTGAATGACCAATTTAACCTTCTACTGCCAACTTCTATATCTGTCCCCACCCCAGTGGATTTTTAATTTTTTTTCTCAAGAAATATATGAAATACTTCCACATATTTATGAGGTACAATGTAACAACTTAATACATGTATATTATATGGAAAGATCAATTAGGGTAATTTGCATTTGCTTCTCCTTAAATATTTTGTGTGTGTGTGTGTGTTGGGAAACTTCAATTTCCTTTCTTGTAGTTCTTCATACAATATATAATAAATGGTGATCGATAGCCACCCTACTTTACTATGAAACATTAAAACTTATGTAGCTGCATTTTGGTACCTGTCATCCAACCTCCTGTACCCTCTCCTCCTTATTCTTCCTAACTTCTTGTGACCACTATTCTACTCTCTATTTCTATGAAATCATCTTTCACATATGAGCAAGATATTGTGCCATTTATCTTTTGATGCTTGTCTTATTTCAGTTACTATAATGTCCTCCAATTCCATAAATGTTGTTGCAAATGAGAAAACAATTTTTATGGCTTAATAATATTCCATTGTATATAAACCACATTTTCCTTGTTGCTTCATTTACAGATGATATTAACAATAACATTTTTTGAGGCACTGGGGATTCAATTCAGGAGCATTCTACCACTGAGTTACATCCCCAACCCTTTTTGCTGGCCTTGAACTTGTGATTCTCCTGCCTCACACTCCCCAGTATCCGGGATTGTAAGCATGCACCACTGATGCTGACTAGAATTTTCTTTTTTAGTTCCTAAGTGCATCACATACATTTCAATAAATACTAGATTGTTTCAGCTGGAAACAAAACATTTTATTTTTTAAAAAATGCTTTAATATACTCTGTGTGTGTGTGTGTGTGAGTGTGTGTTTTGGTACTAGGGACTGAACCCAGCTAGGGGTGCTTAACCACTGAGCCACATTTTCAGTCCTTTTTATATTTTATTGTGAGACAGGGTCTCTTTGAATTCACGATCCTCATACCAGCCTCCTGAGATTCTGGGATTACAGGTGTGAGCCACCATGCCTGGCAATATACTGTTTTTCATTTAACCCTTACAAACTGAATATTTTTATCCACATTTTAAGATGAGAAGTTTGAGCCCAGAGAAGTTAAATGCCATACTCAGGGTTATCAATGAATAAATCATCATGATGGGAATCAAACTAAATCTTGCTCTTTTTGCATCATCTACTTACTGTGTACCATCCATAAGTCCAATGTGTAACTGTCATTTGCAAGTGGAGGTTCCAGGGAAACACTCCTGAGTGTTGAACATTAAACCCTTTATTGACAATTTTTAATGTCACCAAATAAGATCTTTCAGCCATGTTAGACCAGCATGCACAGGCTCTATATCTATGAAAATACCTCTTAGGTCTAATTTGCAAACTTAAATATTGGGGACTTCCCTTGTGAAAATCCACTGAAATGAAAATCCCTTTCATTTTGGGGTGTGTGTGTGTGTGTGTTTAGTTAATTGGTTTTGATAGTAAGTTTCAGTATCAGTCTTGTACAGATTTTAACTAAAAGTCATACATGTACAAAAATATAACTCATGCTCCCAAAGCAGCAATTAGCAAAACAAGGAATAAAGTTTAGAAGGTCTTAGTAAAAGGAAGAACGTATGTTTCAGGCGTTTGAACCCTGCTATGCACTTCCTATTACATTGTGTTTTGACCAAAGCCAAACAACCACCTATCTGGCTCAGAAGCAGTTTCTTTATCCCAGACTATGGGCACAATGCTGCCTGTTTCTCTGAGTGACCTTGATGAGATGTGTCTAAGCACTCTCTGGGACACTTTACAATTGCCTGGCAACATGATTCATTCCAAAATAAAAATTGGTCATTAAGCATCAGCAAAGAGTAAACTAAATGTCCAGGGACGATCTCTTTTTGCTGCTGTTGTGGAAAGAGGCTTTTTGTTCCTTTAAGAACTCTCAGACGTATCTCCAGTCACATCCTAAAGGCCTTTCCCCTTGTGTGGCTTAGGTACATCCGGTAGCACTGCTGAGTTCTGATCTTCCTGGCAGATGTCATAATTTACTGTCACCCTCATGCAGGAATGTGGGGTGAGGGGGCCCCCAAGCCGGCTCTGTGATCCATTGCCTGACAGGTCCCGGGTGTCAGCCTCAGGCAGGCCTAGAGGAGGTGGAACACCATTTACCTGATAGTGCCTGTGATAAAGTGGGCAATTAGATGCACTTGGAAAAATCCTGGCTGGAAACTAGCGAACATTTACGAAACATTACGGCCAAGTCAGGCTTCATAAAGTTAATGGAGAGAAGTGGAGTCCTTCAAGATCTACCTTGCTCTTTGCGGAAGTGAGGAACAACAGCCCTACAGCTTATCTCTTTTTGTATCTCTCCCACCTTCTCACAGACAGGGCAATAAATTCTCATTGTTGAGAGTATAAGGAAGGTAATTGAGAATGATGGGCCCAAGTTTTTGATCTCATAGCCATGTTATTTCTTTAGACCTCAGACTTTTCTCTCTCTCTCCTTACCTATTCCCCTCCACCACCATGCAGTCTCTCTTTCTCTTTGTCTCCTTCTCTCTCTCTCTCTCTCTCTCTCTCTCTCACACACACACACACACACACACACACACACACACAGTCACAGAGCTAGGATTTAACTTGGCACATTAGTGTACATTTTGTCTCTCCCTGGAGTTTCCTGAGTTGGGTGCCAGCTTAAGAGTGTGATTTGTTTGACATGTATTCTACGGTCCCCTCTTCATTTCCTCCTGACTCCACAGCTTCAGCTAGCCAATGATTAATGAGTCTGGAAGGTGAGCAACAGTTATCTTAAGGGCTCTCAAAAGTTTGTTTCAAGAGCCCAGCCAAAATCTCCTGCTGCATTAGCTGCAGTTAGATTTCCTGTTGATAACAGACCATGGAAAATAACCACTCGCCTCCCCCCACCACCCCCAGCTGCCATGAGTGTGAAGCTCTGTTTATCAGGCAACAGTGCGCATGTTCTCTCTGCCGCCCCATGCATTGGCCATTTCCCTTCAGACAAATAAACATTTTACCTACAAGAAGTAGGAAGTACATGGTGAGGCTGGTCCAACCCTAGACCTCCCTTGGATGAAGTGGTTTTCTGAAATTGAAAAGTCGGGAATGATCTGGAAAACATGCTTACAGACAGTGGAACAGGAAAAGGATTCCCTCCCAAGGCTAGTTCCTCCTGGTGTGTAGGGTGGAAAAGGTGGGAGGAAGGGACAGGGTGTTCTCTGTGTGATTGGAATTCCCCTGTAGAGTCATAGGAGATGAGCAAGCATCTGGTTTTCCTTTTTTATATTTTATTTTGCACCTAGAATAATAAGCGTGCAGAGAGGAGGAGACAGAGGTGCCCACATGAGGTTTTTTTCCTCTCTGAATAATCATGAGCCCTCCACCAAGCTGAGGGTTCCCAAGGGATGCTGGTGGCTGGATGGTTGGGCATATTGTGTTTTGGCCCAGTTACAATGTGGCCAGACAGATATCTTGGAACCATAGGGTATGTCCTGGGGCCAGTCACAGTGCAGACATGGAAAATGAATGGGTCTTTTCACCCCAAGTTTGATTTTGATTCAATATAGTTACAAGGACTTTAATGAAATAAGAGGGTTATTCTAGTTGCTATAGGTTAGGGTGGGATAAAGTAGAGGAAAAGAAATACTTAAGAGATCAGTCATTCATGCCACCCTGGTGATGGTACCAAAATATACCCAACTTACATTTTTCTTAAGACTTCCTTGTGCTGGACTTGAAGTCCACCTCACTAGTGGACTCTAAGGAGCTTTTGCAAAACAGTGTTAAAGGGAGTGACATAAATGGACATAAATGTGTATGTGTAAGTACCGCCCAGCTATCCCTCTCCTCAGTCTATACCCAAAGGACTTAAAAACAGCATGCTACAGGGACACAGCCATATCAATGGTTATAGTAGCACAATTCAAAATAGCTAAACGGTAGAATCAACCTAGATGCCCTTCAGTAGATGAATGGATAAAAACAATATGGCATGTTTACACAATGGAATGTTACTCAGCAATAAAAGAGAATAAAATCATGGCATTTGCAGGTAAATGGATGGAGTCAGAAAAGATAATGCTAAGTGAAGTTAGCTAATCCCAAAAAACCGAATGCCAAATGTTTTCTCTAATATAAGGAGGCTGATTCATAGTGGGGAAGTGAGCGGGGGCATGAGAGGAATAGATGAACTCTAGATAGGGCTGAGGGGTAGGAGGGGAAGGGAGGGGGCATGGAGTTAGAAATTATGGTGGAATATGATGGACATTATTATCCAAAGTATATGCATGAAGACACGAATTGGTGTGACTCTATTTTGTGTACAACCAGCGAAATGAAAAATTGTGCTCTATATGTGTAATAAGAATAGTAATACATTCCACTGTCATATATAAATTAAAAGAGAGGAGTAAAACATTGCTATTATACTGTTACATAATAATAAGTTCTATTTATATGTTTCTATTTATCTATACATCTGTGTATATATATTTAGCAACAATAAAGAAAAGCACTGAAATTCCCAAACCCAGGTCTTTCATGGAATAGTCCTACCTTTAAAAAGAGGCACTTGCCAGGCAGAGACACATGCCTTTCATCCCAGCAACTAAGGAGATTGAGGGAGGAAGATCTCAAGTTCAAGGCTAGTGTCAGCAATTTAGTGAGGCTCTGAGCAGCCTAGCAAGACTCTGTATCAAAATAAAAAATTAAAGTGGGCTGGGAATGTAGCTCAGTAGCTATTATAGTTGCAATATAGCTATTGCACTCCTGGGTTCAATCCCCAATACCTCCCTTCTCCTCAAGAAAAAGGCACTGGAGAGCTTTTTAGAAATTCTCTGTTCATAGTGTCTCTGAGATTGGTCTGCTATATTAAGATCCCAATTCTTCTTTCTTGTACCAGGGATTGAACTCAGGGACACTCAGCCACTGAGCCACGTCTCTAGCCCTATTTTGTATTTTATTTAGAGACAAGGTCACACTGAATTGCTTAGCGCCTCACTATTTTTTCTGAGGCTGGCTTTGAACTCATGATCTTCTTGTCTCTGCCTCCCAAACCACTGGGATTACAGGTGTGTGCCACCCCACCCAGCTCCAAGATCCCAATTCTTTATCTGTCTCTATCTATGCTCTTTGATGCCCCTCCCATCAACAGGCTGGGGGACTTCCTTGATTCTTGGAGGACATTGTGACCTGCCTGGTCACAATAGTGAGAATTCTGCTGCACCAGTTCTGTCTATTCCCCAAGATGCCTTGAGTGTTCCTATTTGGTCATCCAATAGTTTTCTGTCACAGTCATGACAACATGCCCCAAATAGCCTTCTAGAAGGAGAGACATGAGGGAAGGACCCATGTCATTCCAGCTGTGCTACCCAAGTCCATCCTAAATCAGCCAACAGCTAACTGAACCCTGAAAATGTGAGTGGTCCCGGGTGAGCCCAGCCTAAATCCCTAACCCACAGAGAAATATGCTCAATAAAACTTATTGCTTTGAGCCAGAATTTTGGGGGTAGTTTTTTATGTGATATAATTGCCACAAAACATGACTGATACAGATATTCTGCTTAATGTTCTATTTCTGGGCCTCTGTTCTTGGGTCATCCATCTGCGTGTTGGCTAGTGAGCCCATCTGGTGGTGTGCTTTACCTCCTGTGAGTTCATAATCCATCCTTTTGCTTTACCATTATTCTCTTTCTTCCTCACATTCATCCTTTATCAGAACTTGTTTGTTTTGGCTGCACTTTTAAGTCAACACCAAACAACCTTAACATTAGTATAGAAACTTTCAGTTCTTCTCAGTGTGTTCTCCATTTTGGGTTCTTTCTGATATCGAGGAAAAACAAGATAACAAATAAATAAATAAGTAAACAAACACATCTGTGATGCCTTAGTGCTAAGGAGAAAAATAAAACAGTAGATATTGGGCACTGAAGGTGGAGGGCACTGCTGTTCTATAACGGGTGGGCATTTGAACAAATTCTGGACCATAATGGAGTGGGATGAGGGATACAAAGGCATCATTTGTGGGTTTCTTCCTTACTCACTTTGAGAACTGATATGGGCTATATGGAGAATCATCAGGTCTTATCCAACAAAGTGAAATTTATCCATGGTGACTGTGGGAAGGAACAGCTTTGCAGGGCCTGCAACTCTTCACATGCTTAATCCTTTTAGTATCAGACCTTTAAGGAACTCCTGCTGGGCCTGGAATCTAGAGAGCCAGATTCTCACATCTCTGCTACCATGAGGAAATCATGTGACCTTGGCAAAGTCATTTATTTTCTCTTAGTAGAATTTGTTTTTCAACTGTCAAATGGAAGTATGAATTAGATGCACTCTAAGGAAATGACTAGGTCTGACATTTTATGGTTTCATGAGATTGTGTGGCTACTGATAAACAGGGATTTGTAGGAGAAAAAAAAAGAAGAAAAAATAATGACGATAATAATATTTCCCTTCCCACAACCCATTCAAATCTTCTTCTTTATAAAGATGAAAGAGAAAGAAAGAATGTTAAAGGGTGGTATAAAGAAATGAAAATTATAGACATCTGAGCAATACATTTCTTTCACCTACCAAATCTTCCTACATCTTTCCCAAATCCAGGAGAAGCTGAATCTGCATTTCAGGGGCTATCCTAGATCTAGATAGCATTAATCCTTTGAGCATCTCCCATTGTTTTTTTTTTTTTTGGGGGGGGAGGGGTGTTGCTGGGGATTGAACCTTGTGTATAGGAGGCTGGCACTCTACCAACTAAGCTGTATCCTCAGCCTAGCATCCTCCGGGTTCTAATCTCAAAGGACAATGTAGGACCTGGGCATCAAGTTGTTATATTGCTACCAGTTCAAACCTCTGAAATGTCTCCTGGATAAGGCCATTTCTGATGATGATTTCAGATGAGATGGCACCTACAGTGAAATCCCACTCATTCTTTACCAAACCAGGGCCTTGCTGGAATATTATTCTAAAGGCTAATTCAAATCATAGCAAATCTTGTCACCTGCAGTAGAGTCCTACTCTGACGTTCACAGAGAGTGATGAGGATGGCAGCCTGGCCTGCCAGAGCTTGCCGTGGAGCCATTCTAATCTTACTGAAAGAGGCACAGGGTATGCAAACAGAGGGAAGGGCTGGCTGACAAGGTGAGTCAAAGTCAAGACACAGAGAGAATGCCTAAGAAAAATGCCTAAGTCAGAAAAAGACCAAGTGCTGAGAAAATGCTGGTTACTAAGCCTACCTGCTTGGGTCTAGCATGGTATATACTCCTTCAATTTTTGACATTGGTGTGGTCAAGATTTGAACATACTGAAAGGCTGGAACTGCACAACTGCACAAAACATGTCAATCAAGAGACAGCGAGCGAAGAGGTAGAGGCTGCAGCAGCCAGGGAGAAATAGTGAATCTTCTTATATGGTTATTTTATAGCATGGTGAGGATGAAGGAATGAAAAAAAAATACAATTTTATAAAGAAAAATTATTAAAAGGAAAGGAACAAATATTATCCCCCCCACATACACATGGGTGGGAAAGAGAGGAAAAAGTGATTATGTTTTAATCATATTATCAAAGATGGCTGGTTCTCTCCAACTATTAACTATTCAACTGTTCACTACCTTTTCACTGTATTTATTGTCTTGTGTGTTTATTCTGAAAATATTTATTAGTTCTTTCCTCAACCACTTTTGACAATTTAAGATTAGTGCATTAGTGCAATGGTTTAATTTGCAATTATGGATCTGGATATTTTGATTCCAAACCCTGAGTTCTACCAGTTCTTAACTTTCATCTGATCCTTTCTCTCCTTATTCCTCAATTTTCTTATTTATCAAATGAAAATACTAACATTTTACACCTGATATGGAAGTTTTACAGGCTATATGAATAATAAATAAGAAGCACTTAGGAAATCAATGTCTTCATTATTTATTGTATTTTCAACTCAAATTAAATGAACTCTTTCTGAAGACCCAATAATGAGTATGCAAAGTGGATGGGGATTGTGAGAGGCTTAAAAAGGTGCATATTCATGATTTACAGAAGAGTTAAGGATTAGTCATGCAAATTATAAAATTTTAAATGAGACAAATATTCAAGACAAAATAATAATGAAGTAAACTACAAACTATTGATTGATTACAGTAGTAAGTAGATTTTTTTGGGTGTGTAAAAATTAAACATAATTTAATAAAATAAATTTTAAGGTAGAAAAAATAGAAAATTCCAATATTCCTAGATTTGGAAAGCTCTTTGATTGTCATTTAGTTCAATCTTCTGTATATTATAAGAAACATTGATAATATCTCTGAAAGCTTATCAGTAAATGATTGTTTCATGTGGCTCATCAGATTCAGGTAGGCATCCAAACCTTGTGCCAAAAGGTAAAGAAGAAATAAAGTGACCATAAATGCATTTGCCCCAAATTTGCAATTTCTGGGTGCTCCCTGACAAAATAGAATAAAAAATAAACACCCCCCCCCACACACACACACATAAACTTAAGTCAAAGTAGCACCATCCTTGGTAGTATCAATAAGTGGATAGAAGAAGTAATAATAATCCTGACAAGAGAAAGATACCACTAGTATATTCCTCCAAATACTTCCAATAGAATGCAAAACATGAAGTCAAATATTTCCAAGCACCCAAGGAAATGGGAGGAAAACTATGAGCAAAACCAGTAGGTTAAAAAGAGAAAGAAAGAGAGAGATAGAAAGAGAGAGAATTAAACAGATGCTAAAAAATGTCATACTCAGGAATTATTAAATATAGATTATAAAACAATTTATTTATTTGCTAGATTTAAATAAAAAAGAATCATATTTAGAAATGTCTGTAGAGAATAGAAAATCTTCGCAAATGATCTAGTGTGTTTAAAAAAAGTAGTATTTCCAGAAATGAAAATATAATAAACAATTAAATGTTTAAATTATAGATTTAAATGCTTATTAACTATAATCTAAGAGAAAATTATAATTAAAAGAAACCTCAGCAAAAATTAATCAGGATATTGCATGGGGAGATAGTGCATGGAATGCAGAAGACAGGTCCAGAGGTAAAATTAACTAAGATCTAAAATACTTTAATTGTACTTTTTGAATGTAAAATATATGAAAAATGTTCACCATCTCTAACAATCAGAGAAATGCAAGTTAAAACTATTCTAAGATTTCATCTCACTCCAGTAAGAATAGCAGCTATTAAGAATATAAACAATATAAACAATAATAAGTGTTGGTGAGGATGTGGGGGAAAAGACACACTCATACATTGCTGGTGGGACTGCAAATTGGTGCAGCCAATATGGAAAGCAGTATAGAAATTCCTTGGAAAACTGGGAATAGAACCACCATTTGACCCAGCTATCCTACTCCTCAGTCTATACCCAAAGGGCTTAAAAACAGCATATTACAGGGAAGCAGCAACATCAATGTTTACAGCAGCGCAATTCACAGTAGCTAAATTATGGAACCAACTTAGATGCTCTGCAACAGATGAATGGATAAAGAAACTTTGTATACACAATGGAATATTACTCAGCATTAAAAGAGAATAAAATCATGGCATTTGCAGGTAAATGGATGGAGTTGGAGAATATAATGCTAAGTGAAGTAAGCCAATCCCAGAAAACCAAATGCTGAATTTTTTTTCTAATATAAGAATGTTGCTGATTCATAATGGGTTGAGAGGGGAGTATGGGAGGAACAGAGGAACTCTAGGTAGGGAAAAGGGGAGGGAGAAGAAGGGAGGGGGTCTGGGGGTAAACGTGGTGGAATGACATCATTACTTTAAGTACATGTATGAAGACATGAATGCTGTGACTCTACGTTGTGTACAACCAGAGAAATGAAAAATTGTGCTCTATTTGTGTAATATGGATTGAAATGCATTCTATTGTCATATATAACAAATTAGAATAAATTAAAATAAAATAAAAAAGAATGTAAGTCTGATAAACAGGTAATATTAATAAATAATAACTAGGAATTTTCTAATCTTGATGAAAGACAAAATTTTGAGTCAAAAAGATTAACAGAACTCTAGCCTGGAAAATAAAAATGTATTTACACCTAATAAAGCCATAGTGATATTGGAAAATTCTAAAAAGAGAAGAAAAATATTGAAAACAAAAAGAAAAAGACCTTGGAAGAGATGGACTGACAGCTGAGTTCACAACAACAATGAAAGCTAATTGGAATGTCTATAAGGTGCTGAGGAAGGTAACTATCACTCTGAAAGTCTACGCCTGCAAAAATTACTGTCCACATGAAAAAATAAAATTATTTTCAGGTAAATAAAAACTGATAACATTTTCTATCAGCAAATCTACACCTCAGGAAATACTAAAAAATATTTTTCAGGCAGAAGCAAGTTGAACCAGCAAACAAAATAAAAAATGACCAAGAGAACGAAGAACACAGAACCTAGTCATAATGTGTGTAAGTCTAACAAAACATACAAAATAACAATTAATTGGCATGATCATAGATATTAAACATCAAAACAGAATTCAAACACCAAACAGCATTAGCAGATTGATTTGGAATGTAGTAAAAAAGAGTAAAAATGTTTTAATATATTTCCTAGGAGGTGACTAAATTATCGATTTCTTGCTTTGATAATATTAATATTTTAATTTCTAAATTAGTATAAGGAAAAATTAAAATAGACTTAAAGATTGCAAGAAGGAAAGACAAAGAAACAGAAGAGAGGGGAAAAGAAAATTAAAAAATAAGATGCTATATTTTAAACACAATGCATTAGTAAATGACTGATTAAACAGTTAAAAAAAAGGTATGACATCTGGCACATGACATAATTCCTGAGGAGGGGCATTTATACCATATGTAAGGATGGTGTACCCTGAAACTGTGCATATCCTATATATCCCTGAATCCAATTAGAGAAAATACCAAAGTACAGTTATGAAAAAGTTTTCACAAAGTAGAATAAAGAAATAAAAATTAAAGAACAGGATAGAGGGGATTAACATTGCCAAAATTTATTTCCTTGAAAGCATAAATAAAATGTAAAAACATTTGGCTAACTAATAAGAAAAAAGAGAAATGAGACAGAAACACAAATAACCAACATTGGGAAAAAATAAAGAGATCATCACACACCAATATAGACTTTGTTAAGACATGAGGAATACTTATTTGAATAAAATGGAGGTTTTAGACTAATTTTGAACACTTTTAGAAAAATACAACTAACAAATAAAATTTCATAAGAGTAAATAGAGCTAGGTACCTCAGTGTCATATGATTGTAATCCCAGCAATTTAGGAGTCTTAGGCAGGAGGATCATGAGTTCAGAGCCAGCCTCAGCAATGTAGTGGGGCTCTAAGCAACTTAGTGTGACCCTGTCTTAAAAAAATAAAAAGAGCTGGGGATGTAGTTCAGTGGTTAAGTGCCCCGGGGTGCAATCCCCTGTATTAAAACAAAACAAAACAAAACATAAACAGAAAACTTGACTTATCTTATAACTTCTACATACTCTTAATGGGCCTAAAATAATTTTAAATTTTAGAAGAAATTCTGAAAGAACTTAAAAATGTTCATTTATTTTTACCCAGTACTGTCAGTTCTTGGAAAATTTTCTAAAGGATTTTGCCTCAGTGCAACCAATCACAATAACAATCTATGAACAACTATTTCTGAACAGCTTAGGATATCTAATGAAATTGTCCAAAATATTTTTTTTCTCAATGCTCTCATTGGAAAATGGAAAATCTCTTCACAATTTATTCTGCATTATATTTGGGTATACATTACTTATAAACATCCAACAACAGAGGTATTAGTTCAATAAATTGTGGCAACATAGTTTGAAATACAATGAAGTCTTTAGGAAGGATCATGTAAGTGCATGTATTTTGGAAAGTGTTAGGCATGTGCATAAGTGCTCTAGATTATATGAAGGAAAATATAGAACCAATAAGGAAAAAAAATAAGACAACATCAAGGGCAAACTGACAAGGTATAGTATCCCAGAAAATAAGATAAGAGTTCAACGGAAAAAACAAAAACAACTGTATGGGGAAGCAATAGTAACACCAAGAATTTACCATTGCAATGGGTAGGGCTTCATATTGCATCAGGCTAAATTGTTGCTACTCTGGAACTTATGAGCATAAGTCCATCTGTGATCAATATCAGTCAGTTCCAGGTTCCACTGGATTTGGTATTGATACTCTTGATATACCTTATTTAAATCTGTTCCACTGTGAACAAGGTATATCAAATATTAAATAATAAATAAAATTAATAAATATTAAATAATAAAATATTAAACCATAATATTTTTTTAAATTACACTGCATTTTATAATCAGTAAAATTGATTACATTGAATGTAGTGTCACTTTCATTATTAGTAAATCCATGATCTATCTTAAAATGGGTAATGTCTTAGATTTATGAAAACATTGTATTTCCAGGATTCTCCAGGATGAGCTCAGGGACCAGGCCCGTGGATGAGACCTAGAATTGAAGTCAGTTGTGAGGAATTTAGGTCACTGGAAGAAAAAGGTAACCGGAACTTCAGTCACAGATCCTAAGAAGATCGAGATATTGAGGAAGACTACTATTAGTTCTCAAAAGCTCTGCTGGGAGAGAGGCTGAGAACGGTGACATACCCTGAGAACATCAACCAGCTAAACAAAGAGGTTGGTTCATGAGACCACTATTCCAACAGCTTAGTCCTCTGTTGGTGGTAGGCTCAGTTGGTTAGTCCGACCTCCCACAGTTTGCTTATGTCTTTCCAAGTCTGTAGATAGGAAAGCAAAAAGTTCTGGAGTTTAACTGCCAAGTTCTGTGATACAAATGGTGTGCTCTAAGAATTTAGAGGACAGAGATTCAAAAGAACTACAAAAGGTTTAATGAGTGAGCATTGAAGCTTAAAGCATTTTGATAGGTAAAAAGACAGCTTTTCAAGGGCTTCTAAATGTAAAGCTCCTGTGGGAAGAAAGGCAAGGGGCATTTTTGGCCTTCTGTCTCATCTGGAACGTTTCCTGATTCAGCCCTGGAGGTCTTTTTTTGTTTCTTGTTCAACCAGGGTTAATTCAGGATGGCAAGAATCTACTTGCAAATGGTTGAAATGTGTCATATACCTCTCTCTGCTTTTCCCTGCTAATGGCGATTGGGGGCCGAATCCTCTCTGAGAACTTTGCATCAAAGTTGGAGCTGCATGCCAATCCACCTTAACCATAGAGGCCCATTTCTCATTTTGCAAATCTTGTGCCAGAAAAGAACTCCCACTGGCTTGCAGAGCTCTACTGGCACAAATAGGCCTCTGTGTGCAAAGAGCAAGATGAGCACAAGAAGACTGTGCACATCTCCCTCCTGAGGCTCAGCCACACGGGGAGGAGGCTCTGTTGCCATTCCCCTGGGGGGAAAGAATCCCACACACTAAGTATAATTTTCAGGCATGTTGAGTAATGGGGCAAAACCTAGTTGGACTCTCCTTGTATCTTAAATCTAATTAATCTTCCTCTACCATACATTCACTCCACTGAAATATGGCATTAAAATTCCAGCACTTGAGTTTGCACTTTCCAGCAGCTTTCTATAAGCAGTGGTAACCTGATCTACTAGTTCATGAAATCCTAATATGGAATAATTTAGAAAAGTGAAAGGATTGGTTGTCAGCAAGTGAATAACAAGACACGGACTTTGGAATTTTAAATTGAACAGTAGAAAAGCAGTGCCCCAAAGATATAATATTATTATAATGTAACTATAGTGGTTATTGTTGTTGTTGTTGTTATTTCAATGAGACTAAGGAATCATCCATTGTGTTAATTGTTAGTGGAATTACACACTCCATGAGCACGTTCCTTGGGAATGATTTGTGGAAATAGCACTGCTTAAACTAGTTTGCAGCTTATTTGTAATTCATATTTAATTCAGATTTGTTCTAGCTTCTGTTTTTCAAACATGTAGGTGTCAGATCTGCTGCTATGCTGGAGGAAAAAAAAGGGGTTTACTTCAGAACCAAAATCAATAACATCACAGTTTCTAGGAAAAAAAATATCCAGGGTTAAATTAGTTGAATGAGATTAAGTTTTAAAACTTCTTGAAATCTAAATTACTGTTAGAATCTTCTCCTCCTCCTTAAGAAATCCAGACAAAACCATTCGAGTATTTACTCATTGGGTCCCACATGAGGAGAAAACATATTCTAGTAACAGTTCTAAAGAAGAAAAGTTGCAAAGTAACCCACATGTTGAAGCATTTAGAAATATGTGCCACAAATATTTAAGGTTGTGCGTTATTTATATATACATAAAATGATAGTTGAAAAGGCAAGATTTCCATATATTACAAAACTTTATCACCAACTTTAGCTTTGTGGCACTGACGAGAGGGGATGGGCTAGCAGTAATTGTCCCCTTTACCTCGAGATTACATGACTTTATAATTAATGAATGATTTATCTGATTGGTTCAGTAAGTTAGAGTACAGAAGAAGACTATGAGCAAGTTTCTCTTTTCTTCCCAAAGGCCCTCTGTGTAAGACTGTGTGCAAGAGTAAGCTTCTCAAGGATTCTGTACACAAATAATTGCAACAAGATGACTGTGAATATTCAGGTATGTTTTGAAAGGATAGAAAATTATTTCACTGCTTCTTTGTATTCCTTATAGAGTTTATTTCATTGCTTTGATAATTCAGTATCTGTAAATTGATGAGAGGAAGGAGTAACATCTTTAAAAAGTATTTATATCAAGAGGTTAGATCATAAATATGTTAGGCTCTGCAGTTTATAGGATCTTTTAAACTCAGTGCTGCTTTTTAGAGGGAAAATTGCTATAAAGTACAAGTAAATGAATGTAACTGTGCTTCCATCAAACTTTCTTTATAATAACAGTCTGTGGGCTGAATTTATCCCAGGAACTACTTTCTGTCAGTAGCTGATCTGAAGAATCAAGGGCAATCCTTTATTCTCAAAATAACTGACTAATCTACAGTTATTAATTTGCAGGACTGTGTGAGAGCATTTGCTCAAAGGAAGCACAACGAACGTATCTGAACTGTTTTATGGGTAAACCATTGAAACGCAGAAGGTGTGCAGAACCCATCAGACTTTTATATTTTCTTTCCTTGTCACCAAGTTCTTATGGGCTTTGTGAAATTTTGTATGCCCTACCCCTTGCCAGGCTAATGTGAGGAAAAAGGGTAGATGGCATAAGAGAACACTGAATTTGACTGCAGATGGCCCAAATATTCTGTTAGTCACTTCTCATATGCACTGGAGTGAATGCAGCATTCATTAATGTCCAGAGATGGCCCAGGCAAGGTCCAGACAGTGTGCTGGCAGAAAAAGAATAGAAAGCAAGGAAGGCCTGTGTTGCCTGCCGTGTATAGTTATGAGCCTGAGAAGTAGTAGCTATGAATCAGCCTGACTGAGGCTCTACTGTCTTTATTTGCAACAGTAAGGAAGATAATATTTGACAAAGCTTTTGGGAGTAAAATGAGTCTTAACCACTAGAGAGAAGAATCATAGTCTGCAGCTACATTGCCTAGAGGCCTAAAGATGAGTCACTGTAAAATTAGACCAATTAAACATTCCCCCCCATGCAGTAGACTTGAGTGACTTAGATAAGATCATTGGTTCCCTTTGACTCATGGAATCTGACAATAAAAGGAATCTCAGAGATTTTTTCTGGTCATGGGGTCGTGGAATGTGAGATTTATAAAGCATCTCACTAGAGATTTGGTCCATGCTTCAATTTGCAGATGAGGAAACTGAGCTCTGATGAAGTAAGTGACATGGAGTGATTCATAATTAGTGGGTGGTTCAGGTGGACCTGAACCAGCACTCTTGATTCGGGGTTGATAGATTGATTGATTCATTCATTAAGACAATTATTATTCATTCAACCAATGTAGTTTGCACATTCTTTCCCAAAGAGATTTTATCAGAGAATGCTTCTTGGGTTTTTGGTGAGGATCAGAGAAAACCCGAGTTCTCCAGAACCTACTTCAGGAAGCTGTGATTACTGCCCCATACCTTCCAGCCCTTTCAACTCCACCCACACATGCACTTTACAGGTGAGAAAAATGAGATCCAAAGAGTCTAGGTGCGTTGTTCCCAAGCTGGCGTGTATATTAGAATTACCAAGAGGTCTTTGAAAAATCCCAAAGTCCAGCCCTCACCCAGACCAACAAATCACAGTCTCTGGCATAAGGCACAGACACTGTATGTTCTGAAATTTTCCAGATGATTTCAATGTGCAGACAAATTTTGGGAACCACTGGGTCAGGATCTCTTATGCTGTACCTCATTTAGGAAGACATCCACTGTGGGGAAAATAAATGGAGGACTTCAGAAGAAACAAAATGACATTTTTGGAAGGGAGGACCTGTCCCACCCCAACACACACACACACATACTCACATCATGAAATGATTCAGAAAAACAAATGCATTAATAAAGGTGAAAGTGCTCCAGGAAACCTGTTGAGTTACATATTATTATTTTATTTTAGAAAAAACTCAGTTTGAACTAACTGTGAATGCTGTTTGAACTGTTTCCAAATTATTCAGAAATTAGAGAAAAAGTAAATTTTCTAAACCAATTAAGTTTTGAAAGTAGTCCTAAAGTTAACTATTGCTTTCTCCTGAGGTTACTAACATTGTAGCTTCTATGATGATATTTTGATGAGTCTAATCTGTTATAGGACATTAACTCAGCAGCCCACCTGCTCTTTCAGAAAGCTTTAGTATAGATGGTATTTAAATATGGTAGCAGGAATTTGGATGCATTTGTCCTTTACACAAAATATTGCTTTTTTGGGTGATGGGTATTAAACCCACAATATCGCACGTACTAGGCAAACACTAGCAAATCACTGAGCTATACCTCAATTCCAAAGTCACTTATGTGTACTTGCTTTAAAATTGAAGTTCAGAAACTGTTTCTGAAAGAAATTGTGTTCATTCTGTTTGATGTAAAATTACATTTCAGATGTATTCAATCAAAGACACCGTCTATGACATAGTTGAGCTGTCTCCTTATATCTTGATGCTTTCACATAAAAAGCTTACTACCATATTCCACTTAAACACAACATATAATATGTTCCTGATTCTTCTTCATCAAATCTTTCCCTACCAGTCACAGTTGGGCAATAGGTGGCTTTGGACAATAAGCTCAAACGAAGAGTTGTGATATACCTGTAAATGCTTCATCTGCCCCATTCATGCATTTTTTGGAGATTGTTATTTCCAGGTTACAGTTTGGATGTCACATGTAGTTTACCCATTTTTCCAAACCAGGATGAATTCCCTTGTCCCTGGCTCCTTTATTTCTAAAGGAAATAAAGGAGCCAGGGACATTAATATTTGCCTTCTCACTTTCAGCTCTGGCTCATGCACTTGAGGCTCATTCTGTCATTCACTCAAAAGGTAAAGCAGAGAAGCAGAGGGCCCCTACCTCAGAGTTGTTTATCTAAAGCCAATTGCAGATAATTGTCTCAACTGAGTTACACGTGTTCTTGTTCCCAGGGACTTGAAGCCACAATTGCATTGTGAACACCTTCTTGCCTAGGTTGTATTTAATTGAGATGACTTTAAGAGATTAGGGGATATTATGGGAGGAAGTCATTATATTCTGTCCTACAAGGTTTGAAATTTAAATAAAAATAAAATCATCTTCCAACTCCTCACTCTTAATGCTGGTCTTCACAAACCTTGCTTTCTGTAGGGAGTGTTTTATGGAATTTAGGGGAAAACAGCCAAGAAATGCTTGTTTTGAAAACCAGTGAACTGGGATCTATAAGAAAAGAGCTGGTGACTTAGTGAGAAGAAAATCTCAACATACTGATGTTCTTTTTTATTGCCCTCGTGACAGACTTATCAAAATAAACAGACCACAATGCTCTTCTGAAGAGGTAGGAATACCACTTGAAAAATCCTGGGAAAGTGACCATGTGGGAAGATTTCCAGAAGACAGACATTCTAGTTAGTAAAAGTTAGGAGGGGAGGGGAAACATGCTGTCCATCAGGGGAAGAAAAAAAGACAGCATCTCAACATCTCTACCCAACAAGGTTCAGTTTTTGCCTTTCTCAGCCTTTGATTAGCATTACATTGATTAAACTTCCACACTATTAAAAAGATAGGACTTTTTTTTTCCTTTAGATTTTACATCTGGGCAACTAGATACATCCAGGGCAGCTATGTGGACAATTCATATTTTCAACCTATTGTAAATAGATTTTGATCTTAGAAACTGGCTTCTACTTCTGGAGCATCATTCCTAGCCCCAAACAAATAAAATGCACTGTCTCCAGTAAGTGAGAGTAGAACAGACTGGAAGAAGGAAGGAATAATGAGGTGTCATACACTGAGAAGAGATAAACAAAAGAATTTTCCAGAGGCATGTGTACCAACATGATGAAGCATCACGCTCTGTTTATTTTGATAGATCTTTACTGGGAGAATAGAAGAGATCTTGAGTGCTTTGAAATTTTTCTTTAGATGAAGCACTAGCTCTTCCCTTATTGATGCTAGTCCTTTGGTTTCCAGAGCAAGCATTTTTTCGCCTTGCCTTTCCTCAGTCCCACAAATAGGAATTGAAGGTCTGCTAAGTCCTAAGCTACGGAGTAGGTGAAGGTAAATTCATGAGCCTTAATTTTACTTTATAATTGAACCATTCAATCACCTGGGCCCTTTTTGTTTTTAAGGTATGTATACTGCTTATTCAAAAACAACAACAACAACAAAAAAAAAAAACAATGTCAAGATTTGAAAGACAGTTGCTTCCATGCAAATATTTTGAATCACTTTCTTTAGTAGATATGGAAACTACAACCAAGTGCATGAGGACATGGAATATCTATAGAATGCTTGAGAAGTCTGACTCTCACTCTAAGGGTGGTGGCACTTACTTTTTGTTGTTTCTGTGTATGTGTGAATGAGTGTGTGTGTGTGTGTATGTGCGCGCACACACACGCATGCGTGTGTGTGTTTTCCTTGCTTATTATCCAGGAATTTTATTTCACTTTCTCATTTGGGGGCAGGAACATCAGCTGTTAATAGAGAATACAAGGAAAGAAATCCATACAGGGATCAACATAGCAGGGAGGGTGACCTCACTTCTTATTGCAGATGACACATTCCACACTATGTTTTCTAATACTTCTGGGTCACAGGACCATGACTTTTTTATTTTTAATTTAAACTCTTTTCCTGGTTGGGTCCCAACTATGCAGGCATCCTTCTAGGTATGCATATTAATAACTGAGGTCCCTATTGCTGCCCTTGACTCAGGTCCAGCTTTTCTTCCCCGATAAACCTCATTCTACCCATACTCTTCTTTTTCTTCTTCGCAAGGAAACCCATTAATGCCCTTATAAAATGTTACAGTGCCTGAGAATTGACATTACTGGGAACTTAGGGCCTCTTTTGCCAACCTTGTGGATTTTGGCAAAACAAATTCTTTAAACTTTTGAAAGAGATATGGAACTGAGTGAGTTTTTAAAGAGGACAGGAAAGTCTAACCCACACATTTCATTATCTGCCTTGATCACAGATTTCCATGCACATGAAATTTGCAATATGTATCCCTGATGATATGACACACAGTTATTAAAGACAATTTTGACTTTTTTCTGGGGTCCAGGGATTTAGATGAGATGAATATATTCCTTCATTTATTCAGTGATTCATGACTAATGTCCTGGATATCAGACGCAGCATAGAAGGAGTGACTTTGTCTACAAATTAGCAGGCGACCCTTAGCCTAGGAATCTGGGAAGCAATTCCACTATTTCTGGGATCAGAGAGAGCTCAGTTCACATTCCCAACCACTAATGTTCAAATAATGTAGAACCATAAGTTATAACTTCTCTAGATCCCAAATTTGTCATTGAA
This sequence comes from Marmota monax, assembly GCF_021218885.2. Taxonomy (NCBI): domain Eukaryota; kingdom Metazoa; phylum Chordata; class Mammalia; order Rodentia; family Sciuridae; genus Marmota; species Marmota monax. Next base: position 2,644,597 of record NW_026695222.1, on the reverse strand, counting down.
AAAGTAAGAAAAAATAGTGCTGACTGAACAGGAATGGAGTGACATTTAAATAGTATCTATAGAAAGGATCTGGAACAAGTGAAATGCTAAACAGAAGTTAGTCCCTGTTTCCTCTGATTAGTCTTTTTGTCCTCTGATGGCTAGGGGCCTCTTCCATAGAGTTTAATCTGACCTTATTTTGATCAATAACAGCCACAAAGGGAGATTGACGTTTCCCAGAAGTGAGTCTCTGCAGTCTTTACCTCCCAACTGACATTTCACTGCCTTAAAAGAGCTCTGTGCCTCTTGAAAAGCAGACAGGAATGCTGCTTCGGCCGGGGGTGAGTTTACTGCTGTCTGCTCCCTGTAATTTAAAGGGTTAATTTGCTTTTAAGTTGCTCCCACTGAGAACCACTGTTATTATGGGATGTAGGTTCCCACAAAAATAAGAGAGATGCTTTTTTCAAAGCAGAGGCCAGCAAAACCATAGTTAATTTCCATGAGAGTCCAGAGAGCAAAAACCTGGGCAAGTCTTTGAAAATTCACTTGGGACACGTTATGTCAGAGAGACGGTGCTTAAAAGACAGGAATCCCATACCTTGAATTCACTTTCCCATGAAAAGCTGCAGAAGGACTACAGGAAACGAAAAGCAATTTACCTTTACACCAAACCCTCTCAGGTGAAAAATTTAGACTCCTGGAGTTTTGAAACTGTACTCTGTCTGTCACAGGTTCTATATTATATTTAAGTCCACTGAAAACCTGCATGTACATGCAATGGCATTTGTGGCTTTATAATGCCATTGTAATATAACAGGGATTCTTTCACTCTGAACTGTGAGTAACACAGGCCAATTTGGAAACTGTGCTTTTGTTTTCTTGCAGCAGAGGTTTTATATGAGCCTCTCGGTGAGGCAGATACTGTTTGACCAAGTTCAATCACATTAATAAAATTAAAAGGTGAAAAAAAAAACACCCCACATGTAACACATGCAATTTAAACACATCAGAAGTTAGGGGTACCTTAGAAAACTCCAAAATGTTTGATGCTTGTTGTTAGTTTGCTTGCTATTTTTTTTTAAAGCTGTGGATTAATAAAAATGTTGGTGAGTATGCAAAATATGCAGTTAATGTCTAAGTATAATTATAACATGAAGTTTAATTATACCATAAGATCATGAATTTCTGACTCATTTGCAAACATCATTTAATAGCAAATAGGTGTTGAATATCTGCATGTGAAAATGCAAATTTTGTTAGAAGGCCTCATGAGAAATATGAAATGAAGCCAGTTCTGCTTTTGTGAGCTACCTGTAACCAAGTGTGTGTGTGTGGGGGGGGGGGCAGTGTTCATGGCTCACCATTACCTATCACTAGCAATGAATGCCAAATGATGGAGAAGAAAAAGAGAAGGGATGCAAGACAGCTGAATCCTGCTCAATGTCACTGAGTGCATCACCAAGGGGAGTTACTAACCAGAGACTCTGCCCACTCTCTTTGCTGTGTGCACTTTCCTGAACCATCATATTATAAACCCCATATGCTTCCAGTCACCCAGGAAAGTCAGGAGGTTGAAGTTGGGGTAGAAGTCTTCTATGCATGGAAAATAGCAGAAGGGAGTCGGTGGGCATCGGTTGCACTCCCCTGACAGGCAGCCCCTTCACACTGTAGCGTAATGTGGCCTGGTATGCTTTGAAGGCCTCCCATGGCGGTGGTCTTGACGTGTCTTTCAGTGGACACTGATTCTTATCACCAATCCATAACAAACTATTTTGCCGACAGAAGGAAAAGGCGGGAGGGGACGGGAAAAGGAGTGGGAAGCTGATAACAGTCTACATTTAGAAAGGGTTTAAAAGATCAATATAAGCATTCTTCAGAGACCTTGTCGGACTGCTAGCTGGATGCTTTGGGATTTTCACTGGTGTGTAGGGCTTGCAAGAGACACTGTGCTTCTGAGTTCTCAATTATTAAAGAAAGCTTGCAACAGATACTAAACAAACTCATCAGGACCAATGTTTATGTCAATTTATGTGTATATAAACAATTGTGAAAACTCATGGAACTTTGTTCTTTAGATCTACGTATTTTATTTTATGTGCATTATTACTCAATAAAAATAAAACAAAACATTTAAATAACTTATCGGGACAGGGGTGATAAAGGGGTGAAGGCGAGGAAAGGGTTTATATGGAATATGATTGACCTGTCATTGACAACTAGTGACGCTAATGACAAGGGGACATGGGGTTCCATTTATTATTGGTTTTTTTAATTCAAAAAGGCAGAGAGGTGATTATTTAAACTCAGAAGACCATTTTACCTTTCGAGGGAAGGCGGGGTGGTCAGAGGGGGCATCAGAGCTACTGTCAGCATCCTGCTTCTTGACCTGGGGGAGGGTTCCTTGGGTGTTTGCTCTGTGACAAAATGCTGAGCCATGTACCATTCTTTCCTGTATGTATGACACTTTTCACAATGAAAGTTTTTCCAATTTCTGTACTTACAGAAGATACTTAAACCACACATATAAAAACACATGCTTACAAATTAACTAAAGGATTATACATTGGAAGCATTCCTGGATTCTGTTTTGCACATAAATTAGAGTACACAAGAAAGACATGAACATAAATCTTCCCAGCTTTCTGCCCTGCTGATTGTCTCTTAGAGAATCGCAGAAGCTCAGCAGTCACCCAGTGAGTGTGGAGAATGTAATTCAAATATTCTGTAACTTGGGGTATTTGCTAGTGGGGTTCCACTAATCACACAATTTTCAAGTCCATCCTTGGAAACAGAAGTTAACAAATATTTTCTTTCTTTCTTTCTTCCTTCCTTCCTTTCTTTTTTTTTTTTTAACTAGGAATTAAACTCAGGGTCACTCAAACGCTGAGACACACCACCAGCCCTATTTTGTATTTTTTATTTAGACACAGGGTCTCACTGAGTTGCTTAACACCTTTGCTGAAACTGGCTTTGAACTGTTGATCCTCCTGTCTCAGCTTCCAGCCTCTAGGAAATATTTTATTATTTTAAGCAAATCTGGCATTTCTCAGTGCCTTTGCACTTGCTTTGACCTCTGCCTGAGTTTCGGTTACCGTGAATGCTAGATGGCTTATTTCTCCATCTGCCTCAGGACCAATGTAGAATGGTACTTTCTCAGTGTTAAAATCCAGAATTATAACCACACCTTTCCATACGTTTCCTAACTGCTATCTTGGGTTTTAGTTCTCTTCTAAGCACTTATAAATTGTACTTGATTTTCTCCCCCAACCCCTCTTTCTCCCCCTTCTTCCCTCCCTCCCTACCTCTCTCCTCATGTTATGGCAAACATTCTTGTTAGTTTTGCTCATGTACCTTCTATATCTGGCACACAGTAGGTGCCCACTAAATACTGACTAAATTCATGAAATCATTAAACAGGGAGAGTGACACTGATGTTAAGAAGCCAGTCTTTGATGTAATAAACTCATTGTTTACAAATGGTTCAGTGGCTCATTTATCTTCTTCCATCATAAGGTCTACTGTTTATTTTGTAACCTTTTCAGGTAGAATATATTTTGCATTTGGGGGTTGTGGAGTTCAACATGGAATGCTTGTTTACACCATGCATTCAATCAGAACTCATGTTCTGAATTCCAAACACCATGTGAACCAGCCCTTGAAACATGATTTCTTTATGTGATAGAACCATTACTCGAGAGTCCTCCAAGGCTAAACAGAGTAGTCCATGGTGACTCCCCAGATTTTTACTGCTGACAATTATTACACCAGTTGAAGGACATATTTTCTGGCTGATATCCTGCTGTTGTTATGAAGGGAATTGATTCTAATTGCCAGTTTCCTGCATTTTTTCTTCAACATTTAGGTTTCACAAGGAAAAAAAAAATCACGATGAAAATTCCACACGTTACTAGGATTACTTCACAAACAGAACATTCTTCACTCTGGAATTCCCCCCAGACTCCAAACTGAGTTTACCCATACAGAAAACTTGAATTCATTTTCAAATGGGAGGAAAACAGGGCAAAATGTTATCTTTGAGCTATGCCATTTGGCTTCCAGTGCACACAAAAAGTGGACACACATCCAATGTCAAATAGCCCTGATAATGGACAGGAAGCATTGCTGTAGACACAGTTGAGCCCGACCTTCACTGGCAGCAAAACCCTGGGTGAAACTCAGTTACTCCAATTCCAAGACACCCCACTGGTGAGCCCAACTGGGCCTGTAGGTGAGGGCGCCCTCTTGATGTGAGGACATCACATCAAGAATCAGACTGAAGTCTGGCCAACAGGGAGGACTGAGTTTATTTTATCCATTGTCGGGAGATGAGCAAAGCAGAAAAATAGGCCCTGGTTCCAAGTCGTCCCTGGCTCTTTTAGCAGGAAAACAGGACAATATAATACAGAAATAAAATACAGCAACTTCCTCTTCACCATCATTTTGAATCTCTGTTGGCACTGATTTGCACTGACATCAGCTCACAGCGGGTCCAATATGAAATTTATCTTCATGGAAATGTGACCCTTGGCTGCCAGTAGGCTAAAAAATATAGCCAACAATTGGGCAAATAAAGATAAAGAAGTTTGTGCAGGACAAATGTTGCATTTCCGACACACAGCTTTATAATTCTCCTGTCTCAGAAATGAATAGAAAATAAATGGATGCAGTCAGCCATCAGGGAAACTCTGGTGTTATCTGCACATTACTCATGGTGATAAAATAGATAATCCTGTTGCATGGATGGGGACAAGATGACTAATTGATATTACTATGCATAAATGACTTGTGATATGGACAAAGTGAGCAGGCAAGGCGCCTCATAAAAACGTTCTGTTCCACTCACTAGCTTTGTGTGTTTATGATCTTTTCCTTTTTTCCCACATTCAGGCAGCTTTAACTTAGGGTTTGGGAAATGCTTGTGTGCATATATATGTTTACTAGGTGCGTGCATGTGAATGATTTACAATTTTTCCAGTGTTGGACTTACTGTTTTGCTTAGCTAGCTTTTAATTAAGTCACATGTGTTTTGAACTCAACCTGGTATGTATATTTGACTATCTTTTTAAGGCAGTGGGTATGGTGATAGAACTCAGGAAGATATCCTCAATTCTTTTTATTTTTTAATTTTGAGACAGGGTCTCACTGAGTTGCTAAGGGTCTTGCTAAGTTGCTGAAGCTGGTTTGAACTCATGATCCTCCTGCCTCAGCCTCCCAAGTAGCGTGTGCTCCCTACTACTTTGGCTTTCCGTTATAGTTTAACGTCTTTTGGTCTTAGTTTGCCCTGGTGCATGGTTTGGCCTTTCCTATTAATTCCTTGCAGTTTTCAAAGGAATTGTTAAAAAGAAATTCAAATTTGAATTTGAATTTAAAAAGAAATTCAAAGGAATTTCTTTTTAAATGTTTTCTTTTTAAGTATTTAAAATAAGAAAGACAAACTTTCTTTTATAGAGTTCTGTAGTATATTTCAGATATGCCAGGAAATCAGCTACAACTAAACAAATGTAGGTATTTTAAATGGCAAGAACAAAGTAATAGCCTTCTTTACCTCAATAAATCACTGTCATAATTGTCCCAAAGCAATGTGATTTGAGAAATAGACTTTGAGGGAAGTCCTCCTTCCCAAAATATCCACCTTATCTGGCTTTCCCTGATAGCTGAATTCCACTGTTTGAGAGGGCTGCTATGGAGCTAAGGGGTGCAAATATCTCTGTGAAAGGAGGAGCCATGTGATATTTACACTTCAGGGTGAGGTGTTTAATCAAACGTGATAACTAACTGAGATGTGTTTTTCTTGTGAAACCACTGACTTCCAAGAGGGAAGAGTGTCAAGATAGTGGTGGGAAGACCCTGACAGTGAAGGTAGAAAGGTGTTAAAGACAAAAGTCAACATCCTCCTAATGTGTTGAGGGGGTGTGTATTTCAGACCTTGATAGTCTGTGCAGTTAAACATCTGCCTAAGGTTTCCAGAGAGGAGGCTGGGTTGTATGATAATCTGGGGGGATAGCATCTTTCCCCAATTACCTTAGCGTCCTTTTCACCACAGAATTTCTGAAGTTGAACTCTGTTATTAGAAAGAGGTTCTTATTGAAATTTTTCTAGGAATGTAAACAAGGAGGGGGCAGAAGAAAGTTTGAGAATCACTTGCAAGTTTATCTTCTTATCTGACATTAAAATAATTTGAACCCAGTGGTTGCTTTGGGGGAACTGGCAAAGTGTTCCCCAGCTTTGCACCTCTAAGAATGATGGCGCACTGCAGTAGTTGATTTTAGGGGTGGCTTCTGCCTCTTTCATGGGCTACTTCTGTCTACCTGTCCCTTTTTCTCACCATGCACATGCTACCATAAGACTGAGGAGAAGGCAGAGTTGCCCCTGGGAATGGTTCAACACTGGGTCTTGTCTCAGAAAAAGGCAATTCTATGTGTTTCTTGTGGATCGATCAGATTAAAAGGATTCCAGTCATGGGGCCTTTTTGAGTCTCTATGTGTCCATAAGGGGATATATCCATATAACTGAGAATTTCAGCCAATCACATATCACCTTCACAATTTTATGTATCTATGAACCTCATATACTTACTTGCATATTTTTATCTTACTGTCTTCTACTTCCTTGACTCTCAAATAGAAAGTAAGCTTACCCTACTTCCACTTTTTCCTTTAAAGCACTTACCACAATTTTGAACTATGATTATTTGAGTGCCTGAAACACTGGATATGACTAATAAATACTTGTTGAGTTTCCCTTGTTGGGTGTTGTCAGAAGAATGATTTTGAAAAATGTAAAACATGTCTTACCTACAAATACAGAACAAACATATGTTAAATAATTCTTCAATTTTAAAGAAAAGAGACTTGTTATAAAAAACAAGGTTTCAAAGAGAATTAAGAGAATCAGAGGATATATGGGCATTTGACAAAGATGTCTGGGTTAAATACAAAACTGGTTAATGGCTCACAGGGCAATCAAATAGTCACCTTATGGGTTATCTTTTCTATCAGAGAGAAGCTTTTGCATCTTTACCAGATCAAAATCAACAAAGTCTATTTCTGCCCCTAGATAGTAAGTTTAATGAGAGCAAAGATCATGCTTTTAATTCACTCAAATTAATCAATTTAACAGGAAAACTTTATGTCTTATCTATAAATAGAGAACCAGTATAATTTGCCATCAACCAAAGGTAAATACCCTGTGGTTGTCACAACAGGACAGATCAACAGAGAGCTGCAGGTGAAGGATAAATATTTCTTTAAAGCTGTTAAAGCATACAGCTTACTGGGCATTGATCTACAGAAGAAGCGATGCAGAAAGCTTCCCTCAGGGTTGGGCACACTTTCCTGGGTCTTTGGTAACCTCAAAGGGGCCCTACTGCTAAGACATCTTTCTATTAGGTCTTTCAGGGATCCACCTTTTTATCATTTTTTTTAAACCACTGTGACCAAAAGACCCGATAAGAACAATTATAGAGGATAAAAAGTTTATCTGGTTTCAGAATTCTCAGTCCACAGATGGCCAACACTATTGCTCTAGGTCCAAGGTGAGGCAGACCTTCTGGCCCCTCTCACCTATTCTGAAAGTTATCATTATCACCTGCATGCCCAACATATAAACATAGCCAGGAGTGTTTGCTTTCTGTAACACTGGCTGGTGTCCTTTTCCAAGGTGAAACATGTACTTGGTAAGCCCAGGTTTTAGGGTTGCTTGAATCTCTTCTGGTAGTCAATACAAAACCATTACAATGAATATGACAGTCCACCAAAGACTCTGCAACTGGGGCTTGCTCTTTTTTCGTTAAAAAGGTAGATGAGCGGGGTTGGGGATGTGGCTCAAGCGGTAGCGCACTCGCCTGGCATGCGTGCGGCCCAGGATTCGATCCTCAGCACCACATACAAAAGAAAGATGTTGTATCCGCCAAAAACTAAAAAATAAATATTAAAAAATTCTCTCTCTCTCTCTCTCTCTCTCTCTCTCTCTCTCTCTCTCTCTAAAAAAAAATAAAAAGGGAGATGAGCAAGTGTTGGAGAGGTGTTGAAGATACCTAGTGCCGCACTGAGACTTGAACCTTTCTCCCATTGCATTAGTAGAGTAATTGGACAAGAATGAGCTCTGGGTAAACTTCTAAGTGTCTTAACTTGTTAAATATCTCATCTATTCCACATATTCAGGAAGTGTAGGACTAGACACGTTGGCTAACCCTCTCAGGCTCTAACATTTTTGCTTTTATTATAAATATAGAATTCTAGAGATGAGAGAAAATTTTTGCCAGGCTGTAATACAAGACTTTGGAGTAAAGATCAGATAAGTGGCAAAGGGACAGGGATTAGAATCAATGCCTCCTGACTACTGTGCAGAGCTCCTGTCAACATCACTTTGGCTTTTTTTAGAAGTCTTAAGGGTAGTTTTTTATCCTTGCCATTGACGGTTCTTTCTGGATTGACTGGTCAGGAGAGAATGAGATTGTGTAAAGTCACACGGGAATAGATGGCTTCTGAGAATGCTGGGGGGAATCCCAGTAGGTGGCATCAGAGTAGGCTTCTTAAGAAGCAGAGTCTCTGGTGACAGGGCTATAAGGGTTTTGCTTCCCACTTTCACCCTGAATTTCTGTGAAATCTTGGATAAATTATTTAATGAGTTGGAACTTCAGTTTTTCCATCTATATAATGGGAATGATATTCAGTCTTCCCTCATTGAGTGTGACAATCAGAGGAGTAAACAGCAAGCACTCAGAGGCATGCCTGGTATCCCCATGGTATAAATATAAGCTTCTGTTCCTATTGCCCTGCTCCCTGCTACTCTCTTAGAGGATTGCATTTCTCCTTTCATCCTCACCCCATTCCTGTTGGTTTTAGAAAGTAGCATTTAAACAACACACAAGATCATGCTTTTCCACATGTTGGCAGAGGGAAATCTCCAGCTTGTTCAGGGAACAAAATCCAAGTGGATTGTATTTTGCAAAGAGGAGAAACGAATATTTAAGCAAAGAATCTCAGCAAGCATTTGTTCCTGGTGAGAAAAATGATGCAAACTGGAAAAAAGTGGGAATGTAGTGAACATGGAGAAACGGACTGAATGCTGAGCAAGACAATAAAAAGATACAGAGATGGGAGGAGATTTTAAGGCAGGCATAGTGGTGCATTTCTGTAATCCCAGCTACTTAGGAGCCTGAGGAAAGAGGATCACAAATTTGAAAACAGCCTGGGTAGTAGTAATAGTAGTAGTAATAATAATACTACTACTACTAATAATAATAATGTGTGGAGGGGGCATGCTGGGGATATAGCTTAGTGGTAAAGCACCTTTGGGTTCAATCCCCAGTAGTGCAATAAAATAAAACAAATAGTTAAAGAGATTTTAATTTAGTCCAAAAGTAAAGAAAATTTAAAATTTGTTCTCAAATAAAAGAAAATGTTTGGCGACCACTAACACATGGCCATCCTACACTCTCAATAGAAAACAACGATTCCCCCTCAATCACATGTTCTAAATGGTCCTGATTCAAGTTGAATGTTCATGATAGGATTTTCTGATTTTTAGCTGCTGATTTTAAGGAGTAAATTGAGGTAGACCTTTCAATGTAAACAGGGGCTTTCTCCATTTCAAGAATTTCTTTGGAAAGAGATTTATGATATAGTTGCAATGTGTCAAAACCTATTGTAGAAGCTTCATTCAAGGAGTTTATAATCAAATGATTAAAAGAAAGAATACATGAATGAGTAATAAGAATGTCAAACACTTTGACAGAGGTGAACGTCGGGCATTGTCCATTTTTCTCTAGACTACGGCCCTCGTGTAAGGTAAATGGTCAGGTTGCAAGAAGAAAACTCTGTAAACTCAGATGCCACTTTGTTCAGTTGCAGACATACGGTTTTAAAAGGGAAAGCCAGGAGAGGAGAAGATGGATGATTGCAGTAAAAGAAAGTAGCATTGCTTATACTCAGTCAAGGAAAAGATGAGGACGAATCCCTGATACTATCAGAAAGGCAAAGTGGAGGGTATCAAGAAGAACATTCTGGGGAAGAAGTGAATTCTATATCTATTGCTTTGTCAGAATGACTGGATAGAAATAATGAGGAAGCAGCTTTGAGCACAATGTGAGTGTGTAATAAGTTATGCATGTTACCAGGAATGGAATACACTGTGTTTTGAAGTAGTGAGCTTTTCACCTCTGAAGATATTCAAGTAAATTTTTAATAACCACATATAATGACTGCTAAGTGAATGAGCCCTCCATGGGGAACACTTATTGCCTACCCTAATATTCTGTGAGTACAAGAAAAAATAATTTAAAAATATATTCCTTTAATTGAAAAATTAAGAGTATATTTCTTCTACAATATGAAACATAAAGACATCATTTCATTCTTAATCATTAGTCAGACAGATTCAGACCCAAATTCCAGCCCAATTCCTGACTAGGCATATTCATATGAGTGATTCATATATTCATGTTCCCAACTCTTCTAGATTTAAACTGTACTCTTTTTGCTATTTTCCCTAAATCCATTCCCTTTCCCTGTTAGAATAATCATGACTTGTAGTCCTCTCTCTGACACTTACTTAAAGCTTGTGAAAGGCATACAGCGCTCAGATTTGTTCACTACTGTGTATCAATCTGTGCCTAGAACAACAAATTGACATACTCGTATGAAGGCACTCATATAGTGAAGCCACTCATATAGAGCTAGGATTCAAACATGCAAGCATGTAGGACCAAACCAATTTCTACAATACAGTAAAATACAGTACTTCCATACCAGTTGGTAACAGTCATACTACCCTATGCCTGTCCCAGTATTCAGCCACCCTGCTCTCTCTGTCTCTCCTGTGCAATACTAGCCATAAAGGCCATTTCTGAGGTTATTAGGCACAGAAAGGCTTCCCAGAAAAATGGAAGAGGGTTTCTGGAGACCTTATTTTCTTAGCTTTTATAGGAGAATTTCTTTCGCATTTTAAATTCATCTCCTCAGCTAACTACATCACAAAACTTAGTATATGTGATTGCACCAAATCTCAGTCTTGTGAAGGAGACTCTCTTCTAAAACTCAGCGATTAATCAATTCAGGGTCCCAGATTTCCATCTCTCTGAGCCAGTCAGATTAAATATTGATGGAAACTGATTTCAATTTACATGACATTCTCAGAAAATGGTAGTACCACTTAAAGGAAATGCACTTTTCAGAGGCACCTGCATTTGGAGAGAGCTGGATGTGAGGCCTCTATCTTCTTTGGGATCAAATTAATCTAAAATGTGACCCAACTCCAGCTCTTAATCAGGAATAGCTTCTTTACTCCTGGGAGATAGATCTCACTTAACCTTCAAAGTAGCTCATTTTAACTTTCTTCCCTGTTTATTTATTTATTTTTCTATTCTCTTTTATACAATTGTTTAGGAGTAATAACCTATCTTTTTTTTTTTTTTTCAAATGGTCAGAAAGGGGCTTTTGGCTGCACAAACAATGAACAATAGAAAGGGGAGTCAGTAATACTTCATCAGTGCAAAGATGGATTCTGAAAGCCAGACATAATACGTCCTGACATAAGTTGAGGTTTTTGTTCAAGCACTGGTTTCACCTTTTAGGGACCCCTTGCTGGTTTACAGTCTCCCCTCTCCATTCACCCTGCTCTAGAAACATACATACATACATACATCTATAGTCCTCCAGGATTCTGAGCTTCCTACTTGAAGAAGTATTTCAAGTCCATCTCCCAATAATGAAGCTGTAGTTTCCTCGACCATCCCCAAACAGGTCCAGGTATATTATGCTAAATAAAACCTACCATCCAGCAATTACGTGGTGTTACGCTTTGGACATGAGGTGTCCCCCCAAAAAATTCATGTGTGAGACAAGGCAAGAAAGTTTAGAGGTGAAATGATTGGGTTATCAGAGCCTAAACCTAATCAGTGCATTAACCCACTTGAATGGATTAACTGGGAGGCAGGTAGGGTGTGGCTGGAGGAGGTAGGTCACTGGGGCCTTGACTTTGTTGTATATATTTTGTCCTTGGTGAGTGGAGGTTAGTCTCTCTACTTCCTGGTTGTCACATTGTGAGCTGCTTTCTTCCCTTACACCCTTCTGTCCTGATGTTCTGCCTTATCGTGGGCCATCTAATGACTGAGACTTCTGAGACCATGAGCCCCCAAGTAGACTTTTCCTTCTCTAATTGTTCTTGACAGGTCTTTTGGTCACAGAAAAGCTGACTCACACACTTGGAAAGGAGGGGGCAACCCATTCTATCCTTAGTACCCATGCTGGGCCCAGTGGCAAATGCCTGTACTCCTAGCAACTTGGGAGGCTGAGGCAGAAGGATCACAAGTTTCAGGCCAGTCTCAGCAATTTACCAAGATCCTCAATAGCTTAGGAAAACCCTGTCTCAAAATTAAAAAATATAAAGAGCTGGGGATGAGGCTCAATGGTAAAGCGCCCCCTGGATTCAATGTTCAATTCCCAGTACCAAAACAAAACAACAACAACAACAACAACAACAACAAAAAACCATGAAAAGAAACGATACTCAAAAGTATGTGGATATTTAAAACCTATAATAGAGGTTATGATAGAAGGGATTTCTGTAGTCCCAGCAGCTCAGGAGGCTGAGGCAGGAGGATTGTGATTTCAAAGCCAGCCTCAGCAATTTAGGGAGGCCCTAAGCAACTGAGCAAGATCTTGTCTCAAACTCAAGTATATTAAAAAAGAAGGAGGAAGACAAGGACGAGGGCAGCGGCTGGGGATGTGGCTCAATGGTTACGTACCCCTGGGTTCAATCCTGGGTCCTCCCCCCTCAAAAAAAAAAAAAAAAAGGAAATTAAGAGTGGGCATCTATTGTGTTTTAAAGAAAAAAGTATCATCACAGTAGGGTGAAAAACAGTGAAGATAGTAACTCTAGGAGAAACTGCCAGACTTTGTAGAAAGTGCACCCACAACAAAGGCAAAGGAACTGAGGCAGAACTGAGGAACACTTGGTATTTGTTTAGCAAAAATTATAAAGGAGCCAAGAACATTGTATGTATCTGAGCAAACAGGGTGGAGCACCCAAGAGTGAAATGATGTACAATTTGACTGATGATAAGGGCCTGAGAATGAGTGAACCACACAAACAAAAAAGCAGCAACCATCAGAGGAGCTGGCATAACCCAGGATTGGGGACTTATCACCCAGTATCTTGTAATAGAGAGTTTTCTTCACCAATAGCTCCTTCCCACCGTCAGATTCATCTTGTATTCTTTTACTAGCAGTGTAGCTCCATGGTAATATAAAATAGACTTTTATAATCATTTTTTGGGGGGAATTCTGCACATTTAAATTTGGCTTCTAAATAACCAGTAGGCAAGTACTTTTGTGGTTTTGCCACCAAACAGCTGGGTGGGCAGCAGCATAGCTTAATTGATTTGGGTCTCATCTAATCCATAAACGGGGGTAGATTAATGTAATGAAAGAACCTTAGAAATTTTATTTATTTATTTTTATTTATATATGACATTGGAATGCATTACAATTCTTATTACACATATAGAGCACAATTTTTCATATCTCTGGTTGTATACACATTATATTCACACCAATTTGTGTCAGAAACTTAGGAATTTTTCAATACAGAACAATGTTGTGTTTGGTACACTAATTCTGCCATTTAAGAAGAAAATAATTGATAGATATTCAAAAACCAAAGACCTGGAGCAATCCTGATGAACCCTTAAGTAAATTTTTTTTTTTACTTTGACTGAAATTGTCCTTGGTCATAATGATTTCTGGTTCTTTGGAAATCTCATTCCTGTAATAATCATACTTGAACCACAGGCATTGAGATGTTGCTGCTATGATAAAATTAAGAGGAGCAAGCACAGAAACAAAGACCAATAGTACCAACCAGGGAGAAACAGAGACTGAGGTCAGTGATAAGGGCTTTGCCTTGACTTTGCAAATCTATAGAAGAAATAAGAGGTTTCAGTTAACACTAACAAGCAATGACAACAACTGATAGACACACACACACACACACACACACACACAGTTTCCAGTATGCCAAGTGTTATTCTAAGCACTGGACATATGGGAATTCATTTAATTCTCATAGCAACCCAACAAAATAGATGTTAAAATCCCATTTTACAGATCAAAAAACGGAAGCACAAACTAGTTAATTAGGTTGACCAAGATAACGCAACTAGTAAGACATGGGCCTAGGATTTGAACTAGAAATTCATGGCCTGATTCAATGAGTGTAGGAACACACTTCTAAGTTTCTTGTTAAATATTATCAGATAATATAAAAATAAGGGAATTAAATTCCCAAAAGCCACTAGAGAAAAATCTAAGTGTCTAATTAATCTAACAATTGGTGATATATGGGAAACTAATGAAGAGGGTTCTGGTAAATTCCTTTTCACTCCTTCTGATCTTGTGAGTGCCTTCACATGAGAAGTGCTCACAGAGAAAGCCATTTAAGAAATCAATAATACACTACATTTAGTTGTGCTTTTAACCTTAACAAACACTATCCTTCAGAGGCTTCCCTTTGGACAGAGTTGAAAACTGAGGCAAGGGGGTTATAGTAAAGTGACTTACTCGATCTCCAAAGTAAATGATATCAGAGGAAGAGTACAACTCCAATTTTCTGACCTCCTAAGGGTTTTCATGTGAAACTACACTGCTCCTACATTTTAATCCCTCTCTGTTTTTTTTTTCTTCTTCTTTTTGTCTCTATCTCAGTCTCTTTCAAGTCAAACATATTTCAGCACCTGCATAACTCAGGCCCCCAATGGAAGCTGATGTGAGGAGTGCTTGGAGGGATTGTGCAGGGTTGCACTGGCATGCCCTGTAGATATTTTCCTAATGCCTCTTAAGCAGCTCTGCCCTGGGTCTCAACATCGCTGTCACTATCTCGACTCAGGATTCATGAATTTACCCCTAGACTGCTGTTCCAGTTTTATCTGCCTCTATTCTTCCCTTCTGCCCAATCTATGCCCCTGTTGCTTGAAGTTTTATCTTAATAAGACCTTCATAACACTCTTTGTTTAAAATCTTTATGAGAGGTTAGGGTTGTGGCTCAGCAGTAGAGCACTTGCCTAGCATGTGCGAGGCCCTGGGTTCGATCCTCAGCACCACATAAAAATAAATAAAATAAAGGTCCATCTACAACTGAAAAAATATTTTTAAAAAAATCTTTATGACTCTCTGTTGCCATGAGGTTTATCCCATAGGTCTTTGGAGTATAAACACATTTGGGGATTCACAAGCAGGGCAAATATCTACCTTTGCTTCCCTGCATATCTGTCTGCCTTCATAGGTATTTAACAGCTCTAAGTTTCATCAGTATCCTGAAGAATGTTACACATTTTAGAGAATTGAGAACAGTGTTCCTATTAAGAATATGAGCTTTGGAAAGTGATAACCTGGGTTTGCGTCTCCTCTCTGCTCCCAATAGATTGGGATAGCTAGAGGGTTGGTTGGTGAATCCATGATCTAGGATGGCCTCCATTATATATCTGGCAGCTGTCAAGTGGTTAGCCAAGCCCTGGCTGATTCTCAATTCATCCATCTTGGATTTCTGCCAAGAGATCCAAAATGGCCTCCCATTTTTCAGCAGGGTTGCTTGGATTCATTCACATGGTGGCCCTAAGTTTTTAACTACTCAAGAGAACAAGCATGTTTGAATCCTCTCTATGTATCACATTTACTAAGGTCCCATGGATCTAAGTCATATAAGTCAGCTAAGATTTAAGGGATGTTGAAATACTCTTTCTCTTGATGGACAGGGAAGATTCTTGTGCAATTTACCATGCACTCTAAGTTTCAGTATCCTTACATGAATCATGAAGATGCAAATGTTCATTCATGAAGATGCAAATGTTCATTCATGAATCATAAATTTATAGATGAGGATTAAATCACCTGAAATATATCAAGTACACAGTATAGTACTTGACACCTAAAATTCACTCAACAGATATTATTCATTGTTTTAGGTATAAATATTAATCCTGTAGCAATTAAAAAAAACAGGGAACATTCTTTGACCTCTTGGGAAATTTAAATTTTCATTCCATTCTTGCTCTATGATTTTAATTCAGGTGGCTTCTCTCTCTCTCTTTTACTGGGTTTATTGCAGAATATTGATGTCTAAGATGAATAGATTTACTTCATTCCTAGTGGGGACTAATTCTAAATAATATGGAGGAGGGGTAATTTTTACATATACAGATATCACAATGGATGACTGTTAGTTAAGAAACTATTCTTGGATTGTGATGAAGAAAAATATAAATTCCACTTTTTATTTAAGTCAGTTCATCAAAATTGTGAGAAGTTACATGTGGCTATGTCGTAAATTATATAGAATATATCAACCAACTTATCTCTTGTTAGAAAGCAAAAATGGCTGCAATAATTTGTCCCTCTGTGTCCAAACCGTTTCATTGTGGTTTTACAGTTCTTCCCATCACAAGAGGCAAAGTCCATTTCCCAACTCCTGAATCTTGGCTGGCCATGTGACTTGCTTTAGCCAATGGAATGTGATGGAAGAAATGGTGTGTGAGTTCTAAGACTAGACAATAAGAAGTTCCACACACTATTGCTCTTGGAATAATGCAGCATCCATGTAAACAAACCTGATTTTGTTTGTTGCAAAAAAAGAAGTCCATGTAGAGCAGAAACCAGGCTTACCAGCCAATAGTCAGCCAGTCTCTGAAAAATGACCCATCAACAAGCAGAACTGTGAGTGAGTCATCTTAGAACCAATAGCAAACTAAGAACTCAACACAGACACATGAATGAGTGCTGCCCAAATCACCCTAGCCATCTAGGCTTTGGAATGGCTTTACACAGCAGAATCTCACTATCATAGGACTGATGGTTGTAACTCTTTGCATTCTCTTTATCAGACTTCGTGAGTTCACTGACACCTCACTAGATCCAGATAGCCCAAGAGTCAAACTGTAAAACTGTATGGAGATGCCTGGGTTGATATATAATTAAAATCATTGTTACAAAATTTTTTCCATCTTTTTCTCACATACATAGGAGAGGCATATTCTGCCCACTGACCTCACTACCATGGTATAATAGAACTATAGATGTATTCAATATACAGATATTTTCTTTGTTTCCTGAAATGTTTCCTAGTTACTGTGGAACAAAAGAGATAATGTAAATATTCAGTTAGGCCAAGCTAGCTTTTACTTACATTATTAGTTATGTGATATTAACAAAATTATTTAAACTCTTAGAAGCTCAGTTTTTGCTATAGCAGAATGTAAAAAAAGTAATACTTTACCAAATTAACCTGCATTTTGGGTTTACTATGTCAAAGCCCAGTATCTGTGTGGAAGTTTAAAGTTCGTTTCACATTTTTTGACTCTTCTCCCATTGAGAAATGTTGTCTATGTTCTGCCCCCTTGAATCTGGGCAAGCTCTAAGAGTGCTTGCACTGATAGAGTATTGCAGAAGTGATGCTGTGCCAGTTTTCTGGCCTAGATCCACTTCCGTGTGTTGGCTTTTATTTCCTGTCTGTTGACTTACGCTTCCTGTCTGTGGGAACTCTCACTTTCAGTGCCCTGAGCTACCAAGTGAGTAGTCTAACTACCCTGCTGAAGAGAATACCTGGAGACGCCCAAATACCACACAGAGAAAGAGAGGGTTTGTGCTGAGAACAGCCTTTCAGACATCTTCACTTATATGTAAGTATGGAACTGAAGCCATTCTGGACCCTCTTAAGCAGCCTAACTGCCTGCTAATGGAAGAGTGACCCCAGGCGACATCACAGCAGCAGACAAATCTGCCAGAGAAACCTTACTTGGATTCCTGACTACAGAGTCATCAGATATAATAAGATGGCTATTGTTTGGAGTCACTGAGCTTCAGGGTAGTTTGTTACACTGCCATAGATAAAGAGAATAATTTAGCACAAGGCAGGCCCTTGGGACACAGGGTAACTGAGACAGGGATTTCCCAGGGTGCAAAATGTTTAATGCTCAAGTCTGAAAAGTTCCAGGTAAAAGGAAAGGAGCTGGTATTACTTAGTATGTGCTAGGGATTATCATTTTTGTTTTATACTAAAGCAAAATTGAGCAACTTTGTGGTGATTTCATTTAGCAAAATTAGCCAATGGTCTCCAGGAGATCTTACATCTTCACAGGAGATGAAAAATATTTCTTGTTGGAAAGGCTATATGATGCTGTTTTATAGAAGACAATCTGTTGAAACCCAGTTCTAGTTAATTTTTCTCATCTATTTTTGTTCAATAAAGACGTTCCTTAAAATATTCACACATGAATAAAAACACAGCGATGTTCAAATTTATGCTCCATCAAAGTGTTTCTACTAATATTTGAAATAAGTTTAATTATCAAAAGAAATAATAGATACTGCCCACGTCTTGCTAAAATTCATACCTTTTCAGATGTTATTCAGGGGGAAACTTAAAATGTACATAATTACTATCTAAATTTTTCCCACATACAAACTGAAAATCTTTTCACACTGTGAACTAGTTTAAATTGCATTTTTTCCTAATTAGAAAAAATAATGCTATGCTGAAAAAATTAAAAATTTCCAAGGAACAACAATATGAAAATATTTATCATGAAATAAAGACATTTTATATTTAACTGCTCTCTCTAGTAACTGCCCCCCACTCACATACACAAAGAAATAAAAAAAATTAAAGGAATCTTGAATCTGCATTGCCAATAAGATCATATTTTTTTCCTTCTTAAAACTTGAAATGAAGAAAAAGGGAGGAAAAAAAATCAATGAGTAGACTGTGCTTAGGAAAAAAATCTAGGGAGGAAAAAGGACCCCAGTGTGTCCCTCTCTGCATAGCCTCACACAGGTCTAGATTTCTCTAGAGGTGAGCAAGAGGCTCCTAAGTTACATACCAGTGTCTTTAAACTGGAAGATGAAAGGCCAAGGTTGTAAGTGGTCCATCCACAAAACAGTCTCCCTGGAGACCTGTTTCCACACTGCCCAGTGGCACGGGGCCAGGAGGCTCCAGGGAAAACCCATCTCCATACTAGAATTACTAGAAAAAAAAGCATACAAATATTTTGAACACTTTTGACTCCTACTGTCAAATTGCTTGCCAGATCAGTTTATAGTGATAGTCATTTACACCACCCAAATTTTATGAATTGCATGTAGTAGTCTCTATCATTCTTAACTTTGTCAATTAGGGCAAAAACATTATGTCCTGGTTCTTCATATTTACAAATTATTTTTTAAAATTAGAAATGGAGTTTATTCATTTTCCACTTTTGAGATTTATATATTTTTCTTTATTCCAGAGTATTAAGTGATTCTGCTGTCTGGACCTCAACTCAAGTGTTCAAGAGAGCCTCTTGGTGTTTAAAAAGCAAATAAATAACACCTCTCTTGGAATTTCTTTCATGCTATTCAATCCTATTATTTCAAATTGTATGTTTCCAACTTGTGTAATTATAAAGACACTTTACTTTGAGAAAGTTATTCACACAGGGTCTCAGCCAACCCTGGGACCTGCCCATTAGTCTGTGCTAATACAGCAGGTGGTAGGGGATTGGTAGTGTGCTTGCTCTTGGTTTAGACCTGGCTCCCTCTCTCTCCTTTTTAGGATGCATATTCTAAATGCCACAAAGGATGGTGTGGGACTCTGAGACTGAGAAACCCCTCCTGTGATGGATTAGGAATAAGGGGTTTGTGAGACTCAAACCGGTGTCTGGCTTTATCTGCCCCAGAGTCAAGGCTGCACATAAATACCACCCTGTGTTCCCAAGCAAACAGTGGCCCTGCTTGCCCGACCCTGGGGGCCTGGCGAAACAGAACCTGCCTGAGGCTGCTAGAGAATTGCCTGCTTTCCCACCTGAATTCCCCACCCTCAGTTGGTAAGGTTTTAGGGTGGGTGTGTATTTCAGTTTGTCAAAAAGAGATCAGTTCCTGTGCTGAAAGGCAAGCCCAGGGCAGTATTTAACAGAGCGGGGGACACCAGGAGGGACAATTACCGCAAAGTGGTTCTCACGCTGGGGCTGGCAGTGGGTGCCAGCTCACACATTAACTCCTTTGACGGCACTTTCGCCAGTTTATTCCACATTCTCAAGGGATGGCTTTGTCAATTGTTTGTCTGGCTGCTATTTTGACAGTCGATAGCCCCTTGATGCCAGCTTAGACTGTCTAATAAGAAAGAGGCCAACGTGAAATTTTAAACCCAACAACTGCTGGACACGGAATGGGGTGGCTCCAGTTCTTTTCTCTCCCTTTTTACCCTCTCTTCTGAATGGCAATGGGCTTTTATCAGTGCACTTCTTTCCTCCTTCTCCCAGGCTTTGGAGAAGGGGGTTATGCATTAGGGTGGGTAGGTGAGCATCTACCCGGGTGTTGAAACTTCCAGTGTAAACTGACAGGGAGAGGATGCTGAGTCTGAATGTGAGCAGATAAGGGGACTCCAGAAATATGCCTGTTTGGGATCCTCTCTGTGCCAATTCAAGTGATCAGCAGTAATAGAGTGGACAAGGGTTGCTTTCTCACATAAACAACATGACTCCTGGGGAGGAAATGTGTGATCGGCTCTGTTCTGTAGCCACCTCAGCAAGACTCATAGATGTCACAGTGTCATGGTATTTGTAAATAGATGTAAAAGAAAGGAACAGAAATAGGGCTGGCTTTCTTCTATAAATCACCTAGCCAGGCATGTGTTTTTGGCAAGCCACATTCCTGGCATCTCTCTAATGCCAGGTGTAAATCCTGCTCTTGATAATAAATCTATAGCCTGAAACCAGGTACCTTAATGTTAGCATGATCTTTCTACATTGCAAATATTGCAAATTCTCAATTCAAGTTATAATTTTAGCCTGTTGACTCAGTTTCCATTTTAGCAACCACATTAAGCACCACTTTGTATTTTATCAATTGAAAAGTTTTGGAAGAAATAAATGTTCACTTTTTTTAATTGTCCCTTCAGACCAAATTGAAGTGCAGAAATTCAAATGTTTTTACCTATGTAGTTAAAAATGTTTTTTTTTTGCAATTTCAAAATCAAATATGGTAATTTCCCCATGCCTGTATTTAATAAATTGATTTCTTAAATGATTTAGTTCTGTATAATATTACTTTAGAAGGTTAATCTAAATTAATGCAGATATTTATATTTATGATTCCTGATATTTCAGGGTTTATCATAGTCCTCTATTTCAATTAATGAGAATTGCAATTTATATTAAATGAACCCAGTTATTATTACATGTTTTTGATACAGAAAAGCAACAGAAAAGCAGAGGTATGGAGGTGAATGGCCATTTCAGAATTTAAATGGCCATCTTAATTGGTCTTTTTAATTGCCCCAACCACACCCTCTTTGGGGGAAGTAAAGGGAATAACTTGCAAACTAGAGATTAAGTTATAGACATCTGATATTAAAAGGGAAGAACATTTTAAAAATGCATTTGCTGATCATTGCCACTTGCTTTGCAGAACCTAATACATCCCTCCCTGATAACATCAAAGGAATTAAGGCCCTCTTTATGTAGCAAATGCTTTTCACAGTTCAATAACCATTCCTGTTGCTGCTATAATATTTCACCCACATTTCTCCATGCTCAGAGTAGGCCTCAGAATTGGAACTGTTTAATTTCTATTGAAAGCACCTTCATCTTTCCTTGCTGCATTTATCATCCTTCTCCAAATATTTGCAAGCCTTAATCATTATATTACTAAGTCGAAAAATAGTCTCTCTGCTTTGGAGTTTAGTTTCTGAGACATGGAGAATAAAGATGCCCTGCCCTGGAGTTAGCACCCATTTTCCTCTGTCTAAAGAGCCAAACCAAGAGGCAGTGAGTAGCTTGACATATGAACCAGAAACAAACAGCAAAAGACAGGAATCAAAAGCCCCAATGTGACTGCAATAGAAACCATTGTTCAAAGCACTTCCTGGGAATTATTTAGGGATTATGGTGTCAAAATTGCTTAATCTGTAGGAAATACCCTAGGCCTTCAATTCACATCAGCAAATATGTATTAAGTGCTTACTCTGTGCCCAGGACTGAGTTGAGTACTCTGGGGAACAAAAAGAAAATGTACATGTATTGCTCTATAAGCAAAAAGTGTTAGTGGATTCTACTGAAGGAAGGAAAACATGGGGTACATGCCTCCGTGTATATAGTATTTTCCTCTTATCTTACTAATAGTGAAGGTGAGTCTTTTCAACTCCTCCCTAGAAGAGTTTTCCTGCAGATGAGTTGTTTCAATTTTAGTTTTGGGAACAGACATGCTGATGGTTTAGAAACTTAAGACGAATCATTAAAAATCAACATCTGTCAGAGGGAGCAGAAACGAGAGGAGGCCTGACTTAAAAAGATTCTCAGATCCTTAAAAGGACTGTTATGAAGACATAAAGGGGGAAAAAAAAGAAGAATGGGAAAGTAAACTAGATGGGATGTATTTTGGAAGATTTATTTTAGTAACACCAGAGCATAAAAAGAGAAAGAAATGAGGGAGACTCTAGAGTTTATAACTTTTAGGAATGATTTGCCCTGCTCGGCTTTACTTTTTTATTCTAAAAAAAAAGACCCCAATCTTAAGTTTTTCATTAAATTACCTAGATAGCTCTCAGGTTTCTAGACCCACTCCCACCCTTCTTGTAAGGAAAGATTCAGCCAAGCTTGTTGTTTTAAAAGGTCTCTAATCACAGGAGAACCACATACTCAACTTTGCTCATTTCCTGTGCCAATTAACAGACAGGGGTGGTTGTCTCCCCACTGTTACCACAAGGAATTCCAGGGACTGACCCTTTCAAACTTGACTCCCAGTCCCTGGGAAAGTGGCATCAGTTTTGGAAGGAGGCAGGAAGTTGAAAATCCTGAGGCCTTACAGCACAAGGACCTGAGAATCAAGAGGCCGGGGTAGGCAAAAAGGGTGGAAACCCTGGGAGTGAAGGCAGCTCTATTTTTGTTTCTGAATTTTACTCTGTAATGAAACTCTTGAGTCCTGGGAATAAAACAACAGCAAAAATACCTTGTTTTATTGGGCACTCAAGGAGATTCCTGGGCCTAGTGAGCATTTTATAAATCTGCCAAAAGGGTACAAGGATTCAGATCCCCAGAGTTCAGATGAAGGGAAAGAAAGCCCCCAACTGGCCCAGCCAGCCTGGAGCAGAGATAAAAGGAGAGACCCAAGAAATGAGTCTCCCTGAGACTCAGGCCCCATTTTATAGCTGCCCTGACTTACTTGGAACTCAGAAAGAAGGTTGGACAAAGCAAGAAAAAGACCCAGAAGAGAGACACATCCAAGAGGACCAGGATTTCTGACAGATAAATTAAAATGGCTACAATCAAATCAGGAAAAACTCTTTCAAATACTACCTAGAATGATTAATGACCCCAGTCCTCTTTCCTGATTAAGTCCTCAAAGCCCCCTTCTCATAGAAAGCCATCTCTGACTATTCCACTGTTTCAGTTATCTATTGATAAGAGTGGTCCTGTGTAACAAGCTGCCACAACCATCAGTGACATAAAACAACCACCATTAATGATTTTCCAAAAATCTATGGGTGGCCTTGAAAATTCAATTGATTTGACCCAAGCTGCAAAGCTCATGGCATGAGTAAAGTCAGCAGGCTGGTGGGCTAGGGGGGTCACTGGTCCAGAATGGCTTCATAGGGAACAGCTCAGCTCAACTCCATGTGGTCTTTCATGCTCCAGCTGGCTAGCCTGGGTTCGTTCTCAAGGCAGTTGTAGAGTTCCAAGGGACTACAAGGAAGTTCAGCCTCTTTTTGTCAGATCCAGAACAGGCACAAGGTCACTTCCACAGCTATGTGTTATTACAAATCACATGGCCAACCAGATTCAGCAGTTGCAAAGTCACACGTCAAATGATGTGGATACAGGGAGGTATGGAAGACGGAGGTTATTTTTGCAATCTCTCCATCATATCCAACCTCTGCAAATTTGTTGAGACAAGAAATCCTGCATCAGATTGACTATAAGTACCACTTGCTTTGAGCTGTCTTATTGTTAAGTTTACTAATAAGAAAATTGCATCTCCAAATTAATCATAAATAACTAAAAGACTAGAATTATCTTTTTTTCCTCTGCTATTTACAGGGCTTAACATCATACTGATAAATCCTGGAATATTTTATTTCAAGAAACCCTATTTATCTCATATTTATTAGCATCACCTTAATTTTTCTTATATCATGGGTTCTTGGCCTTAGGAAATCACAAACTTATGAAGAACTTTTGGTATATTAAACTCGTCAATATATTGCTTTATCGTTTTCTTTAAAATGATTTCAATTCTGGTGTCCCTATCCTGCTGAATGCTAAAATTCATCCACGTCTGCTATTGGGGTTTGATATCTTGCTGTGGGAATTCAAATATCAATAGAAAGTAGAAGGAAAAAAACAGGGATTGGGGGCCCTATTTTGTCACAATTCAAGTCCATGAGGTCCCTTGGAGTTGACTGGAGGTCAGCTTCTGAAGCAAAGCAAGAAAAAGACCCAGAAGAGAGACATATCCAAGACAACTAGGAAGTAGATCTCTTAGCAGCATCCCTCTTCCTCAGGGAAGCAACATCCCTGCCTCTCTGAAGTTTCAGCCCTGGCCAGGGCATTGCCAGGAAGCATTGTAGGGGTGCCTCCACTTCTGTGAGTACAGCCTGTTGATTCCTGATACCTTTGCTGTAGTTTGGATATGGACTGTACCTCAAAAGGCTATAAGCTAAAGACTCAATCCTCAGCTTGTCACTACTGAAAGGTGGTGGAACCTTTGGGAGTTGGGGCCTAATGGAAGGAAGCTAGGCCATTGGTGGCATGTCCTTGAAGTGGGTATTGGCATTGTCCTCTTTGCTTTTTAGCTCCATGAGGAGAATAAGCCTCTTTTGCCAAGCTTTCCTAATATGATGCATGGGCCATACATAGGCCCCAAAGCAATGGGGTCAAGCAGCCTTAGACTAAAATCTCTAAAAACATATCCAAAATTATCTTTTTCCCTCATTAAGTTGATTATCCCAGGTATTTTGTTACAATAATGCAGAACTATCTAACACACCTTCAATTTTTCCCTCGTTGTTCTCAAAGATTTCAATCCACTGTCCCTACCCATACCAAAATACCAAGCTTCAAAGACAGAAAGAACTATAGTCTTCCTATAGATTCTTCTTGTAACTTGACAAAAATAATGCATACTACTGCATAGCTAAGATTCCCCCCTTAAAATGTTGGAAGGAGAAAATATAGGAAGAAAAACTTCTATACAAAATTGCCTTCCATGGTATATTTTCAAAGAAGCTTCTGGTAGTCTTCAAAGTGCACACTAGATCAAGATGTCATTCACATGTCCCTGACTTCCTCCTCCAGTATCACTTCTCAGAAAGAAGCAGATGAGTTCCAATCAGCATGGACAGCCACCAAAGGGAAGTTCACAGGCGGTAATAACATAGGCTCATAGCAAGATGCTTGAAATATGCCCCAGAGCTAGATGAAGTAGCAGATACTAAAATGTACTCTCAAACCCTGCTCTTTGTCTGGCTTCAAGTACAAGCCAGCTGTTCAACAGCCTTAGGAAACAAATGTAAGAATGACTAATTAAATGAATATGTTTCAAGGATGAACAAGAAGGGGTTTGATGTTTTGATGCATGAGGAGTTGGCTTCCATTATAAAATCTTTCTTTCTCTTCATGTACCACAGCCATTCTGAGAAACTTCAACACTAGTGGAAGTTGTAATGTGTGATTCTGACTCAGTATAGTCTGGGGGTCTGGGAGGCAGACCTGGCTAGGAACACATGCTGTAAGAAGAGCCCAATTATGATGGGACTATGCCTTTTTATGATGGGACTATGGCTTTTGTGCTTCCAGAAACATATGTACCATGAGTCTCCCATGTGCCATAGACTTACCACCAGGTAAATGCTGGTGAACAAAAACCCTCATGTGTGGCCTCAAGAGCTTACAGTCTAAAGAGAAGACAGTCTTTGCCTGAAACTCTCTTTCACCCGCTTGAAGATTCATTATCATAGAAAAGACATGGAACCAAGAACCCTTCTATTAGACTCTGAAATATGGAGCAAGTGCCGTCTGTTCTCTTTTCTAGGGTAGTTTGTTTCTCCTTTCAAGACTCACACAATTTCATATTTCTTGCTATCACTATTTTCTTTTATTCCTATCATTATTATATCAAATTTCCATGATATTAGGATAAAGAAACAAGGAAGGCTTTGCCTCACTTTTCACTAAAGGTATCAGATTGTAGTCATCACTAGATGTAGCCACCATAATGATATCATTCCCTTTGCTGTTCTCAACACTTGGGGAACAAGATTTGAATGGCAAGAATAGATTGAAGGAGGAAATATAATAAACAGTGCCTATAGACGCCAAGCAGAAAATTAAAATAAGTGACATAAGATCAAACAGAATAAGAAATTATAGGTGTTCAGGACATATGCCACACATAAAGGAATCATCTGTGAAGTTTCAGCCAATTATTGCCACAGGGATTGTGGTCCTATTATTGTTAGAGCATCCATATTTTTCAGGGATATGAAGAAATCCATATTTGATGTGAACCCCTCAATTTTTCAATGCTGAGGAAATTTTTTCCTTTTTAAAAGAGTATAGACCACATAAAACGAGTCATTAAGTGAGATGTGGCTTTTAGACAGCCAGTGGGTCTCTAGATCAAGGGACATAATGGTTCATCGAGAGAATATCTCCACATCTTTTCTTGTCTTTGGAATTCAAGCCAGTTGAGTAAAATGTGAACCAGAAGGTCTGTTCTCCAATGTTTAACATCCAGAGAAATCCCCTTGTAGTTCTGCTATTCCACATGAATCTGTTGAAGAACAGACATATGGATGCCACTTTTCAAAAAATCTTGCCTTACTCCTGCCCTTCATGTTATGATTTTTCTTAGGCCTCTGGGTTTGTTGATGTCATGTGTGTATCTTGCTCGGCACAGGCAGACTACCTGTGTTACTTGGGTTGAGCCATCACAACATGTGTCTGGAAATGGTAGTTTCCTGGGTCCACCATTAGTAAAGGAGGCAAAAATAGACAGTTTCACCAGAAGTGAGTTGGGGAAGTTGGCTATACCCTAGGAGCTAGACATTAAGTTGACTTCTAACTCAGTTTCCCAAAGCAATGGATCTATTATTCAAAGACTCCTTCTGGTTCAGTTTAATGAAACCACAGAAAATTTGCAAACTAAACTCACCAAGATGAGACATTAATAGAAAGCAGATTTTTCTTCTTTGGATGCTATGGTTAATGAGAGCATCTTTAGGGACCCACTCTCTGTGTTCTCAAGGTTTGAGGGGAATGTAGAGATGGCAGGGCTTGGCTTTGGCAGGCATATACTGGGCATGTGCCAAAGCTTTTGTACTTTATATTTGCTATGAGAGATTGTGCCTACAATACTCTTGTACTTTCACAATTATAAAGATTCACTCCTTTGAGCTTTTCAGATCCCTGTACAATCTTCTCCCAGTGAGGTTCCCTCATCAACTTAATTGCAATAGTACGCCCTTGCTCTTCTTTCTCCCAGTTGGTGTGGGTTTTCATCATACAACCTTTCTCTACTTCTTTCTGTTGATGGTATACATTTCTTTGCATAGTGTCTCCTCCATAGAGGAAGGCAGTGTGTTTACAGACTAACTACAATCTAATACCTAGAACAATGTATGGAGCTATTGGATTGTCAAAATAAGTGCTCATTGAACAAATCAATGTCTTATGGCTTATGTACTAAGGTGAAATGTACATTGATCATCAATGAATGGTTCCTGGCTGGGTCTCCCCAAGCCTTTTTTGGGAATATACCACATTAGATGTCAGAGGTAAATAAATATATTCCCGTTTCCAATCTATATTCCACTGGAAATATTTTACATATATTTTTATTTGCCTCAAATTTTGCTATTTTGATTCAGTTTCTTTCAGTAAAATGATGCTTCTGTTATATAAAAAGAAAGACTTGAAATACTTTTGTCTAAATTGCTCAGAATATACTTCGGCCATGAAAATTCCTCCTTTAGATTGATTTGATGGTTTGAGTGTGTGTGGGTTGAATAACATTTCCTTTTGTAGATAAGTAGATATAAAAGATGAAAGAGAAATTTATAGACTTTGTTATTATTTGGAAAATAATCACTCTGGTCTTTGGATCAGCTTCCTATTTATACAAATTACCAATTTCTAACATTAACATTTCAAATTTTTGTATCATTTATTTTACCCATTTACTGGATTGCCTTCAACACAAATTTTAGTTATTTATATTTCTCCTTGATAACTGAGATATCTTTTGAAGCACATTGACAAATCAAAAACAAATACTTGACTTTAGGCAGTTTCTAAAGTTGAAATTTAATGTTACTTTAAGAGAGGTAGAAAGCAATGTGAAAACAAAAATCAAGCATATTGTTGTCCGCATTTTATCTCCCACATAAAAGTAAATATTTTTGAAAATGGATATTTCTTTTCAATATAGTACAGGAGGTAGGTGGTGGTAGGCATAAGGGGAACAGAGGGTAGATGGAGTTGGACCAACATTTGAATTCTAGCTCATGGCCACTCTCTGCCAAATGATATTGATCTTTGGTTCTAATTGTCAATCACTGAAGAACTAAATTGGTTATGTTTTCCTTAAATGAATTTCTTTGTTCATATGAGAGAAATATGAACTAGAAAATATACAGAGATAATTACTAGTTCATTTCAATAACTGGTCCCAGTATTCCACTAAAACTTTTCTTATTAGTTGTAAACAAAGACATTCTCACTAAATTCAAAAATTAAAATTCAAAGCTTTCCTAATCATCATCTTTATTCTCTTCTCAGCTACATTTGCTGCTGGTGATCCTTCTTTTCTTCTTGGCAAAGTTACTGCACCATAGCTTCCATGACTCAAGTTCTATTTTTTATCTTGCCTTCATGAAAACCTTCCTCTGCCCTTGAACCGGCATTTCTTCTTGTACTCATTTACTAGATATTGGCTGGTCCAAGGTACAGGACTTCCTCTGTTATTTTATTCCATGATTTCTTTCCATAGTAACTTAGCTATATGCCTCCCTTTAATTACTCACTATTTCGAACTAGAGTCTAATCTGTAGCCCCTATCCTCAAACTTTTAGATGCATATCCATGCTTGTTGACTTCTACAAGTATCAAAGATACTCCAAAACCAACTGGTCCAAACCTAAGTTTATAATCTCATAACCTAATCTTCCCTTGG
This sequence comes from Marmota monax, assembly GCF_021218885.2. Lineage (NCBI taxonomy): Eukaryota > Metazoa > Chordata > Mammalia > Rodentia > Sciuridae > Marmota > Marmota monax. The sequence continues at coordinate 2,615,423 of NW_026695222.1, read as the reverse complement.
TCTTCACATCCCAGATCATGATGCCAATATTGATCCCAGTATGAAGATCATTCTTGATTTCTTTCTTTTATCCTCTCCCCCAAATACTTCTAATTTTATTCTCTAATAAGTCTCAATTTTCTTCATTACTTTCCAAATCTATAACCATTATCATAATCTAAGCTATCGTTTGATTTTCAATGGAAAAGTATATACTCCCCCAAATGGCTCGAACCACACCCTTTTTAGCCCCTCTTTCCCACTTCTCCCCAGTCTGCTTCCTTAGAGTGATTCCTGAGTAGGTCCAATCACCACAAGTTTCAAATGTACATGTGGCCTCCAACTGCATTTTAGGTAAACAGAACACATTTATGGACCATAAAGCCCTTTTATTCGATCTCTACCCACCCATCAGGCCTCACAGTGCATTGTGAATCTTCTCCTCCTTTATGTAAGCCATACTGATCTCTTTAACCATTTCTTAACATTTCCTCCCAAGGTCTTCTGAGTGATATGGTGCTTCAACCTTCCAGCATTTTCTTTCTCTTTACCTAGTTGACTTCTATCTCCCAGATCTCAGCTCAATCAACTTCCTCAGTTAAATCTTCTTACCTTGCCTGACCAAATCAGGAAAGCACCTCTCCTTTGATCATTTAAATGCTATTTTTATTGATGATATTTTGTGTTTAGTTTATGGTTTGTTAATCACATATTCATCTCTGTTCTCCTCTACTATTTTGATAAAAACAGGAATCAAAACTATTTTACTACCACTTATACATTTAGTATATGTCAGACATATCATTAATATTTATGGAATAAAGAAAAGGAATTGTGAGGCACTATTTATGCTTAAACTTGTTAAAGTTCATATTTGGGTCCTTTAATGAAAATAAAAACCAAAATCAATGATTGTAGCCTGAAATCAGTGCCTCTAGTTTCAAAACTTGAAAATACTCTGGAGCTCCGATGAGAAGACTCAAGATTATAAAGGAATGCAGTATCAGAAAGCGTGGGAACTGAAGAGGGACACTGCCAACTCTTTTTATCCTGGAACAAAATAACCCTTTATCTGCTTGGTAGGCTAAACCGTATTCTCTATAAAAGTTTATATAATCCCTGATAGCAGTGATTATACATTGAAAGCAAAAAACATTCAGGTTGGTCATATGAATGGAAAAAAAAAGAAATGATTAAAAAAAGAAAGGAGACTGAATTTTATGAAGAAAATTGTTTCCAGATATCCCCAAAGTGTAAGGAAAAAAAATTATTTCTCAAAGAGAAATACGAAAAACAGTTTCTACAAAATCTTAGTAACTCATGTGTAAGCATATGTACGTATGGCCACCATGATCCTGGATGTCAAATAATCTCTTTGCTGTTACTGTAAAGCCAACTCAGAATCCCCAAATTGTTAGTATCCAGATGTGTTCTCCCAGATTATTTTTTACATTCAAAAGGGACATGAGAAGTCTCTGGTTGGCCATGTGTAGCAACTGTTGCCTCAAAATATAAGGTTATTATTGAATATATACTATTCAGATTTCAGACAAATAAAACACTGAGATTCTTATTTAGACCAAATTGAAAGTAACCCAATATATTAAATAAGAGTATGTCAGGACACAACAGATATAATTTTAAACAGGAAATATAATGAAGCCTTGTGCTAGGACTAAAGCTTGGATGCAGACTTTCTCTACATTAGGACCAAACATCTTGAAAGCTTTGTCACAGGGGTCCTGATCGATGATGACTCATCTGAACTCTAGCACTGATCGTGAATACCCTATTCACCTAGCTCTTTGCTTTTGACCTACTTGGTCATGAAATGAGAAGCAATGGCTGGAAAAATCAAAACCTTAAGACCATAAACTGGTAGCTACTAGTCCCAATTTATTTCAAGATCATTTTTATTTATCTTGTAGTATGGTCTGTGTAAGGCATTTTTTTTTAGGTTTCAATGTTTCAGAGTTATGGCATTTTTCTTAAAATTCCAGATTCTCAGCCTTTTTAAAACAATTCTTCTCATTAGAATTGTCTAGAATTGCATTGTCCCTCTTGGTAGGTAGGTGTGTGTCCCCAAGATGCTTCAGTCCTCACCATGTCATATTTCCTTCATGGAGATTCATTTGTTCTGCCAAAACTGCTCACAGAAGATTTGGAGATATTTACATTTTTTTTTTTTTGCTTAAATGAAAAATATCCCCAAAGATTCAGCATATAGGGACAATATTTGTAGACCATTAGTTGACCTCACCATAGTTTGTATTGGTCTTTTGTAGTATCCAGCTGCAGCTGAAGCTCTCTGTTACTGATTGCTCCTTCAGGTCTATCACTCTCTATATCCCGGGGACTCTGTTTTAAATATGTGTGAGCAACAAACTATTCTCTTATCTTACTCATCACTGAGTTTAATAAAGGCAAGGGACAATTCCAAGACACTAACCATTTGAAAATCATGGACTCTCTCAGTGGCAGGAAACACAGAATATCTCTCATGGAGAAATTTGAAAATCTCTTGCCTTTATGTGCAATAAAGATTATAAGTACATTAAATTACAGAATCACATGTCTCTCAGGCTTCAACCTCAAAAATTTGTCTAGTAGTAAAGAGCAGATTAATCTGTAATTAATTAATTCTCTTAATTTTTTTTTAAGATTATCTTCTCTTACTCCTTGGTAGAATTTAGAGGTTGATTGTACGTATGACACACAGAAGATATTCAAAAGATATTAGACTCCTCTTTGGAATTAAGTAAAAGAAGCATTGTTTATGAAGCTGTGGTAAATGGGCCTAAGGTCATGGACATGTATTCTTTTTTAGTTGCAGCCAAAATCAGGTTTGGGGATTTCTGATGAGCTCTTTTTGGTGCTGGTTGTTATTAGAGAAAAAATGGATCTTTCTGCTGCATGCTTGGAAAACCAGACGTTATCACCACTTGATTATTCATTTGCTGGTACAGCTTGTTTCATTTATTAAAAGAAAGTCAAGGTTGAAATTGGATCTCTGCAATGCATGTCCGTGGCTTTATGTGTTTGTTGATAATAAACAGCCTTTCAATGTCCAGTGTTGATTTTCTGGGCTCTAACTTGGCATCATTTTGATCTTTCTTTGGATGAGCCAACAGCATTATGTAGACTGTAGCTTTAAATAAGAAAACACAGGGAGGAGAGGGGCGAATGTTCCCTTTGGAATTAGTATGGGAGGGGGGGAGGAAGGGGAAGCTTTTGTTCAGTCACGGAAAATGGAAAATGGACGTGTGTCTCATGGTGGCCGCAGTTTAAGTAAACATAAACTCTGAACCAGAGATTAGACCCACCATTTCCTCAGTGCTAGCAGTACCAAACCAAAATATAGTTTTATTTGGCTAACCCCAAAGTAGGATGTGGGTGCCAGTCTTGAAAACCACATGATCAGGTTTCCAGCAGACACCACTAGGGCTAGGGTTTGTCTTCCATGGGGAAGTCCTAAAGGCACTACTCCTAGCAGCACCATCACTGTGTTTAACAAACAGATGTAACCATAACAACAGCTCCCTCCAGAGATAGGACCAAGGGTCCTTTGCTTACAGTTTAAGATTGCTCCTTAGTATAACACTACTGAGAGAATGGGCATTGTTAAAGAGATGGAGGGGAGATAATGGGAGCCCAGTGTAGAAGCTGGAGTAGGAGAATATACTCTCCATCTTCCTATGAATTCGGGAGTCAACCAATCCAGATTCCATGTCTAGAAGCATCACCTGGTCTTCCTTGGAAACTCATCTCATTCCAAATGGTAGTCCAGTAAAGAACTAGGCAGTAACCTGTGCTTTCAATGTGTACTTTCCTTTATAAGGAGGATTCCTTGAGACCCTAGATTATTCCAATCACCTTAAATTCTGTAAGCCTCGAGCCTGGGTTTGCTGCTTCAGAGATTTTCATGGTGTGAAGTTTTATTTATTTATTGACCACAGAGTTGTTGTTCTTCCCCTACCTCCCTGGAGCCAGGGAGGGATGGGCAGATGATAGAGTTGGGTGCCCTGAGTTAATGACTAGCTCTGTATTCACAAGCTCGTTTACTTTTGTCTTCACCTGATGCCTCAATGCCGCCAATGAGTGGGAATTAATTTTATTGAGGACCTCTCAGTTCCTTAAAAGAAAAACTGCTCACTTGGCTGGAAATGCTCTGACAGAAGGCAGAGCAGCCGGTCACATTCGAACACTGTGTCTTCTGGGTTTGGGGACAGAGGAGGAGTGGCAGATCCAGAAGGAGGAGGGGACCAAGCAGTCATTTCATAGGAGCTATTATGGGGTGGGTCGAATCTCAGAAGACTCCATCAACAGCTCTGTTGCTAAAGACACAGCTTGCTATACCCTTTTCTGCCACTCCCCACTAACTTTGTGCATGACCCACCCCCCCACCAACACCCTTCCCAACAATCAACTCCCCATAAGAAGGTAATCATCTTATGGTGAATTGGAGAAGAAGAAAAGGCACTCTCGGAAAATGTTATGATAATAGAAAGCTCTTCACTGTCCTAACCATCTGGTGCTCTGCCTTAACAAAGAAGGTGAAAATTGAGTGCCCAGTAACTTCTTTTGGCTTCAGATAATGGGCGCTCCCTCGGATTTGTGTTCTTCACAAGAGTAATTCGCTGTCATTTCACACCACATCTGCACCACATTTCCTCATCAATACAGCCTTACATATAAGTTACCACACTTAATTAAGTTCGCCTCATTCTCCTCCAAAGAACAGAAAAGTTTGTGTGGAGGCCCGAGTGGCAAAGAGGCACAAATAAGATTTTAGTGACTCTTGTTTTGTGCAAGAAATGGAGATTGATGGGGAGCTCATGCCACCAAGGGTTGGCTCCCGGGTGGGGTAGGGTGGGGATGCGCCCTGACAGCTTTAGGCCGGGCAACAGCTGTGAATAAGCTTAGGCAGGCGGCCTTGTGGCCAGGCATGCTTGGGGAGGTGATGGGGACCCCATTGTCTCATAATCTCGCTTTTGAAATTGTGCTACAATTGATTCGATCTGATTTCTAAGGTGCTGTCACCAGAGCATCATTAAAAGTCCTTTAAGAAACTGGAGAATAGACTAGATCACCAGAGGCGGCTTTGTTGGCCTCTTCTGGGCCTTTCTTTGCTGTGTTTTCCCTTCCAGCTGACAGAAGGGGAGGAGCCTGGAAGCTCAGGACAATTAACATGGAGAATTTTTGTTTTCTCAATCAATAGCACAGAGTGACTAGGAGAATCTAAGCAACACTCTTTTGAAGACAACCGTTTCACTGGCCATTAAGTGTCATTTACTAAAAAGTTTATTAGCTGTTTTTTTTTTTTGTGTGTGTGTGTGTGTGTGCATGTGTGTGCGGTTTTCTCCTACCAATACTCCCAGAGGTTTAAAAGTCCCCTCTTCTAGAAGCTGCGTAGGCAGCAGACAGCTAGGAAGGCTGAACCTAGGGAAAAGGACATTAATCAGCAGCCCAAGTACCAGTGGATGAAAACAGAGATCCTACCAGTCTCCCAGCTATCTTAGTCATAAGTAAATTAGCAGCTCTTTATCCTCTCCTTAAATGATAAGGAGGGAGACAGTGTGGGGACCTTTAAGATATTTCTCACAACAAGTGTCAAAATACCCTGAAAGCTCCTGGGGGTCCACCTCCCACACACAGTATGCCCTTCATTTGTTTATCTAAATGCTGACAAATTGCAGTATTTTAACAGCCTATCTGCAGGCTTGGCTTCATTTGCATGACGTGCCCTCTATCTTTGAGGGGATAATGAGCCTCAACATAAAGCTCTCATTGAGGGCTCCACAGAGCTTGACAGTGATGAATACCGAGCAGGAGAATTAGGTGGTTTAGAGAAGAATATGCTATTGTGTGCAGCCCCCTATCCTTTTATCTTTCCTGCTGCTCATTTTCAGGTCTTTCAAGGGAACTGCCTCCACACTCTTTTTTAGCTAGTGTCTTTTACCTCTCTTTCACTCTGAATGGGCACTATCCTCCAAATCGTCAGCTCAGCCCTGTGCTATTTTAGTCCCTCTAATTATGATCCCGTCTTATCCTATGAAATGCTAGAGGTTTCCTTTCAGTGTAGGAGCCACTGAGAAACACTGTAAAGAGCTGTCCTCAGAGCATTCGCCCCTGCACCCCCTGGATTCTCAGAGACTCTCTTTTGCATTGCAGAAAACAGCCACCTTCTGTCTGAAGCATTCAGGGGCTGTCATGGGACAGAGTGGTCCCTGAGTCCACCCTTGATGTGTGGAAGATGTCAAGGAAAGTAACAGAAGTTCAGGAATTCATTTTTTTTTTTTTTGGTCAGAAATTCAGTATGTGTTCAAACTTCTACAGGTGTAGCTGAGGGTGCTTATGTTTTTAAACGGTACATAGCGAGGATTTAGCATGGTTGGAATGAGTGAGGTTGCACAGAGAGTTTCTCCAAGGAAGAGTGAATGCTTTCCCACCCTGGAAGGCATTCCTTGATATATGTGGGAGAAAGAGGTTTTGGTGATGCAACAATGAGCTTGTTTGGGAAGAATTGAATAGATAGGTAGATAGACATGATCCTTTCATTCTCAAAATGAAAAAAGGGGCCCAGAAGGTGAGGTGATTCATCCAGTGTTTCATAGTAAGCCTGTGGACTAACCTTTATCCATATCAGGAGCTAGAAAAGAACCTGAGCTTACTGAATTTACTTGCAGAAAAACAGATCGATTGGTACATTTCATTTTACCTAAGTTCTATAAGCAAGGGTCCCTAACTCATTTCATTTTGAAATTCTTGCTAACAGTGAAAATTGTTATATAACAATAAAATTGTTACAGCAATAAAATCCTTACTTACAATGCTCAATCGTAATTCCCTGTCCTCTTCCTGGATCCAAGATTTATTCACCCTAATTCTCTGATAACAAAGCTGATAATCTTCAGTTCATCTGCTCGCAGTCATTTATTCAGGGGACTTGATCATTTAAAAACACCCGAAAATTCTAGCTTCTTGGACTTTCCTGTGTTCCTCAACACTCAGTCCAGTTCAATGGGCAAGACTACTAGAAATCAATGATATGATCAGAAAAAAACGTGTCAAAATGATAAAGAGCCTGTTAAAGGGGCTCAGAGTCTACCTTTCTTATTTCGTGATACTGTGGAATTCCATAAGCTTCTCAGAGAGTTTAAAATGCTACAGTGTTTGGAATAAATTTGCTTTTAGGTCTTTATCCTTTAAAATGATGCATTTTATTTTCTAGTTATTAATTTACTATGTGGTCATCATAGAAATATAGAAATTAGAAAAATGCACTTTATTCATCAGCATCTCCAGTTCATCATCTGATAATATTCATTAATGTATTGATATATATATATATATATATATATATATATATATATATATATATATATATATATATATATCATTGTTTTCAACATGTTAATCAACATTCCGTTTTTACTATAATTTCAGGGCTACATAATTTCTTTCTAATGACACATCTGATTTTATAAAAATAATTACTGTATAGAACATATTATGGTTCTAAGAAGTACTGTTTACATAACTGGTAATAAATGACTAGCAGGTCCCAGGAAAGAAGGTGAACAATAATAATTTCACATGTAATGATGGGTTTGTATGCATAAGAAAATTGAGAATTGTTATTATAGAAAAGTACTCGGTTATACAATTGGTTTAGTTGGAAAGTCAAATAGTTTCCTCTTTTGTACATTCTGTATATGAGAATACATGAAATAAGTGTAAGATCGTGTCAGGTAGAATGAAGAGCACATGCTTTTGAATCTTGCCTCTATTCCTAACTATCTGTGTCAATTTAGGGAAGTTGCTTAGCCTAAGTTATTATTTATTCAATCTGGAAAAGGTGGATAATAATGTCCCTTTCTTCTAACATTGTTACAATGACTTATGATTATGTATTTTAGACATTTTAGCACAGTGCCTGGCAAATAAGGAAGATTTTCAGCAAGGGTACAAGCTTAATCAAGATGCTCATGAAATCTTCCGGAATTCATCTCTGTGATGGATTCTCAGACCCAAGGGAGAGTATTGGTATAGCCCAAATCTTCTTGGTAGCTTGGGAGGTGACCAGCTGATTAGTTTCCATTGTGAGGCTGTATTTGCCATCCCTCTGGACAAAGCCTAGGGGCCCGCCCCCGCACTGCTTCAAAGGCCATTGGGAGAATGGTGGTAAAAACCATCTGTCCTACTGGGATGGAGAAGTGATTGATAAATTTTTTGCACATGTTCTTTGTAAGTCAATGACTGGGGTCGCCTGTGACTGGATATGTTGCACCTATAGCATTCAAGTGGACATATGTAGTGGCATTTAAGTGCTAATTTTTGCTTTGGAAAGAAAGGGAGATTTGCATTGGAAACATTAAAAACACAGATTGAGGATGTAACATATGGAAAATAGGCAGTAATCCTCACACTACTGCACATGAATATTCTCAATGTGGAACTCATGAGAGCACAATATTTACTCTCTCCATGTTAAAAAAAAAATAATTAAAAAATCCAAATCATTTAAGAGTGTGACATAGCACAGTGTACTCTGATGGTTACAAAATAGGGTGTTAAGCTAAATAGAGTTCAGTTTATTTCCTTACAAATTGTGTGAGCATGGACAAATCATTGATTTATTTAAAAATTTGATCTTCTTTGGTTGTTCACTTAAATAGCATATTTATAAATTATTTTGCTACAAAGTGAAGCACAGGCTAACATAATATTTGTAGTACCTTGAATGACAAAGTTCACAAGAAGGAAACCTGGGATACAGCTTTTGGTCCACTTTGATCATATTTGTATAGGACACATGCACATCTCTCAGCAAATGACACAGGTAGTTTTGAATAAAAACAGATGCTTTCCTGAAGCCTACTATTTTCTCCTATTATCTGTTTTCACTTTATTTCCCCAAAATACTGATTTAACTAGGAAAATAACTTCCAAGATAAAAGTACATTTCCTAAGCTTTCTGGTGGTTAAGTGACCCTGCATAAACTTCTGAGGTGTAATTGGAAGAAGTGTCTTTTGGATTATATTATTATTATTTTGTCACTGGAGATTGAACCCAGGGGTGCTTTACCACTGAGTCACATCCCCAGTCCTTTATATTTTAAATTTTGAGACAGGTCTCACTAAGTTGTTTAGGGCCTTGCTAAGTTGCTGAGGCTGGCTTCAAACTTGTGATCCTCCTGCCTCAGCCTCCTGAGTTGCTGGGATTACAGGCATGTGCTACCACATCCGGCTTTGGCTAACATTCTTTTTTGTATGTTTGTTTTTAAGATTCTCTAAATTTTTTTTATGGCATTCAAGAATGTACAAATGTACTAGTTAACTGTTTAACAATTATTTATAGCTCGGTGTCTTGCTTTCAGAACAAATGAAAAACCTCAAAGCATTTTTGCCCAAAACCTGGGAGTGGCTAATTTTATCAGCATTCTTTTTTTTTTGGTTCGTTTTAGTTATACATTACAGCAGAACCCATTTTGTCATAGTTATCTCTCCTTCCTCTACCCTCTCCCATCCCCTGTTCCTTTCCCTCTAATGATCTTTCTGCCATTTCATAGTTATTTTTAAAAATTAATTTCTTGTAGACGTACATGATAATAAGATTCACTGTGGTATATTCATATGTGGGTGGGTGTACACACGCACACACATATGTATATATATATGTATATGTATACATATGTGTGTGCGTGTGTATGTATACGTATATGAAACCCCTACATCCCATAATCATTGCTCCTTCTCTATGTGAGACCACTTGCAACTACTGTGACCCACCCAGATGTTGTCTTAAAAACTCTTGTTATGGACTTTGTATATATGTATACACACACACACACACGCACACACACACACATAGGAAAGTTATGTCAGATTCATTCTACTGTCTTTGGTTTTTCCATTCCCCCTCCCTTTCCTTTATTCTCCTTTGTCTGCTGCACTGAAATTCTGTTTTTCTTTTTTTCAATCCCCTCACACTCCTTATTATGGGTTAGAGAAAACATTTGACTTTTGGTTTTTTAGCTTGTATTCTTAATTGTGATCTGGAAATCCATAGGAAAAATGAGGGCTTTCACAGTTGCACCCCATCTACAATTATGGGGTGCCTTGAGAATAGCACCTACAAGCAACAGAACAACAAACAGAAAAGATTTGAGTACCTGACATCATGGAGCACTGTACCATACTTCTAGGGCTCATTTATGTCTAAAACTTAGAAATGGCAGCGAAAATATACATTTGCATTTGTTAAAGCATCTGTTGTTACTAGGGTAACAGTTGTTTGTTTTTCTATACAATGAACTTAATCTTAAATTTTAAATCTTTATTTAGTATTCCCTTTTGAAATTTGAATGGTTATCTGGTTTTCTGGGTTTTTTTTATAGTACATTAGTGATTTGTGTTAGAGGTGTATGTCTATTGACCTGGTATTTTAGGTAAAGGGACTCATTCCAAACTTGAGTTTGAGGAAGAGGGGGATGGAAAGCCCATAACAAGAGTTTTTAAGACAACATCTGGGTGGCTCACAGTAGTTGCAAGTGGTCTCACACAGAGAAGGAACAATGATTATGGGATGTAGGGGTTTCATACAATAAATGAGAAGAAGACAGCAAAAAAGGTACAGGTAGTAGGAGTTTGTCTTAATCAGCTTTTGCATCACTGTGATGAAAGTACCTGACAAGGATAACTAGAGAAGGGAAAGTTTATTTGGGGCTTATGGTTTCAGAGATCTCAGTCCATGGATGGCTGACTCCATTGTTCTGGGACCAAGGTAAGAAAAAATATCATGGAGGAAAGTCATGGAAGGGTGAGGTCAGGAAAAGAGAGCAAAGGGACCACAGAGAGGATGAGCCCTTCCAGGGCATACCCCCAGCGGTCTGCGTCTTACAGTCATGCCCTACCTGCCTATAGTTACCATCCAGTTAGTCCATCCAAACCAGGATGGACTGATTAGGTTATAGCTCTCACAATCTAATCATTCCATCTCTGAGTATTCCTTCATTAATACAGGAGCTTTGGGAGGACAACTCATATCCAAACTATAACAGAATCCTTCTGTCTGTTTAACAGCCTCCTGTGTATAAGGTTGTACCAAATGCTTGAATTAGCAAAATTAACTTTGGACAAGTAAATTTACCCCTTTGTAGCTAGTTTCCTCATCTGCAAAATGGAGATAATGATGGAATTCTATCCAGAACTAAGTAAATCTGAGCTATGATTATTGATGTTTTCATTTTTAGAGATCAAAGTATAGTCAGAGTGACAAAATATAAATATTATTAATGGAAGCACAGCATGATGATTTACATAATAGAGATATGAATATGGTACTTTGGATAACATGACAGGGAGGAAACTAACAGTCTGAAGAGGTATTCATGGATCTTCTCAAAAGAACCTTGACTTGTAGAGTGTCTCATATTAGAACCTAGTCTTGCAAAGATGTGTCTTCACATGAAGAATAGCATCTAGACTATGACTCATCTTTTGCAAACACAAGGAGAATAGGCTACGTTTGGCATAATAGAGAACGCTAGTGGTGTTGGGGGGAGAGACGATGATGTACTGGTACACACTGGTATAAACATAGCAATTACTTACAGCTGGCATCCATCTAATAGGGCAACATCTATTCTTTTTGGTGTCTATGCTAAACTTATAATTTTGAACATAATCCCTAAAAACTGTGTGTGAAATGATATAGAAAATGTCAACACAAGCTTTATATACCTTAGTAACATCATCCTAATTGTTAGTTCACCATTCCCTAAAAAACAAAAGCACTTCATGGAAACATTTGCTACAGTACATTTTCCTCCCTATTATCAGAGATGTTCTTTTGTGAAGTTTTTCTATATAGTGTAGTTAATATTGGATTAAAAATTAAGCTGTAAACACACATACATGGAAGGGTCTAAGTTATGTATTTTTCCTTCTGAAAGATGTGAATGTATAGTAGAAGAGGTGCCCACAGAATTTCCATATACTCTCCTGCCTTTCTCAGCCCAAGTACTTTATTTACTTTATTTTTGCCCAACAGTTAGTAAATGGAGGCCATGAGAATCTGTTCTTGGATCACATGCTAAGAGCTGGTATGAGTTTCCATGCTTTCTTTGGCCATACTATGCCACTATGAAGTATTGCATAGTGACACACATCTGTTGGCCACATAGCATGAAGAGTGAATAAAGTTTTCCTGTGTTGGTGAACTGTGTTGTATGGCTAATTTGTAATCAGAACATAGCCTATAATTATCTTGACTAATATCAGAATTGTTACCAGAAGTGGGGCATTACACACCAAAAACCAAATACATACAGCTTGGGCTTAGAGGCTGTTGGTAAGCAGTGATGAAACAGATTTCAAAGATTAAAAACATGGCAATTAATGTTTTTCCTAGAAGAAGATATTTGTTAAAATTGTTATGAAGAAAGTTTACTTGGTATTAGGTGATAGGTGTTCTGATCCAGAAATCTCCTGAAAGAGGATGAAAAATAGAACATTAAATTTGCTGTTGCTTTTATTTCAGATTTGATAAAAGTCAAAGATTTGAAAGGGATGAATTCACAGAGAATTGACAGGTATATAGATGATCTGAAAGGAAATATATGTGTGTATGTATATATGCAGAAATGTAGACTTTGTAGTATTAGAGAAACTGCCTCTGTAACTCCAAATTATTGGAGTTGGGATTTAAAAGAGATTTTAATATAAATCTTACCAATAAGAATATTTAAGAGCAAAGATTTTTTTTTTTATTGTGGTCTTTTCCCTTGATCCCAAAATCTCTAAGTAGTCTATTCCTCCACTAAATTAAAATTAGATGTACATTCTGAGAAGGTGAAAAAATAAGCATTTAGGATTATATCTAAAAGAACCATCAGCATACTTATTGATATGTAGGACTGACTGACTCACAGGTACTGAGAAACTACTAATTTTTGAGACAGTTTTACTGCTAAAGAATCCATAAATCCTGTCTGGAAACATCTATGCTATTGTGGTTTTAAACAGGTTTTGATCCATGTCAGGGCTTAGATATGAGGTATCCCCAAAAGCTCATGTGTGAAGCAATACAACAATGTTTAAAGGTGAAATATTGAGTTATGAGAGTTTTAACTTTTCAGTGCATTATTCCCTGATGTGGATTAGCTAGACAGTAGCTGACGAAAACAGTCCCTTACCCAGGAATAAGTAGGAAGTAGATTTTAAAACTTGTATAGTCTCAAAGGAGAACATATTCTCCAGCATCCATTAAATATGACCAAAAAATATACCAGGCAAAGAAGAATATCCCAGAAACAGATCCAGGGATAATGGAGAAAAATGGGCAAGGGGTGTCCTCCCAGGGAACTAAATCAGGATCTAGTCAAGTGATAATCTGCATCCTCTGATCCTCAAACATCTGCCCGAGAGAGAGTATACAAGTTCTGTTCTTTGTTATACACCTGTAATTATTTCTGTTTCTGTCGTTCACCTCATTCCTCTTCTACCATTATATATTGGATAGTAAGCAAAAATTTAAAAAAAAACATGTTTTTATAGTTAATACATTTCAGAGGAGTCATATGTCGATGTGATAGAAATATTATTATCCCATGATTATTCTTGATTTTGAACAGGACAGGATGGCATCTTAGATCATTTCTCATGGAGAGGAGTTGCATATTTTCTCTATATACAAGTGTATGAGGTAGAATTCCTACAGGAAACAGAAGGCATTTTCAAATTAGCATGCACAGGAGGCTTTATTGATAAAGGGATTAGTTACAAATATGTAGTAGAGGGTTGAGAGAATAATAAAGGACACAACAGAGATCTGGGGCCATTGTCATCCAGAGGCCCAAACCACTGAGGGGAGAGAATCTTTACCAGGACCTGGAAAGAAAGCAAGACTGAGTCATTTAGGTCAAGTCAAGAGGCTCAGAAAGCCAAGGTGACCTCAGAGGGAAAGAACTGAGGGCATAAATGCCCTGACCTCATTCTTCCCACCCCCTTAGGTCTCCTGGGTCGTTTCCTTTAGCAATCCCAGCTGGAAGCCAGTGGGCATTGAAGGCTTTTGATGTATTCTATACATATTAGCTTCTATGGGCAGAAAGCTAGATAAAGACTAAACAGAGCACATCTAGGATAGCAAAAAAATGATACAGGATATGGGGATGAAAGGAAGAAAGTTATTCACTGACCAGAGTGATGAATCCAGGCATCTAATCCTACTCATACCCTCTTCCACACATTCACAGTCAAGAATTTTTCAGTGAAAAATAAATGTATGCTGTGATCAGCTAAGACCTGCTGCTGCATGTTGCAGATGATAGAGCTCAGAGCCCAGCAGAGGACTGGTGATCATATATTCAGTTAGTGAGGGGTTGAACTGAACTGAGACTCAACATTCGTAGTTCCTTCCAAGGTATCATGCTCCTGGCCCAGCACCAGTTACAGTCTGGTTAGAAGTGAGGAGCAGGGAGCAGAGGGTATGGAGCTGAATGTGTCTGAGGAGAAGATGATTGTTTCACATTCTCTGTCCACTTCTCTGCTCACCTCTTGGCTAATTAATTCAATTATTGATGCCAATTCTCTCCCCTTCTCTGTATTTGTGCCTTTATTATGTTACTTTGAGCTTTCTTTCACCAAATAGGTGGAGTCTGTTTTACTACCCCCTTGGACATAGGCTGCCCTTATAATTGGCTTTGACCAAATAGAAAGAGAGAAAATTGACACGATGCCTGGTCTGAGCCTAGAGAACATGAGAACATTCCCTAGTTAGACTGCAAGAGGATTAGAAATACCTAAAGCAGAATCATGTCACCCCTTTATTCCGGCTAGAGTTACCATGGATCCAACCAGCTGAGCTCTACATGTGGGTTCATCCCCTGTAGCAACAAATAAATAAATAAGCACCAAATAAATAAATAAAAAGAACTGGGGATCTAACTCAGTGGTAAAGGGTCCCTGTGTTTAATCTTTAGTAGCCTCTGCCCACCCCAAATTGATCAGACTTAATCATTATAGAAAAGATTGACCTACTGTTTGCTATTATACTCAGAGATGAGGTGTGTTGTATAAAATACTGTAAGGATAAAAGGAATAAGATGGGCTGTGCTTGCAGCCATAAATTTTATTTCTGCTTATGTTTGTTGCATTATTTTCAGGGAAGAGCAGTTTTAATGGCAGCCAGTAACCTTAAGAGTGAAAACAAAGAGGTCAGGAGTCTTTGGTTTATTTATGGTTAGTGTTTACATATCCCTGTGAGGGCACCAGTGAAGTCTACTTAAGTCAACAAAGCTTGTAGCAGGTAATTTTAGTGGTATGCTGAAGCCAGCCTGTACCTACTGGTTAGAGTTGAGCATTAAATTTTCAGGGTTTCTTTTTAGCCAATCAATATATAAAGTTGTTATTAAAATTCAAATTTGTAAATTTATAGTTATATATAACATTGTTTCCCATGTTTCTGCCTTCCCTCCCCTCTTCCCTCTCCCTATTTCCCATTCTCTGCTCTACTAGTCTTTCTTTTATTTATTTATATTTTTTATATTTAGTGCTTTATAGATATATATATATATATATATATATAACAGTAAAATTCAACTGTGGTATTTATATTGGAATTTATAATGAAATGAATTGCATTTTTAAATGCAATTTAAAAGACCATATTTAAAATTCATCACTTCCTAATTATATCACTGCATTTTACTGTCATCCATGATCCTGAGCAATCCAGTTGAATCTGGATAGTGGCAATACTATATAATGCTGTGCCCCTGGGGATCTTTCTTTAACTCCAGGTCCAGAAATGACCCATTGGTGGATTGAAATTGACCATACAGCATGTACAAAACAGAAATCAGCAAATTCTGCAAGTCAGGGTATTCTGCTTTGGAAACCAATTGATCAATGTGTACAAACCTGCGTTTAGGTGACTCCATCAGTTGCACTTGGAAGTCTTGTTGCTTTGACAATTGTTTAAAATGACATTGTCCCCTATTTGCTTTTGCCATGGTATGATGTTAGGACATTTCCTAGCACTATCCATATTCCTATAGGAAAATGTTTTTCTTCTCCAACTTTATACTAATGAGTCAAGCAAACTGAAGTAAAAGTCATCAGATTTAACTACAGAATGTGGTCATTGTAATTCTTAGCTACCTCATGGTCTGGCAAGGGGTGGGGTGAGAACATATAGCAAGAATGAGGCAACCTTGGAAACCCGGTGCAAATATTTTCTGAGGAGTCTTTCTTTGATCTGACTTTTTGGCTGACCCTGGTGTGATGGAGGGAGGAATAGTGATTGGGAGCAAGAGAACTGAATCCCAAGCCTGGCTCAGTTACCTACTATCTCTATGTCCTTGCTCAAGTCACTTCCACTCTCCTGGGCCTCAACTTTGAAAAATGAATGAATCATTTTAGACACTATATAAGATCATATGCAGCCCTTACTCTTATTCATTTCATAGAGGAAAAATGAAAAAGAAGAAAAAGAAACATCTCTGAAATACTATTTACTTCCACTCCTCCATTAATCTGTGGTGACAAAGACAATTCAGAGCAATGGCAGCAGTCAGAACTATGTTGAAGTTTAACAGTAGAAGATTTAATGTAATGAGAAAGACATCTCATGGGGAGAGGGGGATCCATGTCTAGCAGCTTCTGAGACTTTTTTTACAGGTCATGCTAAAGAGAAAACTTTGGTATTTCAATTCCCTTTACAATTGTTAAAAGTACACAAGCTATGCCTCAGCTGGTGACCAGAAAAAGACCGCTTTGTCCACTTTTAGAGATTGTGGGTCTCTGGAAGTGCACCACAGCAGGGGGTAGGACTGGCTGGGATGACAGAGAGTCTGGGCCTCAGGTTCTGTTGGGTAAACAACTCTTCTGGAACTGGGTAGTGCCAACTGTCCCCAGCAAGTTCTTAGCCTCCTCCAGGGCTCTACCTTCCTGCTCTGAGGCCAGCACCTACCTCTGCCTCTGCCGACACTTGGCTAACCAGGGGCTGGGCTCCAACTGCCTCTGAACAGCATAGGGGACACTCTTCACCCTGAGTCACACATGGGCTGGAGCATATGATCTCCTACACCACCACAGAACTCTCACTGCACGCACACTGGAGTCTGACTCAAGCCCACAAAACAGGACAGTCAGACTCTTGTGGTCAAGGTCCCCTCACCTCCTCAGTTCCCAACCCCCCTGGGTGTCAGTCCACCCACCCTGTGAATACTTCTACTGATGGGAAACCCCAGGACCTTGGGATAATTTGAGGAGAGAAAAAAGTAGTTTTAGGGCAGAATGAATTATGGTTTTAAGAACCAGTTGAGAGTTGGCTCTGTGTCCTCAGATGAAAACAGCTTTGCATGTTGCAAATAATTCCTAACATCCCTGGGCTTGGGCCCTGTGTAATTTCATCTCCCAAATCGTCTGTAAGTCCCTGAAGCCTTCTGGTCTCACTCTTCTTCCAGAGACATTTGTAGAGAGAACCCATTGGGCATTTATGACTTGATAAATATCCTTGCTATTCAAATGTGTGACCCTCCAAGAGATAGCTTTTGCTTCTATGGCAATGTGGCTATAGCAGCATCATCCAGGGTTGCTGGCTTTGTCCCCCACTGCAAATGAAATCTTCTGTTCTATAAACTCACTTGACAAAACAATGCGCCTCATTGGCTAAGATAACTGGATTTCATCTTTTCTTTCTTTTTTTTTTTTTACTTGCTTTAGCTTAATCACACACACACATTTTGACATATATGTGCGTTTTTCAATATTTCTGAAATCTCACATAATAATCTATTCTACAAGGCATTATTTATTAAGTTTGATATGAAGATCAATTTTGAGGATTTCTCCTTATCTTTCTAAGAGATTTTTTTCCCCAAGTCATTCTTACATTATTTCTTAAGACAGTATTACATTTTTATGGTCCTTTATTAATTAATTAATTTATTTATTAATTCAGCAATCCAAATTGAGGAGTTGATACCAGTTGATGAATGGATGACTATATTGTGGTATATCTGTAAATAAAATGTTATTCAGTTATAATAAGAAACAAAGTACTGATACATAGTACATAATATCACATGAATAAATCTTGAGAACATTACATAAGTGACAGTCAGCCACAAAGGCCACATGATACATTTAAATGAAGTATCCAGAACAGGCAAATCCATGAGAAAGAAAGTAGATTAGCAATTGCCTAAGAGTTGGGAGGAGGTGTTGAAGAGAGGTGAGACATGACTGTTAAGGGACATAGGGTTTCTTTTTAAGCATGGAACTGACTGCACAACTCTGAATATATGAAAAGCCATTGAAATGTACCCTGTAAACAGATTAACTGAGTGGTGTGTGAATTATAGCTCCATTAAGCTATTGCAAAAAAAAAGTTAAGTCAATTTAATACACTTCTATTTTTATCATATAAAGTCATCTTTCCTCTTTTTATTATCAGTAAGATATTTTACTACTACGTAATTAAGAAAAATACAATAGCCATCACCTTAGGAGAAACAATTATGCATTAAATTCATTATCAACATAGCGATATAAATATTTTTTAAAAAATGCATTACCTTTTTATATGTAACAAGCAGGAAGTGCTATTTAGCTGAATGGGTTGGCAACAGCTAGTGTTTATTGCCTTTTAACAATTATTGGCATAGGTGAAGATCAAGGTCCTCACAATGCTTCCAGAGACTCATGTGACCTGTTTTTCCAATTCTTTTGTGGTTTCATCTTCTATCCACTCTTCCCCTTGCTCAGAAACAAGCTTGGCAAGATCCCATCTCAGAACCTAAGCTTTAACATTTCTCTCTGTCCAGAATGCTTCTCCCACCTGTATGAGCCTTACTTCCCAATCACTAATACAAGTTTTGCCTAGATGTTTGCATCTTAAACATTCTAAATAATGATATTGCTTATTATATGTACATTTTATTGCATATTTATCCTGATAGACTATAAGCTCTATGAGGTCATTAATATCTGGCTGTTACATTCCTTGATCCATCCCTGGCATGTACATCCATGCCTGGAATAAAGTAGATACTCAATTAATAACTGAGTAGTGAATGAATAGGCAAACATCCTTACTCTGGTTCGAAGTACATATGTTCTTTGTTAGTGAGCATATCAATTGGTTACTCTGTTTTAACTTTTGGACAGTCTCCTAATTGGGACTGAATAAACAAGAAGAAAGAAACACTTTGGAAAACAGAGAAATGTATCTCCAGAGAGTAAGGAATTGGTTCTTTAAAAACAAGTCTACCTATAAGAGGAAACGTAAACTATTTTTAAAGTTTGAACTATAACTAAATGATTATTCTAGAATATTTGACAGGTTACTCTGGGGTCTCCTTGAAGTTAACACACTACAAAACTTCAGCCAGTCAAATGACATTAATTGAACCCTTTCTGTGTGCTTGGCCCTTGATGCCAGTGATGTAAGAATGGAGTTTACATTATCATGGAAGACCATCAAAAACCAGGCAAACAATTACACATGACATCAATTAGTGCTGACAGCTATCAACATAATCCATCAGGGTAAGGGATAAGGAATTAAAAGGGTGCTGGGATGGCTGGCAAAGGCCAGTCTGAGGTAGCAACATTTGCACAAAGACATGAGTGAAGTTAGGTAAGAAACTCAGGCCCTCCTCTATGGGAACACTGCCTTAGTCAGGTGAATCAGCCAATGCAAAATCTTGCAACAGGAACATGTCTCCATGCTTGATGAAAGGCAAGGAGTAAGGAGGAAAAAGAGGAAATACTGAGTGGCTTCCAGGAACTGAGTCATCTTTGGATCTTGCAGGGTATGGTCAGGACTCACAAAGAGAGTCTCTTAGGAGCCAGGGAACCAATGTTTAATGAACACAATGAGTTCTACTTATGATGAGTTACAAAGTCTGGTCTATATTCCAGAGGACTGACTTAATGTCAGGGTTAAGAATGTAAGCAACAATATGCAATAGAGTGCATGGTGCATAGGAAGCTGGGGGAAATGTGAGTCCACCACCATTGATCTGGAAGAACAGTGGGCCCCAAGAGAATGAGCAAAGTTGATCCTGCCCTACCTTGGAGAGATATGACTCCAGAGAGAACTTTGCCTTCATTCTTGGAGCTGCTTTATATGGTGGCCAATCTTGCATGTGTCTAGGGAAACAAACCAGAGAGTGAGAAGGATGTAACCTCTTCAGGTGAGGAACAACCTACTGTGTGTGGTGGGTTCTGTCTCTCCCAAGGCAGGATACAAAAATACGGTGACATCTACTCTTGTTCAGGATGCTTTACTGCTTCCATAAAGTTACATAAAAGAGGGGTTCTCAACTGAATTTGCACCTCTCTTAGGTCGGGATTCCCAAAATCAGTTTCTGATGTAATAATTCAATTGATGATAGTTTCCCCCCCCCACCCCACCCCCTTCTCTGCAAAGCAGGAGAAATGCATATCTGGGAGAGGAAAAGAGAGGCAGGCAAAGGAAAGCAACTTATGAAGGTGGTTTTATCAAACCAGCTGCTGCTGGAAAGGAGAGAGCTGACACTTGCTGAACTGCTGCTGGGTAATGGTGTAATGTTATAGGACTCAAATTTTATCCCACCTGAGCAGCAAGGGAACTGGATTATGCATATACTCATTCCCATCAGTCAGTCACCTAGGGCTGCTTCCAGAGGGTGTTAATTTCCCATCACTTCTAGTCTTCCATGAGTGACTAAACTGGCTCTAGGGGAAGGAAAAAAAAAAAAACCTTTAGGCAAATAGGAAGTTGTATGGCTGTATTCTGTAGAAGTAAGGCCAAAAGACATGGAGAGGATGTTCGCAGGATCTGCTACAACCACCCATCAGGTGTCTTGCCACTCATTTAGTCTACAACACACAGGATTTTGCAATAAGCATCTTATTCCTTCTGCCACACCCTCTAGGCCCTGTCTCTGTGACACAGGCAGTGAAGAAAAAAACAAACAACAACAAATATATATATATATATATATATATATATATATATATATATTCCTCAACATCTAAGCTATTAAGCCACCCTTTAATGTAGTATATAGACTCTGCAAAGCACATGGCAGTAAAGAGCAGTGAGAAGTTGTGGTGAGCTCATCCATGGTTAGTAATAATTCTTTGGGAAACTCATACATAGGAAAGCAAAGGTTTATTGGTGAAAGTCAGCTTATCTTCTTTGACATCCAAAGAGGCCAGTGGCATCTTTCCTGGATACCATCAACCAGTGTTTTTCTATCTTGGTTAAATAGTATATCCTGAATACATGTATCCCAAACCATTTAACAAAGGGTGCTATCATCTTCGCAGGCAATATAGATATACCATTGATTCAAAGCATTTTCCTTCTGAGTTAAAATGTCTTTTCCAGATCAGCAGTGATCTGGGAGAAAATTATGTAAGAATGAAGTAAGAACCCCATCATAATGTGAGGGAAGGGTATATTTTCATTACAGAAACTGCGAAAGTATGCTCTAATGTGGAATAAAATTGGAATATGAAATGAAGTGTGTGTGGTTGTGTGGGGGAGGGGCATGCACACACTTACAAGGAGATGGTGACCTGATTTTAACTCTAGTGTATAAGCAAGTCTGTTGTAAGGCAGGAATGACTTCATCAGGAATTCAGGAAATCCTCATTCAAACTTCCAAATATACAAATAGATGCCTTTTATTCTGCTGTGAATCAAAATGATGCCATGTCCTGTAATTAAGGATGTTACTGACCAGGTTGAATGAGAGCCAACCAAGCGTGGCCTTTGTTTCATGACAGTCATTTCAAAGTTCAGCATCTTTAAGCTGATAGTCACCTTATTTGGCAAACATTCGGTTCTGTTTCCAGATTTACTTTAGGGTGATAGAATTTTCATTTTATCTTCAGGTTGGAAGATATGTTAATTGCTTAAGGCCAGATGCACAAATGTGTGTGTTTTGGGCAAGTTACAGAGCAACCAAGAGTGAAATGTTAATAGCTGAATAATACAAATCCTAACAGTGACTTGAACTAACTGTCATTGAGGAAGAAAATTTAAAAGAAAAAAAATAGTTGCCAAATGCAAATATATGTGGAATGTATCAACAGATAACATTGGTTTATTATTTCTTTCTTACAGCAAACCATATGCAGCCATTAATCTTTCTAAATATTAACTTTTCAAATTGAGCAGGTAACTTGCTCCTGAGGTTCTAGACAATGGCAGGATGCAAAGGTCTGTTGAACAGGCACACAGGATGGGAGGGGGCTGTAGCATACTTAGAGCAATGATACACACACTTCTGAAATCAGCAACCCCACTCTTAGAGACATAGAGGTGCATGTATCCTAAACCTGCAGCACAGAGCCAGAGTGGAATCTCTTCCTTTGGATGTAAAAAGGTAGCACTCTGCCCAACTTTTCCAGCTGCAGGAAAGAAGAAATCTCCCTAAATGCTGAGATAATGCCTGAACTTGCAGTGTCTTCTGTCCCGCCTTCTAGTCCACCCCCATTAAATTCTATCTTTGTTTTAGGCCATGACTCATGACCCACCCCCACCCCTCAGTCAGCTGTGACTCATAGCAGAGGCCAGATAAACCCAACTTTTAGCAGTAGGGGTGGGAGTGCTACTTTTTTTTTTTCTTTCTTTTTTTGTTTTTGGCCTGGTGAGAAAAGTCAGGTCAAATGGTCAAGTGGTGGGAATCTTCTCTGAGGGCCTTTTTTCTCTTTGTCTTTAATTTTGGGGGAATTCCTGTATTGGATGGGGATGCAGGTGGGTGTGCTCTTTAAGGTAACTCAATACCATGATTCAAACTTCTACCATTGGGACTAATCTATGTTTGATTGATTGCAACAATAATTTCTATTTATTTATTTACTTACACTCCCTGTATCCATGGCCTTTGCAATGTGACTTTATAGCCATTGCAGTTAAGGTTCTCTTTTACTACTTCTTCAGTCTAGCTCTGGATATATGGCTTGCTTTGGTCAACAGATGTGGCAGAAATGATGTTGTGCCAATGTAAGTCCTAGGCCCCAAGAAGCTATGCATTCTTCTGCTCTGTCTTTTGCTTCTTCGCTTTTCTTTGATAAATAAAGCCTAGCCTGCTAGGAGATGACAATCATGTGCAGCAGAGCCAATTCATCCAGGTAGAGACCAGCCTAGACCAAACAGATCACAGCTGACCTACTCCTTGACCACCAATGAGAGAGCTCCACTGAAATTAACCAATCCTCATCCAAAAAAGAACTCAAACTTCTTAAGAAAAACAAAATTATGTTTTTATTCTGGCAAGATTTCTGGTAGTTTGTTACTGTGGCAGTAAATAACAGCATACTACCTTAGTGAAGTTTTCTTTTGGGGGTACTGGGGATGGAACCCAGGGGTATTTAATCACTGAGCCACACCCCCCAGCTTTATTTATTTATTTATTTTCGAGATAGAGTCTCTCTGATTGTCTGAGACATGCCTCAAACTTGCAGTCCTCCTTCTTCACCTTCCTAATTTGCTAAACTTACAGGTTTTTACCACTATGCCTGGCTGCCCTTGTGTATTTTAACTCATATATATGAACTGATATTTTTAGATTGAGACATTCATGCCATATACTTTAAGAGACGATACTTCTGAATCCTGAATTCTGAATCCTTTCTATCTTCAAAGTATTATAACTCATAGTCTTTCTGAAGGGGGAGTCATCTGAGGTTTTAAAATATATCACTTGAATTTATTAATAGAACATTTTACCCACATCCTATCTTACATAGATGATCACATCTAGATGAGAGTGCCCTTATAAAGTACTACAGATTTATTGATTTATTTATTTGGTTCCATAGTTTAGCTACTGTGAATTGGGCTGCTAGAAACATTGATGTGGCTGTGTCTCTGTAGTATGCTCTTTTTAAGTCCTTTGATTATAGACCGATGAGTGGGATACTTTGGTCAAATGGTGGTTCCATTCCCAGTTTTCCAAGGAATCTCCATACTGCTTTCCATATTGGCTGCACCAATTTGCAGTCCCACCAGCAATGTATATCACCCTGATTCCAAAACTAGGCAAAGACACATCAAAGAAAGAAAACTTCAGATCAATATCTCTAATGAACATAGATGCAAAAATTCTCAACAAAATTCTGGAAAATCAAATACAAAAACATATCAAAAAGATCATGCACCATGATCAAGTGGATTCAATAAATGTAATTCATCACATCAATAGACTTAAAGATAAGAATCATATGATCATCTCAATAGATGCAGAAAAAGCATTTAACAAAATACAGTACCCCTTCATGTTCAAAACACTAGAAAAACTAGGAATAACAGGAGCATATCTCAACAATGTAAAAGTTATCTATGCTAAGCCTCAGGCCAACATCATTCTAAATGGAGAAAAATTGAAAGTATTCCCATCTAAAAACTGGAACAAGACAGGAATGCCTTCTTGCACCACTTCTATTTAACATAGTTCTTGAAACACTGGCCAGAGCAATTAAGCAAATGAAAGAAGTTAAAGGGATTCAGATAGGAAAAGAACTCAAATTAGCACTATTGGTCAACAATATGATTCTATACCTAGAAGATCCCAAAAAATTCACCAGAAAGCTTTTAGAACTAGTAAATTAATTCAGCAAAGTAGCAGGATATAAAATCAACACCCATGAATTCAAAGGCTTTTCTGTATATCAGTGACAAATCCTCAGAAAGGGAAACGAGAGGAAATCTACCCCATTTACAATAGCCTCAAAAAAACCAAACAAAAAATAAAAATAAAAACTTGGGAATCAACCTAATGAAAGAGATTAAAGACCTCTACAATAAAAACTACAGAATGCTAAAGAAAGAAATCAAAGAAGATCTTAAAAGATGGAAAGATCTACCTTGCTCTTGAATAGGCAGAATTAATATTATCAAAATGACCATACTACCAAAAGCTCTATGTAGATTTAATGCAATTCAAAAAAATCCCAATGGCATTCCTCATAGAAATAGAAAATGTAGTCATGAAATTCATCTGGAAAAATAAGACACCCAGAATAGTTAAAGCATCCTTAGCAATAAGAGTGAAGCAGGTGGCATCACTATACCAGACCTTACACTATACTAATTAGCAATAGTAAAGAAAGCAACATGGTACTGGCACCAAAATAGACTTGTAGACCAATGGTACAGAATGGAGGACACAGAGACTAACCCACATAATTACAGTTATGTTATATTAGACAAAGGTGTCAAAAACATACATTGGAGAGAAGATAGATTCTTCAACAAATGGTGCTGGGAATACTAGAAATCCATATGCAACAGAATGAAATTAAAACTCTATCTCTCACCATGCACAAAACTCAACTCAAAGTGAATCAAGGACCTAAAACCAGAGACCCTGTGTCTAATAGAAGAAAAAGTAGGCCCAAATCTCCATCATATTGGGTTAGGCCCTGATTTTCTTAATAAGATTCCTATAGCGCAAGAATTAATATCAAGAAATAATAAGTGAGATGGATTCAAATTAAAAAACTTCTTCTCAGCAAAAGAAACAACCAGTGAGGTGAATAGAGAGCCTACATCTTGGGAGAAAATTTTTACCACTTGCACATCAGATAGAGCACTAATCTATAGGGTATAAAGAACTCAAAAAGTTAAACTTTTTTTTAATAATAATAATAATAATAACCCAATCAATAAATGGGCCAAGGAACATACACTTCTCAGAAAATTATATGCAATCAACAAATATATGAAAAATTGTTCATCATCTCTAGCAATTAGAGAAATGCAAATCAAAACTACTCTAAGATTTCATCTCACTCCAGTCAGAATAGCAACTATTAAGAATACAAATAACAATAAGTATTGGCAAGGATGTGGGGAAAAGGCACTCTCAAACAAAGTATTACAGATTTAAACAACAAAATTTTATTTTCTCACAGGTTTGAAGGCTAGAAATCCAAAATCAAGGAGTTGGGAATGTTGGTTTCTTCTGAGACCTCCCTCCTTGTCTTTGTAGATGGCTGTTTTCTCCCTATGTCTTCACATAAATTTTCTTCTGTTTGTGTGTCCTTATAAGTATATCAATCCTATTGGATTGGGGCCCACCCTAATGACCTCATTTTCTTGTGCCTACCTCTTTGAAGACCATGTCTTCAAATACAGTCACATTCTAAAGTAGTAGGGATTTGGACTTCAAAATATGAATTTTAGGGGGAATTATTCAGTCCATAATATCCATATATGCACTGTTTGTTATTATATTCCTAAAATACCAACTTGATTATATTACTACCTTGCTTGAAATATTTCTATAGTTCTAAATTGTGGATAAGTACAATCTCAATATTCCCATTATTACCAGCCTAATTCCACCATTATCTTAACCCGATATTCAAAACTACCATGACCTTGGTTCTTTTCTTTTATCTTTATTTCCAGTTATTCATACCACCATGGCCCACACATATTTTTCACCCTACTCTAACACACACACACACACACACACACACACACACACACACACTCCCCTAACTCTGCCTCTCTTACATATGTCTGTAATGGTTTTATCTAGGATGTTGATGATCAAAATCCCTTAAAAATCCTATAACGTCCCCAAATTCCTTCAGTGTAGTATTTCAAATACAGTGAATCCCTTCCAAGTGTTCCAATAAGACATTGAACATCTGTTCCTAAACTTTTTCTAATCTTTCTATCTTATTACAACTAGATTGCACCTGTAAGGCGGAGTTATAGCTTATTCATTTCTATATTACCTACTGTTGGCACTGTGGTGCTTTTCATACTGTAGCTACCTATGGTAGCAATTACTGTAGTCACTGTTTTCCCACTTACATTTTTTTCCTGAAACCACAGCCTCCCTTGCAGCTAAGGCAAGGCATTTGACTGATTTTGGGCCAGTAAAATAGGTCAGAAATAATACATGCAAATCTCCTACTAGTGGTTATACCAATCAACTCCCTGTTTGCTCTCAGATGTATCTCCAAACTTTCTTCTATTCTGTCACATATTCCATGACTCACTTCCAAAATCCTCTTCCCTTCTGGATTCTGGGTAGTTCACCCAATGGGAGAAATTGGCTGAAAATTTGAGCACAGAGAGGAAGGGGAAGCCAGTATATTTCTCTCTTTATATCTCAGTTTTCTATCTCTCTGCAAGTGGCCACATCTCTGTGGCTCTAGGTTTATCAAACAAGGTCCTACCACGAATCTTGCTCTTATTGGATGTTTCTGGATTTTAAACTCCTACTGTATTGTAGAGTTTAAAATCCAGAAATATCCAATAAGATGTTTGGGTGATAGCTGCTTCCTGATCTTGCTTATATGGGTGAATTTTCTGTCCCTGGTGTGATGTCTGTAGAACAGGAAACAGCGATTGACTCATGAGGCTATTCTGAAAAAGAATAAACTAAAATATGCAAAATTAGTAATGATGACTTAGAATGTGATGCAAGTCATCTTGTTTTTCTCAAGTATATGCACAAAAGGATACTTCCCTGCCTCTCACAATCTCTGGTTTCCTTCATTTTCCTCTGCCTTTTGCAGCCTCTGTTTTGCTGCCTCTGTGTCCACTTCAGCCCTTGCTCTGTAGAGACTTCATATAATTCACCTTCACAACTTCAACATTGAATTTCTGCAAAGATGATGCTCCCATGTACATCTTTATCTGTTATCTCCCTTTCTAGAAGTTCCCATCTCATTCTCCCAGTTATCTGAAGGGCCCTTTATGTTGGCTGCCCTGCTACTGTTTTGGAAGAAGTGTCAACAGTTAAGTGAGAAGTCAACTCTCTATCCCTCAACTGATGGATTTCATAACTTCAAGGCCTTAGAGGCTCCTCTAAAAGATATCACTTAACAAAATAAAGTAGATAAAGAGTACCTGTTATCAATTTCCAATGCTTGGGCCTTATTGCCATGTTGAAATGAAAACTTATGGACCAAACATACTCCCTTCCTTGCCTGTATATTCTTAATCAAAATAGAGATTTCAAAGCTCTTCCTCTGAAATGTTTTAGGGAGTCTGGGTTGGTTCTCAGGAATTCAATTATTATCCCAAAGTCCAGGGGATTCTGCCAGGGATCCATCTTTGCCCCCATCAAGATGAAATCTCTCCTGCATCTCAAGTTATGAAGAACCTTGAGGTGGTAGTTTCAGGGATCAGAAGTATTCAGTATACAGGAGCAAGAAGGGATATGTGCCCATTTAATTGGATGGGGGAAATGACATGGAAGGTTGTTTGTGGAAATGGCCTTAATTTGTTAATGCTTCTTTCCATTTGTGCTCTTTCTAGCAAACTCCTGTATTGACATTGGGTTTGCCCATATGACTTGCTCTGGCCAATGGAACCCTATATTAATATATTGTAACAATTAATATAATATATAATAAATAATATATTATTAATATAATATACAATATAATATTATTTGTGTGCATATACAGGCATGTGTGCATATATATGTGTGCGTGTATGTGTGTGTGTATACCCACACATACACCATGAGAAGTGTTAAGATTTTTATGGAAAAGTAAGACTATAAATGAACATTATAGTATTTTTTATTCCTGTTGAGTACATTTAGTTCAATACTAAAAGGATACTAAAAGAACCATTCATTCCACCAATCATTCACGTATCCGTCTATCCTTAATTATTTACTAACTACAGGTTAATATCTGCCATAGTTTCTTGAATTAATAGTGCTATAAAACGAAATTTCATTGAAGCCCTTTCCATTCTTAATGACATCATTTTGACTCTAATACAGTATGTTGGGATTTTACTGGAAGCTGGAACACGTGCATGTCCTATCATAAGATTTGTACTCCTGTCCTGGTGGTAGGACTTTGTACCTACATACTTCAATTGAAGCCATACTTGATAGGCCTTCTGTTTCTGCTCATTCCACTCGTTCTAGCCCTCTTTCAATTGTTCACTTGCGGCACAAATTGTGTATATGATCATTCCAGTTTTAAGACCTTGTTCTTTACTAAATGCATCATCTCTTTTATTAATACTTCATTTTTTTACAACCCTACCACTTTCCACCCCCACCCATCCTTCAACCCACTTAGAATGAAATCCTGTCCATTCCTATGAAAGGAACACACAACACATACAACACGCATGGGATGTAATGCTGAGCTACAACCCAGGAGATACTAGTAAATTAAAAAGTTAAATACATTTTTCCTTGGTATCCTGGGACAGTTGATTCCAGGAATTCTGAGGGACAACAAAGCCCAAGGATGCTCAAGTCTCTTATATAGAGTGGCACAGTATTTGAATGTAACTTAAGCACATTTTCCTGTATGCTTTAAATAATTGCTAGATTACTTATAATCGCTACTATAATGCAAATGGTAGGTGAATAATGGATAAACTGTATTGTTTAGGAAAGAATGACAAGAGAAAACAGGTCTGCATGCTTAGTTCAGAAGCAATGTTTACTCTTTATATTTTTGATCTGAGCTTGGCTAAATCTGTGGCTACTGAACCCACCAACACAGAGGGCCAACTGTGCAGTAAAAGAACCCCAGGGAATAGAGAGATGGGTTGAGGGGCATTGTGAAGGAGAAGCAGAGTGAGAAAACGATCTCATATGCTGCCATCTGACACTATAGCTGACATGCCCTGAGGCTGAGTGCTCAGGGAGGTGACTTGCATTTCTCTCCCAGATCAATCTCCACCTCTCTCCACCCTGCTCTGTGCCCTAGGAAGTCCACTGGATGATGCCAGTGGATTTAGTCTTCATTCAGACTCCTACAGAAGAAAAACTTAGGAAAGAATTATAGTGTCATTTGCATATTTGAGGGTTGATCCAGGAGGGAGCTATAGAAGAGCAAGGGACAGGAGACAGGAAGGGAATGAGTCAAGTAGGTGTTGTTAAGCAAATTCTCATTGTTGGCCTCTTGCTGGATCTTACTGGAACTCTGGGAGACACTATGGGATGAGGAAGCTGGTTCTTGATTCATTAACTCCCTTCAGTTGTTGAGTTAGGAATGCTGTAGGGTACATCAGCTCTCTAGCAACACATCTGACATGCATTTGGACCAAGCATAGGCCCCTGCTAGGAAAAAAAAAAAAAAAAAGAAGAAGAAGAAAGAAAAGAAAAAAAAAAAAGAAAGAAACCCTCAGGCCAAATGTCTCAGAGTAAAAAGACTTCTATTTTTTGGGGGGGGGTGGGGAGGGAATACTGTGAATTGAACTCAGGGACACTCAACCACTGAGCCACATCCTCAGCCCTATTTGTATTTTGTTTAGAGACAGGGTCTCTCAAAGTTGCTAAACAACTCACTGTTGCTGAGGCTGACTTTGAACTCACTATCCTCCTGACTCAGCCTCCTGAGTCACTGGGATTACAGGCATGCGCACTGTACCTGGCAAGATTTCTAGGTTACTTGAATGCCAAGAGAATTTGGGCAGGGCTGCCACTCACTTTGGGTAATGGGTGGTACCAGCAGGCAATTCAGAAAGTGGGAGGAGAATGAGGCCCAGGGATTGGTTCTCAGTCACTCCATCCTCTTGCTTGGCTTTGGCTGCGCCCTTTGACAACATCCATATCCTGTGTCCTGTTCAGATGGTCCTCTTCCTATGATGCTCTCTCTGGTTCCTGTTAAACTCTTGCCTGCCTGCCCCTTCAGCCCTCACATGGCTCCAGCTCTGGGTTGCCACAAATCCTGGAATATACTGCACAATCTCTTCTTGCTTTTCCTAAACCAGGCCTGCACCTTTGTAAAAAGTCCTTCTATTAAATAACTCCATTAAAATGTACCCTTGATTTCAGTTTGCTATAAGCTATCTCTTTGTATCTGAGTAGTCTCATTAAACCATCAAAGAGCATAATTGTTAACAATATTTTTTCATTTTGCAGATGCAAAAATACAAGAGGTAAGCTACCTATGATCATATAGCCAGGAAGTAAAATATTCAAAATTAAAACCCAACTTTGCTGCCTATAAGCACACATTCTAAAACTATACCATCCAGGTTTATTGTTATTAAAATTATTATTATTAATACTGTGGTCCTGGCTCAAGGCTAAGCTCTGTGGGCCATTGTCCAGTACTCAGCCAGGTCCCTGGTGGGCACTGGGGCCATTTGATGTAAAGGAATGCTGAGCAGAGCAGCGTGCGGCCAGGCAGGCTCAGCCAGCCAGGTGACGCGTAGCCAGATGGTCACCCTCCCACCCCCAGAGGCCACTATTGAAAATCTGAAAGAGACAAAACGTCTATGGAATCCTGCAAGAGGGACCAGATGCTGTTTAGGGAAAACCTGTCTACACTGCAGCATCAGGGGACATGTGGAGCAGGAGAAACTTAAAGAATGATGAATAAAGCAAGAGACAGAGAGTAGCCCTGTTTTATTTTAGAATGAAAATCAAAGCCTGCCACCTTTGTCTTTCCCATTTGTAATTGTTAGTGATCCCTGCCCCCAAAGTAATATTAAAAACCAACTCTGAAGAATAAACTCTGAATATCTACCGTCAAGATTCCCATAGAGAAATATCTACAAGGGAAAAATGACCAAGATGCATCTTCCTGCCTGTTTCAAGGCCTGAGAATGTATTTTTTTTTCCACTGTTAGTATTTCTGTTGGCAAACAGCGCATGCTATTGGTGTGGGTCCTGCAGGCCTTAAGTAGGGGCAGCGGGTCTTGTGGAATGGAGCCCTATCAAATGAGGCTGGACTATGGTTTTGTCTGATGTGACCCCGGGGTGTCCGCTGGGATCTGTGAACAGACAGCAGCCTGTGGGAGTGCCCTCCGCCTCCCTTTGTCCTGCCTGGCTCCAGGCGGCAGCAGCTGATCTGGTTATTATGCTACTGAAAAGAATTTCTAGGTGGCCACAGTGACCAAAAGGAACTGAGAAACCATGAGGGCTGAAAACCACGAAGAACAACACATGGGCTGTTGAACGCTAATCCTGCCCATAATTAGAGGATGTCTGTGGGGCGTTCATAGAAATCTGAACTAAGGCAGAGAGGAGCCGGCCCAGGTCTGCAGCCCACCATTTACCAAATATGCTGACATCAGCACAATTCTCTTTATTTGGTGGGATCGGCATTTTAGAAAGAAAGGTAACAAGCTATGTCAAGAGTAGATTTGGGGCAAAAACTGACTGTGTAGAAGAATTAATTAAAATTGCCTTAGCTTTCTCAGCTTTTCCCCTTCTACCCCATTCTTAATATCATGTGCATTTTCATGGAAATGCAATCTGTGTGGGTCTGATTTGTTTACTTTAGACTCATCTATACACTGTTTGGTAAGAATGATCTGATGTCACGTGCAACAGGATTTGCATAACTTTCTCTTGGGCTGTAGTTCTTAGAAAGAAAATTGATGTTCAGTCCCCAAAACAAAATGATTTTTTTCTTCTGAGACTTGTCAAGGCTTTCGCTGTGGCAATTTCTCTCTGCTCTTCACAACCCCTTCCCTGTCCTGGGCATCTCAAGATTTCCATGACAATAAAGTTGATCTGTGCCCATCATCTGATTTTACCCTGCACAAATGCCCAGGAACATGCTACAACATTTTGTTATACCACCTTATAATTTAATGTGTCAGAGTTGGTAATCAGGTTTGATTACTGGCTAAAATAGTAACTTTTAAAAACAAAGAAAACTATGAGCATTTGAAAGCATTATGAATTCATCACTATTTCAATCTACTTAAATACTCACTACAATTGAATTACCAGAGAATGATAATGTATGAATCTGTATAACACTTTTGATTCCCCCCAAATATGTTGTCTTATTATCTTAACATTGTGAAGTAGATAAAGGAATTTTTTTTAACTTCTTTTTATAGATAAGGAACCTGAGGTCCAGATTTTGTATGGCTATACAAAAGACTCAGGATCATAAAGAGGGTTTTTACCATCTTAGTTGCACTTATTCATTAAGCACAAATCATAGGGTCTAATTTAGATTCACTTGTCCAAGTTCCAGTGAGATCTGTTCACATCTGGTTCTCCAACTAAGGAGAGGGCAGGAGAATTCTAAATACTAAATTGGCCTTGGGTAAACCCCTACTTCCAAAAAATCTGCATGAATATATCTATGAAGATAAAATTCCACCTGAGCCAGTAGGATCTTCCTGAAGACGGGATCATCACAAATTCCTTCTGGGCTGGGAATAAAAAGAAAAGATATAAATTACTGTCTCCATAGAACATAGGAGTTACCAACATTTGCATTAATTTCTCAAGTGCATGTTGCAAATACTGCAAACTTGGCCAGGAGAAACCATGGATGGGGCTCGTCTTTCTAACCAAGTACACCTGGGGCCTCAATAGGTGCAAATAAAGCCTGAAATTTGGAAAGATATTGGATACAGGGACTATAAATTTTAATTAAAGTCCTTAGCTTGGAACATATGTATAAGTCCATTTGTTAGCAAATGCTGAGGCTATGTTTAGAAGCAATTTCACTCCCAAAATGTTCCATCCCAGTTGAAAACAAATTGGTGTTTTAACAGGATATAGCCCTGAATTAGAAGTAGCAAATACAGCTAATTTACATCCTATCCATAATTCCAAACAGAAATAAACAGCAAATGAGATAAATTCATCACATCTGAACCCTTCAAAAGGACCTGTTGAATGGCAAAAGACTCACACACATTTAAATTAGACTTTACACAATCTGTAAAATGACAAAGTATTAGAGAAGATTAGCCTAATTACACAAGATTAGGAGACTGCCTTGAAGAGATCCAAAGTGCAGATATCTGTATGATCCCAGCGAAAGCTTCCAGAATTTCAGAAGCTTTTGTCTCTTTCCTCAGCTCTCAGGCTCTGACACCTTCAGCCACAGTAGAACACTTGTGTATACAGTGACATCTAGTGACAAAGAAAATAAAGCCAGCTTTATGGATTCCACCTGAGAGGCTGCACAGAAATGACCCTGTATTCCTTATTACCATGGAGCTGTGCACAGAGCTTTCTGTGACAAAACAGATCTGCCAGCTTCTACACCAACTATGTCCGTAAAGGACAATGAAAGAAATATCAATAGAGATTTATGAACTATCCTGGGTTAAGAACTCCAAAAGGCAATTAAAATAGATTACTTTCTGTTCCATCTGCTCACATAGCAGAAACTGGTGTGTACCCTGCTAACCTAAAGTTACTGTGGAATGTTCTCAAGTATTGTTGAAATCTTCCAAGAAAAAGACCACATTATGAATTATAGAACATCTTACCTGAAATTCACATTGAAAGCGAAGAAATATAAAAAATTACACAGGCAAGACAAAGATTTAGCCAGATCTCATAGTAACCTATCTACCTGAACTCATTCTAAATTAATCATAGGGGGCCATATTAAAAGATATCCCTTTTTATTTTGTCTGATTTTAGGATTTGAAGCAAAATTAATGAAATATATTAAAAATATTAAAATAATCAGAACTTTCTCTACACAAGGACTTGGGGTCTTGTCTTGGTACAGATATAAGAATGTGAAACCCAGGGATGTCAACCAGCTTCTCTGTGGCTGGTTAGAGCTGTCTGGACTAGAACTGGGTCTTTAACCCCCACCCCTACTCCATGTTCCCCATCAGGAGACAGAATACAACTTACTCACCTGGGGGCCTTGCTGATTCCTAGGATGGGCAATGGGACTCCCAAGTCAGAATTGTCAACACCTAGGTGATTCTTATGCAATTCTGCCACAGTCTACAGTTGTCTTATATGTCCCAATGGAAAAATACCACTGGCAAACTGGAGAGGGTCCAAATTTTGTACAGATGTCTACAGTCATCTAAGTTGCCTGGGACTCTTGTCTATAAGATGTGAGATCATGGACCAGGCAATCTACACGTTGCTACATTTTTAAAAAACTTAATTGTGTAATTGCTAGAATATTACCAAATTGAGCTGTGTGGTGGCTGAAATAAACAGTTTCTTTTTATTCTTCATTTTGTTGTTGTTATTGTTGCTGTGATTGCCATTTTTTATGTTTAGTACTCTCTTTTTTTACCCCCATGGACAAATTAAGTCTATAAGGAAATAAATTATTTTAAGTAAATTATCTTTAAAGTTATATTTTTTAAAAAACTCTCTATACAGCATAGTTAGGGCCTGATGAAGCCATTCTGGGTTTTCTGACTTATTTATTGGAAATTAAATGCTTATAAATTAAGCAATGACTGGCATAGCAAGGGAACTTGAATAATATAAAAGATATCCATAGTCTTGTAGTCAACTTTTATAAAGAGGATAATCAAGTAGTTATTTTGTGATATAGTGAAACTTTAATACACATTATTAGGTTTATATATATATAGTTGTTACATACTATGTATACTGGATTTATTTTAAGCTGGCACGCATGTGGATACTTACAATAAAACCAAAGTTTGTTCCATTTACAAATTCATTTGTACTTGGTCTTATAATTTGATTCTAGTCCTTGCTGGTCTTGTTTGGATTTGGATTTATTTTTACTTTTTTTTTCCATCTGTATTTGTTTTCAACTGTCTTTCCTTTGAAGTTTTGGCTGTGTTCTCTTTGCCAGGTGATTTTTTTCACATATAATTCTACTATCTGAAAGACCTGGAAAAAAAAAACAAACCCTTTGAAGTTGGATTTCTCCTGGGTGGAGATTTGATCTGGGGGTCTGTAGAGCCTAAGAAATCTGGGACATGCTTCAGGAGATAAAGAAAATCGGGGTGGGGGAAATAGAAGGTGATCGCCACAGAGTCCCCTCAAGCAGAGCCTTTGGGGTTTAATTTATGACTTTTGGCTGTCGGAAAGAAGAAAGTTTCTTCCACATTAGTCATGTTTGCAAAATGGTAATATAGAGATGTCCTTGGAAAAATAATCCCCCTCTCCATTACTCCCCACTACTTTCACCCTTCACTAACTCATTGGTTTATTTTTTTTCCTCCAGGACCAATGGTTAAGACCTTCTCAGATCCATGCAACTTGAATTCCAGATATTGTGTGGAGTATTCCTAGGTTCCAGCTGAACCCAGGAATAACTTGCACTCAACTGAAATGCTTGTCCCCACTCTGCAGGTTCTCCTGGGGGCTACTGTGACCTTTTCTTTCTTTCATTTGGAAGACAAGTACTTAGATGATAGCACTCACCCACTCCTTATGTTTATCCCTGAAAACAGAGAAGAGCTTTAAAAATATTAGTAAATCATGCATTTTTCCTTTCTCAAAAATTCTGATTGTTTCTTCAGTTAGGAAATCAAATTCCTGCATAATTTGGCTACTTATCTGGGTCTTTGTCAGCATTCTGTACTCTATCTTGACATCCACCTTGCCCTTGAGTTACATCAGACTATTTATGATATACTCATATACTTTCACATTTCTGCACTTGGCTCTGTCATATCCTTTTACCAGGGTTCCCCTTTCCTCCTTCAATCCTCTTTGTCAATCCCCTACTTTGGACACAAACCTTACTCAAGTAGTTACTTCCTCCAGGAATCTTCTCCAGCATCTTCTCTGACCAGTTTAATTCTCTCTCACTCTGAGGATGTGCAGCCTTCCTGTATCTCCCTGGTCACAAGGTCTCTGTCTCCTTTACTGTTTACTCCATCACTGGTTTTCAAGTCCCCTAGGGCTCTGTCCTTGTCTGATTTCTCTCCTTTTCTTATCTCACCTAAACCCACATTTTAATTTCTGGCCCAGATGTCTCTGTCACCATCCCTTCCCAGATTCTCCAACTGTCTTCTAGCCATCTCCACTAAGCAGCTTCACAGACCTCCCGATTTTCACATGTCCAAAAACATACTCCTGATCATCCAGACCTGTCTCCCTTCTCAATTCTCCAACTC
Source organism: Marmota monax (assembly GCF_021218885.2). NCBI lineage: Eukaryota > Metazoa > Chordata > Mammalia > Rodentia > Sciuridae > Marmota > Marmota monax. Next base: position 2,578,648 of record NW_026695222.1, on the reverse strand, counting down.
AACCGAGGATGACTCTGTCTTTCCAATTCTTTAGGCCAAAAATCCCCAGAAAATGAATACCTCCAATCCTCTTCTTGTCTTATAATCACTATATCCAGTTGATAATATCACTGTGATGGTTTCTATCTCAGAATATCTAGTATCCACACATTTATCATGACTTCTGCTGAGACATCCCTGGCCAATCCTATCGTCCCTACCTGGATCATTGTAATGGGATTCTAAGTGGTCCACTTTTGTCCTTGATCCCCTTGAAGTCTGTCCTTATCCCAGCAGGCAGAGGGACCCTTTTAACACATGTATCCAATCACATAGTTTTTATGCTTAAATATCTGCAATCCTCCTCCATTTCACTCAGAATATGAGTCAAAGTCCTGACTTGGGCTATGGCCACTCCTAAGACATCCTCTTTCCCTTACTCTCAGCCAAACTAGCTTCCTTGTATTTTTGTCAATATGCCAGGCATTTTCTCCCCTAAGAACTTTTGCTCTGGCTCTGCCTATAATATTTTTCCTGCAAATAGTCATCTAACTCTGTCACCTTCAAGGCCTTGCTCAAATGCCACCTTCTCTAGGAGGATTGCACACATCACTCTGATTAGCCACACAAGTTGTTACCACTTAGAATAGCCTTCCTGATTCCCCTTCTCGTGTATTTTCTTATTATGTTCTCAGTCTCCAATATTCTTTATTTATTTATTTATTTATTTATTTATCCATTCATCTATTTATTTATAGTCTGGAGCCTGTATTGGGTGGCTTAAATAATTGCAGGCATCTGGAATGGCTGCTCTGGGTTCATGCTTGAGCCTCAATTCTGGTTTTCTCCTAGGTTCCTGTTTTCTTTTCCACATGGTATCATCTAGAGCTAGAATATTGAAGTAGCTGCTTTACTCACAACTCTGACACCTTAACTGGGATGGCTGAGAGGGCTGAGCTACCGTGGGCTGGCTGCATATCTCTTTCTGCCATTTTCCCATGGGGCTTGTTTGGGTTTTTTTTTTTTTTTTTTTCACTCCATAGCAATCTAAGGGTAGTTGTTTTTGCTGGAAGTTCAGGCTTCCCCACAAATAAGAGTTTCAAGTGTCCCCAGCTGAGGTTGCAAAACTTCTTGCCTCTGAAGTCTGGAGCATCACTTGCACTACATTGAATTGGTCAAATATCAGTGATGTAACATTATGTTTTCAAGATTCATTCATGTTTCTGTATGTATCGGTACTTTGTTCATTTTATGGTGAGCAGGTGTAACCTGAGTATAAATGTTTAACCAAGCAACTGAGTCTCAGCCAATCACAAGATCTGAACCTGCAGGCAATCAGAATCTGAAAGCTGCCCGAATATGACCATATAAGGCAAATACCAACTGCAAACAATCAGGATGTTTCTGCACATCACTTTCTTTTGTCTGCATATAAGTATAACCTGCATATGTGGTGGGCTGGGACATTCTGAACTATAAATATGACCTGCACACATGGTAGGGTGGGACATCCCCTTTGGTTTGTAATATTTCCAAGTTCTAGAACCTTTTTTCTTGCTCAAGTGAACTTGTTATTGAATTGGTCTCAGTTTTTCTTTTAACAGAAATGAAGAAATTATTTTGTAACTAGATAGGATGATGGTTGTACCTCATTGTGAATATATTTAATGGCACTAAATTATTCATTTTTGAATGGTCAATTGAATGTTTGTTAGTGAACTTCACCACAATAAAAAGGAAAAATAAAATCTGTTACAAGTTAGCACAGATTGAAGGAAGGTGTGAATTATGGGAGGTAGGAGTCTCCTGACAAAGAGCTACCATATCACTTTTGGATATAAGTCCATCAAGGGTAGGCAGCATTGTTATTTGTTGTTGTTGCTTTATTAGTTCATCATGTCAGGGTGTTTTTTCCTGCCAGCCTCACTTACAACATTACAAAACAGGAAAACACAAAATAACAGTATTGCCCATGAAATTAATATAGCATTTTGTAGATATTAGTTAAGGACTTAGCTAATAATTTTTAGTCAATCTCTTCAGCCAGTCCCTTTTTCAAAGGCTATTTTGAGGTTAGTTTTTGCAAACTTATATTTGATTTTTTTCTAGGAGCAAATTTGGAAGAAATGGTTAAGATTCAATTGTAGTAAAGAGAACATTAGCTAAAGCTAGTCAGAGACCCTCTACTCACAGAAGTATGAGCTTTTCATGTATTATTTAATCCTCAGAGCGACAGCATGAGAATGTTATTATAAATAATTATTTCAGTACACTAGATGGAAGAAGATTGGTTACTCTGAAAAAGCATGCTGTCTATTCAAGAGAAAAATAAACAACTAATTATGATATAGATTGCATATATACTTCCATAGTAGAAAAATGAGAGAAAGATTTGGGTCCTTGGGCTCCCATTCCTCACTGAACTTAGGTATGACTTTTAGAGATCCTCCTGTTGCTTTTCATGGAGTATAGGAGCCTCCGTGCCAACAATTGCATGTAAGTAGTACAACAAGGGTATGTTTATGAGTTCAAAAGTGTTATCTCAAAACCACTCAGGTTCAGGTACCAACCTCTAATGGTCCACAATACAATTAATCCTCAACTTGGTGGAGAGCAACACAAAGTCAACAATAGGCAGCAAGTCCTTGAGCAGACAAGAGTGACCCCTTCAATTGATAATCTTGGCATTATGACTGATATTTTTTTCAAAACATAAATTTTTAAAATGACTTTTGTATTTGGGATAATGAGAGCTGAATTTGCACCAAAAAAAATTAAAAGCATTTTATTTCTTAAGTGTCTTCAATTCAATGAATATTATAAACCTCAGATTACCCATACATTTTCTATAGTCTTTGAAGTTTTTATGCAAAAAAAAAAATAAGATAACATAGAGAGCTCAAGCCAAAATTGTGTCACACTTTACACTTTATTGGTTACAACCCTGAAATGGCACATAAGGTCATATGGTTCAGAGACATAAGAGTCTCATTTAAGTTGTGGGTGGTTGGTTGGCTTATCTATTTAGGGAGAAATTAAATCCTTTTTTGAATACTTGATATTTTTCTATTAAAAGATAAGTTTGCAATTAGGTAGGTCTATGTTTCGCAACATGCACATACTTCCTTGAAATACAAGCTTTCATTTGCATTTGAGGTTTATATAAGTCAAGTGTTCTAAGATCTGTGTTGGAGATGGTGTGATAAAGTCAGTGTGGCCACTGGAGAAAATGACAAATGAAACTTGGAAGGAAGAGGTTTATTATGCTCACAGGTCCTGGGGGTCATAGTATGCTCTGCAGGGCTACCAGTGTGGTCAAGAGGCAAAAGACAGGGACGTCTATGTCAGAGTCATTATGGGGTGTTCATGAGAGAGGCAAAGTAAGGCAGGATAAATAGCTTAAGACGGACAGTTTGGGCAATGACAGTGGGCTTCTGGGCATAGAAGTGATCTCTCGTTGTGTGGTACCTGCCTCTGGGATGATTTAGGGCAGGGGAAATATTGGCTTAGTACGTGAAAGTTAGATAAGGAAGTGGTTAGGGCTTTAGACTGACAAATTGGTTGGTTTGTGCATGGCAGACTTGCTTATGCCTGGCTCTTTGCTTCTGTAAGAATTGTTATGATTTCTATTTTAAAAGAACAAAGCAACTTTTTTTTTTTTTTTTTTTTTTACTTTGACTATTTTCTTATAGTGGCTTTCAGGGAAGAACCAATGGGAGATATTCCCTTCAATCTATCAAAATCAGGAGAATCTTTCTTCCTATTTAAATATTTAGGAACATGTTTGACAATGCAAAGACTTTGTATTTTAAATCTGTTGTTTTGTATTTTTAGATTTAGATAATATTTAGTTCCCTCAAGTCTCACAATTCCACCTAAGTAATTTGTGGTTTTTCATTTCACTCAACTTTTTTTTTTTTTTTTTTTTTGGCTCTTCCCAGTACAGTAAATGAACATGTCTCGATCAACATGTAATTGAAATAATTCTAAAATAGTTTTACAAATGATAATATATATTTAAATTTACTCAACTCTTTGATGAATGGTTTATTAGTAGTTTCTCTTTGGTTTCTTATCTTCTCCTGTGACTCATCTCTTTTTTTTTTTTTTTTTTCTCTTTGCAGTTTTGGAGACAGAGCCCAGTGCCTCTCACATGCTAGACAAATGCTTCACCAAGGAACTATAATCCCAACCCTGGCTCATCCTTTTTTTTTCCTCCCGTTTTTATTAGTGCATTATAGCTACACATAATAATGGGGTTCATTTTGACGTAGTCACATATGTATAATTTGTTCTATTTTAATCCCTAGTATTACCTTCCCCTCTCCCCATCCACCCCCCATTCCCCTTCTTCTATTCCATTGGCTGTCCCCCATCTATTTATTGTTTTTATAAACTGGTACTTTGTAGGTATACATAAAGGTGGAATTCACTGTGGTACATCCACACATGTACACAGCAGAATTGGTCAACCTCATTCCACTGTTTCTCCCCTCTCCCATCCCTTGTTCCCCTCAACCCCACTTCTCCACTCCACAGATCTCCCTTTCTAACTTCCATGTATGAGAGAGAAAACATTTGACCTTTGACTTTCTGAGTCTGACTTATTTCACTTAGCTTTATGTTCTTCAGTTCCAGCCATTTATTGGCAAATGCCATAATTTCATTATTCTTTATGGCTGAATAAAACTTATTTGATGGGAATGCCAGAATGTTTCCTTTTCCCTTGTGTATATATGCTACATTTTCTTTATCAATTAATCTGTTGCTGGGCATCTGAACGAGTTTCATAACTTGGCTATTGTGAGTTGCACTGCCATAAACATTGATGTACCCATATTACTACAGTCATCATTAGTCTTTTGAAGAGCAAAGATATACATGGGTTCATTGAAATTGGGAATTCATCCAAGTCATCATAATCAAAGGTGAGTCTCCTGCAGACCATTTGGATCATCACCAAATAAAATCAGCTCAAATAAAAATTGTTCTGGAATTTTACTTTTGTTCTGTTCACATGTTATGTGCTGTTTATTGGTGATACTTTGATCTACTTTATCCCCTTTTTAAAAAAAATAAATTCTTGCCCTAAAATAATATGATGTACTGACACATATCTTATGTATTGCTGAAGTATTGCATCTTTTAAACAATTCTATTTAGTGGGATGCATTTGGAGTTCTCAGACAGATTATTTGATGGGAATGCAAAAATGTTTCCTTTTCCACTGAGTATTTTCAACCTAATCCCTTAGAAGAAAAATATTTTTACTAAAAGGTAAGGAATGTGTTTGTAATTTTATTTGATTGACTGTGTTTAACCTAAATAAAATAGGTGTGGTGCTCTATCAACCTTCAAGTGAAATGGGGGGAATAAAATTGATTCTCTCATACTAAAGAAAAATCATGTGCAACAAGAAGAGCTAATCTGGGAACTAGGAAAGGCATTGCAGAAGATGCTGACCTGAGCTTTTGGGAATAGATATGACCCAGAGTCAAACACATGCTGCTATGGAGGCTTGGGTGGCTTCCTTTAAAGATTTTAAAGTTCAATGTGAAATGATTGCTTTTAAAACTCCAGTTGTTAAACTCAATAGGAACCCTGGCTAAATTTTCATTTCCAAACTCACATGGAAATGGGTTAAGGCATAAGATGAATAACACTGATCCTTGCTCCCTGCCCCATTATTCATGTTAAGCAGTAAGGGCAACCTTGAAGGGTAGAGGAAGACGTATGGCATCAGGGAAGGGGTGTGAAGCATGGCAGTGATGGTGGCGGAGTCAATTCTCTTCTCAATAGTTTGAGTAGATAATGTGGGTACCCAGGCTAGTTCAGAGCCATTTTCTATTTATGTCCCCCTAGAGAGATTTCTTCGATTTTCATTTTCATTTTAATCATGCACTAGCAGACCACTTGGACACACTTTGGAGAATATCTGTGTTAAGCACAATGTGTATATTTATACAGCTGTCCATGCTGCAATGTTTGTGATTACTATACCTGTGAGGTTGTTTATATGTATAGTTTCCCGGTGGAGAATTATATTGAACCTATAAAATGCAATGAGACAAGCAACAAAAATAAAAGTAGGGAAATAGGATTGTATGAAACTAAAAAATTTTCTACACCACAAAAGAAAGAATCAACAGAGTTTAGAGACAACCTACAGACTGAGAGAAACACTTGCAAACTTCACAGGTAATAAAGAGTTTATATCGTATCTGTGTACAAACACATGTACAAACAACTCAAAATCAAGAAAACAAATAACCCAATGAAAAATTGGGCAAAAAACCTTGAATACACATTTCTCAAAAGAAGACACAAAGATTCTTAACATGTATATATAAAAAATGTTCAACATTGCCAATCACTGGGAAATGTGAACTAAAACTATAATGAGCTATTAGTCTACCTGTGTTAGGATGGCTCTTATAAAACAGACAAAAGATAAGTGTTGGTGAGAATGTGAAGGAAAGGGAGTCCTTGCACACTGTTGGAAGGAATGTAAGTTAGTACAACCCTTATGGAAACCAGTAGGGAGGTTCCTCAAACAATGAAAGTTTATAATCCATCAGTCCAATTTTGATTGTACCCAAAGGAAATGAAATCACAATGTGATAAATAAACATCCCCACTCCCATGCTCATTGCAACATTATTTACAATTGCTGAGATGTGGAATCAGTATAAGTGTCCATTGACAAATAAACTGAAAACTTTGTACAATGGATGTATTTTACTCACTCAGAAAAAAAAAAAAAAAAACACACCAAAAAACAAGAAAATGCCCTCATTTTTAAGAACATGAATGAGCTTGGAGGACTTTATGCTAAGTAAAATAAACTGAGTACAACAGACAAATACTACTTGATCTTATTTATACATGGAATCTAAAAATGTTGAAGAGTAGCATTGTTATGCAGGATGAACAAGTTATAAATTTCAGTTATGCAGAATGAATAAATTACAGAACTCTATATTTCAGCAAGGTAACTATATTTAATAATGTACTATATACTAAAAAATTGCCAAGATAGTAATTTTAATGTTTCCCCTTCATATTTTCAAAATTCCTTCTAGTGGTTTGCAATTCATTGAAACATTCATCAAACACTTTGGAGACTTCTAGTCAGTATATTTACCTCATGAGCTTAAATATATTTACTTGTAGAAACTAAAACATATTTAATATTTTTCTAATAATTAAAACCTATTTATAGCCAAATCCAATAAATAATCACACTGTGTGTATAACTGAATTTATAAATAAGGATGACTTCATTTCTAAGGAAAAAATGGGGGATGTAATATAGTCATCTAATTTCACTTTCTTCAAATACTCTAGTAAATGTACAGAAAATAAATACAACCAAGGTTACATCTGCTTACAAAGGAGGAGAAAATTTATTCTGTAGTGCCATCTATCTCTCTAACCATTACAATATAAATTCAATTCAGGAAAAGTTGCTTTGGAATGCAACATCAACTAGTTCAGTTTTTGTTGGTTGATTGGTTTTGTTTTATCTTTAGTTATTGGTTTTAGATTATATGTCTAGGGTGTTTTGTCTGAGTAACATGTTTGAAATTGAGCTTGACATGTTAAACATAAAGAATGATGTCACTCAATATTCATAACTTTTGGAAATAAATTGGTTCAATTTATTATTTTTTTCTTTGTCTTATTTGTTCTGTTTAGATATACATGAGAGTAGAGTGTACTTTGACATATTATACATACATGGATTATAACCTAGGATCCCATTCTTATGGTGGTACATGGTGTGGAGTTTCACTGGTCATGTTTCATATAGGAAAGTTACGTTTGATTCATTCTACTTTCCCATTCTCATCGCCACTCCCTTCCCTTCATTCCCCTTTGTCTAATCCAATGAAATTCTATTCTCCTTCCCTCTTTATTGTGTGTTAGCATCCATGTTTCAGAGAGATCATTTGGCCTTTGGTTTTTGTGGGGGATTGTCTTATTTCACTTAGCATGATAGTCTTTAGTTCCAGCCAATTATTGGAAATATCATCATATTTATTCTTCTTTATGGCTAATATCCCATTCTTTTTCTACTCATCTGTTGAAGGGCACTGAAGTTGGTTCCATAGGCTAGCTATTGTGAAATGAGCTGCTATGAACATTGATGAGGTCGTATACTGATTTTAAGTCCTTTGGGTATATGCTGAGGAGTGGGATAACTGGGTCAAATGGTGGTTCTATTCCAAATTTTCTGAGGAATCTCCATTCCAGAGTGGTTGCACCAATTTGCAGTCCCACCAGCAATGTGTGAGTGAACATTTCCCCCCACATTCTTGCCAACATTTATTGTTACTTGTTTTCTTGATAATTGCCATTCTGACTGGAATGAGATGGAATCTCAGTGTAGTTTTAATTTACATTTCTCAAATTGTAGAGATGTTGAACACTTTTTTCCATATATTTGTTGACCATTCTTCTGTGAAATGTCTGTTCAGTTCCTTTGCCCATTTATGATTGGATTATTTGGGATTTTCTGGTGTTCAGTTTTTTAGTTCTTTGAATATTCTGGAGATTAATGTTCTATCTGAGGTACAGGTGGCAAAGATTTTTTTCCAATTCTGTAGGCTCTCTCTTCACATTCTCAATTGTTTCCTTTCAATTCATGATATTTTCATCTGTCAATTTTGTGTCAGTGTATAGAGAAATGAAATTGAGTCACTGATTAACACATTTGATATTATACACTTGGTGCTAATGATGCTAAAAGGTAGCCTTAAAATAATGCCCTAAATTTTAATGTAATACCATAATATCAAACATCATAATAACAATAAAAGTGACTTTAAGGTATTCCCAGATTTCTGTTTTAGCAAGTAAAGGGGTCATGAAATCCAAAAACTGTCTTATGTAGCAATAAAATATCTGTAATGGGAATAGAAAACCTGAAAATTTATTTGGAAGGGCAACACTTGTGAGCCATATAAACTCTGTTAATTTTTTATTATAAAAATTGTGATATCAGGGCTGGAGTTGTGGCTCAGTGGTGTAGTGCTCACCTAGCACGTGTGAAGCCCTGGGTTCGGTCCTCAGCACCACATAAAATAAAGAAAATAAAGGTATTGTGTCCAACTACAAATAAAAAATAAATATATATATATATATATTTTAAAATTGTGGTATCAGTTGGGCACAGAGGTGCATACCTGTAATCCCAGCAGCTTGGGAGCCCGAGGCAGGAGGATCATGAGTTCAAAGCCAGCCTCAGCAAAAGTGAAGCACTAAGCAACTCAGCAAGACCCTGTCTCTAAATAAAATACTAAACAGGACTGGGGATGTGGCTCACTGGCCAATTACCCCTGAGTCCAATCCCTGGTACCTCCACCCCTCCAAAAAAAAACATGTGACTTCATGTTAGTTTCTGTGCATGGGTTCCTTCTACACAATCATATATTGATCATATGAGTAATCATGTCAATTTATACACCTTGTCTCTTCTATTTCTGGACCAAAGACTGTTCTTGGAGCATCTTTCTAGTTGTTAAGTAAAATATATATAGGCCATTGGACTGGACTAGGGTCCTGTACTGGGTCCCACAGACCAAACCAAAAAGAAGTCATTCATGCTAAATGAAACTAACTTAGCAGCATACTCATGAAACAAAATTGCTAAGTTTTGTTTAATTACAGCAGGTGAACTTTAGTCAATCATAGGAGACTGAAAATAGCAGTTAGTTTTTATAGAAACTGCCTATCTAGTGTCACCAGAGTTCTTTGGATTTGTTCTGGTTCTAAGAGTTACCTTATTCTAGAATTAAGAATAAAAGCTAATTAGTGTTTTCAAACTTAATTTGCGGTCTTTTGATAGGTTCTTTTACCAGATCCAAAATAGCATGAAACTACTGGTGTAATTCTGAGGGCAGGTTTCTATCAGATTTTAATTCCTTGCTTTCCACTGGTGACCTTGACCTATCATATAACAAGTTGCAGTTTTGTGTTTTTTCATCTTCCACATTCTACCTGTTATTCAGCAGACCTAGGAAGGCACAGAAGGTCTCATGCTGGGCCTCCTTCCTGGAGTCCTTGAACTCATCAGCTTTTGAGTCAGTTGGACACTTCTCTAATGGGACAGAATGTCACGCTTCCTCAACTGTCACATACTTGATACTTGATAAGGGTTTCTTTCCACTTCCAACTCAGATAGTCAAATGAAGGGGCACTGCTAGGGAAGAAATTGCAGCTCTTCCTGAAGGGGGGAGAGCTGAGGAGATGAACAGCTGGTTGGAGACAGCTTTCACAGTAATCTCCCTGGATAGTAATATCAGGAGACATACTGCTGTCCCATCAGCCATTAGTACACGTTTAATTTTATCAATGGCATTGATTTCCTTCCAAGTTTTTTGGGGTGTGTAGGTGGATACTGGGAATTGAACTCAAAAGTGCTTCATCACTGAGCTATATCCCCATCCCTCTTCAATTTTTATTTTGAGACAGGTACTTGCTAAGTTGGTAAGACTAGTCTTGAACTTGCAATCTTCCTGCATCAGCCTCTGGGGTCCCTGGGATTACCACACCACACCTGACTTGAAGGCTTTTATATTTTTTAATATTTATTTTGAAATGTTTCAAATCTTCATAAAATTAGAAATGATATGGCACTTACTTTTTTTTCCATTGCCCATATTAAAAATTATTACAGGTTGGGCATTCATTCAATCCCCAGTACAAATATATTATATACACACATACATATATATTTGGTGCATTTATTTTATTTATAATAAAAATATTTCAAATCAATTTTCTTTTATCTTGGCATCCCTCTACTACATATTGGAATAACATATCTTTAAAAATGATGGATTATTTAAAAAACTTTATCAGAGCACAAATATCATTCTAACAAAATTACTAATTATTTCTTGATATTATCAAATATCTCAACCATAATCATTGTCTCATTTTGTAGTCTGTGTGACTATACCAGATCAGGTTGTTTATTTTCTCTTAACCCAGAGCAATGCCCTCTATTTTCTTTCTTTTTTGAGTTTCTTAGACCAATGGCTTGCAAATACTGGCTCAAGGCCTGGTAGACTTTAATACATAACATATATTTCTTGGGCTAACTTTTTTTTCTATTTCTTGTACTTCCTAGGAATATATAGCTATATGCATTAGCTATAGAGGTTTTATTTGATAAGTTTTTTTAAACATTACCTTTAATTCCAAAAGGATTTTTTATCATCCCCTAAAGAAATATGTACCCATTGGATGCCACTTCCTCTATTACTAAGGGTTTTTTCTTTCTTTTTTATTAATTAATTAATTAATTTTAATTAGATATATATGAATGCAGAATGCATTTGGGTTAATTGTACACTCCTTTGATAAGTCTTTTTTTTCCTGAAAAATACTTTGCTGGAACCATGTGCTTCATCAATATGAAGTACAACATATATCACTGTCACATATTAGTGATATTAAGGGGTGAACAGTTCCTATTTGTCATATTTTCTAGGTCTTTTCAATAGAAAGTGTTTTTTCTGGTTGTGGACATTATATATTTGTAATAAAATAAACTGCATTGCTTTCCCATGTACTAGTTTCCTTTTTTTTCATAAGGTGATCTTTTATTTTAATACACAGATGCTACCTGCCTTATGTTAGTTCTCCCTCTGATTTTTCAACCTTATGATGGAGTGAAAGAGATGCATTGAATAGAAACTGTCCTACAGATTTTAAGCTTTGACTTTTCCCCTAGGGCAGGGATATATAGTAGGATATTTTCCTGTGATGCGAGGCAGTGGCAGTGAGCACAGCTCCTAGTCAGTCACCGGTCCTGAGGGGGAACATACAGTGGGTTGTGCAGCTCAACCATGGTGTTCAATAGGTTAGGTATATTAAATGCATTTCAATTGATGATATTTTCAATTTATGAGGGGTTCCTCAGGATGTAGCCCTATCATATGTCAAGGAGCATCTGCAGTCAATATTTTACCTGGCATGAAGTCACCGTCTTATCTCATAAGTGCCAGTTATCTCTTTATAGTCAATTTTAGCTAAATGACCAAAATTCAGTTGCACTCTTATACTTTAGCTCAGTACTATAGAGAAGTGCAGACATACTTTGTAATACTTATTCTAACTGTGATAGCAACTGCTCACCCCCAGTGAGCAACATCATTGGAATTCTGTAAAGTGACAGGACTACATTGAATTAACCATGAATTATACATCACCCTTATCAGTCCCACTAGAACTTCTGAGAAATGGAGTCCGGAGATGCACCAATTCAGAATTTTGGGGAACGCTACAGAGTTTATGCTTTAACAAGTCCTTCAGATGATTCTGATACGTGCCAAAGTTTGAGAAGCACAGCTTTGGACAACATGGAACCCAGAGACCTGCATTTAGTGATGATTCAGGAAAGGCATGCCAAGAGTCCCTAGCATATTAGATGAACCCTTGGGAAGAGATGACCATAGTAATCTATCTTGAACCTGTTTGCTTGCTGAATTGCATGTTGAGGAATACAGTTCCACTAGCATGATAAAGTACCCTGTTTTGTTCCATAATCTCCAAGTTTAACAATGAAAACACTGTATTGCTAGAAATGCCTAAAGTTCCAGACAAGGTAAGTCAACTCGTCACTCTTGTCATGTAGCCTTAAACCCAGAGAATGAAAAAATGGGACAAGAGCTCTTCAAGTATCCTGCTGCCTCCTTCATATTACAATATTGGCTTTGTAAACTGTCCCTGTGGAATCAGTTTGCTCGATAAAATGTTTATATGAAAACTATGGTAGTGAACAATTTAGTTACTCTGTAAACAACTTGAGGCTCATTTTATTAACAAATGCATTCTGTAATGGTGCAAGTGACTCTGGAGCCAGGCTTCAGTGTTAGAATTTTGTTTCTTTCATTTTCTAGCTATGTGGTCTTTGACAGATAAATTAGCCTCAAAATATCTTGCTTTCTTCATTTTTGAAATGAGAGTGCTAAAGTATATACTCATAATGTCATGGAATATTAAATTCATTTCAGCTTTAGGACAATAATGCAATAAAATTAGACAATAAAATTTCAATGAATTTTACATATTACTAGTAACTGGGGAATAATATTGTAGACTCATCTACTTTGGGAGTAAACTAAGCATTGGGACATCTCAAGAACTTCATCTAGTATGAAAATCAGGAAGACACTGATCAATGTGCACTTCCTGTCCAATCAGATGGTGGTGGCCAATTAGAGAGTGTTTAGAAGGATTCTGACGCTACATTGAGTAGTGGTAGGAAAGAGAAATTGATATAGTACTTGACTAATTAATCAAGAATATTGACTTATTTTTGTCTCTGGAAAACTGGAGATAGAACAAACATTATGGAATTGCCAATGCTGTGATCCCATATCAAGGACAACTTAACAAACCTTTTTGGATGTACTGACTGTAAAAAGTTGCTCTAGCCTTATATGACAAAGGTTGCAGAAAATCAGATATAACTGACTCCACAACTGTATGTTTGATATTGGATTATAAAAATTGTCTTTACATTTACTAGATTCATGAATTTAGATGTAAATATAACTTGAGTTTCAGCAGACCATAACCAAAATTCATTTTGTACTTCTCAACTGGATTTGAATCAAATATAGAGACATGGAAAATATTATGGTTGGAATTATATGAAGGAAACACACATACACATGCATACACACACATGCACAGATTTAGAAAGTCTTAAAAACTATGATTGATATTTTTAATGTGTTGAAAAATGTTGATGCAGTACATTTTTATCCATTTATATATGAGAGTTATTCATCATGTAGGCAGGAATGGACAAAATGGGCATGGTCCATACCTTCATAAAAAATAAAGGCTTAATGTGGAAGTTTGCTAGTTAGTAAAAATGTCACCCATATAACTATATCATTGCAATAGAGAGGTGATCACTATGGGAGACAGTTCTCCATGGACCTCTTTGAGTTTCTGCACATCTTATGAACAAGTGTATGGATTGTCCTGTTTTCTGGACTGTCTTGGTCCAGAACCTTTTCAAGGTGTTTGTATAATGAACAGAATTGAAAGATGGAGTTAGTATCTCCCTACAGAGCAAATTACAGGTATGCTGTATAGTATAGATACTGCCCAGGACCATAAAGACAATTCCTCAGGGTGAAAGGGTAAGCCAGTCTTTGTCCACATGAAAAATCCAGGTTCCCAAAGCTTTGGTCCCTCTTTAGCAATGTAGCACATTGAGTGTGGATGTCATCTGGCTCTCTTCACATATCCCCATGGCAGTTGGGATTCAGAAAAACAGTGCCAATATATTAATACTCTGGATACTGCTATTGCTGTGAGTAAAAAACTGTCCTTCATCTCTGGTCTAGGAGTCTATGATCTTCTATCAGCATTCATGAAACTGTGGCAGGCTAAAACGTGTGCTTGGATCTAGAATTATAACTGATATTATAAAATATAGAATTTAAAATTTTTTTAAATTTTTTATTAGTGCGTTATAGTCATACATAATATTAGGGTCATTTTGATATAATCACACATTCGTGGAACATAATTTGCTCTAATTCAGTCCCTAGTATTTCCCGTTTCCCATCCTCCTTCCTCTCCCTGTTCCTTTCCCACTATTTTACTGATTTTTTGTCTCTTTCTTTCTTTCTTTCTTTTTTAATTAGTGCATTATGGCTATACATAAAGGTGAAATTGACTGTGGTATATTCATATATGTACACAGATAACTTGGTCAGATTTTTCTACTGTTTTTTCCTTTTCCTGTCTCTTCTCTCTCTTCCTTCATCTCCCTTTGCTCCACTGATCTCTCCATTATTTTCATGAGATTTTCATACCTACCCATCCCATAGTCTTTTCCCACCCTTATTTTGGGTCTAGTTTTTGCATATGAGAAGAAACATTTGATCCTTGACTTTCTTGGTCTGACTTATGAAATTTGATTTTTACTTTGGGTTTAATGGACAAGTTCTCAATCTCTCTCTCTCTCTCTCTCTCTCCCTTGCTCTCTTAGTAACAGCATTAAATGCAAGATAGCACAAATCTTGCATGAACATTTCTTATAATAGCTTGGAAACTTTATATATTTTCACTCACAATGTTATATTTATCTTTCTTGGTATAACTCCTTGCAAATAACATTTAACTTATGAATGTTAAATGTGGTATCCAAAATAGAAAATAGAAAGAATAGCAAATACATGTTGAACTTCAAGGAGGTTCAGGCCCATAGAACAGAATTTGATTCAGAGATTTCTGAAACACCAGTAGTTAACAGAAGACTACTTGACAATAGTGGGGAGAGTAGCTATTCTCTGCTGTTGCTGTTCCTTATTTTAATGAGAAGGCCTCTAGTGTTTCACTGTTATATACTGAGCTGACTCCATGATTTTGATTTATACTTTTAATCAAGTTGGAGAAAAACTATCCTAATTCATAGTTTACAGTTATTAAAAATGGATTTTAAAGCTTATTAAAACTTTTTAGCAGCTCTTGAGATGACTTCTTATTTCCAATCTCTTCATAATATGATAAATGATATTAAAAGATTTTCTAATATGAAAATTTCTTTACATTTCCATTTATTCCTGTGAACTGTTATTATATCCTGCTAGATTAAACAGATGCATTTTTTTAGGATTTTTGTATGTGTTCCTGTATTTCTTTATAGACTCCCATTTTAAAAGATGGAAGATTTGTATATTTTACATTTCCTCCCAGTTTGATTTCTTCATTTTGGTTTGTTAACTTATTTTTCATTCCCCAAATGGTAACCTTAGTAATTATACAACCATGACAAGTCAATAGCAAGAAAAAACACAGACCCATGAGGGTAAGCTAAGAAGGATGTTCTCTGTGACCCACAATTTAAGATGACTTTCTTTTTTGCCAGGCAGGGGGTGCCCAGGTATTAAACACAGGGGCACTTAACCGCTAAGCCAAATCCCCAGCCCTTTTTTGGATTTATTTAGAGACAGGGTCTAGAGCCTCGCTAAATTTCTGAGGCTGGTTTTAAACTCTTGATCCTCCTGACTCAGCCTCCCAAGCTACTGGAATTACAGGGGTGTGCCACTGCGTTAGGCTTCAAGATGACTTTTTAAACCAGTCTCTCCTTTGTATTCTATAGTCGCACTTTGAAAACTCTATAGATATATTCTGTAGTTCTAATTGGTTTCTCTTCAAATTTCTCAGTTTATTTTACATAAAGCCTTATGCTTTACTCATGTTTTTATTTGCTCCTTGGTATCTTTAGTGACAAATATTTTAAATTTGGAAAATCCAATAGCCACCTTCTTCGTAAGCACAATTCTGTATTTGTTTTTAATATCTCTTTCTCACAGAATCTTGTTTCTATGGTTGTGTGTGTTCGTGTGTAAGCGAGAAAGACAAAAAGACAGAGACAGAGAAAATATTGGAAATTCCCCCAGGGAAATTCTTTGAGGATAAATGTGTGCTTACTCCTCCGTTGCCTAGTAGAAGCACCTGTAGCTACTTAAAATTACCATTCTGTGTGTGTGTGTGGGGGGGGGTGTCTTGTGACTTAGAGAATATTCCTTTTGTCATTATCAGATCTTGGTCTGCTCTCCTCCATGTGGGCATACAATCCCTGTTTGCTGTTGTTGTTGATAATTTTGTATACACATGGTGTCTTCATTCCTACACACCTCTCTGCCACTTCGCCCTTGTAGATGAGGCTCAGGATGCACCTAAACCACATTGTTCCTTACAGTACAGGGATCTTTGTGGTGGACATGGTGTTTGTAGGCGCAATTCATATGCAACCGTTTTGTGCAGAGCTATTTTTCAACTCTTGCTTTTCCTTCAAACAGGTATTCTTTCCATTGCATCTTTAAACCCTTCTTTCACACTCCATATGTGGCCTGAGATTTGACTGCCTTCTAATTTCTTTGAAGACATATTTTTCTGTTATAAATATTAGTGTCATTGTTATTCATACGTTCACGTTGAATTCCGAAAGGGTAGAGATGCCTTCATGAAAGCATCTTTAGCTGAAATTTGGCATAACTAGGCTTCATCAGAACATGCTGGAATTGTGTATCTGAGCTCAGAACTTGGAATTAGGTTACAGAACATCATAAGGTATATGGAGTAGTACTCAGGTCAACTTGTCAATGATTCATTCTACAATTCTGACTCAACTATTCTCTAGAGCTTCTCTTCTTTAAATCTCTGTGCAGTTCTATAATTTTGTGAATATTTATACTTGTTATTTAATTAAGTTTGTTAATTACAACAGTTAGTAAATCAGGAAATAGCCTTACAGGCAAAATTAACTAAAGCCAGAAACTTCTGGTTATTTGAATATAAAAATGTCCATTAGACCATTTTGTAATGTTTGGATTCACTGAAAGCTGTAACTTAGTTGATGTGGGTGGTTAAAGACATAGCCTTGGCCTCTTAAGATTTCTGGGAATTTCAAGTTTTTTAAAGTATTTTACTACTTTGATGGAAAAATTAAGATCTATTATGCTAATATTAAATATAAAATCATAAATAATTTTGAGTAATGTTGAGTTTCCCAAAAGTATTATAAAATGTACTCATACTGAGTTTTATAAACTCACCACCCCCCACAATAAAATTAAGTACCTAACATTCTAAAATTATAGGTATTCAGACAGATAACTGAGCTTGGAGCATTCAACCCAGTTTTCAGCATGAAATTGCATCTGTCATTCATCATGGTTCACAGGCACAGCAAGCTCCACACAAAAGCCACCTTGCATATGTCCATCCTGTTTTCTCTCTCCCTATGTTGGAAAAGATACTCCTTTGTTCAGACCAGCAATTAAAGAGACAGAGATTTAGAGAACAAGGGTAAATTAACCAGAGTCATCGTAGAAATAATGAAAACCTCTGTATGTGAGAAGCCCCATAATAAATTCTGAACTTGTCCACACTGAACCAATCATGGTTTTCATTAAAGCAAGTTCTGAAAGAAATCTGTTGGGAGATCCTTTTCCATATTTTTCCTTCAGATTGTCTATCTGAAGGATGCTTTTTAAATCAACGGGTTCCCTGGTGTGATGCTGAACTTGTAACGGGAAGGCCAGGATGAAAATCTAAGCTGGGTGAGGTGAATCATTGGTATGTGGGTGGTCAGACAGGAAGTAAACTCCAGGATTCTAGACTGTATATGTGCTCTTCCAGTCCCCTCACAGTGAGATATTAGCAAGTCACTTTATTGCACTGTGCCTTGGTGTCCCCAGTATCACCATGTGCTTTACTGTCTTGTGAGACCTTGTTTCCTCAACTGTAATGTGCACACATTCGATTTTGTTAAAATGCACAGTCTGATTCATTAGGTTTGGGATTGCACCAGGTTTTCTGAAGTTGCTAACAAACTTCAAGAGAATGCTAATAAGGTGACCTTCAGGTCATACCTTAATAGGACTTTGGAACTGTGTCGTCTAGTATGTGGCTTCTGAGTACTGGAAGTGTGGCTAGTGATAATAATTGAATTTTTAATTTTTTAAAATTATAATTTCAATTAAAAATACTACTTGGTTGTTTTTAAATTTATTTCTTAAAACATGTTTATGTGGGGGCTGGGATTGTGGCTCAGTAGCAGAGTGCTCACCTCACACATGTGAGGCCCTGGGTTCTATCCTCAGTACCAAATAAAAATAAATAAATAAAATAAGGGTACTGTGTCCAATTACAACTAAAGAAAAAAAAATTAAAATTAAAAAATGTTTATGTGAACTCTACCTTTTCAATCATACATTCTAGGGAGAGTTTCAGTAAAATTTGATGTCTGGTTGGGCTCAATGGCACATGTCTGTAATCCCAGTGGCTCAGGAGGCTGAGATAGGAGGATTACAAGTTCAAAGCCAGCCTCAGCAATGGCAAGGTACTTAGCAACTCAGTGGGACCCTGTCTCTAAATAAAATACAAAATAGGGCTGGGATTATAGCTCAGTGGTTGAGTGCTCCTGAGTTCAATCCCTGGTATCAAAAAAAAAAAAAATTGATTTCTGGAAGATAAATTGCCTCTGGGTGTTAGTGACATATTATATATAGAAAACCACAAAGACTCCACTGCAAAAAGGTAGATCTAATAATACTTAAAGTTTAACCAAGTAGGTGAAAGACCTGTCCACTGAAAACTGTGAAACATTAATGAAAGAAATTGAAGAAGACACAAATAAATGAAAAGATAGCCCATGTTCGTGAATTAGAAGAATGAATTTTTTTTTTCAAAACTCCTTACTACACAAAGATAATCTACAATGCATGTTTTATAGAAATAGAAAAAACAGTCCTAAAATTTATAGAGAATCAACAAAACAAAACAAAAAAGACCCTGAATAGCTAAAACAATCTTGAACAAAAAGAATAAGCCTGGGGTTTTATACTACCTCACCTCAAAATACATTCAAAGCTATAGTAATAAAAACAGCATAGCTTAATTTTGTAGTAAATTAAACATAAACAAATGGAATCGAATAGACAGCTCCAAAATATATCCACACATTTATTGTCAATTGATTTTCAACAAGAGCTTCAAGAACAATGAAGGAGGAAAGGACTCTCTTCAATAAGTGGTTTTGGGGAAACTTGATATTTATATAAAAAAAAATATATCATACTTTTTCTCAAATCACATATGAAAATAAACTTAAAGGGATTAAAGACTTAAACATAAGATCCCAAACTGTAATACTATTAGGAAAAAAAAAAGCAGTGAATCCCAGATCACAGGCAACAAAGCAAATATAAACAGATGGGATTATATCAAACTTAAAAGCTATTGAACAGTCAAAGAAATAGTCAACAGAATAAAGGACATGAACTATGGAGTTGTTAGAAATATTTAGAAACCATAGATCTGATGAGGGGTTAATATCCAAAATACACATGACAGTCAAGCAGCTTATTAAGAAAACAAGCAATCAAAAAAATTTGAAACATGGGGAAAGGGTCTAAGTAGACAATTCTCAAAATGAAATATGCAAATGACCAACAGGTATATAAAAAATAGAGCTCAATGTCACTAATTATTAGAGAAACGCAAATCCAAATTGCAGTGAGATGTCATCTCATATCTGTGAGATTGGCTATTATCAGAAAGACAAAAGATAATCTTTTCTGCTTTGCACCCTAATGTTGGGAATATAAATTAATATGTTCATTAGAGAAAACAGTATAGTTGTTCCTTACAGATTAAAAAATAGAACTGATGTTTGATCTAGCAATACTACAGTACTGTGTATGTGTCCAAAGGAAGTGACATATATCTCAGAAATATTTGTACTCCCATGTTCATTGTGGCACTCTTCATAGTAGCCAAGATATAGACTCCCCTGTCTCACCTCTTCTTTCGCTGAATCAGTCTTCAATAGGTTTCAACTCATTAGTGTCTCTTGCCCTGCACCTACTGCAGTAACTGCATTCAGGTCCTCCTCTTCTACCACCTAGATTTATTCTTTAGTTTTCTCATTGCCTTATTACTCCACCAATTCAGTTATACTTCTTATGATCTAATGATTTCACCTCTGAAAATTCTTGCATTATCTCACATATAAGCTTTGGGGAGACACCTCATATTCAAACCATAACACAATTAAAACTTCCCTGCTTTGTAGGCTCATGGAGACATCCAATCATAACTCTGTTATATCATTTATGGTATTGAGAGAGAGGTTTTTCTTTCTTATGTTATAGAAATACCACAAGGCACCAAGATTGACACCTAAAGAAAGAGATTTCAAGAACTCATTTGTAGATATTGCACAGAGATTACCTACATGAAGAGACTCAAAGATGTTACCATACTTTTTAGAAAATAATGATCAAAAATAACTCTGAGTACCTTGGGTAGGAGGTTCTGGGTTGTTTTTAGGCTGCAGTCTCTAGAAGCAGAGCCTGAGGCAGGGATTCATATGCAAGTGATTTATCCAGGGAGACTCAAATGAAGTAAGTTAACTTACTGGCTAAGTAAGTTAGGCAACAAGAATGTGTTCTCAGTGATAGCCCGGCTTCCAACTCTGGAGCAAGAATAGCAACCAGAATTCTCTCACCTTGAAGTAAAGGAAGTCCTTTGCTATATGCTGCCCTCAGGGACAAAGGTAAACTTCCTGGGAGGAGGAACTGAATCCTCTCAGCAGAGGACAAGTCCCTAGAGAGTGCAATAGTGTGAGCCATTCATTAGCAACCAAGACAAGTGGTAGGGACATGGGTGTTCTGGCTTGGAAAAAGGATTTACATGGGGAACTTGAAGTGTCTACTATGTGAGTGCCTCCAAAGTGTTGCTGGTTTCCCAAAAAACTAACTTCTTAAAGGATATAGTTTCTAGTCTTAGGACTCCCTAAGATAAAGGCATTGGAGCACTTGCTAGGAACCAGATTTAAAGGATATAGTTTCCAGTCTTAGGACCCCCGATTTATCTTTATTCTGCTGAATGTCTTTTAAGATTTGTGGCAGTCAGAACTGAACCAAATAATCCAGCTCAAATTTGAATATCAAAGATTGTTGTGAAACTTGATTTCTTTTATTGAGTCGTAAGGAGGATAGTAAGGCAAGAGATCCCCAAATTCAAGAAGGGACATTGTTGGAAGATATTGAGTGGTGGTATATACGGCAGATGCTAAAGTGGCTAGATTATAGTCCCAGTAGAGAGAACAAAAGACAGTAAACGAGGAGACATGGTATAATGGAGATTGTTTTTGTAGGTGAAAAGATCTGGAAAGAACATTCTAGGGAGTAAGGTAGACCAATCGAGATCCTAGACACTGGGAATAATTTGAAGTCTGAACGTGGTGGCTCAAGGGAGGTGAAAGAAGGCTGGTTTTAAAATTCCAAGTAGTTACTCAATTTCTAACCAGGCCCAGCTATTATCTGGAAATAAAAGTAGCAGATTCTAGGACTGCATGGAAGGGCTAAGAAAACTAAGCACTGCATCAGAATCTTAACCAAGGAGTTGGACCAAAAGGCCTCTTGGACCAGCAAGGGCACAGAGTGCTAAGCAACAAATAAAGACTCAAGCATAATGATCCAGATTATCACTTGACCAACACTGAAGAGTTGGGAATACTCACTAAGTGTTAGAGGGCTTGCTGGGAACCAGATTTAGAGAAATACAAAGAATTCCAAAGAATCTGCATATAAATCTTTTCATTGATTATATCTTGGGGAAAAAACTTTCGTTCAGGGCATACAAGCAATAAGTAAAAACCAGTAATTCCCAACCTCAAACATGAATCAGAATCACCTGTAGGGTTTATCCAAGATTCCTGGGACTCCTAGCAATTCTGACTCATTAGATCTAGGGTGGAACAACAGCATGGACATTTTTATTTTTCCAAAGGCATGTGGAGCAATAACTGACCTCAAATTAAACTATGAGACAAGACTCCATAAATTTAAAAGAATTGAAATCATGCAAAATACGCTTTCTGACCAAAATGGAATGAAATTAGAAGCCAACAACAAAGAAATTCAAGACATTAAGAAATATTTGGAAATTAAATTAAACAGTCCTAAAAATCAATAGCTTGAAGAAAAAACTATAAGGGAATTTGTAAAATACTTTGAGATGAATAAAATAAAATAAAAACATACAAAATTTATGAAATACAATTAAATGTGCTCTGCGGAATGTCCATAGCTAAAATTACATAAGAAATAGGTGTTTAGAATTAACCAGTAAAAAAAAAAAGAATATTGAAATCAATAATATAACTTTGTACCATAAGAAATTAGACAAAGGAAAGCAAACTATACCAAAACAAACAGAAAAGGAAAATTATAAAGACTAGGGAAATTAATAAAATAGAAAATATGATTAAAAAGCAGAGAAAAATAACAAACCAAAAGTTGGTTATTTTTAAGATCAAAAAATCCACACAACTTTAGCTACGGTAATTAAAAAAAGCTGGGTGCAGTGGTGTGCACCTACAATACCAGTGGCTCAGTAGGCTGAGGCAGGAGGATCATGAGTTCAAAGCCAGCCTCACCAACTTAGCACTTAGCAACTCAGCGAGACCCTGTCTCTAAATAAAATATAAAACAAGGCTCAGTGGTTAAGTACCCCTGGGTTCAATCCTCAGTACCAAAAAAAAAAAAAAAAAAAAAAAAGACTCTAATTACTAAAATCACAATTAAAGAGGGGATATAATTATACATTTTAGAAATAAGATTAATTGTAAGGGAATACTATGAAAAATTTAAGACCAAAAAATTAGATAAAATGAACAATTTCTTAGAAAGATATACACTATAAAAATTCACTCAATAAGAGATATAAACTGTATTGATATACCTTACTTGTAGGTACACATTGCAAAGATTGAATTATTTATTTAAAATTCTCCCAAAGACCAGGTTAGGATGCCCTTACTGGTCAATTCTATTAAATACTATAAAATTTTAAAAAATCCTTCTCAAACTTAAAAAATAAAAAATTGGGAACACTCCCTAAATCATCCTAC
The DNA here is from genome assembly GCF_021218885.2 of Marmota monax. Taxonomy (NCBI): domain Eukaryota; kingdom Metazoa; phylum Chordata; class Mammalia; order Rodentia; family Sciuridae; genus Marmota; species Marmota monax. Next base: position 2,555,205 of record NW_026695222.1, on the reverse strand, counting down.
AGTGCTATTATTACCCTAACACTAAAATTAGATAAAGATAGTATAAGAAAACTACATACCAATATCTCTTATGTATATAGACATAAAATCTTCAAAAATCTATTAGCAAGCTGCTTACATCAATTTATAAAAATAACTTCACCATGACATAATGGATTTATCCCAGGAATACAAATTCAGTTTACCATTTGCAAATAAATATAATATCCAATAATAAATAAGTCCAGCAAGGCTGTGTGTTAAAAGATTATGTGATACCATAAAACAACACATAAATCACAAAAATAAAAACTTCACTTAAATAATGTAAAAATGCTTAAGAATAAATTTAACAAAGAAATGTTAGATTGTTATACAGAGAATTAAAAAATAATGTCGAAAAACAGTAAAGAAAATATAAACAAATGAAAGTACATTCCATGTTCAAGGATTGGAAGACTTAAAAGTTTTACAATGGTAATGTGTCCCAAGTTGATCTATGGATACAATGCATACTCAGAATCTCAGCTGGCTTTTAAAAATATATCCACCATATGATATCACAATTTTTATGGTATCTAGAATAGTTAAAAAAATTAATCTTGAAACAAAAAAAGCAAATTTGAAAGACTTACATTTCTTGATTAAAATCTTGCTACAAAGTTTCAGTAATAAAGAACAAGTAATATTAATAGAAGGGTGACATGTAGATCAATAAAACAGAATTATGTTCCCAAAAATAAAAAACTAAAATGTATGGTCAATTAACTTTTGGACAAGGTGAGAAAAAAATAGTCTTTCAATTAAAATGATCTGGCTCAACATGCAAGATAAGTAATTTGAATCTCAGCTAACATCAAATAAGTTAAACTGGACCACAGACTTAGATTTGAAAATTAAAAGTTTAGAATGCTTGGAAGAAAACAGAAGTGAATCTTTGTCAATTTGGATTAGGTGATGGTTTCTTCAATATGACAGCAAAAAACACAAGAAAAATAGATAAATTGGACTTCACAACAATTTTAGAAAAACAAAACAAACTTATATTTGCAGGAATGATGTCAAGAAAATGAAGCAATAAAGTCTTGGAGAAAATATATGCAAATCATATATTTGGTAAGAAGCCTGTATATGCATAAAGAACTTTTATAATTCAGGAATGAAAATGCAAATACTCCAACTTAAATATAGGCAAAGGATTTGAATAAACATTTCTTCAAAGAAGTGTGTAAATAGACACACTTTTTTGAAGACATGAAAAAATGATCAACATCATTTGTTATTAACACAAATAAAAGTTACCATATATACCAATTAGAATGACTAAAATTACCAAGATAAACAATCAAAAAATTTTGATGTGGATGTAGGGATATTAGAATCCTTGCCACCTGCTGGTGAGAATAAAAGATGGTGTAGCCACTTTGAAAAGTTTGCCAGTTCCTCAAATGTCAATCAAAGAGTTACTGTATAACCTAGCAATTCTATTCTTAGGAATGAGGTTAAAATATACACACACATTAAAAACTCATATATAAAAATTCATTGTAGTACTATTTATAACAAAAAAAACCCCAAATGTTTGTTAATGAATGAATGGATAACCAAAGGTGGCATATTCATACAATGGAATATTATTGAGCCATAAAAAAGCATGAAGAATTGATACATGATACAACATAAATAATCCTCAAAAATATTATCCTATGTAAAAGAAACTAGTCGCAAAAGACTGTATATTATATGATTCCTCTTATATAAAATGTCTAAAATAGGCATATCTATAGAGACAGAACGTATCACTCAGAATTATTCCTAGGGAAGAGGTTGGGAATGACTGCTAATGGGTACAGGTTTTCTTTGTGGGGTCATAAGAATGTTCTAAACTGTGATTGTATTAATTGTTCCTAAACTCATCAAGGTGTGTGCTTAAAGTGGTTAAATTTAATGATATGTGACCTATTATTGAGATACACAATAATTCCTTTTTATTGTAAATGACCTTATGCTTATTTTTGGTCACTTGGAAGCAAGATACTTTGGGTAGAGGAAAATGTAAGGGTAGTGGGTTGTCATCCAGGGTTTAAAATAACATCTTATGCTTGCACATGCCAGTCTTCTCATGTGAGGAATAATTTACTAGGGAGGCTGACCTGAATTCACAAAGCCAACTCATCTATCATCTTCCCTTATGCAAAGTTTCACTTGGGAGCTAATTTTAATGCTGAGATAAAAGAAGATTTATGCTGGAACCTCCAAGTAATTCTTTTCTATGGGGAGGCTTTGCTGTTTTACCAGGGAAGTCTTGCCTTGGGGATCAGGAGATGAAACACTGCAGAACTGTTCCTAAAACTGCACCCTAAATGTGGTGAGTCCACACCCACAGCGGCCGGCTTAGAACAAGCTCACATTTCCTCTCCTGGTTTCTTTTTGGCACCAATTGTGTTGAGGGCGAATCAGACAGGAGTGCCACATAAAAGATTTTGCCCTGGCTTCTAGCAGTGAGTGCTGAAGCCTGTCTGTACAGTCTTCCCAAGTGACTGGCCCACCTGTGGGGCTGGCTGGCCTTGGGTGAAGGGAAAAGAGAGCTACTGATCGGGTTTCCCAGCTTTGAAGTGAAGAATGAGCCAGAATGAAGAAGCTCCTGATCAAAGGCTGGCTGAGCGATAAGGAAGGCGACATTCACTCTCCCAGGAGAGCTCAGGCACCTGAGCCCAGGTGGGGGAGGGCTCCTAAGCTCTCTGAATGGGGACTTTTGTTTCTGCTCCTTTTGACCGCAGGAAATATCCAAAACAATCGGAACCAGCATTTTCTAAGTCAGATTGGCCTACATGCAATGGTTCTCAAATTTGATGTGCATCAGAATGAGAATCACTTGGAGAAGTTTCTGGAAACACAGATGCCTGGGTTTCTCCTTCAAAAAAAAAAAAAAAAGCCAATTCTCTGGGTATTTGGTGAACAATTTCAGCTCCACAACCAATCTGGAGGAGAAATTATATTTTGAAGCAATGCATTTCCTTTAACTTATTGTTATTCGATAATTTCAAATATTCTTCCAAATCCCTACAAACTTTGTTAAGATTTTAGGCACTGGGTTAGGTGTTCAGGGTGGAGGTGAATATCACAGTCTGGTTCCCAAGAGCTCAGAATCTTGTTGGGGAGACAGACATGTAAACAAAATAAATGAAGTATTAGAAGAAGAATGTATAAGGCCCTGTTCCAGCCCAGGAAGAAAATGACTAAGTCTGCCTGGAGGGTGGGAGGAGAGACAGCAGTGGCTTTCCCAAAGTACAAGGTTGGAAGCCAGCCTTCAGTGCTGGCTGGGCAGGTGCAGGTGGCCTGGCAAGGAAGTGGGGAGATTCCAGTCCTCCTGTGCAGAGACACAAGGCGGTGAACCCTGGGACGATTGGGGTAGCGGGTAATGCAGAACAGTCGGTGATGGAGTGGCTGAGGATAATATAGAAAAAACTTGCCTCAATATAAAAGAACACATAACCCCCATAAAGGGGGTCTTGGAACTTTGTCTGAAGGGGATAATGACTTAATGCAGGAATTTATCCTATGTCCATAAAACACAGAGCCTGGAATTCTGGGGATAGGTTATTGCTTAAATCTAGTAAGGCTGCATTGGTCAAATATAAAGGATGTGTTTCCAGAATTATAAAAATCCAGTACTTATTTCTCACCCCATTTTGCAACCACCAAATGAATACTAATAACAACAATTAGTATTTGCAAAGTAATTTACAGACTAAGAGAAAAATGAATGGCTATTATTTACGTATGCTTATTATGGCCTTAGAGTCACAGTGAATGTCACTGGCTCAACTTTCTATAAGACATTTCTTAGGCTAAATAACTTTCCAATATCACACAGCTTATGAAGGAGCATATGTAAGATTCAAACATATGTTTCCTGATTGTGAATCTTACAAATTCTTTTTGTAGTACAAGATGTGGGATTTACTGAGTAAAAGTGTAACTCTAAACACACTCAGAGACCAGCAAATATATTGTGAAGTCCTATCACAATGTAAAAGAGAGAAATGTTTAAAGACTTCTGTATTTATCAAAGTAGGCTTGGCTAGAGTGGGGTGAAAATCAGGCAAATAAAACAAATCCAAATACAGCAATAGAAAACAAGAGCTCAGATACTTACTCTTATAGGAGATTGTTTCCTGCTCACCTTTCAATCGGATGCTTAGGTGGTATTCCAAGGTATCTCTCCTCCCCCTGGGAACTCGAGGTCCAGCCTGTTTCATTGTAGAGCCACCCCCTTTTTATAACTGTGAGATTGCCTTGGCACATTCAGCCAGCAGATAAGACTCTGTAAAGTCATCCCACTTTACTATCAGCTTAATCATGTGACTTGGTTTGGCCAATGAGACGATGGCAAATGTAGTGCCAGCTGAGGCTTGGAGAAGCTCTGCAGGCCTGGCCTTGCTCATCCTGGTACCTCTGCCATCTGAGACTCATGTCCTACCAGTGGGAAAATATCCTTTTCACACTTGAACACTGTGCTGTGGGGAAAAAAAAATAAGTTCATTACTATTTGGTTTCCGCTTTCTTCACCCTCTGTGATAGTGCATATGCAAACAAAGCATCTTGTGATGTGCACAGCTTTGTACAAATGTCTGTTGATTTTCCTAATATAATCAACATCCTAATAATTATCACCATCTGTCCTACTGAATCAATATTCTAAGATACATCTGACACAATCTGATGATGATTGGTGAAAAACAAAACCATGTGTTCTTAACTGAACCAAATTAATTGCAACCTACATTAGGTTCTTTTGGGTGTGTGATGGCAGCCACTAACAAGAGCTTGAGGCAAGTGAGAATTCATTACTGTCCCATACTTTCACTGCCAGATTATAAAGAAATCAAGTCCTGAACCAAGTTCCACAACACATATGGACATTAGTTTACAAAAGCAGTTCATAAAACCTGTCTATAAATTTGATACCACCCTGATCATACCTTGCTTAATAATCCATTTTGGGGGACACAACATTCTAGAGAATTGCTTCCTTTTGAAATTAGGCTAATGAAACAAACTATCTCTAAAACCTTTAGCAACTACCAGCCTTCTATTTATACTCACTGGATTCTAATTTCCTATCTATATATAACTGGGAATGTTTCTAAAATATTGGTAGTATTAATTTTTCTGATTTCTGTCATTCCTCATGTTTGTAAATAAGCCACTTTTTTTTACACCAATATTTTTCTATTCAGGTACTAACTAGAAAAACCAAAATCAGGAGAGAAATAAGGAATATGCTTGTGCCAGCTATCTCTGAAGTGGCTTTCTCTGATTAACAATTACTGATGACCCTACACTTGCATTTTTTTTATTAGGATAACTGACATCACTAGAGTTAAAATTGAAATTAACTGGCAAGGACATGATACTCCATCAACTATGCCAAAACTCCTTGTTATATATTATGGAGATGGTAGTCCCACTGTTACAGAGCTGGGGGCTTCCGAGAAACTGAGGCAGTTCAAAGACCCACCCTTCCCACTTCAAACCCCGATTCTTGTGATTTCATACATGTTGCTCAGAGTAACCTGAATTAGTTTATTGAAGAGATAAGAAAAGGGAAAGGGGACACTCTCAAGGAAGAGAGTGAGTCCTCTCAGAGAGGAGAGGGACAGTGTACCTCTCCTGCGCTTCAGTTTTATTGGGGATCCCAGAGAAGTTTCCAGAGAGTCCTGCCGGATTCACCTCTTGACTTTTGACTGACAGCAAGATGACATCAGACTTTCAAGTCCCCATTGTCATGGCAACTCTAGGTTACATTGGCTTCTGCTGACCGGTTCTAACTGAAATCATAAATCCTTACCAATTTTATGGTTAGGAGGAATTATCCTTATCTCCCTGAGTTTTGGGATCTGGTCTATAAAAAGGGTCACAAAAATCTCCCCTTTCAGGGTAACTTGGGCTCCACTTATCAAGAGTATTTCAGGCCTGCAATTCTCCTGCATATGACAGATACTTTGCTGAGGAAGGTGGCATATCCTATCCATTTAGGCCAGGCAGGGCTGCAGGTAAATTGCTTCTTGGAAAAGAAAGCATGTGGGGGTCTGAACAGTGGGCCCATTTTATAGAATTGTTCCCTTAACTTCATGTTCCCACCACTTTCATCTGTCTGTCCCCTAACACCCTGCACCTGGAAATAAGATCTTCCCTGATTGTCTCCAGGCATTGTTGGTATCTCTCCTTAAAGCTCTTAATTGTGACTCTAACTATTTTCATGGTTACTTGTTTGATAACATGGCACAGAAAAACACTTTCCATGCTCTACCCTGCCTCAACATTCACCTGAAACCTACTATTTCAGTTTTAGACATTATCCTGTACTGTGGATGTTAGGCTAGATGCCGATGGTCCATAAAGAAAGTTACTGGAATTGGGGTACATGTTTCTAGAGATCTTCACAACCTGGCAGAAGTTCTAGCTGCAGAGTTAACCCCTGCCCTGGCAAGAAGGGAGGTATTTTATGAGAATGATTAGGTTGGATCTCACTCGTTGCCTGGGAGAAAACAGAAAGCTTTGTCTGGCTTTCATGTATACTCCCTTCTGCAGTCAAACTCCTTTCCCTTACCCCTGGAGATGTGGTGACTTGCAGCAGCTCTAAACTAGGATTAGGACTCCCACGCTGACATTAGCAATTGATTGAAATGCGGTTTCAGGGGAAGGCAGGAGGAAATAGCACAGAACAATACAACCAAATTCATTGTGCTAATTCTGAGCTGCAGCTCCCTGAGAACCAGGTGTGAACTGAATAGAAAGGATATTATGGGCTCAAGGTTCTACTGGGTGGTGCACAAAGGTGGGCCTAAGGCAGACCTGTCAACCTTGCCTGACTCATAACCATCATTTCTCTAGTTTTTCTTAAACTCCGTCCTCTCTCCTTTCTCTCTCTTGTTCTCTCTTACCTGCCTAATTGGCAGGCATTCATATTTCAATAGGTAAAAAAAAAAAAAAAAAAAAAAAACTTAGGAAAATAAGGCTCTAGAATCTATACAGCATTAATCCCCGCTTCAAAATAAATAAATAAATAAAGCGCCAAATTTGGAAGATGGGAGCAGGAAGGAATGCAAAAGATTTGGGGACTTGTTCTGTGTGAACCCAATTAGTACATTTGTCTCACAAAATCCCTGATAGTTAGGGATTATTATCATAAGTCAAGGGGAAAAAGTGAAAATTAACGTGTTTAAATAACCTGCCAATGGTTTCCAGGTTTTAAATGATGGAAATGAGGTTCAAGGCCAATTTCATTCATCTACCAATGTTTCTCCAAAATTCTCTTGTTTTTTTTTTTTTTTTTTTTGATGGCCTCTTTATGGCATCATCTGCAGCTGATGCACTTTATTAATTTGGTGGGAGTTTATTGGGCAAAAGTTAGATGACAGACACCATGTGGTAGGTACTGAAGACTTGCTGATGCTTTTTCTATATAGAATTCATTTACTTTCTTCTTTTTTTCCTTCTTTTTAGGGCCATTTCCTCATAAACTCTTGGTCCACATGGTTCGCATGAATCTGATCTTGTTCCGAGGATTCAAAAGCCATCAATTATCCATGGCCATAGTGACTGGTTTAGAATTGGGTATGTAATACAGTCCTCATCACAAGTGCTAGGCTGGGTCTTTTGTTTGGAACTCATAAGAAAGAGAAGCATTTTGCGTTGGGATAACTAAAGATAGAACTTATGCTGTTAGTCATCTTTCTGAATTAGAGAAAGAGACTCTGACAATGAAGTACATGTAAAAAAAATACACAGAACTAGGAAATAAGAAGAATGCACTAGTCACAATTACATTCCTTCTCCTTCTCCTTATTTCTCTTCCTCTTCTTTTTTAATTGGTTTCATGTCTTATTTGCCACAGAAAGATGATATCTGGTCATTATGCAAAGCCACCCCAAATAGACTGGGTCTCTGCTTTCATGAAGATTATAGTCTAGGAGAGAGATGGGCAGTAATCAAATACTTACTGAAATGAGTTGGTATAAAAGATTAATAGATGCCCCGAGAAAAGCAAAACTGTTCTCTAAAAGCATATTGCAAAACTTTGCCTCGGAGGGGAGACAGAGAATTCTTTCTTGTAAAAATTATCAGATATCTGAAAGATACATAAAGTAAATGGAAATTTCTATAAAAATGGTTTATGTAGAGGGAACCTAAGATGCAAAAGGAATAATTGTGAATGAAGACTAAAGTAGTGGATAGAAGAGAAGAGTAATAGAAGAGAGGATTTAAAAACAGGCAAAAGCTAAGCCATGTATGATCCTGTAGATTACATGAAGCAGGTAGATCTTTATCATAAGAGATACAAGAAGCCATTATAAGTTTTAAGCCATTACAAGTTTTAATCATAACATGATTAGGCTACAGAGAAATGGAGTAAAGATAGCCACCGTGGATGTAGGAAAACCAGCTAGAATACTATTGCAGTAATCTATGAAAGAGATAATTATATCTTAGATTAGGAAAGCATATCACCAACTGTAGATACAGGTGGATTGGTTTGAGGACAGTTTGAAGGTGAATTTGGTGGGAGAAAAAGCAGAAAAGAAGGGAGAAAAAATGATGATTCCTAGGTATCTGGCTTTTGCATCCACATGAAGATATTCCCTTTAATGACATAGAGACCAATGGTAGAACAGGAACGAGGCCAGTGAGTTGAAGGAAAAATTCCTGCTGAGCTAGAAATGTCTGAGATATGTAAGTGGAGATGTTTAGTAAGCAGAAGGAATTGAGTCTGTGTCTGGAGCTCAGACAATGAAGCTTTAGATAGAGAAAAAAATCTGTGTGTAGACTGAGGCTAATTGAAGGTGTGGGTGTGGATAAAATTGCTTCAGAGTGTACTGGTTGCTCAGAATTTAGGGATGAGCCCTGTGATACTCCAATATTTAATATCTGGAATAGAAATAATTTTCAAAAGGATACAAAAATCATAATTTCATAAAAATATGAACTGAGTAAATGCTCAAAAAATGTATGAGCTCATTAATAATGATGGAACTATGAAAACCTGAATTTAGTTCAATCCCAATATTGATTTGCAGATTCAATAGAGCCTCTGTCAAAATCTTAGCTGGCACTGTTCACAATAGCCCAAATATGGAATCAACCAAGGAGCCCATCAAGAGATGATAGATGGATAAAGAAAATATGGTGTATATTTACAAAACTATTATTCAGCCATACAAAGAATGAAATCCTATAATCTATATTAAAGTATGGAGAACTAGAAGGATACCATGTTAACTGAAATAAGCCAGGCACAGAGAGACAAAGACTCTATGGTCTCATTCATTTTTAAAGGTTAAAAAATTAATCTCATAGAAGTAAGGAGTAGAGTCATGATCACTAGAGACTGGGAAGGACAGGAGAAAGAGGAAGAGAAGATAGAAAAGATTAGATAAGGAATCCCAAAACACAGAAAGAATTAGCTCTGGTGTCCTAAAGCACAGCAGAGGACCACAGTATACAGTCATCTATGCTATGTTTCAAGCTAACTGGAAGAGCTTAACATTTCCCAACATATAGAAAAGACTGATATTTGAGGAGATGGATATACTCATTATCCTGATTTTATCATTACTTCTATACATGTGTTGAACTATTTTATTGTACCCCATAAATAATATGTGTCAAATAAAATGTCAGCTGGCTCCCCCCTACACATACAAAATGGACAAACTTAGCCTAGAATTAAAAAATGCAAACACCCCAGAATACCCAATACAATCTTGAAAGAGAAAGTTGAAAGACACATTTCCAATTTCATATCTTACTACACAGTTACAATATGGAAAACATTACTATATTAAAGACAGACACATAGATCAATGGAATAAAAATGGCCTATAACATTTATAATCAATTGATTATACACCAAGCATGTAAGAAATTCAATGGAGAACCAAAATCCTTTTTGACAAATAGTGTTGGGAGAATTGGAGGGGTGTATATGTATGTATGTATGTATGTATGTGTATGTGTGTGTATATGTGTGTATGTGTGTGTATTTACATGTGCAGAAACAAGAATCATTTGTATTAGTTCTATATAATACAGAGTTCTAAAATAACTCTGTAAGGATTTACAAAATTGCTTACAGAAATAAAAGACCTAGAATCCAATTCATAAGAGACTTAATTTCTAGGGGTTTTTTCCCCCATCTATGTATTGTTGTTAAGTACACATGACATAAAATTTACTATTACAACCAGTATAAGGTTGTATAAGGTCAGTAATATTAAGCTTATTCATATTATGGTCCAACTGTCACTAACACCAGCAACTAACCAGAACTCTTTACATCTTACAAAACTGAAAATCTACACCCATTAAACAGTAATTCCCCATTCCCTCAATCCCCTGTTCTTGCCAACCACCATTTTTCTTCCTGTCTCCATGATTGTGACTACTCTATGTTGTTCTTCTAAGTAGAATCGTTCAGTATTTCTTTTTGTGATAGGTTTATTTCACTTAAAATGTTGCTCTCAAGATTCATCCACATTGTAGTATGTATTAGAATTTTCTTCCTTTTCATAGCTGAGCAATTATCTATTGCTTGTTATATCACATTTATCTAGTCATTCATTGATGGACACTTGGGTTGTTTCCATTGTACATGGCTTTCTTCAATATTTGATTGGCTAAATCAAACATTGAAGCCAGCTCAGATTCAAAAGGTGGTAGGGAAATAGATTTCATTTCTTTTGGGGAGGAGTTCCAAAGTCTTGTTACAAGTCACGTGGTTACATAGAATCACTTTTGCAATCAGTTTATAATAACCACATTTTTGTAACACCCTGTTTTTATATATCTTTGTAAAATGTACCAAGATTCACAAATTCATATTGATTAATGTGTTTGTTTAATGCCCATCTCTCTCAGTAGATAAAAATTACACAAGGGCCAAGACTATATTAGTGTATATGTAAGTTGAATGGTTTTGCTTGGCAGGATTTTTGGCAAACAATAGGCATCAAGTGAGTGATTAATTAACTACCTCCTGACTAATCTCCCAGGATGCTAGCACTGGAAATAAAGTTTTGGCAGGGTGATCCAGACAGATCTTGCATTTGACTATGTTATATCCACTAAAAAGTGTTATATGTGGTGACAGCTTAAATACATACATACCTCCAATTGCTGGAAAGGTCAGGAAGGCTAAAGATAATTCATAGACATATAAAACCTGTTTGGAACATCTGAAAATATTTTGAGAAAGAGCCTCAGGTTATGATGGCCATATCTGTGTTGATAACAACAACTAGTATTTGAAAAGATTACAAAGAACATGCCTTCGTATGTTACCAGCTCTAAGATATTGAGTCAACAGGTCAACAGGTCAGGGGTGGGGGGCTGAGCCCCATATTTAAGACCTTCCGTTGTTTTCCTTTCATTCCCAGGGACAGTTCACCGCAGCCCCAGACAGGTACCAGCTCCAACTGGTTCGTTCTGAGTACCAAGTCAACAGGATCAACTCAACTTGTCTGTTTCTGAGGGGTCATTATCAGTTAAGAAGCTTTCTCAATCTCAGTGGTCTTGTTTGCCACTTTATGGGTCTTTCCTACAACCTTTCTATATTTTATTAATGCTAACTTTTCACTTTCTTTCCCAGCCTGAGGGGTGATAGATTTCTCTGCAGTTTCTTTGTCTCTTATAGTAGTATTTCTGCTTCTTACTTACCCAATTGCCTATGTTAAATACTTTCTGTTAAAATAGCTGGTATGGTTTTCATTCTCCTGGCCAGAGGTTGACTACAAACATATGATGCTTCAAATATATTCAGCCTTCCGATGGAGTCACATGCAGTTTCTTCCACATCCCTCTCCTGTTATGCAGCATAAATCCTTGTAGTATCACACCCTTGCCCACATTAATTATTTGTACAACCACACCCAAAATGATACCTCTACACCAGAATATCCCCACCAACTTGTGGAACATGTTGCACACATAGAACAATCCCCAACAGCAAATTTCTGGTATGGAATATTAGAAGCTAATCTACTTGGCTTGCTCAGACAGATCCACATGTATGAAGGGGAGAAAGGCAACTTGGGCTCATTTATTAGCAGTGGCTCTGAAGGGCAATGAAGGGCGATCCAGGTCCTGCCCTTTTGGTGTCCAGAGTAAAAGTAATCATGACTGGCGAAAGCCAGGAAAATCTCAACCTCTATTTAAGATTTGTCTGATTTCCCAGTGAGAGTAAACAATGGGAACAATTTGCAGATATTCATTGGTAACAGGGACTGAATTCGGCTGGATTTGAGCAGTGCATGTTGTATACATGTATTGAAATATAATACCAAACCCCATCAATATGCACAATTAATACACTAATTAAAAGTAAATAAAAGTGAAAGAATAATAAAATATGTAAGATAATCATGGTCTTCTTTTGAGTATTTTGGGTCGGCATTTATACCTATGTGTAATTTACCTATTGGCAAATTGATTTTTTCTGTATTATATTTATTTTCCAACTTCACTAAAGACTAATCTTAATAGGGTTAACTGGGTAGTTATGAATTAAATACTGTGTTGGAGAAAATCATTAAAAATTTTTGGATTTCTCTTAAATTTATCAGTACTACTGTCTTGGTCAAGTAATGAAATTTCTCTGCAGTCTCATTGTCTTCATTTTAAGAGAAGAAAGTAGGCTTTTGATTTTAGCTTTTGATTTTTGCTATGGTTTGGAGAAGTGTCCCTGCAAAGCCCAGGCTGTGGCGCTATTGGGAGCTAGTGAGACCTTTAAGGGGTGGGGCCCAGTGGGAGAATGTTAGGTTATTGGGGGCATGCCCTTCAAGGGAATACTGGAGCCCTAGACCCTTTCTTTCTCTTTCTGCTTTCTGACTGCTGCTAGGAAAAGTGTTTCTTGCCACATGTTCCCATCATGATATACTGCCTTGTCAGAGACCCAAAAGCAATGAGACTGACCAACCTTGGGTTGAAAACTTCAAAACTGTAAGACAAATGAATTTTTTCTTTTTTAAAGTTGATTATCTCAGGTATTTTCTTACAGTAGCAGAAAGTTGACTAAGATGCTATGTCATAGAAAAATGTTTATAAAAATTTTATAAATATGAAGTTCATTACAAGAATAAGGAAAGATATATGAGAATCATTGAATTTGGTATTAAGGTCTTCTTTTAATTATTCTAGACATAGAATTATTTCTGCCTGCTATAGTCCTTATTTATTCCTTGAAAGAAGGAGAACTCTAGATACTCAGTCATACAATCAACAGAGCTCAGAAGGTTGAAGTCTATGTGAGAGATAGATTGATTTTTTTCCCCCTGTACATTAGTTACTATTGTTGTGTGACAAACCATATCAACATTTAGTGGCTTTAGGCAAACACCATTTTTTATGTTAGAGATTTCATGGGCCACAATTAGGGCTGGATCTGCTGGACAGTTCTTCTGCTGATCTTACCTGGAGTCATACAAGTGGCTACAGTTGGCTAGCAAATCAAGTGAGATGTTGAGTCAAAGATGGTATCACTCACAGATAATAGTTGCGCATGCTGATGCTGGTGACTAGTCGTATGACCTTATACATCTCTAGTAGCCAGTCTGGATCTTTTTACCTGGCAAGCCCATTGTGATTATTACTTTAACTGAATTTAATCTAGAAGAATTTTGGTTACTAAATGTTAAGGGTTCAACTGGGTTCCTTTTCCTCCTCGAACTAAAAATGTGCCACACACCACTGGTTCCTCACAACAGCCTAAACAACTCTCAGGGTCAGTCTCAGAATCAATATGGCAGGCACAACACAAGGAGACATAATTTGTTGAGGATTATCCATGTAATAATATACCACAGGTATGTGAACAATAATCATTTCAAGGCCTATTATCTTCTTTCAGATCGAATTCATCCATTTCTTCTTTCGTCTTTTCTGTACAATTATCCATATATCCCATATTTCATATATATATTTGGTACCAGGGATTGAACTCAGGTATACTCAACCACTGAGCCACATCCCCAGCCCTGTTTTGTATTTTATTTAGTGTTGGAAGAACTTTCGGTTCACAGCTAGTAGCTACAAGCAGCTCAGAGTGCTAGGAAAACCTACACTCATACAGGTCTGACAGGAACACCTGCAGGACAGGGCACTCTGCCCTAGCGAGCCGTCTGTGAAACCACATCCTCAGCACTTGTGGTCAGTGTTGCCAAGCTACCAGACTACCAGGTCAGGAAACCGAGAGTCAAAGGCTTCAGGGCATGTAACCTCCCAAGGCATAGCCCCCCTTCCTTAGGGACAAAGACTCTTCCAGACTGCCTTCCATCACCACAGCAATATTTAGTGCTTCCTCATAGTGTGGTTACATTAGGCATAAGATGATTGGCTTATAGATGTTAAGGTGCTTATGTGTGATTGGCAGGCACGCCCCCTGGAACCCTATAACAGTTGTGTGCATTCCAAAAATAAACTGAGCTACTGGACAACGACCTGACGTGGGTCTCCAGCCAGTTCTCTCACCAGCTCCTGAAGTCTGTGTGTTGATTCTGCGTCTCTACCTCCCATGACAAGGTAGCTGAGTGACCATCGACCACGAAGGGACTTTGGAACCCATACAATTTGGAGACACCGTCTCACTGAGTTGCTTAGTGCTTCTCCCATTGCTAAGGGTGGCTTTGAACTTGCGATTCTCCTTTCTCAGCCTCCAGAGCCACTGGAATTACAAGCTTGCACCACCACACCTGGCCCCATATTATATTTTTATTCCTTTCATCTATATTTATATGTGTGTATGTACAAAATAATTACAAATTATTGCAGTTAAGACACCTGTCCAAGTTCTCACAACCTGTGAATCTGAGCAATTGAGAACAGGTCTTCTAATTACAAGTATAAAATTCATTTTGTATAGATAGCTGATAGAACATATGATGTACAGATTTCTTAAGATTACCCTTACAAATTGGACAAACTGGATGGCTTGACAATATAAATTTATTCTTCACAGTTCTGGAGTGTAAAATTCTAAAATCAAGATGTTGGCAGAGCCACGATCCATCCAAAACCCACAGGAAAATGTTTTCTTTCTTTTTCTTAGTTTCTAGAGGTTTGCCTGCAATCTCTGACTTGTAGTTGCCAGCTTCAATCTCTACTTTTGTGATCACATATCTATTCTTCTGTTTGTCTCCATGTCTTCATAGGGCTATCTTGTAAGAATAAGAATCATAATGGATAAAGGACTCACCCTACTCCAGTGCCACCTATTTTGAATTGCATCTGTATCTGCAATGACCCTATTTCCAGATAAGGCCACATGTGGAGGTACAGGGAGTTAGGACATCAACATATCTTTTAGTTGGGGAGAAAAGAAAACACAATTCAACCTATAACACATAGTCACCAAAATTCTTCCAGCAAGATGATAATTCCATTAGTGGAACTTAAAATTATAATCATAAAATATTTATTGAATATGTTCCATGGGCCAGAAACCTTGTTAAGTGATTCACATGCACTATGCCGCTGGTTCCTCACAACGGCAAGGCCCTATTGTATTGGCATCACATAAGAAATGAAACTGGAAATAAAAATATGGTAGGAAGCCAGGTGTGGTAGTGCACACCTGTAATCCCAGTGACTCAGGAGGCTGAGGCAAAGACGAAGCCCAGCCTGTATAACTTAGTGAGACTCTTTCTCAAAATTTTAACAAAAAGTGGGAGGTGTGGAAGGGAGCTGCTGGGGATATTACTCAGTGATAAAGCACCTGTGGATTCAATCCCCAGAACTACAAAAAAATATGGGGGAAGGGATTTAGCCAGAGTTTCTAGTTAGTAAACAGCAGAGCCAGGATTTGTCCTGAAGTTCTTACTTCAACCACCATTTGTGTTATTTATATCATTGTTTTATTCTGATGTTCTCATCCTGTGTGTAAGTTGAGCATTTGCAGAGTGATAGTGATTCTTCACATTTTCTGAAGGTTAAACAATATTCTGGATTGTTCAATTGACTTCTATTTTCTCCCATTAAGTACAGTAGGGGAACACATCATCTTAGTCGTCACCACAGTGTGATCCTTCATGCTGATGGGAAATCATAGATTCCTAGGCTGTTAAAATGAAAAAGAGAACTTGTCATTTGCAGGAAAATGGCTTATGCTTTTACCAACGACTTAGGAGTAGCAAAAGAATTGAATACCAGGCTTAGAAATCTGTGACCAAGTATGTCCTTTATTTTTTTTCCCCCTTTGCAGAGCAGAAGTGTTTTAGCAGCTGTTGAACTGTAGCCTGTGCATTTGTTGCTGAAATAAACACAGGTCTAGCAAAATTTCCCAAACAAAGCCACCTTGCTTGTACCCTTATGGAGTTTGTAAAATGTGTGGTTTATCATTCAGGTGACAGACCTGGCTAAACAGATGCCTAAAGTAAATATCTACCTAAGGCAAGGAACATTTGTGAACATTTGTGGCTTAAACTTCAAGCCAAAGAAGTTTAATTTATAAGTAAATATTGGGATTGGGATCCTGTTATGCATCTCAGTCTTCCTATAAATTTATGGAAATTCTTAGGGGAGTAGGATGAGAAATTAGTAAAACAAGATAGTGACAATGTTTTTTGGTTATTTAAAAGCAGCATTTGAAAACTGTATTAGAACTGTGCTTTTCAAACTCTAATGGCATATGAATCACCTAAAGGTGAACATGTGGACTCTGATTTGACATTGAAATACATATTTCTGCATACAGTGGTCTTGATCTGCTGATTTAGAGACTATACTTAGACAAGCAAGCTGGGAAGTTATATCAGTTCCTAAAATGTGTTGCTCACTTCTGAGTGGATTATACTTTTCTCATTCCAGTGATATCAGGCTTGGTTACCTATGTTGCTTTGGCCAGGAAGTGGGCCAGAGTGAAGTGTGTAATTTCCTACTCTCTCCTGACTTGGAAGGCCAACCTATTCCTTTCCATGACTTCTTTTTCTTCTGCAATACAACTAGAAATGATCCAGACACCTGTGTCTCAATCAGTCTGGTCCTGAGAATAAAGACACGCAGAACATGCCCCTAGCATTCTGCCTGGGTAAGGCATCATGGAAATAGAAAATCTTCAATAACACACTAAAACACTGAGATTTAGAGTTATTACTGCAGTATAGCCCAGCCTATTTTGATGGATACAAGCCATCTAAGAGGGTATGAGTGTATTGTTTTTGGATCAAAGAGTGAACTTCTACCATTTATTCAATCAGGGATTTTTGCTAAGATATTTAACTTTTCAGGACCTCAGATACTTCTCTGCAAAATGGGAGTATAAAGCTGCTTCTCTGAAGGTAGAGAATTCTAACCTTATTGAAATATAATCGTTCCCCTGATATTTGAAGCTGAAAACTTATCTGGTTCAAGATTGTTCTTAGGAAAAGATCACTTACTTTGGCAAAGATGTCCAGTCTTTAATAAGGCAAATGTCTACAAAGTCATAGTTGCCTAGGCTTGCCTGCAAAACAGGGAAGCTTTCAGCACCAAGTGCCATTTCCAAAGATGATCAACAACAACAAAAAAGTCAGAATTAATGAGAGACACAACCCTGTGCTGTAGTCCTATAGAGAACCTAAATTATGCAACCACTCTGGTAACCACAGACATTGTTTTTGTCTTCTTCTGTTTTAGATACATGCAACTGGCAAGAAAGTGATCACATTTTTTTCCCCTCAGACTTTGGCTAAAGACCACAATTACCTGGGAAGAGGAATATGTGTTCTCACCTATAGGCAACTGTACATGCTTCTTGCTGACCAATGCCAGAACAAATCCTTGTAGCGGAGTGACAGTGCAACATTTCAGGGGGTGCTTTCATCAAGCTCTTCTTGAGAAATTGGCTTCTAGTCCCTCCCAATACCTCACAGGTTGCCACACAAGATAGCTCTAAGTGCCAATTTGAAAAAATAGAAGTACTTTGATTGAAAACACTGGCTAGTTTCTACTTAGGGTTATATTTAATAGGAATTAGGTCAAATGGCCAATACCTTAGCTGTATTGCTTATTTTAGGTAAGTCTTCACTTGGAGGCTTTTTTTTTAAATTTATTTTTTATTGTTATCAGGGGCACTGAACCACTGAACCGCATCCCTAGTCCCAGCTCATTTTTTCTGTTGTTTTGTTTTTGAGACAGCTTTTTCCTAAGTTGTTTATACACAGCTCTCTTGCAGTCTAATGTGTTTTGTTTGTTTGTTTTTGCAATTTCTTTGCTTATAAAATGAAAGTATTTGCTAAAATTATTCAGGTAGACATTTGTAGTTTCATTTTTGTCTCACCCAAATGTGTGTATCCCCCACAACTCTTAAATTCAAGAATCCCACTACTGTGAGTACAAAAGATAGATGGATATTTCTTTTTCATCACTTTATGTCTGCTGGAGATTGTGCCTGGGGCAGTATTAATCACAGATTGACACCCAGTTTGGACTGTGAATCTGAAGGGTGTGACGGAAAGTTACAGGGTTGGAAAGCCCCTTGGGCAGCTACAACAGAGTAGATAGTCTAACAGTGTTACAATGAGTGTCTGGGAGGTAGTTTAGCATCACAGCCAGAAGTATATAGAGCAGTAGCTCAGAGGTACTGTCCAGAGGTGATGGCACAATGCAGCTGTGGTTTAAGTGGCATCTCCTGGAGCTGGATCTTGCAGGGTCTTGACTAAGCCCCTGCTTCCCTTAATACATATTTAAATCTGCTTTCCAGTATTCCTGCATTTTCTGAAAATATATTTCAGTACACCGTTTTCGAACTCAAATTGAAAAGTCATTTCCTTTTGTTTAACCACCAAGAGCATTGATTAATAAAACATTTCATTTCTAAAATGCTTTTGAGAATTTTGGTATTTTTCTTTTCTTATTAATGTTTGTTAATGCATTATAGTTTCAAATAATTATAGGGTCCATTTGGACATATTCATCAGAGTATATAACATGATTTGCTCCACTTCAATTCCCAACATTACCCTATTCCTTCCCCTCCTCTCTCTACCTGACCCCCTTCCTGTACTCTCTTGGTCTTTCTTCTATTAATTTATTTTAAATTGGTTCAGTATAGTTATACATAAAAGTGGAATTCATTGTGATATATTCACATATGCATACAGCATAATTTGGTCAACTACATTCTGCTATTAATACTCATGTTTTACCTTCTACCTTCCTCCCCTTCCATCCCCTTTTTTCTACTCCATTTTTTCTTTCTATTTGCATTAGATCCAACTTTTAAAAAAAATTCTAATTTTTCTGTAGCTTCTGTATATAATAGAAAACATTCAGCCCTCTGCTTTCTGGCTTATTTCACTTAGCATGATGTTCACCAGTTCCATTCATTTACTAGCAAATGACATAATTTCATTCCCCTTTATGGCCGATTAAAACATCATATCACATTTTCTTTATCCATTCATCTTTTTGAAGAGCACTAGGGCTGGTTCCATAACTTAGCTATTGTGAATTGTGCTGCCGTAAACATTGGTATGCATGTATCATGATAGTATGCTGATTTTAGTTATATTTGAATAAGTACCGAGGAATGAGGTAGGTGTACCATATGGTGGTTTCATTCCTAGTCTTTTGAGTAATCTCTATGCTGATTTTGAAAGTGGCTATACTAATTTGCAGTCTCACCAACAATGCATGAATGCATGTTCTCCCATTCTCACCAGCATTTATTTTTCCTGATGATTTCCGTTCTCACTGAAATGTGGTAAAATCTCAGTGTAGTTTCAATTTGCATTTTCCCAATTGCTAAGGATGTTGAAGTTTTATTTTTTCCCCCTTATATGTATTTGCTGGCCTTTTGTGTTTCTTCTTTGAGAAATATATATTTAGTTCATTTGCCCATTTATGGATAAGGTTGTTGTTATTATGATTCTTTGTGGTTGCTTTGGTGTTTTTTGGTTCTTTATATATTCTGAATATTAATCTCCTGTTGGAAGAATAGTTGGCAATTTTTTTTCCTATTCTTAGACTTATTCTTCATGTTCTTTTTTCTTTTGTTTTCTAGAAGCTTTATAATATGAAGCTACCCCACATATTAAATCTTGGTTTTATTTCTTCAACTTTAGGAGTTTTTAAAGAATTATTAAGGAAGTTGATTCTGGAACAATATATTGGCTTGTTAACCCTATGTTTTCTTCTAGAAGTTACAGTGTTTCTTGTCTAAATCATAGGTCTTTGATTTACTTTGAGTTGATTTTTTACTGAGTTCTACCAGACCGTTAAAGAACAACTAACTCCAATCTTCTTCAAATTATTCCATTAAATAGAAATGGAGGAAACATGCTACTAAACTCATTCTATGAAGCCAGTATCACACTGATAACAAAACCACAAAATGACACATCAAATAAAGAAAACTGCAGACCAATATCCCTGATGAACAGAGATGCAAAAATCCTTAATAAGTATCAGCAAACTGCATTCAAAAATACATCAAGAAGATTATACCCCATGATCAAGTGGGGATCACCCCAGGGGTACAAGGTTGATTTAACATACACAAGTCAAAAAATATAGTCCACCACATAAATAGAATTAAGGACAAGAGTCACATGATCATCTCAGTAGATGCAGAAAAAGCTTTTAATAAAATCCAGCATCCATTCATGTTAAAAACAATGGACTCATGTTGAAAATAATGGGGAAATTAAGGATAGAAAGAACTTAGCCCTGCATTGTAAAGACTGTATGCTACAACCCCAAAGTCAATGTCATACTGAATGAAGAAGAACTAAGAACAGTTCACTAAAATCAGAAATAAAAACAGAACGTCCACTCTCACTACTCCTATTCAATATAGTTCTTCATAGAACTAGGAAAAAACAGTCCTAAAGGCCCAGAATAGCCAAAGCAATACTGAGCAATGTAAGAGGTATCAAAATATCTGATCTCAAATAATGCTAAGTGATATAGTAATGAAAACATCATGGGGTTGGTATCAAAACAGACTTGAAGACCCATCCAAAAGAACAGAATACACAGAGATAAGCCACACATATACAGTAATCTGATCCTTGATAAAGATAACAAAATATATATGTTGGAGAAAAGATAGTCTTTTTAACAAATGGCACTGAAAAACCTGTTTATCCATACTGGGAATTTTATTTTTATAATTCCTCATGAATTGTTTCCCAGAATTTGTTGTGTTTTAAACATTTCGTAATCATCTCTTGAATATTTATCAAGCTTTTCTTTTAACAAAGGCACAGTAGAATCATGTTAACATTTTAGTTGTTATGCTTATGAAAGAAATTTAAATTTGTTTTAGGCGTCTGCAAAACAAATCTAGATGTACTTTTGAGATAACACATAACTTTTGAGTTTCAAAATATCAACAGCGTTTTTTAGAAAAGGATCAGGGATTCTAGAAAGGTCTTCATCTGAACAGATGCCATAGGAAGGAGACTGATGTTAAATCAATTGGATGTCCATTTATATGCTAAAAATAAAAATAACTTTACAATAGGTCTTAACTGAAATTACAATAGAAATTCTAGAAGAAAATATACAACAAAAAACTATGTTACTTGAGGTCAGAAATATATTTATTTTATACAAAAGCACAGTCCAGAAAACAATAAATGACAAATTGTATTTAATCCAAGATTCAAACTTTTGCCCCTCAGAAGATATTTTTTATGGCAATAGAAAGCCAGGAGAAAATATTTGCAAAATACAT
This sequence comes from Marmota monax, assembly GCF_021218885.2. Taxonomy (NCBI): domain Eukaryota; kingdom Metazoa; phylum Chordata; class Mammalia; order Rodentia; family Sciuridae; genus Marmota; species Marmota monax. The sequence goes on along the minus strand of NW_026695222.1, from coordinate 2,533,511 downwards.
AACTAATATCTAAGCACTTATAGTCCTGATTAACAAAGAACTCTCAAAACCTAACAATCAATCAATTAATTAATCAATTAAAAATTGACAAATTATCTGAACACACACTCCAACAAAGAAGATATATGAATGGTACTTAAACACAAAAAGGTGCTCAGGGTAATTTGCCATTCCAGAAGTTCAAATTAAAACATGCACCAAAGAAACCAGTGCATACTGGTTAGAATGGAATGGTCATTGTCATGACCATCATTATAAAACTGACATTGCCCAGTGCTGGCAAAAAGCGAGAATAGCTGGACCCTCAGACACATATCATTGGTGGGAATACAAAATAGTATAATCTCTCTGGCAATTAGTTTGGCTGCTTTCCACACAGTTAAACATTTGCATGTCATATCATACCAGGCATCTATTTCCTTGGTACTTACCTGAGAAAATAAAAATCTAGGTACTTACCCAAGAGAAATAAAAATTTATTGCCTACAAATACCTGTATGTAAATGTTTATACTTCCTTCATTAGTAATCATCAAAGTTGGAAACAACACAATGTTCAACTGATGCATATTCCACCAAATTGTGTTATAATAGTATAGTGATATAGTCAGTATTCAGCAATAAATGGAAACTAATCATATATGGAACAACATGAAAAATCACATATGCTAAATGAGAAAAGCCAAATGCAAAAGACTGCATATGATACGATATGAAAAGTATATTTGACTTTCTAGAAAAGGTAAAACAATGAAACAATAGGTATTTGCCAGAAACTGGGTACATATTTAGGATGTTTATTTTGCTTTGTTTTACCTCACGTACTTATCATTTTTGTGTGTGTGGTAAAAAACTTGTAATACACTCTCTTATCAATTTTCTTTTTTTTTTTTTTTTTTTTTTTTTTAATTTTTTATTGTGGGTTGTTCAAAACATTACAAATTTCTTGACATATCATATTCCACACTTTGATTCTAGTGGGTTATGAACTCCCACCTTCACCCCATACACAGATTGCAGATTCACATCAGTTACACATCCATTGATTTACAAATTGCCATACTAGTGTCTGTTGTGCTCCGCTGCCTTTCCCATCATCCACCCTCCCCCCTCCCCACCTCTCCCCTCCCCTCCCCTCCTCTCTCTCTACCCCCTCCACTGTATAACCCTGAGGGTCTCCTTCCATTACCGTGCAATTTACCTTCTCTCTCCCTTTCCCTCCCACCTCTCATCCCTGTTAAATGTTAATCTTCTTCTCCTGTTCTTCGTCCCTACTCTGTTCTTAGTTACTTTCCTTATATCAAAGAAGACATTTGGCATTTGTTTTTTAGGGATTGGCTAGCTTCACTTAGCATAATCTGCTCTAATGCCATCCATTTCCCTGTAAATTCTATGATTTTGTCATTTTTTAATGCAGAGTAATACTCCATTGTGTATAAATGCCACATTTTTTTTATCCATTCGTCTATTGAAGGGCATCTAGGTTGGTTCCACAGTCTTGCTATTGTGAACTGTGCTGCTATGAACATCGATGTAGCAGTGTCCCTGTAGCATGCTCTTTTTAGGTCTTTAGGGAATAGACCAAGAAGGGGAATAGCTGGGTCAAATGGTGGCTCCATTCCCAGCTTTCCAAGAAATCTCCATACTGCTTTCCAAATTGGCTGCACCAATCTGCAGTCCCACCAGCAATGTACAAGTGTACCCTTTTCCCCACATCCTCGCCAGCACTTGTTGTTGTTTGACTTCCTAATGGCTGCCAATCTTACTGGAGTGAGATGGTATCTTAGGGTGGTTTTGATTTGCATTTCTCTGACAGCTAGAGATGTTGAGCATTTTTTCATGTACTTGTTGATTGACTGTATGTCCTCCTCTGTGAAGTGTCTGTTCAGGTCCTTGGCCCATTTGTTGATTGGGTTGTTTGTTCTCTTATTGTCTAATTTTTTGAGTTCTTTGTATACTCTGGATATTAGGGCTCTATCTGAAGTGTGAGGAGTAAAGATTTGTTCCCAGGATGTAGGCTCCCTATTTACCTCTCTTATTGTTTCTTTTGCTGAGAAAAAACTTCTTAGTTTGAGTAAGTCCCATTTGTTGATTCTAGTTATTAACTTTTGTGCTATGGGTGTCCTATTGAGGAATTTGGAGCCCGACCCCACTGACTGTAGATCGTAGCCAACTTTTTCTTCTATCAGACGGCGCGTCTCTGATTTGATATCAAGTTCCTTGATCCATTTTGAATTCACTTTTGTGCATGGCGAGAGAAAGGGATTCAGTTTCATTTTGTTGCATATGGATTTCCAGTTTTCCCAGCACCATTTGTTGAAGATGCTATCCTTCCTCCATTGCATGCTTTTAGCCCCTTTATCAAATATAAGATAGTTGTAGTTTTGTGGATTGGTTTCTGTGTCCTCTATTCTGTACCATTGGTCCACACGCCTGTTTTGGTACCAGTACCATGCTGTTTTTGTTACTATTGCTCTGTAGTATAGTTTGAAGTCTGGTATCGCTATACCGCCTGATTCACACTTCTTGCTTAGCATTGTTTTTGCTATTCTGGGTCTTTTATTTTTCCATATGAATTTCATGATTGCTTTCTCTATTTCTACAAGAAATGCCATTGGGATTTTGATTGGCATGGCATTAAACCTATAGAGAACTTTTGGTAATATCGCCATTTTGATGATGTTAGTTCTGCCTATCCATGAACAGGGTATATTTTTCCATCTTCTAAGATCTTCTTCTATTTCTCTCTTTAGGGTTCTGTAGTTTTCATTGTATAAGTCTTTCACCTCTTTTGTTAGGTTGATTCCCAAGTATTTTATTTTTTTTGAAGATATTTTGAATGGAGTGGTTGTCCTCATTTCCATTTCAGAGGATTTGTCGCTGATATACAGGAATGCCTTTGATTTATGCGTGTTGATTTTAAATCCTGCCACTTTGCTGAATTCATTTATTAGCTCTAATAGTTTCTTTGTAGAGCCTTTTGGGTCTGCTAGATATAGAATCATATCATCTGCAAATAGTGATAATTTAATTTCTTCTTTTCCTATTTTTATGCCTTTAATTTCTTTCGTCTGTCTAATTGCTCTGGCCAGTGTTTCGAGAACTATGTTGAAGAGAAGTGGAGAGAGAGGGCATCCCTGTCTTGTTCCAGATTTTAGAGGGAATGCCTTCAGTTTTTCTCCATTCAGAATAATGCTAGCCTGAGGCTTAGCATAGATTGCTTTTACAATATTGAGGTATGTTCCTGTTATCCCTAGTTTTTCTAGAGTTTTGAACATAAAGGGATGCTGTACTTTGTCAAATGCTTTTTCCGCATCTATCGAGATGATCATATGGTTCTTATTTTTAAGTCTATTGATGTGGTGAATAACATTTATTGATTTCCGTATATTGAACCAGCCTTGCATCCCAGGGATGAATCCTACTTGATCATGGTGTACAATTTTTTTGATATGTTTTTGTATCCGATTCGCCAGAATTTTATTGAGGATTTTTGCATCTAGGTTCATTAGAGATATTGGTCTGTAGTTTTCTTTCTTTGAAGTGTCTTTGTCTGGTTTAGGTATCAGGGTGATGTTGGCCTCATAGAATGAATTTGGAAGTTCTCCCTCCTTTTCTATTTCCTGAAGTAGCTTGAAAAGTATTGGTATTAGTTCTTCTTTAAAGGTTTTGTAAAATTCTGCTGTATACCCATCGGGACCTGGGCTTTTCTTAGTTGGTAGTCTTTTGATGGTTTCTTCTATCTCCTCAATTGATATTGGTCTGTTTAGGTTTTCTATATCCTCCTGACTCAATCTGGGCAGATCATATGACTTAAGAAATTTATCTATGCCTTCACCATCTTCTAATTTATTGGAGTATAAGGATTCAAAATAGTTTTTGATTATCTTCTGTATTTCTGAAGTGTCTGTTGTGATATTGCCTTTTTCATCCCGTATGCTAGTAATTTGAGTTCTCTCTCTTCTTCTCTTCACTAGCATCGCTAAGGGTCTGTCGATTTTGTTTATTTTTTCAAAGAACCAACTTTTAGTTTTGTCAATTTTTTCAATTGTTTCTTTTGTTTCGATTTCATTAATTTCAGCTCTGATTTTAATTATTTCTTGCCTTCTACTTCTTTTGCTGTTGTTTTGCTCTTCTTTTTCAAGGATTTTGAGATGAAGTATGAGATCATTTATTTGTTGGTTTTTTCTTTTTTTAAGGAATGAACTCCAAGCAATGAATTTTCCTCTTAGAACTGCTTTTAATGTGTCCCATAGATTCCGATATGTTGTGTCTGTGTTTTCATTTATCTCTAAGAATTTTTTAATTTCCTCCTTGATGTCTTCTATAACCCATTGATCATTCAGTAACCTATTGTTCATTCTCCAATTGATGTATGCTTTTTCCTTCCTTCTTTTATCGTTGATTTTCAGTTTCATTCCATTATGATCAGATAAGATGCATGGTAATATCTCTACTCCTTTATATTGTCTAAGAGTTGCCCTGTGACATAATATATGATCTATTTTTGAGAAGGATCCATGTGCTGCTGAGAAAAAAGTGTAACTGCTTGATGTTGGGTGGTATACTCTATATATGTCAATTAGGTCTAGGTTATTAATAGTGTTATTGAGTTCTATAGTTTCCTTATTCAACTTTTGTTTGGAAGATCTGTCCAGTGGCGAGAGAGGTGTGTTGAAGTCTCCCATGATTATGGTGTGGTGGTCTATTAGACTCTTGAACTTGAGAAGAGTTTGTTTGACGAACATAGCTGCACCATTGTTTGGGGCATAAATATTTATGATTGTTATGTCTTGTTGGTGTATGGTTCCCTTAAGCAGTATGTAGTGTCCCTCTTTATCTCTTTTGATTAACTTTGGCTTGAAATCTATTTTATTTGATATGAGTATGGACACGCCTGCTTGTTTCCGAAGTCCATATGAGTGATATGATTTTTCCCAACCTTTCACCTTCAGCCTATGTATGTCTTTTCCTATCAAATGCGTCTCCTGTAGGCAGCATATTGTTGGGTCTTGTTTTGTGATCCATTCTACTAGCCTGTGTCTCTTAATTGGTGAGTTTAAGCCATTAACATTTAGGGTTATTATTGAGATATGGGTTGTTCTTCCAGCCATATTTGTTTATTTCTGTTACTAAACATTGTTTGTTTTCCTCTTTGATTGTTTCCCCCCCCCCTTTACTGTCCTACCTCCCACTGTTGGTTTTCATTGTTATTTTCCATTTCCTCTTCCTGTAATACTTTGGCTAGGATGTTTTGAAGAGATGGTTTTCTAGCTGCGAATTCTTTAAACTTTTGTTTATCGTGGAAGGTTTTAATTTCATTCTCCATCTTGAAGCTTAATTTCGCTGGATACACAATTCTTGGTTGGAACCCATTATCTTTCAGTGTTTGAAATATGTTATTCCAGGATCTTCTAGCTTTCAGAGTCTGTGTTGAAAGATCAGCTGTTATCCTGATTGGCTTGCCCCTAAATGTAATCTGCTTCCTTTCTCTTGTAGCTTTTAAAATTCTCTCCTTATTCTGTATGTTGGGCATCTTCATTATAATGTGTCTAGGTGTGGATCTCTTATGATTTTGCACATTCGGCGTCCTGTAGGCTTCTAGGATTTGGGATTCTGTCTCATTCTTCAAGTCTGGGAAGTTTTCTTGTATTATTTCATGGAATAGACTGCTCATTCCTTTGGTTTGGAGCTCTGTACCTTCCTGTATCCCAATGACTCTTAAGTTTGGTCTCTTAATGTTATCCCATATTTCTTGGATGTTCTGCTCATGGTTTCTTAACAGTCTTGCTGAGCTGTCTATGTTCTTTTCCAGTTGAAATACTTTGTCTTCATTGTCTGATGTTCTATCTTCTAAGTGTTCTACTCTGTTGGTAGTATTCTCCATTGAGTTTTTAAGTTGGTTTATTGCTTCCTGCATTTCTAGGATTTCTGATTGCTTGTTTTTTATAACCTCTATCTCCCTGTATAGTTGATCCTTTGCTTCCTGGATTTGTTTGCGTAATTCGTTGTCGAAGTGATCTTTCATTGTCTGATTTTGCTGTTTAATGTCTTCCTTGATACTCCAGATCATCTGAAGCATGTATATCCTGAATTCTTTATCTGACATTCCATCTGCTGCAGCTGTTACCTCTTCTAAAGTTGCGTTGACCTGCATTGCTTGTGGTCCTTTCTTTCCTTGTCTTTTCATACTGCTTGCGTATCTTTCCTGCAGGTGCGGGCGGCGGCTCTGCTCTCTCCTTATTCCAATTGGGGTGTCGTGGCTACCACGCCGGTAGGTCACTGGGCCTGTTCTGGGAGCTGGTGGCGGCTCTGTTCTGCCCCTACTCCAATTGGGGTGACGTGTCTGTCGTACCAGCAGGCCACTGGGCCTGTCCTGCTGGTCGGTCGCAGATCTGCCCACCTTTCGGGCACGAGTGGAGGCTCTGCTTTGCCCCTACTCCAACTGGGGTGTCGTGACTACCCCGCCTGCAGGATGCTGGGTCTGTTCCTGGCAAGGGAGGCGACTCTGCTCTGTCACTACTCCAATTAGGGTGGTATTTGTACCCCGCCGGCAGGCTCCTGGGCCTGATCCGCAGGTCTGTTGTAGGTCTGCCTACCTTGAAGGCGCGGGCGGCGGATCTGCCCTGCCCCTCCTACCACGCCTGCGGACCCCTGGGCCTGATCTGCAGGTTGATCACTGGTCTGCTCACCCTGCGGGCACGGGTGGCGGTTCCGCTCCACCCCCACTCCAATTGGGGTCACGTGACCACCACACCGGCAGGGCCTGATCCGGGCGTGGGAGAAGGATCTGCTCTGCCCCTACTCGAGTTGGGGTGACGTGTGTACCACACTGGCAGGCCACTGGGCCTGACCCGCCAGGCTGTCACAGGTCTGTTTACGTTGCAAGCGCGAAGGGCGGCTCTGCCCTGCCCCTCCTACCACGCCCATGTACTACTGGGTCGTGGGTCTGCCCACCTGGCGGGTGTGGGTGGCGGCTCCGCTCCGCCCCCTCTCCAATTGGGGTCACGCGGTCACCACGCTGGCGAGCCGCTGGGCCTGCTCCGGGGGCTGGCGGCGGCCCGGCTCCTTCCCTCTGGCTCGAGGACAAATTGAGGAGACTCGGGTGACTGAGCCTCACCCCCCTTACCAGGAGACCAACTGCTTATGTCACCGCTGGTATTGATGAAGATCTCTCCTCCACCGCTTTCTGCTGACATCAGATCTCTGCCATGTTGGTATCCTATGCGAATGGCAGCATTTCGTTCCCCTTGCCAGGCAACCCAAGCAATGGGTGAGTCCTGACCTGCCCTCAGCAGGACCCGGACCGAGACACAGTTTCCGCGGGCTCCCAGCCCCGGTCCAGGGAAGTTCCGGGAGCCGGAACTCGGCTGCTCCGTGCTCGGTGTAAGCTCCTATAAGTGTAGGCTCCAAGAAGCAGCCCCCGCGGGCTCAGTTCCGGGAGCCGGAATTCGGCCGCCTAGTGTTTGGTGTATGCTCTGATAGTAGCAGGGTCCAAGAAGCAGCCTCCGCGGGCTCCGCAGCCCTGAGCCAGGGCGGTTCCGGGACGGTTCCGGGAGCCGGAACTCGGCCGCTCTGTGCTCGGTGTAAGCTCCTACAAGTGTAAGCTCCAAGAAGCAGTCCCCGCGGGCTCAGTTCCGGGAGCCGGAACTCGGCCTCTTGGTGTTTCGTGTTTGCTCTGATATTAGCAGGGTCCAAGAAGCAGCCTCCGCAGGCTCCGCAGCCCGGAGCCAGGGCGGTTCCGGGACGGCTCCGGGAGCCGGGACTCGGCCGCCCCGCGCTCCGTGTTCACTCCGATAAGATCAGATTTTAAGAAGCCCCCAGGCGCTGAACCCTAGCAATCTGTCTGCAAGCCGCAGGCGAATTGCAGCCTGAAATTACCTGTTCTATGGCTGAATGAGCTGCGGTCAGTCAAAAACAGGTGTGGTGACGTCAGTTTACCAACATGGTGGCTGCTGGCCTCCTCTGTGGTCTGACCGGTGTGGAGAACCGAGATGGACCGCTTCCTTCCCCGTCTCGAACCCAGAATTCAGCCTCTCTTATCAATTTTCAAGTATGCAATACATTGTAATTAACTATAGTCACCATGTGACATGGGTGTTCCACCACAAAGGGCACAAGGGAATATTTGGGCCAGATGAACTGTTCTATATCTCATCTGTGATGGTGGTTATGCAATCATAAACATTTGTTAAAACTCATAGAATTGTGTATTAAAAGACCGAATTTTGCTCTATGTAAATTATTCCTCAAAATCTGACTTTTAAAAAGTTAAAAGTAAATTGAGCTGGGATTGTGGCTCAGAGGTTGAGTGCTTGACTAGCATGGGCGGGACCCAGATTCAATTCTCAGCACCACATAAAATAAATAAATAAATAAATAAATAAAGGCATTGTGTTGTGTCCATCTACAAAAAAAGATTCTATTCTCTCTCTCTCTCTCTCTCTCTCTCTCTCTCTCTCTCTCTCTCTCTCTCCCCCCCCCCCTTAAAAAAAAGTTAAAAGTAAATCATCGGTTTTCAAATTAAGTACATAGAATGAATTCACTTAACAAATATATATTGAGTGCTCATGATGTGCCTAATCTGGTTCTAACTGCTTAAACTGTAAGGGTAAAAGAAATTGAAGTTAAAGCGTAAAAGTTAAAGGGTAAAAGACTGGGCATTGTAAAGTTTCTAAGCTGCAAGGTCTGAGTTAAAATCAAAAGGATTAGGTATTGTTAGGTTTCTATGCTACCTGCAAAACCTGAAATTTCTGTAGCTGTTAAGACAATGCTTGGAACTGCCCAGTAAATATTTCCCCTGACTACTTGGTTGTTTAATAACTGAAGGGCTCTGTGTAACTGGTCACGTAGTCATTTAGGCCCTAAAACCAATCAGTTTGAATGTAACCCCTTCCTTAGGAATGACCTATCACTCCAGCCTGACTTGTTCCCACCAATGAATGAACTAATCATGTTTAGGAGTTGTTGTTCAATTTTCCCGCGCCTCATGATGATTTGTTCTGATGTATACAAAGCCCTCCGCCCTCCCCAAAAAGTGTACTTAAGCAGTGCTCAGCCCCTGCTTGGGGCTCTAGGCTGCTTTCCCTTCTTGAGTGGGCACGGAGCCCCAGCATGCTGGTTCAATAAATCCCCTTCTGCCAATTGCATGAGTGGTCACTTGGTGGTCTCTTTCTCCGACGCTTCGCCTGACCCTTACAAAACATGGTGGACAGAATATATAAGAAACCTTACCCTAAAAGGAGCTTAAATTCTAATAGAAGATACAGTGCATCATAAATATGATCAATCACTGTACGCATGCCTATAGTCTCAGCAGCTCAGGAGGCTGAGACAGGAGGATCGTGAGTTCAAAGATAACCTCAACAACAGTGAGATGCTAAGCAACTCAGTGAGACTTTGTCTCTAAATAAAATACAAAATAGGGGTGGGGAGGTGGGGAGGTGGCTCATTAGTTGAGTGTCCCAAAGTTCAATCCCCAGTACCCACCTCCCATATAGAAAATATCAAAGGCATCAAAAAATTTCTAGAGACATATGATTGGCCCAAACTGAATCAGGATGATATACACAAGTTAAACAGATTAATTTTAAGTAAACAAAAATAGAATATGCCCTCAGAAGCCTATCACCCAGGAAAAGTCCAGGACCAGATGGATACACAGCTGAGTTCTACAAGACCTTCAACAAAGAACTAATACCAATATTTCTCAAATTATTTCATGAAATAGAAAAAGAGGGAATACTTCTGAACTCATTCTATGAGGCCAATATCACCCTGACTCCAAAACCAGGCAAAGACACATCAAAGAAAGAAAACTTAAGACCAATAACTCTAATGAACATAAATGCAAAAAATCTCAATAAAATTCTGGCACAGTGGATACAAAAACATATCAAAAAGAGTGTACCATGATCAAGAGAGATTCATCCCAGGGATGCAAGGTTGGTTCAACATACGGAAATCAATAAATGGAATTCATTACATCAATAGACTTAAAGAATTATTTGATCATCTGAATAGATACAGAAAAAGTATTTGACAAAATACTTTTATGTTCAAAACACTAGAAAAACTAGGGATAACAGGAACATATCTTGACATTTTAAAAGATATTTATGCTACACCCCAGGCCAACATCATTTTAAATGGAGAAAAATTGAAAGACTTCCTTCTAAAAACTGGAACAAGACAGGGATGCTCTCTCTCACCACTTCTATTTAACATAGTTCTTGAATCTCTAGCCAGAGATTAGACAGATGATACAAATTAAAGGGATGTAGATAGGAAAAGAAGAATTCAAATTATCACTATTTGCTGATGACATGATTCTATACCCAAGGATCCAAAATATTCCACAAGAAAACTTCTGAAACTAATAAACAAATTCAGCAAAGTAGCAGGATACAAAATCAACACCCATAAATCAAAGGCATTTCTGTACATCAGTGACAAATCCTCAGAAAGAAAAACTACCCCATTTACAATAGCCTGAAAAAAATACTTAGGAATCAACTTAATGGAAGAGGTGAAAGACCTCTACAATGAAAACTACAGAATGCTAAAGAATGAAATTAAAGAAGACCTTAGAAGAAGGAAAGAGCTCCCTTGCTCTTGGATAGGCAGAATTAATATTGTCAAAATTACCATACTACCAAAAGCACTCTACAGATTTAATGCAATTCCAATCAAAATCCCAATGACATTCCTCATAGACATAGAAAAAGCAATCATGAAATTCATTTGGAAAAATAAGAGACCCAAAATAGCCAATGCAATCCTTCATCACTATACCAGAACTTAAAATATACTACAGAGCAATAGTCACAAAAGTAGCATGGTATTGACACCAAAATAGACAGGTAGACCAATGGTACGTAATAGAAGACACAGAGAAAAACCCACCTAAATACAGTTATCTGAAAACTGGAAATTCATATTGCAGCAAAATGAAACTAAGCCCCTATCTCTCACCATGCCAAAACTTAACTTAAAGTGGATCAAGGACCTAGAAATTAAACCAGACACTCTGCATCTAATAGAAGAAAAACTAGGCCCAAATCTTCATCATGTTGGATTAGGTCCTGGATTCCTCAACAAGACTCCTGTAGCTCAAGAAATACAACCAAGAATCAACAAATGGAATGGATTAAAACTGAAAACATTCTTCTTAGCAAAAAACAAACAAACAAATAAAAACTAAAACCAATCAGTGAGGTGAATAGAGAGCCTACAATTTGGGAACAAATTTTTACCACATGCGCATCAGATAGAGCACTAATCTCTAGGATATATAAAGAACTCAAAAATCTTAACACCAAAAAAACAAACAAACAAACAAAAAAAACAAATAACCCAATCAATAAATGGGTCAAGGAACTGAACAGACACTTCTCAAAAGATGATATATAATCAATCAACAAATATATAAAAAATGTTCAACATCTCTAGCAGACAAATCAAAACTATTTTAAGATTTCATCTCACTCCAGTCAGAATGGCAGCTATTAAGAATACAAACAACAATAAGTGTTGATGAGAATGTGGGGGGAAAGGCGCACTCATACATTGCTGGTGGGAGTGCAAACTGGTGCACTCAATCTGGAAAACAGTATGGAGATTCCTTGGAAATCTAGGAATGGAACCACCATTTGACCCAGGTAACCCACTCCTTGGTTTATACCCAAAGGATTTAAAAACAGTATACTACAGGGACACAGCCACATCGATTTTTATAGTAGCACAATTCACAATAGCTAAATTGAGGAACCAACCTAGATGCCTTCAATAAATGAATGGATAAAGAAAATGTGGTATATATACACAATGGAATATCACTCAGCATTGAAAGAGAATAAAATCATGGCATTTGCAAGTAAGAGGATGGAGTTGGAGAATATCATGCTAATTGAAGTTAGCCAATCCCAAAAAACAAATGCTGAATATTTTCTCTGATATATAGATGCTGATCCATAATGGGGGTTGGGGGGAGCATGAGAGGAATGGAGGAACTTTAGATAGGACATATGGGTAGGGAGGAGAAGGGAGGGGTCATGGGGGCAGGAAAGATGGTGGAATGAGTTGGACATCATTACCCTAATTACATGTATGAAGACACAAATGGTGTGAATCTACTTTGTGTACAACCAGAGACATGAAAAATTGTGCTCTCTATGTGTACTAAGAATCAAACTTATTTAGAGATGGTGACATTCTTGGAAAGTATGTAGACTGAAACAAATCACTGTTGAAATGGCATCCTATGAAGCTGCCCTTTCCACTGAAGTTCTGAAATCTTTCTTCATGTAAATAATTTCCACGTGTCTTTTATAATAAACTGATAATAATCTAAAAAAAGAATCAAAATGCATTCTGCTATCATGTATAACAAATTAGAATAAATAAATAAAATAAAATGATTTGATTTGCCCAGAACCCCATTAGAACTGTCAGTCACCTTTAAAACACACTCCTTTTCTCTAGCTGCAGTGTTAACAAAGTAACAGATTCTTTTTTTTGTTGTTGTTGTTGTTGTTTTTTCACCTTTGATGCCAGGTATTAAAACCTGGGGGCACTTAACCCAAAGGTAGCCCCAGAACTCCTTGCCTTTTTGATATTTTACTGTATCAAACTCCTACACCAAGACTACTATTACTGAATAAAGCCATGATCTCTTATTAACTTCTACTCTTTAGCTTAACAATGTTATTCTTCATTCTTAGAACAGCTTGTCCTGTAGGCATTATTACCACCTTTTCACAAATAAGAAAATTAAGGTGAGAAACTACAAAGTCACAACATGAGTGTACAAAATGGCTCTATGTCACTTGAGGCCAGCGCTCCTGAACTCCAGAGTGTAGCTACAGAAAGATGATCCTCAGCTCTGCTTGCTCAGAGGCAGGGACACAAGACAATGTCATTTATCTTGGCACAAACCGTGGCTGCATTTAAAGGAGGCTTGCACAAATAGTTTTTAGGTGTGCTGGCATCATTGGGGCAAAAGTAGCATCCTTACAGAACTAAGGCAACATGGGAAACCGAAAGAAAGATGGATGGGCAAGGACATGCAAATCCACCGAATCAGACACAGACACATTCCTTCATTGTTTGAAAAATAATAAAGAATAATATGAAAGTACCAAAGACATGACCCTAAGTCTCTAAGGAGCACAGTTGTAGAGCTGCTCTGGGTCTCTCCAGTTTCCGTGAGAAAATCCTGGCTGGCAGGACCCCTGATGAAAGAGAAATGACTCTTTGTGTGAGATTTAAAGCATTTCTAATTTGAAAGCAAACCTAATTGCACATACTACACATACTACACACCATGTGGAAATAATAAATGTATTTATGATGGAAATGTTTGCTCCATTTATTATCCTAGGAGTTTTTCCAAGAAATGGAAACAATTGTTAGAAGTGACATTAAAGATTTAACTGAATTTCTTTCTTCTTCTTTTTCTTAGTATTTTTTATTAACACATATTTTTAAATGTGACTACCACCCAATAAGGCATATGGCTCCTAATTCATGGAGCTATATTTTATTACCTTAAAAGGAAGAACTCAGTCTCCAAAAAACACATCCAATATTGGAATATGGCACAGGTGGTAGCTGAGACTGTATTCTTCAAGGATTTTGAAGTCTGTGGGAAATAACCTTCCATGCCGTACCATGAGTTACATTGTTTGGTTAGGGCTTTGAGTATGGGTTGCTGGTAACTGTGACCTGACTAATTAGTTGGTTGTTTTCTGAAGTGAGTAGTTGCATAGCCTTAAATCTTCAGGATGAATGGGTGAAAGTCCAGCCTTTGATGCACACACTGTTAGGCTGGAAGATTTGCAAATTAAGTCCACATATGAGAAACTCATTTGTGTAGATTCAATGTCTGTCTCCTCCCTCAAAGCCATGCATTAAGACTCAGATCTCCAATGTGATGGTATTTGGAGATGGAGCCTTTAGGTTGTAATTAGACCATAGGATGGAGCTTCATAAGGGGATTAGTACCCTTATAAGAAGGATATGAGTGTGATCGCTCTCGCGCACTCACTCTCTCTCTCTCCCTACCATGTAAAAATACAATAATAAAATAAAAGGTCAACCATCTATGAATAAAAAGGAAGGTCCTCACCAAGAACCTGGCACTGTGATGTTAGAATTTTGGTCCATAAAAATTTGAGAAATAAATATTCATTGTTTAAGGGACATGATCTATTATTCTATTATTGCAGGCTCAACTAAGAAACCACCCATTCATAAAATTTGTGAATTCTGTCTTAAAATATCACAAAATTCTTTTGTGATGTGAATGTTGGATCCATTACCTAATGTTAGCTGCCTCACCAAGTATCACAAACTTCTACAGCATAAAACATTGAGCATATATTATTGCTCATGATTCAGTAGATTGTCAGGCTGAGCTCTTCACTTGTGTACAGACAGTTGTGGATTAAGAAGACAGTGCTATTAACCTAATAGTGAGGATTCATGTTAGGATTAGTGTCAGAGTTAAGGTTAGGAGTAGATTTAAAGTTTGGATTAGGGATGGGTAGCATTTTATGGAGTTTATAGAGGTGAAGGTAGTTCAAAGTTAAGATTAGAAAAGATAAATAGACTAAGAATGCAAAACATGAAAATGCACTTCATGTATAAAAGATGACAGTACAGGAGTAAGGAAGGGGCCTTTTCTTCGATGGAGACCAGGGGATAAGTAGGAAAATAGTGATTTGAAATTCCTACCTTTCATTATCCTTAATAATCAAGTTATACTGCAGCATAGGCATAAATATGAGGTAAAATAGCACAGAGGATTTAAAGACAATATAAGAAATTCTTCCAGATAATAGAGAAGAGGAAGATTTTTATAACCCAAGAAACTAAAACAAAAAAGCAAATGGATTGATACAATACCAAAATGTACATCTGTGGTTAATAGAACATAATCATTAATAGGTGTTCAAACACATAGAGCCAAAATGTCTTGCTTTGAGAACTTACAAAGAACTCCCATAAATAAGTAAGGAAAAAGAACAACCTGAGAAAACCAAAAGGCTCAAGTAGACCCTTAACAAAAATATACAAATTTATGAAGATAATTGAGCAATTGGAACTTTAAAATTCTCCTGGTAGAAAAATAAATCAATGCAATTGCTTTGGAAAATAGATTATACCTATATTTAATCTAGTTGAACATACAAAGAGTCAAGTAATTCTGGGTCTTTTATTTTTCCATATGAATTTCATGATTGCTTTATCCATTTCTACAAGAAATGCCGTTGGGATTTTGACCCAGAATAGCAAAAGCAATTCTAAGCAGGAAGTGTGAATCAGGCGGTATAGCGATACCAGACTTAAAACTATATTACAGAGCAATAGTAACAAAAACAGCATGGTACTGGTACCAAAACAGGAGGGTGGACCAATGGTACAGAATAGAGGACACAGAGACTAATCCACAAAGCTACAACTATCTTATATTTGATAAAGGAGCTAAAAGCATGCAATGGAGGGAGGATAGCATCTTCAACAAATGGTGCTGGGAAAACTGGAAATCCATATGCAACAAAATGAAACTGAATCCCCTCCTCTCGCCATGCACAAAAGTTAACTCAAAGTGGATCAAGGAGCTAGATATCAAATCAGAGACTCTGCGTCTGATAGAAGAAAAAGTTGGCTCCGATCTACATATTGTAGGGTCGGGCTCCAAATTCCTTAATAGGACACCCATAGCACAAAAGTTGATAACAAAAATCAACAAATGGGACTTACTTAAACTGAAAAGTTTTCTCTCAGCAAGAGAAACAATAAAAGAGGTAAATAGGGAGCCTACATCATGGGAACAAATTTTTACTCCTCACACTTCAGGTAGAGCCCTAATATCCAGAGTATACAAAGAACTCAAAAAATTAAACAATAAGAAAACAAATAACCCAATCAACAAATGGGCCAAAGACCTGAACAGACACTTCTCAGAGGAGGACATACAATCAATCAACAAGTACATGAAAAAATGCTCATCATCTCTAGCTGTCAGAGAAATGCAAATCAAAACCACCCTAAGATACCATCTCACTCCAGTAAGATTGGCAGCCATTATGAAGTCAAACAACAACAAGTGCTGGAGAGGATGTGGGGAAAAGGGTACTCTTGTACATTGCTGGTGGGACTGAAAACTGGTGCGGCCAATCTGGAAAACAGTATGGAGACTCCTGGGAAAGCTGGGAATGGAACCACCATTTGACCCAGCTATTGCCCTTCTTGGACTTTTCCCTGAAGACCTTAAAAGAGAGTACTACAGGGATACTGCTACATCGATGTTCATAGCAGCACAATTCACAATTGCTAGACTGTGGAACCAACCCAGATGCCCTTCAATAGATGAATGGATAAAAAAAATGTGGCATTTATACACCATGGAGTATTACGCAGCACTAAAAAATGACAAAATCATAGAATTTGCAGGGAAATGGATGGCACTAGAGCAGATTATGCTTAGTGAAGCTAGCCAATCCCTAAAAAACAAATACCAAATGTCTTCTTTGATATAATGAGAGCAACTAAGAACAGAGCAGGGAGGAAGAGCAGGAAGAAAAGATTAACATTAAACAGATACATGAGGTGGGATGGAAAGGGAGAGAAAAGGGAAATTGCATGGTAATGGAGGGAGACCCTCATTGTTATACAAAATTACATATAAGAGGTTGTGAGGGGAATGGGAAAATAAACAAGGAGAGATATGAATTACAGTGGATGGGGTAGAGAGAGAAGATGGGAGGGGAGGGAGGGGGGATGGTAGAGGATAGGAAAGGTAGCAGAATACAACAGTTACTAATAGGGCATTATGTAAAAATGTGGATGTGTAACCGATGTGATTCTGCAATCTGTATTTGGGGTAAAATTGGGAGTTCATAACCAACTTGAATCTAATGTATGAAATATGATATGTCAAGAGCTTTATAATGTTTTGAACAACCAATAAAAAAAATTAAAAAAAAAAACAAAGAGTCAAGTAATACCATAGGTATAGGTATGATCAAGTAATTCTGTAGGTATAGATAGCAAAACAGATTCAAAATTATGTACACCAGTGTTCTAGGATAGAAGTTCATGAATATGCAATGGACAAATGAAATGGATTAAAAAAAAAACAGTGACTAAAATAACCCAGACACAATGAAATACAAACAGACTGGAATTCATTTATACAGGACTCAAAAACAGGAACAAGTGAGGTATCTTATTTAGGGTTGCATCCTTAGAAAATAAAATAATGATGATAACAAGATCCGAAGAAGCCATGATCAGAAATGGTGGAGGATTCCAAAATGCTAGTCCTTTTCTTGATCATCATAGTGAGTGCAGGAGTAGTGTCTCTGTGAAGTTGTACTGCTAGATTTTGTGGCCTTTTCTATAAATATACTATATATCCCAAGAAAAGAGATTAAAACCTCTTTATTTTAATGCCTGCAATGCACTTAAGGATTTGGTTTTGTCACATTTAATGACTTACCTCATTGCTAAACATTTACATTGCCTCCTCCTGTTTTTCTTGCTGAAAATAGTATTTCAGCAGACAAATCCTTATGTGTATTTTTTTTTTGCTAGTTTCTCAGAATAAATTCCTGGAAGAGGAAAGATTGAGCCAAACCATATGGAGTTCTAAAGTGTTCTTGAACACAATTTTAAATTGTTTCCAAAAAAATACTGTGTCAGATGTATTCCCCATAATATAAGGATTTCTGAATCCTTGTATTCAGCAGTGTCAAATATCAAATATTGCCATTTTTTTAAAACTCCGCTTACTGGGTTAGGGGCTAAAATGACCAATACCTGTGGTTTTAACTTGCATTTCTTTGATTTACATTTAGTAAAACAGTTCCATTTTTAAGTATAGCACTGGGTTCAAACTGAGGAAATCAAGGGTCAAATTGCTGGAGTTCAAATTCTGGCTATACCACTTATGCACTAAATGGTTCTGGACTTGTCAGTCTTTCAGGGCCAGTTTCTACACATGCAATTTAAAAAAGGGTATTGGAATAATTAAATAGATTTACTTACGTAATGAACATAGTGCATTGCCTGGCACATTACAAGTCTCCTGTAAATTATGTTTGTACGCAAGGATAGCATTGGATAGAACACTGGAGAGATGAACCATGAGGGTAGTGGGAGCAAAAGAAAGGGCAGAGGACAGCAATGGGAAGGAGAGAAAGAGAAAATAAGGGGGAAGAGGGAAGGAGAGTTGATAGAGGAAGGGGAAGGGTGAGGCCTGGAGGTGGAAATCAGGGGCTCATAGAGGAGTCAAGAGAGATCAAGGGATGGATATTATGGTAAAGGTTACCAGCTGCCAGAAGTATCTGGCTCTTCATTCCTCTGTGAACAAATTCTGATCCCTTCCACTGCTAAGTTTTCTAACTTTATAAAACAGCATAGATTTAGACTACATTGTAATCAAGTGTAAGTGATTAAGGCTTTAGAAATGACAGTCATCCTTCGGATAGCACTGGTTCTATCAGTCGTTAGCTATGTACTTTGGAACAAAATCCTCTCTGAACCACATCTAAAAATAGGACTGGTGATATCTAAAGTTCAGTGCCTGCATATGAATGACATAAAATTGTATATATAAAGTTCATCCCATAATATATCTTAGAAAATGACAAATAATGCTCTTATTGCTTGATGACAGATGAGAAATTATTAGAAATGCCTAAAAATGTCAGTAGCCCTAAAATTTAGAAAATGCTAAAGACTAGAATGTGATGACAGAATTCATCACCCAATGAAAGCTGATAGAACAGGAGCCTATTTGTATGCACATGTGAGTGTGTGTTTACCATTTTAGGGTAGAATTTTGAACAAAAAGGCAAAGAACATAAGCATGGGTACTGAAAAAGTGCTCCTTGAACTGGTTCAGGTATCAGGAAAATCATGCAAATCCCCAGTGTTGTTTGACAGCTGAGTAGAATGAGGAAGATATAGCCACACAGCCTCGGCTGAGAATGAGGGTATCTCTGGTCTCCATCATCCTATCCAAGAAAGACCTGTGCTTACGGGGGCCAGGGAAGGCAATCTAACAGTGTTGGACCAAGGAGGCGTAGAACATGGGTCCTTTTCCCCAAATCACCACAAACCACATGGGACCAAGGTAACCTCATATAGATACTATGTCCCTGTGTAACATGACTATTTGGTTCTGAAACTTTGACTTCTTCGCCAAGCTCTACCTAAGTCCTCTAGAAAAAAAAATAGCATGTTAAAAAGTACAGTCAATCTCTCTTTTCTTTCTTGTCAGATTAAACACAAATCTGACATGAGATGTACATACCTTGCTATTTTTTAAAAAATATTTCTTTAGTTGTAGGTAGACACAGCACTTTATTTATTTATCTTCATGTGGTGCTGAGGATGGAACCCAGTGCCTCACCTATGCTAGGCAAGTGCTCTACCACTGAGCCACAACCCCAGCCCCCTAACTATTTTTGAAGTGCTATTTTAAATATGTTAAAAAAAAACAAATTGTAAAAAAGCAAATGGAGGACCCCAAACACAGAGACAATAGCTAATGCGTGAGTCGTAAGAGGGACCTTACTTCACAGTGCCACTGATGGTTCAGCTCAGCTTGTCAGCCTAAATGACATGTCTACATTCCCACTGTCATTTATGTGTCCTAAAATCTCACTAAACCTAACAGAAGAGAAAATACTCTGAGAATCAGGCTGTAAAAGACAGCATGTCCTCTGGGTGGCTACAATATACAGTTAATTTATAAGGAACAACAAATCAATGTCATGTAAAATATGTACTAAATAAAGTGAAAAATTGTCAAGTAGGATCAGGGGCTTGGTAGAAGAAACTTTTCCATAGCCACAAAATTCTTCAGTCTAATTGATTGATTTGCAATCTACTGAAAATCCTTTAATGTTTAGACTAAGAGATTATTGGACTCCAGTACTCAACCTTGTTCCTCCTAAGAGAGATGATTCTCTCAGCTGTAATGTGGCATCCCCTTCCCTTACACCTGGAAAGCTGACTACTAAGCTATCTTGATTTAAGGAGTTTTCCAATGGAGTTGTTTATGAGATCATTTAATCCAGGGAAGCAGATAATGGTAGCTTCTGAAATGACAACACAACAGCAGGAAAAATAAAATTGAGGGGGATTTATGTGGTGGTATGCCATTGTTTATGGCCTATACTGGTAATGCTTTCTTACTGTTAAGAGTTTAATATGAACTTCAAAGGTTGCAAAAATCTTTTTTAAATTTTTCTTTGGAGAAGTAGTAAACGGGCTTGAAAAAAAATGTACCGCAAAGAAAGCTGACATTATTCCCTATAAATCCTCTGGCCTGCATCACAAGGAAAGTTCTCCAAGATTTTCTCTGATTATATTAATCCATGAAATTTGTAGACATCTAAGCCTTTATTTAAACTGGAATCAATGCATAAAATAGCATTCGGCTCAGAAGAAAATGTGTAAAGACTCTGTACATCGATTTATTTTGGCAAGCAGAGCTGGCAGAGTTAATTGTAAGTCAAGAAGACATATTTGATGATAACAGGATGATGAGAGATTATGTCTTTTTCTGTAGCCAGAGACAGAACCAGTTAAAACATCACATCACACACCACACACGAAATAAAATAAGCAAACGAGGCATAAGTTGCAGCTTAGGAAGTTGACTTATCTGGATGGGGGACTCTAGTGGGCAGGTCATATTCTCTGACTCCCAAATTCTATCATAAGTTGCCTCTAACCTAGTCTCAGGACATTTTTATCCTGCCTTTCGCATGAACAGGATTGTGCTTCAAGTTTTGGTGTCGTGTTTTTTTTTTTTTTTTTTTTTAATAGAAGAAAAAAAAAAGAGAAACTCAGGAAAATGAAATGCAGTTGATTGGTCTCCTCACTGGAGAAGGATGAACGGTATCCCAAGTGAAACCAAATTTACTTTTCCATTCCATCTACAGGATCCTGGAAGTCTCAACAACTTTTAATTCACTTGGCTATCATTTACTTCGAAGTGAAAATGGCTTTATCGTTTATGATTCATTACTTCACTACTTGTAGCACTTTTCGAAAATTTATGTAATACAAAAAAATTAATAGAAGTAAAAACCACTCCAACTCCTCTAATCATCATCTCTAAATAACTAATTAATCATTTTCAGCATTTTAAAGATCCTCTTTCCAGATATGTTCTACAGCTTAAACAAACAAACAAACAGGCAATATGCTACTATTCATGCAAAAGGCAGTTCAAAAAAAGTAGATGATTGGTCATTTTTCCTTTCACTCATCAGCATGTCAAATGCATCTGTCTGATTCAATAATACAATCATGCCTCATCATTTTAAAATGGCTACATAGTACTCTATTGAGTATAAATTATGCTTTTTTTGAAAAAAATGTTTTTATTAGAGCATTATAGTGATACATAATGGTGGAGTTCATTTTGACATAATCATGCTTGCATGGAGAATAATTTGCTCTATTCCAATCCCCAGTGCTTCCCTTCCTCCTCCTCTTCCTCTTCCTGTACTCTAGTGGTCTTGCTTCTATTTATTTATTCTTAAATTATTGCTTTATAGAAAAAACACAAAGGTGGAATTCATTGCAGCATATTCACATATGTACATAGCATATTTTGACAATTTTCTACCATATTTCCTCCTTTTTTTTCATTCCTGCTCTTTCTCCCTCAATCCACTTCCTCTACTCCCTCCTATTTTTGTGGAATCCCAACCCTCACTTTTTTCCCCTTATTTTTCTCTAGCTTCTTCATATGAGAGAACACATTTGATGCTTGAATTTTTTAGTCTAGCTTGTTTTATTCAGCACGACAGTCTCCATTTCCATCCATTTACCAGCAAATGCCATAATTCCATTCCTCTTCATGGTGAGCAATACTCTGTTGTGTATACATAGCAGTTTTCTTTATCTGTTCATCTATCACAGGGCACCTGGGCTGTTTCCATAACTTGGATATTGTGATTTGTGCTGCTATAAACACAAATGATAGATGTTCCTCTATCACTATAGTATGCTTATTTTAATTCTTTAGGATAAATACCATGGAGAAGGATAACTGGGTCATATAGTGGCGCCATTCCTAGTCTTTTGAGAAATTAACAAACTGTTTTCCAAAGTGGTTGTGTTAATGTGCAGTTCTATCAACACTGTATACATTTCTCTGATGGCTAAGGATGCTGAATAGTTTTTTCATATATTTATTGGCCATTTGTTTTTCTTCTTTTAAGAAATGCGTATTTAGATATTTTGCCTATTTATTGATTGGATAATTTGTTTGTTTGTTTTAAGTGTTATTTTTTTTTGACTTCTTCATATATTCTGGATATTAATCCTCTGTCAGGGCTGTGGCTGGCAAAGATTTTCTGCCATTCTGTAGGTTGTCTCTTCATGTTCTTATTACCTTTGCTGTGCATAGGTTTTAAATCTGATGCCATCCCACTTATTGGTTCTTGGGGTTTTTTTCAGGGTTAAGGAAGTTGGTGACAGAGACAATATGTTGGAGAATTGACCCAAAATTTTCCTTTAGCAATTGCAAAGCTTCTGGCCTAATTCTTAGGTTCTTGGTTCACTTTGATTTGAATTTTGTGCAGGATGAGAAATAAGGATCTAACTTCATTATTCTACATATGAATACCCAGTTTTCCCAGCACTGTTTATTAAAAACTCTATCTTTCCTCCAACATACATGTTTGGCACCTTTGTCTAATATCAGATGACTATAACTACGTGGGTTTGTCTGTGTCTACCATTCTCTGTCATTGGCCTTTCTGTCTATTTGATGCCCATACCAGGTTGTTTTTGTTACTATAGCTCCTTAGCATAATTGGAGATCAGGTGTTATGATGGCTCCAGTATTACTCTTCTTGCTCATTATTGCTTTGGTTGCTCTAGTTCTTCTATTTTTCCATATGAATTTTAGGAATTTTTTCTAGTTCTGTGAAGAATATCTTTTTTTTTAAGTAAATTGCATTGAATCTATATAATGCTGTTAGTAATGGCCATTTTGACAATATCAAGTCTGCCTACCCTAGTATATGGGAGATCTTTTCATCCTCTAAGGCCTTTGTCAATTTCTTTCTTCCGTTTTCTATAGTTTTCTTTGTAGAGGTTTTCTACCTTCTTGGTTTGATTTATTCCCATATATTTCATTTGACTGGTTGATTGATTGATTGAGATTATTTTGAACAGGATCGTTTTCCTGATTTTATTCTCAGCAGATCATGAATAATACTTTTATTTTACAGGTCTTCTAATTGGTAGTATTTTGGTTGTGTCCAGTTTCTTACTAGAAATTGCTACATAAAGCCCCAGGTTCTGTAACAGGTACCTAGGTTATCTTCTGCTTCACTAATAGCATGCAGGCTGTTAATCTTCTTCAGCCACTTTATCCTGTGCCATTTTCAAATTTATCCTGCACCTGCCCTTTGAGAAAACACAGACTCAGCACCAGACTGCCTAGATTTGGATTCTCATGGCTACAACTTCATGACTTAATGTCTGTGTGGCCTTGGGTATTAGTTTTTACTGGAAGTGTTGTCATCCTCTCATCCACCTCTCTTGGAAAAACCTGTCTAAAACCCATTTTCACATCTTCTCTGTTCAATATTTTGAAATTACATCTTTTGCTCACATGTTTCTACCAGGATTCACTGTAATTTTTTTTTTTCCAATTCCTGGAAGACATTTATGCTGAATGTTCTAATGTCATAAAAATTCTATATACATAAAAACAGCCATCAAATGACCATAATGCAAGTCCTCAGTGCCATATTTTAGGGCTCCTTCTCCTGTCTTGTATGGCTAGTCAGTCACAAATTCCTGTCAAGTTTTTATGTTTCCTCATTGCCGTTTAGAACCATCTCTTATTGTGCCACATTTCCAGAATAGGTCAGATACTTCTGGGCTCACACTGGGAGGATAGGTTTAATTCACCCTTAAAGGCAGAAAACTTTCCTCCAATGAGTGACATGTCCAAGTGGACATCCAGTACATCTGACAAATAAAACTCTCCTTGCTATTATTGAGGTAGGATTTAGGGAATTAGAACCCCACCTCTCCCGATTTTTCCCAAATGTCCCTTGAAGTAATTGAACCCCACCAATTCTTCTGGAAAGAATTCCAGCTTCCAGTTGCTTTTTCTTCAACCTATACACCAGACAATATAATCAAACCACAAAACAAAACAAGCAGGCAAAAAAAATCTACTGTGCTCACAATATTCCCATGATCCAAAGTATTCATAATTCCTTTCAAATTCTCTCTCTGACATTCAAGTCACTCCCACAAACTATAAATTTAGCTCCCCCCAAATCTTTTTGACTTTATTAATGAATGTATACAAATGTACCCAAATGAGAATCAATGCAATTATCTTATGTTTAAAATATTGGATTGGGGAAGATGGCAGCGAGGGGAGTGCATTGCCCCCGTGTGCTGCTTCACTATGTGGGAGTATGACAAGTCAGGACGGCTAAAGGATATCTTGTTAGGAATTTCCAGCAATAGTGGGGTGCGCCGGAACCTGGAGGAAGGATTTCCATCGCACGAGGATCGGCTACGGGGACTCAAACGTGAGAGGTTTGTCGCACGGAGGGTAACACTGCTTATTCAGCAAATCTCCCCGCGGCTAGAGTCTGCAGCGCGCGCTGGGAAACGAGGAGATAGCGACGCAGGGATACAGCGCTGCAGTTTCTGCCAGCCGTGCAAGCACCGTACTCAGGGCTGAATTCTGGGTTCGAGACGGGGGAAGGAAGCGGTCCATCTCGGTTCTCCACACCGGTCAGACCACAGAGGAGGCCAGCAGCCACCATGTTGGAAAGCTGACGTCACCATACCTGTTTTCGACTGACCGCAGCTCATTCAGCCATAGAACAGGTAATTTCAGGCTGCAATTCGCCTGCAGCTTGCAGACAGATTGCTAGGGTTCAGTGCCTGGGTGCTTCTTAGAACCTGATCTTATCGGAGCGAACACCGAGCGCGGGGCGGCCGAGTTCCGGCTCCCGGAACCGTCCCGGAACCGCCCTGGCCCAGGGCTGCGGAGCCTGCGGAGGCTGCTTCTTGGACCCTGCTCCTATCAGAGCATACACCAAGCACTAAGCAGCCGAATTCCGGCTCCCGGAACTGAGCCTGCGGGGACTGCTTCTTGGAGCTTACACTTATAGGAGCTTACACCGAGCACAGAGCGGCCGAGTTCCGGCTCCCGGAACTTCCCTGGACCGGGGCTAGGAGCCCGTGGAAACTGCGTCTCTGTCCGGGTCCTGCCGAGGGCAGGTCAGGGCTCACCTGTTGCTTTGGTTGCCCGGCAAGGGGAACGAAATGCTGCCATTCGCATAGGATACCAACATGGCAAAGATCTGATGTCATCAGAAAGCGGCGGAGGAGAGAACTTCATCAATACCAGCGGCAACATAAACAGTTGGTCTCCTGGTAGGGGGGGTGAGGCACAGACACCCGAGTCTCCTCAATTTGTCGTCGAGCCAGAGGGGAGGAGCCGGGCCGCCGCCAGCGCCCGGAGCAGGCCCAGCGGCTCGCCAGCATGGTGACCGCGTGACCCCAATTGGAGAGGGGGCGGAGCGGAGCCGCCACCTGCACCTGCAAGGTGGGCAGACCCGCGACCCAGTGGTACATGGGCATGGTAGGAGGGGCAGGGCAGAGCCGCCGTTCGCGCTTGCAAGGTAAACAGACCTGTGACAGCCTGGCGGGTCAGGCCCAGTGGCCTGCCAGTGTGGTACACACGTCACCCCAACTTGAGTAGGGGCAGAGCAGATCCTTCTCCCATGCCCGGATCAGGCCCTGCCGGTGTGGTGGTCACGTGACCCCAATTGGAGTGGGGGCGGAGCGGAACAGCCACCCGTGCCCGCAGGGTGAGCAGACCTGTGACCAACCTGCAGATCAGGCCCAGGGGTCCGCAGGCGTGGTAGGAGGGGCAGGGCAGATCCGCCGCCCGCGCCTCCAAGGTAGGCAGACCTGCAACAGACCGGCGGATCAGGCCCAGGAGCCTGCCGGTGTGGTACACACACCACCCTAATTGGAGTAGGGGCAGAGCAGAGTCGCCGCCCGTGCCAGGAACAGGCCCAGCGTCCTGCAGGCGGGGTAGTCACGACACCCCAATTGGAGTAGGGGCAGAGCAAGGCCTCCACCTGTGCCCGATAGGTGGGCAGATCTGCGACCGACCAGCGGGACAGGCCCAGTGGCCTGCCGGTACGACAGACACATCACCCCATTTGGAGTAGGGGCAGAGTAGAGCTGCCGCCCGCGCCTGCAGGGTAGGCAAACCTGCAACAGACCGGCGGATCAGGCCCGGTGGCCTGCCGGCGGGGTACACTTGTCACCCCAATTGGAGTAGCGGCAGAACAGAGCCGCCGCCAGCACCCAGAACAGGCCCAGTGACCTGCTGGCGTGGTAGCCACGACACCCCAATTGGAATAAGGAGAGAGCAGAGCCGCCGCCCACACCTGCAGGAAAGATACGCAAGCAGTATGAAAAGACAAGGAAAGAAAGGACCACAAGCAATGCAGGTCAACGCAACTTTAGAAGAGGTAACAGCTGCAGCAGATGGAATGTCAGATAAAGAATTCAGGATATACATGCTTCAGATGATCTGGAGTATCAAGGAAGACATTAAACAGCAAAATCAGACAATGAAAGATCACTTCGACAATGAATTACGCAAACAAATCCAGGAAGCAAAGGATCAACTATACAGGGAGATAGAGGTTATAAAAAACAAACAAACAGAAATCCTAGAAATGCAGGAAGCAATAAACCAACTTAAAAACTCAATGGAGAATACTACCAGCAGAGTAGAACACTTAGAAGATAGAACGTCAGACAATGAAGACAAAGTATTTCAACTGGAAAAGAACATAGACAGCTCAGCAAGACTGTTAAGAAACCATGAGCAGAACATCCAAGAAATATGGGATAACATTAAGAGACCAAACTTAAGAGTCATTGGGATACAGGAAGGTACAGAGCTCCACACCAAAGGAATGAGCAGTCTATTCAATGAAATAATACGAGAAAACTTCCCAGACTTGAAGAATGAGACAGAATCCGAAATCCTAGAAGCCTACAGGACGCCGAATGTGCAAAATCATAAGAGATCCACACCTAGACACATTATAATGAAGATGCCCAACATACAGAATAAGGAGAGAATTTTAAAAGCTACAAGAGAAAGGAAGCAGATTACATTTAGGGGTAAGCCAATCAGGATAACAGCTGATCTTTCAACACAGACTCTGAAAGCTAGAAGATCCTGGAATAACATATTTCAAACACTGAAAGAAAATGGGTTCCAACCAAGAATTGTGTATCCAGCGAAATTAAGCTTCAGGATGGAAGATGAAATTAAAACCTTCCACGAGAAACAAAAGTTAAAAGAATTTGCAGCTAGAAAACCATCTCTTCAAAACATCCTCGCCAAAGTATTACAGGAAGAGGAAATGGAAAATAACAATGAAAACCAACAGTGGGAGGTAGGACAGTAAAGGGGGGGGAAATAATCAAAGAGGAAAACAAACCATGTTTAGTAACAGAAATAAACAAATATGGCTGGAAGAACAACCCATATCTCAATAATAACCCTAAATGTTAATGGCTTAAACTCACCAATTAAGAGACACAGGCTAGTAGAATGGATCACAAAACAAGACCCAACAATATGCTGCCTACAGGAGACGCATTTGATAGGAAAAGATATACATAGGCTGAAGGTGAAAGGTTGGGAAAAATCATATCACTCATATGGACTTCGAAAAAAGCGGGAGTGTCCATACTCATATCAAATAAAATAGATTTCAAGCCAAAGTTAATCAAAAGGGATAAAGAGGGACACTACATACTGCTTAAGGGAACCATACACCAACAAGACATAACAATCATAAATATTTATGCCCCAAACAATGGTGCAGCTATGTTCATCAAACAAACTCTTCTCAAGTTCAAGAGTCTAATAGACCACCATACCATTATCATGGGAGACTTCAACACACCTCTCTCGCCACTAGACAGATCTTCCAAACAAAAGTTGAATAAGGAAACTATAGAACTCAATAACACTATCAATAACCTAGACCTAATTGACATATATAGAGTATACCACCCAACATCAAGCAGTTACACTTTTTTCTCAGCAGCACATGGATCCTTCTCAAAAATAGATCATATATTATGTCACAGGGCAACTCTTAGACAATATAAAGGAGTAGAGATAATACCATGCATCTTATCTGATCATAATGGAATGAAACTGAAAATCAACGATAAAAGAAGGAAGGAAAAAGCATACATCACTTGGAGAATGAACAATAGGTTATTGAATGATCAATGGGTTATAGAAGACATCAAGGAGGAAATTAAAAAATTCTTAGAGATAAATGAAAACACAGACACAACATATCGGAATCTATGGGACACATTGAAAGCAGTTCTAAGGGGAAAATTCATTGCTTGGAGTTCATTCCTTAAAAAAAGAAAAAAACCAACAAATAAATGATCTCATACTTCATCTCAAAATCCTAGAAAAAGAAGAGCAAAACAACAGCAAAAGAAGTAGAAGGCAAGACATAATGAAAATCAGAGCTGAAATTAATGAAATCGAAACAAAAGAAACAATTGAAAAAATTGACAAAACTAAAAGTTGGTTCTTTGAAAAAATAAACAAAATCGACAGACCCTTAGCCATGCTAGGGAAGAGAAGAAGAGAGAGAACTCAAATTACTAACATACGGGATGAAAAAGGCAATATCACAACAGACACTTCAGAAATACAGAAGATAATCAAAAACTATTTTGAATCCTTATACTCCAATAAATTAGAAGATAGTGAAGGCATAGATAAATGTCTTAAGTCATATGATCTGCCCAGATTGAGTCAGGAGGATATAGAAAACCTAAACAGACCAATATCAATTGAGGAAATAGAAGAAACCATCAAAAGACTACCAACTAAGAAAAGCCCAGGACCGGATGGGTATACAGCAGAATTTTACAAAACCTTTAAAGAAGAACTAATACCAATACTTTTCAAGCTACTTCAGGAAATAGAAAAGGAGGGAGAACTTCCAAATTCATTCTATGAGGCCAACATCACCCTGATACCTAAACCAGACAAAGACACTTCAAAGAAAGAAAACTACAGACCAATATCTCTAATGAACCTAGATGCAAAAATCCTCAATAAAATTCTGGCGAAACGGATACAAAAACATATCAAAAAAATTGTACACCATGATCAAGTAGGGTTCATCCCTGGGATGCAAGGCTGGTTCAATATACGGAAATCAATAAATGTTATTCACCACATCAATAGACTTAAAAATAAGAACCATATGATCATCTCGATAGATGCGGAAAAAGCATTCGACAAAGTACAGCATCACTTTATGTTCAGAACTCTAGAAAAACTAGGGATAACAGGAACATACCTCAATATTGTAAAAGCAATCTATGCTAAGCCTCAGGCTAGCATCATTCTGAATGGAGAAAAACTGAAGGCATTCCCTCTAAAATCTGGAACAAGACAGGGATGCCCTCTCTCTCCACTTCTGTTCAACATAGTTCTCAAAACACTGGCCAGAGCAATTAGACAGACGAAAGAAATTAAAGGCATAAAAATAGGAAAAGAAGAACTTAAATTATCACTATTTGCAGATGATATGATTCTATACCTAGCAGACCCAAAAGGCTCTACAAAGAAACTATTAGAGCTAATAAATGAATTCAGCAAAGTGGCAGGATATAAAATCAACACGCATAAATCAAAGGCATTCCTGTATATCAGCGACAAATCCTCTGAAATGGAAATGAGGACAACCACTCCATTCAAAATATCTTCAAAAAAAATAAAATACTCGGGAATCAACCTAACAAAAGAGGTGAAAGACTTATACAATGAAAACTACAGAACCCTAAAGAGAGAAATAGAAGAAGATCTTAGAAGATGGAAAAATATACCCTGTTCATGGATAGGCAGAACTAACATCATCAAAATGGCGATATTACCAAAAGTTCTCTGTAGGTTTAATGCAATGCCAATCAAAATCCCAACGGCATTTCTTGTAGAAATAGAGAAAGCAATCATGAAATTCATATGGAAAAATAAAAGACCCAGAATAGCAAAAACAATGCTAAGCAGGAAGTGTGAATCAGGCGGTATAGCGATACCAGACTTCAAACTATACTACAGAGCAATAGTAACAAAACCAGCATGGTACTGGTACCAAAACAGGCGGGTGGACCAATGGTACAGAATAGAGGACACAGAAACCAATCCACAAAACTACAACTATCTTATATTTGATAAAGGGGCTAAAAGCATGCAATGGAGGAAGGATAGCATCTTCAACAAATGGTGCTGGGAAAACTGGAAATCCATATGCAACAAAATGAAACTGAATCCCTTTCTCTCACCATGCACAAAAGTGAATTCAAAATGGATCAAGGAGCTTGATATCAAATCAGAGACGCACCGTCTGATAGAAGAAAAAGTTGGCTACGATCTACAGTAGGTGGGGTCGGGCTCCAAATTCCTCAATAGGACACCCATAGCACAAAAGTTAATAACTAGAATCAACAAATGGGACTTACTCAAGCTAAAAAGTTTTTTCTCAGCAAAAGAAACAATAAGAGAGGTAAATAGGTAGCCTACACCCTGGGAACAAATCTTTACTCCTCACACTTCAGATAGAGCCCTAATATCCAGAGTATACAAAGAACTCAAAAAATTAGACAATAAGAGAACAAACAACCCAATCAACAAACGGGCCAAGGACCTGAACAGACACTTCTCAGAGGAGGACATACAGTCAATCAACAAGTACATGAAAAAATGCTCACCATCTCTAGCTGTCAGAGAAATGCAAATCAAAACCACCCTAAGATACCATCTCACTCCAGTAAGATTGGCAGCCATTATGAAGTCAAACAACAACAAGTGCTGGCGAGGATGTGGGGAAAAGGGTACACTTGTTCATTGCTGGTGGGACTGCAAATTGGTGCAGCCAATTTGGAAAGTAGTATGGAGATTTCTTGGAAAGCTGGGAATGGAGCCACCATTTGACCCAGCTATTCCCCTTCTCGGTCTATTCCCTAAAGACCTAAAAAGAGCATGCTACAGGGACACTGCTACATCGATGTTCATAGCAGCACAGTTCACAATAGCAAGACTGTGGAACCAACCTAGATGCCCTTCAATAGACGAATGGATAAAAAAAATGTGGCATTTATACACAATGGAGTATTACTCTGCATTAAAAAATGACAAAATCATAGAATTTACAGGGAAATGGATGGCATTAGAGCAGATTATGCTAAGTGAAGCTAGCCAATCCCTAAAAATCAAATGCCAAATGTCTTCTTTGATATAAGGAGAGTAACTAAGATCAGAGTAGGGACGAAGAGCAGGAGAAGAAGATTAACATTTAACAGGGATGAGAGGTGGGAGGGAAAGGGAGAGAGAAGGGAAATTGCATGGTAATGGAAGGAGACCCTCAGGGTTATACAGTGGAGGGGGTAGAGAGAGAGGAGGGGAGGGGAGGGGAGATGTGGGGAGGGGGGAGGGGGGAGGATGGGAAAGGCAGCGGAGCACAACAGACACTAGTATGGCAATATGTAAATCAATGGATGTGTAACTGATGTGATTCTGCAATCTGTGTATGGGGTGAAGGTGGGAGTTCATAACCCACTTGAATCAAAGTGTGGAATATGATATGTCAAGAATTTTGTAATGTTTTGAACAACCCACAATAAAAAATTAAAAATATAAAAAAAAATAAAAAATAAAAAAAAATAAAATAAAAAATAAAATAAAATATTGGAGTAAGGGTCATGCCTTCAAATGCTTGCTTCTCTCTGCCCACGTGCTCTGACATCTCATCCAGATTTAAAGGGCTTTTTTTTTTTTTCCCCAATGAGGGGCTACTTGGGATTGAACTCAGGGGAGGTTGACCACAAAGACACATCCCCAGCTCTATTTTGTATTTTATTTAGAGACAGGTTCTCACTGAGTTGCTAAGCACCTTGTCTTTACCGAGGCTGGCTTTGAACTCCCAATTCTCCTGCCTCAGCCTCTGCTGGGATTACAGGCATGAGCCACCATACCTGGCTCTTATTTAAATTCTATCTTCTCCATGGTAACTCACAAACATTATGGGGCTCCTCTCTTAGCTTTGAGCTTCCTTTTCTCTGTCCTGTAGAAGTATCATGTATTTTTGGATATGTCTCATCAGTAATTTTATATGAGATTGTATCATATTTTCAAAAAATTAAATTAATATTCCAGTACCTTAGAGTGTCTAGACTGAGGCCTTAAAGGTCAGTTTTAGATACTGGAATCTCTTTGAGAAATCTGTACCCACAGGCAAAATTTAATATGCTATGGAAGATTGGAAGGCTATGAGTGACCAATAGTGTTTCTTTGTGGGAATTCAGTCCCTTGTCTTATAACATTGCCATGGTAACTATACTACTATACAAATAAAAATAATAATAAATGTTGGTGAGGATGTGGTGAAAATGTTACATTCATACATTGTGAGTAGGACTTCAAATTAGTACAACCACTCTAGAAAAAAGTACAAAGATTTCTCAAAAAGCTAGGAAAAGAACCATCATATGACCCAGCTATACCACTCCTTGGTATATTTCCAAAAGATCTAAAATAAGCATATTATAAGGATGCAGCAACCTCAATGTTTATAGTAGCACAATTCAATAGCCAAGCAGGAGAACCAGCCTAGGTGCCCATCAACAGTTGAATGAATAAAGAAAATATGGTATGTATACGCAATGGAGTTTCACCTAGCTGTAAAGTGAGACTCTTAAAGAAGAATTCTTAAAAAATATCATGTTAAGTAAAATAAAACAGACTCAGGAAGTCTAGGGTCATTTTTTTTTCATATGTAAAAGCTAGACCAAAATAAGGAGAAAAAAATTGAAGGAGAAGAAGAAGAAAAAGAAGAAGGAGGGGGAGGAGGAGGAGGAGGAGGAGGAGGAGGAGGAGAAAAGAAGGATGGGGCATTCCTTGAAAATAGAAGAGAGATCTGTGGATTAGCTGAAGGGGACTGAGTTGGATGGAGGAGGAACTGGGAAAGGGAAGACAGAAGAATGAGTCTGATCAAACTTTCCTATGTACATATGTGAATGTACCACAGTTAATTGCGCCTTTAGGTATATGCACAGTACACTAATTTTTTAAAAAATCTACAAGTAAATAGAAGAAAGACTAGTAAAAGAAAGGGCCCAGGAGGAGAGAGGGGAGAAGGGAAAAAGGAAATACTGGGGACTGAATTGAAGCAAATTATATTCCATGTGTTTATAAATTGTGTCAAAATGAATCCCAATGTTACTTATATCTATAATAAACCAATAAAAAATAAATTAATAACAAATAACTTGTTTTTCTCTTGTTAGAAAAAGTAACAGATTTACATTTTAGAAATACAAAGAGTTTCCAAAAGCTATATGCAATTAAATAAACATCCCTCTCACACTAAATTCCTTATTCAGCTGTCCTGCTGAAAGCTTGCCACTGTTAAAAGTTTCTTAGCAAATTGTCTCATAGTCATAATTTGACCCCAGATGTAAAGTTTCTATTGCATTGTAAAATTATGCTTTATTTTTCTATTTGTCCAAACCAGCCAGGCAGACTTTATAATCTCCTTCCCATCCTCAGGGATTACTGTCATCTTAGAAAATCTCCCAAGGCCCCACCCATCTGTTCTCCTTTGAAAATACCCCCAGTTGTAGACATTTGATAATGAGCCTCCTTAGCCCTTTAATTAGACTCAATCCTTTTCAACCTTCAGTTTGATAGCTCAGGTCAGCCCCACCACAGCATTCTCTCCCCAAACTCCTCAAGGAAATAATTATTAAAGCACTAACATAGAATATGGGTAACAGACAAGAGCAAAGCCCAGGTAAAATTAGCTCATCCATGAAAAAATTACTTATGACAGATTGAAAAACAGAATATGTATGAACCTTCCCATGCTTGGATGCAATATAGAAGGTATAAATAAAAGAAACTGCTGAGGAATTAGGTGTGATTAAAAAATGGAATTTCATCAGGGTCATGTTAAAGCAAGCAATGATAGGAAATTCTGAGTTAGGATTTCTGGTCTAGGTTCAAGAAAAACACAATAAAACTACCCCTCGCTTGTAGGAATACACATATCTTTTCCCACACATACCAACCAGAGAGGTTCAATTACCAATTTCTGTAAATAACGGACATCCCAAATTTCATATATTTTCTAGCTGGTATATGAATGAAAAGTTTGGATTCACAAACATCTCTTTGCTGAAGATATTGACAGGTGGGCTCTAGTCACAAAATGGTCTAAATTACTCTGCTCTAGTTTTCCAAGAATTTGGTTAGCTAGAAATGGATGATGTAACAGCCATCAGCTCTGTCCTGTACATCTTTATTGAATCAGAAAATTTATTTCTATAATAAAGTTGAGCAAGACATGGTTGATCCTTTGTAGCACAAAGGTATTGAATTAAACAATCTCTGAGGACTCCTCAAATTCTAAAATACTGTCATTAACATTACACCAGGTGACTGGGCAACATTCATATATCTTAATGGGTATTCACTCTACTAAGTATATCATCAATATAATTTAAATCATGAAAATTTAAGAAGGATTCAGCTCTGAGAGTTGGATCAGCTATAACATCATTGAAAGTGAAACTGTTAAAGCAGCATGGTTTAGTTCAAAGTGTGATCCACAGGACAATAAATACTTGCTCATTCCAGACTCTGAAACAGAAACTTCAAAGATGGGGCCAGGGAATAGGTATTTTAACAAGTTCTCCAGGTGACTTACTTGTAGATTCACTAAAAGTTGTAAAACATTGTCTTCAAATGTAGCAAAAAAACATGATCTTTGAACTCTGACCTAGATTTGACAATCAGCTCTGCCTTCTCTCAACCAGGATGCAGGACAAGTTCCTTAAACTCTCTGAGCTTCTGTTTCTTCAGATAAAATTTGGAAATAATGATAATTTATCTCACCAGGTCATTTGGAGATAAAATAATATGTTTAAATAAATTGGCAAATAATTGGCAGAAGATTGAGCTCTCTTCCCCTTCTCTTACAGAGCAGAAATATCAAGAAGATAATCACAATCATTGTTCTGAGAATGTGAATTTTAATATGCTTTAGAGGTAGATCAGGTCAAGAACCATTAGTGGGTAAAAAGCATCCATGATTTTCAGTCATGAAAACATACACTCTAGTTAGTTTCACTTCTCACAGAACCTGTGGGTATGACCTAGAAAGAAATCTCTCTGAATGTTGGTTTCCTGCTGTTTGGCGAAAAAAAAAAAAAGACTGCATTCTAGCCCTGGATTACATACTAGCACGCTGCATTTGAGAGAAAAGTTGAAATGGATGACAGAAGCCGCATATAAATAGCTGCCTATTCTGCTGGTTGCCAGGTTCCTGTCAAGAAGAAAGCAGGCATAAGTCCATTCAGCAATTAAAGAGTCAACAATATGTGAAGGAAAATAATCCAGGAAGAAGAAGTTGTATAGACTTTTGCATTTCATTAAAACCCAAGTGAGCATGTGCTGAGAGTTTGTGGGTGGCTTGGAAGCATTTTTATTCTGTGGATGATTTGGGAATGACAAATCTGATAGGTTTAAGCTTGCCAATAAAGAGCATAAAAATCCACCCCATGAATGAAAGGGGAGAGTGGGAGAGTTTTCATGATCTCTCTTAAAACTTCAGTTGGCTAGGAATCCAGGTATAGAAATGATTGGATTAGACATCAATGTACTAAGGCATGAAGCTGTTTTAGAAGCAACAGAACAAGAGTACTGCAGCCTAAGAGACTTTTCTGGCAGAATAAAAACCATTGATTGTCTTAAAGTCCTCTCTTAAAGTATATTTTAGAACTCCTCCTAAACTTATATGTGCTCTCCTGATCTGATGAAAACATTAAGATGGTATGCATTCATATACATCATGGGGACCAATTAAATGGGGTACTTGGGTTTATTGAACACCCGCTAAACTCCGGGAAAAATCTGAGCATATTGTTTCAATCTTTCACAAGTCCACATAAGGGTTATAATCCCTATTTAACAGACGAGAACATCTCACTTGATGCTTGTCAAAGGAAAATCAAAGAACAGCTTTGGCTATGAGAACAGTTGTCTGATCTTCTGTTTCCCAAACTCCTGACATCATTCAATGACAAGTAGCTTATACAAAAGTCAACCTTCTGACAAGGCTTTTTCAAGACCTTATTATTGTTATTATTATATTATTATTATACCAGGATAAATCTTAGAGACTAGGAAGAGTTTAGATTCTGTTCATGTTCTGAGTATGGAAAATAAAGCAACAACAAAAAGAGCTGAGCCATTCAATTTGTCTTCCAAATCAATTTCTGCTTGCTGAGGCTTGAAAGGACACTTGCTTATTTTTTTCACCATCATTGAATGAAGCTATTTATTAAGATGTGTTTATTAGACTTACATAAGAGTTCTTGCCCAAAGAACTCACACTCAACAGAAGGGAGAACAATCTTCATGATCTTTGGCTCTACCGTTTTAACATCAGGCTCATCAACATGCTTAATTTTTAATTTACACAGATGAGGAGGCATCAGAAAGAAAACAGGTTTTGGTTTTTAAAGTCATACCTTTTTTTCTTTTTTCTTTCTTCTTCTTTTTAAATTTTCTTTTTGCATATCACAGGTCTTCCTATGTCAAAGTATAATTTTCACAAAGTTAAGAACTGATCTGATACAAATAAAAAGTAAACTTGAACCAAAAGTATACTTAACTCTCTAGTGAGGAAACCAAATAGGTGGTAAAGTTGACTCAAAGAAAATTTGATAAACCGAGTATATAAAGGCTCCAAAAGAATGTTGTAATAACATTTCTAAGTTAGATTAAAAACAAAACAAAATAAATAACTGGATAGTATATTCCACAGGTCAAAACATTTGCTTCCCCCCCCCCCAAAATCACACAAATCACTCATACACATCCCTGCTGCTATCAAACCAAAATTCTATTAGATAAAAAGTAACTTTAAAGCTAAGCTCTGGTCAATAAATTCCAAAGACTTTATGAGCCCTGGGTTCTTTGTTGCAACTATTCAACCATTGAATTGTAACTATACCATTGTAGTACAGAAGATGCCATAGGCAATCCATAGGCAAATAAACATTGGTGCATTCCAATAAAACTTTATTTACAGAAGCAGGCTATGGGCCAGGTTTGACTCATGTGCCATAGTTTGCCAATCCCTGTATTAGAGAATTAAATAATCCTGGGTGGGCCTGTTAGACAGTGTCCTAATAGGATTTTGAAAGAACACACTGGTATTTTGCATTATATTTTAGTTTTGATTCTTTTTCTTAGACTATGTATGGTTTATGGGACCTTGTCCAAGTTACTCATATTTTCTCAATTTTAGTTTTCTTACTTGCTGAATGGGGATAATTTTCAGAAATCCTTGGAGTATTATAAGCATTCAGTGCTTAGTATTCAAAAGTTGTGTATTCTTTCCAACCTTCATTTTATTTTTATTCTCAGTTTAAAAGGTGAGAGATGATCTCACGCTGTCTCTCACAAAATCTGTTTGAGAAATCAGGCTGCTTGCCTAAGTCAGAGGCAGAGACCAACTGACTCAAAGAGCAGAAAGTTTAGGGAGTAAAGAACAACTTGCCCACAATTTTATTTTTTTTCTCAGTGCAACATAAGTCTTGCCTGGATTATTCAATTTGGTGGGGGACTTCTTTGCCCCTGCCAAGACAAACATAGAGTCAACAATTGCCCTGTTGGCCGGATAAGACTGGAGAGCAGCTCTGGAGACTAAGAAAGTTCAGTGACTCTTGCAAACAACCTACTCAATCCACTGGACCACACAGTAAAACTGTGCAAGTGACAAACTTAAGCTATAATCACGACAGAAGGGCATGTCAAGAATAATATAGAAGGCTATACTGGGTTTTATCCTGAAAGAGAGCATAACCATTGAGCTTCTTGAGAGAAATACAACTACTTATTTAGGAATATTTTCATAATGAATTGACCCCCACCCCCCAAAAAAGAAAGAATTCAACCAGAAACATTATGACTTAGATTAGGTTCTCTGGACTCAAGATTGTGATATGGGGATCTTTCCACTACACTTACTTTGTTATGACCTATTTCCTCTTATAATTATATAAACTATGTGTTTGAGTTTGAGACATATTTAAAGAGGGTGATGGGCATTGTATCAATTGAGCTGTCTATACTAAATCCTCTTTTGACTCTTAGAATTTTTACCATCATGGGAAATGTTCTTGAGGTAGAAAATGTAGCCCATTTCTTTCCATTGAATGGGCTATACCTTGATCTAACTTTTTTTATGTTAATACTCATACTTACTTTAATACTTTATTGAGGTTTGCTGCAGATGGCAGCATGTGGGCTGAATTGGCAAGAGATGGTAAGGTTTGCCAGGTTTAAAGATTATAGAACAGGTCTTCTAGAGAGATATAAAGCATTGCCAATTCTTTTGAATTGTAAGCTATTGCTGATAGTACTTCGACAAATAATTTTGTTACGTACCTATTTGTATTTAGAACCAAACATAGTGGGGTAGCTAATCCCCGTTTGGTTCCTGGTTACCATATATTCAGACATAATAGAGTTACTTCAGCAATTTATCTTTATCTGTAATTGTTTACAGATTAAAGTTGAATCTTATTTTTTGGTTCTTAATACTGATTTATGCTGGGTTTTATTAACTTGTGTTAGTTGTATAACTGTGGTGGTTAGCATGAATTTTATAAATACTGATAATAGGACAATTTAGTGAACTTTCATTTATTGCTTAATTTCTACCACTGCTCTTTCTCGTGGGGGTGTGGATGAGGAAGGCATTGTGTTTATTGAGATAGACCATAAGGAAGTAAGGAAGCAGTACTGGACAGAGAGAAAAGATTGCCCTATGGAAAGTGCTGGGGTTGGAATGGCTGCCTGCACTGTCCCAATTAAGGCAAAGGAACCATATCCTTGTGTCCCTTTAATAATTAGTCATGGTCACAGTCTCCCCTGCCCCAGAAGAATATGTAATCTTGGGAGAGATTGTTGCAGCTAAAGGAAATTTCAGAGAGAAAGGAAGCCATAAACCACCAGTACCTATGGTTTTCTGCACTTCGGGAATGGATACATCACTCCTGAAAAATATTTGTAATACTAATTTGGTATGGTTATGGCTTCACATTTGCTTTGCTGCAATTTTTTTTCCCCTGTGGAGCTAAATAGCAAACTTACTTATGCTAATTGTGGATGCTACTTGCAGTTTTACCTGTCTATGTCCATAGCAGAGTCCATTATCCATTCCTTTAAAACAAATTACCTGAAACTGGTAGTATAAAGCAGTAAACATTATCTCACAGCTTTTCTGAGTTAGGAATACAGGTATGGCTTAAGCAGGGTGCCTCCGACTAGATCTCTCATGAGGCTGAAATTGAGAGGAAATGTCCAAACTGCTGTCATCTCAGGGTTCAATCTGGGGAGGTTCTGTTCTCAAGGCCACTCACGTGGATGATAGGAGGAGGTCTAAGCTCCTCTCTAGCTGTTGCTGGATGCTTTAGTTGCTTCTCATGTGAGTCCATCTATAGGACTGCTTACAACTTTGATTTCTTGGCAAGGGAATCCAAGAAGAGCAGCCAAAGTATTTCTACAACCTAATCTCATAAATGGCTTTCCATCACTTCTGCTCTATTCTATTTATTACAATTGAGTTAATAAATCTAGCCCACGCTCTATGGGAGAGGAATTGTACAGAGCTTGATGCCAGTAGGTGAGGATCAGCCAGGGCCATTTTAGATGCTGCTTACCTCACAGGGGGTTAAAAACAATTTGAAGGGATATTCTTAAGACTATCTCAAAGCATAATCAATCAAAAATACCTACAGAAATTTAAAGAAGGAAATCACTGTAGGATATATCATACTTGTATCAGAATGATATCTAACGTGTAGACATACACAGACTTAAAAACAAAGATACTTCTACCTGCTTGTGTGATATATATTTATTATATGTAAGTTGAAAGGAAGTCTTACCAAATGTGATATGGCTTCATATCCAAGTGCATGATCCATGAAATCATAGGGTATGGGACAAAATTACTAGTCACTGGAGGATTTGGAGTAAAAATGGTTCATCACCACAGAAGCTGATATGCTCTATTACAGTGATATAATATCCTTGCCAGTTGGGTCACCACTAGGGTAAGAAGTAGGCTTAGCTTGTGGGAGTAGAGCACTATACAGTGAGCAGAAGACTTGAGTCCTGATTCTGCCTCTAATATTTCCTAAGAGGAGCTGGATGTCACTTAACTTGCCTACATTTGTTTCCTTATCTGCAAAAAACAAAAAAAAAGGAAGAAAAAAAGAAAAAAAGTGACTAATTAGAAGATTCCTTTGAAGTATAAGGGTATTGATCTGTTAAATAGTTCAATCTATTAGTAGCCAGGTTAAAGTATTAGTCATTATTTTCTTGTTATTTTTGTACCTCTGTGTCTGCCAACAGTAGCTCTATAGAACCTAAAACCGTCTTTACCTTGCCATGGCCTCTAAATGGCTTCTGAGACAATTTAGTAACATCTGTACTGACCAACAGAGCACACAGAGGGATAGTTAACTTCATAATAATAATATCAATCACTGTTTTTCTCTAAGAAATGTAGTTTAATAAAGTGACTACAACTTTTAAAATATTTTATTTAAACATATTGATTCACAAATTTACTAGGCTAATGTTCTAGATAGTTATGTCACTACACTTGAGGATTACTTAAACTATTTGATAAATGTTCTTTTCCCATCTTGGTACTATCATACGGTAAATGAAAATTTGTCAAGAGCTTTGTAATGTTTTGAACAACCAATTAAAAAAATAAATAAAAGATATATAACATCAAAAAAAAAGAAAATTTGTCTAGGAAACATAATAAACTAGTGTGATAGTACATAATATGTGCTTCATATAAAGCACTACAATTTGCATTGAGTTCAAATTACTTTTGTAGAATTTCCCATTTTGTCTAAAAGAAACCAGTGTCAGATGTCAGTGTTTACTACATCTCATTACAATTATTACTACTGGTAAATTTGTGCCATTTACCAATTTTATAGACAAAATGAGAAATTCTACAAATGTAATTTGAACTAAATGCAAATTGCATATACTATCATCATTCCATAAACTCCAGTCCTTTCTCTTCAAACCTAAGTAATGATATTACACAGGGGCTATAGTTTCCCTAAAATATTGAAAAGATGAGAGAGCCTTATTTTAATGTCTATGCAACCAAGCAAGGTGTGATATTTTCTTCACAAGCGTTAAAACACAGCACTGATGTAACTGCTTGAGCTGAGCTTTAGCAACACTATTCAAGGACAAGAGAGGAAACATGAGGGGGTTGGCATTGGTGGCATGTACCATGAGTTCCCTAAGGAAACACAGAGCCCTCATGGTGGATTGCTATGCACCAACAGAAAAAAGTTGATTATATGCACTCTTAACAAGTGTGAAACTCCTGCAGGATTATTTGTGTGGAACTTGGTGGAACTGGGAAGAGCTCAAGAAATGCAGATTTATATTAATATCCAGAAACTTGTTCTCAGAAGAATAAATTCCATGTCTATTAATGCCTTCTAGGATTGCACTGAATTTTATTTTCAACCAGTATATTTTGTTTCTTATTGAATAATTTTGACTCTACTAACTGCACAACTAACTGCACAAATCCTTGTTTGTATGATTAGAAAAGATGTGAATCGTGGTTATTCTACCTTAATAAAAATGACTACTTGAGCTCAGATTATAGGCCTTTACATTGGATTGTCTTAAACATACCTAATTGGTTTTTGTCAGTTATCCCAATTTGTGAAGGACATTTTGACTCATGAATCTACCAGGAAACATCTTGGCTTTCTTAGTTTTTATTATTTACAAATATGATACAGACACTTATAAATCTTTATGTTATTTGTTGACATAAAGTATAAAAGGCCTCAGCTTAGAGTCAAATTTATTCAAGCCCAGACAAACTCAGCCAAACTCTAACCATCCCATAGATTAGTGAGAAAAATAAATATATTTTTTTTTCTCACACAAAAGTTATCATAGGAAAAGATCATTGTCAGAGACCTGGCACATCCTTAGAAAATTTCACTCAGGTTGTCACTGTGCCATTTACCAATATACTATGACTATTCAAATCACTATATATCCACGCAAATGTAATATCACCTGGCTCAGATTTCACTAAAGCTCCCATAAGCATATAATCTTGTCAAATGCCTTCCAGAAATCCAGATGCATTGTCTTTAAAAATAATCTTCTAAAATTAATAAATTTGTCTTCATTTAGAATGACTCATTCTTTATTTGCATGGGCAGGGTTTATATTTCAAATTTCAGAATAAAGTAATATCTAGGGTTTTTTTTGCCCAATGGGGAGGCAGGTGTTATGGAAGACACAAATTAGAAAAAGTGTGGATAATGCCCTTTAGGAACTTGGGGTCTTAAAGAGAAGTTAGCATGGGCAAAAACAAAGACACAAAACATCTGATAGAAAGGGACAGATCCTGTGGCTTAGGGAATCAACATGGCAAAGAGATTATTTTCTGCATGAGTCACTGGATGAGGCTTGTTTTTAGAGGTTGTAATTAGTGTGTGTGTGTGTGTGTGTGTGTGTGTGTGTGTTTTCCATTGGAAGCCCTCAGAAATTGCCTCTGAGTCAAGCATAAGTAGTTTATATGAGAGGTGGGAATGACAGCACCAGAGAGATGAAGAAATGAGACAAAGAAGGAGAGTGGTCAATAAGGACAGACATTAAGAAGGTTAGCACCCTGGGAAACCAGTGTCCCTACGGGGAGCACTGGGAAGTGATGTTAAGCAAGTACTTTAATTCTCTCCAAAGGCTGGTAACACTGTGGTTTTATTCATTATCCCTCACATTGATAGTTTGAGGTCGCTCCTGGGAGATGGAAGAAAGTGTTCATTCTCTGGCCCTTTCTTCCTGCCTGTGGAAGGTCAGAATAGGCTTCCATGGTCACAGAAAGACCTCAGGCAAACAGAAGCAAGTGCTAACAGTTGGAAGTTCAGCCAGTGTGAGTGAAATGGCAAGGAAGGGGCAGAGATCTATGCATAATGTGTGTGATTATGTGTGTTTATGTGCACACACTCAGATATACAAAGACAAAGAAGACCTTCCAAGCTAAGAATGATATATATTCAGAGAAAAGTATACCTGAAAGTGTATAAGTGAAATGATAGTAACAATGATGCATTAAGATCCATATATCTAGCTAGTAACAATTTCTAACATATCCTAACCTAACTCTATTTCTATGGTGGACTGGCAAAATGTTGATTTGCATTAATTTATATTAAATATGGATCTGATAAGGCACAAAATTTCCCATCCACATCCTCATGGCATAGAATTCTGGCTATCAAGGTGGCAATTGGAAAGTATTTTCCTTTCCTGAAGGACTCATCTAAGTGTACTCTGAGAAAAGGATGCAATCTGGATATGTTCATTTAAATATAGATTTCTAATGCCCTCTGATATACATATGCTTTTTTTTTATATAAGCCTCAGTGTGCTCTAGTGTCTAGAGCTAGATCTAATGAGTCTTTTAGTATTTGATAGCAATCAATAAGCATTGCACTCCTAAGACACTAAGTTCATGTTATAATTCCTTTCCTACTTAATAAATAACAATGCAAAAGAGTGTACTATAGGGATACTGCTACATCGATGTTCATAGAAGCACAATTCACAATAGCTAGACTGTGGAACCAACCTAGACGCCCTTCAATAGATGAATGGATAAAAAAATGTGGCATTTATACACAATGGAGTACTACTCAGCACTAAAAAATGACAAAATCATGGCATTTGCAGGGAAATGGATGGCACTAGAGCAGATTATGCTAAGTGAAGCTAGCCAATCCCTAAAAAATAAATGCCAAATGTCATCTTTGATATAAAGAGAGCAACTAAGAACAGAGCAGGGAGGAAGAGCATGAGAAGAAGATTGACATTAAACAGGGATGAGAGGTGGGAGGGAAAGGGAGAGAGAAGGGAAATTGCATGGAAATGGAAGGAGACCCTCATTGTTATACAAAATTACATATAAGAAGAGGTGAGGGGAAAGGGGGGAAAACAAGGGAGAGAAATTAAGTACAGTAGATGAGGTAGAGAGAGAAGATGGGAGGGGAGGGGAGGGGGGATAGTAGAGGATAGGAAAGGCAGCAGAATACAACAGACAATAGTATGGCACTATGTAAAAACGTGGATGTGTAACCGATGTGATTCTGCAATCTGTG
The DNA here is from genome assembly GCF_021218885.2 of Marmota monax. Taxonomy (NCBI): domain Eukaryota; kingdom Metazoa; phylum Chordata; class Mammalia; order Rodentia; family Sciuridae; genus Marmota; species Marmota monax. The sequence goes on along the minus strand of NW_026695222.1, from coordinate 2,489,115 downwards.
TACGGGGGAAAAATGGGAGTTCATAACCACTTGAATCAAATGTATGAAATATGATATGATATGTCAAGAGCTATGTAATGTTTTGAACAACTAATAAAAAAATAGATAAGAAAAAAAATAAACAACAATGCCATTTCCTCTCTCTATATTTATATGAATCAAGCTACCTGAGAACAGGGACCACCTTTGTTTCCTTCAATAAATATTTATCAGGAAACTCTGCAAAGATGGACGAGACCAAAGAAAGAATGAACTAAATTAAGTATACTTCCCTTGAGAAATGCTTACAGAATTCCATTCACCTGAGTACCTTGCATAACTAATTTTTGCAAAGCTACATTATGGATAAGGCAGAGGCTTCCCCCTCTGGACTAACAGAATATGTGCTATATTTACAAAGGAGATGAACAGACCAACATAATGATGCAACTGTAAGACAAATGGTCCTCTAGGAGAGGTAACAATACTGAGGTGTGAAAACACTAGGGTAAAAGAAATTACTGAGTTATCCCCTTCATGTTCTGTATCAGCTACTGGCAAGTTGGTTTTTATTTATTTATTTTTTATTTTTTTCTCTTCCTCCCTATCCCATTTTGAGTCACCCCCCTTATATCAGAGAAGACATTTGACATTTGTTTTTAGGGACTGGTTAACTTCACTTAGCATAATCTGCTCCAATGCCATCCATTTCCCTGCAAATGCCATGATCTTGTTATTTTTTAGTGCTGAGTAATATTCCATTGTGTATAAATGACACATTTTTTTAATCCATTCATCTATTGAAGGGCATCTTGGTTGGTTCCACATTCTAGCTATTGTGAATTGTGCCGCTATAAACATTGATGTGGCTATGTATGCTCTTTTTAGGTCTTTTGGGTATAGTCCGAGAAGGGGAATAGCTGGGTCAAATGGTGGTTCCATTCCCAGCTTTCCAAGGAATCTCCATAGTGCTTTCCAAATTGGCTGCACCAATTTGCAGTCCCACCAGCAATGTATGAGTGTACCCTTTTCCCCACATCCTCGCCAGCATTTGTTGTTTGACTTCATAATGGCTGCCATTCTTATTGGAGTGAGATGGTATCTTAGGGTGGTTTTATTTTATTTTATTTTTTATTGGTTGTTCAAAACATTACAAAGCTCTTGACATATCATATTTCATACATTAGATTCAAGTGGGTTATGAACTCCCATTTTACCCCAAATACAGATTGCAGAATCACATCGGTTACACATCCACATTTTTACACAATGCCCTATTAGTAACTGTTGTATTCTGCTACCTTTCCTATCCTCTACTATCCCCCCTCCCCTCCCCTCCCATCTTCTCTCTCTACCCCATCTACTGTAATTCATTTCTCTCCTTGTTTTTTTCCCATTCCCCTCACAACCTCTTATATGTAATTTTGTGTAACAATGAGGGTCTCCTTCCATTTCCATGCAATTTCCCTTTTCTCTCCCTTTCCCTCCCACCTCATGACTCTGTTTAATGTTAATCTTTTCCTCCTGCTCTTCATCCCTGCTCTGTTCTTACTTGCTCTCATTGTATCAAAGACATTTGGCATTTGTTTTTTAGGGATTGGCTAGCTTCACTTAGCATAATCTGCTCTAATGCCATCCATTTCCCTGCAAATGCCATGATTTTGTCATTTTTTAGTGCAGAGTAATACTCCATTGTGTATAAATGCCACATTTTTTTAATCCATTCATCTATTGAAGGGCATCTGGGTTGGTTCAACAGTCTAGCTATTGTGAATTGTGCTGCTATGAACATCGATGTGGCAGTATCCCTGTAGTACGCTCTTTTAAGGTCTTCAGGGAATAGTCTGAGAAGAGAGTAGTTTTAATTTGCATTTCTCTGATTGCTAGAGATGGTGAGCATTTCTTCATATATTTGTTGATTGATTGTATATCCTCTTCTGAGAAGTGTCTGTTCAAGTCCTTGGCCCCATTTGTTGATTGGGATATTTGGGTTTTTTGTTGTTTAAATTTTGAGTTCTTTGTATACTCTAGAGATTAGAGCTCTATCTGATGTTTGAGGGGTAAAAAATTGTTCCCAGGATGTAGGCTCCCTATTTACCTCACATATTATTTCTCTTGCTGAGAAAAAACTTTTTAGTTTGGATTCATCCCATTTGTTGATTCTTGGTTTTAACTCTTGTGCTATAGGTGTCTTATTAAGGAATTTGGGGCCTGCCCCCATGTGATGAAGATTAGGGCCAACTTTATCTTCTATTAGACGCAGAGTCTCTGGTCTGATTCCTACCTCCTTGATCCATTTTGAGTTGACTTTTGTGCATGGTGAGAGAAAGGGATTCAATTTCATTTTGTTGTATATGGATATCCAGTTTTCCCAGCACCATTTGTTGAAGACGCTATCCTTTCTCCATTGCATGTTTTTAGCACCTTTGTCTAATATAAGGTAGTTGTAATTTTGTGGATTTGTCTCTGTGTCCTCTATTCTGTACCATTGGTCTACCAGCCTGTTTTGATGCCAGTACCATGCTGTTTTTGTTACTAATGCTCTATAGTATAATTTAAAATCTGAAATCGTGATACTACCAGTTTCACTCTTCCTGCTTAGAATTACTTTAGCTATTCTGGGTCTCTTATTTTTCCAGATGAATTTCATGTTTGCTATTTCTATTACTGCAAGGAATGTCATTGGGATTTTGATGGGAATTGCATTGAATCTGTAAAGTGCTTTTGGTAATATGGCCATCTTTTTTTTTTCCTGAACCCAAACCATAAAATATCTTTATTATATTTCTGAAAACATTTGTTTCCTTAATTATGTTTTTCAGAGAGCTTCTTCCCTAAATCTTTCCGATAACGGATCACACTGTAAGATGTCACCTCAAGTTACCACACTCATACATCACTCTGCTGTTCCTGGTGAATCAGATAAAAATGGATGAGTTGCCAGAGAAGGAATGACATGCTCTCATTAAAAACAGACACACTGCAGACTTCTTTTGAAAATTCCTCTAAGGTAGGCACACTAGTTAAAAAGAAGTTGGAAATATAATTTTCAAACACTTCGATTTAATTATGGCAAGGCTCCATGTGTAACATTGCTGGCCCCATGGTTTTCTACAGAAAAGTTTTGAACTTCTATTAGTTTCTCCCATAAGATAATTAAGCACATCTTTAATTTAGCTCTTTCCTCAGATTCACTTTGGTTTTGCAGATTGAATCCATCCCCACCCTTACCTACAAGTAGAGAAATCTATGTGTTTTTAATTGCTCTTTAAATTTCATAAACCAAAATAACATATGGTTGTTTACAAAGATCTAATTAGCACATTTACCTAAATATGCTTTCATGGTTCTGAAGACATTAAAATTAAAATGCAAATTATAATATGGATATGAGAACTAAGGGAGAATAATTTTAACCAAAGTGCCTGGAGGCAGATGATTTCCCCTTGCTGTTAGCTTAACTTTGTTCTGAATGAAGGATGTTCCCTCATGGCTTTGCCAAAGGAATAAATGGGAAAAAAAAATAGGCAAAAAGTTAGTACTTATTATTTCATGTCATTATTATTATCAATGATTCCTTAAAACCTTCTAGGTTTACAAGGACCAGGATTACACATGCTTTTTTAAACCTCATCATCCTTTAGAGTAGATAATATAATTAATAAGTGCACAGATATAGTTTTATGTTTTTCCAGATTATATGTATTCAAAAATTGGTCACCAGTCGTAGTTTCACCCACCAACTGGTGTCCTCTCTTACCCGCCCTGAATCCTGTGACAGCTGTACCTTCCCAGGATATTCCTTGAGTCTTCAGTTCAACTCATCAAAACTCACATTTTGAAAAAAGCCTCACTGGCTTGGAGGAGTCTTTCCCAATACCAGCCAGGTACTTAGTTGGCTTTGGAAACATACTGAAGACAGATCTTCTCTAAAAAAAAAATCTTCTGGACCAATCTACTGAAATATTAATTGTGCTAGGATTATTCTATTAATAACTGGAATTTCTTCTTCCCTAATGGTTCTTTCTTTCTTTATCCCTAATTTCTTTTGAGGTATTAATCAGTGTTGGATTTCTGAGTTGATTTTTTGCTCTATTAGTAATATGTCTCTTGGTTGATACCATCTTACATGAATGCAAAATGAAGGCTTCTAGCTTGTACACACAGGTTCTGCCTTCTTTCTTCAGTGCAAATATGGCCATCTTAATAATATTAATTCTACCAATCCATGAGCAAGGTAAATCCTTCCATCTTCTAAGGTCTTCTATTTCTTTCTTCAGGGTTCTGTAGTTTTCATTGTATAGATCTTTCACCTCTTTTGTTAGGTTGATTCCCAGGTATTTTATTTTTTTGAGGATATTGTGAATGGAGTAGTTGTCCTCTTTTCCATTTCAGAGAATTTGTCACTGATATACAGAATGCCTTTGATTTATTGGTATTGATTTTATATCCTGCCACTTTGCTGAATTCATTTACTAGTTCTAGAAGTTTCTTGGTTGAACTTTTTGGGTCTGCTAGGTATAGGATCATGTCATCGGCAAATAGTGCTAATTTAAGTTCTTCTTTTCCTATAATTATTTATGCCTTTAATCTCTTTCGTCTGTCTAATTGCTCTGGCCAGTGTTTCAAGAACTATGTTGAATAGAAGTGGTGAGAGAGGGCATCCCTGTCTTGTTCCAGATTTTAAAGGGAATGCCTTCAATTTTTCTCCATTCAGAATGATGCTGGCCTGAGGCTTAGCGTATATAGCTTTTACCATGTTGAGGTAATTTCCTATTATCCCTAATTTTTCTAGTGTTTGAACATAAAGGGATGCTGTATTTTGTCAAATGCTTTTTCAGCATTTATCAAGATGACCATAAGGTTCTTATCTTTAAGTCTATTGATGTGGTGAATTACATTTACTGATTTCTGTATATTGAACCAGCCTTGCATCCCGGGGATGAATCCCACTTGGTCATGGTGCACGATCTTTTTGATATGTTTTTGTATCTGATTTGCCAGAATTTTATTGAGGATTTTTGCATCTATATTCATTAGGGATATTGGTCTGAAGTTTTCTTTCTTTGAAGTGTCTTTATCTGGTTTTGGAATCAGGGTGATGTTGGCCTCATAGAATGAATTTGGAAGTTCTCCCTCTTTTTCTAACAATACTGAGGTGTGAAAACACTAGGGTAAAAGAAACTACTGAGTCATCCCCCTCATGTTCTGTAACAGCTACTGGCAAGTTGGTTTTTAAATGAACCTTGATAACTTTGGAAAAATAATCAAGTACCAAGCAAGACACAATTTGTAATTTTTGGCAGGGTTTGTATTATTGGTTCCCTGAGCCTGAGACAGTATTGAAAGGGGATGTATCTATAAACAGAATGAATAATGTGTAACCACAATATATTCTTTGTTTATTTTTACATCAGATGTTTGGAATGTTGGCACTATTAAGAAACTGATTTAATACTGAACCTGAGATGTTATAATGCAAGCCCCTCAAATGAACCACATTCCTTGCAATGAAAACTGGGTGCTGTTGCCATAATTATACCAACCTTATGTTTTTGATAAGTCTGTTTTAATTAACAGAATCTTTGAAGTTTGCAGGCATTTTTTTTTTAATTTTATGGAAAGGCCAATAATAATAACAGGCACCCATTTGAAATTGGCCACCTAATCTAATACTTAAAGCTTTTCATCTTTGAATTGAATTGTACATCACAACCAATTTATGGAGTTGAGAGATATTATATCCATTTTGCAGATGAGGAAATTGAAACTGGGAGCTTTGGAGACTTGCCTTTGCAGGCGAAAATGACTCCCACATCAAGACTCTTGGACGACATCTCTACTCATCAGTAATTGCAGTGGTTCAATTTCCATAACACAAGCTTTTTGAATCTTGGCACTATGAACACTTGGGACCAGGTGATTTTTGATTGTGAGATCCTGTCCCGCACATTGTAGGATATTGGGCAGCATACCTTAATACCACCAGTAGATGCCAGGAGCATGTCCCCCGTTGTGACAACCAAAAATGTCTCAAACATTGTCAAATATCCCCTGAGGAACAAAAATCACCTTTGCTTGAGAATTTCTGCCATAAAAAAAAAATCAGATTCCATGGTGGGTTTCCCCTATTTATATGACTTAGTCTATACTAACTGGGTGCTAACAGGAACCTGAGAGTTTTTTTGGAAAAAATAAAAAATCCATGGTGAATTTGTCTTTCACTATGGCCTGAGATCTTGATCAAGTAGCAACTTTTAGCTTATTAATGCCACAGTAAGAAGACAAGTTTCATGAGAACAGGAGCTATGTCAGTTTCTCTTAATAAATCTTTGTTTCCTACATGGAATTGTGAACCACTGGCACCAATCATGGGTCAACCATATTGCAAACTCCATGTAATTTCATTCTCCAACCAGCTATCTCATAATCTTATTAAAAGACTAGTTTTAAAAAGCCAAGCACAGAGGACTTTTAGGGTACTGAGAATACTTTGCATGAGACTATACAGTTGGATAAATATCATTATACACTTATTCAAACGTATAGCATGTAGGATGCCAAGAGCAAATTCCATTGTAAACTGTAGACTTTGGGTGATAATTATATGTTAATGTAGGGGCCTCAGTTGTAATAAAAGCACAACTGTGGTTGAGGACGTTGGTAATGGGAGAAGGTTGGGTAATATAGGAGAACTCTGTGCCTTTATCTCAATTTTGCTGTGAACCTAAAAATCCACTGCAAAAAAATGAAGTCTTACAAAACAAATTTTAGAATGAGTTTGAAAGGGTTCCCTCCTTTTGTATTTCATGCAATAATTTGAGGAGTATTGGTATTAATTCCTCTTTGAAAGTCTTGTAGTAGTTGGCTGAGAATCAATCTGGTCCTGGGCTTTTCTTGGTTGGTAGGCTTTTTATTTTATTTATTTATTTATTTTTTTGGAGAGAGAGAGAAGAGAGAGAGAATTTTTTAATATTTGTTTTCATTTTTCGGTGGACACAACGTCTTTTATTTTATGTGGTGCTAAGGATGGAACCCAGCACCCTGCACATGCCAAGTGAGTGTGTTACCACTTGAGAAACATCCCCAGCCCCAGTTGGTAGGATTTTGATGGCATCTTCCACTTCCTTGCTTGAAATTGATCTGTTTAAATTGTCTGTGTCTTCTGGGTCAGTTTGGATAAATCATATGCCTCTAGAAATCTGTTGGTGTCTTCAAGGTTTTCTCTTTTACTGGTGTATAAATTTTCAAAATAGTTTCTAATTGTCTTCTATATTCAATGGTGTCTATGGTGATATTTATTTTTTCATCACAAATTTTAGTAATGTGAGTTTTCTCTCTCTTTTCGTTAGGGTGGCTAAGGATTGGTGAATTTTATTTATTTTTTCAAAGAAACAGCTTTTTATTTTGTTAATTTTTTAAATTATTTATTATGTTTCAATTTCATTGATTTCAGCCCTGATTTTAATTATTTCCTGTCTCCTTCTACTTTGGTGTTGGTTTGTTCTTTTTCTAGGGCTTTTAGATGTAATGTCAGGTCGTTTATTTGATGACATTTTCTGCTTTTGATGAATGAGCTTAATGCAATGAATTTTTGTCTTAGCACTGCCTTCATCTTATCCCAGAGATTTTGATACGTTGTATCAGAGTTCTCATTTACCTCCAAGAATTTTATAATCTTCTCCCTGATGTCTTCTGTTATCCATGTGTCATTCAATAACATATGATTAAGTTGCCAGGTGTTGGAGTAGCTTCTATGTTTTAATTTTATCATTGATATCTAATTTCATTCCAGTATGGTCTGGTAGGTGTATTTTCTTGTTGATGGATGGAATATTCTATATATGTAAGTTATGTCTAAATTATTGATTGTTTTATTGAGTTCTATAGTTTCTTTGCTTAGTTTTATTTGTGAGATCTATCCAGTGGTGAGAGAGGTGTGTTAAAGTCACCCAGTACTATTGTGTTGTGTTCTATTTGATTCTTGAAGTTGAGAAGGGTTTGTTTGATATACATAGATGCCCCATTGTTTGGGGCATAAATATTTACATTGTTATGTCTTGTTGATGTATGATTCCCTTGAGTAGTATGAAATGTCCTTCTTTATCCCTCTTCACCAACTTTCATTTGAAGTCTACTTTATCTGATAAAAGGATGGAAACCCACACTTGTTTACATGGTCCATGTAAGTGATACATTTCCACCACCCCCCCATCTTTTCACCTTCAGACTGTGGATGTCTTTTCCTGTGAGATGAGTTTCTTGAAGGCAGCATATTGTTGGGTCTTTTTTAAAAATCCAAACTAACATCTGTGTCTTTTAATTGAAGAGTTTAGGCCATTTACATTCCGGGTTATTATTGAAATACATTTTGTATTCCCAGTCATTTGGGGTTTTTTTGGTATTTAACTTAACTTGATTTCTCTTTGATTGGCCTTTCCTTTAGTGTAGTTCCTGCATTTGCAGATTTTCATTGTTGTTTTTCATTTCTTCCTCATGGAATATTTTGCCAAGAATGTTCTATAGTGCAGAATTTCTTGCTGTAAATACTTTCAACTTTTGTTTATCATGGAAAGTTTTTATTCATCATCAAATCTGAAGCTAAATTTTGCTAAATATAGGATTCTTTGTTGGCATCCATTTTCTTTCACAGCTTGGTATATATTGTTCTAGGATGTCCTGGATTTGAGGGTCTGGGCTGAAAAATCTGCTGAGAGCTGAATTGGTTTGCCCCTATATGTAATCTGATTCTTCTCTCTTGCAGCCTTTAAAATTCTCTCCTTGTTCTGTATGCTAGTCATTTTTATTACAATGTGCCTTTGTGTAGATCTGTTGTGCTTTTGTACATTTGGTGTCCTGTAAGCCTCTTGTATTTGATTTTTCCAATTCATTCTTCATGTTTGGGAAATTCTTTGATATTATTTCATTGCAGAGATTGTGCATTCCTTTGGTTTGAAACTCTGTGCCTTCCTCTATCCTGATAAATCTTAGATTTGGTCTTTTGATGTTATCCCATAATTCTTGGATTTTCTGTTCATGGTTTCTTACCATCTTCACTGTGTGGTCAACTTTATTTTCCAGATTGTATATTTTGTCTTCATTGTCTGAGGTTCTGTTTTCCAAATGATCTAGTCTATCAGTGATGCTTTCATTGAGTTTTTTGTTTGGTTTAATGTTTTTTTCATTTGAAGGATTTCTGTTTTTCCCCCAAAATCTCTATCTCTTGAAGTAATCTTTTGCTACCTGTATTTTTTCTCTTATCTCTTTGTTGGAGTGATCAATTTTTGCCTGTATTTGCTCACTTAGGTCATTCTTTAATTCATAGGTCATTTTAATTATGTACATTCTGAATTCCTTCTCTGTCTTTTTATCTACTGTGATGTCAATGGATTCTATTGTTATAGTATCTTGGTTTGTTGGGGCATTTTCCTTCCTTGTTTTTTTTTCATGTTGTCAATGTGTCTTCCTCTCTTGAGTGCAGATCTGAGGATGTGGAGGAAAAGACACTCTCATACATTGCTGATGGGACTGCAAATTGGTGCAGCCAATCTGGAAAGCAGTATGGAGATTCCTTAGAAAACTTGGAATGGAACCATCATTTGACCCAGCTATCCCACTTCTTGGTCTATATCCAAAGGATCTAAAAATGGCATACTACAGTGACACAGCCACATCAATGTTCATAGCAGAAAATTCATAATAGCCAGACTGTGGAACCAACCTAAATGCCCTTCAATAGATGAGTGAATAAAGAAATTGTGGAATATATACACAAAAACTATTACTCAGCAATAAAAGAGAATAAAAATATGGCATTTGCGGGTAAATGGATGGAATTAGAGAATATTATGCTAAGCGAAGTAAGCTAGTCCCAAAAACCCAAAGGCCAAATGTTCTCTCTGATAAATAGATGCTAATCCACAATGGGGGCAGGGGCATGGCATGAATGGAGACACTTTTAATGGGGCAAAGTGGAGTTAGGGAGGGGGCATGAAGGTAGAAAAGATGGTGGAATGAGATGGACATTGTTACCCTAGGTACATGTATGATTGCACAAATGGTGTGACCCTTCTTTGTGTACAACCAGAGATGTGAAAAATTGTGCTCCATTTGTGTACAATACATCCAAGAGCATTCTGCTGTCATGTATAACTGATTAGAACAAATAAATAAATTTTTAAAAAGAGAAGAAAAGAGATAGTATAAGAAAAAAACAAATTTTAAGCTGGGCATGATGATGCATGCCTATATTCCATGTGATTTAGGAGGGTAAGGCTGGAGGGTCACAAGTTCAAGGTCAGTCTTAGCAACTTAGCAAGACTCTGTTTCAAAATAAAACAAAAGGACTGGACATGTAGTTCAGTGATAAAGCACCCCTGGATTCCATCCACTCACCTGCAAATGCCATAATTTTATTCTCTTTTATTGCTAATAGTCCATTGTGCATACATTCCACAGTTTCTTTATCCATTCATCTATTGAAGGGCATCTCAAGTATAAAAAAAAAGAAGCAGAAAACAAATTTTTAAAAATTCTGTTTTATAGATAAGGTGCTTTAGAGAGGTCAAGTAACCCCTAGCAACAGCAATAAATGTCTTTAGGACCCAGATCAATTTGATGAGAAAGTCTAATATGTATTATTTTATGCCATTATTGTTGTGATTATGGGTTTTAGGCCATTTTTAGATTGTGAAATAAGGTTGGTGGGTCAAGTCTAAATTTTTGTTTTATTGACATAATAAGTAATGGAAAAGGACAAAATTTCAAGGGGAAACACATAGGATAAGATTTAGGTTCTACCAGGAGCCATGGTTCATATTTGTATTCCCAGCAACTGGGAGGTTGTGATGGGAGGATCAAAAGTTCAAGGTCAGCCTCAGCAACTTAACAAGACCTTCAGCAACTTTGAAAGAACTTCTTTCAATATAAAATATAAAATAAAAATGACTAGGGACATAACTCAGTAGTAAAACACACCTAGGTTCAATTTTCAGTACCAAAAAAACCAAAAAGGTACTATTCCATGAAACTTTGTTTCACTCTATGTACGTGTGTGAGTGTGTGTGTGTGTGTGCATGTACACAAGCATGTATATTTGTGTGCTTTAGTCATCTTTAAAGCAAAATACACATTTTCCCCATGGATCAAATGTATTTGAAAAACACTGCCATACTACCCAAAGTTTGCCTTCTAATGGCTAGACAATGTTAGGCATTCTCAAGTTAACTAATTTTCCTAAATTGGAAATTTTGTCTCTCCCTAATACAACCTGGTATTCCTGTCCTGGTCTTAGACATGAGGAAAGCAGAATAATCCCTCAAATGGAACACTTCCAGGCTCCAGGAACTAAAGAGTCAAGTGCTGCCTACACAGGTGCTTGGAGTTGTCTTGGATGGGGGTAGTCGTGGGATTCCAGCACCCTAAACACTCACAGATGTGACTTGTCATCTAAAGGAAGCTTTTCCCTTCCATCTTCAATTTTATTCTTATTTCCTGAATGATGAGTATTCTATTGCCAGAATGTAAAAGGAAGAAAAATGACAAAGGAGAAACATGGTTCATGGAGTCCCAGATCCATCATACAGGCATGGCAGGTGGGTATCTAGCAGAGACAATTGCTTAACACATAGCATAAAATCCTTATACATTTTTCTAGAGTCGATGTGTATTTTTGCTTGCTTGTTTGCTTTAATATAGCTCTTTACATTGTTTCTTCCTTTTTTCTGTTATTTTGGAGATTTTTCTATATCAACGTACCCCACTCTATTCCTTTCCTCTATTATGCTTTATTTCATTGTGTGAGTAACAGCTCTATAAATGAACATTTAGCAGTTGCCTCTTCTCTCTTCTCCTCCTTTTCTTCACTATCCTGTTTTTTTCTGTCATCATGCATTTGTTTATGTGAAAGTACATATAAGAAAATTTAGAGCAGTTTGATTAAACTAAGTTATTCCTAAAGTTCCCTTCATTTTTTCTTTTTTTATAACAATGTACTTTATGTTAGTTAAAAATGCAACAAAACTAACAAGTGTTATCCATACACAAATTTAAACATTAAGCAAATGGAAATGGGAAGTACTGGGAGTGGGGAGCAAACATACAAATTCATGGGGAAGTGAGGAAGCAAACATTAAAGTGGCTCTACATTACACTGTAGCAATTTATTTTTACCATTAATGTTTCCATGTATTTTTTTCCCATGACCTCATAAGTCATGCACATTAGTCAGCTTTTTTTTTTTTTTTTTTCTGTGACCAAAATACCAGACACGAACAACTTAGAGGAGGAAAGATTTATTTAGGCTCACAGTTTCAGAAAATTCAGTCCATAGTCAGCTGGCTCCAAGGCAGAAATCTCATGGTGGAAGGGTCTGGCAGAAGTTCACTGTTCAACTCACAACTGTCAATAGAGGTGGTAGAGAGAGGGAGAGGGAGGAAAGACAGGAAAGAGAGGGAGAGAGAAAGAAAGTGAGAGGGAGAGGAGAGGAGAGGAGAGGGGAGGGGAGGGGAGGGGAGAGAGAGAGAGAGAAAGAGAGAAAATAGAATAGAAACTCTTCCAATGGATGCTCCCACTGACCTACTTCCTTCAATAGGTCCCACCTTCCAGTAGTCCATTCAATTATAAGTGAGGTCAGAGCCTTGTGATCCAGTCACTGCCTAAAATCCCACCTCTGAACCTTGCTGCACAAGGGACCATGCTTTCAAGACATGAGCATTCTAGGTCCAAACCATAACATTTATCTATTTCACAAACAAATAAGTTTTCTCCATTTTTTAAGGTAAGAAATCATATATCATTTTTTTTGCCTTTAAAAATAAGGTACAAGATTTAACATTTAATTTTTTATAAATCCTTTGTATTTAGTTTGGCATTTAAGTCCTTATTCACATTTTATTACTCACATGAGAGGTTTTTGTCAATTTATAAAATCATTTTACATATTGAGGGCATTAGCCCTATTCTATAATGTTTTACAAGTATTTTCCATGCTTACTGTCTCTCTTTTGACTTTGATAGAGAATTTTTTCTTTATTGAAAAGTTTAATGAGTTTCCCACTATAAATTATTTTACAAATCATCAGTGTTCTCTTTAAGAGCTTTGTTTTTAATTAAAGAGTAATTTAATGTACAATTTATATTAGGTTCAAGAGCAAGAAAGGGATTTAACATAATGATTTTAGAAAGACAAAACAGTTTCCCAGTATTTTTATTAAATAATCTGACATTACCAATTTCAAATGCTGCTGTTGACATGTATTCATATTCTGGATATATTTTGCATATTTTATGGACTCTATGATATTGTAACAAATGCTACTGCCACAATGGCATTTTAATAAATGGGTTCATTGTTATGAATATTCTTTTCACTGATTTGAATCCAAAAACAAATTATGCTTTTAGGAGTTGAGAAGAGTCTTCTCTGCTAGAATTTTTCGGAAGTGATCTTTTCAAATTTTACTCCTACAGAAATTTATTGGTTTTCTTAGGATTTTTTACTTTGGGATCTTTCACTTCTTGCTTTGTAGTGTTCTCTTTGTGTATAAGATTGTGTCTCTCTAGTTGATGTGTATCTCCAGCCAACAACCAATCTTCATTGGTTTCCTTAATAAACTTCTTCTTTTTTTTTTTTTTTTTTAAATATGGGACACTGAAATGTTGAGAATACTGCAGTGAAGAAACTCAGACTGGATCTTGCAATAGTACTGTAGCAGAAGGAGACAAACCCTGGTTTTTAAAAATAATAGAATTCAGGTATATCAATGGCTACTACTGAAATAACAAGGGCTAAAGACTAGTGGATACTTGAGGTGGGGCAGACAATGGTTCTCTGAAGAGATGATGGAAGTTGTCATGCTCTTGTTCTTCAGGGCAATGTCCAGGGCTGTGCTTGCCACATACCACATCCTGACAGATATTTGGTGAATAAATGAATCAATCAATGTTGGCCGGAGGTTCTGGCCTTGGCCGTGGGAAGCATTTTAGTTTATGTTGCCTTTAGTCTTCTATTATGAGGAGCTGTTTAGACAAGTTAAGTGGTAGATTTTTACTTTGGGGAGGAAAGAGATTTTCCTTCAGTTTTATTCATTATTTATTGCAAAAGGGATTTTGCAATGACTGATTTCAACATTTCTCCTTGGGCTTCTAAACCGCTCTGGTCCTTAGCAAGCCCAAGCAAGTTTCCAAAATCAGGGTTTTCCCATCAAGTCCAATCTCCCAATCTGCCATGAGGGAGCTTTGCATTCCCACATCTGTGTGTGACACAGATTGGAAGCAAGAGGAAGTAAAAATTCCAGAGATCCAGGTGATGTGTTCTCAGAATCTTGCCTCTCCCAAAACATTTCCTGTAGATGGCAAAATCTCATGCTGAGCCATGGGCTCCGTGGCTTGATTTGCAATAGATTATAGGTGAGCCCCATCTTGTACTCCTCCAAAAAATGTTTCCACAGTATAATTTTCAAGGCAAAGAAATTCTAAGTTGCTTAGCAAATTTTCTTTTTATTGATCACTTGAGTAACTAAGTATACAATGAAAAATCAGAATGGGTGAACTGGTGAGTATTTGAATTTTTGACCAATTTCATCCTGTTCTGCTTTTTTGGGGGGTGGGGAGGTCTACTTTCTTTTTATAATTATTGGTCTCCATTAGCATTATAATTATAAATACTTGATAATTTCTCTCTTTGATCTGGTCTACTTGTCATTCAACAGTCTTTTAAACTCTGGATTCTTTCTTTCTCTCTTGACATTTTCTATTGTCCTCCATCCTGAATGCTTCGCCTGCTGTTCTCAAAAGCTGCCCAGAATTACCAAGAGACTATACCACAGTATCAAGTACCATGGCTTCAGGCTCTGCCACAGCTGCCCACTTTCTAAAAGCTCCCTTTATTCTTTGCAACTGCACTTATCCAATTCAGACTAACAAATGTCAGCTCCTTTCCCTTACCTTTTAAGCACACACACACACACACATGCACACACACACCCTGAAAGTGTAATAAATCCCTCCCTCTGTACAGGGTACATTAATACACCTTGTAATTGCTTTTCTCTGTTGGCTTTAGTCCTTTGCCCTTTTATTCTTTGCTTTTGTATTCTGTCTTCCTCATCTTTACTATTCCCATCCCTGAAATCTAAGTTGCAAATGCAGAAAAACATGCCTACCCATTTAGAACAAACTGAATGGCTGTGATTGTGGAGGACATCACACTGCATCTGGTGATACTGCTCAGTGACAGCAATTGTTGCTTGGTTTATAAGAAGTGACTAGGTTTTATATTGAAGACTAATGATCTATGAGCTTCAGAGCACACTACAGTGTATGATAGAAATGGGCAATACATTAATATGTTATAGATCTGCAAATATATAGTATATGCATCCTATATTGTATGTAGAATGATAGTCTATTTTTCTACCAGATACTGTGCATTTGCATAAAGAAACTGAGAGTCTGCCAACCCAGTTATGATTTTCTGCTGCTACTCTGCTATTTCTCTTGCAATTTTAGGTAAGAATGGCTATTAGGATCAGCCGTATTTTGCTGTATAGAATTAACACAACAGTGAAACAGTGACCTTGGGGAGTTCATTTAAAGCAAATATAAAGATTATCCTGCTGCTATTGAATACAAGCTGAAAGAGGTCTCCATTTCATTGTAGGCCATTAGGCAAGAATCAAGCCTTTCCTTACAAGGAAACTGTGGAGTTTTTCTAAAATCATACATTTT
Organism: Marmota monax; assembly: GCF_021218885.2. Classification (NCBI taxonomy): domain Eukaryota; kingdom Metazoa; phylum Chordata; class Mammalia; order Rodentia; family Sciuridae; genus Marmota; species Marmota monax. The sequence continues at coordinate 2,473,407 of NW_026695222.1, read as the reverse complement.
TATAGAAAAATTCAAATGACTATTTTATTCTTATAGAGTGATATGCACCAAGGTCCCCTTAAGAATGTGAATAGGTTTTTTTCTCCAAATCTCAAAGATTTGAGGAGCTGGATAGGATGTTAGAGACAGGATTAAAATAAGGATTTTGTAATAATCCTTTTTGAGCCAATATTTCATGACTCTATGACCTAACCCTTTGCAACTCAAAGAATAGTCCATGGATCAGGAACATCAGAATCCTTGGTGCTGGGAGACTTGGTTAGAGATGTTTCATTTCAGGCCTCATCCCACCTTCTGCATCAGGATTTACATTGCAATAAGATCTCCAGATGACTCATGTGTACATAAAAGTCAATAAGCTCTGTTTTACCCTAATCCCTTTCTTTTCTTGAATAATAAACTATTATTCAAGAACCAAAATGAATTACCCACAGTCACTAAGTGAATTTGTAGTTAGGAGAATGAGGCTTATGTTATATGAATCAAGATGTCCATTCTGGATTCCCCTTTTCTCAAGCGTCTGCCTCCTCCAGTGATGTCCTGGGCTTGACCAATGCCCATCTGTCTCTCTCAAAACAGCTATAGATATTTCCTGAGTCACTTCCTCCATCAGGACTTTATGCACTAGAAGAGATGTCTATATATGCCTTGTCTACTAGGCACCAATGCCTACTGAATACTTGGAATGCGGATGAAGGAAAAAATTGGAGGATATGTGACTTCTCCATTTCTAGGATGTGAGTAACCATTCAAATTTCACATGGAAAAAGGGAGCTCTTTTGCTTTTGTTTGGATAATTTTACATGGTGGTAGTATTTGGACTTTTGTTCTGGTTAAGTAAATTGCATCTGTTGTAACTTACAGAAAGACTGCACCAGAAAATACCCTAGGTTTGCATTTATGAACTGACAAAGAGAGCAAAGAGAATTTTTAGGGTCATCTGTGAAGCTAACAGGTTTTTTTGTTTTTTGAAAGAATATAAACAAGCTAGTAATTTGTTGTTCCTTAGCAAATGCCATATCCCCATTCTTGTGTTTGTTCTGAGGATTATCCAGAAAAAAAAAATGAGTAGTTTGCTACTACTTGTGACATCCCGGGTTCTGAATGAGTGCATCTTTAAACTGTAAGACTTTTATAAGAATATTGCAAAATGTTTCAAAATCATATTGACCCAAGTAGCTACCCTATAGTTGTATTGATTGTGGCCAACACAATTTTTCTAATTATTAATTACTGCCTATTTCTATACATCTCTGCACTATGATTTTGAAGCTCTTCCTATCAAGAATTGAAACTTAATTCTCCACTGATAAATTGACCTATGATTTACTTTGTCAATTTAAATACGATCAAATCCACTGGAAGCAACTATGTCCCTGTTCTAAACTTAAGCTCAAAAGGCCTTGCATGCTTCCATTCTCTTTCAGAGAATCTACCATAGGCATGTGAACAAGCCTTGCACTGATCCCCTGGAAGGTGAGAGACCCTAAACCTGGGAGAGAAGACCTATGCCATTCTAGCATACCAGCTGAAGCCAGCATAAAGCACTCATTCCCCACTACTTGCCTATTGACTGCAGGCATGTGATTGGGTTCTGTCAAGATCAGCCAACCCAGGTCATATCAGCCAAATTGCCCTGCCTACTTATAGACTTAGGAAAACAATATATGATGGTGGTTTTTAGCAATCAAGGTTGGGGGTGACTTGTTATAATATTAGCACGACAACAGGTAAACAGTATACCAATGTTATCATGTTTTAACATTGTCCATGTTGTGTTATTTAACATTTCTGGAAGAAATGTTAAAGCCATGATCAGATTATGTTCCTTGATTCTGTTAAGGATATAAAGGATATTAAAATTAGTCCTCAACCATAGTCAGAATTTTGCAGCCAAGAAAATGGAGTCCTAGAGGATGAAAACAAACAAACAACAACAATAAAAACAACAACAACAACAAAAAAAAACCACTTGCTTCAGACAGCAGTCAGGATCAGAACAGGACCCAGTTCTCTTCCTCTAAGGTCTCCATGAGTCCTCAGTCTGTTTTTTTTTTCCTGAATTTGCTCTGAGGTTTGCTTGTGTGCCAACCAGCAAGCCTTTGAAAACACAACTTTTTAAAAAGAAAATTACTGTTACAGCGACTGATGTTCTGACTTAACAATCTGATTCTTTGGTTTCTAAAGGCCTTCTCAATTCTTCGTTAAAAGAAATTTCTACTTTGCCATTTGTCTTTTATGAAAAGACGATTACTTCGTCTTTATCACCACCATGGAACTTCTCGTTTAATCAACCACTATGACTATTTATGCTTTGTCAATGACTTTTGGATGAGATGATTAAAAACAGCCTTGATAATGGTGTACTTTCTACTGACCCTTGAATCAATTTCTTCACTGGTGCATGTCCACTTCCTGGCAAGTCTGTAACTTAGCTTGCTTTCTTGCTTGTGTTCTTTTTTTTTTTTTCAATTCTGATGATCATTCTTTCCGTCTCACATGTCTGAGAGTTTATAAAACATTTTCATACAAATTATTTCATTTGAATTTGCCAATAACCCATTTTTGCCCCCAGAAAGTAAACAAAGACTCAAACCAGATAGATGCTTTGCCCAAACTCATGTGGACTGGAAGGAGAAGGAAGGATGGTGACTGGCTTCTAGATTTCTCTTTTGCAGTTTGACTTCTATTGATGAAATCACTTTTTAATGTTCACCTGTAATGTCCAACTCCCTCTTTTGTGATGTAATGCTCCAGTTCCAGGTCACTCCTGAGGAAGAAGCCCTGGGCTCTCCTTTGTAGAGGGAGCTTCCAGTGAGGGATTTTCTCTGGTTCAGGGCTCTTCCCTTTGCTCCACAGTAGGCTAGAATATAAACTGAAAAAAAACCTGGAGGGAAAGAAGAGTCTACAAATCTTAAGACAGTGAGAAGAAAACTTACAGAAAAGATAATAGCCGGCCTACTTTCTGTTTCCAGTAGCAATCCACTCACGTCATTAAAACAAACAGTTTTTCCTGAAGAGGACTTGAATCTAACTCCCACAATCACCTTTCCTTTGTATGGCATTTCCAAGTTTTACATGTAGTGATGCCAATCAACAAGCAAAGTCACCCTATCAAGTGAATTGCAATAGAATACAATTATCATCATTTCACAAGGGAGCAAGTTATAGCTTTTAGAGGAAGCGAAGTGACTTGTTTAAGTTAACACAACAGACAATAAAATTGAAATGCTGTTTTCCTACTTTTAAGTCCTATGATCTTTTATTAATGAATATTGAGTCCACAATGCATCTCTTAATCTTCTTTACTGAAAAGACATGTAACAATCTTACCAGGGAATATGTCAGAGGAGAGTTTGTGGGAACCTCACAGAGTTACTCAAGAGGGCTTGCTGCCAACAGTCTGCTTATGTTTGGGGGCAGGTCCATCTCATTTCACATTTTCCTATACTATATGGCTCTCTTCCCTTCTTGGATATCCAATAGCACTCAACACTTTGGTTGAGGATCATCATCCCATTATTCAAGTTTAATGTAATAATGTCAAAGTTCACCCTGCAATTTTTCCAAAGTGAACATAGAGACTTCGTGAAAATACACAGTGAACAACTTGCTCTGATACCGTGGATGCCTAAGGCAGGTGTGTAGATTGACATTATATTATGAATGAAGATTATATCAGGAGATCTTCTATGAGATGTCAGATACACTGGAATACAGTCCTTTAAACACTAGGCACCCACTGAATGTTTCTAATAATGAGCAAGAGGAGGAAAACTATGGTCTTGGGATTGTGCCTATAGATCTCCATCAGCAGTGAGAATGATCTAGAGTCTCTTCTGCTCTAGCCTGATATCTTTCACCTACTTTGCATAGAAGTTGCTCCCAGCCTATGACTGAACATGGATACTTGGGAAGACCCATTTATTTATTTATTTGTTTATTCATTCATTCATTCATTCATTTTTGTACTAGGGATTGAATGCAGGGGCACTTAACCACTGAGCCATATCCCCAGCCACATTTTTAAATAAAATATGAAAAAGACCTTTTTCATATTTTATAAAAGACAGAGTCTTGCTAAATTGCTTAGGGCTTTGCAAAGTTGCTGAGGCTGGCTTTAAACTCACAATCCTCCTGCCTCAGCCACCAGAGATGGTGGGATTACAGGTATGCACAACAGCACAAGCTGGAAAGACCCATTTTTGGAAGCCCTCGTTTTCTTAAGCACACTCTGATGAATTTCACAAAGTTCCTGTAGATCACACAGCGGTCTTGGGTGCTTACCTTCAGACTTTCTTCTTCTACTCTCTCCTTTACAGGATTCAGTCCTGCATTATACATGAATGAAGTCTGTTCAGCCTTCCCTGACTCCCTCTCTCCCTTTTCTCTCAAGGCACTTCCCCTAATAAAAACCTTACATGTTTAATTACCTCCTAGTATCCACTTTTAGGAGACTCTGAACAAAGGAGGCAGATGAGTTTTATATGCTTAAATCAGCAGCTGCTATATGCATATGGAGGTAGGTAATTTTTCTGCAAAATATAAACTTTAAAGCCTCTGATGAAGGCTTTAGAAATAGATCTTACTCAGATACCAACAGGGGCCTGCTTTCCCTATATTTATCCCTTGATGGTGAAAAATCACAGACAAGCCTAGGCATGGCTGCTGACCTAGGCTGATAATACCTGACGTGTGCTGTACAAATAGTGGGCAAGGTAAGACAGTGGTTGATGTGGTCCATAGATGCACTTGTCCAGAAAGATTCTGCATTACAGGAGTCTTGTTTGATACTTAGGGTCTCAAGGAAATTGGAACTGGCAGAAGCAGTCCATGTCACGTCCAGGGACTTGAGTGAAAATAAGGGAAGGGCACAACCAAAGAACAAAGTCTCCCTCCCTTCATGCTCATCTTAGCCTCTGATCTGAATTGTACAGAGAAGGAGCAGAGAAACCATTATTCTTTTTATTTACTTGTCCACTGTTGCTGCCAAAGTGAGAATTAACTTCCATTTTTCTTCCAGCAAGAATACCGTTTGTGATTCACTTCATTTAAGGAACCCTAAAACTTGGCTAAGAAGCTGCGTAAATGGCAGAAGCTTAATACCTAAAGATACCATTCCTTATTGTCCTCAATCTGATGAAAGGGCAGTACTAGCTAGACTTTTCTACTTTTTCCAGTTGTTTGCTTGTATTTTACCTGGTTCTACACCTTATTTAGTCAGTTCCCTTTAGGGTAAGTTGGACCCAATTCTTGCTCTAGGCTTTAGCATCAGTTTCTAAACTTTAAAATTCATTAATCTCCTGAGCATCTTGTTTAATGTTGATTCTAGTTCAGTAGCTCATAGATAGGTCTTGAAATCATGTATTTGTGACAAACTGAGAGAGGACCGAATTATGCAGTTAGTTTGAGGTCTTAACTCAGGTTTCTCAAACTTTCCCATGCTTCAGAATCACTTGTAAAGGTGATTAACATGCAGAATTCTGGGCCCCACCCCAGAGATCGTGATTCAATAGGTTTGGGTGAGACCCCAAATTCTTTATTTCTGATAATCTTACAGGTGAGTCTAATGTTATTGGTCCCTGGATCATACTTTGAGTAGCAAGAGTTTAATGAATGTATCTATTATATAGACTTTTTTCATCAGTTCATAAACCTGAATATTTTTGTTCATTATTTTATTTGCATGGGGAAAAAGTGTTTGGAAAACTTGCTGAGTATTTTTCTTGGGGAAAATTCATTCTCCTTTCAAATTAATCTTTCAATACAAGGGTAAATGCATGTGTCTGGGGGCTATAGAGCTGGGAAATAGAGGAGTGTCAGAGAAGAAGGTAATGTCCTGACTCTTGATAGCCTATACTTTTAAAACTACCCATCAAAAATAGGACATATAATTCCTTAATTCGATAACTTGAAGTTTACTTCTGGCTTAAGACTGCTTGCAAAGAGCACAAACATGGAAGTCTGAACATACTGAAGATCTTGATTAAAAATTAAGATGAATTTCTATGGACACTGCATATGTAATATTAGGCAGTTATGCATTTCTGCAAAATACAATGACTTCATAATACAGTAGCTCCATAATATAATAGTTCCATATGTCCTGGGTGCAAGGGTGTGAGATTAGTCCACCCAAACACGTTTTCTCATGTAAGTCTTCTGTCAACCCAATGAGCAAATGGGACCATTGGGTCACTGGCCTACTTGTCCAAAACCTGTGCTCTAGACGTTTGCTACTGAAGGTGTGACTGGTGGACCAGCCACATCAGCATCACCTAGGAGCTAGTTAGAAATGCTGAATCCCAGGCTCCACCTTCCAACAATTTGATTTGAGTCTTATGTTAATAGTATCCCAGTGATTCCTGTTTCAGAGTACTGCTCCATCCACTTGGACACAGTGCCTCTTTTCCAAGAAAGGATTTGTGCACAGTCATTTTCTTTATTGGAAATACTTTAGCACAGATCCGGTGAGACATCAAAGGCAGTCATTTTCATCACTGGCAAAAGGAATGGTTTGATTGCTTTGGGAGGACTGGTTGGCAGAACATCAGAGTTCAGGGGGAGCTGCATGTGCTGACACAGGCAATTCCTGGCTTTCTTGGGCTGAATTTGGGAACTGATGTGTAGCCATCATCTAGAAGTAAATTAGACCGTATAGTAGGACTTGCTTTCCTAGAACCCCTTTTAACTGGGAAATTGCCCAGCATCTTCCACAAGGGTCTTACAAGATGGTATAGTTAGACCAAGGAGGAGAATTATCTCTCTCTTGGCTTTTTTGGTTACACCAGAGATTTAGGAGAAGTTTCTCTCCTAGGAAAAGAAAATAACAAAAGGGCAGAAAAACTCAAAACTCTGAGTGAAACAGGGACCTATTTGGGGAACATGTATGAAATGGGACAACATTGTTCTAGATTTGGTAGTTTGAAACAACAACAGGTTTTTGTTTGTTTGGTTGGTTTTTGTTTTTAATAAATCTGCTGGTGACTGGTAAGTATGCTGATCCGGCCCAGGTTCAGATGACCCTAGGGAGACTCCCTCATGATTTCCTTTCAGACCATCAGATGGTCTCCTTTAGGACAGTTCTGCTCTGGTCCATGCACCTCTCATCTTACCACAGACTAGCCCGGGCTCGTTCACCTCATGACTCTGGAAGTGTCCAAGGAAATGAGAAGAAGAACATGCTGCATATCTTGAGGCCAAAGTGACCTGAATTACTGGCATTTTTTGCTGAATTAAAAGGTCAGTCCATATTTAACCATTGGAGATTCTCTCTACTTCTTGATTGGAGGTGCAGCAAGGTCATGTTGACAAAGGGCATGTACACAGGGTGTAGGTAGGGGCTTTTGTTGTAAGCTACTGCTTTCTTATTAACTCTCATTCCTTTTTTTTTTAAATAGTTACTGATCCACTGGCTGTCACCCAAAGTTATCATTTTCTTGTTCATAGACTGTTTGCTTCTCCTGGATAGGTATATTTGGGGACTACTGAATGAATTTAAGAGTTCTGTTTGTTTATCTAAAAAATGCACACTGTCAAAAAAAGATGGATAAGTAAAAGAATGCTAAGAGTATATACTTCATTTAAATCTCTGTTAGATACTAATACATCCTTAGAATATGCTAAGTGAAAAAAAACAGTTCAGTGCCAAGTATTGGCAAAAATGTAGATTAATAGAAATTTAAAGGTCGATTAGAGCTATTTTTGATGACTATTTGGCATTATTCAATATAGCAGATGATACATATATTCCATGACCTAGGAATTCTACTCCTAGGTATAGACCCAACAGTCATATTAAATACGTTCACCAACAATGTTCATAGCAGGATTATTGTAATAGTGACATATAGAAATTCCTCACATTTTATCCACCATAATGGGTAAACTTATTATTATACTACAGTCTTGTAATGGAGTACTATATGGCCATGAAAATCATTGATATTCATTTTTTTTATAACAGTATGATTAATTCCACAAAACTAAGGTGGAGCAAAATAAATCAAAAGAAAAATTATATGATTACATTTATTTTTAGGCAAAACTAATATATGATATTGAAAACAAATATAGTGGTTTTCTGTGGGGGATGAGGGGATTCTGGTAAAATTGAATTTCGTGAAACTGCTCACGTGAAATGTTTACTAAGTGAGAGCTCCAGTACTTTCCAGGTAGAACTGGTGTACTTTTTCATATGAATATTACACTATTACAAATTATTTTTAAGAAAAAGAGACAGTGAAGATCTCTGGAGTATCAGGATTATGAATGCAAAACCAGTTCTGCTCTATGACCTTGAACAACAGTCTGGACTTCTCTGAGATCCCATTTCTTCATCTGTGATAATTTATCATGATCTTTATGGGGATTAAATTTTAAGATGTGTGTAAAGCTCTCTGGGCCCAATAAATGTTAATTTCTTCTCCTCCTTGCTGTGGAAAATGGCTAAAATTGCATATTCTATCCCGGATATACACAGTACAATGTTTACATTAAAATATTGTGTGAAATCACATTTTCAGTGTGGCTTCCCAAAAAAGAAAAGGAAAGGAAAACCAAAAGTCTAAATTCAATTCCAATACTTGTAAGTGTGAATATTCTCAGTTTTGGTGAATTATCTCTTAAATTGGATTATAATTTCATATGTCATTCTCTCATCATAGTGCTTAGTTTTCTCTTTTGTATTGCTGATTATTTTGCTGTTACTGCATTTTAAGTGATTATTAACAGTGACTTGGAGTAATGGGTTCCTCAAGGGGTTTTATAGCAGTAGAGTTATTACTTTAATTAATAAATAAAATAGTGCAAAAACACACACTCTTTGCTATTTTAGGACTTAGAACATTCATGCCTCAGCCTCGAGCTTTGAAATGATGCTGGAACATAAATGAGTGAATCATCAGGAATAGTCTGTCCTGGGTTTCTAATTGTTTATGCCAGAAGTGGGGGCATTGTGCCTGTGGGTGGTACAAGGCTGTAGGAAATCCTGACTCCATCTTCTCTGTTCTTGTCCTCAAGCCCTTTGAGGCCACCTCATTAGAAAGTGGAAAGAGATTAGTGCTCTATCTGATGTGCATGTGGTAAAAATTTGCTCCCAAGATGTAGGCTCTCTATTCACCTCACTGATTATTTCTTTTGCTGAGAAGAAGCCTTTTAGTTGGAATCTATCCCATTTATTGATTCTTGATTTGAATTCTCGCACTACAGGAGTCTTATTAAGGAAGTCGGGGCCTAATCTGACATGATGGAGATGTGGGCCTACTTTTTCTTCTGATAGGCACAGTGTCTCTGGTTTAATTCCTAGGTCCTTGATCCAGTTTGATTTGAGATTTGTGCATGGTGAGAGACAGGGGTTTAATTTCATTTTGTTGCATATTAATTTCCAGTTTTCCCAGCACCATTTGTTGAAGAGGCTATCTTTTCTTCAATGTATGTTTTTGGTGCCTTTGTCTAATATAAAATAACTATGGTTATGGGGGTTTGTCTGTGTCCTATATTCTGTACCATTGGTCTAATCCCTAGGATATTTAAAGAACTCCAAAATCTTAACACCAAAAAAAACCAAATAACTCAATCAATAAATGGGCCAACAAACTGAACAGACAGTTCTCAGAAGGTGATATACATCAATCAACAAATATATGAAAAATATTCAACATCTCTAGCAATTAGAGAAATGCAAATCAGAACTACTCTAAGATTTCATCTCAATCTAGTCAGAATGGCAACTATCATGAAGAAAAACAACAATAAGTGTTGGCAAGGATGTGGGGGTAAAGGCACACTCTTACATTGCTGGTGGGACTGCAAATTGATGCAGCCAATATTGAAAGCACTATAGAGATTCCTTGAAAACTTGGAATGGAACTACCATTTGACTCAGCTATCCCACTCCTTGGTTTATACCCAAAGGACTTAAAAACAGCATACTACAGAGACACAACCACACCAATGTTTATAGCAGCACAATTCAAAATAGCTAAATTGAAGAACCAACCTAGATGCCCTTTAGTGGATGAATATATACACAATGGAATACTTTTCAGCATTAAAAGAGAATAAAATCATGGCATTTGCAGGTAAATGGATGGAGTTGAAGAATATAATGCTAAGTGAAGTTAGCCAATCCCAAAAAACCAAATGCTGAATGTTTTCTCTGATATAAGGATGCTGATTCATAATGGGGTTGTGTGGGGAGCATGGCTGGATTAGACAAACTCTAGATAGAGCAAAGGTGAGGGAGGGGAAGGGTAGGGGCATCGAAGTAGGAAAGATGATGGAATGAGATGAACATCATTACCCTAAGTATATGTATGAAGACATGAATGGTGTGACTTTATAAACAAACAAAGACATCAAAAATTGTGCTGTATATGTATAATATGAATTGTAATGCATTCTGCTGTCATATATAACAAATTAGAATAAAAAAGTAATAAAAAAGAAAAAAAAGTAAAGTGGAAAGAGGTCAGGCGTGGTGGCACATGCCTGCCAACATTTCAATAAGCTGAGGCAGGAGGATCATAAGTTCAAAGCCAGCCTCAGCAACTTAGTGATGCCCTAAGCAACTCAGCTAGTCCTTGTCTAAAAATAAAAAATAAAAAGTGCTAGGGATGTGGCTCAGTGGGTAAGCACACTTAGGTTCAATCCCTAGTACCAAAAAAAGAAAAGAAAGAAAGGAAGAAATTGGTAAGAGACTTGGAAGTGATTTCAGAGATGCTAGAGAAGTTGGCTGGTCTTCAAAGCTGCTCTCTACAATATCACTCACATGTACTTATACACATTCATTCAAACACCTGAAACTCACATCTCAAATCCCACGTTGCTGAGATTAGTTGTTGTCTGCCAACCAATAATAAGACCTTCACAAAACCCCAGCTTTGACAGAAGAAAAAATACACAAGGGACTCAATGAAATGGGGAAACTATTTCACAATTTTGCTTACACCTCAACCCTCTCCTTTTATATTGCAATCTAAAGAGTAATCAAAATCATTTAGAAAGGAGTGCTGGAATGTAACTCAGTGATATACGACCTGCTTAACATGCTTGAGGCCCTCAATCCTCAGCACACACGCAAAAATCATTTAGAGGAGAGATAAGATAATGCACATACCTATCAAAATAAAGCACTGTGCATAGGCAAGAAATGTATTGCAGATTTTATGAATACTAAGTCTACATTTTTCATAGCAGCCTTAGGAGGTAAGCAATAATATCGTTAAAACTATTTCCTGGACAAGAAAATTGAATATCTAACTAGAATTTTCATGTCTTCAGATCCTAACTATGGAGTATTTTTCTTATTCATTTTATTCAAGTTCATTACAAAAAATATTACCATGATTATACCCTTAAATTCTGATGGGCATCATAGGGCTGAGGCAAGAACTAGAAACTAGACTAGTGGATGAAAAATGTTCTAGGTAAAAGGCCTAGGGTTTGATACATCATGGAGTATGGTGGAGCAATGCTATGCTGAGATGACCTGAGATTTAAGGCTTGGGCGTTGGAAGCCTATTCCTAGGTAAAAGAAAGTTAGAAAGGGATGGTAGGAACAGTGTAAAGATTTGGAGAAAGCAGGATGAAAGGAAGGCTTCTAACTTGAACTGTCAAAAGGATAAAACACTGTGAGACTTGAGACCAATAGTGCCAGGTTATCATGATCAGTCACTCAGAGATTCTGCTGAAATGAAAAATACTGAATGTCTGGAAGAGAGAGAATGGAAGAGTAAAGAGCAAACGTGAAAAGTTGAATCTGCGAATATGCACATGTTTAGTGATGAGGTGGACTAGGAAGGTCTAAGAAATAGGAAATAAGAAAGTAAATGAAAATAACATTTAGAAGTCCAAAGAATCAAGTTTCAAGAATGCTACTAATGAGCAAGGAAAATAAGAATGAAGAATTCCTCTTATCCAGTCATTTGATGATTTTAAGAGTATGTTCTTGCTTCAAATGTTGAGGGAAGACTTTGTAAAAGATAGATTTCAGTTTCTTCAATGGAGGTATTTTGTGAGACTATGGATAGCATCGTTGCAATTCATGTATGATTCAAGATATTAAACATTAAGGACATGTGAAGGTAGAAAACAGGTGGATGTTTTTAATTTTTGTTTTGTATTACTTTGGTTGGTTGGCTGGTATTGTATTTTCTTCTATGATTTCTTGATTTCTCTCTCTTTTCTTTTTTTTTAAGAATGAGGAAAAATGTCTTTGTGATTTAACAAATACGAGAAGAAAGATGGAAAGTTCCATTTGAAGAAGCAGGGTGTGTTATGAAGGGAAACCTTGACATTTAGCAGAGCAGTGCTTCTCAAATTCGAGTGTGCATAAGAACGTCCATGAGAGCAAGTTGAAATAGGTTCCTTGGCTCCTACTCCTAGAGTTTTGACTGAGTGGGTCTAGGTTGGGGCCTAACTCATTTGTAATGAGCTAGCTGATGTAGGTGTACCATGAACATCTCTATGATCACACCCTGAATCTTCTTTCCTCTGGAGCTTTCATGAAATAGCATGTTCTAATTTTCCATCTTCACTTCTATCATCATCTCTTCCTTATGTTCTTTTTCTCTTAAAACAAGAGACGTCCAGAGGTAGGTGAGATTTCTGTTTGTTTATCTTTTGCTTCTGGGGATTGAATCCCAGGATGCTTTACCAGGGCTACATCCCCAGTCTTATTGATTGATTGATTGATTGAGTGGGGTGGTGCTCAGGATTAACCCAGGGTCTCAATCATGCTAGGCAAGTACTCTACCACTGAGTACATCCCCAGCCTAAGAAGTTGGGTTTTTCGAACACTTTATCTACAGAACATACATATGTGAACAATTTGTATCAATATTTCTAAACTGACCAACTGGTGTCTACCTGTCCATGTTTGTCATTCTTTCTATCTCTACCTGAAGGTTTTGCCTCCATTATCAATTCTACCCTGTTGGAAAACCACTGGGTCTTTATTTCCTTCCCAAACCTCACTGTCTTCTCCAGTCTTCCATTTCCCGTCACTGGACTGTGGTCTCTTCATAATATCCCAATTGAAGACATGCTTTTTGATTAAATTTGAATGAGCCAGTGGCTTAAAATAAGTGGGAACAATTGGAGAAATTTAACTGTGAACTGAAGTATGAGATAAGATAAAGGAAATATTAATCTTCTTGGGTAAAGTGATTTTTTTTTGTTCATGTAATAACTTTTAGCAATGTTCATTGAATTCGGAGAGGCAGCAGGAAATGCTGTGATGTCTGTAAATGTCTATAACTTGAAAAAAGAGATAAGACAAATATGGCATAAAGTTAAAAGCTATTAAAGCAAAGTGATAATTGTGTAGGTTTTCATTCTATTTACCTCCCTACTTTCTGTACACTTGAAAACTTTCAAAATTTAACCCCAAAGAACAAAAGAAAAGCAATAGTCTACTGAAATCATGGGTCTGATGTTCTGGTTTGAATTTTTGGATGCTCATTAAAATAACTGTGCATTAAAGTAGTTATCTGTTGTTGGTTATGGGATTACTGATGGATGTGATTTTTGAACTTGTTAACTAGCCCAGACTTAATAGTTGGTCTGTTCTCTTGATACGATGCCTACCTTTGATGGGAATCTGGACAGGCTTGCGGAATGGCCACTGGTGTTTCATGCCTGAGATTGGCAGGATCCATTTGGAGCATGAAGATGGCAAATATTAGGACTCTCAAAGTTCCTTTGGGAAGGACTTTCATTAGTGTTAGCATCCCAGTGATTGTGATTGCCTGGACTTTGTTAGCAGAAAGAATCAGGTAGGTCTAGTTTGGACATGCTGGTTCCTAAACTTCAGGTGGCTGTAGAAAGCTGTGCATTGATTGCTTTCCAGGATCAGGACAGTTGTTCGGCCAGATTTTCTCTTTGCTGATCCCCTATATACTGATGACTGTACTTTCAGGGCTTTTGGGGTACATCATGGAAAGAGAGAAGACTTGTGCAAAGGAAAGTTAATAAGAAACAGCTGCTCTTTGCAGCCAGGCTTCTTGCTTTCTATGAAGTCTTTGGGTATTTGAAGTCTCCTGATTGTGAACTCCAAGTTGTCTCCATGGGGAACTTACAGAAAAAGGTCAAAGCCTGGTGATTCTGTATCCTGACAAAGCCAATGAGTGTTGGGAATAAGCTAGACAAAGGGGACAACTAGGGGACTAACCTGGAAACCTAGGATTCCAAGAGCATGGATTTGAGGAGACATCTGGAGGGAGTCACTTTTGTAGAGGAGACAGAAAAAGGAAGGGTTCTGAGACAACAGTATTTATGCATCTTGTAAACTACTTCTTGGGAGTGCAATAGAGCCTTCCACCCAAAAGCAAGCCTCCTGCCTCTCTAAACAGTGTATTATCAGAAATTTGCTTTCCTACTATAGTCCTGGGTCACTTAATGGGGATACATTCTGAAAATTGTATTGTCATGTGATTTTGTCATTGCCCAAACACCATTGAGTAAGCTTATACAAACCTAGGTGGAATAGGTCAATTCTTCCACGTGGCCTCTTGATGCATGAGAGATGTGGTTAACACGCCATGTAAGAGGATGCTGCCAGTGTCCTGAGGCAAACTGTTTTAGAGTAAACTTCTGTTTTTTTTGGTAAGCAGGAGTACATGCTAAAATATGATAAAAGTATGACATAATAAATACAGAACCCACTAGCATAGTCATTTATTATCATTATCAAATATTGGGTACTGTGTATAATTGAGCTATATTTTCTATGACGGGCAGTGCAGAAGTCTATGTTCACGGTGACCAGCATCACCTATGAACACGAGGAATGGATTTCATTACAATGTTGGGACAGCTGTTCTATCCCTAGGCAAAGGAAAAAAATTTCACCAAATAGAGGAGAAACCAGTAGAGTAGAGGAAGTAGCTCAAGCAAAGAAGTGGGGGGTGGGGGAAAGAGGAGGTACTGGAGAATGAAATTGACTAACTTATGCTATGTGTATATATGACTATATCACAATGAATCCCACTATTATATATAATTATAATGCATGAATAAAATAGTTTTTTTAAAAAGCTAAAAAAATAAAAAGAGAAAGGAAGTTTTCACCTCCATTATAATCTTTTGAGGCTGCTCTCACATAACAGGGTTCATCACTGACAGGAACATCATTATGTACTTTCAGAAGGGCACTTAACTTTGGAAGCCTTCGTATAGTTATGGAAGGGGAAGAAAGCATAGAGCCAAGTAATCTCTAAACATTTTAGCTTATATTTCCACCCATCATCAGGTGAAATGACAGGGGAACATGACTCATCCATCAGGATTTCTCGAACTGTTTGCCTTGCTGCTTTCAGAAATTTAAAGGAAAATTAATAAAATATTAACTGTATTGGCCTGTCCACTAAATAGAAGATTGTTCTGTCTGGTAGAAAATTGACTATGATTCTATGTGAAATCCACTTAAAGGTAATTCTAGCTAATCATTTTTTATACTCAACAGTAGGACTAATTTAATTGAAAACGTTATTGATTTTTCCAAAATAGAGTACTCTGGGCATATGTGATAAACATATTGGCTGGATTGCTGAAAAGAAATATGAGATTTTAAAAAGAGAATTTGCCAGTCAACAAACATTGAAATTCAGGATCTAGAGTTGTGACGCAACTCAAAGAGGTTAACAAGTAATGGCATTATTTTTGAGTTCCTAGGAAGTATCCTTAGACCCACAGCTGAAGGATGCTCAGGAATTCAGGTAAATGGGAGACATGCATGAATGGGATGGTACAGACCAAAGACGGGGTCACTAAGATGTGCCTAGACTATAGAATCTTGGCTCCCAACTTGATGGCATATTAGACTAATGTGGATAGATTTTTTTAAAAAAATACTGGTACCAGGATTTCAACCTCATTTAGTCTGATTTAATTGTCCTGCAGAGTGGCCTGGGCATAAGGATTTTGCAAAACTCCTCAGGTGGATCTAATATGTACCAAGGGTGAGAACAAGTGTTTTGAAGTGCAGGATCACTTCCAGCTGAAGAATCTGGCTTCCTGGACAGGATCCCATCCCTGCCCTTAAGGAGCTCTCTCATTACTTTATTATTTCCTTTTCCTTGCCTCTTAGCATTGTTCTACATAGAAATTTTTGTCTTTCTTCCTTCCTTGAAAGTGAACTAACCACAACAAACAAGGAAATAAGTGATTATTACATCCAGGCAGCAAATAACCGCTACCAACGATAGATATCTTAGTTTACGTAAGTAGTTCAGTAAACAAATGCTGGGTTAAAAGCCAAAGGAATGCACTTCCCCCACACCACTGAGCAAAGCTCATCCATATGTCCCCTGTGGTCTGATGAGTGAATCAAGGTCATTCCTTCCAGAGTCTGTTAGTGTCTTATGGAAGCCATCAGAGACTGTATTCTACTGTAGCCTGTTTGTTTGAATGGTAAGCTTTTGTAATAGACAAGTGATCAGCCAACTATGGCCATGTTGCCAAATCCAGTCCACTGCCTATTTTGTAAATCAAGTTTTATTGGAACACATCCAGGTCTACTCACTGACTTATTGCCTATGACTCCACCTGTACTACATGGCTGCATTAAATAGCTGTGACTGAAACAACAGACTGAAAAGTCAAAAATGTTCACTAGTTATTTGCACAAAATGGTGGTCAACCTTTGTTACATAGACATTTTCAATGATGGACCATTAGCATTTGCCAACTGTGGTAAAGATTATTTTTTAAAATGCTACCAATTCTTTACTCCTTTCTATATCTATCTCATTTTCAAAGAGACTGCAACTTCCCCCATCAGGAATAGATCCCACTTCACCAGTCACTGGATCTGGAATGGTTTTGTGAGTTATTTTTGCCCACAGAATGCCGCAGAACTGATGCCATACCCATTCTGAGCCTGGGATGAGGCCTGCCAACTTCTGCTTATTCTCTTAGAGTCCTGCTTCTGCACATCCACTCTTGCTAATATCAGCATGGTGGAAAACACATAGTCCAGTCAAGCCACAGCCTCAATCAAGGGCCAACCAACCTCTGGAAGCAGAGTTGCCCGCCTACATGGCTTTCAACTGCAGATGCATGAACAAACGTGATCAAGTTCAAAAGAAGAGCCCACCAAAGCTCAGCACAAATAGCCAACATACAGATGCATGGGCTAACTACGTGTTTGATGTGTGAGCCACATAGTTGGGAGTGGTTTGTTACACAATACAGGCAAATTTACCTATCATTAGGAATTAGGCCTACAAGTCTTGTGGTAGGATTTCCGTTCCCCTCCCCTCCCTTTTTCAACGTGAAAATACCTCAGTCTTATCCACACACTCCAATCTGAAAACAGCAAAAGGGAACAAATTATAGAAAATAATCTTATGATGATTCAATGGCACTTTAACCAAACATGAACAAAATAGCTTGGTTTTCGAATAGAAATAACAAATCTGGGAGGCCATACATATAAATATATTTTGACAGCTTCTTTAGGTAAAGAAAAAAATATAGTAGTGAATATCCTATTTGCCTAGGATAATGTCAGTTCATTAACCCCATCTTTGCATAAGAGGCCCCTTCTCTTAAAGAACTGTGCACCCCAGTGTTGGCATGAAGTCTGTGTTCTCAGCTTAGTGAGTCACTAGATTTTTTTCTGATAAACCAAGGTACAATAGCCCCCTGAGATCTATCTATCACTGTTTTAATTTCATCCTAATATTTTTCTCTATTATCTTATATATTTCTTTGTAGATTGTCTTTTTCCATAAGATACATTCTAGGAGACATTAGGGACTTCTTGTTTTTCTTTAATTGCTGCTCAGCAAGACCAGTGATGACACCTGATAAATCTCAGTGAATATTTCTTCAACCAATGGTATATACTCTTGCATTTTATGGGAATAATATAATTTTTATTTTCCAAGTAAGTACCATATGTTAATGGCTTACTTGGGAGAAGTGCTTTTTGTATAAAAGTAAATAGAACGATGTATAATTTGTAGAAGTGTAATCTGTTCAATGAATAGATATAAAAAAAATACAAAAGTTCCTGGTTATACTTCATCTTTATACTTGTCTGTAATTTTACCATTACACAAATGTCTTACTGTCACCAACTCTGGCCACAAGTAGAGAAAGCAGGCTGCTGTTTGTGTTTTGGAAATAGAGATAAATCAAGTTTCCCATTCTGTGGGACCCACAGAAAAACCACAGTCAGATATATCAGTAGAATCAGAAGATTCAAAAGGCCTAAAATTCTGTGAGCTCAGGAAGCTACACAATTAACGAAGATTAAAGTCCAAATCTGACTCATACACCTATTGGAGATGCCGGGCAGTGTCCAACAGTATCCAGTCTTGTTTTGCAACCAGGTTAATGCTCTGTGCATTGTGGGTGCTGGAGATTGGAATTTCATTTTTAAAAGAAGCATGAAAAATACCCTGCTCTCCATCAAGAAGGGTAATGAGTAGGTTTTAACTATACTCTCCCATCCCAAATGATTGAACTGGCACTAGAGCCAAAAAATTGGAAATGTCTTAACATGCATTAATTGCTTAATGGTTGTGTTGTCTGCCTGAAAAGGGTGGGGTGGTATTTAAGTTGCTTAATGCCTTTACATTTTCCCATGGCAAAATACTTGTGATTTGGTGATGCTATAATTAAAGTCTTACATAAACAAAGCCTTTGGAAAGGAACAAACTAGCTTCCTTGGAAGGGACATTTTGGTCAGTTCCAGCTGCTCTGCCTAGTCCCTTGCAGGGAGAGTAAATTGCCACCCTAACCCTACCCTTTCTCTAACTTTTAGAAATGCCTTAGTTTCTATTCCTGCCAGTTGGTGTGTTACACTGAACATAAGCTATGGGGGTAAGAGAGTGGATGGAGAGATATTTTAAAATACAAAATATTTTACTGCTTGAAAGAAATTTCCAAAACAAGTTGAAATATGAGTAAAAAGGTGAGTGTATTAAACTTAGATGAGGATGGTTACCTTGAAGCCCAAGAGACTGGTAATGAGAAACCCCAAGGGCAGAGTGGGATGCATCTTGTAAAACCAGTTGATCAAATGTTTATTGCTGTATAAGGAAGAACCTTTGAACCAATGTGGTTTGCTCTCTTGTGTCCCAGAAACAATTTCATCCAAGAGTATTGATGTTAAATTTCTTACCTATGGGTCTTCTATGGTGGTAAAAAAAAAAAAAAATTCTTAATTTAAGGGAAGGAGGCATTTGACCTACCAAAGAAAGCACACCAGTCCAGATAACTGCAGGAAACCCGAGCGTGGCCTCTGGTTTCCATGGAATCATTACCTTTGGGCAACAGGAGGTCATTCCTTTTAACATCCCCTACTGCAATCCCCTCTTGTTTATGTACATTTATAAGGAAGGGGGGAACCAATGGGTAAGGATCACTTGTTTAACTAAAGGTTGCTTCCACAGTCTGTTCTTTTAGTTTCCTAGATTTCAATTTTTTGTATGTTGTCATCTTTGCTATGTTTGATGGTGAGTCATTCGTTATATTCACGGGTCCAAGTCTCCCACTGAGAACTCATAACCTGTTCTTAAGTAAAAACAAATATGAGCTGCAAATATAGTTTTCTTAAGATATTTGCACCTCTTCAGCTTTCAAATGTTTGAAATTAAATATTATGTGCCTTTCATTTACGAAATACCATAAGAAAACTGGATGTGTTGAAATCAATTCACTTTTCAATTAGATTTATTGGCAATTCTTCTAAGGCTGAAATGAGAGAAGATAGTCTGGGGGTCTTTTGACTTAGATGTTGTGGCAGATTGATGGCATTTCTGTTCCTATTTATGACTTCCCTGTATCTAAACCTTTTGCACTGAGATGCTAAAACTCTTGCCACAAAGAGACAGGTCTATCTGACTTGCTTTGTGACTTGTTTCTGACAACAGAATGAAAAAATTCGATTGTGGGCCTGTTCCAAGCCTGGGCGTCAAGACACCTTGAATGATGCCTCTTTCTGTCTTAGAACTTGCTATGGCCACCAACTGAGTCAGCCTCACTAAGTCTCTTGGAAGGAAAGAGGCACACAGGAGATTTTGGTGGTCTCAACCAATGTCAAAATAGAGTAGCTTGTAGTCAGTCAACCCCCAAGTATAGAAGGAGCCCAGCCAAGGTAAGCAGAGCTGT
This sequence comes from Marmota monax, assembly GCF_021218885.2. Taxonomy (NCBI): domain Eukaryota; kingdom Metazoa; phylum Chordata; class Mammalia; order Rodentia; family Sciuridae; genus Marmota; species Marmota monax. The sequence goes on along the minus strand of NW_026695222.1, from coordinate 2,453,283 downwards.
CTTCAAGTCTAGAGCTGACCACACATGTATGAGGGAGCTCTTCCAAATCCAGCAGAATAGCCTGATGGTATGGAAACTCATGAACACTAAAAGATGCTTATTCTGAGCCTCCTGAGTTTTGAGTAGCTTGGTATACATTAATGTTTAACTGGAACAAATATTTAAAGGAGATATTTTCTAAATAATAACAGTAGCCATGGGAAGGGAAAATTCTGGCATTTTCAAGAATTCCAAGGCTGTTATGGTTTGGATGTGAGGTGTTCCCCCAAAAGCTCACATGTGAGACAATGCTGGAGGGTTCAGAGAGGAAAGGACTGGGTGAATCAGTGAATCAATCACCTGATGGGATTAATTGAGTAGTAACTAAAGGCAGGTGGGGTGTGGCAGAAGGAGGCGTGCATCAGAGGTGTAACTTTGGGGTGTATATTTGTATCTGGAAAGTGGAGATCTTTCTCTCTGCTTGCTGACCAACATGTGAGATGTTACCCTCTGCCACACTCTTCCACCATGATGCCTGCCTCTCCTTGACCCTGAGGAATGGAGCCTGCTGTCCATGGACTGAGACCTCTGAAACCATAAGTCTTCAAATGAACTTTTCCTCCCCTAGAGTTGTTCTGAACAGTCTCAGTGGTGAAAAAAGCTGACTAAACTAAAGGCCAAAGTCAAATGCATGAATAAAGAGAGATTCACTAGAATTCAGGACAGCATCTGTTGCTTATTAAATGGGAAGCACATGATCAAAGAAAAGGAGAGTAGTTCTGAAAAATACAGGGAGAAGGATCACTAAACAAGGCCATATTCTTTTTTAATGAACACCTACAGCTTTCCAGGCATTGTCCTAGGTACTTTTATATATAATGCCTCATTTTGTTCTCACAAGATTTTTGTAAGGTATGTGTTTATTTTTTCCCTAATTTTTAAATAAGAAAGCTGACCTTCAAAATTATTGTATAACTCAATCAAAATCATATGGATTTTGTTGCAGAGACAGGATTTTAGATTGAAGTCTATCTGTGAAACCCATGTGCTTCTCAAGAACTGATAAGGAAGGAACTGAAGTTTTATTCCTCTTGCAAGCTGCCAACCAACCTGCTACTGTATCATGGATGCTGGCAGAAGACCTGTCAAAGATAAAAAACTTCATAATGTGTGGCACAGCAAGCATGAACATCAGCGAAGTTTGGTTAGTTCCTCTTGTCCTCAAATCCAATTGATGGCAATGAGGTCTAAAAAATGCTTTTATAAGCTTTGGTTTGTATTCAAAGAAAAAGGAGCACTATATATAAAGAACCAACATATTTTATAATAGATAAAATATTTCCTGAATTTTGTTCTAAAAGAAGACACCACCTCTTTTATCTAGAGCACAAAGCTAACTTCCCATTTGCTCCTGAGGAGACACTGTCTTTTTCCAAGTCTCTTCTTGGTATGATATCCTTGAAAAAAATACTCTAAAACACAGAGGAGTCCTCTGCTCACAAGACATACAGAAATGTGAGGGACTTGTGCAGAATTTTTTCAAAAAGCTTTTTCCATCATACATCTGATAATGGTTGTAATAAAGTGGGGTCTCTGAATCCTGCTAGCCACCGGCTTTACCTGATTACTGATTTTTAAAAATAGTATTCAGAGAGGCCGGAATTGTGGCTCAGTGGTAGAGTGCTCACCTGGCATGCATGAGGCACTGGGTTCTATCTTCAGCACCACATATAAATTAAACATGACGAAATTGTGTCCACCTAAAACTAAAAAAAAAAAAAAATAGTATTCAGAAAAATATGACAGTATGACTCTCATTCAGGAATATAAAGTGAACAGATATTTTGTTTAATCCATTAAGTGACAGAACTGGAAAAGATGTTAAAATCAGCCCCAATTTTTAAAAAATGTAAATCTTTATTGGTGAATCAGGAAAAATGGACTTCAAGTAGACACAAACCTGGCTTTTTTAGAGCAAAATTTGGCCCTTTGTGCTCCACAATTCATTTGCAAGTTAATAGTCAGGAATAATTTGCATTGCCATTTGAACCCTACACATTAGCTTTGATCTGAGCTGAGTTCTAAAATAACCTAGTCAAAGATACAGCACATATCTCAGGGGATGAGATAATCCCAGGAAACCCAGCATTTTACTGAAAGGATATCCAACGAATGACCCTTCCCTCTTGTCTTTTGGGCATAACTTCCAGAAACCTCTATGGATATCTTAAACCATGGATATTACTGAACCACATTCTGCTATGTTTTTTCCTATAGATATGTACTTATGATAAAGTTTGCGTATTTATTTATTTAGGTGCTGGTGATCGAACCCAGGAACTCATTCATGCTACGCAAGCCCTCTACCGCTGAGCTACATTCACAGTCCAATGATAAAGTTTAAATTATAAATTAGGCACAGGGATAGATTAATAACAATAACTAATAATAAAATATAACAATTATAACCATATGCTATGACAATTTTAACAATTATAACCATATACTATAAAAGTTTTGTGAAGGTGATCATTATTTCTGACTCTCAAAATACCTTACTCTACTTTTATCTTTATACTTAAAGGAAGTACTTTATAGCTTTTTTTTTTTTTTTGGCATTCTTGACTTTCCAGCATCATATTCTTGAACTTCGGGGCCAATATTAAGTAAAATAAATGTTACTGAAACACATACACTATAATACTTTGCCAAGTCAATCTGATAACTGACATTTCAATATGTTACCAACAAATACACTGGACAAAAGAAATAATAATGTAGTAAGCAGGACAAAGCAGACAACACAGATTTTTTTTTTCATACAACACAACTCAGCATGCAATTTAAAACTTATGAATTATTTCTGTAATTTTCCATTGAATATTTTCAAACCGTGGCTTACCACAGGGAACTGAAAGCATGAAAAGTGAAATTGTGGAAGAGAAGGAACTATCTCTTTTGCTTACTTCAATGCTGTATGTATCTTTTCAGTTTTGTTTTGTTTTGTTGTTTTTGTTTTTTTTTTTTGGTACCAGGGATTGAACTCAGGGGCACTGGACTACTGAGCCACATCCCCAGGTCTATTTTGTATTTTATTTAGAGACAGCATCTCTCACTGAGTTGCTTAGTGCCTCACCATTGCTGAGACTAGCTTTGAACTTGCGATCCTCCTGCCTCAGCCATATCTTTAAATTTATAGCAATATCTTCCTCTTCCCGCATCATTTTTTACGTGTAGATGAAAGAGTTGATGGTCACACTTACCATCTAACTTCATGCCAAAGCTTCTATTCCTACACAGCTTCAACACCAACAGAAGTATTTGCGTCTTTCTGACGGGAAAGCTCTGTCTGACAGCTTGAATTCATCAGATAAAGACATCAATATGTTTTCCACAGCTTCAAGGATTTATCTTCTGATAGGAACAACTGATACTGGTTTGTTTCCCCTGTTGGTAGAACTTGACAACTAGGAACCTTGCCCTCAATGCAGCTGTGTCATGTAACCCTCTGCTAGCAGCCTCACCTTCTTGAACAGCAATTCCTCATGCATAGAGATGAGGAGCAATTTTTGAGTTAAAACAGTCTGGAGGCCTTACAAAACACATCTCCGCACTCTTATCTTCTTTGTTTACATTTCTTAAATGATATGCTTAGATTTTTTGACATAATCTCAGAAATCAATTAGTTGATTTTGTTTGAAACTTGTCTGTTATGATTGTTTATCTATTATTATCCTCCTCCTCTATGGTTCTACTTGAGGTCTTTATGAAGTGATAGATTAAAAAATCTGAATTTCTTGGACATCTCAAGTCCCTGAAATAAAATCTTACCCATTCAAATACTAACTAGTAGTTGGGAAAAAAAAAACTGTTTTATCCTACCTGATTACATTTAGATAATTCATTTTATTAACTTTTCATAATAATAATGTCTCCTTTTTTACAATAGAAATATATTAACTCCTTATTTAATATATTATTTTATTTCAAACTATCCAAATTACTATCACTTGAGATGCTATGATTTAGGAATCTCTTTCCTTGAGTAATAGCATTAATTTCCTTCCTTAAAATAGAATCTGGAAATCATAATGAAAAGTATACAAAGAATTCTAAACTTGCTTTGTTATCTTTATCTCCTTTTCCCACACTTCACACTCACATTGATATTTGAGGCGTCAATATTGCTATAAACCATGGTTTCTCACACCTTAGCATATATCTAAATCAGCCTTGCATCACTGTGACAAAATGCCTGAGATAGTACAACTTAAAAGAGAGAAGGTTTATTTTGGCTCCCAGGTTCAGAGGTTTCTATCCATAATAGCTTGGCCCCATTGCTTTTAGGTTTGTGGTGACATAGTACATGGTGATGGAAGTATATAACTGAGGAAAGCTGCTCACCTATGATTGCTAGTAATAAAAAGAGAGAAATCTTTTGATAACAAATCCCCTCCCCCCAAACTCATTAAGTTATGAGCCCATCAATGGGTTAATTCATTGATGCGATCAAAGGCCTCCTGACCCAATCATCTCTTGAAAGCCCCACCTCTGAACACTCTTGCCTCAGGGACCAAGCCTTCAATGCATGAGCCTTTGGGGGACATTTAAAATTCAAACCATAACAATATAAAATTTTAATTTTAGTTCTTCAAGGAATCAGTATAGTGTTTTCATGGCAGCTATACTAATTTATAGTCCCACCAACAGTGCATAAGGATCCCCCCTCATCCTCATTTGTTATATTCTGTATTTTTGGCAATAGCCATTCTAACTGGGGTGAGATGACACTTCACTGTGGTTTTGATTTGCATTTCCCTGATCATAAGGACTATAGAGCATTTTTCATACATTTGTGGGCCATTTACATGTCTTCTTTTGATACATATTTATTCAGATGAATACTCGGCAAACATTTTTTCCCATAGTTTGCTCTTAACTTTAATGATTGCTTCCTTTGCTATGCAGAAGCTTCTTAACTTGATATAACTCGATTTGCCTATTTTACTTTTGTTATCTATGTTCTGGGGACACTATCCAAATATCCTTGCCTCTACCAATGTGTTTAAGTGTTACCCTTGTTTTCTGGTAGTAACTTCATAATTTTAGATCTTACATTAAGGTATTTGTTCCATTTTGAGTTGAGTTTTATGGATGGCAAGAGGAAGGGAGCTAGTTCATTCTTCTGCAAATGTAGAACCAGTTTTGACATTTATTGAAGTGATGTTGTTTTTCCAATGTATGTTCTCGGCACCTTTATCAAACACGATTTGGCTGCATGCTACATGGATTAATTTCTGAGCCCTCTGTTCTCTTCCACTGCTGTGTGTGTGTGTGTGTGTGTACATGTGCTTTTTTGTTTGTTTTGTTTGTTGTTATGCCAGGACCATGTTGTTTTAATTACTATTGCTTTATAGTATGTTTTGTGATATTTACTACTTTGTGCTTTTGTTTTGTTTAGTTTGCTCAGGATTATTTTGGCTATTCTTGATCTTTTGAAGTTCCATAAATTTCAGGCTTAAAAAATTCAAGAGAATATCATTTGCATCTTGATATTTATTGTGTTAAATATATAGATTCCTTTTGGTAGGGTGTTAAAAACTATAGACAAAGATCCTTGATGAATATAGATACAAAATTTCTCAACAAAATAGTAGCAAGGTGAATCCAATAGCATTTCAGAAAGTTCATACACCTTGAATAAGTGAGATTTGGCTCAGGGATGACAGAATGACAGAATTTATTCACAAATCAATAAACATAATTCAGCCCATTAACATAACAAATGATAAAAAACATATGGCCATCTTAGTAGATGCAGAAAAACAATAAGATTCAACATTTTTTCATAAGAACTCTCAACAAATTAGAAGAGAAAGAGCATACCTCAAAGTGTTAAAGGCCCTATATGAAAAACCCAAACCAGAATCATACTGAATTGGGAAAAGCTGACAGTCTTTCCTTTAAGATCTGGAACAAGGGGGTCCATTTTTGTCACTCTTATTCAGTATTGTATTTGAAATCTTACACAAGCGGAAGAAATAAAAGGCATCCAGATTGGCAAATTGGAAGTCAAATTATCCATGTGTGCCTATAACATGATTTAATCCCCAGAAAAAAAGTTGTTAGATATGATAAATTCTGTAAGTTGCAGGATATAAATCAACACATAAAAATGTAACATTTTTGCAACAATGTAAATTTGCAAGAAAAGAAATCAAGAAAAAAATCCCATTTATGCTAGCTACAAACATATTCAGAAGTAAATTTACCAAAGAAAGTGAAAAATCTTCACAATAAAAATTATGAAACATGGATAAAAAAATTATAGAGGACACACAAAAATGAAAAGATATTCCATGTTCATGGGTCTTTGTTAGGGTCTTGTTTGGTAGTGTATTTGTTTTCTATTTCTGGTATCACAAATTACCTACAAACAATTGTCTTAAAACTTAAAAACTTAAAAGCTTTATTATCGCAGTTCTTCAAGTCAGGAGTCAAAGTGGGCTTATGTGCATAAGGCCCCATAATGTTGTCATCCAGATGTCAACTGGGCTGTGCCGTCATTTGGAGCCAAGGCTTTTCTACCAAGCTTATTCAGGTTGTTGGGAGAATTCATTTCCTTGTGATTATAGGACTGGAGTCCTAAACATCTTGCTGTTTTTGCCATGTGGCTCCTTATTCTTTGTAACTCCCTGCATATTGAATTCCTCTCTTGCCACACATCTCTGACTTTCTCTGATGGTGATCTCTTGACGCAGATTTAAAGAACACATGTGATAGATTAGGTTATCTGAGAAATTTTCCTTTCTAAGTATAATGGTGCCATAACTAATCATAGGAGTGGAATCTATAATATGTATAGTCCTCGGGATTTCCATAGAATGTCACTAGGAGGCTGGAATCTTGGAGACACTCTTCAAATTCTGTGTCCCACACTCAGGTTTTGATACAGTGCTGTGGGAACACTGAGACTGATGCATCCAAGTTCACCCAGGGGATTTGAAGAAAGACTGAGTAAAAGGGATTGTGAGTGATGGAGCCTAAAAAATAAATAGAACTTGGCAGCTTAAGACATAGATGGTATCAAAAAAGTAGCAAAAGAGCATTGCAAAGGGAGAAAACTGTGTTCAGCTGTATAGACTTTTTTTTTTCCCAATGTTTAAGATCCCAGACCCAGTAAAGATTTCTGGGACAGAAGCTCAGAGCTTGTTGGTTAATTGTGTAAGTCCCTTAACCCCTTATACCCAGATCCCTCTATTGTTAAATCCATAGCTTAACCCAGACCAGTATTTGGCAATTCATGACCTATGGAGTCTTAGGGTTTTGAAGAGTAGAGGACTAGTATACACCAGAACTGGTGCAAGAATCCAGAAAGTTGTGTGTCAACCTGTGGTGTCCTCACTCTTGGTTTAACCAGAGCCCTGATCTGCTTCTATATGACTTACATGGTTTGGCTCAACATAAGATTTCACTTAGAATAAGAGTTTATTTATATAAATCTTGTAAATTCACAGATAATATTTCCATAACATGCTTGCTTTTTGTTAGTCTCAACTTTTGTATTTCATTTATTCAGCTGTTTTTTTTTTCCTTTTTTCTTTTATACTGCTGTGTGCCAGTCACTACATTAGGTGAGAGGTTTAATATAAAGCAAAAACAACAACAACAAAAAGATACGTTTTCTCTTTTTCTGGAGATTGTCATCTCTTGGGCAACATAAACATTTATCGAACAATCACAAGTAAATGCCACATTGCATCTAGGATAAGTGCAATAAGCCTGAGGTTCTTGAGGTTATTATAACTGAGGTAATTTCCCTAATAATGTAGGAGGGAAAGGCCTTCCTGAGAAAGTGCTGAGGAGATTGAAATTTGGAGGGTCAATGGCAATTAACTAGATGACTCAAAGGAGGAATGACACTTCACACATGGTAGATGTGGCAGGAGACGTGGTAAGGACTGAGTGAAAGTCGGTGTGGCTTAAACAAAGAAAATCTAGAGGAGTCCAGATGCTTCTGCTAGGATCATGGGAAATGTTGTTGGTTATGTTAAAGAGTTTGTTTTTATCCTGAGATTTTGGATTCCAAAAGAACGTCATCTGAAAAGAGAAGAAGGGTCAGAAAGAGGCAAGAGGGGATTAATTCAAGAAGGCTGATTTGAAGGGCTGAATAAACTAAATATGATCACATGTTAGACTTAGGAGCATGGTCATAGAGAATATGAAAGTAAAAATCCAGTGCATTCCAGATAGATGAAAAGTAAAAATCAAGTGGATGTGTTGAAGGTTTGGATGTGGGAGATGATGGGGAGGAGGTTTCAAAGGTAAAGTCTTATGTTTCTGGATTGCAAAACTGGAGTCTTGTCTGAAAGAGTTCAGCAAACCGAAATCTTACTCCATTATTTTGTGACTCTTGCAAAAATTCTGTGCTTGCAGTCATTTGAGGTCAATTTATTGCTTACAAAAATTTTCCTGGGGTGAGAGCAGTGCCATTAATGGAGACAAGGTACTGGAAGAGATCCAGATTGGGGAAGAGAATCTTGATTTATTTATGATCATGCTGCATTTTATGTACTGACACTATACTTAGACTTAACTATTCACTTAATTTGTTAGGCCTAGAGCTTGAAAAAGAGATCATTTGTGCCATCTGGACTGCAACACTTTCATCTTCTTACAACAATAATAAAATATTACTTAAAGACCAATGTAAGAATAGATAATATATAGTAAAGGAGAGAGTGATGCAATAGAATTCATACTAGTTGTTATTATAATAGCACAAAAATGGCATGGGGCATTCTGTTAATAGCTGTCAGCCTATTTGTAAACCTTGCCAAAATTTTAATGGGTGCTAAATTGTGCATATGATATAATTTTGGGTCATATAGTCTTGACAGGTAATTTCTAGAAGCAATGAATTGGTCTCAAATGACTGCAAGCACAGAATTTTTGTAGCAGTCACAAAATAATGGAGCAAGATTTCTTTTTGCAGAACTGTGTCTGACCTCATCTTGTAGGGCACTGACTCTCAACTTGTACTGCCCATTTCCTGTGTGAGTTTGTAAGCATCCCAGCACCTCAGTCAGTTAAATCAGAATCACAATACCAAAGCCAATTGAATCAGAATATCATGGTTGGTGTTTTTCCAAGTCACTCGTGGTTCCTGTGTACAGTCAAAATTGAAAACCACTGGCTGGTTGAGAGGCTTTGCACAAGGCCAAGCTTGGGCAATGAGTCATTTAGGGAGAAACTTAGAATTTGTGGGCTTTGTTTTTTTTCATCTTCTTTTTCTCTTTTCGGGGCTAGTGACCCAAAAAAGGAAAAGGAGAAAAACAGCTCCTTTGTTCATAATACCTTAGGATCTTCCTGAGGACTCCCACTAGACATAGCCTGAGGGCTTTGGAATAGCTCTAGACTTTAGCTGGGACTTGAGGACCTTCCTCACTTTCTAGATTCTCACTTGAAGACTGCAAGTCAACAAGTTAATGATAGAGACCTGAGACCTTTTCTCATAGCTAGTATCTGTGATTCTTAAGGAAGGCAGGCAGGTTTGGAAAACAAGGTCCTATCATTACTCAGAGTGTGATACTTGGAGCAAGAGTCTCAGCATCACCTAGGATCTTGTAATACACACAGAATTTCATGAATTCCCCACCCATGAATCAGAGTGAATTTTAACAAGCTATCTAGGTGATTCATATACTCATTAAAATTTAAGACACACTACTCTAAAACAATGTTTCCCAAAGAGATGTTTCATACCATCAACATCATAATGTCTTGGGTTGCTAATTAACAATGTTCTACTCCAAATCTTATAAACCAGAAGCTCTTGGATGTAGCATAAAAATCTTCATGTTTAACAAGATCAGCTGTTTGACTGTTTGCACAACTACTAAAGTGCAAGAATCAAGATTTAGAATTGGATCTAGAACACCGGATCTAGAACATTCTTTTAGGTAGCTCTGAGGAAATTGTCAAGCACCACAGAACAAAATAATAAGTTACATTATTGGTTTCATAACATTCTACCCAAACACATTTCATGGTAGATACAGAAAGCCTTACTCATGGGTCATAGTAACAGTAAACATGCTGGATTCATAGGGTATGATCCTAAAAGGAGCTTTATTTGTCTAACTATCCCTTTAAATCTAGTGGTAGGAGCAGTGAATACCTCCTCTGGCTTCAGAGAAAAATCCAGGCAGTCACCATGATTTTATAGTTACCTTTAAATTAATAGAAATTCATATATCACTTCAAGCCACTTACTCACAACTGGATACTTAAAAATGCCTACCTCTGGAAAATAATCAACATTCTCAACATTCTGGATCAGATTTAACATTAACATCTATTTTCTCCCTAGTTAGGACTGGCTATAAACTACCTATTTGTCTTTGGAGAAAAGCTATGGTTTTCTTCTTTTTCCCTTTATCTTCTGCCACTTGCTAGCTGTATCACTACCATCTCCTGGAACAAGCAAGAAGAGAGTAGAGAAAAGAAAACAAAGGGTAGAGGAATAGAAAATCCATACTGGCTTGATATTCTCATGAAATAAGTTCAAGTGTCTGACTTTGGTAGAGATTGACATCACTCTCTGGTGGGGTCTTGAATAGATTTTTGTTGTTTCTACAACTCCTGTGTCTTCTAATCCATTCCTCACCTGTCACTCCACCCTCAACCACTTTTTTTTTTCCTGAGTATTCGTTCAATACAGACACTATTGGATTCTGAATAACCTATCAAGTGTCATCTTGGACAAGAATCATGGTTAGCTTTAGACACATACCCTTCCATTTAACCAACACACAGGTCCAAGGAGACTGATGCATCTTCAATCACACCTTTGAGAAAAGGTGGTTATGTAATTAAACTTGGTCCTCAATGCTCACTTTTTCTTGTTTTACCTTCTTAAGCTGATAGCCACAGATTCTTGACCTTAGGACACTCAGATACAAGTTCAGATTCCATCACTGTGATTTTCTAACTAAAAGGACCCAGTTCTTCATGTATTCCTAATAAAGTCACTCTCAGTAGACCCAAGAGGTGGGAAAGGTATTTTGCCTATTTTCCCACCCATCCCTTAGAGGATCTAGGTTTTGTATCACAACAAAAGCTCTTAATGAAGAAAAAATGTTTCACTAATCTCAATAACCTGATCCTCTTTTTTTCTTTGTTACAGATTCAAAAGTTGAAATGGTTCTCAACCATTTCTTCTACAATTTTTGCTCATGATGCAGCACCTCCATTGAAATTTGGTGTTTATCATATTTTGGTGCTTCAGTTGAAACTTCTAGTTTAATACCTTATTAAACTACAAAGCATGCACATGCTCATATTTTCAGCAAAGTGTACTCTAATTTACAGTAATGAGTTTTAAGATTAATAGTAAATTCATCAAATTTTTACAGGAAGCTAATTACTATATCAAGATTGAAATAATCTTTGAAATCTTAGAAAGTAAAAAATGTGCTAACTTCCTTCTTATTATTCACTATTTGAACTACTACATAAAAACAAGAACCTACTAATAAATAACAAAGGCAACACTAAAAAATACAATCAAGGGGCTGAGGTTGTGGCTCAGTGGTAGAGTGCTCACCTAGCATGTGCAAGGCCCTGGGTTCCATCCTCTGCACCACATACAATGAATAAAATAAAAGTATTGTGTCCAACTACAACTAAAAATATATATATTTTTAAAAAATACAGTCAAGTTCTTTCTCTGCTTTGCCACATCTTCCACATCTTAAAAGTACCTTAGAGGACTCAGTTAATGATAAAAGCAAGTATGGGAACAAAACTATAACAAAGCAAGTAAAATGATAAGGATCTATGTCTTAACCAATTTTATTCTTACTGTTCATGATGCCTGGGATTTTGTTCACTTATGCTGGGGTGACACTATAAGGCTGACTCAGTTGCATTCATTGACTATCCTGGGATTGAATAAGGGACCATAAGCATTCCCAAGAGTCAGAAAATAATTTTGTTTTCTTCATAATTATATGACAAGAAGAATACAAATAGTTTTGTACTTCTTCAAATCTTTTGTTAAACGTTATATATTTACCACATTGTAAAATAAATAACCAGTTTTCCTTTAGTGCTTTTAAAAACATTATTTATTTTAAATGATAACATAAAAAGTAAAAATTGTACATATTTTCAAAATTTGATCACTTTTTCTGATTCACTTTTTCGAAAGTACTAATATTTTAATTATAACATGTATTAGATAATTATTTTGTTTTTATAATGTTCTCATCACCCAATAGAGTGTAAACTCTACAAGAGAAGGAACTTGTCAAAATTTTCTCCCTTTTCCCCAAATATACCAAATATTGAGGTCAATACCCAACTCTTTGTAGGTGCTCAACAAATATCTGTTTTATTTAATTTAATTGCATAAGTATACTGTTTTCCTTGATTGTGATAATTCGGCCTTTTCTCTGTGTTGTTATTCTATTTGTCCAAATTGCTCTAGCCTTCCCTTTTCTCTCAGACATTAAAAAACAAAGGAACTGAGATTGGAAAACTGAGTCAAGAATTTGATTTGTTGACTTTCTTCAAGACAAGTCATCTTTTCTTTAGAACTTTTTAAACTTTTAACTGAAGTTTAATTTAAAAAGCCACATCATGGAATATTTCTTGGAGAATTTTCGCATTCTGAATTTCACACCTCAGTAATCATCTGCCCAGATATTGTGTTCTTAAAAGCACACTTGCTTAACCTCCAAGGGTTAACCCTGTCTTGGATTACTATTAGTGTGTGTTTTAGGCTTTGTAATATATGGACTCATGAAGTTTGTGCTCTTTTTAGCTGATTTCTTTTACTCTACCATTGTGATGGTTAATTTGAATTTTTAACTTGATTGGATTAAGCAATGCCAATGATTAAGAGACTTCTGAATTTTTCAATGAGGGTGTGTCTAGGAATGATTGGCATGTGGGATAGCCAACTAAAGTGGAGACCCTTCCTAAGTGTGGGCAGCAATAGGATAATGGCTTGGCTAGAATAAAAATTGGAAGAACAAGGAAGCAGCAGCAGATGCAAGTTGTTTCTTCTTGAACAGGTTCTTTTATTTTAAAAAAATAATTTTTAGGTTTTTTTTTTTTTTTTACATACATGGAGCTCAACTTTTCATTTCTCTGGTTGTACATGATATAGAGTTACACCATTTGTGCATTCATACCCATACATAGGGATAATAATATCCATATGGTTCTACCATCCCCTTCATCCTCTACCTCCTTCACTACTTCCCCACCCTCCCCTCTGCTCAATCCATAGTTCCTCCCTTTTTCCTTAGCCCCCTGCCCATTATGAATCAGCATCCCCTTATCAGAAAAAAAAATCTGACCTTTGGGTTTTGGGGATTAACTCACTTCGCTTAGCATGATATTCTCTAATTCTGTCCATTTACCCAGAAATGCCATAATTTCATTCTTCTTTAAGGTGGAGCAGTTTTCCATTATATGTGTGTGTGTGTGCATTTTTTAATGTATTCATCTATTTAAGAATATTTAGGCTGTTTTCACAGTTAAGTTATTGTGAATTGAGCTGCTGTAAACATTGAAGTGGTTGCATCTCTGTAGAGAGCTGATTTTAAGTCCTTTGGGTATAGACCGAGAAGTGGGATAGCTGGCTCAAATGGTGGTTCCATTCCCAATTTTCCAAGGATTCTCCATACTGCTTTCCAAAGTGGTTGTACCATTTTGCAATCCCACCAGCAATGAATCAGTGTACCTGTCCCCCCCACATCCTCACCAACACTTATTGTTGCTTGATTTTTTGATGATTGACATTCTGACTGGAGTAAGATAAAATCTAAGAGTAGTTTTGATTTGCATTTCTCTAATTGCTTTAGATGTTAAACATTTTTTCATAAATTTGTTGATCAATTGCATATCTTCTTCTCTGAAGTATTTGGTTATTTCCTTAGCTCATTTATTGATTGGGTTATTTGTTTATGTGGTGTTAATTTTTTTAAAATTCTTTATATATCCTGGAGATTAGTGCTCTCTCCACCTGTGGTAAAATTTTGCTCTCATTCTGTAGGCTGTCTCTTCATTTCATTAATTGTTTCTTTTGCTAAGAAGAAGGATTTTAGTTTGAATTCATCCCATTTATCGATTATTGATTTTACTACTTGCACTTTAGGAGTATTGTTAAGGAAGTCAGGTCCTAAACTGACATGCTGTAGATTTGGGCCTGCTATTTTTTCTATTAGGTACAGAGTCTCTAGCTTTATTCCTAGGCCCTTCATCCACTTTGAGTTGAGTTTTGTGCAGGGTGAGAGACATACGTTTAATTTCATTTTGTTGCATATAGGTTTCCAGTTTTCCCAGAAGCATTTGTTGAAGAGGCTATCTTTTCTCCAATGTATGTTTTAGGCACCTTTGTCTAGTATGAAATAACTGTATTTATTTGGGTTTCTTTCCATGTCCTCTATTCTATACCATTTGTCTACATGTCTGTTTTGGTGCCAATACCATGCTGTTTTTGTTACTATAGCTCTGTAGTATAGTTTAAGATCTGGTATAGTGATGCCTCCTGGTTCACTCTTCTTGCTCAGAATTGCTTTGGCTATTCTGGCTCTCTTATTTTTCCAAATGAATTTCATGATTATTTTTTATATTTCTATGAGGAATGTCATTGGGATTTTGATTGGAATTGCATTAAATCTGTATAATGCTTTTGGTAGTATGGTCATTTTGACAATACTCATTCTGTCTATCCAAGAGCATGGGAGATCTTTCCATCTTCTAAGGTCCTCTTCAGTTTCTTTCTTAGTGTTGTATAGTTTTCACTGTACAGGTTTTTCATTTCTTTTGTTCAGTTGATTCCCAAGTATTTTATTTATTTATTTATTTATTTATTTATTTATTTATTTTTGGCTATTGTAAATGGGGTAGATTTCCTAACTTCTCTTTCAGAAGATTCATCACTGATATACAGAAATGTATTTGATTTATGGGTGTTGGTTTGCTGAATTTATTTATTAGTTTTAGACGTTTTCTGGTGGAAATTTTTGTATCCTCTAGGTATAGAATCATGTTGTTGGCAAATAGTGATAGTTTGAGTTCTTTTCCTATTTGTAGCCCTTTAATTTCTTTTGTTTGTCTAATTGCTGTGGCTACAGTTTCCAGGATATGTTGAATAGAAGTGGTGAAATAGGGTATCCCTGTCTTGTTCCAGTTTTTAGGGGGAATGCTTTCAATTTTTCTCCATTTAGAATGATGTTGGCGTTGGGTTTAGCATAGATACCTTTTACAATGTTGAGGTATGTTCCTATGATAGCTAGTATTTCCGCTGTTTACCAGTGAGGAGTCCTTGCTTCCCCCAATGCTGAAGTATAACACCTGAGAAGCATTCTGAGGCAAGTGTAGAGTGGAAAGTGGAAGGCTTTATTAAAGGCTAGCAGAGAAGACTTCTCCCGGGAGGAAGAAGGGGACCTGAAGTCTGGAATCTGTGGAAAAGGGAGGTCTTCCTTTTTTTATATCTAAGGTCTTTTTTATTTTTTTTGTCCTCCCACATTCCGTCCTTTGTTTCCCTCTATTCTGCAGTGAGAGAATGCAAGTAGGAAGGCCAAAGGGTGGGAGATAGGTGGACTGATGGGGTAGGGAGGAGTGGTGGTTTGATTAGCACCTCTTGGGGTGGTTTGATTAGCATCTCCTTGTTTGCTGGGAGCTACTTCATAACAACTTTTTAAGATGAGACTGAGGGATCTTGGGGACATTAACATTTCAGTTTTCCCAGGTGTTGTTCTGTTTCCAGGTTCAAATCAGACTCTATCTTCTTTATGGACTCCTTTCTTTACCGTACAGGATTTACCTAACTACAGTAACTACCTATCTTTAAATCTGGCTTCACTAGTTTTTTTCTAGTGTTTTGAACATAAAGGGGTGCTGTATTTTGTCAATGCTTTTTCTGCATTTATTGAGATGATCGTGTGATTCTTATCTTTAAGTCTATTGATGTGATGAATTACATTTATTGATATTTATATGTTCCAAAAACCAACCTTGCATCCCTGGGATAAACCCCACTTGATTGTAGTGCACTATCTTTTTAACAGGTTCTTGATTGCTGCTATGATCATCTCAGGACATTCAGGACATCGGACTCTCAGACTCTTTCTCCCTTTTTTACTCTTCCAAAGAGGACTCTACCAGTGATTCTCCAGGGAGTTTCCAATACCCTTTGGTCTCAAACTAGGGTAGCACCATTGATCTCTCTTGTTCTGGGGTTCCAGCCACTGGGACTGCACATCTACTGGTTCTTCCAGCTCTACAACTCGCCAACTTCCAGCTCTTCCAGCTCTCCAATGGCCACTGTGGACTATCCAGATTCAGATCACATAAATCTCCTTTTTATAATTATACTTCCTGTTGATTCTGTTCCTCTAGAGAAACCTGACTAATACATTCCTTGTATTTGTGAGAGTTATCCACACTACTCTGTGACATTGTAGTTCATCCATTCTCATTCATATGTAACAATCCATTGTATAAATAAACTATAGCTAATTTATTTGTTTTATTTACTAGATAGATTTCTTCTCTGTATTTTATATTTGAGAACTCTACTGACTCTTAGAGTTGATGAAGCTCTAAACCCCAATTAAATAGCATGTCCAAGATCTGCTCATCCCTAGGGTGTCTCTTCCCTTCATGATGCTGCTGCTTGGGCTCCTTTGACCCAGGGATTTGCTGCAGAATCAGGTTCTTGCCAGGTTTCTGAACTGTGAGATAGGAGTAGTGTGAGATATCTTAGGAGAGAAATCTCATCATTAACTTCATGATCACATGGTCATGCACACATACACACAATCTCTCTCGAAGCATCCTTTGTCGAATTGTTGTTTGCCTTAGGAGTTAACCCCTTATCAAAAGACAAGGTTATAATAAACTTACCTGAAAAATCACCTTACTTGACTTTTATTCAAGAGGCCAGAATCAGGTAGTCCTCAGAACTGAAACACCTTCAAAAACATTGGGGTTACAACATGGTCAGGCTGTATTTATGGACAGCAAAAGGAGGTGATGGACAGATAAGTTTTAATTGGTTATAGTTAGCTGTTCTGCCTTATATGAATCAACTGACTTCCTGCTATTTACTGAGGTTTAGCTGCTGTGATCAACTCTACCTAAGAGTCTATGCCTAAATTAGACTTTCACTTAGTCTGTGTATCAACAAAGATTGAAGCTTACCACATAAGGATTCAAATTTGGAGGCATCTTGAGGATTAAAATTAATCTAGCATACAATTTCCCATATGCTGATTTCTGAAAATATTCATGTTGACTTGTGAATGTTCTGGTAAATCCAAGCATCATAAGGAGAGCATCTCCCTCTTTCTTTCCTTCTTACTATTATTCTGAGGAAGAGAAACTCCTGGAATACTGGAGAACATGCTTCACTGCACTGCATTATATGGCTATAGAAAGGAGCAGACAATTGGGGGAGGAATGGACTCTCCAAGGAAAAGCATAAGGATTCATTCATACAAAGAGATTCTTGACCCAGTGTACACCATGGACCTCAAAGTCAAACTTTCTCAGAATAATGTTATCTGTGTATAAAGAAAAATGGGCTAAGATTATAAAGGAAAGCAATTATATTGAAACATAGGTAGCCAAAGACATACATAATTGTGAGATAAAGTCAAATATGTGTCTTTATTAATACCTTAAACAACAAAATGAAGGGACTGTCTAATTCTCTCAAAAATTCAAAGTAGTCATGAATGTTAAAAAAATTGTAGAGATTTGCAGCATTAATAATATGAAAATAAAATATCCATGATTTCTACTCATGACAGGCATAGGGATTGCAAATCTACTGTTGCTTGTCGCAGCCAAAACCAAGAGAAATGATGAGTTTTATTTAGAAATTAATGAAAATAAACATGTAGATATTTTTCTTATCCACATAGGTGGTAGAATCATTTTCTAAAGTCCTTTCTGTTTATGTTCTGTTATTAATTTCTTGCTTAATTTTACTTTAGTAAGAAAACATTCTTCAATTTATATGCTTTGAAATTTCTTGAGATTGGTTTTAGCCTTTGGATATGGTCAATTTGTACAAATGTTCCATGTATGCTAGAAAGTAAATGTATTCTGCAGTTGGGTACAAAGTTCTGTACTTGTAAAATAAATTTTATTAATCCTTTTGGGCCAATCTTTCATACTGTTATTGATTTCTTTGCCAGCCTCTTCTATGAATTACTGAAAAAGAAGTATGTTATTCTCAAAATATGATTGTGATTGATTTTATCTATTCTCCCATGATTTAGGCAAATTTTGTTTTATACATTTTGAAACTTTAGAATTGTTTTATTTTCCTGTTGAATTTAATTTTTGCTTATTAGGAAGGGACTCTCTTGTTTTCTAGAAATGCTTTTGATTTTAAGATCTATTTTCTCCTTGATATTAAGAGAACTACACCTATTAGATTTTGGTCAATGATCACAAAGTACATCTTTTCTATCCTTTGTTTTCATCTTGTGTGTATATATTCTTTTATCTTTGAAATTTCTCTTCCAAATAACATATCATTGATTTAATGTCTTCCTTAAAAATCCAGACTGTTCATCATTTTTGAAGCAGAGAGGCAAGCTACACCATACCTAAAAACCTGGCACATATTATCTCTGAGATAAAACAATGTTTTGAGGCAATTAAGTTCATTGCAATATTATTATACACAGTGATAGCTAACTAAAACACTTTAAAAAATTTCTTTCAGTAGTTACTCTAAAACTTTAAGCAACTATTAACATACTAAATTTAATTTTTATCAACACTGTATCTCACATTCAGAAAGTACAAGGAAATTAGGATACAACACTTACTCTTACAATTTCTATGCTACTATTATTGTGAATTTTAACTACATGTAAATATATCTTAAATCTCCAATTATTGATATTTTAACTGTCAATATTTATTCAGATTTACTTAAATTTTTACCACATTCTTTGCTTTTAATTTCTTCTAAGATCACTTTCTTTTTTCCTCAAGTTTATTATATGTTGAATTTCCTTAATGTAGATCTGTTGGTAAGAAACTCAGGATTAATTCATTTTTAACTTAATGTTGAGATCATTACATAAAGAAAATAAAGAAATATTAATAATGTGTATCTGTACATGGTTTGTAATACACATGAACTTTCAAGGTCCATTAGCTGATATCCTACCTAATTGGCATGCCTAATTCTAGATTTTGTTTTTTTTTTAAATATCATTCTCAAAAAAAGGACTTACTAAAACAAAACCAAAACAAATAAATAAAACATTAGAGAAATGACTTGTTCTTGAACTTCAGCAAGAAACATATGAGTTTAAAGCATCTTGAAGTCCAAAAACCAAAAAAAGCACTTTAAAGAAACCACATGGTGATGGCATATGCTAATGGGACACAAGAGTCAACTAAAATAGCTCTCCATGACCAGAGCTAGAATAATTTGAGCAACATAATACATCATGTAGTATTGAATTATAAGCCAAAGTATAAAATAAACATTCACAATTCCATGCTGATATAAATAAATGGTTGAATACGTAAATAAATAGCAGAGAACAGACAAATCTCTTGTGTTGAATAATTCAAAATAATTTAGGTAGATATTCTACCCTCAAGGAATTGGGACAGAACTCCACTACTTAGTCATGGTTGTGCATCGGGACTTTCTTCCAAAAAGTACATTTAGAAAGGGAGTGAAGAGAAAGTCTACAGTGGGGAAAGTCAGCAAGCACCACCTCAGGCAGTTCATGGAGATTAACATCAACCATGACTTCTTGTTGATATGGTAGAGCTTGATACCATGATGAGAATGCTGCTCTACCTCTGTGATCTTCCTCCGAAAACCTGTAAAACATGAGATAAACATGAGACAAATTCCAATGAGAGATTCTCTATAAAAGCAAAAATGGAATTCCATTTTCCATTGACATTGAAGGAAGCTTTTTCTATTTTTTAAATCAACCTTTATATAGAAGAATGTAAAGTGTTTGTAAATAGGTGGGATATTTCACTTCCATTAGCGTTAATTAATTGTATCACCTCCCCTGAATGAGTATTTATGTGAATCCTAACAAATATTATGATTTCATTATATGGATGACTATAATAAAACCTCTCAAACTCAGGGGCTTAACAGAGATGCTTTGTCAGGACCATTGTAAACAGATAGACATCTCTGTTTTCAAATTAATATTAGGTGAGAAAAGAACTATGAATCATTAGATAGTCATAATGTGTTTACTTTTTTCTCTCTTTAGTGGTGGATTTCAGTCTACAAGTTAGAAGGCCTTCTAGTTTAGAAAATTGTCTTAAGGATAGATTAAATGTTTGGTGCATTTGAAAATAAGGATGTCAATGGTGATAAAGAACATAATTTGGTAAAATTCTACCGCTTTTTTTTTTCTTTTTAACTTTCATGTTATTTTAATGAGATAGGGGATAAATACAAAATCAACAAAATAACACAACTTAACTTCCTAAACTGGAGTTGGTTATACAGAAAGAAAAATGAAAAAAAAAAAACCAACAACAATTTATTCCTTATCAATCTAGAAATCAAACACTGTTATTCTCTTACCTCAGAATTTCAGCAGTCTGAATCCTTCTGAACAAAGATTTATTAGCAGTGAGCCTTTTGCTAAGGAGACCTCATTATACTTATAAAACTCTCCATGGTGGTGTCTCCACTGAGATAGGGAACTGTTTCTTAGGAAATAAGAAATTTGCATTATTTTAAAAAAGAAAGAAATTAGGAAAATTTGCTGACATCAGCATTTCTAAGAGAGAGGAATTGCCACAATCAGTTCAAAGCAGGAGGCCTTCTTACTTAGATTTCTGTGTTATATACCATATATCTGCAAAGGCTGTTTCTTTTACAACTAAGGGCTATCTACCAGGGCTGCAGATATAGCTCAGTTGGTAGAGTGCTTGCCTTGCATGCACAAAACCCTGGGTTTAATCCCCAGCACCACCACCAAAAAAAAAAAAAAAAAAAAAAAAATTATCCACCATCCTGTAAACAGCAAAAGTCAAGAACATGTATCAAAAAATCTCCAAATTTTTCATTATTATAATATTTTAATGGGATTTTCTTGAAATTCACTAAAAATCATTTCTAGTTAATGAATCATATGCTTAGCCATTTATTATATACTAACATCATGGGCCTCGGATAATAAATTTGCCATTCTAGATATCTAAATGACATATTGAAATAGTTAAAATCAACACAATTGCACCTATTTTAAAATTTTCATCTCATTTCATATTAACTAAACATATAGTAAGTACCAATGTTGTTTCATAATACCATATGCTGACCTTATTCAACTTTTATGTTTTATGCTTCCAAAATTCTTTTTAATAAATCTTTTGCCTACCAAACATCCACAGATGTTTACATATAATATCTTATGAGGCTGGGCACAATGGCACATGCTTGTAATCCCAGCAGTTCGGGAGGCTGAGGCAGGAGAATCATGAGTTCAAAACCAGCCTCAGCAATTTAGCAAGGTCCTAAGCAACTCAGGGAGATTTACCCTGTCTCTAGTAAAAATATAAAAAAGGGCTGGGGATGTTGCTCAGTGGTTAAGCACCCCTGGGTTCAATCCTGGGTATGAATATATATATATATATATACATATATATATATATATATATATATATATATATATATATATCTTCTGAAGGTTTCACTAATTTTTTTTTATATATTTTGATGTGTAATCCACCTGCAATTGTGTTATATGGTAGGTCTTCAATCATGGCCTTCTGCCATTACTTTTGCCATTAAAAATGAGTTTCTTTGTGGACTTCATTCCATTCAAGTGGAATATTTATTTTTCTTTGTGACAACATGATACTGTTTTACTATTTATAGCTTTATAATATGCCTTGATATCTAGTAATGTAAATTGTTCAACTTTACTCTTCCTGTTGAAGATTGCTCTGGATATTTTTTTATCCTATGTAGTTTGCAGTCCATTGAGTTACTTGCCCTCATCTTCCTTCCTTTTTAATAGTATTATATATACATTGCTTTGCTGTCGCCTGTTGGCTGCCAAGGTGTATTTTACTTGACTTTGACCTTGGCTCTATGACTTGATTTTCTTAATAGGACATTGGCAGATATGAGATAAGCAAGGCTTCAGACATGCTTGCCTAATTGCTTAATCTCTCTCTTGCTTCCTCATGTTGCCATAAGAGGATCTTATGTTAGGTGGATGCTTCCTTCCAGATTGGGTTCTGAATAAGCAGATAGATCAAAGCTGCCCCAGATGACTTCCAAACCTGAAACTGAGCAAAATCACCCCCGAGCCAACCTGCAAACATGCCACTGTGAAAGTAAATGCTTGCTTATTTTTTAAAAATATATTTAATTCTCACTTAATTTGTTCTAAAGTATTTTTAAATAGTTTTATATTTGTAGACAAAATTGGAGTTAAAAACATGTACAGAGTTCCCAGATACACAGTTTCCCCTATTAATATCTTAAATTAGTCTGGTGGACACATGAATCATATACCACACATCAGATGCATGAATCAAACAAACCCAGAAGAATCTCCTACCAGATAAAAAAGTTATGGTCTATAATTAATGCTTATTGATTTTTAACTCAATTTTTCTTATTCCTTTTGAAAATACATTTTTACAGCTTTAGAATTTTAGATTTACAGAAAAGTTTCCAAATTAGTACAGAGTTCCCATGTATTCTACTCCAGGTTTCCCTACTGTTAATATCTCATCTTAGTATAACACATTTGTCACAACTAATGAACCAAAACTGATATAGTAGTATTAACAAAAATCCATATTTTATTTATGTCTCCTTAATTTTTACCTGATTTCTTAATTCTATTTTAGAATTGCCACATTACATTTAGTCTCATGTTCCTTTAGGGTCCTTCTGGTTATGAGAGCTTCTCAAACTTTTTTCTTTTTTACCAACTTGACAGTTTTGAGGAATATTGCTGGAGTCTAATTCTCTCATTAGAATGTGTGATGTTTTTCTCATTATGAGAAAGGGCTAGCCATAGTGGCACATGCCTGTAATCCCAGCGGTTTGGGAGGCTGAGGCTTGAGGATTGTGAGTTCAAACCCAGCCTGAGCAATTTAGAGAAAGTTACATGCCCCTGAGTTCAATCCTTGGTACAAAAAAGAAAGAAAAAAAAAAGGCAGAGTTATGGGTTTGAGGGGTGGACAAAACACATAAAGTGACATACTCATCCCATTTTGTTAAAAGTATAGACGGTCAACATGACTTCTCACTGTTGATGCTAACTAACCTTGTTGACTTGTCTAAGGTGGTTCGCTACATTACAATCATTCTTTATTTCTCCTCCATTCTAGCACTTCATGGAAGGAAGTCTCAATTAACAATGACACTAAAAGACTTGTAGTTATATTTCTCCCCAGAGACCAAATCTTTACATAAATGAATTCATTTTTTTTTCTACACCAATTTGTCTGTTCTCCTCAATCTATCTATTCAATCATTTATTCCTATTATTTTACTATCTTGGGTGTTTTGTTCTAATTAGGATCCCATTCTTGTGATTGTACATGAAGTGGAGTTTCACTGGTTGTGTATTCATATATGAACATAGGAAAGTTATCGCAATCATTTATTACCAACAGCATGAACTCATGGATACTCATTTTAAATTTTGAGTTGTTATACCACACTATATATACACTGTGCAGCTTATCTTATTCCAGCATTGGCCACTGAGAGCTCTTCAACTTAGCTCCTGTGTTTCATTGAAAGAAACTCATCATTGTGGGTTTTGCTTTGTTTTTGTTTTTGTTTGATTGTTTTACTTCCTTACTTTCTGGGATTACTGGATATAGTTAGTCATTGCTAATGAGTATCACTGTTTCTAAGCCTATTCAGATAACAAGAGTCAGAAAATATGTTTCTACTAACCTGTATACATATTAGTATATACATTTCAGTATGTATATATATACTTCGTGACTGTGTGTGTGTGTATGTATATATATACATATATACATACATATAAAGAGAGAGAGAGAGATTTGTATTTTTATTAAGCGAAACATGAAATCATATCAATGTCTCCAGCTTTATCCTAGTACCATATGGATTCTTCTAGACTTCTCCCTTTTCTCCCTTTCTCTTTTTTAAGGAGTCCGACTCTTTGCTTATACTTTCCGTCTCTTCTTCATGTTGCCTCTTCCTATTAGACTTCTTGGTGTATTAAGTAAAATTATCTTAACTTTCATGTCTCATAAATCCCTGGCATATCTGGTTGTGACGATTGTTTGATTGCTTTGTCTCTTTTGTTGTTGGTTAGTTGGTTGATTGGTTTTATTAACCATTGGTATATCTGGTTTGATGAAAGCTGATATGTTGTCTTAAGTAGTCAGGACTGAGGTAGGTATGGGTACTAAGGGGATTTATATTAAACTGGATAAAGTTTGACTTTGTTAATTCCTACTAGAACCATAGATGCTAGAGTCATGGAATTCCTGGAATGTCTCTCTTGAATCTGGACTTTGCTAAATAGGCTCCTGCCTGTTTCTTGAGGCTTTTCAGTTGAAATTCACAATTGTACTTCGTGCCTTCTTATTGCAATGTAAGATGTAGAAGTTGGAGAACATTCTATAATCTTCTATCTTTTAGATGGATTGTGACAAGCCATTTTGTGGTAGTAACTGCCCACCCCATCCCACCTTACTCCAATCCCTGCTGACATGTTTCCTGGTGGTATTTCCTTGAAATTCTTAACCCCATTTACTGTGTGGGTTGTTCCCCACTTAGAAGAGACAGGAAAGCTTCAGGGGCTTCTAATGAGTCTTTCCCCAAAATGAGATAAGACTCTGAGAAAGGATTTATTCTTGGAGGGTTAGAAAAATCTTTCACTATTATATTTCCCCTCCCTTGGCAGAGTCTCAAGAACCAAAATATCAGATTTTCAATGAGAACCTGGTGGGATTCCCACAGGGAAAGCCAACAAAATGTGATTCTCTCAAGACTGTGGCCCCTAGAAGTATATTAAACTCATTCAAGTCCATAGCAATTCATGAAAATTGTCATTTAATTATCTCTACCAGCTTATGACTTTAGCAGATTCTGCTCCAGGGGAAAAGAGCTTAGCTGTGACTTTCAAGCTCTCTCTCTCTCTAGATTTCAGGAGACTAGTACCCCTGAAGCTGCAGTTCTCTAAGATATTTAAAAAAAGTTACTGATTTTTAGTTCATTAAATTCTTTCTTATCATAGGGCTAGAAGTAATGACTTCTAAGTGTTCTATATGACAAAATGGAAATAGGAGGCAATCTTTCACTTTTATGCCTCTGAATGTTTGGATAACTTCATATGCAACCATAATGTAGAAGAACTAAATAGACATATAAATTATAAATTGTGTATAAACACAAATTTTTGTTGTTCTAGGTATTGAACTCAGGGGAGTCTTATCACTGGGCTACATCCCCAGTTGTTTCTATTTTTTTAAGTCTTTTTATTTTTTAGTGATACAGGTTTTGAGTACATTGCCAAGAATGGCCTCAAATTTTGGATCTTCCTGTCTCTGCTACCAGAGTCTCTGGGATTACATGTGTGTGCCACCATGTCCACTCACATACATGATTCTTATTGAGATTGTATTAAATGCATATAAATTATGTGGAGAATTGACATCTTTACAATATTATTTCTTCCATTCAAATCTATGAACATATTACAACCTTAATTTATTTCTTTAATCACCTTTTATAGTTTCCAGTAATATTTGGTTTTATTTATTACAGTTATTTGATTTATTTTGATTTTATTACAAATGGCATTTAAAATATTTTGTATTTTCCAGGCATATCTATGTATGTATGCAAAATATTTTTTTAAATAAAATTTTTTTATAAACTCTTAAATGAAATGTGTATCTACAAAACTACACAAATCATAAGTGTACAGTTTGATAAATTTCCACAAATCACTGCTGTAATCAACATACTAACAGTATACTTACATTTTATAGTATACTTTTCTTAATTTCTAATACCATAGATTATTCTTGAACTGTTTTCAAAGTTTATAGTAATTGAACAATATCATGTATATCCTTTAGTTTCTAGCTTCCTTCTTTCAACATTGCTGTAAAATATTCAATTTTGTGAATATGCAGTAGTCACCCTGCCAATTGTGGGATATATATACCGAGATTCCCAGTAGGTGCTTGAAATCATGGATTATAACAAATCTCATAATTTAATGCTCTTTCCATCTTAAATAAGCATTCATCATGCACTATGGCTGCACCCTTTGCTGTTTATGGAGCAACAGCAAGACTAGAACAAATTTTGATTTTCTATTTCACAATTTCACAGATAGAAGATTCATTCTTTTGTTTGTTTTGTTTTCTTGAATTTTTAATTTTTTTTTAAATTCTAATTTGTTATATATAATAGCAGAATGCATTACAATTCATATTACACATATAGAGCACATATTTTCATATCTCTGGTTGTATACAAAGTATATTCACACCATTTGTATCTTCATACATGTACCAAGGGAAATGATATCCATCTCATTCCACCATCTTTTTAACACCCCTTGCCTCCTCCCTTCCTCTCCCTCCCACTTGCCCTATCTAGAGTTCGTCAAATCTTCACATGCTTCTTCCCCTCCCAACCCCACTATGTTGGAGAATATAATGTTAAGTGAAGTTAGCCAATCCCAAAAAACAAAATGCCAAATGTTTTCTCTGATATAAGGAGGCTGATTCATAGTGGGGTTGGGAGAAGATTCATTTTTATCGTAGATCTTAGCAACCTCAGCATACATTTTTTCCCCTTATGAAATAATTATCTTTCACTTTTTCAGTTAAAAGATGCACTTCATGGCCTTTCTTTGGCATATCTGAATTGCCAGTATTTTGTGTTGGGTGGCCATTATTAGCTAAAATAAGGGTGATTTGAGCACAAGCACTGCGTTACTTTGACAGTCAACCTGATAACTGAAAGGGCTACTGAATGACTAATGGGATACTGTGTGGACACACTGGATAAAGGGATGATTCATACTCAAGCCAGGATGGAGACACAACATGAGACTTTGTCACACTACTCCAGACAGTACAAAGTTTAAACCTTATGAATTGTTTATTCCTGAAAATTTTCACTGAATATTTTCATGCTGTGTCTATTTGTTGGTAATGGAACAACAGGAAGTGAAATCACAGGTAAGGGGAGACTGGTGTACAATTTATAAGTCCTTCCTAATATTGATGTGCATTGGGGTAGTTGCTAAGTTTTGACTAACAAAAATAGTAAGTATAAAAATAGTATTTATAAATATTTTTTAATATCTATGCACAATTCTTTTGGATATATAAAAATAGTTTAATAATGTTATGTTTAGTATTAAACTTCCAGGTGAAGGGAGTTTAATTGATCTGTAGTTTAATTGATCAGTTAAGACAGTAGATTTCCAAAGTGCTTTTATCAATTAATAATCCTAAACTCTTAGTGAAAGTTCTGACTGATTGATATCTTCAACAATATTTAGTATATTATATGACTGCAGTTTTAAATACAATATCCATAATAATTAATAAGTTTAATAAATATGTTTACTAATCATTTGACTAAATTTTTAGTGAAGGAATGATTTGAATTTTTTTTGCCAATTTGTATATGGATTGCCCACCAACTTCTCATTAATTTGAAGATGCTCTTTTTATATAATGGATATGAGTTTCCTTTTGGAATCATATCTTTTTTATCTTAATACTAAGCTGAGCTTTTAATTTCACTCTTAAAGGTGAAATTTTCTTATGAGGCAGATTTAATTTTAATGCTGATACATTTACCAGTTTTTAATGAATACCCTATTTAGGTCCTATTTAATAAATCTTTGCTTACTACAATGTTATTAAGATATTATCTCATTTTTTCAAGTTTTTTCTCTAATTGTTTTGTATTGTTTGAGGTACACATCAAGATACATTTTGTTTCCATGTTGTTTAACAAATCACAATATCATATATTAATAATTTCACCACTGTACTACAGTGTTACTTTTGACAAAAATCAGGTTACCACATATGTTTTGGGCAATTCCTGATTTCTTTATTCTTTTTCATTTGTTTGTTTGATTTATTTACCTGGTACCTTCGCCTACCTATACCTTTGAATAATGACATCTTTATATTTGGTCTTAATAGCCAATAGCACAAGTTTTCTTATTATTATTCAAAACTGTACTTTGCCTATTCCAGTTCTTTTGCACTGCCACATAAAATTTTGCTTAAATTGGATTAAATATTGAATCAATTTGGATAAATTTGACAGTTTTAAAATATTGAGCTTTTTATTCTATACCGTGGTTTGTTTTGCTCTTTCAAAATTCTATTAGTAATATTTTATAATTTTCACTGTAGCTATCTTTCATGTTTATCATTAGGTTAGATTTAGATGCATTTGATATTTTTGATGGAATTTAAGTGTTATTTTAATAAAATTTAATTACTTAATTTTGATATTCAGAAGTAAAATTGGTTTTTACTTTAGTATACTCAACGTTCTAGTTAAATTAATTTATTACTTGTAGTATTGTATCTATAGAATATTTTGACTTTCTTGTTGATCAAATTATGTTATTATTTAAATAATACAATTTTTCTTAGTATTTAGCTTTTATACTTATAATTTTTCCTATCTTATTACACTGACAAGGACCTCTAGTCCATGACTACACA
Organism: Marmota monax; assembly: GCF_021218885.2. NCBI lineage: Eukaryota > Metazoa > Chordata > Mammalia > Rodentia > Sciuridae > Marmota > Marmota monax. The sequence continues at coordinate 2,424,537 of NW_026695222.1, read as the reverse complement.
CTTGTATTATCCAAATTTTTAAAGAGACAGCTGACAATTTTTATCAAGTATATTGTTCATTACTATTATTTTGAATAGGTACCTTTATCAGATTATTATTTTTGTGTGTGTGGGATTGGGCTGTGGAGACTGAACCCAGGTCTAGTCTATCACTGAGCTACATCCCCAGTCCTTTTTATTTTGAGACAGTCTCCCTAAGTTTCAGAGGTTGGCCTCAAACTTGTGATCCCCTTGCCTAAGACTTCTAAGTGGCTAGGATTACAGGTGTGTGCTACCATCCACAGCTTAATGGCTTCTTTTTAATCACAAATGAATGTAAAAATTTTATTTAAGGATCTTTCCTCATTAATTGACATAATTTTCTTTGTTTTGTAACTGTGGTGAATTATCTGAATTGATTTTGAATGACCAATGTTGCATTTCTGAATAAATTCAATGTCATCATTATGTATTATCTTATATGTTGCTGAAGATTTTCCAAAACAGCAATAAAGGGGTTACAGTTAATCCATTTTGATCTCCTCCCCTGAATAACATTTAAAAAGTTATTTCAATGCTACAGTCTTCTGTTTTTACTATCATATGTATGATAATAATTGCAGTTATTAATTTTAATTGCTCATAGTGTCAGACATTCTTTTAACTTCTTTATCTATATGACCCCATGTAATTCTCTTGAAAAAAGAGTGAACATTCTATCCTTATTTCACAGGTTAAAAAAAAAATTATGGCATAGTGGAATTAAGTTACTTGTCCAAACATCACCCCAAATCACAAGACTTAGGGAATCTGATTCCAGAGCTTACATGTTTAAGGGCAACTCCATCATACTCTCATGCTGTGTTTTTCACCTCTAAATGTTTTCAACAACTTATTTAGGGCACTCAATAAGTTTTCCTGATTTCCTGACTCACTATTGTTTCTCATACACTGGATTCATTTGTCTCCCTGCTGGATCATGTCCACAGTCATATTTTTTAGAGAAAGTCTAGTTGTGATGATTCCCAAATTAGTTCATGTCTACAAGTGTATTTCTTTATTTTCACATTTGAATGATTGTATTGTGAAGTCTAGCAGCACATTTACTTCCCCTCCACTTCCTCCTTGCAGGAATCTGTTCCAAACTTCCAAACACTAGAATCTTTGACTATTTTCTTGAATTTTGTCATTCTGAAATTTTGCCATAATATGTCAGGGGATGTTTCTTTCACAATTCATCCTACTCAGCATGGCTTTTTATCCTGATGATTTGTGGCTTATTTAATCTTGAGAAATTTTCTTTCATTGCTTTGAAAATTTTAGGCTTTATGTTTAATGGTCTTGTAGCTTCAGGTTTACTTAATGAGTTTATAATAACATTTTAAAACATTTATAAAAGAAAGGAAATCCTTCCAAATTCTCACTCAAATACATCAACTGTTATCATTTTTCTGCAATCATCAGTTATAAACCAAGACTGTGGAAGATTTAAATAATTTAAATCCCTTTATAGTTAATATTTTGTATCTTATTGCATGTTTTATATCATATAATATCACAGAGCATTAGTAACCATTTAAAGGCTTATTATATTCTATTAAGTTGTCAAAATTTTCTTAAGCTACAGAAAAGATGATTCTGGAGAGACAATCATATTCTCACATTTGGTTCAACAAATCACACTCGTTTATATTAAACTGAGGGATTTATAGCCAAGTGAGAATGCAAAGATATCAGACAGATGGAAATCAAACAAATAAACAAACAAACTTTACACCTGATAAAATGAAGTCAAAAAAATAAAAATATTTTAACTTGTGGTCAGGGCCCCCTGAAACATCCTACATTCGGAAGAACCCCAAACCTGGTTTGACATTATCACATCCAAATTTTCAAATTATTAATCAATTTTGAAAAGGAAGCTCTGCATTTTATCTTGCATTGGGCTCTGCAGAGTATGTAGCCTGTCCTGCTAGTAGTTTTAGTCAGAATTCCTAGAATTTCCTTTTAAGTCTAGACCTTATAATGACTACGCTGAAAAATAATTTGCAGAGTTGATTTTTGCTCATCAGTTGAAATGGGATTCCTCCCTCATACCCATAGGGCTCCAACATCAAGAATAAAGACAGAGGGTTCTCCTCCATGAGGGTCTATATTTGCTTACCAGATGCAGAGGGAGCTGGTGGAAAGCATCACTGCTCTTTCCCAAAACCTTTGAAAGGGCAGAGTTTACCACTTTATGAGCTGCAATATTTTCCCAAAGAGGAAGAAAACTATTTTCCTATAATTTCAAAATTGTGAAGGGCTGTCAATAGGAAAAAGCTTTGGTTGACTCAGGACTGTAGCAGGTATGAAACTGTGACAGAAGGGTGAAAGCAAGAGGCCAGTGTATTTGAGCAGAATTTAAGATTAATCTCTTTAAAATCAGAATTACTTAAAAATTAGAACCAGATGACTTGAGATGTAATGAATGTCATGTCATTGGCAATATCCCACCAGGCAATGACTGGATAAATATCCATAAGTAAGAAGTTTTTTAAATAGGGAGTTGGAAATGTTGCTTCATGAGGGATGAATAAGCCAACTTTCTTTTCCTGATTTATTTATTTATTTGTTTGTTTATTTTCTTAAAGGAATACCCTATAAATCTATTATTGTAAACATTTTTTTAGGTTTAATATTTAAAGAATTTTTCAATACTTACTTCTAAGGCAGTGGTTATACCCATATTAAACTATTAATCTATGTATCTATTTATCTATTGGTTTTGATTTTTTTGAATATAGAAAAAGGTGTTATTGTTATTCAAATAATAAACACCCAGGGCACTAGGCTGAAATTTAAACCATGAATGTAACATTTTACTTAGTCATATTAAAGACTGCTGTTATCCCATTTTACAGAGAAGAAATCTGAGGTTTCAATAGATTTATTATACTCATAGATAGCCAGGTAGTAGGATTCAGAATTTGATTCAGACCCATAAGCCATCTGTTCATAGAACAAGGATTCTTAACTTGAAATATGTATTGTCTAATGTCCTAATATTGTTACTCTGCATTTACAAAAATTCAAAGTAGCAAACCTACTTCTATTTCCCCACTCACCTGACAAAGCTGTCATTAGAAAGATATTTAGTATCACATCTGTCTGGTTGCTGTGCTGTAATGTCACTTAATTATGGCAGGAACCCTGAGGGATAGGTGTAACTTATGCTCACCATGTGAGAAACTGATGTGACTCCATTTTTTTGAGAAACCAGCTTCTACCTAAAGCCCTGTCCAGAAGGAGGGAGGCGTGACCCTTGTCCTTGGAAAAACCTACAGAAAGCTCCTAGGCACATAGCCACCCTGCTGAAGTGTTTAACAGGAGAGATCTGTGGACGCAGGTGTCCCTGACTCTGTCATGCTAGGTGAAGACCCATAGCAACCCCCTAGCAACCACCAATCAGCATGAGACACAGAAAATATCTGAAATGCCAGGTAACCCTCCCAGTAGTTTTGGTGATTGATAACACGATTAGGCAACCCTGCAGTTTAGCATATACACTCTTGCAACCCCTTATGGCTTAAACCAATCAGTTCAAATATATCTACTCTTGAACTCACCAATCACCCTTACCCAACTTGTTCCTGCCAATGAATGTGCTAATCAATGTTAAGAGTTGTTGATTGACTTTCCCCGCAATATGAAATGACTTGCTGTGTGATGTTGTGACGCATAGAGTATCCCCCGAAAAACCTATAAATCTTCACTGAACTAAAGGTCAGGACTCACTCCTCAGGACCACTGCATCGGAAACAGTTGTGAGTCCAGGCTCGGCTCAAGATTGCAATAAAGACTCTTGTGTGATTGCATCAGATTTGGCTCCTGGAGATCTACTGGGGTCCCACAAATCTGGCATTACACATGAACAAAACAACAGAGGGTCTGGGGGTAAATAATTTTCCTAAGAGCCCATGACTAGTCTCCTAGCAATTTTTAAGAATGCAATACACTGTTATTTACTATTATCACTATGGTGTACAATAAATGTCTTGAATTTATCGCTAAAATTTTTCCAAATATCTAAGAGAATATATTTTAGGTATTCTCACCACAGAAAATGACAAACATATGAGGTAATGCATATATTAATAAACTCAATGTAGCCATTCTATAATGTATACATATTCTAAAACATCATGTTGTGCACGATAACAATACCCAATAAATAACATTTTAAACACATAAAATAAAAAAATTCATACATACATACAGATTTTTAAATTATTTTTATTTTATAGTAATGAAAATTCTAACGAGTCAAATATATTTAAAAAAAAAAACAACCACATTGGGTTGACCCGCAGTTTCACAGCACAACTATGTGGAATCAGGACAGTCCTGTTCTTGAAAGTTTGATTACCTTCAATGAAGGTCTCACCCACAGGATCCCATTTCTTCTTGATTCTCATGGCCATGGTACCTTTTGCTTTAGGGGTGTTCTGAGAAGCTGCATAGCTTTTCTCAGGAACTCTTCCCTTCTTTCTTATTGAAATCGCCTCGTATTCCGCCCCCCCCCCTTTTATTTTCCTAATTTCATTAAATGATTCTGTAGAGTTGGATTTAAAAGTACTGGATCTGCCTTCTTTTCATGACATTACACAGTATAAAAGAGATTCCTTAATTTATGCTTCAGTTTGCCACTAAACAGATGATTATTTTAAATGAACAATGTCTATTTCTTAACTTTTCCTTAAGGAAAATGCCCAGAGGACTGTTTAAGACTGGTGGACCTGGCATACAAATCCTGTACCTGGGGTTAATGACCAGTTTCCTCAAGCTACAAATCCTTACCATTTAACTTCTGCATCGTGGAGTGCATGGACTTTATATAGATGCAGACAAGAGCTTTCACGTTTCCAGAATGAAGCTATTTGTACCATTTATTACACTATTTATATTTGTTGCACCTCCTTCCACCCAGTGGGAGAGACCCTTTTAAGAGCCCTGTCCAAACTGCAGGTGTGCCAAAGGCTCCTGCAAACAGCAGGAGCAGGCTTTATAGCATTTCCTCAAGACTGCTTCGGATCACTTTTCAGTGTGTAAAACCGGATTTTCATTAATGGCACTAATGACACGCTAATGGGGACAGAAAGCACACCCAATGCCAGAGGCAGCGCAAGGGAGGCTGCAAAGAGGCCAGCCCGAGCTGCTGCAAGATGAAATACTGCAGAGTGTTGATACACCGCATTTCTTCTCAAATACCTGGCAGGCCCAGGACCTTCTTGTTAAATGGGTTGCTTTTGAGGCTGAGCAGGAGCGGATCCGGTTACAGTTTTTCACAGAAGGACAAAACAAGGAGAGGGAATAAGCCCAAGGTTCAGACATTTGCAAGCTGCAGCTGTTTTTCATGGCAGGAGGTTCTGAAGACTTATGAGCTGACACATTACCCTGGACATTACGACACATTGACCTCTCTGCTCTTTTCCCTCCCTGGAGTGGTGTTCAAGGCTACTGTTTGACCCAGGAGCCACTGAGGGCTGCATCAGAGCAGTGGCCCCATCACAACTCATCACTTTTAAAACACACGCAATCTGCTCTAGCTGAAAATGTGGAGGAATGATTTGAGAATCCTGGCCTTTCCTCCAGGGAGGAAGTTCAGGTGGTTAGTAGCTCCTGATTCTTCAAGCAACTCTGTGTGGTAGGTGAACATAGTTTTCAAACAAATGGTATAAGAGCAGAGGAAGCAGGAGAAGACTGATGGAGATGGATTAGTTGGACTTTCTTCTCGTTGTGTAATCCATCAGCACAGGAAAAAGCACACATCACATTATTCTCAACTTCTTTGATCTTCTTAAGGAATGTTGGGAGAAATTTGGCCTTGACAGTTTGCTTGAGTGTTTATAATATTATCAACACTTAACAGGCTACTTTTCAGAGTGGGTGGTTAATCACAGAACTGGGGCTATGTCTTTAAAATCAGTTCTATAGGCATAGCAAAGGCAAGGCAATACACTGTCACTTTTTCTCCCTCTGGATAAAGCAAAAGACGTCTGCACTCACCCTAGGAAGAGCTCATTATCATTCCTGATCTTAGTCAAAGTCCTCCTTTTACAGCCAAAGAAAATGATGCATAGGAAAGTTGAATAACTTGTCCAGAATCACATAGGCGTTCAAACCTGGCCTCTTAACTTTCCATCCAATACCTTTCTGTGTCATTGCCTCTATAGAAAATTCCTTTGAGCTATTTTTGCTGTACAAGTTGTCTGACCAGCAGAGCCTCTTTGGTAGTTACAGGACCAGCCTCCTAGTCAGTAGATGATGATCCTACCTCTATTGTATGTGACATAGGTAGTTCTCCTGATGTCACATCTGTCCCTTACACAAGCCTCAAATCAAAGACTAGGACCATTGATCATTCTCTTGGTAACTTTTCAATGAAACTCACAGAATATCTAACATACTGTTCCTTCTCATATGCAGTTGTAGCAAACGAGACCTTTGTTCCCTCTCATTGCTCTAGCTGAAGACCCCTCCAAGTTTTGTACTGTGAATGTTTTATCAAAGAAATTTTCTCATCTCCATATTTATATCACCAAATGATCAAGGATTCTTTGTCCTTCATTTGAACACAATGGCTACTTTTATGTCAATGCAAAAAAATTGTAAACTGGCTATGCTGAAAAAATACACATAATCAAGCAACCAGAGTTATCCATTTCAGCAGACTTCTTTTTCTTTTCTTTTTTCTTTCTTTCTTTCTCTCTCTCTCTCTCTCTCTCTCTCTCTTTCTTTCTCTCTCTCTCTCTCTCTCTCTCTCTCTCTCTCTCTCTTTCTTTTTTTCTTTCTTTCTTTCTTTCTTTCTTTCTTGTTATTCTTTTATCTAGATTTTCACTTGGCTGATACAGAAGTGTGGCCACAGAATGCTCCTGACATATGCACATTTTTAAGATTTCCCCTTGTGGTAGGTGAATAGTTGTCTCTGTAGCACTGTGCTGATATAAAGCTATCTTGAGTATGCCTGTTAGGGCTGATGGGAATTAGGTGGTAATATTGAAGAAATTAATGTATCTTGAAGAGCCAGAATAAAATGATTGAAGAACCAAAGGCATGAGTCAAGGGGAGGGGAGGGGATGGAGGACTTATAGACCACTTTTCTTGCTGCTTGGAGTTGAGAGGATCAAATGAGATAATAAGAATGGAAATACATTGTAGAATATGATAGGTTTTATATAAGTGTATATATCATCAAATTAGATTTTTAAATAAATATGAATATTAGAAATTGCTTTGTCTTTGTATAAAATGCCTAGCCTTTTTCCATAACTGACAGCCTGAATTAAAAATCAATGAGAGTAGCCAGGCCTGGGGGTGAAACCTGTAATCCCAGTGGCTTGGGCAGCTGAGGCAGGAGGTCAAAGCCAGCCTCAGCAACAGTGAGGCACTAAACATCTTAGTGACACCTTGTCTTTAAATAAAATACAAAATAGGGCTGGGGATGTATCTCAGTAGTTGAGTGCCCCTGAGTTCAATCCCCAGTATCAAAATAAATAAATAAATAAATAAATAAATAAAATCAATTAGAGTACAGATTCTCGTAGTACATTGTATAAGTATTACAACACTAATTGCAATACAATTTTGTAATACAACCACAAAATTTCAGCAGCATATATTTTTTTCTCATGAATCTGTGGGACACCATTGATCTAGGCTGAGCTTGCTCAGATATCTATAATCCAAATCTCTCACTCACATACATCCAGCCTGGCTCTGCTCCATGTATCTCTCATCTTCTTGGGACCAGTAAGTTCACGGCTTTTCATCATAATGTCAGAGACAGAAAAATGAGTAGAGGTATACAAATGCTTTCCTCAAGTTTTACTTATATCAAGTCAGCAAATATAACAAAGAAAATTACATGGCCAAGACAAGTGTCAAAAGGTAGAGCAGGTCACCATGTCCGTGTGAGAGAGCCTTGCAGGTTGACATAGTAAAAAGCAAAAACAGAGAAGGATAAAATCTAGGTCAACTGTTGCAATTTGCCATATGTACATACAATGGAAATCATTAGCAAAAGGAATGGATTAACTGAAAATAAGGCAATATAAATGAATTGTAATAATATTAATGTAACTTAATTATATTAGTACAAATTATACCATTATATAAATACAAACAATACAAATTATAAAATTTTAAAATGCACATATTCAAACAGTAACACATTCAAATTCAAACATCCTCACTAAACATACTAAAATTATTGTCTGTGGGGAAAGAGGAATGAAAGAGGTTGTGGCAAGGATACAGGAAATTTGCCTTTTAAAAAAATCTTTGGCATATACCCTGAAACTAGAGACATTTGCAATTTTAAATCACAGATCATTTATTAATTCCAATTTTAGGCCAACAAAAGAAATAGACTTGGTTCAAAAGAAACTATGTTTATGGTTGATATTTTTATTTTACTAATGAGAACTAAGAACAAACTAGTTTATTTAGGGGTTCTAAAGAGTGTTGTCATGTTACTTACAAAATAATTATAATTAGGTGAAGTTTTTTCTATTATTTTACCTTATATTAAATACTACTTCAAAAGTTGCAAATTATTTTCATATTTCTTAACTCGTTGATTCTTCATAATAATATTCTATGGTTAAAAAAGTTGGTTATAAACTCAAAAACAAGAATCTGATAGGCTGGCCTTGGATTATGCCATCTCCTCCTCATGTTTCTTATTAAAAGTCTAGGCAAAATCACTGGACCCTAAGAAATACACATATTTGTGCTCCACTATTAAATTCTAAAAGGAAAGAACTGGATGTAGTAAATAATTTTCTGTGGCAATTTGACAGGTCAAGGGGTGCCCAGATTCAACATTATTTCTAGGTGTGTCTGCAAGGTGTTTCTGGATGAGGTTGGCACTTGACTCAGTGGACTCATTGAAGTAGATTGCTCTCCCCATGTGGATAAGCATCATCTTAGTCCTTTGATGGTCTGAATAGACACAAGATTGAAGAAGGAGGAATTCACCCCTTTTTTCCTTTCTCATTACTAAATTGATACTTCCCTCTCCTCATCCTCTGGCCTTAAGTGTGAGATTTACAGCATCCACTCTCCCAGTTCACAGGCCTTCAGACTAAGGTAGAATTACACCAACCATTTTTCTGGGTCTCTGCCTTGCAAACAATAGATTATGGGAAGTCAGAGCCTCTTTAATCACAGGAGCCAATGGCCTGTAATAAATTTATTTATCTACCTATCTGTCTACCTATCACAGATCTATCTATTCATCTATCCATGTATCCATCTATCATGAGATGTTCTATTGTTTGATTGTAGACGACCTTAACTAATATACTGTGTAGTCCCCAATACATCTGTATTTTTACACAATTTTCATTTTCGGAATTTTGATGTACTCCAAGAATCAAGAATTCTAAACCCAGACATACTTCATCACAAAGGCACAAGTCATTTGTAAGAGGTCCAACACGTTTTGTCAGTTTTTCTCATTTTTCCATTTTATTTCTCTTTAATACCTTTCCAATGGGGTAGGTGCTTCTAACCCTAAAACTTATCCTCTCCCTTTGATAGTTGGCCTGTTTCATTCTTGACATGAAATTTAGTTAATTTACGTCTGCATACTTGCTTCCTAGAGGATTAGACCAAGTTATTTAAGAGGAACAGGCAGAGACATTGCTGTCTTGTCTTTAAGAACAAAGTAAAACACTGAACTTTCAGATTACATCATGGTGAGCACTTTGTACATTTAAAAGCATGCCCACTTTCTCCACTTTATCCTTTGAATAAAAAATCAGATATAATCTTATCGTGACCTGGTAAGATATTTCAACTTTTAGTCTAGAAATCTTGGTGACAGTCCTGGCTTTGCCAATTATCATTTGGATGACTTGGAATATATTAGCTCATGAATTGGTCTGTCCATAAATAGTTAATAATAGATATACAGTCAGTCCTTTACTAGACTTGTTTCAGAAACAAATTTGTGTCATTGCAATTGATATATTATGGAAGAATTTGAGCACAACAAAATTCTGTGCTTGCGAATGCAAGATTTCATCTTTGGGAAACATATGTATATATGTTTCCATGCCCAGCTGAACTGACCTGTGTAGGATTAGAATAAATGCATGCAAGCATACACCTCAAATATCTACTGGTAACCTCAGGTCATGGAGAGTTAAGAGCCACAACAATCCACATCCAGTGTTACTACTTTCTGATTTCAAACAGCCCTCTGTCTACCCTTCTCAGCTCACAAGAACAACCTTTTGATGTCCCCGTCCACAAACAATCTAGGTCTTTTCTAAAGTATCATGTTTGTAATGTCTAAGTAACAACAAGTCTAAATTTCGGATGTAATTGACATGCCATCCTGCAAAGGCAGCCAAAATAGCCAAATTCTGGGAGTTTCCCTATGACTTATAAAGGGAACACTGCTTGGCTCACCTTCCTGCATCCTTGTCTCATATCTCCTTTACTTACTCAAAGCTTAGGAATAAACCAACGTGAAATAGACACTGAACTTATGATATAAGTCTACAATCTCACCCAGTTTTGAAACAGGAACTGTATCAAAGTATAACCTAGCATAACTTTCATAATTTTTTGGACCTGATTCTTTTTAAAATGAAGGAAGTGGGATGAATTATCTCCAAACCTTTCAATTGGAAATCACATTTGATGATTTCACTATAGTCACTGGCGTTTTGGTATTAATATTAAAAATACTGAAAAGTAAAAATGCTGAAGCAGCTTATATCCTCTCCAAAGGGACACTTACTCTTCACTCTCCACTCTGCAGTAGCACTGGAGTTAAACTTCAATGTATCCTGTAAAGTAACAAAAATAATAAAAAAGAAAGTGTTGGCAGCAGAGGTGGAGTGGGGGTGTCTTTCTCCTGTGTTATTTATTTAGTGACTAAGTCACTCACAGCAAAAGCAGTTAATCTCCATAGTGAAAGGGAGTTTACTGGTTGAAACATCCTCAGGGGATATGGGAACAAGCAAAAGAATAATTGTGAAGAATGACACAGGATGACTGATATGATTAACTTGTAGTTTCTAAAGATTGCTTTATAAGATTTAAAATTAAATTACTATATTAATCTCACTAGAAGCTCCAAGAAGGAGAGTACTCTGTTTTAATGCAGACTCACAGCATGATTCAAAAGTTATTTCTGTCTGTGTTGTCTTTTACTTTTCTGTAAAATGATCCATCTAAAAATGTCCTATGTTTGTGAGGTGGTAAAAAGACTATCCATGAAGGAGCTGCAAAGCCCTTGAGATATGTGAATCATAGTATGACTGTATGACAGTTAGATGGAGACACCAAGAAATTAAGAGCTGGCAGATGTGCTGGTGAGAGAGGACAATTGCCAAAGAGTATCATGATCTGTGAATTCTGTGGTCCCGAGGAATCATGGTGGGGTCCATGATCTGTACAAAGAAGCAGGGAGGAGAAGGTGCTTACTCCTCATACTCACAGTGGAAAACAGATTTCACTTCTTCACCTCAATCTCCTATATCCCTCAAGTTATAAAATCATAAATGAAATGACATTATGACTTTCTCAGCAGTTTATACATTTTAACTGTTTTTTCATAAAAAAAATCAAATGAATCAAAAGTTGCAAAAAATAAGCTCCAGAATACTCATCATTCATATTCCTCAATGATTGATGTTCTGCTTCCTTCCTCTCTATTATACACACATATATATGTATATGTATGCATAAATGTGCAAATATGTATTATATATTGATGTATATACATATATATCAATCTCTAATAGTATGTGTATATAGATATATTTATATATTTATATTTGATATTTTTAATGCTGCTGATACTTTTGAGAATTAACTTTCAGATTTTGTAACTCTTTATAATTGCATCACTGTGGATACTCCTTTAGGAATATGTAGATTTTCTTACATAACCACAGAACAAATATCAAATTCAGAAAATTTAAAAGTTGAATAAATATTATTATCTAATGATAATTTCAATTTTTAAACAATGTCAATTTTCAAAACATGTCTTCCAAAGCTATTTTTCCCAGTCTAGTATTCAGTTCAGGTCTGTGGGCAGCATTTAGTCTTTATGCTGCTAAGTATCTGTTAGTATGGAACACTTCCTCAGCCATCTCTGTCTTTCAGAACATTAATATTTGATGAATATAAGATGACAGATATATATATATAAGTATGTTGGTTTTTTTCCCCCTTGGGATTAGATTCTCTTATTTTGAAAAGAATAATACAGAAAATTAAAAGAGCAACAACTTATTTAGCACACAATAATAGAGGTTTACAATTTAAACTAGGCTCAGCTGGTCACTTCTGTTTCTGGCTGTCCTCATTCATGTGTCAGTCATCAGTTGCTCAGTTGGGTGGGGGTGACTGGTCCAGGTTGACTTTAATTGAAGTGGCTTATGTCTTCTCCAAATGGTCACCCACTGTCCATGACCTGGTTTGATCTTGTTCAGATGGCAGCTGGCCAAGATTTTGAGAGAATAAATTGGAAGCATGCAACCCTCTGAGGAGACCCTGGATTGAAATTTGCAACATCATCATTCTCATCACACTGTCCTACTCATGGTAAGTTATATGACTGCTACATTCAAGGGATGAGAAACTCCACTTTCTGATGGAAGGCAGTACAAAGTTGCATGTGACAAAGCATGTGTCTATAGGGAGTGGAAGGAGAATTACAGTGTAATCAATCACATAGAGTTATCACTACCTATTGGGTTTTTTTTGGGGGGGTGGGGGTAGTGTACATTATCAAAAGGAAGTCACAGCATATGGCTCACCATCCTTTATCAGCTTCGTCTTTGGATACACTTTTATAAAATATCAGTTATAAAAAGCCTACTGTTTCAGAAGACTTCAGTGTCTACTTAAGCTTCTTAAAAGGTCAAAACATCTGAACACATTACTTCCTTTTTAATTCTCCATTAACCTTAAAATATTGTTACTAACTTAACTGTGATTTCTTCTATCCATGTTGTTATCTATAATTCTGAAATTTAATGACATCTGTTTGTCTCATAGAGGCAATCTACTGAGAAAGAGATGGGTTCATTTTTTGAAGTGATAATGGGTTTCATGTCAGGCAATATCTTGTTATATTATGCAAAATATTTTGTCTAACTATACCAAAGAGAACTAACAGTGGTGTTTTCATGTTATTTATATAACACATGGTGTCAGGCTTGAGATCACTGTGGACACAAAGGTACAACAGGTGTGTAGTAGGGGGTGGTCTTTGAAAAAAAAAATCAAGAAGCACTTTCCTGGAGTTCCACATGTCTATGCCATCATTTATTTGATAGAGACTAGAAAGTGGTCACTAAAAAGGGAAGACCTTCCCAGGCTTGTGGCAAAAGAGAAGATCTCAAGCTGATGGGCTGCAGAATAAGCTAGTGGGGCCATGTTTGGGAAGCTGTATTTGCAAAGTGATGGGCTAAGATGAAAATGTCCATGGGTGTCTCTGCCTTTGGAGCTTTAACATGAAACCTAACAAAAAGTTCCAAAAAACAAAGAATATTTCTTCTTCAAGATATGTTGAAGTTAGGTTTTGTCTGGGAGCTCTAAAAATCAGCACAGTAGACTAGTACATAAATGGTGACTGTTTCTCTCCTGAGGCAAAATTGATAGAAGAGATATTCAGGTATACGTAGAGAGAAAGAAAGTTTAAATAAAATTTTGCTCATGTTAGAAATATTTTTACATGCTTTGGCATCTGCACACTTTTATTTTAGAAGGTCATGTGGCTTTAATGTCTTACCAGAATCTTGGATAATCTTTAGGCCTGAGAACACAGGAAATAATTTATAATGATATGGCATTTAGAACATGTTCATGCATTTAAGTGTCTTATTTTTATTGGTACAGTCTGTTAGTGAGAGTGATACTTGTTGCATATTTAGAATTTTCTAGAGATTTCCATCTTCTTTACTTGCTAAATATTTTACTTCATATAATTTAAAATATTCACAGAGCTACAACAGCCAAGATCTTAGTAGCAGTAATTAAAACATAATATGGCAAAGACAGGTCCCTACGTAACTTGAGTCCCTGGAAACATCTGATGGTACAAATTTTAATGAGTAACTCTTCAAAAAAAAAAAAAATAACCCACAGCTGAACAACATTTCCCAACAAATACAGTTACACTGCCATAGTGTCAAAGATATTTCTCACATCTCTTTAACACAATTAATTTATGTTAAATAAGAATGAATGATATTTCAGACATACCAAATTTTTAATAATGTTATTGAACTTGTAATTACTGTGTAGTGATTTTCACAAGACTCTAATCATTGACTTTCAAATTCTGTCAAATTTTTCATTAAGGAAAAATTTCTAGTGACACCCTCTCCATTAATCTGATCTGGACACTTACCTCTCTTCATTTTCTTTATTCATTATGGTAAAGAGCACCTCATTTTTCAAATGAGAACAGTTGATACACTCCATAAAAGTTAAAAAGTCAAGAGCACAGGGATACATGGAGCAGAAAGAACATCGTGAGTCCTGTCTCAGGGAATGCAAAAGTTGTTCTTTTTGAAAGGAGTGATCTTTCCACACAGGGCTTGAGTCATTGCACCGACCCTCATTTTGGCACTAAATTGCACTCTACAATAGAGTGCTGAGCCAGCTGTGTTGGCTACACATTATTCTTGACATTAGTTAGTGCAATGTCAATTATAACCAAACAAGTAGACTTACTCCATGGGATGAAAGAGAAGCAAATGGAACCATCATATACACTTGGCCTGGCAGTCCTCCATCAACTACTGTTATAGTACTTGACTTGATTGAATCACTGCAGTTGACTCAGTTATTACACAATTACTTCCTTGTGGAAGGACTCCTTCCATTCAACAAATGAGTCTCCTTAATAGTCTCAATGTTGTTATAGACATTGGAATTAGAAAGATGAATAAAGTTAAATCCCTCCTTCAAAACATTCAATTCAAGAAGAAATGTAAGGACCGAAGTGCACTGCCGCGTGGTAGGTAAATTAAAAGAAGCAGACAGCAGGTGTTATGGGAGACCACAAGAAAGGGGTTTATCTTTCTTGGTCTGGGAGGTCAGGCAGGGCTTCCTTGAAAAACAGAGCTTGAGTTGATTCTCAAAGAATATGTGGGATTGACTCTGAAGAACAAAGGGAGGAGAGCAAAGCAGGTAACATGAGAAAGGTAGGTATGATCTGGGAGTGGGAAGGAAGGGTGTAATTATAGTAGGTCATATAAACAGCAAATCCAGAGCTCAGGGTGGTACCACTGAAGTTGTAGTAATTCTATTTTTTGTCTTCTGAGTCTATCCAGCCTAGGTTGCCCCTAATTCTTTCACATTCTTTTCTAATTTCTTTACCTAATTATAAGGTCATCAGTGTCCCAGCACTCTCATTATAGCATGTTGCCAGATGTTTCCACCTTTTTCACAGTGGTCATTTTTCTCCAGAGGAATTTGGTCTTCCCAGCCCACATAAGCCTAGTAGCATGGCTCTATTCAGAAAAAAAAATCAAATTCTATTACTTAAACCTAATCAAATTGTTCTCGTAATCAACTGTTCTTGCAGTAATCCAAACAATCACTCAATTAATTAAAAAACCCAGTTGTGAAAAAACATTAAAGTATACACATAAATATTTACACCCATATCCCCCCACCTTCTCTACACTTCTCTTTCCTCCATATTGACTATCTACAAACATTGCAATGCAAAGCCATTAGAGTATTAATAATTATTGTGGAAGATTAAAAACAGAATAATTGAATATAATAAAGTCAAGCTTGTAAACTTATAAATGCAAATATTCAATCCATAAAACAAGTTTTATAATATTGTACAAAGACAAGAAAAAATTCCATGATATGCATTTAATTGAACAAGTTATGCCACAAGAAATTTCAAAATTTTTCTCTCTCTCTCACACACACACATGCACGTGAAGCAAAAGACTAGAAGGTAGAGGGTATTTCCCAATTTATCTGTGGATTCTCTGAATGGTTATATTAATGGTATTTTTGCTTTCTCTTTGTACATTTTCATATTTTACAACTTTCTTCTATGAACATTACATTTATTTTTTCATAATATCTAGAAAGTATTACAGAACTGCAGAAAGTTACTGGAAATAATCTAATTAACGGCCAAAGAACTGAAACATGTGACCAGTGCCAAGTCAGTGACTTGGCCATGCACTTCAGAAGCACTTCCTTTTAGAATCCAGGACTCCCCACTTCAAACCCAGTTTCCTTCTGCACTCTGATTCTTCCCTTTCCATTATAAACATCTTATTCTTTTATTAGAATATGTCTTCCCTTTTCTTCTCTTAAGGTAGCTGTTGGTGGAAGAGGAAGTTGCTTCAGACTCGTAGAAGAAAAATCTTTATATATGGCAGGACAATGGTTTCATTTATTTCTGTTCTTAAGCCACAGTTCTAATGTGTTTCAGAGATTTACCCAGAATATAAATTTTAGTATAAATTAGGTGAATATGTAAGTAAATTAATATATAAAAAATTATTGTATATTTTCTGTGAAATGTTACTATGTCAAAAACAATGTGGGATAATCCAAATACAGTGAAAATTAGGAACAGTGTGATTCACATTCCCCGATTCAAGAGACATGAGTGTATTAGTGTAATTAATTAAAATACCAAATTTAATAGCTACCTGGCTTTTTAATTTTTTTTTTTTTTTTTTTGCCATTTAACATTGAAGTCAATGACAAATGAGTTTGACTTTCTACTGGAGACCAACACATTCTTGGACCATTTTCCTAAGAATATGCTCCTTCAGGTTATAAGCTTTGGAATTTAGCAAGTGACATTTAGTCCTGGAAATATACTGGTGGACAAGAGTAAACCTGCCATGGAAAGTAACTGGAGTTGGGAATCTTGATATTCTTTGAACTGAGGTGGATGGAAGCATCCAGTCTCAGTGTGCTTTGTTTGAAGGCCTTGTTTCTGCTTGCCAGTGTTCTATCTTGACTCCATCTCAGGCCACTTTTAGCTGGAGGACAGCCCTTTCCTTCCTCAGTACTTTCCCTGTTCTAGCATTGTTTCCTGAGTGACCTTGTCTTTCGCCATTCACTGACTCTCTGAACTTGAGGACTGGTAGGAATGGTGATTATCTAACCAGAGCCTTCCACTGTATTTCAATTTGAGTTCTCTTTAATGAACATGCATTTCTCATTTTCCATTTTCCTGTGTTGAAATTCTGTCAGGATTCTCTATATCCCAACAAAAAGATCTTGTTTTTTTTTTTTTTTTTTTTTTTTTTTTTTAACTAGTAGAATCTAGGAATTTTTTTTTTTCTCTACCAACATGTTTCTTGTTGTTTTCCTTCTACTTTATCTCAGAATTTCTCCTATACTCCTTCCTCCCAAATGGTAGGTTGTTATTGCTGGCAGATAATAATCATTTGGCCTAATCCAATTCTCTAATCTTACAAAATAATTGGCCCAAAGTTTGTAACTATTCCAAGAGGAAACCACTACTTATGAAAGGTATAGAACTGAAACCAAAGTTTTCTTGTTCACAAACTGGACTCTGTAAGAAAATGGATTAAGAACTCTGACATCATTGCTTCCTGGACACTTTCTCCATGGTGTGTTGCCATCCCACTCTCAAGACCCCACAATAATGACCACAGAATACAGTCAACTCCCTGGAATGGATTTCCAGACTGGAATGATAGTCACCGACTATGAAATTCACCAGCAATTAGTTGTCATTAACTCAAGTACCTGTTTATGAAGACCTTTTTTGTTTGGAGATAGTTCATGAGAATGTAACTATAACCCCTACAGGAATTTTCAGCTTAAAAATATTATTTGAAAAATATTCCCTAGCCTCCACCATTTTCTTTTCCACATGACTACACAGCAAATAGGGCCACTTTTGGTCTCTTTTTTGTCTTCCTAATTACTTTAATGCTGGTGGAAGCAGGAATCTACAGTAAGTTAACCAGTGAATTCGTTATTCTGGTTTATTCTCAGCTCTGGCCTCTTGCCTTACCCATAAAATGAGGAAGTTGAGGCAACTGATTGCAAATGTCCTTATCAACTCTAATATCTTATTGTATTCTTCAATCTGAATTTTTGTTGATCTGAGGAAAATTCTTGCCATTTTTCTATAATAAGGCCCTATTAACCAAGATTATAAAATGGCCATGAAACTAGAGACTTGTTCACATTGAGTCGAGTTATAATGACTAGATATGTAGTAAATTTCTCACTATTGTGTGAAAAACGTGTAGCAGAGATATGATATTAGCAAGCTCTTCTTAGAGGCAACTATATTCTATTCCTGACAGCTTTTGAGCTATGTGTTTTTCATTATTTAACCAAAGATTACCAGAGGAGTTTCTAGTGGCCAAGTCCATTCCTTAGATGAAGAAGGTGCAAGATCTCTGTGTGACTCTTGGAGCCCCAAAGAGAGAGATTCTAGTTCACACATATCTGTGCCTAATAACATATCCTCTCATGGCCTCCACAATCACCAGTTCATTATTACTAACCAGGATGCTGTGCAGAGTGAAGACTATGATCCATTGAGTCAAACGGAGCTGCTTTTCAAAACAATGGTTTCATTTCCTATAAATAGCCTTAGTACTACTGGGGGAGAAAGATAACATTGCCATCCATTTAAAATGGAAAATATGGTCACCATCTCTGGTAGGCAACTACCATAATATTCATCAATGATCTCCTACTTCCTGGTACCCGAGTCCTTGTGTAATCCCCTCCCCTTGAGTGTGTGCTGGACTTCTGTAGTCATTTCTAATGAAGGGAATACAGAAGTCATGGGATTTCATTTCCAAGGTTCGGTTTCCAAAAGTCCATAGCTCAGGCCTGAGTTTTCAGTCTGTGTATATGAGGGGATGAGGTCTTGGAGCCCTTTCTTCTGGAACAAGCAAGCTGTCATGTTTTGAGTGTCTTTATGATGAGGTCATGTTGTTAAGGAGCTGAAACTGCAGCAACAGCTCTCAAGGAGGACCTTTGGCCTGTCAATAACCTTGTGAGTGATCTTGGAAGCAGATCTTTCCCCCTTGAGTCTTCAGGTGACTATAGACCAGAGAGAACTTTGATACAGCATGCAAGGGATTCCAAGCCAGAGGAGTTCTTCTAAGCTATTCCTGGATTCCTGACCAACAGAAAATTTGAGATACTAAAACTTGCTTTAAGCTTCTAAATGGGAAGTAAGTTGTTACACGGTGATAGATAACTAAATTCCATCAAGTAATCGATTTGATCCTCCACATTTATCTGAAGTGACTTATCCTTCTAATCTAAAAGGAACTCTTAGTTCATGCTATCCAGCGTGCAATTTTCTTTTTGTCAATAAGGGAGCTTCATGAGTGGTTCACAGCTGTTCCAGTGTATTTCTTCAAGAGGAGCACTCTGGCACCATCTGCAAGCAGGGAGTCAGCCAGCCCATTGTCAGCAACATTAACAGAAATTCCATCTGAAATATTTTCACTCCTTCTAACTCATGTTCCAGCAGAGCTTCTGAAGTTCCTTTTTGGCAAACATTTCTCCTACTGCTTCTTTAGTCAAATAATTCATTTTCTAACTCTTTGCCTTGGGGTATGTGGTGTGGTGCCAGCTCCTCTGTCTTCTTTCCTGAAGCCAGTGCCCATGAAGGGAGAAATACCACTCTTCTACATTTCCAATCTGCAAGGTTGCCTGTTTGAGAGCATCCCTGTGCTTTAAACTTTCATCAAACAGAAGGAACCCACATTTAAAAAAAATATATTCTTTTTAAGAGGAGAATAGTTTGAATCCTTTAGTTCATTCCTAGCTGCTGAAACAGTACGACATAAGTAATAATACAGCTAAGTTCACCACTTGTCAGCATTTTAAAAACAGAGAGCTACTGCTCTTCATGTTAAAAAAAATAATGATACAAAGAACAGAAAAATAATAAATATGATTTTTCAGGAATGCAAAGCTACATACATGGGTACAGAAGAGGCAAAGTCCACTTATTCTAAACATGCTCATAAAAGGACAGAGAGTTAGGGCTCTGAAGAGTTTTTTTTTTTTTAATTTTTTAATGATCATTTTATCAGGATTAGAAGTGGGGCTTTATCCAAACAGTTTACTGAACACAAAAATGTGTTTCCAATAAGCTGTTACACTCAAGAGATGAGCACTTAGTAAACTATGATGGCAGTGAAGATAAGTACCACATGGTCAAAGCTTTCTAGAGTTTGTGTGCAACAATAAGAATGGTGAGGGTTTGGATACAGGCAATTAGAGAACACAACCTGCTTGCACTGAGGATGTGAATTTTACAGTGGAGAATACAAGAGGGGGAAGGCAGACTGCTTTGCTTCTTCATCTAACTTTACCTAACCCGGGATGATGCTATCCCAAATATTTTTTATGTTATATTTCATATTGTTTTAGTAAAAATACCATGTTTCCCATTTTCTTCAATGGAGTGGTCTATCCAAAATCAAAAGTACTCTAAAGATATGGCAACATTAAACTCTGGGACCAGTATGGTGCCATTTCTACTCGTGTAGCGATCTGAACTTTACTTATATAACTACTCTTGTAGTTATAGCCAAGTAAATGTTATAAGGAAAAACTAAGCCCCACTTCATAGACGCTGACGGGCCAAGATAGTTTTCCTCATGTGTATGGGTCTACTTGTTGTCTTGAGAAAGAACCAGAAAATTAGGTTATATTTGACAATCTCAACAACTCTAAAATTCAAATAAACTTATTGAAATCCTCAAGGCCTTCTTTGGAATCCTGATGATGGACCATAAGAAATCAGAACACTTGATCTTACTCACTTTGCCTTTATCTGTCAGAATGGGGAACAATGGCAGGAAAAAGTAAGTGACAGAAGAAAGGACCACATGGCCATGCAAACCCAGGCAGGCCCTCAGTGAACTGAATAGGAAAAGACACTGAAGGCATAGACAGACTCTAGATCCAGTTTTTCCTATTGTCAATGCTATTTCTTAGGTGTTATTCTTGGTTTCTTGTTCTTTATATTCCTTCCTTAACTACAATTTGGTTGTAAATAATTAGCTTGAATAGAGTCAGCCATATATAACAGAGACAGCAATGCTAATTATGAAGCAGAAGAATTAAGGTTTGTCTCAGGTCAGATCCTTGCAGCTTGGGTTTCTGAATACCAATAGTATGATACAACAGGTAAAAATCTTTAGTATCTGTTCCTGTTTCTCAAAGAGCTGACATGAAGATTAACATAAAAAAAATGCTTGGAGAGCAAGGAAACTATTAAGTTACATGATTGTGGTATTGTTGCTGTTGCTGCTGCTGCTAATTTGAAAAATAGTAGTTTACCATCCTGCAATGTAATGATACAATCTCATTATACACATTTAGATGGAAACTG
The DNA here is from genome assembly GCF_021218885.2 of Marmota monax. Classification (NCBI taxonomy): domain Eukaryota; kingdom Metazoa; phylum Chordata; class Mammalia; order Rodentia; family Sciuridae; genus Marmota; species Marmota monax. The sequence continues at coordinate 2,403,140 of NW_026695222.1, read as the reverse complement.
AATGACTAATGTGGGGATTAGGGTGGGTTGATGCTTCTAACTCTTGCCTATTTCAAAGACTCCCTGTTTATCCAGTTAATTTTCATCTATTCAGACATGCCTTTTTCATTTCAGAAGGCTTGGAAAGGCTCTTTGCAACACCCCAACTTCATATGTAGCCTCTATCTCTTCTCAATACCAAATAAAAATCCCCAAAGATGTATTTCATTCCACAGTAAGCACTGAATTTAAAATCTGTTGACCACAGGTGAGATAATGTCATGTCTTAAGTCCATAGAACTTGAGAGTAACTGATTGCTGCTACTTTCCTAAGAGCATGCTTTGGTGGGGGTGAGAACAGAACAGGAGACCAGGGGCATGGGGGGGGGGTGGGAAACCTCATGTGGAAAGTGATAATCTTATAGTATCCATCAGAAACTTGTGGCTATTTTACCCAAGAATGTCCCCTTTAGTTAAACTAGAATTGGTACCAAATTTTCTTTTAACGATGCTAATATGTTTCCATTTCAAGGTCCAGGAGAGCAAAAGGACAAATTCCAAGTATATTATGCTGAGGGTTTTTGGCTATAAAGCAAGGTTGATCCAGAAGATTCAAAATTAGGATTACAGTTATGCAGAACTCCAGAAAATACTAAAGGACCATAAAAGCAAAGTAAACATTAATTCAGGGAGCTAAAATCAGGCCAGTAAAAATATGTATATGTGTGTGTATGTTTAAATTGGGTTAGCTGTGTGGAGTACAGATTCCAGAGATTAGATATTCATTCTGCCCCAGCAAATGGCAACCAATCAGATGATAGTGTGGAAGATCAACCACCTGCATTGCTCTGCACAGGGCCTCAGCGGTTTATTGTGGGAAAGTCATTGGGGGCTTGATATTAATGCTTCTCCTAACAGAAGCAGAAATTCAGAGTCAGAACTGTGACCAACTCTCAGTCCAGTCTTGCATGGTGGAAAATTTAGAGTGGAGACATGAACAAAAGAAGGGGAATTGAGCTAATCACTTTGTGCCTATGAAATCACATTCATACCTGTTAATTTGGGGTAGTTGCCCAGGAAGCAATTGTGGGGAAACTGCAATGGGAGGATGAGATCTAAATGGTCATTCAGGCCAGATTATTCCCCCTTCAACAGCTGGAGGTTCAGAAGTCCCATTTCCTCTTGAACAAAATGCTGTCTGGTGCATAACCAAACCTGTGTTTTCCCAGGCTCATTGGATTTTCCCTTCACCATCCACGGCCTTGAACATTATAGGCTTTTGTTGTTTGGGGTGAGATTTGGACTGTGAGTGTGTCCAGCAAACTCCCAGCATAGCCAGGACAAGAGGAAGAGGCTCATCTTTCAGGTTCTTCTGTCACTCCCTAAGAAACCCACTTGTTTTAAAGGGACTTAAGATTTACTCTATTTAAAAACCCACTTGTTTTAAAGGGACTTAAGATATACTCTATTTAAATACCAGAGGGGAAAAATAAGCTAAAGAGAGGAGAAGAGGAGAGAAAAAATTGTAGAGAATGTTGGATACCAGCTCTTAAATACCCAAAGACTATTTATTATTTCTAAATCTTTCCCATCAATACAGATCATATTTTTTTGACTTATACCCATCAAATTTTCATTTTTTCTTGTTTTTGAAAAAAATATATAGATTTCATTCAGAGTTTATAGCCAAAATAAGATGAGGTGACAAAAAATTCCAGGCAAAATCAGAGAGATTTGCTTAAAAATCTCTTAAGCACATCATAGACAAATCTTTCTCTTACTTAAAAGAAAAAAAAATTCAAAAGCTTAGGAAAAAGAACCTGTGTCTTGAGAATCCCTCAATAGCCAAATTAAGGGTCTGTTAGGAAGAAAGAGTATGAAGAAACAAGGGACAAAGATATTTATGTCCTGATCTTGTGCCCATCTGGGTTGACTTCATATAGCCATGATGCAGATTGGCAAAATAAATGGTTGGAATATCAGAGTCCAGAAGGAGGGCAAATAAGACAAATGGAATAAAGAGCAAGAGAAGGGTCATGGAGAAGAATCCCTTACCTTTTGTAGATATTACTAGAACGAGATCAGTGGCCCTAGCTTCATAGCCACCTACCTTCAATTATAGTAATTCTATCCTATAGGTTTAAGTATGTTATTATTATGAACAAATTGCTTCAGACAATTTTTATAAGGACTTCCTGCCAGTGCATTGTTTAGACTTACTCAGATTTCAAACAGAAGGCCCCAAACATAAATGGTTGATAAGAACAAATCTGTGAAACCTTCCAAAGATGTTGAATTGTGTTTTGTGTATAAAACAGTATCTTCAAAAGAAAAAAAAAACAGCATGTTACGGTTATCTCTTTTACACAAAATATACTCATCTCTCTGAAACAACATGATCTCTCAAGATGTTTTGATATAATTGAATGAGAAAACCAAGAGGAATCCCTTAGTTCTGATTTTTTGAGAAACAGTTAAACATGTATGGCCTGGGCTCTCTAAACATTTTATCTGTCACAATCTACTGTAATGCACAAGAGTGATATGTAGTATGACTATTTCCCCAATCCCTTTGCGCAGAGAACTCTTTGTTATTGGACCCTCCTTCCACAGACCAGCCTTTAGGAAACAGAGACCCAGAAAAAGGTTGAGTGAAACTTTAAACAGTAGGCATGCTTCTCTGATCACATAAATATGTGCTTTTCTCTTTGGATTGAGACCTCGTCTACTCAAATTTTTATAGAAGTTACTGTACCTTTTTGGATGTGTCAAATACTAAATCTCACTGGAATTGGAAAGACATTTATCTCAATGTCTCAACTACATTTACCCATCGAGCAATACGATATACATGGACTCAAATCATAGGGAAATGTTGTTTAGTAATAGCTGGTGCTATGGAGCTACATCTTCTAAGCACTTCTCAGCTAAATAAATTTTTCTTGCCCTCAAGAACAATGAACAAGCCAGGAAGTTTTCTTTCATCTTTAAATTAACTTACATTTCAAAGAGTTCAAGAGCATCTCCCAAACCCACATCTCTTAGAATCAGGATTCTGTCTAGGACCAGTGACTCCTGAAGGCACTCTATAACCCAGGAGTTCTGTTTCCTTTAGATACTGGAGTCCAATAAAGTCACTTTATAGCCATGGAGGAAATGAACAGGCTGTTGTTCTCAAAGAATGTGAAGGCCTTACCTGTACCCTGGAGATAGAAATTTTATGAGTTCTTGGAGACAGGGACAGGCCCCAGATGTGAGCTGTCTCTTGAGAAACATGTTGATCTGAAGTTTTTACTGATGAGTTGGAAACTTCGTCACATGTCACCCGGTCCTTATTTCTGTGGTAGTTTTTATACTCTTACGTCATTCAGTCATTTCATGAGAGTAAGACAATGGATTGAGAAACAATAAACAAAATTCTTCTAGTTCTTTAAGGTTACGCGTCATCTTTACCTTTGAAATCTTTAGTCGCAGTCTGAATAGAACAAGCAACATATACTTAGTGACGTGCTTCTGTTCAGGAAAGAAAGCTGAGGTTTGTTTTCATATTGTTCCTTTGAGTCTCCATGTGTGATCCTAGGATAATCCCTGGGTTTGTAATAACTATCAATATCAGTGTCTAAGAGCAAGGACCATGATGGAATTAATTAATCTTTCTAATATTTATTGTATCCATTTTACAAACAATTATAATAGTTCATATTTATTGAATACATATTCAGCATTAGAAACTGCTCCAAATATGTCATATGTATCTATTTCTTCATTTATTTCATTACTTCATTTTGGAGAGGTAGGTACTGGGGATTGAACCTGGGGTGTGCTTAACCACTGAGCTATATCCCCCAGCCCTTTTATTTTTTTTTTTTTTACTTTGAAGCAGGGTCTTGCTAAGTTGTTCAGGACCTAAGTTGCTGAGGCTGGCTTTGAACTTAAAATCCTCCTGCTTCAGCATCCTGAACTGCTGTCATTACAGGCATGTGCCACTGTGTCCTGCCCATCTATTTCTTTAGTAGCATAGCAGTCCCAATGCCACAGATATGGTAGATTATATAAAAATGGCCTCAATTCTTCACCCTTTCTACGTCTGTAACCCTTTGCAATGTAACTGCAACTCTTTGTATCTTCTAAATCTGAGATAAATTTCTCATGGCTCTGTGGTTAGAGTTGGCTGGTCTTGGGTGGCCCAAACCAAGATGACTCCTCTTGCCTCTGTGAGGTCTCTCAGTCTTCAGTAACTAGCCCAGGCTTGTTCACTTGGCTGGTGGGGAGGTTTTAAGACAAGGAATAAAAGTGCAAGGCCCTTTTGAGGTCCATGCTCACTTGGCACAATCATATTCCTTTCTGCCATTGATCAAAGAAAGTCATAGTAGCCAGGTTATTTAAGGAGTGGACAAAGCTTCTGTCTATCGATGCAAAAGGTACAAAGTCACATTGCGGTGGAGAGCGAATATAGGGAAAGCTGTTTTCCCCCTATAGACTTGAAATGACCGGTGGGTTCATATTGACATAATCTAGAAAAGTAAAATGTGAACTAGTTTACACATTGGCTTTTTTAAATTGCTTTAAATATCAGTACTGAACAATCTTTTATATGAATATGATCCTTTCATATCAGTCTCCTTAATAGTTCACATCATTCATTTCCTCCTTTATTCTATCAGTATTTTCTTTTTACTTTCATGGCAGATGTGAATAATTGTTTTTTTGTCTATCATATGGTAAGCATAATCACTATATGATCCAAACAGGATTGGACAAAATGATATCTGGGAAGGAGATGCTTCCACTTCAGAAAAGAAAACTCAACACTTTTCAACAAGGAGACACATACTAGAATTATCTGGGGAATGTTCTCAAAATAATTTCCCAAAGATCCTAAGATATATTTTAATTTCCAGGAGAAGGAAGATGGAGTCACTTTGTGTGTGTTTCAAACAACCCTTTAAGTGATTCTTTTTTAAAAATTTGTTTTATGTAGTTATATATGACAGTAGAATGCATTTATGCACTTTGATATATAATACATAATATATATGAATATAATTTCTTATTTTTCAGATCTGCATGTCATAGAATTACATTGGTCATGTAGTCACACACACACACACACACACACACACATACAAGGTAATAATGTCTGTTAAGGGGCCATTTTGCTGTTACTGTGCCCCTGAAAATGCATTAATCATCACAGAAAAATTTTTTATTATTTGGCAGGAAAGTACAATAATTACTTGAGGTGTCTGTATATATAGGTATGTGTGAGAAAGAGAATTTTTAGGAAAGACAACAATTTACATGTTGCAGGGAAGGTTGTAGAACTAGAAATGGCTTTGAGAGGGGCACTTTCCAAAGAGGAGTGGGGTTAGACAGATGGGCAAGTTGAAGAGAAAGACAATTGAAGATTACTGGCTTCTTGAGTTTGTGGACAACCCCTCACACACACACCTTAAATTCAGTCCAGAAAATAGTACAGTTGGGCTTCCATATCCATTGGTTATACATTTTGGATTCAACCAACTTATGATTGAAATTATTTTTTAAAAAAATAATATCTGTATTAAATATATATAGACTTTGTTTCTTGCTATTATTCCTTAAACAAAATAATGACTATATCACATTTATATAATATTTGGTTTTATGACTGATCTAGAGATTATTTAAAGCATGCAGGAGGATGTGCATAGGTTCTAGTACTATGCCATTATATAAAAGATCATCTATGGATTGATTTTGGAAACAATTCCCGGTAAAATACCAAGGGACACTGTGTATATATATCAGGAACCATGGGTAACAGATGTTACCACTTGGGTGAGAGGGAATGAAGAATTTTTGCCCAGTGGTGGGAGAAAGACATCCAAGATGTACAACTCCAGGATAGACATACAAACCATAGACTATGAGACAGCCTTCGCTGGGAAAGAGAGTGAACTCTGCATTATTTAAAACACACACACACAAAAATGGATGCTTGCCACATTTTAAGTCATCCATTCTATCTGAAGTTCTCGAATGATAAATCTTTTAACTTTTACTTTTACCCTTCTTCCTCATTTCAATGGGAACCTAGAAAGGACAACTCATTCTCTAAAGTCATACAGCAATTGAGCACAGGGATATAGCTTAGATTTGAATTGCTCTGAACTTTTGTCACTATGTCTCAGAAAATCATGGTCGCCACCCAACTGAGCTACTTCCTTAGCCACCTCTGCCAGGAGTGCCCCTGTGTTTTTTCATTAGATCGCTGATGGTTATTTCACTTCTACACTTAAGGGGCTTTGGGGAATTCTGAGGGCAACTTCCCAGAAACCATATTTATGCCCTACCAAGAAGGAAAGGCTCACAGTGACTAAATAGTTATAAAATCAACTGAGGTCTGCTTTTTTCTTTATCCTTTTTTTCCCCCTCTGCCTTGTTTCATTTTATGATCATGGGTAAAGTGATGCAGGGAGCAGGTTGAAATGCCTTTCAAGTGCTTTGATTACAGTCATGAAAACAAACTGCATCTTGGCCTCGTGTAGACATAATGTCTGAGAATTGTTATAGTCAGCCCTTGCCCATGATTCCTGAAGCTCCCTGGTTTTGTTGCAAATACCATGACAGCCTTTCCCAATGCATGGCCCAGCATATACTCAAGATTCCTTGGAGTATCTTTAAGATCCTGGTTCATATAAAACAGCTCCTGCTCATAAAAACACACACAAACTTACCATTGTTGAGTGATTTTTAAATAGAATCAGGAACGAATCTGTGACCTTGTGGCCCTGAGGTGGGAACACTATCTATAAACTTGCCCAGACATTCGGCCTGTCAGTAGGACATTTTCATTGAACACAGGTATAAAAAAAGAAGGAGACAGGATAGGCCAAATTTTTTTACATGCCACAGCTCATTTTATACATTTTAAACCTTGTTAACATTTGCTAACAAGAAAGTTAAGAACTTTCAGCCATAAAAATTGGAATGTCTTGCTAACTAAATAAATACATGTGTGAGCCTTGGGTTCTGTCTGCTCCCTGCTCTGGACCGACTCATGATCATGCAAAAGGGAAAAGAAAAAATAAAAAAGAGCCTAGCTTTGGCTTGTAAAATCTCTAATAAGTCCTTGGAGTTTTCTTTCCTTGCATGTTTCTCAGAGTTTCTGTTGATTTTATCCTTTGCAGAATTCAAATTCACATGAGTCATTCTACTGTTGACCAACAGTGGGGTGGTGAAGATTCTAAAGCAGTTAGATTTTTCCCTCTGAATATTAGCAAGATCCCATTAAGAATGTAGGGACAGCAGAGAGAAATAAGAACTGGTCTGACGGCATGCTTTCACTTTTGTAACCTGAATCACAGGGGGCTTCCTTTGGCCCTATCGTTTTTCATTAACTTCCGTCTGTGCATATTTTCTGGGGGCTTGTAAATCGTTTCCTCTTTTCGGTTTCCTGTTTCCCATTCTAACTATTGTTACTTCCTTGTAGTAAACAGCTTCCTTACTGGAGTGAACAGCACTATTGCTTTCTTTAGCTTGGATTACTACTCAGACTTCCCTGAGAAACTAAAGCTTGCTTCAGAAGTTTATTTCTCTCCTTCCTCCCTCCCTCCTTCTCCTCCCTCCCCCTTCTCTTTCTCTCTCTCTCTTTCTCTTTCTCTCTCTCTCTCTCTCCAGCCCTCTGTCACACCACATAACAAGGCTCAAAGAAATATGCATGAACACATTGAAGGCAGTAAAGCTATAGAACAAAGACTAAACACAAATTTATAGTGTGAATCAAACACAATTAAAGTGGCTACATCATTGGTAGAAAATGATAGTGATAGACTATGAATTCTTTCACCAATAAAATGTAATTTTATGTGGTACAAAATCTCCAAGATCTTACTATTCTGATCTGAGAAAATAATAATAATAATAATAATAATAATAATAATAATAATAATAATAACAGCCTATTCCCTACAGTGTCTGAGTTCTGGGATTGTAAGCAGTGCGAATCTTTTAATCCACAGGTTCTTCTATGTACTTTGTGTAGACAAAACAGCTGACCCTACCCAGCCTAGAAGATGGTCAGTGTGATCTTCATTCTGTGGATGAGGAGACACTCTGACATGTCAAAACTGACCTCCCATGGCCACACAGATAGCCAATCTCTCAACACATAAGCCATACGCTCCAGGGGCCCTGTTTTAAGGCCCCCTTGGGTGCTCTCGAGAATGTCTTTCAGTGATCCACATCCAATATTTTATGATTTAAGTCCCCTCTCTCTCCTGATTCTGTGCTGTACTTGGGGCTCCAGAAGAAGTCCTTTTTGAGGCTACTTAAATTTCCTTCTCTGCAGCTGTTTTTCTTTATACAGCTTTGCCATTTTTTTCACAACTCTATTACATTTGATGTAGGATGGCATCTCTTCCTTGGTCTCTTCCCTGTCAAGCCCCAAAGAAGCCCTTCCCTGCTGGGACCAGCCTTCAGCACTTGCTCTCACTATTTTCTCATGAACCCTTCCTCTTCCCTGGCTTTGGAGATATAATCCAGTCTCCATCAAAGGCTTTTATCTACTACAGACAATGCCGCTACAGAAAGGTCTTGGGGGAAATGTGAGAATAGAAAGAATAAAATGATCTCAAATTTGGATTCCTGCCTCTAATACTTTCCCCATGAAGACGTTCTGATTTTGTGACCCTGAAATCTATTACCATATACTCCCACCCTCCAGACCACATCTCCAATTTTGTTGAATGGTGGGCCAGAGTTTAATGGAGAATTAAACCAGATACTGTTTAGTGGAAATGCTTTGCTTTTCTTCATTTTCAACTCTGGGTCCTTGAGGATGCCATTTAGCAGCAAAATTTAGCTTGTTTAGTTTGTAGTATGAGGTAAGTTTTCACCAAGGTCCATAAAACTTTCCTAGGCCACTCTCTTCTTCCTGAGGCAGGAGGTGACTGCTTCCATTTACTCGTTGAAGATTCCTGAGTGGGTAGAAGCTTAGTTAGTTAATGAGTCTTTTAAAACCTGGGATTAGTCTCAGGAAGCAATGCCCAGATTGAGCTATGTGGCTCTAGAATCTGAGGCCACATTCCCTAGAAGCAGAATCTGAGAAGGAGCTATGGGTGTATGTGATCAACTGAGAGAGGCCCCAGGAGAAAGAGATGGAGAGAAGCAAGAGGGACAGAATAAGAAGCCAGACAAGAAAAGGGCTCCTTAGAAGTCTAGTCTCAGCTTGATCCATAGGACATCCTGGAGCATGGATTACATAAAGTGTGTCTCACCTTGAGACAATGTTCTGTCCTTTAGTTGCTTCTACCATTTAGATATTAGCTGTAAGATGCTCCAACTTGAGGGAATAAATTTTCAGAAAAGTTGGCACTCTTGTTTAGGAGCAATCAGAGATGGAGAAGGAGGCAGTTATGAACAATTCAATACTTAACAGCAACAGGGAGAGAAGAACACTGGTGTGGTAAAGAACATTTAGTGGCATACCAAGACAGTTAAAAGAAAAAAAATAAACATGCTTTTTCCCAGAGATGAGGCTTTGTTTAGTTTACCTTGTTTCTATGAACTCCCAAATCTAGCTCTGGAGAACATGAATAAGACGATTTTTGGTCCTGGAGAGCTTAGAGAAAGTTATGTGATCTTAGTATCTTCTAGAGGAGACATCTAACAAGTAAATGTTTAATTAAATATAAGCCTGGAGAATTGAAATATATTAGTATGTTGTAACTCTTTGTGGGGTAGGAAGGAAGGGAATTTGACATATTTACTGTTATTTATGACTTTTCGTTTTTAATCTTGTTAGGAAGAGAGATCACATATCTTTAGAGCAGGAAGGGACCTTGGCGTCATCTAGTCTGACCCTCTCATTTTACAGATAAGGGAACTGGGACCCAAGGAGGTCAAGGTCTTATGGACTGTGGTTTTGTGTGTCTTCCTTTCTCTGTGATGGTAACAATTCTAAAGGCCAGACTAAACAGCTTTGTTTAGTTCATGTACATGCATTTGAAAGAGACCTTGCATCTGGAAGCCCCATCAGACAGAATGCATCCCCCTGGGGTGGTGATAACTAAATATCTTGCTATGATCAAAGCATCTTTGGAAGCCATTAGCTTTGTGTAGCTACACGGTGTTGAAATCTGCAGAAGAGTTGTATGAAATCTATTGAAGACTTTTTAATGGTTCTGCAAGTCCCTCTATTAGATTTTACTCCAGAAAATCTCACCTTGGCCATGGCCTCATCATTCTTAGGTGTAAAATGAAGTTTCTGAGGACCACCCTTCCAGAATGGCAGGGTGGCTCTGACATTCACATGAGCAGTTTAAATATGTAGTCTTGTAAACCCAGAGAAATATTTGTGATTGGCGTATTCAGTATCCTCATTTTGCTTATTGGGTTATAAGGTAGGATTAGGTATAATTCCAGGATTATAATGTGGAATTAAGTCTAACCTCTAATATAAACTAGGCCCCTTTATCTTGGCCTTTTTAATTAAGCAGAATTTTTCAAAACTTTAAGATATAAAAACAATATCATATGTAGTCAAAATTCCCACTAGTTTTAAGTTTATGGGTACCTGGCTCTGTGTATCCACTTTGAGAGACTCCACAGAACTGATTCCAACAATGTTAACCACAAAAGCATTTCCCACTTTGCTTATTTAAGAAAATGAAGAAAAATTTTTTTGAATATTTCTACAAGGCACTAGAATATTATTCCAAGAGTTAAAAGTGTTTTAGAGTGAAATGCTATCTCACTTCAGGACTAATGTTAAGCTCCATGTTCTGGTCCAAGTAACACTCTACCAGGCAAATGAAGTTTGCCCAGATTCCCAGCAGGCATTATGAAGTTCCTGCCATGAATTTATATCCAGTGATGCACAGACACCTGTCAGGTTCCTCCCACCCATAAGGTCACATTTATATATATTTTTTTTACATCAAAGAAGACAAAATTAAGGCTAAAACCCACTCTGTCTTTGCATAAGTCACAATCTCTAATTCATTGTATCACTGATGATATATCATTATATATGAAATGCATTTTAAAAATATTTGTGAGAAGGATAGATGAATAAATGCACATTTATTTTGTAGAAGAAACATGGATAGAGTCTGACTGCAGTCCAGGGAATGTGTTAAGCATTAAATCATTGGCCAATGTAGATCCAAGTCCATGGCAGTGAGGACAGTTTTTTTTTTTTTTTTTTTTTTTAATTTTAAAACAATTATTATTTACATGTTTTCTGTCTCCATGCTTCAACATGGTTAACTTGCTCCTACTAGGAGGTAAATAGAAGGTATTTACTTAACACATCTTAACACAAACTAAAATCATTCTATTCCTCCAATCAAATCCTGTTTCAACACATATAGGTCAAGTGTGAGTTTGGAATAGACATGAGAACTTTCTGTTTTCTACTTTTTCTTTAGTTAGTGTTGAATGAAAGAGGACATAAATTCTGATTTGCCATTTTTTTATTGGCTGTTCAAAACATTACAAAGCTCTTGACATATCATATTTCATACATTAGATTCAAGTGGGTTATGGACTCCCATTTTTACCCCAAATACAGATTGCAGAATCACATCGGTTACACATCCACATTTTTACATAATGCCATATTAGTGACTGTTGTATTCTGCTATCTTTCCTATCCTCTACTATCCCCCCTCCTCACCTCCCCTCCCATCTTCTCTCTCTACCCCATCTACTGTAATTCATTTATCTCCTTGTTTTTTTCTCATTCCCTCACAACCTCTTATATGTAATTTTGTATAACAATGAGGGTCTCCTTCCATTTCCATGCAATTTCCCTTTTCTCTCCCTTTCCCTCCCACCTCATGTCTCTGTTTAATGTTAATCTTTTCCTCCTGCTCTTCATCCCTGCTCTGTTCTTAGTTGCTCTCCTTATATCAAAGAAGACATTTGGCATTTGTTTTTAGGGATTGGCTAGCTTCACTTAGCATAATCTGCTCTAATGCCATCCATTTCCCTGCAAATTCCATGATTTTGTCATTTTTTAGTGCTGCATAATACTCCATTGTGTATAAACATTTTTTTTAATCCATTCATCTATTGAAGGGCATCTGGGTTGGTTCCACCGTCTAGCTATTGTGAATTGTGCTGCTATGAACATCGATGTGGCAGTATCCCTGTAGTACGCTCTTTTAAGGTCTTCAGGGAATAGTCCCAGAAGGGCAATAGCTGGGTCAAATGGTGGTTCCATTCCCAGCTTTCCCAGGAATATCCATACTGCTTTCCAAATTGGTCGCACCAATTTGCAGTCCCACCAGCAATGTACAAGAGTACCCTTTTCCCCACATCCTCTCCAGCACTTGTTGTTGTTTGACTTCATAATGGCTGCCAATCTTACTGGAGTGAGATGGTATCTTAGGGTGGTTTTGATTTGCATTTCTCTGACTGCTAGAGATGGTGAGCATTTTTTCATGTACTTGTTGATTGATTGTATGTCCTCCTCTGAGAAGTGTCTGTTCAGGTCTTTGGCCCATTTGTTGATTGGATCAATTGTTATCTTATTGTTTAATTTTTTGAGTTCTTTGTATACTCTGGATATTAGGGCTCTATCTGAAGTGTGAGGAGTAAAATTTGTTTCCAGGATGTAGGTTCCCTATTTACCTCTCTTATTGTTTCTCTTGCTGAGAAAAAAAAATTAGTTTGAGTAAGTCCTATTTGTTGATTCTAGTTATTAACTCTTGTGCTATGGGCGTCCTATTAAGGAATTTGGAGCCCGACCCAACAATATGTAGATCGGAGCCAACTTTTTCTTCTATCAGGCGTAGAGTCTCTGATTTGATATCAAGCTCTTTGATCCATTTTGAGTTAACTTTTGTGCATGGCGAGAGAAAGGGATTCAGTTTCATTTTGTTGCATATGGATTTCCAGTTTTCCCAGCACCATTTGTTGAAGATACTATCCTTCCTCCATTGCATGCTTTTAGCCCCTTTATCAAATATAAGAAAGTTGTAATTTTGTGGATTGATCTCTGTGTCCTCTATTCTGTACCATTGGTCCACCCGCCTGTTTTGGTACCAGTACCATGCTGTTTTTGTTTCTATTGCTCTGTAGTATAGTTTGAAATCTGCTATTGCTATACCGCTGACTCACACTTCCTGCTTAGATTGCTTTTGCTATTCTGAGTCTTTTGTTTTTCCATATGAATTTCATAATTGCTTTATCTATTTCTACAAGAAATGCCCTTGGGATTTTGATTGGCATTGCATTAAACCTATGGAGAACTTTGGGTAATATCGCCATTTTGATGATGTTACTTCTTCCTATCCATGAACAGGGTATATTTTGCCATCTTCTAAGGTCTTCTTCTATTTCTCTCTTTAGGGTTCTGTAGTTTTCATTGTATAAATCTTTCACCTCTTTTGTTAGGTTGATTCCCAAGTATTTTATTTTTTTTTTGAGGATATTGTGAATGGGGTGGTTGTCCTCATTTCCATTTCAGAAGATTTGTCGCTGATATACAGGAATGCCTTTGATTTATGTGTGTTGATTTTATATCCTGCCACTTTGCTGAATTCATTTATTAACTCTAGTAGTTTCTTTGTAGACCCTTTTGGGTCTGTTAGATATAGTACCATATCATCCGCAAATAGTGATAATTTAAGTTCTTCTTTTCCTATTTTTATGCCTTTAATTTCTTTTGTCTAATTGCTCTGGCTAGTATTTCAAGAACTAAATTGAATTGAGAGGGCATCCCTGTCTTGTTCCAGATTTTAGAGGGAATGCCTTCAGTTTTTCTCCATTCAGAATGATGCTAGCCTGAGGCTTAGCATATATAGCTTTTACGATGTTGAGGTAAGTTCCTGTTATCCCTAGTTTTTCTAGTGTTTGGAACATAAAGGGATGTTGTACTTTGTCGAATGCTTTTTCTGCATCTATCGAGATGATCATGTGGTTCTTATCGTTAAGTCTATTGATGTGGTGAATAACATTTATTGATTTCCGTATATTGAACCAGCCTTGCATCCCAGGGATGAATCCTACTTGATCATGGTGCACAATTTTTTTGATATGCTTTTGTATTCGATTTGCCAGGATTTTATTGAGGATTTTTGCATCTAAGTTCATTAGAGATGTTGGTCTGTAGTTTTCTTTCTTTGAAGTGTCTTTGTCAGGTTTCGGGATCAGGGTGATGTTGGCCTCATAGAATGAATTTGGAAGATGTCCTTCTTTTTCTGTTTCTTGAAATAACTTGAAAAGTATTGGTATTAATTCTTCTTTGAAGGTTTTGTAAAACTCTGCTGTATATTCATCCGGTCCAGGGCTTTTCTTGGTTGGTAGTCTTTTGATGGCTTCTTCTATTTCCTCCTTTGTTATTGGTCTGTTTAAATTGTGTGTATCTTCCTGACTCAATCTGGGCAAATCATATAACTTAAGAAATTTATCGATATCTTCACTATCTTCTATTTTATTGGAATATAGTGTTTCAAGATAATTTCTAATTATCTTCTGTATTTCTGTAATGTCCGTTGTGATATTGCCTTTTTCATCCTGTATGTTAGTAATTTGAGTTCTCTTTCTTCTTCTCTTCATTAGCATGGCTAAGGGTCTGTTGATCTTATTTATTTTTTCGAAGACCAAATTTACTCACTTTACTACTGAATCTGATTAAGGTTTTGAGATTATATGTAAACAGAATGTGATTCATTGAAACTAAACTCTTAATGGTTTGCTTGTTTGTTATTTTAGTTTCTGTACTCCAATGATTCTATAACTGGCCTCAATTCTCTACCCAACCCTTAATCTATGTCTTTGGCAATGACTCTGCAGCAACTCCTATCTTCTGGAATCTGGGCTGGACTTGTGACTTGCTTTGACCAATAGCAAATGGTAGAGATGATGTGTGCCATCTTTTGGCCAAGCCTCTTGAGAAATCCATGTTTATTTATTTACTAATTTTTAAAGGAAGACTCTCTCTGTATCTCAACAACAAGCCTAAACTACCTATCTGGAGAACAAACCTGTTTTTTTCAATCTTAGGCCATCCTAGGGCTGTCTACAGGTCAGAGTCAGGCATAATGGCTCTCGCCTATAATCCCAGTGGCTCAGGAGGCTGAGACAAGAGGATGGTGAGTCAAAACAAGCTTCAGCAATTAAGTGAGGCCCTAAGCAACTCAGCAGGACCCTGTCTCTAAATAAAATGTATAAAGAGCTGGGGATGTGGCTTAGCAGTTAAGCACTCCTGGGTTCAATCCCCAATACCAAAAAAAAAAAAAAATCAGCCGAGCGACCTTCCCCAATCCAGCTCATAAATATATGTGAGCTTAGCAAAGACCAGAAGAACCACCCAACTGACCCTGTAAGCAATATGTACTTATTGATTTTAAGACAATGAGGTAGGGGATGTAATACTGGCTTATTGTATAGAGAAGTTCTGGATGAGTTTGGCTGCTGGAGAATTAACCTGGGAAGGTATTTCACTAAAAAGCACTAAGCTTCTCTATGCAACTATAAAACATAAAATTCCTATAAAAACTGAAAATTTTGAGAAGGACAGATATTAGATAAAATTTAGTAACAGTCTAAGCTATACAGAGATGGGTTAGGCTACCTGGGAAAGTCAGACATTCCTGTTATGGAGGTATGGAGGTGACATCTGAAACTCTCCATAAAGATTCCAATAACTCCGGGAAATATAAAACTCAAACATGCTTAAGCAAAAAAAGATACAAGATAAAACTCTTTCTCTTTTTCCCTCTGTGTCTCTCTCTCCTCTCTCTCCCTCTCCCCCTCTCTCCCACCTTCTCTCCTTTCTTCTTTTTCTGTAATCTCTCTTTTTTCTGTGTTGGATAATTTGCAGGCCAGGTTTCTTCATGCATGGTGGTCTTCACCTCCCAAATCTTATATTATTAGGTAGATATTCCTGGAGAAATAAATACTTTATTTTCTTAAATATCCCCACCACCTGCCAAAAGGTCCTAGACTTGTGTCTACACTGTCCCAAATTGGATTCCATATCCAGTCTTAAATACAAACTATCCTGTCCTTCTGGTGGAGCATGGGTCTGATACTTGCTTCCAGAGATGATTGCATGGGGAACAGTCAGCTTCCTTCAAATCACATGGGGTAAGAGTAGGATGAGTTGAGGTGCTCTCTCAAAGTAAATGTCAGAGCCATGACAGAAACCAAAATAAACAAGTTCTTATCCAATGAAAGAAAGGAATTTTTAACTGAACGCAGTTATACTAAGGGACTCTAGAGTCCTCTCTAATACTCTCTAATATTCTGGATATTTTTCATAGGAAAAAATAAGAATAGCCTAAAGAATGTGAATTCAAGAATTCAGGGAAATAAATCTATCTTTTCAAAGCAATTCAATTTTATACAGCTGAACTCAACAAATATTCAATGAATCCTTGCTATGTGGCAGGAATTGTTAAACATGCTTTGAATCAATCAACCAATTGGACCCAAATAGTCTTTTGTCTTCTGTCAGACCACTACCAGAAACCATTGCAATGGGCATGTAAGACTTTTATTTTTTTTTTCTTTACCACTTTTCTGTCTTCCTTCTCTTCTTCCTTCTTCTCTTTTCTGATTTTGATCCCAAATGTGGTGGGTCGAATTGATAATATCCTTTTTGGGGCAGATCATCTCCATTCTCCATACCCTCTACTATTTTGTCACTTATTCTCTGTTTCCTTTCTCCATCTTCATTTATTTCATCATCACAGGCAACTTATGATTAATTCATTTTATTTGCTTATATGTATATGTGTCTTTACAAAGTATATTTTATACATTGCATTTATCAATTCTTATGAATTACACAATGTGTATAAGTAGTTATTTGCAATGTTTACATACTGGTTCATATTTTATATTTCTAAAATTTTTTTATTTGTTCTAATTACTTATACGTGACAGTAGAATGCATTTTGACACAGCATTCATAAATGGAGTACATTTATGAATGGTTGTACATGACATAGAATTACACAGGTCATGTAATCATATATGCACATAGGGTAATAATATCCAATTCATACTACTATCATTCCTACCCCAATACTCCCTCCTCTCCCTTCACTCCCCTCTCTCTGATCCAAAATACCTCTACTCTCCCCCTCCTCTTACAGTGAATTAGCATCTGCATATCAGAGAAAACATCCTGCCTTTGGTTCTTTGGGATTGGCTTATTTACATATTTTAAATTGCATATGTAAATAAGCATATATTTATTCCTATAGCTCACACAGAAATAGTTTGAGTTTCTACTGCCCCTTTCTATTCTAGATTTTCAATCTCATATTTCTTTGTTCCCATCTAGTATAGTTACTTCTAACTCTGCAGGTAAAATTTTCCATTTCCTTTAGAAGGAGCCTTAAAATGTTAACATCTTTTAAGGGAGTGACCCATGGTTGTATGGAAATGATTAACATAGGCCTGGAAGAAGTCTACATCAGACACCATGCATTATGCAATGAGTGACATGTGCTAAGAGGGAAATGGTAAAGGTGAGGGTCTCAAATCTCTTCTCTCCCTATCATTCATAGGATGGGTTCTCTGAGATTCTAGAAAGACCTGGATCATCTCAGACAGTAGCCTGCTTTTACAGGAAGAAAAAAAATAAACCAGGGTTCTCCAGGCCTCAATATTCACACCAGGGAGGGTCTACTTCAATGAAACTTGAAGAAGCCTTGACAAATGGTTCTGCTAGCCTTCATCCACCACCCTGCATTAATACTTGTGAGACTTTCCTTTGAATAGTAGTAATGAAGAAAAAGAAATACATTTGGGGGAAGAAATAATTTTTCAATGCCTATTTCCAAAATCAAATGCACATTTTTTTTAATATCTCCATAACTGGAAGTTATTAAGATGCTTGTGCAGGAGATCCAGCCATGTGCCAACTTCATAAAAAGAAGTCTTACCAGTGGCACCCTATTTAGAAATAATTACATAGAATCCATTGTAATTTAGTCTTACAGAGTTGCCCTCTATTGAAATTAAATTTTGAGGGAGATTGAATTACCTTGTTAGAATGGTCTTGAAGGTTGATAGATATTTTATGGTAAGAATGCACTTAAATACACATGTGAATATACTCTACTACTAGGTAGGACTTTCTATGGGCTTACTTATTAGGTTATATACTGTGTTTCATGGAATCATTGGCCCCAATTTTCCATCTCTCCCTCTATCCCCACCCTTTCTATGGCCTTACCATGGGTGGAGTGTTCTTCCCCAATTTTTGATTTAGGACTTGCCATGTGACTTTCATTGGCCAATGAATCAGGTAGAAGTAGCAGTGTGGCATTTCTGAATGTAGGTCTCAAGAAGTTCTTCTTGATCTCTAGCACCTCTGGCATCTCCATGAGAAGCTTCCCTGAGTAGCTTCTGTCTCTCAGCTCTCAGGGAAGGGAGAAGAAGGGGATATGGGGGCAGGAAAGATGGTGGAATGAGATGGACATTATTACCCTAGGTACATGTATGCCTGCACATATGGTGTGATGTTACATCATGTACAGAGAAATGAAAAGTTGTGCTGCAATTGTGTACAATGAATCAAAATGCATTCTTCTGTCATATACCTAATTAAAATAAATTAATTAATTAAAAAAACAGTCATGTTGGAACCAGGAATGTATACTTTTAAATATACATTGCTGATCCAAAATATAGCAAAACTACAGTCAAAAGATATTATCAAGCAGATCACTTTCTAAGGCATTTCTTCTTTGATCCTTTGACTACAATAACGCAACACAACAGTATGTCTACAGTAATTCTCTTACAACCAGTTAGGAAACATAAATATTTTTCCTCACTGACCTTAATATTATTTATTAATCTCAGGGGAAGAAATGGAGGAAAACAAAAGGATCCAGTGACTTCTATATTGATTGGGGATGTTTTCAGTTCTGCAAGAGAATCATTGGGATGAAAAAGCAATTGGTTTCATGCTTTGGGGATTATGTAAGTATTTGCAAACCTACAGGAAGATTCTTTCTGTTGAGGATATGCCCTTCTTCTGATGATATGTGTCTGAGGGTTTCTCGAACTTCTCAAAATTACTTCATACTCCTCACTCTCTAGGCAATATCTAGGCTGTGAACTAAACTCTGTATCCTATGGCACCTACAATGTGGGAGGCACTTAGAGCTGCTGAGGACACACTGTACAGCTGAGATTAACAGATAAGCATCTTTGTTCTTACGAAGCTTCATTTTGGTTTAGAATGATGAACTATAAAAAAAAAAAAACTTAAATTCAGTGTGAAAATGCCTGTTAATCCTAAGTGCAATAATAGCATAATAATAGAAGAGGATAATGGAATAAAGAATTACTGTAGTAGGGTATGGGGTGGCCAAAGGAGGCATTACGGAGGATGTCCAGACCCAAAAGATTAAAAGAAGCCAGAGGGGTAGATGGGAGGTGTTTTAGTGAGCTTTTCACTGCTGTGATTAAAAGACCTGACAAGAACAATTGTAAAGGAGGAAAGGTTTATTTCAGGCTTCACAGTTTCAGTTTCAAAGATCTTTGTCCATAGATAGCCGACTGCATTCCTCAGGGCTAGAGATAAGGTTGAACATCATAGCGGAAGAGTGTGGTGGAGGCAAGAGGCTCACATGATGATCATGAAGCAGAAAGAGAGGCTTCACTCACCAGATACAAAATATATACCCCAAAAGCACATCCCTAATGCCCACTCCTCCAGCCACACCCTATCCACCTTCAGGCACCCTCAGTTAATCTTGTCAGGGGATTGATTCACTGATTGGGTTAAGGCTCTCAAAACCCAATAATTTCTCCTCTATACCTTCTTGCATTGTCTCACACATGAGCTTTTTGGGGACACCTCATATCCAAACCATAACAAGAGGTCAAGTCCAAGCAACAGAAAAGCAAATGCCAAAATATCCAAATAACAGAGATTTTTGAGGGATAAATGTTAGTGTATATTGAGTTTAGGAAACCAAGGGAAGAGACATATCAGGTAAAATCAGAGTTAATAGAAATAACATTATTTAAGATCTTGTAAGCTGGAGTAAGAAATTTGTATTTTATTGTAATGTCAAAGGATGACATTGGCAGGATTCAAGCAGTGAAGTGACATGATCTAATTTGCATAGTTATATAAGATTCTCTTGCAGCTGCATGGAAAATGGGTTGTAAGGAGCTAATAGAGGAAGTAGGGAGAACAAATATAAAACTATTGCAAATGCATACGGACAGATGGTGGCAGCTGAGATGAAAGTAATAGCAAGAGAGGTGGTGTGAAGAAGTCAGATCAGAAATTTTGAAGCGGAATCAACAGGATGCTTGTAGATTGAACATAGGTGGCAAAGCAAAGAGGAATCTAGAAGGAATCACTTATGGCCTTAGTCACTATGCATATCATGATGTTGTAATTGATAAAAGCAACATAGGGAGAGTGGAGCAATTCTGTGGGCAAATCAGAGTCTGTTTATTCTGATTTATTTTTGAGATGTTTTCTTTTTTTTTTTTATTTATTTATTTATTTTTTTTTATTGTTGGTTGTTCAAAACATTACATAGTTCTTGATATATCATCTTTCACACTTTGCTTCAAGTGAGTTATGAACTCCCATTTTTAGCCCATATACAGATTGCAGAATCACATCAATTACACATCCATTGATTTACATATTGCCATACTAGTGTCTGTTGTGTTCTGCTGCCTTTCCTATCCTCTACTATCCCCCCTCCTCCCTCCCCTCCCCTCCCACCCTTCTTCTCTCTCTACCCCCCCTATTGACCTTCATTTCTCCCCCTTGTATTATTTTTCCCTTTCCCCTCATTCCCTCTTGTATGTTCTTTTGTATAACCCTGAGGGTCTCCTTCCATTTCCATGCAATTTCCCTTTTCTCTCCCTTTCCCTCCCACCTCTCATCTCTGTTTAATGTTAATCTTCTTCTCATGCTCTTCGTCCCTACTCTGTTCTTAGTTACTCTCCTTATATCAAAGGAGACATTTGGCATTTGCTTTTTAGGGATTGGCTAGCTTCACTTAGCATAATCTGCTCTAGTGCCATCCATTTCCCTGCAAATTCTATGATTTTGTCATTTTTTAATGCAGAGTAATACTCCATTGTGTATAAATGCCACAATTTTTTAATCCATTCGTCTATTGAAGGGCATCTGGGTTGGTTCCAAAGTCTTGCTATTGTGAATTGAGCTGCTATGAACATCGATGTAGCAGTGTCCCTGTAGCATGCTCTTTTTAGGTCTTTAGGGAATAGACCAAGAAGGGGAATAGCTGGGTCAAATGGTGGCTCCATTCCCAGCTTTCCAAGAAATCTCCATACTGCTTTCCAAATTGGCTGCACCAATTTGCAGTCCCACCAGCAATGTACAAGTGTACCCTTTTCCCCACATCCTCGCCAGCACTTGTTGTTGTTTGACTTCATGATGGCTGCCAATCTTACTGGAGTGAGATGGTATCTTAGGGTGGTTTTGATTTGCATTTCTCTGACTGCTAGAGATGGTGAGCATTTTTTCATGTACTTGTTGATTGATTGTATGTCCTCCTCTGAGAAGTGTCTGTTCAGGTCCTTGGCCCATTTGTTGATTGGGTTGTTTGTTCTCTTATTGTCTAATTTTTGGAGTTCTTTGTATACTCTGGATATTAGGGCTCTGTCTGAAGTGTGAGGAGTAAAGATTTGTTCCCAGGATGTAGGCTCTCTATTTACCTCTCTTATTGTTTCTTTAGCTGAGAAAAAACTTTTTAGTTTGAGTAAGTCCCATTTGTTGATTCTAGTTATTAACTTTTGTGCTATGGGTGTCCTATTGAGGAATTTGGAGCCAGACCCCACAGTATGTAGATCGTAGCCAACTTTTTCTTCTATCAGACGGCGTGTCTCTGATTTGATATCAAGCTCCTTGATCCATTTTGAATTCACTTTTGTGCATGGCGAGAGAAAGGGATTCAGTTTCATTTTGTTGCATATGGATTTCCAGTTTTCCCAGCACCATTTGTTGAAGATGCTATCCTTCCTCCATTGCATGCTTTTAGCCCCTTTATCAAATATAAGATAGTTGTAGTTTTGTGGATTGGTTTCTGTGTCCTCTATTCTGTACCATTGGTCCACCCGCCTGTTTTGGTACCAGTACCATGCTGTTTTTGTTACTATTGCTCTGTAGTATAGTTTGAAGTCTGGTATCGCTATACCGCCTGATTCACACTTCCTGCTTAGCATTGTTTTTGCTATTCTAGGTCTTTTATTTTTCCATATGAATTTCATGATTGCTTTCTCTATTTCTACAAGAAATGCCTTTGGGATTTTGATTGGCATTGCATTAAACCTATAGAGAACTTTTGGTAATATCGCCATTTTGATGATGTTAGTTCTGCCTATCCATGAACAGGGTATATTTTTCCATCTTCTAAGATCTTCTTCTATTTCTCTCTTTAGGGTTCTGTAGTTTTCATTGTATAAGTCTTTCACCTCTTTTGTTAGGTTGATTCCCAAGTATTTTATTTTTTTTGAAGATATTTT
Source organism: Marmota monax (assembly GCF_021218885.2). NCBI lineage: Eukaryota > Metazoa > Chordata > Mammalia > Rodentia > Sciuridae > Marmota > Marmota monax. The sequence goes on along the minus strand of NW_026695222.1, from coordinate 2,380,682 downwards.
GAATGGAGTGGTTGTCCTCACTTCCATTTCAGAGGATTTGTCGCTGATATACAGGAATGCCTTTGATTTATGCGTGTTGATTTTATATCCTGCCACTTTGCTGAATTCATTTATTAGCTCTAATAGTTTCTTTGTAGAGCCTTTTGGGTCTGCTAGGTATAGAATCATATCATCTGCAAATAGTGATAATTTAAGTTCTTCTTTTCCTATTTTTATGCCTTTAATTTCTTTCGTCTGTCTAATTGCTGTGGCCAGTGTTTCGAGAACTATGTTGAACAGAAGTGGTGAGAGAGGGCATCCCTGTCTTGTTCCAGATTTTAGAGGGAATGCCTTCAATTTTTCTCCATTCAGAGTGATGCTAGCCTGAGGCTTAGCATAGATTGCTTTTACAATATTGAGGTATGTTCCTGTTATCCCTAGTTTTTCTAGAGTTTTGAACATAAAGGGATGCTGTACTTTGTCGAATGCTTTTTCCGCATCTATCGAGATGATCATATGGTTCTTATTTTTAAGTCTATTGATGTGGTGAATAACATTTATTGATTTCCGTATATTGAACCAGCCTTGCATCCCAGGGATGAATCCTACTTGATCATGGTGCACAATTTTTTTGATATGTTTTTGTATCCGATTCGCCAGAATTTTATTGAGGATTTTTGCATCTAGGTTCATTAGAGATATTGGTCTGAAGTTTTCTTTCTTTGAAGTGTCTTTGTCTGGTTTAGGTATCAGGGTGATGTTGGCCTCGTAGAATGAATTTGGAAGTTCTCCCTCTTTTTCTATTTCCTGAAGTAGCTTGAAAAGTATTGGTATTAGTTCCTCTTTAAAGGTTTTGTAAAATTCTGCTGTATACCCATCCGGTCCTGGGCTTTTCTTAGTTGGTAGTCTTTTGATGGTTTCTTCTATTTCCTTGATTGATATTGGTCTGTTTAGGTTGTCTATATCCTCCTGACTCAATCTGGGCAGATCATATGACTTCAGAAATTTATCGATGCCTTCACTATCTTCTAATTTATTGGAGTATAAGGATTCAAAATAATTTTTGATTATCTTCTGTATTTCTGAAGTGTCTGTTGTGATATTGCCTTTTTCATCCCGTATGCTAGTAATTTGAGTTCTCTCTCTTCTTCTCTTCGCTAGCATCGCTAAGGGTCTGTCGATTTTGTTTATTTTTTCAAAGAACCAACTTTTAGTTTTGTCAATTTTTTCAATTGTTTCTTTTGTTTCGATTTCATTAATTTCAGCTCTGATTTTAATTATTTCTTGCCTTCTACTTCTTTTGCTGTTGTTTTGCTCTTCTTTTTCTAGGATTTTGAGATGAAGCATGAGATCATTTATTTGTTGGTTTTTTCTTTTTTTAAGGAATGAACTGCAAGCAATGAATTTTCCTCTTAGAACTGCTTTCAATGTGTCCCACAGATTCCGATATGTTGTGTCTGTGTTTTCATTAATCTCTAAGAATTTTTTAATTTCCTCCTTGATGTCTTCTATAACCCATTGATCATTCAGTAACCTATTGTTCATTCTCCAAGTGATGTATGCTTTTTCCTTCCTTCTTTTATCGTTGATTTTCAGTTTCATTCCATTATGGTCAGATAAGATGCATGGTATTATCTCTACTCCTTTATATTGTCTAAGCGTTGCCCTGTGACATAATATATGATCTATTTTTGAGAAGGATCCATGTGCTGCTGAGAAAAAAGTGTAACTGCATGATGTTGGGTGGTATATTCTATATATGTCAATTAAGTCTAGGTTATTAATAGTGTTATTGAGTTCTATAGTTTCCTTATTCAACTTTTGTTTGGAAGATCTGTCCAGTGGCGAGAGAGGTGTGTTGAAGTCTCCCATGATTATTGTATGGTGGTCTATTAGACTCTTGAACTTGAGAAGAGTTTGTTTGATGAACATAGCTGCGCCATTGTTTGGGGCATATATATTTATGATTGTTATGTCTTGTTGGTGTATGGTTCCCTTAAGCAGTATGTAGTGTCCCTCTTTATCCCTTTTGATTAACTTTGGCTTGAAATCTATTTTATTTGATATGAGTATGGACACTCCTGCTTTTTTCCGAAGTCCATATGAGTGATATGATTTTTCCCAACCTTTCACCTTCAGCCTATGTATGTCTTTTCCTATCAAATGCGTCTCCTGTAGGCAGCATATTGTTGGGTCTTGTTTTGAGATCCATTCTACTAGCCTGTGTCTCTTAATTGGTGAGTTTAAGCCATTAACATTTAGGGTTATTATTGAAATATGGGTTGTTGTTCCAGCCATATTTGTTTATTTATGTTACTAAACATGGTTTGTTTTCCTCTTTGATTATCCCCCCCCTTTACTGTCCTACCTCCCACTGTTGGTTTTCATTGTTATTTTCCATTTCCTCTTCCTGTAATGTTTTGCTGAGGATGTTTTGAAGAGATGGTTTTCTAGCTGCATATTCTTTTAACTTCTGTTTGTCGTGGAAGGTTTTAATTTCATCTTCCATCCTGAAGCTTAATTTCGCTGGATACACAATTCTTGGTTGGAACCCATTTTCTTTCAGTGTTTGAAATATGTTATTCCAGGATCTTCTAGCTTTCAGAGTCTGTGTTGAAAGATCAGCTGTTATCCTGATTGGCTTGCCCCTAAATGTAATCTGCTTCCTTTCTCTTGTAGCTTTTAAAATTCTCTCCTTATTCTGTATGTTGGGCATCTTCATTATAATGTGTCTAGGTGTGGATCTCTTATAATTTTGCACATTCGGCGTCCTGTAGGCTTCTAGAATTTGGGATTCTGTCTCATTCTTCAAGTCTGGGAAGTTTTCTCGTATTATTTCCTTAAATAAATTGCTCATTCCTTTGGTATGGAGTTCTATACCTTCCTGTATCCCAATGACTCTTAAGTTTGGTCTCTTAATGTTATCCCATATTTCTTGGATGTTCTGCTCATGGTTTCTTAACAGTCTTGCTGAGCTGTCTATGTTCTTTTCAAGTTGAAATACTTTGTCTTCATTGTCTGATGTTCTATCTTCTAAGTGTTCTACTCTGCTGGTAGTACTCTCCATTGAGTTTTTAAGTTGGTTTATTGCTTCCTGCATTTCTAGGATTTCTGTTTGTTTGTTTTTTATAACCTCTATCTCCCTGTATAGTTGATCCTTTGCTTCCTGGATTTGTTTGTGTAATTCCTTGTCGAAGTGATCTTTTATTGTCTGATTTTGCTGTCTAATTTCTTCCTTGATACTCCAGATCATCTGAAGCATATATATCCTGAATTCTTTATCTGACATTCCATCTGCTGCAGCTGTTACCTCTTCTAAAGTTGAGCTGACCTGCATTGCTTGTAATCCTTTCTTTCCTTGTCTTTTCATACTGCTTGCGTTTCTTTCTTCTTGGTGAAACTGTTGTGTTTTTGAAATTTTTCCCCCCCCTATATATTTATGTTGCTCTTGTATAGTTGAAAATTCTCCCTTGCAGGTGCGGGCAGGGGCTCTGCTCTGCCCCTCCTCCAATTGGTGTGAGGTGTCTACCACGCCCGCGGACCCCTGGGCCTGATCCGCTGTTCTGTCGCAGGTCTGCCTACCTTGCAGGTGGGGGTGAAGGCTCTGCCCTGCCCCTCCTACCACGCCCGGGGACCGCTAGGCCTGATCTGCAGGTTGGTCGCAGGTCTGCCCACCTTGTGGGCAAGGGTGTCAGTTCCGCTCCGCCCCCAGTCCAATTGGGGTCACTTGACCACCACACAGGCGAGCTGCTGGGCCTGATCTGGGCGCGGGCTAAGGCTCTGCTCTGCCCCTACTCCAGTTGGGGTGGAGTGTGTACCATGCTGGCAGGCCGCTGGGCCTGATCCACAGGTCTGTCGCAGGTCTGCTTACCTTGCCAGCGCGGGCGGTGGCTCTGCCCTGCCCCTCTTACCACGCCTGCAGACCGCTGGGCCTGATCTGCAGGTTGGTCGCAGGTCTTCCTACCTTGCGGGCGTGGGCGGCGGCCCCTCTCCTCGCCTCTGGCTCAACGACAAAGCGAGAGAGACTCGGGTATCTGTGACTCACCCTCCCTACCAGGGGACCAACTGTTTCCGTCGCCGCTGGCACCGATGAAGTTTTCTCCTCGGCCGCTCTCCGATGACATCAGATCTCTGCCATGCTGGCATCCCCTGCTCTATGGCTGAATCCCATTTTCTTCTCTTCCAATAGGCGGAGCTGTGCCCTCTGAGCTGAGCTTCTGCCCTCTATGTGCTGACAGAAATCCCTGTACGGTGGCTCCTGGGAGTCTCTCAATCCTGTTAGTCCAGAGCCCTTTCACTTATCCGGCCCCTCCCCCTGTTCCTCCTCCCAGCCAGCCAGCCAGGTCCTGTTCACCAGAGGCGGTTCCCCAAGGATCTGATTACACTTGCAGCCCCACCGCGTGTCCTATATCCCGAACGATGAACACCCTCTCTGTCATTCAATTAAGCCCCAGTGCTGTGGTGGGGTGATCTGGGAACCAACAGTTAAATTTTTCAGGACCCCTTTGGTGGGCACGCCCCCAGAAACTGGCGGCTAAGATCTTGGGTGTCGCCGCTGGTGTTAAGGGGAGGTGGGGATCTGGAGTCCCCTCTGCTTCCCTACAGACACGCCCCCGGTGGTTTCCTGGCTGCTTGTATCTGGAGGGGGTGGGAGTCACACACCTGCTAATGTGGATTCCGCTGGGAAGGAATTCTGTCGGCGGAACTCTGGTGATGTCACCACTCTGCTATGGCAGGCCCCAGGCTCCTTGCCAGAGTGTCCGAAGGGAGGGGTGGGACTGGTCTGTCTCTGGTTGGTTTCAGCTCCCGGTTTGCTATTTCATGAAGGCTTGGCGAGAGACCTCTTCCTAGAGTCCCTGCACCACTCCTGCTGCGCTGCGCCTCGGAGGCTATCCGCCCTGACGCAGGGGCGGCGTGCAGGCAGCCGACAGTCGCCGAGTCGCGCGGGCAGCGGCTGGCGGGTCTGGACCTCTGCGCTGCGTGGCGGGGAGGCTATCCGCCCTGACGCAGGGGCGGCGTGCAGGCAGCCGACAGTCTCCGAGTCGCGCGGGCAGCGGCTGGCGGGTCTGGACCTCTGCGCTGCGTGGCGGAGATTCACTCGTCTAGCGCAGACTGTCACCTCCAAAAATCCTTCCAATTCCCGGCCAGTCTCTCTTTAGTGGAATTTTGCTAGGAGTTTCTCAGCAGGTCATATCTAAGCGTATCCATGCGTCTCTCTGACCCCTTTGTTGAGGAGGTACTGAAAGCGCTGCCTCCCCTCTCGCCGCCATGTTGGATCCCCAGAGCTTGAGATGTTTTCTTGACATCCAAAAGTCAACTGTAGCAGTTACAGGAAAAGTTGCATTCAGGAGTTTACTTGCGAAAATGAATCACTTGCATTTCCAGGGCTAAGGGTTTCTCTTAGAAATATAACTACAATTTTAATCATTCTTATCTAAATTCTATTAGATGAATTATTTGCCACAACCAATATATTCATTTAATAAGACTGACATGCATATCATGAAATCAACTTGTGAAATGTGTTTTGACCATAAGTTACTTATTTTTAGAACAGGCCTTACTAATTTTGCCCTAAAATACTATTTCTAGTAAAGTTCTAGTAACTTAGACATTTTTATACCATGAATAATCTCATGAGTAAATGATGAAGCAGATCTGGAGAAACACCAATGAATGCTCTAGCTCTAAATACCCCAGCCTCCCCACCACACACCAACAAACATATACACACTATCTCCACAAACATGGACATAGCACAGACTTCAACCCAAGACTTCCTCCTATGACCTTTTTTTTTCAAGTGTCACAAGAGTTCTTAAAAAAGTTTGCATCTCCTAGCCCCAAAGTCATGTTTTTGCCTCAAAACTTTCTTCCATATTTTAGCATCTGCAATATTTAAACTTGAGTAGATTCTATTTCTTCCTTTATCTCTTTGGGTATCTTTAGCAAATTCTACATATCAGTCAAGTTATCTCAGATTCTAAGCACTGAAATAGCTTCAAGTCCAAAGTTCTCATACCAGCCTGCATCTGGAGGAGAGTTATCAAAACAAGTCTGTCCTTAACTGGAAGTGCTGGAGCAACCACATCTATCACTTTTGCCAATGCAGAAGCCATGAGGACAAGTTCCCATCTCACATGTTTTATTGTACAGGGCTGAAGATCTCTCTAATATTTCAGTAGGAAAAAAAAAAGAACTAATTCACTTAAAAGCACCACAACCCTAAGAAATATTTTCAAAGGCATGACCTAAAATCAACAGTTAATTATAAATATCTTGATGGGACCCAGGATTTCATTTGTTCATACATTATGTTGAGCAAGGGTTTTGTTTTCTCTCCAAGGAGATTAGTAAGTGTAATATGTTATCAGATGACAAACAACAAAAAGTGGCCAAAGGGATTTATTTATATGTAGTAGAAATGGCTAGTAGATACAAAAATAAAAACAAAAACAACCTCCCCAAATTATGCTATTATTTTCTAAATATTAAGTTCTACTAAGAAGAGGCTGCTTTAGTAAATGATTCTATTTCACAGCCCCCATTTGCATTCAGGTTGAGCCATGTAGCTGTGTTCTGGTAATGAAAGGCAGAAGTGGGGGGACACTCGTATAGGACTGAACTATAAGCTAATCGCAGATTCTACACTGATATGAAGAATTGGCTAAAGATACACAAAGAGATGAAGGAAGAAATAAAATCTACTCAAGTGCTTCTCCATGATTCTTTCCCCTTCTGATCAGCTGAAATGGGGGCTATTTCTGAGGACAAACTTAGAAGCCATGTGTTGAATACAGCAGACCTCTGTTGGCCTAAATCCTTGAATTGAAACAAAAAGAAAAGATTCTAGATGCCCTATTTTCCAGTCAGTACTCTTGTTGGTACAAGAAAGAAAAAAAATCCACTGCATCTGAGTTATTCAATATATTATGTTAGATATTACAATCTATTCTATTTACAACAGATTGGCAGTATTCAAAGTTGCTGAAATGAATACCACTTCTAATATCTCCAAAATCACACTAAACAGAAAATTTTGACTTATTTTTTTTAATCCACATTTAATGGCATCACACTTTTGAAGATACACAGTGGCTGTTTTCTAAATTATCAGGCTATTGGTATTGACATTTCTTCTTTTACCTGATAAGCACCCATAATTTTTGGTTTGGAAATAGCATCTTGGTTTTTTATTTGGGAAAAAAAAACATTTTTCAATCATACATATTCTTTATGGGAATTATAATCAACACACTCCATTCTCCCTTATTCAAGGGTTGAGCAAACAAATCATAGTCACCAGCCCTGCTTCCTACCTGGGATCTCAAAGGGTGTGTCAGAAAGAATGTAAGAACTGAAATTGTCATTAGTTCATTTTGATAGCTACATTTGGAAATTCATTATGTCCCATCCAAGATCCCAAGTTATCTCAAGAAACCAAATATTTTCTTGTAGTTCCTTCAATTCTGAGTCTCTACATTTCCATTCAAAAACTATATTTTGTTGTTTTATGCTAGTGTTGTATATTTGTTTTCTATTGTAGCAAAAAATATCCTAAAACTTAGTGGCTTAACACAATAACAAATATTAATTATTTCTCAGTTTCCATAGGTGAAGGATTTGGGTGATTCGGGCCCAGAGTCTCTCATGAGATTACAGTCAGATAAGTGTATTCAACTGAGGATTTAAGAAGAGATGAAAACTCCACTTCCAAAGTGATTAAACAAATACATGATGACTTGGTGCTAGCTGTTGGGAAAAGGCCCTAGTTCAGGTCCTCATGGACTTTCATAAGTATCCTAATGTTATGATGGTAGGCTTCCCCCAGAAGTAGTATGTACTAGACCCAAGTGAAGTGTGGAAATACTTTTTAAATATATGTAAATGTATAAAATGTATATTATATATAAATTATATAAATGTGTATGTGTATGTATTATAGATAAAGTTGTATTATAGATAAAGAAACTAAAACCAATAGAGCATACACAATGCTTCAAAAGTCACACAGTGGAAGAACCAGAAGTTGAACCCAAGTGGCCCAAACTCCATAATATTTTTCCCATTATTTGAGTTTAAATTGTGCTGATCAACTAGTAGCTTATAAGTCCAGTCCAACTCCTCTATTTGATATTTGATTGACAAGGAAAAGCATGCCATACTTCCTTCTGGACTTTATCAAAAGTAACAATATAATAAATACATCAGCCCGAGTCCATCCCACCATTGGCAGACACCCACTGGAGCTCAGACCTGGCCCAGATCTGCCTTGCAGACCTGTGCAGGAGCCAGGGCCCAGAGTAAGCTTGGGTCCACCCCTCCCACCACCACAACCTGGGAACCTAGATCTAACCCACTTTCATATTGAGACACTGTAGTCATCCCCAAGGTAGTAGCCTCTACCTTGGGACAACAGACAAGGCCTAGAAGCAGCTGCATCTTGGAACAGGCATCCCAAAGCCAGTGTAAGGCCCACCCTTTCAGCCCCATCTCTGAAATATGTTGTATCCATCTTGGGACACCTCCACTTCTATCTTGAATTACCTCCTGCTATTGCCACCACCATATATAGTTGCAGTAGCACTCATCCTGGGACACTGGCAGGGTCAGGAAGCCCAACACCAAGGTGAGATACAGATAATCTGAACAGACACTACAAGATTATAGGGTAGAAACTGTAATACCTAAGATCCACACAGCAAGAAAGGAAATCACATAGACAATATGAAAGAACAAGGGAGGAAAGTGGTCCAAACAAACCAGGGTACTACAATAACAGAACCCATGAACAGCGCAACTGATGAAATGTCAGAGAAGGAGTTCAGAATGTTCATAATTAAAATGATCTATGAATCAAATAATGACCCAAATGAGCAAATACAATAAAAAATTGCTCACTCCAACAAAGAGATAAGGGAGCAAATACAGGCAACCATTGATCACACCAACAAAGAGATAAGGGAGTAAATACACGTAGAAAAATATTACTTCTTGTACATTGCTGGTGGGACTGCAAACTGGTGCGGCCAATCTGGAAAACAGTATGGAGACTCCTGGGAAAGCTGGGAATGGAACCACCATTTGACCCAGCTATTGCCCTTCTTGGACTTTTCCCTGAAGACCTTAAAAGAGCGTACTACAGGGATACTGCTACATCGATGTTCATAGCAGCACAATTCACAATTGCTAGACTGTGGAACCAACCCAGATGCCCTTCAATAGATGAATGGATTTAAAAAATGTGGCATTTATACACCATGGAGTATTACGCAGCACTAAAAAATGACAAAATCATAGAATTTGCAGGGAAATGGATGGCACTAGAGCAGATTATGCTTAGTGAAGCTAGCCAATCCCTAAAAAACAAATACCAAATGTCTTCTTTGATATAATGAGAGCAACTAAGAACAGAGCAGGGAGGAAGAGCAGGAAGAAAAGATTAACATTAAACAGATACATGAGGTGGGATGGAAAGGGAGAGAAAAGGGAAATTGCATGGTAATGGAGGGAGACCCTCATTGTTATACAAAAATACATATAAGAGGTTGTGAGGGGAATGGGAAAATAAACAAGGAGAGATATGAATTACAGTGGATGGGATAGAGAGAGAAGATGGGAGGGGAGGGAGGGGGGATGGTAGAGGATAGGAAAGGTAGCAGAATACAACAGTTACTAATAGGGCATTATGTAAAAATGTGGATGTGTAACCGATGTGATTCTGCAATCTGTATTTGGGGTAAAATTGGGAGATCATAACCAACTTGAGTCTAATGTATGAAATATGATATGTCAAGAGCTTTATAATATTTTGAACAACCAATAAAAAAAATTAAAAAAAAGACAAAATAAACTAAGGGAGTGACAGAAAAATATTAAAAAAAAAAGAGAATACAAACAATAATAAATGCTAGCAAAGATGTGGGGGGAAAGGAACAGTTGTACACTGTTGGTAAGATTATAAATTAGTACAACCATTACAGAAATTAGTATGGAAGTTCCTCAAAAAACTAGGAATGAAACAACCATATGAACCAACTTTCCCACTCCTCAATATTTATCCTAAAGAATTGGTCAGCAAACTACAGCAATACATGTATACCCATGTTTATAGCAGCACAATTCACAATAGCCAAGTTTTGGAAACAGCATAGGTGCCCATCAATGAATGAATGAATAAAGAAAATGTGGTGTATATATATGCAGAATGAATTTTTATTCAGCCATAAAGAAGAACTAAATTATGTCATTTGCAGAAAAATAGATGAAACTTACGAGCATTATGTTAAGCAAAATAAGCCAAATGCAATAAGTCAAGGATCATATGTTTTCTCTCCAATGTGGAAACTGCAGAGGGAAAAAAAAAAGGAAGAAAGGATGGCAGTGGGTGGAGGGTTGTCTCTTAAAAAATCAAAGGGAGACCAATGGAGTAGAGGAAAGGGATCAGAGGGAGAGAAAGGGAGGCAAAAGGAAAGTTCTGCGGAATGATATATAACAAATTACATTGTTTAGATCATGTGCATGTATGAATATGTAACAACAAATTTCACTGTTATTTATAATTATTATATACCAATAAAAACAGAGGAAAGAAAAAAAAAAAAGAAAGAGAGGGATTCTGAAAAAAAATCAGAAATCCTTGAAATGAATGAAATAATAAACCAAATTAAAAAGAAAACATCACCAACCAACTAGATCACTTGGAATACAGAACATCAGATAATGAAGACAAAGTATACAATCTAGAAAATAAAGATGACCACACAGTGAAGACGGTAAGGAACCATGAGAAGAACATTCAAGAATTATGAGATAGCATCAAAAGATCAAATCTAGGAGTTATTGGAATAGAGGAAGGCACAAAGTTTCAAACCAAAGGAATGCACAATGTCTTCAATGCAATATCAGAAAATTTCTCAAACATGAAGAATGAATTGGTAAATCAAATACAAGAAGCATACAGGGCACCAAATGTACAAAATTATAACAGATCTACACCAAGTCACATTATAATGAAAATGCCTAGCATACAGAATAAGGATAGAATCTTAAAGGCCTCAACAGAGAGAAATCAGGTCACATATGGAGGAGACCAATTCATATCTCAGCAGATTTTTTGACCCAGATCCTTAAAGTCAGGAGATCCTGGAACAACATATACTAAGCTCTGAAAGAAAATGGATGCCAACAAAGAACCAGCAAAATAAAGGCTTAGATTTGATGATGAAATAAAAATCTTCCATGATACACAAAAGTTAAAAGAATTTACAACTAGAAACCCTCCACTACAGAACATCCTTGGCAAAATATTCCATGAAGAGAAATTTAAAAACAATAATAAAAATCAGCAAAGGGAGGTATTACACTAAAGGAAAAACTAATCAAAGGAGAAACCAGGTCAAATTAAATACCAAAGTGAAAAAAAAATGGCTGGGAATATAAATCATGTCTCACTAATAACCCTGAGTGTTAATGGCCTAAACTAACCAATCAAAAGACATAGACTTGCAGATTGGATTGAAAAAAAAAAAAAGACCCAACTATATGCTGCCTCCAAGAGTCTCATCTCATAGGAAAAGACATCCACAGACTGAAGGTGAAAGGTTGGGAAAAAGCATACTACTCACATAAACTGCAGAAGCAAGGAGAGGTTTCTATCTTCATATCAAATAAAGTAGACTTCATGCCAAAGTTAATCAAAAGGGATAAAGAAGGCTATTTTATACTGCTTAAGGGAACCATACACCAACAAGACATAACAATAATAAATGTATATGCTCCAAACAAAGGAGCATCTATGTTCATCAAACAAACTCTTCTCAAGTCAACAGTCAACTAGACAACAACACAATAATTCTGGGGGACATTAGCACACCTGTTTCACCACTGGATAGATCTTCCAAACAAAGCTTAACAAATAAATTATTATAGAACACAATAATACAATCAATAACTTAGACTTAACTTATATATAGAGAGAATATTTCATCCTTCAGGAGTGAATATAATTTCTTCTTAGTAACACATGGATCCTTCTCTAAAATAGACTGTATATTATGCCACAAAGCAACTTTTAACAAATACAAAAAAGTAGAGATACTACCCTGCATTCTATCAGATCACAATAGAATGAAATTAGAAATCAATGATAAAATAAAAAATAAAAGCTACTCCAATACCTGGAGACTGAATAATATGCTACTGAATGAACAATGGGTTGCAAAAGACATCAAGGAAGAAACTAAAATAATTCTTAGCAGTAAATGAGAACACAGATACAACATATCGAAATATCTGGGACACAATGAAGAAAATACTAAGATGAAAGTTCATTGCATGGAATTCATTCCTTAAAAGAAGAGAAAGTCACCAAACAAATGACTTGACATTACATCTCAAAGCCCTAGAAAAAGAAGAACAAATCAATATCAAAAGCAGTAGAAGATAGGAAATAATTAAAATCAGAGCTGCAATCAATGAAATTGAAACAAAAGAAATAATTGAAAAAATTTACAAAACAAAAAGTTGGTTCTTTGAAAAAATAAATAAAATTGACAGGCCTTTCACCATGCAAATAAAGAGAAGTAGAGAGTAAACTCAAAATACTAACATACGGGATGAAAAAAGGAAATATAACAACAGACACTACAGAAATACAGAAGATAATTAGAAATTATTTTGAAAACTTGTACTCCAAAAAAATAGAAAATATTGAAGGCATCGACAAATTTCTAGAGTCATATGATTTGCCTAGATTGAATCAGGATGATATACACCATTTAAACAGATCAATTTCAAATGATGAAAAAGAAGACACCATCAGAAGCCTGCCAACCAAGATAAGCCCAGGACCGGATGGATACACAGCTGAGTTTTGCAAGACCTTTAAAGCAGAACTAATACCAATAGTCTTCAGTTTATTTCAGGAAATAGAAAAAAAGGGAGCACTTTCAAACTCATTTATGAGACCAATATCACACTGATTCCAAAACCAGGCAAAGACACATCAGAGACAGAAAACTTCAGACCAATATCTCTAGTGAACATAAATGCAAAAATGTTCAATGAATTTCTGGCAAATTGGATACAAGAACATACCAAAAATATAGAACACCACGGTCAAGTGGGGTTCATCCGAAGGATGCAAGAATGGTCTAATATATGGAAATCAATAAATGTAATTCCTCACATCAATAGATTTAAAAATAAGAACCATATGATCATCTCAATAGATACAGAAAGAGGATTAGAAAAAAAATACAGCACCCCTTCATGTTCAAAACACTAGAATAACTAAGGATAACCAGAACATACCTCAACATCATAAAAGCTATCTACCCTAAGCCCAGGCCAACATCATTCTAAATGGAGAAAACATTGAAAGCATTTCTTCTAAAAACTGGTACAAGACAGGGATATGATCTTTACCACTTCTATATAATATAGTTCTTTAATCTCTAGCCAGGGCAATTAGATGATACAAATTAAAGGAATGTGGATTGAAAAGAAGAATTCAAACTATCACTATTTGCCAATGACATGATTCTATACCAAGAGGATACAAAATATTCCACCAGAAAAATTCTGAAACTAATAAATGAATTCAGCAAAGTAGCAGGATATAAAATCAACACCCATAAATCAAAGGCATTTCTGTACATCAGTGACAAATCCTCAGAAAGAGAAACTAGAAAAACTACCCCATTTACAATAGTCTGAAAAAAAAAAAACTTTAGGGAATCAACTTAATGGAAAAGGTGAAAACTCTACAATAAAAACTACAGAACACTAAAGAAAGAAATTAAAGAAGACCTTAGAAGAAGGAAAGAGCTCCCTTGCTCTTAGATAGGCAGAATTAATATGGTCATTGTCAAAATGACCATACTACCAAAAGCACTATACAGATTTAATGCAATCCCAATCAAAATCCCAATGATATTCCTCATAGAAATAGAAAAAGCAATCATGAAATTCATTTGGAAAAATAAGAGACCCAAATAGCCAAAGCAATCCTTAGCAAGAAGGGAGAAACAGGTAGCATCACTATACCAGACCTTAAACTATACTACAGAGCAATAGTAACAAAAACAGCATGGTATTGGCACCAAAACAAACTGGTAGACCAATGGTACAGAATAGAGGACACAGAGAATAACCCACATAATTACAGTTATCTTATATTAGACAAAAGTGCCTAAAACTTACATTGGAGAAAAGATAGCCTCTTCAACAAGTGGTGCTGGGAAAACTGGAAATGCATATGCAACAAAATGAAATTAAACCCCTATCTCTCACCATGCACAAATCTCAAATCAAAGTGGATCAAGGACCTAGGTAAACCAGAGACACAGTGCGTATTAGAAGTAAAAGTAGGACCAAATCTCCATCATGTCAGATTAGGTCTTGAGTGCCTCAATAAGACTCCTGTAGCTCAAGAAATAAAATCAATAAATGGGATGGATTCAAACTCAAAAGCTTTCTTTTCAGCAAAAGAAATAATCAGTGAGGTGAATAGAGAGCCTACAATATGGGAACACATTTTTAGCACACGCACATCAGTTAGAGCATTAATCTCTAGGATATGTAAAGAACTCAAAAATCTTAACACACACACAAAAAAAACCAACAACAAATAACCCAATCAATAAATGGGCCAAGGAACTGAGGACACTTCTCAAAAGGTGACATACAATCAATTAAACAAATACATGACAAAATGTTCAATATCTCTAGCAATTAGAGAAATGCAAATCAAAACTACTCTAAGATTTCATCTCACTTCAATCAGAATGGCAGCTATTAAGAACACAAAAAACAGTAAGTGTTGGCGAGGATGTGGGGGAAAAGGCACACTCACACATTGCTGGTGGGACTGCAAACTGGTGCAGCTAATATGGAAAGCAGTATGGAGAATCCTTGGAAAACTGGGAATGGAACAACCATTTTACTCAGGTATCCCACTTCTCAGTCTATACCCAAAGGACTTAAAAACAGCATACTACAGGGACATAGCCACATCAATGTTTATAGCAGCACAATTCACAATAGCTAAACTGTGGAAGCAACCTAAATGCCCTTCAGTAGATGAATGGATAAATAAAATGTGATATATATATATATATATATATATATATATATATATATATATATATATATTATTCAGCATTAAAAGAGAATAAAATCTTGGCATTTGCAGGTAAATGGATGGAGTTGGAGAATATAATGGTTAGTGAATTTAGGCAGTTCCAAAAAACCAAATGCCATTTGTTTTCTCTGATATAAGGATGCTGATTCATAATGTGGGGGGAGGGCATGGCAGGGTTAGATGAACTCTAGAAAGGCAAAGGGGAAAAGAGGAGAGAGGGAAGGGGAGGGGGCATGGCGGTAGGAAAGATGGTGGAATGAGATGGACATCATTACCCTAAATACACGTATGAAGACACGAATGGTGTGACTCTACTTTGTGTACAACTGTAGATGTGAAAGAAAAATTGTGCTCTATATGTGTAATATAAATTGTAATGCATTCTGCTGTCATATAGAACAAATTAAAATTTAAAAAATGGAAAAAAATAAATACCTCAAAAAATATATAGCCACTTAGTCCCATTTTAAGCAAGAAATAAAGATCTGAGGAGGAATTTTTTTTTTGTCCATTAAAAGGAAAAAGGATAATGAGATGTTGTATAGATGACTTATAGGATGTACAGACTAATTGTACCCTTCCCTAAGTGAATTATAAAAGCATTTAATTTCTGCTTGTGCTGTCATCTTCATTCCACCCAGGGACTTCTCAATGGATTCTCCTTTTTACAAGCCATACACTTGGAGAATGCTTTGGGTCTGTGGTTTGTAGTGGTGAAGGATTCTCAAGAAGCAAAGAGCCAAGAGAGTAAGTAAAGAATAATTTCTGACTCTCTCTAGGGAGATCAGAACATGATATTGAGGTTTACATTTTCTCTAAGACTCCTGGGAAAACTTGATGATAACTGCTTTCACTGAAACTCTTAACATAGCAAGATTTAGTAGAACAAGAATTCTTTGCCATATACACTTATTTCTGAAATTCTGGATCCAGAGATTTCTTTTTTTTTTCTTTTTATTTATTTATTTTTTTATTATTAGTTGTTCAAAACATTACAAAGCTCTTGACATATCATATTTCATACATTTGATTCAAGCAGATTATGAACTCCCATTTTTACCCCATATACATATTGCAGATTCACATCGGTTACACATCCACTTTTTTACATACTGCCATACTAGTGTCTATTGTATTCTGCTGCCCTTCCTATCCTCCACTATCCCCCCTCCCCGCCCTCCCCTCCCATCTTCTCTCTCTACCCCATCTACTATAATTCATTTCAAAGGATCCAGAGATTTCTGGTCTTGCTTGAGTTGTAGGGAATCTAAAGGGAGGTTCCTCAACTCAGCACTATTGACATTCAAATGTCCCCTGGGGAGCGGAAAATCTACCAAGGTTAACAATGAGTCTTTTAAGGGAAGTTTTGAGTCATAAGAGACAATCTCTGGATAAAAGCTAAAAGTGAGGGTTTATTTTTTCTGGATGCATATTATACTTCAGGAGATTTAATTCACTTTCACCAAGTGGTTATTTTGTGCCTACTGTGCCCCAGACACTGCATTAGCACAATACCCAATCTCTAAGTTCTTGTCTTTGAGGATTTCATATATTTAATGGATATAGTTGGACTAGTCAGATTTATTTATTCATGTTTTAATCAAATTTCCAAACCTCCAAATATGGGTCCAAGGCCCCCCCCCCAAAAAAAAATGAGTCGTATTAAGACAGTGTCAACCAATTAATTCAGTGACAACATTATCAGAAGATACCAACTAGCAATTTAATTTGGAATCAAAGAGACAGTCTAAATCCTAAAGTTATATTCTCCAAGATGTCTTGACAGTTTTTCAAAATGTAGGAGAGACTTTTTAAAAAATGTAATGATACTTTTTTTTTTCCAGAAAAAGTTATGTTGTTTGCCTTGAGAGCCTGAGTAGCTTTAATGGTGGAGTTGGTGACACATAAAGTTCCATCAAATTGCTTCCAGGGAGATCAGAAAGATAATAAAAACAGGGACACAACCATTCAGTTCCTGAATACTTGAGCCTGAAGTCATGAACTTGCTAACTAGTGAAATGAAGGCATCTTTAAAAGTCTCATCTTCTAGAGAATGGCAATTTTAAGACAGATCTCCAATCCAGACCTCATAATGTCAATTTATGGAAATTGAATCACTCCATAAATTTTAACTAAAACAATATACTCTCATTTTGGGTATTTATGGCCTCTGCCATTCACTTCAGATATTCAGAAGTGAATTTTTGGAGGCATTCAGAAACTTGAAGAAAAAAAAAATGCATGTACTTAAAACTTCTTTTTTAAATCACAGATTCTCCCTCTAGTGAGCAAAGAGAAATCTCAACAAATCAAATTGAAACTCAGCAAGAAAACTTAAGGAGGATTTAGAGAGGAGCGAGAAAACTGAGGTGAAAAAATATTTTCTAAGAAAAAGCAAAGTCAGAATAGACTCTTCTCATAAAGTTAGGAAATTTAGGCGCAACATATAACCCCAAAATTTGGAAGTAAATAAGTTCACAAGGAGTGTTTTAGTACAAAGAAAATAGATTTTTGAGTCACAGTAGAGTCAAAATTTTAACTATGCAATTTATTGACTCTGACTTTGGTCGAACTACTCAATTGAGTCTTCATGCTTTCAATTATAAAGTGAAGTTCTAATCTCTGACTTAAGGATATTTTAAGAAATAAGTGTGGCAATGTATTTAAAATGTATTTTCCATGGTACCTACAAATTTAATTTTCATTTCTCAATGTTTTTACATTTGGATTAAGCATGAGAATAAATTAGGGTAGATGGGAATAGAACTAAAACATATATATATATATATATATATATATATATATATATATATATATATACATATATTATAAATATAAATATATATACATATTAATTACCTATGTGAAGCAACAATGCTGTGTAATCTCAAGAACATGGATACTGGAATTGGGTAATTTCTATATGAATTTTGAATTGACCACTAACTATAATTTGGGGACAAGTTATATTACATCTCTATGTCTCATTTTCCTCACCTATAAAACAGGAAAGTTTTTTGGGGGATTGGCTAACTTAACATTTTCTTCTCTAACACCATCCATTTACCTGCAAATGCCATGATTTTGTTCTTTTTTAGTTCTGAGTAATATATTCCATTGTGTATAAATGCCACATTTTTTTAATCCATTCATCCACTGAAGGATATCTATATTGGCTCCACAGTTTAGCTATTGTGAATTGTGCTGTTATAAACATTGATGTGGCTATGTCCCTGTAGTATGCTATTTTTAGTTTTCTCAGATATAAGGGGGGTGACCCAAAGTGGGGTAGGGAGGGAAAGCATGGGATGATTAGATTATTTCTAGACAGGGAAAAGGGGTGGGAGGGAAAGGGAGGGGGAAGGGGATTAGCAAGGATGGTGGAATGTGATGGTTATCTATACAAAATACATGTATGAAGATTTGAATTTGGTGAGAACATACCTTATATACAAACAGAGATATGAAAAATTTGGTATATATGTGTATTAAGAATTGTAATGCAAAAAAATGAGTACATGTATATTGGCATGAACATACTTTATATACAGAGATATGAAAAATTGTGCTGTATATGTTTAATAAGCATTCCACTATTGACGAGTATTTAAAAAATAAATAAATTTTTAAAAAAGACTGCATAGCCAGTGTGTTCTACATCATGTTAAACCAGAAGAATAAGAAGTTTTACTCCATTTATGTATGATGTGTCTCTGTATGGTGTAGTGCATTCTACTGTCATGTATCACTAATTAGAACAAATAAAGAAAACAAGAATCAACAAATGGGACTTACTTAAACTGAAAAGTTTTCTCTCAGCAAGAGAAACAATAAAAGAGGTAAATAGGGAGCCTACATCATGGGAACAAATTTTTACTCCTCACACTTCAGATAGAGCCCTAATATCCAGAGTATACAAAGAACTCAAAAAATTAAACAATAAGAAAACAAATAACCCAATCAACAAATGGGCCAAAGACCTGAACAGACACTTCTCAGAGGAGGACATACAATCAATCAACAAGTACATGAAAAAATGCTCACCATCTCTAGCAGTCAGAGAAATGCAAATCAAAACCACCCTAAGATACCATCTCACTCCAGTAAGATTGGCAGCCATTATGAAGTCAAACAACAAGTGCTGGAGAGGATGTGGGGAAAAGGGTACTCTTGTACATTGCTGGTGGGACTGCAAACTGGTGCGGCCAATCTGGAAAGCAGTATGGAGATTCCTGGGAAAGCTGGGAATGGAACCACCATTTGACCCTGCTATTGCTCTTCTTGGACTATTCCCTGAAGACCTTAAAAGAGCATACTACAGGGATACTGCTACATCGATGTTCTTAGCAGCACAATTCACAATTGCTAGACTGTGGAACCAACCCAGATGCCCTTCAATAGATGAATGGATTTAAAAAATGTGGCATTTATACACCATGGAGTATTACGCAGCACTAAAAAATGACAAAATCATAGAATTTGCAGGGAAATGGATGGCACTAGAGCAGATTATGCTTAGTGAAGCTAGCCAATCCCTAAAAAACAAATACCAAATGTCTTCTTTGATATAATGAGAGCAACTAAGAACAGAGCAGGGAGGAAGAGCAGGAAGAAAAGATTAACATTAAACAGATACATGAGGTGGGATGGAAAGGGAGAGAAAAGGGAAATTGCATGGTAATGGAGGGAGACCCTCATTGTTATGCAAAATTACATATAAGAGGTTGTGAGGGGAATGGGAAAATAAACAAGGAGAGAAATGAATTACAGTGGATGGGGTAGAGAGAGAAGATGGGAGGGGAGGGAGGGGGGATAGTAGAAGATAGGAAAGGTAGCAGAATACAACAGTTACTAATAGGGCATTATGTATAAATGTGGATGTGTAACCGATGTGATTCTGCAATCTGTATTTCGGGTAAAATTGGGAGTTCATAACCAACTTAAATCTAATGTATGAAATATGATATGTCAAGAGCTTTATAATGTTTTGAACAACCAATAAAAAAAATAAATTAAAAAAAAAGAAATAAAATATAGTAAATTTTGCATTACCAAACAGTTGCCATTTTTGGTTAAATTTCTTTCACAATTTTACTTTTGTGAAACAAAGTGATCATCCTTTTTGTATTATGTAGTCCTGTTATAGGGCTTAGTTTTCTCCACCAATCATTGATTGGTCATTTCAATAATTTTTTTCCTCCTAAAAAAAAAAGAGAAAGTTATATTTTCTACCAAATAGAGTCGCAGTGAGGGATTCAAAAGATAAGAAAAATCAAATAGCACATAAAGACTCTCAGTAAACAATTCACATTATTATAGAGACAATAATGCTCATAGTTCATAACACAATGTGTGTAACAATTCAATTTTTTGTGTGTGCATACATGTATATATCAGTTTTTTAGTTATCCTAATAAGTGCTTCCTATCAAAAAAGGTTTTGTTCTATTAATAATGATAAAATTTAATGTGATTATTTCTCATGTGT
Organism: Marmota monax; assembly: GCF_021218885.2. Classification (NCBI taxonomy): domain Eukaryota; kingdom Metazoa; phylum Chordata; class Mammalia; order Rodentia; family Sciuridae; genus Marmota; species Marmota monax. Next base: position 2,360,071 of record NW_026695222.1, on the reverse strand, counting down.
TTTCAAACTCAAAATCTATCTGTATGTTGTATCATTCAAACACCAGCTTTCACGAAAGATTTGAAATTGAACCCAATTGTGTACTCGGTTTCTTTTCTGCAGCATTAGTTCTTTAATGAACCATTTCTGTAGATGGCTGCTGTTTTGTGGTTTTGTGCTAGAGATCATCTAGCAAATGACATAACTTAATTAACACTTATTTTTTTCTGTTAAAGTGCTTTGTCACACAAATACATCTACTAAGATTTTTGTCTTTTGTAAGGATGCATAGAGAAGAGCACACAGTTATTGTAGGTTCATCCTTCTACTCTTTCTTTCCCACACAAGCTAAAACATAAACAAGAAAGGAGAAAGACAAGGTGAAAGGCAACTACCACATGCTTTTTATTCAAGCAGAACTGGTTTTGTGCCTAACGTGTTGAGTTAAGCAGAGTAATAGAGAGGGACTATGTAATTAGAGATGCGTTTATGGTTTTGGAGATGAGGTAGACCGAGGTCAAGGGGGTTTGCATTGTCTAGGACTTGAAGAAAGGAATATACTATTATGAGCAATAAAATGAATGGCACTATTTATCAGACCAAACCTTAGACTTTATATGCTTTATCTCACTTAATCTCAAATCAATGCTGTGAGACAGGGATTATTATTATGACCAGTTTATAGCTCAGGAAACTAGATCCTGAAAGACTGAAATACTTGGCCAAGGTCACAGAGCTGATTCATTGCAGAACCAGGAAACTGAAACTTACATCCCCTCCTGAGGTTAGACCCTTGGCTACTCTTCTATTTTTCACAATGGCCCTGCAAGGTTAATGCTGTCATCAGCTCTATTTTCCTGATCAGAAAAAAAAAATTTTTTTTCAAAGAGCATAAATAACATCCCCCAAACTAACAACTGAAAAAGACCAAAATTCAGAGCCAAATGTGAATCTGAGTACATATTGAATCACAGAAAACATTTAAATTTGCTATTTTTCTACCTATGGTGTGTTCTTAGGGTAAGTTATATTTTCCTTTAAAGGAATGTGATCAATGAATTGTATCAACCTGTAGAAGCAAGAGAAGAAAAGAGTGACATAAAGAAAGTTTGTGGTAATGTATTTCCCACAGTCTTACTCTTCTCAGTTGATCTATATCCATTTGTATCAGTTAGCAATTTGCTGGGTAACAAAACTTCAAAACCCAATAACTTAAAACAATAAAATTTTAGTATTGCTCAGGAGTTCAGGAGCATCCTGACTGAGCTGATTCATATACCTGAGGTCAGTTTTGAGTTGTGTACAGCTTTGTTCCTCTAGCTGTAACTTCTTCTGAGTTTGAATCAGTATACTAGTAACTGGAACATTGTCTTTCCTGTTTTTGATCTCTATATTACAGCTAACCTGAACTTGAATATAATGGTGGCAGAATTCCAAGAAATCAAGCAGTTTCACCAGGATTCTTGAGGTCAAATCATAGAATTAGCATACAATCCCTTATCTGCAGTCAGTTGACCAAAGCAAATCACAAGGACATCCCAGATTTCAAATAGATGACAAATGGAATACATTTCTCATGTTATAAGGAGCTGCTATAGAGCTATAGAATATTGCAAAGTCATAGAGATTTTTTCTTTTTCAAAATTATCTACCACATTGCTTTCCTAAAAAATAATCGGATAAAGTTGTTCTTACTAAAGTGTAAATGAATGATGGGGAACCATTGTTGTCAACTTACGAATGTTTGCATTTTAAAATGTAAAAACAGCATAAGAAGCCATATACTACTACTTGGTAATCTACAGAATCCCCAAGTTAATTTTGAGATTTTTCAAAATGTTTGCCTCAAAAATTTATAGCTATATCTCAAAATCTAAGAGTGAGACACAGTTCCTTCTCTTCCAAAGCCTATGAATGAATAGGAAAAACAAAGCACTTATGAAAGGGTTAAATAAGAAGGTGGGGCCTTCTGTAAATAAAGTAGGTTTCTTTTGCCTTTTGTATCCCTTTCATTGTTCTACCTTTTAAGAGCAAAACAGAATAAACAACTTTGTGGGATATCAACAAAAGGCTTTGAAGAGGAGGAAACAGAGACAGAGACATGCAGATGGCTTTCTTTCCTCTGAATACCTTATGTCTTGAAGAATAAAACCCACCTCCCCAGGACTGTCTTCTTGCTAGAAGGAAGCTCCATGTGGTGTCAGAGAATGGGATCTGAACTGTGAGCAGGGATGGGTAAGCTGCCTCGAAAATATGTTTCCCTGAGGTTAGGTCCAAAGAAAGCTAAAAAGAGTTTTTTTTTTTTTTTTCTATTTTTGTTTTTTTTCTGAGAGGTCTGATTCTCTTCCATTGAAAAATAAACAAAAACCTGAGATTGTTTTCATTTTATCAAAACAACAACAACAACAACAAACCTGTTATGTTGAAAAAGATTGATAATGCTGAGAATGGGTGAGGATATAGGGCAATTGCAAATAATAACTTGCTGATGGATATTTAAATTGTTAGAATCACTTTGGAAAACCACTTAAGGATATCTACTAAAATTGAACACATGCCTTCCTTATGACACATGCCTTCCTTAGACGTCAATTCCAGGAACATAACGGATGGAATGGCCATGTTGCACATTTGTTCACCAAAAGACATGCAGCAGTAGGTGTATATTAGCACTATTAGTCTTAGTCCTAGATATAAACCAAACCACACCTATGCAGGTAGAAATCTCAACAGTGACAAACTTTGGTAGGGATTGACAACAAGAGAGTGTGGGGGACTCCTGAGTGCTGGTCATGCTCTTTTTCTTGGTTTTTAAAAAGGTATACTCAATTGTGGAATTTTACCCAGCCATTCATATGTGGTATGTGCACTTATCTGTATACATAGTATAATTAAAATGAAAATTTTTTTGCAATAGCCATGTTCTAAAATAAAACTTCAATTGAATCAGAGTGAAACTAAAACTCACAAGCTAAATAAAGCAGGAGCTGTCACCTTATTGAACTCTAGCACCAGAAGCAAGCAGAGGCACGGAAGAGCTGAAATTTTATGGATTAACTGGGAACAAAAGCACAATATAGGTGGCAAAGTACCAAAGATAAGTTTACCAACAGGAATTTATGAAACTGGAGGGTTACTGGTGGGATTCACTGCTCATGAGGAAGGGCAGAAGCTGAAGTCCTTACCTGAAATGATGACTGTTTAAAGGTGACTGACAGAAAAACATACAGCAGCCACCACAGAACATTGGGAAGCCCGGGGTTGGGGGTTGGTGATGGAATCATTGTGACCCTCAGCACCACAGAATAAGAGTTCTGAGCTCCAATATAAGTTCTGCTGCTAGACCAAGAATCCAGGGGCACCCAGGTGGAGGCAACTGCAAAACCATGAAGGAGAAATGACTAAGAGTAGGTGCAGGGCAGGGGAGACAGCCTAAAGATAGAACAATAAAATAAAATTCAAAACCAAAGGGCAAAAACCAACACGAATAAAGTGGTTAACACCGAATAAGAAGGAGATGAAATGACTCTTAACAAAATGGTAATGATAAAGTGTTCTCAAAATGTTCTTTAAAAGAATATCCAGGTCCTCTCAGAGAGAAAATAAACAAAAATATTCACAAAAACTTTTAAAAATATAGATTAAAAATAAACAGGAAGGGAGCTAAGAATCAAGAACAGAAAAATACAAAGCATGAAGGACAAAGGTTTAGCAAATAATACAGAACATATATACAAAACTTCATAATATGTAGGAAAAAATGAAAGCAAAGCAAATATCATTGGCTGGTGCATATGTAGAACACTCAGACAATTGCCTACTACTCAGCAATAGAAAGAAATAGAGTACCAAGACATACTACAACATAGAGGAATCTCAAAGGTATTTTAGCATAATTTTCAGTTAGCATTTGAAAGAAGCTAGATGTAAAAGTCTACACATCTTACTTCTATTTGCTATGATCTAAATATTTTGTCCCCTTAAAATTCATGGGATTGAAACCTAATCACCAATGTGATGGGATTAGGAGGTGGGACCTTTGGGAGTGGACAGATCATGAGGGCAGAGTACTCATGATGGTATCAGTGCCCTTAGAATATGGGCCAGAGCCGGGTATGATGGTGCTTGCCTATAACTCTAGCAGCTCAGGAAACTGAGGAAGGAGGAACATGAGTTCAAAGCCAGCCTCAGAAAGTAGACACGGCTTTAATCAATTTAGCGGGACCCTGTCTCAAAATAAAAATTAAAAAGGGCTGGCAATGTGGTTCTGTGGTTAAGCGCCCTCAGGTTCAATCCCTAGAGAAAGAAAAGAAAAGAAAAGAAAAGAAAAGAAAAGAAAGAAAGAGGGGGGAGGGAGGGAGGGAGGGAAGGAGGGAGAGACGAAAGAAGAGGGAGGGAGGGAGGGACACAGAAATAAGGTGCTGTCTGTGAACCAGAAAAGACCTTTACCAGAGCCTGAATCTGCAAGCACTTTCATCTTGGACGTTCCAGTTTCCAGAGCTATAAATAATAAATTCTTGTTGTTTATAAAATGCCTAGTTTGTAGTGTTTTATTAGAACAGCCCAAATGGGCTGACACAATTCATATAAAATGTCCAGATAAGAGCAAAATTTTAAAGACAGAAACTCTTTTATTTTTCTTCACAGGGATTTCTGGTTTATGTATTATCTTTTTGCAAATAGTTTTGAAAGTCTTCCCAAATTCTGCTTGGATCATAGAAATATATAAATAAGGAAGGACAGAAATGGGGGTATACATGATTTGTGAGTGATAGGCAAGTATACAGGGGAAGAGAAAGAAAAGAAGGAAGGGAGATTATTTGCTTTATTTATCTCTTAAGAGCCAATAAGAAAAGGCATTCTCTCTCTGTTGTCAAAAAAAAAAAAATCACACTTTGAGATATATGTGAGAAAATGTGTTTTAGTCTAACTTCAACAGACTTACAATCATCAGTTGAGCTACCTTTACCGATGCCAATAATTTGTGTTGGGGAAGAGGGGTTATTTTATGTAAAAGATGTCAATAGCTGGCCTGACTACATTTTTCCTCTTTTTTTTTTTCAAAATAATGTCTCAAAAAGGCTAGATTTGATTCACGTGGAATGGTTTCATCTGAAGCAAATGTATATTGGCTCAAAACCTGTGGCATCAAGGGCTGGCCATACCCTTGGATTCGGTCATCAAAACAGCCATGTTCAATCTGAACACTATTCAAGACAATGTGCCTCTGCTTTTCATCTAAGTCCACCAAGGACTGACTTGTGGCATACCACCTACAGGTTTCTTCCAGTGATTCCCACTCTCAGAGGTTAGGAATTGAACCAAATCGATTTCCATGCTGTATCAATAGATGCAGATTTCACTTTTTGTCTAAATCCAATTAAGTCCAGTATGTTGAGCCCAAGGCCAGGCCCAGCCATACACCCAATAGTGAGAACAGAACTCCTTATTCTAAAATAAAATAGAACAAGGCCAAAAGAAAGACTTTTCTTTGAAGTGTTTTGTAAAATCCTCATGGGGTGGTTATAAGGATTTGTGAAATATTAAAGATCTTTGAATTTGGAGAATTGGCATTGTAATAGTACAAAAGCCTGCTCCTTTTTTCCCCCTTTCACTTAATAACCCTGTTACATGACCTTCTAAAGGCTTTATTCCCTTAGGAAACATTAGATGATTTGCAACAGTCTGGAGTAAAACTTGGAAAAGATTGTCATAGCAGTGTTTCAGCTGCATTGCTTTTAGAACATTGCTTTTAGCTTCAATTTGCTAACAAAGCACTCATATAATTAATTGTAAACCCTGGAATAATACTTTGGCTTAGAGAACAAATGTCCTCTCACGTTGTTTGTGGTGTGGGCTCAGCATTCCTCCTCCTTGGATCTCTTTACATCTTGTCACTTGGCACGCATGACCTTAATCTCTAATCCACCCTCATGGACGCAGACACAAGCACCGTGGCCTTATTCCTGGAAGTACAAATTTCTTCCTGGCGGGGGCTTCACCATCAACTCCAAGAATTATGATCCCACCCTCTCCCAACCCACACAAGATCAGTTGATTGAAGTTGCTGGTTGGCTCAGTCAGCATCCCAGCATTCTGTCATAACTGCCAGCCAGCCTGTCTGCGGATGGCAACTTCTCTGTGGGTTCCCCACATTGTTGCCTCCCACTTCCTTGTCTCACATAAATCTCCCCTACAGAGATGCTACTCTCCTCCAAAGGGACCAACGCTCCTCATAATCACATAGGCAGTTTGCTTTCTTGGTTAAGAAGGAGCTACCTGGTTTGATCCTCAGATCTCTGCAAAGGAGACTATTTCTCCCCCTCTTTGTTCATCTAAAAAATGTCAAATTAAGATTTAAGATTTCTTTGGAGATTTAATTGTCCTCTTAGGAATTAGACAGAGCATTGCCTAGCCACTAGATATCATCACAGAGAATAAGTAAAAGTTGATGATTTTATAGAACATTTTAAAAATCTGAGCTGCTTGAGGGATTTCTAAAGCAAGAACTGCTATTTTTTTTTTTTTTTTTTGAGTCTGGAAAAAGCACAGATAGTTTATAAACCGGGAAAGTAAGAGTCATTCAGCCTGAGGCTACAGATCCCTATAAGGATGCTCATTTTAGAGATGGCACACTTAATATCAATCCCAGGAATACAGAGAAACCGACATGGGAAAGAGTAAGAAAAAGAGAGCAGGAGAGAGAAACACAGATAGTAATAGAGAAAAATGGAAGGGAAAAATCAGAATGAGAATAAGAAAGGAGGGATTAAGGAAGATGAAGATTTCTTTTCTCAAATTTGTTTATAATAGTTGTTGGCAACAGTTCAGAGAATCTAAATAGGCTCAACAAAAATGGACTAAAATGATAAGTTGCAGTACCTTTGGCATATGGAGGCTCCCTTGTATACATCCAGGCTAAGGCAAATACAAATTGCAAGGACTATATTGGAAACTCTATAAACTCATGAGGGTTTCCACACTAGGTAAGTATCACCCATGTCATTTTTTTTATCAGATTAACGACTCTAATGTTACTTAGTCCTCATCCTGAGGGAAAGCCACAGGACCCTCTTTCTGATGATATCAGCACAATTTCAAATATTTTTCCAGCCTAACTCTGACATTGTTGTGCATCATTTTGATCAACTTCTCCATCAAGAAAATGATGAAGGTGTTTTAATGAATCTCTGCTTTTTGAATAGGACTGGGTGGCCATTGTGATCCCTCAGCATTTGGTGGCTGCTGGGATGAACAGAAACAAAAGGCTTTCTTCCTAGGCTCTCTTCTAAACGCCTTAATAGGAAACACACTCTGCATTCCCCATGTGCATGTTCTCAGTGCAAATCTTTATTTAATTTTTATACAGAATTCAATCCAAGGATTCTTTGTAACAAAGAGAATTACTGACGGGAACACAGCCTCGCAGGACCTTTGGATTGTAGATTACTTAGCGGATATTTGGTGGAAGAGCAGTACTCAGGTCCCCACGTCAAATTGGCCTTTCTGAAGAGTGGTCTGAATCCCTTGGATATGGATATTTCCTTATAACCAAACATGAAGAAAGAAGGAGGGAAGAGAAAGAGGAGTAAAAGGAGGAGAGGGAGAGAAAAATAAAGAACGTGATGAGGGAGAGAGAAAGAGAGAATAGAATTCCTTAAACTAACCCTTATTCTTTAAAACTTCATCTCTCTTCTTACCTTCATTCCAAGACAATAATTTTCTATTTTGTTCCAATTGATAATTTCAAGGGAAGATTCTGCCAGCTGAGAAAAAGAGGAAGGTGGGGGAGAAAAACTTCATAAATTCTTTGTTGCAGTCAGAACTTGTACCTTGTGGCTACTAAGGATGCCAGGGTCACTCAGTATTATCTTACTTCCTGTTCATTTCTGAGAAACAAAATTCCACTGGATTCTTTGTTTGTCTTTGATTCCATCTAATTATCTTCACCTATTCTCCACAGACCTCTCTTCATTTTTCCCCCAGAGTTGCTGCTTCAGCCAGCCCCCTTTATGGCAGAGATTTTGGCATAGCCACTGCAGCCTGCCTGTCATGGGCACTGATAGTATTTGTCCTGGAGTCTTTACCATGCAGAACCATCTAACCAGAGCTCTCAGTGGGTCCTTTTGGGTGGGTTTATGCACTTTAAATCTGAAATGAGAAGCATATCTTCATATTGCTGTCCATTCATTCCTATTACACAGATCCACATGAATGTTGGAAGCCAGGAACCACTGAAGGGTTCAGGCAGTGGATGCATCTCAGCCAGGGAGACCTCTAACGCATGACTGCTATCAGGTGTCATTGTATAGTTAGATTGAAATGGGATAAGAGAACAAAACCGAAGCCCTTTCTTGACTGACTTAGGAATAACAGAGATGCTCTGAAGCATGTTTAGTTTGCCTGGCGAAGTCTAAAAAGAGCACACGTGTTGTCATCAATATCCCAAAGCAAAACTTTCTTGGGTAGACAATTGTTTTTAGTGTAATCCAGGTCTCCCTTTAGGAAATACCAGGAATTCATATGAGAAACAAGGCAGGCCATGAACACAACAGAAAATGACTGATGTTCTCCTTTGGCTTCTATGCATTTTCCTTCTAGCTTTGGCCCCCATCCCTATTGTCAATCAAAATGCCTGGGCTTATAAAGAGCTAGTGCTCAGCTAGGATTAGGTCAGAACAGACAGTTGATTTAGAGGCCCACATTGAAGTTGGCTTAGAGGCTTAATTATCTCCACCCAGACCTACATGTATGAAGAGAAATTTTTCAGGTAGGTGGATCTTTAACAGTAGCATGGCACACTGTGCCATACAAATCTTAAAACATATATAACAATAAATAAATAATATTTCTTCCTTGGCCTCCCTAGAAGGGAGTTGAAGAATTTGGAATTATAACAAACTTTGAAGGACCATTTATTCTCCTTTTAAAGCATAGCAGATCTGTGGGACTTGAAGAGCTATCACTCAAGGCCCGGAAATGGGATCATAATCCTTTGCTTACTAACAATAGTCTGGCCTCTAATATTTGGCTCCATATAGACTGAATAATTCTTTAAATATACTTCTATTTCAAGTTCCCTTCTGATTCCAAATCAGAGTTAGAAAGAAACAGTCTCCCAATACTTCCTAAATAAGGAAACAAACTCCTCACAAATTCTGAGTTGGAATAAGTCATATATCCCTCCTATCAACAAGCATGTTGCCTAATGATGTTCAAAAGTAAAATAAAATGTACTAAAAAAAAAAAAAGAGTGAGTGCTGCAACCTCACTTCTAGCACAAACAAAAGGCTAATTAAAATCTCCTATTGTCTTCACATAGAAGGTTAAGAGCTAATAATGTTTATTTCAGGGCATCATAATGTTGGGAGTAGAGAAGAGACCCTGGCCTTTCTGTATTTGTTTAAGTCACCCTCTCCAATAGAGCTGCTTCTGGAAACAGTTTACCATTGAACTTTCCATACTATTTTACAGTAATGTAGGGTAAAATTTGCTGTTTGGTGTATTGGGACAATGGGAGGATATTGGAAGAAAAATGCAAAGGTTGCCACAAGCAATATAAGACCACAATTTCTTAGGCTCTGCAGGTAATTATAAGCAGACTGACTTGTTGGGACCAATCAGAAAATGCTTGAGTTATATCTTTGCTATATATCAGGAACAGCCTTGGTTCGCATTCCATGTAAAAGGAGAACAGATCATTCTCCAAATGGGAGTGAAGAAACCATGGAGATGTCCTTTAGCCAGGAATCCTTCAGTTGTAGTTTGGAAGGTCAATGAGGCTAAATTTTCCCACTGAAAGGATGGTGCAAGGTTTGGACAGCATGTTCTTTTGTTAATTTTAGCAAGTACACCGCCTTCCATTAATGGGAAAGATTTTAATTCATGTAAGTACATGGTTAAAATTCAGTCCCAATTCTGCCCTGTCCTTTTTTTTTTTTTTTGAATGGGTCAATGTGTCAATTATTCCCTCCTAATGCCTTCTGGGTTTGGGAAATGTTCAAACTATCTTTCCTTCCTGCTGCAATTAGATTTTGTAATGAACACATGTAAGGGCCTGCCTAGTGATTTTAAGATATTCTATTTTTTCTTGGCCTCCCCTGACCTGCAAGTCCTAATGAGACCTCTGGTATCTCTTGGATCTTGATTTCCCATATTTCCTTTTCTGGAGGTGAAGAGAAGATTCTTAATTCCTTAATTTGGTTTCCAGACTTTTGGGATAAGAAGTCCTGGAAGGGTCAAATCCCTGAGGAAGACATCCACTCCAAAACACATCAAATCACTTATTTTCCAGATATTTCTACAATATCTTTAAAACAAAAAACAACTCTATATCTATGGTCATTAGGAAATCAAGAAAGGACTTAAAGGAATTTATATACTTATATTCTTGCTACTTTATCACAAAATAACAACCCTTTTGCATTTAAAGAATTACTTTAACCATCCTTTTTGGTATTATGATAATTAAAAGGTAAAATATTTTATTCTGGTTCTTGACTCTGGGATACATATCTGTTTTAACAATGGCATGTGACATTCTTTTTCCCTGTCTGTATTGTTTCCCTTCTATGCCATTATTAACAAACATACTGTTAATCTTACTTATTTATCTTATTTCCTTCTTCTTTATCAAATTGTGAACCCTGGGAAGATCAGAATTTTTATGTGCTTTGTTCACAGTTTTATATTTAATACTCAGAACAAGAGAGTGACATATAACATGTTGTCAATAAAAATTGGTTGAATGAATGAATTTTAAGATGCTAAATATTAGATATGAAACCAAGTAGTCTGCAATTACCTATGATATTCCAAACCCCAGGTTCAGCACTCAGAAACACAAATAGAATGTGTAATCCCAGTGCCAACCTATACATCACATTTTAGACCTAGTTGAGAGTGGACTCACCTCCTATCCCTTGGTTAGAAAGCATCAAATCCTCCTTTCTCATAGTTCTTACAGAAGAAAAGAGGCTGTACTCTCCTGGCTGTCACTTACTCTAAACCACCTTGTTCTTGGGTCACTTTGACAGGTACCATTCTGAACCACAAAAGGCCGGACTTTGCAAATATTTAGGGTCACCCACAGAATACTAATGAACATCTCAGGATATAATTCATAAAACACAAACAACCTGAGTCAATGTTTAGAGATAACTTCTCTGAATAAATCCATTGTCCAATTTCTCATCTTGCTGGACAATCCTCCTACTATCGTTTGGATCTTGAATGTTCCTCAAAGTTCCATGTATTACAATTTGGGTTACCTGTCTGAGGTGCATTTGAGAGGGGGTAGAACTTTTAGGAAGTGGAGTCTACTGGAAAGAAGTTGGGTCATAGCATGTCCTTGAGGAGGATGTTAGAACCTCAACCCCTTCCTCTCTCTCTCTTTACTTCTCAGCTACCATGATGACCACTACCATGTGCTTCTGATACAATATGCTGTAGTGCCAAATGACCATGGACAGGAACCTCTGAATCCATGAGACAAAAATAAACTTTTTTTCTCTTTTTAAATTGATCTTCTCAAGTATTTTATAACAATGACAGAAAGCTAAAATACTTTCTATTTTCCCATCTCCTGCTCCCCAGACTCGAATTGCAGTTAAATTTTATATTTAGATTTCACTTATGTATGTTTTGCCCTTGATTGAATACATGGTCTCTATGCAGGCATCATCTCTATAAAGAAATATATTAAGATATTTTGATGAAAATGAGACTTATTCCCTGATAAGAATTCTTAGGCCAATGGTTATGACAATTATATTCAGCTTTCTACAAGGGAATGGTAGAAAGAGCACAGGAAAGAATTTCTGTACCTGATAAGGTAGGACATGATGAGGAGAGGAAAAGAAATTAGCTCAAGTGGTTAGTGAGCACCACATGAAAGGAAATTATCTGAATTCCTCTATCTGGTGCTTAGTTCCTTAGAGTTTCTTGGGAATCTACACTGTGGTATCTCACCCAAGCCTTGACTTCCTTTTTATTTGCAATACTTCAATTTTATTGTCTCAGTTCCCAATTTAGCATCTGTAAAACAGCATATTTCAGGGGAAATGTATATTAGATATTCCCTTGTCCAGAAGGTGATTTATCAAAGAATGGTTTTAGCTCTAATAGTTTCTTTGTAGACCCTTTTGGGTCTGCTAGGTATAGAATCATGTCATCTGCAAATAGTGATAATTTAAGTTCTTCTTTTCCTATTTTTATGCCTTTAATTTCTTTCGTCTGTCTAATTGCTCTGGCCAGTGTTTCGAGAACTATGTTGAACAGAAGTGGTGAAAGAGGGCATCCCTGTCTTGTTCCAGATTTTAGAGGGAATGCCTTCAGTTTTTCTCCATTCAGAATGATGCTAGCCTGAGGCTTAGCATAAATTGCTTTTACAATATTGAGGTATGTTCCTGTTATCCCTAGTTTTTCTAGAGTTTTGAACATAAAGGGATGCTGTACTTTGTTGAATGCTTTTTCTGCATCTATCGAGATGATCATATGGTTCTTATTTTTAAGTCTATTGATGTGGTGAATAACATTTATTGATTTCCGTATATTGAACCAGCCTTGGATCCCAGGGATGAATCCTACTTGATCATGGTGCACAATTTTTTTGATATGTTTTTGTATCTGATTTGCCAGAATTTTATTGAGGATTTTTGCATACAGGTTCATTAGAGATATTGGTCTGTAATTTTCTTTCTTTGAAGTGTCTTTGTCTGGTTTAGCAATCAGGGTGATGTTGGCCTCGTAGAATGAATTTGGAAGTTCTCCCTCTTTTTCTATTTCCTGAAGTAGCTTGAAAAGTATTGGTATTAGTTCCTCTTTAAAGGTTTTGTAAAACTCTGCTGTATACCCATCTGGTCCTGGGCTTTTCTTAGTGGGTAGTCTTTTGATGGTTTCTTCTATTTCCTCAATTGATATTGGTCTGTTTAGGTTGTCTATATCCTCCTGACTCAATCTGGGCAGATCATATGACTTGCCAATATGGAAAGCAGTATGGAGATTCCTTGGAAAACTGGGAATGGAACCACCCAGCTATTCCTCTCCTCTCTCCTCGGTTTATACCCAAAGAACTTAAAAACAGTATACTATAGAGACCCAGTCACATCAATGTTTATAGCAGTACAATTCATAATAGTTAAACTGGGGAACCAACCTAGATGCCCTTCAGTAGATGAATGGATAAAGAAAATGTGGTATATATACACAATGAAATATTACTCAGCAATAAGAGAGAATAAAATCATGGCATTTGCAGGTAAATGGATGGAGTTAGAGAATATAATGCTAAGTGAAGTTAGCCAATCCCAAAAAACCAAATGCCGAATATTTTCTCTGATATAAGAATGATGATTCATAATGGGGTTTTGGGGGCACATGGGAGGATTAGAAGAACTCTAGATAGGGTAAAGGGATAGGAGATAGGGCAAAGGGGTGAGAGGGTAAGGGAGGGGCATCGAAGTAGAAAAGATGGTGGAATGCGATGGACATCATTACCTTATGTATATGTATGAAGACTCAAATGGTGTGACTATACTTTGTATACAATCAGAGATATGAAAAATTGTGTTCTATATGTGTAATATGAAATGTAATGCATTCTGCTGTCATATATAACAAATTAGAATAAAAATTAATAAACAATTTTAAAAAAGAATGGTTTTAGGTGTCTGTTAAAACAAAACACATAGAGGTAGACTGAATAATTTAAGAAAATTCCCTTCCAGAGAAAAGCTTAATGCCTAGGTTGGTGGCTAGGGTTTGACACTCCTGGAACCATCTGAGGAAGTTGTACAATGCACCTGAGAATTGTTCATCTGAGGAACAGTTCAAATGGCCTCTGTCTCCCCATAGATCAGGTATTAATTATTTCATGAAGTGTTAAATTCCTTAATTCTAGGCTTTCACGTGCAGAGCAGATTCCTACTGGCATCCCACACATCAAAGAAGTGCCAGGAAAGAATGCAAGAGAGGTTGACCGCATAGCTAAATTTCTGCCAAGTTATACCTATTTGAAGTGTAAAGCCAAATAACCCCTCCTTGAGGAAAGACCCCTGAGCTCCATTCCCTTAGATGGATCATAGTAATGTATCATAGTAATTATGCATCATAGTAATTATGCTCCTCCTTAGAGTACTTCCTTTCATCTGGTGACCCACAGCACCTGAGGCCTTCACCTTGAATTAAGGTTGCCTGGGGCAACCTCCAGGACCTCCAGGATCCCTCCTTTGCTTCCTTCCCTCCTTCCTTCCTTTCTCCCTCCCTTCCTTTCTTCCAGGGAGAAATTCTTATTATTCTAGGCCTCCAAATATTCCTGAAAATAATATGTTAAATTAATGTCCATTATTCAAAAATGAACGAGTCAGAAAAAGAAAGGAAACACGCAGAAAGAATATGTAACGTAAACAGACCCACAGTGAGTTTGCTCCTGGAGAACATCATAAACAGGGACAGAGTAGAAACTGGTGACCCATCAATCACACACACAATGCTCAAAGAAGTTAGCAACACACTGGAAACCCTGAGTAGAAATTTTGGAGTGATATAAAGGGATTGATAGATCCTAAATATTTTTAAATTTCTGTTGGGATTCTTATCCCAGAAGCTCCTTAAAAGTGTGTTTTAAAAAAGATTTTTAAATATAGGAGAATTTGGGGTTTCTATTTTTATTGTAGATTTCTACTTTAACTTCATCATAGTCAAATGTGAGAATTTCAATAATGCCAAACCTTTGTTGATATAGGCTTCATGGCTTATCAAATGGCCAGTTTTTAAAAATGTTTCATGTACTCTGGAGGCAAAAGTTTATCTCCCAATTCTTGAAGTTGTATATATATATGTGTATACAAACACACACACACACACATAATGAAATTATGTACATATATATAATGTGAAATACATATATACAGAAACCTTAAGATTACTAATATCTGTCCTTAAATACACATTATTAATTTTGTTTGCTCATTATATAGATCTATTTATTGTAAATTCTCTTTTTGTCTCTGTCTCAATGTGAAATGTTCTTATACTTGTTATTTACAGATTATTTTGCTAAATTGAAGTTATTTTGAGCATTTTGAAGATATTCCTAGACTATCTTTTGGCTTCTGGAACTGGTAATGAGCATCAGTATCTGTCTTAATTTTCATTCTTTTGTGACTTTTAGTTCTGTCCTTTATGGGCTTTAAAAAGATCCTTTTTACAGTTTCAATATCTGTGTAAATTTAGTTTTGTCAATCCTACTGGTATAAACTCTGAGTTCTCTTTTTCATTGATTTTGAAATTTTTCCACACAGCTTTTTCAAACAAGACACAGCCCATGCCTGACTGTTTATATTTGTCCTTGTAACACAAATAACAGGTTAGACACATCCATTAGGTATATTTATTCTATCATTGATACCCTGAACTTCCTCTTTGATTTTTCTTCTTTCTTTTCTGGGTTATAGTCTGATTTTATCATACCTAGTTTTCCCCACATTAATTTATGTGTTCTCTCCTTTGTAAACTAATGTTTATGTCATATATTTGGGCTTCAAAATTAGCAATCATGTATTTTATTTCTAAACATTTTGTTTAGTTCATTTTTAAATCTCCCTGGTTCCTATTGATAATATGCAAGTTACTCCTTTTCTTTTAATTGTTCCAACTTTTATATATTTATTATCATATAATTCAGGATTGTTTCCCCCTATATTCTCCAATTGATAGTTTCAACATCTCAATTCTTTAGATGTTTACATTTCTGTTTCGTTGTTTCTGTTGACTCTCCCAGATAGGTTAGTTCATTGTTTCATCTCTTTATTTATTTATTTTACTTTTCTTCTGCAAGAAACTAGGGGGTTTAAATGAAGGATGCCTTCCTTCAAAATAGATTTACATTTACTCCTTTTGATAGTCATTCCTAACCCCCTTCCAGGTGCACAAGTTTAATTCCTGGTTCTTAGTTTGGTGTTCTTACCATTGATTCAGGTCTAAGTTCTAAACCTGACTGCAGTCCTGATAGTGACATCTGCCTTCAGGGGATTATATCCTTTACCTTTGTGTAAGCACCACAAAAGTTGCACCTAGGACAAATTATATGGAAGTACTCTAAGAAACACTATCTGAGGTCATGTTTCTTAATGAAGTCAGAGAAGGTTCCTTGAGGAAGGAAGCTTTGAGTTGATCTCAGATGGAAAATTAAGAGTTATCTAAGTTAATAAAACAGTGAAGAGACAGAGTTCTGATTAGCAAAAATCATGTGCATAAGTGCTCTGAGGCTAGAAATGAAAAGTATGGGGAATTCATTTATTTTTCCACTTTGTTTGAGCGTTTGTAAGATATATGCAAAAACTGTGGGAATGCTTCCAGGATTGGGACTACCAGAAAATTTGGAAAAAAAAAAGTAATATGAGTTGGAATTATTTTAAAAGTTCCTAGAGCAGAGGGTCTGGTAAACTACCTTCGGAATAAAAAAATGTATATTTCTAGAAGAGAATAACAAATAATTAAGAGTCAAATTGGAAATGGGCACAAAAGGTACAGAAAGTGAATCTGGGTAGTTTTGTCTTTCAAGGAGATACCTCTTGAACTCTAGTGTACAAGTCAGCTGGGGTATGGAAATGTAAATTCTAACTTAATCTGTGTGTCTCTTGGAGTTCTGCATTTTTTTTTTCTTATCAGCTTCCAGATGATAAAGATCCTGATGGTCTGGGGACACACTTTAAAAGACAAGAGTGCAAGAAAGCTCAGCATGGTGGTGCATTCCTGTAATCCCAGTGTGGGAGGCTGAAGCAGGAGAATTTCAAGTTCAAAGCCAGCCTCAGCAACTTAGCAAGGCCCTAGCAACTTAGTGAGACCCAGTCTCTAAGTAAAAAATATAAAAAGGGCCTGGAGATGGGGCACCCCTGGATTCAATCCCTGGTACCAAAAAAGAAAAAAAAAAAGAGTACAAGGAAATCATTAAACTGAAGTAAGAACACACCTGAGTAAAGCAAAATCAGAACCTGAGTACCCATAATATTGGAATAGGAAAGCTGGACCAAGTGACTCTAATAAAACTTTAAATCACGTGGGAAATTCATTAGCCTTCAGATGCCAGGCCCCACCTACCTGTCTATTCAGAGCTTTCAGGAGGTGAGGATCTGGCCACCAGAGGGTAAACAACTCTCCAGGTGACTTTAATGCACAACAAAGTTTTAGAACCTTTGTAACTAGGCAACTGGGAATCAAGATAAGATCTTACCTTGTATGGAAAGGATGAAAATGAAAACAGCTTCGGCAAATAGGTCAGAGTGCACAGGCAGAGAAAAAAGAATGTTAAAGCATGGACTGCTTTTTGAAATCTTTGCAAGATCAGAGCAACACTCCCCCCATTTAATCCTAATCCACGTAACTTTGACACATAGTTATTGCTCTAAATTTTCATGTTTAGGTGACTTTGCTCAGACATTGATTTGGAAGAAAATCATGCATGAGCTCCCGCCCATGAAGTATGTATTATGCTTAATATGTGAATATAATTGAATTCCCAAATCATAAAGAATTCCACAAAAATTTAAGAAGCTATTATTGTGGTCAGAGCACAACTCTATAAGTGCACTTATAGTCAGATAAAATGCAAGAAACCTGATCCCAGAAGACAATACAGCAAAATAATACATTTTTTTTACATTTTGTTTTTGCAGGAACTCTTGAATAAAAACTTTAAGGGGTTTCAGAAAGGAAATAAAAACTTTCTTACACAAATTATTTCTTTGATTTTTGAGTTTCATCAATGAGATATTAAGTGATTTTTAAAGTCAACTAAAAATGGGTGCTCACTGAAAATACACACACATGCATGCACACATACACACATCTTTTAATTCTGTTGGGGCAACTCAAGAGCAGCTGAAAAAAACAGAGCTGCCTGCCATCAGTTCCTGATGTCTTCGACCTTAGTGATTATATCTGTGGCAGACAAAAGCAGAGAGTAGAAGTAGAGATTACACAGAAATCTGTAAGTGCACTTATAGTCTGAGTAAAACAATCACCACTCTCTGCCAGAATATGATTCCATAGGAAATCAGCATGCTAAAAGGACCACACCCTTCCTTCAGGACTCACTAATACTGAAGTGGAAAAATTCCTCCCTAACAGAGTTTATCATGTCAGATCAAGAAGACTGCACGCAAATTTCTAGTTGCTTACCTGCACGCAAATTTCTAGTTGCTTACCTGTATGTGGTCTTCTTGAGTCTGGGAAAGCTCAACCCAGGTTCATTATGAACAGGTGTGACAGCTCTGTCAGGCCTGTTGCATCTTGCAGATAAGAGGTTACCTGATTTGCAAATAAAGATGGAAAGATAGACCTGACATGTCCAATGTATTTGTCCTTTTGTGACGTTGATGTGAATTGGTTTTGCTTTTGATTTTCTGAACTGCAGTCCTGTGTATAAGATATTTGTATACAATCTGGGATTATACACAAATGAGAAGGTAACAGTCTCTATACTAGACTAATAAAAACAAATTATTTACACCAATGGCATAAGCTTAGCATTGACATTTTATTAAATTTTATTTTAATCTATATTAGCTCATTTTTATCTCCCAGAACATTTGTTCTCTCCTTAGAAGAAAATATTGCCTATAGCTTAGAATTTATAGTTTAGGTTTTATGAGATTTTTTTCCCACTTCTTTACTGTTCCTACAGCTGCTCTGCCACCCTAATGCCTGGATGACATTTTAACTCCTAATTTTAAAATAACTTGCATTTTTTTCTTTGTTTCTTTAATTTCAAAATTTTAATGAAGACAAAGGTACAAATGACATAGATGTGTGACCAAAGGCAATTAGTTCTTCAGATCTTTGTGTAAACAATGGCCTTATATTTAAAACACATAAATCAAATAATCTTTAAGATACCTATATATCAAAGATGATGGGAAATTTTCCAGCCAAAAATATCAGTGAGTAGATTGCAGAAAAAAGAAAGCAAATATCCTACAGGTCTAAAGTTGCCAGATAAGTTAGTGCAAGATTTGCTTGCAGACACGTAACTGTAATCGTGTATTGATGGTGTATCTAAAATTTCATTTTAAATTGGATCCAATGCAATCATATGGCATTTAACACGTTCTGAGGTATATGTTGTTAGGTAAATGTGTCATTGTGTGAACACCACAGAGTGCTCCTCTATAAACTAAGGTGGCTATATCTCCAGGAGATGTAATCTTATAAGACCATCATCATACATGTGGTCCATTTTTGACTGACACATTGCTATATGGCACGTTGATGTACTTTTATTTGCTAAATACAACCCTAAATTGCTGCGATGTACCACGTTTCATAATAAAACCATTCCTAAGTTTTACTGTTATCACTCATAAGAAAATGTCAATGGCTTTTTCTCTCCTATGTTTTATTTTATTTTAGCAAAAGTAGATATGATGGCTGTATTGCTCCCTCCTGTGTTCCTGAACATTTTTAACTCCTCTAAGCCCAGCAGCCTCAAATGTTAGATACCTTTATAAATCAATCATTTTCAAAAGGGTTTATTTCAGAATAAAAGTGTTCAAATGCCTCCTTTGGTTCTAAAATGAAACTATTGTTTTAGCTCTCCTCTTTCATAAGCAAAAATTATGGTTGTGCTAAATGCAGAAGAGAGTTGCTGAAGACACTGGTGATCACAGCCCTGTAGAAATACAACATCCTCCTGGACCAGTGTGTAAGGAAGCTGCAGGAGTGCGTGTTTATGGGCTTTGATATCACATGTGCCTCACTGAATCCTTGGCAAAGAGAATAATCAAATGAACCTTAGCAAATTGCTTATCTGTCATCTATTCTTTTATTCATAAAAAATTAGAGATACATAAATAGATGAATACATGTTTGTAAGAAATTTCAATGAGATAACAAATGGGGTGTGGTGGTTGTCAAATTAAATATACAATATACTGTCACTTGAATTGTTAACTATGATAGCCATGGCTCCTGAAAACGCTATTGTCTCAGGAAGGAGGCAGGTCCTCAGAAAAAGCAAAGACACTCTTACCTCTTTTGCTAGGTTAGAGTTTTAAAATAGCAGTATAGTCATGTGATAGCAGATAATAAATATTTAGGTAATAAGTAGCTCTAAAAACCAGGTAGGGGAGTCCTGGTTTGTAGCAAAAAAAATGATTTTCATGTCATAAATAATATATATTCCCTTCATGCCTGATTTCACACTACCAACACAACATTGTTGATCCTAAACTTTAGAAAAGATGCATGCAGGCACCTGGGATAGGAGAGTGAAATTTGAGAACTCAAAAAAATCAGATTTTACTTTTTAGCTTTAGAAGATGCAGGATGTGATACAGTCTCCTGATACTTGGCAAGTACACAAAACCTTCGCTTAGGCTGAAGGCCAAAGGGAGGATTGTGAGGATTCCGAGGTCATCAGACTAATAAGTGGCCCAGTCTGTACACCCCTGTGGATGTGGTGATATGATGAAAGCCTGGGTGGGAAGATTTAGAACACTGTACTGCATTTCCTCTTTGAAATTCTATGGGGCCTTCCTTAGATTACCAAAATCATGTGTCATTTTTAGGCAGAGAAGGGGACTAAGATAAAACCTCTGGCTTCCTAAGATTTTCTTGTAGCAAGGGAGGACATCCACAACATCATAAAGCCTTCATCCATAAAGATGGGCTATTCACTGGGACATGGATACAGCTGCCCAGAGGCATTGCCTTTTGGGATTGCCTACAACCTGAGGACCTTGCTAGTTCTCTCAGTCTTCTCTGTGTCTTGAGGACTGAAAAATGCATTGCTCAGATTGCTTTGCCTGTAGAGTTCAAGGGGATAGTCTACCAATGAGAAGTGCTTGGGGGAGGTTTGATAGGTAGAACAGAGGAATATTCCACTGTAGTCAATACCAGTAGGCAGCAAGCTTCAGCAGACAGAAGATAAGATGTTCTGTCAGTTCTTGCTCAGAAGCATCTTGACAGTCACCTACCTCAGTGTTGTAGACATATTCCATCTATTGCTGAATCCTACATTTGGTTCCTTTAATAGTCTTATGTAGTTACTGGTTATACATTTCCATGGACCAGAAGGTCAATGCTAGGGACAGACCAATCTGCATTGTTCAACTATAGCTTTTGGGGGGAAAAAGGTGGAAATCTTTGACAATATTAATTCCTCTCTAAAAATTCCTTTAAATGTCACCATGTGACCATGTGTTTCATACAATCCTAAAATTCTCCTAGTATTTACTTCTAAGTAGAAAAAAACCTATTGATTGATTGTTGCTGAGTTATGGCGTTGGTTATTCTCAAGGTTTAAGGGAAGACTTCCCCGGGATTAGAATCAACTTCTATTGTTCTTTGACCAGTATCACAAATCACTCCTTTTCTTTGTTTAGCCATTCAGTTTTTATGACAACATTGTGGTTATTCTGAAGAACCATCAGACTCAGGCTTTCAAACAGTTTACAGTACAAGAGGAAGACATCCAGGTTAACCAGAGGCTAAATTACAGAGAATTGAGTGTTACTATAGGATTAACACCAAATGTATGAGTAACACATGGAAAAGGATCTCAACTTAGTCCTAAGAAGTCATAGTCCTTGGGAACATGATTACCAAGAAGGCAATGTGGGAAGAAGGATCTCCACCTACCTGAAGACACTTCTTAAGAAAAGAAGATGCAAGAAAAACATGTAGTATGATATTCTTCCACCTGCATTAGGGTAGTCTGAAATTGTCATCTATATTTGGCTTGCTTATAAACTGAGAATGAATAAAATTCCTTATTGTTCTTATTGTAGAAAGAAATCCAAAAGGGAATCCTGGAAAATCCTTATTGGCAAGTTCAAACATATGACTCAGTGTGTGGCAAGGAGCTTGAGTGTTTGAAGTACAGAAATACTGAAAACAGTGTACAGCTTTGGGTGAAGAACAATGGGCCCATCATGCAATGCCTCTTGGGGTCTGAAGAGGCCAGACTTGCCAATCCACATGCTCATAACCCAGCATACATGACCCATTTAACTGTCCAAGGAATTAGAACAGGAAAACAAAAGGTAGGCATTGACCTAAATGGAGTAATGTGAGAAATGAAACTTAATGAGGAACTAAGAGCCCCCTAGCAAATCGATGAAAAGCATGCAAATTGCCAGTAAGCAATATAAGCAATATATTATGGATGGACACACAGGTAAGGAGCAGGAAGTGAGTTCTTATTGGAGCAAGCCAACACTCAAAGGAACGCTGTGAAAAAAAACATAGTTTCCAGATCAAATTTCCCTGACAACATTTGTATAATATTTATTACATACAGTCATATGTAAACACGATTTTTCACATATTATCAGCTTTATCACAGAGAAAACACAAGTACCAATTCAAAGTATTTTGAGAGCAAAATTTTCCTTCAAAGTCTCCCCAAAATTAACACATTACTAGAGGTACAGATATATTATGTTGGTAAATTAGATGTAAATTTAGTGTAAAAAAAATTCAAATGCTCCTTAACTTTGAATGGTTGTTACATCCAGATAAATCCACTCTAAATTAGAAATAGCATAAGTCAAAAAAGCTCTTAACGCATCTAATCTACTGAAATTCATGACTTAATCTAGACTACTTGAAACTTTCTCAAAACACTTACTTTAGCCTACAGTGGAGCAAAATCATCTAACTTAAAGCCTATTTTAAAATAATGAGTTGAATATCTCATGTATTACTGAGCACTGTACTAAAAGTGAAAAACAGAATGAATGCAAATGCACATTTTGTACCACAGTAAAGTTGAAAATTCTCAAGTCAAACTATTATAACTCAGGATCATCTGTATTTTGTTATTTTTCTCAGCCATGTTCTACAAATAATATTTTAGATAAGTGCCTCAAAGATAAAATATAGCACTGGTCCTCAGCTTTTGTTTTTAACTACCAAGAAACTCAGACTAAAGAAATTCAGGAGGTAAAAATATATATATTCACAGAAGTTTCCTACAGATGTCCTTGTTTATTCTCGGTCAACCAGAGCTGTATTTCTCTCTTCATGGAACCTGGAACCAGTGAGGAGTGTTCTAACTTTCCAACATTAAGGGAGGAGAACTGGGATTCCTGGATAACAATCAAGCTGACTCTTTCAAGAAGATGAATGGAATTGCAAGAATTAAAAAAAAAAAAAACCTGAGTTTTCTGACTGGAGGATTATTTCCCAGTATCAGCCAAAGCATCCTGTTACAGTCATTACTCCACAGATAGCTGGATAGAGCAAGAAAAACACATAGTATGAGATTCTTTTGTACATTGGGGTAGTGTGAATTCATCACATATATTTGGCTTGTTAACACACTGAGGATGAATAAATCTCTTTACTGTTCCTATTGTAGAAAGACATCCAACAGGGAATCTGGGCAAATTCAAACTGTTATGAGCCTATGACTCGGTGTGTGGCAAGAAGCTTGAGTGTTTGAAGTGCAGAAATACCACCCTAATGTCATGTGTTCCAATGAAAACTTGGAGAAATGTTATTTGAACAGACAGGACGACCACAGTACTCTGGAGAGAGACAGGGAAAGAACATACTCTATTCAGTGCACAAGCCTACAAATGATAACTAGAAAGGGCTACCAAGCACTTTGAAGAACACATAGTGGTCTGAATGGATTGGGTTTATATCCCCAAAGTGCAACTAAACATGAAATAGTTTTCTGTCTTCTCATGACACTCTGTTACATGCATACTGGACAAAAGAGACAGGCTGATCTAAAAATTCTCCTTATCAACCACACCTCCCTCAACTTTCATCCACAGAGTCTTGCCAGGCCACCACTTTATATTATTAATACATTGTCCCATGAAATTTCTCCCTTAAAATGCCAACATGTTTCCAAATTAGAGAGCTTATGAATGTTATTTTTTTCTCTATAGGATAAAAAAAAGATGCAAATAAGTTGGATTTATGTTCCAACTTTTCTAAGAATTTTCCCTTGGGGTCAGAAGTTAATTCTGAGCATTACTAAGAAGTTGCTCATATATATGTGGATTAGTATTAACAGCAGTCTGTGACGGTGGTACTTGTATTCACTGTGTTCCCTGGTCAGAAGCTCTCCATTAGAATACCTGTGCTGGGACTCGTTTTGGTGCTGTTGCCTCTGGAAATGAG
The DNA here is from genome assembly GCF_021218885.2 of Marmota monax. Classification (NCBI taxonomy): domain Eukaryota; kingdom Metazoa; phylum Chordata; class Mammalia; order Rodentia; family Sciuridae; genus Marmota; species Marmota monax. The sequence goes on along the minus strand of NW_026695222.1, from coordinate 2,335,954 downwards.
GTCAAATGTAGCAGCAGTAATGTCCAGAGGCTAGAGTTTCATCCAGGGCAATTTTCTTGGATTTGGATCAGTGTAGGAGGAGGCAGGAGAAAGTAAAGGACAGCAGCAGGAATGACAACCAAAACACAAAGAGCAGAAGGATCAATTCTAGGAATTGTTCAAACAGCACAAGAGTACAGATGTTCATAAAAGGGAAATATCAATAATGATGCAAATCAAAGATGTTGGAGGCTCTTTTTAATGGAAAGTCATCTTAACAATTAGGGTAAGTCCTGAACTTTGCTGTATTCATTTAAGTTGAAAGAAGTCATTTGATGTTACAAGAGAGTTCTACCTTGAAAAGTTAATGGTACATGAAGGGCAATTTTTCAACTGTGTATCAACAACATTTGTCCATATGGTGATCATCAGAAGAAAAACAAACCTATTGGTTTTAGAGCACACTGAAAAGGAGGAGACAAGTGGGGAAGCTTCTTTTAGCATCAACTGTGCTGTTGGATGGAGCCACTTCTGCATCCTGGTTTTCTTCTAACTCTCCCAATTAGTTGGTGCATAGAATAAGGATGACTTCTCTGTGGTATAATGGAATCTTGGATCAATCTAACATGGAATTACAGAGCCTCAAATCTCTAAGCCTAGTCACTCTGCAAAACTGAAAAAGGAGTAGTTTTTTTTCACTTATTTCTGCTAACATAAAGAGTATCATAAGCCAATATGTTCACATTTCTCTGATATACCTGATTTGTACAGAGAAAACAAACAAGGCCTATCTTCTAAAAAGGTGATCTTGAGCCTGATACTGGTTCCTCAGCCATCCAGATGTTGGCTTCTGTTTTTAAATCTGTAGGTGATACTAAAGGCAATGGCCAGCATAACTAACAAGCTTCATGAAAATAATTAGTGAAAATTTAAATGCGAGTGGCAATTTTGTGAAATGACTTTAGTTGTCTGGGAAATCACTATTTTTCTAGAATCACATACTTCCTTTTCCTAGTTTTATGTCCAAACACTAATACCCAAATCCCTAAAGAAAAAAAAATCTTTAAATCTCCAGTTAAAGGAACCAAATATACATTCCTTAAATTTTAATATTTTGTCTAGTTGAATGTTTAAATCCCAAAGAATGGAATGCTAGTGTTTTTTTTCCATAGCAGGAGCACTCAGGTCAAGTGAGTATAATTATTTTATGAAGCCAGTCTTTTTTTAAAAGGCCTGATACTTCTACATTGCCTCCTGGAATTGTCGAAAAGTAGAATGATTCACTTGGGTACAATTATGAGCTTTGCTTTTCATAGAGGGTTATGAAAATTCTGCTTGGAAGAAAGAAGGAAGCTGAAAGGGTAAATCAGTAATTGGGAAAACTTTCAGAAATTTTATTCATTATTTATAATTGCTTCATTATGGAATTATATGTAAAAATAAACAAAAAAATAATAACAATGTACTACTGCCTGTAGCAAATGCCAAGCAAAACTTATTATGGTCCTAGAGAAACACTTGTACACACACATACACACACACACACACACTGATGGACATGGAAACCACCAAATTTTTATAACAAAATAAGACACAGATCTTGCCTGATCTGATACTGTGTAAGAATATAGGAGATGTTTTGTCACATGCAGAGTTTTGAAAGAGAGATTGGGGGTTCCTTCTTCTCTCCATAGCAAAGCAACACCCCGATCTGCATTGTTTCAATGTGCCCCAGTGATAATCATACTGACTTATGAAAATTTACCCTTATAAGGATATCAGGACTACACAGAGAGCTTCAGGAGACCTAGTGGTGCAGAAGTTAATTTTTGGTTGGGAAAAAGCCAAATTTGAGAAAAAGAGAAATTAGTTCTGGATTTACGTACTTTTCTCTGTGGCCAGATTCTACTATTGGGGGAAAAAATGTGCAGATACTTCGGCCTACTCTCTGGAGTTCTTAAAACAAATCTCCACCCTTTTCTCTTTTATTCTAATATTTGTGGCAAGGCAAAATTCCAGTGGTGCCATTTAAACATAAAAGCAAAGCCACAAAAATTTGCTGCCTCAATTTGAATTCCAGAATATAAAAGTGATTCTCAGGTTGCCTTCAGACTTCCCTGTATATGAATTTAGGACTGTTTGATTCCTGATTTTAGCCAGACATTGTTGCTCACTCTTTTATCCATATTTGAAGTATTTTCCCTTTGCCCCTCTTCATTGCTCTATTCTTTCTGCTTAGGTGCAGTTGGGAGGGCACATGAGCTGGAAGTTTCCCATTGGATTCTCTGAGAGTAAACTGGAGGAACTCCAGTAGCAGATGTTTTTCAAACTCTAATGTCCACCAGAGTCACCTACAGCACTTATTAAAGCACAGATTCTTGGGTCTATCTGAGGGATTCTGGTTGGCTAGAAGGAGTCAAGGATTGACAGTTTGGATTTCTACCAAGTTCCCAGGTGCTGCTGTTACTTGGATCAAAACCAAGTAGCACCTGTGCTGTTCACAGAGGCAAAACTACACAATGAGACACCTTTTTGGTTCATGTATTCTTTCTTCAGGCATTGTATCCAATGCCCTAATCCTTCTAACAAGCTCTGTGATGCACAGCTGAAGTCAGGACAGGAGGTCAGGCATATAAGCTTAATGACATATTATGAGTATTTTAAATAAAAATATTAACAGGGAAGTATGGGATGCAAAGGAGGCAAGGCTCAAGTCTGTCTGGATGGGTGGGTGGAGTCAGGAACTGACATGAGAAGTCTGAAGAGAAGACACATCTTAGAGAAATTTTTCTACTTGAAGGAGTAGAGCCCACCTAGACACTCCAGAATAACCTCCCTGTGTTAAGGTTCATAACTTTAATCATATCTGCAAAATCTCTTTTGCTGTGTAATGGTCCAGGGATTAAGGCACAGACATCAGTCTCTGGCTGCTTTCATACAACAATGGTAGATTTGAATAGTAATGATAGAGATGGATGTCCCACTAGGACTGAAGTATTTCTTATATGTGTCTTTATGGAAGAAATTTGTCAGATTTTGATCTATATGGATAGATGCATCTTTCAAGAGAAAGATAAAGTTTGGAAGAAAAAACATACATTTGATTTTGAACATGACAAGTTCAAGTGCTTTTGAGATATTCAAATTGGAAAAGGAAATAAATGTTTGAGTATTTAAAGTTCAAATTTCTTTAAAAAAAAAACACAACAGTTCAATCAGGAATTTAAAAATTTTCCATGCTTCTCAGAAATGACTTATTGTGGTGTAGCCATAATCATAAGTTTCCATCACAACAAGTTTAAGCAAGCTTAATTAATCCATAGTAACTCATTGGGTTTTGACAGTCAATGAACAATAGTATCCTTCTTTAGAAAGACAATTAGTTAGCAACAACTTCATTCTAGTGAACATACTGAAATCAAGGAATTCATAGCAGTCTTACCCAAGCAATCATGATATCAACCCATCCTCTGAACTGTGTGCTTGGGAAAAAATCCCAAGTAAAATCAATTCAGTGCTTTGTTTGGGGATCCTTAGTCTAAAAATCATGGCTCTTCCTTACTTAAGTGAGCGATAAATTTAGCTTTGTGTTTAAGTTAATAATTGGTAGTTTCTTCCTTTGTTTTAGCCTGATGTTTTTTTTTAAGACTCAATATATGAAGTGCATGGATAGTTACAGCCATTGAAAAAGAAATGAATATTGACAGCATGTGATATGTCAAGAGCAGCTAAGTTGGAGTAGTATGAACTCCAACATTTCATGACAATGTAGAGAATAGCCTTCAAAGGAGACAGAGTAGGAGGGAGGGAGGAGAAAAATCACAAATATATGTTAACACAGAAGGTGATAGCAGAAATGATTAATAACTAAGGAACAGTCAAAGGGACAAATGTCATTGAGGATCTACTTAGGTAAGAACTGGAAATGTGGGTTTAGTGACAGGGAACTCATTATGCATTTATGAAATCTGCTTGCTTACATCAATGAAATGAAAATTTAGGCCAGAGATTGAAACATGATTGAAGATGAGAACATAAAATGTGTAAACAATTCCTTAGTAGATAGAAAAAGGTAGTTTGGGGGCTGGGGATGTGGCTCAAGCGGTAGCTTGCTCGCCTGGCCTGCATGCGGCCCGGGTTCCGTCCTCAACACTACATACAAACAAAGATGTTGTGTCCGCTGAAAATTAAAAAAATAAATATTAAAACTCTCTCTCTCTCTCTCTCTCTCTCTCTCTCTCTCTCTCAAAAATAAATAAATAAATAAAATAAAATAAAGGTAGTTTGGTATCATTCCATTTTGTTCCAAAGACCGGAAAGTCTTGACCATGTGTAGATAGATGCTAATGTCAAAATTTCATTAAAAAAAAAAGTTGAAATATCAGAGAGAAAAGACATGATCAAAAAGACAGAAAATACATGGTGAATTCTTAATGAGCAGGGAAGAAAACAGGATGGCCATAAATAGATTGAAAGGAAGAATGTATAGAGATGTAGATTAGACAGGATATAGGTTGGGTAATACAACCTTGCAAGAATGCCTATTTGATTCTTTATTTTTCTTTTCTGAAGAGCAAAACAAATAGAGTTGTCCTTTTTTTTTTGGGGGGGGGTTCTTTTTTTTTGCAATACCTCCATAAACTTTACTTTTACTTATTTATTTTTCTCTTTTTATGTTTTTATTGGTGGAATATAGTTGTACATAATCATGGGATTTGTTGTTACATATTCATACATGGACTCAATATAATAATATAATTTGAACAATTTAATACCCAGCACTTCCCTCTCTCCCTCCCTGCCTTCCACTCCTTGTTTTGAGTGTGAGAAATCAAACGGAGAAGTGGGTTGGAGTTTGAGAAAACTTAGGGCATTCGGGGAAAGAAGAAAGAGAACACTAGGAATAGAATATTTAAAAAAAATATATTTAAATAGGTGAGCAATAAAAGAAGAACCAGAATATTAACTAAAAATGATTGAAGAAAAAGGAAAGAGGAAATAGGGAAAGTGGTATGAACCAAGAAAAAAAGGATGTTTTATGATATAGTTATAAAGTTAAGTTATAGTTTGGAATGGTCTGTCCCCACTGAAACTCATGTTGGAGTTTATTTACCACTGTGAGTTATTAATCTGACTTTGTTGTTCAGAAATAGGACCCTTGAGAGGTGATTAAAATTAGATAATGTTATCAAAGTGAAGCCCCAGTAATTGAATACAGGTGAAAATGTAAGAAGAGAGAGACATGAGGACATACAGAGTCAGTTGCTCCCACCATGATATCATCCACTATGAAGTGATACAACAAGGGTGCGGGGACTTGCCAGAGCTGGTGCCATTCTGAGTGGACTTTCTACTTTCAAAATATGAGCTAAATAAGCCCATTTTCTTTATAAAGAAATACCAGCCTCTGGTATTTCATTGTAATAATAAAAAATGTACTAATACAAACAGACACCATTTGCAGAGGACAAGAAAGATAAAAACTGAAAATAGTAAATTGATTTAGGAACTAGGACATCAACGGATTTTCTTTGGAGCCATGTCTTAATTGGTTAAAACCTGAACTGGGAGACTTTCAATTACTCATAATGAATTAAACTCAGTACTTTTGTTTCTGCACCTTAAAATGTGAAAGTAAGGAATTTACTATCTATCTACACAGCTGACTAATTTCCTTCATGGGTATTTGTCAGCTGCTTTTATGAAAGATTAGAATAGATGACTAGATTATTACTGATTTAAGACCATTAAGATGCTGAAGGACCAAAAATTGAGTAGAACACAAACTTTTCACTGAAGAGGGATAGAGTATGGAAGGAAGGAGATAGCGAACTGAAGGAAAGCAAAGAAAAGATGGAGCACTTGAAGTTTGGGGGTATCCAGAAAACCTGTGTATAAGGGGAAAAACTTAGGGATAATTGTGGTCCAAAATTGGAATAGTAGAGTTTAAGATTTTGCAATGAGTGCCAAGTCTGTGAGTGTGATTCCAGGAGAGGTGGTTCAAGGGGTATGTTAGAGATTATTGGAGTGTAAGAAGCCAGACAGCATCTCATATGAATGATGAAGACAACCAGGATGGTAGCTGCACCTAGAAGGAGTAGGAAGGAGAGCAGCAAAGTACCAATGCTTGAGGAGCAACAGGGTATACAGCAACATGAGAGGATCTCAGAGAAGGGTGTTACCTAGAGATACAAGCATAAGACTCTATAAGTAATAATAGGTAACAGTGCTTTTCTAAACATGCTTTTCTGAACCTTCCCTGTCTCTTGACTCTGCTAAATGTGGTTAACTGGCCAGATCAACAAAAGAATCCAGTGTCACTAACTAACAAGTTGGACATGATTAAGAATTGCTGCCAAAGAAAATTATCATGAGAAAAACATTGGAGGTGGTGCAATAGAAGAGAATCCAAGTCAGCCATAAAAATGAACCTGCCCAAATGCCTAGAGCCAAGACAAAATCAGGATGGGCCCAACAGAAAGCAATCAAGATACCAGGGCCAAATCAAAGAGAATGACTCCTTTTAATTTCAATTTTTATATACATGTATACTTGGGAAATATAAAAGTGCTTTATTAAATTGGCTGCATACTGTGAACTTAATGGCATGATTAATGGAAAAGGCAGAGGGACGAGAATGGATGAGCAGGGGCTGGCTCTGGGCCACATGAAGGGACCAGCACAGGTCTTCTCCAGCATACCTTAGCCCCCCGATTTTTGAAGAAAACACCCAATGGTGGGGTGTGGCATTGGTCGCTTGAGTGCTCTGTTTTTCCTTTGACCATGAGCATAAACCTCTGGGATAGGAAGTAAGGTTATTCTCAAATCGTATTTCCTGCTGCCTTCTCTTCTCTAATGTCAAATGCTGAATGTTTTCCAGCCCCTGTTGCATGTCACATCAGGGCAGCATGAAGGCATCCCTTGTTTATTATCTCCCTCCTCTGTCTTTCTCTTTAAAGGCAGGATCTTTCTTGGCAGTTTTTGTCTCTGAGCTTGGAATCCCTCCTCACTTCCTCTGCCTCTTTACTCCCCAATATGTGCTTTGATTTATTAACACTCAACAGGATGCCTTGCAACTAAAAGAATTTTTTAAAATGATTGCGACATTCCTCCAATCTTCTTGAGCCACAAGCTCTAAGCATCCGCTGCCTAAGTAGTCACAGAGTTGCTTTTGAAAATGAATTTGGGGCCCTTGTGAAATTCCAGTGGTTATATGCAGGTTTCCTCACAACTTTCTGATGTTCAAGCAGATAGTCTGACTGTGTAGCTATAGAGTCTCAGGGTTGTATTATAATTATGGGCCTACTTCTAAAGTCTCGTGTTAAAGCAAGATTCTGAAACTCTATGTTCTATAAAACAGAGAGCACAAAAATAACTAACCTGGAAGAGCTGTGATCATAAAAGCTGATAAATACCACCACAAATCAACCAGGATTTGAATGCAGGAATGGCGTGCCAGAGAAACACTAAATGAAATGATGTAGTAAAGCAGTCCAAGGATTGAGAACTCAGAGTGGTCTGCCAGCTGAGAACATTGATGTCCATTATTAATGCAGAGTCAGGACTCCCCAGAGGCAATCTTCTACTGTAGGAAAATGATGCAACCAACTAGCAGCCTCTGTCCTTCCTCAATCTGGAATGTCTTTCTTAACCCCCAGGGAAGCCAATGTCCTCTGTCTTCCTACTAACTGCCTGGAATTCTCCATCCCTCTTTTACCTTGTCTAACAGCAAATTGCATGAAGCTCCTTAGTCTCTGATCATTCATTCTCCCTAAATGTGAAAAGTCCTATGTTCCAAACTGCGGGACTTAGTGTCTGATGGATGACAATAAATAGTGCGTGGATAAATAAAGACTGTAATCCTGACAATATGTTTTGTTTAGATTTAGTAGTGAGGCCTCAACTCAGAACAAATATATAAAGTTTCATAAATTGCCCTTAAGTGTTCACTAATCCTAGGAATTTCAAGCAAAGTAACTCTCTCACTGTATAGAGGAAAGGTCTTTCAGCATAGCTAAGTTGGCAGTATAAAAGCCCTTGCTCATTCCACCTACACCCTAAAAGGAGGGCCATCTACTAACAGGAGAAATCAATATCTTAGGACAAAGTTGTAAGAGAATGGACCAAGTACTAAGGCAACTTTATCCCCCATATCAAATTAAACAAGAGGAGCATTTTGATCCTGATCAAGCTTTTTAATATTTTAGGTCATGCAGATAAAGTCAACTTTCAACTCTTCCTAGGTGGATTATCTGCCAATCTGGTTTTTACCCACTTCTTATGACATCTAGTTTATCAACTTAAGCCCTCTGAAAGCATTACTGCTGCTTCTGTTTACTCTTATTCTCTGCATACAATGCTGATAATTACTAATATTTCTTTGGCATTTTATGATTTTTGAAACATTTCTACCTGTGTTATCTTATTTCATGAAGCCTCTAACTAAAATAAGAAAGTTTGTCTTTAAAATCATAACATTTTGTCATCACGTGTTTTTTTTGGGGGAAGCTACATGCCAAAATTTTGGGAGTTGATTAAGAAACAAACAATGTTAATGTTGGTCTTTTATGGAAGCCTAAGTAAGTACCAATAATTACACCAATATCAAATGGGGAAGAAGGAGAATATAATAATAATCAAATGTAAGTTATCAACTGCCAGTTTTGCAAAGCACTGCCATACTGTTGGGCTCGGATTTGACATCTCCCATGTTCAAGGCAAGATCAAAGTCACATTTAAAAGTGAGTTCATACTTTTGTACTTATGATCAATTGACTTTTAGCAAAACTTACAAAACAATTCAATGAGGCATCATCTCATGGTGGAAGGTGACAGGTGAGCATATGCATGCATGAGAGAACAAGAGAGGTAACTCACAGACTGAAACTCTTTTATGAGTGGCATCTTTCTGTCCATGAGCATGGAGCCCTCCTGACCTAAACCATCACATTAGACCTCACCTCTCAACACTGTTGCATTGAGAGTTAAGTTTCCGACACATGAACTATGGGTAACACATTCAAACCATCACAGGGAAATTATCTTGGCTGGGCATCACCTCATCAGGAAAGCCCATTAGAAGAGGAGCTACAGATCAGAGAAGGAAGAAGTCAGTAGAGACACTTTCTTGTTGACTTTGAAGGAGCAAATAGCCATGTTGTGAAGAGAGCTACCACACTAGGCCCCCAGGAACTTTGATGTTATGATTGCAAGAATCTGAGTCCTACCAATACCAGGAAACTTGAAAGAGTACTTTGGATGAGATTGCACCTGATCAACATTTTGATTTCTGCTAGGTGAGACCCATGTGACCCAGCTAACCTGTGCCTGGACTTCTAATCCAGGGAAATGGGGATAATAAATAAATAAACAAACAAACAAATATATATATATATATATATATATATATATATATATATATATATATATCATATATAAGATATATATGTGTATATATCATATATATGTGTATATACATATATATTATATATTTATTATATATATATTACTATGTAATAGAAAATGACAGTGGTCTTATTTGGAAGGGACAAAGAATAGTGTTCCTGCAGAAAGCCCAACCCAATTTACTCTGCTCCAATCCATTGTTCGCTGTCCAATGTTGAAGTCCTGGTTGGCCAAGGAACACTTCGGTACCTTTATTGGGCACTCACAGTGCTAGCTGAACAAAGTCTTGGCTCACTATGTTGCAATTTTTAATGGCACATGGCAGAAGCATGGAGTGGAGGGGACAAACTGGAAGTAAAAAGTATTTTTCTACCTTCCTGTGATGGAGGCTGCTGGAGAGGGTTGGTAGGACTCTACCTATGTTAACCTGGAACTCTCCAACAAACTCCCTGTACACAACCACCCAGAGGAACATGTACCCTTTCACCTTACAGTAACATAGCTTAAAAGAGCATGTTTGGTGTCCATTCTTGGAAGAGCTGGGTTCTTCCTAGGTTGACTTGGTGATTTTACTCTAGAAAGAGTAGTAGCTGGCAACCTAAGTAACTGAAACCAGAACACAAACAAAACAAAACTTCTGCTTGACTGAGTGTCCTGATTCTACAATATCTCTGCTCCCTCAGTTTCTCTCCATGCTTTGTCCCCTAAAGGTCATGGATAATGCTTATTCCAGGAGCTTTAAATCAATATAGAAAAAATGACAAGCTTCTGACCCATCTACTAATCCAGATAGCCACCCCCTCCTGTCCATGCACAGGGTTTCATAGTAATTCACAACTACATTGGCTAGACCTGCCTTGTAAGGATGACAGCTATCAACAAGAGGGACAAATGCAGTGTCTGGCTGCTGGCCCATTTCAGCATAATTATCCTGCCTGGTTTTTTGTCCATCATATTATAATGAATTGCTTTGCAGGGAAAGATCAAACAGTGGGGAGGGTCTCAAGAAGAAGAATGCATCCGTTAAGAACTCCCACCAAAGGTGTTATAAATGTTATAAAGTGTTTTTGTTTACTAAATCTTTCAAGTCTGAAGCTGATTCAAGGACAACCTAGTAGGCTTGTTTTGAGGAGAGAGAGAGAGAGAGAGAGAGAGAGAGAGAGAGAGAGAGAGAGAGAGATGAAAGTCCAAATAATCCACTAGAGCTAATTAAAAATAATCCACAGCCCCCTAGAAGGCCATGTGGAACTATAGATGATTTTGTGCACCATAAATATCCAAAACAAATTTATAAGTATTATCAATATATGTGTCAAATTGTCTCTTCATATGTGTTTAAGGATTTCAACAATGCATAAAAGTGCTTCATACTTAAGCACATGTGAACTCGGGGTTCTTTCTAAAGATTTCAAATTCTTCTTTTTATATCCGATTACATGAGATTTAAATGAACAAAATTAAAAATTAGTTTTTAGTTTGTGTCCTAGGGATTCTCTCTTGTCTCCCAACAAATACTCTATGAATTTCAGTAAGCCCTAGACATTCATATCATGTTCTATGAATCTATCTATAAAATAAAATAAGCCTTAAAAAAACAGAAAGGGGGAAAGCCTGTGATTTCACAGGGTTTGGGAATTATAAATGAAGCACTAGTTTTATTATATTCACAACATGTTAATGCTGAATTTCATTTTTCTAAATGATTCTGATTATAGCTATGGTGGAATGGAGTTGTCTATCCAGTGACTATTCTGTAGGCATATAATATTTACAATGAAAAAGCAAATGTGTGTTTACTGGAATCGTAAAACCAGACAGGGATTTCTAGGAAGTAGTACAATTATTCCACACAACCATACTCCATGACAGAATCCCAGTCTCAGTCCTGAGAAGCCACAACTCTGCCTTCCTTTTTTCTGTTCCTTACCCTTGCCCTGCCTCTGTCCTTGCCATTAAAAAAAAAAAGTTATTTAGACCCTGACAAAAACTCAGAAAACTGAACAAAAAGTGACAGGCTTAGACCAGGAAGGGGGAGCCTCCCATCAGAGTTGCAAATAGATCTCATTTTCATTTTTGTTGGTTTGCATTGTAAGTCCTCTGAATGGGCTTGCTGCCACTGCCCCTTACCTTCTCACAGATCCTTAATGCAGGCAGTAGGGAAAGTATACACAGAACAGTTAGAAGGAGACAAAAGGACGCTGGAAAACTTACTAGAACTTAGTGGCTTTGCTTCTGGAGGAACAAAGGCAATTCTTAATTGTAGGCACCCACCATGTTGGGTGGTGGGCAGATTATCCAAGACACAGATAAACTTTCATTGCATCCACAAGTAGGGTTGTCCCTCAGAACCCAGGTGGATTGATGGCAGGACTCCCTGGAGATAACAAAAATCTGAAAATGCTCAAAGCCCATATACACAGTGTCATGGTGTTTCCATGTAACCTATGTACTTTCTCCTCCCATATGTTTTAAATTTCTAGATAACTTAGATACTACAATGCAAATACTATGCAACTTGTTGTTATATTGTAATGTTTAGGGAATAATGACCAAAAGAGTCAGACAATATAGTACACAGGCGACTTTTAAGTATTTTTGATTCTAGGTTTGTTGAAGCCATGGATGTAGAACTTGAAAATACTGAGGGCCAACCGTACAGAGCCCTGGAGCCCTTATCCAAACTATTGCCTCCTGATCTAGCTGCTGACTGTAGATAGCATCATCAGCAGGCTCTCTCCATACCCAAGGGCAGAGTCAGCTGCTGCAAAGAGCAATGACCTGGAGGTGGCTTTCCTGTGCAGCCCTGGGGTAGGGCATGGAAGGAAATAGAAGGAAAGGGATGCTTCAGGCCATCCTCTCCCCGCACCCCCCAGGCTTTATGGACCTGGTTTATTTGTGTCTTATTTTGTGAACAGAATTGAGTGGGTGGCATTCAAACAATAACAATGTTATCTGGCAACCACTTAGAGAAGAACAATAGCTCTGAAGGAAGCCTCCCCACCACACACAGCCTGTGGGATCTTCCTTTCACTAAACCCCTTAAAGTATTCCCCCCTTTATCTGCAGAAGATACTTTCTGAGACCCACCAGTACCTTGGACACACCAAATCCTGTATTCACTATGTCTTTTCCTATGCATACATACCTATAAAAAAGTTTAATTTATAAATTGAACAGCAAGGGACTACCAAAGATAACTAATAAAATGACCATAACAATATATTGTGATAGAAGTTGTTTTAACATTAATGGACTGTTTCTGGAATTTTCCATTTATTATTTTTGGACCTTGTTGGTCACGGGTAACTGAAACTGCAGAGAGTGTAGCTGTTGGAGGGAGAACTTCTATATCTCTCTCCCCAACTCCACCTTGGGTTTGAGAAGTCTCATGACAGTGGGTGTTTGGCTAGGGTACACTTGTGGTTTCTAAAGATGAAAGTTTAACTCTCTGAGGTCCTGGATAAGACGCTGCAGTGTACCACAGTGAAAGAAACCTTATGGTATGCCATGAATGTGTTGCCTCTATTTCTCCATTCACATCACCCAGGAGGTATGCTTGTTCCCCAGATAAGAGTCTTGTTTTAATATCAAACTTGTAAATATAAGCCATCTCCCAAATCTATACAACTCATTAGCATTATGTGCCATTTACAAGAATTTATTTTTTTCATTTTTTAATGCTCAGAATCATTAGAATACAAACCCACAGGATATCAGTTGCCTTTATCTTATAGAAGGATAAAGTGAAACTGAAATGGTGACCTAAGAAGTGAGTATATACATATTGGTCTGCTTTTTTTCTAATAAAAATACGTAGTCATAAAGATCCAGAGAAAAAATTACAGAGAAATTCAGGAAAACAGATGATGCAGATCAACAACCCCTAAGTATTCCACTATGGATATATTGATGAATTTTCTTGTAGTCTTACTTTCCATGAAGTTATTTTTAGTTAACATAAAACCATTTGTTTAATCCTAAATCAAATCACTTTCACAATAGTGAAAATTAGTGACCGATCAAGGTGTGCTGTTATACATATTGCCATTTTCTGATTATGTTTAGGACTATGTCCTTGTCTTTGAGGGTGACACAAGTATGGAGACTAAGGAGCACAGAAAACACATGCAGAAGAAAGTTGCCTTGGCAGAGGGGTGAGTGGTGAGCCTACAGAGGGGTGTCAGAAGCCTTGCCTGATAGGGCTGGGCTAACAGTCCAAATTGGCTCTCCGATCCCAGAGACTGGCAGAAGGTGAGTTGGATTTACAAAGAGCACATGGCCAACCTGGCTTTGCTAACAGGTTACTAGGATACCTTTGCTGGTGAAGCCTCCTTGAGCTCACCCCATGAAATTATTTTTTAATTTATGATGTTTTGCCTTTACACTGTTTGTACAATTTTGTATCCTGTTTTCGAGTAGGAACCAAGACCAATTTTCATGTCAGTTCCTTATCTATTAATTAATTAATTAATTAACTCATTCATTCATTCATCCATTCATTGGTACTGGGAATTGAACTCAGGATCATTCTACCACTGAGCCTCGTCCCCAACCCTTTTAAAACTTTTTTTTTTTGAGACACAGTCTCAGTAAGTTGCAGAGGCTGGCTTGGAACTCACTATCCTTCTGCCTCAGCTTCCCAAGTTGCTGCAATTACAGGTGTACACCACCATACCCAGACAATCACTCATTTTCAGAGCAAAATATTTTCCAGAACACGTATCTTCTTGGGTACTGAAATATGTTCCTGATTTTTACCCCTTAAGTGGTTTCTAGTGTCCTCCTAATGCAATGAGTACTGCATTCAAAAATTTTGCACTTTTTTTTAAAGCTGGTTAAATTCAGTCAAATAGTTTGGTAAAGAATATTGTTTAATTTAGATTTGTAAAAAAAAAAAAAAACTTGGATATTAAGCTTACGTGAGTGGCTATAAAAATATCTATGCAACAAAATAAAAAATAAAAAGGGTTGGGGTGTAGTGCAGTAGCAAAGCACCTCTGGGTTCAATCCTCAATACCAAATAAATAAATAGATAAATAAATAAAATCTATTTTCCATGGATTTTTTCAGGTTTTCTTTTCCTTTTATGTGCACAGACCTATAATCTTTGCACTTCCACAAACAAATGTTAAAAGTGTATTGTTTTCATGATAACTGTTAAAAATTTGCTTGAGATATTCAGGGAAGACATCAATTGGAATAAAATTAGAAAATTAAAGTTAATTCTGAAATTTTTATTTAGACTTTATTTCCCATGTGTTTTTATTTATGTTGATTTGTTTTTAAAATTATATGTGTTAAATAGATAGTCATAACCAGCCTGATAATTGGAAGGATTTCTGATGGGGACACAAGAACCTTTCATTCAGGCATAGAAACAACAGCAAGCTTTATAGTAGAGCCAAACTTAGACAATAACCTTATGTAGTATCTGAGGCATAAAGTAGAAATAGAAATATTTTACACACACATACACACAAACACACACACACACACTGCTCTGCTCTTCATCTCTGGTTGCAACTAGGCCTTGCCTACTTAGAAATATGAGTATTCTCTTCCCTTCCCCCCAGGGGGTCACAATCCCACACATTAGCAGTTTTGACAATTAACACTTCGAGGATAGCTAAAGATCTTCTATTTTAATGTCATCTTTAAAAAGGAAGGAAACATTTAGTTAGCTTGGAACAGTTTTTATTTTTGCTCAATGATATATTTTGTAAACTTTGCCAATCCTGACATCTCCCTTCCTAAAAAGTAACTGTGCACTTGGCTTGTATTATTTATTTTTCTGCCTTTTTTGTTGACTTTCTCTTTGCCTCATGAACAACTGTGTGCCTCAGCTTTACAATATATGTGTGCACAAAGAACCTTTATGTCCTGAGAGAAATTTAAACATTCCGATGGCTTTTCTTACCAATTCCTGACACAAAGTGACCCTTGGCATCTCATTTGCAGCAATGTAGGAAGATGCTGGATAGATAACCTAAAGGAAATTTCAGCTCTGGAATTCATGCTGCTTTGTGCAACCCTGAAAACAACATGTAGAGCCTGTACTACCCATAAAATTTATCCTCTCGGGCTAAGTCCACAATTTTTGGCCAATAATTATATGTGAGAGTAAAATACAAAGAACATATCTTGGAAGCAGTATTGCTGAGTATTCCAGAAGTTAATGACCATTTTAATCAAGCTATCTACATTTTGGCAATAGTCCAAAATATTTGCCTTTACCACTCTCCTTTTCCAAAGCTCACCCTCCTAAAAATTGGGAGTAAATGTAACAAGAATGCATTTAAAGACCTTAAGCCTTAGTATGAGTTGTTTACTCTCTTGAAATTATATTTATGCTTCTAATTCTACCCGAAGGGGGAAACTTCACTCTATTTAAAGCAAAGGGAAAACTAACAAAAACAACAAAAACTAAATAAAAATAATTAAGCCGAGTGCTGTCTCCAAAAACTACTAACTGAAAATCCCATTTACCTGTAGTTTAAATGTAATCCACTCTCGCCATCTGCTGGCTGTATTTTGGAATTTTTTTTTTCAAAAGAAACAGCACATACACTAATGTTAAGGCGTAAAATATATTTTCTACTGTCATGTATAACTAAAAAGAACAAATTAATTTTTTAAACAAAATTTAAATTAAAAAAATAATTTTAATGTGTTTTGATGTGTTGGGGGTATGTGTAAAGAAGTTGTGCAACAAACTCTTTAATATTCAAAATCAGTACATATTGTAGCACTTGTATTCAGTTGAGTCTACACAGTCTATAATTTGGCAGAGGGACTTCTGCTTCTGGCATTATTGTCCCAGACAAGCTGAAGTGGGGACTGAGGCACGTAACTGTATGCATTAACCAGACATGCTGTGCAAATGTGGGCACAGAGACTGGTTCACAGGAAATGGCCATCTCGGAAGACTCAGTGTCCTCTTTGATGAAACCAAAGATAATTTGACCTCGGGGATATAACTATCTCCCTCTCCATTTTTCTGAGCATCCAGGGTTCATGATGCTTTATAAAGTAGATGCAGAAGACTTTAACCAACATATTCTCCTCCAAGGAACATGTCTCACCTAAGTGACCAAAACTTCCCCAAGAATAACATTAGCCAATCTACTTAGAGAGTTTTGCCCAAATATGTGTACTTAAGCCTCCCAATAACCCTAACACAGGTAGCTATTTTTAATCAACATTTAATAAAGAGGAAATTAAAATCCAGAGAGGTTAATGACAGAATTCTAAAGGGCAGAGCCTAAGCCAGGAACCATGTCCAGGAGCCCTACCTTAACCAATAAGCAGTGCTCTGCCTGTGCTCTCTAGTGGATTTTTCATACTAGTGCAGCATGTAGTTGACAGTATTTCTCTTTTCTCAGGATGGATCCAGGAGTAATCTAACCTTTACCCACTCATCTCTATGAAGCATCTCATTCATTATTTATCTTCAGCACCATTTGTTTAAAAAGTCCTGAATTTATGGCATTTTCAGATAAATGGATGGAGCTGGAGAATATCATGCTAAGTGAAATAAGACAATCCCAGACAAGCAAAGGTCAATTTTTTTTTCTAATCTGAGGATGCTAATTCACAGTAAGGGATGGGAGGCTAAAGAAAAATAGAGGTACTTTGCATTAAACAGAGGGGAGTGAAGGGAGAGGAGGGGGTATTGGGGTAGGAAGGACAGTAGAATTAATTGGACATTATTACCCTATGTACACATATGATTACTTAACCGATGTGATTTCTCATCATGTACAACCAGAAGAATGAGTTATACTCCATTTATGTATGATGTGTCAAAATGCATTCTAATGTTATATACAACTAATAGAACAAATAAAAAACATATTAAAAAGTCCTGAATTCATCTTTCTCTCTGAATACTTAATATGCCTGTCGTATAAATTTTCATTTGGCAGATTATCTGCACTATATCCCTGTAATGTTCAATAAAATCATTTATTTGTCTTTTCTCCACAACTAGAATGTACTTTAGGGGGACAAAAATGGTTATTTATTTCTGATACTTTTGCATAAATGCTACCCACTGAAGAATCCTCAATCAAGTTCCTCTCACACAGAGGATATGTCCAGGTCTTAGGAAAAATTCATGTGTGTGTATCTCTGTTTTTGATCACAGTGAGACAATGATACTTCTTTTTCCATTCTTGTAAGCTTATGTACAGTAATAATTCAAAGTTGCTTCCCAGGGATAAAAAAAAATGTTTTCTAAGAAATTAACAAATCTTTATTTACTTTTATGACTCCTCATCCAGCAAATTCTTTTTCTTCTAGTTCATTTTCCTTCTGTTTTTCTTTTCCTTCACATTTATGCTTAGTGACTGTTGCAAGTGGAGTTTCTGTAACTCAGATGTAAAAACAGAGTTTGGGGGTCAAGATATCTGCTAGGGATCAACCCTTAAGGGAGACAGGAAGCCAAGGAAGCCTCATCCACCCATCAGGAAACTCCAGAGTAAATATTGTCCATTGGAGGTTAAACTCCTTGAGTGAACATGACTACACCTTTGTATCCATGAATTGCTCAGGTTAGACAGAGGGCTGCACTAGAAAGGGTTGGTAAACTCAGTGAGGCAGGCCCAGAAGGAGAACACAGTTGAGCCATCTGCTGACTCTTCTCCCTGCAGCTGGGAGCAAAGTCTTCCTTGATAAAATGTTGGAGGCTACATTCCCCTGTCAACCATTGTAGCATGAACCCTGCCTGGAACTCACACTTAGTGCTGTCTCTGTCTTACAGTTGAGCTCTACACTGAATGGAACCAGATGCTCAACTATCTACTGATGCTCACAGTTTCTCTCTTCAGCAGATCATTTTTCAGAATACAGAGCAGCTGCCTCCATGTCCATAATCAATGTGTAAATCTAAATCTCAGAGGAACTGACCAGAAAATAAAGACATGGCCAATGAAGAGACCTATCTCTCCATTTCTCCAGAAAAACTTCAAATGGAAAAAAAAAACTTCAAATGGATTTTTAAATGTTCCTAAGTTTCTTATGTAAGTAACAGAAAGATGCTTTCTCTTCAACTCCACAAACTCGTTTCTTGACTTCATTTACCTATCAGTGGAGAACCTCTTTGAAGCAAATACCCATAGATAAATAGATGCAAAAGCAATTTGCTGGGGAAAATTCCTATCAAGGATAAAGAGGAGGGGGAGCAGGAGGGAAAGCCCCAGTTCCCACTGTAGATCTGATGCCCATGAAAGAAGAGAGGGAGGATAGGAGGAAAGGACAAGATAAGACTCAGAGCCCCTTTGAGAAAGTCTTAGCTAGGCCAGTGGGAAATACTGGAACAGAGATTGCCCATTTAAAGGTGTCCTGCTTGGTCAGGGATAACTTGATTCTAGTTCCCTCACTGTTCTCAGTAATAGGATGGAGATAACCCCAGGAGAGTGGGTACACTAAATGCTGCTATGGATCCAGAAGATGCAGCAACCAGATGACAACAGCTCATGAGGGCTTCTGATGGAAGATCTGAATGGCACACACTTGGAACTTATACGCCCTGCTTATCTTGTAGCACTGAATCCTCAAGAATAGGCTCATAACTGTCCAAGATAAGACTCCTATAAAAAATAAAATAAGCTGACTGGCTATAAACCAATCATCAGTTTTGGAGGCTGGAGCATCCTGGATCAAATTGCCTACAGACTCGCCATCTGGTGAAGACCTGCTCTTTAGTATGCAGATCTACATCTTTTCGTTGAATCTTCATGTAACACAGATGAGAGAGAAAAAACAAAATTTCTTTTTTTCTTTGTAAGGGCACCAACCCCAATCATGAGATTTCTACCTTCATGACCAAGTTACTTCTCAAAGACCTTACCTTTTAATACCATCACTCTGAGGCTAAGATTTCAATATATGTACTTTGGGGAGACACATTAAGTTTATTGCAATAGTAAGTTTTAAGAGACAGTTAAGTAGGTTAATTTCTTTTCATTTGTCTTCCATACTGATTTTATTCATGATAGAGTCTCCAAACACACTTGAAGTTGACACTGGATGCAAATGAAACTTAATGAAACAGACCAAAAAACGAAATAGCATCTTGACTGCTGGAAATACGTAAGTATCCTTAACAACTCTGACTTTAATGAGAATTCAACTATATAAAATTATATCAATATTTACTGACCATTGGCCAGATGTTCTGCTGAATAATCAGAATCAAGTTAAATAAGGTAAAATCTTAAAAGACTGATAGGGTTTGACATCCTGGGCAAAGGGATAATATCTTTGCTGATTTATTTGCTTCCAGTCATTTCTATATTTTCATTCCATGTTACTTTTTTAAAATTTTATTTGTTCTTTCTAGATATACATGGCAGTAGAATGTATTTTGACATATTATACATATATGGAGTATAACTTACTCTAAATATGACCATTTTATTTTGTTTTTAGTTCTTATCAAAACAATATCCATAATCCAAAAAATGGGATAATGTATAACATTTGTGATTTTAAAAAAAAAAAAGCTACTGTCTTCTTCCTTCACTCCACTTGTTTCTAACTTTCATTATCTGAATTGACTATTTCTATACATTTCCATTGCACTTTTCAAGTGTCTATGGGTGGAGACTTCCGAAACCATGAGCAAAATAAATTTTTCCTCCTCTACGTTGTCCTTATCAGGTCTTTTGGTCACAGAAACAAAAAATCTGACTAAAACAGCCAATGAGCCAATTCTTAGGTCAGGATAATTGATCTGGTATAATTTCCTAAGGGCAGCAATAAACTTTCTTATTGGTAAATAATCTTTTCTTTCTCAGGAACAGTTTCTCTTATAAGACACCAAGTCAAGTTGACAGAGCATATTTTTTTGTCTTAATAATTAGGTGACATTGATGCAGATGGTTGTGGTTCTCAACTTTATGGAGATTTAACTTACACACCTGTCAGTACTACCTTGTTTCCACAACTCTACTCAGTCGCTACCTCCCTGTTTTTAATTCTAAGTAGCTTTCATTACTTGACTCTCTTGTTCTATCAAATTTAGCCTTTGACTCTCACTTTGCAAAATGAATTATTAAGACTGCTACTTTTCCTATTTTCTTTCATACTTCCTTTCTACCATTTTCCATCTGCTGGGCTGTGTGCCACGATTTAAAGCTTTTGCACTATGCTTTTAACTATAATTACATTTTCTGAGCTGTTATGAAAGATTGAGTCACTAACTTGAAAATACCAAATTGTGTTTATATGAGTACCTATGAATAATAAATGCATATCATCCCTGTTATATGCAAGGCACACATTTGAGTTCTGTGTGTATGTTAGTTGATTTCATCTTATCATAGACACCATGATTAACTCAATTTTATATATGAGGAAACTGGGACACTGAGATGGTTAGTGTCTTGTTCTCAGTGATTTGTTCTTCTCAAGCGCCAGGCCTTCATTCTCTACCATAGAAGTGACTCTCTTACTTTGCCACAATTCTCCATTTGTCCATTGCACACAGCTCTTCTAACTCAGGGCGATTTTAAAGGTCATTCTTTGTGTTTTGAGCTTCTTGCCCCAACTCTTCACCTGAACAATTCTATTTATCATGCAACTATCAGCTAATATCCATCCCTGAGTGGAATCTTCCCTGACCACTACGTATCAGAAGATTCTTTTGCTTCTCTCTCTCATATCATCCATTATGTTCTTTCCCAGAAGTCAGATCCATTTGTGATATGCCATCCTTCTCATGTGTTTCGGTACAATGCCTCTTATTCCTTCATGACAATGAGATACATGATGTTTTGTGCAGCACAGTGTGTTCTAAGCCTAGCAGGAAACTAATTTCTCTTTACGTAATGGACTGTAGACAATGATACAAATGATTTTATTTTCTGGTTAAATAGTTAAATACACGGCTATTATTGTGAATATTCTATCCACCATTCAGTATTAAATTGTGGGATGAATTGGCATTAAATCTAAGATCTACAATAGAAATTAAATTTGAATACATCTAGACTCACTCTTCTGAAATTTGAGGCAGGTAAGTATAAATATGAATAAATGAATAATCTCCTGGGTCTGAGGATGTAACTGGGGTAATAATCAACATTTTTATAATTCTTGGAGCTTTGTTATGCTT
The DNA here is from genome assembly GCF_021218885.2 of Marmota monax. Taxonomy (NCBI): domain Eukaryota; kingdom Metazoa; phylum Chordata; class Mammalia; order Rodentia; family Sciuridae; genus Marmota; species Marmota monax. Next base: position 2,314,452 of record NW_026695222.1, on the reverse strand, counting down.
TTACAATGTGCATTATTCCATTTATTCCTCCAATGACATTGCGATGTCAACATGTACCTTTCTCGAGGCTATATGAACTACACAAAGCAGGAAAGACACTGTGTTTCTTCTCTGGGTTCAGTGTTCTTCTTCAGCCTTCCCTGTCTTCTCCTTTTGCAATGTGAGTTCCAAAGCAGCATTCCCCAAGGGACTGTTTTCCCTGTATGGGTGGGACTGTCCTCATGTGACCATGAGTTATTTTGACTTGTCTGCAGTATTTAAAGCATTCTCATTTCAGTGGCAGTAACTTTAATCCTTTAGTTAGGTATTTGATAAAGAATAAATAAATGATTCAAAGAACATAGTGTTGAGTGAAAAATAAAATTCCTTCTAGAGGATGTAGCCAACTTCTGGAAGAATCTTCATGAATGAGGGATTGCAGTGAAGCCTTAATATTTATAGAGGGAAACTGAGGCAAGAGAGAGATTGAGCTTCACATTTTTCTGTTTCATGATAGACTTTCATGGAAGAGCATTGACATAAGTGTACACTTTCATAAAACTATAGAGTAGCTGGTTCCTGTCTTTTAAAGTTTTAGAACTTCATTCATTTATATATTCACTCATGGGTGCATTCTATAAAAATCTGTTACTTTTTAACAATATGTGGTTTTTTTTTAGAAGTAAATATATGCTTTTACTTCTTAGGTGATTCAAACTCTTTGAAGCTACCTGTGCATTTTTTTTATCATATTTCATATGACATTGTATCAGATAACTGAAGTTTTGCTGCATTTCTTGCCTGCATTGGACCTGGACTGGTAGTAAAAAAAACCTTGGGATTCTGTCTGTCTTAAATCACATTTCCTAGTAAAGTCTGAGGTGAGAAATTGAGTAAAAAGTAATTCCAGAAATAAACAATTGATAAGTCTCAAGTTGTGCACTGTTCTGAGTAGCATGATGTAATCTCACGACTTCAATCCCCCTTGGAGTGTGTGCCATTCCTTTGGCACATTTACTCTGTCTACATCACCCACTCAGTAGTCACTTTGGAGCCAGCACAATTATCAAATCAACTGTGGAAGTATCAGAGTGCTTGTTCAAGTAACCCTCATTCTACTTAATTATGATTCCAAAGCACAAGGGTAGTGATGCTGGCAATTTAGGCATTCCAAAGAGAAGCCATAAGGTGCTTCCCATAAGTGAAAAGGTGAAAACTTTTAGTTTAAGGATAGAAAAAAAGTCATATTTAAAGGTTACTAAGATCTATGGTAAATTGTCATTGTGAATATCTTATGGTGGCTGATTTACAAATTAAGCTTTATCATAGGTATGAATATATAGAAAATAACACAGTATATGTGGAGTCCAGTACTGTCTATAGTGTTAGATGTCCATTGATGAGATCTTGGAATGTATCCCATGTGGGTGGGAGTAGGCTGCTATATACATGTTTTATTGGGGAAGTACTCTCAAGAGAGATGGAGTGAGGGGAGAAGATAAAACAAAGAAATAACTGAGTAAGGGTATGGAGTCTTCTAGACAGTTTCTGCTGATCCCGAGGGAAGCCCTGGATCACTTATTGCACCACAGATTTGGTCCCACCTGGGGCAAGGAGAGGGCTGTTGTGTATTTCCTTCTCGGTCACTCTTTGGCTATAGGCTGCTAGTGAACAAGGGAGATGTGAGCCATGAAGAGCCAACATATTCAGCAGCACAGGTACAAATGGATACCCCAGTCAAGGACGTGGAAACTGAGTTGGACACTATCACTCTGGCTATGTATGTGTAGGGATTCATCCTTAAAAATGTGAAAAATCTACATATCTTTCTGAAACATCAATCATCAACCTCCAAATGACTTAGTACTATAATTATAAACCTGATAAGTATCAGCTGAATTTAGAATAATCATTTTATTCATGTTAGAATGACAATAAGTCACATAAGTGTCAATGCATTCTTATACAAATTGCCCCCTATAATTAGTTCAGATTGGCACATCCATTTCCTTTCTTATCTGCCTATCATGCAGATTTTCTAGTACACCTAAGCAAATTATGATACATAGAGAAGAGTTTGAGAGTTCTAGAGAAATGTAAACTACACATTGCAGGAAGTTGAAGAAGGAAATAGCACAATTCAAGAACTTAGAGTTATTCTCAAACACTAGAGTGCAGATTTCATTTGGGGGAAATTGTGACAGATTAGGTTAAGAAATGAAGGTAGAGCCCAGATCACAAAAATCCTGGAATCATATAGAGATAGTCTGATCAGAAAAAGCATTTGACAAAATACAGCATCCATTCATGCTCAAAACACTAGAAAAACTAGGGATAATAGGAACATATCTCAACATTGTAAAAGCCATCTTCACTAATCCAAAAGCCAACATCATTCCAAATGGAGAAAAATTGAAAGCATTCCTTCTAAAAACTGCAACAAGACAGGGATGCCTTCTTTCACCACTTCTCTTCAACATAGTCCTTAAAACTCTAGCCAGAACAATTAGACAGATGAAAGAAATTAAAGGGATATGAATAGAAAGAAGAACTCAAACTATCACTATTTGCTGATGACATGATTCTATATTTAGAAGACAGACACACACACACACACACAAAAAAAAAAAAAAAAAAAAAACCTCCACCAGAAAATCTCTAGAACTCATAAATGAATTTAGCAAAGTAGCAGAATATAAAATTAACACCCATAAATCAACTGCTTTCCTATACATTAGTGATAAATTAACTGAAAGGTAAATTAGAAAAACTATCCCATTCATAATAGCCTCAAAGAAAATAAAATATTTGGGAATCAATCTAACAAAAGAGGTGAAAGACCCCTACAATGAAAACTATAAAACACCAAAGAAAGAAATTGAAGAAGACCTTAGAAGATGGAAAGATCTCCCACTGTCTTGGGTAGGAAGAATTAATATTATCAAAATAGCCATACTACCAAAAGCACTATACAGATGTAATGCAAATTTTATTAAGTTTCTGATGACATTCTTCATAGAAATAGAAAAAGCAGTTATGGAATTCATTTGGAAAAATAAGAGGCCCAAAATAGTCAAAGCAATTCTTAGCAAGAAAAGTGAAGCAGGAGACATCACAGTACCAGAACTTAAATTATACTACAGAGCAATAGTAACAACAATGTCATGGTATTGGCACTAAAACAGATAGGAAGACCAATGTATAGAATAGAATACATGGAGACAAAGCCACATAAATGCAGTTATCTCATACTAGACAAAGGTGCCATAAATATACATCAGAAAAAAGATAGCCTTTTCAACAAATGGTGCTGAGAAAACTGAAAATCCATATGTAATAAAATGAAATTAGACCCCTATCTCTCATCCTGCATGAAACTCAACTCAAGGTGGATCAAAGACTTAGGCACTAGATCAGAGACCCTGAGCCTACTAGAAGAAAGAGTAGGCCCAAATCTTCACCATGTTGGCCTAGGATCTGACTTCCTTAATAAGACTCCTAAAGCATAAGAAGTAAAATCAAGAATCAATAAATGGATGGATTCAAACTAAAAAAGCTTCTTCTTAGTGAAGGATACAATAAATAATGTGAAGAGAGAGCCTACAGAATGGGAGAAAATCTTTACCATATGCACCTCAGATAGAGCATTAATCTCCAGGATATATAAAGAGCTTGAAAAACTTAACACCAAATAAATAAATAAATAATTCAATCACTAAATGATCTAAGGAACTAAACAGATACTTCACAGAAGAAAAACAACCTATCAAAAAACATGAAAAAATGTTCAACATCTCTAGCACTTAGAGAAATGAAAATCAAAACTAGTCTAAAATTTCATCTCTCTCCAGTCAGAATGGCAATTATCAAGAATACAAGCAACAGCGGGGGACTCAACATGGCGGCGGATGGGGAGGCAGAACTTCCATTACCTCCTCAGCCACGCGGACAGAGAGACACATCAGAACATTTGAATTCTGCCTGCTGAGAAACTCCCAGCAAAATTCCGCTGAAGTGAGACCTAGGCGGGGAGTTTGGGAATATTGGAGGTGACAGCTTGCCCTGGTACAGGTGAATCTTGGCCACCCTGTGTGCGGAGGTGCAGGCCGGCTGTCTGGCAACCGGCCGCAGACAGAGGCATTTCAGCACTTCGGGAGACTGTGAGCGGCTTAGAGAAATGAAGAGTTGGACCCTTTGAAGTGGTTGCTAACCAAGCCTCCATGTAACAGCTGACCGAGAACTGAGACCCAAGACAGGCCAGATGCACCCCTCCCATCGGACACCCCGGTAAGCAGTCTGGAGCCCGCCATAGCAGAGAGCTGAAGTCACCAGATTTCGGTGGATGGAATCCCTTCCCAGTGAAATCGGCTTCAACAGGTGTGTGACTCCCACCCCACCAGATACATACAGCTGGAAAACCTCAAAAATCTCTCCCCAGAGCTCCGTGGGCGTGACTGTAGGGGCCGAGGGAAGCAGAGGGGACTCCTGACCTCCAACTCCCCCTACCACCAGTGGTGACAGCCAAGGCCTTCGCTGCCAGCTCCAGGGGGCATGGCCACCGAAGGGGTCCAGGCAAAATAAGCTGATGGTTCCCAGATCACCCACTCCACAACCTTGGGGTCTGGAGGAATGGCAAACAGATAGAGTGCTCAGTCCTTTGGGAGAACAGGGCACTCAGGGGGCTGCAAGTGTAATTAGATCTGTGGAGAATGCCTCTGGTGAGCAGGGCCTGGCTGGCAGGAGAAAGGGGGGAAGGGGCCAGAGTAGAGAAATGGCCTGGGCTATGGGGATTGGAGAGATGCCCAGTAGGGGAAGAGTAGCTGCCTTACAGGGATTGTTTCTGGCACATAGAGGGCAGAAGCTCAGCTCGGAGGGCACAGCTCCACCTACTGGAAGAGAAGAAAATAGAACTCTAAGACTGCATTTATCATTTTTTTTTCTTTTCCCTTTTCAATTTTTATTGTTCTTTCCATTCTCCTTTATTCTACCTATTTTTCTCTCCCTCTTTCTCTTTAAGGACTTCTTCCTTCCCCTTCCCCCTAACTTTCATCCCAAGCATTACAACTTTCATTATGTGTAATTTTCTAAATGCAAATAGGTGAATGTTCCGAGGCTGTCTATAGTGCTCCTAAGTCCAAATACTCCTACTACCAAATACCCTGATCCATTAGCCTGTTAATATCCGCCTTCAGTAGAGCAATCTTCCAAGTAGCCAAGACATACTAATCTTCATACCATCATAGCACTCAATCTAAATATAAAGTCCTAAGACCAAACACCAGATCACTATATGCCTACAGAATCCATAAGCCTTTTATGAAATGAATGAATCTGCTTTAAATTACAATAAAGCCCAACATCTCTAGGCATAGTCTCCCACCACAAAGGAGAGACCACAGACATATACAAAACCAAAACAAATTTATAGGAGAAAACAGAAACACAGCAGTCAAACAGAGCAGATTATGCTAAGTGAAGCTAGCCAATCCCTAAAAAACAAATGCCAAATGTCTTCTTTGATATAAGGAGAGCAACTAAGAACAGAGCAGGTAGGAAGAGCATGAGAAGAAGATTAACATTAAACAGGGATGAGAGGTGGGAGGGAAAGGGAGAGAGAGGGGAAATTGCATGGAAATGGAAGGAGACCCTCATTGTTATACAAAATTACATATAAGAGAAAGTGAAGGGAAAGGGAAAAAGAACAAGGGAGAGAAATGAATTACAGTAGATGGGGCAGAGAGAGAAGATGGGAGGGGAGAGGAGGGGAAGGGAGGGGAGGGGAGGGGGATATTAGAGGATAGGAAAGGCAGCAGAATACAATAGACACTAGTATGGCAGTATGTAAAAACGTGGATGTGTAACCGATGTGATTCTGCAGTCTGTATATGGGGTAAAAATGGGAGTTCATAACCCACTTGAATCAAATGTATGAAATATGATATGTCAAGAGCTTTGTAATGTTTTGAACAACTAATAATAATAATATTAATAAAAGAATACAAGCAACAATAAATGAGGATGTGGGGGAAAAGGTATACTCATATATTGCTGGTAGAACTGCAAATTGGTGCAACCACTATGGAAAGCACTATGGAGATTCCTCAGAAAACTTGGAATGGAATCACCATCTGACCCAACTATCCCACTCCTCAGTTAATACCCAAAAGACTTAAAATCAGCATACTTAGTGATGTGGACACATCAATGTTCATATTAGCTCAATTCACAATATCTAAACTATGGAACCAAACTAGATGCCCTTTAAAAGATGAATGGATAAAGAAAATGTGGTCCATATATACAATAGAATATTACTCTGCCATAAAGAAGAATTAAATTATGGAATTTTCCAGTAAGTAGATGGAACTGGAGGCTATCATACTAAGCGAAACAAGCCCATACCAAAGAACCAAAGCCTGAATGTTCTTTATGATATGTGGATGCTGACTCACAATAGGTTGATGGAGAGTGGAGGTTCACCAAATTAGACAAGGGGTAATGGAGGAAAGGGAGGGATGATGGTAATGGGAAAGAAAGTAGAATGAATTGGCCATAACTTTCCTATGTTCATATATGAATACATGACCAGTGTAACTCCACATCATGGACAACCAAAGAATGGGAAGTTATACTCCATGTATGTATGATATGTCAAAATACATTCTACTGTCATGTATAACTAAAAAGAACAAATCAAAAAAAAAAAAAAAGAAAAAGAATAATAGACATGATTTATGTGTTAATAAATGGAACAAAAGTGTTAAAAATAGTCTGATCATTATTTAGGGATAATAGATCTGTTAATCTCCTTGGGCTGCCATAACAAATTATCTAAAACTGGTAGCATAATACAACAATAATTTATTCTTTAATAATTCTGAAGGTAAGTAGTCTGAAATCAAGGTATAAACAGTACTGTACTCCCTCTGGAAACTGTTGACAGTATCCTACTCTTGCCTCTTCCAGCTTCTAGTGTCTGCTGGCAATATTTGTCTGTGACCCCATTTCTCTCTGCTCTGATTTCACACCATCTTCCTTGTGATTGTATTTCCCTGTGCCTGTCTCCCTTATAAAGATATCTGTGCTGGTAGTTGGGACACATGCAGAAAATACCCGCACAATCTCATCTCAAGACTCTTAATTGTTTCTCCAAACACTCCTTTTCCAAATTGGGTGACATTCACAAGTAATGGGAATGAGGATCTGGATATGCCTTTGGGAACCATTATCAGACTACCTTCATGGTACTGCATGGAACTGTTTAAATCAAAAGATCAACAGGATAAAATTTTTGTTTTAGAGAAAATAAAAGTTCCACAGCTTTATAGAATACGAATTAGAAAGAGCCAATTTTAAAGGCAAAAGAAAAAAAAAACTTATCAGAAGCCTGCTCAATATTTCAAATAATCAATGGTAAGGAATTATATAGGGGCACTGATAATAGGAAAGAAAAGAAGTGTCTAAAAGTATGATTGGTAGAATTGAAGGGCAGATTTGATGTGTGTATGAGAAAGAGCCTCTAATGATTTCTGAGGATCTAGACTGGGTACTGAGGTAGGTCATAGATAGAGGAGGAGGTTCAGTTTTGATAGAAGTGCTGGAGGTATATCGTACTAGCATGGCTTTAATAGATCTCTCCAGAAGATGGCTCTCATAGCTTTGCTTTGCTTCCTGTTTTCATTTTGGTTGGAAAAACAGTTGAAAGTTTACAGTAATATGACACATTGACATATGACTCAAATGTCTCTCTATACCTGATTCATCCATGTCATATGACCCCGGGGCATCAAAGCATTGTATTAACATGCCAGAATTCTACATTAAATAATGGAGGGAGGTATATTTTAAGTTGTGGTGATAGCTGTATTGATCCTTGGCAGCCCATTTGTTTTTCCTGGTTGTCTTGAATTGAGGTGTGATGGTAAGATAATCAAATAGAGTTGTTTGGGACACTCGAGTGGTTTTGAACACTCTATGTCATCTAAAGACATTTCCTAAAAAGATATATCCCATTACGGCAATCTCAAAAGGTATACATTTGGCTGAGAGTTTAAAAAAGATAAAACAGAACTTAAATAAAAGTTCCCAATTCCCGGTCACCTGAGGGAAAAGATGTAGAGATTAATTGGATGAAGATTCAAATATCACCCTAGATTGCTAGTAATGCTGTGTATGGGAAAGTGATTTATGTGTGAGTAAATAATCAGATTTTCTAACATTCTCATGAAGTTAATTTCTTGGGACAACCTTGACATCAAAAACGTGGATGTTTTTAAAATTTTATTTATTTATTCTAATTTGTTTTTCATGACAGCAGAATGCATTTCAATTCATAGTACACATATAGAACACAATTTTTCGCATTTCAGGTTATACACAGAGTCACACCATTCATGTCTTCATACATGTTTGCAGGGTAATGATGTCCATCTCATTCTACCATCTTTCTTACCCCCATGCCCCCTCACTTCCCCTCCCTCCCCTTTGCCCTATCTAAAATTCCTCCATTCCTCCCATGCCCCCTCTTGATCCCCATTATGGATTAGCATCCTCATATAAGAAAACATTTGGCATTTGGTTACTTTGGGATTGGCTTATTTCACTTAATATTATATTCTCCAACTCCATCCATGTACCTAATAATGCCATGATTTTATTCTCTTTTATTGCTGAGTAGTATTTCATATTGTGTGTGTGTGTGTGTGTGTGTATCTCACATTTTCTTTATCCATTCATCTATTGAAGGGTATCTAGGTTGGTTCCACAATTTAGCTATTGTGAATTGTGCTGCTATGAACATTGATGTGGTTGCATCACTGCAGTATGCTGTTTTTAAGTCCTTTGGGTATAAACTGAGGAATGGAATAGTTGGGATAAATGGTGGTTCCATTCCAAGTTTTCCAAGGAATCCCCATAATGTTTTCCAGATTGGTTGCACCAATTTGCAATCCCACCAGCAATGTATGTGTGTGCCTTTCCCCCACATCCTTGCAAACACTTATTATTATTTGTATTCTTAACAGCTGCCATTCTGGTTGAAATGAGATAAAATTTTAGAGTAGTTTTGATTTGCATTTCTCTAATTGCTAGATATATTGAACATTTTTTCATATATTTGTTGATTGGTTGTATATCATCTTCAGAGAAGTGTCTGTTCAGTTCCTAGGCCCATTTATTAATTGGGTTATTTGTTTTTTTGTTGTTAAGTTTTTTGAGTTATTTATATATCTTAGAGATTAGTGCTTTCTGATGTGAGTGTGGTAAAATTTTTCTCCCATTCTGTAAGCTCTCTATTCACCTCACTGATTTTTTTTTCTGAGAAGAAGCTTTTTATTTTAAATCCATACCATTTATTGATTCTTGATTTTATTTCTTTAGATCTACTTTTTTTTCCTACTGGGAGCAGAGTCTCTGGTTTTATTCCCAGGTCCTTGATCCACTTTGAGTTTTGTGAGAGATAGGGGCTTAATTTCATTTTGTTGCATATGGATTTCCAGTTTTCCCAGCATCATTTGTTGAAGAAGTCTATCTTTTCTCCAATATGTGTTTTTGGTGGCTTGTCTAATGTGAGATAACTGTATTTATGTGGGTTTGTCTCTGTGTCCTATATTCTGTACCATTGGTCCAAAAGTCTATTTTAGTGCCAGTGTCATACCATTGTTTTTTTTGTTTTTATTTTTTTTACTATTTCTCTGTAGTATGGTTTAAGTCTAGAATAGTGAAGCCATAGGCTTCACTCTTCTTGCTAAGGATTGCTTTGGCTATTCTGGGTCTCTTATTTCTCCAGATAAACTTCATGACTGCTTTTTCTATTTCTATGAGAAATGTTACTGGAATTATGTTGAAATTGCATTTGATAATATGGTCATTTTGACAATATTAACTCTGATTTTCCAAGAACAAGGGAGATCTTTCCATCTTCTAAGGTCTTCTTTAATTTCTTTCTTTAGCATTCTATAGTTTTCATTGTAGAGGTCTTTCACCTCGTTCATTAAGTTCATTCTCAAGTATTATATTTGTTTATTTTTTTTGAGGCTACTGTAAATGGGGTAGTTTGACTAGTTTCTGTTTCCAAGGATTTGTCTGTACATCTCACTGATGTACAGAAATGCCTTTGGTTTGTGGGTGTTGATTTTATATCCCGCTACTTTGCTGAATCCATTTATTAGTGCTAGAAGTTTTCTGGTGGATTTTTTGGGTCTTCTAGGTATAGAATAATATTGTTGATCAATAGTGATAGTTTGAGTTCTTCTTTTCCTATTTGTGTAAATCATCCAGATTCAGTTTGGGTCAATCATATGACTCTAGAAATTTGTCAATGCCTTCAATATTTTCTATTTTATTGGAGTACAAGTTTTCAAAACAATTTTTAATTATCTTCTGTATTTCTGTACTATCCCTTTAATTTCTTTCATCTGTCTAGTTTTTCCGGCTAGAATTTCAAGAACTCTGTTAAATAGAAGTGGTGAAAGAGTGTATTCCTGTCTTGTTCCAGTTTTTAGAGGAAGTGCTTTTAATTTTTCTCCATTTATAATGATGTTGGTCTGGGGCTTAGTATAGACAGCTTTTACAATGTTAAGATATGTTTCTGTTATCCCTATGTTTTTTTTTCTTTTTGAACATGAAGAGTTGCTGTATTTTGTCTAATGGTTTTTCTGCATCTATTGAGATGATCATATGATTATTATCTTTAAGTCTATTGATGTGATGAATTATATTTATTGATTTCCATATATTGAATCAACCTTCCATCCCTGGGATGAATCCCACTTGATCATGGTGCACTATCTTTTTCATGTTTTTGTATTTGATTTGCCATAATTTTATTGAGAAATTTTGCACCTATATTCATTAGCGATATTGGTCTGACATTTTCTTTTTTTGATGTGTCTTTGTCTGGTTTTGGATTCAGGGTGATATTGGCCTCACAATATGAGTTTGGAAGTGTTCCCTCTTTTTTATATTTTATGAAATAATATGAGGAGTATTGGTATTAGTCCTTCTTTGAAGGTCTTGTAGAAGTCAACTGGGTATCCATCTGATCCTGGGCTTTTCTTGGTTGGTAGGCTTCTGATGGCATCTTCTATTTCATTGCTTGAAATTTATCTGTGTAACTTGTGTAAATCATCCAGATTCAGTTTGGGTCAATCATATGACTCTAGAAATTTGTCAATGCCTTCAATATTTTCTATTTTATTGGAGTACAAGTTTTCAAAACAATTTTTAATTATCTTCTGTATTTCTTTAGTGTTTGTCATGATATTTCCTTCTTCATCATGGATGTTAGTAATTTGAGTTTTCTCTCTCCCTCTCTTCACTAGCATGGCTAAAGATTTATCAATTTTATTTATTTTTTTCAAAGAACCAGTTTTTTTGTTTTGTCAATTTTTTCAATTGTGTCTTTTGTTTTAATCTCATTGACTGCAGCTCTGTTTTTAATTGTTTCCTGTCTTCTGATTTTGGTGTTGATTTGTTCTTCTTTTTCTAGAGCTTTGAGATGTAATGTTAGGTCATTTATTTGTTGACTTTTTCTTTTTTTAAGGAATGAACTCCATGCAATGAACTTTCCTCTTAGTATTGCCTTCATAGTGTCCCAGAGATTTCAATATGTTGTATCAGTGTTTTCATTCACCTCTAAGAATTTCTTAATCTTCTCTTTGACATATTTTGCAACCTGTTTATTGAATAGCAAATCATTTTGTCTCCAAGTGCTGGAGTAGCTTCTATTTTTTATTTTATCATTGATTTCTAATTTCATTTCATTATGATCTGATAGAATGTGGGGTAGCATCTCTACTTTTTTGTATTTGCTAAGAGTTGCTTTGTGGCATAATATATGGTCTATTTTAGAGAAAGATCCATGTGCTGATGAGAAGAAAGTGCATTCAATTACTGATGGATGAAATATTCTATATTTATACATATTAAGTCTAAGTTATTGTTGTATTATTGAATACTGTAGTTTCTTTATTTAACTATTGTTTGGAAGATATATCTAGTGGTGATGGATATGTTAAAGTCCCCCAGAAATATTAGTGTTGTGGTCTCTTTGACTCTTGAACTTGAGAAGATTTTGTTTGATGAAGATAGATGCTCCATTGTTTGGGGCATTTATATTTATAATTATTATGTATTGTTGACATATAGTATGAAATGTCTTTGAAATGTCTTTCTTTATCCTTTTTGGTTAACTTTAGCTTGAAGTCTACTTTATTTGATTTGACAATGGAAACCCCTGCTTGTTTCCACAGTCCATGTGAGTGTTATGCTTTTTCACAACCTTTAACCTTCAGTCTTGGGATTTTTTTTCCTATGAGATGACTCTCTTGAAGGCAGCATATTGTTGGGTGTTTTGTTTTGTTTTGTTTTGTTTAATCCAATCTACCAGTCTATGTCTTTTGATTGGTGAATTTACACCATTAACATTCAGGGTTATTATTCAGATATGATTTGTTTTCCCAGTCATTTTTGGTATTTAACTTGACTTGATTTCTCCTTGGATTGGTTTTTCCTTTAGTGTAACACCTCCCTTTGCTGATTTTCATCATTGTTTTTCATTTCCTCTTTGTGGAATATTTTTCCAAGGATATTCTGTAGTTCAGGCTTTCTAGTTGTAAATTCTTTCAACTTTTGTTTATCTTGGAAGGCTTTTATTTCATTATCAAATCTAAGCTTAATTTTGCTGAATATAAGATTATTGGTTGGCACCCAGTTTCTTTCAGAGCTTTCAGGGTCTGGGTTGAAAAATCTGCAGATATCCTTATTGGTCTCCCCCTGTATGTAATCTGATTCCTTTCTCTTGGGCTTTTAAAATTCTCTCCTTATTCTGTATGTTAGGCATTTTCATTATAATGTGTGTTGGTGTGGATCTATTGTGATTTTGTACATTTGGTGTCCTGTAAGCCTCTTGTATTTGATTTTCCAATTCATTCTATTCTAATTTATTTCTAATGAGTTTTTAGTTTGGTTTATTGTTTCTTTCATTTCAAGGATTTCTGTGTTGTTGTTGTTGTTTTTCAGAACCTCTATCTCCTTATTGCAGTAATCTTCCTGTATTTCCTGTCTTTATTTGCTTATGTAGCTCTTTGTTGAAAAGATCTGTTGCTGCCTTTATTTGCTCTATTATATAATCCTTGAATTTATAGAACATTTTAGTTATGTACATCCTGAACTCCTCCTCTGTCATTTCTTCTGTTGTGCTAGCCATGGATTCTAATAATGTAGTATCTTGTTTTGTCAGGGACACTATCTCCCCTTGTTTTTACATGTTGTTTGAGTGTTTTCCCTTTTAGCACTGTGGATCTGAGGCATTTAGTGTACCCAATTAATTTACCCTATATACTTATAGTGTCCCTGCAGAGTTCCAATACTTCTCCTTTATGAGGGAGAACAATAGTAGTAGATCCCAATACAAACTATATACAGTCTTAAACCAAATAGCTGCTACTAAGACATTTACAATTTTGTAACAATATACAGAAATGGTGAGTTCAATTATTATCTACAATATAAACAGTAGGTTTGCAAAAGGGTCTAGAGTTTCTGATGGTCGACAGAGAACCAGAAGGGAGGTGTAGGATGAGATTTCAAGGGGGTAGAAGGTGAGGATATAGACTTATTAGATCTTTGAAAGCATGAAAGCAAAATCTAAAGAAGTTGGTTACTAGCAGGAGAAGAGAGAGAAAGTCATTTTGGGGAGACAAGTAATTAGGAAGACAATAGAGTATAAAAAACATAAATATTAAGAAAAATTAAAAAGGTAAAAATAGCAGATTAAAAATATACAATACAACTGTAATATACTATTCAGACATCCCAGTCCTCAGTAACCTAATTCATGAAAAATACTTGGTTTCATAAATGTTGGGGATGTGAGGGTGAGAGAAGAAAAAAATCTCAAAGGAAGATACAAGGATTGTTTTTGTTGAAGATCAATATCTTTCCTACTTTTCTTCTTGTCCAATGCAAGGCAGGGGGGTATGCTAGTTTAATGTGGGTACCTGGTCTTATCTCCTTATATTGCCTGTAGACCTCATAATTAGAGAAAATTCCTGGTCTCTAATTTAGTCTCTAAACTGTATCTCACTCACCTTCTCCTTTCTACTTCCCAATCAGGAACCTTTCTCTCTGTAGGTATTATGGGTTGTGTTCTGGGGGTTGCACACCTGTCAGGAAGAGCTGTTTTGTACTGGGTAGTTCAGAACCAGGTTTTGCAAGCTACCTTCCGTCTGTGTAGTCGGAAGCACTGTGCCAGGTTAGTGGCTGCTGGGGAGGTGGGAAAGTTGGGGACTAAAGCTACCTTGATATTGCTTCTAAGCCCCAGCCAGTGTTCCAAGATGGAGGTTGACCCAACTAAAGATGGTGACAAAGTGTCTCAAGATGGAGGCAGCTGCTTTCAGCAATGGGGTGTCGGGTTGGGTGGGGTCGGGTGGTGGCGGTGGGCTGCATGTTCAGAGATGCAGCTCTTTGGTGTGTTGTGTTGTAGCTGGTGGCTGTCTCCAGACCCTGTGCAGTATTCCCAGGTGCAGGCTACCACATGTATGGGACTATGGCAGTGGTTGTAGTGTCCTAAGATGGAGGTGACTGGGGAAGCCCCATATTGGTAGACAGGGTTCCACACTGAAGTGGGGGCCAGATATCCTTTGTTGGAGTGACAGCCAGCATGAGTAGGGGACCAGGAGTCCTACTTAGGCACCCAGAGGTTATGCATGGGTGAGTGGCTGGAATTCTTTTGCTGACGCTGAGGCCTGGAAATAAATGTTGGATAGAGGCCATGATTCCTGCATTGGAGGAGCTCTAATCACTTGCAGAGAAACATGTTCCCACTACTTGAATCCCAGGTCACAGAGTGACACAGAATGCAGCCTCCCTCGAGCCCACCATCTTGGATCTCCCTGAACATGTGAATCTTAAAATAGACACATTGGGTTCCCATGGGAACACTCATAGTGGGCGCTTTCCCCCAACTAATTAATGAGCTCTTGCTTTGAACTTTCAGAACATGTAGATCTTCCACAGGGCTTTTCCATGGAGCACTTTGCTTATTCATAGAGCAGCAGAAGTACCGGGGGAATATTTGCTCAATGGCTGTCAGTGGAAGGAAATAAAAACTCAGCTTCTTTGGATCCAGAAAACCTTTGAGGTAAACTTACAGTACTTACTTCCTTTATGGGTTCAGATGAGTCATCCTTTGGGGGACTTCTACTCCTGCTTGATTTTCTGTCTCTGTCCTGCTTCTCTACTTCCTTGCTAACTCTCCCACTCCACCCCAGGAGCACAACCTACTCAAATAGCTTATGCATTCATCCCTGTCTCAAGATTTCCCTCTGAGGAGCCCAACCCAACTGAGAACTTTAGGACAGATGCAATTACTCAGATTTCTGCTTCTCTTTGGCACCTGTAAGCAGCTCTACAATTCCAAACCCTTCCAGATGTCACTTCTAAACTGGCAAGATCTCCTCCCTTTCAAGTTGAGTGCATTCTCTTTTGGAAATCATGAGAACATCACAGATGGCCTTATGATATAAATAATTAGTGATGAAGACAATTATTGCTCATCTGTGGTGAATCAAACTTCTTTTTATTTAGTCAGCAACAAGCAGGACCTAGTCATCATATTGCCTTTGAGTCTGCAGGGCCACACAGTTTAGAAGGTTGTTCTTTATTTTTGCCTCATGGGGTCATGTGCTAAATATTTATCTGAAATGTCAGGATTCATATACTCTCAGACTATCAGTTTCTATGCTAATATTTTTCTTGGCAGTTGGTCACAAGCTCTGCCACTAAAATTATAGGCTTTATTTATCACAGCTTCACTTTCCAGTCCTTTCTTAATATACCTCATAAAAAGAAATTGCTCCTCTGATGATTTAAATAAGATACCCCAAAAAGCAAACAAGTTCTTCCACTTCCTCTTTAGCTGTGAGGCACATGACCTCTTATTGTTTTCATTCAGTTTTACAAAATCCACAGTTTCATCATCCTCTCTGACCTTGATTGATTCAAGCTGGGATGATTATTCTTTATTACTCCATGGTAATTTGGCCCCAGAGGGGCATCTATAAAGGTACTCTTAAGTGGAATGATCAATGGAGATATATTGGACCAGAAGTTGGAAAATCTCAGCTATGTTTCTATACCTTCCTTGACTTGTTTAACTCTAAGATAAAATTTGTGAAATTCAACCGTTGTTTAATCAGGTATCAAAGAAGTACTATGGCATCATGATTTACAAATTCTATTTTAGGTCCAAAGTCCTATGACCCTGGGAGTTTTAAGTAGACCTGATTAGAACCAATTCACATAACAATTAGTATTGATATTGCTGGTTTTCAAAGTGTGATCCTTAAATCAGTACTATTAGCATCAGTTGGGACCTTGTTAGAAATATGAATTATTGTCCCCATCCCAATTTATTGAACCGGAAACTCTGGGAATGGGCTCATAAATCTGAAGCCTGCTGAAGTGTAATACCCATTGATTCACAAAGCACAAGTAAAATACCATTATCATGGTAACCAAGATTGAATTTTTCCAAACAAGATACAATAGGCCTCAACATTATTAATATGGTTTCCCAATAGCTACCCAAGAGTATTTGATTCAAAGGTCTGGAGGATCTTCTAAGAATCTACATTTTAAATATCTAAGATTTCAAGGACAAACTTTAAACAATATCTGAAAGGCAGTGATTGAGCTGCTGTTTTGTCTTCCCATGTGTGGCATGAAATGAGAACTCAAGAGCTCATTGATGGAGGAAGGAGAGGATGGGTGTGGTGAGAGAGGTAAACTGAGCAAAAGTTTATTGTCACTTCCCAGCCTTTGAAACTGAGAAATCGAGAAGATCAGTGCCCTTGCTTGTTGCATGGTTATTTCTAGAATATAAATCCCACTGGGACAAGTTATAAGTAGTCCTTGAGAAAAATATCATGAATTTTTCTTTTCATGCATCTTTGCATAAATGGCAAGATGGAGCAAGGCAATCCTACAACATCTTATTCATTATGGAATAAAGAATAGTCTCTTGGGTTCATATACAAGATGAAAGTTAAAAAAAAGAGCACCATCTTCTATCCTGTTATTACCTCATAAAGAAGAAAGAAATATGGGAAAAACTACTGGAAATACAGTAGATTTGCATTTTTTTAAAAAAAGATAAACTAACTGCCTCCTTCCTTCTATCTTCTTTTTTTTATGTTCAATTCAGCATTATTTACATTTTGTTTATTTTTTATACTTTTTTATTTGTTTTAATTAGTTACACATGACAGTACAATGACCTTGACATATCATACATTTGAATCAGATGGGATATAATTTCTCATTTTTCTGAGTGTACAGGTTTCAGAATCACATTAGTCATGCAGTCACATATATACACACAGCAATAATAATGTCTATTTCAAAGTACAAGCATGAGAGTAAACTTATAAGTAAAGAAGAAAAGAATATGGAATTTGCACAAGTTTTCTGGACTAACAGGATATGATTACTTTAAAATATATTCACTAATTGTTTTCCTTCCCTACTTTGGAAATGTGAATGTTCCTAATGTTCCTCTCTGAATTCCCAGACTTAGTGACCCATTCCCAGCTGATAGAATGCATGGAAGTAATGGCTTATGACTGCAGACGTTAGATCATAGAAGGTATTCATCTTCTGTCTTGGTATTCATCTTCTGTCTTGCTCTCTATTACCCATTCTAGGGATGCCAGAAATGTAGTGAGAACGTGTGAGCAGTCTGTGAAAAGGTTCATGTGGAGAGGAACTGAAGCTTCAAGCTAACAAGCAGCCTCAACCTGCCAGCCACATGAGTCAGTTTTGAAGAAAGTTCTGCAACTCCAGTCAAACCTTCAGATAACTAATTTCAAGAGTTCATATTTACTAATATATGTGCATTCCAGGAAAGCCTTCCAGTTGACCCTGGAAATGCTAGAAGCTTATTGTAAGTTAGCTACAGGTGCTCCTGATAGAAGGACACCATGTCGTGTATCAGTTAGATTTGGGCGGGAGTACAGGCAGGACCTGGTCCTGACAAACCATTGTCAGGCTATCAGAAATCATTCTAAAAATCATGCTTATCACTCAGTATTAGACAGCCTTTTGTGCCCCGTGACCAAAATGCTTGATCAAAAAACAAAGTTTATTTTGAGCTCATGATTTCAAAAGTCTCAGTCCATGGTCTGCCAACTTCATTGATACAGAAAGAACATCATGACAGAAGTGTGTGGCAAAGGAAAACTGACAACCAGAAACCAGAGATGGAGAGGAGGCATACCCCCACTGACCTTTTTCCTCCAGCTAAGTCCTTCCTCTCAGTAGTCCATTCAGCTGTCAAGGGTTTAATCAATTAATCCAGCCATTGCCTAAAAGCCCCACTTCTTTTTTTCCCCATTTTTTTTAATTTTAATCTGTTATATATGACAACAGAATGCATTACAATTTATATTGCACATATAGAGCACAATTTTTCATATCTCTGGTTGTACACAAAGCAGAGTCACATCCTTTGTGTCTTCATACATATACTTAGGATAATGACGACCATCACATTCCACCATCTTTCTTACCCCTATGTCTCCTCCCTCCCTCTCCCTCCCCTTTCCCATCCTTAAATCAGAGAAATCATTTGGCATTTGGTTTTTTGGGACTGGCAAATTTCACTTACCATTATATGCTCCAGCTCCACCCAATTACCTGAAAATACCATGATTTTATTCTCTTTTAATGCTAAATAATATTCCATTGTGTATTTACACCACATTTTCTTTATCCATTCAACTACTAAAGGCAAAAGCTCCACTTCTGATCCTTGCCCCCATTGAAGACCATTCTTCCAACATATGAGCTTTTGGGGGAATATTCCATCCAGATTTGTGTTAGTCAGTTTTACATAGCTATGACCAATGTAACTGACAAGAACAACTTAAAGAAGAAAAAGTTTATTTTGACTCACAGTTTCAGAGGTTCAGTCAATGGTTGCTAATTCCATTGCTCTGGGCCCAAGGCAAGTCAGAACATCATGGCAGAAGTGTGTGGCAGAGGAGATCATCTCAGGACATGATAGACAGGAGGCAGAAAGTGCAAGGCACAAAAATATAAACCGCAAAGGCATGCCCCCAGTGACCTACTTCCTCCAACCACATCCTGCCTACTTATAGTTACAACCTGGCGTAGTAGTCCTTTCAAATTATTGATCTCATCAAATGGATTAATCCACTCACCAGGTTACAGTTCTCATAATATAATCATATCATCTGCATTGTCTCACACATGACCTCTTGGGGGACCCTTCATATGCAAATCATAACAACATCCAAATCCTTATACACTCTACATATAGCATGCTCCAGACATAAGAAAAATATTATAAGACCCTGCTACTTGGCTTTTTTGGACTTATTTCAGCTTACCACATGGTCTGAGAAGGATCGATAAGAAATTGGTAAATTTAGGAAATTATATTGTGGCTAGTTCTTTTGGTTCTTAGTTATAGTGGTATAACCATGCACCATATTTAAAATAGTTTCAAGCAAAAAAAAAAACCCATAAATAAAAACAGCAATCAACCTTTACTTGCCAGTGGTTCACCAGTGATGGGACAGAGTGGCTCACATAGATAGCATCAGCTCTCTGAAGATAGAAGATCTCCAAGTAAAAGTGGACATCTATGAGTGGACACTGATATTACAGTAGCAGTGAGGAAATCTCCAGAGATGAGAGTGATCATGATACCTTTGATGGACAGAAGCTCTTAAACTGTCTTTTTGAATACTGTGACAACAGAAGATTTTAGCACAGCAACTCAAAAGATTAAACTAATGATCAGTGTGAGAGTTTCCCAGTTATTGAGTTGCCCAAAGCCTTTAGGATGGCTGAACAAGTCCTGGGGAGGGTGAAGCCCCTAAGAGAATCAACTCCAATCAAGAGCAATCTCCTCTATTTACCCTACAGTGTACTCTTTACCAGTCAAGAAATGCTAGGTCATACTTCCCAGTATCAAAGTAGATTAAAACTCTGGTGGTCTATTTATTCATCATGATATATCAACTCAGCATGGTGGTCTGCAGCATTGACACTCAGGAATGTAGGATTATCAGTTACCCAATGTCTTGAACATTGCTAATTATTGTAGTACTGGTAAGGGAACTTGGCAAACCACACACTGACTCTAAAGTTTTAGCCCAGAAGTGATATATGTTACTTATCATATTTCAATAGCTTAAGTAAATGACTTGTTGATGTCTAATTTGATGAGAGCAGAGATACTTTCCTTCAATGTGCCCAGAAAACTAGAAATGTTGGCCAGCATGAACAATTACCATGAGTGATTATCTATACGATGTGAAAAGCCTTGGTTAGCTTTAGCCTGTATCTTTTGTTAGCCAAGAGTAATAATTCCCAGAACACAGGAATATTCAGATGGTCATCCCTGGGGAAAAAATGGAAGAATTTTAAGATTTACTCAATGTTACACAGAGATAGATAGATAGATAGATAAGGATATGTATATATCATGGTCTTTAACTGATGGAACCAAGATCAAACAACATTCACTGAACTTACACACTTTTTA
The DNA here is from genome assembly GCF_021218885.2 of Marmota monax. Taxonomy (NCBI): domain Eukaryota; kingdom Metazoa; phylum Chordata; class Mammalia; order Rodentia; family Sciuridae; genus Marmota; species Marmota monax. The sequence continues at coordinate 2,293,898 of NW_026695222.1, read as the reverse complement.
ATAACTTTACAACTATTTAGCTGAATTTCATCAGTCAATTCAATTACTAATAACACATAACCTTGCAGCCAATGAATAGTTTGGGCATTGTGGTTAGGGACAAAGCACTTGTTCTCTCCCACTCTGGTTTCCATGAAGTGATATTTTCCCTGGAGATGGCTGGATTCTTATCACCACCACCATTCAAGGAAAACTGTAATGACTTACCACATTGGTGGGTTTGGAATGAAGACTCAGCATGCATTGTTCAGTCCCCTTCCTTATTTTCCCATTTGAGAGCCAGCATACCTACATAAAGCAGTATCCTAGGCTGTTTCTCCATGCAGTAAATGTGACAGAGATTTACTCATAAAAGGGATATTTCTGTGATAGTCACAGATGTCTATGGCTTGGTTTGAAATGTGTTTTTTATGGTTAATAACAGGAAGCCCCATTGTTTCTGGACAATCTATTATTATCTGAAATCTTATTGGTATTGTTATCTCCATCTGCTTAATTTCATGAACTATCCCTATGTGAGTTACCAGCTAGTGGGGGCAATAAGGCAGCTCTTATTTACTGGGTGTTTTTGACAACTTCTTTCCCCCATAAACACCAATATTGGATTCTAAGTTTCTCAAAACATTTATGAAGTCAGAGTCTGGACTTTACTGATTACGATCAATGAAAAACTATTTCTTGATCAAATGTGTCTTCATTATGATGAGAAAAACAAAGACATGAGCCCTCCCATAAGAAACTGGCAATGGGAGATGCTTCTCTTGATAAAAACAAAACCCCCTGAAATTTCAACTAAACTGAAAGTATCAGCCCCTCCATTTCCTATAACTTATTCCAGTTAGTCTATAATTCTAGTTTTGGCTGATGGTAAGAATTCAGAGAAGTGTATTTGATGTTAATCTATTTCTTTGTTTAAAGAGACCTTCTTCTTTTCTATGGAAACTTTATGTATTTAAAGTCCACAGTCCATATAAAGACTATTTCAAGCCCCTCTCCTTTCATAACATACTGTAGAGAAGAATCCTCTGTGTAGTTCACAAGCTGTCTCCGGTATTTTCCTTTGGTCAACATTCTTTCCTATGATGTCAGTAGCCCCTTCTAACTTGTTTTCCTTTCTGCTGCAGTCTGGCATTTGGGGCTGACTTTATATCACCTGCTACGGCTGATGATAAATTCTACCATTTGCCTCCAGTCAAGAGGATTGTGCATTTTCAGCCCTCTTCCTCTCAATGCAACATCTATCTTTAGGTTGGGCACGATGGATGGCCAACAACTAAGACAAGTCAACATGAAGTAACCTCGGTATCATATTGCAGCTGAGCAAAGGAATTCGTGTGAACCAGGATAACCCTACTAGGAAGTTTGTCATGACTGAAGGTCTTCTGAAAATAACCATTTTTTTTTCTCTTTTTATCCAATCCTTTTTCTTTCCCAATTCTACTCATTGTAAATTCATTCAGACAATACCAAAGGTTAACAGTTAGTATTCAATAAGTTTTTTTTTTGTATAAATTACTTTCCAGAAATAACCACTAGAGATGGCTTGGTGCCGTTCTCTCGGTTTTCCTTTCAGTGACACTTGGTTCATGGAAAGAATGGTATTTATTGCCTGAAATTGATGGTGAAGATTAGAGTTTGGTTTTTTAAAAAAATCAAATGAGTTTCTGATGGGAATTTTTTTAATGCATAGTGGAGATTGTAGCATTGAAAGTGAAGGTATTTGATTGCAAGAGTCATGCTTTTGGGAGAAAAACAGACCTCTGAGTTCAAAGTCTGGTTTTGAATATTTAGAGCCAAAGAGCCAGAAGGACTCAGAGAATAACATTTACACCATAAGCTACAGCATCGGAAGGAATGCATAAGAACATAAAAGTAATTTCCCAAGTAAGATTTGGTGGAAATTGTTGTGGGACGAATGAGAATTGAGAAAGAGAGTGAGAGCCTAGGGTGTTAATAAGAATGTTTGAGAAAAGCCTTGAGCTTTTCTCCACCGTTGGAGGGATTCCAGGGGGTGGAGGTGGGAATTCAACTGATTTCTCGGATCACAGGGGATGCTTCCAGTGCCCACCAGTTCCCCTTCACAGCTGCTCCAAGCATTTGCCAAGGCCCACAGCTGCTCCTTCTTAGAGACTTGTACCATCTCATAGGAGGAATTGCCTCTCTTGGAATATCACACTCCTCTGCCTTTGTCTCAAAGTAGCAGCAAACAGCCAGTGATTGACTGATGCAAGCACAAAAACACAGCCCCTCTTCTCAAGATGAAAGAAGTCTGTGGCAATGCAACTTTTGAGACTGCAATGATGCTGGATGTCAGCTGAAATCACACCTTTATTAAAATAAAAAAACAACTTTCTTCTATTTGCTTCCTTTACTCTGTTATAGAACCAAAGTTTTATAGATTCAAAAAATTAATTTAACTATAACTAAACTTTCTTTTAGAGTACTCTATGTCCACTGTTATCAAAAAACTTAACCTTGCTGAATTCAAGTAAAGTCAGTCAGTCTTGGTTAAATTCCATTAGGATTCAACCCCTCCCTCTGCTGTTCCCTGTTTTGAATTTAGAGGCTAGAGAGATTGGATATAAATTTCTGTTGGCTCACATTTCTTTCATGAATCCATATGGGAAGAAGTACAGGCGTATTTTATTATATAATGATTCAGATTCATGTGATTTGATGATGTACTGCTTCCCAAATGGGTTTGAGGTAGAGGTAGAGTGAATTAAAGGGGGCTTAGGCCCAATACTCACCCTTTATCATCTAAATCCCCAAGTATCTCCTGGTCTTGTTCCATAACAGCAGCTGAATCTCAGGAGTTTTCCAATCAGCATCTGCCCATCAAATTCATTCCTTCCCAACTTTCTATTCCCTTGAATAAGAATGCTTGCTTAAAATCAGAAAGCAGCTCTAATTTATGAAAACCTACTTATTTGACATGGGTTAAAAATTCACAAAAGATCATCTCATGTATTTACATGAATGCTCCATCTTTTTTTTATGAGATCTCTTGCTCATCTTCAGGTGAAAATTTTTTGATTACTTTTTTTATTGTTGGTGTGGAAAATAGAAAGGAGAGATGTTTTCTGCACTGTCGAGTTTCAAAGCTCTTGGTTATGTCAGTCAGTCATAGAAATAAACATCTTCAAACTTTTTTCATGCATATTTATATCTGCAAAACATCAAATAAAAATCAAGTTAAGTGACTTTCTGGGTCAAGGTTAAATAAATTAACGGCTTCCAGATATTTGTAAAAATCCATTTGATTTATTACTCTGATTAAAGATTTTAAATAAATTCTTTGTTGGTATCAGGTTGGATCTTAGTAATTACTGCTCTGGGAAATGCATGACTGGGCCTTGAATACTGTATCTCAATTGCCTTCTCAGATATCCATGGCTTTCAGAGAATTAAGATAAATCTTTGTTCAAATTGACTTGTTTTTCTATATTTTTAATTATGAAGTGGTTCAGTAGAACAGCACTTATGAAGAATAAAATTGATGGGCTTTTGTGAACCCACCAACCAACATAAACTATTAACTATTAAATATTAATATTTGTTTTGAAGGATGAATAACACTTTCTTCCCCCAACTACTAACTTATTTTATCATTCCTACTCATTTAGTAATATTTTTAGTCATACATATATTGATAAACAACACATAGAATTCTATTTTACGCTTTTCAACTTAAGTGGTAACATATATGTGCTGTTTTCCTTCAATGTCCTATTTTGACTTTACTAGTGACTGCCAAAATTTCCAGAGAAAATAAAGTTTTTCTCCTCTAAGTTGTTCTTGTCAGATATTTTGGTCACAGAGAAAAGAAAAACTAACACACGATCAAAGGGAAACTATTATATACATTCGAGAAAACATGAAATTAGTTTGCTCCATATATACTAATCAGTTAGTTTCAGCTGGATTAAATATCTAATGTTCAAAAGGCAAACCTAATAAATTTAGAAGGAAAATGTGAGTAAATATCTTTACAAAATCAAAGTGGGATAATACTTATTCAAGATAAAAAAGACACAGAATTTAAAATAAAATATTGAGAAATGCAGTCTACATGTAACAAGGAAGATTGCAAATTCCTCCCATTTTGACATGTCTCCTCTTTGCAGTTGATGCTCTTGCCCGTGAAGAATAGGAGTCTGTGGCTTTATAGTCTTGAATCTGATCTGGGCTTGTCACTTGCTTTGAGAAGTAAAAAGTAATAGATCTGATGTTGGTGACTTCCAAGCTGAAGCTCAAGAGACATGAGCTTGTATCCGTACCCTTCAGGAACCACACTGCTGAGTGAGAAAGTGAGCTAACCAGGAGCAGAGAACACATGGAGGAGAACCAAGGTGCTCATCTAAAAGTCCTAGGCAAATGCTAGATGCATGACTGAGGCCATCTGGCCTGTTCTCCAACAGACCTGCCAAATGACCACAAACACAAGCAAGTCCAGCCAAAACTACACAGATCAGGAATGAGACCTGCTCACATTGCCAATCCACAGAATGGAGCAAACAAATGATGGTGCTTTTATGCTCCTGAATTTCAAGGTGATTTTTTTATGAGGCAATACATAACTGATACAATAAATTAAAACATCCATGCTTCACAAGATGTGCTGCATAAATTAAAAGACAAGCCACAGAGTGAGATAATATTTCAATGATATAAATTGTCAACTCAATACAAAATTAAGAAATAGATTTCACAAATGAAATGTCAGAAAAGCATGTGAACATATAATTTATAAGTAAGGAAAAAGTGAACATATTAAAAGGTGCTTAAACTTAGATGTATTTTAGGAAGTGCAAATTAAAAAAAATGATATTAAAACAATTTCATATCCCTTAATTCAATAAAAAACAAAATAGAACAAATTTTTAAAGAAGTAAAAAGAAGAAGCTCAGGAGACCAAAGAGGGAGGATCACAAGTTCAAAGCCAGCCTCAGCAATGGCGAGGCACCAAGCAACTCAGTGAGACCTTGTCCCTAAATAATATACAAAATAGGGTTAGGGATGTGGCTCAGTGGTTGAGTGTTCCTGAGTTCAATCCCCAATATCACAAAAAAAAAAAAAGAGAGAGAGAGAGAGAGAGAGAGAGAGAGAGAGAGAAGAAGAAGAAGAAGAAGAAGAAGAAGAAGAAGAAGAAGAAGAAGGAGAAGAAGGAGAAGAAGGAGAAGAAATAAGAATATTCTACACTAATTTTGGTAGAATGAATTGATACTATAACTTTGGATGGTGGAAAAGTTTATTTGAGTCATGATTTCAGAGGTTCAGCCCATTGTTGATCTACTCCCTTGCTCTGAGCCTAAGGTGAGGCAGAACATTATGGTGGAAGGGCCTGGCAGAAAAATGGTGCTCTGCTCTGCTCATGGTGGCCAGGAAGCAGAGAGAGAAGAAGGGCTGTAGGGAAGGTAAACCTTTCAAGGCACACCCCCAGTGACCTACCTCCTCTAGCCATACCCCACCTGCCTAGTCACCACCCGATAAGTCTGTTCAAACTTGGATAAACTAACTATGTTACAGCTCTCATAATCCAATAATTTCACCTCTGAATATTCCTGTATTAACACAGGAACACTTGGGGGAACACCTCATATCCAAACCATAACAACATATAAGGTTACATTCTAAGACCATCTGTGGATATCTGAAACCTCAGGTAGTATTGAACCAAATATACCATATCAACTATGTTTTTCATATATATATATATATATATATATATATATATATATATATATACACACACACACACATACACAAATATATACCTATGATAAAATTTAATTTGTAAATTAGACACAGTAAGGGATCAACAACAATTGCTAACAGTCAAGTAGAACAATTATAACAATATATTATAATAAAAGTTATGTGAATATACCCTCTTGATCTTAAAATGTCTTTTTGTGCTGTACTTACCCTTCTTCTCATGAAAATGTAAGATAGTATAAAACCCACGTGATGAGAGGAAGTGAGGTGACTAACATAGGCACTGTGACATAGTGTTAGCTATTACATAAAGATGTGAAGGTTGGTTGAACACAAGCACTGACACCTAGCTGATTCTTTTTTTAAATTTATTTTTTATTTATATACGACAGCGGAATGCATTACAATTCTTATTACACACATAGAGCACAATTTTTCATATCTGGTTGTATACACAGTAAACTAGCTGATTCTTGAGACAGCAACTAAGTGACTAACAGGGAGGTAGTGTATGTAGCATGGATATACTGGACAAAGAAATGATTCACATCTCCAATGGCACTAAATAGGACCTTGTGAGATTTTATCACATTACTCAGAATATCTTACAATTTAAAAATTATGACTTATTTTTCCTGGAATTTTTCCATTCAGTTTTCTCAGAATAAAGTTGACCATAGGTAACTGAAACCATGGAAAGCAAAAACTAGTCTGTTCAGTAGCACTAATTGACTATTTCATCAATTCAGTTTGTGATTGTACTTCTGTCATATTTAGTAATTCCATTGATTAGGCAGAACTCATGAGGTTCTGGCAGATGAAAATTTTACTAATTTCCTGAAATGACCTTTCAAACATGTTCTATTTTCTACCTGAGTTTGGGACCCACTATAGAGATATAAAAATTGAAACATATGAATCTTAAAATACAATTTTCTTGCTGAATTCAAGGATAAGACCTAAATGTTTAATGACAGTGTGATTCTTGGCTCCAAATCCCCAAACTAGACTTTATGTAGAACAGCTCTGAACAATCACAACATTTTCTCTGAGTGAACTTTAAAGTTTACTCTCAGGCTGGACTGGATGTGCTAACCACTAAACTGAGACAGTGTGAGGGACCAAAATGTCTAGATGAAATTTAAATGAGTATAGGCAAATAAACTATGAGGTACTTCCCAAGATTTTTTCCAAGAACAGATGAACTGCATTTTGTCTTACGTTATTGGTGCCACTGTAACTAACAATCATGATAGTTCATAATTTGAACAATTACCATATGCATATGGTAGGTACCTTAAAAACCCTTGCATAATCAAAAAAAATTTATTAGATGTATTAATCCCAGTCCTCCAAGAAACAGACACCAAGTATAGGATTAAAGATACATGCAGTCTATCAGAGGAAATTCCTGTGAAGGAAAGTTAAGAAGAGCTAGAGGAGATTGGGAAAGTCATCAGACTCCAGATAAAGGAAAGAAGGAAGAAATGAATATTTAGTAGAAGAGTCTCTGTCTGCAATGCCCATCCTAAGGTATTTTCTGAAAACCAATAGGAAGTCTGTATTGATTTTCCATTGGTGCCATAACAAATGATCACAAATTCGGAGGCTTAAAATAACACAAATGCATTATCTTACCATTCACAAGGTCAGAAACCCTAAAATCCAAGTGTTGGTTGGGCTGCATTCCTTCTGGGAATCTGGGAGATCATTCATTTTCTTTCTATTTTCAGCTTCTAGAGGGCATCTGTGTCTATGGACTTGTGACTCCTCCATCCTCAAGGCCAGTATCTTCTCATCCATCCTTCCTTGCCACCTTCTTTGACCCCTACCTTTATTATCACATCTCCTTTTTCTGACTTTGACCCTCTGGTCTACCTCTTATAAAGACCTTTGTGATTACTTTGGGTCTACTGGGATAGTCTAAAATAATCTCCCTATTTTAAGATCCTTACCTTGATGGCATCTACAAAATCCCTTCTGCCATGTAAAATAACATGGTCACTGGTTTTGGGATTAGGAAGCGGATATCTTTGGTGGGTATTATTTGACCTACCACCAAGCCTTTAAGCTAAAGATCATTCATCAAAGGAGCTCCCAATTTCCTGGAATGGACATCCCTTAATGTCCCTAATGCTTTTTCTCTTTGACTGGAGTGGCCCTGTGAAATTGTGGCCTCATTTCTGCCACAGTCAGAAATCCAAGAGGCTCATTTTTTTTTATGACCACTACATGCATTTAACAGAGGAAGCAAACACATAGAAAGATTGAATAACTTCTAAGGACATAAAGTCAATGAAACAATCTCTCTCTCTCTCTCTCTCTCTCTCTCTCTCTCTCTCTCTCTCTCTCTCTCTCTCTCTTTCTCTACACTTCTATATCTCAGTCTCATATTTCTTCCTGAATTATCTGTTTAGGAGCCTGAATACATTGCTTGTTTGCTCTGGGATCTTATAAAACTTGAATACCCTGATGGTCCCTTTTATGCCTTCTACCACCAATGCCTATTCCTAACAATACCAAAAACTAACAATGGCCTAATCACTGGTAACTCTGGCCCGTTCCTCAGTAGGTTCCTCAGTGCACCTCAGATGAGGAGCCTTGAAATCTTACTCGAAGCACCAGAGAGCACAGGTCTTGGAAGGCAAAATTGGGAGTATCTTCAAGTACCACCACATATGGATATGAAAAGCATATTGATTAGAAAAGAATTTGACCTTAGCCTAGGATTCTGTATGTAAATAAACCAATTTACATGCCGTATTGCCATAAATACATTGATTCTGTCAAACCTAACACAAGGTATATTACTAAAACATTCTATTCTACTGCAAATTATTTATCATGATTCTAAAGAAGACATGATCAAATTCTAAATGATAGCTGTCCTGGAAACCATGTACCCCAAGAATCCAGGGAGTTTCCAAAATAAAGCTTCAGACAGGCAGATTTAAAAAATAATAATAATAATAAAAAGCCTTTCTCTCCTTTATCACTAGAGAAAGATTAAGAGGATATTTTGTCAAAGAAAAAAAACTCTATAGAGCAATAAAACACTGAATGTTCTGAACATATGGTACCCAGGGGTTGATCATTTTAAAAAATGGCCTTACTGTTAAGAAAATTGGCAGAGACCTTACAAGATTATTAGACCATTCTTTCTAATATTTCTTTCTTCCAGATTAAACTCTAACCAATAACATAGGACCAGAAGGGTTCATTCTATATCTATCCTATCAAAAAAAAATACTCCACAAAATTTAAAGACCCCAGTCACTTATGTATTCAACTCATTAAACACACTGCACTATCACATAGTTAGAAATAATTATTTCTGGTGCATTTGTTTTGTTTCAGAAAAGAAAGACAGAAACCTCTGAATTTGAATGATCCCATTTAGGTCTTTCTGGGAAAATCACAAAATAATGAATGAGCAAAAATGTTGATGAGATGCTAAGAAGTTTATTTCCCATACTAATGTCTATAATTCAATAATAAAAGACAGGGAATTCATATAGCTCAAAGGGAAGGGCAATTAATCTGCTTTCTGGGGAAATCTGCTGTGTGTTTGTCATGAGAAAACCATAGAATATGGATTTTGACTTCCCTCCTCTTTATTCTTCATGGGGATGCCATTTCTTCTTTACCCCAAAGACCTTTCTTTTCTTTGATGTTCTCAGTGTCTGACCTCAACCTTCCCTGATAGAAGGATTGCCTGGGGCCTGAAACGATTCTCTTTCTCAGTTGTGGCTTCAGCATCTGCCTTCTTTCTTAAACCATTAGTGAGACTGGAGTGAGAAGGAGAGGTAAAGGGAGGGAGGTTGGTCATTTTCCTCTTTATCTTCCTAGCCTCAAGTCTTCTTTCCTTCCTTTCTCTCTCTCTCTCTCTCTCTCTTCATTGTGCACACCAATCACTCTTTAGAACTTGGAAGCTGAAAGAAAATAATTTAAAGGTGTATGCTGAGTCTTAAAAAAGCCATTGCTTTGCTCCATGTGCAGTTTTTTCCTGGGGCTGAACAACATTTATCTACTCATTAACAAGTGTACCCTGGGTCCCTTTTCATGCAGTGTTATTTTATTATTTCAGTTTGATCTCCTGTGTCACGTTGGGGGCACATCAGAGAGAAACCCGCTCACAAGTGTTGCTGTGCATGAGTAGGAAATCGAGACTTAAATTTAAATTATTAGGAGAAAGCAAAATTTGATTCACAGAATGAAAGGATATGTGATTTTTGTAGTACTTTGGTCAATATCTGTGATCTTGTTTTAAAAATGTTTAGTGTACTACAAACTCAGACTGATCCATTATATAATTGAAAAATATGTTTGGCAATGGACATATATTAATACTTATTGTTATAATAGTAATAAAAGTAACTTACATTATTAAGCATTTAGCATGGACAAAACATCAAAATCTGTTCCAATCCATTATGTGAATTCCTTTTCTAAATTACTTCAAAAATTATATAGCTACTGTTAAGGTGCTATTTTTTAGGAAAATAAACTGACCCTTCAGAGATGAACTTTCCCAAAGTCTCCTGATAATATATAGTGGAGTAGGAGTTGACACCAGATTTTTCTGGGCTCCAAATCCATATTATGAACCATTATTTTATACAACTCTAAGAAATGTTACTAAATTTCCTCACAGCAATTCAAAGAATGCTTATGCAAACAAGAGGTACTATACTAATGGTGATGAAGAAGAAGGTGTTCAAAATCTGTTTACACATGTGCCAATTTGCTTTTATTCCTTAGTCAAAAATTCAACTGCCTTTGTGCTGTGGAGGATCCATTTTAGGTCATAAGACAGGACAATAGTAGAAGAAAGTCATAGGAACCTCTTGATATCCATGAGACCTCTGAAGTCTTTTAACTCAGTGTTTCTCAAACGTTTGCACACATAAGAATTATCTAGAAGGTTTATTAAAAAACTTATTTCCAGGGGCCCTCCCTAGCTCAGACTGCAAGATGGAGAAATCCTTTGCCAATTTCATGTGCCAAAAGGACTTTCATCCTGCCTCTGAATGCACTATCCAAAAGGTATGGATGGCAGAACAGAAATTATTATATGATAAGAAGAAACTTGAATTAATGCAACAGTATCCTAAAGTACAAGTGTTATATTATAACAGATTCTTATGGAAGGTGAATGTGTAAAGAATAGCCTTAATTTCATGTGTGAAGTTCCACTAGGAGCTAACGGAAGAAAATAAAGAGAAAGAAGAAACAGAATAGAAATTTGAATAGCAGAAAGGAACTCCATGTGAAAAAATAAACCAAAGATGACATGAACACCAGAGATCAGCCCTTTGGCATTCAGTTTTGAAATGTGAGATGCGTTAAATATCACAAATGGGGTCATGTCAGCATAATTCAAGCACGTCCTTTGAATTTTCTGGAGTCAGCGTATGTTGGGTTCCCACTGATGGCTCAGGACTCTCAATGCGCCCTCAGGGAGCTAATAGTGGAGATGAGAAATAGAGGGTTTTCACTGTAAAGGAAATATACTGGGGAGAAACTTGGGTGCAAATGATCCATCACAGCAACGGAATGATGTCTGTGTTGACTCAGAGTTTGCTGCCAGTGAGGGTGAAGAAAATTCAGAAGTTAAATTCTTAAAGTCACTCAAAACCAAATGAAAACAGAAGGAGCTCAGGAAATTGGGTAGAAAAGAAAAAAGGTATTAAAAAATGTTACAGAAGAGCAGATATAAACATAAAAAAATTTAAAACCTCTTCTTCCTCCTTCTCCTCTCTGACTTTCTCCTCCTCTTCTTCTAATATGATTTCAAAAAGCAGTCATTACAATTACTACAAAGAAAATTTTTTATTTTTTTTTAATTTTTTTTAATGTTAGCTAATACAATATGATATTACATTTAAAACATGAGTTACAGAAAGGCTGAGAGAATTTAGCTTTTTTGTGGAAAAGTAGAAAAATGCATTTGTGTTTTTTTTTTTTTTTAATTTTTTATTGTTGGCTGTTCAAAACATTACATAGTTCTTGATATATCATATTTCACAATTTGATTCAAGTGGGTTATGAGCTCCCATTTTTACCCCATATACAGATTGCAGAATCACATCAGTTACACATCCATTGATTTACATATTGCCATACTAGTGTCTGTTGTATTCTGCTGCCTTTCCTATCCTCTACTATCCCCCCTCCCCTCCCCTCCCCTCCCCTCCCCTCCCCTCCCCTCCCCTCTTCTCTCTCTGCTCCCTCTACTGACATTCGTTTGTCCCCCTTATATTATTTTTCCCCTTCCCCTCACTTCCTCTTGTATGTACTTTTGTATAACTCTGAGGGTCTCCTTCCATTTCCATGCATTTTCCCTTCTCTCTCCCTTTCCCTCCCACCTCTCATCCCTGTTTAATGTTAATCTTCTTCTCATGCTCTTCGACCCAACTCTGTTCTTAGTTACTCTCCTTATATCAAAGAAGACATTTGGCATTTGTTTTTTAGGGATTGGCTAGCTTCACTTAGCATAATCTGCTCTAATGCCATCCATTTCCCTGTAAATTCTATGATTTTGTCATTTTTTAATGCAGAGTAATACTCCATTGTGTATAAATGCCACATTTTTTTTATCCATTCATCCATTGAAGGGCATCTAGGTTGGTTCCACAGTCTAGCTATTGTGAATTGTGCTGCTATGAACATCGATGTAGCAGTGTCCCTGTAGCATGCTCTTTTTAGGTCTTTAGGGAATAGACCGAGAAGGGGAATAGCTGGGTCAAATGGTGGCTCCATTCCCAGCTTTCCAAGAAATCTCCATACTGCTTTCCAAATTGGCTGCACCAATTTGCAGTCCCACCAGCAATGTACAAGTGTACCCTTTTCCCCACATCCTCGCCAGCACTTGTTGTTGTTTGACTTCATAATGGCTGCCAATCTAACTGGAGTGAGATGGTATCTTAGGGTGGTTTTGATTTGCATTTCTCTGACTGCTAGAGATGGTGAGCATTTTTTCATGTACTTGTTGATTGATTGTATGTCCTCCTCTGAGAAGTGTCTGTTCAGGTCCTTGGCCCATTTGTTGATTGGGTTGTTTGTTCTCTTATTGTCTAATTTTTTGAGTTCTTTGTATACTCTGGATATTAGGGCTCTATCTGAAGTGTGAGGAGTAAAGATTTGTTCCCAGGATGTAGGCTCTCTATTTACCTCTCTTATTGTATCTGTTGCTGAGAAAAAACTTTTTAGTTTGAGTAAGTCCCATTTGTTGATTCTAGTTATTAACTTTTGTGCTATGGGTGTCCTATTGAGGAATTTGGAGCCCGACCCCACAGTATGTAGATCGTAGCCAACTTTTTCTTCTATCAGACGGCGTGTCTCTGATTTGATATCAAGCTCCTTGATCCATTTTGAATTAACTTTTGTGCATGGCGAGAGAAAGGGATTCAGTTTCATTTTGTTGCATATGGATTTCCAGTTTTCCCAGCACCATTTGTTGAAGATGCTATCCTTCCTCCATTGCATGCTTTTAGCCCCTTTATCAAATATAAGGTAGTTGTAGTTTTGTGGATTGGTTTCTGTGTCCTCTATTCTGTACCATTGGTCCACCCGCCTGTTTTGGTACCAGTACCATGCTGTTTTTGTTACTATTGCTCTGTAGTATAGTTTGAAGTCTGGTATCGCTATACCGCCTGATTCACCCTTCCTGCTTAGCATTGTTTTTGCTATTCTGGGTCTTTTGTTTTTCCATATGAATTTCATGATTGCTTTCTCTATTTCTACAAGAAATGCCGTTGGGATTTTGATTGGCATTGCATTAAACCTGTAGAGAACTTTTGGTAATATCGCCATTTTGATGATGTTAGTTCTGCCTATCCATGAACAGGGTATATTTTTCCATCTTCTAAGATCTTCTTCTATTTCTCTCTTTAGGGTTCTGTAGTTTTCATTGTATAAGTCTTTCACCTCTTTTGTTAGGTTGATTCCCAAGTATTTTATTTTTTTTGAAGATATTGTGAATGGAGTGGTTGTCCTCATTTCCGTTTCAGAGGATTTGTCGCTGATATACAGGAATGCCTTTGATTTATGCGTGTTGATTTTATATCCTGCCACTTTGCTGAATTCATTTATTAGCTCTAATAGTTTCTTTGTAGACCCTTTTGGGTCTGCTAGGTATAGAATCATGTCATCTGCAAATAGTGATAATTTAAGTTCTTCTTTTCCTATTTTGATGCCTTTAATTTCTTTCGTCTGTCTAATTGCTCTGGCCAGTGTTTCGAGAACTATGTTGAACAGAAGTGGAGAGAGAGGGCATCCCTGTCTTGTTCCAGATTTTAGAGGGAATGCCTTCAATTTTTCTCCATTCAGAATGATGCTAGCCTGAGGCTTAGCATAGATTGCTTTTACAATATTGAGGTATGTTCCTGTTATCCCTAGTTTTTCTAGAGTTTTGAACATAAAGGGATGCTGTACTTTGTCGAATGCTTTTTCCGCATCTATCGAGATGATCATATGATTCTTATTTTTAAGTCTATTGATGTGGTGAATAACATTTATTGATTTCCGTATATTGAACCAGCCTTGCATCCCAGGGATGAATCCTACTTGATCATGGTGCACAATTTTTTTGATAAGTTTTTGTATCCGAGTGGCCAGAATTTTATTGAGGATTTTTGCATCTAGGTTCATTAGAGATATTGGTCTGTAGTTTTCTTTCTTTGAAGTGTCTTTGTCTGGTTTAGGTATCAGGGTGATGTTGGCCTCGTAGAATGAATTTGGAAGTTCTCCCTCTTTTTCTATTTCCCGAAGTAGCTTGAAAAGTATTGGTATTAGTTCCTCTTTAAAGGTTTTGTAAAACTCTGCTGTATACCCATCCGGTCCTGGGCTTTTCTTAGCTGGTAGTCTTTTGATGGTTTCTTCTATTTCCTCAATTGATATTGGTCTGTTTAGGTTGTCTGTATCCTCCTGACTCAATCTGGGCAGATCATATGACTTAAGAAATTTATCTATGCCTTCACTATCTTCTAATTTATTGGAGTATAAGGATTCAAAATAATTTTTGATTATCTTCTGTATTTCTGAAGTGTCTGTTGTGATATTGCCTCTTTCATCCCGTATGTTAGTAATTTGAGTTCTCTCTCTTCTTCTCTTCGCTAGCATGGCTAAGGGTCTGTCAATTTTGTTTATTTTTTCAAAGAACCAACTTTTAGTTTTGTCAATTTTTTCAATTGTTTCTTTTGTTTCGATTTCATTAATTTCAGCTCTGATTTTCATTATTTCTTGCCTTCTACTTCTTTTGCTGTTGTTTTGCTCTTCTTTTTCTAGGATTTTGAGATGAAGTATGAGATCATTTATTTGTTGGTTTTTTCTTTTTTTAAGGAATGAACTCCAAGCAATGAATTTTCCTCTTAGAACTGCTTTCAATGTGTCCCATAGATTCCGATATGTTGTGTCTGTGTTTTCATTAATCTCTAAGAATTTTTTAATTTCTTCCTTGATGTCTTCTATAACCCATTGATCATTCAGTAACCTATTGTTCATTCTCCAAGTGATGTATTCTTTTCCCTTCCTTCTTTTATCGTTGATTTTCAGTTTCATTCCATTATGATCAGATAGGATGCATGGTATTATCTCTACTCCTTTATATTGTCTAAGAGTTTCCCTGTGACATAATATATGATTTATTTTTGAGAAGGATCCATGTGCTGCTGAGAAAAAAGTGTAACTGCTTGATGTTGGGTGGTATACTCTATATATGTCAATTAAGTCTAGGTTATTAATTGTGTTATTGAGTTCTATAGTTTCCTTATTCAACTTTTGTTTGGAAGATCTGTCCAGTGGTGATAGAGGTGTGTTGAAGTCTCCCATGATTATTGTATGGTGGTCTATTAGACTCTTGAACTTGAGAAGAGTTTGTTTGATGAACATAGCTGCACCATTGTTTGGGGCATATATATTTAAGATTGTTATGTCTTGTTGGTGTATGGTTCCCTTGAGCAGTATGTAGTATCCCTCTTTATCCCTTTTGATTAACTTTGGCTTGAAATCTATTTTATTTGATATGAGTATGGATACTCCTGCTTGTTTCCGAAGTCCATATGAGTGATATGATTTTTCCCAACCTTTCACCTTCAGCCTATGTATGTCTTTTCCTATCAAATGCGTCTCCTGTAGGCAGCATATTGTTGGGTCTTGTTTTGTGACCCATTCTAGTAGCCTGTGTCTCTTGATTGGTGAGTTTAAGCCATTAACATTTAGGGTTATTATTGAGATATGGGTTGTTCTTCCAGCCATATTTGTTTATTTATGTTACTAAACATGGTTTGTTTTCCTCTTTGATTATTTTCCCCCCTTTAGTGTCCTACCTCCCACTGTTGGTTTTCATTGTTATTTTCCATTTCCTCTTCCTGTAATGTTTTGCCAAGGATGTTTTGAAGAGATGGTTTTCTAGCTGCAAATTCTTTTAACTTTTGTTTATCGTGGAAGGTTTTAATTTCATCTTCCATCCTGAAGCTTAATTTCGCTGGAAACACAATTCTTGGTTGGAACCCATTTTCTTTCAGTGTTTGAAATATGTTATTCCAGGATCTTCTAGCTTTCAGAGTCTGTGTTGAAAGATCAGCTGTTATCCTGATTGGCTTACCCCTAAATGTGATCTGCTTCCTTTCTCTTGTAGCTTTTAAAATTCTCTCCTTATTCTGTATATTGGGCATCTTCATTATAATGTGTCTAGGTGTGGGTCTCTTATGATTTTGCACATTCGGCGTCCTGTAGGCTTCTAGGATTTGGGGTTCTGTCTCATTCTTCAAGTCTGGGAAGTTTTCTCGTATTATTTCATTGAATAGATTGCTCAATCCTTTGGTTTGAAACTCTGTCCCTTCCTGTATCCCAATGACTCTTAAATTTGGTCTCTTGATGTTATCCCATATTTCTTGGATGTTCTGCTCATGGTTTCTTAACAGTCTTGCTGAGCTGTCTATGTTCTTTTCAAGTTGAAATACTTTATCTTCATTGTCTGATGTTCTGTCTTCTAAGTGTTCTACTCTGCTGGTAGTATTCTCAATTGAGTTTTTAAGTTGGCTTATTGCTTCCTGCATTTCTAGGATTTCTGTTTGTTTGTTTTTTATAACCTCTATTTCCCTGTGTAGTTGATCTTTTGCTTCTTGGATTTGTTTATGTAATTCATTGTTGAAGTGATCTTTCATTGTCTGATTTTGCTGTCTGATGTCTTCCTTGAGACTCCAGATCATCTGAAGCATGTATATCCTGAATTCTTTATCTGACATTCCTTCTGCTGCAGCTATTACCTCTTCTAACGTTGAGTTGACCTGCATTGCTTGTGGTCCTTTCTTTCCTTGTCTCTTCATACTGTTCGCGTTCCTTTCTACTTAGTGAAACTGTTGTGTTATTGAATTTTCCCCCTATATATTTATATTGGTCTTGTATAGTTGCAAAGTCTCCCTCGCAGGCGCGGGCAGCGGCTCTGTCCCTCTGCGGGCCGCTAGGCTTGTTCTGTGGGTGGTCACAGTTCTGTCTACTTTGCAGGTGCAGGCAGCGGCACTGCCCCTCTGCAGGCCTCTGGGGCTGTACTGCCAGTGGGTCGCAGGTCCGCCTACCTTGCAGGTGCGGGGAGGGGGGGCGGCTCTACCCTTCCTCAGGCCACTGGGCCTGTTCTGTCTCTCGGTTGCAGGTCTGGCCTGTTCTGATGGTGGTCACAGTTCCACCTACCTGGCAGGCACGGGGGGTGGGGGGCGGCTCTGCCCCCCAGCAGGCCCCTGGGCCTGCTCTGTGCGTGGTCACAGTTCCCTCTACCTTGCCGGTGCAGGGGGAGGGGGCGGCTCTGCCTCTCAGCAGGCCGCTGCTCCTCTTCTGCCAGTGGGTCGCAGGCCCGCCTACCTTGCAGGAGTGATTGGAAGCTCTGTCCTGCCACGGGCCACTCGGCCTTTTCTGTCGGTGGTCACAGTTCCACCTACCTGGCAGGGGCGGGGGGTGGTGGGTGGCTCTGCCCCTCAGCAGGCCGCTGGTCCTGCTCTGTGCGTGGTCACAGTTCCTTCTACCTTGCAGGTGCAGGGGGAGGGGGCGACTCTGCCTCTCAGCAGGTCGCTGCTCCTCCTCTGCCGGTGGGTCGCAGGCCCGCCTACCTTGCAGGAGTGATTGGAAGCTCTGTCCCGCCGAGGGCCGCTGGGCCTTTTCTGTCCGTGGTCACAGTTCCCCTACCTGGCAGGCGCGGGGGGTGGGGGGCGGCTCTGCCCCTCAGCAGGCCGCTGGGCCTGCTCTGTGCGTGGTCACAGTTCCCTCTACTTTGCCGGCGCAGGGGGAGGGGGCGGCTCTGCCTCTCAGCAGGTCGCTGCTCCTCTTCTGCAGGTGGGTCGCAGGCCCGCCTACCTTGCAGGAGTGATTGGAAGCTCTGTCCCGCCACGGGCCACTGGGCCTTTTCTGTCCGTGGTCACAGTTCCCCTACCTGGCAGGCGCGGGGGGTGGGGGGTGGCTCTGCCCCTCAGCAGGCCGCTGGGCCTGCTCTGTGCATGGTCACAGTTCCCTCTACTTTGCCGGCGCAGGGGGAGGGGGCGGCTCTGCCTCTCAGCAGGTCGCTGCTCCTCTTCTGCCGGTGGGTCGCAGGCCCGCCCACCTTACAGGAGTGATTGGAAGCTCTGTCCCACCGCGGGCCACTGGGCCTTTTCTGTCGGTGGTCACCTGGCAGGGGCGGGGGGTGGGGGGTGGCTCTGCCCCTCAGCAGGCCGCTGGGCCTGCTCTGTGCGTGGTCACAGTTCCCTCTACCTTGCCGGTGCAGGGGGAGGGGGCGGCTCTGCCTCTCAGCAGGTCGCTGCTCCTCTTCTGCAGGTGGGTCACAGGCCCGCCTACCTTGCAGGAGTGATTGGAAGCTCTGCCCCGCCGCGGGCCACTGGGCCTTTTCTGTCCGTGGTCACAGTTCCCCTACCTGGCAGGCGCGAGGGGTGGGGGGCGGCTCTGCCCCTCAGCAGGCCGCTGGGCCTGCTCTGTGCGTGGTCACAGTTCCCTCTACCTTGCCGGTGCAGGGGGAGGGGGCGGCTCTGCCTCTCAGCAGGTCGCTGCTCCTCCTCTGCCGGTGGGTCGCAGGCCCGCCTACCTTGCAGGAGTGATTGGAAGCTCTGTCCCGCCACGGGCCGCTGGGCCTTTTCTGTCCGTGGTCACAGTTCCCCTACCTGGCAGGCGCGGGGGGTGGGGGGCGGCTCTGCCCCTCAGCAGGCCGCTGGGCCTGCTCTGTGCGTGGTCACAGTTCCCTCTACTTTGCCGGCGCAGGGGGAGGGGGCGGCTCTGCCTCTCAGCAGGTCGCTGCTCCTCCTCTGCTGGTGGGTCTCAGGCCCGCCTACCTTGCAGGAGTGATTGGAAGCTCTGTCCCGCCGCGGGCCGCTGGGCCTTTTCTGTCCGTGGTCACAGTTCCCCTACCTGGCAGGCGCGGGGGGTGGGGGGCGGCTCTGCCACTCAGCAGGCCGCTGGGCCTGCTCTGTGCGTGGTCACAGTTCCCTCTACTTTGCCGGCGCAGGGGGAGGGGGCGGCTCTGCCTCTCAGCAGGTCGCTGCTCCTCTTCTGCCGGTGGGTCGCAGGCCCGCCCACCTTGCAGGAGTGATTGGAAGCTCTGTCCCACCACGGGCCACTGGGCCTTTTCTGTCGGTGGTCACCTGGCAGGGGCGGGGGGTGGGGGGTGGCTCTGCCCCTCAGCAGGCCGCTGGGCCTGCTCTGTGCGTGGTCACAGTTCCCTCTACCTTGCCGGTGCAGGGGGAGGGGGCGGCTCTGCCTCTCAGCAGGTCGCTGCTCCTCTTCTGCAGGTGGGTCGCAGGCCCGCCTACCTTGCAGGAGTGATTGGAAGCTCTGCCCCGCCGCGGGCCACTGGGCCTTTTCTGTCCGTGGTCACAGTTCCCCTACCTGGCAGGCGCGAGGGGTGGGGGGCGGCTCTGCCCTCAGCAGGCCGCTGGGCCTGCTCTCAAAATGCATTTGTGTTTTACAATAATAAACTCTAAATAGATTAGGCAATCATTAACTTAAAAATACATTTAAATTGTATCCCACTGTAAAAAGGAACAAAATACTTTACATATCTTATTGATAACAGGTCCAGTTGTCAAGCATTAAATTATATAAATAAATCCCCAATTAAATTTGTTATCCTTAAGAATCTAAAATTACCATACAACTTTAGTTTGGAGAATATCAGCTTGATATAATGTTCTTTTAAACCCTCTATCTTAAAGATTTGTATACCTGGAAGATATGAACCCATTTAATATATAAAGAAGAGAAATAGCACCATAATTCCATTGATGTTTTTATATTAACCAAGTTTCACTTTTTTTAAAATTTTTTATTGTTGGTTGTTCAAAACATTACATAGTTCTTGACATATCATATTTCACACTTTGATTCAAGTGGGTTATGAACTCCCATTCAAAGAAAATTTTTTAAAAAGAAGGAAAAACAAGCATTCCAGAAATTAAAATGAATGTGAATAGACTAAGGGTAAAAAAAGAGAAAACTTTATGAAGAACTTTCTAGAAGTTATAGTGACAAGGGAGAAAGCAACAAAAACAACAAGGAAAAGCCTCAGTTTTAAAAACAAGAAAGTTCTGGAGAGGACAGCAAGTGGAGCCATCCTAATTGTAGGCAAAAATCTAGAAGGCATCATCACAACCCAGAGAAGAGAGGATCTGAGAGAAATGAACAGAGTAGCAGAAGTCAAAGCAGAGATAAGAGAAATGGGAGAAACCCACTTCCTAGTGGTTATAAGCAAAGGGAGAAAAAGCAGCAGCCGTAGAGGAGTCCCAGTGAAGAGTGCAATAAAGAAAATGACACCAGAATACCACGGTACCCATGCACACAGGAAGCACTCGTGAGGCAAGCACACTGAAGGGACATGGGAGAGAATAAAGAGACCATATGTGACAATCACGTAGGAATAAAAATATGTCCCTTTTCTTATTGAATAATAAAAAACTGCAAAGTCTGAGTTATGTACTATTATCTTTCTAATAACAAAAAAATCTGGATTCCAACTTTCCATCTCTTTAAACTGTCCTTTCAAATACAAAACTGCAGGAATCCCATAAGGATGAATTTTGCAAATATACCTAAATAATCTAGTTTGAGGTTGTAGAAATATTTTCTATTGGTAACTGTTTCTTTGAACCCTGTGCCAGATAAAAACCCCATGTAACTTTGTGAAACTTGCTTTGTTCTAAAATATCATAAAACGACGGATAGCATATTGAATGATTATTAAACAAAAAAAAAAACATTCCTGGATCTCACCCTCAAAATTCTGATTCAGTAGGTCTGGGGCAGGACCTGAGAATCTCAATTTCTATTAGAGAATTAGGTGATGCTGCTAATGGTCTGAAACTTCATTTAGAACAGCAGGGGTCTACTTGATAGCAACAATCACCTTCTGTTCATAAGTTCAGTGTTACCAAAGGTGAATATTCTGAATCTTTACTGGACGTCACTAGAGACATGGCTTGAAATGGAAATTACACAATGCAAACACCAGCGAGTCTTCTTCCTTTGGTTTGCAGGCCACTCAGAGAATCAGTGCTGGTCTCTGAATCACTAAGTAAGAAGCCTCCATATCTGACTGGGACTTTTACCTCTTTTACCTACAAGAATCTGGAAATTGTCTGACATTTTCTCAGTTATGATCCCATGAGTTTATAATGATTTAACCCCAGGGGTGCTATTTATATCTAGTTATATGCTTATCTTCATGACTCCACAAATATTTACTCTATGTCTGCATGTACCCGAAACACTTCAAGGTGTTAACAGCATAGTAAAGAACAAAATAGGAAATATCCATGCTAGCATCACCTTACAATTTACTTCCTAATTCCCATTCCAGAAACCCAGACAACTAGGGGTTGAAAACCACTAGGCTCATGTGTGCAACCCCTTTCCCTGGGGATAGATCCTGTTTTCATGATCCTTTCCATCAACCAGATGAAATTACAATGTGATATGGATTTTTCTGCTCAGAAGTCACACTCTCATTTCCCATTCTCTTACAAATGTTGCCTCAGTAGAACGTGAACTCATTAGGTCTCCTTGGATGTGAAGATTTGGAATGATACAGCTCCCCAGATGGTTATTCCCTTGTAAAAGTTCATTTTGCCCAGTGAACCTCAGGTCACCCTTCATTCCTGTCTAGCATTCCCAGCATGGGTTTTGTCAACTACGGCAATCTCAGACCACATCATCTTCTCACCTAACTCTTCTGATTCCTGCTGTGGTAGAATTGATTCTATTTCAATTGATAAACCATTTGGGGGGAAATTGCAAGCCATTGATTTAGGGAAGCAGTGTGAGGGATCTCTTAAAGAGCTTATGCTTTAAAAAGCATCAGAGCTACCAGCCTAATTCCACCAGCTGATGATGTCTGCATGGTGATGCATAAATATGAGATCTCTGAGACAGAGTTTCTTCTGGTAGAACGGCTCCCATAATTAATGAGATCAAGTTGTTAAAAGTCTCAAACACATTGCCAGCCACGAAATAGGAAATTGAAAATAGTTGGTTACTGTAATAGACAGATGACAGTTGTGGCCCTAGTTCTTCTCTCTCTTTACCCATGCCCCTATGCAGTGGGACTGACTCTTCCTCCCACAAAAAGGCCTAATCTATGTCTCCAACTCTTGAATCTTGGTGGCTTATACACTTGATATGGCCAAAATAATATGGCAAATTATTATGTTGTGGACATGAGTCATCTCCAAAAAGATATTGTGCTAATGCAAGAATAATCAGAGGCAAAATGATTAGAGCTGTAACCTAATCAGTCCATCCTCATTTGAATGGACTGACTGGGTAGTAACTGTAGACAGGTGGGGCATGGCTGGAGGAAGTGGGTCCTGAAGGTCTGCCCTGGAAATATGCACTTTCCTGCAGCCCTTCCTCATCCACTCCTATCTCTTTCTTTCCTTTCTTTCTTCCTTCCATGAGCTGAGGGATTTGCCTCTACTTAACCCTTCCACCATGATGTGCAGCCCCACCTTGGACCCATAGCAATGGAATCAGCTATCTATGGACTGAGACTTCTGAAACCATAAGCTTCAAAAAAAACTTCTTCTTCTAAGTTGTTCTTGTCAGGTATTCTGGCCACAGGGGTGTAAATTTGACTAAAACACAAATGTTATATGAGACGACAGTTGCAAGCCTTAACCACAAGAAGTCCCGTGTGTTTCTGCTCATTCTCTTGTATTCCTGTGCATTTAAATAAGCTCTAGGTAGCCTGGTGCGTGAAAGAGACCTCACTGAGTAGAGCTCAGTGAGCCATGTCCCCAGATATAGAGGTAAACCCACAATAAACTAGCGAATCTCTCCTATTGGCCTATAGCTGACAATGGAGGAGTGCATGCCCAGCTCAAATCAGTCAGCCTGGACCCATTCAGCAGGATCACAAAACTGACCTATATGCTTGTAAAAAAAATGCTAAGTGATTATTAGTTTACGCCACTATGTTTTTGAGCAGTTTGTTATGCAGCATTATTGTAGAAATAGATAAAACTTTACATTTCTTTTCCTAATTCCTTTACCTGTTTTGTTCAGTGTTTACCATGTAAACTAAACTTCTTTGTCTGCTTTATGTTCTTCCTTCCCTTACACCACAATACAAGGCCAATCAGTCACCAATCCAAAATGTCCCATGACTTGGAGGTAAATGTCCTGTAGAACTGGCAAATTTTTCTTCCCTGGGAAAGAATGTTCTTCATGTCTTTCTCCAAAACTTCAGCTACTTGAAAAGTGGACAGGACAGTTGTTTGACCCTTTTCTGGATCATATCACACCAGTTGCAATGGTTCCTGATTCTTTCAAAGCTGCAAATGTCTTTGGACACAATATTGTTGGCTTGTTAGCCTCTCATTCTGGAACTGGACGCTGTCCCATGCAGGGAATTTGGTATCGGTCCCATCCTACCTATTTTGTCCTGTCACGCCCAGTAACCTAGATATCATTATTATATTATTTACTACCATATCACCGACATCTGGTTCATTGAAGACAGTTCAAAATATTCACTCAGTAAGAAAATGGATAAAAATTGAGTAAATTAATGTTGTTCACACTGAAAACATATTTCCCTTTTTCCATATTCCATCTATTAAGATCATACTATTTTTGGGATGGCTAACTTAAGTAATAATCACAATATATTATTTGCACTTCTCCAAAAGCATATTATTTTTCTCCATTTTTAGTAGTTCATATTTCTACTTGTCTTGTCCTTGGAATAATATCTTACTAATATTCAATTCTTACTCCCTCCTGTAATGAAATAAAATATTCCTTTAAATAAATTGGATTTAATTGTTGAACTGAATAGTCTCAACTGAAAGTTTGTTCCATACTAATTTGGAACCATAGCATATAAATGTCCATTGGTCCTTCATAAGGAGAAATAAATTGATAAGTTTTGGTAACCTAAATATTTAAAACACCATGAGTAGTCTGGAGATCTATTGAAATACAGAGAATGGAAAGATATATCAGTCTACTGTACACAGTATAATGCTGTGTAACAAACTGTCCCAAACACAGAAGCTTACATTATACATTTATTTCTTGTTCAGATGTCTTCTAGTCAGCCAGGTTTGGCTGGATTTAGCTAAGCTTGGATTCTAGCTAGTGTTTCCATCCAGATCTGATCTACAGCTTTCATGCTTATTAAAATGGTGGCTTCTGGAGGGAGGTTCTTCTCATGATAAAAGGCAAGAACATGAGAAATTAAGTTCCAACACAAGGTACATTTAAAGCTATTTTGTGCAGCATATCAACTAATACTCCATTGACCAAACCACTTTACATAGCCAAGCTCAACCTTAGTGGTTTGGGGAAATATATATTTATTTACACTAGTAGGAAGAACTATAGAGGAACAAAGAGCATGGTTTCAGGAAAGGGGTCAATAATGGGAACACTAACACGATGCCTGTAGCTGGGAACTAAATGAACAAAAAATAGAAATATTGGAGTTTGATTAGGGTTACAACAAGTATCTCAATTGCAAATTTTGGCTTCATCCCTGAATATACAAAAAAAAAAAAACCATCATTTTATATGTATTCTAAGCTACAAGTTACTTGAAAAGAAATGTTGTATTATAATCAAATCTGTCAGTAGTATGTTTTTTAGATGACAATACAGGAAGTACATTTCTATGCTTTATTTTCCTTCTGTTCAGCTGAATTATAATAAAAACCTGTTTAATTTGGAAATGGCACCAGTAACTGGAAACAGCTTTGATATCAACTCATTATTGAAAGAAAATTTCTGTTCATGCATACATTTTCTGCTTTAAAATTTGCCTTTGAGAACAAAAACAGTCTTTATTTAGCTTAAGTAAAATATATTATTCTTTAATATGCTATATAGTATAGATAATATTACAAGTGTGTAGGAGGTATGAATTTGCTACTATTATAATTCAAAGTCAAATAAATGTCACTTTTCTTTATGTTCTTTCAATCATATTAAATCCAACTTTAAGTCTGAAGGGAAATTGAATCTTATTATTAGGAGCTGTCACATGACTCCCCTTCATTCATTCTGCCCTCACTTGGCAAATGTCTTGAATTAGACAAGGGATCTCAAGCAGAACAGAATACCTGGAGAGAATGTGCTGAAATCCAGCACACATTGGGAACCAGTAAATTCTTTTAATCTCCAACTAATCCAATCCCCGAAGCCTCATAGGTCTGCAGTTGTCAGGGCTCCTTGGGACTAGAATCCTCAGAAGATGTGGAATCCTGTCACCACTCAGTCCCACCTCCTAGAAATGTGCCACAACTATCCCTTCAGTGATCCTCATGATTTTTGGAGATTGTGAGTCAGGGGTGGGGATCTTGGGTTAGAGATCCATAGATTTCATTTTCTTTCCTCTCATGATAAAACTTCTTTTCCCTCCACTTATTTGTGATTCTTCTCTTTGACAAGCACTTTTACCCCCCTCCAAGTGAAATACTGATCCTTGTATATCTCACTGAGGTTTAGCTTTTGAAACAAAGCAAGAGATTTTCTTCGAGTGTTTTGCTTTGGGCTTTAAAGAAAAAAATTTGCACCGAAGCAGGGGAATGGTAGGGAAACATCTACTTGCTTGGAATGAAGGTAAGGAGTGGAGGAATATAGAGAATAAAATACTAATATTCCCGTTGTATCATTCATGATACAGCAGTGTATTCAAAGCACGTATTAATAAATTTGTAATTATCCAGTCGATAGAACTATTTATTTTTCCGTTTTTTATATCAGACTCGGAATCAAATTACCTTGTGCAATTCCATTTTTTCCATTCCATGTTATTTTATTCAGTGAAATGGTAAGAAGACTTTATTAATATGGAGACATTATCAATTCATTAGCTATAATAGTCATTTCTATTATCTATTTTCTTTGTTTTTCTTCTTGGAAGTTGATATCAAAAGGGTAGAGTTCAGAAATTAATTTCAGCAGCTTTTGGGAAAACCTGAACACAGCAAAACCAGAATGTAAATATCTCACATGAAGCTATCTCACAGCTTTTAAATTTATTTTAGAATAAACTATCGGGAACTAACAAATGAGGTACATATGCGTCTTTTTGCAATAATTGAATTTGTGGCAAAGTAAAATTTTACTTTAATTCATTCTCAAAACGGCATGTTAATGTTTTATGCTTATTGCCTTACTTTAAACCAACATATGAAGTTTGTGAAGTTTCCTTCATTAGTCAAAATGAGAATTAGGCTTTTTCTCTAAAGCAATTCTATGCTATCACTAATTTATTTTTATTTATGTATTTTTTTTGGCACTAGAGATAGAATTCAAGACTTCTCACATGCTAAACACACTCTAACATTAAGCTATGTCTCCATCCCAATCATTAGTTACATTTTTCTAGGACATATAGGGCATCTTTGTAGGAGATACAAAAATGAATTCAGTTGAGGTTCACACTATATGTATTTCTAACTTCATTTATCATCAGCAATTTAAAGCAACATATAATATAAATCTTATCTCCACATACTCTAAACTAAACCAGAGTTATTGATATTGATAAAATTCATTCATTCAATAGGTATTAGCACTTACTCAGTGTCAGACAGAGTACCATTTGACAATACATGCAATGGTATAAAAGCACTATGTAGTTTCACTCCTATTCATTCAGAGGAATTTGATCTATAAAATTATGTATACTAACTATAAGAGGAACAGACTTCTGCTATGTTCTTATCAAAATATACTAAAAAACCTTTTCCTCATTCTGCTTGAACCAAACAGTTTCTTTCCACATTTCTTGATTCCACTGAATTGGTATTGAATGTGTGGAACTGTGTTAAATTGTGGGAATATAGATAAAAACAGGAGAGTCAAGGTCCTTGTTCTCACGATGCTTACAATCTTTAAATTATATGTGAATATAAGCCATTAAAGTACAAATACCAGGATGGACACATACTAGCATTGGTATCTCATTTCAAAAAGTCACCATGAAATTTTATATTTGAAATAGTTAACCTTCTTTAGGATTTCTTTCCAAGCCAAATTACGCTTGCTTAATCGAAAACAATACTGCCCAATTAAATTTCACAGCATGCTGTCCACATTTTTGCATTAGGTTAGGTCAATAGCCAATTCAACCCTCCAACAAGTTTCCTATTCCTTTAAAGTCAAACACCAACATCAGATTGGATGGCAGGCATGCATGCTCATTCAGGGTCCAGTTTCTTTCTGTCTTGTTCTCATTCTTCCTCTAGAGTGTTGTGCAGGTTAAATATCACTTATCTGAAATGTTTGGAACCAGAAGTGTTTGGGATTGGGACTTTGAAAAATTTGTGTATATATATATATATATATATATATATATATATATATATATATATAAAATTAGGTATTTTGAAGATGGGCCCAAGTCAAAACACTGAATGCATTTATATTTTATGTATACAAGGAGCCTGAAAGTGATTTCATACAATATTTTTAATAATTTTGTTCATGAAACAAATTTTAGGGGTGTGGAATTTTCCTCTGGCAGCATCAGTTGACATTCAAAAAGTTCCATGTTTTGGAGCACTTTGGATTTCTTACTTTTGGATTAGGGATGCTCAACTTGTATAAAAAAGAGAGAACACAGAGGATTAAGGGAGGTTCATCTTGGAATCACTCTTCCCACCCATTATCCATCCCCCAGGATGCAATCACAAGACCACAACTAACTGCAAGAGGAGCTGGGAAACAGTCTAAGGTTGAGTCCACAGCAAAGAGAAAATAGGTTTCAGTGAGCACATAGCATCTGCCCCAACTTGTTTCTGGATGAATATTAACTATATCCAGGGGAAAAACAAACAAACAAACAAAATCTATGTGTGAATTATGTTTATCCTATATGAGGCTATTAAAAGTTATCACAACCTCTCTAGCTCTTTCCTAATTAATTCAGTAGTTTAAAAAATAATTTTGAGATCATTTACATTTACAGAAGAGTTACAAAAATAGTACAAAGACTTATTAATAGTACTCTCATAGCCAACTTCCTCCAGTGTGTTAATCTAACATAACTATGGGACACTTATAAAAGTCTAAAAAATTAACATTGAAACAATACTATTATAAATTTCATCATAGTTTTCATTGACTGTTTTCTGTTCCAGGAAATTTCAAATACGTTTACCTCTCCCTATCTATCTTTCTCTCTTTCACAAATGTACAAATATATCTACACACACACACACACACACACACAGAACAATACCTTCTTTGAGTTTTCTAATCCCTAAAGTAAAAAAAAAAAAAAAAAAAAAAGTTCTCCATTCTTATAAGTAATCATCACTCAAACACCATCCATTTACAAAAGTGAAATCTAACATGGGATGTGAACATCAACAGGTGCTCCACAGTGATTGAAGGAAAGATGGTAGCAAGGAACAAAAATCTAAGTTGGTGATATCATGGAATATACTGAGCTGTCACTACCGAGTGCTTTATATGCAATAGGCACATTTAATTTTTCAAGTAGTTGTACAAAGAAAATAGTGTTTTTGTTTCTGGTCTTTTTCTACTGAGGAAACTGAGTTTTCAAGAGGTTTTATAATCCATCAGTCCCACAGATAGTGAGGGAAAAGTCTGAATTTAGATTCATTCATTGAATCACCAAATTTCAAGGGTTGACTAAAAATGATGGAAAGAAGAATATGGCTGAAGGCATTTCTGAAGTTGTAGTCTATCCAAGCATTCATTATGTGGAACATACAGATATAGATATTTGAGAACAACAAAATAATGAACCTATTTTAATTTTATGTCTTTGTTCATGCTAGTTCACTGTTTGCTTACAATGGCCAAAATCTTTCACTCAGTTTCCAGAAGACAAGTAGAAGGCAAACTGGTTGGAGGAGCAAGATCTGAGAGAGATTTTGAACTTTGGTAATTTCTGAGTTTAGCATGTCTAACTTTGAGTCATATTTATTGTCATATTTCCTTGGGAATCTTTGAAATCTAACTTCTTCCTAGAAACTTTATTTTGAGACCGGATTCCTTAACATTGCACCTCTAACAGGTGCAATCTTATCCCAGGCCTATTAAATTTTGTGCTTCTAATAATAATATTCTCCTGTATCTGCCAGTGAGATGGGTCAGGCTTCTTGCGTGAATGTGATCCAAGATTCAGTCTAGAATAAATCTATTCTGTTAATAAAAGCATTCTCAAAATGGTGCATCAAATGATAGCCCCTGGACTGGGCATGGTGGCATGTGCCTGTAATCCCAGGGGCTCAGGTGGCTGAGGCAGGAGGATTGAAAGCCAGCCTCAGCAATTTAGCGAGGTCCTAAGCTACTCAGCAAAACCCTGTCTCTAAATAAATTCTTTTAAATAAAAAGGGCTGGGGATGTGGCTCAGTGGTTAAGTGCCCTTAGGTTCAATCCCTGGTAAAAAAAAAAATGGCCCCTGGATCATCATCATCATCATCATCTAGAAACTTGGTAGAAAAGCAAATCCTAAGAGTTTGAAATGACTGAATTAATGTCATGTCTCTTGTGATGTCTATTGGTACAATGAATTAAACCTAGAAGGACTTAGTGTCCAACAGCTCAGCAATTTAGCTGGTTGCATGACCCTGGGTCCTTGCTCAGCCTCTGTGCTTTTCCATTTATTCACGTTTAAAAATACACCAAAGAGCTATAATCTAACTCTCGTTTTTCTGTGTTTGCTGATGAGTAACTAATGGAGGGTTGTGCTATCCCATGTTAATCTTAACTGCCTGACTAATGCTTAGCAATGGCTTTTGTATTAAGGTTGTCCTTGTGATTGCTGAGCCTCTTCGCCTGCTTTGGATTTAAACAGCAATATTCCAACACGTTTGTATTCCATAAATCATTGGGGCATGGATTGAATGTTATCTACTCATCTATTTGTAATTAAACTTAATATGGATTTAACCATTAGTTAAATTCTCATGCTTCGAGATTTGCTATAATCGAGGAAGCCATGACCTTTATTTTAATATGGAAGGTCTTTTCTCTTGGGGCATTTGAGGTCAAGGAATGAGAGCGAACTTTCCTATTTAACACAAATCCTTCTCATAGGAAGCTCAAGTAATCCAGGCCAGAGTCCTCCAAGAAATTAATCTGGACAATAAATAAATAAAACAAAACTGAGATAGAGGTGGTTGCCACGGCAATTATCAATTCTGTAGAAAGAATTGATATGCTGACTATGCATAAGCTGACCTTTCAAGAACACTGAAGGAAATTGAAAGTGTCACATAGGAATGACACTTTGAAGGTTTTTTTTTTTTTTTGCTGTTGTTTTTTGTTGTTGTTTTTAACAGAATGGAAATCAAGGAGATGAATAATGGGTAAAAAAAAAAAACTAGTGAGATGAGAGTCTTTGAATTCCCCCAGAAACAGGGCCTGAGCAAAAACTGAAGTGTGAATATTTTATTTGGGATGTGATCCCTAGAAATAATGGCAGAGAGTGGGAACTTGAGAAAAATCAGGAAAAGAAGGAATATAGTGCTATATTTTGGATGTGGAATGTCCCCCAATGGCTCATGTATTGGAGACTTGGTCCCAGTGCAGCAATGTTCAGAGATGGGATGTTTGGAAAGTGATTGGCTGATGAGGGCTCTGACCTCACCCATGGCCTAGTTCACTGATGGATTCAAGATTGAATGTACAATTGGGAGGTGGTGGAAACTGAAGGATGGGGGCCTAGTTTTAGGAATTAGTTTACTGGGAGCATGTCCTAAAAAGGAATCTCCAGTTTCTGATAGCTTCTTTGCTCTCTTTGCTTCCTGGTTGCCATGGGGTGACCAGCCTCCTTCAAGACACTCTCCCACCATGATGTTACACTTTTCCTCAGGCCCAGAAACAAAGGAGCCAGCCTACTATGGACTAAAACTATGAGTCAAAATGACTCTTTCTTCCTTTATGGGATTTTTCTCAGGTATTTTGTTATAGCAACAAAATCTGACTAACACAGCACAGTGAGTAATATTAAACAAATTATCACTTTTAGCAACTGAAGTATAGGGTAAGAAGTTCTGAGTCCAAGTCTAGTCTGACTCTGACTTGGTTTGCTTCCCTGGAAAAATTATTTCACCTCTTCATGTACTACATTCCTCTTCCAGGAAAAAGAGATAAACATGCCCTCCCTCCCCTGAAGGGATTCTGCTGTTGCTATTGATAAAATGTGATTAGCTTTTATTGAACACTGGTCCTGTACTAGGCTCAATGCTAACCTCTTTTCAAATCCTATAAAGTAGGTTAATTGTTCCTTGAATTTTACTGAGATATCATATTAACTATATAGTTTTACATTTAAAAGGGACTTCACAAACTATAAGGAAATATTTAAAGAGAACATGTTATATATTCACATGAGTCAGTATAAAGGCTGTGCTCTAATTATAACTTTTAATTCATCAGCTTCAGAGCTCAAGCCAAGTCACTTGGTTCTTAATTGGTCACGAAATTTTATAAACCACTGTATGCTGGATATTCACATTAGTGGAGACCGCTACGTACATTTGAGTCAAACTGGTAGAAATAAAAATGGATGTAAGCCAATCATATGCATATGTGTGACACAGGAACTTCACTTCCTAGTAGATATGTCAGAAATATGGGCATATGTGCATCAAAAGGATGCACTAGGATGTTCTGCGCAGACAATTTGTGAAAATCAAAAGTTATAAACAATCTAAGCAACCAGAACTGTAAAACTAAATAAATTGTGATCTATGTATATATTGGAATATTATACAGTGATGAAAATGAGCGCTCTATAGACATACATAACAAGAAGAATAAATTTCATAGATATGCTATTCAGTGTGACAAATCAGATGCAAGAGACGGAAGTGATTTGATTTAGAACAAATTCCTAAAGAGTCTAAACTTATCTCTGCTATTAGAAGTCAGGATAAAGGGGAAGGTGGCACAGACTAGAAGGGTGCATAAGGTGGGCTTCTTGGGTACTGGTAATTCTCTCTTTTTTGTTCTGGATGCTGGTTATGTGAGTGTGTTCACTTTGTATACTTGTTGAGCTATGAAATTTTGACCTGTGTACTTTTCTATATGTGCATTGAACTTTTAAAAAGTTACCAAATAAAAAGTTTTCAGATTTATGCGTGTTGATTTTATATCCTGCCACTTTGCTGAATTCATTTATTAGCTCTAGTAGTTTCTTTGTAGACCCTTTTGGGTCTGCTAGGTATAGAATCATGTCATCTGCAAATAGTGATAATTTAAGTTCTTCTTTTCCTATCTTTATACCTTTAATTTCTTTCGTCTGTCTAATTGCTCTGGCCAGTGTTTCGAGAACTATGTTGAACAGAAGTGGTGAGAGAGGGCATCCCTGTCTTGTTCCAGATTTTAGAGGGAATGCCTTCAATTTTTCTCCGTTCAGAATGATGCTAGCCTGAGGCTTAGCATAGATTGCTTTTACAATATTAAGGTATGTTCCTGTTATCCCTAGTTTTTCTAGAGTTTTGAACATAAAGGGATGCTGTACTTTGTCGAATGGTTTTTCTGCATCTATCGAGATGATCATATGGTTCTTATCTTTAAGTCTATTGATGTGGTGAATAACATTTATTGATTTCCGTATACTGAACCAGCCTTGCATCCCAGGGATGAATCCTACTTGATCATGATGCATGATCTTTTGATATGTTTCTGTATCCGATTTGCCAGAATTTTATTGAGGATTTTTGCATCTAGGTTCATTAGAGATATTGGTCTGTAGTTTTCTTTCTTTGAAGTGTCTTTGTCTGGTTTAGGTATCAGGGTGATGTTGGCCTTGTAGAATGAATTTGGAAGTTCTCCCTCTTTTTATATTTCCTGAAATAGCTTGAAAAGTATTGGTATTAGTTCTTCTTTAAAGGTTTTATAAAACTCTGCTGTATACCCATCCGTTCCTGGGCTTTTCTTAGTTGGTAGTCTTTTGATGGCTTCTTCTATTTCCTCAATTGATATTGGTCTCTTTAGGTTGTATATATCCTCCTGACTCAATCTGGGCAGATCATATGACTTAAGAAATTTATTGATGCCTTCACTATCTTCTATTTTATTGGAGTATAAGGATTCAAAATAATTTTTGATTATCTTCTGTATTTCTGTAGTGTCTGTTGTGATATTGCCTTTTTCATCAGTATGCTAGTAATTTGAGTTCTCTCTCCTCTTCGTTAGCATGGCTAAGGGTCTGTCGATCTTATTTATTTTTTCAAAGAATCAACTTTTAGTTTTGTTAATTTTTTCAATTGTTTCTTTTGTTAAAAACAAGAATCAACAAATGGGACTTACTCAAACTAAAAAGTTTTTTCTCAGCAAGAGAAACAATAAGAGAGGTTAATAGGGAGCCTACATCCTGGGAACAAATTTTTACTCCTCACACTTCAGACAGAGCCCTAATATCCAGAGTATACAAAGAACTCAAAAAGTTAAACAATAAGAAAACAAATAATCCAATCAACAAATGGGCCAAGGACCTGAACAGTCACTTCTCAGTGGAGGACATACAATCAATCAACAAGTACATGAAAAAATGCTCACCATCTCTAGCAGTCAGAGAAATGAAAATCAAAACCACCCTAAGATACCATCTCACTCCAGTAAGATTGGCAGCCATTATGAAGTCAAACAACAACAAGTGCTGGCGAGGATGTGGGGAAAAGGGTACACTTGTACATTGCTGGTGGGACTGCAAATTGGTGCAGCCAATTTGGAAAGCAGTATGGAGATTCCTTGGAAAGCTGGGAATGGAACCACCATTTGACGCAGCTATTCCCCTTCTCGGACTATTCCCTAAAGACCTTAAAAGAGCGTACTGTAGGGATACTGCTACATCGATGTTCATAGCAGCACAATTCACAATAGCTAGACTGTGGAACCAATCTAGATGCCCTTCAATAGATGAATGGATAAAAAAAATGTGGCATTTATACAAAATGGAGTATTACTCAGCACTAAAAAATGACAAAGTCATGGCATTTGCAGGGAAATGGATGGCATTAGAGCAGATTATGCTAAGTGAAGCTAGCCAATCCCTAAAAAACAAATGCCAAATGTCTTCTTTGATATAAGGAGAGCAACTAAGAACAGAGCAGGGAGAAAGAGCATGAGAAGAAGATTAACATTAAACAGGGATGAGAGGTGGGAGGGAAAGGGAGAGAGAAGGGAAATTGCATGGAAATGGAAGGAGACCCTCATTGTTATACAAAATTACATATAAGAGGAAGTGAGGGGAAAGGGAAAAAAACAAGGGAGAGAAATGAATTACAGTAGATGGGGTAGAGAGAGAAGATGGGAGGGGAGGGGAGGGGAGGGGGGATAGTAGAGGATAGGAAAGGCAGCAGAATACAACAGACACTAGTATGGCAGTACGTAAAAACGTGGATGTGTAACCGATGTGATTCTGCAATCTGTATACGGGGTAAAAATGGGAGTTCATAA
Organism: Marmota monax; assembly: GCF_021218885.2. NCBI lineage: Eukaryota > Metazoa > Chordata > Mammalia > Rodentia > Sciuridae > Marmota > Marmota monax. The sequence goes on along the minus strand of NW_026695222.1, from coordinate 2,259,260 downwards.
CCCACTTGAATCAAATGCATGAAATATGATATGTCAAGAACTATGTAATGTTTTGAACAACTAATAATAATAATAAAATAATAATAATTTAAAAAAGAAAAAGAAAATAGGTAGACTTTATCTAAATTTTTAAAGCAGTTATATTTCTTGGAATGACTTTCCAGGTATTTATTCATTTAAAGTAGTAGTAACTTTGCTTTGAGTCTTCCCGACTTGGAATTGTAATACTGTCTTGAATCTGGTTTGGAATGCAATTTATGATTTGTGGGAATATTTGATTAAAAGCCATTACATCTTTAAAAAAAAAGTTTTCAGACTTGTGTCAGATATATTCAAAGGATTTTTAGCTCTTAAAATCCAGGTAGTGAAATGCAGCTCAGACACTGTCCCATTAATATTGAGATGAGGCTCTTAAGAAGTGTGGCCAACCTGACAAAATGAGGTAGGCATGTTTAGTTCCACCACATGAGGATGTCCTTCTACCTGGCATGGTACGTTTTGCATTCTCTTGGACGCAGCAGAGATGTACAGGAGCTGCTCAGGAGCCGTTCATTGCTCCAGGATTTTGGAGAGTGCAATTTCTGAAACTTCCACAGGGTGGCAAGGACGCTATTTCTTGACAGTGGGCATACCTAACAGCCTTCTGTTTTTTCCCCAGTACCTTTCGCAATGTACAGGTTTCCCTATCCACAGCCATTATAAAAACTGGAGAATATAATTTTCTATGTTATAATATTTCTAATAAATGTTCCACAGTCCAATTACCTTTGAATACCAATCTACATCTTGAGAACATTAAATAAAATAGAAAAAAATAGATCAATATTGTACCAGAGAACAGAATATCTAAAATTAGATAATAGGCACAGGAAATAATCAAGGAGAAGAATAACAGTGAAATGGTTTGTAGGGTGATGGAATAAAGTGAAGATACCATGCCATTTGTCCTCTTTAAAAAATATCCTGGGAATCTTATAAGCACAGAATACATTTAGGTTAATATACTGCTAATGGATCGTAGGTAGTTTTATTAAAAAGTTGAAATTATTTCCCTTTATGCATTTACAACCTTTTTGCAATGTGAGTTTTCAACAACGCCCACCAAGAGGAAAAGCTCTTTCCCCACCTGTTGGATTCAGGTTGATCTTATGTCCTCTTTGACCAATAGAGAGCAGCACTGGTGATTTTCTTCTAGTTCGGAACTTAGGAGTCCTTACACAGTTCTGCCTTATCTCTTGGACCAGCACCTTTGCCATGTGAATAAACTTAAGCCAGCTTGCTGGAAGATGAGAAGTCACATGGGTCAGCCATTCCTACTGTCCTCATCAGGTGACCACAGATATATAAGCAAGGCTTAGCAAAATCTCCAGAACCTCACTCAGTTCAACCTACTAGTGAATAATAAATAATTGTTTTAAGCTGCTAAGCTTTAGGGTAGTTTGTTATTGCAATTATGGGGGAACTCATGGCCTTATCAGAAATGTCAATTGTACCAGCTTATTCTCTGCTAACCATCCTCCTTGATGTAGTTTTGCTATGTGGTGAGAACATTAGCCCCAAAGTCAAGAATTTTGGATTCAAATCTCAGTAGAAGTAGATAATTAAATCACCTTTAAATTATTGCTCAGATATATGTACATGGGGTGGGGGAGCATTTTGATGTTGTAATGGGAGAGAAGTTTGTTGTTGATTTTAAATGGGGAATTTAGCCTGGTACTACTAGAGATGGACGAAGTGATTGGGAGGTTCCACTTGGCTGCAAGTTTCTTTAAGGCAGAAACTGTCTTATAAGGATTCAGCTGTGTCTTAGGCTGGGTTTTCCCATAGGCAAACCCTGAGGCAAGTGGTAGCGTATTTGTGATCCTAGGCCCCTTAAGGAGTGGAAAAGCCACAGAGAAGAGAAGGCATCATGGGGATGAACTGTTATCAAATAGGTTAGCACCATGTGTAATTATTTTCTATCTTTCTTGGGAACTCTGGAAAAAAAGTTCATAATGTACATCTTAAATTTAGCCTACTTAGTGTTAAAGGAGCTGGGGTACTTCGCTTAACCAATTCTCAACTTTTATTTGTTCCAAGTGGATCCTGAAGGAAATATGTTTTTCAGTTTTTCCAGACTTATGCACAGAGTGAGTTGTGGAAACCAAAGACGTCTTCAGGCACAGAGAGAAGGTTTTTGGACAGTGAGAAGTTGACCTGAGGAAGGGGAAGGGCCAGTAGGGAAGAGAAGAGCACCAACATCTGCCACGAAGATTGTCTTATCCCTGAGATATGCTCGCAATTATCCCTTGTATATTCAGTCTATTCCTAACAGAACCATTTTTCTGTTACAGAAATCTATTAATTTTTTTTCTAATCCATAGTGTATAAAATGAGTTCCATTTTCATTTTCTGAACACAGACTGAAGGTTACCACTTCTGTAAAATCCTCCCTGTATAATCTTTACTGCACCCCCCAACAATAAAGCTATAGATAGCAGATGATAAATAGATACAATAGATAAAAGTGTGTTCTTTCTTTTTTTTTAGTATTCTCCATTTTGTAAATTATAGTGTCTACATTTATCACATGAAACTACAATTATATTAAGGGGGTTCTCTTTCGTGTTGGTTTTTAGTTTCTTACATATTTAATAATTTTAAGGTGTTAAGTATTAGGGAATGGTAATGACCCAACAAAAGAAATGAGTTGATGGGTACACACCAAATGCTAGTACAAAATCTCGAGTTTAATTTAAATATACCCTGTGGGGGCTGGGGCTGGGGCTCAGTGGTAGGGTGCTGGTCTAGCACGTTCGAGGCCCTGGGTTCCATCCTCCGCACCACATAAAAATAAAATAAAGGTATTGTGTCCAACTACAACTAAAATAAAAAATATTTTAAAATAAAAAATAAATAAATATACCCTATGATTGCTGAATATTTCAGCAAGAATATTATATATTTGTGACGGCAAAGGTCTTATTGGTACTGTTTAGTTTTACATCCTAAAATATAACAAAAATTATAGGAACAAAATAAGAACTAGAAAAATACTTGTTAAATATAAGGAAAAATAACTTTGAAATGAAAAACTCTAGTGAGAATTTTAAAATAACAGAAAAAACTCTAGATTTTTCTAAACAGAAAATGGACATAGGAGTCAATCTGCATTAAAAATATAAGATAGCAGAAAGTTAAGTGGGTTCTATACACTTCATAGATAATTCTTACTCAGTTATAAATTACAAAACAAAATTGCTACATATGGTGTTTAAAAATCATATTGTTTCCAGTTTTTATAAAGATTCAAACTGGGATTCCAAGTATAATAAAATTAGGGAAAATATATTCACAGTCACAGAACAAAAATTATAGCTGCTTGTTTGTTATTAAGTTGCAGTTTATATTGAATGCTAACATATTGCATAACATTTGATAACAAATAAGTTTTGCAAAATAGGAATTTCAGAATTCAAATTCTAGAATTTGATTTTTCCACATATGCATTCTTCAGAGTTTTATCTTCACATCTAAGCCTCTTTTGACAGTGAGGTACAGTGTCTGAGCTGGAAAGTATATTCTCCATTACCCTTTGTTGCTGGGCTGCTTTTGAAGAAATTCAAGAAATTTTGAGATTAAAGATGCAGGCCAGAAAAAAAAATTTAAAACTGCTTAGAATCAGGAGCAGTTGAATGCACACCAATGTCAGAGTTCACTGTACAAACGTTTTAATTTGTCATTGTGAGATGGATCAAGAAATACTGGACACATCAAAAGAAAGATCTGTTGTGATGTGATTTTTTTTTTTTTTGAGAGCTACATATAGCCAGAGAGCTTCTGTCATCCAAGTTATTCCAAGGCAGTTTTATGTTCCTGCTGTGTCTGTGAATGACAGCTTAATATAACATGTATGGAAGAGAAAAAGGCAGACAATCTTGCTCAGACTCTGGGTTTCCATGTTCCTAACAATAGCCCCAAGGAAAAACTGTATCTCCAAATAATTCTTAAACCCACTCTTAAGGTTCTTTAGCATCCATTCTTACTAAAGTATTAGGAATGGGATGAATTGGATCATATCCCAGGTGTGCTGTCCTTTGGAAAATAAAAGGCAGGCTGGGCCATTACTTTTAGGAATAGATTTATCACTAGGGATGACGTTTGCTTTTTTGTATGTCATCATTTACCTGCTGTGCTAGCCAGCTTTATGTTGCTGTGACCAAAATGCCTGACAAGAACATCCTAAAGGAGGAGATATTTATTTTGGTTCATGGTTTCGGGGGTCTCAGTCCATGGTCAGCCAATTCCATTGCACAAGTATCATGGAGGAAGTATAGCAGAGGAAACCCCAATCATGGCAGCCAGGAAACAGGGGAAGGGAGCAAGAAAACATAAACGCTTCCAGGGCACACCCCCTGTGACCTACTTTCCCCAACTATGTCCCACCTCCCAGTAGTTCATTCAGCTATCAATGCATTAATCCATTAAATACATTAGTTCATTGAGAGGTCAGAGCCCTTATGATGGAGTCATTGCTTAAAACTCCCACCTTTGAACCTGGATGTATTGGGGATCATTCTTGGAACACATGAGATTTGGGGAGACATTTCAGATCCAAACCATAGCACTTTCCTTAACAAATTTAATGCTCTGGGTAGGGGAAACATTTGAAATAAAAAATAAATATTCAAAACAGTTCTGTCTATTAACTGCTACTTTGTATAATAGGAGATAAGACTTCAGGATTGGTGCTGGGTGCAACAATATTTTCATTGTGTTGCTTATTTTTCTGCTTTATTGTCAATTTTCTATTACATAAAATAAAAGGTAGAAATTGACCAAAATTCCATCCTGAAGTCAAAGTTAGAGTTTTAATTTCTTGTATACAACTTCCAGTCCTAATATTTTCATATATTCAAAAGGTTACATTTTATACTACTGTGATAAAGTAAGTTTTTAACTTTCCATACTTAATTAGTTTTGAACTCTGGCTTCCAGCTATTTCCCATTTTCCTGTAACTTTTTGGCTTTTTTTCTCTCATTCTTTCATTTCCATCTACATTCCTTTGGAATAAATATTTCCACCTTGATGTATGTATTTTCAGAACATTTATCTGGTGTTGCAGTCTGTCTTGGGCAGAATTCTAAGATCAACCACAATGAACGACATTTCTATTGTTTGTAATAGGATGTTAAAACGGAACACTGTAGCAGACAAATCCACAATTATAGTCAATTTATTTCATTCCTGTCCATCAATAATTTTAGAACAAGATAAAGACAGACACATAGGGATGGCAGTATGGTTCAGTGGTAGAGTGTATGCCTCTCATGCATGAGGCCCTTATATCCAATCCCCAGCATGATAAACATACACCTAAAAGAAAAAAAAAAGCAATATATAGACATATATATCCTAACACAATAAAACAGAGGACCCCAAAATAATCCCATCACATTTATGGCCAAATAATTTTTGATGACCGTACCAAGGTGATTCAATGGGAAAGAATAGTCTTTTCAATTAATGGTTCTAGAAAAAAATGTGCATACAAATGCAAAAGAATAAAGTTGAACCTTTCCCTAATCGAACATTAACTGAAATGTTTCAAATATCTAAGTGCAAGAATTAGAACCACAAAACTCACAGAAGAAACAGGTGAAAAATCTCTATAACATTGGATTTGACAATGATTTATTGAACATGATACCAAAAGCATAGACAACAACAAAAAATTGAATTCCATCAATGTTAGAAAGCTTTGTACATCCAAGAAAAAAACAAAAAACACCTCTGGTTAGTAAAGGCAATATGCATAATGGGAAATTATTTGCAAGTCATATATCCAAAGTGAGTAATATTTAGAATATAGAAAGAATTTCTACAACTCAACAACAATATCATGATCAACAATACAAATTCAAAACTGAGCCAAAGTCTTAAACATACTTTGTTCCAAATATATTGGTCAATAAACACATATTCAAAATTACTGATCCTTAGGGAAAAGCAAATCAAAACCATGAGATTCCATTCATCTAAAAATGCACCTGGGATTTGTTGTGGTCAGATATGGTAAGACAGGCAAACACAGAAATGGTCACTATAGAGTTCATGTTCACAGATTGCTAGAATAGGAAGCACTACATGCTACTAAGGACCATAGCGGGAAGCAGCAAGATCAATCAGAAGGCATAGGGGAAGGGGAAAACAAGGCCCAGAGCCCCTAGTGAGGATTTTAAGGAAAGAAATGAGGAAGGAAGGATAGATATGACGACTAAATTTAGGACAGTAGGTCCACTGAAATCATTACAATCCCCGATATCCAGAGGCTGACTAGGAGCAAAATAGATTCTTACTCAAAACAATTTTCTCCTATATCCCACTTCCAAATCAACATCTTCCAAAGTTATATATAAGTGAAATGACTATTTGCTACCTGCAAGGGAGCCTAGAAATTCATTTTTGATTTCTCCTTTGAAAAGACAGAAATTCTAATAGATAAATTTCCCTAAACACTGAAAGGCTATCCTATAGACTGAAGGTCACTGTGCTTGTAATTCCTGCTTCCAACATTTCCGGCTTCTCCGAACTTCTCAAAATAATAACTCATTCTTTTACTTTCTAATCCCAATTAGTAGTTGAATAAACATATTCAATTTTTCATAATTTAGATCATACTGTGTTTTGTTTTACAAATACATGGAATGACTACTTTCCAACTTAATAAATATTGACGTGTGTATCAGTTAGGATGGTTTAAATTATGCAGCTGTAACAACTATCACCAAGATCTCAAAAACAGTACAACAAATGTTCATGATACAAGCCATATGTGATTGGTGATTGAGCAAGGTGCATTTTTCCTCTGCAGTCACTAAGGAACCCAAAAATGATGGGATTCTCTTAAAGCATCCTTCCATAACTGCCAAAGCAGAAAAAGGGAACCTGGCATATTGTGCATCCCACATTTAAACTTCTGTAAGAGATGTCACAGTTTTTTCTGCTTACCTTTAGTCAACCAAATGTAGACCATTCCTAAATTCTGGATTTTATGGTAAGCGTAACCCTACCATATTTTTAGAAGAAGCAACATATTTGTCAGCAACATTTCTGAGGACTCAAGATTTCAACAACTTTGTAAAAGAATGAAAATTCTTTATGTGTAAAAGGCTTCCTTGGTGGTGACAAAAATAAGCAGGGGGTGCAATTTGTAAATTCTAAAGTTTCAATTTACATAACAACAACAAAATCTGGGAGGGAGACAAAGCATGATAATTTGGCATATGCCCCTCTGTTAGAAGAGCCCAAACTGTGATAGGAGGTAAGCTCAGCCACCTGGGCACCAACAGAAGGTTTCTAGGGCAATGTGAGGGTTTTTAGGAAGAGCAATAAAGAAGATAAAGAGGTTAAAAGCACTGCCTATCTTCCCTTTTATTGATTAGATCACAGGTGTTCAAGGAAGGATGTAGAGAAAGGGACCCACTGAATACATCAAAGAGTTGTAGAAGAACCCCTGATCACAATAGACGCTAGATCAGTGGGTGCAGCCTTGTGGAGTGGGCACCTCTCTCAAAGAAATCCTTTGCTTTCCATCGTGTTTTATCAAGCATGCATTGGAAAAAGAGCTTAAGATTTTCTTCTCATGGACTTCATATGGCATTTAGAGATCTTAGAAATTCACCTGGGTTCTGGGAGAGGTGGCAATGGGTTGAACATGCATCAAAGAAGCCATAGTACACAGACTAACAGCAGAGGCAGAAAGCTAGACCTGAAGATATCATCAGTGCTGCCTGCGAAGCAACTCCGAAGGCAAGAAGGTACCAGTAAACTGCAGCAGGTACCAGGCCAGGAACCAGAAGGGACCAATCACCTTTGACAAAGATCATCGATGACCCGAGGACAGAAAATGTCTTTAATGTTTCTGCTCAAATGTCATAAAACCCCTGCTCTTATCTTGAGGATTAGGAAAGGGGGCGGGGTTGAAAAATAAGAGACTGAATCATTCAAAATTGAGAGTTTAAACCGGAAGTATGAGAGTCAGTAATTGACAGAATGAGTCACCAGGAAGAAGACAAGGTCTGCGAAAGACAATAAATGATTCATTTTATTTGTGCAGTTCAGAATTATTGATTGTAAATTTGTGATCTGACTGATGCTTTAGCATGTTGAAAGGTCTTAGAAGCTGCTTCAGATCGGAGGTCCCCCTGACTGCCTGTCTTTCCCTAGCACAGGTAGAGACTTTCTGTAACGTTTCCTTATCTACCTGACCAGATCCACCAAAAGAGAAATACAACTGCCTTCAGTCTTCTTACTGAAATTTCATTAACCAAAGAAGATTAAACTCATCTCACAAAGTCTGAAAGTAAGTCAAACATCACATTGAGAACCCAAAGTAGCTCTGTCCCAGTCTATTTATCTGCCCTTGAAATAGTTTACTACCCCTCAAAACTTGCTTACACTCTTACTGCCCTCTTCCCCATAAGAGGGTATTTTAAACTTCGACTATCTGATCTTTTCTTTGAATCTGATACTTTGTGTATGGCTCCTACATTTCTGCACATTAATACATTTGTATTTTCCCCATTAATTTGCCTATTGTCAGTTTACTTCATAAACTAAAATTATGAAAACTCTAGATGGAAAAATGGAAATTTAAAACTTCCCTATAGATCCAATAATAAATTGTCTTTAAGTAGTTAGTGAATTTCATTTCATTTTTATGAAAGAAATGACTATTTATGAAATGTGGTAAGTATTCAAGAAAAGAAATATTCTCAAGATACCCTTCAGAAATTAATATTGTATGGTAACTCTATCTACAGGACAATTCTAAAAATCTCTAAATAAAAAATTTGTTTTTATTTCTCCAAAAATGGAAAAAATAATAGGATACATTTTCATATACCCTTCATCCATGTTTAGTAATTTTCAGTATTTCATCTTTCCTGCTTCATTTTTCCTCTTTCTCTCATGCATTCTTTTCCTTTTTTGCATTTGTTCTTTTTGAATATAGAATAGAAATATACTCAGTTGATGTTTCCTAAATAAAGTAAGAAAATGTCTTCAAAATATCAACTGAAAGTCATGGCATTGGGCTGGGGAAGTAGCCCAGTCATAAAGCATATGCTTAGCAGGCATGAAGCACTGCGTTTAATTTCAGCATGCACGTGCGCACACACACACACGCATACACACCCTCCAAATAAAAAATAAATAAAAAGGAAAGGAAAGGCAGGGGCCTGGTGTAGCATGCCTATAATCCCAGAGGCTCGGGAGGCTGGGAAGGAGGATTGCAAGTTCAAAGCCATCCTAAGCAACTTAGCAAGGCCCTAAGTAAATTAGCAAGATCATGTCTCTAAATAAAAAATTAAGAAAGGGTTGAGGATCTGGCTCCGTGGTTAAGGGTCCCTCAGTTCAATCCCTGGTATCAAAAAACAAACCAAAAAAAAGGAAAGGAAAACAAAAGAGAATTACCATGAGCAAGTTGAAGTGATCATTTATATCTCCTGCCTTTGAGAAGTCTTGAGTCTTATAGAGGAGGGCCAGATAAACACCTATAATTTCATGACCTAAGCACAATAACGGGAGTATTACAGGGGGTCATATGAATGTTAAGGCAGGAATAAATAGGACTATTTTGAATAAAAAAAATTGATAAGACTATTATGATAAAAAGCATACTCCCTCTAGAAGGAAGAGCATACAAAACATGCAGAGACATGAAGAGAGGGAGTATTATTTTTAAAAAACTGCACCATAGCAGAGACTTAACAGAGAAGTGGTACAAGATAAGCCTGGCGAGGCAGGAGAGAGCAGGTCTCTAAACCCTGATAGTGAAGTCCTTGTGATCTGGTCACTTCCCAGAAGAACCACCTCTGAATATACTGCATTGGGGACCAAGCCATCAACACATGGAACTTTGGGGGACATTCCAGATCCAAACTGTAACAATTTTTAAATATAACTTGACATGAAAATTTAAAGATGATAATAGTAAAGGAAAACAAAACTTCAGAACAATTCATTTATGGTCATAGGTACAAAAAAATCCAAATAAATTTAAACAAAGTAAATCCAGGTTTTACACTTACACACACACACACACACACGCACACACAAAACAATATATACATATATACATATGTCTATATATAATATACACACACATATATCCATAACATTGGTAAGTTGAGTTTATTCTAAGAATTCAAAGATCTTTTCCCAAAATATTTTAAAAAATCTATTATTGTAGTTTGCTATAAACTAAGAGAAAAAATACTTTTTTTCAAAAGCAGAAAAAATATTTAAACCAGCATCTGTTCATTAAAAAGTAAATACTTACAAACCAAGAATAGAAAGAAAGCTGGTAAACCAAGGAAGCAAATTGCATGCTTAAAGGTAAGTGATAGGAACACAGCCTTTGAAATCTACAGCAAAATGAAGACACTTACTATGTATGCTCCTTTTAGTAGTGTAAAAGAGGTCCTAAAAAGAGGTCATTAAGACCCAAAAAAGGGTATTGAAAATAAAAATATTGTAAATAAACAAAATGCTTATTATTTATAGAATCTAAGATTGTTACAATTGTTAACATAAGAAACAAAACAAATAAATAGAGTTAATAGAAGAGTTCAGAAATATTGCTAGACATAAAGTCTTTATAAATATTGCATCTCTAGGTATCAGGAATTAACACTTGAGAGCATACTTTTTAAAGGTATCTTATAAAATATTCATAAACCTTTTGCAAGATAGATAAAATTATAATACAATATTCAATGTCATAAAAAGGGACACCAGTAATTGAGAGATAAACCAAGTTCATGGATGGGAAGATTCAATATTGTAAAAATGTCAGTTCTCTCAAAATTAACCTATAAATGTAATGTAATCCAATCAAAGTACCAACAGGGGTTTTAAGGAACTTGAAAACTAATTTTAAAATTTATAAGGAAGAGGAAAGGACCAAGAATAGTCAAGATTGAAGAAGATCAGACTAGAGAGCCTCAGCCTATACCATAACAATTATTATCATGAAAGTATGGTTATTAAGAGATTGTAAAATTGATTTAGGAGTAGACAAGGAGACAAATAAATTAAATAGAAAACCAAGAAACATGACCGCAAAGACAGACCGGTTTGATTTATGAAGGATGTGAAGATCAGTGAAAAGATGGACTAGTCAATAAAGTGCACTAGGGAAATTATTGTCCATTGGAAATAAATTGTATTCCTACTGTAAAGCCGACGAGAAAGAATCACAGTTGAACTAATACTGAGGACTGTTTAAATCAGGTTTTTTGTTTGTTTGTTTTTGTCACTGGAACCAAACAACCTGACAAGAACAATTACAGAAGGAAAAGTTTATTTTGGTTCACACTATCACAGGTCTCAGTCCAGACAGCCAACTCCATAGTTCTGGGACTGTAGTGAGGCAGATCATGGCGTTAGAGTGTGGTGCAGGAAAGCAGCTCAAGACATGGTAACCAGGAAGCAGAGAGAGCTCCTGCTCACCAGAGACAAAATGTAAAGCCTAAAGGCACACTCCTAAGTGACCTAACTCCTCCAGCAACACCCTAACCATGTGCAGTGCAGTTACCATCCAGTTGCCACTGATGAGGTTACAACTCTCATAATTTAATCGTTTGCCTCTGAATGTTCTTGCATTGTCTCACACATGAGCTTTTGGTGGACACCACACATCTAAACCATACAAGGACAGAAAATGTCAATGACTTTGTTGTATTGGAAGGATTCATTTTTATAGAGCACAAACAATAGAGAAAAAGGGAATGAATCCAACTCCTATTGTATTTTAAAAGTTCTGTGACCTGAAAGAGAGCTATTAAAAAATCCCTCCAGTTTGGGAGAAAATATTTGCAAAATATATACACAACAAAGGAATAGTACCCCATGTATGCATGTGCATTAGTTTTCTATTATTGCTATAACAAATTAACACAAACTTGGATGCTTCAATAACCCAAATTAATTGTCTTATAGTTCTGTAGTCAGAAGTTTGACACAGGCCTTCCTAAGCTAAACTCAAAGAATACTATTATACTGTTTTCTTGTTAAAAAGACAAGAACAATGAGTGCCATCTAGGATATAAGAGAAGGGAATCTTTGTACACTGTCAGTTGGAATGCAAATTATTACAGTCATTATAAACCTCCCTATGATCCAGCAATCCCACTACTGGGTATATTTCCAAAGGAAATGAAATCAGTACTTTGAAGAGATGTCTGAAGTCTGTACCCTCACGTTCACTGCAGCATAATTCACAATAGCCAAGAAATGGGATGGATCTAAATGTCTACCAAAGAATGAATGGAATACAAGTAATGTGATATACAGTAGAATACTATTCATCCTTAAAAAAAAGAAAGAATCCTGTAATTTTTAACTATATGGATGGACCTAGAAGACATTATGCTAAGTGACATAAGCCAGGAACTGAAAGAAAAAAGAAAAAAAACCATTGCATGATCTCACTTACATGTAGAATCTAAATTTTCAAAATTGTAGAAGTACAGGATAAAATGGTAGTTACCAGGGACTTTGAATGGGTGGAGATTGATAAATGGAAAGTTATTGGTGAAAGAATTCAAAGTTCCAGTTAGAAGAAATTATTCTGATAACTATATAAAATGTCCCATGTACTTGAGAATTGCTAAGAGAATCCATTTAATTATTTTTACCATAACAAAATAAGTATGTGAAGTGATGGATACGTTAATGAACTTGATTTAATTATTGCATCAAAACATCACATTGAGCCTCATATATGTCCATGTGTGTACATACAATAAAAACATGTACATAAAATAAAATAAATGAAGGTATTGGTAGGCTGCATGACTTTCCTTTGCTTATTAAGGTCACTGACAGAATTCAGTTTTTTGTAATTATGGTACTGAGGAGACCATTTTCTTGTCAGTTGTCAGCTGAGGACCTTTCTGTTTCTAGAAGCTGCCTCAGATTTCTTTCTCCTTCTTCAGAGACAATAATGGTAGGTCAAGCCCTTCCCATACTTTGATCTTATCTCTCTGTATTACTTTTACCTCTTCTGTTTTTAAGGACTTGTGGGAAGAGTTGGGTGTGTGGCGCAATAGTGGGGTTCTTGGCTGGCATATATAAGTCCCTGAGTTCAAAACCCGAATAATACCAAAAAACAAAAACAACCTACTCAGAGGTTCTGGGCATTTAGGTGTTGAACCTTAGTGGGTATTAATTTGCCTGTTGGTATAACTATCTCCATCTCTACCCTTATATATATTTTTAAATCACTAAGAAAAATACAAATTACCTAGTAATTTGATATCCATAATCATCCATAACCATCCATAATGGTAAAAACACAGTATATGCAGGTATAGAAACATCACAGTGAAACCCACTAAGTTGTAGAAGTAATGTGACTTAATATTTATAATAAAAATAATAAGCTGAAGGAACTATAAAAGAGAGAGAGAGAGAGAGAGAGAGAGAGAGAGAGAGAGAGAGAGAGAGAGAAACGGATCTCAGTCTCAATCAAACCTTCAGTTGACTGGAGCCTAGGATGAAATACATTAGAAATTCCTGAGGCAGGCTGATCCAGCTAAGTCACCCTAGCATTTCTAGATCACAGAAACTAGGATGTTTGGTGTATATAAATACTAAGTTTGGGGGTAAACTAATATATAGCAATAGGTAAGTAATATAGGGTATGAGCTTTTTTAGAGTGTGTTGACTAAGAATGAGGTGGAAAGTAGATTCAGAGAGATTTATAGGAAAGTGTGTATGTGTGTGAGTGTGACAGTGTGTATGTGTGTGTGTGTGTGTGTGTGTGAGAGAGAGAGAGAGAGAGAGAGAGAGAGAGAGAGAGATTCTGTATCTGTTACATTTAGCACAGACATGTACTTGTTTATATGCTGCGGGTAAAAAATATCAGGAAAAGCCAAAACTAAAAAAAAAAGAGGAGAAATTAAATTAAAGTCAGAAGGGTGTGGACACCAATGACAGGGGAAGGATTTGGATTCTCCATTGTTTGAACACCCTTCCTCTGAGACTGGAAGAAAGGAAGTAAAGATATATCTGGCATCTGTGCTTATGTGAAAGAACCACCCTCCATAGAAAGCTTCTTATTTAGAAAAAATATGGGGACTGTAAAGTTTATATGTTCAGAGGAAGGAGACTACGAAGAGGTAGATCAGCTTAAGGGGTAAAGAGAAGTCTTGGAATAGTTTCAGTGGAAAATGGAGACAGGAAAAGGATCTGGCCTACAGGGCCTGAAGTGGAGCTGAACCATTTACCTGGTTGTGTGCTTGCTTGTTTTCCTAAATATTGCAAGGTTGTATTGACGCAGGACTATTGGTTTATAAAAACGAATGGAATGGAACATGTTTTTAAAAGTTAGCAAAGTCTAGGCAACAAATTACAGCCAGAAGAAGCTTCATCCATTGAAAGAAAAGGAAAAGTCCCCAGGACCAACATTCATCATGTGGTTAAAGACAGTATACCATTCACCCAATTTAAGTCATGACCATAACTCTCAGCCTTTCACTGTTTTCCTAAGGCCTTTTGCTGAAAATACCTAGACCTTGTCTCTCAAGTCTCTGATGGAGCCCCTGAACCCCTGTGCAGACCTACTTGACAACATAACCCTCTAACATGCATGACTTTCTCCTCTGTCACCTCCTGATCTTGTTCCTTTGGGGTTTTCCATTTACCCCTGTGAAACAGTTTTCATTAAAACCTGTATAGTCTGTGCCTAGGGAAGCTCAAATGAAGACAGCAAAACATGCAAAATGATTGTGGGTGGTAGAGTGGAGAGGCGGAATCTGAGTAGCCCACTTTTTCGGACACTGTTTACTTGGGTGGTTAAGGATGGGTGAAGATTCTTGAGATAATTGGCACTTGAGTTGGCAAGAAGCTGCTGCAGTTGTCATCAGTACAGCACCCCCAAACTGACAAGAACCTCACTAGGGTATTCATGTTTGTGTTATTCTTTGACAACACCATGGGTGGCTAGTAATGTGCTTAATAAAAGAGGATGACATGAGATTTATATTGTCATTACTCTGATTAAAAGAATTACTACCAGGTGGAAAGGATTTCTGTTCCTTGTGGAGACACTGTTAATTGACAGCTTGGGAAAAATTATGGTGATAAAAGTTAATTTGCTTTACCAGGTTTCTCTGTATTGTACAATAGCTGTCTTTTTCAAAGGCCACTGCCAGTTATCTTGGTAGAACAAATGATAGGACTCTGCAATAGTAACTCAGACTTCCTATTTCTCTGCAAAGTCAAAAGTGAACAGAAGACACTAGAAGAAACAACATTCAAACAGATTAAACAGCTCTCAGGGGGTTGGGGGTGGGAGTGGAAATGGCCATTGCTGGCTTTCTTTCAGATAGCAGGAGCTTCAAGGGTGGTGTTTTTCAAAGTATGATGAATATACAACTTTACCAAAATTTTAGTGATCTGTTGAACATATGTGATCTGGGGATCAATTCAACATTCACTGACTGAGAGTCAGTGGGCAGGGGACACAGGACGTTCTTTTTTTAGCTAGTTCATGGGGTAATTCTTGGAATTTTGAGGTTAGAGTCATTTATATTTCTTGCAGTTCTACCAACTTGAGCTTTATTTGTGTTAACAAGCATCTTTTTTTTTAAGTAAGCAAATCAACATGTTTTCACTCATTCACACATCAACATTGAATTTGAACTAATGAGAGCTGAGTTGCTCTAAAGCAGTGGCTATCAACTGCATTCAGAATATGCAGAACCCAGCATATGTTTGATTCAAATTCTGTATTTAAAATATCTTAAAGCTGTAATTTAGAAACCTACATTTTCAAATGTGTTACTTTCAAAATTTTTACCCACTAGAGACCACCAATTTAAGCTATGTTGCCACTTCAACTAGATTTTGTGCTGACTTCTAACAGATTCCTACTAGCCTTCTTCATATATTTAACTTGGAAGGGGGTCACAAATGAAAAAGATTTAATTTTTTTCTCTTAGCTTTTTGGGGAGTAAGCATTTCTGTACATTTAAAACTGAATTCACCTTGGTTCCAAATAGTGGCTCCTGCTCACTGAGTTTAATCATGGATCAGAATGGACCAGGTATAGCCAGTCTCTGCTCCCAGAACAGGAAACGGTGCAATAACTGAACACAAAATACGTTCTATTGTGATGATGTCAGAATTTTAGAGTTTTAGCCTTTAAAAATGGGAAATGCTTTGCTGTGTCTTTTATAATTATTGTTATCATAATGTTTCAGGTGAAAGTGACAAAATTACTCCTTTAACCAGAAATGAATTATAATTTAAAGAAAGAGAAAGCAAAAAGAAATATACTAATTGAATGAGGAGACCAAAGAAGAACAAGAATAAATGAAACACTATATGATTAGCAATGGGTTCTTTAGCCATCAAGATAACATTGGTGACGGTATGAATCCAAAGTCTTACAGTGAAAATTCTCACAAAAAAAAAGTATCCAGGAGACAATAGAACGCAGGGGTAGTTATGAGGCATTTGGCTTCACCTTTGTCAGGCGGTCTGTGCTTCCTAAGAGCTCCCTGTGTTTAATTCAGTGAAGTGTTACCACCTTCTCCTATAGCCCTTCCCAACTTACATGCCATATTTAAAGCAAACATAGTAAGTATAAAAATAAGAATTTCAGTTTCTTTCAGCATAAGAATTTTACAGCTTTATATAAATAATCTATGCTAGCAAAATTTAGATCCAAAGATTAAAATGCACTACACATCCTTTTTAAAAATTTAGAAATGCACTGTAGTATCATTCAACAGAGTCATTCAATATTAGTAAGAGGGACAGGCTGCATTGGCTACAGGGACAAACTACCACCAATGCTGTCAGTATCTTTGCCTGATGATGAGAGGGCACATTCAACGTGTTTGATCAATGAATTTGTGACCATTTCAAATTTAATTCACCAGAACAAGAAAGACTGCCTTGTGGTCATTTTACCTTTATTTTTTTTTTTTTTGAGCAGGCTTGGCCTTACATGGAGGTGGAGAATCATCTTCTACATTACTGCTCTTGGTGAGAAACCTTACTTTCTTTTTCATAGGCCTTTCCACAGACTTGCTTGAATGTCTTCACCATAGGGGTTGTCCTCCCTGAAAATTAATGAAAAAAGGGAGCGTCCTACTCCAGAGGAAATTCAGTGGACAGCACAGACAGGGAGTTCATGTGTGGCCACAAGAGAAAGACCCCACTCTTCCCTAGGACTGATTTCAATGCTTTGCGGGGGATGGAAGACTACAAGAACTAGTACACTATAATTTTAATTATATTTTATGTACCAAAAAAATGTTGCATGCTTTTACACATACTAGGGATGTACTTGGGAGGATCTCAATTTGAGAATAGCATTAATTCCATTTATCTCTCACTTTCCATTAGAGAGTTTTTATTGCTCATGCCTTGCTACTGTCTATAAGTCATCCAGCTTACAGCCAGCCAGTGATGTGCCGATACATGGTTAACATTAGACTCTCTTGGCAGGCAGGTTACACACACACACACATACACACACTATCTGATTTGTAACATTTGCCATTTTCCATAGTGAAAATATTCTCATTAAGGCTAATTTCAAGCTGCCAACATGCTGCTACACATAGAGCTGGATAGAGGCATATGTGCAGAATGAGCTTCAGCACACTGTTGCTTAATAAATACCATCATTTGTTCCCTTCTAGCTTTCATCCATCTGATCTTGCCTAACATCTTAGGTAGACATCAGCAAGCTATTCATTAAGTATGTTGGATTTTGAGAACTATATGATCTCTATAGCAACTGTTTAACTGTGATGTTGTACAGCACTAAAGCAGTCATAGGCAATACATGAATTGGCATAGCTGTTTTCCAATAGCACTTTATTTACACAAACAGGTGACTGACTATAGTTTTCTCATCTGCAATGGAAGTGAGCCAATGCCCTGGAAGCAGATCTTGAAGCAAGGATTTAGGTTCATATGATGTATTGAAGTAGGACTCTCAGGTGAAACCTTTAAGGGACTGAGGGGAGAAAAACAAGTAAAGGCAAGAGTCGAAGCAAGGATGTGGCTACAGGGGAAAAGGCTAACCTTGGCCTGATCTCATGGAGGAGTTCTAGAGTTTAGAGCACTCTTCAGAACTGTCCTACCTTGAGACAATGGGATTGGGCTTTTGTGTCCCAATATTAGTCAGTTGTTGACAAGGGTCCAGAATAGTGACTGCAAAACAACCTCCAAAGTTTCTCCATCTCTGGACAAGATGATTCAACCAAGAACAATGGCTTGGAAAAGATTACAGTTGTGGGCTGTTAGCTGCAATAGTTACAGATTAGTACACCAGGTGGTAAAGAGAATCTAGCCTGGTTCCAGCAGTGTCTGCTATAGTATAGGTTCTTAAACTGTGCATAAAAATACCCTGTAAAATATCTGTTACAGGGCTTCACCTTTAGAGTTTCTGTTTCAGTAGGTCTAGGGATAGACCCAAGAATTTGCATTTCGAAGTTCCCAGGTGATGTTGATGTTGATGGTCCAGGGACCACGATTTAAGAACCACATTATAATGTTAATCCTTTGAGTGTCTAAAATTAAGACCTTGAATGCTACAACAGTATTATTGCTTGGTCTTATGATCTAAAGAATGGAAAGGAAGTATTGGGGAAGGAAAGAGTTTCACAAATGATTTTCTTTCTCTTTGGTTCTGGTTTCCTTTTATTTAATACATCTAGCTTTTATGAAGATGCATTTGTAATATAATGTATAGATTTAGTAAAACAGTACAAAATACTCTGGAAATACATTTTTAATATTTAACATTTTTTTAATTACTACTATCCTACTTCTCGCCCCCGCACCCCCCCCCCCAACATCTATATTTTATGAGTCATCCCACCACATCTTCAAGGTGATCCATTATCAAGAAGTATAGCCTTTAACCAGGAACTTGTTTTTATCATCCAACTTCTACAATGCAAGAGAAAAATCAAACTACCACCTTATCCCTAAGGCTTGACTTGGCACCTACATAAGGACCTCACCCTCAGCAAGCACTGACAGGTGGAACTTTGAAGAACAACTGCTCTTGCCACACCTCAGTGCAGGTGGAAACAGAGCTGTTTGTGAGAGTGAGCAGTTCAGCATGATAATTACAAAACTATAAGAGTAACACAGGCTTGTACTGCTTGTTGGACCATTTAGTCCTGTCACCTTGAATTTGCTTTCCTCCTGTGAGTCCACTTAGCTCCTTTTTAAGAAAGAGAAACAAAGATAACAATACTTCTGACAGTCTCACAATTTACAAACAAATTGTGTGTTCTACCTTTGCAGCTTTATTTTCCATTTTAAGGACGCACATGGCTGGGTTTGGCTCACAGAACAGAACCACAGGATCTCAGAGCTGGAAGGGTTATTAGAAAACCATGGGATACATGTGATATGTTGACACACCAGAATGCCACCTCTGTTTGAAGTGTGACCAACTAATTTGTTCCTAATAACAAACAGCAACATTTGCAAATAATTAACTTTTTATATTGACAGAGTGAGCTTGAGTTGTTTTTGTAATGTCAATGTCATGCTCTTGCATTCTAAAGTTTTCTTGAGCATGTCAGATCTTGATATGAAACTAATGCTCCTGGGATTGTGCAGCTCCTGCTGCTGTGTATGTATTGTTTCACTAGAAAATGTCAATAGGCATGTGGGTGAAGAATTGCTGATTTGACCAGCACAATCCAATGGAAACATCATGAGAGCCAGAAAGTTAAATCACACATGGAATTTTAATGTTTCAAGTAGTCACACTAAAGGAAGTGAAAATGAACAGGTAAAACCAATTTTAAGAATACTTGTGTTTGACCCCATATGTCCAAAATATTATCATTTTAATACAATCTATTTTAAAAAATTGAAGTATTTTACTTTTTTTTTACACTAAGATTTTGAAAATCTGGTGTATACAGCACTCTTAAACTTGGACTGACCATATTTCAAGAGCCCAGTAGTCCCATGATGCTAGTAGTGAACATCTCAGATCTAGATTGATCCCTTTACTTTATGACAAGAAAACAGAACCCCATGGCAGCCCAAAGTGACTTCCTAAAGTTACAAAGATGATTAGAGAAGAAAAGGAGATTCATGCCTACTGTATCCCATACTAGAGAATCATAGTACCCCAATTACCAAGAAATCATTGTTTTAAGAACTTCCCTCCAAGAAGGAAAAGCTAAAAAAAGAACAGATCTACTCAGACTCAGAGAAATATAGTGTCATGGTAAAAATCAGGCTTGGGGACCAGAGTGTAGTGATTCCTAATCTGGTTCTTCTATGCACTAACTTTGTAGTCAAGTTATCTTTCCTGTGCTCCAGTGTTCTTATCTGTGAAATGGGGATGTTACTAATACTATCTTCTTCTCAATGAGGTATAAGGATTAAATGTATGTGTGTGCACACACTCACACACACACACACACATCATATCACATATACATATAGACATACAGAAAACTTGGAGAAGTACCGAGACATAGAAACTACCATGTAGTTGTGAGCTATGCAATACTAATTTTTTATAAGTCTTTTGAGACAGAATTTTAGATGAATATAAAGTAAGCCTAAATCCATGTGCTTCTATCTGACAACCTATACTTTTTCAGAAGGAAAGGGCCTCATAGCATTATAACTACAATGTACTTATTAAATTTTAGAGCATTTTCAATTAAAAAATAGGGGAAAATTAGTTCCAGATTGATTTTTATCTAGCCAAAAATCTAACTATAACCCTTCCTGTGCTCCCAATAATTGGTTAATTAAGGTGTTACTGTATTGTTTTTGCAGAGTTTTCTTCCAGAACTCTGAAAGGAATGAAAACATATTTAGCTATTCTTTTCAATAGAAAGAAAGCATACATAATTATCTGAAGTCTAACTGAATGCACAAAAATCGTGACTTCCCGGATACAATATGAATTAAAACCATCTATTCTCTGCCAACTCAGTGTAGAATACAACCCACAGCTAAAACTTCCTCCAAAGTCTAGTATATAGAGAGAAATAGTTTGCGGGGGTGTTTTTGTATTTTTTTTCCAACTTAGGTGAACCAAGGTCAAATAATTTTCTTTATTGCAAAAACACAGAAAATTGTTTTGTAAAATATGTCCTAAAAACAATAGCATCTGATTACCAAAGAGGGTCACTTTATCCTACTTTCTAAGGGTTTTTAGTAGTGGATGTTATTTGGGGAATTTATCAGGCGATTTTATTGTGGGTAAGTTGTAAAATGGGGTCATAGCCCCACACTTCATTTTACAAACTTTCTGACATTGAAACAAGCTACAGAAATATGCAATTTCACCTCAGCTGGTGACATTTGTTCTTGGAATCCAGAAAGTTTTTATATGCTAGAAGTTGGATTATTTCTCAGGAACTATAGAATTTTAGATTTATACTCAGTGCCTGAGTAGGGTAAAGCCATTTTAACATATTAGTAATGTTACCCTTTGAACTCCAAAGATCACCTATTGACTGAGAGTTCTCTTAGGAATGGAAATATTTGGGATGATTTGTGGAGGCCTGGTTGTATTTTTTCTGTAGCACGTAACTGTCAAACTATGCCTTTGGGTTAAAATTGGGCTTGCTGGTCTGATTCCCATTGCTCACTGGGACTATTTCTTTGTCTTAAGTGGCCCATGATTTCCTACAGAAAAATAATAGTAATAAAGTGAGCTATGACTGGTTGCTATATGCCAGATTTCTTTCCTGTTGATGAAATTTGAACACATT
The DNA here is from genome assembly GCF_021218885.2 of Marmota monax. Classification (NCBI taxonomy): domain Eukaryota; kingdom Metazoa; phylum Chordata; class Mammalia; order Rodentia; family Sciuridae; genus Marmota; species Marmota monax. The sequence goes on along the minus strand of NW_026695222.1, from coordinate 2,237,483 downwards.
TCACTATGCTGCTATTTTATCCTTCTCTGCTCCTATAGTGCAGTACTCTTTTCCTTCTTGATTCCAGCCCACTCACAATTCACCTTGACCTAGATCTTAGCAACCTTTGTTACATCCCTTCTCCATGTGCAAGGGAATCTTCAGTGGTAAGCATCATTGTAATGCGTTTTTTGATGTTAACATTTTAAAGCCAAGCTGGAAATCTGAGTTTTCAGTCTTCACCAATGACTTGCAGAAGATTTGGAAAATCAATAGCTTATTTTCTTTCCAACTCATTTGAAGCAAAATGACACAAATCAGAAACGATTTCACTAATGTCAGCAATTCAGGAATAGGTACATTAAGTACATTTCAGACCCATGTGTACAGTCTGTGCCAAAAAAAAAACAAAACTCATGATCAGTAAGCTTTTTTTCCCACTTTTTCTTTTTTTAACTTACATTACAGAAGAAAGACTACTACATCTGGCACTGAGAGGGGGCTACTATCTCCATTTCATTGTTTACTTTGTGACTTTGGAAAATCCCAGACTCTTCCTGAGCCCTTATTCTCTTGTAAAACAGGCTTCAAACTCCAGTGGGGAGGACATTTTGTGTTCCCAGCTGACCCTTCCTTAGTGGCAAGGTTCTATTCCCACCTCATGTCATACTGGAAGGGCCATGGATTTACACAAGTCTCATAGCCCTAATCACTGCAGGACATGGAACATATTCTAATCTAATCGCATTTTCTTTCCCAAACTTGAAACTTGAAATGGAGATTTACAGAATGGAGAGTGAAGCTAAGCCACCTTAGAAATTGAATGAATTCTGATTATTTCGCTGTGAGTTTACAAAGTATCAGACATCACTCCATGCATTTTTATGTGAATTACCTCATTTAGTGCTCCCAACCATTCTACTATAGTATCTATCTATGGGATACTTACATAGTATCATCTTAAATTGGATTTCTCCAAAAGCAGAACTCAAGACAGAAATTGGAAATAAGCAGCTTCTTTGAGAGGTGATCCCAGGAAGCAAGAGATGTGTGTGGTGAAATAGAGAAAGTAGAAAAGCTATTGAAAGCTATGTTAATGATTGAGCTATAGCTTTTACAACAGGCAGTGTGAATTGTAACCTCCCAAGAATCCTAGGTCATGAGGAAAACTATTCACAGGCTGCATGTGGGTAGACTGTTGTTTTAGGCTTTTCTTTTTATAATAGTGTTTTATGGACATCAAGAGAGAATGACTTTTTATATTTAGGGCAACATGACATGGTGTGAAAGTGGTGTTGAGGGAAACAGAAGCTGAGAAACAAGAGGCATAAGTTTTGGGGACTTGTAGAAATCATGCAGTGAAATTGGAGACTTCGCTGCCTATCGAATGGGAGGTTGGGCTGAGAATGGGCGGTGGAAGTTGCCCTGGATTTTTCAAGATTTTCAAGATCTGGTAGCCTCTAGATAATACCTAATTTAAATCTAGACAAATAAAAAGGCACATTTTCTACTTTTACTGCATTTTCATTATTCACATTTATTCAAATTTGGGACTATACCAAAAAATAACTTCTGGATTTGGATGGATTCTCAATAAAATAAAATCTATCCTCAAGACCAACATTAGATATAAGTTCATTCTATATATTAAAAAGCAGCTATTTTCTCTATAATTTATATTTTCTTTCCTATGATGGCACTTAGTAATAGATAGCTTAGCCAAGGATTTGAGATCCTTCATATAGAGGAAAACCTGAAATATGAAATTCATATTCTATTTTATTTTTATGTTGTAGTTTACGAGATGAATCCCAGGAAGGACAAAAACTGACATCATTTTCTTTCCACAGGAGAAAGAAAAAAATAAAAAAAATGGGGGTGGTAGAGTGTTTATTAAACACAGAGACTGAATAGGTTCTGGCTATATCATAACTTTTTCCAACAGCATCTTAAATCCAAGTTATTACTCTATGTTGTTTATCTGGTACTTTGTATTGCTTAACACTTGCTGCTGGCAGATTTAGGATAGAGTGTAAGTCTTGCTTTGTGCTTGAATCCTTGAATAACCTGAAGATAGATAATGGTAAAAGCAGAGTTGGTTCTGAGATGGTTTCAAAAAGTGCAGGCTTGGCAATAGCAAATAAGGCATACATTTTAAGGATGGGATCATGTTCTTAAACCTGGTTATCCATAGACAGTGAGCATCATTTTCCTCGGTCAGAGAATGCATACGCATAGATCTAAAGATCTCATATCCCTTTAACGAATGAAAATCAAGACTTGGTAAGGTTAAGTCAATGAGCATGTATGGATTATTCACTTTGTGTTACTCCTAATGACAAAAAAAAATTGGGAAACCAGATGTCATCTGAGTTGTCTCCATCTCTTCAGAGCCAGGCATATTTGTTCAGGTTCCCAATGTATCCTCCATGGAAAACCTTCCTTCCCCCAAGATACCGAAGGAGTCTAGGTATAAGGCATTCTCAGTATGACCCTCTCTGATCTCTCACATCTACCAAACAGCCACATGCCAAAGGCCATAAAAACTGGGACTCCACATCATATTCAATAAGTGCTTTCTGGATACCCCCTCTTGTTTTGCCTATCTTTGTTCTAATTTGTTTAGCTTTTGAAGATTCTTTGCTTTCTTGTCAGCTCAGCAATAAATTCCAACATGTCATGTTTTTAAATACTTCTGATTATCTATTTTTGTTTTAGCAGAGGGGTCATTTAGAGTAGTCTGACATCATCCAACACATGGAAACCCAAGCCTTAAGACTTTTTTATTTTTTCATTGATATCTTTCTAATGGATGCTTAATATTCTGTCAGTCATTATGCCATAATATTTCTCTACATTTGGGATGATAACTTTAGTGTTCTTGCAAAATTTGTTCTTATACATGCTATCATAAGTCTTTTAGTTGCATCACAAGGGCACTGATGGTAAAATGTTTAATTGATGATCAAAAAAAAAAAAAAGCACAAAGACTTGAACTCTTGGGATATCATTTATTCTAACTTTCTATCATAACTTATCTAAGCCAAGTATAAGTGCTTCACATGTATTACTTCATTTAAATTTCACATCACTATGAGGTATAAATAACATTCTCCTTTTCAACATAGAAAATGCAAGATCAAGAAGACTAGAATTTTCTCAAGGTCACTCATCTACAAAGGACAAGGACTTGGACTTGGACTTAGGTTCACCTGAGTCCAATGACTGCCTTATAAATCACACGGGTAGTCTCAAACCAATCTACCCTACCTCCCACAAAATCCTTAAACTGATGACCCCCATCTCTCCATCCTCTAGGATTTCTTGCTATAATGGCTCAGCCTAAAACAACCCTTTCTACTTTCCACTTCCTGTTTAATCACTTGCTGTGGTTCTCTTAGTACTTCAGGTTGATCTAAAATTCACCATACAATTTGAAAAAGTTCAATTTTATGTTTCATTCTTCCTTGAACTTGTCACCCAAATTTTTCAATCTACAAGGATTTCCTTTTCCTACTCATAGACAAAAAGCCTAGCAGTCATTTCGCTTGTAAAAATTCTACGTTAGCTTGTCTTGTGACTAAATTTAAGACCACTATAAGGCATTAACAGTGGGTTGTTTTAATTGTTTTTTTTTTCTCTCTTGGTAGGCATTAAATGAATACTTATTAATTGAGCAAATTATTTTTTATTCTGCTAATCTTTTATGTTTGGTTTTCTGTTTGTTTTTTCTTTTCTTTTTTTTTGTAAATAGTGATAAGAAGTAAAGTAAAAAAGAATAGAATTGTAATATTAAAGTAAGGAGAGAAATGATGCTCAGATTAAGAGCTATTTTTGTCCCTGGATGTTTATTCCAAGCACTGCTTTGGTCGATGTAGCATGGGCAACAGGTAATTCTTAAAGGTGATTAATTCCAGGTGGATCAAACCTTAATATCCTTTTGAGGATGATTCACTTCAATTTGCTGCATCATTACTTTCAGGAGGCAGCAAATGATACCAAACACTATACACTCTTGCACATTCTTTCCAACATCCCTCCCAAGTTGCAAACCATTTAAAAATAATTTGAGATAAAGTTCAGTCAGTTAGCTAGTTACAGCATTCTCTTGGGGTAGCATTAGCATTAATTAATGTTTGTGGGTTGCTTTGAAAATCATGAATGCTATGGAAGTGCTGACTATTAATTTAGTAAATGCACAAGCCATGAAAGCTGAAATTTAGAGGCAGTTGCACACTGATGAAATGTTTTAATATTTAAATGAACTAGCCTGAAGAAAGTGTCTGACATCCCATGTTTATAAATCAGAATGGAAAGAAGTCTGAAGCGAAGCATTTAAAATGGCTTAGAAGAGAATACTGAGGTGGAAGTGAATAGGAATGATTTTTGACTGTAAGTGGAGATAGCAGCTTTCAAGGATAATCAAAATTATGCTTGGGAATTTGCATATCCATCAGGAGGGTGGTCCTCTGTCTGCTAGTAATTGGCAGTAATTCAGATGGTGAGACATGGATGAAGAATAGGAAAAAGAGGAAGTGAAAGAAGAGGAAAAAGAAAATAAAAATTAAGAGGAAAAAGCAGACACAAAAGCAGAATAAGGAAAAAGAGAAGGTCTCTGCCTAAGATTAAAAATAACAACGAGATGGAACTACCATTTCTCCACTGCCAGTCAGCCTGAGGAGCGTCCTCTCCAAATTTACCCCTCCATTCCTGGTTAACCGTGGATTTGAGTGAACAGATCTTACACCCCTTCTTTTGCATTCACCAAAAGCATCCTATGCGCCTCCTCTCCTCCATCCTCCACATCCACCAATGCTCCCCACAAGGGGTGACCTTGATGTCTTCTACATGTCTCCTGTGTGATTTTAATTAAGCCTTCAGGATTGTCCTTGATGTTCAACTTCTCCAGCAAGGTAAAAAACATGAGGACCTTGTCCCCATATATATGCTTCTCTGATGGCTAAGACATGTATGCTCTTCCCAATGATTATTTCCAGGACAGTGGATTTCCATGAGTGTGAAGGTGGTTGCACCATTTAACTTGTTCCCTGGATAGAACTTTCTAGAAGACTTTACTGTGGTCCTACTAGAAGGTAAGGAAATAAATTTAATACCTTGCATAGTAACATGTGATGTTATAGGAAGTCTTTATAAAATAGCTAAAAAATTATCTCCCTCTCTTCTTTCTCTCATTCTTTTGCCTTTCTGTTAATTTTTTTTAATTGAGCATGTCATATATTTACATTGCAGGATATTTGTAAAACTGAAAAATATTGAAAGATTAAAACATAGAAATTAATAATTTCTAAATATTGTAAATATATATTAATTATTCATCTATTGAGGTATTTACATGTCATGTCTTGCATTTAGTCATGGTTCCTGTCTTATATTTAGGTATGTTTATAATAGGTAATATTCTATAAATAATTTTATATTGTATATTATAATTACTTAATAAATATTATACACTATATAAATACATGATAATTTTATAAACATGGACATAAATTATAAAATGCAAACATACATATTCAACTTTTTAATATTTTTATCATAAAATATTTTCCATTAATGTCTTTCCAATGGATATGTAATACTCTGTTGGTTGGTATGCCACAAGCCCCTTACACATGGGGTTAAAATTTTAGTCGTTCTTGCAAAATTTTTCCTTATAAGTAATGTAATGCTGGGTTAGACATTAATCAGTGAATAGGAAAGCTTACAGTGGCATAAGAAGGTCTGAAAAAGAATGTGGCAAGAGGAAATGGGGACGGGGAGCAGAGCAGGCCATTTCCCTTATCTCCAATGATTGGAAAAGGGAGAGAGTGACCTTGGTTGTAAAGGTAATGAGTGTACTCACAAAACATCTGAGGAAGTCCACTTGCACAGTGGGCATGCAACTTATCCTATATGCACCCCCTGCACAAAGGCACGGTACAGCCCTCTATTGTATCCCAGCATATGGATGCCAAAGAGTAAGTAATAAAATGTCCAAAACCTCCCTGTTGAGTCCTCCAAAGTCTTCCTTTGGGATTGAAAAACAGTATGCTGTGGCCTTTGCAGCCCTGGGGTTGAGCATGTTAAAATAATTTGGGGAGAACAAAATTTTCTGTGATAGCTTTTATTAAATGAGACAAGGCCCATTTTCAATGAAGAAATTCAAATTCTATGGATTTTTTTTTTCTATTTTCCTTATGGAAATTGTCAAACACGCCTTTGGGAAAAAAATTACCCTAATCAGGGTAATAGTTGTGAGTTAATGGGGAGAAACCTTTCATTCTATCCTTTTAGTTTCTATATCTGAGGTTTGCAAACTAAATTCACAAAAGATTAATAGAGAAAATTTTATGCGCACAGGGGCTTCTCAGAAAAGAAGTGAAAACTCAAAGGTGTAGTTAGTCTTAGGACTTATGTGCTATTTTCACAGGAGTGATAAATTACGGAGAAGCAACTAGGCCGAGAAAAGGGGTTTTGAGTTTCTAGGGATGATAAATTGAGGAAAGGAAATACGTGGTGGAAATTAATGCTAGACAAGGGTTATTTAGTGGTGTTTATTTATGCAGACCTATTTTAGTGCCATCTCCTCTGATGAGTATCTCTGGAGTCATCTTTATCTTCTTGGTACTAGAGAGGAAGACACCTTTACAGATGGAAATTTATGCCTTGCTGATAGGCAGCTAGAGATAAGGCAGAGAGCTCTTTCTGAATCTTCTTTTTGTCAATTGTCTTCAATTCAAAATAATTTGTATGCAAAAGTAGTACATTTGGGGGTGACATTCTGATCCTCTTCATGAGAATGATAATTATCACATTTCAACAGAATTTGGATTCTGGTCAGAGATTTCAAAGCTTATTTAAAGAGCCAAATAAAAATGAGTTAAATTGTTTCTGCAGCATTTGTTCAATGTCCAAAAATGTCAGGTGCTGACAACACCAAGATGGTGCTAGAGAAGTCCAGATGAATGAGACAGGGTCCCTCTCGGCAAAAGTCTCCTCCCTCCATTGGCCTGTGTGGCGGATTTATTTATTTTATTCATTCTTCCCCTCCCTATATTCACAGCATGGGCAGTGTGACTCTGAGGAATTTTCTACTTCCCCACCCTGGATTCTAATGGCCCTGTAATTTGCTTTTGTCAGTGGAATTCAGCAGAAATGACAATGTTCTAGTTCTAACCTGAGACTCTGGGATCTTGAGCACTTTGTAAACCTTGGGAATTCAGTTATTGATGTAGGAACAAGCTTGGGCTGATCTGTTGGAGGACCACAGACCATATAGAGGCAAACTCTGAGCATCAGGTCCTAGCCAAGCAGTTAATCACAAACACATTCCACCTAAAGCCAAAAGAACTGTCCAACTAAGTCCAGAATCCTGACCTACATTGAAGTTGTTTGAGATGGTCTGTAGCACAGGAGTTGCTAATTAATGCAGCCTATAAATCAATTGAAACAATGTATCAATTGTATCACAGTAGAGGAAGCAGCAAGGAACTAAAAGCAGTGCTCATGACTTTCTCCCTATGCTACTTTTGATCTTGTTGACACTACAGTTTAAGATACCAGATGTTGAGCTGTCCTTAAGAGGGAACTTTTTGAAAATGGTTAGAAGCATAATGATAACGAAGAGTCCGGTGTTTTTTGGTTTTGGTTTGGTTTTTCTTAAAGAATCTTAACCCCCTACATAACCCTTCCCCAGACTAGGATGCAAAATATCTCAAGTGGAGGTAACTGTTGTTCAATTGAGCTACAAATTCTCTTGTTTTGGGATCAGGTAATGGGTAGTTATTGATGCTGCCAGAGAAGTAATTGCATGCACATTCTGGCCCTGAAAGGCAATCTAACTGAGCCTCTGTGAATTGCCTGGTGTATCCAAGTTAACAAGGTTAACTAAACAGCTCTTTTTATGCTTCGAGCAGTATCTTTGAATTTGCAAGTCCAGCTCAATTAAGTCGGCATCTTCATGGTCTCTGGACTTCCTCTCTTTGGTAATCCCAGAAGTAAGTCTGACTTTCCCCCAAATTCTCTGTGTTCCCATCAAAATTTAGCAGTCAGTTGGACCTTTCTCCCAGACTCACGCTTTCTATTGTACTGGTGCATTTTAAATTTTAATGTACATAGGAGTCACTTGGAAATCTTGCTAAAATTCCAATTCTGATTCAGTAGGTCTGGGGTGGGGACCAAGAATTTGCATTTCTAATAAATTCCCAGGTGCAGCTGTTGCTGTTTCTCCTAGGATAAACTTCAGATATTAAATGACTAGATGACACATAAATTTATCTCCATTAACCAAAGCCTGGCTAATGGATAACCTTTCTAAGTTAGATTACAATGAAGACCTTCCTGGCCTCATTTATTCATAGCAGGTGTGCAAATCATAGCTTCTGCCTTCAAGGAGGACAGAAAGGATCAGACTGACTTTGATGAGTACTCCAATGAAAGTACAATCTCAGATACTTATCTTTTCCTTAAGTCCTCACTTGCCAGAGGCCACTCATAGAAGAGAGGAGGCATGAGCTCCAGACATCTTCCACTTGTCTCTGTCTTATTTCATCCCTGCCCATCCTATTACTGACCATCTCTTATTTTTTGTTACTACCTTGCATACCACATCCAAATTAAAATACTATTGGCTAATTTTCCCAAATCTCCCAACTCCTATTTAATTTTGTGGGCTCCAGGAGCTCCTATGCCCATAATATTACATTTAATGGCAACCCTGTTAGAATGTGATTGATTTTTAACACCTGCTTCTCCTCAAAGCAAGTTTTTCATTTTAAAGCACGGCCATAACTTTCTACTTCACTATGCATTCCATAGGGTAGACCCTCAATACCCCAGATGGGATCTATGGACCAGCAGCATCACCAATCACCTGGGAGCTAATAATAAATGCAGACTCTCCAGCTCCATCCAAATCTACTGAATCAGAATTGGCATTTTAGCAAAATTCCTAGGTAATTTTTGTTAAAATCTAAGACATAATAGTGTAGAAATTTCAAAACATCTAGCTACACCCACATGTCCATTTCAGGGCAACACTTGGAAAATCCTTCCCAAATTAGCAATAAGAGATCTAACTTCAAATCTATTTTTTTCTATAATTTAGGTATGTGATTCTTTATACTAGAGGATAGGTAATGGGAATCACAGCTATAAATACAGTTGTGATAATTAAATGAGCTAAGATACACAAAAACATCTTGCTTTGTGCCTGACAAACTGGTGGTATGAAATAAATAATTTATTTTCCCTCATGAAATATAGTGGTAAAACATTTTTTAAAAGTGTTCATTGAGATTAATGCATGTAACAAAAAATGTTAGACCTGGATGTTGATGAGCAGTATTGTGTAGGTGCAAAGCAATGTATGTATAGTATCTAAAAGTTTGCTCCCTAGCTCAGAATAAAATGTTTTTGTTACTTACATGTGAGAATATGTTTTAAAAAACTAACACTATCAAATCTTGATTAGCACTAGAGATGTGAAATCAGAGATACATTTGTTTTACTATCGCCCCCAACTTCACATGTCTGCTTTGTGCTGAACAAATCTAGCACAGCATCTCATTCCAATACAGAATGCAGATGTTTAAAAAGCAAAATTACTGCTGACTATGGCAATATTTGGATGAAAATTACTTTCTAAACATCCAAATTCAATGGAAAATTGAAATAAACTCACTTGAAGTTGGATGTTTTCTTGAAATTCTATTTATGGGTCTATAGAAACATAGGTTTGCTTTCTAAATAGGGATGTAATTGAGCAATTATTAATTGCCTACAGAACAAGGTTTGCATATCTTGAAATCAACAATAGACAGAAAAGCTCCACACAATTACTCACTTTTATGCATAAAAATCTATACAAAGATTTATACAGATATTTTTATATCATGAAATCAACAATAGAGGGAAAATCCCTCCCAAATGATCAGCCATTTTCATGTAGTTCTCTTTAATGTCATTTTGAATATTGAGAAAAGGAATCAGGTTGCTTTTCAATACTACACCTAGGGCTCATGAAAACATTTCACTGATAATGTCTTGATTTCCTTTAAAAAAAAAACATTAAAAAAACCTGTTAATGCTAACAATATGGGAGACATATATTTGTCTCCCCCTCACCCCTTCTTTTTTCAAACAGACATATTTTAAATTCAAATTACTCTAAAGAAAATATGACTCCATCTCCAGGAAATCTCAAGATATCTACCAAAGGCAAGTTACTCTTTATAGAATCATTTGAGATTTAAATTTTTTAAAATAGTCTAAAAACACATGCCCCATCAGCTGTTTATATGAACCACATAAAATCACCAATATCTGGCAATTCTTGACTCACAGAAACAGTGATTTCATGTGTTCAAATTAATAGTTTCCTCCCTTCATAGTTTAAAGAAACACTCACTCCAAGTTGACATTTTGTATTTGTTGTAGTGTCCATTAGTAAATGGCCAAGAATTTAGCTTGTGTTCTGATGGCATACATTAGAAATTCTTAATTAGAAATTCTTAATTTGCATATAAAAATTACTGGGTAAATAGTATAAACTAGTACTGTTTTGATGAATTCTCACTAGTAGTGTCAGCAGGCAGAGTACTCTTTTATAAATAGAAGGGGGAGAAAAGAAGAAACTAGGGTGGTTTTTGTAAAATGTCATTTGGAAAAATTTAAACAATAAAATGACTTAAATTTTTTTAAAAAATCATAAAAAACATGTTCCCTCTGGGTAAATGTTTTGATCAAGTTTCATGTAAGGGACAATTGTAATAACAACTCATGCCCTCGACGCTACACCTCAAGTTTCAGTGGTCAAATGATGTACAAGTTATCAGAATTTTGCTCAATAAATAGCTGGAGTGTATCATAGAATAAAAGAGAACATCCATCCCTTAATGTTTGTTGTCCAGAACAATGAGAAGTATTGTTTTAAATGATTACACAGAGGAATGAAAAAATCTTGAACTGCCTTCCAGTCCATTAAGGAGATTTAGTTATGCTTATCAGAGCCTCAGACATTCAAGTATATCATTGTTTCATTTTCCTGAAAACTTGTAAATTGCTGATGCTTACAGGATGATAGTATTTAAAATTAACTTGTGTGCTAACCACAAGCCTCTGTATGTATGTATGAATATATATGTATATGTGTGTATGTGTGTATGTACACACACTGTGTTTCTGAATACTGAACAAGAAATTATTAAGAAAAGACATCTGTGATATTCTACCTCTTTGCATTATAAATTAATCCTTTGCCTTCTCAGCATATAATCTAAAGTCTCACACGTCAGGGGACACCATTAGGTGCAGAGACTCACCTGTCATGCTCAGCAATAGCTTGTGAAGCTCCTTGATATAATTAATAAGCAGTTTTGCATTAGGATGGAAAGTTTTCTTGTATTCAGTGTCTATTATCATCATGTAAGAAAAACCCTCCCACTGAATATCTGGAAACAGGCTCAATTTGTAGGTAAACATCAGACAGGCTTACCCACTTAGTGGAAACTGACCTTATACCCACTACTTCACCTAAAGTTACCACTAATGCTTGTATTTAAACTGGTTTTTTGTTTTATTTTTTTATGTTTTAATGAGAGTTAGGAAAAAATAATTTTAAAAGGATGACTTTATCAAAGGTTCATCTGCCAAAAACCCAACACGTTCAAACTGAATTCAAAAGCAAGAAATATGCCTGGTAGTATATCTTATTCTTTCTTCATTGAGCAGTAAATCCTCTCTTTCAAGCAATAATATATTCTTTGAAGAATATCTAAACATATCAGAAGGTTAAGTGGATCTGGCCTAAAAAATTGCTTTACAAATTTATAAGCATTTCAAATTTCCATAGTGAAGACAGAAGATATATTATGAAACAATTATAAAGCAACAGCCAACTGGAGAAAGAGTGAATAGATATGCAATTTGTTCCAAATGTCCAAGAAAGAAATATTTTAACACATTATCTGTCTCAGCTGTACACACCAGGGGATCTGTAGACCAGCATTGCCACAGGAACTTTTCCTACAGGTCTACATGGAGACTAGGAAAGAAATATTTATTAACTTGCATAACAATTTAACTGAATTATTTTATGTCAATTGAATCTGATAATAATATGTTTGGACTTGAATTTTGTATGTCATTACTTTTTTGGTAAGTAATTTATATTTAATCTTAACCATAGTATGTTAATATTAATCAATGTTAATATTGTCCACATGGATTGAAATTTGAAAATATATGTATATTTAAAAAAAGAAAACCTGATCCTTCTTACAGAGGTTCTAGTGAATTTCTACCTTCCAAATAATTCTTAGTAAAACCAGCCATTGCTAAGTGCTTTCATCCTATTTTTAAATGTACCATGGACAGGTAATTTCATGATTTACCCTAGCATTGGTTTCAGTTGCCCTCACTATTAAGAAACCCAGGCCCATCATTAACATAAGTCCCTAGTGTGTACAGTGAGGCATCATAGTGACACTGAAAGAAATAGGGGATAGGCCACCACATTCTTTCTTGTCTATTTTTCATTACTGAAAAGACCACTAGAAAATGATTGTCTTTGCTCTCACTGCCAGTATTCTAACCCCACCCACTTTTTGCTTTTTTGCCAAGGAAGAAGATAAGAATACAGAAAAAGTGGGATTGATTTTTGCTGAGTTAACTTTTAACATAGTTAAGCCATCCTACTCATTTTCTTAAGTGCTGTGAGGCTAGAATCAGAATTGCTTAATCCACATTTATACTAGCATCAAACAAAATAACTAGGAATAACTATAAAACATGTATAAATTAAATTAGACACAAATAAATGGAAAGGGATCCCATGTTCATGGATTAAAAGAAGTACTAATATTAAAACATTCATACTATCCAAAGTGATACAGATTCAACAAAACGCCTATCAGAATTCCAATGGCATTTTTCACAGAAATAGAAAACAATTTTAAAATTTCCTTGGTACCACAAAAGAATCTAAGTAGTCAAAGCAATTCTGAGAAAGAAAACAAAGTTGGAAGCATCACACTACCTGATTTAAAATTATATTACATAGTTATTGTAACCGAAACTTTTTATACAGGCGTAGAAACAGATATATAGGGTAATAAAGCAGAATATAAAGCTCAGAAATGGACTCAAACATATATAACAAACTAATTTTTGACAAGAATACCAAGAAGACACAGTGGGAGAATTATAAGCTGTTTAGTAAATGGTACTCGAAAAATCTCAAACGAATAAAATTAGACTCTTATCTCACACCATACACAAAAACCAGTCCCAAACTGATTAAAGACCAAAATGTAAGAATAAAACCATAAAACTCCTGAAAGAAAATGGAAGTAAGCTCCATGACATTGGTTTTAGCAATAGTTTTATGGAGAGGACAATTTGATAGCAAAAAGTGAACAGTCCAATTTTAAAATGGGCAAAGAACTCAAATACACATTTCTCCAGAGAAGAAGTAAGAATGTCCAATATGCTTTAAAAAAGTGCTTAAAATCACTAAGAAATACTTATCAATACCATAATAAGATATAACCTCACACTTCATTAGATGGCTATGATTAAAAAAATGGTAAGTATTTGTAAAGGTTTGGAGAAAGGGATCCTTTAAATATTGTTAGTAGAAGCGTATATTGGTGAAGCTTTTACAGAAACAGTATGTGGTTCCTCATAAAGTTACCTATAGAAATACATATGATCCAGAGATTCCTGTTCTGAGTATATATATCCAAATAAAATTGAATCAACACCTTGTAGAGATATCTTCACTCCCATATTCCTAAGCATTACTCATAATAGCCAAGATATGTGTTCGCTTTAGTAACACATATACTAAAATTGGAATGATACAGAGAAAATTCACATGGTCCCTGTGCATGAATGACACACAATACGTGAAGAATTCCATATTTTTACTGCTTTGAAATAAATGGACGCTTTAGCTCAAAAAAAAAAAAATAGCCAAGATATGTTAACCATTTAAATGTCTGTTAATGGCCAACTGCATAAAGATATTCTGGTATAGGTGTTCAATGAAATATCATTCAGTCTTATTAAAGAAGGTATCCTGCCATTTGCAACAAGATGGAGGAATCTAAAGGACATCATGATAAGTGAAATAAGCTACACACATGAAGAAAACTACCGCATGATCTCTCTTATACTTGACATCTAACAACAAGTTGAATATCTAAATACAAAGTAGAAGGGTGATTATCAGGGGGAATAAAGGAGAGAAATTGGAGATATACCTCAAAGAGTACCAGCCTACAAGCCTAGAGTTCTAATGTATAGTAAGAGGAATACCATTAATAATAATATTGTATTTTATACGGGAAATTTGCTAAGACAGTAGTACCCTTCCAAAAGAAAGCAGGTAACTATGAAATAATAACTGTTAATTAGCTTGATGAAAATAATCATTTTACTATATATATATATATATATATATATATATATATATATATATTAATTTTTTTAAAAAAAATTGCCTTATTCAAAATCCATAAGTACCTCCAAATACATGAACAAGATTCTTCCAAACAGGTCAGACCAGGAGCATCATCTCTCTGTTGAAGGCACAGTATATTTTGAAATTTGGTTTATCCCAACTGCGTTGTCCTTTAGTCTAGACATTAAGGGTCTTCACCATTTTACAACCAGTGGAATCTTTTCTGTCAGCATCAGCTTTAATTATGCTCCAATTAACCTTAATTAAGACAGTTCTAGTGTAACAGTGCACCCAGAGAGTTCACTAAACAAACAGCTTGACAAATGCTGTCATTTAAAATCCTTTCCAAACATGTCACTTTCTTAATTAGGAAATCAAGTTGTGAGGATTCTATATTCACAGATATTATTTGGGAAATTAAAGAGAAGATGGGGGCTACTTCCTCTTCACACTCCTTAAATGCATTGGTCACAGCAGAACATGCTGCTAGAGATGAACCCATGGGGCAAGACCATGAAGAGCATCACCATGTGAGCATTTGCTCTAGGTGGGCAGTAAAACAAACGGTATCAAATTACTGGAGTTAGTTTCATTTTTCAAGGGAAGATTAGGAAATGAAAGGAGGCATTTCATGGAAATCATGAAAGGACTTAAGATTGATCTGTTTGTATGAAGCTGAAAGTCACAGACATTATAAATTTAATAGGAAAGCTGACAACTTTGGTATTTAAATGTATGTCTTTGACATACTTGTGATATTGGATCCTATGTTGAAAAAAACACATTTCCATCCATTCAAACTATAATTTATGATATTCAGCAGAATTTTTAAATATCAGGTCTACACATTTCTTATTTTTTCATGTTTTTGTTGATTTTGTAAATGGAGTCTTTCCTTTCAACGAATCTATTTAGTTTTATCTGAAAATATCTTAATGTGAAATCTATCACACAAAAATATACTTTATATGAGTATATAGTGTTTTAAATATATGCATAACATTTAGCATGCAGCTTAAGAAATAGAGCATTAATAGTTTAAATCCCCTTGTGTTTTTTCTCTGTAATCACACTCCCTGTCCATCCTCCACTCCAGGAATAGCTTCTAAATTAGTGCTAATCATCTTTCTCATTATATTTAGAGTTCCTCCACCTCTGCATAGTATAGACCTAAATTGTGTGTAATTTTGCTCATTTTTGGCATTTATATTTTTGCAATCATACGTAGTATTATTTTTTCCAATAAAATATGTTTACTCTTCATCCACATATGAATATATAGCTAAACTTTGTTTCATTTCCATAAGTTAATATATGACTGTATCATAAAAATATACTCGCTCTAATGGTGAACTGTGTAGCAGGCAGAAAGAATTCTTGGATTTCCCCCCAAGATTCTCAACTCTGGTGTATACACATTTTCACCCACTTACTCAAAACACTACCCTAGATGCTGCTGTGAAGAGACTTTAAAGATGTAATTAAAATGATTGATCACTTACTTTTACATTGGGAAGAGTATCACAGGTGGCCTGATCTATTTAGCTGAATGTTTAAATGAAGTCAGGGAGATTCAAAACCAGAGACAATCATGGGTCAAGGAACTACTTTTGACCTCTAAGACTGAGAGTGGACTCTACATAATAACCAGCAAGAAAATTAACACCCCAATCCTACAACTGCATGAAGCTGAATTCTGCCAGCTACCACACAAGCTTAAGAAATAAACAAGCAACCTAGCCAACACTGTGACTTCAGCCTCATAAGACCCTACAGAGAATTCAATTAGGATGGGTTCAAGATTCTAATTTATAAAGTGTGAGAGAATAAATGTTTTAAACCATGTGATCTCTGGTCATTTTTTTAAGCAGCAATAGAAAACTAATGTAGGTTATTTTTATTATTTTTCTATTATACACGTGTGCTCTGAATATATTTGTACATGTTACCAGGTGCACATACGCAGGAATTAAGAGCAGACACCTATGAATAGAATGGAGTTGTGCAGTTATCTGATACACACATTACCAATGTCAATTATTTCCCAAAGTAACTTCAATTTATACTTCCACCAGCAGTCATAAGAGTTTCTTTTGATTTACATTCTTCCTCAAACATAGCGTTGGCAGGACTTAAGTTTTTTCCAAACTAGTGACTATGAAATATTTATTGTTGGTCTTAATTTGCAGTTCTCTGAATTATTAATGACTCTGAGGACTTTTCCATGTTTATGTGTCACTCATGTTTCTTCTCTTGTGAAATGCTTCTTCAAAGGACATATTGATTCACAGGAATAATCAATAACTTTCCCACTAATCTGCTGAACCAAATTGAACTCAGATTCATGAGTCTACTTTTGGGTCTCTGTTATGTGCCCATGGGAGATTATGTATCTATTCCTATATTTTATATACATATTTACATATCTAAATGCATACAGACACATATATGTGTATATATATACACATATAGAACATATATGCATACAGATATATATATGTCATATATACACATATAGAATATATATACATATATATGTGTACACACATACATGCATGTACGGAAATTTGTATTTACGGCTCTTTGGGCCCTTTGCTCTTCAAATACATTTTACAGCTTGCCAAATTTCATTTAAAAATAACACTGGATTTTAATTCATTTGACTCTATAAATTAATTTGGAATTAAACAGCATCTAAATGTCAGCATTTAGTGAGACTTTATGTTCATTATAACAGTATGTTTATATATTCAGTTCTTTAATTCCATTTTTAAAATTTCATCATTACATACATAAAGATTGTACCTTTTGTAAAATGCATGTGTAGCAGGAACATTTATAACTATTGAATAAAATATCCCCCCCTTTTTTCTGTATCAGGGATTGAACCCAGGACCTCACACATACTAGGTAAGTATTCTACCACTAATCTTCATCCCCAGGCTATATGATATCTTTCTCCATTACATACTTCTAAATGTTTATGGATAATATATACAAATAAAATTGATATTTTTACACATTGGTCTTATATTATAATCTCAAGAAAATTTGGTCTTATTCTGTCTAATCTTTCAACCTTTGACTTCTTTTTCTTATCCTATTACACTGGCTAGCAAATGTTGGATAACAATGTTAGTAGTAGGCATGCTTGCATGCTCCTGATTTTAAAGAAACTGCCTTTGTTTCATCATCATGATAGTGAATTTTAAGGAATTATTATTATTATTATTATTATTATTATTATTATTATTATTATTATTTGCATATAGCATTCAGACTTAAAACTACAATAATAGCTCTTCCCTGGGTCTCTAACCTACCAGCACACCAGCCCACTAAGCAAATTTTAGATTTGCCAGCTTGTGTAATTGTATAGGCCAATTTCTCAAAATAAATCTTGTGTGTGTGTGTGTGTGTGTGTGCGCGCGTGCACGCCTGCATACACATACACACAGGCAAGCATCCTATTGGTTGTCTTTTTGGAGAACTATAACTAGTACAATCATAAAAGTAATTTGTTTTTTTTTTCTTTTTTGAAATAAAAATATTCACCAGCTAAGAAAATACCTGTATTCCACATTTGTTAAGTCTTTTTGGTCTGGTTATGTCATGAATGATTGTTAAACTTTTTAAAATTTATCAGTATGATCATAAAGATGTTATAGTTTTCTTTTCCTGTCTGCTATTATGGTGAGTCACACTACATAATAATCTACATGCAAGTAATACACACAAACTGGTCAGGATGTTTTATGAATTATGTTGTGTTATACAGTGCTGGGTTCCATTTCATATTGAATTTGAGTGTGAAGTGAAGGGTTTGCTTTCATGCCCATGAGTGATTGAATTTTAATTTCCATTTATCCTATTGTCCTGTCCTAATTATGGTGTTTTGTAGCGTTTTATGGTGATTATTATCTTACTAGACTCAAATTTCTAAATATTCACTCTTTCTAGACTTTGAAAGAATTTTTGAAAGTTTAGAATTATCTATTCCTTGAGTATTTGAGCTAGTAAACAACTGAAATTTGCCTCCTAAAAACATTCACAATTCTTGAAATGTTGTTTCAATTTCACTGTTTTCTAATATATAAAAACATGTTTCTCCCTAACCATGTTATTATAATTTTTTTTCTGCATCTTTAGATATGCAAGACTCGTATAACTTTTATCGTATGTTTAAAGAATAATTGCTTACACTACTGACTTTATCTGTGGTACCTTTTTGCCTTTTTACTAATGTCTTTTCTTTATTATTTACTTCCTTCTATTTGTTAGATATGTAATCTTCATTTCGATTTGGTTATTTGTGTTTTTGTTGCTATTCTTTAAAATGAAAAAAAAAAAAGAAACCTAGCTCTTTAACTTTTAACCTTCCTTCTTTTTTGGAATAAGCATTTGAATCTGTTATTTTCCCTCTAAGAAACAGTCATGCACATTTTCATAAGTAATAATTTTATTATTATTTAACAGTAATTGTTAAACACAAATAAAATCCTTTGCTTCTTCTCTTAGTCTATGCAGACATGTGAACTTCCCAAATGGGATTATCTCATTTGCTCCTTTTTTGATTCTATGCTTTGTTTCTGTTGAAAAACTTGACCTTTTATATAAGACTAGGGATAGGTCTTAAGGCCTGCAGTTCACTAAGGAAATCTCTGATAGGTTTTGTAGCCACGTGGATACTGGCTTGTCTTTTTTCCTGCGTTTCTCCCTAAATTTAGTGATCACTCTAACTTTGACAAATTTATTCCACAGCTACCAGTTATTACACTGTGAAAGTGTTCATCTCACCTTGACCATTGTATCCCACTTTATTGTACTATCAAGATTCTTGAATCCAAAAGTCTTTGGATCCTGTCTCCATGCACAAAAAATAAAAAGCATTTATTTTATTCCTGAACTTTTGATCAAAAAAGAGTCTTCTGGACAAAGTGGAAATGGCCAGAAGTAGAAAACAACAGGCTCTCTTTCTTTTGCTCTATTTGCCTGGTAGGGATTTAAGAGTCCCCTAGAGAACTTCAAAAGCTATAGCGAGCTAAAGAAAAGTCTTGATGCCTTTTAAATTCTTTATCTTTCTTTTCCAAACCCGAAAAGTGTGGGTTTTTATTACATGCAACTTGCAATCAAATTTCTGCTGTTCAAGCAGAAAATTGTCTTTGATCAATTTTAAATTCTTTATTTCCTAATCCTGTACATGTTCATTGCAGTCAGCAGCCACTGAGAAGATTGGAATTATTTCTTCTGATACATGGGCTTAAGGGAATTATTAAGTAATAAAAACACAACTGTAGTAACACAAATATAAAAGAGGAAATTATTAGTAAGATATGAGGTTGTTGTGAGCTCTGTGACCTGTTATTTCTGAGAAGGGCCTAGAATCAAGGGTTGGGAACTATTGGCTGTTAAAGATCGAAAGTGACTTTAAATCCCAATTATAAATTCTCAAGAGAGAAAATCTTTTTAGTGTGACTTGGGACAGATGTCCACTCACTGTCTAATCCATAATGGCAATAGGGTGAGGACACAGAGTATTAAAAAGGGCTTTGAGATCAATTGCTCTTTGTGGGGCCAATCATGCCTGGAGACAATAAGGTAGCTCTTCCATGAAGGGAAGATTGGGTCCTGCATTAAGGTCTTGGTAACATCTGCCAGAATTTAGAGGGAAAGGAGACAAGCTAAAATTGATTGAGAAGAAAGCATTTGCAGCTTTATAACAGCAAATTGGAAGTTAAGATGTGAGTAATGGGTGATTTTTAAAGACAGTGGGGAAGGTGCAAACAACAGTTGATACCAAATCAAATTGATAAAACACAATGAAAACATATCCTGAGAAAAATGTACCACCTTGGAAACAATTGCTGAGAGCCATAGCCAAGTAGGAATGACACATGGCATTTTTGGTTGAAAGGTGATGCCAGCAAGCCATTGAGATGATATGATTATGTTAAGATCTGCATTCAATTGGATATTAGACCCCTACTGTCCGCCTGGGCCTGCTACTTTGGAGCTCTAGCGGGACTCCCGGAGAGTTCCCATTGGTTGGGGAAATGCGGTAGGAGGGATTTCCAGAGGAGGGATTTTTCCTGTTGGTGTAGTGTGACCCGGGAGAACGCCATGTGTGTGGTTCAGAGCGTGCGTGGCATTGGCGAGAGTTTCAGAAATAAAGTTTGTTCCTGCTTGAGTGGCTCATGATTTTGTGCCCAGCCAGACTGCGGCAAACAATCATTAAATATAAGTGTCAAACACATATGAGTATCCTAAATGTGAAGAAATAGAGGCATAACACAAGCACTCAAGAGAATTAATACAAAGATAAAAAATTATATGTAAGCAAAAATACATTAGATTGGCCTTTGATTTCTTCCATGAAATTAGATGCTGGCATCAATATGAGAAACCTCTAAAAGTTGGGAGTAGAAATTTTGAGATTACCATCTTTAAAACAAAGCTTTCTTTCATGTGTGTAAACCACAGATGGTCCTCGCCCTTCTGAGTAGGGGAAACTGGTCTGCTCCCCATTAGCTGAGCCTGTAGAGTTCCTCTCCTCCCCTGGAAGCTCATTTTTGTTCATCACCCTTCAGAATCAGCTCAAGGTCAGTGGAATTTCCTTTCTTTTAAACTAAAGCAAGTTGCCATGTCATTGGTTCTTTCGTAGAACAAAATAATTTTCTTCCACAGAAAGTTTCAGAGTTTATATTTCTATACAGTCATCCCTGGGCATGCACAAGGAGTTAGTTCCAGGACTTCTTGTGAATACCAAAATCTGAGGATGCTCAGGTCCCTTGTACATAGTTTATGTGCATCCTTCCTTCTGCTCTAAATCTAACTCTAGGTTACTTAAAATGGCTTTTATAAGGAAAATGCTATGTAAATAGTTTTATGGTGTATTATTTAGGGAATAATGGCAAAAATATCTGTATATGTTCAGAAAAGATGTGAGTTTTGTAAGAGGTATTTTTTAATCTATGGTTGGTTGGATGGATCCATCAATGCAGAACCCAGGGATATGGAAGACTGACTGTATTTGATGGTGTTCATTGTTAAATATCAAACTGCCATAGTAGGGTGTAAGAGTCATAAAGACAGTCACCATTTCTATTTGGTTACCACTGTACACATAGTGTAGTGTATATCATAGGGAATAGTTACTCAGTAAATGTGATGGGAAAGGAAGAAAGACCAGGGGGTCATACCTCTTTACTTGAATTGATGATGGGCAAGCAAGTATGGTGTTTTACTCAGCTTTGTCACTGTGACCAAATACCTGGCAAGAACAATATGGAGAAGGAAAAGTTTATTTTGACTCAAGGTTTTAGAGATTCAGTCCATAATTAGCTAGCTCTGTGGGCACAAGTGAGACAAAACATCATGGCAGAAGGGCATGGAAGAAAAACGTAGTTCAGGACATGACATTCAAGAAGTGGATAGAGCACTGTGCTCACTAGGGACAAAATATAAATCCCAAAGGCACACCCCCAGTGACCTACTGCCTCCAGCCACACCTTGCCTACCTATTGTACCATTCATTTAATCCATATCAGTGTATTAATCCACTTATTAGATTGCATCTCTCATAACCTAATCATTTTGCCTCTGAACATTCTTGTATTTTCTCACACATAAGCTTTTGAAAAAAATGCATTGGGATGACTGCTGGGCATAGGGTTTGAAGAGCAGTCCCCAGAAGCCTGCCATAGAATGTTTCATTCACATGGACTATAGGAGGTTGGTAGTTACACATTGCTATGCAGAGTGGGAGGTAGAAATAGTTTGTAAAAAAAAAATAGAGAAAAAAGAAATGAAAGATGAGACGAGTATCTTTCTTTCGTCCTCAATGAAAATTCCTCTTTTCAATTAAATTTCATTGAGTGAGTAGATATGGGTTGTGTGTCCCAAAGAGACAGGTTTCAGTTGAGAATGTTTCTTTGGATAGAGTATTCTCTACAAAGAACTGAAAATTAAAAATATATTTTTTTTCTGAAAAAAAATTCTTTATATTATGTCCATTCTGTCTTAGAAAGAAAGTTATCTTCAGCAAACAGCAGCATCCTGAATGTAGTACATTCTCTCCTGCTTTCTTTATTACAGGGGAGATAGCACCACCCAAGTGACTGGACTTTGCCCTCCACACCACCACAAATCCTTTGTCCATTAAGGACTCCACTCTTTATAAGAGGTCAAAGAGTAGTATTGGGGTGCTTATAAATGTCCAAATTTTGACATTGGCGATGATTGTTGACACCAGCCAGTTGAGAAGCAGATAGGTAAAGTCCCCATGGCACAAGTGTCATCCTGCTGCTAGCACTTCCTTAGGTGTTGTACTGACAATTGTTGATAGAAGTTCCAAACCCAAAGAGAGTGATGAGCCATGGGACTGGCCTCCCACCTGGAGACACACACATGAGATGGTACCTTGGATTCCTAAAACCCTCATCCCCAAACACGGACAGGGCACGGCTCTCTCACAAGACTGATTCCTTGTACTTCTAGTGGTTCTCTCATGTAGGAAATCTTTCCCCAAATGCCTCTAAATCTATTCCTCATCTTACACCACACCTTTAGCCTGGGCAATGTTTCTCCAGCTTGGATTTTCCTGGGTCTTTGCTACTTCAGAACTTAAAAATCTGTGTCCCACCTTTGAAAATTCCAGTATATTATGATCATAAATTTGGTGAACATAATTATTATTAATAATTATTATTATATAATAAAATTTAAATATTTCAGTATCTGTCTACTTTTCATCCATGAATATCACACATAGTACATTAAAGAAGAAAAATAGAATGAGGAAAGTAATTGGTAATGTGACATCACAGAAGTCACATGACCAATGAGTAAATATATCTAACAGATAAATATTTTGTGTTATTGTTTAAATCACTCAATTCATTCTTATTTTTGTCATCTTAATTGATCTACTTTTTGGTAGAGTTGTGTTAAAAATCAACAATGTTTCCATAGTTACTAATGAGTCCTTGTAATTCTCCCAGTTTTACTTTTGGAGAACTTCAAAGTCATGTTCTTGAGTGCCCTTCAAGTTTGTGTTTGGTATCACTTTTCTCAATTTGCACCTTTCCACAATTATATAGTGTTCCTTTTTATCCTAGTAATGTTGACTTAAATTTTATTTTGCCAGGTATTACTTTTTAATACCAATTTTTGCTTTGCCTTTATTTCATTTTTCATGTCTTTATTTTGAATCTGTCCGTGTGGTGTTGTTTAAAATGACTTTTATCTTATGGATGGAGCCTATCTCACATTAAGAACTTTGATTTTTAAGAGGCAAGTTTAAACCATTCACATTCTTTTATGCATGCAGTTGGCGTTTGTGTTTGTCACCTCATGTTTGGCTTGAGATGACAGTGTTTTTTTTTTTATTACCATTAGTCTCTCCCCTGTTTTATATTTGCTTGGTAATTTTTTCCATTTCCTTTTTTGTTTAGACACATTTTTCAATCATCTGAGTCACTCCTTAGTCTGGTTTGGGTTCCACAGCAGCCTCCTGTGGAGAATGCTCCTAAGCTGGGGTGAGGTTCTATCACCAGCGGCCATATTGAGAGCATGGCAGTTCCAGGATCCCATCAGTGGCCTAGTTTTCACAGCTCCTGACCATACAGCTGTGCATAGAGTTCAGGTTGTGACATTTCTCAGGCTTCCATTCACTCAGAATTCTACCCTGAAAAAAGGCTCAGCAGAAGAATTTCACCTGCACATCCTAGTGGGGATGAGCACCCAAACCCCTAACGTGTTCTCTGGGACACTCAGTTCTCTTTCCCTGGAGGAATTAAAACTCTGCGACTATAGACTATTTCATAATCTGTTGTGCTGTTTCCCATTTTTTTTTTTCTGTTCTGTTCTTTGACAGTAGAAATGATTGTCTTTTATTGAGTCCAGGAGTGTGTGTGTGTGTGTGTGTGTGTGTGTGTGTGTGTGTGTGATTTTTCCCCCCTCTTGCCATTATGAATGCAGTGAAGATGCCATCTTGACCTGACGACTCTTGTTCTCTTTTTAATTCTTTGATTATGGCCTAAACACTGCCCTTTCTCTCTCTCTGTCTCTCAAGCCCTCCCTTTTGATTCTCAAAAGACTGTTTTGGAAGTCAGAAAGCTGAATGTTGACCGTTTCTTCTTTTCATTTTCTCCCTAATGATCTGCTTATCCTCAAGGCAATGTAGATGCCTCTAACTGAGAAGGGAAAAAAAAGGTCGCAACAAAAAGAAAATGATAAAAAGTAAATGTTCAAAAATTACTATTTTTAGATGCTTTCTGAATATGCCCTTAATGAGGAATATGCTTCAAAGCTTGGGTTAGGCCATCTTTGTGTGCATCTATGTTCACATAGACCATCCTGGAAATAACTGCTGAGACTGAATTAATATGGATTATTGACTTCCTCCAGCATCTTCTATTCCTTCTGTTGTGTTAATCCAGGAACCTGAGAAATATAAAAAGAAAAAAAAAATGAGGCACTCTTTAGGCCCTGCTGCCTCTGGGGAGGGAGGTGCAGAGAGGAAGAAAGGCAGCTCTGGGCTCATCATGCCTCTGAGTCAAATGGGAAAGAAGGATGTTACTGAACTCACTGGGGTGATTGACCTAATTGCCAAGGGGAAATTATATGGCTGTAAAATCAATAGAAGAATAAGCATTTCAAGAATACAGGCCATCCCTTAGGGATCCTAAAACTACCATGCCCTGTGATTAAAGTCAGTGGAAAACTACAACAACCCAATTAAGGCAGGACTGCTAATGCCCCACACTCTCGGAATGAAGGTTTGGGGCAATCCACGAGGCAAAAACTGCATCCAGGCAAGGGGCCTGCTGAAGGCAAAGGAAATATGATAGTAGAAAAAAGTACTTATAAATACCATCTGTGAAGCTGAAACTATGGGACCAATTGCAGAAAGGTAGACTTTCATAGTTATATGAAGTCCTTATATTAGTATGTATGTTTTTATGTATATACAGCCACTAATTTTGGTTTTCCCCTCTCTTTTCTTATATAATAAGCTGGGCTCACAGTTAACTTCACATCACTTTATTTAAGTTTCAGGATATTAAAGAGAAGAATGACCATTACCCACAGATTTTGCACCCTTTCTGGAAAAAACATCAAGTGTATTTTAGACAGCATAAAGGGATTATGTTGTTTGGGAGCATATCTTTGTTATTGTCTTTACTGGGATATTAAATATGATTTAAAGAATGTGTATGGACACCATGTGGGCATGGGATGCACTGTGATGGTTAGTTTTAAATGTCAACTAAGCTAATCTATAGTCTCCAGTTATTCAGTCATGCACTCAGGGTTACCTGACTGATACAGATGAGCAAAGAAAAAGAAAATGCAGCACCAAAACTTTTCATTCTCCCTTTCATAAAAGTATTTAGTTTTCCAATTGAAAGGCTATATATAATGCTGATTAGTAATGGGTATTATATGTAGTGCTTCATTTAATCTTTACCATGACCTGTAAGGGTGAATAATGGGAATACAGACAGTGAATAACTGACTTTAAGTTTTTCAACTACTGCAGTTATCATAATCCTGAAAGAGTCAATCTCAAATGTCATAATCTATAATGTTGAAACCCCAATAGATTAAAATCCCTAAAGCCTAAAATCCCTAAAGATCACAATCCCAAAAGATTAAAGTCCTAAATGTTGAAAGCATTAGCTTTCCCCAAATCTACAATTCCCATTTAAAACAAACAAACAAACAAAAAAACACAATGAAATTCTTTTTTTTTTTTAATATTTATTTTTTTAGTTTTCGGCGGACACAACATCTTTGTTTGTATGTGGTGCTGAGGATAGAACCCAGGCCGCACGCATGCTTGAGCCACATCCCCAGCCCATGAAATTCTTTTTAAGAGGTGTAGAAAGACACATTTCGGGAAGGGATTAGTACATTTTGAGTTGTATTTGGCACAATTGCCAAATTGCTTAACTGTGTGCTATGTCTTTCCCTTCAACACATAGCACCATGCCTGGCTTCAAAAACCACCCTATCTTAGAAATCAAGGTGCTCACAATCTTTTGAACCATAGGCACTTTCTGACACAGAAGTTCCCTGGGTGTTACAAAACACATTAAATAATGAACTATTCTTGCTTGGGATTTGATCATTGAAGAAGGTAGATTTTTTTACATTTACTACCAACTCTAACATAGAAAAATAAGTTCATCTTTAATTTTGGCTAATGGGTAGCACTTTCAAAATTGATCCCACTTTTTTAAAATAAAATGCATAAATTCATGCAGTTATCTGATAAATTCATGCAGTTATCTGATCTGAACATTCTAGATTTTATCTTTTCATTTATGTATGAGTATCTGGGAAAAATGGAGCATTTCATAAATACTATTTGAAGATTAAGTGGACTTTGCTGAAAAAAATGGATTCTGATAGAGTCCCCAAACCATAATGACAGATTTGGAATTAAGTGCAATCAAGGCTTCTAAAAGTGAATTTCAAGGTTTCATCAATAACCTTTTTTTTCCATTTAGCCCAGTGCATTTGGCAGAAAATTTAGATGAGCAGATTGGCCATGAGATACAGCAAGGACAAAAACTTCACTATAAAAATGTGTCATTTGTCTACATCGGCATTCCTTCCAGCTGATGAAATTTCAGGAGCTTTTAATGAATTAAAGCCACATTTGCCTGAGGGAGCTGGTGAAAAATCATCAAGTGCCTGGTGAAGCTAAGAAGACACTTAGGCAACCGTGTTTCTGATTGATCATCAGTATTATTTCTGCCAAATTTGTGGTCTGGATAGGAGCACATGCCAAGTGGATTTCCGTGTATCCCAAACAACACAGAAGCATGGTACAGAAGAAGGGAACATTTAGCAGGGAAAGAATATGTCAGTATATATGGAAAGAAAATGAATGTGAATGTATTCTCCAAATAGAGCTATGCCCTAAAAGAGAAAAGACAACTATTCGTTATGATGCAAGACTTCCAAATACAGTTAATGATCAGGAAAGCCAGCCAGCTTTTATGAACTACTTCTGTGCAATGACATATAATCTATCCATTTAACATACATTTTCATATTTTGAATTTTTTTAGCTTTCTTTTCTTTTTTTCCCCACTGCTGTTCTATATTGTCAGCACAATTTTTTTACAATTCATTATGCTATGTATTTCATCTTTGAATCCTTTCCAATACTGAATCATTTCCAAATCTTATAATGAATTGTGTAAAGACTTTTAGAGTTCTAACTTATTTTATACTTTTTAAATTTTTTTGCAAATTTTACTCCATGAAAGTGCAATATTGCAACTTTCACTTGGTGAACATGTATATATATATATTTGTTGAAACTTTCTCAACAAATAAAGAGATATCCTTGTTGTACATCTGCTTTTGCAAAAGAAAATTTCTTGAGATCTCATTTCTTTAGATGATGGCATATTCAGAGGTGATCTGTCCCCGTTTTTGATCAGTCTTGTCAAAAGACTTGGCTTGTCCATCATGGTGTATGAGATGAGTGCAGTTATAAAACTCAGTGGACACCATTGCTAACCAGAATGATATGCACTAATATGTTTAGTTTCTTGACCTGTTTCTTTTTCTCACACTGGGGACTGAACCCATGGGAACTTTACCATTGAACTACATCCCCAGTCCTTTTTAAATTTAGTTTGAGATAAGTCTCACTAACTTGCTGAAAGGCTCACTAAGATGCTAAGGGTGGCTTGGAATTTGCAATCTTCCTGTCTCAGCCTCCTGAGGTGCTGGGATTACAGGTGTGTGCTGCTGAACCCATCTTGAGCTGTTTCTTTATGCACACAGTTCATCTTCTTGTAACTATTATCTCCATGTGATGGTTGTTAGCATTCTTGGGTGTTTATGCTTCCAAAAATGCTTGTTATTTTTGCCTATTTTATTGTGAAGTAACTCATGAGATGTTTTGTCCTGTCTTTATATAAGTCTGCTTTTTACCTTTTTTTATTTTATTATTTTATATTAGTGAATTATAGTAGGGTTCACTTTGACATGTTCATAAGTGCATATAACAATTTGACCCATTCAATCCCCAGCACAGTTCTTTCACTTTCCTTTCCCTCCTCCAGCTTCCTGATCTCCTTCTTCTATTGGGCTTCTTTATATTGACCTTTTGCTTTTTCAATTGGTGTGTTATAGCTACATATAAAAGTGGAATGAATTGTGATATATTCATACAAGCATATAGCATGATTTAGTCAATTCTGTTCCTAAATCCCTCCCCTGTCCCATCTCTCCTCTTTCTCCATCAATCTTCCTTTACTCCAATATTCTCCCTTCCATTTTTGTAATATTTCCTGCCTTTTAAAAATTCTTTATTTCTCTCAAGCTTCCACTCTGAGAGGAAACATTTGACCCTTGACTTTCTTAGTCTGGCTTATTTCATTCAGCATGATGATCTCCAGCTCCATCCATCAATAAATCTTCCTTTAAAAATAAGTAATTATCTTTTAAAGAATTTTAAATTATTTTTTCAGAATTATGTTTTGGGGATTTTAGATTTTAAGGCTTTTTACATCTTAGAGATTGTGTAATCTTTTAGGATTTCAACATTCAGGATTGTTTTTTTTCAGGACTGTGGGTCAACTAGTAAATTCAAGATCAGAAGCTAAACTCAAGTTGTCTGAATCCAAATCTCACATTTTCTAGTGAGACATATGGGCTCCCCCATTCCAACTGCAGACTCCATTAACAGCCACAAGGTGTGATTCTATGCAAACCTCACCAAACTTGCATTCTGGTTTTCTTTCTCCTGATCCCTTGTCTTACTTACAACAAATGGATTGTTTTCTGCCTGAAGTTTTCTACTCTAATATATGAATGCTAATTCACAATAAGGCAGGGGGCACTAGAGAAGAATAATGTTACCTTAGATTAGGTAGAAGGAAGTGAAGGGAAGACAGGGAAGGGGATGTGGGGATAGGAAAGACAGTAGAATGAAACTGACATTATTACTTTATGTATATATGTGATTGCATGACCAGTATGATTCTGTAACATGTACACTCAGAAACATGAGAAATTATATCCCATGCATGTATATCAAAGTGCATAAATGCATTCTACTGTCATGTATAATTAACTAAAACAAATTTAAAAAATCAATTTAAAAAAAGTCAATTAGATCACCAAACAAACAAACAAAAAAAACAGCCTTAGGGAAAAAAAAAAAAAAAAAAAAAAACTTTAACCAGGAATTGAAGCTCGTGTGTTTAACCACTGACCCATCCCCTGCACGTTTTATATTTTATTTTGAGACAGGGTGTTGCTAAGTTGCTTAGGGCTTTTCTAGGTAGATGAAGCTGGCTCTGAACTTGTGATCCTCCTGCCTCAGCCTCAGGAGTGTGCCACAACCCTCAGACCATTTCCTTTTTTTTTTTTTTTTTTTTGGTTTCTCTGCTGGTTTTGTATTCTACATATTTATTTATTTGGAGGGGGAGGGCAGTGGAGATTGAACCCCAGGGTGCTATACCCCCACTCCTTTTTCTTTTTTATTTTGAGTCAGGGTCTACCTGAGTTGCTGAAGGTCTTGCTAAGTTGCTGAGGCTGACCTCAAACTTGGTGATCTTGCTTCAGCCTCCTAAGCATACATTTTGTGGGGGGTGGGGTACAGTGCATTGAACTCAGGGGCATTTGGCCTATTTTGTATTTTATTTAGAGACAGGATCTCACTGAGTTGCTTAGAACCTCACCATTGCTGAGGCTGGCTTTGAACTCAAGATCTTCCTGCCTCAGCTTCCTGAGCCGCTGGGATTACAGGTGTACACCATGGCACTGGCTAAACCTACACTCTTTTTTCTTATTAACCACTACACTTTTAAGTGAAAAGCAAAAATTGAGCTATGATCCAGATATTTTTTTCATTCCATGTTTGTGTGCTTGGGCAAATCCACTTGAATCTACCAGGCCTTGGTGTTACTCCTCAATTATTAAAAATAATAATAATAATTAAAGGGTAGCAATCTTCATCTAAATTCTTCTCAAAATTTTTGTGAGGATTCTTTGAAATACTGTTACTGAAGCTAGCACCTAATTTTTTTATTTGTCCTAATTAGTTATGCATGATAGCAGAAGGCATTTTGATTGCTTATATACAAATGGAACACAACTTTTCATTACTCTGATTGCACACAATGTAGAGTCACACCACATGTGCAGTCACACATGTATCTAGGATGATGATATTCATCTCATTTCACCATCATTCCTACCCCCATGCTCCCTCCCTATCCTTCCCTCCTCTTGCCCAATCAAAGTCCCTCCATTCTCCCTATGCCCACCCCCCATTATGGATCAGCATTCACTTATCAGAGAGAATATTCGGACTTTGGTTTTGGGGGATTGGCTTACTTCACTTAGCATAACATTCTCTAGTTCCATTCATTTATCTGCAAATGCCATAATCTCATTCTTCTTTAATGCTGAGTAATATTTTATTGTGTATATGTAGTACATTTTCTTTATCCATTCATCTGTTTAAGAGCATCTAGGTTGGTTCCATAACTATTGTGAATTGAACTGCTACGGACATTGATGTGGCTGTGTCACTATAATATTCTGATTTTAAGTCCTTTGGATATAGACCGAGGAGTGGGAGGATAGCTGGGCCAAATGATGGTTCCATTCCAAGTTTTCTAAGGAATCTCCATACTACTTTTCATAGTGGCAATTTGCAGTTCCACCAGCAATGTCTGAGAGTACCTTTTCCTCCACCTCCTCACCAACACTTATTATTGCTTATATTTTTGATAGCTGCCATACTGACTAGAGTGAAATGAAATATTAGAGTAGTGGATTTGCATTTCTCTAATTACTAAAAAAGTTGAACATTTTTTTCATATATTTGTTGATCAATTGTATATCTTCTTGAAAAGTGTCTGTTTAGTTTCTGAGCTCATTTATTGATTGGGTTATTTACATTTTTGGTGTTAAGTTTTTTTGAGTTCTTTATAAATCCTGGAGATTAGTCGCTCTGTCTGTTGGCTAGCACCTAAATTTAAGAATTGAGTTTAATATTTACCTTTTCTAGTGACTTTGAGGGTGAGCTGTTTGATGCCACTTCTATCTTTCTCACTTTTGCGGAGCTGATAGCCCATGACATTTTGCAACATGGTTACACAATGCTTAGGGGTTGATTGAGGAAATGGTAAACAATAGATCAACATCAGGTTATAAGTCCATTAAGGTTGTGATTATGTCTGTTTTTTCTACTGGTGCTTTTCCAGAATCCAAGATTATCCTGGCTCATAAAAATAAATAAGTGAATGACAGCATAATGGCATAAGGAAAATATTAATCAGTTAGACTAATTCCCAAGGTCTATCTTAGCATCCCTAGTTCATCTGCATTCCTTTTCTTCACTGTCCTTTTCAAGGTTCCATATTTATGTTAACCCTTAAATGGCTGGACTTGATAAGTGTGTGTGAACCACAGCTACCCTGTCCTTACTGCTGATTCTTTCCTGCCTTCTCCTGAACATGCCCCTTAGAAGGGACCATAGTCAAACATCTACTGGTCATGAAAACTAAAATCCCTTTTAACTCTTTATTCTCTTTTCCACCCCAAATCATTTATTAAGATCTATCCATTTTTCTTCATTCTGAGAAGGTGAAGATGACTTGCTAAGAAAGATAGCATTTGAAATTGCTGTCATGTCCTATACATGTCTATAACAAACTCCATTAAAAATTGGCCAAATGAGTAAATGAAAGTCTTTAGTTCTTAAGTCTCAATCTTCTTGCCTACCAAATTTAGCTTTAATAGAGAATAGTGAAAAGAGGTCTAAAACAGTAAATCATTTGCACAATCAGACTGTTTTCTAGGTATCATTCTTATGAGATATGTTACAGCTCTATTTCCCTTTTGTTCCTTTTTAAAGACTTCTGCCTTATGAGTTGGTCTCTGAGTCAACTGGAGGATTGAGATAGAGACACTCAATTGCTGTTAATGCATCTACCACAGCCTATGTGTGTTAGAATTATGAAGAACTTGACAGCACGCTTATCAGAAAGAAAAAGAAGAGAAAGTAAGAGAGGGAGAGAGGAGAAAGAAAAAGGGAAAGAAAAAGAAATATTAATTTCCATAAAGATGTTTGTACAATATTTAGTTGTAGGAGAAGAGATTCCCAGGAAACTAAATTGTGAAGTTACAAATTACTCATCCTAAATATCAAAGAGTTATGCTTTTATACTAATTTTGAAGGGATACTTATATCAGAATACTTGGAATACAAAGAATCAGAATACAAAGAATCAGAATACAAGGAATACTTGTATTAGGTTTATTTGAATCAAATTTATTTCCTTTTATTTGTTTCAATATAAATATCCCAGGACTCCTGGAACAGTTGACTACAATCCTTCCCCCACCAATAATTGCCTAATGAGCCATGGAGCACTACCTGCCAAGGACACTCAGAGAAGGACATAGGGTTGAGAATCATTTGGACTATGCCCAAATGATTCAACTCCTGGAACACGAATCCAGATAGCTGAGGTATCCCTGGGATTGGAGGAGATAAAATATGAATATGAAGAGGTGATATATTCACTTGGAAGAAAATGCAAAGGAGGTCTTAGGAGGATATTTATCACTCATTTCTTGATTTGCCAAACAGAAGCTATAGGCTGCTCTTTTCTTGTGCTAACAAGCTAGACCTCACAGGAAACTGCTGCTATGCAGCAAACAAAGTCTCCAAACCTACTCTCTTCTAAATCCACATCACTAATGGCTGAAGGAGCCAAAGTTGGAAGCATCATATTTTGTCTTGAACCTTAGGATCTTGTCAGTGTAAGTTAGGATACTTCCAGTGATGCTACCACTTACAGTGGATCATGACAATCAGGTCCTCCTGCTGAACACATTTTCTCATCTATACAGAAGTGGGTGAGATATAGATGGATTTTAAGGTCATTATTATGTTAATGCTCTATTATTACCCAAGGAAAAGCCTCTGAAGTTTCCCTGCTTCCTGCCCAAGTACATTTTACTTTATCTGGCAGTAGGGTGAATTGGATCTGGGGTGGGAATATGTGTATATTCCTCTGTCTAACTTTAGGGGGCAGCAGCGTCCTGGGTAAAGGGCACCAATGAGGCTTAAACTGTATCTGGGGAAATGCTGTCATCTGACATCTTACACCCTGAGGTAAGAGGACAGATCCACCAAAATGGACTTTTCTAAAGAAACTTAGAATCCTTAAAATCATGCCCCATTTCTTAAAACAACAACAAAAACTATGGCTTCCTGGAGATCCTCAGAAGACCAAAATCATTGGTCATTGAAACTATTTCTCCTGAAGGGTTTTCCTTAAATTTTCCTGGATGGATTTTTGGTGACTGCAGATTTATTTTTTAACAAGTGCATGCACGTGGCATCTTCTTTCTTAGTGACAAGTACTTTTTAATTTTTCCAAAATGTGCTTGGCAAGCCCTAGAACCAGAAAAACAAGACTTGGAGCCCTGATGTTACACTGTACAGGACAAGTGATATGGGAAGTTGGTTTGGTTTCTCCATTCCTCCTGATTCAACAGGGGTATGTTATACTTGCATTTAGGAGTTTCTTACTAGTAGCAAAAATTCATCTTTATTTCTTCATTAGCTTTAGTGGGAAGGGAAAAAGGAAAGAAACTAGCTTAATGGCAAAGGACTCATAATTCTATCACAGTTGCCAGCTATTATTATTATTTTTTCTGTATGTATGGCTTTAAGCTCAGTGTTTGCAGCAGAAGCCCTTGAAATTCTTGCAGCTAGGAAGTTGAAGTTTCTGACAGAATGAATATGCATGGCACACATAATCTACAATTTATTAGCCTGCTTCACTGGTCATTATTGAGATTTGATTGTAATGCTTAGTGGCGTTAACATCCTCTCCACATCTCCCTAACAACATTTATGGTCAGTAATAATATTAGTTCAGTCCTTGAGCGGTGCTCTGCAGAATGAATCTGCTAGGGCTCATCTTGCCTCATTACTTCTAACAGGGCTCCTGTAGTCATGTCACACTCCAGTGACATGCCAGACAGAACGACATCTTTTAAATATTATCTCTGACATATTCCATTTGAAATGCTAGCCTTTCAATTAGTGCTATGCACCAGGAAGTGACAGATTCTGGAAGAAGAGTTGCTTCCTTAAGTGAACACAGTAATAGTGGGATGCCTCAACAGTACTGGGGGGCTAGAGAAGATTTCCATGAATAAGTTCACAATAAAACCATTTGAACTTGTTTCCTCAGACCAGGGGACACTGTTGATGCCCCCATCCAAATGCTCCTATGTCCCTCTTATTGGCATCTTGCACCTGTTTCCCCAGCTTCTGCATGCTTTGCTACTAATGACTGCCTTCTGCCACCATAGGCATTGCAGCTAATTCCAAAAGAAGCCCATATCTAATGCCTGACTGGTGCATTAATGTAAAAGCCCAGCTCCTTTGCCTTAAGACTGGACAAACTCTCAAGTGTCATTTATGCCTCAGAGCTTCCTGCAAGATCAAGCTGAGGTTGGGTTTTCATTTGAAATCACACCCTTGCTCAGCTTCTTCCCTTCCCTTGCCTGCTTCCCACCATCTTTACTGACCTCTCCAGGGAATCCGTGATAAATCATTTGCCAGGAATGTTTGGCTCAAGGTCCACTTTTGGGAGAACATGATCTCAGAAGCATTAGGCAGGCTCCTGAATCCCAGCTGTGTGCAAGCCTCATAACTATTCTGCTTCAGAATTTGCTTGCTACCATGGGAACATCTCTAAGAAGCACAAACTATGTTTCTTCCCAATCATCAGGCTCCCTTCTGCACCTCAACTCAAAGCCAGGTCCTCCAGAGGCTTGGGCCTTCTGTCTAAGATAGCTTAAAGGGAAAGAACAGAGTTTTGATTGCTTACTATTGTCATATGTGTTCATAATTTCATCTTATCGTCTCACCAACCATTTCAAGTATGTGTTAGTAAATCTGTTTGACAGTTAAGGAAAACTGAAGTTCAGAAAGGTTATAAAAACTGAACAAATTCCCACACCCAAAAGATTTTAACCCTGGCTTTTAACGTTAAATCCAGTGATTTTTGCACACACTGTACTTCAGTGGCCCCACTCGCATGATGTCTCAGCCTGAATGCAAATAATGCTTAGATGAGCCACATCATAATCACATTTGCAATAAGACAGACTGAAGGCCACTCCACAACCGTGAAAATGGCTAAACAATCCCTCTCTGCTTTCACAAGTAACTGTTGTTCTTTACAAATGGCAACCCGAGTTCAATCTTCCTGGATAATATATATCTTAATTTCTTGAAAGCATTCACAGAGAACCAGCCCCCTGCTTCCTTAATTTCACCTTAGATTCATCCAGAGCTCCAAATCCATCAGAAGTTCCTCTCCTTCTCCCCTCCCATTTTCCCCTACTGAGATTCTCCCAGGTTTCCTCTGAATTCCATTCTCATTTGCTGCCACAAGCTTAAATAAACCCAATTCTTTCGCCTTAAAGTATGTTTCTGAGGGTTTCGCCAACCAAATTTCATGACCTATCAAGTTATTTTCCCTATAACAAATATGCTATTTGCCACCAATGTATTTCATGAAATGTCAAACTCTATTCATTGTAAATTGTACATGTGCCAAGAAAAAAATTTTAAAATACTGTCAGTTAAGCTCTGTCACAATGCTTTTACGTCCATCTTTTGTGTGATGCACAAATCAGTTACATCAGCTTCTTGTGGCTTTATGTTTTCACATGTTCTAGGGGATATGACCATTTCTCCTGCCTTTGGTTGCGTCAGTTGACATGGGAAAGGAAATGTTTTTGCTTGAGCCTCAGTAATAAAACTTAACTACTTGATTGTGTCTCCTTTTCTTTATTCATAAAATAAATGGTGTGGCTCTGCCAAATATATCAAGTCACGTTTATTCCTCCAACATCAAACGTTTGCTTCATCAATATCAAATGTAAACCCCAAAGCCCTCTTCTTGTGCATTTCTGCCTTAATGCCAAGTTCTTAATGGCAATTGAACAGAACAAAGACAGTGCCAACATTGTACATAAAGTAAATTAAGTGTTGACCAAGTAAGTTTTTGTAGGTATGAACCATGTTGCTAGGTCTCAACATTCACCTCACCCAAAGGGACTGTAAGAAACAAGATTCATCCCCATTTTGGCGGCACTAAAATATGGGAAAGCATGCATCTTGGTATCAACAAAATATATAAATGTGACTACAAGCAGTTTTTATCTAAATAGAATGTTTCATCATACTATTTTATAAGTATGAAACAGAAAAAGCATTTTAAAGAAGTAGAACAAATACAAATGATATTCACCTCTCTCTGATAGGGCTCATCTTGCCTCATTACTTCTAACAGGGCTCCTATAGTCATGTCACAATCCTTCTTTTTGGAAAAAGAAAAAAAAAACACATTTACATCTCCAGGCACAAAATATTTCTAGGCCTTACACTTAATTAATTATGTTGGTAATATTTGTATGGATTTTTCAGTGTGTATTCAGTTAACATTACCCGAAAACAAAAAACAATTTTCTCCAAATAATGCAATATGGGCATTCCATGTGTATAAGCAACTGAGAAAGGTAGACCCTTGTGCAAGAAGGAAGAGGACTTTCCTTGATTCCGTCACATGCCGAAAGTCAACTGTGAATAAGACATTGCCCATCCTCACCCAACCCTAGTGACCCCTCCATTGAATTCTATGCTGGGTGGCCCACTCATTCCTTCTAAGTGGTCACCCCTTAGAATGTATACTAGGAGCCTGATATGGTTTAGATATGAGTTATCCCCCAAAAGTTCATGTGTGAGACAATGTAAGAAAGTTTAGAGGTGAAATGATTGGGTTATAGGAACCTTACCCTAATTAATGCATTAATCCCATGATAGGGGATTAATTAATTAATGTAACAATAGGGAGGTAGGACATGGCTGGAGGAGGTTGGTAGATGGGGGTGTACCCTGGGGCTTTACATTTCATCTGTGGTAAGATGAGCTGTATCTCTGCCTCTGCTTCATGGTGCCACATCCTGAGCTGTTTTCCTCCATCACACTCTTTCACCGTGATGTTCTGCCTCACCTCAGACTTGAAAAAAATGGAGTTATCTCTCTGTGGACTGAGACCTCTGAAACCCTGAGGCCCCAAATAAACTTTTCCTCCTCTAATTATACTTGTCAGGTCTTTTGGTCACAGCCCACACACAAATACACACACACACACACACACACACACACAGCTGACTAAAACAGAACCTTTTAGTCCCCCTCAATGGACTAGTTCCTCTTCCCCCAGCTGCTGTACTGACTGCTAATGGCTCAGAAAGTTCCTTTCCTTTAATTGACCAAGGGCAACTAAAGTCACTTCACCTGAAGGTAGGGAGTGATGAAGGTAAGTAGTTATGGAAATTATTCCCCATCCCCTGGGAACAGCCTGCAGCCAAAGATTTCAACCGCTGTCATTAGGAGCAGGTAAAAATTGGCTGTCCTTCCCCTGAAAATGAGAGTTAATTCTGTGATGCCATTCATGATCCAGTGCTCTCCTTGAGATCAGGCTTGAAGTATGAATGGCCTTGTTATTTGTGCACTTCCCTGACTGTTATGGCTTAAATCTGAGGTGTCCCCCAAAAGCTCATCTGATACAATGCAAGTAAGCGCAGAGGTGAGATGACTAGATTATTAAAACTTTAATCAGTGGATGAATGCATTGATCTGAATTAACTGGGCAGTAACCATTGGCAGGTAGGGTATGGCTGGAGGAGGTAAGTCACTGGTGAAATGCTTTTTGGATTTATAAGTTGCTGCTGGTATAATAATTTATATATAATTTATAATTTGCTCCTTCTGTCTTTCTCTCCCTCCCTCCTTAACCCCCTTTATGGTTGCAATTTCCTGAGTTGGCCATGCCCTCCATGATATTCTGTCTCATCTTTGACCCAGAGCAATGAAGTTAGCCATCTATGGACTGAGACCTCTGGAACCCATGAACCAAAATAAACTTTTCCTCCTTCCTCTATGTTGTTCTTGCCAGGTCTTTTGGTCACAGCAATGGAAAAAAGTTAACTAAAACACCGCTTTAAGCTACTGATCTCACTTCCCATGTCCATATTTTTCCCATAAGAGTACCCCCCACCTCAATAATCACCTGTACCAGAATAACCCTCTGCAATTCCAAGTCCAGAGGAATGCAAGGCAAAGCAAATCCTATCCCAAGGACCTTTTCATTTTCATCCTGAGACAGATGCTTTTCTTCTCCATGTGCACTTCTGCTCTTAGAACCTAAATCAGGAAGACAAACCTAGCTTTCTGTTAGCTAAATTCACTCTGCATCTGCTCTTAGCCCTGTCTCATGGAGGGAAGAGGAAGAGAAACATAAAGCTGTGTCTTCCACCCACCCACCCCAGAGTCAGGAAATGAAGGTATACAGACTTCTCAGCCACTACCTAGGGATAAGTTCAGAGCCTATAAAGTTTCAAGGAAAAGGCACCTTAAAATCTGTGGAGCTTCCCAACATTTGTCCGTCACCCTCTGTGTGGTTTTGAAAGGCAGTTCTTTCGGATCCCATCATCTTTCCTTCTATTGTCCTTCTGAAATAGGGCCATAGAGCAGCAATGGACCTGTTTCTAAAAAATGATTTAAGCTATTTCTTAGGATATAGATATAGAACCATAGGACCTGACCTAAAAATGATCTTAAGAGTTTGGTAGAGCAAAAATTCTCCACCAACAAGTAGAACCTGAAAAGAGAAAAGTCTCCAAATAGCACAACCTGAAGAACAAGAACAGAGCCTCCCTCCTAGACCTAGATCAGAAGCAAGAGGTGCTGAGGGAGACCCCAGCATCAAAGACAGGCTGGAAACTCTCCATTTACAACCAATCAGATGTTATTTCTCCTTAAATTCCTTTGTCACTGGTCCATCAGGAAGACAGATTTGAGTGTTCCTCCTGTCTCCTTGTTGACTGACCTACGATAAAACTCTCTCTTTGCAAAAACTGGTGCTAGAATGTTGACTTCTGTGAGTATTCATCAGTGAGCCCTTGCTGGGTATCACTGCTCTAAGGCCAACTGTGCTGTGATTGGCAGATTGACCTGCACACAATTCAATTCTCTCTGCAACTTCTTCCCTCCTCACTCTGCTTACTTTTTTCTAAGTTTTTTTTTTCTTCCACCCATCAGTCATATACTTGCTACTTTTTCTCTGTCCCCAAAAGATTTTAATCAAACTGCCTCTGTGTTGAAGAAAAAAAAATGAGAAATATCCTTTTTGAGTCAGAGACCTAGAAAGTTCTTGAAGGTAATGTTTGTTAAAGTTTATGCTTATTTATCCCCCACCTCCAATATCTACTTTTCGGTGGTAATTTAATTAATGTGTCACAATTTTTTGATTTAATTCATCAACATTTTTCACTCTGTTCCATTCTGTTCCTTCCACATAGTTTATATTGGGATGGGTATCCTTTTCTTACATTCAGTCCTTGATTTGCAATTCTCAAACTCTTTTTAGGATATTTAATAAAGTATAAAAAATAAAAGAATGGAAGAAATAAATTCTCTGAAACCCACTGTCTTTGGAACTCTTTTTGATCCACCTGGTGATTCTTCTGATTCTATAAAGATAAATTTTGGTAAGATCCTAAAATTCTAGGGAAACAAAAAGATGATTGATTGGTCAGTCATCATGAAATAATCAACTCTAGGCCCAAATTTGTTCAAAGCATAGATCATATCTTCTGCCCCCTCCCTACTAAGTCTCAAGGTCATTTGCCTCCTCTCATATCCCCAAAGCATCAAAGGGACACATGGTTGTGTTAATATAAGGAGTCAATCATTTTTTTGTAAAAGACCACATAATAAGAATTTTAGGTTTTGCTAGCCACAGAGTCTGTGTTGCAGCTACCCAACTCTGCTCTGGGGAGCAAAGGCATCTCCAAACATAAGTAGAAAACAGGCTGTGTCTTTGTTCCAATAAAACTTTATTTAAAAGAACAAGCCATACATGGGATTTGGTGTGTAAGCCATAGTTTGCTGACTCCTGAGGTAAAATACGAGGAGCCTCTGATATATAAATAAAAAAATCTTTGAGGTCCTGTAGTTATGGGTAGAAATTTTAAAGATGCAGAGAGTCACAGAATTACAAAAAAAAGAGATCCTGGAATTTATCCACTAATTCAATAGTATTGTTAGTTAAAGGAAATTCTCTAATTAAAATGAAATAATTTTCATCTTTTTATATTTCCTTTTTTGTGGTTTCCTGGTAACTGATGCAAACATTACATTTCAAAGAAATGATCTGATGAGTTCATAATAAGGTAAGAATTGCTAAAGAAGTTTGATATATTGTATTTCCTGAAGTCATTGAATTTAATAGAGACTACGCCTATTTTACACTGATTAGAAGAAAAGGGTCAACAAGGAAAACTTCAATAACCAGAAGCTAAGGCACTACAGGGAAAGGGAACAAATTTTTTTTTTTTTGGCATTTCCCGGGTGGGTGTCAT
The DNA here is from genome assembly GCF_021218885.2 of Marmota monax. Classification (NCBI taxonomy): domain Eukaryota; kingdom Metazoa; phylum Chordata; class Mammalia; order Rodentia; family Sciuridae; genus Marmota; species Marmota monax. The sequence continues at coordinate 2,196,535 of NW_026695222.1, read as the reverse complement.
TTCCCAATCATATCATTGGTCTATTTTCAGTCATCCTGTAAGTATAAGATATTATTATGTCTGTTTTAAAAAATGTGGAAACTGAGCAATGGAGTCAGTCAGTCAGAGACAATTTGTTAATAGGTGTCAGAGCTGAAACTGAATTCTAATTCTCTATTTTCTCAGAGTTTGTTCCATATTCTCCTAAGGCTTCACCATCTTTTGGTAAAGATGTCATTCCCAAATGTGTCTGAAATGCCAGTTCCATTGGAGAACCTGTTGCAATGATCACAGGAAGAGAAAAAATTCTTATACATTTGGTGCACAATTTCAGAAGATTCACACAATTTTACATAAAATGTCAAAGGCTTTGCAAATTCCTCTAGGTCCTATTCTCCAAGGATATAATCTTCCTGAGAGTGTTTCTTTAGAAACCAGAATTAAGTTGTATACCAGCTGCTATGGGATATGGGTGGCCTAAGATATCAAAACAGCTCTATAGTTACACTGGATAGGGTAAAGGAAGATAGGGAGGGTAAATCTCTGATGATTTCCTTTTTTGAATAGTTTGCATTTATTATGCATTCCCCATGTACCAGAGAGTAGGCTTCGCATTTTAGATACATAGCCAAGAGGTAGATTTATAATTATTCTGCTGTATGAAAGAAGATATAGTTCATTCCAGAGGCAAAATAATTTGCCTTATATCCACCCTTGCCTATGAAAAATCCCAAACCAGAGAAACCCACACAGACTTCCCCAGATGTATTTGGTGAACACCGGCAGAATTGTGTGTCCTGCATAGAAACAACTGGCAACTTCTGTGATGAATATTTATACTTTAAAGTGCCTGGTATTTGTGCTGTATGCATTGTCATCATTAAAAATGTGAAGGTAAATATTTATAAACAGCTGTTAAAGAAAGTAGGCTCCTGTGGAGGAATTCTGAACTCAAATTGCTGCGTGGAGGTTTTCTTTTAAAATGGAAATATGCAGACTAAATATAAACCTTCTTCCTATTGCAATTCTTGCTTTTCATAGCCCAACTAAGGCTCCATTAGAATTCAGCATTAGGTAACCCCCAAAATGACAGCTTTAAAATTTGTTGGCTATAGTGAGATAATACTTCTCTTTGTTTTCTTTTTTTTTTTTTTGGGGGGGGGGATTACCTAGGATTGAACTCAGGGGCACTCGACCACTGAGCCACATCCCCAGCCATATATATATATATATTAGAGACAGGGTCTCACTGAGTTGCTTAGTGCCTCACTTTTGCTGAATCTGAGTTTGAACTCATGATCCTCTTGCCTCAGCATCCCAAGCCGCTGGGATCATAGGCATGTGCCACTGCACCCAGAGAGAGATTACTTCTCATCCACTGCAATGACTAAAGCAATAAAGACTGATATTACCAATGACTGAAAACAAAACAAAACATGGAATGACTAGAACTCTCAAACACTGCGTGCAAGGGGTGAAAATGGTGTGATCCCTTTGCCAAATTGTTTTGGTGATTCCTGGTAGTGTTAAACTTATTCACCTACCATATAACCAATCAATTTCATTCCTAGGTTTTACTCAAAAGAAATGAAAACATACACCCAGCCAAAGAATTTCATAAGAATATTGATTTCAGCTTTAACTCATAAGACCCACAAACTCAAAATAACCCAAATGTCTACCGACTAATAAATGCATAAGCAAATTTTGGTATAGCCATGTAATGGAATGTGACTCAATAATAAAGTGGAATTAATACATGCTCCTGAGTAAGATGGCTGCTACATAGATCATCTTAAAAAACATCATTCTGAGCAAACAAAACCAGCACCCCCCCATCCCACCCCATCCCAAAAAACTCTACATACTCTATGGTTGTTCGTTTGTATGAAACTCTGGAAAATACAAACTCAATTGTGATGACAGAATGCAGATTAATCAGTGGTTTCCTTTGCTGGGTGAAAGACAAGCTCAGAGACAGAAGGGAATTTATTGAAGTGACAGATAATTTGTTTCTTGATGGGTGGTGGATTCCAGATGGGGTGGGTGTATATAATTGTCAAGACTCATTTATCAGCATACTTACAACTTTGTGCATTGTGTTGCATGTAAATTAATTATACCTTAATAAAATAACAGTATTGGAAGAAAAACAAAAACAGGTTTTCAAGGAATATCCATCCTTAGGAGGGCTCAGCTGATGGCCTGGCTTCAGTTTCTTAAGACAGCAGCTTTTGCACGGGCTCATGGACAACTGTAGTTCTCTCCACTGCCTCCTCTGATACCTGGAAGGGCCCCAGCAGGAAGCAGGTATCTTTGAATACCTATGCCTTACTTTTCAAGCTCTTTGAAGGAAGCTGGAAAAAGGGATTAATCTTATGTGAATCCAAATTCCCACATTCAAAGAGGAGGGAAACAATGTCTTGACTTCTCCTGTGTCTTTAGATCCTCCAATCTCAGACCTGAGAAATTGCTTTGAAAATGTAACCAATGTGTACTGTTTGGGTGGTTTTGTTTCCTTGATAGCTGATCTGATACTGGTTTGCTATATATTGGGGACTTTATCCTGGGGCTGGAAGGCAGTGAAACGGGTATATCATTTCAAGCAGGTACATTTCAGACATTTTCAGTGGGAGCTCTCCTTCTGCCACTCTGATAAACTCCCTCCCTAGGGTGCCTTTTGGGCTTGTGAACAAAAGGTCAATAACCACAGCCTGGATAATGGAAATGCTTCAACCAAATTCCATTCAGCCCTCCAGGGGGAGTAACCCTCCAATCCACTTAATGAATTTAAAGACATATTACCTTGATTTACATAATAATGTATTTTAAAAATCAAATAATTGTTTTGTAGAATCAATTATCTTCTTTTCTGTTATTGTTGCCCATCACCCCCCCCCCTTCCTCAAACTGAACTGTGGAGTTACAAATACCCTCCCAGAGAGCCTCAGAGGAGGCAAACTTGGCAGAGGAGAGAGAACATAGAAAAATCCATGTCTTGCAAATGCCAAGGGGAAGAACAATCAAATGAGCTGGCAAGGCAATCTTTCACTGCAGGATTGGGGTACAGGGTGAGGATCTTAAAAACCATTTTGCATGGGGAAAATGTACTCTCCTCTCCTGGAAAACAACGTTGAAAGTCCGTTTATCTCAGCCTCCTGGAGACCATGTAGTTTTTCCAAGAACAGAGCTGCTAGGGGACAGAGTGCCTCACGGTGGTGGCTGCCCGGCCAGTTCTGCTGCCAAGAGGCCAGCATGCCCTGGGCTCTGCAGAGTGGCAGGCTGCCAGGGCCCTGGGAGCAGAGGCAGCCTTCCTCCGAGGAGCACCTGTTCTTCCTCGCCTGGCATCGGGAATGTGCCATCTTCCCCCACCTCATGCTGCTTTCCTCTGAGTGGCTCCATTTTGTCGTACCCGATGACAGATGCCCGCTACCTTCCTGGAGCATGCACACTGGGGGAAGGGGTGGCTACATCAGGCACTTCTCTTTCTCTGATGCACTCTTGCATCCCAGGTATCAGTCAGCAGCAGGTGCTATGACATTATGACAAACACTCGGGTCCTTGGTGACTGGATGCGTCACAGTCTGTGTCTCAGAATGTCCGACAGCTCATCAATCATGACTTTGATTATGCTTCTCTGGGTCCCTGGGCTCAGCTTTGGGCTGTGAACAGAATTTATTGCAAACTGAATATCCTTATTTCCAAAGGGCGCATAGCTGTCCTGTTCAAAATAGCATAATCCAGCTAGAAGTTCACACTCCCTCATTCAAATTAGCCAATCTGTTCTCAATATTGTAATTAGGTTAAGCATCCGGCACAAGACATTGGGGAAGAATTTTTCTCTCCACCATTCTCCCACTATTTGCTAACAATGGATGGGCATATTATGTTGTCCCTCAGAATGCCATATTCCAAGAAAGGCTGTGACTGTCCAGTGCATGACAGTCAAAGAGAGAAGGACACTGGTGATGATTAACTAGCTTGCCTACATGGTATGACGCTGTTTATCAACTAGCACTGATTAAGTCCGTAGTGTGCAAACCAGTCATGTGTGAACATCTACTGGGGCACACAGGTTAGGGGGGAAAAAATGTTGCCCAGGAAAACTTCAACATCTAGTTGAGGAGATAATTATGCAAACATTTATATGGCAAAATATTGACCAAACTTCTTTGCCTGGGAACAAAAACATCCTGGAGTCTGACCATGGGACAGACTTTTCACAAGCCTTCCCAGGTTGGTTCACTGCCTGTTTACAGAGTGGTCTCTTATGGTTTTTTCTTCCAGACTTGAGCTCCTGGAATTGACTTGACCTGCAGGCCCACCCTCATATATTTCCCTATATAGGTACATACTAAATATTTGTGGGCCCCAAGGCAAAATCAAGCAACTATTCTTGTTGAAAGGTGAATAACCTTTTTCACATTTTACATATGAGAACGGAAAAACTATTCTTAGCTCATGGACTGTATGGAAATAGGTAGTAGATTAAACTTAACCCAAAAGCCATAATTTGCTGAACCCCGATCTAAATCCTATTAGTCTTTCAAGATCTCCTCAAACCCAGATGTTATGTGAACTACATTTGATGATTTCCATCCAAAATTCTCCCTCTTAGGAGTGTCAAATGTATACATTTTGTCCAGTAGGCATTCTTATATTTATTAATACATCTATCAGGCAATATATGAATTTTAAAATCAAACAGAATAACATTCAAATTCTGATTCATTCTGATTTCAGTGGAATGAAATTTGTATCATAGAAGCACTTGAATTCTCTTAGTTTTCTTACTCTTCAACTGATATGTCATATACTAATTTACACAGAATTTTATTAAAAGAAAGTATTTCAAAAATGTTTATATCTATGTGGTTGGTGGTATGTTTTCATTTTCTTAGATTTTCTAAAATGATTTTTGGAGATATATATTTCTTTTATAGTAAAAAAAAAAACTAATTACCTGATCCACAGGGCTATTTGTATTAAATAAAATGATAACATGGAAATGTTGAAAAGTCTCAGTAAATATAATCTTTTATCTCTCCATGAATTTTCTCTATCTTCATCAGCAGTATTTATCTTATTTCTAAAAAGTAAATTGCATCTTATATTTAAATCCTCCACAATGTTTAGTGAAGACCTGGCATTTGGCAGATGGTCAGAATTATTTGTTATTAATTTAAATGTTATCAAACCTGGCTAGGCTAAACACTTTTCAAAAAAAAAAAACAACTTTATTTCTTTTGCTCACTCTACTCAATCTAATGAAATCTGTCGTCTCTTTTTCTATAACTCAATCAACTTCCATGTCTCTAAATCCAGTGAACACATTTCAGGGCTCCTCTTGTTGGACATTTCATCTGCATTGGATTCAAACACTCTCTTCTCTTTGATACCTCAATCCCTTTGATTTCTATAAAATCACAATTTCCTAGGCTCCCCTCTAAGTCTCTTCTCTCTCCACTTCTATCTCATATGAAGTATCATCCTCATTCAAAGACCATCAGTCACCTGCCCTTTTGAAGACATGGGATTTTTCATTAACTTCCTGTGCATTTCCATCCAGGTCTGTGGTTCAGGATAATATCTATACACAGACTCATCAGTAAATTTAATCTCTGGCCAAGAATTCTTCTCTAAGGTATAGCAACATCATATTGTTCAAAGACCTCCTCAATGTCAGCATAATCAATAATAAATACATGACCAGTCCTAACTCTTCATCTCTATCACCCCAAAATTGGTCTTCCAGCAGTGTTTTCTATTTCAGTGAAAGATGTCCCATTCTTCCTATCCAACAAGTCAGAAATTTAGGGATTATAAAGAACACCTAACTCTCCCTCAACCAAATAGCTAATCTATCACCAGGCTCTACATATTTTATTTCTTAACTTGCCGCAGTCTGGCTGGGCACAAATGCCGCAGTCTGGCTGGGCACACAATCACGAGCCACCACACAGCTTGTAGATTCAAACAGCAACTCTTTATGCCCGATCTCACACCAGCCATCTACAATCACGTTCTGGGGAAATCCACGTTCTCTGCCCAAATCCACCTCCACTGGGCTTCTATCTCCAAAATATACTGTCTAAATCCCGTGAGAACTCAAGGGGAACTCAGGCAGCAGGATACACCCTATTCCCAGCAGGAATAATCTTAAACCTTAAACCTGGAACCTAAACCGGGAACGCCCTAATCCGCCTTGGTCCTTGAACAAGGTCACCTACATTCAATGTCACTGCAACATGGGGTACGCTGGCAAGGAAATTGTCATACCTACTTGGCTAATGGCTCCCAGCATCAACTAACTTTGTAATTCTTCTATCTCTTTTCCCGTGGTCAATGCTACCACTGTAGACCACAAAGAGTCACCTGATACCCAGAAGCTGTGATAGCTTACCTCTACTTTCTCTGCTCCTCTCTGGTCTATCCTTTATACCACAGAGTAATGTTCTTATAATCTAAAGTCTCATTTTTGATCATGTGATCTCCGAATTTAGGTATTCCTACTTGCTCTTCACATTAATTTGTATTCATTCCTCAGAGATAGCCTTCCAGAGAAGCTCCAGTTTCTGGAGCTTAACCCCAAATGGATACATCCTTCTTTGGAGTTCTAATTTTAGCAAGGTGGGAACCACTCAGTAGGGCTATTATCTGATAGTTTCTCTCTCACACTAGGCTGTAGGATCTCTGGGAGCATCTAATATGTCTGGTTTTACTAATTATTAATACCTATGCATGTGGCACTGTGCCTGGGTAATAATTACTCAAAGGACATTTGCTCAATGAACAAATGCATGGACACCTTGCAAAATATGGTTGAAAGAATTGGCTACGCATTCTCTCTGGATATACCTAAAAATTCAACCACTAACCAGTGTTCTTAAGTAAAACTGTCAATGCTGTTGATTAAATGATGGGTCATTTGGAGACTTTAAGCCTTCCTCATCATTCACAGAGTGTCCAAATGCTTTTTTTTTTTTCATGTTATTTTGGTTATCCTTTTATACTGTCAGTCTTTTGGGTACAAGAGATGAAGACCTACGCAGGTGAAAACAAGAAATGGAAACTGATTTTAACAATAGCACAGAAATAAAAGGAAAAAAAAAAAAACATTCAGGACTTTCTCCCAAGTCAGGTTACAAGAGGACTGAGCCTCCTGGGGAATGGGATCAAAGTGCTATTTGGAATTGGATCACCTTGTGCTCCTCCATTAATGTAACACAGATAACGCCTGAGACAGGATGAAAGAACACCCGAGTCCCAGCTGCTTTGGGTGTTGGCTTCTGGATCCACACCTTTGCTATAAGGAATAACTTCCTGTTTGTAATGAAAGGGTTGGTCCAATAGCATAGCCCCTTAATTCTAATCGTGAAAAATGGGCATCTTAAGAAAATGAGAAGACACTTATAGGAGCTTACACCGAGCACAGAGCGGCCGAGTTCCGGCTCCCGGAACCGTCCCGGAACCGCCCTGGCTCAGGGCTGCGGAGCCCGCGGAGGCTGCTTCTTGGACCCTGCTACTATCAGAGCATACACCAAACACTAAGCGGCCGAATTCCGGCTCCCGGAACTGAGCCCGCGGGGGCTGCTTCTTGGAGCCTACACTTATAGGAGCTTACACCGAGCACGGAGCGGCCGAGTTCCGGCTCCCGGAACTGCCCTGGACCGGGGCTGGGAGCCCGCGGAAACTGTGTCTCGGTCCGGGTCCTGCTGAGGGCAGGTCAGGACTCACCCATTGCTTGGGTTGCCTGGCAAGGGGAACGAAATGCTGCCATTCGCATAGGATACCAACATGGCAGAGATCTGATGTCAGCAGAAAGCGGTGGAGGAGAGATCTTCATCAATACCAGCGGTGACATAAGCAGTTGGTCTTCTGGTAAGGGGGGTGAGGCTCAGTCACCCGAGTCTCCTCAATTTGTCCTCGAGCCAGAGGGAAGGAGCCGGGCCGCCGCCAGCCCCCGGAGCAGGCCCAGCGGCTCGCCAGCGTGGTGACCGCGTGACCCCAATTGGAGAGGGGGCGGAGCGGAGCCGCCACCCACACCCGCCAGGTGGGCAGACCCACGACCCAGTAGTACATGGGCGTGGTAGGAGGGGCAGGGCAGAGCCGCCCTTCGCACTTGCAAGGTAAACAGACCTGTGACAGCCTGGCGGGTCAGGCCCAGTGGCCTGCCAGTGTGGTACACACGTCACCCCAACTCGAGTAGGGGCAGAGCAGATCCTTATCCCACGCCCGGATCAGGCCCTGCCGGTGTGGTGGTCACGTGACCCCAATTGGAGTGGGGGTGGAGCGGAACCGCCACCCATGCCCGCAGGGTGAGCAGACCAGTGATCAACCTGCAGATCAGGCCCAGGGGTCCGCAGGCGTGGTAGGAGGGGCAGGGCAGATCCGCCGCCAGCGCCTTCAAGGTAGGCAGACCTACAACAGACCGGCGGATCAGGCCCAGGAGCCTGCCGGCGGGGTACAAACACCACCCTAATTGGAGTAGGGACAGAGCAGAGTCGCCTCCCTTGCCAGGAACAGACCCAGCATCCTGCAGGCGGGGTAGTCACGACACCCCAATTGGAGTAGGGGCAAAGCAGAGCCTCCACTCGTGCCCGAAAGGTGGGCAGATCTGCGACCGACCAGCAGGACAGGCCCAGTGGCCTGCTGGTACGACAGACACGACACCCCAATTGGAGTAGGGGCAGAACAGAGCCGCCACCAGCTCCCAGAACAGGCCCAGTGACCTGCCGGCGTGGTAGCCACGACACCCCAATTGGAATAAGGAGAGAGCAGAGCCGCCGCCCGCACCTGCAGGAAAGATACGCAAGCAGTATGAAAAGACAAGGAAAGAAAGGACCACAAGCAATGCAGGTCAACGCAACTTTAGAAGAGGTAACAACTGCAGCAGATGGAATGTCAGATAAAGAATTCAGGATATACATGCTTCAGATGATCTGGAGTATCAAGGAAGACATTAAACAGCAAAATCAGACAATGAAAGATCACTTCGACAACGAATTACGCAAACAAATCCAGGAAGCAAAGGATCAACTATACAGGGAGATAGAGGTTATAAAAAACAAGCAATCAGAAATCCTAGAAATGCAGGAAGCAATAAACCAACTTAAAAACTCAATGGAGAATACTACCAACAGAGTAGAACACTTAGAAGATAGAACATCAGACAATGAAGACAAAGTATTTCAACTGGAAAAGAACATAGACAGCTCAGCAAGACTGTTAAGAAACCATGAGCAGAACATCCAAGAAATATGGGATAACATTAAGAGACCAAACTTAAGAGTCATTGGGATACAGGAAGGTACAGAGCTCCAAACCAAAGGAATGAGCAGTCTATTCCATGAAATAATACAAGAAAACTTCCCAGACTTGAAGAATGAGACAGAATCCCAAATCCTAGAAGCCTACAGGACGCCGAATGTGCAAAATCATAAGAGATCCACACCTAGACACATTATAATGAAGATGCCCAACATACAGAATAAGGAGAGAATTTTAAAAACTACAAGAGAAAGGAAGCAGATTACATTTAGGGGCAAGCCAATCAGGATAACAGCTGATCTTTCAACACAGACTCTGAAAGCTAGAAGATCCTGGAATAACATATTTCAAACACTGAAAGATAATGGGTTCCAACCAAGAATTGTGTATCCAGCGAAATTAAGCTTCAGGATGGAGAATGAAATTAAAACCTTCCACGATAAACAAAAGTTTAAAGAATTCGCAGCTAGAAAACCATCTCTTCAAAACATCCTAGCCAAAGTATTACAGGAAGAGGAAATGGAAAATAACAATGAAAACCAACAGTGGGAGGTAGGACAGTAAAGGGGGGGGGAAACAATCAAAGAGGAAAACAAACAATGTTTAGTAACAGAAATAAACAAATATGGCTGGAAGAACAACCCATATCTCAATAATAACCCTAAATGTTAATGGCTTAAACTCACCAATTAAGAGACACAGGCTAGTAGAATGGATCACAAAACAAGACCCAACAATATGCTGCCTACAGGAGACGCATTTGATAGGAAAAGACATACATAGGCTGAAGGTGAAAGGTTGGGAAAAATCATATCACTCATATGGACTTCGGAAACAAGCAGGCGTGTCCATACTCATATCAAATAAAATAGATTTCAAGCCAAAGTTAATCAAAAGAGATAAAGAGGGACACTACATACTGCTTAAGGGAACCATACACCAACAAGACATAACAATCATAAATATTTATGCCCCAAACAATGGTGCAGCTATGTTCGTCAAACAAACTCTTCTCAAGTTCAAGAGTCTAATAGACCACCACACCATAATCATGGGAGACTTCAACACACCTCTCTCGCCACTGGACAGATCTTCCAAACAAAAGTTGAATAAGGAAACTATAGAACTCAATAACACTATTAACAACCTAGACCTAATTGACATATATAGAGTATACCACCCAACATCAAGCAGTTACACTTTTTTCTCAGCAGCACATGGATCCTTCTCAAAAATAGATCATATATTATGTCACAGGGCAACTCTTAGACAATATAAAGGAGTAGAGATATTACCATGCATCTTATCTGATCATAATGGAATGAAACTGAAAATCAACGATAAAAGAAGGAAGGAAAAAGCATACATCAATTGGAGAATGAACAATAGGTTACTGAATGATCAATGGGTTATAGAAGACATCAAGGAGGAAATTAAAAAATTCTTAGAGATAAATGAAAACACAGACACAACATATCGGAATCTATGGGACACATTGAAAGCAGTTCTAAGAGGAAAATTCATTGCTTGGAGTTCATTCCTTAAAAAAAGAAAAAACCAACAAATAAATGATCTCATACTTCATCTCAAAATCCTTGAAAAAGAAGAGCAAAACAACAGCAAAAGAAGTAGAAGGCAAGAAATAATTAAAATCAGAGCTGAAATTAATGAAATCGAAACAAAAGAAACAATTGAAAAAATTGACAAAACTAAAAGTTGGTTCTTTGAAAAAATAAACAAAATCGACAGACCCTTAGCGATGCTAGTGAAGAGAAGAAGAGAGAGAACTCAAATTACTAGCATACGGGATGAAAAAGGCAATATCACAACAGACACTTCAGAAATACAGAAGATAATCAAAAACTATTTTGAATCCTTATACTCCAATAAATTAGAAGATAGTGAAGGCATAGATAAATTTCTTAAGTCATATGATCTGCCCAGATTGAGTCAGGAGGATATAGAAAACCTAAACAGACCAATATCAATTGAGGAGATAGAAGAAACCATCAAAAGACTACCAACTAAGAAAAGCCCAGGTCCCGATGGGTATACAGCAGAATTTTACAAAACCTTTAAAGAAGAACTAATACCAATACTTTTCAAGCTACTTCAGGAAATAGAAAAGGAGGGAGAACTTCCAAATTCATTCTATGAGGCCAACATCACCCTGATACCTAAACCAGACAAAGACACTTCAAAGAAAGAAAACTACAGACCAATATCTCTAATGAACCTAGATGCAAAAATCCTCAATAAAATTCTGGCGAATCGGATACAAAAACATATAAAAAAAATTGTACACCATGATCAAGTAGGATTCATCCCTGGGATGCAAGGCTGGTTCAATATACGGAAATCAATAAATGTTATTCACCACATCAATAGACTTAAAAATAAGAACCATATGATCATCTCGATAGATGCGGAAAAAGCATTTGACAAAGTACAGCATCCCTTTATGTTCAAAACTCTAGAAAAACTAGGGATAACAGGAACATACCTCAATATTGTAAGCAATCTATGCTAAGCCTCAGGCTAGCATTATTCTGAATGGAGAAAAACTGAAGGCATTCCCTCTAAAATCTGGAACAAGACAGGGATGCCCTCTCTCTCCACTTCTCTTCAACATAGTTCTCGAAACACTGGCCAGAGCAATTAGACAGACGAAAGAAATTAAAGGCATAAAAATAGGAAAAGAAGAAATTAAATTATCACTATTTGCAGATGATATGATTCTATATCTAGCAGACCCAAAAGGCTCTACAAAGAAACTATTAGAGCTAATAAATGAATTCAGCAAAGTGGCAGGATTTAAAATCAACACGCATAAATCAAAGGCATTCCTGTATATCAGCGGCAAATCCTCTGAAATGGAAATGAGGACAACCACTCCATTCAAAATATCTTCAAAAAAAATAAAATACTTGGGAATCAACCTAACAAAAGAGGTGAAAGACTTATACAATGAAAACTACAGAACCCTAAAGAGAGAAATAGAAGAAGATCTTAGAAGATGGAAAAATATACCCTGTTCATGGATAGGCAGAACTAACATCATCAAAATGGCGATATTACCAAAAGTTCTCTATAGGTTTAATGCAATGCCAATCAAAATCCCAATGGCATTTCTTGTAGAAATAGAGAAAGCAATCATGAAATTCATATGGAAAAATAAAAGACCCAGAATAGCAAAAACAATGCTAAGCAAGAAGTGTGAATCAGGCGGTATAGCGATACCAGACTTCAAACTATACTACAGAGCAATAGTAACAAAAACAGCATGGTACTGGTACCAAAACAGGCGTGTGGACCAATGGTACAGAATAGAGGACACAGAAACCAATCCACAAAACTACAACTATCTTATATTTGATAAAGGGGCTAAAAGCATGCAATGGAGGAAGGATAGCATCTTCAACAAATGGTGCTGGGAAAACTGGAAATCCATATGCAACAAAATGAAACTGAATCCCTTTCTCTCGCCATGCACAAAAGTGAATTCAAAATGGATCAAAGAACTTGATATCAAATCAGAGACGCGCCGTCTGATAGAAGAAAAAGTTGGCTACGATCTACAGTCGGTGGGGTCGGGCTCCAAATTCCTCAATAGGACACCCATAGCACAAAAGTTAATAACTAGAATCAACAAATGGGACTTACTCAAACTAAGAAGTTTTTTCTCAGCAAAAGAAACAATAAGAGAGGTAAATAGGGAGCCTACATCCTGGGAACAAATCTTTACTCCTCACACTTCAGATAGAGCCCTAATATCCAGAGTATACAAAGAACTCAAAAAATTAGACAATAAGAGAACAAACAACCCAATCAACAAATGGGCCAAGGACCTGAACAGACACTTCACAGAGGAGGACATACAGTCAATCAACAAGTACATGAAAAAATGCTCAACATCTCTAGCTGTCAGAGAAATGCAAATCAAAACCACCCTAAGATACCATCTCACTCCAGTAAGATTGGCAGCCATTAGGAAGTCAAACAACAACAAGTGCTGGCGAGGATGTGGGGAAAAGGGTACACTTGTACATTGCTGGTGGGACTGCAGATTGGTGCAGCCAATCTGGAAAGCAGTATGGAGATTTCTTGGAAAGCTGGGAATGGAGCCACCATTTGACCCAGCTATTCCCCTTCTTGGTCTATTCCCTAAAGACCTAAAAAGAGCATGCTACAGGGACACTGCTACATCGATGTTCATAGCAGCACAGTTCACAATAGCAAGACTGTGGAACCAACCTAGATGCCCTTCAATAGACGAATGGATAAAAAAAATGTGGCATTTATACACAATGGAGTATTACTCTGCATTAAAAAATGACAAAATCATAGAATTTGCAGGGAAATGGATGGCATTAGAGCAGATTATGCTAAGTGAAGCTAGCCAATCCCTAAAAAACAAATGCCAAATGTCTTCTTTGCTATAAGGAAAGTAACTAAGAACAGAGTAGGGACGAAGAACAGGAGAAGAAGATTAACATTTAACAGGGATGAGAGGTGGGAGGGAAAGGGAGAGAGAAGGTAAATTGCACGGTAATGGAAGGAGACCCTCAGGGTTATACAGTGGAGGGGGTAGAGAGAGAGGAGGGGAGGGGAGGTGAGAGGTGGGGAGGGGGGAGGGTGGATGATGGGAAAGGCAGCGGAGCACAACAGACACTAGTATGGCAATTTGTAAATCAATGGATGTGTAACTGATGTGAATCTGCAATCTGTGTATGGGGTGAAGGTGGGAGTTCATAACCCACTAGAATCAAAGTGTGGAATATGATATGTCAAGAAATTTGTAATGTTTTGAACAACCCACAATAAAAAATTAAAAAAAAAAAAAAAAAAAAAAAAGAAAAAAATGAAAAATATTATGAATAGGGCAAAGGAAATAATAAATATTAAAGTAGAAATTAATAAATAAAAAGCAGGAAAGTATTCAAAAAAATTAATGAAACAAAAAATGTACCATTTTGAGAAAAACCATCAATTAGATCAAACTCTAGTCAATTTATTTTTGTTGTGGTCACCAAAATAAGCAGTTTGATTTCAGGTATAGTTTCTTGTGGGTGATCATCCCAGGTATAATTCCTGAATGTGTATCTACATCTTGGCCTTCAGAAATTAATATCCTCCTCAAATTATATCTGACCTCAAATAATGAGCAGTATAATAAACTGTATATATTGATTTGACTGAACAATACAATAATCAGTTTAATTTTCTCATTTGGCTAGAATATACATACGCATCACTGCTCATTTTCTGTTTATCTACAAATGATCAACAAACCTTTATTTTACCTATGTATTCCATTTTCCCTCTATGCTCATACTTTTCCCCACAATAGACCTTATACTCTCCTTTTCTCGAACACTTCCCCTTTGGCAAAAGAGGAGGCATAAAGTCAGTTTTTTCTTTTGCTGTTTGTTTTCTGATTTGTTGTTTGTTTTTTCCTTCAGTGCCAGTGATCAAACCCAGGAAATTACACATGCTAGATAAGTACTGCACCACTGAGCTGTAACCCCAGAAATGCAGTTTTCTATAGAGTGGCTGAGACTCACTTTTATTGATATATTATTTCCCTAGCCAAGGATGGTTGCAAATGATGCTGTAGGAAATTTTCAGATAAGCAAGATTTGCACATATACATTGGGAAAAGTGTCCTTTCTCCTTGCATGGAAATGTGTGTGTATGTGTACAAATAAACATTTCCCATTTCCATTTTATTAACTGCTTTATGCATTAATGCCTTTACTATAGCTTTATATTTTAAACTTTAAATTACCCTGAGCTAGGTTTGTTTATTAACACCATTTTACCAGTAAGAAAAGAGACACAACTCATGTAATATATTCTAATTCAGGAACAGATGATGGATTTTGGAATCATATCCAGACACATCTAAGTCAAATTTACTCTACAATGTTCTGTCTCTCTATAATTGGATTTGAAATCAAAATATCTCTTGTCATTCATTACATGATGGAGGCATTCTATTTTTAAGACTCTGTGCTTCAAGCGTAAGAAAGAAATCATGATGTCTGAGAATTAATCTTTACCCTCATGCTGCCCTCAAGTACTCAAATAGTTTACATCTTGTAAGGTATATATGTATGGAAGTGAAGATTTAATGAAGTAAATGTGAAAATCTGGAAAAAAAAAAAAAAAAGAAAATGAGAAGACAAGCCACAGATGGGGGAAAAATATTTGTAAAATATGCATCTGATAGGGGACTATTATCCAAAATATAAAAATAACCCTTAAAACTCAACAATAAGAAAATGAGGACTGGGATTATGGTTCAGTAGTAGAGTGCTTGCCTAGCATATGTGAGACACTGGGTATGATTCTTAGCACCACATACAAATGAATAAATAAAATTTAAAAATTTTATCAACTAATAAAAAATGTTTAAAAAAGAAAGAAAATGAACAACCTAGTGGGGGGAAAATGGTCAAAAGATCTTAACAGAAATCTCATCAAAGAAGATCTATAGATAGCAAATAAGCCTATGAAAAGATTTTTAATATCATACATCACTCAGCTGGGAGCTGGGTGTTCTGGTCTCTAAGAAGAGATCTGAGTAGGGTCCCAGAAACACCTGCTGAGGGAAGTGTTTAAGGATGTGTGTAAGTCATGGAAGGCTAGTTTTATAATGGTGTTCCCCATCTCACTCCCTGTGGCTTGCACAGATCTGACTCAAGGACCAGCAGTCCATCAGCTAGGTAATGGCTGTCAACAGGCTAAATGGTTACTACCTGGAATGATCAAATTGTGTCCCATAAGAATGTAAGTTAGGATTTCAAGTAACAACAAGATAGTTCTATGAAACTATTATAATGCCAAAAATCCAATTCACTGAAGTTATAGAGCAATAGGGATTCTCATTTACTGCTGGTAGAAATACAAAATAGTACAGCCCCTTTGGAAGACAACGTGGAAGTGTCTTGCAAAACTAAACATACTCTTACCATAAGATCCATTAGTCATGCCCCTTGGTATTTACCCAGATAAACTAAAAACCTCCTGTACACATCAAATCCTCACATAGGTGTTGAGAGCAGGATATTTCATAATTGCCAAATCTTGGAAGCAACCAAAATATATACTTGAGTAGGTGAATAGATAAATAAACTATGATACATTTATATAATAGAATATTAATCCATTTTATTAAGAAAAAGGAGCTATCAATTTATGAAAAGACATGAAAAAATTTTTACAAGTGGAAAAGCCAATCTGAAAAGGCTGCATACTACATAATTCCAAACATACATTTTGCAAAAGGCAAAACTATGGAAACAGTAAAAAGATCAGTGGTTGCCAGGGTTTGGGAAAAGGAAAGGATGGATAATCAGAACACAGGAGAGTTTTAGGGCAGACAAAGTATCCTATCTGATATTATAAATATAAAAAGTCATTACATATTTGCCAAAGTCCATTGAATACGCAATACCAAGAGTTCACATAATATAAATCATGAACTTTGGGTGACAATGATGTGTAAATTCATCAATTATACATAAGTGCCATTGTGGTGCAGGTTGTTAATAGTGGGGAGGTTGTGCTTATGGGGGAAAAGGGAGCACATGAGAATTCTTGACACTTTCTGCTTAGTATTTCTGTAAATCTAAAACTTCTCTAAAATGTCAATTAAAAAAAAACTTGAATAGCATTAAATTTGAGTAGGATCAGGTAGAAATTAGACTTCACAGGAACCCACATCTTATACTGAGTTTCTTCTTCTTCATTATCATACCCTCCCCCTCCCCTTACTCCTGAAATTATTCCCTTAATAAACCACCTGGGCAAATATTCCCATCTTTGTCTCTGCTTCTAAAGAATCAACCTAAGACAGAACTGCAGGCATGACATTCATTATTGCTGACCTGTTCAAAACTTTCTTTCTACTTGAAGGAGTGGGACATGGTAGCGTGACTGTTGATGGAAGAGGAAGAGGGTGAATAAAAACCCAGAATACAGATCATGATTAAAAAAAAAAAAAAGATCCTGCAAAGAGCCAGAAAGAAATCTCATCTGCATTCCCACCTCCACACCTAGGGAGATGGAAATATGCCAAAGACAAATTTTGCCTACTTGAAAAATTTGTCTCCGTGCCAGCTCCTAATTCTTTGGGAAGGAAACAAAATGTTCTTGATTCCTTTCACTTACCGTATTTGATTCCTGCGGCTGCTGTAACAAATTGTCAGAAACTAGATGGCTTCAAATGGCAGGTATTTATTCTCTGCAGCTCTGGAGGCCAGAAATCCAAAAATCAAAGTTTTAATGGAGCCACAGTAATTGTGGAGGCTCTTGGGGAGTCTCCTTCCTTGTCTTTTTCAACTGTTTGGGCAATGCTTGGCCTCTTGCTCATCACACATCACTCTCTGAGTTCCACCTTTGTCTTCATGTGATCTTCGTTTTCTCCTCTGCATTTGTCTTGTTCTCTATGTTTCTATTACAAGGACACGTCTTACTGGACTGAGGTTTCACCAAAATAATCCCAGAGGACTTTATCTCAAGAAGTAATATAATCACATCTGCAATGACTCTTATTCTAAATGAATTCACTCCCCAAATTTCCAGGGAGTAGGAGACAAATTGTGGGGGGAGGCCACCATTCATCCCTCTCCTCTCACTAAACTCCATTCTTCCCTAATCCTATATAATTATATTTTGTATAATCACATACTGATTTATAGTTTGCAGAGTTCTTTCAACCAAATAACTTACTTGTTTTCAGAGTAAATAAACATAAAAATGAAAATATCCACCATCGAATATCATTTTCTTATGCCACAGGCATACCCTGTGAGATGTTCTTATTTCTATTGTACAGTCGAGGATGGTGAGACTGGGGTGAATTTTAATTTTTCCCCTTTATTATTTCAAACTTGGCATTTTAATTGTTTGTTTATTTGTTTGTTTCCTCCAGAGAGAACTAGGAAGGAGAAAGGGCTCCAGCAGGGAAAGAATTGATTTTGATCCCTGGGTAACTGGTCTGAGTATACTACAAATAGGAATATCCTTAGAATCAGGGTAAACTAAGAAGAACTCAGGTTGTTTGACATGAAAGGGCCCTCATTTTTACTGTCAAGTGGTCCCACTGAAAGAGCAGGTGATGTGGATCTTGCAGAAGTTACTGGATTCCTTGCTCTCTTCCTTTATCAGGTTCTTGAATTCAAACAAGTCACAAAATTTCTCTAAGACTGAATCCTAATCCATTAAATCAGGTATTGCTATATTGCATATGTGTCTATTCAAGAATTAACTGAATTAAAAGTAAAATCAGATTCACTGGGCCCAATCCATAATAATGTCCACATTCTTTATTGTATATTTATAGATTACAAGTGAGAAGGCCCCTAGGATAGCTACATATATCTCCAATTATTGTAAAAGATCTACCTACACATCTATGCAGACTCTCTTCTCCATTACAAAGCTGGAAGTGAAAACTCAGATCTCACGAGCATTATGAATGTTCCCACTGATCTCATTTGAGGTTTCCTACCTCTTTGTGAATCATTCTCTTTAATTACCCATTTATACAGAATCATGAGCCAGCATCTACCTGATGATGAGCAGACTCTTTCTTGGCGTTTCTGCACCATTGCCACCAAGCGGTCAAAATTTAATATGTGAACCTCCTGGGCAAAATAACAAGTTCACTGCTTTGCAGAAAAATGAAGTCTTTCAGTAAATCAGTGACCAGCATTAAGGGATGCCAGTAGCCCTATTCAGCCTTACTATTTGAGAATGTGTCCCAGACCAGCAGCATTAGCATCCCCTGGAGGCTTAGGAGGCATGCCTCTCCACAGAGCACACTAGACCTGCTGACTCAAAGCCTCTGCAATGGGCCTAGCAATCTGCCCTTAACAAGATCTCAAGGTCACTGATGTACACTAAAGTTTTAGGAACACTACGGCAGTGTTTCTCAAACTTTAGCATGTGTCTCAACAACCTGGAGACATGTTGAGACAGATAAGATTACTAGACTCCATCCCCAGAGTCTGTGATTCATGAGTGAAGAACAGGCTAGAGAATCTGCATTTCTCATAGGATTTCGGATGTTACTGATACTCTGGTCCAAGGACAACAATTTGAGAACTGCTATACTATTGCACGACCAGAGGTAAATTTATCAACTTATTTTATCTCATTGAACTGAAGACTTGAATAAGGAGTATCACCAAGAGAAAAAGACAAAAAAAAAAGTCATGATTTAGCAGGTAATTTTAGACTGGGCTTTCCCATTAGATGTAGTTCTTGTATGGAATCTTGATATCTCAGAGACAGCCTCTCTGTTCTCTTTAGATAGGAAGGCACCACATTTCTTCATGAAATCCTCAAAATATCTTTCAGTACATCCTCCTGAGCTTGGTTATTGATTTTTTCTGCATCAAAATCCATTCTAGGGGCTGGGGTTGTGGCTCAGTGGTAGAGCACTTGCCTGTCATGTGTGGGGCACTGGGTTCGATGGCCAACATCACATAAAAATAAACAAATAAAGGTACTGTGAAATTTTTAAAAATCCATTCTATTCTTCTCTGTTCTTTTCATAGCACCAGTAGATACAATATCCCTAAATCCCTCCTTCCCTAAGCCCCTCCTTCTCTAAGCCCTTCCTTCCCCAAGACACACCTTCCTCAAGCCACACTTTCCTAGGCCCCTTCTTTCTTCCCTCCTTCCCTAAGTCACTCCTTCCCTAAGCCACAGTTTGGGTATATAAAACTCAATTAGTAAAGTCTCCAAGAAGTAGTTCCAGCTTTATCATATCTATACTATTTCTTCTGATTTTCAAACCTCTGTAATATTATTTATTTTGACAGCCAATGCCCTCATTTACTCATATTGATCCCTTTACATTATTACACTTGCAGATTCGTTTTTCATACTGGATAATTCTCTAGGAATACTCTTCTTTCCTCACCTATCCTTCAAGGTCCCAAGGAAGTACCATCTCCAACCCAGGCTTACACACCAACAACATTTTCCTGTGCACAGCACACTTTGCTAGTCAATCAAGAAACTTTTTCAAGTTGACATACCAGCTACCACAACTGGATCCTACTTAACACAAAATTCCAGGCCATTACTACCAATCAACACAGGCAAAGATTAAACCTTTTGTTTTTCTTAGCATTCTATTCTTTTATGTCCTTTTTTATTCAGACTATCCCAAACTCCACTATCTGGTATCTGCTAATTGTTATTTACTAAATTATAAGCTCACCCAGGAGATGACTTAGGTCCTGAAGAATACCATTTGTTTTACAGTTAAACAGAAAGTGTTGTAACAATTAAGCAGTGATGTCACACTTGATCTGACAATTTCACTCTATGGTGGGTCGAGTTCACTTGTGTTCTTGACCTATCACTTTAGAGAATAATACTAGAAATATTTGCAGAGTAAATTCCTTAAATTACCACAGAATGAAATGGAGTCAATCCTCATCTCTTCAACGGGGAAGGAAATACGTGAACTTGAACTTACATCAGCTTAAATGCTAAAAGGCATCAAATAAGGCAAGAACCAAGCTTTGTGTCTAACATGAGAATAACGTCAGACACGGTGGTACATTCTGGTGATCCCAGCAACTCAGGAGGCTGAGGAGGAGGATCTCAAGTTCCAGGCCAGCCTTAGCAATGAAATAAGGCCCTCTCGAAATACAAAAATAATGAGTGAAGATGTAGCTCAGAGTAAAATGCCCCTGGGTTCAATCCCCAGTATCAAACACACACACACACACACACACACACATACACACACACGACTAACAATACAAGATACCAACCTTTATACCAGTGGCACCATGTAAATAACCATTCATATCTTAGTTTGAGTTAACATTTACAGGAGCTATTTTTTAAATCTAAAATAAAATCTTGACCTCAACTCTATTTTATCCTTTTTATATTTCGACACATAAAATATGAAGGGAGATGTGGGGGAGGAACAGAGGCTATGATTAAATCTGCTCCTTGTTTTCATTATCTTCTCACTTTTCATGAGCTCTAATTTAAAGATCTTATTTATAGTGTAATGTTCTTAAAAGTTTCCTAGCTGTGTTTAAATGGGGATGGTTAATTGGGACCATCCTAGTACAAGCCAGCTTCACTCTCATCTTCGTAGGTGGTGGCTCTTCTCTGCTTCTGAAAAACAACGTGATTTCCTCTTATATTTAGTCTAATTTTCCTGTTCATTGTTACTTTTCTAATATTGTGACCTAAGGCTGCATGAGTTAATAACTTTGTAGTTTTAATATTCTTGCTGTTATTTTCAATCTTCACATCATGAATTTGTTATCTGGTATTTACTGTGATTCTTGACATTAAAAGTAATAATAATAAGTAACACTAACCCAGGGAACAACTTAAAAATAGTATGAATTAGGAATTGAAAAGAAAAAGTGAAAACTAAATGCTATGTTTCAAATATACATATTCATTAAATGAGCTTAGAAAATAAGCAGAAACCACTTTTGTACTCCATAAAAAGTTGCCTTACTCATCTACTTTTGTTCCTAAGTACTAAATGATGCTTTAATTACAATTATTATAATTGTAATACGCATGGCTTATGGATAATTTGATTTCCAGTGTGTAGCATCATATGCAAAGTTGACTTATACACCAACATCTCTTGTTATCCCAAAATCACCTGTCTCGGGTTGAGTTATACAGAGTCTAAGATAAAAGTAAATTGTTAGGAGCCAGGCACAGTGGCTCATTCCTGTAACCCCAGTAGCTCTGGAAGCTGAGATAGGAGGATCAAAGTTCAAGGCCAGCCTCAGCAACTTAGTGAGACCATAAGCAACTTAGTGAGATCCGGTCTCAAAGTGAAAAAAAAAAATTAAAAGCTAGGGAGGCAGCTCTGTGGCAAATTGCCTCTGTGTTACCAAAAAAAGAAAAAAAGGAAGTTGTTAGGGACAAGCTTCAGGGAAAACTGTAAAAGAAAAATAAGCAGGGCATGAAAGGAAAGGAGAACAAGTAGGGTGTGATCTAGGTGAGGCCCCACCCCTACCTGGTCAGTGGAGAGCTCTGATAGTTTAAATGATATCCAGAGTTCATCCCTCGGGTAGACAAAAGAGCCATGTTTTCATACTCACAAATCCATGGCTACTGATAACTCCTGGGGAACATCACCTCTAAGGCACTCTGCCTCCTAGTATATATGAGCAAAATATCTCTACCAGCCCAAGAGAAGATCTAGGAAGAAGGTTTCAGGCACTAGGTAGGATTTGCATTGGTCATCCCCAATAGCTTCTTTTGATTGTCAGTGATTTAATTTAATCTAATTTAATTAATTAATTCAATTAGGAGAGATCTCAGTCATATTTTTTCAAGTCCATTAGAACTTCTGATGCTGAGTGAAACTGAAGGGAGGTGGGATGTGGCTGGAGGAAGTGGTTCATTGGGAGTATGGCTATGGGATATATATTTGTATCTGGTGAGTGGAAATCAATCCCCTGTCCTCCGCTTTCTGATCATCATGTGAGTTGCTTCCCTCTACACTCTTCAGCCATGATGTTCTGTCTCATCTTAAGCCCCAAGGAATGGATCCAGCCTTCTATGGATAAGACCTCTGAAACCATGAGCCCTCAGATAAACTTTTCCTCCCCTAAAATTGTTCTGATCAGATCTTTTAGTCATAGCAGCAAAAAGCTGACTAAAATACTCATCAATGAACAGTCTCTCTAAGGTTTTTCATAGGACATTGACAGAGACACCAATAAACAAATAGTGGTGCACAGGTCTCTTGAGATCTAGGCTCAATAGCAGCTTTTTAAAATTCTGCCGTATTGGTCAAAGGAAGTCATGGAGCCAGGTCATATTCAAGAGGTGGAAACTGGATGTAGAATTGTAATGCAAAGGGCCCAGCTACAAAGGTAAACAGTATACCATAGCATCTCACTATATAGCCCCCCTGCCCCCATCAGCTTCATCCTGGATGAGCCTAAACTTCCCAACAACGACCCAGGTGGCAATTTTCTTCACTAATCTCTTGACACCCAAAGATGTTAACTCTGCTTCCAGTGTAAGGCCTTCTCTGTTCTTTAGCATTATGGACTAGGAAGGAGAAATTAAGTCTCTACCCAAAAGGCAAGGATAATACAGAAATTATTCTCAATTATTCTTCCAGATATATTCATACTGTTTTTTCCTATTCAGTTTTTTTTTTTTTTTTTTTTTTTTGTGTGTGTGTGTGTGTGTGTGTTGGGGTGAGTAATGTATTTACTTCTCTCCATGTGATAGTCAATGATTAAGGATCATAGAAGGGAATAAAGAACATAACTCCATCGGGCAAGTTAAACTCATCTGCCAGGATATCATTCTCAGTAAGTTGAACTTGTGAATTGGATAATGATAAAGGATCTTTATGTGGCTACATAAGAGGGGTTCATAGTAGATTTGATAATTTGCAACTGGAAGCAGTTCACAGAGTGTGAAGCCAAGGAAGGACCTGTACATGCTTCAAATGATCAAATGTTGTCCCCAAAGAATTTCCCCATAAGGTATAAAATGCATTCCATATTTCATGAGTTATAAGAAGCTAATTTTTCATATTTTAGTATCTCTGAAATTGGGATGCATTTTAAAATTGATGTCCTCTTAAAACTATTTGGCAGAATTTTCTTAATGGCCTATAAAATAGTAGTGAATCTTATCATCAATACAGTCTTAGACTTGATGATGAATGATAGCCAGAAATAATAGCTGTTTCCTCATGTAAAACACTGGCCTGTCCAACACACATCAGCTTCTTAAAAGGGTTACAAGCAGGTTTTTGACATGAGTGCTCAATAATTTAACAGGCTCCGCTTCTTTTAAAAGCAAGTAAATTAAACCCCAGATTCATCAGAGATGCCCATATGTATGTTGCTATGGTTTGGACATTTTTGTAGTGGGCAGGGTGCGGCAGCACAGGCCTGTAATCCCAGTGGCTTGGGAGGCTGAGGTAGGAGGATCACAAGTTCAAGGCCAGCCTCAGCAATTTAGGGAGGCCTGAGCAACTTAGTGAGATCTGTCTCAAAACATAAAAAAGCCTAGAGATGTGGTTTAGTAAATGCCTCTGGGTTCAGTCCCTAGTAAAAAAAAAAAAAATCATGTGGTAGAAGGGCTGGAGGTGAAGTTCAGTGACAGAGTGTATATTTTGCATGTATGAGGCCTTGGGATCAATCCCTAGCAACAAAACATATACATTGATTAATTTGGAAAAGCACATATTGGAAACTTCATCACTGATGCAGTAGGACTTACTTAATGGCATATGTGTAAGGTGTGGGGTCTCAGTCCTCACAGATTTAATGCTGCCACAAAAAGGGCCTGTGGCAAAATAAGCCAAACTCAGGAGGCCAAGGTTCATATGCCTTCTCTCATATGTGGACGTTAGAAAGAAAAAGGAAAAAGAAGGTGGGGAGAATCTCATCAAAATCAAGGGAAATCAGTAGAACAAAGGGACCAGGTAGAGGGAAGAGGGAAAGGAAAGGGGAAATCCTAGGGAACGATATTGGCCAAATTATACTGTTATACTGTGTGCCTGTACGAATATGTAATAACAAGTTCCACCACTATGTACAACGATAATGCGCCCATTAAAAAAATACATGGGGATAAAATAGCTCATAGGAAGGAAATTGCTTTCTTTTGCCCTTCCGCCTTCCACCAGGTAAGGACACGGTAAGGAGGTCCACACCAGATGCTGGCACCTTGATCCTGCACTTTCCAGCTTCAGGAACTTTGCAAGAATTAATTTCCATTTTTATAAATGAGTCCTGAGCATTCTGTTTCAGCACAGACAGACATGAGGGATGGAATGATCAAGTCAGCAAAGGTCAGAGAATTCTTCAGAATCATCCTTGACATATTCTGTAGGGAAAGGAAAAAAAAATGTTTTTTTCTATATTCCTCAAAAATCTTAAAATTCAAATTAGCTATACAGTGTAAAAAAAGAGTTTTACCAAGTCATCACTAGAAAGCAGCACTAGATGCATAAAACTGTGATAATTTGCAAGGTTTGTAATCTGGAGAAAGGACATTTTGTAGGAGGGAGTCAACAGAGATCTCTCATTTCCAACCTCATTTTCCAGGGTCATGCCTCATATCTTCTGTTTAAAAGTATATTTTTCTCTCTAACATGACTGATTGCTAGTCTCTAGCCCACCCAAATTGCTTATCTATTAAGATAATAATGTATGTTGTAAAGTATCAAGGGTATACATATGTTATTAAGGGTATGTTTAAATGTTTTTTTTTTCTGCTGTTTTCTACTTCTTGTCAATTTTCCCTAGAACATGATTTGTCTTGGTAATCAGAAATTATTTTAAACGAAGGAGAAAATTATCTAGCAAAGAGCAAAACAGATCACCACAAACACAAGAAGAAGATAACAATAAAAGCCAACCCAGTTACTGCACTTACTATATACCAGGACACTGACCAATGGACTCTCAGAGCTTCAGGTGGTCAGTACTGTCATCTCTACTTTGCAGAGCTGGGAGCCGTGTCACAGAAGGATTGCATTGCTTGCCAAGTCCACAGGGCTGTCAGTGGGGGAGATGGAATTTGAAAATGGGTGACCAAGCTCCAGACAACACAATGATGCATAAACAGAAAATAAATGTGTGAATAAGCACTCAAGAAGTTGTTATATGTGTCCATCTTGTCCTAGCTGCATGACTGAGTGAATAATTTTTCTCTCCCTCAAACTCATTTTCCTCATCTGTCATATAGGAATGCTGGCAATAATAACTGGCCACTTCAGAGCATCATGGGAAATCATAGATGTAAGTAGGACTTGTAAACTGTAAAGTCATGTTTAAATATGTGTTAGTAACACCATCCTCATCTTTTCACCTCAGGATTAAGTTTTTTTTTTTTTAAAAAAAGGAAGCAATTATCATGCTAGCCCCTGCCCTCCCCATAATATCCCTTTCTATCAATAAAGTATTGCAATATTTCTCTAGTATCTCAGAATTAAACCCTGAGTAGCTACAACTCTCACTGCCATCAGTGAGATCCCATGACTAAGACAACAAACACGGGGCACAAACATAGGACTCTCCACTTCCTTGACTATAGAGACACTAATAATCAAGCATACCTCCATTACTGCTTAACCTATGCCCACATGTTACCTCAGAATCCTTCTTAACAGGTGGTCTAAGTAGCCACTTGGTATTACTTCTCAGATACAGAAAAACATCTGACACAAAATCATTTTGCCATTTCTGTTGGAAATCAGTTTAAAATGCAATTACCAGAAGAATTTAGAGTTAAAAAGTTAAAAAAGAAGTTCTTTGAAATATGAGGTTGATAATAGCAATTGGACTACTTTAGTTCCAACACAACCTAGTGATTGGGTAGGTCACTAAGCTTTTTGTACTTGATTTCCTCATAGTTCTAATATAGGAGTTGGCTTCTGGCCTTTATATTCTGAGCTGTAAATTCTTTTTCATCTTCCAAATTTATCCTTGCCTTTTCTCTCACCAACCTGAAATGCGACCCCTAGTTCTTTCTCTCAATCTGCTTAAGCCAAACTTCCATACCTTCAAATTCCACATTCTCCACAAAGAAGTTTCTAGGTTCCTCCAGTTTATATGGACCTCACTTCTCACTGACTAGCTGTAGATTTCATCGCCCATGCATTTAGTCAGTACCATGTGATTTGGTGAACTAGTTAGTAAGTTTCAGGTTGGGAGGAACATTCTAGATAACACATTTCTTTGAATTTAATCACCTTTCAGTGATTTGTTTTTGTTTTTTGGAGCAGTACCAGAGAATTATTTCAGGGGCATTCGACCACTGAGCCACAACCCCAGCCTTATTTTGTATTTAATTTGAGACAGGGTCCCACTGAGTTGCTTAGTGCCTTGCTGTTGCTGAAATTGGCTTTGAACTCGAGATGCTCCTGCCTCAGCCTCCTGAGCTGCTGGGATTATAGGCATGTGCCACTTTGCCCAGCTGCTCGCAGTATGTTATATGTAGATGTTCAGTAATAAATACCTGACTTTATATTGGGATTTATCATTTTCAAAACATTTTCTCATGTGTTTGTTTTTAACTGATCCTCTCAGTTTCCCTGGTAGTTTTAATTTTAGAAGTTTTTTTTTATTATTATTCTAATAGAGACAGAACTAAAACTGGTCTTTCAAGCTATCCTTTTAAAAGCCTTTTCTTCTTCTTCAAGGACTACAGTCTATCTCATTATAAAAGGAGGATTCATTGGTAAAGAGAGATTAAAAAAAGATATCTCTCATAATAAACTCTCATAAGACTGTTTCTTAAGTC
Organism: Marmota monax; assembly: GCF_021218885.2. Classification (NCBI taxonomy): domain Eukaryota; kingdom Metazoa; phylum Chordata; class Mammalia; order Rodentia; family Sciuridae; genus Marmota; species Marmota monax. The sequence goes on along the minus strand of NW_026695222.1, from coordinate 2,168,989 downwards.
ACAACTTTAACATCATTCTTCATTTGTAGTGTATGTTGTTAGTTTAGTTGATATTGTATATACTTAATTATACTTTATAATTGATATATATGATTGATATGAAATATAACATAAATAGTATAATCACCAATTACTAGAATATTTTATATGTGGATACAGATATTTTATAACTTAAACAGTTGAATAGCTTTTAGAATTACATTTTATTATTATTATTATTATTATTATTATTATTATTATTATTATTAATACCCTGTCCCTTTTCCAGAGAGAGAAAGAGAAAGAGAAAGATTTTCTAGAGTATAGCTAATGAGATGTCCTATGAAAACAAGAATTCATAGTTTCTACTCTCCACCAACCTCCACACCCATGTTCCTTCATTTGCTTTTATTTTGATGTGAAACATTTTATTTTGATTTTCTTTTTCTTATCCTGGGTTCCCTAGTGTGAGCCCCTATAGTTAGGTCTCTGGACCTATGTCAGGGAGTCTAAAGAAAGAAGGAAGGATTAAGACACAGTTGGATTAGGTGATGAAGACTCTGACTGGCAAAGAAATTCCATTATCACCACCCTGGAAGCTCAGCTTCTTCCTTCACATCAAATATGGGGGAGGGGGGGGAGGGAAAGTCTTCAAAATGGATTTACTTTCATTTCCACTTCAGTTCACTGAGGTTGGGTGTTCAGTACATTCCATACTCTCAGCCCCTAAAAGAACTTGGAGCTGACTTTAACATATTGGGAACTTCAACTCAAGCAGATCTGACAAGAAAAGACAGACGTTTGAACAGATGCAGCTTGTGTGGAGAGAGGTTTTTTTTTTTTTTTTTTTTAACCAAAAGTTGCTGATTTTTCTTCTAAAAAAACATTTTCCCTGATGAGATAAGTTTTAAAGTGTGAAAATTTTGACATTTTTCTTTACACATCACAGGTTTACTATGTTTATTTTTATTTTTCAATTTGTGTGTGTGTGTTTGTGTGTGTGTGTGTCTAACGTAATCATTCCATGGTGGATCAAGTAGTCAAAATTCAGATTCTGTCAAAATTCCTGCGCTCTTGCCATGTTTTTGAAACTTCAAGCATTTAGGTGAGCTTACCAGGGGCATAGATCCCCCATTGTGTGAATTGCTGCAAAAATTAAAATGTGGCCAATGCTGGAATTCTGTTGACAAGCTGATGAGATCTATGTCCCCAGAGTTCCTCTCAAGTCTCACTGATTCTGTCAGAGAAATCACTACACCTGCCCCAAATTGCTACCTGAGGAGAAAATTAGAACCTTACAGGCAGCTGAAAAAGTTGTGAAAGAGAGGTGAGAATTCTGAGTAAAGAAAGAAGAAGTCGATATGAAGGACAGTTAACTGAGCCTGTGTAAAATGCACAAATGACCTCGTGTTCTATATCTAACATGGAAAGTTATCTGAGAAGAACATATACAGTTATAGAGACAACAGAGAAGAATGATTGAAATGAGTTCTCTTCCTTTTAGTTCAAGATCAAAAGTTTCTGTAACCTAGCAACAAAACAGCACTGAAGTTATTTGACTGACATTAATGTTCCTGAGAAAGCAAAACCAAGAGAGAAAAAATAATCCATGTTACCTGCATCCAGTTTCCTCTCTTTATTCTTTCTCTAGAGCAGAAATCTTCAGAGTGTGGTCCCAGGACCAGCTGCAGCAGCATCACCTGGAAACTTGCTAGAAATGCAAATATCACAACCTTCTAAATCAGAAACTCTGGACTTTCTGCTCAGCAATCTGTGTTTTCACAAGCTTGCCATATGTTCAAATGCACACAAAAATTTGAAAATTACTACTTTCATATAGAGTATAATCTGTCATTACTTTGTATTGATTTATTCTTATCAGCATGCAATCTGCCATAGTACCTGAGACATTGTTTGAAAGTCCTACTCTGTCCTCATAAATCCAGCTATCGTCCCTTTCTCTCCTCTTCCTCAACAACTATTTCTTTGAAATGGTCTCTTTAGAGCAAATAGCATAATAGGAAACCCCAGACCTCATTTCCCCGACTCAGACCTAAGTCTCCCACTGACTTAGAAATATTCTTTCCAAAAAGCCTTTAAGGGAACTTCAGAAATCACTTTTAAAAATTGCAGTACCCCAGGCATGTTTGGAGCTAAGAGTAGATACATTGAAATGGATAAGAAAAATTATTTCATTTTACTCATGATTGTTCTTCCACCAAACTAACACAGCATGGAGCTATGGGAAGTAAAAGTCTAATAGACAGTTTTTCTATCAAAAGGGAAAGAAAAGAATGTAATCTATGTCCAACATTCTGTCTTTTGTGAGGTCTGGCTTCGGTTTCACCTAACTCGAAGTACTGACTAGGGTCTGGCATACTTCTGTTATCTAGAGTCCACTAATGAAAAAAAACAATAATGAAGTTCAGTGGCTTGTTGCAAACCAGAAAACCTTCGATACTGCAGACAGAAGCTGGTGAAGCTCACTATTATCAAGAGAGAATTTGGGACTTCTTCGACAGGAGGAAAAAGAAAAGTGGAATGTGTAGCCAAGTTTCTGACTTTGTAAGGAGTTATCTGATGGATTGCTTTCTATCTCTCCAGAGTAGGAGGGTGATAGAACAGGCATACTTGATAATCAAGAGGCTAAGAAGAACAAAAGAGAGCTTAGCAGTTTGTTGCAACTGCAGAAAGATCTGCACACCAGTCACACCAGAGAGAGCAAGAGATTAATGGCTCCTGAAAAGAAATCAGCAAACCTCTTTAATTGGGAAATTATGTACAATCCCAGCAAAGATAAATTATGGCCAAAAGGTATAAGAGAACCCAAGAATCTCTGCCTAGACAGAGTATTGAAGATCTTCCTCTGTACCAAAGCTGTCCATAAAGTATGAGAAAGGAAGCCATTTTTCTGAATGCACAAATACCACCAAAAATAAGTAGGCATGTAAAGAAAGAGGGAGACATGGTCAATAAAAGGAATAAAGAGAATATATGTAAACTAATCAAAAAGAGAGATCTGTGAATTTGGATTATATTATAAATAATTGAAAATAATTGTCTTAAAGAAGCTCAGTGGACTATAAGACAACACAGAAAATTCAGGAAAACACATAAACAAAATGAGAGTATTTTTAAAAAGAGATAAAAACTATAAAAATAAGAACCAATAGAAATTCTGGAGCCGAAGAATACATTAACTGAATTGAAAAATTCACTAGAGGAATTCAATAGTAGACTGATCTATCAAAGAAAAGAACTGGTAAAATCTTATGGGAAAGCATCAAGCTGACCAATACAGACATTATGAGAGCTACATAAAGAAGAAATGGAAAGAATTAGAGAGCTTATTTGAATAATGTCTAAAAACTACCTATACTTGAGGAAATAGCATAATAGGAAACCCCAGACTTCATTTTCCCGACTCAGACCTAAGTCTGAGTAAACAGAGTAGTTAGGTAAATTACAAAAAGTAGAATAAAATCCAAATAAGATAATCTAAAGAGACCTATGTCAAGACTCATTATAATCAAACACTTGAAAATCAAAGCAAATAAAGACACGTAAAGCAACAACAGAAAATTGACTGTCATATACAAGGGGGTTTCCACAAGATTATCAGTTGATTATATCAGAAGCATTACAAACTACAAGAAGGTGATGTGATATATTCAAAACACTGAAAGAAAAAATTTTTCTGCCAATCAAAAGTACTATATTAGTTATAAAAGTCTTTCAAATATGAAGGAGAAAAATTTTAAATCCCTAGATAAACAAAAGCTGAAGTAATAGTAATGAGCTTATTAACCTGACTTACAAAAAAAAAAAAAATGCTAGGGGAAGTCCTTCAAGTTGAAATAAAAAGAGATTAGAAAGCAAGATGAAAACATAAGAAATACAAAACTTTCTAGTAAAGCAAACAATACAGAATCTTGTAATTATGGGAATATGAAACACTTTTTATACTGGTATAATATTTAAAAGATAAAAGTATAAAATTAACCATACCTTTTAAAACTATGCTTATGGATACAATTTTTAAAAGGTGATTTATTACACCAATAACAAAATGAAAGGGGAATTCTAAATGAGTAGTTTCTGTATGTAACTGAGGTTAAATGACCAGCTTTAAATTCTGTTATAACAATAAGAATTTTTACGTAATTTCCAAAGGAACCACAAAATATAATATACACAAAGAAAAATGAGAATGGAATCAAGAATGTCATAAAAAAAAGAAAGAAAGAGCAATAAAAAGCAAAAAAAAAAAGAAAGAAAGAAAACAAGAGGAAAAATGACATAAAGTAACTATAATACATAAGAAAGCAATTGACAAAATGACAATAAGTTCTTTCCTATCACTAATTCCTTCAAATGTAAATGGGCCAAATTTCCCAACATAAAAAATGTAGAATGGTGCATGGATAATGAAAAAAATAAGATCAAATTTTATACTATCTACAAGAGACGCATTTAATATATCAGGACACGTAGGCTAAAAGTCAAAAGTTGGGGGGAAAATTCCATGTAATTGTAACTAAAATAGACCTAGAGTAGCCATATTTAAATAAGAAATAGGGTTTTTTATATTTAAATTAAAATTTGGGGGGGACAGGTACTGAGGATTGAACTCAGGGGCACTCAACTACTGAGCCACATCCACAGACCTTTTGGTATTTATTTAGAGGTAGGGTCTTACTGAATTATGTAGTACCTACCTGCTGCTGAGGCTGGCTTTGAACTGCAGATCCTCCTGCCTGAGTCTCCTGAGCCTCTGGGGTTATAGGCATGGCTGGTCAAAATAGGTTTTAAAGTAAAGAAAAATCAAAGGAAACAAAACATGATATTATATAATAATTACAATGTCAATTCATTGAGAAAATAAAACCATTATAAATCCATATGCATCTAGCAGCAAATAATCCAAAAACATGAAGTAAACAATGGCTGAATTGAAGGGAGAAGTAGATAGCAGCACAGCAATAGTATATTTTAATACCTCACTTTCAATAATGAATAAAATAACTATATAGATCAATAAGGAACCAGAGTATTTGAATATTGTAGGCCAATTGAACCTAGGAGACATACTCCACCCAACAACAGCATAATATAGATTCCTTTAGGGCTGGGGTTATAACACAGTGGTGGAGTGCTTACCTAGCATGTGTGAGGCACTGGGTTCAATCCTTAGCACCACATAAAAATAAATAAAATAAACATCCATCAACAACTAAAAATAAATAAATAAGAACACAGATTCATCTCAGCACACATGGAAATTCCCCAGAATAGATAACACATTAGGACACAAAACAAGTCCGAACAACTTTAAAAAGATTGAAATCATACTAAGTATTTTTTTTTCTGACCATAGTAGAATGAAACTAGAAAGAACAAAAAGGAAAACTGGGAAATTTATAAACATTTGGAAATTAAAGAATGTACACTCAAATAATCAATGGGTCAAAAAATAAATCACAACAAAAATTAAAAACACTAACAGAAATAAAAGCACAACATATCAAAATTTATGGTATGCAACAAAAGTAGAGCTGAGAGAAGTTTATGGGGTAAATACATACATTAAAAAGGAAAAAAGGGAATTCCAGCTCCCGGAACTGAGCCCGCGGGGACTGCTTCTTGGAGCTTACACTTATAGGAGCTTACACCGAGCACAGAGCGGCCGAGTTCCGGCTCCCGGAACCGTCCCGGAACCGCCCTGGCTCAGGGCTGCGGAGCCCGCGGAGGCTGCTTCTTGGACCCTGCTACTATCAGAGCATACACCAAGCACTAAGCGGCCGAATTCCGGCTCCCGGAACTGAGCCCGCGGGGGCTGCTTCTTGGAGCCTACACTTATAGGAGCTTACACCGAGCACGGAGCGGCCGAGTTCCGGCTCCCGGAACTTCCCTGGACCGGGGCTAGGAGCCCGCGGAAACTGTGTCTCGGTCCGGGTCCTGCTGAGGGCAGGTCAGGACTCACCCATTGCTTGGGTTGCCTGGCAAGGGGAACGAAATGCTGCCATTCGCATAGGATACCAACATGGCAGAGATCTGATGTCAGCAGAAAGCGGTGGAGGAGAGATCTTCATCAATACCAGCGGTGACATAAGCAGTTGGTCTTCTGGTAAGGGGGGTGAGGCTCAGTCACCCGAGTCTCCTCAATTTGTCCTCGAGCCAGAGGGAAGGAGCCGGGCCGCCGCCAGCCCCCGGAGCAGGCCCAGCGGCTCGCCAGCGTGGTGACCGCGTGACCCCAATTGGAAAGGGGGCGGAGCGGAGCCGCCACCCACACCCGCCAGGTGGGCAGACCCACGACCCAGTAGTACATGGGCGTGGTAGGAGGGGCAGGGCAGAGCCGCCCTTCGCGCTTGCAAGGTAAACAGACCTGTGACAGCCTGGCGGGTCAGGCCCAGTGGCCTGCCAGTGTGGTACACACGTCACCCCAACTCGAGTAGGGGCAGAGCAGATCCTTATCCCACGCCCGGATCAGGCCCTGCCGGTGTGGTGGTCACGTGACCCCAATTGGAGTGGGGGTGGAGCGGAACCGCCACCCGTGCCCGCAGGGTGAGCAGACCAGTGATCAACCTGCAGATCAGGCCCAGGGGTCCGCAGGCGTGGTAGGAGGGGCAGGGCAGATCCGCCGCCCGCGCCTTCAAGGTAGGCAGACCTACAACAGACCGGCGGATCAGGCCCAGGAGCCTGCCGGCGGGGTACAAACACCACCCTAATTGGAGTAGTGACAGAGCAGAGTCGCCTCCCTTGCCAGGAACAGACCCAGCATCCTGCAGGCGGGGTAGTCACGACACCCCAATTGGAGTAGGGGCAAAGCAGAGCCTCCACTCGTGCCCGAAAGGTGGGCAGATCTGCGACCGACCAGCAGGACAGGCCCAGTGGCCTGCTGGTACGACAGACACGTCACCCCAATTGGAGTAGGGGCAGAACAGAGCCGCCACCAGCTCCCAGAACAGGCCCAGTGACCTGCCGGCGTGGTAGCCACGACACCCCAATTGGAATAAGGAGAGAGCAGAGCCGCCGCCCGCACCTGCAGGAAAGATACGCAAGCAGTATGAAAAGACAAGGAAAGAAAGGACCACAAGCAATGCAGGTCAACGCAACTTTAGAAGAGGTAACAGCTGCAGCAGATGGAATGTCAGATAAAGAATTCAGGATATACATGCTTCAGATGATCTGGAGTATCAAGGAAGACATTAAACAGCAAAATCAGACAATGAAAGATCACTTCGACAACGAATTACGCAAACAAATCCAGGAAGCAAAGGATCAACTATACAGGGAGATAGAGGTTATAAAAAACAAGCAATCAGAAATCCTAGAAATGCAGGAAGCAATAAACCAACTTAAAAACTCAATGGAGAATACTACCAACAGAGTAGAACACTTAGAAGATAGAACATCAGACAATGAAGACAAAGTATTTCAACTGGAAAAGAACATAGACAGCTCAGCAAGACTGTTAAGAAACCATGAGCAGAACATCCAAGAAATATGGGATAACATTAAGAGACCAAACTTAAGAGTCATTGGGATACAGGAAGGTACAGAGCTCCAAACCAAAGGAATGAGCAGTCTATTCCATGAAATAATACAAGAAAACTTCCCAGACTTGAAGAATGAGACAGAATCCCAAATCCTAGAAGCCTACAGGACGCCGAATGTGCAAAATCATAAGAGATCCACACCTAGACACATTATAATGAAGATGCCCAACATACAGAATAAGGAGAGAATTTTAAAAGCTACAAGAGAAAGGAAGCAGATTACATTTAGGGGCAAGCCAATCAGGATAACAGCTGATCTTTCAACACAGACTCTGAAAGCTAGAAGATCCTGGAATAACATATTTCAAACACTGAAAGATAATGGGTTCCAACCAAGAATTGTGTATCCAGCGAAATTAAGCTTCAGGATGGAGAATGAAATTAAAACCTTCCACGATAAACAAAAGTTTAAAGAATTCGCAGCAAGAAAACCATCTCTTCAAAACATCCTAGCCAAAGTATTACAGGAAGAGGAAATGGAAAATAACAATGAAAACCAACAGTGGGAGGTAGGACAGTAAAGGGGGGGGGAACAATCAAAGAGGAAAACAAACAATGTTTAGTAACAGAAATAAACAAATATGGCTGGAAGAACAACCCATATCTCAATAATAACCCTAAATGTTAATGGCTTAAACTCACCAATTAAGAGACACAGGCTAGTAGAATGGATCACAAAACAAGACCCAACAATATGCTGCCTACAGGAGACGCATTTGATAGGAAAAGACATACATAGGCTGAAGGTGAAAGGTTGGGAAAAATCATATCACTCATATGGACTTCGGAAACAAGCAGGCGTGTCCATACTCATATCAAATAAAATAGATTTCAAGCCAAAGTTAATCAAAAGAGATAAAGAGGGACACTACATACTGCTTAAGGGAACCATACACCAACAAGACATAACAATCATAAATATTTATGCCCCAAACAATGGTGCAGCTATGTTCGTCAAACAAACTCTTCTCAAGTTCAAGAGTCTAATAGACCACCACACCATAATCATGGGAGACTTCAACACACCTCTCTCGCCACTGGACAGATCTTCCAAACAAAAGTTGAATAAGGAAACTATAGAACTCAATAACACTATTAACAACCTAGACCTAATTGACATATATAGAGTATACCACCCAACATCAAGCAGTTACACTTTTTTCTCAGCAGCACATGGATCCTTCTCAAAAATAGATCATATATTATGTCACAGGGCAACTCTTAGACAATATAAAGGAGTAGAGATATTACCATGCATCTTATCTGATCATAATGGAATGAAACTGAAAATCAACGATAAAAGAAGGAAGGAAAAAGCATACATCAATTGGAGAATGAACAATAGGTTACTGAATGATCAATGGGTTATAGAAGACATCAAGGAGGAAATTAAAAAATTCTTAGAGATAAATGAAAACACAGACACAACATATCGGAATCTATGGGACACATTGAAAGCAGTTCTAAGAGGAAAATTCATTGCTTGGAGTTCATTCCTTAAAAAAAGAAAAAACCAACAAATAAATGATCTCATACTTCATCTCAAAATCCTTGAAAAAGAAGAGCAAAACAACAGCAAAAGAAGTAGAAGGCAAGAAATAATTAAAATCAGAGCTGAAATTAATGAAATCGAAACAAAAGAAACAATTGAAAAAATTGACAAAACTAAAAGTTGGTTCTTTGAAAAAATAAACAAAATCGACAGACCCTTAGCGATGCTAGTGAAGAGAAGAAGAGAGAGAACTCAAATTACTAGCATACGGGATGAAAAAGGCAATATCACAACAGACACTTCAGAAATACAGAAGATAGTCAAAAACTATTTTGAATCCTTATACTCCAATAAATTAGAAGATAGTGAAGGCATAGATAAATTTCTTAAGTCATATGATCTGCCCAGATTGAGTCAGGAGGATATAGAAAACCTAAACAGACCAATATCAATTGAGGAGATAGAAGAAACCATCAAAAGACTACCAACTAAGAAAAGCCCAGGTCCCGATGGGTATACAGCAGAATTTTACAAAACCTTTAAAGAAGAACTAATACCAATACTTTTCAAGCTACTTCAGGAAATAGAAAAGGAGGGAGAACTTCCAAATTCATTCTATGAGGCCAACATCACCCTGATACCTAAACCAGACAAAGACACTTCAAAGAAAGAAAACTACAGACCAATATCTCTAATGAACCTAGATGCAAAAATCCTCAATAAAATTCTGGCGAATCGGATACAAAAACATATAAAAAAAATTGTACACCATGATCAAGTAGGATTCATCCCTGGGATGCAAGGCTGGTTCAATATACGGAAATCAATAAATGTTATTCACCACATCAATAGACTTAAAAATAAGAACCATATGATCATCTCGATAGATGCGGAAAAAGCATTTGACAAAGTACAGCATCCCTTTATGTTCAAAACTCTAGAAAAACTAGGGATAACAGGAACATACCTCAATATTGTAAAAGCAATCTATGCTAAGCCTCAGGCTAGCATTATTCTGAATGGAGAAAAACTGAAGGCATTCCCTCTAAAATCTGGAACAAGACAGGGATGCCCTCTCTCTCCACTTCTCTTCAACATAGTTCTCGAAACACTGGCCAGAGCAATTAGACAGACGAAAGAAATTAAAGGCATAAAAATAGGAAAAGAAGAAATTAAATTATCACTATTTGCAGATGATATGATTCTATATCTAGCAGACCCAAAAGGCTCTACAAAGAAACTATTAGAGCTAATAAATGAATTCAGCAAAGTGGCAGGATTTAAAATCAACACGCATAAATCAAAGGCATTCCTGTATATCAGCGACAAATCCTCTGAAATGGAAATGAGGACAACCACTCCATTCAAAATATCTTCAAAAAAATAAAATACTTGGGAATCAACCTAACAAAAGAGGTGAAAGACTTATACAATGAAAACTACAGAACCCTAAAGAGAGAAATAGAAGAAGATCTTAGAAGATGGAAAAATATACCCTGTTCATGGATAGGCAGAACTAACATCATCAAAATGGCGATATTACCAAAAGTTCTCTATAGGTTTAATGCAATGCCAATCAAAATCCCAATGGCATTTCTTGTAGAAATAGAGAAAGCAATCATGAAATTCATATGGAAAAATAAAAGACCCAGAATAGCAAAAACAATGCTAAGCAAGAAGTGTGAATCAGGCGGTATAGCGATACCAGACTTCAAACTATACTACAGAGCAATAGTAACAAAAACAGCATGGTACTGGTACCAAAACAGGCGTGTGGACCAATGGTACAGAATAGAGGACACAGAAACCAATCCACAAAACTACAACTATCTTATATTTGATAAAGGGGCTAAAAGCATGCAATGGAGGAAGGATAGCATCTTCAACAAATGGTGCTGGGAAAACTGGAAATCCATATGCAACAAAATGAAACTGAATCCCTTTCTCTCGCCATGCACAAAAGTGAATTCAAAATGGATCAAGGAACTTGATATCAAATCAGAGACGCGCCGTCTGATAGAAGAAAAAGTTGGCTACGATCTACAGTCGGTGGGGTCGGGCTCCAAATTCCTCAATAGGACACCCATAGCACAAAAGTTAATAACTAGAATCAACAAATGGGACTTACTCAAACTAAGAAGTTTTTTCTCAGCAAAAGAAACAATAAGAGAGGTAAATAGGGAGCCTACATCCTGGGAACAAATCTTTACTCCTCACACTTCAGATAGAGCCCTAATATCCAGAGTATACAAAGAACTCAAAAAATTAGACAATAAGAGAACAAACAACCCAATCAACAAATGGGCCAAGGACCTGAACAGACACTTCACAGAGGAGGACATACAGTCAATCAACAAGTACATGAAAAAATGCTCAACATCTCTAGCTGTCAGAGAAATGCAAATCAAAACCACCCTAAGATACCATCTCACTCCAGTAAGATTGGCAGCCATTAGGAAGTCAAACAACAACAAGTGCTGGCGAGGATGTGGGGAAAAGGGTACACTTGTACATTGCTGGTGGGACTGCAGATTGGTGCAGCCAATTTGGAAAGCAGTATGGAGATTTCTTGGAAAGCTGGGAATGGAGCCACCATTTGACCCAGCTATTCCCCTTCTTGGTCTATTCCCTAAAGACCTAAAAAGAGCATGCTACAGGGACACTGCTACATCGATGTTCATAGCAGCACAGTTCACAATAGCAAGACTGTGGAACCAACCTAGATGCCCTTCAATAGACGAATGGATAAAAAAAATGTGGCATTTATACACAATGGAGTATTACTCTGCATTAAAAAATGACAAAATCATAGAATTTGCAGGGAAATGGATGGCATTAGAGCAGATTATGCTAAGTGAAGCTAGCCAATCCCTAAAAAACAAATGCCAAATGTCTTCTTTGATATAAGGAAAGTAACTAAGAACAGAGTAGGGACGAAGAACAGGAGAAGAAGATTAACATTTAACAGGGATGAGAGGTGGGAGGGAAAGGGAGAGAGAAGGTAAATTGCACGGTAATGGAAGGAGACCCTCAGGGTTATACAGTGGAGGGGGTAGAGAGAGAGGAGGGGAGGGGAGGTGAGAGGTGGGGAGGGGGGAGGGTGGATGATGGGAAAGGCAGCGGAGCACAACAGACACTAGTATGGCAATTTGTAAATCAATGGATGTGTAACTGATGTGAATCTGCAATCTGTGTATGGGGTGAAGGTGGGAGTTCATAACCCACTAGAATCAAAGTGTGGAATATGATATGTCAAGAAATTTGTAATGTTTTGAACAACCCACAATAAAAAAATTAAAAAAAAAAAAAAAAAAAAAAAGGAAAAAAGATTGTAAGTTGACAATTACATGTTAAACAACCAGAAAAAGAAGAAAAACCAAATACCAAATTTACCAGGAGGCAGGAGATCATAAAGATACACGCAGAAATGAGGAATAGAAAAAGTGAACAAAGTACTTAGAAATACACTATCCAAGAAGGTAAAAGATTTATATGCTGAGAAGTGTTGGCAAAGCACAGCTGAAAGAGCCTTGCCTAGCGGTGCATGCCTATGATACTGGAGACTTGGGAAGCTGAGGCAGAAGGACCACAAGTTCAATGCCAGGCTCTGCACTTAGTGAAACTCTACCTAAAAAAAAAGGACTGGGGATATAGTATAGTACTATAGTCTAGTTTAGTGCCCCTGGGTTTAATCTGCAGTACCACAAAAAGAAATGATAAAGGAAATTAAAGATACAAATAAATGGAAAGACATCCAGTATTCATAGAATGGAAGACAATATTATTAAAATGACCATACTACCCAAACCAACTTAATATTATTAAAAGTACATACTATATACAGATTCAATGCAATTCCTATCATGATTACAGTGTTTTTGTTTTGCATAAATGGAAAAATTGTCCTGCAATTCATATGGAATCTCAAAAGGACCCTTGGACAAAACAATCCTGAAAAAGCAAAACAAAGCTAAGGCCTTACACTTTCTGATTTCAAAACATAATAAAAAACTACTACATGACACAATTAAAATGTGATAGTACTGGCATAAATGCATCAAGACCAATGAACCAGAAAAGAGAGTCCAGAAATAAACTCTTATGCATATGGACAAATGAGCTTCAGCAAAGGTACTCAGGCTACACCACAGGGAAATGATCGTCCTTTCAACACGTATCACACTCTCAAGAATATATGGTCCATGAGAACAATGAACTCATCACTCATGCATTATGTTCCTTGATGTAACCCAGCTTCTAGAACATTGCTATTGAATAACAAGTTAAAAACTAAAACTTAAAGAAAAAAAACTCATGGAAAAATAAATGACAGGGTGCACCTTCCCATTCCTCACACCCACCTGCTTTTAGACTCAACTGACTTCTCTGTGCCTTTTACCTGCCTAGGTCCCTATCTGTCCTAGAGTGGGATCAAGTGCCACTTGCTTCAGAAAACTTTGTCTAAATTTGTCAAATTGCCCTCATGAAAACTCATGTCTCCTTCATAGTATTTATCACACTTGCTATTTTTCCTTTGTCTATATGATTATAATTGACTCACTTCTCTTTCCCCAATGGCAAAGACTTTCCATTTTGTGACACATCTTATTGCCACATCAATACAACCAAAAAACGGGCCAATGATGTTTACTGACAAATACCTTTGGTGGCCTGGGTAGCATGTATATGCACCCTAGGTTTCCCAGCAGCCCTGGCATAGTTGTAAACCAAAAGATCCCAGTTTGAACAATCAATTATAAGGTCACTCCAATCATGTGACATTGAAAGTGCCACTAAAAACCTACAAGGAATAAAAAGCTAGTAAATCATTTAAACATAATTATTTTTAAACAATATTTAGATATGAATTGGTATTTTCTCAAATTACATCTAATAGTTGGCCAAAACTACCACTTTTTTATGAATTAGGATAGACTAGAATAACAGAAATGATTCAAATTGAACCATAAGTGTACAAATAGGTATTATTTGGGAATATTTTCTTCTTACCATATAGCTGAATATGTGTGTGCTATATGTGTAAGTCACAACACAAAGTACTCAGCTTTACACCACAGGTTTTGGTGGTACAGTGGGTCCCGACCACAAACCAGACTGGTGCACCCATGTTGAGACACTGTTCCTGTCGGCTGCTAAGAGTTTGCAGCTGCTCCCTTCTCAGGAGAATTGCTCTCTGTAGAGCCCCCCTGGAAATGCCTGGAGCCTTCCCCCTCTTTCCAAAATCTGATGATGAACAACTGAATGATGACCTTCCAATATGAGGTAGGAAAGGGCAGCCCCTGACTGCAAGGAGAGCAACTATATGGTACACCTCATGTGCCAGAACTTTCTAGTGGAATCAGGCTGTATCCTTACCAGGGTTTCTCCCCTGTGCCATCCTAATCGCTTGACTTCCATAAAATTTCATCTTGGGAAACCTCTCTTGTCACTGCATCTGTACAAAAATCTGTATCTCAAATTGTGTAAGCCTCCAACCCAGGCAGTTGTCATTTAAAGCATATGAAAAACGCTCAAGACTCTGTAATGTCACCAGACAAAATAAACATATTTTATTAAAATTACACTATCTTATAGGAATTGTCTCTTTCTGCAAATTCTCTAGGAAAGGTGCAAAATATTACACAGAAATCTTGAATAAGGTAAACACTGTATTTTATTTTATTTTTTTAAACGGAGATTCAGGAAAGCAGGTGTGCCAGCCATCTGCCAGTGTGTTGGGATGCTCTTCCCAAAAATGTGTCAGGCCAGACATCAGTTCACATAAGACACAAGACCCACCATATATCCAGGGAAGTAGAACCAAAGGTGGAGACTTGTTTCTCTCTGTAAACCAAGGCTGGTAACTGTAGTTGAAAGTGAAGGCTGCTTTGGAAAAATGTCATTTTGAAGCTAGCTATGATTTTTCCCTTAATAGTCCTCTTCCTGCACCCACAGAGACAGGCAGGCAGTCAATGAAGAAACTCAAGTTCCCAAGTCATCAGAGTCACCTGACAGTCAGCTATCCAGCACTGACTGGGCTCCTTTCAGATGCCAGCTCCATCACCTCAGGCAGCTCACTGTTTGACAAATGCCAAGACTTCTTTAATGACGTATCTCTCCCGTGGTCCATGGAGCAGTGTCCAGACTATAGAAAATAAACTGCAAGCTCTGAACAAGAAGAACAAATGGAAGATTTTTGTGCCAGTCTAAAATAGACCCTGAGAAACATAAGCTAGGGAAACAAGCACACCCTAGCTAAACAATCATGGTATTTCAGTAGATTTATTTATTTATGGAGAACTCATCTTTAGAAGACATTTGGAACTTTTTTTTTTAACCAATACTAGTCACCTAGATTTGCTAAAGGTTTAGAAGAGGGAGGGAGAGGCAAGAACAAGGGTCTGAACCAGAAAGAGAATTCCAAGAAACAGTCAACCAATAACCGCCAAGCTACCAAAGAGTAATTAGCCTCACATTCTGTACCAATCAAGAGCTCATCATTCTTCCTCAGCGTCTCTCTGCTAATTAGAAACCAGTTTTCAGGATTAGTTAAGTAAATTCTGGTTCAGCCAGATTGAATTGGGAACACAATGTAGCCACTTATGAAAAAGAAGACAGACCTATATATATTCTATCTATCTATCTATCTATCTATCTATCTATCCATCCATCTATCCATCCATCCATCCATCCTATGCATATTAATATAGAATGCCCTTCAAAGTATAATATTTAAGAAAAAAAATAAAAAGGGTGCAAAGCAAGGTGGAAAAACATTGTGGCCAAACAACAGATAATCACTTTACATATGTGCACACCCACGTGTGTATGTGATATGTGTTTAAGTAGCATGTGTCTCATATATAATATTACACACATTACATTTATTTAGAAAACACACACAAATATTTAGAAAGATTAGGACAGGGGTTTTGAAAGGAGACTCTTAATTGTTTGCCCTTTTATAGAAATTTCTTCTTCCTATATGCATCTATAAGCTACTCAAAAACATTTAAAAAGACCACAGCCCACAAATCAAAGCAGTAAATTAATAATATGCTAAGCAATACAATTTCAACCGTGGAGGGTGGGTGATTAAACACTTGGGTTCATATTTGCTAAGCTAAATTCTTATTAGATATCTTATTTCTTGGAAATCCTATAAGTGCTTTGAAAATATTTTGACTATTATAGCTGTCTGAAATACACGTTGGGCTGTGAACTGTAACTGCTATGTCCTAACACGGTGGCTTAAAGAGATGTCTGCATTTACTGGTTTCATATTGGAACCCTTAGGGAATATGTATGCAGTAGGAGAGATAAGGGTTTCCCACCCCAACATAATTCCCAGTGCTGCTTTTTAGAGAGATCATCTCTGGAACAATGGGTCAAAGTCACTCCTGATCCACAGGAGAAGACTAAGTAGCCTTGAATAAATAGAATATTTATCTCCTTGTAAGAAAGAGGAATTCTGAGGCAGATGAAGGTTTCAAAATCCTGGCTGATCCTTTATTAATACTGACCTGTATTAAGAAGTGGAATTCTTAATCTTTCTGAAAATATCAGGAATGAAAATGTGAATCTCTTAAATGTTTACTTAGGAGCAAAGTATAGCATCCACCTAGTAATTCTCAAGGATGTAGCTGCTAAGAACTAAAAATATCTTCCGGGGGAGGGCTGTGCAGATGGGGAGCGGAGAGGGGGGTGGGGGACATAGAGAATCCAGAAGAGCAGCCATCTGAGCAGATTTCACACGATTAATAGGGAGTTTGTTGGCTGGTGGACTTTAAAAATAGAACCTCATTTCTGAGGGGTGGGTGCCCTGCTCCAGAGCCCTAGAAGGAGCCTGCTGAGAGGGATGATTAAAATGAAAGATTGTGTGGCTTTAAGGAAATGTTGGCATAAAGAAATGGCACCGATTACTGATGCTCCAGCCACCTTCTAAAAGGTTTCTGCAAATTGCTTTCCTTGGATGAAATACCAAATATCTGTTCCCAAATGTTACGAAGCAAAATAAATCACATTCCATTGACACATCCAATATGTCGTATCAGAGACCCTGAATCCAAACAAAGCAAAGCTGCCGTTACCTCAGAGCTATTACATTTCTTTATCTTGCTTTTGTATTAAGGCTGCAAGATGAAAACTTGTTCCCTGTAAACAACAACAAAAAAGAAAATTATCTCTGCCTCCTCCCTGCGTGAAGTGAGAAATCAAATCCACAACCCCGACAAGTTTTTAGGGTTTAAAAGCCACTCAGGAATCAATTTGTCTCACCCCAAACATTTTTAAATGAAGATGGTGAATCCCAGAAAGGGAAGACCACTTACCCACAGTCACTTAGTTGGGCAGAATCAGAAAGATGTGTCACTTTTAGTTTATCAATCAATATTATTCCTTTTGTTAAATAAGAGTATACTAAAGTATTCGAGGTAGTATGGGCTCCCTCCAAAACTTTGTGTTTTCACTGGAGAAAAAGTTTTAAGAAAAGGGTGATATTTTAAAGCGGTCCCCAGGGCTTGAAAACAGCATTTTTTTGGAGGTATGCAGAGAAAGAAATAGGGATTAATTTCTTGGCCTACCAAATATTTCAGGGTTGAAGTTATGTGCACTGTGGAAGTATCATTTGTTGCATTTCATAGACGGAAATACTGAGGCATAAGACAGTCAATGATATTTACCCAGCTGTAGAAGTTGATTTTGGATCACCTTCAGCAGCAGGTGCAGCCATCTCCTAACCACCAGGAGTGGTGACTGCTAATATATCATGACTGCCCACTTCTCCAAAGAATCTGCCTGTTCTCTTAGAAATGCCCCAGAGGTGGCTAATGAATAATTGATGTGGAGTACAAAAAAGTCAGGCTCCTTGCCTCTACTTGGTGTTTAGGGATCAGACTGGGGCTGATCCCTAAACTCCAGCTCAGATCACATCCTTGGTCACCTCTGTCCTCTGCCCTTCTCGCTCCCCTATGAGTTTGTCCTGGGATCCACCCTTCAATAAATCAAATGTTTCTAGGGAACCCGATCTAAAAACACCGAGTGTGTCAGAGAGATAAATAAATGATGGACAGCATCTTGTAGTATTGAATATCATTTTATTCCATTTTCACTTTGGTCTTCACATAAATGTGTAATTGGGACAGGATTCTGCGTGTTTCTGCCCTAAGCAGATGTGCATTCTCTTCGTCTGGGAGTATGAAATGTTTCCCAGTTTTCCTGCTTGGTTACATACTTTCTAACTTGTCCATCCAACTTTGCAGTAGCCTTTCAGTCATCTTTGCACATTTCCTAAAAGCAAAAAAGTGAAAAGCAAGGTTTTGTTTTGTTGTTATTGTTGTTGCTTGTTTGTTTGGTATAGTAATGACTAAACAAAACAAAACAAAACAAAACAAAAAAACGAATATGAGAGAACAATGGTGAGTCACTAATGTGTAATGAAAGACCCAGGTGCTGAGGCTTTACTGAACCCAGCATACTGAGGACCGTTAGCAGATACGTAGACTGATGACAAGCTCATGGCTTCTCTTGTTGAGATTTATTGGCTGTACACAACAGAAAATGACTCTATGCTTACTCCAGTAAAAGGTGTAGTTATTGATAAGGTTTGGGGAAGCACCAAAGACTGAAATGACAGATGCAGAGAGAAGACAGTGCAAAGAATGCTTCATGTATTGTATGGGTGCTGCTGAGAAATGGTTCTTCCACCCCCTATCTAAACTAAGGGTCCTGGTTGAGAGTCCTGCTGGCCAAACTAAGACCATAAACACATTGTGCATTTCCTTTCTTGGAGTGAGACAGTACAGGGGGATAGGAAAGGTGAAAAGTGCCATCCTGTCTGCTTCTAGGATGTAGCCCAAAGGGGCAAAGAATCCTTTGCTTTCTGCCGTCTGTAGGATGATTTTAGAATACTCTAGTCACCATATCAGAATTCCAGTGAGTCAACAAAGGAAAATAACAACCAATCTATGGGAACTCATTAGCCAGAGAGAGGATAAGGTGGAACTATCAGGACTTATATTCAGTGAAATTAAACTATTCGAGCAGAACAGAGAGGAAAAAAACTGAATTAGAAAATAAGGTAAAGGAACTTTTAAGGAGATTTGAGTATATCACGTTCACTGGACTTATTCAAGGAGAAAATAGGACTGTTGAGACCCAAGTTAGTAGACTAGAAGGTCAAATAAGAGAACTTCTCAAGAAGACACTATCTACCAAGAGAGAGAAGCCATGAGAGAGAAATAAAATTGAGTAAGTGATCAGTAGTATCAATAATTATCCCTGAAGAAGAGAAATGCATACACCAGGGGGAAACCAAGCATAAACCAAAAGAATAATTTACAGAGCTGAAGAAGAACTGGAGCCACACATTTTACAAATTCATTAACATTCAAGCTGAATACATATTTTTAAAAAGACATTTTCATAGGTGTACCATGGGGGGAAAAAATCTGCTCTCGAAAGAAAAAGTACATTTTGTATTCTTACAGTCAGGAAAAAAAATAAAATAGTACCTTATCACCAACATTGGAAGAAAGAAGATGGTGAAACAGTGCCAACTATGCTCAGCCAAGAGACCATTAATCTATTAGGGTGAACAAAAGCTATTTAAGGAGCAGAAAGAATTTGGAGATAATAACTCAAGAACCCATCTGAGCAAAGTGCTGAAAGACCCTATCCCAACAGCAAATGAAAAGAAAATCAGAAACCCAAAAGATGAAAAATGTAAGCAATGATCATATAATAATATGTATGTTGCACATACATATGTGTATATTATGATGTTTGATATATATACACAAATTTATACTTTGTTACTAAGCAATGAAGTTAAATATAAACAAGCCCTAAAAGTGAACCAGGGGATATAGCTCAGTTAGTAGAGTGCTTGTCTTGCATGGACAAGACCCTGGGTTCAGTCCCCAGCACCACCCTCCAAAAAATGAATCAGAATAGTGTATATTAAACAATTAATATAATTAATTTCTGGGATATCAGAAATTAATGATAATAAGTAAGGAAATAAAAGGATAAAATTAAGGAAAAGTGAATTTTTAAAAAAATTAATAAATACTGATCTTTTTCAATCCTTGAAGAAATAGTCACCAGGGAAGCAGTAAAAACACTTCGGCAGCTCTTTAGGGGAATTAAAAAAAGAGGGGAGGAGGGTGGAAGTAGGTTTTTGTATATCTGATTTTACTGGAAGGGAGAACAGTAGGAAGAAGACAATGATTTTCTTTTTGCGTGTATGACAGGAACGGGTAATCATTTTTTGTAAGGAATAATAGATATCGTTAACTGATAATTTAGATCAAGAGAATAGAAATTAACCTGAATGACAAGGGGGAATAGAGTAGTCTCCCAAATTTGCAAAGGGAGAAAGAGAATAAAAATGGAAAAACAAGGTAAAAGAAGAAACAATAATATAAGCAATAGTAAAATTAAAATGAGTGTAGTACATCAGTTATATTAGTAGATCAGTTATATTAGTCACTGTATAAAATACAAAAGAAAAGGATTCTGTCAAAATAGGTGAAACATTTCTTCATGAATGAGGTTTAGCTGGGCAATTTGATTGGTTTAATTCTGGTCCATGTGGTTTCAAACCTTCCAGCAAGTTAACTCATTTTTGTTCCTGTGATGGCTGGGCAGAGTATGATGAGAAAGTGGACGTATGCGAAGTCCGCTGATGCACAGGCTTAGAGCAAAACACAGCCAGATGTCATACACAAGGAACATTTAAAATAACATAAGGATAAATGGACTGAGCAAATATATACCAGGAAAACCAAAACAAAAATAAGACTAGCAAAATCAATATCAACAAAGTGGAATTTAAGGATGAAAGAACCAAACTGGATCAAAAAGGACATCATATAATGATAAATGATGCAATTGTGGGTGTAGCAATTATAGCAGGTAGGAGCCAATCCTCATAGCAGCTCAAAACTTCAATTTATTTTAAAAGCAAAGAGAATTTCCTATAAATAAGACTATATTGTACACACTAATATACTCTCAGCACTGAAAGCACTAGCTCAAAAAATAAAGAAAATCAGATGATGAACAAGTTCATATGTGCTGAAAACCAGAGTGGTTGATGTGTACATCTTATCTTTCGACTGTATTTTAAAAATATTCCAGGAACATTTTTAAAGGCTGGTCATTTGTGTGGACCTGGAGAGGGAAACAAACAAACCCTAGATAAGTGTGTAAATGGACAGTTTTTTTGTAAGTTCTATTCTCCTGGCAGAAACTATTAAATTAGAAATATATAAATGGTAGCAAAAACTCTCTTAATGACTTGAAAATGGAGAAGCAGTTTCCTAGATAATCTTTGGTGAAACAGGAAATTGCAAAGGAAATTAAAACTTGCTAAGAAGACAATGAGAAAGAATGCTTCCCAACAAAGCTTGCAGAACATATCAAAAGCTATATTCAGAGGAAAATTTATAGCCTTAATGGCTTTTATTATTAAAAGAGGAAGGTGGTTGAAAAAGTCATTTTTCATCTAAGAACTAAAAGATAAACAGCAAAATCAAATACCAGTTAAGGAAATGTACAATTTAAAAATATTTTACATGGCGGGGCGGCAGGGGCGGGGTGGCCGTGGGGGGGGGGATGAAAGAAAGGAGAAAACCAAAAGCTTTTTCTTTGAAAACATCATAAGATAAATTAAATATCTTATGATTCTGATACAGGAAAGAGTAAAATCAAACATAGATGGAAGAAGAAGGGAAAGAGAGACATAGTCATAGAGGCTAAGGATAAAAATCATGATAAGAAAATATATCTCTGACACTATGGCAACAGATACAAATGAATCAGTTTTTTGGTGTTTTTTTGGCAAAATATTACTAACTAACCAATTTTTCACAATTTCTACCCTCATTTCATTTTGGTCTCCTTTTCATAAATCACATTTTTTTTTATCAAGCACCTTCTCTTCCCATGCCTAGCTTCCTTACCATTATGTGGTATATTTTCCTTTAATCCAGAGTCATTTTAGTTTTAATGGCTTAGCATATGTCTGAGAGGAGACTATTTTCAATGAAATTCAGTAAGGGTTGGTTTAAACTTTCTTTTTCATACCTCACTTCCATGTTCTTGGAACATCTCTCTCATGTACCCCTTTTAGCCAATATACAGCCACTGTCTTGTCTCTTTAATATTTCAAATCACTTTTACATTCATTAAAGGACTATTTCACAGAGGATTTTATCGTCTTTTAAGCAACAATTTTTTTAAAAATTTAGATTACTAAGAAAATATTCCTGCTCCAGGCAATAGTTCTATATGAAAAGTAAAACTAATTGTTTTGACAAGCTAAATGGGAAGAAGTTTGTTTTGCTTTTTTTTTTTAAACCAGTGTTTAATTATCAAAAGCATTTGACACACACATCCAGAATATAGAAAGTTTATAATCTCACTGGGTGCGGTATAATCCCAGTGGCTTAGGAGGCTGAGGCAGGAGGATCTCAAGTTCAAATGCAGCCTCAGTAACAGTAAGGCACTAAGCAACTCAGTGAGACCCTGTCTCTAAATAAGACACAAAATAGGGCTGGGGATGTGGCTCAGTGTTCAAATGCCCCTGAATTCAATCTCTGGTACCCCACTCCCAAAACAAAAGCATTTGTTATCTCACCACAAGAATGGGTTAGGTATGATTGACTATCAGCCTCAAGAAAGTTATGATCAAGTAAAAGTACTTGGAGTTTATTATAATATTAGAAATTGCATCTCAGTGTATCTACTAGTAGGGACATATGTAATGGGGTTAGAGTCCATCTCTGAGATATCCACGTTTCCTAAACTTAGACCACCTCTTAGGTAGATAGCATCCTTTTCAGATCACTTTCAGTGAGTTAACTAGTCTTATTTTCCATATTAAAAAAATTGATAAAATGAATATTAAATATTAACTCTGTATCAGTAAGCATTTGCTGTGTAACAAACCATCCTCAAATTAGTAGTTCATAACAACTATGAATTTAGCTCAGACTTCTATGGACCTGCAATTTAGACTCTGTTTGACTGAGTTGGGAGGCTCTACTGTTCTCGCTGGCATTTGTCGATGGTCACCTGCAAGTCAGCTCTCACATCTTGGGGTTTGGCTAGGCAATTAGATTGGTTCAAATCTAGTCCATCTTATAGCAGGTTAACTCATTTTTGCTCATGTGAAGGCCAAGGAGAGTGTGATGAAAAAGTGGAAATATGTGAAGCCCCTTGATGCACAGGCCTAGAACTGGTGTGTTGTATTTCTGAGAAATGCTGTTGGCTAAAGGAAGTCATGAAGTCTTTCCAGATGCAAAGGGTGGGGAAATAAACTGTCTTTTAACAGGAGAAGCTGTACAGGAAAAGATGTGGATACAATGATGGGAAGGATCACTGCTACTTACAACCACAATAATCTACATTTTGTTTCCTCCTGTGGATACCTGGCTGGCCCAGAGGAAACATTTTCTTGTGTTTATCGATGCATGCTCCACCTGAGCCCATTCCCACACAATTGTTCACCCTGCAATTGTTCACCCTGGGAGTCAGGCATCAATCTCTGTGCTTCCCAACTTTGAACCTATGGGTACATGTCAGGTTCTTCAACTGTGGCTCCATAATCTCCTGACTTATCTTTCCCATTATCAATCCCACATGGTGGGGAGAATGCAATCTTTCCAACAGTTCTCTCCAAATATATCCTCCCTATTAACTTCTCCCAGCCTCTCTTAATATCTTGATCTTCAATCATATGTGAGGTGCTAAGAGTTGAAATATTGGTGTTATGGTTTGGAGATGAGGTATCCCCCAAAAGTTCATGTGTTAATGTTGAGAGGTAAAATTAAATTATGAGAAGAGTGACCTAATCAGTGGATTAATCCACTTGTTGGATTAAAAATTTAAATTGATTAATGGGTGATAACTGTAGGCAGGTAAGGCATGGCTGGAGAAAGGAGGTCACTGGGACATGCTCTTGGGGATTATGTTATCCCTGGTTCCCTGCACTCAAGTTCACTCTGCTTCCTGGCTGCCATGAGCTGGGCAGCTTTCCCTACCACGCCCCGTCACGATGACGTGCTGCTTCACCCCAAGCCCAGAGCTATGAAATTAGCTGACAATGCACTGAACCTCTGAAACTGTGAGCCAAAAAAACTTTTCCTCCTCTAAATTGTTCTTGTTGGATATTTTGTTCACACTGATGCCATGTTTTTCTTAGTTCAAGTTCCCCTAAAAGCAGGAGAGTTGTGAGTACAAGAAGATTAATTAGGGGAATGACCCCAAGAAACACTGATTGGCCACAGGGGAAGTGAGACAGGAAGGAAAATAAAGATGGCACAGGGTGTGATATTCAACTCAGTTATCACTGTGGGAGATAACCCTTGAGAGTCAGTATATAACTGACTTTGGAGTTGTCCTACCTACAGATAAGGGAATGGAGGAATTTATATACCAATCTATCTGTGTGTCAATACACGATGTTTATAATCAATCTATCATTGATTGGGGGCTGCTTGACAGCTGTTGTGGGTGAGGAGTGGTTAATTCTTGGCATTTCTAGTCTTTAATGAAGACATGCAGGCTGAGCACACACCAACTGCCAGAGAAAGCCATCAGACAAGACGGCAGGTGCTGGCAGTTGACACTGAAGTGGTAAGGTGAGGGACATGGTGACAGCTCCCTGTTGTCCTACTTGTCCCATGTAGATTGTGTGGCAACTCCATCAAATTTCAAAGCAATAGGAAATATTGAGTTTAAAGTTCTGTTGCTGATGCAATACTCTGAAAATATTTTCTTAGTTTTATTCTCCCTCAAAAATGGATTTTATTCTTCTAGCCAATCCCTATCATTTTTACCAATTATATATATTTCCTTTCTTATTGTTCAGAACGGCTTTAATTCAAACATTGAGATTTATCATTCTGTTTTCTTTTCCTTTACCCATGTTTTCTAGTACCATAATTTCTCTTCTGCCAATAGCTTCTTCTCTGATATATGTCTTTGCATCTACCACTGGGTCTAGCCCATAGTAAAGGCTTCACAAGTGCTTCCAGAATAAATGAGTTAATAAGTGATATTCATTATTCTTTGCAATCAGGCATCTAGTATATTTTCCATGGCAATGTCAGATACAAAATATTGTTGTATTTTCTTTTCTCAGCTTCCTTGTAAGGTGCAGACTCTCATTACCTGAAAGTTTGTATTAGTTTTAACCAGTTGTTTATCATGGAAGAAATGCAACATGACACCTCCCATTTTTTATAGTCATTTTATTTCCTGCAACTTCAAGAAATTTTTCTGAAGGTCTATGCCTATCACTTCCCATTTGGTAAGCCTAGATTACCATGAATTCTACACTTTATGCTGTAGGAGTGAAGATTTGCTCTTCTCTTCTCTTTCCCTCTACATCTCTCTTTCTCTTAAATCTTCCTGTTTTTCTTCTCTTTCTCAGCACACATAGGAACATACCAATTATGCTTTTATATTTTGTTCTCTTTGCCAAGAATTTCATTCTTTTCTCGTTCTTACCTATACACCTTCATTGGTTTTAGTAAACTTTTTTATACACACAACAAGAAAGTGCATAAATTCATACATGGATTTTCATCAGTGAGCACACATGTATAGCCAGTGTTCCATTAACAGCCTTGGAGAATTCAACTCTGCACCTTCTACCTCTCTCTGTTGAAGGCTCCTCACTCTTCTGGAGAGGACCTATCACAACTGCACTAAGCCTCTTTCTCTGCATAGTCCACACCCAGGGTGTAGAAACCCTCTTAGGCATCCCCTACACTGTAGAGGGCCAGTTTCTTGCCTCTACACTGCTTAACGTTCTTGTCATGATGTTATTATAGTTTTTAGTGACTTTCCAGCTACTATCCATTATTATATATTTTCTTATTTGAGTTTTCTTGTTCTCTGACATTTCTTTGGGTGTATAGAGAGGAATTCATTTGAAGAGATCCTCTGTTTCACCAAATTTCCTACTACCTGGCTTCACCTGCCCTTTGCCTAGGATGCTCATTTCACCCCTTCTGAAAGTTGAGTGCCACAACATGTCTGCTTCATGCTTTATCCCTGTTGCCTAAAACAGTATAAATCTTTTCTCAAATATTTGCTCAATTAATATGAAATCATGCTCTGCCTCATTTGCATATTGAAGATTTTTGGGTTTCTTCCTAGTATTTGAATGTGGACAATTTTCCTCTCACATTAAAATTTCTGAAATTCATTCAGATAGGTTTAGGGATTAGGAGTGCACAGTGGCTGATTATTTAAATACAGAGCAAATTGAGCTAGTGAGCGGCACAATATTAGCAATATTGTTTTGGACTAGTTTCCTACTAATTTTCTACAATGTCTACCCAAGAAACCATCAATCAGCTTTAAATACTTCTCCCCACCTCCCCACATACAAATCATTCTGTATAGTGAACACTGATGAACAGCTACCATGCTTTCATGAATGTGTGGCTCCTGGGCTCTAAGCCAGTTCTTCGGAGCAAAGATTGATTCACAAAAGGTAAAACAATAAAAACTGTGTTTTCAAACTATCTTTTTTTTAGCCCCTGCCCCACTGTTGGGCCATGTCAAATAGCACATTTCATGCATCTCCCCTAGTCTTCTTTTCTGACACCCACCATGTTCCATTTTCTATCATTCCATCAGTCCTCTAGTTTATTTTCAAAGGAAATAGCATCTTGCTTTCCATTTGAATGGTTCTTTATTTATTTTTGGCAACTTCCCTTAAATTAGTCTAAAATTACCCAGAGTTAGCTCATATTCCTTACTGTCTGTGGCTAGGGGCTTTAATCATCAGTGTCTCTAACTGGGAGTCCCATAATGTTCACTCCAATATTCCCTGCCCTCAAAAGATTTCAGACAGGGGGGCAGGTAAAATGAGAAAACACCACTCCACCATCTTTCCCTGAAATTTTATTCTATATTTTTAAATACCTTTTTAATTACTAAGATACTCTGACCCAAATGATCTCATACCACAACTGAATGCTTTTTTCCTTACTGAGAAATAGGAAGAGAAAATAACTAAATAAATTAATTTTATAGGTTGACAATTCTCTACGGAGGATTTGGAGTTGGCGTTACATTATCCTCAACCATGTTCTTTTAACAGCTCCTAAACCATTGCTACTCAGTGGTTGAGCATTGCACTTACTAGCTTTGAAATTCTGAGATTATTACTAGCTCTGATTACTTATCTTCTTTGTCTGTATGTTTATAGTCTTGGGTATGATTTTCTACTAGCAAATCAGAGAGATTGGAGAGAGGAGAAATTCAGTTAGCAACCAATCCACAAACCCATTCTAGAAAGGATAAGAGAAAATGATAAAACGGTTGGATCTTAGAAGTGTTATCTCTTGTGTCTCCTTCTGGATCCAACTTGTCCACACATATTTTGTGCCCTGAGAAAAGTTATTTGTCTGAAAAGGACCTAATGTATAAAGGGCCCAATGTGGTGAGAACATAGTAACAATCCCCTACCACAGAAGTATGTGGCCATCCTTCCACTGTCCTCTCTCTGACTTCACTCTCAAACAAGAAGGTACTCACTACTGCCTCCCGGCCATTAGCATATTCTTAAATAAAGATTTTGATTCTGTGGGTTTTCTAAACTGGGTTCCATAGAGCTTGGAAGTCCCATAAAGATGTTCATGAGAAATTAGGGGAACTGAAGGTGAAAGCTGAGTATATGAACCTCTATATTCTTCATTATCAGGTCAACCAATGTAACTGTTTTATCTGCCATATACTTTGGGTTCCTTACATAAATATGATAACAAAGAGTAACCACTGGTCAGAAGTATAAAAACTTTTACATCCTGAATGATGCTGATGTATTAGGCTTCCACATGACAAAACTTAACTGGGAGATCAATATTTTTATTAAGTACTCACTAATTAATAATGGAACAGATATTTAAATGGAGCATTTTCATTTCACTTTCCTTCAGTCACTATCATCAATATACTAGTCAATACAATGGCCTCTCCTCCCCCACATCAAATCTGGGTGTCAGAGTTATAAATTATTTCTTGCAAGCACATCATTGCATGAAAGGACACTAGGCATGGGAAGGGACATATGTTAACCCAAGGACTAGATGAGACCCCCACTCACTAAGCACATGGGCTGCAGTTGGTCAAAGTCATATTTAAAATCAGCTTTGTTCCAGCTTTAGGCTCATAAGTGATGTCAGTCATCAGTTTTTCTGAGACTATTCAGGCTGGTAGGGAAGACATCTTTGACCAATCTCTCAACACCCACCACAGAGAACAAGAATTCAAACATCTAGTTGTCTGTCTAGCCACTTTCTCTCCTTTTTTAATGCACTCTATGGGATGTCACACAGTTGTGACCTCATGCATAGTCCTATACTCAGTATTACTGAGCATCACTACTTACTCCCCTTCTAAGCACAAACATCAGCAACATTTACAGGCTGTAAATGAAGTATTACAAAGATCCTTGAAAAAAAAAGTTCCAAATCCTATGATTAAATAATAATTAAATGTCTGAAAATAGTTTCATAGTGTTAAGAAAGAAAAAAAAAAGCTGAAGTGTTTATTATTAGCCAGAATGTAATAAATCTTTTTTTTTAATTGGGAATGGGGAGGTATGTGTGCATGTATGTGTTTATCATGGCTATTAAACTTAATTTGGTGCTCACTGAATTGTAAAATAAATGAAGAATCACTCTGCACTCTTTTGTCAGCTAAATGCTGGGAGGACTAAAAATCACTCGAGTTCTATTTGAACAGGTGCACATGGGGGTTTTCTGCCAAGGGGATGGAACTGCCAGCAACAAAATTCTGTTTCTTTCTTCCAATTCTAGCTAGAGGGACTCTGTTGGCCTTTGTGTTCAACTCAAAAGCAAGTGTGGGTTTCTTAGGGACTGATCCATGAGATAGCTGAGCAAGAAGGCTGAGTCACATAGTCACACACCCACACAAACACACACATGGAAGCATCTAGGGATACATAGGTGCCACCTCACAAGACCTCAGATATTTTTAGCCATAGAAGAAGGAGGGAAAAAAAGGAGCAGGGTTTCCTATAATTTGCTTCAAATAGAGCAGCAAATTCTTAACCACAGTGGAAAGACATCCATAAATAATGCCTTTTTGAGTGGCTTGTGGTTTCCTGAAGGGTACATGCACAAAAATAGAATATGTATTTTTGCATACATACAAAACTATTTTTAAAATGCAGGTATATGTTTATCTTCAGCCACAAATAAAATCTACCTCTAGTTTTTAAGTTCTGCCCAGTGAAGTCAAGTTGTAATAAGGTAGACTAAACTTCAGATCCTGCTTCAGCCCATTGGCATGCATATGTCTCAGTGACCTGGGATAAACTCTAGTTCCAGGGTTTGGCTGCCTTCAGGAGCTTTCCCCACCAGAGTTAGGAGGTCTCAAGAAGATCCAGAATTAATGTCCTTATTGAAGGTACTGAAAGAGTTATCTGCTGCACAACCTGAAGGCTACTTTTCCCCAAATATTCAAAGCACCATTGTTTTATTTCTGTGGGTTAGTCTCTTTAAATAGTTATTCTTTTCCCCTAAAATCTTTTAAAATGCAAATGCCCTTAGGAACACACAGTCCATCATAGCACACATTAGTTCCATGGACCTATTTTCTCCCTCCTTGTGATCAAATGCAGAAGTGGAATCAAAGGGAGAAGGTGTTGGCACAGAAAGGGGTTATGAGACTCAGCCACTAGCAACTCTAATGTTGCTTGAGTTTGTGAAAGTCTGACCCAAGGCTATCTGAGTTAGCTTTTAGCTTCCCAACAACAGTTGTTCACTTTTAAAGTTTATCAATAAACACTGAAGTCGTATGTAGGCAAACCATCCAGCAAAAGGACCGAGCAGATGAATAACAAATTTAGTTTATCACCAATGAACTTTGTTGAATTCGTATCCTAAATCTCTTTTAATTTTTCTACTTCTTCCCATCTCTACTGCTACCACCCCTGTCTAAGTCATTATCATTCTGCTACAGCCTCCCAAAAGG
The DNA here is from genome assembly GCF_021218885.2 of Marmota monax. NCBI lineage: Eukaryota > Metazoa > Chordata > Mammalia > Rodentia > Sciuridae > Marmota > Marmota monax. The sequence goes on along the minus strand of NW_026695222.1, from coordinate 2,138,935 downwards.
CTTCCTCACATTTATTTTTTCCTCAACCCCAACACATTTTTATAATTCAGGAAGAGTGATTTTTTTCCAAGATGTAAATCAGACCAAGAGAATTGACTACTTACAACTCTTCAATGCTTCATATTGTCCATAAAGTAGCTTTTAAGCTCTAAAGGATTAATCCTACAGTCCTGATACACATGAGGGTCTTTCCAGTCTCCTGTAGCATTGTGTGTCCCTTGCTTCCCAATGCTCCCCATGAACTTTCCCTCACAAGGTGTCTGTATCCCTCCTTCCTCTCTTTATCTACACATCTTTGACACCCAAGTCTCATTTCCTCAGAGAATATTTATGGAGTCTCTAATAAGATTAAAACGAACTATAAATAATGAGCTCTCTTAGCACCCTATTCCTGCCACAGTTGAAATTGTTCATAGGTTTCATATGTTACTTGGTCAATACCCATCTCCTTGACTATATTGTAAATGGCAAATGAGCAGGAAGAAAGTCTGTTTTATTAACTCTTTGGCTACACAATTAGCTTACATTTCCCAGGCTATCTATTAGGTATGATCATATGACTGAGATATGACCAATGTGGGCTCAAGTGGATATGGACCATTTCTAGAACTGCCCCACATAAAATTCTCATCTGAAATAATCTGTACTCTTTTTGCCTTAAATGGACAGAATAGAGAAAAGGATAAAGATCTTGGGAGCCATATTTTGCATAAGCTGGAACCACAAGAGAAGAAGCCTGAGTCATAAAAAGGAGAGCATTTCTCCCACCTAGAACATCCATTTTGGGCTTCTCATTCTATTAAGCCACAGAAATTTGGGAGTTTTTCATAGCAACTAGCATTGCCCTTATAAACTTGATTCTATTCTATTTCTAACATAGTATCTAACATATAGTAGACATTCAATAAATATGTGTTGATTAAATTAAAGCTTTAGATTCTTTGTATATGGAAGATCCTTTGGGATTGGTAGAGGGGATTGGACATTTCTGCTTGATCAGGACTTTTGAGAACAATGTCATTTTGCTAAGATTGTCATTTGCTAAGTTTATGTCATTTTGCTAAGATTGTGTCATTTACTAAGATTTTGGAAGAAATCTAAAATTTTATGTGATATTATCTTTCCATGTAAAAGCTGGTGTCTCTATTTATTCAGCTCTTTTTTATAGGTCCTAGGTTTTGTATTTTTCATTTTTAAAAACAGAACTTGTATATTTATGGTTTATGCCTATGTAGTTTCCATTTTTATTGATATTGTGAGATTTTTTTCCCCCATTTTGTTTCCAACTGGCAATTTTTGTTGTAGAAAAAAAGCAAAGGTTCTTGATCAATTGATTTTGAACATAGGAAAGTTACTAGCTCTTTGAGAAGTTTAATAGATTATTCATGGATACTCTTGGATTTTGGACATGAACATTCAAATCATTTACTAATAAAAATTGGATTTCCCCTTCAAAAGTGATCCACCAATAATTTATGTTTGCTGCCTTAATTGTACTGATTGCAAAGTCTCTTTATAAAGTTAAGTTACTGCAGCAATAAAAGGAATTATATTATTTGTCATTTTCCTAATTCTACAAAAGGCATTAATAGAGCTTTATTAAGAGGAAGGCGTGCCAACATTGTTTGTTTGATACAAATACTTAAAACTCATTTAAATCAGTCATCTTCTAATTATTTCCTATAGCAGTTATTTTTTTAATTGAGGCATAATGCTAAAATTTGTCAAAGGAATGTTGTTAAATATAAAGATACTCATATAATATTGTCTTTTTTTGTACTATTGAACAGCCAGATTATATTAATCAGTTCCTCAATATTGGAATTTTTACATTCCTGCAATAAGTGCTACTAGTCAATTTTTATTATAATTAGAGTTTTTCAAATTTGAATCACTAACATTAGTTTAACGAGTTTTAGAATCAGGCTGTGTTCAATGCATTAGGGACTATTGCCCCTATTTTTTCTCTGAAAATTTAAATATGTACACAGTGTTGTTGCATCCAATTAATTCTATTTATTCCTCTATTCAAGATTTCTACTTCTCTTGAGAATATTTTGGTCATTTATAATTGTCTCATCATATATCTTATTGAGATTGTCAAGTTTATTAGCAAAAGTTTGCTTTTTATAATAATTTATTAACAAAATTCTACCTACCATTCTGTTATAATTTCAATGTATTCTCTATTTTTTTTTCAAGTAAGTCATTTCTCATTATAAGTTTTGATTAAATTTCCCACATGTAAAAATCTTCTATTTTTCTCCCTGACAAGCTATTAAACATATTCCTTTATTCTATTCTTTAACTCCTTTTAAACTTTGTTTAAATCTTCATTATTTCATTCTTTTACTATCTTTAGGATTTCTTTTACATTTCTTAAATTTGATACCTTCTTGATTTCATTTTATTTATTTATTTATTGGTGGGGGGTGGGCACCAGGGATTTAACTCTGGGGCACTCAACCACTGAGCCACATGCCCAGCCCTATTTTATATTTTATTTAGAGACAGGGTCTAGCTGAGTTGCTTAGCATCTCACTTTTGCTGAGGCTGGCTTTGAACTCACAGTCCTGCTGCCTCCGTCTCCTGACCCTCTAGGACTACAGGCGTGAGCCAGACCCCCAACTCATTTTATTTTTTAATGAAATTATTAATCTGCCTTTGAATACAACCTTGGTTATACATTAATTTCAGATTCATGACATTATTCAATATTTTTTCTTTTCTGGTACCAGACATTGAACCCACAGGCACTTTACAACTGAGCCAGATCCCTATCCCTTTCTATTTTTTATTCTGAGACAAGGTTTCACTAAGTTGCTTAGGGATTCATTAAGTTTCTGCCTCAGTCTCCTGATTTTCTGGGATTACAGGCATACACCACCATGCCTACTCCATCATCCTATTCTCTAAAGAGTTAAATAGTAAAATATTTATTTTTTATCTTCTCTGACTTGTAATATTTTATTGATTTGGATGTTTCTAAAAAGTGACTAATACCTTTTAGAAATTTTTATTTCAACTTGGTAAGAGAACACATGTTTAGCATTTCTACTTTTTGAAATGTATTAAGATTTTTTTAAAACTGATTTTTCTGTGGATAATTTAATCTATGTTTGTAAGGAACAAATAAGCTTACCCTTAGAGAAAAAAAAATCAGTATCTACTAATTCAATTATATAGATACATTTCTTCAAAACCTCTACATTGAGATTTATATTTTGTCTAATTGATCTGAGATAAAACAGATTGGCCTATTAAAATCACTTGCTATAATTTTTGAATTATTATTATTTTTTAGAGTTCTAACCATGATATAACCATTGTATTATTATTAGAAGCCTTTTATTTTAAGCACAAATAGCAATGATTTTGTCAGATTCCCTTGATCTAAATTGTTTTTACTCTGAACTGTTTTTCCTTTGGTGTTAATATTGCTTACCTTGTTTTCTGTTCTTTTATTTGTATTCCTTGGTTTTTCCATGTTTTTAGTTTTGGTTATTCTTTACAACATTTTCCTTTTCAAATTGGATCTCCAACAAGATAGATTTATTACCCCAAGATCTTAAGTAAATTAAAAGAACCAAGATGAAAAGGACCCCTTAGAGACTCAAGTTACAGAGAATATGTATCAAAGATTAAATGTCATATATCTCTTACAAATTCAAAAATAAAACAATATTCCATTTTACCTTCTGAAATGGAATATAATGTTATGGTACACTATATCCCAACTATTTTTAATCTCCAATGTCTCTTCTTTTCCATAAACTACAAACACTAAGATGATCAGGTTAGCTCTGCATGCAGTGGTCCTATCTATTCTGGCACAGGCAATGAATTCTGAGCTCTCCCTTTTGTTCCTTTGGCTGTGTAGGGTCTCTGAGCTGTCATCTGCCTCTAAAGGAAACCAGGGTCTCTCCGCCTCCCCAACTAGCCAAAAGGAAAATGATAGTATCTGAACTAGCCAGATCTAGACCTTCATTGTGCTCTCCTGGCAATGCTTGCCTTCCTTTAAAAAAGAGAATCGATATCTGAGCGTAGAAGAAATGTTGGGAGAGAAGATATGAGTGAGATAGGCTTATGAGTAGATGATATTAGTAGCACACCCTAATTTCCCTAATCTCACTAGGAGTTTAATCTTGGTTAAATTACTTAGACCTGTGTATCATGTCGTTTTCATGTGTTAAATGGGGATAATAAGCTGTATTTCATGGACTCATTGGAGGCGTAAATGTGAAAAAAATCTATCAAATTTACTGCAGTGGCTAGCACTTCATCATCCATAGATAGGTTTATCAATCTTTCTTTTTCTAAACTGCTAATTTTTTAAATCATATCTTATATCCTAATAGGTTTTTTTCCCTTTTGATTGTAGAAATAGTTTCTCTCAGGCTTTCCTTTCTTCTTTTCTCTTGTTCTTTTGTTTTTTTTTTTTATTTTTAAATTAATCATTCACTGGCTCAGAGAAAAGAACTTAGAATTGAACAAAGTTATAAAGAATTGAAACAAGAAATACCTATCTCAACTACACATACACATGCATAGTCATCATAACAAAAATAGCATTGCCATTGATCAAGATAAATCTTAATTTGCTTCTCATTTTAATCATTGTCCATCTGTACAATCATTGGTTATTTTTAAAAATCTTCTGAAAAATGTTAATGGGCCCTTAATCCTAGCCCTGTATTTATAGCTGTGTGTGTTGACTGCTCTGAGCCTGAGTTTCCTCATCTGCAAAAAACAGTACTAAGGGGATCCTTAATTCACAAGATGATAGTGAGAATGAAGGCAATAAGCAGGAAACTGGCTGTCTTCCAGCAGAGGCTCAATAAAAGATGGTGGTTGTTAAAAAGAAAAGATAGCAATTCTTCTTTTATAAACCTTTAATGAGGCTTAAGTGGACAAATATATGTAAAATGTTTAGCAGAGAGTAGGAACTCTGCAACTTTTAATTTCTGCTTTTCCTTTCTTCCCTGTTTGCTCAGCAGAAAAAGAAGATAAGAAAAGAAAGCCATTTATATGGTTAGATGGGAACACTTATTGTGGATAATGTATATTATTTTTTGAAAGTAGAGTAGACTGTTATTTCTTTTTTTCCAGTGCTAGTAATAATGTCCAGCAGAAAAAGATTCACTCAAAAATAGAAGATCTAACTAACTCAACAGAAGGCACAGCATGAATCCCTTTTGACCTCAACCCAGCAAACACTCCTCCCTGCCAATGATGGATGCCTAGAATTCCAGTTTCTTCTTTACTTTTGACTTTGATAACACTTAAACAATTACTGTTCCTATAAGAAATAATTCTGAATACATATTCATACTTTCCTTAGGGTATGAAAATGGGAGAGATTTATAAGCAGTCTTTTAGGATTAATGTTTAGGGATTTGAATGAAAGAAGAAGAGAAAGAAAGGAATGAATCCTTATGGCTGCTGAATTCCAGAGGATAATGTAAGGAGGAGCCACAGGAAGGAAAAGAAAATGTATTCAAAGACAAAAAAAAAAAAATGTTGCTTATCTCATAAATACGCCCAGATTCAATCCTTGGTCCCAATACATAAGAAACTTCCACTATGTATTTGAGATGTCCATGCAAGTGAGTCTCATCCCAGCGAGATAGCATACACTTTCTTAGAGAGCTCCTTGCTGCTAGTTCAGAATTAGAAATTAGCAACTCAAAAGTTCTAGCTTTTGAACTCTTTTCTCATCTGATTACAGATTTAGGGATATATCATTTTGAACTTTGCATCAGGAAAGATGGGACCAAAACATATGTTTGATTTGGAAGCTTCAAAATGAAAAGTGAAATTACACACCGTTTCAACTAGTGATTTCATGAATCTCTTCTTGTTGTGATTTGAATATGTTGTATCCCCCAAAAGCTCAGGTGTGAGACAATGTAAGAATGCTCAGGGGTGAAATTATTAGGTTATAAAGCCTTAACTAATGAATGGATTAATCCACCAATACAGAGTAACTGAGTAGTAACTGTAGGTAGGTAGGGTATAGCTGGAGGAGGTTATTAGTCACTGGGGGCATGACTTTAAATTTATATTTTGTTCCTGGTGAGTAGAGCACTATCTCCCTGCCCCCTTACTGGATGCCATGTCCTATGTTGTTTTCTTCTGCCATACCCTTCCACCATTTTGTTCTGTTTCACTTTGGGCCCAGAGCTATGGAATCAGTAACTATGGACTGAACCCCTAAAACCATTAGCCAAAATAAATATTCCTCCTCTAAACTGTTCTTGTTAGGTCTTTTGGTCAGCAATACAAAAGCTGACTCAAACACTCTCCAAAAATCAGCAAGGAAAAGGATATATATATATATATATATATATATATATATATATATATATATACACACACACACATTTTTTTTAAATCTCCTATTTGAACATTTATCCCCAAAGACAATAAAGCAGTATATTTTGAGAAGGTTTTTTTTAAGGAAATGCCTACATATCCTACCATGATACGTGAACATGATAGTCCAAGAGAGCTGAACAGGGAACTATTAAAAAAAAACCACATAAAGAAATCATTATTCAAAGTAAGCAACAATAAGATAGAAAACCTTTCTTACAATTCCAGAAGTAAATGTGAATTGCTGTGTTCTAAAGTTTAAATGAAATATATTTAATTCTGTGTTTATGTGTTGATGGGCAGCATGGGAACCTATATTTCTACAGGCGTGCCCACATGTACCACAGCACTCACAGCCTGACAGTATATTCTTTCACTATGTCTAAGAAATATTAGCTGAGTGAGATTTCGTATTCCGAAGATTACAGCCATCTCTTCAGTTTCTCCCTGTAACTGCAATCTTATTGTCACACTCAGAATTTGTCTTCTCCTAGGGATCACTTTCAAAGCATTTCATTGCGTGTGACAAGACAGAGTAAGTAAACTGCTGATGAATTTGGATTTCTTTCTCTGGTCCCTCAGCTTCTTTACCTTGTAATTTGGTATCTCATTCCTATATGACATCAAATGCCGTGATAGAAATTTCTGCTTGATCTTGACGTACGCCAAGGTACTGACTAATGAGGTTTTAGGTACAGCTGAAATTTAGATTTTAATCACTTCCACTTTTAAAATATGCAATAGAATAATTAGAAAAAAATTTAGAAAGTACTTGAAAACGTCACACAATGATAAATCTAGACTTTGGCAAAGCTGTCATATATTGTTAGTCCACTCCCAATACCAGTACTAGAAGGATGAGACAACTTCTCACCATATTTAAAAACAGTATTTCAGACCAAGATATGAGCTGAATGTCCTATTTCAGTCCATTCTTTCTCTTGTTTATGTGCTCTCTTCTCTTTTTCTTAAAAATATCTTAAAAGATATCATTGAAAGGAGGGAAATATTTAAAGTTCTTACTTAAAAGTAATGATATAAAATGTCTGAAACCGGGAGAAAAATCTTGGGAAAGAGGTATCACTTTTTGGATCAAAAAACTAATTTTTTTTAAAAAAATCACTAAATCTAGACTTAATTGTACCACATTTGATTTATTATTCTGAAACTAAATTATTAGGCACCCCAATATTTTGCAATGATAAACATAACATTTCCCAGATCATAGGGCTAAAAAAAAAAGAGACAATGCTGCACACATATTTAATTTTTCAATCCACAAGTTTAATTTTTCTTAAACAAACTATTCTGTATGGTGAGAACTCTACTTTAGTGGTGAAAGTCCCACAATTATATTTCATATTATTATCAAATGAGAGCATATTCCATAAAACCTAAGGAATGCATATTAAATACATATCTACCAACAATATTCATTAGATGATGAGGATGTTTTTCCTGGAGGGTGAAAGAGATTCAGAGTGCCTACTTTCTGATAAAATTATGTATTTGTTGTGATATGTTTCCTATGCCTTCTACAAATCTTTAATTTTACATTAAAATGGATGCTAGATTTTATGCTTCTGCAAGGAGAAAACCTGAATTCACAAACACAGGCCCTTGACACAAGACACATACAAAATATTTTACAAATAGAATATGCCAGAGTTAGCAGAAAAGTCTGCTTTGGGGAAACTTCTATTATGAATAAAATTGTTGTTTGTCACTTTTATTTTACCAAGAGGCAAATTAGTCACTGCATAGCCTGTTCTATTTTTTTTTTTCTTGAAATCAGGTCATTTAATCCCTTCTGGGATGTGTTAGGAATGAGAACCTATATTTTCCTCTCAGATTAATCTGGAGAGATTTCAAGTTGCAGGTCTTCATATAATAGGGCATATGGAAATGGAGTCTAAAATATCTGACACTTTTAATGATATAACTTCATTCACAATGGCATTACTTGTGAATACAATTTAAATGAAAATGTAGGCGAACCAAATCCCCACATGACCTCAGCAGCAATGAAACTATATTCCTGCAATGTGCTTTATACCTCTTATACCCTAAATACAGCTGGTGACCTCTAAATGTTAGCATTTTCCTATGGAAACCTGCTTCTGAACACAATGCATTATCCATTCCTAGGATGTGAAAGTTTTTATTCATTTTTCATGGACAAGAATTTGTGTTTAGTAATATTTGTAATTTAGAACAAGAACTAGCTATATGCAGGAAATCTATAAATTAAGGTGGACAGTCAATTCTTTATCCACCACTATTCAGCTTTCTTTGTGTTTCTAAATATAATGGCATTCCCTGAGGATGGAAACTAAGGTTGTTTCAGTTCCCTGATTTAAAAGCTGAGAATGGTTGCATAATTATTAAACTAATATTCTCTCAAAAAGAAACCTATTATATTGTATATATAATATTTATTTTCATTAAAAAGTCAAAATAAGGGTGTGAATTCTGGTTAAAACCCAATAATATAGGAAAAAAAGATCCAGAAAAACAATCAGTCAGATACCTACCTATATAAAGCAATAATTCTCAAAAATCTGTAGTAAAGCATCAATTTATTTTGTGTTTAATTTCCAACTGGTCAAGGATGGATACTTTTGTAAAAATAAAGTAAGTGATTAATAGAACATGAAATAAAAAATAAGCAAAGGCATACAAAATACAAACTCAGATTTTTACTATTTGACTCTACAGTCAAAGAAATTACATTGCAATGAATATTTTTTTAAAAAAATATAATAGAGAAAAATTACTACAAAAATGTCCAACTATTTTCTCTCAACTCCAGGCTTTTTCTCGTAAGAAGCATTGAGATACAATGCATATTCGCAACTTCTCTTTCTCCTATGTATTGGGTATTGGGTGGTATCTCCAAATTATTAAATTGTGTTCTAGAATCAGTACTTTACTAAAACAAGTTCTTTTTCTATGTCTGCTATCCACTTCTGATGTTGTAGCTAAGAGGGATGTCAGGAAGATGGGAAAGGTACTGGGCTACAGAATAAAATGTAAGATGTGCTTCCTACCCTAAAGAAATATAACCCATTAGAAAAGAAAAACATTAGGAGCTTCTTAATGAAGTGCTTTCTCACTGTGGTCATGGATTAATGGACTGTCATAGACTTCTTTCAAGTTGCAATTCCTTATGTGCACCAAGTATTATCATCAGATAGAAAAAAAATATGTTTCACATATTTAGTTCTTCCATATTTTCAATAAACAAAAGCAGCTGTGATTGAGAAAGTGTTTCGGGGCTGGGGAGGTATATCAGTGGCAGAGCGCTTGCCTAGCATATATGAGGCACTGGGTTTGATCTTCAGCACCACATAAAAATAAACAAAATAAAGGTATGCTGTCTGTCTACAACTACAAAAAAAATGTTTTTAAATGTTTTTATCATTTTAAAGTGTCACTTAAATTGTTATTAACTATGATATATTGCAGAAATTCTAGCTATCTCATGGGGTGGCATTTTAAAAGGGCAAAATTTTGTAAAAATTTTTAGAGGAGTGGTAGAACAAGGAGCACTATAAAGTGGTTACAGAAAAACATTGAGCATAATCAAAATTTGAGTTTGTGATAGAGGAATGGATATACCTTTTTTTCACAGCAATCACTCCAGACAAAAGATATTAACACATAAGTAAAACAATATTATAATAAACTCTCCAGAAAATTAAATAGATTGTGGAGTCAAGTTGGTTGAGGAGGAAATGTGTCGCTTGATTGTGAAGGACCTGGAACACTAGATAAAGGTGAACTCTATCCATTAAGCTAGGGACAGCAAAAACATTTCAACATAAAAGTTGAAATCTCTGTCTGACAGGGAGTAAATTTCTAATGCTCAAGGTTGAAAATGACTCTCAAGTATTGTCAAAAGGGAAAAGTATTAGTAATTGATTATTGATATCTCTTACCAGCATGTGCTAGGGAAACGATGGCACATACTTTTATTTCTGAACTGAACTTGTGGTTTCTGAACTTGTTTAAGAGTTGAAAACAAAACAAAACAAAAAGCTTGATGATTTTTTTTTTAAGTCAAGTCTTGGGCTAGGGTTGTGGCTCAACGGTAGAGTGCTTGCCTCACACGTATGAGGCACTGGGTTCAATTCTCAGCACCATATATAAATAAATGAATAAAAAAAGGTCCATCAACACTAAAAAATATTTTTTTAAAAAAGTCAGGTCTTCAGACTGCTAAGCATTTCACAACTTGTTTATTAGCAGAAAAGAACTAAAGACTTAGGAATACATAAGAGTGACGTTTAAGATGGAAAGCATCACTTTAGGCACAGAAGGGGCAAGAGCCCAGAACACGAGTTTTGACTAAATAACTGCACAGTGCAACAAAATGATGATTATTATTTGAGAAGCACTTCAAAAGACATAGAAATAGAATGTTACTCAGCCTTAAAGAAGAATGAAATTATGGCATTCACGTGTAAATGGATGGAGCTAGAGAATATCATGCTAAGTGAAATAAGCCAATCTCAAAAAAACAAAGGTCGAATGTTTTCTCTGATAAGTGGATGCTGATCCAGAGTGGAGGAGGGTAGGGAAAAATGAAGGAAATTTGGATTGTGCAGAGCGGAGTGAGAGGAGGGGAGAGGCTGCGGGGATGGAAAAATGGTAAAATGAGACAGACATTATTACCCTATATACATGTATGATTACACTACTAGTCTGCACCATGTACAGCAAGAGGAATGAGAAGTTATGCTCCATTTGTGTATAGTGTGTCAAAATACATTCTACTGTCATGTATAACTAATTAGAACAAATCAAAAAAACATAGGATATTAGAGCTAAAAATTAACTTTAAAATATCATAGCCCAACTCTTTTATTTTAACAAGGTAGAAATAAAGACATAGAAGAAACATAGAACACAGAAAAAACATAACCTAAAAATAGAAGTCTCTCCCCACAAATATATGTTAGCAACTCACAGAAACAAGAACCATGATCTCACTTCCCAGCTTTTCCAATGTCCATTTATGACATCAAGCAAACCTAGCAATTCATTACAAATGAGGATCAAGATTAAAGAATCAGATAATTCCAAGATTTTGAGATTAAATTGCTAAGGAAAATAATAGGCTCATTATAAATAGAAATATTTGAACTCCAACAACAAAATATTTGTCAGTAAAATGAGTCATTAAAATACGTCTTTATTAGTAGAAATGTTTCTCCCTCAAATAGACTAGATGGTGAATTAGTCAGGATAGACTAAGTTAGGCTACAGCAACAAACGTGCCTAAACTCTCACAACATCACACAACAAAGGCTTATTTTTTTCTTTCACAAAGTATGTTTCTGGGTCCAAGTGATTATCAGGGATGAAAGTCCTATAGATATTTACTCTTCTTTTTCTGGCAATTAAATGCTTATCCAGAAGTGAATCACATAACAGTAGTCGCATTCTTTTGGATAAAGCAAGTCACATGATCACTACAAGTTCAAAGAAGAAAGGAATAAAATCCTCCTGTATGTGTGGAAGAAGAGATGTGGGTGAAGAGTCATAATGCTTGCAATAACACTTGCAATAGATTTAAGAAAAGTAAAGGTAAATGTGCTAAAAATGCTAAATATCTGAAATGAGAATGCATTTTGCTGACATTTTTGGACCCACAGTCTTATGTGATTTTTATGCAATCCCTGAAGGGATTCTAGTCCACAAGAATGTAAATAATCAGTAAAGCTGTGTTTTTCTAGTTCTCCATATGGCATATAGCTCAAAGGGAAATGCTGAAAAGGAAAAGTACCTTTTAGATCAAGAAAAGGATACATTTTATGACAACATTATGCCAAATAAACAAACATAAATTTAAAAGATACCTATTTTATCAAAATAAAATTCAAATTTACCTATGGGATAGAAACATAAAGATTTACTTGTTTTCCAAGTCAGGGAACCATATACATCATTATATGTAGTTAAAGGTGTGTGTATTGTATATGTTCTTTCATTTGTTAAAAAAACAAACAAAAAAACCCTCATGTTTGCAGTTCATATTCTTGAAATTTTTTAAGAATTCTTAAAACATTGTCAGAAGTAATATGCCCATATCAACTTCATTATATTTAATTTCTAATCTCATAGGAAAGTTTTGCAAAAAGAAAATTGGAGTGAAAACAAAAGGATGTGAAGTTTGAATCTTCAAAGTTCAAATATTGATTGAATAGCCACAACATCAAAGCAAATTACTTAAAAATCAAAAAGTCCAGCTGATCATCAAGTTGTTTGTTGCCATACTGCTTAATGGCCATATTTTATATTTTCTAGAAAGTTAATGGAATGTAGCAGTACATATTTAATTATTTACTTCCATATTGCAAAAATGTCAGAAGCTGCTGGGTGCGATAGTGCACACCTGTAATCCCAGCAGCTCAGGAAGCTGAGGCAGGAGGGTTGTCAATATAAAGCCAGCCTGAGCAACCAAGTGAGGCCCTAAGCAACTTAGTGAGACCCTGTCTCTAAAATATATATATATATATATATATATATATATATATTAGAAAAAGGCTGTGGGTGTAGCTCAGTGGTTAAGTGCCCCAGATTTCAATCCCTGGAAATAAATAAATAAATAACAAATGTCAGAAGCTATGATACCAACTGGGAAAAGTATAGTCTGTTTATTTACACAGACACTATATGAGGCTGATATTTTTTAAACATCATACCCTAAAGATCCTTCTCTGAGGACCTAGGTGAGAAGCAGTATAGGGTCTTTCCTGGAACACTGCTTGCCTATTAGGGCTACTCCTCTGCAAGCAATGAATGGAATCTTCTCATGTGTGACTACCTCTTTAGATTACAACATGGTAGAATATGGAATCCTCCAGTGTACCTGTGAAAACAAATTTTTAGAGTAGAATTCCTGGAATCAGGTGTTGTGCACATACAGATTACTTAGCAAAATCAACTTGTTTTCCAAAGTGGATTGGCCAATTTCCACTCCCTCCAATGGTGTCTGAGAGTCCCTTTGTTCTGTGAAATGCAGAAGGATAACTGACCTAACAGTGCACACATCAGTCCTACTGAATAAAGTTTCATTGAGAGAAACACAGAAATGAGATGTGCAGTGGATGTATAATGCACAGAAAACTGACACAGCCTGAAGCCAAACTCTGGGAAAGGAACCCCTCATTTTGGTCATAAGTTTTAAAGAATCACTACTGGAGAAACATGCTTCTATGGTCAGAGCCTCCCAAGCAGCACAAATAAGATGTGACAGAATCCTGGCCCCAGTCCTCTCCTGTCAATTCAGGGTTTATAGCAAGGGTTATAGCAGCTGCTACCTCCTTTGGCATGATTCGAGAGCACTGTCCCCACCTATAGTTGACCCGATACATGCTCAGCCAAGCCAGTTTCCATGGATCTCTGAAGGAGGTCATATTCTTTCCAAAAGACCAGTCCTCGGGATACCAGTCTTGGACAAATTAGTCTTTACTTCTTATTTCACATCCCTACCTTTTGGCTATTTCTAACTCAATTCTGCTAAATAAGCAAAAGATAGCCTGTTTTCACACTTTGAGTTCCTGTATAACCCACAACTACCTACCTTAGTAGATAAGCAAAGAAAATTCTAAATTAAATCCCTAAAAAACAAATGCCAAATGTCTTCTTTGATATAATGAGAGCAACTAAGAACAGAGCAGGGAGGAAGAGCAGGAGGAAAAGATTAACATTAAACAGAGACATGAGGTGGGAGGGAAAGGGAGAGAAAAGGGAAATTGCATGGAAATGGAAGGAGAGCCTCATTGTTACACAAAATTACATATAAGAGGTTGTGAGGGGAATGGGAAAAAAACAAGGAGAGAAATGAATTACAGTAGATGGGGTAGAGAGAGAAGATGGGAGGGGAGAGGAGGGGGGATAGTAGAGGATAGGAAAGGTAGCAGAATACAACAGTTACTAATATGGCATTGTGTAAAAATGTGGATGTGTAACCGATGTGATTCTGCAATCTATATTTGGGGTAAAAATGGGAGTTCATAACCCACTTGAATCTAATGTATGAAATATGATATGTCAAGAGCTTTGTAATGTTTTGAACAACCAATAAAAATAAATAAATAAATAAATAAATAAATAAATTAGGAATACAAGCCTTTATAAACAAATAGCCTAATTTCAGCCAATCATAAACAGCCAACCTTCAGCCAATCAAAGGAAGCCAACCCATGAGACCATACATAATTAAGGCAAATGTCTCTTCAGACCATGCCCAAATACACAAATGTCTAGCTGTAGCCAGTTCATGATTTCTGTACTTTGTTCTTCTTTTGGGCTATAACAACTCACACCTCATGCTGCTGTGGAGGGCTCTCTAAATCTCTTCTGGTTCTCAGTGTTGCCTAATTCATGAGTATTTCTTTGCTCAAGATAAATCCTGTTAAATTCAATTTGTCTAAAGCTTGTCTTTTTAACAGTTTCATTGAAGTTAGACTATGTTGTATGTTTGACTATAAATTATTGAGAGTGCAGTTTCTTTCTGACCTAACATCTCATTAATTTCCATAAATTATATATATATATATATATATATATATATATATATATATATATATATTGGCAGGAAGAATATTTTAAATATATCTATTATTCACTAAACTTGTTAATTACATTGTTGGAAACTTTTATAGACTCGATTTTGCTTGACTAACTTGTCAACCCCATAAAGAGGTGTGTTGTAATCTCCCTATATACTAATGACTTTCCCAAATCCTCTATGTAGTGTTATATATTTGTTTGTTTATTTTATGTTTATTTTGCAAAGTGCATATAAGTTATTCTTTTCTAATTCAGACAGAAAAAAGTTAGTGAGGTGTTTGGCTCCTCATTGATTATAGTTGCAGATCTATTTATTTTTATTTTTTTCATTGTACCCACTTGTATTTGTTACTCCTCAATGCCATTTAAACTGAGGTTTGTTTTCCCTTTTCTTTCTTAGCACTAACTTCAGTTTCTATCCTTGTAGGAATTCCTCTGACCATTTTAACATGTATTCGTAGCTTTAGATGTCTAATCAATATCTCAGTTCTTTTTCCTATATTTGTGATAAGAACTTTAGAACAATTAACTCCAATAACCACTTATTTCAAATTAAATTCTATTGGTGTCCAGTATCCAGGTCTATCTTGATTTTTTTAAAACTCACAAATTATTGTTTTTATGTTTAGTCAGCTATTAGATTTACTAATATGATCATTATTTAAATTTTATCTTTTTTCATTTTCAACTCAGATACACATTCTGGAATTATTATTTTCCTACCTGAATATATTCCTAATGAATCCCCTTAGTGAGGGTCTGCTACTTGTAAATTCTCAGTTTTTGCCTAAAAATGTCTGTATTTTACCTTGTTTTTCCTCAGGGCATAACTTTGTAGATAGACAGATATTTTCTCTCAGAACCTTATGGACCTTGCTTACTGACTCCTGCCTTCCACTGTTGTTGTGAGAATCCAGTTTTTAGTCTAATAGTTATTCCTTTGTAGGCAATCTTTGCCTTATTTTTCTATAACTGATAAGATGTTTTGATTCAATGTACTGAACTTACTACAATCTGGATAAATTTTTTAATAATAAATTTTTTAATTAATTTTGGGGGGCTTCTTCAAAATTTTTAATCTGAGGATCGATGTCGATCAAATCTAGGGACAATTTAGGTATTATCTACACCAACAGTCTCATTCCCCCTTTCTTTGTCTAGGTTTAGACATAGGTAACAATATCCTTCATGTGTCTTAAATGTTCTTATTTTCCATTCCTTTGTTTCTCTGCATCACATTCTGGTAACTTCTTTAGATCTCTTTTCCAGTTCACTAAGTAGCTCTTCAGTTGTGTCTTTTCTGCTATTAAAAGCACCCTTTGCACAGCAAATCCATATCTGAAACTCTTATGCTTTGAAAATATGCAAGTGCACATGGGTTTTCTATAAACAATGTTTCTTAAAACCTTATTTGAAAATAGTAAAAAAAAAAGAATATTTCTCTGTAAGAAAATGATTCAATAACTCCTCGGTCTATACCCAAAAGACTTAAAAACAACATACTACAGGGACACAGCCACATCAATGTTTATAGCAGCACAATTCACAATAACTAAACTGTGGAGCCAACCTAGGCGCTCTTCAGTGGATGACTGGGTAAAAACAATGTGGCCTATATATGCATCGGGATTTTACTCAGCAATAAAAGAGAATAAATTCACGGCATTTGCAGGTAAATGGATAGCATTGGAGAAGATAATGCTAAGTGAAGTTAGTCAATCCCCCCAAAAAAAATGCCGAATGTTTTCTCTGATATAAGGAGGCTGACTCATAGTGGGACAGGGAAGGGGAGCATGGGAGGATTAGATGGATTCTAGACAGGGCAGAGGGGTGGGAGGGAAAGGGAGGGTGAAGGGGATTAGCAAGGTGGTGGAATGTGATAGACATCATTATCCAAAGTACATGTATGAAGACAAGAATTGGTATCAACATACTTTATATACAACTAGAGATATGAAAAATTGTACTGAATAAGTGTAATGAGAATTGTAATGCATTCCACTGTCATTTATTTAAAAAATCAATAAAAAAGAAAATGATTCAATAAATCATACATATATGTTCCATTAAATTAACACTATAGTGGGTGCCATGGCACGTGGCTGTAATCCCAGTGACTCAGGAGGCTAAGGCAGGAGGATTGCAAGTTCAAAGCCAGCCTCAGCAAAAGCAAGGCACTAAGCAACTTAGGGAGACCCTGTCTCTAAATAAAATACAAAATAGTGCTGGGGATGTGGCTCAATGGCCAAGAACCCCAGTGGCAGAGTTCAATCCCCAGTACCAACAACAACAACAAAAAGTTAACAGTACTGAGACACATAACAATCTGAATCAAGAATGGTGTTTTATATATTACAACTGAGGCCAATGCCCATGGATATTACACATACTATACTATAGTGAAAGTTCTGTGTGTGTGTGTGTGTGTGTGTGCGCATGTGTGTACATACAGAATGGTCTAAAAATGACTACTTCAAATTGATACATAATGAAGGGTAAAATACACCCAAGATATTAAAGACTTACATAAAGAAAAATGTAAATTTTCTCATTTTATATTAACTATATTTTGAAATTATAATACTTTTAGATATTCAGCAAAATACACTATTAAAATTAACTTCTTTTTATTGATTTAAAAAAATAAATGACAGCAGAATGTATTCTTATTATACATATACAGCAGAATTTTTCATATCTTTGGTTGTATATAAAGGATGTTGACACCAATTCGTGTCTTCATACACGTACTTTGGATAATGATGTCTATCACATTCCACCATCCTTGCTAATCCCCTGCCCGATCCTCTCCCCTCCCACCCCTCTGCCCTAAGGAGACTGATTCATAGTGGGCTAGGGAGGGGGAGCATAGGAGGAATAAAATTAACTTCAATTGTTATTAAATAACTATTGATTTTCTAATTTAAAATTTTATTTTATTATTTCTGGAATTACTATTTGGTTCTTGCACTGGTAAAATAATCATACTATTTCCTTGTCACACTTTTGGTACTATTTCATTGAGTTGAAAATATCTGTCACCTGTATATCCTATTTGTTATTTAATAATTATTCAATAATTCCATTACTGACTGTTATTGTAAGTCAGATCTGAATTCTGTTGCTTCAGTTGACACTCTGTCATGAATGCTCATTTCCTCTGGTATTTATTAAGTTTTGGAATTTATATGCAAAAAGTTTGAGTTTAATTTAAATTTCTCCAAATTGGAATTTTTTCCAGGAAAAAAAAATACTTTTACTAAAGTATAATGTATATGCCCAGAAATGGGCACATATCTTAATTGAAAGGTACAATGACTTTTTTACAAACTAAACATATCTGTGAAATCAATTTAAAGCATCAAGAAATAAAGAATTACCTAGGACCCTGTCACAGACTCTGCAATAAACATAATACACACATGCGCATATTGGCCTTCAGAGCCAGGACTGAGGTCAGCAGGTTCCTCAAGTTTTCCTCTCTGAGTAGAGCTCATCTTTCTTCAGACTTGGCTTTGTTTTCTCATTTGTTGGAGTTCCAGGCTTTGTCCTCTGTTTTCCTTGTTGAGTGGCCAATTTAATCCAGGTTCCAAGCAATTAGAAAATACAAACATACTCATAAGGCAAATATTGCTTCTAGCACTTTAATAAATTTTCTGTATTTGAGTTTTCTCTCTTGCTTCTGGCCTTAGAAAACAAAGTTCTTATTTTCCCACAAGCTCAGAAATTTATCAGAGCAAAAAAGAGAAAGAGGGAAAGGAAGAAATGAGGAAGGAAAGATACTGATTTTAACATTTAACCCAGAAATAGGGATTTGGTTTAATAAATTATCATAAAAGATAAAGATAAAAATTCTATATTTTTAAAAACCTTGTTATTAGTGAGTATTGTGATATGTGAAAAGGTCCAAGATGTTATTAAAAAGAAGACAATGACTCAAACCTGTGAATTATGAACCTGATTTTATAAAAAAAAACAGATTTGAATTCATACAGTTCTAAAAATATAAGAAAGAAATGAATGGGAGTAGTAACAATGATTTTCTGAGAAATGGATCCATGCTTCCTTTCATTCTTAAGCCTTCCTATATTTTCTGCTACATATACATCCTCATTTTATAATATTAACAAAAATTATGATAAGGATTAAGAAAAATCAGGAGCCAGGAAATAACTTTTCTCCACCCCACCTGTCCTCCTTGTCACACACACAGACTCTTGTTAATGACTTGATAGAAACTGGGAAAAAAGAAATAACCTCAATACTGCTCAACCACAGAAGTCTGCAGCCAAGTGGGCATGATAGGAGTCTGCCTTCCACACATGCTGGTTCCCATCAAGTCAAAAGTGTAGCTTTATCCAGGAGAAATTTCATGGTCTCTTTCCATTCATGGATTTTCTTTTATGGTACAGCATTAAACTGCCTTCCTCCAAGTAGCAAACTACATGCATGGAAGGGTTATAAAACTCTTCATATTTTTTAACTTAAGATTCATAATATTGACTGCATTATTGGAAGGCCTGGGACTTATGGAAGGAGAGAAAAGCATTAGTACATTTTACTAATTCATGTTACTTGTAGTAAAAGTTATTAGGAAGAACTGCACCTTTGTTTCCATCCAGCACAGTTAAACTGCAGTTATGTTTTGGCAGCAGTAACTTAAAACCAGGACCACTTTCAAGACAAAGCAAACAAAAATTAATTTGCCTGTGAGAATTTTTTTTGTGATTCTCTCTCTCTCTCTCTCTGGAGTTGCAAATAGGGATACATCAATCACTAAGGTCTTGCCACTGAAAAGGTGGTACACAGACCAACAGAAAGAGCATCACTTGGGAGATTGCTGGTAATGTAGATTCTCAAGCCAATTCCAGACCTATGAATCATCATCTCCAGGTATCTGTGGTCTAATAACCTCTCCAATGATTTTTATGCACACTAACATTTCAAAACCATTTGAAAGCATTCAAAAAATAGTATCAAGCAATCACAGTTCAAATCAGAAAGAAAAGGAGGCAATTTTATTTCTCTGAATATCTGTCTCTCATCTGAAGGGGAAACGTGCTATAAGACTTCACCCTGGTAGCAACAATTAAGCGGGAGAACTCTTAAGCGCATCAATAAACAGAGGTCAAGGCTGCATTTAAGCAGCCTGGTCCATAACTGCTACCTATCCACGGTCAAACCCCAGGAATGGACTTTTTGTTCAATTTCTCCTTTTATGCTCTTTGAAGAGATGCAACTTTGAACTGACAGTGTCACTGTTGGGGACTGTTTTGTTCCTGCCATCAATTGCGTCTTCCTCTTTGTGACTGGCGAGACAGAGAAAAAATCAGGACAAAACCAACAAAAAAAATTCAAGGCAACAGGAAACTCTACTGAACAGAGTTTGCAAGCTTAAATATTGTTTATTATGGATTTCTATGCTATATGATCATATAATCTTCCTTTTGAAAGTTATGGTTGATTGAACATAAAAAATGATTTGACAACATAGATACACCAGACTGTGGAAAAAATGAAAAAAAAAATCTGTATCTATGCCTTTGGAATCTTCTTTTTCAGTATCATTCACTATTAAGGACCAACACTTCTATCAATCCAACTTTTGGTAATTGTCTCCTTATACTGTGTTAGAAAGGCTTCAAGGTACAATTGTCTCCCATCAAACTTTAACTATTCTATTTCCCTACCTTTGAATTTCTGCATTATGATAATATATCAAATTCTGCTAAAAAGAGGAACTTGGCATTGATGAAGTCTTAGTTTCTGTGGCTTATGAAAGAACATAATGGAGTGTTGTTATGGTTTGGATGTGAGGTGTCTCTCAAAAGCTCATGTGTGAGATAATGCAAGAAGGTTTAGAGGAGAAATGATTGGGTTATTAAAGCCTTAATCCAATCAGTGAATTAATCCACAATAGGGATTAACTAAGTGGTAACTGAAGACTGAAGATGGGTAGGGTGTGGCTAGAGTAGATGGGCATTGGGGGGTGTGGTTGGGGGGTATATATTTTGTATCTGGTCATTAGAGTCTCTTTCTTTGCTTCCTAATCATCATGTGAGCTGCTTCCCTCTGCCATACTCTTCTGCACCATGATATTCAGCCTCACCTCTAGCCCTGAGTAATGGAGCATCCTATGGACTGAGACCTCTGAAACTATGAGCCCTCAAATAAGCTTTTCATCCCTTAAAATTGTTCTTGTCAAGAATTTAAGTCACAGCAGCAAAAAAGATGACTAAAACAACTGTGTAACTTAAGCAATGAATATTTATTTCTTGTGATTCTGGAGGCTAGGAAGTCCAAGATAAACGTGCCCGTACATCCAGTATCTGATGACAGACCCCTTAGAAGCATGCATATAAATAATATATGATTATTTCAGGTGAATGACAAAAAAAATTTCTCATGTCTCTTATTCTAAGAGGGCATCACCCTCCTGACCTAATTATTTCACAAAGGTCCCACCTCCTAATACCATCCCAATGAGGATTAGGATTATGACAAGTGAATTTTGGGGGATACAACATTCAGCCCATAATAGATAACTGTTTTGAATATTTTTCCCTTGCCCCTGTATCCGTTTATTGTTATTATTATTATCATCATTATTATCACCAATGCTACATAACAACAGTAAAACCTCAGCAGTGTGATACAAGTGCATTCATTGCTCATGCATGGGGACCACTTGGGGATCTGTTGGGAGCTCTGAAACTTTTGAATGGGCTTGTTCACTTGGCTATGTGCCAAATGTCTGTGCATTGATCTAGACCAGCCTCCAGTGGGATGCCTAAGCCATTGGGTCTGCTTCATGCATCCATCATGTTCCAAAGGGCTGCCTTAGGCATGTCCCCATGGAGACAACAAGATCACAGGAAAGAGCAAGACCTTTTGGTCATAGACTAGAAATCTCCACACTGGCACTTCTGCTTTGATTGGCCAAAGGCAGAAATTCAGTCAAGTTGAGACACAAGAGGACATTTCAGTCACATGGAAAAGATAGAAGAGCAGGGTCATGTTTACAACCAATCTACCCTCTCATCCAATCCATCAACAAATCCTGTCAGTTCCACCTTAGAAATACTTTTCACATCCATCAGATGGTCTCTATTATTTCAGGGTATAATTACCTCTTGCCTGTAGCCTCTCAACTCTTCTGGTTCACATCTTTTTTGTCTATCTTTTTTTAGAACATTTTCAGCACAGCATTTAGAATAACCTTTGTAAAAAGGAAAACCAGCGCTTGCCACTCATTTCCTTAAATTGTCTCAATGGCTTCCTGTTGCTCTCAGGATAAAAACAGAATCCTGAATATGGAGTGTTCTCTCTGCCCCACATGGATATAGAGTCTGCCTCTCTCTCCAGTCTTATTTAGCTCCCCTGAACCATCTGGTCTGCACCGGTCTGCACTGGTCCAGTCTTAGCTCCCCTGTACCACCGGGTCTGCACTGGTTTTCCTTCACTTTCTCCCACCTATGCTTCCTCATCCCACAAAACCGGTGGGTCCCTCTGCCTTAACTCATGTTTGCATAGTTCAGTACCCAAGAGTTCCTCAGTTTGCCATTTAAATATCACTCCCTCCTCCCACTCACTCCACTGGCACTCTAACAAGGTGTCCTAGTTTTATGATCTCAAAACTGCTTGTAATTTTCCATCACTGTCCTTACCACAGTTTGTAAGGAACAATTTTCAGTGTTGTTAACTGATAAATAACCACCTCCTACTAACCTATAAGTTCAATGTGATTTCTTAAAACATTTACCAAATTATACAAGCAAAAGAAATTACACTTTCTTTAACTTTGAAAATGAGTGGATTTTTTTTTAATATTAAATGAAATGAATCTTTGCAGTGATGTTTTGTACCTGGGCCCCTTTAAAAGGACATTTCAAAGAAATGTAGCAAAATAACAATTATTCCTCTGCTTTCCAAATTTATCAGCCAAATCCTTTCTCTATTTTGAGCACATATGCCTTGCCCATGGGTATGAAACCATGAAAAAGATTAGCCAGATTGATAGAAAAATTATTCCTGAGGGGGTTGTGTTTATTTCTTGACCATTTCTTTAATGACTCTCTTGCATCCTCTGTGGGGTGAAAGCATATATTAAAGTCTGTGTCTAAAAGATATAAAGCAAGTGTTAGATTTACATTCTGACAATTGAGAAGCACTACCTTTATATTCAACATACACAGTATTTCCTTTCTTTACAAAAATCGGCATTATCATGAAAGCTATATAAGTTGCATCCAGTGTTATTTAACAGTGATTTGATTTCTACCCTTGACCAACATTATCCAATTTTTTCTACTAAACCAACCCCTGGAAACTACCATTCTACTCACTCTGTTGCTCTTGGTTCAGCTTTTTTTTATATTGCATGCGTAAGAAAGACCATGTGGTATTTTTCTTGGTCTGACTTATTTCACTTAGCATAATGCTCTGTAATTTCATCTAGGCTATCACAAATGGTAGGGTTTCCTTCTTTTTTATTGAACACTTAGGTTATTTCCATGTCCTGATAGTTGTAAATAGTGCTGCAATTAATGTGAAATACAGATATCTGTTCAAGATAACTGATTTTGTTTGCTTCAGATATATACCCAGAAATGGGATTGCTGGATCATATGGGAGCTTTATTTTTAATGTTTTTAGCATTAAAACTCTACATTATTACATTTCCACCTACAAAAATTCCCTTTTCTCTATACCCTCAGCAAAACTTTTGTCTTTTTGATGACAACAAATTTAGCAAGCATGAACTGATGTTTCCTTGTGGTTTTGATTTATTAAAAAGCTTCTGCACAGCAAAGGAAACAATTAGGAATGTAAAGAGAGAACCTACAGAATGGGGAAAAAACTTTTGACAGAGGATTATTATCTAGAATATACATAGAACTCAAAAAGATTTATATCTTATGGTTTACTTCATCTTTACATATACCTATTGGCAATTTGCATGTATTTGTTGAAAAAAAAATAACTGTTTGTGCCTTTCACTTATTTTAATCCAAGTTTGCTCTTTTTCCCTGTTGAGTTGCATGAGTTTCTTATTTACTTTGGGTTAGAAGCAAAAAACACATAAGAAACCAAGTCTCTCAAACACACTGCACAGGAAAACCTACAAACAGGACATACGTGTTCAAGGTCAGTTATGATGTAACAGACATTGAGCAGAATTTGATGGTTTGCAAATATTTTCACCCATTCTATAGGTTTCCTTTTCATTTTATTAATTGTTCCCTTTGCTATGCAGACACTTTTTTGTTTGATGTAGTCGTACATGTTTCTTGCTGATGTTATTGCTTGTGTTTTGAGTGTCATATCTTAAAAAAAAAAAAAAATAATTGCCAAAATCAGTGTTAAGAAACATTCTTCAATGGTTTATTTTAGGAGTTTTACAGTTTCAGACCTTACATTTGAGATTTCAATCCAATTTCAGTGATCTTTGTAAGGGGTCTAAGAGAGGGGTTAAATTTCATTCTTCCACATATAGACATCCAGTTTTTCTGACATAAATATTGAAGAGACTATCATGTCCCCCATTGTGTATTCTTGGAACTCTTGACAGACATTAGTTAACCATATGTGAATGAATTTATTTCTGGCTTCTTGATTTTATTCCATTGGTGTATGTGTTTATTTTTAGGCCTACTGTTAGTTTGAAATCAGGAAATGATTTGTTCTTCTTTCTCGAAACTTCTTTGGATATTTTGGGTCTTTTGTGGTTGCATATGTATTTTAGAATTTTTTTTCTATTTCTGTGGAAAATTCCATTGGAATTTTGAGGGGATGGCATGAAATCTCTAAATCGTTTTGGGTAGTATATATTTTTCCATTTAAGTGCATCTACTTTGATTTCTTTTATGAATTGTTTTATGGTTTTCAGTGTGTGTGTGTGTGTGTGTATGTGTGTGTGTGTGTGTGTATGTGTGTATTTCACCTCCTTGGTAAATTTATTCCTAAGTATTTTAATTATTTTCAATGCTATTGTAAATAAGATTGTCTATTTTATTTTTTAAAGGAAGTTTGTTGTTAGTGTTCAGAAATGTAACTAATTTTGTATGTTGATTTTGTGTTTTGAAACTATACTGGTTCTTATAGTTTTATGGTGGAGTCTCCATTGAACGATGTTACCTGTGGGTTTGTCATAAATGGACTATGGATGTTACCTGTGGGTTTGTCATAAATGGACTGTAAGAAGTTGAAGTCCATTCTTTCTGTACCCAATTGGTTAAGAGTTTTATCACAAAAATATGCTGAGTTTTGTCAAATACTTTTTCTGCATATATTGATTTTTTTCTCATTCCACATTTTTTATTGGTCCATTATAGTTGTTTTATCAAGTGCTTTTTCTGCATATATTGATTTTTTTCTCATTCCACATTTTTTATTTGTCCATTATAGTTGTACATATTGATGGGATTTGTTGATACATATTCATACCTGCACACGGTATAACAGTATAATCTGGCCAATAGCACTCCCCAACACTTCTCTGATCACTCTCCAACTCCAACCCTTTGGTGCCTTTCCTCTACTGATCTCACTTTGATTTTCATAAGGTTCCTGCCCCTAACCTTTCTTTTCATTTTCCTCTCTAGCTTTTAAAATTTAACTTAATTGTATTTATTTATTTATTTACTTACTTATTCATTTATTTATGTATTGTGTTGCTGGGAGTCAAACCTAGGGCTTCATGCATGCTAGGCTAGCATTCTACCACTGGGTCACATTCCCAGCCCTAGAGAAGTTTTATTCTGCTATTCCTTCATTTTGTTAATGTTGTGCATCACATTTATTGATTTGCATATGTTGAACCCTATTTGCATCCCAGGGATAAACCCCATGTAATCATAATATATGGTCTTTTTAATATGCTGTCAAATTTGGTTTGCTGGTATTTTGTTGAACATTTTTGTATCTAGGTTTATCAAGGATTTTGACCTGTAATTTGTTTCCTTATAGTATCCTTATCAATTTTTTTGGTATGAGGGTAATGCTGATCTTGTTGAATGAGCTTAGAAATATTCCCTACTCTTCAGTTTCTTAGAACTGTTTGAGAAGTGTTGGCATTAATTCTAAAATGTTTGGTGGAATTTGTCACTGAAGCTATCTGATCTCTGGCTTTTCTTAGAGGAAAGACTTTTTATTACTAATTAAATTTTCTAACTCATTATTGGTCTGTTCCGATTTTCTATTTCTTCATGATTCAGTTTTGGCAGATTCTGCATTTCTAGCAGTCTATCCATTTATTCTATATTATCCAATTTGTTGGCATACAATTGGTCATCATAGTTTAATCTTTTATGAACTTTAAATAAGTTTCAGGAATCTAAATTATATCATGGTGACTACAGTAAACAATACTGTACTATTTACTTGAAATTTGACATGAAAATAGATCTCAAATGTTCTTATCTCACTAAAAAAATAACTATGTAAAGTGATCAGCTGATTGGGACAATTTATAATATATTAAATTTCAATTTGTACCTCCTAAATGCATATAATCTTGGCAATTATAGCTCACTAAAGCTGAAGAAAGCAACAATGATCTGGCATACTCATATTTTAAGTATTTCAGAAATTTAATTGACACTTGTTTATCTACTCACCAGACTCAATGTAAATATAATGTATTGTTCTAGAAGAGTCACCCATTACATTCATAAATTATTTTCTACAATTTCACTTCATTTTGGTGAACCTACTTTCAGCTCCAGAAGGATCAATCCTGTAGAATATGAAGGCTCTCTTTGTCATAGTTGGTTTGACCTGGATCAGAGTCCTCCTAATAGTTTGTATTTAGGAAATATTTATCTTAAGTTATTTGTATCAGAAATGTCAGGTCAATTCCTGTACTGAATCTACCCTTTTTGAGAGGATACATAAGATAATTAGAGGAAGGCAGTCTATGAAGGAAGAAAGTAAAGGATATGCACAGTGAAACCAGGGAATTCTTGTGGTGAGAAAGAGAATGTGAAAGAGAAGCGTGTTAGAGCAAACAAGATATACTTGGTCCTGATTGCACTTGTCTCCAAGTCCATGCCTGGTAAAGCTCCGCTGAGTTTTCTGTCATACTTTCTGAGATAACTCCTTAAATTCATGTAATAGATCACTTTACTTATATAGTGAGTTTCTATTTTTTTAAATAATAATAATTATCATTATTATGGGTAAAACAAAGATCAAGAGAGAAGAATCCAGCAAACACGTGGGCCCAATGTCTATTACCTTTTTTGGATTTCAGTATAGAGTCTGGGTCCCTTCATTCCTAGGATGCCCAAATATACTTCTGGCTTTATCTAGGCATTTACATATCATGTGCTTTTTTTGGTGGATGTAACTTTAAAATGGAGCCTCTTATGGGAGGATCATATACTCTATGCCAGAAGAAAATCTTCAATGAATTCTTAGCTAGGCATCAGAGCCATTTGTGAAATATATAAGAGCATAGAAATTAGCCCAGCCATGCTACTTCAGTCTGTCTTTAATATAAACAGAGGAGCTAGATTGACATCCACAGGCAGTTATGGTTCACAACCTTGACCAAAACCACAGTGACTTAGATGCTAACACACCAATCATTCTTTTGAATGGAAAGTAATTGGAACCATTATCAGTTAGCTACTGCTGTGTGACAAACAACTCCAAATCTCAGTGACTTAAAATAATAAGGATTGTTGCTCATGAGTCCATGGGGTCCACTGAGCAGCTTTTCTAGTCTTGGCTGGACACATACATTCATATCAGATCACCTCAGTGCTCTACTCTCATAGTTGGCTTCTCTTACATGTTTAGGATCAACAGGATGTCTGATTTAGAATAGTAGGGCTAGAGCAGCTGAGATTTCTGACATGAGGTTTCTCATGCTCCAAAGTATACTCCTGTGTCTAAGAAAGGGGAGAAGAATTGTATAGAGCCTCCTGAATTCAGTACTGAAATGTTGGCACATCTCTGAATTCTATTGGCCATGGCTGGTCCATAGCATTGGGGAAATAGACTTCATTTCTTGATGGGAGGAGTGGTACTGTCTCACAAGTGAAGCAGCTACAGGAAGGGGTGAATCATGATTTGAAGTTTTTGCAATAAATCTACAGAGGAACAGAAAGAGTTAAGAAAAGCCCAAGATTGCAAAGGAACAGATTCCCTGAGATTTAGTTGAGTCTTTTCCTATCACTCATGCTTAAGATTCCTTTGACAGATTATGGACATGGGTTATCCCTTCCAGCTTCCCTCCAAAAAATATCTGCAAATACTGATGGCAAAGGTTGGCTTCGATTCCCTTCTTGTTTCATGTTCCATGGCAGTGCTCATCAGCTAGCACTGCCAGGTCCTGCCACTAACTGCCAAGTGGCTTAGAACACAAATCCAGGAATGCTGCTCAAGTTCAGGCTAACTGGGTTCGTCACCTCCCTTAGAATGAATGCATCTTGGGGATAGTGAAAATTATGAAGATTTGATTCTGTTTTCCAATGCAATTCCTAAGAGTATTTGCTATGCCTACTAAGCAGTCAGATAAACTCATTTTAGTTAAAGGCAGAACTGGATCCAAATCAAGTGAAATCTAGATGCAGGTACTGGATGAAATGGCAAAAAAAAACAAGAAGAAAGTGGAAAATCAAATGGAATAAATAGGATTTATTATTATTGCCTCTGGGAAACATACCATAATTAACATTCCATGTCTTTTGACATCAATGTTACTATAATACTATAATACTTCCTGGCTCCCAAATCCTATGTCATGAGAATGCAATCATGTTTTAAGCAGGACCAGCAAGTATTAGAACCTACCTCCCTTAAAGCAAGAATTTTCAACTTTGGTGGCCCTGTGGACTCATTTTGGCAAGCTTTGAAAATGCTGATGCCTAAATCCAGCATCAGTGGTTCTCACTTAAACCAGTCCAGAATGTGACTTGAACATTGGGACTTCTTTGAATCCCCAGGTGATTTTAATATATGCCTAAGGAAGAAGATTTAACTAGATGTCTGGATAACTCTTAACTCATGCAACCAACATATTGTTTTAAGAATTACTTGTGTATAGAGCTTTTTTTTTCCAGATGTGGTAATCAAGAAAGGATAGAACTTTAACTCAAAGGAGAATAAAGATGCCTATGCAGTTGAAACCACTGCAAATTGAGCCACTATAAAAGTAAATCTAGTGCAAAAAAGTGACAAACAGCATGCTAGGTCAATACAAAGGAAGGGCAACTTTCCACCTACTTCTAGTGTCCCAAATTATTCAGAATTATCCACATATTTCCACTGAAAAAATCAACTACAGTTTCAATTAATGAATCCCTTGAGATCTAGAGCCCCGAATCCCAGGTCAAATCTTCGTTCAACCCCATGCCATGTGAGTGACCCTGAATAAATTATTTAAGTTCTCAAAGCCTTAATTGACATTGCTCTAAAGTGAGAACAATTGTTTCCTATTTCATACAATCTTTGTGAGGTTTAAATGAGATAATTTAAGTAAGACAGTAAGCACAATGCCTGACATAGTAAATGTTCTATATAGATTAACAAGTAATCAGTAATTTGACATAAATAATAACATGTGCTCTTCTAACCTTGTCCTGTGGGAATTTTTTTTGACCAGGAGATAGAAAAAAATATATACTCTCAAAGACCAGAAGTGAGAGGCAAAGTGATAATAGAAGGGGAAAAGAGAGAAAGGAACACAAAATTGAAGTCAGTAGATACATATTTTGTCTATTTTCAGCTGTGCTGCAAGAAAGCTAAGCAGTCTTGGTGAGTTTATCACCTCTGCCTGAACATGATGCAGTTTAAGATTTAAGGAGGTACCTTGGGTCCTCCTTAATGTTTGGCATGTCACTCTTCACTCCCCACTAAAACCTGTCTCAGAGATCAGGCACCAGCAGACATCAGAAACAATCCCATCATGCCTTGTTTTCTTTTTTAATTCAGTCTCCAGAGTTGTCTGGGTGATTGTGCATGTCCTGGGCTCTCATCCTTAACTAACCCTGCTTATTTTCTTACCTAACCCAATCGGAAGCTCCCCAACCCTCTGTTGTCTTTAGTTCACACAGTGCATCAGTAGCAAAACCCACATTTCCTCGTCTTTCAGAAGTGAGTCCTTTTCCACCTGACTCTAATTGGATGCTATTCCCTGTTGCTACCCCAGAACTAGTAGAAATTTAAAAATGCTCACTCCATTCACTACTAAATCGGAAAGAATCTTTATTTCTTATTGTTGGTTCCAAATAATTATTTTGGCCTCTCCTAACAAGTCCATCTTCGTGGACTCTGTAGCCCTTAGGCCATACCTGCTGTTGTCCCTTCATGTTACTGACATGGACAGCTTTACCAGAAATTTTCTCATTAATTGAAGATGTTAGCAATTGCCTTACTTCTTGACCTCTGACACCATTTTTTTTTTTTTTTTTTTTGGTGGTGGTTCTGAGGATTGAACCCAGGGCCTTATGCATGTGAGGCAAGCACTCTACCCACTGAGTTATATCCCCAGCCCCATTTTGGCCATTTCAAGACAGGTGTTGCACAGGTCATGGTGCACATGTCCAGGTAGGTGATTTGCCCATAAATTCTCACTCATCAGATCTTCATCCATCTTCCATAATCTTTCCTCTGTTTTCTCTCCTATCTCAGTCACACATAACCATAACCACGATCTGTACTTTATCATTTTCTTCACATTACCAATAACTTGGCCCCCTCAAAATCTCAAGTTGAGTCATTCCATTTTCTATCCCCTACATCCTGTCTCTTGAGCTTACTCCTTCTGCTAGCCTGACTCGTTTTGTGATGTGACTTTCAATGCATTAACGCTGCCACCTTGTCATGGTCTGTTTGCTTCACAGCTTTACTTCCTCCTCCTCTGGCTTAGATTTCATTCACTATTATGATGACACCCTCATATTATCATAGGCATGATTGTACTCCCAAGTATTAATCAGACTTCTGATGAAATGATGTTGTATGATTCAAAAATCTCTGTGGCTGATAAGAAGAGGCATGCATTTCTGAGGCATGCATCAGCAGGACAGCCAGGAAGCGATATACCAGGCTGCCAGTTTGGTTCAAGTCTAAGCCAACTTCCTTCTTTCTGGGACAGGCAGCTGTCTGGAACAGGCTTTTATCATGGTAATGGCAGAATCTAAACAGAACCAGACAAAGCATGCAGATATATTTAAGGTCATATGACAATGTCTCAGGTTCTATTGGCCAAAGCAAATCCTATGACCAGGCCCACCATCAATGAGACAGTGTTTACTGGCAGATGCTGCAAGTCACATGGTAAAAGGTATAGATTTATTATACTATTTTCAGAGGCAAAAATGAAAATTTGGAAGAATAGAATAAGCCAATTGCACCATCTTGATTCCATGATGTCTTTCTTCCTGTATTGTAATAACCAAACTCTAAGTTTTGGTTTAAATTCTCTGCACCCATTCTCAAATACTTGTACACTGGCACTGATAAAGAAAAACTGAATGGCTCTACCTTATCTCAGAGCCTTATATTCATGACCGCTGACCTCAAGGGATAAGTGATGTCCAGAAATTCTGCACTTTTATGTCCAATTTCTTCATCCTCCTCCTTCTCCTCTTCTTCTCCTTCTCTGTCTCCCTCTTCCTCTTATTCTCCTTTTGCTTCCTCATCCTCTTCCTTCTTTTCCTCCTCCTCCCTTCTTTCTTCAGGAAATAACATTTCACACCTCATTTCCCTCACCCCTAGCACACAGCTCCTTTGTCTCTCTGAGTGACTTCTTTTTGCACTGAAAAAAAATAAAAAGAAAAAGAATCAAAGAAACCCTCCATTTTCTACAGCATCCAATTTATCAGTCTTTCTGTACATGCACTCTGCCTTCCCTATATTTCCTCCTCTTTGTTCCACATGGCCACTTGACCTCATCACTACTTGCCCACCTAAGGATTTAGCTCTTTCAGGTATTTGTTCCTTTCCTGCATCAGACATTTTCTCTTTTCCTTGAATTCTTAGCAGCATACAAATACTCTATGATATGCTGAACATATTCAGTATCAACAAAATCTCCTTTAAGTCACAAATCTCTCCCAGCTACAATACCATTTTCCTTCACCCTTTCACAATAGGGGTGTTGTCTCAATAAACTGCCTCCTTTTTGTATTTCTATTTCCTCTCTTGTTCAGGCCCTGGTCTCTGTTAATACGTTGGAATCACCCTTCTCAACATTACCACAACTTCGGCGTTGACAGATGCAATGGTGGATTTCCATTCCTAAACTCACTGGATCTATTTGAATATCCGCTCAATGGTGTCCTCTGTAAGTCATTTGCTTCACTGACTCCTGGGACATTGGGATCTGCTGGTTTTCCTCCTACTTTGTGATATCAATTTAGTGTTCAATCCCTGCAAATTCGGTACTAAATACTACAACTCTAAACTATTGATATTCAGATCAGAATAAGTCTTAAGGAGCAATAACAGCATCACCTGGGAGCTGGTTAGAAATGTGGAAACTCAGGTCCCAGCCTGAACCCACTGCATCATAATCTTCATTTTAACAAGATCCTCAGGTGATTTTCATGGACTCTCAAATTTGAGAAGAGCTGATTGTGATAATGTCTCTGGCAGCTGACCCTGTTGAGTAACTTGGCAGAGAAGAAATTACTCTTTAGTTAGATCTAAATTATCTAACATCACCCAATCAGCATTTCAATTCTTTTCTACTGACCTCTCACCCCACATGTCAGAATCTAATCTTTGCATTTGCCCTTAATTGCTCCTTTGATGTTAGTCCACCCCTGACTGACTATACTAGTTTGGGATTATTCCAAGCACAGAGTCAGTGACAACATTTAATGACAGTCTCTTTGTGGCTGTAAATCTACTAGGGATGGCAGTCTTGAAAAGCATCCAACTTGGCTTACCCAGAGTTCTGTCCCTTGCTGCCAGGATGCTATGAAGGAATAGACAGCTTATCCATAGTATCTCCAACAGCATTGAAAAAACTGGGACAACTGTGGGTCAGATGTTTTCTATGTTAAAGGTAAGAATGTGTGCTGATTTTACAAACAATTCCTGAAATTCCACATCTCTCTTTTCCTAATATCATGATTTTTAAACAACAGAAGGTACAGAGTGGTTTACATTTCTTTTTTTTATTTATATTTTAGTTTATCTTAGAGCAAACTGTAGCGTGTTCTTTCAAGGACATTCATTATTCATTACAAACTATTCCAAAGCAGTGCAGAATAGACTTTCATGTTTACCAGGAAGTGATTGTCTCTCTAAAGGATGCTCCGTTCTTAGTTCTTTTCCTGTTAATATGGGTAGGAAATTTCAAACAAAACATGGTTGATATTTACAGTGTTGGGGAGTTTCCTATTTTAACTTCTCTGTCACCAAAATTTCTATGTCTTAATTTTCCAACTGAAAAAACAGACTATACAGACTATATCTAAATATTATAATTTTAGTCAAAAACCTTGACATCTACCTTGTCCTTATGGCCAGTGTATATTAAATAAAAATAGGCCATGAGTACTATAAATATATTCAGTAAAAATGTATCATGAGTACTATAAAATGTTTGATAAAATATATATGAGTACTATTATTATATTCAATAAAAATATATCATGAGAACTATTAATATATTCATTCTTCATGTATCTATGGAATTCTTTTAAGCAAAGGACATGTCTGAATGGAAGGGAGAATACAGTAATACGTGAGACATGAGCCCTGCCCTCCAAAAGTATGGCACATACCAGGGACCACACATACTTCAAAGAGAACCAGAACGTAGGGCAGAAAATCAAATGTATGAAAAAGTATTTCAACATGATAATAGTGAAGGGGAAGCAAGATAGTCTGGTAGGGGTGTGGGATTAAATGGTATAAAGACATTGCTGATAGAAAGTGGCTTTTGAACTAAAATTTGAGGCTGGGAAGAATTTCAAAAAATATGACAACTTTGGGACACAGAACTCGGTAAAACAAGCCAGGTGTGGGGTGGTGCACACCCATAATCCCAGCGGTTTAGGAGGCTGAGGCAGGTGGATCTTGAGTTCAAAGCCTGCCTCAGCAAAAGTGAGGCGCTAAGCAATTCAGTGAGACCCTGTCTCTAAACAAAATACAAAATAGGGCTGGGGATGTGGCTCGGTGGTCGAGTGCCTCTGAGTTCAATCCCCAGTACCCTCCCCCCCCAAAAAAAAAAAGACTTCTATAAAACAAGAAAAGTAGTTAAGTAGGTGTTTAAAGAGTCATGGAAGAGGGTAAATAAAATATTAATCAACTTCCATACTAGGAACAGTTTTATTCACATTATCCCGGGGGGCTGGGGGCTTGTGACCAGATCAATTACAAGTGAGGTCCAAAGAAGAGAAAAATGAAGTTGAACTGTAAGGAACAACTCTTTGTAGCTTAAGTTTCTGAGGGGAAAGACAGACTTAATCATTTTACTTTTAAGGAAGTAAAATATTCTCCTAGCACTGAACAACCTGCTGACAAATATAAATGCATGACTTGTACAGGTTTCTATTTTTATTTAGATTTTATTTTCTAATGTAGATTAAGAAAACAGTTATAGTTTAATATAATTTCAAAATTATTACTTTTTTGTTCCTTAGTGAAGTTTTAAAAAATGAAACAGAAGAAGGAAGCCATGGATCAAGAATTTGAAGACACATCTTCTAAAAATTAATTTAGAGAAACACAGGTATAACTTTTGGAAAACCATCAGAGTCCTAATAAGAGTACTAACACATTCTCTGAAGAGTTTTCTAGAAATGTGGAGGTCTTTATGCATCTTTTAGGAGAAACTAACTTTTGACTAAGTAAGAACTAAGACAAATTAACATTTTAAAGTTTAAAACATGTAGGTGTGATTTATAATGTACATAACATAAGCACCTCTTTGGGCTTTTTTCTTATAAAAATAAAGTAATGCTAAACAATTTTTTCAAACTTCCAAATGTACTTGTCTTTTTTCTTCGTATAATTTTGGCCTTTTTCTTTTTCTTTCTTTTTTTTTTTTTTTTGCCAGATGATGTTAAAAACAGAAAATGTTTAGTTTACCGCTTGGACAGCTGTGAGTTCTTTCCATTTCTTTCTATTAATGATTAAGTACTTCCTTGCAGCAAAGTATGGAACTGAAGTTAGCATTTAATTGACAATGTAAAAATTTTGAATAAAAACAAGAATCTGAGTGGGAAGAAAAATGCCCTCCAGAAGTATATTACATTTATGCATCTCATGGAGACATAGCCATTTTGCACCTGTTTCAGAAGGGGAGAATTTAAGGTCATATACAGTGAATAAACTTCTCCTTTCAAGTTGATTGTTTCTAAATGTAGCTCAACATAATGGATCTTCACAGTTTGTATTTTCCTTTCAACCAAAACACAAAAATGTGTATCAGTTTTAATTTGCATGTATGGTCACAGCTAGTTCAGAGTATGTGTATTTTTTTTTCAAAAGTTTCATTATTAACCAAATAGTTAACTCTCTCACCCCCTCCTGTCATTAGCTCTGTTCAGTTAATATCATCTCTTGTTGAAGTCATTAGTAATTTTCTTAAGGTATGTGTGGGGAGGGGGCTAGGGAGGTATCCTCTCTGCTTAAGTAAATGGCAAGTTCAGCAGTAATTTCAAGGTCATTCTCACTGTGTTCCTTTGGAATAAGACTGAAGGCACATTACATTTGCAAAATGCTGCATCCACAAAAAGAAAAGGTGTCAAAAATGAAACTACCTTATTTGTCTAAAACCTTGATTAGTTTGAAATGTCTGCCTTTGGCAGTTTGAAAGATGTTACCAATAAATAAGTAGTTCCAGGCTCTACTCTGAAACTTGCCTCTAGCCCAGAACTTTTAATATTTATGGGTCATGACCTCCAACTGTCAATTATCACTTATTTTCCGCAAAGCTATTCTGGGGCAAATGCCAATTGCTGGAGGAGCCAGGAACACATTAGGCTCTGAATTCAATATCGTGCTTGTAATAGTTGGGGATTTTACCTTCATGAGGACAGCCATCCCTTAGTCACCAATGGACCATTTGAGATTTATCACAAAATGATGACTATTCTAAGACTTCAAAACTCTCCAACAACCGTCCAAACTGTTCAATACAAAAGTGCCATCTTATAGTGCCACTTATAAAAATTGTATTTGGGCATATATGAAAACTCAAATTTTATGATTATATAAGTGATTGAAAACATATAACTGAAGAAGAGTGTTTGTAATAGAATATTTTAACAGTCTTTGGGGTATTGCTTCTTTCTTTGAGATGAAAGAATATTTAAGTTTTAGGGAATATTTAAGTGTTCTTATGTTTAAAAATTGAGGAATGACCTACGAAGGTGATTGAAACTTTTGTTCAACAGAACACAAAATTTTCCAGAGCCTATAAAACTCTTCAGAAGAGGTGTACGCCAGAAATCAATATCAATTCCCTGGAGTCCTACCTCTCAGAGAGAACATTGTGGTATTTTGAGAAGATTCCCTCCAGTGTTTTTTTTTAGTAATGCCTGTATATGCTTGCATGTTTTTTATGAAATTAAAATGGCTTACTATGATATAATTCCTTCCTTAGCAACTTGACACTAGACTGATGAGCAAGCAAAATGAAAATAGGTCATTAGCATTTTAATCCTATGGGAAATGTGGATTTTGTAGCACTGTATGAAGTGTGGCTCTCTATTTTTGTGTAGGAAGGACAAAGTGTCCTTTAACAGTGCTATGGTTTGAATATGTGCCCCAAATGCATGTAAGAAACTTAATCCCCAATGCAATAGTGCTAAGAAGTGGGGACATTGAGAGGTGACTAGGTTGTGAGGATTCCACCCTTATGAATAGATTAATGCTAATTATAAAAAGGGTTTGAGGCTGCAAATTCAATCTTTTGCTTTCTCATGCATGAGCTTCTTTGCCCTTCTGTCTTTCACCATGAGATGGGGCAGCACAAAGACACTCACAAGATGGAGCCCTTTGACCTTGAATTTCTCAAGCTTCACAACTACAAAAAAAAAATTTCTTTTTAAATTCTCCAAACTTTTACATTCTGTAATAGCAACATAAAAAGACTAAATTATTTCAATAGTCATTGAGCTCTACACCATTATTCTGTACAGTTTCCAAGCCAATCAGAAAGTGCTCGAAATGAAACAGGAAAGTTTCATTCAACAAACGTTTATTGAGTGCTTATTATATGCCAGTCTACTCTACTAGGCACATGGAATACATCAGTGATCAAAAAATAACAAAGATCTCTGTTATCATAGAATTATATTCTAGTGGGGGAATGGAAAGAAAAAAGTTAAAAATAATGAATATCATTCAAGAAGGTAAATGCTATGGGAATAAAAGAAAGCAAAATAAGATAAAGGAAATCAATTTTTAGTTGGGGGGATCATTTTAAATATAAAGGTGATATTTGTGCAAGCACTTGAAAAAAAAATTGACAGAGGAAGCCAAGTAGATGTCTTAAGGAATAGCGAGCCAGGCAGAAGGACACACCCATGCAAAGACTGTATTGCAGAAGCATGCTCAGTGTGTTTGAATAGCATCAAGGAGAGCAGTGTGCAATGAGTGTGGGGGAGGATTTCAAAGAGAGAATGGAAATGGAGCAGGACATATTATGTATGGTTTTGTAGGTCACTTTGAACCCTGCCTTTTACTCTTAAGGAACTAAGAAGCAACAGAGTGATCTTCCTATCTTATACTTTAAAACGATTTCTCTGATTATTGTACTGAGAATTAGCCGAGTAGAGGCAAGAGAATAGGAAAGGTGAGCAGTTACCAGGCTTCTCTATCCATCCAGACAAGAGTAAATGCCAAGAGACCAGGGTGGTTCTGGTGCAGGTCAAAGTAAGTAGTCAGTTTTATCATATTTTGAATGCTATTATGGTCTGGATATGAGGTATCCTGTGAAAAGCTCATGTGTGAGACAATGCAGGAATCTTCAGAGGATTATGAGTTCTGAAACCTAATCAGTGGGTTAACCCATTTGACAGATTAATAATATGAATAATATGACTACTGGGTGGTAACTGTAGGCAGGTAGGACATGGGTGTAAGAGGTAGTTCACTAGGGTTGTGGTCTTAGACTAAATCTTGTCCCTGGCATATCCCCCTGGCCCCTACCTCTCCCTCTTCCCTCTCTCTACCTCTCTTTCTCCCTCTCTTTCGCTCTCTCCACTCCCTGCTTTCTGGCTGCCATGCGTTGATATCTTTACTCCACCATTCCCTTTTACCATGCTCTGCCTTACCTCAGGCCCAGAGGAATAGAGTCAGCTGATCATGAACAGAACTTCTGAAACAATGAGCCCAAAATAAGCTTTTTCCCTCTAATTTGTTCTTGTTAGGTATTTTGGTTACAATGACAAAAAGCTCACAAATGCTGAACAATAGGACTTATTCTCTGATGGGTTGAAAGTAGAGTGTATGAAAACAACCAAAACCAATGGTGCCTGCAGGTTTTTGGATTGGACAGCTGGAAGGGTGGAATTGCTCTCAACCAAGAGAGAAGATGCAGCAAAAATGACTGCCTTCTGGGAAAATAAAAGTCGTTAAGTTTCAGCTGATTAATCTCAGACGTCTTGGACATCCAAGTAGAGACATTGACAGCCTAGAAATAAAAATTGAAATTCAGATATGACAATCCATGATTATTAGTATGATTTTGACACTAAAATGCAGAGAGAGGAAAGTATTTTAATTAGCTATCAACTATTAAGAAATAGATTTGGAAAGTTAAAAAAATGTGAGTTTTACTATCAGTTCTTCCACATATGAGCTGGATTATCCTCAACCAGCTTCTAACTGCTTTGAGAGTCCAACATCCCATTAATAAAATGAAATGTCTGAAGTTAAAGTCCCAGGAAGCAGAGATTGATATGGAGAATTTTTTGTGAGCAATTTATTAAATGTATTGTTAAAAAAAAGAGGGGGAGGAGAAAGGAAGGGAAGTGGAAGGGGCTGAGAAGGGTATGGTATCAGCCAAAGTCGACCTTCAGCTGATGCCACCTGCAGCTCTATAGCTAGAATCATACCAGAGTTGATCCCAACTTGAGACCATTAACCAAACCATCTCTTACACAAGGGTCATAATAAATACCATTTAAGTGTGTTGCAAAATTTAGGCGATTGTAGTGACTGTAAGTCTTCTGTGAAAGTTTTGGGCTTTCCTTTCTTTATAGCTGTACAACAATTCTAAACATTTGACAGGTGTATTCCCTTCTCTCTTGATTAACTAATAGTTTGCTGGATTCACTTATGACGGTATACAGACCTATTGCTGTCCCCTTCCATTAGCATTTCCTTATAGAGCTAATTATTCACACATTTTAAAACACAACTCATACTTCAGTAATGAAGCTATGAGCATGTTTCTTTTTCAAGGCACTGCAAAAACCAACTTTGGGAAATGTATTCTTCCCATCAGTCCTGGAAAGAGTACTTTCCTTCCAGAATCAAACACCTGCTACACATCGACACCATTTTGTTTTCTGATGAGAATCCTGAGTCTCAGCAAAGAAAATAAAAACTGGGTAAGGAAATGGAAAAATGCATTCTAAAACAATTTAATGTTTATTGCTAATCTAGAAACCCAGGCATCTGACCATCAGAAAAGGACACAAAGGAAAACGTTGAAAATGGAGAAGCACTTTGGTAATTAGAACCAGCCTTGATTCATAGAATGTCATCATAGTTATTTTAGTCAGCTTTTTCGCTGCTGTGGCTAAAGTACACAACTAGCACAATTATAGAGGAGGTTAGGTTTACTTGAGGGCTCACAGTTTCAGAGGTCTTAGTCTATAGAAGACAGGCTCCATTCCTCAGGGCTCCAGATGAGGCTGAACATCATGGCTGAGAGAGTAGGGGAGGGAAGTCACTCACATCCTGGTGATTAGGAAACAGAGAGACTCCACCTCTCCAGATACAAAATATATACCCCATGGCCATGCCCCCAGTTAACCACTTCCTCCAGCCACACTCCACCTGTCTCCAGTTACCACTCAGTTAATGAATTAGGGATTAATTCACTGAATATGCTAAGATTCTCATAACCCAAGCATTTCTCCTCTGAACCTTCTTGCATTGTCTCACATGTGAGCTTTTGGGGGACACCTCAGATCTAAACCATAACAACACTAGAGATCAATTTGTATTTTGCCTCTGTCCATTTTCTATGGCAAAGGGTAAAATGTCTGGTTACCTGTATTTATCCAAAAATTATTTTTTCCTCTCCTTTTTGTTGTCAAAAAATTATTCTGAAATGACCCTAAATTATGCCTTTGCATATCTGCAAATGGATGCTTGAAATATTTATATCCTTAGCCCCAAGAGATGTGAGCCAAGTAGATCACCAATATGCAGTTGTGATTAGCTGCATCTGTTTATCCTATGGACCATGGAAATACTATTATTTTTGCTTTCGAGCCTAAGTGTACAGGTTAAAGAAGCACTGGGAAAGAATCAAAATGAAAAGATATAAGAGAGGGGATTGAATGCATATTTATCCTCAGATTGTTTTCCTCATCTGTAAAAATACAGAAGTATCTACTCAGAATATTCCTGTGAGAACTGAATCAGCTAATATACATAAATCACTTAGAATGGTGTTTATTGGTGAACTATTGTAACATAAATAAAGTATTTAGTCTTCTTTGCAGTTTCTTGACATACAGCTCCTAAAATCCTTAAAATTTCCAAAAACGATACAAGTGTCTTTTATATGTTAGTGAGATGACTGGTGGTTGAGGGCTTCTAGATGTCTTTAGGATAGGGGCTGGTCATCAGAAAGATCAAGAAGACATGGAGGGTCCTGAAGCGTGGCTAGCACACCAGAAGAGAGCACAAAGCTCCACTCTCCTTCCCACATGGCTGGCGCTATGCACCTCTTTATCTGTATCATTTGTAATATCTTTAATAACAAACCAGTGAATGGGTACACAGTGTTTCCCTGAGTTCTGTGAGCCATCTTAGCAAGCTAATCAAACCCTAACAGGGGATTATGGGAGCACAGATTTATAGCTCATCGGTCGGACACAGCAGACACCTGAACTTGTCTTGTGATTGACATGTGTGAAGTGGAGACAGTCATATGGGACTGAGCCTTCAACCTATGGATTCTGTCACTGCCTCCAGGTTAAATATTGGTAGAATTGAATAGGATTAAGAACACCCAGCTGGTGTCCATTGCAGATAATAATTGCTTGCTTGGTTTGTGGGGAGAAACCTCTGCACATCTGTAGGTAGAAGCATTCCATATTGATTATGTTGTGAGAGAAAAGAAGAAACTTGAGGTTTTTTTTTCTATATGCTCAGAATAAGAATTTAATATTATTCTTATTGAATAAAAATCTTAATAAAGTACTTAGCACATAATGGGAGTTTTGAATGGGATCTGGTAAAGAATAATTCAGGAATCCTCAAATCAGATATTTTATAAGAGGAGAATCACATGAAATAAGAGGAAACTAAACAGCACACAATACACTTCATACTCGTGGTCACATTTAATAATTAAATGGCCCTGGAGTGGAAATAATTGCAGTCTCCATTCTACAGATGTAGAAATTGAAGTTTAGGGGAATGAAGAGACTTGCCCAAATTGATAAACACACACAAAAATCTCTGAATTTAGATGGAAATATTTTCCCGTGCATGTTAATTCAACATCTCATGTTTTCAGATTGTCTCACTTGGTCCTCCTTTCACAAATACTGGGCCCTCCCTGGCCTCCCTCATCAAATGTACATTAGCTATGCATTAAAGTGCACTTGGGGTCACTTGGTGACTCCCCACCAGTCTTGTGGATGAGAGAAGAATCAGTTCTTGGAGAAAGGACTGCAGGGTGGACAATCCAAAGGCATCCATGTACTGTGAGAGCACAAGACAAATACTCCAGAATAATAAAGATGGTCAACGAACGGGGACTCCTGCCTTCATTCAGTCACTCACAAACTTCTGAGAGTTGGATATATGTAAGGTCCTTATGATTGCCAGATATTTCTTTCAACCTTAAGAAACAAGATGAAGGAGATTTACCTGGAAGAATACGAAGGCTCTCAAAGTTGAGAGAAGGCTTAAAGAACTGGATTTTAGAAAGCAAAGAACCTCAGCTTCAACCATATTCCCTCCTTTTGTGAATCTGCCAGATTGAATTTTTGAAACAAAGAGTCTCATCATCCCATCCCAAGTTTGCTTCTGATCCCTGGACCAGATGTTTGAGTTGGGACACTCGATTGAGAATACTGACATTACAGTGTGTAAGGGATGGGGGAGCACATCGAAAGAAAAGCAAAGAGCTGTTATCATCAGATGGAAATAGGAAGAGATGCTGTGAATGTAAAAGCAATAAGTATCCATTCTAAACTCCACCACTAATCCTGGAATACAAGCTAATAATAGTTGCCTTATCTTCAAAAAGATTTTAGACCCAATGTAGAAAACATGTACAAAGCATGTGTAAATGTAGTCATTGCAAAATGCTGCCAATTTTCTACCATTCTCTTAACCATGTTCTTTGTAAGCTAGTTTTATAATCTCTTCCGTCAAGAGGTGAGACCTATTTCTCACTCCTTGCATGTGGTCTGCCTCGTGATTGACTGTAATGTCGAAGAAATGTTGATGTGCCAACTCCAAGCCTCAGCTTCAAGAAGCTCTTCACACTTACAGCCTCTTTCAGAACCCTGCCTAGCTGGCGTGTGGACAAGACAGGGCTAACCTGTTGCACCATAAAGACCACATCGTAGACAGCAGGCTTGGCTCAGTGGCTAAATTAGACCACCTAAAACCTGCTGTACTTCCAAACATGAGAGAATCCCAAAAAGAAAAGAAAAGCCACCTCCTGATTTGCAGATGACCACAAATAGAGTGAGCCTAGACAAGGCAGAAGCCCCACAGTCTCATGAGCAATCATAGGTTTTCATTATTTTAAGCTGCTGAGTTTGGGGGTATTTGTTCTGCAGTGACAGCTAATGGATACAATGTCCAAGATGGCATTAGATGGTGTTACTAGTCTGTTACTAAATTAATCTGTTACCATAATGAAATACCTGAGGCTGATATCAAGAAAAGAGTGTTTTTTTTTTTAACTCATAGTTCTATATGTTCAAGGGCATGGTACCACATCATCATGTCTTTGCTGAGAGCTTCATGGTGGATGGCATCATAGTGTGAGGGCATGCTAGACAGAGTGACCATATGGCTGGACAGGAAGCCAGAGAAACTGGGGAGGAGACAGCCTTGCTCTTTTATAACAACCCTGTCATGAGAATTAACCAAGGTCCTATGAGAACTGTATTATCCCCATTGACCTAAACACCTCCCACTTGGCCCCACCTCTTAAAGGTTCTATACCACCTCTTCACCTCTGTACTCTGAGGATGCAGCTTCTCATACATGACCCCTTGGGGGATACATTTAAATCATACACAAACCATAGTATATGGCAACTTAAAAGGAACTGAACTAAAGTTCACCAGAATTCAGAGAGAGAATTGACTTCTGGATTAGATAAATAAGAATAAATATTATCCTGCTCAGCTCATCTTTTATAGAGGAAGTGATATTCTGACTTAACTTTGAAGGTTAAGTAGTAGTTCTTCTGTTGGAGATAAAAGTAGAACATAACGTCATTATTTTTAAAAAGAGTAATTCTTCATTTGAAATTACCATTGGCTTTCGTATGCATTTAATACCTTAAATAAAGATTTGTTCCTTTTCTCTGTGACTGAGAATAAATTATATAGATACATGAATTTGTATAGATACAT
This sequence comes from Marmota monax, assembly GCF_021218885.2. Lineage (NCBI taxonomy): Eukaryota > Metazoa > Chordata > Mammalia > Rodentia > Sciuridae > Marmota > Marmota monax. The sequence goes on along the minus strand of NW_026695222.1, from coordinate 2,095,214 downwards.
GAATTTGCCACTCACATGGCAAGGATCAAGACCAGAGTTATAATTTGGAAAGACAATTATATTTCCAGTGAATAGAGTAGCACTTGACAGCAAACACTACATCACCCCAGCACCTGTTGAATAGAAAGGTGCATATTTTATTCATAAAGGTCAACCAATTAGCAAGACTGAATTTTCACAAAACAAAATTTAAAAGCCAATTATTCAGAGTGGTAGAAAGCTAATGATTATATATTTAATCCATAGAGTTAGCCAGTCAAAGACAGAAAGGTGACAAGGCAGGAAGGAAGACAGGAAGGAAGGAAGAATAGCAGAGAGGGTAGGAAGAAAAGTAAGAAGCATTATAACAATGTTAAATTACCCCTATCAGAATGACCAACGATGATCCCCTTTTCTGGCCCATGGTCAACTAGTAAAGCTCTAATTTTAATAATATTGGAATATAGTGAACTATAGGATAAGAATGTTTTTCAAACAAAGAACACAGCAATGAGAAGTAATTACTGCCTTAAGAAACATGATCACATCACTATTGGCAAACAATTAAATACCGCAGTAAATTCTGGTACAATTATAATGAAATACACGCATGAAAGGGAGAACTATTTTTCCTAGATGCAATCCGTCTCCTAACAGAACAGAATTAGAATCTTAGAAACTCTCTTTCTCTCTCTCTCTCTCTCACACACACACACATACACATACACATACACACACACACACACACACACACACACATCCTCAAATTGGGAATTAAGTTATATCAGAGCATTGTTTAAAATATGTCCTTACAATGAAAAAGAAGCTAGGGGACTTAATCTCAAACTCACATTCAAAATTATGATGATGCTAATTTCACAAAATACAATCCTGATTGAGTCATTTCACTGATTTAAATTTTACAAAATCAAAAATGCAGTCAACCTACAAGCAGAGCCTGAGATGGGGGTTGTGCATGTGATTTATGGAGGTAAGCTCTGAGATGAAAGGAAATGAGGGATGGCGCAGGTGGAAGGAGCAAAGCAAGGACATAGGCTTAGCTGAAATCTAGACTCCTGTGGGGAGTTCCAGAGCATGAACAATATGAAGAGTTGCCTAACCCGAAGCATGGAGCAGTCCATTGTTGGCTGCAGAGTTTCCAAGGATTGAGGGTTATAGTTTCTCAGGCAATTCTGGGTAAGATAGTTGGCTACAGAACAAAGGAAAGTCTAGGGAAAAAAGAAGCAATGACCCATACACAGCAGCTGGAGAAGCAACACACTGGTCAGCAAAGGAGATGTGAGTGGGGCACCAACAGTATCTCATATACTTTAATAATCCAGCCTCTAACCACCTCGAAGTCCTTCAACCCCACTTCTGCCTCCAAGCACCCATCATTGGTCAGTGGTCAATGAACAACCACACAGTACACCCTTTCACAATGATGACTGCAGAATGTCTCCCTTCAGGCTGGACTCCTCATATCTCTTCTTCTTTGAAGGAGTTACTTTATGCTTTACAACCAAGCACAATTGTTACCCTGTCACTCATGTCTCCTCTAATCCTAAGAAGGGATCAGCCACTCATATTTCTGTTATTTCAAGGCCTTTCATAGAATTCACTGTCACAGTGCTGCCCATCACTTTAGATGTTTGTTAAATGGCTTAACTTGCTGGCTAGATTATTAGTCTCATGAGGACAGGGATTGCATTTAACTTTGTTGCTGACCTCAGCACTTAAAACAGGGCCTGGAGAATAGTGGATGCTCTGTGACTGATTATTGAATAAATCCATGCCTCCATGAAACAAGTGTTCTTCTTTGTGGAAGAACAAAGCCACTCATTCCAGTTCTGTTTTCTATTTAAGCTACACAATTGCGGGGAGATGTGTCACTGAAATAGCCTGTGTAAGCAGCCTGTTTACTCATAACCTGGGAGGCTTTCGGCTAACATGTGCATTGTCCATTTCAGTGACTTAGGGCATGAAATAAACAGGAGACAATAAAAGAACTTTGTTCAAGCAAATGTTGATTCAATTTCTGGATTTCTCTGGCATCAGCCACTGGATTCAATTATCTTCTAAGAGCAAAAGTTGAAAATCTAAGGGTTAAAAGAAGGCAGTGATATTAAAGTATGGAGGTCCCATTCACTCTTGCCTCAGATCATTTAAAATACAATGGCCATCTTAATCTTGATGTTCTTGTAGAGTTTTGGGTCAGTCTCCGTTTCTCATGTTCCTCCCCTTCATTATGAGAGAGACCTAAAATTTCTGACAATTTTTTATTGAAGTATAGCCTATATAGTAAAAAGTACACAAATCATAATTCATTAATTACTAACTAATGGTGTATTAATTTTTACAAAGGAGCACACCCATATAACCAATATTCTTATCAAGAAGTAGGACATCAAGGGCTGGGGTTGTGGCTCAGTGGTAGAGAGCTTGCCTAGCTTGTGTGAGGCACTGGGTTTGATTCTCAGCACCAGATAAAAAATAATAATAATAAAATAAAGATAGTGTGTCCATCTACAGCTAAACAAATATTTTTTTAAAAAGTGGGACATCAAGCAGTTCAGAAGTGTGTTCCCCTCAGTCATTGCCTTCCCTAGTACTTTGGTCAGTGGTTTTTGTCACTGTAACCAAAATACCTGACAAGAACAATTAGAGGAGGAAAAGTTATTTTGTGACTCACTGTTTCAGAGGTCTCAGTCCATAGATGACTGACTCTATAGCTCTGGTCCCAAGGTGAGGACGAATCTCATGGTGAAGGGCATAGCAGAGGGAATCAGCTCAGGACCTGGCAATCAGGAAGCAGAGAGAGAGAACTCTACTCATCAGGGATAAAATATAAACTCCAAACGCATGCCCCCAATGATCTACCTCCTCCAGCCTCAGGTCAGTGGTCAACGAACAACTACGAAGTACACTCCTTCACAATGATGACTGCAGAATACCCTCTCTGCCTATAATTTTCATCCAGTTAATCCACTGATCAGGTCACAACTCACATAATCCAATGATTTCACCTCTAAATGTGCTTGCTTACATTATCTTACATGAGCTTTTGGAGGACATTTCCTATCTAAACCATTAATACCCAGGGTTACCAGGATCCTGGCTACCAACCTTAAAGATCAATGTAGCCTGTTTAGGTATAAGAAAATTCATTGGAGACAATTTTTTTCTCTTCCTTTTTGAAAACTTATTTTTAAATGGCCATTTAAAAATGCTTGTATACATTCATAGAGTTACAAAGTGATGTTTTGATATCCATATATTTCCATGGTTTCAATGTCCCCTCTAGAAACCCATGTTGAAATTTAATTACCATTATGATAGTATTAAGAATTGAGGTCTTTCAAGGGTGATTAGGTCATGAGAGCATCACCCCATAAATGGATGAAGGGCAGCATCTCTGAAGTGAGCTCCTGATAAAACAATGAGTTTTGCCAGATTTTTCTTCCTTGGCAATGGGATGCCTGCCACTATATTCTGACCCAACAAACACTCTCTTACCTGATGTGCCCCGTTTTAGTCTTCCTAACCACCAAAACAATGAGAGCCATATTAATTTCCTTTATAAATCACCTAGTCTATATATTCTGTTATGGCATCAATAAACATACATACAATTTATTTTTTTAATATCTTTTAAGTTGTCAACGGACCTTTATTTTATTTATTGATACGTGGTGCTCAGAATCAAACCCAATGCTATGCAAGTGCTCTGCCACTGAGCCACAACCCCAGCCTGACAATTTGAAGTGATTAAATCAAGCTAATTAACACACCCAGATCACCTCATCTGACATTTTTTTATTAAAATACATTTGGAATTTAATCTCTTAGTCATTATTTTTTTGTTGGGGGTGGCTATTACCAAGGATTGGACTCAGGGGCACTCAACCACTGAGCCACATCCCCATCCCTTTTTTGTGAGACAGAGTCTCACTGAGTTTCTTAGTGCCTCACTGTTGGCTGAAGCTGGCTTTGACCTTGTGATCCTCTTGCATTAGCCTCCCTAGTCTCTTAGTCATTTTAAAACATAAAATAGATTAAAAAATAAAAATAAAAAAATCTATAAAATACATCATCCCTATTGACTACAGTTATCTTACTATGCAAGAAAATCTCAAAACTTATTTGTCCTGTCTAGCTGAATCTCTTTGGGGGAGGGCACATTTTTAATCTATATTCTTTTACTCAATATTACATTTATGAGATTCAACTAAAATGTTGTATACAGCTATAGATTGGTTATTGTCATTGCTGCATCATAATTCAATGTGTGAACATGCCATAAATTATCTGCCATTCTATTATTAATGAGTATTTAGGTGGTTTTCAGGTTGGAGCTATTAAAAGTAGTGGTGCCATGACAATTTTTACACATGCCCTCTCTGCCTATAATTACTATCCGATTAAACCACTAATCAGGTCACAACTCTCATAATCTAAACCATGGTAAACATGGTTTGCATTTCTGTTGAATTTTTATCTAGGAATAAAATTACCAGGTCAGAAGTTATATGCATGTTTAGCTTTTCTGGACATTGCCAAAGAGTTCTCCAAAGCAATAGTATCAATTTGAACCTGGATATACATAATCCAGAATTTCATTGTACAGATTGATCAGTACATTTCTGCTTATAACCCAGCCTGGTTAACTAAGTGTGTGAGATATAAACAGGGGTTGGGCCCATCCGTTCTCTGGCATTAAAGTAAATTGATCTACAGGAAAGATGAGAGCCCCTTTGGGGGAAGATTATTTACTGCATACATTACCCTGGGTCAACCAGAAAACACCGATTTCTATTTCCCTTCACTTTTGATCTTTTGCTAGAAAATCTTCACTCTGCTTATTGAACCATTTTTTAGCAAAAGAGCACTACAGGTGGATATAAATATACGGTCTTGAAGGCTTATTGCATTATTAGGAAATGGCTAGAGTCCTATAATTGAGAATTGCACTGTGAGAAAACTGTAGGTATTAAGTTTTCATGGAATAAAAAAGAATTTAAAAAATAACAGCATGGACAGGGGTTTAGTATTTTGAAGTGTCTGTTTTCTCTGTGATATTGTAAACTATGTGACATCTAGGATTACGGTTCACTGCTGCTTCCTGAACATCTTGTGAAATGCCTGACACAAATGAATTCTCATTATATATGTTGGGACTTAATTTTTCATGATAAACATCAAAAGTTAATTCTTCTACATTTAGAATACAGTTCTTAAAGGTGGATGAATTGCTCACTGAAGTAGAGTATTTGTGCAAGAGACTATTGTGGTCACTGGACAATTTTGTCCTACTGGGTTTCACTGGTTCTGAATTAGAACCAAGGTGAGGATGTCAGGTGACATCTTTCACATGATATGATTGAAACCAGTTTTGATCTACACAATGGCATAAATAAAATAACTGAGGAAACAACACTATCCAGATTGAACCTGAGAAACTACAGCTATATGGCAAATCGTTCGATTTCCATGTGAAAACTAAATAATGGTAAAAGACTGGCTACTGTGCACTAAGGATTGGATGCTATGTTAGTTAGTGTTCTGTTACTATAACAAAATACCTAATACTCATTAAGAAAAAACATTTCTTTTGGCTCACAGTTTGATGGGGAGGGTTCCAAACCATGATCAATCAGTTCCATTGCTTTAGGCCTATAGTGAAGCAGTGAATCACACCAGGAGCATATCAGGGAGTGAGCCCTCTCACCTCACAACCAGGAAGCAAAGAAAAAAAAAAGAGGGGAGAAGAAAGGGGCCATAGTCCCACAATCCCCTTTGAGGGCATGTCCTCAGTGACTTAAGAGTGTCCCACTAGTCCTCATCCCCCAAGTCTCCACCACCTCCCAATAACACAACCAACCATAGGGCCAAGTCTTTAACACATCAGCCTTTAAGAAATGTTCAACATCCAAACTAAAGAAGGTACACTCTCCTAATCACCACAACAATGCCACAAGCAAAAATCACTGCTTCTCATCATTCAACTGAAAATGAAAGCAATTAAGTTCTTATCCAAGACCCCATAGTTAGTAAATGACAGTTGAATGCAGATCTGGGTCGATTTGATTTCAAATCCCTTGTTATTTCTGCTCTATCTCTATACCCCGGAATTACTTACTTGATTACTTAGTTGGTGCCAGGGATGGAAAACTTAGAGAGAAAAATATCTTTAAAAAATGTTGAGAACTTAAGCCTGAGAGGGATATGGAAGATGTGGTACAAGGTTCGTCCTAGGTGGACAAGCCAGTTAACAGTCCCACTGGGGTGCCTGAGTAACATGCAGTATTGTTACTCGAGGTAATGGATGCCCTGTTTTTTGTGGGTTTTTTTTGGCGTGTGTGTGTGTGTGTGTGTGTGTAAGCCAGATAGATATTAAGAGAACAAAACTTTTTTATTATCTGTGTCTTTATTTGAAAACCACTCTGTACAGGGACCTCTGGGGAACTGCTGCTCCATCTTTCAAAGGCAAATTTCCACTTTTGCTCATAGAAAGGGTTTGCATGTGCATGTGTGACTTGGTTTTCAATGGGAGCTCTCCAAGGCCCCTTTCTTATTTCAAGTTTTAAAATGCTATGATTCTATATCTCATCAAATATAATAGAAAAGTTCAAGTTTAATATATCTTACAAAAATTGCCTTTCTGTAGATTATGCCCTTCAGCTATCATTTTAAATTATAATTTGCGGTTTTTAAATTCTCCCATAAAAGAAGATGTTTTCTTTAGTCAAAATAGAAGTAACTTAATTTTTTATTGTCTGGCTAAATTGATCCACTTTCCTTTTCTTTTGTCTGAGGGACTCACCATGAATTTCTCAAGTTGCACCAGAGAAATGTATATACTCTTTGAGTCTCAGTGAATGAAAGAAATGTGGCTCTAAACTGCATTAGGATAAAGTAACTATAATTTTATTAGTACTGAATCCAGTTTTAAAGGGACAAAAGACATTAATTAGTTCAGACAATTTTCAGTAAAACTCAACATATCTTGGAGTGTATAATAAATGTGACACACTGAATGCACTGAGATAGAATAAGCTTCAGGAACTCTTTCCATAAAGAGTTCAGAAGAGCATGGTTAGTGAAAACAAAGGTCTGGAGGGGTAGACTCAAGGCTTATTAAATTAGTACTCTAGAAATTGCATAAGTTGCTTGCTGTATTTTTATTAATTCGGTTCAATATCCATGCTCCAAAACTGCCTTTTAAGGATGGATAGCCCTAGTAATAGATGCCTCTATTTAGTAGGTTCTAGAAAACTAGAAGATGTGCATCTTTCATCTTCACTTTTCTTCGATAACTACTCCCTCCTGGATGAATGTGAAAGCACCTGGAATTAAAAGGCCAAAGTTTTTCCTGTGATATCGCAAAATCCTCATAAAGATATTTTTAAGTGGTCTTTAAGTGGTAGCTTTAATGATAGGGAAATCACTCATGGTTAAAGGAAAAGTGAAGCTAATGGAAAAGGTATAGATCAATGTAAATAATATGCAATGAAATTAAATGGAGAACAGAAAAGAACTTGTCAAACATGATTCTCATCACTCATTTTAAAATTCACCCAAGGTATGAATGGAGTGTACTCAACACTCCAAGATATGTTGAGTTTTACTGAAAATTGTCTGAACTAATTAAACAACTTGGGAATCCCTGCCTTGCTCATTAATCTTGGAATACTTCCTACTGATTGCAAAAGTAAAGTGAATGATACTAACAAAATACAATCAGGTACATGAAATAGTAATGTACCAAATGGGAAAATTGGTGCTGTTTAAGTGCATTTATCTGTTCTGAATGCCATAATAAAATACCACAGACTGGGTTTTAACTACTGATATTTATTTTCCCACAGTTCTGGAGGATAGAACTCAGGATGGAGAGGTAGATGTTGGCATAGTCAGTTTCTGCTGAAAGCTCTCTCTACTTTACAGACATCATGTTCTTGCTCTGTCCTTGCATGACCTTTCCTCTGAGGAACGTATAATTCAGTCCATAACAGTGGGTCTTCCTGTTCCTCATTTTCAGCACTAAAAGCTCTAACATCTTAGGAAAAAAAAAAAAAACCTGTGAATTAGTTAAGGTGCCAAGGCTCAGAACCTTGATAAAGAAAACTTCCAATAAAAATTGTTAACCCAGAAGATTATCGCCTCTCAAGCACCAGCAGGATCTTGATTGGAATGGTACCATCCTGCTGGCTAATTAGTTGAGCAATTTTGCATTTATTCTATCCAGCAAGAGTTGGTTTAATTTTCATTTGGACGTAATTGTCTTCCTCCTCCTCCTTTTCCGTCTTCCTCTTCATTCAATTCATAAATTTTACCCAAGTTGTTCCAACATTGACCACCTTTTTCACTGGGACAGTTCCAGATCCTGCAATGCTTTTCTCTTTACAGTGGAAGTTCACATAAGCAATGATCAGCATTTCAGCTTTTTTTTAGAGTAACTTTCTTTTCCCCGACTTGGGTAAATGAATAGAAAGCAATTGTTACTTCAGCTACTCTCCTGTAAATTACCACTCAAATGGCCTTTTAAGTCAAATTTCTTTTGTACTCTCTTGTGCCCTATTCATGCAGGTACTTTTCCATTTTCCAAGGTCTCTCAATGTGATATTTTTAGGACTCAGTTACATGCTAACAGTGGAGGTTCATTTCATCATGTCTTTGCTTTTTTTGTTGTTGTTTTTTCCTTTGAAATGTGTTTTTGTGATTGCTGTATTGGCTTTGTTTCTACTCATTTAAAATGGGTATACACACATTTTGAAGGTGCAAGTAAGAAAAAATGTTTCTACAGAAGACATGAGACAAAGTATACTGGGATGAGAATAATACTTTGAGTGAAGGTCTTGAGTTCCAATTCTGATTTTGACAAATATTAGTTGGGTGTTCTTAGGAAAATCTTTTTCCATCTTTGAGCCTTTTATGGTTTGGATCTGAAATGCTCCCGGCAAACTCAGGCATTAAAGGCTTAGTCCCCAGTGCAGCAGCACTCAGGCATGGGGCCTTTGGAACATTATTGGATTATAAGGGTACTGATATTGTCAGTGGATTGATGGAGTCATAATTTAATAGTTTATTGGAAGGTGATGGGAACTCAGGAGATGGGGCCTGGTTGGAGGAAGTATGTCCTTGACTGCATATCTATAAAAAATACCAGGGTCCTTCCTCTCTTTTTGTGTCTCTATTTCTCTCTGCTTCCTGGCCACCACAAGGTAAGCTGCTTTCTTCTACCACACACTCCCGCCATGATGCTTTGCCTCACCACAAGCCCAGAAAAGAAAAAAAAAAAATGGAGCCAAGTGACTATGGACTGAAAACTCTAAAACCATAAACCCAAATAAATCTTTTCTTTTTTAAGTTAACTTTCTCAGGTATTTTGTCACAGTGATGGAAAGGTGACAAACACAATCTATTAATTTTCTCATTTGTTATACAGAGAAAATAAAAGTAATCTTGAAGAATTATCCCACAGATGAAGAATGTACTGCATTCCTAGAGTCTTCCATGATTATCCCTTTCAGTGACTGGCCTCTACCTGAGAGGCAGCTGATGATGTCCACTGCATGACAATTCTGCTGGCACAGTGTCAGAGATAAAAATAACACAGGAAACTAAAACAGTAAGGGAAGATTTTAATCAGTGGTAAGTACTGCAATAGGGAAGAGAGTGTGACATGACCTGAACTCATCTTTATTTGTACAGATCTGAATGAATGTTCTAAAGGGACACCTGGAGGCAGGGAGAGGGCAAAGGGGGGGGGGGCTTAGTAGTACTAATGTACTCAGTTGTCTTAATTTTTCAGGGAAAAATTATAAATGGTTTGTTAAGGGAAAAGCAAGCAAGCCAGCTGTGCCTGCAATCTGTCAATTATTGAAGTTGGGGCTCTACAGTCCTAATGAAGCTGGGAGACAGAGGCCCCAGTCACGGGGGTTGCCTGGAAGAAACAATAAACGTTACTTTCAGCCTTGAGTTTTCTCAAGCAAGCCTCAGGCCATCTTAGGAATGTGGTCGTCCTGAGCTACTGGAAACAGTTAGCATTTATTAAAGCATTAGAGACTAGAGCTGAGACCTCCTGGAGAAGAAGGCTCAGAGGAGCCTGGCTAGTTTGGTCAAGGAAAAAATTTTTGTCAGGTGTTCCCTTCTTTTTTTTAATTTTTTTTTTTTATTTTTTTAGTTGTAGATGGACACAATATCTTTATTTTATTCTATTTTATTTTATTTTTATGTGGTGCTGGGGATCGAACCCAGTGCTTCACATATGCTAGGCAAATGCTCCATGACTGAGCCATAACCCCAGTCCAGGTGCTCCCTTCTTGAGCGTCCAAGTCTTCAAACTGTGGAGCCACTTGGCATTACCTGAAGACTCCCAGGGAGAGGACTATGCTCTGCTTCCTAACCTGGGCACCTGGACTCTTATTCAGGGCACCTGGGTCAAAGGAATACCTTGGCTTGTCCCTTTCTCTCTAAGCATCCTTGTAATAATCCACTTTTGTGTTTCCCTCCATATGAAAATAAATACAAACCAGTTGTGCAAATCCACTCCTGGCAGCACAGTCCGCCATTTTGTCAGGTTTGCCTCTTTATGTCTAAAGGCCAGTTTCAACTGAGAGCTAGACTTTCATTTCACTGGTGAGTGTAGACACCTGTCTTGTATTATTTACTCTGTAAGACTACTAGATCTATTCCAACATGGATTTTAGGTCAATTTGTCATAGATTATTGAGAGCTACTGTTATTTGAGGTCACTTTATTTTCTTAAAAATTAGAAAATTCTGTAAAAATGTGGATGTGTAACCGATGTGATTCTGCAATCTCTATTTGGGGTAAAATTGGGAGTTCATAACCAACTTGAATCTAATGTATGAAATATGATATGTCAAGAGCTTTATAATGTTTTGAACAACCAATAAAAAAAATAAAAAAAAAAAAATTAGAAAATTCTGTTTCTGTATTCTGCTCCCAAAAAAACACTTCTGCCACCCCCTACCAGTGTTTCTCCTCACAGGAAATATGTCAGTCCAATCCAAACTTTTCTATCCTCCCTAGACTGTGGGGAGAGGGTTGTTTTTTATTTGAATGAGGTAGATAAAATGACATCATTGAGGAAGCTCTAATTTTCTGAGCTGAATCGGTTCCCATTAGCAAGCTGACTATGGATAGCCACAGTTCCCATAAATAAGGCTCACAAACAAAATCAGAAAGAGCATTTTCCCACTCAATTAGGTTATTAAAAGTAAAATAACTTTTGATTTAAGAAGGTAAAGTTGAAAAATGAGAAACCCTACTTGTGGTTTGGTAAAGATAATAAATGTCTCCCCAGTCACTGCTTAACCTAGCCTACCTTCATCCCAGACTTGAATAGACATTTTCCATCTGTAGCAGATTACCCTGGAGTTTGAAACTCTCTGAATTGGTTTTGTCTATGGTCTTAAATCTGTGAAAATACATCATAAATGCTTTCCTCAGTTATCACTGGTCTTATGACACTGCAGCTTCAAACAATCCATTGTCTGTGCTCCAAATTGAAGAAGAAAGAAGCCATTTTTGGAGAGGAGAGGGGAATAATGATAATAATAGCTAAGACTCATATACTTATATGTATATCATTTTTAATATGCATGCTTGAAACCCTTATAGACATATTATACTCATTAAGTCTTTTGTTAAGCAAGCATAGGCATTAATAGCGTGCATATTTCACCCTGAGATATCTAGGTTTGATTGAGACTTTCCAGATGAAACAGTGAAGGAACATCAGCCAACCTCCTTCTCCACAAAATAAGGTACGTGCAGGAAAAACAACCCAGTTCAACATTCCTTACAAACAGTGGGTCTGTGTCCTTTTCACTTGGAACTATTTCCATCCCCGGCTCCGTTCCCAGCTCCGTGTCCAGGTGACCATGAAATGCCTGCAGCCTGCCAGCCAACAGAGAAAACTGACCTCTTTGGAGTGTCCTTAAAAGCTGCATCTTCAGAGAGTAGTCAATACCTTGATGAAATTATCAGTTCCTGGAAAATCCTCATTCCCAGGCAGGTTGTTGTTTTCTGTTTGATATGGCTTGAAGTTCAGATCAAATGAACAAAGTTCTTTCCCCAAGGCATGAGAGAAAACAAGGGCAATCTACGGGTAATAGTGTCACAGCAAAGCTGCCTAGGGGCTGGAATTTCATTTGGAGCCAACAGGAGACTGGACAAAAATTTAAAAGGAAGACTCTGCGAACAAGATGGCCATACGGAACTATGAAAGGCTCCAACACATTCCTGAGTATTTAGCTGACCACTCATATGAACGGGGTCTGGTGCAGGACCAGGGCATGCTCAGGAAAGACCTAGGAAAGAAGAAAGTTCCAGTCATTCACCTCTGATGGATGCTGAAACCCTGCATAAGTAGGAAGTAAAAGTTAAAGCTGATTTTTATACTGCCTAAAGTTTGGAGGTGAACCATACATGGATCTTTGGCAGAAAGTAAAGCAATTACTAGCTCAAGAAAAATATGAGAATCTGACCCACCCATCATTGCTCCCTAAACACACTGACCCCGGAGTGACCTCTAGGTCCCAGTACTAAAAAATGAAAACATATTTTTTTTCTTTTCAAGTTGGCACAGAACCCAATAGCAGCACATTGCAAGAAAAACAGAATCTACAGTATTCATCTAGAAAAACTGCTGAATAATTAAAGAGAAAAATTAGCAACAAAAATAAAATGGGAGGGGGGCGGTTAATAACAGAGTTGTTACAACATATCATCTACAATGTCCAGATTTTTACAACAAATTAGACGTATGCAATGGTTTGGATATGGTGGGTCCCCAGAAGTCGGAAGCTTGTTCTCCAGTATGAAGGTGTTGCAATGGTGGGATCTTCAAGAGGTGGGACCTAGTGGAAGGTCATGTGGTTACTGCCCTTGTGAATAGATTAATGCCATCTGCAGAAGAGGGTCAGAATTAGTAAGAGTGGACTATTTCCCCCAAAGAGAGTTGTTATAAAAAGTTTGAGCCTAGCCCTTCCTTGGTCTCTTGCTTCCTGCCTCACCCTATAACCAGTCTCTCTCTTACACATGCTCCTACCATGAGGCCCTGCCCTGTTGTGATGCAACCTGAAAGCCCTCGCAGAGGTCAAATAGATAAGACCTCCAGATCTTGTACTCTCAGCCTCCAAATCTATGAACTGAATAACTCTTTTTACTTATAAAGCATCTAGCCTTAGGTATGTTGTTACAGCCATAGAAAATAGTCTAAGATAGCATGCAAAGAAAGAAGTTTTGTGTTATAACAAAACATAGTAAAGAAAAACAGCTAGCAAAAAATGACCCCCAAATGTCACAGATGTTGGAGTTCCAGGATCATCTTCCTATTTTAAAGTCAGACAATTAGAAATCTTTTTTTATTCTAATTTTTATGTGTTTTGATTAGTTATACATTATAGGTTGATTATCTCTGATATTTTGTCACAGTGACAGAGGTTGAACAGTGCATGTCTCTCAAGGTTTTAGGTTCCTATATCACCTCCTTATATCCAGGTCAATTACTGGCTGGCTATGGGCAATACTGGGAGAGGGAAGAGGAAAAATTGGAGATGCGGGATTGTCCCCACAATCTCCAGCATCAGAGATCCCATTTACTAGTTCTCCAGTGGAAAAAAAAATGTTTACCCTGAATTTTTTAGCTTCACCCCTGCTTTGCAATTCTGGGGTCCAACTCACCCTTGTGTCAAAGCTGAGTGACAAAACAGAAAATAAACAAATTTGAAACTTGTTTCCATACATATTCTACCACTCAGCTCTACCCTAACATGGGCCATTACTCATGTTTTGACTTTAATCCCCAACCTACTTGTAATTGTTACTTTTCAGAGATCTAAGGTCACTGCTTTCCATATTCTATTCAGATAGGTTATAATTAGAAGAGGTGAGTTACATTAGGCTTACTCATCTTGACCATCCAACTTATATAATTTCAAAGTTTCTGGTAACCATGTTAAACAAGCAGTAATGTGCAGACAAAATTGCTGTATAGAATATATTTAATTTAATCCAGTGTTTATCATTTCAACATGTCATCAACATAAAAATCATTGAGATACTTCACAGTATTTTTCTTATACTAGGTCTTTGAAATATGTTATATACATTTTTATTTATAGCATGTTTCTTTTTAGACTAGCAACATTTCAAGTGTTCAGTAGCCACATGTGGCTAGTGGCTACTGTCTTGGATGGCATGAGTCTGTTCTCTATTTATGCTTCTCTTTAAGGTGTACAGGGTGTCTTGTTAAAATTATTGATTCAGCATATCCAGAAAATGGCCCAGGTGATTCTAATGCTACTGGATGGACATTTTCTTGGCTAAATCTATGATTTCTTAAACTGATTCTGAACTCTAGCTATCTATGTAGACATATATGATATATCCTAAAGGAAGACTCTGTTTCTTTTTTTTCCCACATTTTTATTGGTGCATTCTAGTTGTATATGATGGGATCTGTTGTTACATATTCATATATGCACCCAATATAACCATATAATTTGATCAATATCATTCCCCAAGATTTCTCCCCTTCATCCCCACCTCCCATCCCTTGGTTCCTATGGTCTATTGATCTCTCTTTGATTTTCATGAAATCCACTCCCACTTTTCTTTTCCACTTTTCTCTCTAGCTTCCACATCTGAGAGTAGACATACAACCCATGACCTCTGAGTTTGATTTATTTCACTTAGAATAATGGTGTCAAGTTTCATCCATTTTCCTGCAAATGACATAATTTTATTTTTCTTCATGGCTGAGTAAAACTCTATTGTGTATATATACTCTATTTTCTTTATCCATTCAACCATTGACGGACACCTAGACTGGTTCCATAGTATGACTATTGTGTGAAGATTCTGTTTCTATATTTGTATCTCAGAAACAGCACATATGTGAGTACCTCAAGACCTTTTTCATCACAGGGGATATACTCCCCTGGATCTGGTCACACATTCTTACTTCCATACTTTTTTAAACCAAATAAACCACTTCTGAAGGTACTAATTGGATAAATTACTTCTGTGGATGCCCATTTTTAATCCTTGAAAATTTCATCTCCCTGACCTTGGCAGTCACTGAACACTCCGCAAAAGGAAGAGACAACCTAATAATTGGATTTTAGGATCTGTAATAAGTCCTAGCCATTGGCGAATTATTTCTATAAAAGACAGGTAAATAATTTTTATTTCCTTTTCTATTTGGTAGCAAATCATCAAGAATCATTTTGAAATATCTCCTGGGTAAACCATATGAGTTGGTGGCCATAAAATGAGATCTCAAAGTAAACTGTATTTGGATAAGAAGTTAGTTTCACTATTAATTATTCCCTTCATCCCACAAGCTTCTCTTATTTGAGTATGACAATCATTTCATCAAATTCCACAATGCAAGGAAAATTACAACAGAAAGGAACAAACCTTTGTCATGATATGTTAAGCACCTCCATCTTGATCTCTAGTGGAGTACCCATGCATGGGGGATGACTTTCCAGAACATGCATGGCATAAGATCTCAATTAATTATTTTTGTAAAGGTAAAACACTATGACATTATGTATTAGTGTTTCCAGAACAATTCTTTCAAAATTATTTATGGATTCCCTTAAGTAGAGTCTGTATGTGTGAATATCCTGGCCATTTTAGACCACAAAAAACTTACCAAATTTCTAGATGATGTGATATTTTCACCTCTAAAATTTATGAAACTGTATAGAAACTCTTTTACTAAATTACAAAGGTCCAGTTTTCATGATATTTTTCCAGGTCTTTTTAAGCAATATAATATGTTTCCAAAAATAATCTGAATGTGTTATGAATATTGCTTTGAGGAAAGAAGAAAAGTACTATTATAAAAAAAACCAAAGAGCTCCTTTATTTCTAAAGCACTACAATCCTCAGAATGACAATAACATTAATTTGTTATTGTAACTTATTTGGGGACTGTCCCAGGAAGCATCAATAGGAAGAGACACAGCAAGGACTGAAGCCAATCCCATGTACCTGATATCACCTTGAACAATTAGGACTCCATCCTCCCAGAAGCTCTGGGAGAGTGTGGAGAACATGGCTCATTCAGAGATGTCTCACCCAGGGGGAGAAAGCAGGGCTGCTCCATGGACAGCACCTGCCCTAAATTCCATCCCTCTCGTCTGCCTTGTGACTGGGGTGACCCTGTCCCATCAACAGAGCAAGCTCTCAGGCAGACACTCAAGTGCTCACAGGGCATGCTGAGGGCCACCAGCTTTGCTCTATCCTCCTCTTGATTTTCAGCATGCATGACAATTAGAGAACGCTGACTCAGCCCTGACCACAGGCCACAAAGAGAGTGCTAGAAGGAGGACAATCATTCAAGTGATTCTTCTCTCTGTAATCTTGCTGAGTATGAAATCACCCCTGAAAAACAGATTGCCTCTCGTTTCTGTCTACATACGTGGCCAATAACTAACACGGCTAACTAAAGGTTCTGTTCTTTCTTTTCTTTGTCCCTTGTCAGTGGATATCTCTACTGGGATTCTGTTGTTTCAAGGTATCATTTACAACATTTCTATTCTAAGTCAAGCAAAAAAAAAAAAAAGAGCAGTTTATTCTGTCTTTTATCTCCATTATTTTGGTTAAAAGGATCATCTTTCTCTACACCCTACAGTTTCCCTTAGTTCAGAAAGCAACCAACCCCATTGGTGGCCTATTTAACACCAGTACAAAACCTAGAAGGTTTAATTGAAAGCACAGGCATTCAAACTGTGCTTAGTAGCTTTCAGGGAGGAAAAAAAAACCTGTGTATTTAAGACCAGTATAGTGTAACCCCGTGGGTCTCAGGGCACAGAGCCCGGAGAGCAAGATTTAAAAGAGCTGAGAGGATGTCCAGTCGCCAGTGACCACAATTGGCAACTTAACCTAATAATACAGAGGAAAGAAATTGTTAGCAGTTTAGGTAAGGCACTGTCAAAATAAGATTAAAATAGTCTCTCTTCCAATTAATAATAAAAAGGGATTATAGCACCAACCTATTCCTTTTCTATAACTAGTAATTATTCATAGAAACAAAGGAGATTAGCAAGGGGATTTTTCTGTCACTGTACTGCTTGACAACACCTCTCAATTATTATCCATTGTTTAGGATTAATGTCATTTTTCTCCCTACAATACACAGAGTGAGAAAGGTTTTTATTGCTATAATTTCTAGCACTATGAAACTGAAACAAAGCCAGCACATTTTTATATAATTATACCTGCAGTGCTTAGAATGCCCAGTTCTGAGTTGCTAATGAGATTTTATGCATTTAAAAAAAAATAAAAGTAAATGCATTAAATAAGAGCCTCATAAGATGGAGAGAAAGAGGTATTGCTATCGTCTACCTTAAGTAAACCAGGAGATTGTTTCTGTGTTGACACTCTATTTTCCAGCTAATGTTTCATAAAATTACTTTTTTTAGAAGCACTATGTGTGTGTTGGTTTACATACGTTTATATGCATAGATAAATATGCATACATATATGTATATGTATATCGGTGTAAATGTGTGTATATATTGCAGCATACCCCCAAACACACACATATACATACACACATATATATTCAGAAATCAGTTCTCAGTATCTACAGGTTCTACATCCATGGATTCAACCACCTCCAGATTAAAAAAATTCAAAAGTATTGCATCTGTTCTGAACTGCATGTGTATACCAAGCTTTCTTTTATGTCATTATTCTCTAAATAATCTAATAAATATATACATAGCATTTACATTGTAATCCAGAGATGATTTTAAGTATACAAGAGGATGTCCACAGATTATGTGCAAACACTGCACCATTTTACACAAGGGATTTGAGCATCCCCTGATTTTGGTATCCTCTCAGGGTTTTAGGATCCAGAACCAATCTGTGGAATAACTCTGTGTGTGTGAGTGTGTGTGTGTGTGTGTGTGTGTGTAGCCCTGAGGGATTACAAATTGTCTCTAATGATCATGTTCCTAAGCTCAACATCCAATATATGGAGCTGCTAAAAGTCCTTATAAGTAAATAAACAAACCATTAAAGTAAAAAAAATAAAATAAAAGGCACAAATACTCCAAAGAGACCCAAAATGCATTAGGTGGTCGTTGATAGACAATAAACATCCAGTGAGTGACAATGTGAAGATCAATGTTCTCTGTGTTTAGAGGCTTAATAATGATATTCACAAATATTTATTGAGCCCCCAACTTTGTGTGTTGGATTATTGCAAAGCTTTGGGGAGTCACAAAAAACATTATGCTTTTCTTTGTGTTTTCACCATAACACTTGTCATTATCATATATACTATACATTGTTACTTATTTTGTTTAAAATAAAGTTAGTTTTCCCAATAGAATTTAAATGCCTTGAAACAGATACTACAGGTGGGCAGGGCATGATGGCTCACACCAGTAATCCTAGCTGCTCAGGAGGCTGAGGCAGGAGAATCGTGACTTCAAAGCCAGCCTCAGCAATTTAGCAAGACCCTAGGCAACTTGGTGAAACCCTGTCCCTAAATAAAATATAACAAAGGGTTGGGGATGTGGTTCAGTGGTTAAGTGCCCCTGGGTTCAATCCCCAGTACCAAAAAACAGCACCTTACTCTTATTCCCTGAGATGAGTTTAATCATGCCTCCCACAAAAGTTATCCAGACATCCTAACCCCCAGAACCTCAGAATGTAAGCTCATAGGAATAGGATCTTTACAGAGGTAATTAAACTAAAACGTATTTATTAGAGTGGGCCCCAATACAAAATAAAAGGGGGGAATTTGGACACAGAGACAGATAGGCACAGATGGAAGACAAAGAGAAGTCCGAGGGTGAACATCATTGTGTAGATGGCGAATCAGCATGAGACTTCTATGAGGCAAGGAACACAAAAGGTTGTCAGAAAACCCCCAAAAGCAAGGAAAAATCAAGGAAAGATTCTTCTGTGGGCTTCAAAGGGAACATGGTCCTGTGTAGACCTTAATTTCTAACTTCAAACTTCCAGAATTGCGGAATGATAATTTTCCGTAATTCCAAGCACCCACTCCATGGCACTCTGTTCCAGTGGCCTTAGGAAATGGATACACCTCCTCAGCTCTCATCATTCCAGTCCACTCTAGTTTTCCTTTGACCACCTTAAGGGACTCACGTGAGAGTTTTCTCTAGCTGCAGAACCCACTTTTGCAGGGGGTCTCAGGAATTAATGTAAGCCCTTCTTCATGACCATCCTTGAGAGGAGATGGTAGAAATATAAACACCCCAATTCCTTCATCCTCCAGGTGCAATAACTCTGAAAAATATGTTCTGCACTCTTCCTTAGGGTTCACCAGGAAGATCAACCTCCAGTTGTCCAGTGCTTATCTTGCTGGGAAACATACCCTTTACTGGCATCTCCCTTCTTGATCCCACTTCCTCACCTCCTATTGGTGTTTTCTGAGATCACCTCTCAAATAAACTATTTTCAAATGGACTCATATCTCCAGATCTGCTGCTGGGGGTGCCCTGCCAAAACACGAGCTTTAATGTGCTCATTATGAATTCCCAGGGCTGAGTACAGTGCCTGGAAAGTGACACATTCTAAATATATGTAATATTGGTAGCTGAAATAATTAGTGACATAGAGCACTCATCACTTGTCCTTAAGGAGTCTACGAGCTAGTGAAGAAATACAGAGTGAAAGAGCAAGAGCAGATGCCTACTTGAAGACAAGTGAGAAAGGATGTGGGAGAGTTTGAGGTGACATGCTAGTGGAAGAGCACAGACAGCAAGTACCAGCAGGGTCTCCTACGGAAAAGGAAAGTGCAGAGGGCATTGGCAAGCACACAGGCTCCACTGTGGTCTCCCATTGGAAGCCATATGCCACATACATATGAATCACTATTAGTCAAAAAGACTTTTGCTGACTTAACCAATAGATATTCTGCAGTGGAAGAGGCCAACACAAAAGCAATCTTATAATTTGTGCAAAATGCACAAAGCTTGCCAGTGATTCACTGGCTGAACCAGGAACAGAAGTAAGGTATTATTTTTAGAGAGAACTTGATTTGATTCTGTTTAATTCAAATCAATGTGCATTCATCAGATATGCCTGAATTGCTAAGCACTAATGCTTATGAGCTTGGGTGCTATAAATTAAAAGCAGCCTACTTATTGTGAAATTTAGGGGAGCAGCAGAAGAAAATTTATTAGTATGATTCAAAACAGACAAGTTTTAGTACTTCACTGTTTTTACAGTATTTATTTCTATCTCTATCACTAATTCTCTCCCGCTAGAACTAATTGTTATACAAGCAGTTACCCTGCTCGGAGTTTTTATGAACTATCTCATTTAATCACCATCACTACCTTGAGATAAAAATTATCTATCTCATATAAAGAAATCTAAGTTGAAAATAGCAGTGCTGTTTCTTTCTGTTTCCATTGCAACATCCATGTTGAAAACATTGGGCTTGATATGTAATATGAGTATTTTCTTAAGCTTTGAATCATGTCTAGTTATTCTGTTCAAGGAGCCAGAGTGAGGCTTGAAATCTGTGTTATTTTTTCCTATTGGATGATGAAAAGGAAGTCATTGGTCTACAGTTTAGCACATTTCAGAAAACTCAATATGGCAGACAGTATGGCCCATGTGCTCATCCTACAAAGTTATATTGACATTCCTTCAGTGAGAATCAGAAGCTATGTCTACCTTGAACCTGGGTGGCCCTGTGTGACTTCTTTGGTCGACAAACCATAACAGACTAAATGCGGTATCATTTCTGAGGCCAGGTAATAAAAAATCAATATGATTTTGCCTGATAGAGACCATCTTGAGCTGATAGGTAAGGAATTCACCTATGCTGTAAAATTCCCTTGGGGGAAGCCATAGGGAGACCTACCATAGAGATAGAGAGCCATACCCAGAGAACCCCAGCCTTATCAGCACCAGCTATTGGTGTTTTCCCAGAATCACCCACCAGATGAGTCAAAGGAATGAGCCTTCAAATGACTCCAGCTCCCAGTACTTCTCCAGTAAAAGACTAGTAAAGCAGAGATGAACAATTCCCCATCAAGATCTGGTTACATTGATGATGATTTTTAAGTAAAATACCCTTCCTTCCATTGTTGAAAGCCACTGCATGTTAAGGTAATTTTCTAAGTAAACATTATGACAGGAACACAAAAGAAAGGTACATGATTGAAAACAAACAAACAAATCTACTGTGAACAAATTATTACTCTTTAAGTTGTTTTTTATTTCCTGAAAATATCTATAAGGAAGACTGCAGAATGGGCTTACTGTATGTAATCTTCTTTCTGCTCCTGGTTTAAGTTAAATCCTAGAAGTCTACCTTCAATCAAAAGTAAAATGGATTTGGAGACCTCTCAACGAGGCCTACAGGGAACGTTCTCTTCCTCAAAGTTACTGAGTCTTACAGACTTTGATCAATTCTGAGATAGATGGCAATGTCTCAGGTCAAGAATCAAATCTATTTTTTAGCTCTGAAGAAAGGGTTCACGGCCTCTAGTCACAGAAACAGCTGGTTGGGGTTAATTCTTTTATCCCCTGGTTTCAGGAGGATTTGTGTCAAGATTCAGGTTGGTTCATCTTTGAGATTAATAACATGAGAATGCAGCACCAGTAAGATCTAACCAAAATGTAATGACAGTTGCCTCTGTGCCTAATTCAAAGAAGATCATTTTGACCTTTCCATACTACCTAATCCAGTGAAATGTGCCATCTTCATATCTGCTTATTTTAAAAAAGTATAACCTTGAATGTTATTCACATGTACAATTTTTCCCTTTAACATGCAGGTCCTGTTTTATTATCCTATGTATATCAATAACATTAAAATACAGGGAAAAATGGCCTGGGCGCCTTGGTAAAAATTTTAAGATCCATATAGACATTGATTACAATAAGAAATATTACATTTCTACCAGCCATATACTTCTATTTGGTCCATTTGTTTTCATATCCACACATATTCCCTAATTGAAGAAGGGGAGATGGAGATTTCCTATGTGAACTCCTTCAGCTCTTGTCATTCTTACTCTCACTCACTTTATGTGAGCCCTGCTAGTCTCAAGGTTACTTGACCATCCCAAGACAATGTTTGTTTCATGTCTTTTGTGCATGCTCTGCTCTCAGCTAGGAGACCCCCTTAGTTTGCTTTCTGTCTTCATAGTTCCCTATCTGCAAAGAGCCTACTGTTTAGTAGGAAAGATGGAGGGTATGTGGGCTACTTTTCACCAAGGTAGAAGGAAAACATGTGCTACCTAATTTGTTATCCAAAAGCAAAGCCTGAAACAATTATTTGAGTTTATTTGGGAGAGGAAAATATCAGTAGGAGAGTAGGAGAGTGAGATAGGGAAGGGAAACCAGGCAACAAAAGGAGTCTTACCAGTCAACTGGGGCTTAATCTCAGCTGGGAACTCTGGGTAGACAGTTATCCTGTGCAAGGAGTAAAAAAGCTGAGGTGCTTATTCACTGTAGGTTAAGGGCCCAGAAAGATCAGAAGCCAGAGAAAATCTCAGACAGGGAGGAGTGCTCCTGGCACAGAAGACAGGCTCAAGGAAATGCCTAGTGTCATATGGACAATATCTGTCAGGGTGCTGCTGGGAGCTATTTTTTAAAGTATTATGTCAGTTTGAAGAACTAATGATTGTGCATATTTTGTAAGAAAAGTTGAGGCTTCCTGTAAGAACTGTTATTTGATCCCAGTCCTGATTGACGTTCTGACTCTCCATCAGTAGCCATAGCATACAGGAGGTAGAGTGTAGGTAGTTGCTTTCCAGACAGAATGAAAGGATGAGCAACATAAAGTAGTTGGGAAGGTAGGGGGCCCCAGGGAAACAAGTGGAAAAATTGCTTATGATAAACAGAAATAACAACCCAGAAATACTGGAACGAGGGGCGGGGGTTAAGAACTTATTTTAGAAGATGCTAAAAATAGTGAAGAAATTTATTAGGTGAAAGAACAAAACTAAAAACACATAATGAGGGAAATGAAGAGATAATTCACGGAAGAGACTAAACAAATGGCAAATAAGCTCATGTAAAGTTGTTCCAAATCACTAGTCATCAGGGAAATGTGAATTACAACCACAATATGGTATCATTATAGACATATTAGAACAACTAAAATTAAAAATAATGATAATATTAAATAATGATAAGAATTAAAATAGAGAAACTGACTCACTCATAGCTCATGAAAAATGTAAAATAATTTAATCACTCTGGAAAATTGTTTGACAATTTCTTTAAAAGTTAAACTTAATCTTACCATATAACCCAACAATTGTACACCTGGACATTTATCTCAAAGAAATGAAAAGTCAAGTCTGCACAAAAACCTGTACATGATTGTTCACAAAAGCTGTATTTATAATATCCAAAACCCAGAAATGGTCAAACTGTCCTTCAACATGTGAGAGGTCAAACAAACTGGTACATTGTACTGTGGGATACTCCTCAACAAGATAAAAGGAGCAAAGGATTGACACAAACAACTTGGATGGTTCTCAAAGGCATTAATGTAAGTTAAAAAAATAAAAAATTAATCCTAAAGTGTCACATACTGACTCCACTTATATGACATTTATCAAAATGGAAAAATTACAGAAATGGAAAACAAATCAGTGAATATCAGGAGTTATGGATTGAGGAGTTAAGAATCAGATGACTGAGTCTTAACAGCACGAAAGAAGTCATATTGGTAGTGAAATTGCCCTGTATCTCTGGGGTGTTTATTAGAAGAATCCATGTGATTAAAAACCACACACAACTAACTGTATATAGTCATAAGAACAATGTGAATTTTCTGGGTTTCCTAGGTGAAGGCTACCTGGGACCTCTCTGTGCCATCCTTGCAACTTCCTATGAATGTATAATTGTTTGAGTATAAAAGACTCAAAAGATAATACTGAGGGTCATCAGCCAGTTCCCACAACCAGATCCCGAAGTGAACACCATTGCTTACATGTGACTGTAAGATTTTTACTCTCATTATTGAACACAAAGTAAACTTCCAAAAGTGCACCTGAGAGGGCTAGAGTTTGCCGGTCTTCATAAAGCACAGCCCAGCGAGTAGCATCCAGAGCAAATGGGTGCTACTTCTAACAGCATAGGTAAGTTTTGCACATTTTTGCATTTTAAAGAAATGAACCAATTTATTTTTTAAATGAGGATCCCAGTTCTTTTCAAAGTACCTATCACATTTTTGCATATAAAAACGCAACTTCCTCCTCAGCCTCAACCCATATCTTCAAAAAGAAAAGATACCTATCCAGGATTGAGTATTAAGTTATATTTGTATTCAATGATGTAAAAGCCATTTGCAATCTTTAAGGTGTGTGAAGTGTGCTATCTCTGTACCTCCCACGCATGGGGTCAGGCAAGTGGAGAGGGGGAGTTCTGAGAGCCGAGATTCTTGAAATGAATCTCAAACCAGTAAAATGCTGCTTTTGTGAGATTATTGTGGGAAGTGCATGTATCTGCGCCTTCACTTCTTCAGCTCAGTGATGGGAAGTGAATCAAGAACAATGTTCTGATTGGCTAAAGGAGGTCCAATTTCAAGCTCTTCTGGGTAATGTGCATGTTCCAGATGCAAATAAAATTTCTTTTTGAGCCATAACTAATATTGGAATCTCTCCACAGAAGGGAATGGTCAGATTCTCTCTCCCAGGGAAATGAAGGCTCAAGTATGGTCCTTGGTCTGACCCAGTGAATTCAGGTTGAAAACACCCTGGCTAAGATTTCTTGTCCACTACTGGAGTCCAGAAAAAACTCATTGAAATGAAAGACCCTCAAAGTATTCTTAACAGACCTTATGGCTGATGTCATCCAGCAAAAATAAAATAAAATCCCTTCCCTTGGAGTAAATATTAAATCAGAAAAAATCATTAGGATACAGGGCCATAAAACACTTTCAAGCTTATTGGAGATTTTCACAAAAAAAAATTTTTTTTTGTATTTTGTTGATATATGCAAATAGACACTGGTGAAACAGGATGGATGGTTTTGATGACTTTGTGTTTTATAGCCTATAATCAGAGATACATTTTAGACCCCTATAACTCTCTTCCATGTGTGAGCTGCATTTGTTTTACAGCAATGAAGAATAACAGGAAATTGTACTCAAGGTATGCACCCATATGGTATGTATGTGCATCAGGGAGATAAGCTTCCAGTTGAATTTTAGTTAAGAAATCAAAACATCTTTGATGAGTCACTTCCTTCCTGCCCCTTCAGCACTCATGCTATAAATAAACACATTTGTAAACAATTGTCAAAGAAGAGTACCCCGTGTCAACTTTATGTTTTTATTTTAATTTTCTGACCATCATCTTAGTGGGGATATATAAAACAATTGGTACTTCCCTTTGTTTATCCTTTATACCACCCTCTTTTAAAATCTTTTATAATAATACATGTATTTCACCTATTGGTCAAAATATAATTTGAGGCACTCCCTTCCCCCATCATATTGAAAAATCACTGTTTTTAATTGCCTCTGAGTGACATATTCTATGCAGTTGACAAGCCTGGATTCCTGTCTTTGCATTTTTCCCTATTATTCTTCCTTCATGTTTTAAAATAAGTTGAATGAAAACAAGCAAAAGGAAATACCATAGCAATAGACTAATTGATACTAAACTTGTCTTGTTATCAAGCAGATGACCAGAAATATAATAGGAACTACCTAATACAGCTCAAAGAAAAATATCCCTATGAAATACAATTTTTTTCTATTGTTGATCAAGAAAAAAAAATCTATTCACAAAAAAAGAAGAAAGAAAATCAATGTCAGCTCTATTTTTCACTGCTACAATTTAATTGGGGCAATGACAAAAAAAAAATGAGTTGGCCTTTTAGGACCATTGATTTCATTTGGATGTATTCATTATATTTGATATCAGCTATTTCCTAAATTTCAATTAAAAATGATAATCAATAGTGCATGGGTGTGTATGATTCAAAAATTTTTCCAATTGAGAAAATACAATAGTCATTGTTACAGTTATTACTGTTATGAATATTATAGGTTTAATCATTGCCTCATGAGGAAAAATATATCCTACCTTCTCCAAGTTCAAAACCTGCTTCACTCTGATGGAGCTGTAAGAAAAACTGAAACAACCTGATCATACAGTCACATGAAACCCATTTCAGGATACATTTTCAATTTAATACAGGAATAGGAATTATTTCCAAATGAATTATTTCTTCAGATCAAAAAAGATGTCAATGGTTTAGTTTTGTTTCTAACTAATAGATTTGGAGAACATAAACTTTGTTCCTAAATTTTCATCTTATTAAATATATCCATTTCATAGTGCACTTTATAACATGTAGGTTTCTATTTAAAATAGAGGTTCAGACAAACTTTGCAAAGGTTTGCATTTGTGTATGCATCTAAAGGAAAAAGTTTATATTAATCTTCCAGTCATCACGGAATTGTGTGTGTGTGTGTGTGTGTGCGTGCATGCATGTGTGTTAGAGACAGAATTTATGTGTATGCAATTTTTTTGTATGCAATTTTTATGAGAGAAAACTAGTTATTTTTAGTGAATGTCACAGTGAGGCCTCAGGGCTCCATCTCAATGTATTATGGTTTCAAAAACTTTATTTTAATCCATTACATCTTATAGCTTATTTACACTAAGAATATTTTCCTTTCCTTCCACAGGGCTATGAGAATAAAAGAACCACCACCACAACAAAGAGCTGGTCGAGTAATGGCTCTTCTTGTGTTCGAAGAAGGAAGCTATAACTCTCCCTGAAAGACTAGGGGCTTTATACAATACTACCATGTGTCCAGGTTTCTTGAGTCATTAATATCTTGGTAACTTTTCAACTTTTCTTTCCCCTTTCCCTGCATTTCAGCCCTTCTCATTGGACAATTCCAATTAGTGACATTCTGAAAGGAAATTAAAATCTCAAACTTTGTAACATACAGCTTAGTTTAAAATGACTCCTCTAACTGGCACAGTGGTGCACACCTGTAATCCCAGCAACTCTAGAGGCTGAGACAGAAGGATGGCAAGTCAGGGGCCAGCCTTAGCAATTTATCAAGGTTCTGTCTCAAAACAAAATAAAAAAATTTTAAAGTGCTGGGGAGCCCAGTATGGTGGCACGTACCTGTAATCCCAGCCACTTAAGCCAGCCTCAGCAATTTAGTGAGACTCTAAGCAACTTAATGAGACACTCTCTCAAAATGAAAAACAAAAAGGGCTGGGGATATGGCTCTCTAGTAAAACACCTCTTCGGTTCAATCCTCAGGACCAAAAATAAACAAACAAACAAACAAACAGACAAATAAATAAATAAATATTTTGCATTTAACTGTATATACAGGTTTATTATATTTTTGACAAGGTTTTGAAACATTTTTGCTCTTATTTGATTGTGTGCCTTTGGATCTGAGGTCTATCTTATGAAGGTTATGTTAGGATACACAATATGTGAAATCAAGCTCAAGATTTTACACCTCAGCATTTTATTATACTCTTAACTGTGTTCTTAACATTTAAAGGCATTTCATTTATTTTTTTTAAGTATCCACAGTATTTCTGTACTAAGTTTATCACCAAACCATATGCCAAGCTTTTTTTTTTTTTTTTTACTTTTTTCTCTATAGAATTTGACGTTCTAACTCAAAGAGAACACTGCTTTTTGATAAAGAAATTGGGAAGTAAAATATTGACTATGACTCATTTAATGGGGACAGTTCATTAACTACTTAATAATGCCAATAATTCTTTGTGCATAAGGACCTTTTTTAAAGAAAAATCAATTGAGTGTCTTGTACATGATAGTGTTATAATGTAATATTTATTGATTGGTAAAATCGAGGATGACAAAAAAGATAATATTCAATTCACTCAACAAAATAATTGGAGTCTTATTGATCACAAAAACGTATTTTTGAAAACTAACATGCAAGCAGTATTATTTATTCATTTCATAAATAATGTGGTCTTCAAGTACTTGCAAACTCTTAGAAATGATTTGTTTAACCCCCCAATGACCCACTGCTTAACCAGCTCTACAAATCCCCATAAACACACACACACACACACACACACACACACACACACACACGGGGGGGGGGTGCTGGCAGACACAAAGAGAGAAAAAGAGAGAGCATTCGCTTTAGAAAATTTATAATTGCAGTTTTTTCTCTGCTCCTTTGAAATGTACATAAATCTCCCTCAAATTCTCTTGTCTTTCTCAAGGGCCTGGGAGAGATTCCCCAGAAATGTAAACATCAAAGAAGATAGTGCCCCTATCTCCCAGTCCCTGTGGGAGGTAGGAACCTGACTCCAGCCATGTTCCAATTCTTGAAGATACAGGAAAGCTTCCTTTTTTGGTGGAGATGGGAGGGTGATAAAAGCAATTAGCAAACACAGGCCTCATCCTAGATCTTGAAAACTCAACACTTCGATTCAGCTGGGTTGAGTTCTGATCTCTCTCCCCTATTGTAGTACTAGTCTTCAATAAGGTCTTCCTTTCTTGTTTTCCTTAGTCCTGTGCACATTTAATATCCCACAAGAAAAATAGCTGGATCCAGTGGTAGCTTTTCCTTGTATACAAATTAAAAAACTAATCCTTCCACACAGCCTTCAAAGATTACTGGGTGTTAGAATTGTTGCATCTTTGAGGTTTCTTGAAAGATTCATTAACGTTTTGATGACTCTTCAACTTTCCGTTTCCTGCATTTTATTTTTTATTATATAAGATATACACAGCTGATTCTCCTTATTCATAGAAGTTATGTTCTATAAAGTCTCTGTGAAGACTGAATTAATGAATACCAACCCATTTCTTCTAGGGAAAATTTACCTAGGATTAAATTCTGAAAGTCTCTGCTCACCAAGTTTTCTTCAACCAATCAATACATACCTTATTTTTTGTGTGTTTCTGCTTAAAGACTCCTTATTTAATAGATTTTGTTGACTCATTAACATTGAACTCACAGCTACAGCACTATAACTCATGCCTGATCAAAGCTTGTCGCACACACATATGTTCTCCAAAAGTCCCATCCTAGCCTTCTTTCACTGAAGAACACTAGACACCACTTCAGCGTTATGCCTGGGATCAATTTTAGGCAGTGACATCACCAACAAAAAAGCACATAAATGAAAAAAAAGAGAGAGAGCACTAACTAGACCATAAAAGGCCTCTTGTTTATAGCATGAGAACTGAAATAAGAAGGCAGAGCACAGCCTACTCCACCCCCAGTGGAGATGTGCATGCTGAGTGACCCAGATATGCTGTGGATCTGTGCATGTCCATAAATGAGTGCACAAGTGCTTTGGGCATTGATTCAGCCTTACAAATAAATTTTGGGGAACATGTAAATTTACCATGTAGAATCTAGAAAATGTAAAGATCAACTTAATATATGCACACAAAGTGTATATGTATGTGTGTGAGTGTAATAATTTGGATATAAGGTGTTTTCTAAAAGTTCCTGTGATAATATAGGAATATTCAGAGATGAAATGACAGATATACAAGAGCTGTAACCTAATCAGTCTATCCTAGTTTGCGTGAAATAACTGGGTAGTAACTGTAGGCCAGTGGGATGTGGCTGGAGGAGGTGGTCACTGGGGGTGTGGCCTGGAAGGGTGCATCTTCCCTGTGGCCCCTTCTCCTCTTCCTCTGTCTCTCTGCTGCCTGGTCACCATGATCATAACAGCACTTCTCCTTTTGTCATGATGTTCTACCTTACTTTGGGCCTAGAGCAATATCTGACTAACACACACACCACACACACACCCCCACACACACATGCGCTAGACACACATATATACATATATTTGTAATATATATTTATGTTATATAAAAGAAACATGTATGCACATACAGATATTATGTTTTATATAGTTGTTTTATTATATACACACGCACACACACTCAGGGATGGTTTTCAACTTACAATGGTTTGGGCTTACAGTTTTTTCAACTTAAGATGGTGCAAAAGTGATATGGTCAGAGCCAGGCATGGTAGCATATGCCTGTAATCCCAGCGGTTCTGGAGGCTGAGACAGGAGGATCATGAGTTCAAAGCAATCCTCAGTAAAAGCGAGGTGCTAAGCAACTCAGTGAGACCCTGTCTTTAATTAGATAAAATACAATATAGGGCCGGGGATGTGGCTCAGTGGTCAAATGTCCCTGAGTTCAATTCTCAGTCGTCTCCCCCCAAACCCCGCCAAAAAAAAAGTCATATGCCTTAGTAGATCTTTGAGTTCTAAGTTTTAGTGTTTTCCCAGGCTCAGGGTAGGTGGTACTATACTCCTTGTGATGCTGAGCAGCAGCTCCCAGTCAGCCACACAATCACAAGAGTAAACACCTAATACACTATAGTATGCATCATTGGCTGTTACTTTTGGATATTGTATTTTGTATTTTTCCATTCAATAATATCTACAAAATGCTTATTTGTGTCCCCTGTACCCATACAATCATTTCAGCTTTTACTTTCAGTACAGTAATCAATAATTTACATGAGATAGTCAGCACTTTCTTATAAAATCAGTTTGTGTTTGATGTACACCAATGTGTTTAAAGCCGTATGGGTTGAGCTAACAAATGTATGGACACGGTGTCTCAATCAAGAGGCTCCTGAAAGCGGAGCTTGAGGTGGGGATTGGGTGTAGATAGTTTATGGAAAGAGTCTCTACAATTCAGAAATCAACGAACTCCATAAATCAAGATTCATTTTGGGGCTGAGGTTATTAATTTATATTGACAATATATTGACAATCATTTTTATTGCTTCCATTTCTACTTCCTATTGACTCCTATCTCCTCCTCTCACCCTCAAAACTTCCAATGTTCTGATTCTAATCATTGTTTCAAGGCACGGAAGATATTTTAAAAAGGAGAAAAGTAACAACAGTTTTCCAGGCCTTGGATTTTTAAAAAACTTAGAAAAAAGGGCATGTACACAGAAAATTAAATATGAAAGAAATTAAGAGGAACAAAAGCCAAGTTCTCCAGCTAATGAACTCCTTCAACAAAGCAAGAGTGTTGAGGGGAAGGAGGAACATAGCCTGGTTGTCCAGAAAGGAGAGGAAAATCATAACACTGTCCTCTTAACTCCTGGGAATAGGAGTTAAGGACTGTCTGAAATCTAGGATAAGTTTGGAGAAGCAAAGTGAGGAAAAGGTTAGGTCCCCTTTGGTGTCAGGAAGGCCGTGGAATGGAATTGGATTATCTCTAAACAACTGGCCCTGCTAAACCTCATATCACTTTAACCCTGGCATGGCATAAGGCTGAAGAATTCCTCTACAGACACAGGATGGCATGACAAGAATGGAAAATTCAGTGTTTCCACAAGAACATGTGTGTCCATCATTCCTAAGGTGGGACAGAAAGGATCTGCAGACAGAACCTCAGGATAATGCTCCAGTAATCTGCTCCAAAACTGAGGACCAGGATGACACCTAACTCATAAATGTCTATGTGAAGACTCGTTATCCCTCTCACAAGCCATGACTTAGTGAAGGGCTCAGAGCTTAACATGCAGCCCTGAGTGAACATATAGAAACTTTGGATTAATCAAATTTAGGCTTTACTGTGGTATAGGATCTCATAATAGAAATTACTTAAGAGTTGCAGACAATAAAGACATCTCAATTTCTTAACACACCTGGGTTTATGAAATTGGATTGGTATCTGTTATACTTTGACTAAACGGGAAACCAAGTTTTCCAAAAATGACCATTTTAAGTATTCTTTTTTTGTTCTTTATTCAATTTGCCACATCAGGCACCGGGAATATGCCTGTCACTTCCAAGGGTTAGATTGATAAGAGGCTGTATTGATTGCACTAGCAATTATGAGAATGGGAGTCCCTAAATGCCCCAGCTACATTTAAGGGACAACTTTTTAAAATGTGAATATGTATTATCAAACTTCTCACATTTCAGGCAATAATACACTTGAAGAAACCTATATTTTCCCCTTCTTCTTAACTGCAGTGGAAGACTATTATTTTTACAAATATTCATTGCCCATCTGTTAAAAAGGATTCTATTTTTTTATTCCCTGACATCTGACTTGGCCACATGACTTAGTCTGATAATGAAATGTGAAATAAGAGATGTACCTAGTCTTTCCTTTGCCATCATGACCAATAATGGTCTATATTTTACAAGATGAACTGTAAAAATGACAGCAACTTTTCACTGATGTACTGACATATTCTTTGCAATAGGATTTCGTAACCACTCTCACCAAAGGTGGAATTCTCTATCCCTAAAATCTGGGCCAACTTAGGACATGATTTGGTAGACGTAAAGGTGGGTTTTTTCATAATAATATTTGCAGGAAGGATTACGTTCTCCCACTCACCATTTGGGAATTTTGATACCAAAATATGAACAAGTACTGTTTAAGCCTACTGAAGAATGAGACTCCAGTGAACCTGAGATGTATTGTCCAAGCAAAGCTTATTTTGGACCAGCCTACCATCAGTCAACACTCAATTAGGTGAGTAAACCAGACTGAAATCAGCTGATCCAGGCCCAGATCAGCAGAACAGACCAGCTGGCATGGAGACTCTTGAGTGGTGCTACTATAGTTTTGTGGCACTTTGAAATTTCAGCATTAATGTGGCAAGATTGTCAGTTGTACAAAATTGAGACTGATGTTTTCTGCATTTCAGGGTACAAAAGACATGGGACATAGCTACAGCCAACATAAAAGGTACAAAGCATTAACAAGGAAGAAAGCTTCTCTTGTTGTAAGCTGTAGATATGGGATCTGTTTGCTACCCAGAGAAATGATATACCATTTAGTACTCCTTGTACTTAGCTCCTCATTTTCTCATTTCTTTTTTCCTATTGGTTGATTTCTATGGTTCCCATTCCATAGAAACTGAGATTGCACACATCTTTTAAAATATGGACTTCTTGCATCAACCTGAATTTTTCCTGATGTTGAGTCTAAAGAGTCATCCCTTCCTCTTGTATTTTAGGATCTCAGACCTTCCAAGACAATGTATTTTTCCAAATTGGAAATTTCTGCACTTGACTTAGTGACAAGAGCTTGCAAGACAAAGGTTGGCATCATTCCTTGGTGGGTCACCTACACATTACTTTTAGAATTCACGAACTTTTGCTTTTATTCACCAGAGAATTTAAGGTGTAGCAATAAACGACCAACAAAGTCTCACTTTTCTTCTATTTTTCAAGCTGCTGGAAAATGGCTGTGGTATTTCAAATAACAACTGAGTGAAATTCAAAAGACCCCATCTATCTGTTTTATTGAAACTTAGGTACTATCAGAATACCATATATGATCCTTTATTTCTACCATTCAAAACATAGTTAGGCATTCAGCTTGTAAAGAGTTGCAGAAATAGGGACTTTTAAAAGGAATGACTACTCTGTTATGTTCCTTAATAGGAAGTGACATTATTCCTTGGAGAGGCTGCTTTGACCATAATACTTTTGTTACTCTGCCTTTAAAATTTGAAGTACTTCTGGCTGAAGAAAAGACTTTGTCTTTTTTTCTCCTGTTCTCCTACCACAGTGTTTCATGCTGAGGAGGAAATCAGGTGTAAGATTACCCAGCAGCCTCTAGTGCTGAAGAGAAGACCAGGGACAAACACAAGAATTTCCTGGTTAGAACCCACTGCAGACTGTAGCTCCCATGCACTAATAGTGACCACCATTATGGGAAACTGGTACTGACTACTGATGTTCAGTATCTGCACCCCACCTTAACACAGCAATCCTATTCCTAGATATATTCAGAAAAAATCTTTGCATTTATTTACCAATTTTAAATAGAATATTTAAAAATGGCATTATTTCCACTAGTCCCAAATTGGAAACTACCTAAATTCCATAGTTGTAGAATCGAAAAAAAAAATAAATTATGGTATATTCATACAGCAGAATATTATCCAGAAATAATCATGAATAACCCACAACATTCAAAATAATATGATTCAGCCTCACAAATAAAATGTAGAAGGTGAAAATATAAATACAAAAGGGCTTATGCTGCATGAGCTCATTTTTCTTAAGTTTGAATAAGCCAAACTAATCTATGGCATTAGACAGAGGATGTTCATTATTTTTAAGGGATGGTGATCTGGAGGCCCTGGATGTTGAGTGCTTCTGAAATAATGATAGTGTTCTATTATATGATCTGGATGTTAGTAACATAGTTGTATTCTCTTGTCAAAATTTTTTGAGTTGTACTCATGTTTTGCACACTTTTCTGCATGTATGTGATCCTTCACTAGAAAGCTCTGGACTGGAAGAAAGGAAGACAAGAGGGAGAAGGAGAGAAGGAAGGAGAAAGCAAGCCTGCTTTTCCCAATTGAGAAATGGTAGTTTGGTGGGGCATAGTATTTTATTTCTACTATCCTGAACAGGGATATTTCATGGGGAATTCACCATTTTTTTTCAGAACAATTTTTCTGCTGATATTTTGTAGTCAGTGAGCTCTCAAGTAGAGAACAATAGACTAACCAGGTAATTTTCAGATTTCTGAAGAGTGGGCTCCAATTAAATGGATTGAATACTCCCCCAGCACCCTTGGGTTTGCATACAGTCCCATCACATTAAGCAACAATAACTTTTTAGCATCACTGTTAGGAGACTAGAGTATGCCATCCCAGAGTACATCACTTTGATATAACAATTACTTTGAAATGAAAGTCATTGAGAAGAACGTTTGAAAGAAAGTCTCTGTTCTCCCCTATTTGCCTAAAAGCAGGACATAATTACAAAGACCTTGTTCCCTTTCTATTAGCAAAAACAAAGTAGTTTAACCACCAAAGATAACCTCAGACCCTTACCAACTTGGAGGGGGCACCAGAGAAAGCGATAGGACACAGTTTATTACTTTTCCATATATTTATTGTCCCAATGTTGGTCTCTCCTAGTGACTTCCTTTGTATTGCCACCTCTCTAAAAATTCCTTTTTCTTTGTTGAAGATACTGTATAGTCCAGAATTCTAAACCACCTCTTTGAAAGTTACTCTTTCCTGGGTATTTCCCAAGTGTGTAGATATATACATATTAAAAAGATATTTTTTCCCTTATTAATCTGTCTTCTGCTACAGGGATCTCCAGCTAAGCACTCAGAAGCATAGAGGGACAATTATTTTTTCTTCACTACTACAAATGTAATGGCTGACATTATTCAGTGTTTCTCCTATCCCAGGTGCCATATTAAACCCTTTACGCTCTCACAAAAGCTCCACAAGACAGCTGTTAATATGAGAGACACCAAAGTTTGGGCCTTACAGACAACAGGGATTAGAGACTTCATTTGAACCCAAAGCTCTTAACACCCTCTAATAAACATCCTGCTCATCAAAAAATAGTCAAGCCAGACATGGTGGTGCATGCTTGTAATCCCAGCAGCTTGGGAGACTGAGACAGGAGGATGGCAAATTCAAAGCCATCCTCAGCAATTTAGTGAGTCCCTAAGCAACTCAATGAGACCCTGCCTCAAAATAAAAAATAAAACAGTACTGGGAATGTGGCTCTATGATTAAGTGTACTTGGATTCAATCTCCAGGATCACCCCTCACCAAAAGATAGATAGATAGATAGATAGATAAATAAATAAATAAATAAATAAAAGATAGTCGATATTTACCAAGATAAATGCTCCAATAGTAATAGCCATTCATTCTTCAGCCTTCCCAACACACCAAACCCTATTCTAAATGCTGAATTTTCTTCTACATGACCATTAGCTCTTGTACTGATGAGGAAACAGATGGGAAGGAAGATTCAGGGAATGTCCTAGGATTGTAAAGTTGAATCTGAAGGATGCAACCTGACTGTGTTCCTAATCACTAATCTATGCAGTGTATTAAATGCTTTCTCACTTAACTGAGCATTTTTCAAGCTTGACCCGACACCAGAGTCACCAAGAAGTCTAATCAAACAGATGCCCAGACTCCTTCCCAGAGCTTTTACTATAGCATATCTGGAATGGAGTCAAGGATCTGCACTTCCACCAAATGCCCAGGTTTTGTTGATACTGCTCATCTGAAGACCACACTTGGAAGAATAGTACAGTCCTGGAAGGAAGATGCTATCACCTCCCTACTTAATAAAAAGACTTAAAGGTTACATCATCTGCACATGTGCTTGGCACATGGCAAGTATTAATCAATGAATTTTTAATAGAGCAAAAGAATGACTTAACATCACGCTTAATGGCACTGAGAAGATTTAAGTATGCACGGCTTTATTCCAAATTTTAAAAAAGAATTGTAAGAA
Organism: Marmota monax; assembly: GCF_021218885.2. Lineage (NCBI taxonomy): Eukaryota > Metazoa > Chordata > Mammalia > Rodentia > Sciuridae > Marmota > Marmota monax. The sequence goes on along the minus strand of NW_026695222.1, from coordinate 2,058,954 downwards.
CAGAGAACCAAGACTCTTGTATTTTCCACCTCCCACAAGATCTGGGATGGATTCAGAATATAAAGAGTACCCAGGACACATGCTAAATTGAACTGGAGTAAGAACGTAAGAACGTTGCTCCAGAGTAAAGATTCAAGTAATTATGTTATATTAGGAAATATTTGTTTGTTGTTTTCTGTGAGTGCCTGTTCACTTCCCTCATTTATCACAATTTAGTTTGTTGGCTAAAGATTGCTCTTGTGTCTATTTTAACAGATAGCAGTTATTTTTTTTCATTTAGACTAACCCTGGAGGCCAGAGGGAAAAAAGCATAATGGTTTCCAGTTCAGTCTTGTTTAACTTGAACAATATACTAATGTGATCAATATCTGGTTCAACTTTCATTGTTAGTAGCAATAAAACATTGCCATTCAATTATATGTTTCCTCTTTTAATTGAAAGCATTTAATAATGCTTCATTTTGATCGCCCTCCTGTGAAAATTAGTTAGACATATTTGGAAAATGGAAAGAATTCAAGGCACTGACGTGGAAAATGGAGACCCACCATTACAAAAGTTTTGAGTTCAAGCAACTGACAAAATTTTAGGGCTTTTGCATGACTCCAAAATTGATCTAATTCTAGCGTTGTAAACAATGAACATATGGAAAATATGCATTCTATATCCAAAACTGACCTCTCATCTTCCCTGTCTTTCTTCATTTGACCTAATTTCCTTCCTAATATTCCTATTCCTATTCACAGTGACACCATTCTCCCAAGGTAACTGCTCAGAAATTGGTGCTACTGATATTTCCTTTCTACTTCCCTCTCCTGTATCTCCCTCCCTTCAACTTTCCTCTAATAAAGCTACACCATCTCTGTAGCCAATGCTGTAGATGAGACCGAAATGGCTCAAATCACTTTGACCAGTTCTCTGTGACCATCTTCCGGATTCTGCTTGCTTTGCTGCCAATAGTTTCCATTATAACCCTTCTTCAGAAAGCTTCCCTTAAACTATTGGCACTCTTTCTTCCCAATGCTTGGAAGTTTGTATCACCCTGGGGTGCCCGGTAGCTAATCACTGGCTGATAGAGAAGTATGAAAGCCCATGTCCCTTAACTTCAAACAAAGCAACTTCTGAACTGTAATTTGTGCTCCAGAACCAGCAGTGGGATCCAGTGAAGACTGACACTTCCCCTGAAAGCTTGATTTCTTCTCTGTTCTGCTTCCCCCCATTTCCTTACTGGTTTCTCCTGGGGGCAACATCTCGATGAACTTACTTGTCCAGGTACCTGTGCCTCAGGCTTTGTTTGTAGAGAACTCAACTAAAAACAGTTATTTCCTGCCTGCCCACCTTTCCTTGCCCAAAGCTACTATCTTACTCCATTCCCTCTTGCACAAGCAATTTCCAAAGCCATTGTGACCCCTCCCATTCACTGTGCTGTTTGTCTTTGATTGAATCATTTCTCATGTTTGTCTTTGATTGGATCATTTCTCCAAAATCCAGCAATGGGTCGTAGTTTGTTGTGGAATTAAGGACAAACTCTTTGGCCTGACATTTCAAGTCCTCTATGCCTTGACTCCAATTTACCAATCTTTAATCCCTGCAAGTAAATTCCTAATAATGTATAATCAGATGGAGCTTGTGGCTTATTCTGGCCAGTTGGATATGGCCAGAAGTGATAAACTTTACTCTCTGGTCTGACCCCTCCAACATATGGCATGATTTTCTATGCTTATTTTCTCTCTAGCTATAAGCATTGGAGATGTTAAAGTCACTCCATAAAAGGAACCTGGACCTCTGAGACACCTCATGGAAGAAAGAGGTCCAGTAGACCTGTCTCACTCACCCTGGACAGTGGTATCCAGGTTGTCATGTTGTGTTGAGTTATAGATTTCAGGGATCTTTGATATAGCAGTTAGCATCATTTACTTTGATTACTACACAAAACTTCAAGCTTAGAAAATCTGAATCTGAAGGCTGTGCCTTTAAATGCAACATTATTCTTTCCACCCCCGCCCCTTCTTTTTTTGAATAATAATGCAGTCATCTCCCAGTATCCATGGGGAATTGTTTCCAGGACCCCCAAGGATGCCAAAATCTTTGTATGGTCAAATTCCTTATCTAATACAGCATAAATCTTGCACAAAGCCTACACCCATCTGCTGTGTACTTTAAATCATCTCTAAATTGTTTACTATACCTAATACAACATAAGTGCTATGTAAATACCTGTCATATTTTTTTTGTTTAGGGCATAAAGACAAGGGGAAAAAGTCTGCACATGTTCAGTATAGATACAATCTTCATAGGCCTAACTACAGAGGATGTAAATGGGACAGGCATGAGGCAATTTCAGGTTTTGCTTTCTGCAATTTTCCAGAATTTGGGGGAGGGAGGTGAGCAGGGTACCAGGCATTGAACTAAGTAAGGGACACACAACCACTGAGCCACATCCCCAGCCCTATTTTGTATTTTATTACAGACAGGGTTTCACTGAGTTGCTTAGCACCCTGCTGTTGCTGAGTCTGGCTTTAAACTCCACATCCTCCTGTGATCCTCCTGCCTCAGCCTCCTGAGCTGCTGGGATTACAGGAATGTGCCACCAAGCCCAGTCAGAATATTTTTTAAAATATTTTTAATGCAGGGTTGGTGAATCTGAAGATGTGAAACCCCTGGGTATTTGTTGAACTGTTGATGAATCTAACATTTATGAAGATAACGTAAGAGAAGCAATTATAATGTGCTTATAGCACTCCTTGTATTTTGGAGAATTGGTGTTCTGCTTTGGATATGACATGTCCCTCAAAAGCTCCTTTGTTTGTTTTTGGTTTTTGTTGTTGTTGCTGTTGTTTGTTTTGATTTTTTTATTTGTTCTAATTAGTTATAGATGACAGTAGAATGCATTTTGACATATTGTACACAAATGGAGCACAGCTTCTCATTCCTCTGACTGTACTAGGTGCAGAGTCACTCCAGTAGGGTAATCATACATGTATATAGGGAGATAATATCTGTGTCATTCTACTGCCCTTCCCTTCCCCATAGTCTCACCCCTTCCCTCACTCCCCTGTATATAAATGAAAGTTCCTTCATTCTTCCCTATCCCTCTCCCCAACTATGGATTAGCATCTGCTTATCAGAGAAAACATTTGGAAAAGCTTCTTTGTTAATGCAAAAATATTCAGAAGTGAAATTAGTGTAATGTGAGAACTGTAACATAATCAGTCCATCCTAGTTTGAATGGACAGACTGAGAGGTAAGTGCAGGCAGGTGGGGCATGACTGGTGGAGGTGGGTCGCTGGGGTCGTGCCCTGGAAGGATTCTTCTTCCCTAAAGCCCTTTCTCTGCTCTGCTTCCTGGCAGCCATGAATGAAGTACATCCCTCCACCACGCCCTTCCACCAGGATATTCTGCCTCACCGTTTCAGTCAGCTTTCCACTGCTGTGACTAAAAGACCCAACCAGCATATGTATACAGGAGGAAAGGTTTATTTGGGGGCTCATGGTTTCATAGGTCTAAGTCCATGAATAACTGACTCCATTCCTTAGAGCTCAAGGTGAGGTAGGACATCATGGCGGAAAAGTGTGATAGAGGGAAGCAGCTTACATGGTGATCAGGAAGCAGAGAGGTGTCTACTTGCCAGATACAAATATATAACTCAAAGCCACATCCAAATTCCCCCCTCTTCTAGCCACACCCTACCACTTCAGTTACTGCTCAGTTAATTTCTATCAGGGGATTAATTCACTGATTGGGTTAAGGTTTTCCTAATTCTTCTTGCATTGTGCTTTTGGGGGACACCACATCTAAACCATAACACTCACCTTAGGTGCAGAGCAATGGATTCAACCAATTAAGGACTAACCCTTTGGAACCAGGAACCAAAATAAACTTTTCCTCTTCTGAGTTATTCTTTTGGATACTTTGGTCACAGCAATGCAATGCTGAACAACACACTGGAATATTTCTGCATTAAGCCTAGGGGTCTGGGGTCTGGCTTCACTCTCTTTCCCTATCCCTGCCATACTTGGTACAGATGTTCAACATACAGGAAATGAACATGTGCTGAATTAAATGTAGGAAATGAAATTTTTCTAAGCAAAATAGTTGTATAAAATGTTTCTCAAGGAATGTATTCAGTGTGCTTAAGAAAATTAGTCACTTCCAAATATTAAGAAAGCATTCTATTTACACAGAAAAGCCTATAAAGGGCTTTATATGTTTACACCAGTCAGGTAGTAACTCTCTGTGACAGGTTTATTAGAAACTTGGTACATTGGAAATTTCAAAATATAGTATGTGATTGTTTTAAAAATGTAGTATTCTTTTCCAGAAGTAAAATTTTAAAAAGGTCTTCTTCTCCCATACCCAATGTTTTAATATAGCAGAGAAACTCTTTTTCTACAATGAGAATATTTAAAAAGAACACTTCAACTTTCTATCAATTTATATGTAATTTGGTTAGATTTATTTAGCAGGAAAACCATCAAAAAAGAGTAGATTAGTGAATTAATCTCATTTTAATACTTCTAGTTTAAAACTACTGATTTTCAGAAGGGTCAATAAACATATAAAGCCAAGGGAACAAAACTACAAACTACTTATTATAATACAAATGTCAGAAATATGATATAAATATATCCTAAAACTGGCCACAAAGTAATATACTTCTAAAATGATTCCAAGTGATTCTAAAATGCTTAAAATTCAAAAATCCTATCATTTTTATGTCTATCTGTACCCACTTATTGTTGTCCTAAACATAAAGCCTTTTTAATAACATTTATAAAATGTAAATTTGCATTATAAATATATCTTTATATCTACAAATGTTTCTACTACAAATGTTTACAAAATGTGTGTGTTACCATACATTGTCAAATTATAAATATTTGCATAAATATTGGTTTATCTAGAAGGATAATGATGGATTTTCTGTTTCTGGCCCTCCCATTTTCCCTGTGGTCCAAACCCAAATTTTTACTGTGCAATGTACCTCTCCCCAGGTATCCTCTAGCACATTAGATTCTATTAGATCCTAATAGTACTAAATCAATCTCATTGTTTGCTCCCTAAAATGTCTTCTTCTAAGGATAGTCCAGATGTGGATGACAGCATTGTCACTCATCACCCATCCGTAGGTAGTATGATTGCTACCAAAAAACCTACCGAGGTGATTTCTGTTCCTCTTTCCCCTTTCTGTCACAGACTTGGAAATGTCTCTTTAAACCACCTTTCAAAAACTACTTGTAGGGCCAGATATGGTGGCACATGCCTGTAATCTCAGCATCTTGGCAGGCTGAGGCAGGAGAATCAAAAGTTCAAAGCTGGCCTCAGCAATTTAGGGAGGCCCTAAGCAATTTAGCAAGACCCTATCTCAAATGTTTTTTAAAAAATCTAAAAATTAGGGGCTCAGTGGTAAAGCACTTGCCTACCATATGTGAGGCACTGGGTTCAACTCTCAGCACTGAATATAAGTGAATAAATAAAATAAAGGTCCATCAATGTCTAAAAAAATTTTAAAAAAATTAAAAACAGGCTGGGGATGTGGCTCAGGGGTTGGGTGATCCTGGGTTCAATCTTTGAGAAAACATTTACCTGGTATGTATTAAGTCCCTGTTCTTCTGGTGCTTATATCCAGATGACATGGTAATAAGAGAAGCCAGAAAATACACAAGAGTAAATAAAAGAGCAAGACATACACACATGCACACACACACACACACACACACACATCGGGGTACAGGAGAGAAAAAGAGAAATAAAGAAAGGAAGTCAAAGGGAAGATGGAGGGAGGAAGTTAGGACAATAAATAAGATGTATTCAGATACATGCTATGAAGGAAGTTACACAATGATGTGATGGAATGTGATAAGTGGATGCCACATTGCAAAGGAAAGAGAAGAAAGACCTATCTGAAGAGAAAAACATCTGAACTGAGATCAGATGGAACAAAGCCAGGCCTGGAGCATCAGGAGAAGAGAGCTCTAGGCAGAAGGAACAGCCAGTTCAAAGTTCAAAGGGGGATGTGGCTCAGTGAGTTCAGAAACAGGAAAAGCACAGGGAACAATGGAGAAGGTGGAGAGAAGCACAGGATGACCCAGAGAAGTAGGTGGAATCAGCACAGAGAGAGCCCTTGAGTTTATACTTATTACCAGTAAATCTGTTAGTTTTACATAGGGAGCTCTGAGTTATATATATGTATATTTTTATGACTCTGGCTGCTGCCTGAATAATGAACTGATATGGGGGCTAGGGGGAGAGAACAGGAGAATTTTAAAGGTAATCATCATAACAAAGCTAGGAACTGCATTGGCTTAGAGTATAATTGCTGCAGTGGATGTGGTAAAACATTGTCAGATTTGGAACATCCCCATGGAGAACATGGAGGACAGGTTAATGAAATTGCTGTGTGTGTGTGTGTGTGTGCGTGGGTAGGGAAAGGGGAAAGAGGAGAATCAAGGACAGCTCCTGCATTTTGGGTCTCAGCCAGTGTTCTCTTCTCATCCTGCTTTTGTTAAAGTATTTTATGACTCTAACCTGGACAAAACTGTAGTATAGTGTCCTGGTTTCCATTTTTTCCCAATCACCCACTTTTTCCACCCAACTTTTCTTCGTACTTCTCCTCTAGATTATCTCAGAGTCTCATCATTATTTCTCTTGAAAACTGGATCTCTCAAGATCTACTTAAGAAAAAAAGAATTCACCCTAAGTACTGTCAGGATTTATGAAAGAGAATGGAGCCGGGCACAGTGGTGCATGACTGTAATACCAGTGACTCTCGGGAGGCTGAGGCTAGAAGATTGTAAATTCAAGGCCAGCCTCACCAACTTAGCATGACACTAAGCAATTTAGCAAGGCCCTGTCTCAAAATTTAAAAAAAGTGAAAAGGCTGAGGATGAGGCTCAGTGGTAAAGCACCCTGGGTTCAATCTCCAGTAATAAATAAATAAATAAATAAATAAATAAATAAATAAAAAGGAGATTGTGTTACTCTGGTTGGAAAGAAGAAATACAAAGGAGACACTGAATTGCAGTGAACAGCAGATATCAGTCTTTGCCTTTCCTAGGGTTATGTTAATCTAGAGAATGAAAGATGCAGTTACCACCCTGAAGGCTAAGATAAAATAGTGAGATTCTCAGAACCCAGAAGCTTGAAGAAGCTCCTAAATATCCTTGAAAATTCCAGTCTTTTTATTCTTTAAACCCTTTATTGTTTTTAGAAGTGAGTCATCTTTGCATGTGCTTTTTTGCTCTATTTGAAATTTCCCTGCCCAGGAAGCATCCCTGAAAAGGCCTCTCAATTTCTCCAAGCAGAGTAAGTCACTTCTTCTTTGACAGCTTTGTGCTTCCATAACTCTATGTCAACATAGATCATATTGAATTGTCAGGTATCTATTTACAGAGTTGTCTTATGCACAGGACTATGAGTTTCTTACAGATAAGAATTAGGTCTTGATGAACTCACACTGCTCTGGAGATGCTTGTTGAATCAGTAATAGTCACACAGCTTGGACCTATACCAAAATTTAAAAAAATGTATTGAGGTACAAATTGGAGTACACAATTAAATACCATTCACTTCATCATCCTTCTAGAAGGATATGGGTAAATGGTGGTCATTTTATATGTATGATATCTGCCAGCGTTTCTGAATCAATAGATCTGAGTGAGGTCTGAGACTCTCTACATCCAGCAAGCATCTGTGTGTTATGGTTTGGAGGTGAGGTGTCCCCAAAAAACTCACATGTGAAACAATGCAAGAAGATTCAGAGGAGAAATGATTGGGATGTGAGAGTCTTAACTTAATCAGTGAATTAATCCCTCAAGGGATCAATTGGGTGGCAACTGGAGGCAGGTGGGGTGTGGCTGGAGGAAGTGGTTAATTGGTGTCTGTGGTTATAGGGTATACATTTGGTATCTAGAGAGTGGCGTCTCTCTCTCTGCTTCTTGATCACCCTGATGTGAGCTTCTTCCGTCTGCCACCACCTCCTGCCATGATATTCAGCCTGAGGAATGGAGCCTGCCTTCTATGGACTAAGCCCTCTGAAACCATGAGCCCTCAAATAAACTCTTCCTCCTTTATAGTTGTTCTGGTAAGATCCTTTAGTCACAGCAGTGAAAAAAGCTGATTAAAATACCATGTAATGCTAGATCTGCCAGTTTATGTACAACACTGTAAGAAGCTCGGCTCTAACCATCCGAGGTAACTTAATTGTATGAAATCCTTATTTTTAAAATGGCAAGGTGCTATGATTTGGATATGGTTGAATGTGTTCTCCAAAGGTTTAGGTACTGAAAGCTTGGTCCCCTATGCAATGGTGTTGAACTTTTGAGAGGTAATGAGTAAGGAATCTAATTAAGGTTGTGGGGATGCCCATAGAAGGGGTTAATGCTGGTCTCAAGCAGTGAGTTATCACCCATGAGAGTGGGTTATTATAAAGCAAGAGCACCCCACATGCTTGGCCTCTTCTGTACATAGCTGGTTCCCTTTCCATTTCTCTTCATGTTGTGATCCAACCAGGTGGCCCTCCCCAAATACCAAAGAGACGGGAGCGCCAGATCTTAGACTTTCCGCTTTCAAAACTGAGGAAAATAAATCATTTTTCTTTAGAAAGTAGCCAGCACTAGGTACTCAGTTTTAGCAATACAAAATAAATTAAGAAGGAATTAATTGATTGTAAACCCAAACAAACTGAACCCCTACTGTAAAAACGCCCCAAATTGTGGTATCTCAGTTGACTAGCAACTATAAGCTATTTTAAGTAGAAGATTCCTTATATATGATCATGTTTATTTACAGGAGGAAAATGTACATCCAGGCCAAAGACAGTTGCCACCAGCAAAAATCAGATACCAGAAATTACTAAAGCAAAATTAAGTACACATATGAGGCTCTAATTATTAGACTGAGTACAAAATGAAAAATCTATCTCAAGGTTTTCTTAAATTAGAAGGGTTGGCTCCTCCTAATTGTGCCATTTGTCCAATTCTCTCTAAAATATCTAATCATGGAACACTCAGTGACAACCACATACTCCATGGCTCAAAATAATTTATATTTTCACCCACTAATAACAGATTGCAGATGCTCTCCTGGCAGTCCTCAAAATTTCAGACTGATTGCTAAATGAAGCAGCTTACTTAAGACATTCCAGGTCAGATCTGTTGTAATTCAATGAATACTATTTGAAAATCACCCTATAATGAGCTTTTATAAATTATTATAATTAAACAGGTAGTTATGTGCTTGCCCTTCCTTGGGCCCTGATTTATTTTCCTTCAAGGATTTATTTTTCCTTCTACCCATCTTTCTACTTTGATGCTTAAAATAAAGAGCAAATAAATTCCTTTTAAAATTGCATAGTACAACCTCAATTTATCTTGATCTTTTGGATCATGCTGCTTTTATCAGCAGCAAAGGGACCTGAATATTAGAGTCTTTTTTGTTTATTTGTTGATTTAGGGTACCAGAAATTGAACCCAAGGGAGCTTAACCACTGAACTAGATCCTGAGCCCTTTTTATTTTTTTTATTTTGAGACAGCGTCTCACTAAGTTCCTTAAGGCCTCACAAGTTGCTGAGGCTGGCTTTGAACTCGCGATCCTCCTGCCTCAGTCTCCTGCCTCAGAGTACAGGCATGTGCCACCACAGCTGACTTATTTTAAATATGGCATAAACCTCAGTGATCAACAGACTTCTAAAAGACTATGAGAGTGTTTATAGTCAACTTTGTGTCCAATCCTGAGATACAAAATTAAGTCACTGCTAGCTTCCGTAAGAGGGGAGACCAAGAGCAAAGGCCCACACATTCTGTGTGTGTGGATTAAAAGATTTATACACTGTTATAACTAAATAGACACCCACACATTCTAACAGAATTGCCTTTAGATATCATGATTCATTCCTAAAATAAATACACTATGCCAACTAGAGTATTAGAATTAAGAAAGATGGCTGGGTATTATGGCACATGCCTGTAATCTCAGCTACCTGAGAGGCTGAGGGCAGGAGTATCACAAGTTTGAGGCCAATCTGTGCAATTTAATGACAGCCTGTCTCAAAATAAAAAACCAGCCTGGTACAGTGATGCACGCCTGTAATCACAGGGGCTCAGGTGACTGAGGCAGGAGGATGGCAAGTTCAAAGCCAGCCTCAGCAACTTATCAAGGCCCTAAGCAACTCAGCAAGACTCTGTCTCTAAATAAAATATTTAAAAAGGGGGAAAGAGTTTCTGGGGATGTTGCTCAGTGGTTAAGCACCCCTGGGCGCAATTCCTGGTACCAAAACAGTAATAATAATAATGATAATAATAAACTAAAAGAGTTGGGAACGTAGCTCAGTGATAGAGCACTCCTGGGTTCAATCACCAGTACTTGCTGCTGGGATGGGGGCAATGTAGAAAAATTTGACTTATACCCTCGTTCTACTTCCCTCTGTCCTTCTTTACCTCTTCCTTTCCTCTCCCTCTTCTTTCTCTCTCCTGACTCTTTAATACCTTTCTTTCTTCCTCCTTTCAGCTAAAATTCCTCGAGTAATTTTCCCAGTTTATTAAAGTGACAGTTTTTTTGTTTTGTTTTGTTTTGTTTGTTTGTTTGTTTTCCTATAAAACAGATTGCCTCATAGGTTTCACTAGGATCATGGTTTGACTAAAATTTATAGTACCATTTCTCCCTTCTACTTTTCTACATGTTCCATATTTTCCACAATGGCTTAAAACATAGGATAAACTCAAGACAATGGATGGCATAGGATTTAGGAACATGGACTTTTTTGTAGTGCCTGGGTTCACATTTTGCTCTACTGATTACTAATTGTGTGATGTTAGACTAAGCAATCTCTCTCTTCTTTAGTGTCTCCCTTTACTAAATGGAAATAAAAGAAATGGGATACCTCATTGGATTTTTTTTTTGAGAATTAAGTTAATTAAATAATAATTAATAAATTATTTAATAAAAGGCTCATAAAAATGCTCAATAACTATTAAACCATCATTATTATTACTACTATTACTTTAATGATTATAAAACAGGGTACTATTTATTGAAAACTTTGTCAGTGGCATCTGCTGTGGTCTGAATGTGTCCCTCATAATTCAAATGTTGAAGTCTTGACCGTCAAGTGACAGTTTTAGGAGGTAGGGCTTTAGCAAAGTGATTAGACCATGATGGTAGAGCCCTTGTAATGAGACTAATACCCTTATAAAATAGTTCCAAGGAGTTGGGCAAGTGATTCTCACATAGAATTCCAGCAACTCAGAAGCAAGGCAGGAGGATCACAAGTTTCAGGCCAGCCTCAACAACTTAGCAAGATACTGTCTCAAAAAAAAAAAAAAAAAAAAGAACTGGTTATGTAGGTCAGTGGTAAAAACACCTCTGGGTTCAATCCAGTACCAAAAACAAATAATCAAAAAACCAAATGAGACCCAAGAAAGCTCATTTGCCCCTTCCACCACGTAAGAGAACAACAAGAAAGTGACAGTCTGTAGCCTGATAGAAGACCCTCTCTAGAACCTGACCATTCTGGTACCTTGATCTTGTACTTTCTGGACTCTAACTATGAGGATCAATTTCTGCTATTTACAAGCCACCCAGTTATGGTATTTTGTTATAGAGGAATTAGTGGACTAAGATAGCATCTATCTTACTATAATGTACAACCCAATTCTGATTGGTTATGACTTTTGTGTCCTGGAGATTCACATTTATATTCTGTTCATTATGTAAACAGAATTTGATTGGGTAAATGACTTTAGAATCACCACCCAAGTAAATATTTACCACTTTGTCTCAGGGTCTGCTGCTAACACATCTCAATCTAATACATATATTGAGTGCTGAAAAGGTTGAATTAGGCAAATGTGGGCAAACCTAGAATTCATAGCAAATTGCACAGCAAATAAAATAGAATCCACTGGAATGAGACAAATTTTACTGAACTCTGAGAAGGCTTAAAGGCAGAAATAGACTTGTTTAATAGGGCCCATTGTACAGGGAAAGGCGGAGTATTGTCAGTCTTGACCTTCCTGGTGGTTTGGAATGTAACTAGCGAGAAGATATTGCAGTGCATGGGAATATCATCAGAACTTTTGGTACAGTACACTTAGTACTGTCTAGTTTAAAACACAATACAAAACAAAAATAAGTTTAGAAATAATTTTTTAAAAAGGATGTGAATAGAAAATTCACAGAAGCCAAATGAAATGAGTAAATCCATGAAAGTTAAGAGAAATACATAAATTTGTCACAAATTTAAATGCATTTAAAAACAAATGCCCCGTTCTTTTCCTGCCAGCATTAAACATAACAAAACCAGACTGACCCTCCTACTGAAAACAATTTTAAATGCTAGCCAAAATATAAATAACATATTTTCAAATGCAACCATGAGTGAATAGAAAGTGTGGACTTCTCACAGGCCAAACACTGATTAAGAGCAGCAATTCAGACAGGCCAGCAGAGAGTCAAGGCCAACATCAGGCTAAGGGCATTTGCCAAATCCAAAGGGACTTGAGATTTGTTGTTTTCAATTGGTGGAGGGATTTGCTGAAATCAGGAGACAAAGCCACACACATAAAACAGATCCACAATGGGATACAATAATGCAATTGTACATAACAATAAACAAGAAACAAAGAAAAATCCATCTTCACTGCCCACTCTCTCTCTCTCTCAACCCTCTCCCAGTTCATACTACATGGATCAACAAGAAAAGTCGATTATCTCTGACCTTGGCTTGGGTGAAAAAGAAAAAATACCCCCTGAAAGATTATGTTCACAAAATATTCCTGTCATAGGTTTGCTATCCAGTTCATACTAAATGCATGGTTTGAAAAACTTCAAGCTATTAGTTTAGCTCAAAGTTGAATTTTAAGGTAAGATTAATAAACAAAGCCTGAAATATTAGTAGCTTAACACAACCCAGTGTTAGCTCATGCTTACACATTTAATACCACAGGGCAGGGATTAGAGGCAAGGAGCTTTCTAACAAAGGGCCCCTCTATCTTCATTTCATGAACCACAAGGCCTCTTTGAGCATCTGCATCTACCTGTCAGTCGGGAGAAGAGGGAGAGAATCCTGTATGTAAATATGCAGAGCCTGTTAGAGTACTAAAATGGTCCCCAGTGAATTATGGCTGCTTGTGCCCATGCCCTTTTACAATGTAATTTTAAAGAGATGGAGTCTACTTCCTCTCCCCTTGAGTGTGAGTTGGATGAGGCTCAATCCTTTAAAAGGTTGGCAGCATCTACATTTTCCCTGTTGGTGCATAACCATGTTGCAAGGATGTCCAAGTGTTTCAGTCAACCTTCCATTTTTGTGACAAAATACCTGAGATAACTAAATTAAAGGATAAAAGATTTATTTTGGCTCAGTTTTAGTTCATGGTAGCTTTGCCCCATTGCTTCTGGACTTGTGGCAGGACAGAACAGTATGATGGGGAGCATGTGGTATGGCAGGAAGTAAAGAGAGAGAAAAGTAATGGGGTCCCAATATTTCCTCCAAGAGCATGCCCATAAAAACCTAGCTTAATTCCACTGGACCCCACCTTTAAAAGGTTCCACAAATAGCACCCACAAGCTGATGATGTAGCCTTTAGCATATGAACCTTCAAGGGACATTGAGACGTAAATTATAACATCAAGCAACCCTGCCAAAGAGAGGGGTCACATACAGACCACAGGGAATAGGATAATGCACCAGAAACCATCTACTGAGAGGAGAATTTTAGCACTCCAGACAACAATGAACATCAAAGCCCCGACATGTGGGGTGTAATGCAGTCACAAAATGGATCCCAGGAAAACCCAGCAAAGTACTGCCTAGTGTACTGGCTATTGAAATAAATAATAAAATAGTTGATGTTTAAAGGCACCAGGTCTTGGAGGCCATTTTGTTTGTGACACAAAAACTAAAATGGGTATCCATTAGTGACAATGGTCTTGAAAAGCCAGATCTAGAAGCAGGTACATCGCTTAGCTCATCTTCCACTGACAAGAGCGCCAACACAAGACCACACCCAAATCCAAGGCAAGCTGGGAAATACGGCCTACTTGTATGTTATGGTTTGGATCAGAAACGTTCCTCCCAAAGCTCATATGTTAAAGATTTGGTTCCCAATGAAACAATATCCATAGGTGGTGCTTTGGGGAAGTGACTGGATTATACTCTAACATAATCAGTGGATTAATCCATTCTATGGGTTAATTTGATGGATACTGGGATGAGGTGGAAACTGTAGGTAAATGGAGCATGAATGAAAGAAATAGTTTACTGGGGACATGTCCTTAGAGATGACTATATATTGCCCCTGGATCCTTCTCTCTTTGTCTCTCTGCTTCCCAGCTTCCTCAGGCTTAATGCCTTTCCTCTGCCACAACCTTCCACCATGATGTTCTACCTTGCCTCAGGCCCAAAGCAATGGAGTCTGTGGGCCATGGACTGAAACCTTTGAAATCATAAACCAAAATAAACCTTTTTTTTAATTTTAAATTTATGTCATGTATTTTGGCCACAGTGAAGAAATGCTGACTACTACCCGATGTATCCAGAATGAAGAAGGACATGTTTACACAGATAGACAACCTGCATAGAAATGGAACCTGTTTGATAGTTCTCCAGCACTTAGAATAGCAGAAAGAGATAGTATCTAAAGGAATCTACCTTTTTAGCTCAAAGAAAAAGCACAGAGTTCCAAATTAACCTAAGGAATAAAAGAAAATTTTTAGCTATGATTTTAGCTATTAGAGCTATTTCAGAACACACAGGAGAATGTTGTATTAAAAAATTCAAAATATACTAATTCTCAAAAATATGGTGTGTCATCACTAAGCCAAAGATAACAGAAAAATTGAGTAGCCTTATAACCATTGAAGATAAGTAATCAGTATTTTAAAAATTTCTCCACAGAGGAAATGTCAGATCTTGAAAGATTTTTAGGCAAGTTCTAACAAACTTTCAAAGAAACTATCATTTCAATATTACTCATACATTTCTAAAGAATAGCAAAAGGAAGAATATTCCACAACTTTTTATGAGGATGATGTAATCGTGACACATACACCAAACAAGATCAGGGAGTGGAAATTTACAGGAAATTCTTATTTCTAAACATATGTATAAAATACAAAAGAAAATTTTAGCAAGCCTAATTAAGTAGAATGTTAAAATAAAACACATTCCAATCAAGTTGTATCTGTCACATTGATATGAATTTGGTATATATATGATGTGATGTATAATATGATATAGTATGTGTGTATATATAAGTAGTATATTTATATAATACTTATAAGAAGTTGGTATATATATATATATATATGTGATATGTATGATAAAATTTCATTATATGTTTGTGTGTGTGATAGATACATTATTTGAGTAAAAATATCTGAAATACAATTGACAAATTGCTGGAAGCTCAGTGTGGACAGATCTGAGTTTAAATTCATGGAGGCTGAGTTTTAGGGAGGTCTTGATGCTTTTGTAAGTTGGAGCAAGACCAGTCTTTCCCAGTAAAGACATGAGAAAAATCTCTGCTTCCATCAGGGAGAAAAGTAAGGTCGCCATTTGGAAATATGTAGGTACAATTTGTTCTTACCAAGGTCTTCCCTCAAAAGAAACTATTTCATCTCAGCCTAACCTATGGAGGTTTCATCAGAAACCAGTCTGCCCAAGGAAAGGAAAAATCCAATTCTAACCCCCTTTAATCATCTTGTTCCAGCTAAGTTGGAGAGAAAACTGAGAAGCACTTGTGGAGTTCATAGTTCCAGGGACAGGCTCACTAAAGGAATGGGACCAAATCATGTGTAAATCATAGGACTATTGCATCTTCCCCTCTCTGACACATCACTGCCACGTTACCAAGGGCCTATCTACCAGGTTCCTTCACCAGCAGGTCATGTCTAGCATTTAACAAAAAATTATAAGGACTGCTAAAAAGAAAAAGAAAAAAAACACTGTTCAAAGCAGTGGAGAAAGCACTGGAAGCAGAGTGAGATGTGGCAAGAAGGTGGGTATTATCAGCTCAGCAATTTTAAACAATGATGATGATCAGAATGCTAAGGGTTTTAACATAAGTAGACAATAGGCAAAAACAGAGGGATAAGGTGAGCAGAGAGATTGAAATTCTAAGCAAGAATGCTGAAGATATGATAAAAATCAAAAACTCTAACAGTAATGAAGAATGCCTTGAGAGAGCTATGGAAAGAATCTCTGTGCTTCGGGATATGTCAAAATAAACTTATAAAAGAGAAGAACACAGAAAAAACAATTGAACAGAATATCCAAGAACTGTAGGACTGTTACAAAAGGTGTTAACAAGTGTGTAGTAGGAATACCAGAAGGAGAATTAGAGAAAGAAATGGAAAGAATAGTTGAAGCAATAATGACTAAGAGTTTTCTGGAATTAATGTCTCACAGTACGCCATAGATGCAGGAAGCTCAGAGAACACCAAGCAAACAAATGCCCAAATAAAACTATACTTGGTCATATCGGATTCCAATTGCAGAAAATCAAAATAAAGGAAAAACATTTGGAAGACTCCAGAGGGTAAAGGATAAAAGCACCATACCTACAGAGCAGCAAAGAAAAATTTACATTTTACTACTTAGAAATCATGTAAGTAAGAAGAGAGTAAAGTGAAATATTTAAAGTATTAAAAAATAATAATAATAAGCCAGGGATTCCAAGATGGCGTGCCAGAGGGAGGCAGCATTCTCTGTCGCTCTGTGACCCGGGTCCCAACTAGTGGGAATACTGCTTTGCTGAGAGTGATAGAGGTCCCATCCACAGCTGGTTCCATACAGGAATCGCAGCCACCATGCCAGACCTCAGTGTTAGATAAGGACTCCTGACTACTCGCCCACATACATCATGGGAGTGCTGAGTGCCATAGTGGGACCCCCAGCATCAGCACAGGTGCAGAATTCCCAGACACTGCTCCCAGGAAGGACACTAAGCTGCTCCCCAAGCACAAGAACTCCAAATGCCACTCGCATGTGGACCCCCAACTACAAACATGGGGCTCCCTCAGTCCCTCCATCTTGAGACTCCACAGCTACTGCCATAGTTTCCCTCTCTCAGTAGCCTGCCTGCACCTGGGGACATCACAGGCTCTGAAGAAAATGGACAGTTGACAGCTGCTGCGCTGCTCGCCACATGGCTCATCTCTGAATGCATCGCACAAGGCATCGCCCGGCTCCCCCCACCAGACCCAACATCCCATTGCTGAAAGCAGCAGCCTCCAACGTGAGTCACCTCCATCACCATCTTTAGTCGGGGCAACTACCAGTTTGGAACACCAGAGAGCCAGGTACCCATAGTTTTCTAATTCCCCCCAAACCCCAGCAGCACCTAACCCTGCACAGTGACTGCCCAATACAAAACTGCCCTCCATGACAGGTGTGCAGCTACCAGAGTGCGACACACAAGACCCCCAGAGAGAAAGGTTCCTGATTAGGAAGTAGAAAGGGAGAGAGTGAGGGAGATACACGTTAGAGACTAATTTAGAGGGCAGGAACTGTGAGTTCTACAGGCAAGATGAGGAGATAAGACCTGGTGCTCACATCACAGGAGTAGACCACAAAGGAGATCCTGGAGGTGCAGTCTCCCAAGGGGACCAGTGGGTGCCATACCCCACTTTCAGGTGTCCTGCACCCAAGACCAATCCTTACATCCTAGTAACCCCCACCATTCTGAGGGCGGAGATACCAACTAAGAACACACAACCCAACCTATGGGATAAGAAGGGAAGCAGGGAAGATACTGATCTCCAACCAAAATAATCCTTCTTTCTGCCTTCAAGATTTTTTTTCTTTCTTCTCCCTCTTTACTCTCCCACCCTCATATCCCCAAAATAAGTGAAACCAAGTTCTCTGCATGAATTAGGATATTGAGGACTGAGATGACTGAATAGTATATTACAGTTGTGTTTTATATTCTTTGTTCTTCTTCTTTTTGTTTTTTTCTCTTTTCTCTCCAATTTTTACTATTTTAAAATTTTTATTTTTCTTAATATATATGTGTATGTGTCTTATGTACTCTACTGTCTTCCCTCTTACTTGTCTACCCCAAATTACTACCTCTCTGTTCTGCTAACCTTCTTCTTTAGATTTCACTTTCACGATTTCTAAGATATAATAATTCTATATTTTCATTGTATGCCTCCTCAGCATATCTTCCTATACCTCACCCTTGGTTCTTTGTCTACCATCAGAAACTGTAAACCCTTTTACAAACCTGCTGATTTATATTGCACATAATAATTG
The DNA here is from genome assembly GCF_021218885.2 of Marmota monax. NCBI lineage: Eukaryota > Metazoa > Chordata > Mammalia > Rodentia > Sciuridae > Marmota > Marmota monax. The sequence goes on along the minus strand of NW_026695222.1, from coordinate 2,040,703 downwards.
AATTCACCATTTTTGAACATTGTGACCAAACTGTAATGGTCTTAATAACAACTATTTGTTTTTAGGTGGTATTTTGTTTAAATATAACATTGTCCTTCCCCTCAAAGGTGAAGTATTGGAACCTTGCAGGGGCCCTATAAGCCTATAGGGTAAAAGCAGTAATGGCTCAGATCCACGAAGCTAGAAAGGAAGACACATGAGCAACATGAAAAGACAAGGGAAGAAAATGCCCCAAATAAATCAATATACCACATTATTAGAATCCATGGCTAGCACAGCAGATGAAATTACAGAGGAGTTCAGGATGTACATAATTAAAATGTTCTATGAATTAAAGGATGATATAAGAGAGCAAATACAGGCAGCAAAAGATCATTTTGACAAAGAGCTACATAAGCAAATACAGGAAGCAAAAGATGACTTCAATAGGTAGATAGAGGTTCTAAAGAAAAACCCAACAGAAATCCTTGAAATGAAAGAAACAACAAACCAAAATAAAAGCTCAATTGAAAGCATCACCAACAGATTAGACCACTTGGAAGACAGGATCTCAGACAATGAAGACAAAATATATAATCTTGAAAAGAATGTAGACCACACAGTGAAAATGGTAAGAAACTATGAGCAGAACATTCAATAAATATGGTATAGCATAAAAAGACCAAATTTAAGAGTTATTGGGATAGAGGAAGGCATAAAGTTCCAAACCAAAGGAATGAGCAATCTATTCAATAAAATAATATCAGAAAATTTTCCAAACATGAAAAACAAATTGGAAAACCAAATTCAAGAGGTTTACAGGGCACAAAACATACAAAATCACAACAGATCCACACCAAGTCACATTATAATGAAAATGCCTAACATATAGAATAAGAAGAGAATATTAAAAGCCACAAGAGAAAGGAATCAGATTACATACAGGGGGAAGCCAGTTAGGTTACATACAGATTTTTCAATACAGACTCCAAAAGCTACAAGATCCTGGAACAACATATATCACACTCTGAAAGCAAATGGATGCCAACCAAGAATTTTGTATCCAGCAAAATTAAGCTTTAGATTTGATGATGAAATAAAAAACCTTCCATGATAAACAAAAATTAAAAGAATTTACAGTTAGAAAACCTGCACTACAGAACATCCTTGGCAAAATATTTTATGAAAAGGAAATAAAAAATAACAATGAGAATTAGCAGAGGGAGATATTACACTAAAGGAAAAGTTAATCAAAGCAAAAACCAAGTCAAATTAAATAACAAAAATAAAATAAAATTGCTGGGAATACAAATCATGTCTCAAAAGACATAGGCTAGCTGACTGGATTAAAAAAAAAAAAAGACCCAACAATATGCTGTCACCATCTCATAGCAAAAGACATACACAGACTGAAGGTGAAAGGTTGGGAAAAATCATACCATTTATATGCACTGTGGAATCAGAGGTTTCCATTCTCATATCAAATAAAGTAGACTTTAAACTAAAGCTAATTAAAAGGGACAAAGAAGGACATTTCATACTGCTCAAGGAAACCATGCACCAACAAGACATAACAATTATAAATATATATGCCCCAAACAATGGAGCATCTATGTTCATCAAACAAACTCTTCTCAAGTTCAAGAGTCAAATTGAACATAACACAATAATTCTGGGAGACTTTAGCATACCTCTTTCAACACTAGATAGAGCTTCCAAACAAAAGCTGAACAAAGAAATTATAGAACTCAATAATACAATCAATAACTTAAACTTAACTTACATACATAGAATATTTCATCCTTCAATAAGTGAATACACTTTATTCTCAAAAGTACGTGGATCCTTCTCTAAAATAGACCATACATTATGCCACAAAGCAACACTTAACAAATACAAAAAAGTAGAGATACTACCCTGCATTCTAACAGATAACAATGAAATTAAATTAGAAATCAATAATAAAATAAAAACCACTCCAACACCTGGAGACTAAATAATATGCTAATGAATAAACAATGGGTTGCAAAAGACATCAAGAAGGAGATTAAAAAATTCTTAGAGGTAAATGTGAACACTGATACAACATATCAAAATCTCTGGGACACTATGAAGACAGTACTAAGAGAAAAGTACATTGCATGAGTTCATTCCTTAAAAGAAGAAAAGGCTATACGGGGTAAAAATGGGAGTTCATAACCCACTTGAATCAAAGTGTGAAATATGATATGTCAAGAACTATGTAATGTTTTGAACAACCAACAATAAAAAATTGAAAAAAAAAAACTATGGAAAAAAAAAAAAGAAGAAAAGGCAACAAATAAATGACCTAACACTACATCCCAGAGCCCTAGAAAAAGAAGAACAAATCAACACCAAAAGCAGAAGACAGGAAATAATTAAAATCAGAGCTGAAATCAATGAAATTGAAACAAAAGAAATAATTTAAAAAGTTGACAAAGCAAAAAGTTGGTTCTTTGAAAAAATAAATAAAATTGACAAACCCTTAGCCATCTAATGAAGAGAAGGAGAGAAAATTCAAATCACTAACATATACGTGATGAAAAAGGAAATATCACAACAAACACTACAGAAATATAGAGGATAATTAGAAATTATTTTGAAAACTTGTACTCTAATAAAATAGACAATATCTAAGACATCAACAAATTTCTAGAGTCATATGATTTGCCCAAATTGAATCAGGATGATATACACAATATAAACAGATCAATTTCAACCAAGAAAATAGAAGACACCATCAGAAGCCTACCAACCAAGAAAATCCCAGGAAGAGATGGATACCCAGCTGAGTTCTACAAGACCTATAAAGAAAAACTAATACCTATACTCTACAATTATTTTGTGAAATAGAAAAAGAGGGAGCACTTCCAAACTCATTCTATGAGGCCAATATCACCCTGATATCAAAACCAGGCAAAGACACATCAAACAAAGAAAACTTCAGAACAATATCCATGATGAACACAGATGTAAAATTTCTCAATAAAATTCTGGCAAATCAAATACAAAAACATATCAAAAAGACAATGCACTACAATTAAGTGGGGTTCATTCCAGGGATGCGAGGATGGTTCAACATATGGAAATCAATAAATGTAATTCATCATATGAATAGACTTAAAGATAAGAATCATGTGATTATCTCAATAGACACAGAAAAAGCATTTTACAAAATACATCATCACTTTATGTTCAAAACACTAAAAAAATCTAGGAATAACAGGAACATATCTCAACATCGTAAAAGCTATCTATGCTAAGCCCCAGGTCAACATCATTCTAAATGGAGAAAAATTGAAAGCTTTCCTTCTAAAATCTGGTACAAGACACAGATACTCTCTTTCATCACTTCTATTTAACATAGTTCTTGAAACACTGGCCAGAGCAATTAGATAAATTAAAGAAATTAAAGGGATATGGATAGGAAAAGAAGAACTCAAATTGCACTATTTGCTGACAATATGATTCTATACCCAGAGGACCCCAAAAATTCCATCAGAAAACTTCTAGAACTAGTAAATGAATTCAGCAAAGTAGCAGGATACAAAATCAACATCCATAATTCAAAGGCATTTCTGTATATCAGTGAAAAATCCTCTGAAAGGGAAATGAGGAAAACTATCCTATTTACAACAACCTCAAAAAAAAAAAAAAAAAAAAACAGGAAGGAAATATTGGGAATCAACCTAATGAAAGAGGTAAAAGACCTCTACAACAAAAACTACAGAACACTAAAGAAAGAAATTAAAGAAGTCTTTAGAAGATAGAAAGATCCCCCCTTGTTCTTAGATAAGCAGAATTAATATTGTCAAAATGACCATACTACCAAAAGCACTATACAAATTTAATGCAATCCCAATCAAAATCCCAATGATATTCCTCACAGAAATAGAAAAAGCAGTCATGAAATTCATCTGTAAAAATAAGAAATCCAAAATAGCTAAAGCAATCTTTAGCAAGAAGAGTGAAGTAGGTGGCATCACTATACCAGATCTCAAATTATATTACAGAGCAATAGTAACAAAACAGCATGGTATTGGCACCAAAATAGACTGGTAGACCAATGGTACAGAATAGAGAACACAGAGACTAACCCACATAAAAAATTACAGTTATCTTATATCAGACAAATGCGCCAAAAACATACATTGGAGAAAAGACAGCCTCTTCAATAAATTGTGCTGGAAAAACTGGAAATCCATATGCAACAAAATAAAATTAAACCCCTATGTCTCCATGCACAAAAACTCAACTCAAAGTGGATCAAAGACCTAGGAATTAAACCAGAGACACTGTGCCTATTAGAAGAAAAAGTAGGCCCAAATCTCCATCATGTGGAATTAAGCCCCAATTTCCTTAATAAGACTCCTATAGCACAAGAATTAAAACAAAGAATCAGTAAATGGGATGGATTCAAACTAAAAAGTTTCTTCTCAGTAAAAGAAACAATCAGTGAGGTGAACAGAGAACCTACATCTTGGGAGCAAATTCTGACCACTCACACATCAGATAGAGCACTAATCTCTAGGGTATATAAAGAACTTAAAAAGCTAAACACACACACACACAAAATCAATTAACCCAACCAATAAATGGCCCAAGGAAATGAACAGACACCTCTCAGAAGATGATATACAATCGATCAACAAATATATGAAAAAATATTCAACATTTCTAGCAATTAGAGAAATACAAATCAAAACTACTCTAAGATTTCATCTCACTCCAGTCAGAATGGCAGCTAATAAGAACACAAACAACAATAAGTGTTGGCGAGGATGTGGGGAAAAAGGCACACTCATATATTGCTGGTAGGACTGCAAATTGGTGCAGCCAATATGGAAAGCAGTATGGAGATTCCTTAGAAATCTGGGAATGGAACCACCATTTGACCCAGCTATCTGACTCCTTTGTCTATACTCAAAGGACTTAAAAACAGCATACTACAGGGACACAGCCACATCAATGATTATAGCAGCACAATTCACAATAGTTAAAATGTGGAACCAACCTAGATGCCCTTCAATAGATGAATGGATAAAAAAAAATGTGGCATATATACTCAATGGAATATTACTCAGCAATAAAAGAGAATAAAGTCATGGCATTTGCAGGTAAATGGATAGAGTTGGAGAATATAATGCTAAGTGAAGTTAGCCAATCCCCCCAAAAACAAAAGTTTAATATTTTCTCTGATATATGGAGGCCAATTCCTAGTTGGGTTGGGAGGGGGAGCATGGGAGGACTAGATGAACTTTAGATAGGGCAAAGGGATGGGAGGAAAAGGGAGGGTTATGGGGGTAAAAAAGATGGTGGAATGAGACGGACATCATTACCCTAAGTATATGTGTGAAGACACAAATTGTGTGAATATACTTTATATACAGAGATATGAAAAATTGTGCTCTATATGTGAAATATGAATTGCAATGCATTCTGCTGTCATATATAACAAATTAAAATAAAAATTTTTGAAAAGGGAAAAAAAGGAATAAAAAGCCAACCAATCTAGATTTCTGTATTTTATAAAATTATTCTTCTTAAATGAAGAATAAATAAAACTTTTCTCAAACAAATAAAAGTTGAGAGAATTGGTTGCCAGTAGTTCTGCCTTGTAAGACATGTTAAAAGAAGTACTTCAGGGAGAGGGGAAATGATTTATTTCAGAAACTTGGATTTGCATGAGGCAAGGGAAAGAATTGGAGAAGGAATAAGTAATGGCAGCAAAAGCAGATTAAAAGAGAAAACTATTTAAACCATCTCAATAGATACAGAAAAGATGTGGCCTAAAATTAAGCATACTTTCTTTATAATTGTTCAAAGAAATTCCTGAGCACATAAGAGGAGAAAAAATTGTGTTAACTTGATAAATAATATCTTAAGATGACAAGAGAGGAAGCAAGGATCACAAGGCAGCTTCTTTTCTAGATTTTGGGGGAATCATATGGCTGTACTAATTTAAGTTCTCTTCAATATATTTAAGAATTCCCCTTTTTCTGACTTCTCACCAGCATATATTATATGTGCCCCTATAAATATGTACAAATATACATCGATTTAATTAATTAATTAAATTTTAAAAAGAAAGGAGAAAGGAAGGAAGAAAGGAGGAGAGGAAGAGATGAAGAGAAAGAAACAACATAACAAACATCAAATTTTGTGTGAAATTTTTTCAGTATTTAAGGACAGGAAAAAAAAGTAAAAAGCCGGCTATCACCATTTCTTCAATATTACACAGTGAGGTACGAGAAGAAAGAGAATGCTAATACTTACAAATTGGGAAAAAAGAAAGAAAGTTGTCAAAATTCAGAGCTGATAGAATTGTTGGTACAAAATGAACAAACATAAATATAAACTTAACTAATTCTATAATACAGAAATTACACGACCTATATTTTCCACCACAGTGTAATAAAACCAAAAATATGTAAAAATGATAAAATAACCAAAGTTTATCCTAATCAAATGGAAATTAAAAATGCCTATTTTCAATTCCTAGAGAAAAGTAACAATGGAAAATAAGGGGTACAATTACAAGTATTGTAAATAAATTAAAGAATATTATATTTACAAATCAACTGCATGGATACAAAGCCCATTCTCCAAAGAAAAAGAACTCTTAAATGCCTTTTATTATTAAGAAGTATAAAATAACTAGGTAGTCATAAAAATAAGTGGAGGGAAGGAAGCTTTGAACGAAAATCAATCAGTATTAATTAAGATAAAAACAATGTATTAGAGAAAACAGGAAAAAGGAAATTATGTGAACACATCAATAAAATCGATAACCTTTTCTCAAGTACACAAAAGGAGATAAATCATAAGGAGCAGAAATAAAGTTGTGCATATACACACAGAGAAAAATAAACTACAGGAGAATCTTCTTTTAATGACCCTTCTTTAATGATCTTCTTTTAAATGACCCTTCCTTTTTGGCTGTCCCTGGGTGTATAGCCAAGCTGTGTACGACAGAGGTGCCCACCAGTCCACTCAATGGGTCTCCCAAAAAGGCATAAGTGCCACCTTCAAAAGGCCCTAACAATGCCCAATAAAACTTGGCAAGTTCTCTCCCAATGACAAGGCTTTCATGTTTTTTTCTTTAGGCCATTGCTACCCACTGCTAACTTCCTCACATAAAGAGGCTGACCTTCTACTTCTCATAAAAAGATTGTAGCCACATTCCCTTTAATGTCTAAGCTCTATAAGATCTTTGTCTTTATTATTCACTGATGCACCTCAAACACCTGACAATGTCTGGCTCAAAGTCTTTGCTTAAAATACATTTAAGGAGCAAATGGACATCAGGTTTACATACCAACACCCATCTGCATTCATTCTTTTTCCACTCTTTTTCATGTCAGTGGGAGTGGTGACTCATTCCAACCCCAGCCATGCTTTCAACCCATGTCTGAACTCATACCTGCTCCCAGCTTCTTAGGAGTCTTATATTATTATCTTTTCTTCTTATTCGTACTCTGAACCATCTTCTTCCAACAGCTTTAAAACAGGTAAAAATCCAAATCCAATCTGTCCCATGCAAAACATTTATCCTTAGTTCATCGTAACTGTCCTTAGACCACTTATCTTCCAGTTTCCATCTCTGTCTCTTATCATCTGCATGGAATTCTTAAAGAATTCTTACATTTGTCTCCATACACTTTGGAGAGTGGTGTGTATCCAGTGGTGATTTTGAGGACCAGAGCCTTAATCCATTCTAATTACTTTCTTCCCTATGACATCACTGAAGTGATGTTCAAGTGAGGTTCTTGTGTCTGCAATGGTCTACTTGAGTATAAATTCAGTGATTAATTTTTTTTACACATAATTGAATATGAACCACAACTCCATTTGGCTAGTTGACTAGTCCCTCCTTAAAATACTAACTTTCCTTTAGTTTTAGGAAACCACACTATTCTGGTTTTTTAAAAACCTTCCTCTTCAAATTCTCACTTCCAGAGTTCATTACAGCTTCATTCTTGTGTGAGTAGATATGGTGGTCCACAAGGCTTTCTCCTCTCAGGCTTTAGTCTTCCTCAAATCTGCACACTTCTAATGACTACCCAGAGACAGTGACTCAGAGAGAGATTTAACACCAACTTATATCATCTTTCTGACCACCTAATCCAGCTATGCAAATGCCCACCTCTTTCCTCACCTACCCTCGTAGACATCTTCAAATTCTCCCAATTCTCAAAAAAAAAAAAAAAAAAAAAAACTGAGAAAATTCTCCTTGTCAAGTAAACAACAACAAACACACACCACCAATCAAAATGGTTTCTCTATTATTCACAACATTTCTGAAACCAAATATGTGGGAATTTTTTCCCCCAAAACCAACTGCTATAGTTTAAATGATCTCTTCCCAAATCTATACTGAGACTTAGTTCCCAGTGCAAAAATCCTTTTTTAAAAGAGAGAGAGAGAGAGAGAGAGAGAGAGAGAGAGAATTTTTAATATTTATTTTTTAGTTTTCAGCAGACACAACCTCTTTGCATGTGGTGCTGAGAATTGAACCTGGGCCACACGCATGCCAGGCAAGCGCGCTTACCGCTTGAGCCACATCCCCAGCCCCCCGGTGCAAAAATCTTGAGAGATGTTGTACAGCTGAAGCAGAAGAGCCTAACCTTCCTGAGGGCACTGAAATTTGCCTACAAATTATTGCACATACCTTCAAGTGGATTAAACTGATACTACAGGGGCTGATTAATTACTATTTAGAAATTTCTCAGTTATGAAGTATATGCCTCTGACATCAATTTAGGAAGGATCTCTATCAGGAACATGAAGAGGTCAGTATAAATCTAAGCAATCCTCATTCCTCATGTTTTATCCACCATCAAGTTCTATATCTTGTTCTACATCCATAGACTTCCTGCTCCTCGAATCTCCAGCATGTCTTTGGTTGCATGCCCAGTTCATAACTGATTTCTTCAGTGCCCAAATCAAAGAATTCTAAAGCACTCTTCAAGTTTCCACCACATCAACAAATCTATAAGCAAAGGAAACCATGTATCCTGATTTCTGTTGTATTAATTTTGAATGAAATTTCTTCTACTTATAATACGAACACTCTGCTTGTGTACTGGGTGTCCACAATATTTACTTTTTCTCCTGCATCCTGTTTTTCTTCTCCCCCTCTACCAATTTTTTTCTTCCAGAATTCAACCATATTCTAGTATCTTCCATCTTAAAAAAAAAGTTATTTTGGCTCAAATTTTCCCTCCAGGCATCAGCTTAGTTCATAATGAAACTTAGTAGGGAAAAAAATGCCTTAATTTCCCTTTATACTGCCTCCAATTTCTCTTCTTTCTGTCTTGAGCCATTAGAATTAGACATTCATGAGGGGAGAAGTGCTTGAGAGTGATATTGGCCAAATTATATTGTTATATTTTGTGCATATACAGATGTGTAATAACAAATCCCATCAGAACTATGATGCACCAATTTAAAAATGTGGAAAAAAATCAGATATTCACCCCACCATGCCAACAAACTTGTTATTCTAAATTTATCTCTAATATAGAGTTCAAGAAGCAGAGCAACATCCAGCAAAGGAGATTAATAAGGACATGCTGATGAAGTAAAAGGAAAATCAGGACAGTGTGTTGTCCTAGAAACCAAAGAATAATACTAATCCAAAAGGAAGAAAATGATACCCTGATTCTTAGAGCAGAATAAGATGGAGACTTAGAAAAGATCATTGGACTGGGAAACCTGGAGGTCACTGGGGACCCTAACAAGAGTATATTCTGTGGAAATATAGGAATGCAAACCTTATAGGAAGACATTCAAAAGAAAAATGGGAAATGAGATGTGTGGTGGAGTCCCAAGACCACAAAATATCAACAATGGGAAAAGGTACAATCGGTGAAGTTGGGGTGAATCCTAACCTTTCAAGTATCCATTCCCCCTGGAATCACACAGAAGGTTGAAACCCCCCTCGACACCCCCTGCAATGAGTTAGAAGAAATCTTTCCAAGTACAAAAATTCTTTAGAGACCTTGAATTCAAGGCTTGTATTGGAGACTGGTCATGAAGGCAGCCTCAGCCAGATGTGTACCAAGATTTCAGACTCCTAGATTGAAATCAAGGGGTCTCATGAATGTGGCTGTTTGTGTAAACTGTTTAGACATGGTATACAAATGCTTTCTGAATTTCAAGTTCTCCTGTATTGCAGTCCTTTTACAGTCAGTTCTGCTATGTTAACTGTTTTGCACAAAGAGAGGTTAGCAAGGACACATTACTCCTTTGATGAACTTTGCTACAAAGGTGTTACAGTTTAGTTATGTGGTGCCCCCCCAGAAGCTCATGTGCAAGACACTAAAAATATGTTCAAAGATAAATGATTAGATTATGACATCTGTACCTAATCAGTGGATTAAGTCACTTATAAAGGATAAAGGAGTGGTAAACATACACAGGTAGGCTGTGGCTGATGAAAGTAGATTAGTGGTGACGTGACTTTGGGATGTGTATTTTATTCCTGATGAAAGGATCCTCCCCTTCCATGTACTTCACTGCTTTCTTCTGCCATGCCCTTCTGCCATGATGTTCTACCTCACATTGGACCCAGTGCTTTGGAGATAGAGACCATAGATGGAACCTCTGAACTGTGAGCCAAGGTAAACTTTTTCTCCTTGAAGTTGTTCTTGTCAAATCTTTTGGTTACCGTGATGAAAAAACTGACAAAAAAGAAATTGGGTAGAGAAGTGGGATTATTGTTGTGATTAATCTGATCATGTGGTTCAGAAGCCTTTGGAGCTGGAATTTTTGTGGCAAGAATTTTTTTTTTTTTAAAGTTTGGAGATAAAAGCTGGAAAAGCTTTAGAATACTATAAGAAGAGCTTAATAAGCAATTCTGGTGAGAACTCAAAAGACAAGAATGCTGATAGGACTGTGGGCAGTAAAGACTGTGCTCACGAGGTTTCAGAGGAGAAGGAGGACTCTATTGAAAATTGGATTAGAAGGCATTCATGTTACATTCTGGCAAAGGAGTTGGGTATATTTTCCCTGTGCCCTGAGAGTTTCTGTGAGGCTAAATTTAAAAGTGATGAACTAACTAATCTAGTGAAGAAAATTTAAAGGCAGCACAGCATGCAGGCAGTGGCACGGATATTGCTGCAGCTTTTGGCCAAGTTTAATGTGACATTCAGGAGAAGAAACAAAAGTAGAAAAACTTGAAAAATTTGCAGGTAGGCCAGAAAATTGTGAGTAAACTGGAACTAAGGAAATTGTGGTTGTTAAAGACATTACAGCCACTAAAGGTATGCTAAGTACTTTGCACAAAAACAACAGAAAAGATGGTTTAAGAAAATCTTGGGAATTGGAAAGACTACACCCACCTCAGGTTCAAGGATATAAGAGTAAAACTTCTTTGAGACCATGAGACACTCTGCTTGCAGAGAGGAGCCTAGGAAGTTTTTTTCACCATGTTCAGAGGTCCAAGCACTCAAAGACCGCGGCAATCATGGTTCCAGGAGGCTTGGCTACTGCTCGAAGTGGTGATAGATTTGACATCAACCATGCAGTGCTAATTCTAAGAAAGGCAGTATTCTGAAGTTAGGGGGTCATGGAGGCTTCCACTGAGCTTTCAAAGGAAGGCCTAGAAGGCCAAGCAAAGTGAAGCAGGATTATAGTCTCTTTCAGGCTGCCTCTGCAAGGGTGATACATAAAGATGTGGAAAGGAAGCCAAAGCTGCAGTGGAGTTTCCCAAGATTAAGGTATGTCAATAATGTGGGGCTTTCTTCTAAGAAAAGCTGCAGAAATCAAGCAGAAACAAGCTGAGAGAGAGGCCATGCGGGCTGCAAACAGCAAGGCCATAGGGGTGGAGCTACATAGCCCTTTGGAGAGAATATCACAATGTCATGTGCCCCATTTGCTGGGTGTGGAGCTACATGATTTGTTTTCTCAGCTTAATTTCAGTCTTGCTTTTGTCCTATCCCTTATTTCTGTGGCCCAATTTCCTTGTGGAATGGAAATGCTTACTCTGTGCAATTATATATCGGATATATGTGACTTTCTTTTGATATTTACAGGGGATAAACATCCATGGGTTTGCCATGATACTTAGATGAGATTTTGGACTTGGACTTTTGGGTAATGCTGAAACTGTTAAGACTATGGGAGAGTCTTGAAAATGGACTAAATATATTTTGCACCATTAGCTGGACATGAACTTTTGGGGGCCAGGGGCAGAATGTTATGGTTTAGATTAGAGTTATCCCCAATAATTCATGAGATAATGAAGGGATGTTCAGAGATGGTGTGATTAGATTATGAGATTCATGACTTAATCAGTGGATTGATCCACTGCTATGGGTTAATTGGGTGGTAACTGTTGGCAAGTAGGACATGGCTTGAAGAAATATGTCACTGGGGGCATTATTTGGGATTTTGTCCTTGGTGAGTGGAACAAGATGTACTGTCTTACCTCTAGCCCAAACCTATGAAGTCAGCTGACCTTGGACTGAAACAAACAACAACAACAAAAACCTTTCCTTCTCTAAATAGTTCTTATCAGGTATTTTGGTCTCAGCAACAAAAAGCTGACTAAAACATAAGTTCATAAGAGAAATCAGATGGCAACTGAAAGGAATATAAACTGTTACAGGATTTGATATCTAATTTTTAAGATGAGTAAGATTATAGGATGTTTGAATGTTGACAGGAATAGTACAGTAAGGAGAGAAAAATCAGTGATGCAAGTGATAGTGGGATACTTAATTTGGAGATGCTTAATGGAAATCAATGCAGTTGAAACATATGCCTTCCAATGAAACATGGAAAGTTCCCACCCATCAATGAGTGATTATGATTTTCAGTATGCATAATAAATATGTGTCTGTCTTAGTTACACATTTTATTAACAAGAGTTCAGTGTGTTCATAACTAATATGATCAAGTATAGAAAATCAATAGTTGTCCTATTTAAAAAATCTAATGAGGAAAGGAAGATCTATATCCACAGTATCAAAGTGAAAAACATACTCAGAAAAAAATATAATAAATGAAGGACTTGTATAAAAAACACTATAAAATACTACTCACTGACATAAAATAGGTAAACATGGAGAATATATCAATTGGTATTCTTGGAAATAAAGACTAAATATTGTAATATTTTGTTCAAAGTAATTTAATCAAATTTACTCATTCAAATCAAAACTAATTTTAGAGGGAGGAAATTTAAGAAAATAATTTTAAGACATTTTATTAACTGAATCATCCTCAAGTTATCCAAAGCAAATTAAATATATTGATTCACATTAAAATCTAATTACATTTTATAGAAGTAGAAAAGTAAGTATAGCTCTTGTTTAGCAGGCACAAGGCCCTGGGTAAGATCCCAGAACTGCAATAATAATAAAATATTAAATTTTAATCAATACTATTTATTTTATATTGTAAAGTAATACATATTAAGCTGGGTGTGGTGGCAAAATATACGTAATATAAATTATGTGTATGTGTGTGTATATATCTATACATGTACATATATATGGAAAATCAAAATAAACATAAGAAAAGCTTTTTTAATAAAATATAAACATTGACCCATTTAAGTATCAGAAACAGTAACTCTTTTATTTATTTTTTTGTACTCAGAATTGAACCCAGATATATATATATATATATATATATATATATATATATACACACACATACATATATATATATATGCCTAGACTATTTGATTTGAGATATATATATCTCAAATTTTATATATATATCTCAAATCAAATAGTCTAAGCATAAGAAAATCCTGGAAGGACATACAATAAAATGTTAAGAGTAAGTGGCTGAGCCCAGTGGTAGTGGCACATGCCTGTAATCCCAGAGGCCAACCTCAACAGTTTAGTGAAACCCTCAGCAGTTTAGGGAGACCATGTCTCAAAACTTTAAAATAAGATTGACTGGGGATGTACTTCAGTAGTAAAGCATTCCTGGGTTCAATTTCCAATGTAAAAAAAAGTGAGTATTTTTAATCTTTCTAATCATTGCTAATCTGATAAGAGGAGGCTTTTTTAGTTGTTTTTATTGAATTGAACTGAATCAAACATGTATTAGAGCAAAGTAAAAGACCATGAGAAATGGTCTACTTGACATAAGAAAGCATAAAATTTAAGGTCATCTAGGTTGGAGATATTCATATACAAAGAGGATTTTTTACAGTTCTCCAAAGATTTTTTTTTCTTTTTAAGAACTGAATGTTCTCTCAGTATTTATAGACTAGAAAATAGAGACGGCACTAGAAAAGGAATGTACGTTTGGATTTTGGTGGAGCTTGTTTGCTGTTGTTATTTTGTTTGTTTTGTTGATGTGTTTGCGATATATATATATATATATATATATATATATATATATATATATATATATATATATATTTATATTTATATTTATAATAAACCACCTGGACTTCACTGTGTGCTAAGGATTTTAGCAATGTTGAAATCCCCAGAAAACGGAGCAGGGATTAACAAATGTTGATTAAGAAACTGGTTTTATATCAGAGTATAAACAACACTGAGAATGGACAGAGGTAAAGGGGAAAAAAAAACAATTTGAAGTAAATAGTAAACAATAAATCAAACTTATTTTAATATCAAAGAGTTAATCATAATCTTTGATACAGTAATAACTTCAAAATTTAGCAATAGCTTTGTACTTTATTCTGTTACAAAATGTTATTCTTGCTACTTATAAAGTCTGACTATCATAGTAGTTTTATAGTTGACAAAATTTGAATACTCAGAGTATTCAAATTTCCAATTTTTCTGAGTCCTCCAAAGGTCTGATAAGATTATAATTTTCATTCATATCACATGGCAACTCTAGACAAGCTGAAAAGTAGCAGTTTCCTTTTCAAAAGGGCACATTTCATGGGCTCTAATTCACCTCCTCATTCATTTATATTGCCTGCCTATCCTTTGCTTAAGAAAATGCATCAATCTTGAATTTCCTTATACACTTATATTATACAGGAAAGAAATGAAAACTCATTATGGTCTCTAATTAGCATATCAATTATACTTCAAAGGGACAGCAAATAAGTTTATCATTTTCTTTAGACATTTTATTTCAGGAAATGATTTTTTTCTTTAACATCGTTCTATTTAATTCCTTCCACCTTCTTGCCCAAATAGATGACCTAATACTGAAATTTTCTAAGTTAATGCATAATTTAGGGGTTGTTTTGATGTCTACTGAATTTTCCATGGACCTAACAGAAACCCTTATCAAACTTGATTTCAGTAGGGTATTCTTTGAAACTTAGAATTACGATCTTTTTAATTATCAGCCCCCCAAATACTAGTTCACTTTTCTCTAAGAAAAATGTGTATGTGATTTACCTAAAGTGTCTCTAAATATTTTGTATACACATATCAACATCCCCTGGGAAATATCATGTTCTTCTATTTTAATGATAAATTATTTGCCTTAGAATTGACTTGGCTCTGTCTAAATTCTCAAAGTATGCATTTTAGATAACCTGTAGCCTACATTCCTACCTACCCTGAAAGTATCCTACCAATCAAAACAAACAAACAAAAAAAAACCAAAGATCTAGGCATGGTGGCACACACATGTAATTCCAGTGGCTCCCTAGGCTGAAGCAGGAGGATCACAAGTTTAAAGCCAGTCTCAGCAACTTAGTGAGGCCCTAAGAAACTTAGTGAGACTGTGACTCAAAATAAAAAAATAAAAAGGGCCAGAGATATGGCTCAGTAGTTAAACACCCCTAGGTTTAAAAAAAAGAGTCAAGGTAAAAAATGTACAACCAGATGTTTAAAAGATTAAATGTCCCCCATCTATTCCATTGGACCTCATGAGGTGAGATCCTTCATGGCAGGTACCATTGGAGCCATGCTATTTCTCCAGATCCCTTTTTATCCCCCACCTGCTATGTACTTTCCCTCTTCCTCTTCTTCCCTCTCCTGTTTCTCCTCTTCCTCTTCTATTTTCTCCTTTTTATCTTCCATCTCCTGCTTCTCTTTTTCCTCCCCCTCACTTTCTGTTCTTTCATTTCTCCTCCTCTTATTATTCTTCTTGTTTCTTCTCCTCTTTCACAGACTTCTCCACCCCCTTGAAATAAGGATCATGTAAATTTATTCCTCACCTACTTAAAAACAAAATCACTGTGAATTCCAAAGGCATACAGAATCAGGTATGCCATATTGGTCACTCAAATATCATAAGATGCAGTTACTAACAGTGATTTTTTTTTTGAAAGGATGAACAATTCTTGGCAAAGTTCTGAAAATAACAGCACAACATTCCCCAGACATTCCATCTCCACAAAAGTCATTCTATGCTAAAACTGTGCAAAATGTTAAATTTTTGTATTGATTTACAAAATGGAGTTCAGTTCTAGGCTAATACAAGTGATATTTCCACTTGAATAAATGTCTGGTGGAATATGTGGTTATTCTAATATTTGGAGCATTTTTCACTGTGATAATATCCTGCACATATTTGACTCTAGCCCATTAAGTAACAGTATCACCTCTCATTCTTTTGGCAACCAAAAATTCCACTTTAATTTTTATAAAACGTGCCCTCCATTGGGCCATATTCCTCTGTTGAAAGTTATTGTCCCAGACTGCATCATTAACAACAGCTGAAAAACTTCCATCAATTCAATTCCAAGGAATCCACTCTCACCATGGATACTTCCTCTGTCCTGCCCATTCCCAACTACCCTAATACTGGCAATTCTTTACTCCATGGGTACCTACATTACAGTAACCCTACTGTCTCAACCTTCACTGATCTTGCCCAGTTTAAAGTTCATTTGCTTCTTACAGCTTCCCCCAGAACACCTTCCAGGTGCTCCTAAACTCTGCAGCTACTTTATTCACTCAGAGAATGCTAAAAATGCTCTGGAATGCATGTCTCCTGCAGGCATCCCAAAGGTAAAGACTGATTAGTCCTAGAGTATAGTAAGTCCAGTTTCTTGCCCCCAAGGTTTGAGAAAGTCTACAAAGGTCTGACTGATTCTCTAGAGTTCCCCCAAAGGATCAAAATGCATCAGGGACTTCACCACTAATCACACTTTTGTGAGACTGTTTCTCTTCTGCCCTGCTTTCTCACTCCCTGGGAGTTCTCTATATTCCCTTTTTAATAACTTTTGACATGATCATTCACCTCAGAGTCTGCTCCTGGACGGTTTAAAATAAGACATGAGGGAGAAGAAAAAAAATGTCCACTTCTGCAGGTGGGTGGCCAGACTTCAAGAGAGGTTTCCCTGACCTGCTGTCTTGCAACCATTCTCAGGAATGGTTTAAATTGCTCACAGAGATGTGCCCAGAGTTGACTGCCCAGAGTTTGTCAAACTGTTCTAACTTCTCTTGAGGAAGAATCATTGGGAGATATGCATATCTCTCAAAAAAACCATCAATGAGCAAAAGCAGGTGTGTTCATCAGCTTTAAATCACTGTGACCAAAACACCCAATTAGAACACTTAGAAGAGAAAAAGTTAATTTTGTTTCACAGTATTGAAAAACCAGCCTCTACCTCAGAGCAAAGCCTGTCCAAGGAAGGGACATCACCTTTGTCCTTGGAAAGACCCACAGAGCACTCCTAGGCACATTCCCACCCTGCTAAGTGGTTTATCTACAAATAACAGGAGAGATCTGTTGCGCCAGGTGTCCCTGAGTCAGTCAGGCTAGGTGGGGATCCATAGCAACCCCCTAGCAACCACCAATCAGCATGAGACAGGGAATACCTGGGATGCCAGATGACCCTCCCAGTAGTTTATGGTGGTTGATAACATGTTGGGAAACCATGTAGTTCAGCACGTACACCCCTCTTGGCTTAAACCAATCAGTTCAAATGAATACCCCTTTTGTACTGACCAATCACCCCTACTCAACTTGTTCCCACCGGTGAATGTGCTAATCATGTTTTAGAGTTGTTATTTGATTTTCCTGTGGTGTGTGATGATTTGCTAAGAGATGTTATGATGTATGTGAAGTCCCTGCCTTCTCAAAAGAATGTATAAAACTGCTGCAAACCCTGGGCTCGGGGTCTCTCAGCGTCACCAGTTGCTGTGTGCGCGCGGAAAACCGAGCTAGCTCACAATAAACACCTCTTTGCTGCTTACATCGATCTTGGGTCTCTGGGGGTCCCGAATTCGAGCATAACAGTATCAGAGTTTTAGTCCATGGAGGGTCAACTTCATTGCTCAGCAGATCATCAGAGTGGAAAGTTGTGGGGCAGGAACACTGCTCCATTTGTGGAGTCCCAGAAACAAAGAGAAGGGGAAGGGATCACAGGGAAGACAAACCCTTCCAGGGTGTGTGACAATGACCCACTTCTTCCAACCAAGCCTGACCTACCCACAATTACCACCCAGTCACTCCGTTCAAACTGAGATGAACTGATTAGGTTAGCTCTCAGGATCACATCATTTTACTTCTGAATATGTCCGCATTATTACAGGAGCTTTGGGCGGATCTTCATATCCAAACAATAATCTTCCTTCCCTGGCCCTCCAAAATTTATGTGCATCTCATAATGTAAAATGTATTTAGTCCATCTCTGAGAATCCCATATCCTCAACAGTTCCAACCTTGCCCAAAGTTTCATCTGATATTCAAGGAAAACTCTTGGCTGTGAACCCTGTAAAGATCAAAAGCAAGTTACGTATATCCAATATATTGTGGTACAGAGTAAGCATTCTAGTTCCATAAAGGAGGAGTAGGATATAGAAAGCAGCAATGGGACCACATCAAGACCAAAATTCAGCTGGGCAAACAGTCCTCATAACTTTGCCCATTATTCTGCATACAGTATCTAGGACACGTGGCAGCATGTACTCTCCAAAGGGCGTGGGCAGCTCCACTCCCTTTGGCCTTGCTGGCTGTAGCACCATGGGCTGGCTCTCTTTTAACTTGGCTTTCTCTGTAGCTAGCAGCTTTGCTTTGCAGACTGTCCACATAATTGGCATCTCTCAATTTCTGGGGTCTCCATTCCAGCTCCAGCTTCTTAGATTGATCTATCAGCAGGAGCATCCCACAGGGCCTTAACCCTGCCACACTTTACCTGGCCTCTAACACCTTCCTTTGAAATATCACTGGAAGTCTTCATAACCTCTTAACTCCAGCATCCTGCATTCCTAAAGAATCAACACCAGGGATTATGCCAAGGTCTGTTGCTAGCCTGTACAGGAGCTGCGCCCCCTAGAATCACTGCCACAACAATCTCTGAACCCTGAGTTTCTGAGAATAGTGAAAAAATTTCCTAGGCTCCCCTGTACAAGTAGGATACCCCCATGATCTATTCACAGAAGAATTTTTTCTTCTAGAATCTGGATCCTACAATGGGTGTGGTCTTGCAAATTCCTTACGTACCCTCAGGCCATTCTTTCTTATTATCTCTGTGCAAAATACTTAGCGATTCTTCAGTGGTTTTAATCTCTTTAACAATCACAACTTCTTTGGCCCCAGTTTTACCTGTAATTTTCTGGTCAAACTGCAAGTTTTTCAAATCCTTTGGCTCTGCTTTCTACTCCTGATTCTCACAGTAAACTTGATTTAAAGCTGTTAGCAATATCCATACCACTGATTCAATGTGGTGCTGCCTTGAAATTTCCTCTGCAAGGTTAATTAGTCCCTCACCTTTAAATATAGCCTCACACAAAATCTCAGGATATTGACAAAAATTTAGACAATTTTCTTTTGCCAAAGTGTAATTTCAATGGCTTCTAGTGTGATTTTCAATTGCATCATTTCTCTATGAAACTCCTAAGCAGGATGTTTACTGTCTGCATTTTGATCTTCTAAGCTCCCATCAAAATCACCCATTAAGTTCTGCTTACAATATTTTAAAGCTTTTCCAGTCTGCATCTCTAAACTTTTCCAAACTCCTTCCAGAGATCATGTCCAAAGATTTCTGAACCATATGGTCATGTTAGTCACAGCAGTGACTTCATTTCTGACACCAAATTCTGTGTAAGTCAACTTTGCATCACTGTTACCAAAATACTAAACAAGAACAAAATCAAGGAGGAAAAGTTTATTTTGGCTAATGGTGCCAGAGGATCAGTGGATGGTGGGTTGACTCTGGGCTCTAGGTAAGGCAGAACCTCTTCTAGTTATGCCCCACCTGCCTTACAGTTACCACCAAGTAAGTCCATTCAAAGTAGGATGAACTGATAAGGTTATAGCTCTCAGGATCTAATCACTTCACTTATGAATGTTGGGTGTGTGGGAAACCTTGCCTTTTGGTTTTATTTCCCCCATTGGGTTTCTCCCCGCTGAAGTTAAGTTTCCATCTCTCTAGAAGAACATCAGGTAATCCCTTACCCCTTCCCCTCCTTTCTGAAGGGCGCCAAGCTGAAGGGCACCAAGCCAAAGGATGCCAAAGTCAAAAGTTTTCTCAACCAATTCCCGTGGGACACAGTGTCCCCTTGCCTGTTTCTGAGTCACCCTGCCAATCAGCACCCACCACATAGCCCAAGCAACCCTTCTTAAGCTGAGGCTTGCAGGCTCACAGGGCTGCTCTCTTACTCTCCTTTTCTTCCCCTTTGGGCAGCCCCCAATAAAATTTCTTGGTTGAATTTCCATCTCAGGTGAGTCACTCGCCTTTCAATGAACATCATTGCTTTATTTAACACAGGAGTCTTGGGGGAAGATTTTATATCCAAACTATAACAATGGACATTCATTCAATGTTAACCTTGACATTTCCTTAAGAAGATCCTAGAAGAGATTTAATCTCAGTTGTTTTTTTTTTTTTCACAAAGATTAGAAAGAAAGAACAAAAGGCATTTAGCTGGTTTCCCATTAAGGAAATAGAATCTATTATGGCAATGAACAGAAGGAAGAACAATCTAGACTTAGAATGATATCTCCCAACTACCTGACGTGAAATCTTTCTAATAAGGTTTAATCTCCCCTTTCTCAATCACTCCACAGCATTATGTATTCCTCAATAGAGGCTTTTTCAATCCTGTGATTTCCAACAGCTCCTTGTTTACTAATTCTCAGTAGTAGTCTTTCCCTTCATCTTTATAGCTTCTCCATAATGACTACCTCGCTGGTCTGCCAAAGTATACTCTAAATAAATGTCAATCTGTTGGTTGACACATACAGTGAAGGACTGGATATCCTATTCATGATCCTGATGTGAACTGATGTACCTCTTTCATCCAGAAAGTTTTCCACAATGCCCCATAAGCACTATGGAGCATCTGTTATGTGCACCTTTTCTTTTCATGTCTCCCGCAGGAAATCAGGATAAAGGACTGGGCTCCTCTTACCTGAACTCTTGTGACATCATCCTAGTGTTTTGTCTGTCACTAGCCATTTGCAAGTAGAGTCCATTCACCCCATCATCTTTCTTTCCTTCCTTCCTTTCTTTTTTTAATTGGTTCTGAGGATTGAATGTAGGGGTGCCATTTAAAAAAAAATTATTTGGAGACAGGGTCTTGCTAAATTGCTTAGAGCCTTGCTAATTTGCTAACCTGGCTTTAAATTTACAAGCCTTCTGCTTCAGCCTCCGGAGTTGCTAGGATTACAGGCATGTGCACCATGCCTGAAACATTGTAATCTTTCTAACACTGAAATCTGAGCATGCCACTCATTTAAGTACCTTACTGCCCTCAAAATTCATGTCTAACTTTATTTATCTTCACACTATGACCTATTATAAATTCCATCATTACTGAACAATGTTCTAACATGTTACCTCTCTTTGACACATTTTTTTATGCAGACCCTTGCTTCCATGTGGAATACCCCCCACCCCACACCCCCAAACACACACACACACACACAGGCCTGGAAAATTTCCACTCATCTCTCCAAGCTCCAAAGTGTCTTCCTGGGAACTTCTTTTTTTTCCTCTAAGAAGATTTAGTAGAACCCACATTAATTGGCAATATATGGTCTCTTATACATTGTAATACAATTTCTATTTGGAAGTGTTTTGTTATTGTTGTTTTGCATTTGTGTAACTTGATAGGAATAGGGTGAGGATGAGTGCAGAGAAGTTATTCAATTCACTTTGGCTGTATGCAAGAAAGAATGAGCCTTGACTACCCATTTCCTTGACAACTTTATTCACTCATTCATTCAGTGTGTTTCAGTAGACTACTATAATGGAAGATCTGGGAGACCTGATAAAACTTGAAACCACTTGTGAGGCCAGAGACACTGAGAGCTAAACTTACTCACCTCGGAGTTTGCTTAAAGCCAACCATGTAAATATAATAACAATACTACTAATAATAATTAATAATGATAAGTCATCTACCTCATTTAACAGTTTGGTAGAACTTATGATTTTGCAACCTACTTATCATATTTTAAATCAGTAGAACAATTTGGGATAAGATTCTGGTTTCCAGTCCTCCTCAAATTATTGACAGCAGACTGAGGTTTAGTAAGAGTAAGCATCTTGTTTAAGATTACCAGGTACAATAGAGGACAAAAATAGTCCCATTCTTACCCTTTTCTGTACCATGCCTCCAGCCATCTAACTTTGCTGTACCACCCACTTTGACTCTTGGCTCCAGGCACATGATTTGTTTGGTTACCTGGATGTCAGTAAGTGTAATGTTTTCTGAGACTTGAAAAGCCCTTGCACAACTGGGCTTGTTCATTCTTCTCATCATCACCTAGACAAAGACCTGCCTATGCTAGTCTGCTGACCTCAGAGGTAGAAGGCAAAAATACTTAGAGCAAGGACCAGCCATTTCTGCCCTCCCACCCAAAGCTTTAGATAGTTACAAATCCAGACATGTGAGCAAATTCAACCGAGATTAGAACTGCCCAGTTTAGGCCAGCCTCAATCACCAACCCTCACCCTCAGGAGCTACCTATATGCTGATTGTTTTAAGCCACTCAATTTGGAGGTGGTTCTTTATAAACTGCTATTTGACAATCCACCCAATTAATAAAAGCAAAGCTAGAATTAGAGAATATAATAAACAAAGTCTTCTAATAGCGGTCCCTCCTTATACATATTGGCTGCTCTGTAGGACACTAGGGGCCTAAGCATTGAAAGTAGAATGTATACAATTTAATGAGCTCTGATTTCCCTCCATGACCTGGCAGTTGCCAAAAGATCAGTTCTTGTCCCCATGTCAATCCAATAACAAGGACATTGTTTTGAGAAAAAGGAAAAAGAAGATTTATTGCTTTACTAGCAAAAGAGAAACACAGGGGACCCCTGTCCCAGAGGCTGTAATTCTGCCCCTCACCAGGAACAGAGGGCTTTTAAAGAGGTGAGTCAAAGGCTACATTCCACATTTTTTCTGTTGGAGTTATAATTCACTTGTTAATTTGAGAAATTATTATTTCTGAGATTTTCTGGTATCCTTCCCAAATTCTGGATTACTTTGTTCCTATGGTGGGTATGTACTCCAGGAAAGATAACTCCTACTAGGATGAGGAAGAAAGGCAATCCTGTTTCCCCTGAGATTAGGGAGGTAGAGAGATTAGGGAGGAACAGGGAGAGAGAAAGATAAAAAAAAAAAAAGGTGTCCATTTTAAATATAAGGGGCAGTGGCAGAGCAGCAAGGGTTACATTCAAAATGTAAAATAGACCACTGTTACACTTGGGATTGTCATTCTTGAGCAGCTCTGCGAAGTATCTAGGGAGAGTACAGAGATACTTCTCTAATATTATGGACAGCTCCTGGTTTTCTTACTTACAAATTATCCTACTTACTTGAAAATATTTTTATAGCGTATTATCCCACGCTATCTGATATGGAGACCGAAAGTGCAGTTGTGAGAGGTGAACCATTGAGAGGAGGGCACCCACTCATGGGAAGCTAGAGAGAAGTTGCTGGGTCAGAAGTGAGAAAAATAGAAGTGGATGCTGAAGTCAGTAAAGACTGCTTTTTACAAATCCCCAGCCATCAGGAATGATGAACCCAGAGACAGAAGGTTATGAGGCATGGACTGAAATGTGGAATCAAATAGGATTTGGCTAGCTGGATCAGAGCTTGGAAGCAGATGTAATACTTTGGAATCTAAGAAACATTTTTAGTGGGATATGGAATTTAGCTCTCAAGAGGTGAGAACAGAATGGAACACAGTAGGGCTGGGGATGTGGCTCAAGCGGTAGCGTGCTCGCCTGGCGTGCGTGCGGCCCGGGTTCGATCCTCAGCACCACATACAAAACAAAGATGTTGTGTCCGCCAATAACTGAAAAATAAAATGTTAAAGTTCTCTCTCTCTCCTTCTCTCTCTGCCTCTCTCTCTCTCTTTAAAAAAAAAAAATGGAACACAGTATGTGTTTGTTCCAGAACAATCTCATCCCAGTGTATAAGTCCTGAGTTACCTGAAGAAAGAGGCAGATTTCACTGAGTGGAGTTTTGGGGTACTTATTGATAGAAGGCATAGTCCTGGGTAGCATCAAGACCCAGTAGACAAAAAGCAACTTCATTCAAGACAGAATGTACCTGGTTTATCTCAAGATAATACTAAAGCCAAGCACCATGCACCAGGGTGTGGTCATAAAGCTCCACATACCACTTTAATTGCTTTGTTTATTTACAGTGTGCTGGGAAACTATGTAGGGAAAACTTACCAGAGTTACTCAGGGGCAGTTGTGATGGTTATTACTCAAGAGGGTTATGGTCAGGTCAAGCTGAGTCCATACAATATTCTTTAATATTCTTTAATAGCCCTGGACTTTGGCAATAGTATTTAGTACTAGGCAAAATCCCTCTTGGCATATGCCGAGTACTCACTCACTCAGAAGGTTTGGCATTTACAATATTGACGCAAGCACTTGTCTATATGCTTTATGGGCACCAAAATGAAATGACTAGAGACAACCTCCAGAAGAAGGTTCCTAGAGATTCTATGCATAATCTGAAATAAATGGATGGATTTGAAGTGAGTCATAGGTGGGAGCTAGGAAGAAAAAAGTTTTATTATCAAAATCAGTTAACCTGTAGGCAAGTGATGCCAAAATATCTGGGTTCCAAAAGTTAAAACTGAAACAAAATTTCTCCATGATGATACCCTCACAGAATAACTCTGAGGAAAAGGACAAATGATATTAAGTATAAGCAAGGATTATAAAAAACAAAACAAAAAAACAAATAAAAAAACTCCAGGAACTCTCACACCATAGTGGTTAGAGTATAAATTGATTTGACTACTATTAGGCAATGTCTACTTAAGTGGAGTATATGCGTATCCTCTGACCCAACAATTCTACTCCTAGGTCTAACCACAGAGAAATATGTACCTGTGTTTATCAGATATTTATAAGTTCATAGCATCACTATTTGTAATAGGAAACACTAGAAACAACAAAAATGTCCACCAGTGATCAAACGGATAAGCACATTTTGAAATATTCACACAGGATAGTATGTGACAATGACAATCAGCAATGTACGACCATGCTCAGTAATCCAAATGGAGCTTACAAACAGTAAGAGCAAAAGAGGTCACAGTGAAGTGCACACCATATAATTCACTTTATATATAATTCAAAAACAGGCAAAATGAATACATTCGGTCAGATGTAAAAATACTGGCTGCCTCCTAAGGGAAGCAGCAGTATCTAAGCAGGGCAATTAGGGACTTTGGGGATGATGGTCAGGCTTTGCGTCTTGATCTGAGAGCTGGTTTCAGGGGTGTTATGAAAAATTCATTGTGTTAAACACTTATGGTTTATGTATACTTTTCTATATGTATGGAATACTTCATAAAATTTTTAAAATTGAAATTCAACATCAAGTCAATGTAATATGATGCTATACAAATAGTTGACACTCTGTGTTGTCGTTTTTTTTGTGAGTCAGCCAATTGCAATCCAAAAGTTTTAGCTCCTTCGAGGAGCTAAAAAAAAGTTAAAATGGAGATATTGATAACTATTCTATTCGTATGGTTGATTTAAAAATTAAGTGAGTTAATGGGCATGAAAAAAAGAAACTTTGTAAACTATCAGAATGTATACACATGGAAGGTATTATAGAAACAAAAACAAAACACAGTTATCTTAATTTTTTAAATGGTTTTGCACTGTTAAGGTAGAGCTCCATTTGGCAAATGATAGTAATTGTGTTTTGGATCAAATTTTAAAAAGCAGGTTTGTCAATTATATAATGGTCTTTAATGTACCCAGATTGTTGCTTTTGTTTCAGAAAACAGAAAATTACATGATAGCTTGTAAATGGCACATTCAATTTCACACACTGAGAATGCTTGAAAAGCAAAAGGTCTACATATAATGCAGGAACTCAAATTTAATGGCATCAAATGATACATAATTTGATTCGTTCAACCACATTTCCAGAAATTAATCACTGAGTGTCAGTATCTTTCTGTCCTTCATGACTCACTCCATCAAAAGAAAGCTGCCCTTTTTGCCATAGCACTACTAATCAGTAATAGTTGGTTCTTTCGATTTAGCATTTCAATCCAGTGCTTAGCATCTGGAAACATTTTGAAAGGTCAGACTGCTACTCTCTTATTCGATTTAGTAAAGTTTCAAAAAACATAATGAGCTTTCTTTCTGTGCCTCCCAAAATGGTTAGAATCACCTTTAGAAATCAAAGGAAACTTTCCTTGTTAGAGTAAAAATTGGGCGTAATGACTTGGAGAGGAAATTGGGATGCATGACCTGCAGTTTCCTCTTTTCCCACTGATGTTTTTCTCAACAGCATCACTGTGGAACTTTGGAGATGGCATATACTTGCAGGGAAGTTTATGCTAATGTGCCTTGTAGGGTGTTTGGTAAGCAATCCTGTCCTTTAAGCATTCCAGGGTTCCTGAGGGTCAGTAACACCATTCTCTTATCTGTGACAACCAAAACCAAAATGTCTCCAACCATAGCCAAATATCTCCTTGGGGGGTGATGATGAGGTGAGACCAGGTATAAAATTTCCTCCAGTGAGAATCATTGTTCTACATGAATCTCTGCTAATACCCTTGTTTTCAGATCTGCTACAATTACACCTTTGTATAGTTTCTTCTAGAAAGTAGTCTGGAAATAGTCTGGATGTGAAGAGTCTTGTTCAGAGGTTGTGCCCATAACCTGATGGTTTGGTAAACCTTATATTTTGCCATCTTGTTCTCAAAAAAATGGTGGGCTGCTATCTTGGGTGTTCATTCTTAAAGCATCCCTCTATTGGAGGTATAGAGTTTTGAGACAATCAGAGAAGGTAGCAAAAGTAAATATGGGGGAAAAGGAATCTCTGAAGAGAATTGAAGATGATATTCAGGTCTTTCTGGGAAGGGACTCCATGATGCCTCTGGCAGTTTCCTGTACTTAGTGCGTCCTGGGACTCCTTTGCTCATACAAGTGCAAGAACTAGACTTTCAATTGATAGCAATTGAGATTCTTTACCTCATTTTCTGGCTACAGAATCATGTTCAGCTCATGAGCAGGAACTGAATGAAGGTCCTGGGAAATTAGCTTCTCTGATAGCAACCCATAGTCTTTGATGGATGGGCCTTGGTAGATAATGATTATAGCTCTCTTGTGGCTTGATGAACAGGAGTTAGTGGGTAATGATCCCAGCTCCCTTGGCCCTTCATCAGAACATCCCTGCCATATATTCTAAGCCAGCTCCCAGCATTCCCCAGCAGAACTGAGCTCCAGCTGCCCACACTGGTAACTTGGCTACCTCCACTTCATTGTTTCACTTCCCTACTCCTCACCAGTGTTTCCTTGGGTCACTGCCAAATAAACCACTTTCACTTGAATTCTGTTCCTGCTTGGTTCTGAGGAAAACTGAAGAAAGGCAGTCTTGAGGGACACAGCATTTTGTCATCACATTGAATCCCTTTGTTCCTCAAACCCACGAAGGGGAGACCTTGGGAGAATCAGAGTCCACAGGGCTTGTTCCAGTGCAAGTTATTATTTGATCAGAAAGAATGCCTTCTCCAGCTACACAGGAGAGGACTCAGTCTTTTCTTTCTTATGAGAATTTACACAGGGAGACACATTTTCAAAGGGCAAACAACATAATATAACTAGGTCATGCTTTCTTAGTTTATTTTTTGACATGTACTCATGGAGGCTCAAAATGTTGCCTGGCAATTCCAAGCTCTCTGAGCTATAGTTTACTCTTACAAAGTTCTTATCTCATAACAAATAATTTACGGTGCCTGCTTAAAGGGAAAAAGGACAAAAAATCCTAGAGGATTGTGAAACTCCAGATGCCAAATAAGTGACCCTTAGGAAGGAAATACAACTTGTTCTGTTCTTAAACCATAGTTCAGTCATTTTGCCAATTGATAAAATACAATACCTTTTACTATAATGCCTGGGTTTAAGAACCTGTGTATAACTCTTCCTGTTTTTCTCAAAATTCAACCAGAAAAGGGGTGCGTGTGTGTGTGTGTGTGTGTGTGTGTGTGTAAGATACTGGAGATCAAACCCAGGGCCTTGCACATATGGAAAGGTTTTAAACAATGAATCATTTGAGAAGGAATACAATCAGAAATACTCACATAAGCCACAAATGTTGAATAGACAATGGGCAGCTAGGAAGGGAACATTTATCCATATTGTATATGATGAACAACTTATTTATTTAATTTTTTTGAAATTAGGTTTAGAATATTGACAAAATGTATAGGACTTAAAACATTTTTGGAACCTCCAGCAATGCATAAAGTCTTTTAAACATATTGCATCTATTCACTGTTTGCTTAATTGATCAAAGATTGTGTTTATTATCTATCCACATAAGCAAATTTAAAAGGAGATTTTAAAAGTGTAAAAAATGACTGAACTCTGAAGAATAATCCTAAAAATGAAAAAGAAAACTCATAAAACTTAGAGAAGGAGAGATCTAGTTTACGAAAAGGAGAGATACTCAGTACTGTAATCATTAAGATAATATTTCTGAGTGATAGTAACTAAAAATAAATAGAATAAAACATGACAGGACTAATTGAAGAAAACACCATGTATGATATATTGAAGGTACTAATTCTTATATCCTTTCCCTTTGGAAATGTCTTCTGCACTGATTCTGGGCTTGCCCACAAGACTTGTTTTGGCCAAGAAGACAGTGGAAACTTGATACAATCCAGGCTTGAAAATGTGATGGTGCAAATTTCTGTTTCAGGTGGTCTCTCATTGTTCAGAAGGCTAGCTCAGGTTTAATCTCAGATTAGTGAGATTGCATGGAGCAGAGAAGAGTTGTCTTGTTTGAGACTGTCCTAGACCCACCAGCCTCCAAGCAACCCACCATCTAACTATGGATGGTTGAGAGATTGGTGGAGATCTTCCCAGAAGCAGAACTACCCAGCAGATCCAGAGATTTGAGGAAAGTAATAAAGATTGAGAAAGGACTTAAAATGTCACAATAACGAAGTCACAAAATTCTTTAGCCCTAGAGGAAATATGACAGTCATCTAGGTCATTCTGACCCAGCACAGCAGGTTTCTGTGGACTCCTTGACGCCATAAACATAATAAATAACCCCAGTAAAAAAGTCTTTTCCTGCTTATCACAATTCTAACCTGGAATGTATAACGTAAATGACTGAGGACACCCTGTGCTGTTCTTGTTGAACAATGCAGTTTCCATAATCTCCTTGTTGTTCTTTCAATTTTAAATAAGGACATTTCAGACAAAAAAAAAAAAATCTTCTCAGACACCATTTGGAAGTACTTATTGTGGGCAACTAGAATTCCTGTTTTCTCCCCTGATGACCACCCTCATTTTGGCTTCAATAAAATTTGTTCTTATACTTCGTGTGCCTTGACTTGTGTTTTAGGTTGGCGAGGTGATTGATTGATTTGATTTGATTTTTTTACAGTAGCAAACTTTATTTATACCTTTGGACATGAGGGATGAGATGAAAACAAAATTATTAAGGACATCAAAAGCAAACAAGTAGTTTCACATAAACCAGTTTCTTGCATTTCAGATCTTCCTTGGTACACATGTGCTCATGTTCACAAATTGGCACTTAGAAAATAACCCTCCATAGCTCATCACAACAAAGACCTTTGGAAAATACATGAGTGCCCTGTGGGAATCCTCAAAAGACTTTAAAATATTAATTTCTATAACATCCTTATTTCCCAAAGTAGCTTACTTCCTTTCCCACATCAAAAGTACTTCCTACTAATCACTGTTGGCTTTTGCTTCACTCAGATACATGGACAATAAATTGACTTTTTTTCTAAGTTGTACCAAAACTTTAACAATATCTTTTCCACTACCAGAATTTTTTCTTGCTATCAAAAAGTATTACTAGGTCACCACTGGATTTAATATCTCCTTGTAAATACAGTCTCCTAGATAATTTTGAGGTGATTGATTTAAAGCCACCAAATCCTGGAATGATTTGCTACTCAGCCGAATTAGCTGTACCTGATATATTAGGCATAGATAATCAATACTCACTAGAGGAGAAAACAAGATGAGAAATATTTGCCATAAATGAGGGTCAGTTCTTTAACTTAGGATGAGGGATATGGAATAAAATAGTTAATACATCAAATAAATGTTTTCATGACAGAAAGATTTCATGTGCCACTATCAGAAACACAGTGTCTAATAGGAGATTTGCTAAACAATTATATATAAAAAAAATCCAGAGAACTATGGGGCCCACTTGAGACCCCAGAATTGGGGTTAATCTTGATAATTGGGGAAAATGTTGATTAATGTTGATAATAAAGACATTTCAGAATTAGCAGAAACAAAAGGAAGCCTTCTCAGAGCTCCATTTATCACAACAAAAGCATAAACTTCTGGGAATGAGGTTGCTGTGAATACCTTCATTGGGGGGAGTTTTATCATCATAAACCAAAAGATGGGGAAAACCACTTGCAACCTGTATGATCTAACAGTGTCACGAGCCTTCATTTTCCATTGGCCAAGCTCAGTAGCACACACCTGCAGTCCTTGCTACTACGGAGATTGAGGCAGGAGGATCACTTGAGTCCAGGAATGGGTGGGAGGCCAGCCTGGGCAACATAGTGAGACTGTCTCAAACAATAGTAAATTAACTAATGAAATGAATAAATGATATAAAATAAAAAGAAATAAATAGTGGTATTTCCCATTGGCTTTCCTATAAATCCATCTGTTCTCCCATAATAGTTCTTTCTACAGTTTCCCTGAAAATTATGCATAGAAACTCAAATCTTTTAGAGATTCATTCCTTTTAGGCATTCTCATGTGTATATGGATAAACTTTATTTTCCTGTTTGGGAATTTCAGTTTGATTCACAGATTCCCAAACACAGAACTCAAGAGGGCAGAGGAAAATTTTTTCCTCCATGACCAAAAATATACAAAAGTATCCCTATTCAAAAGCTCAAATCAAGTATTGAGATTATGTCTGAGTCTGGAATTATCCACGTTACATTTGAACTTATGCCCAGATTAACCAAGGCATTGGAATATTATAAGCAATTAGTAATTGTGATAAAATGTACTAGTGATGAACATATACCATATAGGCTATATACATTATATCCATTTCTATATATTTCAGTATGATTTCAAATGATGATTGTTTCAAGAAAAAAATACAAGAATAATTTGTACTGATTCTTATTGTGAAAATTTTGATGTGCTTCTTTTAAAAAAATGCATGATTAGTGATTCTCAGATTTATGTATGTATTAGAATAGTCTGAACAGTTTTTCAAAAAGTCAAAATGACTAGGTAGTATCCAAATACAGTGGCACAGATACAAAAAAAAATGTTACAAGTTTCTCAGGTGACTCCAATGTACAGCCAATTATGGTAACCAATGACTTAGTCATCTGCACTATGCAAAGTGATAGTCACTAGTCACAAATGCCTTGTAAGTATTTGAAATGTGGTTAGTCTGAATAAGTTAAGCTCTACATGAAAATAATAGTTTGAAGATGTAGTATGAAAAATATAAAACATATCAGTAATATTTTTTTCATATTTATTACAAGTTCAAATGAAACATTTGATAGGTTAAATAAAATAAATTATTAATTATACCTGTTTCATTTAGAAATGTCTATTAGAAACTTTACATATGTAGCTTGCATTTGTAGCTTACATTTCTGTTAAAGAACACTGATCTAGATTACCTCACTAAACTAGAAATATGACAAATGGAAGTAATTATTTTAATGTTCACATAGTTTTACAAGAACTTGCTTAATGAGCTGCATGTTTACATTCACAAAAACAGGATATAATGTTCTATAGAGGTTCATCTTTAAAGGAAAAATAATGGCTGGACATGGTGGCACACACAGGTAATCCCAGTGGCTTACAAGTCTCAGGCAGGAGGATCAAAAGTTCAAGCCAGCTTCAGCAACTTATTGTGGACCTAAGCAACATAGTGAGACTCTGTCTCAAAATTTAAAAAATAAATTAAAAAGGGCTGGGGATGTGGCTCACTAGCTAAGCGCACTTGGGTTCAATTTCTTTTTCAAAGAAAAAGAAAAAAAATAACACAATACAGAGATTCTTCTGCTTAAGCAAATTTTAAAAAATTTTAAATTTTTTTATTGGTTGTTCAAAACATTACAAAGCTCTTGACATATCATATTTCATACATTTGATTCAAGTGGGTTATGAACTCCCATTTTTACCCCGTATACAGATTGCAGAATCACATCGGTTACACATCCACATTTTTACATAATGCCATACTAGTGACTGTTGTATTCTGCTATCTTTCCTATCCTTGACTACCACCCCTCCCCTCCCCTCCCATCTTCTCTCTCTACCCCATCTACTGTAATTCATTTCTCACCCTTGTTTTTTTTTCCCTTTCCCCTCACATCCTCTTATATGTAATTTTGTATAACAATGAGGGTCTCCTTACATTTCCATGCAACTTCCCTTCTCTCTCCCTTTCCCTCCCACCTCTCATCCCTGATTAATGTTAGTCTTTTTCTCATGCTCTTCCTCCCTGCTCTGTTCTTAGTTGCTCTCCTTATATCAAAGAAGACATTTGGCATTTGTTTTTTAGGGATTGGCTAGCTTCACTTAGCATAATCTGCTCTAATGCCATCCATTTCCCTGCAAATTCTATGATTTTGTCATTTTTTTAGTGCTGAGTAATACTCCATTGTGTATAAATGCCACATTTTTTTTTATCCATTCATCTATTGAAGGGCATCTAGGTTGGTTCCACAGTCTAGCTATTGTAAATTGTGCTGCTATGAACATCGATGTGGCAGTATCCCTGTAGTACGCTCTTTTAAGGTCTTCAGGGAATAGTCTGAGAAGGGCAATAGCTGGGTCAAATGGTAGTTTCATTCCCAGCTTTCCCAGGAATCTCCATACTGTTTTCCAAATTGGCCGCACCAATTTGCAGTCCCACCAGCAATGTACAAGTGTACCCTTTTCCCCACATCCTCGCCAGCACTTGTTGTTGTTTGACTTCATAATGGCTGCCAATCTTACTGGAGTGAGATGGTATCTTAGGGTAGTTTTGATTTGCATTTCTCTGACTGCTAGAGATGGTGAGCATTTTTTCATGTACTTGTTGATTGATTGTATGTCCTCCTCTGAGAAGTGTCTGTTCAGGTCCTTGGCCCATTTGTTGATTGGGTTATTTGTTTTCTTATTGTTTAATTTTTTGAGTTCTTTGTATACTCTGGATATTAGGGCTCTATCTGAAGTGTGAGGAGTAAAGATTTGTTCCCAAATTTTTTGTTTTAAAAAATTTCTTTTTTAAAATTTTTGCTTATGCAAAATAATTTGTGAATTTAAGTTTTATGAGTATATTCAATTTAATATTGTAAATGTTGCACTGATGTAAAGATTATGTAGGATTTAAGATATAGCTATAATTAAAATGTGCAAAAATTTCTTGTTGAAATGTTGTTTTGATCAATCACATTTTGTCAATTTGATAAAATACTAAAGGAAATTGGGAGATAGAGAACCTATAAAGCATAATCAATACTGTACTTGCTAGTGATTTTGTTAAGTTTGATCTTTTTATGATCAAATAGTCTTATGGTAAGAAAGTACCCACATTGCTCTCTATTGAGTAAAGAGATAACATTCTTCTTATGAAACTGATCTGTTTGAATGCTTTTGAATAGCATTAATTTAAAAAAAACACTATGGAAAGGAGAGGGCTGCACAATAATAGTATAGGGCTAATTGTGTTTTAAATTTAATTTAAAACCATTTAGAACTAGCACATTAGTTAAGTATATAAGGCACCATTCTATGGTTTGTGTTTGTAATTAAAAAAAATCTGGGCCAGGGTATGATTTAACTTATTTCACATCTACTATTATTACCACTATTATTCATCAGATGATAATTATCATCCATGGCTTATGGGCATCCCTTTTTAATTTATTAAAACTCTTCTTTTTCTAGTACAGGGTTTCCTTTAAACCTAGATTAATTTATATCCCAGTTACTGTGGCAAAACTGAAAGAATGAATATACTCACAAGTTCTGCAAAAAATATCATCATTATTACTTAAAGGTTACTAAAATAATGTTCATTTCCCCCAAAATAATTTATTATTTTTTTGGTCAGTCCTGGAGTTGGTTTATTCCACAAATGGAATATTTTATTTTTAGCTAAAAGGAAAAAGGGTGTCACCTCATAGCAGCACTGGTCACAGAACTAATATAATATGTTAACTTTTTTCTACTCATAGTGGTTTTCAACTCACTGTCCTATTATAAACCCCAATTTTGCCTTTTATTTTTACATTAATTTTGTTTTTGTTATAAAACTCCATGAATACATGATGATTATTATTATTATCAGTTATTTTTACTCTAAACTTAAATTGCCTTTAAATGTAATAGCCAAAGTCACAAAGAGAGAGAGAACAAAAGACAGATTTTAGATCTGAATGGGTTGTGCCTCTCCTGTCTTACCCTCTCTTCTGATATCCTCTGAGCTCAAAAGCAAATGTCAGTGGAATGAGAAAGCTAACTTATATTTATCAACTTTGCTCAAAACTTTTTAAAAAGTTCTGGTGTGGTTCATTGGTTTTCATCAAACCCAAATATGCAAAGTTGAGAACCACAGTGGAACCATAATCAGGAGAGTGAGCTCCCAGCTCTAACTATCTACATGAAGTACATTTGACCAAATCCTTCATGTTCCTCTTATGGCACTTGTCCAATTCTGCCTTAAATTACAGTTATGGTTACTTGTTGTTATGTTTTTCCCTTAGGCCATTTGATAAATTTCCTGAGAACAAGAACATTGCTTAGCATATAATAAATTGTGATATTTTTAGGAAAAATGGAATATTTTAACCATTTTTTTTGCATATTCTCCATAGCTATAGGCTTCCTTACAAGAGATTCAATAAACACACTAAAATGGATTGAATGCTGCATCATGCAACTCTTCTGTGGAGATTGAGAATTATTTCAAAAGTAAGCTTTTGTTAGGGTTTTCCTTCCTAGAAGCAAGTAGAGTGAATTGAACTGGAACTTGAATTAGAATAAAATGTTCAGAAGTGATTCACATCTCTGCTTTGCATGTTTGGTGTTTTAGAGTATAGCTATGCTCTATCTTTAGGTTAATTATGTTATAGAAAGCTGGTTCCTAGTCCCTGATGCCAATCCAATAATGAGGACATGAGTTTGAGAAAAAGGGAAAAAAAAATTTACTGCTTTGCTAGCAAAGCAAAAACACAGGGGACTCCTGTCCCAGAGGCTGTGATTCTGTCCATCAGCAAGAACAGGGGGCCTTTTAAAGAGGTGATTGAAAGGCTACATTCCATGTGTTCTCTGAGTCGTAATTCACTGGTTAATTAAGGAGATAATAATTTCTGAGACCTTCTGGTACCATCCCCAAGTCTGAATTATTTCCTTTCTGTGGTAGGTGAGTTCTCAAGGATGGATAGCTCTGCCTAGGTTAGGGAAGAAAGATAATCCTGTTTCCCCTGAGATTAGGGATGGGGAGAGACTAGGGAGGAGGGAAAGAGGAAGAGAAACATGTCTTCTTAAAAGTAAATTAGGTGGCTGAGCAGCAGGGCTACATTCAAAGTAGAAAGTGGACCACTGTTACAATGGCTCACTAGGTAATTTATTTGCAAGTGGTTAAAACATACATATGTATCACCTTTTTAGTTTGCTAGAGCTAGAGACACACATTTATTTTTTTACATATATATTGTACGTGAACTGAGAAAATGCTTCATAGTGCCCTCTCCCTTCTCTTTAGTTTT
Source organism: Marmota monax (assembly GCF_021218885.2). NCBI lineage: Eukaryota > Metazoa > Chordata > Mammalia > Rodentia > Sciuridae > Marmota > Marmota monax. Next base: position 2,004,595 of record NW_026695222.1, on the reverse strand, counting down.
TGCCTCCATTGTTCATTCACAAATAATAGTCGTTGCCATTTATTCAGACCCTGCTATGAACTGGGTGCTTTACCCACTTTTATTTCATTTTTCTTAACCTACAAGTTAAAGATTATAATGCTTGTTTTACAGATCAGAATTAATTTACATATTTTTAAATAAACTTCCAAGGTAAAATGGCCAGTGTTCTCCATAGAAACAGGGCCCAAAGAATGTATTTTTTTTATACATATGCACCAAAGAAAAAAATTTCCACAAATTGAGTTTCAAAGATTTAATTGTCTTTTATCAATGATTCATGAACTGAGCAGCAACGAGCCTTTGAAACAGAAAGGCGCTCCAAGGAGCTAATCAGAATGGGTGAGTACCATTGGTAGAAAAAGAAGGAACAAGGAACAAATAGAGGACTGGTTGTTTCAAGGTTACTTTCTTATAGGGGTGTAACAAAATCTTCTTGGCTCAATTGGATTTAGCTTTTATCTCCATCCCAATTTCTCAGAAGGTCACATCATATAAGTAAATAGCTCAGGTTTTGGTGTGTTGATGTGGAACTTTATTATGAATGATTCCATTTTGGACCTGCTTTTTTTTTTTTTAATATGGATGTGTGTAACAGATACATATATGTTACATATAGATGTGCATTACACAGCTTTCCATCATTGTGACAAAACACCTGAGAAAATCAGCTCAGAAGAGGAAAGATTTATATTGATTTAAATTTTTATTTAAGAGGTTTCATAATCACCTGGCTCTATTGCTATGAGCCTTAAGCAAAGCAGAAAATCATGGTGCCAAGAATGTGTGGTCAGACTGCTTACCTCAGGGTGGCCAGGAAGCAGAGAGAGAGATGATAGAGATAGAGAGAGAGAGAGAGAGAGAGAGAGAAAATTGTGAGAGTGAGGAAGGTTCTAGGGAGAAAATATATCCTTCAAAGTCTTGCCACTAGTGACCCACTTCCTCCAACTAGTTCCTACCTCCTAAATTTTCCACCACATCCCAATAGATTCACCAGCTGAGAATCAAGGCTCCAACAGTGAGCCTTTGGAAGACATTAAGAGATCCAAACTACAACATGTGTATGTGTTTTTAAGGAATATGTATCTGTATACATATTCTTAGAATATAATCCCGTTTCTCCTGAGAAAATATATGTTTATATATTCATATATATATTCTCTCAATATGTAGAATATGTATGTACACATATATATATCTAAAGAGTATATATCTACATACATATTCTAAAGGACATATATATGTATGTGTGTGTAAAAATACATATTCTAGATACACATAAATGTATATTGATACACATATTTTATATACATATTATATATATATGTATGTATATTTATATGTACATATATATGTATATCCATATACATTCTTTAGAATATGTCTGTCTATATATAAAGAGATTATTTTAAGGAATTAAAAAGGTACAAAATTAAACAGTCCATATGCTTGGGCAATCTTGGCAATTGCAGGTTAGGCTGTCAGACCAGAAACCCAGGAAAGACTTGTATTCTAGAGACTGTGTCTTCTGGAAGTATTCTTTCTTGCTTTGGGGAGATTGTCTTTCCTATTACGGCCTTCAATTAGCTTGACTGAGTTTCACATGAATTATAGAGGGTAACATGCTTTACTCAAAGTCTATTGATTTAAATGTTAATCTCAGATGAGATTAAGCATACATTTATTAAAAAACATCTAGAATAACGTTTGACCATCTGGGTACCATGCGTTAGCAAATTAACACAAAAAAGTCACCATTATACAAGTTAAATGTTATAATCCCATGTTATAGATGAGCACAGTAAAGGACTCAGAGATATTTGGATACTAATAGACAGTTTATTATGGGGCTTCTGGACTGTATAAAAGTGGTTTTTGTTTTCCAAAGCCCAGATGTCTGTGGAAGTAATGGTGTTTCAATTAAGCAGAAATATGCTCTTTTAGAGACAAACTCATGCTAAAAGAAGCATTTAGTGACCATGGCTGTATGTTTTAGAGGTGTCTTTTAGCTACTGATATATACATTAACCAAAGATGACCATCTCTTCTAATGGGATGTATGCTTGTCATGATAGACAACTCTGTAAAAAGAGGAGTTACAAAAACTAAGTCACCTTGTCCTTCACAATCCAGAAACTTTTCCATCATTTCCTTTCTTGATGCAAACAATTGAACTTAAGGCTCTACTATTTATAACCATGACAATAGTTTATTCCAATATATTGTGGCATATTGAGTCTTTAATCTTCACTTTATATTCCCCAACTCTGCATTTAGTCTTGAACTAAGCGTTAAAAATTATTTCCAGATGAGCTTCAACTACCTTTCCAGCCTTTCAACCCTTCACTGTGAACAACAGTAGGACTAAACTTGCTCCCAAGAGGACTCATGGGTTCACATATTCTTTGCCCATTTTGCTAATTAATGCCTCTGTGTTCATCTTTCTCTCCAGATGAACTTAACTGCTGATTCCGTTTCTGCTTATCCTTTCATTTCTCAGTGACGTTCTCAGTGAAATTTCCAGATCGTTTGAGTGGGATTAAAGTTTCCAGTTTTAGGTAATGCATGATCTCTATTCATCTGTTCAAAAGGCACTGAAATCAGTGTCTAAAAAGAGTCCCAAAGTCAAATACAATCTATCCCCCCTTGCAGGAGGATGCCCTATCCTGCCTCTGTAGGTGCTCAATAAATGTTTGATACATTAACTGTGACATGAACCAGAGGAGACAATAGAAATTAGGGAAACGAGAAGGAAGACGCCTTCCTATGAAGGAAGAGAGCTGACTCCCCTCCACCTTTCTCCCTTCCACTGGTCCAGGATCCCCGCCCACTCCTCCGACCTTAGGAAGAAGCAGGCACTGCGCATGCTCTGTATCCAGGGCTTCCTACGGGCGCGTCGCCCCGCCTCCTCCCGGCGCACGGGCGCGCGCGCGCGGTCCCGGGGAGCGTGCCCTGCGTGCGGGTGCTCGCCGAGCCCGCCGGGCGCTAGATCCCCGAGTGCCCCGGCCGGGGCCAGAGAAGCCGGCACCTGGCCGAGGTGGCTAGCAGCGACGACCCCCGAGGCGACGAGGAGCTTGGGCGGTGAGTGAGGGCCCCGCGGGCGAGGGGGCGGGCACCTCCGCGCGTGCGCAGCGCTGGACCGCCCGGTCAGAGGCGCGCGCCCGGCCGCCGGCCGGAGTGCCCAACTGCGGCGGGGCCGGGCCGGGGGCATCGGGTTGTCGGCCCACCTGGAGCCAGGGCATGCATGGGCTCCTGGGACTCTCGCCCCCGTTCTAGAGGTGCTGGCCGTACCGACGGGCTTCCCGAGGGCGCTCTAGGTGGGGCGCCCCGGGCCAGGGGCAGGGCCGGCTGCTTGCAGCCCAGCGACCGCACGGAAGGGCGAGGCGAACCCGCCTGGGCTCCAGCCAGTTGGGTGCTCGACTCTGGAGGGAGCTTAGGTTCAGGGTGGGGGAACAGGTCCTTGGAGGGGGCGCGGCCGGGAAATCTTGGAGCCTTGCAGGTGGGGCGGCGGGGAGGCGGCCGCACCCCCTCGCCCGGAGAGGCGCACAGTTGGGAACGGGAGCAAACTTCCCCCAAGTAACTTTTATTGAGGCTCTGCCTGCAGGGTCTAGGGGGACAGGTGTGTGGCTGGGTGCTTCAGGACCGACACCCAAGGCTTGCCCAGCTCTGGTCCTCGCAGGACCTCAGCGAGAGATGGTGGGCGATTGCGGGGATTGATTTCCCTCTGGTGCTAGGAGCGCGTCCTCCCAAGTTCAGAGTGGCGTTTGTAGTTCATTCACTGTTAAGATAGATGTAGAAGTTTGGTGTTTTGGTAAGAAGGATATTTGCTCTGTTGGGAAGAAAAGTCTTATGCTGCATTGTCTTACTATCTCAAAGAAAGTTTTGTTAGAGTTTGCTGGGGATTCCTATTTATCAAGCAACCTATTGTCTGCCTGCTTGGAGAAAACTATCTTAATTCTATTATTAGTTTCAAAAAGACCAAAGGAGATATTTGTTTTTTCGATTTATTTTGAAAATACTCCCCGTCACCTCGCAAATCCTTTAACATAGTACGTAGTTTCCAAACTTGGCTGCACAGGAGAATCGCTGGGAAGTTTTAAAACTCTGGCATGCCCAAATTGCAGCCCAGGCCAATTAAAGCACAATGTAGTTTTTTTTTTTTTTTTTTTTTTTTTTTTTTTTTAAAGATGCCCAGGTAATTTTGAAGAGTTTGGGAACTGCTGGCGTAAGTCAAGACTTAAGTTTTACAAAGTAATGACATTCAGTTTATAATTGATGGGATGAAATTCCAGCTCATTTTCCTTAGATAGGAACTCACAAAGGGTGGTTTGTTTCCCACCAGGGAGGGAGCGAAGCAGAATATAATGTGACTCTGGTGCGCACAACATTGTTCTAAATGTTTTTGAATTTGTGCTGGGGCTGGGAGCAGGAGCTAGAAACTTGATTGCGGAGGGGGAAGACCTCCGTTGCAACATCCAGTGTACAAAGTATCTGAGGGGCCAAATAACTTGTGAACAAGCTCGTGAATACCACCTGATCAACATCCTGATTGGAGCCCCCCCCCCTCCCCCATGGTCACTGAGTGTCTCACTCTGGTTGGATGAAGAAACTCCCCTTCTCAAACGTCATCAACCAATAGCTTTATAGGTCACCTCCAGCAATAACATAAACCAATAGACAGTAGCTATGCAGGGACCCATTTGGGACCTCTCCCTTATGGGAGCTGCACTTCCTCTCTGTTTAAAGAAAGAAATATATTCTGTCTCTTTACCATCTATTGTCCATGGGTCTCATTCTTTGGATCCTCGAGACAAAGAACCTACATCTTGCTGCTGGATGTCTCAGATTTGGGGACTCCTTGGGGCTCCTGGGAAGGGTGAGTAAAATGCACCGACAAAACTAGTAGCTTCGTGGCTGGTCTAAAGACTTGGGTACAGGCTTATTGGAGGAGGTTTACTCAGTCCCCTCTGTCTGGAGGGAAGAATGTTGGTCAAGCTCTACTTCAGCTTCTCTGTGGAACAGGAACCAGGTCAACCTATTTGTTCAAGTTTCTGCTTCTTTCACTTTCTGATAGATTCTGCTCCATGGTGGAGGGCACTTATACTCCATGCAGATTGGATTCAGATATGAAGACTTTGTTGATCTGAAGTCTTTGGAAAAGAGGCAACTCATTAATTCGCAGACCATGAACCGAGCAATCTGTCTCTTTCTCTACTCCTCTGCTTGCTAAAAATCGATCTCTTGCTCTCAGCCCCCCCCCCCCCCCCCCCCAATCAAGGCTATTGGGAATTTTCAAGTCCTTGAGCTGGAACCCCAATCATATCCTTGGTAATTGCTTCTGAGATAGGCACCAATTTTGCAGTTTTTTTTTTTTTTTTTTGCCTCAATTCTCTTAACAGCTCCTAGGCTAGACCCTAGGATGAAAGATATAATTCAAGCTAATCATAGTCAAATAAGCATGCATCTCTTCTAGTAGAAGGGACCCAATTGTATGTTCTCCTTAATTGGGGATATTACTCAGAACATTATCAGAACATTGTCCAGGCTGTGGAAAAAGGCAGAGAATGTGGGAGTTTGGGCTGTTTTATTATTAATGCGCTTTGTGTTGTGGAAGGGAGTAATGTTTGGGAATTTCATAAGGATTATTTCAGGATGTGAAAGGGTCACCAAGAAGGAAAGAGATAAAAGAAAGTTATAGGCATGGAGATATATTTTGCTAGGAAAAGTTGAAGAGAAAGTATATTGTATGATAAGGACAAAACTAAGGATGTAAAGAAGCTATAGAATGTTTAAGAAAGTTGTGGATGGTTTGTGGAAGGTAAATACTCAAAAATTTTGTGTATGTGATTTAATTGGCTATAATTAGTACAGTTGGTTAACATTGTTTGAGATTTTTATGGGGTCAAGTTTTGGTGTGCTGGTACAGGAAAGGGTCTAGTTCTTTGTTGGACTGGCAGTATTTCTTGGAGCCTTGGTCTGCTCTTAATTGTCAGGACGATTTTTTGTGTGTGTCTCATGGGCTTTTGTTGCTTTGGAGGCTGGGGCTTGGAAGGTTGGAGTTATACTTGTTTTGGGGTCTTTTAAATGTTTGCTTCATGACTGGTTGAACAGACGCCTATGTTTTGGGTTGTTGCAGTATGGTCAATGCCCTAGGTGTGTTTGTCTGGATGCGTGTATACATCTAGGGGCTGGATATGTTTGTCCAGGAGTTAGTTATCTGAGTGTTGATGGGTTTGTGAAGTAGAGGCTCTAATGGGCTGCTACAGGCAAGATGGTTGCCTTACCTGTGTTAAGTCTGAATGGACTTTCATTTTGTGGACTTCCGCAGTGGTGTTTGGATGGGGCTCTCAAGTGAGCGTGTTTGATTCTCAGATGTGTATCTCTGGTTGCATATATTTGGTGTGTTGCCTGCATTGTAGTGGCCTAGAATGATGGTTGTTTTGTTCACCCAGTTATGTGGTGGTCATTTGGGGACTTTTGAATAGGTGTGGGCTCTGATTCTTTTGAGACTTAGTTTGCCTGAGTAGTGAGGGCCTGGTAGATGCAGGAGATTATCTTGATGGGACCATATTGGTATTTTGAGAAGACCTTGTTGATTTGATGCATGAGGTGTTGGGTTTTGGTGTGTGTCAGTGGACTGAGGTTTGCCCTTAAAGAAACCCTTGAGTAACCTTCATACTGATTCTCCCTCTAGAAGTCTTTCAGCTAGTGGTAGTCCGAACACAGGTAGGTCAAAGTTTATCATGACAGACAGGGAATCACAGGATGCAGGGCCCCATCAGTAAGAGTGACCAGTTTGATAGGCTACCTTCCTTTACCTTGCTCACTCATGAGAAAGAGGAGGAACACCAGGGGACGCCTTGGTTGGGAGACAAAAGGAATAATGGGACACCTTGTCCTTCCCTTTTTGATTTACAGATGGGAATTACTCCCTCTACTGACCACATACCCTTAGAATGTATCTTAAATAGTTGAGATCATATTGACCCACAAACTGTAAAAAAGAAACGCCTGATATTTTTCTGTACAGGAGCCTCGTGTGAGTATAACCTGGAGTATGGGGAAAATGGCCTCCAGAGGGAAATATCAACTATAACACCATTTTACAGTTAGACCTGTTTTGCAAACAAGAACATAAAGGGTCTGAAATCCCTTATGTGCAGGCCTTCTTTGCTTTAAGGGACAACCCCAAATTATGTAAAAACAAATGCTACATAGATATGGTACTTCTTGCTGTTCTCACTTTAGGACCAAATCATGGAAGGACATCTCCCTTTTAAAAAAGAATAATACACCATGTAACTGCCCTTCCTATCAGGGACCCCAAAGATGCCCAAGGCCCCTAAGATAACACCCCGTATTTATTCCTCCCTTCTGCCTTTGTAAGAAGCAGGTATGGGCCTAGATGGGAGACCTACCACAGTGCATGTAAAGAGAATGTTCCCTTCTCTTTACATGGTTTAAAGCAGACAAAGGCTGACTTAGGGAAAATTTCATATGACCCTGACAGCTGTTTTGAGTTTTTTCAGAGACTAACTCAGACTTTTGACCTGGCATGGAAAGATGTTATGTGGCTTCTCAATGAACCCCTGACTCCAGATGAAAAGATGGCAGCCCTACAGGCTGCTGAGGTGTGTGGGGGATGAAATATATGCAACCAATGGGAGCAGGGATTTCCTGACTGGCCAAGGAAATGAATACTTCCCTGAGGGAAGACAAGCAGTGCCCCAAAATGATCCCCACTGGGATCCTAACTCTTCCCCAGAGGACTTGAAAGAAACATTTTCAGCTCCTGTATTATAGAAGGGCTCAGGAGGACTTACACTAAGCCTTTAGATTACTCTAAGTTATCTCAGGTTGCTCAGGTAGACCCCCTCTGCTTTCCTAGAAACACTTAGGGAGGCTCCGACCAAATATACCAGCATGACCCCAGAGTCTGTGGGGGGCCAATTGATCTTAAGGGATCACTTTATAACCTAGTCAGCTTCAGACATCAAAAGGATACCTCAGAGAGTTCCCTTAGAACCTGACAATACTCAGGACAATCTTCTTAAAATAGCCAGTAAGATATTTTACAATAGAGATCAGGAGGAAACTTAAATGGAAGAGGAACAGAACTTTTTGAAAGATAGTGGCTCTAGTGACTACAACAGAGTAGGTCAACTCAAAGTGAGGCTCAGGAGAAAGGAAGTCTACCTCTACTTGCTTTGGTTGTGGACAGGAAGGATACTTCAAGTAGGGTTGACCATGGAAGTCAAGGGCGGGGGACCGCCCTCCCAAACCTTGTACTGTTTGCAAGGGGGACTATTGGAAGTTGGTTGTACCTAGAGGTGAAAGTCCCCTAGTTCAGACACTTCACTGATGGTCCAGCAGCCGGACTGAGGAGGCCCAGGGCATCCCTCATTGGCTCCCCTTTCTTGAACCATCATGTCCATAAGGCAGCCTTGAGTGACCAAGACCATAGAGGGAGAGGAAATTAGTTTCCCTTTGGACTTGAAGGCCGTTTTTCTGCCCTGTTTTCAAGTCCTGGTCTTGTCTCAACACTCTTGTAACTGTAAAAGGAATGTCTGGAAGACCTCTTACCAGAAGTTTCTCAAGACCCCTCTGCTATGAATAGGATGGCATTCTTTTTATGTTTACTTTCTTAATCACACCTGAGAGCTCAGCCCTTTTACTGGGGAAGGACATTTTAGTCTGTGTGTATCCATCCATTCTCATGACACCAGGAGGAACTTTCTGTCTAGCATTGATGGAGACTAATATTAATCCAGAAGCATGGGCAAAATAGGAAGAGAAGAACAACTTTTGTTAAAATCCATATAAAGGTCCCATCTCCTTCCCACATCAGAAACAGTTTGTCTTAAAACCAGAAACAAAGAAAGGGTTATAAACTGTAATAGATAACTTAAGAATACATGGCCTTCTGAATTTTGCAGTAGCCCTTGCAGTACTCCTGTTTTGGGGGTACAAAAGCCCAATAGGAAATGGAGATTAGTATAAGACCTTTGGTTGGTAAATGAAGCTGTGGTCCTCATTTGCTCAGTAATCCTTAATTCTTATACTTTGCTATCTCAAATTCCAGAGGACTCTGAAAGGTTCTCAATGTTAGATTTAAAAGATGCCTTGTTTTGCATTTAAAGAGCCCCTCTGACCAATCTACTTAGTTCACTTGGATTATTTAACCCTAATGGTTTAGAGATAGCCCACACTTGTTTGGACAAGCCCTAGCTCAGGATTTTTTTCCAGTTCAGCCATCCACAGAGGTCATTTCACTATGTGGATGACCTTCTCCTCTGTGCTTCTTCAGATGAAATCTCACACAGGAATACCGAAGCATTACTTAATATTCTGGCAGAAAAGGATACAAGGTCTCGAAGTCTAAAGCCCAGCTTTGCCAAGTGTCTGTCAAATACCTGGGATTAGTGTTGAATATCAGGAGAGGAAAGGATTAAACCTATTTCCTCTTTCCCACTGCCTAGGACTCTGAAGAAACTAAGAGAGCTGTGGGTATAACAGGGTTTTGTAGACTACGGATTCCAGGGTATGGGGCAAACAGCCCGTCCTCTCTATCAGTTAATTAAAAAAAAACACTCAAAGCTCAAATACCCGTCTTTGGGAATAGGAACCTGAACAGGCCATTGACCAACTTAAAAAGGCACTACTTCAAGCACCTGCTTTGAGCTTCCCCACTGCACAGACTTTTTATTTACATGTCTTTGGAAGACATGGGAAAGCATTAGCAATTCTGACTCAAGAACAGAACCCATACAACCACCTGTGGGATACTTGATCAAAGAATTGGACTTAGGTGCCAAAGGATGGCCAACCTGCTTGTGGGCAGTAACACCAGTGGCACTTCTAATCCCCAAGACTGCCAAATTAATGATGTTAGGAAGAGATTTAACTGTACTTACTCCCCATAATGTGGCAAGACTCCTAGAGGACAAAGGGAGTCTTTGGCTCTCAGGTACTAAAGTGCTATTATTTGAAGAATCAGCTGTCCAATTAAAAACCTGTCCCTTTGTAGGGACAGCCATCTTTCTTCCTTAGGAAAAGGAAACTGAACACAACTGTGAACAAGTAGTACTCCAAACCTATGCTGCTAGGGAAGACTTAAAAGACACCCACCCTAGAAACTCCTGACCTAGTTCTTTTTTACAGGTGTAAGTTCCTTTATGGAGCTGAGGGTTCATAAGGCAGGATATGTAGTGGTCACCTTAGAGGCAACTAACTATTGAAAGCTCAGTCCTCTCACCAGGTGCTAATGCTCAGTGTGCAAAACTCATAGCTCTCACCAAGAATTGTAGAAATTTGCAAAGAATAAAAGTGTTAATATATTTACAAATTCCAAGTATACCTTTTTAGTTCTTTATATCCATGCTGCTTTTGGAAAGAGAGACTTTTTTTTTAATATGTATTTTTTTTTAGTTGTAGGTGGACAAAATACCTTTATTTTTATGTGGTGCTGAGGATTGAACCCAGTGCCTCACATTTGCCAGGGAAGCGCTCTACCACTGAGCCCCAACCTCAGCCTGAGACATTTTTTTTTTTTTTTTTTTGACAGCTAATGGATCTCCTGTTAAATACCATAATGAAATTGACAAATGCTTTTTCTGTCAATTTGAAGTCCCTGTAAAATATTGTAGGGGTCATCACAAAGGAAGTAATGAGATCAGAGAAGGCAACAAACTAGCTGATCAGGCTGCTACAGCTGCAGCCAAGGAATGGCTAACTGTACGAACAATAGAGGCACCTGTGATCTGGGAATACTCTTAGAGATGCAGCCTCAATACTCTGAACTTAAAAAGAATGGGCCCTCTCACAAGAATACTCTCCTTACCCCTAAGGATGGTAGCAAACAAATAGGAAAGTCATATCAGAGGCCAATCAGTGAGAGTTCATTAAAGCCTTCCACCAATCTTTTCATTTGAGCATAGACAAAACTCATCATATGATACAAAAGCTATTCACAGGCAAAAATCTCAGATTCACCAGATCACTAAGCCTGTGAAATTTGTCAAAAGAACAATCTCCTCAATAAAAAGATAGTTCCTTTAGGCATACAACATAAAGGTAAATATCCTTCGGAAAACTGGCAGCTAGATTTCACTTATATGCCAAAATCAAGAGGCATGCAGTATCTCCTGGTCTGGGTAGACACTTTCACCAGTTGGGTGGAAGCCTTCTCTTGCAGGATGGAAAAGTCCTTAGAAGTAAAAAGAATCCTGGTCTCTGAAGTCATTCCCAGGTTTGGACTTCCCAGAAGTTGACAGAGTGACAAGGACCTGTCCTTCAAGGCAACTGTCACTCAAAGTGTATCTACAGCACCTTGGTTTACAATATCATTTGCATTGTGCCTGGAGGCCCACATCATTAGGAAAGGTGGAAAAGACCAACAATGTCTTCAAAAGATACCTTAGAAAATTAGCTTAAGAAACCCACTTCCTGTAGCCTGCCTTGTTTCCTGTAGCCTTACTACTAATCAGGAACACACCATAGACCTTAGGCTTAAGCCCCTATGAAATGTTATATGGATTACCATTCCTCCCTAATGACTTTTTTTAAAAAAAATTTGTTCTAATTATTTATACATGATAGCAGAATGTAGTTTTATTCTTTGTACACAAATGGAGCAGAATTTTTCATTTCTCTGGTTGTACAAGATGTAAAGTCACACCACATGTATCTAGGGTAATGATGTTCATCTCATTCCACCATCCTTCCTGCTCCCATGCCCCCTTTGCCCAATTCAAGTTCCTCCAATCTTCCCCCGCCCTCCACTGCTCGAATAATGACTTCTTGCTTTACAAAGAAATAGCACAAATACAGGACATACCAGCCGTAGCCAAATTCTAAAATACCTTACAAAAACTTTCAGGGGCATGCATTAGAAATACTGGTCCTTATGGTCCTTTGCTGTTCAGTCCTAGAGATTTAGTATTGGTCAAGTCTCTCCCCTCTCTCTCCATCTTTAGGCCCTGGGAGGGCCCTCACAAGTAATCCTGGTTTCTCTGACAGCAGTTAAAGTGGTTGGGATCAACTCATGGATCATCATTCTCAAGTTAAACCCGAGAACCAGCAGAAAATCCTAAAGGTAAGCATCCCCAGGGAGAAAAAGACATCAACTAGTACTCCTGTGAGCCACTGGAGGATTTCAAACTTCTGTTCAGACAAAGAGATATAAGTAGCAGTACCCTTGAGAATTTGGGGTCTGATAAATGATAATTGGGATAACTGCTCATGGGAGTAGGACTAACATAAGTTGCCCTTGATTCTTGGAATAGGTGTGAAAATGTATGGTTGTGAAGGGATATTGGATAATAGTTATCATACTGTTTTTATGTAGATATGGGAACTGTATTATGATGGATTCAACTTTTGGCTACTGCCTTTAACTTACCTGATAGTTGGGTATGTGGAAGAAAATCATTTGGAATTATCCCTGCCCTTCTGGAGGCTTGGAAAAACTTAAATTGCACTATGTCACTTCAGATGCAATATGAAAAATAATTTCCTAATCAAGAAATAGACTGTTTTTTAAAGGATGGGAGGATCTGGGCGTGGTGGCACATGCCTGTAGTCCCAGAGGCTTGGTAGGCTGAGACAGGAGAATCTCGAGTTGAAAACGAGCTTCAGCAACTGCAAGGCACTAAGCAACTCATTGAGACCCTGTCTCTAAATAAAATACAAAATAGGGCTGGGGATGTGGCTCAGTAGTTGAGTGCCCCTGAGTTCAATCCCCTGTACAGAAAAAAAAAGCATGGGAGGAGGATTTTTCAGAGCCAGGCCAAATAATTTAATATCAGTAATGATTCTGTGACCCTTTCTGGGTTCAGTAAGCTTCATATGAACACCTAATTGACATTTCCGGTTTACTTTGAAAATTCTTCTTACACTCCATCTGATGGTCCTGTCTTGGGATTTCTAAATACATCACTATGCTCCTGGACATTTGAGGTGACATACACCACAACAGAGGGTATAATTCTTCCCTATATAGTCAATTACATGCAAAGCCCCGGAAAAAAAAAAAGAAAAAAACCCACATTTATTCTTAAGCTTAAATTTCCCCCCTCCCTGTAAAGCCTCCTGTTCCAAAGTTAACACCTCCAGTCTTTCAGCAGGATGGAGTTCAGGAACTTTTAAGGGAACTGACCTCCTTTACTATTTTCCTCTCAAAAATTCTTTTTAAAAATGCATATTATTGGGGATGAGGATATAGCTTAGTTGGTAGAGTGCCTGCTTTGCATGCACAAGGCCCTGGGTTCAATCCCCAGTACTACCAAAAAAAAAAAAAAAAAAAAAAAAGCATATTATTGGAGTTTGGGCCAATACATTATTCAAATAGAATAAAATTGATGATGATTTAATTTCCGAAGAACTTTCTGGCTCCAGATGCTCTCAACAAAAACCCCCTACCTTGTTTTTTCAGTATGGATTCCAAATAAACCTGGAGCCAGAACAGAGTCTATTTTTCATTTGTGGAGATAAGGCATATATTTCCTTGCCACCTGTCTGGACAGGCTTTTCCTCATTGGCCCACCTAGCCCTAGAAATTTCAGTAGTACCAGGGGACACTAAGATGCCTCAGATCCTTGATCTTTAAAAGCTATTCTATAGTCAAAAGGGCAATACCTGCAGCTCTCCCTATAATTAATACCTTTGATATAAGGAATGGGAGGCACAGCAGGGGTTGCTGTTGGAGGAACCTCAGGACATCCCTGCCTAGCTGGCTAAGAGGAAGGGTGCAAAAACTAACCCAAAAGGTAGACCCTTTGGCAGGGATGGTCCTACTATCAAGCCCTGGACCTTTTGACCACCCATGCTGGGAGAACTTGTGTATTTGCGAGAAGAATGTTATTTTTATGTTAACAATTTTGGCCAGATTCAGGTCCACTTAACAAAACTGATCAGATTGTAACTTGGACATCACTGTGGGCACAACTCCTTAGATGGTTATGGCTCTTGTCCTCTTAGCTATGGTGTGTTTACTTTTGGTTTTAGGTCCATGTATGTTAAATAAATGCCTTAATGAAATTTTCTTGCCTAGAAGCAATCACACTTCAGGTGGTGTTGCTAAAGAAAGAGCCCCAGATGCATCCTTGAGGTCCTCTAGATAGACCCACTGAAGAGTTTCCCTAACTGCCACAGTCAACACCCCCATCTATCCTGCAGAAGCTAGATGATCATCTTCCAAATACCCTAATGTCAGTTAGGGTTACTCAGAGCCGGAATAAGAGCAGGAGCTAGAAATTTGGTAGGCAGACAGGGTTGGAGCTTCATTGTAACAATTCCTGATACAGAGTGTCTGATGGGCCAGACAGGACTGTAGTTAAGCATGTGAACAGCACATGATCAACATCCTGATTGGGTGGGAGGGGCATGATCAGTCAGAGTCTCGCTTTGATTGGATGCAGAAACTCCCCCCAAAGGTCATAAACCAATAGCTTTAAAGGTTACTTCCAGGAATTACATATAAATCTCTAGACAATAGCTATTCAGTGGTGATCAATTCAGGATCCCTCCCTTCTGGAAGCTGCAGTTCCTCTCAATTTCTTTAAAGAAAGAAATAAATTGTCACTTTATTCTACCCTCTGTTGTCCATGGATCTCATTCTTCAGATCTGAGTCTCACACCTTGCTGCTCTGCCTCTTGGGCTACTAGGCTCACCTTTTATGACCTCTTGCCACTGCCACGGGGCTTCTCCTTTTAACCTTTTCTCAACTCCTCTCCCTGAGCCCCACTCTTTTACCATATTCCAACCTTAGAGAGAATCTCTCTAGAATCAGATACTGTACCTGAAGAGTTACAGTGGGTTTCGATAGCAACAGATCCTTCAGGGGAAGTGGGCAGGCCCTCTTGCCCCTGAGTTTTCTAAACAGAAGATTTTACATCACTTTTCAGTTCTTACACTCAGCGCAGGTAAGGGTGAGCATGTCTAGTTACAGGTTTTCTAAGATAATTATAGAACGATTGCTGTTGTATAGGGTGATACTGGTTGCCACTATATTGTTCTCCCCAGAATATTTTTTTCTCTCCAAATCTTTGCACCCCAAACTGATTTAACCAAGTTCCAAAATGAGGTAGAAGCAGTTTGTGTCTCTTGCTTTTCCTTTCAGGTACACAAACCTGAAAATTGTGTGCATCATTTTTCTAAAGTCCTAACATATGTAAGCAATTGAAAAGTGAAATGTCTTACAGCTATGCAAAAAATTTCGGACAATTTGTGGCAAAAAATGCCATTATCAGATTTTCAAGTTGTTTTGTTCCTAGAAAGTACTCTGCCCCAGATTCTTTACAAAGTTAAACCCTTTACAAAGTTAAAGCGTGTGTAATGTTATACCTTAACAAAGGGAAAGGCAGGGTCTTAAGCATTTGCCCATTTCCTCCCTCCCGCAACACACACACAAAGATCAGTTTTTTACTAAGTGTTCATTCTTTCATGCTCAAAAGAGATAATTGGTAGTCATCTAATTTCAGTTTGCCTATCTTAGAATTGTTAAAAATGTTCTAAGTAAAATAGTGCAGAAATAAATTATTTATGTTTCAGACTTTTTATTTTGTTTTTTGAAATCCTTCAAACAGTCATATCATAAAGAAATCAATGAGTTAATTGGACAATATGCTTCAATTTGGCCCTTTTTCTTTGTGTGCATAAACATGGTTTGTAACAAAATCAGCATTTTAATTTAACATATAGTTTTAACTGCTTTTTAACTTAATATTATATCACAGATGTTTCCTTTAAGTCCTTTGAAAATAGAGTTTTTAATGATGGATATGCCTAGTTATTTCCATTTATACTTTTTTTTATTTCCATTTTTACTGTTTGAGAATATGGTATTAAATTTTAAGGTTGCAAAACCTGGGTTGTCCACCTCTTGTCAAAGTGACCTTAATCAGCTAATTCTTTAATCTCCTTTTTTGGGGATAAGAGTAGTCATTCACACGCTATAGAGTTTTGGTGAGATGGAATAAACCAAATATAGGAAGGCTAATCGAGATTGGCAAGGGTGTAGATTCAGTTAAGCAGGAAGATTTGAGATAAATACCTTTGCTTGGAGTCTGCTTCCCTGTGACTTGCTTAGGCTGGATTTACAGCAGAATTCCTGGGCAGAGGTGAACTGTGAGGCTTGTTGCCAAATTGCTTATGCCATGACACATTCTTTTACCCACTATCTCAGCACTTCAGTGTTTAATCCTTCCTGATTTTCTATAAAATTGATCTTATTTTAATTGTAATTAATTTTTTTTTTTCAACTAATGAAATTAGTGATTTGCTTTCTTGTTTTTCCTTTTGGGAGTTGTCCTGGTACTTTGCTACTTTACTTTTAAATGATTTTTTTAAAAAAGGTGATTGTAAATACCTGTTTTATATGAAAACTACTATGACTTTATCATATCTGTAGAGTTTTCTCTCCCTTTCTCACAACTCATTATTTGTTTTATAATTTACTTGATGGTATTTTATAAACAAAAACCGTTTTTATGTGGTCAGGCCTTTTATCTTATATCTTTTTTTTCATTGTTTTTTCTTGTAAACATTTATGCTTAGAAAGCCAAGAGGTGAAGTAAATGAAACAAAAACTTGGGAAACATTAGATCTTTTAAAATTCCATAGTTGTACAGTTGTATATGGAGATGAATTGATCTTATATCATGCTCCATTCCATTTGCTAATTCTGTCACACTGTATATCCATCCTTTCTTCATTATTTTGTGTTTTTTACTTCATAAAAAATTTAAATCTTAATACCTTTTCTTCTGTTTAGATCTTTCTCACCTACACAATTGATCTCTAATTTTAAGGCCAAATCCTCTTAATCCTAGATTTAGAATATATAGAAATCTAGTAGAGCAAGTCACACTGCTCTTTTTTTTACTTTTTTTTTGGTGGGGGGGACTGGGGATTGAACAACATAGTGGTACTTTACCATGGAGCCCCATTCCTTAACTCTTTGTTATTATTTTTGGACAGGGTCTCACTGGTTTGCTTAGGGCCTTGCTAAGTTGGTGAGGCTGACCTTGAACCTGCAATCCCCCTGAGTCACTGAGATTACAGCCATGCACCTCCATGCCTGACTGAGTTTTGTTTTCTTTGCCTCACTCCATGTATTTCTTGTTAGGGTTCTTCTTAGGTATTCAGGTTTTTGTTGTTGTTATTGTGATGTGTTTATCAAATTGGCTATTGCTAGGCTAAGATGGTTGTTCATTTTATGTATTTATTTTATAGCTGGCTCTTATTCTAAAAACATTGCAGTTTATTCTCTTGGGTTTTCTAGTTATATAATCATTTGCAGATAATGACACTTGTGTCTGCTTCTTCCTAATAATTATACCTTTTATTTTGGTTTTATGGCAGGTTGCAGTAGAGTTAGCGTTCTGTAATTTATAAAATGCTTCTGGAACATTATCAAATAGTAATGATGATATTATACAAACTCGTGTTGTTCTTTAATAGGAAACACAGCACTAGAACAAAATAATGGCTTTTGATTTATCATGGTTCTTCATCAGGACAAAGGAAATTTATCCTTTTATTTCCAATTTTACCTAAAATTATTTTTGTTTTTTAAGGGATGTGAATTACATATTAGCAAATGACCACTGGCATCAGCATTTTATCACTGGTATTTCTTAACAAGTCTACTGACCAGAGTCTCAAATATCAAACTGGATCAAATTCTTCCTTGGGGATAATTCTTGAAACAATGAATTCATGAGAACATTGAAACATTATGTGGTATTCAATGCGTAATCATATCTTCTTGAGTGAAGTTGGGTAGAAGACAAGTCACCAGAGCTTTTTTTGAAAGACAGTATTTCACATTGCTAAATTGTACAGTAATTTCTCATCTATACCTATTGATATCAGTTTATAAAATTGGTCATACCTTCTTTTTTTCAAGGCAAGCACTCTACCAAGTGAGCTGTATCCCCAGCTCCCTCCCGTCTTTCTTGATACCCTTTCTGCAATTGATTTTTGAGGATTCCACACACTCAGCTTTTCCTTCTGTACCACTGGCCTGCTGGTTTCCTCTTTTCCATTGTTTTTAAAATTTATGCTAGTTTTCTCTTCTAACCCTGTCTATTAATTTGTAAAGGACCAAGGCTCAGCTCCTGCCAAGCTCTTGGCACAGATAACCACAAGTCTAGAATAAAATACCATGTAGCTGCATAAGACTCCTAAATGTATATCTCCAGCTCTTGTAGAGCTGACTGCTTTTTTTTACTTCTTTCACGTAACTTGGATATGTAAAATATAACTCAGTCTTAACTGTACCAAAGCGGAATTTCTGATCTTTCTGGCAAACCTTCACCACCTGCATCCTGCTTCATTTTCCAGGTTGTTTATACCTAAAGGCTTGGGGTCATCCTGATTCTTCTCTTTCTCTTTGTAGATCCAGGCTGGCAGCAAGTCCTGTTGCACTGTCTTCATAAGTGATTCCAGAATCCTGCCTTCAGAGTAAATCCGGACCACTTTTCTAACCTCTACTACTAGCATCTTTGCCCTAGTTTCTAGCATCTATTGCCTGGATTATTGCAATGGCCTCCTAACAAATAACTGCTCTCCTTTCTTCTTCCCTGGTTTCTCTTTAGCAATATAACAACCAGAGTAATGATTTTAAAATATTAAGTCAGATTGTTTTCATCTCAGTACCACAAATAACAACAACCACAGACCAGCAAAATAGCAACAAGAACCCGAACCTTCTAGTGGTCTCTTGGAAAAAAGGCCAGATTCCTTAAGAGTCACAAAGTCCTATACAATCTGGTTCCTGTTAACTGTGATCTCTTCCACCACTTCTCTCCCTCTTGTTCTCCACTCCAGCCATGGTTCCTTCTTCCTTGAACATGGCAGGCATATTCCCATTTTAGGTCTTTGTGGGCTTCCCTTCTGCCTGCATCCCACACTCCAGATATGTTCACGATCTACTCCCTCATCTTCAAGTCTTCACTTTATAATTGCCAGGTGTAGTCTGTATCTCTCATGCAGTGCTCTGCCATTTCTTTTTCTATAGTATATGTTACCTTTTAAATCACTAATAGGATACATTATTTTATTATTATTTTTGTGTGTGAAATGTCTCTCTCCCCTACCCCTGCTAGACTATAAGCTCCATGAAGGCAAATTTTTCTTTTCTTATTTTTTTATACTAGGGATTGAACCTAGGGGTGCTTTACCATTGAACCACATCCCCAGGTTTTTTATTTTGAGATAGGGGTTCACTAAGTTGTTTAGGGCCTTGCTGAGTTGCTGAGGCTGACTTTGAACCTGCAATCCTCCTTCCTCAGCCTCTCAAGTTGCTGGGATTATAGGCACACATTACTGTGCCCAGTTAAATATTTCATGTTTGGTCATTATGTGTCCCCAAAGTGCCTAGCACATAGAAGATGGTCAGTAAATATTTTTTGAATGAATACAGTCTTCCTTCATTTTTTCCCCCAGTGAATTTATGAGAAAGCAGTATATGCATAATCTTTTGGTATTTGTGAATTAGTATCCCACCAGTAAGGGAGAAGTTCCAGGGCATGTAAAATTTATATGGTGGTACTGATACAGAGAATGCTTATGAGGTTTAAATAGGGTATGTGTGTAAAGCACTAAGCTGTGTTAATGTGTAGGACCAGATCACTTAACTTTCAGAAGAGCCTCAGTTGTGAATTCTAGAAACTTCTCTCAGATTTTAGCTTAATCAATGATAGATAGCGATATCACTGAGAAGCCTTTTACAATATGCCTGGGTTCCCTGTTAAATATCAATGAACTATATTTTGTTCTCTAACCCATTGGCATTTATCTCTTAAAGTGGAATATAACCATTTTCTTCTTCAATGCTTTCTTAGTATTCAGGACATCGTTCATGTCTCCTTTAAGCCTTTTTCCCTGTAAGGTTCTAACTGAAATCATTTCTATAAGGTGATTTTGAAACTCTTCAGACCCCAGAGAGGCACATAATTGAACATGATACTAAATCCACAAAATCAAAGATTTTAGTCCTTTACCTTCTGTTTCACAGACAAGAGTATACTGGAGTCATCCCTATAGCAATCTTTATAGCAGTATTTTTCAAGTTGCACTTAAAGTGTTTCTAGTCTCCTTTTGTGCCCTTCAAATCCAAAAATATCTCAAAAACTCAGACTCTTTCCTTTTTAAGAGAATAAGAAATATTTGAATGATTTGTACTGTTTGGAATTGCTGTGCAGCTAAGTGGTGTCTCTTATAAGACAAAAGATGATTATTTTAGAGATAAAGCAACTAAAGTATAGACAGTAAAAATCATGATGAATGCATCTCTAGAAATGTATAAGCCTTACAGCTGTTACCTAAACACAAAAATGTGAAAATTTTCAATTCTACTATTCTTTTCAAGGTATAGCTACTTCCTCATGTATGTTATTTCTACTTAATTTTTCTGTGATAGTATATGAGCAAGAACAGCCCCCTGTTCAATTAGAGGTGTAAACATTTTAGCCATTATTACCATACAGAAATAAAATTTCATAAGCATGTTGTTCTGAATCAGTCTACCTGATGAATTTGTCTTGACTTTTTAACTCTGATTAGATCTGTTTTGCTATTATGAAGACTCAGACTTTTGAAAATCACGTCCTTAAAAAGTTATTTTGTATTGAATTCTAAATAGTCACTACTATGGGCCAAGTCTGAATGGAAAGTGTTGACCTTACTCTGTTGATGGATTGCATTTCCCATCGTTTAGGCTACATTACTGGATAGCCCATTTGGAAAACAGACCTTGTTTTTGTAGTTCTACATTTTGTTTAGAGACTCTGTAATGATTGCTGTCTTCATGAAAGTGTTTTAGTTCTTTGAATTGCTCCCTTGCTTCTTCTACTCATCTGTTGTTTTTTTGTTTGTTTGTTTGTTATTTGGAAATAGTGATCTTGCCTATCCAGCACAAGCAAACATATCTACCCAGTAGTGGGGGACTTATTTTGGTCCTCAGGTACAATTATATTTTAAATCTCTGTGAACAGAGAAGGGCTTATAATATAGACCACCACCTATATCATAACCTGGATTAATGGAAAATGTAGGTGAGAGTTGAGTGTAATTATAATAAAGTCAAACTACATTTAATGTGCTTTCAGGGAATTATTTATGTTCGTAGAAAGTCTGAAAATTGATAAAATTCTTAATTCGGGTTAGAGCAGACTACTGTTCCCGAAATAATCTTATTACCAACATTCAAAATGGTGAGAAGCTGCATAGAAGCACCTCCCTGTTCAAGGGGACAGATTCAGTTGTTGCTGTCTCTTATGCAGCCTTTGCCCCCAACCCCTTTGTAAGTGGGGTTGCATCCCAGAGTGTGCCCACCTTGGGATATAGGGCACCTATGTGCTTGAAGCTGGAATGCTTCTGTTGGAAGGTGAGCTGTTACCTGAATGTAGAGAGAGAGTGGAGGCAAGAGTACACTGTGCAGTCATGGTCAGTCTTGCATGGTAGATTTCCCCACCACTCCCTCTGGTGATTTCAGCACATATTTAATACATGCTGTCTAACTTCTTTTGTTGCAATTTGTATATTTTCTAGTTAACTTATACCATTTAATCAGTATTTCTTCGAGACCTATGGAATCTGTCCATCTTACCTGAAATTTTGGATTACTTTATTAGCGACTTTATCTTACCAAAGTTAAGAAGGTCTCATCAGAATGCCAAAATCAATCCTGAACTCTTGGTTAGCAAAAGACTTCTGGCATATATTCTATCAACATTAGTCAGGGAGTTATGTGACCATGTGGGTATGGATTAAACATGTCAGTATATAATAATGTTTGGGTTGGATTATGAAAAAATGAAATGCCCCAAATCAGGACAAGCTATATTTGATTTTACAGTCTTTCTATAACGTGATATCATTATTAAGTGTGCAATAATTTGAGAAACAGAATCCTATTAAGATGCACAACCTCAAACATTTTTTGAAGAGTGAAGCTGAGAAAATGTTTCAATACCAACTTTGTAAGTAAAAGACTATTTTTAATGAAAAATTATTGCTGGTAGATGAAATATTTTCTTTGGAATTTTTCAGTCTTAACCTTTATGTCCAACAAGCTGTTTTCTTCTATTTAGTCTGTTAGAACGTTTTGATATTGTATACTATCTACTATCATCCGTATCAGTATAATGTTTAGGTAGATAATAAAATGACACTGATGGGAGAAGCAGTTTCTATCAAATGTGTCTCTTTAAATGAAAAAACAGTGAAAAAAATTTTCTTGAACATCGACAGCCATGCTTACTTTGGAGAGCAGCAGAGGTTGCTGCTTCGTATAGGAGAAAGCAATGTGTAGAAAAATATTTGTTTCTTTCTGTTCTTTTTTTTGTGTGTGTGTGTGTGTGAAGTTTATAGGAATACAGTCTACTCAAAAGCTTATTTAATTTTATTTTTAAAACAACTTAAGGTATCAATTAAAATGATCTTGCATTTCATAGTCTGTGAATCTTCTGAGATCTGGCAGTGCCAAGCTGCCACACAGTGTAATGAACAACAGAATATTAGCTCTGACTGCTGATGTTAGTTTTTGTGGCACAGATTGTCATATTTCTCTTGCATCCTCCAGTCTGTCTACAGTGTACAAAAAATTATTTTGGAGTAAATGGTTGAAAATTATGCTCTAAGAATTAGTTCTTATTTTCTAGTTGAGTGAAATAGGAAAACAGGTATGTGTAAAAACCTGTCCCTGGCCCTGATCATGTATAGTTTTTTAAGAAAGTTTTTGCCAATAAAATCCAAACTACTTATGAATCTGGGCATCAGTTGTTTTCATACATTTTGGTCTTAGGACCGACCCTCTGTACTTTGAAATATTTTGAAAAGTCCAGAAAACTTGTTTGTGGGAGTCATACCTATTAATCTTTACTGGAGTAGAAATTGAAATACAAAAATTCTAAATATTTACTTAAAAATTAGTAGCTATTTTGGTTGAAACATATGAAGAAAATCTGACCCTATCCAGATAAAGTAGCTGGACAAGTAAGGATTTTTTTTTTTGTGTGTGTGTGTGTGTGTATGTGTGTGTGGTGCCCAGGGCAAGTACTCTACCAACTGAGCTATATCCCCTGCCCAAGAAAGGAATATTTTAAAACCTTTCCAGATAATTGTGTATATGTGATACCTCACCCAAACTTGATAAATGGTAGTTTTTTGGATTAATTGCATGTGGAATCTAAAACTGTATCTGTGAATGTTTTGTACAATTATTGTACTAAAATCCATTGATCTGTTTGTACTTTGAATGGATTTTTTAAAATCAGTGTGTGATTCTGTACAGTAATTACATTGTTATTAGGAAACATTATTTCACTGAGTAATGCAAATCTTTCAGATGTTGACACTTTTCATTATATAATATCAAATAAATCACATTCATCTACTATCACTGCTCCCATCAGAACAGTCTAAGTGTTAGGAAGCTGTCAGACTCATGGTTTCATAATCAAGGTTCCCAAAATTCTAATTTTTGGTTGAAGCTTGAATTTTATCATCAGCAATAAATACTGTCAGTTCTCCTTGAAGTGACAGGCTGACTTCATTCATTGTTGAGAAAATGTCTGCCAGATACCTCAGTATGAATAAGCACACTTTATTCTCTTAAGTGACACTGATGTTTTAAAAAAGCTACTGGTTTGACTCATAACACAAACAGTTGAACAAGTGTTTTTTCTCAATAGAAGAAATAGAAGGCAGCCATTCTATTTCAGTTTCATCAGAAATGTTTTATGCATGCTTCCCCATTTTGTGACACAGAATATTAAGAAGGTATGTACTCAAGGGTTGAGGTTTAATAAATTAAACAGTTTTTACTGATGTATCTCCCAATGATTCCTCAAGAAACAGTACTTTGGTAAAGTACAGTAGCTAATCTGCATTCATTCACCCATGTTGTTTCACTACTTGCCTAAATCCCCCATCATGTGGGTGGGAATGGTGAAGAATGGAGAAGAAAAGGTGACTGGATGGGCCCTTGAGCCTGTCTTCCCTTCAGCTGTTCAGGGTTCCCTGGGGTGACCTTCAATTGGCTAAGGAACCAGAAGCATTGATAGTGAAAACTTGTCCTTTTGTTTCAGAGCTTCTGAAGAAAACCCTGTCTTTCTGTTTGAAGCAAATGGGCCTCCTATGAGGTCCTTTAGTCATGTGTCACTCGGACCAGATGTTGCTGAGAGGCTTCTGAGGGATTCTGTCTCTTGTGCCTACTTCAGATACTTTTCTTTAACTGGTGAAGTTCAGAATTGCTTAAAATGATTAATGGTTTCAAATCATACACATATCCTACAGGCACACTCAGAATATATTTACTTCATCCCACCTTCTAAGAAAAACTTTTCTAACTAATTGAATTTGCTATTTGAACATTTAAACAGTTTTATTTTTTTTCTTTTTGACCAAAATAAAACTCATACTGTGACTTTAAAACAGTTTGTTTACATTTTTAGCACTACTAATGGTTTTTAAAATCATTTTTTGTGGTATAAGTTTCCTTTGCTAAAGGGAGTAGTCCAGCCAGAGACTTTCTAGCCATGCCCCAAATATTTAGGTAGTTCATTATTGATATTACCATTTCCAGTTATTTTGATACAATATAGTAAGGGACTATAGACTGAAGTTGAGAATTTGAGGTGGTAGTTGTTATTATTTTAAGTCAAATGCCTGATTACACTCTGGTTTTTAGTAGAGTAAAGCAGAGAGATAAATAGTGTATTTTTGCTGCTTGTGCCCAAGTTCTGCAGTCATCTAAAATGAGGTATCACCCATACTAGCAGTGTGATTTGTTTGCAGAGGAAGCATGAGTTTGTAGACTGCCCTGTATACACAAGCCTATTTTATTACTTTGTTTGAAGATTGGGTGTGTCTAATGTAGTGGAAATTCATCCATTCAATGTTAAATACAGACGAAACACATTTCAGAGCCACATAAAAAGTCTTTTTAATTATCCATTTTTGGGGATTATTCATATTATTGCTTTACTCCTTTCATGTGAGCTACTGAGAATTTTTCATTCTTTCCAGTTCATTAAATCACCAAAATTCTGTATTTGTGTTATAAATAAATATGCCAGACCGTGAATTGAAGTTGGTTGATAAAAGCAGCTTTGTCCTGGTAATTGATTCTTATTTCTGGTTAACCCGTACTTCTCTCTGAATATCTATCTACATTACATTGAATTTTAGACTTCTAATGAAGCCTTACTTTGAGCACATGTAGGGACTTGCTTTAAGTTGAGTTTTAAGTATTTTCATTTGGATTAGCTGCAAGATGAATGTAGTATTATAATTCTATATTTGTGCTTAGACATGTTCAGGAGAGCCCCAGGACACATTTAATAGGTATCTAGTTTCTTTGCCACTGCACATAGTTTAAACTTGCAATTCAGACAACTAAAACATATTATAAACTTCAGTCTCAGACAATTTTATCTCTAGACTAGCTGCACTTCACAAATGCAATCTAGAGTGCTAATTGGACTTGGAGTGTTGGGTTTGAACCTTTTCTGATATAACCAATGAAAAGCCAGGTGTGTGGGTGTGGCACTGTTAGCTCCCATTGGAAATATAGGGTTCGGTCCTCAGATAATGAACACTCTTGTCAGGCAACTTAAGGCAAAATAGAATGTGAGAAAGTATTGCAGTTGTCCATAGAGAGTCTGGAAGCATCAGGAAACCTTCCTTGCTGAGATTTCTTTTTTTGTTGTTTGTTTTTAGTTTTAGTTGGACATAATACCTTTACTTTATTTATTTATTTTTATGTGGTGCTGAGGATTGAACCCAGGCAAGCGCTCTACTGCTGAGCTACAACCCCAGTCCCCTTGCTGAGGTTTCTACCCTGTGGACCGCATCTTGAAGGACACATAAACTTTCAATAGGCGGTTTAGTAGGGAAGAAAAGACAGTGAAGATGGTATAAAGCAATGGAACCATTTGTAATGTGAGAGTATTGTCTGGTTACAAAATGAGTAAATGACAAGAACAAATCAAAGGAACTGATCGTGAGTTGGAGTGGGGTCACGGAGATCCAAAATGCATTGCAAGTTAAGTGGCTTCCCCTCATTGAGAAATGTGAGATAAAATTTACCCTCTCTGGGTAGATGCTTTGTCTGCATGCATTTGGCATGCAGAAGAGCCTACTCTCAGTTCACCTGATAACCTCTGTAGGAAGAGCATCACAAAGTACAGTTTAGATTTGGGCAGGTTCTTTGCCACTGCACATAGTTTAAACTGCCTTTTCTTCTCTATAAAACTATATTCAGAGACTTTCTTCTTGATTTCATCTACCCTGCAAAACAGGCTGTTTGTCACTCTACACGTGGCTCCATTGCTTCCTGCCAACCTCACTGCCTTTTCTCTCTATAAACTATATTCCGAGACTCTCTGCACTTGATATTTCTTTCTTTTCTTTTCTTTTTTTTTTTTTAATGCTAAAGGGGATTGGACTCAGGGGCTCTCAACCACTGAGCCACATCCTCAGCCATTTTTATTTATTGATGGGGTCTTGCTGAATTGTTTAGGGCCTCACTAAGTTGCCAAGGCTGGCTTTGAACTTTCAATCCTCCTGCCTCAGCCTCCTGAGCCACTGGGATTACAGGTGTGCACCACTGTACCTGGCTCTTTTTGGTCTTTTGGAAAATGTTTTATTTTAAATTCTATAAGGGGGTATTACTTTAAGCAAATACTGACATCAACTAGGATTCCTGTACTAAACTCTTAATAAATCCGGTCGTCCCACAGCTACCTACTTATAGAAGAGGAAACTGACTCAAATGTTAGCTTTCTCAGTGAGGGTAAGCCACACGAATTGTGCATTATGGAGCTCTGTCATTGCTCCAGTCAGCGGTAGCTTTTTTTTGACTTGTCTTCTTTATTCACCTACCCTGCAAAATGGACTGTTTTTCACTCTGCACATGGCTCCATTTCTTCCTGCCAACCTCACTGCTTTTTCTTCTCTATAATATAAACTATATTCAGAGACTCTCTGCTCTTTCTTGGTCTGGTTCCAGTTATCATCATTAGTATGGATCTCATATGTATAAGTCCATGCAACTGTTAACTAAAGAAATGGCTGCTGCTTATGTTATTAAAACAAAATGTGGGTACTGACAGTTGAGTTGCCACCTTTTGAAGGTGTATTTTGACTATAATGTTTTTAGTCTGCTCATTAGAGTTGAGGTCCACATATAAAGGCTGTCTGCCTGTGTCTCTGTGATGTAGAGATTGGGGAAACCCAAATTAATATCAAGTCTCCATGAATAGTCTTGACTTTATAAGTGAGACAACTTTGAGTATTATTTTATGAGCAGTTAGATTATTTTATTTTATACCTCTGGGTAGTTCAAGTACTGGCCTACTTAAATAGTAGATCTTAATTACAAAAATGAAAAATAGACCTGCTGAATATATTATTAGACTTTAATTTTTGTTTGGAATACCTTATTTTTTTTATTTATTTTTGTTTTTAGTTCTGACACATGAAGTCAAGCTAAGTATATAAACTCCTCAGCTTCAAGTCTGATTACAACAGTGTGAGGGATGAGAGCAACAAAGGAGTACTTTATCAGTGCCAGATTATTTCCTGCAGCAAATGGGAAGAGTCTCTGAAGGTTACTTGGTGTTGATATAGTTAAGGTTATACCAGCTCTTATAGTACGCTGTACCTTAATATTGGGTCCTTCAAAACATGCCCAGGGGATATAGGTTAAAACTAATTACAAGTAGCATAAACCATTTTTTAATTTGGACTCAGGAGAGATTTTACTTTGAGTTTTTGCCAGAAGTTGGTTTCTACATTAACCCTGTCACAGGCTTCTAATGCCACATAGTGTTTTTTGTTGGGGAATAATTTTACTCATTTTAGTAATGAATGTGACTTTGATTACATCTGTTGGTATCTACTTAAGAGAAGATATGTTGGAAGTTGATAGTAAAAGTAGTCTCTAATTTCACAGCTTTTTTCTTTTCCCTACAGTAGTATTTTTCATACCTCACTCAGCATAGCAGACCTCTTAGTTTTAGATCTTGTGTTGTTTTTCTTTAATTACCATGTTTCATTTTAATCACATACATTGTAGAAATGAAGGATGATGTTTCATTAAGTACTAATTAAGTGAGACCCTTATGATAATCAAAATAAAAAATCGTAATGGGTCTTTTCTGTGAAGTGTTGCTAAAATTAAAAAAAAAAAATGTCTTTCAGAGTTTTCTGGCCTTGCCTTTTCTCAAAACAATTTAAAATCTAAGGTTATTTGTCTCATTCAGGTATTTGGGGAGGTGGGGGATAAGTAGAAGAATGGGAGAAAAAATTTTTTTTAAGCACCCTTGGGTGACTAACTTTTAACAATACACAAAGTTATCTTGAATTTGGAATCTTTGATTTCTCATAAAGGTTTTTCCCTAGGATTTGTGAATGTTGGAAAAAAAATGGACTGTGACATTTGCAATTTCACTAATAATCAGGACTGATGCAGAATATTTAGTGGTTTGGAGATTGCTAGAATCTTTATTCCATTGCATGTGCTCACTGGAAAGGGGTGACTTTCCCAAGCAGAGTAAGATATTCTTTAAGTACCTAAGTCAGGTGCTTTGGATTTTGATATGATTGTTAAGATGTTCTTGTTGATTATCTTCCTAATATCAGAAAAAAAATCACCAGCCAAAGTAAACAGTATCTTTGGAACTAGCTTGTTTTCTTTGATCAAAACGCATGATTTTCTTCCTCTGTCATCTAAAGCAAATGACTTGGAAAAAGCTACAGATGGTTGGGTGAGGTTGTTCTGTTCCAGCTGTTTCTAGTAGGATATAACTCCTGTTGGAACAGAAGATCTCCCTTTAAGGCTTTTCAGAAGAGACTTCCTGAGCCCTGGACATTTCTTTAGTTAAACTGTGTTAAGTACCTAACAGAAAGTCGATATATGTATGTAATGGGATCATTATAATATGATAATATTTCTCCCTTTTAAACTAACATTTTTAGATTCTATTTGTTTGAAGTATGAAAGTACTCAGTATCTTTTAAGGACTCATTTAGCTCTAGGTTTATGCTTTATATGAAGTTGTTTTAAGTTAATCTTAGATTGATAAATTTCTTCAGCAAATATTGCCCAGAAAGTTATAGACTCTGAATCAGTTTTATATACGTGTATAATTGTGTGCTATGGGAGAGTATTAGAAATGGATTATATTAATGCTGGAATTCTTACCAGTCCTAGCAATGGAAGTTCTCATTTTGAGATTTCCATCTAGATTTTCTACCATATCAACGGTTGTCATAGTAGCAGTCTCAATTGAGAATTGTGATTATATACTTTATCAAATGACTACTTGATGAAGGCTCAATTATTCTAATGTAGTTCAGCCAGAATTCTGAGCCGTCATTTTGCTTGGTTAAGGGAATAATTAACAAACCTAAAGAAGAAATCCCTTTCTTTCTTTTGAATTACATAAAATTTCCCTTATTTCACTGACTGTCAAGTGCCATTAGTTATGATATGCCATTGTTTTATGTACACTAAGGAAAAAAATCCTAATAGTTATATTCAGTTGATGCCATCAATTATAAGATACAACCTAATTTCAGAGATGCTAAAATGTATGTGTGTTTGTGGGGAAGTATATAATCAATAGAATATGGCACATTATTTACACATAGCACTTTAGTTGTGTAAAGGTCATAATCATAATATTAAATATAAAGGAAACTTTTTAAATTATTATTTCTGCCAAATATTATATAGTTTCTTTAATCCTTGAAAGCCAGAATCAGAAAAGAAATCACATATTTGAGGAAATCTATAAGATCATCTATATTATGTAACAATTTCCAGTTGACTACTTTTTTACCAAAGTATCTTAAACTCTATAAAAGAACTTATATTCTTTTAAGTAGCTATCTTTAGAGTCTCTCATGATAAACTTTAAATATTCCTTTTCAAGATCATTTCACTTAACATATAAAAGAGAATAATTTGGAATTTAGATGAGTTGTTTAGTATTCCAAACAAGGTGCAACCTGAGACACAGTATGTTTAAGAGCTGTAATCATGAAATATCTTGTTAAGTGGCATATAGAATTCTAAAAAGAATCATTGTTCCTGCCTCCTGAAAATTGTCGCATTCTAACTTTAGGCATTTTTCTCCCTAAATTTAAAAAATACAGTTCAGGATTAACTGGAGGTCTGTGTTGTGATAAGAAGATGAATTGGTAAAACTGACCATGAGCCTCATCCTTCTAGACAGCTCTGGGTAGGTATGCCATGCTCAAAGGCTTATATTAGTTATTACTCTTGGCGTTATAGTTCGTACTGGCTCATTGTTGAGAGAGGCCAAATTGAGTTGCTAGCATAGACATTGTAAAGTGGCTGGCTAGACAGACTGCTTGCAGCTTCAGGCTTTGTCAGAAGGTAGGTACACCAGGGCATCATTGTGGTTTGAAGTCCACAGTGGCCTAGAATGTGGGTTCCAAGTCCAGCTTTAAAAATAATGCTACAGGATTCAGACATTGGGTGTGGACCTGATCAAAACATAAAACAATGCATCTTGATTATTGACCCTTATTTGCAAAATCAGAGCAAGATTTATAGCCACTCAGGACCCATGTGGCTTACAGATGGGGCAAGAGGCAGGCTTGGAGAGAGAGGTCTGGAGCTATGCAGCCTGGAAGAGTACAAGGATAGGGAGCCATATTTATTTGGGGTTTTGTGTTTTTTGTTGGTTGCATCACAAGTAATGTTAATAGAGATTACCTTTGTAGTGTTTTCCACCTTTATCAAAGTGCTTTTACAAACATATAATTTTGCATTTACTGTAAACATGAGAGGGGTGAACTGGATATAATTACCCATTTGGCAGATGAGACTCACAGATCCTAAGTTACTAGCCTTAAGGTCATTTGGCTCTTGCTTTTTTTCACTATATATGCTGCCAATGCTTGATTCCATATTTATTTCCAAATTTAGCAAGCATATAGTTTGTTTTCCAGCAGCTGCTACTATCTTTATGAACTGCCAATATTTTGTCACTTATGTTTTTACCTCCCAAATCAACAAGTATAACTAACTTTTGCTTAGTATTGAAAGGAAAAATAAGGAAAACAAAATACTATTTCATTTTGATTTATCAGATAAAACTACTTTGTTATGTGCAATGAATCGTTTTTTAAAGTGATTTTTTTTTTTTATTCTGCTTTGCCCTGTTTAAACCTCAGCTAACCTCACTGCTGTTACTTTTTAGGTGTCTTATAGTAAACCATGTACAAGTCCAGACAGAGTCCAGAGTTAGAGCAAGTTAAACAAGAGTTGCCAGTATTGTGAGTTGTGGATGTAGAACTTGATGTTAACTGTGAATGATTGGTTTTCTAACTTTCATTTTATGTGGAGAGCCTCTTCTGTTTTTCACTAGGCTTCCTCCTGGCTCTTCCTTCCTGTTACATTCTTTCCTGTTTCTTTCCAGAAAGTGTCTCAGCATTCTTTCCTATAGTGTGCTCCTGTAGGGCTGTGAATGGTACATGTTCATGATTTTCATCTCTGAACTCTGCACATGTATTTTTCTTATACAGTAGATTAGAAATACAAACAGAACATTGTGTAAGGATATGGACTGATTACTGTGAGTGAAAATCAGAG
This sequence comes from Marmota monax, assembly GCF_021218885.2. Lineage (NCBI taxonomy): Eukaryota > Metazoa > Chordata > Mammalia > Rodentia > Sciuridae > Marmota > Marmota monax. The sequence continues at coordinate 1,972,940 of NW_026695222.1, read as the reverse complement.
TGGAATAAACAGAACGTGGCCTGCAGTTCTGCCTTCTAGTCCAGGTGTTGCCCCACTACTTAATTGTGGACTTTTCACCAATCTTTACAAACTTCTGATATCCCCTTGCATTATCTGCGAGCCAACAGCTGTGTTACATGATTTCTAGAGTCCCTTTCAATTACAAATCTCATTCATGTCCCCAATCTGTGTATGTAAAATTGTACTAAAGGTAGGACAGCTTGTAAACCTTCTTTTGGACCTTAAATTCTATTGGTAATTTTGTCATTATTGAGAATTGAATGAAATCGATCATGGTGATTTAACTTTGTGGTGCTTGTAAGCTGAACTGAAACCCCACTATTATTAACTTACAAGTTTTGAGCTTGGTTCCTAATCTTTCCTGTTGTATGCACAACATGCAATAATAATCAGCATGGTATGTTCTGGGAATGCTTTCATTAAAGATTGGTGGGTTTCTTGATCAGATATTTACTGTGTCTCAGAGCAGCTATAAAATCCAGGAAGTGTAAGTGTAAGAACAAGTGATGGAATGCTAGTTGGAAAGACATGTTAGAGTTAAAATGTGACAGTAGGTCTTAGGCTGTTATCCTTTACTGTCCTTCAACCCAGTATGTGATAGGTTTGGGTTATAGACTGAATAGATGGGATTTTCAACTGTTTATATTTAATCAAGGGAGAATAAGTCATAAAGTTGTATATTTAAATCAATACTAGAGTTTTCACGAGATTTTATTGTTTTAGGTGTCATGGATTACTCAAAAGGATAGATGAAAGCTATCATTACTCTTTCCAGAAAAATAAATGCACATTGCCAATTTTACCTGCAGGTTGAAAAGTTTCATGGATACCCCACTGTGGGTGGAGCCTTACTTTTCCATCTGGTATTCTTGGTCCAAATTCTTGATAGAAAAAAACTCTGGTTGGTAAATTCTTTGGTGATGCCCCTCAAAATACTCTAGATCAATGTTTATTAAACTGTGATCATGAGAACAATTGAATGGGTCAAGATTAAAACAAAACAAAACAAAAGAATAAAGTAGAAAATATCAGAGTAAATTTTGTTTTGTTCATTCTTTTGATTTGTATGCATCTATGTGTGTTTATACTGTCAGAATATAAAATGTCCTTCTTACTATGGATTGAGTATAAAGTTGGAGAAACTCATCTATTAGATGAGAAACACTCTTTTATTGTAAATGAACCTCTTCACTTTATAACTGGAAACTGAGGCCCTTAAAGGCTGAATGATTTGTTTAAATCCCTGCTGTCCCTGTGTTACTTCAAGTGGTCCAGCTAGGATTGAACCATATTACTTTGTTACTAATTTTACCCTGCTGCATTGCTAATTTTTTGAAACAGAATTGTGAAGTAGATTATTTTAAAAAGATAGTTCATCTGCTTCACACTTGGCACTTTTGAATCCTTTGTTTTTCCCACTAAAATAATTTCTGTCATTATCCTTTAAAATAATCTGATCTTAAACTTCTTTTCCATAGGATTAGCAGATATCCTAAGCCCTCTCAGTTGGCTGTCTGCACCCCTATTCCTAAAATGTTGACATTTAACCAGAAGGACTTTCAGAACAAGATATGAGGGCTAATTTTTATTTCAAAATCAAATTAAAATGGTTTGAGTTGTTTTGTTCATTCACTTGAGAGCTGAAATGTTGGTGTGGGATCTTTGGGAAGGCACTATAATGTCCTTAGTTTCTCTGTGAGTTTTTTCCTCAAACTTGAATTCCATACCATTTATAAATGTGAAGGGTCTTGTTAAAATGCAGATTGTGATGCAGAATCTGGCTGAGATTGTGGGTTTCAGTAAACACTCCTGAGAGATGCTACTTTGGATCTTGGGATTACACTTTTAGTAGCAAGAACTTGTATTACCCGACTTATTACTGTGGCAAGAAAAGATAGCTGTCTGATCATTTTTCTGTTGTCTTGATTTTATTTCTTTTAAATATTTATTTTTTAGTTATAGGTGGACACAATACCTTTATTTTATTTTTATGTGGTGCTGAGGATCAAACCCAGTGCCTCACGCATGCTAGCCACAACCCCAGCCCCCGTTGTCTTGATTTTAAACAGCTGTTCTCATCTGCCCCAACATTCACCTGAGTGAAAATTGATGATACCCCTCTTTGCAGCACTTTTCTAGGTGATTCAGACTTAGCACTACTTCATTTAACTGGGATTTTCAAGCCTTTCTACAAAATTTAATTTTCCACATAACTAGAATATTTAATTTCAGAAAGATCATTTTCTAAATGTTATAGAATTTTCTTTCTTAAAAGTATTTGCATATACTCTTTTTTTTCTTCAACTTAGTGTTGCAAAAGCCATATTTTTTTAGAGGCTCTCTTTGTGGTGAATATTGAGCTATATGCAAAATGAATAAGAACTACAAAGCCTTCCATGGTGCTGTTGTATGTTTTTCTGTTTTGTCTCATTCATCTGCTAGTTAATGATGTCTCCTCAAAGTGGCTGGTGTCTCTTTCCATCCTGATTACTTCTGACCTGAAAAGCCAGATACTAGATTTGTGAGATGAATTTCTGTCAGAAGGGCCTTCCCAGGGTGGGGCCTTGCTGAGGAGGGATATGATCCAAGTTCAGTAGCCTTGGAGAATTGAAATCCTTTGGTTTTTAACCATATTCTGAGTAGATACCTAAATTGGAGCCTACTTGTTTCTTCATGCCTTTTTCCAGGTGCTTTTTTAAACTCCTTTCCAGATCCCGTTGTCTTTGTTCATTAAAATGTATTTGAAGGTCATTTGTATGTATAGATGTATGATATATTAGCCCTGTGATTGATAATACAATAATTGCAATAAATTAGTAGCACTCAGGGTCCATATAAAATCGGGATGGGTAACCTTATGCTAAAGATTGTGGCTCTCTTTACACAGTTGTGTTCTGCAGTGTCTTTGAAATAGTTTTTAGAATAATAGTAATGACAGAAAGGAGGATATTGTTTGGTTTAATTTAGTGATTTAGTATCCTGGGAGTTTAAAAATTGTTGGAATTATCTTTATTAGATTACTAATTATAATATTAACACTAATAGTTCTCATATGCTAAGTTCTCATTTTGTTAGTCATTACTTACATAAAATGCAACAATCAGGGCTGTGGTTGAGAAGGGTACATTAGATTGTGGGGGGCAGCAAGTGGCTGATGTGCTTCCCACAAATGAGAATAATCCAAATAGATAGGGGTGAGATTAAATATCTTCATTAGTCCCTCTTTACAAATAAATATGCATATGAAGACTCTACAGCAGGTGTTTCTGGTTTTGTTTTTTACTAGAAATTGTTGGAGGATTCATATTTTTGAAAACCATACAGTAGTTTATATTCTGATCCAAAGCAGAGAGAACCTGTTTGCATTTTAACTAGGTAGCATCAGACATTTATCATCTTAAATAGCCTTACTATTGGCTCTGTGTTAGAAATTGTAGATTATATTCTTTAAAATTATAACAAGATTAAATGTGGAAATAACAGTTAAGTTGGAATTTTGAGATCAAGAACAGAGCACCATCTGACATATTTTTAGTGAATTACAGCCTTTAAACACTGATTACCAGATTTATCTCATTTGAATATTATTTTTACATCTAGAATTTGTCTTAGGCTTCAGTGCAGCTCAGCCTGCTGGTATAATCTTATCTTAATAATGTTTTGTGACCTGGGAGTCCTGTTAAAGACAGGAGCTAGAGAACGCTGGAAGGTAAAATGAACACATGGCCTTAGTTCTCTTCTTTTATACTGGAATATAACTTGCATTTAAAGAAACTGAAAAATGAAAAGGAAAAACAACCTCCTTCCTCTTTCAGATGTAATAAATATGTTTAATATGGTTTTGCTATGGTTAATCCTTTGAAACTTACAGACTATAGAGGATTTTGTCTAAAATATTTGAAACTAAATGCTGCTGTAAAAAATATTTTTACCAGAAATCTAGAAATAGCTGTCTGTCCTATGCTTTGTTAATTTGATCTGCTTGTTTAGCTGAAAAAATAAAAATGTATATTCTAACTAAAGAGAAATTTGTGGGCATAAACTCCTTTCTTCCTATGTTCAAATATATTTCATACATTGTTTATCTTATTTAAATATACAGTAGACAGAGAATACAACTGCTGTTCCTTTAATATCAGAACTATGCACGTTACAATAGGTGTCACTGTTTTGCTTGGTCCAATCATGATTGGTGACTTCAGCTATTGGCTCCGAGCACTGGCTGTCTGACTCCATCTGCAGGGCTGTAATACCTACTCTCCTCCGATCCATTCACCACACAACTTCAGCTGGCTGAACAGACTCACTCAGCTCCAGCACATCTTGCTAACCTAATTCAGAAAACAAGTGCTACAGCTCTGTGCCTGTCGTCTTCGCTCGGTGTAGCGTTTTCAGGTGATCTAGGAAACGGTTGTTTTTATGAGCAAGTAAGAGAAACAGGAATCATGATGGGGATGTATTTAACAGACCCAGTACTGGATAAAACTTAAAGCCAGTTTCTATTCAACATAGTGAAAAGGTCACCTTGCCTGGCTGAGAAAAGAAGCAAAATATCAGCTTGTTGGTTTCTGTTAACATCTTGGCTCCGGCCAGCCTGTTTTCCTTGATGTTTGAACCAGTTTGGGATATCTAGCTGTAAAGAGAAACATACTGTACTCATGGTAGATGACAAGGAAAAGAACATGAAATGTCTCACCTTCTTCTTGATGCTTCCAGAGACGGTAAAGAACAGGTCCAAGAAAAGCTCAAAGAAAGCAAATAACAGCAGCGGCACTAGCAGTAGCAGCAGCAAGTTGCCCCCAGTTTGTTATGAAATAATTACCTTGAAGACTAAAAAGAAGAAGAAGATGGCTGCTGATATATTTCCCCGGAAAAAACCAGCTAACTCCAGCAGCACCACTGTCCAGCAGTACCACCAGCAGAATCTCAGCAACAACAACCTGATCCCGGCCCCCAACTGGCAGGGTCTCTATCCCACCATTAGAGAAAGGTAAGTACTGAGCCAGCACATGTACTTTAAAAGTTTTCCTGTGTTGAAGTTTGTGCTTTTGAACAACCTGTAATGTATTTTAACACAAATCTGTGTTTCCTCTTTTCCCAGAAGCTTTATTGGTAATGGAAAACTGCCTTGTATCTTTTCCAAAACAGTACAGCTGTTTTTCTCTTAGACAAAAATGTTTTTGCAAGCTGTAATATTTAAGTGACAGGGTTATATTCTATAGGCCATGAAAAATAGAAACCTTTAATTTGTCCTTAGCCTTGTGAAAAGTTTGTATAACTTAAAAAAAAAAAAAAAAAAAAAAAAACTTTTGCTACTTCCTGTGTGTTTGCAATAACTACAAACACAGTTGTTTAGTTTCAATCTTTATTTTTTAAATTTTGCTATGAAGTTACTAAACTGTTGCTTAGCTTGTGAGTCTTTTTATGTTGGAGAAAGGGATTAAGAATGCTGGCTGCTGTGAATTAATGAATTGCCTCTGTTTATAGAAATGCGGTGATGTTCAATAATGATTTGATGGCAGATGTACATTTTGTGGTTGGGCCACCAGGTGGGACTCAGCGGTTGCCAGGACACAAAGTAAGCAACAGCTGCATTACCGGTTTTGTCCTGAGATTTACAAAAAGGGACCCTCTCAGTCAGCCTGGAACTTGGTGTGGGCAGCTTGCCGATGGCAGGCAGTGCATGTTTCCCCCAGTTACAGAGAAAGCATACCCTATCCAAAGGGCTTTGACCACGCTTAATTTTTTCATTGTTTCCTACTATACTGCTTTATATCTCTCACAGAAACATACCCTCTTAACTCTCCAGCCCTGGGAAGTTGTTGTGACAGGTTAGGAAAGTCATGTATTGACCCCTTTCCTAGAAATAGTGAGATAAGCTTTTATTGTATTTATGTTGCAATGAGGGGACCCCTGCGTTAATCTCTGAAAGCTTTGAAATAATTAGCATAGAGGCTATTTTGTATGAACATCTTATATTTCCCTGCCAAATACCCTGTATCTTGGTTTTTTCAAAGGAACAGGTTTAGGTACTCTATGCCCACTAAACCTGATTGCTTAGAGTTGTTTTTCTGGATTGATTTGCTGAAAACACTTTCAATTTAGTGCATGAAATAAGATTTCCCTTTCTCCACAGTATGTCTTAGCTGTTGGGAGCTCTGTGTTCCATGCAATGTTTTACGGAGAACTTGCCGAGGACAAAGATGAAATCCGTATACCAGATGTCGAACCTGCTGCTTTTCTCGCCATGCTGAAGTAAGCATTATTTCTATGTTTGGAAAGAGTTTGTTTATGCTATATTTGTACCCTGCTGGCTTCAAAGTTAAATGTAAGTTCTGCATAACAAAAAAAGGAGACTCTGATGAAGAAAGAGGGTGCTGCTTATCCTGTACATGTTTTTGGAGAAAACTGCTGTTCATCTTTAATTGGAAAGCATGTGGAATGATCCAAGCATTTATCCACACCTTGGCACAGGATGTGGGGGCAAGTGGCATGTATAGCAATTTGGTTCTTAATGGCTTGTAATTAAAGAAAAATAACTTTCAGGTGTAGGCATTGTTTAATGGCACATGTTCTATCTGAAATCAGTATGTGTGAAGAAGTCTTCAAAGAAATACATTTTTATTTCACAATTCCAGAAATTATATACCTTATTTAAACACTACAATTTGGAAGACTTCTAAGTTTTCTGAGTTGTTATCTCCTAACAGCAAATGTAGAATTCGCTGTCTGTTGACTTAGTCCGATCTTTTTGCACAAATACGGTACACTTACTCTTCTATAAAATTGGACACTTTCTCCAGAATAAGAAGCATTTGCATTTGATATTAGAGGAGAAATTTTTGGAAGTTATAAATCGTTTTCTATGATTTCATGTAGATGTATACAGAAAAACTTCAATTGGTAATCTAGAAATACAAAAGTATATGTAATATTAATTTACATTAGCTTTTTATCTAGTGGGTCTTTTGTAGCTTCCAGTATATGTCAAGCAGATACATGAATCATCTTCTGTACTATGTACCAGTGCTAGACAATGTGTGATAGTCTATCCTGTTATTAAAATTTAGTGTTATTCTAAATATTATTTATATGCTTTCTCTTAATCTGCATTAATTTCTAGGACACTAAAGACTGAGTTCAAGGTCATCTGCTGCTCTAGGGATTTCATTTCACTGAAATAAATAAAATTATTGTTCAAAAAAATCATTCAGTGGGTCAACAAGTTGGACAATGTTCCCATTAATGGTTAAAATGTTGCTATGTCTTATTACTACCTGCTGAAAAATTATAGTTCTACAGCTTAAATGTATTTTTTATTCATATTAAAATTCTGAAATCTAATTGCTGTTGACTAGGACTTTCACAGTGGAATATAGGGAAATGAAAGGCAAGTAAGCATGTGAAGCACCAAAGCCTAAACTAATCCACCAATTTTAATCTTTGTGGTCTTTTAGAGAAGTACGTGCAGAAATCAGTTTTACCTCTAAGGGTCCTCTCTCCCACCCTCCATCAGAGGAAGTCAACTCAGTGTCTTTGACAGTATTATCTCTTGCTGAGCAGAATGCAGCAATACTTCAGCATTTTGGGCTTCACTACAGCCAAGTAGTTTGTTGAGTTGTTCTAGACATATGCATAATTAGGAAGCAGCAAGATGGCCAAGAGCTACATTTCACCTAACTCATTTGATTCAGCATTGGTCAAGTGTCTTTTCTCATAGTTGTATCACCTAGAGCATGTATTAATACAGCTTTTTAAAGTTGTACACACAGGCCACATAAAGTGGTAGGAGTCAGAGATGCTGTAAGATGCCTTTGGCTGCCATGCCATAGTTGTGATACTGATGACCAGATTTCCTTCCTTGTACATTGTGGGTGAGAAGCCATTATTCCAGGAGAAGAGATTGTCAAGGGGATGACTGTGCCCTTGACAATTACAGGGTAAGAGTTACAAACCTACTCACCATGTTCCAGGATCCTTCCCAAAGTCCTGGCTCTTGGTCAAAGCAGAACTGAGCTGCAAGTGTATTGTCAAATGGCATCTGGCTTAGCCTATCAGAGAGGAGAAGGGCTTCCTAGGAGCAAAAGGGCAGGTTTCATTTGTGATCGTGGACATTTTTCTCTTTGCATGCTTGAATTTCTCTACTTTTTCACAGAAGGTATTGCTGATTTTTTGAGTTAACGTGTCTTTTACTAAGATGAAATAAAATAAATACAGGAAGACTTCAGATAAAGTACCTAGCACTTTAGCTAGAAAAAGTTAAAGGTAAATGTTATTATTTCTATTTTTTTTATGTTAACCATAACCATCTACCAGAAGCAGATAATTTCTACTTTCACATTCCATTTTGAGAAACTATCGCTATCCTCTAAAATACCACAAAGTGTGGTTTATTGACGTAGAAACTCTACATTTAAGTTTTCCCATTTTGTCTTTTAATTAATACGTATGGAAAAAATGTATTCTTTAATTCTGAAGGTGAAAAGAATATATGTGGGAGGAATTTAGAAGTTTTGAATTAAACAAATAAACTGGCACAGAGCCTGCTGTGTTCTGAGTAACCTGGAAGGTAGAATTGAAGTCCATATTTGATTATTTGTGAACTTGGATCTATTTGAAAAATATTTAGTATCAGTTTTTTTTTTTTTTTTTTTAATCTTTAGGAGAAATCCAAAAGCATCAAGATAGGGTTAATGCTGAAATTATAGTAGTAAAGGCATTTTGTTTTTATCTAAATATAACATATGTAATACAATTTTGCTATTTTTTCTGATGTTGAGTCAAGTTTGAATAGTTACAGTATCTTCTATTTTTGTTGAGAAGACACTATATATAGCATGTGAAACATAGGCCAGAATGGTAATACTAAGTTAATGCCTTTCATGATACAAACTTACTACTGAGCTGAGATAGTAATAACTTATAAATATAATTCAGATATTTCTTTAAGCATGTTTATAATAAGTGTCACATAAGATGATGTTCTTGGAACAAATGTGAAAATAGTTGGTTCTTTACATGCTGAGCATGCTCATTTTGTGAAAATTCCATTTATATATTGTATGTTTTCTTTCAGATATATCTATTGTGATGAAATTGACTTGGCTGCTGACACAGTGTTGGCTACACTGTATGCTGCCAAAAAATACATTGTCCCTCACCTTGCCAGAGCCTGTGTTAATTTCCTGGAGACAAGCCTGAGCGCCAAGAATGCCTGTGTGCTCCTCTCCCAGAGCTGTCTGTTCGAGGAGCCTGATCTGACCCAGCGTTGCTGGGAGGTAATCGATGCCCAGGCTGAGTTAGCTCTCAAGTCTGAGGGATTCTGTGATATCGACTTCCAGACACTAGAAAGTATCCTCCGCAGGGAAACTCTGAATGCCAAAGAAATCGTGGTTTTTGAGGCAGCTCTCAACTGGGCTGAAGTAGAATGCCAGCGACAAGATCTAGCCTTGAGCATTGAAAATAAACGTAAGGTCCTAGGAAAGGCACTGTACTTGATCCGCATACCCACAATGGCCCTTGATGACTTTGCAAATGGTGCTGCCCAGTCCGGAGTATTAACTCTCAATGAGACCAATGACATCTTCCTCTGGTACACTGCGGCCAAAAAGCCAGAGTTGCAGTTTGTGAGTAAAGCCCGCAAGGGCCTTGTCCCCCAGCGCTGTCACCGTTTCCAGTCTTGTGCCTATAGGAGCAACCAGTGGCGCTATCGGGGTCGCTGTGACAGCATCCAGTTTGCTGTTGATAAAAGAGTGTTTATTGCAGGCTTTGGGCTGTATGGCTCCAGCTGTGGTTCTGCAGAATACAGTGCCAAGATTGAACTCAAGCGGCAGGGTGTTGTCCTGGGGCAGAACTTGAGCAAGTACTTCTCAGATGGATCCAGCAATACCTTCCCTGTGTGGTTTGAGTATCCTGTGCAGATCGAGCCGGACACCTTCTACACAGCCAGTGTGATACTGGATGGCAATGAACTCAGCTACTTTGGACAAGAAGGCATGACGGAAGTTCAGTGTGGCAAAGTGACTGTCCAGTTTCAATGCTCCTCGGATAGCACAAATGGCACTGGGGTACAGGGAGGGCAGATCCCTGAACTTATATTCTATGCTTAAAGCTTCACTTCCCCAAGCAGTGTGAGCTCGGGTGCACATCTGGCCTCTCCTTGCTTGATGCTTAGCTCATCTGCAGATATGTGATCAGTGCAGGTAATTTGTTATGAATGAAGCGGTAGGCAGTTTCTAATTTCTTTTACCCTTTTTAATTATGTACAGGCTAAAATGCAGCATTCCGCTTTTAACTATATGCTTAAAAGAGCCAAGTTCTTACTAAGGCTTTGTGGTTTTCAGAGTTGCGTCTATACACCTGGAGAGATTATGCTCTCTCAGATGCCCCACCGACCTCCCAATTTCATGTCTCTAAAGAAAATTTTGGATCACCTCAAATTTCCTTTTGGATTTTATTTGATGAATGGAAATAGTCTAAAATAATAACAATCAAGAGTTATTTTTAAACAAAGCCCACCCCCCCAAAAAACCAGATAAACCTCAGTGTACAATTTTGAGAGAAATTTTACTTTATAATAAGTAATAATTTAGAATGTAGAAAGTAGTCATGTTTGGCTCTTACATTTTTTTCTTTTAAAGTTGTTGCTTCTCACTTTGCTTTTTTAATCCTAAACCAATAAGATTATTACACATTAACTCAAAATGGCAGTGTAAAATAAGAAACTAAGGAATTGAGTGGTGTTTTATAGGCAAAGGAGACTTATATTCTTTTAAGAAGACAAGGTAACACAATATGAACACTTCTTTTGGAAGTAATGAAATTATAAAAGTTTATTGTCAATAGAAAAAAATTGCAGGCCTGCTAATTTACAGTAAAGGTTTTAAAAGAGAACCTAAAAAATCCCATACTACAAATACTTTAATTGATAATGCGTTTGAAAAAGGCACTCTTTTCTTGCCACATAGCTTTGGGTCCCTATCATTTGCTTGTTTTTATAAATCGTACTGTATAGAATTCCTGATCCCTTTTCTCCCATTTAAAAGAGGACCAAACATTTCTTTAGAGGAATGGAGTAACAACTGGTTTTGTAGCACTACATTGTTAATGTCATAAAATACTTTTATTTGTTGTTTTTTTTTTTTATTTGAAATATACTTTATCTAATCTTTGACCATATGCTATTTTATTTGTTGATTATAGTTCTGTTCTCATTCTGGACTGCTAGAATCTGGCCTCTGGCCACCTTAAAGTGCCAATATATGCCTGCAGGGTTTTCAGAAATTGGTTGGAGTAACAGAGTTTGTTGTCCCTGAATTCACTGCATCAGCAGCACATCTGGCTCTCTTATTTGTCCATGGCTAATATAAGCAAAGGAGGAAAAGCTCATTAAAAAATTCTCCTTCAGTGATGGCTTTTGTTGGTTTGGTGCCTGTGACCCTGGCAGTGCCCAGTGTGATCACTGCCAGTTGAAGAATCCATGTGTTTTTGGGCAGCTTTTCTGCTCAGTGTGATCCTGAGATGGCTTCTCCGCCACCTAGAGTGTGGTCCCTTGGCCGCCTCCTTCTCCTGCTCTGCAAGCCTGAAACTGGCTTGTCTGGGGCCAGGAGTTAGTCCTGGGGTGTGTGTGTGCCTGTGAGCCCATGTGCCCATGTGCATGCAAGTGCGATTGCCAACTCAGGAATTCCCTCCTCCCTGCCTGGTTAGTGAGAGGTGGGACACAATGGTCCCCCTGCTGTCCCCAGCCAGGCCCAATGAGTGACTGCCCTTGCTTATTCACTGTGCTTCTGGGCTGCTTTTTTCTCTGTAGATGTGGGCCTGTCGCCTTTGGCGAGTGTCCCTGATGGAGGAGAACACTGGATTATGGGAACTGTTTTAATCACTTTTGCCATTTACCTACATCTGTTAGCATAGCTGACTGAAAGTTGTTACTGGTGACTATAGATGAATACTGCCAGAACAGCTATCTAGAATTATCTTATTATGGACATGACAGGTTGTAGTTTTGGCAAAACATTAATGAAATAAAGATAAATTTTCACTTAAAAATACTTGTGCAAAGGATTCTATTCTAAAATTATGGTTAAACATTTCAGTAACTCATAACTATCATGCAAAATGGTAAAACTGGTTAGAAGGCACTTGACGTGAAGCCAGAGGAGAAGAAATGTTACTCAGCACTAATTTCATAGTTGAGAGGGTGAGTGTGATGGACCGCCTGAGAGTGGGGTCATTCCTTCACTGCTCTGTCAGTTGAGTTGCCCTCTGCACAGCTAGTCTGCCGAAAGCCACATGAGATCCTGTACGCTGGGTATAGAAGAACTTAATTTTCTGTCAATTAAGAGAAGAAAAATAAAAATAAAAAAACAAAAAACAAAACACTTTCACCATCTGATTGGCCTGTGGATAAAATTTGAAAATTGTATTTAGAATAAAAAATTATATATTTTAGACCAAGTCTCCTTTCTGCATTTTCAACAAAATGGAATGAAAGCTAATGTGCTTGCTTTGTTTTCTTTGGTAATTTTGAATTTTGTAGCTTTTAAAATTAGAAACCATTGTTCTGACAAGGCAGGCAACTCTAGTGTATAAACACAACTTTATTAAACAGAGTACGCTGTAGATGCTTTTCCCAATGTATCTGGCAGTCTTTGTCATTGTTCATACTGGGGATAAAGGGTAACTAGGCTAGCAGTTCTAATGTAACATTCTTTAAGCATATCTTAAAATAGTATTTAAGTAAATGGTCTAATTTCTACATAATTATTGCACTGAACTGTCTTTTTTGTTTTTGTTTTTTTTAAGGTGTTTAATAAGCTCAGCTAACTCAAGACACTGTAGCAACTTATGCATCAGTGCTTGACTTTAGCAGCTTACAACATTATTTATGAAGGAAAAATATATAAATATGAAGTACCTCATGTTGAATGTTATTGTACTGTATTTTTAATGTAACAGTGCAGATCTTGTTAGACACATGAATGTGTATACTCATGTTAAATGCAAATAAAATAAAACTGGTTCATAGATTTGTTTTCTTACCATTTTTGTCACTTCCTTGAAATAGTAAAAGTTTCATTCTGGCACTTTTTGGTGCCAATATATTTTACAGAAATTATTTTGTAGGAGCATTTATTTGCTAAGTATTCAGATATCTTTGATCCCTAAGGAAGTAAACATTTTGAGGCAAAAGCATAGGAGAACAATGGATATGTTAATCAATTGCATTGTTCAAAGCCTGACTGTTAAGTTAATGAGAGGGAGTGAATGGATGCATTTATATTCCTGTTATGGAATTTGTGGTTGGCTGGCATTCTGAAGCTATAGTTGATCAAATGTCTGGATCTCCCTGTACTAACCAGGGTATTGTACTCAATGGCATCTGGCTTCCGATGTGATCCAGTGCTGCTGCTTCTCTCAGTGTGAAATAGCTTAAGTCTAGGATTAAAAAAAAATTAAAAAAAAAAAAAAAGATAAAGTGACATACAAGAAATTTGAATATAGTTATATACTCAATTAGTTTTTCATTCTATTCACACACACACACACACAAAACACACCCATATTCATTCGTAATTGTCTATATACACATTGTTTTTCTCTGCCACTTTCTGATGCTTTTCTGATAGAATTTATTGTGAAATCCCTATATAGTTAACCACTTCATCTTCTTGGGTTTCAGTTTCTACAGCATACACTTATTCAAAAGATTTTTGGAATTATTCCAAAGAAGAAGGGAATTCCCCATTCTCATCAGCTTAATCACAGTTACAACCTGAATTGCAAAGATCTTTAATCCAGAAAAGTCTTAGCCATTATCTCTTTTCTGTTGCTGTTTAAATTTAATCCATATGTTTGTTTTCATTATCCCAAGACAGTTGGGAATGATCCTCCTCCATTGCTGGGGCTCAAGATCAACAAGTCAACTGAAATTATACTTTCTTCCCAGTTGACTGTTTGACTTGCCTGGGAAAATCAGGAACTTAACACTTGGGAGAAAACAGAAAAGGTGGAAAGTATTTCTGAGGAACTAAATGGTACAGAATTTAGGGGCCAAAGCAAGCAGGTGGTCCTGAAAAATCTGTCAGAGCAAGGTTTTGAGTCCTTTGAGGTGCTTCCATAGAAGATGGGCATGCTTTTTGAGTTTCTAATTTGTACATTTCAACATTCTTTTCAGAGTCCTTTATGTTTATTGATGAACTACTTTCCTTGCTCTACAAGTCTTTTGTAGTTAAGAAACAGTAATACTGGACAATTTTTTTGAAAGTTGAGTTTACTCTTTAGTTACTTATTTCTGTTGTTCATGATTTCCATAACTAATGTTAGCACTGGTGAAGTTTCTCAGCCAAGATGTTGCCAGGTAGGCAAGATGGAAATAACTGTGAAGAGATGAATCTCTGAAGAGATGAATCAACTACCATTGATTATATGTCAAGTTATGTAAGACACCAGCAGCTACAAATTAGTCTTTAAAGAATGGGTACATTTTCCCAGCATGGGTATCTCCCCTTGGTAGCCTTTTCTAAACTTCTTTGGGGAGTGGAGTGTGATGTGCAGGATATAATTCCTATTTATGCAGGCTCTGAATGCCTTATAATGATTTTTTTTTTCTATTTGCCTGCCTTTCTCTCAGATTATCTATCTATCTATCTATCTATCTATCTATCTATCTATCTCTATCTCCCCCTCCCCCCAAAGCCTTATGCATATGAGGCAAGGCAAGCACTGGACCAACTGAGCTATATCCCCAGTCCTTTCTATTTGCCGTTCTACTTAAATGTCCAGTGGACATATTTTTACTAGTAGATGCTAATCTATACTCTGCCATCTAAAGTCTCTAACCTCAAGATGGTTAAAAAGAGTTTGCTCTTTGCTTTGTCAAATCTGAACTTTTAAACAGGTCTGTATATAGGACATAGCTACATAGTTACATGTCAGCAGTTAAATGTGTGTTATATATTTCTCTGCAAGCTGCTGGTAGTGACCAGAGCAGGTATGTTAAAAGTTACCATTAGGATGATGTTGTTTTCCACTTGATGTGACAACAGTCCAGAATATTGCCTCAAAAATTAAGATGTACTTTTTATTACTTTGGTTGGACAGTTTTATATTTAAGAGTTTATCTCGTTTACATCATTTGTTTTATCAGTTGTTTTAAAGGAGTGAATTCATATTTAGAAAAGTGATTTTTTTTAAAGTCACATCAGTGGCCTTATTAATTTTAACATGAAGGTCTGGAATATATCTGAGCAACATGTAGCATGAACACTGATGAAGGAACTAAAAAGGTCTGAGATAATATTTTGATACATAGCATTCTTGGGGTTTTCCAATTTTCATTTTCCTTCCTAAACTACTATGTGCAAAAAGTAGTAAAAAGAAAGATATTGATTATTTAAGGTACCTCACATAATCTTTTAAAACTTGAAGCAGAGGGCACCACCTTCTGCTATACTGTAGAATAGATGAAAATGTACTTTAGAGACATTCTGTGCATACTACGGAATTCTTGTTTTTGTGTTTGTCTTGAACAGCTCTAACTTCACTTTATTTTAGTATCCCTTATTATAATATTGGCATAATACACTGATCCTTAACCAGTTCAAAATTAAAAATTGTCATAGATCTCAACTCTTAAAGGCAAATTCCAATTCTAAGAATATGTGTAGGTGCTAGTGGACCAAAGAATATTTATAGTGTTTCCTGCATAATTTAGCTTTGAAGAAGAGAAAGATTTAATGAATCATTTAGAGGATTAACTCACCATTCATTCATTCATTGATCTTTTATTGATCCTTTTCCTCATCCCAGACAGTCAAAGGTGCTGACCAGGGAGTGAGAAACCAATAAGATGTGGCAGTGTGTGTGATGGTGGCAAGTTCAGTGCATTGCTGCTGTACTGATAGCACATAGAAGAATCAAAAGACCAGACCCCAACCTAGAAATTCTAGTTTGTTAGGTCTTCAGAGGGGTCTGAGAAATTGCTCCCTGTGATGTTACTATGAAGTTCACATGGAGTATCTCTGAGCTGAACAGTTTTTAGAGGAGGGGATTTTGTGGGTACAAATCAGTAGTGATAAGGTGTAGGATAAGAATGCTTGTGTCTGTATGCACGTGATTGAGAAAGGGCAAGGAGGAAGAAGAAATGATGCGTGAGGTGGGCTTTGAAGGCTATCTTAAAAGTAGCTAGGTTAAGGTTGGTGATTCAAATTGTCATTGGAAAGGGGAGGAAATTCCAGGAGTGAAATAATCAGGGGACAGAAAATGGTAGACAGCTCAATGTGGCTTGGTAAAATGTCCATGTGGAAGAAAGAAACCACCTATTGTGGCGGGTTTGGAATAGGATAATGAACTGGCAAGAGCAGGAAGCAAGCACTTTTTGTATCAGACTTGACTCTTCAACATAAAGCAGTGACATTGAAGAGATTTGAGTTAGAGTAGACAACAGTTTTGTGTTTTAGAAACTGGTCTGCTCAGGAAGATTAGAATGGATCAGACTGGAGGCAAGGGGAACAATTGGGGCTCTGAGTAAAGTAAATGAAGACTAAAGCAGGGTGGGGAATGGAGAGAAGGAAGAA
Source organism: Marmota monax (assembly GCF_021218885.2). NCBI lineage: Eukaryota > Metazoa > Chordata > Mammalia > Rodentia > Sciuridae > Marmota > Marmota monax. The sequence goes on along the minus strand of NW_026695222.1, from coordinate 1,956,342 downwards.
GCTGAGGAGCAGAGGAGATCCCCCAGGCTCCAGTGGAAAAGTGACTGATTGAAGTTGGCATGGAACCTCTTGTCTCACATTTATTCTTATGGAGCAGGAAAACACTCTCTCTCTCTCTCTCTCTCTCTCTCTCTCTATATATATATATATATATATATATATATATTTTTTTTTTTTTTTTTCCTAGTAGATGGACACAATACCTTTGTTTTATTTTTTATGTGGTGCTGAGGAGCCAACCCAGTGCCTCATCTGTGCCAGGCAAGTGCTCTACCAACTGAGCACAGCCCCAGCCCAGATAAACATTTTTTCCTATACCATCCTCTCTAGGTAGTTGATTTATAGATAACTCCTCTTGATTCTGTACTTACATTCCTTTTTTTTTTTTTTTTTTTTTTGTATTAGGGAATGAATCTAAGAGTACTCTACCACTGAGCTACACCTCCAGCCCTTTTTATGTTTTATCTTGAGACAGGGTCTAACTAAGTTGCTTAAGGCCTCACTAAATTGCTAAGGGTATTCTTGAATTTGTGATCTTCCTACTTCAGCCTTCCAAGTCACTGGGATTATAAATGTGTGCCACTGTGCCCAACTGTCTTTATGTTCTTGTAGGTAAGAGGTAAAAAGAGAATGGACATTGTGTAGCAGTCAACTCAGAACTTGGAGCAGGACTAACACCTGGTTTGAAGCTTGGCTCCATCTGCATGGAAACTGGGGCAAGTTACTCAACTTCTGAGCCTCTGATCCCCCTAGAATGATGGCCATGATAATAACACCTTCCTCAGGGGGTTATTATGACAACTACTTAAATCAGTATTTCTATAGCAGTGTCTGGCAAGCCAAGTGCCATGAAGTGTTACAAGTGGAACAAAATATAAAAGGCCACAAACTAAATTCATGAGCTTTCCTTATATACACATTATGTGAACCAGTTTGCTTTTCCTTTATACACCCTTTAACAAGTCATCAATGCAGATAATTAAAAAGTAATTTTGTTGCTGTTCTTTTAAATCACTATGGTCAATAGCTTCAGAGTATATGAAGCTACAAAGGATTTGTATTATTGAGGAATTCTCATACTTTAACCAAATTTCTAATAAGTATTTCAATTTTGTCATGTTAATGAGATACAGAAATGATTTATTCTGATGCAGATGGATTCTAGCACATCAGACGCCTTCTCTGCTAGGGAATTGTCTAGGATTCCTCAGAAAATTTGTCTGCAAAAGCTGAACGCATGTGTGCATAATGAGTTTTTTGAGACATTTTCCAAGAGGTATGCTTTTTGCAAGTTAAAAAAAAAATTCCCCTTTACTAGTTCTAGTGTTAAAATAACCCCTTTTTCCAAATATTTTGGTATTAAAATCAGTTTTAGCATTGAAACTATTTATCATGTGTCAAAAGCAGGTTTGACCTTTATTATGAGTGAAGTGAATATTACAGGGAATATTTGAGTGGTTAATTGATTTTACTCAGGTAAACACAGGTGTGCCAGAAGCCTCCCAGTTCTTGGCACTTCTCTGACTTCCCCATGAGTAACCATCGCTCTGCAGACTCACAAGGTCCTTGAGCCAGTGCTAGGATCTCATTTCCCAAAGGTGTTGGCTTACCAAAGTCCATTTCTGGTTCTTTTTTTTCAGGATCAGATTCTTAGCTGTTTTGCAAAAGAAACCTGTAAGATCTTCACCCTCAGAGAGTCTCATTTAGGAGGTCCAGGGCAGAGCCTGGCACCTTGATTTACGTGGATCTGGGATTCCCAGTGATTCACTGAAGGGTTGAGAACCCCTTATGTAGACAGATCCTGAGACTTTTACTCACATGCAGATGGACTTAAAACTTCAGGACCATGTTCCCTGCTAGGGACCCTGACATCACACACTCTCATTAATCAGCCCAATGCTTAGACCCTGAACTCATGAACCCTGGAGCTGACCCCAAACAAAACCATCTACATTACTGATGAAATCCAGTTGTCCATGGGTAAACTGGCTCTAGGACCCCCATTGGATACTACTACAATCTGTGGATACTCAAGTCCCTTATATAAAATGGCATTTTATATAAGGTATTTACATTAAATCTCTGCATGCTTTAAATAATCTCTAGATTATTATAATACCTCATACAATGAAAATTCTACAAAAATAGTTGTCATATTGTATTGCTTGTAAAATAAGAAAAAAATCTGCGCATGTTCAGTGCAGTTGCAAATTTTTTGCACCCCAGATTGAGTATTTTCAATTTGAAGTAGGTTGAAATCATGGATGTAAGCCAGGAGTATAGAAGACCTCACTTCCGATTCCTTAACTTTTAATCCTGACCTCAGTTTGTTGATCTTGCTTCTGCTTGACTGTCTGCCTGGACCCTCAACCCTCCATTTATATCTCAGGAGCCCAGAGGTCTAGTCTGTGCTGGTCCCAACTCTCAAACACATACCATGCTCCTGCTTAAGGTCACAGTCAATGCTTTCCCATGTTTAGGTCCAGTTCTGAGTCCTGTGTGCCCATTCCACTTCCTTCAGATATGTATTTGCCTGCGCTACCCTCTCTTCCAGCATCCAAACGCAGCTTACATTCTTTTTTGCCTACCCCTTGATCTAGCTAGCCCTCTGCAGCCTGATCTGTAGCCCTGTTTCTTGTCCTTTTCCTCCTCACTGCTGATCTGATACCCAGAATGTCGCACATGAAATACATTCTCTTTGCCTTCCATTGTCAGCCTTCTGTTGCCTGGACAACACCTAACACGCACACACAAAACCTCTGCAGCATACGGCAATGCATTTATGCTCCCACGGATTTTCTAGGCAGCTAGCTATGTGGGTCTTGACTGGGCTCATTCCTATGTGTGGGACTTGACTACCTTTTGCTGGGGCAACTGTGCTTTCATTATTTCTTATCTTCCAGCAAGCTAACCTGGGCAAATTCTCATGGCGAAAGTGAAGGCACAAAAAAAGTCATATGCAACAAGAACAAACATGCACAATCTCTTAAGACTTGGGCTCAGAATTTGTATATCATCTTCCACTATATTTCACTGGCCAATGCAAGTCACAAGTCCTGAGGAATTAGATTCTTCCTCTTTACTGAGAAGGGTTACAAAGTCATAACCCAGCATTGTGGGTCCAGAGAGGAGTAGCTTATTGGTTTATGCATGCAGTCTTTCAGTCTCCATGTTAATGGAGTTTTGGAGGAGCTTACCAATCGAGAAGATGCTCCTTTTGAAATTGGACCTCAGACTCAATGCCACTTGAAATTACCCAAAGATAATCTATTCATGCAAGAAGCATTACTGAACATAAAGATACTACTAAAGCTTTCATAGGGGAGTGAAGGAAGAATCTCTGTCATACTCAGAGAATAAACTTCCCAAATATTTATTTGGCAAGTTTCCTCCCCATATAGCTATTTTACTCTGCTAAGGAGAGTTCCCTCCCAGGCTTCAGCCCTCCAGGGAGAACTTTTCATCAGACCATGTCTCATCCCCTAGCTCCAGCTTCTCAAACTGGAACCCTCATCTGGAGTTAGTGCATGCTTCATTAGATGTAGCATTTTTGCCTTGTCATTTATGACCTCACTTATATTCTCATATATAGTTCTGTTAGCCCCACTGTTAAATTTTACTCTGGAAACCACACCCTAGTAAAGCAAGAAAAGGTTGTGGGATGAATAGGAAGGAACATTTCTCCTTTGTTTCTTTATTCTTACTTACAGCATCACCCCCAGAAAACTTTCTTTTGATGATCCCTAACTTCATCCAGGTACGGGAAGATAGAAAGAGACTGATTGCTGGCTCTCAGAATTTGGGCAGGAAAGAAGGAGTTGCAGTTTACTATAACAGCCCAGCCACCCCTTGGGGCCAGAAAGGCTCTACAGAAAGGGTTGACTGGGAGTGGGAGAAAGAATAGGGCCTCTGTTTAGCAAGAGGCTTCACATAGCTCTTTCACTTGGAGTTTCTCTCTGATTTCTTCATCTCTTCATAATTCCTTGACATGAGACCAGCCCATATTGTTTGAGCTGAGAAGTTCCAACTGCCAGTAACCTGGACACATCACCAACCCATACTCCAAAGGAATTTTTAGGAAAGACTTGATTAATTAATTAAAGACTGCAATATGTGACCATGTCACCAAGGAGCTTCTTAAACAGAACAGGTTTCTTTTTGTTCCCCCTCCCTGTCTTCCTTCCTTCCTTCCTTCCTTCCTTCCTTCCTTCCTTCCTTCCTTCCTTCCTTCCTTCCTTCCTTCCTCCCTCCCTCCCTCCCTCCCTCCCTGCGTTTCCCAAGCTGACCTTGAACTTGCCATCCCCTTGCCCCAGTCTCCAGGTTCTGAGTAGCTAGGATTATAAGGTGTATACCACTATGCCCAGTTTCCAGAAAAGGTTTCTCATGAGGCCTTTCCAGTATTGGTTTGTCCTGGTGCCTTCTGTCACATTCCTAGGCCAGTTTTTTATAGTCTTGAGAGAAGTAACGCATTGGATCTATTTTTTCTTCTTTAAAAGCCCCTCCCTTGTTGGTGCCCCTGGAGGACAGCACTAAGGCTGCTTTCTTGATGTCCTTTCTCTACAGCACAGAAAGTTTCAGTTGCCAAAGTCTCCCAGATCCTGCTGTATTCCTTACTCACTGTCGTATTTAGTTTGAGCTGTTATGTCAAAATACCATAAATTTGGTGGCTTATGAGCAATAGTAATGCATTTCTCACTTTTCTGGTGGTTGGGAAATCCAAGATAAAGGCACTGACAGATTTCTTGTCTGGAGAGGACTCACTCTCTGGTTCATAATTGGCAGCTTCTAGATGTGTTTTCACAAGGTGAAAGGGTGAAGGGTCTCTCAGGCTCTTTTATGAGAGCATTAATCCCAGTCAAGAGTGCCCTATTCTCATAATCTGATTACTCCCCTGAGGCCCTACCCCCAATGCCATCACACTGGAGATTAGGATTTCATTAAATGAATGGGCAGTAAGGACCCAAACATTAAGACCCAGACCACAGTACTCACCCAGGAATTGTACTTGGTTACTATTAGTAACTAGTCAGAAACTTAGTTACTGGAAGAATTACTGAATCCTTGCACTTTTTCCTCAAATTTGAGATTTATTTTACATCATAGATTTGTCAGAAATCTAGAGAGCATTACTTACTTAGGCTGTTTAATTTGTTTAGACTGCCAACATTTTTAAAAATAAACAAATGCCAACATGGAACAATTGCAATGTATTTAAATATTTTCAGTGCTCTTACCTATAATAAAAGTCCTTGACCATAGATCTAGTTTAGGTTGTTGGTAACATTCAGTGTGACATGGTGGCTTCTTAGAGAATGGCTCTACAAAAAACTGGAGCTGCAGTTGAGCACCTCCCAGGCCAAACCTCTTCCCATCTACCACATGTTAAACTTCCCATCCCCTTTCCACCCTTTTCCCACAGCACTCAGGAGAAACATCTTGCCATCAACAGCAATACCCCAGGAAAGCATAACCAAGCAGAGGTAGCTACATTTATTTCTAATAGTTTATAATATACAGATTTAATAACTATGTAACTTTGGGTGTTTGGGTGGGGGTATCTGTGATGGGTTTTCTTTGTGATGTCTCATGCATGGGGACAGAGTTTAGAAGCTGGGTAGAAAATGAACTGAGCTCATTCCTATAGTTGCAAAGAAATACCCACTTTTCCAGGTACACAGTTAATAGAATGATAAAACTGAATCTTTTCTTCCATATATGCAAATAACCTTGGCCTATGATTTAAGAAATATCCAGAAATGCAAGGAAAGTATAGGCAAATTCAATCAGGGAAGGAGAGAAAAATGAAAAGAAAGATATGAGAGAGTGAGTGTGTGTGTGTGTGAGAGAGAGCCAGCATGCCACACCATTTCCTCTGAGAGGCAAAGCCTTTGGAAGGAGGATGAAGGAAAGGAGTTGGCTTCCTTTGGGTGGAGGGAGGGATGTGGCATAGTGAAAAGCTGCCAGGGGTAGGGGAGGTGGTTCTCTTAGATCTCCCTGGCCTGTCTCCCAAACCCTATAAGGAGCCTTTGTGAGTTGACCAAGCCTTTTGCCAGAGCTCCATGAATGACCTTCTCAGGTCTTTTCCTTGGGGGCTTTTCAGCTTCTGGGCTTCCAAATAGTCTGGAGTGCAGGCCAGACCCACAGTCATTCAGGGTTGAGGGATGAAGCAAAAAACAAGGACACTCCTGACGCCTCTCCACAGAGCTCTGTCTGAGCCCTTGCAGCAGCTGAAAAGATTACAGGCTTTCTTTACCTGAAAGAACCAGGCCTTGCCCTGGCAGGCTCAGACATCCCTGGAGGCCAGAAGACCTTATGGAACTTTCCTTACTACACATTTTCAGTCTCATATAGGAAGCCAAAGGTCCTCTTGAATTTCCACACCCTTCCTTCCTTTTCTGTCCTTCTTGCCCTAATGGCTTCATTTCAGATTTAAATTCTGCTATAGACCTTGACCTTGGGCAGCCTATCCCATTTCCTGCCTGCCCCCTCCATCCGCATTCATTAGCAAACATTGAAGGTGATGGAGACTTTCTCTCATGGAAAGACATTCACATGTCACAGCTAAAAGACCACACTTCATGACAGGTGGGAAGAACAGGGAGGGACCAGGTTGGTGGAAGAGCTTATGGATACCATCTTGTCACAGTAATGGAGACAGGGGAAGGTCACTGTCACCAGACCCAGATAAGTGGTTTTTTTAACAGACTAAATCAATAGAAGAGGCTAGTCCTTGGTTTTCGCAGTGTGACTGCCATTTACACAGGGACCGTGTAGTCTTCCAATGTCCCGCCACTATGCCCTGGTTAGAAAAACAAATTACTGTGTGCGGCCAGAATGCAATCTTCCATAGGTCATTATTGGAGTGGGTCTCTTGTCAATACCATGCCTGATTGGGAGCAGCTCCCAGAATCATTTAGCTTCTCTTGTCAGGGGAAGCTTTTGAACTGCTTCCTGCTGTCCTGTCGTTTTGTGCTAACTCCAAAAGGCTATGTTAAATTGATGTCACCTTTTCCATTTCTTCCCCCAAGCATTTTCCTTTCTGGTTAACAATGGAAACATTTGTGCAATAATGGGTAGAAAAGAGAGGCCAACATGAATGCTGTGAAAATCCATAACTAAGGATGAATGCCTTTATTTATCTGCAGATGTCTATCTGGGGAGCAAGTTTTCATCATTCTGGATGATTAAACAAACAAACAAACAAAAACCCCCTGAATCTCATTCAGTAGCCACATAAAGAAAGTTAAAGAAATAAAAGCAAAACCAACTAAGAAAAACCCTCAGTGCCTTCAGTAAAGAATAGGATTGTATTTGAGTCTATTGTAGAGTTATCACCAAACAGAACAAATGGGAGGAAATGATGATAATCATTGAATTGAACAACCTATATTTCTGTTTGGAAAGTTCCACAATAAAAAAAAAAGTAGTTAAAATTGTGGCAGGTATAGGATCAGAGTTTTTGTATGGCATGTCGTTCCTGGGTAGAGATCATTTCCCCTGAAATTTAATTTGCAATTCTAGCAAAACCCACTGCAAAAACTTTCAGCTGAAAACACATTTCAAAGTAAACCTGGCTTGTGTTAGACCCTCCTGTGGACAAAGGGGTCTCTGTGATCAGCCCAGCTCTACCAGCATGTAATAGAGACTTGATTTTCATAAACATTCGACTTCTGAATTTTAAAACTTAAATTATCCTCTCAAAATGCAGAGATTGATATTTATGCCTAGCTGTTTAAATGAGGGTTCCTAGTTCATAAAATTCCTAATTAAATAGGAAAGCATTCTAAATTCTTCCTCTTCGTTAATCATATCTGGAAAAGCCTGGAAGTTTAGATCATGATTTCATTAGGGCATTCTCACAGTTTCCCTGGTGGCAACATAATCTAATTTTAGCAAATTTTAATTGCAAGTGCAGTAAGGGTTTACGTGGATTGGAGTTGAGTCTCTGATATTCTGTCTTCTGGATATAGCAATACTGTCCCTTCCACTGCAGATTCTCCATCTAGCTATGCCCAGCTCTGACAGTTATAGGACCCAGTATAATTACACAAATGTCTACCTACAAATTATATATATCTAAATATTAAAAGTTATAAATTAAGCAAACTGCTATATTAAATCTGGCCTAGCATACTCATCAAACTAATCAACTGATAAGTAAAAATATATCCTGGCACCCTACTTTGATATATGTACATCTTTAGAGCAAGCATGGAAGGCTAGGTTCAAGTTTTGAATTCTCAGCCTCTCAGATTTGTGTCAGGGAATGTGGTAGTTGAGGAGAGATGGCCCTGACATCCTCGGCCCCTTTCCTGTAGCCACATCCTATCTGTTTTCACCCCTTTTCTAGAAGCACAAGGAATCTCTTTGCTCATGTGTATTTCCTCAATCCATACATTTGAATTGGTCCATTCCAATCCAAAATTGAAGAAATGCCTTTGGGGCCTAGAACTTCACATGTTGGTGGCATAGCCTGTGGTTGTGAGGAAGGGCACTTGAAGCTATGAGGCTAGAGAATACAGTGCCCCAGATATTGCATTATGCAGAGGTTGAAGCATGGATTCTAGATGGCCATATTTCCTTGACTGACTGAAGGGCTCAGATTCTCTGTAGGAAAGAATTTTGTTACCTTTCCTGTATCAGACCCCTAAGTGGTGACATACCCCTGAGGGCTTGTTATTGAGGTTTGTACTCTTTCCTCTAGTACTTTCTGCCTAATCAGGTTCCATAGTTTTATATGCCTCATTCATTCATTCAACAAATACACATCTTTGCTTGTATTTTGAGGTGTGATTTTATGTATCAGCTTGACTCAGCTGAGGATGCCCAGATAGCTGATAAAGCATTATTTGGGGTATGTCTTCGAGGGTGATCAGCATTGAATCAGTGAAATGGATAAAGAAGATTCATCTCATTAATGTAGGTGGACATCATTCATTCCATTGAGGTCCCTTAAAGGACAAAAATGCAGAGGATATGCAAATTTTTACTCTCTCTTCCTGAGCTGGGATATTCAGTTCCTCCTGTCCTTGAACATTACACCCCCTTGTTCTGAGACATTCAGACTGTGAGACTTATACCAGTACCCCCACCCCTGACTCTTAGGGTTCAGACTCAGACTAAATTATACCACCAGTTTTCTGGGTCTTTGGCTTGCAGATGGCATGACATGGGACTACTTGACCTCTATAGTCACATTAGCCAATTCCCCAAATAAGTCTTTCTTTATGTATCTCTATATATACTACACAGGTATCCTATTGTTTTGTTTCTCCAAAGATCTATAACTAATATGTCAGGCTATAGCAGTGGACAAAACAATGATCCCTGTGTCATAGAGCTTTCTTTCTAGTGAGGGAACCGGATGATGATGATAAATAAGTTGTGACAGTTTTATGCATGATTCTAAATTCTTTGCTACTCCATCAAGTAGGAAGTTAGGGTTGATGTCCACTCCTTTGAACTTGAGTAGGTCCTGGTGCCCAGAGGATGTGATGCTGTGTGACTTCCCAAGCTAGGACATTCAAGGACATGGCCTTGGTCACTGGAAATGCCTGCGCCTGGAACCCTAAGTGGGCATGAAATAGATGGACTACACATCCCAAGGTAGCTGTGCTGAAGAGGTGGCATGTTAGTGTTCTGGTTAGTCCTTCAACCTAGGGACAAGATAGCTGAGTGAAAAGCCACCTTGGAAATGGATCCTCCTTCATGCTCCAGCCATTTGAGTCATCTCTCGCTGAAATTCCAGAGAATTCTCAGGTAACAGAGAATCTGTCCTTGCTCTGCTTTATCCAATATTAGCCCATAGAATCTCTGAACAGAATAAAATGATTATTATTCACTAAGTTTGGGGACAGGATGAATAATGAATCCTAAATTTATAGCAGTTCCATGCCTGAATTCCAAATTTGTATGCTTAGCTGTCTTCTCATAACTCCATTCAATTCTCTGTATGGGCATCCCAAAGATTTCTTTCCAAAGTGAAAGTCTTGATTAGCACTCGCTAACTGAACAACAACAACAAAAAAAAAAACACAAAACAACCTATGGGTTATGGGTGTGGCTCAGTAGACACCCTAGGTTCAATCCCCAGCACTGCAAAAACAAAAAGAAAACCAAAACAACATGCTCATCATCTCAATCTTGGTAAAAGACACAACTCCAATCAATTTTCTTAAGGCAGAATCATTTTGGATTCTTTTCCCATAATTGCCTCTACCTAATCTATTAGCAAATCCTGCTGTTTTGACACCAAAAATATTTCTCTTATCTGTCCATTTCTCTGCAACTCCTCTGCTTTTATTCAAGTCCTCCCCACCCTGGTCTCTTACCTGAAACAGCCTCCTAATGCTTTTGCCTGCAGTTAAACCTACCCCACACTAGTCTTCTTTGCACACAGCAGCAAGGGAGACCTTTTAAAAACATAAACCAGGATTTTTGGGTCAGAAGGGTGCAATGAGTGAACTCTTCATTGCTTCCCACTCCCTTCCCCAGTGGTCTAAACAAATCATAACAAAGTTTATATCTTAAAAGTGAAATACTGAAAAAAGACAAATTTGGGATCAAATTCAGAATAAAAATTTTCAGGAAAAGGAAACAGTAACACACACACACACACACACACACAGTCCCAGAGTAAGGAGAATGGAAACTGCTCTTATTGTCTTCTGTCAACAGTCAGTCAGTCCTGGAAAGACTCTAGTGTTTCCTGAACTGTTTCCCTGCAGTGTCCCCTGTTGAAGGCATAGGCTGGGAGTGGTTTTTCAAACTCATGAAAGGAGACTGAAAAGAAGCATCCAACTACCCAATGCTGCCCTTGATGATTGTTTCTGACAAATACTGGCAATACCATCTCTGCACTACCATCTGAGATCTCCTTCTGAACTGAGATGTGGAGGTCCAGGTGGAGGCGGGTGCAAAGGCACTAGACTGGATGAGGTACACACAAAGGGAAGGAGCTATTTGTTGTAAGATAGTCTCCCATTTGACACGAGGCTTTAAGCAAAAAGTTTCATAACCACAAAATAATCTGATGCTAAGAAAGAGAACAAAATTTTTAAAATAAGCATGTAAATTTACTCTTAGGGCATCTGTGCATAGGTTAGTTATTGCTATCTTAAAAATCACCCCAAACTCAGTTCCTTTTACTACTAATTTTAGAAAAGATTCTAATACAAATTTTCAGTACTATTAAGATATTCCTATTAAATAGATATACCTACTTGCATTAGGAAAGAATAAGAATTTATGAACCAGAATCATGGTTCAGAATTATAGACACATCTGATGGACTTGAAGAGTGGAACAAGTCAAGCCAGATCGCAGGAAGTGTCATGGGGTCAAGAGGGAAAAAGAAAATCCCCATAACTAAGGAAGACTGCTGGTCATATTCAGTAACTGGGCTGGGAGAGAAGAGCAGAACTCTTAGATTTAGTGTGAGATCTCCAACTGGATGGGTGTGTGTGTGTGTGTGTGTGTGTGTTTGTGGGTTGGTGGGGGGGCTCCCTGCACCACAGTAAGAAGAGACTATGATAGGGAAATGATTCTCACCCAGAGGAATGCACACATGTACACAGAGGGGTGTGTGTCAGAGCTTAAGGAGGAGCTCATATCTCTGAGAGCATGACTCCACAAGGGCATCTGGAGGCATTTGGGGATGGAAGTTCAGGTGGTCATATCAGCAACAGCAGCAGCATCAGAAAGAATAGGTGCCTAGGAGGAAAGGTCCATGCAAATATAGTCATGTGAACATATGAGGCATGTTTTGGTTTGGACATGAGGTGTCCCCCAGAAGCTCCTGTTAATGCAGAAATATTCAGAGGTAAAATGATTAGATTGTGAGAGCTGTAAGTTCTCAGTCTACCCTCATTTGAATGGACTGGCTGCAACTGTAGGCAGGTGGGGCGTGGCTAGAAGAGGTTGGTCACTGAGGGCATGCCCTGGAAGGGTTGTTCTTCTTTGTGAATGCTTCCCCACCCCTCCTTCCTGGTTGCCATATCCTGAACTGCTTTTCTACACCACACCCTTTTGCCATGATTTTCTGTCTCACCTTGGGCCCACAACTATGGCCAACCATGAACCGAACCTCTGAAAACATGAGCCAAAATAAGCTTTTCCTTCTCTAAGTTGTTCTTTTGAGTTATTTTGCTCAAGGTGATGCAAAAGCTGACTAAAACAAGGCAAGACAGACAACTATTGCTAAAAGAAGCAAAAGTTTGGAAAACTGAACTTGAGACTAGATAAGACCAATCTCTGCCAACTCTTGTGGCTGTTGAAGGGATACAGGGATGAGGTGGACTGACTCCAGCCATTGGACTGCAGTAGACAGTAAGTCCATGGACTTCAAAACAAGTTTTGAAATAGTATTCCATGGGACCTGAAAGTTAGGCAGGACTATAGATATTCAGATAATTAAGAGATTGATCTAGAAGAAAACAAACAACTCTTGGAGTTCTGTACTTGTAGGGCTAAATCTACAAAATTATTCAGGTAATCAGTCTCTAATGTGGTCTACAGTGATCCCCATATCTTGGTATTCAAATCACTGTGTGATTGATTACCTACACATTGAATGGGCTGATCTGTGAAATTCAGTAGACTGTCATATAAATAATAGTGTGTGCCTTTATGACCATGTTATAAAAAACATCATAGCTTCTGAATTGGTTTTTCAGATCCCTCACAATAAGGTAAGCTGGTGGCCATGTTATGAGAACACTCAGACCCTGATATGGAAAGATTCAAGTGATGTAGTGCTGAGGCCTCTATCAGTAGACAGTAAGGACCTGAGGTATCCTGCTATCAGCACTGAGAGTGAGCCATCTTGGAAGTAGATCCTCCAGCCTTAATTAAGCCTTCATATGACCTCTTCACTTCAACCCCAAGAGAAACCCCAAATCAGAACCACCCTGCTGAGCTATGCCCAGATTTCTGACTCATATAAATTTCATGGAATGATAAATGTTTTTTTTTTTTAAGTCCCTGCATGTTAGGACAATTTGTTATATAGCCAGAAATAGCTGATACAAATTTTAGTACCAGAAATGAGATCAGACAGGATGTACTTATTCACAGATACTATGAATATAATATTTTTATGGGTTTAAACTCCACTAGGCTGGAATGACTCAATTCTGCTTCATGTGGCTGCAACAGGCTAGCCAAGGCTCATAAATCCAATGACAACAGATGGTGAATCTGAGATAGAAAGAGAAAGAAAACACACAAGCACTTTTGAAGTCTCTACTTGAGTCACATTTGCTGCTACCCCATTGGTCAAAGAGAACAAATACATGGCCAAGAACAGTCACCTGGTAGGGTAATAATACTCAAGGGCCTGGGATACTGTTGATTGTAATAAACTGGGATCTTTAAAACCACAACAGTCTACTAAAGTCTCTTTAAATATGTGAAGCTGTAGGGAAGCATTCCCAGTGAACATTTCCTGTATTCTCATGTCCATTTTCCATAACTGTTTAATCCAATTTTCCTTAATGAATGAGCCATCAAATGTACACAGAATTTTTAATGTTAAGTCCTCTTCAATTTAGCTGGCCAGTTTTAATGTCAGAATCCCTTGGTGTTACCTCTTTTGTTGGTAACAAAGGCTGGGGGAGTCCCCTAAGCTTTGATATGCTGTATAGTAATAAAAACTGCCTACTTGCAGATACTATTTTTAAGATAATATTCAGCTGTTGTCTTAGAACTACAGGTCACTTTTCCCAGGACATACATTTCTTAGCATGTTTCTTCTAAGAGCAAAAGGGAGATTAAAAAGAAGAAGAAGAAAAAAAAATGCAGTTTTGTGAAATGTTTGCTCTTCTAAACCCCATGATTATCTCTTCCCTAAATTGGAAGGCAATGTGATTTCTCTTCCCTTAATGGTAGATGTCTGCCCTTTGAAGTCCCTCTTCCATTACTGATTTTGTACTGGATGATGTTTTAACAATATTTATACCTGTAAGGTCAGCATGATTCTAATGCATATTCTTTCTTTTCTAAAGGTGATTTCAAACCCTTTCCAATTGTATTTGATCAAAAAGATTTAGAACATAAATGTTAAAAAACATATTGAAACAATACCTGACTGTGTTTTTAAGTAGAGTTACCTAGTAGTTTCATTACATTGATATGTACTGTATGAGGAGCCTGGAAGGAAAAGATGTGTGGGTTGTGGTCCTTGAAAGCCTATGTTGGATCCTCGTGGGAAAATGCACCCAACTTAGTTCAGGAAGCTCTATTCTTTGAAGGCTTTATGAGCTTAAAAGGCATGGGATTTGGTCTATTAATACTTTTTATATGAAGCGTAGGATAACACTAGTTCTTAAAACATTGCTTTGGTGGATTTGACAAGAATTTTCAAATAACCTAAACCTTTAGAGCAGTGAGTAGCTTATAATTTTGTTGAGGCAGGTCATTTAATCTCAATATGCTGTGAAGTTGGCTTTTGGGTTAGAGTGACTAAATCCAGGGAGGCCACCCCATATTCCTTGTCTCATTTCATCATCATCCACCTGAAAATTTGTATGAAGCAATGGTTGTATTCAGATTGTTTGCTCACAAAGATTGCAGCTTGTATGGTGAATTTGAATTGTCAACTTCATTAGATTAAGAGAAGCTTAAAATATAAAGAGGCTTTAGGGTGTGTCAATGAAGGTGTGTCTAGGAATGATTGGCATATGGGATACTGAACTGAAGTAGAGACCCTCCCTAATTGTGGGCAGCACCATCCAATAGGTTGGAGGCTTGGATGGAATAAAAGTTGGAATAAGGAAGCAGCTACAGATGCAAGCTCCAAAGGGTTCTTGATTGCTGGCGTGATTGCCTGAGAACATTAGACTCCAGCTCCTTCAGTCTTCCAAAGCAGACTCTGCCAGTGATTCTCCAGGGAGTTTCCAGAAGCCTTTGGCCCTGGACTGAAGTCAAATCATTGATCCCTTTTGTTCTGAGGCTTCAGCATCTGGACTGCACAGCTACTGGTTCCTCTAGCTCTTCAACCTGCCGACGGCCACTGTGGTACTATCCAGCTTCTGGATGTGTAAGCCAATCTAATCAATCCCCTTTTGGGTTCTGTTCCTCTAGAGAACCTTGACTAATACAATCCCTCTTCATTCCCCATTTTCCTTCCATTCCCTTCCTAATAGTTAATCCTGGTTGTTCATTCAGATTTACACTATGACTTCCCCATTGCAGCTCAAGGTGGGCATTGATTGGAAAAGGTCCAAACATAGTGAGGGATTTAAAGATTTGCCATGACCTAAGATAGCACAATCAAGGCAGCCTTAGAAGTCTAGGTATCTGTTAGCTATTGCTGTGTAACAAATCACTCCAGTATTCAGTTGCTTTAAACAATAAGCATTTGTTATAACTCACCACTTTCTAAGAAAGCCATGTGGCTTTTCTAACCTCAGCTAAGATTGCCTACATGTCTTTATAGTCATTTATACATCAGGAAATAGTTCTACAGCTCCAGACTGGGTCCACTCCTGTGTTTGGAGGTTAGCTGGCTATAGGTGGGTCTGGTTTGGGCCCAGCAGAGGTAGCTTATTGCTATTCCATCTAATCTCCCATCAGAGTAGCTATGGTTTGTGCTTGAGGTGAAGGGAAAATCCCAAGAAAGTGTGAAATATGTGATTCTCTTGAATCTTAAGCTTGGGACTAGGACTTTGTCATGTATACCATGTTCTGTTGGCCAATGTGAGTTGTGAGGCCACCACAGACTTGAAGTGGGAAAATAAACTGCACTTCCCCATGAGAGGAATCACAAGTTCATATTACCAAGGATGGGGATTCCAGGAGGGATGAAGAATTGGTGCCAATTTTGCCATTAAGATCAAGACTGACTGTCTCTGTGTCTCGCTCCAGGATGTAAACAAGGACATAGGTATTTGCATTCTCTTGGTCACAGTCTGAGAACAAAGTCAACACAGAGTGGAAAACAGACACTAGAACTGCAGGAGAAAAGTGTGACAGCCTCATCTTGTAGACACCAGAATCAAGCCAGCATTCCCTCCTGGACTTCTCAGATGTTTAAACCAGTAAATTCTGATGTTATTTAAATGTGTGTGGCTGGAATTTTCTGCTTGGAATATAGACATTTAAATGAGCCTGAAGTTCAACAAAATAATAGCTTTGCTTCTCCCTAAAATGGTTCCTCCTCCAAGAAATTCAGCTGCTAGTGCTTCTGTGGAAATGAAGACAACACAAAGAATGTAGGAGGCAGTCCTGAGTCACAGAGTCAAAGTTTTATACAAATTAAAGAGTGAAAATATCTTATTCAACGGATATTCATATCTGCGACTTTAATCCTATGTTTATGGAATATTCAAGAGTCTGAAAGGGTCACTTAAATTTTTCAGTTTATAATTTACCGACTCTTACAGGAGAAATTACATGTTTCAGTAGATAGTTACTCAATTTTTTTTAACTTATGTCTTCTGAATGCTCTCTCAGTTTATTTTATCTCTGTTCCCACTAGTCAAGATTTTTGTTGGCCTTCATAGTTTATATTGAAAATACTATTAGCATGTTGAATATACTTTTCTCAAACTGTACACAATTCTTTAAGATTAAAAAAAAAAAAACCTCTTTAGAAGGCATTGAGCTTTTTAAATAAGTCTTCTTACACCCTACCTCTCCACCTAGCTTGAGAATTACAGCTTCGATGGAATTTGAAAATTTATTTATTCACAAAAGGACTTTGAGACACATCTTTCCCAAGTGTGTAGGTTTTACATTATTCATGATTTATTAATGTAAACAATAAATGGAGATATAAAGCTTTAAAGTGTACAACATTAATGCCAATAATAGTAATGAAGTCAGTTGGTACATCTCTGAGGATAAAGAGCATCATTTCACCCCAGTGGGATGAGAGAGCAAATGTAGATGGAAATATTAGGAAGCAATGCAGAAAATTACACACAATCCCAGGTCTGCCCTAATTCTCAAGAAGGAAAGTTGTGTTGTACTCCAAAAATCATCCAAATTTTTACACTGATGTTACATTATGTCTAGTCAAGAGAAAGTTGTCAATGTTTCAAAGATCAAGTACTAATATCATTGAGTGTCTGTGAATTTCCATATTAGTTCAATAATTTGCAAAGTTAGGCCTACGCAGAGCAACCATATACAGCTGTGTAGTTTGTACACTGTGAGATGTCAAGGGGCTCTGCTTTCCTAGACTATGATGTAAATGACTTCCCCTGGGCTGATCCAAGCATAATATACACAGCTGTATGAAGCAACCATGCATATCAAGTCCCTTGTGTTGTTTGTTAATTAGGTTGACACAAGAACGATATATCTAATTTTAAATGCTTTAATTCTAATTCCTCTGGCTGTTCAGTCTTTTGTTCTAAGCCCTGCCCACTAAAGGAAAAGAGGACCTAGAGCATTATTTCTCCTTAGTTGCCACCAGCCTAAAGACCCAGTTCCTAAGATATGTTTTTCATTGAGCATCTCCCAGGGGCATGAAAATATCAGGCTGAGAAGTGGAAGGGGCAGCAACATCCATCTCAAGTGAATCGGTCATCTCTTTCTCCCATGAGCTATCATCAGCTAAACACATGAGATTCTTCTCTTTCCTGAGAACAGCACTTTCCTCTGCATCCCAGTGAAGGTTTTGCTTAAATATACATCAAACCCTTTCCACTATCACTGTAGCAGCTCTGTTAAAGCCTGTCACTGTTAATGGAGTCTCTTCTCCACTCCTTTCTCATTATGTCCACTCTTAAGGAACACTTATAATGTCCTCTCAGATGGCAATAATAATGGTAAGTGCTATAATTTATTGAGTATTTACTCCATGCTCTGCATCATGCTAAATGCTTTACCCATTATCTAATTTCTTTCTCATGGGAAGGCAGAGCATTCCCTCTTTCCCCCTTTTGAAGTCGAGAGAATGGAACTTGAAGACATTAAGTTAGTTAGGCCAGAATTGGCACAGAATCCAGACTGTACTCTCTCCTGCAAAGAACTCTCAGTTGTGTGGTAATGGGTTTCATAACTCTTATCTTGGTCCCAGATCTCAGGAGAACCAGCTTTGGACCAAGATGTGTAGGCACTGGGACTTACTCCTGATGTATTTCTTCAACATTCTAAGTATCTTTAGATACTGGGTCAATATTGATTTAAAACAGGGGTTGTTTTAGTGAGAAAGGGCAGAGAGGGGGCCACTGGTGCAGGGACTCAGTCTCTCCAGGATGCCTCAAATTATTCACTCTAGCCCTACAAGCCCATGAAACTACAGCTCTGTGGATCCTACATAAGGCAGGTTAGTGCTAGTGACAGCTTGATTGCGGTAAATGCCCATATGGACTTTGCATTTGGCCAGGCAATCTGCATTGGCCAGCAATTCAGGAGCAAATGACACACAAACAGAAACTTAAAAGGAACTTGGTATTTTTTTATTCCCATCCTTCAGTCCTCACTATTATTATGAGAACCAGCCCAGGTTACCTGCTGGGGGCATCTAAGGGACACATGGTGCAAAGGCAATCTGTCCTTGCTAAGCAGTTAGCAGATAGCTGGACAGATGAGCAGGCCTTGTCAAGATCAGCCAAGTTGAGCCTAGATCAGCAGATCTGTCCAACCAACCCATAAACTCATGGAAAATAATTAACAGCTATTTTAAGCCATAGGTTTCCAGGTTTGCTGTATAACCATAGATAACTGTTGCAATGACGGTGAGTTGTTACTGGATTAAAGCCAAGTCAAAGCATCAGTCCCCATTGGCCTTTGGATGTGTGCTGAGGGCAGCACAGATGTTTTATGAGAACAAGATGCAGCATCTGGTACCTTCAAACCTTCATATTTGCCTACAGCTACCCACACACTTCATGTCTTTACTGAGACTGCTCCATGCTAAGACCACATATTAGCCTTTGAATGTGACCCCTCAAAAATTGAGGTGTTAAAATACAGTGGCCAATGTAATAGCATTAAGAGGTGGGGGCTTTTAAAAGATGATTTGAACATGAGGTCTCCTCCTGCATGGATGGGAGGAAGGCCCTTATCAAAGAGGCTTCCCATGTCATTTGGTACTCTTGCCCTTCTGCTTTCTGCCATGTGAAGACAAAGCATTTCTTTCTGGGGTATGTTTAACAAGGCCTCACCATCAAAGTAGAAAAAAGTCCTCTTATCCTGCTGGCACCTTGATCTTGGACTTCCCAGCCTTGAGAACCACGAGAAACAAAATGTCTGTTCTTTTTCAATTACCTAGTTCCAGGTGTTTTGTTATTACAGCACAAAATGGACTGAGTCACCAGGATGACATTTGCTTTCCCAGACTACATCCACTGGCTAATGCTCACTGTCCACCTGTCATGGGATTAAGGTTGTGCCTTGTAGAAAACCAAAGGTCAGTATCTTTACTAAGACACACTTTTGTTCACAGCCCTGCTTCCATAAAGATATCTCGCACTCCTGGACAAAGACTTCATCAAGGTGAAGGCCAAGTGCAAAATGATAAAGCCAGCCTTCATGGTCAAGGTAATCATCTGCAACTTTCTGTGATCACAAAAGGCTGCCCATGCTCCTGCTGCAGAAACACTCCAGCTTCTCCACCTGTTACTGTGACCCATGAATTATACTCCCTTTATACTCCTTGAGGTTCCTGTGACAGTTCTCCAGTTGCCACTGTTTTTCAGGGGGTGTCAATAAGAAGTCTCTCTCCTCCCCACTCAAGTTCTGAGCCAAATGGGAAGTATGATTTAAATACTGTGAGCAGAGATGGATCCTTTACTTTTTCTAAAATAAAGCTGATATCTGAGGGAGTGGCTTATATCTGTGGAGAAATGGGTTTCTGAATACCAAACCTCAGAGTTGCACAGATTTAACCATCCAGACATGGTAGGGCACCTAAGTGGGCCTCTCTATTAAAGGGGATTGAGTCAATACTTACTTCCTATAAGCAGCTTAACCCCAAGAGAGATGGAAAGAAAGGGGACTGGAATAAGCAGTCCTAGCTTTTCCAAAACCCTTCCATCTGCTTTGGTGAAGAAAGTCCAGGAGGGTCACACAAGGAATTCTAGTAAATACAGCTGGTCAATTGGATTTCTTTCTTTTTTAAAATTCTCATATTATTTCTAGGAATGTTATGGTGTACATTTTAGATTTAGATATTCAGAGAAGCTGCCAGGCTGGCCTGTCTCATAATGTCTTGAAGGAGAACTGACCCTTTTTCAAGTCTGTTAGGAGTCTGGTTCTTTCTTGTCCTCTCTTCTGAGGTATTAACTTACTTGAGACTTATCTCATTAGTGGGATACAGTGCAGCTTTGCCAACATACCATGAATATTCCAGAATTGACTTTTGATTATGCTCACACCTGTAGAATAGAAAATAACCCACTCAGACTCCCATTTGGGTAAACATGAGACTGATGAACCCAGACTATCCCTCAGTGGTTTGTAGGTAAAGTCGTAGAACTGGGGACCATGTGCTGATAATCCTAGAGATACCAAAGCCCTGGCTACCCTCCACCCCATATTGTTCTACCTGAGGACTATTGCATTGTTGCTTCCTACATCTGGAAAGTCTTTTCTCCGTAGTGTTGTATGGTTGGCTCTTTCTCAAACCTTAGCTCAACTGACTGTCTCATAAGTGGCCTTTTCTGATTTCCTGCTTGTTCTCTCTGTCACATTGCCCTCTGTAGTTTTAAAACAACATGCCTACAAGTTTTTTGATATTTCTTTCATCACAAGATAGTGCCTACTTCTTGAATTTTGACCAACTTTGAAGGCTCTATTGAAACCAACAGAATACAGCAGCAATGCCGTCCATAATTCATGTAACGTTTGAAGTCAAGTTATTACGGATAACAGAACTTCCACATTGCCTGCTGGGACACTTGTTTGTGAAAATCTAAGCCAGCACAGATGAAGGCAGGTTTCCCTGAGGCTGCCATGCTGGGAGGAAGTCCAAGCCACATGGAGGTGTTCCAGGTAGCACTCACGGGTAAGAGTGGGCATCTCCATCTTATGTGCATGAGATGCCCTCAGGTAATTCCAACCCCGAGTGGTATAGCCTACCAGCCTTCAAATCTCGCCAACCAAGGCCCTCCATATCTCAACAGGGACAATAAAACCTCCTGTACACTGTCCAAATTCTCAAGTAATAGAATCTGTGAGCATAATAAAATGATTGTTTATTGCTATTAACCTTTGGTGTGGTTTGTTATGATTCACTAATAATGGGAATGCTCTGTTTAATTTTTTTTCCAATACTACT
The DNA here is from genome assembly GCF_021218885.2 of Marmota monax. Taxonomy (NCBI): domain Eukaryota; kingdom Metazoa; phylum Chordata; class Mammalia; order Rodentia; family Sciuridae; genus Marmota; species Marmota monax. The sequence goes on along the minus strand of NW_026695222.1, from coordinate 1,935,113 downwards.
TTTCATTGTCCAACGTTGCATTGTTTAATAATTTATATTTATATCCCATCCTTCCTATTAAAATGTAGGTTAGCTATGCTAGTGCAGGAAGTTGTCTGTCTTAGATCCAGAACAATCTTGGCATATATCAGGTGGTCAATAAATATTGTTTGAATGAATGAATGAACAAATGTCTTCACTCCTGTAGAACTGAAATGAAAGTTTCTTGGAGAGAATTCCAAATCTTTTATTCTTCATCCCCAGGCTCTGGGCATCAAAACCAAGACTGTTTGTGTGAAATATAAAATAGACTCTTCCTTTATAATATGCAGGCAAACTATCCTGTCAAACATTAAATTATTCAGTCTATAAATATGTGCCAAGCATCCGTCCCATAGCACAATCTGTCATCTGTAGTTCTCACTAGGGACATTGACATAGATGAAACTTAGTCTTCAAGAAGTTCATTGTCTAGGCATGGATAACTGAGAGGGTGACATATTTTTGGCAGAACATAACCTCAGAGGTGAACTCCTTATGAGACAGGGGCAGTGACTACTTTTCCCAGACTACAGTGTCCCCCAGGGTCCCACTCACAGCTGGCACATCACAGGTGTTCCATAAATATTTGTTGACTCTTGAGTGAATAAACAGAGATTTTTTTTTGAGTCCAGCAAAAAGCAAAGGATTGTATAAGCAGAGAAGGGCGAATGACTATGTAGATGGGAACTCTTGTTAAATATCCAAGAAACATTTGATTCCCAGTCTGCTTATTCCACAATCATAGAGTCATTACAGAAGCCAGTATAAAATACCAAGGAACTTAGCACAAACATGCTGCTGTCTTTTTAAAGCAAGCCTATTAAAATGACATGAAAAAATAATGGCATCTGCCTCAGGTTTCTGCTTGAAGACAGATTCATGCAACCTCAGCATTTTATCCTGGAAGGTCTCTCGAGAAGATGCACTGGGGAAGCAATTTGTATCTCTTTTAACTAAGAAGGGAAGCCTTGAAGTCTATGGGTCATCCACTTCCCTAAGACTCCAATCTGATTGTAGGGAAAGGTATCAGATCTGAAGATTTTGTGTGCTGTTATCTGTATGTGATTTTTCCCTATGGTATTTGCATCTAAGGCAATACAAAGCCTTGGGTTTCACCACAAGTTAGGATGCTGAGAATATTCCTGAGGAGAGTGTGTCTGAAATTAATTAATAAACAGAGAAAATTTGGGCATATTACTGGGAAGAGAGGATACATTGCATTATTATTTGCTGAATGAATAAATGGAAATAGTTAATAAGATTGATTTGTATGTTCTGTTAGGCAATAGAACATACAAAGAGTTCTGTCTACATAGTCATTCGCCCTTTTACTTTTATTTTGAGACAGGGCCTTGCTAAGTTGCTTAGGGCCTTGCTAAACTGCTGAGATTGGTCTTGAATTTGCAATCCTTCTACCTCTGCCTCCCAAGTTGCTAGGATTATAGGTGTGAGTCACCATGTCCAGCAAGATACATATGTATTTCTTCTTTTCTCCACCAAATCTTCCCATTCCCCACCTCCCACAGTACTCAGGATTAAACCCAGAGAGGGCCTCACACATGCCAGGCAAGTGATCTACCTCTGAGCTACATCTCTAGCTTGTGTATTCATCTTACCTTCTTTTTAGGAAGCAGTATAATGTACTGGGGAAAACAGGCCTCTAAGTTAAAAAAAAAAACAAAACAAAAAAACATTTCCTAGACTTTGTGAGTCTTAGGTTTCTCTTTATTATTAGGGGCTAAAATACCTATATTGTAGAATTAGTGTGATGATTAAATGTTATACTCTAGAGGCTAAGGAAGGAGGAACACAAGTTTGAGGCCAGCTTCTGTAATTCAGCAAGATCCTTGTCTCAAAATAAAAAATAAAAAGAGATGGGGGTGTAGCTCAGTGGTAGAGTACCCCTGGGTTTAATCCCCAGTACTGAAAAACAAAAACAAACACTAAATCAACAACAACAACAACCACAACAAAACACCAAAAACTAAAAAACCAAGCAAAGGAAAAAAAAAATTATACTTTGTGTAAAGTAACTCATACATGATCTGCCACATGGTAAGACAATGTTTATTTAAGCCAATGTATAATAAGATCCTTGAAGGCATAAAGCCAGCACAGTGCCTTGCATATGAAAAGTTTCATGAATATTTCACAAATATTTATTGAATGCACGCATACATGAATAACCGTAGGATGAAACAGAATACTAATCAGGGTTGCTTTATTTTTTCCATGTTTTTATTGTTGCATTATAATTATACCTAATGGTGGGATTTGTTGTTACATATTTGTACACGCACACAACATGACAATATAAATTGGCTAATACCATTCCCCAGTACGTCCCCTTTTCCTCTTCTTCTCCTTCCCCGTGTCTAACTAGAGCAACTTTAGCAGCAAAACCAAATATATTGTAGTGCTTTACCAAATACTAATGAGTATTAAGGACTCCAAGGCCCAAAGCATGTTGGCTGGACAGAGTCTGGTATTAGAAATCAACACGTGGTAGACTGTCTGTTCATGGGAACACTGAAATTCAACTCCTATGTAAGAGAACAATAATATTGTGTGTAGCAGGCCATTTATAAATTGTTTATCTATGAAATATATTTATATAAGAGACAGTTGTAGGCTGGAAATGTCTCTTACATGGCTACCACAATACATTAGAAATTAGAAAAGCAATTACATGACATTGACATAATATAGACTGAGGGGTATGATAAACCCTCCCTGCTCCAAAAGCCTGAAATAAAAGGGAGAATTAAACATTTGTCAATTTGCCAGAGTCCCCCCAACTCCTGTTGTCCTATACTTGACTCATTCTATTAGTTGCCTATTATTTTTAGACATTTGAGTTCATCTATTGTTGAAGGATGTCAAGTGTCATAGATCTAGATTGAATAAAAGTCCTATTTTGTCTTTATTCATTTTATTAATTTATAATTAAAGTATAATTCACCTATAGAAAAGGGCGAAAGTTTCAATTTTTGTGGATTAAATATTCGGTGCAGCCAGCACCCTGATCAAGAACTATCCCAGAAGGTCTCTTCGTGTTTCCTTCCAGCTGGATCTTCTAATATTTTTTTTTAAAGACCCTGGAAATCTTATATTGAAAAAGCATTTTTTTTCTAATTGCAATGTATTTTAGTAGAAATATATGAGCTGTTTCATACATAGAAATTTCTATGGAAATATAAGAAGTATATGTAGTAATATAGACACTTTGAATTAAAAAAAAATAGGACTTCTGTTCTGTCTGGATCTGTGATGACATGACATGAACTGTCCACCCTCATGTGATTTAGAATGATGTATCCAGGAGCCAAGAAATGTAGGCAGCCTCTAGTAGGTAGAAAAGGCAAGGAATAAATTACTTCCCCAGAGCTCCAAAAAAAATCTATATCTATATCTATATAGTCTTCAATGTCAGACCCATTTCAGACTTTGATGTCTAGAACTGTATTATAATAGATTTCTGTTGCTTTAAGCTTCTTTTTGTGAGCACTTGTTAGAGCAGCAATATGAACCTAATACATTGTTCTTTTTTATTTTTTCTTATTCATTCTTTTTAGTTATATATGACAGTAGAATGTATTCTAACATATTATACATACATGGGGTATAACTTCCCATTCTTGTGGTTGAACATGATGTGAAGTAACACTGGTCATATATTCATGTATGAATTTAGGAATATTATGTCCAATTCATTCGCTGTCTTTCCTCTTACACTGTTCTTTTACCATCTTGCACACCCTGCTTCTCAGATGGCTCTGGATGTTCTTGCACGGCTGAGAACATTATTGCCCAAGAGCCAGACAACCAGTGCCTGTACAGAGACAGTCCCTACCTGGCTTCCTCCAAGCTGTGCCCCTCCACCTGGAACCAAGTGTCTTCTAGGACACCAAGTGTCTTCTGCTCCACTTGGATCTTTACCACAGGAGTGGTAGTCTCTCCTAGGAGTTCATTAGCTATGCCAAGTTTTGAGCTCCATGTAGACCCACTGAACCAGAACCTCTGGAGGAAGGTCTGCGGATCTGTGTTTTAACCAAGTACTCCAAGATTTCCAAATAGGATTTAGGTTGAAAATTTTTGCTATTCAGGGATTGTACGGGAATTTCACTGAGTTTGTCCCTCTAGACTGGACTTTTCCAGCAGTATGTGTGGACCAGAGCCTAGGATGGCATGGTAGTATTTGGAAAAAGACCAGGACAGGGTCAAGCTTAGTTCCATGGGTAAAGGTGTTTGCACCCATGCATAGGAGATTCTGGCCATGTTGGAAATTGCAGAGGGTGGAAAGAGAAGAGGAAATAGATCAGATTTTTCATTTAATTTCTTGCTCCCCAGAGGGCCCGGTCATAATAATGAACTGAAATAAGAAAAAGGGAATGTGTTTTAAAAAGTGCTGAGTGCTGTAGACTCAGGCAGATTATACAATTATCACCTCATTTAGGAATCAAAACCACTTTTTACAACATGACTCTAATAATAATAATAATAGTAACTTTTAATCATAAGTATGCTAGTTATTCTTTTAGGTCTGGTTTCCCAGAAACAGGGCCTGACATAAGGACTCATGTTCCAGCAACTTACTGAAAAAAAATGTTCTTAGGAAGAACCTGAGAGTTGGTAGGGGAAACAGGACAGGAAAAGAGAAGAGGCCAAGCAAGCCGGCAATCACCAAGTCCAACTTCAGCCTGATTGGAGGAAAGCTCTGGAGTGTGAGTTACATGTCATACATTGTCTGCTTGAAGGCAAGGGAGCTGAGCTTTCTGGCTCCTTTCCCGTCCGTAACTAGTTGTTTGGAATAACACCTTGGGCTCCCTGTTTGTACAGGTGAAGTGGCTCTACTAGCCAAAGGACAGACCTCTAGGAGCACACTGTCATCAACAAAGCATACAGGAGCCACGGATGGGCACCCAGCACTATTTCTTGGTCCCCCAAAATCTGGGCAGGGTGCTGGCATGTCCACTAGGAACAATCCTGAGCTCTTGCTCCACAACAGGCAGTTTTTAGGACTTCCCTGTATTCAGTTATCAGACTCTTACCAGGTAAAAACAATCGCCATCTTATTTCACAAATTTGAAGCCTGAGGCATAGGAAAATGAGTCATTAGATTAAGGGTCCCCCACAGTTAGGGGATGGCCAGGATGGGACCTGAACACTGCGGTTCCCCGCCCACTGTTCTTAGTGACTTCCTCTTGCCTCTTTTCTTCCTCTGCCCTCCCCTCCCCTGATAGGCCTCGGGCTTCTGGCAGAGACAGTAATTTTTCCTGGAGCAGCAGGAGGATCATTTTCTAGGTCCCCTCTCTCCAGCAAATCAGAATAGACTTGTGAAGAAAAGGGAATTTTTCATCAGCTAAGAGAAAATCTCAATCTATGTGCTTAATTAGGTCAGATACCCATTTTCCTCTGAGTCTCTTCTAGTTCTTTGAAGTCAGAGGGAGCCCTGGGCATTGGAGAGCGAGAGGGGGAAGAAAAGTGAAAAGAGAATTGGGAGGAACCTCCTAGTACATACATGCATTAAAAGAAAAAAAATCAATCTGTCAATCCTCTTTAAGGGTTGAATGCAGATAAAGTTAGCTATCAACCTTATCAACATGGAAAAAAAATGCTTAAAATAAAAACTAGGGCAATCCCCTGAAGGAGGGAAGGCTGGGGATCAGCCTGAAGACTGCCTACCTTGTTAAGAGCCCACTTCCTCTCTCTTCCTGAAAGACTGAACCTGTTGTGCTGTCAATCTAAAGACTCCTTGGTGAGTTTGATATTTTTGATGAAGTAGGAGACTAAAATACAGGTAGGAAATTTTTAAAGCAGGAGGAAATCATGAGGTGGTGATTCTGGGGGTCTGGCCTTATAGACTCAGCTCTGACTCTAGTTCTCCCAGTGTGTTATGATTTGGATATGAGTTGTGCCCCCAAACTCCTACTAATAATGCAGGAGTGTTTGGAGGTAAAGTGATTGGACTGTGAGAGCTGTAACCGAATCCATTCTAGTTTGAAGGTACTTACTGGGTGGTAACTGTAGGCAGGTGGGGCATGAGTGGAGGAGGTGGGTCACTGGGAGCATACCCTCAAAGGGTGTATTTTCTTTCTGACTCTTGCCTCCTCTCTCTGCTTCCTGACCCCACTGTGAGCTGAGCAGCATTTCTCTGGGCTCTTCCCACATGATGTGCTACCTCACCTTGGACCCAGAGCGAGGGAGCCAGCCATCTATGGACTGAGACCTTTTAAATCATGAACCCCCGATATACTTTTCCTCCTTCAAGTTCTTGTCAGGTATTTTGGTTACAATGACAAAAAGCTGACTAAAACACAGTGGTTCCAGTGTAACACCATTCAACACATCTTTCTTTGATGACAGAATGCTGCATACCTGTGCTGTCTTGTAGGAAGGCCAGTTGCCATGTGTCACAAGCACGTGAAACATGGGTAGTGTGACTAAAGAAGTGAATCTTACTTAAATTAGTTTTGATAATTAAGTTTACATTTGAATAGCCTCGTGTGTCTAGTGACTTCCCCAGTGGACAGTCTAAGTCTTAATCCCTTCTATGAATTTGGTATTTCAAAGAACCCTTAAAAAATGAGATAGTTATGTTCCTCCTTTTGATGTATAGATGAACAAATCAAGCATGTCAGTTAAATCTGGTGACATAACAAGACACTGGCTTGCAATAACAATCACTTGTTTGGTTCTTGATACAGTTGGGAGCAAATATAGATGAGTGTAACTAGGCAGCTTTGATTGCCTCTCTGGGCTACTTTTGAGCATTTGTGAGCTCCAACTCAGCTAAGAGCAGGCTGGTGTAGGATGGGCTCTGCTTGGTAGCTGATCTCCATGTCATGTAGTCCCCATCTCTACATGTTTGCCTGAGCTTTCGACATGATAGCTATGTAGGGTCCCAAGAAAGGGAACCTTTGTGTGCCTCTGAGGAATGGAACTTGTCACTTGTGTCTCAGGAATGGCACTTTGTCACTTCTGCAGCATTCTCTTAGCCAAAGTAAGTCACAAGCCAGCCCAGAGGGCTGGACATGGAAATAGATCCCACCTCTTGATAGGAGATACTCCTAAGTCCATACAAAGGGTGTGGGTACAGAGAGGAATGGACAGTGGGGACCAATTTTGCAAAAGGTAAAATGATTGGCCTTTGGTCACAAAGGAAACTTTCAGAATGCCTGGGACTCTGACTAGGGATTTTTGGTTTTCAGATTATTGTTGACCCTTAATTTATTTTTTGAATTCTCTGTATAAGACTTGCTTTTGTGGGCCTCAGGCTTATTTTTTTTTTAATCTATAGAATGGAGAAATGCATTAATTTCTCTGAATTCTTCCAGCTCTCGACTGGTTTATGTGTTAGACTTGGTGTTTGTCTTTAGGTGGGGTACCAGGAAGGGGCAGACACATAGAGATGGGCACACATGGAGGAGCCCTCTAGAATTCCCGAAAGCTGTATCTTTGGCAACTGGCTATTTGGAAGCCAGAAATTATATCTGACAAATATAAGGTATTTACAGTTGAGCTCAGCCTTTTGGAAGGAGGTTCATAAAAGATTAAATTTGGAAAGGATAGAGGTTTTCTTCTAGGTTTTTCTAATTTATAATCTACCCACTTCCTTTTCCTTTCATAAATATGATATACGTGAGTGGAGTGATCTAAATATCTTCCTAGTTCCAGAAGCTTGACAGTATTTTCATACTGATCTCCTGTTAGATAAATCAAACCTTGCAGATCTGTGAACTGCAACACCAATAAAATTCCTCTGGTGGAGCAGGGCCCCCGCTCACACAGTTCGTTCATGGGCCGTGAATCTGGGCGATGCTGGCCAGTTGACAGAAATGCCCCGGAGCAGTCACCTCACAACTGTCAGCCCCAATTGGTGTGCTTTGCCAAAACAATGGCTCACAAGTCTTTACTTGTGAAAATAAGCAGAAATAAGTACATAGTGAAAGATTCTGAGGAAAGAGGTCTTTGGGTAGGGAGAATCATGAAGATGATGTTGAAGATAAGGAGCTAAGGAGAAGGCAGAAGAGGAGGGGAGGGGGAGGAAGGAGGAGTAGGAGGGAGGAGGAGGGGGAGGAAGGAGAAGGAGGAAGGAGAAGGAGGGAGAGAGAAGAAGAAAGAAGGATGAAGAAAGAGAGGAAGGAGAAAGCGATGAGAGAAGCATCAAAATGAGAAAAGAGAAAGGGATGGAGGGGGGAGGAGGGAGAAGAGGCTCAGCAAGGATCAGGACCAGCACCAAAGTCCAGTTTTCCAGATTTTGGACCATAGTTCTTTCTCGTGTACTACTCTAAGCTTCCCTTTCCAGGTGTGAACTCTTAGTAGAGCTTAGGACACGTCCCCATTTTAGTGACAAGATTAAGTTAGAATCAGCCCTGAGTGTGTTCTGACCTCCTGGCTACTTGAGTTATACTTAGTTGCTTCACTTCTTTGTATGTTTATCTTTTCGCTAACAGAAATAGGTTGGGCTACAATGAGTTTTATAGGTCTTCCTTTTTTTTTTTTGACCCTTTTTTGGCTAAGAAACTCTTCTTTGTGTAAACTTTTATTAAAAAACTAGGCACAGGTTATCTGCGAACAGGGTTGCTCTGTGCTGCTTGAAAATATCTGGGTGAGGCCATCTGTCTCAGATTGGTGTTTCCAGAAGCTGACCCTGAAATGAAGGTCTTTGAAGAAGCGATGCTTCCAGGAGGCAGAGGGGAAGGCAGAGTTTGGGGGTGTGGGGAGGAAGAGACTGAGAAAAAGTGCAGATGAGGGCAAATACTCAGCCTCAACCTCACCCTCAGAAGCATTAATTATCCAACAGAATTTATCTCCATTGAAGAAAGGGGGCTGCCTTTTCACATTCTTGGTTAGAGTTCACCCAGGGAGGTATCACTCTTAGCAACTTGCAACTCTTCTCATTGATAAGGAAATTCCAGGACTGGTTGCAGGGGCCACCCATTACTGGCGAAACATTGCTAAACTGGGGAATAGGTACCAGGGACCAGCTGAAGAGTCCTGAAAGTTCTGGGCATGGAACCCATAGTGTCTGTCACAATATCTTGACAAGGTTCTCCAAAAGCTGGCATCTGCGCAGGCAGCTGTGGTCCACAAAAGGGGAAGCCATCCTAGACTAGTGAAGCACTAACCAGTCACATGATGGAGCCCAGCATAACCACTGGAGGGTCCATTGTTTGATAAAGAAATGATTGTTGCCTTTAGCCATTAAGTGCCTGCTGGCATGCTCTGTATGCAGCAATAGTGATCTGATACAGAGGGAAGGAAATTATTTGAATCTGAACCTAATTTCTAACTCAACAATCATCTCTAGGTAGAATCAGGATGTGGGGCCAGTACCGGAGGTAGAATTGGCCTCCATCCAGTTTTATTTTATTCTCTCTTACAGTGCCAAAGAACTTCATGAGATACCAGATAGCTCTGCCTGGAAGGAGGCAATAAGAATAATGTCTCTCCAGTTATTACTGAATTAATATTAGACAATTGACCCCTTCTTTCAAATCATCTTCAGCATTTCAAGCTACTGCTAGGTTTTAATCTACTGTCTTATCGTCCTTGAGGTCACTGCTGCAGTGGAATTTGTTCTTGAAAGATAACTCAGCATCTTTAAAAAGAAGGCATCAAATAATATAAAGAAAGAATGAAATAAGATAGCATGGCTAAGCAAAAAATGAGGAGGAACAAAGAAGAAGGAGAAATTAATTGAACTGTGCTTTGAATGACTGGCTTCGTAGACAGTTTCTTTTACAGATATATATATCTTCGACATCTCCTATGACTTTAATTGAAGTTATTTTTAAACTTCAGAGGAGCCCAAATACAAAAGCTTAGTTCAACATGACCTTTCTGGAGATTGCATGTTAAGGAAGCATCCTATGCTGGCTTCAGTGAGGTATCTATTGCTCTGCTTGACACCCTTCCTCCCCAGGATCACCCTATTTGCATAAAAAAATTAATATGAAGTATGGTGAGCCACTAGGCAGATGGATGCCTTTGACTAATTACTTGAGAATAGTGACAACTTTGCAGACATGCTTCCGAACAGATTTAATGATGAAAATGCTCTGCAATTATGGGGACACAGTGTCTCTTTATCAGGGATTGGGAAGAAAGAAGTTACCAAGCATCTGGCATCTTGGCTTTGGAAGAGGAACAACTAGAGCCTACACAGGGCCTCTCAGGGCAATACAGGTGATAGTACTGTGTGCAGAGCTCCCAGAAGCCTCAGGGTCATGTCCACTCCCTTCCTTTTCCTATTTCTGACTCTGAGGATTGGAGACTTTCCTCTCCATCTGTCCCAGACCCTGTCCCAGACCTCCTGGTATCTTGCACAGTTGGTCTTTGTTGTTTGTGGACCATTCCTACCTTGGTGTGTATAAGGATCACCCGAAGGTCTAGTCAAACCCAGACACCAGTGACTCAGACCCTGCATTTCTAGCCAGCTGTCTGGTGGTGATGGTTCTCCACCAGGGACCTCACTTGGAGTAGCTCTGCTCTAAGGAAATGTTAATCGAAGCAAGCACAGGGCTGCAAACTGAACTCCTATGGACCAGTTCCAGCCCACTGTTCCGTTTCTTTCCTTATAATATTTTAAAGGGAATTTACCCACTCACATCTGGGTGTTTTGTCTTCTCTTGTAAAACAAAACCATCTGTCACTGTCAATGGCAACAATCGCCTTGTAGTTAGTACCATCATCTCTGTTTAGAGTGAACATGTACTCTCCTCAGGACACCAGTGTCTTCCACCCACTTTTGTACTTCACCAAGCCACATCCATCATTTCCTTAATGTATCTGTTCTGTTAGTCCTTCCGTTTTTGTCTCCTAATTTAAGTTTGCATAATTTAATTAATTAAAACGAAGCTTTTGAAGATAATGCCTTAATTTAGAAGTGTGATTTGATGGTGGAAATCCCAGACTTCAGTGATCAGCCTCTAAAGAGAATTACGGGGTTTCTCCAGTGCCAACTTCATGGCAGATGAGCCACAGAAGGCCATCTTCCATGTTTCCAGGAGAAATTTAACTAGTTTCCCTAAAGGGAACATGCTATGATTTAAATATTACATGTTCCTCAAAAGCTCATGTGTGAGAAAATGCAAAAAAGTTTAAAGGTGAGATGATTGGGTTATGAGAGCCTTAACCTAATCAGTTTGTTAATCCCTTGATAGAGATTAGTTGAAAGTGACTGTAGGCAGGTGGAGTGTAGCTGAAGCAGGTGGGTCACTGGAGGAATGCCTTTGGGTATACATTTTGTCCCTGGTGAGAAAATCTCTCTCTCACTGCTTCCTAGTATGAGGTCCTGAGCTACTTTCCTCCACCACAATCTTCCACAATGATGTCCTACCTTACCTTGGTCCCCAGAGAATGGAGTTGGTCGTCTATGGACTAAGGCCATGAGCCCAAATAAACATTTCCTCCTCTAATTGTTCTTGTCAGGTGTTTTGGTCACACTGGTAAAAAAGCTGACTGAAAAATAACATAATAATGTGGAAATAGATGAGGAAAAAAGTATGCATATTCTCTAGGGAAAAAAGAAGCTTTACGAAACCAGGAATTTTTAGTACAGTGAGTCTGGGTAATAGGTTAAGAAATGTAAATTCAGGTTACAAGATGCAAAAAGTATACTGGGGTTCTGCTTATGAAGAATTCCATTGCCTCCTTTGGTTCATGTCTCCTTCCTCCGTTTCATAATAGAAGCCAGGCCTCATTGACTGAATTTCCTGCAGCCCTGTCTGGGTTCAAGTTCTAGCCTGGAAATTTATTTTTGCATTATTTTGGCCAGATCACTGAGCTTTGGAGTACTTTGACTTTCCCATGTATAAATCACATCAAACTCACACGTGTATATGTGATGATTAAGTTTGATAAGGCTTATAAAGGTCTTAAAACAGCATGATACCTAGTGAATGCTCGACAGTCATCCTCACCATCTTCTTGTCATGGAAAGTGCATTGGCAAAAGGATAAAGTCAATCTGAGCTCTAATTCTTATCTTGCCAGGTATTGAACATATGACAATGAGAAACGTTGACCTTTCTTTCATTCATTCTTTCAACAACCATTTAATTACCATTTATTTGCTCATTTGGAAAATGCAGACAGTGGTATCTACCTCACAAAGTTGTTGTAAACATTAAATGAGATAACTACATAAAATGCTGTGTCTGACATTTGAGACATGTTTAATAAGATTAAGTTGATCCATATGAAATTCCCATTTTTTTGTGAGTCAAAAATGGCTGAATATCAACAACTTTCAATAGTTTGAACTATACAAGCAGTACTATTACTGCTTTTAACATTTTTGATGTCATTGATGTTTTTTTTAATTGATTTTTTTTTCCTATCACTTCTGTAAGGAGCATATCATTTACTGCTATGTGAAACAAACCAGCCCCAAACTCAGAGGGATCAAACATTTTGAGTCATTATGATTTATTATGAATTTATGGACCAGATGAGTAAGTTCTGCTGTTCTGAGCGAGACCCTGCTGATCTTGACTGGGTCCTCTCATGAGTCTGTAACATACGATGAAATGAACATAGCAGGCTGCTTTTGGAACATCTGACTCACTTATCTGGGGCACTGGGAGTGACTGGGCCATGTGTAGACTAGGCTTATTCATGAAGTTATGGCAAAGCTCCAAGAAGACTGCGAGGACTTTTGGGCCCAGGCCCCATGTTGGCATGACATTGCTTCTGTGCATCTTATTGGCCAAAATAAGTCACATAAAGGCTAAGGAAATAGACTCCACTTTTTGCTGGTAGGGCTGAAATGTCACATTGTCAAGGAGAAGAACGAGGGATAAGAGGAGAATTGAGTTTTTTTTCTTTTTAAAATTGATCTAAAGCAGGAGGTTTACATAATATCTGTGTTCTTTGGCCTCATCACTTATATTATTTCTTCAATTAAAAATAATTTTGATAAACAGTAAAAAGTTGCCCATCCTTTGATGATTAGGATATTTATCTTCCCATCTTCTGGCTGTCTGGGCAGTTTAGGAGTTTCCTGGCTGGGTGATACATAGGCAGACTCATCAACTAGAACAGTTTCATGTCTCTACCTTAAAATAAAATAATCAGGGATCACCTTAGCAAGAAAACAAAGTGACTTTGTAGCACCTTGATGATTTAACCCAGGCCCTGTGGATAAAATGTACTGTTGTCTTTAATATCCTTTTTTAGCCATCACCCCTAATTGCCAGCAAAGACTAAAGAAGATACTGCTAAAGGTGCTAAATTGACACCATAAGGAGAGAAAAAATGTCTGATTTAGTTATTAAGATCTACAAGTCCAAAGATATGAAGACCTTAAAAACCTTTCTGGATTCATGTAATGAAAACTAAAATTGCTGGATCACTCTGTATGTGTATTAACCTGTTTCTCCTCTCAACAACATTCTGATGAGGGTACTGATACCAATCCTGTGTTACAGGTTTAAGAGAATAGGAACTTTTCCAAAGTCACAGAGTTAGAAAGTAAGAGAGCCAGGATTTGAACTCACGAACCATATGTTGGGGCTATACACTTAACAATTATCTTGAGATAAAGTAAATTATCTAATTGAATTATATTAAATCCTTTTCAATTTTATTGAATCTTCATGAATCTTTACTAATACCAGTGAATCCATATAGGCAAATAGCAGCACAATATATATAATATCTTATATATGTGATATATATTATATACATATTATATATACATCGTATATATGCATATGTGTGTGTGTGTGTATGTATACAATCCAGTTTTTCAGAATTACCCAGTAAAAATGGCATGAGGTCGGGGTTCCCAGATATATTTGAACATCATTGATATCAGAACTCAGGTCTCAGATTGGTTCAAATCCTCTTTTTAATTTTTCATTGTGTGCTAGTGTCTGAGGCACCTAAGACATCTGTAGCCTCAGTTTCATCATCTTTTTCTTTATTTGTTTTTTTTTTAAATATTTATTTTTTAATTGTAGGTAGACACAATACCTTTATTTTATGTGGTGCTGAGGATTGAACCCAATGCTTCACATGTGCTAAGCGAGTGCTCTACCTCTGAGCCACATCTTAAAAAATTTGTTGTGGCTCAGTGGTAAAGCACTTGTCTAGCTCATGTGAAACACTAGGTTCGATCCTCAGCACTACATAAAAATAAATAAACAAAATAAAAGTGTTGTGTCCATCTACAACTAAAATATATATATAATAAAACATATATAATAATAAAATAATATATAATATATAATAATAAAATATATATATATATAATAAAAATAAAAAATAATAAAATAAAATAAAGGTTTGTGTTCGTCTATAACAATAACAATAACAACAACAAACAAACAAGAAAACCAAGCACACAAAAGCCAAGAACCACTAGAAGTAACTTTATAAGTTACTAGGAGATTAATGTAACATATTTAAATCTCATGATTCATTGTGGGTCCCCAGCAAGGTTCATTTCCTTCCTTCCTCCTCTAAGAAACTGTCCAACAGAGCTTCCAAGTGATCCTACAGGAACAAGAGGGAATCTGGTATCAGGAAAGGAGTTGATTTAGCTATTGATACTAAGAGCATCACCTGGGGAACTTGTTAGAGATGCACATTCATGGCTCTATCTCTGACCTGGGTGAATCATTTTAGGGTGGAGCCCAGCATCTGTGCTCCCCAGTGATTCTCATGTTCCCTGACCTTTGCACTGGCCTAGGTGACTTCCAGAGACTCTTCCCACTTTAATTCTGTGGTTTTGGTTTATCCCTTCCTCACCACGAACCATCTTATAGTTGCTCCCATTTGATGGATACCTCCTCTGCTCAAACATGAGAGTCAATTCTTTGCATGCATTTATTTAATCCTTCCCCAAGTGGGATTAGTACCATGCTGTATAGATGAGGAAACAGAAGTGAAGAAACCTGCAGACCAGGATTCCAATCTTAGTCTGTTTGGAACTTTAGCTCCTGAGCAATCTGCTGAACTAATTCTTCCAGTGTCTCTCACAACTTCAATAAGGACTCAGAGGAGAGCTATTTGTCTTTTAAATTCATTTGGTTGATCGTGCAACGAGATAAAGAAATTAATCCAATGATCTCAGACAAATCATGAAGGGTCTGTGTAAAAGGATATTGACTGATAACCTGAGTTGTCTCAAGAGTAGAATATTCTAAATCATGGTGCTGAGGAGAAGGGATTGGTTGTTTCTTTCAGGGCAATGAACAGCAAGGAGCAACCTGGTGTGCAAAAGTGCTGCTTTAAGTGCCCGGCAATTGAGAAACACAGCTGTAGGTAATTATTTTTCCCTAGCTATAAATAAAAAGATCATTATGAAGAACAAGGGAGAGACTAGTTGGGGGAGCAGGGAGTCTCCCCTTTACTCTCACCATCAGCTGCCCTGAATGGTAAAGCAATAGGTTGGTTTTAGCCACTTCCCACCACCTGCTGCCTTTTCTGTAGACAATGTCTCTACAGGGAAATGGTTTTAAACACAAATATATGGTCAGGTAAGCCTGGAGAAGTGACTGTGTGTAGCTTCCTGTTCAGTGTTCCTGACCCAGAAATAAACAACAGCACAGATCCAAACATTTTTTTTGTGTGTGTGTGGAGGGATAGAGACCTTGTGTCCCATCACCAGGGGGCTCTTGCCATTGCTTTCATATGCTTCAGCTACACAGATGTATCTCCAGCCTTGGCTTCATGCCTGGGCACTGCTCAACGGAAGTGGGTCTTCAAGATGTAGATAGTGATCAGGATTTCAGATGATTTGAGGAGAATGTCCCCTGGGCTCACTCAAACCACATGCAGCAGCAGAATTCCACAAGGACACCAGCTCTCCTTTATCAAAACAATCTTATTCTTGTAAAATGGCAAATGCAGTTGAGAATGAAATCATACCAAGATTCTGCTCTCATTTGAACCATCAAAGTCAAACAAGTCATTTCAATGAGTAGATTTTGATGGATCTGGGGAGGGAGAATATAGAATCTCCAGCTATTTGCTATTGAAGGTGTAGTCCTGATCAGTAACATCGCATCCCTTAGAACCTGTTACAAATGCAGGGTCCTTCCTGGGTGCTCTATTTGACTTACCTAATCAAGTCTGCCGTTTAGAACATTTCTAGGTAATTTGTGTACATATTAATATTTGGAAAGCATTGGTAAAGATGTCTGAGACTGAAATGGGGTCACATAGCAGCCAGGTGAGGGAAGGGAAGAGGCGAAATGCAGATAGTGTAGCTTAGTAAAGTACATTCTGGAAATGCAAGCAAAAATTTTAAAATGCATGCAGAGCAGAAAGCAGCTGAAAGATCAAGTCCTATTCTCTGATCATGGGTCCACTTTTAGATCAAGCAATATACCTTGGTGGTTTCTTGGGGACAGAACCTTGGACCCCCAAAGGAAAATAATATGAGTAAGAATGGTATTGCCTGGCTAAAATCTGCTAGGCAGTTTTATACAGCAAGATGTTGGTTAGCAGGGAACATTTTCCACAGCAAATGTGATGCTCTCACAATTGCCAACCATCATGCTATCTACTCAGAACACATTCGATTTGCAGCCTCCACTGACTGTTGTTCATAAGGTGCTTGCCTGGTATAGAGCCAACCTGTGAGCTTCTTGGAGTCTTGCTTTGATGCCTGAACGTCTGGGGAGTCTCTATGTTCTTGAGTCTGGAGGTGAGGAAAGAACTGGTGAGCACTGCAGGTGGAGGAGGTATAAGAGGGTGGAGCCAGAAGAGCCTGTACTGAGTTCTGGGACCCGCAATTTTATTTCACTCTCATTAAGTTTCTACTGATGAATTCATGCAAGTCTGCTACAAACCCTTGAGAAGGGGCTGGTCCATATCGACTGTGTTGCCCTTTTATTATGATGGCTAGTATACTTGTTTTCAAAGCATTATTGTACATCAGTAGTTTAGTAATTTTGGTGAAATCTCATAAATTTATACATTGGGGAGTCTTTGTCATTTTCAGCTGGTGGTGGCTCTAAGTTCTCCATCCCAGCTTTACTTCACTGTCCACTATTTTGTACCATGATTTGAAATGTGCAGGAACAGGAGCTGTAGTCTGCAGAAATATATAATGGATCCTCTGTAGTGGAAAGACACTTTGTGATTCAAGTCACACTCAGGATGACCTGGGCTCCCAGGTTAGACTATAGTATCTTTTGTGAAATGGAGCACACCTATATGATGATTTAAGGAGGATGAACATAAATGGAAATTCAAATCCTATTGAGATGTGCAGAGAGTGCTCTGGTAGCTAATCTCTACCAGGCTATCTCTACAGGGCATAATTCTTTTTTGATATAGTACTCATGTATTTCATTCAGTTTAAAACTTATGAAGATTATTCTCTCATACCCACACATGGGGTGAGAACTGAGGATCCTGGTTTGAGTGGAATGGCAATTTTTAGAAATGGAAAACTGATAATTGAGCTTTAAATTAAATAAAATTGATATGAACTATTTACTGAAATGAAATAAGAAAATTCAAATGAGGCAATTATCTGGTGTGGAATCTCAGCAGGTCTAGATTTTCAGGGAGAGGCCACCTCTCTTGTTTATGAGCAAGGCTCTTATTGCACAAGGTTTAATTGAGGACGCTTCCCAGTCACCATGTCTCACCCGAAATAAACCCCAGGCTTTAGTCTGCATTGTAAACTTTGGTGGTTTGTCGAAAGGTTCTCTGTCTAAAAGCAGAGCCCCCTTTGCATGTTACTAAGGAATTATATCTAGCCCACACATCATCTTATTTCATTCTCATTCATCAGGTGCTGTTCTAGAGAGAGGGTGGATCTTTCTCTCAGGCGTTTACATTCTTCTGAAGGAGACCACCAAAATCAATGGTTGCAGTAAAGGACATCTAAAAATATGAGATTAAAAGAGATACTTAGGTTTTAGGGTTTGGCTACAGAATGTCCCCCCAAAGCTCCTGTGTTAAGAAGAGAATATTCAGAGGAAAAATGATTAAATTTTGAGAGGTATAACATTATCAATCCATCCCAGTTTGAACTAGGACTAACTGGGTGATAACTGTAGGCAGGTGGGTTATGGCTGGAGGAGATGGGTCACTGGGGGTATTGCCCAAGATCACACAGCTGGTAAGTTGTGGATCAAGGATTCAAACTTCAGTCTGACTCCCCAGAAAGTGCTCATAACCATTTTTCCAATAATTCTTAAATACCATTGCACAGTGTAACCATTTGAGAATCTTAAAAAAAATATAAATAAAACCAATAAATGTTGTAAAAAGCTGATGCCTGAGTCAGGTGTAATGGCTCACACCTGTAGTTCCAGCTACTTGGAAGGTTGAGGCAGGAGGATTACCATTTGAGGCCATCCTAGGCAATTTATGGAGACTGCGTCTCAAAAATGAAAAATAATCAGAGCTGGAGATATGGCTCAGTGGTAGAGTGTCCCTGGGTTGAATCCCTAGTATTGCAAAAGGAACAAAACCAAAAGCAACAAAAACAACAACCAAACTCTGTGATGCCTGGATTTCTTTCCCAGCCAGGCAGATATAATTGGTGTGGGCTCAGTTGGACATTGGGATTTTTAAAAAGGTGATTGGGATGTGCAACAGATTTGGTCATCAGGGGCCACACCATGTAGCACCATGTAGTATTAGAGCAGTTGAGGACCTGAAAGAACACCAGCATGGCTTGCATTGGTGAAGAAGGGAAAAAATGAGATTCTTAGTCCCCAGCTGGTTGACCTTTTCCTGTTTGTGAATTTGCCAAAATCAAAAGCCTCCACTTAAAAAAGAGATAGTCTCTTTGAATTATGAAAACCCTCGTGACAGCAGAGATACAATTTCTGTCAGTGGTGCATCATCAGACCCTGAGTATGTTCTTGGCTTTCCTCTAGTCCAGTGTACTGCCTTCTTGCTGCTTGACCTTGGGAGGGCACCCATGTAGGCCACCTGAGGCCAGCCCAGCTGAAGTCTTGGCAGAGGCTGGAAGAGCCACTTCTTGTCCTCAGCAACATCATCCAATTATATTTGAGTGGGTTCATTTTGCATTTTCTGTATAGGTTGGTGCTAAGTCAAAGCAGAACTCCTTCAACACTATATCGATTGGCTGATGTGTGCTCATGCTAGGCATGCTGCTCCATCCACCAGGACACTAACTAGGTCTCAACTTTGGGCAGTGAAACATGTAGACTCTGTCTGCATTGGGATCACATCAGCATGGAAACTTAGGGGGGGCACTAGAGAGTTACTTTACCTAGAGGCACCAAAGAGGTAAGCAGCGATAAGACTTGGGTCATTGATTCCAATTTGTGGGGAACTAGGTACATCCCTCCTAGTTCCCCAAGGTTGGGAACTGGGACTGTTTTCCTGGCACCAAGGTAGAACTCAGAATAAGTGAAGTAGTTGTGATGAAACTGTGGCTTCAGTTTTCATGAGCATGTGAAGAAATTGATTTGAACATCTGCAATAGGCCTTCTGGAGGGTCCCCAACATGAATGGGGGAAATGCCACCAAGGAAATACTCCTTTCCCTGTTGATTGAATTAAAGGACACAGAAGTTGAGAGAATTTCCCAATACCACTTGGTGAGTTGTTGAACTGGAATTGGAAATGAGGGTGTCTTTACCAGGTGTGGCTGATTAAACTCCACACCCCTATTCATGTGTAGGAAAGCCTTCTAAGGACTCCTAAATGGGCAATGAAGCGAGGAAAAGAGGTGATTAAGGCGCACTTGCCACGGGTAGGTTCTGCATTACATACAATCAATTCTACAGCATAACATTTTATGTGATTATAATGTTTCACGAGAGTAGCAAAGGCTATGCTGTAAAATGCCCCATCAA
This sequence comes from Marmota monax, assembly GCF_021218885.2. Lineage (NCBI taxonomy): Eukaryota > Metazoa > Chordata > Mammalia > Rodentia > Sciuridae > Marmota > Marmota monax. The sequence continues at coordinate 1,915,289 of NW_026695222.1, read as the reverse complement.
AGTCCCAGCTGGTGAACCAGGAATTATGAAACCAACTTGTAGGTTGGGAAGCCAGTGTCATCCCCATTCGCCACTAATGTTGTGTACAATTAGCATTCACAGTAATGTCTCAGAGCTGACTCCCAGTGTGAGGATTTATGAGGCTTTCTACGGAGCAGGGAAGTCAGATGCATGTCAAAGACACTCGATTAGATTACATTAGATCCCTTTAATAAATAGGCCTAAAATTATGACATACTTATGACCAAGAGGAGTTTCCTTCGCTTCTAACTTCAAAAGCTTTGGAGAGTTTATAAAAAGAGATATGTTAAGGTAAAATTTTAAAATATTAGTGATATGACAAGCATTAAATAAGTTGCTTAAATGATGGGTATCTATGGGTCTCAGCCTGTGGAATGAGGAAAGAGGCCAAAGGGATGGTGAGCATCCTTGTCAGGACCTATTATAGGTAGCTGTATCATAATGTGTGTGCATACATAATGTATGTGATATATATAATATCATATATGATGCATCATATATATGAAATAGTATATGTATAGTATACACACATATGTATACACATGTTGATTGAATGCAAATGTGGCCAGTTGAATAAAAAGTCTACAGATTTCACACCAGCCTTTTGCTATTCTATTTTCTTAATCAGCAGACATTGCAGTATTAATAGTACTTACCCTGCTCCTTTTCCTTAAAATAAAAGAAATGAGTTACTTGGGTTAATGATGTGTTGGTAAGTAACAAAACCAAGCACAGGTGATGTGGGATAATGAGGTTCATGATAGAAACCTCTAACATTCTATCTCACCATAGAAAATGTTATGTTCCTGCAAACCCAAAGAAAATTTTGTGAAGTGATAACTCTAAGGACCCAGGGACCCTAGTTAGATTTTCCCCATTATTTTCTCTCAAAGCATTCTGTAATTTTCATTCCTAATACTCTTTACAATTAAAACTAATTATCAAGTAATTATTTAATAATCTTTCTCTTTCGATTTTAAACTCCATTTGAACAGGGATAATCAGGGTATGGTTTTTTTTTTTGGATTTATCTATGGTGCCTATCAAAGTGTCTAGTTCATGATAGGTTCTCAATGATTATTGACTCATTGAAGGAGTCTTTACCACACTGGGGAGAATGGAAAGCTATTGTGTCCAGAACAAAGAGAGAACAAATCCAGAGAGGGAAGAGGTAGGGAGCAATGCAGGGTTTGGCTGTGCTGTGGTGATCAGAGATGGAACAGGATTGAACACTCAAGTCTAGGGAATGGATGATGAAGGAATAGGATCCATAGGAGAGAAGTGAGAAGAGAGTTCTAGAAAATCAAGTGAATTCCTTCCATTGGAGGTGAGACTGTGTCTTCTACCATGTTACGCAAAAGTGGTCCATGAACCAGGAGGATCAGTCTTCCCTGGATGCTTGATGGGAACGGTGGACCTTGACCCTGTCTTCTGAGGCAGAATCTGCATTTGAACAGATGTCTGGGTGATTTGTGTACACATTAAATTCTGAGAAGGGTGTTCTATATGATAAGTAATTAACCTGCTTCCAAAGAAGGAGGAGATTGAGGAGAAGGAGGAGGAAGAGGAGAAGAAAGAAGAGAAGGAGAAGAAGTGGAAGAGAGCGGGGAAAGACTTATGACAACTTCTGTTGAGGACACTCAGTGAAAACAGTGAACTTAGCAGAATAGACAAAAGTGGGAGAATCTGTCCCACTAAACCCATTACATAATAGCTATGTTATTCAATCTTCAGATAGGAAAGTCTCCTGCTATTAGTACAAAGAAGAAGATGAAGCAACTTATTGTAGACTTATCGTAGTGCTGAAGTTGGTATGTGTGAGGTGACTGAGAGCCAGCAAGTTATGCCAAGTTCAAGAACTATAAACATTATTGACTCACATGGGGGAAAATCACACTCTCCAAACAGGGAAATGGAAAGGCTAAAGTGTAAGGACAGTTTATCCACAATTTATTCATACAAATTGGCTGAATTTCAGGGAAGTGAGAGAAAATGAGCACAAATAAGCAAGCCCTGGGAGCTAAGCTGTCAGTCATAGTAATGATACAGGTCAGTAGTATTTACACTGTGTTCTGTGGAGTTCTTTTGTTCCTGAGGGGTCCCTCAGTGGCAGTCAGAAGGCTAGCAGGGGAAATGTGAAGAGAGATCTGGACAGAACAGCTGTTTTATCCGTCAGGGTCCTACCAAGTATGAGAGTGGTACAAGGGGAAGATAGATTGGCCTGCATGTCATTTCAGTGAGTTGGATAAAAGAGGTTTCTGTCAGTGAGAAGAGTTCTGACTTACACAATTATAAAAGTTTTAGATCCTCCCTCTAGGAAATAAGAAAACACAGAGACTGAGTGAGATGTTTATTTTTGCAGGCAGTTATAATTTAACACAAACATGCAGGACCATAGTATCATCACAACCTGAAGCCAGGTCTCTCTCAACTGTACCCCGATGTAACCTCAGTTTGTCTTAACAGACAGCTCTAAGGTGGTCATTAGCAATTGATTGGAAATACTTTGGAGTTGAAACTTATTTATGAATTTAAGTTCCAGGAAATAGAAAGATACACCAATAATTTCTCCAATTACTTATATTTTAGTAATGCAATGATTTTGTATGGGGACAAGAAATGAGCATTTGTCAATTTACCTAATTATTCAGCTATGATTGTGATATTCCCTGCCTTAATAATACTTCTTTTAGCTCACATCTCATTCCCCCCCATTCTCTATTGCAGATAGATCTATCCAATTATTTGTATCTATATAAGACTGTGATTGAAAACGGACAGCATGATGTAGCTGGTGCATCACAGAATCTATCCTTGGGTGAAGGGGGTGGTGAAGGCTACTGGCTTTCTAAGGCATTAATGGTGGGGATTCTGGAATCTGGCCACCAACATTCTTGTTGTGAACTGTAATGAGGACCTAACTGAAGCAGAGGTACCATATGCTTAGGGCATTGTTGTTGCTCTGGGCATGATGCTCTGGCTTTCCTGGAGATTATTGAATACTTGATGTATTCCTTTTCTGCTTAAACTGGTTATAGTGGGTCCTATTATTTGCAATTAGAAATCCTGGCTTAGTGTTTTATAAAAACAAAACAAAACAAACTCCAATTCTTTATCTTATTTTGTACTTGACATGGATGGTGGCATAATAAATCATTCCATAACTTAGTGACTTAGTAAATAGTAAATAGTAAAATAGTAATAAATAGTAAATAGTAATAGTAAAACTTCGTTATCTCTCATGGTTTCTGTGGCTTAGGAGTGAGTTTAGCTTAGGGGCAGCAGTCATCTGAAGGCTTGACTGGGGGTGAACAGTCTTTTTCCAACATGGCTGGCAAGTTGGAAATGGTATTTGGTAGTTAGCATCAGTTTCTTTTTGTAGATATCTCAACAAGTCTATTCTAATGACAAGTGACTGGCTTTCCTAGAGCAAGAAATCCATTAGGGAGAGACAGGGAAAGAGGGAGGGAGGGAGAGAGGGAGGGGAGGGAGAGGGAGAGGGAAGAGTGAAGAGTGAGAGAGAAACAGGCAGAAGTTTTCCTTTCTATTACCTATCATGGGAAGTTATACACCATATTCTACTATATTCTATTCATTAGAAGTGAGTCACTAAGTCCAGCCCACATTCAAGGAAAAGAAGAACATTGCTACCACTTTTCAAAATGGAACAATGTCAAAAACTCTGTGGACACATTCAAAAACCACTAATTGTGCCATTTACTATGTAACTTTGCAGTACCTTCTTGAAGTAAGTGAAACACCTGCCTCATGAATCTGGGCTCAGTCATCCATTTGACCAAGGGAATCTTATAAGATGTGGTGCAAATAGCAATCTGAAAGGTATTGGAGCATCTCACAGTCCAAAGGGGGAAGATGGCAGTGGAATCCTTTGTTACCCAGGAGGAACTTAAGAAAGAGTCAGGAGAAGATATGCCTGCTGCTGCTGCTGCTACAAGTCTTCACCACCAATAAAGGTTCCAACCACCAAAGGGATAAATTCTCCCATGGAAACTCACCTTCCAGCGAGCTACAGATTTACAGTTGGATGCAACTCTGAAAGAACTGATCAGTTTAGTAAAAGATCTACCCAGAAGCTGAAAAAAAAAAGGAAACACTCTTCAATTTTGCAATTATTTTTATGGATCTTAAAAGACCTGGCTATGGAGTTAAGGAAATGGCAGCACCATTTCTGGCTGAAAGGGGACTGATGATGTCATGACCTTGCAGTTGCAAAAGTTCCAAATAGGTCATTATGTGGACCTAGGAATTACCCCTCCAAATCGGGCACCACCTTCTTCAGGGCATATGAGACCATATTAAATTCTCTTTACTAGAATTTATTTTTCAGCCAGTTATGTAAAATAAATTTACATACTCTTTTTCCTCCCCCGATTTTTGCCATTAAGGCTTTAAATTCTAAGCAAATTGTAGTGCATCTATTTAGGAGTTAGATTTGGATGTATTATGGTTATGAATATTAATAGAAAGTCTGTATGTTTCAAGCCTCTGTAAACCATGAAAAGTGCTCTTAGCATTCTGTGTAAAACTATTGTTAAATATATGTGTATAACCATCAAAAAGAAAAAAAAAAAGGTACTATACTTTTTACTTGTTCTCTTGAATTTCTGATATTACCATGAGACTGTACTCAAGATAGACTATTGGATGAGGTACATGGTAAAGGGTCTAGAATATTAGTTTATCTATGACTGCTTATGAAATTATCCCCAAACTTAACATCAAAAACAAAAAAATATATATTTATTACCTTTCAGGATTTCTGTGATTCAAGAATTCAGCAGCAAAGTAGCTGCTTGGTTCTGGCTCAGTGATTGCAATCATTTGAAGTTGACTGGGTCTGGAGCATCTGCTTGTAGGAAGGCTCACTCACGTGCCTGGCAAGTTGGTGCTAGATGTTGGGACCTTTCTTTTTTGCCATGTGAAGCTCTTCATAGTACTTAATAAGTATCTTTACATCATGACATGTAGCTTATATTAGACTTGGTGATTCAAGAGGGCAGGGAAGTAGCTACAGTGTCTTTTGTGACTAACTCTTGGATTGACTGTTATTTTTGTAATATCTGATCAGTTACAGAGGACATCTCTATTTTATGTGAGAGGAATCTACACAGTAGAATGAAGATCAGGAACCAACAATCACTAGGACCATCTTGGAAGATCACAACCACACCAAGTTGTCCTTGTCTTTTTAGTTTAAGCCAATTTCTATCAGCCAGTGGTCAGTCAAACACCAGACAGAGGAGCATGCCCTGAGAGATCAGCAGAGATGCCCCTGCAACTTCTGCTGGCTCTAGATGTGTGAGTAATAAATGAGGTTCTGTAGTTATGTCTGAGAGCATTCTTCTATACAACCATATAATGTGCTGATATGAACACATTAGTGACACTGGCAGAAATTTAAAGGATTATGACTTAGAACTACAACAAGAATCTTTAGCTTCAGGATTCCCATCAGCTAATGCTAAGATGCATATATAAGTAGAATCTTTATATTCCAATAATTTGTATGTATTTAAATATTTGAGCCATTGATTTATTTGTTTCTCTTGCAAAATAAAACTCAGAAATAAATGCATGCATCTGTATTTTTTCTGAATTTTTCTCATGGTATATAGACAGTAGAATGAATTTTCCTGAACTATTTAAGATTTTTAAAAAAACAAGTTTATTAAGTATAGTTGACATTTATTAAAATTCACTGATTTTTTAAGTGCACAGTCTGGTGAGTTTTAATGAATGTATATGGTCATAAAATCACCACCACAGTGAAAATATAGCACATATACAACACTTTCAAACTTTGCTTGTGAGGCTGGAGAAATAGTGCAGTTGGTAGAGTGCTTGCCTAGCATGCAGGAAGCCCTGTTCAATCCCCAGCACCACCACCACCACAAAAAACAAAAACAAAAACAAAAAACCCACAACAACAAAAAAACCCAACAACTTTGCTGGTATCATACATACATACATACTTTAAAGTAACTATTTAATTGAAGTCAACATGTATGCAGGCAAAAAAAAAAAAAAGAAAAGAAAGAAAGAAAGAAAAAACCTCACAAATGAGTCATGTACAGTGGTGCACGCCTGTGATTCCAGCAATTCAGGAGGCTGAAGCAGAAAGATTTTGAGTTTGAGGACAATCCTGGCAACTTAGTGACAACCCTGTCTCAAACAAACAAACAAACAAAAAGAGTCTGGGGAGTATAACTCAGTGGTGGAGAACTCCTGGGTTCAATCCTCAGTTAAAACAAACAAAAACAAACAAACAAACAAAAAACTGAAGTTGCACAACTTGATGCATTTTCACCAAGTGTATCCATAATTGAAATCAAGAACTAGAACATGACAAACTCTTCAGAATTTCTCTCATGTTCCTTTTCTCCACTCAAGACCACTAACCTGTCTTTCATCACCATGAATCATAGATTAGTTGCCTCTTTTGTGAAGTATAATATAAATGGAATCATATAATAACCAGTTGGTTCTGCTTCTGTAGATTCAGCCAACTGAGGATCAAAAGTATTTTAAAAAGAAATGCATCTGAACTGAAAATAGCCTGAATCTTCCAATCATTATTCCTTGAACAATACTGGACAACAACTAATTATATAGAATTTATATTATGTTAGGTATTATAAGTAATTTAGTGATGACGGAAAGTACATGGGAGAATGCATATAGGTTATATGCAAACACTATGCCATATTATGTAAGGGACTTGAGCATCCACAGATTTTGGTGATCCTGGAACTAAACCCCTGCAGGTGTGGAGGGATGATTGCACTCCATTGTTACATAATATGCTTGTGAAATGACTTTCATGTAGTTGTAGGTTATGCATCTCCTTGCTGCCTAGCACTCCACTGTATGCACATACCACAATTTATCCATTCTATTTCTGGTGAGCATGTGTTCTGTTTTCAGTTTGAGGCTTCTGTGAACATTCTGGTACATGTTGGTTGAATTGCTTTTTTTTTATCTTTATTTTTTTCGACGGCTTTGGTATTTTTAGGGGATAGTAGAAATGGATATGAAATTGCCCATTTATCTTGATTCAATTTGTTATTTTGAGCATTTGCCAAGCAACAACATAAATTTCAAAGGAGAGTGCCTGATAGAAGATTGGGCCTCAGGTTTGTGTTTATTCTATTTTATGAGAGAAAAAAATAAAGAGAATAATCTAAAATTTGAGAGGTAGGTTAATAAAATGGTCACATCCTAGGCTTTTCTGTCAACCTTTCTTCCCCTTCTTTTTGTTGTCTTTTCCTTCTCCCTTTCAATCATTGTAGATAGATGTGAATTTCAAAAACGCAGTTGAGCAATCCTCAGATGAGGATTTGTTTTTTCTTTCATGAAAGTGAATATAAAGTCAAGTGATTTTCAATATTCCCTAAATGGCTCCTTTTTTTTTCTAGGAAATAGATTTGCACTTTTGTAAACGTTGAGACATTTTCTTGTTGTCTCATTTTTGTTCCATTTATTCCATCCTGCCAGATGAGTCTCCACTGAAAGGAAATCGAGGAACTGGGAAACGGGTGAGCGAGAAATGAGAGACGGAGACCTGGCAGAGATACACAGGAGAGTTTATTTGATAGAGCTGACAAAGGCCATCTCTCCATAGAGGGAAAGAGGCAAAACAGGGATGGATTCGGGACTTGTATGGAGCAGGCTCAGAGATTAGGGCCAGGTGGGTCCTAATATGGTGGTTGAGAGTGGGGTTGGTATGAGGGAGTGGTGAGCCTTTCTCAGAGACGCCCTTGGGTAGGACACTTAATTTTTTATTTTTTTAAATGGCAGCTGTCACTTAAGATGGCCATCCAGATGCTAAGCATGGATCTTACATCCACAAGGCATCACGAAGGCCACAGAGCCATCCTCAGCTACATCCTCTCCATCCCTGAGACTCTAGTAACACTGCCGTTAGAGGCAGCTTCACATTTCATCTGCCATTGATGATGGGCAAGTCTCCATTTGGACTGGCCAGACATGCAAAATGGCAGCCTGTTGTAGATAGATTTTATATACTCCAGGCTACTTTCAAAGTCCTGTTTCATCCAGGGAAGTTCACCTGTTCAAAACTGAAATCACTTGCAGGTCTACGGATAACATCCTCCCTATGTCACATTTGCCACATGTTTTAAGGAAAAACCCTCTGCATATTTTAATTGCTTCTAGCTCTTTTCTTAGATAAGCCAACAATTAATCCAATTTGAAAGGACATTTTTTAACCCATGGCATCTGTATTAGACAGTGATGTCAGTTCCCCAGGGTTTACTCCCCACTGACCCTTTCTCAAGAGTCTCAGGCAGGTGGACCCCCCCACCCACCCACAGCTTCAGAGTGGCACTCAAATGGTTAAGTCAATGACAACTTTAGCCTCTGTGAGCTGTCATAATTGTTCACACAGGCAGGTCAGCACAACTGACCCTTTGGCCCTTTGGTCTGAGCTATTGGGATAGCAGTCTGTCTCTAATTTGTAGGATTTGAAAATGGGAGTTTAGAGCTGGGAATTATGAGATTGCTTGGAATTATCTTCTCTGCAAGATCAGGCCCTGTTGTAAATAGAAGCAATACTAAGGAAGCAGTATTTGCTATATTTAGGCTCTGTTGTTTTCTCATTTTTCTGAATTTTGCTAGGAAAAAAAAATAAGTATTTCTTCTCCTTCTCAGTCTGTCCATTTCAGTAAATGCAGACCCATTTCTCCAAACTGCTCTGTGGAGCTGTGAATGGCCAGAAAAGTTGACTATGCCTTCATTTAGGATGGCTTCAACTCACATTTGCAAAAGAAGCCAATAATTAACTCTAAGAGTTGGGATTTGTATTTCTCCCCTTAGGCAAATTGGGCTCTGAGATGTATACAGGGCTTGGTGTTACAATCTCATTCTCTTTGAGGCAGAAAACTCACTCAATAGGAGTCGTTTGCATTTCTATTTAAGCAGCCTGGGAGACAAATATAGTGAAATGAATAGCCTTTTAATTTAATTGGCTTCCCAGTGTGAATCCAAAAATAGAAGGCACAATCCATCCTGAAATTACTATAGAAATCACTGAGGTCCAAAGCCTAGCTCATAACACCCCCTTGGAGTCTAAACATCTTTTTCCCTAATGACAGACCTCCCCTGAAAACTTGGGTGGGCTCAAGATGGGGAGAGTCTAATCCCACGTGGACATTAGATCTATTTAACATTAGATCTATTTATTGGTAATTAGTTGTGATTAAGCTTCTCTTCACAAAATATAAACTATGTATCATTGTTACAAGAAGAAAGTAACATTGCATATTTATGCACAGTACTTTTCAAAATTAAATAGAAGCATTTAAGAGAAGAAATGTAATACATTTTGAGTATTCAAACTGAAAATAGAAGAGGATATCATAGTGTGCCTGAAGTGAAAGCTTGGCTTAAAGTCTTCCAAAAAGGCCTGACATCTGAATCTTTGGCCTGTGAGAGCTAAGATCTTGTTGGCCAGTTCTGGAGTAAATCTTACCTTTGGATCGGAATTGAGGAAAAGGAAGCGGTTACATGCTGTGTTACAGTTCCACATTGGAAATTCTTTAGTCAATTCAAACACCTCCCCAGAACACCATTCTCTCCTGGTGGCTCCTAGAGCAGGATATGTGTGAGAAGAAGACACTTGGCGGATGGTGGCTGTTATGGGGAGATAAGGAGAAGGTGATGGGAATGAGAATTAGCCTCCTGAGGGGAGCAGATATTTTCTTCAAAGGACCTTTCTTTGTTTACTGAGGAAAAGATCCACTCATGTCTAACTTCTCTGGAATATCTTCCCCCCCCCCCTCTCCAATGAAAACAGATTCCTTAGGTTGAATAATATGGTCTCTAGAATTTTGATGGAATTGAAATGTTGGGGGGAAGAAATGATAGAAACACTATAGAAAAACCCTTTTGTTTAAAATAATACAATAATTGGCAATGATATGAGTGGAACCAGAATGTTCCAAAGTAGAGAAAAGCCAACATCCTCCTCATGGCTGAAAGCTTTCCTCATGGTTTGACTTGGGTCCTTCTATAAGCAAAGCTAGGATCTCAGGTCACTTGCATAGACTTTGCTGGACCTGTGTTCATGACGAGCAGGAGTGATTTGGTCTATGAAAGCATCCTCTTTTAATCATATTCTGTTTTTTTTTTTAATGGCCCTAAGACATGAAACTTAACTAGATTATGTAAGAGGCTGAGTGAACTTTGGTTTATACACCCTTTCCCACAAATTTCTTGGGTCTCTCTTTATTACTAACCTTTCATCTAGTTCCTCAACCAATCCTCTATCTGCGTCACCTTACTTAATTCTCACCCTGAACAAGCTGGTGATACTGCTTGTCCTATGTAACAGATGAAGAAAATGAGCCTCAAAAAAGTAAATATCCTGAGTTATCTGCATTCTTCATGCCTCCAGTTGGAGAGTTCTGAGATGTAGAACAACTTCTATACCCCCAAGGAATGTATGTATCTCCATTTGTGAAATTCTAGGTGCTAGGAGAGCTTAAGGATGTTGATGCTCTTTAGGGTAAGTTTCTGTTAACTCCCCTCTGCAGGTGATTGCTGATTCTCTACTTGCCATTTTTAGCAGAGAAGGGAGTGATCCTATTACATGGGAGAAATGGAGCAATAAAAGTCGGGAGTGATTCCTAGACTTTGCAAATGGTCCTTTTATTTTGGACACCCCCACACCTGTATCTGAGTATGGCATTAAAAGAGGTAGCGTTAGTTTAATTTTTATTTTCTTGAGGAACCTCCATTTTCCAAAATGGCAGTACTAATTCATAATACCACCCACAATGAATAAGAGTGTCCTTTTCTCCAGGTCTTTGCCAACACTTTTTATCTTCCATCTTGATTGTTAATAACCACTTTAACCCCCTGCACCGGCAAGGTAGAGGGAACTGTGATCACGCACAGAGCAGGCCCAGCGGCCTGCTGAGGGGCAGAGCCACCCCCCACCCCCCGCGCCTGCCAGGTGACCACCGACAGAAAAGGCCCAGTGGCCCGCGGTGGGACAGAGCTTCCAATCACTCCTGCAAGGTAGGCAGGCCTGCGACCCACCGGCAGAAGAGGAGCAGCGGCCTGCTGAGAGGCTGAGCCGCCCCCTCCCCCTGCGCCGGCAAAGTAGAGGGAACTGTGACCACACACAGAGCAGGCCCAGCGGCGTGCAGAGGGGCAGAGCCGCCCCCCCACCCCCCGCGCCTGCCAGGTAGGTGGAACGGTGACCACAGACAGAAAAGGCCCAGTGGCCCGCGGCGGGACAGAGCTTCCAATCACTCCTGCAAGGTAGGCGGGCCTGCGACCCACCGGCAGAAGAGGAGCAGCGGCCTGTTGAGAGGCTGAGCCGCCCCCTCCCCCTGCGCCAGCAAAGTAGAGGGAACTGTGACCACGCACAGAGCAGGCCCAGCGGCCTGCTGAGGGGCAGAGCCGCCCCCCACCCACCGCGCCTGCCAGGTAGAGGAACTGTGACCACGGACAGAAAAGGCCCAGTGGCCCACGGCGGGACAGAGCTTCCAATCACTCCTGCAAGGTAGGTGGGCCTGCGACCCACCGGCAGAAGAGGAGCAGTGGCCTGCTGAGAGGCAGAGCCGCCCCCTCCCCCTGCACCGGCAAGGTAGAGGGAACTGTGACCACGCACAGAGCAGGCCCAGCGGCCTGCTGAGGGTCAGAGCCGCCCCCCACCCCCTGCGCCTCCCAGGTAGGTGGAACGGTGACCACTGACAGAAAAGGCCCAGTGGCCCGCGGCGGGACAGAGCTTCCAATCACTCCTGCAAGGTAGGCGGGCCTGCGACCCACCGGCAGAAGAGGAGCAGCGGCCTGCTGAGAGGCTGAGCCGCCCCCTCCCCCTGCGCTGGCAAAGTAGAGGGAACTGTGACCATGCACAGAGCAGGCCCAGCGGCCTGCTGAGGGGCAGAGCCGCCCCCCACCCCCCGCGCCTGTCAGGTAGGCGGAACTGTGACCACTGACAGAAAAGGCCCAGTGGCCCGCGGAGTGGCAGAGCTTCCAATCACTCCTGCAAGGTAGGCGGGCCTGCGACCCACCGGCAGAAGAGGAGCAGCGGCCTGCTGAGAGGCAGAGCCGCCCCCTCCCCCCTGCGCCTGCAAGGTAGACGGAACTGTGACCACCATCAGAACAGGCCAGACCTGCAACCGAGAGACAGAACAGGCCCAGTGGCCTGAGGAAGGGTAGAGCCGCCCCCCCCCCCCGCGCCTGCAAGGTAGGCGGACCTGCGACCCACTGGCAGTACAGCCCCAGAGGCCTGCAGAGGGGCAGTGCCGCTGCCTGCGCCTGCAAAGTAGACAGAACTGTGACCACCGACAGAACAAGCCTAGCGGCCCGCAGAGGGACAGAGCCGCCGCCCGCGCCTGCGAGGGAGACTTTGCAACTATACAAGACCAATATAAATATATAGGGGGAAAATTCAATAGCACAACAGTTTCACCAAGTAGAAAGGAACGCGAACAGTATGAAGAGACAAGGAAAGAAAGGACCACAAGCATTGCAGGTCAACTCAACGTTAGAAGAGGTAATAGCTGCAGCAGATGGAATGTCAGATAAAGAATTCAGGATATACATGCTTCAGATGATCTGGAGTCTCAAGGAAGACATCAGAAAGCAAAATCAGACAATGAAAGATCACTTCAACAATGAATTACATAAACAAATCCAAGAAGCAAAAGATCAACTATGCAGGGAAATAGAGGTTATAAAAAACAAACAAACAGAAATCCTAGAAATGCAGGAAGCAATAAGCCAACTTAAAAACTCAATTGAGAATACTACCAGCAGAGTAGAACACTTAGAAGACAGAACATCAGACAATGAAGATAAAGTATTTCAACTTGAAAAGAACATAGACAGCTCAGCAAGACTGTTAAGAAACCATGAGCAGAACATCCAAGAAATATGGGATAACATCAAGAGACCAAATTTAAGAGTCATTGGGATACAGGAAGGGACAGAGTTTCAAACCAAAGGAATGAGCAATCTATTCAATGAAATAATAGGAGAAAACTTCCCAGACTTGAAGAATGAGACAGAACCCCAAATCCTAGAAGCCTACAGGACGCCGAATGTGCAAAATCATAAGAGACCCACACCTACACACATTATAATGAAGATGCCCAACATACAGAATAAGGAGAGAATTTTAAAAGCTACAAGAGAAAGGAAGCAGATCACATTTAGGGGTAAGCCAATCAGGATAACAGCTGATCTTTCAACACAGACTCTGAAAGCTAGAAGATCCTGGAATAACATATTTCAAACACTGAAAGAAAATGGGTTCCAACCAAGAATTGTGTTTCCAGCGAAATTAAGCTTCAGGATGGAAGATGAAATTAAAACCTTCCACGATAAACAAAAGTTAAAAGAATTTGCAGCTAGAAAACCATCTCTTCAAAACATCCTTGGCAAAACATTACAGGAAGAGGAAATGGAAAATAACAATGAAAACCAACAGTGGGAGGTAGGACACTAAAGGGGGGAAAATAATCAAAGAGGAAAACAAACCATGTTTAGTAACATAAATAAACAAATATGGCTGGAAGAACAACCCATATCTCAATAATAACCCTAAATGTTAATGGCTTAAACTCACCAATCAAGAGACACAGGCTAGTAGAATGGATCACAAAACAAGACCCAACAATATGCTGCCTACAGGAGACGCATTTGATAGGAAAAGACATACATAGGCTGAAGGTGAAAGGTTGGGAAAAATCATATCACTCATATGGACTTCGGAAACAAGCAGGAGTATCCATACTCATATCAAATAAAATAGATTTCAAGCCAAAGTTAATCAAAAGGGATAAAGAGGGACACTACATACTGCTCAAGGGAACCATACACCAACAAGACATAACAATCATAAATATATATGCCCCAAACAATGGTGCAGCTGTGTTCATCAAACAAACTCTTCTCAAGTTCAAGAGTCTAATAGACCACCATACAATAATCATGGGAGACTTCAACACACCTCTATCACCACTGGACAGATCTTCCAAACAAAAGTTGAATAAGGAAACTATAGTACTCAATAACACAATTAATAATCTAGACTTAATTGACATATATAGAATATACCACCCAACATCAAGCCGTTACACTTTTTTCTCAGCAGCACATGGATCCTTCTCAAAAATAGATCATATATTATGTCACAGGGAAACTCTTAGACAATATAAAGGAGTAGAGATAATACCATGCATCCTATCTGATCATAATGGAATGGAACTGAAAATCAACGATAAAAGAAGGAAGGGAAAAGAATACATCACTTGGAGAATGAACAATAGGTTACTGAATGATCAATGGGTTATAGAAGACATCAAGGAAGACATTAAAAAATTCTTAGAGATTAATGAAAACACAGACACAACATATCGGAATCTATGGGACACATTGAAAGCAGTTCTAAGAGGAAAATTCATTGCTTGGAGTTCATTCCTTAAAAAAAGAAAAAACCAACAAATAAATGATCTCATACTTCATCTCAAAATCCTAGAAAAAGAAGAGCAAAACAACAGCAAAAGAAGTAGAAGGCAAGAAATAATGAAAATCAGAGCTGAAATTAATGAAATCGAAACAAAAGAAACAATTGAAAAAATTGACAAAACTAAAAGTTGGTTCTTTGAAAAAATAAACAAAATCGACAGACCCTTAGCCATGCTAGGGAAGAGAAGAAGAGAGAGAACTCAAATTACTAGCATACGGGATGAAAAAGGCAATATCACAACAGACACTTCAGAAATACAGAAGATAATCAAAAATTATTTTGAATCCTTATACTCCAATAAATTAGAAGATAGTGAAGGCATAGATAAATTTCTTAAGTCATATGATCTCCCCAGATTGAGTCAGGAGGATATAGACAACCTAAACAGACCAATATCAATTGAGGAAATAGAAGAAACCATCAAAAGACTACCAACTAAGAAAAGCCCAGGACCGGATGGGTATACAGCAGAGTTTTACAAAACCTTTAAAGAGGAACTAATACCAATACTTTTCAAGCTACTTCGGGAAATAGAAAAAGAGGGAGAACTTCCAAATTCATTCTACGAGGCCAACATCACCCTGATACCTAAACCAGACAAAGACACTTCAAAGAAAGAAAACTACAGACCAATATCTCTAATGAACCTAGATGCAAAAATCCTCAATAAAATTCTGGCCACTCGGATACAAAAACTTATCAAAAAAATTGTGCACCATGATCAAGTAGGATTCATCCCTGGGATGCAAGGCTGGTTCAATATACGGAAATCAATAAATGTTATTCACCACATCAATAGACTTAAAAATAAGAATCATATGATCATCTCGATAGATGCGGAAAAAGCATTCGACAAAGTACAGCATCCCTTTATGTTCAAAACTCTAGAAAAACTAGGGATAACAGGAACATACCTCAATATTGTAAAAGCAATCTATGCTAAGCCTCAGGCTAGCATCATTCTGAATGGAGAAAAATTGAAGGCATTCCCTCTAAAATCTGGAACAAGACAGGGATGCCCTCTCTCACCACTTCTGTTCAACATAGTTCTCGAAACACTGGCCAGAGCAATTAGACAGACGAAAGAAATTAAAGGCATAAAAATAGGAAAAGAAGAACTTAAATTATCACTATTTGCAGATGACATGATTCTATACCTAGCAGACCCAAAAGGCTCTACAAAGAAACTATTAGAGCTAATAAATGAATTCAGCAAAGTGGCAGGATATAAAATCAACACGCATAAATCAAAGGCATTCCTGTATATCAGCGACAAATCCTCTGAAATGGAAATGAGGACAACCACTCCATTCACAATATCTTCAAAAAAAATTAAATACTTGGGAATCAACCTAACAAAAGAGGTGAAAGACTTATACAATGAAAACTACAGAACCCTAAAGAGAGAAATAGAAGAAGATCTTAGAAGATGGAAAAATACACCCTGTTCATGGATAGGCAGAACTAACATCATCAAAATGACGATATTACCAAAAGTTCTCTATAGGTTTAATGCAATGCCAATCAAAATCCCAACGGCATTTCTTGTAGAAATAGAGAAAGCAATCATGAAATTCATATGGAAAAACAAAAGACCCAGAATAGCAAAAACAATGCTAAGCAGGAAGTGTGAATCAGGCGGTATAGCGATACCAGACTTCAAACTATACTACAGAGCAATAGTAACAAAAACAGCATGGTACTGGTACCAAAACAGGCGGGTGGACCAATGGTACAGAATAGAGGACACAGAAACCAATCCACAAAACTACAACTACCTTATATTTGATAAAGGGGCTAAAAGCATGCAATGGAGGAAGGATAGCATCTTCAACAAATGGTGCTGGGAAAACTGGAAATCCATATGCAACAAAATGAAACTGAATCCCTTTCTCTCGCCATGCACAAAAGTTAATTCAAAATGGATCAAGGAGCTTGATATCAAATCAGAGACACGGCGTCTGATAGAAGAAAAAGTTGGCTACGATCTACATACTGTGGGGTCGGGCTCCAAATTCCTCAATAGGACACCCATAGCACAAAAGTTAATAACTAGAATCAATAAATGGGACTTACTCAAACTAAAAAGTTTTTTCTCAGCAAAAGATACAATAAGAGAGGTAAATAGAGAGCCTACATCCTGGGAACAAATCTTTACTCCTCACACTTCAGATAGAGCCCTAATATCCAGAGTATACAAAGAACTCAAAAAATTAAACAATAAGAAAACAAATAATCCAATCAACAAATGGGCCAAGGACCTGAACAGTCACTTCTCAGTGGAGGACATACAATCAATCAACAAGTACATGAAAAAATGCTCACCATCTCTAGCAGTCAGAGAAATGCAAATCAAAACCACCCTAAGATACCATCTCACTCCAGTTAGATTGGCAGCCATTATGAAGTCAAACAACAACAAGTGCTGGCGAGGATGTGGGGAAAAGGGTACACTTGTACATTGCTGGTGGGACTGCAAATTGGTGCAGCCAATTTGGAAAGCAGTATGGAGATTTCTTGGAAAGCTGGGAATGGAGCCACCATTTGACCCAGCTCTTCCCCTTCTCGGTCTATTCCCTAAAGACCTAAAAAGAGCATGCTACAGGGACACTGCTACATCGATGTTCATAGCAGCACAGTTCACAATAGCAAGACTGTGGAACCAACCTAGATGCCCTTCAATAGACGAATGGATAAAAAAATGTGGCATTTATACACAATGGAGTATTACTCTGCATTAAAAAATGACAAAATCATAGAATTTACAGGGAAATGGATGGCATTAGAGCAGATTATGCTAAGTGAAGCTAGCCAATCCCTAAAAAACAAATGCCAAATGTCTTCTTTGATATAAGGAGAGTAACTAAGAACAGAGTAGGGTCGAAGAGCATGAGAAGAAGATTAACATTAAACAGGGATGAGAGGTGGGAGGGAAAGGGAGAGAGAAGGGAAAATGCATGGAAATGGAAGGAGACCCTCAGAGTTATACAAAAGTACATACAAGAGGAAGTGAGGGGAAGGGGAAAAATAATATAAGGGGGACAAACGATTGTTAGTAGAGGGAGCAGAGAGAGAAGAGGTGAGGGGAGGGGAGGGGAGGGGAGGGGAGGGGGGATAGTAGAGAATAGGAAAGGCAGCAGAATACAACAGACACTATTATGGCAATATGTAAATCAATGGATGTGTAACTGATGTGATTCTGCAATCTGTATATGGGGTAAAAATGGGAGCTCATAACCCACTTGAATCAAATTGTGAAATATGATATATCAAGAACTATGTAATGTTTTGAACAGCCAACAATAAAAAATTTAAAAAAAATAAAAATTAAAAAAAAAATAAAAAAAAATAACCACTTTAATAGGTATGATGTAATATCTCATTGTGGTTTTAATGTGCATTTCTCTTGTGATTAGAGATGTTGACCATTTTCTTTTTCTTATATCTGTTGACTATTTTTAGGTATCCTTTTGAATGATGTCTTTTCAAGTCCTTTGACCATTTCTAAATAGGGTTATTTGTTTTCTGGATATCTGCATATTTTGAACTCCCAGAACATTTTGAATTTTAGCTCTTATCCAATGTGTGATTTGCAAATATTTTCTCCCTATCTATGGGTTATATTTCCACTCTACTAATTGTTTCCTTTGTTGTGTGGAAGCTTTCAAGTTGGATGCAATCCCATTTGTATATTATCATTTTTTTTTTGAGGCCTGTACTTTGGGGGTTCTGTTCCCAGAACAAGAAATCTGTTCCCAGACCATTGTCATGGAGCTTTCCTCAGACCTCTTCTTCTAAGAGTTTCATAGTTTCTGGTCTGACATTCAAGTCCTTAATTCATATGCAGTTGATTCCTGTATAAGGGGTAAGATAAGGATCCATTTTCATTCTTCTGAATGTAGATACACAGTTTTCCCAACACTGTTTATTGAAATCAACACACTGAAAATACATCTGCACTCCTATGTTCATTGCAGCATCATTCACAATAGTCAGGAAATGGAAAAACCCAAGTGCCCATTCATGGATGAACTTTAAAGATGTCGTATATTTACAAAACAGAATACCATTCCACCAAAATAGGAGGAGGAGAAGGAGAAGGCGAAGGTGAAGGAAGCAGGAAGCGACAGAGGGAAAGGGAGGAGAAGGAGAAGGAGGAGGAGGAGGAAATCCTGTCATTTGAGATGACATGGATGGAACTGGAGATCATTATGAAGTAAAATAAGCCATGAGCAGATAGACAAGGACTGCATGATCTCAGATGTGGGATCTGAACAAATGGGCCTGAAAGAAGTTGAAAGTAGAAGGATGGTTAAGAGCCAGAGACTCAGGGAGGGGGTGGATGGGAAAGGGGAGAGGTTGCTCCATGAATTTAAGTTCAGGGTGGACAGGAAGACTGAGTTCTGGTGTTCTCTTGTATATTTCAAAGTAGCCAAGAGAGGATTTTAGAAGTTCTCATCCCAAAGACATGACAGACATTTGAGGGAGCAGATAGGCTAATTGGTCTGGTCTGATGAGTCCACAATGTATACGTGTAATGAAACATAACATCATGTTCCATAAATATATACGACCATTATCTGTCAATTAAAGAAGAGGACGAGGCAGTGTTATTTAGAAATAGATCTGGCAGGAAAGAGAATGTTTTGCTGCTGGCTCCGTCTAGCTGTCTTGTTCCATTGGGAGGCTCTGCCTAGAACTTCAGTTTTATTCATCAGTTGCATTAGATGATCACTCCGGCCACGATTTTAGCTAAACTGCTTGCTCCTCCAGAAAAGGAATAAATCTCCATTTCATATGCATGGTAAGAACTGGAAGCCTTTGATTACAAAGGTTTCCAATCAGCTTTGGGTGCGCGTGTGCGCTTTTATCTCTCTCACCTTTGGGATAGTTTCTGACTTCCTCCTTGGCCTGTTAATAATTAATAGCACTGGCGTTTATAAGCCAGGGGTAATATGTTTTGATTTTATGATTTCTTTTCATGAATTATGGATATCATTAAAAAGTGATTTTTTAAAAGTGCAAGAAGGGAACGGAAGTTGATGGGAGGTCAGAGGAGATGAGAGGGCACGTGATCTTCCTCTTCTATCATCTGTCAGGTTTAATAAGTAGCTTTCAGCTTGAAGGAATTTGAGGCTGCTGGTGGCTCCTGTTCTCTCTCCACATCTTACTTCCTGGGTGGGAAGACACAACCACAAGTGGAATGCAGACTTATAACTACAGCCTTGAGACCTTCTGTCTGCAAGAAAGTACCATGTGAAGCAGGCTTCTCTTAGATGCCATTCAAGAGTATAAACCCTGGTGTTGCTCCTGAATTGACATGACTCAAATTCTAGAAAACTGAAGTTTTAATATTGACATTGATTCTGACCTACTGTGATTTTGAATAAGGCAATGAATCTGTAGGGTTCCTAAAATGCTAAACCTTACCAGACTCATTCAGTTAAGTAAGACTGTGTTGAGAGTAAAATTCAGTTGTGAATATTAAAAACATAACAAAAAAATCTGTTCTTTTAAAAGAAACCTTTAAGAGAATGAAAAGACAAGCCACAAACAGGGACAGCTTATTTGCTAAACATATCTAACAAAGGACTCATATCTAGAATATATAAGGAGTACTGACAGCTCAATGATACGAAGAGAAAATATCTGATTTTAAAATATTTGAATAATTGCTTTATAAAGAAATAGGCATGAATGGCTAATAAGCACATGAAAAGATGCTCAGCATCATTAGTTGTTGTGGAAATGCAAATTAAATCCACAATGAGATAGTACTACATACTGATGTGGAATAATTAGAACTTTTGTACCAGCTGTAGCAATATAGGTGGTAAAGTGACTTTGAAAAACAGGAAACTGCTTATTATGTGAAATACATACTCACCACATGTCCTTCCCTTGCATTCTTCAGCATTTGTCCAAGATGAATGTAAGCTTGTCCACACAAATTCACCCCAAACTAGAAACCACCCAGTGGTTATCAGCTGGTAAGTAGATAAATGAATAATGATAGGTCTTTAAAATTGAACCCTGCTGGGCAGTAAAAAGGGGTATAACTGCTAATAAACAACAGTGTTGGTGAAAGTAAAAACTTCCATTCCCAACAAAAGGAGCCAGGCTCAAAGGATTTACTGTATGATTCCATTAATGTAAAGTACCAGATAAAGTAAATATAATATATACTGGCAGAAAGCAGGCCAGGAGTTCCCTGGAACTAGAGGTGGGGGTGGGAAGATGACTACAAAGGAACATAGGAAAAAATTAAAATTTTTACATTACTTTTAGACAGTATTTAATTATATTGCTCATTCTGGCTTCTGAATTCCTGGGCTCAAGTGATTCACCTGCCTCAGTTTCTCAAGTAGCTGGGAATCTAGGTGTCCACTACCATGCCCAGTTGGAGTACAAGAAAAAATTGGGGGGTGATGGAAATGTTCTATATCTTAACTTTGGTAGCCTTATAACAAGTATATATGTTTGTGAAAATGTCTCTAAATGCACACATAAAGTTGGTGCATTTTCTTACAGAGAATCTTACTGTATACTTTCTATTTCTATGGCCTTCACATTTATTTATCTTCTCTTCTGCTAATACTATTCAATGTAGTTTTTCATTGCAGACATTGTGTTCCATTGTGTTTTTCATCTCCAGAGGTTATTTTTGGGTCTTCTTTTATCTTTTACGTCTTTGCTCATGCTTTTCTCTACATTCTTGAATATACGGGGTATGCAGTAGTCTCCCTGCTGCAGCCCGGGTGGCTGGGCAAAATAGCTGGGGGTGACGAACAACTTGTGTACATTGATACAGCAGGAGTGGGAGCCGTTTATTGTAGGACAGGAGGGGTATATATACATTACACACAGCTTATCTTAATTCACATAAACTAGATACAGCAGTCAACCAATAAGGAATCTCCACACTTAATGGCTCGCTGGCATTACTTCACAAACCACTCCCTCTGGCAAAATGCCAGGCGCCATCTTGACTTGTTTACAGACCCTAACATCTCCCCTTTCCTCACTAAATATATTCCAAGACCCCCAGTGGCTGCCTGAGACCACAGATAGTAATAATTACTGTTTATAATTACTATCATACATAGTAATAATAGTTGTTCCTCTTTTCCTGTCTCTCTCCTTTTTATACACAAAACACACATATACACATATACATGCATATACGTTGTATATATGTGTGTATAGGAAAAACATTGTATATATGTATATAAACACACACACACACACACATATATATATATATATATATATTTCTATACATACCACATATACAATCAAGTTTAATTTATAAATAAGGCAAAGCAAGAGATCAACAATAAATACCAATGAAATAAAATGAAGCAGTTGACAGTATAAAAGTTAGGTGAATGTGCTCGATTTCTCTTTCTCTCTAAAAATATCAATTATATTGTATTCACTCTTCTTCTGAAGGATAGTTGACTTTGGGTAACTGAAACTTGAAAAGGGAAACCACAGATAAGGGGGAACCATCCTATTTATTATGTCCTTGTATATTAATTCTATTATCTGTGCCATTTCTCTATTTTTATAGAATGATTTTTTTCCTTATGTTATGAGTTGTGTTTTGCTACTAGTTTATGTGCCTGGGAATTGTTTAAAAAAATGTTTAGTTGTAAATGGACACAATACCTTTATTTTTATATATTTTATATGGTGCTGAGGATTGAACCCAGTGCCTCACGCGTGTGAGGCAAGTGTTCTACCACTGAGCTATAATCCTTGGAAGCAAGACATTGTAATTTCTGAATTGCTGGGCCCTGGATATTTTGTTTGCCTGAAATATACTTGAGTTTTGAACTTAAAAAATACTTTGATTCTTTTGAGGCTTGCTTTTAAGCATTCTTAGGGAGGACTACAGTCTTCATTCTAAGGTTAATTTAGTTCCATTTCTGAGGCAATATCCCTCTGAGTACTTGACCAGATGCCCCATGTATCATGAGGTTTCTCCATTCTGTTGTTGAAATAGGAATTATTTCCAATTCTGAATGGGCTTTGAGAAATTTTCCATCTGCTCCTTTTCAGTGGCACTTTCTCTAGCCTTGTGTAGTTAATTTCCTCACATACACAGGCTAATCAGTACTTTGGCTAAAGACTCAATGGTGACTCCCTGTAGAATTCTGGAAGTCTCTCTCTCTGTGTGCCTCTTTCTCCTCTCTGGTATTCTATCGTACAAACTGCAGCTTCTCTGGCTTCCTCTTTCCCCTGCCTTTGGGTACATTTACTCTCCGTGTGCTGAAGACTGAAAAATCTGTCCAGGTAGTAAGGCGGTTAGTAATAATGTTTGTTTTGCTTTTTATCATTTTTCCAGATTTACTGTCCTGTGCTGCGTGTTGTCCAGTGTTGGAAAAATCATCAATTTTTATATTTTATACAGTACTTTTAGTTTGTTTAAGATGAGAGGGAAAATTTAGTCTGTGTTACTCCATTAGGGCTGGAAGCAGAAGTTCCAAATGTGTATATTTTATTGCACATACATTATACTTTTATAATCATCATGGTGCATTCCCATCCGTGAGGCTGCACCACAACCTTGGACATTGAAGATAGCTCTGGAAAACTCTGCTGCTCATGTGGGGACAGGTATTAAAAGAAGAGACTGGCTAGAAATTACAGAGAAGCACATAACTGATCCACTTGGCTCTCTCTCACATATATCACCCAAATGATTACTGTAGCACTTCTACCCATACCATTTCTGGCTCTGCCTCCCTTTGCCTGTCTATGCTTACAGCAGACTGGAGGTGCTGGATAATCATCTCTTCCCTGAGCTGATTTCAACCAGTGACTGGTAGGAGTTGGTGTAGAAACCCTCCAGCTACTTCACCCTTCAGGGAGAGATCGCTGCAGTGTCTTTCACATTGTTTCCAGACTTACCAGCAAAATAAACCACCAGTTGTTCCCAGTGGTAATTTGGTCAATGACATACCCTTCCTTCACTAGTTTTCATACCATGTCTCACATGTTCCCTCCTACAATTAGTACTTTCCAAAATCAGCTCCCAAATAAGCCATTCACAGTGGAATTCTTGGCTCAGGGTCTGCTTCACTATGACAGTAACCAACTGTGCCTTAGCCAGAATCCAGCTGCCCACAGGTTAGCCACTCCCCACTAGAGAAGAAGCAGGGCCCCATAGGCCTGCTGTGCTCTCAGTTTCCTGCTTATCCTGTCTGTGGTCTCACACATGAATGATCTAGCACATGTCTTTTGCTTGTGGAAGTATTAAATGAGAATCCATTTCTAGAGAACAATTTTGGCAGTAAATATACTTCCAAACTTGCCTACCACTTTCGGCTCAGTGATTATTTTTCTAGAAAAGTATTTAAAGAAAATAAATGAAGGTCTGTGTGAGATTTGGCTCTGAGACTTTGCATTGCAGCTCTGAAGATCAGCAATAGAATATGGGAAAATGATGGGCTGACTCTTATAATGGCAGGCAGTTGAACATCTCTCATTTGGAAATATGAAATCTAAAATGCTCCAAAATTCAAAACTTTTTGAGTGGTAATATGTGGAAACCCACAAGTGGAAAATTTCACACCTGACTACATGTGAATGATCATAGTAAAAACACACGTAAACAAACATTACCTTTAGGCTATATACACAATATATAAGGTGAATATGTAGTATAAATGACTTTCATTTTCAATTGTGGCTCTCATTCCCAAGATATCTCATTATATTTATACAATATTAAAAACTCTGAAAAAAAAATCCCCAAATTCAAAACACTTCTGGCCCCAAGCATTTCTCATAGACTTTGTACTCATGAAGAATAATGTAAAAGATGATTATATTTTGACAGAGGAAACATTTTACAATCTATAGTTGGATGCAAGAGGCATGTTATATAGCAATAAATATGTTATGATTTTATTTATTTTTGTTTTGTAGTAGATAAAAGAAATTACACTTAGACGTTGCCCATATACCAAAAGGCCCAACGGCTGCACAACCCAAAGTCTACTTGAGCTTCCAGCCCATCTCAGAACCAGTTGAGACCCACATTCTAGTTTTTTTTTTCTTTCTTTTTTTTTTTTTTTTTTTTGCTTTTTTTGTGGAGTGGGTGGGTACTGAGGGTCAAATTCAGGAGCATTTAACCACTGAGCCCCAGCCCTAGCCCTATTTTGTATTTTATTTAGAGAAAGGGTATCACTTCATTGCTTAGCACCTTGCTTTTGCTGAGGCTGGCTTTGAACTTGTGATCCTCCTGCCTCAGCCTCCCAAGACACTCGGGTTACAGATGTGTGCCACCTCACCCAGCCACACTCCAGCTCAATGAACACCCAGATGACTTCCTACAGCAGTAATGACCTATATGTTTTTTTATTTGTTTGTTTTGGTATTAGGGATTGAACTCAGGGGTGTTTAACCTTTGAGTACACTCCTTGCCCTTTTTTATATTTTATCTACATTTAAGATCACATGAGTTACATGGGGCCTTGCTAAGTTTTGCTGAGTCTGGGCTTTGAACTTGTGCTCCATTTTCTTCAGTCTCCTGAGCTGCTGGGATTACAGGTGTGTGCCACTGCACCTGGCACCAATTTCAATAGTGAGTTTTCAATTTCCTCTAAGTAATTAATCACAAAGTGCCTTTCAACTTTTTCCTTATTAGATAGGACATTTTCCTTTTTGCCTCTGCCCAGTCCTCATACTACCTATTAAAGAGAGGCCTGATGAATCCCCCCAGATGGATGTGGCTTGCCTTGCCCAACATACATCTAGGAGTTGGATTTGCTGTTCTGCTGATGTGGGTTGAGTCCAGCCAACCTTCCTGGGATTGCTTATGAATTTGGGATTGCCTCAATAGAGAAGCTTTTAGGGGATTGGCTATTCTTCAATATGTTTGAACAGGGTGGTAGTTCACTAGTCATATTTAAACACTCTGAGTCTTTTCTGAATACATTTTGTCTGCTTTGTGATTGTGCAGTACCAAACATACAGCTTTGTGTTACTAACTCATGAGGAGGACCTTAAGAAAATCATTTGAACCAGGAGTGAAAATTCTACTTCCTACCTGCTCTCTTTCCTTCCCCTTTTTGATTTTTTTTTTCCTGTCTGTATTAAGTACCAAGTGAACCACCGAGATAGAAATCAAAGTGAAACATCACAAATCTATAGGAATATTTTAAAAGTGGCAAGGCTCTGGGTGAGAATTGAGAGATAAATTAAAATAAATAATCCAGAGTTTATTCTGGGACTGATGCATGGGACAGAGTCAAAAAATTTTTGAACTAATTAAGTTAAACTTGCCAATTAACAGCTGAAGGATAATGCCCAGAGATTAAATGATTTTCTAAAATCTAACAGCTAACAAGTACCAAATAAGGAAAGCTATTTACATCTAGAACTTTGAATCTCTTCTATGTATTTATTCAAGGGCTGATTTGCCTCTTATTGTACCCTATTTTTAATATAAAGATAGAGAGATTTGTATTAAAGTCATCTGTGAGCTTGGAAGGCGTATTTTAGAGGAGTGATTCTCAATCCAGAGTAGGGACTTGTAATCTTTGAAGAAAAAATACCAAGACTCAAAGTTGTCCTTTGCAAGTTTTGACTCCGCCAGGCTGAGATGAGACTCAGGGAATCTATTTGTAAATTGCTCCTCAGGTAAATCCCAAGTGAAGCTAAATGTTGGACCAGGTTTGAAAAAGTCTTAGTTAATCTGGAGTGGAAAGGAAAGGTGTACAGAAAAAAGTAGGAAATGCACTTGCAAGACTCAAGAACACTTCTGTTTTTTCTTTTCTGGTAGTGGGGATTAAACCTAGGGGTGCTTTAACACTGAACTACATCCCCAGTCCTTTTTGTTTTTTATTTTGAGTCAGGATCTTGCTTAGTGGCTGAGGCTGGCCTCAAACTTGCAATCCTCCTGCCTTAGCCTCCTGAATCACTGGGATTACAAGTGCACACCACTATACCTGGCTAAGACTCAGAGCCTTTCTTTTGGTGTGAATTCATTTCTGCTGTTGTTGGTGTATACGCTCAAATCTATAAATGGAATCCATACTGTAACAGGGATTTGTAACATTAGGTGGAGGTGGTTTGAAGATCAGTAAATTGTCTTCTACCTTCACTAATCTGATAGTGAAAATAGAGCTATCCGGTAAAACAGATCTCTGTCGGGAGGTGAGCAGTACATATGACTTTGCTTTTTTATTGCAGAACAAGGCTTTCCGATTTACCATTGTTCTTCAAAAGCCTTTTTCTTCCTTTCTGTGTGATATAAACTCAAATCACAATATTTTGTTTCCTTTCCCAATAATAAATGGCTGTAGACATCTCTGTTTGGTAAGAGTGACAGATTTTCCTTATCATTTGTTTGATTAAAGACTCAGAAACTTTCAGGAGCCCTGCTGATTTCTTCCTATGTTTGAATGCAATACAAAACAAAAGGCTTAAAGTGCCAAGGAGTAGGCAGGTGTGTTTATATTGATTCTATCTATAGCTGCTGTTTATTTTTTGTGTGTGTGTGGGAGAATGGGTGTCTTCATGCTGTGAACTTCCAGATTCTAGAATTTTGAGATTATGTTAGCTCAAAATGTTCTTTTCCTATCTTCTCATCTTTCCAACTTAGTCCAGTTTGGAACTTGAGCCAGTCTTGTTCCTGAGGTGTGGTGAGCCTGAATTAGAGGTCCCATCAGCGGAGGAACAGGGGATCACATCTATCCTGGGGACCTTGTGGTTACTATTAGAAGAAAGAAGCCCCCTTCCAAAACAACCGACCACTTACTACTTCTCATGAGTCTAGGCATTAGCTTTGCTGTTCTGCTGATGTGGGCTGAGTCCAGCCGACCTTCCTGGGGTTGCTTATGAATTTGTTGTCAGTTGGGGAATGGCTCAGCTGGGGAATGGCTTGCCCAGGTTAACCTCCGCTGGGATAACTCTCCTCTCTCTATGTGCTTCTTATTAATTTCTAACAGGGCAACGCAGGCATTTATTCATACAGAGAAGCAAGAGAGAAAGCAGATAACACATAGACTTTTTAAAGCTTCTGCTTGCATCCCAGGTGCTACTGTCTCGAGGGCCAAAGAACAACTAGCATGGCCAGATCTATAATCAGCATGAGAGGTCATTACCAAAGCCATAGGGAGCAGTGGAAAATTGGGGCTACTGACATGATAAATGTACAACAAATATTAAAGTGGGCAGTGATAATAGAGACACCATTATTCCTTTTGTCATTGCTAAAATATGTCATAGGTTTCTAAAAACAAATAACGAGGATGCACTCAGACATTGTGAGCAGAAGCATATTTAAGTGTGTTGTTTATGTGTCTTGGAAGGGGAGAAGTGATGTTTCTTCTCCTTTGTTTTTTTTTTTTCCCTCCCAAACCCAGAGCAGAGAGAGTTTTGAAGACCTTTGAAAATTCTTCTATCAGTCTTTGGGGAACTGTAAGAGGATGACTTTTAAGGCCCTGCCAACTGGGAAATCTCTTTTCCAAACAAACACTGTTCTCATTTTTGACATCAAGAGCTGTCTGCATTCGGAGCTTAGAACTCATTTTTGGAAAGTTGGTCATTGTTTTTCCTGGCACACCCCAAGAAAAAGTATTTATTTTAAAGGTGTGAGAGGGTAACAAAACAAATTAATGGAGAGAGAGAGAGAGAGAGAGAGAGAGAGAGAGAGAGAGAGAGAGAGAGAGAGAAAAGCAAACCCACATGGCCTGGTTGGTTATTTTTACAAAAATTATGGCTTTTGTAGACTCAGTTCAAGTGAAGATAGTACAAATATTTATTTGTATTTATAGCTTTTACTATCTTCACTTGAGCTGGGACCACAAAACACTCACATCATTCTTTTGGCTACTGCATTTGCTGAGTGCCTAGTAACACAAGAGAATGATGGGAAGTTGAATTCACCATATGTTAGAGCCTAGAAAGGTGAATTCACGGAAGTGAGGCTGCATTCCCAGGTGTCTTCTTTGGGGTCCATGGATCACTAAGAGCAGGATCACCTTGGAAAGGACCATGGCTCCACCCAGAGCTGCTAGATCAGGATCTGCATTTTATCAAAGCCCCAGGGATTGGCATGTACATTAGCATTTGAGAAGCACTGGTTTATAATTAATTATGGGATGAATTAGAGGCCACATCTGGATTACTAGAAACACTGATGTTATAAAACCACAAATCCTTATTTTTAGACTACATTAATGACAGCAATAGATCTATTATCTTTAGGCCTCAGTGTTTTTATCTATCAAATGGAGAATGGAAAAGATCAAGGTATAATTATAGGAAAGTGATCTGAAATAAATGAATAGGTCTAAAAAAATAGGTCTTATTATTTTATTAGGGAAGGTCTCAGGTCTTAACATGTTCTAAACATCAAGGAAGCTGCAAATTTAAGAACTGCAGTTCTGTCTTTATGTGTTATGACAGTTCCACCATCTGCCCTGAGTAACTGGTATTCTAGTACACTGATGCACCTGCCAAGTACCCTCCTATATTGTACAATGTACAAAAAGTAACAGATAGTAGATTGTCTGTTACTTTTTCTCAATGATGAATCACCTATCATTTCCAAGAAGGGTCTAACATCTGGCCCCTGATTTCTTGTAAGATTTTGTTGCTGAAAATGGGGTACTCTGATACATAGTAGTGTCAGCCTTGCCTGGGAGCTTCTTGGGGATGCAAAAATCTCTGACCCTATCACCTACTGAACCCAAATCTGTATTTTCACAAGATCCTTCAGTGATTCTTTTGTGAAGGAACAAAGCTTTACCCTTGCTTTTCAACATTGGGTGTTCAATGGAATCCCCTTGAGAGCATTTAAAATTATCCATGCCCAGGTCCTTTAAGCCAATTAATTAGAATTTTTGTGAATGGCCTCAGGAATCTGTATATTTATAAAGCTTCTGGTGATACTCTCTTATACTATTTGAAGGTACAGAATAAGATGGGGGAAGGGCCAAAAAGATTCAAATGACAAAAGTAATGCTTGGCATTTGAAATGATTTGACCTTTGAGTGTGATGGGAGAAGAAAAGAGTGATGGAAGAAGCAAAGTTGAGCCAAATGGAATCTCAATTGTGGACACAGTGGAGGGGCTTTGGGAAGAGTTA
Source organism: Marmota monax (assembly GCF_021218885.2). Taxonomy (NCBI): domain Eukaryota; kingdom Metazoa; phylum Chordata; class Mammalia; order Rodentia; family Sciuridae; genus Marmota; species Marmota monax. The sequence continues at coordinate 1,885,638 of NW_026695222.1, read as the reverse complement.
AACCCAACACTGAATGGTGTTATGTGTGCTAATTGGGATTAAAAAAAAATCTTCCATCTTTCCAGAACTGTAGTGAAGCCTATAGTGGGTTGATTCATTGTCTGGGAAATATGAAGTAAGTTCTGAATGAGATAGGAGTTCAGGGACATCAAGATGGTGGAAGCAGAACACAAGAAATATGCTGGCTGGAGTACTAGATGGGGAAATGAGTCATCATGCCCCTGTTTAGGATAAGTCTCTTTACCATGACACCTCCCTCCACTGAGGGCTTATTCCCCTTGGCAACTCCTGTCACAGGTTCTGTATTCTAATTTGGCAAAAATAAAGTAACCAATGGGAACAAATGGAACAAGATCTTTAATCAGGTCCACAGGAAGAGGGGACTCACAGCTCAGCATATAAAAGCAAGACTTATTCAGACATGGGGCCTTGGGTTATTGTTTCTCCTTCAGTCCACCCTTCTTTATGTTATGGAGTACTGTTGAGAGCCATTCATGGGTTATGTTTGAACCAACAATTGGCATCACAGCCAGTGAATAGGAGAATCTGGTGTCTGGGAACTATTAGTGGAAATCTCCTCTGGCCAAGACTGCCCAGACACATGTGAGTCCTATTCAGTTCTGCCCCAGGTTCCACACAGCACCAGCGGTGGGGTGACCTGCTGCAGCCACACAGCTTCTCAGAGATGGGTGTGACCTGACAAAATGCCAATCAACCTGTTGACTTCAAAACATCAGGAAGCAAGACTCCACCCCTGAAACCTTATCCTTATATATGTACTTCTATGTGTCTGGCTCAATTCTTTGTTTTGGAATCCAAGAACCTTTGATGTACCCCCTTAAATAAACCTCTGGAGCCATTTTCTAATTGTCCAGCTCCAGCACTTGTGTGGACTGGGTCTATCAGGCACCCTGCTTCAAAACTATCTTTGTGACTCTGCACCTTATTTCTTCACTGATTATTTCTGACTTATCTTCTCCAGTGGCTTATACCCTCCAGGGCAAGAAAAAGGATCCCCAAGTGAGGCACTGGCTCCCTCCCCATAGAGTATTACTTTCACTTTCAATAAACCTATGCTTTGCCTGGTACTTCTATATGTCTGGCTCAATTCTTTATTCTGGAATCCAAGAACCTGGACCAGAGCTGGACATCCCACTGTTATTGTAAGGGTCTGGCGAAGCATCGGAGGAAGAGACCACCAAGAGACCGGCTCAAGCAAAAGCAAGTGGGGTTTATTGAGATTCCAGCATGCTGGGGCTCCGTGCTCACTCAAGAAAGGAGAGCAGCCCAGAGCCCAGAGCAGGGGTTGTGCAATGCTTAAGTACACTTTTGGGGGAGGGCGGGGACTTTACATACATCACAGTCTCCCTTAACAAATCATCATACACCACGGGAAAATCAAGCAACAACTCCTAAACATGATTAGTTCATTCATTGGTGGGAACAGGTTGGGCGGGGGTGATTGGTCACTCCTAAGCGGGGTACACATTCAAACTGATTGGTTTAGGCCCTGCAATGCCTATGTGCAAGATCGTACAGGGCCCTAAGTTATTAAACAACCAGGCGGTCAGGGGGAATATTTACTGGGCAGTTCAAGTATTGTCTTAACAGCTACAGGAATTTCAGGTTTTACATGTAGCATAGGAACTTAACAATACCTGGTCCTTTACATTTTAACTCAGGCCTTGCAGCTTAGAAACTTTACAATGCCCGGTCTTTTATACTTTAACTTTTACACTTTAACTTCAATTTCTTTTACCCTTACATTATCATCAGAATTATGCCTGAGTTTATGTAGCAAATATACAGTGATAAGGGATGATGATATGGGTTGTAGGATAAAACTCAGGATACCTGGTTAAATTCAAGTTTTAGATCAACAGTGAGGGTCCTCTATGTATCAGTATGTATGACAACAATATTTTAAATATGTGAAGCTTGAACTTAACTGGGTGCCCTACATTTCTATTTGATAAATCTGGCAACCTTAGGATGAACTCTAAACTGGTTGATGAGAATCAGGAACTGAGGGCTGTGGGCCATCATAAGAATGTTAGCTTTGAGTTGGCAGAAATCCTGGCCAAGACATTGTAGTTAAATCATGCGGAGGCATCTTATTTGCATTTGGTCAGAATCAGAAATACTCTTTCTTTCTTTCATTTTTTTTAAAGTATTTTTTTTAGTTGCAGATGGACACAATACATTTATTTATTTATTTATTTATTTATTTATTTATTTATTTATTATGTGGTGCTGAGGATTGAACCCAGTGCCTCACATGTGCCAGGCAAGCCCTCTACCACTGAGCCACAACCCCAGCCCCAGAACTACTCTTTCTTTAGTCTTCATTTTCAAAATTTTCCCCAACCTGCTTTTGCCTTCCTTTTGTTTCTTGAAGTGAATTCTCTGGCTTTCTCAGAGCTCTCCAGTTCTAGCTAAAGAAAAGCTCTTAGTCTTAAAGTCAATTCAAATTCATTGGTATTTAGGGAAAGGCTCTTATTTATTTACCATCTTCTCATACGCTACAGCATTAAAGATGCATCCACAAATTTACATTCCTAAAGTGCTCTCATTCTTCTCTATTATGTGATAGACAATTTCCTGGGGCGAGAAATAAAGTGAGCCCTGGGTGTGGTGAGAAAATATGGGGGTGGAGATGAAAAACAACAGTAAAAGGAAAACAAGAATTTTGTCTGAAACCACCCCTCACCCCCACCCACCAACTCTCCTCCTGCTTTTTACAAAGAGCCTTTTTCATATGGGTGAACAGGCAAGGGCCTCTCTCTAAACCACCAAACCTATTTATGTATGTTATTTTCTTTTGAAAACTCCCTATGAAGCACTTCTCAAGTGCTGCCTCCAACCATGCTGGAGATTGGGTAGTAACAGAGGTGCAGAAAGCACAAAGTACAGGCACTGGAATCTTCTTTCTTCACTTGCATGATAAAGAGGAAAGAAAAGGAGAAAAATGGGTAGCCCAGTGGAACTCAAAAGAGTTGGGTCAATGGGCCAGCAGTACCAACAACAGCTGTGAACTTATCAAAAAAGCAGAATCTCAGGTCCGACCCCTCAGACCTACTAAATTAGCATCTCTGGGAAGGGAGCCTCAATCTGTGTTTTAACAAACCCAGCCAGGTGACTGACTCCAAAGTAGGCTGATGTTGAAGAATCACTAGAAGTATTTTATCTGCTCACCCTCAACAAAGAAAACTCATCTCTTCTGCTGAGTGCCACAGTCTTGTGGGAAATGGATTTTCTAGATTTGCAGGGCTGGGCTGTCCAACCCCAGGTGAAACGAACAGAGGAGAGGTGTGACCCTTTCGTTTAGGAGTCTTTTTCTTTAATTAGTTGACAAAGATAGAGCCAGGATAGGTAAGAGCAGAAGGAATAGCACAAAAAGAAATGAGACTTTTTCTTCCAGCTTCAAAAGCTGACAGCCACAGAGAAGGAAACATTTCCATTAGATAGTGAACTTCATATCCAGACCAAAAATTAGTTTAAAGAATGTTTTATATTTTTATTTAGATATCATATGTATCCAGAATAGTAATGGCAATAATTTATTGAGTATTGACATGTGAATAATAATGGCAATAATTTATTGAGTATTGACATGTGACATGCATTATACGAAACATGATTTAAAATCATGTCAGTTGATGAACACAACACTGCAAGGGATGTCCCTGTTATGGTTGAGATATGAGGTGTCCCTTAAAAAGCTTATGTGTGAGACAGTGCATGAATTCTTAGAGGTGCAATGCTAGGCATGGTGGCTCCACCTGTTATCCCAGCAGCTCAGGAGGCTGAGGCAGGAGGATTGCAAGTTCAAAGCCAGTCTCGGCAATTTTAGCGAGACCCCGAGCAATTTAGTGATATCCTGTCTCAAAAATAAAATTAAACAAGGGCAAGGGGCTGGGGATGTGGCTGAGTGGTTAAGTGCCCTGAGTTCAATCCCTAGTACCCCTCCCCACACACACAAAAAGAGTTTTTAGGGGTGAAAGGTGAAATGATTATGAGAATTTATAATAATAATCAGTGAATTGATCCACTGATGGATTATCTGGGTGGTAACTACAGGCAAGGTAGGGTGTGACTGAAGGAGGTAGGTCATGGGAGGCATGCTTTGGGGGCATATATCTTTGGGGTATATGTCCCTCATAAGCTGAGCTCTTTCTGCTTCATAAGTGTCATGTCCTGAGCTGCTTTCCTCTGCCATGCCCTTCCACCATGATGTTCTGCCTCATCTTGGGCCCAGAGCTATGGAGTTGGCCAACTGGTGAACCTGAACCTTTGAAACTGTGAACCAAAATAAATTTTTCCTCCTCCATGTTCTTCTTGTCAGGTTATTTTGGTCACAGTAGTGCAGAGCTAACTAAGACAATCCCATGCCCATGAGTCCACAGTTTTTAAGAGGTCAACTCTTAACTCTTTGGTTCTGGACCTTGGTTGTATCCTAAGCTCACTAAGAGAGGTTTAAAAATTATTAGTACTTGAGTCCTAGCCCTAGAGATCTTGACCTATTGGGCCTAGGGTACAATGTGTATTACCCTACACATTGGAATTTTTATAAGCTCCCTGAGATTCTAATTAGTGAAACCAGGTCTGAGGGCAATTGTCTGATCCAGTCTGTCATTTACTCCCTTGTGCCTTAAGCTCAGTGGATCTCAACCCTGGATGCAAATTAGAATCACCTGTTTCTCCTTTAAACCATGCTACTGCTCAGACTCCATTAGTCTGCTTTCTGTTACTGGGGAAAAAATACCTGACATAATCAACTGAACACAGAGGAAAGGCTTATTTTGACTCACATTTTGGGAGGTTTCAGTCTGTGGTCAGTTGTTCCTATTGTTTTTGGACCTGTGAACAGACAGCACATTGTGGCAGAAACATGAGGTAGAGCAGAATTGCTCACCTCATAGCAGCTAGGAAGCAAAAGAAAGGGAAGAGAAGGGCCCCACAGTCCTCTTTGAGGCACACCCCCTGTGACCTGATTTCTTCCCACAAGACCTCACCTGTAAAGGTTGTATCACCCCCTAATAGGACCAAACCTTCCACACATGAGCCTTTGGGGTAAATTTAAGATCCAAACTATCAGAGTCTCTATTTCTTAAGATTTGGATTTTGTTGATCTGGGGCAGCCAAAACACCACATTGTTCTGATGTGTAGCCACCGATGGATGCCTGCATCCTTGCTCTGACTCTTCTAAGAGCTGGAGTAGAAGGCTGGGTGTGTCATTCAGCCTGGACCGTGACCTTTTTATCAGTGCTGATCAAGTACTCATTGAGGATAGAACTGGGTGGTTTCAGAACAGCAGGTTTCAGACTATTTAGTTCAGGATTATAAATGATTCAGGCAAGTGAGGTGTGTGAGTATGTGCAAGCCAATACATGTGCTGCCAGGACAAATAGGAATTAAAAATAAGAGGCTTAATTCCTCCTGTTGAAAATAAGGTGAGATTTCCTCTCCCTCCCCTTCATCAGACCATTTACCCTAGACAAGGTATAAATGTAAGGACTTTCCCTGTCTCTTTGAAAATAAATCTGTTAGAAACTACATAAGCTGTTTGTCAGCTTTGGAATGTCTTTCTCAAGGACCTGGGAACCATGTCTTTGAAACATAAACATCAAGGGAGATAACGCTCCTATCCCTGAGCTTCTTTAGAAGGCAAACTTCTCCCAACAAAAAGATAGGAGTTTGTATTCCCCCCCCCCCCTTCTGGATAAAGGCGATTAGCTCACATGGATGGTCACCTTAATTACCAAGTAAAGTTTGGAGGGAGTAACTATGCATGGTTAATGGTGCTGTCGAACCTTCTTGAGAACCAGTGATTGTTTACCTTGAAAACATGTATGTAACAGGTTGTGTCTGCTGACCACACAAAATAGTGATTGTGATTTGTATCTTAACAGTCTGCCCTTGATGCACAGCATGTTTTGGCTTATCTCTTGCCTTTGGATCTAGAAACTTTTAGCTGAGAACTCTGTAAATGGTTTTTTAAAATTTCGTTCTGTCATCATTCCCATGGGAAAGTTAATGGATGCATAATGCTTATCCACAATAAAAGGCTTGCTTTCTCTACTCTTTGTGAAGATGATCTCAGTTAGGAGAAGACTGTTTCTTAAAACTGTATATTTTTCCAACAGTGTGGGCATGTGTACAAATGCATGTCTTTGTCTGCAATTCTGTGCATGTGAGTGTGTGTGTGTGTATGAGAGTATGAGCTTAAAATTCATAAAAAATAATGGGATCCTGGCATTTGTGGCAGTATAGCTAGAACTGGAGGATATTGTTAAGTGAAATAAGTCAGGCACAAGAAGACATATACTGCAGGTTATCTCATATGCAGAAGCTATTAGTGTTGATTTTATAGAAATAAGAGTGTGGAATGGTGGTCACTAGGGGCTAGGAAAAGTGGGGGAATAAAAAAGGATTGGATAACAAGCACCAAAATACCGTTATTCTATTGTTCTATAGTCTACAAAAAAAGTATTATATATTTCAAAATAACTAGAAGAGTTTGCAACTCTTGGAAATGGTAAGTGTTTGAGGAGACAGAAATGCTAATGATCCTGACTTGATCATTATAAATTGTACACATGTATCAAATTATCACACTGGATCCCATAAATATGTGCAAATATTATGTGTCAATTTAAAATAAATTTATGGGGAAAGAAAAAGTTTGTCTTTTACTCTCTGTGTTCTACTGTCTCTCCACTTCCATAACTTTTATAATTTTTTTTTAATTTTGGTTTTCCTTGTAAGCTTTATTTGAGAAATGTTGCTCTGCTTTTAATAACAGATTTGAAATACAGTGAATTCAGTTTCACTGGGGTCCCCTCTAGTCCTGATATTTTGGGAATTATGGCTCATGCTAGGACCCTGAACCTCCTGGAGTTCCCAGCGTGTCAGAGTATCACCTATGTGAAGAAGGAGCCGGGAGAATACCCTGCATTATTCCCTGGAGGAGGGCTGTTCCTGGAAAAGCTCTGGTATTGGTAGTGGTGGATATATAGGGCACCACAAAGCCGTAAACAAGGTGAGGAACAGTGGTAAAAGTGGAGAATTGGAAAATAATCTCCCCTTTGAAAACAGTTCTCTGTCCTCAGGACCCTGTGACACATGCATCTAGCCTCATGAATAATAACTTTTCCAAAAGTCCCAGTGTAAACAGACTAGAAGAATATTTGGCTGGTGAGAACAGATGAGGTTGTGATTGATGGTCTTTTGATATAGCCAGAGGCGAGCCAGGTACATTGGCCTCTGGGACTCCTTCTGATGGCCCTAAGAGAGACACAGGAAGATTATTACAGTCAATGGGTGTTCTAGTTTCTTTATTCTTTTCATGCTCAGCATTGCTACCATAGTTTCAGGAACTCCTTTAAGATCTGGGGTGGAGAAAGTGAACACCAGACCTCCCAGATTCTCTCTCCACCCCTCCACCCACCATCCCAACAAAAAGTCACATTGTGCTCATTGAACCCTGGCACCATGAATGGAGCCTTTATTCTAGCCCCATTTCTGAGTGTGCTGCAAGTTTCCTTAAGTGCAGTGGTTTTGATGTCAACTTATAAAACCACAAAGTAGAAAGCTGGAAGGAATTTCTGAAATGGCATGATCCGACTTCATCCTTTTTCCTCTCCATTTTCATAACCGAAAAGAAAATAGAACTAGAGAAGTCAAGGGACTTGTCCAAGATAAAGCAGTTGGTGGGATACTGAGCTGTCTGCGGCTCTTGAATCTAGAAGCACTTGGCTGAAACCTCCTCTGCCTATTATTTTTTCAATTTCATCCCACTAACATTCCCAAGGGAAAGCTAATGGACATATAATCCCATTAAATGATAAATCATTTTCTCCTCTTTAAGTGTCAGGGGGACTTGAGAGCTGGATCTCAGAATTGATTTCTATTCTCTTGTTTCACCTTTCTAAATCCTCAGTCCAGGGTGAGGTTTACTGTAAAATTTGTTTGTTCAAATGACGGATTTCCAGCATGAAAGATTTTTGCCTTTTAATGTGATTGAAGCAAGTGAAGGGATGTATGTGTTAATAAGGTGGGCATCCTTGCTTGTTAGAAACATGAATAATTATTTTTACTTGGGTTGAGAATTGCTAGTTTTTAGGAGCTTTATTTTATTTTTTTTTATCTTGAGTTAGAGCTATAGGTTTACATTTGCCTTGGTCTCTAGACTACACTATAAGACTCTTTACTATCTAAAAGCATCACTTTTTAGGTAGGAAGCTTGTTTTGGGGGGCATTAGTTTTCTGAAGATTCTTTCCTTACCTTACTCTGATGCTTGGTTTCTGTTTGACCCCAGTCAAATATTTCCTCCTCTGAGAAGCTCTCCATGACTTGTCAATAGCGTTGGTGAGCATCTCTGTGGTTTCCTGGACATACTTTAATAGCACTTGTTATAGTGTCCTGTAATTGTTAGTGAGATGGTGAAAAGTAAAATTGAAAATTTCACTCTCAAATTCATTATTATAAGAGAAAGATATCAAATTTAAAAAGCTATCTACTGTCCAATTCTATTTATATGACATTCTGGAAAAGGCAGAACCCTAAGGACACAAAGCAGATCAATGGTTGCTTGGGAGTAGGGAGATGTGTTGACTACATGGGTACCGGAGGGAATTTTCTGTTGGGATTATAATGGTTCTATATCTTGATTATGGTGGTAATTACCAGATAGTATGCATTTTCCAATACTTATAAAACTGTATGAGAAAGAGGACGAATTTTATTGTGTGAAGTTAATATTTTAGAAAATCTGACTATAGAGAAAAAAAAAAAACAAGGATAAAAACATACCAACTCCTCAAAAAAAAAAGTTTCAAATCAATCAAAAAATTCCAAATTATCCCCTGATAACCAAACCAAAGTAAGTAAAGCCAACTTCATTCTGGGAGCTCAGTTTTTATGCTTTATTAGAAATAAAGCTCTTCAAAAATTATCTGAGTTCTTTTGAAAGTTACCATGGAGGCCCCTTCAAGATAAAAGTTCTCTCACAGCAGGATAGCTGTAGCCTACAAGAATTTATTATATATTTATATAATAACTATTTATATATATAATTTATATATATATACATATATATTATATTTCAAAATAACAATAAGAACTTGAAGTTTCCCATTGCATAGAAATGATAAATGTTAGAAGAGATGGAAATGCTAATTCAATCATTACACATTATATATTGGCATTGAATTATCATATTATTCCCCATAAATAAGTACAAATATTATGTATCAATTAAAAATAAAAGATTCTTTCACTGGAACCACCTCTATCACTGGTCTCAGAAGAAAGGCCCAAAGTTCAGGTTTACTGGTACAAATGGGCCTAGTTAAGATAGGCTGGTGCCTTTAGAATCCAAGGAGTTTGTGCTGCTGTGATTTTCTAGATGTTGTGTCTATACCACTTGATGGAAGGGTCTACTGGAAGTAGAGGCTGAGGCATTATCATGGTAGTAAAGTAGGCTGCTGCTTTAATCTCCTGCTGCAGCTGATGTTAAGACAGCGATTAAAAACCACAGGGATTCAGGGCCACTCTGGTCCCATAGTCAAAGTGAAATGGCAGAGATCAGATGGGAGTTACCGCTCAGAAAGCACCTGGCGGACATTATGATTGACAAGGTGGAGGATGTGTTTTTTCTGCCCGCCTTGGTCAGGATGGACTCCAGGACTGACACAGACCACATCTAAAGATCTGGGAGAAATGAGCCCCCCAGAAGCTTCTGACCATCTCAGGGGACAACTTCCTGGATATTGATGAAGGTGGCATCATTAAGTGATGAGACCGGCTTTTTAAGAAACTATGACAAAAATTTGGCTTGCAAAGTAGTGGATCTTTCCAGGAATCCATAATTATTAATGTGTAGCTGGAAGAGCTGAATGTACTTTAGTAAACCAACTGTACCAAGGAATCATACTTTGTTCTATTAATTATTACCCTAATTTTATGACTTACATTCACTCTGATTCCAAGGTTCAAATCACTAGGATTGAATTGTCCTATATAATAGCCACTAGCCACATGAGGTCATGTAAATTTAAATTTATAGTATTAAAATTCAGAACAATTTAAAATTCAGTACCTGAGTTTCATTAGTCACATTTCAAGTGTTCAGTTGCCAGAGGAAGTGGTGATTTTGTGGGGCAGTATATAATGATATGATGCTATTGGTAGAATATTTTCTATTGTTGCAGAAAGAGCTATTGAACAATTTTGCATTAGAGACTATTTCCTCAAAAGCCTAAAATCTAAAATGGTACCTAATTATCAACTGAATAAAAATACTGACTCCTGAAAACGATAGTTCATCTCATATACGCTAGTATCCAGACCCACCTTTCTCAGCTCCCAGATGATTCTGCCATCTCTGAGGTGAGAGAGATTGTGTTCTCACTGAGTTTGCATCTGTACTATTTCTGGTGTATGGACACTTCCGTTTGTTTCTGTCTTATCATCTGGATGTCTTCACTAGTAGTAAGTGCTCAGGAGCTGCTGCCAATTTATTCTGGATTATGTGTCTGGAAAGTTGGGAAAGCTCCAACATGAGTCCCTCCCCTTAGCAACCTGGTCATCCATGGGCCAGTCTGGGTGGCATGCTTGATAAGGTTGTCCTGAATCATTGTCCCATACTACTTACAAGTTATCTCATTTACATCTGTTTTGCCTGTAGGTTTTTTTCACAGATGTGTCTGTGCCTGTATTTGCTTTGGGCCTGTAATTAAAGGTATGCTGCATGGATTTTTTTTTTTTTTTTCTGAGAGAGCAACATTTTCTCTAATATTGTGCTGGTAATGTTTAACAACAGGCTCTCTGGCAGGGGTCAGTGGGGGAGAGGCCTTGATTTCTAGCATTGGTGGAAGATCATGGCATAAGTACTTCTACCGTGGCCAAGGAACTGTAACCCTTTTGAATATATAAGGCAACATTGGGTAGTACTATTAAAGATTCATAGATTGTAGGAATCTTTTATCTGTGACCACTTGTATCTATTAAATAGGATCAAATGTATATAAAGATGTAGGAAATTAAAATGGTCCCAGATCTCTGCCTTCTAGGAGGTGGTGCCTGACCTGCATTTGTGTTATATTAATGAGAGAGAACATGCTGCTGTTTGGGAAGCAGGTGGGGTAGGAATGACCCCTGGCTTTATGACCTACTGTTAACACTACTGCTTAGGAAATCCAAAGAGGTTTAAGTATACGACGTTTCCTGTTTTTAAAAAACCCAGTTGTTTTAAAGCTGGAGTTCTTTGCATTATATTGTATTGTGCTTAAAAGCTCCATTCAGGGAACCTTCATTTGACCCAGCTGTCCTTCTCCTTGGTCTGTACCCAAAGGACTTAAAAACAGCATACCACAGGGACACAGCCACATCAGTGTTTATAGCAGCCCAATTCACAATAGCTAAACTGTGGAGCCAACTTAGATGCCCTTCAGTGGATGAATGGATAAAAAAAAAGTGGTTTATATACACAGTGGAATATTACTAAACAATAAAAGAGAATAAAATCATGGTATTTTCAGGTAAATGGATAGAGTTAGAGAAGATAATGCTAAGTGAAGTTAGTTAATCCCAAATAACCAAATGCCAAATGTTTTCTTTGATTTAAGGAGGCTGATTCATGGTGAGATAGGGAAGGGAGAGGGAGCATGGGAGGAATTGACAAACTCAGAGGGGTTGAAGGGGAAGGTAAGGCACATGGGGTTATAAATGAAGGTGGAATGTGATGATCATTATTATCCAAAGTACATGTATGAAGACACGAATTGATGTGAATATACTTTGTATACAACCAAAGATATGAAAAATTGTGCTCTATATATGTAATAAGAATTGTAATGCATTCTGCTGTGATGTATAATTTTTTAAAAAGTTAAAAAAATAAAAACTCCATTCAGTTCTTAGAAGTTGCCTAAGAGTTTTCTCTGTGACAATTGGAAATCCCTGAAAGACAGAACAAGTGTCTTCTTGGTGAAGTGATTTCTCCAGTGCCTGATGTAATGTCTGAAATGAAGAAAGTGCTTAAGAGACATGGGCTGAAGAAGGGCTGAACTGGTAGAAGAAGGAACTGCTTCAGGGTAGGGAAGAGATAACTTGCTCCATACTGCTGGCTAATGTTACTGCTCATTCTGGGGATGTGTTTAAAATTGGTCAGTACCAAAGGAGATCCTGGAGGGCTTTTCTGCTGTTCTTCCCAGATTCTTATAACTCCACGCATGGGAGAGTGAGCAGAATAAAGGTAGGAGCTTGGAAGCAAAGAGTTCTGCAGACAGATCTTTCCTGGGGCTTCTATTTCCTTGCTGCATAATCCTGGGAAAAGCACAGTTCCCATCTGTTTCTAACCCATAAAGAGATAGAGGTAGTGATTACTCCTACTTCACAGAATGGTCAAAATTGAAAAGGATGACGCATGCCAAATGGCTGGCACTCAAAACACGAATGTTATTCATATAATGCACTTACATTTTATCAGTGTTGGGTGAAATGGAAGTACCTTTCCTCCTAGTTGCTTTCATCAGGGATGACAATATGTGGATATTACTTTGGCCCTGTGGAACCATAGCAAAAAGCGTTTTCTTACTCCTTCTTTGTTCCAGGGCCATGCTAGAAGCTGGGGACGAAGAAGTTAGTGAGTCACATTAACTGCTTTGTGGAATTCATCCATCATTGTGAGTGAAATATTTAGCCATATTATCATGAAATAATGTAATCCATTGTCAAGAAAGAAAGATTCAAAAGAGATATTGACAAAGAGAAAAGTGTTTTACAATTAACTTTGAACAAATAGGGCCAAACATGTCCTGACCTCTCTGTTCTAAGATCTCCTTTGAGAGCTCCTGACTTTCAAAATCAAACTCAGGTGCAACTCAAGGTAAGTAGGCAGCTTTGTGGACTTTTTCTGGGTCACTTAAAAGTAAATGGTGCAGCTGGATATTATAGAGCTTTGAGCCTGAAGACCTGAAATCTCTGCTAGTCAAAGAAGACAGGTAAGGTCTGGCTGCTTTATATTGTTATGATTTGGTTTAATGTTGGATAGAGGGCTTTGGGGATGTTGCTCAGTGATACAGCACTTGCCTAGCATATGCAAAGCCCTGGGTTGGAACACCAATGATGGGAGAAATAAACAAATGAGCAAACAAACAAAAATTTTGGAAAAAGGCTGCACTATTCTTATCCCAAGTTTTGTCAATTATAATGCATGTCTCAACTGCTCCCAAACCTTTGCTCCACAGAACAAACAGGATCTCCTGCTGAGAATTTCACTTGCCTTTGTGGGCTCCCTGGATTTGGGTATTTTGAGGGCAATGCATTGAGTTTTCTTTTATGTATTTGTACTTTTTTCTCCCCAACCATTACCCCATCCCCACTCCAGGATTCGACTTCTTTGAAATATGCATTACAAATTCTACATCTGGGAGTACATGAGTGCAAACATGCAAGGAGATATAAATTTAAAAGAAATTAATTAAGTTTTCAGCCACTCCCCTTTGCCTGTCCTCTGTGTGCTGAGCCCTTCTGAAACAAATGAACCCTGGCTTGATTTGCACATGAGGTAGATAATTACCTTCACTGGTTTGGTCAATTTGGCAGATTAGAGCAGGTAGAAATTCCACTTATGAATAAATTCTGTCAATTCCTGGATTTATCATATTTTGGGGGGCAAGGGTTGTATTTGGATGTATTCTATTAAAATGTATTTGCCCTAGAAGTGGTGATTACCTTGAGCAGCTCTCTTCACTTCAGCAAGGACTTGTCAAGGTAAGAACTAAAAAGATGTCAGGGTTTGTAGTTGGAGGGGGACAGCCTATAGATTAACAGGGAAGGCCCCGAAGGACCAACCCAGCCAAGCCAGTGCTCCTCAGAGTCTGGTCAGTCTAGCAGATCATCAACACTACCTAGAAGTTTAGACAAATATACAATCTTAGGCTGTCCCAGATGTGCCGAATCAGAATCTCTCTGGGTCAGTAGGGTCCAGAACTCCGTGTAACTACAAATATCCAAGTTATCCTGATGCATGCTGAAGTTTGAGAAGTTCTGCGCTAAGCCATTGATTCAGGCCAACTTTTTTGTACAAGTAGCACAATTTTATATAATATTGGACTTTCTCTGGCATAAGAAGAATTTAATGTGTGTGCACCAATAATCAACATTTACGATGCTGCATTAAAAACCTATAGTGTGAAATGATGCCAGTCTTATCGCATTGTGTTCCTCTTCCTTGCATTTCTTAAAAAAGAGCAACTTTTGAGACATACTTTGTTAATGATAATATGTGATACTGCAGATAATGCCTCTACCTTCACGTTGTCTAGAAAATGTTGGCCATGATTTACAAAGAATCATGTGGGCTCTCAAATCTCTCATAGGTTTGCATTTAGAATTAAACACCTATCTGAGTAGGAATTCAGGATATAAAGAAAAAAATAACTAAAAAGGGGATTGGGTATTTAATATCTGAAAATTCCATTTGCTTTTTTGCAGTTAAGCTGATGAGAGAAGAGATTTATTTTTCCATTTCTGGAATAATATTCCACTTGATGTGTTTTGGAACTTAGTAGTGCAAATTATACTTTTGAAAAACTCATACAGTAGTGAAATTAGGCATAAGTAATTCCAAATTACTGTAATGCACATCCAAAACACTTGAACCCTTATTCTGTCCCTGGGTCTCATCATCCATTGGATCTTGGATAAGTTGACTACTTCTTGAGTGTCAACGTCCTTCTCCATGAAATGGGATTGCAGTCTAACTATTTCATGGTTTTCTGAGGATAAAATGAGAAAATATGAACAAAAATCATTGTAAAAAGGGCATACAGATATGAAGTCTATCAGAACCATGGTGGCCTGGAGCCATGTGTCAGAATTCCTTCTGTACCCCCACCCCATCTCTTTCTTCTCTGTAGAAACAAAATAATCTGAGAATAAGAAGGGAACATCTGAGGCTACACATGCTTTTCAGCTTTTCAACAGAATCAGTGGTATGAAGAGTCCAGAGATATATAAAGAGGCAGCAGTCCTCTTCTGAAGATCCAAACTATAATCTGCTACCCAAGGAGACTTATCCAGCAGAGGCCTTAAAAAGAGGATGCTCCTATCTACTAAGGGCATATAAGCCTGGGAGGGGCTCTCTGACCTTGTAACCCTAAATTTTGAGAGGAAGCCCACATTGTGTGAGAAAAGGATTAGTATTTACACCTGGAGAGGTTTAGCATTTACCTTCTCATTAATAGCAATTTAGAAAAGAAGGTGTAGGGTTCTGCAATAATATACCCAGCCAAGATATCACCTGACAATGGAAGTAATAGACAACTATGATATTATGATATGTGTGTGTGTGTGTGTATTTTAAGTTGTTGTCTATGGTTCTTTGCCCATAATACCACCCTAAGGTGGAAGATTAGAATCTTCCCTGCCACCCACAATAAAAAATTAAAAAAAAAAAACCCACAATAAAAAATTAAAAAAAAAAAAAAAAGAATCTTCCCTGCCTGCATGCCTTAGAACTGGCTATAAACAAATTCTTTGGCCTACCTTGTCTGATAGCAGATCATAAGACTTGTTTCACAAGAGGGCCTGCCCTGTACCCTGGAGGAAGGAATTCTTCACAGAGTGTTCAAGAAGAATCTGAACAGACAAGACTTGCTGTGTTTCTTCACTCAGTCTATTGATCGTACCTTTTTTGTACAATCACATTTATACACAACTGTCCATATTTCAATAAACTCTTCACAAAATCTCAAAAGGACAAGATTCAGAGAGTTTATAGATAACTGAGTGCATGGAGGTTCCTGGAGGGTAGTACACCTGGAGAGGACATGGACGCTCTCCACCATACCTGGTCCTATGCCTCTCTTCATCTTTATCCTTTGTGATATCCTTTAAATAAACTAGTAAGCATATTTTCCTAAGTTTCGTGAGTAAATCAACTGAACCCCCAAAGGAGACTATTGTTTTTACCTCATTGGGCACAAGTACAGGTAAAACAATCTGGGGCATCTGAAATAGAAGGGGACCAGTCTAGGGGACCTAGTCCTTAATCTGTGGAATCTAAGGGTCCAACTAGATGGTTCAGAACTGAGTTGGATCGGAGGACACCTATCTGGTGTTTGCTGCAGAACTGATTACTTACCTGCTGGTAGGGTGAAATTTGCACACGTTTGAGGCAGGGGGACAGTCACAGAAGTGACCTGAGTTCTGCACATATAGTAGAAGAAACGGAGCTTGAGTTTGGTTTTTCTAGTCAGCATCGATTTTCAGAGCTGTGAGGTCTCAGAGAGAAGGATAGAATGTAGCTAGAAAATAAAACCTCATGAACCTTGAGGAAAGTATTCAAGGACAGAGTCTAATAATTGATTCATGACATGGATCTCAAAATAGGGGAATATGCAAAGTGCAGATATATGAGACCTGAAATGGCCTCTGCTTTTATAAATTAATAATTACAAGGAAAAGGAAAACCCACAATACCACAAAGAACAAACAAAATTAATTTGGACTAATATGCATCATTATTAAATATAAATCAGATAAATTATATCAGAATAGAACTTTTCCATTTGTACAAATCAAAAATAATTTATTCCATGCTATTTAGAAATGTCATACATAAAACAAAGTGTGTGACAATAAAATATGAGTAATAAAAGTTTTATCAAAAATATGCTAGAAAACCAAGTCAAAATGAAGCTAAGGTGAGACTATTAATGTCAAGTAAAATGAAATACAAGGACAAAATATCAAACAGGGTAAAGACAAATAACTAATGGTAAAAGTATTTTTCAACAAGGAGGACACAACAGTTGGAAAAATTAATGCATCAAAAATCATATCTGCCCAAACCACACCGACACAAAGCAAGAAAGCTAGAAATACAAGGAAAAAATAAGCAACCAAACAAAAAAGTCCCAATATATAGCACTGAAAATCTAATTAACAAATTCAGATTAATAGAAGCACATCAAGATACAGTGAATATGGTTCTTTTTCTTTGCAGAATACTGACAGGAAATGGACATTTTCCCTATTTGGATGGAGCATCTGTCTCCATGCCATGTATTTAGCAACAAAGAAAATTCTAATAAATATCCTAAATAGAGATTTTATAGGTTTCATTCTCTGATGAGACTTCCTTAAACAAGAAACAAGCAATAAAAAGGCCAGAAAGAACATTACGTTGAAGTAAAACGTATTTTTCTAAATAATTACTGGATCAATAAAGATATTAAACTGAAATTACACCCTTTGGAAAATAATGAAAAAAGAACATTTGGTATGAAAATCTATGGGATATTAAAGTTAAAGTATGCAAAGTTTTATTTGCTTCTATTAATTTAAAAGGACTATGAGGGCTGAAGGTGTAGCTCAGAGCACCTGACTAATATACAGTAGGCCCTGGGATTGATCCCTAGCTCTGCGAAAAGTGAAAGAAAAAAGACAACTACAAATAAGTGAATTTATAACTGAAAATTAAGAAATTAGAAGCGTCCTTCTAATTTGTGAACCACAAAAAAATAGGAGGAAATATATAATTATAAATTCTCAATAAAAAAATAAAAACAGAAAACATCAAACCGAAAGCAATTTCATTGAAGAGATAAGTAGAAGGCAGGTATGATTAAAGACCAGGAAAAAAAAAAAAAGCAAATGAACAATCTGTGTCACTGGGAGAAGGAGAAATCACAGATATGTGAGAGATATGAATATTTAGCAGAGAATATCATGTATAAATATGTTGCAAAAAATTATTATCTAGAAAAGCATAAGCAAATAAAGTAAATTCAACAAAATTAAAATATCTTATTAGGCCATTTACCAATAAATTGATGGTAAAATAATTAAATACCTACAATGTAACAAAATCACTAGGTCAAAGTAGTGTTATAGTCCAATCTTATCTAACATTTAAAAATAGGAAAAGTTTTCTGTGATTTAAATAGGGACTGCAGAACTTCAGCCTTACAGTTTACTTTATTAAATTTATAGAATGTTAATACCAAAATCTAATAAGATTCTTACAAGAAAACAAAGCTTTTTAACCAATTTACTCATGGATATAGATGCATACCTTCTAAAACAAAGTGTTAGCAAAAGATTTCAGCCAAATAATAGGTAAATAAGAATGCCATACTCAAATGGTACTTATTCAAAGAGTTCAAAGGGATTTCAAATTTTGAAATATCATCTGGTTTATACCTAAATTAATTAATTAAAAAGAGCAGCAGCTATATCACTACAACATTAGATACTGAAGGGTTTTTTTTTTAATAAAATACAGCATTGATTTCTTTTAAAAATTGCAAGTAAAATTTGAATGGAAGGAAAGAAGAAGCCATCATAGAGAGCACTTACTTACATGTTTCACAAAACATGAAAATACATGGTAAAACCCTGAAACCAATTCCAATATAATATGGGAAAATTAAGGATGACTTCCATTACTATTAAAACTGAACAATATTTTACAATTGCTAATTGAGGCAACAAAGGTAGTAAATAAAATCGTCAACTAAATATAGCAGAAGAAACTCAATTGTTTTATTCTTAATAACTTTTGACACACTCCACTTAGACAACAAAATTACTGAAAAAAATCATAAACTTGTGATGAGAGGTGTTGGATATACACATAAAATCAATAGTTTTTGTCCATAACTGTAATAGGTAGTTAGAAATGGGACAAAATTATCATTCTTTGTGACAAAAGTAATAACATATTTAAGAATAAATAAGATGAGGGAGATATAGTTTAGAAAAAAATAAACTATGAATCTTATTCAAGGATATAAAATAAGATATTAATACATAACCATATACCTGAATGGGAGGGTTAATATTGTGAAAATAGCAACTCACCCCAATGCAATGCAAAGTAAATCGGAGTTGGAAGACTAAATGATTAAGAAAAGCCAAGAAAAATTTGAAAAAGGGTTATGGCTAGGGACATGATTTAGCATTGCTACAAACTGCAAAATGCTGCTGCATTCGTTTGCTATTGCTGCTGTAAGAAATCACTACAACCATGGTGGCCTAAAACAATAGAAATTTATTTTCTCATAATTGTGGAGGCCGGAAGTCTGAAATCAAGGTGTACTTAAGGTCATGTTTTACGTGGAGTCTCTAGTGAAGAATTCCTTCCTTGCCTCTTTTAGCTTCTGGTGGCTGCAATATGCTTTGCCTTGTGACCACATCCCTTGAGTCCTTGCCTTCAGGCTCTCATTGAGAGTAGGACATAGACATGTATTAGGTAGACAGGGTTGACTCCCTCTCCCCATCTCCCCCAGGGGTTTACAAGTACACAGCTCGTGACCAGTGACTCCACTGGAGCCTGAAGATATGTGCAGGAAACCTGAGCAGGTCCCTGAGGAAAAGCTGTGAATGAACAACATCCTGGGTGAACAGGGGGGTGCATGAACACTAGGTGCTCTAGTGTAACTGGACTGAAAGACCCACTTTAAAATTTCTAGGATATGATCTTCAAGGCCACCTTACTCCCCTTTAATTTTATCATAGAAATCCTAGACACTATCCACCCCAGTGGCAACCCTTTTAGGTACTCCTGCTATTAGAGCTACTCTCTTCCTCCCCCCCACCCCCTCCTCCTCTTCCTCCCCACCCCCTCCTCTTCCTCCTCTTTCTCCTCTCCAGGGATTGAACTCAGAGGTACTTAACTATTGAGCCCCAGCCCCAGCCATTTTTTCTATTTTGTTCAGAGACAGAATCTCACTGAGTTGCTTAGAGGCTTGCTAAATTGCTAAGGCTGGCTTTGAGCTCACAATCCTCCTGCCTCAGCCTCCTTAATCACTAGGATTACAGGCATGTACCACTGCATGCCTTCTTTCTATTACTTAATAAATCCTGTTACTTTGTTCTCACCCTTTGTGTCTGTGGATCTCATTCTTCAAACTCATGAGACAAGGGACCTACTGGTCCTTGCATCTCAATTGCTTCTTCCTTTCTTTATATTTCATCTCTCTCTTCTCTAGAAGCACCTTGGTCATAGGATTTAGGGCCTATTACAATAATACAGGATAATCTCCTCATCTCAAAATCCTTAACTAAATCATATTTACAATGGTGTTGTTTCCAAATAAGGTGACATTTACAGAGTCCAGAATTAAGGCATGGGTGTCTTTGGGGGGCATTTTTTAGCCTATCACAGGCACTTCTAGAGCAGGCAAATAGGCCAAGGAACAGAATAGTCCAGAAATAGGACCAAGTGCAAATGAAAGCTAGATTTATGGCAAAGGTGAGGTTTCAATTCCCAGGGAAAAGATGCTTTATTTGATAACTGGTTATCTATAGAAGAAAATAAAATTCAATTTTTAATCTCATTATCACATAAGAAAACAAACCCAGATATATCAATTATACATAAGCTCAAGAAAAAATTAGCAGAAGTTATAAGACAATAGAATTGACCAGTGGGAAACATACATATATGACTACATTAAAAATGTAAAAAGAAGCCAGACACAGTGGAGCACACTTATAATTCCAGCTACTCACAAGTTCTAAGCCACCGTGGGCAATGTAACAAGACCCCTTAATAACAATAATAATAATAATTAATAATAATAACAATAATGAAAAATAAGAAAAACATTCTATGCCTTTTGAAAGATCAAGAGTCTACAGTTGGACAATAACTATTACATATAGCTTTATATAGCTTTCTATGATTTTGTGTTACCATGATCATTATTACATATGGAATAAAAATAAAAATGAATAACATTTTAAGGGAAAATATTACCTGTATTTTTGAGCCACAACAATGTGGGTTAGAGTCCTGACTACTACCATTACTTAATATTTCTGAGACTTATCTTCTCCATCTGTGAAAAGGAACCAACACTCACCTCTTGAGCTATAATGTCTCTGGGATTTTCATAGTGAAGAGCTATAGGTATTGCAAATTATAGAGAAATAAAGGTGTGATAAGGGTGAGAATTAATATCTTACAGTTGATTGGAAAATAAATTTATATTATGCCATGGTTTGGATATGGGTTTTCTCCCAAGGGTTGTGTGTCAGAAGCTTGGTCCTCAGTGTAGTAATATTAAGAGGTGGGGCCTATTGGGAGGTATTTAGGTCACTAAGGGTGCTGCCCTCAGAGGAGATTAATGTAGTTTTTGTGAGACCCTGGTTAGTTTTTGAGAGAGTGAGTGATTGGCCCTCCCCTATCTCTGGCTTCTTGTCTTGACACATGCTCTCTCTCTCATTGTCTTATACATGCTGCCACCACTGTGACGCCATCTGGTATGGGGTTCTCACTGGAGCTGAGCTGTTTCATACACCATGTCTGTGAATCTCCAAAACTGTGACTTAAATCCCTTCTCTTTATGTATTGCCCAGCCTCACATATTTTGTTATAACACTGGAAAATGGACCCATGTTCATACAAGTAAAAACCTGAGAATGTACATATCCATATTAGAGAATGGAGATACCGGGATTAAGGATGTGCCTGAAGTCACCATAAATATATCTTGCTGACATCCCTAGTAATTGGGGCTCAAAAAATACAGGTTTTGTCTGTTTTCACCTTGCATAGTGATATAGACATATACTTTTTCAAAATGAATATTTCTAACTTTATCATCCAACCCCCAATAATTTTTTTCTTTTTATTTTATATTCTAGATTCTGAATTTATTTTGCTGAGAGAAAAAGACATTTTCTGAATTCTACTAGCAAGGCTGTTATGGGAATTCCTTAAAGTATTTAGGTTAAGAGGCCTTTGAATTACAAAAAGCACAATTTCCCAAACCGATATCTATCAGTTAAGAAACATTCAAGCCCTGGGTAGATGGTAACTTTCTTCTACAGTTACCATCACTGACCTGAATAATACATTAACATTACTCTTACAGAATACAATTAAAAAGCTAAGGAATTCTTTAGTTCCTTCCCATCATTTCAGAGAAGAAAGAACCAAGGTCAAGGAGAGATCAAATTGACATACAGATGTCCCATAGCTTGCCACGTTACAGTTTAGATGTGAGGTACCTCCCAAATGCTCAAGTGTGAGATAATGCATGAAAGTTTGGAGATGAAAGGATTGGCTTATGAGATCCTTAACCCAATCAGTGCATTAATCTACTGATATGGGTCAACTGGGTGGAGCTGTAGGCAGGTAGGATGTGGCTGAAAGAAGCAGGTCACTGGAGGTGTGGCTTTGGTGTTTAAATTTTGTCCCTGGTGAGCACAACGCTCTCTCTACTTCCTTATTGTCATGTCCTGAGCTGCCTTCTAGGCCATGCCCTTCCGCCATGATGGGCTGCCTCACCTTGGACCAAGAGCCTTGGAGTCAGTTTTCTGTGGACAGGGACCTCTGAAACTGTGAGCCCCCAATAAACTTTTCCTCCTCTATTTTGTTCCTGCCAGGTCTTTTGATTGAAACAACACAAAAGCTGACTATAACACCAAAGCTGACTAAAACACCACAGATGAGTGGGGATAAAACCTACACCTTTAACTCCCAGTCCAGGTGCTGGAGGTATAGCTCAGTGATAGACTACTTGCCTAGCATGCTTGAGGCTCCAGGTTCAATCCCTAGCACAGAATGAAAAAAAAAAATCTACGACTTAATTCCCAGTCCAGTTTTGTTCCCATGAACATGTACTCTCTGCCTAATATAAAGACTGAGAAGAGGGTCTACTCCAGGAATCTCCAAATGGTCTACTGACCCCATCTCTTGAAGACTCAAATGGCTAGTTTTCTTTTTTGAAGGTGAATAGAAAGATGATGCAGAATTGCAATCTATCTTCCACACTTTACTGTCTGTCTTTCCAGAATGGTCCCACAGGCATCATAAAGCATTCCAAATACTTTCAAATACTAATGAAGTGTCTTAGATAGGAATACTCTGACTGTACTGAAGGATTGTATAGTTATGCACATCTGAGAGACCAACAGGGACAGGAATGAGAAAAGCATATCCCTACAGAGGTTTGCCACTTAAACATTACTGATGGAACAAGTGAATGACTTCACACTAGCATGTCATACACCTGTTCTGATCTAGGGTTAAATGGAAATTTTTAAAATTATTATCATTATTTTTGCATATGTAGAAAATAATTCCTAATGTCAGGCAATCAGACAATCCTCCATCAACCCTGTATAATTACAGTGTCAGTGGAGATGTTTCTCCTTTTGGTCTATCACAGGAGCAGTTTGTACTTTCGAGTAGTCTTGAATCATTGAGCTTTTATCAAGATCTGGGCATCTGGGCTTGTGTCCAATCCAAATCATGCTGATGACTGTCTAAGCTTGGGTTCTGCTAGAAACAGACCCTGAGTCTAGGATGGAGGCAGGATCAATTATGTGAGTTGTGGTTGCAGGAAATTCCTATCAGGGAGTCAAGTGTTGAGACAGGAAGGGGAAGGAAGAAGCCAACAGTTTGTGTTAAATCCAAGTTAACACGGGACAAGCAGGGCTCACTACCACTTAGGACCACTAGGGGTCAGTGTGGAACACATCTCAGAATTGTCCCACCCAAGTGGTGAGAAGCTGGGGTAGTTAGTTGTCTTCTACCTCCCACCCTTCATTGGCTGAAGTCGACTTTCAGAATCTTGAACTTGACTTCTGCAGGCATGAACTTCTAGCCATTTCAGCCCTGCTTGGTAAGAGCTGAAAGAAAGCACTCAGGCAGGAAGTTCACAGCTGTGTGTAGCCAAGTCACAGTCACTGGAGCACCAACACCATCTGCTCTAATGACCTTCTGGGAAAGATAGTTCACATCTTAATTTTTAACAACTTTATTTTATAAATAGGTTAGGGCTTCTAACCTGACCTCACAAAGATAATTTAGTAACATATTCTTATGCCAACTGCAAATTTTAAATTCATTCATTGATTAGTATTTAGTTCTATTATGAAAGTAAATAACAGTTTTAATTAAGACTGCCTTTTTTGAAAAAAAAATATTTTTTTTGCTATTACCTGAAAAATTGAGAATGGCTAGGTCCTGACCAAGAAGTTAAAGACCATCCAGTTTGCTCCAATTATGACATCTAAGCCCACATTATCTTGTTGGCAGGAAATGAGGTTCCTACAAACATTTGCTTTTCAAACGGACAGTAATTAGAGCTGACAAAGAATTACAAATGAAAATATTCAGTCATTTTCAACTAGGACTAAAAATCACCATAGTTATACCAATCACAAAATCTGTGCAATGGGGACAGACACGATCCCTTTCCTATGTGACTCTCCAGATTTTCCTCCGCTTTTGTCCTTCTCTGTACTTCTTACGTTTCCAGGGGCTAGACTGAAGAAGAGAGGTATTATAACCAGTCCTGTTTTGCTTCGTGCACATTCTCTGGCATTGACAGTACTTTTTTTTTTTTTTAATTGTGATGATTTTCTTAAACCTGGATTTTGCTCTTCTGCGATTAAAGCTGGAACCACAAATGCCTGTTGCATTGCAATCTGAGTCTTGTCTCATTGCCAGCAGGTTTCAAAGCCTAGGTTTTCTGTCTAAGACATGAGGACTGCATTGTTATTTATGGGTAATTACAAAATCACCTTGCTCCATTTGATTTATTGGAGAAATTTCAATCAAGGTTTAGAGCTCATCTCAACTAAGCAGTTATGTTGATAGTATTTAATGATTTATTGGATGCTGCCAACTGCAGCTCTTTCTCTCTTTGGATTTGAGTTGGTGGATTTTGGGAGTGTTTCATATGCTCTCAAGGCTATATTGATATTTGATAGATCCTAAAACATAGTCCATGGCCCCCTTCTGCTTCCTTTCAGTCAATTTGATGGGTTGTATTTTCGGCTAGTATGCATAGATAGGAAGGGTCTGCAGTATCCCCTAAGGTTCTCCAGTTCCTCCTAAGTGCAGAATCTATTGCAGATAAGGGAACACTGGTTTACCTGGAACTGACAGGTATACTCAGAGAATGAATTAATCATGAACTTACTGTTTAATAACAAAAGAGTGTGTGCACAAACTAATTTGGTGTATGGAATATATTTTCCATATATACCATATTATATTTTTGTTTAATCTTTACTATAATTGAAATGGTTTACCTAGAGTAAAATGCATAAATATTACTTTCGTGGATCAATGTGTGTATAAATGCATGTAATACAAAAGGCGGAACATTTTGTATTTTGATATAGATAGAAAGTATGGAACATTGTCCTATCAAGATAAAGAACATCTTCCTCACCCTAGAGACTCCCTCTTGAGTGTTTCTAGCCTGCTTTCTTCAACTTGAGCTAACAGTTTTTATGCTTTTTGTCACTACATAGTAGCTCATTCTTTACTTTTACACAACTAGAATCCTATAGGATGTATGTTTTGTGTTTGGCTTCCTTCACTCGATATTATGTTTCATTTTTGAGTTTCAACTGTGTAGTTTTGTATATTAAGTTTGTTTCTTATTGCTGAGTAGTATTCTATTATATGAATGCAGCACAATTTATTTCTCAAATCTCCTGTTGATAGATATTTGGGTTGTTTCCAATTCTTGGCTACTATGAGTGAAGCTGCTATAAATATTCTTGTATAAACCTTTTGTGGGCATATGTTTTCATTTCTCTTGGATAAAACCTAGTAGTAAAATTGCTGGGTTATGAAAAGGTTTGTGTATAAATTCACATTCTTTTTATGGCTTAGAAATATTTGTTTAAGTTTACAAGACTAGATATAAAAGATTTCCATAGACCACTCCTAAAATTTAAAGTGATTTTTTTTACCTTTACATAGTATCCCCTTCATTTCTACCCTACATACAACATTTTGTGTAGCAACCAAAGTGTACGTTATTTGCTTTATTGGCATGTGAAGGTAAGATGTAAAGACCTTTTGAGGAGTGTGTTCAGCCTGGAATGTTTCCCAAATTCAATTGTTCTCTTAAGCAAGAGAGGAGCCACTGGCATAAATTAACATTTACTGTATTTTCCTAATAGCACATGATGGTTTTTCTCTGGGAAGAGGGCACTCAAGGGACCAGATCCTAAATAAGCTAGAAAAAAAATAGTGACTTCTAAACACAGATCATATATGTGAAAGGGTGCAAGTTAGTAACCTAAATAACCAAAGGAAACACAATGTCAAAAAAACTTTTGGAGGAGCACCTAAGAATAGAGTCAGGGCTATATTAGACAATGATGATGGGACTTAAAGAACTATATAAATTGCTCATTTATTTAAATTTATTTTGTACTTGTGTGTTTTTTCAATATAACAAATATGTATGATAATCAATTTATAAAGGGAAAAGCTTATTGCCTTACAGATTGGGGGTTTAGGTCTTTTTGGTTTAGACAAGAGGTCTCCTTGGTAGCTCCTGTGTTAATACAGAAGGTGAAATGATTAGATTATGGGAGCCATAACATCATTGGTGCATCCTGGTTTGAATGGACTAACTAGGTGGTAAGTGTCCACAGGTGGAGCATGAATTGGCGGGGGGAGGATGTCACTGAAAGTGTGCCCTTGAAGGATTCATCTTCCTGCATTCCCTTCCCATCTCTCTCTCCTTTCTGGTTGCCCAAAGCAGAGCAGTTTCCTATGCCATGTCCTTCTGTCATGATGCTCTCTGCCTCATCTTGGGCTCAGAACAAGGGAGTTGGCCCACTGTGGACTAAACCTCTGAAACTGTGAGAAGAATTAAACTTTTCTCCTCTACATTTATATAACTGTATTTTGGTTACAGTTATATAAGTTAGCTGTCCCAAAGTCCTATTGCTTTGGTCCTGTGGTAAAGCAGCACATCATGGCCAGGAGAATGTGGCAGAGCAAAAACCATTTAGTTCATGGCCAGGTCAGTAAACAAAAAAGAGAGAAAGAGGAAGAGAGCTTGTATCTCCCTATCCCTCTCAAGGCCATCTCCCAGTGGCCAGACAAAATCCTGCTCAGCCCCATCTCTTAAAGGTTTTCCACCTCCCAACAGTGCCAAGCTGAAGACTAAGAATTTAACACATAGGTGTTTTGGGACATTTAAGATTCAAACAATAGCAGTCCTCTTTGTTGTTTACTCTGTAATAATTTGTAAGAAGTTAGATAAGTAAGGGTCCTAATGACATAGGGGTGAGGATCTTCTGTGGAAACCATATTCCATTCTAAGCCATTGAAATCTACCACTGAACTATAACATCAGCCATATTCCTTTTTAGGTCTGCACAAAAGGGAACCACACATGGAAATCATCCTGTGGAACCTTAAGAATTCGTGGTTGCCAGAGTAATGGCAAGATGCTCTCTTCAGTTCCTGGAGGTTCAGGGTAAGAATTGAAAACCTCTCATTCATTATGTGGACTGACCAGCTTCTGCTCTTGTATTGGTCCATTTAGCCTGTGCAGTTATATTTTTATGTGACCTTGAGAGGTTCACATGACATTGGATTTGGTAAGTTCCCTTCGGCAGTTTTTCTCAGTGATAGCAATATTACATTTTCCTGTTGCTAATCCAAGTGAAGGTAACTCCTTAATTAAATGATTGATCTGAGCTCTGTATTAGCCTATGAAATTCCTACATGAAGATTGCCTAATCTAATGATGTGGGAATTTTGTTGGTTGGCTGGAGTTCTTTCTGGCAATTCAATGTGATTAAAGTGTCTGGGGAATGTCTTCAAGTGAAGTAGCCTATTGTCACCAGATCCTCAAATGGACATCTGTCTGTCCAGGTCCTTTCATTCAAACTTTGTATCATTTTTGAAATACTGCCAGGCTGAGATTGCAGCCTCACCCGCAAGATTTAGAGAGATTAATCAATGCCCTGGTTGTTTTGGAAGGTAGAGGGCTGTAACTCTCCACTTGTGTAAATGTTAGATTGTGTCATTTGTTGAATATAGGTTGCACAAGGACCAGTTCCCCATGTTCTAAAAAAAAAAAAAAAAAAAAAAAAAGCATTAGATATCAAGACTTCATCTCCTTTGGTGGGAATTGTAGTTTGTAAAATTCGATG
The DNA here is from genome assembly GCF_021218885.2 of Marmota monax. NCBI lineage: Eukaryota > Metazoa > Chordata > Mammalia > Rodentia > Sciuridae > Marmota > Marmota monax. The sequence goes on along the minus strand of NW_026695222.1, from coordinate 1,857,688 downwards.
TTGGATTCTAAGTTTCTACAACACTTTTTATTTTAAAGCGGGATTCAATTCAATATATTTGCTTGACCTTCTATCTCAAGTCTGAAGTTACCTGGTGAGAATGGAAGCAGCAGGCAATTTAATTTGTTCACAGTATAATCCCAGGTCTCTTTGAGTAAGAGCTTTTAGCAGCTCTGCTCCCTAATTGTGGAATTTACTACCCATTTTTAGTCACAGTGCCCTACCTGTCTCTGCTTAAATAAACTCCAGCTTTTTGCATTAGCTGAAGTGTTAGAGACCCTCTGCAGGGGTGGAAGAGGGTCTGATAAGGGGGTTGCACTGCTTACTATTCAATGTCCAGTTTTTCCTCCGGAAAGTAGGGTATACACATTCTCCCTCAAGTTATTTGTATCTCTGTTTCAGGAATCTGAATACAAAAAATACAAGTAGGGCTGGGGATGTGGCTCAAGTGGTAGCACGCTTGCCTGGCATGCGTGCGGCCCGGGTTCGATCCTCAGCACCACATACAAACAACGATGTTGTGTCTGCCAAAAGCTAAAAAAAATAAATAAATATTAAAAATTCTCTCTCTCTCTCTCTCTCTCTCTCCTCTCTCACTCTCTCTAAAAAAATAAAAAAATAAAAGTAATGATAATAAAATCAAATAGAGCATTCAATGGGAGTCATGGAGAAGTACAAGGGGGAAAAATGGAGGGGTAGGGGGGGAAGCAAAGAACTTGGAAAAGCCAAGGAGGGAATGCATCACCTATTCTCCCGAGTCCTTCCCTCCTACTTTTCTGTAACTGTAGTGGATTTAGTGGCTTTCTTAACTCAGTAACAATCACATATATCATGGCAGTTCCTTTTGCTGAAATATTTATTTGCCTTGAGTTGGGCTGAATGAAACATTAGCTGCAGATTTGGTAATTGACATGCACTACATTCCTTTGCTTTGCGGGGAATCTTTGTCCAGGGGATCAAGGCCCCAGAGAAGGACTGCGACCCCCTCCACATCCCTGGCCACCACCATACCTTGCTGCAGCCCTACTCCAGAGTCTGGCAGATGCAAGCACAAGTTATCTGTCTAAACCCGTTTGGCCCATACATGTCTGGGATATGTGCTAGGATCCAGCATCTTTCCTTTGTTACTTACTCATTAAATTTATTAACCATAGACTCAGAGAGGGCAAATTTACAAGAATTCTGATAAAAGCAAAGTGGTGGAAAAGGGGAAGAGATTTATGAAAATGATTTCATCATAGGCTTCCCAGGAGAGTTGAAAATCTTTTCCCCTTGCTATACAATGGGGCTATATAAAGGCTCACTGACAAAACATGTCACAGCATTGGAGGCACAAACTTTGTGAATGCCAAGGCTCCCAATGACCTGTGTTAGGGACATAAAATGCTATGATGAGTAGACTTCAGATTTCAAGGAGGTGGAAGAAAATGGCTAATGATGCCACTCACACACCCATGATCTTGACATCAGTAAGTTAACAGTTAAATATTTTCACAATGAGAGGATCCAAGCAGTCACCTGGGGTTCTGAGGGTTTCTATTTAGCCTCTTGTGGACTGTGACTATGTGTGAGGCTTTGAGCATTAAAGACATTCAGTGTCTCCTTTTTCTTGTTGTAAGGTGTAAAGGAAACCTAATACAGAGCTCTCCACTTTGCACAGAGAGCCAGCATGCATCCATGGGGAAGGAACTTCCTGACTCCTGATTAAATTCAGAAAGCAGACTAATGTATTCTGTCTAAAATAAAGGAATGACTTTATTGCTGAGAAAGTTTAACCCACCTCTACTATTATGGGTCAGAGGCTTTTGAAGCTAAGATGAGCCTGGCAGGTGGGAAGTCTGAAAACTGGATAGACTTGGAGGATGGGATAGTCACAGGAGCTTGAGGAAGTTGGGACAATGAAAGTTAGCATCAGAAGAAACAGAGAACTGCCAGGTGTGGTGGTGCATGCCTGTAATCCCAGCGGCTTGGGAGGCTAAAGCAGGAGGATGAGGTTCAAAGCTGGCCTCAGCAAAAGCGAGGTCCTAAGCAACTCAGTGAGACCCTGTCACTAAATTAAATACAACATAGGGCTGGGGACGTGACTCAGTGATCAAGTGCTCCCGAGTTTAATCCCTGGTATCCCCCCACCAAAAAAAAAAGTATCAGAAAATTGTGTCAAAGGCAGGCAGGATCAGAGTGCTTGGGACTATAGTCTGCATTGGAGATAGAATGTGAATACCTTAACTAGATGGTAAACCCAAGAAAAATGAATGATATTACCAATTTGTTTTGTGATACCATCCTTAAGTTTACACCCGAGGCCAGCATATAACTGATGCTCACTTAATATTTATTAATTGGATGAATGAAAAAGATCACTGGATGAACTCAATCACTGGGAAATATATGAAGACATGTTCTAGAGATCCTGGGATAGACAGTAACACAGTGGGTAGGGCAGGTGCATCATATCACTGCTGGCCCCAGTCCTAAGCAGGGATGTCTCTGTGGAACCATATGTGGGTACTGATGTATACTTGGTTGCAAGGCTGCTTGATCAACATTAGGTTCTGATCTTTAAATTCCTGCTGATTAGACACAGGGCTATAATCTGAATTTGTCATAGAAGAATGACTCTGTATGGCAGGTACAAAAGGTCCCAACTAAAAAGATCTGAAGGACGTTCATTGAAGGAAATTTCCTTGATTCAACTAGTTTCAGGAAGACTCATATTTCAGGGCTACATTTTAAGGGTACAGGCAGGAAAGAAATTTTGGTATTGAGATTTGGTGTTGAGGTATCTCCAACTCTTAAGTCACGGGTGTATTTGTACACTTATGAAAGAATTGAGGTAGAGGCAGAGAAAATGCACAGAAGGAGAGATTACAGAAATGCTCACACCTGAAGGTAGATAGAGATATGGAGAGACAGTGAGATAGTAAGACAGAGAGAAATACAGATACACAGATATAGAAAGATGGTAAGAGAAAGAAAGGAATAAGAGTCAGAAGCAGGCTTCTTGGAATTTCCTTCTGGCCCATTAATCATGATGGTTGGCATGATTGAGGATGGAGTCATTCTTACTTTAGTAGCTGAAACTCTAGGGATCTATTTCTGTTAAATCTTAGAAGGTTCAGAAAATTTGATATTTAAAAAAGAAGAAGCCGGATGTGGTGGTGCACACCTGTAATCCTAACAGGCTGAGGTAGGAGGACGCAAGTTCAAGACCAGACCTGACAATTTAGTAAGACTCTGTCTTAAAATAAAAATAAATAAGTAGATTAATTAAAGAGGGCTGGGAGTATGGCTCAGTGGTAGAGCACCACTGTGTTCAATTACCAGTACAGAAAACAATTTTTTTTAATGAAAAAAGAACAAGAAAATCACTCTCCAAATAGAAAGTACTCCCTTGAAAGACAGTCCTTTGACAAAGGTGTTTACATTCAGAAATACAGGAAGTACATGGAAATGGATCCCAGTCCCCCAGGATGTGAACTGGGTCTAGGTGATAAGACCTTATTGGTCATTGTACTAGAGCTAGATATTTTGGTTACAAGCACTTTGTTAATATTCTCCTATACATCTGTATCCTGTGATGACTGAAAAAAATATTTATGGCTCAAAACCTTAATAAGAAGATGCCCTTTTCATTGCTTTTACTCATCTCCAGGTGAGGGCTAAGCCAATTTTCTTCCTGGCTCCTTTGCCCCACCTTGCCCGTAAACAGAAATAATTATAAATTATACCGCAAGCTAGTCAATAGGAAGTCTTCCAAGCCCCGGCTTTAATTTATCTTGGGTGATAGTTCATTTCACACAACCCCACCAGACAGGAATAACTTATTTTAATTGGCTATCATTCGTGATCCAGAGCGTGGTCTACTTTAGAAATGACACTGACACTTTATTGTAACTGTATTTCTCTGACTCATGGTTACCTAACTGAAAGGAGTAGATCAATTTTTCATAAATCATAAAAGTATAGAGAAAAATAAAATGGATTTCTCTCTCCAGTCTTTTCTAGCTCTCCCACACAATGCCAATAAATAAAAGCCCGTCCAATTTGGTGACCATCCAGCTACACTTGGAATTCTCCCAAAGGAGATGGCTTTAGGAGGTAAGAGCCAGAGAGACAATGGCCACAGCTTGAGGTTGGGAAAGGAACAATATGAGCCATTCTCCAAGTTTCTTTGGCCCTTTGCTAATAGGGCTGACAGTCAGGACTCCTGAAGTCCCAGTGAAAGCAATTGCTTTGTCTCCTTGGAAGCCTGTCTTTGTTCTTCATTAGAGATAGCAACTTAATGTTGCTAAGGGACATCTGTATAATGGCATAAAGAATCCTTTATCTTTCAAAGATCTAGAGAGGTAGCAAAGATATGCCCAGGAGTGTGGAAGAGAGGGATGAGCTCCCATAGAGCCATATTGCTATGTAAACAGGAGATGCTAACAGGAAGTTCAGTGTTATTTTCTGACTCTCTGTTTAACCAAGGCCCTTTTTGGAGAGGTTGGGAAAGGATGGAAGGAAGCCAGGCTGTGTTGTCAAGAATTGCCATCTTAGTAAAGATAAGATCACAGTGGACAGATTGATTTAAACAGAGGCAGAAGAATCATATTAATTTCACCAAAGGTCACTCTGGTGCCCCCACAATGGATAGAGTTTGACCTCTTGTGACTCCCAGATGGCCCTTTTCTACTCCTAGCTATACGAGGTCTCATACAAACAGCTTACCTGCTTTTAGATTACCCTTTCCTTCTCCCTGTAGAAGAAGGACACTTGGGTATACTAATACATTAAAGTCATAGGCTTCTAGTATAGAAATGGGGCAATAAAAAATTAGGAAGGAATTGTTTTCAATTGATACTCTGGTTTTCAAAAAAGGGAATAACACAACCGTAAGGGACAGGCAGGTGTGACTCTGGGTCTGCTAATGTGTACAAATAGCTTCTCTCCAATACAGAATCAAAATTATTAATATTTAAACAATAACAGTTTGAACAATGCCCAAGAGTTAAGCCTCTGTTCATACAAAAGATTTTAGGAAGTACTTATTCATGCAGGTATGTGTGTGCGTGTGTGTGTGTGCGTGTGCGTGTCTATGTGTAACTGTAAGGTGTTCTCAGTACACAAACAGCCATTGTTTTAAAACCAGGTGTTTAAACTTGGCACACATTTCCTTACAGAAGAAATAATAAAAGGTAGTTTCTCTAACTTTCCCTATTCAAAATTAAATAAGCTGTGAGACAACTGAACTAGTATTCATTCGCTCAAAATTATTTCAGATAATAATGCAGTCTCTTGTTTTCAATCAAACTTCATAAAGTGTATTTGTATGTACAGTTACTCCTCGGAGATCCTCAGGCTTCTATTTCCTTTCTTGCAATATTTCAAAGAAACCTCATATCCCAATACTTTCCCTAGTGTGAACCTTCGTTTCCCATGCAACTTTTAGGAAATAGCGTGAGGCTACCACTGAAGTCCAAAGAAAGTGATGCACTTTGTTGTACTTTTGGGCAACTTCTCATGTTTTTGCACAAAATATACTCCCAGATATGTCTAATGGTAGGTGTACATAGATCGAATTACACATAGATATATGTTGGGGGGTTGAGATAGATATAATTCAAACACAGGGTAGCCATCATCTGCAAGTGCTCAAGAATAACCATCCAAACCTTAAAATGATATTGGTATATTTTGATTCAAAATAATTAAGTAGGCAAAACTTTCTTAAAAATGAATAACCTTGAAACAATTTTTCCATGACCTATTCCAGCCTTACATTTCAGATTTATTTTCTTCCTAATCAATGGTACAGTACTTTAGTAATGGGTAACTGATTCGTAAATGTCTGTAGGGGTGAGGAGCTTCTCAATTCTAATTCAGTAAAGAGCTGTTCTGGCCATTTGCCAGTCTCCTGGTTCTAGAACTGCTAACTTTAGTATTGTGGGATTATTTGTTTGGGAGGCTTCTCTGTTAATTCTGGCCACAGCCTGTGAATAAAGTGAGTTTGGATCAGTTTTACCGTGTCTGTTTTCCAGTGTTTCAATTTTGTTTTCAAATGCTTTGTAAGCATGCTTTGAAAAATGGGTTGCCAAAACATGGACACAATTGAAAGGCACAGTCACACAGCGAAGGATGCCGGGTGATATCTCTGAGCAGTTATGGAAACGAAGAAGTCAGAAAAGTTTATTGCCTTTAATTTTCACAGCATTCCTTCTCCCACCTCCTGTCTGTAGGTGTTAGGAGATCTTTAAGGGAGCTTGACATTTAGCTTTGAAATGAACACACTTATTTTTTTTTTTTTGGTTCTTCTTAACAACCAGGGTAAGTTTTCATTGGTAATTTAGCAAATGTCAAACTTTTCTTATAAGATAGATTTGATTTATATGACTGAGCTAGGTATTTTCATTACCCAGATGCCTCTGAATTTGGATGACTTTCAAAGCATGGCAGCTCCAATACCATTCACCCTCAGATCCCCTTAGTCCCAAGAGGAAGACCTGTTCCTCACTCACCTTCTGTTTTTTAGTACTGCTGTCTCTCTTTCAGCTATTCTGAATTCTCTCTACCTGTACCAGTTAGGATGCCAGTTGGTACAAATACAAGCTGTTTCTCTTTCTGATTCCTTCATATCACATATAAAAGTCACTTCTCTTCACAATTACAGATTTTCTTGTTTTTCAATGATGAGAGTAAAGTGGGTAATTAAGCTTGTAACCAGTCAATCAGGACATATTTGCTGAATATCGTTTTTGAGAAGGATCCTCACTGTGTCCAATTCTTATTTGTTTATCCAGTATCAATTTTCATTTTTTTTCCTAGTAATAGCATCTTGACTTACTTTTATCATTCCTTTTTTTTTTTTCCTAGCTATATGTCATTTAGGTCATGTCAAAGTCCTCCAAAGGTGAAATTTGGTCTACTTTTTTTTTTCTTTTTTAAACTTTCAGACCAATGCTTTTACTTAGAAAACAAGAAAAGCCGGGTTTAAACAACCCCGATTCTACTTTTACTTCCTTGTCATGTAATGCAACCTAGTTGATTAGGGCCTAGCATCACCTGGCCTCATTGATTGACTAAAAATAGAACATATCACTCCATGAAAACCAATTAGCACTGAGAATCCTCATGAAGGAACACATTCTCCTCCATTGCAGTTGAGGAAAAATAAACTATAGTCCTGGAACTACGACTCATCTGGAGAATAGCCTGCCATGGGGACAGTTAAAGGCCAGATATGGAGAAACAGGATGCTTTGAGACTGCCGAGGCACCATATGTAACGACAGAGTTTGCCTTTAGCTTTTTCTTCATTTTTCCTTAAGTCAGCTTGAGTTTTTGGTCATTTGCATCCAAACGAGACATGGTCTTCTCCCAAAAGAGATAATGTGGGGAGATTAAAACACCAGACTTTATTTAATGTATGGTGTGTTACAGTCACATGTGGGATGAGAACTGTCCTTGTGAGTAAGGGGTTATGTGTGAGGGCTTTGCAGCATCCACCATCTGGCAATTCAATAGAGCCTTGAAAAATGAAGATCTAGGGATCCATAGAGGGTCCTTGCATGAGCATTTATTCTCCTTCTCCACTGCTATGATGCATCTTGGTCTCTTTTGGGTACCATCTCTCTTCATTGGCCCATTAATACTCCCTTTTCTCAGGATTCTATCCTTGCATGACTTACCATCCTGCCCTCTATCTCTTGGTTCAATCAACAGGATGGTTTTGATTGTCACTTCTGTATACAAATGATTTCCAAATCCATTTCTCCTACAAGACATCAGTTTGGATTTCTAGATACTTCCATCAGTCAAAATTTTTACCTTTAAGTCTCAGAGACCTCTTGCTCTTAATAAGCTACACTTTAATTTGTCAACTTCCTTGTTCTTCCCTCTCTCCTCCTTAATGGGTTATGAATGGCACTGCAGTACCTCATTTTCCACTTTGAGGAATAAACCCTAGGGTCAGCCAGATTTAAACTTAGAATCATCATATTTGGTTTATTCTGCTTTCTTGATATCATAGAAATCTAAACTCTCCCTCCATTCCATTGCCCTTAGTTTTGACATTTATTAGATTTTTGCAAGTGCTTCTTAGCTGCTTTACCTTTTAACCTTTGACATTGTACTGTCAGAAATACGGATACATAATGCTATGGTTTGAATATGGTTCCCCCCCATAACACATGTAGGACTCTCCAAAGTCATATGTTAATGATATTAAGAGGGTGAAAACTTAATCTGATTGAGATATTTACAGCTGAGTCCTTTGGGAACTGATTGAGTTTGGCAGGGTCATTAGGGTGGATCCCCACCATCAAACCCTGAAGGATTTATAAAGAGGGAGAGAGATACTTAGACAAGCTGGTACATTCCCTGCCCCTTGCCTTGTGATACCCAGAGCCTCTTTGGACTCTAACAGCAAGGCCATCACCAGATGTAGTCCCTCAACCTTGCACTTCTGGAACTGCAAGCCAAAATAAATCTCTTTTCTTTATAAAATTAGCCTTCCTCGGGTATTTCTTTACAGTATCAAAAAAGGAATACACACGGAAATATGTTTTCAAATCTATTTTTATCACGTCACACCATATCTTGGATTCTGTTTTGCTTAAAGAAGATTGCATCTATATTCCTTAATATGGTATATAAAATTTTTCATAGTCTGGCCCCTGTCTATGTCAACTTGTCTTTTACAAGTCACTAAATGCACTTCCAGCTATATCAAGTTAATTCCAAAACACTATGTTCTGAACTGAATTAACAAATGATAAATAACTATAGGCTTAGATGGGTGAAGAAACCAATCATTGGTCATAACTTTAAGTCAAGTAAACAGAAAGAAGTCAAGCACAGTCAGCATTCAAAATGGATATATTAGCCTCTTTCTCTAACATGCATGGAGGTGCAGTCTTTGGGGCCACAAAATTTTCACCAAGGGGGTGCAAAGCAGAAAGTAATAATAATGTGTCACAAAAAAAAAAAAGAACGTGGTAGACCTTTGGGAGGTTTAACCAGCCTTTGTAAGGCTCAGCCTTACTTACATAAGACTGAGAAGTTTTCTAAGTTTAGACATCAGGAATCCCCCCAACTGGGCTCAGTGTCCTACATAAGTTATGGGGTCAAACAGATGTAAGTTCCATAACAATCAGGTCTGAACAAAACTTTTTGCTGCCAGATGAACTTGGTTAGTAATCCAGTCATTTCTGGGGTCACATTAATCACACCTATAGGCCAGCAACACTGACCATCTTCCAAGATGCAGTGACCCCACCTGAGGGCCTGTCTCTATCCCTCTTTTACTCCTCTAGCTGGTGATTAGTTACCCATCACTCAAAACTCAATATGGATATCCCCCATTTTATAAAAATGTCTCAGCCCTTTTGTTATACTTTCATTGCTTTGTATTCTCATTGCCCTTTGCACACCCCTTTTTGCAGAGTGTGCTAATATCATTATGATTGTCTCAAGGATATGAGTAGTATCTGGCACATAGCAGTACTCACAAATGGTTTTTGAATAAATGATTGAATGAGATGAAGGATGGAATGAGCAAATGTAACAAATCCAGAGACAAATATACACACTTTGCTTGTTACATACTTGGGGATGTGGTGGAAAATATACTGCAGAGATAGATTGGAGAAGCCGCTTTGTTTTAGTAGTGAAACACAGCTCCAAATGTAATACATTGTGAATTTGATTGAATTAAATGTAGAACATTCAAACATGCATTAATCAGCTCCTATTACAATATTGTTGTAGAAGTGTATTTAGTGATTAAAAAAATATTGTTTTAATGTCAACATAAGATATTTATGTATGACTTTGTCACCCAGGATTGACTCTGGGAATAAACTAAGTGTCATTTAGTGTAGGTTAGCTACCAAGACAAGCAAACCCTCAAATACTGTGTCTTCCCCCAATGTCGATTCTTGCTTAGGCAAAATGCAATGAGAATACCTTTGTTGGATGGAATGAATTCACTCAGTGAATCAGGAACCAAGTTATTTCTCTCTTGTGAGTGTACCATCTTGGAGCTTTAGGAATGCTTTGTTACCATCTAGTTGGCTGCAAGAATACTGAGGAAGGCATGGAAGTTCCCATGGGACTTTAACTTGGCTGTCTTTGGTGGAGTATGACTGACTAGGATTATGGACTAATTCTGCTACATTGCCCTACCTAACTTCACTGGGGATAAAAAAGTATAATTGGAGGAAATGAAGTGATTTTATGACCATAGAACACTGTCTCTTCTGCACTGGGGAATGAAACAAAAGAGAAAAAAAAACAGGAGAGTATTTGTTTAAAGAGATCAATGGAAAATAACATTCATGGCCCCATTTTGTATATCTTACAAAGTCTAACTTTAAGAGACATGAAAAATGACAAAAGGCATGTGATATTATTTTTCAACTCTGTAAATGGTTGCTTTGTACTCATTCCAGCCAACAGGATAATTTAACAGCAGTGGTTCTATCAGCACCATCATCACCATCATCATCATCATTATCACATCTTCATTGAAAGTCTAATATGATGTATAGGTCACTGCACCAGGTAATGGAGTTTCAAGGAGGCATAAAGGCCTTGAGGATCTTATAATCAAGTTGAGAAGTCAGAGTAGGTAAATCATAATGTGAGACTGCATGTGCTTAGTGCTAAATGAGTGGCAGTGATATTATAGAGAAATGGGTCTCCCCAAGATAGATGTAATGGACTCTAAGAAATACTAGTATTGCTTACATCAGAGAATGATAGATGATAAAAACCATGAAGGACTTTAAGGGATGTAGGCCACCTTCTTCACATTGTGAGTGTGGCAGCTTGTTTTTAAACATCCCTCCCTTCTCCCCCACGAATCTTATGTAGGACTCTCACCTTGAGCCGGAGCTGGCCTTATGACTTGCTTTTTACCCAGAGAACATGACAAAGTGGCACGGTACTGATTTCAGGCCTAAAACCTGAAAAGACCCAGCAGCTTATGTTATGGTCTCTTAGAATTCACAACTCTGGGGGATGCCAGTCATGACATAAGAGGGATGACCATGCTATGAGGAAGCCCAAGATAACCACATGCAGAGGACATGTGGAGAGAGGTATGCCTCCCCAGTCGTCAGCCACTGGAGTTCAGACATCAGGCATGTGAGCCAAGTAGCCACCTCAGAAGTCCAGCCAGGTTGCTCATTCCTATGACTCCAGTTTCTGCTACCATTTGACTATAAGCATGAAGTTTTCACCCCCCATGTGAAAACTCCCCCAGAGGAGTCCAGCCAACTTACAGAGCTATTGCTGTTTTGAGCGACTAAGTTTTGGAGCTGTGTTAGAGAGTGGTAGATGACAAGAACAATGAGTAAACAGATGAGTAAACAGACCATAGAGGCTGAATAGCTTCCTAAGGGCAAACACTAGATAGAGCCAGGAGGACAGCCAGTCTTCCATTTATAACCTCGTGTACTTGGGGCCAAGTACACTTCTTGAGCCTTAGTGGGCATCAGAATCACCTGGGGAGGTTACTAAAACTCAGATTCCTGTATTTCCCCTCAGATATACTGATTCAATAAGTTGGAGGTAGGGTCTGAGAATTTGCATTTCTAATAAGCTGGCAGTCTGTTCACCACATTAGAAGTAGCCCTGCCTTGGCCAGGCCTGAGCTAATCTCACAGTACAGGCTTAGGCAAACATTAACATCTGCTCATTAACCATTGTGCTTCTTCACCACTGTCTGTTTGTAGCGTTTTCAGGTAAGTAATTGAAAAGCATAGAGTGACATGCCTTGTTTAGGAAGTGCCCAGTTGCAGCTGAGCCCAATTTTAGCTGTTCCAGCTACAGAATGAAGAAGCCCACACGGTCTGTGAGCTATATACCTTTATCTGAGTTCCACTTTCTTTAAGCATGACACTGCGGGTTTCATAACCTTGTTACTAGAAGCAATTAAGGGCATTATCCAGATTTTCAGATCCATTTCCCTTGGAGACACACGTTAGGAATCTCCCACAGTGAATTTAATTAGCAGAAAACGTGGCTAAGCCAACGGCGTGCTGTGCAGATAAGAGTCATGACTGCCCAGTGATAGCAGCTCCCTTTTCTTAAAAAATGACAAGTTTCCTAAAAGGTGGTGATGAGTCCCAGCCAGACATCAGGTGGAACTCTGTGCAACCTGATTTCATGTAACCAAGCAACTCACACATCTTCTTTCTATTCAATTTAAAGAACTCACCTAGGCAGAGTCACTAGCAAGAAAGGATAATGGCTTGAGAATGACAGTGCTAGGAATTTCCCCGGTGTGCCTGGGCCCATGTTGGCTACTAGTACATTTATGCAGATGTTTTGGATGAGATAAAGCAGTCATATTTACTTTTAGAATCATTATTGAAGGTTATCTTATGAGTATTTATATCCTGTATTAATGGCAGTTACACTATGAATTGGCTATCTCTGCAGAAACAACAACAACATCATAGGATTAGAGTCTTCTTTTATTGTAAGATTGAGTTTGAAAATAACCTTGTTCAGCTTTAATGAAAGTCAAAGGCGAACATTTGTCAGGCATCAGTGGGTGAATAGACCCCTCCTATGCAAAATATTCATGCCATCTATTGCAATACCTATTACATATAATGGGAGAAATTGATGCAATATGCTTCTTGTAATATAATTCTATATGAGGATTAATGAATATATTAAGTACCATATGGTATAATTTGACATTGACTGAAGTTATTGGTAAACTGAGAATATTTAATGTCCCCAGTGTTTCTGATTTGGGCTAATTGATTGATGATCAAAATTTAGCCAGGACTTTTGCATTGATGGGGCCCTGTGGCTTAAGGTAGCTGTTGATTGTGTTGTGTAACTGACTTGTAAGGAGAAGATTTAGTTATAGAAGGGGAACTATGGGATCATTTGGTGAATGCCTCTTATTTTCAGTTGTGTTACCAATTCACACAATCACAATAAACAATATTGGAAAAAATTCACTCATTCTTCTTCATCATTTCCAAGGTAAAAGTGTAAATTTTTAAAAGTCTTAATCTCACAGTTCAATATCAAAGTAGTATGTTTTTATATGTTGTAACACTACTAAAAAAAGACACCTTTTTTCTTATGTTTATTAAGCATTTGCTGTTCTCATTTTCTGACCTATTGATGAATGTTGGCCTTGGCCTCCCACCCCCCTGCCTCCCCATTGGTATTTTGGCTATTCTTTTTCATTGATTAGAAAGAGACTAAATATACAAAAGTTTGTTGGGCTTTGGGCCTTCAGTAGCCAGGAGCATGATATTGAGACAACTCTGAAGTGAACATAAGTTATGTGATCAGGCAAGTTCGTTATATAAAGAAGGATGGGGAACAAAGGTGGGTTTCTGTAAACCCCACCTAAACTTTTGCTCAGAGTGGTAAATGAAAAATATCTTTAAAAGTGAAACTAGCAAGCAACTCTCAGTTTTGGGTAATGTATTACTTTAATTTATATTCACTTTACAGTCTGTGCACATGAGACTTATTTAGAATAGGTTTAATTTTACTAGTTGCTCAATGTGGTAAGGTCGCTAGCAACCAAGCAGAAAGAGGTAGGCTGTTTATTAATGCACTTGGGCTGTACTGTGACTATCCAAGGCAGGGTGAACAGTAGAACTGTCAAGAAACATGCTGTTCTCTGGCTTTGAGGGTTATTTATTTTACTGATACAGTATGTTTTTTTCTAGTTAACATTTTCTGTAGTGCTCTGTTTTCGCCTATGTTTAAGGCTTGTAAATACAGCTTGAAGGTGCTAGAGAAGGAAAAGGTATTGCCAACTTCATCTCAGTGGATCAAATTCACTGTGTCTGCTTCTTTCCCGGTGAAATCCTAACATGCTGAGCTTGCATGTCTTTTGAAAAATGGCAGAACTGAACTTGAAACTTGGGCTTTTTCAGGTGTGAGGGACCTTTTCTTCAGGAGTCCCCAGGGAACTTTTAAGATGGCCAGAACATCTAATTTTAAAAAATCGGGCTCTATCCCAATTTTGTCCCATTTATTATGTTTGATTGACATGAATGTTCTACTTATTTTAATCATTGAAAAGACTATATTTGGTTGAGATTTTAGTTTGTTACTACTGGGAAATTTGATTTATCTGTTTTGAGCAACCATCTGGAGTGAGTTTATTTGTATTACGTGTCAAGAATATATTTATGCTGTAAGATCAAAATCCTTAAATTGCATCCTTTTGAAATTTTATATATTATATAATGACAATTGCCAACACCACAATGAAGTGATTACACGGCTTTCAAAAATGGAAACATCATACAACAAAAAGATTACAATGTATAATGAACAAGTTCATTTACTCAAATATAAATGTGTGTCGAATAATGAAATGCATGCAGGATGAGCTGTGATGAATCTTCTGTCATAAGAAATACAATTACAGTGTATTGAAATTTCCAAGGTCTAACAAAAGTAAATAGATATATTGTTATCCAGCCAAAACCAGATCAGTCCAATTCATTTGTGAAAGTTTTCCTTAATAATGACATAAATATACCAAGTAACTTGTAGTTAATAAGGACTATGTAAAAATGTGTGTGTGTGTGTACATATTTTTTTTTAATCAAAGAAGTGTATCTCTAGGTCTTCATGGGTACTTTCAGTCTCTTACCACTATCACCTTACCTTACACTCCTCCTATTTCCCTGAAAGCATTATTGCTTTCTTTATGTCTCACACTCTCTCTACCAAACTCCAGACCCAATGTGAGTTGGAATACCCAAATTGCTTGCTGTTTGATGTTAGGTAAGTTGATTAACTTCTCTGAGTTTTCTTTCTTTCTTTTTTTCTTTTTTTAAATACTATTTCTAGCATCCTCCAAGGGTTTTGGTGTGGATTAAGTGATGTATTTTATATATTGCTATTGATAGAGTTCATTGCTCATGAGCTAATAATAATGCTAGTTCCTTTCATCTGCTGCAATGCTAGTTTCTTTCTTTTGCTAATTGCAATATGGTCTTCTTGGCCAAGGTAATTAGCTTATTTAGGTCTACCTTTCCCTGTTGATTCAGATAGGCTGTTTCAGCTCCAAGTAATGTAATATCTACCTACCAATGGATTAAAAATGGGAACGTTCATTATATCACATAGCAATGAGCCTAGCAATAGGTGTTTCCAAAGATGGAACAGTGGCTCCCTTGTGTCCTCTCCTTTACCATATTAGATTGGTCCTTTAGCTCTTCCTTTTCATGGTTGCAGACTAGCTGCTACAGTTTCAGGTATCACATGTAACCATGACAACATCCAGCTCAAGAAGAATCATGTTGTTTCTTTGTATCTCTTTATATCAAGGTGAAGTTTTCACTATCCCTTATCCTCCCTGTAGGTCAGACCCCATTGGCCAGAACTGGGGAACATTTCCATGTCTTAGTTTCAAGAGATGTTTAGGTTTTTTTTTTTTTTTTTAGAAAAAAAGCAAGGACAATATGAGCATCTCTCCCATCCCTGAATCTTGTATTTATCTTTATGTGAGATAGTATGGATATGAAATGAGGTATGTGGCATTTTAAGAAACCAAAAGGAATGTTTCTCAGAGAGTGAAGTCCCATCTATTCAACTTGTGACTTAGGGTGAAGAAATTGATTTGAATTCAGAAAATACTCTTCAGATGTTCTTCAGTTGCACTGGGTAGGTGGGATTCATCTCACTCATGTTTTTTGCAGTAGAATTTTGGGGTTTATGGGAAAGACTGATGGTTTGGATCTGAAATGTCTTCCAAATGTTTATAGGTCTATCTAGATCCCCATGCACCCAGGTTTTAAGGTGGGGCCTTTGGGACTTGATTAGATGGTAAGAACTTATGCTGACTTCATCAATGGATTAATCTACTATATTCATAGCTTAATGGACTATCAGGAGGTGGTAGAAACTTCTCTTTTTAAAGATTTTTTAAAAATTTTTTTTCTTTAAAGTGGTGGAAACTTTAAGATGGGGTCTAGTTGGGGGAAGTAGGTCATTGGGGTCATGCCCTTGGTGGACACATTTTGTCCTTGACCTTTTCCTCTCTGTCTCTGTTCTGCAGCTGTCACCAGATGAGCAGCTTTACTCCACTGTGTGCTCCCCACCATAATGTTTTATTTACAGGCTTCAAAACAATGAAGTCAGCCAACCATGGACTGAACTTCTGAAACTGTGAACCAAAGTGAACCTTTACTTTTTTAATGTGTCTGTGTGGAATGAATTGAAGTTCTTGTTGGATGACTGAAATGGGCTAAGTGCTAAGAGGCTGTTGGAGCCTTAGACACAATGAAATGTCACAGTTTCTATCCTGAAGATGCCATAAACCTTTAGTGAAGCTCACCAAAGAGGGCCCACTTGGGTCTCAAAGACAGTGGATCTCAAACTTAGCATGCGTGGGCTGAGGGTGGCGTAGCTTACTCCAAAAGATTCCTACCTGAGTTTCTGATCAGTAGGTATGGGTGGGTTTCTGAGAATTTGCATTATACAGCTCCCAGATCTTGCTGCCAGTCTTACCCATGTCATGGGAACAAGTCTTTCAAAGACCAGCAAGCCTGGTGCAGTGGTTCACACTTGTAATCCCAGCAGCTCAGGAGGCTGAGACAGGAGGATCACGAGTTCAAAGGTAGCCTCAGCAATGGTGAGGCATTCAACTCAGTGAGACCCTGTCTCTAAATGAAATACAAAATAGGGTTGGGGATGTGGCTCAGTGGTTGAGTGCCCCTGAGTTCAATCCCCGGTACCAACAAACAAACCAGCAAAAGAACCCTAGCCTGGGACTCTCCCCATAAACTGGTTGCTTCAAAGCAAAAAATCCTAAGGGTCACTTCTGGGGAAAGGTATAAGGGAAGACCAGCATGGGGTGGAGCATCCCCTTTCAACTCCCAAAAGTAAAATGTAGAACAGCTGAAGGTGACACCACAAGATATCAAGGTATTTATTGGCTATTGGGGTGCGGGCATGGGTCACGAAAGGGGCTTCCTGAACATGTTTGGCCAATTGAAGGAGGATGGTGGGTGACAGGACTTCTGCTTTCCAGGCTGCCAGGGTGTCTCTCTCCACTCTTTCCAGAGGGCTGATGAGAATATGCTCAGTTACATCCACTGAGCCCTCCTGACTTCCAAGAGATGCATTTCCTAGGAAGCTAGGCATATGATGAAGCATCAGTTTCCCCCAAATTTCCAATAAGGATCCGAGGGTGCAGAGATGTGGACACATTAGGATGCAGATAAGCAGAAGTACAATTTTATCTTATCTGTAACTGAATTTAGCTTGCTCATCAATTCTATATTTGAGACAACCCAGTCCCTTCTGATTTAAAATGCAACTTCACTGGGGTAAATATCCAGGTTAATTTGGGCCTCTAAGAATTACTTTCTAAGTACAAGGCCATTCCATTTCTCTTGAGGGTTCTTACCCCTCTTTGGTTCCCAGGAGAGCAGCTGAATAAGGGGATACACATCTGGAATGAGAGGAAGGAATATAGTCATGCTTCTCCTTAGTCCTCAGTGTCTCCTCTTGACCAGTTTGGGGACTACTCTCATATCAATTCTGGTTGTTGAATGTTCTCTGCATCTACTGCTCATGTCTGTGATTCTGGCCAAGGCTTCTAGTATGATGTAGGCTTCATTCCCTGCCTGGTTGTTGTTGCTGTTGTTGTTGTTGGGGATGGGGAGCAAGTACATTCTCTAAGCGTTTTTTGGATTTTCTTGTGTCATAAGTAGGGGGTGTGGGGTAGGTTGAAGTGGGAACTCATGACATTTTGGCCTTTGCAGGGCTGTCCTACAAACTATGGGGGGTGGGGCCTCTGGAGATTCTCCTCCCAGAGTTCCAAACAGGAAGTTGGGTGACTCCCTCTCTGACAGCTTCTCTGGGATCCTTCCCAGCAACCAGCCCAGGAAGCTCATTTCAGTCCCTGTGGTTCAGGAAGTGCCCTGGAAGTCACACCCTGTCGCTCTGGAATCACCCATTTTCTCTGACTTTCTGTTAGCAAAACAAACAAAAATAAAAATACTCCCTTCTCTGTGATATTGGCCAAATTATATTGTTATATTTTGTGCATGTCCGAATTTGTAACAACAGATCCCATCAATATGTAAAAATATAATGCAAAAATTTAAAAAATGTGGAATAAAAAAAATACTCCCTTCTCTCCCCTGAGCCATTCAAACTTTTTTAACACTTTTAGTTTTGCAAATGAAAGCTTTGGTGTTCACACCCACTCTTTTCTCTGGCTGAAATGGGCTTCCAGAGGCTGCTTTGGAGTTAGAACCTGAGTGCCCAGTTCTTTGGCCTTTCCTGAGGTCCACACCAAACAATAGGTGACTTGGCTTCAGTGGGAGGGATGTGGGTGGGAGGGGCAATGAGAATCAACAGGAATGGAAAACTGATAGATAAAATTTCCATTTGACTTATCACTGCACCCTTCAGTTCAATGTGCCTGTATTTCTCCAGCACTAACCCCTACCTACCCTGGTCTCCATTTTCCCTTTCTAACTCTCTCCTTTCCCTTCCCTCCTTCCTCATTTCCCCTCTCCTCCTTGGTTCTGGGTTCTCTGAATTACTACAGCTGTGGCAAGAGGGGTAATGGGATTGTGTAACATGAAAATAGTCAAAGATACTTCACTTTGACTCCTTGGAACTTAGAGAAATAACCTTCTCAGAAAATCTATAGTCTTTTTTTTCTTCTCAATTGTCAACAGAATCTAAAAGTTCCTCTTTTTTTCTCTTTTAATTTTTTTAAGCTCTAGCAAAAATAAAAAGTAGAGAGTTTACATTTCCTACCAAACATTTCTTTTATACATGGCTAGATGTCAAACTTGTGAGACTATTATTGTGACTTTAATGGAGTATATTTATGTTTAAAGCTAGTGCATGATCGTAGGAAAAGTGTGTACACATTGAAAATGACTCTCTGGAACTCAGCAGAGGGGAATGTTTAAAAGATAATGATGCAGCCAGAAAGGAAGCTCTATTTCAGCTTGCTGACTGCCATTTTCAAATGCACGCAGGTCCGTCTATTGAAAATCTTTCCACAGCTAGAAAAGAGGACTGCAAATTTGAGAAGCAAACAGGAAAAATGCAAGTGGCTTGCTACAGTAGAGTGAGGTTTGGGAGAGGGACATCCTGACACCAACAGTAATAATGGGCACTTAAAGAAATGGGGCTTATTCCAAACAATATATTGAATTTGTATGTTTTCTAGGTGACTGAATTGGTATGGATATAGAAAGATACTAGAAATTAGCTTTCTGGTGGGTTTCAATGTGAATGGTATCTTGATCCATCCTTTTACATTACACATCCAGAATACTTTTTATCAAATTTGCTCCTTATTTATTTTTTTTTCTTTTAAACTTAGTTTTTGTTGTTTTTGTCATTGTTCCACTGAAGAGCAAAGCTTCTAATTAAAATTATTTTAAAATTATTATTTAAATTATAATAATATTATCTAAGTATTATTATATAGTTATACTTATTGTTATTTAAATTTTAATAACAAACTTTAGCAGTTCATTAAAAAAGAAACATGTCTATAAAATCTCTTCCATATGGTTTGCACATAAGAGATCTTTTTATGATTGGTTTCTTAAGCAGGAAAGTTTCAGGGCAATTGGTATTGGTATAGGGATGTACAGCATATCTGAGATGAGAGGAATGTAAGGCCACTGTAACCCTCTCCTTTTGCTCTCCTAGTGAGATAGAAAAGAACCAGAGAGTCAAATGACTGAGTCAACAAATCCTGGCTAATATGTGGTAGAAGCAGAATTTGAATTGAGGGCCATATTTTCTGCTAAGTTTTCCATGTATTATCATGAGGAATCTATACTAAATAATAAGAAGAGTTATTATTTTTGGAGAGTTGGACATTGTATATGTCTTATCTCAGGTTTTGTGGGAAAGAAAGTAAACATAACTAGAAGCTTTGTCTATCAGATTTTATACATTATACATTAAAATGTTAGTCTTATATTCCTGTGATGAAAACAATTGACAAGAACAACTCAGAGGAGGAAAATTTTATTTTGGCTCATGGATTCAGAGGTTCAGTTCATGGTCAGCTGAATCCATTGCTCTGAGCCCAAGGAGAGGCAGAACATCATGGTGGAAGGGCATGGTGGAGGGAAGGTGCTCAGCTCATGGTGGTGGTGAAGCAAAGAGAGGAAAGGGAAATGTCCACAGGAAGATGAAGCCTTCCAGGGCACACACCTCCTGCAGCCACACACACATCCCACCTGCAGTGACCACCCAGTTAGTCCATTCAAATTAGTATAGACCAATTAGGTTATAGTCATCATGATCTAAACATTTCACTTCTGAACGTTCCTGCATTATTAATATGGGAGCTTTTGAGGGATGCCTCATCTCTAAACCATAACAGAAAAAAATGTGTACTATGTTTTCTTTATTTATGATAGCCAACATTCTATCTATATAAACAGCATTTCACCAAACCAACCCAGGTTTGAATATGATATCAAGCTGGTAAGCATAGCGGCTGCAAGAATGTGTTTACCACAGACCTCTTCAGCCTTTGAAATGGAACTTACAGGTTTCTGTTGTGGGGTAAAAATAAACTGGGAGTGGTGTCCTCACCAATGCCATGGCCAATGACAGTCTAGGGGAATAAATACACAGCTTGAAGGTTGCCAGCCAGTGCCTTGCATGCAAACCAGACACTTCTCTCCAGAATTATGAGCCTAGCTCAGTGCTCTGTGAAAATAGGCCCTTTCCAGATGATTTTGTGTTGGCTTTGATGATGGGGTATACACTAAATGCTATCATTACTGAGCTATAATGGCTGGAAGTAATTTTCTCTCAGCATCAGGGACCACAGAGAAGTTGTTTTGTGCCTGTTATTAGTCTACATTGGAGAGAAATTCATTTGCTAGAGGAAAGTTATTAAAACCCTCTAATTCAATATTTTTGTGAGAAATGATAAAATTGATAAATTACAGGTGAGGAAGGCCAGTGAGCTCTTTTGTTTCTTCCTTTTGGGACCCACTGTAGATTTCCAACGTTGATTGTGCTGCAGCTTCTTAAATGAACGATTTGTCTATTTGGTGTGGGATTAAAGACATGTATTCTTGGCAAAGAAGCCAAAAGGTCTGCCACTGCTGGAAAATTACCATCCATAGTACCGTGTGTGTGTGTGTGTGTGTGTGTTTCCCAAAGTAATTTTAAAGCTCTATTTTATAGAAGCAGTCATAATTTTTGATTTGTCAACAATGAAGAACAGATTATTTTTTGAGCTACTTACTCTAACAATACCCTATTCCTAACTAGTTTTTTGACACATAGTTCAACAGTTTATGCAAAAGACTAAGATTAGTAAGCAAGTGATTTTATCTTTCCTTGATTTTTACAATGAAATTCACCATAATTTTTCTCATACTCCTTTGAGAGTCTTTCTACTATGTTGTTTTATTTTCTGCTTTTCAGCCTCTGCAGGAATTCTCTAGCATGCAAACTTCTTATGTCATTTACTTACTCCTTCAGCTGATTTCATTAGCTTCCTAGTCCAGTGCTTTCCAGCCTGCAGTATTCGTAGAATCATTTGGGATGGTGAAAGTACAGATTGTGGGGATTCTGACTTAGTAGCTCAGGGTAGAGCCCAAGGAAGTGCATTTCTATTATCCTTCCAAATGATGCTCCTGGTCTGTCTACCCCACTTGGATTAGTACTTCTCTGGAATTCAAATATCATATCCAGGTATGTAATACTAAGTTCTAGTTCTTTCTCAAGAGCTTCAAGCTGATGTTTCAAACTCCCTGCTGGAGGGCTGACCTGCCAGGGTTTCATGTGTAAGATCCCTTTGATTTACCATCTGTTCTTCTTGCCTTCCTTTTTTTACTAACAGTATCCCTCTATCCCACGTATCCAAGGTTGACACCTCAAGGTCCACTTGCCCAACTCTCTTGTCTTTTGCTTTTGTCATGTTGGGTATTAGATCTATGAGAGCCCATCTTACTAATAACCTTCAAAGTCATCTCACTGCCACAAACACTTCTGCAGCTATGCATGTCTTTTCCTACACCTGCCTTCCTTACACTCCATGACTCAGCTACACCTACACTGAGCTCTAAAACGTCACATAGCCCATGACACCTGCATCCGTCTTTTTCACCTGTCATGTAGCTACAGAATTCTGGGTTATAGAGGGGTAAACAGCAAGATTATGTTATGTTTAGAGGCGCAGACAACTTAGACTTATAAGGGAAATTGAAATAATCTAGGTAGGAAATTCTTGGGCTAAGGATACATGATGTCCTGTATTTTTTTAGCTTTACTAATCTATTTCTAAAACTAGTCATCCACCTTAACTGAATAAAAATGAAACTGCATCCAACTTGGTAATATTAGTCTTTCTTGTGCCTCTAGCCTCCTCTATCATTTGAGTAATAAGCAATTCTTAATGGTATAGAACTGACCTTTATACTAGTTGAATACATTGTGTTAATTACAGGAGATTTAAAATATAATTGGGAAAGAGGAAAGGGAGGTATTAAAATATTGGATTAAAACTGTAGTATTAACTACCAATCTCTATTACTGTTTACTTTCCATATTGACAAACTGAATTTGCTGAGGGCTAAAAATTGATTTGTCCTGCCTCATTTACATTAAAGTTAAAGTCATTATGTGAAACAACAACAGCTTTTACAAAAGGAGAAAAATGTATCTATCTTCACAATTAACCAGGAAAGTGACATTTAAGTATTTCAGTCTATTGGGTTCTCCTTGTAGAGAATATAATTGTTAAAGATGTGATATTCTGAAATGGCAAGTTCCCACCACTTAGTTAACCTTTTCTATTCTCTGACAGTGAGGTTAGATTGTGTATTGCCTGCATTAGGAAATCTCTGTGTAACTCTCAACTTTTTCTTTTAGTTTATCCGTTCACACACATCCACTGAACAAGGTACTATCCATGAATATCTGCTATGTAACTGGGAAGACGAGACACATGAATAAAATAAAGAGTGAAGGCCAGTGTTATGCATAAATACAGCACATAAGGATTCCTTCCAGGGCAGGGTAACATGGCTGGGTCCATGAGTAAAGTACGAAGTGAAAGAGATGGTGTGGGCTAGGGTTGGGAGAATTGTTCCTGGAGGAAGCAGGGCTTGATTTTGACCTTGAGTGTTTTCCAGAAAGGAGTGGAACAGAGAAGCCAGATGGTTCACTACGGTCCTGCCTAAGATGGGGGTTACACATGAACTCAGAGGAAGGGCTAGATGCTGAGGAACTTGAAAGATACGTTGCAACCACGTTCTATGGGATTTGAGAAGAGGGGATTTCGGTAAAGGGAATAACATTGTAGTGGTAGAACTGTCTCTTCCTCCAAGCCAGTGGAAAGAAGGAAGGGATTCATAACAGGAAAATGCTGAGACAGTTTCTGATAGATGACTAGAGACTGCAGGGGAGAGCATATTTTGTTAGGCTACATTCCCCAGAAGCTGGGGACTCTATACAAGCAATTCACCCTGGGAGTAGGAGGCAGGAATGGACAAGGAAATAAGCCAAGGAATGCAAGCTTTCTTCTAATGTAGAGCCTCGAGGGTTAATACATCTGGAGAAAAAGGGGTAGGGTTTTGTACTAAGCTTTAGCCAGTTGCAGGGTGCCTCCAGGTGAGGCAGGAGTATAACCACCTAGATATTTCCAAGAAGGTGCTTTCTGTTTGCTAAAGGCAATTCTCTGGATATAGGGCAGGGGTGAGAGATTGGCAGCCAGTACTCACAGCAGCTGGTGGAGGGATATGAGTCTCCAGAAAAGAGGATATGGGTGGGCACTACAGGATCTACCATACAGATAGATCTCATGTTCTAATAAACTACTCTTAAAATCTATCCCCTATTTGTTCAGACACATACTTAATTAAAAAGTAGAAACTGTAATACTCCCACCCATCTCCTTCCCCAAAGGTATCCTAATCTCATATACATTTTGTACCAGTTTTTGCCAAAGTCGTAGCCTAAATTGAATATAAAGCAGCAGAAAGGCTTATATCAATTAAAGCCAAAGGTAGAGCAGGCTTTGGGGACCATGCTCTCTCATGTACCCTTTAAGTCATAGCCCTGTACATTAGCTTTTAAAGCACAAATTACCATCTTATTGCCTGGAAAGATTGATGGACAATTAGAGAGTTGTTTTGCATGTATGAAGACATATTCTTTCTCTTCTCGGTGATATGTGTGCATAAGCAAACATACATCAGAATTATCTAGACTTATGATAATAAATGTACCACTCACCTAGAATTTTAATATTCAGAAAAGCCAGGGAGAAATTTCTACTCTAGGAGACTTTTAATTTTGGCCACATATTAGAATCACCAGTAAAATTTAAACCAAACAAAACAATAGTCACATGGATTAAGTACAACTTCAGACTAAGAGGAAGGGGAACAGACATTGGTATAGGTATTAGAGCTATGAGAGCCTATCTTACTAATGACCTCCATAGTCACCTCACTGCCACAAACACTTCTGCAGCTGTGCATGTCTTTTCTTACACCTGCCTTCTTTACACTCATGACACCCAACCCCTCCCCGCCCACCCAGGAGACTGTAATATTCAATTGAGATCTAGGATCTAGTTATTATTCTAAGAAGTCTCCCAAAACTGAATGGATTAATACATGAGCATTTATGGCTTGTGTCATGAGTCTGAGGACTAGTTGGTTAGAGTTGCTGGTGTAGGTTTGGCTTGTCCATGTATCTGAAGGCAGCTGTGGATGGAATAGATGGTTTTGATGATGTTGGCTATATCCTCATAGCTAGCTGCTAACTGATCTGTAGTGAGTACTACTGGGCTCTGCTCCACGTGGTCTCTCATCTCCCAGGGGAGTTGAGCATGATCATATGGTGACTTGACAGGGTTCCAAGAAATATAACACAGGCACAGTCTCTTGAGTTCTAGGCTCAGAACATGCACTTTACTTCTGTCATATTCTGTTAGTCAAGGCTAGTCAAAGGTTTGTCTAGAGTTAGAGAATAAAGAGACTCCTGAGTTAGGGGCCAAAGACTTTGACAGAGTGAGGCCAATAATCAGGACCAACAGTGCAATCAATCCACTACTTAGACTTAACCTTTAACTTTATGGTCAATAAAGTAGTTAATTTAAAACTTAAGACATTTCATTCACAAGTTGATTCATTGTCTTCACCTCCCACACACACCCCTCCATTATGAGCAGTATTTGAAATTTGACCTATAGGCATTGCGTAACCATAAATACATAAAATAAGAAAATATCTGCATTTTTAAGTTTAATTCACTTTTTAAAAAAGTAAGACATATTTTAATGCATTATTGAATTAAGCAATACATAAGTATGATTGTGAAAATTTCCCAATTCATATGTAAAGCTATTACTAAGTTCTTATAAAATCTATTGAATGGGCAAGGTTTTGGAGAGCAATAAGAGAAATTAGTTAGTTTGTGGTGTTAAGACAAAAGTAATAGAATAGACTGTATCACAGCTATAATATCTCTATGGATATATGAAAGATAGAATCCATAACATTACATTATACTTTGAGTTTCTATTTATTTTCATTTAGTTACATATAGGGTATGGATCATTGAATAAAACATGCTGTTTGGGATACTTAAGTTTAGAATGAAAAATTTTATGTAGTATACTTTTTTCTTTTTTCTTGGTGCATATTAATTATACACAGTGCTAAGTGTCATTGTGGCATATTGGTACATGCACATATCATAATTCAGTCACTAATTTTCATTTAATATGCTTGTGTTCCATGACAGTTTACAAAGCATCCAGAGTTAGATGCACAAAGTGAAAGTACACACTTGAAATTCATTTTCTGATATATTAGTTATGGAGTATTAATGTGAAGTATTAAGAGCTAGAACTTGTACTGAGAAGTGATTATGGACATATAATTTCTCACATTTGACAATCCATATCAGAAGAGTCTGATTATATTTCAGTGAGTTTCCTCACCTGCAGAGGTGTTGTTCTTAGGAGGACGAATAGTCATGGAGGAGAAAGTCCCCCAGTGTATCTTCAATTTGCACATAAGCACCTTGAGTAAGGTGCACCTATAACTGCAGATCACCCATCATTCTCTTTCTGTTTTTCAAAGTGAATATTAAAGATATCATTTTGCCTTTCTGTTTTTTTCCACAACAGATACCTCCACCATAAGACTCTTTCCTACTTAAAATTGCCCTCTCTGGCCTAAAATTTGGCTTTACCAAAAATCATCATTCTTGGCCTCACATACTTCCTTACGTTATTCCTTTTACTCTATGACTTAGATATGATTGTCTCTTCTCTCAGCTTTTTCAAATCCTACCATGTGATTCAAAGTTCTTTGGAGCCTACCAAGACTATTTTGGCCATATCAATTCTTCTACATGTTGAACAACATGTAACTTACTATCTGAAACTGACTCTCAGCTGTCTTCAATAGCTGCTAGGCTTTTCTTAAATATCTAGCTTTGTCCCGACTGATTGTCCAGTGAGTTTTATAGAGAGAGCTAGTTCAACGGTTTTGACTGCTCAGTTATTGTTGGACACAGTTGCAGTAGTGTCAGCTTCATGAAGCCAGGGGATCAATTTGCTTGCTCAGTAACTGTGTCCATAACATATAGAGACAATGATATCTATTGAGTGAATAAAGATAAGCAAGCAGTTCATAAGTGTTTAATATGTTGGAGTTTCAACAATAAGAAACCACAAAAGATTCAACAACAACAACAACAAAATTCAATAAAAAAATTTTGAGTATGTTTTGATTTCCACATTTGTCATTTATGTATTTAAAATGAGTCCCTATTCTGTGGAAGACCATATGCTAAGCATTGGAGAGTTAAGAGAAAACAAGATATAGCCCATCAAATATCTTACAGGCTTGTGTGGGGAGACCACCATTAGCGATTGGCTTTTGGTGCCAGGTGTAGATGTGGGTGATATTTGAATAACTGGTTCATATTATCAGCAACTACAGTAAATAGTATTAAAGACCTCAAACCATAGGACATAATTAGTATGAATACTGGCCCTCCCACACCTAAAGGTCTTGGGTATATCATGTAACAGTTATGGGGTTCAGTTTTCTCATCCACACAATGAGAACATCTCAAAGGAACTCTTCAGGTCTGTTTTAGACTGGATTTTCTTAAGAAAGACTTAGCACCCCTCTGATAGAACCATGTAATTTTAAATGTAAGGAAATAAATCTGAAAACTAAAAAGAAGCCATTATTCTTGTCCAGTATGTCTTTCAGAGCTAGGACACCCTCCTTCATCTCAGGGAAGTTATGAATAAGATTCTCAAAGTTTTTTTGTCATTCATCAGAAATGTTATTCAGCATATTGGCATCCTATATATGATCCCGAGTTTGAAGAAAAAACAACAAGAACAGAAGTGCTCTTATTCTTAACTGGACTTGATCTAAGGGATATTTTGTCAAATCCTGTTG
Organism: Marmota monax; assembly: GCF_021218885.2. Classification (NCBI taxonomy): domain Eukaryota; kingdom Metazoa; phylum Chordata; class Mammalia; order Rodentia; family Sciuridae; genus Marmota; species Marmota monax. The sequence continues at coordinate 1,830,258 of NW_026695222.1, read as the reverse complement.
CTAATCTAACCATCTGAATGTTCCCTTTAAATCTGCCCAGAGACATATGTTGCATTTGGAAATTTATCACTGTTAGTAGTTACCTCAAACTGAACAACTGAGACTGGAATTATTATGGTTAATTCTAGACCTCAATCCCAGATTCCTGGAGTTGTCCACAAGAGGCTTTTAGACACTACCCTAAAGAGAGCAATAGCCTGTTTCCTTCTAGACTTACCTTAGCTGTGGTCATCACTGGGCTTCTCCTCACCTTACTTTTTGGAGGTTGAACAGATTTATGAGCTTCCAAAATGAATACTTTCATAAGCATGGATCCAAGCGAGGTCTGATACCATACCTCACATTAGTGTGTTAACCTGTTTAAAACTTTGGCAATGATGGATTCTTTTAATGTTCTTCTTTCTGAGCTGCTCAGCATTAAAAAATGTTTTGTTTCTGGGACTGTGTTTGCCTATCCTCCCACACAGTGAAGCAAATGTCCCCATGACAGATGGGCCATGCAGCAGTCCCCAAAATGTCAGTAAACTAAAGGCTTATTAAGCCAGAAGAAAAACAATGTCCAGAAGCCTCCATGGGAAGCACCTTTTCTCCTAGGCCAATTGCACATTTTAAGATCCAAACTGGCTGAAATCTCTGTGTGTGTGGAGATGGGAAATCTCCCTGCAACCTGGGGCAGTGGCTGACTATTATTATATGGATATGAGATGCTCGAAAAGCTCCTGTATTAATACAGGAATGTTTGAAGGTGAAATGGCTGTGAGAGCTGTTAACCTAATTAGCCTGTCCTGGTTTGAATGGGCTAAATAGCAACTCTAGATAGGTGGGGCACAGCTGGAGGAAGTAGGTCACTGGAGATGAGCCCTGGAAGGGTGCATTTTCCCTGTGGCCCCTTCCCTTCCCTCATCCCTTTTCTCTGCTTCCTAGCTGCCATGAAGTGAGCCATGTTCATGTTCTCTGCTGGGAACATGAACCCAAGATGGTGGCCTCACCTTGGGCCCAGAGCAGCGGAGTCGGCCATCTAAGGACTGACACTTCCAAAAGTGTGAGCCCCAAATAAACATTTTCTCCTTTAAGTTGTTCTCATTGGGTGCTTGGTCACAGCAATGCAAAAGCTAACTAAAACACCAGTCCATATTCTGGTGGGATCCTCAGAGCTAGCACTTACCAAAAAGAAAAATATTAAATTTTGTGACAGGAGTGGGCTCTTTAGAATAGAATGTGACTAAGTTTATCCTCATGTGTACAGAATGTTGCCTGTGGAAGGTAGAAGAATCTCTCTGCTGGAAAAAAAAATTCTGCCCAGTGTATTTGAGGAGATGTGCATGCTGGAGGGTGTCCTCTTGGAGACTTCCAGGACTGGGAAATGACAAGCACTTAATCGCTGTCCCAGTGGATTTTCCATTAAAGTGAAAGCCAAAATAGTTCTGATCGTTGGTAAAGTCCTCCAGGATCTGGCCCTCTCTTCTCCTTTCATTGTACCCTAATCTAGTTCCTTCCACCCACATCTCCTTCCTCACTTGTTTTGTTATCCAGCACTATGACCACCCCAGAACATAGTGTTGAAAACCACAGTGAACATTTATTTTGCTCAGCTCTGCAGTTTGATTAGAGGTTGCTCCTTTGCTATACATAGTGTTAGTTGGGCTGAACTTGAGATGAATGATCCACTCCCAAGTAGGCTCATTCACATGGCTGCCAGATGGAAGCTTGACCTCAATCCCTGTCCACTAGGCCACCATGCGGCCTGGGCTTCCTCACAAGATGGTGCCTGGTTCCCAAGATGAGCATCCCATGAAGAAGATGTGGACAGAAGCTGTACTACCTTTCATGACCTAGCCTGGAAGTCAGTCTCTTCTGTTCTATTTGCCATTCTCTACAAGTCCCAATCACAAAGGTCTGTTCAGATTCAGCGGGAAAAGACACAAACTCTGTTTCTTGATAGAGGTTAGGGATGGTAAAGCAGTGGAAAGTCACACAGGATAGGAAATACTGTAGTGGCTATTTTTGGAATATAGAATCTATAATTGTTCCTTTATTCAGACATGTTCCCTATTATGGCCTGGCCTTTGATTTTTCTTTGTTAAGATGTTCTTCCCATAGATATAGATGTAATTCACTCCATCGACTCCTTTTCAACTTTACTTAAATATTTTCTTTTCTGCAAGTTCTTCCATGGACAGCCCACAAAAACTTCAAATCCACCCCATTTCTTCACTGTCTCTGCCTTCCTATATTGCATAGAAGTATGTGGCATGTACTTTACTTATTTATTCTGCTCTTTACTTTTCCCTCCATTATATTATAAGTTTCTCTGAAGGCAAAGCCTTGCATGCTTTATTCACTGCTACTTCTCCAGAGCTAGAAGAGTGTCTGACACATGATGGTGACTTAAATATGTTTCAGGAAATAAATGAACAACTGCCCTCATAAGAAATGGCAGATTTTGGGGGCTGGGGATGTGGCTCAAGTGGCATGCGTGCGGCCCGGTTTCGATCCTCAGCACCACATACAAACAAAGATATTGTGTCCGCCGAAAACTAAAAAAATAAATATTAAAAAATTCTCTCTCTCTCTCTCTCTCTCTCTCTCTCTCTCTTTAAAAAAAGAAAGAAAGAAAAAGAAATGGCAGATTTCTCCTCATTTCCCTTGACTCACAGGTGCCAGGCATATAGTCACTCTTTACTTAAAATAATGATTAATGAAATATAGTGGTTTAAAACAATGGATTGTTGGTTTGAAAACAAAATCAATAATGAACCAGCAGCATTTATAGCTATTTATTCCTGTGGCACCCCTGCCCATCTACAATGTAACAGGGCTAGCCAATATGGATATTAAAGTTTACTCCAACAATGATTTTCCTGCTTTCAATTAGAGCCAGAGAGTTATAAAAATGGAAAGAAAAAGAAAGAAAGAGAGAAAGAGAGAAAGAGAGAAAGAAAGAAAGAAAGAAAGAAAGAAAGAAAGAAAGAAAGAAAGAAAGAAAGAAAGAAAGAAAGAAAGAAAGAAAATCACAGGTGAGGCCCAGGAGACAAAATGCAACTCTGACCATGAACCAGTAGGTGTCTACTTGATATTCCCTGCATTGTCTGTAGTTGGAAGGGGTTGACCTGCAAGTCAATTGGAAAGTGGCTTTCCCCCAGTCTGGTTCAATGTTCAAAATTCAAATAACAGGTGCCTTAGAAAATGCGAGAAAAGCAGGAAGACAATTACCTCAAATAGTATTGTGTCGATGTTGATTGGGAGACTTTACTCTCCTGGGGGAATAACCTTTCTTATTTCAGCATCGTTCTTTAAACAGATAAGTCACTGCCTTGTGCTTGTTAGCACATTCTCCAAAGGTGTTTGGAATAAAGTAGTGACATTTCAAAATGGATTAATCAAGGATGTTTTAAATTGGATGTGTTCTTGAATTTCATTTAAATGTTATTTGCTAAAGAATACACATTGATATCAGGCTGGTATGCCCTGAACCCCATTATCAAGTAGAGAGTTCCAGAAGTTCAAAAAGAGGCTATGCAGAGACAGGCTTACAAGGACCTTTCACAGTATTCAGCATTTAAAAAAGAAGCTTCTCTGCCAAAGAAGAGAGAAGAAGAACCACGCCTCAAACAGCTTTAACTTGGTGGACACGATTGTAATAGTGACTTCGATGTGCCACCTAAAGCAATTCAGGTTATTATCACTCGTTTACATCAGGGCACTGATCTGAGAATGTCTAGAAATGAGGACAGGGGCAACCTGCTCTTCGTGTTTGGGCTGTTTGGGGCAAAAGGGATCTTAAGGCCCTGCCAGTGTTGGTTTTTCCTCAAGCAGAGGTTATAAGAAGAAAAGACTTGACATGCTTTGAGCTCCTTTCAAGACTAGGTAAGAAGAATATAAACTATTAATGTAATTTATGGACAGAAGCACTGTGAATATAAATGAGGCAACCAATGGCCCTTTTGATTGGCATTTATACCTCCTTTTATAGAGATCACATAGAGTAGTGTTATAATTCTTGACAGTTTTGATTGTAAAATATATGGGGCTTTAAGCTCCCTGCATGAAAGCAGAGATGATTAATATTAATAATGGACAACTAAGTACACAACAGATATGAGTAATATGTTTTGTATTTATATAGCTATTGTTTTACTTCATTGGAAAACACTGTATGCTTTATTATTAGGAATGCAGTAATAATAAGACACTATATTATCTAAGCCACATAAAAGAAGACATTCAAGCTAATCCCTAAATCCTATTTAATTTCTTTACTCACATTACAGAAAAAACAACCATCATTTGACTCTACTATTCAAACTTACGTATTCAAAACAAGGTTCCTGATTAAAGACGTAGATCAAAATTCAAATAACTTGGTTCAAATGCAGTCAGTTTCAAAGTAATTTGGAAGTGTCAAGAAAGATTGTGATCTAAAACAAAAATAAGAATAAAAAATATGAGATTAGGCAAATCATATCATAGTAGTGAGTATGAATTCTGCAACCCCCATATACAGAGTGCTGAGGGAAGCAACTCTGAGCTCTGTCAGCAAAAATACAGTTCTAATAAAAGTGTGTATTGTTATGAGGGAAGCTATTCAATAGAAAATGTGCATATCTTAGATTAGCACTTGGAAAATTGCAAAATGTTTTACCACCTCTAATTTCTACCTCCTTCCCTCACATGACTATCTATGGCCAGGTGGAACAAAGTGGAAGGAGAAGAGCAAAAAGGATGGTCATTGGCATCTGCTGAAATTAAGGTTTGCCTTTAAATCAAATAGAACAAATCAATAAGTATAGTAAATATTGTACATGTGAAGTCTTCGTTCAAAATCCATTCCAAACGCTGTAAAGGGAAACATAGTAGATTAATGGTAAAAAAAATTGCAGTGAAATAGTGGTAAATATTTATATAATATGTGGAAAATATTACCCCCCCCCCCTCCCAAGTTGATGAGTAGCTACACTGGATTTTGGAAAGTTCTTTACCTGTTAGAGGTGAGACACAAATTTGAATTTGATTTCATTTTTAAACCAAAGAAAAGAAGAAAATATGATCACCTACACAGTGTCTATAACATTAACTACTGTTTTCAGAAAAATACACTTGTTTTATTTTCTAAGTTTTAAAAGTAGCGCTTTTGTTTTGTATTTTTGTTGTGTGTTTCTTCTCCTGTGAGGGGTTGTGTGTGTGTGTGTGTGTGTGTGTGTGTGCGTGCGTGTTGCTGGGAATTGAACCCAGGGCTTCACACATGCTGGGCAAGCACTTTACCACTGAGCTCTGCCCACTGTGGGCTTTTAAAACAAAAAAAATTATACCCTTCCCTTTATAATTTGCTGTGATTTGGGAAGCATGTCATGTTACATGAGTAGGTGCTGACTCTCCATTTCACCATTTGCCTCTAATGCTGTGTACCTTATTTTTAGTGATGGCATTCATTATCCTTTGAGTCATAAAGTAACCCAAAGCTTAATGACTCAAGTCAACAATGATTTATTTGCTCATAATTTTGTGGGTAGGCAATCTGGTTGGACTAAACTTGGACATTCTTCTGCTGGTCTCACCTAACCTTAGTCATGCAGATGCTGGCACCTGTCAGGTTACTGTCTTGGATGGGCTAGGACAACCTTATTCACAGGTCTGGTAATTAGCAGGCTGAAGGTTGAGGAACTTTTGTTTTTTTCCACTTGGATTCTCCAGCAGTCTAGCCTACTCTTCTTAAAAGTGTTACCTTAAATTTCCAAGTACATAGAAAAAGGTCAAACCTCAATGTGAATTTTGTAAGCCTCTCTCTTTACATTATATTTGTTCCATTGGCCAAAGTGAGGCACATGTCTGAGCTCAGATTCAAAGACTGGAAACAGACTTTACTGTTTGTTACATGCGGGACTTGCAAAGTGTGTGTGTGTGTGTGTGTGTGTGTTTAGCATTCTACTACAAGTTCAATTTTATTGCTGGAGGGAAGGGATCACCTTTTCCTAATTTACACAGTAGCATGAGGAAGAGAATAGTAGCTGTTACTCCTTGCAAAAGTATCCTATGTCTATATAGGGATCATCTGTGGGGGTTATGGGATGTTTTTTCAGAAAGAGATATTTAACCCTCCAGCTGATGCAGCAGGAAATTAGAAAGCACATGATCTCAGTGATTTGAGGTAGGTAAGGAAAAGGTGGAAATCAGTAGAAATGAGGCAGCTGGAAATTGTGTGTGAATGGGTGAGTTTGAAGAGAGTGATATCACATTTCAATATTACCCAGTTTTATTTTTTGAGGGAAAAAGAGAATTATTAAAAAAATTATAGGTGGACATTTCTGTCTCAGGTTGTGGGTTAATGTGGGTGTGTGTATCATCACTAGGCATTTTTTCCTCTGGCAGGACCTTTCAAGGTGCCTTCTATTATATCTGGCAGTCCCCCAGCAGCATCGCAAATGTGTTCACAATCACAGTGTTCTTAGCTACCATGTGGTGTCTACCATTTTTCCTTTTTTAGTTCCCTACAGGGATGTCGGCTGCCGAGGTCACAGGCTGCTGACAAATGCCCTTTGAAGATTCTGGGGATACATAGGTGCTGATGCAGGCTTTGTCTCCCACCAGGGATGAAAGTGCTAGCGCCAGTCTTGGACCTGCAGGTGCTCCCCTGTATTCTTATAACCTTGTAAAAGTTTTCCTACAATAGTCACCTGTCAATTTTGTTGGCTCTTATATTGGTTTTCTTGACTTAATTCCTGAGATCTCTTGCAGCAATTTTTCAGTTTCTCATCCAAATGGAGTTGGGATGGAACAACTTCATGGATCCTTCACATAAATTTTGTATTAATTGTCCATGGACACAAAATGCTGTGTACCAAATATACGCCAGTCTTCATGAGTCTGTCAGTTAAGTGGCTGTGTCTTACAAGTCTGAGTTCGGCTATGGGTAATTGGGTGGCTTTGTTATTGTGTTAGTCAGCATGATGACCAAAATACCTGACAAAAACAACTTGGAGGAGGAAAGATTTATTTTGGCTCATAGTTGCAGTGGTTTCAGTCTGTGGATACTTTGAGCCAGAGGTGAAGTAGAACATCATGGCAGAGAGTGTGGTGGTGAAAATCTGCTCAGCTTATGGAGGCCAAGATCATGGAAGGGCTAGGGGACAAGATTAACCCTTACAGGGTACCCCTCCAACTATTTCCCATGTCCCAATTAGCCACTCAAATTATTAATCCATCCAGGGTCTGGGACAGGTTAATCCACTGATGTGATTAGAGCCCTACTGATCCACTCATTTCCTAAAAGTATTACCTCTGGACATTTTTGTATTGGGGACCCAATCTTTAAGTACATGAGCCTCTGGAGACATTCCAGATTCAGACTATAACCACCATCTTGGCTGTGCTCTCTGACATGTCTAGGGGTTCTAGGTTGAGAGACATGGCTCTACTCCCTGCCTCATCCTCCAACAGATTATCCCTTTTTATTCTTCTGGTCGTGACAGGTTCCAAGAGAGACAAAGCCAGTGCTGAAAGCCTCCAGAGGTCAAGGCTCAAAATCTCCATAATGTCATATTTGCTGTTCAAAGAAAGTCACCAGGTCAGCCCAGATTCAAAATATGATGAAATAGACTTTATCTCTTGTTGAGAGAAGCTGCAAAGTAACATCACAAAGCATACAGATACTAGTCAGATAGAGAATAGGAAGCTCTCTTTAGAATCAATCTAACTATCACACCCCTAAACACCTCTGAGTTTGCACAGGTTGGCAACCCAGACAACTCTAAATGCAGTTTAGAAAGATTAATTTGGTAATCCCTCTAAAAAAGGTGGAAGATAAATTGACTTGAATTGTCACAGGGGAGGTTGGTGTAACCAGTGAAGTGGCTTTTGTTTTAATGCATGTGATAAATCAGCAGGGTTTGGGACAGGGACAGCAAATAGGTTGCAAACTAGGTGATTGATTTAGTAGAAGCCTAGGGTGTTAAGGAAAATTATGTGCCCACTTTCCTGGGTGAACTGAACACAGAGCCTAGATAGATAGGCTGTGTCCACCACAGTTGTCTAAGGGAGGAGTGATGGCACAGTGTCAAGTATTTGCCATCTCTGTCCCATCAAGGGCAGTGGCAGTGATGTCAAAGAGTCTTTGAAAAAATCAAAAAAAAAAAAAAAGGAGGTAGAATTTAAAAATTTTAGTGATCAAGTACAAAATGGAGTAAACTATAAGTCTAGAGGAAATCCTGGATTTTGGATTTGGGTTTTAGGTGGATTATTATGTCATTTCTGGGGTCATATTTTAAGGAGTAGGTTGAGTCTGTTTTATATAGGTCTCTATTGGATCATATTATATAAGGAATACATTCTTTTCTGTCTCCATTAATCCACAATAAACCACCTAGAATCTTATTATGGTGGTTAATCTTGTGTGTCAATTCAACTGGGTTATAGGGTGCCCAGATATTTGGTAAAACATTACACCAGTTCCCCTCTATCCAGGAGGATACATGTTAAAACCCAACAGTGGATGCCTAAAACCATGGATATTACCAAACCCTATATGTATGTATAAATATTCATATGTTTGCATACATGCACATACACATATGCTATGTTTTTTTCCAATACATTCATGCCTATGATAAACTTTATAAAGTGGACACAGGTAGGAGATTTTTTTCTTTCTTTACAAATTCAGAGAATATTTGTTCTTATCATAGATTTTAGTTACCTCACCATACATCGGTATATTTTCTTATTAAGTTGAGAACTTTCACCTTTTAATTTAAAGGAAACATTTCATGGCTTTTCTTTAATATATCTAAATTTCCAGCATCATTGTTCTCGTGCTTTGGGGCCATAAGTAAAGATTATTCAAACATAAACTCTGAGATACTGCAATGTACATCTGATAACCTAGATAGCTACCAAGTAGCTAATGAACAGGCATTATACACATCCTGCGTGTGCAGGGCCAAGGGATGATTCACATCCTGGCTGGAGAGGGGTAGTGACATTTCACCATATACTTATTCAGAATAGTATGCAATATCAAACTCTTAAATTGTCTATTTCTGAAAATTTCCATTGAATATTTGCAGACCACAATGGTTGATATCAGTAAATGAAACCCTTGGAAGTGAAACTGTGGATAAGGGGCGATTATTGTTATGATTTGGGTGTAAGGTATCCCCCACATGCTCATGTGTGAGACAATGCAAGAAGATTCAGAGGAGAAATGTCTGGGTTGTAAGAGTCTTAACCCAATCAGTGAATTAATCCCTTAATGGGGATTAATTGAGTGGTAACAGAAGTGGTAGAGTGTGGCTGGAGGAGGTGGGAATTGGGGTGTGGCTTTGGGGTATATATTTGTTTCTGGCCAGTGGAGACTCTCTCACTGCTTCCTGATCATCCTGTGAGCTGTTTCCCTCTGACCACTCTTCTGCTATGATGTCCTGCCTTACCTTGAGCCCTGAAGAATGGAGCCTGCTGTCTATGGGTTGAGACCTCTGAAACAGAAGAAGCAGAGAAAAAAGACCTCTGAAGCAGAGAAAAAAAGCTGACTAACACAATTACCATATTCTGGGTCTTTCTGTGAGGCTGTTTTGGATCAGATTGACATGTGAATTGGTAGACTAGGTAAAGCTGATTGCCTTCCTTCCTGTGGGTGAGTCTCCAGTCAGTGAAGGCCTGAATAGGACAAAGTCTGAGCCTGCCCCAAGACAGAAAGAAAGAAATTCTCCTACCTAAGGGCCTGTAAGCTGGCACGCTGGCTTTCTCTTGCCTTCAAATTCAGACTGAAACGTTGGTTGTACCTAGGTGTTGGGCCCAATAGATTTCAGGATATAACTTACCCTATCCATTCCTGGTACTCAGGTCTTTATTCTCAGACTGGAACTGCACAATCTGTTCTTCTGAGTCTCAGGTCTCCAGACTCAGATCGCAACTGTACCATTGGTTCTCCAGGGTCTTCATCTTGCCAACTAACCTTATGCTTAGGTCATCTTAGCCTCCATAATTTCATGTGTCAATTCCTTTTAATAAAATATCTTTCTGTATGTGTATGCCTTCATGGGTTCTCTTCCTAGGGAAAACCCTGAGGAATAGACAAGCTTCAACAGCAAGCATTTTTCTTCTCACAATCCTGTAGGTCAAACATTTAGACGTTTGGAGTAGGGATGCTTGGTGACTGAGACCATGTACTCCTCTCCAGGGCATCTCTAGCTTATCATGGTCCTAGCCCAAACTTCTTTATAATTTGGTAGCTGTGTTCGGGAGTGAGCATTCAAAAGGTCAAGTACTTCTTTGACCTCTGCTTCCATCACACTTGATAATCTCCCACTTGTCAAAGGCAGTCTTATGACCAAAGTCAAAGTCAATATGAGAAGAAACTACACAAGAATGTGGAGGATCAGTGCATTGGGGCCACCAAAATAAAAGTTGTCACTAAGGGAGGTTCGAGTTCCATCCTGGACATATTGACTCTATATGAGCTCCAATTAAGAAAAGCCAAGTGTCAATCTGAGAAAAAATGGTTGAGCTGCATAGAGACATTAGGTAATCATGAACACAAAGGAAGGGGAAATACAAAAATATTCAGCAATTAGCACAACATGGATACCAACCTATTGGAACAGAAACCGTTGTAGCATCTAAGCAGGATCCCATGGGTTTCCTGTTACCCCCTTTAGTTATTGATTCATAGGGAGATGTCAGGAGTCCCAGAAAAGGAGGCAAGAGAAAAGGAGGCAAGAGAACAAGGTAATGGGAAGGCACTGGTTGGAGAACAACAGACAGCATTTATTTATAAATTGGTAGGAATTATTAATTAAAATATTGTGTTAGCCCAGTTATTAATAATAATAGGGGAACATATCTTCTTTGAGATGAGAAAGGCTTGTCTATATTTTTTTGAGAAATGGAAAAAAGGGGTATTTATAGAGCCTTCACTTGAAGTACTAAGAGATTATTTTGAAAAGATAAGCTGGTGAGTGGAAAGAGTGAAGTCTTGGAGTCCAGAGCCTGGGATTCTGTTCCCAGCTTTTTCAGTCTTGAGGGACAGTGACAAAGCTTTTTTTAAAAAAATAAACAGCAGTTCTTATCTTAACTATACAGTTCCTGTGGAACTTTAAAAATTCTCCATGCCCAAGGCTTAACCCACATTGATCATATTGATGTACCCAGGCTTTAATATTCTTTTAAAGCTCCTATGTTATTCTGATGTGCATCCAAGATTGATAAAAACCACTGTAGCATGATAGTTATATGCTGTCGATTGCCTCAGTTTTAATGGTTTGTCAAAATTCTGAGACCACAGATAAAGCCCCAAGTAGTTCACTTACACTGCCTTCACTACCAAAGATTTTGCATAACAATGATGGCTGCCACAGACCTGCTCCCAGGCCAGTGGTTCTAAAGCTCAGTTGCTCATTAGACCATGGGGCACTTATAAAACACCCAGGTCTGAGCTTCCCCCACAGATTCTGATGTAATTGGTCTGATTGTCTATTTAGGTTATACCTGCTACATGCCTAATTCCTTTAATAGTAAATATAATAATGAAAATTAATGCTGGTTGCATATTAGAATCACTTGGGCAACTTTTAAAATTACCAACATCCAACCAAGCCCATCTGTACTGATATCCAATGGCTGCTATTACAAAGTGCCACAAACTGGGAGGATTAGAACACTTTATTGTCTCACAGTTACAAACAAATTGTTATGGTGCCCCAAAATGACATGTGGAGGTTCTATGTTCTAGTACCTCAGTCTGAAATAGCATCTTTATAGAGGAATCAAGTTAAAATGAGGTCATTAGCATGGACCCTAATGCAACATGACTGGTTTTCATGTGATCGAAGGGGAAAGTTGATCATAGAGACAGACATGAACAGAAGGAAGGAAATGTGAAGGAACACAGGAAGAATGCCATTTAAAGATTAGATTGGAGTTATTCTGCCACATGCCCCAAGGAATGTATGGGGCTGCCTGAAGCAGCATAGGCAAGGAAGGATCATTCCCTCAACAGAGTTCAGAGGGAGCATAGCAACACCTGAATCTCAGACACCTAGCCTTTGTTTGGAACTGTGAGTCAATAAACTGTTCCAAGCCTTCCAGTTTGTGGCACTTTGCAATAGCAGCCATAGGATATCAAAATCGATGGGCTTGCAATCCCCAAAAAAACAAACGCCGAATGTTTTCTTTGATATGAGGATGCTGACTCATAATGGCAATGGAGGGGGGAGCATGGGAGGAATGGGGGAACTTTAGATAGGGCAAAGGGAAGGGAGGAGAAGAGAGGGAGAAAAGGGGTAGAAATGATGGTGGAATGAGTTAGACATCATTACCCTAAGTACATGTATGAAGACACGAATGATGTGAAAATAGTTTTTGTACAATCAGTGACTTGAAAAACTGTGCTCTATGTGTGTAATATGAAATGAATTGCATTCTGCCATCACGTATAACAAATTAGAATAAATAAATAATTTAATAATTAAAAAATATATCAAACTAAGTGCTTTTTAAAGCATTGCTACTTGAAGTGTGGTCCCCATACCAGTGTCAATCTGCAAAATGTATACTGCATTCTTGGACCACAATAAGACAAATACATTATAATTGTGTGTGCATTATAAAAAAATAGATGGGCTTGGACATCGGTAGTTTTAAAAGTTGCCCAGTGATTCTAATATGTAACCAGCATTAATTTTCATTATTATATTTACTATTAAGGGAATTAGGCATATAGCAGGTATAACCTAAGTAGACAATAATATTAATATCAATTTAGGAGCCAAGAAAAATAATTCTCACAAGGATAATATTTAAAAGTTAGTAGCATACTGAGTGATTTTAATACTCAGTTGTACATTTCTTCCTAACTTGGGGCTTTGCATTAGAAAAGAGGCATTTGCTGTCTGAATCCTGTGCAATCTTTTGCCTGAATGCTCATTTTTAGTATAATTTCTCACCTTGAGTGATGGGATTCTGGGTTTTCACTTCATATGTGCTTTATAGGTCTCCTCATGGTATATCCTTTCTTTTTCATGCCTAAGGGCTCTGTTTTGCTCCTATCCCTGTTGGACTTTATCCTGTTCATTTATAATGTAACGTTTCTCCAATTTGTCAAAGTTACTTAGAATTCTGATCCAGCAGTCCAACATTCTAATTTCTATTGCTCAAGGAGAGTCCCCAGGACAATTGAATTAAGAATTATATGAACTCCAGGAGGAATCAATTTGGAGCAGATCAGATAATGGAAGGTTTATTATATTATGTACTGCATTAAAGTGTAAAGATGTATAAAAGATAAATGGTCAATGCATGAATTATACAGAGAGTTCCTAAAATGAGGTTGTAGGAACACTTCTTGCCTGGTCACAGTGTATGATGTAGAATCTTGTCACTGTCATTCAAAGTGTGATCCAAAGACCAGCAGCATCGCAGGTGATTCTTAGATTCACCTCATATTTGTTATTATGGACTGAATTTTTTTCCCCACTTCAACTTATATGTTAAAGTACTTCAGAATGTAACCATATTTTGAGACAAGTAATTTCAAGCAGTAATTATGTTCAAATGAAGCATTTAGGAGAGCCCTAATCTGATATGATTGGTATCCTTAAAAGAAAAAATTTGGTATCCTTATAAGAAGAAATTTTAGACTCATACAGAGGGAAAGATCATAGATGGTCATCTACAACCAAGGAGAGAGGCCTCAGAAGAAATGAATCTTGATGACACATCCATCTCATCTTTTCAACCTCTAGGATCCTGAGAAAACAAGTTTTGGTTGATGAATCTACTTTGTAATCATAATCCTAGCAGAATAAAACATCCATCAAATTAGAATGTACATTTTGAACATGACCCACTTGTGATTCACATATGTAAGAAACACTAGTCTAGGAGACATGTTCTCAGATTTTAGTTAGCATCAATTACTTTGAGAACTTGTTAAAATGCTCAGTTCTGGGCCTCATCCTCAGAGGTTCTGATTCAGTAGACCTGGGGTGGAGCCAGGAAAACCCGTACTTCCAGCAAGCTCCCAGAGCTTTCTCAAAGGCATGTTCTCATCCCTGTAATTCAGAAGCACTGCCAGGAAATTATTCTGGGAAAATAGCTAAGGCAATTCTACCCAGTTTAAAAGTACATCAAAGTCACCTCATTATAGGGCCCTACATCTCCAGATTTTGATTCAATGAATCCAGGGTGGAGTCCCAGGAACTTGTATTTCTTAACAGTTGAAGTTTGTGCTGCTGGTTCATGGGCCAAATTTGACCATCATGGAATGAAGGGCTTGTAAAATATGGTGTGAATCAGACCTCTTGATATCCTGACTGTGGCAGACACTATTGTTTAACCAAGAAAACACTGATCCCTGTCCTGTTTCCCCCTTGCTTAAAAAGGAGAATGTTCGCTTTCTCAAACTGTGGCCAGGAGTGAGTATGTGACACTATAATACAATTCTCTAGCCTGTGGGACTTGAGCAGAGATCTGCAAGGATGAGGAACTGCTCTATTGCATAGCAATCCAAGCACTATAATTTCTCTTTCTCTGACTTTGAGCATAGACATGATGCTTGGAGCTAAAGCAGCCTTCTTGGTACCATAGGCAAACATACACAAAGGCAAGAAATCAATAAGATAAAAAGGACAAAGGGAACAGGGAACTATTGCCAATTACCCTCACCCTCCAGAAGCTGCATTATATGAGACAGAAATCTTTATTGTTCAACTTACAGTGAACTGAGTTTTCTGTTACTTCTAACTAAAACCATTCCTAATTGATAACAAACTATCTGCACAATAGAAATATGAAGAAAGAAAGCAAGAGAAGGAAGAAAGAACAAAGAAGGAAGAAAGGAACCAATTTAAGATTATTAGATTCCATTCTTTTAAGCCAGAATACACAAATAAATTAAAACAAACAAACAACAACAACAACAAAAATCATAGCAACAACCACAAAACTGCCATCCACCACGATCATCATTGTATAAAAGAACGACAGATGATAGTTTTGTAGTTCCTAGTACCAGGCTGTATACCTTAAATTTTCCCTGTAATGAATTACAGTTCAAGCAAACAATGATATGCATTTAGTAAAGTATCTCTGTTTAACTTATATCAGTAATCATTATTAAATGAAGCTCACTTAGCGTTTCATGTATTTGAACTTGACTTTGTCTTTCTGGCTCACGCCAGGCTTCCAAGTTTAGTCAACACATTCCTATAGAAACTCCTTTCATCAATTCAGAAATGGCTCTCACCTGCTGTTTCCTGATATGTCTATATAAGCACACATATGCACATTTAACCATCAGCAGTGAAACAGAGGTCGTGTTGCAAAAGGACTCAGAAAAGAAAAATGACATGTGTATCTTAAAATAGCCTTTACAGATGTGTTCATTGCGAGAAACTGCTTTACTCAGACCTAAATCTAGCTTGAATTTTTTATGGTTACAAAATAATTAGTCTTTGAATCAGCTTTTAATCTTACGCTAATGAGACCCCCTACAGTCTTGACTCATACCTTCAAATTAGAGATTGATCTATAATTAATAAGGCTCATAATGCCAGTACCTGAGGAAAAAACCTGATCTTTGGACAGCTGCAAAGAGAGAACAGAGAAGTCTAGCAATGGCATTTGCAATCACATTCCTGCCACATACCAAACTGGAGCCCCATTACTGTAGCAGATGTCTCTGGGCAGTAAGTCCACTGGCTCAAGCTTGTTGTACACAAAAAGTGACTCAACTGCCCCTCTGAGGCCTTAGGAGGGACTATGGGAGCTGCATCTGGTTTCCACCTTTAGCAAAATGTTCCTGCTCACAGCATTCATGGTCTATGTCTGCTTAGATTTCCACCTGAGCTTAAGGAACCTGCTTCAAACTAATTAACTTCTGGGAAGAGAAAAAAAAAAAAAAACATCAGGCCAAAGAATCTTTTTTTTTTTTTCCAGCTATTTTTTAATCCTTGTGACTTCTCTACTTAGTAGTTTTACAGGCTCAAAATTCCTAGCAATTGGAAGGAAGGAACCCTTGCTGATTAATTAAAATCTAATTTTCTATTCTATCATAATTGCAGCAGTAGAGGGAGGGAAAAAAAGTAAGACTTATTATTCTAAAAATGAAAATGATCCCTGGACTGTTTGGGCTTATTATGAGTTCTGTGTTACAATTTGTTTTAAATTGAATCAATAGAATAAACATGGAAATGAGCTCTGCAAGATCATTTATTTTTAAAGGATCTAAATGAAGGCATGCACCATTTTGTGAAAAATTTTCTAGACTCTGCCTGGATAGTCTTCTTCATAAAGACAAAGGAAAAAGGGGGGCTTGGGATTTTTTGGTGACTCTGGAACAATTCTTTTGAGTCTGCTGTGCATGGCTTTAATGACCGTGATTACTAAACCAATTTAAGGTATCACTGATTCAAGGGGTTATCTGGAATTTTTTTTCTTCTTTAAATTTCAAAACAAAATAAATTTCAGTTTACTTTCCATTTTTAGATTCTTTGCAATACTGGAGAGTTGGAATAGCTGAACAGAAACATACTGGGAAAGGGAGAGGCTCGATTCTGCCATCCCCTGGGGTTGGTTCTGAGTATGTGGACTGGGGTGTGAAGGGCACCATGTGTGAGGTGGTGACCCAGCACATTGGGATTGAAGCCAGCTGTCCTTGTGCAATTACCTGGTTCACTGGTTCTAATGGGAAGAAAGAGTTGATTTTTACCTCTTCACTTTCTGCTGAGTCTTCACATAATCTGCAAACGTTTATAACCTCTAGATGTGTGGGGTGAAAACCAGGGATAGTTATTGGTTGGCACCTGAAAATTTTTAAATTTGCACTTTCTGTGTGAATATCCTGCTTAAATGGGTGAAGTACAATATAACAGAGTGTTAAAAAAAAGCTGGCTACACAATTATATATTTCTTATATATGTTTACATCCATGTCTGTGTGTATATATGTTTGACATGAAACAAAATGTGATTCTGTTTTATATAAATGTTATAAAATTTATAAATGTGTATAACATATATTTTATATGTGTGCATACATAGTTATTTCTATTTTAAAAGGTTTTTACATGTGCATGTATTACATATAAGAGTGTTATCTATGTATAGTGTTGGTTTGTGTGCATATGTGTTTACATTTTTATAAATAAATGTATACTTGTGCATACGTAATTGTTTAGAAATGAGATGTCCCCTAAAAGCTCATGTGTTAGACAATGCAAGAATTTTCAGAGAGAAAAGACTAGGATACAAAAGCCTTAATCTAATCAGTGGATTAATCCATTGGTATGGATTAACTGGGTTGTAACTCTAGGCAGGTAGGGTGTGGCGGAAGGAGGTAGACTTTGGAGTTTATATTTTGTATCTAGTGATCAAAGATCTCCCTTCTTCCTGATTGCCATGTCCTGAGTTGCTTTCTTCCATCATGTCCTCTACCATGATGTACTGTCTCACCTTTGGCCCAGAGCAACAGAGTTAGCTGTTTGTGAACTGAGACCTCTGAAACTGTGAGCCAAAAGAACCTTTTCTTTTTCTTCATTGTTCTCATCATGTCTTTTGATCACAGTGATGAAAAAGCTGACTAAAACAGCGTATATGTATATGTATTTATATATATAAATATATATATATATACACACACATATATATTTCTTACTATATATATAGTTGTATCTTATATATTAAAATTTCAAATGTATAAAGAGGAGTGGATAATGATTATGGATATTTTTATTTTTTTCTTATCTCTCTAAATTGTCTAAATATTCTGTGAATACAAAACATCACATTTTTTTTTTATCATAGAAATGCTATTAAAAGGAAAAGGAGAGGAGAAACCTTCTGCATATTGTGCAAATCTTTAGGGCAATTATTTTCCTGCTCTGATGAGTGAGCGTTCCTGGATTCCCTAATTATGAGTCTCTGTGTTCGTCTCAAATGTGGTTTTCATTCCCTGGGAAGAAAGCTTGCAGGCTGCATGGATTTGCATGGCTCTAGGATTGTTCTCTTTCCTCCTTCCCCTCCCCTGGAATGCATAAATTCACTCAGCTGATATTATCACAAAGAATCTCCAGGTTCCCTCAAAGATTCCTTCTCCTATGTTCATTGATGCCAATATGATTTTAATGTATATGTGTCTAACTTCCTTCAGTCTTTCACGGCAGACAGGAGGAAACAAAGCTGTTATACTAGTTAAGCTCAGGTTCTAGACTTGTATTCTCAAGTGTGTGAGAACTGGGAGTACTGGTGAAAATATAGTGCTGCAGTCCGGCTGCAGCAAAATAACCGGGGGGGGGGGGGGGGGGGGGGGGGGGGGGGGGGTGGTGACGAATAACTTGTGTACGTTGATACAGCAGGAGTGGAAGCCGTTTATTGCAGGACAGGAGCAGTATTTATACATTCCACACAGCTTATCTAATTAGCATAAACTAGATACATCAGTCAACCAATAAGGAATCTCCACACTTAATGGCTTGCTTTTGTTACTTCTCAAACCACTCCCTCTGGCATTTTGCCAGGCACCATCCAGACTTGTTTACGAACTCTAACATTCCCCTGGCAAAATGCCAGGTGTTATTTTGACTTGTTTACAGACTCTAACATTACAGACTCTAACAATATAGATCAATGGATCCCATTCCCTAGAGATTCTGATTCAGTAGGTCTAAATGAGGTTCAAGGAACTACATTTTTGACAAGCCCACAGGTGATGCTGATGATGCTGGTGGTTGTTATGGACCACACTTTGAGAAGCAAGGTCTAATTGTTCTCAAAATGTGAACCCCACAGCAGCAGCATCAGAAACACAATGCATTTGTTAGAATCACAGATTTTCAGACCCTCTCACAGAGATGAGGCATTCCTACTACATACTAAGTCATGTTCTTGTGAGAGCAGAGTCTGCTTTTAATAGGATTCTCCAGGTATTCAAGTGGAAGAAGTGGGAGAGAGAAGCACCAGAATACATGGGTGTATCCAAAAGCAACTGAGAGGCACGTTGACCTGACAGAGTCTGGCTGCCTTCCTCCTCATGCTACCTGTCTAAGATCCTGTGTCCTAAGTCTGAAAATCAGTACCAGAAAGAAGAGATGCATTTCTCAAAATTGAAGATGCAAGTTGCTACTGAAGAATAAAATATGATTGGCAGCAAATTGATTTATAGTGAAAAACAAAGCAGGTGAGAAGTGTGCAAGAGCTGGGGGAGTCTCCCTGGGAAAGCAGGCAACACAGGAAATCCAATCAGACTCTGGAGCTAGCAGAAAGCAAGCCCACCTAGGAGTTAGGGACTAGGATCTGGAGGTTGGGGCTCTATGAGTGAGGGCCTTCTACATAAAAGAAAGCCCAGGGCATCTTTCCTGCCTGTGGGAACAAGCAATTTTTGAGAAATATTTTGGTTTCTCCTGTTCCCAGGACTGAACAACCATTTCTAATTAATACATTCTTTGGGAAGGTGAACACTTTCATTAGGTCACTTTTTATGCTCCTTATTTTATTTTATTGTTTACTTTTTTAGGTACTGGGGATTGAAAGCAGGGATACTTTACCACTGAGCTACATCTTTAGCCATTTTTATTTTTTACTTTGAGACAGGTTCTTGCTAGGTTGTTTAGGGGCCCATTAAGTTGTTAAGGCTGGCCTCAAACTTGTGATCTTCCTGCCTCAGCCTCCCAAGCTACTGGTATTACAGGCATGCCTGGCACTTTGTGTCCTATATTAAAAATTATTTTGTATATTTCTTCCCTGATTTTTTTTTTCATTTCAAAGTTCAACTATCAATAGACACTCCTGTTTCTCTTATTTCAAAGTTCTCTGGGGTTATTTCAGAGCAGGCTTGTTTCACAGGATTCTCATGGATTGCTCAGTAATGTTTTTATGTAATTCAGGGTTTCTTTTTTCTCCCCCAAACAAATTCCTAAGATAAAAATGACTATCCCCATTTTCCAAGTGGAATACTGAGACTAGAGAGGTTGTGAAAAAAATTATTTTTCCTAAACTAATTATTTTTCCTAAACTGATATGTTGAACGACAGGTTCTAATTCCAGCTCCTGTGAATTATTTGGAAATAGGATCTTTGCAACTATATGCAAATTAAGATGAGCTTATGATAGTGAGCTATAATCCATTGCTATTGCTATCTTTATATGAAGTGGAAAATGCCATGTGAAGACAAAGACATGCAGGAACACACATGGGGGCAATGACATGTGACCACGGAAGATTGGAGTTACACAGCTGCAAGCGTAGGAGTGCCAAGGATGGGTGGGCACCATCACAGGCTGGGAAGAGGCAAGGAGGGAGTCTACCTGTAATCTCAGAGTGAGCCTGTTCCTGCTGATACCTCCAGCTTGGACTTCCAGCCTCCAGACTTGTGAGATAAACATATTTCTGTTGTTATAAGCCACCCAGTTTGTGACACTTTGTCACAGCAGCCTATGAAGCTAATACAGAGCACTTTCCCTATTGTGTCCAAGATTTTTCAAGTTGCTGGTGGAGGCTGACACTGGTGGACCCCTCCCAGATTCCCTGGGTCTTCACCATGTCAATAAGCGTGGAAGGTGTTAGCTGGCAGACACCTGCTCCTCTCCACCTGAAGACTTTCTCTTGTTCCAGGAGGTGGGAAGATTGGAAATGCTGAGAAACTGATACCTCCAGGAGCAACCTTCAGCCAGCAATGGATGGGAACTGCAGGATGTAAGGGCCAGCTCAGACTCTGCACATGGGGCTACATTCAGATGTTTTCATAGGGTAACCTAGAGGTCCCAAGTGGATCTCATTTCTTGCTGACCATATTGATGACCTGCTCATTATCACCCTGCCCTGGCTTCCTCCCCATCCCAATTTTGTTCCCATTACCCAGCTGTGTATTTTAGAATCACCTCGAAATAAACACCTATTGCCTTGCTTTAAGGAATCTTTAAGGAAATCCAGCTAAATACAGACCTAAGATTAACTGGTCCTAATGTTTTTCAATTTTATCATTTTTAGGGGGAAGAGAATGACTTTTTTTTCTTTTTTTATTTCCCTCCAAACACTGAGCATGTAACCATAGAAATACTTGTCATGTAAATTTTGTTATAAACATCCCAGAAGGTGGGAGGTGAAGTAGGGTTGGTAATCCTATGAGTTATTGTGTTAAATTGTATCTGTGGTGTATAAAATATGCCAGGCCCCCATGCTTAGTGTCTCCTGCCCATTAGATTTTTAAACCACCTGTATCGTTTTATGTTTCTGCTACTCTTGCACAAGTTTCCCTGTTACAAAGAGAAAAACTATCTGAGGTCAAACAATGTGTCCAACTCAACCAAAAAACAAAATAAAACAAAGCCATTTATGTGACACTCTTCAGGGAAGATGTGAAGGACACAAGGGTGACTATGCCTTTAATGTAGTCTTTACTTTCTTTTATTCTCATGAAGTTTTGTATTTCCTAAATACTCTATAATTGTGTGATAGGATTGAATAAATAGAAACATTTTAAAACTGTCTTGTGGGGACCAAAACTGATAAAATTTCCGGGGATAGTTTTATTGTGATAAAACATACATAAATAAAATTTTTTATTTTTACTCTTTTAAGTGTATAATCGAATGACAATAAATACACAATCACAATGTTGCATAACTATCACCATTATCTATTTTAAGAATTTTTCATCACTCAAATAGAAACTTGGTAATCTTTAAGCACCAACATCCAATTCCCCAATCCTTCCAGCCCCTGGTGTCTAATTTAATTTTGTCCCTATGATTTTGTCTATTCTGGGTGCTGTAGTTTGAATGTTGAATGTCCCCCAAAGACCAATGTGCCAAGGCTTGGTCTCTAAGGTGGTGCTGTTGGGAGATGAACCTCATGGGAGGTTGACAGGTTATTGGAAGGACACGCTTGAAGGAATAGCGGGATTGGCCCTTTCCTCTTCCTTTCTTTTTTGTGAGCAGCATTGTTCTGTCTTGTGTTCCTGCAAATATAGGCAGTCTCATCATAGTTTCAAAGCCACCAGTCTCATCAAGCCGGGTCAGAAACCTCCAAAACTATGAGCCAAAACCCTTTTTTTTCTTTATAAATAATCAACTCGTGTATTTTGTTGTAGTATGGAACGCTAGTGCACTGGGTATCCCACAGAAGTGGAATCATATACATATTTTTCCTTTAGTACATAGCTTATTTAATTTTGGTGCTCTATTTTAAATTGGAAGGGAAGCCTTTTAAGAATTAAGAAGGATCTTTTATGTAAACATATCACAAAACATATTCTCCTCTGCCCAGTATGTGCTGACATCTGCCCTCTTGTTTAGTGGATGGCTACAGTAGCGTTGATGTGAATATAGTTTTGAGACTTCTCAGAAGCAGGGTGAGTGAGGAGCTTTGGAGCTGAAGCTTCATCGGTTTCATGATAAATCCATCTTCGTGAATTTACATGTAAGACCAACTGCTTTGCATTTGTTGAAATGAAGTTATATTTTACCAAGAAAGTAAAAGAGGGAACCATTATTTTTAAGTGAGTCTAGAGATCATCATAATGATTGGGACTTTACATTTCAGCCTGTTTCTTTGTGATGTTTGGGTTAAATTCTTCTCTGAAGAGGATCTTTCTCAGGACCTTCTTAGACCAGTGCGGGAGGTAGCTGCTCCAAGCTACTTGCTTTGGAGAGCCCCCATTCCTGTCTTGTTGCAGAGATCCAAGCTTTTTTTTGGTCTAAACTATACTTCAAGTACTCAGGACTCTGAAATCTCTTCCCACGGAATCATGAGTGCCCAAAGGGTGGGCTGAGGATGGTTGTTGAAAGTATCAAGAATGTGGATGAAACTTGAATTTTGAGCTAATGTGTCTAAATATATTCTCTCAAGGTACTTTACAGTTGGGACACAGCTAGGGTCTGAGAAGAGAAGAGAACAAAAACATGGGTCTGAGGTTGAGGTAGGCTGGATTTGTGTCAACCACCATGCTCCACTATGGTGCTACAAAAAGAGTATCCAAACGTTAAAAGGGGCTGTTGGCTTTTCAGTTGTTATGCTAGAATATTCTACAAGGCATGAGGATGAACACATTTTATTTATCAATTTGTAACTTAACATATACCTTTTAGTATTTAGTATAGGGTGTTGGGTTCATCATTTCCAGCCTGCCCTAGAATAATTGTTATAAGTGATCCTGCCCTACCCGTCTCTCCTCCAATATGGAAAGTACAAACATATCTATCCAAATTCCTGAATAAGCATGGATTATACCCATGAAGAGAGTTATTACCTAATAAGAATCCCAGTTGAGGCAATCTCACGGTTTGTCAAATTGAGATAGTATCAAAAGCGTGGGATTTTTCTTCCTTCTTGTCTATCATCTTCAGAGTAACAGGTATCTGTTCTCCTATTCCCAAAGTGACTGCCTCAGCTCCAAACATCACATTATCCCAGGGCTGTGCCTTGAGCAAGAAGTAAGGGAGTATGAGGAAACATTCTTTTCCTAGTATCTACTTTTGAAAGTAGAAAATCTGACCCAAATGCCCCAGCGGAATTCTCCTTCCATCTTATTGGCCAAAGTGAATTAGTTACATTATACACTTCTAGACAAATTTGTTATATTTTGCCTTAGACCATATAAGATTTTTCCTTTGGGGATCGCAAACATTGCTGTCTGGGTGGGGGGGAAATGTTGCTCTAAGAAACAAGGAAGGGAAAATTTGCTTTCCCTTGGGAAGCCGTAGCAACAGACAGAAAACTTAGTTCCCTTAGAATCATAAAGGAGGATTAGTAATTAGAAAGTAAAGAAGGAAAGGGGATTTGTCACAGAATAGAAAAGGCAGCTACAGCTAAGCTTGCAATAAGCAGATTGTGAGAAGAAAATGTTCAAATGAAGTTCTAGGGGTCTTCATTATAAATGGTGAGTGATTAATGACATTGCATGTCATGAAATTCATGAGTTGTATTTGTTACACAACATATCCCTAATAAATAACCGCTGATGGATTAATACTACTGTTCCCCATCAATATTTTCATGATGTTTTTTCACCAGAATTAACTGTTGCCAGGAGAAAAATCAGCCTTAAACTCTTCATTGCTCATGAAGCAAAATGACTTAATCAGCTCATCCTAGAAAAATGAAGGAATCTAGAGTCACCATGTAAAATCCCGACCAAGTATTCTGAAGGAAAAGGAAGCGGGGTTTGACTTTTTTTTTGTCTTATCCCAGGGACAAGCCTAGATAGAGTTAAGAAAAGTACATATGTTGACAAAGTGCCATAGACCTGAAAGCTGCTCAAGTGCTTGTCTGACCCCCAGCTATTTCTTACCTTAAGCAATACTTGCCTGCAGTTTAAAGTTTGCATCTCAGCACTATCAGGATTAGGTGTCCTTTTCCTAAGCAAAGAATAATGCTTTCACACTGACCATAAATATTTTGACCTAGAGATACCACAGGTATAACATATAGCCTGGAGGTCAGGATTAAGTCTCAGTAGCTATGTTTCTACACAGTCCTGATATGGGGCATTTCCCATTAGGTACGGGCTACAGTTCAAAGACAGAGGTGATTGCTTTTGGAAGTGACATGTGGCAAGATGCCAGGAGAAGGGGACAGCTTATATAAGGTAGAATATTTCAGTGTGAGCTGCTTGGGCTCTCTTCATCGTGGTGGCCAGGCTCTGAGACTCTACATCCTTCTAGAGACATGAAGTAGAAGCTGCCAGTTTCTTAGGGCCTGAGCCTGGGAACCATCCAGCATCACATCTGTTTTGTTCTATTGGCCAAACAGTCAGAAGAGCCCAGATTCAAGGGATAAGGATATGGATGCCACCTTTTCATGGGTGGAGTATCAAAGATGGTGCCAAGTTTTCAAACCATCCTGTCATTTTGCTGTCGCCTCCTCAGAGAGGGCTTTCCCCTCTGCCTCCCCTTAAGCAGTTCTGCCTGCCCCCTGGATACATTCTCTATCACTACATCACTTTGGTTTTCTTCATGACACCATTACCTGGACTTATTTTGTAAATGCAATTTGAATTACCTAATTTTTCGTCTTACTTCCTGTTCAGTATGTAATTTCTACAAAAAATAAGGCCATGAGCAATTATGCTCATAGCTATATGCCCACGTAGTAAGTGTTTGATAACAGAGTCCAGGGTATGACAAACATTTTTTGAGTGGATGAAAATTTTATCACATAACCCTCTAACAGCATGCAAATATGCACATGCATGCACACGCACTCACACACACACACACAGATTATAAAATATTCACCATTACTACCCATACTTTAGGCTTCTTTAATAACTTGGGGCTCTCATTAACACCATCCCTCCCTCACCTGAGAATACAGCTAATTATCACAGACTTAACCTTCGAAGCTGTAACTGAAAGCTACCAAGAATGAAGGGATTGTGGCTGAGCCTTGCCTTGTGGAAATGTACCAAATACCCTGTCACACAAATTTCTAGCTTTGACATGAAAAAATTGGATTAGGAAATAGCTAAGGAAGAGATATTCATGAAGGCGTAGCTTTCTGAGCGCAGAGAAGAAAATGTCTTTGCGTATTTGTTACTTTCCGTGGTTATAAAGTTATTGGGAAGCAAACAGTAACAGTGCAGAGGTAATTCTGAGAAAATGGGCTGAATGACTTATTGCTTGTTGGTTCAGAGCCTGCAAATCTGTTTTCCAAAGTGCAGCCAGGATAAAGCTACAGAATAATGTGCTGCTTTTTACCTGCTCCCAAGTCCTTTATTGGGTCCCAGGAGGGAAATCTGAGTAAGAAGAAGAATAAAGGAAACTCACGCACCAGATTCTGTATGTTACAGGCTGAGTAGCTGCAAGATGGATATTTACCAGGCTTCCATTTTTTTAATCTTAAATGAGTGACGCATGTTCATTAATGGGGGCAGACCTCACTATGATTGTGCATCTCTATTTCTTTTTTGAAAGAAAATAAAGTCAATTAAAATCATTGAATTTTGGAAGGGAAGCAATTCACACAGTCTTTTATTAGCAGCACAATGATGTTGTTTTCCTTTGTTACCAAGACATCAATTAACAGGCTAATGGCACAAAGGTAGGTGAAGAGAGAAACAGGAAATTTGAGAAGGTGACTGCTTTTAGACCTCTAAACAGAGAAGGAGGCTTCCAGGATTGAAAAACAAAATATGACATCCTCTCTGTACTTTCAATCTCTTTACATGAGTTTGCAGACCTATTTCTAACAACTGGCCTTATGCTGTCTGCTGGGAGCATTTAAAGAATGATATTTTTCCTAAAATAGCTCAAATATTAAAATGATATGAAGCAAATATTTAAGTCATTTCCAGAGAGCAAAAGAGTAATTTTAGAATTTTAAAAATATTTTTAGTTATAGAGGGACACGATGCTTTTATTTTATTTTATTTTTTATGTGGTGCTGAGGATAAAACCCAGTGCCTCACATGTGCTAGGCAAGCACTCTACCACTGAGCCACTCTACCAACCCCAGCCCGATTTTAGAAATTTTGATTGCAGTAAAGTTACAGTTGGCAGTTTTGATGATTATTTTTATATTTATTGATTTTATTTTTGATTCTAATATTTATATATCAGAATGTCTAATATATATATATGTATATATATATATATTTTTTTTTTCTTGCTTTTAATGGGAGTTGGTGACATTTTTCTCAGGAAGTCATTGTGAGACTAAATAAGGTAGAAACAAAGAGGTAATGTGCAACCAAGATCATCAAGAAAACTAGGGGAGAACTCCAGGTCTTCTGATACACATAGAACCACACAGGGACGATAGGTAGAGGACAGAAAACTGCTATGACCAAACAGAGCTCTTTGTCTTTTGTTTCATCCTAAAATTGCTTTTATTTTTTTTTCTTTCCTTTTCTGTTTTTTTTTTTTTTCTTTCTACTGAGGATTGAATCCAGGGGTATTTAAACACCAGGCCACACACTCATCCCTTTTTTGTTTATTTTTTAAAAAATTTGAGACAGGGTCTCACTAAGTTGCTTAGGCCCTCGATTAATTACTGAGGATGGCTTTGAATTTGCAATCCACCTGCCTCAGCCTCTCAAGCTGCAGGATTACAGATGTGCATCATAACACTCAGCCTAAAATTGCTTTTTTCTCAACTCCTCCAAACTCTCCACGCAATGTTAGCATTCTTTGGCTTTATGCAGTTATAATATTCTATCTCCATGACTTTTAATTTCTTTAAATCTTTTCCTAAGATGAGTATTTAAAATAGTCATTTCTTTCTTTTTTTCCCCCTTCTTATATCCATCTTTTTATTGTTGTTTTAATTTTTTTTTTATTTTCAGTTTGGAGTAAATTTTTGGCTTTATTTTGGACATATTGAGCTTAGACAAGACACTAGAATGCAATTTCTGCCAAATGGGTATAAATGTGGGATTGGAATTCAGGAAGAACCTCAGGGTTTACAAAAAAATCCAGTTTTGAAACTTGTTCATAAAAAGAGACAGTAGTTGTTTGTATAACACTGAACTGGGTGGAGATAACCCCAGAGAGATTAAGTTCAAAAGCACAAGAATAATGGCAGCAGGAACAAGAACCAAAGGCATCATATTCAGAAAGGGAGAACAAAAGCATGCTAGGTCTAACATACTAGAAATCAAAGAAGATCCAAGTTTCCAGGACTCATCAACTCATTGTTCTCAAATATTGTGAAGAGGTTCAAGAAGAATGGAGGAGGAGAGCACCTAGATGAGCTTGACTTCCAGGAGGGATTTTCAAGGTCACATGAAGTGTTAGGAAACAAAATCAAATAGCAAAAAATGACTTGTGGTGAAGTCTAAGTGGGAAGCAACATCTTCAAAATGGGTTATAACGACCTCTCCTCCTATGCTAGCCTGGGTTTCCTCCATTCTCTTGCTTTTGCATTGTCTATGAAAAGGTCTTGAGTCTATGTAGTTTATCATGAAACATGACCCCACGGAATGGGGGAGGATTTAGGGAATAGTGAAACAAGGAAGATGATAAAGCAATGTGGAGTTTATTCTGAAGCCAACGAATATGAAGCTGTCGGTACTGCAGGGTGAGACCATGGGTAAATGTTAGCCTGTTTCTCCATTTTTTCCAAAACCTATTTTTATGCTTTTGTTAGTGCATTATAATTATACCTAATGGTTGGTTTTATTTTGACATAATCATACATGCATGGAATTCCGTTTACTCTATTTCAGTTCCAGGTGCTGCCTGTCTTTCCCTCCCCTCTTACCTCTGCCTTCTTTTACTCTAATGGTCTTCCTTCCACTCATTTATTTATTTATTTTAACTGGTGCTTTATAGATATACATAAAGGTGGAATTCACTCTGGTGTATTCATACATCACAGCGCATAATTTTGTCAAATCAGTTTCATATTTTCTCCCTTTCCCCCTTATTCCTTCCTTCCTCTCAACCACCTTCTTCTACTGCAGTCTTTGATTTCCCAAAGAAGTGTGACAATAAATTCCTAAGTTCATTTTTTATCACTTTCTCCCCAAAGAAGTACCTCCTCTTTTCCCCCTTACTTTGATCTAGCTTCTATACATAAGAGAAAACATTCAAATCTTAATTTTCTGAGTCAGGCTTTTTTTTTTTTTTAATTAGCATGTTGTTCTTCAGTTCCATCCACTTACCAGAAAATGCCATAATTTTCTTCTTCTTTAAGTCTCAGTAAAACTCACAAAGGAAAATAAAGGGAAGGGAGGAAGGATGGGATAGAAAAAGATAATGGAATGAATCTGACCTAACTTTCCTATGTGCATAGATGAATACACCACTGAGAATCTCACTATCGTGTACATCCACAAGACACTAATTAAAAACAACTATAAGTAAATAGCAGAAAGATCAGTAGAGTATAGAGAAGGGAACAGGGGGTGGGAGGATTAGAGGGAAAGAGGAAGTTCTGGGGACTGAATTAGGAAAAAATATATTCCATGCTTTTATAATTATGTCAAAATGAATATTTTTGTCATGTATTTATAAGCAGAACCAATAAAAACACCCTCCATTTCGTATTTACGTTACAATTTCTTAATCCATTCATCTATTAATGGGCATCTGGGCTGGTTCGATAACTTGAATATTGTGAGTTGTGCTGCTATAAATATTGAAGTGGCTGTATTACTATACTATGCTGATTTTAATTATTTTGGACATATGCCAAGGAGTGGGGTATCTGGGTCATATGGTGGTTCCATTTCTAGTTTTTTGAGGAACCTCTCTACTGCTTTCCAAAGTGGCAAAACCCATTTTTAAAATTTCTTGCTTCAATATTGTTAGAGAAACATCTAGCTAGAATATAATTTACTTACTCCTATTCCCCTAATCTATGAAAACTTTAGCTCCCAGAGGTTTCTATGCCTGTTCACTGTTCTCTCCTTCTCCAAAGCTTAGGAAATGTATTTTATATGCTTTGTTTGAAAAGGGGTCTTCCTGCTTCTTCAGATTATTCCATTTATTTCTTCTAATTCCGCCACCACCTCAGTGAGTTTAAAAACAGTTTGCAGCATCTTCTCTATGCTGCCAATCTCCTTACATGATTTTGTAGACATGTTTCCAATAACTGGCCTTATGCTGTCTGGATGAAACATTTAAAAAACAGTATCTTTCCTAGTGTACCTCAAGAACTAAAATAATATAAAGCAAACCTTTAAGTCATTTCTAGAGACTAAGGAGTGATTTTAGAAATTTTGATTGTGGTGAATTTCTAATTGGTAGTTTGGGTGATTAGTTTTATATGATGTATATTTTAATACTTATTGATTTTATTTTTAATTCTATTTTATGAATTACTACACATTTTTATATTTCAGTTACAAAAGTAATGAATCAAAAACTGCCAAATTAGTTCTAAAGTGCCATTTTGCATTTCTACCACCACGTAGATAGTGTTTCTTCATTCACCCAAGAGTTCTGAAGGCCAGCCAGTCTTTGACTTCCCAAAGACGGGTGCCAATAAATTCCTAAGTTAATTTTTTTATCACTTCCTTTCCAAAGAAATTTCCTTTCTTTTCTTCTTTATTGCACCTAGGAATACTTGAATGGGAGATGAGAAAAGGGAAGTCCGAGAAAGGAAAAAAAATGTGTGTCTTTAGGTATGTTCAGTTATTAATATCTTAAAGTGATTACTTCAATGGAAGAAGGGAAAAGTAAATACAGAAAAAGTAAATAAAAGAAAAAAATGTAAGTTAATATTTCCAAATGTCATCTGGCCACATGTTTAATTATATTTTCTCCCCAGCTTTACTGTAATAGGCTGTACATTTATTGATATCAGGGCCTATGTACTGCAATACTTGGGCATTGGTGACATCAGAGACTATTTGAAACACTATTCCATCTGAGAGATATGAAAGGCTTCTTTTTAAAATATCCACTCCAGCATGTGAAGGCCTTTATTCTGCTCAGAGAGATGTTGCATACATCAAAATTTATTAGGTAATTGTCAGCCAGAAGAACAAAAAGTAGCAAGTTGCTTGTATGGGCGAGGGTAAGGTGGGGAATAGGCTGCCCTGCCATTGGGCCTGCACACTGTTTTCTTTAGGACCTCAGAGGAGGATGTACATGTCACACTTCATACAGCAACTTTATTAACCCCAAATTTCCATCTCAGAATATTCTCCCTACTTCTCTACTAGTGAACTTTTCCTTGTTTTGTTTTCCTTCATAGCCTTTTCTTGGTAGGTTCTCCTAGTTTACTGTCCTTAACATTGGGTGATATACCTGGCAAGAGATTATGTATGTATTTGTAAAAATTTGTAAAAAAATTCCCTCAAAGTTTAGGTCACTTTTTTATCTTCTCAGGAGGCCTTTCTGTCTTAAACTGGGTATAATTCCCTATTTTATAGGTTATATCTGTTAACATGATAACGGGACCAGTCTCAATTATTTTCACTTGGTCTTTATTTTCAGAGATTAATGATACTGGAATAGAGATTGAACAATAATCCAGCCCAACCCTCTGTTTCTATCTGTACAATAAGCAAACTACTCACACTGAACAATATTAGTTTTTAGGGAAGAAATCGCTCAGTGATATTATTATTATCTTATGGCTTTTAAAAATGCATTTACAACCAGTAAAAAATCTGGGAAGACACTGAAATTGGATTTTTTGTGAAGGGGTTGTTCCATACAAATTTTTAACAGAATCTACTATCAGTCCCTGATGCAGGTTCTATAGACTGATGTGGAGAACAAAATAAGGAGAAAGACAAGTCAGTCCATTTTCCTCTCCAAATGCTAAAGCTATAGGAGAGAATTAGAAACAAGTGTACATTATGTTTTCATAAGAAGGGGCACTGGTACTTCCCAGTGCATTATCTAGACACTTGGTATGAAATAATGATACTAATTAGAAATTGTTATAAGGATCTTCTCTTGGCTCTGCTTCTAACAAATACCCTGGCTTAGGGTCTCAGATAGACTTAACTTTTGTCCAGTTTTGCCCCTGGTAAAGGAGGTCTTATTTAGCATTACTTCTAGATATTTTACTGGGAAAAAGTTTCCAGAAAGATGATATTCAACCTCAGATTTCCTAGAACAGTAATCCTTTATGAAAGAAACTGTAGAGCAGAAAATGATACTTCATTTCTTTCAGGCAACTGAAATAATCATGTCTAAAATATCCTTCACCTAAAAATATCTAATGTTCTCAAATATTATATATATGTATATATATATATATATATATATATATATATATATATAGAGAGAGAGAGAGAGAGAGAGAGAGAGAGAGAGAGACAGAAGACAGACACACACCCACACAGAGACATACCAGGTTCTAATATAATCATGGAACCAATCCCCATCACCCAAAGTGAACATTAATGATGCATCTGTTGGGGGTGGTTCTATATTTTCTTCTCAGAGTCATAAAAGCAGGCTGGATCTTATTTTTTAGAATAACAGGAATTGCTGGGATATTCCACCTCACACAGAGAACTTATCCTATTTTTTCTCATGGCTAATGATATATTCTTTTATGGTTCCTAGATCAGTATCTTCCATATGGGTTCCCAACTGTTATCCCTGTGAATGACAAATAGAAATACAGAGAAAGAATAGATTATATGAAGAAGATGAGCTATATTATTTACAAACTTCTTATGTAAGTAAAGATTTTTTGGCTGGAAGTGATAGAAATGGAACTTAAGTTAGAAATTTATTAGCTTGTACAATTGGGAAGTCAAAGGGTTGTCTGGACTTAAGAACTCTGGGGTGAATAAATAGGTACTCTCACATATGACTCATAGAAATGCAAAATGGCAGAGCCAATTTGGAAATAATTTGGCCATTTCTTATAAAGACACACATATTTTCCAAGTGATCCAGCAATCTCACTCCTAGGTATTTATCCAAATGAGTGGAAAACCTATGGATGCATGTGTTTATTATAGCTTTTTTTTTTTTTTCATAATTGCCCCAAACTGGAAATAAACCAAATGTCCTTCATTAAGGGAATGCATAAACAAATATTGGAACATCCATATAATGTAACTCTTCTCAACAATGGAAAATAGTGAACTACTGATATATAAACACCCGATGGGATTAACTGAGTGGTAACTGGAGGCAGGTGGGGTCTGGCTAGAGCAAATGATTCACTGGCAGGC
The DNA here is from genome assembly GCF_021218885.2 of Marmota monax. Classification (NCBI taxonomy): domain Eukaryota; kingdom Metazoa; phylum Chordata; class Mammalia; order Rodentia; family Sciuridae; genus Marmota; species Marmota monax. The sequence continues at coordinate 1,797,683 of NW_026695222.1, read as the reverse complement.
ATGGCTATGGGGTATATATTTGTATCTGGCAAGTAGAGTTCTCTGCTTTCTGATCACTATGTAGGCCACTTCCCTCTGCTACACTCTTGGGCCATGATGTTCTGCCTCACCTTGAGCCTTGAGGAATGGAGCAGGCCATATGTGGACTAAGACCTCTGAAACCATGAGCCCCAAATAAACTTTTTTTTCCTATAAAATTGTTCTGGTTGGGTCCTTTAGTCACAGCATCATAAAAGCTGACTAAAACAAACAAAATACGAACCATTGGCTGTCAGGGCTTACAAAGAGGTTGATTACAGGAGTATGGAGGAATTTTTGGGGGGGTGATGGATCTGTTTCACATCCTGATTGTGGTGGTGGACACAGAACTGCACATACTTGTCAACCCGTAAAACTCCAACACACACACACAAACACACTCTCTGTCTCTTTCTCACTCTTTTTCTCTCTGTCTAGTAGTAGTGTGATTTTCATAAGCATCATTTGCTCCTAATGTATATATTCCTACATGCAATGAAAAATTGTGGGTACCTTACACCCGGGTACAGTATGACAACAACCCAGTTTATTAACTTCAGAGAACAGGAGGAATATCTTGTCTCCAAGTGTGTTCATATTAAATACATGAAAAGGACTCCTTTGGGTGCCTTTGAGTCAAATGGAACCTCTTGGCCAGTCCCTTTCCTCAAACCGATGGAGTTCTGTTCCTGGAAATCACATGTCCATTCCTGTGGGAAGGGAGGTGGGATATGCTGATGGATCACCTGGAATGGAGGGTGGATCTGGTCTCAAAATGAGGAGGTAGTTCCACTATGAAGGATGGAATGACCAAAATGGAGATATCACTTTATCATTGGTTTTCTATTTGCAGGATGCAGGGAGGTCATTAACTAGTTAACAGATTTCCACAAGCATTTACAGTTAGGCATCCAATCTTCCTTTCACATTCAAACAGAATCACTGAGACTTAGAGACAAAGTTTTCTTTATTGATTGTCTAAAATGGATATGCCCTTGATCTTTTTGTTGCCACAACAACAAGATCAAGGCTTGTTGTGGCTATTATTGGCTATGTATTTGTTTTAATTTCTGAATCACAAAATCTTTTTAGAATCTAATGATTTTTTTTAGATCAACTCTCTTGAAAACTATAGGAAGTGTGAGGTGGCATAACCAACCCTCACTACCCCTACCCTGCATGCCCCCCTCTGCCAGTTCATGCATCTCAGCAAAGGACCATCCAACTAGACTAAGGATGCTCAAGTATACCTTATGATTCCCTAGTGAGCTTGTTAAGCAGAGACTCCTGCATGCTACCCCAGGATTTCTGATTCAGCAGGGCTGGGATGGTCCTGAAATTCTACATTTGTAGCATATTAGCAAATCCCCAGGTGATGTGGCTGTTATTTGTCCTGGGACTGGACTTTGACAATCACTGCTTCAAACCATAGACTAACAATTTCATCACCAGATGTCCTAAATCTCACGTCTCCAATTCTGCACTTTTTTCTAGAGTGTGACTCAGTTAAGAAAGTATCTAAACTTTGTTATAGATGGCTACACTCTTCATGCCTCAGAACCAGAGTTGGAGACAAAAACAATAACAAAATTACATAGTTATTCATGTATTAATATTGGTTATATCTTACAACTTGAGCTATTTAAAATATGGGTAATATTCCTCCATGGCATTGAAGGACATGAGAACTTGGCTGTTAGAGTCACAGTTAAAAAATCTTAACATTTATTGCAAAACGATCCAGACTTCCTAAATAAATCATTTGCAGTTCTTCTATTTAAAATAAAAAGTGATAATGAATATTTATATATTTTTACAAATTTAGGGCCAGACTGTGTAAACAATTTTGTTCCCATTTTTGCTCAACATCCTATGTGTTTCCTCACACCCTTCCAAACCCTTTAAAAATGGGATTTCTAATTGGAGGTGCAAGACTCTGTCATATAGATGTGTTGGAATTTGCAGGAATTTTCTGTGTTTTGGTCAGTGAAGTTTCTAATTCCAAAAGGTTGAGAATGTCGAGTAATGGTTTAAGCATACCCTCAAAAATATATTCCTCAAATGTATTCTTAGTAGTAGAACCACTGGGTCAAGGAGATTGAACTGTTTAAAAAGATATTTCTTCACAAACATGGTACACTGGTTTATCCAGGCGTTTATGGTTTGGATGTGAGGTGTCCCTCCAAAGCTTACATGTGAGACAATGCAAGATGATTCAGAGGAGAAACTATTGGGTTGTGAGAGTCTTAACCCCAATAGTGAATTAATCCCCTGATAGCGATTAACTGAGTGGTAATGGAAGTGGTAGGGTGTGGCTGGAGGAGGTGTGAATTGGGGCGTGGTTTTTGGTATATATTTGTATCTGGCAAGTGGAGAGCTCCTTCTCTGCTTTCTGATCATCATGTGAGCTGCTTCCCGATGCCACACACTCCACCATGATGTACAGTCTCAACATGAGCCCCAGGAATGCAGCCTGCTGTCCATGGACTGAGACCTTGGAAACCATGAGCCCCAAATAAACTTTTCCTTCCCTAAAATTTTTCTGGTCAGATCTTTTAGTCACAGCAGTGAAAAAGCTAACTAAAACACCGGGCAACCAAGGCCATCAGTCAGACAAGGGAACTTCAAAGAGCCCTTCTTTATGCTTAGTGAGAAAAATTCAGGGGCACCTCCATGTAAGGCAGTTTCTAAAGTCTTCCAGTTTCCTTTAATTCCAAGGTCTTCATCATTTTAAAGTGTTAAACTTTGGGGCATTATTTTCTGAACTCCAACACAAGTAGCATAACATACCCATGGATTCTGGGGACTAGGGAGTGGCCAATCTTTGGGAGGCCATCATTCTGCTTATGACAGCAGGACTGCAGAATTCTCTACCTGAACAGACCCAAGCTATGTAGTATCCTCTCTGAATGCAGACCCGCTATCAGTGAGAGCATCCTATAGCCAAGGGATGGCAAAGAGAAGAGACACTGCTGGTGGATGCTGAGTAAAGCAGTTGAACATGGGGGCTGAGGGTCTGCAGAATTGTACATTAGATTTCACATTGTGTTGTGTATAGATGTGGAAATCACAGGAGGGAGAGGCCACCAGCCCTCCTTGGTAAGCCTTTATGTGCACTTTTGCTCCAGGGCTCACAGAATGAGGAGGAGATCTACGCTATTAAAAGGAAAAAAAAGGAGACATTATATTTCATTCTTCTGGTTAAAAGAAAGTTAATTAACATTTAAACCTAAATCCTGTGAATTCTTTGGTATTTCTGAGAAATTAAAATCACAGATGTTCCTGTTATTTTGCTGCATTTTATGTTACTTTAAAAGTTAATTTAATTATTTCTGGAATAACACGGGGAATGAACAAAATAAAACTTTTGAACTTTACTGAAACTTTCTTTATACATATAAGCTTAGAAACATAGTGTTAACTTCTAATTTCATTTAATCACCTAATGAATACTTTTATTCTGTAGAAGGGAAGCCACATGTTGTTGCTATGTTGTTTTGGAAGTTTTGAGAAAATTACAAAAAGCAAAATCTTGCAGTCTTGCTTTGCTCTTCCAGAGCGTCTCCAGAATCATGAGAATATATCCACAGCCAGTCATTGCTGACGCTCTGATCTCCAAGGCCTGGCATCCAGCCTTCTGAATCGTGCGTGTCACCCTGAAGAGCCACAGAATGAATCTTTCTAAAGTGACAAGTGTCCAAGCAGCCAAAGCATAAAACAAATTATATTAGTGTTAAATGATCAGAAGAGAAGGGGACTCTAAGCCCTCTCTGGAGTTGAAGCATTTGCAACCTTATGCCTCTATGAATTTGACAACTTTCTAATTCTGAAATTTCCTTAAAGGTTTGTTTCTTAGGTCTTTCCTTTCTTATTCTTGCAGTTGTATTGCTGTGCTTCTTCTGACCTTGCAGGGCTTAACTGAGGTGCAGCAGTTAAACGAGAATATTTGCCTTCCTAAGACAATGTTTAATTTTGTTAAGCTTGTCTGATTGTTCCTTGTGTTTGGGCTGAACAATTCTCAGCCTGAAACTTTAGCTTTTTGACCCTTGAACTCAATTTCTACTCTTCCAAGGAAGTGCTTGCTCTTCATACTTCAATTTTCCTGAGAAACTTAAAATATAACACTTCAGTCCTCTTCATCTCAGCATTTTTCTGAGAGTGGAGTTGAAGTCAGTGTCAGGCAACATATGCAAGGCTAATAGTTGGTTGATTAATTGAAAAAATATATTTAAAGCAAGAGCTCATAAAAAATGATTCATATACGTTTTAAAGACTTTTATCTTAACCTAAAACATATAAATTGGCATTCATTTGCCAATGTTTGATGTAAAGTCGAGGTCTTTCCTATGACTCTGGGTCCCTTAATTGGCATTATATATTGTCTCTCATAATAAATCACACTCTTAATGCATCCCCTAAGATTTCCAACTTCAGTTTCTTTACATTGAAACAAGAATTAAAGTGAGTTTTGAAGCAATCTGATTGAATAAGCTTCCTTAGTTGTTAGAATTTCTGACAACCTCACACTTTTCTCAGCCACACCTAATGCTATGGGGCCTCTAGGTTCTTTTTCCTACTCAATATTATTGGTACCAACCAAACCGTTCTGGGAGCAGGCAGGAAATCACTTCTTTTCTTCCCTAATTTGAGCATGACTGGAACATCCTCGTACTGGGAGGTGTGTTTTTGATATTTTAATGCAATTATAATAAGTTTAAGGTGGTCTGGAATGTCAAGGTGGTATTAGCCAATCTGGAGTTCCCTTGGCAGGTGACAACTATGTGGTAGACATTTGAAAGGTAAGTACTTACTGGCAATCTGTCTTTACCTTTTGTAAGCAAATGGTATCTGTGGGCAACCAGAGCTAATAGGACAACAAGCTATTTGTAATTTGGGGGTTCAGATGTTGCCAGGACTCACTTTTATTGGCTTCCTTTCATCAAACCATTCTGAAGCATTCAACATATGTTTCATGGAAACACCTCTTTCTTCAAGAACTCATATTTCATCAATTTGCATAAATCCAATTTACATAAGACTCATTTGCCTACATAACAGCAATAGCAATTATTGCTCTAATACATTTGGTACTAAAAGTAGCTGACTCTTGGAAAGAATAGGTGTATTCTGAGATGGAAGTGTGTTGGCTTGTGGTGAGAAGCATTTGAGGAGTGGGGACACTCAGGGCCCTACAGCAGATGTTAGCTGTGCCTTTCCTTGGCCTACTTTGGGTGACACTTGCTGCTTTGACATCTTTCTTCCTCAAGTGCCCCTGTCTCTCTACCTAAGGGAAGTATGGAAATGCTGTGGAGCTTAGAAAGCTGAAGAGCAGTCCTCAAGGAATAGGATTCATGGGGGATGAGTGTTCAGGGGTGAATATCCCATTTGCATCAGAGGGATGGTTCTGAAACAGATTTTACTTAACCCCTTGTTATGGTTTGGAAGTGAGGTGTCCCCTAAAAGCTAATGTGTGAGGCAATGGCAAGAAGGTTTTGAGGAGAAACGATTGGGTCATGGCTGTAACCTAATCAGTGAATTAATCTCTAATGAGATTAACTGAGTGGTAACTGGAAGCAGGTGGGGTGTGGCTGAAGGAAGTGGTTCACTGGGGGCCTGGCTATGGGGTATGTATTTGAATCTGGCGAGTAGGGTCTCTCTCTCTGCCTCTGATCATCATGTTAGCTGCTTCTTTCTGCCACACTCTTCTGACATGATGTCCTATCTCACCTCAAACCGGGAGGAATGGAGCCTGCTGTCTGTGGATTGAGACCTCTGAAACAGTGAGTCCCAAAATAAACTTTCCTCCTCTACAATTGTTCTGGTCGGGTCTTTAAGTCACAGCAGTGATAAAGCTGACTAAAGCGCCCCTCATGTGTCTTCATTGTACCCAAATCCTTGTCTTGCATCCACCAATATTTCATATAGAGAGAACTGAAAACTAATCGGTAAATTAACTGGAAGCTACCTAAGATTTGGAAATCTAACTTGGTCTCTCCCCCTTCAGACTGTTAAGCAGTTTCTATCCTTATGTTTAAACACATGGGCCTTCCCTACAACCAACTTTTTGCCTTCCTCTTTGAGAACCCTAGGAGGAGTTATAAGCTGGGAAAAGAGTTTGGCTGGTGTCTTGTCTTCATCCTCCTTCTGTAACTCTTTTTTCTTTGACACTCCTCTTGCCCTGAAATTACAAATTAGCCATCCGGGGTCTTTGGCACATTCTGTGTCCCAGTTTCTGTTGCCTCCCTTAATATCTATCTCAATTTCTCTTTGACCTTCACCTAATCTGTGCTTCTGGGCCCCTGCTATAGGAATCCAACACTTAACTGAGACCTACCCCGATCTTGGACTTATGCCCTGAAAATTCCAGTCCCGATTGCCACTCTTTCTTTTTCCTCCTTTTAATAGTTTTTCCTTCCAATAGCTTCCCCTTAGCTACACTGTAATCATGGCCCTCAGGTCCTGTTTCTTACCTGTGAACTCCAGGTGGCATTTCCAATGCACGACTTTATGAACATTTTCCTATAAAACTTACCTTCCTGTTACTTAGAGCCATCTAAATGTTTTTCTTCAAAGATGCACAATATTGAATTAGTGCTCCTTTAGAAACAGAGCAAAACTATTGTACTCTCTCTTCCCCATTCTTAAGAACAAGTATTTGGATTGTTAAGTGATTGAACCATACTCCATTCTCTCCTATTAATGGAAAATTGGCCATAAATTGCCGAGGCGTGACTAGCTCATTTCCCAACACAGCTGCAAATGCTTTATGCTGGGATCACTTTCGATTTCTCAGAGTGAAAAGAGAAAACTGTATAGAACTGACACCTCTCCAAACAGCATTCTGTGTCACTCTTAGCAGAGAACAACTGTTCTGAAGAGACAATTGATTGAAAAATAGTGCCACCTTCAGCCAAGGCTTTTTCCTTAGAGCAAGCACATGTCTTTATTTTTTTCATGGCATACTGGATATGCCTGTGAGCTTTGAGAATGTAGCCATTAAATATTTTCTCTTTTTTTTCCATTTTAAACACTAATCTAAAATGCCCATATGCTTGTGAAGTGCTCTGTAGTTAATACACAATAATTCATAAGAGCATCTTATTATAATTTTGAAAGCACATTACTTTATACAAAGTATCTTTACCCATAAATTATCAATTTTAATCCTCAAACATCCTGGTGAAGCATACATTAGTATTCCCATTTTATAGATGAAGATGTTCAGATAGATTTATTGATATGGTCAAATACTATATATAAAAGAATGATAGTTGAGCTTATAGCTCTGACACCTCATCTCATATCTCAGTAGATGTTTATCTTTTGTCTCCCCCCAAATCTTTTTTCTCCTGGGACCATCCCTTCTTTGGTAAATTATTTCTTCCTGACTTTAAATGAAAGTCATAGCATGAATACTAAGCACTGTGCTCAGTTGACACATTTTTCATAGGGTTTATAATCCGTACAATAAAAAGAGTGTACCAGGGGCCAGGGTTATGGATCAGTGGTAGAGAGCTTGCCTAGCATGCATGAGGCACTGGGTTCGATCCCCAGCACCACATAAAAATAAACAAATAAAATTCTTGTGTCCCTCTACAAATAAAAAAATATATTATTATTATTATTTTTTTTTTAAAAAAGAGTGTACCAGTCAGAAATGTTATCCAGTAGGAACAAAGGGAGGATTTTTTTCCTTTTCAGAAAATACATCTCATCTTGCAGCAGTCTGGCTGGGCACAAATCACGAGCCACTCAAGCAGGAACAAACTTTATTTCTGAACTCCACCAGCAACTCCACACACGCTCCCCTGGAACTCTCCCGAACGCCACCCACGCGGCTCCTCCAGGAACACCACACACCAACGGGAACTTCACCAACCAACGCAAACTCTTCAGGAATCCTGTGAGAGCTCAACCGGAACGCAACAGGAACTCCTAGAGAACTCAAAAGTTATCATCTTAATGGCTCGCTGGCGTCACCTCTCAACCACTACTTCTGGCCAAAATGCCATGCATCATCCCGACTCGGCTGTGGCCCTCAACATCATCTCTGTCACATGAGGAAAGTATTGCAGTCCATGGGAATGAAATTCACATGGGAAGAGAAAGAAGAGATGGTAAGGGGGAATTGTTATGATTTGGTTGTGTGGGTGGCCCCAGTCCATGAGATTAACTGCTCCTCTGCCCTACACCTTTTCTTAGGATGTCATTACAGTCACTCTTTCCCCCTAAACCCTTGGGATCAAAGTTTGTCACTGCATTAAACAAAATCCTATATTTCTTTTCCATTGCTTTAGCTCATTGGAGCTTTACAAGAACACCATATGTTGGATGGCACAGTTATTGAAGTTTATTTTCCATTTTGGAGAAGAATTAACTGAGGTTATGGTCATTTGGGACTAAGGTACTGAGATAGAACAAGGTGACCAGGCTGAGATCAGAGCATCCCCCTTTAAAGAAAGTATAATTCCTTTATTTATCACATACAGTTTTTATACTACCAAAGAGCAGAGAAGGTAAACTAAGACAGAATTTATTAGATATAATCAACCAAGTTTTTCACTTCTTTGGAAATAAAATATCCATGTTCTGCCAACTCAGATATTCCTGCTTTGCTACATGTAACTACTCCCTCCCAGTCCCCTGTTGTTTTTTTTTTTGTTTGTTTTTGTTTTTATTTTTTAGTTAAATCATTTATTGAGCACCTGATTAACCTAAGGACTAGTGTTAGTGCTAGAAATTTAATAAATGTGTAAGACATGATCCCTCAATTCAATTTTATAGCTTTTTCTTTTGTTTTCTCTGAAGTTTCTGTTATTTTTCTCACCAAGGTTGACCACACAAATCCCCTTAACCTGGAGAGGACCCTGTCTCCCAAACTCTGGGGATAACTGCTGTTGGCTTATATCTGCCCTCTTCTCCTGAGAGAATTGCCTTAGGCTTCCAGGAAATGCATCAACTAGAAATGTCTATTGGTTGTGCCCTTTTCTTGAGGCAGCTTTTAGCCAATGAGACTGGTACTTTCCATGTACACTTTTCAACTCTTTGCACAACCAGGCTGAAACTAGGCTGCACCTGAAACTACATATTTGCTTGCCTTCTTTCCCTGCCCTATTTTATTTTTTTCTCACTTTGAAAGCTTCCTCCTGATAGTACTCCTTCACTTTCCAAGCTTCTCCATGTCAGGAATGAATTATAAGGACCAAGACTTAAAGGCACCGTTTTATTTATGTCTTCACATCCATATCACGTCTGTCCTATTGTCTATGCAGCCTATAATTGCATACTTCCCAAATATGTTGGTAAACTGGAGTCAGTGGAGCTGCCTGGTGGTTTTAGGGATAGCTGCCAAACCTCAATATGCCATATTGCATACTGCTACTCAGTTGGTTAAAGCTGGTAAGCCCAAAGAGTGAGAGATGTCTGCTTTCCAAAAATAGTATAGCCATGACAGTACTAATTTTAGATAAGGACATAAAATGCCTGGGGATGTAAAGATCTTCTAAATTATTTTGTTACAAAACCAACTTTGTATGAAAAAGCTTGCAAGAAGTACATGTGAACTATGTCACAGTTTTTCACTTGAAGTAAATGCAGGGATTAAGGCATAGATAGTAGGAACCCCTTTCCAGTATCAGTTGGCTTAGTTTATTGAGTACCTCAGACTACAAAGGGGCAGAAGGTGGGGGGGTCTCTTCTATCTATGGCCAGTAGTGTTGACCTAGTAATGAATGCCAGAGCATTTTGAGAAAATCTCAGAGACTAATCTAGAAAACAATGTGCAAAATTGATAGTTTATGTAGGGGGTAGAAGTCACCAGGTAACTAGTGAGGACACAGCCAGCCATATTACAGGAAGAGAGAAGGCAGAGTAAGGGGGAGAAAGCTCAGAAAGTATCAGATTGGATATTTCCCTACATCTTTTATGTATTTCAGAAGAAGTTTGGTGGGAAAATGTGGCCAAAGGGAATATATCTTTATTAAGCACATACAAACAAAAGGGCCTTTTTCTAATCCTATGAGGTATGTACAGTTATTATCATCACATAATTGAGGGACCCAGACTTGAAGTTAGAGGATTTGTCTCAGGTCTAACAGCCATCAGAGTTGAGGGGCTTAGCTATTATGTGCTGTGTTACCTCTTCTGTCATCTCCATTTCTGCTATAACCTCACTATATCTCTTTGAAGTTCTGGTATTCTACAGAGTTGGAAACCTGAGATCAAATCATATCCCTGATATTGTGCAGCTAATTTTAAATCTATGTTCCTAACTGTAAGGTTTTTAGGTAATGTTATGAAATTCTGAGCATCTGTTATATTTTCTTTGCCTAGTATACGATTGAGCTTCTTTTTTTTTTTTTTTTTTTTTTTTTTTGCTTGTTCCCAGTTATAACCTCCTTTTTTAAAGCTTTGATAACATTCTAGCTATGATGTAGCAGAAATTAGTGAACATGTCTAAGTCTGGTGACCCAGTCATGATCATGATTTGACAGTTGTTTTCATGGTTCCTTTCAGCTTCCACTTTCCCCACCTAGAGAACACACATTTCTTTAGGGCATTCTCATTTAGCTCTTCCTCCTTTTCCTTTATTGATTGGGTTGCCTAGTTTCTAACCTTACTCATGTCTAGGGAAAACCATCTTAATAGTTCCATAGCCCTCTTGACTCCTGACTTCTGGTCATTCCCCTTGGCCTCTTCTTCATTACTGCTTATGGCAGTAAACCAAGTGGACTATGTACTAGAAAAATAGCTCACCAGTCCCTTCACATTATTTTGGGTATAGCACTATTGTCTCTCCAGAGTTATGAAATGTGTTACTAATACGTCATTCATCACCATGCATACATGCAGCATGCTATTAAAGACTAGGAAAAGTTCCCCAGAGGTCACCATAGACTCAATTTCCCCATCTTAGAGATGAAAACTGAAGCCCAGAGTTCTGATGTTGCCTATGTTTACGAAATTACATGGTGGTAAAACTGGAGCCCAAACTCGTCATTGTCATCAATGTTTTCTTCCCACAATTCCATTGCCACTCATACATACCAGAATAATGCACAGCATGTATTATGAGATATTTTCTGCCTTTTGTATTGGCATGGAGGATATCTTAGGATTGATTCCTTTAAAACACATCTTGTAATGGGAATTTGAGCAAAGGCAATGTTTTCAAATTGTGTTCCCAGGAGAAACCAACCAGTAAGGTTGCAGAAAAAGCTAGTAAGAGGAAGGAGACAGGCAAAGGCATGCTTTCGGGCCAAGTTTCAGCCTCAGTCTTGTCCCATTGGTATATCAGGAATGCAAATTAATTGCACAGATTTCTCCATTTAATGTCAAGAAATGGGCTTTCGTACATCTGTATCAGATCAGTCACTGCCTTGAACTCCCCTTGAAGACATGAATTTCTGATCCTGTGCCCAAAGAGGCTTCAGTAGTCCAGGAGAGGATCTCTAAAGGAAGCATCAGGTATAAGATATCAAGTAAAAAATCCAGGGTGAAGCATGACATGCAGACCCAGACAAAAGCCTCAGAGAGGATCTGAGTTGAGTTCCAACACTGGGCTCTCCTGAGGCAAAGGCCACGGCAGCAGTTAACTTCTCTCATCTTCTGCAACCACCTAGCTCTTCCATGCCTCCTGTCAGACACTCCAACCCCACATCTCCACATGAGTGCCACCTTCATCCTTCATGTCTCAGTACCTTTCCCAAAAGGCTTTCCATGGCTGCCCTCTGTAATGTAGGTCCCGTCTCTACCCCATCAATATTTATGGTCCTGTGTCATTTTCTTTGGTGCAATCACACTCTCTAAATCTACTTCTATAAAAGTTTAAAATCTCTGTTCCCAGCCTATGCTTATGAAGCTTAAGTTTTCATCTTTCTTTTTTACCATTTTATCTTCAATCCCAGAAGAATGCTTGGCGCATAGTAGGTGTTTAATTCACATCTGTTGAATAGTAATATAGAGATGGGAAAAAATAGTCATGGAGTTTCTGTAGAAAAATGTGGAATGATCATAAAGTTCTGATGTGTACAATGTGAGACATGGAATTTCTTGTCATTCTCTTATTATGCGAGAGAACATATAGGAAGAATTACATGACAGTTCAACCTGTAGTCTTTCAGATTATTGTAGATAATATCAGTCTTAATGGGTATATTTTACAGTGGCATAATGCTTCCAGAATATTTTCGAAGAAAATTATGGCATGGAAAGAAGGCTTTTAGTTCTTGATACATTATGTCTCTCAATGGAATATAATAGCATCTTTTTTCCCTCAGAAGATGTGTGCATTTCATTATCTCATTATCTGGTATGTGTTTGGCATAATAGCACTTTTCCATTTCCTTTATTATATTTTATTTTTTTGGGGGGACACATATGGGAGAAAATTTCCATGAGTTGGAAATTCTGTTCTACAGTGTGTCTCATTTGGGATTAGCCACAGCCACTTTTCTGCCAAGGTATAGGGAAATATGTTGATTAATTATGTAATTGGTGTTCTATTACTCAGGTCAGAAATTGACCTAGGTATTCTGGTTGTCACACATCTTTCTCTCGGTACCAAATTTTTCCCCTTAGCCAAATACCACTTCCCTGAGCAGCAATTTAGTCATTACCCCCTGATATAAATGTGAAATCTGTCACAAAGATGATGATGTTGTGACACAGAGAGGGATCCTCTGGGAGGTTTAACCAGGTTTTCTACAAGATTGAAATAAATGTGACATTTTGTTCATATTTATAATTAAATTTATTCCTTTAAAAATGTGTGTGTGTGTGTGTGTGTGTGTGTTCTTTACTATAGAGAGAATGAGAATGAGAAAATGTGGATTTGACTGTAGAATGAAGATAGAAACCAATCCTAGCCTTAAACATATCAATATGTGGGTTATGCTTTAATTTAAGTTTCAAGTCACTCAAGGGAAAGCATTAAAGTATAGCTGTGACTTCAGGCATGGACTAATAATAGATGGCTAATGGAATCCCCAGGAGAATTGTAATTACCTTTAAATGTCTTTCTTCTCTGTGGGGCATGAGAAAAGTTGCTGTGGCTGGCCTCTCACTGCTGCGTCTCCAATTTTTGGACAGCATTGGCACAAGTAGGCACCTAATAAATATTCATTAAAATTGGAAACAGAAATAGATGTGAAGAGCAGAAAGGGGGTGGGGAAGGAAGAGGAAGAGGAGAAAGGAAAATGAAGAAGAGATAGGAAGAAAGGAGAAGACGGGAAAGGGAGAGGGGAGGAAAAAAGAGAAGAGGGGACAGAGGGAGAGAAGAAAACTTGTGAATAATTACACTAGGGGCTCATTATGATGAGGGAAATCCTAAACCCAGTTGATAGTAAAAAAGTGACAAAGAACAAAAGAAGCAAACAAGAGAAGTAAATGTCACCAGGTGCTGAATCATCAGGAAGAAAGCAAACAGACCGGGAATAATAAGATGTGGAAGACTGCAGTATAATTTTTTATTCTTCACCACTTAACCGTTGTTTTGCTGCTCCATTGGATGTGACCACAATTGTTAATTCTCACCCAGGGTATGCAGGAAAATACGTATGGTACTTGATTTATGGTCATGTTAATACCATTTGGAATTTCAGAGAATATAAATAAAATGACATATCTTTCTACCATATCTTTTCTTGAAATCCGTAGGCCATAATCACTGTATTACTAAAATGTAATCTCTCTATGTTGATCCCACTCTTACCGACCACACATCAATCTCTGCAGGAGGGGTTGTTGAGGGACATACAGGAGGAGAAAGTAGAGATCCCATAAGAGCAAGGAGTGTCCATCTCTTGTGAGGCACAACTAAGACTTATCTGGGAAAGCATTACGTTGCCACATCTTTTGGAAGGATTCATTGGCATTGGAGACTAGTTATTACCAAATCCTTGGAGAAGATAGTGATGGCCAATGGTAGAGAATTTCCTGATATGTGATGTGGTGTCTGAGGAGAGGGAAGTGGGACACTCTGAAAATCAACTGCATGCTACACCCGAGGCTGTCAGGTACTGCAGACCCATACAGATAACAAGGTCAAAATGCAGATGGGTGACGGGCAGGCTGTTGGTCATCAGTATCCCGGAACCCTGATTTTTGTCTTATATCAGATGTGAGAGTCACCCAAAATTAGCAAGTCACCACTATTCTGGTGGCTCAATTTCATGAAAACTCATAAAAGAAGTGCTCTGGTGGGCTCACCATGCCACCCTCCTGGGTCCCCAGGTAACCCCACAGGTAGGAGTCCTGGTCAACTTTGGGGCATTTGGTTAATTCCTTGCATGAGGTAAAGGGTCAGAAAATTCTCTGAAGCAAGAAACAGTGACTAGAGCCTACACAAACCCTGTTCTGGTCTGGCATGCGCTGTCCACGCTGCACAGCTGTCAGGGAGGGATTTAGAGAAGTCTAACATAAGTGCCTTCTTTAAAAGACCAGTGAGAACAGCTTCAGGTTTGTGGGGGGGGGGGTGTTTTGCCAGATGACAATGTCAACCCCATCTGTTCCCAGGCCCTGGGAGAATTTGGAAAATTTGAGAATGGGTCTCCAAAGCATGAGCTTATTGACCTCCTGGACCCAATTTGACCAAGTTTAAGGGGGTTACATTGTGATGATATGCCAGTTTTAAGTGTAGGCCTCAAGAAAACTTGAATGTTTCTGTTGGCTCCCTATTATCTCCTTGTGAGAACACTCAGGACAATCTGTTAGAGGATGAGACACAGTAAGCGTGGCCATATCACCTCAGTAGCCCCTCTTGATAATTACTCATCTGTTAGACACATGAACAATCATGGCCAAAATTAGCAAAACCAGCCAGGTAACACCATCTGATCACAGATAAGAGAGCAATGAACATATCACTGTATGCCATTAAAATGTGATGCTTGTTTACATGGCAGTGTTATTGTGGCAACAGATAACTAGTTCAACTTGTCTGCTAAGAATTCAGAAGCTACATGGAAAATTACTATGTTACAGCAAGCATCAAATGTCTCAACAAGGTCTCTACGTTGTTGTAGCTGCTGGAGTGTGTGTGTACATAGATCTATTTGATTCTGCAGATATAGAAATGACCAAGAATAAGAGAGGACTGCAGATGAAGAAAAGTCAGTATGGAGACTTTCTTCTGGTTGAAAGCAATACTAATTTTTCTCAGTAGTATTCTAGGTATGATATCTGAGAGTGCAAATTTTAGCTGTAGAGACTTCAACTGTCAATACCAGAGCAATGCAGGATGGAATGGGCCAGATAATAAGTGCTGATACTGTGCAGCATGAGGCATAACTCTCAGGAAAAATTTAAGTCCTTAGGCATCCTCTGGGGCAGAAGAGGGTCTGAGTTGAACATGAAGAAGCAGTAAGATTTCTTTAAATGAGAAAGAAAGCATCTTAACTGGCAGAATCCTGTTTTGCAAAATAGAGTTTCTCATGGAAAGAATGAAAGGACCATTCCTATCACATTTTCTGAGTTTGAGAAATGATTCCATTTTAATGTAAGAATGGAGACATAGATATAGATATTGGAAATTTGCATCTGAAGCTTTAGTTCCTTGACTCATGATCAAGAGAGACGATTAAAAAATCCCATGAGAATCTAGATCTGCTTCCGGTCCTGTGTGTTCCATCTCTACCATCATTCATTCATTCATTTTATGAACAAACTCTTGTTAATTATTCATTGACTGCATGCTTGATAGAGATAGAGGTACATCAATAACTATACTTGGCTATTGGTCTCAAGGGCTCAGAAATAAGGAAGAGTGAAAAGATGTCAACAGAACTGTTGATCAATATGGCTACTTTTGTAATAGAGATGGGTACCAGCTGTTACTTGGTGCCAAGGAAGTATGGCCATTTCAGACTTGGTGAGATGGGGTAGCTTATGGTAGAAAAAGGCTATTGCTCTAGGTCTTTAGAGATGAGTTGGAGGTCATCAAGTACGCCAAGGAATTAGCAATTATTTCCTCCACTGGGCCTAATACAAGCATTTAAAGTTTTAAACCAATCCTTATCAGTTGACGGCATGCTCTCAGTGATACGTCAGCAGTTTCTTATTGTCTGATTAGTTCAGCTAGTCTCAGGGAGGCACTTTCTGCTACTGTTGCCCTTGCTATTACAATATTTGACCGGCTGAATTGATTCTCTTGTTTTGGGTCATTAAGTGTTCATTGAATTCTTAGGATGGGTGGTATATATAGAACTGTAACCCATTCTGGTGCCTGTGCTGGATCAGGTAGAATGTCTTAAGTCAAAGCTATAGGACATGGAGCCAGGGAGACGCTGGGTTGTAGATGAAGATGACATAAAAAGAAAAGCTGGCAGACCAATGTTGAGTGTAAAGCCTGAATCTGCGATAAAGTCTAAGCTCAGTCTCGAGAAACAGAGCCAAGATAGGGCTTCTTGTGCAAGAGATTGAGGAAGTGCTCTTAGGAGAGGGGCAGTGGGAGAAGCAAGCTGATACATAAGAAGAAGCCAAGCCAAAATGTAGCTTCAGGTGGAGTGTAGCCTTAGCCTGATCCCATGGGAAGCCTCAGCCTGATCCCATAGAGAGCTCTGGAACATACAGGTACCGTGACTTTGGTCACTTTAAAGTAAGAGGCCTTTATACTTCCATCTGATTTGGTCATTAACTATAGGCTGCTCCCTACCAACTGAAGTTGGAAGGAAACAGTTATACCTCCTGAGTGTTTCTACCCAGGTGACTCCCATTGGCCAGGGCCAGATCTCCAGAGAAAAAGACAATTGTGAGTAATTAGCATCCAGCACTCACCACATCTGGGGAATGAGTGCACTGAGCCAGGGACCAACAGCATTAATATCAAAACATAAGGAAAACACACTATAGGCATAGAAAAGAGGGTGCTAGAATTTTCCTCTCTGAGTGGGGATTCCATTACTTTTAAACCTTGGCAAGTTTCTTAACATTTATGTCCCTCTCTGTAAAATGAAGATAATTTTTATTTACTCATTTTAGTGAAGATTAAATGAAATACTTTAGGCAGAGTTCTTGAAAAAATACCTCCTTTAACATAGATAATTAAAAGATTTTGCTGTTTTTCTTAAGCATCTTACCATAACCATTTCATGTTACACATTCTGGTATTTTGCTATTGTCTTTGGCTCCTATTGAACAGTATTTGCAGTATTGAAATACACAGCCTCTCCATTTGCCTGCACAGCAAACTTCCTGACTTCTTAACAACAGAATTAGAAATGTAAAGACTTAGAGCAAAAGGTAGAAGTCACAATATACATAGGTATTGTTGTGTCAGAAGGATGGACTCACAAGAAAACCCTTCCCCAGAGGTGATAATTGATAACAGAAAAAACAACAGTTGTTATAGAAAAGAAAGGACATAAAAATGAGCTCATCCATGTTGTTATTTTTTCCCTTGCTCTTTTCTGTTATCACTACTTCTAATGCTATTAATACTTTTACTGCCATTTTTCGAACATTCAATAAATGTCAGGCAGTGTAAGATGTTGCCATAGAAAGAAAATGAATAAGAAGTATTTTATGGTTCCACCGAAGGAAATAAATGTTGACATATTCTCAGACTCTCTAAAAAAAAATAAAAGTGTAATTTTAATTTAGTGAAGGTTATCTGGAAAATACTAACTTAAAAAATTATATGCATAAAAACAATAATGTATATACGTATTTAAGAAAATAATTCTTTTAATATGTTGAGTGGAAAAGAGGAAGTGCTGATGTTGAAATGGGTAAACCTAGAAAATTCTTTATATGGAATTTTAAAATTGGATCATTAACAAGTAGATGAAGGGAATCCTGTAGATTCAGTGAAAAGGTTCTTCATTCTTTATTTTTTTACTTATTTTAAAATATTTTTTAGTTGTAGATGGATACAATAATTTTATTTATTTTTATGTCATTCTAATGATTAAACCCAGGGCCTCACACGTGCTAGGCAAGTGCTCTACCACTGACCTACAACCCCAGCCCCAGGACCTTGATTTTTGACACAGAAGATGTGGATCTCTCATGAACTAGCTGAGCACATCACTTCAGTTCTTGAATTTACAAAATAAGAATGTTGACATAACCAGGATCATTCTATGATTGTTTGCCTTAGGTAAATGGGATGCTGTTGTTGTTTTAAGACAAATCCAGCAGTGTTACTCCATAGTTAAATTGAATGCAATAATGATATTTGCTTTCTGCAAAAAGATAAACAAAAACACCCTATTATTATGATTCAGAATAACTGAGGATAATTCAATGAGTCTTAACTTTACGAGATATTGAGGAAGGATGTAAAGAAGATGATGCTATTTGTTAAAATTAAAGAAAACACACATATAGACAAGTGGTTCTTGGTAGAAATGTAAGCAGTAAAATACTGTCTGCCAACTAATGTGTTACCATGGAAAGAGCATTTAAAAAATAGAGAAAAAAAAAAAGAAGAAAGAGGGGAAGAGGAATGGCTGAGGATAGATTCAGTTTTGTCCGAAATATGTCTTTAAGGAATTGATAGTAAGAATATAGATGCCAGTATACTTTTTTTTTTACTTTGAAATAACTAATAATATTATAATTATTTATTTGTTTTAACTTATGCATGTCCTTTAAAGTGAGTTTCTATGGACAGCATATAACTTGATTTTTATCCATTTGGCTATTCTATGTATTTTGACTGCAGAGTTTAATACACTTACATCTAAAGTAGTTATTGATGGGATAGAAAAATGTTCCATGCAAGTGAAAACAAAGGGAACTTGAGTGTCTATAGTTGTATCAGATAAATTAGATTTTAAGTCCAGAACTGTCATTAATAAGCCCTAATAGAAAGATTGAAAACATGACTACAAAGGAATGCAAGCAGAAATAAATCTCAGAAGGAAAGCTGGAAAATTCATAAATCTGTGGAAATTAATTGACACACTTTTTGAGGAATCAATGGATTGAAAAGAAATAAAAAGGAAATTAGAAAAAATCTTGAGACAAGCAAAACCACATCATTTAAAAACTTTTGGATACATCATCAGCATTATAAAAGGGAAGTCTTGTGATGAATATCTACCTTAAGAAGGAAAGATCTCAAAGAAAAACAACTTAACTTTGTACCTAAAAGAACTAGAAGAAAAAGAACAAACTGAACACAAATTTAGAAGAATGAAGCACATGCTAAAAATAAGTGCAGAAAAAATAAAATAAGGAATAGAAAAATAATAGGGGAAAAATCAATGAAACTTAGAGTAGGTTTTATGAAAAGAAAATGTAAAAATGGCACGCCTATAGTTGGACTAAGAGGAGAAAAAATTAAATGATAAAAGAGACATTAAAATTGATGCCACAGGGGCTGGGTTATGGCTCAATGGTAGAGCACTTGCTCATGTGTGAGGCACTGGGTTCGATTCTCAGCACCATATATAAATAAATTAATAAAATAAAGGTCCGTCAACAACTAGAAAAAATTTTAAAAAATTGATGCTACAGAAATAAAAAACAATTATGACAACAAATTGGATAACCTTAAAATGGTAAATTCATAGAAACATAAAATGTACAAAGTCTGAATCATGGATAGAAATAGGAAATGTAAATAGAAATACAACTAAGAGGGAGATTGCCCAGTAATCAAAAACCTCCCAACAAAGATAAGCCCAGAATCAAATGGCTTTACTGGTGGATTGTACCAACCATTTAACAAATTAATGTTCTAATTAGAATAAGATATATTTCATGCTTGTATAATATATCAAAATGGATTCTACTATCATGTAAAACTAAAAAAGAACAAATAAAAAGATAAAAATTAATGTTATTCCTTAATCTCTATAAAAAATGAATCTCACTTATGAGGCCAGCATTACATTTATACAAAGGCCTGACCAAGATACCATAAGAAAACCACAGATCAAATTCCTAATGAACCTAGATACAAAAACCCTCAACACAATACTAAGAAATCAGCTTCAACAACACATTTCAAAGGATCATACACTGTGTCCAACTGTGTATCTATCCCTTGCTGCAACATGTGAAAACGAATTAATGAGTACATAATTCAGTCTGCTTTGGTGATTCTATTTCACAGGGTGGCTCTGAAATGGACAAGGGATAGAGGAAGGAAATGGCATACCCCTCTGACCAGTGTTACTCCAAGAGTGGTCCCAGAACCATGAACATTGTGTTTGGCAGCAGTTGGGAGCTTTGCAAGAAATGCAAATTTTACCAATCTGCCCCAAATCTCTGAGTCAAGTTACCAGGGAGCGGAGCCATCATTCTGTGTTTTAAAAAGCCTTCCTGTTGCTCTTGGAACATATTCAACTTTGAAAAGAACTGTCATCCCCTTCCTCCTTATAGTGAATATTAATTGCATTTAAGCAATGAATATGTTCACAAAAATGCAGTGATGTGTGATTGCACTGAAATATACTATTACACTAATTATCTTAGTATAATACCAAAGTTGGGAACTAAAGAACTGAGATGGAACAACAACAAAAAATTATGTGCACTTGCTGTTTCCCATATTTTGGGTATAACTTATACATTGCTTTCTAAAGGAAAACATTATATAGCTCTTTTTTTGGTCATATAACAAGTATATCACTGTCTATTTCACAGAGATTTCTAACAGAAAGATGAGGGATGGTTCAGCTTCAAATCACAGTTTTATTTGCCTTAATGAAATAAAATGTCTGTGGAATTTAATGGAATATGGTTCATAAAAACTAATTTAACTTTTATTCTAGCGGTCACATCTATCAGAGAGCCATTTTCAGTGAAGGTTGAAATTCTATAAAATTTGATCACCAACAATCCAGAAATAGCTGACTATGAAAGGTATTACAATTTGTATTCAGATGTTCGTTTGTATCTTATTTTACTTGCTTTGTGTAACTTCTGAAGAGCCTTCACTTCTATAGACGAGTACATTCTCTGTGAAAGCACATTTTTGTTCTATTACTATTGACATTCATGTATTAGTGTAATGAGCATATATTGAGCACAACATATGTGCCAGGATCCATTCTGGGTGGTAAGGATAAATTAGCAACCAAATCAGATATAGCTGGTGATTCATCCTGCTTACTAGCCCAGGACACACAAAAACAAACACACACAATTTTATTATATGTCATAGGCTTATAAATGGCACACCTATAGTTGGACTATAGGTATAGCTTATAAATGCTACAAATAATATGGAAGGAAGGTAGGTGTATAGAGAATCTCATTAGTGCTTTTAATGGGAAGGGGGGAGTCAAGGAGTTTCTCTGATGTGATACTGAGACAAGTGAGGAAGTAAGCATGAGGTTAAGGGAAAAAGAGATCTGAGGGGAGGTAAGTGTGCAATGGCCTTGGTATGCTAGGGAGTTAGAAAAATTGGACCTGCTAGGGTGAAGCAGAGTAGGGGAAGACTGTGGCTGAATAAGTAGCATAAACCTCTGATTTAGTAGTCTGTGAACAATCAGCTCTTTTTGTGCCAAAAAAGATTTAGGAGCATTATCCCAAGTCAATCAACTTCATTTCTTTCTATTTATATGCCATATGCAAATTATTAATCTGATACCAAAACACTATTAAGAAGATCATTTGCACTCCTGTCAGCATTAGCGAACTCTATTTGATGTCTGCAATACAATGTTGACTGCAGGACTGGGCAAGCCAAAAAGAAATTGCATGTGCTGCTAAATGGGGTCCTCTTCCTCTCTTTATAGGAGACTTCTCATTCCTGTCCCATCATTACATTAGAATTTGGGTATGGAGAATTATAAAAATTAATTTTAAGTTTCCTTTATTTTTTTAAGCTGGGATGATCCTTTGAATTTTGTTCAAGTTTTTTTGATTTTATATCTTGAGTTCCTAGCAATTAAATTTTGACATGAGGAAAACTGTTTAAAACTACTTTGGACAGCAGCAACCTAGGGAGGGCAAGTCCATATCACAATGTGTCTGTTGCTATAGAAAATCTGGGAGGGTCACGTTTTCCTTCACCCTTGCTTTCTTTCAGAAACCAGACTCTCTCAGATCCTCTCCTGCCACAAGTCCTTTGTACCTGCTGGGTTTTTTTTGTTGTTGTTGTTTTGTTTTTTTTCCTGTTGGGGGTAGGTGTATGTTTGGAGGATCTGAGGATGTCCAGACCCACCCCAAACACATTTAAATCAGGAACTCTGGGCTGAGATCTATGTATCAGTCCTTTGTAGAAGTCCCCCAGGGGTCTGATTCCATATCCTACCTGCTCATCTTCCTTGTTTAGGGACACTTCCTCATAAACACTCCCCTGCCCTGACTCTAAGTCAAATCTCTCTATTGTACATGCACCCCCTTGGAATTTTTATCACTCTAGGCATTTTACATTTCTTTGTGATGATATTTGTTTAATATTTGTCTTCCTCAAACTCTTTGCCAAATGATCTTTAAGAGACTTATTTACTGTGATATCCAACACTGGCAGTCCTAGTGTCCTGCTACCAAGAGTAATGACTAAATTCCTGTTAAATAATTTCCCTACATTTTTTTTTCCTGAACGAAGCATGTGACCTCTGTCCACAGACCAAATGAGTGCTGACTGAGGTCATTCCAGGCAAATTTATCTTCCCCAAACAGGGCTTTGTGGTTCAAACTAAAGTAATTGAGAGAACACACCATAATAAGAGATGCATTGTAAGGACCTAAGTATAAAACAAACTCTTCATTTTCTGTGAGACAACGTTTCTCATGAGCATGAAACTTGCTCTATGTGCTGTAAAACACATGATGCTTAAAACTGTGTTATTTCCTACACTGGACTGTGAGCTTTATGAGGGAAGCATCTATCTCTGATCTTCTTTTATTAAATAAATCTCTAAGGCATGGAACTTGGCACTTAGAAAATATTCAATAGATGTCTATTGAATGGATGAACTGGAAAGAATAAACTACACTAAAGGTTTTATTTTTCAAATTATTCCCATGCAGTAAAGGAGGAAGAGCAGAGTTTTGGGATCTTATGTCTCCCAGAAGACCAAGTATTGTAGGCTTGGTTGTCAGCCTATAGTGCTACTGAGAGATGGTGGAGTCTTTATAAGGCGAGGGGCCTAGTGGAAGGAAGTTAGGTCATTGGGGGAGTGTCTTTGAAGAAGCTATTGAGACCCCTGCCCCTTTCTCTCTCTTTGCTTCCTGGCTGGTATGAGGTGAGCAGTCTTCCTCTGCCAAATGTTCTTACTGCCATGATGTACTGTGCCTAAGCCCCAGAGTATTTTATAGAGGTCAATGCAAGTGATTAAAACCTGTGAAGTCATGAACCAAAACAAAAACAATGTTTTTCTCCTTTAAGTTGATTTTTTTTCAGGTATTTTGTCAAGTGATGGAAAACTACTAATACAGGCAGGGATCTTAATTCCTGGTTGAATATTAGCATCACCTGGGTGGAATAAGTAGTGTTGGAAAATACCCATGCCTGGACCCCATCCCAGACAAACCAACCAACCAGAATCTTGGAGGTTGGAGTATTGATTTTATTTATATAGAACATTTAGTTTTCTATAATTGCTTAATTAATTACCAGCTTAATTTAGCACTTAAAACAACATAAATATATTACCCTGCAGTTTCTGTAGGTCAGAAGTTCACGCACATAATAGTTGGATCTGTTGCTCGGGATTTCATCAAACTGAAATCAATTTGTTGGCCAAGGCTCCAGTTCTCTCTGGGATTCTTTATTCTTTCAAGCTCTCAGATTCTTGGCAGAGTTATTTTCTTTATGGTTCTAGGACTGAAGTCCCTGTTGCCTTCCTTGAGATTGGCCAGGGAATTATGCTGGGGCATAATGAGGGTCCTTGTCATATGATCTCCTCCATCTCAGCAACAAGAAACCTTGTTGGTGTCAGCCCTCTTCAAACTTCAAATCTTTCTTATTTTTCTTGTGTGACCAGTTGGACAAAGTTTTGGCTGTGAAAGGGCTTGAGTCAATAAGTCATGTCTGTCCTGATAATTTTCCTTTCCCACAAAGGTCCTCTGTAACAGAATCTGATCATGAAAGTGAAATCAATCCAATTCTCAGTCCTGACGATGATGAGGGAGTATAAAGTGGGAATGGCATGCAGGACTTCTTAAGGATTACCTTAGAATTCTGCCTACCACATTGGTATTAAACACCCTCCAACTGAGATTAAGAACTCCTGGACAAAAGGTATTAAACATTTCAAATAGTGAAGTATTACATGACCTTTTAACACAATAATTTTTTAAAGAAATAAATCCTCTAAT
Organism: Marmota monax; assembly: GCF_021218885.2. Taxonomy (NCBI): domain Eukaryota; kingdom Metazoa; phylum Chordata; class Mammalia; order Rodentia; family Sciuridae; genus Marmota; species Marmota monax. The sequence goes on along the minus strand of NW_026695222.1, from coordinate 1,773,443 downwards.
CCTCAAAAATTTTCAGAGATCAAGGGACATCAATAGAATTTCAAACTATAAGGATAGCATAGATTTACTTGGGGCCCTCTGAGAATCTCAGTAGAAATACGATCCTAGAGAAGCACTACCCATGGGGTTTAAATTATTAAATTAAGTCATTTCTGAAACCTGTTAAGGTCTCAACCCGAAACATAGCCCTTCTCCACCACAGTCTGAGTGAAAAGAGTAATTTTAATGAGTTGAGTGAGACACAGAATGATCAAGGGATAGAGAAAGGCCCAGGGAGAGGGGCAGGAGTAAAGATTACCAGTTGTGAGAGGACTCTGGGATCTCATGAAGAACTGTAGATGGGAGGGACACAGCTCCTTTTGGAGACCAGGGAGGGACACACAGAGGGAGCTGGGAGAAACCCTGTCATTGACACCTCCCACCCTCTGATCTCCAGCCTGTATTTCCTGGTGACCCCAATCAAGTAGAAGAATGAAGAAGAGATTATTCAGAGGGAAAAGGCCTCCTCCAAGGGCAGTGCAGAGAATAGAATGGAAATGACAGAGGCAAATGGAAAATAAATCACCACATGTTGAAGGTGATTTTTTATATACATTAAGGAAATGGGTTTTGAAAATTAAAAAGTGGTATAACATGGGGGTTCTTTATATCCTAAGAAATATTTTACCAAACTTGTTTCCTGTGCTGGTAGTCACTGCCACTTAAGTCCTTTACTTGTCAGTCGTGGGCCCAGGGATCCCCTCTGGTTTTATTTTTCCAATTCCATGGAGAATAACTTTAGGGAAATGAGTTGGGCACTAGGGTGGGAGGCAGGGAAAGGGAGGGTGAAGATACATATTTTTTTAATTTTCAAATTCAACAATACTTGACTTTAAAATAGAAAATCAGAAAGTTATCTTGTTAGTGGAATAAGTAATTTTTATTGGCAACTTAGGATATTTTAAAATGATATATCTTAAATATGGTATGTGTAGACTACTTGACATGTATAAGTAAAATGAAGATAAAATAACTTTTTTTCAGATATGGACTTCTAAAATGTTTCTTAATTTCTAATTTTTGTTGATTTATAGCATAGGCAAATTTTAAATTTTCTTCTATCGTATCTTTGATTTGTAAAAAATCATATTAAAATCAGAGAACTTCTTAAGTAGATGGCTGGGGGATGGCAGAGAGTATTTCTATTGCTTTTGTTTTCCCTGTTCCTATCCAAGTTTGTGTGTGTGTGTTTGTATCTCTCCAGGTGTTTTCAAAATAATCTTGATATATTTGACTTTCTCACTTTAAATTCCCTAGGTGCATGTTGTTGATATAACATTAATAAGTAAAAAATAATATTCAAGTTAAAACATATTTAATATTTAAATTCAAGGACGTTGTATTGTTGAACCTTTTATCTTATCTGTTCCTATAATAGTAATAAACAAGGAAAAACAGAGGTAGGCTATTGAACAGACAGTGATTTTAACAGGAGATAGGAGCATGAACAAAAAGATTTCCACAGGTGACTGGAAGGCAGAGGGTCCTTGTAATCAAAGCAACATGTGATTTCAGTGAGCACAGAAGTTAGCAACTGAGTGTGGATTTCTTCATGCTGTGGCCTGTGGAATTGGCAGATTCCTACAGCAGAACTAAGAGAAACATAGAAAGCAAGGGGCTAGTTGATACCTTTGCTTAAAGGCTTCTAGAATAACTCCTGGAACCCTCCTCCAACATCCCTCCAATGCAGCCAGAAGACTCACTCTAGAAAAATCCAAGAGGTTCCCTCTAAAGAGTAATTCTTCTGGGCAGAGCTTGGGCATGGACAAGATGAATTCTCCAAATTCAGTCCTGTCTTATTATGCCATTTGGAGGAGGGGCACATCTATGTAGGTACCCAGTTTTCGGGGGTGCAAGAGAAGCCTGACAATATGGCATTTTCTCATAACATACACAGGTATACAGTGGATCTTCTCCTTCAGTGTAGAAGCTGGTAAAGTCTGAATACACCCAAGACAGTGGCTTATATTTTCAACATAGTCCATCATCAGTAAACAACTGGATACTAGTAACCTATAGACAATTGAAGAAAACTAGCAACGATAAGGAGAAAGAACAAGGTAAGCAAAAAAGACCACTAGACTTAAGGGGATCCATAAACTGAGGGAAAGAGATGCCAACTAACGCTTATCATTCCCAGTGATATTTGAAGGAATATTATGCCCACAAGTAGAGAAGCATCCTTTAAAAATAAATTGTGCATTTTTTTGTTTGTTTGTTTTTGTACTGGGACTTGAACCTAGGGGCACTTAACCACTGAGCCACATCCCCAGGCTCTTTTTGTATTATATTTAGAGACAGGGTCTTGCTGAGTTGTTTAGGGCCTCTTGATCCTCCTGCCTCAACCTCCAGAGCTGCTGGAATTACAGACATGTGACACCATGCCTGGCTGAATTATGCATATTTTAGGTGTACAATAGAATGCTATAAAATATGGTACATACAGAGTAAAATGAATTCTGGTGTGGAACAAATTAACATATTCATCATCTCACATACTTACCCATTCTCTACCCTGTGCCAAGAGCAGGAATAATCTACTCATTTAGCAAACGTTCCAAATCCATTACACTATTATTAATTGTAATTATCAGGGTGTACATTACATCTTTTGACTTCCTTATGTTATATATTTGCTGTGTTGTATCCTTGATGCTTATCTCCCCATTTGCTTTCCCCCATTATAACTCCAGTAAATCCCAGTTTTATTCTGTGCCTTTATACATTTGACTTTTTATTTTATTTTATATGTAAGCAAGTTAGATCATGTTGTAATATATTGCTTTGTGTGTCTGTGTGTCTGGCTTGGTGTAATTTCCTCTAGATGTATCCACATTGTCACAAATTCAGGATCTCCTTTTTTAAAGCCTAAATAACATTATGTTGTGTGTGTCCTTCATTGTAGTTTGCTGTATAGTGTCTCATAGAGAAATGGATGTGCTGGTCAGGAGAGGCCAGATTCTCAACATCTACTCCTACTGGTCTTGGCTTATCTGTCTGACTTTGTCTTTTGATTTATGACTGATCTGGTCCCTGGCTCTGGCACCTCAATCAACTTATGCCAACACCTCATCTTCTTCTTCTGAGGTGTTCACAGGAATCCCACTTGTGGGGGTCCTATTCTTTTTGCAGAACCATCACCCTTGCTCTACCTTGTGGTAAATATTTACCTTTGTTTAGCAAAGCAGCAGGCTAGAGTTTCCAAATTTTTATTAGCACTCCTCATATGAGCAAGTAATTACACAGTAATCTCTGCTTGAGTTAAACATGCTTCATGCTCTAGCTTCAATTCCTTCGGCAATTACTTCACACAGGATTGGGCCTGCATCTCAGCCCCTGTTGCTGCTCATTCCAGCATGAGCAGGGGTCACTCCACACGGCTGCTATCTCACATAGCTCTTTCTCTTCCTTTAGATCACATTACTTGGCCCTGAGCAACAGATGTTACCTAATTCTTGAGATGTATATGGTGGTCCCTATCCACCTATAATAGCTGCTATGCTTTATGTTAAAAGACACTCAAAAAATATGATTAGAGGGGAAGTTCCTCAACATAATATTACACTCAACTGTGAAAAACTAAAAGCTTTTCTTCTAAGATCAGGACTAGAACAAGGTACCCACTTGATATCACTATGTATATTCAACGTAGTAATGGAAGTCCTAATGGAGCTATTAGGTAAGAAAAGGAAAAGCATTCAAATGGGAAAGCAAGAATATCTGTTCATAGGCATGATCTTAATATGTAGAAAACTCTTACTTAAATAAGCAAAAAATCTTGTAGTGCTAATAAATGAATTTAATCAACATACCATATGATACAAAGTCAACATACAGCTACATTTCTTACACTAACAATTAACTATCCAAAATGGAAACTAAGATAATGATTCCATATTTAATAGCCACAAAAATAATAAAATACTTAGGAATATATAAGGAGATGAAATACACATATACTAAAGTCAACAAAACACTGATAATTAACTACTTAATTAATTAATGGAAGAACCTCTTGTGTTCATGGATTGAAAGGAATAATATTGTTTGAAAGGCATAATATTCTTAAAATTTCCATATTACCCCAAACAATCTACAGATTCAGTGTAATACCTATCAAAATCACAACAGCATTTTAAAATACACAAATCAAGGAAAATAAAGTTTAAAATACATTTAGAAACTCAGAGGCCCTCAAATAACCAAAGAAATTTTGAGGAAAAAAGAGCAGTGCTAAAGACATCACACTGCTTGATTTCAAAATATGTTTCAAAGCTGGAGGAGATGAAAGGATATGGTAGTGGCATCAAAACAGACATGCAGAACAGAAACAGAAAAGAACAAAACAAATATACCCCCACTTGTTCTGATCAAGTGATCTTTGACAGGATGCTAAGAAAATAAAATGGGGAAAGGAGAGGCTCTTTAACAAATGATGTTGAGAAGATGAGATATCCACATATAAAAGAATGAAATCAGACCCTGATCTCATGCCATGCACAACCATCAACTCAGAATGGGTTAGAGATTTAAACACAAGACCTGAAAAAACTAAAATTCTAGATACTTCTGGAAACTAAAATATCTAGGATGGGGAAACGTTTCCTGACATTTATTAATTTTTCATAATGAATTCACGAATATGAGAATAAAACATAGGTAACAAAGGCAAAAATAGACAGATAGGGCAATATTAACCAGTAAAGCAGCTGGGATGTGGTGGCATAGACCTCCAATACCAGTGTCTCAGGAGGCTGAGGCAGGAGGATTATTAGTTCCAAGCCAGCCTCAATAATTTAGCAAGGCCTTAAGCAACTCAGTGAGATCCTGTCTCTAAATAAAATTCTAAAATGGGCTGGGGATGTGGCTGAGTGGTTAAGTGACCCTGGGCTTAATCCCCTGTACAAAAACAAAAACCACAAAGTCTCTGCAGAATGAAGGAAACAGCAATGAAAAAGTAACTTACAGAACAGGAAAACAATTTCCAAACTGTATATCTCAAAAGGATAAATATCCCAAGTATAGAATTCCTACAACTCCATAGAAAAAGTATTCCAAAAAACAAAGAATCCTATTTTAAAAGTTGGAAAATAATTTTGAATAGAAATTTATCTCAAAAAGAGCACAGATTGCCACAGGTATATGAAAAGATGCTCAGTGTCATTAATCAACAGGAAAATGCAAATCAAAGCCATAGTGAGGGGCTGGGGATGTGGCTCAAGCAGTAGCGCGCTCGCCTGACATGCGTGCGGCCTGGGTTTGATCCTCAGCACCACATACAAAAAAAAAAAAAGATGTGGTGTCCGCCAAAAACTAAAAAAATAAATATTTTAAAAATTCTCTCCCTCTCTCTCTCTCTCTCTTTAAAAAAAAAACAACATAGTGAGATATATCCTCTCACTCATGTATGATCGTCTTTTATTTAAAAAAAAAAAGTATTGAGGATGTGGAGAAAATGGAACTTTTTACACTGCTGGTAAGCATTTAAAAACTAATACAATACAGATGAATTTTGAGAACATTTTGCTAAGTAAAATAGATCAAAAGGACAAATACTTCCCTTATATGACATAACTAAGTAGTAGAATTCAGATTTAGAAAGTGGAGTGGTCCTTGCCAAAGCTGGGGGAGAAAAAAATGGGTAAAACAACTTTAAATTAAAAAAAAATTCCTACTACAAGGCTTTTCTGCAGATACAGGCTTCAGTATAAAAAATGAAAAAAAAAAAACCTCATACAAAAACTTTTATCCATGCATTAAAATTATTTATTTATTCTAATCAGTATACGTGACTATAGAATGCTCTTTGGTTTATTGTACACAAATGGAGTAGAAGTTTTTACTTCTCTGTTTTGCATGAAGTAGAGTCACACCATTCATGCAATCATACATGTACCTAGGGTAATGATGATCATCTCATTCCACTGTCTTTCCGACCCCTTTGCCCCTTCCCCCACTCCTTGCCTCATCCAAAGTTCTTCCACTTGTCCCATGCACCACCCTCATATGGATTAGCATCCACTTATCAGAGAAAACATCCAGCTCCTGGTTTTTTAAGATTGGTTTATTTTGCTGAGCGTGATATTCTCCAACTCTAACCATTTATCTGCAAATGCCATAATTTTATTCTCTTTTAATGCTGAGTAATATTCCATTGTGTATACATATTACAGTTTCTTTATTCTTTATCTAATAAGGACATCTAGGTTACTTCCACAGTTTAGCAATTGTGAATTGTGCTTCTATAAACATTGAAGTGGCTGCATCACATCATATGCTGTTTTTAAGCTTTTAGGGTAGGATTAGGATAGCTGGGTCAAAAAGTGGTTCCATTCAAAGTTTTCTAAGGAATCATACTGCTTCCCAGATTGGTTGTACCAATTCCTGCATTAAAATTTGCATGCAATAAAAAATAGCAAATGAGGTATATCAACATACAAAAAAACTATGGCCAAGGTAAGTTTATTTCAGGAATACAAGATTGTTTAAACCTTAAGTCTTAATATATTATATCTCATTAATAAAGAATAATCAAAATTATATAGTCACCTCAATAGATGCAGAAAAGCAATTTTTGAGTTGATTCATTTTCATCATTTATGAAAAATTTTCATTCATGATAAAAATTCCTTAGTAAATTAGAAATGAAAAGAAGCTTTCATATGGTGAACTTGGACTGCATGAAAAGAAACCTGAGACCAGGATTGATGTACAAATGTCTTATCACTATGTATTTTCAACTTTGAACTAGAGGTTCTACCCATTGCTAAAAGGTAGAAAAAAGCAAGCAAATTAAAAAAAAAAATAAAAGCTGTTATTATGTGGAGATAAAATGCCTTGATTGTTTTGTTAATGCAGAAAATCTAAAGAACCTTCAGAATTAACAATTAGTTTACTCACTGGTTATAAGATCATCATTAAAATCACATGGCATATACACTAGCAGCAAATATTTAGAAAATAAAATTAAGCTACATGATATCATTTACCCAGATTCCAAAATATCAAATGTCTAGACACAATCTAATAAAAAATATGCAGTACCTCCACATGGAAAATTACAAGATGTTATTGGTAGAAAATAAGGAAATTAAAAAACATAATGATGCATATTATTTTCATAGCCACGAAGAATTATCATTGTTAATATTATTAAGGTGCCAGTTCTCATCAAATGTATCTATTTATCTATTCAATAAAATATCAACTTCCTAGCAGATTAATATTTTAGAAATTGGAAAGTTGATTCTAAAATTTACATGAAAATCTAAGAAGTCAAAATGACTAAAATTATCCTGACAATTTGACACACCTATGTTACCACATTTAACTACACTGTATATATTTACCATAAGAATGGGCATCATAGTGCCAAGGTTGACTAATAAAACAATGGAACACAATAGAGAGTCCTGGAAGACTTGTGTATTAATTGACTTGACTTGTGACAAATGTAGCATTTCATGATAAATGTAGCATTGCAAACCATAGACAAAGGGACTTTTCCCCCTTAATAATTTATATTAGGTCAATTGAATATTAAAATGAAAAATATTGACATCTACCTCTTACCATATACAAAAATCAGTTACAGGTGATTGTACATCAAAATGTTTCTCTTTTATGTACACACATTATAATTATGAAAAAGATGAAGCAAAAACAACTGAATTTCATACCAGAGTGTAAGAATTGTGTCAGCATTAAAATTCTCACCTCAACAACCTTGCATCTTAAAAATGCCTTCAAAATTCTGAGGGGAAAAAATCTGGGGACCTAGAATTCTAGAAAATAAAAGTTATATTCATTTCTGGAAGAACTTATTAAGTTCATCTTTACACACTTTTTAAAAGAAGCCAAGAAAAAAATCAAAGGCCTTAGGAAACAATGGAACTAACCCAGGAGAACAATAAAAAGAAATAAGAAGACAGCTCTGTGCATGGCCTAGAAGTATTTTATATCATCTAACAAGTAGTGGGATAAGGAAAGTAGATGCTCTAGGAACGTGATAAAACATAAATACTTATAACAAGAAAAATAAATAAGTGCAATCCAATTCTCTAAGAGATTTCCAACATTGTATGAGAAAATCATGTTACATACTGAAGCAAAATGAAATGTGCCATTATCTTGAACAGGTGATGAAAAGTAATGGAATACAGTTGGTATTAACGTTAAAATATTCTCCTTCTAGGGACTCAAGTTAAGGGACACAGAATTACCTCTTTGTGAGTTCAAGCAAGATCACTGATTTCTGCATATGGTATTTATATATTAATTATATTTTAATACAATTTTTTGAGCTCATAATTACCAGGATCAAATTATAGATGTAAAACTTTACTGAAAATAGAGATCAGACTACAAATGCTGCACAACTTAACACTGTCAAAATGATGCAGTCACTGACACATTCTGACCAGTGGCAGAGGTGGAGGCTGTGAGGGTCAGGAGGAAACATGTCAGAACATTAAATACCTCATCCTATAAGGTGAGGAATTGAGAGCTATAGCTACAAACTGGTGGGTCCAAAATAGAGACTTTAGTATATGATTTAAAATGTTTAGAAATATAATCAAGTAATGTAAGAAGGAGAGAATAGATTGGAAAAATATAGAAAAAATATGCTAATTCCTTGTTCATCATAAAGCCTCAGCAGATATGGCATAGTGTTGATAAATTCAGACATAAAAACACAAATATTTTACTTTGTATTACTTCCAAAAGCCCTAATGCAGAACAAGTTAGAAATTGTTGTGTACAAGGAGAAGGTATGGAAGGGTGAGGGGATAAGTATGGTAAGCAGGAAAATCTTCTCATTTTGAACTTCTTTTTTTTGTGTTTTACCTCTACATACTTACACTATATCCATTCAATTAATAACTAATAAGATTTTTCAAGTAATATGTAAATAGTTATTAAAGGAATTACCTAGAAGTAGCCATAAAGTTTAAATAGTAGTCCATATACAGAACTCATGTTTGGAAATTTCATGCTAAAGACCTTATTTTGGCACCACTGTGACGTAGCCCTTATTTTGTCTGATATGATAAATTCCACAATTATGCATTCTTTACAGATCTTTCCATGTAAAGGCAAATTTTTCCCCATTCCTAGAATCTGGCCAGCCCCCTAACTTGCTTTGGCCAATAGAGTAGGAGCAAATTTGAAAAAAAAAAAAAAAGATTTGGAAAGAACATATAAATTGGGATTTACCCTCTCTTGCTTTCTTGGAATGTGAGATTTTGGTGTGAACATATCTAGGCAGGCCTGCTGAATGATGAAAAGCACATGGTTCCTGAGGACTGACCAACCTCCAGAATGTGAGCCCATGCTAGATTATTCAGCTCAGCTGTGAGCTGACCTGCTAGCTTGCCATAGACTCCTGAATGTTCCTGGCCAAAATCAGTTGAATGATCCCAGATTAGATGAACTGGCCAGTTGTTCCAAAAAATTGTGAGCTAAGCAAGTAGTCATTATTTTATATTTTGCTGTGGTTGTTTTGTAGTAAAAGCTAACTAACTATCATAGTTGTTATAACATAGGAGCCTTTTGACTCTCACCATCTCAGAGGGAGGTTGTGAATAGTAACAGGATCATATTAGTTAAGATCTTGAGATAGGACTTGGAAAGAAAATTTAGTACATCTTTACTTAATAGTGTATATTTGATAAATATATCTTTAAGTAGTTGGTGAATTTCTCAGGACACAGCATTTATGTGATGCTCTCTTCATTGTTCTGTTTTGTGGCTCAAATGTTCTTGCTAAAAATACTTGTACCTATTTCAGTTCACATAAATCTACTCCGGTTATGCTTTGCAGTGCTTTGTACATCAATCCTATCTTGAGATATTGCCAGAACTAAAAAGGACTCCCAGGTAATTGAACTGGGATTATATATTGGGTTTTGTCAGCTGTAAAATTCACAAGGAAACATTACTTAGAATGTTTGGTTTCTTAACTAGAGAGATAAGGATTTGCTGAGTAATATTCAAATATGTCCATGGATATTCCACAAACTTTCATATCTTCACAGATAATAAGAATTAGATTACTTTAGGAGTTAATCCAAAAGCCTATTTAATATTTAAGACAGAAAAGCTATCTATATCTTTTAAGGGAATATCAAATCTATAGAAAACTAAAGGAAATTTTAACATCTAGATTCATTATAGTCAAAAATCTTGCTTAAGACTAGGGATGTAGCTCAGTGGTAGAGTGCTTGACTGACATGTGTAAGATACTGGGTTTGATTCCCTAGCACTGTAAAAAAAATAAATCTAGCTTAGATTATTTAGACTTCCAACAACCAATTCAAGGATAAGTAATGATATCAAGGTGCCAATGCCATGTTCAAGCATCATGTATTGAAACAACTGGATATGCATAATGTAAAGGAATGAATTTGGACTCCTTCCTCAAAAATACACAAAAACTTAATTAAAAATGGATTATAGATCTACAAGAGCTAAAACTCTTACACTGTTGCTAACATAAAGATTTACTCCTTGATTTTTTTTTTCTTTTATGACCAGGGGTTAAGCAAAATCTTCTTAGATATAATACCAAAAGCATAAGTACAGAGACAGAAAAAGAGAGAGAGAGAGAGAGAGAGAGAGAGAGAGAGAGAGAGAGAGAGATTAGATTTCTTCAAAATTAAACACATTTGTACTTCAGAGTATTTCAGGGCCAGGGCTTGCTGCACGGCTCAGACAGCCACACAGTTGTTTTTCAGGGGCTCTTGCCATCACTCCAAGATTTCAGACATGTTGCTCAGTGTGGCAGGCATGAGTTTAATTGAAGGCATAGAAAAAGGGGAAAGGGGACACTCTGATGAGAGAGAAGGAGTCTTCTCAGAGAGGAGAAAGATGGTATGCTCCTCCAGCCCTCTGATTTTATCAGAGGTCCCAGGAAAGTTTCCAAGAGTCCCACTGAAGTCCACCTCTTGACTTGTGAATCACAGCTGGGTTGAATTAGACTTACATGTTCCCACTGTACTTGGTAAACGTTCAGGGAGCATACTGATCAGTTCTGTTTAGAACCTGTTCTTTAAGAGACTGTATAGTTATGGGGTATTATCCTTATCTTCCTGATTTCTGGAACCCGGACTGTGTAAGGGTCACCAAAGTCCCTGCTGCACCCTTCAGAGTAACTTGTGTTCTTCCTATCAGCAATTTGGGCCTGCATTTCTCCTGAAGATAACAGGTTGTTTGCTGAGGAATGCAACATATCCTGTTAACTTAAGCCAGGCAGGGATTCAGGGAAATTGTTTTTTAAAAGAAAACACGTGGGGGTCAGCATAGTGGGTCTAGTTTATAGAATTTATTCCCTTAACCTCATGTTCCCACTTCTCAAGTCTGTTACCTATCAAAAGGATATGCAAAAAAAAAAAATAAATAAATAAAATAAAATAAAGTGAAAAGACAACCTTCAGAAAAGACATTCTTCATCTGAGAAGACTGTGGCATCCAGAATATTTAAACAACCTTTACAAGACAATAACAGCAACAACAAAGGACTAAAACATGGGCAAAATATCTCAACAGACATTCAAATACAAATGGTCAATAAGCACATGAAAGATGTTTTATGTCATTAGTCATAGGGAAATGCAAGTCAAAACCATAGTGGGACAGCAATTTATTCTTTCTAGGATGGCTATGATAAAAAGACAGGTATTGATAGTGTTGGCAAGAATGTTGAGAAATTCAAATCTTGTGAGGAATGTGAAATGGTACAGCAACTTTAGAAAATAATCTGTCCATTTTCTCAAATGGTTAAACAGTTACTTATGACCAGCAAGTTCACTATTAGATATTAACCCGAAATAAATGAAAGTAATAATTCACATAAAACAAGTATACTATGTTCATAGTAGCATTAGTCATAGTAGACAAAAAATAAATGACAATCAACAGATGTATAGATAATAAAATGTAAAAAAAGTAATAGTATTTGTAAAAAAATAATAATAAATTACTGATACCTAATATAACACTGACAAACTTTGAAAACAAATACTAAGTGGAAGAATCCAGTTGCAAATGGCTACCTATGTATATGAAATTTCTAGAATATACAAATTCATATAGACAAAAAATATTAGCAGTGCCAGCAGCTGGTGGGAGAAAGTATGGGAAGTAACTGCTAAAAGGTATAGGGTATTTTGGGGGGATGATGAAAATATTCTTAAATGAGGCTATAGTGAGGGTTTCAGAGTTGCATACATTAAATGAGTGAATTTTATGACACATAAGTTCCAATAAAATTGTTGTGTTTCAAAATATATATTGGATGACTTACTTGATCAGACCATATAATGATGGATTCAAGGGATTTGAATATTTACAAGGCATTTAAGAAATCTTTCATTTTGATTATTTTTTTAAAGCTAGACATATTAAAGTCAAATCTGCTAACTCAGAACAAATATCCTGGATATTAAGAGAAAAAGATTGGTATTCTTTCCTTGGTCAAAAAAAAGTTATTATGGCTTCTTGGACCCTGCTACTATCAGAGCATACACCAAACACTAAGCGGCCGAATTCCGGCTCCCGGAACTGAGCCCGCGGGGGCTGCTTCTTGGAGCCTACACTTATAGGAGCTTACACCGAGCACGGAGCGGCCGAGTTCCGGCTCCCGGAACTTCCCTGGACCGGGGCTAGGAGCCCGCGGAAACTGTGTCTCGGTCCGGGTCCTGCTGAGGGCAGGTCAGGACTCACCCATTGCTTGGGTTGCCTGGCAAGGGGAACGAAATGCTGCCATTCGCATAGGATACCAACATGGCAGAGATCTGATGTCAGCAGAAAGCGGTGGAGGAGAGATCTTCATCAATACCAGCGGTGACATAAGCAGTTGGTCTCCTGGTAAGGGGGGTGAGGCTCAGTCACCCGAGTCTCCTCAATTTGTCCTCGAGCCAGAGGGAAGGAGCCGGGCCGCCGCCAGCCCCCGGAGCAGGCCCAGCGGCTCGCCAGCGTGGTGACCGCGTGACCCCAATTGGAGAGGGGGCGGAGCGGAGCCGCCACCCACACCCGCCAGGTGGGCAGACCCACAACCCAGTAGTACATGGGCGTGGTAGGAGGGGCAGGGCAGAGCCGCCCTTCGCGCTTGCAAGGTAAACAGACCTGTGACAGCCTGGCGGGTCAGGCCCAGTGGCCTGCCAGTGTGGTACACACGTCACCCCAACTCGAGTAGGGGCAGAGCAGATCCTTATCCCACGCCCGGATCAGGCCCTGCCGGTGTGGTGGTCACGTGACCCCAATTGGAGTGGGGGTGGAGCGGAACCGCCACCCGTGCCCGCAGGGTGAGCAGACCAGTGATCAACCTGCAGATCAGGCCCAGGGGTCCGCAGGCGTGGTAGGAGGGGCAGGGCAGATCCGCCGCCCGCGCCTTCAAGGTAGGCAGACCTACAACAGACCGGCGGATCAGGCCCAGGAGCCTGCCGGCGGTGTACAAACACCACCCTAATTGGAGTAGTGACAGAGCAGAGTCGCCTCCCTTGCCAGGAACAGACCCAGCATCCTGCAGGCGGGGTAGTCACGACACCCCAGTTGGAGTAGGGGCAAAGCAGAGCCTCCACTCGTGCCCGAAAGGTGGGCAGATCTGCGACCGACCAGCAGGTCAGGCCCAGTGGCCTGCTGGTACGACAGACACGTCACCCCAATTGGAGTAGGGGCAGAACAGAGCCGCCACCAGCTCCCAGAACAGGCCCAGTGACCTGCCGGCGTGGTAGCCACGACACCCCAATTGGAATAAGGAGAGAGCAGAGCCGCCGCCCGCACCTGCAGGAAAGATACGCAAGCAGTATGAAAAGACAAGGAAAGAAAGGACCACAAGCAATGCAGGTCAACGCAACTTTAGAAGAGGTAACAGCTGCAGCAGATGGAATGTCAGATAAAGAATTCAGGATATACATGCTTCAGATGATCTGGAGTATCAAGGAAGACATTAAACAGCAAAATCAGACAATGAAAGATCACTTTGACAACGAATTACGCAAACAAATCCAGGAAGCAAAGGATCAACTATACAGGGAGATAGAGGTTATAAAAAACAAGCAATCAGAAATCCTAGAAATGCAGGAAGCAATAAACCAACTTAAAAACTCAATGGAGAATACTACCAACAGAGTAGAACACTTAGAAGATAGAACATCAGACAATGAAGACAAAGTATTTCAACTGGAAAAGAACATAGACAGCTCAGCAAGACTGTTAAGAAACCATGAGCAGAACATCCAAGAAATATGGGATAACATTAAGAGACCAAACTTAAGAGTCATTGGGATACAGGAAGGTACAGAGCTCCAAACCAAAGGAATGAGCAGTCTATTCAATGAAATAATACAAGAAAACTTCCCAGACTTGAAGAATGAGACAGAATCCCAAATCCTAGAAGCCTACAGGACGCCGAATGTGCAAAATCATAAGAGATCCACACCTAGACACATTATAATGAAGATGCCCAACATACAGAATAAGGAGAGAATTTTAAAAGCTACAAGAGAAAGGAAGCAGATTACATTTAGGGGCAAGCCAATCAGGATAACAGCTGATCTTTCAACACAGACTCTGAAAGCTAGAAGATCCTGGAATAACATATTTCAAACACTGAAAGATAATGGGTTCCAACCAAGAATTGTGTATCCAGCGAAATTAAGCTTCAGGATGGAGAATGAAATTAAAACCTTCCACGATAAACAAAAGTTTAAAGAATTCGCAGCTAGAAAACCATCTCTTCAAAACATCCTCGGCAAAGTATTACAGGAAGAGGAAATGGAAAATAACAATGAAAACCAACAGTGGGAGGTAGGACAGTAAAGGGGGGGGGAAACAATCAAAGAGGAAAACAAACAATGTTTAGTAACAGAAATAAACAAATATGGCTGGAAGAACAACCCATATCTCAATAATAACCCTAAATGTTAATGGCTTAAACTCACCAATTAAGAGACACAGGCTAGTAAAATGGATCACAAAACAAGACCCAACAATATGCTGCCTACAGGAGACGCATTTGATAGGAAAAGACATACATAGGCTGAAGGTGAAAGGTTGGGAAAAATCATATCACTCATATGGACTTCGGAAACAAGCAGGCGTGTCCATACTCATATCAAATAAAATAGATTTCAAGCCAAAGTTAATCAAAAGAGATAAAGAGGGACACTACATACTGCTTAAGGGAACCATACACCAACAAGACATAACAATCATAAATATTTATGCCCCAAACAATGGTGCAGCTATGTTCGTCAAACAAACTCTTCTCAAGTTCAAGAGTCTAATAGACCACCACACCATAATCATGGGAGACTTCAACACACCTCTCTCGCCACTGGACAGATCTTCCAAACAAAAGTTGAATAAGGAAACTATAGAACTCAATAACACTATTAATAACCTAGACCTAATTGACATATATAGAGTATACCACCCAACATCAAGCAGTTACACTTTTTTCTCAGCAGCACATGGATCCTTCTCAAAAATAGATCATATATTATGTCACAGGGCAACTCTTAGACAATATAAAGGAGTAGAGATATTACCATGCATCTTATCTGATCATAATGGAATGAAACTGAAAATCAACGATAAAAGAAGGAAGGAAAAAGCATACATCAATTGGAGAATGAACAATAGGTTACTGAATGATCAATGGGTTATAGAAGACATCAAGGAGGAAATTAAAAAATTCTTAGAGATAAATGAAAACACAGACACAACATATCGGAATCCATGGGACACATTGAAAGCAGTTCTAAGAGGAAAATTCATTGCTTGGAGTTCATTCCTTAAAAAAAGAAAAAACCAACAAATAAATGATCTCATACTTCATCTCAAAAGCCTAGAAAAAGAAGAGCAAAACAACAGCAAAAGAAGTAGAAGGCAAGAAATAATTAAAATCAGAGCTGAAATTAATGAAATCGAAACAAAAGAAACAATTGAAAAAATTGACAAAACTAAAAGTTGGTTCTTTGAAAAAATAAACAAAATCGACAGACCCTTAGCGATGCTAGTGAAGAGAAGAAGAGAGAGAACTCAAATTACTAGCATACGGGATGAAAAAGGCAATATCACAACAGACACTTCAGAAATACAGAAGATAATCAAAAACTATTTTGAATCCTTATACTCCAATAAATTAGAAGATAGTGAAGGCATAGATAAATTTCTTAAGTCATATGATCTGCCCAGATTGAGTCAGGAGGATATAGAAAACCTAAACAGACCAATATCAATTGAGGAGATAGAAGAAACCATCAAAAGACTACCAACTAAGAAAAGCCCAGGTCCCGATGGGTATACAGCAGAATTTTACAAAACCTTTAAAGAAGAACTAATACCAATACTTTTCAAGCTACTTCAGGAAATAGAAAAGGAGGGAGAACTTCCAAATTCATTCTATGAGGCCAACATCACCCTGATACCTAAACCAGACAAAGACACTTCAAAGAAAGAAAACTACAGACCAATATCTCTAATGAACCTAGATGCAAAAATCCTCAATAAAATTCTGGCGAATCGGATACAAAAACATATCAAAAAAATTGTACACCATGATCAAGTAGGATTCATCCCTGGGATGCAAGGCTGGTTCAATATACGGAAATCAATAAATGTTATTCACCACATCAATAGACTTAAAAATAAGAACCATATGATCATCTCGATAGATGCGGAAAAAGCATTTGACAAAGTACAGCATCCCTTTATGTTCAAAACTCTAGAAAAACTAGGGATAACAGGAACATACCTCAATATTGTAAAAGCAATCTATGCTAAGCCTCAGGCTAACATTATTCTGAATGGAGAAAAACTGAAGGCATTCCCTCTAAAATCTGGAACAAGACAGGGATGCCCTCTCTCTCCACTTCTCTTCAACATAGTTCTCGAAACACTGGCCAGAGCAATTAGACAGACGAAAGAAATTAAAGGCATAAAAATAGGAAAAGAAGAAATTAAATTATCACTATTTGCAGATGATATGATTCTATATCTAGCAGACCCAAAAGGCTCTACAAAGAAACTATTAGAGCTAATAAATGAATTCAGCAAAGTGGCAGGATTTAAAATCAACACGCATAAATCAAAGGCATTCCTGTATATCAGCGACAAATCCTCTGAAATGGAAATGAGGACAACCACTCCATTCAAAATATCTTCAAAAAAAATAAAATACTTGGGAATCAACCTAACAAAAGAGGTGAAAGACTTATACAATGAAAACTACAGAACCCTAAAGAGAGAAATAGAAGAAGATCTTAGAAGATGGAAAAATATACCCTGTTCATGGATAGGCAGAACTAACATCATCAAAATGGCGATATTACCAAAAGTTCTCTATAGGTTTAATGCAATGCCAATCAAAATCCCAATGGCATTTCTTGTAGAAATAGAGAAAGCAATCATGAAATTCATATGGAAAAATAAAAGACCCAGAATAGCAAAAACAATGCTAAGCAAGAAGTGTGAATCAGGCGGTATAGCGATACCAGACTTCAAACTATACTACAGAGCAATAGTAACAAAAACAGCATGGTACTGGTACCAAAACAGGCGTGTGGACCAATGGTACAGAATAGAGGACACAGAAACCAATCCACAAAACTACAACTATCTTATATTTGATAAAGGGGCTAAAAGCATGCAATGGAGGAAGGATAGCATCTTCAACAAATGGTGCTGGGAAAACTGGAAATCCATATGCAACAAAATGAAACTGAATCCCTTTCTCTCGCCATGCACAAAAGTGAATTCAAAATGGATCAAGGAACTTGATATCAAATCAGAGACGCGCCGTCTGATAGAAGAAAAAGTTGGCTACGATCTACAGTCGGTGGGGTCGGGCTCCAAATTCCTCAATAGGACACCCATAGCACAAAAGTTAATAACTAGAATCAACAAATGGGACTTACTCAAACTAAGAAGTTTTTTCTCAGCAAAAGAAACAATAAGAGAGGTAAATAGGGAGCCTACATCCTGGGAACAAATCTTTACTCCTCACACTTCAGATAGAGCCCTAATATCCAGAGTATACAAAGAACTCAAAAAATTAGACAATAAGAGAACAAACAACCCAATCAACAAATGGGCCAAGGACCTGAACAGACACTTCACAGAGGAGGACATACAGTCAATCAACAAGTACATGAAAAAATGCTCAACATCTCTAGCTGTCAGAGAAATGCAAATCAAAACCACCCTAAGATACCATCTCACTCCAGTAAGATTGGCAGCCATTAGGAAGTCAAACAACAACAAGTGCTGGCGAGGATGTGGGGAAAAGGGTACACTTGTACATTGCTGGTGGGACTGCAGATTGGTGCAGCCAATTTGGAAAGCAGTATGGAGATTTCTTGGAAAGCTGGGAATGGAGCCACCATTTGACCCAGCTATTCCCCTTCTCGGTCTATTCCCTAAAGACCTAAAAAGAGCATGCTACAGGGACACTGCTACATCGATGTTCATAGCAGCACAGTTCACAATAGCAAGACTGTGGAACCAACCTAGATGCCCTTCAATAGACGAATGGATAAAAAAAATGTGGCATTTATACACAATGGAGTATTACTCTGCATTAAAAAATGACAAAATCATAGAATTTACAGGGAAATGGATGGCATTAGAGCAGATTATGCTAAGTGAAGCTAGCCAATCCCTAAAAAACAAATGCCAAATGTCTTCTTTGATATAAGGAAAGTAACTAAGAACAGAGTAGGGACGAAGAACAGGAGAAGAAGATTAACATTTAACAGGGATGAGAGGTGGGAGGGAAAGGGAGAGAGAAGGTAAATTGCACGGTAATGGAAGGAGACCCTCAGGGTTATACAGTGGAGGGGGTAGAGAGAGAGGAGGGGAGGGGAGGGGAGAGGTGGGGAGGGGGGAGGGTGGATGATGGGAAAGGCAGCGGAGCACAACAGACACTAGTATGGCAATTTGTAAATCAATGGATGTGTAACTGATGTGAATCTGCAATCTGTGTATGGGGTGAAGGTGGGAGTTCATAACCCACTAGAATCAAAGTGTGGAATATGATATGTCAAGAAATTTGTAATGTTTTGAACAACCCACAATAAAAAAAAAAAAAAAAAAAAAAAGTTATTATACTTTTCCAAGTCTGACTTACTATGTTTTCCCTATCTAGGTTATCCAAGCTATTATTTAAGAGAAGCAACAGCATAAATTAGGATTTTTAAAAATACTAAATGTAAGTAAAAACAAAGTAAAAAGTTTGTTTTTTTTAAGTACTTTTTTCCTCAAACATATTCATGTGTAAAACACATGCTAATATTTCATCTTTATTTTTTCATTCAGCTTACCAAAGAAACAGGCAAGGTGTGATATTTTAATCATCTTTGTTGCTTTAATATTCTAGCAACATATTTTTTTTGCTCTAAGTTCTGCAAAGAATCATTTCTCAAACAGACGCTATGAGAAAACAAATGAGAGAAACTTTTTATTTTGCATGAGGAACTCATCAGATGAATTGATAAGTACTTAATAAAAATAGTTTATGGGAAGGGAGTAGAGAGTGGGAAACAGAATCAAATTACTCATTATTTTTAGAGTAAAATAAGATTGATTTAAAAAATGTAATCAGTGACCTCATTAGGTTCAAGTTACTATTTTCTATTTAGGTTTACTCCTAATTTGTGTTGGTTAATTGTTTTTCCCTCCCACATTGTAAACTTCTTAAAGCCAAGTAAGGAATAACAGGTACTAAAGAACAGTCAGATAGGAGTACATTATGGTTTTCCAATGTAAGGTGATTACCACAGTTTAAAGCAACTTATTGTGTATTTTATAAAGATCTAGAAAAAAGAAGAAAAAAAAGAAGCCCCAAACATAAAGAAATGATAGGGAGAGAAAAATGCTAATTATCCTGATTTGGTCAGTATGTGTCTTATATATGTGTTGAAATGTTTTAATTAACAATAAATTTATTAGGGAACAAGTTAATAAATTTATCAGAGAAGGAGGGGGGATAGGATTAGGAAAGAGTGAAATGAATCTGACACAATTTTCTTATGTGCATATATGAATACACCACAATGAGTCTTAACATTGTGTATGTCCACAAGACTTGGATCTTAATAAGATATATTCTGTGTTTATATAAATATGTTAAAATAGACTACTGTCATGTATAACTAAAAAGAACAAATAAAAAATAGTAATAACAACTTGAATTTTAATAATAGTAGTAATAACTCGAATTTTGCATGAGATGAAGCATCTTTTTTGGTATTCAAAGCATTTTGAGAGATTAGGATATTATATTATTTCACATCACAGATAAAGAAATCATAAATATCAAATTATTAAAGAGTTCATTTCTATAGAATTGAATATATAGTGAGGACTCAGATTCAGATCATTTACTGAATCATTTAATTAATAATTACGTAGTATTTTATCAAGCTTCTGATTATGTAAGCCAATCTAGTAATTCTTTTTTTATAATCATATGTGTGCTTATCCTGCTAGGGTTGTATAGGGGAGTAGCACAAATATGGACAACTGGTCCCACTTTTTTTTTTTTTTTTAAGAAAACATCTTCTTTCCTAGTGGCTCAAGAGGCTGAGACAGGAAGATGGCGAGTTCAAAGCCAGCCTCAGCAATGGTGAGGCACTAGGCAACTCAGTGAAACTCTCTATCTAAATAAAATACAAAATAGGCCTGGGGATGCGGCTCAGTGTTTGAGTACCCCTGAGTTCAATCCCTGGTACCCACCCCAGCAAAAAAAGAAAACACTTTCCTTATCAGCAACCTAGAACCTCTCTTTATTTCCATTCTTTAGCCCTATGCTCAACCTCCAGACCTGCAAAGATCAAATCTATGCACCCTTTCTCATAAGTAAAGTTTCAAATGTTTATAGATAGTGGCACTCAAGAATAATTTTTCAACTAGTTTTGATATAATTTGCAAGAAATTAGTATGGCCCATGCATGGTTTTATTCATTTCTCTTCAATATGACAGTATATTGGGATAACTATTCTTGCCCCAATTACATCCTATTGACTCTAATATCAGACATACTTTCCTCAGCCTGGCTAAGTAGTGAATTTCTTTCTCCTATGTAGGAATGAAACTGCAATCCAAGACAGGTGCATGAAAACCAATTTTAGTGTTTTCATTGGAGCTACAAAAAAATAAAAACCACAAAACCTTACTACTGATGTTGCCCAGCAAAAAATGATGACATATCACCTCAAAATCCTAGCAGTAAACACCTACTGCCCAAGGGGAACCCAGAGGATGACAATGCTGAGAGGAAGAAAGAGAGTGTGGAGGTGCATGCCTTGTAATCCAGCAGCTCAGGAAGCTGAAGCAGGAGGATTGTGAGTTCAAAGCCAGCCTCAGCAACTTAGCAAGGCTCTTAGCAACTTTAGCAAGACTCTGTCTTAAAATAAAATAGAAAAAATGGGCTGGGGATGTGGCTCAGTGGTTAAGTGCTCCCGAGGTCAATCTCTGATACAGAAAAAGAAAAACAGATTGAGAACATTTATTTTCATATGTGTTGTCTTCCATTTTGGCCACAAACCCTTTTATTATATATTCTGTGAATTGCCTATAAAATAATATTTCCCCAAATCCAAGATTTCTAGATTTTATAGCATCTTGGTTGTTATTGTGAACATTCTTGACTAAGGTAGTATGAATGATGGATGTATCCAACTAATACATTATTAAACATGGTGAATAATGTTATGGAGTTAGAAGACGGACATTTTAATGGAGGATAAAATTGGGTTAAGTGTTTGAAGTTTAAGTCTTTGAAGTCCTTGATGGCTATGCTAAATATTCCCAACTTTATTTTATACACAAAAGATTCCATTAAATTTTTTTGAAGAAGACAGTGCCATGATGCAACCTGTGCTTTTTTGCTTAAAATAAAAACTCTAGAGGTATAAAGAGAGCTATCTTGAAGAGCAAAATGCTTGAAGTAGGGAGAAAAGTTATCAGGTAATGAAGCAGAAGAGCTGGGAAAAAGATAAACCTGGTCTGTAGCACTTTAAAGGAAGAAATAATGGAAATCCTGGTAAAAGTTGCAGAATTTCACAACTGATTGGTCATGGGAATAATCAAATAAAATGTGTGGTTCTGAGCCAGAATCTTTTTCAAAATTTCCTTTTCTCCTCTGTATTACATTATTGCATTCACCGGAACTCTATAAAACTTCAACTTCTTGTATTTAAGAGAAGTTATTGAGCCTATTCTCATAACCTTCACTGAATTACTTTTTAGGGCACCATTGTTAAAGTAAATTTAGATTTTCCATTATACTTGTGCTTTAATTTTTAGTAAATTTTATGGGTAAAATGAAAAGTGTTCCTTGACTTTATTGAACTGTACTATACTTTTATTTTTGGTCTGATGTTATGATTAATTTTTTTTTCAAAGAAACTATTGCTACAAAATTCAGACGGAGTATGGAAAGAATGACTTATCTATTCTATGGGATGTCTGGGGCCCTACTGTTCTTGCCTCTGCAATTGCTGGAATGACTTAAAAAGGCATCTATTGGAGCTGGCATCATTTGGGGACTTTTGTAGTTTAAGCTGTGATATCCTGAAGCCTAGTTTCAGATGGCACTGTCAACTCCAGCAGCTACACGTGACCTCTCCAAATGTCTTGGGCCTCCTCAAAACATAGAAGCCTGGATCTAAGATGTAGTATCCTAAGACGGGCACTTCAGGATACCCAGGCTGAAGAGGAATGGTCTTTACAGGCCTAGCTTCAAAAATCACATCACAATTATTACCCTAGTTAAATAATTGCAAGATTCAGGAAAAGTGGACATAGATAATAACTCAGAGTAAGGAATGCCAATAAATATGCATTGACTTTTGAAAACAGACACACTGCATTCATAGATGTTCTTTGAATATTGGTAAAGGAATCGTCTTTTTGAATGTGGAATGCAAAATTCAACATGTCTATTGCACAATTTCTATTGTACAATTTCTTGCATTGATATGCTCTATATTTTCAGGTCAGATTAATGATGAGGAATATAACAATAGATTTTTATTTTATGATTTTAAAGACTGTCAACTAATTCTTGCATAATGGAACTTATTATTCATTCCTTTGTTAGTTAATATTTGTTATTGAATATTTCCTATCTTTACATTTGCTTAATTGACAAACATTTAGTCTATACTTATTCTATGCAAAACAATCTTGAGGGCAGGGTTCCACTCACTGCCAGCTTCTATAAAGCCTGTGAGTCAAGAATAGTTTTATAGTGGTAAGTATGTGGAAAATATCAAAATAACAATAGTATTCATGACTGTTGAAAATGATATGAAATTTTGATTTCAGTGTTCACAGCTATTTATTGGCACACAGCCACATGAACTATGAACTGGTTGGTTCATTTATGAATCATCATGACTATTCTCACACCTTCATAACAGAGTTTGGTACTTTCAATACAGACAGCTAAGTGGTCCTCAAAATCCAAAATACAATTTGAACTGTTACAGAAACATTCGTCCTTTCTTGCTCTGACAAAACATTTAAAGATGGACCTTATGTTTTAGTGAGGACATTGAACAGTACTCCTCATATATAAGTAAATATTAATATACAGAATGTAAATTAGTGCTAAAAAGAAAAAGAAGTCAGGGAAGAGTGATATTTATGCCCTCTGTAATCCAATATGTCCTCATATTGGCTTGATTACATCTTTAAAGACCATGATTCCAAATAAAGTTCTCTTCACAGGTGCTGATGGTTAGGATTTAAACTTACCTTTGTATAGGATACAATTCAAACCAAAATGCCAGGATATAGGTGTGTAGCAAGACATGCAGCTACCTTTCTCTGATTCTTTCAAGTCTCTCACCTTGACCTTAATACATGGAACTAAAAACAAACAACAACAACAACAAACCCCACAAATGGGGTCAATGCTCCTAAAGTTCATGGCAGAAGAATGGAAAAGAAACCCAGTAAATGGCAAGAAAACCAAGGAATACTAGAAACTCTAAGAATGAGCAGAGTATACAAGTGAAGAATAGAAAGAAAAAGGAAGCAAACAGACAAACCCTGTGTAACTTCTTGTGTGTCTGTGACAGACTGCTCAACTGTCTTCAGTTCTTACCCTTCCCTGCATTCACACCATTGCCACAGCTATGGTTTTTCTGCCTCTTGACTTTGAACTGCACCATGTGACTTGCTTTAACCAATGGGGATGAAGTGACAGTGTTTCCATTACAAATTATACAAAGCCTCAGTTATTTCTGATATTCACTTAAGCCTTTGCCATTGCCAGGATAAGAGCCATGTCAACTTCTCTAAAGACCAACGGTGAGGAGCACAGCCACCCTGACCCCAAAGGCAGAAGCAGAATTGTCCACTAAATGGAGACCCTATAGAAACATCTGGAAGAATAAAATGATTCTTGATTTAGGACACTGAGCATTGGGATGGCTTACCATGTGTTATTAACACCGCAAAAACAAACAGCCATGGTATGAAACTTTAACAAATATTTGCTTCAGCTATCTGTAATACATGTCTGCTTAAAAGACTAAAACAAATAAGATAACTTGCTTCACACACTGGCAGTAGAATATCTATCTGGATTCAGGCATGACATTCTGGGAAAGAAGGAAAGTTAGTAGTGTATGTCTACTTTGAAAAAGCACTGAAAATTAAAACTAGCTAAAGGCTTATCTAAAATTAATATTATCTAACTTTTTAAAAGATCTCTGTTTTTCTATGCTCTTGCTGCTGTATCAAAATATTGTATACAGAGTATACATAGGAATTTGTCTCTCACATTTCTGGAGGACAGAAAGTCCAAGATCAAGATTTCACAGGATTTCAGCATGGTTTAGTGTCTGGTGAGGATCTCTTCTTTGATAGCAGATGGCTGCTTCCTCACTGTGTTCTCATGTATGGGGGTTGGTTGGGGGGAGAGAGAGAGAGAGAGAGGAGCCTATGGTGTCTCTTTTTTTTATAAGGATACCAATTCCATCACACAGATCAGGGACTTGCTCCTTTGATCCCATTTAACTTCAATTGTCTCCTTGAAGACTATTTCCAACTCATTCACATGGATAGTTAGCAATATGGCCTCTCAGTTTTGAAGGGACACAATTCAGTCCTGAATAATATCTTCACTAGGCTCAGTGGTTCTGACTTCTTTTCAAGCATTAGAGTGTAGAAGAAAAACAATAGTAATATCTATAGTTCCTTACACTGAAATACTATTTTACGTTTTTCATAACTTTATTTACAAAATAATATTTTTAAGCATAGAAAACAATACTATCTTATATAAATGAGGAAACTGAAATATTTGATAAATGAGGGAAATAAGTGATTTGCTTCAAGAAGGAGGAGGGAGACACAGGAGAATTTTTATGCTATTATTTTATAGCACTTTTGTAATCGAAAAAAAAAAGTCAAAGATAAAAGTAAGAAAACAGAAAAAACTTCCCGCCATGTGTTTCAGCATTATTGAATATCGTCTAAATTTTTTTTTGTATCACACTATATCACTTGCTCTATGCTTTGAGAATCACAGAACTAAAGAAAGAAAATAAGATGTTATTGCAATTATTCTCTCATCTTATTTTCCTAAAAGGAATGCAAGGGAATGAGAAGGGAATTATAAGAGAAATGAAAGGAAACAAAGAAACAAGAGAATAGAGGAGTGGAGAGAGGGACAAGAAAAGAAATGGGTTATTTTCTCTTTCAAATTATCTTGTGAAATAAGGAAGTGTTAACTAAATTCATAAAGAATCCTTATAAATCAAGTATCAGGAACTTGATTAATATTTCTTGAATAAATTGATGAAATTCCAAAGGTCTTTCTCCATAAATTCAGTTAATTCTCCAATGTTATTGATTTTTCCTAAGTATAGTAGGTCAAAGAAATTTTAATATTTCTAGGGAAAATATTATCCACAGGCCTTCTCATTTTTATTTATATTTTGTGTATGTTTTCATCTTTGTTTCCATGGCACCAAATATTCTTCAGAAATATAATTTAAGAAGTGATATGTATCCAAGACTAGGCTGTGCTCTATAGCAGGAGCCATGATTGTCCCCTGGGAGGGACCCAGGGGGATTGTCTGAATGGTCCTTGTGTCCTTCTTTTATTGAATGGTCTCCCTCTCTCAGACACCTGGGAACTGACTTAGAAACAGGCTGTCTTATTTCTCTCTCTTGTATAACTGCACTTTTGTAAATTTATTTGCTCATTTAGGTCATTCTTTAAATCACAGTTCATTTTGATTATGAAAGTTCTGAATTTCTTCTCTGACTTTTCATCAACTTCACTGTCCATAGGTTTTGTTATTGTAGTATCCTGGTTTGTTTAGGGCACTTTCCTATCTTGTTTTTTCATGTTGTCTATGTGATTTCCTTTCTTTCAGTGTGGATCTGAGGTATGACAGTCTCTGCCCTATAATCTTGTAGTATCTGTGCAGATTATCTGTACCTCACCTTGATGTTGGGCTTCCAGACCCTGCAGGTGTCCCAGGATAGATGCTAATACAATTAGAGATGGTGGTAGCAATAGTAGGAGGTAACTCAAGATAGCAGTGGAGATGCCCCAAGATGGATGCAATGTCTTTCAGAGATGGGGCTGAAAGGGTGGGCCTTACACTGGCTTTGGGATGCTTGCTCCAAGATGCAGCTGCTTCTAGGCCCTGTCAATTGTTCCAAGATAGAGGCTACTGTGTGGAAGGCTATGGGAATGGCTGCAGTGTCTTAAGATGAAAGTGGGTTAGACCTGGGTTCCCAGGTGGTGGTCGGAAAGACTGAGGCCTACCCTGGGCCCCGGGCTCCTGTGCAGGTCTGCGAGGTGGTTCTGTGCACTGTTGTAAATGTATTAATTAAGTTCTCTACACCTTATATTCCATACCATTGAGTGATATAAATGACCTGAAGTGAGTTAAACAAGAAACATTTTTTTATTTTTCTCTTGTGAGAATGTGGTCAGTAAATAGGCTAAATCTTTCTCTCTCTCTCTCTCTCTCTCTCTCTCTCTCTCTCTCTCTCTCTCTGTTTTTTTGTTTTTTGTTTTTCTCTCTCCATTCAGCCATCTCAGGATATGGTTTTCATGTTCACCCTGTTGTCTCACCATTTCAAGTTGGCCACTCAACCTCTAGCATTGCTTCCACATTCCTGCCAGGAAGAAGTGAAAGAATCAAAGCAAAATACATAAGCCAGCTAAGTCTTGCCTCCCTTACGTAGCTTTCCCAGAAACTCCAGCCTGGGACTTTCAGTTTCTCTTTCTTGACTGGGAACCATGTTATCTGACTACACTTCAGTGCAAGGGATGCTGGGAAATGGAAGAATTTTTGTTTTCTTTTTCAGTTGTTGCTTTTTATTTTTTTCCCCTTATGTGGACACATTGCTGTTTGTTCTAAGAATATAAGAGATGATGTGATAAATTACATGTGGCCAGAGGAAGCCACAGAATGACTTGGAAGGAAGAAGTTTATTATGCTCAGAGATCCAAGAGAAAGGATCCCTGCAACAGGGAAAGCTCCATGAGCAGAAGTCAGGACTCAAGTTAGATCTAGGTCAGAGCCTCTATGGGGGTTTCCCTGAGACATCAGGGTACAGGAGGGTAAACAGCTTAGGACTAGCTAGTTTGCATAATGCCAGTGGGCTTCCAGACATAGGAGTGTTCTCTAGTTGCTTAATATCTAGTCCTTAAAGCAGGAGATATATTATTTTTTTTTAAAGAGAGAGAGAGAGAGAGAGAGAGAGAGAGAGAGAGAGAGAGAGAGAGAGAGAGAGAGAGAGAATTCTTTAATATTTATTTTTCAGTTTTCAGCAGACACAACATCTTTATTTTATTTTATGTGGTGCTGAGAATCGAATCCAGCGTCCCGCGCATGCCAGGTGAGCGTGTTACCACTTGAGCCACATCCCCAGCCCCAAGAGATATATTAATTTGATTGTGAAAACTAAGTAAGTAAATGGGATTGTGGAAGCAGAATTGGTTGCTTTGTATATAAATGGCAGCACCCCTTGCTATCTGTTAAGAATTGGTTAGCCACAGGAAGACAGTTTCCCCCAGCTAGCCAGCTTTTATGATGTCAAACTCAGACAAAATAGAAAATTAAAATAAAAATATGATCAATACTGTTTTTTACCTTGCGATGTGGAATTTTCCCCACTAAACGCTGGAGTCTGTTTCTCCACTCCATAAGGCTTACACCTGACTTTGATCTATAGGATGAAGTGGAAGTAACATGGTACCAGTTCCTGGCCCAGGGTCCCATCTTTGTCTGTTTTCTGCTGTTACAACAGAATATGCAGAATGTGTAATATATAAAGAAGAGAACTTTATTTGGTTCATGGTTCTGGAGGATGAGAAGTCAAAGAGCACTGGCATCTAATCTGGTGAGGGCTTTGATGCTGGGTGGCGGGGGTCACTTGGTGAGAGAGTGTGCGCAAGAAACAAAGAGGGAGCCAAACTGTTCCCTTTCAAAAACCAACTGTCTCACTGGCCATGGTGGTGCATGCCGATAACCCCAGTGGTTCAGGAGACTGAAGCAAGAGGATTGTGAGTTCAGAGCCAGCCTCAGCAACTTAGCAAGGCTCTTAGCATCTTTAGCAAGACTTTTTCTCTAAATAAAATATTTTAAAATGGGCTGGGAATGTGGCTCAGTGATTAAGTACCTTTTGGTTCAATCCCCGGGTTAAAAACAACAACAACAACAACAAAAGATCTCTGCTCTAACTCACTCACTCCTGTGATAGCAGCATTAGTCTATGCCTGAAGGTAGAGCCTCATGACCCAGACACTTTGCCTTAGGCCCACCTCTTGAAACTATTATAATGGCAAAGTCTCATTGTGAATTTTGGAGAAGACAAACATTAAAACCATAGCAGTCTAGAAGGGAGGTCCTTTGAGGGACTTTTCCCAGAAGTATATTGATCTACCTTTGGATCAAACCTGGGTTATTCTGCTGGATGGTGAGACACAGGGCCCAGTCACCATTACCATCAGTCAATTGCTAGTCCTTCTCTAGAAGCTGAATTATCAAGCTGAACAGCTAATACCTCACATATGGTTGAAGCTAGCTGGGATCTGGGACCAAGAAAAAACATACAAAAACCCACCCCGTATCTCCAAATGGCTGTTTTAAACTACCTAAGTTTTGGGATGGTTTATGATGAAAAAAAAAGTAATAGAATTGGCTCATAAAATTAGGGCTATATTAGTTAGGGAGAAAATTAAAAAGGGTATTAATTACGCAGCTAGCTATATCTGTCATGAGATCTATTGGTATTTTCCAACTCTGGGGATATTCTTGGGGATCAGTAGAACTGATGTCTTTTAAAGTTTATTTTTAAATTCAATAAATATAATAATGTTTTTTTTTAATTTTTATTGTTGGCTGTTCAAAACATTACATAGTTCTTGATATATCATATTTCACAATTTGATGTTTAAATTAATGTTTTAAAATAAATTTGAGAGGCTCAGGATACTTATTTACCGGTCACATGGCAATCAGATTCATGTGCAAGGACCCTGTAACTCCCTCAGTTTCTCACTCAAGGGGACATAAGCCATCATCATGAGGTGTAGGCCATTATCTGGTATATGTTTTCAGTTTTACTCATTTATTGTTTAATTCATATCTAGGTAGGACTGATGGTTAGAGAGCAGGACAAAGACATGCTAATTTGGAAAATTAATGAGATGCATAGAAATCCCATGAAGATTGCCTTCACCAGGCAGGTGGGCTGCAGTCCTCTAATTAATTTCTTACAGATCATGGGTAACTTTCCATGGCATGCCAGGAGCCAATGCTTAAAAGGAAAAATGTAGCAATGATTATTATATCCAATTTGTCATATCAGTTATTGAAATAAAACTAACCACATTTATATCATGTAATTTGGAAAGAGAGTCTTTTAAAAATGAGTCAGAATCCTTCTCTTCTAAATCAATCTTTGAGTATCAGTAAATATTGGATATCAGTAATTATAAAAATAAATCATTTTAATACAAAATATAAAAATTTCAAATATCAGTTTATTAATGCATTTAATGCAAAATATAAAAATTTCAAATATCAGTTCATCAAATATCAGTTCATTTCAAATATCAGTCATGTCTATATTGAATGCTGTGATATGAAGTATTTCAAACTACAGTTTTATATTTTTACTATCAAAACTAGTTGTTATGTATCTTTAAAAATTAAAGTGATTCAGCATCTCATAGTAAATGAGGAAATTTAAAAATATGATTTTACATATGATGCATAATTATTAAATACTTTAAATGAAATATGTATGTACATTTATATACATTATCTGGTATATAATATGTACATATGCACACACACATAGTATATTTGTATGTGAATTGTGATTTTTTTTTTCTCTAATTTGGTCTTGAGGTTTCTCTGTACAGTGACTTCAAACTCTGTCTCTGATGGAAATCCAAGGGATTTGGTCCTGGATGTTTACAGCGTGCATTTCATGAGAGATTTGTTTATCTGTTGGATGACTAATGTCTAAGTGTCTGATCCATAATCAGGTGTCCTTCTCACAGAAAACTTGTTTATACTGGTAGGTGCCCTAAGGACTCTCATCTGACCTCTCTCCTGTTTATTCCTACCAACAGAGCCAGTCTCTAGCAGAATCCAAACCAGTAAAGACATTAGGTTTGGATGTGTGAATTAGGTGAGACAGGGAGACAATACAAGGCACATGAAATAAAAAGAAGCGGTATGTTACTTATAGGTCTCTCAGTGAAGAGTGGTAATGACCAGGACTGACAGAATGATCAAGGGGTGCACTTTGCTCAAACACCAGGTGGGGGCAAGAGAGTGAGAAAAACCAGGGGCCAAAACATTTAATGGATCCAGGGAATGACCCAAGTAGTCTTCCCTTGGGGAGTTCTAATTGGTGATCTTAGAGAAAGTGGACATGAATCCCAAGGGACCATGCTATGATTTATAAATGGTCACGATAGCATATTTATACAGTTTGTGCAGGGTATGGAAATTATTGTGGTGAGTCCAGGAAGATGTATCTATGCTTTCCATATGTAGGTGGTTGTCAGGAGGTAATTGTATCTGAATGGACCACACGTAGAAAGAGTCAGCAAAGTTGAAAATCCTGTCAAGGGTGACTAAGCTCTTCTTTTTCTGTGAGACAGCCTTATACTCAAAATGTATGCTAAGACAACCTAGAATTACAAATATTGACTACAATATATATTTGTATATATGTATATAGTTAAAAGGGAAAATTCTGTAGGCCAATTATACCAACTAGAGTTTATTTGAGCAAAGAAAAACATAGCAAAGCAAACAAAACAAAACAAAACAAACAATGCAAGGATCAAGCGGCTCCTAGAACCAGAGCAAGTTATGAAGACTCCAACCAACAATGCAATCAGGCAGCATTTATAGAAAAATGGAAATGAGGCATAGAAAACAACTGAATTGGCCACAGCTTAGTCAATCAACCAGGCAGTTAGTTATAGCATAATTAGTTAATTGGCAACAGGCCAGCTTTAGCTAACCAAAGTCCACTTAATATGATGAAATCTCTTGTTGGTCTGGTCTGTTGGGCCAAGCCCAGTCCAAATTCATGCCCTTTTACAAATTTTATTTAAATATACCCCCACACAAATATATTGTAAGTTACCTAATTGGTATTTTACTTAATGTTTCTCCAGCACAAATGCATAAGGGCAAATACAGCTCTGTGGGTAACAGAGGGAACTGAGGTGGAATAGCAAAGATGCAACTAAGAAATCCTGCTATGCTGATTGGTGTGTAGGTCAAGGGCTGCTGGGTGTTTTCTCAAATTTTGGAACATATATTCTATCAGCTTGACAGTATATCAGCCCCTGGCCATTGACAGGGGATGGATGAGCCATTTGCCAAATTAACCACAGCATCAGCAGGATCCAGACTGGCTACCCCTTCCCAGCCTCTGTGTGCTCTGCCTGGGTATCTCTTGCTCCCTGTGTGTCATAACAATGCAATGCATCTCTTCCTCATTTCTGAAATAACCTTTTCTTAGCAAATCCTTTCATATGGTGGACTCTTTGGGAATTGTGGGTAAAGCTAATTTGTCAGGCATGATTCTTATTAGAATTTATTCACCGTAAATCGACTTCTGATGATCTTGCACCGATTCAAGGGAGAAGTGCCGAAATTTTTCAGAGGTTAAATGGAATAAAAAATAAGGAAGGCCATCCTCTTGATTTTTTACCAAAGGACTGATGGAAGTCTAGAGTGTCAATCTATTTTGAAGTTCCCAAGGAGCCATTTTAAACTAATTAATACAATAAGATTTTATCCAGATGTGGTCACATCTTCATATATAGAACTAACTCCACATGATTTATAGCTAAGCACTTGTATTAACTGCCAGTCCTTATTCACCATGGACTTGCTTTCTGAACCCCTTCTGTAGTGGGTCTGGTTTCTTTTTTAAACAGGGGGTACAGAGGAGTCATTGGTTTCCCCAGCTTCTCATGAAGTTGTAAAGAATTATTACAGAGGGTTCATTGTTGGAACCTGATTCAACTCTCTTGGTAGAACTGTGTGTTCTGAATGCGTACCAGAAATTCCCAAATAACAATAAATGTACCTTCCTTAGGTTCATAGTCTGAGCTAGTGAACTGCCAGGAACAATTATAGGTAAATCTTTTCTTAGGGAGGTCAGACTTTCACATATAAAAACAGTCTTATATGGTTTTTGTTGTTAGAAAGTTCTTATTTCTGAATTAGATTTTATATCTGTTGAGGGACTAGGCTCTATTTTATTCTTCATTCTGATACATATTTATATTAGGAATATATACAAATTTATTAATGGGAATAATGAAGGAATAAATAGATATGTTCATAATTAGAGGAAGTGACTTCTCATGCCTATGTGTTAGTTATCTGGACAGAATTCCAGAAGCACCCAGGATATCGGAATAAAGATCTAGACTGGTACATAACTTAGAGTACTTTAGGTAAGGTCAGAATAGAAGCCAACCCCTTGGGGCCATGAAAAAAAATCAGCTTTGTGGATGTTGTACCATGCACTCTATGCAGAGCCTCTGCCAGAGTGCCCAATGCATAGTGACAACTTGGGATATGTTTATTGGGGGTTTCCCTTGGGGTATGCATTTTGTTTGGTGCTTTTTATTAAACTGGTTTAATTTTCAGCACAATTCTACAGCATTGTGGTGAAATGCTACTATTCTCACCATACTGCAGAGGAAGCAACTGAGAAACAGAGAGGGTAAGTTACTTGCCCAAGGTCACATATCCAGGAGCTGGGACTTCATCTAACTATTAAGCTATTTTGCCTCTTTATTAGCCATTATCATTAGTTAATGCCTATTAGCTATTGCTATTAGCCATTACTACCATGTGTTAATCATACCATGTAATGCTCCATACTTCTTCTCTGCACCACCCTCAAATGCTAGTTATTAGTAATTGTATTAGAGTTAATACTCTAATAATTATGATTGTACAGTTTAAAAGTGTCTCACATCTGGAATTTGGGCTACGAGAGCTTAGATCATTTTTCTTCCATTTTCTGTGTATTGAAACTAGTTAATTTGCCTTTCTTAATTTGGCATTCTCATCTAGAAAATGAGATTTGTTAGCTTTTTGTTGCTGTGACCAAAATACCAGACAGAAACAAATTGGAGGAGGAAAAGGTTATTTTGGCTAACAGTTGGAGAGGTTTCAGTTCATGGTCAACTGACTCCATCATCTTGGGCCTGAGATGAGGCAGAACACCACTGTGAAAGGACATGGCAGAGGAAAGAGTCCCAGATCATGCCTGCCAGGAAGCAGAGAGAGAGGCAGAGACCTGAGAGAAGGTAAATCCTTCTAGGTTTCTGTCCCAGTGACCTACTTCTTCCAACTAGATCCTACCTCCAGGAGTCCATTCAGCAACCAGTGGATTAAACCATCAAATAGGTTAATCCACTGATGAGGTCAGAGCCCTCACCTAAAAGCCCCACCTCTCATTGAAATTTGCTGCATTGGAGAGCATGCTTTCAACATGAGACTTTTAATTTGTAGCGATGTTGAACAGTTTTTCATGTAATTGTTGATCGATTGTATATCTTCTTCTGGGAACTGTCTGTTCAGGTCCTTAGCCCATTTATTGATTGGGTTGTTTGGGTTTTTTTTTTTTTTGGTATTAAGTTTTTGAGTTCTTTATATAACCTGGAGATTAGTGCTCTATCTGATGTGTGCATGATAAAAATTTGCTCCAATACCGAAGACTCTCTTTTTACCTCAATGATTGTGTCTTTTGCTGAGAAAAAGATTTTTAGTTTGAATCCATCCCATTTATTGATTTTTATATTATTTATTGTGCTTTAGGAGTGTTGTTAAGGAAGTCAGGGCCTAATGCAACATGATGAAGATTTGGATCTACTTTTTTTTCTTTTAGGTTCAGGATCTCTGGTCTAAATTCTAGGTTCTTGGTCTACTTTGATTTGAGTTTTGTGCATGGTGAGAGATAGAGGTTTAATTTCATTTTGCCACATATGTTTTTCCAGTTTTCCCAGCACCAATGTTGAAGAGGCTATCTTTTCTCCAATGTATGTTTTTAACATCTTTGTCTAGTATGATATATGTATATATGTTGGTCTCTGTGTCTTCTATTCTGTACCTTTGGTCTACATATCTATTTTGGTGCCATGAGACTTTGGTGGATGTTCCAAAGTCAAACCATAGAGGGTCATACTACTATTTTTTTGTGTGTGTGTGTTGTGGGGAGTACCAGGAATTTAACTCGGGAGCACTCGACAATTGAGCCACATTCCCAGATCCTTTGGTATTTGATTTAGAGAGTTGTTTAGTGCCTCACTTTTGCTGAGGCTGGCTTTAAACTCACAATCTTCTTACCTCAGCCACCGAGCCACTAGAATTGTAGATGTGCACCAGTGCGTGTGGCACTATTATTTTGAACATAGTTGTAATCCTCTTCTTGGCCATACAATATGATTTCCCTTCATCTACTGAAGGTGACCATTTGACTCACATTTGGTCAAAGAAATGTGAGTAGAAGTGATTAGTGTAACTTATAAGCAGATGTTTCAAGAACCAGTGAGTGACATCCTTTGTCCAATCATAATGGAGTCCGGAGTCCCTGAGTGACTACCTTGAGCAGAGTTATCAGATAGCCCATGATGGGAATGTAGTGTGAGCAACAAATGAATCTTAGTTTAATCACTTGAGATTTTTGCAGCATAATCTACCCATCATGATCTAGTTGCTTTATAACCCAATCAATAAACATTGGTTAAGTTACGCTTAGAACAAGGAACTCCATAATGACATTGTGCAGCTAATAGTATACTATAGATTGACCTGCTGCTTTTCTCCATGTCATCCTCATTCAGGGACCTACGCTGACAAAGGAGCTGCAAGTTTGACACTTCCTGGTTTCCATGGCAAACCAAGTGAGAGCTCATAAAATTTCTGCAGGCAACTAAGGCATGCCACTGTTGCCCACATCTTGAGAAACCCACCTAACTGAAAGAGTGCAGGGAACAATTCTACCTCTACTTTAGAGAATTAGAGGTACTCACTCGGTCAACAGTACTGATACATGACTTACAAATCTTTCTTCCTTTCCCCTGTCTGTGTCACCCAATGCATATATTATCTATATTGCCAATTTAAAATTAGTAGTTACATATAAATATCTAAAGAATGAAAAATAATGTCAGCAATTGACATCTTAGTTCCAGGCTTAAAAACATTTAATAAAATCTGTTCAGATGAAATGTTTTGGGGGACTTAGAGAACTTCTCTTATTGAAAAGGAGACTATGGTCTCTATCTTCTCAAATGTTTAGTTACCAGAGTACTTTTGGAAATATTAAACTTTGGCATTCTCCACTTCTAGTTCAAGGACATTCAGAGGGATATCAATAGAACTTGTTTTTCCACCCCTCCCCATTTCACTCTTTTTTATTGTAGCTTATCCAAGAAATGCTCACTGTGGTTGTAATATAAAGCAAGTTATAATCATTTTCTGCATTGCCTACTATGTATACCTCATTTCCATTCTGCAAAGAAATTACTGTATATATTATTAAATACGCAAAATTGAACAATTAAACTTTGGCTTGATTTCAAATCTGAACCTTATTTATGTATGCTCAAACTTCTTAGTTATACATGCCACATGGATACGACTGCTTTGATTAAAACAAACAAACAAAAAGACTTAGAGAAATAGAGAAGCACTGCATCTTATACCATTGCTATGACTTTTCATTTTGATAATAAATCCCTCCAGTATCTGAATGAGTTGCCATTATATAATCACTGATCTGGAACTTTGGATAATGTCACTGTGATGCCTACATGCAGATCTCTAAACCAGTTGAAGGCCTACCAGCTTGCTTTTATAGAAAATTGGATTCTGTTCCCTAGAAAATACCAGGGACAAACAGAATTTGAGATCAATGCAAATTAATGACATATTGCTTCATACAGATGAAGAGAAGAAATGTTGCCTCTTGGGGTTAATCATGACCTTTCTAAGGACCAGTCTCTTGTTTTGAAATCCAACTCCAGTATTTCTTGTCTGTGAGATAGATGCAGTTTAAGCAGCTCAGCTGCATATAGTGACAAAGGCAGGTGTATGATGAAGTTTTGTAGCTTTTGAGTTGATGAAGGGGAAAAAAGTCTATTAAGCTGTTTGTCAGGGTTTCAATTTTTCTAAGACTTTAATGACAGAAATATCTACAGATAACTCCCAACAAATCTCTGGCATGGAGTTCACAAATGGACTCACATGTGTAGCCACTGAAAGTTTCACTCTTGACACTGCTGCTGGGAAGCTCAGAGTCTAATCTGTGCACAGCTTAGACATTTTTGCAGAACTTAGAACATTTAGGGGTACTGGGCAGCCATTTCTTTGCTTTCACTAACCACACACTGTCTTTTAAAATTACTTTAGTGCTTTATATAGAAAAAAAAGTAAGGAATGAATGAATGCATGCATTAGTTCATTGGCTGAATGCCATTCATTAAAATTGCAGTGACGAGACAAAGACTTACAAGATATGAGAGAGTATTATGAGGCCAAAATATCTCATAAGCTGCAGGATACATAAACCTATAGTGATTGATGAGGTTGTTGAAATAGAATGTATTTGGATCAACTGGTGGTCAATCTCTGGGCTATTTTGAGTAAAAAATGCATTTTTTTCAGGAAATATTAAGAAGTGTGCTGAAATCCTAAAGAACAAAGAAAAGATCAACTGATTTGGACTAAATAAATAATAAACCAGAAAAAAACACATTGAAATATAAGTGGAAATTGTTTTTTGAGCATCAACTTTGAAAGAAGTCAGTGAGTGCTTTATTGTGAGAAGCATAAAAAATTATCAATATTAATAAATTCCTTGCATTTCTTAGGGGAG
The DNA here is from genome assembly GCF_021218885.2 of Marmota monax. Taxonomy (NCBI): domain Eukaryota; kingdom Metazoa; phylum Chordata; class Mammalia; order Rodentia; family Sciuridae; genus Marmota; species Marmota monax. The sequence goes on along the minus strand of NW_026695222.1, from coordinate 1,735,981 downwards.
CCCACAATGAGTGAACTTCTGGTGCAGTCCAATCAACTTGCTTGGTTTATCAGCTGGAGTGGAAGAAAAAAGTTATATTATGGTCATAGGGTGTATGACATTCTGTATAAACTACAGTGTGGAAAGACAAGGAATATAGATTACTGTCCCTAGCTCATATGGCATTCAGAATGAAGCTCCTAGGGCTGTCTGACTAGTAATCTACTGGTTATGGATAGTGAATCCAGGGGGAATACAAAGGCACTCTAGACCATGCTCTTCAGAAACAGGAAATGGGCCAGAGGCTGTAATTGGCGACCAGTAGCTAAGTGGTGTATATATTTTGAATGGACCAAGTGCCCATGAATGGAATAAAAGGTGGTGTGTGTATGTGCATGAATACACACTCAGATCCATACCAATATGGAGTTGTGATTATGAAACATGGGTAGGCTTGTTTCTGAATCTCCTGTGATGATATGCATGCATGCCCAGGGTTCCAGAGATAGTATATCAAGTCTTGATGCAAACACTTTGTAGAGCTTTACATATATTAATTCATTTTTTAGCTTTGTGATGTTGCTACTATTATTATGATCACTCTTAAGGACAGGAAATTATTTTCTATATTTTTATTGGCGCATTATTTAGATTTAATAGTAGAACTTGTTACTACATATTTGTATTTGTATATATACATGGAAGAGCAATATAATTTGTTCAGTATTTCTCCTTTCCCTTTTCTTCCTCCTCTTTCTCTACTGGTCTCCCTTGTTTTTCATAAAATCCCCCCCACACACACACCCCACCCAACCTCCTGCCTTTATCCTTTCTAGCTTCCATATGAAAATCACAGGACCCTTGAATTTCTGAGTTTGGTTTATTTCTTGTAACATAATGCTTTCATGTTCCATCCATTTTCCTGGAAATGACATATTTCATTTAGGAAAAGCAATTGAGACATAAAAACACTTGAATCACTTTCTCACAGTCTCTCAACTTCTAACTCCAATTCCTGGGATTCACAGGCGGTGAGACTTTAGACTTATCAACCATGTTATATACAGCTGTGCTGTTCTGAGTCTCCTGTAGAATGGCCATGGCATACCATGCAGGGACTACCAGGATATCAGGAGTGGCAGGGTTAGAGGATCTTCCAGCAACGGCATGGGCTGTGCTCACATCAGCTCTTTTTCCCTTCACTGTCACTGAACACTTTGGTCCTGTTTTTTAGCCTGAATTTCTATCACAAAATTTATCCTCTTTTCACATTATCTTTTAAGATACATGTCTAATGAGGATGATTTTCTTCCATTTAGGAGCACAAATTGGTTCTTGGTGTTTACTTGTACTTAAGTTGATGGTTTCCTCTGCAGTGAACAGTTGGCAACAGGTGTGGCATCTTTTGGACAGCTTTTTAAAAATAGTAAATTCCCCTTCTTTCTGGTTCCTTTACTGGCCCTCCAAATATATACTGTAGGGGTTTGCTCAAATGATTCTCTGCAGGACAAAGGAAGTCTGAGTTAAAGCAAGATTCACCAAAATGTTGTGCCTACTTCATAAGTTAAGCTCTCAGAAATCAGACTCATTAGAGCCCCTAAGTACTGACATGACCACCAATTATATAATCACTCTTAGAGAACTTTGCTTTTGTCACAGGAGATCATGACTAGACAACTACCTGCTTGACAGTGAACATCCATCTCTAATAACTCACTGAAAAGACCACTAATGGTGACACTCTTGTCTCTGATCTGCAGTATGCTCCAATTACAATTGACAAGATATCAGGAGACAATCTACAGCCAGGCAGGAATATTGAGTGCCTTCTGCTGTTTGAGAAAAGTGCAGGATAGAAAATGTTGATTTTACCCAATAAAGTATCTTTAGTATAAAGTAAACAATTGAAGGCAAGTGTGAAAAGAAAGTAAAAAAGAAGAGAATGAGATGACAGTGCCCTTAATTGCTTCTTAGATTTTCTCTCCCTCCCTTTTTCTCTGTCCTTTTTTTTTTTTTAATACTAGATCTGTCTCTTTCCATGTTTACTGTAAATTGTTTTTGTCTTCCCCAGGATTCAGGCTCGAAATTAATACCAGTAGGGAAGATTTAAGAGATGTCAATTACCTAGGAATTCTAATGGCAATTAAAATGTTATCAGGAAAATTTAAACTCCAACCGAAGACAAAGAGAAAGAGAAACAAAATCTATAATGACATTTTAATTCTGGAAACCAAATTCTTCCTAGATTTTGTGGGTAATGCTTTGTGCATGGGGAGACCTTTTAACATAAATGTCACATAGGACAGGGATGGCCCACCTCTCAGTGCAGAGTAGGCAGCTTTGCAGGAGCAGCGGATACAACTCTAGGTTCTCAGGAGAATGAGGATTTACATATGGTCCATGCCTGGAGGACTGTATTGGTCACAGTTCAGCCTGGAAGAAAAAGAGCAAATCATGACCAGTACTAAATGAGGGCTTTACGATGAGAATCAGGTCTTTTACAATTGTGGAAACCGGTGGGAAGTGCAAATCTGGGAGGAGAAATTGAAGAAACAGAGAACCATCTGCTAACTAGCCTTACTGCAACACTGATGTGAGTGATATCAGAAGTTAGAGGAATATTCTACAAACAAGGACATTTGGTCCTTCAAGTGAGATCACAAAAGGAGGCACTGAAGGAGGGCCATCTCACCTCAATGGGTCCATAGCCAAACATCTGGTGGTGGACCTGGGACAGCTGTTGGACAGCAGGACCTGAAATGAGAAAGAGGAACAGAAGAGAGAGCAGAGGAAATAGGAACAAACAACGGGACTTGCCAGCCTCCTCCACTCTGTCCACTGCAGCATCTCAGCACCATGACCTTGGGAGAGGAATTGTTTCTGTTTCACTTCCTCTTCCCTTACCCCATGAATATTTTTTTCTCTTTGGCCAACTCTAACTGGGATTACAAAGAGAGAGAATCCTGGAACCCAGTTCCTAGGGTAAGCCAAGTTGACATAACACAGTCTAGCACATGAACTAGGCAATAGCTGATTTATCTCAAGGTTTTTGGCTATTGATTTGTTCAATAAGCACCCAACTCTGTACTCATCACTATTTCAAATATTAGCATGTCATAAAAAGCATCTTTTTGACTTTTAAGGAACTCATAGTGTAGTTAACACAGAGATTTGTGTATTAGAAATGAGGCATGTGTCTTACACAATTGTATAAATTTACTAAAAATCACACAAGTATATACTTAACAATGAGTGAATCTCATGGTATATAACTTAAACCTCTATAAAACTCTTAAAAACATTACTGGTCTATCACTGGATCCTAGCAGTTACCCTAATGTGATAAATATCCTGAACACATTTTTTTGTGAGATAATTTTGTAAGTCTGGCTTTGCTTGTTAGAAACCCATTATTTTAGTTAGGCTCAACTTGCAGCTGTGACATATACATTCAAAAATAGTAGATATTTATCCTTGTTGTTTATCTTCACAAATTCATGCCCCCCCCCCCACCATTGGTAGGAAGCTGTAATTCAAATTCTTTTTCAGGGACCCAGACTCGTTCCATCTTGAATATTTTCAAAGTAGATCCCAAGAATGTGTTGTTCATCAGCATTAAGCCAAGGAGGATAAGGAAAGCATGAAAGTCCCTATGTGTTAGTGGTGGAGGGGGGTTTAGAGGCCAGACCTGGCAGTGATGAACTTCACTCCCACTCTCATTTATTGGCTAAGACTCTATCATCTGACCACATCAAAAGCCAAGGAAGGCTGGGAACATAGTCTGCCAATGTGCCTGGGACAAAGAAGAAACAGACTTGACAAAGTGCTAGCTAAAATTCCCCTCACCTCTCTTTTCACTTCCTCATCTGAGATTTGCAAGTGCTACAGCAAGACACACTAGGCACATGCCGATGCTATCTCCAGTGAATGACTTTTTCAATAGAAGGAGTCTTTCCCAGCACTACCGGCCATGAGCTTGACAATGCTGCTCAGACAATACTGCCTTTGCTGCATCATTATGCATTATCTTCTCTGGAATGGGCTGCAGAGTTTGCAGAGCAAGATTACACTGATACCAGAAGGACTCTGCAGTTATAAATCAGACTGAGGCAGAAACTACAAGAAAGTATAAGCCTCATCCAGCTGTGACACTTCCTTTTCTTTGTGAGTGTGTTAGGCTAGCACTCTTTCATGACTGGGGGAAATGAGTAAACTTAGCATTTGAAGGGGCCTGCTTTCAGTGATGGAGCAGGTTTCATGATGGCAGAATTTGGCTCATTACCTGTAATGACTTTTGTGATTTAGCAATCTGAGCAGCATCTCCACTTGAGCAAAGGGGTAGCTGCTGTTTAGAGAGCAGATCGATGCAACTACATATGATATCAATATTCTAGCTAATTAGAACATTCTACCCGGGGACCAGTGGTAGAAGCCATAAAAACAATGGTGGCCCCTTTGTTGACAGATCCTAACCTATTTCATTCTCTGCTCTACTAATTCTCTGCCTCATAAAGAAATTATCTAAGGGGGTTTATTAAAGCTTTCAGCATCCTCATAAAACAGTCCTAGGGTGGCGAGAAGAGGATATTGATGGATTGTCCATTATCAGCTGTGTGTGGGATCTCAGAAAAGAGCTGGATGCTTGTTGTATCTCATGATGGAAGAGCAGAGGTGCTTAATTACACTGAAGCACCATTATCCCAGCAGCACTTCTGTTATCACTATAAACACTTGAAATCTTTAGGATGACTCCATACTGGTAATTGACTGGAAAGAAACATTTAAAACACTCTGCTTGTACGTTTGCACTTGTCTTATGATCTCAAGTGTTCCTGCCTAAAACCTTCCAATGCCATTCCTCAAATGTCCAGCTTCAGCCCCATGCATCCAACCCCACTCAACTCTGCAGAATCACCTCCCTCTGGGCCTCCCTTCCCACATTCCTGCCACTCTGGCCTTTCCTGTGTTTCCCAAATAAACCAGTGGCTTTCAGCACTGGCTGATTATTTTATGTGCTGTTCTCTCATCTTGGAGTCTTTCCCTTAGCTTTTCATAAGGCTGGCTCTTTTTCAGATTTCAGCTGAAATATCACCTACTTGAGGTCTTCCTCTGCTATTCCACAAAACATCATCCACAGCCCTGTCTATTACATCATCCTACTTTATTTTCTTCTTAACACTTTATTGTCACATTGCTTAGTTTCTCTACTTGGTGATATCTGTCCTGATAGAACATTAGTCCCATACAGTCAGGGATATATTTTTCTGCCTTGGTCACCATTATTCCCTGCATCTAGAACAGTGCTGGTTGTGTAGAGGTATGGAAATAAACACATTCCACCCAATGAGAACAAGCAAAGGATATTCATTCAGAGCTTGTTATAGTAAGGAAATCAGCCTCCATCATCTGCATTTAGCAGAGACTCAAAGGTCATCAGAAGAGTGACAAAGCTTTATCACAGGGAATGAGGAAGGCTTTGGGTATACTCTGACTGGAGACTGTTGGCATGGGGCTAAGCTGGAGACAGGCTGTCTTGAAGTGGGGTATCCTGCATGATTAGGTAGAGGGGCCCATTTGGCTTTCTCTAATCATTTCCATATTGGAAGCAAGAACAACAACAACGAAATGATCCAGTCCTGGTCATTTCAGAACATTTGCTACAGAGGTAGTGAATCATTGGGCATCCTGGACTGGTTGTATGAGATTGTTGCCCAGCATTCTATTTTTACTTATGACTTTGTTGCAGTCTGTTTGTGTATTTCAATTTCTCGAAATTAACTCAATGCATATTTGTTATTTTGGAGTCTTTCCTTGCTTTGATTTTATATCTGGCATTAATTCCTTACCCATTGCCATATCTTCCTTCTTTTCCTCTTTTACAGAAATCCTCTTTCTTTCCTTAGGGCTACCTCTTATCAGTAGACAGGTCACTTAATTCCAATGGCTCCTACAACCATCATGTCTATACTTCCTGCCATGTTATCTCCTCCTTATTTCAATTTCAGGATTTCCTTTCTATTGTCTACCATCTTCCATTCCTTTTCAATTGTGTCCCATCACCTCTAATTAGTGCTTACTTTACCCACTATGCACAGAATCTTTTCACCTTCTTTGTTGAGTCCATACCAGCCTTAGGACTTTTCTGTATTATTCAAACCACACCATTTCATATGATCTCTTCTATATTTCAATCTCTGTACTCCATTCCCTACTTCTTTTTCACCAATACTAAGGATCTCAGACTATGAGTAACTCCAAGGTCCTCATGGTTTTACCCTGTACCTCTTTTAATACCCAAAATAACACTATCCCATAAGAAGTAGAAAGGGAAGTTGGCATTCTTGTCCACTAAATTCCTTTCAGTTCCTGATATTCTATGCTCTCCATTAGATGTTACAAAGCAATAAAATACCTTCTCCTTCACTGAAGACATTCTTACTTAGAGATCTTCCCTTTAAAGATGAGATGAAGCAAGTTAAAACATCTCTACACTAGTAGAAGGGACATGCTATTAAAAAAAAAAAGGAAAAAGAGAAAGAAAGAAAAATGGTTCAAAATAGCAGTTCTTGTCTCCTAGGTTTAAATGGCAAATTATCATGCTTGGCCAATTAGCTAAGCATCACTTAGTTATGAAATTCTTGATGAAACTGCATCTATGTTGTTCTTTTTCCTATTCAGAATATGAAAACTAGGTGGACAGGAACCAAGTATGACGTGATTTATTTATAGAGCCAAGTCAGGGCTGGCTCACCATGGGCACTTAAATGCTATTGATAAATAATGCATACAATGAAGCTCTGGTTTGGAATTAAATTAAACCTTGAGTTCAAACGCATTCTCCCTCTGGTTATATCTACTTCATATCTTAGCAAAATGAGTCAGTGAAGTTCAATATCAGGGGCTTAGAGGAGTGAGAAACAAGCCCCAGAGAAATAAAGTTTGTGCATTCTGAGTTATTGAGAAGAATCTTTGCCCTAAAAACATAAATTTTCAGCTTGATACAAGGGTTTTATGATAGGCACAACATTTGCCTACTTCCAGCTGATTTGAAAATGCAAAGATGGACTGATATAAGTGGCTATTAACTACCATATGTGTAAGAGTATAAAGAAGATGCAGGAATCCCTACCTTCAATGAACTTATAGTTTATTAGGAGCAAAGAGAAGTAAACACATACTCATAATAAAAGGTGCTGATAGAAAGGAAGCTATCAAACATAGACTAACTTGGCCCTACAGAGGTAGAACTGAGATTCAGTTGGAATAAATTGGAAAGGGCTTTATAAATGAGAGCATTTGTTAAAAAATATTAGATGGTAGAAAGAAAGCTGCAGGTTATATTAGAGATTGTTCTTTAGACAGAGAAAACAGAGTGAATGAACTGATGCATAGAGAATGAAAATAGAGTGGAACTTGAGGGAAAGATAATTAACATGTGGTCCATTGACAAGTAGCAATAGCATCGCCTGGAAGTTATTAGAAGCATCAATTCTAGGGCCTAGCTTTGACCTTCTAAATCAGAATATCTGGGTTTGGGGCTATAAATTTGTATTTTTTATAAGGCAATCCCAAGTTGTTTTGATGCATGTTAAACTGTGTGTGTGTGTGTTTCCCCTGTAGTGCTGGGGATTGAACCCAGAGCATTGTGAATGCTCAGCAGGAGCTCTACCATTGAGCTACACCCACAGCTACATGCTAAACTTTGAAACACTCTGATCTAGAATAAGTAGATATTCAGTCAGAACAGAGCCTACAGGATATTCTTCCCTCCTGCTTCCTCTCAAAATGTGTTTCCTCAGCATTCCTTCTAGTACCTTCCACATCTTCCTCCTACTAGATCCTTCATAATACGAGTGGCCAATCATAAAACCCAAATTCCAAAATGCTCCGAACTGAAAATTTTGGGGGGGCATGGATATGATAACCACTGGTGGAAAATTCTGCACCTGACCTCATATGATGATTATATTTAAAATATTGTATAAATTACCTTCAGGCTATATGTAAAAGTTGTATATGAAATAATTTTATGTTTGACTTAGGGTTCAGCCCCGACATACCTCATTGTAGTAGAAAATATACTGAGATCTAAAAAACCAAAAAAAAAAAAATCCCCATGTGAAGCATTTCTTGTTTCAAGCATTTCAGATATAAGGAATATTCAATCTGCAGCATATAAGTTTGGCAATATCCCTTTCATTCGGATAACAATCTTCCCTTTATCATATTTTCCCTTCTAATCCTTCTATCCAAAGTCTTTTCTTCTGATCTACTAGCTTCAGCTGTTTAATTTGGACTTCTTCCCCACTCTTCTTCAAACACCCATTTGGCTAATGTCAATGAACATCTCCTGAAGCTAAAAGAATTTCAGTCTTTGCCTTCTCTGGAGCTAGCTGTTGCTGCTCATGCCATCTCAGATCGCCCTCTTCCTTGCAGTTTAACACCTCTTTGATTTCAGTGGCACACACATTTCTGATGGTATGAATATAGTGACCTATTTTTGACTGCCTTCTATTCATACTTCGTGTTTCTCAGTGTTTCATCCTGTGCCAAGTGCTCTCCTCATTGCCTTCTGCTCTGTCCCTTTTCCAGGGTGACTTTATTTATTTCTATGAGCTGTAACATTCCCTGGGTGTTGGTGGTCTGCATAACTGTGTCTCTAGCTTCAGTGTTCCAGATTTCAGCATTACATATCCAACTTCTTGAGACATATGTTGCCCTGAGTCACTAAAAAGAATCTCAAAGTCAACTTGCTTAAACAGTACTCCTCTTCTCCCCTCCACTGGGTCTCTCTTTCTGCAGACCCCAGTTTTAATTATTGTATGCACACATGTCACAAGCCTTCCTTAGATAAATGTCAAGGTTATCACTGAACCCTGAATATCATCTTCTTAACAGTTCTCAAATCCATCCCTCAATTTCCATCTCTGATAACCTCACATTAATTCAGGCTAGAATGTTTTATACCCTGGGCCACTTTCACAGTTTACTTCTTATTCTATAACTCATCTTCCTTCCTTAAATTCTTCATTTTTGACATCTTGCAGAGTCTCTAATAATAGTATCATCTATTCCTCAAACCTACTAAAGTCTTCTTTGTTACGTAAAAATTACTTGGAATTTTGAACCTTAGAGAACTTTAGAAATTTTAGAACCTTAGAATATGAGAACCTTAGAAAGGGACTCCCATGGTCTGTCTTTATTTACCTCTTACTGTCTTATTGCTCACCATTCTCTACCATTTATGATATAGCAATATTCTTCGGATATCAAATGTGCTCTCTGCCTTTGTTTATATTGCCAGTTCTACCAGGAAAGCTCTGTCCCCTTTCTCTCTTTCTCTGAGCAACTCCTACTCAGTCATTAAGATTAAGTGTGGGCATAGTATCTTCCCAGAAGACTTAGATTGAGTTAAGTACATTCCTTTATATTTTTGCATCACTTTATACACAGGACCAATGTGGCACTTAATTTACTATAATGCTAGGATCAGATCTTCTGCTTATCTACTATGGACTCTGAGATCCTCAGTTGAAAAGAACTATATCTTCTTCAACTTTTGACACCCAGCATCTGGTGCAGTGCCTGTAGTCATTAGAGGCTTACAAAACTTTTATAAATGAATGAATTTCTGGCTCGGATGATGGCCCTCTCTAGGAGTCCACATGCTTTCCCAAAGCACAAGATGTTTTTCTTTAATGTCAAAACTGTTTGGAAGAAAACTATATTCACAGTTTGGTTAGTATTTGGTGGTTTTTGTGTAGACCATCAGAATTTTGTTTTTAGACAATCTCATGGGATATATGATTTACTTGAGTGGGCAAAAAATAGAATTGTTATAATCAGTTGAAGATAATAAGCTTGTGTGTGTGTGAAATCAAACCCAGAGCCTTGTGCATGCTAGGCAAGTGTTTTACCACTATGCTATACCCCTGGCCAAATTATAAGGTTTTAAATAAACTTAACATCAAGGAATTAGAAAAATTAGAGTAAGTAAATACAATATATAGGGTGAAAATATATATATATATATATACACACATATATATAGCATACTATACCTATAATAAATAACACAGAAGATATATCAATAGAATATAAAATGTGAATTATACTGTATCTTCATTAGTTTTTTTATACCTTTTACTTACTTTCCTCTAGATAACTTTTCCTATTAATAAGTAAGTACTCCATATAATAAAGATACTTTCCCTTTTTCTCATGTTTGGAAAAATTTCCTTCAATTATTTGCCTTTTAATTTTGTTTGTGGATTACTCAGACATAAACTCCAGTATAAAATTAGAGTAGAAGCTCTTCGTCCTGCATAAGACTTCAGAATGAATTTCTGCCTCTGTGTCACATGCTCTGAGTTAAGAAATTTGCTAGGAATAGGGAAAACAGAAAGCCAGGATAGGTAACAGAGGAGGTGGCTTGTGAGATGCTTCTAATTGTTGGGTATAACATGGATATTTTCGCATATGAGGAAAGTATTTTTCTAGCAATAATTTACAAAAGTTTTACTTCTGGAGAGTTAAATTTTATTTTAAAAATTTCGGTACTGATATTCTAAGTGCATATGTATAAATGTGTGTGTGTGTCTGTGTAAATTTATATAGTTTTTATTTCTCTGACCTATTGATAAACTTTATCAATAGAGTTATTAAAAATCAATCATCCTTGAATTCTTTTGATAAACTCTGTAAAGGAGAAAGATTTAAAAATAAAATAGTAAATTCCTTTGGCTCATATTTTATTTGGTATACATGAATAATTACAAGTGAAATAGTTATTAATAGTGTTTCCTAAATTTATATCATGGGCAAACAAGTATTAAAGTTATCTTAATAAATCACGTCTATCCTCAGATAAGTGTTAGAAATGTATATTGTCTCTCTCTGTTAAGAAATTCGAAATGAACAATTTTTGTAGGCAGGACTTCTGCTTAATGGTTTTTTAAGTGAGGTTTTTCAAAACTTTTAAGTGAGGTTTTTCAAAACTTTTCGATTATAATGTGTTTTCTTCTATAACAGTTTCTCTAAAGCTACAAAAATTAATAGAGCCAGAGATACAATGACCAAAAGTTAGACATAATTCTTGTTCCAAGTAATGTGGAATTGGCTAGGAGATATAAGCAATTAAGAAAAAATGTGATAAATATTGTAGTAAGAGAGACCAGGTCCTATCATAACACAGGATTTCCCATCTAGATTTAGTGTGTATAGTGTTTATGTGTGTATAGGTATAATTTAGGGCATACAATGTAGGATTCTCAAAAATATGGAAACAAGATGGGGACAACCCAAATGTCCTTCCAAAGACCAAAGAAAAACTGTAATCCACCCATGAAATGAAATATTTACAAAAGCACAATAAAAAACAATGAGCTATTAATACATGGTGTGACTTAGAGGATGGAAAGGGCATTCTGCTGAGTGAAGGAAGTCATCCTTGCTTCAGGACTTTATCTACATCCAGCTCACGAGAGGACAAAGTTACAGCAACAGAAATGAGATTGATGGTTGGTAGAGACTGTAGGACAGGGAAGAAGTGCCCACAGGGTGTTGGGTGGCGTGTCTCCACGGACTGAGCCGCTCTGTGGCCTGCATGGGATTGTGAGTATGTGAATCTGAATGTGGGATGGCGTTTCTTTTAAAAGTATAACTTTTTTTTTCATTTTAAAAAAAGAAATTTTAATAAGTGTTAAACAATTTGTAATATCTAAGGAGATATAGATATGGCTTTTAGTTGACAGTGTTGAACCCTCTCAGCTTCCTGGTTTTGACTGTGATTCTATAAAAGGTTATCATTTGGGAAAACTGAATAAAGGAACAGAAACTGCCTCTACTGTAATATTTTTGGATGATTTTTAAATTTCAAAATATAAAGTTTTATTTTTAAAAAATCCATTTCTACCTTATTATAGTCTTTTTTTTAAAAAAAAGAAGAAAAAATGGCTAAGAAAAACAATATGAAAGCAAAACATTAATGTTTTTGGTTTGTGGTATGACTTTGAAGAATCCTTTTGAAAAGGTGTTGACTTAAAATGTTTTCTGTGTCAAGTTTTGATATAAAAGCTATTTGTGTTTGTTGTTATTTGCTGTGTTGGGGATTGAATCTAGGGCCTTATACATGCTAGGAAAGTACTCTATCAACTGAGCCAAATCCTTAGCCCACTAGTTCATTGGAAAGAAAATATTGGCATGACTTTTTCCCACATATTACATGATGAAATAATTATTTGTTTCCTGAAAGTATAAATATATTGGACAAGATTTCTGGTTAATTTGGGTAATTCCTAATCCCTTCCCCACAAATTGTTTATTTTTAAAGGATTTTTTTTTTTTTTTGCTAATAATGCATTATACAATGTTATCTTCTTCTATTTCTCTCTTTGATTTCTTAAGGATCATAGTAAATAGAATACTACATAATAATTACTTACATTATGTAAAGCATGAGTGCTGAGTGGATATCTCCCTATGAAAGAAGCAGAACCATTATTGACATTTCCGAGATAAAATCTATGGTACAGGGCAACTTGACTGATACCACTCAACTAGTAGGTGATTGAACCAGGTTTCATACCTTATGGTGTGGACTTGACTATTGTTACTCTATTTCAGATGCCAAATGTATGCCTACGTTTTACGTACACATATATGTAAACAATCTAGCTCTAGAATGTACCTATTCATTCTTTTCTTTTTCTCAAGTCTATCAATGGCTCTTTTTAGGTTTTTAATTTTCTTCTATCCTCTTTTCTTCATATTTACTTTTGAAAATAATTATTTAATTTACTGTATTCTTTCTCTTTAAATATCGAAACGAGTATTAAATTAAATTTGGCCTAATGGTGCCTCCTTATATAGAAAATTTAAACCTGGCTTAGTGTGTAAATAAAGTGCAACCTAATTGACTTATATTCTTGTTAGCAAGAAGCTGAGTCTCAGCAAATTATAGCAGCCAATCACAGGCTGAAAACTACTGAGACATGTCCAGATAAGGCTTTACTTCATCAGGCTGTTTCTGTGTGTCATTTCTCAGCTCAGGTATTACCTAACTCATAAATAATTTCTTTGCTCTAATAAACTCTGCTATATTTAATGTATCTGAAGTTGTTCTTCTAACACAAGTAAAGGGTTTGACTGTATAAATGCATGGGAATTTGCGGTACCCCATATGTTGTATATGCAATATTCTCATGGTTGTTAATACTAAACTTTAAACAGTGAAAGTATCCTTGCCCATCATGGCCTACTAATTATTTAGAAGCATATAGAAGCATTAATTTCTGTTATAGTTTGGATCTAGAAAGTCTGCCAAAGACTCATTTGTTAAGGGCTTGGCCCCACACAGCAGCAGTGTTCAGAGGTGGGACATTGGGAAGTGATTTGATCTTGAAGGCTCTATTCTCAACAGTAGATTCATTAGTTGAGTTTTTATTCAGTTTCATTAAAAAATTGTTCTTTTTAGATATACATGAGAGTAGTAGTATTTTGACATGTCATGCAAACATGAAGTATAACATTCTAATTAGAATCTCATTTTTGTGGTTGTACATGATGTGAAATTTCACTGGTGGTATATTCACATATGAACATAGGAAAGTTATGTTCAATTCATTAAATTTTCTTTCCTGTTCCTATCCCCCCTCCATTCCCCTCACCCTCTTTGTCTAATCCATTAAACTTCTATTCCTCCTCCTCCCCTCTTATTGTGTATTAGCATCTGCATATCAGAGAAAACATTTGACCTTTGGTTTTAGAGATTGGCTTATTTCACTTAGCATGATAGTCTCCAGATTCATGCATTTACTGGCAAAAGTCATAAAGTCATTCCTTTTCACAGCTGAGTTATATTCCACTGCATGTATATATATAATTTATCCATTCATCTGTTGAAGGGCACCTAGCTTGGTTCCGTAGTTTAGCTTTTTTGAGTTGAGCTGCTATAAACATTGATATGGTCATGTCACTATATTATGCTGATTTTAAATCCTTTGGATATATGCCAAGGAGTGGGATAACTAGGTCAAATGGTGGTTCCATTCCAGGTTTTCTGAGGACTCTCCATACTGCTTTCCAGAGTGGTTCCACCAATTTGCCATCCCACCAGCAATGTCTGAGTGTACCTTTTCCCCCACATTCACCAACATTTACTGTTGCTTGTATTCTTGATAATTGCCATTCTGACTGGAATGAGGTGAAATCTCAGTGCAGTTTTAATTTTATTGGAGGTTGGTAGAAACTTTAAGAAGTGGGTTCTATTCCAAGGAAGTTGGTCACTGGGGACAAGCACTGGAAGGTTATATCTTGTCACTGTTCTACCCACTGATTTGACTTTCTCTCTCTCTCCCTCTCCTTCCTAGCTTCTGTGAGGTGGCAGTTTTCCTTGTCCTTGTCCTTCTGCCATGATGTTCTGCCTTGCCTCAGGCCCAAAGCAATGTTGCCAGCTGACCATGGACTGAAACTTCTGAAACTGTGAGTCAAAATAAATCTTTTCTCCTCCAAGTTGTTTTTCTCAGGTTTTTTTTCGAACAGAAGGAAAGTTAACTAATATGATTTTCAAATAACTTGGATATTTTTCCTTCTTACTTTAACAATTTCTAGTTTTATTGAATAATAAAACAACTTGTTTGCACTGCTTTCTCTTATTTTGGATCTGTTCAGATTTGTTCTCCTTTCAACAGGGAACATAGGATCTCTATTGAAAGGAAAATATTTTAGATTAATTTGAAAAATTTGATCCTACCAAACACCATATCCAGTATCACAATATTTAAATTAACAAAGGACAACATGAAAAATTATCCTTTATATTGCTGATAAAAGTGAATAATTGGCTCAGATTCTGTTTTTTCATGTTGAACTTTCCATGTTTTCTTTTGATTGTTCTTTTCTCTGTGTACGGACTACATTTTATTTATGCTTACATTCAGCAGTTGTTTTGGAAATAGATCTATTGTTTTAAATTATGCTTGTGGATAACTTTAACCTTATCAAATTTCTTCTTATCAAAGAGGAAACAAGCACTATTGACTCTCCTTTATCTCCACGCATAGAAAGAAATATAGCAATAGGGCACACATATTGTTTTTCTCCCTTTCACCCCAGAAAACAACCTTTCAAAATTGTTAAAAAACAAAACGATTATTAAATAGTTACCTTTTTGACCACAAAAACCTTCGTTTTCAGGAACTGTTTGGCTAGCAAACTCAAGTTTGAAACAATATTCATACAGCTGTTATTCAACTAATATATTGAGGTTGTTTCAATGTTTATTATATTTGAATCCCCAATGGATTTCACTTAAATTCATGTTTTCTTAGTAATTTTAGAGGGGGGTGGGTTATGCTGGTTATATTTTCTGAGGCATACATAGCTGAGAATGTCTCTCTGATAATTTGATATCTTAATAATTCAATTTTGCTGAATACAATACAAAAACTGTAAACATGTGCAATTCAAATGACACACACACTGTTTTGTTTATTTGGTATATGCAATATTGTAGAGATTTTTAGCAACAACCTTAATGATTTTATATATTTATTGACTCTGCCCTGCATGAAGACTCCAGTTTGTTTATTTCTTGTATTTTAGAAAACAAACATCCAAGGTTTTTGGTCTAGAAGTAGATTCTTTTGAATTCAAGAATGATTTTATGTAGAAACATTTTTCTTTCCTTCTAGTTGTGATTATTGCATTTCTGATTATTACATTTTCTGCCTAAGGAATACTTGAAATTCTTCTTTTAACTCCTCTTTCTGCATTTTTTCATTTGTGCTTGTTTTTATCTCTATCTGCCTTTATTCTTGATTCCAGGACTGCTGTTTAACTTGATTCAGATATATAATGTCTTGATTTTTTTCAGTGGCTAGAATGCTTTCATTGCTTTCCATTTACAGTGCATGAATTGAATTTTCTATTTCCATTTATTTTAAAAATTTAACCAGCTTTTCTTTTTAAATTTCTTTTAGTTGTAGATGGACACAATATTTTTATTTTACTTGTTTATTTATGTAGTGTTAAGGATCAAACCCAGTGCCCCCTGCATGCAAGGCAAACGCTCAACCACTAAGCCACAACTCCAGCCCATTAACCAGCATTTCTTGAGTCTGTTTTGATTGCTCTCTTTAGTAATTATACTTATTTTTCTTTGTTAATTATTTTTTAGTAATTATACTTATTTTTTTTGTTTCTGTATATTAATACTTACCTTCTCCCATTGAAAGAAACGCTGATATATACTGTAAATTTAATCATGGATTATAGGAAATAAGTTTCAGATACATGTTTTAATGAAAAATTTTATAACCTGTATGCTAAGAAAAAAAAAGCTTATATAAAAATCAGTGTTTTTAGATTGTCTTGCATGAGAAATTAAAGTATTAGTGAATTGAAATGTGGATGGACTATCTTGATGGTCTCCGTTTTTCCCAGGAAATGGATGAATCCAATTTAGATCCAAGAGATGGATCTAGGCATTCTTCTGCCTCTCCCAACTGACACATCACACTCTCACACCCCCTGTGACACATCCCAAAAGTCCTCCGTCAGTATTTATTCTGTTTCTACTCTGCCTTTCAAGGCTTATCCTTATATTATTAAATATTTCAAGACACAATCTGCCTCTAAGTCTCCTACTCTACCTTTTGCCACAGGGAGACTTGGCTTCCTCAGAATGCAGCAAGAGGGATGCAGACAGGGCCAAAGGTGGATGGGAACCTTTGAGGTGGCTTAGGGAATGATTGCTTAGCTCTGAGGATGTCCTTCATCCAGGATGCAGAACAAAGAGAAAGCATGGCTCAGTATTTTTCTGTCTTCTCAGGCCCTGTTTTGAACTTGTTCTGGATATAGAACAAATATTGTGCAGTCTAAGACTAAAGATCTTAACTTCAATCACTTTTATTGTCATTAGTAATAATTTCCTTCCCATTCAGGTCTGTTCTTTTCTTAACTTGTGTTTGCATTATTATTAATGATTTTTTGTCTCTTTCTTTAACTTATTTATATTCCTTGGTATTTTAATAAAAGGCAGAGAGGATGTATGGCAGGCTCAATTCCTTTGCTACTATTTAATTAAGAAATCATATGTATGTAATCTAAGGAAAAGCTTCAAAGGCGTTTTTAATGAAATGCAAACAATATCACTTGAACAGTTTCCTCTTTGCTTGAAATTGCACTACTGCTGAACACTGAGGCAAACAAATCACAATAATTCTTGTCAAAGAATTATTCTTTCCATCTTTTTTTTATAGGCAAGGTGTCTTTTTGCTCAGAGTTTATTTATACAGATTGATTATTCCTGATACAAAATGCTTGGAACCAGAAGTGTCTTGGATTTGGGATAATTTTTGGATTTTGGAATACTTATGTATACATAGTAAATAGACTTGGAGATGGGACCCAAGTCTAAATGTGAACTTCATGTATGTTTTATGTGCATATTACATATTACATACATTGCATGAAAGGAATTTTCTGCAGTATTTTTAGCGTGTCTGCATTTTGAGAATACATCACCTTAGATCAAGTGTGGAATTTTCCCACTTGTGGGGTCAGAGGATTTTTGATATGGGACAATTCCAGAGATTTTTGGATTTAGGACACTCACCCAATTTCTGTCATGGTGACAGAAATTCCTTGGCAACACACAGGTGAAGTGAAGTTTGATGCTTAGTCACATAGACTCCAGAAACAGACCACTCAGGTCCAAATTCCAGCTCCTTCATATTCTAAATATGCCTCTTCTCTATTTCTAACTACTGCATCTTCCACTGCAAAAGGAAGATGATAATGCACAGATTTTGTGATGATTTACCACAGGTATTGTAAGCAATTAATACAGTAAAATCCTGAAATGAGTATCTGACATATTGTAAACAACATATGCTCCTTGCTCTTATTAAAAGAACCAGGTTTTCTTTTCTCTTGAATATTTAAAAAAATATGTACAAGTTAACTTCAAAACCCAATTAAATGATTTTTGTTTGGAATGCTTTCTCTAGTCAGTATTCTCAGTTCTTTGCATAATTCCAAGAAAATTGTTGCGAAGGAACTTACTAGTCTTCTTTACAATCTGATATTTGTCAGGATTACATTTCGCTTAAGCTCAAGTAACAGGGAGGAGTTGTCTGACTTTTTCTTTGTGCCTCTCCCTGCCACATCGTGGGAGTAATGTTACTGACTATAAAGTTTTCATAAAATTGCTCACTGTCATTCCCAGGACACCCACGGCAATGATTAACCCGGCATGAACGGTGCATTGCCAAATACACTGATGAGATGTGTGCAAAACTTTTAAAATAGCACCCTTTCTCTTCTCTAACCAATGCTTCTATTAGGCAAAGAATGGGCCTAGAAATTACTGAGGAGTGGGTGGCACAGGAGTACTTGGAAGCTGCTCTGCTATTTAAAGAGTTTGTCATTCTCTTAGGTTTGCATTTTTTTTAAATAATTTTATTTGTATATGGACACAATATCTTTATTTTGTTTGCTTATTTTTATGTGGTGCTGAGAATTGAACCCAGTGCCTCACATGTGCAAAGCAAACGCTCTGCTATGGAGCTACAATCCTAGCCCCTTAGGTTTGCATTTTAAAGCATGGCCATACAACTCTGTGGGACCTAACACACAGCTGCCTGAGGCTGATGGGGAGGTGGGGTGCTGAATCATTACATCTCTGGTCAATAGGGATGATCTGCTTCACGATCCCAGGGAAGAACAAACCCTAGAGTCCTGCTCCAGCTGTCATTAGGGGCAGGCCTACTAGACATTAAATTAAGTAGACATGGTGAAACTGACCTGGTTTGACTGGTATTGTCCTGGTTTTTGTACTAAAAGTCCCATGGAAAACCCCTCAGTCTTGAGTGTGCTGGGATAGTTGTCTATCCTACCTGTTGTTAAGCTACTACTTTAACATTTAGAACCAGGTATATGAACTTGGATAGACCAGGTGGCTTGCTAAGACGTTATTCTTATAATGTGCAAACCATAAGACCTGCTTCATGGTATTGTAACAATAAAAAGTAATAGGGTCTATTAAGATACTTTTTGTGTTCTGTGAGGTACCATGCCAATATCAGTAGATGCATGACTCCAAAGCCAATTGTCTTGGAGTTGGCCGAAAGGCTGACAGAGGTTTGGCCATGGAGGTGGGGTGTGGACAGCAGGTATCACAAAGATCCTGATGACTTCTGTTTCTACCTGGTGGTTTTTGTACTGTCGTTGAGCCTAGGTGCCCACCCAAACCTTTTCTTGTGGCCTAGACAAGTCTGAATTTTCTGTTGAAACCTACTATTATGATGTGTGAAATGAAGGACCATTTTACCTTGACTCGTGGTCTCTTGACTCCGTCCTGAAGCCTTATCATGCTAGTGCATTTCAGGTATTTGAATTGTGGGAGAGGAAGATGGTTTCCCTAATTCAATCCATTTTAGCTCTTTTGAAGTTACCTTTTTTTAATCTCATTATTTATTTTTTTCATTTCTTTAACATGCTTTCTAATGATATCCTTTGTACATTTATTTATTTGCTTCCATGTTTTCTTTGAGAATATTAAGTTTCAAGAGAAGTGGGGAATTTACCTGTGTTGTTGACTATCATCTTTCTCCCCTAGCAAGGAAACTACTTGGCCAAGATGCGTCAAACAAGTGAATAGATTGGATGTTCACGGTTGTAGTCTATGGATCCCAAGTCACAGCAGCTTTATAGTTTTGAATGAATAAATAAATGATTCAATTAAAGGTCCCAAGTATGAATAGTTATGTTAGAAATAACACAGACTTTGTGTCAGCAATATTTTCTTTTCCCTCAAAATCAATGTTTATTTAGAGTTGATAATGAAAAGAACAGAAGATATGGGTCACCTGGTTCTTAGATATGATTAATATAAGGAGGTTGTGGATTTTTCATATATGGGGGCAGTGGGCAGGAGACTGCTTATTGGAAGATCAAGGTAATATGGAATACTCACTACACATTAACTTCAACTATGAGATAACACCATCAAACTCTTCCTTTATTCCTCATCTCATAGGAGGTCAATACAGCTAATGTTAAAACTGGTAACTGATTCAGAGTATGACTGTGGTGTGTTTACATATGTTGCCTGAGATGACTCTCCTCTTCTTTCCTGCCCTTTATCCCAATTCAGCAATGGGAATATTGAGTGGCATTAAAGTAGGAGGAAAACAGGAGAGGCAACAGAAGGGCTAAGGACGAGAAGGGAGGGTGCGTATCACTCTCAAATTAGGTCTGCTCCTCTGTATGATCTGCAGCAGATGTTATCTGTTAAACTCAAACAGCTGATCCTTGATTTAGGGATAATTTGTTTATTATTATACTAAATGGAGCCCGTAAATCTCTATTATAGGTTGATGAGAACTGAAGAAAATAGTGTGTGCTGAAAGCACTAGTTTACATTATTTTTTCTCTTAGCTTCATTCGCCCCCATAATCTGAAACACTGATAAGAAATATTGACATTTTCAGAGAAGCTTATAAGCAGTAAACAATTCAAGCTTTGTATATGAAATGTGTCTTGAGTTACAGCTTCAAATGAAATTGGGCTCAGCTTTTGTGATCTACCAAGCAATATGTTTTGTGCCTACAGAGTCTTCTCCTGAAGGTCTGCATCTTCTCAAGCTTCTTGCCCACATCCAGCTCCCCAGGATTCACATTCTCTGGGAGAAAATTGGATGCACGAAGAACAGAGTTTGCATAAAGCTCTTGTGAGCTGCATTACGGCTATTTACACAGCTGTAATCATTATAAATAAATTACTTCATAAATTTCAACAAATGAAATCATGTTATTTTATTTGGTCTGCTTTGTCTCTTCTTTGCGCCGCCAAGTTGCCAGCGTGTCGTTTATTTTGGCTTATTTTTGTTGAAATGAGATTTAAAGAAGAGTGCAATTATAGTATCTGAGAACCACTGCCCTCTCCCACCCCAGCTTTCTGTTTTTGTTGTTGTTGGAAAGGAAAAAAATAGCAGAAAATATGAGGAGTGTAAGCGCTGACATAAGAATAGCATATATTCCATTCTTGGACCACCTTTGTTTTCTTTTGTAGGATAGATTAAGAAATAACCGACATGTAGTAAAAGTTGTGTTTTATAGAAGTACTCTCCTTTGAATGGTGGCAAAGTATGGCACTATGGCTAACACCATTATTACTGTATAGAATATATCCATCCCTCAAAGACTCCGTATATCTGTATAGTCAATCCTACCCCATCTATTACTGTGTTTATTATTTTCAAAAATGCCACAAAAAGGAAATCAGAAAGTATGTGATCTTTCATATTTGTCTCCTTTTACTTAGCCTGATGCTTTTGAGAGATATGTGTGTCTGTGATCCATGTCTTCTCATTGCTGAGTAGTATTTAATTGCATAGATGTATCACAGTTTTGTATTCATTCCTAAGGGAGAGATATTGGTTATTATCAATTTGGAGTTATGAATAAAGCTCCTATCAACAGTCTTGTACAGGTCTTTGGGTGGATACCTTTGTACTACTTTTAGGTAAATAACTAGGAGTGGGATTTCTGTCTATAAGGCAGGTATATGTTTTCCTTTATAGGAGATGGCAAATTATTTCCAAAATCTCTATATCATTTTAAAATCCTATCAATAATGCATAAGAGGTCTAATTGCCTCTCCCTTCTCCCCAGAACTAGGATTTGTTAGATTTCTTTTTCTAAAGTCATTCTAATGGTTGTATTGTAGCATCTGATTATGGTTTCTATTTGTATTTTCCTGATGCATAATGATGTTGGGCCATTTTCTGTGCTTATTGGATATTTATATTTTCTTTAGAGACAAGCCTATTCAAATTATTTGTTCACATTACTCAAATAATTACCATGTAATCCATTGTTTTCTCTCCTGTGAAAAGAATTGAAATCAAGGATTTAAAAAATATTCGTACACCAGTGTTCACAGCAGCACTATTTACAAGAGCTAAAAGGAGTGAGCAATCCAAACATCCACAAAGAGTTGAATGGATTAACAAAATGTGTTACACACATACAATGGAATATTATTCAGCCTTAAAAAGGAATGGAATACTGAAACATGCTCCACCATGAATCTTGAGGATGTTATGCTAAGTGTTCTTGAGGATGTTATGCTAAGTGTTATAAGTCAGATGCAGAAGTACATGTATTGTATGATTCCACTTATACAAGTTACCCAGAAGAGGCAAATTCATAGAGATAGAAATGTAGTAGTAGTTACCAGAATAGAAAGAGAGAAAAGGGGGAATTTTTTATTTAATAGGCCAAAAATTCTGTTTGATGTTATGAAAATGTTTTGGAAATGAATAGTGGTGAAGATTTTAAAACACTGTGCTGTATTTATGACCACTGAATCATACTTCAAAAGGGTTAAAATGGTCTTACATTATGAATGTCTTGCTAACATAAAAAACAACACAAACTCCTTATCTGTTTTATAATTGGATTATTTTGAGTTGCAGGAGTTCTTAGATACTAGGTCCATACCAAATATTGTCTTGCATCACTTAACTTCTGGGATATGGTCTAATAAATTTGTCATTAAGTAATTTTATTGTTGTGTAAATATCATGGGGTGTACTTACAAAATTTAAGATGGCTATGATGTCACAAGGCAATATAATCTCAAGGAACCACTGTAATATTTGCAGTCTGTCATGGATGGAAGTATTATACATTGCATAACTATAACATGATTACTGGTAGGGTGATTAAAGTCTGATGCTTTGTTATTTGTCTTATATCTTTTTTCTTCCTCCATTCTTCCATTATTTTCTTTCTTTGTGTTAAAGAGATATTTTCTACTATGACAAATGATTTCTTTGTTGTTTATTTTGCTGCATAATTTTTAGTTATTTTCTAAATGATTACCATGGGAGTTACCATTAATGACTTAATTTTTAACAGTTTAGATAGATTAATTTTCTAATCCCACTTAATTTCAAAAGTATACAAAAAATGAGCTATGTTCTCCCTAACTGAATGCTATTATTGTTACAAATTTCATCTTTATACCATATAAGGCCACCAACATGATTTATGATTATAGGATTATCCAGCTGTCTCATAATTATATAGAAAAAATAAAAGTTACAGATAAGAAATATATTTATACTCTCATTTATATTTTTATATTAGCCATTTTTTCAGTTATCTTTATTTATTAATATAAATTTGAGTTTCTGTCTAAAGTCCTTTCATTTTACCCCAAATAGATGAATATTATATTTATTGTAGTTCAGCACTGCTAGTGAAAAACTTGCTTTTTAATATTTCAAAATATCTGAATTTTCCCTTCATTTTAAAAGAATTTTTTTTCATATAAATTTCTTGATTTACAATCTATTTTTATTGCTTTAAAGATACCATCCCAGTGCCTTCTGGCCTCCATGGTTTTTAATGAGAAATCATGCGTTAAACTTATTGACGATCCTTTGTATGTGATGAATTCTTTCTCTTTACCTTCTTTCAAGATTTACTCTTTGCTTTGGACTTTGCTAGTTGACTAGTATGTGTCTTAATGTGTACCTTTTTAAATTTATACAATTGTAGTTCATTGCATTTCATGGATGCTTACATGAATGTGTTTCCTCAAATTTATGAAATTTCTGGCCATTTTTTCTTCTTGAGCCTGTTAAATTACGCGTTATAAATATTTATTTTTGAATGTTTAAATTTATCCTTGCATGCCTGGGATAAATTCTGCTTGTTCAGAGTGTATACTTCTTTTATACACTGTTGGATTCAATGTGCTAATACTTTGTTGAAGTCTTTTGCTTTTACATTCAGAGAGATATTGGTCTATGATTTTATTTTCTTTTAATGTGTTTGTTTCTGATATTAGGGTAATGATGGTCTAACAGAATAGTCTAGGAAGTGTTTCCTTTACTTTTATCTTTTTGGAAGAGTTTGCAGATAAATGATATAATTTGTTACTTAAATGTTGAGTATAATTCACCAGTGAAATCATCTGGACCTGGTGATTTCTGTTTTAGAAGATTATAATTATTGTTTTTATTGTTGATGGAAGTCCTGAGTATTGAACCCATGGTTTAGTGCATACTAGATACGTTCTCAACCGCTGAGCTATACCCCTGCCATCCCAAAATATTATGCATGATTGATTTAATTTATTTAATAGATGTATGTCTATTGAAAGTGTCTATTTTTTCTTGAGTGAGTTTTGATTGTGTATTTTAAGGAATTAATCAATTTCATATATGTTATCAAATTTGTGGGCATAGGACTGTTCCTAACATTTCCTTAATATACTTTCTGCAAAAGGTAAAACCTAAAGGAATTCTCAGGTCCTTCCTGAGTGTTCATACAGCCTTTGGCATTGTGGATGTCTAGTTTTCTAAGAGTATGTTGGAGGTTTTCAAAACTTCTATGAACACTTTATTCCTTACCTTTTTCTTTTAAGATTTTTGGATAATCTATTGTTTGTTGTTATTTATCATTTCAGGCTATGACTTCAAACCTCTTGGTTTTATTGTTTTGTTAAATGTCCTCAGGAAGATACACATACACACACACACACACATATATGTGTATATATATATATATATATATATATATATATATATATATATATATATATAACTGGATGAGCTCCAATTTAGGTCAAATAAAGTAAGTTTTTCAAGTGGGATCTTCCAGGGACTCACCAGTCAGGTAAAATAAATGACATTTTTTTTGCATTGTCTAAATTGTATTCACTCATAAAATCTTACAGTACTGCCCAGGTTGACCACTGGCTTGAATTTGGCATTTAATTCTTATGGCATGTACAAATATTTTGCATATAAAATCATTTAACATTTAATGTGGATATTCCCCTAAGATATGGCAATGTATTTTTCATCTAATATAAGAGGCTTATGGGCTTTTTAAAGTATATACACATTTTTTAGTTATACATGACAGTAGAATCCATTTTGACATAATTATGAAAGCATAGAATATGTCTTGTTCTAATTCAGTCCCCGGTACCTTTCCTTCCCCTTCCCCCAAATCTCCTGCTCCCTTCCATCTATTGATCTTTCTGCCATTTACCCATAGTTATTTTTTAGTTTATTTCTTGTAGATATACATAATGACAATTCTTTAGAAATAAAACTTCGTAAAAGTTTCAACTCCATTCTGTTCCTTACTAACTGGAAATGTGGCTTGTTATTTTCAAGGATACTGCTGAGTTGGATAGTGAGGAATAGGAGTAGGGCAAGTTGAAATGCCACAAAGCATTTTTTTTCTTTTTACTTAGATTCACATATATTCCTTAAACAAACATCCTCATGTTGTTGAAAGTCCTTGGTTAATTCCCAGTGTTCTAAAAAATTCAGTGTTCAAAAATAATTCTGTCTTTTTGTTTTTGTTTTTGTTTTTGTTCTTTATAGCTTTTCATTGTTTGTAATGAGGGGTATCTAGCACATTCCTCTAATTCCTCACATTCCTCTAATACCTGGGGAAGCTGAGGCAGGAGAATCACAAGTTTGAGGCCAGTGTCAGCTATTTAACAACACCCTATCGCAAAATTAAGAGAAAAATTTTCTTTTACTTTGAGTAGTAGGAAATATATGAGAATTAATTTACTCACTGGTCTAGTATAGAATTAGAAATGGAAGGGCAGCAGACAATAATTCTATAGTATTTTGTAGGTCCCAAAGCAAATCCTTTTGTAGGACTTGGACATCCCCAAATAATTAATGCTTCTTAATAAGTACATCTTTCCTTGGTCACTAGACTCTCCCCTAAGGTAGTTGAAGATTGATGGCCTTAAAAATAAATCTGGCTAATTAAATTTTGTGATGTAATAGTTCAAATTTAGACATAAATGCAGAATTGAAATTAAAGAGCATGATTGGACTTTTGTGAAATTATTTTAGAAGATGGAAGGATTATTCCTCCCTTGATAGGGCACTATCTGAATGCCTGACCCCTCTCAAGACCAAGAACTACAGAGTTTAGCCCTTAAAGAAAAATGATCTAGTGGTCATTCTGCATAAGGGCAAGCATGTGACTTACTGTTGCCCCAACACCTCAATCCTTCAACGTGAAGTTGTTTTCACCTCTGAATCTGAAGAAGAATTTGTTACTATTCAAACCTCATTCTCTGCATCTTCTTACCTCCATTTTTCTTCTCTCTTTGTTTCTTCTCCTTATGCTATGTTTAGAGTGGTGAGAGACTGTAGGCTTACTCTTTGGTTGGAGATCCTCCTTTTCCTTCATGATGGATTTAGAGGAGACAGTATGTGGCACAGAAGTTTGTTTTGAATCCCGTCTCTAAATATATGGTTTTTTTTCCATAAAGCCCTATTAATTTGGAAAAGGAAAAAATAGCCACCTCTTTGTACCACTTATGTAACTAGGAATTTATTTCTAAATAAAACTGCATTAACAAGTATGTGTTTTATGATGTTCAGCAAATATGTAACTCATGACAGTGGATGACTTAGTTTAGAAAGAAGTGGAGTTAAGTATAAAGTACGTGTTATAATAGCTTTGAGACTGATGTGGACTACACTTATGAAACAAACTCTTTATATTTGGTCCATCACTTGACTGAGTTTAAACTCTGGTTAACCCAGACAGGATAAATTACATTCATCTTGACTCCAGATGGCAAATATACTTATGAATTCTGATACTTGACTGCATTGCTGTTCTAGTGACATATGCAGCTGTTAACTGGATAATGTTGTGTTGTATATGGGATATATGCAAAGTATCTGGAATGTAAAAATTTGTCTGTAGTGTAGGTTCTATGTATGTCATTGATAACACCTAGCCAGCGGATACTAGAGCTATATAATATGTTTGATATAATCATTGTGGCCATCCAGACAACTAAATTAGATTGATGCATAATTTATATGAATTATTCTTTTACTATTGGTTACCTGCACTGCAAAACGTCCTGAACTAAGTCCAATTATATTATATTTAGCAGACCTAATTTGAGATGTGAGCAGAGCACCTTCCATTAATTCATTATTTATTTAATAAATATTTATTAGAAGCCTTTTACATGCCAACAAATTGACCTGATGCTGAAAGATGGCAGCCAGGATGATGCATGATGAAGAAACAAAGCTTTCCCTTCTGTTAGGATCATAATTGTCAGAGGAAACATCAATACAAAATTGGAACAAGCAGTTACTGGAACACAAATGAAATGAACTATTTTCTGTTTCATCAAAGTTGTTGTGTAGTATTGTTCTGTCCAGTATGGTAGCCACTAGTCATATGGAGCTCTTTAAGTTTAAATTTAAAATAATATTAAGTGAAAATTAGATTTCAGGTTGTCAGTCATACTAGCTTCATTTCAAGTATTCAGTGACACATGTCTAGTGGCTATAGTACTGGACAGCAAAAATGTAGAATAATTTCACCTTCACAGAAAATTATATTTAGCAGCCCTGATATAGAAATTGGAAGGAAAAAAATCCCGGTAACTGCACTAACAACGGAATGACTAATATCTGATGCAGTTTGCAAGTTAACACTATTTTCTTACAATAGACACATTTAGGAGGAACAAAAATTCTCTGAAACAGGTTTTACAAGTTTTAAAGATAACACAAAAAGACAGACTGTAGTTAATTTAAAAAGTTGTTACTTAAGGTGTCCTCATTTTCTTTAAAATGAAAACTAGGGAAGAAAGAGAGATGATAAAAACTAGAGGTAAGGATTATTGCAGGAATTCTGACACCACAAAGTCCATTCTCCTCTTCTTGTTTTCTAACATATTACAATAATATTATGCCACTAGGCTGACCAGCTACATTGTAGTGCTGAACAGCTGGGTGGTGACTTGGGTTTAATAATGGAGTGTGGACTGAAGTGATAAATTTTAATTGGTTGATGTGCTTTCTCCATACTCTCTCTCTCTCTTTTTTTTTTTTTTTTTTTTTACTCTGTTGTAAAGTCAGCTTCTGTTCCATGGTTTTCATTATGCAAAAAAAGAACACCCTCATGTATATGGTGCTGGCAAAATATGAAAAGCCTGAGTCTGTAAGATCCTGTGCAGTCAACTGGCCCACTAACCTGGAACTTGAGCTCGTATGCAAAAGAAAAAGACGTTCCACCTTGTTTAACCCATTGCATTTTGAGGATTATTTGCCACAGGAGCTAATAATAGCCCACCTTTCATAAGAGCTGATAATAGACTTAATCTTGCTTGGAAACATTCTTTCAAATTTAAATGCTGGAAATCACACATTTTGTTTTGCTCTCTCCATTGCAAATATTCTGATTCCTTTGCATATTGTCACTCAGAAAAAAATAAATAAATTTATAGCACTTTCCCTGAATAAATAACCACTTTTATCCCTAGTGAAATTGCTTCCTTGTTGGAACCCAGGGTGCTGCACATGCTCAAGCACCCTGACAAAGATATATTCTTTAGCCCATTTCCTACCTTTATGAAACTCTTGTCTTAGATTGGATTTCCCTCAAACAGCATCTGAGGTGGGGATTCTCTTGCATTTATTAAGTGATGACACTTAAGAGAAACCTGTAAAGCTGTGAGGAAAGCTGGGCAGAAAAGGGAAAGAGCCAAGAAAAGATGTGAATTAAC
Organism: Marmota monax; assembly: GCF_021218885.2. NCBI lineage: Eukaryota > Metazoa > Chordata > Mammalia > Rodentia > Sciuridae > Marmota > Marmota monax. The sequence goes on along the minus strand of NW_026695222.1, from coordinate 1,707,403 downwards.
CTAGAAACTAGCTTTAGCCTGATTTCACAGGAAACTCTAGAGTGGAAATCCCACTGCAGAGTGGTGCCTACTTGAGGCAGTAGGTTGTTTTTGAACCTTGATATCCATCATTCACAAGCTGATGGAACGTCCCAGGCATTCCTAGGAGGATGGGCACTTATTGCATGGCTGCAGTTCTCTGCAGAAGAGGGTAGCTGTGAGCTGAGAGCAGCCAGCATGACCATAGATAGGAAATACTTGCACCAGCCCCAGTGAGGTCACCACCCACCGGAGTACACCAGTCTCCATTATTGTGCCTTTCTCTTAAATATGTAAATTTGCAGTCTCTGGTTCTCATTAGACAAGATGAATAGGAAGTCTTTTCGTCTTTTCTCAAAAGGGGACATGTGAGGGTTTTGTGTGTGTGTGTGTGTGTGTGTGTGTGTGTGTGTGTGTGTGCGCGCGCGCGCGCGCGCGCACTGGGGCCTTGTACATGCAAGGCCAGCACTCTACCAATTGAGCTGTATCCCCAGCCCGACATATGAGTTTTTATGACGCCAAATATGGTCCCTAACTTTGCAAAGTAAATCCTCCTGTGGAAAACGGATAGTTAGAAAGTTATGTTTGACAAAAATACAAAACCTTGGGCAGTGGGGTACATAAGAAAAGTATGAAAGAAAAGAGGAGGGAAGTATCAGCTCTTGTTGGGGTGCCACAATACCCTGTCCCTGAATTAAAGAAATGATGTGAGAGAGAGTGTCAGGGTGGTCTTTGCTTGAATCAAGATTTTGTCACTGTCATACCATGTGACACTAAACAAGAAAACTGCCTTCCCTGTGGCTCAGTCTTTCCTCTGTAAAATGGGGGTAATGAGGGATAAAAGTAGTTATAGGTTTTTGAGCAGGTTAAATATTTCAATGTATACAAAGATCTTTTGAATTCTGTTTGAAACCCGGTGGGAGACATATAAAGCGGCTGTTATAATTGAAAGATAGGTCTTGACATGAGGGGCCAAGTTTTCCAGGGACAGAATAGGAGAGGGCAATAGTTAAGGAAGTCCTGGGCTTATGAAGACAGATATTCCTGAATTGAATTTCCTTTCTAACATGCGTGATCTCAGCAATTACTTAAATTCTTTATGTCTCGTTTTTCTTATCTTTCAGCTTAGAATAATGATAGCACTTTTTCATATAAGTTCAGTGAAAATTAATCACTATGAAATAATTATTATGAAATTTTGAATAGTACCTAGTAATGCAGTTTCAATAAATGTTGCTATTGTTGTGTTATTATTATTCTACAAGGAAAGGCAGGTGCTTTCAAAGAGAATGAGAAAAACTCCATTGGGATTGTTTCCTTGCTTGTGCACAAAGGTTTTATGAAGTGAATATAAGACTGTAAAGATCAGTAGAGGCTGGAGCTAGGAAATTACTACTGTACAAAGCTAATGTGCTATGACTTGGTGCTCTAGGCAGCAATAACCCTTTGAACACTGAATATGTTTTCCCCACATTCCTCTCAGGGTAAAAAATGGTATCAGTTAACTAATGCTGCATAACAAATTATCCCATAACTTAGGGTCTTAGGCTAACACAATTATTTAATTAGCTCATGACTATGTACTTTAAAGATTTGGGCTAGGATCAATTAAGAGAATTGTATGGTCTCAGATAGGATTCTTCATGATCTGTCTTGTTTTCTGATCAGATAGGTAGCTCTATTTCAAAGGGCCGGCTGAGTGTTGATTAGGGCACCATGGTTCTCCATCCTGTGGTCTCTGATCTTCTGATACACTAACCCAAGGCTTTTTCTCCTGGAAGAAGCAGGGTTCCCAAAGAAAGTGCATAATGGTGCTTCAGGCCTAGACTCAGAACTGTACGTCGCTTCTAAAGCATTTTACTTGTTAAAGTAAATCATAAGGTCTATCCCAGATATAAAGTAGGTGGGGATGATAAAATTATAGCAGAAAGGGCATGGGTACTGAAACAGAATTAACTGATGTCCACAATGAAAGCAATCTAGTAAATTCTCTAGGTATCACTTCCTTAAGTCATGGGAATGAACAGAGGCAGCAACTACAGCATTGCTACTCCCTTTATAGTGGTGAACTTGTGAAGGTCCTGGTAAGGTCACTGGTAGGGAAGTGAAGAAGCACAAAACTTTCTCTAAGATCCTGGGAGGGTTTAGTTTTACATACTCTAAAGTGGCAGTACCGCTGGGCTTCTCTGTCTCTCTTCTGTGTTCCCAGCCTCTCTATTATATTTCATAGGACAGTAGTGGCACCAGCTGGAGATCTGGTTGGAGAGACACCTGCATCTTGGAAGATAGAGACACCCTATGATTTAAAAAGAAGCACACAGTACTGAGGCCAGGAGAATTTGTTGTTGAAAAGAAAGAAGAATTGCAATACATAAAGCCAGAACTTTGGGGGGAAATAATTATGCTCCACCTTTATCTCTTTATTCAGAAATCCAGAGAATTAACATAGTCTCCTAATAGAAGTACTGAAGAGATAATTAGATAATATTAACTAGATGTCATATGCTTGATAAATTACAAAGCAGTATTTCAACTGTATTTTAAGCCATATGTGTTTGATATACTTTATGTAAATATTGATTTCTACATAGCTATTTTAAGTTGGTATAGGGAATATATATTTTGTTAAGGGCCTTCAATATGTAAGACAAGAATTAATTGGGGACCCGAGGTTAATAAAAACTGAAGTCTATATTTAATTTTTTTTCAGTACTAAGGATTGAACCCTGGACTTTTCACATGCTAAGCAAACACTCTACCACTGAGCTACATTCCATGCCCAGTCCTTATATATAGCCTGATATTGAATTGGGGAATCAAAATTTAAAAATTCAAGAATTTAGGAATTTAATTCAAGCCTTATATACAGATTCAGCTTGACATAATTGCAACCATCTCAAATAGTAACCACTATGATTTTCCCAAAGTAAACTAGTTGGTTTTTCCTGCACAGTTTCCCAGAAAACTATGAGTAGACAAAACCATCAGAGGGGTATGTGGAGCTTCATAATTGAACCTTAGTACCAGGAATACGCCTCCACTTTTTGACATTAGTTTAAGATAAACCAGGTACATTACAATTAAGATAAAGTCATTTTTGTCCTGACCAATCTAGATGTTTCTCCTTCTGACCCAAATTGTGGGATCCACTTGGTCTTGCTCTTGCCCAGGATGACTCTTCTGTTCCAGTAAATCTCCTAATAAATTTCATTCTGGGAAATCCTGGACATGTGTACCTCTTCTTCAATCTCATGCCACCTTGGGGCTAGTTCTTATACCCCAGGATTGTGTTGTTCCAAAATACATTGCCTAGGTTTCTGTAGTTACTTACCTATGTTCTTCAAACAACAGTTTACTCACTCATTAAAAGGTATCCCCCCGACCCCGTCCGATAGTTGTTTTTAGCAAACTTCCTTAGAATTTTCTAGGCACTGAGTACCATGTCATTCCTTCATCATGCAATCACTAAAATTAATGGAGTTCAATTTTATCTTTAAAGAGAAAGGAAATTAAAAATTTTTAAAAAATATATTTTTTCCTTTTTAATATCAGATGTTGATCCTTGAATTGAACAGAATTGGGTTATGTCTTCATGGCTGGGTTGCCCCAGCAGCTCTGAGATAAGGATTTTAGTGTAAGTAGTTTACCTAAGAAGGGAGCTCAGGAAACCTCAGTAGGGAAGGGAAGTAACAAACTGAGGTAAGGAAAGGAGAGGCTAATGGAAGATATAATCTCAAGAGGTTACCACTGTGAGCACTTAATCCTACTGGAGGAGCCTGGGTAGCAACATAGACCACATGACCCAGAGATGTCCTGTCTGAGAAGTAGGAGCTGAGGTGTGTCAGCACCACTGCCATCAGTCCTTGATTGAGGGATGCTTCCAGGAATCAGTACTTTGCCTGGCATGTCCATCCAGCCTGTGTGTCAGAGCAGGCTTCTGCAACCAGAGATAGTCTTTAGGCAGAAATATGTAAATGATGTGCATGGAAATGGTAATGGCTGTGGCAGTGTGGATTGCAATTTGACAGCATCTGCTCCAGACTTAATTCTGATTTTCAAACCTTTGTTTTTTAAATAGCTGCTCGAATTATTTTATGGAACACAAAACAGCATAAAAAATTGATTTAAAAAAAGTGGAGCTACTGTAATTTCTGTGATTGTGAGCATCTGCGTGGGCCTAGTGCTCTCTCTTTCTCTACAGCTTTGAAAACCAGCCCAGAGATACTTCTTGAAAATGCACAGGCATCTCAGAAAATAATAGAAATGCACATGATTTAGGTCTTTAAGGCCATTTCCAGTTCTAGCTTCCTGGTTGACATTTTTGTACCAAGCTGGCTTCTGTTGGTTCGTACCTTTTCTGTCTCTTAAAAAAAAGAAAAGCAAAATCTTTTAGAACAACATGAAAAAATTCTGTTGAATTTCAGTGGTGTTAAAGTAAAATAAAAATGTAGAGGGAAAAACACAACAACATGGTACAAAAGAGCTAATTGGATGATTATTTCAAATCCACACTGACTACTCAAGAGTACAGTAGTCATAGTAACACACCCAGGAATATCACCCTTCAGTGTGAGGACATGTTAGAGGTGGAGGGGTGCTACAGTGGGCAGGGGTCAGCTGGGTAAGAGGCTCTCCCAGTGCAGATTCAGTATGCAGACTGTAAAAGAACAACCTTAAACGAAGCTGTGAATCTCCTCAATGAACTGTATTTTTGGCAAGTTTCTTGTGGAATTGAAATTTGGCTTCTTTAGAGATAACTTAAATGGAAGCATATTTTTAAAAAATCTTTGATAAATCTTACACTATGAAGGGGGAAAAAAAAAGAAGAAAAAGAAACAGAAGACCAAATGGAAACTGTGGGTGGAAGCTGGGATTGTGCCTTTTCAGGCTGTTCCTTAGACACTGCTATGGGTTTGGGCTCCTGTAGCATTGACATTTACATGAAGTGGCTGTGTCTGCATTGGAGCCCTAGTGAAAGTTACAGTTCAGTGTGCCTGCTGTACTGAACTGCCTCTACAGGAGTGTCCGGGAAACTATGTTCTCTCAGTCAGCCAATGACTGACTGATACTGGAGTAAAACATATTCTCCCCTTGGCTCATTTTTGGGACATAAATGTGGTGACCATCATGCTTCCCCAGAGGATCAACTTCAATCCGATACCAACTGAAACTATTTGCATCTCTTTCCTCTACTCTGCCAGTACCCCGTGTTTCCTTCTAAGAGTTCTCTCTCAACAAAACATTTGCAAAATAATCTCCTTTTCAGGACTGTCTTCTAGGAAACCTATCCTAATATCATGAGAATAGGCCTGGAGTAGGCATGAGTCTACCTTCCCTCAAACTGTGATCCATCCATGGGAAGCCAGTGTTCAACACACAGTGATACAATTATGTGATGGTAAAGTTGGTTTTTGAGTGTATGTGATTTTTGTTTTGTTTTAATCAGAACCCTATTTTTGCCTAGCTCCTTCTCTTTCCTATTCCAATTTCCTCTATTTTTTTTACAGGTTTTGCCAGAGATCATTCTATCAAAACATCACTTGCAACTAACCTCCAGCACCCAGATCAGGCTTGGTTTCTGGAGAACCTAAGACATAGGCTAATAAGTGTATGGAGGAGGGTCTCTTGTAGCTTCACGGGAGCCAACGTCAGTCTATGAGAGACTGATATCATCCTTCTCTCTCCACGCAGGCCTTTTTCTTTTTTTTTTTTTTTTTTAATTTTTTTTATTGGTTGTTCAAAACATTATAAAGCTCTTGACATATCATATTTCATACATTAGATTCCAGTTGGTTATGAACTCCCAATTTTACCCCAAATACAGATGGCCTTTTTCATTAGATTTCCCCAGGATTTCTAGTGACTGACAGCTCTTGGATATTAGTATCTGAAAACTGTTGGACCAGATGATCTAGGTTGAGGCCAACCAACTGTTGTGGTTGGGATTTCTCTACAATCACTCCATGATGGTGTCCCAAGTTTGCTGGGATTGGAGAATGAATGAAGACAGGCCAAATACTAAAGAAAACATGGTTAGCTGGAGCAGGCATGGACATCAGTAGGAAATTCTTCAGACCATTTCTTTGTTCATTTTTCAAAGTCTGCCCCCTTGTGTCTGCTTCCCTGGAATTCAGACCTTTCATGATTTTATTGCCCTACGTGGATTTCTTTTTGTGGACTTGTAAATCTATGCTCCAATATTCTTTAGTTAATGGGAGCCTTCTTAGCTGAATGTGCCTGGGATTTTATTCCCTCCTCTCCAAATCCCACCTATTGGTCAGAGGTAGCCATGACCAATGAATGATGCTTGAGTTTTAAAGTCTATCCTCTTGCCTACAGCTGAGACCACTTGGCGGTAAAATTCATACTCCCCCACTGCTCATGGGATCAGGCTGAGGACAAGACTCCAGCTGATACTACATCTTTGCTCAGCTATTCTGTTCCTTCTTCCTTCCCTCCCTTACCAATTTCTCCTGATACCAGTCCCTCAACAATTTATTTGCAAAAGAACTCCTAGGTGAGGCTTTGCATACACAGAATTTGAGATGCCAATGCTTCAGAAGACGGAGGGGCACAGAGAATGAGATTTGGCTGGGGACTGATCACCAGTTGTCAATATTGGGGGCATAGGAAACAATTTACAGCCTTAGATTTAGAAAAGCTTATATTTCATTTCCTTTTCAGCTTTCTCAAATACCTCTTCAATGTGTGAAAATTAAGAGAAACATTTCTAATGTGTTTTTTTAATTAAATAAATTAGAGAGTGGTTTTCATTTGTTTGATTTTTTTTTTGTAGCTATGTCTTTAGTGTTTGTAACAGGGGATGTTCAAATACTTGTTGAATATATTTGAATAAAGGTTCAGAAAATATCTAGTTGGTAGACTTTTCTATTTCTGAGTACATTTAGAATACTATAAAGATATTAAAAATGGCAAGCATTAGGGATGAAGTAGATTAACCTACTTTTAGGTTTATTAACTTTGCTTCTGTAATCTCTTCACTGAAGTGGAACAAGTCTTATTAAATACTAATTATCTTCCCCATTCTTTAGCATTCTGATTGTTTTCTTCTTTTAGAGTGTGCTTCTTATAGAGAAGTTAACTGTTTTCGGAATTTTGTATTCAAATATCTGTCCTATCTGGGCTTGAAGCTACAATTTCTATGGACTGCACTTTACTAAATTCTAAATGCCATTTTAAAAGCTAGATTTGACATTTATTCAAACCATCTGAGTTCTCTAGTCCTCTGGGAAGACCCTGTATGGTGCTGAATGACTAATAGGAATTCTGCTGGCCTTTGAATGTTATATGAAGCAGAGAATGGTATCAAGATTTTTGAAATTTTAAATGGGGTTGAATCTGCAACATTTTTGCTGGTATTTTTCTTTATTGAGGACCGAATATATATATTTCTCAATAGAGTAGGAAGAAAAGAAATTCAGGAAAAAAATGCCCATTTTTTTCGTGCCTGGAATATGTTTATTTTAATTTCCTTTTCATTGTGCCTCAGTCATAGCTCTTTGGGAAGTGCAAAGCTGGGGCTTATCTCAAGTGTAAAATTTTGGGGCCTCAAAACTCAGCAGTTAAATAATAGTTTAGTGCTATTTTTTATTGTGGTAAAAAAAAATTAATATAAAATGTACCATCTTAACTATTTTTAAGTTTACAGTTCAGTATTGTTAATATGGCTAATAGAGTAACATTCATATGGATGTGAAATAGATCTCTAGAACTCTGTCACTTGAAAATCTGAAACTCCCTACCTATTTATCACCCTCCTTTCCCCTTTATCCATAGCATCTGGTAAGCAAAATTCTTCAATTCCATTGAGCTGAATGTCTTTGTATTCCTCCTCATGGTGGAATCATGTAGTGTTTGTCCTTTTGTGACCACCTCATTTCACTGAGCATAGTGTTCTCAACATTCATTCCAAGCTGCAGCATATGATAGGAGTTCCTTCCTTTCAAAAACTGAATAATACTTCATTTTACACTATAGTTTGTTCATCCATCCATCTAGGGATGAAAATGTAGGTTGTTTCTACTTCTTGGATATTGTGAATACTGCTTCTATAAATACAAGTGTGCACATGTCTCTTTGATACCATGGTTTCAATTCTTTTGGGTATGCATCCAGAAGCAGGACTGCTAGGTCATATATTTATTCTACTTTTTAAATTTTTGATAAAGCACTATCCTGTTTTCTATAGCGGCTTCTTCATTTTGTAATCTCACCAACAGTGCAGAGTTTCCCATTTTGCTACATCCTAGTTAATGTTTATTTCTGTTTTCTTTTTCTTTTTTATGCTTGATAGAACCCCTCCTAAGGAGTATGAGGGGAGATCTCCTTGTGGTTTTGTTTGCATGTCTCTGATTATTAGTGATGGTCATAGTGATGGTGATGTTGATCATCTTTCAATATGGTTTTTGGTCATTTGCCTATTGTGTTTGGAGAAGTATTCATTTGAGTCCTTTACATACTTTAAAATTGTGCTATATGATTTTTATTTTTGAGTAGTAAGAGGGTTTTTAAAAAATATTCTGAGTATTATCCCTTATCAGATATATGATTTACAAATATTTTCTCCCATTCTATAGTTTTTATTTCACTATGTTGACTATGTTTTTTTGATGCACAAAAATTTTTTTGAGACTTTCTCTTTTTTTTATTTTTGTATTGTATTTGGACCATAATAGTGAGATTTGTGGTTACATAATCATACATATACAAAATATAACCTATGATATGGTCAAAAATTCTTTAAAAACAGTAGGTTTGCACACAGTTTTATTTTTCCCCACATTTTTATTAGTACATTATAGTTCCACATAATGATGGGATTTGTTCCTGCATATTTATACATGCATACAATGCAACAATATAATTTGGCTTATGTCACTCCCTAGCACATACCCCTCTGTCTTTGCCTCCTACACCCTGATCCTTTTCCTTTACTAATCTTCCTTTGATTTTTATGAGATTCCCTCACTCACCTTTCTTTTCCTTTTTCCTCTCTAATTTCCACATATGAGAGAAAATAGGCTCTGACCTTCTGAGTTTGGCTTATTTCATGACATAATGGTCTCAAGTTTCATCCATTTTTCTGCAAATGACATAATTTTACTCTTTTTTATGGCTGAATAAAACTCCATTGTGCACATATACCACATTTTCTTTATCCATTCATCTGTTGATGGACACCTATGCTGGTTCCATAGTTTGGCTATTGTTGATGCCCAGAAAGTTTTGTTAGATTTAGTCCCATCTGTCTATTTTACTTTTGTTGCCTGTCTTTTGATGTCATGTCCAATATATCATTGTCAGGTAAACTTGCATGAAGGTTTTCAACTGTGTCTTCTTCTAGGTGTTTTAATAATTTTAGGTCTTTTCTCCATTTTGAGTTAATTTTTTAAATATGTCTCAAGAGTCAAAATTCATTATTATTCAAGTGGCTATTCAGTTTTCCCAGCACCATTTGTTGAAGAAACTGTACTTTCCTCAGTAAGTAATCTTGGCACCCTCGTCAAAGATAATTGGACCATAGATGCATAGGTTTTTTCCTGAGCTCTCTATTCTATTCCATTAATCTCCTTGTTGGTCTTTATGTCAGTACCATACTATTTTAATTAATGTAGCTTTATATGTTTTGAATACAGGAAGTATGATGTTTCCAGTTTTTTTTTTTTTTGGACATAATATCTTCATTTTGTTTGTTTGTTTTCATGTGGTGCTGAGGATCAAACCCAGTTCTTCACGTATGCAAGGCAAGTGCTCTGCTACTAAGCCACAACCCCAGACCCAGCTTTGTTCTTTTTAAAACCTGTTTTAAATATTTGGGATTAGAGATTCTGTAAGAATTTTTCTACCTCTGCAAAAAAAAATATGCTGGTGAAATTTTGAAAAGGGTACATGAAAACTGTAGATTGATTTGGTGAATAGATTGGACATTTTAACAATATGAAGTCTTCCAATCTGTGAATATATGCTATCCTTCCATTTTGCTCTTTCTAGTGATATTTTGTAGGTTTTGGTGTGCAACTTTCACTTCTTTTAGTAAGTTTATTCCTAAATACTAATGTTTGGTGGAAGATTCTGTATTTATCTGTTGGATTCATCAATAGTGTGGTTTAAGTACTCTATTTCCTTATTGATATGTTATTCCATTTTCCTATTTTTAATGTGGGCTATTGAAGTTTCCTATTATTGTGTTCTTGTATATTTTTACCTTCACTTATGTTTGCTTCAAATATTTAGCATCTCGGAGGTATGATACATGAATATTTATAATTATTATATGTTGGTAAACTGATCCTATTATTATCTCTGATAACAGTTTTTAGTTTGAGGTCTATTTTGTCTGATATTAGTATAACAATTCTACCTCTTTTTTTGGCTCTCATTTTCATGAGTATCTTTTCCCATCCTTTCTTTTCAGCCCATGTATTCTCACAGATCTCAAGCGAGGATCTTGTACATAGAACATGATTGGATCTTATGTTTTTAGTTCATTCAATCTATGTCTTTTTATTGGGAAATTTATTCCATTTATATTTTAAATAATTACTGGTTTGGAAGATAATGATTGTGACTATTTCTTACATATACTACATGCTTTTTCTTCTCCTTTCCTCTCTTACTACTTTCATTTATTTTAGTTTTTACTACTTTATCAATACCTTTTTTATTTTTATTTGATCTTTTTAGTTATACATGATAGTAGAATCTATTTTTATATATTTATGCAAGCATAGAATATAACTTATTCTAATTAGGACCCCAGTCTTATGGACATATATGAGGCTGAGATTCACTGTGCTGTATTCATATATGTACATAGGAAAGTTAGGTCAGATTTATTTCACTGTCATTCCTATTTCTATCTCCCCTCTATATCATTCATTCTCCTTTGCCTATTCCACTGAACTTCTATTTTTTCTCCTGCCCCTTGTTATGGGTTAGCATTCATATATCAGAGAGAACATTTACTTTTGTGGTAATATGCTTTGATCCCCTTCTTACTTCATTTTGTATACTATATATATATTTTTTTCTTAGTCATTTAAATTTTATGCACCAAGCTTACAGTAGTACAGGTCAGTATGCTTCTCTATATATTTACCTTTACTAGAGAACCAACATTTATTTTCTTGTGACTTTGTATTGTTGTCTACTGTCCTTCCAACCTGAAAGTCTTCCTTTAGCATTTGTCCTACAGCAGGTATAGTAATTTGCTTTTGTATATTTGGGCAAGTCTTCATTTCTCTTTAATTTTTGGAGGGCAGTTTTACATTATTCAGTCTTCTTGGTAGAAATTCTTTTTCCCCCCCTCTTACCATCTTAACTGTATTCTTCTATTCCTTTTGGCCTGCAAAGTTTCTTCTAAGTAATCTATTTCTAATATTATGGAAACTCCTTTGTATGTGTTGGGTAGCTTTTCTCTTGCAACTTTAAAGATTCTCTCCTTGTTTTTGATTTTACATAGCTTGATTGATTGTAATTTGCTTCTAATTGTTTCTCTTGGATTTATTCCATATGAAGTCCTTTGAGCTTCTTCAATTTATATGCTCATTTGTTTTCTTGTATTTGGGAAATTTATAACTTTTTTTTTTTCAGATAAACTCTGCCCCTTTCTCTCTCTTCTATTTTTTGGGTTTCCCATAATGCATATATTGGTCTGTTTAATATATACATTAAGTAAGTCTTATAGACTCTCTTCACTTCATTTTCCCCCCTTTTATTCTGACAATTCAATGATTTCAAATGAACGGTTTTCAATATTCCTGATTCTTTCTTGTCTGATTAAATCTCTTTTGGTTCTTTTCATAGCTTCTATTTTTGTTAGTATTCTTGCTTTTTCATGCATAATTCTCCTGATTTCATTTACTTGTCTATCTGTGTTCTATTTTGGTTCCATTGAGCATTTTTATGACAGCTAGTTTAAATGCTTTGGCATGGTTCTCAGAGTTCTGCATTTCTTTAGGGTCCCTTTTTTCAAATTTATTTTATTCATTTGATTGGTAATGTTTCCCTGTTTTGCTTGTATGCCTTATAATTTGTTTGCTGGGATTTGGACACTAGAAATGTCAGCCACATCTCCTAATCTTTGTGTATTTGGAGTTTGCAATGGGAAGGGGGGCATGTCAATAATTAGCCTACCTGCTGGTCCTCAGACATGTTAGACCTTTCTCATCTCTCCCCCTGGTGTCTTGGAACTATAGCCTAGCTGCTTCCAAATTCTATCATCTAATGCATCAAAGATCTGAAACAAGGCAGATAAAATTCAGTTTTTCAGGATGCTCTCAGACAAGCCAGAATGTTGGGCATAGTCCATTATTTTCTTTGATTCTGATGGAAAAGCCCTAGTAAGAGGGCATACTTCCCAGTTACGTAATGGTATGCTATATGGGGCAGTCATGCCAGATGGTGTGATTTTCCTACCCCCTTTTCCAGAACTACATCTCGATGTTATAATGGCTTCTATGTTGTGGCTTCATACTTCAACTCAGAAGTTATTAGAGATATTTTAAATCATATATTGTTGTTAGCTCAGTGTCTCTGTAGGAGGAAGAAGACCTAGAACTACCTATCTCTCATCTTGTTCATTTCTAGAACTCCTTTCATGCAATAATTTTAGAAATCAAAATTAAAGCACAAAAGTCCTTGATAAAATTTCAAAATTTTAAGTAAGGACAAATCAGAGTATTTACTATATTTTAAAGGTCAAGTTCTCAGAGACCACCGACTTGGTATAGAGAATGATTGTTCAATGCAAGGGGAAAAAGGTGTGACTAAGTAAGTTGTCACTAATGGAGACAGTGTGAGATAGTTGTAACTATTTGTAGTTGGAATCTGTGGATTGTAATCACCATGTTGAAAATAGGGGTTAGGGCAAAGGTTGGTAGGTAGAGTATAAAGATACTAACTGAAATATTGAAGGTATATTTTCCCTTAATATGTTCCAATAACCTATGGTCAAGAGATAAGGAAGAATGAAAAAAAAAATCTCAAATGGAAAAGTTAGAGATCCAAAGCATGTGTTCTGTTATGCATTGCATTCCTGAAGAAAATGAAGATATTTCTTGTCTTTATACTTCACTCAAAAGTAGAATGTAGCTCAGTGCTGTGGTGCACGCCTATAATCCCAGTGACTTAGAGGCTAAAGCAGAAGGATCACAAGTTTGAAGCAAGTCTCAGCAATTTATTGAGACTCTGCCCCCCCATAAATATATACATATGAATGAGATGGGATGTAGCTCAGTTGTAGAATATCCACTAGGCTCAATCCCCAGTATCACCAAAATAAATACACAAATAAAACTGTATAAATAAATAAAGTGTGGAATTTTAAATTTTAGAACAATATGCATATTTTCCCCCATCCCTTTGGCAAAAAGTGCCTTCCTTTTTTGCAAGTCAGTTTAGAGACACGTGATAACTGAAGATCTGAAAAACAGAAGTTTGGGTCTTGTTGAAATTGTATCTTTAAATTGTTCCTTACTGGATGGATAAAGTTGAATTTTCTGTACACAATCCTCCTCTGTACCCTTCCCCTGGGCTTTTAGGACCCCTCTCTCTCTGGCTCAGGATTCTTTGTGTACACCTGCTCAGTTTCATCTTTCTCAAATCTGTTCTCAAAAAGACTTCAGCTTAGTGAGAATGTCAACCATTGCTCTTCCCTGTCTGGACCTTTGCATTTAAATGTTATTTGCTGCAAGAATAAAAGAATAACAGCTTGCTTCTATGTCAAAGGATTTCAGGCCTCCCAGAGGAGGCTGTAACTGCTGAGTGGAGAGGGCTGTATGAGGGCAGTTGGCAGATGCCAACCATCAGTTTTGTTTCTGTAAAAGATGCCCTTGGTAGTAGGGATCATGTAGGTAAGGACTATTGATGACAGAGACTGTTTGATATTGAAATATTTCACAAACTGAGTTGAGGTACTTTATAGAGAGAAAACTTTGTAAGCCTGTGCCATTTTTGAAGTTTGCATTCCCAAAAGTCATAGAAAAATTAGCAACAGGTATTTTCTAAGAACTCTCTAGAGAGTTCAATAAAAATAAAGCCTATTAGATAGAGTTAATGGTTTTATCTGGAGTGAGAATTTATTACTTTACTCAACACGCACTCACTGAGATTACAGTATGTTCCAGGAATCGTTCCAGGTACTTGGTTTACAGAAAATAACAAATCTGATGACAATTGCTATGCTCTTATAGGTCATATTCCAGGAATAAGGAGAAGAGCAGACAGAAGACAATAGGCATCCTTCCCTTGCCCTGAAATGACTAATGTCCATGTCATTGTGTACTACAGGATGAAAAGTGCTAAGAAATGGAATCGGATATGGCAGGAGAGGATAGGAGTAAGAAGGGAGGTGGGGGTGCCTTGCCCTTATAAGTGAGTGCTCTCTAGTGCTCTCAATTCTTCTTTCTTTAAAGGTACATAGAATAAACATTTGAAGTCTCTTGGGTCATATACAGTCTCAGTTCCATATTTTCCTCTTTGCTTATTTTACACAAACTTTTAAAATATAATAAGGCATTCTTAGCTTCTAAACATACAGGGAAGGGTGAAGTCTGGATTTTGCCCACTGGCACTGGTTTGCCTACCTTTACCCTGAAGCATATCAAACTGAGAAGTTTACTTTCAGGGTATAATCTTGTGTATTTGAAGGGGAATATACAATATCTTAAGGGCTATCTCACAAATTTCTTTCTCCCCTGAGAAAACTTATCAGCATGCAAGCACAATTGATAATGTTAATAGGAACAGACTTTAATGATACTGAATTTATTTTCACTAAAACAGATTACTTGGTTAAGATGACCAACTCCTTTGCATAACACCCACACAACACCAGAAGCCAGGGAGAGCTCCCTGTGGTTCTCTGATCTGTAGTCATTGCAAGCCTGGGGGATCGTTCCTGGATATTGAAACTTGAAATGGGCCACATCATCTTTGCCTATCCTGTGTTCCATCACAGGTAGACTGAGTTATGCCAGGGTGCAAAGCCCCAGGCCTACAGAGACAGTCCTTGCTACTTCTCTCTTATTTTTTCTTCTCCCTAATCTCTCTCCCTTTCTTCTCCCCAATCCCCCTGTGTGTGTGTGTGTGTGTGTGTGTGAGTGTGTGTTACCTCCTCTTCCCTGAAGCAAAGGAAAACTGACAGCCTTTTATCATGTAAGACAGAAAAACATAATAATAACTTGATAAAGACCACACAATTGGAATAAATATGTGAAGAAATGACACTCTCAAAAGTAGCTCCACATATTTTTTTAAAATATTTTTAGTTGTAGATGGATACAATTCCTTTATTTTGTATATTTATAGGTGGCGCTGAGGATTGACCCAGTGCCTCACACATGCTAGGCAAGCGCTCTACTACTGAGCCACAACCCCAGCCCAGCTCCATATATCTTGAATATTTTTAACTTTGTATGTAATATCCATTTTGCTAGAAAAAAATTAGTATCAGCAAATAAAATTCATTTTTGACATGTATTGTGCTATTAAGCAGTAGTTTTCTTGATCAGAGATAGGAATAAGAGCATGGTTTGAAGTGGTCATATCTTGAGCAGAGCCCTTGTTGAGACAAGCTGGTTGGTAACCCTTGACTGCATTCTTGATTAGCCTGTGGATATTACCTTCCTTTAGGCAACACACATAACAATATGTGTACATGTGACAAGTTGGGCCTCTTTAAGGAGGTTCTAAAAGAACCTTTTAAAATATAATAAGGCATTCTTAGCTTCTATTTATTTATAAGGCCACCAACATAAGCCACCTGGGAAGCAAGCCCTTGTCTGATTCTAGGTTTCTTCTACATCAGTCTTTAGAGAAAGCTCAGATCTGTCACGTGTCAAGGCATGGGTAGGGCTTGGCTCTGTCTCTAATATGTGATGTTCCACAAATAAGAAAACAAGACCCAAAGACCTAAATGTAGATGATGACAAGGTCTTCACTGACTTGTCACTCGCCTTTGTCTCCAAACTCAGTTCTGCACTGCCATCCAACTCTGTAGTCACCTCTACCATTTCGGTTTCTAGTGCATCCCAATCTTACTCCTCAGGACCTTTCCCTTGCTCTATCCTTTGTCCTGAGTGAATTCTTCTCTCAGACAATCAAATGTCATGTTCTGTCAACCCTTTATTTCTCTGATAAGTGGTCACCTTTACAGAAAGACCCTTATTCCGTCACTTTCTTCCCATAATTTATTTTCTTCATAGTTCTGTGGCTTGTGCATTTGGTGACTTCATTTGTTTCTGTCTTTCCCAACCAGCACATAAGCACCATAAGAACAGAAATCATGTGCCTACAACTGCCCAGGACAGCATGGGACAAAGACTTGACACTCAGAAAAGTTTTGTCGAGTAAACAAAGGAAAACAGGCAGAGGGGAAAACAGAGATAAAAGTTGTTACAGATGGGCTTCCTTGGATGTGTGTGTCACCTGAGGATGTCACACAGCAAGACAGGCAGCTTCAGAGACAAGATCACTGGTTTCTACTGTATACAACAACAACAAAAAACTTCTAAAAGAGTGGAACTTGGTATGTTAAGTTCTAAAATCTCTTTTATCTTGTGCATCAATTAGAAATCTTGCTTAGCAGGCAACTGATTCCAAATAAAGATGATTAACACAAGATGTTAAGAAAACTATCTGAATCATCAAAGAACATTAGACGCTTTTTTAACATAGAACCTGGGTTAGAAGCATTCCCTAATTATTTGAAAAATCTGTGCATTTCTATGATTCAGGCAACATGATTAACAAGAAGAGTTTGTTCCCAAAACTAGCAGAGTAACACTGGGATTACTGTAATGCGATTGCTCAAAGCCAGCATATCTGTAAAAATATCTTGGAGGAATCAGGAGGCAAATATATTTTAACTTTTCCGGAATTGGTGTAAAAGTCAATTATATGGAAAATTGAAAAAAAAAAATCCTCAGTAGTTCACAGCATTTATGACACCCAGTATAAGCCCATGAATTTGCAGACAACAAAGACTGAATGTTCTGCTTCCCATATCACCTGTATTTGGGTTTCAGTTCTTCCTCAGGTGAATTACAGAGATAGTTCAAAAGAGCCTCACCTGGGAAGAGCAAGAATTTACAGATTGACATTGCTCAGGGTTACTCAGAGATATCCAAATGGAATATCTAGCTCATTGGGTAACAAGCCAATTGATGTCTTTTTTTTTTCACTTCAAAGTCCTAAAAAGTAGAATCTAGAAGCTATGCTATGAGAAATTGGCCAGGTGGGAATACACAAACAGCAGGTATCTGGGTACATATGGCCATGGTGATTTCCTCATGTTTTTTTGTAGTTCTTTGTTCTTAGTTTTTTTGTTTTTGTTTTTGTCTTTTTCTTTTTGTCCCCAAAATGCAGCATAGGTCTCGTATCTATGTCTAGTATCTTTGGAATGATACTACATGTTGTATCACTATATATAGAAAGAATTGCTAATGGCTCTGAGTCACTGTGGCAGGTTTCTTAAGTGGGGTAAAGAGAACATTTGAGATGTAATAATGAGTTTTAGGCCCAATGCACTAGGGGTGGAAAAAGTTAATAACCATGGGAAAGAAGACATTAGTAAAAGAAGTCACTTTTAATCAGAACAGTAGAGAAGGGCTCCGCTCAGAGAGTCCAGAATGGGAAAAGAAAAACAAGAAGGTGAGAAAGAAAATAAAACAGCCTATCTACCTCACAATAGAAACAGAAAACACTTAAAAAAATACCCTCTTTGTTTCCTCTCTAGCAAATAAAGAACTTGAAATTCTTCTGTCCTAACAATAAATGCAAAGTTAAAAACTGAAAATCAGCAGCTCTTCTTGGATCTGTCAGACTTGAGGTCACAGGTCAAACCACTGCCCTCAAAATTGGAGAGACAAGACAGGTGGATACGGAAAAATTACAATTTATCTGAGCAGAAATCTAACCACAAACAGAAACCTCCATGGGAACCAGGTCCAGGGTCAAAAAACTGCAATTGATGAATTGCTTGGGGCTTAATGTAGACAAGTCTGAAAGAACTTCAGGGGGTCTGGTCTTAGGGGCACCCACACTTTCATGAGCTTTATCTTCAGTTGTTCTCACAGTGAACATCAAAGGGAAAAATCTCATGTTTTCTGCACGGGGTTCAAGGGGGAAAATAGCCTTTCTGAAATATGCCAGAGCATTCTGTTCTTAACAAGTCCTGTCCTTAGATTAATTATTGTACCAGAGTCCCCATTTCATAGAAATATTCTGGGTAGCACTGAACAAAGAGGGTACCTGCAAAGGACAGGGAAGAACTCACCCAACCCATATCAAAATTCACCTCTCAAAGAAGCCAATGATCCAATGATTTTCAGGGTTACATTTGTTTTTTCTGTTGCCGAGTGTAGCATTACCTTGAATAATATGTGAGACAATTTCAATCTTTTGAACTTAACATTCTGTAGTTTTGTTTAAGGTGGGACTACGAAGCTAAGAACACGTTAAAATGAGAGCCTGTCACCATCAGTGGGCCTGTGTATCGTGTACAAGAGGGAATCTTCTTTGTACTTGCCAATTATGAGACCTGACCTAAGGATTGCCTTTGGCAATTATATAAATCCTCTGTAATAGGCCTGTCTAATATGGCAGCCACTTGCCCCATGTGGCTACTGTGGACCTGAAATGTAACTAGTGCAGCTGAGAACCTGATTTTTCCATTTTACATAAAACTTAAAAATGACATACAGTGACTACCATATTGTCAGCACATGGAAGACCACACTCTATTCCGATACACTTGTCAGATTAGAGTGGTAAAACAGAACACCTGGGTCCCAAGGCGATTGTTTTGCTCATTCTTTCATCCTTTTAATAACCATTACTTTAAATATTTATTACATCTTTCTTCAGTGAGCGTGGCATGTTACTTGAATTTCTTGAAACTTGTAGAGTGAAAAAAGGGTACTCAGGAGGTACCAGGGTTAAACTATGCTATTTTGGCATACCGACCCAGTTAAAGGCACTGGGAAAAAACAGCAGGTGCAAGAAGATCACTTTGACCTTTTTTCCCTCTCTTAGGAACCACAGAGGAAATTCCCACATGGTGAAAGACACTCTCCTATATCAGAAGAAAAGACAACATCCTTATCCTTCAAGGTCAAGAAGTTGAGCCCAGGAGAATACTAAACAGACCTTGTTAGAATAAATCTTATCCTTTAAGCCTCCCCATATAACATAGTCACATTTTCATAGTTTACTATTCTTTATTCAAGCCAGTTTCATAGTAACTGACTCTATGGATCTTTGTTTCTATCTAAAGGCTCCCCTGCCCCATGAAATTTGTTTTATGCATTTCTTCCTGTTGATGGGTTATGTCAGTGAAATCCTCACTTAGCTCAGCTGGGACCCTAATAGAAAGGAGGTAGAGCTTTTCTACCCACTCAGTTTCAGGCTTCAATATATGATACTGAAGTGAAAAATTTCAAAGTAAAAATTAGTGAGTCATAATTGCTAAATTTATATTCCATTTTATGTTGAGACATTATCCCCCATATAAAGGGTCTTGATTTGCAGATTTACCTTAAAGTGAACACTGAGACAAGGACTTGAGTGGCAGTTTTATTCAGTATAAAATTCCAGCAAGCACAATGAAGAAAGAAGTAAGATCCTAAAGGTATGTCAGTAAGCCATTTCTGTGTATAACTAAGGTGTAATGATGCTGAGACCCTCTGAGAGACTGTAGGAAGTGTTCCTTAAAATCATTCCCCAGGAAGAGTGGGGCAGGGATGTTTTGTCCATTTCTGGATGAGAGACAGTGGTCTTCCTGATTAGTTGAGGGTTTGGTCTCTGGATGGTCATTAACATTCCAGAATTTCCACCTTCTATAGCCATAGCTTCTACTTTTGCCAAAAATAATTCAGTGGGAGTTTGAAATAAGGACTTGAAGATGAAGCAGTCTGCGTGGTCAGGAACTGTCCTTAGAGCTGCAGATGACCTCCAAGTTCAGCTAGGAGGAAGTCATCAGTGCATGAAGGGTGTCTGCTCAAATGTTCGAGAATATCATAAAATTCACCCTTGGTCCCATTGCAGGGTAAGGGACAAATACACAGAATCTGAGCAAATTATTAAACAGGACATGGTGAAAGAGGAAACAAAAAGTGAAATGAACCCTCATTATTCTAGGTGTCTCAACATCCATCCTTCTCCTCCCAACAGGAGCTCGGGACTCTCAGGCTGCCCTGCAATCCCCTCAGTCACATTAGCCCCCATTACCTCACTTATATCTGCCCTTACTAGATGGTAAATGCTCCCATCTACCTCCTTCCATCAAAATACCTGTTTTCTGGATCTCACTGTTATAAAATTCTGATCTTAGATGTGAGAAAATCCACAATTTCAGTAAAAATCATTCATTGCCAATGTGTTTTAATATGATGAGGTTTAAGAGAACCCAGCCATAGGAAGATCCAGAAACCTTGGTGTTTTATATCTTGCAACAGGTTAATGGAGATGCTAATTGGGGCCTGGAATGAACATTGTCTCTCTTATCCCTAGTGTCCATCACTCCCTCCTTCTTCTTTCCAGTCAATGGAATCAAGATTTCTTAAGACAGAACTGAGGGGCTGGGATTTCTGTTTAGGGGTAGAGTGCTCGCCTAGTATGTGTGAGGCACTGGGTTCAATCCTCAGCACCACATAAAAATAAAATAAAGGTACTGTATCCATCTGCAATTAAAAAATATTTTTAAAAAAGACAGAACTGAAATACACCAGGATATCAGGAAAGGCAGGCTCCTATTCCACCTTCAAGAGTTATTTCTGGACCGATCTCAATATGTTCTCCAAATAGAGTCCCTAGCTTTAGCTTTAGAGTCCCTAGCTTTAGTGGAACTACAATACTTCAAATAGTATCCATTGATTTGTTCTGTAAATTTGAATACAACTGAATTTTAATAATTTTATAAAATAGTGTAAACTATTATTTTTATGTTGATTATATGGAAATGATAAAACTTATAATGCATTGGATTAAATAAAATAAAATATATTATCACATTTTACTCTATCTCTTATTTTTACTTTTAAAGTATGGCTAGTAAATAACTTAAAATAACATATGCAACTTGCATGAAATTTTTAATGAATAATGCTGGTCTAAACCAATCATGATTAGCTCATTTCTAATGGCTAGTGTGATCAGTTTGGTGGTGACATTGTGACCCTGTTTTCCCAGTAAGTAAATTTGTTATATGTATATTCTGTGAGAGTCTTTGCCTTCCCAATTGGGAAAAAAACTGCCTTTTTAAAATTAGGATTTCCTTTCCTCTTTTACTGTGTTTTTTTTTTTTTTTTTTTTTTTTGGAACACAAATGGGATGGTTGGTAGCATGGCAGCCACACTGTGATTGTGAAACAACAATAAGCCACCAATCACAAATGAGGCAAAAGTAACTCACTGGGGAATACATGGGTTTTCTGTTATTGTAGAGCAACTGCATCAGTGTTGTATTGTGTTTTCTTGTCAAGAAGTCAAGAATGAATATATATATATATATGTATATGTGTGTATATATATATATATATATATATATATATATATATATATATATCTTTTCTGTGTTTATTAGGTACAAATAAACACACTCTGGAAGGCAGGCAAATAGCCAGTTTCTGGTAACACTCATCTCCCTTGGTGCCAAGATTGTCCTGGACTGTGAACTTGAAGAAGAACTTTGAGTAGTTTTATTATTATTTTAAATGGTCTTCCTCATTAGAGAGGCAGCAATAGTTCACTTATCTATGAATAACTGGTTCTAAATTTGTATTTATCCAGTGTACAAAATAATGCCAGAATTAGGCTAGCCCTGGAACAGAGTACAGTAGGTATTGTGTCCAGATCTGCTTTGCAAGGGTAGTATATATTCATAACCCACTGCTACAAGCAGAAGTTATTAACAGCTTGTCACTACCCCTTTCTCCAGTTAGCTTTCCTCAACCCTTGACAGTAAGTTCACCCAGAAATATCTGGAAGATTGTATGCCCTACCCCTGGGGGCAGTGCACAGCAAATGGTGGAATAAAAAGGGACACAAAAGGGACCACTTCTATTTCTCCCAAATTAACCAATTCCTTGGCATAATTTGAACTGCACAACTCCCCATGGGTTCTAGGCTTGACTCCAACAAAGACCACATCACTGCTTGGATCCTTGCCCTGCCTGTTCTGCTTCCCTCTTCCCTTTTCCTGGAGAGCTCTCCTTGAATAGGTCACTTGGTCAAAACACCTGTGTCAGCCTCTGCTTCTGAGGAACCTGGCTTAAGGCATCTATTAAAGGAAGTTATCCCTCTCTGTTATGGTTTGTAAGTCTATGGAGAAACTTATACATCACCATGTCAATGTTTTTAATGGTGTCTCCAAACAGAAACCAATTTCATGAATGAATTGGTGAAACTTTGATACAGTTTTTTATTATGTTTTTTACTAAGGCTGATCTTCATACAAAGAGAAGGATATTCCTCGGTGTGAAGCAAAGATTGTGTGCCAGATCCCCCATAATCTTGTGTTGCTATGAATCTCCATTTCACTTAAACATTCAATCTGCCTAGAAATAGAATGCTCAAACTAAGTAAAATATCTTTTCCTTAAGATTAATTTTACTGCTGCACCAATGAATAGAATTGAAAAATCATAGATGGAAAAGTGGTTTGGGATTGTCATAAAATTGATTTCAGGCTCGACAGGGGCATGCACTTGCTGAGGAAGTTCTCTATAATTTCAGCCAGGTGCCCAGAGGAAATTAATATGTAGATGTTGGAAGCATAACTAGACTTCTAATGCTGAGTTGGCCACAGAATTCTGGTGGCAAGAGTGACTGGATAAGAGATTCTAATTAGAGAACTGGAAGAAAGGAAATGAGCGTGATCCTCTATAGATCTGACCAGAGGTGAAGTTTCCATTCACTCCAGGTGGCTGTGCTACCCAGAGCTGGTTTTGCTTCATCAATCAGGGGAGCACTGTGGATATGGCCTGGGTATAAATGTGTTTTGTGTGGCACTACCTGTATTCTCTTCTTCACATTTTATCAATTTATGGAAAAGCTAAAATATATACAGAAAATTGATTATAGGTTTTAAATCTTTGGAAAACAAAAATTCATATATCTGGAGTAGGATGACTACTATTTTTCATTCATATGATCAGTATTTTAATATTAAGTATTAAATGTATCAGATCTTTCAAATGCAAGGGACATATCATCCAGATTATTTCACCTATTCATTTTAATACAGTCACTTCTTGGCCATTTTTGTTCATTCAGCAAATAGTTTTAAATTCCCATTTTATCTAAGGCTCAACACTAGATGTGGGTAAGAACTTAAAACTCCATAAGGCAACAAAGAATTTCAGTATGATCCAGCTATACCACTCCTCAATGGTGTGAAAGAATTAAAATCAGCATACTATAATAAAACACACATACCCATGCTTCTCGTGGCACAACTCACAATAGCCAAGTTATGAAGCCAGTCTAGGTGTCCATTAACAGATAAAAGATAAAGAAAATGGTACATGTAGTCACAATGGAGTTTTATTCAGCCATACGGAAGAATGAAATTATTTACGGGAAAATGGATGGAACTCAAGACTCTTACATCAAGCAAAATAAGTCAGACTCAGAAAGTCAAGGGTCATATGTTTTCTCTTAAATGCATTAGAGAGAAAAAAGGAAAATATGAACATTTCATGGGGTGTCTTATGAAATTAGAAGGGAGACCAGTAGAAGAGAGGAAGGGGATGGGGGAGGTAGGAAGTGGGAAAGAGAAGGTACTAGGGAATGAAATTGACCAACTTGTGTCATATGCAAATATAAATATGTCACAATTTGAATCCCCCTATTGTGTACAAATATAATGTATCGAGAAAAAATAAAACATAAACAAATATAATTTTAAATAAAGATGGAAAGGGATGAAAGACATACATATGAACTATCAGGACATTTATAAGAAAAGAAAAGATTATCTTCAACTACAATGGTCCCTGGAGGACAAGATGGTGAAAACCTGGAATCATTATTAACATCATGGTGGATAGTGTTTACATAATTCTATATGTTAAATAGGGAAAAATGGGGCTATGATTTTCTTAATCTTATATTGAAATCACTTTGCACAATGATCTTTAAAATCCTAGAGGTATTTTCTAGAAAATGTCCAAGGATTTCAGAGAACGACTCACTAGATGGAAAGCTCTCTTCAAAAATCTCTGGAGATACCACCATTTGACCCTGTTATCCCACTCCTCAGTTTATACATAAAGGACTTAAAATCAACATACTACAGTGGTGCAGCCACATCAGTGTTTCTAGCAGTACAATTCACAATAGCTAAGCTATGGAACCGACCTAGATGCCCATCAACAGATGAATAGATAAAGAATATGTGGCACATATACAAAATGGAATATTATTTAGCATAAGAAAGCATGATTTTATGACATCGGCTGGTAAATGGAGGGAGCTAGAGACTATTGTGCTAAGTGAAATGAGCCAACTCTCCAGAAAACCAACGACTGATGTTCTATTTGATATTCAATGCCAACATTCAATAATCAGGGAGGGAAAGAATAGAAGTTCAGTGAATTAGACAAAGAGAAATGAAAGGAAAGGAGGCGGCATAGAAATAGAAAAGACAATAGAATGAATCAGACATAACTTTCTATGTCATATATGAATACACCACCAGTGAATCTCCACATCATGTACAACCACAAGAATGGGATCCTAATTAGAATAAATTATAATATGTCAAAATACACTGTACTGTCATGTATTTCTAAAAACAACAAATAAAAAATAAAAATAAAAACAGTCTCTGTAGACAAATTCCCAGAGGTGCTTGATTACATTCACTTATTTAAAAAATGCTTTTCCCAGCATCTCTTTAAAGTGGAGGATCTCATGCTGAGGAGCCAGAGTTTTCCTTATGTATTTGAAATTTCCCATGAATTCATAGGTTTTCCAAAATCACCAAAAAAGAGAAAAATATACAGTCCCACCTCATTTCTGGATCTCTGAGACACTGAGGAATGAGAAGGAGGAATGAAGGAAGAGAAAGAGAAGGAGGAGAAGGAGGAAAGAGAGAGAGAAAGGAGGAATGAACACTGATTATTAATGAGTTTGTAGACGATTTTATTGTCTTATGTGTTTGACCACATTTTCAAACAGAAAAAAGGAAAACGTTCACCATCTTCAGGGTGAAGGCAAGGTACATATTGGAGAGAATGAAAAAGCAAAACAAATACCAGACTGTTTTCTTTAACTTTCTGCTGTTTGAGATTGGTGGCAGATCTTAGGAGTTTCTTACATTTGCATGTTGTTGAGCCATATTTAAGGCACAGAAAACCATTCAGAAATGGCCTAAGTACTTTATGCTTATATATTATCTATTCACCAATTATCTACTGGAGATCTGTTGTGTACAATATGCTGTGTTAGACATCAAGTTTGCAGAGATAAACAGTTTATTCGATACAACTTTGTAATCTGGTAAAGAGAGGATACAGAGAAACAAACATACAGTTCTCATCAATATATTTAGTACTTAGCCCATAATACTGTATTACACTGCCTAATCATCACAAATTTTGTGACAATTTTTTTTTTTGCAAAAAAGTAGATGAGACCATTATTTGAAGCTTTAGAATAGTGATACTAATATTACTTAAAATAATTTATTACTAAAGTGTCTTTGATGCAAGTTTAGGATGCATGGAATATTTGTGAATATACATTAATGCAATGGTGACAATTATGTGGTGAATTACGGTATATTTCAAATGCTGTGCTAAGGGCCTTATTTGCATTAATGAAGAAAGTAGGATCTCACTATCCTAATAAACAGGAACCCACACAAGTTAATTAACTTCCCCAAGATCCATTCTGCTTAGGACTGGCTGCTAATTATCACAGTATTTGTGCTTCATTTAAAAGCTAGGGAATTTTTCAAGGTTCTCTGACTTGGGAATATTTGAGATGAGTGTTAAAGTGGATGGAGTCATGGGAATTTGTGCAGAAGGACAGGAATGCAAGCAGATAGCAGCTAGTTCAGGAGAGAAAGCAAACATGATGGCATTCATGTCTTGTTTAGGTGTTTGGCAAGATGTCAGGATTATTAAGGGAGGTGATATCACAGGACAGCTTCCAAAGGAACAGACCTGAGGTCAGGATTCAGATGGCAATGACTGATTTTGGAAACATTCTCAGGAGAAGCTGGGTGGAGAAGGAAGGAGAAGGAAGGGAAAGAGGCCAAGCCAAGATGTATTTTTAGGCAAAGTCTCAGTCTCTGCCTGATCCCATGGGGCAGCTCTGGAGCATAAATTACAGCTCAGAGTAAGTTTTTGCATAAAGACAAACCACCTGGGATTTCTCCTCCCACACCTGTCAATCACTGGCTGCAGCTGTCCCAGAGAGATATAAACACCCAGAGACTTTTAGTTCTCTGTGAACATAGATGAAGCAACTCCAGTAGCCCAATAGTGGACCTCTGGGAAAGGGTACAGAATCCAGTCATTATTAACAGAACAGGCAGAAGCTGGGAGATGATGTGTAGAACATGGGCTGAGGCCAACAAAGTATTCTGCAGCTGGTCACAATCATAATTTATGTTAGAATAGATGAACCATTTAAAGGTCCTGAAACTTTTGAATTAAAGATATTAAAATCACTAGGAATATAGTCTATTAAAATGTATTATAGGTGGAGATAGTATTATATAGTGGAGATGTAGTATTATAGGTGGAGATGAATGCCTATAGAAATGCACAAAGTAACACCAAACTGTTGACTACTTGCTGAAGATAAAAACACAACCAAGGAAATCATATGTCCACTTAAGTAGCAGAATGAAATCATTTTTGTCATGAGGACAGATAGATTACACTTTCTACCACATCATTTTTATCCCATATCTGTAATTTTGGAGAAGCACTATATTCAAACCCTAAGTTGAGACAAGACAAAAGATTCCTAATTACTTTTCTCTTTAGATCACTTAGTGTATATTTCTAACCTCTGGGGAGTTAGATGTGACTATGTGACTGAATCCTTAAATGTACATATGGGTGAAGCATCTACAAACACTACTTCTAGGCCTCCCTGTAAAAAAAAAAAAAACACAAGGAGGTCATTTGTGTTCTTCTTTTCAACATGTAGGCCATGATAGGGAAAATTCAAAAGAAATAGAAAATGTAGATGGACAAAAGGTAAAGATCCTAGATCCCTGGATCATTAGATCACTGTGCGGAGTAATCCCTTCCCTCCCCAGCTAAACTAAACATCTGACCTTGAACTATAATATGAGGAAAAATTGGACATTTAGGTCAGGCTTAAATGATTATTTGCTGTAATCATTTGTTACATGTGATTGTTGGCTTACCCTAATATGTGAAATCATTACTAACCTCAGTTACTTTTCCAAAAATTTCATTTTTAAATTATAGATTGATTAATAATTTTATATATCCATGGGGTATTACTTGATATCATCATTTATGAATACAATGTGGGACAATTAAGTCAAGATAGTTAACATATCTATAACCTCAAATGCTTATATTTTGTGGTGAGAACACACAAAATTAATTCTCAGTGGTTTTGAGATAAACGTTACTTACTATATTCAACACACTATACAACATATCTCAAAAAAGAAAACCTGGCTTTTCTTTCTGGAGTTTTTACCCTTTGATCATTATTTCCCCCTTCTCCCCATTTTTCTAGTTTCTGGTAAACCACTATTCTGCCCTTTGATTCTTCAAATTCTCCCCTCTGATTCTTCCAGGTATGGGAGAGAACAAGTGGTCTTTGTATTTCTGTGCCTGGCTTATTTCACTTAGCAAAATGTTCTGCAATTCCGTCCATGTTGTCACAAATGACAAAATATTTTTTATGGGTGAATGGTTTCGCACTGTGTACATTTCCCACATTTTCTTGATCCATTCATCTGTTTACAGACACTTAGTTTGATTTCATAACTTGGTGATCACATGTAGTGACACCATTCACTTTGAAGGACAGATTGGGGTTTTAAGTTGAGATAGTGGAGGGAAGATGTTCCATATGACAGAGTCAAAGACAAGATATGGATACCTTCCTGGAATAAATTTAATGAGAGGGGTGAGGCATTAGCATCAAATTTTTAAGTTCATTGGGGCTGCGGTTGTGACTCAGAGGTAGAGTACTCGTCTAGCATGTGCGAGGCCCTGGGTTTGATCTTCAGCACCACATAAAAATAAATAAACAAAATAAAGATATTGTGTCCAACTACAACTAAAAAATAAATATTAAAATTTTTTTGAGTACATTGAATTTTAATCTACGTTGGCTGTTGCTATATAACAATTGTTTAATTTAGAGAAACAAAACCATACCTGTTTATTATTTCTTACAAATCCATTATTTGTCTAAGAGAGTTTCGCTGCTAGTGTGTAAGCATGGTTGATCTTCATTGGGCTCACTTATGTATCTGCATTCAGTTACAGGGTCAACTGAGAATGACTGATTTTAGACACCCTCAGCTAGGGCAAATTGTCTCTGATCTTTGTTTCTCAAATCTCCATCATGCTACCTGGGGACATAAGAGAATACCTGAAATCTCCATCATGCTAGTGTGGAAATATTTTTTACATGAGTATCTGGAGACATAAGAGAGGAAGTTGAAATGCACAAATGCTTCTTTTTAAAGTCTCTGCTTGCATCAAATTTGTTACTATCCTGTGGCATAAAGCAAGTCATGATCAAGCTGAACATCAGTATGGAAGGGCACTACCCCATGTAGTGGATAGAAAAATGTGTGAAAAATTGGGACTCTTAATGGCAATGATATCCATAATTAGTATAAATATACTCAAAGTTGTGAAGAAATGACTCTGAAATTAGAACTGCTTAGATTAACATCCCAGCTCTAAAATTTCCTAGCTGTATAGTTTCGAGTATGTAATTTAATCTTTCTGTGCCTAAGCTTTCTCGTATGAAAAATGGGGATAAAATATCATTCACATCATAGGATTACCTGAGGGATTAAGAGGCTAATATATTAAAGGGTGTTTAGCAGTGCTGGTCACACCTTAAATTCTCACCTTTAACATGTTAGTTATTATTGTCAAGTACACTAGAGATTTGCTGATGTGGAAATGTTCCCATACATGTACCACAGTAGTCAAGGGAAGCTGCAAGTCAAGGGAGGCTTCTTAGAATGAGACTTCCCTAAATATACCATTTGCCTTAAGCTGTACCTGATTAAAACTCTAGTTTCTTTATTAGCTTAACATCTTTTTAGAGTGTCAAAAGCAAAAATGGCCCTGAACAAAGTTAAACAAGCAAGAAATAATTTATTCAAGACTACTGCAGTAGAGGAGAGAAGTGAGAACTAAGTCTGAACTCAATTCCACTAAAACAAAAGGTGGCAGGGTTTTTAGGAGCCGGGATGAGAATGAGATCAGTTTGGATACAATGTCTTCCAACTGTACATGTGGTAACAGCTTAAAACCCACCACTATTGGGAGGTGTTAGAACATTTTAGAGATAGGGCCTCGTTGGAGGTCTGAAGTCATTGGGCATGTTCTGTCATTTCCCCAATGATGAAATGAACAGGCTTGTTTCACCAAGTGACTTCACCATGATGTGCTTCCTCACCACAGGCCTCAAAATTAATAGGGCCAACCCGCTGTAGACTAAGACTTCCAGAACTGTGAGCAAAAACAAATTGATTGTCTCAGGTATTATGTTACAGTAAAGTAAAGCTGACTAATGGACTAACTGTATTTACTAGTATCTTTATCCAAATCCCCTTCTACCAAACTCAACAAATCATCATCATGTGTATTTATGACAGAAGTTAGTTTTATACCTTGAAAGTCAGGCTTCTACCTTACCAGAGAAACCAGGGCATGGGACACCATCTTCCCTAATGATTGCATTTAGAATATATGGTTCTCAGACCTTGAGAAAAATGTACCTAGATCAGAAAACTAACAAGAGACTTTGTTTTAAAAAATTGACATCTCAAAGGAAAAGTGAAAGGCTTTACAACTACAAATGCTATAAAGGAAATGCAGTAAGAAAAGGAAGGTCAGAGGAATAGAATGAGAAAAAGGCCTGTATAAGGTTTAGTCAAACTGAGAGATCATTAATTCTCCTTGGTCAGCACCATTCTTTAGAGTTCTGTGTGCCTTACTACTTCCAGGAGGGATTAAAAATGCAAGACTCAGTAGCTGGACAGTCAGTAACTTTTTATTTCACAATATTTCTGGTAGGATTTTAAACCTGTGTTGAGTTACTACTTTAGACTCTCAACAATGCCCTCGTGAACATTCAGAATGCCTGCTTTGTGGCTACAGATACTTGAAACAAAAAAAGTTTTACATGAATCAAAGGAAGGACATTTAAAATGTTTAGGGCAAACTACATTAATCAAAACAATGAGCCCAAGGAAAGAATAGGCATTTTAAATTTCCATAACATATTTTTGTGTTTAGTTTTTAATGCGTCTATACATTCTTTTCTCAGACTAACTTTTTTCTTGGAACATTTTTATATGGATCTGGTGTTACAGATGGTGGAGGGAAGTGCGAGTCCCTTGGGGAGCTGAGAGAAAGAGAATTGGGCCTGGGATATAAAATGTGGAAAAAAGACTTGTCTAGATCCGAAGGGGAAAAAAAAAGAGGAATAACAACAACAACAACAATAATAATAGTCTGAAGGTTGAAAAAGAAAGATTCCATAAAGAGTGGAATATATATATATATATATATATATATATATATATATATATATAAAATTTTATTTAAATCCTCCTCATGTGTCTTTTGGAAAATTCAGTTCCCTTCCCTCTTTCAGATAGATCTTAATCTCTTTTTGCTCCCTTAAGTGGTTCCAAGGGGCATGGGTAATTATGAGTCCCAGTTCTCTTGGGGTTTGGGTATGCTACCAGAGATCAGCTAAGCAGTGCTGGTTAGATGATGAAGACAGAGATGGATGTGACTTGGAAGGGTGACAAATGATCCTGTTTTGCCCATGGCTAAGTGGTTTCCAAGGGAGTGTGATTCCAGTACTAGAATCAGGACAATCCTAGGAAAACCAGGCTATGGGCCATTCTTTAACTTCAGGTGTAGATTTTGGTGAGTAACAACCAAAATTAGTCTTTCCAACAGGATAGGAATATAAACTATTATGGTCAAATCAGTCAAACTAAACTATTATGGTCAGTTTTTCAATGAAAGTCACCTCATGATGAATTCGGTAGAGGTTTTTTTTCCTTAACACCTCCTATTCAGTCGAGTTAATGAAGACAAGTATATGAGTTGGGATACTAAATGAGAAATTGTGATTTTACAAAATCCAAATGGAGTGTGTCCAATATAACAAATGAGGATTCACATAGATTCTTCCATTTAGAGCAAGGTCATGTCACATAATAATTATGCCATATCCTTATGTGTCTACCAAAATTTTGCAGATATACCTGAAGAACTATTTGGAGGGTATTGCACTTGAGAATAGTGAAGAAACATCTTCAAGGGGTTAGTTGTATATGCATTAGTGTTACTAATGTGCTGTCTACAAACTTTGTGTTGTATACAGATTCTATATTCAAATTACAAAACTTCTATAAAACCTGGGCCTCAGATTGGATTTTTTTTTTAAAAAAGAAGAATCTGAGACAAAGATATCACTGTAGGTAGTTTATTTGGACATAAGCCCAGGAAAAACAAGTTGGGCAGTGGGGAAAGTGAGATGAGCAAAGAAGAAAAGCCAGTAAGGGCATATTAATGAACTGGTTACCGCTGTAAAAAATGGGCTCACTTCCTTTGAGAATCTGAGGAATTGTATAGAAAATCCCCCAGACTTATCTACAGGAGGAGGGGATGCTAGAATATTAATCTAGTGCCTTTCTTCTAATCTGGCTTGTCCCTAAAGGTTTTAAGCCCTGTGCTTTGGGGTTTTGCATTTGACAATGAGATGCTGTATTTTATTCCAGAAATCAGGAAGTTGTGCAGAAATCATGGATGCTGAGGCAAGGGGGGAAATGCACCAGAGGTGTCTACTGCAGCATTCTAGCATTTCTGCACATAAAAAAAATTCTCTAATGTAAGCTAAAAAAGACCCTTGAAGATGGTATAGGGACAATAGGCTTATTTATTGATAATCAATAGAAGATGAGAGAGGGTGAAGAATGACTAGCTCATCTGTCCCCACTCAATGTGTGAATGTAGTCAAATGGCCTTGAACATGAGACAGAATGCTGCAAATTTGCCTTTGATATGCACATAAGGATTAAATGAGATTACTCTCTTCTCATGCTTGTAAAATTATTCTTAACTGAAGCATTTCATTGTAGAAAAATAAAGCATTCTATCATTTGAAGATAGAAACCATGAATTTGAATACCGAACCTTGTACCTACTTCCTGAGAAACATCAAACAAAGACACTTCTTAATCTCAGGTTGTTCATCCATGAAAGGAATATAGGACATTCCATTTAAGAATCAAATGAAATCAACCAGGTAGAGGTTATTGTGAGTCATAGTTACCCATCTTAGTTGTCAATATTACTGAAAGTACTAATAAAACATTCCCCAAGTGGGACTTTTTGGAGGGATACTGAACCTGTGAGTAATACAGGTTTTCCCCTGTCCTTCCATACTGCATGTGCAAACCCGGGGTAGGTGAGATATGCTGTAAAGCTTAGGGACGGCTATTGAAAATCCACAAAAATTGAACATTCATATAACAACATATTGATGGTTTTAGTTATTGACTGGAATTTAGAAAATGAAAATTGCCTTTGCAAATGAATTCAGACTACCTCAGGGAAGGTCACTAGTAGTATATTACAAAAACGGTATGGAACAGTAAGTAGCTTAGTCTACTCTTCATAGGCTGTTCAGGGTGCTCAGTAGAGCCTAGGGAATTTTGGTGTGTGTGTGTGTGTGTGTGTGTGTGTGTGTGTGTGTGAGAGAGAGAGAGAGAGAGAGAGAGAGAGAGAGAGAGAGAGATTATACAGGTTGGCCACAGAAAATTAGAGCTCTGTGGCTTGTAGATGGGTGTCTTGCCTAGAAACCCAGAGAGGCTTTGATAAGCAGCTTTCACATTATTCTTAAAAAGAAATCAGTACCTTTTTTTGTCTGGCCCATTGCTCTCCTTTCTTCTTCCTGGTTTTAAATTTTTCTATTAGGTCATATGCAAAAAAAATTTTACCCCAATGCAGACAGATTTCAATGAAGGGGTGGGAAACTGCTGGGTTAAACTTGGTCTTTCAACTCAGACCTTCTAGGTGATAATCACTAAAGTCAAATTTCAATATCTTTAGCTTTTGTTAAAATCCTGTGGGTGATTCTTAATAAATCTGCTGTGTCTATATTCTCTATAAAGCTTACAACTATGGTTCACAAACATCAGACACAATTCATAAAGTCTCTGACAAAATAATGCAGATTTCTTGGAGGTGGTGGTAATGTTGAGTATGCCTTCTGACTCTCTTCTGAAGATTCTGCTGGAGGTTGACCTTGAAATATTCCTTCTTTTCTCCTGGAAAATTTTACCCTACTCAAGCATCAACATCCATCCTAAGTGAACATCTCCATCTTTGTGCCTATGTTGCTATAATCATTTAATCTACACATTAAAAAAAATCTGAACTTGACAATCTAGAGCTCATGCTAAGAATGCATGATCAGCAATAAGAAAATACAAGCTGTGGATATGTGCACCAAAATGGATGAATTGCACATATACTATATTTTGTTGAGTGAAAGAAATGAGGTGAAAAGAGATCATGCTGTATGAATCCTTTTGGATGAAGTTCAAAAACAGGTAAAACTAGGCAGCGGTGATAGAAGGCAGGAGAGTGGTTACATCTGAGAGAGTGTATGCATTGCTTAGAAAGCCTTATAGGGTGATGGTCTATCTTCTGATATGGTTGGTGACTACAAGGGTCCCATATATGCAAAAAAAATCATGGAAGTGTAAACTTAAGATTTTGATGTTACTCACTTTATTATAGTCATGCTATAGTCCAATTCAGTTACACACACATTCGCACACCATATACACAGAGAGAGGGCCAAAGCTAGGAGAACAGTAAAAAGCCATGACATCTTTATGCTACTGTACTTTGAAGGCCTTCTCTGCTGAGTTGAATTTACAAATAGGCAGAACACATAATGACTAATACCTTTTGTTCACCCACATCACCCACAGGCTGGCTGATATCTAAAATTATACTCTCATTTTCAAGTTTAAATTTTTTCTCAAAGGGTGCCACATATCAGGGAGAAATAATCATTTGCCATTAGCCTGTGAGCACAAAAGAAGTGGAAGAGATTTTAGAAGTAACCTAATTTAGTGATTCTCAAATCTGTTCTATATCAGGATCTTCTAAGGAGACTGTTAAGGGTATGGATTTTTAGGGTATATCTTAGATCAACTAAGTCAGAAGCTGTGGGAGTGGTGGCTTAAATATCAGTCTCCTTTTAAGTTTTTTTTTTTTTTATTAAGTTTTAATATGCTTTCCAAAGTGACCATTGGACATGATCACTCTGGAACTGATCTACATGTGACATTTGGGAATCAAGAGTTAATCCAGATATAGGTTATAGTATTTCTGGAGAGCCTTCCTTTGGATTATGTTACGATAGTCTTTAACACTATGGGGTAGGTAAACATGCTCTCTTTCCTCTTTTTAACAGATGAGGAGATTGAAGCTCAGCAAAGTAAAGAGACTTACTGTTATTTCACTAAGATAGGAGCAGATGTCCTATTCGTATTTAATTTGACTCTCCCATGGTGAATTCCAAGCTCCCCTCCATACCAACTCCTTGAAGACCTTCTGGAATGTATGGCAAAATGGCTCCTATGATATGAGAGCCTAGTTCAAATTCTCTAGGTGTCTGTGGTGACAAATCTGCTGTTTCTTTAAAAATTACTATGCATTGAGATCCAATATATTTACAAAATACAATAGAAGTCAAAACCTAAAAAAAATTACAAGACATATCTAATACAAATCATATTTTTTATGTAAGTAAATTATCTTAAAATTTAGTTAAAAATTAGAAAACACACCATAGAACCACTGCTAATAAACATTTCTACACTTTTCTCATCTCAAACCAGTTAAAAATAGTTTGCTACTCAGTGCTGGACTTGAGACGGTACTTTTAGGAGCTAAACTTTGGTTCATTATTAGAGACACAAGTCCTCAGAACAGGAACTTCTTTCCCTATAACTTCAAGCCAACAGGTTCAAGTTCTGCTTTCTGGAGCAATGGGGCACCAGGCAGACCCTCTTTGACATTATAATACTCCTGATACTGGAAGATGATCATTATGTTCCTTAAAGTCCTAACAGAATATTCCCAGTTTCTTTCTTTTTGATTTTCCTAAAATCCAGTTCCCTTGTAATCCATCTAATCCTGGGCCTTCTCATGTGAATGGATTATAGTTCATTTGTATTTTCCTAAAAGAGCCTCATGAGAACACAGAACTCCTGATATGAAAGTCTGCATATTCCTTGCAAGATTTCCCATCTTCTCCTTCCTCCACCCTTCACACTTTGGAGGTCACTATTGACCCTGGGCCTAGGAGAACTAATCTCACTACATCCCGTATCCTTGGCATATGTCAGTCACCCAAGGAATCCCAGGACTCCCACATCATGCTTTATTTTCCACATAATTATGTTTATCACTTTTTCTGACCCTGTGCCCACCTTTCCCATCTCCATTTCCCAAAACACTTCTCTGTGCCCACAGGACTCATAGTCATGAATGAGATCCCCAATAATCTCATCCTATCTTGGGAATATTCCCTTCACTTTTTGTTCTAGTGGAAACCTTAGCATCTTGCTTCCTTTGCAGATCAACTGATGGTTATTTTCTTTCTCTTACTAATTGTACCACTAAGTCTGAAGATGAGGTGGGCCTCTTATCTGCTCCTCATTGCCATCACCAAGTCATCTCCCTAATTCCTATTTAGATCCCAACAAAGGTGGACTTTCACATCATTTTCTTACTCCATCTGCTTCCCATTCCTTGATGCATTTGTGTATCTACCTTTTGGGTCACCACATACCTTCCTTGCACACTGTAGCTCCTTGAATAACTGTCAGGCTCTCAAGACCCAATTCCTTGATGGCTCCATTTCTTGACCTTCTCTTATCCTGCACCATACCTCTCCAACTGCAAATCATCATACTCCAGATGTTGTCAATAACTGCAGCTCCCTCCATCCTCTCAGCTTTGAACATCTCACACCATTGCTACTACCTCTTAACCTTCCTTCTCATTCCCTTTAGTAATGACCTGCAGTAATTCTTAGTGGTAGGTAGGCATTCAGGGACACTAAGATGACAGAGACAGGGTATTAGAAAGAACCAGTGGAGCACAAGACAAGGAGATGTGTCCTGTCCCTGTTTATGAAAAGTTCCATTACCATGACAACTCCTGCCACTGAGGACTTATCACCATGACAACTCCAACCATAGGTTCAGTATTTTAAAATGACCAATGGGAGTAAAGTAGACAGTATTCTAATTAGTTTTTATAAAGTAAACCAATGGGAGAATATTGGATGATATTCTAATCAGGTATCAGAAGGTAACCAATGGGAGCAAATGGGGAAGGTCTTCAATCAAGTCTGTATAAGGAAGAAAATGCCTCAAAGCTCAGCATATGGTACACTAAGTTCTAGACATCAAGCCTTGAGCCTCCCTCTCTTGCTCAGCCCATTCCACCTCACCTTTCAGAGTGCTACTTTCACCTTCACCTTCAATAAATCTGTATTTTACCTGCTGCTTATGTGTGTCTCGGTCAGTTCTTTGTCTGGGACACCAATGACCTGGACCCCAACAGGACACCCGGACAATAACATTAGATCTCTCTTAGAACGCCAAACAACTGGCACCACCGTCTTTCTCAGTCTGGCAAAATTACCCATAACCCCCCACCCCTGCCGCTTTCTCCTTATCCAGCTTAAATCCCATGGCCAACCATTATGATTGTACTTTTGTGAAAACAACTCAACACATTTGTTCAAATACCTGCCCACCTAAGTCTCAGCCTTTGCTAAATACAACTTTCTATCTACCCCCAACCTGCTTACCTGTAGCTAATACTGACTGGAGAAAAACAGTCACACTGATTGGTCTCACATTCACTTACTATCCTCAACCTCAAGTATGTCTTACTATTGTGTGATACTGATATTTTCCTCCTTCCATTCATTTTCCCAATTCCCATGAAAATTATTTCATACACTCTCATCTCCCTTCTAATTTTCCACACCTTTTACCTCATCCTCACTCTCAGGTGATAGCTTTGCTTTTCATTTCATAAAGAAAACTGAAATATTCAAAATATTCCCCAAATCTCCCATTTCTATTCACATATCTGCCATTTCTATCCATGTATCTGTCCCCATAACTTTTTTCTTTTCTATTCACATTCTTCCACTAGCATGCTCCTAGCCAAGAACAGTTCCTTCATTTATCTTCTATTTCCCATCCCTTTCTCACCTTCTAAAAATTATAAATCCAGGAGTCCTTCTTTTCACTCTTTTCAAAATAGTTTTTCCCTTTGTTGGAATTTCCCCCATAGAACACAATTATCTTGTTATTTTTCCATTCCTAGCACTAATGTTGTCTATCTAGCCATTACTGCAATTTTTTTCCTTCCTCTTTATAGCAAATCTCCTTAATAGGATTCCTAATTACCTAGCCTTCTATTTGTTTCTTCTGTTCTCTCTTAAACCTGATCCCATCAACTTTGGCCCCTACCACACCACTAAAACTTCTGTGAAGTTCACAAACATTTCTGCATTTACCAATCTCATTGTAGATTTATTATAATTTCTTATTTTACTTGAGCTATCAGAAGCAGATGATCAGCTCCTCTTTGACTTGAACTGTCTCCTCCCCTTGGATTTCTGGGTCCCACATGCATTGTCTAAGAGGCACTTAAAAATAAATACATCAAAACTGAGCTCTCATTTTTTGACGTAAAACTTGCTTATTTTCTGAGAATTCATCTCAGCAAATGTCAAACATATTAGTATTACCCTTGACTCCTCTGTTTCATAAACCTTATCTGATAAGTTAGAAAACTGGATTATTCATTGTTCAAAATATATCCAGAATCCTACCACATCTTATCCTCTTCAGTGTTACTATCTTGGTTCAGGCCACCATCATCTCTTACCTGGATGATTGGAAATGCCTTATCATTAGTTTCCCTGTATCTCTTATACCATGCCACTCCTGCTGATCTGGTTACATTTCTAGTCATATCATGTTACTTTTCTATTTCAAGCTTTCTGATGGCTTCCCTCTTTAAGAGACCCACAAAGCCTTAGACAATCCACCTTTGATGACCTCTTGATTGCTTCACTTTCTACTTCCTCTAGCCACACTGGGCACCTTATCATCAGGAGTTGTGCCTGGGCCTCTGCCTCAGATATTCCCTCTCCCTAGAATTTTCCTTCCTGAGACTTGCATGTCTTCCTCATTTTCATTCTTCGTATCTTTCTCAAGCATTCCCTCTCAAGGAATACTTCCCTACCCACTCTATATAAACTTGTAACTCTCAAATCCAAACATTGTTTCCCCATTTTTGCTTTTCTTAACTTCTTATTTTACAGGATTTCTTTCTGATTCATTATTTGTTCTTTTCACTATAATGTAAGTTTTATGGGGGCAGAGTTTTATGTGGTGTTGCTCATTGATAAATTGCCAGCACCTAGAGTAGTGCCCAGCACATAGTAGGAGCTCAGTGGATATTAACTAAGTAAATGAATGATGAAATGAAGATAGGGATGTTGGGATTTTACTTCTCATGATTGAACATGGCATCCCATACATACAAAATAAATGTGGATAGGCTTCTTGTCTGTTTAAGCAACCACATCCTAGTTGAGACATATACCATGCTATGATCAGCTATCATTCCCATATCTCTTTCATATGAACTCCTGCCAAGCCAGGAGATCCCTATTGTGTATTCACAGGATTATTTAAAAATTTCTACACATGGCTCTTTATAAACTACATTTTGTTCTTTTAAATTCAAAAGCTCAAGTCTGCCAAGAGATAATTCTGGATCTTGATTTTGATATGTCTTATATTAGCATTGTCTTCTAGCTTTGATAAACTGTTATATTTTACTTCATTTAAGTTCATTATAATGTTTAATCAGAGAGAGAAAATTAAAAAGCCCTGTGGGCTATCAAAAGAGAAGTCAGAACAGATTGCTTATTCTAAAAATAGTTAAACAAATATATGTTCTTTTAAATCTGTGACACTGGCCTTATTTCCTATTTCTCCCATTGAGAGATGAGGTCTAAGTTCTCTTTCTCCTGAACGTGGACAATTGCAACTGCCTCAATCAATAAAAAATGGTAGAGATAACTCTGTGACTTCCAAGTTCATGTTAGTGGTGACACTGTTCCTTCCTGGCTCTTTCCTTTCTTGAAATATACATCATGGGACCCTGGTGACATATAGAAGTTCAGCTTCACTAAGGTCACCAGTATGTTAGCCTTAATCACAAGGAGAGTCCACATAGAGATAGAGATTGAAGTGTGAGGAGCCACAGACATTTGAGGCCACAGATGTTTACATCTCTGCAGCCTTGGCAAGGGCATGTGAGTGAAGAAAGCTTGAATATAACTCTAGTCCAGCCACCATCTGACTACAAATGGATGAAGGAATCACCCAGCTGGGCCAATCCCCAAAACGACCCAGAAGAATCATGAGAGATAATAATAAATGTTTGTAATTGTCTTCCACTAACTTTTGGGATCATCTACTAATATGGCAATAGGTGATTCTCACCTTCTGTGCTGTTGTAGACACATGGTTGAGATATTGTGTGGACAGCAGTGTATCTACTGCATCAGCTCTTAGGTCCTGCAAGTCAAAAACACTCAGGCAGGAAGAAATCTCAACCTGTTCTGTGCAAATACTCAACTGTTTTTCTTTATTTTTGTCCCAGGTAGTAAGTCTTCAGAACATAGGACTGTTGGGGGTAAACTAAAGTGATGGTATAAGTGAATTTAGATACAGCAAAGATGACTAAATAGCAAGCTTTGGGAAATTGAGGAAAGAATAAAGATGAGAGGTGATGCCCGGTTTTGTTTAGGCTGACCGTGTTTTTTGCTTATTGTGGAAAATTTGAAAAATCAATTGTTTTTTTTTTCTGCAATGTTGAAACCTCTGCTGATTCAAATTCTATTTCCAGTCTCTCCCATGGCCACCTCCTTAGGTCTGGTGTGACAATGGAAAGACCCTATTACAATAACTTCTAAGCTCTTAGCCAGAATATTACCTCTTAACAACTCTGCACCAAATTCATATTTTAACATTTGAGTGAAAAATAGCAAAGCCCAAGCCCTTTCACTTACTCCACTAATGTTTGATATGTTATACCTTTTGGATCTCCAACATTTTATATCGGAATTCAATTGATTTCTTCTTGCCTTTTCTTCCAACTGTAGTCAGCCTGACTTTATTTAAAGGTACAAACTCTATATCAACTTTTTCATTTAAGAAGATATTTGCTCCACTTCTGCGCCTTTTCTCATGTTGCTGTCATAACACCGATATTTTAAAGTGGTTTTGTCCATATTAATCAGTTTCTCAACCAGAACTACAGATTTTCTAAGCTTGTGCTTTCCAAGAATAGACAATTTATTTCTGTCTTCTTTTCCCAACATCTCTCCTATGACAGTTTTCTAAACCAATTCAATCATAATATCTGAAATTTTGCCTGTTGGACATTTCTTTAAATTGTGGGGTACATAGAATAAAGAAAACTAGTCACCAGTGAGTTTAAATTAAATTAAAATGTTTGACAGACTATAAGATATTGGGGTTCTTTTTATTTCTCGTTTGCCTATAGATTCTGACCATGTGCACAATTATAAGTAGCTAATAGAAAAGCAAAGAACAATTTTGTTCATGTATGGCATTTTTGTGTTAGAAAATGAATCCCACATTAAAATAAGAGTTGAGCTGCTTTTAGTACTGGGGTCAAACTGTATTGTTACCCATCTCCTAGTCACAATCTGAATAATGTCATTGGGTATATCTACAATGAAGTGATTTTGATAACTTCTCTTCAATTGATCCCATGGGAAGGACGGTGCTTACTAACCATCCTTCATCCTGGACAGGAAGTGAATTGAGCTTCCTGGTAGCAAATAAGAAGTGAAAGAGAATGGGTAAGACCTAGCAGTCTGCTTTTTACAGATAAAATTCCAATGCTTTCAATGCCTGACCCAACAAATACTTCATACTTTTATCTGTCTGATTGTCAACTCTTCTTTCTGTGGGAACAACAAGTGATGGAATGGAGAAGGACCAGAAACTCCCTTGTCAGTATTTCTCTGAATGGTGAGGAGTGAAATAAATGACCTTGGAATGGGCTACTTGAAGAATGGGGTATGCATCTTTTATCTACACAATCTTTTCTAGACATATTTCCCCTCATCCAAAATGTTTAATAGCTGCATCAATTGTTGAGTTTGATTGTGTCTGAGCCTTCAGAATGAATATGGCAAGCCACCCCGACACTTAGTGATTTAAAACAACAACTATTCACTGTTTCTTGAGAATCTATAAGTATACTGGGTGGTTCTACTCATTTTGGCTTGGACCACTCATTCATTTGCAGTCAGGTGGTGGATCAGCTAGAAGCTGGTTGGCCTCAGATGGTTTTAGATATACCTCCATTGATCTATGCAATTCCTATAACCAAATTGAGATTCAGAGAGTGAAAAGAACATAGTTTCAGAACAACAAGAATTCAGATATCCTATTAATTATGGATATGAGTGCACTCAGAAGAAGTCATACATCAGACAATACTCTATGTCTATGATGTCCAATATGGCAGCCACTAATCATATGTGACCTTTTAAACTTTAATGTAGTTTAAATAAAACACAATGAAAAAATTAGATGAGTTCTTTAGTTACAACAAATGCATTTCAAGTCTTAATACTTTGCAGTATACTAATCACCATGCCTAGTATTTCATCTTAATTTATGGAGATGAAAATTATGTTATTTTACCTAGAATTCCTGGTAATAAGTAAAAATGGTCTATTAATTTGGTATGTTTGAGGCATTCTGTGTTTTACTGGGAACTGATTTAAATTGATTAGGTCAAGCTCAGTCAGTTCATTCTTTGGGGGAACTTTTAGCAGCCGAACATAATGGAGGTGATAGGTTTCCTCTCAAGAGACCTCCTGAAAACTTGCAATGAAGCCAAATCTCAGACCCAAGTCTGTCTCCCCTATAGACATTTATTAGCAAACAGTCTTAAGAGTCCACATGCCCTGTGCTGAAGGCTCAATAAAGACTCCATCTCTACTTTCAGGGGATTTTTTCCAGCTTTTTGAGATATAATTGATAAAATTGCACTTTTCAAGGTATACAAGGTGATTTTTTTTTGTACTGGGGATTGAAGGATTGAACCAAGGGGGTACTTTACCACTGTGTTAGATCCCCAGGGCTTTGTATTTTTTTTTTTTTTTTATGACAGGTCTCACTAAGTTGATTGGGGTCTAACTTGCAGAGGTTGGCATTGAACTTGTAATCCTCCTGCTTCAGCCTCTATAGCTGTTGGGATTGCTGATTTTGCCTATACAACAAGATACTTTGAGATCATAAACACTGTGAAATGATTGTACTGATCAAGCTAATGAACATATCCATCACCTCACATATTTACCTGTTTGTGTGCATTTGTGATGAGAATACTTAAGTTCTACTCTTTCAGCAAATTACAATTATTCAATAGATTATTATTAACTGTAGTCCCCTTGATGCACATTAGGTCTGCAGACCTTATTCACCTTATGACTGAAAGGTTGTACCTTTTGACCAATATCTCTTTCTGTCCCTCTCCTGTAATTTCTCTGTTTGTCTGTTTCTGTGATTTAAATTTGTTAGACTCTACTCATCAGTGAGACTATGCAATATTTGTAATGTCTTTCAGGTTCATTCATGTTGTCACAAATGAAAGATTTCCCTTTCTTGCTTTAATGTCTGAATAACATTCCATTTATATATATATACTGTAATTTCTTTTTCTTTTTTTTGGTGGGGTATATTGGGGATTGAACCCAGGGGTACTTGGGCATGGAGCCACATCCCCAGACCTTTTTACTTTTTATTTTGAGATAGGATTTCACTAAGGTGCTTAGGGCCTCCCAAGGTTGCTGAGGCTGGCTTTGAACTTGTGAACCTCTTACCTCGGCCTCCTAAATCTCTGGGATTACAGATGTGCTCAGCTTTAAGCCATATTTTCTTTATCCATCATCTATTAATAGACAATTAGGTTGATTACATATCTTGGCTTTTGTGAATAACGCCACAATGACCACAGGAGTACAGATATCTCTTGGAGATATGATTTTATTTCATTTGGACATATACCCAGCTTTTAGGTGATTTCTTCCATAAAATATTTACCTAAGACAAATGCAGCAGGTCACAGCTAAGCATATAATGGACTCAGGCAACCAATAGTTCTTTTCATAATCTGCTACATTGTAAATTGTTTATGAATAAGGCTTAGGGAATTATTTTTAATTGAGAAGAACAGAGAACACTCTGAATTCTGTACCCTATGCATGCAAAACAATGAATGACTGTTTCATTTTTGTAACCAACGCAAATACCTTGAGCATTGTTAATGTTACTGATGAAACCCATTT
This sequence comes from Marmota monax, assembly GCF_021218885.2. NCBI lineage: Eukaryota > Metazoa > Chordata > Mammalia > Rodentia > Sciuridae > Marmota > Marmota monax. The sequence continues at coordinate 1,663,635 of NW_026695222.1, read as the reverse complement.
CTAAAATCCACTGTGATCATTAAGAAAATTACTGGCCTCACTAAGGAAAATTAATTTCTGACATTATGCTAATTAACCAAACCTTAGGTGGTATTCCGATATCAACATTACCCAGGCACTTGTAGTAACCACCCTTAGAGTGTGGTCTTTGATGGAGTACTAAAAAATCAACTGTAAGGTGGGTTTTGCTCAGGGAAACCTACTGTTCCAATGGTGTAGATTAAAATAAACACACATGTATATGTTTTCTGTTTACACTGGGATATCTTGAATTAAATTTCACACCACCTAACATAATTTAAGGTGAAAACTCCTGTTCTTGTATCTGGTTCTTATGTCAACTTATAAAATTCATGCTTTCCAAAGCTAGTTTTTGTTGTTATTAGAAGTTTTTCTAGCAATTTCTAGTTTTCAAACATTTGTGCTTGGAAATCTGGCAAATGTAAACTTTTGTTGATTTCATTTAAAATCAATTTTTGCAAATATTTCAAGGGAACTTTGGGAAAAGGTCTATTTTTTTGTTGGTTGATTATATATTTCATTACTTCCCTACAAATTCCCAATATTGTTTTACATTAAACTCAACATGCATTTATTTACTTCTTCTGTCCTTCATCTACCAAAAAGCTGACAAATCATGTTTAAAATGTTTTTCACTGGTTGTAATTTTGTCTATTTCATCTTAAAGTTTTTAATTTATGCATTTGGTGAACTGTTATTTTATGCATAGCATTTTACGAGTGCTAAATTTATATTGTGAGTGTATATTTTAACAATAAAAACATGACACTTTAATTTGAATCATCTTTCATCCAGCAGGAATATAAACTTTTAGTAATTTATTATTAACATTATTCAGGAAGGGTACAGGATTGATATAATTTCTGGAGACTTATTTGCTTAAAACATTATTTTTCTACCTAGTGATTTGACTGGAATAAAATTACTGGTTTAGAGTCCCTTTCAGTTTTTGGTTTTTTTTTTTTCTCGATTCTGTTCCATTATTAGTCGGTACTTATTTTTGTTTTTGCTTTTCTTTTGAAGTAACTTGTGTTTTTCAACCTTATTATTATTGTCAGATTGTTTTTGTGTTTTACTCATTCAAAATGGATCAAGTAGTTGTCTAGTTAAGGGCTTATTTATTTTTTACTATTTTTATTTGGTTGTTGCTGTGGGAATGTATGAACTGTTTTAACCCGCATGCTTGGATACTTTCTTAAGTTTGTTTCTTCAAAAAAAATAATAAAATAAAATATGTTGTTGTTTTGAGTTCAGATTTTCCTTAGTATTGTCTCATCAAATATGCCTATAATTCTCAAATGAGATTTTCATTCTCTAGCTATCTGTACATAATTTCCTACCATGTTGTTTTCATCTCTTTATCTTTCTGTGAATTTCTAAAAAAAAAAAAAAGAAGGAAAAAAAAAACCCAATACACAGCAACATTTCAGTGATGTGGGTCTGCTCTTCTTACCTCTGTGAGGATTTCAGTTGGTTTCCCCAGTGTCAATGTCATTAAAAATCCTTCCCTGTCTCCTAGGTCACCTTTGTCTCAGCTCCCTGTTTGGGACCTTACCCTAAGGTTCTATATTCATCTTTCCTATGGCTTTTTTGTCTATTTTATATAAAGAGTCACTCTCTGTGTCAACACGGATTCAGTCATACTTTGTTGAACACTTATTTCATGCTCAGTAGCACCTTGATTAGTCACAGACACTAAACCAAATAATTACACAAATTATTCTATACTGACGAAAATCACAGGGGGCCTGAGAGTTCATAACAGGAAGCCTGCTTTTATCTAGGGGGTAAGCAAAGGACTCTTTGAGCCAGTAATATTCAAAATAAAACATGAACAAAGAGCAGGACTCAGGAGTTAGGACAGAGTGGGTGAAGATTTTCTAACCCAAGTGCCCAGGGTGGCACAGGTCCAAAGTTCTGCTTCCTCCTGTTGTGCTCATCCTCTGATTCTGCAGGAAAAAGGCCTCTTTCCCTTAATCTGCATGTAGTATTTTTAAAGTATTGTTGTTTTATTTGTCCTTGGTTAAGGATTTTTTCTCTGGACTTTCCTCAGGGCATCAGATCTATGGATGGGTCTAAGCTGATCCGTCTGTCCGTTTTGGTGATGGTGGAAATTCTTTCTCATGAAAAGCTGAACTGTGAGCTTATGCAAATGTGTGTAGTTTCCAGCCCAATTGTGCTGTCAAGTGTATTTATGTCGTATGACATTGCTGACTGCATGGTATCTTCTCCTACTCAAATTACCTGATGTGGCTGTCTTACTAAAGAATACGAGCTCTAAAGGAGCTGACAACTTTTCTGGGGGAGTTAGATGCCTCGCTGCTGTGACTCAAGGTCAAACTGATGCCTCCTCCACCCCCGCCCCCCAGATGAACAGTTTTATGAAACAAAACACAAGCAATTCAACTTCAATGGCTTTTAGAGACAGGATAGTCCTTCCAAATTCTGGAGCTAGGTCCTTCAGTGCTCTACTTTTCATTTTTGGGTGATGTGCTCATTATGTTTTGTTTTGGTCGTTTCACCTTCTGTGTGTTTATTTGTGTTTTAGTGGGTTTGTAACAGTTGTAACACTAGGTGAAATTTCTTAGAACTAGTAGGTTTTAAAACTATAGATTCTTTTGGGGAGTTAAAATATCTCTTAACAGCAGGGTAGGGGGCAGATACGAAAGTTGAAAGCTAGGTCAGTATTTTTTATTAACTCATTCTTTTATTGTCTAATATGAACCCGTGGGGGATTGGGGTAATATACAGAGATGGGGAAGAGAGAACATTGATGTGTATGAGGAGTCCCAGCCCCAATATTAAATGTGACCTTCCTGGAATGGTTTTTCCTTCTTTGCCAAAGGAGGAGGAACTCACGCAAGTCAGTGTTTTTCAAGTTGTCCTCCTATGTCCCGAGGACTTGTCACTAGGAGTGTATTCCTATATCAGCAGCATCCTGTCACCTGAGAGCTCATGAGAAATGCCGTGTCTCTAAGCTCACCCCAGAACTAGTGACTCTGAGCCTGAATTTAAAAAACAAGACAGAAAACCCTCCAGGTGATTCCTATACTCATGTCACAGATGCACTGATGCTGGGTGAGTCTTTGGTGTGAGAAAGGATGTGGAGATGTGGGGGATGTGAGAGAGAGCAAGAGAAGGGCATTCAAACAGGGGCTGCCTTTACAGTGCTTGTTTCAACCTGTCTTAAAAAAGGCAACTCTGTTTTTTGTCTTTAAAAAATTTATGTAGATATAATGCTTATACATCTTTATGATTCAATACCTGTATACAATATATAGTGATTACATCAGGATTTAATAAGCACTTCCAATCCCTCAAACAACAATCATTTCTATGTGCTATGAATTTTGTATTCTTTTTTTTTTCCAGTATGGGGGTTAAAACCAGAGTCTTGCACATGCTAGGCAAGCATTGTATCTCTGAACTATATCCTCTACCCTTTAATTTTTTTTTTCTTTTGAGTCAGGGTCTTGCTAAGTTGCCAAGACTGGATTTCAACTTGGCTCAGTCTTCTCTAAGTAGCTGGAGTTATTATGTACCACTGTGTCTGACTATACTCTTTCAATTATTTGGAAATGTATTATTGATTGTTGTAACCAATAGTTACTCTGTTGTGCTGTAGAAAACCAGAACTAATTCTTTCTACCATGTTTTGATGTCCCTTATTTGACTTCTGTGTAACACTTTTCCAACCTCCTTCTCCCTGCCCTTCCTAGTCTCTAGATACCACTGTTCCACTCTTATTCTTTCATGAGAGAATTTTTTTAGTTTTCACAAATGAATGGAACATATGCCATTTGTCTTTCTGTATCTGGCTTATTTCATTTAATAAAATATCTTCCAGTTTCAATTATGTTGCTGAAAATGACAAGATTTTTTTTAAGGGAAATCTTTTGCAAATAAAGAAATCGGTTAGATGATTGTCAACAGTCCTACCACTTCATAAATATACTTTCTTTCAAAGGCAAAAGAAAGACAAATTTAGGAGAAGACAATAAATAAAAAATTAAGCATAAAAACTTGATTTCTTGGAACCCACATGGGCTTAGTTTGAGATAGGGCCATCAAAAATCCAGGAAAGGTTAACCTGCTTTCAGTTGAATGAGAAATTGGTTCTGTACTACCCAAAAGGCCTAGGGGATAAGTCCATGCCTGGATAAACATGAAGCTCAGGAGCAAGGACAGTTTCCCCAATATTCATGGGCTCTGACCCAAGTGTTGAGGAACATCAAATTGGGCATAAGCCATGGTATGGTCAACCGGAATATTACATTCGCAATGGCAAGATTTAATTTAACTCATTTGGCAAAATATATTATTTATGCTTATTTGGAGGGGAGAGTTTCAGATATCACTGAACCTTTCATTTCTCTGAGTTGTAGCCACAATAATCCAGCAAAACAATTACCCCAAAACTCAGCTGGAGACTTGCTGATCATGGCCAGGCTTGGCTGATCTGGCCTGGGCTTGCTTGGGTGTCTGAAGTTTGCTGGCATGTTGACTGGGGCTGGCTGGTGTAAGGAGGCCCTGGCTCAGATGACTCAGTCTCTTCCCTGAGTCTCTATACTAGGCTAATCTGTGCCTGTTATCACAGGGAACTGTAGTGAGGCAAGAGAATAAGTAGAAATACATTTCACTTTTTTTTGCTTTCTTTTTGCCATTTGCTAACTTCCCATTTGCCTAAACAAGTCACATGGCCAAATCTGGAGGTAGAGTGAGGTCTTGAAAGTAATGGATTTAAACACACAGAGGATCCTAACAATTTAATTTAAATCAATTAAATATCAGGTTACCACACACGATCTCAAAGAAGAACTGGTGGGAGCTCAGCTTAAGAAATAAAAAATGGCATCATTTAAAAATGGAGTCTCAAAACTCTGAGAGATGGATTTTGATAAACTACCATAAGAAATGCTAAGCACAGTACAAAAGAGAGCCAGTTAAATTAAGATGTCTTTAGGGGAAAAAATTTTAAAAAATATGACAAACATTCTATCTTTCCCAATTTCATGTTTGGGAGAAACTGAATCCTTTCTGTCATAGTAACTCACTAAACAAAGGCTAGATATATTGCTACCCAATTGATGTATAGCTAATTCAGCTTTCCTGGGTACTATTGTGATTAGTTAATGTGTCGTCAATTACTTCTGCCAAGTCCTTCTTCCATGGTCTACTTAAGACCTCCTGCCTTCAAAGCTCTCCTATGGAATCATTTAGGAAAGCCACGTGGCTGACAGTTACTACATGACATGTTTATCTCCTGAATCTCAGATGGTCAGAAATAAGCTCTGTGGCTGACCTGTCCTTTGATCTCAGAGAAGACTTTGCTAGAGATGTCCAGACCTAGGAGGAAAGAATCAGATCAAACTCTGTGAACCGTTCTGAGTTTGTCAGTCATAACCCAAATTAATTTGAGTCTTGTTTTCCCTCCTCTTGGAGCCAGGAGCACATTGGGTGGGAAGGTTAATGCAGTTCAGTCTTATCTCCTCTGGGCAATTCTGCCACTTAGAACAGTTTTGTACCTCTTTCTGTAAAAAGGAAATGTGCTTTGCCATGGTGATAAGGAGAATGGTTAGGAGGTCAATCCGGGGAGATTAGGATGCCTACCAATGCTCCCTGTGCTGCACGGGGTTATTATGAATCTAGGATGTGAGAGGCTGCATTTAATTTTAGTTCTGAGTAACTCAGTCTCCAAGGGCTTCCTTTGAGAGATGCAAACAACTCCACAGAACCTCGTTAAAAAAACTTCATTCTGTGCATGCAGAGAGAGGACCCACACATGGTTTTTACACAGAAGACAACTCAGACCCCATTCAATGAAAGAGAAAATAAAAATTTTCTACTTTTCAAGAATCTATCATGCTCATCTTCCAGGCCTTTGCTAAATAAGAATAGTTTTGCTCCCTGACAGTTAAAGAGCAGGAATTGGTAACAACTTCCTCTGAACCATTACTTTTTTTTTTTTTAATGGGAAAGCAGAAATTCCCACAGGTCTTGAATACAAATGAGGTGCCAAGAAGTGCTGACAGGAACAACATAGAGTGAGCAAAGTTTATGTCTAACTTCTGGGCAAACTTTCTTTATAAAGTTAAGCCTTTCCATACACATAAGAAATGTGGAGGAGGAAACATTTGGATGAACCTGAATATTGGCTCCTGTCTTTTGCTTTTATATATCTCTATTATCCCTGACCTCTTATCTATTTTCTCTCACTAGCTCAAAGTGCTGTCTACCTTCCTATTTAAAACCTGCCTTTCTCAGCCCCTATCTCCAATCTCTCTGCCCAGTCAGTCAAGCACATATTTAAGGTATTCTAGAGGCAAAATGTATGGGCCTCCAAAAGTATAACATGAAATATGAATAAGGGAATGAATGGACAGATGCATGCAGTGATGGTGAATGGTTGAGTGAGAGAACAAAATGCCCTCTACTCTTCTGGCAGGCAATACAAAAAAAATGAAATTTAAAAAAAATTAATGAAAATATTTAGAAAAGAAACTTCTGGCAGGATGCAGTGGCACACACCTGAAATTCCCATGACTCAGGAGTCTGAGGCAGGAGGATGGCAAGTTTGACGACAGCCTCAACAATTTGGTGAAACCCTGTCTCCAAAGAGGTGGTGGGGGGCTGGGAATGATGTAACTCAGTGGTAGAGCACCGCTGGATTCGATCACCAGTATGACAAGAAAGAGAAAGAAATTAGAAGAAAGAAAAAAAGAAGGAAGGAAGGAAAGAAAGAGAAAATGGTAGTGGAGAGAGAGGAAGTAAAGACAGGATGGAGGGCATGAAATTTCTATTGGTGGTATTCCAGGGTTGGCTGAGGATGAGACTTCTCAGGGAGCCATGGAAATCATGATCATGTCCTTCACTGAGTCTTTCCTTCGAGGAGAAGCCTAGGCAGATCTTTCCCTCATAGCCCTCCTGAGGAATACACCCTGCTGACACCTTTATTTCATTTATTTATTTACTTCTGTGTGTGTGGTACTGGAGATCAAACCCAGGGCCTCACATGCTGGGCAGTTACTCTACCACTGTGTATCCCCAGTGCCTGAGACTTTGATTCTATACTCCTTGACTCCAGAACTGGGAGAAAATAATTCTCCATTGTTTAAGCCACTTAGTAGTGATACTTAATTGGCAGCAGCCCTAGCATACTAATACACATTGAAAATATTTCTAATAATGCATTTATTTAATCCCACATATCAAAAATATCATCATCCCAGATGTAGTTAACATAAAATATTTTTTGCATTCTCCTATATCCAGTGTGGATTTGACACAGCATATCTCAATTGGATTTGACTACATTACAAATGCTCAGGAACCATGTCTAGCTTGAGGCTCCCCTAATTGGACAGCACAGGTTTCAGATGAACTAAGATATAAGGCAGGTGTTCTCTTCATCTCCAAGTTGACCAGGTGCACATCCACTGCACCAGGGAAGTGCTGTGAAGAACCAAGGAGGAATGACTAGCCTTAAAGTCTAAAGAAGTGCATTCAGAAGTCCATTTTTTTTCCCGTTAGTATAGTTTCTACTTATGCAGGAGTTCATGTACAGTCTGTCCTCCATTTACACAGCTTAACAGCTCTATAGATTCAACCAACTGCAGAAAAAAAAATATTTGAAAAAAAATGAGACTGAACATGTGCAGGCTTTTCCCCCTTGTCACTATTCCATAAAGAATACAGTGTGACAACTCTGTATATAGCATTTACAATGCTCTAGGCATTACAAATAATGTAGAAATGGTTTAAAGTGTAGAGAAAGATGTGTGTAGGTTATATGCGAATAGTAGTCTGTCCGGTGTAAGGGGCTTGAGCATTCATGGATTTGGGAGTCCCGAAGCTATCTACTCTGGGATACCGAAGAGACAACTATATTTTAAAACCTGTCGATGGTGTGCATTTCCCACTTGGGCAAATTGGCCGACTCAGTGTTATTCCTTTAATCATATAAATGCAGACTTTGCAAGTGATTTACCATAGAAACTGAGAAAAAAATTCCACCTCCTTCCAACTAAAAATATAACAGTCTCTACATAAATATGCACAACCATATGACACATCATTTCTGGGACACGGTGCTCCATTTAATTTCCTTTAAAGAAGTCAACATGGTAGCTCTTGAGCACTGTTTGCAAGCACAGATTCCTTCTCTGTGTGCCTGATTTGGGCCTGGGAAACAGCATCTTTATCCTTGGGTCTGTACATCATCTCTAACTTTTCTATCTGCTGAATGACAGTAGAGGTAAAGAGCAAAACAAGAAGACATTTCTAATATTTGTCATCTCTTTTCTAATCTAAATTTTAAAAATTGTCATAAACAAATTAATATGCTGATTTTGTCAAATACTTTCTTCACGAAAAACAAGTACTGCCTGGGACAACTAGTAGTAACAAATAAATCACAGAGTTCTCTAGGTGGGTGTCCATCAGGGGGAGGAAACGGAGTCCCATGTAATTATGAAGAAAACAGAAGCAGGACACTTATGAAGCTATTGAGAAAGGGGCTCAGACCAGCACTGGCCTGGTTCCTGGAGTGCTTGGGGTGTTAATTCTCAATCCATCTGCTTTACCTATCTGTCCTTTACTCTGCATCCTCTCTTTGGTGTGGAATCACTGCATGAATTCAGCTTGATATAACCACACCCATCTTGAGTCAAAACTGCCATGTTTGCCCCAAATAACCCTGGTCTGTTTTCCTTGCATAGTTTCCCAGAAAACTATAAATAAACAAAACTATTAGGGTGATTGTGGAGTTCTGTCAGTAAGACACTGATAAATTGCACTCTGTGCAACCCTGAGCAGCATTAGCCTCACGTAGAAACTTCTCTGAAATGCAAATTATAAATTCTCTTTTTGGTTTCACACTGTCTTCTTATACACTGGGACTGGGCTTTTCCAGAATAGTCACCCATTCTCATGGCTTCACTTTCCCCATGGATTTCACTTGCTGGTTCCTAGGCCTCTCTCTCTGTCCTGGAACAAATTCCGACTCTCTAGAATTTTTCATCTAGCTACATTGTGTCCCCCTTGGCTCCAGATTTCTCTAGTGTATCACACTGGAGGTGGCAACAGCACAACTTTCTCTCCAGAACATCTCCCTGCTCAGGCCTTCCTCTTCTTGTTACAGCCTCTATTTATTGTCTGAAAGCCAGAGATCAGGAATGATCCCTTTCTCTTCCTCATTTCCCATTTCCAGTAAGCCTCATGAGTCCTGTGCATGTTATTTTTTAGATGAGACTTGAATCTCTCCTTCTCCTCAGTCACTAGCAGTCCACTCCCCAACTCAGCTCAGGGCATGCACTTTTCTTACCTGGATCATATAGCAGCTTCCTCATGGGCCTCCTGCCCTGGAGTCTGTCTTCTTCCAATCTATTCTCCAAGTTTCAGACAGTGGGATTTCCAAAAGAAACAGATGTGATTTAATGTCCTCATGTTTTTATCCTTCAGTGGATCCCCCATTCCCTGGGATACAAGTCTAAAACTCTATGGCCCTGCATGTTCTGGCCTCTTCCTGATTCTCCAGAGGCCCAATCACTTGCCTCTCCTGGTGGTTCTACAGTGAGTGGTTCTGAAAATGAAGTGCTTGCTGAGCAGCATTAGCCTTACCTGGAAACTTCTCAGAAGTGCAAATTCCAAGGCTTACTGAATCTGGAATTCTGGGGTTTGGAGCCAACACTCTGTATTTCAACAAATTGATGTATGATCTAGGTTAAATACTATTTTTGTCATCAGAGATAATCTGAGGAGGACCTAGAGAGAAGGGAGAGGGGGACCTCAACTTAGTATGACAGGGTCCTTGACAAATGCTATAGAAAAACATTTTCTAGACATGTCAGATACTGAGGCACAAAGATTTGTTCTAAGCCAGAACTACACATTCAAAGTAAAATGTGGGTCATCATGACATGAGAGACAGTTTTGGTGTTTTCAGGCTCTTTTGAAAGAAACTTGGTGAGGAGTGAGCGTGGGTAGGTATGTGAGGACAATATCAGCTTAGTAATTACAAGATGGTTTATGATGTTATGGTTGAGTGTTATGCTCAGTTATGTCTAATTAAAATTACATCAGAACTTAGTAAGGGCAGATTTCACTCTAAAGGAATATAAAAAATGTTGGGGGAGGGACTCATGCAATAGAGAGAATGCTCCGAACATAGATCTGCAAGCTTCTCAAGAGTTAGGCAAACAATGAATCTTGTGATTATATATAATTATAATACATCCACTTTAATAAATGGGGAAAAAGAGGCAGGAAAGAGTTTTCCTTTTATAGAGAAGCGAATCAGGCTAGAAAGAAGCAGGTGGATAGGGAGCAAGATGAAATAATGTGGGGTCATCCAACAATACATCAGAAAATGTTTACCATGAAGCCAGTCTAATTTCATGAGAGGCTTTTAAAGAGGGAACACAAGCTAGCTTAGGTTAAGGGAGGGCCAAAATATAGGGACCTGGGACAAGAGAATATACTAACATATGGATAACAGACATTTTGTTCCAAGGGGTTAGTGGAGACAAAGTTTCAGTCAATCATTTATGAGGTTAAAAAAAAACAGAGGTTTTGTGTCTGTCCTCATCATAGTTCATTCTTGAGCCTTATCTAAGTCCTATGGGGAAGGGTAATTGAGGTTCTTTGCAGGAGACCTTTCTGGAACACAAAAGGATAGAGTTTGCTTAACCTTGACTGTTGTCCAAGAGCACAGGACTCGGGTGGCTTATGCTTGCAGATGTCTGGCCCTTGCATCTAGTTCTTCCTGTTGCTGGGGCACTCCTGGCTGCCCACTTCTCCAACCTCCTCCTGATTTCAGCTCATCTGGTCAGTTGGGTCCTGTGTTGTTCTTACTGAAACTTCTCTTCCATGCTAGGCTGTATCTGTCTCATTTCCGCTATCCATCTCCAGTGCTGACCTGGTGCCTGGCCCCTGCTTGGCATCAATACATACCGATTAAATGAGGGAAAATAGAAGGTTTCTTGGAAGGCATGTCAATTTTAAAAAAGGTCTATGAGCATCAATAACAATCCCTCAGGAATTTTAGTTTTCTTCTCTTTAATTAGAAGGCAGTCCAGAGTTTCACGTTTCCCTGAGTTCCCTTCCATGTAGCTCCTACAGTGGCTGCCATTTTATTTACCCACTGGAACTCTCTACCAGCTGCTTGATGGTTTTTTTGTTTTGTTTTGTTTTGTTTTTTTCTTTTCTTTTTTTTTTTTGTGGGGTACATTTTCTCTTGTGTTCTACAGGGCAGGATAGAGGTGTTCAGCTTCCTAATGTGCTACTAGGCTGCAGATAAAGAATTTAATAGCCCGTGGGAGGGCCAATTAGAGTCAATTACAATGTAATTGAGCTGCCTTGTGTTTTGGATTTGTATAGAACTTCTTTCTGGAAGGAAGACTGTGCTTCTCTTCAAACCATGATTGGGGCAAATCACAGCTGCATAGATTTACAGGAAACAGCTTTGACCTTAGTGATCTTGGTGTAGAGTTTCATGGAGGCTAAAATGCCCTGTGAGATCAATGCTGGAGATGCTCAGCTCAGCTTCATTATTTTAAAAAGGCAAAGGGAACACTGATTTTCCTATTGCTTCCCTGTTTCTTGCTTTTATATGTGGGAAGCTAAATTGTTACAAAGTACAATTGGCCCTTCATATCCATAAGTTCATATCCATGGATAAAATCAGTTTGTAGATAGAAAATATTCTCCCCCAAAATAAATTGCATCTGTACTGAATGAAAATGAACAGACTTTATTTCCCATTGTCATTATCTCCTAAACAATTCAGTATTACAATGATTTGCATAGCATTTACATTGCATTAGGTCTTATAAATAATGTAGGGATGATTTAAAGTATAAAGGAGGATATGTCTGTGTAGGCTATAGGCAAATACCATATAATTTTATATAAGGAATTTGAGCATCTTTGGATTTTGGTGCAGTGTGTCCTGGAGCCAATCCCCACAGATAATGAGGGACAACTCTATGTAAAACATCTCATATCTGGCCTTTGAGAAGTCAGGACTCTCAAACCTGTTGAAAGTCAGAAAAGAGAGTTTCCCCTCCAGTTTCTCCAATGTTTAGTGTTACAGATGCCCACCATTCTCAACAACCACCTTCCAGTAATTGATCTGTGGAGCATTATCAATGGTAACCAGTGATGTTATGGTTTAGATATGAAGCATCCCTCAAAAGCTCTGTGTGAGACAATGCAAAAAAGTTCAGAAGTGAAATGATTGGGTTATTAGATCATTAATCTAATCAGTGCATTGATACACTAACATGGGATAGCTGGGCATAACTGTAAGTGGGTAAGTTGTGGATGGAAGAAGCAGATCACTGGAAGACGGTGTCATTGAGGTTTATATTTTGTCTTTGATGAGCAGAGATCTCTCCCTGCCTCCTGGCTGCTATATTTGAGTTGCTTTCCTCCACCATACTCTTCCAACCATGGTGTTCTACCTCACCTTGAGCCAGAGCTAGAGAGTTGGTCATCTGTGAACAGAAACCTCTGACATTGTAAGCCAAATAAAATTTCCCTCTCCTAATTGTTCTTGTCAGTTCTTTTGGTCTCAGCAACATAAAGATGACTAAAACAAAGACATATATAATTTCCCCTTTCTCTTTACATCCAGTCCCAAGAGTTGTGGGTTATAGCTTATATGGCTTCCCAAAGCTTGAGGATATTATTAGTAACAAATTTCACCAGTGACAATTGTTTTTATAACGTAGCCTCCCCTTATGGCTTTTCTACCTACCGTTCTTGATTCTTCTTGTTTCTCAAACACTTCCTTCTCTAATATAATTGTATAAATCCTCAACCTCACACTTAGCTTTCTGAAGAACACAGGAAATGACCAATTAAATTTGTGGAAATGTTAAAGGACAGTAGGTTTCAGTGAAGTTGCACATTTTTTCAGTATCCTAGAAAATATGTCAACAGAATTAGAGCCCAGTTCATGGCACAGGACTTTCTAAGTGATATAAAGAATACTATATGGTGGTTCCAAATATTTTATGGTAAGGCAACAGGAACTTTCTTCCATTGCTGGTAAGAATGCAAAATGATACAGCTACTTTGGAAGACAGCTTGGCTGTTTCTTACAGACTAAACATAGTCTTACCATATGATTCAGCAATAGCACTTCTTGGTATTTACCCAAATGAGTTAAAAAAAAAAAAAACTTATGTCACACAAAAACCCCTGCATACAAATGTTTAGAGCAGTTTTATCCATAATTGTCCAAACTTAGAAGAAATCAAGATGTCCTTCCATAGGTGAACAGATGAACAGACAGAAAAATGTACATCCCTATAATGGAACAGTATTCAGCAATAATAAGTGAGCTCTCTAGCCACAGAAATACATGGTGAAATTTTAAAAGCACATTACCAAGTGAAAGAACAAGTCAGAGACAGTTATTGAGTTTATATTTGCAACTGTATGATATTCTGAACAAGGCAAAGCTATAGGCAATAAAGAGATAAAAGATTGCCAGGGATTTGGGGTAAGAGAGGAAAAATGAATAGATAGCATACATGGGGATTATTAGGGCAATGAAATTGCTCTATGATAGTATAATGGTGGATATTTGACATTATAAATTTGGCAATATCCATAGAACAGTACAAAAAGTGAATCCTAATGAAAAATATATACTTTAGCTATAATAATGTATCAATATTAATTAGTTGTAACCAATGTACCACATCATTGGAAGATGTTCATAATGGGGAAAACTGTGAGAGGGTGGTTAGAGAGAGTATGAGAACATTTTGTAGTTTCTGCTTAATTTTTCTGTAAACCCCAAACTTCTCTAAGAATAAAATCTAATTTTCTATAGACTCCTACTCAGTAAATTAGAATTTCCAGAGGTGAGGACCAAATTGTAGTATCACTTGCATGAACCCCAGGGAACTCCAATGTACAGGGAGAGCCAGTTGCACTAAGGGAAATGTACAGAAGACTTGGATCTCTCTTAATGGTCTTTGTGCAAAAGTCCTTCTCCCTGGGGCAGTTGGTGTCTATGTCTTGCTGCTTAGGAAACAAGATAAGTTAAAAATTAGTGTTGGATCTGGAATTGCTAAGTATTCCATAAACACAAAACAGATCACATGCAGTTCATGAGTCATTTATATTTTAAGTGTGCACTAAAACTTGGGCTTGTAATTTCATCAAGGTAAAAATCCAGCCCTTGCTGTTCAAATAGTGCTTCTCCAAACAGTGGCAACAACCTTGCCTGGAGGTTTATTAGAAATGCAGATTCTCAGGTTTCACCTTCAGTCTACTGAATCAGAAACTCCAGAAGAGGGTATCTATGTTGCAATGTATCCAGGTAATGCTCACCAGCTAATGCATGAGAGCCACTGTGCTGAACAATGGAAGGATGTGCAAAGCAGTGATTTTAAAACTTGGCTTCATGTTAAAATTACCTGGAATATTAAAAAAATAGTTCTCATGCATTGCTGATAAGAATTCATTTTTTAAATAGTAACATTTAAAAAAATACAGATATTTGGGTTCCACCCCCTGAAAATAGGACATGGCCTAGGCATTTGGGATTTTCAAAGTCTTCCTAGATGAGTCCAATGTGCAGGCAGTATTGTAAACACTGATGCAAAAGCAGGAACCAGCACATGCATCCCAGGGTGGACCCACCAACAGGGTGACCTTTAAAACTTACCTCCTTAGATTTCTTGCAGCTTCTCCTGATCGGAAGCCTTGTCATCCCCTCTGGCCCTTGTGTCTTCAATTCATTATTACTGACACAACATGTTTTACTTCTGGTTCCTTTTCTTTTATAAACTTAAGAAATACAAAGTCCATCATCAGAAAAGTGTTAAGAAACCCCATTTATTTTGCCATTCTGCCTCCCCCAAGACTTTATTACAGCTCAGTTATACAGTGCATATTATAGTAACTCTCTTTATAAAGGTGGGTAAGTAATAAAATATCTAAATGAGCTAGAATCTCCTTTCCTGGCTCTCACTCCCAGGAAAGAGGCTAATACTGTATTTTCTGAAAACCAGAACTGTCATACCATTTCTCATCTCTCGTTTTCTCTCTTCCTTCCAAAAAATAAATTGAGAGCTTTGTGGATCCAAAGAGGAAGATTCGAGAGCTAATAGTTATGACCTACAATCTCATAGAATGCTGGCTTGGAAAGAGTTGTTTTCAGAGAGGGGTTATGGTAGGGGATGCATCTGTAAGTCTGAGATAAAGGGTGAACTTTTGAGGGCTTTCTGTGCTGGCAGAGACCCAGATTGGCTTGTACAGACAAAAGAATTATCTTGACCAGGCATGGTGATGCACTTCTACAATTCCAGCTAATGGAGGAGGCTGAGACAGGAGTATAACAAGTTTGAGGCCAGTCTGTGCAAGTTAGTGAGACCTTGACTTTGCAAAAAAATAAAATAAAATAAAATAAAATTGACCTTAACCCTGAATGCAATAGAGGGCTGAAGTTATACACTAGGAGCTCTCAGTGAAGCAGACCCTGTGCATGAAATTCCTGAGTGTATTAGTTATCTATTGATCTATTGCTGTGTAATGAATTGCAACAAACAGTGGCATTGAATATACAGACCATCTCACAGCACCTGTTGTGGGTATGGAGACCAGTGATAGCTCAGTCAGGTCTCAGAACATTACAGGAGCAATCATGGTGGTAGATGTTCTGCCTTCCTTTCTAAAGCTTCAGGGCTTCTTCTAAGCTCATGTAGCTGTTGGAAGAATGCAGTGCTTGTGGTTGTAGGACTGAGGTTTTCTCACTGGCTCTGTTGGATTCACTCTCATTTCTTACGTGCCACCTCAATTCTTTATCACCCATTCCTCTCAGAATATGGAAGCTGACTTCTTCAAAAAGTCTTTCTACATGAAGAGCTCAGCCCTGCTTTTAAGGACTGTCAATTGATTAATTCAGATCCACCCTAGTCAATCTTCCTTCCATCAATCAAAGCATTTAATGTATAAATTGTGTTTGTGAAATCACTTCACCTTTGCAATATTCTGTTGTCTAGAAGAAAGTGATAGGTCTTATTCATATTTAAGGGGAAGGGATTAAACAAAAGTAGAGATACCAGGAGGTGGTGGTTATGGTTGCTGGGGATTATTTAGAGTCTGTTTCCCACACTGGACCAATCCAAGGCAGAGGCCTGAATTGACATCTGCAGAGGTCAAGGGTAGCACTGGTAAAAGATGATGGCCCAGTGGGCCAAGGTCTGGCCCTTTTCCTATTTTCTAGCTTTGGGAAGTCCCAGGATTCTTGCATTAATGGTGAGAGACAGCCTCAGTAATGAGTACTAGAAAAAATTAATTGTGCAAAACTTAGATGCAAGGCAAAAGGTGGGTAGCTTTATTATTCAGCCTCATACTGGGGATTAGACAAATGCGTGCTTTTTAACTCCTTGTTTGATCTTACTGGAGTTCTCAGATTTGGTGAAGTTACATCCCGTCTTGCCAATTTTTGTGCAGCAGAGATGCAAATTATTTCTCATCAGTGAAACAGATAACTAAAGTTTATCACCCTAGTAGACGTTAGTCAGTTTTATGTCTAATCCAGAAATCATATCATAACCTACTTTTATTAACTTGTCTATAAATACCAATCTTTTCAAAGGCTCTTTGGGCTGGTTTTAACACCTTAGTATTTCTTCCAGTAATTAATGAGTTGAATAAATCTTTGACACATGTTCATTTTGTATTTGCCAGAGAGTTGTTATTTTACCTTTCTGAAGATTATACTTTAACAAATGAAAGATATTTTTCATCAATTATGCAGGTGAATAGAGTATATTTCATTCCAAGAAATCAAGAAAGGTAAATTTTTTTAACCCAATATTGTGGGGTACAAGTCATACTCTCCACAATCCTCTCAAATTGTAATAAATTTTCTTACATGTTCTTCTTTTTGGGAAAGTAGGGAAATAAATCATCCAGTAGCCACATAACTTCTTTCAGTGGACTTATAAATGTCTGATCGATGGTCTGCAGGCTTGAAGGAATAATACTTAACTACCAGGTATGGCAGTGACATTGACATTCAAGTCAAAGATACATAGTGAGGGCAAAGCATACAGGTCAAGGCCTCTGCCACAAAAAAAATCTGCTGGGAAATATCTCAGATTGAGCCCTTGCTGATAGGATAGAATTACAAAATTTTGTTCATGCAGGATTTGATATGATTCTTAAATGTACAGTGTAATACAATTAAATATGAATTTAATCTAGTAAATTAGTTTATATTTAAATATATATCCTTTATTACATGTAGTTTACTTTATGCCTTATATATAAGTGTGTATGCACGTGTGCATGTGTGTGTGTGCATGTGTGTGTGTGTATGTGTGCATGTGTGTGTGTGTGTGTGCATGTGTTATGGTAATTTTGACTTCATGCTATTTTTATCTCTCACATTTACTTTAGAGCATACTGCTTGCATAAGATATGACACTACTGCATATGGTCCCAAGACTGGCATTGTATGACACTTCACAAATACTTGCTCTGTGTTGCATAAAGTATTTTCACAGAATTTTGGGGAAAAACTGAGTCAGGATGAACCCCATTTAGGCTTCTCAGATGCTGTGGTTCCCCACCAAGAACCCTCTTATAGGGCCAATACAGGCATCTCTCAGCTACTATGGATGTCCTCTGTTTAAAAGCACACATAGCTGTCTCAAGTGATCCTCTCTAAGAGGATCATCTCAATCATCAGGAGTTGCCTTAATTAAAAAAAATACTTGGAGATTAGTTCCCTTTCCCCAGAGTAGGGACAGCCCAGAGACACCTGACTGACACAAGGGCACAAAGCTGTCCCCTCTTGCCCCAAGGTGGTAATGACCTTGAGGTGTCATTCACATTTCCTGACTGACGCCAGGCTCCAGCTGACATCACATCCTCACTTGTCCCTTTTTTTCTGTCCTATCCTGCAACCCTCCTTTCTCTTCTCTGAAGAGCTCCTCCCCCATAATGAAACTCTTGCTCAAGCATCTGTATTCTGTAGCTAAACATAAAACCCTCTGAGCCTATTTCCCACTGTGAGTAATCCCTCAATATTGACAGCGTACCAAAAATAATGCCGAGTCTTTTCTTAGTTGCGATATTCCAATGATGATGAAAAATAGTGCACTTCACATAACTAAATTTCTACCACTTTAATTAAATGCTGATATTTTTTTTTTCCTGGGGATGGAACCTAGGGCCTTGCATGTGCTAGGCAAGCATTCTACCACTGAGCCACAGCCCCATTCCCTTTTAACTTTTTAAATTCTGAGACAGGATCTTGCTAAGTTGCTCAGACTAGCCTCTAAATTGTGATCATCCTGCCTCAGCCTCCCAAGGAGTAGCTAAAATTTTAGGTGTGTACTGCCATACCTGAATTCCTGACATTTTTATCAGTTGAAGTTTTTGAGAAAAAAAATTTATGGTATCAGTGAAGTGAGAAATCCTCTAGACATAAAATCAGAGGAGCAATTTCCCTACAGACTCCTCTGGTGATTTGTGTGGATGCAAGCAGTGCCCCTAGATGGAAGCTCATTTCCATAATCAATAACATGGGGATCATTCCTCTTCTCTGTTCACCTTGACGATTACTGTGGGGGACTAATGTATGATGAATGGGAAAAAAAAATTTGGAAACTGTGAAGTGGGCTTGTTAGTATAGAATCTTTTGTTTGCAAGAGAAAATAGTGTCAGCTGAGCACTGTGGCACATGGTTGTAATTCCAGTGATTCCAGAGGCTGAGGCAGGAGGATCACAAGTTCAAGGACAGTCTCAGCAACTTAAGGAGACCCTGCCTCAAAATTTCAAAAAGGGTTGGGAAAGCATCCCTCAATTCAATCCCCAGTAAGAACAACAACAAAAATTGTCATGAACACTTATGTTGAGCATGAAGGGGGCTATAAAAGCTCATCTGTCTGGTCTGTCTAAGAAGTTCACAGAGAGATGCTGGGATAAAATTCAGGGACTCAGCATCATTGTAATTTTCTTTCTCCTCATCTCAGCATTTCTTACTTCCCTATAGCTTTGTTCATAGAAAGCCTCTTTGTATGTGGAAGAAAAATCCTTCCAAGCAACTTTCATCCTCACAATCCACCCAGAGCCCAGAGCATCTCTAAATCTATAATATGGGGGAAAAGAGGACAATTTCTTAGTAACTGGCAAATGTCCCGAGTCAAGCTCTGATGGAACAGTCTTTCATCACATGCCCAACACTGAACCAATTCCTGTACCCCGGGAAGGGAGTAAATGCATTGGCCAGAACTGGTCAACTTCATGTTCTGAAGCTCCTGGTGAGATCCATTAGAGCCACATGGACAAGAAGGAATGCTAGAGGATGAGGAAATGATGACCCATTCCCCACATCAACGGCTACTGGATTGATAACCTTCTATCTACTACAGTATTGTACAAGTTGGAATGTATAATAATTATCAACCAGAGAATATAAAACTTTCATTGATGTTGGAAGACCACTGATAACTAATTGACATATCATACTTTCATGATATTTACCATTGTGGGAAGATCGTTAATATCTATACCAAATTGCCCCAGACACTTAAGTGGTATTGGATACTTATACTTGTATTATTGTGTAGTTTTTCTATTTTCTTCTTGGCTATTATTGAAGTTTCAATGTTTCAAAGGCCTTTCCTGCTAATCAAATATGGACCAGAAATTTAGAAACCCATGATAATACAGAACTTATGTAATAAGAGCATGTAAGTTTTAAGAGACTTTCTCCTCTAAGCAAAACACATAAACATTGTGACATCTTCTTTCATTGATTAGAAGCCTTCTGTTCTAAACTGTTTAAAACTGATATTTTACTTCTG
Organism: Marmota monax; assembly: GCF_021218885.2. Taxonomy (NCBI): domain Eukaryota; kingdom Metazoa; phylum Chordata; class Mammalia; order Rodentia; family Sciuridae; genus Marmota; species Marmota monax. Next base: position 1,643,776 of record NW_026695222.1, on the reverse strand, counting down.
AGAATGAAATTACCCATACTACCTCAAAATATTGCTAATGGTAGGCAATCTAGATTGACTACCTAGAGTTTAGGGTTTTATTCCATTAATGAATAGACCAGTAAATTGTGACAAGAGGACTCAATTCAGAATAAGAAGATTTCAATTATATTTCTAGTCTTCCTCATACTGGTTAGTCAAGCTAATTCAATATTTTTCAAAATACTTTGTTAATGGCAGGCGCAGTTGTAGATACACAGATATGACAGCAGCTAAAGCAAATGATTTTTAAGTTGCCTGTTGAAATGTAACCATTCATCCCAAACCTCTAGTGTCTTAATGTAAAAACAATTTTATTTCCTCATGGTTCTACAGTCTGGACTGGGATTGGGAAGGTGGTTTTTCTATTGATCAAACTTAAAGTCTTTAGGAACCTGAAGTTATTTGGAGGCTTAAGTATGCATGAGTGATCCAGGATGGTTTCTGTTTTAGTCAACTTTTCACTGCTGTGACTAAAGACACTGACCAGAACAACATTAGAGGAGGAAGAGTTTATTTGAGGGCTCATGGTTTTAGAGGTCTCAATCCATAGACAGAAGGCTTCATTCCTCGGGGCTCAAGGTGAGGCTGAACATCATGGAGGAAGACTGTGGCAGAGGGAAGCAGCTCACATGATAATCAGAGACCAGAGAGAGAAAGATCTCCATTTTCCAGATACAAACATATAACCCAAAGCCACGTCCCAGTTCCCACCTCCTCCAGCTACACCCCACCTGCCTTCAGCTACCATTCAATTAATTTCATCAGGTGACTAATCTGATGATTGGGTTAAGGATCTCATAACCCAATCATTCCTTCTCTGAATCTTCTTGCATTGTCTCACACATGAGCTTTGGGGGACACCTCACATCCAAACCATAAGAGCTTCTTCCACACATCTGGCAGTTTAGTGCTTCTCTTCCAGATCTGTCTTTTTACACAGTCTGATCGTACAGTAGTCTCACTCACGCTTTATGATAGCATGGCAGCTGGCTTCAAGTGTGAGCATCTCAAGAAGGTAAACTCCCATCTGCCAATCATATACGATCAGGCCCAGGCTCAATGCTAAAGGGGAATGAATAAGAGTGGAAATATTAGATGGTGATTTTCACTGGATGCTACTCCAGTATCAGTCTATCACAAGTGGTTCAAACTCAATCAGTAATTTTCAAAGTGCACTCTTTGGAATCCCTAGAAATCTAAACAACCCCTAAGGGTGAACTGGCTGAGCCTCACTTCAATAAGACTTTCACTTATAAATGCATAGGACATTAGCAGTTAAGGTTTCTATTGAGCAAAGTGTTTCACTGCTAAAAGTGTACATTTTTTAAGCTCAATGAACTATACGATCTCTTGTAAGTTAAACATTTTATGACTTTATGACTCTGAAGCTCTCAGGCTGTTTCCTTGATCTGTCCTTGGCTGATAACACATATTCTTATCTACATCCCTTTGCCATGATGGATGCAATAAAGGCTCCATACTGCTTCAACACTGGCAATGAATGCACCCATTGAATTCCAATTCAATTTCTGCATCACAGCCTGCATAGAAGGAGGAAATACCTCCTCTATTTAGAAAGTTAATATCCATAATTTTGAGCACTTATCAAGTTAGAGGCAGGTGTTAACATTTAAGAAATAAACACCGAGAACATATATTCATTTGAAGTGTGCTTTCCTGTGTACGTGACTGTGGTTCCCTATCAATAGCACACATTGTTTTATTTCTAAAATTATTAAAATTTTTTTTCAAATAACAACTATAGCAGCTTTCATTTATTGAGTCCTTACCATGGCCAGGCACTGTGCTAATCACTTTTCATTTAACTTCTCGAATCCATACATAACCCCTGCAAAGTTGATTCTTGGATTATTTCCATTGAATGAACAAAGGAGGAAAGAGAAGCTTAGCAACTGATCCAAATCCATACAGCTAAGAAATTAGTGACAGAGAATCTGGAACCTTGAAATGTATGGCTACAAAACAGGTCCTCTAACTTTCCATCCTCCATGCCTATGTGGGGTTTTGCATGCAGTAAAGGGGTCCACCTATCTGGACTCTTTTGCTATTACTATAGCATAGGTTCTCAACATTGACTGCATGTTGGAATAACCAATGTGCTCCTAAAATATACTAATTTAAAAAATTATTACTTTTTTTTTTTTACAAATGCTAATGCTTAGGTCTCACCAATTGTAATGTTGATTGAAATTGTTTTTGTCTGCAGCCTGAGTATCAGTCTTTTTAAAAAGTCCCCAGGTGCTAGGCGCTGTGGCATACAGTTGTAATCCCAGTTACTCGAGAAGCTGAGGCAGGATGATCACAAATTTGAGCAACTTAGTGAGTCCCTGTCTCAAAATAAAATTAAAAAGAAAAAGGACTCGGGTGTAGTCCAGAGATAGAACATTCCTGGGTTCAATCTCCCGTACTTCAAGAAATAAATACAATAAGATAAGATAAATTCTTTGAAGAGCCAAGGTACTTTCTATCAATGCTGCCAGTATTGAGAAGCATTGACCTAAAGGAACCACCTGGCATCTAGGCGTCTCCAAGATGTAATGAGCCGCTTGCTAGCCCCCTGACTATTTCTTCTCAATATAGATAGTACTTCTGTGTGGAATACTCTAGTTTTTTTGGTTTCTTGAAAAACTCCTAGCCAGGCACAGTGGCCCATGCCTGTAATACCAGTGGCTCAGGAGACTGAGACAGGGGGATCAGGAATTCAAAGCCAGCCTCAGAGTGGCAAGGCACTAAGCAACTCAGTGAGACCCTATCTCTAAATAAAATACAAAATAGGGCTGGGGATGTGGCTCAGTGGTCGAATGCCCCTGATTTTAATTCCTGGTGCCCACCCCGATCAAAAGAAAGAAAGAAAGAAAAACTCCAAGCATGCATCAAAACCCAGATCCAGTGGCCAAAATGTCAAATAATTTTAAAAAGTATCAAAAAATATACATGCATTCAGAATAACATAAACATACCTGGGTTCATGATCAGTAACTGCTTCTTTGGGTTTTCTTTTTAAAAAATTTTTATCTTTAGTTATAGGTGGACACAACATCTTCATTTTATTATTATGTGGTGCTGAGGATCGAACCGAGTGTCCCATGCATGGTAAGCTAGCACTCTACCTCTGAGCCACAACCCCAGCCCCTTCTTTGGGTTTTCTAACAACACATCCCACCTCACATTCTGATAACCTGTACTTAAAACAAACAAACAGACAAACAAACAAACAAAAAACCTGTTTCTTAATTTTTGACTCTGCCATCTTCCCCAATTCTTTTTGTTCCATCTACTCTGTAAGAGATGTCCCAATCACATTAGCTTGTGAGGGGATCCATTGGGAGGTGACTGGCAAGGAGGAAATAATTCCCAAACTGCAGCTTTATTCTTTTTTCCAACCTCCTTTGATCAGAGACAAGTCCAACAAGGATGTGCACTGGGCTGCAGGGAGGGAAAGCTGAGAGAACCAGGAGGGGGTCTCTCTGACTTTCTCTGATAGGATCCTGAAGTCTGTTTATTTATTAAGCTTACCAAAGCTTACGATCATCACTTTATCCCCCCAAACTAGCTGGATTTTAGGAAGCATGAAGAAGGCCCTGAAAAATATTGAAAATTAGAAAACAGTGAAGGGAAAATGTTACTTAACAAATTGCATGTGTGCACACCTGTTGTGTTAAACAAGGCTGTCACACTCAAGTGAGCTCAAAGTCTCTCAAGCTTCACTATGTTTACTAACACCTATTGTGACACTTTGAAAAAGAATTTTCAAGCTTGCCTAAGTGAACAGCACTTTAATCTTCTTTAAATTGTTTAGTTTATCTTTGTTTCATCTCACAACTGCATGATTAAATCACCATCATCCTCATCTTCATAGGGAAGAGTTGTGTAGAGCTCACTATTAGCTGGACACTCTTAAAGAATATTAATTGTATATACTGGGCTGGGTTTGTGGCTCAGTGGTAGAGTGCTTGCCTAGCATGCATGAGACACTGGGTTCGATCCCAGGAACTACATAAAAATAAACAAATAAAATATAGAGGTATTGTGTCCATCTACAACTCCAAAAATATTTTTTAAATGTATATACTAATTTGTATGTTTTCTGTTTCAGAATAACTCAATATAATTATATCCATCTTACAGATTAGAAAACTGAGGCATAGAAACATAGAATGATTTCATTTACTAAAGTGAGTTCAGTTAATAAGGGAGGTGTTTTAGTCAGCTTTTTCACCACTGTGACCAAAAAGACCTGAGAAGAACAATTTAAGGGGAGAAGGTTTATTTGACTCATGGTTTTGAAGGTTTCAGTCCATAGACCGCCAACATCATAGCTCTGTGTCTGAGATAAGGCAGAAGAACCTCATGGTGGAAGGGCATGACAGAGAAAAGCAGCTCAGGACATAGTAACAAGGAAGCAGAGGCAGAGTCCCGCTCCCTAAGGACAAAATATAAACCCCAAAGGCATGTCCCCAGTAAATCACCTTCTCCAGCCACTCCCCATCTGCCTAGTATTACTACCCAGTTAATCCCTACAAGTGGATTCATGCCCTGATTAGGTCAAGGCTCTAAGAACCTAATCATTGTCTTAGACATGAGCTTTTGGGGGACACCTCCTATCTAAATCATAATAGTTATTATCAATAGGGGATAGAGTTTCTTTTTATGTACTATACTCAAAAACTCTATGAGAGGAAAAGGTCACCGCTAAGTTTAGAAAAAGGATTCTATTAAACATGCATATGCAATATGTACATCTGGAGGTGAAAAATGAATAGTGGACACCCAAACGTTATTGAGAACATATGGCATGTGGAAATGTGAAGGGCATTTCTTTCTTTCTTTTTGCTGCTTTTGATCTTTAAAAAATATTGGAATGTTAGTTCTGTATAGTATACATTACTTCTGTTAGTCAAACATACAGAGGCAGCTAACAAGATTCAGTTCAGTAATATAAGGTTTCCTGTGCTGTAATCCTAGAAGGATCCTTCTCAGGAAGGGCAGATCTATCACAGGATTTAAAAGAGTTTTTTTTTTTTCTTTAAAGTTACTTTTATGATAACCCAACGCTCACCAGTAATTGTTTATTATTATGTATTAAGTGTAAAGAGATATATATGATATTGTATAAAAATAGATATGAGATGCAATATGTATATATTATATTGATATATGAATAGAGAGAAAAGAATGATTTTTCAGAAGCTCTTTGAAGATTTTCAGTTACTTGCATTTGTTTTTTTAACTACCAATTGAACACTGGGATGTTTTACCACTGAGCTACATCCCCAGTCCTTTTTATTTGTTTTGTTTTGTTTTCTTTTAAATTTTGAGATAGGGTCTTGCTAAGTTGCTGAGGTTTTGAGGCTGGCCTTGAATTTGTGATTCTCCTTCCTCAGCCTCCTTTGTTGCTGGTACTATAGGCATGAACCACCATGCCCAGCAATACTTTACATTTTTAGTGAATATATTCTATCTCTGAAATTTCTTAAAGAGCCTATTACAAGGTTTTGGCAGCTTACCTACAAATTCTGGAAATGATGATTTTGAGATAGCATTAAGGGGCTTGAGGGGACTCATAATTTTGCAGTTAAATATGTAAAAATATTATAGGGAGTAGAAAGCACTCAATTATCTTGGTTGTTACCCAGGAAGACTCTTCCTGTGGGGGTACACTTCAGCTTGACCTTGGAGGATGAACAAAGGTAGTATCACACAGTAGGTGCCTGCAAGAAAACATGGGTGAGAGGAAAACCTAGATTTAGAGTCAGTTCTCAGTTCTTATTAACTGAGGGACCCAGGATGATCTTTCCAACTTAGCTCATGAAATTGGGATCATTATTATTTAATCACATCCCATCATACTTTTTATTAAACATTAATTTGAATATACATCATTATATAACCTTATATTATTGACTATAGATTCATAATAATAATGATAATAATTCTACTACTCATAATACAAGTGAATCTGTCTTAGGCCTTATGAGTGTGACATGATATAATTCAATTGATGTGCCAAACTTGGTGCCTTCTAGGAAGGGTTCAAAAAGTGGTCAAGGTAGTCACCACCAGGAGGAATTAGCTAGAACCCTAAAATAGAGGGTTCCCAGGCAGAATGAAGAGCCCATGGAGATGTGTTTAGAACATGCCAGTCATGCCAGGGAGAACCTAGGAGTGAAACCTGCTTGGGGGGTTGTCTAATGAGTGAAAATGAAAATGCATCAATGGAAATAGATGTGTCAGAACTGAGAGCAGCCGCTAGCACCTTAATCTGGGTCAGTGCAGCCTCCTCTTTAGTTTCATTTGCATTCATCTATCCCATCCCTGAAATGACCCCCTGACAGCACATTATGAAGCTTTCACAAGCAGGTCAGACACAGCACTGGGAAATGGAATGGCCCCGTTCATCAGTAATGAGTGGTCCCCACACAGCCTTTTACAAGGGAATTAATCTTTTATTAAGAGAGGAAATTATGCCCAAATGCTTCAGGGGCTTTTTGCTCATGGTTACATGTGCCATGGGAAGTTCCCACTCCTCTTGAGGGTCTCTGTCAAAAGCAATCTTCTTCTAACATCTCCTTTGGAAGCTGAGACTCTCCAGGGGTTAGTGTGGTTTTGCTTTTTTGGTCCTGTGTAGATGCAGAATTTGAGCACAAAATATATACACAGTTGGCTGTTTTGTGATCCCCTCATTCTCTCCAGGCTGCTGGGAGAAATGCTAAGCTGTGTGGGTGATCCTCTTAAGCAGGGCAAGCTTGAAAAGGAATTTAGGAGTAGAAGTATGCTCATACTCCTTCCAGAAGGCAGAGCTGAGTGTGCAGATCAGGGGAATGAGGACAGATTGAGTGCTTCATGGAGATGCTAAGAATAGAGATCTATTGATAAATGTATGCAGCAGGGGTGAGTGTGTAAAGTGATGGCTAGGGCCAAGACTCTGCCCTTGAGGCCTTCCTAAACTGGGGAGGTGTCATGACTCCAACCTAAGGACTTCAGAGGTAAGGATGTCTCTCCAGGTTAAGTCAAAGTGCTGAGGGAGGGGGTGATTTCCAGAAAGTGATGTCATGGGGTAGGTAGGTGGTACTTGCACAGTTCTGAAAGGACAGGTACAGACATCGCACAGAAGGAGCATGAGGAGCAGAGGCCAGGAAAGAGGAGAGGCCCTGTAAGGGTGGGGTGCTAAGAGATCTCTCATCAGATTTTGTGGATGCTGAATACCTCTCCTGCAGGGCAGAGACCTCATAAACAGGAACCAAGATTCCTTAGGATGCTTTAAAAAATGTGTGAAAAGAAAAGTTAGCTAGAATGCCATTTTAAAAATTAAACAGGGTACCATATAAAGACAGGATTGTGTAGTGATTGACAGCACTAGGTTGGGAGGTAAACAGGCACCAGCTCAATGCATAATGCTGCCATTCTGAGCTAGTTGACCTTGGGCTTGCTTCTTAACACCCTTCTGTAAAGAAAGAGGCTAATCTTAGCTTTCTTGCAGGTGGCAAGAACTCTGTGAGATGGTCTTTGTAAGTATGTTGCGCATTGTCACATGGGAAATATGCAGAATATTTGACTAGTGTATTAATATTGTCTGGTCAGCTTCTCTTCCATCCCTTAGGTAAAGTACCTAAATGATAAAAATGTAGATACTCTATAAACATTAAAAATAGTGTCCCTGATCTCACTTGCAGCTCTGTTTTCTCATTCTTCAGCCATATGTGTGTGTTTGGAGAGGTTGGAAGTCAAGGAAGGAAAGGAGCCAAATGTCCTTATTCTGATGGGTCAGAAGGTAGAGAACTGCACAAATGGAGGAATTTAGAAGGAACAAAGTTTTTCACAATGTAAGTTAAACTTTCCAAAAGCAAGAAACAGACATTATTATTACTGTGTGTATATATGTGAATGCATGACCAATGTGATTCTGCAACCTGTATGCTCAGAAAAAATGAGATATTGTATCCCATGTGATTCAAATCTATGATATGTCAAGGTCATTGTGCTGGAGAGAGAGAGAGAGAGAGAGAGAGAGAGAGAGAGAGAGAGAGAGAGAGAAACAAAGAAGATAGAAAGAGGGGAGGAAGGTATAAAGGGAGAGGAAGGAAGGGAGATGGTGAAGGAGGGACAAAGGAGGAAGGAAACAAAGGGAAGGAATGAGAGTAAGAGGAGGAAAGAAGGAGGGAGAGAGGGGAGGGAGGGTAAGCAGTCATGGCCTTGTAGTGAAATGAGATTTATTTTTCTTTTCATTGATTACCTCATCTTTCCCCCAATAGTATCCCGGCCTACTCTGAATACTAGGAATTCATGCTTGAGTGGGTACCTGTGTGGCTTTTCGAGGCCTCTCAAAATCCAACTTTCTGTGCTTTTTTTTTTTTCTTTTTGGATTTTGAATAATATGGCTAACCAGATAATACAAATATAAAAAGTAAACTATTTTTTTGTTGTTTTCTTTTAGTTTCACTTTCAAATCCCAAAGAGCCAAACTAGAATATTTTCTAAAGTCATTATGTGCCTAAAGTGTGAGGTGTGTTTACTGCGTGGTCCACGGCTGGCAGTTACACTGTTTCTTTGTCTTAAATTTGTGTAAACATAGGACATTTATGATTTGGTCCCTCTGGAGTACAGCCCTCATTGAACATTCAGAAATAGTTTTCTTTCTTTCTTTCTTTTTTAATAAAAAATAGCTTCTGTGTGCTGCCATATTAGCACACAGATGCTTATTTTTATAGTTGAATTTTAAGAATAAAGTCCGTGTCCTTAGGAGCCTAGACCTTTCTAAGAAAGCAATGCCACCCTCTTTTCTGTAGAGTTTTGTATTTTCCCATTTAAAAGGCCAGCCTAGTGTTCAGGTTTTGCACATCCTATGAACTTGGCTGTTGAGATGTATAACTGTTAACACTTAGAACACTTATTACATTGCTGCCTTTTGTTGAACTTGGCATTTGCCAACTTACTCCAAACTCAAGGACAATATGTGCTATTGATTCTCTAGTATAGTTTTCTTCAGAGAAACATAGCTCAGATCTCTGTACAAACTGGGAGATTGAACAAACACTGTGGTCAGAATCGGCTATTGACCATGCAAATGGGGACACTGATAGACTCTGATGTTTATTGTCATTAATATATCTGGAATGGCATTTTATACATTCCTGGACACTATGGCTAAGGGTTGTATAAGCTGCCACCTCCTTCATAGCAACTCTGTCATCTGAGTGAAAAGATTTTCTTTAGGCATGGTTTATTTTGTGATCCAATGGCACATTTTCTCACAAGCATGGCTTTTATAATTCAATAACATTATGCAATGGTAAATAAAAGATGTTGTGTAACACCGACTTCAAGATGTTTGCTCATCTTGGTAGAAAGAAAAGGCATGCTGCAGAAGAGCTTTTGCACAACGGGAAGGCATGCCTCAATTTACTGTGAGTTGTGAAAATTCATGAGGTGAAAATTTTCCACTAGATGTTTACTTAAGAGGAATACATGGTGGCTAATTTCAGGCAAATGAAAAAGAACATTTTCATTTTATGGGCCTTGCCAATGGGCAAATGACCTTTAATATGTGGATTGAAGTTCAACCCAGTTAGTTTCGAGGTAGGAGGTGGCAGATCAAACATGTTCTTGACCCATAAAATGAGGCTTGGGCTTGTGTCTGAGCAGAGTTTGTAGAAGAAGGCTTTAGACAATCTCAAGTTCAGTTTTCTTACTTTTACAGGAAGCAAAATAAACCAGAGAAAGGAGAAATGCTGAAGTAGAGAAGCATGAAGTAGAATCTTGGCCTCCTGACCCTTAATTTAGTAACCTCAGCCCTCCTAGAGCTTCAGAGGGTGCCCAGTTCCCCACAGGGTCACCTGGACTCCACTGGGGTGGCCTGCCTAACAGTTGGAAAAGAGACAGCTGGGGCCAGGTATGAGAACTAACATTTGCTGTTGTGGGGTGCTGGTCAGTATCCTCTGGAATGTCCTGTCTGGTCAGATTCTATAAGTATCCATTACAGGGTTGTTTTAGTCAGCTTTCCACTGCTGTGACCAAAAGACCAGAGAAGAACGATTTTAGAAGAGGAAAAGTTTATTTGGGGGCTCCAAATTTCAGAGGTCTCAGTCCATGAATGGCCAACTCCATTGCTGTGGTCCAAAATGAGGCAGAATATCATGGCGGAACAAGGAAGGGGGAAAGGGGTGGGGAATAGAACTCTATAGACAGCCCCAATCATACCCCTAGGTTCTCACGTTCTTTAACCACACCCTATCCTCCTACAGTTACCACCAAGTTAATCCCTATCGGGATCAATGCACTTATTAGGTTAAAAGTCTCATAGCCCAATTATTTCACCTCTGAGCATTCTTGCATTGTCTCACACATGAGCTTTTGGGGGAACACCTCATATTTAAACCATAACTATGGTGCTAGTCACACAGTTGATACTTAGAGAATATCCATTGAATGGTTGTATCCTTGACCACCTTACTACATTCTTCTGCCATAATGATCTTCATAAATCAGCGTTATTCTCACCTACTATATACATTAATTTTCATAATACCTCCTTCTCTCTAGAGTTCTTAGAGAGAACCTGATTTAAGACAACTCCTGATGTTCATTGGGCCTTTCCTTCCAAGATCCATTGATGACCTACTATTTGCATTTGCCATATAAATGTAATAATTTATATGCAGAAATTTTACCTCTATGCAATAATGCAAGGCCTGTAGCTTGTTATTTCATTTACATCTTTCCCTTTCAAAAGGCTAGGAATGGTGTTTGGCATCTCTTTGCAGATGGGGCCAAGGAAGGTGTCGACCTATAGTATATATACTATATAGAATGAAGCGACTGCAAAATATCCCTAGGAACCATAAATGAATTTTCTTGAGAGATAAAAAAGGATGCCTTTTCTGTTTCATGTTATAGAGATTATACTGAAATCGTATGTACAGTGATATTTAACATAACTAAGATAACAATTTATAAGAGGCTGCTTTGAGGTCAGAATTTCTTAGCTGCCCTGTTGCCTTTGCAATTGAAGAGAACAGAGCAGCAAGAAAGACTAAAAACAATGTTTTACATTCCCCAAGGCCTTGTTTAATGGAGTGTATACAATCAAATTTCAACAAACCATGGCTAGATTATCTATGTCAGTGCTTCTCAGTCTTTAATGTGTATGTGAGTCACCCAGGCATTGTGCTTCAGTGTATATTCTGATTCAGGAGGTCTAGAGTCATGCCTGAGATTCTATGTATCCAAAATCTCTTATAAAATGGTGTCATTAATTATCCGTATATCACATTTTACACACTTTACATAACAACGTCTTTTATCTTGTAGGGGTTTATTTTTTTCTTCTCTAACTGCAAGTGTAATATAACCTAGGCATGATATGGAAATTGTAACACTGCAGTCCTTCCTAACTGTGTAGCCTGAGCCAAACTGTCCTCTTGGCTTGTGATGATAAGCTCTGACTCCAAGGATGTAATGATGTTGTTTATGATCTGAAAGTAGGAAAGTGTTGATTTTGGTCAATTAATTTTCTATAAGGGATCATGCAGAGGCTAAATACATACTTTTACCTAGCTTTCAGAGAGAACTATCACCTTCAATGGTAACAAAGTAAAAATAAAAATAGTCAATACCAGGACCATTAACAGTCTGTTTTATAACAACAAAGCAACTGCAAAAGAGTTCTGATTGCAACAGAGTTTGCTTGCTCTTTGGGGATAGCATTCCACAATGGAAAATTTATCTCTTAGCTCTTAAAATGCCTCACCAAGTTCCAGACACCCTCTTGAACATGAAACAGTTATATCAAGGAACATTTTACTATACTTCTAGCATTTTCTAAGTCCAGACTTGGGCAATTTATTTCTCCTAGTAAAATGAATATGTATAATGTTTATAAAGCTAGACTATGACATGCATAGCACATTGTTTCTTTACAGGGGGGTATTGAGAAATAAACAACAATGAATTTTAAATATTTCTAATTACCCCTCAGACCAATATTTCATGTATTTATATTGATATATGATACATTTTTTTAATGGTAGAGCAAGGACCTTTGGACATTCTGTTCTCCATAAAGCCACATGAAATCTGTAAAAAAAAAAAAAAAAGAACAAATCAACATTTTAAGATACTGGAAATTAACCAAATATTGGGAGATAGATGGGAATCGTTTTTGAAATAGCAATATTAATTGCATGTCACTGAAAACAGTGAACTTTGTCTTAGGACACTTTAACTTTCCCAATTCTATCACCCTACCCTTCAGTTCTATGGTAGCCTCAAAAACATATACAACCTACAATCATGGTTAAATGCAGCAGGTTGGCAGAAACACAAAGGACAGGTGTAAAGTTCCTTCCAAACTCTTTCCCATAGATTTTCCATCATTTGTTCTGTCAATGGATTCCCCGAAAACCCCACTTGTAAGTTTGTCTGAATTTGACTTCATTCAGAACTCAGCCAGTGCAAAGAGCATTTAACTGCATAGTGTGTATTTATTAAAAAGAAAAAAAAATGGAAGAAATTGTTTGATTTTGTGACTAAGACAGAGAGTTGGAGCTAAAACTACGTTAACAAACAGGTTTAAGGAAATGTAAGGATATGTGATATCCACCAGGGCATTAAGGATCTAAAATATTATGTGTATGTCTAGAGCTGTATACATTACCAGAGCTGAGTTCATGTTCAGGAAAGGCTTGAGAAATCCATAAACTTACACCTGTGGACAACCATGAACTCTTTGCAAGCAGGAAGTAAAGGATAAGGCAGAACTGTCAAATGATTGGCTAGTTTGAAGGTATTCCTCAACTGACACATAGAGCCCCTGGAAAATATAGATTCTGGGCATTTAAGATAATTTATGTCTAATAATTAGCTACCTGTTACACTAAGTACCCAGACACTTCAGTGGTTATAATTGACAAAAAATACAGACTTTACAATATTATTTCAGGTAAGACACTTAACAAATACACCATCACCATCACAGCTCCACACTGCAATAAAATAAACATTCACAAGGAGATAGTTTAATTTCTGAAGTCATCACATTATTTTAGATATCCAACACAACTTACGAGACATGCAAAAAACCTAAGAAAGTATGGAATATACAGAGAAAAAAAAAGGAGTAGTAGATAAAATATGTTCCCAAAATAGCTCACATGTAGAATTAATAATAGACTTTAAATCAGCTATTTTAACTATAGTTAAATAACATGAATATAGATGCACAGGAAAGTATGAGAGTGATATTTTGCTAAGTAGAGACTATCGATAAATGAATAGGAAATATCTAAAAGGATCAAATAAGAATATTAAAGTAGAAAAATGCAATAATTGAATGAAAAACTTACCAGAGGTATTTAATAGAAGATTTGAGTAAGCAAAAGAAAAAGAACCAACAAAATTGACTATTGATTAATTGATATTTCCTTTGCAGAACATAAAGAAAAATTGTGATAAATAGAGACACACAGATCTATAGGGCTAAGTAAACATACAGACATATTCATATAATAAAAGTCCTAGAAGGAAAGTAGTATTGAAGAAATAATGACCAAAAATTTTCCAGATTTGATGAAAAATATGAATTTAAACTTCAAAGAATATCAACAAACTCAAATAGAATAAACTTAAAGAGATCTATCTCTAAACACACTTAATCAAACTATTTTTGAAAAGACAATCTTGAAAGCAATAAGAAGAACTTCATTATATACAAGGAATTATCAATAAGATTAAAAGCAGGTTTCTTATAAAAAATATGAAAGTTAAAAGACAAAAGATGAAATATCTAAAGTGTTGAAAGAGGAAGAGTTTCTTTTCAACTAATTCAAGTAATAATTTATAGCTAGTAAAATGGGTATTTAAAAAGGAAGAAAAACATTAAGACATCTCCAGATAAATAAAAATTAGGAAAATTTGTCATCATCAGAATTATCTGACAAAAATTATAAAAGAAAGGCTTTCTGGCTGAATTGAAAGAGTACTAACCTGTAAATGAAATCTTCATGAAAACAAAAGGCTACTGGTAAAGTTAACCATATATGCAAATATTTAAAAAAACTATAAATGTATTTTTTGTTTGAATTTTTCTTTTATATAATTTAAAATACATTAAACCCATAATTATAAATCTGCACAAAAAAAAGTTGGTTAGGGAATTTAGCTATACGCCAGTAAAGTTTTGGTATATGATTAAACTGGTGTTAATATAATTAGACTATTATATATTAAGATATTAATTGAAATCCTGAGGTTAACCAATATGAACATAACCTAAAAATAGTAAATTGAATTAAATTAAATGACTAGAAAGTCTACTTAACACAAAATGGATATTAATTGATGACTAGAGAGGGAAAAATGACAGATATAAACCTTACTTATAATTACAATAACTATAATTGGATAAAAATTCAAATAAAAGGGAAAATAACTTTTTAAACTTATGATATAAAAGAAACATACTTTAGGTTGAAAGACTCACTTCAGTTTGAAAAAACAATGTGAAAAATGTATCATGCAGACAGTAACTAAAAGAAATCCGGGTCAGCTAACGTAATTATTATGGTTAATTTTATGTGTCAATTTGACTAGGTTAAGGGATACCCACATAGCTGAAAATGTATTTACTTTTTAGTGTGTTTGTGAGGGTATTTCTGGAAGAGTTTAACATTTGACTCAGTATACTGTATAAAGAAGGGCCACCCTCTAATCCATTGAGGGCCTGGTTAGAAGAACAAAAATATCTCTATTCTGGAACTAGGACGTCTATCTTCTTTTATTCTTCACATCAATTTCACTTATAAATACAGATACAAAAATTCTCAAAACAAAAACAAAACTATGAAACAGAATCTAGCAACGCACCAAAAGAATTGTAAACATAAATCATTCATAAAGTATAGCAACAAATTACCAGTAACCCAGTAGAACATCTTGAAATACTGGCTAAGAACCACTGCACTCAGCATTGGCAGATTTAGTGAATAAAAATATAGCATGCCCAGTTTAACTTGAATTTCACCAATCAATATTTAGATATAATTACAATAAAATATTTTAGACATACTTAAACTAGAAGTTATTTGTAAATTGTAGTTTTCTGAAATTCATACTTAACTGGGGAGTTGTGTTTTATCTTCCAACTGCAAGTGTACTACCCAATGATGTTTCAAACTGAAGTCTTTCAACCTAAAATGTTTCTTTTAAGTCACAATCTTTAAAAGTTACTTCCCCTTTTATTTGAATTTTTATCCAGTTATATTATTGTAATTATAGGTAAGGTTCATATCTGTCATTTCACAATGGAGCAAAAGATATTGATTGAATAGACAAATGAATACATAAATAGATGAATGAATTTGCTAAATTTGCATTTAGCATCTCTAATTCTCTGTTCAGTACATTGCATTGAGGCAAATGTCAGCATGTATCATATTTTATATTATCTAGAAATGATCATATGCCCTTAGAGTCAGAGTCATCACTGTTGGCCAAGAGATTCATTTGGCCTGGGCTATACAGGCACAACGTGTTCTATTTTTAGACTTTTAACCTTAACTATAGATTACATTATTCACAAGGGTGGAAGTGGGGTATAGAGGTGAAAGACAATCTTTATTAAATGGCTTTGAAGTTATATCTCTTCAATAGCATTCCCCACCAATCCTGTATTAGTTTTCTACTGCTGCTGTAACAACTTCCCACAAACTTAGTGGTTTAAAACAACACAAATTTATTATTTTACTGTTCTGGAGGTCAGAAGTATGGAATGTGTCTCAAGTCACTAAATCCAGGTGTTGACAGGGCTGTATCTCTTTTCTACAAAAGAGAGAAAATCTGTCTCTTGTTGCTCCAAGAGACTGCAGCATTCCAGCTACAGCATTGCCTAACCTCTATTTCTATTCCACATCTCACATCTCTTACATTTCTTTTTCTGAATAACACTCCTGACTCTGTTTTTTAAGGAGACTTGAGATTACACTGGGCACACTCCCATAATCAAGTAGCCTGTTCATCTTAGGATCTTTAATCTGCTGAGTCCCATTTGTCACAAAAGGAAATATATAAATTCTGGGGGTTAGGTTGTGGATATATTTGTGGGTCATTAATTGGTCTTCAACAAGCACTATGAGTTAATGTGCAATTATTTTAAACAGCGCCTTTTATGCATGTTAGCTAGTTAAATGTGACTTTTAAAATATACCAACATTTTTACAACTTTGTTATTTCTTGATTAAAAAAAAATATATTTGGAACCTCTAAAAGGCCCTAGTGGAAGCAAAGTGATCTCTTATCTCAATAATGGAAAAAAAAATTATACAGTTAAACCAAACTAGTGGTTTTCAATCTTGGCTGCACATTAGAATCAACTCTTTTTTTCCTTTGAAGTCCCAATGCCAAGGCTGCACACTGAATTAATTAAATCAGAATCTCTGGAGACTCTATTCAGGCTTCAGTGGTTTTAAAAACTCTCCAGGTGATGCCAATGAGTATCCAAAATTTAGAACCACTGTGCTCATGTGCTCAATTTAGCTTTCCACTGTTTAGCTAGTCTGAATTTTTTTTTTTCTTCCTCCACTCCTTCCCTGACTCCTCTTCTGGCCTGTGTTTTTTCTATCTATAAGTTTGTCTTCCTTATTGAAATACTGTATTTGATTGCCTCATATGCAATAAGTCAGGACATATAGATACTTTGAACACGATCAACACGGCATAGCCTTGCATAGACAAATTTCTTCCAGAAACAAAACCAATGCTCTCCCTTACCCCTGAGAAGTTGTTTGATATCTGCAAGTTCTCCAGCTCATGCTCAGTTTTCTCTCTGTAGAACGAGGGATCTGGAGTAATACTCTGTACGTTCTTTTCTAATTTTTAAACTCCAGAATTTTCAATACAGAAGAGTGAGCCTGGGTCTCTTGGAAAGAGTTCTGGACTTCAGATCAGATCTGAAGATTAGATGATTTGACTAAAAACAAACTGTTGGTCTTAAATTTGCTCCCTCAGAAGTAGAATCCCAAACCAGGATTTGAGAGCAAATGGTTCATTAGGAGGTAGTCCCAAGAAGCAACAGGAGGGCAAGACAAAGGATTCCGGATGCATTACCAAGATTGGTGACATTGTGGACAATTGGAATTTAATGCTGTTAGGTAACTGGGGATACCAGAACCTGGACCTGAGAGTTTTTGTAGCAGATGGAAGAGGAAGTTGGGGTGAGGGTGCAGTACACCAATGTTTTATTTTTGCCAGTATGGGTTCATCACTGCTCCTGGGGAACTGTTAATTCTCCAGCCTTTCCAGCCTGCTGTGCATAGAGCAGAGAAGTATGGGAACAAGAGAAGTCCTCAGGCAAAAAGATGCAAATACTGACATTTGGATGTCAGGTCAATGTGCACCACAAGGTTAAGGCCAAAAGGGACAGAGGAAGATGCTAATGTGGTACTCTTATTTTTAGGTGGCATTGCGTTGTTTCTTCATACCCTCAATGAAGACATTACTTTATTTGTAGAATAAGAGAATTCACACTTTTGAAGCATACCATGATCTTCTGTATGCTTTGGAAAATCCACTGTATGCAAAGTATGATGGCAAACATTTTTTTTTTCCTGCTAGAAACTTCTTTTGGATATTTTTAGAAATTATAAAAATTTTCAGCTTATCTAGGTAGGATGTAGTTACATTCTGTTTCAGGTCACAAAATGATAATTTTTCTCAATTATTGGGAAATTAGGAAGTAAATTAAAATAAATATTACTTTCAGATAATGACAAATCATGTTGTAGGTGTTGTTGGCATGCTGTGTATCTAGTATACGAGATGTAAGAAAGAATGATAGACAAAGTGCTGTTTGTTCTTTCCATACCTGGCCTAGATCCTGCACACACATACCAGGAATACACAGATTTATTTTCTCCTCACTGAGAAAACAGTGTTAGCACTGTTGCTCAGGGTTACCAGACCTATGCATACTCTCCAAAGACCATGGACTCTTTCTGATAGCTAACAGACATGAACAGCTGGAATAGGAAAATAAGGAGATAATCCTATGAACTTGGCCTACTGAGCTTCCCCCCGCACTACATGCTTTATTTTAAAAATGCAATTTACCTGCAACCTACCTGACTTAATTCAATCAAATATGCTAAACATCCCTCAGCAAAAACCTGTTATCTGCAGGAGAATTGAAGACCCCAAAGTCTCCTCCCTACCAACAAAAACAGCAAAAGTTACCCTGAAGGGCAGGGAATTCTGTGATATTGATACTACTGGTTACCAGTGACAGGTTCTGCTCCCAGACATGTTGAAGTATAACATTAGAGAAGCAAGCATATAAAGCAGGGTTTATTTAAAAAAGGGGTAACATAGACTTCTCTCAGGAGGGAAAAGCGGGGGTATAGCCGGTATCCTAGTATACCAAGAAGCAAGGTTTTTGCCTTTTTTATATTTGTTAAGCTTCCTTTGTTCTTTGGCTCTCTTTCCCTTATCTCTATCCTTCCTGCATACATGAGTAGGCCCAGGAGATGCTCAATGAGATGGCCAAAAGGTGAGAAGCTTATGGGCTGGAGGGGCCAAGGTGAAGTGATCTGGGCAGGAAGGGGGGTAAGAAACAACTCCCTGTAGAGAGGGAGAATCCCTGGGACAGGTTACCTTAGCAACAGGTTGGAACAGGGGCAGGTTATCTTGATAAGAGTGCAGGAAGGGCTCTGAAGGCATTAGCATTTCAATCCCTCTCCAACTTTCTGGACTCATTCAAATTAGCCTCCTTGATCCAACCTGACTCCATTTACCTACCTATACTGACTGCCTCTTTTAATTCTGGCTTCAACATTTACAAAAATCAGATTCTAGAACTCATGAAGATAGTCAAAGTCCCCTAACCATAAAATCTGTAAGAACAAATTCCAATTAGAACCAGTCAGTATGAGCCAAAGTGACCCAGAGTGAGCTTGGCTCTTCCGTGTATCATTGTAATAGTACAATTTTTCCATCTTGGGGTAAGACCATGTGAAATGAGGACTTGGAAGTCTGATGTGACCTGGCTGTCAATCAAAAGTAAAAAGATGGACATGGGTGGGATTCCCTGAAACTCTCAATAAAACTAGAGGATAGGAGGGACCTGCTGTCCCTCTCTCTGAAAGGACCCCCTGTCTCTCTAAAGAGTGTTACCTTTTTGAGGCTTTTCAAGATGGCAGAATAGGAAGGGTCAATTTCCTATTTAAAAATGCAATTTTCCTGGCTGTTCCATGATGTGAAACCAGGAAAGCAGACAGTTAGCTTTTCTGCAAGGTTGGTGAACAAAAAAGGGAGGGGGATAATTTACTGGAATGTAAAACTGGACATTCAAAGCAGACCAGGCACACAGGAGGTTGGATATAATAAAATAAGGAAAAGTCCCTAGTGACATAGCTATTGCTGCACCCCAGCCAGAAGAACCAGCCAGAGAAGTCCCTCCGTGAGCAAAGTGGAGGGATAAGGAAATTAAAGGAATGCCAGCTCCTTTTTTTGGGGGGGAGGCCTGAGGTGTGTCTAGATACAGAGCATTTAGAGATTAAGGACATTGTGTGACAAATCTGAAAGGCATGCTGTAGGATATCTGTGTGAGGGAAAAGAAGCCACCATCTCTCTAGGCCGCATGCAGAGGACAGAAGAAGGAACCATTTTGCAGCTGTGGTGTGGGGAATGGCAGCTGAAGGAGCCAATTCCTGGCAAACCCTAGTTTGGCCAAAAATACAGGCCTGACACAAGTTTATATCACTTTGATTGGCTTTGATTTATGGAATATTTATGATTCTCTTTGGTAGTTGTGAGCTGGGTAATCACAGGTACTTTTACTCCTTTTCAATCTTAATTAGTAATGTCTGTAACATTCAAGTCACACATCACGTTTTACATAATGATGTATAGGTTGCACAATGGCTAAAAATGACCACAGGGTTTAAAGAGGCAGAACTGAAAAACAGAGAGCTGATTCAGATGCAAAGGAGTTAGTACCAAAGGTTTTCAGCATGGTAGGAACCCAGTGGAAGCACTTGCTGGAGGCATGGAACTTGTTCAAGGTTCTGAGTTGTTCAAGGTGCTGAGTTGTTCAAATAAGGGGAAAGGGTCTGGAGGGCAGACAGGTTCAAAATGGGCCAAGTCAAGCAGGGAGATCAAGCTGAGCTGAAGTCCCATGGGAACTCATGATGAATTCAACAGATAATCTGATAAGATGATGGATTGATGTATGTATGCAACTTTACCATCTTCCTAGGTACCCTTCCTTTTAGGCATTCCAGCTGAGTGGGGTTTGCCTTGATCACTGGGTTGGGTCTGAGTCTGATAAGCTCAAGGGGGTCTGGTTTCTCTGATATCAGTTTGATACACTCATGCATCCATGGTGCTACTGATTTAAAATGATAAGTTCACAGTGTAAGAAATAGAAAGTCTGATGGTCCATTTTCAGAATATAATATTCAGCCTTAATTGAATCCAATTATAGCCATTTTAATTATAGCCTTCCTTTTGCCTTCTCTAATTTTAAAATTAACCAATCATATACATTGTACCCCTGAGTCTTCCAATCAGGGCAAATGGCAGCACTGTGTTAGGTATACAAACCAGCAGACTCTCCACCTGGGAATGCTTGCTAGCTAGGTTCTGGTAGCATGTCCTTCTGGCAGAAATAAAGTTTTGCCTTGCCCATCCACTTTCAAGCATGTGTTCAATTTCTTGTGGCACCTCGGTATTTCTAAAAACAGGTAGTAATTTTTATTAGCTCTATACATTTATTTGTCCGTTTTTGCCTTATGATTGTGCCATGAAGTAGGTTATTTTTTATGATAATTTCTATATATCTAATATCTGGTGGTTATCTATTTTTTCCAGGCAAGTTACCAAGGCATTCTGCCTTAGCATTTGCAATCAAAATCAACTAGCTCCGAGCAAACCTCTGCTTTATAAAACAGAATAAATCAGGGCAGGGCTAAACCTGAAAACTGCTGTTTCATACAGCCTGGGGTAATTCAGAGCTGGCTCCACACTTAATAAATAGGATAAACTTATCTCCAACTTTAAGTCTCATTTGGTACTCCTGTCTCTCTTGATGTTTATTTAAGGGCACCAGAGTCTTCACCCTGGCCCTGGTAGAAGAGCAGAGTCCATGAGGCAGATTTTACCTAATGCAGATTGGAAGAAATGGGAATATCTAAAGGGGTGGAGATAGTGTGGTGGGGTGTGACATGTACCCCAAATTGGACGAATCCTTGGCTTAAGACCATCAAAAAAGAGCATATATTCAAAGTCATCAAAACCACCCAAGCCCATTTGACCTGCCACAGGATTCAAGCTCCATTAGTGATCCAAATAAGACTAACAGAAGAAAAAAAACAAAAAAAACTCAGTTAAGCCCAACTTAAATTATCTACTTATGAATAAATGATACAGTCATTGTCTTAAGTCACTTAGTTTGTCACATAATATATATTAAGAAGCAACCAATAAGTGTTTTATAAGGAAAGATTTGACATTTAAAAATGTTTCACAGGGCTTATAGTCCTAGTTAAAATATCTCAATTTTTTAGTCATAAACTCTTTCTTGTCCATTGTATGCCAGATGTGCCTTGTAAATTTCCTCCTGCTACCCATTGTTTATGATGTTCCTAAACATGGAATGCCTTCTCTGTTCCTCACAGCCTGCCCATGGCAAGCGACTGTTCAACATTGATTTCCTTCACAGCATTTGCCTTGACTAGTCTTCTAAATGATTTCTTCAACCACTCAACCTAGACACTCAAAATATAAGTTAACCTTGGCACGATATCAATCAATCAAAAGTGTTGTCTACACTGTAAGCTTCTTCAGGAAGTTACACCTGCAACTTGTACTGTATTTTCACCTGGTTCCAGATGTATGCCAGTCCACCCAAAAATGGATCTTTGTCTTTTTGATCTCCAAGTACTTACTATTATTATCTACTTATTCTTTGAGCTAATACATGGCAGAAGGGGCAGAACAAAAATCAATGCAAGTTTCTTACCTCTTTGGATGCAAAACTGTGTTGACTCTTTTTCTGATCATTATTAGCTTTATAGTTACCAAATACATTTTGTAAGTTGTGGAGGAATACCAAGGGAGTGTTAATCCTTCCTGCATTGCCAAGTACTGTTGTGTTGATGTCACAGTAGGGGGTTACAGTGGGGTTCAAAAAGAAGGTGGTAGGAGTGCTACCCAGCATGACAAAAGTGAGTACATGTGGAAGACCTTTAGTACCTTTTTGGTACCAGATTCCACTGAGCTGTCTTCCTCTCCACATTCTTAGATTTGTTTCTTTTCTTTCTCATGGCAACACACTTGGGAGGCAGGTTGAAACTTTGGTCCTCATGATAGTCAATAAGGTCAGTTCCATGCCAAAGGATTGTCTTTCATTTTAGTGATCCTGTTTTTTTGAAATTCAGGAAGGTCAGGTTTCAGGGATATTACATTTCTGCTGGATGAGCCTCTATGGTCAGTGATAATTTCAAACACCACTCTCTGGTGGGGAATCACTGGCAGCTACTATTGGGATTCAACAGGATCATAACAAGATCTATGCAATACAAGAAGAAAAATGCATGAGAAGTGTCAGTCTACGTTTTCTCCAAGGAATATGCTATAAAATCCAGAAATATTCACAAAGCTGACCTAGGAGAGAACCTGAAAACAAAGACAGAGTTTTCTTAGCCCATTTTAATCCAGACTTTGAAATGGATGCCTCTTGGAATAAGTACTAAAGGATCTCCTTTCAGGCTTTCTCAGTTTCAAGTTCAAGGGTTCAAAGGTGGTGTGCTGGTTAAGCTCATAGGCTTCATTATCAAGATAGTTTGATTCAAAATGCACTTAGTCATTATCTGTATTATGACTATGAACAGGTCACCTAATCTTTTTTAGCAAGGTTCCTTATCTTCAAACTTATTCTATAGATAATATAACCTGAAGATTACTTCATATATTTTCTGATTAATAATAAACATGCACAGAATGTTCATTTATACTATGGAATGTGCCAGCTTGCTTTGGTTGTATACTTGTTAAGAAAATCTCGATGAAGTAATTAGTCTTGAGTCAGGACTTCAGAAATAAACCCTGAGATGAAGAATCACTTGGAAATGATGTGTTATGGAAAGGTTTCCATGAAAGACTGGTGAAGGAGGAGAGAACTTTCCTGGGGCAGAGGAACTGGTAAACAAGGAAGGAAGCCTTATAGGCAAATTCCCAGGGTTAGCCCGACCCCAGGTGTACCCAATTCAATTACTTCATCTTACCTCAAGGCAAAGGCACTGGGGTTACATACTTCAGTAATAATCAGTCACCAATTAAAGCTCCTTTTACATGAAGGAAAATCTCAGCCCTTCTGAATCTAGATGTGCAGTAAAATGGCTTTAGTAGCTGAAGAATGCTCCTCCAGTAAAAGGCTCAGAGGTGCCGCTTTGTTAGAAACAAAGTAGACAGAAAGGTAAGAAGAAAGGATTGGGGTTGCAAACTCAGTTGTAGAGTACTTTCCTAGTATGCACAAGGTCCTGGGTTCAATCCTCAGTGTCTTTCTCTTTCTCTCTGCCATTTAGTAGCTATGTTTTTTTGAAATTTAATGAGAGGTTACAAAGCACTTTCAACCAAAACTACAATGCTTCCTGGGCAGTGTGAAATATAATATTCCTAATTCCTAATTCCTAGCCACCTGTAGGAATACATTTGAATTGTCTGATCTTTTGCGTTCAGACCTTCAGAACTACTCTAAAGAACATGTGCAGAAAAGCTTTCTTTTCTGACCTTTCCCTTTAATCCAAATTCACTTCAGAATTAGAACCACCCAGAAGAAGACACATGGATACCAAATGATCAACCAAATGTAAGCATGCTGCTCAGAGTTCCTGTGACTCCTGAAAATGTGAAGCACATGTCCTCTTTCAAGTCTCTGTTCTGGCTGGATGGGTGAGGCTTGAGGAACTTGGTCAGTTTCTTTAACAAGAGCAACAATCATTATTATCAACACCCTATAACATGTCACCTTCCTGCCTTGCTGTAGGTACTTTGTTAAATGTTTCACAATCAGAGAATTTGGAATTCAAGTAACTTTAAGATTTAGGTATTATTCCTATTTTACAAATTAAGAAGTGAGCTTTTACTAATAACTGACTAGGAATGAAATATGAAAGCTCAGCTCATTTGCCTTAAGGCTTGTCCAAATTTAGGATATAATTTATACTCCAGAGCTTCCCTAGTGACCAGGCTAGTGTCGGGAATTTACCTGAATATTCTCCCCTTCTCACTTGGCTTCTTTTACCAATTCCCCTCACTGCTTTACCAGTCTTTCCTGGAAGAAGTTTCACAGTAAATCATTGCACATGAATTCTCATCTCACAGGTAGCTGGCTTAAAATACTAGTCTAAAAAAATGATGATGCTCTGATAAATTCCAAGACTAAGGAAAGGTCAGTGCATGACTTTTTCAGATCTCAAGGTTAGTAAGGATGGATATCTACTCTTGAACTCACGTCTGGCTCCATCTTAAATTTCATGTTCTGAGCCCACTTTCTACCTTCTCCCAATAAACTGAAGAGGTCATTCCAACAAAATTATAGCATAACCAATAACTTTATAGTATCATGACTCTGATAATTCTCAGCCCGTTCAAATCAAAAACAACTATCTCTTTTCATATGTTGAAGATATTGAGAATTCCCCATAAACCAAGCTACTCTTTAAGAGTGTGCAGAATCTGGGCATCATGAGAGGAGGGAGCAAATCCTCTCCCCTATCCCTGCTCCTCCTGTTAGGATATTTATATTGCCTGAGCAGTTTTCTTTTCTTATTTTTTTAATCTCTCCATTGAGGAAATGCTTTAGAAAGTGTGTCACAAGTTGGGAAGGAAATATGAATTAAAGCAGGTACAGAAGAACAATTGGGTCCTATCTGAAAATGCAGATTCTATGAAATGAAGCCCTTGGTTCTCTGGACGCTGCACATGGTATGTGGGAGATGAACAGCCTTGCTGGTCACTTATGCTCATTTTACTCATCCAACCTACTCTGCAAAATATCTCCAGTTGCATGACTCAACTTCAACTGAAAAACATACCTAATGTGAATACCAGAGGAATTTGTTTTTTCTCTCAACCCCTACTTCAATGTTGTTTTTCAAATTGTGTAGCCTTATCATTTGTATTGGTACATTATAATCATACATCATAGTGGTCTTTGTTGTTACATATTTGTACCTGCACACACTAGAACAGCATAATTCTGTTAATGCTATTCTCTAGTATTTCCCATTTCCCTCACCTCAACCTTTTCCTGGTCCTCTTCTATTACACTGGCCAGCCTTATCATTTTTACCATTTAGCACAAGTCTTTGACTTCTCATTAGTGGACTCCAAACACTTGTTATTTTTGCAAAGATTATACCTGTAAAATTCAGTCATTAGGCAAATATTGTATGTTATTGTTTATCTTAAACTGACTCATTGTGTTAAAGATGTATAATATGTACACAAGATAAACAATGAATGTCACAAGCCACAGTACAAACACTAACCAGAATGAGGCCCAACTCCTTATCTTGGAGTTGCATAGGAAAAGAGCCTAAAACAAGGATTAAAGGCCAGTGTTTTATCTGGGTGCAAACTCAGGCCAGCAAGGGTGAAGACAAAGGGAAGTGAGGCAGGGAAGGGCGGGACAAAAGGTGACAGGAGGCTGTATCAGTTATTGCTTCATGATGATCTGCGATTAGATACAGTGGGTTGCCTGACAGGTGTGCTTGCTTGCTCAGCATCATAGGATATCTAGACAGGTATTATCAATAAGGAATAATCCATGGGAAAGAATAAAATGAGGAAATTCTATTATTCATTTATCCATTCTTCCTGTGTTATAGGTCAAAGGTGATCCCACAGAGGATTGCCTCCCTAGTAATTCCAAGCATAGCACCTTCTCCCAGGAAGACAGACCCCAGGCCCCACAATGTGAAACTTTACACTAATCTACATGTCATGGGATGAGCCAGAAACTCAGCTGAGTGGTGGGCCTCCCATTTCACTAGCAAGCAGCTGAGCAACACAGTCCAAGCAGAGTTGATCCCTTGCATAATAACTAACAAATTGCATATACCTGAGAATGTGGAAGAAGTCAGCACCAAGGGAATAAAATATGTCAGATGTTAAACTTTGTAATTAGTAATTGTGACTTACATTCTGCTTGCTGTGGTTTTAACAATAGTTGAATTTTGGTTAAGTGATTTTCTGAGTACTAAGCACTGTGCAGAGCCCAGTTGGTAAAACCGTTTCATTCTGGGATGGGGGTGACTGCCTGGAAAAAAGTCTCAATCCTTTATTCTCCTTTACTATATCCCTTTATGATCTTTCAGTAACTTCTCTGAAGACATGGAGTCTATTTCCCCATCACTTGAGTTTGAATTTGGTGAGGAGACTTTCTTAAAACAATAAAAAGCAGAGGAAGTGATTAAGTAAGAGGCCATATGCACTGTTGATTTCTCTTGGTCTCTTGCCACCAGAAAAACAAGGGTAGAAAAGACAGCTGGAAGCCATGTGATAATATGGAGCACAGATAAGACACCCGCTGAGGTCATCCTAGAATACCTCACAGTGAAGTGATTAGTTCATGAGGGTGGAGGTTAGTTCCCTTATAACAGAGATCCCAAGAGGCCCCTTACCCCTTCCTCCACTTAGGGACACAGTAATCTCAGCTGTCTGCAACCTGGAAAAACTTCCTCCTCAGAAACCAACTATGCTAGTCTAATCTTGGACTTCCAATCTCCAGAACTCTAAGTAATAAATTTCTGTTGTTTCTAAGTCATGAAGTCTATGGAATTTTTTTTTAAGTAAACAGAACGAACTAAACCATATCTGCATAACCAGCACACTCACTAAATATGTGTAAGTTAGCTGAGCAGAGGCCAGATCCACAGAAAACTCCAACTAACCCATAGATTCATAAGCAAAAATACATGTTTATTACTGTAAAGCATTAAGATTCTGTGCATGTATTTATGCAGTATTATTGTAAACATATATTACTGATTTAAAGCTACAACACCACACACACACACACACACACACTAATGGGTGTGGAATAGGAAAGGCTAAATGACTTAATCAAAACTACACATTAAACATTTGATTGGAACCCAGAGATATCTAATTCCATGGTTACTGCTTCATTTTCCCTGGATCCTTGATTTCTATTCCTTGCTGACTAATGGCTCATAGAGGATAATTGATTATGTTATCGTCCTCTTCAAGATGTTGTGCTTCCGTCTAATTTCATATTTTGGAATGCTGGGATTTTGTAATCAAGTAAATATTAACTATACAAAATATTCAGTGGGAAGAAGCTATCATAAAGCAAGACAGAGAAAAGACACCAAAGGGAAGAAAATTAAGTACACATTTTTCTTTAAGGGAAAGAAGGCAGGTGAGACTTGGGGTAGAGTGGTATGGACAGTGACCCCATGGGGCATAGCTGGTGTCCTAGATAGCCCCGGTGTGCAGAATGCATAGATCTTTGAGGTTTGAGATTTTACACCTCTTTTCTAGGAAAACTAAAATCCCCAATTTGCTTTGTCTCTTCTGTGAACTCTGTTAATCATAAATGGATTGAACTGATGTTTGTACTGTGGCTTATGGCATCAATCTCATGCATTCATTTAAAGCCATACAATAAAGACCACCTGCTCCCAGGGTGTAGACCTGGTAACTATATTCAGTCAGGGGTCTTTGCTGTATTTATCCAGCTGGATTTGAAAAACAAAGCAAACTACATGCAAGGGTGAGGTCAGTTGCAAGCCTGGGCCTCCTGAGGCACAATGGTTTATGTCTCAGCCATTTCCATGTGGCAGGGGAATGTGGGCCTCATTCCCATTAGTGTTAATGGAGCCAATCAAATGAATCCACCACATATCAATGTGTATTCTCTCATGTTTTAATATCTTAATGCACAAAATTACATCTCTAGGGAAAAGCTTGCCTCCTCTTAAGTGCTCCCAATTCCCATTAATGCTAATGGAATAGACACACACACACACATACACACACACACACACACTTTTGCTCAGAAAAGGGGGCAAAATATGGAAGATGATTAGGTTTGGGGAGTGTCATAGGAGACTGACGGAAGCTGCAGAAATTATATAAAATGATCTGTCTTTCCATGCTCACTTAGGCAGTTTCATTATACATAGTCATTTTTTTCTCAGAACCATCAATAAATAATTGGCCAGATTGTCCTCTAAAGGAGGAAAAAGCTGATATTGATACATGTTTGAGATACTCTGTGAGATCTGGGGTACATTTATAAAGAAAGGGAGTAGGAAGGGCAATGGAAGAGTCCCAGATATTCCTGTGAGAGCACCAAGTTGGGACAGCCAGGAGGAAGGTAAAGAAGAGCAGAGTGTTTGGTCATGTGGCAGCAGGCTGCCCATGGGTATGTGAAGTGCAAACTGAAGGTTACACTGTGCTGGAGAAGCAGTGCGAGCTAGAAAATTGCCCACTACTCTCCTGCCTGCATTGCATGATAAGCAATTCTGGCCTCTCCCTACCTTTTTTATTTTGTAAGGAATTCACTGATGTAAGTTCATATATGGTCTAAGGTTATTTAAGTCATGAAGTCTACGGAATTTTTTTAAGTAGGCTGAACCTGCCAGATAAAAATTGTAAAACTTAGAGATAAAGCCATGTGATCAGAATACAAATGAATATTAAAACCAGTCAACCCTTATTTGGCCTCTCCATAAGTTTAGCTAATTTTTTTTCCTGTTGGACTAGAATTGTGTCCTTTTGGTAACCTTCTGTAGTTTAAGAAAGGCATATCTAGGGCAGCTACACTTGTAGGCATCACAAGACCATCACTTGCATGTGGGATTAGAAAGATGCTGGGAGGGACCCTTAAGTGATTTAACTCCAGGAACTTGAGTATCTAAAAGTTTTATCAGATGTGTTCTTTGGCATCAGCCCTTACTCTGTTTGTTTTAAATGTAGAACAGAGAGTTTTGGGAGAGGTAATATATTCTTATATCACAGTTAACACCTTTGAGAAAATAATTTCATCAGAGACTACTTGGACCTGATTCAGAGGACCAAGGATGCTTCAAGGAGGGAGAGAAAATGAAGGAAATGACAGGAAAAGAATGAGGAAATGGAGAAGGACCAAAATGAGCTTTTTCTACTTTCCCTTTATAGAATTTGGAAAAAGTAAATTTGCTATTGAGTTGGGTGCACACTGTAGGAGGTGTTCTTCCTTTGGGCAGTGCATCTTAACCTTTTAGGGATGAGAATTACAGATCTACTCTGAGACCCTCCTGAAAGCAATGGACTTCCTTTTGCACACTCACATATGGTTGCAGGGAGTCTGGGATGTTCATAGGACCCCTGGTGTCCATCCCTGTACCCCAAGATCAGAGATGCAGTCAAACATATAGAATTCAAACAGGATCTCTTCCAGGATGATCAAAGACATTAGTTCACAAAGAACAATAGTGTGGGGTCTCTCATTTCTAATAATCCCATATGACATGTGAATTTTGTGTAATAATGAGACTGAATAGACATTCTTTGGACTTACTGAAATACTAAAATACTCTGATACAAGTTGCAAGACTGCTTGTTGAGAATGTTAAATAAATAGTGTAGGCAAGGATGAGGTTTAAGTTGGTAGACCTGTGTAGTCACACAGAAAGATTTTTAAAAATATTCAGGTCCTCTATCCTACTAAACACAGCCTGTCTTCATGGGTGTTATAGTGTTGTGTGTGGTATTAGGATCGGTTAAGCAAGAGAGAATCAGTAGGTCATTATTAGCATTCCATTAAGACATACTTTAATATTATACCTTTGGGGATAGACATAGTAGATGACTGTATTTTTAAACCTTCTGAAGGACAAAAATGCATTATTAAATCCTTTATTTTGTGGATCTTCAGATATATGAAACATCTCTATGGTATGTGGCTGATATGATTGTTTTTAATTGTTAGTTAACTGTCACATATTGGGAGGAAGGTCGCCAAAAGTGTCCTGGTGTAGATATGAGATGTCCCCCCAAAAGTTCATGTGTAATACAACACAAGAAAATTTAGAGATGAAATGATTAGGTTATGAGAGTCTCAACCTAATCAGTGGATTAATTCCACTGATAGTGATTAACTGGCTGGTAAATGTAAGCAGGTAGGCAGCAACTGGAGGAAGTGGATCACTGGGGGCATGCCTTTGGAGTTTATATTTTATCTGTGGTAAGGAGAACTTTCTCTTTGCTTTCTGATTGTCATGTCCTGAGATGATTTTCTCTGTCACACACTTCTGCCATGATGTCCTGACTCAAGTTGGGCACAGGGCAATGGAGTTGGCCAGCCATCTTTGGACTGAGACCTCAGATCAATGAGTACCAAATATACTTTTCCTCCTTTGTGTTGTTCTTGTGAGGTCTTTTGATAACAGCAACAGAAAAGCTAACTAAAATAAAAAGTGAGCAAATGCTAATTCCTCAAATATATCAGCCTTTGAGTTTGTAAGACACAGATTACTATGTCCTCTATTATTGCAGTAGAAACTTTCACTTTAGCTCCATATTTCCTGCAGTTGGGGAATATTTCATTGAAAAAATGAGCATATCAGACAGAATGACATCTTTACCATTTTATTTATTCATTTTATTTTTTAAATCATTATTTGAAGCTTGATGGTGGTAATCAAGGCAAGATCTGAGTTATGTTATACTTTTACTTAAACCAGGTGAGTTTTTACTCTTGAAAATCAAAGCATATCTGCTAGTAGCACCCAAAAGCCTCTTTAAGTCCCCCTTATAATTTGGTTCCATCATTTCAGGTTGACCAATTGCTTGAAGTGATAGAAAATGGTACAACTGAGATAAGGACCCCTATCACAAATTCATTATTCTTAACTGTGCTTACAAATGATTGTGTCTAACAATCTGCTTTATAAATGACTGCTGCAGAGCTCTGATTATTTCTTTAGCTGTGAGACTATATCCAATTTGTGAAAAGATTGGTCACCATTGAATTCTTTTTCTGTAAAGGTTTTCCAGTTCACATTGGACTCTTTCCCAAGGACATTTAATCATGTCCCATGGAGAAATAGGGACTTCCTTTAGGTTATAGTTAAGTAGTTACTTGTCAAGCATTTTCCTCATTTATTCTCTTTTTCAGCATCAGTCTAAACTCCCAGATGCTCAACATCAACATTAGCCAGAGCTAATAGGGAAGGAATTTATGTAGGCAACTCTGGTGATAGGTTGTCTAAGAAGGAGGGCACTCATTTTCTTAAATTCCAAGGCACTTTTCATAAGAAAGGTGTCTATTTGTTCATTCAGGGTGATAACTTGATTAGAAAATGACATTCACTGTAGTTTCTCTGTTAGTCCCTCTCTCCTTGCTTGGCTTCAGATGTAGGAAAATGACAGATGATGCATAGTGAAAACCATGAGGTTTGATCATCTTGTAGAGATCAATTTTGAATATCTAGAAGTGGGGTAAGAACATCTGATGGTTATAGTACAATGTGATCTGTTAACCTCCATCAACTCTCTCTCAGATATCATCTGTCAATTAATGCTGTTTATGAAAAGTAGTCAAGTTCACTGGAAAAGATGGTAATGAAGGATCTATTCTGTACACGTGATATTACCAATTGTTGGTAAACTTAGATAAATGTCTCCAAAGAGATGGTGGCCAGTATGAAAGAAGCTTGCAATACTAAGCATGTCTATAAGTGTGTTCAAAATGAAGTTCCCATGTAAATCACACTGCTCCTTAATAATAAGAACCTGATGCCTCATACCCCCTCACACATTTTATGGCTATACCCAGGTATTATACTATAGACTGCTGGCAAAAAGATCCAGTCCATGTTCAAGTTCAAATGCTTAATTTGGGTTCATGTGAACCACACTGTGCTTCTGACATGTCTTCCACTGCATTGCCTCTAGAAAATTGTTGGAATTATAGAGTGGGCTGAGTCACAGAGAAGACATTCAGCAATGATCTTCAATAGGCAAAATAAATGACATTTCAGAAAATCAGATATGAAGAAAGGGAACTTGCAAGATCACCACATTTAGGACCACGAATGCAGCAAAACATTCAAGCCGATAAGCAGCCAGGTGTCTTTGTTTATTGCTGCCACATGTACCTTTGAACATTCTCCCTTCTAACTTTCTGCTTTGGTTTATGAAGAAGAAACTGTGTTTGAATTGTGCCTAATTAAGATTCTGAGGGATTCTCCTCTAAATAAAATGCACAGTGGAGCTTGGCGGATCTACATATGGCTTAAGCACCTTTGTTCTTTAGGCTCCACTTTGTCTAGTTATCATTGTTGTCACAACATTAAGGTCATTGCCTTTTGGGTCTCTGCAGAAATACATGTTAGCAGTTGTGAATTAGGATAACTCTGAGAATTCAATGCCAAACACAGAAAAGGTATATTTCTTGCTTATGTGGTATCCACTGAGTGTCCAAGCAACACTCCCAAGGCCACTGTCCTTGGTACAGCAACTTCTTGTTCAGGGCTGATTGCGTGCCATAACTATTAGCTACACTATCAGAAAGAGGTGACCTCCCTATTTATCAAAGCAGGTTAGAGAAACTGGAGAAAGCTGTGTGGGCTTTTCCCTGAGAAGCTTGAAGTTACAAACATCTCTGTCCTTTGGCCAGAACCAGTCAATCGTGTCCCCCCCCCCCCAGAAAAAAGAGGTAAGGGCGTTTCTTCTTCCTATGCCACTAGAACCAGACTTGGGTGAAGTCTCTAGAGTAAGATTTATAATCTGCAAAGTAACATTTGACTCATGTTAGAAAAATATCAAGCCTCCAGCTTTAAATTCTTCCTCCTCATATTATAATCCCAGGGTGCTACAATGCTACAGAGGGAGAAAGAAAAGGAGTTGCATTTCTTTTTTGTGTGTGTACAGGATGAGTGGAAAGGTACAATGGCTGATGTTCCCAGGTCATGATTTATTGGTTCAGCCCCAGCGACTGCAGTGCTGCGGTCCTGCCTCCTTCCAGGACACTCAGCAACACAGCAGGCCTTTTAAAGAATCCCAACTGACTCCCACGCTAAACAGAGAAGAAGGGAAGGTGTCATCCCAGGGAGCTCTGGTTGAAATGGAAATCTGCTCAAACCAAAAATAGACCTCTCCTGGGGGTTGTCTTTAAAAAGGAACGGCAGGGCTCAGAAGTTCTGGGTGACATATGTTGAATCATTTAGATTTTGTTTCCCTCCACAGTTTAGTCAGAAAGTAAATGGTTTTGAAGCAGTTAAAATATAAAACATAGAACTTTAACTCAAAATGACAGTTTAGGAATTTCTCCCAGACCAGACAGCCTGAGTATGTCAACCCAGGCTATTTTCCATTTCTCCTCTTGCTCCTGGCATGTGTGTGTGTGTGTGTGTGTCCGCATGCATGCGTGCACACACACACACATACACACATTTCTCTAAGAGTCTATTAAGTGGCAATCCTATAATATCCTGCTCTATTATTGTCCCTCCTCTCTCCCAACTCATCTGGTTATGCTCTCTGGAAATGCGTATCTAACATTTTTTATCTGTTCTTTATATCTATAGGACATTCAAGGTCCTCTTTCAAAGTGCTCAGCTCCCCAAGGCTTTCTCTGCATGTGTTCCATGCTGTGCAATTATCACTTTGTAAAATACCGTCCTTTTCTTTAGGAGCTCCTCTAAGTGGTTGAGGACTTAATCACACACTGACTTGTTCAATAAGTGTTGCAAGTGTGTTAGTCATGTCTTCCGGGAGAGGTCAATTGGTCCTCCACACACCATTTCTCTTCTGGACTCAGCAACGCTGACTTGATGTAGTTTAGCTACTCAGTAGCTATTTGTTGGTTGATTGCATAACTGTGCACACTAACTCAAATGAGTAACATGATTTTTCTGAAGCATGTTGGGTTGTACCTGAATACGCTCTCTGGGCATTCCTACTGATTGGTCTTCTCCATCCACTTCCAAATGACTGCTAGGGCTCAGTCCTTAGGGAGTCTAGGGGGTAAGCCATAAAATGTGCTGTTCCTACCCATGTTTCGGTTGAGACCCCAACTCATTGCTGTCTCTAGGATTTTGGGGGGAGGGCTGTAGATTGTATGACCATTCCTAATTCTTCACTCTTTCCTATGGTTGTTTCCATACTCCTTTGCTGTATTATTTTCCATCTTGTCCACCCATACAACTTGCTTTGAACAATGGAACATTAACATGTGTATCATGTGCAAAGGACTTAAATATGCTCTGTAGCTTTTACAGCCTCTTTTGACTTCCTGCCGGCCCTTCAGAGGGATACATGGCAAGGGTTAGCTGCAGTGCTGAGGCAGCCACTGCAGGCAGGGCTTTTGCATGAGTTTGTATGATTACACTTGAAAGGTTTCAGACATGTCACTAGGAGTTACAGGCATGAATTTATTAAAAGGGATGGGAAAAGGGGAAAAGGGGTACTCTCAAGAGAGGGAGTGGGTCTTAGAGAGGAGAAGGATGGCAGAACCCTCTTACCTTCCAGTTTTAGTAGGGGCCCCAGGGAAGTTTCCAGAGAGTCCTACCCAAGTCCCTATGTTTTTAACCAACAGCAGAATGGCAGCAAACATTCAAGTCCCCACTGTACATAGTAAAGATCCAGGACAACGCTAGGTCACTTTGGCCCATGCTGACCAGCACTAATTTTAATTTGTCCTAACAGATTTTATGGTTAGGGTAAATTATCCTTATCTCCCTGAATCCTGGGATCTGCTCTGTGTAAGGGTCATAAAAGTCCCCCCTTCCAGGTTAAATCATGTTTTTTCTTATTGGCATTTTGGGTCTGCATTTCTCCCATAGATAACAGATTGTTTGCTGAGGAATGTAACTTATCCTATCGACTTAAGCCAGGCAGGGCTGAGGTGAATTGTTTTCTAAAAGAAAGTGGTTGAGGGTGTGAGGGTCAAAGCAGTGAGCCCAGTTTCCAGAACTATTTCCTTAACCTCATGTTCCCACCTCCCGTATCTGTCAGTTCCTGATCAAGAGAAACTGGTTCTTTGTATCTCCTTTCAAAATAATGAAAACATACAGAACAAACTTAAATGTGATCAGAAGCTGAGGTCTATCTCCATTCATGTGAATCAGGTAAGTACAATCAAGATTAGCCAATTTGGGGCTGGGGATATGGCTCAAGCAGTAGCGCGCTTGCCTGGCATGCGTGCGGCCTGGGTTGGATCCTCATACAAACAAAGATGTTGTGTCTGCTGGAAAATAAAAAAAATAATATTAAAAAATTCTCTCTCTCTTAAAAAAGAGTTTTAAGATTAGCCAATTATTTTCTTATTCTATCCTGATAGAATAAATAAGCATTTTTATAAGCCAATGAGATGGGGGATGGTATATTATCACAGTTGGAATCTAATAGAAGGAGAGATTGGGTGGTGAGATATTTAGAGTACAGAAGCTT
This sequence comes from Marmota monax, assembly GCF_021218885.2. Lineage (NCBI taxonomy): Eukaryota > Metazoa > Chordata > Mammalia > Rodentia > Sciuridae > Marmota > Marmota monax. The sequence continues at coordinate 1,608,280 of NW_026695222.1, read as the reverse complement.
TAAAGAAAAGTTGTAGGAAAGGAGTAATGGTTGGTTTTGAAGAAGTATTCAAAACAGGGAAGAAGGCAGGGTCCTTAACTGGAAAAGCACATGGCCTCCTATGGATGAGCAGGTGGGGTGTCTGCCCAATCACACTGTCACTTCTATGACAATCCTGCCTGCAGACGATCTCCTTGCTGTCACAGTGGCAAATGGCACTTCTGGAGCATCATTCCAAAGATGCACTGTCATAGTTTAGAGAATAAACTTTGGAGTCCAGCCCTCTGGGTCTCCTTCTTGGCTTTGTCACTTTACTGATTATCTGCCCTTGTCATTTAGCCTCTTCATGTCTCAGTTTTCTTTTCTGGGAAATAGAATAGTTATAGAATAAAGGAAATAGAATAGTTTTAGAATAAAGAACCCAGGGCCTCACATGTGCTAGGCAAGTGCTCTACCACTGGAGCCACATATATGAGGTTACCTGTGAGCTTTTCATATATGGCCCTTATGTTCAAATACTTTCCTTCTATTCAGATCATTGAGCATTTTTAACAAGAATCAGTATTGCATGTTGTCAAATGCTTATTTCTTCATCTATTAAAAGAATTTTCCATTTTATACTTTATTCTGTTATGTGGGACATTGCATTAATTGATTTTTCATGTATTGAAATATCCTTGCAACCTAGGGATAAAAGTTCACTTGGCTATGGTGTATGATCTTTTTCTTGTACTGTGTTGAATTTGGTTTGCTAAAATGTTCTTGAGAACTTTTGAATCTGTACTCAATAGTTTATGGGATATTGTTTTTGTGTGGTGTTTTTGACTGGCTTTAGTATAAAGATAATGCTTATTAATTAATTAAGGTATAGGTAAATGTATTAAAATTGAGGTTGAAAGTATTCCTGCCCCTTCAGTTTTTTTGAGAGTTTGGGAGGGGTTTGTATTAATAGTTTGCATGTTTGGTGAAGTCAAAGTTATCTGATCCTAGGCTTTTGTTTGTTGGGTGTAAATAACTTTCTATGTGGAAATATATAGAAAAGTTGAAGAGATAGTGCACAATGAACACACAGTTTTATCTATTGTTACATTTTGATCAATTTGTTTGTTTCTCTCTTGTTTCTTTCTCAATATATATATATATATATATATATATATATATATATATATATATATATATATATTTAAATATAAAGATTTTTTTTTTTTCTTTTTAGTACTGGAGCTTGAACCCAGAGCTCATTTACTACTGAACTGCATCCTCAATTCTTTTTGTTTGTTTGTTTTTAATTTTTCATTTCTTATTTTGAAACAGGATCTTGCTAAGTTTGTTTAGGTTGGCCTTAAACCTGTGATCCTCCTGCCTCAGCCTCTCAAGTTCACTGGGTGCATGAAAAACATGCACCACTGCACCCCACATAAATATAATTTTCTAAACCTCGAGAGAGAGCATGTAGGTTTCACACAACACAGCTGTTTACTTCTAGAGTTGTAAGTGAACATTTCCTAAGACTAAGGATCTTCTTTTGTATAACTGCAGTCAATTGTAAATTTCAGGACGTTTAAAATATGCTTTTCCTTCTAGTGCATTATCTAGTCTCGGATCACACATTTCATTTAATTGCAATATCTCTAGTTTTCTTTAATCTGGAATTCTTCTTTAGCCTTTGTGATTTTGACATTGACATTTTAAAATAATACAACTACTTTTTCTTTTTTAAATTGAATGCTTCTCTTTTGAGGATTCTGAGAGTTCTCCATGACTGGATTGAGATTGTGCATTTTCATCTGTAATATTGCATGGGGATATAGTGCCCTTATCCAGGTATCAATTCGGGGGGATACAATGTCCATCAAGCCCTCAGTAATGATGTTGATTTTGGTCATTTTGTTAATGCATTATTCAAATACTTTTCCCTTAAGGGTTTGTCCAATTTATCTACAGTATAGTTAGTATGTTTCTTTTTGCAACTAATAAAAAGTCTGTCAAAGGCACTTAAAAGCATACGACTGACTATCTTTTTCCTCATCAAAATTGCTGCATAAATTTGGCATCCTTTGATATTCATTGCTTGATTGAATCTTTGCTATAGTGGATGTGAAATAATGATCTTTTAACTCCAACTTATCAGCTACATCTATCAATCACTAATTGGCATTCTGTTTAAGCAAGAGATTTCCTTCTCTCCTGCTTACTTATTGGATTTTCTAGCTATATTTGGTACTGAATTATGGATTACCATCTTTAAATATTGTGTTGCTCAAATTGTACTCTATTTGTCTAGCAAGAACTCCTTTAAGCTAACTCCTGTTGTCTTTGTGATAGCATAACTTTGTGGGCTTTTTCTTTTAAATATTAAAAAAAAAAAAAACCTTTCTAGTGTAACAAGCAACAGTGGACAGACACGACACTTCTATGGTCAAGTGACAAAAACTCACAAGCTTGTGAAGTGATCAACTCTAGAACTGTTACCTTCATTAATTCAAGCTATTAACGTGACCTTTATTGAAATTTGCTTATCAGTTACCCAGAGCTTATCTAAAAATCCTTCTCTTAGAAATAGGTTTGATTGATTCAAAATATTTGCACCAAAGCTTGTCATATTCTTATCCAGTGCTCACTCTGCTTCTGGGCTCAGGTGTTTCCTGCAACTTGAGATCAATGGATGGTTAAGCTCAAATGTTACTAGGCAACAAAAACTGAGACTCATAGATTCTGACAAGAATATATTCTGACCATGATGCTCTGTGGGGGAAAAGTGAAGCTGGAGCTATAAATGGAGGAAGGTTCAGAGAGCTCATACTCTTTTGGCAGCCTTCTTGCTATCTAAGATCCTGGTCCAAGATGTCCCATTATTGCTGTCAGTAGGAGCATATTCTCTGCCAACTCATCCTCAGGGGAGAAAACAAAGGATAATTAAAGAAATGACAAATCACCAAAATGTCTTTTGTTTGAAATATCCTAGGATATGGTTATTGAAGGTCAATATTCAAACCCAAATGTAATGGGCATTGGTGCTTTCTCTAGATTCCCTGTACAAGGACAGCATACACATATCCACTGCCATAACCATTGGCATCTACAGGTCGCAGCTCCTCCCTCCTCTAGAGGGTTACCATAAACCATTGAGAACTTCCATGGAGGCCAGAATCATTTGACACTTGGCCCCAAGGTAATTTAAACCTAGTGGTGCAAGAAACCTCAAACTGGGACCTTTCCTCTAATTGGAACCAATCCTGTAGTATACTTTATGCTACACAGATCCCCCCGTGGGATCAAGTAGAGGGTCTACTCCAGAGGAGCCCACATTTTTGCTTAGCTAGTTCCCTGGTCCCATCTGCTTTTTCCTTCCCTTTGAGACTTCTCCTGATTGTACACTCACTAAATCATATGCCTTGGAACACAGATTCTTGTGTCAAGTTCTGCTTCCAGGGAATCCAACCTAAAAACTGCATATGTCAAAATAACATGGGAAATATTTTGAAGTTATAAATAAGTCTCATATGTAAGTGATTTTCAGAATAGGCAGAAACACATATCTTTGACATGAGGCATTTGAAAAAAAATGGGGAAAAAGATATTTTAAACCATTCTTTGAAAAAAATTTTAATTGATTTTTTAAAAAAATAAATGACAGCAGAACGCATTACAAACCATTCTTTAATATATAAAGTACTGATGTTCATTTAAGAGAATCACCATCTCCTGACCATACTGGTTGAAAGTCTCTTTGACTCTTTTCCTTCTGAACTGCCTGCAACCAAAAGGCAACCTCTGACTGCAGAATCCCTCACTTCTGCAGCCCCCTTTACACTCCCATTTAGGAATAGTATGTTGCATTCCTTACATGTTCTTCTCCAGGCCCTGACATATCCATCATGCAAACCACCCTCTGACTCAGGGCTCCTGCTGGTGTAAGTTCACCTTCTTCCGGACGCCCTAGTCTGCCAGGTGCCAGGGCCTCTCCTCTGTTGTACTAAGACACTGAAAATTATCTGTGTTTTCCACCTTTCTTGCCTTTGAACTTGATTTCTCTCCACTGAAATTGTTCTCCCTCCACCATTTTTTTTTTTTTTTTGCATCTTGAAATCCTGTGAAAACTCAGTTAAGTTGCTTTTATTTCCAGGAAATCTTCTAAGACTCCTGAATCAAAACCAGTTTGTCTTTCTCCCATATTCCCAGAGGTATTTACTTGTTTCTCTAGCCTGTTTCCCATATGTTACTTGTCATTTTATTACAGTGAATGCATGTAACTTCTGCACTGTACTATCAGGTGCTTCAGAAAAGTTCCCTTATTCTCTTCTATTCCCATCTCTTCAGCCTGCTTTGTGCCTGAACTGGGAAGTTTGACCACCAGCTTGCCTACATCCTGCATGGTCTGCAAAAAATAGGTACAGAGAAGACTGTCTGCCTTAGATAATACCCCAAGTCATTCCATATTTGTGCATCATACTTTGCTTCTTGAATCCCTGGCTTTGAGCCTCACCCTTGCTTTTCCTGCTCCTTGCCTTTCAAATTTAGTGACCATGACCACTTGTCTGTTTGAACTTCCTTATCTGGTTATAGCTTGGCTCTGGGAATAAGAGATTTTGATACTCCCTGAAGCCTTGAATAAGAGTCGCTTTCCCAACATACATACCTACTGGAGGATTCAATAAATATGTGTGTTCTGGAGCCCTTGCGAATACTCAGCCCTGTTTGCTCTCAACAAGTATTCAGTCTATCAATATAATTTCATTTCAAGCATCCTTTGAGAAAAGCAGAAAGGCGAGGGCTTATCTGCTGCTCTCTCCTCTACAGCTGTCTCTTTAAGGGAAGGCAATGAGCCCCAGACTGTCCCTTGAGTTTCTCTGGTCAGCTGCCCTGTTGGGTATGGGGGATATTGAAGCTCTTCAAGTCATCTCTGCTCGCCTCCAGTTGCCATAAATCTTCCCACCTGTGGGCATGAGAAGAGATTTCCATCCTATTAAATTCTGAAACTATTGAGAACTCTATGGACACAAATGACAGAATATGCAATTTGCCCAGTGTGAACAGAACAGGGAACTTATTTGTTCTCATAATTGAAAATTCCAGGTGGGTCTGACCTTAACTACTCCAAGCCTCAGTCAGACACTCTAACAGCATTTCCAGGCTTCTGTGTCTTTGCATCCTTTGACAGCCTTTTCCACGATATCAAATTTAATCTCAGCATGGCCATTCCACACAATAGTACTAGTTGGCCACCAAAAGATCAAGATTTACAATCAATCAACAAGAACATGAAAAAAATGCTCACCATCTCTAGCAGTCAGAGAAATGCAAATCAAAACCACCCTAAGATACCATCTCACTCCAGTAAGATTGGCAGCCATTATGAAGTCAAACAACAACAAGTGCTGGCGAGGATGTGGGGAAAAGGGTACTCTTGTACATTGCTGGTGGGACTGCAAATTGGTGTGGCCAATTTGGAAAGCAGTATGGAGATTCCTGGGAAAGCTGGGAATGGAACCACCATTTGACCCAGCTATTGCCTTTCTTGGACTGTTGAGAGCCACAGCCGAAGGGGCCCCAGCAAACTTCCAGCTGCCAGCAAACTTCCAGCTGCCGGCTGATGATTGGCTCACAGCAGCCCCAGCAACATCTAGCTGATTGGCTCCTCGGCCCCAGCAACATCTAGCTGATTGGCTCCTCTGCGGTGATGCTCATTGGGCTGTTTCCCTGCCCTTTGAGACCACAGAGCTGCTCATTGGGGGACTTTTTTGGCTCCGCCCACGTGACCCAGCCAATCGGCCTCAAGAGCAGGAGGATTGTGGAAGGTGGAGAGAAGCTTGTGTGGGAGAGAGAGGCTTGTGGAAAGCCGGTGGTGGCAGTTGAGGCTCTGAGGGTTTTTCCTGAGAGGCTGTTTTGTTTGGCGTGTGTGGTTCTAAAAATAAAGTTAGTTTCTTTTGACAAGTGGCTCCTGATTGTGCCCAGCCAGACTGCGGCATTTGGTGGCTCGCACGGGGAGCGACTGAGGGTAAGTGAACTGCTCGCCCCTGAGGGCAGGGCGAGAGGATGGGTAGCCATTTTAAGATTCTTCTTTTGTTATTTTGTTTCACTTTTGTTTTAAGTTGCCCGTCCCTGGAGATGTGTAAGATGGAAAAAAAACCGCTCACATCTGAGGAACAGATAGGGAGAAAGGACGGATGGACATTTCAGGAGGCTATTATAATGATTTTGTGTTGTTCCAATTTTGTTTCACTCAGTTTCAGTTTTGTTTGGCATCATCTTGTTGGGTTGTATTATAGTAGAAATACGGGATCAGAAATTAGTAAAAAACAAACTGAAAGAGTGTTAAGTAAATTGTTAGAGGAAGGAGGCATCTCAGTAAAATCAAGAACAATCAGGGCATACGTTGATACAATACAAAAATGTAGCCCATGGCTTTTTAAGGAGGAGTTGTTAAATATATCACAATGGAACCATCATGGTGAAGATTTAAAAAGAATAGAAAAGAAAAGCCCAGGGACTCTGCCAGTTGGCACATTGCCATTGTGGACGTTCATATCTTGTTTGCTTAGTCCAAAGCCTTCAGTTCAGACAATGGTAGAGGAAAAAGAAGACATAATGATTCAAGTAAAAGAGAAGGTCTCTCAAGTTAGTCAGACAGAGGAAAAGATTCAAGTAAAAGAGAAGGCCTCTCAAGCTAGTCAGACAGAGAAAGAAAGTGTAACACAGAAAAAGCCATCAGGGGGAAAGTTACAACAGGAGACTGCTACTAACACCTTTCTATCACCAGAGGACGTAAGTGTCCAACTAACAAGGCCACCTCCATATGCTGGGAGGTCCCCAACCCCCGCAGTTGATAGTTGGGATACTGAGACAAGATCTAAAATATTAACATGCCCTGTATTTGAGGCAGGAGGGCAGTGATTTTACCAAGTTTTAAATTTCAAAACAGTGAAGCAGCTAAAAGAGGCTGTAACAACCTATGGTCCTCAAGCACTCTTCACTGTAAGCATGGTCGAATCCAGTAACAACTTGAACATGACGCCAGCAGATTGGGCGAATATGTGTAAAGCTGTGCTAAATGGAGGACAATACCTGTTATGGAAGGTTGCCAATGAGGAATTTTGCAAGGAGACGGCTAGGCGAAATGCAGCAGCTGGTTATCCTCAGAGAAATCTAGATATGTTGTTAGGAAAGGGACCTTATGAGGATCAGCAGCAACAAATTGCATATGATCCTGGCGTATACGCACAAATTGCTGCAGATGCAATTAAGGCATGGAAGACTTTACAAGGACATGGAGGTTTACAAGGTCAATTATCTAAGGTAATACAAGGAGCTAATGAACCTTATGCTGAATTTGTAGATAGGCTTATTCAAACAGCTACCAGAGTTTTTGGGAATACAGAACAAGCAATGCCATTACTAAAACACCTGGCTTATGAGCAAGCGAATCGTTGGTGCAGAGATATCATTAGACCATGGAAACATGAAGATTTAAACACATATATTAAATTATGTAGAGACATTAATGAACAAGAGCAAGTCGTGGCAGCTGCAGTAAAACAGGCTTTAGATGCCAGAGACATTAATGAACAAGGGCAAATTGTGGCAGCTGCAGTAAAACAGGCTTTAGATGCCAGGCCAAGAACATGCTACAATTGTGAACAAACAGGACATTTTAAAAGGAATTGCCCCATTGGAGGAGGGTTTAACAAAACTAGGTATCAAAGGAGTAGAATAACAGGTATTTGCCCACGATGCCGTAGAGGGAGACATTGGGCTAATGAATGCCGTTCTCAAACCACCATAGAGGGTACTCCATTATCAAAAAACGAACAAGGACCAGGTGTTTATCCACGATATCGTGGAGAAAGGCATCGGGCTCCATTGCCAAAAAATGTACAGGGGGGCCCAATGCTCCGGGGCCCAAAACCACAAATATACGGAGCACTGGAGGAACCCAGCAACCCCATCAGGGTAGTGCCCAGGACACATTGTCCATCAGATCCCTCATCAGACAAACCAGAGGGAGCGCAGGGTTGGACATCTGCGCCTCCGCCAGAGCAGTACTAACTCCAGAGATGGGAGTTCAAATCATTCCCACAGGGGTGAAAGGACCTCTTCCCAAAGGAAGAGTAGGCTTATTATTGGGACGCAGCTCTTCTACTCTAAAAGGACTTATGATAAGTCCTGGGGTAATTGATCCCGATTATGAAGGTGAAATAAAAATTATAGCCAGTTCTCCAAAGGGTATCAGTAATTTCACCAGGAGATAGAATAGCACAGTTACTAATAATACCCAGCCTACATGATAAATTTTCCAGTCGTACTGTAGAAAGAGGTTCCAAGGGATTAGGCTTCACAGGTGTAGATTGGGCTATGCTTTCTTTAAATTTAGATTCTCGCCCCATGCTAAAACTAAATATTCAAGGACATGAATTTAATGGGATACTGGATACAGGTGCAGACCTTAGCATCATCTCTCATCAAGAATGGCCAAAACATTGGCCATTACAACAAGCCACTCAAACGCTTTGAGGCCTAGGAGTGGCGACTAATCCCCATAGAAGTGCAATGGTATTAGATTGGAAGGATCCTGAAGGATGTGAAGGAACTATACAGCCATATGTATTGGATCATCTTCCCGTAAATTTATGGGGACGAGATGTCCTAGATCAATTAGGTTTGACATTAACAAATAACATCAACCAAAATGCACCCACTATTATGACTAGACAAGGTTTTAGGAAAGGAAAAAGATTGGAAAAACAAGAACAAGGTATAGCAGCACCAATACAAATAGATCAAGGAACAGAAAGACATGGGTTGGATTTTCAGAAAGGGCCACTGAGACAATAAAAATTACTTGGAAATCAGAAAGACCAGTATGGGTTCCTCAGTGGCCCCTGACTAAAGAAAAGATACAAGCAGCCCATGACCTGGTCAAACAACAATTAGCGGAAGGACATATACAACCTTCTGTATCTCCCCATAATACTCCCATTTTTGTCATCAAAAAGAAATCCGGTAAATGGAGATTATTGCAAGATTTAAGAGCCATTAATAATGAGATGGTTATTATGGGACCTGCTCAATCAGGGATTCCTCAGTTGTCTGCTTTGCCAAAAACCTGGTATGTTTTAGTTATAGATATTAAAGATTGTTTTTTTTCAATTCCAATTCATCCTGAGGATAGTCCACGTTTTGCATTTACTATCCCTGCACTGAATCATGAAGGTCCTGATCAGAGATATGAATGGAAAGTACTCCCTCAAGGGATGGCTAACAGCCCAACTATGTGTCAAATTTATGTTAACAAAGTAATCCAGCCACTTAGAAATCAAAATCCTGAACTACAAATATTTCACTATATGGATGATGTATTATTAGCACACAAAGATAAAAACACATTGCTAGAATGTTATGCCACACTTACAAACTTATTAAAAAATTATAATCTAGAGATAGCAATAGATAAAGTACAATTAAATTTTCCAATTAATTCTTTAGGAGTTCTATTATCCTCAACCATGGTCCGTCCACCAAAAATTCAAATACGAGTAGATCAACTCAAATCACTTAATGACTTTCAAAAGTTATTAGGAGACATAAATTGGATAAGGCCTTATTTAGGTATACCAACAGGAGAGTTGGGACCTTTATTTGATATCCTAAAAGGTCCATCAGATCCAAATTCACCCCGAATGTTAACGCCTGAAGCAAGAAAGGCATTAAAAATCATTGAAACATATATGGAAAATATGCATTTGGATAGAATTGATATAAGTTTGCCTTTATTATTTATTGTACTACCAACAAAAAATATTCCTACAGGAGTATTTTGGCAAGAAGGTCCATTATTATGGATACATTTATCTTATTCTCCTAACACTATTCTTACTAGGTATCCTGAGGCTGTAGGACAATTAATACTCAAAGGAATAAAAGCAGCAAAGGGAGTGTTTGGAATTTCTCCCAATAAAATTATTACTCCATATACTATGAATCAAATTGATGAGTTAGCTAATGAGTTAAATACTTGGGCAATAATCATGTGCAAATCTAATGTTTCATTTGATAACCATTTACCATCTAATCCTTTATTGATTTTTTGGTCATTGCATCCTGTAATTTTTCCAAAAATGACAAGAAAAACACCTATCATGAATGCTCCAAATATATTCACTGATGGGTCAAGTAATGGTACAGCAGCAGTAGTTACCCCTGATCAAACTTTTACATTTTTAGTACCCAAACAATCAGCTCAAAAGGTAGAGCTTAATGCAGTTTTACAAGCTTTTGTGATGTTTAAAGATTCTGTATTTAATTTATTTTCTGATAGTCAGTATGTAGTTAATGCTATAGTATCTCTTGAAGATGCTGGTAGGATTTACCCTTCTTCTACTGTTTTCTCTATGCTTTCCACTATACAAAGTCTAATCTGGGACAGAAAAGATCCATTCTTTATAGGACATATCAGGGCACATACAGGATTGCCTGGAGCCCTTAGTTTGGGCAATGATTTAGCAGATAAAACTACACATGACATACATATTTTTTCTACACTAGAAGAAGCTATAAATTTTCATAAAAAGTTCCATGTCAATGCTAATACTTTACAAAAGCGTTTTAAAATAACTAAGGAACAAGCTAGACAAATAATAAAACAATGTCAAAATTGTGTGACCTTTTTACCACAAGTTAATCTTGGAGTCAATCCTAGAGGATTGATACCTAACCATATTTGGCAGATGGACGTCACACACTGGCCAGAATTTGGAAAATTAAAATATTTGCATGTTACAGTTGATACTTCTTCTGGATTTTTGATGGGCTCCCTTCATGCCGGAGAAAAAACTAAAGATGTTATAGCTCATTGCTTACAAAATTTTGCCACTGTGGGTGTTCCAAAACAGTTAAAAACAGATAATGCCCCTGGTTATACTTCTACCTCTTTTAAACAATTTTGCTCAACATTTGGCATTACTCATATAACAGGAATCCCATACAATCCACAGGGACAAGGCATAGTTGAAAGAGCTCATCAAACTATTAAAATGTACTTATTAAAGCAAAAAGAAGGAATTGGGAAGGGGTATATATTCCCCAAAGATAAACTTAAAATAACCCTTTTTACTCTAAACTTTTTAAATTTGGATTCATCAGGACTTAGTGCTGCGGAAAGGCATATGTGTCCAAAAAATGTGCATAAGCCCAAGGTACTTTGGAAGGATATTCTAACAGGACAATGGAAAGGTCCTGACCCAGTAATTGTCTGGAGTCGGGGGTCTGTTTGTGTGTTTCCACAGGGAGAACAGCAGCCGATTTGGATTCCAGAGAGATTAACCAAGGTCCTGACCCAGTGATTGTCTGGAGTTGGGGGTCTGTTTATGTGTTTCCACAGGGAGAACAGCAGCCGATTTGGATTCCAGAAAGATTAACTAAAGCGATTTCTACAGACCAAAAAGAAGATGATTTGGCTCAAATCCATAACAACTGATATCCAAAACTCCAGTTTAGCTATTCTTACATCTGCAACAGAACCAGGATGTTTTTTTCAATATCTATTTTATTATTGCCCTTTGCCATATCATGAAGTTCTATTTTGTTTTTTGAGCTCATACAGACCTAGGTTAATGTTTTGCTGATCAGTTCTATTTTTTGACTATAGAGTTTTTAAACATTGCAATGGAGATTTCACCTGTAAAAAGTTATAAGGCCTTTACTATAATGTTATGTGTTGTATGTATTATATTATGTGTGCACACTTGTGTTTTGTGTTATATGTTTGAATGTACATATGTCCATATATCATATATGATGAGCGCTCATGATAAAATGGATCCAAATATTTTTTTTCACGTGATTTATATGGTTTAATTTAAATTGGGTAAACAACTGTTGAGGATTGTTTTAATATGTAAACAAAAAAGAAGGTTAACAGATCTGTTTGTTTACTTTCACCTTTCCTTTTCATTATATTTAATAATTCTCTTAAAGATAATGTAAATTGTTAAGAAAATTGTTTTCTTTTAGTGCCTTCTGTAATGTTACATAATTTTTTCTTTAGCCATTATTGCCAGAATTCCTATCTTCATCCCAGTGCTGGTGAAGTCAAAGATAAAACCAATCTATAGCTTCTACAATAGCCATCACTGAACTGCTTGCAGAACTTGCCTGGACACATTGTGAGCTCACCTGTATGCATTGTGAACTATCTGTTGGTGCAGCGACTTGTGGTAGTGTTGGGGTATTTTTGCTGATGATGTCATTGGTGGTACAATTTTTCCAAAAGGAGCCGTCAATTGGCTTGGTGTATCTTCCTCCCTTCTGCTTGTCATGATCGTCCAGCTAAAATTTGGGGGCCAACAGAGGTGAGGCAAAGAACCTCACCCCCCCGCTGGTACAAAGACCTCTCCACAGGTGTGGCTGTATACTGGACCGGTAGTCAGTGACGGGTAAGATCCAATTGCAATGGTACCAACCTAAGGACCATATGTACTATTGGACAACCTAAGGCAGGCACGGTCCCTAAGCCACATGCTTGTTGTTTAAACAGAGAGGGGGAGATGTTGAGAGCCACAGCCGAAGGGGCCCCAGCAAAATTCCAGCTGCCAGCAAACTTCCAGCTGCCGGCTGATGATTGGCTCACAGCAGCCCCAGCAACATCTAGCTGATTGGCTCCTCGGCCCCAGCAACATCTAGCTGATTGGCTCCTCTGCGGTGATGCTCATTGGGCTGTTTCCCTGCCCTTTCAGACCACAGACCTGCTCATTGGGGGACGTTTTTGGCTCCGCCCACGTGACCCAGCCAATCGGCCTCAAGAGCAGGAGGATTGTGGGAGGTGGAAAGAAGCTTGTGTGGGAGAGAGAGGCTTGTGGAAAGCCAGTGGTGGCAGTTGAGGCTCTGAGGGTTTTTCCTGAGAGGCTGTTTTGTTTGGCGTGTGTGGTTCTAAAAATAAAGTTAGTTTCTTTTGACAAGTGGCTCCTGATTGTGCCCAGCCAGACTGCGGCATTGGACTCTTCCCTGAAGACCTTAAAAGAGCGTACTACAGGGATACTGCCACATCGATGTTCATAGCAGCACAATTCACAATAGCTAGACTGTGGAACCAACCTAGATGCCCTTCAATAGATGAAGGGATAAAAAATGTGGCATTTATACAAAATGGAGTATTACTCTGCAATAAAAAATGACAAAATCATGGAATTTGCAGGGAAATGGATGGCATTAGAGCAGATTTTATGCTAAGCGAAGCTAGCCAATCCCTAAAAAACAAATGCCAAATGTCTTCTTTGATATAACGAGAGCAACCAAGAACAGATCAGGGAGGAAGAGCAGGAGGAAAAGATTAACATTAAACAGAAACATGAGGTGGGAGGGAAAGGGAGAGAAAAGGGAAATTGCATGGAAATGGAAGGAGACCCTCATTGTTACACAAAATTACGTATAAGAGGTTGTGAGGGGAATGGGAAAAAAACAAGGAGAGAAATGAATTACAGTAGATGGGGTAGAGAGAGAAGATGGGAGGGGAGGGGAGTGGGGATAGTAGAGGATAGGAAAGGTAGCAGAATACAACAGTTACTAATATGGCATTATGTAAAAATGTGGATGTGTATCCGATGTGATTCTGCAATCTGTATTTGGGGTAAAAATGGGAGTTCAAAACCCACTTGAATCTAATGTATGAAATATGATATGTCAAGAGCTTTGTAATGTTTTGAACAACCAATAAAAAAAAAAAAAGATTTACATCTTATTAGTTTGGTCACCTTGGAGGAAAGAGAGTTCCATCTATACAAATTTGGGCCTGTATTGTTAGACTCTTGGGATTTACAAGCTAATCTTTGAACCAAACATATGGGTCCCAGAAGTAGACTATACGGATTACACCGGTGTGAGTCAGGAGGCTCTGTCTGGAGCTCAGAGAAGAGGCTGATTCACCCAAGCCATGTGGACCAAAACTGAGGAAGAGGTTGTTCTACAAAGAAAAAGTAAATATATCATTCTAGAAGAAAGGGAGGTGGATACTGGATGTCTCACAGTAGCAAACATCCACAAGAGTCCTTCTCACCTGTACTTACTCAGGAGATCAGCGGCTATTACAAACCTAAGTCTCAGGGAATTCCTCATAGGTAGAGTCACTGGACTGGGCATTGGCTTGGCCAGTGTCATTCTGTGGCTTTGAGCAAATCAGTGACAGGCTCTGATAAATAACAAAAAAAACTAAAGCAATTGATATTGAAACCTTTTATGTGCAAATTTCATATTCCCCAGAGGGTAAGAATATTTTACTTACTTAAGATGTCAATTTGCATTTGTTCTCTATTATCTCTTTTCTCTGTGACTTCCTTCCCTAATCATATAGTCAGGCTATTTGAATTTCCTTTCCTCGAGTATTTTTATGGGGCTGAAAGAAGTTTCATAAAATGTATAGAGTTTGCTCTTCATTGTGAAATCCTAGAGGAAGGATTCTAAGTATACTGACAGGATGAAGAGAGAGCCTATGGAAACACTAAGGAATAGAAGATTTCTTCAGTTGGGCAGGCTGCTGAGGACATGGAACAACTCAGCCCTCTTGGTCAGGGAAATGTAGTAGTTCCCTCTTATTCATGGTTGCTATTTCTAACCCAGGAACAAAAATATTAAATGGAAAATTCTAGAAATAAACAACCTTAAGTTTTAAATTGCATTTTGATTAGCATGATGAAATTTCATGCCCGTCCCTCTCTGTTCTAACCTGGATATGAATTATCCCTTTGCCCAGTGTGTCCACACTTATATGTTACCCACTCTTCTGTCACTTATCAGGCTTCTTGGTTATAATATCAATTATTATAGTATTTCAGAGGTATGTTCAGGTAACCTTTATTAACTTAATAATAGCCCCAAATAGAAGAATAGAAATTCTGGCAATTCAGATGTGCCACAAAGAAGATGTCAAGTTCTTCAGGTGAAAATAAAATTTTGAGAAAGGGTGATAGCTCATTTGCAGAACTTTTATTACAGTATATACCTTAATAAACAATATGTTATTAGTTGTTAATTTCTTACCGCCTAATTTAAAAGTTAACTCAATTATAGGTATGGTATTATGTATAAGGAAAAAAATAGTACAAAAAGGGTTCAGTACTGTCTGTGGTTTTAAGCGTCCTGGAGTTAAGGGATGTATCCCCAATAAATAAGGAGCAATTGATCTTGATGCACCTTGGGGAATAAATACTATGGGAGTGTCTGGGATGACAGAAGACACCAGGGTGGGAGAGGAAGCACTCCCCAAGACTATATGGAATAAGTCCTTGAGAAGTTTGCAAGGTAAGGAGGAGCAATTGCAAATGTTTACTTTTCTTCCATACCAGCAAGATGGGGATTCGAAGGAAAGTTAATGTTGATTTATGGAAATATATACTTACCTATATGAATTTTATATTGAAATTATTGCCTGATGTTAACTAGCAAGGA
Organism: Marmota monax; assembly: GCF_021218885.2. Lineage (NCBI taxonomy): Eukaryota > Metazoa > Chordata > Mammalia > Rodentia > Sciuridae > Marmota > Marmota monax. The sequence goes on along the minus strand of NW_026695222.1, from coordinate 1,592,866 downwards.
ACCCAGATCTTCAGATCTTTCCACCAATTGAGGAGCAAGAGATGATCCACAACTTTCCTCCAATCAGCCATGGCCCATCCCAGCCACCTCACCCTAGAAGAAGCTTATAGAAGAGCACCCCCAAATTATGTATCTTCACAGGGCAGGAATAGTCACAATGAAGTATAGCATAGCTTGTCTACGATCAGCCAACTATTTGGAAATCTTTCTATCTATAGATGTAGGCTCCAGACCTATCCAATAGAACTACCTAATATTTGAGAAGATAAAATATTCTATAATACATTGTGTCTAATATAGTAGCTATTTGCCATGTGTGGCTATTGAGCACTTCCTACCATGACTGAGGCTCTCAACCTTCAGTCCTGTTTTATTGTAATTTAAATTTAACATAAGTAAGCACATGTGAATAATATCTATAGTATTGGATAGTACAGAGTTAGAGAATAATGGAGATCAGGGACCATATTTTCAGAGGATAAATTCTACTCTAATGATGAAGCATATTCATTTCCTTTACGTGTGTGTGTGTGTGTATGTGTGTGTGTATAATGGATATGCTTCTTCATTAGTAGAAGTATATATATATATATATATATATATATATATATATATATATAAACACACACGCACGCGCGCGCGCACACACACACACACACACACACACACTGATTTATTCACCAGAACACCTCTTCAGGGAAAATTGTGTCTCAATGCCATTTTATAGACAAGAAGGTAGGGTGAACTTAGGCATTTTGAGGCAGGCCACTAATAAGTGACTAAGTAGGATTCAAATCCAGATATGTCTGAATATTGAATCCACCGTCTTTCTGTTACAATATTGGTTAATCCTAGAAAAGGTCACTTTTCATGCTTGTCTCTTTTTAGGTGAATGTGTCTTAGCTGCAAAGCATTATGAAAATGTTAGTTGTAAATGTTTTAGCAATCAGTATTTTAAGGCAGGAAAAAAGACTTCGTTTTGGGTGGACCTCTTCTTAAACTTGAACAGCTCTGAACTCTGACATCTAATTATTCTCATAATTACAGCAAGAGAGAGGGAGAATTAAAACTAAAATTCAAGCAATTACATGTACAAGGGCAAAAGTGACTATTATGTTAAAATGCATAGCCCATTTTAATTTTACTTAAGATGGCTGTTAAGGAAAGGACCTGCGGTACAGGATGTGGGGGCGGGACCCATATATTAAGATCTGAACCTCAAGCCCCATAAATATGTTTTTAATTATATCAGTCCCAAATAGACTCTTAGATAATAACTATTATGTGTGAGACATGATGTATTTCTGTGGCATTACCAAAGACAAAGATTTTTTTTCTCTACTAAATGTTTCTAGATTTATGGTGTTTTGATTTATTATACAACCATATATTAGGCACATGTGTCAAAAGCTTAAAAATGTCCCTTCATATTCCCTAAAACCAACGAGACTAGAGCTTCTAGTTAGTACAAGCCAAATTAGAGGGTGGAGTTGTAACTGATAGAATCTTAGTAGCATTTGATAATAAAAAAATAGAGAAACGCATTCTCAATTGAAAGGGAACGATTTCTCCCATTTCTATTGTAGATAATGTTCTGTTTATTTATTAATAGTTTTTTTTGTGGTGATGCTATGGATTTAACTCAGGGGTGCTCTATCACTGAGCTATATCTCCACCTGTTTTATTTTTTAAATTTCTGACACAGGGTATCTCAAACTTGAGATCCTCCTGCCTCACCTTCCCAAGGCTGGGATTACAGGTGTTCACTACCACACCTGTCGATTCTACATAATTTTAATAGAGCATTAATAATTAGTTCTGTCACATTAGAGATTTGAGTCTGAAATAAGAATAATTTTGAGAATTGCTGCTGACTGTCAAAGTTACAGGCTGACTTGTGAGTGTGCCATGTGAGTGTGCCATTGCTAGTGTGAGACACAAAGAAAGAGGTTAGTCTGTTGAATCAATTAAATAGTTGGTGGGAGGGTGGTCTGCCCAACTGATTCTCTAAAGGGCCAGTTAGTAAGTCTTTTAAGCTTTCTGGTTTATTAGTCTCTGTCAAAATAACCAAACACTGTCGTTGTCACACAAAATCACCCATAGATAATACATAAATGAGTGAGCAGGTATTGTTTATGAACATGGAAATTGTAATTTCATATTACTTTCTTGTGCCATGGAATATCGTTCATCTTTTGATATTTTTTCAGTCATTAGATACATAAAAACTATTCTTAGCACAGAGACCTTAAAATACATGGGGCAGGCTACTTTGTGCTTGTGGATTTTAGTTTGCTGATTCCTGAGGTCTCCATGGATGAAACTCAAAAATATCAGGAGTCTGGGGTTGCAAGGATTCTATCCTCCCTTGGCACACTTTCAGAGTTGGCTTCCCTTGGAAGAAAAAGCAGGGCTTTTCTTCTGTAGGTACACTCTGTCAAAGGGTGTTTCAGAGAGAGAGATGGGTATTCCACTCAATCGCATCCTGCTGGACCATTCAGCAGTCCTTAGTGTTCTTGTGGGACTTAGGACCTGGGCTGATGTGTTTTGCTTTTCTCAGATTCTATGCAGGAGATTTAGCCCATGTTCTGCATCCCCAGATGCAGATATTTCACCTTTGTACTTTGATGTCATTTCTTTCATCTGGCTTCATATCCGGAGCAAGCTGAATTTTGCCTGTGGACAGTAACTGCTCAAAATAATCCCTAGCTTTGTTAATACTCTCTGAGACTGAACTTCAGAGTGCTTTGAGTTACTGTGAAGGGCCATTAATGCTTCCCTTGGCTCTTGGGTGAGTATTCTGAAACACCAACTTTGTCTTATGGCTGCAAATATCAATATGCCCCTCAATCTGATAATCAATAGTAGGGGTTGTTGCAAACACAAATATTCCCTGGGTGGATAATTAAAATGAATCTGTTCCCGACCGAGTGCTGTCTTTTGTCTTAACCCTTCTACTGCTTTTATCTCATCAGTGAAGTTTCTCAGATCAGACCAAAGGGGCACAAAAATTGTTTGATCCCTGTTTAAAGAAGAAGAAATGAAAAAGGCATGGGGTTGAGCAATTTTCTTAGGTCACTGAGCAAGTCCCTGACTGATCCAGAATGAGCATGTATAAGCTCAGAATTCTCAGGCTCAATCAGTCCTTCAACTGTTTATATAAAATTCCTGTTCTTTTCAAAAATGTATTTACATGTTACAGACTTAAATGGCTTCATTTTCAGGTGTAGTACTTTCATTCCAAAACCTTGAGATGGGCTGAGGATTATAAAAATACTAACCAGGAAAAGATACCTGATTTGAGAGAAAATTGATAGCAAATAATGTGCTACTGTAGGTGAATAATGCATCAAGCATAGCAGGGTCTCATAGAAATAGTGTTAATTTATGTATAATATGCAATGGAAGATTCCTTTCAGAATTTAAGAGGTCTTCAGTTTAGCTTTATTCAACAACTGCAGAGACCAAGAATTAAAGCAGACTTAAAAAGTGTGTATTGGAGTGTGGTGGCCATTCAAAGCTTACAGAATAAAGATTTATGGGCAAATGAAAACACCTACTTGCTCAAGTAATGGAAGAAAAATCAAGAAAAGATAGGACTAAAACAAGAAGTATTAAAATTGTTAGTATATAAAAATCATATGATATGCAGTTTCAAAAAACAATTATAATTCTTAGACTGTGTAATGAATATTTGTGTCCTCACTAAATATATATGGTGAACCTGATTTCCAGGTTGATGATATTAGAAATTGGGCCTTGGAAAAATAATTCATTTCTGAAGGTGAACCCTTCAGGAATGGCATGAAAATTATTACAAGAAGAAGTCAGAGAGCCCTTGGTCTTCAGTGTCAGGATACAACCAGAACTGGACAGTCTGCAATAAAAAAAAAAGGTCTGTACATAACCCAATCATAGTTGTACCTTGATTTTGGACTTCCATTTCCACATTTCCACAACTAGTAGAAATACATTGAAAAAATGCAAATAAAATAAATCTATTGGTTATAAACCACTCAGTCTATGAAATTTTGTTATAGAAGTTTGAACAAAGACAACCTATTAAAAATAGGAAAGAAAATAAATTAAGTACAATTTATAGAAGAAAAATAATCAAAAAATTGAGATTATGAAAAGAAAATATTACCAAATTAAAATGGGAAAACACTTTATTGGGCTAAATTAGTGATGGCTAAATTATAAAATTTATTAAAACCAAACTGTAATATCACCTTATATCTATGAGAATGGCCAAAATAAGAAATTGTGACAACACCAAATGTTAGCAATGATGAGGAGAAACTCAAAAGTTGTTGATGAGGATGTAATATGGTAAAACCACTCAAAAAAATAGTTTGACAGTTTCTCATATAAATATGTATCTAATGACCATATGACCCAGAAATTGCATCCTTGGACATTAATCCCAGAGAAATGAAAATTATGTTCACACAAAAACATGAACAAAATGTTCATAGTGGTTCTATTCATAAAAGACCCAAAGTGGAAATAATACAGACTGTGAATGGTTAAACAAACCATGCTGCATAATTACCATGGATACTCAGCAATACAAAGGAGCAAACTATTAACACATGAAACAAACAAGATAATTGTCTAAATAATTATATTCAGTGCAAAAGGAAGCCCAAAGTTTACATACCGTATGATTCCACTTATACATAATTTATTATTATTATTATTATTATTATCATCATCATCATCATCATCATTCTGAGAATTGAACCCAAGGATGCTCAACCAAAAAGCAATATTACCAGCCCTTTTTAAACTTTGAGACAGAGTCTCACTAGGTTGCCCAGGATGTCTTTGAATTTGGGATACTCCTGCCTCAGCCTCCTGAGTACTTTGGATGTACCACCTTGCTCAGGTTTTACAACATTCTTGAAATGACAAAAGTACAGGAATGGAGAAGAGATTAGTGGTTGCCTGGAATTAAGAAGGGGTGGGGAAAAGAGGAATGTGGATGTGGGCAATGAAAAGTCATTGTGAAGACTCCTACAGTGATGGTATTAACTGTACCTTTGTGATATTAATGTCAAGATCCTCATGGTGACATTGAACCAAGTTTCTAAAGATGTTATTGTTGGGGCACATTGGGTAAAATGTACAAAAGATTCATTGTTTATGAATCAATGATTATCTCAAAACTTTAATTTGGAAAGAAAACATGATTCTTTGAGTTAGGAAAGATGAAATAACGTCTGCTTCTTGCTTACACATTGGATGAGTTTCCATTTTCACATGTGGGTGAATTTTTTAAAAATATTTGCCAACATAATTGCCTTATATACTTCCCATATATGACTCATCCTTTCTTATAAGAATTTATATTAATAAGATAATTGAATATTTTTGTAAAGATTTCTGTGTAAGTATGTCCAATGTTTGCATCATTTGCAAAAGCAAATATTTTCAAATGGACACAAAACCAAATTTAAGAAATATTTAGAAGGTTTATGGTACATATATTTCATGAATTTTAATGCCGAAATCAAACTCAGATTCTGGTAAGGAGATAAGCAGTAGTGCTCAGAAGAGTGGTTAAACATGTGGATTTCAGTCCATCAGATCCAGACCTAGCACAGTCTATGCACATGTGAACTTGGGCTAGTTTCTTAACATCTCTGTGCAATACCTCTTTCTTTGTAAAATAATCAGGTGGTTGTGAGGATCACACAGAGCTAAAATTGAAAGAAAAACTTAGACTGCCACTCAATGAATAACTTTTTCCACAATTTGGGATCACTTTTTATAACTTCTTGCAGTGAGCATATATTATTTTTAAAATACAAGAAAAAAATATGAGGAGGAAACAATTGTTGTGGAACAAAAGCAGGCAATAAAATATTAATGCAGGCCCATGTTGATGATGACAAATTGGGAAGGCCCTTGTTTTCTCTGCACTGTTTCCCAAATGGTTTGTGATAAGAGTTGAGTACATTTATAAAGGAAGTTTTTCTTAATCAGGGAACAGATAGTATTCTTCACAACAAGTGTATACATCTTCCAAATTCTTCCACACTGCATAATTGCAGTCTACCCTCAGCCTCTTGCCTTAACCATCTTTATTACCCACCTTGGCCTCTATTAACCTTAGCAGCCCACATGCTCTAGAATGTGTGGTCCCACCTCCCCCGCCATTGCTCTTGCCCACTGTTTTCTTCAACACCATTGAGCTTTCGAGCCTCATTTCTCTCATGAAAACTTTCTGTCAATAATTTCACCATTTTCTGATTTCCCCTTCTAAAATGTTCTCTGCATTCAGTATTGTCCCAAATGATTTAATTTGTTACGGTTACTGTTCAAATGTTAGTTTATGGTAGTGTTTTTCTGCACAATGTTGCAAGTAGAAATTTCCTATGTCTTTAACTATACTTTAAGTTTTTATACTCAAGGCTGTTTTTAAGTTTCCTTTGTGCGACACAGAAAGGGTCACTGTTGAATGAAAGAAAAGCCAGGGCATGGCTGCTTGTGCTGATTCAGCCATCAGGACTGAAGTGGGAAGTGTACTTAATTATGAGCTTAATTATTTGGGGAGAGTATCTTATGAATGACAGGAAGTGGATATTCTTTGTTCAGAACTATCATGTAGTATCAGGTAACATAAGGCAAGATGCCCTAAGATCTGAAGTGTGAGACTTAAAAAGTTCTTACTAAATGTAGCTGGGAAATCCAAGTCTCTGGAGATATTCAGTCACACAGTATTCACATCTCAGGGTTAAGGGGCATCCCTTCCAGGAAGATGGGAATGAAATAAAATATTCCCTTACCAAACAAATCATATTTATTTATTTGTTACTGGAGATTGAGCCCATGGGCACTCTGCTACTGAGATACATTCCCAGTGCTTTTTATTTTTTATTTTCATTTTGAGACAGGGTCTCACTAAGTTATTTAAGGTATCACTAAATCGGAGAGGGTGCCCTACAACTGGCAATGATCCTGCTTCAGCCTCCTGAGTTGCTAGGATTACAGGAGTGTGCCACCACTCCCAGCTTAACAAACCATTTTTAAAGCAATGAAATATCTTGTTTGTATGTAATCTTACACAATCTCAATATACGAACAAGTAAATGTGGCATTTTTCCCAAATAAGTGTATTTCTCTCATTTTAACTTTATTATACAATCATTGATGTCAGTAGAACTATTTTCATAAAAATCAAAGAACTAATATTGAGATTATAGATAGATTTACAGTTTAATATCAACCTTACTTTCTAGTTCATTTTTCTATGTCATTTTGAGGTGAAGAAATCCTAAAAAGTTTGATTCAGTAAATTTAACAAGTGTCAATGATTACAAAATTATGGGTTCTGAGATTTTTGTTTCTAAAAGCCTGATTTGCAATCTTGAATTATTCTTCAATTAAATTTGAAAACTTGAGAAAGAACTAAAATGTTTTGATTTCCACATTGAATTCTTGTACTATCCTATAACTATTAATATAACATTCTCTGTAACACATTTTTTAATTGATTAAAAAAATAAATGACAGCGGAATGCCTTACAATTCCTATTACACATCTACAGCACAATTTTTCATATCTCTGTTTATATATAAAGTATGTTGACACTCAATTTGTGTCTTCATACATGTACTTTGGATAGTGATGTCTATCCCATTCCACCATCCTTGCTAGTCCCCAGGTCCCTCCCTTTCCCTCCCACTCCTCTTCCCTATCTAGAATTCATCTATTCCTCCCATTCTTCCCCTCCCTACCCCCACTATGAGTCAGCCTCCTTATATCAGAGAAAACACTTGGCATTTGTTTGGGGGAGATTGGCTAACTTCTTAGCATTATATTCTCCAACGCCATTCATTTACCTGCAAATTGGCATGATTTTATTCTCTTTCATTGCTGAGTAAAATTCCATTGTGTATACATGCCACATTTTTTTAATCCATTCATCCACTGAAGGACATCTAGGTTGGCTTAACTATTGTGAATTGTGCTGCTATAAACATTGATGTGGCTGTGTCCCTGTAGTATGCTGTTTTTAAGTCCTTTGGGTATAGACCAAGGAAAGGGATAGCTGGGTCAAATGATGATTCCATTCCCAGATTTCCAAGGAATCTCCATACTGCTTTCCATATTTGCTGCACCAATTTGCAGTTCTACCAGCAATGTATGAGTGTACTTTTTCTCCCACATTCTCACGAACACTTATTGTTGTTTGTATTCTTAATAGCTGCCATTCTGACTGAAGTGAGATGATTTTTTGCTTTCTGAAAAATTTAGTAAGTTCAGAAGGATGCCAATATTCAGCACTAGGAATTGAGAAATATTAGTATTGTACCCTTCCTTCCTTTCTCTCTCTCTCTCTCTCTCTCTCTCTCTCTCTCTCTCTCTCTCTCTCTCTCTCTCTCTCTCTCTCTCTCTTTCGTGGGGATTGAACCCAGAAGCCCTCTATCACTGTCCACTTCCCCATCCTTTTTTAACTTTATTTTTGAGACAGGTTTCTCTAAATTGCAGGGGCTGGTCTTGAACTTGTGATCCTCCTGCCTTAGCCTTCCAAGTAGCTGGGATTATAGGTGTACACCACCATGCCCAGCTGAGGTTGGTCATTTCTAACAAGTTCCCAGGAAATGCTAATCTCACAGGTCTAGGGGCCAGATATTTTTTCTTGCTTTAAAAAAATACTTTATGTGGGCTGGGGATAGAGCTTAGTTGGTAGAGAGCTTGCCTCACATGCAAAAGGCCCTGGGTTCAAACCCTAGCACCACCACACACAAAAAAATTCTATGATCTAGGTACATTGGAGCATGCCTATAATCCCAGTGGCTCAGGAGCCTGAGGCAGGAGGGTCATGAGTTCAAAACCAGCCTCAGGAAAAGTGAAGTACTAAGCAACTCATTGAGACTCTGTCTCTAAATAAAATACAAGATAATACTGAGGATGTAGCTCAGTGGTCAAGTACCCTGAGTTCAATCCCTGGTACCCCCCCCCAAAAAAAAATACTCTATGAATGATTTATTATTTTTTTAGATAGAACTCTATGTACAATGCATTAGTTCCTCTTAATCAAAAATAAAATTAAAGGTCTAACCATATGAAAAAATTTACATGTATTTCATTCATATTAACTATTCCAGAATAATTATACATCCATTTCTCTCCTGTTGATCATTCAAGTTTCTCCAAATTGTTGTTTTTATAAACAATGCTACAATGAACATCTTTTACATGTTTCTCATGTACATACACAATGAAGCAAACTTGTTAAGTATATGAATATGTTTTTCCAAAGATTTTAGACATTGTCAAATGGGTCATCAACAGAGCAGTTCCAATTTGCATGTCTACCAGGAGTCTATAAAGTTTCTCAATTTCTCTCATTCTTACCAACTCTCAATTATGTCACAATTGATGAACATTATTGATAGTGCATTAATATTGTAACTTACATTTTCTCATGTTTTAGGTGGACCATCTTTACATGTTTATTGCTTATTCATATTTCCAGGCATGTAAATTTCACATTCAAATACTTTGCTTCTTTATTTTGTATTAAAATCTTTTTCTTATTGGTATTAAATAAGTTCTTTCTATTTCCTCTTTCTTATTCTTTTTTTAAAAATTTTTATTGTTGGTTGTTCAAAACATTACATAGTTCTTGATATATCATATTTCATACTTTGATTCAAGTGGGTTATGAACTCCCATTTTTACCCCGTATACAGATTGCAGAATCACATCAGTTACACATCCATTGATTTACATATTGCCATACTAGTGTCTGTTGTATTCTGCTGCCTTTCCTATCCTCTACAATCCCCCCTCCCCTCTTCTCTCTCTACCCCCTCTACTGTCATTCATTTCTCCCCCTTGTATTATTTTCCCCTTTCCCCTCACTTCCTCTTGTATGAAATTTTGTATAACCCTGAGGGTCTCCTTCCATTTCCATGCAATTTCCCCTCTCTCTCCCTTTCCCTCCCACCTCTCATCCCTGTTTAATGTTAATCTTCTTCTCATGCTCTTCGTCCCTACTCTGTTCTTAGTCACTCTCCTTACATCAAAGAAGACATTTGGCATCTGTTTTTTAGGGATTGGCTAGCTTCACTTAGCATAATCTGCTCTAATGCCATCCATTTCCCTGCAAATTCTATGATTTTGTCATTTTTTAATGCAGAGTAATACTCCATTGTGCATAAATGCCACATTTTTTTTATCCATTCACCTATTGAAGGGCATCTAGGTTGGTTCCACAGTCTTGCTATTGTGAATTGTGCTGCTATGAACATTGATGTAGCAGTGTCCCTGTAGCATGCTCTTTTTAGGTCTTTAGGGAATAGACCGAGAAGGGGAATAGCTGGGTCAAATGGTGGTTCCATTCCCAGCTTTCCCAGGAATCTCCATACTGCTTTCCAAATTGGCCGCACCAATTTGCAGTCCCACCAGTAATGTACAAGTGTACCCTTTTCCCCACATCCTCGCCAGCACTTGTTGTTGTTTGACTTCATAATGGCTGCCAATCATACTGGAGTGAGATGGTATCTTAGGGTGGTTTTGATTTGCATTTCTCTGACTGCTAGAGATGGTGAGCATTTTTTCATGTACTTGTTGATTGATTGTATGTCCTCCTCTGAGAAGTGTCTGTTCAGGTCCTTGACCCATTTATTGATTGGGTTATTTGTTTTCTTATTGTTTAATTTTTTGAGTTCTTTGGATATTAGGGCTCTATCTGAAGTGTGAGGAGTAAAGATTTGTTCCCAGGATGTAGGCTCCCTATTTACCTCTCTTATTGTTTCTTTTGCTGAGAAAAAAATTTTAGTTTGAGTAAGTCCCATTTGTTGATTCTAGTTATTAACTCTTGTGCTATGGGTGTCCTATTGAGGAATTTGGAGCCCGACCCCACAGTATGTAGATCGTAGCCAACTTTTTCTTCTATCAGACGCCGTGTTTCTGATTTGATATCAAGCTCCTTTATCCATTTTGAGTTAACTTTTGTGCATGGCGAGAGAAAGGGATTCAGTTTCATTTTGTTGCATATGGTTTTCCAGTTTTCCCAGCACCATTTGTTGAAGATGCTATCCTTCCTCCATTGCATGCTTTTAGCCCCTTTATCAAATATAAGATAGTTGTAGTTTTGTGGATTGGTTTCTGTGTCCTCTATTCTGTACCATTGGTCCGCCCACCTGTTTTGGTACCAGTACCATGCTGTTTTTGTTACTATTGCTCTGTAGTATAGTTTGAAGTCTGGTATCGCTATACCGCCTGATTCACACTTCCTGCTTAGCATTGTTTTTGCTATTCTGGGTCTTTTATTTTTCCATATGAATTTCATGATTGCTTTCTCTATTTCTACAAGAAATGCCTTTGGGATTTTGATTGGCATTGCATTAAACCTATAGAGAACTTTTGGTAATATCGCCATTTTGATGATGTTAGTTCTGCCTATCCATGAACAGGGTATATTTTTCCATCTTCTAAGATCTTCTTCTATTTCTCTCTTTAGGGTTCTGTAGTTTTCATTGTATAAGTCTTTCACCACTTTTGTTAGGTTGATTCCCAAGTATTTTTTTTTTTTGAGGATATTGTGAATGGAGTGGTTGTCCTCATTTCCAATTCAGAGAATTTGTCACTAATATACAGGAATGCCTTTGATTTACGCGTGTTGATTTTATATCCTGCCACTTTGCTGAATTCACTTATTAGCTCTAATAGTTTCTTTGTAGACCCTTTTGGGTCTGCTAGGTATAGAATCATGTCACCTGCAAATAGTGATAATTTAAGTTCTTCTTTTCCTATTTTTATGCCTTTAATTTCTTTCTTCTGTCTAATTGCTCTGGCCAGTGTTTCGAGAACTATGTTGAACAGAAGTGGTGAGAGAGGGCATCCCTGTCTTGTTCCAGATTTTAGAGGGAATGCCTTCAATTTTTCTCCATTCAGAATGATGCTAGCCTGAGGCTTAGCATAGATTGCTTTTACAATATTGAGGTATGTTCCTGTTATCCCTAGTTTTTCTAGAGTTTTGAACATAAAGGGATGCTGTACTTTGTCGAATGCTTTTTCTACATCTATCGAGATGATCATATGATTCTTATTTTTAAGTCTATTGATGTGGTGAATAACATTTATTGATTTCCGTATATTGAACCAGCCTTGCATCCCAGGGATGAATCCTACTTGATCATGGTACACAATTTTTTTGATATGTTTTTGTATCCGATTCACCAGAATTTTATTGAGGATTTTTGTATGTAGGTTCATTGGAGATATTGGTCTGTAGTTTTCTTTCTTTGAAGTGTCTTTGTCTGGTTTAGGAATCAGGGTGATGTTGGACTCATAGAATGAATTTGGAAGTTCTCCCTCTTTTTATATTTCCTGAAATAGCTTGAAAAGTATTGGTATTAGTTCCTCTTTAAAGGTTTTGTAAAACTCTGCTCTATACCCATCCAGTCCTGGGCTTTTCTTAGTTGGTAGTCTTTTGATGGTTTCTTCTATTTCCTCAATTGATATTGGTCTGTTTAGGTTGTCTATATCCTCCTGACTCAATCTGGGCAGATCATATGACTTAAGAAATTTATTGATGCCTTCACTATCTTCTATTTTATTGGAGTATAAGGATTCAAAATAATATCTGATTATCTTCTGTATTTCTGAAGTGTCTGTTGTGATATTGCCTTTTTCATCCCGTATGCTAGTAATTTGAGTTCTCTCTTTTCTTCTCTTTGTTAGTATGGCTAAGGGTCTGTCGATTTTGTTTATTTTTTCAAAGAACCAACTTTTAGTTTTGTCAATTTTTTCAATTGTTTCTTTTGTTTCGATTTCATTAATTTCAGCTCTGATTTTAATTATTTCTTGCCTTCTACTTCTTTTGCTGTTGTTTTGCTCTTCTATTTCAAGGATTTTGAGATGAAGTATGAGATCATTTATTTGTTGGTTTTTTTCTTTTTTTAAGGAATGAACTCCAAGCAATGAATTTTCCTCTTAGAACTGCTTTCAATGTGTCCCATAGATTCCGATATGTTGTGTCTGTGTTTTCATTTATCTCTAAGAATTTTTTAATTTCCTCCTTGATGTCTTCTATAACCCATTGATCATTCAGTAACCTATTGTTCATTGTCCTAGTGATGTATGCTTTTTCCTTCCTTCTTTTATCGTTGATTTTCAGTTTCATTCCATTATGATCAGATAAGATGCATGGTATTATCTCGACTCCTTTATATTTTCTAAGAGTTGCCCTGTGACATAATATATGATCTATTTTTGAGAAGGATCCATGTTCTGCTGAGAAAAAAGTGTAACTGCTTGATGTTGGGTGGTATATTCTATATATGTCAATTAAGTCTAGGTTATTAATTGTGTTATTGAGTTCTATAGTTTCCTTATTCAACTTTTGTTTGGAAGATCTGTCCAGTGGTGAGAGAGGTGTGTTGAAGTCTCCCATGATTATTGTATGGTGGTCTATTAGACTCTTGAACTTGAGAAGAGTTTGTTTGACGAACATTGCTGCACCATTGTTTGGGGCATATATATTTATGATTGTTATGTCTTGTTTGTGTATGGTTCCCTTGAGCAGTATGTAGTGTCCCTCTTTATCCCTTTTGATTAACTTTGGCTTGAAATCTATTTTATTTGATATGAGTATGGACACTCCTGCTTGTTTTCAAAATCATATGAGTGATATGATTTTTCCCAACCTTTCACCTTCAGTCTATGTATGTCTTTTCCTATCAAATGCGTCTCCTGTAGGCAGAATATGGTTGGGTCTTGTTTTGTGATCCATTCTACTAGCCTGTGTCTCATAATTGGTGAGTTTAAGCCATTAACATTTAGGGTTATTATTGAGATATGGGTTGTTCTTCCAGCCATATTTGTTTATTTCTGTTACTAAACATGGTTTGTTTTCCTCTTTGATTATCCCCACCCCCTTTACTGTCCTACCTCCCACTGTTGGTTTTCATTGTTATTTTCCATTTCCTCTTCCTGTAATGTTTTGCCAAGGATGTTTTGAAGAGATGGTTTTCTAGCTGCAAATTCTTTTAACTTTTGTTTATCGTGGAAGGTTTTAATTTCATCTTCCATCCTGAAGCTTAATTTCGCTGGATACACAATTCTTGGTTGGAACCCATTTTCTTTCAGTGTTTGAAATATGTTATTCCAGGATCTTCTAGCTTTCAGAGTCTGTGTTGAAAGATCAACTGTTATCCTGATTGGTTTACCCCTAAATGTAATCTGCTTCCTTTCTCTTGTAGCTTTTAAAATTCTCTCCTTATTCTGTATGTTGGGCATCTTCATTATAATGTGTCTAGGTGTGGATCTCTTATGATTTTGCACATTCGGCGTCCTGTAGGCTTCTAGGATTTGGGATTCTGTCTCATTCTTCAAGTCTGGGAAGTTTTCTCGTATTATTTCATTGAATAGATTGCTCATTCCTTTGGTGTGGACCTCTATACCTTCCTGTATCCCAATGACTCTTAAGTTTGGTATCTATGTTATCCCATATTTCTTGGATGTTCTGCTCATGGTTTCTTAACAGTCTTGCTGAGCTGTCTATGTTCTTTTCCAGTTGAAATACTTTGCCTTCATTGTCTGATGTTCTATCTTCTAAGTGTTCTACTCTGCTGGTAGTATTCTCAATTGAGTTTTTAAGTTGGTTTATTGCTTCCTGCATTTCTAGGATTTCTGTTTGTTTGTTTTTTATAACCTCTATCTCCCTGTATAGTTGATCTTTTGCTTCTTGGATTTGTTTATGTAATTCATTGTCGAAGTGATCTTTCATTGTCTGATTTTGCTGTCTAATGTCTTCCTTGAGACTCCAGATGATCTGAAGCATGTATATCCTGAATTCTTTATCTGACTTTCCATCTGCTGCAGCTATTACCTCTTCTAAAGTTGAGTTGACCTGCATTGCTTGTGGTCCTTTCTTTCCTTGTCTTTTCATACTGCTCGCGTTTCTTTCTGCTTGGTGAGGCTGTTGTGTTATTGAAATTTTCCCCCTATATATTTATATTGCTCTTGTATAGTTGAAAAGTCTCCCTTGCAGGGGCGGGCAGCGGCTGTGCTCCTCCTCCAATTCGGGTGATCTGTCTACCACGCTGACGGGCCGCTGGGCCTGTTCTTCCGGTCGGTTGCAGGTCTGCCTACCTTGCAGGCACGGGCGGCGGCTCTGCTCTGCCCTTACTACAATTGGGGTGACGTGTCTACCACGCCGGCGGACCCTTGGGCCTGTTCTTCTGGTCGGTTGCAGGTCTGCCTACCTTGCAGGCGCGGGCAGTGGCTCTGCTCTGCCCTTACTCCAATTGGGGTGACGTGACTACCATGCCGGCGGGCCGCTGGGCCTGTTCCGGGCGTGGGCGAAGGCTCTGCTCTGCCCCTACTCCAATTAGGGTGACATGTCTACCATTCCGGCAGGCCGCTGGGCCTGTTCCGCCGGTCAGTCGCAGGTCTGCCTACCTTGTGGGCATGGGCGGCAGCTCTGCTCTGCCCGTACTCCAATTGGGGTGACGTGTCTACCACGCCAACAGGCCGCTGGGCCTGATCTGCCAGTCGGTCGCAGGTCTGCCTACCTTGCAGGCACGGGCGACGGCCCTGCTCTGCCCCTCCTCCAATTGGTGTGATGTGTCTACCATGCCTGCGGACTTCTGGGCCTGTTCTACCGGTCGGTCGCAGGTCTGCCTACCTTGCGGGCGTGGGTGGTGGCTCTGCTCTGCCCCTACTCCAATTGGGGTGACGTGACTACCACGCCGGCGGGTCGCTGGGCCTGTTCCGGATGTGGGCAGCAGCTCTGCTCTGCCCCTCTGGCTTGATGACAAAGTGAGAGAGACTCGGGTGTTTTTGACTCACTTTCTTTACCAGGAGACCAACTGTTTCTGTTGCCGCTGGTATCGATGAAGTTATCTCCTCCGCTGCTTTCTGATGACATCAGATCTCTGCCATGTTGGTATCCCATGCGAATGGCAGCATTTCGTTCCCTTTGCCGGGTGACCAAAGCAACGGGTGGGTCCTGACCGGCCCTCACGAGCCCCGTCTCAATCCTGTTGCCACTGCCTATGAAGGTTCGGTTGGTATTTACCTCCACAGTATTCAGCAGGACCCGGACTGAGAAGCAGTTTCCGCGGGTTCTTTAGCCCTGGGCCAGAGCAGTTCCGGGAGCCTGAATTCGGCTGCTCCAGGCTGGGTGTATGTTCTGATAGGAGCAGGCTCCAAGAAGCAGTTTCCGCGGGTTCTTTAGCACTGAGCCTGAGTAATTTGTCTGTGAGACGCAGGAGAATGGCAGCCTGAAATTACCTGTTCTATAGCTGAATGAGCTGCGATCAGTCTTAAACAGGGATGGTGACGCTCTCCAAGATGGTGGCTGCTGGCTTCCTCTGTGGTCTGACCGGTGTGGAGAACCGAATTGGACCGCTTCCTTCCCCCGTCTCAAACCCAGAATTCAGCACTGAGCACAGTGAGTGCACAGCCCGGCAGGAGCCCGCAGAATCCGCAGCGCTGTATCTTTGCGTTGCTATTTCATCGTTTTCCAGCGTGCGCCGCAGACTCTAGCTGCGGGGCAATTTGCTGAATAAGCAGCGTGACCCTCCGTGCAGACAAATCGCTCGCGTTTGAGCCCCCATAGCTGATCCTTGTGTGATGGAAATCCTTCCTCTAGGTTTTGGAGCACCCCAATTTTGCTGGAAATTCCTAACAAGATAGCTTTTAGCCGTTCTAACTCGTCATTCTCCCGCACAGTGACGCGGTACACGGGGGTGATGCACTCCCTTCGCCGCCATCTTCTGATACTCTTTATTATTCTTAGCAATAGAAGTACTATGCATACTCTATCATCCTAAAATGCCAATAGAAACATGGAAAGATACTCATTTACTATCTGAATAGAATTCAAGAAGACCTAATGTTAAAGAGAACATCAATATTAAGTGTTGGAACAGTGTCATGGGAACATCCCTAAATTTTTAATTTTAAATTAGAAAAGCTACTTTGGAAAGCCATGAGATAGTCCTTTTCCTATATTTTTTTATTGGTGCATTATAATAATTCATAATGGCTATATTTTCTATTATGCGTTTTTACATGCACCCAATATAACAGTATAATTTGGCCTACTTGTTCTCTAGTATTCTCCCTTAGACAGTTTTTAGTAACATTAACCTACTATATGACCAAACAATTTCATTCCTGGGTATAAGCTTAAGAAAAATCAAGAGTATGGGCCTACCTAAGCCACATATATGCATGTATATAATGGTGTGATTCATTATAGTTCCAAACTGGAAACAACTGAAATGTCCATGAGTGAGAAATAGATAAATTATAATGTATTCATATTAAAAAGTACAACCAATGAGATAGAATGATTTATTGATGGTTGTTTTTATGAATCTCAGAAACATAATACAAAATAACAGAAGCCAGATACAAAAGAACACATATTATTTGATTCATTTTATTAAAAGTTCAATAATAGCCAGGTACCATGGTGCACACCTGTAATCTCAGTGGCTCAGGAGGTTTGCAAGTTCTAAGCCAGCCTTAGCAATTTAGAAAAGCCCTAAGCGACTTAGTGAGATCCTGTATCAAAATAAAAAAAAGGGTTGGGGTTGTGGTTCAATGGTTAAGTGCCCCTTGGTTCAATACCCGCTACAAAAAAAAAACCCCAAAAACAAAAAACCAAAAAAAAAAATGTTCAGGAATAGTCAACGTAGTAGCTACATGAGAGTCTGAGGCTGCTGAAAAGATCCTAAGGGTGCCATCAAGGGTATTGGAAACTTTCTGTATTTCCATCTAGGTGGTAATTGCCACAGTATATACATAGGTCAAAGTCCTATAACTTTCTAAAGATCTGTGCATTTTACTGAATTATTCATCAATAAAACAAATTTAAATAAATAAGTTTATAAATCTGAAGCTCTCCTTTCATTGCCATGTGAGTGTGGGGGAAGAGAATTTCTTTGTAAGGGAGAATAAGTGGTAACTTTCTTTCACACAATACAGAAGTGTGTTTTGATAATGACTGGTGGCATTTTGAAGGTAATCACTATTGGAGTTGGAAAGTACACTTCAAGGCCCAAAGAAACAAGGACGAGAAGAGAAGTTCAGAAAGCAAAGTGAAATAAATGGAAAATGTAAGGAACAATGAATGGAATCAAATCAATACTTTGGTGGCTGCCTTCGGTGAGCACAGGCTGAATTGTCCTACATAAAGCAGAACAAATTAAATTTGTTTAAAAACACAGTCTTACATTATTTACAGGATATAAAAGAATGGGAGCAGAAGAATTGCTGGCAAGTATGAACAAAAAAAGATTAAGAGGTGAAAGAGGACAAAAAAAGAGTGTCCAATTGCAAAAGGCGTAATTTAGGAAGAAAACACCAGTCCCCCACTTACATTTACTAAACACTAAGCAAATTGCATATATATGTACATTTATTTTTGTAATATATATAATCTAGGTATGTTCCATGAATATTGCTGTATTTCAGTTTTCACATATTTTCAGATGCAAGTGTATTTTTAAATACATTAAATGAAACTATAAGCTTATATTACTGTCTTTTGGAAATAAACTTACAACATTTAATGTTTTATAGTAAATGAAACTCAAGACACTTATTTTAGCATTAATTTGTTTAAAAATTAAATAATATTTAGTTGATAGAAATGGCTAGACTCATTTTGCAAAAGTGAATTCAAGTTTATTTTAGAAAATTCTAAAGTTGTGTCACAATAACAATTGTTAAATATCACCATAGAGTAACTTGGCTTTCTCTCTTAAGGATCTGAAAAAGAATGAGATGCTCTTTCCTGGATCCAGGGTCCATTGGGGCCCACCCAGTCCCTCTGGCTAGGAAGATAGCAAGGAAGATTGACTTTCTGGAAACAGCTAGGAAGATTTTGTGTCCTGCCATCTGAGTATCTTTTGCTCCAGTGGAGAATTAATGGTTCCTGTTTTTGAAGGTTTAGAGATCCTGTGAATACTACAGCTAGATTGTCTTATTTCCACTTTGCAAAACTCAAATATTCCACTTGTACCAGCAGATTTTTATTTCAAATATTCTACATTTAATTGGTCATCTATTTCTGCTTTAAATACAAATTATTTTGCCATATAAGAAAAAAATGTATGAAACTATAATAGACAAGAACCATATTAAATATATCATGAATACAAATTTTTGCATCAAGTATTTCTATCATAAAGGTGCATGCTTCACATTCTATTGTTAACTGCATTCAACTGGGATTTCACAGCAGGAAGTTGTGTCTGGCTAATATGATTCGGTCTTACATGTATTTAATAGAGCATGCTGTCCTAGTTCTGTAGATTTGAACTTCCTTGTACAATTTTAAGTAAATGGACATCTACAGGCCTGAAGTCACAAAAGGTCAGTGCAGAGAAATCTTTCATCTCCACAACACATTGCAACAAACCCAGATATCTGGGGAGCATTTGCAAACTCAGGCTATACTTTAATTAAACTGAGACAGCACAAAGTTTTTATTTAGAGAGTGGCACAGAAATGAGTCACTTAAAAAGTAATATTTGGTAATCCTGGAATGAATTCACTGATTTAATATATGTGATTTCTATTGGCCATTTGAAGAGGTATTTAAAATATTTTTAAAGGAGATTTTGAAGTAGAATATGAAGAAATCAGAAATACTGCTACAAAATCCTAAAATGTTTCGAGAAGTTTAGAATCACTGATCCAGGGAATCATTTTAATTCTCTAACTCTTTGAATCTTTGCTGCAATTTAGTCATAGTTATTCATATATAAGTATTGTTATTCAGAACCTCATAAACTTGTAGATCCATGGTTGACTTACTTCAAACTCGGGAAACACACAATCCAACCCCTCTGTGTAAAGTCAGTCTTTATCCTCTTCAGTAACAAGAACATTTCAGGGAACGTATTGCACTTGTGGCACTGGATGAATTTCATGGTTTCTCTTAAAGGCAACATAGATTCAATCACAATGAGAGGGTGAGACTTCTTCCTGTAGTATTCTAAAATAGCTATTTTCTCATTGTAAATTATCCTTGGTGCTTCTATGACATAAAAATAATCAAGTTTTTTTGTTATTATTTTATAATTCAGCATATAATCACTCATTTCATATATTGTTTGGCAGGGCAGTTTAAAATTAAAAGACCTAAAGAAGTTGTAAGATATATAAGAAAAGAACCATCTCCTTATATATACAAAAACACAGCTTTATTGAGGTATGATTTATGTACAATAAAATACACATATTAAAATTTGATGTTTTGACATTCATGAAACCATTATCAGCATCAAGGTAATGAACACATCCACCACTCCCCAAAATTTTGCCATGTCTCTTGGCAATCCCTCCTTTCCATTCTTCCATCTTGGATGTTGATTTTGTATCTGGGGATTTTGATAAACTGCCTTTTTAATGATAGTAGACTTAGAATTTTCATAACATTTTCTAAATGTTGTTTTGAGTGGAATGGTTACAGAAAATATCCTTGTCTTTTTTTCTGAACTAATGGAATAGCATTTAGTCTTTAACTATGAAATATGATGCCAGCTATAAATTATTAATGATAGATAGATAGATGCCCTTGATAGAGAGATGTTCCTTATCAGGTTAAGGGATGTCTCTTCTATTCATATTTCATTGAAAATGTTTATCAGGCATGGATGTTCAATTGTATTAAAAGTTTTCTTCTGCATCTGTTAAGATAGTCACATGGGTTTTCTTAGTTTTCTAATAAAGTGATACATGTTGATTTCCAGTGTTAAACCAATCTTGTATTCCTGAGATAAACTGTACTTGGTAATGATCTGTTCCTCTTTTTGTATATTTATGTCATCCTTACTTGTTTTCCTCTACATATATCATGAATTTTTTTTCTGGCTTTCTTAACCTTTTCTTTTAATCCTTGATTTGGAATGATTTATGATAACATGTCTTATTGTTTATTTCTTAGCTATTGCCTTTGGATTCTTCAAGCTTCTCAGGTTTGTATGTTTTCATCAACTTGGAAAAATTTCAGCCACTATGGTTTGACTATATATTAATCTGTGTCTCCCTTTTTTTTTCTCTTTGGATATTTGCCTCATAAATGCTATTCTTGCTACTATTTTTTTGTTGTTGTTGTTTTTCCTCTTTGCACCTCTATTTTATTTTGTATTGTTTATATTGCTATCTACTCATCTATTTACTAAATTTTCCTTCTGCATGTTGACTCTACTGCTAATTCATTCCTGTGTAATTTCCTTCTCAGACTTTGTAGTTTTTATTTCTGGATGTTTCTACACACACACACACACACTCTCTCTCTCTCTGCTGAGAACTCAGCAAAACTCAAGTGTAGGGCTGGGGATGTGGCTCAAGCGGTAACGCGCTCGCCTGGCATGCGTGGGGCGCCACATAAAAATAAAAATAAAGATGTTGTGTCCACCGAAAACTGAAAATTCTCTCTTTCTCTCTCTCTGTCTCTCTCTCTCTCTGTCTCTCTCTCTCCCCTCTCTTGTCTCTTAAAAAAATACTCAAGTGGAAACTTCTGCTTGTTTCTCAAATTCTCTCTGTATTTAGCTCTCTCCTCTCTGGTTCTTAGTCCTTGAAATTGGTCTCTTGAGATTTTTCATCTTTGTCTTCTCAACTCGGGGAATCTACTGGTCTCAATCTCTGTCCCCTTCCCTGTGCTGTCATCTGGAAACCCTCCATGCAGCTGGGACAGTCGTAGGGCTAATCTTGTTTTGTTTCCTCTTTCAGAGGTCACTGCATTTTATTGTGTGATATTCAGCTTCTTGAAATATGTTTTGCGCATCTTGGTTTTTTTTTTTTTAGGTGGTAGCATAAATCTGGTTCCTATGGTTCCACTTTCATGTGTCCAGAAGTGCAAGTCCAAATCACTTAGTTTTAATTTCCTTGGGACAGGCCAGTTTGGGAAATATAGTCACACTACATGATATGGTGAAACTTAATTGTATGCTTAAAAACTTATCATTGGAGTGGATGATTATACACAATAAACAAACACCACTATTTGTGGGAAAGCCTTATTTTATAAAACATAAATGAATTACTGCATCCTTACCCTGATCGTTTACAACCTAACTTGCAGCTCCTTCCACCAGGAGATGGAATCTATTTCTACCTCCCTTGAATCAGGGCCAGTATTCTGGTTTGCTTTGACCTATAAAATGTGACAAAAGTGACTATGAGGCCAGTTTTGCACCTAGACCTCAAGAGACCTTGCATAATTCTACTGTCTGTGGGAAGCATGCATACTAATGAGCAAACCTGGACTGTCTTGGAGGAATTTCAGAAAGCATGTGGAGAGGAGGCTAGCAACTCACAGTGAGGACCACCAAGTGCAGCTAGTCTTCAGCTGCGCTCTAAACTGACTACAGATGCCTGGGCCATTTCTGCCAAGGCCAGCCAACCCTGCCAAATAAAGAGAAAGACTCTGTTTCCTATAGAATCATGAACTTACTGATGTTTGTTTTAAACCATTATGTTTTGGAGTGGTTGATAATACATCAGTAACTAAATGATGCTGTGTGTTTGCAAACAGATACATAGATGTGCTTAACTCTGATCTACACTAGCCATCATTAAACATGCCTGTTCAGGGAATTAGTGTAGTCAAACTAAATTAATTGGGTTAAATTCTAAGAGTTTAATTCAGTAATTAAGTTTTACCACCTTGAGTAATTATTTTTATAAAATGTTAAATTGACATCAGTAACACCAAAACTGTCCTTTAAAAGTGATACATAAAGGGTTTTCATCCACATTATGGGTACAATATGCTTAAAGACAAATTGGATATATGAGGTTATTGAAAGTTTAAAACTCAAACAATTTCCTCATTTTTCATAAAGATGTCCTATTAAATTCCTGCCTTCTAAGTGTAGTTTCTTTGCTTTTAAAGAAATTTACATTCAATTTTTGTTACAAATACTTCATTTTAAGAAGATATAAAATTCAATTTGCACAAATTGCTCAGAAACATTTCTGTTAAAAGCCACTGTAATTCAAGGGCAAAGCTGGGAAACTGTTGGGAAAAAATGTGAAATACCAGGCTTGTGGTGTGTCCTGGATTATGCACTGGAGTCCTGCCAACAGACCCTCCACCCATGGGAAATTTTTCCATGGAGAATGACCCTGGCAACCACAGACAGCAAGCCTTGTTTGCACACCTGGCAATCTGGTGGGTTTCCTGCAAAGGCTGGTCCAAATGTTTCACTGAACAGAACATTTGGAGATGAGACAAAATAATTTTTTTAGAAGAGAAAACTATGCCTGATTATCTGGCCCTTTTCGAAAATAAGAAGTTCAGAAAGAATTTGTTTATAGGAATTACTTGGATTTTTTTAAAAACTCAGAAAGAATAATGATTATCTTTCAGAGATGACTGATTAGGATGGGCCCAGGGGAAACAAGTGGAGTGCTTGGAGTATTCTAGGTCTTGATCTGAAGAGTAGTTACAAATATGCATGCATATGAAAAAAATCATCTACATTTAAGATTCATGTCTTCTTTATATGAAATTTATTTTCTAAAACCATTTTTTTTAAAAGAGGGGGAAAGTCCATGAGAATAGGATGTGTTGATTCTGGAAAGGGATTTGAGTGTTCACAAGCCACCTATTGCATTTATATTTTTAAAAGGCAGTTATTTGGAAAGATAATGTCAAACAGATATCATGCTTATAATTAGTAAAGAAACCAAAATGAAGGAAAGTTCTTTAAAAGTTCAAAAATATGATTTTACAGATTGAGCATCCTTAATGTAAAAATCTGAAATTCAAAATGATATAAACTCCCAAACTTTTTCAGCACCAATATGATTCCACACGTGGAAAATTCCATTCCATGAAACTATTTCATGTGCAAAATTATTAAAAATATTATATAAATGCTTTTGTGTAGGTGTACAAGGTATATATGAAGTGTTTAGATTTGTCCCATCTCCAAGATACCTTATTATGTACATGCAAATATTTTAAGATCTGAAAAATACAAAATCTGAACTACTTCTTATTTCATGCATTTCATATAAGGAATGCTCCACTTGTAGTAAAAAATGGAAAACCAGCAAAGTATGTTTTAAATGGTAAAAATGTAACTCTTTATCATTAGTAAATGCTATGGGGTTTCAGATGCAGATCTGCAACATGTAAAATCTTAGACATAGAATGAAGTGAATATGGAGATTCTATTTTAATTCTTGAAAAGGATGTGGGCAAGAAACTAGCAACAAAAGTGGGTAGTAACACCAAACTTTGGGGAAATATTCCAAAGGTGAGTTCTTTTCTGAGTCTCTTGTCAGAGCCTTGGGGTTGGATATCTCCAGAAGGGAAATGATGTTTCCTATCAATCATCCTAGTGATCAATCACCTGTGTAAAGTCTTCTCCTCTTATTTTCCTCTGTGTATAAACTCTGTAAAAAATAAAGTCAAGGTCTATTTTAATCAAAAGTTTATGAAATATTGATCCATATTTGGTATTGTGCTTTCTTTTTGTGTAAGCTTTTTCTTCTATATGCATTTTGATTATTTTGTATGGCATTCATGTTTCCAGATTTCTATTGTAAAGATAATAATAGCTTGAGGTAAAGGTCAGAGGAACTTGAGTGATAGTGGGAAGAGTCAGATGAGGTACAGTTACATTTAAAAACAATGCCATCCCTAAATCTTTTAAAGGATAGGACTGACAGAGCTTTAGAAGGCTCCCAGGACCACCACTATTTCATGGAAGTTGGCCTTTGGTTTCTCTGCAGGTGCTTGACAGAAGGAGTATCAGAAAAATTCTGCTAGTCCAGTGCAACTGCTGCTTTAATAATATCATAGTTTATTATTTCCTGGATAAATGAAACAGCACCTAAGTGTTTATTAATTTGAAACACTGATGACCTGGAATCTGGTCATAACAACTCAGAGTCTAATTTAATAAATTCCATTCACAGGAAAGAGTCAAAACTCTTATACAGAATGTGTTGAACTCAGTCTCTGGAAAATATTGGGTTAATCTTTCTATATTTTACAGCTCTCGAGATCAGAAACCTGAAATCAAGATGTTTATAGGGCTATGCTCTCTCCAGAGGCTCCAGAGGTGAGTACTTTTCTTGACTTTTCTGGTGGTCATTGGTTTCTTGACTTGAATTCTCAACTCTCCCCATATTTACCCCCATTGGTCATTGGTTTCAGCATTTTCTCCTCTTCTGTGAGTCTTCTTCTGATTGTTTCTATCTCAAACAACTCCTGGTTCCACCCAGGATAACCTTCCCCTTTCAATATCCTTAACATAAACACATCTTCTGCCAAGTACTGTATTGCACCACATAATTGTTGCAGATTTTATGCCAATTTTTTTTTTTTTGCAAAAATGTGGGATGCGACCATTATGTAAAGTTTTTTTAAAGAAATGTGCCAGGGTTATTAAAAATAATTTTTACTAAACTCTCTTTGATGCAAGATTAGGACACATGAAATACTTGTGTAAAAATAAATAAATAGAATAAAGGTGTTATGAAAAAAATTCTTTAAAAAATTTAAATAATTCAAGTTGACACACATTATTTATTCATGACAGGTTAGTAAACATTTTCCAGTCTGAAAATAAAGCCAAACATTAGTTATTATTTATTTGTGTATTATAGTCAAGATATTATGCTTGAGAAAATTTCCTAGAGTGTTGCCAAGTATGGACTTACAAAGTTTAATCTTTGAAGAATCTGCTCCATTTTGGTTTAGTTTCATTTATCTGATGCATGGTTCTGGGCACCACTCATGTAGGATGTGTTTACCCTTTAGTGCTGCAGTGGTCCAAACAAACCATGAAAGTTGGCTTTCAGAAATATGCCAACAATGCAGTGCACCCAGAATTCTTGGCAAGCTACTTGCTGTGCAGAACATAAACACACATCCATATGTCACTGGCGAATATATTGCTGCTATTTACCTTATAGGCAATGGGACAAAAAATCTGCTAAGATTACCCATTTAAAGCTTATAAGTCAATTTTTGGACTGAAAAAACAGGATGCCACTCTTAAATGATGGTGACAATTATATGGTGAAATACTGAAAGATAGAAATGGATCTTTTGCCATATGATGCAATATGCAAAGGTTTTATAGATTAGGATGTGGACATAACCTGTGGGGGGCCATCATTCAACTCACTTCAAGGATTTTTTTAAGATACATATGAGGTTTTTTTTAAAGATGGACACAACATCTTTATTTATTTTATTTATTTATTTTTTATGTGGTGCTGAGGATCAAACCCAGTGCCTCGCATGTGCGAAGCAAGTTCTCTACGGCTAAACTATAACCCCAGGCCCCACTGCAAAGATTTTAAAGAAAAGTTTAGAAGACTATGTATTTCTCTAAAATCCAAAGTTTGTGTATTTGGCTCTTGCTTGAGAATTTGGAGAGATCTGAATTGCTCCTATAATGAACTCCTGGAAGGGTACATTGAAATTTTAGATGGTGCTGTGCTTGTTTTGTTGCTGTGAAATTGTCTCTAGGTTCTGCTTCTCTTCCATTATCTTCAAACTTCAGAAGGTCCTTGTTAAAAAGTAATGGCCTTTCTACAGACTTTTTGTTTGTTTATTTTTGTACTATGGATTGGAACCCAAGGGCATCCCCAGACTGCATCCCCAGACCTTTTTATTTTGAGATAGGGTCTTGCTAAATAGATGAGGTTCTCACTAAGTTATTGAGGCTTGTCTCAAACTTGCCATCCCCCTGCCTTTAGGAGGAAACTTTATGGAATGAAATAGACCAAACTATGCTATATAGATTATGAATATATCACATAAAATTCTACCTTTAGGTATATCTATAAAGCTCTAAATAAAAAATAATATATAAAATAATATAATAAATAGAAGGAAGATAAGTAGAGTAGATGAAATGGAATAGGGAGAGGGAGAAGGAGAGAGAACGAGGAAGTACATGGGCCTGAAAGGGAGCAAATTATATTTCATGCCTATATAATTATGTCAAAATGAACCCCACTATTATGTATAACTATAAGAGCCTTTTTTTAAGTTGTAGCTTGGCTACTGTGTATTCTGAGGAATCAGAATAAGGTCAGTGCCCATATGTCTCAGACTTCTAGGGGTGGTCTTACCCAACAGAGACACTGATATTGGAATATAGGATAATCTATGATGAACACTGAGAAAACTGCTAGAGAAAAAGTGAGGAAAGTGGGGTGCAGGACATGAAGTTGTTGAGTGTCCATGATGTAGTGCCGTAGAAAATTCTGAAAAGTAGCTGAGGGCATTTTGAGGTGGGAGTGGGGAACAACTACTTACCAACTAATACCCAACAATTGGCTGGATTCAGGCAATGGTAGTTCCCATGACTGACCTCCCTCATAGGCCATTGAGGCACGGTTCATAAAGCAGCATTAAAAATAATCACTGTTTTGGGGAAGAGGTGATGATTTCCTATGCAAAGGAAATTTTTACCTTTGGTTCACTTCCACTAAACTATGTTAAAAATATCAGAGTATCAATACTATTGCCAGAGAATGGAGGTTTATGATTTGAAATAATATAGTTTAATTTTTCATTTAGTTGTGTGATTTTAATGTGGCACTTGAACAACTGCACACATTCTAATTTCTTCGCAGGAATAAAAAAAACCACTATAATTTCACAATCAAGAGCAGAAGGCTGGGAGAACATGAGCAAATCATGCTGGCCATTAATCCAGACCCACTGTAGGGATGTCAAATATAAAAAAATGAATAGTAATGCTACCAGGAAATTGAAGCGGAAAGAAGCCAAAATCCTTTTGTAAAATTTAAGAAAGATGAAAAGGCAATTTGAACACAGAGTTGACCCTGGTGAATAATTTGGCAAGACATAATGGCTTCTTCTAGGCACAGAGTCTATAGGCAGGTTAAATGCAACAAGCAAGAAATGGGCAGGGAGTAGATGTAATTCATGAGGCAGTGGGGTTCTTTATTCAAATAATGCCATGATGCTATTTTTCAGGTTTATGTGTCATAATGGAAGAAACAGGAATGCAAGTTGGCGATAGGATATGTCAATATTTTCCATCTTCAAAATGTCACCAGCAGTTAGGGAAATAACAATTTCAGCCACAGCTCTCATGGACACAATTCATATTGTTGACAGAGGGGGAAAGAATTTGAAAATGTATTGCATGTTATAAATCAATGTTGCTGAGTTAACCCAATAGTGTAAGAATCCTAAAATAAATACTTACATTAAATAATGTCCAAATAAATCTGTGTCATGGTATGTAAAAGGCCAGGGAATGTTATTTATATTTGAAGAAGACTGTAACAGGGAGGTACATTGCGTGTTCTAGGTATTGAGAACTATCTTTCCACTCTTTTCTTGGTAGGGTTTCATACAAACATCATTTCCTACCCTAGGTGACAGTTATTCAGAATAACAAGGGAAGAGTTGGATAAAGAGGTAGTGTTTATTAATCAACTATGTGTCAGGCATGTGTTAAAGTACTCTTGGGTCTGATAGTTAATTTACTCATCATAATATTAGTAATTAGGGGAATTGCTGCATGTTTTTGTAGAATAGATGAGGAGAATTGGGGTGTACATTAATGGTAGAATGCTTGCCTACCTTGTACAAGTCCCTTGGTTCAATCTATAGTACTATTAAAAAAATAAAAAGAGAAGAAGAAGAAAGATTAAACACTTGAACAAAGTAAGACAACTAATAAATATATAATCATGATTATAACATGAGTCTTTGTGACATTATTGATCCTTTTAATAGCATGGTATTATCTCTAATTTAATATATGCTCACTGCTTAGATAAGTAAAATTTTGATTTACAATGTAATTTCTCAGATGTATTTGTAGAGTGCTTGCTTACAAATTCCTCATCATGGTAGATATGTGAGGACATCATTCCTTGAAAATGTTATCATATGTATAAATATGTATATATACTCATATTTTTAGAATTAAGTATATGACCAACTACAGTAAAATAGATTACATTGGATGAAGCTCAGACAAAATAGAAATGCAAAAACAAAAAAGAGGATGATGTAACCATATTAAACAATTATGTTTTCTATGCTGTTTTGTATATTACTATTACTGATATCATTCTATATTATTTATTTTATTTATGGATTGTGCAATCATAAAAATACTTTTGCTGACAAGACTGTATATTCCTCACTATTTTTGTAAACCTTTACCTAACACTTGTAATAGGATAATTTTAAACTTTTAACCTCAATTCGATACATAATTTTATTCATGAAAACATTTTTTTCAAATATTTTCAAAATGTGTCATATACTAAGAAAAGTGAGCAAATGATACGAATTATCAGTGAACTATCACAAAGTGAACTTGTCTGTGTCAAAGGGAAGAAGAGATTCAATTCCATAGGATACTCTGTGAACCTGCCAGTCACTATCCTCAGTCTTCCCCATAGGGAATATCTTCCAATCCTGCTTTCAACCTTTACAGGAAGGGGCTGATAGAGTATGTTCTCATTTGTGACTAGTTTCTTCTGTTCAACTTCAAGTTTATCAGATCTATCCAGGTTAAAACAAGTAATGATAGTTCATTTCTTTTCTTTGCTAGGCAATGCTTACGTACATGGATATAACTCAAATTGTTTATATGTCTTAATACTGATCAGCGTTTGACTTGTTTTATGTTTGAGGATATTATGCATAATGCTGGTGTAACCATTTTCATATGAGCATTTTGGTGTATGTTACTGTTTAATAAATGTCTAGGAGTATAATTGCTAGGTCACATGGGTTAAATATATGCTTGATTTTATGAGAAACTCCCAGTTTCCAAAGTGGGTGTACTATTCTTTTTTTGTTTGTTTGTTTTTACATCTATTAGTTGTTTACAGGCCCATCGATTGCATTGTTCCATCTATCTATTCTTTAAACAATTAGGCTCTGCCTTACTGGTATTTTCTCTTGATTAGAGATAGTATTATAGGTCTTCATAGCCAGAAGGGATCCAGCTGCTCTCTATATATCTACAACACTGGATATTGTCACATGGATGATTTTAGGTAACTCCAAGAGTATATAAATCTCAATATGGTATTAATTTGTATTTCCACAATGAGTAATAAGTTTATGCACTTTTCATATGTTTAATGGTCCTCTGGGTAGGTTTTTGCAAAATAACCATACAAAGATTTTGCCCAGTTTTCCATTGGATTGTTTGATTTTTCTTACTGGTTTTAAAAAAACATTTGTACCCTATAAAGGAAAGTTCTTTATTGATAAAAGTTTTGTAAGCATCTTTCTTTATCCACTCTCTTGCTTGCTTTTTTATCTTCTTGTATGTTTTGATGACAAAAAGGTTAATTTATTCATCTTTTTTTTTTTAATTGGCAATTGGGGTTGAACCAAGAACCTGGTGCGTATTCTCTACCGCTGAGCTATATTGCCCATCAATACATCTATTTCTTCATGGTTAGTGTTTCTTGATTAAGAAATTATTTTCTACCCCAGTTTTATGAATGCATTCTCCCTCATTATGTTCTAGAAGTTTTATTGTTTTACCATTTTTTATATTTTCTTTTATGATCGTGATCACTCTTGAATTGATTTTCTGTAAATGATTGCAGGGGAAAATGTATGGTTTTCCATATGTTTATTTAATTGACCCAATACCAGTAATTGAAAAGGACATTCTTCACTCTCTATTCTACAGTGTCAATGTTGACATAAATCAATGCATGGATCTGCTTTTGAATCCCAAATTGTCGCATTGGTCTATTTATCTATTCTTCAAACAATCTCTCTGCCTTACTGATATTTTCTCTTGATAAGAAGTAGTATAAGACCTCACATCCAAAAGGCTGTTCTTTCAGATTATCTTGTTCATTCTTGTTCCTAACCCATTGCCCCATTTTCATATATCAGCTTTGAATTTTCCTTCAAAATATCTGATAGTTTTACTGAAATTTTATTTGAGCTTTAGATTAATTTGAGAAGTATTAACTTCTGAGATATGTTGAATTTTTTAATATAAGAAAATAGTATCTCTCACAGTATTCTTCTATATTGCCTAGGCTGATCTTGAACTTCTGGGCTCAACTGATGCTCCTGACTCTGCCTCCCAAGAAGTTGAGAATAGAGGCACCCACCTGTTGTAAACACTGTCCTTTTTTCTTTCCTTCTTCTTCTTTTTTTTTTTTTCCTGTTTGGTACTAAGGATTGAACCCAGTGGTGCTTTAACACTGCACTTTTACATCCCCAAACTTCTTTATTTTTTGTTTTAAGAGAGGGTTGTTTGGAGTCTCTCTAAGTTAGTGAGATTGGCCTTGAACTTGTGATCCTGCCTCAGTCTCCTGAGTTGCTGGGATTATAGGCATGTGTTGCATGCCTGGCTATATCCTTTTCTTAACATTTTTCAAATGGCAGTGTTTATGAAAGAGTTTGCAAAAATACCTACACTTCTTGACAGCAATAGCAAAAGAAAGTATATGTTGAAGGAATGAAATCTTAAATACACCAAAGATGTGAACGGTGTTTACAAAGTATTGATCTTATGATCTCCATCATAAAAGGAAAACTAATCTAGCAGGAATATTCAGGATCTTCAATGTTTAGGTGACAGATATAAATTAAAAATCATTTCCTAATTGTTTCTTGATAGAATATAGAATGCAAATGATGCCGTAAATTGATATATTGTTCAGTAACCTTGTTATAGCCACTTAGGAATACGAACAGGTTATTTGTAGATTATAGTGGATTTTCTATGCACACAATCATTCCATCTACAAGTAATGAATGTTTTATTTCTTCTTTCTTATTATTTCACCTTTGTAAAAACTTCTTTCCTACTGAACTGACTAGGTCTCCAGTACAGTGAAGATTAGAAGTTGTGATAGCATGTATCTTTCCCCAATATCACGGGAAAAGCTTATTCAGACACTCTTAGATTAAAATGCTCCCTTCTATTCCTAGCCCCCTATAGTTTTTATTGTGAATATTGAGTTTTGTCAGAGGCTTTCTCAGCATCCTCTGAGATACTTTTTCTTTTCTTTTTTTCCTATTGTGAATTATATGCTTCAGCTTTGAAGGTGAGCCACCCACACATTCTTGGGACAGCCCTCACTTTGTCATGTTCTATCTTTATTCTAATAATATATTCTAATTATATAATTATTCTATTTATATATTACCAGGTTTTTATTGTTATTTTGTTTATATTTGTGTTCATGTTCATGGGAGAACTTGGGCTATACTTTTTCTTTCTTTATTGTCTTACTGGGTTTTAGTGTCAAGGCTATTCTGGTGGGGAAGAAAAAACAAAGTAAAATGAGTTTCTTCTTCTTCTTTTTTTTTCACTATTATCTGGCCATAATTTACATAAGGTTGACATTACTTCTCCCTTGGATATTTGGTAGAAATCACAAGTGAAGCAAATTGAAGTAAGAAGTTTTCTTTGTGGAAATGTTCTTTCATATTAAAATTTTTTTCTTTTGTTCATTACACTTAAATATATATTAGGGTTTGTTTTGATAAACATGCATGGAATATAATTTGCTCCAATTCAGTCCCCAGTAATTCCCCTTTCCTTCTACTTTTCCATCCCTGTTTTCCTTTCTTCCACTCTACTGACCTTCTGTTTATTTTTTAATTTTAGGATTAGTGCATTATGGATGAAAAGGTGAAATTCACTGTGGTACATTAATATATGTAGATAGGATAGTTTGGTCAGATTCTTTCCACCATTCCTACCTTTTGATAAGAGCCACTAAAGATGTCTCTTTTTGTAGCAGATTTGGTCAGAGTTTTATAATATTCTCCTGTTATTTTTTATTTATAATGGTGTCCCAGTTTTCCTTCTGTACATGAGTGCTTTGTACCTCTTTCATTGTTTCTGAATCTGTCTTGCCAGAGGTTCAGTGATTTCATTAGTCTTTCTAAAAATAGCAACTCTTGGCTTTGTCAATCCCCTCTATATTGTATTTATTTTCCATTTCCTTAAGTTCTTACCCAATTATTATTACTTCCATCCTTCTACTTCACATTTAATTTGATATTCTTTTCTAACTTCTTGAGATGATGTTTAGATAGTCAATTTTCAGTTTTTCTTCTCTTCTGCGTATAAATATTGCTATAAACTCCCCTTTAGTCATAGATTGAATTATGCTCCCTAAATTTCAATTTCAGAGAACTTTCTGTTTCTCAGTTAGCCATGGATAAATTAGAAATTTATTATTTAATTTCCACACACATGATATTTTCCTTTTTCTTGTTGTTATTGATTGCTAGCTGAATTCTATTCTGACCATAAAACACACTATACTTGATTTTAATCCCATGAAATTTGTTTAGATGTGGCAGGCATGAGATCCACTTTGATAAATGTTTCTTGTGCATTCAAAAGTGGTATTATTGAAGGTGGTAAAGGATACAGCATACCCACCAATTGGGTCAAATTCATTCATCATATTTACTTTTCTTTAGTAATGTTTTATCTGGTTATTTTCTAATATATTGAGATATCTGCATTAAAATCTCCTTCTATGAGTGACATTGATATATTTTCCCTTTTTCTTCTGTCATGTAGTACATTATATATTTGAAACCCAGTTACTGGTTACCAGGTTATATGCAATTATTTGCAAAGTTATATGGGTATCATGAGGTTTTAACTTTCTCCAAAGAAAATAATCCATAAATCAGTGAGATCAGAAACATATTATATTATAATATATTATAATAACTATTTACAACTAACTGGGGAAACCAAAGTCAGTCTGCCTGAATCTGTAATCTCCCACTTTTTCCTTTTTTTATTTATTTATTTTTATTGGTTGTTCAAACATTACAAAGCTCTTGACATATCATATTTCATACATTAGATTCAAGTGGGTTTTGAACTCCCATTTTTACCCCAAATACAGATTGCAGAATCACATCGGTTACACATCCACGTTTTTACGTACTGCCATACTAGTGTCTGTTGTATTCTGCTACCTTTCCTATCCTCTACTATCCCCCCTCCCCTCCCCTCCCATCTTCTCTCTCTACCCCATCTACTGTAATTCATTTCTCTCCTTGTTTTTTTCCCATTCCCCTCACAACCTCTTATATGTAATTTTGTATAACAATGAGGGTCTCCTTCCATTTCCATGCAATTTCCCTTTTCTCTCCCTTTCCCTCCCACCTCATGTCTCTGTTTAATGTTAATCTTTTCCTCCTGCTCTTCCTCCCTGCTCTGTTCTTGGTTGCTCTCATTATATCAAAGAAGACATTTGGCATTTGTTTTTTAGGGATTGGCTAGCTTCACTTAGCATAATCTGCTCTAATGCCATCCATTTCCCTGCAAATTCCATGATTTTGTCATTTTTTATTGCAGAGTAATACTCCATTGTGTATAAATGCCACATTTTTTTATCCATTCATCTATTGAAGGGCATCTGGGTTGGTTCCACAGTCTAGCTATTGTGAATTGTGCTGCTATGAACATCGATGTGGCAGTATCCCTGTAGTACGCTCTTTTAAGGTCTTCAGGGAGTAGACCGAGAAGGGGAATAGCTGGGTCAAATGGTGGTTCCATTCCCAGCTTTCCCAGGAATCTCCATACTGCTTTCCAAATTGGCCACACCAATTTGCAGTCCCACCAGCAATGTACAAGAGTACCCTTTTCCCCACATCCTCGCCAGCACTTGTTGTTGTTTGACTTCATAATGGCTGTCAATCTTACTGGAGTGAGATGGTATCTTAGGGTGGTTTTGATTTGCATTTCTCTGACTGCTAGAGATGGTGAGCATTTTTTCATGTACTTGTTGATTGATTGTATGTCCTCCTCTAAGAAGTGTCTGTTCAGGTCCTTGGCCCATTTTTGATTGGGTTATTTGTTATCTTATCGTTTAATTTTTTGAGTTCTTTGTATACTCTGGATATTAGGGCTCTATCTGAAGTGTGAGGAGTAAAAATTTGTTCCCATGATGTAGGTTCCCTATTTACCTCTCTTATTGTTTCTCTTGCTGAGAAAAAAAAAAAAAAAACTTTTTAGTTTAAGTAAGTCCCATTTGTTGATTCTTATTATTAACTCTTGTGCTATGGGTGTCCTATTAAGGAATTTGGAGCCTGACCCCACAATATGTAGATTGGAGCCAACTTTTTCTTCTATCAGACGCAGAGTCTCTGATTTGATATCAAGCTCCTTGATCCATTTTGAGTTAAATTTTGTGCATGGTGAGAGAAGGGGATTCAGTTTCATTTTGTTGCATATGGATTTCCAGT
Organism: Marmota monax; assembly: GCF_021218885.2. Taxonomy (NCBI): domain Eukaryota; kingdom Metazoa; phylum Chordata; class Mammalia; order Rodentia; family Sciuridae; genus Marmota; species Marmota monax. The sequence continues at coordinate 1,557,641 of NW_026695222.1, read as the reverse complement.
TTTCCCAGCACCATTTGTTGAAGATGCTATCCTTCCTCCATTGCATGCTTTTAGCCCCTTTATCAAATATAAGATAGTTGTAACTTTGTGGATTAGTCTCTGTGTCCTCTATTTTCCCTCTTGAATTAAATATATGTCAGCTACCTTTAACATCTGAGCAAGAGCAGACTCCAGCTTTAATCAGTATTTTAATTTTGGATTTAGTATTTAGAATTCCAAATTTTCCTGTTTAACTTTTTTTAAAATTATTTGTGTAAGTCAGTTTTCTTTTTATCACTATAACTTAATATCTGAGAAAAACAACTGAAAGGAGGCAATACTTATTTTGGCTTACAGTCTCAGAGGTTCAAGTCCATGGTTGGCTCCACTGTTTCTGGTGGAAGGATGTGACAGAGCAAAATTGCTTACCTCATTGTGGCTTGGAAGCAGAGGAACAAGAAGGGGTCAGGAATCAGATATGATATCCAAGGACAGGGCCCCAAGGACTCACTCTCTTCAACTGCGTCCCACCTCCTACAGTTGCCATCATCTCCTTATAATCCATTCAAAATAATATGAATGCATCACTGGATTAATCCACTGAGGAACTTAGCATCCTTGTGTTATAATCACTTCCCAAAAGCTCCACTTAATACTGAATATTGCTGCATTGGGGACCAAGCTTTTGACACAGGAGCCTTGGGTGACATTCTAGATCTAAACCACAATATCGTCAAACAAAGAACCTTTCTCACTCTTAACTCTGATGTTTGTGTTAAGGTCTTTTAAACTCATTTTATTTTATTTACTTATTTTTGGTTACAAGGAATTGAACCCAGGGATCTTAACCACTAAACTACATCCCTAGCCCTTATTATATTTTATTTAGGGACAGGGTCTTGCTAATTATTTAGGGCCTCACTAAGTTGCTGAGGCTGGCTTTGAACTTGCAATCCTCCTGCCTCAGCTTCTGTAGCTACTAGGATTACAGGCTTGAATCACCATGCCTGGCTAAACTCATTTTAATATAATTATAGCAGATAACTTTCAGTTAAAATTTGCCTCATGTATTTTTCCCAATATTGTCACATATTATCAGTTACATAAAAGAAGAACAATTACCAATAGGCATGGAAAAATAATAAAACCCTAATGCAGAAAATGCACCCTACCTTCCATCAAAAATAATCTAAGAACTGGAAAACCACTGCGATCTGAGGATTCTTCCCTCCCAGGTCTCCTATTTCCTCATTTCTGCTTTGTTTTACAAAACAGTACTCTATCTCCACATTTCTTACCCTGTTTAGAGTGTAGGAGACCTGAATAAGCCAACTCAAAATATGCTTCTTGAGCATAAAGCTTGTCAAATGACAGCAAGAAGTAGATGCAGGGAAGCTCTCTGCCCTCCACCTGTGTGCCTCAAAGCAGGACATAAATTTCTGAAGGCAAAAGATATCCCATCTCCTCCTACCAGGGAGGACAAGGTTAACCACTGAAGGTAACTTCAAATCCTATGAGATGGCACCAAAGGAATCTATCTAAGCAAACTTTACTCTCTTTACTATTACAGATCTCTATCTGCCATTTATTAGCCTTCCTACCAGTTATCACCCCTAGAGACTCAAAGTCATTTTCCTTTGTCTGTTACTCTCAGAAATTATTCTTTGTTGAAGATGCTTTATAAGTTGACATCCAAAATTATCTCTATGAAAACTATTCATTCACTTGGTATCTCTCTTGAAAATGTGAGATATGCATCTGTTTAAATATATATATGTATATATATATATATATATTAAATTATATAATATATATAATTACTAACAGGCATGGAAAAATAATAAATGCATATATATATATATGTGTGTGTGTGTATATATATATATATATACATATATATATATATATATATATATATATATATTCAGTTGTAAGTGGACACAATACCTTTATTTTATTTATTTATTTGCATGTGGTGCTGAGGATCAAACCAGGTCATCATACATGCTAGGCGAGCACTCTACTGCTGAACCACAATCACAGCCCAAGATATGCATCTTAACACTTTTTTAAAATTTTTATTTTGTTAATCTCCTCATTTGATACAGTGGGTCCATTTCCATTATGAATTTATAAGGGTCGAGAAAAAATTATTATTTTTTTTCTTTCCAAGAAGATGCTAACATTAGTTGCATAGGGAAGTTTCAAATGTGCCTTTTTCCTTATGAAGGTTCAATAATTTTAGTCTATGAGATAAACTGACAGATTAAAAGAAAAAAGTGACAAATGTATTAATGCACATTAACATTAGAGCAACATATAGAGTGTGAGAGTCAAATGAATATCTGAACCTCATGGACAACCAAAGAGATAGGGGCTTGGCTTGTAGGGGGAAGGAAAGGGGTAGCAGGCTATAGAAAGTTAGAGTTGGAGGTACACAGTGAGCAGGGACTTTCTTCTTATGCAGATAGTCCCCCAGATACAGCCACCAGTGATACTGTCTGGTTCCCAGTGTCTTATTCTGTTAAAAGATCCTTCCTAAGCAGAAAGAAGAGTAGGAGATAGAAAGACTATATTTCCTGGCTGTTTACTTCACTAATGTAGATTTCCTTTACATATGAAAATTTCTCTTACAAAAGGGCAGCCTTCCAGAGCCATTCCTGTATCTGCAGAGGTCTGCAGTTTCTCTGAATAACCAACTCTAAATATTCCAAAGAAGCATACTGAGGTAGGGTGATTTATCCTCCCACAGCTTCGCTGTCCATCTCTCATCAGCAGGTTCTGGCTTTCCATTTCCTCTTTTTATTATCCTCTGGGTTGACTTACCTTATCTCATTTAAGCTAGGTGTTAAATATTAGCTTTCTGGCCAAGTGATGGCACCAGTCTGCAGTTCAAGATGTGAACAGGGGGTGTGTAGGATCTGGTCCAATGAAGAGTAGAAAATCAGTCCCAAAACAGACAATAAGAAGAGCCCTGCCAATTGCTGGTGATAATTGGATCTACAACTCTTCTTTGCAAATGGGTATAAGAGAAGGCTAAACCCTGTTCATAACCTCAAAATGTCTTTTCATTAAAACGTTTGTTGACATTTATAAATTAGGAAATAGTGCAAACAAATCCCAAACTCCCGCACCTCTTGGAAATTCAGAAATCTTGACAGCAGTAGACATTCACTATAGAGTGACATTCCAATGCAGAAAAGATGGCTGTTACTAAAGCTGGCCTCCCCCTCCTCCTTCCACTGGGGCTGAGATCTACACATGGCCAGGGGGCCCAGTTTTTTTTTTTTTAATCCTAAGCTGACCTGAATGTTTTTGAGTCTGACATCCTTGAAAAAATTCTGAAGTAAACTCTTATAAGGGAAAGCATCTTAATTATCTGTAAATCATAGCATGCTGCAGAATATTTGGACCACTTTTGTAACCAAATTGATGCCAGCAAAATAGTTAAATTAAACCTTTAAAATGCTATCAGTAGAATCGTACCTCTTGATTGTTAGTAACAAGGTGGATTTGTTTTAATTAATATCTGAAATCTGCAGATACCACAAACATGTCAATTTCTCCAATAATTTCTTCTTAAACTTTTGAAAAAAAATAATTAGAGGTGCTAACAAGGCAAAACTCACTCACTATGATCAGAAATGCCTTTCTTGTGGTTGTTCAAGGAAGATAATTAGCAGGAAATGGCCAACAGAAGAGGAGCAGAGAGAACAAGCCTGGAGAAACAGTCTCTCTTACAGAAAACCAAAGAGCTTGGGATCTTAGAGAACTGATTTCATTACAAATCCTAATAATTGCCAGAAAGTTTCCTGGGATAAGCATGTGAATCCAGGTCACACATATAAAGAAGACATGCTTTCTTTAGTAAATTTGGAAGAACAGAACACCTGATATAATAGTATGGGTAAGGACGTTGTTAATCAATGAAAAACATCTCACAATTTAAGACTTTAAAAAAATGTCTTTAAATACATTAGTTAATGCAGAAACTACTGAAAACTGCTGGTATTCTCCCAGGCACAAATATCCATAGATTGAAGTTTCACTTTCTCTCTCTTTGTGCAACAAACCTGAGAGCAAATGCTCCTTAGGATCAGTGTGACCTCAGAAGAGTCTGGAACACCCTGAGTCTGGGAAGGACTAACAGGATTTATATGTACTGATAGGAAAGGGCCACTCAGCACCTGGTGATAACACCACATTCAATCAAGAAAAATTAAATTCTAACAGGATTAAAGGAATGAGCAGCTAATACATAGGAGCGTGGTTTCCCTCAAGCTGACATGCACACTGAAAGCCTATCTTCTATGGGAATAACTGCTAAGCACATGACACAATGCATTAAGGAAGGAGGCAGCTTAAAATATGTGCAGAATATCTAGCTTTTCATTCTGCTATGGCAGCACAGGTTAGGTCTGAAACCCCTCGGATTTATTGCCCTGTTTTCTAACAGTGAATGCAAAAACATGCATCAATGTAACTCTGGGGATCTAACCTAAATAAGCTAAAACTATATATCAAGTTTGTGATGTGACTGTCACACATGTACAAAAAACAAAACAAAACAAAAAAACAATGAAGTCAATGTACCCAAATACAAAAGATGGAAATCATGAATTCATTGCAATATCTCAAAATGGCTTTTTAGTATTTTGTTACGGTGCCTCAGAAATCTAGCTGTTCCCAACCATGTATCTGTATTTCTTAATATGAAATTTTTCTAAAATTCAATGGAGATACCCACAGCTTATGCAAATCAAGGATCAACAATTCCCTAATAGCAGTTACAAGGGACCTGTCTTATTCCCCAAATTGCTTTATATCCCTTTTTAGAAATACGCCATTCCTTTATGGGTAATGTCACTTTTTCTGGTTGCTTCTGTCACAAATGTGATGTAAGACAAAGGACTCTGCTCTTGTGGGTTGCTTCTTTCTCCTTGTTAAAATTGATTCTAGGCAATTAGAAGTTCCAGCTCTTCAAAAAGCAAGCGAAGATTGGTGAGGTGCCCAGGCTAAAGGGCAAGCCTGTCCTTCACAGAGGTCCTGCCTGAGCTGAAACTCGCTTTTCCCTGGGGACAATGATTCTCTGTCAGTCCCTGTAAGGAAAAAAAAAAAACAAAAAAACAGCTTATTGTTTTGTTCATTTCCCATATTTCCTAGCCAGGGAAGGAAATTGGTCTCTGTGGTAGATTGATTGAATTAATGGTCCTGCTGCTTCATCATTACAAGTACCCTCACCCTGGCCCTGAGCCTTCTGGTGTCTGCCTTATCTGATTCTAAGCCCAGTTATGTGACTTATTTGGGACTATGGGATGGAATCAAGGGAAACACAGGAAGAGGCTCTCAAAGTATCTGCATATTAGGGTAGCTCATCTTGCTCTCTGGGATGTCTATGTGAACACGGCTAGGTTAGGCTGTTGGGAGATGAAAGGCCTGTGGAGTCAACCCAGCCATGGACATCTTCAAATAGCCAGGAGCCAGTGATACCCCTTGATGTGATGACCCCAAACTGGAAGCCTCCTTTAGAACCTACCAGCATGAAGCTTTGATTCATTCTGAGTAATCCTTTATTTTTTTCCATGGGCTAAGACGTGCAGAACCAGAACTGAGGTTTGAACAATCTTCCTGGTAGAAAATATTTGCTGGTAGAAAATGTGTGCATTGGGGATTGCTTGGTGGGGGGGGCATCTCTCCAAGGTCCTCTCTAGTTCCACAAGGGCACTTTTTTTCTTACTAAATTGAAAAATACAATTTTAAAAAAAGTTTTAATAACTAGGTATTCCCTTGGCTTAGATAAGTCCCCAGTGTGACATACTGTTAAATATAAGATTTGATAGAACCATTTTTGTTTCTATTTGGAGGATTTTTCTTCATATGAATTGAAAGGATCCAACAAACAGTTCATTTTTAGGACTCTGTCTGCACAAGTTGTTCTAAAAGAATCAAGATAGAGATTAAGCTTCTAGATTAAACTTCTTTCAAAGCTGCTGAGTCATCTTTATGATAATGATCAATTATGTGACATAATCCAATCTGTACTTTTTATAGGTTGGCATCCTCTGTGCTTTTACTTATATATAGAAAGAATCCTAACTGAAAGTTTACAATTTCATCAACAATTTCAGTTTTTGTTTTGTTTTATTTTGCTGCAGATTTAATCCAGGGCCTCAGGCATGCTAAACATGCATTAAAGAAAAATCACCTACTTACTTTTATGATGTACAATCAAATTATAAGAGCATGGAACATTTGAATATGAAGATATGGGAAAAATACACAAGGCAAACATTACCAAAAGAGGTCTGGTATAATTGTATTAATGATCAAAAAGATTTTAAGACAAAAAGCACAGTCAGAGGTTGTTTGAGAATTATAAAAATTTAAAACAGGAAAATAAAATTGTAAGTTTGCATGTACTTAATAAAATAGCCTCTACAAAGACATATTTTTGAAGACCAGAAGATTTAAATGTAAAGGCCAAATTACTTAAAATTACTTAGAAAAAGATAACTTTGGAGAAGAATGACTCTTTTAAATAAGTCACAGGATTCTAAATTTTTTAAAAAGGTGATAATTTTGACTAAATTAAAATTAAGAACTTCTGGTTATCAAAGATTCTAGAGGAAAAATAAGGATACATTCTAAACTGGAAGAAGATATTTGTAACACACGTCACATCTGGACCATGAGTCAACACAAAGTATTGTAAAATATTTGTAAAATAGAATACTACATAGTAGTGAAAATTAATGAAGTTCAGCTCTTATAACATTTGGATGAATAAAAATATAAATACATTTAGTGAAAAAAGGGAAGTCCCACAGAAAATAGGCACAGGAGGATATCCTTTTAATAAACTCAAAACTAAACAATATGTGGTTTAGGGTTACATACATAGGGCATAATGAATGATAAAATAAAATTTAGATTAATGGATATGTTAAGGATTGAGGGAAGGAGAAAGAGTGAGAGCAGAATATAGAATACTGAACAAACACTAAATTCTGATACAATAAATAATACTTTGGGCTCATATTTTTATCCTACTTGCTTCCCTAAAGTGATAAGGGACTACTCAAGTTGTATTAGAAGCATTCTTGGCATTTGCTATTCTGAATGTATTTTTCATCTTGAAGTTACTGTGCGTGAAGCCAGGAGCAATTACTTTTCAAGTGGATATACTGTCACCACCTTTCAAGGTGTCATTGTCCTGCATTTCATCAGAATTACTTGAGCCAGCTAGAGGTTCACATGCCAGGCATCACAAAATAAATGAGAATTGGAATTCTTTCCATCTGTAAAGCAAGGAAATGCAAAATTGAATTCTGACTAAAGGGACACTCCTCTTTTTGAGAAAAACAAGTATTACAATGTTTTGGTGTGGGTGTGCGGATTCTTTTTAATGAATCTTTTGCTTTTTACACGTCATTAACAATTCAAATACCGTCTTTTCCAAGATGCCTTCTACCTTTCCAGCTAATGTTATTTCAATACAGAAACAATAGATTGACCATTTTTCAGTGCACTTTTTTTTTTCTTTATAGCAGTCTTGATGAATAACTAGTTAGCCAAAGCTTGATTTAAAAGGCTGGGCATGGTGGCACATGCCTGTAATCCCAGCTGCCTGGAAGGCTGAGGTAGGAGGATCGCAAGTTCAAGACCAAGCTTGGCCACTTAGTGAGACCCTGTCTCAAAATAAAAAAATAAAAAGGGCTGTGAATGTAGCTTTAGTGGTAAAGCACTCCTGGATTCAATCCCCAATCATGTGAATCAATCAATAAAATAAAATAAAATCATTTTTTTAAAAGCCTGACGGTGGATCAGTTGAGCCCATGAGGACAACCAGCATGGATTGGTGGCTACTCAGGCAGGTTTTTTTAAGTGTGTGTCTGCTTGAGTGCTGACTGCAGAATGGGCTTTGATTCATTTGTCCACAGAGAATTCAAACACATTTTGGGGTAATTTATTTGTTTATAGATGTTGTATCTGTCTTACCTCCTTCTTGCCCCTAGTGTTTGATTTCAAAGCTATTTTTTGGATGTGCCCCTGAGAGTCAAAACTCCCAGTGAATTTTCAAACTGAAAACTGGCTTCAGCACATCAGCCATTTTCTATCCATATTTAACAGCTTCAAGGAAATTATGGTTCCATCATCTCCTTTGTGTGTTATAACTGGGTTGCAATAGTCACAACAAAATACACAAGATACCATTATTAAACCATACATTATTCAGGTTGTTGTGAAAGTTAAGGACATCCAACTGGCCTACTTCACACACACACACACACACACACACACACCCTCCATATGCACACATACTTAATCTGTTTAAAATCTGATCCTATCCTCTAAAGCCCTCAGACCTTAGGGAAATAAAAGCAAGACTATCGCTCTATAATTGCAGAGATCCAACTGTGTCCTGCTAACCCAATCATTTCATGAACTAATTCAGGGGCCACCGGGCCACAAAGCCTCAGTGAGTTTAAGATTTATAATTAAATTTCAAATATGAAAGCTCATCTTGCCTGCCTTGTTTAAGAATCCATGAACTGTGTGACTATCTTATGGACATTCAGAATCTTATGGACAGTATCTCTGTTTCCTAAATCTGACCTTTTCTTTTTATGAACTATGCCAATTTTCCTTAAGAAATGTGGCATTGCTTCCTAAAAAGATGTCCTACCTTAAAAACTCAAGAGATAAAAGGAGCAAGCCTGAAAGAGTAGATGAGAAGTTCCCTGAATTTCTTTGCACCCTTGATAAAACAAATCTGAAAATACAATCCCTATCACTGTCTGTGATTTTAAAATGCCCACCCAAACACTGCTTTTAAGGATCAAGCAAAAGTTCTTTTTTGTTATTTTGTTTGACTTTGGTTTTGGTTTTGTTCTGGTGGGCTAGAGGGGGACATTAAAAAAATGAAAATATAAGAGCTGGAAAAAGTTAGACAACAGTGCACATCTGTTTGATCTGGAGAGAAATCAGGGATGAAGGAAGGAGGAATGAAAGGATCCTAGAACATTTTTCAGTCTAAGGAAATTTTCACCCAGCCATTGGGGGAGTTCTTGACCCAAAGTTTGTCATCAGAAAGGTCTTGGGACTGCCTTAGTGTAACTGATCATGTGCTCTGTCTTTGACTGGCATCATCCCATGAACAGTGTGGCCTCGGCACATACTGATGGATTACAGAGCTCAGTGACTAGAACCCTAGGGTTTCAACTTCATGCTATGAATGCTTTCAAATGCTATAAACAAGACATGGAATAATTTAGATTGTATTTAAGGAAGATGCCTTCTTCATGTGTCAGCTTGCATAAAATGCTGTATAACAAACAATCCCCAAATCTCAGTTGCATATGAAAACAAATATTGTTTTCATGTCCAAGGGCCTGCAGTTATCTTAGCTGGACTGAGGTTTATGTCAGTTTCACAGATCTGTCATTTCAAGACACAGGCTGAAGAGGAAGAGGTTATATGAGGGCATGTGCTTCTCCTGGTAGAGGAGAAATATGAAAACAATAACAAAAACTAAACCACATTGAAAGCCTCTGTTCACATCACATGTGATCATGTTCTGTGGACAAAGCAACCACATGGCCATGTTCAAAGTCAAGGGGGTAGAGAAAAGTAGTCTACCTTCTCAGAAGCTTTGTACTATGCTGAAGGAATGGAAAAATTAGAATAATTTTCTCTTCTAAACTACTGCTGCTCCCCTGGTAAACTGTGGAATAAGTAGTAATAGGAAATTTGACACATATAATTGATAACCCATCCATCCAACATACATGCTTGCTTTCTCCCTAATTGCTTCATGTGCCTTTTCCTGTCTTCAGATTTGCCAATTTTCTTGAAGCTCTATTCCCTATTGCGGGATCCCTTCCCTCCTCAGATGAGTCAGGAAGGTTAGGGGGTGCTAGGGTGAGAGGAATGCCCTTCTTCGGGTAAGATGAAACTTTGGCAGGCTTTTACCCTGGAACATGGGTCTTCATGTTTCTGGGAGTTTTTTTCAAAATGATTACTGTCTTCCCAATGTGAGACAAGATAGGCCTTAGGTTCTCATTATGGGAAACCTAGTGGGGCCCCTGGAAGCAAAGCTCACAAAAGTAAGGGTCCTCACTTTTGTTTCTCACTCTTATACTTCTCTACCCTCAGTCTCCAACACTTCATGAAAATTAACCCTTCACAGCTTCTCCCAGTGTAGGACTCCAGAGGCTTTGCTCTAGGTAAGCAGATCCCAGCTTTTACTCTCTGGGTTTGATTGTCACTGAAGATTTCAGGAGAGAGGTTTGTTTGCCTTTGTTCTCTGAAAGATCCAAGCAAAACCATGGGGCTTCAGTTTTCCCAGATTTTTTCTTGTTTAAAGAAAGGGAATGGCAATTCCCAAGCGCTTTACACGTAGGAACCAGACCAAGTGTATTGCTTAAGCAGTAAGAGTCACAACAGAATTTGAGGCCAATGTGTTTACATCTGTTATTCGGAAATAATCATAGACTCGTGGGTAATTTCAAAAAATTTTCAGGAAGGCCCGAGTGCCCTTCATCCAGTTTAAAGAAATCTGACCAGTTCGTGAGATATCTGACCAGTTTCTTTTTGTTGTTGTTGTTTGTTTTTGTGTTTGTGTATGTGTGTGTGTGTGTGTGTGGTGTGAGAGAGAGGAAAGAATATGAGGTATATATACTTCTGTGCCATTAGATTAATTTTTGGAAAATGAAGATAACTGCTTATATAACCACAGTGTATGTTAAATAGAAATTTGGCCATTGATATTGAATTTGATAGAAATATGAGTATTAAATTATGTTAATCACTAGACATAATTATTAATTATTGGCCATAATTAAGTTAATTATTTGGAATTTACCATTTTTTTCTTGCAGTCTTTTGTGTGCAGCTCTATGAAATTTTGTTACATATGCATATTTAAGTGACCATTACACAGTCAGGATATAAACCATTTAACCACCATAAAGAAACCCCCTCACATTTCCCACGTCATTACATCCTTTTTCTACTCTTCCACCATCCACTGATATGTTCTTATTACTATAATTTTATTACAATCACATTATTTCAATTGTGTGAATATTTATACAGTGTATAAGCCTTTGAGATTGATTTAAAAAATACGTAGCATAATGTCTTTATGATCCATTCAAATTTTTGCAGACATTAATAGTTTATTTTAAAAAAAATTTAATTGCTGATAAGTTTTTCACTGTATAGATGTACTACTGTTTGTCCATCCAACTAATAAGGGATATTTGTGTTGTTTTCTCTTTTTAAGTGTCAGTTAAGCCTCTATGAACACTCATGTACAGATTTTGTGTAACATATATTTACTTGATTCTACAATAAACATCCAGAAATAATGGCAGTTGGGTCTAATGGTAATTGTTTTTAAAGTGACAGGAAATTGCAAAACTATTTTCTAATGTGTCTGTACCATTTTACTAGCAATGTATAAGAGCTCTGGAGTTCTCGTTTTCAGTTTTAGTCGTTCTGATAGGTTATGTAGTCGTATCTTATAGCCTTGAATTTCACTAGTGTCTAGTGAGGTTGAAAATCCTTTCATTGTTTATTTCTTATCTCCTCTTGGGTGAAATGTTCAAGTTTCTATCCACTTTCCAATTGGATTATTTGTTTTCTTTTGTTGAGTTTAAAAGAGTCTTAATAAATTCTAGACCCAAATCTTTTGTCACTTATGTAGTTTGCAAATAATTTCTTCCAAGTCAATGCCTTGTCTTTTTATCTCCTTAGTAGGGTATTTTGCAAAACAAAAGGTTTTAATTTCACTGAACTTTAATTTACTGATATTTAAAAACAGATCACACTTTCAGGGACATCTCTGAAAACTCATCATCTATTTTTAATAGATTTAAAAATAAGTTAGAAAAAATAAAATTATAATAACAGCTGTCTTTTGAAAGGTGAATGAACATACAGTACTAATAGGTAAGTATATATGGCAATAATGATTGTATATATCATATATACATAGATATGTAGCCACAAAACAAATTTACCCCATAAATCATGAGCAAAGATTCAATTGTAGAAGATATTCAAGTATTTGCATAGCTTTATGATAATAAATTTATAAAATTGAATGTAACAGATGATTTTTGAGACAATTAAACAATACAATAGTCATGTGGAAAATGCAGGAACTAAATACCTATCCTGAAGAAAAATGATTCTTGGTATAATTATTAATATTTCAAACATCAAAAAAAATAAGCAAACAAACAAAAACAAAGCACAGGTGCCTATACCTTATACTGTTTTAAAATAAAGAAAGAACAGAAGTTGTCCAGTGAACTAAAGAAAAAAATGTTCTCAGTTTTTATATCACTTCATGACAACATAGCAGATGAAGGAGAAAAAGAACTGACCTATTTAAAGTGTGAAATGTAGATCTAGACAATATCATCTACATAGTAATCCCAGGAGGTTAATGCTCCAAATGAAGAAAGTTTAAATTTTTAGAAATCTATTAATAGATTAATTTTACTACTGAGTCAAAGAAAAAAAACTAGAAAATTATATATATTTAAATATATTACAAATGGCATATAATAAAATCCAAAATATATCTAAGGTATATAATTGTTTTAATATGTCATAATTAAATAAAATTGATTAAAATGAAGTTTCCATATATGTGGATTATAATAAATATATTTCTGTGTGTGGTATATATATATATATGTGTGTGTGTGTATATATTTATATATATTTATAGCACATAATATTAACCATCATCATGATTAATATTGAAACACCCAGCACTTTTCCATTTAAACTAGGAACAAAAGAAGGACTATTGCAATCATCACTATTGTTCATAATTGTCCTGAAAATATAAGAGATATAAATAACAGAAATATGAAGGAAATAATTATAATTATTTGCAAATTATGTGATTACACATTTGAGATCTCTTAAGAAAAGCAACAACCATTTGAATTAGTGAAAGAATTCATTAGAACAGGCAATCTCAAAATAAATAATCAAGTGTAGCTTTCTTATATAATAGTACCACTTTAGGACTATAATAGAGAAAATGATTGCATTCACAATCATGTTATAAATACTAATATTAATATTTTAAAAATATAAAACATTAAAGAACAAACATCACAATAATTTGACAAATATTGTATAAAAAATATAAGCCCTATACAAGGACTTGGAAGAAGATTTGAATAAATAACTACATCAAACTAGATTCTGTAATATTGTAAATAATACAGTTTTTCTAAAAATTAACCAAAATGATTAAATATGCAAAGCAAATTTCATTATAAATTTATTTTTCTTTTTTGTTAAGAAACAATAATTATTTTAATGTTTATCTGAAAAAAATAGCTATGCAAAGGTAACTGAAAAAACTATGTAACTTTCAAGGGAATTTAGTCTATCAAATTCTGAAACATATTAGGCAGTATCACAGAAAATGGTGGAATAAGAAACTCCAGGAATCAACATCTCCACCCAAGAACTCGCAAGAACTATTGGAGTCCATTGTTTTGAAATTATGGAATCCAAAGGAGACATATAATTTCCTCTCTCCTCTCTCTACCCGCCCCACCCCGCCATTGGATTCAGGCACTCAAGAAAAATCAAGTTAGGTCACTAGCTGAAGAAAACAGAATACCTGTCTGAATTTTCTTTGAGTTCCTGTCTCTTTTAATCCCTTCTACAGATGTCACCTGGGAAGCTACTTTAACTCAATGGGCTTAAAACAGTGAACAACATCTTTCCTGGTCTCTCAGTGACCCACTGGTCTTGTTTGCTATCCTGGCACCAGCAAGCTGTACAGGGAATGAGGTTTGTTGACCCCATGGTTGTATGCCACAGGGCTAGAAATTTGGGGATGGTACCTGCTATGTAAGACACTGAAATGAAATCACCAGCTTCCTTCTTCATCAAACACTTCTTTGGATAGTACAAGCATTTGACTAGACTCCAGAGTTTCAAAATATTGAGTTCTTGAAGGTTCAATAGATAAACTCATCAATTAAAACAGAGATTATAGAATAGATCTAAAAAACTGCATCCACAAATATGCACTGCTTACAAGGGAATTATGTGAGATGCAAAGACACAAATAACCAAATCCAAAACAAACAGAAGAAAGAAACAACAAACATTAGAGCATGGATAAATAGAGGAGAGAAAAACAATAGAAAGGATCTGCAAAACTAAAACAGTTTACAAAGATCAACAAAAGAGTCAAACTTTTAGTTAAACCGACTAACGAAGAGAGAAGACTCAAGTTAATAAAATCAGAGGTAAATGCAGGAACATTACTACCAATCTTAGAGAAATTTAAGACTGTGAGAGAATACTATGTACCATTGTACACCAACAAATGAAATAACCTAGATGAAATAAATGAAATTCTAAAACCAACACACTATCAGCAATGAAAGACAAAATAGAGAAACTGGACTTCATAAACATTAAAACTTCTGTGCATTGAAGAACATTATCAATTGGGGCTGGGGATGTGGCTCAACCGGTAGCGCGCTCGCCTGGCGTGCTTGCGGCCCGGGTTTGATCCTCAGCACCACATACAAAACAAAGATGTTGTGTCTGCCGAAAACTAAAAAATAAATATTAAAATTCTCTCTCTCTCTCTCTCTCTCTCTCTCTCTCTCTCTCTCTCTTTAAAAAAAAAAAGAACATTATCAATAATGTGAAAGAAAACATCCAGAGCAGAGACAAATATTTCCATATTATATATCTGGCTTAATTTAATATTCAGACTATATAAAAAAAAACTTGTGAAACTCAACAACAGGGACACAGACAACATAATTAAAAAATGGAAAATGGACTTGACTAGACACCTCCCCAAAATATATACAAATGGCCCATGAGCACATGAAGAATTATTCAAATTTAGTGGTCATTAAGGAAATACAAACGAAAAGTCATGGACTACCACTTCATACTCACTAGAATACCAATAATAGTAGTGATGAAAATGGAAAAGAGCAAGTATTGGTGAGAATGTAGGGATATAGGAATCCTCATACATTGGTGGGAATGTATAATGATACAATTGCTGTGAAAGTTTAGTGGTTTCTCATAAAGGTAACAAAATTGTCATATAACCCAGACTTTCTACACCTAGCTATATTCCCATGGTAAATGAAACATTTGTCCACATAGAAACTTGTCCATGAACATTAATATTACAGTACCATACTTCATGGTAGCCAAAATGTAGAAAGGGCCTAAAGATCCATAAGAGGATGAGTGGATAAATAATTTGCAGTATAAACATGCAAGAAATATTACTCATCCATAAAATTAAATGAAGCACTAGTCTATGTTGCAGCGAGGATGAATTTTGGAACCATTTCATATGAAATTTTTAAGCCAGATGTAAAAAGTGTCACATATTGTCTGATTTCTTTTAAATGAAACATCCAGGATAGGGAAATTCATAATTATAGAAAATTAATTTTTATTGCTGGGGAAAGGGAGAATGGAGTCTGGTTTCAAAGTGAGAGTGTATGTTCTTTGATGTTGAGAGCGGTGACATGTTCTAATTTTATATTTCTTCCTTTTTAAGAGTGCCTTAAGAGTAAGATATCACACACACTCTCAGAATTGGATTGAACCAAGGCCAAAACTGGGCCACGGGTACCTGGTTCCTAACTCCCTTGAAATTTACGTTGGTTATCTTTCATGAGTATATACTCAATTACTATGCTGAATTTGAAAATATATATATATATAATATATATATATATATATATATATATATATATACTAACAGATTAATTACAGAAACATACAGGGAGTGCCTATTTTGTAGTGGTCACGAGAACTAGGAGCTGAGAGGATAAGGGCCAAGTGCTATGGCAAGCTTAATATATGATAAGTACCTTTACGCTTTGCACTGGGATCCTGCCATACTAGCTTCCCTCACTTACACATCTCTCCTAGAACCACCATCCAATAAGAGCTTCATACACAAGTCCTCACTTCCGGTACTGGTGATACTGATTCAAGACTCCATATATTATATATCCCTAAACTCTTTGCTGTTCCCTATTCTCCTGTTAGATGGGCATAGAACAGGAAATCTTCATGTCTCAGAGAAGATAAAGGCGTTTTCTTGCCTTGTGTATCTGAAAAGTGGACAGTGTGAGATGAAAATGCAAAGATGTCTAGATGTTAGGTTCAGGCCTCATTCCATCAGACAACACTGTTCCCACTCCTGCTTCAATTAAAACCATTGCAAAATGCCTAGGCAACTGTCTAGGTTTAAAATTGGCCCCCAGGTCCCATTTCCTTCATTCCAGGGCTCTGATAAAACATATGGTCCTTTCTAAATGCAAAGTCATGATGATTCTCTGTGATCTGGTGCTCATAAAATCATTATTTTTCTTCCTCTCCTCTCAAGGGCACAGCCCAAGTCCCTGAAACTTTCCTGTTTAAAAAAAAAAAAAAACTGAACAAATACATGAGATTTTTTTTTTAAATTTTTAGAAGAACTTGCCTAAATTTACATCCAAATTCCTAGTAAGCAGTTGTGACCCACTTCCATTCAAGCGCCTATTCTCGTTTCAAGGGCAACTACAGAAAGAAGTCACTGCGTTTATCCCTCACATATCCCCAGCTGAGCTCCTTAGAGGACAATACACCTGCTCGCTGAGTGCCCTTGCAATGCTCCTGGTTACACAAGAAAGGTCCTGGGATACAAGGCTGTCCATGCTTTTATCTCAGAACATGGAAAAACTATTTCCAACCTGGCTCCTTTGCCAGACACTTAATGTGTATCCTCAGCTCAGCCACAGACTCCAGCATTTCTCAAGATGCAAAGATAAAGCCATGCAAAGTCTTATCTAATAGGGTGGTCCTCTGAACAAAGTGAGGATACAGCAGTGTATTCACTGTGCTCATCACAGTTAAGCTCTTGCCATATCCCACTCCCCCACAAATACTCTTTCTTCCATGTAAGATGACATGCCCTTTCAGAGTGGTGCCTCTTAGAGAATTCATAAAGAAAAACTAAAATGGGCAAAGATAGACAGATGTCAGTCAAGAGAGTGGTCATGTTTGCTTGTTTTTTTTTTTTTTTTTTTTTTTTTAAATATACTTTATCTCCATGAAGACAGAGAAGACAAAGAACAAATAGACTTCGTTTTGATTCCCCCAGAGCAACCCAAGTGTAGCTTTAGCTTTGATTAGAAAATTAGGTTTACAACTTTATGTAAATGAATAAAAAGAAAAAAAAAGACAGACATTTCCTCTTCCTTCTTCTTTCTTTTTCTCTTCTTCCTATATTCTTCTTTCATCTAAAGGTCACAGGTCACCCTTTCTTTCTTTGTGACTAGGTCCCACTTACTTCTATTTGTCCAGGGTCTTGGGAGGAGGGGATTGTAGGTAAGCCAAGCCTGCTCCCTTGTACCTTATGGTCTTTGCAATAGTGGGATGCTTTCTGACTGGGTGTTTATACCTCCAGGTTCATTTCTGCTAAGCCAGCTTTCTTATCTCCTTCAAGATCTTGCTTAAACTGTACCTGTATGATGCAGCTTACGCTGTCCTTTTCAAATCCTGCCCATCTGCTTCCCTCTGGTATTTAGTTCCTCTTTATTATATTCTCTTTGGCATTTATCACTTCTATGCTATGTAAATTATTTACTTTGTCTATGGTTGATAGTTTGTTTTTCCCACAATAGGACAAAAGCTTCTTAGAGACAAGTTCTCTGTTCCTTTTGTTATCTGTAGTTGATGTCAATGAATGTCATCATGATGCCCTGCCACTGCCCCCACCTTCAGAACCTTCCCAGTTCCTGGGAAGCTGATAGCTCAAAAGTTTTCTTGGAATTGTGCTCTGCTGAAGAGCTTCATCTTGCCCAGTGTCATGACCTTCCTCAGGGATGACCCATACCCAGTGACTAGGCAAACAGGCAAACTTGACTTCATTACCTCAATTTGGAACAACTCTGAAGGGTACCCATGTTCTATAACTCCATGGCAGGTGGGCTGAGACTACAGCAATTACTGTTGTAATTGCTTCTCTCTGGATCAGCTTATCTTCCCAGGCTTATTCCCTTCAACTTCTCAGGTGCTTCTTGGGTATAAATCCCAAGAACATTCCCTTAAAGCTTCCAGCTCTGCTAATCTCTAGCTCAGAGTTTATTTCCCAGGGAAGTCAATCTGGAATATTTAATGATGTATCCCAAGAATCTACCACAGTGTGTAGCAGTTCAAAGTTCCTTAATAAATATCGAATACACAAATGAATGAATGTAAAAAACCAGAACTTTCTATGAAACATCAATGTGGACAACCAAATATTTACATATATCTATTTA
This sequence comes from Marmota monax, assembly GCF_021218885.2. NCBI lineage: Eukaryota > Metazoa > Chordata > Mammalia > Rodentia > Sciuridae > Marmota > Marmota monax. The sequence goes on along the minus strand of NW_026695222.1, from coordinate 1,539,318 downwards.
AAAGTCAGAACTTTCATGCTGTAGTATTTCTCATTTAACCACTCATGACATTTATTAGGCATCTACTATGTATTGATAGATGATACATCAGTAAATTAAAGGAACAAAATTCCTTCCCCATAAATCTTCAAATTTCATGCTGGAGTCAAAAAATATGCAAACAAAATGCACATTAATAATGATGAGCCACAAGGGAAAAGAAAGCATTATAAAAGGAGACAGGAGGCTAAAATGAAGAAAAGTGGACAGTGACCAGAAAGTAGTATGCATTTGAAGCAATCAACAGTCAGTGGTTAGATCATGCAGGCCTTGTTGAGAATTTATAATTTTATCCTAAATGTGATGAGGTGACATTGAAGAGTTTTAGGAAGATGGCATGACCAAACGTATGTTTTCCAAAGAAACCCATTCTCTAATTGCTCCCGGCAGTTTTAGACATTTACCAACCTCCTGTCAAGTTGTTCTGTGACATGTACAGTTGGTTTTTCAAGGAAACCCACAGGAGGCTGCTATCCGTTGGTGCCACTATTTAGTATATTTGAATGTCACAGAACACTTTTATATACTTAATTTTAAAACACAATCGGATTTTATTTACACATTTCAGGAACCCACCATTTTTCAGGGAACAGACCTTCTTTAATCTTCTTAATCTTAAAATAGAGACCATGGTCTCCTTTTACAGATGAGAACACTGGGAGTCACAGAAGACACATGACTTTTCCATGTTTGCATAGCGAGTAAGAGACAGAGATGCTATTGAACTCAAATCCTCTTATTTTCTATCTTGTATTTTTTTATATAATGCTTATCCACATGTATTTGCTCTCCTTTTTTATGGTCTGGGTCAGGGAATTAATTAATAAGAGAAATGACCATTCACTGTGCATAGGTTAGGCCACTTAGATGCAGCATTTGACTTGGCCCCCAAACAGTCTTATGAGTAAGTATGATGGTCTGCAGTTTGAAGATGAAGACTTTACAGTATAACACCTTGTAGTCATCCTGTGGTACATCAACTGGCATCCTCAGCACCACCTGGGAGCTTGTTAAAAATGAAGAATCTGCAGTCTCTGCCTATGAAACCAAGATGATAATAGCTTTGTTATGTATTTATTGCCTTTCTTCCTTTCATTGTTCATATGACTGGACAAAACATTCATGTTCTCTTTACAAATGAAGACTATGATTTAGTGGATCTGCTAACATTCCATTAGCCACAGGATAAGCCTCCCATTGATGCCCAGATACATGCTCTGTCCAAAGAGCAAAAGAGAGGGTTAACCAAACTAAATGGTTGACTCAACTATCACAGAGGTTATTTGAATCTTGGTCATTTTATTCAACTTACCCTTATTATCAAATGGTATGTGTCAAAATTTTTTGCCATTGTTTTCTGGAATCTACTACTAAATTTAACTAATTGTCAAATGATTGTTTTAAAGCATATACAATACTCTCTGGGGAAGGAATTCAGGAAAACATAATTTTCTGTGTTGTCTCTCCCCAGGAAGGCCTTATTCCTTATAGAATGGCACCTCAGACAGCTGCCTGGATGAACCTCCCATTAATCCAACTCTGTTCCTATTCTAAAAGAAGATTAAAAGCTCGTCGCCTATAGATGAATGATTCGGCATTAAATCAGTGAAGACTCCTGCCTACCCTTTCATCTATGAGGTATGTTAACCTTATGAAAATATATTAGACTCCAACCTTATCCCAGTCAAGAAATGGGATATTGATAGGATGATGGAACCTCCCTCTCAGGCTCCTTTCCCATCACTATGCCTCAAAGTACATCCACTACCCCAACTTCAGCCAACATGTTAATTTTTTTGTTTCTGTGCTCTGGATATATGGAGTCATACAGTATGTTCTTGTGTGTCTTATTTCTTTCACTTACCACTATGTGAGATTTACCCATATTTTTGCATATAGTTGTAGATTATTACTTCTCATTCTATGTAACATTTATGTACTTATGTATTCTGTACAGAGAAGAACAATTTGGAAGCTCCTAGCTTTTAGCTATTAGGAATGATTCTGCTATAAACATTCTACTATAGATATTCTGTTTAACTTACACACGCAAGTCTTTTGGGTACACAGCTATGAGTAGAAGCATGGTGTCATAGGATTTATGTATATTCAGCTTCAGTTGATACTTTCAGCTTCTATTTAACAGGGTCTATTTTAGGGTGAACTAGACTTACTCCTTGATATGTGTGATTTTGACTGGCCATTTAAAATTCAGTAAACCCAAATGAGCTTAAGATATTTCTGGGCCTAAGCTATTCTTTGGTTGGAATTAGGCAGTTCTGAAGATGCACTAACTTCTTTATGATCCTGGGTCTCTATGCAATTTATTACTCATAGATTTGTAAAAGATGAGGATCTTTGCCGCCAAAACTGTCATAGACAGGGAAAATAGTCTAACACATCATCACTCAACATTCTCCTGGGATGATGAATTTGGAAAATTGCTATCTTTTTAGGGTTCCAGTTTCTCTTCATAGAGAGTCAGGCCTCGTAGCTCAAAGGCTATACTAATGAGATTAGTGCTCTGTGAGGGCAGGAGATGGTATTGTCTCTCTACAGATATTTGCATATCTGCCTCTCTGTGGAGAGAGACAGAGGGTTAGAAAGTAGAATTTGAGGGAGGACAGACTCTTTGGAGGTAAGAGATAGAACGAAAGGCACTACTACTTCTACCGAATACCATATCTTATCATCTCTCATGGCTCTAAGAGCTTTGTTGCGCAGTGTCTGCTGGTCAGTCACAACTGACAGATTTATCCAAGAGCCTCCAGACTAGCCAGGATAAATGTTGAAGTGGTCACCATACTCCAAAGGACATATCAGATAGATGTAAGTGACCCATGGGAGCAAGAAGACAAAATGTGCAGAGGAAAACTTCCTCACAGCACCTTAGTTAATAGCAGGATGAGACTTTCTATTCTGTCTGCTGTATGACTGTCCTTGGGTAAGTATAAAAATCAGTTGGAAAACTTCCTCCACAGAGTTTCCACTTTGGTAGATAAGACATAAAAATATTTTAGGAAACAGGACATGATTCAAATACAAATAATGATACAAAGTGGCTCGTAAGAGTACAAGACAGGGAACACTTATAACTGTATAAATGATCTCAATGAATTTTTTAATGAGATAGCCAAATGGAACAATTATGCAATACATAATATGGTTAAAATGTGCATCTAAATAATATTCAGTTATGCTTTTTAATAAAGTTTTTATCTCAGTAAAAAATAGACTAAAAGTAGTATTCAAAACCTTGGAAGAAATCAGATGCACACTCCAGTAAAGAAATTGAAGAAAGTTAAAGGAATGTGTTTACAGGATTAAGGGAAACTGGCACGAATCAAGAAGCCACTGCAGTTAGCAGGAGTCAAGGGCTCTGTATCAATCCTAGGGTGAAAAGGCTTGGGAGAAGAAACAACAACTAGCGTCCAGGAGCTGTATTTGTAGGTGGGGAATCAGCCAACTTGTAGCCAACTGACAGAAGGGAGCCAAACTTCACTTTCTATCAGTCCAGTCTCCTATTGGTGTCCACCACTGGATGAATCCAACTAGAAAATAGGAGGCAAAGGATCTGTTGATGCAGTCTTCTAAGATAAGCTCCTTTTGCTCCCAGGTGGAAAAGAACTCTAAGGACATCATATGGACAGTTAATTTTTCTCAATAAATGAAGCAAAACTCTATTTTTGATTATTTTTTAAATGCATACCTATTTTACTGTTATTTAATGTCCATTCAACACATCTGGCTCATTATGCATTCTTTAATTAGGGTCTAAATTTGTAAACTCCTTTTCCCAGTGATGAATACCAGAAGTTCTTTTCTTCTTTTTTTTTCCCCCCTCCTCAGCTGGCTTTATCTGGCTGAAAGATTTATTTTTTTTTTAAGCAAATGTTAGAGGGTTATGTAAAAACTTTGAAAAAAATATCAACAATCAGCTTCAAAAGGTGAACACAAAATTTCCTGAGGCATCTATAATTATATTAGAATTTTACAGAGAAGATATTATCTTCTAACTCCAAGCCTATATTTAGGTGCTACAATACCTAGTTGCATCCTGTTTAGTCTCCTTGACTATTGATTTAGGAATTCACATAACTATTCCCTGCTCAATAGAAAAGATTGCTTAACATAGCAACTCCTGCATTAGCATTCAACTTCCTAGTTACAGAGCACCTTTCTAAGGAGGAGGAACATCAACACGCAAAGTGAACCCAATTTTTTAAATACAATTTTAAGGGGGAAGGGTATTATATTAAGATTTGTAACATTGAAGACATCCCAAGCTAGAAGCTTGCAATTGTCTAAGGTTTCTTTGCAATTAATCTACATATTTTTCTAATTCTGAGCATTCTGTTCCTATTGCATTTTTATAAGCCAAGATGGGTGGGAAATGATAAAATATTATGTGTAACCTACAAGGAGGCTTGCTGCTCTCCAACAGGAGTTTCAATGTCAGCTTTGCTTCAGAATAATGTTTCTTTCTTCCTTTAGAAAAAGCCAAATTCCTGGTCCTGCCACTCAAACTCTCAAAGTGAAAATATTTGGTCTAATTTTCAAGTATACTTCCCTGATGTCAATCAAGTGTCTGAAACGTTAGTGATTGTTTTTACCACATACTGTGAAGTGAGGTAGCATTTTAATTAGGGAAGAAAAAAGAAATTGACTTGTGTTAAAAAAATGATAGTCAAAGCTTTTGGGGACTGAACTAACAGGTAGAGACTTGGAAGTTATGATTCCTATGTCATTAATCAGATCCTCTCTGAACCCTGTTTTGGAATTCCACTGATTAAAAGGAGCTGATTTGGCAGAGCTTGATAATGCTGCTCTCAGATAAAGGTGGTAAGACTGGAGGTGTTAGTGGCTTGAAGTCCTGCTTCAGTTCAAGGGAAAGTTTTATCTAAAGGAAGATAATAGTTGAAAGGAAAAATAAAAATCCTGGGCTCAATGACTTCAGGAGAACTGTTGGATAATAGAGGTCAAGAGAGGTGATCATGATGTTATATCTAGGGAAGAATCCTGGGGAAAGAGAGACTGAAGAATGGAATTGAACTTTCTGTCCAGGAGAAAGCTCTTCTTATCTGCTTTGTGTCCAGAGCTTTGCCTAGATTCCAAGAGGCAGGCTAGAAGTTTGAATGAGAACACATTCCTGATTGAAGCTGGAGCAATAAGTAAGGTTTCCCACATATATTTTTATCCTGGGCACTTATTCCCCTGGAAATGTTATGGGCTTTGCTTTCAAATTAAGCTTCACTTCTCCAGCCTTGATCAAAAATGAGAATCTAGGGGCTTGACAGACATATTGCCATTAATTTTCATGAAGACTTAACCTAGCAAAGAAGGGCCTAGCTTTCCATGGAGACCTCAGCATGGATGTGTACTGTCTGTGAAATAATCAGAAAGGTTCATACAGATGGAAAAGTGGAATGAGGAATCAGCTTACAAATCGATTTAACCCGGCCCTTGACAGTTATCTCGGCTTCACAGCATCAAATGACAGATGGATCAGCTAATGGATGATTATACTATTAACAATGTCAATATTTTCAGTTGTTACCATTGTTATAAGATCCCTCTCATGAGCTTGGTACCCGAACTTTGGCAAATATTAATATCCCAGGTAATCTGGAAAACTCATCAGCTCCATCCACTGCTATTATCTGGTTCTGGGTAGGACCTGAGAATCTGTCTTTCTAACAAGTTCTTAATTAGGTATTGCCATTGTGTTGACTGGGGGCCACAGTTTCAGTAGCACCAAGACTCCTCAGGCTGCACAGAAGTCTGTGTTTCCACAAGACTCCAGGTGAAACTGATGGTCACCAAAGACTGAGAAGAACTGTTTTAAACCTCTGGTTCTTAGTCTTAGTGCCACCCTGGACCTACTGGAGGAGGTACATAAAGACTGTTGATGGCTGGGTCTCACCCATCTCTTCTGATTGAAACTGAAGTGGAAAGCAGCCTTCCATGGAGATTATTAGAAGTTCCCCCAGAGGACTCCAATGTGCAGCCACAGTTGAAAACCATTCCCTACACCATACCTTCATTTCCAAGCTGAGAGTCAAGACTACCTGCCATTTTTCCTTTTCACTACGCTGCTATGTAAAAAGAGCTGGCTAAATTCTAGCATGTGAAAGGAAATTAGCTTTCCCAGCCTTGTGTGAAGTCAATCCCAGTTTACCTTAGGTACTGTAGGGAGTGGGAGTAATGAAGGACTCAATTCAAAAGCGCAGGAAGTGAGTCAGCCGGAAGAGGTAGAAATTTGGGCAAAAGAGCAAGTTCTATAAATCTATAGAAGTGAAACCCATTTAGTTACCTCTGAAGGGCCAAATGTGCTATTTAAATTGCTCCAATAGAGCATTCAGTTTCACAGCTGTCTGTGGCTTTAAGGCCAAATTCTCATTCCCTAAAGTTAAGAAACAGAAGTAGGAGCACTACCAAAAGCCACACAGACTACTGAGATTTTAATTAAGCCCCAAAGACTTTAAGGACCCCTGTCCAGTATTCCTAAATGTGCTATTCTTTGCCAAGTGGTGCAAATAGATTTCTCTTGACCTTCCCTGTACTTGACCCAGATCTCTTAAGTCTGTATATTGTTAACATAAAAGGATGCCCACATTTTAAATTTCAGATAATAAATTTCTCAAAAACAAAACCATGTCCTTTTGTTATTTTCTCCAAGATCTTGATTCTTTTTAAAAGTCTTTTTATGGAAATGTGTTAAAGAAAAAGTAAGCTAGATTCCTTCCACTGGGAAATCCAACTAGAATTTTAAGCAGGAAATGTGGTTATTATGCCACGTCAGAGCACTGGATGGAGAACCCAAAACATAGGATCTTCATGCCAGTTTTGTGCCTTATTTTATGACTTTGACAAAGTCTTTTTTAAAAGTCTTCTGAGCCTCATTTTCTTTTTATGTAAAATGACAATGATGTCTCATGTTTCCTTTTGACTTTAATAATGTAAAAGGGACTTGGAAGAACATGGAGATCTGGAAAAAAATCCTGTGAGTTTGCTGTCAACTGCAAATCTATTGTTTTAGTTTTCAAACCTTCAACCACAACACTAAAGTGGGTCTTTGACTCTGCAATGATACAGCTCCAATCCTGTCTCCGCCCTCCTCTCTCTCCTGCTGTGTAATGGCTGTTGTTTTTCACTGATATGATTTAAGAGACTGGAAAAAGCAAGCTGTAGTCTCCAACCCATTCCTCTTAGGGTGATAGAAAATAAACTATTTTTCCTATGATCTGCTTCCAAATCACTCTCACCAGCTGTGAATATTCCCTTTACAGAAAGTTATCAGTTGACGCTTTTTCCTACAGTTGCTTGGTACTCAGCCATATTTTTGAAATGAGATTCTACTTGTTTCATTGGTTCTAGGTAAATGTAGGCTATTTCAAGATCCACCCATTTTTGCTTCTCCCTAATGGAAACAAGAGGAGGAAAGGGCTTCTCTAACTTGGTAGTAAATTGCAAAACACTCCAAAGACTCTTGTTTGGTCCCCCTAAATTAGTGTTAGACTTGTTCTTCTCTTTTAAATTGCCCATATTGTAGTATGAATTACAAATTGTCATCCTGAGACCAAATGTATATTCTATCCACTGACAAAGAATATTAATGCATATTTGCATGCTACAAAGAAGAAACTTTTCATTGAAATCCTAACTTAAGTCACATTGACAAATCAAAAATACTGTTGTGTTCCATCTGACATGTGTGTATTGTTTTGTACACCCCAAGACACACTCATGGAATTAGCAAAGATTTAGTATACCCTGCAGTCTCTTAAAAAGAAATTAGCAAAAATGATGGGGAGAATATAAATGTGAATTTGAATTTGGCTTTTACCTGTTTTATTTCTAACTGGATAGTTTTAGGAGATTTCAGAGCAGTCAGATTTTCACTGAGAAATGTAGTCATTTGTGACAAGATGCAGCCTACTGGCAGGAACAGCAAGTGCAAGTTGCCTGGCTTTCCTGCTGTGGAAGTCAATTCCAGATTTCATTCTCCAAAGACTTTAACAGCAACAAAGTAAAAAATATGACTTCCTTTCAGTGTGTGCTTAGGACGTTTTCCCTTTGATGAGATCGTAAGAGGTGAACTGTGGCAGGCTGGCTTCTATTTTGTACCAGGAAGAGAAAATCTGGGAGAGACTTTACTTTTATTTACAGTGAACATCAACACCTTTCTGTTTGGTGTCAAAAAAGTTTCCCCTTAGAATATAAACTTATTGAAATGCTTTTTAAAAATAAAAACTTTACTTCTTATTCACTGGGCAAAATAATAAAACATTCTCAGAGTTCTTGTTGACATGAGATATCATATTATAATCTACTAAAATTCAGGTTTGTATGAATTTTTATTTGGAACAATATTAATAGCAAAAATGATTCTTTGGAGTCAGAATTTATTGAATTGAAACCTGATTTTTTTAAAAAATGTGTTCTTTTTAGATATGCATAACAGTAGATTTTGTACCAGCCACATCAACTCTCTGGGCCTCAGTTTTCTTTTCTATGAAAACAATGATTAGTTTAGATATTCACCAAGGTCCCTACCAGCCTGGCAATTTCTCAATCAATTTTCCAGTGATAGTTTGTTTTTTTCATGTTTACTTGCAAATCCTAAATTCATCCACTGCTTTTCTTCACATGTTATTATCCATCTTTAAAATTCTTCGTATCTTGCCTATTCCTTTTGCCAAAGTCCAGCACACCATTTCCTATTTGACATTTGGGAATGTCAAATGATTGGTTTTCAGAAAAGGACTCAAAGAACACAGATAGTTGTGTTCAGGTAATGCAGACCTATCTATTCCTTTTAGCTTGTGTCTTGGTGAGTTTGTCTTATCTGGGAACTGTGCTCCCTGGAGACTACTATGGATAACTGTTTTCTAGGAGCCACTTTTAGCCCGTGACTCAGAGAGGCTTTCAATGGGAAAATAAAACCTGGTGATATGTTGGAGCTGGCTCAGTTCCTATGGCCTTGTGAGGTCAGTCACACATCTCTGTTCAATCCCATGTTCAGCGATATCATATCAGTGGCTACCATAGGGGTATTTACATCATAAAAATCAGGAAGTGCAACAAATCATGGTTCTTACTGGAATTAGTTGTTAAACATTTATGAAGATTACAACTGTGTATTACACATGCACACACACACACACACTCAGAATAGGTAAATGTCATGTTTCTTAGGGCAAAGAATGGGAGTGAAATGTTTCTCTTACCCAAATACCCTTCTCTAATAATTTATTCCCCAAAGTAATGTTCCCCAAAGTAATATGTTCATGGATTCATTTTTTTAGAAATTTGTAAAATGGATAATTATTTCATGTAATTATTAGTGGAATGTATGCTCAGAATGTATAAAAATGGATTATAAATAGAACAAAAAAATCATCATCCATATTTAGATAACCCAAATTATTACTATTAGTGATCTAACTACTAGTGCCTTCCCATTAGTATAAACTTTTCTATGAATAAACCTGTGAAAATGGAATACTTTGCTTAACCATTCCTTTGTGATTTAGGTTTCTTACCAATTCTGCAATATTATAAATAACACTGCAAGGACCAACTCAATATCCATTAAATGGCAGAGAAAGACTTAAGAATGGAAAGAGAAAGTGTTCTTTTCTTTGGTCCTGAACTCCCTGATTTTTTGACAAGGCGGGGGAAAAGATGGCATGAACAGTTTAATCATGGCCAAGAAAAATTCAGCTGTCTATGTAGCAGTTTAGAGAACCTGGTGATTTATGAAAGTCCTTTAAATGCTAACTGAATGTATGTGGGTGTGTTGAGATATACTGCCAGGTGGTTTTGAAAAGAGCTTTCCAGGGCTTAAATCAACCCTATCATCAGGTTAAGAGCAGATGCCAGCTATTTTTCCTCATTTCCCAATTCTAGACCTGATTGAGGACACGAGTTAGGAATATTTGTCCTGATTTATGGAAAGCCAAGCAACACAAGCAGGGACAGTTTGGTGGTGGCAAAGGTAGAGCTTTGTGTTGATGGGTAAGGCCAAGAGATTCAGGGAAGAATTATTTGTCAAATCTACCTCCAGATTGCTGGGCAGGCTTGTTCCTGAACCTACCGCCCAGGCAGTAGATTGAGCCAACTAATCTGGTACGTTGCGTTCCCTGATAACTCTACTTTCAGTATATTTGTGCATATCTCCACCTGCTCTGTTCACCCAAGTGAAGGTTCTGCTGTTGAATGCATTTGGTTCTGATTTTATTAAATTCGACCTCTAACTGGTTTCACCGGACATGTAGTGTACAATGCCCACTGAAAGGCATGGTGCTGAGGCTCTCAGAAAGTTGAATAAGGTGTTGTCCTCACTTTTTGAGAGTGAAGGTCTAATTGAGGAGAAAGGAGGGATTAAAACACTCAGAGTATGGATTACCAGCTATCGTATCAGTTCATATCATGAATTGTTACTGAGATATGAGACCAGAGGAGAAGAGGATACATCTGCGTGAGGAGATGTGAACAATGCCTTCATGAGAGTAGTGGCATGGATAGTTTTATAAGTGGTGAACACAGAATAAAGGAATTCTAGAAAGAGGGAGTTTCATGGACAAAGTAATGAGAATTGCTTATTGCTAGGATCTGTTTACTCATATCACTCCTAACATCAAATGTGTGAGTACTCTGCACCAAGCAGTTCTCCAAATTTCTGCAGAACCAACTGGGTACCCTAAAATTTTATTTAATTCCGAAGCTAACTACCTGAAGTTAGTGTAGACTCCATAGGTTAGGGGTTCAGTATCACTAGACTGTCCCCAATTTCAGATGCCAATCACAAACAGTGCATCCCTAGATTACCCAAACTTCTATCCAACTTGGCTACAAACTAGGAGTTCCTACAAGTCCTTTATCAGGGTTTATAGTTTGCAACAGTGGCTCACAGAACTCAGGCCAACACTTTACTTATGTTTACTGGTTTATTATTAAGGATGTTATAAAGGTTACAAATTAACAGGCAGGTGAAGAAGCATAGTGAAGGGCCTGGAAGGGTCATATATGCAAAAGCTTCTCTTCCCAAGGAGTTGGGGTGTGTTTCCCTCCCAGCATGTGGATGCATTCACCAACTTTCTGGAAGGTCATCAATTCCCAATATTTGAGTTTTTATGAAGCTTAATCAGCAGCCCCTATTCCCATCTCAGAGATTGATGATTGGAGATATAAATTCCAATCCTTGAATCCCTTGTTCTTTCTGTTGATTAGCCCAATCCTGGGACTAGCTACCCATCTTCAGGTGCATAATTAGAATAAACTCAGGTATGATGAAAAAGAGTTTCTTATGAAAAATAGATATACTCCTATCTTTTAAGAAATCAGGATGTTGATTCCAAATTTGGGACCCAAACTAGGCATAGTGGTGTATGCCTGTGATCCCTGTGACTTGGGAGGCTGAGGCAGGAGGATCTCAAATTCAAAGCCAGCCTCATAAGACCCTGTTTCAAAATAATAAAAAAATAATAATAATAAAGGCTTGGGATGTGGCTCAATGGTTAAGTGCCCCTGAGTTCAATCCCAGGTACCAAAAAAAGAAAAAAAGAAAAAAAAGAAATTCTGAGTTTAAGAAAATTGATGCCAAGAATTAGAGACAAAACCCAAATATAATCCTACTGTGTCACAGTCACAATTTGGTAGTTCATTTTAATAAAGGGATCTCTTACATAAGATGTTAATTATAGTTGTTAATCAAGGTAGGAGTAGGAAACACCCTGAATAGTCTATGTATAGGCTTGAGAGTCAACGGTGTGGTGTGTTTTGGGAATAGTCAGCTGTTCCAATGTCAAAGATCATGTCTTACTTTAGATTCCCTTAAGAGAATATCCTAAGACAAATAGTTTAATAAGTCTATTTGGAAAATAATCCCAGGAAGCAGGGCGAGAGGAGCAGAGTAAGGAAGGGAAAGGGAAAATTCCAATAAAGGAAGCAAAGTGAGTGGCTTTGGGACTGAGGTGAGGGCCCACTTGTTAGAATGCAGAACTTAAGGGTAGGCCAGTGATCAACGTGACCCATGTATCCACAAAGTCCACTTTTGAAAAACAGAGTCAACATAAAAATTCACAACAAACAAATCATCAAGATTTTTAATAAAGACAGGCTAGATCAGAGCCCGAGGCAAAGGGAAAGTTATGTAAAATACATTTTATGCACTTTTAAGTGGTCATTTTTTCTAGAACATTAAGTTAACTGAAAGAATATTGTAAAATTGAAAAGTAAGCATATTAAATATCAAATCATTTTAGACTTAAACATATTACCTATATCAAAGAGAAATAATTATAATCTTACTTTATTGGTTTTCATGGATGCAAACTCAATAATGTATTCTTAAAACCATTAAACATTTAAACATACATAAAAACAATTACAAAGGAGCAAACATATTTGCTTTTGTCCCAGGCTCTAATATGGCTTGGTTTTGTGTTGATTTCTATTGAGAGCTTGATCTGCTGGCTATCTTCTGTTAATTGCCCTACTGAGAAGTCAGGGACTGAGCCACTTAACTTCCATCTCCTGCCCTGCATTGACTGGGGGCTTTTCCTATGGATGTTAACTCTGGTACTCTAAGAATATTCCTGAGGAGGCCAAGACCTACAGCAAAAGCCCAACTATAATCTTCCATAGAAGACTTTGATGAGCATTGAAGCACCACAATCTTGTACACAGTACATTTCAGTGGAAAGATAAATGAATAAGCTCTGGAAGGATTGGTGAGAAATATAGAAAAAAAAATAGCTGGTATGTGTGATATTGCAACTCACAAAAATAAAGCACTTAAGAAGCAAAGATTAAGGGTAGAAGGGTAAATATGGCTGAGTAGTAAAGGAGAAGGATTGATCCCAAGCTCTGCCCATCACCCACTTTAGAGAGTACCAAGAGATGTGGAAACATAAGGAAGGACCCAGAAGAACAGGCAAGCTTGGGGAGCCGGCTATGCAAGCCTCTATTTGGAGACCTTGGAGGGGGGAAGAGAACAAGAAGAGATGAAATGAAAATGTGACAAGGTGACAGCTGAAAGTACAAGGTTCTTATTTTTTGCTCTCTTATTCTTTTTCTTTTAATGATAAGAGAAGTTTGAGCTAGTTAGCTCAGAACAAGTTTATTGTCAATAAGCCTAGAAATGAAGAAAAAACAGAAATGAGTGAAGGCTCCCAGTTAGGACCGCATGAGACAGGATAAACACTAAGGATGTGAGTGTTTGGAGATGAAGGAATGGGCTCCTATCCCTGCCTGAATTCTAGCTTTTTGCCTCAATCCTCTACCAGCTGTCTCAACTTGACTTAGTTGCTTAGATTTTTCTCACTAAGTTTGCTGTATCATCTCTTCTTTGAGACCTCAAATACATAATGACTAGCTGACTAGACAGATGAAAGTCCAAGGGTAGAAGTAATCAATAAAAAAAAAAATGGCTTAATGTTCCAGATACATTATCTTTCTACATATGCATAAATATATTTATAGAATCCAGAAGCTATTTATGAGCAATAATTTCTATAAACAGTAAGTTATAAATAATTGATATGGTTTGGGGTTCTTAAAGTGATTAAGTTCTACAGCTTAGTAGTCCCCAGACAGTCACTGATGTCAGAACATCCCAGTTTCTGCACCTCTATAGTTTTCAGGATACTCCTGAGATCTGCTTGGGCTATAATAAGAGTAATTGCTACTATTTGTCATGTACTGATGTGGTCAAAGACTCTGTGTTAAGGACTGAAAGCTTTTTATTCATAATCAATATTCTCAAAAAGACCCTGCAAAGTAAATTATTTATTTTTTATGTTAAATTAAGATATAAATACTCAGAGAAGTTAAGTAATTTGTTCAAGAACTCCTAGGTAGAAATGGCAGAGTTGTTATGGAGACCCCTGTCTGTCTGATTCCAGAGGTCTTGGTGTTTCTGTCTCACAATAGACTAGCTTTCGTTTCCATTGTAAGTACACTCTGAGCCAAGGAACTGTCTCCAGGTAGTTTATTTGCAAAGTGATCTCAGAGATTAGGTGAGAGGTATGTGGGAGAATGAGGAAAGAAAGAAAAGCCAATATGAGGGTGCATTTTTGTAGAGGACACTGGTATGGGAAACTTGAATTTGATCCTTTCCAGAGTTTCCTCAACAGCTTGTAAATGTTTCTCAGAAATTTCCACTTCAGAATAAATAGAGAGAAATGATTACCCCTTCCTCCCTGTTTGAAATTTTGCCACTGCCCTTTTAGGAAGTGCATTTGTGCTTGATGATTGGACTGTTGCTTGCTTTTGAGGATCAGAGAAGAATTTAGGGGATAGGGAACGGCTGAGCTGAGATACTTTGAATGTGAAGAAAGTCTAAACTTGTACGGACTTCCCACTTCCAGCATCAGAGGTGAAGCTGAGCAGATGAGCCCAGGCACAAGGGCTCTGACATAGTAGTAACACTCCCTGGGGCTCAAGCCCTTCCAGGCCACATCTACAAGCAAAGTCTTCAGTTGCACTGGCTTTAGAAAGGCAGAAGAGCTTCAATATCTCAGTCACACCCAAGTGACAGACCACTTCGCCAAATAAGCCTTGGGAGGGAGGCATTGTGAAGTGCCCAGATGGGAAGGATTTTCTTTCACATTGAAAATAGCAGATAGATCAAGGAAGACCTGAGTTTGCTGCTGAAATAGATTTTTTTTTTTTCTGGTGGACAAGAGGAGGCTGGAAAATTTTGACTAAAATATTTTTTTATTCAAGATATAAATCTTTATTATTTAAATAAATTTGATAGTCAGCATGATGCTACTATGATACAGTGCAACAAAGGTACAGATTTGAGCCAGGAACTATAAAGTGGCTGAGATTTCACTCCACTTACAATTTAATGAGCTGATTTGCCTCAGACTCATGGATGCCAATAGGATGCAGGAGGCTCTTCATCAGAGACAAAGGACTTTACTACTGAGAGCACAGCAAGTTGCATGTTTGTGTCCATTTTCCTCAAGTTCAAAAGGAACTATACAGAAGGATCCAAATGGAAGCCCTTACATAAAGTAGTTGCATTATACGAAAAATCCCTGAGTTTAAGGAATTTGAAATATGCACATTGGTTAGGTAAGCACTCCCTAGGCTCAGAGAGAGAGAGATCATCTTTATTATTCTGAATAGCAAGGGTACCTGCCATTTCCTCTAGAAAGAAATATTATCTCTTTCTTCCAAGGATGTAAGTAGACCTTCTCTTGGATTGAGATGCAGACACTATCTTTGTCTTCTAAGGCTGACCAGTTTACAAAAGATAATCTGGAACAAAGGGAAATTAGTGCAGAGATGCAAGAGAGTTATGAGAAGTTCTCTTTCAATATGTTGCCTTTCATCAAGTAATGATAGGGTTGACCTTTAGTTGTTCTACACAAATGGATGTTTTACTGCAGAAAACTGAAGGGCATGCTTAGAATATGTGGATTAGCAGCAACTTTGAAAAGGGGGGAGAGACAGAGATAGAGAGAAGCAGAGGCAGAATCAGAGAGAGAGAGAGAGAGAGAGAGAGAGAGAGATGAGGGGAGAGAATTGAGAGAAGGGATGGGGGAGAATAGAGATACAGGGAGAGGAAGAGAGAGACAGAGTCAGAAATAAGGAGGTAGACCCAGAGAGAAAATTAGAAAATATACAACAGACTAAAAGTAAAATATGGAGCCAGGCATGGTGGTGCATGCCTGTAATCCCAGTGGCTTGGGAGGCTGAGGCAGGAGGATCGAGAGTTCAAAGCCAGCCTCAGCAAAAACAGGTTTTAAGCAACTCAGTGAGACCCTGTCTCTAAATAAAATACAAAATAGGGCTGGGGATGTGGCTCAGTGGTTAAGTGCCCCTGAGTTCAATCCCAGCACCACCACCCCCCAAAAAATAGGGTATAGAGATCTGGTAAGCTATGTGGGGCAATGGAAGGATGGATGGATGGATGGATGGAGCAGTAAGGAAAGACAAGAGTATATATAATAGATATATAAATGAGTAGTAGACACATAAATAATTATATGAATAGAAAGACTGAACCACTGAGAAGGAGAATAATAGAGAGAATGAAACTCTAAGGCAGAGAAAGACACAAGAATAGGAAAAACAAATAAGAAAAACAGAGACAGGGAAACATGGCAATACAGAGAAAGAACACACATACATGGGGAGATGAAGAAAGATGAAAAGTGACAGGAAGGAGAAGAATGGGTAGTTAGATGGATACATGTATGATAAAAGAAAAGATAATATGATAATGAAAAGATTGTAAGCTTGGGCTCTATATGTAGATCTATTGGTTAGGGTTCAGCCACTGTCTAACTGCACAGCCTTAGAGAAAGATCCTTTTTTAAATCCACCAAATGGGGATAATAATAACAATACTTCCCTTAGAGGGTTGTTTGAAGTTGGAAATGAAATAATTCTCATAAATGTTTAGCAAGCTGGCAGGCCCATAATAATGATATTATATAGAAGATAACTTGTTACATCAGCTGCGACACCCATTACTGTGAATTGTAGACTTCAACATCATCAGCACTCACATTAAATTTCAGTTTCCCATTGGAATCAAAGCTAAGTCTAGCAGATGTGTCGAACCTTCGTAAAGCCAACACTGCATCCAACACTCAAGCATCAATTTTATGCAATCGGGACCTTCTCATTATGTTATCCTCTTGCAATCCATAATTATTGCTTCTGAATGAATCTGAGGTTTTCTTCATCTCCATGAAATGAGGTCACACTGCTTATACCGTAAATTAAAGGCAAATTGAGCAGATGAGATGTATAAAATTAGAAGCCTACAGTATTTTAGAGCCATTGACATAGTGCTAAATGAGTTGGTTTCCAATCTAAACCAAGTATTTATATAATTTGGTTCAACATCCCAACATTCAAATGGAAACCCACACTCTCTACATACTTGTTGTGCTTTTACTCTTTACAGTTAGCATTTCTGAGGAATTACTTCTTGAGTCTCATGATTTGAGTTTAATATCCAAGCACATAATGTTTAACACTTCATTCTTGCTTGTAAAAAAAAAGATGGTAAGTTATTCTGGTATATTGTATTATGTTGAAGTATTTTTAAATAAAATAACATGAATGAATAGCTAAAATGTTTGGCTACATCAGAATAAAGTCAGGCCTCTTTTTCTGAAGTGCTTCTTTAATTGTTCTTCATGTGTTTAAGCATTTACATTTCAAAAGGTAGTTATTATAATTTCTGGGACACACTTTAATTCAATTAGTTACCCACTTTTAATGAGGGTTGAATTAATTAAAATTATCCAGTTTTAGGAAAAACTATGTATTTTTTCCCCCAAATTCTCCTTTGCTCCTCTCATGTCTTAATCCTGGTTGGCTTCATGAGTGAACAATTATACAGATGGTATAATTTGAAGAGCAGCATGATAATACATGTGAAAATGTTTCAAAATAATTGCCTGTCCCTTTTTGATTAAATATCTCTCTTGTCAAAAATTCTACCATTAAATAGTCTTTCATTTTGCTTAAATAACTTTCCCTTTAAAAATCATCTTTTAAAACATCTTTATACTTGAGGTAAATTTGCTTTATTTGGATCATTTTCCTTACTAGGTATTCAGGTACAACAAAATTGTTTTTAATCATCTAACCCAATGCTATTAAGTATATAATATGGAATTTATATTTATGGAATGTACAATGTATTGAGAGAAGTGAAGGTTTCAGTGACCTGGATGAAAAAGAGATGAGAGGATTTGGAATTTTTTTGTATGGATATGAAGATCAGTGGTAGAGTGCTTGCCTACCATATGCAAGGCCCTGGGTTCATTCCCCGGCACTACAAAAAAGAAAGGAAGAAAAGAAGGACAGGAAGGAAGGAAGGAAGGAAGGAGGGAAGGAAGGGTGAAGATCACTAAAAGTCACTTTTCTAGGGTCATAGTGCTATCTTCCACAGAAAAACTCATGTTCAAAGATCAGATGATCCCAAATAAGAAACAGAATGCTTATCAGACAGGTAACAGGTAGCAGTTTAATAGTCCAGAAATAAACACAAAGAATAAAGTTAGCTTAGAAACTGGCCTCCAACTTACAATTTATGATTTTCTCTGGCCCAGAGAATTGCTGCTGAGTTGTGGATAGTGTCTTCCTGCTCCCCTGACAGCTGTCAGTTCTATTCATCAGCCTCTTAAATGCTGTTCTGAGGCCATCCTGACATTTTCCATATGCAGTGCTTTGTATATAAAGGTATGGTCCTATGGTTTGTCCCTTCCTGGACATCCAGTTCATTGAGATCAATATATCAGGTCAGTATGTGCTCAGTAAATGCCAGGTATATGAATGAATAACAATAAAAACTCTTAGAAGTGGAATTGTTATTCCTTTTGTTAAATAAGGAAACAGGATCAGAGTAATTTAATGACTTATCTACTGTAACACAAATAATATATGGCTGTATCCAGACTTTCACTCAAGTTTCTTTAGGGTAAACCCTCATTAGCAACTTTCTATATCATAAAACAAAGACATAAGGACAACACAGCCTTAACACAAATCTGATTTGTATTAAAATTCACAGAGAAAATATATAAGTTAAGTTATGCTACAGTAATGAACAAACCTCAAATGTCAGTGGTTTAAAGCACCAATAGTTTTTCAGTCATGTTAAAGTACTGCTGCTCATTGCTATTACAGATGGAGCAGCCACCATTGCACTCATTGCTCTCATCATGCCAAAGGAAAAATGGAGCTCTAGAATATCTTACAATTAAATATTCCAGCCTGAAAGTGACACACTAGTGCTTTAACTCATAACCCCTTGGTTAGAACTAATCATGGAGCTCTATCCTCTCTGTTAGAAGATGCAGAGAGAGAAGATTTGGTAAGCACAAATGACTCCCAGAGATACCATGTTTTGTACTTTTATCTCATACTTTATCAACCCTTTATTCATTTGGTACTCCTTATGTGCCAGAGTCTGTTGATATAACAGTACACTAGCTAGCTTTTAGTGCATAACAATCACAGAATTTCAGGGACATTCAAAATCCGCATCTATTTCTTTTATGCATATGTTTGGTGGCTAGGGTCTGACTGATCTAGGTTGGGCTCAACTGAGCAAGCCTCCAAACTGTAAGTTGTGCAGATTGTGTTGTACATGTAGCCAGCTCCTATTCTCCCAGGACCAGTGACTGCATAGGGCCCATGATTATCAAGGCAATGGTAGCAGTATAACAGAGGTGAGTGGAAACATGCAATGTCTTAAAGCCTATGCTTAGAACCTCTACATGGTCACATCTGTCTGTATTTCGTGGACCGAAGCAAGTCTCATGGCTAAGCCTGACAGGAACATGGGCAGTGAAGTGCAATTCACCTCTCTCAAACAAACTACAAACTTATGTCAAGGGTTAGAGATTCAGATGCAGGTGAGGTTGCAGTCAAGACCAGCAGTGGTTGGACCAAAATCCTTAGCTTTGTATAGTTTATATTCTACAGAAAAATCATTAATCAATAAAACATGTAAGATTTTATATGGATTTTATGGCTAAAAAAAAGGAAAAGGGATAAGAATACTGAGGGGAATACTGGTTGGAATTTTAGAAGAATGACCAGAAAGGAAAAACATGCCAAATAAGATGAAAAATTCAGTAAATTTCTTGCAAGCAGAGAAATAGATATCCATGAAGATATAGGAGGAAAATCAAAGACATAAGCAAGTGCAAAGGCTAATGGTGGGGGTCTACCTGACTTATTTGAAGAACAGAAAGTATGTCTGTATGGCTGAATCAATGTATTCAATGTACGGCTGAATGAAGAGAAGCAGACCAAAGAAGTGAGATCAGGTTATTTGGGACCAGTTGAAACGTTTTGTGTTTTAATTCTCAATGAGGTAAATGTCCATTGGAGTATTTCTGGAAGAAAAAGTCCATACTCTGATTACATTTTTCAACTAACTTGAAAAATCAGTGACTTGCCCATTGGCTGTGGACTGGTGGCATGGCGGAAAAAGAGATAGAGAAGAAGCTGTCAAGATACTTGAGGTGAGAGACAATGGAGGCTTAGACAAGGTTTACAGCAGAGATGTGGTATTAAATTATCGAACTGGTGATACTTGGGGAATATTTTGAAGTTGAGTCAATCAGGTTTACTAACAGATCAAATCTGCAGTTTGGGAAAATGGGGTATTAGGGAGGGTGGCAAGGACTTTAGCCCCATCAACTGGAAATAAGGAGATGAAATTTCCTGAGGTGGGAAAGACTCTGCAAAGAACATGACAGAGGAAAATTCAGAATTCAGTTATTTTTAAGGTGTCTATTAGATATTTGAGTGGAACAGTCAAATAGGTTATCAAACAGGTAAGATGAGTGGAGAGGTCCAGACTATAGATGTAAATTTGAAGTCATGAAATTTTTGTATGCTTTCATGTAGGCCTGAAGCTATTTAAATCAGCAAGACAAGACAAGATCACCAAAGAAGTGAATATAGATAAAAGACTGACAAAAATCAAAGCCAGAATCCTGGAGCACTTTTAATTTCTATATCCAAGAAGATGGTGAAGAACCAGCTACAGAAACTTAGAATAAATGGCTAGAGCATGGGAGAGAAAGAAGAGAGTATAATGTGATAGAAATCCAGGAAAGAAATGCTCTAAAGCAGAAAGGAGTTGTCAACTTTGTCATAGGCTGCTGACAAGTCAACTGTGAGGTTGAGCAACATGGAAGTCACTGATGATCTCCTTGAGAAGACACATTAGTTTGAATGAGAGGGCACAGGCTTGGTCAAAATGAATTCAATAGAGAGCTGGACTGGAGAAATCGGTGACTGGGAGTACAGATCACTCTTTCAAATAGTACTATGAAAGAGTGATGTTTTATTTTTTCTTTCCTAGAGTGTGATGATGAATTAAGGAAGAATTAGTTTCTTCATAGATGGGGAAAGCATCATCATAGGATGCATTACAGCAAGCAAAAGTAATAATACAAAAGAGAAGGGATAGTCTCTGGATTGATGGCATTGGATGGTGATAAGCGTGGATTCTATATGTAAAGGGAGGGAAGTGGTTAATGTGGGGGCATGGACCTTTCATCCTTTCATCAAGAAGGAGACAGGCAGGTGGGAATGTGCTGGTAGGGGCTGACAGAAGTCTTTTTAAGTTATTTAACTGAAGAAAGAATTATTTGTCCATAGTCCAGAGTCAAATTTCCTACCTTCAGCTAAATAGCCCCCAATCAAGCACCTTCTTAAAGACATAATGGTGCTAAGGTGCCAAAGTCCAAACGCATGTGAAATGCTCAATACAGGTGGAAATGAATGGCCTCATAGAAGTAATCAAGGACATCCCATAGCAAGCACCTGTGGACCTTTGTTACTTGAGACGTCTAGGATGGTGGAAAAGCAAATCTCTGGTCTTCAGAAATTTTTCACATGGGTGTCACTGGTATTTCTACTGTATTCCTCTGCTGCTGTAATCTGCAACTCAAGGAGAAAGTTTATTGTTTAAGGAAACTGACTACACCTATAGAGGAAAGAATACGGGTTGGTTCACAAGCCTACATGTTGACATTCTCTTCCTGAGAGTTATAGAACTCAATCTACTACTGATAGTACATTTCAGAAGATCCCCATCAGCAGCTTTCTTTCATCTCAGGTGGTTCAGATGCCATCTCTTTGAGCTTTTTTGCTTACCCAATTAATTGAAATTCAACAATCAAGTGATATGTTGGAGCTCTTATCTCCCCTCCTGTATTATCATATTATTGAGAACAGGGGCCATCCTTTCTATATCCTTTGAAGGCTCATTTTACATAGAATAGGTATTTAATAAACTAATGAATAGATAACTTTTTCACTTTCCCACAGGCATAATTAAAATTTGGTTGAGAAAGGACTGCATGAGCAAAGTGTCAAAGGTTAACAACTAGTCTATTTAAAACAATAGCAAGTGTTAACTAATTATGAAAATACAACTTTTAATGTAAAAGTCTGGTTGGTAATTATTTCCATGACAGTTTATGTTTAATTTTACTTGCTTCACCCCTGGCTACTGATGACAGATTTCTATTTTAATTGTGCAATCCGTGGATGCTGAAGCCTTTGTCATTTTTCTTTCCTTTTTTTCTTAGCTCTCTTGGAATTAGAAGTAAACGGTTATCCTTTCTAAGATATAAAGTTATCTTAGAAATGGAAGTGGTCAAATAATTAGTGCCTGCAAAATGACTGAGGCTCACATTCCTTCCACAGCCCTGCTATGTAAAGAATATTAAGCCGAGGAGAAAGTCTCTGGGCAGACACCTGAATGTGACAGTTAATCTTTGGATGTCTATTTTCTGCCTTTGCCCATATGGTAAGAGTTAATTCGGTATCTATAGTTTTTAGTCTTTTGTAGCTCAACAAGGCACTTCTTTGCTTAAGTGGCTTTTAAAGCAATAACCATTTAGTTAACTCATGATTCAACAGATTGGTTAGCAATCTGGGCGAGGCTCAGCTGGGTGCTTCTTCTGGTCTGGTCTTGGATCCCTTATTTGTCTGTGGTCAGCAGCCAGGTTGACTGGGAGTTATTTTAAAATGATCTTCACTAGAATAGTTTATTCCAACTACACATATCTCTTATCATCCACCAGACTAGAGAAGATCAACTCCATGAAACAGTAGAATCTGAAAATCTATTTAAGGCCAACACTCAGAATTGACATGCTATCTATTCTGCCATCTTTTAGTACTCAGATATAATCTGGGAGCCTGCAAGATTCAAGGGGAGGAAAATGGAGTTCATGTCTTTATGGGAGCAGTGTGAAAATAATCTTACAAAGGGTCTGGGAACAAGTTTTCAGTATACCACAGCCACTGTAAATTATTTTACTTAAAATATATGAGCATTAAAAAAGCTCATCAGTTGAATTTCCAGGTAGTGAATAAACTAAGCAATATAAATCAGGAAAAAGACCCAGTTTTGTTATGCTGGATGAGTACCTTTAGAGAGGGATAAAATGAGACCTCTTTATTTTGAAGTTTGTTTCCAGCTTGGAGGCAATACAAGCTTAAGCAGGGAAAATTAACATGGTCAATAAATGCTCAGAAAAAACTCCTGAGCCAGGTGTGGTGGCATGCACCTGTAATCCCAGCAACTCGGAAGGCTAAGGCAGGATGATTGCAGCCTCAGCAAATTAGCAAGGCCCTAAGCAACTTAGTGAGACCATGTCTCAAAATAAATATTAATTAATTAACTAATTAATTAAAATAAAAATAGAAGACTGGCAATGTGCCTCAGTGGTTAAGCACCCCTAAGTGGTTAAGCACTAGGTTCAATCCTTGGTACCAAAAAAAAAAGTTATTTAAAAAAATACCTCTTGAGTATATTTCTTTTTTCCATCAGAAATTCTTCTTCCATCAGAAGGTCTTTTTTAACCTCTGAATGTATATCAGCCCAAGTCATCATTGCCTTACCTTTTGTTAACTTGGACATGGTCATGTATATGGTGCTAGCCAAAGATTAAAGTGTTAAGAAAAAAATATTCAGTGTGTTTCCATTTTCAGAGGGTCTGTTGATGTTCTGAAGCTTTCAAGGGTCAAGCACTTAAAGTTATGATGGTGGAAGTACAAGCAGATGTGCTCATGCATTTGAGATGAGTAACCCACCTAGCTCTCTAGATAGATCTTGCACTCATTTTCTTTTTTCCCTTAGAACTCTTTTTCACTCAGTAAAAATTTAAAGGAGTATAATGCTGAACAAAGCATTTCCCAAGTGAAGGGTAATGTAGGAGATGACAGTTAAAGGAGCTCAGTGCTGATGGTGCTAGGGATAGCATCCTATTTAGATATTTTGAACTTGGATACATTTCTTTCTACCCAACTTTCCTTCATTCCTGCCATTTTTTAGGCTATATTTTCCAGGCTTCTCAGCTGTTTTTATAGCTACTTGGTAATAAAACTCCTCTCTCTAATAAGTTTCTTGTCTTAGTCTGTTTTCTGTTGCTATAAGAAAACACAATAGACTGGGTAACTTATAAAGGAAAGAAGTGCATTCAACTCATGGTTCTGGAGGCTAGAAGTCCAAAACTAGGCAGCTGTATATTGAGGACTTCATGCTGCATCATAATATGGTAGAAAAGCAGAAGGACAAGAAGGAGTTTGCAGAAAAAAACAAAAGGGGCAGCCTGACTTTATACCACCCTGTCCTTGCCATAACTAATCTAGTCCCACAAAAACAAAAACTGTATAAGGGGACAGAGGAGGGAGCTGAATCAATTAATCTCAATCCCACCACACACACACACAAAAACTTTCTATCTCTCTTCCATGTGAGGACATAGCAAGAAGATAACCAATGGGTAAACCTGGAAGAGGGCCCTCTCAGAATTCAACCAAACTGCTACACTTATCTTGGACTTCCTAGACTCCAAAACAATATGACATGAATTTCTCTTGCTTAAATCTCTCAGTCTAGAGTATTGTTATAGCAGCTTGAAATGATGGACAGGGCTTTCTAGGTCTCTGAAACCTCCACTGGCATGCTCCCATTTTTAATGAATACTATGGGGTGCAAACCAGATGCCCTCTTCAAGACAATCCCCCCAGTCCTAGCTGTCAAGAATTTCAGCAGTTAACTGCTAACAGCAAGGACCCTACCTGGAAGTTGCCTTTGGCTCCAAGAGATCACCCTGGTCAAGAAAATAACCCACTAATGCAAGACACAAGGTCTGATGTTTTGCTTCAATTGAGACAATGGAGAAGGCCATCTCAGTCTCAGAGTAAGGTTGGCAGAGACCTCCAGTAGCTGTACTAAGCGGGGAATGTTGGCTTTTTCTCTGCCCAACACCGCCTTTCCCACTTCATTATAGAATGTATCTCTCAACATCATGCTCCAGAAAATTCCCCCTTCCCTGACTTGGAGGTCTGTTCCCAGGAGATCTGAATACAGACAATCTGAAACATAAATTTTTTTTTTTAAAAAACATGTCTGCTAGGAACATGTAATTTCAAGGTAAATTCCACAGTTCCCATATCTAGCCCACTGCTCCCCATTTTCCTTCTTAACTCTCTTCCTCTGAGTGTCCTTCCTCAGTGAACAATGTGCATCTGAGTCCCTACTGAGGTTCTGCTTCTAGGAAAGTCAGTCTAAAACTGCAGGTTTGGATCTGGGAGAGAATATATGAACTGTGAAGTCAAAGTTCTATAGCAATTAACTCCAAATGTCAGTGGCTTAAAATAATAAGTTGTTGTTTTTGCTCTCTTTAATTCAGTGCAGTTTTATGGGCATCAGGCAATCATTCAAAGACCCAGTCTCCTTCCATTTTGTGGTTCTGTCTTTCTCTAGTTCCTCAGCATCCTCTTTACTTGAGGAAGGACAGCAGGACTTACACTAGAGCAGGTTTTATGGGTAAGTCCTAGAAGTGGTGATCTTTGCTCCACAGACATTCCATTAAGCAGAATTCAGCACATTTTCAGCTGAAAATGTGGCCTGGCTTTGTTTTCAAGTAGGGGGATTGCTTGGAGGAGGCCTCTGGGACCTAAAGACAGGAGAGATTTGTGTGAGGAAGCAGAGCTAGAAAGCTGCAGTGCTTAGAAGCACGTACATTAAAGAGCACCATTTGCCCATAGCTCGGGTAATCATATTGACCAAACAAGGCCTCTTATGAGAGTAGAATGATGGAGTTTTAATAATTAATCCAGGTCCCAGATAAAAAGGGATTGTTCTAGGCAGACAGGATGTAGAGTCATTCTAGCTATAGCTGACTCACAAGGCAATCAAGAAATAACTGATTCAAACCATACAGGGAATAAAGATGTTTTAAACATCACCCTACTAGGGCATAAGCCACAAAGCTGCATCAAGAAAAAAGAGAAATGGGGATAGAGTGTATGGCCTTTCTGAGTCATACCTATGCTTCAGTCCTCTCCAATCCCTCAGAATATTCAGATCTTCTAAAAGATCCAAATTTCCATTCTCACTTGAGGTTCTTCCTGCTTTCTCTTCTCTACTCATTGTCCTCAGTCATGGGGATGGATACACATAGATCCTTCTTATGTGACCTTTACTGATTCCCTTTCGTTGTCAATTAAAAAACTAGAAATGTATAGCAGAATTCTGATGTTCTTCTGTGAGAAATATTGCCTATTTGTAGAAGACTATGAGGCTTAATTGGAATAAGAGAAAGAACCTAGCCATGTGGCTAGGAGCTGAGGGTCCAGGAGTGGCTTGAAAAAAGTCTGCTTGACACCACGGGGAGTCACAGTGGTGGGACAGGTTAGAGAGGTGCTCAGGTTCAAGCAGTCACCGACCTCTTTCAGCATGGCTCACTGGAGAGCCCTGACTGAGAAGCAAAGGAGGAGGAACAGAGGCTTGGGCTTATTTGTATACCTCCAAAGTTCACGTGTTGAAATCCCAACCTCTAATGTGATGGTATTGGAGGCAGAGCCTTTTGAGAAGTAATTCAATCACAAAGGTGGATCCTTCACAAATGGGAAAAATGCCCGTATAAGGGGACAGAGGAGGGAGCTGAATCAATTAATCTCAATCTCTCCCTGCCTCCCCCACACTCTTTCTATCTCTCTTCCATGTGAGGACATAGCAAGAAGATAACCAATGGGTAAACCTGGAAGAGGGCCCTCTCAGAATTCAACCAAACTGCTACACTTATCTTGAACTTCCCAGACTCCAAAACAATATGACATGAATTTCTCTTGCTTAAATCTCTCAGTCTAGAGTATTGTTATAGCAGCCCGAAATGGTGGACAGGGCCTTTTAGGTCTCTAAAACCTCCATTGGCATGCTCCCATTTTTAATGAATATTGTGGGGTGCAAACCAGATGCCCTCTTCGGGACAATTCCTCCAGTCCTGACAGTCAAGAATTTCAGTAGTTAACTGCTAACAGCAGGGACCCTACCTGGAAGTTGCCTTTGGCTCCAAGAGATCACACTGATCAAGAAAATGACTCACTAATGCAAGACACAGGGTCTGATGTTTTGCTTCAATTGAGACAATGGAGAAGGCCATCTCAGTCTCAGAGTAAGGTTGGCAGAGACCTCCAGTAGCTGTACTAAGGGGGGGAATGTTGGCTTTTTCTCTGCCCAACACTGCCTTTCCCACTTCATTATAGAATGTATCTCTCAACATCATGCTCCAGAAAATTCCCCCTTCCCTGACTTGGAGGTCTGTTCCCAGAAGATCTGAGTACAGACAATCTGAAACATAAAATTTAAGAAAAACATGTCTGCTAGGAACATGTAATTTCAAGGTAAATTCCACAGTTCCCATGTCTAGCCCACTGCTCCCCATTTTCCTTCTGTTCAGACATGCACCATGTTCCACACAGGATGGGGAGAGATCTGGAAGTGCACACCACAGGTCCTGTGAAGCATCCTCCACTGCTTTCCTATCTGCCATTGCTCCTGCTTTTGCATTTCCTCTCCATCTTCCTTCTATTATTACTAATTCAAGCTTAAAATAGAGTTTCTCCTTTGAAAGGTAGTTTATAACGCCATTGTTTTCTTCTCTCACAATTTTTTGATTTCCTCCATCCAACTGGAACTTCCTTAGGTTTCAAGAAAAAAAAATTAGAAGTGTATGTGTGTATGTGTGTGTATGTATGTTTGTACACATATGCGCAACTTGACATAATATAGATTCCTTATCTTCTCAGCACTTGGAACTCAGAGGATTGAGCAGACAAAACTTGCAATATGAATTGGCTTCCTGTATTCCTCCTTCCTCAGCCCCCAGCTCCCTGTACCTTGTGATTTATCCAGATACATCTGCATTCAAGATGTCCCCGCCTATGATTTTGGAACTCTCTAAATTAATAAGTAACTTTTCTCAAACACTACAGTATTCTTTAAGGTTCTGGACATCTGGGATCCTGACCACAGTCTGGAAGCTGACCTTCCATCCCAAATTGACATGGATAAAAAATTCTCAAGCAGTTTTTCCCTGGGGAGAAGCTGCCAACAGAGCCACTTCCTTGGGGATAGAACTTGGGAGGGTGGTGATTTCATGTTAGTGCAAAGAAAGTGGCTGGTGCCTGGCTCATCATGAACCAAACATGCTCACAACGTTGGCAAGCAACATCCACATATCATTTTCAGTCTTTCATGGCCTGTTGCACACCTGTCAATTCTATGGTTTCAATACCTTCTTTAAGAGCCTATTTCTGGCATCACATATTTAACATTTTCATTCAAGATGCACTTCACGTTACACAAGAGTGGTGTTCCTGAAAAAGTGCTTATGTTTCAGCTTTCCACATGAACCTATTATTGCCCCAAACTTCTCGTCCTCCAGAGAATTCAAGAAATAATGTTCTGAACTTCCACATCTATAGTTTCTGTGCATTTCTCACATTGGCCTGAGCCCCTGTGTTTCCCATCCAATGGCTGTTTAAGCATTGGAGTCTGGTCCTTTCTTATCTGCAGGGCTCCAAATGAGATTCTTTCTTCAGTTTCTACAAAAAAATGCATTAAGACATGGAATCATTGTCCACCTTGCTTGCTTTATTCTTGTTCCTTATTTATCTATTTATTTATTTTAGTTCCTTGTAGCTCCTGTATTCCCTCAAAACCCCTGTCCCAAAGTGTGATATTAAAAGGCATGATTTCAGCTGTCTGCCCTTGTTACTGCCTTGGGAGGAAAAAGCCTTGTTTTCTTTCCTAAGATCCTGGAATGCAAAAAGACTTCATCTTCATGTCTGAACATTTTCTACAATTAACAAGGGCTTCTAAAACTTTGCTTTTTAAGTTTTCCTTCCTCATGAGTAAAGCCTCTGTCTGCACTGATGCTTAAGGGACTCTAAAAGAATAATGAGCGCAAGTAAATTTCAAGTAGTTTCCACCAGATGGGGAGCCCCTCTAGGACAAGGTGACTTTCACATTTATGGTTATTGCGTTAACACTTTGTACCTGCCATGAGGTGGTCACTCACTGAGTTGATTGAATAACTCTGCAGGAAATTATTTTATAAAGCAAAGTATCTTCTTCAGTGGAAATGATAAACTATTTCATATGCAGTTAAAATGTGCTTTTGTATTTGAGGATTTTCTTAAGCAAAATAACATGAAATGGACTTAATCACTCAGAGAAAACTATAACCTGGATCTTTTCTGTCCGTGGGTTGGCTTTGAGTTTCTCTCTGGAGGAAAGAAACTTCTCTTGGCAAGCAACAGTGGGTGAGGGGCAACAAATCTTTCCCTGCGTCATATGCAAAATTGGAGGAGGTACATCCTGCACTCTAGGCAGCAAGCCAACCTTCTCATTCTTCCTGATGCTTAAAAACTTCACTCTGAGTTTTATTTTTATTTTGTTTCCAGTGTCAATGCTCCTGGGTCAATATGCTAATTCAAAAACTACTTGCAAGCATTTGCACAATGTGCATCTTCTTGACTGCATGGAGGCAGAATTAAAATTAAAATGAAAAATTATGACTTTGGATAGTCATATATGGTTTTAAACTCCTACAGAGAACTCCATTCTCCTTCATTGTTCTCAAACTCTTTGAAATTGCAAAAAAAAAAAAAAGATAATGGGGTTTAGCAATTATCAGATTAATCAAAATGAAAAATGGACTTTTCTTGACATGAATTATTTAATATATGTGATCAGATAACTTACACTGGTTGTTCAGTTACAGGTCACATACCTAAATGGGATAGTTGAGAGGAGGCACCAGGAATTTATAAGGGAAACATTTTCAAATACCTTTCTTTCACTGGAATTCAGCATTTCCTTTAATTGCGTATACAAGCAACCAGTATAGTAGTAAACCTGGCAGTATCTAGGTTTTGGGCATCATTAGAAATCAGTTAATTCTATATCATCATGTGATTGTTTCCTATATCTTAAAATGTTATGTATTCTAATAGCTACTTTTATATATTATTAGAATTTCCAGCAGCTCTTATTTAATATGCTAATAAAGAAGTACAAACATCATTATACTACAAATTTAGGCTTTTTAATATTGGTGTTTCTAAATTTTATTAAAATGTTGTACCCTTGTGATTTTCATTTCATGCATTTGGAACTATTTCAGCCTGAGGAACTATCCATCAGCTCACACTGCCAGCAGGATCTGAGAAGCAGAAAAGGCTAAGAACTTGAACTTTATCTTCTAATTGTTAATACCCCAACTTTTTTTTCCTTTTTCTTACCTTTTCACCTCCCCTCTCCTCTCCTGTTCTCTCCTTTTCTTTTTCATATCTTATTTAACACAGCCAGAATCCTTTTGTCTCTTTCTCCTCAACAGGACTCTGCTGAGGATATCAGTTATTTGCTGAATAGCCTCTGTCCCCGATATGTCCCATGATATTTGAAACTCAGCAAAGTATTTCCGATGAGAAGGAAACTCATTTAACCATGGCTTGATGCTCTGAAAAAGAGTCATTACATTTTAGAATGAAGGTGAGATTTTAAAAAGTTTGTATAACCTAAAATCAGAACACCCTGTAAGCTTCTAGAAAGGATTTACAGGAGTCTAAAGAGAAGGTTGCTGTGAATCCCAAATCTCTAGGACAGGTTCTAAATATAGAGCCACCTTTCCCTTCCATCATAAGAGACAGAAGCCAATTTAAATGGTTTGCCATCTACTGATGAAACACAAATTAGAATCGATGTGAGCTCACCGCATTGGCTCCTTGCTGGGGCAAAGCTGAGGCCAAGTGCTCAGGCTAGGTAGAGTCTGGAAGGACACTTGCCCTACTTAGAGTGAATATTTAGCAAACAGGAAGGCTGGATGCACTCCTTTCGTTAATGGAGGTTTAAAGTGATTGCATTCTTTGTTTCTCCAACATGAATTCAGTTTTAGTATTGCAGCAAGGACAGTTAATCTAAACAAGATTTGTAAGGAGCCCCATTTGGAGTGATGGGGGCTTCCTTGCTGGGAGAGTGTGAATGCTGTCCCAACAGTCAAGCCCACCAGCTGTCAGGTTGGTACCCAGGTCTCCTGCAGTTCTGTCCCTGCCAACTGAAACCCAGTTGCTGACTCATCACAGTATGAAGAAGCCAAATCCAATGGAAAACAGCCTTCAGACTCTTGAATATATATACCCAGCATACGTTGAGAGGCAGACTAGAGCCAAGCACAAGCCTTAGGCACAAACATGAAGTGGATAACATCTTCCACTACAATCCCCACCTCTGCTTGCAGGTTCTCCTACCTTGGGCCTTCCTCTCCCTCAAACATTCTGTCTTTTCCCTCCCTAATACCTGATGTACTTGTTCATCAGCTAACAGCACAATGGGCCCTCACAGGGGATATCTGTCACCAGATATTAACTGATAAGAAGCATATATCTTAAAGGATTAAA
The DNA here is from genome assembly GCF_021218885.2 of Marmota monax. Classification (NCBI taxonomy): domain Eukaryota; kingdom Metazoa; phylum Chordata; class Mammalia; order Rodentia; family Sciuridae; genus Marmota; species Marmota monax. The sequence goes on along the minus strand of NW_026695222.1, from coordinate 1,508,010 downwards.
TTTTTTGGTGGTAGGGTTACTTGGCATTTAACTCAGGGATGTACTACAATGGAACTACATCTCCAGTCATTTTTATTTTTTTTTATTTCAGGAAAGGATTTCACTAGGCTGCCCAGGCTGGCCTCAAACTTGCAATCCTCCTGCCTCAGCCTCCTGAGTAGGTGGGATTACAGACATTCACAATGGTACTCAGCTTACAGGGTTAAATTCTTAAAGTGAGCTGCCAGTGACAGATGGTGAACTTTCTTTGTCAGGAACTTTCCAGTCCCCTTCCCCATTCCCAATCCAGACAAAGTCCTGCCTACTTCACGTACCTTCCTGCAAAGCCACACCATTTTCTTTATGCCGTTTCACAAGCTACCAGTGCTTGCTTTCTAGCTTTGTGCTGTCCAATATAGGAACCACTAGCTACTTGTAGCTACTTAAATTTAAATGAATTACAATTAAATCCAACTTGAAATTAAATTTCTCATTTATACTAACCACATTTTGAGTGCTCAAGAGCCACACATGTCTATAATCTAGCTCACAGGATGGTTGGATATAGAATTTTCCACTGTGAGAATATTCGGCTGCACAGTGCTGTACCATTATGACAATGACCTCTTCACAGCTCACTGGGCAATGAGTCTCACATCCTCTCTTCTCTGTCTTTTTATTTTGCTGTCTGAATGTTTTTTTTTTCAAAACAAAATTCAGAATCCATCTTAGAAGTGTGTCTGATTTTTCTTAGGGAAACAGAACTCACCTTATTCCTGTCCACCCATTCCTGCCTCTTTGCTTTCTATTACTAACTTTGCTCATTCCCGCCTCCGGCTTCTGTAAGTCCCACACCATCTCTCCATCCTCTAGGTAACCACAACATTTGCTTCACTTTACAGCTAAAGCATCCTTTCCTTGGGGAAATTCAGTTCATACTTATTAAATGAATGAATGTAGCAACATAAAAACATTGCCAGAGGTTGACTACCACCAGCCACCATGGGATCTAGGGGGAAAGCATCAACTACCATGAGAAAACAATAATTTCACTAGAGCTGTTTTAGAATGAGAACCTTTGTTAGAATAAAAGGAAACTGGTAGGGGAGGCCCGGGGGAGACAGCCTGCTCTGCCTCTGGCTCTGCCTCTGCGCTCCGGGCTCTGTGTCCTTACCTTTAAGGTGAGCTGGTGTGGGAGGCAGAATTATAAAGTGTCTTCCAGGATGTCCACATCCTGGTGGACAGCCCTGAAAAGTCTCCTCCCCATTAGGACCTCTGATTATGATTCTATGAAACTCTGATGATTAGGTTCTGAATAGGACGGTGTGATAGAGTAAATATATTTTTGTAAATGCAAAATGGTCCCTAATCAGCTGACTTGGAGGTGATCAAAAGGAGGAATATTTTAGAGGGGGGCTTGAATTAATCAGGTGAGCTCTTAAAAGAGGGTTCTTAGTTCAGAGAGAAAAGAAGTTAGAGAGAAGTCAACTCCTTTGGCCTGCAAAGAAGTGAAACTTCATGTTTGGATATTTCTTTCTTCCTGTGCTGAGGACCAGCTAACTGTGTCTTCACTCTGGTCCCCCAGAAACTGGGAGATACTTGATTGTGATATTCAAGATGCAAAGTTTGTGATAATATTTTATGTAATATTAGAAAACAAATACAATGGGACTTCAGAGATTCTTAATTCTTTTGTGCCAGGGACTCCTTGGGAAGTCCAGTAAAATCTACAGACTTCTCCTCAGAATTCATTTTTAAATATTTAAAATAAGACACATAGAATTACAAAGAACCTGATTTTATTGAAATAAAGTAATAATATTAAAAAGTCTAGGGCTGGGGTTGTGGCTCAGAGGTAGAGCATTTGCCTAGCATGTGTGAGGCACTGGGTTCGATTCTCAGCACCACATAAAAATAAATGAATAAAATAAAGGTCCATCAATAACTAAATATATATAAAAGCCTATCCTGCACTTATTTGTTAACTCATTAGGTAATAAGATCAAATGGTGAGCTTAAGAGTTACTTTAATATTTGAGATATAATGAATGAAAACCATACTTTGAGATATCAGTAACAGTAATGCAGAGTAAAATTACCTGTGATTTCAATACATAAGACTGCTACTGCTTTTGCGGTTGGTCACTTTCATTCATAGTAAGGACATGTTAAATTTCAGGTAGAAAGCAGTGAAAGTAAAGATTGTTGTTTTTTCTGTATCAGTCTATAGGTCTCTGGATTTTATCCAAGCTAGAAACTCTTAATTGAGAAAGTTCTTGATCTTTTTCTGACCTCTAAATCTATCCTTGGCTGGCTTCACTCTTCTGAGTAATCCCTGTTGAGTTCTGTCAAGTGAAGCTATGGACACTCGACTCTTGAACATCTTTTGGAAGGCCCACCCTCTTGTTTATCCCAAGCTTGTTTTTCTTTAATTGCATGAATTACTTGATTTTCATGTGTGATTCATGTCATTTTGATTATTCAGAGTTAACCTAAACAGTACACAGATGCTGTAAGATAAACTCCGGGTGCATCTATCTAGGCTTTTAAACATCTGTGTTACAAACTCTGTCCAGGGGGAGGTCAGACTTCTTAATGTGAATGTCAAAGCCAGAGTTCCAGGCTCAGATCTTCTTTTAGTCTACACCTGCCTACCCCTGATGTCTTCTCTTCTCCATCTCCCACATTGGACTGGCAATCTGTGCCTGTGAGATACCTTCTCTCCACACTCTGTGCTCTGCACCACCGGAATTATGAAAGGAATCCATGTTCTCTCTTCTCAGCTGTGCTATAAATCAATGTATTGTATGTTTCCCAATCATTTCTTTAATTCTTTCTATACTCTTTTTACCCAAAAAATTATGAGTGTGTGGCTTTAAAATTTGAAGCATGCTTAAGAGCTTAAGATACATTCCTTCCCTCTTTGGCTCCTAACTTCCTCTATTTTCTTTTCCTCTGTTGGTTACCATCTTAGCTTTACATAGAGTATCTATTATTTCTTGATTTATTAACTTTACATGAAGTCTGTTGACTCGCTATTATGAAAAATGGGGATTTAACTCACTTTTCTCTCCATTTTCCAAGGATGCTTGCTTTATTGCTGTAGCTCTAATGCTTGCCTTTACCATGGCTTTATTTATATTAACTTTAGCATTGCATCTGCTTTCTACAGTTTTTCCCTGTTTCATTTTCTGTCATATATATGTATATGTGTATATTTCATTTCTTATTGTCAAGCTTATTGTCAATTCTTAAAATTGAATCTTCTGTACTTTCACTAGAGATGAACTTTAAAAGTTGGGAACTAGCTAAGAGCTTTAACTTACTTCATATATATATATTAATTATTGGTGCTGTACAATTATACATAATAGTGGGATTTATTACACATATTCTTAATGCACATACGTTGATTCATCTCATTCCTTAGCACTTTCTCTTTCCCTTCTCCCCTTCCTCCTCTGATCCACAATCTGCTTGCCCTGCCTTCTTAATCTCCCATTATGTTATGTTATTTTAATCGGTTCATTATAATTTTATATAATTATGTATATGATACAGGTTTTATATATATATATATATATATATATATATATATATATATATATATATATATATGATTCATTGTGGTATACTGGTACATAATCATGGCATAATTTGGTATGTTTCATTCCTCAGTTTTTCTCAATGCTCTTCTCTCCTTTTAGCATTACCTAAGTTTGACCACCAAAATATTTTTTTAAGCTAGATGTTGGCTAGGATCACAACTCTAAGGCTATCCTGGGTCACTTAGAGAGGAAAATACCAACCATCAGGTTCAAACAATTCTTATCTTGTTCACTTGTTCATGCCATCAAATGATTAAACCCATGCTTCATTTTTGTTTGTGAATTATTCTGTTAAACATTATGTATGGAGTTCTTTTTTGATTACTTTATGCCTCTTTGAATTTTTAATCTCAAAAAATAAAAGAATAACACATCTTTGGCGCCCAATTTCAAAGACCCTTATCTAACTTATTAAATCTTCACTGTGGATGGAACTCTAGCATGAGTTTGTTTCAAATCAAAGTATTTCTAAGTAAAGGCAAAATGTTATCAGATCTACTTAAGATAAAAATGACAGTCATTGAAGATAAAGATTCCATCAAAGATATATTATTTCCTAGCTTGAGGAATAAGGAGTCCTGTGGAATGGATCCTTAGGAAAGCACATCTAAAAGCTTCCACCTGATGTTCTGGGTGGAGCTCTCTCTCCAGTAATAGTGATAGAGCATGTGATTCAGACCTTCCTATCAACCTAGTTGCATTTTCCTTTAGGACATGGGTACAAATGAGAATTCCTGGTCCCATTGCAGAGGTTTCATAATACTTTAAAATAAATTATTTGGTCACCAAAACTCAATAGTAATTAGTTTATATAAACCAACAACTAAGGGTTCTCCATTTTGACTCAGCCTATGAATCAGATGATCCCTGAATTTCTTCTGAATTTCCTTTGGTAAGAAAACTTTTAGAAGCTAACTTCACACCTTCGATCTTAAGTGAACTAATGGATTTCTTTCCTAAACCCAATTAAATCCTGTAGTTGAGGTAGAGACTTTCCACTGTTTTGATCTGAGTATCACTGTCTGTTTTGTAAATGATCCCCAGGCTGAAGTGAAACAGAACTGTTAATGCATTTTTGATGAATATTAAAAATTCATGAAAAAAATAAAAAAAGTATGATAAATATTCAAAGGAGCCTGGTTTTGGTTTCCTTGCCTTAAAGTTATTCCCTCTCTGATCCTCTCTCCTTTACCCTACAAAGAATATCTTAAAACTGCCATGTCTTTTTACATTTTGGAAAGTCAATTTGAAGAGAATGTCTTTATGTCTGTAACCTGTCAGGGGTAAATTGAGTAGAAAATTATGCATACCCTGGTAAAACCAAATTTTAATATGGAAAGTCTCATTAAATGCCCTACAGATGTTCAAGTGAATTCTACAGATTGCTTTGGCCTGACCTCTTTTTACTGCCCCTTACACAGTATACTAAAATCCTTCAACTGATCTCATCCCATGTTATCAGTTTCAGACCAGAAGAATTTTAAAGAATCATTGGCTATGGCATTAACTTATTTTCTCCCCTCATTTCCTTTTCTTTCTCCCACCATCTGACAATAGCTGTCTGTACAATTTCATGAGCAGAGAAATACAGCAAGGCTCTCCTTTAATAAATAGGACACCCCGTTCAAGTTATTCATGCCACTCATTTAAAATAAATCGAATCAACTTACGCTTATTAGCTATTTACGATAACATGAGATATCCAGGTATCACTCACAGAAGGAATTATGAGAGTGACAAAATTTAATGAGTGCTCCAAGGTCAATATATAATAGATACTTACTTGAGTAAATCTTGGGAAGGGAGTTTCTAATACTCTTAAAAAGTACTATTAACTATAACCATACTCTCTGACCTTAAAGAAAAAACTTAGAAAGTTAGAAGAAAATTTGGTAATATTTTTTCAATGGGGTTTCATTTTTGTGAAACAAAAGAGGGATCTTGAATGAGGTTTATAAATAGTGCCAGATGACTAAGGATGTCCTGTTGCTTCTGAGGGATGTCTTGTCATACGAATACAGGCTTAAGCAAATTAGCAAGTCAACTGAGTTAATGAGCTTAATTTATATACAGAAGTTACTTATATAAGGAGTAGCATAAAGATTGTTTTATTAAAGAAGGACTTAAATTTGGGTGAAGTAGATAATCTCTGAGCTTTCTGTCTCTCATGATAGATTTGTTCTAGTAATTTTCTATCCTATGGCTTTAAATGGAGTTTATATCTTGTTTGACTAATTCAGACTTTGCCTTTGCTATTATTGTGTCTCTTTGGTTTTTCCAGGTTCTCTCCCTACCCAGAAACATTTTTCCTGCCCTCTTTAAGATGAGTGTGACATGTAACTTGTTTGACCAATGAAAAGTGTGCTGATATGCTAAGCACGACTTTCAGGCAGCAGCACTTAATTGCTGATGCTTGCCTCTTAAAGTCTGTCACCTGAACTTGTTACCATGGAAACAGAAGTTGACAAGCTGTGGTCACAAGATTGATGCAACCTGAAAGATGTCTTGACTCATGACTGATCTAGGATGAATGAGAAAGAACTTTGCACAGTGCTTAACCTCTGATAATTTGAGGTTACTTTTTCTGCAGTATAACCACATCTATCCTTACTGAAACAGGCTTCATGTTCAAGCCTGTTGATTGCATAAAGCCTTTTAGAGCCACTTTTTTTTTTAATTTCTAAGGCATTTTTGTCTTTATTATTCTTGGTGGAAGCTCTGAGTTACATCATAAAACAGACTGCCACTTGGAAAATTGTGAGTTGAAGGGTCCAGATGTTGATCTGCCAAAAGCAGACAAGTGTATGCTTCACGGGTTTCTCTAATTAATGGAGAGAAGCCATACAATATAATAAAAGTCAGACTTTGCACAAGGTTCTCTTGGGATCTTGTGGTTGTTGAAAGAAAAAGTGCATCATTTAATTGTCATTTATTAATTGCTCTTGGCTATTCATTCTAGCTCACTTCTGCATTGACAGAGCCTTATAGGGAAAACTTTGAGATAAGTAGTTGATTCAAAAATGATTGGGTGTGATGTCAGCTTCCAGAATATGGCTCTTCTCTTAGGAATCTTGAGGATCCAAAAGGTGATGCCAAGTGTTTTTTTGTTTGATTTGGTTTTGTTTTCTTGCAAGCACAAATCAGGATCATCTACCTAAAACGGGTAAAATTGTTTTCCTCTGCTCTGGCTCATGGATTAATTCTTACCTATGATTTTTTCAAGTTCATCCAAAAGAGTCAATTATTTTAATAGTTCCTATACTTGTTATTTCTTGAAAAGTGGAAATACATTGGATAAAGCAGCCCTGATGTAATAGGCATGGACATTTAGTATTTAAGAAACACTTTTCAAGTAGGTATGTTTGGGGAAGGTGTATTTGGCTGGGATTTGATTCATAAATTCTTCAGTAGAATAAAGAACTATTAAAATACAGTTATAGTATATCATCCAATCCTTCACCATGGAAGTTCCATTATGTTCTTTTCAGATGGCAAGGAACTCTTTACTTCCTTTGAAGTGGATTAAGTCTCCTGCAGCCAGATATTTTTGAATTAAATAGCTATTGGGTTACGAAGTGAGAAGGAAAATAGGGCTGAAATATTTTGCTAATGCTTCCTGAAGGCTTAAGGAGTAAATTTTCCCAAATGAAGCTTTCATCAGCATTATTTATTGCTGATAAATAGAAAAATGTGTGAGCTGAAGGGCCTCTTGTCTTGCTAATTTTTATGAGGTCCTCACAGAGAGGGATGAGCACCATCACTCATTACTTCTTTATTTATTTCCCTCTTTGCTTGAACTCCTTTAGAACACTTGACTCAAAGAGGTACAAATTCTCCTTAACATGTATCTGCTTAAAACAAGAATTAAAATGACTCAGTCTATTCTGTTAGTGTAATTCTGCAGATATTACTTCTGATTGATGCGTACAGTACAGTTCTTTCAACATTTCTCTTGCTCCTTGTATTCTACTGTTCTCCTGGGGACTATCTGACCTGAACATTTTTTGGTACTGGGGATTAAACCCATGGGTGCTGTACCACTGAGCTATATTCCCACTCCATTTTATTTTTTTAAATGTATTTATTTATTTTAATTAAGTATATATGACAGCAGAAAGCATTTTGATTCATTGTACGCAACAGCAGCACAACTTTTCATTTCACTGATTGTACATGATGTAGTGTCACACCCTATGGGCAGTCATACATGTACCTAGAGTAATAATGTCCATCTCATTCCACCATCTTTCCTGCTCCCATACCACACTCCTCTGCCCTACTTCCCCTTTGCCCCAAAATCGTGACATATGGTCTCACTAAGTTGCTGAGGGTCTTGCTAAGTTTCTGAGGCTGGCCTTGAACTTGAGATCCTTCTGCCTTAACCTCCCAAGTTCCTGGGATTACAGCCGTGTGCCACTGCACCTGACTTTACCTGAGCTTTTACTTAGTAACATGAGGAGTTTTGTTGAGGTTGCTAGTCTCTTCTTCTAAAGACTATTGTGATAGTAATCATTAGACTAAAATTAGCATTTTTGTAGTTCACAAATGGTTGAGTATCAGAAATTTAATATGGTTTATATTTATTTTCTGTGACTAGAGATGTTAGTGGAATATAAATAACTGCCTAATGTATGCAAACAATCTGCTTTTTGTAGATTTTTCTGTTCACCTCCGACAGAGCATAGAGCTGGAAAAGAACATCATTGGGACATTCTATATGCTGCATGTGGTTTCCATATATCATACATCAATCATCTCAACCTGCTCCTGCTTCAAGTCAAAGGTTAGCAGAAGGAACAACCAAGAAAGAAGAGATGATGGCCTACACTTGAGATCCAGTTAGCTTCAGGAAAACACTTCTATTCTGATGAGCATCTACTTCCTAATAATAAACAACAATAAGTTCTTCCTGCTTGAAAGTGTGTCTTGAGAGAAAATAGAGTAGCAAAAGTATTTGATACTTGATATATCAAAGAATTAAGGGACATTTTAGATACCTGTTGTTGGGACAGGCCCTAAATGGCTGTAGTTAGGCTCCCTTACCTAGGCTTCTGATGGGCTGTTATGGTTTTAGTGTGTAGTCAGGGCTGGGAACTGGCTATATTATGGTTAATCAAGGCCAGAAACACTCTGATTCAGAGTGTATACTCAAGGTCATAAACATTAACTTTTGAGCATGCTCCCCCTTTTGTAACCCCTTGACAGTGTGACTTCTTTGTTTAGCCTGCATATAAAAAGGGCCCATGGCAAAAAACAAAAGGGCTAAAGGGGACACAACAGGGCAAAATGAGAACTAAAATGGAACTGGCTGGGGGCTGAAGCTGAAGCTGGAGGCTGAAGGCTGTGGCCACCACTGAATAAAACGTATTTACTATCCTGTGTCTTGCATCTTGTTCTACCTGCTGAATGCTGAACCCTGTTTCCTGGGTCAGAGCTCCTGCATGACACCTGTCTAAGCAAGAAACATCTGCTTATTCATATTTCACACTTGTGAAGCAACAGTAAACCACTCCTTTTCTCCACCAAAATCAATTGACTAATTTAATTAAAAGAAAACAATATAGAAACATACACAAACAACAATCAAAACCTCAGGATTTCACAGGTGTTGTTGGACGACATACATATATATGGAAAAGAAAGAACATTTAGGACAGGACAAATCAAGAGAAATAAGAAGCTAGGATGCTCAACTTTCCTTCTCTTCTCCTCTGCTGCAAGTACATTAATGGTATTAGCTTATTAAATCATCCAACCCCTTCAGCACATGGAGACATGATCCAGGGGAATGAACTAAACACAACACAGTAAATACCGCTTGACCTAGATGAGAATACTTAACAGGCAAAGGATAGACTCAACACCAAGACTAGCTAACTCCAGAGTTAAATGTCTTTCAGTATGATACCCCAAACCTGCACAGATGGAGGAAGGCACTGGATTTCATAGGAACCTAGAAAACAGGTTGTAGGTTGAGGCAGAAACTCACCCATTTACAGCTTCCCACTTTGACCCTTTCTCTAGTGTATGAATGAAGCTACTCTCTGATGGTTGTCAGGGAAGCAGAGAGGGAAACAGTGAGGAAGACATGGGAATAGCATCTGCACAAATCCCGACACTGTTCTGCCCTGCTTGAACAACCATGTTGCTGAGTGAAGAGACCCTAAAAGGCACATGTGCCTTTTGGAAGAGAAACACCATTTGCACAGTCAGTTAATGCCACAGAATGCCAGAGGCAAATCAGAATTGTGTTCAAGATTAGGCAGCTCTGCCACTGAATAATTGTGAGGTATTGGATATCTGAAATGGAGACGATCACACCTTAGCTGTAGGATTTCTCTTATTTGGCAGTTCTGTTTTATTTATTTATTCGTTTATTTTTCTTTATCTTAGAGTCTATTCCCTGACTTAAAATTTGTTGGTAACCCAAAATAATTTTTGCTTTGTTAGATATGGATTATATTTTTTGGATAGTAAGCATATTAGAAATTAAAACAAACACATATTTACCTATTAATTTAGATAATAAAATAGCTATTATATGTTAAGATAAATAACTATATAATTCTAAAAAATAATAACTATACAGTCTCCAAAAGTTTTGTGAGACAAATGGTATTGTTTGAAAAATTGCAAGTCTCTTTAGTATCTGGCTTACCGAAAAACAGAAAATTCTCTCATCTGCTTCTGCATTCAATTTGTTGTAATGCACAGTGCTTTGGTTGAAGTGTTAAAGAAAACCAGCACCACAAAAATTTGTAGTTGAAAAAGGAAGGACCTCATGAAGCTCTAGAAAGGGAGCCCTCCTATAGTTCTGGGATCAGAATTTCTGAAAAAGTTGAAGTGAAGATTCAAAACAACAAATGAATACAAAGTATTTACCATAATCAAGACACCCACAGCAGCTGTTCATTAAATGGTACAAGAAAATGTTGTCTCAAAACATCACTGCACCTATATACCTAAATCTATATACATGAAGAGAATGTATATACCACTGAGAAAGTAGTATTTGACAAGCTTGTGAATGAATGGAAGCACAGGTTAATGCATGCATTCATTTACAAAAATGAAGGTTTGAATCCCTTTGACTTCACTTAGATCAGAATATTGATTTCACTTTGTAAATTATTTTAAAAACAATTGTGGATAAACTATCATTGAGTTCATGTTCATTTCATTAAAATTTTTTAATGTTCAGTAATCCAAAACCATTGAATTTTGAATAATTACTATATGATTTATAGTTGTTATTAAACATTGTTTTAAATTAGAACTTCTATTTCCTTTTTTAACAATAGGTTTATTAGAATATAATTCACACACCATAAAATTTACCTACTTAAAATATAAAATTCAGCAGTTTTAGCAAATACACATATTTGTGAATATAACAGAACAGACTTTTTAAAATTTATTTTTTAAAACAGCAAGGCACATAGTTCTTGTTTTTCATTCCAGGGTGTGTATATTATGATACTTATTTTTTATTGTCTATTGATGAGAGACTCAGAACAGCAAAGGTTTAATTGTTCTCAGGAGTAAACCTTCCAAAGATTTACATTAAGTTTTTTTTTTTTTTTTTTTTTGTGTGTGTGTGTGTGTGGCTAAATTGATGGATGATATCAAGCTTAATATATTGATAAAATTTTATTTGGGACTTAAAAGCTGTGAAGCTTATTTTTAATAACTTGGTAATTGAGTTAAAATTAAGTTAATTAAAAACTCTTCTTTGAGGCAAGCACATTTTAAAAATGATGAACAGAGAAGCAGAACTTCATTAAGTTAAAGAAAAGCTTAATTTATTTTTCCTCCCTATTTTATTTTATATGTCAAATAACTTTATTGCCTTAAACTCTTTAGTCAAGTTTTGTTTGGCTTGGTTTGTACATTTGCATCCAGTCCAATTTCCACTAAGGATGTTTATATATATATTTGTCTGTTCAAGGTTAGGTGCATTATTTTAAAATACCTATGAAATGGATTTAACAAGTAATCTGAAGATAAGCAGGCAATGGATGCACAATAGGTCACATTAATATATGGAACCAGGTTATGCTACATGGTTTGCATCACTTAAATTACAGCAGAATATTCCTCCAGAAGTATTGGGGTCTTTGGGGAATTCCTTACAAATGCTTGTAAGAATGGGCTTTGAGTCACACATCTTGTCTATCTCAACCATTTCCCACCTTTCCTCTTCCCCCATTACTGCTCTGTAATGAAATACTGACAGGTGGTCCATCTCCACCATTGGCACGACTGTCTTAAAGATACTTATCCTCCTGTGTCTTTTGTGAACTGGTTCGGGAAATCATTTTTCTCCTCCTGTGTCCAATTCTGCTTGGATCTCAGTATTTCACTAGCATACCAAAGCCATTCTTTTTATACAGAGATACTTCCTCCCCTGAGATTTCATGGGGGACAGAGTAACTCTGGGGGCCTCTCAGACTCCTATTAGGTCCAGCTGGCCACCACTGCATCTTTATTAAGCATGAATATACTATTAATTTCACAGTTCCGTCTGCCTTTGAGAAATTGTTGTGCCTCCTTTCCATTTCTCAGTCCTACCTGGATCCAACATTCCACCTTCCCAGCCTACTGCCCTTCCTCAACCCTATATGCTACTAGTCACCGACACTGATATGGGTGTTGAAGGAGAAGAGCTTTCCTTTTGTAGTTTCAAAGGAGCCACATGGCCTACATGCCATCTCAAATAGCATCTGAAGTGGTTTGCCTAAATCCTGTAGGAAGTATGCCAGAACACCAACTTCAGCCCAGGCAGGGCCACTTTGACAGGACCTGAAGAAGACTTTGTGTAACATTTGTGCCAAGACTGCTGGCTATAACTAAGAAGATTGGGTGAAATGTCAGCTGCAAAGACAGACATCCGTATCTCCTTGCCCTTTCTAACACTTTAATATTGAATGGTATTTGTCATAATCCCTGATTTGGCAAATGAATTATCTGCTTGTACCAGAGAGATCTGGCTCTACAGAGGCACTTGGGCATTTGCCATTCCATTAAATATGTTTGAGGTACCTAAAAGTATTTTAATAGGGACTGTGTCTTGGGATATGGGATCCTGCCAATTTGATAATTGGATGGGGAAATTGATGTTTATTTTAACAAAATCAAATCCCTTTTCAACAAATCTATTCTTTTCTTTTATGGGAGAAGCATGGCCTTATGAGATAGCCTTCAGGAACAGACTCCCACCCATTCATTTCTGAATCATGCCTCCAGTTGGTGTCCGACCCTCTCATGTGTCCCTGCCTCTGTCATTACTTATGAAGAAAGACTGAGCTGCCACCACAGCATCATACCCAACTTCCTTCTCCTGGTTTTTCACAACTGGAAGGTTTGGACAACTCTCTGATTAGCTGGCACTGGTATTCAAAACCAACAAAAGTAACAACAACATCAAAAAGAAGATCCATGGCAAAAACAATGGAAGAAACATGCCTTTCAACATTTCTTTCTCTTTTTCACAAAGAAGACATGTGTAGGTGAAGGGAGTTCCAAGAAGGACATAGAATCTATTTGCAAAGCAGCATTAACAAATTTAATTTATTCCTCTAAAACTGGCTTTTAACTTTAAGCAATTATATCAGCAGGGTGTCTAAGCATGCATCACCCTGTGTTGACGCCCAAGACAGCTGGAACCATCATTCTTCTATCAAAAGCATATTTGAGTGTCAAACTCTGTCCTGAGTTCTGGGGAACTCTGTAGTGAACAATACTGATGGGTTTTACTCCTTGTGGGTTCAGAGACAAATGGTAAATACACGATCAAATAAATCCAGAAAGAGAATATCAGGTAGGTTTGAGTGTCATAAAATTATAGACTCGAAAAGCAGTTCCCCAGAGTAAAGACAAGTTGAAAATAAGCACTCAATAGGCAGTATGTGTAGAACAGGAAGAAACTTTGTATTCTGTAGGCAAAGCTCTTAGAAAAAAATTCAGAGTGGTATAAGGCAAGGTAAGAGTCCAATTCCCTTGGGAAAAGATTCTACCATTTCCTGGGTATCTACTCCTGCATTTCCACATCTTTCCTCTTACCTGAAAACCTAGAAGGAAACGGTAGGAATGCTGGGGTGTGTGGTATATGGAGAGGGTGCTGGTGAGCCATAGAGATCATATACAAGCCCATTTTAACTATCTTAAAAATAATTTAACAGAAAATGTGAAAATTTGAAAAAGGGTTGCTTTTTTTCTAATCATAGATGCCTTTCTGCTTTGAAGGCTAGGACAAAGTTATTTTCAATGAATTTGTAAATGGAATGAGGTAATCCTGAAACAGTCCTTTTTTTAATCTACAAGGTACTTTGGTTTTTCTGCTATACTGATAGATTTTCCCCTCCCACAGACAATGAATGGGAAGCAATTACCTAAAATTCTCCTGATTCTTTATGTTTTTCTTTCTTCTAAATGTTCCCCAGGTTTATCCTCAAGCTAGCTCACTTCTTATACCTGGTACCTTGCTTATGCTTTACTTCATTGAGGGTTTGTTCCAATTATGATCCTGAAACTCAGTTCTCAGCCAAAGCACTAAGCAGAAAAAACTGTCAGTAAGAAAAAAAGCCACATTCTAATTGATCCTATTAACCTATCAGTTTTTGCAATGCATTGAATTGTGACCTACCCCCCACCAAACAAACAACAACAAAAAGCATGCATCCATGTCCTAATCTTCAGAATCTGTGACTGTGAATTTATTTATTTATTTTTATAATTTTATTTAGTTTATTCATTTTTATGTGGCACTGAGGATCAAAACCAGTGCTGCACACACTCTAGGCAAGTGTTTCACCACTGAGCTACAACCCCAGACCAGTGAATTCATTTTTTTAAAGCTTTTGCAGTTATAATTAAGCTAAGGATCTCAAGAGGAAATCATCTTTAATCATTCACATAGATCCTATGACAAATATTCCTATAAGAAACACACAGAGGAAAGGAGGAGGCAGTTCAACTATGAGACAAAGGTCTAAGTGATACTCTCAAAAGGCCTAGAATGCCAGTAACCGCCATGAGTTAGAAGAGGCAAGGGGCAGACTGTCCCATCAGCCTCTGCCAATACGGTGACTTGGAACTTCTGGGATCCAAAACAGTAAGAGTAATGTTCTGATGTTTTAAGCCAATGGGTTTCTGATAATTTGTTACGGCAGCTGTAGGAAACTAATACAATCAGTACGGTTGTAAATTACATAAAGGCAAGGCCTATGTGATTCCCCAATGTATGTGTCCTCTACACAGACAGGGCTGAAAATGCATGTGATTTGATTATGACTCTTTGACAATGGAGCCAAATAATATAAAAGCACCTATTATGTAAATATCACTATTTGCAGTATCCACGTGGCATCTCAAGCCAAGAGGCAGCTGTTCCCAAAGGGTAAAAAAAAAACCTGAAGTTTTCAGGGAGTTGTTCTATTGGATGGCAACACTCATATTCATGAGTCACTGACAGCAAGTCAGGAAATTAAATAAAGCTAGTTTCTACCTCTCTCCTGCAAACTTTCCTCTCTTGCCTCATTGAAATGTCCTCATATACATAAACTCAATTTCCCACCCCAGTGCTTAGTCCATCTCAGACTGTTTAATCAGTGCAAAGAGGCTGTGTGCGTTAGCCGTTCCTTTCCTGCTGAAAAGAAAATAACCTTCGAACTCTCTTGCATCTGAACTGCCATAAATTTCTTGCATGGCCAGCGAATGGCACAGGCCAACTGCAGGGAGCGGTTTGTTCATTTCTCCAAAGACTGATGAAAGGCTGTTGTCTTGTGGTAATTCAGCTTCACATTTGCCAGAGAAAAGATTCCCTCTCACCCCTCAGTAATAAAACAGGGTTGCTGGGAAGATGCAAAGACACTAAAAGAAACATTCATCAAGGTGTAGATGCTCCTCCATGAAAACTAAACATGCTGAGCCAGTGACACTGAATGTAAGATGCTGCCTGGATTTGCTATCTCCTCTTTGAGTGCCGTGTCTAGGATGCACAATGTTCTCAGTTAAAGGCAAAACAAGACTGCCTGCCTCTTCTGTCATTTTTTTCTGGAGCACCATGCAGTTCTACTCCAAGTTCATGCAGACCCCAAGGCTTCTCTGAGGTTTAGAAAGGCAGCAGCCTATGAGATCAGACAGATGAGACAACTCAAGAGGTCCCTTTGCAGGTGTAGAATTTCGTTCATTGTCCAGGCGATGGTCTAGAGTGGCAGGAAAATAGAATGTTTTCAACTAAGCTCCAAGAAAACTTACATTAACATGATTCATTTCAAATGCTTATCATAAGCCATACCCTCAGGATCCATTGATGAGGAAAATGGCACAGATGAATAATTTTATCACATCTTGATGTTTTGTTTTATTCAAAAGAAATCTCCCTGAAAGCTAGTGGAACTAGGTTCTGCAGTCAGAATTAGGTGGAGATATTTCAGGATTGAATGCAAATGCCACACTTTGTGAGCAGAGCCAGTCTAGGAAGCATAGCAATTTTGAAGAGGAAGTCACATGTTCAACAGCTTTTTTTTTTTAAAAAAATCCACTCAGGAGCTGGGGGCATAGCTCAGTCAGTGGTAGACCACATATTTACAATGCACAGGACCCTGAATTCCATCACCAACACTCCCCAAACCAACCAACCAAACTCTCTCTCTCTCTCTCTCTCTCTCTCTCTATATATATATATATATATATATATATATATATAAATTCATCAGTCTGTAACCATGAATGGTTCATCCACCGTTTGCCCATGTATACATATCTGCTATCAAAGATATAGAAAGGTGTAACACAAATTTCTATCTCCTTCAGTGTCCAAACTACTAAAGAATAACATGCATACTTTCTAAAAGTTTCTTTTAAAAAGTAAGAGTAGTAACAAAATAATAGTTGGCTAATTTCCTAATGAATAAAACATATGATGAATTCTGTGTTCATAGGTGAGAAATATAAGACAAGATAATTTGGTAAAGTGGAAAGCAGCTTAGCCATAATTCAAGGCAGTCAGAGTTCTAGCCCTGCTTTTTCTCTGGCCTCTTACTGGCTGTGGGTTTGGGGGCCAGTAACAATGAGTTTCAACGTCATCAGGATGTCTGTCCCAGAGTCTTAAGGTGTTGGAAAGTCAGATGCAATGTATATGTATGTATATATAATGTACACATAAAAGGGGTTCAAATGTGTTATTGCTCGTTGGTTGTTCATCACTCTTATGATCCACATTCCTTAAGAGTAAAGACCCAAATGTTTGATTACATTCTGATGGATCAGTTTAAATTCTGACTTGTTCCAGAGTTCCTGGAATAGAATTTCTGATTAAAAGGAAAAATATGCTAAGTGGCAGGGTGCAGGGATCAGCCAGGTGGGCCAATGAGACTTTCAAATTTCTGATTTACCATAGATCTGGAGTATTCATCACCTGATCCTAAATTGAGGCTCCAGAAAAAGTCTTGCATGGAAAATCCCTTTCCCCAAATCTCAAATTCTAAAGTTCTATGTATAATGATAGTCTGCACACTTTGAATTGGATTGGAAATTATATACAAGAAATCTAAAAATAATATTAGGTATTAAAAACTGAAAAGACTTATAGAAAGAAGACAAAGCAAATATAACAGCCCCCTTGGTTGATATGTTAATTATGGCTGAGTGTTAAATTAGCTCTAAGCTTCCTGACACCCAGGGGAACAATGGAAACATAGCAAATTATATAATTCTCACTTACTAATAAAAACAACACAGGGAGTCTTTCTGGAAAGTAAGTTTTAAGATATAAAAGGTGTGGCCATAAAGGAATAAGAATTTTAAAATGTGCTTTATCTTTTTGTTTCACAGGTGTGGCTTCCAGCTCTGCTTGCAAATGGTTGAAAGTACAATAGAAAATGTACACATGGGGGAGCATATGAATCAAGAGGAAAGATGGAAAGATCCAGATATGTGTATCTTAGATTGCAAATAAATGTGAATATGTTAGTATATCAGATAAGTGGATAATGTAGAGAAACTAGGCAAAAGAATTTGTCCAGAGTGGCTTTTTTTTTTTAAGAAAAGCTTCAAAATATCATTAGACATGAACACTATTGAAAGTCCAGAGATTGAGATGAGGCTAAGGACACTGGCCTGGTCTAAATTTAGTATGCCAAAGTTGGTTTTTAATAACAGGATGGATTGAGATAAGTCACCAGGTAAGTGTAAGAAAATATCTACCCAGTATTATAGGCAGCCAGTGATAGATGTGAGCTCATTCGGAAAGGAATATTCTTCCTCAATGACCAAAGAATGTGAGCACAATCATTCTTGTGTTGGACAAGAAATAGGGCCTAGGAAGATACTGGCTGATATGTTAGTTGATATTCTACAATTTCTTCTTGTTATATAAATTATTTTGAAGTTTAATGAGTAGAAATACTATCTTGGAAAAAGCCACATGATGGTGAAATTTTCTCAAGAAAAATATATATAAATACAAAAATAATCCCAAAGTCAAAAATCATTGAGTGATGATACTTCCTTTCTCTTCCATTGAGTAGAAATGATGAAAAATTATCTAGTGTGGAAAATGTCTGTTAAAGCCTTCTGCTCTGGCAGTCTTGCTGGTCAATTTTCTATTGATATTTTCACTGCTAGCTAACTGTGAGGAAAAATAAACCAGCCTAATAGTCATTTTTACCCCTGCTTCTGATTTGGGGTAAGTTAAAAATATCCCAAATTAGCTGCACCTTCCAACCCCTTTAAGTAGTTTCTATCATCTGTGTTCACGGACATCACCTGGAATTTTGTTTTTTAAATGCCCAGGTCCTTTCCAACCACCTTCTGATTACTTATTTGAGGTATGAACTAGTAAACCAAAGAAGGATCATAGGTGAGGATAGTTGGTGAAGAATGTGGCTTAAAATCATGTCGCTCAGAGAGATGGAGTCTGTTTCCCATCCCAGGATTCTGGGATGCCTTGTGATTTATTTCGACCAAAGAGGATGTGGTAGAATGGACATGAGGTGTGTCTCAGAAGCTCTGTAAAATGTCTGCCTTCATCCTCTTACAATACTCCAAACCTGAGCTAGACTACTGAATCAAGAGAGTAAAATTATGGACAGGCCAAGCCAAGGGCAACACCAACCTACAGATGACTGGAGTCATCTTGGACAGTTGGCCCAAGTCAAGGCTCTCAATGTCTGCAGTCCTGTGAGGAAGCCCAGCTATCACTTCATGGAGCAAAGGCAAAACTTCTGGTCAAGATCCTGGTCAATTTTTCCACGTGAATTATGACAAGTAATAAATCATTTCTGTTTTAAGCCACTGCCTTTTGGGATCATTAAATACAAATATAGGGAAAAAACTTTTTAAAGCTAGATTGTCAGATGAGTCTAGGGCTAAAAGTTGGTCCTCAAAGATCCACACAGCCTGATATTCATGCCCTATGTCCTGTCTTCCAACATGTCGCCAAGTTTGGTCTGTGTGACCAATAGAATATAGCAATTTTATGACATAAAACTTCTAATGTTAGCTCGAAAAGACATTGTGGCTTCTGCTTTACTTTCTCTTGCATAAGAAAGGCACTATCACTTGTGAGGATGCTCAAGCATCCTATACAAAATCTTATATGGTGAGAATCTGAGTTATCCTATTGACACTCAAGCAAGTGAGTCATCTTGGGAGCAGATCCATTAACTACAGTCAAGTGTTCATGAATGTCCCTCTGCTGAGAGTCTGACTGCAAGTCCATGACAGACATGAGAAAGAGCAACACAGCTAAGCTTCTCCCAAATTCTTAACACAGAGAAACACTAAGAAAATAAAGGGTCTCTGTCTTAACTCATCAGTTCTAGGGTCATTTGTTATTCATCAATGCATAACTAATATAGGAGCCTTAATTTGGGGATGGATTATACATGATGTGTTAATTACAGTAGTTCCCCCTTACTGGTGGAAGATATGTAAGAAGACCCCCAGTGGCTCCCTGAAATCTCAAACAGTATTGAACTATTATAAATATTTAATTTTACCTCTTTCTTCTTACTGCTGATCTTAGCAAACTCAGTATTGAGTTGAGAACTTTGACCTTTTTATTTAAAGAAAGAACTTTACAGTTTCTCTTTGGCATATCTGAATTGCCAGAATTTCTGCTTTTGCAAAAAAAAAATACAAAAATAAATAAATAAATAAGAATAACTTGAGCTTAGGTATGGCAGGAAATATGATAAACAGGATGGCTACTAAGTAATTAGCAGGTGGGTAGCATATATAGAAGAGATACACTGAACAAAGGAATGATTCATGTTACCTGGCAAGACAAATGGGGCAACATTCATCACACTGCTAAGCATTATATGTAATTTAAACTTACAAATTGTTTGATTTTAGAATTTTCCATTAATATTTCAGACCACAGTTGACTTTAGGTAACTGAAACTGTGGAAAGCAAAATGGTGGATAAGAGGTGGGGACAACTGTATATGAGATGAATAAAAGTAACACAGTATCTCCCATTAGAGGTTAGGGTATGTGGTCAAGGTTAGGGTATGTGGTCAAGGTATGTTGGTAAACTAGATAAGCAGTGATTTATCATCTGGGAATATGAAAAAGGGTACATTAGAAATACTGAGCAAATTATAATCCCATTTGTGAACAGGATTCATTCTTGTGTGAAGTGAAAATCTTCCACGAGATGGGGATTTAGTAGCTTCAGCTGTGAAGAATGGAAAACTGTAGGTCAATATATTGGTCATCAGATAAATCCAAGTTATTATATTATTTGACTACTATATGTCATATAAGAACGCTTTAAAACATAACAATCATACCATCACTACACTCAAATTGCAATAATTTCTTAATATTAACCAGCGTTCAGATAGAGGTAAAAATTACTTTAATTTTTAAATTTTAAAATGTTAGTTTGTTTAAATAAAGATCTAAAATTAATCAAGTCTATTGCAATTTGGAGGTCCCCCTATATCTCTTCTATTTCTTTGAAATTTC
Source organism: Marmota monax (assembly GCF_021218885.2). Taxonomy (NCBI): domain Eukaryota; kingdom Metazoa; phylum Chordata; class Mammalia; order Rodentia; family Sciuridae; genus Marmota; species Marmota monax. Next base: position 1,487,443 of record NW_026695222.1, on the reverse strand, counting down.
TGTCTTAAAGACACTGAGAGTCTGACCTGAAGAGTTCTTCGCAGCAGCATTTTGATGATTACATCCTTGTGCTATCTTTTTAACATATGTCTTTGTTCTCCTGGTACTTCTAAAATTTTAATTCCAGGAACTTAATAAGATTAATGTTTAATATTTTGAACAAATATAATTCATAGATCATGTTTCTCTCTTGCATGAAGAGTTCAAAATGTCTAAGTATTTGTCTTGGTGTTTTTCATAGAAGATATTAAATCCTTTAATTTCTTAACAATCATAAAATGGTAATATTTAAATTTTATAGTCTTTTTCACTTATTAGAATAACTGTATGGTAACCTTTATTTCATCAGTTATTTCTTACTATGTAATACACTTTGTATAGAAAAAATACAATAAGTGCTTGATTCTTTTCTTTTAGTTTATCAATATTCCAGACATTTGGAACAATTTATACACTGTTTCTTAGTATATCTAAAATAGGAAAAGTAAAGTTTTTTGGTATTTTTGTAAACTCGTGAATTTATTTGATGCTTCCTAATCTATTGTAATCATTGTTTCTAGTGATGATTTAATGGTTCTGTTTCATTAAATATATACTGTATATTATATGTATATTTTCTTCTTATACATAGAATAAACATGTACATACACATAAACTTTTTAGTACATGTGTATGCATATGTGTGCATGTGTATATACAAATATAAATACTTACATATTTATATATTTCTGTTTTAGTCAGCTTTGATCAAAAGATCTAACATGAATAATTTTAGAGTAGGAAAAATTTATTTGGTGCTCATGGTTTCAGAGGTCTCAATCTAAAGATGGCCAGCTGCATTTTTCTGGTCCCAAGGCAGGGCAAAATATCATGGTGGAAGAGTGAGGTAGAGCAAAGTGGCTGAAGACATGGTGCCAGGAAGCAGAGAGAGAAACATTCCTGACCATGGACAAGCCCCCAATGACCCACCCTCAATGACCCACCACTTCCAATCATACCCTACATGCTTACAGGTACCATCCTATGGGTGGATTAACACACAAAGTTAAGAATCTCATAACCCCGTCATTTCATCTTTAAACATTTTTCATTGACTCACACATGAGCTTTTGGAGGACACCTCATATCTAAAGCATAACATCCACATTCCCCCGCCCCCCTCTATACACACACACACACACACACATTTTATATAAGCATCAGTCTTAGTTACTTAGTTGTGATACTCCAGACTTTGTCTCTCTCCATGTTGGTTTTATTTCAATGCTTTTCTTTGTTACTTCCAAGAAGAGATAATTTAGATGTGCACAGTCTTTCTACTGCTACCCTAATATGCCTCCTGAACTTCAAAATGTACCAAAGAAATTAAAAAGAGAGAAAATAAGCATCTGCAACAATACTGGGGAAAGTAGAAAGTACATGTAGAATGCAACCACGAACCTTCAAAGAAGGATGCTAATATGATTTCACATGGATTGTCAATTCCTCAAAAACATCCTAAGAACAGCAGCATAGTTTGGAGGGTTCAGTAAAGAAGAAAGAAAAGCTGTGAATATTTCTGCAGCTAAGTAGAGGCCACTGAGCAAAAAGTCAACAAGTAATCATTCTCCAAAACAAAGGTCCATGAGCTTTTAAGTTTAGAATTGTCTGTTTAGGTTCAAGACTGTGTTTTTCTTACCCAGAAGGTGTAGTTTATAGATACTGAGGGTAAGACTGTTGAATTCCCCACTCAACATCCAGGCACTCTTAAAATTATGTAGAAGCAAATGGTGTCTCCTGAACATAGACTCCAATAGAAAAATTCTAATAGGACATCTATGAATAAACACAACCACAGTAACAATAAATGAACATGTTGGAAAAGATAGGAAGAAATAGAAAAACAAAAAGTTGCTATAAGAATATTCACCAAAGGAAGAGTTAATTTGGCTAGCCGAAAAAAGTTTAGGATAAATATTTATGCATTCGAAAGATGACATGATTACAGTGGAAAGAACAATATTAGACTCCAGGTGGCATAATGTCAAAGTCTCTGATTTTAACAAATGATGCTACCAAATAAAACTGAAAAATAAGGAAGAATCAAAAACAAACACAGAAATTAGTGGATTAGGAAATAAAAATGTGCAAAATCTACACAGTTTACCATTTATATCTATGGGTCCTGCATCTCAAGATTAAACCAATCTCAGATCAAATATATTTGAGAACTTAGCAAGACCCTATCTCTAAATAAAATATTTTTAAAATATGAAAAAAAGTGTCCATGCCGAACATGTAGAGACTTTTCTCTTACCATTGGTCCCTTAACAGTGCAGTTAACAACATTTATATTATTAGATGTTAGAAGAAATCTAGAGATGATTTAATGTGTATGAAAGGATGTGTGTGGTTATGTGCAAGTACTACCCATTTTACATAAGGCATATAAGCATCAGTAGATTTTGGCATTTGCAAGAGGTACTATTACCAATCTCCCATGGATATGGAAGGATGGTTGTATATTCAAAGTTTGTTTTATTTTTAACAAATCAATTGCATATATAAAACACTAACACACAAAATGGGGAAAAAATAAACATCCAAATTAAAAATAAAAACATGGAGTTAAACAAAAATCAGAAGATATTCAGAAAATCACAAAGGAGTAGTTTTCTCAAATAGGCGAACAAATTTGAATGCCTACTTGAAATTAAAAATATGAATTATTACAAATTTCCCAGGGATACATAGAAAATCTTAAATTGACCAGCAGTTATTTTGATCAACTGGGGTTGCTGATGTATTCCAAACACCTAAAAATAGTGTCTGGTACATGCATGAACTCTCAACACAGTATCAGTTTACAACAGGCATATGTTTTGAGAAATGCCTCATTAGGCAACTTGGTCATCATTCAAACAACATAGAATGCAAGATGACTATGACATCACTAGTCAATGCAGTCTTCTGGAACTACCATCATATATGCAGTCAGTCCACTGACCAAAAACATCATTACGTAGCTCGTAACTGTAGATATTTCTTGAATTAATTGATGATGCCTTTAATAATTCTATTCTTATTTTCTTTGTTCTCTCTTTGGAAACTATTATTTACATATAGGACCTCCTGGAGTGTATTAGTCAGCTTTTTTTTTTTTTTTTTTTTTTTTTTTTTCATTATAATGCATTTTATTTTTTTTATTTTTTTTTTTTTAATTTTTTATTGTGGGTTGTTCAAAACATTACAAATTTCTTGACATATCATATTCCACACTTTGATTCTAGTGGGTTATGAACTCCCACCTTCACCCCATACACAGATTGCAGATTCACATCAGTTACACATCCATTGATTTACAAATTGCCATACTAGTGTCTGTTGTGCTCCGCTGCCTTTCCCATCATCCACCCTCCCCCCTCCCCACCTCTCCCCTCCCCTCCCCTCCTCTCTCTCTACCCCCTCCACTGTATAACCCTGAGGGTCTCCTTCCATTACCGTGCAATTTACCTTCTCTCTCCCTTTCCCTCCCACCTCTCATCCCTGTTAAATGTTAATCTTCTTCTCCTGTTCTTCGTCCCTACTCTGTTCTTAGTTACTTTCCTTATATCAAAGAAGACATTTGGCATTTGTTTTTTAGGGATTGGCTAGCTTCACTTAGCATAATCTGCTCTAATGCCATCCATTTCCCTGTAAATTCTATGATTTTGTCATTTTTTAATGCAGAGTAATACTCCATTGTGTATAAATGCCACATTTTTTTTATCCATTCGTCTATTGAAGGGCATCTAGGTTGGTTCCACAGTCTTGCTATTGTGAACTGTGCTGCTATGAACATCGATGTAGCAGTGTCCCTGTAGCATGCTCTTTTTAGGTCTTTAGGGAATAGACCAAGAAGGGGAATAGCTGGGTCAAATGGTGGCTCCATTCCCAGCTTTCCAAGAAATCTCCATACTGCTTTCCAAATTGGCTGCACCAATCTGCAGTCCCACCAGCAATGTACAAGTGTACCCTTTTCCCCACATCCTCGCCAGCACTTGTTGTTGTTTGACTTCCTAATGGCTGCCAATCTTACTGGAGTGAGATGGTATCTTAGGGTGGTTTTGATTTGCATTTCTCTGACTGCTAGAGATGTTGAGCATTTTTTCATGTACTTGTTGATTGACTGTATGTCCTCCTCTGTGAAGTGTCTGTTCAGGTCCTTGGCCCATTTGTTGATTGGGTTGTTTGTTCTCTTATTGTCTAATTTTTTGAGTTCTTTGTATACTCTGGATATTAGGGCTCTATCTGAAGTGTGAGGAGTAAAGATTTGTTCCCAGGATGTAGGCTCCCTATTTACCTCTCTTATTGTTTCTTTTGCTGAGAAAAAACTTCTTAGTTTGAGTAAGTCCCATTTGTTGATTCTAGTTATTAACTTTTGTGCTATGGGTGTCCTATTGAGGAATTTGGAGCCCGACCCCACCGACTGTAGATCGTAGCCAACTTTTTCTTCTATCAGACGGCGCGTCTCTGATTTGATATCAAGTTCCTTGATCCATTTTGAATTCACTTTTGTGCATGGCGAGAGAAAGGGATTCAGTTTCATTTTGTTGCATATGGATTTCCAGTTTTCCCAGCACCATTTGTTGAAGATGCTATCCTTCCTCCATTGCATGCTTTTAGCCCCTTTATCAAATATAAGATAGTTGTAGTTTTGTGGATTGGTTTCTGTGTCCTCTATTCTGTACCATTGGTCCACACGCCTGTTTTGGTACCAGTACCATGCTGTTTTTGTTACTATTGCTCTGTAGTATAGTTTGAAGTCTGGTATCGCTATACCGCCTGATTCACACTTCTTGCTTAGCATTGTTTTTGCTATTCTGGGTCTTTTATTTTTCCATATGAATTTCATGATTGCTTTCTCTATTTCTACAAGAAATGCCATTGGGATTTTGATTGGCATTGCATTAAACCTATAGAGAACTTTTGGTAATATCGCCATTTTGATGATGTTAGTTCTGCCTATCCATGAACAGGGTATATTTTTCCATCTTCTAAGATCTTCTTCTATTTCTCTCTTTAGGGTTCTGTAGTTTTCATTGTATAAGTCTTTCACCTCTTTTGTTAGGTTGATTCCCAAGTATTTTATTTTTTTTGAAGGTATTTTGAATGGAGTGGTTGTCCTCATTTCCATTTCAGAGGATTTGTCGCTGATATACAGGAATGCCTTTGATTTATGCGTGTTGATGTTAAATCCTGCCACTTTGCTGAATTCATTTATTAGCTCTAATAGTTTCTTTGTAGAGCCTTTTGGGTCTGCTAGATATAGAATCATATCATCTGCAAATAGTGATAATTTAATTTCTTCTTTTCCTATTTTTATGCCTTTAATTTCTTTCGTCTGTCTAATTGCTCTGGCCAGTGTTTCGAGAACTATGTTGAAGAGAAGTGGAGAGAGAGGGCATCCCTGTCTTGTTCCAGATTTTAGAGGGAATGCCTTCAGTTTTTCTCCATTCAGAATGATGCTAGCCTGAGGCTTAGCATAGATTGCTTTTACAATATTGAGGTATGTTCCTGTTATCCCTAGTTTTTCTAGAGTTTTGAACATAAAGGGATGCTGTACTTTGTCGAATGCTTTTTCCGCATCTATCGAGATGATCATATGGTTCTTATTTTTAAGTCTATTGATGTGGTGAATAACATTTATTGATTTCCGTATATTGAACCAGCCTTGCATCCCAGGGATGAATCCTACTTGATCATGGTGTACAATTTTTTTTATATGTTTTTGTATCCGATTCGCCAGAATTTTATTGAGGATTTTTGCATCTAGGTTCATTAGAGATATTGGTCTGTAGTTTTCTTTCTTTGAAGTGTCTTTGTCTGGTTTAGGTATCAGGGTGATGTTGGCCTCATAGAATGAATTTGGAAGTTCTCCCTCCTTTTCTATTTCCTGAAGTAGCTTGAAAAGTATTGGTATTAGTTCTTCTTTAAAGGTTTTGTAAAATTCTGCTGTATACCCATCGGGACCTGGGCTTTTCTTAGTTGGTAGTCTTTTGATGGTTTCTTCTATCTCCTCAATTGATATTGGTCTGTTTAGGTTTTCTATATCCTCCTGACTCAATCTGGGCAGATCATATGACTTAAGAAATTTATCTATGCCTTCACTATCTTCTAATTTATTGGAGTATAAGGATTCAAAATAGTTTTTGATTATCTTCTGTATTTCTGAAGTGTCTGTTGTGATATTGCCTTTTTCATCCCGTATGCTAGTAATTTGAGTTCTCTCTCTTCTTCTCTTCACTAGCATCGCTAAGGGTCTGTCGATTTTGTTTATTTTTTCAAAGAACCAACTTTTAGTTTTGTCAATTTTTTCAATTGTTTCTTTTGTTTCGATTTCATTAATTTCAGCTCTGATTTTAATTATTTCTTGCCTTCTACTTCTTTTGCTGTTGTTTTGCTCTTCTTTTTCAAGGATTTTGAGATGAAGTATGAGATCATTTATTTGTTGGTTTTTTCTTTTTTTAAGGAATGAACTCCAAGCAATGAATTTTCCTCTTAGAACTGCTTTCAATGTGTCCCATAGATTCCGATATGTTGTGTCTGTGTTTTCATTTATCTCTAAGAATTTTTTAATTTCCTCCTTGATGTCTTCTATAACCCATTGATCATTCAGTAACCTATTGTTCATTCTCCAATTGATGTATGCTTTTTCCTTCCTTCTTTTATCGTTGATTTTCAGTTTCATTCCATTATGATCAGATAAGATGCATGGTAATATCTCTACTCCTTTATATTGTCTAAGAGTTGCCCTGTGACATAATATATGATCTATTTTTGAGAAGGATCCATGTGCTGCTGAGAAAAAAGTGTAACTGCTTGATGTTGGGTGGTATACTCTATATATGTCAATTAGGTCTAGGTTATTAATAGTGTTATTGAGTTCTATAGTTTCCTTATTCAACTTTTGTTTGGAAGATCTGTCCAGTGGCGAGAGAGGTGTGTTGAAGTCTCCCATGATTATGGTGTGGTGGTCTATTAGACTCTTGAACTTGAGAAGAGTTTGTTTGACGAACATAGCTGCACCATTGTTTGGGGCATAAATATTTATGATTGTTATGTCTTGTTGGTGTATGGTTCCCTTAAGCAGTATGTAGTGTCCCTCTTTATCTCTTTTGATTAACTTTGGCTTGAAATCTATTTTATTTGATATGAGTATGGACACGCCTGCTTGTTTCCGAAGTCCATATGCGTGATATGATTTTTCCCAACCTTTCACCTTCAGCCTATGTATGTCTTTTCCTATCAAATGCGTCTCCTGTAGGCAGCATATTGTTGGGTCTTGTTTTGTGATCCATTCTACTAGCCTGTGTCTCTTAATTGGTGAGTTTAAGCCATTAACATTTAGGGTTATTATTGAGATATGGGTTGTTCTTCCAGCCATATTTGTTTATTTCTGTTACTAAACATTGTTTGTTTTCCTCTTTGATTGTTTCCCCCCCCCTTTACTGTCCTACCTCCCACTGTTGGTTTTCATTGTTATTTTCCATTTCCTCTTCCTGTAATACTTTGGCTAGGATGTTTTGAAGAGATGGTTTTATAGCTGCGAATTCTTTAAACTTTTGTTTATCGTGGAAGGTTTTAATTTCATTCTCCATCCTGAAGCTTAATTTCGCTGGATACACAATTCTTGGTTGGAACCCATTATCTTTCAGTGTTTGAAATATGTTATTCCAGGATCTTCTAGCTTTCAGAGTCTGTGTTGAAAGATCAGCTGTTATCCTGATTGGCTTGCCCCTAAATGTAATCTGCTTCCTTTCTCTTGTAGCTTTTAAAATTCTCTCCTTATTCTGTATGTTGGGCATCTTCATTATAATGTGTCTAGGTGTGGATCTCTTATGATTTTGCACATTCGGCGTCCTGTAGGCTTCTAGGATTTGGGATTCTGTCTCATTCTTCAAGTCTGGGAAGTTTTCTTGTATTATTTCATTGAATAGACTGCTCATTCCTTTGGTTTGGAGCTCTGTACCTTCCTGTATCCCAATGACTCTTAAGTTTGGTCTCTTAATGTTATCCCATATTTCTTGGATGTTCTGCTCATGGTTTCTTAACAGTCTTGCTGAGCTGTCTATGTTCTTTTCCAGTTGAAATACTTTGTCTTCATTGTCTGATGTTCTATCTTCTAAGTGTTCTACTCTGTTGGTAGTATTCTCCATTGAGTTTTTAAGTTGGTTTATTGCTTCCTGCATTTCTAGGATTTCTGATTGCTTGTTTTTTATAACCTCTATCTCCCTGTATAGTTGATCCTTTGCTTCCTGGATTTGTTTGCGTAATTCGTTGTCGAAGTGATCTTTCATTGTCTGATTTTGCTGTTTAATGTCTTCCTTGATACTCCAGATCATCTGAAGCATGTATATCCTGAATTCTTTATCTGACATTCCATCTGCTGCAGCTGTTACCTCTTCTAAAGTTGCGTTGACCTGCATTGCTTGTGGTCCTTTCTTTCCTTGTCTTTTCATACTGCTTGCGTATCTTTCCTACAGGTGCGGGCGGCGGCTCTGCTCTCTCCTTATTCCAATTGGGGTGTCGTGGCTACCACGCCGGCAGGTCACTGGGCCTGTTCTGGGAGCTGGTGGCGGCTCTGTTCTGCCCCTACTCCAATTGGGGTGACGTGTCTGTCGTACCAGCAGGCCACTGGGCCTGTCCTGCTGGTCGGTCGCAGATCTGCCCACCTTTCGGGCACGAGTGGAGGCTCTGCTTTGCCCCTACTCCAATTGGGGTGTCGTGACTACCCCGCCTGCAGGATGCTGGGTCTGTTCCTGGCAAGGGAGGCGACTCTGCTCTGTCACTACTCCAATTAGGGTGGTGTTTGTACCCCGCCGGCAGGCTCCTGGGCCTGATCCGCCGGTCTGTTGTAGGTCTGCCTACCTTGAAGGCGCGGGCGGCGGATCTGCCCTGCCCCTCCTACCACGCCTGCGGACCCCTGGGCCTGATCTGCAGGTTGATCACTGGTCTGCTCACCCTGCGGGCACGGGTGGCGGTTCCGCTCCACCCCCACTCCAATTGGGGTCACGTGACCACCACACCGGCAGGGCCTGATCCGGGCGTGGGATAAGGATCTGCTCTGCCCCTACTCGAGTTGGGGTGACGTGTGTACCACACTGGCAGGCCACTGGGCCTGACCCGCCAGGCTGTCACAGGTCTGTTTACCTTGCAAGCGCGAAGGGCGGCTCTGCCCTGCCCCTCCTACCACGCCCATGTACTACTGGGTCGTGGGTCTGCCCACCTGGCGGGTGTGGGTGGCGGCTCCGCTCCGCCCCCTCTCCAATTGGGGTCACGCGGTCACCACGCTGGCGAGCCGCTGGGCCTGCTCCGGGGGCTGGCGGCGGCCCGGCTCCTTCCCTCTGGCTCGAGGACAAATTGAGGAGACTCGGGTGACTGAGCCTCACCCCCCTTACCAGGAGACCAACTGCTTATGTCACCGCTGGTATTGATGAAGATCTCTCCTCCACCGCTTTCTGCTGACATCAGATCTCTGCCATGTTGGTATCCTATGCAAATGGCAGCATTTCGTTCCCCTTGCCAGGCAACCCAAGCAATGGGTGAGTCCTGACCTGCCCTCAGCAGGACCCGGACCGAGACCATTAGTCAGCTTTTGATAGCTGTGATTAAAACACCTGACAAGAATAACTTGGAGGAAATGATTATTTTCACTCACAGTTTCAGAGATTCAGTCCATGGTAGGCTCCATTGCTCTGGGCCTAAAGTGAGGTGGAACATCATGACAAAAGGGCATGACAGAGGCAAACTGCTCAGCTCTTTGCAACTGGGAAGCAGAGAGAGGGAGAGAGAGGAGTCAGGGGAAAAACTGTAACCCCCAAAGGCATGAGCCTAGGGACCTAATTCCTCCAGTCATGCACCGCACCTCCTGTAGTCACCACGCAGTAATCCATTCAAATATTTAATCCTTCAAATGGAATAATCCACCGATGAAGTGACAGCTTTCATAATCTAATCATTTCACCTCTAAACATTCCTATCTTGTCTAACACATGAGCTTTTGGGGGGGACACCTCATATCCAAACCATAACATGGAGCATTCACTAATTTTCTGAATAGTTAAAAAATATTCTTCTGGTTCTACTTTCTAGGATTGTTCTTTTTCTCCTCTAGTCTTTGAATAAGATTTTTTCAATACCTGCTTTAATATTTTTTAACTTTTCATTTATTCTATAATAATGCTTTCTGATTTTTTATTTCTTAGATAGTATTCCGTTCCTATTTTCTGTATGCCATGTCTTCCCTCATCTATCTGAAGAATATGCTAATTGTAGGGGGGAGTTGAGAGTTTTTCCCCTTCTATTTATTATTTTATAAACAGACAGGATAATGGTTAAATTCTATTGGAAATAGAAACTGGTGGAGGAGGATTTTAAATTTTTATTTTATGTCCTTTATACTATTTTAATCTTTTATAATATCCACATATTACTTTTATAATATTATTAAGAGGAACAAAAGAAGAAAGAGGAAGAAAAGAAGAAGCAGGAAGAAAAGTCATTAATTAGATAAGCACTTTGACCTTTGACCAATGCATTTATAATATTCATGCAACATCAAGGAAAGGAATACCCTTAATATCTGTATAAGCCCTGACAGAATTCAGGTTTCATCAGGCAACTTAATGTCCCTCTGAATTCTAAAGTAGCTCTTCAATGCATAATTTAGTATCCCTGTAATGAGTTCCACTAACCAACGTGACTACCCATTCTTATATTCTGTATTGCAGAGTAGGATTGTGATGAGGGATTTTAATGTTATCAAGACTTTCACTCATCGGTATTTATGTTATTTGTGCCTTGGAAATTTACAGTACCCCTAGCGTTCCATGCAGCAACCTAAAGGGTAAACTTGTTGTCCTGAGTTGGTAGTTTCCACTTTTGACTGTTGGCCCCAGAAGTGACGTGTTTGCTTGTCTTTAAGTGTTTTCTTTATAAACATGAGCTGAGAAACCGAATCAGCATTCTCAAAGAAGTGTATGTCCAAGGATGGTAACTTGAACTTATATATCCAAGTTTGTGCAATCTGGGACAAGCTCAGATGCACTATGTTTAAGGAAGTTTGGGGTAGACTGTATCTGGCTTAAATCCAGCCCTTTGTGCTAGCTTCCATAAGCAGTTACACTAAGAGCATAAACCACGAACACGTGACAGTGGGTAGCCTAGACTTGCAACTCTGCGCCCATCTAAGGAACCCCCAAAGATGTCTGGGCATAAGTGTTGCCCACAGGTGAATTTTTATTGAGATTCTTCCAAGAACTTCAGGCCTATTACTGTCCCTAGACTCTGGGCTTCCCTTTTCCCTGCCAGGTTTTAGACCTCCGAGTTATATGTGGTCAGATATCAAGTGTAAAGTATCCTTCCATCTCGCTCTTTTCTGTTTTGTTCTGATTTCTGCAGCTGAATATGAGATGAGTTTCTCCTCCTGACCACTGAATGGCTTATTGACCACCGGCAACATGGAGAAATAGAAACTATTTGTTTATGGCACCTTTTTACAGAATCCAAACAAAAGTGATGCCATCCTTCGGAATCTTGATCTCCCTTCATTTATTCAGTGAACACGAATTGTCTCATTACTATATATCAGGCAGCTTTCCAAACACTGGGAATATTTTGATGAACTAACCAGAAAAAAATCATGAACATATATTTTAATCCAATCAACTGGATTTAGTGACCTAGCATTATTTCTTGTTCCCAAAGAAATTATCTTTAAATATGTGTTCCTAAGTATTCTAAGAGTGCCCAAGATCTTTAGGAATTAGATCAAATAATAAGAGACTAGAATGATCTATTTTAATCTATTATAGGATTTTTAAAAGATATATTTAAAATGATAAGTCTCTTGTTGGGGATTTTTATTGTTCTAAAGCAATTTGTAATAGTAGAAAGAACCTTGAGTTTGTTATCAAAAATCATGAATTCAAATTCTGTGTCTGCTCTTTCTTGTGGCATGCTTTTTTGGTAAATTATTTCACCAAAATACTAAATATTAGTACTTCCATCCTTTAAAAGTGAGATTCTTTTTTTTTAATTTTTTATTGTTGGCTTTTCAAAACATTGAATAGTTCTTGATATATCATATTTCACACTTTGATTCAAGTGGGTTATGAGCTCCCATTTTTACCCCATATACAGATTGCAGAATCACATCAGTTACACATCCATTGATTTACATATTGCCATACTAGTGTCTGTTGTGTTCTGCTGCCTTTCCTATCCTCTACTATCCCCCCTCCCCTCTCCTCCCCTCCCCTCTTCTCTCTCTGCCCCCTCTACTGACATTCATTTGTCCCCCTTGTATTATTTTTCCCTTTCCCCTCACTTCCTCTTGTATGTACTAAAAGTGAGATTCTAATCTCCTTTCTGTTGAGAAAATATGGGGAGATCATATATGTCCTGTAACTTGGTGCAAATGAAGGGCGCAGCACACGAGTATTCTTACCGTGAAAAGGGGAGGAGGTGGGCATCCTCAGAAGAGCCTCAGATACCAGAAAGACAGCACCCAGTATCCAGGGCTTAGAGTTAGTAGCAGGCTGTGCCAGTGTCCTGGGGAAGAGGCAGCTCAGAGGAAAAGTGGGAACCACATAGCACCACAGTCAACAGCCTGCAAAATCAGGAGACTTAGGGACTGACCATTTCCTATCTGGCTCTCCTATTTCATGAAAACTCTACACTGGAGCTATTTTCTTATGTAATATCCATTATTCATCCACTATAATGTGTTTGGAGAATGAAGGCGTGTGCTAACTTCCTGGAAATTCTTTAAACAGAAAACTCCGATATTCTCAGGAAAAAAAAGACCAAGAAAAGCCACTTTAGAGGAACAAAAGGAGAGGCTAGAAAATTATAGACAGCTTCATGCTCAGTTGTATTGAAATTGACTGAGGACACGTACATGCATTTTATAGACCCTTAAATTATTTTTCATGATTATAAAAATGAATTATATTCTCTTTGTTTTCCTAATTCAGAGGAAGAATAAGCTATTAGACATGAAGTAAAAAGTCCATTAAAATGATGACATTGTTATTATTTAGGATGAGGTAAGAAAGGAGAAGATCTGAAACATAAAGTTGGAGCCTCCTGAGATGTACTTGTAACTGAGTTCACAGGGGGCCAATGGTGGTGACAGCATGTCCTCAAAACACTGGAAATTGTTTTATTATTTTAACATGTTACAGTAAAGATGCCTAATAAATTTGAGAGGAAAAACATTCTTTGAAAAAAAAGTTTTCATGTTTATATGACATTAAGAAACTTTAATGAATTAGGTCAATAAAAGGTCTGGGCCCTATTATGATTGCTTTATCATGGCCTCAGTTAAATGACTGTTCTTATCGGAACATCCTCCTGAAAATGAAGTAGAGTAGAATTTCCTGGTTGCTGATTTCATTAGTCAGCCCTCTTGAAGTGGGAAGAGATTTTAGACCAAACAATTGGAATTTAGCCTTTCTCTGATAAACTTTATGAAAACATTTTTTATATTCAAAGAGATATAAAAGCATAGCTGTTGCTTGTCTGTAATTTATTAAAGCAATGAAAACTAAGAAAATTAAGACCTCAGTTTGATATTTTATGTACATAAGTGTGTGCAAATAGAAAAAAGAAAGAAGGAAAGAAGGATGGGAGGGAAGAAGGAAGATGGATAGACATAGACATCTAATTTCTTCTGCCCTAGGGTTTGAGGGGATAGAGTATGTTCAGTGATTCTTAGTGATGTGAAATTTAATTGCTCTCTTATTTCCTTCTACTTCCTGGGATTTACAATAAAAATGAAAGAACTCTAGAACTGTCCAATGTCTAGATTCTTCTCAGTTGCTCCATGAGAGGTGCCTACTTTGGAGGACCTTGTCCCCAGTGAACTTGGGAGTGTGCAGATTGAGATTGTTTAATATAATGCTTCTCAACCATGCAATGCTAGGTGGATGGGGCCTCCTGGGTCTATCAAATGCTGCAGAAGAAATATGGCAAGAAATTTCACAAGAAAAAACGTGGCACAATTGATGCATACACACAATATGGTTTAATGTGTTTGATTATTTTTTATTTTCATAGAACACATTTAGGCATTTAGTATTTTTCTCAAAGATCTTCCACATACTTAAAAATCTAGGTTGGTCAGTCCATCAAGACTAATATTTTGTTAATAGGAGTGGTTTGTTTTGGCAATGGTATTTTCAATATCCAAACAATAAATTTAGCTGCTTTCACTTGTAAAATTCTTTTTGTTTTTTGTTCTTACTAATGTATACTGATGTATCCTCAATTGATAAAAATGAGTGGATTACTCAGGAATATTTTATTGAAGGTGAAAAACTCACATATTATGATATGAATAGCAAATAGGTTTTCAGTGTGAATACAAAATATGGTTCAGTAACACATGGATAATTCCAGATGTGTAGCTAAAACTTAAAAGTGCAAATAGGAAAAACAATTATTAATGTTAAAAAAATAAATTTTTACTGTTATGCTTGTTGTAAAACTTTTGAAAATATTTTTGAAGCCTCTAAGTTTTCATGACATTTTAATTTCAATTATTTATTTATAAACTTTTGCTGTGCGGGAGATAAAATGCGAGCCCTCACACATGCTACCACTGAGCTACATCCCCAGCTTTTTTGTGTGTCATTTTTAAATAAAGAAATGAGACTTGTACTTATTTTTCAGAACAAATGGAAACTAATGGACTAGAACCAAATGGTTAATTTTATCTCTAGTCACAGAGATAAGAACGAGAGGCATATTTCAACATTTTCCTCTTTATAGTACAAATTAATATTTTTGTTTTTGCCGAAATGCTTGTAAAAGCAACTATAAAGTTAATGACAAGTATAATGTATAGAGAGAAAGCTGAACAAACCATTACCAAAATAAGCCATTACCAAATTTCCCTTATCCATTAGTACTTGGGGATATTCAGAGCAGTGGGCTGCTGGGATTAATACAGTCTCAACTGGACTTAAAAGTACCACCAAGCCAGGCATGGTGGTGCAAACCTATAAACCCAGAGGCTCAGTAGCCTGAGGTAGGAGGATGGCAAAGTTTAAAGCCAGCCTCAGCATGTAGCGAGGCTCTGAGAAACTTGGTGAGACCCTTTCTCAAATAAAAAATTAAAAAAGTGTGTGGGGGACATGGGAATGTGGACCAGTAGTTAAGCACCTCTGGGTTTTATTCCCAGTACCAAAACATAAAAATAAAATAAAACCACCACCAAAAGAGTCCTTCAAGCCCTACTATATTTGGAACTTGAATGTCCCCAAAGACCCATGTGTTAAATGGAGTTGATAGAACCTTAAAGAGGAGGGGACCCAGTGGGAGGTCTTTAAGCCATTGGGGTATGCCCTCAAAAGTAATTGTGGGAACCTGAGCTCTTGCTCTTGTTTTTGCTTTTCAGTCATGAGGTGCATGGTATTTTTTTCCCCTACCATGTGCTCCCACCATGATGTATTACCACGAGTCCAAAGCAATGGGCCTGATTAATCATGGACTAAAGACTCTAAATCTGTGATCCAAAGTAAACCTTTCCTCTTTATAAATTTTTCATCTCAGGTATTTTGTTACACTGATACAAAACTAAGATAAGCCCATTCTCAGCATGACTTCCATGTCATATTTTGCATATTAATCTACTTACTAGAATCATGAGTTCATCATATTACAGAAACCAGTTTGTTATCCTGGGTAAATTTGTTTTTATAAGCTCAATCTTTCCTGGGAGCATTTACAATGTATTTACAATGCAAGTTGTTGTTTTCTTTTATTTTCAACTTATTTTAAATCAACACCCCTTTAGAAAGGATCAAAACTATGCAAAAATAACATGCTTCTTTCATTTTAAAGTTTAATTTATAGGCAAAAATAGAGATTAAGCTGATCTGCCTTTTTTTGGCCTTGTATATTTGATTTATGGCAAAGCCAATTTTTTTCATTAAGTTATGTCTATGTATTTTAGAATATTCCTTGAACAATCTGGTGTATTTTATTGTTCATTGATCTCTGCACCATTACATTTACTCTTTTAACTATTATAAGATTAATAATAAATATTTTAACCTATAGTTGGCTATATCTTGTTAAACTAACTACAAAACTTTGGTAAAAATCGGCAAATAATTGTGTTACTTTCAACAAGGTGAAATAATTGTTATCAAATTTAAAATTACTTACATACATGAATTTCACTTGTATTTAAGACTACATCCAATCCATGATTCATATAAATTTAGAATATTCACTGAATGGTCTACTGATGTGAAAACATGACAATGGTATTCTAATAAATATATAATCACTGAAGATAAACGTGATCAGAAGATTTAATGAACAATCATAATCACTAACTGTACTAATTGTCACCATTTAATATTGAAAATTCATGGAACTTTATTTTAGATACTCAATCCTATTCATTTTGGCAAAATCTTCATGGCTTATGGGGGAAAATCATTGAATCAGACTTTTAGATTCCTTAAGGTGCAGACAATTTTTAGAGAAGACGATGCTTAGTTTATGATGAATGCTGATGCTTGCTGAAACCTTAGTCATGTGAACACAAGACTCCAATATCAATGCCCTTTGTATTTTATTTGTTGCCCAAACCAATGCTTTGCTCACTCTTCCCCGACATCCAGCCATCTCACTCTTTCATTCACTCAGTCCTACACGAAGCATTGTTGAAAATAAACATCTTAGTGAGTGTGAAGTGATTTGCATTTAACTGATGATTAGTAACATTGAGCACTTGTTCATGTACCTGTCAGCCATTTGGCCATTTCCATGTCTTATTTGGAGAATTATCCTATCAAGTTTTTGCACATTTTGTAATCAGATTCTTTTCTTTTTTCTTTTCTTTTCTTTTCCTTTCTTTCTTTCTTTCTTTTTCTTTTTTTCTTTCTTTGCAAATGAATCCACTTATTTATTTTTGTCCAGTTGTTTTATACACATTGTGAGTCATCAGTAAAGCAGGAGAGGGAATGGAAAATGGCAGGTCATCCACAGAAGACCTTACCTTCATCAAGGAAAGTAAATGTCAAAGGCAACAAACCATAGCTATACCTACAGAAAAAGCATGCCAGGCAGAGGACACAGCAGGCACAAAGGCCCTGAGGTGAAAGCATTTGCAATGTGTTCATGTGTGTCGGGATCAGCGAAAAATGCCAATATGTCTTGAGTATAAAAGAAAGAGAAAATGGGATCAGACAGGTAATGGGATGGCATTACTACAGAATTCAGAATATGACACCTCAAAATATGATCCTCAGCTTTTAAGAAAACACCAGAAGTAGGAAAATCACTCTCAACTTTCCCCCATCCTTCTCTCTTCAAGCAATCATAGAAACCTCCTGTGAGAGGTACCATCCATGCACCTAGAGGAAAGGACCATCTTACCTGTGAAGGCACAAGGACACAGAGGGGAATCTGAAAAAACAGACCTTGCTGAGTGCCCCACCCTCGAACTGATTATCATTAGATCATACATTTCATCTTCCAATCACATTTCTCCATGACTGTCCACCCTCCATCCAACCTGGCATAGAAATACTCAAGTTAGTCTGTTTCTTTGAGTCTTCATTTTTGAAGGCATGCATGAAACTTACCTTAAACAAATTTGTATGCTTTTATTTTGTTAATCCTTCTTTTGTTATAGGGCTTCAGCCATGAATCCAAGAAAAGAAGAAAAAAATATAATTATTTTTCCCTACAGACTTTTGTTTTGATTCTGAATGAGATGGTAAACCTTTGGATAGCTTTGAGTAGCAGTGTGACATGGACTGATTTAAAATTTTACCAGATTGCTCTGTCTGCTATGATCAGAGAGACCAACTCCTAATTAACCTAGATGAGACACACTGATAAGAGAAACAGTGATGGTAGAAATAGGTGATGGCAGTAAAGGAAGTAAAATGTAGCCAAGGTCTGTGTATTCATTTCAATTTAGAGTCATTCCTGAGTGATTTCATAGAATTTTATGCTTCAAAATGAGGATCTATTGTAGGTGTTTCCTGATTGACATCAGCAACCTGCTCCTCCCAAGCCCCAGCCCAACTTGGATGTCAGCATCAGACTTCTTACGCAACACCTCCCTTTTGATGTCTAGTAGACTTTTCAAACTTCGCTTATTTAAAAAGAATTATTCCCCACCCTAAGCCTTACCCCCTTCTCAGTTAATGACAACACTGTTCTTTTGGTTATTGAAGTCAAAACCTTTTGTGTTAAACTGACTCATCCCACTATCTTGCATCACACAACCAATCACCAAATCCTAATATCACTTAGCAGAAAAAGGGCATCCTGGAATCTTGAGCAGTAGGTGGACATGGATGCCCTGCCCCTGCAGAGGGATAGCAACAATGTGTACTACAGGGGTCTTTGGTACTGGCCATCCAGACACTTTCACGTTCTTCTTAGGAAGAGATGATATAGATTCAAAGTCGTGAGCATGGCTGATATTTGTTGCTGCTAGAGAATCAACAAAGGAAGCAAAACATCCTAGAAACCTTATTTGTGAGAAAAATTTGTATATCAACTCCTCCATTTTTCCATGAGCATGTTGTCATTGGTGTTCATGGAGGCTGATCAGGACCACAGTTCATCTCTGCCTGTTCTGGCTGAGGCTGTACCCAAGGAATATATCTGGGAGCTGAGCTTTAGATATATCCTCTCTGCTATCCACTATAGGAAGAGTTCCAGCTTCATGTGCATTACTAATCATGATCCTTTGGTGATGTTCACAGTATATCAAAGTGATTCTGCACTTGACATGTATGTCTGAATTCCATGTGGCTTTTTGATCATGCCAGATAAAATGCTTTCATTCTGTTGCTGACCAACTAGGATTACTAAAACTGAATCCATGACTCTATGCTTTGTATTTATGTCTGTTAAACTTGCCTATAAGTTTTTGGCACGTGCATGACCAACCTCACACTTCTATAAAATGTGAGAAAATATTGTAGTAGAACAACTTGAAGAGTGTGTGGTGGGAGGACCAATTAGAAGTCAAATTTGTTTTAATCTTTTCAACATCATAATTTACCGTGGTCAGGTTATTTAAGTACATGGAGATTTAGTTCTCTCATCTTTTAAATGGGAATAAAACCAATTGCATCTCCTCCCCAAGGAGTTTAGCAAGGCTTCAAAATGAGAAGATAGAAAAGGAACCTTGTCCAAAACCTGGCTTCTTAAATTCCAGCTCTCTCTTCTTTCTCCTTCCTCTTTTATTCCCCATGGAGAGATGGTTTTTTGTGTGTTCTTTTCAAGTTCAACTTTCAAAGGTTCTCATGTGCACCGAGTCCTGTTAATTAGGCTATTGTACTGTGATCTCCATTTGCAGTCTGTCTTAGACTTGCACCCAGCTCACCCATTCTCTATCATCCCTTCATGTTTTTATCAAATAAAATGAAATTTTACCTGTGTGAAATGTGGTAGAGGGACATAGCCTATTTCCGGAATTTTCCAAAATGAAAATTTAAACAGGGTGCATTTTTCTCCCTACCCCTCTGGCAATTTGTTCTAGATCCATTCCCCAAGATCTTCAAAGTCCCTTCCCAGCCAGGGCCAAGAACTCTCCTCCCCAAATCCCAAGAATCACTTCCAGGCCTCTGTTACGCTAATGCTTCAAACACTGATTAACATGTTTTGTTCTTACAACTGTAATTCCTAATGAAAGGAATTCTGATTAACACACCCTTCCTCATAATTACCAGAAACCAGACAGGTCAAAGAAGGCAGGGTGAGTTTAAGACAAAATACGTAACATTTTGTTTGGTAGAAAAACTCAATTTCTACTAGTAATTGGTGATGCAGTTTCTCTTGCTTTTAGGGTCTAAATAATTGTGTAAACTCTGGTGGATTCATTTGAAAATTGGCTGTCATTTCCTGTCAGGAGGAAAACAAGAGAAACTCCAAATACAAGTTCATCCCCTGATCACCTGTCAGCCTCACAGGAACGAGCATCTCACAATTTGTCCCTGCCCAGGCACTTCATCTTCAAACAGAAACTGCATCTTAATTATAGCATTTAATGGGCTGTTTCACTCCAGGATCAATATGTCTGACAAAAACCAAGCTCGGCTAAAAGCTCATTAATTCACATCCGACTAATTTAGGATTTCTGATGATTTTGGCAGGAACCAAGCTGAAGTTTACCTTTTGTACTGCTGCTTATAAAGGTTTAGCTTGGCCGATTAATTAGGAAGAACAAAATTGCTAGGGAAGTATTTACAGAGCATCTATTTGTGTGAAGATAACAGACTGATTGTAGCTTCTAGACTGCTTAATTCTTACCCTGCAACCCCAGTTAACCACTCTTTTGCATTATTCAGAGTGCACTATTAGCACACTGGACTTGGAAACTGTAAAGTGTACTATCTCAAAAATGTCAACAGATTCATGGCTTTTATTCCCAAGTGGCCCATGCCTTCAGTATCTTGTGTCAGCTCCCTCATCCCGTCTCTCATTTAAGTTTAAATATGATGGGCATTTCTAGGTGGAGTCAGACATCTCTACAGGCAGGGCACACTCCAACATGAAATGGGAACATCTTCTTGTCATTTTCCCCAGAACCATCTCTGAACTAACAGGAGAAACAAACCAAAGGCAAAGGGGGTTGATGTCTTCAGAAGACAGTGTCCCCCAGTGGCAGCAGGTAGATATACTGTTGGATACTCTCAAGGACATTTCCTAAGCTTTTCAGAAATCTGTGGCCAAAAGCTATGATCTTGGTAATGTGCAAAGATTGGGCTTATTCTATCTTCCTATCTATTACTTTGTGGCAACACCTCCTAAAATACCCACAAAAGTGATACGTGGACCAGTACCAGTACCAGTACCAGTAATTGTACCAGAAGACCAACAACATCTGTAATAGCTGGAAGTCTTTCCTATAAATGTAGAATCTCAGGTTATATACCAGATCTACTGGAGGACAGAGTCTGAATTTTATTTAGATGCCACCAAATCAGGAGATTAATTTGTGTTTTAAAACTTGGGAAATGTTGCAACTGATGGTGGTTTCTTAGGTTTCAACCTATTTCTTTTCCTCCTTTTCCATACTCTCCTGGGAAATGTGTCTGTCATTGTTCCAGCTACTGTCTATGAACTGATGACTGTGTGTTAGTCAACTTTATGTCACTGTGACCAAAATACAGGAACAGCTTAAAGGAGGAAAAGATTATTTTGAGCTCACAGATTCAGAGGTTTGGTTAATGGTAAGCCAATGCCATGCTTTCAGCCCAAGGTAAGGTGGAACATTATTGCAGAAGGGCATAGTGAATAAGAGCTGATCCACTCATGGCATCCAGGAAGAATAAGGAGATGGAGAAGAAGAAAAGAGAAAAAGGCCACATGGAAAATCAACTCTTTCAGGGCCCAGTGATCCACTTCTTCCATTGTACCCCACCAGCCTATATTCGCTACCCTGTTACTCCTTTCACATTAGGATTGACTGATTAGGTTACAGCTCTTACAATCCAATCATTTCACCTCTGAACATTCCTGCATTAACACAGGAGATTTGAGGGGAACGCTTCATATTCAAATCATAAGAAACTGTAACAGACTATTTTCAATTCAGATCTCTACACCAAGCTTTGGTATTTGTACAACTGCCCATCTATCTCTCAATATCACACACATTAAGCCAGCTCAAGATATGGCAATGTGGTTACTTCAGTGAGGGTGTAGCTCATTGGTTAGAAGTATGTTCACAAGCGAGGAACTTTTGCTGAAGGTCTAACCTGGAAACTGATATCAGTTGGAATCAGTTTAAAATTGGTTCAGATAATTAATGGTTGTTATGGTCAAAGAACAATCAGGCTTGTTCTTTCTTGAGTATGGAGTCTAGTATCTTTTCTGTTCCACCAAATTTCTGACTCCCATAACTCTTAGTCCCAACACAAATACAGCCTTGGGACAGATACTGCAGTTTTCCTCCTACACCCTCTTTCTGGGTCTATCCAATTTTACTCTGCTTCTGGGGATATCTGCAGCTGCATTTCTTACTAGAAATTTTCTAGGCTATAGGAAACAGATTTGTTCAAAGAATACCCCTTACTAAGGGGGCATCTTGAGGCTGATGATGCACTTACAAAGGGATACTCAATTTGGGACTCTAAAGAGCTCACTCTAGCTTCAGAGTTCCTGTAGGACCAGCTGAGGTCTCCGTTGGAAACATACTGTGAATCAGATTCTCCCTTTACTCAGTACTGCCTTCTTCACTTCTCTAAAGATATCTCCTGAGAACACTTCTAGACACAACTTTTGCAAGACAATGTTCCATTGAGCCCATTTTGGAGGAATATGACTCAAGACACTGATGTTCTTTCATTACTCTCCATCTTATTGAAGCACCTGCAGCCCCAGCCAGAAAAGGGGGAATGATTTTTTACTCTTCTCTCCCACTTTAGCCTAAATACTAGGATGACAACATTGCAATATTTTTTCCCTTTCCATCTTTATGATCATTGTCCTAACAGAGTATAATCCATCCCTCAACTAGATAACTATAAGAGCTTCCCAACTTGTTTCTGCATGGCAATCATTATACTATTTCTAAAATTAAAAAAAAAAATACATTGTTTACAATTCTTCAAAAGCCTCTCATTCCCTCAGCATAAAAATGCAAGCTTCTTAAGATGGCATATAACACCTATTTGGCTCACTCCACACCCACACCAGGCTTATATCTCTCCAAGGAGTCATTTCATTGAGATGCCACAGGTATCAGATTGTCTCCATATTTTTTCTATCTTGGTATCCCAATAGCCTTGATAAAAACATGACATCTACTAGGAACTTGAATGAAAGTTACCTGAAGACATCTACTGAATACCCTGAAGTGGATTATTCCTCCCATCCCACCCACTCTAAATTTAAGGAAATGAAATGATATCACGGTTTGCTTATGTATCTAACCTGTCACTTTCCTTTACTTCATAAGAATAACCATTTAAACTCGAGGGCACAATGATCCATTAGGAATTTGCTGGGGTGATTGGGCAGTCAGGATTTACAGCACTCTGCTGATGTGATTCTTTTTTATGCATCCTCTAAATTTTAGTTATAGCTACACTTGTCGGTGGCCAGTGTGGACAAGGCTGGCACCTTTTTGTAATTTCATAAGCACAATAAGGTCATAAATTTCAAGCTGCCTTTTTTCCTATCTTTCTTTCTTTTTTTTTTTCCAGTAGCCTATTGCCTGAAGCAAGACAATGGACTTTCAAAGGAAAATGTCAGCCTTAATAGACAGCCACTCTAAATAAACCAGGCAGCACTGTTTCAAGGTTATCTGAAGTTCACCTCTACCTGAAGACCCAGGGTGGAAAGATTACAAAAATTTTCTCTGGATGAGTTAGCACATCTTTCCCAAGCTGATGGACAAGTATGCAGATATGAGTGGGCAAATGTCCGTGTTCAGGTTAGGATGATTATGCCTCACCCAGTTGGCCAATAAGTTTTAAAAGAACTATACAAGTGGTTTGACATGACAGAACTTTGCTCAGCCATCCTGGATAATAGAAGCTTTCTTGTACTTCACAACAGCATAAGCTTGCCTTCAATCTGCTTACCCAAAACATTACTACAAGGTTGGAGTTATTCTATTACTAAACAAAATAGTTGTAGATTTATGGAAAATTTAAGAAGAAAATACATAAGTTTTCCCTCACTGACATTTTATGTTAGCATGATACATTTGTTACAAATAACTAATCCGTATTGATACATTATTATTAATGTGAGCCCACAATTTATTCATTTTCTCTAGATTTTTTTTAACCTAATGTCATTTCCTTAGAGTCTCATCCAAGATACCAACTAATATTCAGTTGTCATGTCTCATTATGGTTCTTTTGGTGATGACAATTTCTTAGACTTTCCTAGATTTTGATGATCTTGACAGTTTTGAGGAGTGATAGTCAGGTATTTTGTAAAATGCCCTCCATTGTTTTTTATCTATTTGATAGGGATTGTGGTTGTTTGAGAGAAAAACCACAGCAATAAAGTTCTATACTACTTGCTTCCTGTCAAAAGTAAATGCATCTAACATAGAATTACTATTTCTGTTGGCTTTAGCTACCTTGCTGAGGTAGTGCTTGTCAGATTTCCTCACTGTAAAATAATCTTTTTTCTCCATTCCATACTACACTAATTGGAAGTGAGTCATTATGTGCAGCCCATACATAAGAAAGGAACTTTCTTTATGGCCAAGTTAACTACATAAATTATTTGAAATTCTTCTGCATGGGAGTTGTTCCATTTTACTCATTTACTTATTTATTCAACCATTTATTATGTCAATATGGACCACTGAATCTTCTGCTTTGGATTAAATCCAATTCTACTTTACTTCTACTGAATTTGTAACTCAAATTGCTTCAGACTTGGCCTTGAGGCTGTTTTTCAGTTCACACTCTTGTTTCTTTAGCATACCTCCATCACTGTGGTTGGTTTGATTGTTTGTATGTTAGGGAACTTCCTGAATTTCTGACCTTGCAATATTCCTCAGTTTATCTTCTGACTCAATCCTAGAAACAGAAATTTTTTTAAATATTTGGAAGAAGATGGTTTTAATAATGAGCAACTAGGTAATAGGTTTGCTTGTTGCTACTGGAATGTTATTAATTCTGGGCCCTCTTCACCAACAGAATAAGGAAATATATGAGTGTGTAATAACTCATGTGCATTCACATGCCTATACATATGTCTACAAGTTCTAATCTATAACTACATTAGGCTAAATGAGTTCATACTGATACCTCCAACTGTAGTTCATTAATACATGGGTAACTCTAGCCTCCTTCCCTGTTCCTTAGTAACCATGCATTCCCCAAAGAATCCACCTTTTGCCATCAATTTACTTAATCGTCCACTCTAGTATATGTAAGAAATACTAGAATTGCTAAACTGTACCATCATAGAAAATAACTTAATCAAGCAGAGCACAGAGACTTTGCACAGTTTCTTTTGCCTTTAGTCATATAAGCCTTTCTCATTTCCAAAGTTATCATACAAATGTAAGCATATATGCTTCTTTACTACTCTCTCCCAATTCCTTCAGTGAAGTTGTTTCATACATTTGAAATAAAGTTAAATTGTTTTGTCACATTCTGCACTCCATCCTGGAAATCCTTGACTTCTTAAATGCTTTGATTTTAATTTGCATATCCTAAGTTTCATGCTTTGTGCTGTATAATTCTTTGAGTTTTTCTAAGTAGTATCATGCATTCTCATTACAGAATCATGTGCAATAATTTTACTACCCTAAAAGTTTTCCAATGCCTACCTTTTCAACACCTCATCTCTTTGAGTAGGTTTTTCATCGCTGTGACCAAAAGAACTGATAAGAAAACATAGAGGAAGAAAAGTTTTCTTTGATTCACGGTTATAGAAGTTCAGTCTATGAATGGCTGATTTCACAGCTCTTGGGCCCAAGATGAGGCAGACCATCATGGCAGAAGAGAATGGTCAAGGAAAGAAACTCAGGAAACAGAAAGAAAGAGACTGAAAGAGGGGGAGGAGGAGGGAGGGAGGGAGAGAGAGAGAGAGAGAGAGAGAGAGAGAGCAAGAGAGCACTCTGCTCACTAGTGACAAAAACAATACTCTCATGGTATGTCCCCAAATGACCAACGTTTTCCAGCCTCATGGTACCTGTTTAATGTTTCCTCCCAGTTAAGGCTCTTATAACCCAATAATTTCACCTCTGATCTTTCTTGCATTTTATCACACATGAGCTTTTAGCGGACATCTAACATCTAAACCATAACAAAAGTTTCCTAGTATAACCCCAGCAAACAATGATTTCTTAGTATCACTTTAGTTTTTCAGAATGTTATATAATTTGAACCACAACACGTTCCCATGCTTTCCAACTGCCTTCTTTTACTTAATTTGTACTTAAGATTTATTAATGCCTTTTCTTGGCTTGATAGTTCATTACCTTTTGTCACTAAATTTGTATGTTATTTGCCTGTTGAAAGAAATCTTAGTTGCTCCCAATTTGGGGGAATTATGCATGCAGTTGCTTTGTTCCACAAGCTGGTTGCAGTGGTTTAAATGTAAGTTTTCAAATCATATGGACAAATACCTAAAAGTACAATGGCTTTGCTGCATGGCAAAAAATCCGACTACTCTATTAATTCTGGAATGGCTATGACTTTTTTGTATTCCTTCTAGCTCTGGATGAGGGTTCATGATGCTCTGCAACCTTACTAGCAACTGGTAATGTCAATGTTTTGGTTTGCGGTCAACCTAATTGGTTCGTGGTTTTTAAATCTCATTATTTTTTTTAAGTTTGTAATTCCCTAATAATAAATACTGTTGAACATCTCTAAATATGCTTACTTGTGATCTACAAATCTTTGATGTTTGTTTAGATCTTTTCCCTACATTTTTAATGGTTTTTATTTATGTTGACTTTTATAAGTTCTTTGTGTATTTTGGATGAGGTTTTTTTTGTTTTTGTTTTTAAATCAGATATAGTTTGCAAATATTTTCTCCAGTCTGTGGCATCATTTTATTCTCTTAGCAATATCCTTCACTGGTCCTAAATGATTAATTTTATTTATTTATTTTTCAGTACTGGAAATTTACCCTAGGGACTCAGGCATGCTAGACAAGTGCTCTACCACTGATCTACATCCCCAGATCTTTTTCAAATTTTATTTTGAAAAAAAATTATTTCCACTAATAAGTTTACACATAAATAATCATAGTGACATTATTCATTATAGCTATGTTAACTTTCCATCCTCTCATAACAGGCTGACAAGTAGCTGGGGTCATGGGTATCTACAACCATGCCTCGCACTGAAATATTTGATTTTAGTAAAGTATATTTTATTATTTTCTTTTCTCTCATGGATCATAATGTTATATCTAAAAAACTCATCACCAAACCGAAGATCACCTTGGGTATTTTTTTTCTTCTCTAAGTTGGATAGCTATCCATTTTACATTGTTCTACAATTATTTTATAACAACTTTTTTGGGGTGTGATTATAACATACAACTCACACACTCACTTAAAGTATATAATTAATGGTTTTGATATATGTGAAGAATTGTACAACCCTTACCCCACAATTAATTATAGAACATTTTCATCCTTGCAGAAAGAAAGTCCATGCTCAGTTTCCCCTCACCTACCACTCACCACTCTGGGTTTCTCCATCCTGGACATGTAATATAAGTAGAATCATAGAATATGTAGTCTTTTTTAACTGTCTACTTTCACCTAGCCTAATGTTTTCATAGTTAATCCATGTTGTAGCATTTATAAGAATGTTTCAGCATGTATAAGGACTTCACTTTCTTTTTATGGGCAATGAAACTCCATTCATGGATATACCATTTTTTGTTAATCCACTCATCATAGATAGATGTCTGTGTTGTTTCTATCTTTTAGCTATAATGAATAATGTCACTATGATTATTTATGTGTAAACTTATCAGTGGAAATAAGTTTTTATTGTTTTTAGGTAAATACCTAGAAGTATAATTGCTAAATCACATGGTAACTCTACGCTTTTATGTTTTGACAAAAGTTCTAGTTTGTTTTCTGAAGCAGCTGCTCCATTTTGCAATCCCACAAGAAGTATGGGATGATTCTGATTTCCTTACATCCTTGTCAGCACTTATCATCTGACTGTTGAGTACAGCTAAACTACTGGGTTTGAAGTAGTTGTTACCTGGAAAGTCCACAATGGCCAATGATACTGAACATCTTCCACGTGCTTACTGGACATTTCTGCATATTATCTGGAAAAATGTCTGTTCAGATCCATCACCCAGTTAAAAAAAATCTGAGTTCTCTATTATTGATTTGTAATTTAACAATTCTCCTATTTTAAGTGTTTCCTTTTATTTTCTTGACATTGCTTTTTAAGGCATAAATGTTTTAAAATTTGGTGAAGTCAAGTTCATCACCATTTTTTTCTTTCTTGGTTATGGTTTGGACTTCATATCTATGGAATATTTTCTTAGTCTTGATTTTTTTTGTAATTTAAATATAATAACCCTACATATAGGTGTTCTTTTTAGTTATTATGTACATATATGCTTGGTGTAATTATTGTTTTTTAATTGTCAATCGGTTATTTATTTATTTATTTATTTGTATGTGGTGCTGAGAGGTTTCCTGAATTTGTGGTTTGGTGTCTGCATTTAGTTTACAAAGTTCGTAGTCTTTATTAATTCAAACACCAATTATGCTTCATTTTCTCTTCCTTCTCCTTCTAATATTCTATTACGTGCATGTTACACATTTTGAGATTGACTGGTAGTCCTGGGTAGTTGGTTTTTATTTAATTCCTTCTCTTTGCCTTTAAGTCTGAGAATTTCTTCTTTTATGTTGACATACTTCAAGGTGACTGATTCTTTCCTCAGTAGACTGTACCGACAAGTCTATAGTAGGCATTTATTCCAGTTATTCCTGTTACAGTGTTTTGATTTCTAGTATTTTCCTTTTGATTTATAGAGTTTCCCTCTTTGCTTACATTATCCATCATTCCCTGCATATTGTCTACTTTTCTATTACAGCACCCAACATATTACAGTTACATTAAATCCCTGTCATATTTAATTCTGGTTGTGATACTTGTTTTATATCTTAAGATTCATGCATGCACACACACACATACACACACACACAATTTTCTTTAGCAACCCTTATTATATTTTGTTGAAAGCATGATATATCAGGTCATAGAAACTGGAAGTAAATAAGGCTTTAGTGTGGCGTTTAATGTTTAAAGCTGTGCTGTGTTTGATGTTTGCTGTGGTAATAGTGTTTCTTCCTTCCATGTTGACTTTGGGTTTTCATAAGAATGCTTCCTTAGGGAGGACCTGCACCTTGTAGCTCATCTGCTCTGATCCACTGTTACTACACTGGGGTCACAGTCGGTGTGAGTGTCAGGTGTGGCATGGAGGAGGTATTCTGTGATCTCAGGGTTAACTCTTAATCTTTTAGTGGGACTTCTCTCATGGTCTGTGACCTTTGCTACTGTTTTTCATCTTTTCTTTCTCCTTGTAGGTGAGACATGAAGCCCAGCGGAGACCGGGCAGAAATGAGGCTCTTCCCCTAACTGGGACAAGGCTCTGACTAAGTCTGTTTTCCTGAGACAAAGGTGTTATGGAAAATGCTCTGAACATATTCCACAAGGCCAACTTCCTGCTCCCCACCTACCTCTGGACAAGACCATGAGGGGATCTTTCTCTACTCCGTACCTTGAGAACTTCATGGGGTTCCTGGAGGTAAAATCTAAAGAAGTATAGGGTCTGTCCTAAGATCACAATCCTCACAAATTTTTCATTTTTTGTGCTGTTCCACACTCAACTTTCAGCAGCTCATCAAAATTCCCATTAGTCTTTCACCTAGTTTATGGTTCTAGCACCTTCTACTGAAGACTAGTGGATCATGGATGTGGCTCCCTGGGTTTGCCTGTCTCTCCAGACTTGGATACAAGGGTTTGGTCTGTGACCTGGATTATTGATAGCTCCAAGAAAATGCTTTGGCTTTGAGATTCTTTGTTTTTTCTTGTTAAGACAGGAGTGATGACTTCTGAATTGTTTATGTATCAGAGCCAAAATGGTCCTAAGAGGAGACAAGATTACAACTTAGACTTTACTTCTATGGTTGCCACATATACAATCAGCCTCACATTAAAAATAAACAAATAAATGATGAAACAAAGCACTCTCTTTCAATTCTATGAAAGGCATTTGTTAACTGAGTACTAGAGACTTTAGGATCTCATAGTAAGTTCATTTTCCCTTGTGAATCTGGGACACAAAATTACTTGTGGTGATTTTTCAAACCCTTCAGCCAATACATCATGTGTTCTCCAAACATATTTATTAAATTAACAACTGTCTTTACTCACTTTACAATGCATAAAATCAAACCCAATGTGAGGAAGGAAACTTCTGGTTCAGTATGTTAATCATTGAGAAGTAATCAACTAGTGATTTTTGAAAGTGAAAAGGCAGATTGGTAATTATTACCACTTTCCTTAAGATGTTACCATGGATGGGGGGAAGATGTTCAGAATTGCAGGATCAGAAAGGAGAACTGAAACCAGCATAATGTCTGCCTCACTGTTACACAGTACTAAGACCAATGATGTTCTTCTCTATCTGTGTTAAATAGAGTGAAAACAAGCACAATAACATAGCTACTTGCTCTAGAAAATACTTCTTCCAGGAAGACTATAAGCAAATGATATAACTTAGATATTATGACTAATAGCTTTCTTTTTTTAAAATGCAAAGTCTTTTAAAATTTATTCTTTATAGATATACATGACAGTAGAGTATACTTTGACATATTATACATACATGGAGTATAACTTTATAATCAGGATCCCATTCTTGTGGTTGTACATAATGTGGAAATTCACTGTGGTGTATGTATGTATGTACATGGGAAAGTCAAGTTAGATTCATTCTATTGTCTTTCTTATTTCCATTCTCCTCCTTTCCCTTCATTTCCATTTGTCTAATCCACTGAAATTATATGCTTCCCCTGCCACTCATCCCTGGTTGTATATTAGCAACCACACATCAGAGAGAATATTCAACCTTTGTTTTTTAGGATCGACTTATTTAACTTAGCATGATAGTCTCCAGATCCATCCATTTATTGGCGAAAGTCATAAAATCATTCTTTTCTATGGCTGAGTAATATTCCATTTTGTATTCTTAACAAGTCTCTCTTTCTGATAAACACCAAATTTGCTCAGCAATCCAAAGTTATTCTGTCATAATTTTTTCCACTTCTATGTTCCCACCCTCCAATAATCACCTTAAAATCAATCATCTCCAGTAATAAAACCCTATACATATCCTGCCTTTACTTCCCAGCTAAAGCTTCACTAAGACCTAGGAAGTTGGTATTTAACATTACTGTAATAAGTCTAATAATGCTATTTTGCTTGATCTTTTGGGCAATTGATAGTTGACAAATGGAACCGAAACAGGAACTGAATACGCCACTTTGGGGGAACTTTTAATATAGAGTCTAATATAGCTTTTGGATTTTAAAAAAAAATGTTATGCCTTAAACCTCTCCAATAAAAAGAACATTTAAAATTATTTTCCCTTGTCTTTTGTTTGTTCTTTTTTAGTCAAATATGTCAGGAAATTATCTCTTCCTTTGCTAATTTCTATTTTCTTTGTATATTAACCACTGGAAAGCTCATGACAGCCTCTTGAATAATCAGTGGTAATTTGTGCATTTTGTATGTATTTTTCAGAAACACAATTGCAATAGGGGAACCTAAAAAGAAGGGTAACTTGTGATTATTAGAACATATTTTTAAAAGATAGACAGCTTCTTAAAGATCTCAAATCCACAACAGAACACTTTTAACAAATTCTAAAGAGATATCCAGTGATGAGATTTCTTATCAAAGTTCTAATTTCTAGTGACAGCCATTATAAAATATTATTTGAGCTCACTGTAAATTAAGTAAGCAAACCACATATAGGGACTGGCCAAAAGCTACCTCATGTCTTTGTTTACCTTTTCCTTGGTCACTATTTTCCAAAAAGAAATAACACAGAAAACTTGGAAAATTATTTTTATATTTATTTACTAAATATCTTGTCAAGTTAGATAAATTATGATATGCCACTGATCAGTGGTATCTGAATTTTTCTTTCTTTTTAAAAAATGTGATACAATTTTATACCTTATTTCTAAGCCCAACCACAAATTTTTATAAGGGCTTAGCTCAAGGTACATTGGGATAATCTACACTTGGCCAAAATCTGGCTGCTTTGAGTAATTGTTGGGTAGCTGGTCAAAAATGAGCCTGATCAAGAAAAATTCTTGAGGGGAATGTGTGACACACAGAATCACCATGTAACTCTCTCCATATATCTGCAAGGACACCAACTTGCATGACCTGTCCCGCTCTTTAATGTGCATCACCTCATTAGCCATAACTGAAGTCTTTTGGTGTATCCACTTACTGGTTTGTGGGGCAGGGACATATTCAGAGGTGTCCGAGAAGTGCTTAGTAATATAGAGCTTTTGAAACTGTACTCTAGAGAAGAATTGGGCTTTCAAGGGGCAATCAAGAATAAGCATCTCTCAACAAGGAATGGTGGTATATACCTGTAATCCCAGCGACTTGGGAATCTGAGGCAAGAAGTTTGGAGGTTAAAAGCCAGCCTCAGCAACCCAGTGAGGCTCAAAGCAACCTAGTGAGACCCTGTATCAAAATTTAAAAAACATTAAAATGAACTGGGGATGTGGCTCAGTGGTAAAATACCTCTGACTCAATCCCCAGTACTCCTCCCATCCAAAAAAAGAGTAAGTATCTCTGGGATCATAACCCTTTAAACAAGGATGTGCTACATTTTTTTTGTTTTGTTTATATAATAATAGTTATGCAGAAGACTGCATTTGAGTCAAAAGGAAAAAAAAATATGCTCCTGATGCAATCTTCAAAGACTTCTGATCTGCTTTATACAGTGAATTGGCCTTCAGTTCAAGCTTTAACCCAGCCAAATTCATGACCTCCTTCAAGTCTGAGTGGAGACCAGATGGTTCTCAGAACCCATCCTGAGAACTTTGTCTTAGAACCACAGCTGGTTCTGTTCTCTGCCAACTCTTTCTTCCATGCATGTCATCTGCCTTGTTCCCCTTAATTTTGAGCTCATTCTCCCAGGAATCCAAATTCTCACTGGGTCACTCTCACAGCCTGGTTCCTATGATCCTACCCTGATAACTTTGTCACTTTGGAGGCAGTATCCCATCCACAGCAGGTCTTTCCTGACCACCCCCCCGCCCCATTCTAAAATAGCACTCGCCTGCACCCCAAGGCCTGATCTTTTTGACCAGCTTTGTCTTAGCAACTGCATGGAGCTATTTACAATATACATTAAAATAATACACTTGTTTATTGTCATTCTCTTGCTTTTAAAATTTAAGCTCCATGAATGTAAGGACACTGTCTATCTTGCTTTTTCCTATAATCCCACTGCCAGGCAAAATCAATAACTATTTTTTTAAAGGAAATAAATAAAACTGTGTTTTAGATGCCTGTGTGTTCTTGGTCTCAGGGGTTGCTCTGAGGGTCATTCAGATTCTGGGTCATTTCCAGATCCTTCTCATATAAATCCCATTACAGACCCTGCAGGATTTTCAGCCACCTCCTCTCTGAGAGAGGACTTTCTGACTTACCCTCCTGCCTTGCTTTTTATCCATGGATGGCAGAACTATTCACCCTACATAAATAGGAGGATGGGAACTACTGTTTGTTATACTGTTTAAAGATATCTGATTCAGTCATTGTCTCAGCAACTTATATCTATTCCAAAAAAATTATGTTTGAGCTTTGAACAAATTCTGGGACTCTACATATCCTAGTCTTTCCATTACATGCTAAATGAACAAGAGGCATTAAAAATATTTTTTTTCTTTGTAAGAGTCAAGTCGAAACTCACATTATGTCTTTGTTTCTTTAAATACAAAAACAATAACCTCTCTCCTCTTTTCTCTAGTGCTCAGATAACACATCCTGGTACCAGAACTCCACTAAACTCTTTAACCACAAATCTATCACTAAAATTGTCACACATCTGTAATCTCAGTGATGTCAGAGGCTGAGGCAGGAGGATCACAAGTTGAAAGCCACCTTGAGCAACTTAGCAAGCCCTCAACAAGTTGGTGGGACATTGTCTCAAACAAACAAACAAACAAAAAAACTAAAACTAAAAGACTGGGGTTGTAGCTCAACAGCAAAATACCTCTGTGCTCCTGGGTTCAATCTGTACTACTAAAAAAAATCATTTTCATCGTCTAAAATATCTCAGCCCAGATATTTGATTATTACAAAGGGAAATAGAATAACTTTAAGACAGAGAAATCAGATGGAAACCACTTTAGCCTCCTGATAAAGGTGAAAAATAATGTGCAACAAGCCAATTTAACATGATGGATTTCCAGATACTATGTACTGAGAAGGACTCCATATTCTTCCTAAATTGGAAAAAAACTTAGTCAAACGCAAACAGAGAAACATTCTATTTATAAATTAAAAAAAAAATTCAAAGTCATAAAATCAAATGAAGAATGAAAACAGACAGACTAGGGAAGACCAAGAAGGAAAACTAAAGATTGGATGCTGGAATAGGAAAAAGACAAAAAAAAAAATACTAGTGAAATTTGGATAAGGCCGGTAGTTACTAGTATTGTACTAATATTAATTTACCCTTTCTGATCATTGTCCTATGGTCATATGTGACTATTAGGAGAAGTTCAGAAGGAAGAACATGGAAACTTTCCAGATTACCAATTTCTGTGTCAGGCTAAAATTAGTTCAAAATTAAATATTAAGGATATAAATTAATCTATTACTCCTCATATGTCTGTGGGTTCCCTTGGGGTTTCTTCTGTGTCTCACTTGGGCATTTCCACATAATTTTCAGTGGCATTTACCCAGCAGGTTGGCAGGGTACTGACTTGGTTGGGACAAGGGGCAACTGGGAATCTCTCTCCATGGGGTCTTTCATTCCTGGCTTCTTCTACAATGAGGGTCTCAGAAAATGATTCCAAGAGGGCAAAAACAGAAGCTGTATTAGTCGCGAATGTCACAAAGCATAATCTAAGGCCAGAGTGGATTAGACTTTGCCTGTCGATGGGAATGGCAGAGCATCATTAGAAAGAACTGTGTGCCTGGGAAGGTGCCTTTGTCTGTTCAGGCTGCTTTAAGAACATATAAAGGAATAAGTGGCTTATAGATGACAAATGTTCATTTTTCACAGTTTACATGCTAAAAGTTAAAGATCAAAGTGCCACGGACTCACTGACTAGTGAGAGACGTTCCTCATAGATTGCACCTTCCCAGTGTATCTGAACATAGTCAAAAGGGCTAATTAGCTCTCTGAGGTCTCCTTATAGGCCTATTCATGCAGACTTGACCTCAAGATTTATTCATCCCCCTTTTAATATCAAAGTGTATGTGTGTGAGGGGTGGGATTTCAGTGTGTGAATTTGGTAGTGGGACAAATGTTGAGATCACAGCAGGGGACATAATCCACTGGGATCATTCTTATAAATACCTACAGTAAGCTTCACTGGGCGGTACTAGGATAGCCCAAGAGACTGAAGACCACGGAGGAGTCACCTTTATTCCATACACAGCCACATGTGACTTGCTGTAGCCACTGGAGAGTTGTTATGGTTTGGATAGGTAGTGTCCCCGAAATGCTGATGTGTGAGGCAATGAAAGAACATTCAGAGGTGAAATGATTAATTTATGAGAGCAGTAACTTAATAAGTGGATTAATCCAATTGAACAACTTAAATGGGTGGTAACTGCAGGCAGGTAGGGTGTAGCTGGAGGAAGTAGGTCACTAAGAGTGTGCCTGTGGCGGTTGTATTTTGTCCTCTGAGAGTGGATCATGCTCTTTTCTTCCTGTCATATCCTATGTTTCTTTCCTCTGCTATACCCTTCTGCCATGATATTCTGCCTCATCCTGGTCCTAGAGTTATGGAGCCAGCTGAGCATGGACTGAACCTTGGAAACCTTGAGCCCAGATAAACTTTCCTTCTTCTAATTCTTTCATGTCTTTTGGTCACAGCAGCTTTTTGCTGACTAAAACAGGAACATAGGTCTGTTCGCACATAAGTCATCCTTTCTCATGTGAAAATCCTCACGGAATAAAAAAGTAATTGCCAGTGTAGACAGTTCTTCGAAGAATATAAGTATGTGAGTGTCTATTGGGGTTAGCTTTGTGATTTTAGGTTTGCTTTATGTGGAGTAGCAAACCTGACTTTCTCACAGTTTAAATCCTGTGTCACAAACCTTGAGTCTGTGTTGAATGCAACACAGTTGACTTCTAAGAATGTGTAGCAATAAGGGCTGGGGATGTTGGGGTGGGGCGGGCAGTGAGATACGAAGAGTTTCATTGTAGATAATTCAGAGCAGATCACCTAAACCATTATCAGTTTAAGGGGCCCTGACTCCCTCTTTTTCCTATGATTGTGTTATGTTACAGTCGGAAAACATTTGGCTTTAAGCAAAATTAAATGAAGGAGAAAATCAACCAGTAACTGAATGAGGAAATAGAAATCAATAGTTTTCTATACAGCAGGAAGAAATAAATCAATAAAAATTGGAAGGAGAACTCATTATCTATGTTCAGAATAATCAGAGTTGAGAAGAAATTCTGCCACTGTTTAATTGACAAGGGCAAACTAATGTGCCTCACAGATGGGATTGTTATTTATGATTTGATACTTGAAGGGGTATTGCATTCAGAGCTTCCAATTACAGGAACCAATAGAAAGTGGCATCTGCAAACACTTCATTTTAATTAAATTTTGTGGGTGTTCAGATACAAAATAAAAGTGAATTCTCGTAAAATATTTAGATTTTTGGTTTCTCTGAGTCCAAATAGTCAGGCTAATGTCATTTGATCTTGAAACAGGAAATATTTTTCTTCACCTCCGTGAAGATGAAACAGCAGTTTCTGCTTTGTTCTGAATCTCTCCAAGAGTTAATCTGTCAGGGATTTCACGTACTCACCGCTGACCACATCTGTCTTCCAGACAGAGAGATAAAAAGTGCAGTCACAGAGAGCCAATAGAACCCCAAGCAGGTTTATGCTCTTAAATACTTTCAAAACTTTTAAATCAGGGTAACCTTTCCAAGGAGAATTATCTCCCATTTTAAATGATGTTAATATTTCTCTTAGGTACCACATTTCATTTATATCCTTAGACTGAAAAACTAAAACCCTTTGATACAGGGAATGAGAAAAGCCCTTTGCTTTCCTTCCAGGAACTGGAGGATAGAGAAATGTCAATGTTGCTAACCGCTAATTCAGTGAAAGGTTACAATGTAAATGATTTCAATAAAATAAAACTCTTAATGCCTGGATGAATAGATTCTGATATATATCAGTATAAATACATTACTTCTAAGGGATAATGTGGCATTAGATAAAAGGTAAAATTAGAGATGATTACTGAACATTATATTTGTGCAATAAGTTAGAGTTTATGTGTATAAATAAAAGGGCCAGTGTAGGTTTCCATTCTACAGAGACATTTGTAAACAAAAGTATGTATTTACATTGCTTCATCTGTTGCATAATATTACCTATTTTTCATTTCTAAGATGACTTTTATGAATACAGATTTGAAATTTGGACCCCTTTCTATAAATCCAAGTAGTTATCTGTTGTTGTTTGCTGTAATTTTTTGGATCCCGGGAATAAAACCTTGGGCCTAATGTTTACTAGACAGGTGCTCTACCACTGAGCCCCACCCCTAACCCCAAAGCCAAGTTTTTAGGATGTGCATTATCCTTTTCCTTAAATCAAAACCTGAAATGAGCTTTTAAAGCTACACGTCCATGGGAAATCACTTTTCCTGTGTTGAAATGAGGTGACATGCATTCAACCTATGCAAAACGGTTGTTTTAGGTGTGGAATGACCTGGTAGCTGCAGAAAGATAGAGGCAAAAGAGAATACAGGATTCCTGACCTCTAAAAGCTTACATGTTAAAAGGTACAGCCAAGACTAATGCAATGGAAGAAAAATAAAACCTATTATATGTGTGAAAAAGTGCTTATTAACAAATCTGTGAGAAATCAAAACATGTAATTTCTGAAAAAGCCACACATGATACATACACTAAGATGTAGGGGAAGGGATTTTAGGGGATACTAGGGAAATAATATTTCAGACTAAAAGTACAGAATATTTTACTATTAAGAAAGTAATATTCTTAATATTAGGAATATTAGGGGAAGTTCAACTCTATAAACAAAACAGGAAGAAAGAAAGGGAGGAAGAAAGGAAGAAAGGATGGAAGGAAAGGAGGAAGAGAGGGAGGAAAGGAGGGATACAGGGATCTCTGTAGTGTACCAATGTGATAGTTTATTTCTCCTTTGTGTCACAAGTGTTTGGCTGCATCCAGTTAGGCAATCATGAACTCAGGTTGCTACTATATTTTGTTTTCATTCCCCTCTGAGTTCTTAAAAACCTCACCATACAATTGAATGAACATTGGGGAAGACAGAGAACATGCAGGATCATGGGGAGTGTCTTCTACATACCAGATCTTGGTGTAGCATGGATCACTTTCATCTATGTTTCATCGGCCAGTGCACAGTGCCACGAAAGCCCCCTTGATCCTTGCCTAGTTTTATTCATACCTTTGTGTAGTTCCCTTTCGCATGGCATGTGGCAGGAATGATGGCATGACTTCTAAGGTTAGGTTATAAAATATTTATGCTTCCATCTGGAGCTTACTCTTTCTTGGGTCACTCACCGTATAGAAAGCAAACTGCCATGTTTTGAACAACCCTGCAGAAAGACACACATTGGATAACTTATAGACAACAGTTAGCAAGGGTCTAACAATGACCATGTGAGTAAGCTTGGAGGTAGATTCTCCAACCTTAGGTGAATCTTGAGTTGACTATAGCCTCAGCCAATAGCTTGACTGAAAGTGGTAAAAAGACCCCGAGCCAGAACCATTAAGCTAAGCCATCCTTGGATTCCTGACCCTCAGGAACTGTGACATGATAACTCTGTGGTGATTTAATCTGTTAAAGTTTGGATAACTCATTACATAACAAGAGATGACCAATATGCATGACCTCCTCTACTGCAAGGGAGAAATGACTAGTTAAGTGTCCAGAAAGATAGGATACTGGGTTTAGTGTCTATATAGCTGTCTCTAAAACACTCAGTCTCTAACCTGAGCAGGAATCAAGATCAGTGAGACATAGTACCTTCCCTTGAGGAGTTCCTATGAACAAAACATCCAATTCTCTAAGGGCTCTCCTAGCCACCTTGCTGACCGTGCAAGTGGCTTCCTCCAAGAATGCCAAGGTAAATAAGCCCTTATGCTTCCACATCTCAATCTTACTTTCTGAGTGACTCTGATCTCAAGGAGAATCTGGGAACACTCAAAACTCCAAACTGGGAGAAATACCCCTGCCTGATACCCTTCCATATCCTTGAACATAAGTACCAATGCTCTGTACTTGAAGACTTTAGGCAGGTCTTTCCAAGGATACCCCTAATAGGTTCAGGACCCCAAAACACATAATCCTTAGTTCTGGAGGCTTCCAGAAGATTATTAGAGTAAAAAATGGAATGGTATTATCCATTTGTTTTCCATTGGATTCTTCATAGGTGTCTAAGAGAGCAACATATATTCCCATGGGTAATTTCTGGATGAATTTTATTATATTTTTTATTTGTTATTTTTAGTTATACATGACAGTAAAATGTATTCTGACATATTACACACACATGAAGTAGAACTTGTGGTTGTACATGATGTAGAGTTA
This sequence comes from Marmota monax, assembly GCF_021218885.2. Classification (NCBI taxonomy): domain Eukaryota; kingdom Metazoa; phylum Chordata; class Mammalia; order Rodentia; family Sciuridae; genus Marmota; species Marmota monax. The sequence continues at coordinate 1,448,095 of NW_026695222.1, read as the reverse complement.
CATTGGTCATGTATTTATACATGAACATAGGAAAGTTATGTCCGATTCATTCTACTGTCTTTCCTATTCCTATCCTCCCTCCTTTCCCTTCATTCCCTTTTGTGTAATCCAAAGTATTTCTGTTCTTCCCTCTTGCCCCCTCTTATTGTGTGTTGGTATCTGCATATCAGAGAGAACATTGGGCCTATGGTTTGGGGACATTGGCTTATTTCACTTAGGATGACAGTCTCCAGTTCCACTGGATGAATACTTTCAAGTTCATCACTTTTCAATCATGCTCTGAATCTATGACCTTTTCTCTACATAATTCTTTCAAATAATGCAACTTTTCTATACTACATATGAACTTATTAAAAGATTTTTGATATTTTTCAGTAGCCTCTTTTGTGAAGCTGTCATTTCTCCCTGAATGGATGGAATTCACAGGTCTTCCCAGGACCTGGTATAAATTTTTAATATTTTAGTAAGAAGTGGATTTACTATATTCAAAGATGTGCATTTCAATGAGTATGTTAACATTTAAAATCCTACAAAAAAAGTTGTAGTTGACACTTTTAGTATGGGACCCAGATATCCTTTACCAGATGGGTGGATTTCCATGTGTGGTTGCTTGTGAATGTTAGAATTAATGTTTCTCAACCACCCTTTACTCCAGGGAACTGACCTCAGGGGTCAGGAGTTACTTTGCCTAAGGGTGGTCCACAGTCACTGAACAGTCAATGACTGACCGATTCAGTGGTATGAAATATGACCTCTGTGACTCAGGAAGGGAAACCGTGGTCCTAGTTCCACTTCAGAGCTCCCTGTGGGATCAAACGGAGGCTAGACTTTGATGGAACCACTTTGTTGCCCACCTTCTTCCCTTGTCCTATTCTACTTCTTCCCCACTTAGTACATTACCAGAAGATTCCTCATCTCGTTATCTCCTTCTAGGAAACCTCCCCTATGGCACGGGTTTTATATAATATTGAACAGAAAAAAAGGAGCAAACAGAAGCTGAAAAAGGCTTTTGGTCCCTGAAAATTTAAATGAAAATGATTCCCATTGTGTCTCTACATTAAAGTAGCTCTACATATTTTAAACATTTTATTTTATATAAACATAATGTGCCATTAAAGAAAATAAACCAACAAAATGAAAAACATACAAACACTGTGGATCTCCAATTCCAATGAGAGGACCAGTCCTTGATGAAACAGAAACAAGAGGGTGGATTGTCAAGTAGCAATGATAGGGGATTTCAAGCAGGACAATCTAGGTTCACCACTCTTACTTTATAATCTGGGGACTGGATCTCACAAGCCTATTTCCATTTCTGTAAACTGGGGAAAGAGAGATACCTTCTCAACTAATTTTTAGTATGGAAACCAAAATAAATAATGTAGGTGAGTTGTTGTATTCATGAATATTACTATTTTCATTTACTATGAAGGTTCTCTACTTTCCTCAATAGCAATTTTGAAACTTGCATTTCCTTTTCACTTTGTTGTAGAGATTTCCTTCTGAGTGAGGAATGATGACTGTCTTGAATTATAGGAAAGATTTTATAAATAAGTTATAATTCATATTCTTAAAACACTGGCCAGGGCAATTAGACAGATGAAAGAAATTAAAGGGATACATATATGAAAAGAAGAACTCAAATTGGCACTATTTGCTGTTGATATGTGCCGCAGTCCGTCTGTAAAAAAATAACCCGAGAGTGACGAGCAACTCTTGTAGATTGATACTGCAGGAGAGGGAGCCGTTTATTGCAGGACAGGAGCAGTATTTATACATTCCACACAGCTTATCTAATTAGCATAAACTAGATACATCAGTCAACCAATAAGGAATCTCCACACTTAATGGCTCACTGGTGTTACTTCACAAACCACTCCCTCTGGCATTTTGCCAGGCGCCATCCAGACTTGTTTACAGACTCTAACATTTCTCTGGCAAAATGCCAGGCGCCATCCTGACTTGTTTACAGACTCTAACAGATATGATTCTATACCTGGAAGACCCTAAAAGTTCAACTAGTAACCGAATTCAGCAAAGTAGCAGGATATAAAATCAATACCCATAAATCAAAGACATTTCTGTATATCAAATCTGTATATCAGATTTGTCAATAGCCTCAAAAAAAAAATACTTGGGAATCAACTTAATGAAAGAGGTGAAAGATCCAAATAATGAAAATTACAGAACCCTAAAGAAAGAAATCAAAGAAGACCTTAGAAGATGGAAAGATATACCTTGCTCTTGGACAGGCAGAATTAATATTATCAAAATTATCATAATTCCAAAAGCACTATACAGATTTAATGCAATTCCGATCAAAATTCCTCATAGAAATAGAAAAAGAAATCATTAAATTCATCTGGAAAAACAAGAGACCCAGAAGAGCTAAAGCAATCCTTAGCAGGAAGAGTGAAGCAGGTGGCATCACTATACCAGACCTCAAACTATATTACAGAGCAATAGTAACAAAAACAGCATGGTATTGACATCAAAACAGACTGGTAGATCAATGGTACAGAATAGAGGACACAGAGACTAACCCACAAAACTACAATTATCTTATATTAGACAAAGGTGCTAAGAACATGCATTGGAGAAAAGATATCCCCTTCAACAAATGGAGCTGGGAAAACTGGAAATCCATAGGCAACAAAACGAAACTAAACCCCTATCTCTCACCATATACAAAACTCAACTCAAAATGGATCAAGGACTTAGAATACAACCAGAGACTCTGGGTCTAATAGAAGAAAAAGTAGGCCATAATCTTCATCATGTGGGATTAGGCCACAACTTTCTTAATAAGACTCCTGTGGCACAAGAATTAAAATCAAGAATCAATAAATGGGATTGACTCAAACTAAAAAGTTTCTTCTCAGCAAAAGAAACAATCTGTGAGGTGAATAGAGAGCCTACATCTTGGGTGCAAATCTTTACCCCTCACACATCAGATAGAGTACTAATCACTAGGATATATAAAGAACTCAAAAAGCTAAGTACCAAAAAAAAAAAAAAAAAAAAAAACCCAATCAATAAATGGGCCAAGGACCTGAAGAGACACTTCTCAGAAGATGATGTATAATCAATCAACAAACACATGAAAAAATGTTCATCATCACTAGCAATTAGAGAAATGCAAATTAAAACCACTCTAAGATTTCAACTCACTCCAGTCAGAATGGCAGCCATTATGAATACAAACAACAATAAGTGTTGGCGAGGATGTGGGAAAAAAGGTCCACTCATACACTGCTGGTGGAACTGCAAATTTGTGCAGCCGATATGGAAAGCAGTATGGAGATTTCTTGGAAAATTGGGACTGGACCCATCATTTGACCCAGCTATCCTTCTCCTAGGTCTATACCCAAAGGACTTAAAAACAGCATACTACAGGGACACAGCCACATCATGTTTAAAGCAGCACAATTCACAATAGCTAAATTGTGGAACCAACCTAGATGCCCTTCAGTGGATGAATGGATAAAAAGAATGTGACATATATACACAATGGAATATTACTCAGCAATAAAAGAGAATAAAATCATGACATTTGCAGGTAAATGGATGGAGTTAGAGAAGATAATGCAAGTGAAGTTAGGCAATCCCAAAACCCAAATGTTGAATGTTTTCTTTGATATAAGGAGGCTGATTCATAGTGTAATAGTGAGAGGGAGCATGGGAGGAACAGACAGACTCTAGATAGGGCAGGGGGTGAGAGGGGAAAGAAGGGGGCACAAAGTAATTAATGATGGTTGAATGTGATAATCATTATCATCCAAAGTACAGGTATGAAGACACGAATTGGTGTGAATATACTATATGTACAACCAGAAATATGAAAAATTGTGCTCTGTCTATATAATAAGAATTGTAATGCATTCCACTGCACTGTTATATATATTAAAAAATTTCATTATTATTCTGTTTAAAATATTTTATTGTTACTATTATGATGGAGATTGTTCCAGCTGTCATCATTGTTTTGTTCTTTTTTTAATGTAAAATATAATTACCTTGATATCACAAAATACACTCTAAATGATTTCAGTTCTTTAAAATAAATAAATAAATATATATGTTATAATTATAAACTTAAATGACCTAGAAGTATTTATCTTAGAACTCCTTCAGATAATGTATATTCCACTCATGGAGAATTATACAAATATTTTAGTGAGCTGCCAACCTTTAAGATCTTTAAAAATTTTATCTTTCAGAGTAGAATTCTCAAAAGAGGCCTGGTCTTTCAGTAGTGATTGAGCATCTATTGTGTGACTGAAGCTAAGCATATTTTTAAAAAATTAGATATCTTTATTTTTATTAATCCATATGTTTCTATATAGATAGCTCTAAAAAACTTAAATTTAGCAACTAATACACCACTTATGTCACTTTGATATAAATATTTGTGGAATTCTATTCTTTTGAGAAAATTAATAAGTGGATGATTACAACATCTGAAATATATATATATATATATATATATATATATATATATATATATTTCAGATATATGAAAACATGTATAAATGATATTCAATTTCTACATTATGATTTCCAATCTATTTTAGTACACTTATGCATACTTCATTGATATTTACAGAATTAAAAAAACTTGGAACTTCAGGGATTATTAATATTTATCCACTAGGAATGAATTTGATTTTCCTTTGAAATCAAATAAATTAAATTAATTTAATTAAATCCTAGAACTTCTTCAGATAAATGTATATTCCATTAAATTAAATTAAATCAAGATAGTGGGATCCTACTCTAAAACACAAGGAACGAATCTATAGAAGAAGGTTGGAACTAGTGGCAGGTGATTACACTCCACATCAAAAGCAGGTTTGTCATTAGAATAAAATGAAATTGGTATTTCTAATGGGGCTGGTAAATTTAATCTAAAGTCAATTCTGGACTAAGGGAAAACCAACATTTATCGAATACCTATGTTGCAATCATTGTAGTTCCCAAACATCATTCTGGGAAATTCTTTCACATGTCTCTTACCTATAATTGCTGATGTGATTCAGTGATATTCATAGACCATGTTGCTAGGAAATGACAGAGGCAAATTCAGCCTCATGTCACTATGATGTAAAAATTAAAGATCACATTCTTTCAGTTACAACACTTGCAGATTCCTTAGGGGTTTTGAATGTTTTATGGGCCATGACAACAAAATTGGAATATTTACGTAACTTTCCAAATTAACTTAGAAACAAGAAAATATATGATACCAGTAAGTTTAGATTAATTTACCAAAGCATATCATTCTTCTTGTTAAGTATATCAAGGTATATTACTTCCATGCAGTAAGAAGAGCAAATTCCATTCAAGCAAAAGGCAGCAAATTTTAACTAAAGCCTAGTTAGTTAGATGAGATTTACTAGAAAATAAAAATGACTAGACAATAGCTCTAAGGTCTTAGGGTCCTACTATAAAACACATCAAATCATTCCACATTAATGACTTGACTTGTATAGAGCCAAAATCCTGCCCCTAAATGACACTATCAGAGAAATCCTATGTGCTATGATTCAGTTTCCTGCCACTAAACACAACATCCCCTACAAGGTAATAGTTTTCTTTGCTCTTTCTTAGGATTGCCATCACTAAAATCCAGTCATCAAGTTCCCATGCCACAACCTCTTCTTTTACAAGAACATTTAGTCTCAGATTTCACGTGGAGTAGATGGACAGATCGCATTGCTAAGGAATGCAAATATTTGTCTGAAACACCTTTAATTGACAAAGCCCTTATGGATACTAAGAATTCAGTCAGACAAACAATATTTGGATAGGCTATGCTTTTCATTGGAGCATTTTTCCTATGGGAAATGAGTTTCATCTATCATTTGTGTCAAAGTCAGGGACAGTCGTTTTATCAACTAGATGCATATATTTAATGAATAGCATGGTTTTGCTTTATAATCACTGGTACACATAAGCACTGTCTCTAGGTCCCTTGCCCACTTTCTCCATCTGTGTATTGTTATGCCATACTTTAAGTGACTCTCTAAGTCAAGGAGTTTCAGATAACAAAGCATCAGTCTACTGGGGCCGATGACAGGGTTGGTATACATGTTGACAATGAGTGTGCAGCAATTAATCAGCAAACATCCATTGAGTGGGCTCTATCAACACACTCTTTGGTCAGCTCTGAGGGTGACTGAACAAGAATGCCACAGTTTAATGCAGGCAAGTTGCCTAGAATCCAATTGTCGGGGAATAGCAAAAGCCAGCATTTATTATGAGTTTACTATGTAAATTGTAACACTGAATTCTTCCATATAGCTATAAAGTGGCCATTATTATGACACCCCTTTCATTGATGGGATCTGTCAATGTGATTTATCAACCTACTCCCCGTGAAGTCTGAGACTAAATGCTCTTGTAAAAGAAGAGGTTGTGGCATGGGAGCTTGATGGTTGGATTTTAGTGATAGCATCCCTAAGAAAGAGCAAAGAAAACTATTACCTTGTAGGGGATGTTGTGTTTAGTGGTAGGAAACCCCGAATTATAGCACATAGGATTTCTCTGATAGTGTCATTTGGGGGCAGGATTTTGGCTCTTGTACAAGTCAAATCATTAATGTGGAATGATTTGATGTGTTTTAGAGTAGGACCCTAAGACCTTAGAGCTATTGTCTAGTATTCTTAATTTTCCAGGTAAAGGTAAGGAATTTGCACAAATCATATGATTAGTAAGCAATGAATTCAGAGTTTGAGCTTAACTGTGTCCAGAACTATTTTCATCTTTATTAATTATGTTATAATTTTAATGTCAATGGAAAAATTTTTAAAAAATATTGAAGCATAAAAAAGAAATAACATTAATAAATGAGACACATATGTGGGATGGCAATGACAGTCATCGGATGGGGATAATGTCCATTTTAGACTCTGGAGAAAGAGGTACTATGGTCTTGGAAAGACTTTTACTGTCTTTAAATGAAATAATTTGTCTCTCATCCCTTTTCACTCTTCAGTTTGCAGATAAAATTTTATTGTCCTGAATTAAGTGATACTATAATTGTTCTTTCAATAAATAACAAGTAATAGAAGCACTACACTGGCCTCTCTGAGAGCAATGTCCTGACATTAACCTATCAACTATGCATGTTAGCCCTAGTTTCTTCTTATACAAGGATATTGGCTAAGAGGATGCCACCAACCATTTTAAAAGGCTGAACTAGCACTTACTGAACACTCCTGGGTACCAAATCTGTCATAAACACTACCCCCGTGAATTCTTTTGGTGGTTCAATATCTCTGTTTTCCAAATAAGGAATATAAAGTATGGAACACCTGTTAAAATCTTCAATATTTAAAAAAATGTTTTCTTCCAAAGTTTTCTCCCCCCGCCCACATCATGAATATATCCTTCCTTTAGTCTTAGAACTATGAGCTAGAAATACCTCATCATGATGCCAGTGAGGGATAACATACTCACTTCTTAAGTTCTTAAATTAAGTGGTACCTCTCCTGCCCACCACTTAGTTTTCTAGGGAAAGAACTGACCATGCTTTTCTCTCAGTTATATAGTAGCCAGCCAATCTGTTGGTTTGAGAACAAAGCAGTGAAAAATCTCACCATATCTTGTTTGTCCCAGCTCCAAATCCCCTTGGATGAACTGGGTGGTAGTTGTGTGGACCAAACATTACTTTTATGCATTCATGAGCTCCAGTAAAATGCCTCAACATCCTATGAGATTTGTGGGTATAGGGAGTGTGTCTTATTAACTTTTATTCCTCTAATTCCTAGGTCATTGTCTGGCACATTATCTACATACTCTAAATATCTGTGAAATTAATCTGATTCTACAAAACTTTCCTTACTTTATTTGAGTACTTAAAATTATTTCACATGGGCCAAGGATTTCATTAATTGTGCAAGATAAGGCTTAAGGGAAATGATTATCACACCATTAAAGAAATATGCTTATTTTAGGCAGAGGGAGAGAGCTCCACCAGCAAGGGACACATAGGTTTGTAGGGGTGCTGGTAACATTTTACTTCTTGTTTGTGTGGTAGGTACACAAGTGCTCATTTGTTAATTATCCCTTAAATTTTCACAAGTACTGTCCTATGTTTCCTGATTTTTATGCAACGTACCATAGGCTTATAAAACTATATGAAGCAGAGAAGTATGAGTACAATTTGAGAAAAATTATAAACCTACACTGTATAACTACAAAACCACATGTGTTACTGCTAAGCTAAAAAGAAAATGGGGAAAAAATGGTCAGTTAAAATGGCTACAGGTGAAGTGAGAATCTAACTTAAATTCCAATGTCCAGGCACAAGATATCTTCTGGTCAGGACAAGAAAGGGAGGAGGACTACAAATATGGAGCAAAGTGTCACTAGAAAGACTGAAAAGTGAAGCAGGCAGATATGAAGTCCATGTGAGAGATAGAGAGACATGCTGTCCTCTCAGAAGCATAACTTATCTTTCTTCATAGTGGAAATACTATAAATGAAAGTCAGATTTGTGGGCAGGAAGAATTGGATGGTGATGGTTTGATAAATCTGTTGGTTACAGGTGAAGAAACAGGTCTACCAGATTAAGACTATAATGTTTGAAGAAAGCTGTAGTACTACTTAGAAAAAAAGATAAGGAGTCAAACTTGGCAAGTGTCACAAAAGAATCATCAATGTATTGATCACCTTAAAAGGTTATTACATTTATAAATCAGAAATGATATAATCCCAAGGATTGGTGGGCTGCTGATTGGTATTACAAAATGACATTGATAAACTATGGTGGTTTGACATTTGTTTCTTTGTTCTTCTGTATGAATTATCTTATGTGACAGGCTGTATTGGTGAAGGTCTGAGCTTTGGAATGAATCAGAGTAAATGATTGCCCTCTGGTAATAAAATACCTACCCTTCTTTGCTGAATGAATCCCTGTTGGCAAGTGACTTTTCTGAATGTAATGGTACTCCACATGGAAAGCTAATAGGTAAGCACTTTTCACCAGTTGATCCAGACTCTGATTGGTGATATTATTATCTCCTATGTAGAATTTGTTTTGTTTTTTCCATGTTTAAATTCAGAAGGCCAATGGGATGGAAACATGGAATTAACCTGATTGCAGCAGAAAGCATTTCTGGATTGAAAACCTCTCATTCTCCTGGTCTGTCTTAATGGAGAATCAAATGTGATTTGTGTTGTGTGGAGATGATTACTGATGGGTAATTATTCTAAAACATCTCTTTCAAATCCTCTGTATGGCAATCAAGGAAGAATGTGAGAGGTTAGGCATTACATTACTAGGGTTATCAGCAGCATATAATTTCTTAATTATACATAAAAATGAATAGCAAAATACCTGCTGAAGAAGTTCCTGAATTTTTTTTTTTGAAATGAAGTCTGAAGTACCCATGGGCCTCTAAGCATTACTAGAAAATATGTGGTTAAAAAGAGCTGAGCAAAGATTCTTTCTTCTTTCTAATAGTTGAGTAATGGAACCCAAGTTTTCTTATCCCTAAAATGGGAATAACAATGCTTATTTTCTTTTCAGTGTTGACATATGGGTTATAATATTATGGCTGTCATCAGTAGTACTTGTAATAATAGTACTATTTCTTCCATTTACCTTTGGCCACACTTAATTCAGGATGGAAATAAGTTTAACTGAGATAAATGTCACGTGGACATTTTATTTTATAGTTATAGCATTGATGTATAGTTAAAAATCCAACAGTTTTTAAAGTAAGTATTTCAAAGGCTGCTGAAGGGCAGAGGATCTTTTATTTGACCTGTGCTTAATTATATGTTTTCTTTAGAGTGGTGTGTGCTATGTGAATATAACAGCCAGCTTAAAATGAATTAGCATATTTACTTACACATAGCAACTGCCACCCTACATCCTCTAATTTCACAGGAAAACAATCTGTATATATATATTTGATCTACAATGAAGGCTTGTCAAGAACAGATGAAGTGGTGTGAATTGTTACTATTTGTGCTACTTTTTTTTCCTCAAAGTAAAAAGTGTACTTTAACATTCTGCATCTTTTCTTAATTGTTACCAACTAGGGTAGTTTGTTGCAGCAGATTTTAATCTCTCAGCTGCTTGAGTAGCCAGTGGCATGTGTTTTCAGGTTCAGTCATTTTAAGGAGGTGTGACAAACCAGTCAATGCATCTACATGGCCTATTGCAATGTTTGACTGGGGGTGGGAGGACACAGACTGGACATATTTTTAGCTACAACTCTCTCTACTTCCACTCACCCCAGCAAACCTACATGTGTAACATAGTGTAGACAAGTTGGCATTTGTCAACTTGGCAAGTGTCACAAAAGAATCATCAATGTATTGATCACCTTAAAATTGTTTCTTTGCCTCTGCGGTATAAGAATATTGTATCCTTTTTGTATCCTGTAGCAAACACCCAGAGTTTGATGATTGTCACATTACCATAAAGGTGACACCATTTATGATTTGCAAAAGCACCCAAGCCATCTCTCCTTTACTGGGAGGAAACCTTTCATATTTAAGAACAGCTTGTGGCTATACGAAAGTATAAAGGAAAAAACCTGAGATCAGGATTTGGTAGTGTCATTCACAGCAGTTATTGATGATTAATTAAACATTTCTTACAGAAAAGGAGTTGAGCCCTGAAGGATTGTCTGAATCATGATTTTCGACAAACAGAGGTCATTCTTCATAGGTTCCTGTGTCCCGGGAACCCACGCTCATACCCACAGAGGGAAAAAGGTGAGTATGTGAGTCCTTGGTGCAAATGAGTAGACAGAATGACCTCCATTCCTGCAGTTTAATATCTCTCTTAATAATATCTGTATGCCACTGAAAATATATTGAATATTAATTAATTTAATTAATATTAGAAAAAAGAAGTGGGCCTTTAGCAACATGTCAGAGAAAATTGAATTTAAACTGGTTCAATAAAATGTGCAATATTACAGATATTTTACATTAATATAAATTAACTGGAGTATTGTTTAGAAACACTGAATCTCAGTACCAATCATTAGAAAAATTAGCTCTTGTGGGATGACAACATACAGGTACATTTATACCTTCAGGTTGAAGAAATAATTTATATCTTCAACTCAATTTACATAGTAACTATGACTTAAATCAGAAAATGGTGTTCTGGTGACTTCAAATATATAAATGCCAGATAAGGAAACATTGGGAAATGACTATTGCACATCTGTCTCATCTATCCCACGTTTCTGCAGCTCTCTTGCACCTGGAAGAAAGAAAATAGTTTTGGATTTAGATTCCTCATGCAACTTGAGAAAAAATGAAAATCTCAAACCCTTTGAGAAAGTTTAATAACAGTTTTCAGTAGCATTGGAAAAGCCATTTGTTCATTTATCCCAGATGCAGGAATCCAACCTATTTTTTTTCCTTTCAATTTTCTCATATTTCTATATTGTCTTGTGTAGGTCAAGGTCAAAATAAAGGGCACAGTAATCCTCTGTATCTGTTGCAACTCTGCAAATTGAAGGCACTTGGAAATATATTGTTCCTGAGTGTTATAAAAGACCCGTGTCCTGGGAACCCACGCTCATACCCACAGAGGGAAAAAGGTGAGTATGTGAGTCCTTGGTGCAAAATGAGTAGACACAATGACCTCCATTCCTGCAGTTTAATATCTCTCTTTCACTTCTAGGTTGAATCAAGGGGGGATTGCAAAAATTCATTTCATCTTTGGCAAGGTCTACAGGGCTATTAGTAAACAGGAAGCACCAGCTTCTTTCAGAGCCAATGTTGTTAAATTGGTTTTGTCTAATACATTTTGTCAGGGACAGCTTCTTCTGTGATCCAATTCAGGACATGATCCCTCTATTTAGACTGATTTATAATGACAGACACAGGTCCACAGGTTGCTCTTCCCCATAAGGCAGCACACACATATGGCCACAATTCTTTAAATCCTTGGAACAGTGTTGGTGGCTTTTCATATGACCTTGCAATAGGGTCCTTTTGTGATGGTAGTTTACGTGGTTCTTTGTTTGGTAGTCAGTTCATGCTTTTCCATTAGAGCAGCAATTTAATTACATTTTCCTCTTCTCTGATATGGATAAGATGTATAGATTGGCCCAGGTGAATGACCATAGAAACTTCATTTTCCACTTCCAGTCCACCCCTTCTTTCACTTTTCTGCCTTTTCTTGGCTTTAACAGACTCAATTTCTACCTATCATGTCCTATTCATGCGACAAGAATTTCTGTTCCTTACATGGTCCTAATATTAATTTAGGATGTCTGCCCCAGTGAGGGCAGTGAGATAGAGGAGACAGGCAGCTATGGTGAAAAGCCTGTGATCTTCTGGGCAAACATACCTGCATCAAATTAGCTCTATACATACTATTTGTGTAGCAGGTAATGGACTTGATCACCAGATGTCTCCATTCTCCTTCACAGGAATCTGAGAATGACAATGCCTTTCTCAACCTAACCTCTGATGGAGTTACAGAATGGGAAACCTTAAGGCACTCAGGGTTTGACTTGGTGATTATACAGTATCAATCTCCACTTTCTTCCCTTTTCTCCTTCTATGGTGCCACTGCCGCCTTCCACTCCAGGACTGGATTCAAGAAACAAGGCCATATTTCCTGCTTCAGCTCAGGTATGCTGCCATCCTCTGATTACTTATGGGTTATGAAAGAACTAACAAGGCTCGTCGTTGGAGAAAATGCCTGTTTACTGAGGACCAGCTTTGCATATTTATAGAGCCAGGGGTGGTCTGACAGTTATGACAGTTTAACGGTTGAATGATTTGACAGTTGGCATGGGGTGCTTTCTGATTGGTGGGTAAGGATCATGTGAGCCAGAAGGGCTAGTCTGATTTGTGGGTAAGGATCATGTGAGCCAGCAGGGCTACTCTGATTGGTGGGTAAGGATCATGTGAGCCAGCAGGGCTAGTCTGATTTGTGGATAAGGATCATGTGAGCCAGCAGGGCTCACCACTGGACAGCTCTTCTCTGGGGATGGGGAAGTTAGACTTTGGACTAGGGCGACTCCCAACAGGTTACTCTTTATCCCTTTGTGGTAGTCCATTTTCTCAGGGGGTCTTCAGGGAGAAATGAGAGGAAAGAAGAGGGACTCATCACTCCTTCTTGGTTTTACTGCCATGCAAAGTGAATACTGAAAGTCATTATAGATTGCCATTTGTTTCAATTACTCCACAAACAACACCTCCTACCATCAATGATACTAGTACAATTATCTACACCACCACTACTATTTTTACAACATTACTAAGAATTACTTTATGCCAGAGACTGTTGCCAGCAATTCACAGAGAAGCAAAGCTTAACTGAGAATCAGACTCTCCCAGTGAGGCAGCATGTTGAAAAGCTTTACCTGAGGTGGATCTCATTATGATTTGATAACTGGACAACCTTGGAACATCCCTGGGCCTGGCATGTGATTGAGGGGAACCCAAGATAGAACCCTGAATATTGTGAATATTGTAGTTAAAAAAAAGTGTGCAGATTTGCAAGCAGCAGACTTACTGGCAACCTTTTGAAATATGACATTTGAGAACTGCTTGTGTCCTTTATGTATATTTATATTTTGGGGATGAAAAATATGTTTTCATTTTTGACTTGCATAATTTGACACTGTAAAAGAGAAGTGTATATTGAAATATTTAAGCCTTGCAACTGGAGGTTTTTAGCAAACTGATTCATGGGGAGATTTGGACCTGTGGTTCAGCTTTGCTTGTATACACTTTTGTAACTGACTTGAATGTTCATTGATGTTGGTCTTATCTCTCCTGCTAGTTTGAGGACTATATAGTAGCAGGGATGGTGCCTTTTTAGTGTCAGCCATAGAAATTAGTATTATGGTTACAGTTTCATCGGTTATTGATACTTTAGAGCAGTGTTCTCCAAATTCACCATGCATCAGAATCATCCAATGAACATATTAAGATAAATTCCTGGGTCCTAATCCCTAGAAATCAAACCATATTAGGTCTAGAATAGAGCCTAGTATTCTACATGTTAAGCACTTCTCCCCACACCTGGGCAATATTAATGTTGTTGATCTTTGAACTATACTTTGAGAAACATTCTTTTAGCATGCTATTGCAGTCTATAATTTCCATATGTACTTTGTTCTGGAAGATTCTAATTTCAGTTACATTCTAATGTTTCTATTGTTTAGTTGGAAAGATTAACCAGATTTTATTTCATACCTACCGTCTAAGCACTCCAGACCTTGTTAGACCTTCTGACAGACCTTTGGTGTCTGTTATTCTTACAGCCCTGAACAAACAAAAGCTGAGATGCCTGTAGCCTTGGGAACTCTGAAAAGGCTCCTTCTACATCCTGAGAGTAGGAGAGGAAATACGCATGTCTAGAATTCTGAATCATGAAAGTGGCTATTTGTGCTTTGCACAGGGCATGAAGGAATCAAATTTATAATTTTGCTCTCACCCCTACAATTTCATTCTGGCTTACAAGATTAGTCATGCACATTGTTCAAGGGAAAAGAGAAGTTTAAATTGAAGCTATGTACAATCTGGAAAATTTTCAGATCTGGTTTGAAATTCAATCATACCCTTCCATGGTCACACCTTCATTCTGGGCCTGGCTCTAGCAGATTGCTGAATATACTAAGCATTTGTAGAACAAGGGTAGGTCAGGGTAAGGGAGGATGGATATGGGAGCCAGAGCTTTGTGGATATGCTTTATCATCTCTGACTCTGGAGAACAAAAGAAAGTCATCTACAATAAAAATGTGAATGAGAAGCTCAGCATTTTTTTTGTGAAGATTGCATATAGACAGGTGTAGCAGAACTTAACTCTAGAATGCCGTAATGCTAAATTAATATGGGTTTTATTATTTTTCTTAGTGCTTCCTGCCTATTTAGTGGGAAGAGCTTAAAGACTAGAGACAGAAAATGTATATTAAGTATTAGGTTTTCAGAAATTGTCCTGTAGTTGATTCGCTAGCACACACTTGAATTTGATTTATTCTGCTTTTTAAACATCAATGAGAATTCCAAAGAATGACCAAGAATTTCAAAGTAGTAGAGATTCACTTTGGATGTTAAAGATAACAGGCATGGTATGCATGGTAAATTATTAAATAAAGTCTTTAGTATTTGACAATGGGTCACAGTAGCTTCTAGAATTCCATATTAAGGTGCAAATTACACATGACTGAATAACTACAGGTCTGGCATAGTTCAGCAAATGGAAAGAGAATGGAAATGGAGATTGGATTTCTAAATGGAGGTTAGAATTCCAGTTCTACCTCTTCTTTTCCTTCTATTTTTTAACTTGTTCTAATTAGTTCTACTATAGAATGCATTTTGATATATCATATATGTATATATGGAATATAATTTTCTCATTCTTCTGGCTGTACATGGTATAGTTACACAGGTTGTGTAACCATGTATGCACATAGAGTAATAATGTCTCATTCTATTATCATTCTGACCCCAATATCTTCTCTCCCTTTACTCCCTTCTGTCTAATCCAAAGTACCTCTATTACCCCCCTTATTGTAAATTAACCTGTTCATATCAGAGAAAACACTCAAACTTTTTGGATTTTTAGGATTGGCTTATTTCACTTAGCATAATATTCTCCAGTTCCATCCATGTACCAGCAAATACCATAATTTCACTCTTCTTTAAGGCTGAGTAATATTCCATTGTGCATATTTACCACAGTTTGTTTCATTCATCAGTCTGTTGAAGAGCACCTAGGTTGGTTCCATAGTTTAGTCATAGTGAATTGAGCTGCTATAAACATTGATGTGGCTGTCTCACTGTAGTATGCTGATTTTAAATCCTTTGGGTATAGACCAAGGTGTGAGGTAACTGAGTTAAAGGGTGGTTCCATTCCAAATTTTCTGAGGAGTCTCCATAGTGCTTCTCATAGTGGTTGTACCAATTTGCAGTACCACCAGTAATGTAGGAGTGTATCTTTTCCCCCACATTTTTGCCAACATTTATTGTTGCTTGTATTCTTGGTAATTACCATTCTGACTGGGGTGAGATGGAATTTAAATGTACTTTTCATTTGCATTTCTCTTATTACTGGAGATGTGGAACATTTTTCATATATTTGTTGATCGATTGTATTTCTTCCACTGTGAAGTGTCTGTGCAGTTCTTTAGCCTATTTATTGATTGGGTTATTTCTCTCCACATTATTCATTGTTTACTTTGCTGTGAAGAAGATTTTTAGTTTGATTTCATCCCATTTACTGGTTATTGATTTTGTTCTTGTGCTTTAGGAGTCTTGTTAAGGAAATCAGTTCCTAAATCCACACGGTGGAGATTTGGGCTTAATTTTCTTCTATTAGGCACAGAGTCTCTGTTCTAGTACTTAAGTCCTTAATCCACTTTGAGTTGATTTTTGTGCAGGGTGAGACAGGTTTAATTTTGTTTTGTTACATATGGATTTACAATTTACCCAGCACCATTTGTCAAAAATGGTGTTTGATTTGGGCACCTTTTTTCTAGTTTAAGATAACTGTATTTATGTAGGTTTGTCTC
Source organism: Marmota monax (assembly GCF_021218885.2). Taxonomy (NCBI): domain Eukaryota; kingdom Metazoa; phylum Chordata; class Mammalia; order Rodentia; family Sciuridae; genus Marmota; species Marmota monax. The sequence continues at coordinate 1,431,584 of NW_026695222.1, read as the reverse complement.
TGTGTCTTTTATTCTGTACCATTGGTGTTCATGTCTGTTTTTGTGTCATTTTGAAAATGTTAATTCTGCCTATCCATGAGTATGGGAGGTTTTTCCATTTTCTAAGATCTTCTTCAGTTTTTTCCTTTAGTTTCTGTAGTTTTCATTGTAGAGGTCTTTCACCTGTCTTATTAGATTGATTCCCAGATGTTTCTTTTTTGAGGTAATTGGGAATGGAGTAGTTTTCCTAATGTCTCTTTCAGTGGACTCATTGTGGGTGTTAATTTTACATCCTGCTACTTTGCTGGATACATTTATTAGCTGTAGACGTTTTCTGGTGGAACATTTTGGGTCTTCTAAATATACAATCATATCATCAGCAAATAGTGAAGCTTAATTTCATCTATTCTTGTTTGTATGCCTTTAATGTCTTTCTCCTATCTAATTGCTCAGGCTAGAATTGCAATGTTGAATAAAAGTGGTGAAAGAGGGCATCCTTGTCTTGTTCCAGTTCTTAGAAGGAATGCCTTTAATTTTTCTCTATTTAGAATGATGTTGGCCTTGGGTTTAGCATAGATGGTTTTTACAATGTTGAGTTATGTTCCTAGCATTTCTATCCCTAGTTTTTCTACTGTTTTGAACACGAAGAGGTGCTGTATTTTGGTTAATGCTTTTTCAGTATCTATTGAGATGATCATGTGATTCTTGTCTTTAAGTCTATTGATGTGACAAATTACATTTATTGATTTCCTTATGTAGAACCAACCTTGCATCCCTGGGGTAAATCCCACTTGATTATGGTGGGGTTTTAATATGTTTTTGCATGCAATTTGCCAATATATTATTAAGAATTTTTGCATCATCAGGGATATTAGTCTGAAGTTTTCGTTCCTCAATGTGTGTTTGTCTGGTTTAGGTATCAGGGTGATACTATCTTCCTAGAATGAGTTTGGAAGGATTCCCTTCTTTTATATTTCATGGAATAATTTGGGGATTATTTGTAGTATTTCTTCTTTAAAAATATTGTAGAAATCAGCTAAGAATCCATCTGGTCTTGGACTTATCTTGATTGGTAAGCTTTTGATGGCATCTTCTTATTTCATTGCTTAAAATTGATCTTTTTAAATTGTGTATATCCTCCTGATTCAGTCATATGTCTGTAGAAATTTGTCAATGTCTTTTGATGGCATCTTCTTATTTCATTGCTTAAAATTGATCTTTTTAAATTGTGTATATCCTCCTGATTCAGTCATATGTCTGTAGAAATTTGTCAATGTCTTCAGGATTTTCTGTTTTATTAATTTCTGATTATATTCTGTATATTAGTAATGTCCTTCATGATATTTCCTTTTTCATCATGAATTTTGGTAACTTGAATTTTCTCCTCTTTCTTTTCATTAGCATGGCTATGGGTTTATCAATTTTATATATTTTTTTCAAGAACCAACTTTTTGTTTTTTCAAATTTTTGAATTGTTTCTTTTTAAAAAATTCATCTCTGATTTTAATTATTTCCTGTCTTCTACTGCTTTTGGTATTGATTTGTTCTTTTTCTCGGTCTTTGTGATGTAATAATGTTAGGTTATTTATTTGTGGACTTTTTGTTCTTTTAATGAATGAGCTCAAGGCAATGAACTTTCCTCTTGACTTCATAATGTTGCATAGAATTTTGATATGTTTTATCACTATTCTTATTTACCTCTAAGCATTTAATAATTTCATCCCTGATTTCTTTTGCTATCCATTCATCATTCAATAATGTATTATTTAGTCTCTAGGTGTTAATGTAGCTTCTATTTATTCTATCATTGTTTTCTAATTTAATTCTATTATGATCTAATAGAATGCAGGTATTATATTATTTTTTGGTATTTGCTAAGAGTTGCTGTGTGGCATAAGATATGGTCTATTTTATAGAAGGGTCCATGTGTTGATGAAAAGAAAATATGCTCAGTCATTGACGGATGAAATATTTTATATATGTCCATTAACTCTAAGTTTTTGATTGTATTACTTAGTTCTATATTTTTTCTCTTTATTTTTTATTTGCAAGATCTATCCAGGGGTGAAAGAGGTGTGTTAAAGTCACCCAGCATTATTGTGCTGTGGTCTATTTGATTCTTGAAATTGAGAAGGGTTTGTTTGATATATGTAGTGTTCCATTGCATGGAATATAAATATTTATGATTGTTATGTCTTGTTGATGTATAATTCCCTTAAGCAGTCTGAAATGACCTTCTTTATCCCTTTTGAATGACTTTGGTTTGAAGTCCACTTTATCTGATATGAAGATAAAACACCCCTGCTCGTTTACATGATCCATGTAAGTGCTATGTTTTTAGTTTTTTTTTTTTCCCATCCTTTCACCTTCGGTCTATGAATGTCGCCTCTGAGGTGAGTCTCTTGCAGACAGCATATTTTTCAGTCTTGATTTTTAATCTAACCTGCCAGTCCATGTCTTTTGATTGACAAGTTTAGGCCATTAACTTTCGAGTTTATTTTTCAGATATGATTTGTATTCCTGGTCATTTTGGGTTATTTCTAGTTTCTAATTTGAATTAGTTTCTCTTTTGATTGATTATTCTTTTAGTGTATTTTCTGCCTTCACTGGTTTTCACTTTTTAATTTTCATTTCATCTTCATAGAATATTTTGTTGAGAATATTCTGTTGTGCAACCTTTCTAGTTGTGAATTCTTTTAACTTTTGTTTATCATGGAAGGTTTTTATTTCATTGTCAACTCTGAAGCTTAATTTGCAGGGTATAGTATTCTTGGGTGGCATTCATTTTCTTTCAGAGCTTGGTATATATTATTCCAGGACCTCCTACCTTTGGAGTTTTGTTTGAGAAAGCAGCTGAGTTCCAAATTAGTTTTGCCCTTATTTAATCTGATATTTTCTCTTGCAGCCTTTAAAAATCTATCCTTATTCTGTATGCTACGCATTTTCATTATAATGTGCCTTGATGTGGGTCTGTTGTATGTTTGTATATTTGGGGCCCTGTAAGCCACTTGTATTTGATTTTCCATTCCATTCTTTAGGTTTGGGAAATTTCCTGATATTATTTCATTAAAAAATTGTGCATTTCTTTGATTTGTATTTACATGTCTTTATCTTTCCTGATAAATCTTAAATTTGGTCTTTTCATGTTATCCCATAGTTATTGAAAGCTCTGTTCATGGTTTCTTAACATCTTCTCTTTGTGTTCAATTCTATTTTCAAGATTATATATTTTGTCTTCATTGCCTGAGGTTGTGTCTTCCAAGTGGGCTAGTCTATGGGTGAGACTTTCTATTGAATTTTTAATTTGGTTTATTGTTTCCTTCATTTTGAGGATTTTTGCTTCATTTATTTTTCATATTCTCCACCTTTTTATTGAAGTGATACTTCACTTTTTGTATTTTCTCTGATTTTATTCCTTATACTGTCCTTTACTTCACACATCAGTTTAACTATTCACATTCTTAACTCCTTCCTGATATTTCTTCCACTTTGGTGTTAATGGATTCTGTTATGGGAGTATTTTTGTTTGCTTGGAGTGTTAAATTCTCTTATTTTTCATGTTGTTTGTGTGTCTACTCATCTAACAGTATGGATCTGAGGAGGTAGTTTCTATCCTGTGGACTTTATAGTGTCCCTGAAGGTTTCCAGTACCTCCCTATTTCAGGAAAGACAAATAATAACAACCAATGTAAGCAATATATAGCATTAAACCAAATGATTCCTACTATGATATATGCAGTATTAATTATCACAAGAAACAGAAATGAGATGATCAGTTATTGCCTATAATAATAATAAAAAAGCAAGTTTGCAAAAGGGTTTACAGTTTCAAACGGTGGATAGGTGTCAGGAGCTGCCATGGATGCAGATGCCTTCAAGTCCTGATGCCCCAGGGCTCTGACCAATTATTAAATTTCATAGTGACTTTGGTGTTGTCCCAGCTGAGATGGCAAGGTGTGGATCCAGGTGTAGGCATCACCCAGAGGGTTGAGCTACACTCACCTGTTCCTTTGTACTCCTACCCCTTTGCCCTTTTTGGGATAGAATGTTCCAAGGAACCTCTCCTTGTGTGTTCCCTATATAAAAATAAAGAATTCCAGTGGCTCTCTCTCTTTCCAAGGACCCTTAAAGTTTCAGAGCCATCTCCAGATTATGAAAAAGGTAATTCTGTGTGGTTGTGTGCTTTCTTTATCGTTTTCTTGAGTTACTGGGAATAGTTATATTTTGTGAACCCAGCATTAGGTTGCCAGCTAAGATAGATAGCGATAGATAGGGAGAGAACAGAAGTGATATGTGATGATTAGGAGGGAGGAGGAGAGAAAACAGAAATAATAGATTAAAGGAAGAATGAAAGATAGAACAACAGATATTGGCTGTTAGCAAAAGAAAAGAGAATCAAGGGAAACAGGTAGGAGAAAAAATATATGTAAAGCAAAAATTTTTTAAAAAATTAAAAAAATAAAAGATTACAAAACTAAACTATAATATACTAATTAAGCATCCTAGTTTAAAAAACTAATCCATGAAAAATAAATGACTTCAAAAATACTAAAATGAGGAAAAAAATATGAAAATTTATAAATTTTCATGTACCATCAGGATCACAATTAAAGAGAGAAAAAGAATAAAAAGAAAAGAAAATCTTGAGGAAAAGTTAAAGAATCCTTATATCCTTATGTTGGAGTTCATAATATTCTCAGCTTCTCTTCTCAGAAGTTCTATTGGGGTCACCTGGAGCATCATGTTCCACGCTCTGGATTGCTGGAGTTAGAGAGATAATTCCCTAGGTGCAATTCCTGGAGGCAGAGTTCAGGCTAAGATGACTTCATGCTCCTCACTGAATGCCAAGTGGTCTGGAGATTTTAAATCAGTGCACCTCCTATGCCCAGTACTTACTGGTTCATGCTAGGATACTTTACCCCAGTATCTCCCCTTGGGCTCCACTCCTGTGGTGTGGCAGCCAATTCTTAGTCTCCTATGTCACCAGTAGACCCCCCATTTCCTGGACCTGTGTTCAACCTCCAAACAATCTCCCACCCCTGACCTTCTGAGTTTCTGGCCAGATGCATCTCTCCCAGCAGCTCCTACAAAGCAGTCAGATTGGAGGGGGAGGGGGAGAGCTGGCTTGGTTTCCATGACCAGTTGTCTCCTGTGTAAACCTCTCTCTATATTTGATTTTCTCCTGGTCACTTTAGTACACTCTGTGTCATGCAGTGTGTGTTTACTGGGCCTACATTTCAGGCCAGACTCAGGTCTGCCAGGAATCAGCTTCCTTGGCTGCCAGGCCCCAGGCAGCAGCTACAAAATGGTTCCTTCCTTTGTCCTCCACATACCACCTGGAGAGATGGCAGATCAACCCTCCACCCCCTTCCCCACACATAGATATCATGCAGAGCATCTTTCAGGTTTTTTGGGCAATGTCCTTGGTCTCTAAGTGCTCTATACTGAAACATGCCTCAGACTCCCAAAACTGTGGGTTCCCTTAATTCCTTTATCCCTCTACTTTGCTCAAGGAGGCACCACTCTGGCTGGTGCTTCAGGCCTAGCTACAGCAGCAGCTGTGCCACTGGGGATTTTTTCCTCCTCCTGTGTCCCTGGTCTGCTTTGAATGTCCAGTTGAAATTCCAGTAAAGCACCCCCACACACACTTTTTTTTTTTTTTTGTTAACCCACCTTGTGGAGAAGCAGCCAATCTGCTTTCTTGGTTTTATGCCATGGATCAGCCAGAAATGTGACCTCCTCTATTCTGCCATCTTGGATCTGATCCAATTCAACCTCTTAACGAGTCTAATGATCTTGAGTAAGTCACTAAACCTCCCCCAAACACATACTAGGAGAACTTTCTAAAGTGGCCTTTAGTTCAGAAATATTTTGCTTTATTTAAAATTATAAAGGCAATTCTTTGGATGCTAAAGGTTTACATGCAGAGATGTGCTTCAAAGACAAAAGTCTGGTGGACATACAGCTCTGCTATTAGGGTGATAATCTTTACGACTATAAGCAGCCACCTTGAAAACAGAATTTTGCTGAAAAGCTTCCCTTCGGAACTGACTCCTGGGTTGTTCTTCTCACAGCAAGACATGAGGAGGAGGGTGGCTCATTAGTCTTCTAAGAAGTTCAGATCCCCACTATCTTCGCACCATGAAACTGTGCCTATATCTTGCTGCTTACTACCAGACCTCACTGTTGACACAGTGCCCACCATGTGGTAAGAATAAATATTTGTAGACTGAATGAGGAAGTGAATGAATGGCAAACAACACAGGTAATTCAGCCCAAGGAAGGTTATCCCAGTGAGCCTCTACAGATCAAATTGTGAAAATTTCTACTTTGTCTGATGCTTTGTAGACACAGCTCCAATTTCTGCCAGGGCCTGAAGGATAATTATAATAATCATTCATGTCTCCATGTGGAAATAGTTATAACATTCATATTTTCTCAAGGTGTATTATCACACATACTTCATTTTGGAAAGGTTGATATTGAAATTTAGCAGCTACACTACAAGGCTAATGTGGCTAATGGGAAATATAGGGAAAGTGGGAGAAATGGAAAATAAGACATTGTTTTTTTCCCCACCAGAATTAAGGAAAAATGTAGAGTAGAAGGCCATGTGTGCTACATTCCCTGCTGAACTGTACCATAGGCCCTACAATGGCACTGATTAAAAGAATTTCTCCTATTTCTTCTATTGATTAGTTCAGTCACTTTGCCTATAAAAAGAGATTTAGAATGCAAATTATGTACATAATATGATAAATGCTATAGGTGATAAATACACATAAGGCATTTTCTACTTATAGGAACTGTATAGTCAGTTAAGTTAAGGAGACAATTGAACACAGATCTACACATAGAGTATCTGGTGGTACCCATACTAAGTCAGGAGAGGTTTAATAATTAATATTTATGAAATTTGCAAGTAAAGAGACAGAATGGGGGGCAGAGGGAGATTGAAGAAGAGGAAAATATAAAGTAATAAACATATTAAAATTGAGGTAGAACATATATGAACATCTTGGAGCCTGGAGCAGATAGAGACATGGATCACTCACAGAGTATTGGCACTTGTAGTGTGACTACATTAATGATGACTGTCAAGTAAAACGAAGGAGCACCAGTTCTGCAGTCTAAAAATGTACACTGGAACACCAGCTCTGCCACTTTCCAGAGAACTCAACTTGAGCCAAATATATGACCCTTATTTCATCCATCTTTAAATAGTTTTATAGGTATCTAAATTCATAAATCAACCATCATGATAGCATGGAAGCAAAAAATATGTGGCCAGCACACAAGGTATATGGGAAATCTTATCATTCTTTAGCGCATAAGTAAAGCTTATATAAGGGTACTAAAGTAAAAGCATAGGGTCACTGACTGAGTGGTGAAAAGTCTGCCCATTTGGCTGAAGTGTTGGGCTGAATCCTTTATACAAGGCTGAATCAATGAGATCACCCATCTTCAAGACCTCTGTTTGAAAGATAGTCAGAAAGCCAGATAATCCCAACATCTATCCCAACTGTTCCAGCCTGTATATCCAACACAATGTGTTTTTCTGCTATTTGAATAATTAACCTGTTCAGCATGGAAAAGCAAATCAGATAATTCAGCCCTTGCTATTTTTATTTTTGGATCCATTCAATTTGGCTGGGACATTGAGTAAGCAAACAACAGCCAAATTTCCACTTAGCTTTGTAGAAATATACACAAATCTGAGCTGTAAATGAGGGAGCATGTTAGAAGAGGGGTATTGTTAGAAGATGAGAGAGTTTCTAGGAGAAGAGGCAGGGTTGTCCAGTTCTTAGAAAGTTTGCACCATGCAAATCATAAAAATGTCCATCAATGCGTCTTATTTACGTGAGTACTGCTAATATTATCTGCAGTTTTCTGGACTCAGTTCCAATTCTGCCTCCCAAATGACTTCTGAACTTGGCACATACTTCGGCATCCATTCTTCTTTACCATCTAATAATAAGGAAATCATACTCTACCAACCAAAGTATTGTACTGTACAGTTTACAAACATTTTCAATTAATTATTCATTTGAGTTCCCCAGGAACCATGAGAGACTGGCATTGCTATTTTCACTTTACAGATAAAGGAAGGGATTTAGAATGAGTTAGGGGAAAATAGAAAAAAGAAGAAATGTCAAGAGTGGGAAGAAGGACGTATTTCTTAAAGTTAAAGAAAGTGTAAGAAGTAAGACTGTCCCATGGAGGGTTATATCTAAGTGACTACATATCATGGGGAGAGGGGAGATTCTGAGAATGAGAATTAGTTTCTTCTTCCCAGAGACCCTATTTTCAAAGCTTGATGTTTCCTTACCTACATCATTGACTTGGTGAGCGAGTACACAAGTCTCTAGTGTTGCAGCCTGCCATCTTCCTGCTCTACCATGTCTGTCCTAAACCCTTTATCTTAAGCTAGACCCATCTTAGCCAAAACATGCCCTTGCTTGAAACAAAGAAGAAAAACAAAGTCAGGGATGAGTGATGTGATTAAAAACATACCAGGCACTGGTCAGATGTCAATCTATTTCTGGTTAAGAACATCTCTCATGAACAAACATAATGAAATACCTCCTCTATTTTTTTAACAATTCTGTGTCCTGCCATGTGGACTCCTCCTGTCTTAAGTCCTGATTTCCTCAAAATGTTTAAGAAACTAATTATCTTCCTACAAACACTAAGGACAGATGGGTTTTGGGAAAGTGCTGACTGAGCATGAGATAAAGCATGTAAATAGTAACCTGAAATTGCCTTTCTTTCATTTTCTTTGTGTTGGTATTCAAGGCATAGATTTACCTTTAAATACAGGAGTTTCACTCAGAATATTAATACAGATGAGCATATTGTCCCTTATACTCCTCATTTCATCTTTGCTCTTTCCTATCCTTAGTTACAAGATAGATCTTAAGACATGCAGAGGAACCTATCTTGAAGATCTTTATGGCAGAGTTGGTTTGTCTTCACATGTGAAGGCAAAACACTACTCACAAACACTCTTTCTTGAATATTCCACCTCAAAGCACCCCAACCTAGTGGCCTATTGCCATTAATCTTTTTCTTTTCCACTTTCAGTTTCTTTCTGAAATACATCTCCTTCTCCCGACACAATTTTTAAATCTGATAAAGCCCAAAGATGATTGTCAACTTGTGGCAAGTCATCCTAAAATGAGCAGAGGAAGACTTGGTCACCTAAAGAGAAGACATAAGAACTTCAAAGTTCCCTGGGTATGAGGGATTGAATACGTATTTTCATCCTTATTCACTATGAAAACATAAGAGGTGTATATAAGATAAGGTCATGAGGTATACCCTGCATCTTGGGAGAAAAATCAATCTAGACCCCATGTGAATGGAGAGGTTGAAGTTTGCAGAGGATATGAGAGTATGTGAGCATGTGAGGAAGTATTTGGAAACAAGCATCTCACTAAATAATGGGTTGAATGACATGACTCACTCAATGGTTCATTGGAAAAGTCAGGTGAGCAAAATATTTTCCCCAATGGAGAAATAAGGAAGTACAGCATGCTAAGGGTGATTGGGAATTCAATCAAGAGCAGCATTATCCCAATAGATGAACTACACTTACTTAATATAAATTTTTTTATTTGTTCTTTTCAGTTATACATGACAGTAGAATGTATTTGACATATTATACATACATGGAGTATAGCTTCCCATTCTTGTGGTTGTACATGATGTGGAGTTATTAATATCAATTTTGTTCCAAATCCAGATAATATCCTTAAGGACTAACAATTTCTGATGTGTAGCTCTTTGATTTCTAGCTCATACTGCTGTTTGACAGGGAACATAGAGAAATTACCATGGAAGAATATTTTTTTTAATCTGTAGTAATATGAATTACTGACCTCAAAATCCTCCCTTCTTCATTTACTTTTGGAGTGATAAGGGAATATGTTGACTTTAGAAAAATAAATGGAGAAAATAGGGAGATAAGATTTTTAAAGACATCTAGTCTTTATTCACTCATGTATTCTTGTCCTAATTTTACCACATTACAGTGATCAGGATACTTTGGCATCCTTCTTAAGATATCAGCATTATTTAACATCTTTTCTAAAATGTATGGCTCTATTTTGGACAAATAATTAAATCTTTGAACATTTATGTACTCATAGAGGCTCAGAAGCAATTCTTTTCATTCCAGTTGTGACAATAAATAAAAGAAATACAGGATTTAAGCTGCAAGTATATGCCTAGTCAGACACATAGTTTTGATTTTTTACCTAAAATCCTCCATACATCTTTATTCTCTTATTAAGTCACTTTAGTATTCAGTTTCCTAAAATGGAGGTAAACAAATTTTGGTGGAGAACTCTGTATTGCTGAGTTTTTGCTAAGGAAGTTACATCCTGTCTCTTTGCTATGCCTTTTCCTTTTTATCTATTTTTATTATTATTTTAATTGTACAAATCTGTGGGGTAGGGTGTGATTATCTGAGACATGCATAAAGTATGTAATTATCAAATCAGAGTAGTTAATATTTCCGTCCCCTTAATTTTTTTTTAATTAGTGCTATACTTTCCCACTATCTCCTCCTGATCACTTCCTGTGTGGACACCAGTCTTACTTAGGTTCCATTCTACCCCTCTGGGTACTACTTTGCTCCATCACTTCATCTCACTCCCATGGACCGCTGATAAAAGAGTTTCTGTTCTTGCTCCCAGGAGAATTTTTCTGTTTATGTTCCTATTCGATTTCATGCACGCTCTTTGATTTTTGATGATTTTTAGTTATTATATTTCTCAGTCCCAACTCCCTGAATCTCCAATTAAGTCTCACTTTTTCCAGAGCAAAAAATATGTCTAAAATCGAACAGCTACAATTAAACTTTTGATTTCCCCCATATCTGTACTTTCCACATTCTTTTTCATGTTCAGTAATGGGGGGTAATATTTCCAGTTGCTTACATTCCAGTTCCTAAAGAAATTCTTGACTTTTTCTCATTCCTCTTATTCAATTCATCAGAAACATCTGCCGCTTTAGCTGGAAGGTTTATGTGGATTCACAATTTCTGTTTTTTAGTACCATGAGCCAAATCTGCACCGACCGCCTCAGGAAGAGACCTGAAATTCTTCCTGATGGTATATATACAAAAGCCAGAGTGAGTCCTTTAAACTATAAGACATATGGGCTGGGGATGTAGCTCAGTGGTAGAGCACTACCTAGTATGTGTGAATCCCTGTGTGCAATCCCCAGCATTGAAAGAAAAGAAATAAGAAAATGTAAGGCATATCAACTTGTCTTCTGTCCCAAACCTTCTTTATAAATCACTTGAAATAAAATCTTTTTATAATCCTATGAATCTAGTGATCTGTTAGCTTTCTGAGGTCAGCTCTTACTATTCTCTCCCATCTTCGACTCCAGTCCAGTCCAGCTGGTCTCCTAGTAAGTATTTCTTTAATGTGCCCTTGCCTCAGGGTCTTTGTATATACTGCTTGTGCTCTCTGAAATGTCTTTAACAGGAACATGACTTGTTAATTCAAGTAAGCCTCTACTCCAATGATACCTCATAAGAGAATCCTTATCTGACCAATTCATCCAAAGTAGTTCTCATGTTCTGTTACTTTGAAGTTACTCTGTGCCTTATTCTCACATGTTTTCCTTCCTATTTACCTTTTGACAACCCACTGAACTCAATAGGATGTCATATCCCTAGGAACAGGGACAGATCACCAGTGCCCAGAGCAGTGCTTGCTTCAAAGTAGTTAAGACATAAAATCAAATTGTCCCATTTTTACTTTTTTTAGTCATCAGCCACAGTTTTGACAAAATTAAGATTAAAAAAAAAACATGCAAAATGGACCAAAGGGAAATTTGAAACTTAAGTCTTGAAAACATACTTTCAAATTTGAGATTTCTTTCTTGAATTATGTCATCACCTTGGAGCTTAGCTTATTAGAAATGCAGATTTTCAGGTCCCATTCCAAAACTACTACCAAAGGCTCTTTTATTAAATTAGTTAGTTAAAATAAAAAGTTGATTTTAATTTTTTCAAACCTCAATGGTGTTATTTGACCCATTTTTGTATGCGTTAGGTGAACTGGATTGTATCTATATAGACCTCTTTTGTAGCCTAGAGTGGGTGAAGATTTAAATATTGAAATCTGTCATATTCAGAAATGAATTTTAAGAAGCTTTAGAGGTAACATAGATGTACATGGCAGGAGGAGGCACTGCCGAGAGTCTCCATGTCGCACTCTGTTATTCCTCATAGAACCATCCCCTCTTCTTTGAATAAATTTGTGGCTTTCCTGGTATCAAACACAGAATGATCTTTGGGTGTTGTCCACCTCCCAGAATATGGGACTTTACAAATGGTTGATAAGTGATAAAAGTGACTTACACCTGGGAAACTAATAAGACCAGGCATTCTGTTGCCACTGTTTTTAAAACTGGAAATACGCTGCCCAGGAGACTGGGCCTGGCAAAGTTATCAATCATAGGATCAAAGTTCCCTGTCAAGAAGTGACCTGCCAATCTAAGCCAAAATAAGAGTCTCCTGAGAATTGCCACAGGCCCAACCTTTCCCTAATGGGTTGATATTAAAAGGCAGGTACTTTGGGAAACAAAACTTAATGTTCAGAAAGGAGAAGGTGTGGTTACATTTGCATTGCACTTTGTTACTCTCTTGAGTGATCTTGCAAAGAACATTTCCTCTGATGGTACTTGTATAATTACTATATTATTAACTTGTCATTGTTTAATTTTGGTTTACTAAATCATTCTGAACTTTCCTGAAAGGCTGCTTAGGCAAGGTCAGAAAATATTATTTCTTATCTTAGGCTGGTTTCCCAAGAAGCAGATGTGGATTTGAAAGCATGTGATTAATTGAGGGAGTGCTCTTAGGAGAAGGGGAAAAGGAAATTGGAATAGGACATGGAAAAAAGTCAAGCAGTGATGTGGGTTCTGCTGAGGTTCAGACTCAGCCTGATGCCGTAGGAGCTCTGGAGCATGGCGAGAGCCAGAGATGAAATCCCACCTTGAGGCAAAGAGGCTGGTTAGGTTTCCCCTCTTATCAGTAAGCTTCAGACTATCCCCAGAAATTGAATGTAACCTCTCAGATACTCCTCAGTGAGACACCTCCTACGGACCAAGGGAAATGCTCAGGCTAAGCAGGGAGGCAGTGATATGAATGCAATCAACTCACAGTGATTGGGGTTGGGTGTGCCATAGGTAAAAAGGTATCTTATAATACCTACTAGTAATTATCTATCCATACACCCTTTGTGAACAGTAATTGCTCCATACAGATTGAAAACATGGGTCTGGTTAGCCAGGCAAAGAAAGAAATTCTTCCAGGTTTACATATTAGCATTTTTAAATTTAAAGTCCTGTAGGAATACAGCCTAATAGGTGTACAGCTATCTTGGCTATAACAGCCATTTTGCCCACTAGGTGACTTTAGCACATTTTGATCCCTAAAAAAATCATTGAGACTGTCACGTGAATGTTTCATGCCACCTGCTGAAGCCCAGACTATTTCTTAAATGACATTTAACATATTAGTATTTTTGGAGAAATAACAGGTATTGGCCATAGATCACCTCTGTCTAGATTAGTATAAACTTTTTCCTCCTGCCTCAGGATGTGGAAAGCCTCTTGTCTTCCTGACACCTAAGCGCTCTCCTGACCTCAAGTTCCTAAGAAATTGTATCCTGTGTGGTTCTGGTTTTGTACTCTTCTTTCTTTATCACTTTCAGCACCTTCTGCCTTTGGCAGATGATTTTCACACTCTGGGTTTTTCAGAAACATCCTTCACCACTTCAAGTCCAATGTAATATTCACTGCCCATAACAAAACAGGGACATGGGGGATATTGTTATTTTCATCTTATTGATGAAAATAAATGAGGAATTAAGAGCCTAAAAAACTGCCCAAGTTACACAGCAGAGGCAGACTTGAGCTTAGGCAGTGTGGCTCCGGAGTCCATATTTTCAGGTAGGAGATGTAAACTGAATGACTAGCAGTCTGAGGATAGGCATGGCATCATGAAGCCTCACCCAACGCCTCACACATGGTAGGTGCCCATTTGATGTTGCCCAATTGAACAAAAATGTAACAAGTGAACAAAAAGAAACGATATTGGATATAAAATGGATTCCTTAATTCTTGAATAGGTTGGTTTTTATTGGACAAAAAGAAAAAGATAAAAAATCCCCAAATTTAGTGGTTTTATATAATAAACGTTCACTTATGTGAGTTAACAATTTGGGTTGGAGGCAGCTGGGTAGTTCTATTCTTGGTGGCTCAATCTTCTATCTTGTGGTCAGCTACTAGCTGTTTCCAGGCAGCTCTACCTCTCAGAATGGTTGTCAAAAAGTTGGAGTGACAGAATAAAATGGGTTATGTGTCTCTTATTATCTAATCAGCTATTCTGACTTTGTTCACCTAGGCAAAGCAAGTTACTGGGCCACTGAGATTCAAAAGATACAATGGACATCACATTTGGATGGAGGGGGTTTAAAAATCATATCACAAAAGGACATGGGAGAGGAATAATTTGCAATTACTTTTTCTTTTACAGTAGATCTCATGATGTACTTTTAACTTACATGTAATATGCAATATAAATATTTTCTTCACATTTAATTTTTTCTTTTATATATAAAGCATTAATAACATAAGCTAGAAAATGTAGAAGCCAGATAACCACTGTTAAATGAGTTAATCATAATCAGCAGACCTCTGAAATAAGTTTGCTTTTTATCTAACTTATTTTTGTCTCTTAAAGATTTGGAAAAAATATTTTAGTAACTCTATCTACAACCCTACTGTAAATTTATATGTTAAGTACATTCCATTTTTTACACTAAAAAAATGTAATATAATGACACTTGAGTCTTCAGTTTATGTACCATGATATTTAATGAGACTCCCTAGAGTGACCAACTTCAAAAGACATCTGTATATATTTCTCAACACGATTTTCCCTGAATGGGAATATATTATGCATATTGTCCTACACTTTGTTTTTTTTACTTAGCACTGAATTATAAAGAGATTTGCATAGTAGCACAAGCAGGTGAATTTCATTGTTTTTAAAAAATAGTACAGTAGTACCTCTGAAATCTAGGGATATGACATAGTTAACATATGTATTGCGATGTCGATGGTTATTTTATTGCTTCCAAATTCTTGTCCATATATACAGTGATGGGGAGTAAATTATTACATACCTCTTTGGATTTATTTATGGGAGAATATCTAGCATACTTCTATAAGTAGAGCTTTTAAATATGACTTTTTAAAAATTTGATGAACTATAATAAAGGTGTATCAAGTTTACCAATTTCAGGCTCCTGTAAATGATGTATGAGAATAGAATTAATCTTCATGCATATAAATAGCATGAATTGTCAAATATTTTAAATTTTTCCACTTTGAAACTACTGCCATTTTGAGAGGGAGAGGTGAATATGGTTACATGATTTGTTAATTGATCTTTTTTTTTTAAACAAATGAGGTTGTACCTGGGCAGATTGGCACATTCCTCTGACCCTCTGGACATTGAGGCAGGAGGATCACAATTTGTAGGCCAGTCTCAGCAACTTAGCAAAGTCCTAAATGATTTAGTGGGACCCATCTAAAAATAAAAAGAAAACAAATTTAAAAAAAAATATTGAGGATATAGTTCAGTGATAAGAGTGCTCCTTGGGTCAATCTCTAGTACCAGCAAATAAATAGATAAATAAATACATGAATAAGTAAATCAAGGCTGTTTCAATTTCCATAAATTTACAAACTATTTATATTTTGTTTCATGAAATACCAGTCCATATTCATAGTGGTTATTTCATTATTGTATTAAGACTTCCAAAAAATGTAGTGTTTTATATCATAAAGAAAATAAACCATTTGTGTATAACAAACATTACCACTGTTTTTCATCTACTTTATTGAAAAATATAATATGCATCTAGAAAAATGTACTGATCTTTTTTGTGTGTTTTTTTGTATTTGTTTTAATTAATTAAATATGACAGTAGAAAGCATTTTGATACATCATACATAAATGAAGTATAACTTCTCACTCTTCTGGTTATATATTATGTAGAATTACACTGGTCATGTAATCATATATACACATGGGGTAATAAGGTTTGGTTCATTCTACAGTCCTTCCTATCATGAAATCCCCTCTCCTCCCTTCATTCCCCTCTGTTTAATCCTAAGTACATCTATATTTCCCTGCATTCTCCACCCCCTTGTTGTGAATAGGCATCCACATTTCAGAGAAAACATTTGGCCTTTGGTTTCTTGGGATTGGCTTATTTCACTTAGCATGATATTCTGTAGCTCCATCCATTTACCAGAAAATGCCATCATTTCAATCTTTTTTAAGGCCAAGTAATATTCCATCATGCATATATACCACATATTCTATATCCTTTCATCTGTTGGAGGTTGGTTCCATAGTTTAGCTGTTATAACTTGAGCTGCTATAAGCATTAATGTGACTGCATCAATATAGTATGTTGACTGTAAGTCTTTGGGTATAAACCAATGAGTGGGATAACTGGTCAAGTGGTGGTTCCATTTAAAGTTTTCTGAGGAATCTCCACACAGCTTTCCATACTGGTTGTACAAATTTTCAATCTCACCAGCAATGTATGAGTGTACCTTTTCCCCCACATCCTTAACAATATTTATTTTTGGTTGTATTCTTGATAATTGCCATTCTGACTGGAGTGATGAAATCTCAGCATAGTTTTGATTTGCATTTCTCTAATTGCTAGAGATGTTAAACATTTTTTCATATATATGTTGATTGATTGTATTTCTTTTCCTGTGCAGTGTCTGTGCAGATCATTAGCCCACTTATTGCTTGGGTTATTTGTTATTTTATTTTTTTTTTTTTTTGGTGTTAAGCTTTTGAGTTCTTTATATATCCTGGAGATTAATGCTATATCTGAGATGAATGTGGCAAAGATTTTCTCCCATTCTATAGGTTCTCTTCATGTCATTGATTGTTGCTGTGAGGAAGTTTTTAGTTTGAATCCATCTCATTTATTGATTCTTACTTTTATTTCTTGTGCTTAAGGGGTCTTGTTAAGGAAGTCAGGTCCTCAGCCAACATGGTGAAGATTCAGGTTTTTTCTGACTTCTATTCTTTTCCATTGTTCTTCATGTCTGTTTTTTGTGTCAATACCATGACATTTTTGTTGGTATAGCTCTGTAGTATACTTTAAGGTCTGGTATTGTGATGCTTCCTGTTTCACTCTTCTTGCTAAGGATTTCTTTGGCAATTCTGAGTCTCTTATTTTCCAAGTTGATTTCATGATTGCTTTTTCTATTTCTATGAAGAATGTCATTTGGATTTTAATAGAAATCGCATTGTCTGTATGACACTTTTGGTTGTATGGTCATTTTGACAATATTAATTCTGCCTCTCCAGGAGCATGGGAGGTCTTTCCGTCTTCTAAGGTTTTCTTCAATTTCTTTCTTTAGTGTTCTGTAGAGGTCTTTCACCTCTTTTGTTAATTTGATTCCAAATATTTTTTGGGGGGGGAGTGTTATTGTGAATGGAATCATCTTTCTAATTTCTATTTCAGTGGATTTATCACTGATGTATAGAAATGCCATTGATTTATGGGTGTTAATTTTAGAAACGGCAATTTTGCTGAATTAATTTATTCATTGTACAAGTTTTCTGGTGGAATGTTTTGGGTCTTCTAAATATTGAATCTTGTCATCAGCATACAATGAGAGTTTAGATCTTCTTTTCCTATTTGTATCCTTTTAATTTCTTTCTTCTATCTAATTCTCTGGCTAAAGTTTCAGGACAATGTTGAATAGAAGTCGAGAAAGAAGGTACCCTTGTCTTTTTCTAGTTCTTAGAGGAAATGCTTTCAAATTTTCTCCTTTTAGAATGATGTTGACATTGGGTTTATCACATATATCTTTTACAATGTTGAGGTATATACCTACTATCCCTAGTTTTTCTAGTCTTTTGAAAATGAAGAGGTGCTGTATTTTGTCAAATGCTTTTTCTGCATCTATTGAGATAATCATATGATTTTTGTCATTTGAAGTGATTAATTATGTCTTTTGATAGATGATTTTAGTTCATTACCACTCAATATTATTATTGAATTATGATTTGTATTCCTGGTCATTTTTGGTTTATTTTTTATTTTTAATTTGAGTTGTTTTCTCCTTTGATTGACTATTCTTCAAGTGTAGTTCCTCCATTTGCTAATTTCCAATTTTATTTTTTATTTCATCTTCATGGAATATTTTATCAAAAATGTTCTCTAGTACAGGCTTCCTAGTTGTGAATTCATTTATCTTTTGTTTATTATGGAAGGTTTTTTCATCTTGAAATCTGAAGCTTAATTTTGATGGATATAGAATTCTTGGTTGGCGTACATTTTCTTTCAAAGTTTGTATATATTATTTCAGGACCTTTGAGGATCTGGGTTGAGAAATCAGGTGAGATATGAATTGGCATTTCCCTACATATAATCTGATATTTTCTCTCTCAGCCATTAAAATTCTATCCTTATTTTGTATGTTAGATGTTTTTATTATCATGTGCCTAGGTGTAGGTCTGTTATAATTTTGTACATTTGCAATACAATAAGCTTATTGCATTTGATTTTCCATTTTGTTCTTTAAGTTTAGGAAATTTTCAGATATTATTTCATTGAAAAGATCAGGCATTCCTTCAGTGTGTATCTCCACACCTTCATCTAGCCAATAAGTCTTAAATTTGGTCTTTTCATGTTGTCCTGTAGTTCTTGGAAGTTTTTTCCATCGTTTCTTATCATCTTCTCTCTAACATAAACTTTATTTTCAAGATTATGTATATTGGCTGCCAGTGACACCCCACTGGAGGTTTATTCCCAGTATGCCATAACCACTGGTGCCACCTCCACTGCCACCTGGAAGTCCATTCTTAGGGTGACTGCAGATTTAGTTGGACATTGCTGCCTCCATCTTGGAACACCAGGGCCTAGAGGACCAGGGCACCTGGAGATTTGCCACCACTGCCATCTTGAAGTACAGCCAACTCTGGGGATATCTGCCAGGGTATGGTGGTCCAGTGTCCTCCAGGGGTGCTGAGGCTTTGGCTGCACCTGAGGTACTCATGCTGGAAGTGGTAGTGGCCACAATCTTGCTTCTTCTTGGCAGGATCACTCTTTTGTGAGAGAGAATCCCTGTTGGTCTCTGCAAGCTGGAATGACATTGAGATCTTGGGACAGCAACACGACTGAGACTGGGATATCTGAAGCCTGCATCCGTCAGATAGTGACTGGGTCTGCATGGGCCAGTTTGGACCAGGTGGTCCTGTGAAAACATGGAGACTGGGGGAACTTTGCCAGTAAATGGTTGGAGCTAGATACCATCATGCTAAGCAATAAGCCAATCCCCGAAATCCAAAGGCTGGATGTTTTCTCTGATATCTGGATGCTAATTTACAATAAATAGGTGTGGGTTTAGGAAAGAATAGAGTTACTTTGGATTAGGCAGAAGGTAAAAAAAGGGAGAGGAGGGGTATGGGGGTAGGAAGGGCAGTAAAATGAATTCGATGTTATTACCTTATTTGCGTATATGGCTACACCATCAGTGTGATTCTATATCTTGTGTAACCAGAAGAATGAGAAGTTATACTTCATTTATGTATGATGTGTCAAGTGCATTCTACTGTCATGTATAATTAATTAGAACAAAAAAGTTATATATTTTATCTTCATTGCCTGAAGTTCTGTCTTCCAAGTGGTCTAGTATGTTGGTGATGCTTTCCATTGAATTTTTAACTTGGTTTATTGATTCCTTCATTTTTTAGGATTTCTGCTTGATTTCTTTTCAGAATCTCACTTTATTTAAGTGGTCCTTTACCTCCTGAATTTTATCTCTGACTTCACTCCTTACATTTTCGTTTATGTTGCAGATCAGTTTAACTATATACATTCTAAAATCCTTCTCTGACATTTATTTTACTATGTTGTCAATGGATTCTACTATTGGAGCATCTTGGTTTGTTTAGGGTACTTTTTTGCCTTGATTTTTCAGGTTGTATGTCTGCCCATCTAGCATGTGGATCTGAGGCAGTACAGTTTCTACCCTGTAGACTTTTAGTGTCCCTGAAGGTTTCCAATACCTCACCTTTAAGGTAAAGAGAAATACTAACAACCCTTGAAAACAATATACAGTCTTAAATCAAGTAATTCCCAATAAGACATCTACAGTTTTGTTTCAGTAAACATAAATGATATGTTCAATTATTGTCTACAATATAAACAGTACATTTGCAAAAGTAGTTACAATTTCATATGGTGGACAAAGAGAACAGAAGTGGTGTAGGATGTGATTTTTTTTTGAGGAAGGAGGAGAGAAGATAAAGTAAAAATTACAGGAAGAATGAAAGAGGAATTAATAGAGGTATCTATTAGCAGGAGAAAAGAGAGAAAGAGAATCCAGGGAAACAGTGATAGGAAAAATATATAAAAATAATTTTAAAAAATAAAAGAATACACAATAAAAACTGTAATATACTATTCAGACATCTGAGTCCTCAATAAAACTAACGCATAAAAAATACTTGGCTTCAAAAGTGGTAGAAATGAGTGAGAGAGAGAAAAAAAATCTTGATGAAAAATTGAATAATTATTCCATTAGAGTTCAAAAGTTTCTCAGCCTCGCTTCTCAGCAGTTACATGGGGTTGTCTGTTGTTTCATGCTAGTTCTACCCTCAGGATGGCTGAGGTTGCTAAGGTGAGAGGGTTAGTCCTGGAGGTGGAACTCCTGGAGGTGGTGTGTAAGCTTAGGTATGCTTCAGTTGCTTCACTGGGTGCCATTTGGTCTGGAGATTTAAAGTCAGCACTCTTCCAAGGCCCAGCAATTCCAGGTTTATACTGGAAGACTGTACCCTAGGAATCTCCTTTGAGTTATACTTATGTGGTAGAGGAGCCTGCTCTTAGCCCACTAATTCACCTGCAGACCCCATGACCCCTGATCTCTGATTCAGTCTCCAAATTCAGTCTTTCCCCCTGCACTTTCAAATTCCTGGTCAGGTACTTTTCTGACAGTTGGTCCTGTAAGCAGCTGGATTGGAGGGGATGGGAAAGCCAGGTAGATTTCCATAATCAGTATTCCCCTCTGTAAATCTCTCTCCATGTTTTTTTTTTTTTTCCTGGTCACTTAGGTACAGTCTTTGCCATGAAGCATGGGTTTGCCTGCCTGATTTTGGGTCTCCCATACATGGGTCTGCCAGTTATTTGCTTTCCTAATAGTCAACCCCTGCACTTCAGCTGCAAAATTGTTCCTTCTACTATCTTTCCTGCATGCTGCCAAGAAAGATGGGGGCTTTTCTTCCTTACATGGATACTGTGCAAAACAGCTTACTGTTTTTTGAGCAGTGTCTCTGATTTCAGTGCCCCAACACACCTCAGTCTTCCTGGAAATGGGGCTTCCTTTACTTGCTTTATTGTTTTACCATATTCACATAGAAACTGTTTTGGCTTGTGCCTCCAGACACCATCACAGCTGTGGGACTGGGCATCTTTCCCCCTCATTTTATTATATAAGATCTTCTGAGTCCCTCATTTGTTTTGAGTGTCCAGTATTAACTTTCAGTAAAGTCTCCCCTGATTCTTGATAATTTACCCACCTTGTTGAAAAGCTGCCTGTGGGCTTGTCTTGGTTCACACCATAAAACTCCCCAGGAAGCAATCCCCCTATTCTGCCATCTTCTTGTGTGGGTCCACTGATCTCGATTACTTAAGATTCAACCAATTTTGGCTTCTTCGCCAAAATAAAATAGTAAAATACATCTAGCAATCCAGAAATATGTGTGTGTGTTTGTGTATATGTGTGTGTGTGTGTGTATATGTAATTATCAAAATGTTATTTTGCTTGTAATTTTTTATTTTGTTTTGAAATAGTACTTCATGTTATTGTTCTACTGCTATTTATCTGTTCATCTATTGACCTCTCATTGGCTATATGGTATATTCTGTATTTTATACTATTGTGAATTAAGCTGCTATGGACATTCTCATACAAGTCATTTTGTGTGCACATTTATTTCCACTGGTATTTGTGTAAGAGTTGAACAGCTAAGTCACAACTTGTATATAGTTTTAATTTTGTTAGGAATTGTCAAAGTAATTTTCATAGTGACAGCACCACTTCATACTCCACTAGTATTGAGATTTCCAGTTGGTCCACATGTCAATACTGAATACTTTAAGAATTTATAATTTTTTATATTTTAATATGTATAGCTTATCTTCTTGTGATGTTTTCTTCACTTATTTTTAATAATTATATTTATATATTTTGACTTTTTTATGTTTTATCTATGTTTTTTGAAATATAAGTGTTTTGCTCCTTTAAAATGGGTTCACTTTAAAATTGTTTGTAGAAATTTTCTCAGATGAATTTTAACAGATATTGTACACATTTTCTTCCAGTCTGATTTATCTTCATTTTCATTTTGATTAGATATTATCAAAATTAAAATAGTCTGCTAATTGTGAAGGTTTCTCTTAGCTTGTGTTATTTATTTATAATATTTTTTATTCTTTGTCTATGATCTATTATAAACTTGCACATGTGGTTTTAAATAGTGATTAAGCATAGTTGTTTTTTGTTTTATTCTATGTACTCTAATACAAATATCCATCTGTTCTAGTGATGTGATTTAAAGCTACTAAAGAAATACAAAGAATTTTTTTTGGAGTGTGGTTTTAACCATGGAGTTCAAGGATAGATTAAATATATATATATCTCCATAAAATGATTTAACATCTTAAATTATCTCTAATCTATTAATGTTAGGTTGTTTTTTTTTTTGTCAAGGTCAGATGGTGATAAAACATTTATCTAAAGTTTCCTCAATTTCAATGAAATTTTTGTCCCCATTAGAATATACATTATATATATATATATATATATATATATATAGTATTCTTATATATATATTTATTATAAAACAAGAGCAGAAACCAGCAAGAGCACAAAAATGTGGGAAAAAAGGAAATTTCAGAATAGCCTCATGTTGATGAACTTATTGTATTCAGTATCCAAAAACAATGAGACAGTTCTAAAGAACAGAAGTTACAGCCTCAAATACTTGAACTCAGCTTTCCTTTATTCAAGTAGAAACCATGCTGATATGTACAAACATGGAATATTGCACATAAGAGCAATCATAATAAGAGGTAATAAAAGATAATAAAAGTCTACTAGAAATAAAATCAAGTTTAACATTAAGGAGTTGTGGGAGATGATGAAAATGGAAATGTGATTAAGAATTGAATACATTAAATTTTGAAGTCAAGAGCAAACAATTACCATTATATTAGTCAGAAAACCTTTTGGTAATATAAGCATGATATATGTCAAGTATATATTTGCATAAATATGTGTTTACATAAAATACCAATGTTTGGGGGAGTTAGAAGACCACATACTATGTTTCAGAGCCTAAAGTTAATACAGGTTGTCTAAATTTGAAACAAAATTTATTTGTTCATTTATTATTCATTTCCTTATTTAATTTTGGTAGTGGGGATTAAACCCAGGAATACATT
The DNA here is from genome assembly GCF_021218885.2 of Marmota monax. Lineage (NCBI taxonomy): Eukaryota > Metazoa > Chordata > Mammalia > Rodentia > Sciuridae > Marmota > Marmota monax. The sequence continues at coordinate 1,408,029 of NW_026695222.1, read as the reverse complement.
TTCACTGAGCTACATCTTCACTGCTTTTGATTTTTTATTTTGAGGCAGGGTCTTTCTCAGTTGCTAAGGACCTTGCTAAATTTCCCAGGCAGGCCTTGCACTTGCAGTGTCTTTCCTCAGCCTACACCTTGAATTATCTCTAATCTACGAAAGTTAGATTGTTTTTTTTGTCAAGGTCAGGTTGTAATAAAACATTTATCTAAAGTTGCCTTAATTAAATTTTATAAAGTTTTTCCTTCCTTGTTTGAATAAATACATTAAATTTTAATTAAAATCTACATAAGCATTATTATACTGCAATGTCACTGTTCTAAGATTATTTGTTTATTTATTAAGGATTCATCCTTTTATATGGATGTATTGATATAGATGCACATATGCCATTAATGTTGGCAATGATTATCAGCTCTAAAATAGCATGTGACTTTGAAAAATATTTTCCTTCTACATTTTTGATTGTTTGACATTTTCATATAATGTTTGCATATTATGAGTTTTTATACATATACATTTTATACATTTTATACATAAAATCACTCTTTTAAATAATTATGGAAATTAATATGATTAATATTTGACATAATAAATATGAATTCAAAATAATGCAAAAAATACAAACAGGCCAAGGACTTTATACATGTAAAAAGTAATACTTAATAGAAGAGAGACAAAGGATAAATACAAAGAATTCACAAAAAAACCAAAATGTCATTTTCCGATACATTAAAAACAAGTAGTATTAAAACAAGAGACATTAAAATTCAAATCAACTAACTTCTTCTTATTAAGATGCTTATAAAAAGTTTATTGTGATAAGCCTTTTCACACCCTGGTTGTGGGAATATAAATGGACTCAACTTTTCAGAAATGCAATTTTACAACATATGCCAATGTATTACAAATTCAGGGATTTGAGCCTGTAAAAATGCAGTTTTTTTTTAATTGTAAAAATAACTTATGAAAATGAATGCATATTACACTGTTATTTCTACACATAAAAAGCAAAATAATTTCAAAGCCCAACAATGGAATAAAGACTGGAGTCTATAATAAATAATCACTTCCATTTATTGAATTCTCATATCAATTTTGTGAAGGGTTTTGCCTATGTGATCTCATTTTTCCATATAATGACACAGGGCAGCAGGGACTATTCACATTTTATACTTGAGAGATTGCCCACCATAGAGTTAGGAAATGTAGTCAAGATTAGCAACTAAGATGTGATGAAGCTTGGATTTAATTTGATTCAAAAATGAATGATCCTCAATATTGTATAGTGATATTGTGTTTTAAATGAGGGTTCATTCTAATTAGTCATCATTGAAATTAAATGTAAACACTGGTAACCAAGTGTATGTAGTATTGATTCTTTTCAAAGTTTAGTTATAGATATAAAAAGAAAAAAATACCTACATATCTAGTAGTTCCCCTGATAAAATGTATACTGAAAAACTTGAGAATTTACACATAAATTTTAGCATATTTTAATCACAATTTTATTTACTTTTTAACAAAATATTTTAATTTTGTATAATAGGAAAATGGATTGGCATGTATTTCATCCTTTCAAATAGTTTTTGTGTAGTATTAATAATTTGAAAATACTTAAAATATGTATTTAGTGGAAAGGTGATATGAAAAATTTTTAGATCTCAATTGTATCTATATATGCAAAGGACTATTAGAATAAAAGCATAAATAAATAAAATGACAATATCAAATATTTCAAAATGGGTTTGTATGTAATATTAACTTCTTTATGTCTCTCTTGTCTAAATTCTACAATGTAATCAATATTTTCTTCATTATTATTCAAATGGAACACTATTTAAACAGATGGTATTATGTTAGGGAATTCTGAAACAGACCCCAAAATATAAGTGCAAAATATAAATTCAAAGTGAAGGTGCCATTGCATTGTGGTGAAAAAGGGTGTTTCTGTTTGATAAATAGCTCTGTGTCAACTGAAGAGCCACATACATACATGATCACTAATTTTCATTCTTAACCTAAGCCATATAGAAAACAATCAATTCCAGGTAGATTATAGATCTAGATGACAAATGTAAGCCAGCAAGTTAAAACAATTTTGTTCAATAGAAATACAACACAACTTACATTTTTAAATAGTTTTATTAATGTATACTTCATATGCCATACAATCTTCCAATTTAAAATATACAATTAGTAGTTTATATTATAGTTACACAGTTGTACAACTGACACAAAATTTTAGAATGTTTTACCACTCCCCACAAACCTGGTCTCATTAGGAATCATTCCTGTGTGCCCCCAAATCTTCCATCTCTTTGTAACTACAAACCTATTTTCTGCATCTATAGATTTATCTATTGTTGAGATTTCATATAAATAAAACATTTTTAAAATGAAGTCTTTTGTGACTTTACTTTTGCTTAGTATGATTTCCAGCTTCATCTATAATGCAAAATACATCAATACATCATTCATTTTTATTGCCAAACAATATTTCTTTGTATGAGTATACCACCTTTGTTTTATTCATTAAGTTGATGAACATTTAGGTTGTTTCCACTTTGGATCATTATAAATCATGCTGTTGTGGGCAAGATGGCAGACTAGAATGAGCCAGCATTCTAGTCTGTGGGTAGCACTGCTACCCACAACGCAAGCAGTGAGAATACTGCTTCTCCCTGAGGGTAGAAGTGAAAAATCCTGAGACTGGAGGAGCAGTCTGTCCTAAGCCAAACCAGAGAGGGTTTAACTTATTAAACAGATCTTTTAAAAAAAAGTTACCCTGAACATATTTTGATTTAGTTTTACATAATCTTTGCCATTACTCTTTATTGTCTCCTCTTTTTTCTATCGCTGACAGCCAAATTCCATTTTCTCTCTCCTCCTTTATATTCTTACTTCTATGTTTTCTTCTCCTAATTAACAACATATCCTAAGTTATCACGTCATCTGCCCCATTCACCCTTTGAAATTGCAAACAGTTTTCTACCTTCCTATTTTTCTTCTTTCCTCATACTCAACTCTATGCTTCACACCTCTTAATATTAATTGATATATATAACATCTATTAACATAGAAGAAGTTATATACAACAACTATTGTTTGATTTTATGCTAGACATAATTCACAATTATTTACTGCTTTTACTGATACAAATTTCTGATTCTACTCTTTTTTTTTTTTGCATGTTGTACCAATTAACACTGTAGGTATCAAAATAGGAACTAAGTTCCTAGTCTACTGCTATATATTGTCTGCATAGATTCTTGCTATCATTGGGCTCCCCACCCCCATGAGTGAGGTACCAGTAACATAAAGGGACACTATAAACACATAATGCAAATTCATAGCTTCAGATCCATGCAGATAAATGGGTAGACATACAAACAATATGAAAAAACAAGGGAAAAATTCAAAACAGCAGACTCCATTGATACTACACTGGAGGAAATTTCAAAGATAAATTGAAGAAATTTCAGGTTAAACTAATCTCAGAGGTAAAATATGAAGTAAGAAGTGAAATCAGAGAGAAAATACAAGAAGTGAAAGATCACATCAATAGGAGAAAAAGATCCTAAAGATGAATGTGTCAACAATCCTCAAAATGAAGGAATCAATAAAGCAAATTAAAAATTAATTGCAAAGGATCATCAGCAGACTAGACCACCTTTGGAAGACAGAGTTCCAAAAAAATAAAGAAAAAAAATATACAATCTTGAAAATAGAGTTGATGATGGAGAGATATTAAGAGACCATGAACAGAACTTCTAAAGAATATAAGATAATATGGAAAGACCAAACTTAAGATTTATCAGAATGGATAAAGTCTCAGAGATACAAATGAAGGGAAAGCACAATTTTTTTCAATGAAATAATATCTGAAAATTTCCCAAACCATAAGAATGAAATGGAAAAATAAAATACGGAAGACATACAGGACCCCAAATGTAAAAAAAAATTACAACAGACCCACATCAAGGCACATTATTATGAAAAGGCCCAACATACAGAATAAGGATAGAATTTTAAAGAATCCCAGAGAAAAATACAGGTAACCACTGAAGATTTCAACTGATTTCTCAACTCAGACTCTCAAAGCTAGGAGGTCCTGGAATAATATATACCAAGCTCTGAAAGAAAAATGGATGCCATCCAAGAATACTATTCCCTGCAAATTAAGCTTCATAATTTACAATGAAATAAAAACCTTTCATGATAAAACAAAAGTTAAAAGAATTCACAACTAGAAAGCCTGCACTACAGAATATTCTCAAAAAAATTCCATAAAATGAAATGAAAAAAAAAAGTGAAAACCAGTGAAGGGAGGAAATACACTAAAGGAATAGTCAATCAAAGGAGAAACTAATTCAAATTAAAAACCAGAAATAAACCAAAATGACCATGAATACAAAATATATCTAAGAATAATCATGAATGTAAATGACCTAAACTCATCAATCAAAAGACATGGACTGGCAGATTGGATTAGAAAACAAGATCAAAGAATATGCTCTCTCCAAGAGACTCACCTCATAGGCAAAGACATCCAGAGCCTGGAGGTGAAAGAATGGGAAAAACCATATCATTCACATGGATTGTGTAAACAAGCAGGGGTTTCTATCCTTATATCAAATAAAGTGGGCTTCAAACCAAAGTTAGTCAGAAGGGACAAAGAAGGACATTTAATACTGCTTAAGGGAATTTTACATCAGTAAGGCATAACAGTCATAAATATATGCTCCAAACACTTAAGCATCTACATACATTAAACAAACCCTTCTCAATTTCAAGAATCAAATAGACCACAGCACAATAACATTGGTTGAATTTAATACACCTCTCTCATCAATGGGGAACTCTTCCAAACAAAAACTAAATAAAGAAAATATAAAACTAAAATATACAGCTAATAATTTAGATTTAATAGACATAGAGTGTTTCATCCATCAATAACTAAATTTACTTTCTTCTCATCAACATGAATTCTTCTCTAAAATAAACCATATCTTCGGCACAAAGCAACACTTAGCAGATACAAAAAGTAGAGATAATACCTTGTATTCAATCAGATCATAATGTAATAAAATCAGAAATCAATGATAAAATAAAAAAATAGGGAGCTAACCTAACACCTGGAGACTAAATAATATGCTATTGAATAACTAATGAACAGCTAAAGAAAATAGGGATAAAATTTTTATAATACTTAAAGGTAAATGAGATAGCATATCAAAATATCTGGGATGCTATGAAGGCAGTTCTAAGAGGAAAGTTTATTTTATTGAACTTAGTTATTAAAAGAATAGAAAATCACCAAATAAATAACACAAAATTATACTTCAAAGCTTTAGAAAAAGAACAAATAAACACCAAAAGCAGAAGACAGGTAATAATTAAAATTAGAGCTGAAATCAATGAAATTGAAACAAACGAAAAAGAAGACAATCCAAAAATTAGCAAAAACTTGGTTCTTTGAAAAAAATATAATAAAATTGATAAACCTTTAGCCAAACTAATGAAAAAAAAAAGGGAGAAAACACACAAAGCATCAAAATTAGTGATAAAAAGGAAATATCATCATTAATCAGGAACTATTGTGAAAATCTATACTCCATTAAAATAAAAAATCACGAAAACACTGACAATTTTCTAGAGACATATAAACTTCCCAAATTGAATCCGGAGGACATATACAATTTAAACAGATTGATTCCAAGCAATGAAATTGAAGATGCCATTAAAAGCCTACTAACAAAGAGAAGCCCAGGACCAGATGGATACTCAGCTGAGTTCCACCAGGCCTTCAAAGAAGAATTTACACCAATACTTCTCAAATTATTCCATGAAATAGAAAAGGAGGGAACCCTTCCAAACTCATTCTACAAAGCTAGTTCCACCCTGATATCAAAATCAGACAGACACATCAAGGGAAAAAAATTAAAAAAAACAAACTTCAAACCAGTATCCCTGATGATGCAAAAATCCTTAATAATATATCAGCAAATCACACACAAAAACGTTGAAACCCCACTGCGATCAAATGGTATTCATTTCAGGGATAAAAGGTTGGTTCAGCATAAGGAAATCAGTAAAAATAATTCACCACATCAACATCTTAAATATAAGAACCATATGATTATCTCAATAGATGCTAGAAAAGTATTTGACAAAATAGAGCTAGGAATAGTAGGAACATACATCAACATTGTAAAAGTTATATATGTTAAACCCAAGGCCAACATCATTCTAAACAGAGTAAAATGGAAAGCTTTCCCTCTAAAAACTGAAAAAAGACAGGGTGCCCTCTTTTACCACTTCTATTCAACAACTCCTTGGAACTCTAGCTCGAGCAATTAGGCAAAAGAAAGTAGAGGGATATGAATAGGAAAAGAAAAGTGCAAACTAGCCCCATTTGAGGATGACAAGATTCTATATTTAGAATACCCAAAAAAACTCCACCAGAAAATTTCTAGAACTCATGAATGAATTCAGCAAAGTAGCAGGATATAAAATTAACACCCATAAGTCAATTGTGTTGCTGTATATTAGTGATAAAACAGCTGAAAGAGAAATTAGGAAAACTATCCCATTCACAACAGCCTCAAAGAAAAATAATAAAATACTTGAGAATCAATCTAAAAAAGAGGTGAAATACATCTACAATAAAAACTACAGAACACTAAAGAAAGAAATTGAACAAGACCTTAGAAGATGGAAAGATCTTTCATGTTCTTGGATAGGCCAAATTAATATTGTCAAAATGATCATACTACCAAAAGCATTAAACATATTTAATGCAATTCCTAGTAAAATTCTAATGTTGTTCTTCATAGAAATAGAAAAAAGCAGTCATAAAATTCATTTTGGAAAAATAAGAGGCCCAGAATAGCCAAAGCTATCCTTACTGAGAAGAGTAATGCAAGAGGCATCACAAAATCAGACCTAAAATTATACTACAGCGCTATAGTAACAAAAATGGCATGATATTGGCACAAAAACAGACATGAAGACCAGTGGAACAGAATAGAAGACACAGGCAAGCCCACATATATAAAATTATCTCATACTAGACATAGGAGCCATAAATGTACATTGGAGAAAAGATAACCTCTGTAACAAATGGTGCTGGGAAAACTGGAAATCCATATGTAGTAGGATGAAATTAAACGCCTATCTCTCACCCTGCAAAAAACTCAACTCAAAACAGATTAAGTACCTTGGCACTAGACTACAGACCCTGCAATTGTAGAGGAAAAAGTAGGCCCAAATCATCATCATGTCATCTTAGGATGTGCCTTCCTCAATGAGACTCCTAAAGTCAAGAAGTAAAATCGAGAATCTATAAATGAGATTCTATCAAACTAAAAAGCTTTTTCACAGCAAAAGAAACAATCAAGAAAATGAACAGAGAGCTTATAGAATGGGAGAAAATTGTTGCCACCTGCACCTCAGATAGAGCTTTAATCTCCAATATATACAAAGAACTCATAAAACTTAACACCAAAGAACAAATAACCCAATCAATAAATGGGCAAAGGAATTGAACACATACTTCACATAAGAAGATCTCTGAAGAATAAATAAATACATGAAAAATGTCCAACATCTTTAGCAATTAGAGAAATGCAAATTAAAACTACAATGAAATTCCATCTCCAGTCAGAATGGCAATTATAAAAAAATACAAGTAACAATAAATGTTGATGAGGATGTGGGAAAAAGTTCACTCATACATTGCTGATTGGACTACAAATTGGTGCAACCACTCTGGAAAGCAATATGGAGATTCCCCAGAAAACATGGAATGGAATCATCATTTGATCCAGTTATCCCACTTTTCGGTATTTACCCAAAAGACTTAAAGTCACATAATACAGTGACACAGCCTCAGCAATGTTTATAGCTCAATTCAGAATGGCCAAGCTATGGAACCAATCTAGGTGTCCTTCAACAGATAAATGGATAAAGAAAATGTGGTATATATACATTAATAGAATGCTACTGAACCATAAAGAAGAATGAAGTTATGGCATTTTCTGGTAAATGAGTGGAACTGAGAATATCATGCTAAGTGAAATAAGACAATCACAAAAACCCAAAGGCTGAATGTTCTCTCTGAGGTGTGGATGCTAACACACAACAAGAGAGGGTGGGAAAGGGATGAATAGAAGTTCATTGGATTAGACAAATGGAAATGAAGGGAAAGGAGGAGGGAGGGGAGTAGGAAAGGCAGTAGAATCAATCAGACATAATTTTCCTAGCTTTGTATTTGAATACACAACCAGAGTAACTCCATCTCACATAACACCACAAAATAGGATCCTAATTAGAATAAGTTATATTCCCTGTATTCATAATATTCCAAAATACTTTCTACTGTCATGCATAACTTAAAAGAATCAATCATCTAATCAATTCATGCACATGTTTTAAGTGTGAATATTAATTTACACTTCTCTTAGTTATATATCTAGAATGGGGAATGCTGGGTCATACATTTTTTCCATATGTAACATTGGAGAAACCACAAGACTGTTTTCTAATGCAGTTGGACCATTTTGCATTCCCACCATGGATGTATGCATCTTCTGATTTCTCTGTATCCGAGCCAACACATCTTATTGTCTGGTGTTTTTATTCTAGCCACCCTAGTGTGCATGAAGCAGGATCAAATTGTGGTTTTGTTTGCATTTCCCAGATGGCTAACAATGCTGAGCATCTTTTCATGTGCTTAGAGGGCACAGTAAAATGAAACATCATATAATAATATATTCATCTATGGAATTTTAAACAACAATGGAAAAGAACAAACATCTAGTACAGGTAAGAGTCTAAATAGTACTCACAGACAGGAAGATAAGCCAGATATAAAAGTGTGCCTGTTTTATTATTCCATTTACACAAATCGAAAGAAGAAGCAAATGAATCCATGGTAGTAGCAGTCAGGATGGTATGTATATTGGGGTGGGGATTATTTAGTGGGAGGGGATATGAGAAGAACTATCAGGCCACTGTTGGTATCCTACATCTTCATCTGTAAAGCCTGAAAAAGGTGGGCATACGTAAAATTTTATCATGTTTGTGCATCCTGCTGCATGCACATTGCACCTCAGTACAATCTTTGAAAATTGTAAAAGTATAATATGAGGCATTGAAAAATTCCCTTAGGTCAAACAACCTAGGAGTGATAGGAATAAAAATTTAATGATGTAGAAGATAAGTCTTTTCAAGGAAATGAAGATTGCCTGGACTACAGCACAATACAGACTTTTCTAAGCTATTTTATCTGTCATTTTTTAGTCAATTTAGTTTGAATTTAAATTATTTTTATATTATGGCAGTTTTGATAGCTAAATTGCTTCCATGATTTGAAATCTCCAGATATATTTAAGGACAGGGAGAAAATAATTGCTATAATGAGTGAAAAAAGAAATGTTTCTGCCTCAAGCTTACAAAGATAACAGGGTATTTAATGGAGCTTTTCCTTTAACTGTAAAAGCACCCTGCATGGGGAAACCTTCTTTCCATATAATTTAATGATCCAGGAAGATTTTCATGAATGGCAACTAGTGTAATACATACAGGTTCAGGAAGGAAACAAAGAGTAAGCAGGTTGACTTATACCATAAAAGATCCAGTAGCATTCATCCTATGAGATCTGAAATAGAAAAAGATACAATGAAAGTGAAGAAATAAAGTTTAGGTATGACACAGAAAGAGCATCTAGTACTTACCATTATGCACTGTGGTTCTTTAAAAGATCCACTGGCTTTTAGATCCATCTGACCAGAGAGAAAAGGAAAGAAATTAAGTTGGTCAGATTATTTGGAAAGTCTCAGAAAGGTATGTGGCCCATTCCATGTTCCACAGGGCAATTATCGACACTTAAAACAGTGTCTTAGACCAGACTTCCTAGAAGCAGGGCATGCTCTGCATCTGATTTCCTGAGGATGTGCTCTCAGGTGAAGTTAGTAAGGGGATGTTGGAAGCAGGATAGGGTAAAGTAAGAAGTCAGGGATAGCGATGGCCAGCCATAGTCAGGACCAACCCCAACCTCATCCCATGGGGAATTCTGAAGCATGAATCAACCAGAGTTGTCCTAACTAGAAGCAAAAAAGGAGAACATTTTAAGTTCTTAACATCAGACAATCACAAGCCTGGCAGAGAGACAGGGGTGACAAAATTTTCTTTGACCATAACCTAATAAGGCCATTCGGAAATATCCTCTAACTAGACCCTGCATCTGGGGGAATGTGTTTGTTTCCCTGTGTGATGTTCAATTTTAGCAAGAGTCCCTTTAAGTCATTTTAACCAGAATACCTCATCCCTGGTATTTGTCATTCTGAATATCAGATCAGTTTTCTCATCCTCCATCATATTTTCCAGGAAATACCTAATTCTCCTGGCCTGACTTCCATGTGAATCCTGTTTGGTTGCTTTAGCTAGATCCTTCCTTACCCATATTTTTTCCTCTTCATAATTTTCTATCCACTAACACTTAGCCTACTTCTTTGGCTATGAGTTCCTTTTTTCCTCTTGTTATATTCAGTGTTGAGCCCTATCTTTCTTCCTCAGTGTGAAGTCCCATTGAAGTGACTTCTACACCTACCAGTATGGTCCTGAATAAAGTCTGTCTTACTGTTCATTTACAAGTGTCATGAATATTTTTTTTCTCTCTATTATAAATACTCAGGAGAAAGGAAAGTGGTGAGCTGTCTGTAGCCTGCATTCCTGGCAGCTGGAGAATGGGGACACTGGCCAGATAAAAGGAATACAGGAAGGGCTGGGGTGGTGGCTCAGTGGTAGAGTGCTCACGTAGCATGCATGAGGCACTGGGTTCGATCCTCAGCACCACATAAAAACAAACTAATATATCCACCTAAAACTAAAGATACATAATAAATAAATAAATAGATAGATAGATAAATAAATAAATATTAAAAAAAGGAATACAGGAAAGGTAGCAGGGGCATCTTCATACCTTCCAGAAATCTGAACATCAAAGCTTTAATTTGTTTTTCTTGTTTACTCACGGCAGGCATTTACCTGGCTTGTGCTTAAGAACCGACTGTATCACTCAAAATTTAGCAGTTTGAAAATTACATTTATATCACTTTGAAATGAATATCATTACTATAAAATCATCTAATGAATATTTTTCTTAAATTGAATCATTATTTTTTTCTTAAACAAATTATACTTTTGATAATTAATAGTGTCTGCCAAACTGCGTTTTGCATCGTTAATACATAGTCTAAAACTTGCATAGCTACTTATGTTTAAGTACAACATATAGATATGCTCTAAAAGTCTCTCACAATTATCAGTGCTACTGGTACTTTTGTTTGAGGAACAGTGGCTTAAAGGATGTCAATTGGCTCACCTAATCTCAAAATGAGGCCCTTATTATAGAGAACGTATTATAGTGTCTCAAGTTTCCACCATGGAAGCCAAATTTTGTATTAAGATACTGCCCCTATAAAAAGTCCTACATAAAAAAAATATATGTCTCAACTGAATGGGGAAACCATTATCAAAGACTGTCACAGTTAAACCTACCCCTTCTATATAGCAGCACTCTCAGGATGGTTTATTAAAGAGATAAATTTTACCATTTGAAGTGAGCAAATCATGGATCCTGCCTAAGATCATATGCTGGTATAGGATTTGACAGAGAGGAGGATGTACATTTTAGAACTAATATAGATAAAAGAGTTTGAGAAGTGAACAAGATGTCAAACAGAGTTTTTCAAAATTCAGCCTGACTACCTTCCAAATTTCAGTGATCAAGACAGATTGGTGTTTGTGAAAACACGGACTTGTAGATCAATGGAACAGAATAGAAAACACACATATACAGTCAGTCGGTTTATGACAAAACTATGATGGCCATTGAACAGCCAAAGGAAAATCTTTGTAGCAAATGGAGTCTATTTGTTACAAACTTGAAATTCATATAAAATGAAAAAAAATTAACCTTGGCCATTGCCAGATGTTATACACAAAATATACTCAAAAGAGATTATTACAGAAATTTAAGAATTTATAAATCTTCTGGAATAAAACAGGAAAAAAGTCACTGTGAACTTTGGGTAGGTAAAGATTGCTTACTTGCATACAATATGAAAAGAATGAATCATAAGAGAAAAACGAAGTAAATTGGACTGCGTTTGAAAAGAAGAAAGCTCTTTCAAAGATTCTATTATGAAAACCAAAGGGCAAACCACAGAGAGAAAATATTTGCAAACATATATATCAAAGAACATCAGAATACATAAAATAACATAAAATAAATACATAAAATAACTCTTACAAATCAGTAAGACACACAACCTAATAAGATACAGACAAACATTTGAATAGCAGCTTCACTAAAGAAGATATGCAAATTAACAAGAAGCACATGGAGTGATGCTCATTATCATTAGCCATCAGGGAAATGCAAACTAAAACCACCAAGAGATACCAATATACACTGCTGGACAAAGAGGAATCAGAGTATCCCAATTTAACTTTGGAGGCTTTTTTTTCCCTGTATTTCAATTGTGGGTCTTTTTCATTTTCAAGGGCAAATGTAAGTAGGAATATTAATTATCCAACCCAAAGGGGAAAAGGGCATACATAATTTCATTAGGTCAATTTAAAAAATGATAATTCTGAAGATGCTATTTTTTATCTCTTCCATAATGAACTTGAAAGGCTCAGGATGTTCAATTTTGAGCACTATTTCAGGATGGGATAATAGGATCCCTAGGTCCTGCCTCAATGATGTAGTTTTATTCTCAGGCAAGGAAACAAATACCACCAACTCACATTCCTGGCTCTCATGCCCATGCCTGAAGATGCTCTTATACAGGTAATTCAGGAAATGAGAGGATTTAAGTTCAACTGTTTGAATAATTATCTCTGAGAAGTAGAATTATTCAGATGTTTGACTATAGGGCTGAACGGAGAAAGAGGATGAAGGGTATTACTAAACAAATGTCCTGCTTCTGCTGCTGGGATAGATACATCATCATCCCAGCTGTCACTAGTCACCACTAAATGAGAGTGGTTTGTCATGCTTCATTTAACAGGCTTTCAGAACTGGCTGGGCTCCAGTCTGGCTGGGATTATAGACTGTTTAAAGTCTCTAAACCAGAGTTCATAATAAATCCCACCACAAAGCTAGGGCCAGAAGAGAAGGGAACCAGGTGATTGCAGGGCTTTGTGAGAGGGATAAAGGTGAGATCAATACTGCAGGAAGGGCTGGGGAGAGGACAGAAGAAAGGCAGACATTTTTCTGGAGATTAATCTGCATGGATTTTGCTGTGAGCTTCACTAGCTGCAGGCAAATCACTATCATCACCCTCATAATCACCGTCAGGAACAACCACAAAAGGTCATGGAAATTGTATAAGGAAATTTTCACAAGGAGAGCTAGGGCAGGAAAGACAAGCATCAATGTTGATTGTTAATGTTGGCACAGACTTTCTGGTCTATAAGTATACAAAGCAATCCCTGACTTATGCTTTGAATTATGATTTTCTTTTTCTTTTTACATTTTCAGAGTGCAAAAGCAATATGTAATTTAATAGAAACTGTTCCACAAATTTTGAATCTTGATTTTTTTCTTAGGCTACCAATATGCAGTATGATACCCTCTCTGTTGGACAGGGGCAGCAAGCTACAGCTCCCAGTCAGCCATGTGATTATGAGGGGAAACACCTGATGCTCCACAGAGCAGTGTATGCAGGAGATAACCTGAGATATTAAAACAATTTATTAGAAAATAGGCTTTGTATTAGATGATTTTGCCTACCTATAGGCTAATATAAATGTTCTGAACATGCTTAAGATAGGCAAGTCTAACCTGTGATGTTTGCAATGTTAGGTGTATTCAGTGCATTTCCAACTTACAGTATTTTCCATTTGTGATGGGGTTATCAGGACATAACCCGATTACAAGTTGAAGAACATCTGTATCTCTGGTCAACAGAAAGAACCTGTGGCATAAGAGAGGCATAATCTTTTTATCACTTTCAATAAGAATGTTTTACTGTTGAATGGGTATGGTACTTACTGCAAAAGCTAGAAAACTATGTGTACCAAATAGTTGACCTTATCTTCAATGGCTTTCTGAGCAATCTGAATTAGGAGAAATCCTCATCTCATCTTGTTCTCTCTCATCTGCCTTGTGATATGGATGTACTCACCAAAGTGTATAGTCAAAAAATGAACGAAAATCTTCAAGGTGCCTGCTGTTGAATGTAGATATGTTCCAGGTCCCTGTCTATGAAACAGGAGGGAACGTAGATATGAATAATTATAAATTATGTTATATAGCAAAGACTGGGACAAAGGTAGATACAGGGAAATGTTCAAACCAAGCCTATAAAGAGGGTGATACAGAATATAGAGAGGTGTGTATGGAGAATGGATGGAGCATAAAATACAGAGAGGAGAGGATATAAGGTGGACCTGGAAAGCTGATGGAGACTGGACTGTGGAAGGGCTTTGCATCCACACTAATGTGCTTCAACATCATGCTGAAGACAATGGGGAGATATGGACTAAGCTATTAGAAGTGTTATAAGGAGATGTTTATACTTATAAACATCTGTTATTTATAATGGGGAGAATGAATTGGAGGGAAACAAAGATAAAAGGCAAAGAGATCACTGAAGATAGTTACACTTACCCAGATAAGAAATGACAATCTAGGAAAGAGACAGATGGGGAAATGGAAAAAAAAGTGGATGGGCTCAAGGAGAAAGGAATGGCATGGATTTTTTGATTAGTTGACTAATAGTTGTGTTGCTTTCTTTGCTATTTAAAATTTGACTGACAATGTATTATCTCAGTCCTAGGATTCATGGGAAACTTTATGCTTTTTGCCAAGGTGTCTATATTAGTTAGTTTTCTATTGCTATAATAAAATACCTATGGCTAAGTAATGTATACAGAAAAAAAGGTCTATTTAGATCAAAGTTTTGGATTTTCAAGAGCATGGCACCAGCATCTTCTTGGCTCTTGTGAGGTCCTCATAGAGAATGTCATAATGGTAGAAGTGTATGTGACAATTATCACATATCAAGTCAGGAAGCCAGAGAGATTCAGGAGGAAGCCATTTTTATAATAATTCATTCTTGTGGAAACTAACCATGGTCCTTAGAAAAGTTTATTTATCTCTTCCTGGGGTAATGCCTGCAATGACCTTGTTACTTACCACTAGTCCCCATCTCTTAAAAGTTATACTACCTTTCAACATGGCCCATGGAATACCAAGTTTCAAGAACATGAAACTTTGAGAAACACATTTAAACCATTGCCAAACCATAACAGAACAATCTCCACTCACTGATATGTCCTTGCATTTTTAGGGGATGAGTGTCCTTATGCATCTTTCCTTAAAGTTTGAAGACCATGGTAACATTCCAGGAAACTGGGTCATTTATCCTAGGAGGATCTATCATACCACTGCTGCTACCTGCAATCCTAAAGACCTGGGAATGGCAGATGAAACATAGTCAAGAGACCAGTTCAAGAAAGATGATCTTGTCTCTGCAGATGTAGCTATTGTCAGCTTTGTGGAATCCCCTCTTATTTCCAGAATAGTGTAAGTTCTTTTATTTGTCCTCACTAATAATGGTGCAAACTTCTGTTGAAGTTATAATGGGTTTTCTTAGTCTTTTACTAATCCCAGTGATAATATTTTCATCGGAGGATGCACCTGTAAAAAATTGTCCTGGAATCACAATTTTCAATTCATTTAGATTGGCCCTCTTCAGAATTTAAAAATGTCCCATAAACTGAGATGGAGAATTTTCTCTTTGCCATCTAAGGAAGACAGCGTCCTCATTTCTGAGTAACACCTGTGTCTTAGGTTATGTTCTCCAGAAGCAGACCCTGAGGACATGATTTATATGCAAATGGTTTATGCATAAAGTACTTCTAGGAAAATATTGTTAGGGAATAGAGCAGGGAAAGGGAAGAAGAGAAGCAAGGGTGTGATTCTGGCAAAGCCTAAGTGTTAGCCTGATCCTATAGGGAATGTAAGCCACACCTCTTCAAGGGAAGGGAGCTGGACTTTCATATTCATTGGCCAATCAACACTCCAGGAAATGTAGACCCCACAGGTACTTCAGTTCTCTGCTAGTGACAGGGGCAGAGAAATTTCAGCAGCCCTAGGAGAGTCTTGCAATTCAGATTACAGATATGCAAATTAAGGCTCCAGTACATAGAGGCTGAGGAGTAGGCACATATAGAGATTAGGAGGGACTGGGGGGGGGGGTGACAAGGAGGAGAATTAGCTATGTGCACCACACCTGATCTTACAAAGTGGTTCATCTCATATTTGAGTATTCGTACAATGTTTTTTGGTTTTTTTTAATCACAAGTGCCTCTTTGCTTTTGTTGGCAGTAGATGTCAGTACTGTCCAAATTTTCTAATGAATTACATTCTGAAAATTTTGAACTTGAGGGGAGAAGATAATATACTCTTGATTCATCCCCTCCCCCCAGAAACCCAGAGTTCCTTACACTAATTTGCCTATAACCTTCAACCTCTACATTGCAGCTGTGTCTTTATCATATATAACCAATATTAAATCTCCCACCCAATGAGAAGTTGCTGTTAAGTTTGAGGGATAAGAGTCTAAAATGATACCGCAGAATTTCCTTAATCTGTGGAGTCTTAGAACACTGACTTCTATTGGCATAACAGCAACCAAGAGGCAGTCTTGTGAGCCTGAGCTTCGTGTAGGCACCTTCCCTGATTCTTACAGTTTAAAGGAAATGGAACTGACATATTGGGAAATACCTCTGTACTCCCTGAAGAACATGAGAATGTGCAGAGTGAATTGCAAAGAGGGCTCCTTTCTTGAAACTGAGGATATAAAGGAAAGTTGAGTACACTTGTTGCCCTAGTGCATATAATTCCTACAATCATACTGTTAGAATGGTTCTAGAACCATGACATCATCAGGTTACCACCCTTATGCTACAAAGAAAGAAACTAGTTTCCATGAAAATCTTGAGGTTTGCAAAATTGATTTCTGTTTGCTTCACCAAGTATTATTGTCCAAATATATGGAGATCCTCTATGGTATTTGTAGTTACTTTTTGACTGTAGTCAATCAGTCAATAAATGTTTGGCATTCTTTCAAGAAAATTTGAAGTAAAATATAAGTATATGTTCCAGGAAGTACAGAGACAACAAAAACATCTTTCTAAGTGTAGAATCTCAGCACATCTAACCATTCAAGTTCAGAAACAAGACTCACTGACTGAGATCTGTTTTGAGTATTCCCAGTTTTGCTTAGTTTTCGGGTCTTGAACAAGTTGTGTAATCTTTCCAACAATTTTCTCATCTGCAAATTAAAAATGATCATTGTATCTTCCTTAAAAGTTTATGTATAGCTTAAAATTCACAATGCTTGTGAACTCCTTAGCATAATACACAGAACAAAAGCACCTTACTAATGGCCATTATCATCAGCTTTATTACAGGCATTTTTAACTATTGAGAAATAAATTATATATCATAAAATTTATCTTTTTAAAGTGTATCATTCAGTGGTTTTTAGTATTTTCACAAGGTCATGTAGCCAGTTTGTAGCTAGTTCTAGAATATTTTTGACACCTACAAAAGTGTTTCCATTATCTTTAGCAGTCACTCCCCATTTCCTATCTCCTGGCTTATAGAAATGATTAATTAATATTCTGCTTCTTCAGCTTTTCTTATTTCAGAAATTTCATATAAATGGTATTATATAATAGAATACTTGGGTTTTGTGTCTGACTTCTCTCACTTAACATTATGTACTTAAATGTTATCTATGTTGTATGTAAGTTCATCATTCCTTTTTATAGCCCCATTTTACATTTCAACAAGCAATCTAAGAGAGTTCTAGTTTCTCTGCATTCTCTTATTTTATCTACTCTTTTGATTAGCCATTCTAGTATGCAGTAGTATCACGTGGTTTTAATCTGTGTTTTACTAAGAATGAATGATGTTGTGTATCTTTTTATATACTTTTTGGCCATTTGTATACCTTCTGTGGAAAAAATGTCTATTCAAAAACTTTGCCTGTTTTTAATCAGGTTTATTTGTCTTTTTACTGTATAGAATTCTAAGAATTCCACACATTTTATTGGATGTTTTGTATGAGTCAGTTGTCATTCCAGAGGCTGCTGGGATGAAAATATTGACAAACCTCTGTCAAAAATTTGACAACCACATGTTCTAGTGAAAGTGCAGATAACAAAGAGTAAACAAGTAAGTAGCCAAGAAAAATGCCTAATACCAATAAATGTAATAAAGGAAAATAAATGGTGGACATGTTAGTAAAAAAATATAGTGGAAACAACATAAGATGTGGTGGTCAAGAAGGAATGCACTTTGACCTATAAGAGTAAGAAAAAACTGCCCTAGGAAGATAAGCTTTTTCTTGAAAAGACTTAACATGATTTTAGTAGCATAGGAGAAAAAGAAACCCCTACTCCCAAATAAAACATAAATATGGCCAAAAGAATTCCTTTTAGTTTAGTGATGACACTGATAGAAGTTTTGGTCAACTTGGCCCCGAAATCTGCAACTGCATAAAAATGTATCAGATTTCCCAGCATCCCTTTTACATGCTATTTGGTTAGGGTAATTGTGCATTAATGTATTTTGAAAAAAACATACATTGTACTTTTTCAATTCAAGGTCTTATACAGAGCCTTTTACAGTTTATTGACTAAGTACATATTTATTAAGCACATACAATTCAAGTCTTGTCCTCAACACTTTATAGTAATGAGGCCAAAGGGCAAGGTGCAACTTTAAATCATCTTCTTCATTAAGAAAATAGATGTCATGGAAAAAGAAACAACAAACATTCAACAATGTTAGAGCTAAGTTCTATGCTCCCAACATTGAACTTTCTTTGAAATCATTTTCCAAAGCAAATCCATAAAATATGAGGTGACCGTGTTTCCTATTTGCAAACAATGCATAAAACATAAAGTAACAGGCACAATATCCACATTTTAAAAATGCAATTTAGAAAGTAGTGCTCCCTTGCTTGTTTTGAAGCCAACTGCCAGAGGATATGAATAACAAGATCAGAAAAATCCAATAAAGGCTAAGTGTGCTTGTGGGTAATTTCCTCCTCATTTGGGTGCAGTTCCTCTCAGATGAAAGACAGATACCTGAGACCACTGCATACATTTCACTAGAATCCAAGCTAAATAAAAATGACCCTCTGTTCAGAAATCTAATCTAACGTGACTTGAACTATTCAACTAAGCTTTCAGTAAGGCCCTATTTGAAGGCTTATATTTTACTAAATTTATTAAGAGTAGAAATTTAAAACTAGAATTTAATAAAAATGCCCAGGAATAACTAAAAAGTGAACATTACCATCTTCTATTGGCAGCTACTAGACATTGATTTTTTAAACAGTTGTTTATTATATCCCTATCATATATTAGATGCTATTTGTAAGAACAGAAAAATGAGGAAAGAGAAAACATCCTGCTCTTAATAAGTTTTCATCCTAGTGGAGGAGATGGATAATAAACAGATAAACAAGAGAATGGTGCAATGTAATAAATGCTGCAGAGAAACAAGAGGGGCAATACATATTGATAGGAAGAATTGAGAGGGGGCAACATTAGATAGGAGGATTAAAGAAGACCTCGGAGATTATAAAAATCTGACTTGAGACTTGGAAGATGATGTGGGAAGATATTTCATGTGCTTTGCCAAATGCATGTGTTCTTATTACTACTGCAGAATTGAGTTCAATTTGTGAAGTTTTTTTACTGCTTATCTACCTCTATCATTAGTACTCTGCATATTAACAAAGGCTTTGAATCAACTGCTACTATCAGGAAAATATGAGCATATTGAAACAATTTCTTCATTTGATTTTTTCTAACATTTGACAAAAGCAAGCTGTATTCTATAGTCAATGCTGTCTTATTCTGATGCGTATAGCATTCTCGGGCCTACTTTCTCTGTTAGCCAGCTAAGGCCTCAATAGTGTTCTTTAAGAAACCACTCCAAAACTCAGTTCTTAAAGCCAGCACTTATCCTAGTTCCTGTATCTTCAACTAAGGTGATCAAAGATTGGTTCAAGTGGGCTTGGCTCAAAAATGCACAGTAGTTACAGAACTAACTCCGTGTTTTCATCTTCCTTAAACCAGTGGCTATCTGAGGCAGAGTTTTTCAGGTAAGAACATAGAATCTACAAGATACTTATTCCAACATAAATCACATTTCAAGCCTCCACTTGTATTACATGTATTAGCATCACACAGAGTAAAGCATGTCACATGGAAAGCCCTGTCAAGTAGTAGAGACTACACCCTGCCCATCTTGTGACCTGAGGAAGTCTCATGGCCAAGCCCAATATCAGTGGTATAGAAGTAATTCTTCCCTTGCAGATAAAGGGAGAAAGTAAATATTTGCTAAAGCATAAGTAATCTGCCACACCTTTTAATCACCAGTTAAATATTAAACATTTAGTGAATTAAAGACATTGTGTTTTGTACTATTCAAGTAGTGTGCATGCAGTGGTATAGAGAAACTCATGTAGTTGTGCTTACTGGAGTAAATAATATGGGGTAGCAAGTGAGAAGTATATTTTCAAAGAAAATAGAAAATAGGTTAAAAAAAGGTTTCAAACATTCAGGGGAGGGAGAAATTATTGACATTTCTCATCCTACATTGACTTTCTAATACAGATCTTCATATCTGTACATATGTGTTTATATATGATATATGTGTGTATTCACTGTGTCTACAAATAAGCACACCTCCATGCAAACTCACACACATAGGATACATTTAATTGAATGCTGACTTGAGCATATATTATAATTTTCTATGTAGAAGATATTGTCAATGCCCCACCCATATCTTCTTTGCACTCACTTTACTGAAATTACCAATGGCTTCTCAACTGCCAGCACCTGTGGTTCTCTGACTGATGCCTCTGTCTCAAGGTACATGTTTGTCCTGTGCATGGTGTTAAAGGCCTGGGAGCTATCTCAACCAGTTATGGGCCAGAGCTGGTGAAAAAAAATACCTCCTCTCCTTGCTTCTTGGTTCAGAGTCCCCCAGCAGGATGGAGCTGTAGTCCCCCACAATGATACTCTGTTTATTTGCAAGCCCCCTGTTAGATGTCTACACTTGCCCGCCTCTTTTTCTTCAATCCTCTGGCACTGTGCGTTATAGGATTACCTCCCAAATAACTTCTTGGTCATTTGCTTTAGAATCATCATCTTGGTGTCTATTTCTAGATAACTCAAATGAAGATCGTAAAATAAACTGAAATAACCCAAAGTCTTGGATTCATTCATTGGAAGTAGGGACATCAGACCAAAATCAAAACCCTCGAGGCAACCAATGTTTGAACTGGGATCTGGCATTGTGTTTCTCATCTGTGCTTAGTTTCTGCCTGAAAAGCAGCAGTTTCCATTCCTCTAGAGCACACCACATGCCTTATCAAGCAATGCACTTTAAGTGACACTTATGTCACCAAGAAAGCTTATACTGCCCAGCAGAAGAGATTGCAGATAGATGCTTATGCAAATAGCCCATTATTCATAAAGATCTGATAAAACCAGAACCATGCATATAGCATCAGATAACTTTCTTCACAAGGCTCTTTACTGTACAACAGTCTAGTGAAAATTTATTATGTGAAAGATGCTATTCTACTTTCTTGATATTAAAAATTAGACTTAGGCATGGTTTCTGCCCATATTGCCTCTTTTGCTGCTGTGCCTAAAAGATCTGCCTAGAACAATTTTAGGCAGGGTAAAGTCTATTTGAGGGCTCACGGTTTCAAAGGTTTCCATCCATAAACAGCAGGCTCCAACCCTCAGAGCTCTAGGTGAGGCAGGGAATTGTGGAAGAAGAGTGTGGAAGAGGGAAACAGCTTACATGATGATCAGGAAGCACAGAGAGACTCTACTCACCAGATTCAAATATATACCCCATAGCCACACCCCCAATGGACCACATTCTCCAGC
This sequence comes from Marmota monax, assembly GCF_021218885.2. NCBI lineage: Eukaryota > Metazoa > Chordata > Mammalia > Rodentia > Sciuridae > Marmota > Marmota monax. Next base: position 1,386,024 of record NW_026695222.1, on the reverse strand, counting down.
CACACCCCACCTGCCTCCAGTTATCACCTGCTTAATCCCATCTGGGATTAATCAACTGATTATGTTAAGGCTGTAACCAAATCATTTCTCCTCCAATCTTTCTTGCATGGTCTTCCCTATGAGCTTTGGGGGGGAACATCTCACCTCCAAACCATAACACTGCCCCTTGTGGATTCATACTCCAGTTATAGACTGAGTGTGGAAGAAGATAATAAAAATTGAACTACAACACAAATATCAGCAAATTGTTCTCTGCATGTACCCCAGTCCACCTGAAAATGGGAGTTTCTAACATGTAAATAATCAAACATATGTTGGAATGGATTTTTGAAAGGTGAGGGGAAAAAGCACTGCTGAAAATATAAAATATAGTTTTAAATAAATAAATATGTAATTTAATATTCTGTTTTCTTTTTTCTTTCTTTTCTTTTCTTTTTTACTTGCCAGCAAAAGACTTTTTAAATATATAGCTGTCCAATTGGATCTAATTTTGTGAAACCAGATAAGGCAAACTTTAACCATGAAAATAGAATTAGAGATATTTTATTCCAGGGTCAGGAATTGGTTGTACATGTGTACTAGAGGACCAAACAAGAAAATGGGGGTTAGCCTGGGAGTAGGAGGTCTGTAGCTCCCAAGGCTACAAAGACCTAGGGGACACTTGTCATGAAGGATTTTAACAGTAGGAGCAAAAGATTAAAGAAGACCCATCTTCTCCTTTACTTATACCTTGCAATCACTCACAGCTGAACCCAGAAAGAAGCAGCAGCCTTGGGAAGGTAGGAAATGCAGCATCAGCACCAGAATGCAAAGGGAAGCCCTGGGCCATAGCTGCTGAGACGGGGCTGGTGTGGGGAAGGTAATGGCAGGCAACTAACACAGGACCCACACATCCAGGATTTCATAATTTTCTCTGCAAATAGGGAAGAGTTCCCATTCTTTCCCCAGCAGGGGTGTTGGGGGGAGTCTGAGATCCTGACAAAGATCAAAAGTTAAGAAATAACAACTTACTGTCTGAAATTCACTTTGTAGCTAATCATCAAGAAAAAGTGATGGTTATTATTTCTCAGATAAAATTTTAAACATATATGTAGCACTTTTTACATCTATATGTCTTGGTATTTGGATCCACTCTATATTTTAATTAAAAGCCGTTTTACCCTTCCTGGATGCTGACTGGTTTCCAGCTCACCTGCTTTTCTTTTGGCTTTTCTTTCATTAATTATATTTCAAACCTATGCAAAATGAAGGTTTGTTCTCAGTTCCTCTGCATATGTCAAAATAACTGTTTTTATCAACCTAACATAGAAATGCAAGAAGGAAGGGTGTAGATGTATAGAAGAAAAACAATGTTGTTTAAAAGAGGATCCAGAAAGTTAGCCACTAGTAATTACAAAGTGTCTTTATATGCTCAGCACCAGCATTGTGCTTTATGGGCTCTGATATTTTGTGGCTTCAAGATTGTTATAATCTAACTGCCACCTTCTTTCTTTCTTTCTTTACTCCCTCCCTACCTCTCATCCTCTGTCTTCCTTCCCTTCCTTTCCCTTTGCTTTCCTTCCTCCCTCCTAACCTCCTTCTCTTCCTTCTTACCTCCCTCCCTTCCTTCTTTCCTTACTTCCTTTCTCCCTCCCCTTCCCTCCCTCTTTGTTCCTTCAGTATTCTATAACTTTCCATAAAATATTTGAGATCATGAATTTACAATTTAGTTGGAGAAACAGGTCTTACACTTAATCAATGATTAGAGAATAATAGAATGTTAAGTATTAATTGTGCAACAAAATAACAGGAGAAAGAAGATGTGGCTGTATGGGCAGGTGTAGACAGCTTCACAGACACTCTAGGGTGGGGACCAGACCTCAAAGATGAAAGAATTTGGACAGCAATAAAGGAAAGAGGCGGAAAGACAAAGAGAAAGTGAAGTTAAAGGGTAGATGAGGTGAAGGTAGAAGAAGGAGCCCCCTTGCTATTGATGAAGCTTTGGGCCACTCTCCCTGACCTTTCCTTATTTCTGTGGACAAGCAAACATTTTTATCAAGGCTTTGTTAGCCAGTGGGCCTCCCAATGAAGCTTCATGGTCTCCAGGTCATGTAGCATGAGGGGCAGGTCATTCTGCAACCTTCCTAGTTTAATCCTCAATCTTTTTGAAAACACCTACAGTGAAGACCTGGAAGAACACACAATTCCATGGTTGACACAAAAGTGCCCACCAACAGATATGCACAGTTAGATCTGCACCATTCCATTCCTACCCCAACAAAAGCAGGGAATTTTATTAACAAAGCTCAACTAGACATAATGAGCTAAAGGCCATTTTCCTCATTCTTTAAAAAGTCCTACATTTTTAATAACCATCATCAATAAAAGAGAAGGGAGAAATATATTTTATTAACATAATGGACTTGCCCCTGAACTTTATTAAAATATAAGTCTAATTTGGCCTTGGGATGAGTCTTTTTTACAGTCCTTTTCCATGTTCTCAGTCTTTCTAGCTATTGGGTTTTGTTTGTTTGTTTGTTTGTTTGTTTGTTTGTCTTTTGACAATCATTACTGAACAAAACTTTTTATGTTTCATTGTGGGGTGACACACTTGACTGTTACCATTTTATGAAGAAGTGTGCTTTGAACTCAAACTCTAGTTACTAAAACTTCCACTTGCACAATGGAGTCAACAATTCTCAATGACATCTCAAATTAAATCAAAGTTTCCATTTCAATTTCTCTTTTGACAATTCAACAAACTAGCAAGCACAAACCGGAACCTGGCAGACTGTTCTTCACATTGTCATGTAGTTTGGCTCCTTTGGGAGTAGAATTCCCTCAAAATTTTTTATAAGTTGATGATGTTTTTCACTTTCTATTTCAGGTAGCTGTCTCTACCTTCCATCTTCTGAATGTGACCTCTCTCTCTCTCTCTTTTTTTTTTCCCTATTTGGAGTACCAGGGATTGAACTCAGGGCACCTAAACATTGAGCCACATCCCCAGCCCTATTTTGCATTTTATTTAGAGATAGGGTCTCACTGAGATGCTCAGCACCTTGCCATAGCTGAGCCTGGCTTTGAACTCACAAAATCCTCCTGTCTCAGACTACTGAGCCACTGGGATTACAGGCATGCACCACTGTGCCCAGCTTGAATGTGACCTCTTAAATTCATGTTCACTAGAACATTCTATGTAGAGAGACCTGAGGATGTCTGAAGATGCTCAGTTCTCTTCAATTATTGGTTTTATTTATGAATAGTCAGGGCAGACTCACTCAATCAATGTTTACTGAAACCGATATATGGCAAGCCTAGTTCTACTTCTTCATAAAATATACAGTTTAGTGATCGTATGTACAGAATATCAATTTTAGATCCTCTCAATAAGCAAACATCTACTGAACTTTAATCATGAAAGATTAATGGCCTTGGGAAAGGCAAGCAGAACAAAGTCAAGTGCCTAACTATAAAAAAAGATGAATAATATCAGGAATAGATGTGTTTATACAGTTTACAAAATATTTAGATAAGTATGAATAAAAGTATGCAGAAAGCCAGGCATGATGGTGCATATCTGTAATCCTAGAGACTCAGGAGGCTGTGGCAAGGAGGATTCCAAGATTAGGGCCAGCCTCAACAACTTAGGGAGACTCTGTCTTAAAATAAAATAAAAATGATTGGGGAGGTAGCTCAGTGGTAGAGTGTTGCTGGTTTCAGTTCTCAGAACTACAAAAAAGAAAAAAAAGTATATAGAAACTGTAATGGGGAAAACATAACATGAAGTGATTTTAGAAGTCAAGAAAGACTACCCAGATAAACAAATGTAAGAAGTTTCCAAGGAGCATAGGTGACAATACTATTTTCTCAAACATCATTCACAATATAATATTTGAAATATGTATACCTTGTGGAATGGCAAATTGAGTGAATTAACATATATATATCATTTTATACACTTAAGTTTTTGAGGATTATTACACTTCAAATTTACTTTCTTAACAATTTTCAAGCATATAATACATTGGCATTAAATGTATGATAGATCTTTTGAACTTATTCTTCCTTTCTAATTGAAATTTTGCATCTTTTCATCAACATTTCTCTAATGTCTCCATCTCAAAACCTGAGACCCTGATAACTACTATTTTACTTCTCACTTCGAAATCAACGTCTTAGATTCCACATAAAAAAGTGAGAAAATTAAATATTTGTTATTCTGTGCCTGGCTTACTTTACTTAGTATGATGACCTCCAGATTCGTCCGTGATGTTGCAAGTAACAGGATTTTATCCTTTCTAAAGGTTGATTACTTTTCCCTTGTGCATATATATCAAATTTTCTTTATTCATTCATCCATTGTTGGACACTTAGGTTCATTCCATTTCTTGACTATTGTAAATAGTAGTGCAACAGACATAGGAGTGTCTATATCTTGTTGACACGCTACTTTCATTTCTTTTGAATATATGTCTGGTAGTGAGATTGTTGGATGATATGGTAATTCATTTTTAACTGTTTGAGGAACATCCATACTCATTTTCTATAATGGATCTACAAAGTGACATCCCCTCTGACAGTGGATAAGAACTTCCTTTCTCCACATCCACTCCAACATTTATTGTTTTACATCTTTTTAAGATGTACCAAGTGATATCTCATTGTATTGATATCTCATTTTAATTTACAACTTTCTGATGATTACTGATATTGAGAATTTTTTCATATACCTAAGTGATCATTTGGGTTTTTTTTTTCCTGTGAAAAATGTCTATTCATATCCTTTGCACATTTTTAATTGGATTTTTAGTTTTCTTTTTATTGAGTTTGAGTTGCTTGCATATTTCAGATATTAACCCTTTATCAGATATGTGTTTTGCAAATATTTTCTCCCAATCTGTAGATAGTCTTTTTACTCCGTGGATTATTTCCTTGGCTGTACAGAAGCTTTTTAGTTTGTTATAATTATCTGTGTCTATTTTTGCTATTGTTGCTTGTGCTTTGAAGTCATATTTAAAAAAAAAAATCAGACCAAAGTCGTGAGTGGTTCCTGTTTATTTGTTTGATTATTTATTTATTGGTGTTAAGCTCCTGTCTTGCTTTTCCTTTCTCATGATTAAACTCTTCCTTAATCCACCCTGTTCACACACTATTCTTTAAGTGGCAGAACTGGCTTCAAAGAAGGGGCCAGCCCTTCCTTCACTTTCACTGATATTTTTTTGAAGTCTATTCGTGTTATTTAAATAAAATATTTAAAACATTTTTAAAAAACTAGTTTTTTTCTAGTATCAGTTCTTACACTTGAGTTATTAATCAGCTGTGACTTGATTTTCTGCATATGGATAAGACAATGATCCAATTTCATTCTTTTATATGTGGCTATCCAGTTGTCCCAACACCATTTTATTGAAGAAACTGTCTCTTCCCCATTGTGTGTTTTTGGAATCTTTGTCAAAAATCAAGAAGACAAAAGGAGTCAAGAGGCTTTTCACATGTTCCCTAGAGTGACCCTGAAAAGTCTCAGCTGACTCTTAGTAAGTAGCAGACAGGAACAGGGTAAATTTTGGTCAACTTGGTCTTAAACACCTGGCAGGCGAGTACAATAAAAGCTCAGTCCTACATGCACATTTAAGAGAGAAAATGTCTCTTTCACTATAATTTGTATAATTTGAGATGTACAGTTGTGTCAGCCCTACACAAAGTAAGTAAAACTGGATGCTATAAAGGAAGGGTTCTTATGTGGAAATGTCTAAGAGTAACTATCTCAGAGGACTCTGGAGTCACAGAGTTTGTCCTGAGCTTCAGACACTGTCTAAACATCCCTGTTTTCGACTGACCGCAGCTCATTCAGCCATAGAACAGGTAATTTCAGGCTGCAATTCGCCTGCAGCTTACAGACAGATTGCTAGGGTTCAGTGCCTGGGTGCTTCTTAGAACCTGATCTTATCGGAGCGAACACCGAGCGCGGGGTGGCCGAGTTCCGGCTCCCGGAACGGTCCCGGAACCGCCCTGGCCCAGGGCTGCGGAGCCTGTGGAGGCTGCTTCTTGGACCCTGCTCCTATCAGAGCATACACCAAGCACTAAGCAGCCGAATTCCGGCTCCCGGAACTGAGCCCGCGGGGACTGCTTCTTGGAGCCTACACTTATAGGAGCTTACACCGAGCATGGAGCGGCCGAGTTCTGGCTCCCGGAACTTCCCTGGCCCGGGGCTAGGAGCCCGCGGAAACTGCTTCTCGATCCGGGTCCTGCTGAGGGCCGGTCAGGACTCACCCGTTGCTTTGGTTGCCCGGCAAGGGGAACGAAATGCTGCCATTCGCATAGGATACCAACATGGCAGAGATCTGATGTCATCAGAAAGCGGCGGAGGAGAGAACTTCATCAATACCAGCGGCAACATAAACAGTTGGTCTCCTGGTAGGGGGAGTGAGGCACAGACACCCGAGTCTCCTCAATTTGTCGTCGAGCCAGAGGGGAGGAGCCCGGCCGCCGCCAGCGCCCGGAGCAGGCCCAGCGGCTCGCCAGCGTGGTGACCACGTAACCCCAATTGGAGAGGGTGCAGAGCGGAGCCGCCACCCGCACCAGCAAGGTGGGCAGACCCGCGACCCAGTGGTACATGGGCGTGGTAAGAGGGGCAGGGCAGAGCCGCCATTCGCGCTTGCAAGGTAAACAGACCTGTGACAGCCTGGCGGGTCAGGCCCAGTGGCCTGCCAGTGTGGTACACACGTCACCCCAACTGGAGTAGGGGCAGAGCAGATCCTTCTCCCACGCCCGGATCAGGCCCTGCTGGTGTGGTGGTCACGTGACCCCAACTGGAGTGGGGGCGGAGCGGAACCGCCACCCATGCCCACAGGGTGAGCAGACCTGTGACCAACCTGCAGATCAGGCCCAGGGGTCCGCAGGCGTGGTAGGAGGGGCAGGGCAGATCCGCCGCCCGCGCCTCCAAGGTAGGCAGACCTGCAACAGACCGGCGGATCAGGCCCAGGAGCCTGCCGGCGTGGTACACACACCACCCTAATTGGAGTAGGGGCAGAGCAGAGTCGCCGCCCGTGCCAGGAACAGGCCCAGCGTCCTGCAGGCGGGGTAGTCACGACACCCCAATTGGAGTAGGGGCAGAGCAGAGCCTCCACCCGTGCCCGAAAGGTGGGCAGATCTGCGACCGACCAGCGGGACAGGCCCAGTGGCCTGCCGGTACGACAGACACGTCACCCCAATTGGAGTAGGGGCAGAACAGAGCCGCCACCAGCGCCCAGAACAGGCCCAGTGACCTGCCGGCGTGGTAGCCACGACACCCCAATTGGAACAAGGAGAGAGCAGAGCCGCCGCCCGCGCCTGCAGGAAAGATACGCAAGCAGTATGAAAAGACAAGGAAAGAAAGGACCACAAGCAATGCAGGTCAACGCAACTTTAGAAGAGGTAACAGCTGCAGCAGATGGAATGTCAGATAAAGAATTCAGGATATACATGCTTCAGATGATCTGGAGTATCAAGGAAGATATTAAACAGCAAAATCAGACAATGAAAGATCACTTCGACAATGAATTACGGAAACAAATCAAGGAAGCAATGGATCAACTATACAGGGAGATAGAGGTTATGAAAAACAAACAAACAGAAATCCTAGAAATGCAGGAAGCAATAAACCAACTTAAAAACTCAATGGAGAATACTACCAGCAGAGTAGAACACTTAGAAGATAGAACATCAGACAATGAAGACAAAGTATTTCAACTGGAAAAGAACATAGACAGCTCAGCAAGACTGTTAAGAAACCATGAGCAGAACATCCAAGAAATATGGGATAACATTAAAAGACCAAACTTAAGAGTCATTGGGATACAGGAAGGTACAGAGCTCCAAACCAAAGGAATGAGCAGTCTAATCAATGAAATAATACGAGAAAACTTCCCAGACTTGAAGAATGAGACAGAATCCCAAATCCTAGAAGCCTACAGGACGCCAAATGTGCAAAATCATAAGAGATCCACACCTAGACACATTATAATGAAGATGCCCAACATACAGAATAAGGAGAGAATTTTAAAAGCTACAAGAGAAAGGAAGCAGATTACATTTAGGGGTAAGCCAATCAGGATAACAGCTGATCTTTCAACACAGACTCTGAAAGCTAGAAGATCCTGGAATAACATATTTCAAACACTGAAAGAAAATGGGTTCCAACCAAGAATTAATTGTGTATCCAGCGAAATTAAGCTTCAGGATGGAAGATGAAATTAAAACCTTCCACGATAAACAAAAGTTAAAAGAATTTGCAGCTAGAAAACCATCTCTTCAAAACATCCTCGCCAAAACATTACAGGAAGAGGAAATGGAAAATAACAATGAAAACCAACAGTGGGAGGTAGGACAGTAAAGGGGGGGGAAATAATCAAAGAGGAAAACAAACAATGTTTAGTAACAGAAATAAACAAATATGGCTGGAAGAACAACCCATATCTCAATAATAACCCTAAATGTTAATGGCTTAAACTCACCAATTAAGAGACACAGGCTAGTAGAATGGATCACAAAACAAGACCCAACAATATGCTGCATACAGGAGACGCATTTGATAGGAAAAGACATACATAGGCTGAAGGTGAAAGGTTGGGAAAAATCATATCACTCATATGGACTTCGGAAACAAGCAGGAGTGTCCATACTCATATCAAATAAAATAGATTTCAAGCCAAAGTTAATCAAAAGGGATAAAGAGGGACACTACATACTGCTTAAGGGAACCATACACCAACAAGACATAACAATCATAAATATTTATGCCCCAAACAATGGTGCAGCTATGTTCGTCAAACAAACTCTTCTCAAGTTCAAGAGTCTAATAGACCACCATACAATAATCATGGGAGACTTCAACACACCTCTCTCGCCACTGGACAGATCTTCCAAACAAAAGTTGAATAAGGAAACTATAGAACTCAATAACACTATTAATAACCTAGACCTAATTGACATATATAGAGTATACCACCCAACATCAAGCAGTTACACTTTTTTCTCAACAGCACATGGATCCTTCTCAAAAATAGATCATATATTATGTCACAGGGCAACTCTTAGACAATATGAAGGAGTAGAGATAATACCATGCATCTTATCTGATCATAATGGAATGAAACTGAAAATCAACGATAAAAGAAGGAAGGAAAAAGCATACATCACTTAGGTTACTGAATGATCAATGGGTTATAGAAGACATCAAGGAGGAAATTAAAAAATTCTTAGAGATAAATGAAAACACAGATACAACATATCGGAATCTATGGGACACATTGAAAGCAGTTCTAAGAGGAAAATTCATTGCTTGGAGTTCATTCCTTAAAAAAAGAAAAAAACAACAAATAAATGATCTCATACTTCATCTCAAAATCCTAGAAAAAGAAGAGCAAAACAACAGCAAAAGAAGTAGAAGGCAAGAAATAATTAAAATCAGAGCTGAAATTAATGAAATCGAAACAAAAGAAACAATTGAAAAAATTGACAAAACTAAAAGTTGGTTCTTTGAAAAAATAAACAAAATCGACAGACCCTTAGCGATGCTAGTGAAGAGAAGAAGAGAGAGAACTCAAATTACTAGCATACGGGATGAAAAAGGCAATATCACAACAGACACTTCAGAAATACAGAAGATAATCAAAAACTATTTTGAATCCTTATACTCCAATAAATTAGAAGATAGTGAAGGCATAGATAAATTTCTTAAGTCATATGATCTGCCCAGATTGAGTCAGGAGGATATAGAAAACCTAAACAGACCAATATCAATTGAGGAAATAGAAGAAACCATAAAAAGACTACCAACTAAGAAAAGCCCAGGACCGGATGGGTATACAGCAGAATTTTACAAAACCTTTAAAGAAGAACTTATACCAATACATTTCAAGCTACTTCAGGAAATAGAAAAGGAGGGAGAACTTCCAAATTCATTCTACGAGGCCAACATCACCCTGATACCTAAACCAGACAAAGACACTTCAAAGAAAGAAAACTACAGACCAATATCTCTAATGAACCTAGATGCAAAAATCCTCAATAAAATTCTGGCGAATCGGATACAAAAACATATCAAAAAAATTGTACACCATGATCAAGTAGGATTCATCCCTGGGATGCAAGGCTGGTTCAATATACGGAAATCAATAAATGTTATTCACCACATCAATAGACTTAAAAATAAGAACCATATGATCATTTCAATAGATGCAGAAAAAGCATTTGACAAAGTACAGCATCCCTTTATGTTCAAAACTCTAGAAAAACTAGGGATAACAGGAACATACCTCAATATTGTAAAAGCAATCTATGCTAAGCCTCAGGCTAGCATCATTCTGAATGGAGAAAAACTGAAGGCATTCCCTCTAAAATCTGGAACAAGACAGGGATGCCCTCTCTCTCCACTTCTGTTCAACATAGTTCTCGAAACACTGGCCAGAGCAATTAGACAGACGAAAGAAATTAAAGGCATAAAAATAGGAAAAGAAGAACTTAAATTATCACTATTTGCAGATGATATGATTCTATACCTAGCAGACCCAAAAGGCTCTACAAAGAAACTATTAGAGCTAATAAATGAATTCAGAAAAGTGGCAGGATATAAAATCAACACGCATAAATCAAAGGCATTCCTGTATATCAGCGACAAATCCTCTGAAATGGAAATGAGGACAACCACTCCATTCAAAATATCTTCCAAAAAAATAAAATACTTGGGAATCAACCTAACAAAAGAGGTGAAAGACTTATACAATGAAAACTACAGAACCCTAAAGAGAGAAATAGAAGAAGATCTTAGAAGATGGAAAAATATACCCTGTTCATGGATAGGCAGAACTAACATCATCAAAATGGCGATATTACCAAAAGTTCTCTATAGGTTTAATGCAATGCCAATCAAAATCCCAACGGCATTTCTTGTAGAAATAGAGAAAGCAATCATGAAATTCATATGGAAAAATAAAAGACCCAGAATAGCAAAAACAATGCTAAGCAGGAAGTGTGAATCAGGCGGTATAGCGATACCAGACTTCAAACTATACTACAGAGCAATAGTAACAAAAACAGCATGGTACTGGTACCAAAACAGGCGGGTGGACCAATGGTACAGAATAGAGGACACAGAAACCAATCCACAAAAGTACAACTTTCTTATATTTGATAAAGGGGCTAAAAGCATGCAATGGAGGAAGGATAGCATCTTCAACAAATGGTGCTGGGAAAACTGGAAATCCATATGCAACAAAATGAAACTGAATCCCTTTCTCTCGCCATGCACAAAAGTGAATTCAAAATGGATCAAGGAGCTTGATATCAAATCAGAGACGCGCCATCTGATAGAAGAAAAAGTTGGCTACGATCTACAGTCGGTGGGGTCGGGCTCCAAATTCCTCAATAGGACACCCATGGCACAAAAGTTAATAACTAGAATCAACAAATGGGACTTACTCAAACTAAAAAGTTTTTTTCTCAGCAAAAGAAACAATAAGAGAGGTAAATAGGGAGCCTACACCCTGGGAACAAATCTTTACTCCTCACACTTCAGATAGAGCCCTAATATCCAGAGTATACAAAGAACTCAAAAAATTAGACAATAAGAGAACAAACAACCCAATCAACAAATGGGCCAAGGACCTGAACAGACACTTCTCAGAGGAGGACATACAGTCAATCAACAAGTACATGAAAAAATGCTCAACATCTCTAGCTGTCAGAGAAATGCAAATCAAAACCACCCTAAGATACCATCTCACTCCAGTAAGATTGGCAGCCATTATGAAGTCAAACAACAACAAGTGCTGGCGAGGATGTGGGGAAAAGGGTACACTTGTACATTGCTGGTGGGACTGCAGATTGGTGCAGCCAATTTGGAAAGCAGTATGGAGATTTCTTGGAAAGCTGGGAATGGAGCCACCATTTGACCCAGCTATTCCCCTTCTTGGTCTATTCCCTAAAGACTTAAAAAGAGCATGCTACAAGGACACTGCTACATCGATGTTCATAGCAGCACAGTTCACAATAGCAAGACTGTGGAACCAACCTAGATGCCCTTCAATAGACGAATGGATAAAAAAAATGTGGCATTTATACACAATGGAGTATTACTCTGCATTAAAAAAATGACAAAATCATAGAATTTACAGGGAAATGGATGGCATTAGAGCAGATTATGCTAAGTGAAGCTAGCCAATCCTTAAAAAACAAATGCCAAATATCTTCTTTGATATAAGGAGAGTAACTAAGATCAGAGTAGGGAGGAAGAGCAGGTGAAGAAGATTAACATTTAACAGGGATGAGAGGTGGGAGGGAAAGGGAGAGAGAAGGGAAATTGCATGGTATTGGAAGGAGACCCTCAGGGTTATACAGTGGAGGGGGTAGAGAGAGAGGAGGGGAGGGGAGGGGAGAGGTGGGGAGGGGGGAGGGGGGAGGATGGGAAAGGCAGTGGAGCACAACAGACACTAGTATGGCAATATGTAAATCAATGGATGTGTAACTGATGTGATTCTGCAATCTGTGTATGGGGTGAAGGTGGGAGTTCATAACCCACTTGAATCAAAGTGTGGAATATGATATGTCAAGAAATTTGTAATGTTTTGAACAACCCACAATAAAAAATTAAAAATAAAAAAAAAGAAGATGGAAAGATCTCCCTTGATCTTGGATTACCAGAATTAATATTGTCAAAATGACCATACTACCAAAAGCACTATGCAGATTTAATGCAATTCCAATCAAAATCCCAATGACATTCCTCACAGAAATAGAAGAAGCAGTCACGAAATTCATCTGGAAAAATAAGAGACCCGGAATAAATAAAGCAATCTTTAGCAAGAAGAATGAAGCAGGTGGCATTGCTATACCAGACCTTAAACTATACTACAGAGCAACAGTAACAAAACACCATTTTTTCCCATAGAGATGGAATGTAAAAATTGGCAGTGGGAAAATCTAGTAGTGGTTCACCTCATGCTTTGAATATAACATAATATTTGCTACTCTGCCACCTGGGTGTGTTTTAAAATGGGCTTTTCTTTCTCTCTTTTCCCTCTCCCCTTCCCTAACCTGGGGGCAGGCATCTGGATTACTTTTTTCCCACCCTAGGCTGAATTATCTGTGTTTAAGCACCCACTCATCATAGGAACCAAGTAATTCAGATTTCTGGAATGGCTCCAGAAGATCTAAGAAATGACTATACCCCAAATTAACATGTGAAGCACAACCCCTCCACAGGGAACATGTGGAATGAAGCTCTTCTTTCAAAACCCTCTGTCTTATCTGATGGGCAGAATCACAGCCTCTGGGACAGGACTGTGCTTCTCCTTTGCTAGAAAGCAAAAAAGCTTTTTTTTTTCCCTTTTTGTCTTTATTAAATTAGCATCAGGAAAAGGACTAAGCTTTTGGTAATACCTCTTGCCATTTTCATTATGTATTTCTTGTTTCTGTGCAATATTCCCTTACCTGTATTTCTTAGCTATTGTTAAGGTATCTTCTTGCATAAATAGTTGCTTTAAATGATCTTTTCCTTGAGGGATGGGAGTGCTGGATATTTATATTCTGTCTTTCTGTTGAAGTCCCCTTCTTTCAGTTTTCAATTATTTGCCTTCAGATTCGTGGAACTTCTAGGTTCATCTCTCAGCAGAGGGTGAAATCTTTGCTCACATTTGTATAGTTAAAATGACAACTTAGGTAGTTTTCACAAAACAGAAGAACAAAGCTCCTCAAATGTAAACACCATATTTACTTCAAGTTGGAAAGAAAGTCCTGTTAATTTAAAATGCATAAAGTTCAAGTTCTGTTTCTATCTGTTGATAAAAGTAAAAGTAAACTAAATGGGGACAGACCTTCACAGGTCAGCGATGCTTTATACAGCACCAGAGAGGCACATTTTCAGGTGGAAAATGGTAACTGGTTATAAGAGGGGTCTGAATTTTACAGGTTTCAGTTAGACTTGACTCATAGCAGAATGTGTCCACTGGGCAGTCAGGGGGAACAGTTGTGAAAGTACAAAGCCCATTGTTGCTAGGGAATTGTGACAGTTCAGAGCCTGTTGTTTTCCTTCTTTGCTTCCTGGAACTCACTGTTCTCCTTTTCTCCCTGGGGATTGCTTTTCCATATCCTTCAACTGACATTTTTAAAAAAGCCTAGGAATCAATCTCAATCTCACTCAATATATCCCTCCACATGAGGACAAGATGGTTCTTACAGGTTTGCTATAGAAAGAATACAACATATTTGCAGTGGTTTCTCTTATTTAGTTTCTGAGGCCAGGGAGACAAAACTTCGAATTTCAAGTAAGAGTTCAATAAATGTTAATTTTTTTTTCATTCTGCTTACTTTCTGCACTGATGGATTGGGGAGAGTTGCAAGGGGGTCAATTAGCATCAGTAAATCTTCTATCTGCTCCAATCTTCCTCTCAACAACGGAGTCCAAGAAACACAATTCCTAAGGTACTTAGTCATTCCTAGACTGTCAATAACACTTAAATACATATTTTTTTCTGACTCAGTGCTGCTGAAGATAACTACAAAACTATATATGATTCCTGAAGACATTTAATAGATATTTTTCTTGTGATAAGACTTTGCCCTGACATAAGAATTTACTGAAACATAATGACTAAATCCAATATTTCATGTTGTAATATATATTTGAACCTATTTTCTATGCTAGTAAAACTAGCACTTATTTAGAAATATAATCTAAACTATCAAGACCAGTACCGTGGATATGGTTTAGGTCATTTAAAAAATCCATTTTTACATTTTTATTATCTTAAAAGTACTATCTCACCTGTGGCATGAGGCTCAACAGGTGAGAATAGATTACCCATGCAGACCCACAGAGGAGGGTATTTCCTTAGGCTCACTAAGCAGATGAGTAAATCCCTCTTATTTGCCAACTAGCTGATGGGCAATGCTCAAAATTTTGTTCCAGAAAACTCCAAATTACTCCTACCAAAGAAATAGAGGGAAACTTCTGTACGAACACTATTAAATATTATAATCATACGTAATACCTATGAGTCTACATTGATTTAATTCCTCCATATTCCTTGTTTTACTGTGTTTGCTAATAGAGTGGGCTCTGGAATCAGACTGCCTAGATGTGAATCCAGGGTATAATTATCAACTATGGGACCTTGAACAAGTTCTCCCTTCTCTTTGCTCTGTTTTCCTTAAACAAAGAACGGATAATAACCATACTTAATTCGTAGTGGGATCAAGCAAGACAATATATGTGGAGGACATATGTGAGGGCTTGGG
Source organism: Marmota monax (assembly GCF_021218885.2). Lineage (NCBI taxonomy): Eukaryota > Metazoa > Chordata > Mammalia > Rodentia > Sciuridae > Marmota > Marmota monax. The sequence continues at coordinate 1,370,772 of NW_026695222.1, read as the reverse complement.
TTATAATAAGCACTCAATAAATGCTGGTTTATTATTTCTATCCATTAATTACCCTCATCCTTACTCCCCCCTGGGTTAAACAGCATTTACATGATTTTCTAATAACTATTTCCAAAGCATGTTATCATGCAAAATAGATCAAATGAGCTGTATTTAATGATTTAATTAATTAATCATTTGAGCTTTATTTAAATTGAGTTCTCTCAACATTTTCAACTAAGATATATTTATTTGGATTGTATCCTATGCTTTTGTAAACAAAGGAAATACATCCTTGAATGAAATACATCATTTATCTTTGTCCCAAATTATTCCTAAGGAAGGCTCTGAAATGGCATTGCTATCAGGCAATTCAAAGAGTTTTGGAAACAAACAAGCAAAACCCAGGCCAGTCCATCTCTATTCTACATGATAATTAAGGGGAACTCAGAGGACCTGATGTTCAGTCAGAGTCAATTCTTGGCTTTAGCATTCTTGATATTTTTTATGTCCATCTCAGATCTTAGCAACCCTTATTTAATTTTGGACTAAAGTTTTCAAACCCTGGAGAATCTAATGAAAATGAGTGAAAGAAAAAAGAAACAAAGAGATTTTCATGTTTGGGGGATTGGGGGTTTGTGAGTGTGATTTTCTTTTCCTTTCCATTTTTTTTTCCTTTTTGGTAGTGAATCCAGAACATGTATGATTTGCCAAGATTATGTTCTTTGAATCTGGAAGAGTAACACAATGTAACAGAAATAACGCTCACATCTACTATCTTCCACGATGGTATTTGGGAAAGTAAAAAGGCTTTATTTTAAACTCATTTTTTTTAAAAGAAACAAAGGGAAACTTTTATCCCTTTAATTTTGTAGACTTTGTCCTTTGACTTTCATCTTACTACACATAACAATTTCAATTTAATAAGGCTTGTTGAAAAGCATTTTTTTTCATAAAGATTTATCTTGAGGGAGATGTTGAGAAGGCTAATTTCCATTTCTTTGCTTTTGGAATGAAAGAGGCTTAGTTCATATACCTGATTTAACTTTGCCACTGAAAATACCATTTGGAGAATATATTCTTTATTTCAAAACCATCCTCCTTGACTCCTTGATGAGATATTCAAGGTGGTTCCAAATTGTTCTATAAAACAGGGACGGATTTCAATGTATGTGTGGGAAGGGTATTGAGAGAAAGAGAACAAAGAAACATAAGACTTTTTTTTTTCTTCCTATAAAAAGAATAAGAGGTGGATGGTAGTTCAGAGGTTTCCTTTCTGAAATGTTGAAATGGTATCATTTTTCTCCTCTGCTAACCAACTGTTGTTAAGTTTTTCCAAAATTTCACTAAAGGAAAACTGATAATTTCATCAGTCATATATAATTTACTACATTACAGATTGTCTGGCTTCTGTCCTTGCATTGTTTAGTCCAAGAAAGGCAAATATTCTGCATCACTCCTCCTGCCTCTTTGGAGATGATATCCTTGATCTAAAATTTAGCCTCAGATCCTCAGACTTCCTAAAACTGCTATCACCAACCCCTCTGAATAGAGCTCAGTGTGGACTGGACCAAACCAGAGAATTTCCCTGATGTCCACATTGGTTAGTTCATTCTTAGGGGATTTTGAGGAATTGTTTATTTCCAGAAGGCAAAGCATGATCATTTAAATCGCATAGATGAACAGACTTGAGATTCATTTGTATAACATAGTTTATACAAAATCCTTTTTTTTAAGAGATGATGTCATGAGCTATAAGAAAGATAAGTGAAGATTGGTTAGCACAATGCTACTCTCCAATACATAGTTATTAAAATGACATTTTATATTTTCTTTTTTTTACACTGTGCTGGAGTTACCCAAAACACTTTCTAATACTGTGTATATTAATTCCTAAGCAATTACTCACATCAGTCCTTGTTATTGAGCTATTATTTTTCTTTGTAACATACATCTTCACAAATATGTGGTTTTTTGTCACTTCTCCCAAACATTTTGAAGATATAAATTTAAAATATAAATGCCAAAGGGCTGGAGTTGGAGCTCAGTGGTACACTGCTTACCTAGCATGTGTGAAGCACTAGGTTTGATCGTCAGAACCACATGAAATAAATAAAATAAAGATATATATATATATATATATATATATATATATATATATATATATACATGCCACAATATGGCAATATGGCAGTATAGTTTTGTGCTTCCTATGGTACTTAATGCCCTATTATATTCTGTTGGTTCTAGAATGGGAAAATTGTATTTATTGATTACTGAATTTTGAAGTTAAGATGAGCATAAGAGAAGGATAATGGGGATGTTTCAAGTTCAGTTTGTCTATCTATATCTCCCAATAGGTGGAAACTCACCTAAGGCAAGTCACTTATATAGACGAGCCTCAGGTTCTTTGTAGCTTGCAGGAAAACTGGGTAGGTCAAATTGGATTCTCTGTGTGGAAATGCTTTAATTACTGTTCTTCATTTTTTCTACTCTCTGTGCTTTTTATCTGTTTTGGTTCTTAGAATTTCTCAGAGATTAACTGAGTGTGTTATATGTTGGGTAAAATAGGGACATTTAAAAGCATGGTATACCCTGGGCCATAGGGATGAGAAACCACGTTTGTATTTGATGATTTATGTCATCACATATGGAGGTACCAATTGATTTCAAAAACATCACCCACAGCTTGGGTGCAGAAAAAACAGGACAACTTACCCTTATTCATTCTTCTCTCCCACCCGCTTAAGGAGTCATCCTTTTTGAGTTAAATGCTGTTTTTGTTTGTTTGTTTGTTTGTTTTTTGTAATGAAGAACATGCAGGAACACTGGACAGAAATAGCACGTAAGCTCTGTGGGAATTCCTAGAGGAACTGATGACCAAGGTTCCACTTGAGTATTATCTAACTTGTCTTACAAAGAACAAAATAATGTTGCTGATTTATGGAGCTGATTAGGGAAAAGATAGAGTCATTACTATTTTTTTATTTTTGTACATGTCAAATAACTGTTTAGAATTGCTCACCTTGATTTGGGATATCATCACTCACATAAAAATAGCCTTTTATTTTCATTGAGATTTTTTGTGTGCAGGTACAGACTCTATTCACAGTGTGTTTAATATGCCATAACAAATAGATAAATCATCCCCAGCCACAGAGTTCATGCCAATTTACAGTAATTTTGCCCTCAGTACTAAAATTCTGGCATTTTCAGGGTTGTTACCCTATAATGTTATTTCAGTGAAGAAATAACAGCACTTTTCTCTATCTCTTAGAGAGATCTTCTGGCATTTTCCAGGGCATTAATCACAGGATCTGTGTTTAATAAAAGGAGAAGTGGAAAATATGAAAAAATGAATTAGATTTCAAATAGCACTGAAGGGAACATTGTGAATGCAGCATGTTGGGAGGTGAACATTTTGGACTTTCGACAACATTAAACTTGAGTACCTTAATAGTATAATATTTCTCTATTCCTTTGGGATACAAATTGTTGAATAAAGGGGAAAACATCCATTCCATTTTCTTTTTAATTTCTAGTGATTTTTTCATTATCATTTTATCTAAATTATGCATTTAAAAATCAAGACAAGATTGGATTTTTTCTTAAATAGATAAAATGAAATGCTGATGGCTTGAAAAAAGTCATTGGATGATAGTAAACCAAATTTGGTTCACATTTAATAGAGGAAAATTATTTAATTAGCATTATTTTCATGGCCCGAATTTCTGTATACACGATGCATAATTATTTTTTTCAAAATAATTATGAGAGCACATATTATAAAAATATCTTTGATATTTTGGATCTCTACCTTCATTACACGTGATAAAAATGTAAAGATTGGTCACAAAAGATAGGTTTTCCTGAAAACAGTTCAAGCCAAAATGTACAGGATGATAGCATAAAGCACACCAGATAAACTTTCATAATATTTCTCTTAGTTATTTTTACAGATAATGAGTACATCAATGAAAAGTTTGGAAGTCTTTTTATATTTTTCCCATATTTTGTATTAGTTCATTATAATTAAGTATAGTGGTGGGATTCATTGTTTCATATTTGTATATATATACAATATAGCAATATAATTTGGCCAGTATAATTCCCCAGAATTTCCTTTGTCCCTCCTTCCCTCCCTTTCTCCGGTCCCCTTAATCTACTCTACAGATCTCACTTCGATTTTCATGAGATTCCCCATGTACTTTTTTATTTCATTTTCCTCTCTAGCTTTTACTTATGAAAGAAAATATGCATATGTCTTGTTTTTATTCCATTTACTAGTGATAGAGTGACATGGGTACATTATTTAATCTGTATGACTAAAGTATCAATATTCTCATTTTCCAAATGGGTGACAGTGTGAACAGTGTGCCTTTTGAGGGTGGAGGTGAGCATAGAACAAAATAATGGATGCCATTGCACTGTGAAAAATGGCAAAATCCCATATGAAGGTGAAACATGGCCTGTCACCTCCGTTCCCTTTCAGCTTTATCAGTGCATTTTAAAAACTCTTGAAACTTGCAAAATAAGATGTATAGCTAAAGAATCTTATAATCTTATCTTTCTCAAGGGGAAGATTCATTCAAGACCCATCAGGAAAGTCTCTTGCCAGATGTCCAACTGCACATACTTTCTTGAGCTCAGTAAACCGTTTAAACAAAAGTTTGGGATTAAGTGGAATATTTCTACTGGAAAATTCCTTGAGAATAGCACAATTCCTTGTCCATAGTAGGTCCTTAGTGTATGTATATTTGCAAGTTGATTGAACTTTTACATGAACAGCAAGTGATCTGAATGTCAACTCTTTATGGGATAATGTGCTGACTGATGATCTTTTGTGACCATTATGCTTAATAGTAATGGTCTCCTTACTGATGTTTCCCTGCCCTTCCATGGGCACACCAATTCTCAGCCAGTGTATGCATTTAAACTTGCTGTGCTTACACCACATCCCCAAAGAAGAGTTGGTTGTTGTACATTCTATTAAATAAAGTCCAAAAAATAAATCTACTTAAATCTATGAAATAGCTACAAGTATAAAACATTGCTTCTGCACATACACATACACAAGTTATTATTCTATCCACTTGAAAAAATGAATAAATTTGATCCCTATATGGCCATAAATATAAAATAATGCCATATAAAATATAAAAATGAAAATGCTCAAATCCTAAACCAGCTTAAATTAAAAAAATAATAATTTAAATGGGAAAGATGAAACTAATATCCAGAAAGAAATGGGAACCCACAATTCTGTAAGTATACAAGTTGATTCTGGGGCTGTTGGCCATCGATCTAGTTCCTTATGCCTAGGACTGGGGCTGGAGCTTCAGAAGGACAGTAGCTCTGCCAAGATGAAATCTGATCAATAAATTATAAATCCTGATCCTGGAAGGTATTCTGTTCAGCCCAGTAGCCCATACAAGAGCAAAAAAGCTCATCTCTGCTTTGAGACTTGGGTGAAATTTTTCCCCACATACAGATTTGCTAACTATCCCCCAAATCAGGAACTATGAATCTCCTAGGAAAGTCTTCAGGAACTATGCTTTTATTAGTCATAGGACTTTCAGATTCATCCTGCTTGAGTATATTAATGGTTCCGTCTTTTATTTGTTGAGTGATTTTTCACTGTTTGGATGTGCTGCAACCTGTTTATCCTTTGATCCATTAGAAGGCATTAAGCTATTTTCAGTTCTAGGTGATTATGAATAAAGTTTACATAAACATTGATATACCTTTCTCTGGACCATGTATCTATAGGTGGAATTGTTTGGTTAAATATAAGAGAATGTTAATTTGTAAGAAACTGCTAAGTTTCTTAGCATTCACATTAGCAGTATATGAGACTAATGTTTCCCTGCCCTTCCATGCCCTTCCATTTTTAAATTTAAGCTGGTTTAGGATTTGAGCATTTTCATTTTTATATTTTTATATTTTCATTTTTATATTTTATATGGCATAATTTCTTGCATTCACATTAACAGGACATGAGATTTCTAATTGTTCTGCATTTTCATGAGCTACTGGTCTTTTGGGGATTTTTAGTTAACTATTTTAGTCATTCCAACAAACGCATTTCTCAATGGTTTAAATTTTTGTTTGCCTGAAGGATTATGATGATAAATATGCCTTCATATACTTTCCTTTCTAAAAATATCCCTCTCTGCTAAAGTGTCTGTTTAACTCTTGTCCATTTAAATTTTTTTAATTCAGTATGTTGAGTGTTATTTTGGAATTAGTCCTTTATTGAATATGTGATTTAAAGAGTCATACCCAGTTCTACAATTTATCTTTCCATTCTTTTATAAATGTTTTTTTTTCTTTTTTTATAACAATTTTTTAAAAATACTACTGAAGTTCAATATAGCATCTTTTTTTTCTCCAGGGATTTAGTATTATACCCAAAACTTCTTTGCCAAATACCCACACCACATCACTTTTTAAAAAATTTTAGTCTAAAAACTTTATCATGTGCCACAAGCTGTTCATGGGTGGCATGTGGATCACTGCACATGAAAGCTTCATGGACAGAGACATCTGGTGTCTGGGAATAACCAGCGGACATTTCCTATGGTCAATTGCCCAGGGACAATATGAATCTCTTTCCAGCTCTGCCAGGGCCCACACAGCACCTGAGATGGGTGAGACCTGCCAAGATGTCAATCAACCTGCTAACCATAAGATATCAGGAAGCAAGACTTCGCCCTTGAAACCTTATCCTTACATTTGGTGTATCTCCTTGAATAAATCACTGGGAGCCATTTTCCTTTTGTCTAGTTCCAGAACCCATGTGGACTAGATCTATCAGGGGGTTCACATTATGTAAATTTATTTCTGAGTATCTGTGTTTTGTTACTTACTAATTATCTGAGATTGTAAGTTTTAGGGTGGCTTTGATTCCCCTGGGCAGAAAGAAGAACCCCTATTGAGACGCTGGCCGTCATTTCTCTCCCCCCAAAATCATGTAAATATTTACCTTTAAATCTATTCTTGAGGTAAGTTTTATATAAATTTTGAGATTGTGATGTTGAGAGGTTAGACTATTTTCTTTCTTTCTATTTATATCTATCTATTTATTTTGGTGGTAAGGACCTTGAACATGTTAGGCAAGAACTCTACCAACTGAGCTATGTCGCCAGCCCAAGACTGTTTTGCTTTTGGTATCTAGAATTATAATATTTTTGAAAACTACTTGTTGATCATTAGAACACCATTCAATTCCATTTGCTAACTATCTTTAAAAAAAACCAATAAGCTATATTTGTACATATACACCTCTAGATTCTATGCTATCACATTGATGAATTTGTCTATTGCTCTCCAATGTTACATAATCTTGTTTTCTATAGGTTTATATTAATTTTAAAATCAAGTAGTAGGACTCTTACAGTTTTATTTCAACTATTCCAGTTTCTTTGTTCTTGAATATAAATCTTAGAATCACCTTGTCTAGATCTACATACTATCCTGGTGGAATTTTTATTGGAGTTCTGTTAAATCTATAAATGAATTTGGGGGAAGTTTACATTTGTACTATGCTAACTTTCCCAATCCATAAACATGCTGTATCTATCCATTAATTTCAGTTGTGCTTGTTTCTTGGTCTGCATTTTATAATTTATATTTTTAAATATCATATACATGCTTTATCTATAAACATTTCAATTTCTATAAGTTTAATAAATTGTATTTTTGAATTTTATTTCCAATTTTCCATGACAATATAAAAATGTTGACTATTGTATATGGACCTTGACACCATGATCTTTCTAAACTCTTTAGTTCTAAGTGTTTTCCCCTTTTGTTAGTAGATTATTTGCAATTTTTCCACATATACAATCAGAATGTATAGAAGGATACAGGACATCATTCTACCCTGTATGTCCTTGATTTATTTTTCTTGCTTTATTTTTTTTGTTGCTGTGACAGTACCTGAAAAAAAAACTTAAAAGGAGGAAAGATTTATTTTGGCTTAGATTTCAGAGGTTTCAGTCCAAGGTCAGCTGGTTGCATTGCTTTGGTCTTGAAGTGAGGTAGACCATCCTAGCAAAAGGACTTTTATGGAGAACAGCTATCAGCTCATGGCAGCTATAAAGCTAAGAGAAGAGAAGGAGAAAGGAAGGGCCCAGGGTCAAGATATATTCTCTCAACACATCCCCAGTGATCTACTTCCTTCAATTAGACTACACCAGCTACAGTTTTACCACCTCCTAATAATGATATTACATTATACTAATCCATCAATTGTTAATCCACAAATGAATCCAAGGCCCTCATGATCCAATCCTGTCTTAAGATCTGCACCACTGAATACTACAGCATTGGTAACCAAGCCCTCAACACATGTATCTTTGGGAATACTTCATATTCAAACCACAACAATCTTCTACTCTGATTAACATGTTCATGTGGTTTTCATTCTTTAGTCTGTTAAAATTGTTTACTGCATTTGAACCAGACTTGCATTTCCATAATTATTATTTGGTCATGGTACATTTTTTTTCTTTTGCAAATTATTAGATTTGCTAGTCATTTTGGAGGATTTTTGTATATATGATAATCAGGGGTATTATTTTTCTTTTATTATCTTTGCCCAGTTTAGTAAGTGGGATGATGCTATCCTCATAGAATAAACTGGGAGTTGCTGTTTCCTTGTTTTCCTCCCCCTCAGGGACTACTGTGTGATATCTTTCTTCATAAATGTTTGTATTAATATATCTATAAAAATGGAAGTATTTTTTATTGGGGTGTTTTTAGCTACAGGATTTTCAAGTTATCTGTCTCATCTTGGATGATCTTTGGTGACTTTATGTTTTGGAGGAACCTGTTGATGATTTTATCTAAGTATCTGAATTTATATGTGTGGTATTTGTAATGTTCTTTAACATAAGTTTTTTGTAACATTTGTAATGTTCTTTAAAATATTTTTTTTAGTTGTTGATGGACATTTATTTATTTATCTATTTATTTATTTATTTACATGTGGTGAAGAGAATCGAACCCAGTGCCTCACTCATACTAGGCAAGTGCTCTACCACTGAGCTAGAACCCCAGCCCCTGTAATGTTCTTTTAAAACCTATGGCCATGTTGGTTAACCTTAATAAAGTACAGAAGAATTGGGGGGAAAAAACTATGAAGTTTTATTACAAATATTTAAAATTTATCAAGTCTCTAGATCTAGCTATTATTTCATAGGAAATCCAGGAAGTTGATATATTAATAGATACCACAGTGATTCTAGTTAGAAAAATCTAGATTGTGGGAAATTCTAAAATACAAAATTCTAGTTTCTTCAATAAAAATTGACAAGGAAAATGAGATAAATAAAAACTAAATAAAATTAAGAAATGGGTTAAACATTATAGATATATTATTTGAATTAAGATGTAGATGAATAGAATGCTAAAATTGATGTGAGACAAAATTGTAATTATGATTATCTATTTTATTATATTAAGAAAATATACTTTTAAATTATTTAAAAAATTGATTCTTTTTAGATATGTATGACAGTAAAGTGTATTTTGATATATGGTACATATATGGAGTATAACTTTATCTAATGAGGATTCCATTGTACATGATGTGAAATTTCACTGATGGTGTATTCATATATGAACAGAGAAAATTATGTCCAATTTATTCTACTGTCTTTCTTATTTCCACCTCCCCTCCTTTCCCTTTATTCCCCTTTGTCTAAACACTGAACTTCTGTTCTTTACCCCCACCCCCTTGTTGTATATTGGCATCTGCACATTACAGAGAATATTCAACCTTTGTTTTTTTCAGTATTGGTTTATTTCACATACCATGGTCATTTCCAAATCCATCCATTTACTGAGAAAAGTCATTCTTTTTATTGCTGAATAATATTCCATGGTGTAAATATATCAGATTTTTTTAATCCATTCTTCTGTTGAAGGGTATCTAGTTTGGTTCTATGGTTTAACTATTGTGAGTTGAGCTTCAGTAAACATTTATGTGGCTGCATCACTGTAGTATGCTGATTGTAAGATCTTTGGATATACTTTTAAAACTTGAAGTGATAAAACAATGAAATTATTTTAAACATTGAAAAATGCACCTTGTTATAAATTGGAAGAATTAATATAATTCATTTTTAATTATAAAATATATTTTAATTAATTATAAGTAAATCTATAACACCAGTGCAATGTTATTTAAAATCACATTAGTCCTTTTTCTTTGTAGAATTTGACAAAACTTTCAGAGAGTGTTCTGCTTTAAGTATTTTTCTCCTCCAAACTCCTGTTGAAATTTAATTACCAATTTAGTGGTACTGATAGATGGGAAGTTTAAGAAGTGATTAGGTCATGAGGACTATCAAGGAAGTTTTAGTTAATGTGGCAATGGATCCCAGATAAAAGGTTAAGTTCATCCCCCATTCTCTCTGTAGGAACTTCCCTGTTCTTGCCTTAACATGAACAAAATAAATTTCTGATCAGTATAAACTACCCAGCATCAGGTATTCTGTTGTATCAGTAGAGAACAGACTCGGGGGATGCAAAAATTTGCATGAAATATAATGAGTCTTATTTGTTACAAGATAATCCAGTGGGGAAGAAAGGACAGGTAGTAAACGCTCAGTTGAAACAAGATTGTTGATGACTTCATGATTGCTGAAATGTGAGGCTGGCACTATGTTCTCTAAATTATTTGTTATAAAATATGTCCATAACAAATACTTTCTACAACAACAAAAGTTAAGACATAATTTTACAACAGTTTATGCAAATGAGTTATTTAAAAAAATAAGAAACTGCTGAAAAAACATGCAGAACTGAGTGACAGTGAAGATATGATATGAAAACATTAATGAGATGAAGTTAAGCAAACACTTAGAAGAAAATGCACATACTGAAAATGCATTTTCGTTTATAATTCTTTTTTATTTTTATTTTTGATTCTTTTTTTATTATTAGTTGTTCAAAACATTACAAAGCTCTTGACATATCATATTTCATACATTTGATTCAAGCAGATTATGAACTCCCATTTTTACCCTATATACATATTGCAGATTCACATCGGTTACACATCCACTGTTTTACATATTGCTATACTAGTGTCTGTTGTATTCTGCTGCCTTTCCTATCCTCTACTATCCCCCCTCCCCTCCCCTCCCCTCCTCTCTCCTCCCATCTTCTCTCTCTACCCCATCTACTGTAATTCATTTCTCTCTCTTGTTTTTTTTCCCCTTTCCCCTCACTTCCTCTTATATGTAATTTTGTATAACAATGAGGGTCTCCTTCCTTTACCATGCAATTTCCCTTCTCTCTCTCTTTCCCTCCCCCCTCTTGACCCTGTTTAATGGTGATCTAAGCATTATTCACCATCATCAAAACAGTGGAAAGTAAATTGTGGAGAACAGAAGTTGATAAAATATAAACCAAGTCTATAAAGCCAAAAGCTAATTCTTTAAAAATGCTAAATTAGGAAAATCCTAGTGAGATCTATGGAGAAAAAAAAAAACAAGAAGATACAAATGAATACAATTATGGATAAAATAGGTTTTTAAAGACCCTTTAAATGAAGAAAATATTATAAAGTATTTTATGCAAAAGTATTTGAAAGCATTCTAGAAATACATAAATTACTACAACTACCTTATTAAGAACAGGACTATTTGATCAATTCAGTCTTTTCAGGGCCAATCATTATTAGATTCGAGTTATGCCATACTTTAGGGAATAAAAACTCAGTAGTATGTAAAATCTGTTCCAGAAGAATTCAAACCAGAAAAATTTTGTACTCATTCATTATAAAACTTAAATTTAAGCATCCTGAGTAAAAGATTTTTAAATAATAGATAATTACAAAACCTTGAAAAGGAATATTTATAAATTTGCACTGTGATTCAAAATTACATTAGTTATATTTAGGTGGCATTAAAGTTTACATTAAGACAAAACACCTTAAATAAGAGAAAATCAAATCAGGTACCACATAAGAAGAGAATGTACAGGTGGTGAACACAATGGGGGAAAATATTATCATTAATAATAAATAAAGAACAACTACAAATGAGTAAGAAAAAGGGCACAAATGAAGAACAAAGATATAAATAAAAAATTCAAAAATATGAAAGGAAAATATCAAAGGAAAAAAATATCAAAAATATCAAAAAACATCAAAGGAAAAGATAATGTTACTAATGATTTGGAAAAGAAAAGTTAAAATAGAAAATTGGTAGCACTTCACACAAATTTGGAAAAAAATATATAGTATATAAGTGTGTGTTTATGTGCATGTGTGTGACAATCCATGTCAGCGAGGAAATAAAGAAACTGGAATTTGCATCCTGATGATCTGATCAACTGTATGCTAGTAGATGTTTAAGAATGGGCTCTTCAGGAAAACATGCCTCAGACTTGATTCATTTACTGATCTCTATGGTGCAACTGCTCTCACCTTGGTATTTTCAAACTAGCAATGGGTTATAATGCCACTGAACAGAGTAGAGATATGCACAATTAGAATTACAAGTCTAAAACCCAGCATTCTAATTTTTAAGTATATACCATTGAAAATTTCTAACATATAGGAACAAGAAACATAATCTTTAAAGAAAAAACTTTGAAAGTAATCTAAAATAAGCTTAAATCTAACAATACAAATAGAAACATGGATAAATTACAGTGCATTTTCATAATGAACCACTGTACAATGGTCGAAATAAATAAGGTAGATTCACATAGAGTAATGCAAATAAACCTCAAAAACATGATTTGGAGAGAACAAATAAAACTGAAATGTGCCAGCACATGTGTAAATTTTAAAGGCAAAATTGTTATATTTGGAAATAAGGTGTCCTCCCAAAGCTCTTGTTTTTATGCAGGAATAGTCAGAGGTAAAATGATTAGATTATGAGAGCTGTAACTAGTTGTTCCATCCTAGTTAAATTGTCTAACTGGGTGGTAACCGTAGGTGGGCATGAGGAAGGGGAGTATGGCTGGAGGAGGTGGGTCACTGGGAGCATGCCCTGGAAGGGTGCATCTTCTCTATCTCCCCTTCCCTTTTTTCTCTCCCCTTTCTGGCCACAATAAGCTGAGCATCTTTCCTCCCAGCCCCCTATTCACCATGAAATTCTTTCTCAACCTTAGACCTGGAACAATGGAGATGGTGACCATGGACTAAACCTCTGAAACTGTGGATCCAGGATTAACATTTCCTCCTCTAAATTGTTCTTCTTGCGTGTTTTGATCCCAGCAATGGAAAGCTGACAAATTCAGCAATATTGTTTTGATATATATATATATATATATATATATATATATATGCAGTAAAATATGAAACACAGATGAGAAATAGATACCGTTATCTATTTTGTGACAGCCTCTGATGTGGGAAGGTATAGGTATTTGAATAATTGATTTGTTCACAAACATAGATAAAGTTCTGCTATGAGCATAGTGAAACGTTTAGATCAGGATGGAAAGTACCTGGTTGTTGGTTGTATTATTCTTACTTTTATTTTGAATTTAAAATATAATATTTGGGGGAGGGATCCTATCACTGGCCAGAGGAACTTACAGAGTGCTTTGATGAAAATAGGATGTTTTGTGGACATGGAATGGCGTTTGTAGATACAAGGTCATCTTCAATATGAAATGACAGCAATATGTTTGAAGGCTCTCAAAGGGACTGTCATAATCTGAAGGAGTCAGAGAGGATTTCACACTTCATGAACTCTGCATCCAGTTGCTTGAGCTGGAATGTTCCCTGTGAAAGGCAGTGACTTTGAATCTGGGGCCACTGAGGTGAGGCATCACTGTTCTCATAAGTGATGATGCTGTATATGTTCAAGTGAGATATCTGCTTTTATCCTACACAAAAGAAAGGGATACCAAAAGCAGTCATCTAAGAACACATTGGGGATGTCAACCTTGAACCAACACAGAAAAGGTGGCAGGCGTGAGATAAGACAGACTTGCTCTGTCATCCCTTGAATTCATTTCCTTCCTTGACATAGGCTAGCATTACAGAACTGATTTGAACTCTTACCCAGGTATCTGCTGGTCATTTGGAGGAACTGCCCTTCTAAGGAAGATAAGATAAAGATGGTCCTTAAAAAAGCAAAAACTTTCCAAACATGTACACCATTTAGATATGAGACATCTCATAGAATCCCAGAATGTCAGTGTTCGAATTCAGAGATCAGTTTATTCCTTTATTTCCTCTTTTGCATGAGAAAATTAAGGTGTCAGAATGATTTTGTGACTTTCCAGATATCTACAGTGGAAGAATGAGGTCTAAACCCAAATCATTTAATCACCAGGTGAGTAACCCACACGCTACTTAAAGAAATGGTTCCATTACAAACTTTATGAAGACACTGGGGTTCTTTCATATTTTATGTTATTCCAAGCTTCCCCCCCGAAAAAATAAATGAATAAAATAAACTAAAAATCTGCTGAAAGTCCCACCAGAACTGAAATTGTTGAAAACAACTAGTTCTTTAATTATGATATGCACTGAGCTGCTTTTACTCTTCACTTATCTCTGAAGTTGAATTACCCAGTACCTCTGAATGCTCCTTGACAGGTCCCTATGATTTGTATCAGCTCACAAAAATTAAAAAAAAAAAAATGCAGACTTGCGGCTCTCATTTGCCAGAATCCTTAAGATCTCTTTTATCATGCCTTGCTGCCTGGATGGAAAGAAGCATTCTCTTCAGTGGCAATCTGCTCTAATCATTTTTTATTCAGGTGGCAGGCAGGGTTGAAGCAAAACATGAAAGACAGTGATTGGAGCACAGTGTCTTCAGATGGCTTAAACCGCATCACTCAGGCAATTTTGATCCTTTTTTATTTAGCCACATTTAAACAGGCTTCTTTTACAGCTCAGGAGACCAAATCACTGCACAGGATATAAATAAGGTGCATCAGAAAAGAGCATGGCATTTGGAATCTAAAGTTATTCCCTTCTAGATGTGCATGACCTTGGATTTCTAAATCTGAATCCTCATTTCCTCATGAATAAAATGGGGAATGAAAAAATATATACTCATCACTCGATTATTGTAAAGGGGAAATGAGCTTTGAGAATTATGTATGGAAGTGATTTGTATATTTTAAAGTGTTGCTTTAATGTTAGCACCACATATTCATTTTGTATGTGAATTTTTAAAACTTGACAACTTGTCTAGAAATCGTTAAAAACAAAACACACTAAAAATTTCCCAGGCAATATCTAACAGAACTGCTGTGTCGTCGTCTTCTTCTTCTTCTTCTTTTTTTCCATAGCATCAGTATCTATTGCTTTACATTAGTACTGTATTGAAAGCCCAAGCATTTGGTTTACAAACAGAAATTTTTTCTTATTTTATAAATTATTTATTTATTTATTTTACAGTAGAGTGCATTTTGACATTTTGTACACAAATGGAGCACAACTTCTCATTCCTTTGGCTGTGCGTGGTGCAAAGTCACTCCAGTAGTTATGCACAGAAATCACACAATCATATACTGACAAATAGTGCCTGTGTTCCCTTTCAGGGTTATATTTTTTAATTGAATTCTCATTTTTTTGATAATTCTGTGTTGTATCATTCCAAAAGGTAGATGGTAAGCAGAGATTGTTTAATAAGCAAGAACCTTATTTACTACAGTTTTCTGGAGAATTTTTTTTTTTTGCAAATGATACCTATTTAGTTTACTCCATCACAAACAAACAAGCAAAAAATCAATGAGAAAAGAGGAGGAGTGAGAGCCACTGGGGTCACAGAGGAAGAGCTCCAAACTGGCAGTTAGTTCCAGAGACTCTGGTTTAGAGAGAGGTCCCAGACTTTTGACAATGATGCCATTTCCCATGAGGTTGCAGAAAAGAACAAGCTCCATGTTCCCTTGGTGAGTTGTCTTTGGTTTAGTTTGGTTTGTGAAGGTTGTTGGGGGGCTGTTAGTAAAGAGATACCTGTACTGGGACTGTCACCTACAGTTTTCTGCTCAGATCACTGCAGGACAGCTGCGTTCCAGGTCTGGCCTCCAGGGGAGTTTCAGTAGATTTTCACACCATTGGAATATTTTTGTGCACTCCCCACTAAGGATAAAATCCTGTGATGGAAAACCCAATGGAATATTCTTTCCTTGTCTTAAAGGAAGGAAAGCTCCAGATCAGAGATAGTTGTTCAAACTACACCTCGGTCAATATTACTCTGCCAGTTGGGATTCAAGAGGCAACTATCAATAAATCCAACTTAACCCTAAATATCATTACCATTTCCCCTCTAACACCTAAAATCCCTGTAGGTTCTCTAAGAAAATGGAAGTGCAAAATTTGTGCCAGAGTGCTAATGCTAAATATACAAAGTAATACCTATTCCTTTAACAATTTAAGGCTTTTCTCTCAAAAGTGTTCTTAAAGACATAGAAACTTGTGATTCTCCTGCCTCAGCCTCCTGAGTCACTGGGATTATATGCGTGCACCACCACACCCCACTACCCAAGTAGTTTTTATCCTACTACATCCCTTACCCTCTTCTCATGGCTCCAGGATAGGATGATCTAATGATCTGGACACTTTCCTCTACAGGATAAATTGCTTGTGGTAGATGTGACAGTTAACAACGAGTGTTGGATTTGACTTGTATTTTCAGGGCTTTCCAAAGAGCCCCCTGTCTGGAAGATGGGGATCAGGCTTTTATCTCAGGGAATCTTCAATATTAAACCAATCACCCTCCCATTCCCATGCATCATTGTCTACCAACCTCAGGTCTGTCTCCCTTGATGTTTTCACATTTGACAGGAAGGTTTACTTGCCAATAGGAAAAGGAGACAACACCCAGTGGTAATTAGCATCTACTATTAATAAATACCATGAAGAAAATGCACACATCTAATTACAATGGTTAAAGTGATTTCTCTTTCTAAAAGGGACACCATAGAGAAAATATAAGAAATGTCTTCTCTCTTGAAAGCGTGGTAGCCTTTATTCAGGACCGTGATAAATGTGAGAAATTTAAACCACCTATTGGGGTCAGGTCTTTCTTACTAGCAGCAGAGTGTCTACACTTTGGTGATTCAAAAGAGTATATGTGAAACCAAAGCATATTTAGTGTGATGTGTATTTCACTTTTTTCAAAGATATAAAAATCATAACATCCTCTAAGAAATTCCCTGTAAACATGGCCATATTTCATTTACACAAAGTCTACTATTGTTAAGCTAATGCAGAAGTATCAAACATTGTCCTTCAGAACTTCAAAAGAATCATAATGCTATGGAATTTATACAAATAAATACAGTGTGTATGTTACGGTTAATAATAGATCAATTCCATGTGGTTCAACCTAATAGAGATAGAATTAATATTGTTGGATTGGGATTCCCCCACCTCATGGATTGATGAGTTAGAGCCCATTTAATAATATGTATAAAGTACTTCAAGATAACAGGCATTAAACAAAGTGCTCATACTCATATCTGAATAGGATAATGACCTCTGCCTCCAAGTTGTCCCTTCCTATATGAACCCCTTTCATCTAAGTGATTATTATTCAAAGTTCAGAAATGGAATGTATTAGAAAAGTCAAGGCAATCTTATGTAGTGAAGGCACACAGTTCTACCTTCTACCTCCATATTCTTCTGAGACTTTGCTTTCCTATCTCGTTGACCTTCAGACACAGCTAAAATAGCTTTAAAGCTAAAGAAGATAGTAACTGATACCTCATGGTTCCATGGAACACCTAGAATAATACTGAATAAACATTTGTTAAATTTTGCTGAATGCACATAAGCATGTTAAGTGGAAAATTTCTTTACAAAGTATGTTATTCCTGTAGCATACAGTGTCATTCGTAATCTCATCCTAGAAAAATAATTATTAGTTATTCACTATAGTTCTTAACCACATAGTTGAAAAAGATATTTTCACCTTCATCCAGAGGGAGCCATAAAAATAATCCCTAATAAGCCATAAAAACAACTTAAAAATAAGGCATGGTGTCTTCTTCCTCTTTGCATATTCTATAGTTACACTTGATGAGTATGCCATACCAGGATTAGAACAAGGGAATGTGATCTTTGGAGGTTTAATTTAGAGAGCTCTCATTTTAAAGATGAAAAACCCAATCTAAAATATGACTTGCAAACGGGTATAGGTTAAATGAATGCAAGAGTTCAGAAATTTCCAGGACATACAATTCCTTTCCAAACCTCACTGTTGATGTATTAACAAATCAATGGTTGAACAAATCAAGAGCACTGTGTACATTTCAGGTCAGTGATGTTATAACCACAATCCTCTTACATGTGTGTGTGTGCGGGGGGGGGGAGAGAGAGAGAGAGAAATTCAGTGGGGGAATGTAAGATACAATCTTCTATTCTGACTATACAGCTGAGTTGAAGACCAAAATGAATATACAGTGAACAGACTATGTATAACCATGGCACCCTGAACTCTAAGCTCTGCAGCAACCAGCCATGAAAGCCAAACCACAATCTCCAAAGCAATGGGCTCGTAAAGGTCATGTCATGGTCAGATGACTACCAGCTTCCTTGTTTTAAACTCATGAGCAACTACAGCAAGACAAATAAGTTCTCTCAACCAATCACCAAAGATAATCTCTTCTAGTTAGCCTGATTATAACTTTGCCATCAAGTCAACCTCCCGAGTAGACATTCCTGAATCCTCCCCTATCTGCCTTTGAGTCTCTGCCAAATGCAAGTGATGAGAGATGACCCTCTTGCTATAGGAATCTCTGAATAAATAGTGTTTGATCTTTATTTCTTTCCACATTCCCCACTCTCCATCACCAACAAGTCTGTCAGCCTCCAACTCCGTAAGTTATTCTCTCTTCTCAACAAGTACTGAAGAATCGCCATGTTTAATCTGGATGCTCAAGCTGGTCCAGCTCTTTAACTGATATGAATTTCTATCAGCTGCCCCCTGGGGGAAATTCTCACCATTTATCTTCAGATTGGGATGTGCTGTATCAATAATGTGGTAGCTTTGTCTGATATCAGCTCCCAGGATTGAGACAGTATCACTTTGCCATGCTCACTGTTATCTTGTAGAGTCCACGAATACCATAAAGCATTGTTCATATTGCCCATTCATATAGTAGCTATTAATATCATTATGGACATCATCATCATTTTTATGAAAAAATATGTAAAATGAATGAAGCAATTAAAAATTAATTTTAAAGTCAACTCTGGGTATACTCTATTTTATTTTGGGGCAATAGTTGATATGTTTCCATGAGCTTTACTCAATCTTAAAAAAAACTCTATTTTCTAACCAACCTAGGTCAAGTAAAAGTGACTTTGGGCCATAAATGAACACGAATATATGGAAAATCCTCTAAAGTGGAGTAAACTGTGAGGGGAATCCCAAACCATGTAAAACAGATGGAAATAATATGATTACAAATGAACCTTTAAACATAAAACCTTAAAATCTTGGATTTTAAGTCAATTATTTTTCCTTTAAATACTTCATTACCAAGTAAAATAGAGCTGAGGAATGTCCAGAGTGATTTGCTTCAAACATAAAAATTATCTGTGATTTGAGGGGGGCGGGGAGGATGAGGTCCAGTGTCTCAATAAGGGATTCTTCTTTATGCCTAGGGGAATCCAAGCTACCCTAAAACTCACAATCTCAGGTAATTAATAAGTAACAAAACACAGATACTCAGAAATATATTTACATAATGCAAAGTCCTTGATAGATTTAGTCCACATGGGTTCTGGAACTAGACAAAAGGAAAATGGCTCCACTGGTTTATTTAAAGGGGTACTTCAAAGGCAGGGATAAGATTTCAAGGGTGAAGTCTTGCTTCCTGATGTCTTGCAGGTAGCAGGTTGATTGACATCTTGGCAGGTCACACCCATCTCAGGTGCTGTGTGGGCCAAGGCAGAGCTGGAAAGAGATTCACATTGTCCCTGGGCAATTGACCAGAGAAAATGTCCACTGGTTATTCCCAGACACCAAATGTCTCTATCCACAGGTTTCTATGCGCGGTGACCCACATACAACCTATGAATGGCTTGTGACATATGATATTGTGATATAATAAGAAATATGTATTTGATCTCTTTCCTGAGTTTTTGAGAAAGAGTCCCTATGATACTTGTAGATGGGTGCTAGGAGAATCTTTTATTCTAATGTTTGATGCTTGACTCTGATTTCTAAGACCTTCATAATTTTCTGAGTGATAGGAACAGCTTTTGTTCTAATGAGGGGACTCTTGGTGACCTCCTGGTTAGCCTCCAGATGGTGGCTGGTTGTTAGTGAAATCAAAAAGTTATTAAAGAGTTGAAATTTTGAGCCCCACCTCCTAACTTCTGGGGAGAAAAGAGGAGCTAAAGTCTGAGTTGATCAAGAATGACCAATGATATAACCAATCAACCCTATGTCATAAAACATCCATTAAAATTATAAAGGACATGATTCAGAGAACTTCCTGATTCATGAATATATGGAGGTGCCTAGAAGCTCTTTGCCCCCTTTCACCTACCTTGCCTTATGTATCTCTAGCTGGATGTTGATTTGTATCCTTTGTAGTATCCTTTGTAATAAACCAGAAAACCTAAGAAATTGTTTCCCTGAATCCTGTGCATTATCCTAGCAAATAAATTGAACCCCAAGAAGGTATCATGTAAACCTCCATTAGTAGTTGGATGGTCAGAAGTACAATCGACAGTCTACTGTTTGTGAATTGTGTCTGAAGTTAGGTAGGGGGGTTGTGGGACTGAGCTATTCACCTATAAGATCTCACTCTAACTCCAGAGAAATAGTGCCAGAAATAAATTGAATTAAAAGACACCCAGCCAGGCTCCATTGGACAATTGGTAGTGAGAAGTCCATACACATTTTGAAAACCAGAGGTGAAGTATTCTGTGTTGAGTGACGTGAGTGAACAGGAAAAACACCTTTTCCCCATGTTTATCCTACTTTCTTGATAATGATTTTAGTCTTTGAATTACTAAGAGTCCATTCCAAACATGCTTATTCTTTAACTTTTTCTTGAATGTGAGATGGAGTTCAGGACAGCTCTCAGCTCTTAAAATAGCAGAGAATCAACTATTCCTGGGTTTTAAAATCACACTACTTGGTGACAATTGTAGGAAGCCTATTTTTCCCCATTTTAGGATTATCTATTCATTTGCTCATTTATTTCAATGTCCATTCTATGCTAGTCACTATACTAAATACTGAGAATATAGTATTTAACAAGATGTAATCCTTGACTTCAGTATGCTCAGGGCATAATTGAGGACATAGACAGATAAGGGAAGAATCAAAAGCATAAATGTATGGATATTTGCATCTTTTCTTTTCCTCCCCTCTACCTCAACTCCCCAATTGAAGACAGTTTCTTGTTTGTTCATCATCTCTATGTCTCTTAGTAAAGTCAAAAAAAAAAAAAGGAATCCCAGTAATATAGAGAAGCTAAGTTGATCCTCACATGTCACAGATGAGGGAAGGAGAAAATAAGCTATGTGGGCTAGTGTAGGAAGGAGTTTTAGGGAAGACAGGGAAAGAGCAACAAAGAGACTAACTTGGTTTCGCTTTTGTTGTTCCTATATTTTAAACATCTTTCAAGTATGAGAAAGATACTAAAAGAGAGATATCTTAAGAAAATATACACATTTTTTCTTTAAGAATTCACCCACTTTATAATAGTATACTGGTACTATTCACAAATCTGTAAAAAATGTATTTCTCTAATGTAATTTTTTAAATAAGTAGCACTGTTCAGAGTCTGGGCCATATGGCTACTCAGTTATATTCCAGTTACATGAGAAAATGGACAATTATAATCCATAAGGATAAGTGCTCTGAAAGGAAGCATCTAAGCTACTATAGCATAAGATAGGGAAGGTATCTAATAGACTAAGTAAGGAGCTAAATCTAATCTGAGTTCTGAAGTATAGGCAATAAATCTCTAGACAAACTGAGGCATGGCAGGGGACGAGGAAATTGAAGCCAAGGGGGCAATGGGATTGCAAGGCAGGATTACATTCTTCCTAATTGGTGGAATACAATGTGCATTTAGGAATAAAGAATAAAATAACCTTGTGAATGGCACTTTTTAAAATTATATTCTAGTGAGATTTGAACTGTAACCTGTTATTTCCTTTAACAAGTTCTCTTTTCACTTTTGCAAGATGTGACTCCTCAGTGAGTTTGCATTTTGGCTTCCTTGAGCACTGAGTCTTCCAATCCATCTGGCTTTTATCTATTTGGTCTAGGGATATATTGTTTATGGAGTAGGTTCAGTAAATAATAAAACAAATCAACTAATTAGTTATCACTTATTATTGGGTACTTACTATGTGTCAGACCCCGCACATTTTGATCCTTACCATAACCTTAAAAGATAAGGAATTATTCATTCTACTCAAGAGATGGATAAGTCAAGGTTCAGAGAGTTCATTAATCTGTACAATATGATACAACAAAGTGGGACAGAAGTTACACATTATGTTTTCAGTTTTTGACTGCTATGAAAAACGTTTGTTTCCATTTAGCCACACAATGCAGTAAAGTGTTCCTCCCCTTATCCACACCACTCATAGAAAGCCTTCCTCCCATGTACCCAGCCCATTGTGTTTTGCTATCTTATATATTTGTTAACTTGTAACCTCACTTAATAAGAGTAAGGATAACTCAGGGATCAGAAAGTCTTTGACACTCCTTAGAAATATTACTTTAAAATTCATTTGTAAAGTAGGGATCCCACTGGTACCTATCATGGGTACCATTACTTTTCTAAGTAGTTAGAGATTACTTAGAAAGAGTAGGTATATGTCTGACAGAGAGTCACCAGCAATGCATTTTTAATTCCCTTCATAGATTATTTCGACCTTAACCTTAATCTAAACTTTCTCAAACTCAGCCTACTCCTTTGATAAGAACTCTGTCCCCATATCCACAGGTTTACTCTCTGAAATGGCTGTGGACTCTTAAGTTAACAACATAATTTGCTAGCTCATCATATTGCCAGGTGGATCGTATGCATTGATTATCCACATTCATAATATGACATTAAATAGAAATTACTTCTTTCTCTCACAGTTTCTATGTAAGAACTTCCTTATACTCTTTTAACACTCTTGTGGTGGAAACAGAAGATTTTAAACCTTCCAGAAAGTCCTTCACTGCTGACATTGCTTAGAATTCATGTTGCTTTACACAGGAGGTGACTCCAATTTCACTAGAGGCTCCAATCAGCCCTGAGTCCCCATTATCTCCTCCTCTCACCCAGTTAATTATCAAAGGTACAGCACAGAGAACAAAGGGACATAAAGGGAGCCTTGTGCCTTTAAGAAACATCTCCCTGCTGCTGCCTTTCAGGCTGATGATTTTGATCTTAAGAACATACTGTCTCAGAAGGATGCAGAGGTAAATGTCACGGTAAATAATATGTGAATTATCCCTTGGTACCCTGAGCACCAATCTCAGACCCCAGGCATTTCTCTTTCACAGGGCTCCAGGGGAACTTCTAAGTCTAACGTAGCCATGTTGCAAGATGAATTGGGAATTTTTTTCCTGCTGACTGAGCTCTTTCAGTTCATGACAAGACCAAGCTGAGCATGCCTTTCAGGACTGAGACTTGGTGCAGAACAAAGGTGTCGTCAGGGGATGTGACTCAGGAACATGGCGTCCTGGCATTTTTATCCTGCCTGGAGCTAACATGTACGTACATACATACCCAAGTAAACAGTCCAGTATTCAGGAAGTACAATTAAAACTTAAGTTTGTGAAAAGATCTGAAAATTGTCTTGAGCCTTTGGATCAGGCTCCCTGGAAGTGGAGGGGAATTCTGAGACATAATATGGGTTTCTAAAGCCTGTGATTTATAGAAGGAGAGCTCTCAGAAGAAAGGGAAGCCGAAGGAGGCAGGACAAGGAGCTGAGCAAGTATGTGGTCTTCCATGGAGGTTAACTTAAGCCTGATTATGCTTAAGCTCTGGAGCATGGATTAAACCACAGGGCTCATCCTACAGTGAGGCAAGGGGCCAGACACTTTCTATCCTTGCAAACCACTTCAAGTGTGGTGATGTAGAACATACTTAGTGAGACAGCTCCCTTATGGAAGAGGGCAGTCTCCAGAAAGCAGCAGCCTTGAACAGTTTAACAACCAACATTCATGGCAACCAGGGAGTTGGTTGTCTACACTGGCTGGAGAAAGGAGATTTGGGCAGCAAACAAACAGCACCTGCTGTGTGTGGAATAACCTTTACGCTTTCATATATGTGTACTGTGAATGGAGAAGATGTCTGTCTATTTGTTGGATCATATTATATTCTATATTTGTCTACCTATCAATGATTCATTTTCGACTTTTCTTAAATGTACAGATTATTTCTATTTGCTTCCACATCTCAGTAGTTACCTCTCTAAATGATATTTTACAAGGCAAATTTTTTTTTAAATGTAGCATATTTATACAACTAGGTTCACAACATGATTTTGGTCCTCTGTGTCACGCTATATTGAAAAAGGTGAATATGGCATCTCAACTTTGAGAAGGACATTTTATCCTTTTCTGATCTGTCATAACTAACAGCTTCCATGTTTGGTTATCACAGCTTTATAATCCATAAAGACTGCTTCTATATGCAAAATATAAGTATTAACAAGTGAAATTTATTTTCAAAAGATATTTATACAAGCAGGTCTAAATATCTAACATTTTGCTCATATCCCTGAGCCTGGATGTGAGGAAGGAAGGTGTCTGCCATTTGCCTCATTGCGCTGTTCAGAGCATCCTACCTCCCTGCACTCTGAACAGCTAGGTGTTGATTTTATATAGTGCCCATTGTCTATTGCTTCACAATGCTGCATAACAGGCCACCATCAAAACCAGAGGATTAAAGTAATGAGCAGGAATTTTGTTCTCATGTATGTAAGTTAGTAATTTAAGGTAATATATATGTTGTCTGTTGCCACACAAAAATTATCCCAAAAGGTGACAGATAAAAACAATACATATTGACCATCTCACAGTTTCTGAGTCAGAAATCTGGTGTAGCTAAGCTGTTCCTCTGGCTCTTGATGCAGTCAAAGGTATTGACTGAGGCTGCAGTCATCTCAAGAGCCAATTGGGGATGCAGCTACATCCTAGCTCAATTCTGTGGGTATTGGCTGGCTACAGACCCTTGCTGGCATTGGACTGGAAATATCAGATCCTTAGTGTGGCTCTCCATATGGCTACTCACAAGACAGCAGATTGCTTGCCCCCGAGCAAGGGTCACAGGAGATAGATAAACAGAATAAACAAAACAGAAGTCACAGTTTTGCAACTAATCTTGGAAGTGACATTACATCACATTTGCTGTATTTTATTTAGGAAAAACTAAGTAGGTCTTGATCACATCCAAGAAGACTTTGTTTTGCAAGTACATTTGCCATGGGAGCCATGCAAGATACTTCCTGGCACAGCTGAGTTCAGCTGGTTAGTTTCCTCTGGTCTTGAATCCCATGTGTCGGGGAGTCAGCTGGTTGTTGGCTGGTATGGAATGGCTTTAGGGCTGTGGTGACTTTGCACTGAGCCTTATGGGATTCTGTTGTTGCTGCTGTTATTTGTTTGCTTTTCATTCTCTTGAAAATTAGCTGGGATATGTCTTCATGGTGTGAGATTATAGGTAAGAATTTGCTTAACATGTATACAGATGGTTACATATAGAATGTCTCTACATAAAAATATATAATGTAATATATATTATATGCAATATGTATATATCATAACCTGTATGTTATATACATAATGTGTATATCAGGCACATATGGTTTTTGCTTTACTGAGAGGACCCATAAGCAACACGTTTCACTAGCCAATAGCAAAGCTAACACCCAGATCTTGGTTTCTAATACCATTCTCCAATGAAAAAAGAAAACAACCAGGAATCCTGAAAGAAATCACTGATTCTATCCCTGGGACAAGAAATATACAACATAAATCATAGAATATGGTAGTACCAAAAAACAAGTGCTAAAAAATGAACTAACAAACCACATGTTGATCGGTGTGTCCCAGGAGATAACTGGAAGTGGTTCCAAAGCTGGAGCAATTTGAGCACTAAAATAAGAAAGATAGTATCAGATCATAACCCAAAGTGCCAAATCAATGAGGATATCCTAATAGAAATGCATTGATTGAGTAAATAAAGAAATGGGTAAAAGTAGACAAATCTCCCATGCAGAAGACTTCCAAATAATTTAGGCCACTTCTCTACACTCAAGCATAACTCCCTGATCCTTAAATATGGCTGCAAACAATGATTCCTTTCCAAAGAAGGGAAGTGTGAAAAGGGAAAGGAAATAGTAAATGTGCAGTGGAAAAATCTAACAATAACTACCTCAGACAGATATCAAGTTCATTAGCAGGGATAAGCAGTGTTCATAGCATGTGTCTCCATGTGCTTTACTTGTGTAAAGTACGTCTTCTGCCCCCAAGCCTGTAATCTTTTCTAATTTTAACTTTCAGCTAAAGATATATGTCCTTGTCTCAATAAGGAAATAAAAGCATTCAGAATAAAAGTGCACAAATTCCTACTTACCTGCATCTTTGCCCATTTATCCAGTCCTCTCCCCTGTTACTGTGGACACTCAACCAGGTTTTCAGCTAATACTAAACTTAGTGCTCATGTACCTTATCCCATCTCTCCATCATTATAGCAATCCTTCTTTCCATTTCCTACTTCATTAAACATTTTCCTCTCTACTGGATCTTCCTTATCCATACACCAGAATGCTGTTATTCCCTTTATTCAGAAAAACGAAACTCCTGATCTCCTTCCCTCTCCAGCTACTTCCTCATTTGTTTTCTTCTCCAAACTCTTTTCAAAAGTGGCCAATTCTCTACCTTCACTACTGCTCACTGCTTATTCCTTCTTAAACCCACTCTGATACAGCCCTTTCTTTACTATTTCACCAAGGTCAAACAAGTTTTGTCAATGTCACCAGTGATTCACATTGCTAAACCCTATGGTTGATCCTTGGCAAATGCTTGCTGGTGATTTGCACAGCTGATAACTCACTCCTCCTTGAAACCTTTTCTTGGTTTGTCTTCTAGGACTTCAAGCACCACAGATTTTCTTTGTATCTAATTGACAGCTCCTTCTCAGTCTCTTGCAACAGTCCTTTTAGGTCTCTAATCTCTCAATATTAGAGAATTCCAAGAGTTAAGAATCTTTTCCATCTATCTACACTTATTCTCTGTGTGGTCTTCCTTAGTTTGCTCTAAAGATGTCTGTACTCCAGTGATCCTCAAATTTATATCTGCAATCTCAACGTTCACCCTGAACGCTAGACTCATGCACTCAACTGCCCACTTGACTCTCCACCTGGGTGGCCAATTTGTATCTCAATCTAACTTACTGAGGTCCCTCTTCTTCCTGTTCCTTCCAGAGTCTGTACCCATCATAGAATACAAAGAGCCTCCAAGTGCCACCATTTATTCATCAATAGAAACATCATCCTTCTAGATGCTTAATCCAAGTACTTGCTGACACCTTTGACCATTTTCTTTGGCTCCTACTTCAAATCTATGCCATCAGCAAATTCTGGTGGCTGTATTTCCACAGCACACCCCAAATCTGATCACTTTCACTAAAGTCATTACCACCATGCTAGCCCAAATCTTCAACATCTCTTAGCTGGATTAGATTTTTACCTTGGCAAATGGTTCCCCAGCCTCTGATTGTGCCTGTTCCCCAGTATGTTCACAGGAGAACCAACATGTGCTATTGTTAAACAAGTCAGATTGTGTCATTCCTCTGATCAAAACTGTGAAATGGGTCCCCATCTCCTTCAGAGGTAAAACTCAGGTCACTACAATGGCCTAGGAGCCTATAGTAAGGCTTTGGTCAAATTTTTGACACTGATAGGGTGGTTAGTGCCTTTGTGAGAAGGAATATGCTCCGATTTCTTGTAGTAACCGGCACCAAATCTCACACCCTGGCAAAAGAGTTGGCAGAATAACAGTCGTCAAATCCCACTCCCCTGAACTGGCTCCCTCAGTAGTTGTCTTTGGACAGTGCATACACTGCACAGCTGTACCAGTTCTACTCAGCAGCCTGAGTCCTCCCATTATTTCCCAGCATTTATTCCCTGTCATTCTCCCCTGCATTCACCACAATCACACACAGGCTTTCTTGTTTCTCCTTGGACATGACCATCAGCCTCCCTTCTCAGGGACTATTTCCTACACACAAGTCTCTTTCTTCAGGTATTATTTACAAGGGATACTCCTTCACCTGCTTCAGGTCTGTGCTCAAATACCACGTTATCATTTTCATTTCTCTACTTCCTATTCTTCTTCTTCTTTATCTAAAAATTTCCACCATAGCATTTACCATCTCCTATTGCCTATTCTACTTCTGATTTGTTCTTTCTGTTTTTGTGTTGACTGAAGGCATGCTGCATGAGGAAAGAAAAAAAAATATTTGTTTGCTATTGTTATTTGCTATTTCTCCAGGATGTAGAGTTCTACTGCTACTCAGAAGGCTTTTGCGATATAAAGAATATACCACTTTTTTCTTTGACCCAGTTTTCATCCACTAAGCAAAACTTTTCCCCTAGTATTTCAGTTGTTCCTGAATATATTTTCCTGAGTTCTTTCAAATGCATATTACCTATCTGCCACACATACCCATTGACCTCACTTCATATATTTCCCCAAAGGGGATTTCTATATCACACACTCATATAATATGAAGAATTGGTGGAAATCTACTAAATAAAGATATTGATAAGCAATAAAAGTGGAGATACTTAATTTTTAAGCCAAGCACATATATCTAAGTGTGAAATGAAATATTCAAAGACAGTGGTAAGTGGAAGCCAGTGATATTTGAGAATGATTCCCAAATGGCAGTGTAACCTCAGAGAATAAGGAATACAATTGTTTCTGTTGATTTACAATTGAACATAAAGCAACCCAGTGTTTCTTAATAGGCATTTAACTGAAATCCACTGGCTTCAAAGAAACAAAGAAGTGTGTTCTTTCCTCACAGTATTGCACTTTCCTCTTTGGCTATAAAATGTTAAATGGGGAAATGTGAGTTCTCTCTTTATTATCTTTGGCAAATATCATTGTATTTTATCAAGAGAATGTAGTGTCATTCTCATGGCAATGCCTCTGGCCTTGCAAAGTTTGGCTTAACTTATTGATCTCTTTATGTCTTTACAACCAAACCAATACATTTCAATTGTAGAACTATATCATCTGTGGCTTGTTTTGGGCTTAGCTGGAGAAGAGAAGGAGAAGCCTAATTTTGAAGGAGAGAACAGCAGCATCATTTGGACATCTGCTTATCTGATGCAGACAGCTAGGCCAAGTTATGTCTCAGACTCTGAGCTTCCCTTGGCTTCAAAGCAAGGTCTTCAAATAATGGAAGGTCCTGAGAGATATGTACTTCTGGGTTAGAAGCATGTGAATAGGTTGCCACATCAATGCTGTATTGTAACACACTGCTTTCCCTGAGTTTGGATGTCAGGGTTTTAATGCCATTTCTGGGTTTCAAAGAGTCACTACTGTCAAAGTGGTGCAAGTCCTGAATATATTTACAGGAATGGAAAATATTATCTTTAAACTTGTTCTGGAAAACAGTGATTCCTTGAGTTGTGTCAGTTTCAAACATGCACAATAACAATAAAGTTCATAAAGCAGTTGATTTTCATTCATCAAACAAGAGATCAGTCAACTCAGCATGGTTGACACTCTTGATTGATATCAATTAACTTAAGTGCTACCTTCATTTTTAAGTGCTCTTAGCATATTCAAATACTATGTCTTTAGTCCATGCAATTAGCAAATTATGCTTCCTAACCTTGAGAGTCATATATGTTTACATAAAAAATTGCATACTAATTAAAGCACATGCACTGTTCTGTCTTATTTAGCACCCCCCATACTCACCAACACTCAACAGAATGCAGAATCTTATTTCATTCTTTTCTCTTTCATTTCTTTTTTCTTTCTTTTTCTCCCTAGAAAACAGAAACTCAACCTTTCAGCACATATTCTTGATAGGGACAAAAAAGTGAAGAATCTGGACACTTTCTTCAATGTCTTTCTCACTTCTGCCGAATTGATGAAATATGTCAGTCCTATTCAACTCCCTTTCCTACAGGCAGACAAAGCTGGTTAACATCATTGTCAATGGAAAGTGGAGATGATGTTAATCTTACTTTTTTTTTCTTTCTGAGTTTAGAAGGTGTTGCATACATCTCCTTGGAAATGTAACGATAATTCTTAGCATATGCTAGTTTTTGAGGCATCCTGCAATACCTATTTAATTTTGATTAGCCCTGCAGTTTTCATATTTTATTAACTAAGGAAATACTTCCATAAAGGAATCCCTCTACCCATAGTAGCCAAAAGTAGAACATATAGGAACTTATAAGACCTAGGCTTTTACTCGCAGTAGGATGAGAAACTGATGGAAGGAGGGTTTAGAACAGAAGGCCATTACTTTAGTCAGCCTTTTCACTTCTGTGACCAAAAGACCTGACAAGAGCAATTTTAGAGGAGGAAAGGTTTATTTGGGTCTCATGGTTTCAGAGGTGTGAGTCCATAGATAGCTGAATCCATTCTTCTGAGCTCGAGGTGAGGCAGAACATCGTGGCTGAAGCAGCTCAAGGCATCACACCAGAAAGCAGAGGAAGAGAGTTAAACTCAGCTCACAAAGTATATACCCCAAAGGCATTCCCCCTACAGGGACCCACCTCCACCAGCCACACCTCATCCACCTTTGGTTACCACTCAGTTAATCCATATCAGGGGATTAATTCACTGATTGTGTTAAGTCTCTCACAATCATTTCACCTCTAAACATTTTTGCATTGTCTCATACCTGAGCTTTTGGGGGACACCTCACATCCAAATCATAACAGGCATGATTTGTTAAGATTTATGAGGTTCACCTATTTCATGAGATGTGACTGAGTGAAAAGCAAACATAAGAAGGTGAATTAGGAGGCCAGTGCAATAGTACAGCAATCAATGTAAATTTTAACCAGGTGGTAAAGGTGTAGATGATGAAGAAGGATCACTTTCCAGATGCATTGAGAATGAAGAGCTTCCAGTGTTTTCTGACACATAAATATGAGGTATGAGTTAGATGTCTCTCAGATTTTCTCTCCTAAGGAAATGGAAGACTCTATGAAGAGCAGATTTGAACATTTGGGGGAAATTCATGAATGTTGCTTTGGAGATATTAATTTTAAGATGATAATTAGATGTTAAAAACAATAGCCAAGATACTTTCTGGGATCCCTTTTCTGAATTTAACCAGGTGGTAAAGGTGTAGATAATGAAGAAGGTAATTTAATGCAGTGACTCTCAGCCAGTACAGTAGAACTGCCTAGGGAGATTTAAAAGTTGATCAGGATGCTCCCAAACCAGACTTAAAAACCTCTTGGGTGGATCAAAGCACTGGTGTTTTTAAAAGCCTGGAAGTGGTTCCAATGAGGAATAAGGGATGAGCACCATGAATTCATGGCACTAGCGGTTTCTAAATTTGGAAGATCAAAGCATTCTGTTAGTTATAGGGACAGGAAGCCCTGCCGACTAGAAGTAAGAAAATAGGAGGAAGAAATAGGTAATTTGCAGGTTTACTCTGAGTATTCAGGAACTCCCTTTTCACTTTCTCTAAGTTCCTGGGAAAGATTGGCCTTCCTGCTTACAGAGCCATGTTTCACACATCCTTCCCCTCAATTGGATAGCATCCATGGTGATTGGGTATCCTCCTGACTGAGAACCTAAGCCTGTCCTGCTGGTCGCTGGATATCCATGACAACAAACCACAACTGAGTTACCTGAGCTTATAAGAGCACTTCAGAGCCTCCCTCACAGACCAGCCAGCTGCAGCTACAGTTGAAGGTCACATGAAAGCAGCAGGAGTTCCACTGTAGTATGGAAGGGAGGAGAAGAGGGAGCGCTATGAAGAAAGACTGTTCAAGGGACCCTCAGGCAAAGTGCACA
The DNA here is from genome assembly GCF_021218885.2 of Marmota monax. Lineage (NCBI taxonomy): Eukaryota > Metazoa > Chordata > Mammalia > Rodentia > Sciuridae > Marmota > Marmota monax. The sequence goes on along the minus strand of NW_026695222.1, from coordinate 1,338,823 downwards.
GTCCCTCTGTGAAACACTCACAAACATGCACCAGTTTGTATGGACGTGGTCCTTGTGTGAATGCATTCACACACAACACACATTTAACACACGTACAAATATGCACGCACAATATACACCACATACTCTTAGTCTGTTTCATGTTATGATAACAAAATACCTGAGACTAGGTGCTATTGTAAAGACAAGGCATTTATTTATTTAATTTTGGAAGCTTCAAGTTCAAGATCGGGCAGCCCTATCTGTTCAGCCTCTGGCAATGGCCTCACACTTTCACAAGATGGCAGATGGTGTCACATAGCAGGAGAGCATGTGAGAGCAGCAAACTGTTCATGAAGAAGACCTACTTTGACAGTAACTAATCCAGTCCCTTGATCTCTAGCCCATTTCTGAAATGGACATTAATCCCTTCTAAGGATGGTGTTCCCAGCAACATAATAACCACACATTAAGCTCCACAGGAAAATGTCTCCACTGCTTAAAGGTTCAGCCACCTCTCAATACTATTACATGGGGACCAGGCACAGTGATGTACACCTGTAATTCCAATTTGGGAGGGAGGGTGAGGCAGGAGGATCACAAGTTTGAGACCAGCCTTAGCAATTTAGAAAGGCCCTAAGCAATTTAACAAGATGTTAAATTAAAATAAAAATGAAAAAGGGCTAGGTATGGTGGCTTAGTGAGTGGTTGAGTGCAACTGGGTTCCATCTCTGGTACCAAACAACAGCAACAATAACAACAAAATGTTATTCCATTAGGGACCAAGTTTTCAGCATATGAACCTTTGGGGACAAACCATACTAAAATCATAGAGCCTTCATACCACATACCTATTATCCACTACTTCTCCCACATCAAGCACTTCAGGAGAGCATTGCAATGGGCTTCTTCATTCTGCAGGCGAACAAGGTATATATTTTTCATTAACTTTCTGTAGTCCAGAAAATTTATAATTTCACTGGGGAGAGAACACCGATTAATCAGAGGCCTCCTTAACTATGGGATTTTGGCATCATGGCCTTGGGAAAGATTCTGGAACTTATGAGCCCTTGAAAGTCCCCCTAAGTTACATTATGTAGGTGCCAACATGCCCTAGAAAGCCACCTTGAATGAGGGAGAAATTAAAGGGGAAGAAAGCCCTCAAAACCCCCTTGCCCAGGGGATAGTGTTATCTAAGGTACTGCTTATTAATTCAGACCTGAGGAAAAACCGTGTGGTGACATGGATTCCTCTGCTCAGGTGTATCAGATGCTATCAGTTTTTTCTCACTTCCACACCCTTACCTGTCACTGTACAGTAGCTCAGTGTTCAAAGCCAGGTATCTGTGTGTCATTGCCTTAGGACATTTTCCTGTGCTAAGATGCCCACTTTGTGCAATTCTGTAGCAGGCTGAAATTTTCCAGGCACTGACACTACCAATAAGAGTTCTCCATCAGTGACTGCTGACAATTGGTCCCTGAATTTTGAGTAGGATAATTCTGAGGCATGCTCCACACTGGACTTCTAGAATTCTCCAATGGGATTGAGCCCCATCTGTCTACAGAGGTTGATAACACACCCTTTGTTGGTTGCTTTCTTTACCATGTCTCACTTTCCTACAACCCTACCAATGTTTTCCAAGATTGTCCCTCAAAAAAAAACTACTTGCACTGAAATTCTTAGTTTAGGTCAGCCTCTGGTGAACCTCAGAAAAGCATGCCCTCTGCAACCAAAAATGACAAATGATGGACAGAAGTTGATGTAAACAAAAGGAAGCTGAGCTATGGATATATTTGTAAAAACTGTCCGGTTCTCTATATTTATTTTGCAATGACTTGGGAAATTTGCCTCTCTGCTGGAGTAGGGACCAGAGTGACCATGTGAAGGGGAAACAGATGCACTCAGCCTGCGGCCTCACACATCTGCTGGATGAGCAACGACTATAATTTTCCAGGAGGAGACAATAAAAAAATTCACATAAAACTTTTTATTGTGTAAGTGACACTGGTTATTATAGTCAGCAATCAGAAAGCTACCCGGAGGACAGAACTTTTCTGCCTATTAATGTAGAGAAAATGGCTAGCCTGCTTCCCAAGTCTCAGAATGTAACATTGGAGATGCTAGGATCCATTCCAAAGGAGTTATAATACCAGCAAAATACAAGAAAGATGCAGCAAATGTGTGTTGCAGGAAAGATAATAAAATAAAATCTAACCATTTCAGAGCTCTTGGGGCAAATTGAATCCATGGGAATTGAAAAATAAAGAGTTTGGGAAAAAATATGGGCTTTTTACTGAGGACAGGAAAATGATGTGTGTCTCAGTTTTATGAAGGGTAAGTTATTCTGGGTCCAAAACTGTAGATAAGACATTTCCAAACGTCCAAAAATGTTATTTCGTAAAGACCTACAGTTTTGGTATTTGTAATCAGATTTTACTTTAAAAATTTCTTACTCAGTGTAGACAGATGCCAACACATGAATACAATTTGTTAAAAATCTTTGTATGAGGGCTGAGGTTGTGGCTCAGTGGTAGAGCACTTGCCTAGCACATATGAGGCACTGGGTTCAATCCTCAGCACCATATAAAAATAAATAAATAAATAAAATAAAGGCATTGTGTCAATCTACAACTAAAAAACAAAATTTTAAAAATTTCTAAATGAGAATAATCAATATTCTTCTCTTTTCCCATCTTCCAACTTCCTCTGTGATATTGATACTGTATCCCATAGAGACAGCTTCTATGGGAACAGCTAGGGTGCCAACATCTTCACTGTATTCCCTTCTGACTTAGCACTAAGGGGCTCCATATCAGTCACAGAGGTGAGAGCTTGAGAGGATGCAGTGGTCAATTTACTCTTCTCTTGTCACTAAAGCTAAATCTGTATGTATGTTGGAAAGGAGGAAACCACCCAGATATATCATGCGAATAGGCCAACCCAAACATTGTAATAACAAAGACCCACATCTGTACCTAACCTTATCCTCCCAAGACTTGATGATAAGCAAAACAGAAATCTATTTCTTGCTTTAGTATAAGCCAATGCAGTGTAGGAGCAAGGGGGACTAGTTCATCAGTACATGGGGACCTAAGCTTCTTCTATCTATTGGTTCCACAGTCTCCTGGGACAGAGATCAGTAAGCTTTTTTTTTTAAAGGCCAATTACTAAATAGGTTCACATCTGTGAACTATACAGTTGGCACTGTAAAGTCAAATCATTATAGTGCAAAAGCCTCCATAAATCCTACATAAATTGGCATGTTGCGATAAAACTTTATTTATAAAAACAAGAGACCAGCGGATGTAGGAGGCAGACTCCTGGCTAGAGTCTTGGAGCCTTCCACGAACTCTACTCAGTACATAGAGGAAGAGAGTAGAGGATCAGGATTGTGTAGAAGATAATATTAAGTGTCAGGTATGGATACACATAACACTTTACCTTCCTTATATAGATCAGATCAAATGGCTTCACCCAACCTAAAGGAAGTTTGGGAAATTTAGCTATGTGCCAGAGGGAAGAGAAAAATAATTTTGTTAGTTTACAGCATTCTATAGCAACTATAGCAGCCTGGGTACTAATTACCTTTTGTAATATAGTATATTTGAAAAACATCTTCTGAGACTTTAAACAATTGAATTTAAAACTCCTAATAATACAACTTCACTGTGGTACATTTATGACACAACTTCTATGGGAATTAGGAATTTCCTTGATCTATGAATAAGAATATTTTTTTTCCTTACGTTACTGGGGCACTCTACCACTGGCGTTCCAGTCTACCCCCCAATCCCCATTTTTTTCAGACAGGGTTTTGCTAAATAACCAAAACTGGCCTCGAACTTGTGATCCTCCTTTCTGGAACTGCCATTAGATTATAGGTATGCACCACCATGCCAGAACTAAGAAGGAATTTTGCCTGCAAATTATAGTGCAGCGTTTCAGAGAACCATTGTTTAAGCAATCTCAGAAAACCAGCTATTTTCTTGAACTGGAGAATACTCAGTTTTTCCATTGCATCTATTCTGCAATTCTTAATTAGGAATTTAAAGAAAAGATTCGGTTGGACTCCTGCTTATAAACAATTTGTTTAAAAACTTATTACTTATATATGGGAGTAATATTTTTTCTATTTTTAAAAGTTCATATTTTCCTTTATGTGCTTCACATGGGTCTTTCCCTAAATGTTATGAAATTAATGAATTTGACTATATCCATGAGCTTGGCTAGTAAACCAAGTTTTGTTTTCTTATGTTACTTTATTATAAAATTTAGGGCTTATTTTTTGCCAATAATTCCTCAGAGTGATTATTTTCATGGACACCGACAATATAAAGTAGTTATTTTGTACTATTTAAGGTCTGCAAGATGACCATATTTAGTAGCATTAGTAGATCCAATGAACTAAACAGATATAAATGAAATTTCATAAGATACTCTTGCCATGAGAGAGGAAAAAAAAATCCACTGTAATTGTTCTGGTGACTGGTTTGGGTCAGAATAAGTAAAAGCCAAAGAAATAAATCTAAAGCTCCTGTCTTCATTTTTGAGCCTTCAATCCTTCTAATGAGGCAGAGCTGTACAGATAAATCTAAAAATTTAATAAGAATAAAATGAAAAATATATGGGAGTTGTTTCTGCAGTACCCTTCCAGGTCACCCTGGGATTCTTGAAGTTATTGTGATTGCTCTGGATTCTGAGCATGTTTTGTGTTTCATGAAAGCAACTTGTTCCAAATATCAAAGCACATTTAAAATTGCATTAGTTTGCTTTGTTTTGTCTTAGATATTTATGGTTTTTTTATTCTTTTTTGTTAATGATGTTGATTTCTGAAGGGTTAACCTAATATGTCATTAGATTAGAAGTACTTAAAGTTTAGCATTGGAAAGAATCCCCTGGAGGTTTCTTAAATACAGATTCCTGAGCTTTACCTTCAGAAAATATGCATCAGTAGTTCTGGGCTAGGGCCTGAGATTCTGCATTTCTGTCAAACATCCTGGTAATGCTGATACTGCTGGTCTGGAACCACACTCTGATGAACACAAAGTCAAAGATGTTCAACTGGAAACCCAACTCAAAGTGGCTTAATGAATAGGAAATTTTTATGGTTTGTATCTGGAATGTCCCTGGTAAACTCATAGTTTGGTAATGCAGCAATTTTCAAAGGTGAAATGAACCGATCATGAGGCCTCTGTCTTCATCAGTGGATTAACCCATTTGATGGATTAATAATTTGAAAGTATTCCTGGGAGGTGGTAACTGTAGGCAAGTGGGGCATGGTTAAAAGAAGTAGGTCATGGGGACGTGGCCTTGAGGACTTTATCTGTTCCTGGCTACTTCCCATTTCTCTGTCTGCTTTCTGGCTGTCATGAGCTGAGAAGCTTTTCTCCACTGAGCAATTCTGCCATGATGTTCCTGCCTTGGGGCCTGCAGACCATGAACTAAATCCTCTGAAACTGCAAACCAAAATAAATCTTTCCTCCTCTAAGATGTTCTTGTCAGGTATTTTGGTCACATCAATGCAAAACATACTAACACAGAAATGTATTTGTGTGTAAGAGTTTAAATTTCAGACCATCAGTCTTGCTTGCGGCACTATGATTTCCATCAGTTCAAGTGATATCCTGAGGGTTCTCTCTTCCTCTCCTTTTCCGTAGACTCATTTTCCTCATGTTGGTATTTCCCTCATGCCCACAAATAAATTGCTGTATTTCAAACCTAACATTTTCATGTTTCCATGACCAGAGGGACAAAGAGATTTTTTTTATTCCCCCTAACTGTTGAAAAAAATTTCTCTCACAATTATTGACTGTTATTGAATCATATGTCATCTTGAACCAATCACAATTTTCACTACAGTCTTTAGGAATGTAATATCCAATAAGTTTAAGTTAGTTCATTTGGACCCACCCCTGGAAATAAGTGCTTTGAACATCAGCCACATTTTTTTTTCTGCATCAAATGTTCTTTCAAAGTCATGGGACCTCTTACAGCTTGAGTTTTATTTCAGCCTATAACCACATGGGATTGATGCATATAAGACAATCTTCAGCAAGCAGAGTTTGTAGATAGCTGTCCCCACCTTCCAGTTTTCAGAGTGACAATTAGTAAGTGCATTCTATAAGGTTTCTGAGAATACCCCAGTAGGATTCTGTCCCTGTTGCTCACTGTGGAAACCAGCTCTATGATAGACCTTTTGTAGATCTTTTCCCTTTTCGAATCTCTGTATCCCCTCTCCTTCACCATGGCCCTGGAATTGCCTCCTAAATAAACTTTGCTAATCCTTCTCTCAAGTGCTATTTAAAGGGGAAAATCTAAACAACAAATGCACTTAAACAATATGGAATGACTCCTGGGAGAATTTGTTCTTCAGAGAACAAATTTTACCAAAAAAAGGGTGAAAAAAATGCTAAGAAAGAAGAAAAAGGGCTGTGGCTGTGGCTCAGGGGTAGCTCATTTGTCTGGCATGTGTGAGGCACTGGGTTCAATTCTCAGTAGCACATATAAATAAATAAAACGAAGGTCCATCAACAACTAAAAAATATATTTTAAAAAAAGAAAAAAAAATCCCCCTAAAACCCAGTTAATTTCTCAGCTCATGGGAATGCATGAACAGATAATACTGAATTTCTGTTCAATCATACTGTGGACTGGTGAATGAAGCATTGGATGTTGTGGAATAGATGGGACACATACAAACTGTAAGCACAAACTATCCTAAAGACACATTGGAAAAGGAAAAAAAGAAAGATGGATCCCATGGTTACCTCTGTACATGGTTTTGGCTAAAAATAAGTTTTTTTAAAAACTCCGGGGCTCTCCTCTATCTGTACTAATATTCAAAGTATTCCCTTCAAATTTACAGCACGGCCATTGCCCAGCTCACCTTCAACTGTGTATCTCTTGCTTCCCCAGTGCATTGAATATCTTCATCTTATTTTTCTCAATTAAATTCTAGGTCTCCAGTCTTCCCTGTGCTATGTCTCATTGTCAAAGGATGAACCTTGGCTAAAGCCCACCAGTGGGCAGACCGAACACAGCAGTTATGTAAGTTACATAAGGCAGATGGATATGAAATTCTAAGCCTCACCTCAGGCAGAAAACAATCTCATTATTAAGCCTTTTCAGAAAACAGTAGGCAAATATTTACAGAAATGCCTTCTAAGGAACTGTTCTCTCTCCTGAGAGGCACATAGTTTTGGGCAGAGTTGCAAATTGTCTTTGTCTTTCAGAGAGTCACAGTGAGCATGAGCTTATTAAATGTCCCAATGTATTTGAACTGAAGGTAATATCAACTATACTTAGTTCAGGTTTTTCCTGAATAAGGTGATTTTTAGATTTGTTTGAGTTTTTGTCTTTCTGTGTTGTTTTTGTTGTCATTTGAGGCTAAAATCAGATAAGACTTTAAAACTTCAGGAAAGTCTGCTTTAGGCTAAAAGTGATGGTAAAAGTGGGACATTCCATGATTCCTATAGACAAGTAGGAGGAAACATTTTGGAAATTCATCCTGGTCAAAGTTACGACACTACCATCTTGGACTAGAAAGAGATACTTACCCCTCGCCCCTCATTCTCCTCTCTCTGAAGACAAATGAAGCATAAAGAGTGGCTTCCTCAGTGGTTTGGGAGGCTGAGGCAGAAGGATCACAAGTTCAAAGCCAGCCTCAGCAATGGAAAGGCGCTAAGCAACTCAGTGAGACCTTGTCTCTAAATAAAATCCAAAATAGGGCTGGGGGTGTGGCTCAATGGTTGAGTGTTCCTTAGGTCAATCCCTGGTTCCACCCCGCCAAAAAAAAAAAGAGTGGTTTCCTCTGTATTCAATATATTTGGAATTTGAACTATCATTTCTGATGTTGTTGCATCAAATGTGCTGGATGTATTATTTATTGATTATATTTAAGAAACAGATTATATTTAAGAAACTGGTTAACATGTCTTGAGCTGCTTTCCTTCTCCACACTCTTCTGCCATGATGTGCTGCTTTATCTTGAGCTTTGGCATCAGCTAACCATGGACTGAACCTCAAAAACCGTGAGCCAAAGTAACTGTGGTATTTGCATGTGCTTCAAGCTTCATATGACTAAAACATAGTCCTGAGTTACTGTACTTCTTTTCAACATGGGAATCATAATCTAGAGTTCATAAAAGTGAACTCTAAATTTTATGTAATACTAGAGAAGGAATGTTAATTTTAAACAAGATTTAAGTTCACTAAGGATGAAAGGAAAGTGACCAGGACACTTGGAGCTAGCAAGAGATCTTTATTGTGGCTGTGTCTGATTAATAGGGAAGGAAGACAAGAAGAAAGAGAGCAGGGAGAGAGAGAGAGAGAGAGAGAGAGAGAGAGAGAGAGAGCCCAGCAGGAGAGAGTTTTTATAGCCAAAATATAATGGGGTCTCTGGGTCTGCAAGCTGCCTTGTTGGCGTACAGTGATTGGATCATATGGTAGTTGCTAAGGGTGTCATCTTCTGCCTTCAGGCAGACCACGCAGGGGTTAGATGTGGGTTTCCTTTGCACCAGATGGATGGGGGTTGAATGTTCAGCCTTGAGTGGGGTTGAGTGTTCAGACTTGAGGCAAACAAGTGATAAGGAACCAGACAGTTGAGGGTAGAGTGTACAGGCTACCCTGCAGCTAACATTCATTCAGCCTGCTCTGCAACTAACAAAGGAGAAAATGTACACATGGGTAAACCTGGACAATTTAATAGAGACTTCAAGGGTACTTTTTGAATACATTACAAGAAGGTCTTTTTAATGCATTGTATTTTAGGGTAGTGCACACTTAAAAGAAGTAAAAAATGAGCAGAGTCTGTTGATACATGTTTTTAATCCCAGTGTTTCCAGAGGCTGAGGCAGCAGGCTTGCAAGTTTGAGGCCAGCCTCAGCAATTTAGTGAAACCCTGTCTCAAAATAAAAATGAAGAAGAACTGGGGATGTAGCACAATTTAAAAAAAATCTGAATCAAAGAGGATTTTTCCTATTACCTATTTGAAATGAGAGCGTTCTCCCCTTCCCTTACTCTAAATCCATCTTTTCCTCTTTACATTGTCACTCACAGTTCAAAAATACTTATTTGTTTATTGCTCATCTTATCTTCCACATCATAGTGCTAGCACTACTCAAGAGCCCAGTAGTTCATAGCTAACACACAGCAGAAACATCATAACAATTTCGTGGATATATGAACACAAGGGTTAGGTCATTGTTTTACTTCTGGAAATCACCCCTCCTAATCTAGACCTTCATTTGATCAGGTAGGTGAATGTACTTGGCAAAAATGTATGCATTTACAAAAATTTAGAACTTATAATTTTATTTTCTTTCAAGCTCTTAAGACTTTTTTTTTTTTTTTTGGCACTCCTGGGGATTGAACCCGGGCCTCATGAATGCTAGGCAAACCCTCTACCACTGAACCACATCCCCAGCCCACTCATCTTTTTGCAAGTGATTTGTTTTGAATGTGACTTGGGAATTTCAGTGTCTTATTCTGTCAGGGTACTTGACAACTTTGAGATCAAAAGAATGAGGATAGATTTACAGTATAATTACCATTAGTCGCAGCAGAAACTGTGACTTTCCCAGAAAAAAACATATATTCTATAGGATTGTAATGGTTATTATAGATAAGTGTTTGATTTCACATGGAGAATTAACTCATATAACTAAAGAAACATTTTTATTTGTGCCATTTGGCTCCTTCTCCATATTAACATGTCTTATGTGATTCTCAGCATGTCAGGTTTGCTCCCTCCTTTCATTTCTCCTTCCCTGACATCTTGATGAAATAACAAACTGTCTTTCACTTATAATTCTCCATAAGGCCCTCCACAATATTTTCTCTAACTGCATTTTGAGGTCTAATTGCTTAGTCAGGGCATAAGCATGAAGACAGAACCCATGACAGGTAATTAATAGAGAATATTTAATATGGGATCCACGGGGGACTGAGGGAGGGTTGATATCACAGGTGTGAGACCTGCATACTGTGGTTAGCCCCCTGACTTAGTTTAATGTTCTTCTATCATTGTCTTGAGATTTTGTATAATTTTACTTTAGACCTTGAGTTTTGAAAGTGATGTCCAGTGGGGCAACAGAGCATGCCACAGGGCAACAGAGAAATGCCCTGACTGCACTGAGTGGAGTTAAGGAGACAGACACGGTATGTATGGCCACCAGAACTCCTTGTCCCCCCATTTGTATGTAGCACTTACAATGTCCCATGAGGACAGAATTCTAGTGGCCCCACCAGATGGGGCCATTTAGTGGGAGCTAAGTGAGTAGGAGAAAAAATGAAAAGGACACATTTTCTGATATCACCCGAACTTGTTTTGAACTCAGGAAAAGACAGTATCCTTGTAAGAAACAGAATAACCTAGGAACCCTAACATACCCTTTTTTACTAGTATAACTTCTGTGTTTTAACCAGTTACTTACACTGAAAATGAAAACATAGAAGAAAAGAGAAAGTTAGTGAAAGACATAGATCTTTTTTTCATTCAGTCTTTCTTTGCATATAAATAAGACAGAGAGAGAGAGAGAGAGAGAGAGAGAGAGAGAGAGAGAGAGAGACCCCGATGGAATGAATCTCTATGTATCAAGAAATGAAATAATAAGAGTTGTCTGGTTTGTTTGTCCAGGAAGAATGCAGCAATCATGTGTTATGCATTCATGAATTGCAGACAAAAATTATGTATTTCAGTGATGCTCCAGATGAATTAAGTCCTGCTGTGTTTTCATTTAAAACATTCATTGCATGATATAAATGATAAAGTTCATACTAATAAATTAAAGTTTTTAAATTTTTACTTAGAAAAACACTTCTTAGCAATTTTAAAAATTTTTTAAAAAGAGAGAGAAGAAGAAAGAGTGACAATAGAAGAATGAAATCAGCTCTAACAAGAATTTTTTCCTGCTTCTTAAACAAAGGGCCCTGCATATTATTTTGCACTGGGCTTTGCAAAGAATGAAGCAAGGAGGCCAGAAGTCACCACTCTCCAAAAGGCTAGAAATACAGGGAGAAAATTATGCCGTTTCAGTCTGGCCAAGGCCAGCAGTTGTGATGGAATCTGAAAAGAAGGTCCATCTGTTGTGAACTGAAGCCAAGGTAGGAGCTGCTCTGTGGGATGGGGAGTGGGAGAAAAAGGGGCTGCCTGGAACCACCAGGTTCTGGTTGAAATGTGTCTCTCAAAATCCATGTTTTGGGAACTTAAGCCCCCATGCAAGGGCACTAGGAGACAGGGCCTTTGGGGCAATGTTTAGGTTATAAAGGATTAATGCTGGTTTTAATCAGCTCTTTCGTCATTGTGACCAAGGGAACCAACAAGAACAACGTAAAGGAAGAAGAGTTTATTTCGGCTCAGAGTTTCAGAGGTTCGGTCCATGGTTCGGTCCATAACTCAAGGTGAGGCAGTATACTATGGCAGAAAGGTGTGGAGAAGGAAAGCAGCTCCAGATGTGTTAAATGGTAAGCAGAGTAAGTTACATTCAACATGATCAAAATACAACTCTCAAAGGCCTGCCCCCAGTGACTTACTTCCTGTAGTCACATCCTACCTGCCCACAGTTACCACGCAGTTAATCCATATTACTGGATTAATCCACTGGTTAGTTTACACATCTAATAATCAAATAATTTCACCTTTAAAAATTCTTGGGGATAGCTTTTTTGGGGACACTTCACATTTAAAACAGCAATACTTTTTTTTTTTAAAATAAAAGGACTTAACTGAGAGAATTTGATCCCATTTGTTCCCTTCTCCCTTCTGCCATGAAAGGATATAGCATTCTCTCCTCAGGACGACACAGGGCTCAAGTTACCATCTTGGAAACAAGGAACAGTCCTCATCAGATCTGGTACTTAATTTTGGACTTCTTAGCTTCCACAGTGGTGAGACATTTCCATTCTTTATAAATTGTCCAGTCTATGGTATTCTATGGTAGTAGCATAAGATACACAAGGAAGTCTCAGCCAGTCCCAGAAACCCAGCCTGAACCAGGGAATGGCAGAGAAATGCCCTGACTGCTCCTCTCCTCATACCCTCCAAGCTCCTTCCAATTATCTTCATGCAACTAGATTTCATTTGGCAGGGAATTTGGAGAAATGTAATTTAGGATAAGAATAAAGTGGGGGGAAACAGAGAGGAGACATGATGGCAAAAGGTAATAAGCCACATACTTACCTCTTATTCTACAAAGTCTCTGAATCAGGCATATCTACACCTTTCCTGCTTTTCCTCTTCATTTGCTTCTTCTGTCTTCTCCCATGACTCCATCAGTTCAAATCCTCTCTAGCACTGCATCCTTTTCTGGAACCTATGCTTCCCCATGGAAATTCCTTTAAGCATCATGGATTTGATTCCATTTTCTCTTCTTCAGAATTTCTGGCAACCTATGAGTTTTCGAGAGGCTTCATGAAGCTGCATTTCTCCATTAAAACAAACAAACAAAACTGGCTCAAATATTTCTGCCTATTCACTGGGACACTTGGAACATTCTGAATCTAATTGAGCTGCAGTTTCCTCAGCCATAAATAGATGTGATAACATCCACTGATCCACTGTTTGGGATCATTGTAAAGATGAAAAAAGAATATGAAAGAACCTACTACATATACGAGATAAGTAGACATTCAATACATGGTCTTTCCCCCTTGCCCCAACCATCAGTTGAATTGAACCCAAGGCCTTATATATGTTAGTCATGCATGTAGTCAACTACTGAACAACATTACAGTCCTTTTCTATTTGTTTATTCATTTTTATTTTTTAAACAAAGGCTGACTAAATTCCCCAGTATGGCTCAAAATTACAATTCTCCTGCCTCAGCTACCTGAATAATTATAAGCATATGCCACTCTATTGCCTGGCAAGAAATGGTCACATTTATCATTGTATTTGCAGATTTCATGAACTCTGTAATTAGTTTCCCCCAGGCAGCTATAATAAGGCACTCGAAACTGGATGGCTTAAAATAACAGAAATTTATTGATTCACAACTCGGGCCTAGAATTCCATACTCAGGGTATTGGTAGGGCTATGTTCTCTTTGAAATCTATAGGGGAGGATCTGGTGGTTGGTCAATCATTAGCCTTGCTTAGGTAGCTCATAGTTGCATCACCACGGTCTCTGCCTCTGTCTCCACACAGGGTTCTTTTTGTGAGTCTGTGCCTTGCCATGGCTATCTTTCATCATAAAGACGCTCATCCTATTGGATTAGGAAACTACGCTAAGTAGCTCACCTTATCTGAAATATATCTGTAAATGCCTCAGTTCTAAATAAAGTCACATCGACAGGGATGAGGATTTAGAACTTCAGCATATCTTTTGGAGCAATACAGTCCCACCGGTGGCAAATTTATACTAATTTAGGAATACATCTCCTACCCACTGCCTGTGTTCCTGGCTCTACTCCAATCCATTTCTACTCACCAACTTGTTGCTATTACATTTTCAATCCAGAAAGAAAAGAACTTTCTGATTCTGAGAAAACTGCAGGAACAGCAACTTCCTAAAGCTTTCAGAAAGAACAAGGGAGCCTGAGACTGCCAAACCCGAAAGCCAAACAGCTTGGAGAGAGAGATTTAAAGCTCATAAATATCAAAGAGCCTCTGGAACACTGGGGGCAGAAGGAACAATTCTAAACACAGAGAAACATAAATAAAGTTGGATTGAGTTCATTGGCTTCACTCCCAGGGCAAAATTATCATCCCCTTTCCAAAAGTAGCATTAGTACACCATTAGTTTGTAATGGCTATTGTCTTTGTGGAATACATTATTTTTTTATAGCTTATGGCAGGAGTTGACACAGCGTTACATTATTCCATATTTTCACTTAGATGCACACAGGTAGGAGCATAGCCCTGATGGGCCCTTAGGGGATGATCTAACCCAGGGTCTAGTCCAAACAAGGTCATCTACCTGCAACCTACTGTGATCATCTTCTCATCCAATTCTAGTGGTATTATTTTTCACATTTTATGTTTATTTTCTGACCTCTGGGAATAAATTGCCACATTTCATATAGAAAAGAAACAAGAAAAGAAAAAAATGCCGTACAGTTTTTTTTTTAACTTTTAAATAACTCCCTAAATGTCCTTTTGAATCATGATTTTCAATGATTTCCTGGTACTCTATTTCCTGATATACTGTAATTTTTCTAGTCAGTGCCCCATTATTGGCCATTTACTTTATTATCATGTTTTTCATTCTAATAAAAATTTTCATAATGACCTTCTCTACAACTAAATTGCTGTGTGTCTTATAACATTATCTCTAATTTTATATCTCACCTTCCATTGTTTAGAATCATTATGTACATTTTTTGACCTGGAGCCATGGATACCATTGAAGAAGGAAGTAAACACACTTGTAGCTGTCAAGTTTTCAACAGATTTGGCCTGTTATTTTATAAAGGTTCATATACCAAGGTCACAGACAAGGTGCAAATAGGTGCTCTTCTGATGTAAGAATTTAAGAATTCAATTTTCGTAGAATGTGTTCATTCATTCACTTTCCTCTAGGTACAGATGGGTGGAATCCACTTGAGACTGTTCCTGGATCCCAGTAGAATCTGATGAAATCTTTTTCTCTTACTCTCATGGGTCTTGAAAAAGCTTATAGAGAAATCTTGAACTTCATCCCACTTTGATTTACTACTACCAGCTAGAAAATGGATTTGCTGGAGACCTCCCACATTGGGAGCAGGAAATTTACACTGTGTAGATTGTGCTCCTCTTGATTACTGTGCCTCAATCCATCAGGACAATTAGAGACTACATCTTTACATTGTCTCCCCATGCACTCCCATCTTTCAGAGCTGATCAAAAAGCAGGGCATAGCCACTCCTAAAATCCAAATCTATCCTGGCTAGGTTCCAATCAAACATTTCCTCTTGTTTCTTTTTCATACACTATGTAGAGAGACCTCCATTCTTCAATCATGTCTTTGGCAATTTAAATGACTAATGGTTTGCTGCATGTCATTATCCAGACATAGAGAGAATGATAACCGTTCAGCCCTTTTGATCAAGAGAATAAGATAAAGAATTCAGCTGCAAACCATCTTGCCATGTGACAGAATAGAGGCCAAAACCCAATTTCGAAAAGGTCTAATCCAGTGTGTTCTGTTTGATGATGTGAGAACTTTCTCATCTGAGATTGCAACCAATTTTTATCCATGAAGAAAGAGCAAAATAGATTGAGGGCACGCTGAAAAAAAAAAGAATTTATTTACACTTTCCTGGATGATAATATTTTGCTATTCAAAGTGTGGTACATGATAAGCAATCTGAGTATCACCTGGTTTGAAATGCAAAGTCTTTGGCCACCTGAAGATATTCTGAACCAAAATCTGCATTTTTAATAAGATCCTGAGGTGACCCCTATTCAGGTTAAGGTCTGAGAAACACCATTCTATTCTATGAAAGACACATGCACTCAGCTGCCAGTACCAACCTTCCTTATAAAACAGAACAAAGTGGAGAATAATCAAAAACATTTTGTTCTGGGCTGGGGTTGTGGCTCAGCAATAGAGTGCTTGCCTAGTATATTCGAGGTGCTGGATTTGATCCTCAACACCACATAAAGATAAATAAATAAAATAAAGGTATTGTGTCCAACTACAACTAATAAACAAACAAACAAATAAATAAATAACAGAAATGTTAACAAAAAGAAATTTTGTCCCTACAAGACCATTTGAGTTTTTCCAGGATGCAGGTGAACTGTTGTAAGACTAACATCCTCAGAATTAATTCTAAGAGATGGAATTTGTTTGCCCTGATCTCCTTTTATGTTTAATTATGCAATTTTAGCTAGTTTATTCTCAGGAAAGGCAATATAGGAACATGGTAAAAATTTTCACAGAGCATAAAAATGAGTACATTTAAAAATAAGACCTCATCATAGATACATAATTTCATTCCTAGATTTAATAGACACTAATAGATTCTATATACATATTTATTTTTGTGTAATCTTCCAGAACTATTCACATACATATCTCTTTAAGCTATATCACTATGTATATGTATCATGCCCTTTGCTTTTGAGAGATACATGCATAATAGTTTTTCCAAAAATTTGGTACTGTTGACAGTCATCAGGATACATCCAGCCTCTCTATTTCCTTTGGCTATTCCAGATGAAGCTGCAATGACAGTATCTCTGCATATGTGTTTGTCTCTAATTGTAAAAATAAAAGCCTATGGGCTGGGGATGTGGCTCAAGTGGTAGCGTGCTCGCCTCACATGTGCAGGGTGCTGGGTTCAATCCTCAGCACCACATAAAAATAAAATAAAGATGTTGTGTCCACCTAGAACTAAAAAATAAATATTAAAAAATTCTCTCTCCCTCTCTCTCTCTCTCTCTCTCTCTCTTAAAAAAAAAAAGCCTGAGTAAAATTGCTGATTCTAAGGAAAATAGCATTTAAATTTTTGATAGATTTCCCCTGTCTGCTCTTCACATACACTGTATTCATTTAGTAACCTACCAACTAGCCAAAGACTTGTTGAACTCTCTGTGTTCCAGTTTTCCTAAGACATCAAATTTGAAAAGGTATAGTCTGAAAGGTAAAAAAAAAAAGTGTCACATCTTAACTTAATAAACATTTCTTTAATCATGAGTATAGATATTTTTCATGTTTAAAAACCTCCTGTATCTGTATTTGTCAACTGCTTATTCATTTTCTTTAGACATTTTATTCTGAAAAGAAGTGTATTTTCTGATGGACTTAATCAAACATTTATTTTTGTATTAATGAATTTATAAATCATCCCTTAAAGAATGACACTTGCTGTAAACATTTTTTTAGTTCATGTTTAGTCTCTTTTCTCTTTATATTTTATGTTATTTTGTTTTTAATAGATAATACATGCATCTATTTTAAATATTGGAACAGCATGTTCATGCTATGAATTAAGAAGTCTTACTTCCACATCTGCCCCTGTCTATTCCATGGCCCACTTTCTTGTGGGTAATCTTGTTCATCATTTCTTGTATGTTCTTCTACACTTTTGTTATTACAAGTAAATACATTTATAAAATCTTATCGCCTTTTTTTTTTACTAAAATCCAAATGTCACCTACATTTTTTTTCCTTTTCACTTAGAAAAACTGCATGGATGTCTTTTGTTAACAGTAGAAAGGAGCCCCACTACTCCTTTGTTATAGTTGCATAGTATTCCACATATTCCTAGAGAGAAGGTTGCTGAGACATCAGATAGATTTGTAATTTTGAGAAAATTTCTACTAAATACTATGTTGTCTTCTCACCAGCAATGTATGAGGACCCTTGTGTTAACCAAATTTTGAATTATTGTCAGAAGATGAATAAAAATGATATCTTATTCACTGTGATCTTAATGTACATTTCGTTGTTCATGAGAAAGAGCATGTAAAATGATTTAAGGACCATTTGTATTTTTTTATCCTGTGTATTGTCATTTATCTTCTCATTTCTTTGCCCCCTTTATCACTAGATTGCTGTCTTTAAAAATCAATTTTTAGAATCTTTGTGTGTGTTCGGGTACAAGTTTTTTTGTCTTTTATACGAGTTAACAAGTTTTAAAAGCAGTTTTAACTATCTTATTTTGATCCACTTTTTTCACGTAGAACTTTATTTTTTAATTTATTAATATTATTAATCTTAAGTCTTTGGTTTTGAGTCCTGTCCTACTCCAAGTTTATAAATACATTTTGCCATATTTTAATTTAATTCTTTTCAAAAATGTGCACTATTTGAAGTTTATTTTATTCAACTACAGAGAGTATGGAACCAGTGCTTCCCCCTTTTCAAATAGCTACCTAACTATACCACTATCATTAGTTAAAAACAAATCCATCCTTTACCCACTATACTGAAATACTCCCCAATATATTCTAAATAACACATGTATTTAAAATAATTTCCGAATATCCTACTGTGTTCCACTCATATGCCAATAGTGTCCTATGTTAATTAGTGAGGATTTATGGTTTATCTTTACCTTGGGTAGACATGGTTCCTTTTACTACTCTTCATATTCAGAGATTTCCTGACCACTATTGCTACTTCTTTTTCCTATACAAACTTAGAATCAGAATGAATAATACTGCATGGCGGGGGGGGGGGGGGCTGTTCACATTTTTATCCCCATTGTGTTAAATTCATAAATTTACTTGGAGAAAATTCACTTCCCTATGATGTGGAATCTTCAAATGAATGAAATGGCTAACTCTATTTTGGCTGATATATTATTTTTGTCTTCTTCTAAAATTTGCCTTGGTGCCATTGTACATGGAATCTTTTATTATATATTTAAACATTGTTTGTATATATGAAGGGATTATATTTCTTGCATGTATTTTATACTCTGATATATCGTTAAATTCTTGATTTTTTGATAGTAGCTTTTTTTAGTGGATTCTTATAGGTTTCCTAGTTATTCAATCATATTATCTAGATATAATGATAGATTTACAATGCTAGATATTTTTACTGATCTAAAACAATAGACATAGGGGAAATGCACTCCTCCCCCCACCAACAATTAAGAGGATTGAAGGTGAGATCACATGATGAAACTCCTGAGGAATTGCAGTAATATTTATGAGGAGGGCACACATAGGAGCAAAATCACAGGTTGGAGAAGGAAACAATATATTCTTGAATTCTCCCCAGTAAAAGATGTCTTCCTTAGTACCCACATGCTGGTGGTGTGGCTCATAGAAGTCTTTAAATCATCTTTAGTTTGGCACTGACTTCCTTTGCAATGTAGTGAAGAAATTTTATTTTTATCAGTAATCCATGGATACTTGAGAGAAAAGTAACCTCATTTATTTTTACTGAAATCATCTATTTTCTTACTTTTTTTTAGTGTCTACTTGATGTGTCAAAAATTAGAGAAGCATAATAAATCTTCCCAAATCTATTGTGCTTAAATATCTACCTCTTGTTTTCTCAGTCAGAGCTGCATCTATTTTGACTCTCTGTTTTTAGCATATGCAGGCCCCTGAGCATCATAACTCTTATGGATGATTTTTTTTTTGCAGATTTTATGCTTTCTACCTTGAGTTTTGCTTTGTCTGATATTAATATTGTCATGTCTGCCTTTACTTGTGTGAGGCTATCTTTGCACTTCACTTTCTTTTTAAACTTTTGGGTGATTATATTTTAGCTCTCAGTTATAGGCAGCAAATAGTTGGACTTTTGCTTTATGACCCATCTGTAAATGTCTAAATTTTAGTATTGAAGCTTGACTCATTTGCATTTATCATCAGAGTTGATATGCTTATTATGTTTGGCAGCTTTCTTTCCACATATTATTTTTACATCCTTCATTGTGGTTTCATTTGCTCTGTGGTTTATGTTTCATTCGATTTTATCTTTTCCTTTGAAAAATATACATTTCCTATATGATATCCTCTGTGGTGACATTTAAGATTTTCAAAACTATTCAATTTACAATTCTTTATGCAACAAAGTTAAGAGTACAACAATAAACTCTGATTTCCTTTCCATTCAAGAGAAGCAGTTTGGAGCTTTTACATTGTTCTGCTTCCTATTCCCCATCATTCAGGCACTTATTTACATGACCTGTATTCTCAGAGCCAGAAAATCATAATTTTAAAACATTTTCATATTAAAGCAATATATTTAAGAAGAACAACTCGCAATGGCATCCAATTTTGTGACCATTTTTCTTGTAAATTTTATAAGCAATTTTATTTTAACATGTCTCAATGAGCATCACACAGAAACAGGTGCGATTCCTTCCCCATTCTTGAATCGATCATTCTGATTTGTACCTTATCTGTTTGGAGCTCACTGGCAAGTTGTGTTTTCATTGAAGAGGGTACAGGTGCATTTTAGTGTACGAACCCTTCAATAAATAAAACATTTTTTTTCTGTGGCCTGCATGCATTAAATAAAGAGTAGCTGTGAAATACAAATTAGATAACAAACTTTTCTCCACAAAACTGCAGACGGAATTGCACTATTTCAGTCATTTAGCATTTTATAAAAGGACTCTCTGTCTTGCCAATATTTAGAGAACCATTATTTCTCTTAGGATATCAGCAATTTCTTTCCAAATTTTTAATTACTTTTATTATGTTTGTTGATATTTTTACTTGAAATATCAACATTTTTTAATGTTTTAGACAAGTAGGTGTGATAGTACCAGGAAAGACTTGTTTAAACTATGTATTTTATATTTTTACTCTGTTTCAATTTATAATGTTTTATCTTGGGTGACATTGTCCACCCAAGGAAATACTTGGTAATACTCTGTCCTCAATTCTAATTTTTTTAAATCTTTTTTAATTTTAATCTTTTCCTGAGTCTTGAAGTCACTTAGGGAATATTTTAAAATTGTGATGTCTACTGTCATCATAAAATAGGAAACATGAGTAATCCTGATTGGATCAAGGCACATTCAATAACCTGGTTCAGCCACACATATTTTTCTATCACAGATATATTAAGTATCTTATAAGTAGCAAGTAGAAGCATAATGAAATAAAAGGAGAAGAGTTTTAATGCTTATCTTGGGTATTTGATGATAACTATTTATAACTTTGGGCCACCTAACATCTTATGATTCACTCACCTGCAAATATCTTCTTAGCCACATAACACTCCTGAGCATATCCAAGATCTACACAGTCCTCCATCATGAAAGCACCACCTGACGAAGCATGCAGAGATGTCTTCAGAGTTCTCTCTTTAAGTGAGAAACCATAATATGGAACAGAAGATGCTGATTATTGTGAAAATGCTATCAGTACTCCCCTTACCATCCTGGCCCTCTGTTACACAGTGAAAGCAATTAAGCATGAACTCCTGTGACTCTTGCCTATCTGCAAGAGCACAATAGCCCGAAATTCTGGGAAACCATGTATGACCTTAAGAACTTATGACCCAGAAACATCCCTCACACAAGATGATGATTTGATAGATGAATACCCCAACTCCCTCACGTCATGGGGAGATAAAACTGCTGGGTGCGCTACACGGACTTACACTTGTTAAAAGAGAGCATGTTTGAGATTTTCTCTTCCTTAAAGTGTTTAGGAAGATGTCATAGTTTCTTGATTTTCCATTAAGTTTCATAGACTATTGTGGTTTTTATTCCCGTTTATGTATGCAGTTTTATACCTCTATGTTTCTTTTTATTTTTCATTATTCATGCAATTTTAATTTATCTTTATTTATCCTCCCAGGAGCAGAATTGTGTGTGAATTGCCCTGAACTCTGCTTCTTCTCCCCTTGGGGCTGAGCACTACTTGTGCACAGTTCTAGAACAGATTGTTTTGCCAAGTTCCTCAGACCATCAAGGTAGTGAGCCATGGAGATCTATAGCACAAGGGATATATTTTCCCCAAGTCAGAATTGAAGGGATTTTCAGATTTTTTTTCTCCACCCTGCTTAATGATGATTTAGAAACACTACAATGACTTGGATATTTTGTCTTGTTGCTTACTCTTTCTTAAATAATCTTTTTATTAAAAATGATCTATTTCTTCTGCAGTAACACTGAGGTCCACACCACAGGCTACCAAGCATTCCTGGTTAGTGGTTTACTCTTGAGGAAGCCCAAAGCTTCTCTCCAATCCTTCCCAAGACTCAATGGTGTTTGTTCCCAAACTTGATGTTGTCAGCCACATTTGATGCTGTAATTATTATCATAGTTGTTACATATGCTATTCAAGTGTTTTTCAAATGAAATACAAATTAAAGAAAAATGTTATTTTCCTACAAGAGCAAAGTTGATTGCTTCAGAAAGACTCAAAAGGAAGTTGTTAAAAAATGTTGAATTTGATTTAGAGATGTGTGAGATAACTGTAAAAGATTGGAAAAGAAAAATTATATCTAGGGCTGGAGTCATGGCTCATTGGTAGAGCGCTTGCCTAACATGTGTGAGGCATAGAGTTCAATTCTCAACACCACATATTAATAAAGATCCATTGACAAGTAAAATTTTTTTTTAAATTATAACTATACATACACATATATCTTTTGCATTCATGTTTCCTTTGCAAGTGTTGTGAGTTCCTCTCTCCACTTTAAAGAGACCAAAACTGGAAAACTCCTAGGCAGTTAGTTGTCCTTATCCTTAGTTGTACATTAGAGTCACTGAGAAACTTTTTTAAAAGTTGGGATTCATCTTTAGAGATTCTGTCCCTATTTGTCTAAGGTGAAGCTAGGCATCCAGCATTAGGACTTGTTTTGTTTTCTTTTATTTCACGTTTAAAACAGTGCACAGATCGAGTGGTGCAGTGTGTGTGCCCCAGGTGTGGAACATCTTACTTTGATGCCTGCTAAATTGTATAATGCAAAACACGGGACTCTACTAATTTTTTTTCCTCATTGTTGCTGTATCAGTCCAAATTTAGTAGCCATGTTTTCACATTCTGGCAATAGGATTTTTGTCATCTAATATTTAGATGAAGTTGTAATTTGCTTAATCTTCACAGTATTTTAGAGGAACATTTTAGGAACTATCAACACAGGCTCCAAGTCTTGTGCCTTTTTAAATTGGAAATAGTTAATTTTTTAAAGTACGTTGAACATGAATGCCTTGAAAGTAATGCATTTTTTTTCTCTTTTTTTCTGCTTAATTCTTACATTGGTATTATTTTGTTTGGGACTTTAATTCTCTATGGTTCACGTTACATCTTAGTTTATTCTTATTATGAATACAGAAAATAAGCATGCATAGCACATGTAAAATAAAACAACGAATACACAGATGCCTACCATACAATTTATGAAACAAAATTGTCAAGACTTTTTAAACTCTCTTCAATAGTCTTTTCTTACTTCGTTTCTTCCAACCCAGAGTTAATCAATACCTCGAGTCTCATAAATATACTGCTTATTTGAAAACAGTTTTAAAATAAATTGGTGTATCTTTCAAAATCCATTGTTTTATTTTGCACATTGACCATTTAAAAATAGACGTACTCAAATGTACCTTTTCTGGTACATCTGTGACTTGCTTCCGTTTTTCAATAAAATGGTTTTAGCATTCATACATGTCAATATTCCTATTTTTAATTATTTCATTATATGAATAAATTTCAATGTATCCATTCTGGGAAATGGATTCTATATTAGGGTGATTTTTAGCATTTTACTTTTGTAACCAGTAGTAAAGTAATTATATTTTTAAATGTGTGCCTAATATAAGCATAATCATTTCTATGTGCTTATTAATGACATTTCTGAATCATAGCGGATGAATGCATTCAATTTTAGTGGTTAATTCCAAATTATATTCTAATGTGAATCTAACCATTTATACTCTTGACAGCATCATATCTCTGTCAATTCTTGGTACAGTGCTTTTTCACTCCTGATTAAATGTGAGTTGTAAAATATTGCCCTGTGAATTTAATTTTCATTTCCCAGATAATTATTGGGAATGATCATTTAGCCCATGTTGATACTCCATTTATGATATCTATTCTATGAAATGCCCATTCATGTTTTTTGAACATTTTTCAATAATTCAATTTTTATACTTTATATGGTAACTAGAAATTGTTAATATTCCCCAATAATAATACCTTGTGATTTTGTATGTGTAAAGATTTCATGTAGGCTTTTGTTTTTGTTTCCAATTCTTTTCAGGATGTTTTTGATGAACAGGTGGTTTAATTCTAATATAATTTTAGGATTTTTCTTTAATGTTCGTACTTTCACTTGGCTTAAAAATTTTCCCCTACTCTTGGATAAAAAAGATATCCTCATATTTTATTCTAAAGGTGTAAAAATGTACTTTTAATTTTAAAGCCTATAATTCAGAGTCAAATTTAGCCTATGAATTAAGGTAGAAATACGATTTCATTCACTTTCCATATTGATGAATTATTATGTCAGCACCTCATATTGAGTGGCCAATCCATTCTGCTGTGATCTACAATGTCACCTCTGTCGTACAACTGGTTCTGTGCTTTATATCCTGTTCCATCCATCTATTTGACAATTATTTGCCAATGGCGTTTTGTCTTAATAACTCTTATTCCATAGTATCTTCATTTCTAGGAGAAGTGACTTTGTTCTTCCCTAGGAATATTTTGGTCATTATTATCCCAGTAGTTACAAGACTTTTAAATTTTTTTTTAAATTATGGTAACATGCACAGACGTGCTTATGCACACATGCATGAATACACACACACACACACACACACACACACCTTTTACTCCAGATTTTGATTATAATTGTACTAGAGCTAGGTTATATAGATTAGGTCAGGAGCTGTCAGACAACCAACCATAGGATAAATCTGGCCCACTGACTATTTTGGGGGGGGGGGGGTAGTGCTGGGGATTAAACCCAGGGCCTTGTGCATACAAGGGAAGAACTCTACCAACTGAGCTATGTCCCTAGCCCAGGCCCACTGATGCTTAGATTCAGTTTGTAAATAAAGTTTTATTGGAACACAATAATGCAACTTACTTTATATATGGTCAACGACTTGTAAAGCACAAACACAGAGTTGAATAGGTGTGACAGCAATCCTATGGCCAAAAGAAGCCTAAATATTTTCTATTTGGGTTTTTATAAAGCTTGTTGACTACTGGTATGAATCATTTCTGAGAATAATTTAATTTTTATAATTTTAATGTTTTACTCTCAGAAACATAAGTCATATTTATTAGTTCAACTTAATATTTTTAAATAAATATGTATAGTTTTTTCTTCATAAAGAGCATAGTTTGCTAAATTTATTTCCAGATGCTTTATGTTTTCTAGCAATTATAAGTTGAATCTTTTAAATATTATGAATTTTAATTGCTGCTGGTGAAAATACATTTATTTGTTTTTCTGCATAATAATTTTATTGATAGAGAATTTGCTAACCTGACTTATTATTTTAATAAGTTATACATGTACTGTTTGTATCTCCTAAATTCACAATGATATCAAGCGTGGATAAAGATTGTTCTGTTTCTTCTTTTCCAATCCACAGCAGTTATTACATCTTTTTCTTGTCTTTGTGCACAAGCTCCAGAACAATATAGAACTATGACACTATGGGTGTAGCTCAGTGGTAGTGCACTCACCTTGCATTTCTAAGACCCTGGATTCAATCTCTAGAGGCACAGAAGAATAAAATTAAATAACAAAAATCATACTAATGATTCTGAGCAAGTCTTTTCAATCAAAATGCTTTAAATTTTCAGTATTAACTAATAAGTGTGATACAATTTTTGTGTTTTGATATTTGTAGAAATTAAGAAATGAAGGATTTCTATGATGAACAAGTACAAAAATCTAATGAACATATTTCTTGTATCTATTGAAATGATTATCAGTTGCTTCTCTCTACCCTTCCTCTCTCTTTAAATTTTTTGGAGGATTTTATGTGCATCTGTATGTACATAGGCATGGAAGTGTTCTGCCCATTTCATGTTTATTTTCTGCATTAGGTGAAAAGTGTAGTATTTATTTACATTCCTTTAGTAGGCGCCCTAGATATTTTATTATTTATATGCTTATCTTTACAATAGCTGAAATTAATCAACTTTTTTACCCATTTCTTCAAAAATGCAAATTCCTTGGAGTACTTCAATGGTAATAGCTCTCATTAGCGTTTATATGCTACTGTTAGAATTAAATCCTGGATACATACCATTTTTATTGTGTCCTCACAGCTTAAGATCTTGAGTTAGTGTTTTGACACACATTTCAGTTACATTTGTCCACAACTGGAAGGATATATTTACTCATCATTTCTACTTGCATTTTCCTTCTTTCTAAAGGTAATCTTTAAGAAGATTCCTTAACAGAGGTTTTGTAGTAACACCTTGAGTTTTTGTTACTTCTAAAGGTTCTTTTTGCTTTCATTTCCACAAGATAATATGATTGTTTATAGAAATCCAATTGATGGTTATTTTTCTCTCCGTATCTTTAAAATAGCATTATTCATTGTCTCTGGCTCCCCCTGCTAATGTTGTACAATCAGGTGCCAATATATTTTTTATAACTTCTCTTTTATCTGTATTTCCATTTTTTTTTCCTTTTGTGTCCTGCAGTTTTAATGTTACAGGCCTGAGTAACGACATTTATTTATTTTAAATACTCAAGTTACTGGGGATTCACTGTGCTTCTTCTATTTTATGACACTCATACTTACATTAATTCAAACTATGTTTTGGATCCAGGACTGGTTGAATTTGTGAATGCAGAATCTGCTGATAAAGAGGGCTAACTACAGTTAGATTACACATTCGGTTTCAAAATTCCTTTTGATGAAGTTATGTTTTCACAGATTTTGTTATCAAAAGCAAATATCACACAAAATCAATATGAAACTGGTGAAAGGGCTGGTTGCATCCAACCTTAATTCACAATTTAAAACGTTTTAGAATACCCAATAGGGGCACAAATATAGTTGGTTTACAATGGTAATTTAGTAAGATGATAATATTTTTATTCAGTATTTTAAATTTTCAGTTGTCTATTAAACTTCTCTTTTGCTCTTTTTTAGTTATATATGAAGGTAGAATCTATTTTAATATATTTATACAAGCATGGAATATATCTTACTCTAATTAATATCCTGTGAATGTATATGATGTTGAGATTCACTGTGGTGTATTTGTACGTAGAAAAGTTATGCCTGGGCTGGGGATGTGGCTCAAGCGGTAGTGCGCTCACCTGGCATGCACGGGGTGCTGGGTTCTTAAAAAACGCAAATTCCTAGTAGTACTTTAATGGTAAAATAAAATAAAGATGCTGTATTCACCTAAAAATAAAAAAAATAAATATTAAAAAATTCTCTCTCTTTCTTTAAAAAAAAAAAGAAAAGTTATGTCATTTCACTGTGTTTCCTACTCCTATCCCCCTTCCCTTCCCTTCAATCCCTTTTGTCTAATCCTCAGAACTTCTATTCTCCCTCACCCTTTGTTGTGGGTTAGCATCCACATATCAGAGAGAACATTCGATTTTTGTTTTGGGGGCATTGGCTTACTTAAGCATGATAGTCTCCAGATCTATCCATTTACCAGCAAATATCATGAAGTCATTCTTTTTTATGGCTGATTAATATTCAACTGTGTGTGTATATATATACACATACATATATTTATGTGTTATATAGATATATTTACATATTATATATATATTTTTTTCTTTATCCATTCATCTGTTGATGGGCATGTAGGTTGGTTCCATTGGCTACTAAACGCTTATGACAAACACTCATTAAGTATTTGAAACTAATCCCCTCCTTAATTGAGGTAATTGTTGATTACCTCATAGGAAGATTTGGCATAGGAAGATCTTGAAAAACGTTACTGAGACACCAAAAGCAACAGAAAGTGGAAACTTCTTGCTTAATCTGCTCTCAGGCTTTAGCTTTCAGTTATTATGTTTTGCTTTTCGTCTTCATATATTTGGTTTGTTTTTTCCAAACTACTTGGCCATTTTACGTAAGTCTCCTTTTCCTTTTGTATGTGTTCCCATTTGTTCTACTCAGCTTTGCATCACTGTGACCAAAATACCTGAAAATAAAATTTAGAGGACAAAATGTTCATTTTGGCTCACAGTTTTGAAGGCTCAGTCCATAGTCATCCAACTCCATAGCTCTAGGCCTGAGGTGAGGCAGAAGGTCATGGCCAAAAGGAGTGGAGAGGGAAGCACCTCAGGATGCAGCAACCAAGAAGCAGAGAGAGAAAGCTCTACTCACCTTGGACAAAATAAAAATACCGAAGACATGCCCCCAGTGACCTGCGTCCTTCACCCACACTCTGCCTGACTGTAGTTGTCACCTAGTTCATCCATGTCAGTGGATTAATCCACCAATTAGGTTACTGTTCCCATAAGTTAATCATTCCACTTTTGAACATTCTTGCATTGCCTTACACCTGAGCTTTTGGGGGATACCTCACATCTAAACCACAATATCATTTTTTCTGAATAGATAGATAGATAGATATCAATTACATATAGATGGTTGCATAGACATGAAAAGTAATGTACATGTATGTGTGTGGGGAGGTGTGGGAGGTGGTGTTTTAAACTGTTCCTGAAGCATACTGATTTATTTCTTTGAGTGTGGTCATAGTCTCACTATGAATCAGAGTCTTTGGAGTTTTATCAGTGATATTTGTTTGAAGGCTGGCATGAAGTATATTCATCCACAAGATATGGATTTTATTTGTCGAGGGAGCACCGCCACTTTGGATCATTTTAAAATAAATTCTCAGCTTGATTTTTTAAAAACATCATAGAGAGTACAAATTTGAGCTGCCAACCTAATGAGAAATAGCTTTATAGTAAGTACAGTATATCTTGAGCAATTATTTTTCTTTCTTTGTTTAATTAATTTTTTATATTTATATATGACAGCAGAATGCATTACAATTCTTATAGAGCACAATTTTTTTATATCTCTGGTTGTATACACAGTATACTCACACCAATTTGTGTCTTTATACATGTACTTTGGATAATAATGATCATCACATTCCACTATCATTTCTAACCCCAGATCCCCTCCCTTCCCCTCCAAGCCCTCTGCCCTATCTAGAATTTGTCTATTCCTCCCATGTTCCCTCTCCCTACTCCACTATGAATCAGCCTCCTTATATCAGAGAAAACATTCAGCACTTGTTTTGGGGGATTGGCTAACTTCACTTAGCATTATCTTCTCTAACTCTATCTATTTACCTACAAATGCCATGATTTTATTCTCTTTTATTGCTGAGTAATATTCCATTGTGTATATATGTGACATTTTTTAATCCATTCATCTATTGAAGGGCATTTAGGTTGGCTCCACAGTTTAGTTATTATGAATTGTGCTGCTATAAACATTGAAGTGGCTCTGTTCCTGTAGTATGCTGTTTTTAAGTCCTTTGAGTGTAGACCGAAGAGAATAGCTGGGTCAAATGGTGGTTCCATTCCCAATTTTGCAAGAAATCTCCATACTGATTTCCATATTGGCTGCACCAATTTGCAGTCCCACCAGCAATGTATGAATGTACCTTTTTTCCCACATCCTCACAAACACTTATTTTTGTTTGTCTTCATAATAGCTGCCATTATGACTGGATTGAGATGACTGGAGTGGTTTTGATTTGCATTTCTGTAATTGCTAGTGACAATGAACATTTTTTGTATATTTGTTGATTGATTGTATATTCTCTTCTGAGAAGTGTCTGTTTAGGTCCTTGGCCCCCTTTATTGACTGGGTTATTATGTTTTTTGTTTTTTTTTTTTTTTTGGTACTTAGCTTTTTGAGTTCTTTATATACCCTAGAGATTTAATGCTCTATCTGATGTGTGAGGGGTAAAGATTTGCTTTCAGGATGTAGGCTCTCTATTCACCTCATAGATTGTATCTTTTGCTGACAAGAAACTTTTTAGTTTGAGTCCATCTCATTCATTGATTCTTGATTTTAATTCTTATGCCACAGGAGCCTTATTAAGAAAGTTGGGGCCTAATCCCACATGAGGGAGATTAGTATCTACTTTTTCTTCTATTAGATGCAGTGTCTCTGGTTTTATTCCTAAGTACTTTATCCATTTTGAGTTGAATTTTGTGAATCGTGAGAGATGGGGGTTAGTTTCATTTTGTTGCATATGGATTTCCAGTTTTCCCAGCACCATTTGTTGAAGAGGCTATCTTTTCTCCAATGCATGTTTTTGGTACCTTTGTCTAATATAATATAATTGTAATTTTATAGGTTAGTCTCTGTGTCCTTTATTCTGTAACATTAGTCTACCAGTCTGTTTGGGTGCTAATACCATGCTGTTTTTGTTACTATAGTACAGTTTGAGGTCTGATATAGTGATGCCACCTGCTTCACTCTTCCTGATAAAGATTGCTTTAGTTATTCTGGGTCTCTTATTTTTCCAGATGAATTTCATGGTTGCTTTTAATATTTCTATGCGGAATGCCATTGGGATTTTGATGGGAATTGCATTAAATCTGTATAGTGTTTTTGGAAGTAAGACACCATCAAAAGTGTACCAGCCAAGAAAAGCCCAGGACCGGATGGATACACAGCTGAGTTCTACAAGACATTTAAAGAAGAACTAGTACCAATACTCTTCAATTTATTTGAGAAAATAGAAAAAGAGGGAGCACTCCCAAACTCATTCTAAGAGGCCAATATCACCCTGATTCCAAAACCAGGCAAAGACACATCAAAAAAAGAAAACTTCAGACCATTATCTCTAATGAACACAGATGCAAAAATTCTCAATAAAATTCTGGCAAATCAAATACAAAAACATATCAAAAAGATCATGTACCATGGGCTAATCAAGTGGGATTAGCCCCAGGGATGAAAGGTTGGTTCAACATTCAGAAATCAATAAATGTAACTCATCATATCAATAGACGTGAAGATAAGAATTAGTATGATCATCTCAATAAATGTAGAAAAAGCATTTGACAAAATACAGCACCCCTTTATGTTGAAAACACTAGAAAAACTAGGGATAACAGGAACATATCTCAACATTATAAAGACTATCTATGCTAAGCCCCAGGCCAACATCATTGTAAATGCAGAAAAATTGAGGGCATTCCCTCAAAAACTGGAACAAGTTGGGATGCCCTCTTTCACTACTTCTATTTAACATAGTTCTTTAAACACTGGTCAGAGCAATTAGATAGACAAAAGAAATTAAAGGGATACACATAGGAAGAGAAGAAGTCAAATTGGCACTATTTGCTGATGATGTGATTCCACACCTAGAAGACCCTAAAAGTTCCACCAGAAAACTTCTAGAACTAATAAGTGAATTCACAAAAGTAGCAGGATATAAAAATCAACATCCATAAATCAAAGGCATTTCTATATGTCAGTGATAAATCCTCGGAAATTGAAATGAGGAAAACTACCTCATTTACAATAGCTTCAAAAAAAAAACTACAATACTTGGGTATCAACTTAACGAAAGAGGTGAAAGATCTATACAATGAAAACTACAGAACCCTAAAGATAGAAATCAAAGAAGACCTTAGAAGATGGAAGGATCTACCTTGTTCTTGGATAGGCAGAATTAATATTTTAAAAGTGACCATACTTCCAATTTTTTTTTCTTTCATTTGTCAGCAAGCTTAAGACAGATTGATTCCTATTAATACTTAACATAGGTGCATCATTTAAAATTATATGTAATTCATTCTTCCAATGATGGTGTAATCCTTTGGAGTTCTATTTTTACTCAGACTTGACTGGTCTTTTGGTTTATCTTTATTCCCATCCTGCTATTAAAAATTTAAGGTAAGTGGAGATTGGATTAAACCCTCAGAACACACATGAGCTTTCCGCTGTACCCATCCCTTTGGAATTCTGCTTTTATTGCTTAACCAGTGAGGATTTTCCTCACATTTCTTTTCTTCCTTTACTCCCCACCTAATACTGGGTATTGAACCTGGGGCCTCACACATGCTCAGCAATCACTGAGCTACAGACCCACCCCTTTTATTTTATTTAGGGATAGAGTCTTGCTAAGTTGCCTAGTGTGCCCTCAAATTTGTCATCCTCCTCCTTTGGCCTCCTAAATAGCTGGGATCATAGGGAGGTGTGTGTCACCATATTTGGCTTCCTTATTTTCTTGTTAGCTTAGTAATGCTTTTCAAAATTGTTTTGAAACTATTTGCATGAGAGGATGTTCATTGTATGTATTTAGGTCACTGTGATGTCTCAAGGTAGTTGTCAATTCCTTGAATAAAGAAAGTTTCATCATGATTGTGGATGAAAGATGCTTAAATTCTCTTGAGCTTTCTTGACTTTCTACATGAGCTTGGATGCCCTTAGACATGCCTACATTTCCATGTGTATCATTTCTAGTCCAATTCCAGTCTAGTAGGCATTCTTCTGGCTTAGAACTCCTGGACCACATACTCTGGCCAAATCAGGAAGCATGTCTGTGAAACGCAGGTGAAATCATATTTACTTTTCAAGACTGTACATCAGTAAGCTAACACTGGGAAATGGTGCAGGCTGACCTTATAGTCTGTGTCAATCACTGCTAATTTCTCAATTCAATAATCAGTTAGTAGAAATTCCTAACACCAGGGAAAGACCAGAATTCTGTACTTGTTATACTATTATAATTATCACAATCTCATTCACTTCTTTCATTGGTGCTGCTGTTGGGTAGGAAGACTATTTTAAAGATGTTTTAAAGGGAATTCTGGAGACAACCTATGAAGTATGACTAGTATGGCTCAATTTAAACTCACATATCTGTGAATGGCAGTTAATAAAGCCCAACAAAGAACTGACACCAGTCTCCTAGGACAATTCTTTCTTGGCCACAAGTTTGGTGGGTCTGTTGAGTAGCTGGTACAAAAAGAAAATGTTCTGGCAGAATATAAGATATAGATTTGTACCCAAGTCCCTCCCTAGCCACCAAAGACAAAGCAAGAAAAAAATGAACTTCAAATATTTTAGTTTATGCATAACTCAGTACAACTGGTTTGTCCAACAGATGGAATATTGAGTTCTGTCCACAAAATAAGATAGGATTTAATTCACAGTGTCACCATATTTTTGATGTAAAAATCACTGAACACTAGACATTAAACCAATTCTTCAGAGGAGGACACTGTGGCCCAAAGAAGTTGTGTATTTTGCCCAATTTCTCCATCATGGCAAGCCTCTTGAAAGAATCAATTTTCCTGCATCCTTGTGCCAAATGCTAAGGCTACTCTGATTGTAGTGCCTATTTGGCTCAGTTATCTCTATGACTTAGGGTAATGATCAAGAAATTAGCTTATTATCTAATCAGAGGCCTGTTTTCTCTAATGGATTGAATTTGATGCAATGAAATGCTCTCTTGGGAAGAAAGCCAGTGCTGTTGCAGCTAAGGTTGGGTGTGAAGTAATGAAATAATGTGAGAGTTAATTTTGAAGGATACATATAAGTGTATACATACACTTGCTGGAGAAGGGAAGGCATATAGATGTCTAAGGAATGCTTTAATCCACATACAGATCCTGCTTCCAAACTAAATCCTTGTTCAATAAGAAGAAAAAGATACACACTTGCCCTTAGGAGATACTCTCTCTTCACTTGAATACCGTTAGTGCCCTCAGGAATCTTACATTCTAAAATAACAAGTGCTTAATTTTTAATAGATTTTAATGCAATTTATCAGCCAATATAATTGTTTAATCAAACGGAGAAATAAATCTATAAATTTCCAAACAGCCTTACACTATTTCCTGTAATCCTTTGTACTTGTGCAACACTGGGTACACGGTAAATGACCTGGGCTATTCCTAAGTGACTTAAAGGGAGAACAACAGATAAAAATGGATTGAAGTTAACCAACTAATTTTATCTCATAATCTGATGCCTATTTTGTTTACTCCCAAGTTATAATAGAATTTCTTCCTTCCTAAATGCTTTGACAAGCACTCTATCTAAATATTTATATCAACACACATGCCGCTGTGATGGAAGGCTTGTTCCCCTCGAATTCAACTTCATTAATTTATTCTCTGCAATGACATGATGGAGAAAAGTCAATTACAAAGGAGAGTTTTAAATTACATAAGAAAGGACTTTTTCTGTAACTGAGAATAAGGGGAAATGAAGGAAACCTTCCTTCCTCTGCTAGCAGCAACTTCCTTTTGTCATTGGGTTTCCCCCTTCAACTTTATGGATGTAGAGATGACAGTTAAAAACTGCATATAGTTAAGGTGATTTGATAAATATATACTCTGTGAAATAGACATCTTAATTAATGCGTGAACATAACCTTACATAGCTACCTTTGCACTTAAGATCTCTTCTTTTCCAAATTTCAAGTATAGAACACTATATGATGAACTGTAGTCAAATTGTTATATATTATATTTCTGGAACTTATTTATTTTGCATAAGTGAAACATAACGTTCTTTGATCAGTATCCCTCTATGTTCCCTTACTCCCAGCCCTGGTAACCACCATTCTATTCTCTGTTTCTATGTGTTATGCATTTTGAGATTTGACATATAAATTATGCAGTATTTTTCTTTCTGCATCTGGCTTATTTCACTCTGTATAATGCCCCCCAGGTTTATCCGTGTTGTCATAAATGGCAAGAATTTCGTCTTTTTCAGGCTGAGTAAAATTCCATTTTGTTGAGAGACGTATTGCTCCCATGTTATGGTTATTGTGAATAAAGATACAATACATAGGAAAATGCAGATATCTCTTTGGGACATTGATTTCATTTTCTTTGAATATATATTTACAAGTGGGATGGTGAGATTATAAGGTAATTCTATTTCTAGTTTTTTGAGGAAACTCCGTACTTTTTTCCATAATGGATGTACCATGGTACACTCACACATTGTGAAATCATTCATTAGCTCTTATCTTTTTGATAATGACCATCACCACGGGGATGAGGTGATATCTTACTGTGATTTTGATTTGTAATTTCCTAATGATTAATAAAGTTGAGCAGCCTTTCATGTATCTGTTGGTCATTTTCACATCTTTGGGAAATATCCATTCTGTCCCTTTGCCCACTTGTACTTGGGTTACTTATTTATTTTTGCTATTTAGATGCAAGAGTTACATACTTTGGATAATAACTCTGCAACAGATGTATTGTTGGCAAATATTTGTTCCCATTTCATAGGTTGCATTTTCCCTCAGTTGGTTATTTCATTTGCTATGCAGAAGATTTTTAGTGTGTTGCAGTCCCACTTGTCTGCTTTTGCTTGGGGGTATGCGAGGGAAGGGTCCAACTACATTGTTTTGCATGTGGATATCCAGTTTCACCAACACCACGTGTTGAAGAAATCATCCTTTCCCCATTGTGTATTCCTGGCACCTTGTCAGAATCAGTTGACTATAGATGTATAGATACATTTCTGGGCTTTCCTTTGTGTTACAACAGTCTATGTATCTGGGGTTTTAAGGCCAGTACCATACTGCTTTGATCCCTAAAGTCTTGTAATATGTTCTGAATTTCTCTTTTGTTCATGTATTATTCCACTGATTTTATTTAGCAACCTTTCTTCTTTTGTACTGCATTGATCTTCTTTGAGATAATTATTTTGACTCTTTGCCAGGCAATTGATAGATCTACTTTTCTTTGGGGCAGTTTACTGGAAAATTATTGTGTTTCTTTAGTGGTGTCAAGTCTCCTGGATTTTTTCATGTTTCCTATAGCCTTGCACTAATGTCTATTCATTTGAGGAGCAGTCGCCTTTTCTAGATTTACCTGTGGGTGTACATGAGCATGCTAGCTGGGTGGGTTGGAGCAGTTCTGACTCAAGGAAGAGCTCAGGGCCTCCTATAGTTTGAATGTTGTTTGTCTTCCAAAAGTTTCTGTCCCGGAAGCTTCATTCCCAATGTGGTGATGATGCGAGGTAGGATTTTCAAGAGATAGAACATATTGAGAAGTCCTTAGTTCTTTTGGAGATATGCCTTCTGAAAGGATAGTGGGACTCAAGCTCTTTCCTCTTTTATTGCTTTATGACCGTAAGGGAGTAGTCTTGCTCTATCACACGCTGCCATTGCCATCTGCACTCATAATACACAAAAGGAACAACTTTGCAATGTTTGGATTTTAGTCTCCAAAATTATGAGCTAAATATCTCACTTTTCTTCATAATGCTAGCCTGCCTCAGCTATTTTATTATGATAACAAAAACACTTATCAGTGCTGTAGTCTCCACACAGTTTCATCAACTAACTTTGATATTGATAATGACTGCAGCGGTCTTCAGCAGCGTAGGCTATGGGTCTACAGCAGTCTTGAGGGCTGTTGGGGTTGCATGGTTCTTCCTGTTCTTTTTCCTCTCATAGAGGGAAATCATGGTCAAGAGGATTCTTTCTGATGCCACATCTGGCATGTGGGGATGCTTGTGTTGGTGGTGAAACTGGTGTCTAGGTAGCAAGTATGCTCAGTGCAACAATGCAACTGGTGTGAAAGGTTCAGGTGCTTGCAGAGTGGCTGGGGTCTGGAGCATGGGAATACACAGATGAATCCACTGCCCTTATAGTTGCAGTGTGAGGGTGTGGCCTGTGTTGGCATAGTAATATTTCTTTCTCTGAGAGTGTCTGAGACAACTGCAATGGTGGCTGAGATCTTCATCAGTGAATACTGCTGGGGTTCTCTTCAGAGCAGGCCCATAGGGCCCGCAGTGGCACCTGCTGCATGAGTCATATTGAGAGCCGTGCCCTACTTCTTTGCTTCCAGCAATCTCTAGATATCTAAGATGAGCAGATCTCCCCAGTGATCTGGGTGGTGTGAAACCAAAGCAGTTCTCTTGGATTTTGCCTTGAAAGACTGGGGAAGCTGTTTGCTTACTATGCTCCCATTTTCTCTATGAAAGAAATTCATGCACCAGAGAGTTCCTTCTCAGTGCTGAACTATGACAGGCTTCAGGGAGCATGATGGGTCAAAATAAGCCATTCTTACAGCCCTTTTCGTTCTTATTTTTTAGTTTTCATTGCTCCACTGTTTTCCTGCAGCTTTTTAACTGAACGTACAAGCTTTCTCTGAGTTATTTTGTTTTGGTTTATAGATAACTAATTGTCTTATTTTATCTTTTAATTTTTGGTGGGGGGTTGGGTAGGAGCCTGTGATCTCTTATTTTCCCATCTTGCTTATATCACTCCTATCATTGCATTTAAATTTCTGGAAAAATTCCAACAACAATTTTCTCAGTTTGCCAAGGCCCATTCTGTTCTGCCCACTCAGTAAATTTTCATCAGTTTTCTTTTAATTCTTTTTGAAAATTTATTGTTATTTTGTTTATTTAATTTTTAAAATTTTGGTACTGGAGATTAAACCCAGAGGTGCTTTAACACTGAACTACATCCCTAGTCCTTTTTATTATTTGTTTTGAGACAGGGTCTTGCTAAGTTGCCTAGATCCACATTAAGTTGCTATAGCTGGCCTTGAAATTGTGATCCTCCTGCCTCAGCCTCCCACATCACCAGGATGTTTCTCCTAATTCTTTAGTGCTCATTTGGATATTAAAAAAATCTGCATTTAACTATAAGTCAAATTCTGTTACTCTCCTTTCTTTTTCATTGAAATTATTTTTTATTACTCTGCAATGGGACCTCATGATTTATTATGGAGGTAATCAGATTTGCCCAATATTCAGCATTAGTCAGTTATGACTATTATAATGCTGTGTAACAAATACTCACAAAACTTTGGGTTTAAAACAATAATCAATCTCTTTCTCAAGCTTGACAATTAGCCTGTAATTAGTTAAGGTGGCCTCACTTAGATACCTCTGTTCCACAGCTTGTCATTTTCCTCACACTGTCAAGCTACCTAATCCTGGATCATCACATTTCTGCCTCAGGAGCACAAAAAGGCAAACCCAGAGGCACAGATCCATTTTAAATTTTTGCTTGTGTCATAGCAGCCAAAATCCCCTTGGTCAAACTAGGCCACATAGCCAAGACCAAAGTCCAGGGGAAAGATAAGTCCATTCTGATTCAGAGGGAGGAACTGCAAAGCTCTTGGTAAAGGAGTTGATGACAGTAGTGAAGAATTGGAGCCATTTCATTCAAGCCAACATGCTTACATGCTAGTTATGCAATTCTTAACAAGTTATTTGATCTCTAAATAAATTTGTTTACTCATCCCTAAAATGAGGCAAAAACTGGCTCCTTCTTTATGATAAGTTTAACTTGGTGATATAAGACAAGGAAATGAAATCTACTGGCTTTTTCTTTAATAATAGCACCTGATATGTAAAGTACCTGATTAGCACTACATTGGGTAGACTAACACTGAGGGCTCTCCATTCAAGTATGGACTGCTTTGTGAAGCGTTAAATAGAAACAAAATATTGAATTGGAGGCTGGGCCGTATGGAATAAAAACCTGAACTTCAGGCACCTCTCTGATGGTATGATTCTTTCCATATGTGTTCTGTGCTCCCTTCTGCCCTAGAATCTAAGCATACCATATGTTTTCTCCCCTGTTCTCCTTGAAGCTAAGACTTGGGCGTATTGTGAGATTCTGCCAGTCAATCCCACCCCCACCTACAGCTCTAGAGCTAGTATTATTAAAAATACAGAACCACCAAGAGTAATCTAGCAACAGACACTGCTGTCGCAGTTTCAGAAGCAGAATTGACAGCAATGTGAGCTGTGCATGTGGATGCAAGAGAGTGGAGTTTCTAGAAGTAGCAACAGCAGAAATAGAGCACGCACCAATGTCAAGGGCACAGCAGCAGCTCTTTCTTCCACTGCTACCTGGTTTGGGATATCACTCTTGATTGCAAATCTTGACATGTGGCTTTCTAGTGTTTCATGAGCTACTCAACATTCAACATTCTCTCTCTCTCTCTCTCTCTCTCTCTCTCTCTCTCTCTCTCTCTGGTGTTACAGAGTATTGAACCCAGGGGCACTTAACCCCTGAGCCACATCCCCAGCCCTATTTATTTGTTTATATTTTGAGAAAGAGTCTGGCTAAGTTGCTTAAGGTTTAACTAAGCTGCTCAGGCTGGCTTTCAACTTGTACCCTCTTACTTCAGCCTCTGAGTCCCTGGGATTATAAGCATGCGCCACCATGCCTGGCCCACATCCAGTTGATATATATCACAATTAAGAATAATTACTGATATGAAAATTGGTAACAAATTAGGCAGGTAGTCAAAGTCTGTGGTCAACAGATTCTTCAAAAAAATTTGGAGAATGAAATGTGTCTTCTGGGTTGCCTGGGGCTATTATCAGTGAAAGTTTGTTTAATATTAAGTTGTGAACTCTGGCAAAGAATGGAGAATATCAATTTAATGATTAGCTCTACTCCCTAAGAAAGAAGGCCCAGCTTTTGGAAAATCAATTGGTGACTTTCATAAAATATTATGAAAATTTCAAAGAGTGAGGGGTAGAGTATTATGTCTAATGGTATGGGACCTGAGTAAAAAGATCAACAAGGGTGTTCTCCTTGATTTTTACTGCAAAAGAGGATGAAAGCCAGTGGCTTTCTTTCACTGTTAGAATTACTCTCGATTTCTATGATTTCTTCTAATCTCCTATCTCTTGCCCCCAAAGATCTGAAAACTAAACTACTAAGTTTGACCATGGTGGTTATTACTGAATGTGTGGTCTCATCAGGCCTTTTAGAGAATCAGTCAGGGAAGATGAGAACTAGGGTAGGAAAGTACAGGAGACTTTTTATTTGTAAGGTATCAATTCCATAGTCTTGGCTGAGCCTCCCTGACTGACTGAAATACCCCTTGTCCTCTCTGTGTGATGAAGTTTTTGAGGCATGATGAAGATGCTCACCTGAGCAATTTCTCTTGCAAAGAGAAGTAAGCATTTCCCTCACCTTACTCCACCATCTCTCATAGTCTCCAGATATCAGATGGAATAAGATTCCAAGATTTTCGGGGCCATTTACAAAGCCAAATATAGTAACAGGTGAATATGTAACAAAGTATAACACCAATTAATTTCAATAAAACCTGGCAATTATGGGAAAGAATTTATTTTAATGATGTAAGACCATAAAGAAACAAAACAATCTTTCATTTTTCTGAGTTTATCCACATGGTTATATATAGCAGAGATGTTAATTTACTCTGCTCACATAACTACCAGGGCTCCCAACAGTTTGGGTGACTGAAATCTGCACTTGAATGTTAAAGCAGATTTATGATATGTGACCTGCCGGACCTTCCTAAATAATGCTGCACAAGAGAGTCCAGAAGTTTCTTCTTCTTTCACCAAACCTTTGAGATAAACATTGGTGAAAAGAGAACTACAACGATGATTTCGGAAGGTAGAGAACTGTTGAAAAGTGCTACTGTTACAGTGAATTCCCTTGGTTCCAGTGGGGAAGCCAGGATTCTGGGTAGCAGAGGCCAAATAGAGGGTCTGTAATAACCATTTATCAGTCCAGATGCCAGGCAGGATTGAAGTTATCATCATGTACTCTGACCTGGAGTGGTAGCTAACTCAACATGGAGAGACAGAGGCAGAGATGGAGAGAGCCAACTGGTAAACCCAAAACTGACTCAGTCCATTTAAATTGGTTGCCTCCCTCAATTCCCGACCTGAATCAGTTCACAGACTTAGTTGTTTCTCCTTCTTCTTTTCCGCTATCTTGTCCTTCCCCACCATCTTCCCCTTCCATTTTTCCTTCTTCTTCCCACTCATTATCTCCCTCCCTTTTTACCTCCTCACCTTCTCTCTTTTTTTCCTTATTCACAATGAATAGAGAAAAGTTACAGAAAAAAAGACAACAGACATTAAAATTTCATTTCATCAGGACTGGATAAATCATATTATCAAAGATATTTCTGTTCCTTAGGTTTCTATTTGGTCCAAGTGAGACCTTGCTATGTTCCCTCACCCTCCCTCACCCTCCCTCACCCCTGTGTGTGATACGGAAAAGTTTCCTCTCCATACAATATTCTTTATCTCACTTGAGAAAGGAACACACAGAAACTGAGCTAGTTTCTCTGACTTTCATTTCTTTTTTGTTTTGTAACCCCAAGTACTTTGAAAATTGTCTAACACAAAATAAACGCTCAGTAAATATTCTAAATGAATGGACACATTATAATATTGTATGATTTTATTTCATCCTGCATAGAATGGGCCTTAAAAAAAGGTGATGCATTGAACTGTGAGTGTAGTGGAGATAAACAGAGTACGAGAGAGAAACATGGGAGTCATTCTGGGGACTGCTTTCAACTTGGCTATTACAGAGCACTGTGGTCTTGAGCAAGACACATCACCACTATGAGTTTCATAGATCTCATGAGCAAAATAAGGGGCCATATCAAAAATATCTTTGGTTTCTTTCAGCTCTGTATTCTGTAATTCAAGATGACTCTTTAGAGAAAACTTTTGCTTTAAGCCCAAATCTCCACAATCCCCCTATAGTACTTCCTTTCTTCTAGAGTCTCATAAATAAATCTGACCTTCTACCAGACTAACATTTCTTCCAAAAGAAAATAAGTTTTTCAGCACCATTATAGCTCTAAAGCTTTCCAAATATGTTTTATATTCTCAGTCTTAAAAAGTAATTATAAATGTGAACACTTTCTAGATCTTTCATCAGCTGGGTTGCCTCCCTGTGGAAGTCTGGGGAAGCATGTGACTCTTGTCTTTCTGATGAAGGTGCTCCAAATCCATCCAGAGTGTTCAGGTCCTTTGAGGTAGATTTGAAAAAACAAACAAATAAAAAAAACCTCAAAAATAAAAACAAAACAAACAACAACCAAACACCTACTGTTCCTTCTGAACAGGGCACCCTATCAATGCAGAAGATTTAAACGAGGTGCTGGTAAACAAAGCCAAAGATGGTAAAATATGGTAGGGATTAGTTGGCAGATTGGTTTCACAAGAATGGAAATAGGTTGGTCAGGAGGAAGAACTGAGCAAAGTTGTGATCTCAGCTAGAGCTCAGCCTGATCACACAGGGAGCTTTGGGCTGTGAATTGCAACATGGAGTTGGACCCTGCTCTCAAAGACAAGGAATCCTGCTAGCCGTTTGCACCTCTACTCCCATCAGTATTGGCTGAAGGCTAACTGAGACCAGGCAATGCAATTCCTACCAGCCAAAGACAGTCCTCAGTGATAGAGTCAGCTCTGAGCTACTGAACAGTCAACATTCATAGGAACTGGGGATAGG
This sequence comes from Marmota monax, assembly GCF_021218885.2. Lineage (NCBI taxonomy): Eukaryota > Metazoa > Chordata > Mammalia > Rodentia > Sciuridae > Marmota > Marmota monax. The sequence continues at coordinate 1,297,273 of NW_026695222.1, read as the reverse complement.
AGAAGGGACCTCATAAATCAGATCTTAGCAAGGTACCAGCATTGTCTCTACAGAGTCTAGAATGCCATTGGCTTCTATCGATTGCATCACATTTAAAAATTTATATTGGCTTATAAATTTAATAAAATTAATAATTATTTTTTATGTACATTTTACTGTTCAACACTACACACCCTTTCTGCTTTTGCAGTTCCATTTTTTAACCCAGGTAAAAACATTACATTCTCCTGTATTCATTGTAGTTTCCCCTTCTACCCTTATACCATTTAAGACGTTTTCATTGAACACTCTCTAAATCACTGTTCTGTGTGAATTCACGTTTGAGCACTAGTTAAAAGTAGACTCTGTCAACAACATAGTGTTCAGTCCTATGTGCCAATGTCCCAATATTCAGAATGTCAAGATCAAATTCAGGTAATGTCTACTACTTTGAATCATTGTTTTGATTTCTCAGAAATATCATAACTTTGAGGACAAAAGCTTTCATTGGTTAAAAAAAATGACTTTAAATTTCTCAGATTAAAAGATTGCAAAAGGAATGTTTAGACCTTCCCCAGCCCTAATTTTAGAATTTGATTTCAGAGCATCCAGTACCTAAAGCCAGCAGAACTCTCCTTGCTAGCTTGTTGTTGATCAAAAGTGAATCGGTCCCTTCAGGGGCATCCTGAATCCTCAATGCCTGGGAGGATAATGTGGAAAATGTCTGGCTGCCCTAGGCCCAAGCTGTACTTTCTGGATATGTGGGTAGTAAATGCAATCAAGGATAAGATTAATTAAATTAAAAGTCTGCTTTTATTGCTCAGAAAATACAGAAAACTCAATATTGTTTGACAGACTGGAGCTGGAGGCCTCGCTGTAATGTGATCATTGCTGACTTGGTAGAGCCAGACAGCATGTCATTGAGGACAGCCTTCATTGTGCATTTAAAATTTTCAATAAACCATTGACATAACCAGAATTTACCTCAATAGGTAACTACCTTGGGCTGAGCAAAGAACCTGTATGTTTTGCTCATAAATATGCTGCTTAGGAATTAGTCATCATGCCTTCCAATTAGTCTAGAGCCCTTGTTACTCTGCCATGCTTGGGAAATCCTAGCCACCTGCTCTTTTCATCTCCTCAGTCTCTACCATCATGTCCTACCATAGGAATTTCCTTCTAAAGAAGTATATATGTGAAAACCTTCCCCCAGAATGTTGAAGGACTCCAATCCATTCAGCATCTTCTGAGACACACAATATATGCCCCATTCTATTATCCTTTGAATTAGGCTCCATTCTTTATAAAACATTAACTTTAGAAACAGAGACATATAGTTTTCACAATTTACTCCTCACAAGTTCCTGAACAATTATTTAAATCTATGAGGAACATCCAAGCCTTCCAACTATAAGGTGATCTAAGGGTTAAAAAGAACACCAACTGTAATTTAACGTTCATTGAGAGGCTGCTAGATTTTTAAATTCAACTTAATATTATTATTTTTGTTTGTCTGTTTCCATTTTCATCAACTCAAATTACAGAGACTCAAAGGGATCAGGTGGCTATGACTAGAATGTTTTGTTACTTTCCAAACCTTACTTTTTCTTGTATCAAAAACAGCCCCTTATAAAAGCAAATCATATCAGTCATTTCTACCTTAGCATGGATCTAATTCTAGTGCTATGACTCTTAGACTGTCATGTACATTAAGCCAGAAGTTCTTAGTTTGGGTTGAACACTAGAATTACCTAGGATAATTTAGGCCTGGACCCCACTTCCAGAGACTCTGGTTAATTATATTTGGAAATGCTGCTTGGTCACAAGAATACTTAAGATCTCTCCCACTGATTCTGCTTACAGGCAAGACAGAGAAGCTATACCAAGCTACCCACAATTGTGGAAGGAAATATTTAAGTCAATGTTGAAAAAAAATCATAGAGGACTGGAGGATTTTGAGCGGTGACAGAGTTGATGTCATATATCAACCAGGAAACCAACTGGGGGTGGCTGTAGAAGTAGCTTTCTTTTCAGGAACACTGGAAAGGAGCTCCATGAGAAAGACAGAAGCTCTAATAGGATCTGCTAAGCCCTATTAGGATCTGCACTCCATAAAGGACCCCGAAGTGCTCAATAGCTGTGCCAAATGTAACTCTGGGCTCCAATAAACAGTTGGCCTGGTGCCCAACTGGTGTGCATGGTTTTACTTTAAGAAGCCTCTCCCTACAGTTATGGTTTGTCTTTTATTTTTTATGTCCATCATTCCAGCTAGACATGGAGCTTCCTGGGAGCCAGGACTGAGATTATCTTTATACAACACTCAGTTAAACCTCCTAAAATGGGTTTGGGAAAATCTACTGAAATTCCATTCAAAAGTGCTCTAACTTTAGAGTCTAGATGTGGGTAGGACAGAATAGAGTGAAATTCAAATTTTTCAAACAAGCACAGGAAGCATTTTAAAGTATGTTGGCAATTTCCATAAGGTGATGAAGATCTTTTGACTTAAAAATATGAACAAATTCATAAAAACTTGTTAAACAAAATGGAGGAGAAGCTACACCAGAAAATCATTTTATTATTAGATCTTCAGTTTTTTGTTCCACAATAAGGTAGAAAAATATGTTAATTAAATTATTTTAAACTGATGAATAGAGATAAGTGAATTGATAACAGTGCTTTCTTTCTTCCTCATAACAATATTGTTATAACAATCAGTTCAAAGTGTTCCTCAAAGTCGTCAAAACAAAAATGTTCCTCCTTCTAGTATTTTCAGGATTTCCACTTGTCCCATGTAGCCTCAAGGCAGAGTGTCCTCACACTGAGAAGTTAGAACTTAACATATAGATAGTTGGCTCTCTTCTTTAAAGGACTTTTTAAAAACCATGTTATCTGTCAAAAAGTTATTTATTCAAATAACCTGAATCTTTCCTATTGCATAGAAATCATGGCATTTTAGAACAACAACAACAAAAAAAAAGAACTTTAGTTTTGTCAATCAAATTTCTTTACTTTGCAGATGAAGGGGGTGGAAACCAGAGATGGTGAGGAATATGGCCAGGGATGCCCAAGTAGCAATTAGCAGAATAGGGTTCTGATCCAAGCCTCCTCAAAACCTTATTCATTGTTCAATTTGTGACATTTATTGCAGATTTTTCAAGTCTTTTGTCCTTAAAAGGGGGGAAGGGGAGTAGGATCCCATTTTATATAAAGATAACATTGTCTCATGGATGCCAGGTTATTAAATCCTGTTTTCCCAGACAAGCTTGTTAGAGAGATCCCTGATCTTAAAAGAGTGAAATTGACTCCACCTCATGCCACCACTGTGGCATCCATCTTTCTTTCATTTTCTTCTTTGATATTGCTTTTGCCTTGAGAAAATGGTACAAGGCCACATCATGAAAGGACGGAAAGAGAAGGTAGCTGTAAGTGTAAAAGTACAGCAATAAAATTGATCACTTGTGAGTGAGCTCAATGCTACTCTAATAGGTGAATCTATCCTTTCTACCTCTGCTAACCCTGACCCCATCATTCTCATTTAGCTCTTCCTGGGTACATGGCCACATGCACTGTTGAAGCAATTTCTCCATCTATGGAAATGGATGGTGGTAGACTGGGCCAAGGAATCTGCAGAAATTGATGGCCCTCCATGAATAAGGGGTTGAGCAATAGTGAGGCTCCAGTGCCATCCTTCACCAGTCATTGGGAACAGTGAAAATATTTTCCCCAGGGACTTAATCAGTCAGAGGGATGTTGTCTGCCTGATTGAGGATAGGCAGAAAGCAAGAAGTGGTTTCCATTATAATTTGTCATCAGCCATTCTCCTGACAGAAAACATGAGGTCACGGCAGTTCGACCACAGGTCAAGGCAGGTTTTCTGTTTAGCTCCATGGAGAGATGTTCTTCTGGGAAAGAGAGAAATGAGGGCTTTGTTTGAGATGCTCTTTTATTATATTTAATATGAAATTTATAACCTTACTTCCACACTGGATCTAGAGCACTGGGATGGAGGTCAGAAAACATAAATAAATAAGTGAAAACACTGCTTTCCTTTATTAGGTTACAAGGAAAAGAAGGGGTTCTTTGTTCTTTGCATTCTGCATCAGGAGCTCTTTCCTTGTATTCAGCGTGGCATGCCACTCCACCAGTTCCCCCCAGGGATGCTTTCTTCTCCTGAGCAGGAAAGTCTTGACCCTTCTGTTCATGTTGCCCATATTTCCTGTCACTCAATATCACAACATCCTGTTTCATTTTCTATATAGCATAGATCATCATCCAGAATCATTTTTGTTAATTTCTTTAACCATTCCCACTTCTTGAAAGTAAAACTGTACAGTGAAGAGGGGCTCAATCTTGCTTACATTATTACTATCTCCTACAGCGGTGCTTGAAAAGATGGCAAGTATACGTTAAATATTTTCTTAATGAAATGATTATTTCACACATCATAGCTCAATTCTTTTTGGAGAACTATTATCAAGTTGCATGGTAGAAGGAAAAGGAAATTTGCAGAGTGACCCAGTCCCTAGAGTTTAAGTGATCAAGAGTGTCCAGCATGCAGATGTGCCATATGGATTCAGTCACTGGGCCAAGGGTGGTCAGGAACCAGTAAAGAGTGGGTAGAAGCCACGAGGCAATTGAGGTCAGAAAATCCTAGAAACTAGGCAAGCTCATGCTTCTTGCCAGATTTGCATCTTTGCTTTTCCTTTGGAGTAAAGGATATACCTTAGGCCTCACTAATTTTGAGGCTTGCTTTGTTGTTCAGTGAATACTCCTAGGTGGAAAGACAAGAGAGAAATATTCTAATGAAAGGACCTTGTTAATCTTATCACTTTTAATAGACTACAAATAAACTCACACTTTGTGACTGGACACTGAGAAGGATTCAAATTAAAAACTAATTTAAAAGTGCATAAAACATTGTCATTGCAATGAACTTGCACTTTAGATGTCAGCATTCAAGATATTTGGGCAAATATGCAATAATGATGCAGGGCTCTCAAATTAATAATGGTATTTCCTTGTATCTTCAGTTCATGATCATTGCCATCATTGAATAACTATTTATTGAACACTACACTTAGGGACAGTAAATCCTCAAGAAGACATATGATATACTTGGAGATATCCAAAGAATAGGCATGTATCATCTTCTCAATGTTGGTGACTAGATCTGCACTTTGATATTTTTAAACTCATGATAACTTTTTTTTAAAAGATAAACCATAAGAGCCAGGTGCAGTGACACATGTCTGCAATTCCAGGATCTTGAGAGGCTGAGGCAGGAGGATCTCAAGGTCAAAGCCAGCCTCTGAAACTTAGTGAGGCCCTAAGTAACTTAGCAATTCTCTGTCTCTAAATAAAAAATAAAAAGTGCTGAAGATGTGGCTCAGTAGTTAAGTGTACCAAAAAAAAAGAGGTAAAGATAAGCCATGAGAAGTTCAATAAATGTGTTGTGACGGTTGGTTATTTGGACTGAGCCACTGATCCACAACTCCTGCCCTAGCCCTTTCATTGTCTTTTAGGAGCATCCCTATCCTTCATTATCTTTATCATTTTAACACCTCTTTTCTCTTGTGGTTTGAAATGTCCACATCTGTATCAACAACAAACAAGAAGTGTAGGCACAACAAATAGTCCATGTTTTTACCTGAATCTTCTAGTTCTCGCTATCCGTACAAGACCATGAGTTAAATTTTGGACAATGGATCACAAAAAGTAATGAGGAATGTCATTTTCCCAATGAGGCAGTTAAGAGCTAATGTACCACTTCTTTCATCTGCTGCCCTCCTCAGAAACCTTGGAAGTCACATGCTGAGATGGTGAAAATAGAACATGCCTGGATCCACCCCTGGTCTGTAAGATGGAGAAGGGCTTCCAGAGACTTTCAGAGTGTTCATGAGCCAGAAATAACAAACTTTTATCTATGACAGTGCTTTTGGGTTTTTTTTTTTTTGGGTAGATGTGACTAAAAGACCTGACAAGAGCAGTGTAGAGGAAGAAAGGTTTATTTTAGCTCATGGTTTCATTAGTTTAGTCCTTGGTTAGCCAACTCCATAGCTTGTGCCCATATGAGACAGGGCATCATGGTGGAAAAAGTGACAGAGGAAAGCAGCTCAGGACATGACCACCAGGAAGAAGAGAGAGCTCTGCTCCCCACATACATAATATAAACCCTAAAGGTATGCCCCCAGGGACCTATGTCCCCCAGCTTACTTGCCTACAGTTACCACCTCATTAATCCATATCAGTGGATTAATCCACTGATTAGGTTGTACTTCTCATAATCTAATCATGTTGCCTTTGAAATTCTTGCATTGTCCCATACATGAGTTTTTTGGGGATACTTCATATCTAAACCATAGCAGAAAATTTAATAATAAACCACTCAGATTCATTCACTTTTTTTGAGTACCGGTGATTGAACTCAGGGGTACTTAACCGTTGCCACATCTCCAGTCCTATTTTGTGTTGTATTTATTTGTTTTTTTTAAATATTTTTTTAGCTGTAGCTGAACACAATATCTTTATTTTATTTATTTATTTTTATGTGGTGCTGGGGATCGAACCCAACGTCTCCCAAGTACTAAGTGAGTGCTCTACCGCTGATCTACAACCCCAGCCCTATTTTGTATTTCATAGAGACAGGGTCTCACTGAGTTGCTTAGCATCTTGCTTTTGCTTATACTGGTTTTGAACTTGCAATCCTCTTGCCTCAGCTTCCCAAGCTGCTGGGATTACAGGCATGTGCCATCTTGTCCAGCTTCAGATTCATTCTTTTGTCATCATGGTGTAATCTAACCTGTCCTTTTCCACTATTCCATTCATAATCCATTCAAACCAGAAGTGCCAGCTCAGTGTAGTAAATATTTGTTTTCTGAGGATCAGGAAAATTTGGAATATCAGCTTGTCTGTCAAATTTGCAAACTTCTGTTTCTGAAACATGGAAGACAAAGCAAGTTTATTCAAATGCTCTGATTTGAATTTCAGTAGATTTCCCAAAATAAATTTTATTGTTCTTTTTTTTAACTTCTGAACAATTCCTAAATATTGGTTTCAAATTCTCTGGGTATTGAAGTGCTGGTGCTTTTTTGTAAACTGCATGTAATAAGGCACCAAAAGGACAAAAAGGGTTGTCTCAGAGTGTTAGAACCTCAGTCACTGTTTAAAAGGCTTCATCTCAATAGAGCTGAAAGAACATGCAGACCTTTCCCGATAACAAGGGGACCTAAATCATGTTCACATTGGCGAGAGTTCCCATTCCATTCTATTGAACTGCTGCTATTCCCAACAAGAATATTATATTGCCTCTCATGTTGAATTGTACTGCAGGAGGCTGGTGAGAAACCGGGTGTACAAATCAAGGTTCTGATGAACACACTTGATAGAATGGAACTGTAATGGGGCAAAGGTCAGGAGTTGTAAGAGGGCTGCAGTGCTTTGGCAACATAAGACCCTCAAATATCTCACCATTTGTCAGAGGTGATAATACTGAATTATGCACTTCAGTAAATGAACACAGTGAGCTAAGCTTCCTCTTGAGAAGTGAATTATTTGCTCATCTTTGGATGCTGTATTAACTCTCTCCAGACACAGAATCCCCTTATAAAGACAAAAGGCCCATATCTTAAAAAACATATCTTTGTAGACTTTAAAATAATATCAGAATTATAGTAATAATAGTGACTGGTATTAATAGAGAGCTTAATATAAGCCAGTCTTTATCATACAGATCACTTGTATATAATTTGTTATCTTCAGAATAAGACAATGGAGTCAAGATTCTTATTGGTTCCAGTTTATAGATTTTGAAAAACACTGGGGACCTTAAGTATGAAAACTTTAATCATGTTTTCCAGTGAATTTTCCTATGAATATTGGAGCTGGGTTTGAAACTTGATAGCCTGATTTGAGTGTGACATATACCATGATGTCCCCAAGTCACTGTTAACGGTACTCATGAATAGAAGAAGGGAAGAAAGAAGGAAGGGTGAAAGGAGAAATAATAAATAATGAAAGAAGGAAAAGGGAGAGGGAGAGGATAAAGGAGTATTGGAAGCATGGATAAAAGGTTGAACATAAGTAGATATGGAGAGAGAACCAGAAGGAGGGATGAAAAAGATGGATGGAGGAAAGGGTAGAAGGAAGGATAGTAGTTAGGCAGGATGGATGATGGAGAAAGAGATGGATGGACTGATGAATAATCGCATGAATGGAAAGTAAATAATTTCACTGGATGGATAAATATAAGAACTAAAAGTCTTTTTCCCCTTCCCTAATGGAGTTTTCAATGTTGTTAAGAAAGCTCCCACAAAATAAAAATTCATGACAGAGATGATCTGAGCTTTCCCGAGAGCCGCGCATTTTATCAGCAACTCTATTCAACCTCTTTCTTCTCATGCACATTGCACTTGTATGCTATCTCCTGTCCAAGATTTCTTTCTTCAAGGCTACCCTGGATTTCCTTTTAATGTATCTTATCTCCATGGGAAGCAATGGGAGATGTCAGGGTCCTGCCTTTCGTCTGTTCCCCAAGGAGGCAGAAAAAGCATCAGTCTGAGTAGTTTCAAAGAAGACTGAACACCTCTCTATACTGAAGTGTTGACATTTAACTTTTCTTGTGAGAAAGATGCTCTGCACTTAACACCCAGGTCCTTTGATTCCCAATTCAGTCTTTCTCCATAACCTCCTGCCAGGTGCTCAAAAACATTGATTTATTGATTTTATTTTTTCAAGGAGCGTATGGTGCAAACATCACACATAGTGCTAAGTTTTGTAGAAAATAAGAGAACATAAACGTTGTTTACTCTGGAAAGAAAGCAGCTTGGGCTGATCAAGTATTAAAAGACAGTATGTATTCACAAATTTAATGGTTCAATAAACTTCCAAGGATCTGAAGATCTAACTGCCAAAATGGAACCATTCGTTTACCTTCCTCAACTGTAATCCCTGAATATAATCCTATAATGGACAATTTCTTTGGCTGCACTCTCCCAGCAGTAGATATTGAGACAAGAATTCAAGTGCAAATAGAACCAGATTATCTCAGGAAATGGAAACACTATAGTCAGAGGATTAAGGATGAAAGGGAAGGTGAGGAAAAGGAGTTATCAATCAAGTCACACCAATGATGACTGGAACTCTATAGCCCTGGACCCCCTGAGAGCCCATAGAGATATGCACCTTAGAGCATTCCCATCTGAAGGGTGGGGGAGCTTGGTGGACTTACAATCTCATTACTTACTAGTTGAAGAGGGTTCTGGGGGACATGGGTGCATTGCTTTCCAGAACTTCCATCATGTTACATAGGTGTCAAAGTAGGCTCCAGCAGTTCTGAGCCCTGAAGGTACAAGGGCAAGGTCATCTGGGTAGAAACAGTGCTATAGACAACGCTCACCCAACTATTCTGGACTGCACCAGGAAGAAGAAGAATTTTCATTTTTGTGTCCTTTGAACCAGTTAGTAGCAGTAGAGTCTTAGCACAGCACCAGGAGTCCTATATTATACAATCTAGCTTAAACATATGGCAGCAGAGACTTTGAGAAGTTAGTTGCTTTACCCAAAGTCAACAACAAAGTAATGCTGTCAAGACTCTCGATTAAATCTTCTGATTGAGCATCCAGACCTCTTTATGTATTTATGTTATATTGTAGATTTTCTGTGCCAAGTTCAAATGGGAGGCAGGATAGAGCTCTCTGCCTTTCCCTGAAATCTAAATATGGAAAAGGAGAGAGAGTGTTAGCCAGACTCCCAAGTGCACTGAAGATGTGGGAATGACTGTTCCATCTCAATGATGACTGATTGGCCGCCTCTAAGTATAACATCCTCTTATAGTTCTAAGCTCTTTGGGGTAAAGACTTAATTTCAGTTTACATTTCAGATTGAAGGGGAAGTAAAAAAGGCTATGAAATTGAGACATGAGCTGAATTACATCTGTAGCTACTTATCAGGATATTTCTGAGGGACACTGAGCACAGGGCTGAATGAAATGGAAGGTTTGGCAAAGGGGTCTTGGAATTGAAGTCAAAGTGGGAAGCTGCTGTTGAGTGGTCTGTTAGCCCCCCACCCCCACCCCAATATCCAGGGGGATCTCCCAGACTGTCTATTTTTGGCTGTCTCCTTGAAAACCCTTCTCCTAAAACACATGCCTGTTTCCTCCAGAAATCTTGCTCTCTGATAACTGGACCAGCAGTCCATGCCCATCACCCAGCCCTTCAAAGGCTTTCCTTCTGGAGAGTTCATTACCCTTACCTGACACCTTCTAGAGACGCAATGACTCTGTCATGGTTTGGATATTAGGAGTCCCAAAAAAGCTTATGTGTGAGACAATGCAAGAAGGTTCAGAGGAGAGTGACTGGGTTGTAAGTTTTAACCCAATCAGTGATTTAATTGCCTGATAGGAATTCACTGAGTGATAACCAAAGTGGTAGAATGTGGCTGGAGGAGGGGGAACTGGAGTGTGGCGTTGGGTATGTATTTATATCTGGCAAGTGGACTCTCTCTCTGCTTCCTGATATTCATGTGAGCTGCTTCCCTCCACCACACTCTTCCACAATGATGTCCTGCCTCACCTTGAGCCCTGAGGAATGGAGTCGGCTGTGGACTAAGACCTTTGAAACCATGAGCCCTTGAATAAACTTTTCCTCCTGTACAATTATTCTGGTTGGGTCCTTAAGTCACAGCAGTGGAAAAGCTGACTAAAACAGTCTATACCAAAGAAGGAGCTGGAACTTGAGATGCAAGAGAGCTATGCAAAGGCAGGCAATCTTTCAGTATCTCTAAAATCAAATCACCTCCTGGGCTGTTTTTTTTTTTTTTTTTTTTTTTTTTGTGTGTGTGTGTGTGTGTGTTACTGAGACTGAACACAGGATGCTCTATCATTAGCTACTGAGCTACAATCCCAGCCTCCTTCTTCTTTCTTTCATTCTTTTTTTTTTAACACAGGGTCTCCCGAAGTTGCCAAGGCTGACCTCTCTAACATGTGATCCTCCTGCTTCAACCTCCTGAGTCCACTAAGATTATGGGCCTGTGCCACTTGCTTCTGGCAGTGAAAATAAAATTACAAATTATAACAGATTCTTTAACTGTACCACCTTTTTATTTAGACATCTAGAAAGTCATTTCAGATACACAGGTCAACACTCCTGGATATCCTGCTCTTCTCATCTTGCAGACTTAACAGGAAGGCCCAGTTTTCCCTTGGTGCATGTGTAACTGAACCCATGCAAGTTTCACAAAGCGGAATGAAGCCAGATCTGCTGTGTATCTTGAGTGCAGACTGGCAGAAGGCTACCTTTCAGTTTATAGATGTTAAACTGGCAAAATGCATAGTGTTTCTTATGTACATTCAACATCTCCTGATACTGAAGAATAGGATGGGTCTGTCAGCCATATGTTTCTTCAGTGCCCAAGTCAGGTAGGAAGAGAGAGAGGGAAGGAAGGACGGAAGGAAGGAAGGAAGGAAGGAAGGAAGGAAGGAAGGGAAAGGGAAAGGAAGGAAAAGGGGAAAAACAAGGAAGCAAGGAAGGACGGAAAGCAGGAAGGAAGAAAGGTGAAGAGAGACAGAGGGAGAGTAAGGGAGAGAAAGAGGTCAGTTTCCTGTGATGGCTCTCACACACCAATGTTTAATACATAGATGGTCACACTGGCCTTCTCCAGCCTGATTTTTTAAAACCTCCCTTACATTTTATTTCTCGAGGTAGATTTGCAGGAACAGGATGGCAGTTTCTTTTTTTTTTTAATTTTATTTGTTGGTTGTTCAAAACATTACATAGTTCTTGATATATCATATTTCACACTTTGATTCAAGTGGGTTATGAACTCCGATTTTTACCCCGTATACAGATTGCAGAATCACATCAGTTACACATCCATTGATTTACATATTGCCATACTAGTGTCTGTTGTATTCTGCTGCCTTTCCTATCCTCTACAATCCCCCCTCCCCTCTTCTCTCTCTACCCCCTCTACTGTCATTCATTTCTCCCCCTTGTATTATTTTCCCCTTTCCCCTCACTTCCTCTTGTATGAAATTTTGTATAACCCTGAGGGTCTCCTTCCATTTCCATGCAATTTCCCTTCTCTCTCCCTTTCCCTCCCACCTCTCATCCCAGTTTAATGTTAATCTTCTTCCCATGCTCTTCGTCCCTACTCTGTTCTTAGTTACTCTCCTTATATCAAATAAGACATTTGGCATTTGTTTTTTAGGGATTGGCTAGCTTCACTTAGCATAATCTGCTCTAATGCCATCCATTTCCCTGCAAATTCTATGATTTTGTCATTTTTTAATGCAGAGTAATACTCCATTGTGTATAAATGCCACATTTTTTTAACCATTCGTCTATTGAAGGGCATCTAGGTTGGTTCCACAGTCTTGCTATTGTGAACTGTGCTGCTATGAACATCGATGTAGCAGTGTCCCTGTAGCATGCTCTTTTTAGGTCTTTAGGGAATAGACCAAGAAGGGGAATAGCTGGGTCAAATGGTGGTTCCATTCCCAGCTTTCCAAGAAATCTCCATACTGCTTTCCAAATTGGCTGCACCAATTTGCAGTCCCACCAGCAATGTACAAGTGTACCCTTTTCCCCACATCCTCGCCAGCACTTGTTGTTTGACTTCATAATGGCTGCCAATCTTACTGGAGTGAGATGGTATCTTAGGGTGGTTTTGATTTGCATTTCTCTGACTGCTAGAGATGGTGAGCATTTTTTCATGTACTTGTTGATTGATTGTATGTCCCCCTCTGAGAAGTGTCTGTTCAGGTCCTTGGCCCATTTGTTGATTGGGTTGTTTGTTCTCTTATTGTCTAATTTTTTGAGTTCTTTGTATACTCTAGATATTAGGGCTCTATCTGAAGTGTGAGGAGTAAATATTTGTTCGCAGGATGTAGGCTCCCTATTTACCTCTCTTATTGTTTCTTTTGCTGAGAAAAAACTTTTTAGTTTGAGTAAATCCCATTTGTTGATTCTAGTTATTAACTTTTGTGCCATGGGTGTCCTATTGAGGAATTTGGAGCCCGACCCCACAGTATGTAGATCATAGCCAACTTTTTCTTCTATCAGACGCCGTGTCTCTGATTTGATATCAAGCTCCTTGATCCATTTGAATTAACTTTTGTGCATGGCGAGAGAAAGGGATTCAGTTTCATTTTGTTGCATATGGATTTCCAGTTTTCCCAGCACCATTTGTTGAAGATACTATCCTTCCTCCATTGCATGCTTTTAGCCCCTTTATCAAATATAAGATAGTTGTAGTTTTGTGGATTGGTTTCTGTGTCCTCTATTCTGTACCATTGGTCCACCTGCCTGTTTTGGTACCAGTACCATGCTGTTTTTGTTACTATTGCTCTGTAGTATAGTTTGAAGTCTGGTATCGCTATACCGCCTGATTCACACTTCCTGCTTAGCATTGTTTTTGCTATTCTGGGTCTTTTATTTTTCCATATAAATTTCATGATTGCTTTCTCTATTTCTATAAGAAATGCCGTTGGGATTTTGATTGGCATTGCATTAAACCTATAGAGAACTTTTGGTAATATCGCCATTTTGATGATGTTAGTTCTGCCTATACATGAACAGGGTATATTTTTCCATCTTCTAAGATCTTCTTCTATTTCTCTCTTTAGGGTTCTGTAGTTTTCATTGTATAAGTCTTTCACCTCTTTTGTTAGGTTGATTCCCAAGTATTTTATTTTTTTTTGAGGATATTGTGAATGGAGTGGTTGTCCTCATTTCCATTTCAGAGGATTTGTTGCTGATATACAGGAATGCCTTTGATTTATGCATGTTGATTTTATAGCCTGCCACTTTGCTGAATTCATTTATTAGCTCTAATAGTTTCTTTGTAGACCCTTTTGGGTCTGCTAGGTATAGAATCATGTCACCTGCAAATAGTGATAATTTAAGGTCTTCTTTTCCTGCCTTTAGTTTCTTTCGTCTGTCTAATTGCTCTGGCCAGTGTTTCGAGAACTATGTTGAACAGAAGTGGTGAGAGAGGGCATCCTTGTCTTGTTCCAGATTTTAGAGGGAATGCCTTCAATTTTTCTCCATTCAGAATGATGCTAGCCTGAGGCTTAGCATAGATTGCTTTTACAATATTGAGGTATGTTCCTGTTATCCCTAGTTTTTCTAGAGTTTTGAACATAAAGGGATGCTGTACTTTGTCAAATGCTTTTTCTGCATCTATCGAGATGATCATATGGTTCTTATTTTTAAGTCTATTGATGTGGTGAATAACATTTATTGATTTCCGTATATTGAACCAGCCTTGCATCCCAGGGATGAATCCTACTTGATCATGGTGCTCAATTTTTTTGATATGTTTTTGTATCCGATTCGCCAGAATTTTATTGAGGATTTTTGCATCTAGGTTCATTAGAGATATTGGTCTGTAGTTTTCTTTCTTTGAAGTGTCTTTGTCTGGTTTAGGAATCAGGGTGATGTTGGCCTCGTAGAAAGAATTTGGAAATTCTCCCTCTTTTTCTATTTCCTGAAGTAGCTTGAAAAGTATTGGTATTAGTTCCTCTTTAAAGGTTTTGTAAAACTCTGCTGTATACCCATCCGGTCCTGGACTTTTCTTAGTTGGTAGTCTTTTGATGGTTTCTTCTATTTCCTCAATTGATATTGGTCTGTTTAGGTTGTCTATATCCTCCTGACTCAATCTGGGCAGATCATATGACTTAAGAAATTTATTGATGCCTTCACTATCTTCTAATTTATTGAACTATAAGGATTCAAAATAATTTCTAATTATCTTCTGTATTTCTGAAGTGTCTGTTGTGATATTGCCTTTTTCATCCCGTATGCTAGTAATTTGAGTTCTCTCTCTCCTTCTCTTCGTTAGCATGGCTAGGGTCTGTCGATTTTATTTATTTTTTTAAAGAATCAACTTTTAGTTTTGTCAATTTTTTCAATTGTTTCTTTTGTTTCGATTTCATTAATTTCAGCTCTGATTTTAATTATTTCTTGCCTTCTACTTCTTTTGCTGTTGTTTTGCTCTTTTTTTTTCTAGGATTTTGAGATGAAGTATGAGATCATTTATTTGATGGTTTTTCCTTTTTTTAAGGAATGAACTCCAAGCAATGAATTTTCCTCTTAAAACTGCTTTCAATATGTCCCATAGATTCCGATATGTTGTGTCTGTGCTTTCATTTATCTCTAAGAATTTTTTAATTTCCTCCTTGATGTCTTCTATAACCCATTGATCATTCAGTAACCTATTGTTCATTCTCCAAGTGATGCATGATTTTTCCTTCCTTCTTTTATCGTTGATTTTCAGTTTCATTCCATTATGATCAGATAAGATGCATGGTATTATATCTACTCCTTTATATTGTCTAAGAGTTGCCCTGTGACATAATATATGATCTATTTTTGAGAAGGATCCATGTGCTGCTGAGAAAAAAGTGTAACTGCTTGATGTTGGGTAGTATAGTCTATATATGTCAATTAAGTCTAGGTTATTAATTGTGTTATTGAGTTCTATAGTTTCCTTATTCAGCTTTTGTTTGGAAGTTCTGTCCATTGGTGAGAGAGGTGTGTTGAAGTCTCCCATGATTATTGTATGGTGGTCTATTAGACTCTTGAACTTGAGAAGAGTTTGTTTGATGAACATAGCTGCACCATTGTTTGGGGCATATATATTTATGATTGTTATGTCTTGTTGGTGTATGGTTCCCTTGAGCAGTATGTAGTGTCCCTCTTTATCCCTTTTGATTAACTTGGGCTTGAAATCTGTTTTATTTGATATGAGTATGGACACTGCTGCTTGTTTCCGAAGTCCATATGAGTGATATGATTTTTCCCAACCTTTCACCGTCAGCCTATGTATGTCTTTTCCTATCAAATGCGTCTCCTGTAGGCAGCATATTGTTGGGTCTTGTTTTGTGATCCATTTTACTAGCTTGTGTCTCTTAATTGGTGAGTTTAAGCCATTAACATTTAGGGTTATTATTGAGATATGGGTTGTTCTTCCAGCCATATTTGTTTATTTATGTTACTAAACATGGTTTGTTTTCCTCTTTGATTATTTTTCCCCCCTTTACTGTCCTACCTCCCACTGTTGGTTTTCATTGTTATTTTCCATTTCCTCTTCCTGTAATGCTTTGGCGAGGATGTTTTGAAGAGATGGTTTTCTAGCTGCAAATTCTTTTAACTTTTGTTTATCGTGGAAGGTTTTAATTTCATCTTCCTTCCTGAAGCTTAATTTCCCTGGATACACAATTCTTGGTTGGAACCCATTTTCTTTCAGTGTTTGAAATATGATTTTGCACATTCGGCATCCTGTAGGCTTCTAAGATTTGGGATTCTGTCTCATTCTTCAAGTCTGGGAAGTTTTCTCATATTATTTCATTGAATAGATTGCTCAGTCCTTTGGTTTGGAGTTCTATACCTTCCTGTATCCCAATGACTCTTAAATTTGGTCTCTTGATGTTATCCCATATTTCTTGGATGTTCTGCTCATGGTTTCTTAACAGTCTTGCTGAGCTGTCTATGTTCTTTTCCAGTTGAAATACTTTGTCTTCATTGTCTGATGTTCTATCTTCTAAGTGTTCTACTCTGCTGGTAGTATTCTCCATTGAGTTTTTAAGTTGGTTTATTGCTTCCTGCATTTCTAGGATTTCTGTTTGTTTGTTTTTTATAACTTCTATCTCCCTGTATAGTTGATCTTTTGCTTCTTGGATTTGTTTATGTAATTCATTGTTGAAGTGATCTTTCATTGTCTGATTTTGCTGTCTGATGTCTTCCTTGAGACTCCAGATCATCTGAAGCATGTATATCCTGAATTCTTTATCTGACATTCCATCTGCTGCAGATATTACCTCTTCTAACGTTGAGTTGACCTGCATTGCTTGTGGTCCTTTCTTTCCTTGTCTCTTCATACTGTTCGAGTTCCTTTCTGCTTGGTGAAACTGTTGTGCTATTGAATTTTCCCTCTATATTTTTATATTGGTCTTGTATAGTTGCAAAGTCTCCCTCGCAGGCGCGGGCGGCGGCTCTGCCCCTCCTCCAATTGGGGCAATGTGCCTACCACGCTGGCAGGCCGCTGCACCTGTTCTGCCGGTCGGTAGCAGGTCCGCCTACCTTGCAGGCGCGGGCGGTGGCTCTGCCCCTCTGCGGGCCGCTAGGCTTGTTCTGTCGGTGGTCGCAGTTCTGCCTACTTTGCAGGCGCGGGCAGCGGCACTGCCCCTCTGCTGGGCCTGTTCTTCAGGTGGGCCTGTTCTGCAGGTGGGTCGCAGGACCCCCTACCTTGCAGGTGTGGGGGGGGAGGCTCTACCCTTCTGCAGGCCCCTGGGCCTGTTCTGTCTGTCGGTTGCAGGTCTGGCCTGTTCTGTTGGTGGAAGCAGGTCCGCCTACCTTGCAGGTGCGTGGGGCAGCTCTGTCCCTCTGCAGAATTCTGGGCCTGTTCTGCCGGTGTGTCACAGGTCCGCCTACCTTGCAGGGGGGGAGGGGGCAGCTCTGCCCCTCAGCAGGCCGCTGGGCCTGTTCTGCCTGTGGTCACAGTTCCGCCTACCTTGCAGGCGCGGGGGGGAGGGGGCGGCTCTGCCTCTCAGCAGGCCACTGCGCCTGTTCTGCCGGTGGGTCGCAGGCCCGCCTCAGGATGGCAGTTTCACATCACACCTGCTGCCGAGTGTCACTGGTTGAGTCATGGAAGAGGAGAGCTGTGGATGTCCTTCCCAGGGTATGAGCCAGTCTTCTGATGTTTAGTTTTTATTCTATGGTGACAAGACCTCAAGCCTGAGACTATTTTGTTTAGGTTATATCCTGTCCTGTCAATGAAAGGGGATTGACTGGGAAAGAATATACTATGCAAACCCCAGAGTAATATAATAAAAAATTGAAAATCTGCTGAAAGAGATGCATTTTTCATTTATCTTTCACCTTGTGTAGGGCAAGCATCTCTGCTTAGCAATAGTACAATGAGGATAATTCTGATAATGGTTAGAGTTATCTCTGATATTTCTCAGCCTACTGAAAATAGTATATCATATATCACCATATTTCCCCTCAATGAGGCAGACCTTGTGATGCTTTTGAAGCATGAAGCCTCCTCCAGGCCTGTTCAACAGAGACCTGGGTGTCAGGGGACAGATGCTGATGCCCAGTGAGAAGACAGCTATCTTCCTCAATTATCAGACCCTCCCTGTCCCACTGCTCCTCTTCTCCCTAGAGGGCTGAGAACATTTGTGTGGCTTTCAGAAGCAGGTAAGGGAGGGAGGGAGGAAAGAGCAGCAGCCAGGACTTCCCAGGTCGTCCCCAGCCTCTGAGCAAGGACCTGTGGTGTCTGTGACAGGGAAGCAGCAGCTGCCTGGCTTCTCTCCAGTGTTCCTATAATTTCAAATGAATTGATAAGTAGGAAGATAGGAGAGGATACTGAGGGAAAGTAGAGAAATAATGCCAGTTAGCAATACAACACAGGGTATTAAAAAAGAGAGAGTGGTTCCTTTGATTATCCTACCATGAAATTACCAGAAGCTAAAGTAGTGAGAATGGAGAGGGAGCTGGGAGACTCCAGGGGGCTCTAGATTTTGCAGGGTCCACAGCTAGCACTTCCTGAGTCAGCCAAGGATGCGCTGACCACACAAATTGCAAAGGTCATTGCTTTGGATTCTTCCATTTGAAGCACAGAGGTGATGTGATAAAAATTGAAATGATGAGCCAATGGAGAGACTGGCCAAACCGCCCACTGAGACTGTTGATTTAAAATGTGCCTCACTCACAAGCAGTCGTGGTGAACTGAGGCCAGTTGAGACGGAAGTGTATCTGTGAGAAAATAAAAAATATTCAGTGCCTGGGATTTTGTAATTGTTGTTTGTTTCTCTTAATGAACATGGGATTCATAAAAGTTCAATGGCATGTGGGGAGAATTAGGGTTAAATTCTGTTTACTATCTTACTATTGGTATTTAGTAGTTAATATAAAGGCTCTTTAAAATTCACTATTTAAGATACTTGGACACAGTACAAAAGGCTATAATGAAGGCTTACAGTTTAAACACGTGTGCTATGTTTACCTTAACTGTGGGATGAGTTAGGTAATGAAGGTGAACTAAATCACCAGGTTGACATTCTAACTCAGAGCATGTCGCTGAGGGACCCTGGGAGGCTTCAGAACCAGCAGCTGCTATTATCTGATGTGCTTCATGCGCTACAGTGGATATTTGCCCAAACTCATAAAAATTTCTCTGCAAGGTCTATTGAATGTCGCTGGTATTTGTAACATAATAATCAAAATGAATTGTTGCTCTGGTGGTAGGATGAATACACAAGGGCTGATTAATCCACTTGCAGAAACTCTGAAATGAAGATAAAAAACATAACAGCCACCCTTAATATTAACCCCAGGGGGACTCTGCTATTAATTGGTCCAGATTTAAGCCCAGCTTTTAATCAACTTGCAGGCTTTTAAGCCCACGCCCCCAGACCTGCTTGTTCACCTCTAAGAACTGTGAATTAACTGTTGAACAAATGTCAGGGAAGGTCCTTTCAGAGAGCTCATCTTAGGACATTTCATGTACAGCCATATCTTGTGATAAAGCAGTGCAGCTGTGCCCTGGAGCAGGCCCATGTCTACAAAGAATTTACCTTCAATTTTTCATAGAAGAATGATGAAGGGGTAATTCTATGCTGAGAATGAAATAGGTTTTTGAATCTTTACCAGGGCAATTGAGGCCAAAACAAGCATTCTTAGAAGAAATGGGAGAAAAAAGGATCTCATTTGTGCAGATAATTGATTTAAAACACTGGTGTAATAAACTGGCCTATAATGTTGATCTCAACAGGGGTCATTAAATGTTTGGGTTTCACGGAATTATTTGGAACTATCTCTCTATAACAGTGAAATCATGATCACAGATGTCTCTCAATTGCAAACAAAATTCTAGGGGTTCATGAACCCTGTAATGGCTACCATCTGACTCATATGTAAGAATCCCTAGCTAAGATGCTTTTACAGCAACTGACAACTCCTCTCCTATAATCCTCTCTACACCTGTTATTATTATTGGTTTATTGCCTCCTAGTATCCTATAAACTTTCCTAGTACCCTATAAACTCCCTAAAGGCAGGGACCTATGGAGCTTTTCCGGGCTCAGAACACAATACCCACAAAATATATCACATTGACACACTCTGTATTTTTGAGCTGAAGGATACTGTGAAAACTGCAGAAGTAAGACAATTTCTCTGACTTTTTTCCATCCTCCTTTCTCTCATCCCCCTTTCTTCCCTGAGTGGGTCACAGAAAATAGAGTATTTTCCCCCCAAAGCAAGCTATAAAACCTTGGGAGGTCACTTTCTGACCTTCTCCTTTCTCCCCTGAAAATCCTCATGTGGCAGGTATTCCTGCTCCGTGCCCAGAGAGAAGTAATGCCAGACAGAGATGCAGGAAAGAATCTGAACAGGCTTTGCTGAAGGTCTCCCCAATTTGTTTCCATTATGTCAATCATGCTGGAACCCTTTCTTATATTCCCTCATCACACATAGCATACAAATACATGTTTACCTAGACCTCTGGATCTTCATTTCCAAAGGCCCCCATCATATAAAACTTTGATTAAATAAATTTGTTATGCTTTTCTCTTGTTATTCTGTCTCCTGTTTTAAGTGTGTCAGATGTAGGCCTTGTGATGGGGGAAGAAATGATACCATCCTTTATTATCTGCTATGTGTATGGCTGAATCTCTAGCACTAAAGCCAGGACCAGGGTTTAGGTGGAACTCAGATAAATATATGTGCCACTAAAATACGGAAATCTTATGTAATGAAAATTTAATTTTCTCATTCAAGACCAAAAAAAATGGAGAAAAAAATTCAAAAATAAAGAGAAAATGAGTGGTCCCCCAGCCTTTCATTACGTGTGATCAACCTTTCATTATACATCATTTATTTAATGGTAATGAGCTGTGGAAAGTTGTGTTTGTACTTGTATTTGATTTGTTTATTTCTCTAACCAGTGTTGCTCAAACCCAGTATCATGAACACCATGAGGACCGGATGTGAAAAAACAGATTACTAGGATCCACCTTCAGATATTTGATTCTAGAAGTTTAGGTTGGGACTTGAAATTCTGTGTTTTCAATTAAGTTCTAGGTGATGATGACACTGTTTGCCCATGGACCACACTTTGAGTAGTAAGGTTCTAAATCACCCTAAGAAATGCTTCTATAACCTCATTTTACAGATAAGAAAATCTCAAGAATCAGATCAGACCCCAGCTAACACAAGGCAGACCTTCAAATTCCAGTTCTGTTTGTGTGCTGTTAAATTATGGTGCCACTCTATCCATCAGCCAAAATACAGTCCTTATCATATCCTTACTTAATATTCTTCATGGAATTTTTCTTTGGGATCAATGATTATAAAGCAATTTTAATATGCAACCATTGTTATAACAGCATCAACTTAATTTTTGAGAAAAAACTACTTCCTCCATTTTATCAGAGGTTCTTTTTTGCATTTTTTGTTGTAAATGTGCCAATTTCTTAATAACTCTAATTACAGTGAATGC
The DNA here is from genome assembly GCF_021218885.2 of Marmota monax. Taxonomy (NCBI): domain Eukaryota; kingdom Metazoa; phylum Chordata; class Mammalia; order Rodentia; family Sciuridae; genus Marmota; species Marmota monax. Next base: position 1,275,791 of record NW_026695222.1, on the reverse strand, counting down.
AAAAGTTGTGCTCCATTTTCATCGACATATTGAGTATTGTCCATTCCCTCGCATTGATTTTATTATTATGACAATGGCTAAATGAACATGCCAAGTGCCACCGAGTAACAGCCCTTCATGTGGTTATGCTGAGAGGCCGTGCATCTATCTACTCTATTGCAAGGGAGTTGCTCAGGCGTACTCAGCTTATCTCTTCTGACAAAATTCTCAGAACTAATTTTAAAGAGAGTCAAGGGTAGCAGTCCTGTTCTGTCTGAGTCTTGGTTTCTATCAGAAAAGAATTGTCCAACATCACCTCTCCCATTTCACTTTGCTTAAGTCTGCAGGAATTACATCATTTCCACAAAGCAAGTGTATCTTCCACTGAGAATATTTTTAAATGACTCTGGAGAGACATGAAGAAAACTTAAAGGTTGTGGTGAGGAAGGTTTACTACTTTATGATATCATTCAAGTTCTCCCAAATTGGCTTATAAATTCCTATAAAAAGTATACTTGTTTTAGAGTACTCTAGTCTAAACTTCTTATGGAAATATAAATAAGTAAGAATGATAGATATAATTCTGACGAGACATTGTGTCATTTAGTAGACTATGTCAAACAGACCTTATGATGCCACCATAATTAAATCAATAATAAGAGAACGGCTCACAGAAAAGAGTCCAAAATGGATTTGAATTTACTATTTAATAAGAGCAAAATTTTACATAAATGAGAATTTATGGCTTTTTCATTGTGTAGAATTGAGATAAATTAGATATTTGGAATCCTAATTTAGCCAATCTCTGTCTATTTTGTTGCATCAAAAGAAACCAGATGGAGCAAAATTTTACTATTCAAATAAAGCTAACCTCTGAAACTACCAAAATAAAATATGGAAGTTTGATAAATTTAACAATATAAAATTTTTTAAAAATTCTGTGTGGTAATACTCCCATATTATAAACAAAAGTCAAAAGAGAAATGGTAAACCTGGAAACATATTCTTAGCACATGAAAACAAAAAGTGATTTTTGTAATTTTTCAAATTACAACTGATTTTTCAAATCAATAATAAAAAACAAGACCTGCAATAGAAAAATATACAGCAACATATATGACCAGAAAACAGAACCATAAGGAGTTTACAGACATGTAAAATTTTTTAAACATCATTCTTATAAAGTAATGGAACATTAAAACAGAAATGAGACATCATCTTTAATCTATCAGATGGGAAACTATCCAAGTACTTAATAATTTATAGTATGATTAACAATTTATTAAAGGAATGGGGCAGTCTAATATACTTTCGATTAGGATACAAACTGCTACAACCTCATTGGATATCAAAATGATAAATAAAAGTGTATCACAAAATAAAATGTGCATATACCTTAAACCTGGAATTTTTCTTCTAGAAACTTATTTTACAACCACATTCATGAATGTGGTGAAATATTATATAAATATATTCATTAAAAATGGTCTGAAATAGTTCAAAAAAATGAGGAGCAATGTAAAGCTCATAGTCAGGGGAATGGCTACATAAATTATGAAGCATTCATTCAATAGAATCCAAGATAATTATAAAGAATGAGGTGGAGCACTATATGCTGACAAGGAAAAATTCCCAAGAGATATATTGTCAAATTAAAAAGGAAGAGAAAAGAAAAGGCAAATTATAGGCCAGCATAGAGAATGTATATATTATGTTTCTGTCTTTTTTAATGTGTCTCCTGAAATTAAAAAAAAATCTGTTATTTATTTAGTTCTCTCTATGAATAAATACATATCTCACCAAAATACTGTGAATATCAAATGAGAATTGAATACAACAACCTACAAAATATGTTCCAGCTATGTACTGAAATTTAAAAAAAAAAAAACCACCCTAAACATAAGTAGTTTAAATCAATAAGAATTAATTCAGCCCTATATTTTTGTGGGTTGGCTAGGTGTGTGTTTGTTTATTTGTTTTTTTGCACATCTCCCCAGGTTTATTTGCTTGTTGCTTTCAGTTGGCCAGGGGGTGGATTCATCTGGGAAGACCTGAAAGGCTGGATATCTCTCTGCACATGGCCTTCTGCCTGGGCTTTACCCTTAGGTAGGCTTCTCCATATCATGATGGTCTCAGGACAGCATCCCCAAAGGAAAGCCTCAAAGCACACCAACTTAGCAGGTTTCTAAGTTTGCTTCTGTAACATTTGCAAGTAAGAGTGACAATGCAGTAGAGCAGACATGGGTCAATGCAAGGAAACAGAAAGTAGGAAGAAGGATTTCATGAGGGCCATAGGATTCAGAATCCATCACAAGAGAGATTAATCACCCCCTTTTTATCAATGGGGGGGAAAAAGGTGAATTGCCAAAGGTGACACTGTTGGTGAATAGCAGAGTCAACCCTGTTCCCTTGACTCCAGTGGCGACATTCTTTACACACCACTTTCTGTAGAATCCCACTGTTTTCCCTGCGTCAAACTATCTATCTTCTGTGTTTATTTAATTTTAGCTTCAGTTTTCCTTGTGCACCATTTTAAACTTGCTGAGTCCAAAGCATCCTCCTGCTTCTTCTCACATTTGGTTCATTTAGTCAGATTTTTCTTAAAGCTTCTCTTGCAATTTTATATATAAAACTGGCTGTTGCTAATGATCTAACACTTTATCTTAACACTCTTATCATAGACTATGATATTTAGGTATGAAACATCTATGGAATTCTCAGCCTATAAAACTGTAAGCTCCTTTGATGTAGAAGGTCTGAAATAGTACATATTTGCATGAACTACTTTGCTGACCATAGCATCACATAAGTTTAGGGCATTGAGTAAAGGAGAGAAGTTGTCTTTCTTTCTGATTTGTATCCCTTCATTAAAGATCCTGTAACAGTAATTTTTCAGACTTGAGTGTACATTAGAATCACCTAACTATTTTAGAAAACTATAAGTTGTTGTGGTTTGGATATGCCCATGTACTAAAGGCTTGGTCCCTAGCCCATGATACTATTGGGAGATGGTAAAAAATTTAAGACGTGGAATCTACCAGAAGGAAATTAGGTCATTGGAGGCATGCCCTTGAATGGGATATTGGGACTGAGCTCCTTCCTGATTCTTTCTCTCTTTGCCCTCTGACTGTCATGAAGCAAGCATTTTCCTCCACTACATAATCCCACTATGATGTTCTGCCTCACCGTAGACCCCAAAACAGCAGAGTCAAAGAACCATGGACTAAAATCTTTGAAAACATGTTCCAAAATAAACCTTTCTTTCTAATAAGTTGTTTTATGTCGGATATTTTGTCATAGTGACAAAAAATGACTAACCATACAGTTTAACTTACATACCATTATACTTTCTGATTCCACTGGTGTACTGTACAGTCTAAGATTCTTCACTTCTGTCAAGCCTTCAGGTGACTTCTGATAATTGTCACACAGGGATCATACCTGGCCCAGTAACATCTCAGAATACACAAATTTGACATCCTAGCCCTTAAAATAATAGAGCAAGAGTTCTATAAAACAAAACAAAACAAAACAAAAATCTATAAAACAACAAATAAAATAATTATAGTCAGAATATCCAGGGAAATCTGATGCATTTCCCAGCACCAATTGCCATTCAATGTGTTTGGCCTTTCAGTCTTTTACTAATCTTGGTTTCCATTAACTTTTTAAATTTCAGAGGTGAAAATAAAGAAAGACTGTCTCAGAGGTTTCATAGCTTGTATATTTTCTTAGTTTATCTGAGATGATTTCAAGGGCAATATACTTCTTACAGTTATCCCTGCTGCAGTTTTGTTTTCTGTTTGTCTATTCTCTCTAACTGAAAGTCATTTGAAAATGAATCCTGAATTCATGACATGACCCCTACCTACCCCTCCAGTTCTTTACATTCTAAAGTTCAGTTGCCTATGTGCAGTAGTTGTGGTTTATGTTAAGTAAATGTTCATATGCTCTGTTCCTGTGAAGGAAGAGTGTACTCTTCTGCCCCATGACTTTGGACTTTATAACTTGCTTTGGAAAATGGTCTGTTAGTATTTGTTTCATGAGCAAGGACTTTTGTGGATTAACTGGACTTTTTGCTATAGTGATATGCCATGAAAAGAACGTGCCTGGAAAACTGCTGGGTAACTTCAGCAGGAACTATAGAAAAAAAAACACATTGAGGAATAGCTGAATTAATCTACATCTTCCATGCAGGCAGACATCCTACTGAGCTCATCATAGGTCAGTCATGCAGACTCATGAGAATAAACACTTCTGGTAAAGAATCACTGAAATGTAAGGTGATTTGTTACACAGCATTTTAATAGCAACAGCTGACTCATACATCACAAGTCTTTCAATTCCTCTGGTTTTCCCTTTTCCTTTTGTCCTTTGAGTTTTTGCACACATTATAACTTCTGTCTCAGTTACTGTTTTCCTTTCCACCCCTCCTTCTTTGGCTATTCCCTACTTAAGTTCATGGTCTTAGCTTAGAAGAAATTTCCTCCCATGAAAAGTCTTTCTGGCGCTGATATCTATATACCAAGTTTTTTTTTTAATTTTTTATTTTATCATCATGGTATGCTTCTATAATAGTATTACTTATCAATTAAAATTGTGTAATTCTTTTTCTTCTATTCCCACTCGACCAAAAACTCCAGAGAGCAAGAAGCATGTCTGCTTAGTTGATTTTGAAGCCCTGGTGCCTAGAATAGTGCTGAAAATTTCATAAATATTGATGAAATTTAATTAAAATGATTCAACTTAACATATGAGCATTTCATTGTAATACTTTATCTAATGTTCCATGATGCCATTCAGAGATTAAAGCCAGATGGATAAATGCTAATAAGTTTCTAAGAGAGAGTACAACTATTTTATCTTAAAAAATCAAGTAATGCATTTGAATAATTTCATACTGTATGCCTTATACTTTCATATAAGGTAGGAAAGAAGAGAACCCTCAGCTACCCTGTAAATAAGGCACCAGCTGGCTGCATTGGAGATACTCATATTTCATGACTGTTGAGAGGTGTGTTTTGAGAAACAAGATTTATGGAGACAAGAGTTCATTTAATTCCTGTCAAAAGATGGTAAGATGAGAATACCCGTTTGTATAGGAAAAGAGATGGTGACACCCTTTGGAGGAGAAAGAAATGAATTGAACTATCTCACATTTGCTTGGGAGAATCTTCATTTTAAACATTAACTTTCCACTGAAACTTGCATTATTATGTGAGTCAATGATGTTTGAGGCATCTGAGACATTTTCTCTGCTCTGATTTTAGATCTTCTCTTTGAGCTGTATTTCTTTACCTTAAGCCGTTTTGGGGCTGCAGTTATACACAGGAAATATGCCATGTAACCAATAATCAACACACAAATAAAACATGCTTGTATTTTTTAAACATCAATGTTAGAAAAAAAAAAAACGAAGAAAATCAGACAGCTGTCCCAGATGAAGGTCTAAAGAATAATAATATCTGAAAATTATGCATGATGATAATCTGAATCCTATGTTAAAAGATGTTCCTGAAAGATATTACAGAGATTTGTTGGAATTGGATTATGGACTTTAATTTTGTACAAATATTATGTCTTATGTTGAATGTCAGGTTTTGATAACTGTTTAGTAGTTATTGGAGAAATCCTTCTTGATTTTAGGAAACACAAGTTAAAGAATAAAGAAGTATGTTGTCCCCAACCTACTGTGTTCAGGGGGAGAACAAATAGAAAGACAGATAGAAAATACATGTAACAAAATATTTGAAATTGATGTATCTGAGTTAAAAAAACATAAGATATTATTGTACTATTCTTGTCAATTTTCTATAAACTTGAAGTCATTACAGTTTTTTTTTCCTTTATTTATTTTTAAAGAAAGACACAAATTACTAGATTTGGTAGATCTCCCATACCCTATTCTTAGTGAGCATCCTGCTGTTAGAATTCTCTGAACCACAAGGGGGCACTAAACCCTATTTCATGCACAACTCCAAACTCCATCCAGGGACCCAGGTCAAGATCTTCATGCGCTTTAACAATCTCATATCTGATTCACTTCCAGAAAGTGCTGATTCTTCTCACAAAGGTGGAGCATTGCAGGACAGCTGTGGATCCCAGAATTTATGCTGGAACAGTAGATCCAGGAAAGCAGTGGTTCCAGAATTTCTCTATGAGGGAATTTGGGGATCAGACTCTGGGAAGGCAGCAGTGTGCTGATCTTGAGTTGTGTCTGGATCCACTGCTTTCACTCACAGTGGACAGTTCTTTAGGGTCTCACAGTGGACAGTCCTTTAGTGTTACCTGGGAGGTGGTCAGATTAAAAGGGAGACTAAGGCCCTGAAGACTATGTCTTGGTGCTGCCACTATTTCATACATGAGGATAGATGGTCATTCTTATTAAGGCTGAGAACAAAGAGCAGGTGAAGCACAGTGTTCAGAATAAGGAACCTGCTGAAAATGCCAGATATAGAATTAGCATCTCCTAAGTAATTGCATATAAAGAAACCACTAGAACAAATCATGGTTCCCAAATGAACAATTCAACATCCAACAACTTTAGCTCACATTTTTTTCTATACTAGTAAACACACCCACCAAGGAAGACTAAAAGCTACAGGCAAGTCTGTTGGTAATTTATTTTTTGTGTGTAATTGATCTGAAAAATTATTTAGTTCTCTGCTTTTAGCATTCAATTTTTACGATCATTCTGGGGGGAAACGTCCTTTATAGCAGTTGACTTATGATTTTAGGAAAATATTATATAGTAATATAAAACATGACACATTGCCTTTATAAATCATAATTTTTTTCTTTTAGATGACTGATTCATTTATTCTTTGAACATTTACTTAATACATGGGTAACTATGTCAGAAGCCCATTGGCCTTCCCTGGACATTGGAGATGCATTAAACTGTTCTCACTGTGAGCTCCCATGACCCTCTTCTTAAAGGCTTTCTCTGGCTGCAGGCATGGGATGAGGATAGATCCCAAGTGGGGAGGAAGTCATATTCGTTGTAGGAATTACCAACCAGTTCGAGGTAGGAACTGGTGCTTACAACCTCAGCTTCCTCCTACCCTTCAGTGGGGTAATTCTGAGGTACATTCTACAGCCTCTCAGAGCCTGTGCAGTGGAGTTAAACTCCAGATGCACACAATGGGGACCTACTTAACAACACGCAATCTGTCTTTCCTCTCTCACTTTCCCAATTTCTTCTCTATGATTACTGGGTTATGTCTGAAGAAATGACCTGAGCCTCAGTTCTTGTCTTTGTATATTCAAACAAAGCCATCTTTTCTTCTTGAGGAAGTGGAAGTGGTCTATGCATGCAATAAACAGTGGAGGAAGGTAGGAAATGTTTATCCTCTCCTGGTGCTTACCTTCTAGTGGACATGGCAGAAGTTATCCAAAGAACAATTTCAGAAATAGACTATATCAGGAGTATTATGAGAATGAACACACAGAACAGGACCATGGGATAGGACATGCATATGGAAATTCTCCTGGAAGAAATATTTGAGCAAAACTGAAAATGGAGAATGGACAAGCATTACCAAGGTCTTTGAAATTGAAGTCCAGGTAGAGACTCAAAAGAGGCCAAAGTCCTGAGATAGAGCAAATAAGAGAATCAAAGGAGCACAAGGGAGGTCAACTTGGTCAGCCTCTAGAAAACAGAGAAAATAATATGATTTTACAGGCAAACAAACACTAGAAGCTTTTATATATAACACTTTCAGCTTCAACATCTAGATTTCTATTTGGGCTGATTTATCTAGCCCTACAAACATTTGATACAATATTAACTCACTGGGGAATATGTATTTATACATTTAATAAATATTTTCTAAATATTTACTATGAAAGCTGGGCATGGTGGTGCATGATTGTAATGTTGGCTACTTGGGAGGCCGAGATAAGAGGAGGCCAGCCTTAGCAACTTAGCCAGGCCCTAAGAAATTTACAAAGACCCTGTCTCAAACAAACAAATAAATAAATAAATAAAAACAAGAGAGCTGGGAATATGACTCAGGTGTTAAAAGCCCTTAGGTTCAATCCCCAGTACCAAAAAGTGAATAAATAATAAATAAACATTTACTATGTACAGAGACAACTTTATAAATGTAGAAAACAAAGGTGAGAAAAGTAGAATCACTTTCATTACGAAGTTGATATTTTATAGATGAGTAAAACACAAAACTCCTTTTATTTTTTTTTAATCCCTGTACTTAAACCTCTATAAATCCTTTCTTCCCTACCTCACTGAATTTTTTTACTCAATTTCAAAATTTTTAAAACACTTTCAGTATTTACAATTTGCTTGAATACAATTTAATATTTCATATTCATAATAAGTGTAACGAATCTCCTTCTCCCAACTCTAGATTTCAATTCCTTCAATTAAAGAGCATTTTCAACGGGAATAGCAAGTGTCTCTTTACTGACTGGACACAGTCATTGTAAGTTGGAGAACAGGTCTCTGATCTTGCTCTCAGTGGATTCTGTTTCCATCAGAATCAGCTGGTCTTCCAGCAGGTATCTGTGGTCTTCCTGAGATGGGGCTCATGTTTGCATTAGCTTTTTCTGTGGAATACTCAGAAGAGCTGAGCTGGGTCTTTATTTTGCCCTACCACTTGTCCATCCATCCTCCCAGCTCTTTTTCATGATAGAAATTCTACTGTTTGGCTAAGATCCTCACAACTCCTGTACCTCCATGAAATCCATGTTCCCACATCTGGAACCACCAGAACTAAAGTCTTTGTGCTGACTCTCCAAGGATTCAGAGAACAACCGTATTACACTGATGCCTTCCAAGCCTGCTATACGTACATGTCACTTTCAGGGGATAGTTGGCTTCAGAAATCACTGGACTATACAGACCTTCTATATACAACTCTAAACTCAGAATCCATGTCAACAACCTCCATTAACTTTAGTGACATAATCAAAACAGAAACTTTTGGCAGATGCCAATGCTTGGCAAGTATTTATCCTGAGATGAGAGAAGCCTCCCCTTCTGAGAGCAGCCCAAGTCTTTACATGATTTCTTTTGGAAGGCCCCAACACTTAACCTCTCAATTTTCCCTGTAAAAGAACACTGACAGTCTTCAAGACATGGGGTGAGTCAATATATCAGAGATAAGCAATAAAGCATTAATCAGCATTGCACCAAGATAAAGATGTTTAAAGAATGATACCAGGAGATAAACAGGCTCATACTAGAATCTTATTGACAGCATCCTTATGGCTGACTAGGTAACCAAGAGCAAAGACTGGGTTGTGTTGTACATATGTTTAACCTTGAAAGGGAATTCAAAGATGTATCATTATCAGATTTTCCTGTACTTGACGAGACAAAGCCAGAAAATTTCTAATGCAATTGATGGACCCCCCAAATGGAAGATATCTATCTGCTCATCTCTAGATCAAGGAGTTTATCTTAATTCTACATTTTCAACTTCATTTTCACAAATTGATTACTTTTTTCCTGCCTGTGGAGAGCTTTGGAATATGATCAGGGTTTCTGACACTCAGAACAGAGCATATTCATAGGAAATTTTATAGCCAATCTCATGAACACTAGGAATTTTCCACAGGAACCTCACCTGTTCCTGTGACACAGAGCATGTGGTTTATCAGAGCAGAACCCCATGAGCCAAAATCTTTTATTTCCAGAATCATAGCCACAGCCCTACCATCATGTACAGATTTTATTTCATCTTTAATACTTTTTTTCTAGTGGAAATTTCCAATGTTCATTCACTTCATAACAAATGACCTTGCTTTGGGAACTATGTATTTAACTAAAACAACTAGGCAGCCCTGATTTTGCTAAGGTGATAGAAAAATGAGTGAGGAAAACAGGTCTTTTTTAAAAAAAATTGCTAGTTTACATAGCAATTATAATTCCCTTTGGTTTTTGAATAGCTCACTGTTCTTGGCCAAGCCAGATGTGATCTGGGATCAAAATATCTCACATGTACCTGGACATTTAAGTCAGAAGAAAATATCTATAGCTCTTCTACCTCCAGGGCTTAACAAAAAACAGTTTCCAGTTCCCAGAAATAGGCAAACTTGGAGACTTTGCTGACAAGCAGAAAAACAGGCAAATAAAAATCAATCCCAGACTTAATTATTACTCAAGGGTGGAAGGGAGGAAGACATTTCAGGAAGCAGTAGGGTACGAAAACTAGAAATTTTTGTCCTCTGTTCTTATTATAAAAGCCCTGATATAAAAGTTATCCCACTGAGTTATGTTCTTCAGCTCACCTCCAACTTAGAATTAAAGCCCCTCAAAAATTTCCAAAATCACAAGTTCCATTGCTATGGGTGCCAGTGTCCTCCTTCTATCTAAGGTTTTCAAGTCCATGATTTAAAAATAAGAGGGACAAGTTTACTAGATGTTTTGTCTTGAACTTCACATCATTAAGCAGTGTGGGATTCAGAAGCATCAGAACCTCACAATTCTGCTCTCAGTAGATTTTGCATTCTTCATGGTCCCATCTGTACCTAAAGTAGGAAAAGTTAAAGCCCAGAGGTCATGAAGAGAAAGCTTTGTTCCCAAAGCTGTCTTTGCCAGCCAGCTCTGTCTTTCTCAGACCCACTCTAGACAACAGTATCTTTAGGCTCCCCAAAGTCAAGGCTGGAAATATCCATTAGGCCTGGAGAAGAATATTTCAGGGACAGAGCTCTGACCCTGCTCAAAGCAAGCAGGGCCAGGTAACTGGCATAGGTGTTTTGAAGTGTCTCCTTGTATCAAGAATCAGGGAAAGTGGAAACAGAGGAGGTTCTGAAAGGACTGAGTAACACGATGGAGGTAGAGGATTCATTTCTAAGAATGCATAATATTCATCAAACAAAATGGAGCCATCCAGTCAACAGTATGAAGTCCAGGGAAATGGACTCTCATATTGATGCCCACCAAGGAGGGCTGCTACTGTAGCATCTGGGTGGATGCTGGTATTAGTGGTATTCTAGTCACCTCTGCTATCCTTTGTCAAAGAATGAGCCCTATCCAGGTCCTGAACCTTTAGCAACTGGAAACTGAAGAACAAATTGGTACAATCCACAAACTGCCTAAGCTCCCATGTTTAACTGACTTTCCCAAGGAGAAAGGACTACAAGGGGAACAGATGTCCCAGACCTTTGCCCCATTAAAAGCCACTGATTTGGCTGATTTGGATCTGTGGATAGCTCAGCAGGTTAAAAAAAAAAAAAAACAAGAATTAAAGCTTTTCTTTTTGTGGAGTAATTCTTTCTGCTCTCTAAATAAGTCAATGCAGTAAACGAATACATAGGGCCAATGTTCACTTTAGTTACAGGAATAAATTACATTAAGGTCCTTTAAAATCCCTAATCATGACATGTTAATTGTTATTCATTCTTATCTTTTCTCCATAAAGAATCAACAACAAATCAATACTTCAACCTCCTAGTTCACTTTAAGAACTTGAAACTGCATTAAACTGCCTTTCCTGAGCAACTTGTCCATAAGTCAGATGTTATTCTTCCATGGTGCATTATGGGATTTTATTATAAAGACTTACAACTCAGAGGGACACCAACTATTTTAGGATCCACTTCCCAGCCACAATAATCAGAACCTCCACAATAATCAGAACCTCAAGTGTTTGTTTTTTCCTGAAAAGTGGGCCACTTTCTCCCTTTTTCTCACCAGCAATTTAAGGTGAATCCTACTCCCCCTCAATCCCACTGGGTTCTGTGTTGTCATGACAGAAAAAAAAAAATCACCCACAAATGTTTCTGCCTGAGACACCGCAGAGTTTCAAGATTAGAGAGTTACAGAAAATAAGAATCAATTCCATTAAATATTTCCTTTAGTGTATACATTTTGCCATCAATCAGTCTCAAAGCAAAGAGGCAGTGTTTGATGTTATATGGAATGTAAATACCCGCTACTGTGTGAAGGAGCTTTACGCATGCGCAGTCTGTAAAGGGTCTGCAATGAGATGCTATCATTGCTTAGATTGCCTGTGCAAGATTGCAACTAATAACTATGATTACATTCCAAAAACCCTTGACGAAAAATGACAGGAATGGATGCCCCAATGACTTGCCATTATTGTGTTCTTCTCTCTGCACCCAGGAACCACTTTTCTTTTAAGGTCTGTTGGTGAGAAAATCTATATTTCTCTATAGAAGCCCACATTTTGCTAAACGAATACATTTTCTTTGATAAAATACCTATGTTGTTTTCCAGATAGACACTATAATTTTTTTAAGTAAGTAAATCCTCTGCAGCATTTTTCTTTGCCCCTATTTTTTTTATTCCAGTCATTCCTTCAAAATAAATGTTAAAAATTACAACCTGCAAAGGCAGCATTTTCAATAGCGTCTCCTCATTTTCCCCATACCTAAAGAGCATGCCTTTCTGGTTTGCTGCTGATAGTAGTAAATTTTGTATCAAATTCTACAAAAGCATTCGAAAAAGTTACAGATCAAGAGAACTTCTGTTTCTCTATCTGCACAATGAGGTGGGTTTAAAGGAATAAACCCCAAGATCACTTTCAAGTCTTATAGTATAAAAACAGTCTTGGTACTACAAAGAACTAATCTGTTCTGCAATCTTTATGGTGATTCTTGCTAAGCTAACTCAGAATGGGTGAGAAATCCTTCAAAGAAATTTGATTCCACAACCTTTCTCAGAAACCCTCCCCAGTGACCTTATCAGGGAGACCACCTTCTTTTTGAACAGAAGTTTTCTAAGCATGATTTCAGGCTTTACTGTCTTTTTGTTGGGTCATTAGGGAGAGAGATGGAAAACAAATGATACTGCTTAGAAATCTCTCTCAGAAATGATTTAAAAAAAAGAAAAACTCATAAAACTCATAAAAGACTAAGTAAAAATTTCAAACACATCTAGGAAGCAGCAGAGTTTGAGCTTTTGACTACACTTCCACTTAATTCTCAATGAATTATATCTTGAGTCCCGATGTCATCATCGTAAGTGCTGTGTCCCAGAGACATAAAGGGTGAGAGCTTGCCTTTAATGGATCATAGTGTAAGTAAAGGGACCTAACAACAAGGTAAAGCAGTTGTTGTGTCCAAGAAACAACTGGAGTAGGTGACCCTAAGGTGCCGTGGTGTGCAGTAGAGGGGTGCCTAGGACGGCCTGTGAGGGTAGGAAAAAAACTTCTCAGAGGAGGTAACATTTGAGCTAAGTCATGAAGAAAGAGTAAGATTGGATGAGCTGAAGTCAAGACCTCCATGCCGAATGTACCCAAGTTCAAGTGAAGCTGAAGTCATAGAGAGTTTCACAGAAAAGGGAAATATCCACAGGTCATCAAGTTAGCCACTGGGGAAGCAGACACTACCCAGCTAATGCATAGCTCTGGGTACCAGATACACTGGGACACTTTTTTCCTTCTGAACACTGCCCAACCTCTGTCTGCTCCCTATTCATATTTGTAGCCTCATTGATTGGGGTTGGTGGCAGTAGGTAAATTCCAGAGATACTAAAGGTAGATTTTCCAAGATTGAATGAATGACTAGATGGAAGAAATGAAGAAAGAGGTAGGTGGAATTGTAGACATCACTAGAGCAGCTGCAGGAAAGTCAGATATCTCCGATTTCCTACCAGCTTCAATTTTCTCACTGAAGTAGATGAGGAACTTCCCTGCAGGTTAATTTTGGATGCTGAGGATAATGGAAAAAATCTAAAGCAAAAAATCTAAATCTATATTTTGGATGCTGAGGATAATGGAAAAATCTAAAATCTAAATCTAAAAAAATCTAAAAATTTCTAGCATGGGGGACATGCTAGAAAAAGCTGCACAGAGAAACACAGATACATGAGAAGTCTAACTAATATGACAGTTATGAATATGATTCTAATGCATAATTTTCAGAGGCGGTCATTTGGACTCACCCATGTTGAGGGTAATGGGGCGAAAGTCAAGCCAGTGTTCACTATCTTCCGCCAGGGGTTGGTCAAGCCCTGACCTAGACCAAGAAGATAATAATACCTGTGTGATCTATTCTCAGGACAAGGGGGAAATTAGAAGAGACATCATTCAATGGGAAGAATTTTATTTGCTTATTTATATGTTTGTTTGATTGTTTAATGAGATGATAAACACCAGGTGCAAAACTCATGTCCTCCACATTTACTCATAGTCCTTTTAAAGAAACTACCTCAAAGTAATTTTGTTGCACATACATAGAAATAGCTCCTGGAAAAATCAATGCAAGTGAGACATTTTCATGTACCTCTTTGTTTTGTTTTGTTTTGTTTCTTTTTCTTTTGTACTGGAGATTGAACCTAGGGGTGTTTTACCACTGAGTGACATTCCCCAGTCCTTTTTTAAATTATGGGACCAGGTCGTGCTAAGTTGTTGAGAGTCTCACAAAATTTCCAAGGCTGGCCTTGAACTTGACCACCCTTCTGCCTCAGCCTCCTTAGTTGTTGGGATTACATCTGTGCACCACCATTCCTAGCTCAGATCTTAAATGAACGAGAAATATGAGTGACAAGGCATTTATGAGCAGAGTGAGAGGAAAAATGGGGTACAATTCTGCAGGAAGTTTTAGCTACAACACAGATTTATGATGGCTGGAAGGCATCCTTCTGGGTGGTGTTTGCAGGGTGCATACAAATGAATCAGACACAATGACTGTTGTAGAGCTTTTAATCAACAAAGTGATAAGTCAGTAATTAGGATTCATCTGACTCAGATCCCTCTCTAGGCATTAATGGGGGGGCATGAATATTGTTAGTTAATAATAGAACAGTTATAGTTTCAGAGTCATTTTCTTTCTCTTCATCTTCTTGATCGTGTGTGTGGCAAACACTTGATCTTCCTTGTCTATGTTTAGTTATTTGAGACTTTTTTTAAAACAGCTATTTATTAATTAAATTTGAGAAGTCTTTAAAGAACGATAGTTGCTCCTTATGGCTGATAGGAAATTGTTTTGAAATTTAGAAGCTGCTGGGGTGTCTGTGTTTCAGAGAATGTTCCAGAGGGAACGGGTAAATAGCTCATATCTTCCAGCTGCACATGTAAAAGCAAAGGGGGACACTGAGGCAAGGCTCAAGTTCTTGAAATAGATATGTGCCAGCATTTCAGAGCATAACCCATCCTGCTATTTACCCACTGTTAGATAAAATTATCTGCACAGTCAGATTGCAGCGATTTCTGTCCACTCTCACAGATGCTCTTGTTTTCATGTTTATAACTCTGGTTAATTTTATCTAATGGGCTTTTCTGTTCTAACTTTATGATATTTTATTTTCCTAAGAAAATTCAAATATGCCTTGATCTACTTTGGTTCCTTGTTGGATTGAGATTTCTTCATGTGCTAAGGGACATGTATACAGCAGATACGTGGCAAGGTTGTAAATGGCAGGAGAAAATTACTCACCTGCTTAGAATCTGAACCAAGGATCAGAAGTCAATTGCCTACAGGTAACATGAAAGAGAGAAAGAGACTAAAGATCTGAGAAAGTGAAATAATGGGACAAAGAAGAACAGTAGTCCTCAAACTTAAGTATTCATACTTCTGATAAGAAGCCTGTTTTGGCAAATTGGGGGATCCAGGAATTTGTTTTCCTATGAAGATCAGGATCTTGGACCACCCTCTAAATAGAATAAATAAGAGGGTGGATGCTTCACAAGTCATTCAAATTACAAAACAAAATGTTTTGAACAAAATGTAGTTCTGAAACACACACACACACACACACACACACACACACACACATAAACACTATCTCTCAGGCCAGATTAGATCCATAAGATTGCTATTTACCAATTTTGATGCAAACCAAATCAGGCAGAGGAGTTATGAAGAACCAAATCGAGCAGGGGAGTTATGAAGAACTGGGCTGAAAGCCCAAGAAGAATCAGTGTTAATTTGGAATTACTTTCTTTCACTTTTCTCTTTCGTTCTCTGGAAAGCCCCATCCGAGACTTAAGAAGGTTTGCTCTTAGGCCTATATCAAAGAGGATGTGAGAACTGTGCTAAGGGATATGATGAACCATAGCTCCCATGATCCCTATTTTTTTTTAACAAAGATGAAATCAAATCAAGGCAACTATAAACAAAGAGGAGACAAGGAGAAGTTTCCAAAGGCAAATCTCATGGGCTTAAAGAAAAGCCAGTAGGAGGGGTCCATTCTTTCCTGTAAATAAGAGAATAAATGACTAGTTCTGGCAGAATCACCTCTCAGAAAATAAGTTTAGGTTTCTTAAAGCCATAGTTGCCTTATGTAGTGCATAGCACGTACACGGCACTGTAATAAAAATGCTATGTGCTTTAATCCTCACAACACCCACGTAATATAAGATTTAATTTTATTTTTACTTTTCAGATGAGAACATGGAGGCATAAAAACGTGAAGAAATTTGCCAAAAACCAACCAGATCGTTTATCAGATAGATGGAATTAAGACTGGTCTATTTTCTACAGTCAACTGCATTCTGTTCCTCCCTGCCCATACGCTAAAGATGATTTTGAGATTCCTTGGAAAGATATCTTGACCCCTCCCCATTTCTCACATTAACAATTCCCCAAAACTAGGCTAAGAGTGATGGGCTACATTTATTCTATCTTGGGTAAAGATCTACAAGGTAGTTAAAGTTTTCCTAATTAAGAAATAATACAGAAAATTGCATCAGGAGTGAGGATGCTGTAAGAAGAGCCAGCATAGGTTTTGGGTACCTGATGTTTTATGAAAACCTATACAGGCTGACAGTTTTGCGATATAATTCATATTCATGTTTCATGAATATTGATTTCACTGAAAATCTTTATTTCTGTACTCAGAGCAACATGGTACCATTTAGGATAGACGTGGTTAGCCAGAACCACACTAAACGTGACCAATAGTGGATGAAACCAAGAATTCAAGAGGTGGAAAACAAGCTGTCTGGAGGTGATTGATTCAGGGCAGATTCAGCTACTCCTTGCTGCTCCCCAGGAATCAGGCCCTAACTTTCAATGGTCCTCCAGCCCACCCCTTCACTTCTGTGGCTATTTCTGCATGGTTGCAAGATGGCAGCAGTGACCATCCCTGTCACAGTAAGACAAGTGGGAAGAACTGAGTTGGTAGCAAGGAGCACTCTTTTGACTTCAGGGGAGAATCTTTCTTGGAATGCCTTTTGTTTTTTGGGGGAGGGTAGTCTTGGGGATTGAATTCAGGAGCCCTCGACCACTGAGCCACATCCCCAGCCCTATTTTGTATTTTGTTTAGAGTCAAGGTCTCACTGAGTTGCTTAGTGCCTCGCTTTTGTTGAGGCTGGCTTTGAACTTGCAATCCTTCTCCCTCAGCCTCCTGAGCCACTGGGATTACAGGAGTGTGCTGGAAACTCTTTTGATATAAGTGGAGGACACAAAAGAGAAGAAGGGTCATTAGGATTGGCGCTAATCAATCAAGCTTCAATATTTACATTTTGGCACATTGTTAATCTAAAAAAATACATTATGTCATAAAGATGAAGGAGGACATGACGATGCATAGAAATGCTTCTGTGTCTGCCATGGGGAAATCTACTATTTCTCCCCATATCAAGTCCTTTCCCACATAAGGTTCCTGGTTGAAGGCTGTAAATAATATGTTAAATAGGACAGCACTCGCCTTCTAGGTGTTCACAATTAAATCCAAATCCAAATGGCACTGCAGAGACCAAACACAGGTGATGATGGAAGAGAACAGAGATCACAATTAAGGGAAAGTTAAAAATAACCGGCATATATTATAGAGAAAAAAATTCTTATTCCATCTTCCCAGATTTCATCTTGCAGTAAATGCCAATTCCGGAGAAGACTTTGATTTGTCAGATAAATATCTGAGAGCAGAATCAGAATGTGTGTGGGCAAGCCACACATTTGCATCTGCTTTAATTTAGGAAGGTTGCTCTAGTAAATGAGAAAAAGAACTTAATTTATTCTGGCCCTGAAAATTATGATGAGTGACTCACAATGAATGTAGCATCATTGGATATTAATAATAATTTTTAAAGTAGGCCTGCAGGCTGGGTCTTTATTGGATTCTCTTCCAGTGCTATTCAAAGTTATTGAGAATGTCAGCTTAAAATAAAAGTATGTTCGTGAGTGATTGCTTATAGGCCACATAACTTGTCCGTGATTTGGAGCACTTGGTTCTAATTCACAATCTACACTGCTGTTTTTGTTATACTCCTGTCCGCTTCTCTGCTTGTGGGGCTAGTGACGACCTTCTTAGGCATTTCTATTCTGCAGTATTTTAAATGGGTTCCAAAATTTATGACTAGTGAAAAGTAAATTCTGAACCTGTCTCTTTTGCCCCAGAAAGTTCATTTCAGGTTAGTAGGCTCATTTACACTCCAGCCATCCAAACTGCATTGCATGTTAAGAAAATTCATTTAAAGCTCTTAGTATGGTGCTGTCATGTCCACAATCCAGTTATGCCAGGGCAGTAGGGTGGGTTGCAGGAAAGGCAAAGAAAATGCCTAGAAACAGCAATGGAGGCATATGGTTTGTAGGGAAAGCTCACAAGAGAGCAGCAATTGCTGCCAGAAGAATTCAGTGGTGATAGGCCAAATGGATAGCACCTGCATCCCTCACGGCACTTCACCAGGTGGTGCTTTCTGTCTCCCTCATGGTGTTTTGTCCAGTGGCAGGTAGATGGATGAATGACACATATTTTTCCTACAGTCCTCCCAGTTGTGCACCAGTTGCCACTGAGAGAGGGGTTTTATATATTAGGCTGCAAGAGCAATGACATCATCAGCATTAGCTTGGTTAGTTTGCTTGTATGACCAACATCCCAAAGAGCGACTGCCCTGGTGTATGTGCAAGACAGTCGCTTCTGACAGATGACAGGAACTTTCCCTAGTTCCCAGCATGTGTAAGAAAAAAACAGTGACCCTACAGATAAATAGGTATGTGGACTTTCTGGCCTAAGCTTGCTCTCTCATTGTTCCCTCACTTTAGTTGAGTTTTGGGAGAACAGAACAGAGGATTCAACAAAATGGTGTTTTACTGCCCTCCCCTCATTTTTTTAAGGATGATATAGGTGCCTGGCAAAAAGTTTTACTAATGCTAAGTAAATGTTATTTATTTATAATAGTAATTTGAGACAGGTGGCTGGGGATTGAACTCCTTGTATTTTTCTACTAAGCTACATCTCCAGTCTTTTTTTTTTTAATTTTTAATTTTGAAACAGCATTTTTCTAAGTTGCCCTGACTGGCCTTGAATTTGCAATGTACCTGCTTCAATCATCCCAAGTAGTGAGGATTACATCATGGCTGGTGGTATAGTAAGTAATTTTATGATTCCTTCTACCTCAAAAATTTGCCCCAGTACTTAGGTGGTTAAGTGTGCAGACTCTGAAGTTAACCTACATTTAGACTTATCCTGTCTCCCTGACTTATAGGGACCATGGACAAGTTATTCCATTTCCATATCGTTGTATTTCAAATCTCCCCTCTGTAAGATAGGAATGACAAAAGCCATATATTTATTTTTGTTTTGTAAAGAATTAGGTGAAAGAATATATCTAATACATAAATTGTATGTATTAACCACATACTAACCCAAATTATAGTTTTTTCATAACTATCAATGCTACTACTACTGAAGCTATTAGTACTAATAACCATTCTACTATTAATAAAATTCTACATCACTCTTGCTTTTGTTAAAAATGTTTCCATCTTCTCCAAAAACCTGTGTTCTCTATGTAGCCCCCAATTCCTTAGACTTTGTAACAACTTACTACCAAAACTTAATAGTGTAAAACAAGATTTCAATATGTTATGGATTCAAGGCTTAGGAATTTAGACAGAGTACTAAAGGCAGCTCATCTCTGCTCAGTGAAGATGAAGACTGGGTCCTGAGCTAGGAGGTTCAAAGTCTGGATCCAGGTGGTAGCTGGGACAGCCCAAGGGTGGGAGCTGGAATCAGTCACACTCAGTCACTTGCACATCTGACACCTGAATCGGAAGAACTGGAGATCTCTGATCATTTCCTTTCAAATATATGGTCTCCCTTGTTATCCCTTCCTTCAGTCTAGTAGTCTCAGGTGTCTGGTCCTTTTACCTGACACCTTGGCAATCCCAGTTGCGTGTCTCTCCCTGGAAAGGAAAAGCAAGGCAGAAACGTTGTATTTCCTTTTCTCTTCCTGCTTCAGAAATCACACAACATCAATTCTATTACAGCCATAGGCAAGCCATTCTCAAGGGGAGTGGGCATGGATCTCAGCTCTCAATGGAGAACATGTGAGGCAGAAGATACATGTCTGGCACTAGTTATGGACATAGGTGTGAACATCTTTGGAAAATAAAGTATTTTGTCTTACATTACTTTTAGAATTGGGGTTCTTCCATTACTCTTTGCCCTCTTAGCTGGGTCTGTCTTCAAGGAGAGGAGAGGCTGTATTTCCCGAGGTATGTTCCATGGGGCCTCAGAACTGAGGGAAGAGCACCAGATGGGCTGTATGTCACATGGTGGTGGATTGATGGTCAATTTCCTCTGACTAATGACTATGGATGTGTACTTTTCTGTTTTGAAGACACATCTTTAAATAGAACCATTTTATGCCTTATTAACTAAATTTCAGCAGTACTCTTAGGCGTCTGGTTTTCTGGAACTTCTTTTCTGCCAGCTAACTCTTATCTCACATTTTCCCTCAAATCTTTCTTGACTCCAGCAGTCTCCCAACACCAAATTTGTTAGCCTCCTTGTAAGAAGAGCATATAGTTCCTTAGACCTCCTAATGAGCGAATTCTTATTGCTTTCCTTATGAAGATTATCCACAGTTACTTCTCTCATCTTTATTTCTACCATAATGACTCACCCGGTTTCTTCTTTTGCATTATTAAGTTCCTTGTCACTTTACAATCAGGTTCAAGCCTCTCAATCTCCCCAGGACATCATTTCATTCATTTTCACACTCATGGACACTAACAACACTAGCCAATCCGCCCCCCCCCCCACATACACATCCCCAGTTATATAGTACTTACATAGTTATTTTATGAGATATATTTAAATGACTGGAATGGTGCAGCCTAACCAGAGTTTTGGTATCTACATACGCTCCTCCCTTCCAACAAAGGATTTTTGATTTCTAATGTGGTCTGGGGGTCTTTGTGCTATAAGCACCTCAGCTTGCATCTTGTATTGTATTTCAAATGTATTTTACTTTCCAGCAAACTCTATTTCCTGGCAAATAAACTGGATTATGAATGGATAGTATTTTCAAAATAGCCTCCAAATTGACTGTTATAAACATTTTTACCAGGAAAGGAAACCAGAACTTGATCTAATCATAAACATCTAGAAGAAAAATGTGTAATGTTTGAAAATGTCACTCAAAAAAGGCACTGTTGTCATGTCTCAGAAAACTTTGAATATATTTAACTCCCTTTCTAATCTTTACATTGAAGTACTCTCTGAGCATTTGACATGTGTACAGGTGTCTCCTGATTTTGGAGAGAAACTGAGGAAGCAGTCATGAGGAAGTATAGAAATGATAGATCTTGATAAGAGTTGTGTAAAGTTGGTTGCCTGGTGGAACTGTGGGCCTGTCCTTGGATTTGGCCATGCCACCTGCCTGAGGTCATCAGAATCACTGCCTTTCATCATTCTGTGGTTTAGCTCCTAGTTTTATGGTATACTTTAGGGTAAGAGTCAGTGTGTTTCCATGATGGTAGATGGGATGTTATTAGGGTTTAGATATGAAGTGTCCTCCAAAAGCTTGTAAGTGAGAAAATGCAAGAAAGTTTAGAAGTGAAGTGATTGGGTTAGGAAAACAGTAACCTAATCAGTGCATTAATCCACTGATAGGGACTCACTATAGGCAGATAGAGTGTGGCTGCAGGAAGTGGGTCATTGGAGTGTGCCTTTGGGGTATATATTTTGTTCATGGTGAGAGGAGCCTTTCCCTCTTCCTGGTGCCATGCTCCCAGCTGCTTTCCTCCACCACACACTTCCCACCCTGATTTTCTGCCTTCCCTCACGTCCCGAGGAACAGAATCGACCATTTATGGACTAAGACCTCTGAAACTGTGAGACCCGAATAAACTTATCCTCTTTATAATTGTTCTTGACAAGGTCTTTTGGTCACAGCCATTGAAAAAACTCAGACAGATGGCTTTGTAATGCTTCGGCATAGCTCGGCTGAATGGTTTCTCAGAGCTCTCTTCATCCGTGTTTTTGACTAGAATGTTTCACGAGAGACACTATTGCAGAGTTGGAGGGTGATGTTGATGTACTACCCTCTTACTTTTACTCTTGAAATATTGGGGAAGATGCTCTACACACTCACACCTTGCCATGAATCTCTTGGCTCACGTTGCTGTGGGAGAGCAGCTGCTGTTCCACCTTCCCCAGAACCATCCTTCAACTTCTCTGACTCCTGTGTCAGGTGTGTTTAGCACATAACAGAGTTCCAGGGTTTACAGGACACCCACCCCACCAAGATCAGAGACAACACGACTGTTGGTGGTTTCAGTATATGTTGGTGGGCCCCTGCTTGGATTTGGCCTCATGGTTTTGATCTCATCTACTTTATATTCACCTGCTTGTACTTTACATCTGCCCTATCCTGAGGACTCTAGATCCAGCATCCCAAGCCAAAACAACAGCCTGAACAACCATCTAAGCATCTATAGGTCAAATCCTATAACAAATCCATATGTACAGAGACACATGATCCCAGTTGTTCTGCTTCTCTGATTAAACCCCAAATGATACAGTGGTTACACTTTTCACAAAATGGAAAATATGTTAGGATTTGAGAAAAAATGTGTTCTTTCAAGGTGAAGAGAGGAGAATGTAGAATCTGGGAGTTAGGTAGAATGCTGAGGGCTATAGAACTTTAGGTCACTGGTCCCTTTCATAGTATTCCATCTCTCTTTATCTATGTAGCAAGGACAAGACAAGCAGTTACTAAACTGTGATGGTTCTATTTACATTTGGTCTTAAGATATGAGACTGTTTTTCACTGCAATATGTTTTATACCAGAGAGATGCCTTCTCAAATCCTGTCCTATTCCTTCTCATATCAAATTGCATATCAAAGATGTCTCATCTATGTGCTTATTTATTTAGACATAGGTTTCTGAATGGAAAGTTTTTCTCAGTTTAAAAATAATTCTCCTGCACTACACCCCAAGCAGAGAAATTAATCTCAGCAGAGATTGTTTTGCTAAGCTGGTGGCCCTGGGAGTAGAGCCAGGTCTGTTGTGGGAATATGCAAATTCTGTATCATTCCCCTTTTGAAAGGACACTGCAGAAAAACTTAATAATAACTCCACTAGCTTTCCAAATGTATTAACGATCCGCTTTAACACAGAAGGTAGTAAGGCAAAGGCAAACATTTTCTGCTACCTTTTCATTCAATGGCTGATGGCTGGAGAGATATTCATGGTGTCCACCTGCTAGAATCTTCTTGTATGTGTTAAATTCTTATAGTCTTTGACTCTCACAGGTTGCAAGAAAATATTTTCCCCATCATATTAACAAATCATTAACTACATTGATTCTGTGTTATGATAATATTTCAAAAATTTTGCCTCATTGGTCATTTTCTCTTCTAAATTTTGAACTGTTGTCTGAAATCTCTTTCCTTTCTGTATCTGCAAACATTCAACTTTCTCCATCTAAAGAAACCATCTTTTATTCCTTTACTTCCTCTTGCCTGTCAGTCATTTATTTACAGAGGAGTTGTCCCATTTCCTGACAATTGCTTAGACTTTCTACTCTCTGAAATATGACTCAGATACTTGATAATCCACTGATGTGCTGACACAAAGATTATGAAGGGTCTAGTTTGCAAACAAATATTAGTTTAGCTCTAACATTACTAGAACTTTTTAGCCTTAGTTGTCTTCTATTATTCCAATTGTTCCTGACAAAATTTCCCATGTGGGTTGCTTTTATTTTTTTCAATTAATCCTTGTATCTTACAAGTATCCATTCTCAGTCCTTTCTTCTCCTATACTCCAACACCTTCATTCTGAGTGATTTCATGTACAGATTTGACTCCGTTTCTACCTCCTGAAGCAAAATCCTTAACTTGAAATTATTCCATTTTACTATGGTTTAGATATGAGGAGTCCCCCTAAAAGTTCCTGTATTAATACAGGAATGTTTGGATGGGACATGATTAGATTATGCTAGCTATGCCCAAATTAGTCCATCTTAGTTTGAATGGATTAACTAGGTGGAACTGTAAGCCAGTGAGACATGGCTGGAGGTAGGTCATTGTAGGCATGTGCTAGAAGAGCGCATCTTCCCTTTACTTGCATACACGTCGTTGGCTCTAGATCTGCTTCCTCACAACCAGCAGTACAATACCTATTTCAGTTCTCACCATCTATAGTGTGGAGTCTACCACTATTTTCTATTAAGTGCATTCTCTACCACTAACCTTACCCTCTCCATTTTTTTTCTTTAATAAAACTCTTACCATGCTACCTCAGGCCACCCCTTATCACACCCATCTTTCCTCTCTTTCTCTGCTTCTGGGCTGCCATAGGCCCAGTAGCTTTCCTCCACCACCATGCTTCTGCCAAGATGATCTGCTTCACCTCAGACTCAATGTGATGGAGTTGACCCATAATGGACTGAACCTCTACCACCATGAACCCAAATAAAGTTTTCCTCCTCTAAATTGTCTTTGTCCGGTATTTTGGTCCAGTGAAAAGCTAACTAACACACATTTCTGTAGACATTTTGCACTCAACAAGTCCAAAATTGAAATAGTTATCTTACCCATCCCTTTACCAACCTATCCTACCATCTCAGTGCTTAAGTCAGAAAAGCAGACACAATTCTCACCTACCCCTTTTGTAGTGATTCCCTTTGTTCAGTCAATGAAAACTCCTGTTGTCTCCCACATCAAGAATATTCTAATATGTGCCCTTATAAAATTGGCTTGAAAGTACTTTATATTTTATTTGCCTCTTAGAACATCGAAGGATATAAGAACTGTGGTAAACAAGGTCTTTCATTATGTTTCACCCAGTACTTTCAAACTTACCACCACCATTTCCTTTGTGAATACCTATAAAGACTTCACATAATTAAATATTCCCAAAATAGCATTTGGAAACTATTATTCTTTATCCCCTTCTCCACTATTGTTGTTATTAGATACTGTTCGTACCTACCCAAATTCTTTAGAATATTTTTTTAAATGAACTTTATTCTATCACTGCCCAGCTTCTGTGTTCATACCACTAAAAACCCATTCTTTTGATTTTTTAAAGGATAATCCTTGGACATAGGGGCAGCCTCATCTATAGAGAGCCAAAAGTGCCTCAGCATTTGTGTCTCCTTTCAGAGTGGCTTCTGGCCAAGAGCTAGCTGGTGGGGGATACAGATTGAGTTGAAATTTATGCTAAAGAGCTCATCCTGGGATCAGGCTGAGGCTGAGGTTATTCCTGAATTCACCCACTAGACTGACTTTTCACCTTCTCTCTTTTGCTTCCCATGCTCCCTCACATTCTGTTGAAAAGCACTGCCCTTATAAATCACTTGGATATACATTCTTGGCTCTAGATCTGCTTTCTGACAACCAACAGCACAATATCTTATTGCAGCTTCTCACTATAATGTAGTGTTCACCAACATATTCTATTAAGTGCACTCCCTGCCTCTCACCTCTCCATCTCTTCCAAGATAGAAACCTTATCATGGTACCTCAGGTCATCCACCATCTCACCCAAACCTCATTTTCCAGCTCCAGCTCCTATTACTCTTCCCTATGAGCATGACCTCCAGCCATACTAAAGATATCACTATTACCCAAATATATGAAAATCTATCATGTCATTCGTAATATTTCAAAAATGCTTTGTCTTCCCAGAAGTGACCTCCCCACTTTTTTTGTTCCGGTTGGAAAGTTCATCGACTTTCTTCAAAAGCAGTTTTCACATCCTAGTGGCCATTCTCTGAATTCTGCCCTTCTTACAGTCCAGTCCTTAGCTCTTAACCTCTAATGGTATTTTGCTCATTGTAATGTTGGTTACATTGTAATGTTGGTTTTACCTGGCTCAATTTTCTCTCTATTTTACCTTTTTTTTTTTTCTAAACACAGTCATTGTTTCTCAATCACTCTGATCCCCACGGAGTCCCATTATGTACAGAAGATGCTCAGTAAATATCCATGACAACCTAGAAATCACCTGTTCAGTAAATCAGTGACTCCTGGAGTTGACATATCCTTGTCACAGGCATTGTTAACCAAAATAAGAGAGCAAGTTCATGTCTTAGTTGTCCTTGTCTTCTGCATTGTGAATCACAAATTGTGTAGATCAAAAGACACATGTAATATTTTATGTTGCATTTCCATTAATAATCTTGCTCTCTGAGCTGGATGTAGCTCACTGGTAGAACACTTGCCTAGCACATATGAGCCTCTTGTCTCAATCCTCAGCACCACAAAAAAAAAATAAATTAATAAAAATAAGTTTGCTTGCCAAATTTATCTGATTACTGAAAAAAAATAACAACTTCATTGCATGTGTGATGATTAGATTCTATTTTCTTGGTCCTTTAACCTTTATGGAATTGAATAGCTATAGCACATCTACAGAAGGATACTGGTGCTATGGACAGATGTTGGTTGTTCTTAGTATCTCCACAGAGGGGTAGATGACCTCATGTTGGATTTTAGTCATAGTGCAGAGTGCTAGTAGTTCATGACCTCAATTCTCCTTATTTTATGGATTTGCCAATGCTGTGTAAAGATAAATTCTATGTGTCCATGTTCTTAGGAGGGAGTCCCTTTAAAAAGCAAAATTAATAGTTTCTCCACTGCCCACTTTTTCTCAATCCCCACTACTTGGAATGCCTCTTTAGATAGGCCACTAACTCAAAGCTTCAGCTAAACCTTTTAAGCTTAAAGTGGGACACTGGCACAATCTACTCTGCCTTGGCCTTGTCCATAACTACACATTAGAAAGTCTGGACCAAGATCTATAAGAGCACTTGTCTCCTGAGGCTTCTTGGGTTTTTTTTTTTTATTGGTTGTTCAAAACATTACAAAGCTCATGACATATCATCTTCCATACATTTGATTCAAGTGGGTTATGAACTCCCATTTTTTACCCCAAATACAAGTTGCAGAATCACATCGGTTACACATCCACATTTTTACATAATACCATATTAATGACTGTTGTATTCTGCTACCTTTCCTATCCCCTACTATCCCCCCTCCCCTTCCCTCTCATCTTCCCTCTCTACCCCATCTGCTGTTGTTTAATTCTCTCCCTTGTTTTTTTTCCCCTTTCCCCTCACAAACTCTTATATGTAATTTTGTGTAACAATGAGGGTCTCCTTCCATTTCCATAGTTTCCCTTCTCTCTCCCTTTCTCTCCCCCCACTCGTCTCTGTTTAATGTTAATCTTTTCCTCATGCTCTTCTTCCCTGTTCTGATCTTAGTTGCTCTCTTTATATCAAAGAAGACATTTGGCATTTGTTTTTTAAGGATTGGCTAGCTTCACTTAGCATAATCTGCTCTAATGCCATCCATTTCCCTGCAAAATCCATGATTTTGTCATTTTTTAGTGCTGCGTAATACTCCATTGTGTATAAATGCCAGTTTTTTAATCCATTCATCTATTGAAGGGCATCTAGGTTGATTCCAAAGTCTAGCTATTGTGAATTGTGCTGCCATGATCATTGATGTGGCAGTATCCCTATAGTATGCTCTTTTAAGGTCCTCAGGGAATAGACCGAGAAGGGCGATAGCTGGGTCAAATGGTGGTTCCATTCCCAGCTTTCCTAGGAATCTCCATACTGCTTTCCATATTGGCCGCACCAGTTTGCAGTTCCACCAGCAATGTTTCTCTATGGACTGTTGATTAAATGCAAACAAAACCACTCTTCTTCAAATAAATGATCAGAAAATTTAGAATCCAAAGTTTCCATGAACTATAACTTATTTTTGTGGAAGTAAATAAATGTGGATTTTTTTACACAATCAACAACTTTTTAAACAGTAGTAAAATGTGACTTCCATTATTTATTCACAGTCTTCATTATCATCACTCTTTATTTTTAACCTTTTTTTCATTCAATATTTTTTGTCACTTAACTACAGTGTGCCAAAATTTAGTGGCTTAACACTTTCTGAATCATTGTACCATTTATGAAATACCTTAAGAAATTTAAATTGAGCTACAAATGTACCTCTTACAGTTAACTTTGAAATAAACCCTTATATTTTCAGAGTTCTATTGTTTTCAGAAGAGTAATGGATGAATGATCAGTGATGTATTCATTAATATTGTTAAGTGATATCTATGATGTAATTAGTGATAATTAAATACATAATAAGCTATAAAGTATGATTCCCAACCTATTTTTAATGTATCTGTGTCAATTCCATTGACATATTAACAATTGAAAACTTGATATGTAGTGGGCTAAGAAAACCACTTAATATTTCTCTTAATTGTATGGGTTAACAGAGTGGTTCTGTTAATCCAAATGGAATATTTATGCAACTGTTGTGAGGCACAAGATGATCAGGTGAGTCTGTTAATTTTGGCTGGGTTTTCTCATGTGTTTGTAGTCTGATTTTGACAACTAGTGAACTTGACTCTGCTGTATATCTCATACTCCAGTCAGCTAGACTGTCATTTGTTCAGGATAAAGAAAGAAACGCAAAAGAGAGAAATGTTAAAGAGCTCTTGAGGTGCAGGTTCAGAAATTGTTTCCTGTTTCCTGTCCTTCCCACCACATTCTGTTGGCCAGAGCAAGTTACAAGGTGGCCCAAGTTCAAGGAGTGGGAAAAGAGAGACTTTCCCCTGAGAGAAGGAACAAAAGAGTGTGGACCCAGGAAAGGGTGAAGGCTTGGGGTCATTTTTAAAAGCGATATCTATCTCTCTCCTCTGGTTTTTCAGGTGTGCTATAATTTCAAGTTCAGTTTATGTTCTTCTTAACATTAAAACTTGTGATTGAAATATTGTCTAAAGAACATATTCACAGAGACATGGCTAAATGTACCATCTGTCTCTATGGAAAATAATGCCAAAGAACCATTCCAAGCTCCCAACACCCACAACATGAACTTTCTAAAGAAAAGAACATTGTACGTAAACAAGATTTTATAAAAAGCCCTCCATGTGGCAGGGGTATGCTTCATATTCTTTATATAATGGCACTAATAATGACAATAAGTGGCACAATATCATACAGTATGATATCATGCATCATCAGCCTTTGAGCCAAAAGCTTTATTTCATAATTCAATTACTTTGAAGAAGGTACTGTCGATATAATACCCATTTTACAGATGAGAATATTGAGGTTTGTGCAGATTATGTAATGTGAACCCAAACCTCCAGTAATTTGATGGCAGAGCCAAGATTTGAACCCATGCTTAACACAAAGCTGCTGTTCTTCACCATTACATGTTCCAACAGGTGGCATTCTCTACAAATTAAAGGTAATCTTGATTGATGAGGCTCTCCACTAGTGGCTCTTAATCTTATTTGCACACTGAAATCAACTGAACTGTTTTAAGACATATTGATGCCTTAGTCCTATCCCCAGACATGCCAATTCTTGTTCTAACTATGGGAATTTTAAAATCTTCCCCAGATGATTTTAATATGCAATTGCAGTAGCGCTATGTGAAGTCTAATCCATGGACCAGCAGTGTCAGCATCAACTGATCTTGTTAGGAATGTGAATTCTAGGCTCCTTTTCAGGACTGTTGAGTCAAAGCATCCAGGGTGGAGCTCAGGAATCTGTGTTTTAAAATTTTTTCCCGTTGATTCTGATGCATATGGAAGTATGAGAATTACTGCCTTGCACTATGATGCTCAACCTTGTGCACAATAATACTCTGGAGTTTTATAAAACTGGAGTCTTTTGAGCTCTGACTCAAATGTCCTGACTCAATATTTTCACACAGATCTCTGGGCAATTCTCATACACTCAGGATTGTGAACCACATCTTTATAATCAATAGACTGTGTTGCTCTATATTCTTCCAGTATGTGGATATCAGGAATCATCAGGTTTACATTGTTTTTCTGAGAGAAAAGCAAATGAACATAAATTTTTGTTCCAGAAGAAAGTTTTGGTACAAAACCTATAGAACTCTTGATATTTGATGAGAGAGGAGTCCGTTACTACAGGGTTCCAGAACCACAAACTGATTGGTACCTTATCTATAATTAATAGTATATAATGTTAGATGGAAGCCTGCGCTGTGAGCACTTGGATGAAGCCATCTACAGACCGGTGACCAGGAATGCATGTCCCAGCAGAGGCCTGACTGCCGTCATTATCTTTTCTATGGGGATAAATCAAATGCCCAGGCATGGCTGATTTTAAGATTAAACTCAGAAGCTAAGGCCCAGTGTGAACATTGGCTTTCCCATGCCAAATAAGAAATCACATTCTGATTCTTCCCAAGTTGCCATTTTCAATTTCTGTTGGCATATCTGAGAAATACTGACCCATTACTAATTGGCCCCTTAGTGCTGGTTCCTAGAACAGAAGAAATTAGGTTCAGGAAATATTTCTGTTGCAGGTTACCTGGAAACTTTCCAAAAAAAAGTCTTCCTCAGTAACTTTTACTGAGAACTGTTCATGTAGGACAGAGAATCTACATCTAGGGAACATTTAAAAATCAATTTTCAATCAAAATGCCTTCAATTCCTACATTTTTCAGTTAGTTCATGATCCAACAACAAATATTTATTGAGTGCTTACTGGTAAAGCATGGTACTAAATAATGTGTGTGATTCAAAAGAATTGGTGCTTAGTAGAGGTTGCTACTCAAAGTGTGATCCATAGATTATTGGCAAGGACATCACCAGGGAAATTCTTTAGAAATGAGAATCTCGGGCCTCAACCCAGGCCTCCTAAGTCATTGTGATAACATTTTGAGGGCATCTACATGAATATTAAAGTTAAAGAAATATTGCAATATAAAAGGTGGTCCTGCTATACACATATGAAAATATAACAAGATCATGGCATTTTCAGGGAAATGGATAGCATTAGAGCAGATTATGCTAAGTGAAGTAAGCCAATCCTTAAAAAAACAAATGCTGAATGTCTTCTCTGATATAAGGGGGGTGACTCAAAATGGGATATGGAGGAAGAGCATGAGAAGAAGACTACCACTAAATAGGGAAGAGAGGTGGGAGGGAAAAGGAGGGAGAAGAGGAGTTGCACAGAAGATGGAAGGAGACCCTCATCGGTATACAGAATGCATGTATGATGTTGTGAGGAGAAAAAGACAAAAAAAGTGTGTCACATTAGATTGGATAGAGAGAAATGATGGGAGGGGAGGGGAGGAGTAGGGGGGATAGGAAGGGCAGCAGAATAGAATAGACATTAGGATTGCTGTATGTATATAGGTGACTCTATGACCAGTGTGATTCTGCAATCTGTACAATTAGAAAAATGAGAAATTATACCCCATTGATTCAAATGTATGAATTGCCAAGATCATTGTAATGTCATGTGTAGCTGATAAAAAAAAATATAAAATTTTTTAAAAAGTAGGGCTGGAACAAAACATGGCCCCTGTTATCAAGGATCTTATAGCCTGGAAATAAATGAATGTGACAAATTGAATACTTAGGTTACCTAGACATAAACCCTGAGGAAGACATTTGGGTGAATGTGACTTACTCGAAGAAGCTCCCAGGAGGAGGAGGAGATGAGGGAAGCAGAATGGGGAGGGAAGGAGCTTAGTGAGGATGTGGTTCCAGCTGAGTGTTGCCCTGGTCCATCACACAAAGAGCTCTGGATATGAGATTTATCACAACACTGACACTAACTGGAGACAAGAGAAGCAGGCTTTTGTTCTCTATAAGAGAGTTGCTGGCTGTGCATTGTCCCATGTGGGTGTATGGGACATAAACATCTAGCCCAAATGGCTTACAATACATGGCTTGCAGCTCAGAGCAATTCTCTCAAGAAGGTGAGCAACTATGAGATATTCGTTGCGGACACACAACAATTGGGGATGGGTGTACTGGCCAGTAAAAGAAGTATGAATGGAGTAACTATAGGACTACTATGATCTGGATTCTGTGATCTCCAAAATCCTTATGTTGAATCCCTACCCCACAAGCTATTAGGAAGTGGGGTCCCTGTTGACTAGACTATGAGGAAAGCGCATTCATGAGAAGGATGAGTGCCTGATATGCTTTGGTCATGATTTGTCCTCTCTGCAATTCATGTTGAAATTTAAACTTCATCATGAAATATTAAGATGTTGTGATACTGGTGGGTGTCCTGTTGGCATCCAGTTTCTTGATGTCCCAAACCAAAGAACTGAGCAACATATGTGGAAGTGACACGCAGAGAGCATAGATTGGGTGAAAATCAAAGTGAATAGAGCACTCCATGAAGAAGAGTGGAGTGGGCCAAGTGAGAGAGTGGCCCAAGGTTTCTGATGTCTAGAAGAGTCTTGTCTCATCTGCTGAGCTGTGCCTCTGTACCTCTCTGCACAGACCTCATTCAAGGTTGAACTGTTTGGTCCCATTGAAAATTTTTGCCTAGTCAGAATACAGAACCTGTGGTGGGAGTTGCTGTAGGAGATAAGCCCTCAGAGGCAGGAATTGTCATGGAAATGGGTCTTTTCATAAACAGAGACATGATGACTTGTCCATATTTTTGTACTCTGCCTCTGCCATCTTGACTCCCTAAAGTACTACCTCAGTGGGACCTTGGTGATTAGGGCTCTGCCCTCATGACTACATCATTGGACTAATAATAGTGGCCTGATGGGTTATCTGGAGAGTGGATCTCTGTAAGTTTTCTCTACTGGTTTTTTAGTGAGCTCTTTGTTTCTCAACATGGGATACTCCACATTGCCTCAGGCCTAGGAAAAGAACCACACACATAAAAATAAACCTTTTTAAAAAATAATCTACTCAGTTTGTGAGTATTTTGTTACAAGCAAAGAAAACAGACTATGACAGTGCCTTTGCAAAAGAGATCCCAGAGAGCACCACTTTAGCTCTTGTCTACGATGTGAGGTTACAATGAGAGGTTAGCAGCCTACAACCCAGAAGAGGGCCCCCACCAGAATTTGACCATGTGGTGAACCTAATCTGAAACTTTCAACCTCAAGAATGGTAAGAAAGAAATTTCCATTGTTTGTAAGTCACCCAGTTTATGGTGCCTGTGATAGCAGCCCAAATGTACTAAGACAAGCATTAGTTGTAATAAGACAAAGAACACTGTGAGGAATTAAGACAATGTTTGCCATACAAGCACATCAATTGTATATGCATATATTCTGAGCGAGAGGTGATCACAATATAATATATGATCTGGAAATGTTTGCCAAAGAAATTAGAATTTAAATCGAACTCTGAAGAGCCAAGTATTCTTTCCTTTTCAATAGCTGCATTTGGTTTCCCCCTGGGAAATTCTCTGCCACCTCCCCCACTGTTAGCACATGTGATTGATGATGACAGCTATTCCCCAGACTCCAGGGATGTCCAGTAGACTCAGGTTCCCCCAGTCAAGGCATCACATCTCCTTGATCACAGGAATGGGTAATAGGATAAGGACCTAGCCAAAATAATGCCAGAGTGACCCAATAACTTTGGATTTGGGGGAAGAGGAGGCTTCTTTTTTCTAGGTTATAGAGCCCAGGAATATGGACAACTGAGAAGGCACAAGACTGAAAGAGAGAAATAGGTCTAGTATTTGAAGCATGAAGTCTGACTTACCTCCATACTACTCATAATATATAAGCTAATACATACATTACACTTGTTGCTGAAGCCAATTGAACTTGGTTTTCTATTTCTTATATACAGTTAAACACGTTCTAGGATATAGACATGAATGATGCTTTTCCTATTCATGATACTCATTTTTTTGTTTGTTTGTTTGGGGTTTTTTGGTACTAGGAATTGAATGCAAAACACTAGACCACTGAGCCACATCTCCAGCCCTATTTTATATTTTATTTAGAGACAGGATCTCACTGAGTTGCTTAGCACCTCACTGTTGCTGAGGCTGGTTTTGAACTTGTGATCCTCCTGCCTTAGCCTCCCAAGCCACTGGGATTATAGACGTGTGCTACTGCACCCAGCTATGATACTCATTTTGGTATTCAGAAGATGAACTTCTTGTCCTCTTTCTCTTTCTTATGAACTTTTCTCTTTTACTCATACCACTATAGAAATACTTTTTCTTTTTTAGCTCTATGTTCTGTGTTCAGATATCTTACTCCTAGAACCAAATTGAGAATGCTTTCCTGCCATTTACTTCAAAAGCAGATGTGCATTTTTAGCTGATAAACTTCATAGTAGATGAAAATAGGTGAAAGCTAATAAATTTTAAGGAAAGGTGATAGAATCAGTGCTTAATATGTACCAATTTATTTCTTGACTTTGAAAACCAAAATAGCATTTTAAATATTTTCACCAGCCACCTCTATTAAGTTATATCTTATTTTCAAATAATAATAGAAAAATTCTTATGAATAAGCTAAAAATGTATTAACTTAAAAAAGGAACTACTGAAAAAAACAGTTTTAAGTTTTCAGTGTCAAAATTTGACAACCTATTGGCAGTGTCAAAAAGTGCAAATGTAATCATAAATACCACAGAAGGTAAAAACCACGGAAAACAAATAAATCTGAATTTGAAAAGATTCCTAAAACTAACATAGGGTAGGAATACAGTCTTAATGTTTGGTGGATTCCTGGATTTACTTATTGGAAAGCTTCAGATTTGGTGGAGAAGTGACAACTCATTGATCAAGTGGCTTTTTTATTATATTTCAAAATATAGCACTAGTAATAACTACCACCAATTGAGTGATCACCAAATAGACATTTCGCATATCTTGTCTCTCTTAATCTTCATAACCATATCAGAGCCTTCAGTCAGGAGGTATGAAACATGGTGCTATTTTTGGTTTTTTGTTTGTTTTTCAACTGTTCCAACAATATATGGTATAGAACTGGATCCAACCCCAAGTGTCTCTCCGTCCAGAGCCTGAACACTTAACTACCCTATACCTGCCATTTTGAATTTGATTTTCCTCATTCTACTGATACACCTCTCATTCTTCTGCAATACCTTTCATAATGACCTTTCCATCAGGAGTGGCTGGGAACTGAGAGTATCAACATGGTCAACAAAAGCAGTCTGACTGTCCCTTTATCCTTCTGTCTTGCAGTGAGCAATGCACTGTAGCCGGCTGGACAGTACCAGAGTGAGAGAAGAGAGCATCCTCCACCTTCATTAGAACCAGGACAATATTGTCCTGTGACGGAATTAGCCCACTGCAGGCTTCCATCTGTTAGAAGTGTAGTGAAGGGTGACATTTGGTACTTCATCCAGAGTCCTCTAATTCTCCTTCCTGAAGACTAGCTGCACAAAGCTGTAGCTGCCTCTCACATCAACTCAATGCATTAAGTTCCACACTCGATATTCCACACATTTCATTGAACTCATCTTTCTACACTTGCTCTTCCCCATCTACCATTTCATATTGGGTCTGAAAATTCAAATGACTCTTCATTGTGCATGAGAGGGTTTATGTATCTCAGACCAGAATTTGTATACTCTAGCTTCTCAAAAGATATGGAATATTTTCTGGAATGAACGAGTCTTTAGAGTGGGAGGAGAGAACAAACTTTCCTTAATAAGTCAAGTATCTGTTTTAAGAATGTGCATTGGAGAAAAAAAATCTATTTATATGACTTTATGAGCCAGTTTTTAACCAATGACTTATTAAATTTGTTTTTAAAGCTGAGTTCTTTGTAGACTACTTAGTCCTGGAATTTTTAGGTAACTGATTTTTGCACATTTTTTGCTTGATCTTGCAAATTGTTCTACTCATAACTAAAAAATAATCACATGAATATAACCTTCTCTTCCCTTAAACTAAGATAAGAATTTTGGGGACACAGAGAAAGAAAGATATGAGTCTCAAGAGAAGTGTCCATGAAGCTTTGAAATGCAGGAGTTGCCTGTGAACCATTAGAATTCAAAACCAGCAACCCTTGAGCAACCCAGCCCTCATCCTGGACCTACACTATTCCCTGAACAAACTTACATGATATGAAAGCAATGTACAAGTGCTAGAAAAACTGGTAGGAGATGGTGTAACTTTTCCCTGACTCGCCCTTTAGCCCAACCTCTAGATATAGCTATTAACACCTCAGACAAAGGGGTTGATATCTCTCTCTCCCTTTGGAGATGACCCACATTCCCCCTTGAAAGTGTGCTCATTAATTTACCCCAGAAGATGTGTCTCTCTCTTAAGTTAGTCTACATACATTCTCTCTTGAATGTGTATCTGCTTTCATAAATAAATCTGTCTCTAACTAGCACATGTTGAAATTGTTTTATATCATGTATATAAAGATCCCACTTGTTTTGAGTTGAGGTCCCATGTCTGGGAACTCCTCTGTTGACATTACCAAACAAATACAAGTGTTTCATTAAGGCAACAGCAAAATGACTCCTGATATTGGCCACTATTGGACTTAGTGGGTCTTAATTTATCCCTAGATGTATACTCTGTCAATAAATTGAAGGCTTCTATTATATAGAGAGATGACAGGGTCAAAAATAGCATCCTGAAACCCAAAGCATGATACATCTTGGAAATCATTGTAAAACTCATTTATTTTTGTCATCTTGGTAACTTGTTGGACAATACAGGCCTTACCTTCTATTCAGATAATTTTCCCTACCCTTTGGTTTCTCTTCACTAGCATTTCCTCTAGCACAGACCAAGTTTATTAGAATTAAATTTTCTGTGACTTTCAACTGAAAGTGTCACAACCAATACTGCAATTCTAAAAAAATCTATGAATGTCCATAACCCCAGTGGAAATTTTAATTTTCTTAAAAAGTAGAGTGCTCTACCCTGATGGGTACAGTGACACATTCCTATAATCCTAGTCACCAGAGAGGCTAAGGGAGGAGGATTGCAAGTTCAAGGTTAGCCTCAGGAACTTAGTGAAGCCCTAAGCAACATAGTGAGCCCCAGTCTCAAAATTTAAAAGGAAAAAGTGCTGTGGATGTGGATCAGTGGTTAAATACCCCTGGGTTCAATCCCCAGTGACGACAACAACAAAAAGAAGTAGGATATTCTTCTGTGAGTGGGTTGATTTGAGTGCTTCTTCATGTGTTTTTCTGGATCTCTCTGATACAAATTCAGGCATGGTAAATACCTGGGATTCCCTATAATACATGTGACATGTTCGAGGATCCTTTCTTTCTATAGAAACCACACCTTACTTAGCCATTATTACCTCCAAGATTGCCTGGCCTTAATAATATCTCTGAGCTTCTGGGGGTCAAATATATTATGGGAGAGAAACCCGGGGGCAGGGAGTAAAGGATCCTGATGTTCTACCTGAAACACAATTGGCTTCCTGAATTCTGTACCAAAATGAAAATCATAGAGCTCTTTTTTATTTGTTTTATCCTAAGTTTTAAAATTTTCTGCATTTTTATGGACAAACTAAAGGTCTGATCCCTTATGAGTCCTTTTTTTTTAATTGTATTAGTCCTTTTTTTTAAATGTATTAGTTCTTAAATTTAGTGTAAATCAGAATTTCCTAGATGTCTTTTTAAAACTCAGTTTCTGATTCAGTAGGTCTGTAGTAAGACTCAATAATTTTCATTTTAACAAATTCTAGATGACGTGATTCTACAGTGTTTGAGAAACACTGCTTTTGTTGCTGGATTCCTAAACCAGAGGCCTGACTCTGGGAAGCCAATAATTTGAGTCCAGTCATTGGCCAAAAAATATCAAACAGAAAAGGTAAAATTGACAATCAAGAAAGAAATTTTACTCAGTGTAGTTACACTGGGAAGACAAGGTGACCGGTGCCCTCAGCTTTGTCTTTGAGGGCCTGACAGAGACTTTGGGGAATGAGGGCAAAGACTGAAGTTTGCCTAGTTGCCAAAGCTGGTGATCTTGATCAGACGTGATCTGGTCCATCATTATCTCAGGATTGGTCAGGCAGGGACTTGTTGGTGATAAGAAAGTTACATTTACCTGGGGGGATAACTATCACATCAATAATCAGACCAGTTATTCCTGGAATATAAAAATGACTCAGAGGAAAGGGACAGATATAAAATGGGGGCATAGATGCCAAGTCTTTAATCTTGCTTTTAGCCAAGCATTGGATATTTGCAGGCAGAAGTGAAGTCCTTGTAACACTGTATGAGTATCCTTCACAACACATGGCAGTTTTGAGTGGCTGTCCAACAGTGAGGGGGCGAGGTGTACATTATATAACAATTCCTCAGCACAACTCACTGCTGAAAACTATTTCCCCAGATGTATCTATTTCTCCTTTGATTTTCACTTCTCCAGAGTGCAGAGATATAGTTCTGTATCTCTTATAACTAAGCAACTTTTCTCCCTTCTGATCAGGTTCCCTCAACAGCATACACCAACACTTAAAGCTATCCTGATGTTTGTCTGGCGTTGGAGGGCTTAAACAGAGTGAAAAATTGAAAAGTTGCCTGAAAAGTCATCAAAGGATGAGAGCTTTTCCAAACACTAGGCCAGGCTAGATGGATTAGGAAATCTCCAGACCGGATCATGAGTCAAGAAAAATAAATATCTTTTAGTAAACACGTTAATAATCACAATGGACTTCCAGCTGATCAATTTGTTGTGCCATCTGTCAAAGGAAGGCATGCAGGCATCAGTGACCAACCTGCAAGGGTTTGGGAGGAAGAGGATGAGTCTGGGTGGTAATGGGAGCTTCTTGTGGACCTAAAGATGCCTGAAGGAGCCAGTGATCTACCCACTATCCTTCCAGACCCTCAGCTTTCAGAGCACGTTCCTGTGAGCACTGCTGTACCTCAAGACACATATCCTCAGGCCATTACCCAGCCTACAAATGAGATTGGCAGAATCTGTTAATTTAAGGATCTTCTATTGTGTCAGTAGCCTTTTTAAGCTGATTTTTAAAATTTAAATTACTCTTACAAATGTTATTTTTAATTACTACGAATGTATTTTTAGTCAACATTATTTATCTTAGTCAATTGGCTTTACAGCCAATACAGTTCCTGCTATGTGTAATCTTCAGTGTACAAGAATTATAAAAGACCTGAGATAATACTGGTTTTAAGGAAACTGTGGAATGGTCAGGGCAAAAAGACACACAGAGGGCATCATCTTCAAAAAACCTCCATCGCTTCAGCTCCTGAGGGAAGTTTCTTAGGGAAGAACAAGTCTCACTAGTGTGCTTGGCACCTATTGAAGTGACTAACCCATGGTAGACATTCCATTGATAGCTAATGAATAAGAAGCCAATGAAATACAAGGTCACAGGCAATACATTTGTATCAACATAGATTTTAAAGATCTTGAGTTAAGAGGACAGGACCATTCTTGAAGAGTACTGAGGAAAAGCTACTCCAAACATGAACTCAGTGCAAGTTTCTCTGTGAACGGCCTTGACAAATATTCAGAGCAAGGAAAGGGCACCCAGAGTTCTGGGACAATAAAGAGATTATCCTTCCACAGTGAGGAGTCACCTTGGAGAAATAGGAAAAGATTATGGCCAAAGCCACATTAAGTTATTTACATGGATTATTTCTTAGACCCTATAATTAAATCATGAGGCAGTCACTGCTATTGTCCCTGTTTTGTAGGTGATAAAAGATAAGCATCTGTTCTCCATCACAAAGTGAGATGTAGGTAGAGCTGGATTTGGAAAGAGTTGTGTGCACTCAGGATCTAAATTGGTAACCACCTTAGCATAACTTTAACCAAGAATCATTTGATCTGAAGTCTCTTGTTTTATGTTAGAGTTCTATTGAACTATGAAACAAGGGTGAGATAGGAGGTCAGTAGAAGTCTAGTGGTTTCTGGATAAATAGTATTTCCTAGATGACCTTAATGCTCGTGGCCCGTGGGTTAAACCAGCCAGCAGAAGAGATGGAAGTTTATATACTAGGGAAGAAATTAATCACCTCAGTTAGAGTCAGGGTCTGAGTCATGAGCCCAGGGACTGGGTTTGTTACAAAGACTTTTCCAAGTATGTTAAATATATAGTAGCCCTGTAGATCTGCTGATCCCATCACTGTTATTGGTATATGTCCTTTTCCCTGGAGAACATTATTTAAGTAGGGGAGATTCCAACCATCTTAGTGAATCACACTTAGTGCCACCAATGGTTTCTGATTTTCCACAGAGTGACAGAGTTACAGTATTGTTTTGGATTCCCTAAGTTCCTACACCAGTAGAACTCTACTATATCCATCCATATCTGTCTTTTCCAAGATTCTTCTTAGTACTTTCAATGTGTTGTTCCAGCCAACTAAGATTATAGCTAAGATGAGTGGTTGGGAATCTCTTCTTCAAAGAATCTGTAGCTATATAGTGGCTTTGATTCCCATAGCATTGCAGATTTTCTGACAGAAATGACCCATCAGTTTGGGTTATTAGATAGATATGTGGACATGATCCATAAGAAGTCAGTAGATTGAGTTTATTTATAGTCATTCTTCAGCAGAAGTCAGATATCAAGGGCACATGATGATGGATCTTGGGGAAGAAACAGCTGAAAGAAAGCAACCTGTTGCCACATTAAGTACTAGGAGCATAAAAGACTCTGCTTTTATCATCCAGTGGAGAAATATTGACAACAAACTACAATAAATATATACTACTTACATGTTAAAAGAAAAAATAAGCCAGTTGAGAATAGAAAGACACAAAATAAACATGTAGCTATGAATAGGATAGTCACTGGAGTTCCGTTTTAGGACCTGAGATTTGAGAAAAGGCCTGAACAAAGCAAAGGAGAATGACATGAAACATGTTTGGGGGAAGGGTTTTCCCCATGGGGAAGTCTGAAGTGAAAAAGGGCCTGAGCAGGAATGGACTGTATATGTTTGAGAACTACAAGACCAGAAGGGCTAAACCCACATTAAACATCCCACTTATATATCCACCAAAATCTAGCACTCAGAGATCAAGATCAGGGACTGATACGTAGATACTATAGTCTTGAGAGTGACTTTAAGCTCAAACTTCATAGTAAGAAAAAAAATGATCAGGAACTGGCCAGAGAAGTAACGCAGAATAGGGAAAACACAGAACACAAAGCACAGAATTTCCTGAGTGGGAAAATAGATAATGGGGCTCAAGAATGCATCAAACTATGTTTAGCAAATGGGGAAATTTGTAATGAAAAGATGATTTTCAAAAATATATCCAATTCAGTTTATAAGCTGTCTGACCTAAAAAAGGGTGGGGGGTACAATAAAACAATGTATGGAGAGGGTAGTTAGGTCACAGGGTGGGAAAGAATCAGGCAAGAGAGAAAAATAATACTTATCTTAATGATACTTTAGTTATTTATTTATTTTAAAATAAACTTTTAATGTTAGAATAGTTATAAATTTAAAGAAAATATGAGAAAATAGCACAGAGAATTTCTGCACACACCATGCTCTTTCCTCTATTATTAATATCTTCTGTTAGTCCTTTGTCACAACCCATGCACCAATAATGATACAGTGTTGATTATGAAAGTCCTTGCTTCACTCAAATTTCCTTTATCTGTTACAGAGTTTCATCCAGAATACATATTACCTTGAGTGGTCATTTCTCCTTAGACACTCACTTTACAGTGGTCACAATGGAGCGGAGTGTTTGAGTGTTGATAATTCTTGAAAACTGCTCTAATTTATTAAACACATAGAGCATTGTATGTTCCTCCCCTTACTTATTAAAAATACTCTATTAATGGGGTGGGGTTGTGGCTCAGTGGTAGAGTGCTCGCCTAGCATATATGAGGCACTGAGTTCAATCTTCAGTGCCACATAAAAAAATAAACAAAATAAAGGCATTGTGTCCATCTACAACTAAAAAAGAAATTCCTAAAAAAATACTCTATTCATCAATTAGAAATCGCTTTCCTATCACATATTAGAATTCATTGTCCAAATTCAGTATATATGTATCTTGGTATCAGAATTATTAAGCTATGTACCCATGACAAACGACTTTCTCAAGTAGGGTACATGTTTATGCATTGTCTTCTAACTTTAGTATTCTTAACTCTACTCATATCCAAAGTTACTGAGTTCAGCACCTTCTTATACCAACTATCTAGTAAGACTGTTTTACACATTTATAATTTTATATTTCCTAATTCTCAATTCTAATTCTAAATTTAGATTATTTTGCCACATAATTCATTCCATCTTGGGCTCTTCCAAACTTCTATTTTTTTTTAAGTTTGGCACATTAATATTTATGTTTTGTACTGTGAATTTCTGTGGGTTTCAGTATCTGTATGGTTTCATGTATCTACCATTATACTATCAAATAGAAAAATTCTACAGCCCTAAAAAATAATCCCTAAATATCACTTATATGATATTTCTCTACTTCCTCCCATCCTTGTCTGCCAAGCCTTGACAACCACTGATATTTGTATCATTAGTAATATACTGCCTTTTCCAAAACATCATATAATTTGAATTATACAGTTTGTAGTATTTCATTATTCTCTTTCACTTGGGAATATGCACTTAAGATTCATCCATGTGTTTTCACAGCTTAACTGTTTTTTTTTTTTTCCCCTCCTATCACTGAATACCATTCCCTAGTAAGGACATCTTTCGGCT
Source organism: Marmota monax (assembly GCF_021218885.2). Classification (NCBI taxonomy): domain Eukaryota; kingdom Metazoa; phylum Chordata; class Mammalia; order Rodentia; family Sciuridae; genus Marmota; species Marmota monax. Next base: position 1,233,245 of record NW_026695222.1, on the reverse strand, counting down.
TGTTCATCCATTCATTCACTAAAACACATTTTTGTTGCCTGTAGATTTTCGTAATTTCATAATCATAAAACTGCTATAAACTTTCATGTAAAGGTTTTTATTTGAATATAAGAGTTGAAATCATTTGGGTAAATACTAAGGAGCATGATGGCTGAGTCATATGGTAAGACGTGCTGAACTCTATAAGCAATTGCTAAACTGCTTTCTAAAGTAGCCTTACCAACAGCCATAAATGAGAGTTCCTATCATTCTGCATTCTTAACAGTAATTAGTGTTGTCAGATCTTTGGATTCTTGCCATTCTAAAGCAGTTTGCATTGTGTATTGTAATACCTCATTGTTGTTTTAACTTGAAATTCCCTAATTACAAATTATGCTGAGAGTTTCATATACTTATTTGCCATTTTGTATATCTTCTTTGGTGAAGTGCCTCTTTAGAATTTTTCCAGTTCAAAGTAAATGTTTTTGTTGTTGTTGTTGTTGTTGTTGTTATTGAGTTATAGGAGTTCATCATATTCTGGATTCAAGTTCTTCATCACACTTGTGTTTTTGCAAATAGTTTCTTCCAGTCTGGGGCTTGCTTTTGTTTCTTTTTTTATATTTGTTTTAATTAGTTACACATGACAGTACAATGACCTTGACATATCATACATTTGAATATCAGTGCCTTTGGAGAGCAGAAAGTTTAGTTTCAATGAAGTCCAATCTATCAGTAGTTTTTCCAGAAATATGCTATTGTTTTCAGCACAATTCACAATAGCTGAGCTATGGGCCCAACCTAGGTGCCCTTCAACAGATGAATGGAAAAAGAAAATATGGTATATATACACAATGGAGTATTACTCCGCCATAAAGAAGAATGGCATTAGGGCATTTGCTGGTTTAAGTGGATGGAACTGGAGACTATCAGGCTAACTGAAATAAGCTAGTCCCCAAGAGTCAAAGATTGAATGCTGTCTTTGATATACAGAAGCTAATCTAAAAATAAAGGGAGAGAGATTTAAAAATAGTGGAAAGATCAGTAGAGTAGATGAAGAGGAATGAAGGGAAGGGAGAAGGAAGGGGATAGGGAAAGACAGTGGAATGAATCTGACTTAACTTTCCTAAGTATTTATATGAATATATAATGGTGACTCTCACCATCATGTATATCCACAAGACACTTTTAAGAAAGACACTTAAAAAAACTATAAATAAATAGAAGAAAGATCAGTTTAGTAGAGGGAAGGAAACAAGGAGGAAGAGGAAGGAAGGTAAAGGGGAAATACTGGGGACTGAATTATATTCCATGCTTTTATAATTATGTAAAAATAAATCCTAATGTTATATGTAACTAAAAAGAACAAATGAAAGAAAAAGGAATTATGCTATTGTTTTTTTTTAAATTATCAGAAAACTCAATAGCTATGAACATTTATGAACATTTTCTCCTGTTTTTCTCTAATTTTCTTCTGACCTATCAATTACTGACGGGAGTGTGTTGAAATCTCCAACAAAAATAGATTTGTCTATTTCTTCTATTGTACATAACATACATATCTAGGAGTTATTATGTATTTAGGATGAGTGACCCCCCTTTTTTCTTATACAATCCTTTCTTTATTGCTGATGATTTATCTTGTTCTAAAATCTGCTTTGTCCAAAGTTAATATGGCTACTCCAGCTGCCTCTAAGTGACTATTACCCTGGTGTATCTTTCTCTTTCCTTAAAATAATGAATTCTCCTTACATAACTTTTATGAGCTACAATTCATACACTGTGCATTTTGCCCATTTGAAATGTGGGCTTAGTATACTCTGAGGTACAAAAATAATTAAATTCAATGTAGAAATGTTCCATCACCTTAACAAGAAACTCTATACCCTTTAGCTACCACACCTCTATTATTTTCTGAAGCTCTCATTTTTTTTTACTATAAATTTTTATTTTATTTTATTATTGTTTTTATTAGCTGCTCATACCCCTTTTGAATCAAAAGTATGATATGTCAAGATCATTGTATTGTCTTGAGCAACTAATGAAGCTCTCATTTTTAAGAGAATACTAATCTAAATTTTGCCTTTGGGCTTATCTTCTCTTTTCTTTCTTTTCTTTTTTTTTTTTTTTTTGAGAGAGAGAGAAATAGACATGCATATGTTACTGGGAACTGTGTGAATAGGCAATCCATGAGCAAATTTGCTTAATTTAGCTAAGATTTGGACTGTGTTTAATATTTTCTAAAGCTCTAGGTGCCGAGGTTTCTAAAACCCCTTAAATCATTGTTCTCCTCACCTACACTTTTTTTTTTCATAGATCTTCCACAAGTATTTCCCCCAGGGAAAGTCTGCATCTTGCAGACATTTCCAGGTTTTTTTTTTTTTTCAGTTTTAATGTACTTATAATCTGGGTGGCTTTGATGTGACAGTAAGGTGAGTGCTTGTGTGTGCTGGTGGGAAGGTCACTCTAACATGTTCCAAATAAATCTCAGTGTTATCAGAGGGCCTGGGTCTCTGATGGTGACCTTCAAATGTGTTTCTCCAGTGACTTAGCTTTTCCCTATTCTCTTCCCTGTTTAAAGGCATTCCAAATGTATTTCCTTTAAACCCTGACCTCTGTTAACTATTTGATATTATTTCCCCATAGGTGGGACTGGAATATTAGAGGAGGTTTGGGGTAGAATTAATGTCCTTTCTGAGCTGGGTGAGATTCTGTAAAGTATTTTCCCTGAAAAGTAACTTTTTATTATAGAAAATGCTCTAGGTGATCACTCTTTCCCTGCCTTGTCAGAGTCTCAAGGGAGTCTTTCTTAGATCTTTACCCCAGGTACCTGGTGGAGTTCCAGAGGTGAAATGGTACAAGTATAATAGTACAGAGGTGAAATAGTGTACAAGGTACACTCTCCTCAACACTGCAGCTTCCCAGGGGTTGCTCATTTCACGTTGGGATGTACTCAGCTTCCAACAATTTGTTCATAGTACCAGTTGAATTTCTTTGGTTTATGACCAAAGTGTCTTCTGTCCCAACTAAGCCAATCTTGCAAATTTCACTATGTCACCAGACATTAAGGTGATTTTTGCCCTGCAATGTCTCTGCATGATTCAAGAAGAGTCACTGATATTTATTTTTCTCAGCTTTTTCTTGTTCTAAGGATAGGAGTAACAACTACTATCCCTTTTTACTTATTATTATTTACTTATGTTTAAATTAATGGGCTTTTTTGTGGTAAAATGCCCATCACAGTTTACTATTTTAATTTCTCTGTGTATGTCTGTGTGGTGCTGGGATTAAACTCAGGGCCTCAAGTATGCTAGACAAAGGCTTTGTCACTGAGCTGTAACTCAGCTCTTGAACCCTTCTGGGGTTTTGTTGTTGTTGTTGTTTGTATGCAGTTCAGTAGTGTTAATTAAAGTCACATTATTGTAGAATAAATTTTTCATCTTGGCAAAACAGATACTATTCAGCCATTAGGCATCAACTTCCCATTTCCCCTTTTCTCCATCCCTTGGCAACCACTATTTTATCTCTGTCTGTATAAAATTGACTACTCCAAATACTTCATAATAGAATTATATAGCATTTGACAGTTTATGAGTGGCTTCTTTCATTTAGATTAATATCCTTAGGTTCATCTGTGTTGTAGCTTTTTTTCAGAAATTCTTTTTTTTAAAGACTGAACTGAATATTTCAATGTACATATGTACCACAGTTTGTTTTTCCATTCATCCCTTGATGGACATTTGTATTGCTTCCACCTTTTGGCTATTGTGGATTAAGTAATGGTACTATGAACATGTGTGCACAAATCTCTCTTCGAGATCCTGCTTTCGGTTCTCTGGAGTATATACCCAGTAGAATTGCTGGCTAAGATAATTTTATTTTTGAGTTTTTAAGATACCGTGCTTTCCAAAACAACTGTTCCATTTTATATTTCCACAAGCAATACTCACAGGTTGAATTTGTTCATATCCTCACCAATTCCTTTTATTATTATTTTTTATAGTGGCCATCATAATTGGTGTGAGGTGGTTTTGATTTGCATTTCTCTCATGATTAGTGATGTATATCTTCTCATGTCTTTAGTGACCATAACTCCTCCACCCAGTTTTTCTGATTATTAAAATTCAGGATTAATTTAGTATATTTGTTATAATTGGTGAGCCAATATTGATACATTACTTATTAATTAGATTCCAGAGTTTACATTAAGATTCAGTCTTTGTGTTTTATATTCTATGGGTTTTGACAAATATATAATGACAGATATTCATTTGATGTCTTACAATAGAATGACAAAATAGTTTCACTGTCCTAAAAATCCTGCGTACCACCTATTCATGCCTCCTTCTCCAAAATCCCTTTATACATTCTCCTTTTATCTTTTCCAGAATGCTCTATGGTTAGGGATTATACACAATATTGCCTTTTTAGATTAGCTTTATTCACTTAGCAATTTGTATTGAAATTCTCCCCCATGTCTTTTACAGCTTCGTGGCTCAGTTTATTTTTTTCTATCAGTAAATAATATACATAGTATAGATACCACAATTTTTTTTCCATTTACCAATTAAAGGACATCTTGGTTGCTTCAAAGTTTTAACCATTAATAAAAATTCCAGAAGAAATCATGCAGTTTTTTCAGGGGTACTGGGCATTGAACTTAGGGGTGCTTTAACATTGAGCTACATTCCCAGCCTTTCTTGTTTTTTTGTTTTTGTTTTTGTTTTTTTTTGAGACCTGGTCTCACTAAGTTGCTGAGAGGTTCTCTAAGTTGCTGAGAGTTGCCTCCAAATTGCAATCCTTCCATTTCAGCCTCCTGAGTTGCTGGACTAACAGATATGTGCCATCCCTCCCATCCACATACTAGTCTTTCTGTGGTCTTAAGTTTCCAATTCATTTGAGCAAATGCCAAGGAGTGTGAGGGTTATGTCATAAGTAAAGTGTATTCAGATTCACCAGAAAGTGCTGAACTTTCTTCCAAAGCAACTGCGCCATTTTGCTTTGTCACCAGTAATGCAGGAGAGTCTCTGCTGTTCTGCGCCTTTGTTGGCCTTTGTCAGTGTTTTGATTTTTAGCCTTTCTAAGAAGTATTTAGTGGAATCTTATCATTTTAATTTGAAATTCCCTAATGATACATTGTTGAATGAACATCTTTTTCACATACCCTATCTGTCTTTTGTACATGGATAGTGAGGTTTTTGTTCTTATCTCCTGCCCATTCTTAATTAGGTTGTCTCCTTTATTCTTGAGTTTTAAGAGCTCTTTCTGGATTTTTGCATACCAATCCTCCATCAGATATGTGTGTCTCATATTTTCTTCCTATCATGGCTTGGGTTCCATTTTATGGTTTTTACCAAGCAGAGATTTTTTTTCACTTTAATGAAGTCTTAATTTTCAGTTTTTTTCTCATAGATCATGCTTTTTAATTATATGTCAAAAGTCATTGCCAAACCCAAGCTCACCTAGATTTTGTCCTATCTTCTAAGATTTTTATATTTTTGCATTTTGAATTTAGTTCTATGATTCATTTTGAATTAATTATTTAAAAATATATAATGCCTAGTTTGTTCGAGTTTTTTTTTTTTTTTGGGGGGGGGGAGGTGGGGTTCATGGAGGTCCAATTGTGTCCAGTCCCAATTTTTGAAAAGACTATTCTTTCTCCATTGAACTGCTTTTGCTCATTTTTCAAAGATCAATTGACCACACTTGTGTGAGTTTATTACTGGGTTCTCTCTTCTGTTTCATTGATCTGTTTGTCTATTGTTGACCAATATTCAACTGCTTTTTTTAAAAAAATTTCATTGAATACTAATTTGGGCACCATCAGTCATCTATTTTTTTAAGCTATTTTGTTTTTCATTTTGAAAAACATGTATCTGTGGATCTATCAATACACAATGTTGTTGTTAGGGTTTACATAATAATAAGGGTTAAACTCTATCAATATACTCAGAAATTACCAGAGCGTGGGGGACATGGGTCTCCCAAACACTAACCAGTGATATCACCATGAACAGACTAAGCATCTCTTCCTCATGAATGCTAAGAAATTCCTGTGCAGCTTGTCACAGCCCCAAGGGTTTTTGAAGGCACAAAATGTGATACCTGGGGGATACTCAGGTGATGTGGCCATAATATAGGTTTATTAGGAGAAGCAACAATAGGGTGACCACCTGTCTTCTACCTGTCAAGCTATATGTTTTAGTTAGCTCTTCATCGCTTTTACAAAGAGATCTGGCCAGAACAACGTAGAGCAGGAAATGTTTATTTTGACTTATGGTTTCAGAGGTCTCAGTCCATGGTCTGAGCCCATAGCTCTGAGCCCAACATGAGGTAGCATATCATGGCAGAATGGCATGCAGTAGAAAGCAGTTCAGGACATGGCAAACAAGAAGCACAGAGAAATCTTCACTCACTAGCCACAAAATATAAACCACAAAGTCATACCCCTAGTGACCTACTTCCTCCACCCACATCCTACCTGCCTGTAGTTTCTACCCAATTAATCCATATCAGTAGATTAATCCACTGATTAGGTTAAAACTCTCACAATCTAATCATTTCACTTCTGAAAGTTCTTGCATTGTCTACACATGAGGTTTTTTTTGGGGGGGACACCTCATATCTAAATCACAACATTATACTCACAACTCAGTGCTGGAATGAGGACTTTTAGCTGGGAGCTGCTATCAGATCCTAGCTTACTACCCGTCCTCAGAGGTCTTTCCCTGTCCCTTCTTTCTGGGGTCAGTCTGAAAATCAGCATCTTCCAATACTTAACTTCCTTAATTTCCTTCTTAAGATGGAATAGCTCTTTCTTTTAGATCTCCAAATTTGTCTGCCTGAAAAATTTCCTCCTGTGGTTCACAGAGGCAGATTACACACACACACACACACTCCTGTCTTGGGTAATGTAAAGAAATAAATTTTGTGCCTCCAAAATGAGTCATCATCTCTCTATAGAGCATGGCCAATAAAAAGAAGATAAATTTAATCTTTGGAACAGCATTCTCCCCATTGTATACATTTTCATTTGCTGGTAATCCTGAGATAATCCACACTACATATTGAAGAGCTCATCTCTTTCATTTTCTCTGTCTCATGAGCATCCACTCCTGGTTATAAGCAGCACTGGTCTTATATGAGCTTTTTTGACCAAAGACACCCCCCATCAGAACTCAGACAAAAGAAATAGTCATGTGCTGAAATGTGTACAGAGGGATTATACCTCTAGCTATGGTATCTATGCCTCAAAAAGCACAATCTGAAATGTGCTCCATCAAGGCAAGAAACTCAAGACTTGTGCCTCATTGGGCAATTACACAAAAAGGAGAAAACAGATTTTCTGTGCACTTTGGAGACTAGTAGTCAGTAGTTCTCTCGTTCAGCCAGGGTTACATTCCCACTCCCAGTGCCAATGTCATTCCAGATAAATGCTCTTTGTGAGATTCAAAGTTGTCAACTGACTCAGTCATGAGTAAGTGGAATTGGATAGAAAATGTGAGCGATTTATTTTTATAATCACTAAATACTATAAAAATCTGTGTTCCCTGCAAAGATAGGTTTTACAGAATAAGGACATACAGTATTTCCTTTAAAAAGAAGACAGGCATGGTTTTCAGATAAGTATTCTGTTTATAACTCTAAATTACACACTGTAAGAAAAGAAACTTTTTATCTTGTCATTCACAATGAATAGAAATTTTCTCATGCTTATTTGTTTCTTAGAAAAGAGGGGTGGAGGATGATGTCTTATGCTTGTTCATAACTGTTTCATGCCAAGTGTAGATGTTGACAAGGTATCCATCCCCAATTTGAAGCACTGGAAATTTTCTACTTTTTTAGTTGTCACTAGAATCTAGGACTGACAGCAAGATGAGGAGAATATTTACAATCAACACTTTTTTCATGTAGCAATTAACTAGTTTGGTAGATTCTACACTTCCTTGATTTTTTAAAAATTCAGCCACAATGGGTGGCCATTTCATTTTTCATTATCTCAGAGGGGAGATACTGAGAGGGAGATACTCAGATAAAATTCACAGTAATCAGTTTGGTCACTTTTTAATGTCTTGTAAAAGCCTGGATAGGAATAGATTCTGAAATTACTGATTGAAAATGGAGACTTAGGAGACTTAGAAATATCCACATTTTCTTTAGATCCATACCTTATCTCTGTCAATTCTTGGCATAATTGAGATGATGCTATTTGTATATGTAGGTATTTAATAAATATTAATTGAATGAATGAATATATAATGGCTGGACTCCAGCCCCTTTTTTCTTACATCTTATACCTCTCTCTCTCTCTCTCTCTCTCTCTCTCTCTCTCTCTCCTCTTTCACATACAAAGTGACTTTCAAATTTTAATGTCTATTGGAATCACCTAAAAGAATTATCCAAACTCACATACATTATTTGATCCAAGACCAAATTTTCAGATTCAGTTTGTCTGAGAGGGACCCAGGAATTTACATTTCTAACACATATGGTCAGCTTCTTGTCCGACGGAGCACACCAAACATCATTTTCTAATGTAAATGTCTTATCTTCATTATGACTTCTTTTCCTCTGCTCAGAAATGCTCTCTGTAGCACACAGTGTGGATTCCACTTCCCTCACCCTCTTATTCAGATTTTAGCCACAGTTGTGTTGAGCAGTTCCTGAAGATTCAAGCTACAAGTGGTCTCTACAAATTGGTATGTCTTTGCTCTTCTTTCTTGAAGCCTCCTCTGAAGTGCCTTGAGGCACTTAACAGCATAGGGGAACTAATTGTGTATAAGAGATGGGAATAGAAGGAACAATGCCCCAACCTTCTATTTGTCATGGTGACAATTCACAGAGACAGTCTGTAGGCTTCTCAGAGATCTCCAGGATTGAGCTCCCTCTTCCCCACGGCAGTGCTCTTGACATAGCACATCCATGTTGACTGTTCCATATTCCCTGTGATTTCCCTCTCACTCTCTTCTCCTCACTCCTGCCTCCTGGGTCACAGTCCAACAAACCACCTGCATTACCATCTTTTTCCTGGGCTTTGCTTTCAGGAGAGTCAACACAGACAGTTTCCTTGGATTTAATAACTATGAGCTACTGTACTATTTCTCTCATTCCCTTTGTCATCAGTCATCTCGATGACCATCCCTTCAGTCACTCCCTGTGCATTCACATGTTTTTCCCTCCATGTATCTGAGTCCTAATTTCCTATGCTTATCAGGACACAGTCATGTTGGACTGCTGTCCACCATAGTGACATCATGTAACATTAATTACTTCTTTAAGGAACTTATATTCTTAGGTACTAGGGATTAGGACATCAATGCATGAGTTTGATGTCAGGACTTGGTGCACTATTCAATCAATCACAGGGATGCTGAAAGGAAGGAGCAGAACATTGGGCTGGTATTCGTCATGGGGTTTTCCTAGAGGGCCTCTCTGGGAGTGTCCTTTACAACAGAGACTTGGACAGAGAGCTGCAAATGATAATTATAAATAATTGAGAATTATAAATAACTAGAGTCTGAGGCTCTTCAATATTTACCCATCATTTCATCCCTTAAATAGGCACTCTGCTGTGGTTTTGTCAGCTTCTACACTGTTAAACAGAGAAAAGCAGGGATATGCTGGCAGAAAGTTAAAAAAAAAAAAGACACAAGTAGAAACTGTTCCAACCATACCATGTTCTCAAAGCCCAAATCACAAGTTGGTAGAACTGTTGGATGGTTTATTTTGTATGCCAACTTGACTGGGCCATGGAGTACCCATATACTTAGTCAAATCTTGCTCTAGTTGTTTCTGTGAGGAAGTTTTTGGAAGAGTTTAATATTTTAAGTGATATATGAACAGTAGATCTCCCTTCATTATGCAGGTAGACCCTACATTCATAGAAATAAAAGGGAATTGCCATGCCTACTGCCTTGAGTTGGGGAATCGTGTGTGTGTGTGTGTGTGTGTGTGTGTGTGTGTGTGTATGACAAACTGAAACTGCAGCTCTTCCTGAGTCTCTAGCTTTCAGACTGGAATTACATCTCTTGCTTGCTGACTGCACATCTGGGGACTTCTCAGCCTCCATCATCATGTGAACCAATATTGGTTCACATCATCATGTGAACCTTATATTGGTTCTTTTTCTCTGGAGAAGCGTGAGAAATATAGCCTCTATTTTTTCTGTAAGCACACTCACATGTATTCCTGTCTTTCCATTTCTACAGTTACCACTCTATCCTAGACCTTTACCAACTCATCTTAGATGATTAATACCATATCTTATCTGGAGTTACCTAACTCTAACCTCCTCATATTGATCTCTCTAAAAATTATTTCACACAAACATCTAAACACACACATTCAAAAATTTTAATACTAAGCCTGATATGCAAGACCAATTGGATTTTTGTCTAGATTTCTTGTCTCCATTAAAAAACCCCATAACTTTGCCAATATATTTATTTTACTCCAATTTAAATATGTCTGGCATGCACCAGGCTTAGCATAACTTTGGATCCTCAGCTCAGGTTAACTCTTCTCCCCTTTTGGAGTTCACCAACTTATTCAAGAGTTCTGTCACACCCCCTTTTCACCTTTTGCTTAAAACACAAACAAACAAACAAAAAACATTACTAATCCACCACTGACACATTTCCAAAGATTCTAAGCGTGGAAGCATTAGATCAATAGATTAAGTTACAGACAAGTTAAATAGCACTGTCAGACCTGAACAGGAAGTAATTCAGTGTGACTGCCTACATGAAACTACACCTAAAAGAGATTATATCTCCTTCAATGATTTCCTCCTCTAAATTCTGATACAAATCAAAAATCAAAATAATATCTTTGTATTCCTAGCAGAATAAAGATTTAGTTCATCAGTGATGTGTGTCATAATCAAATAAGATGGAGCAAAAAAGCAAGGGTTCCTATTAATTAAAATGATCATAGGACTTGCAAAGAATATCCAAGGGTAGAGGCATGGATCTTTAAAGAAGCTGGAAACAATTTCATTTGCAGTATCAACATAAGTACTGAAAGTGTGTTCAGATGTGCATCCAAAGATGGTGTAAATCCTACCGTAGTAGATTACATAAAGATGGATTAAATGCACAAACAAAAGAAAAATAAGAAAACCATAAGAATAAACAAAAGAATAAATTACTTAGATATAAAAGTAGCAAAATGAGTTCAAGACCTGTGCACTAAAAACTATGAAACATCATTGAAATAAAAAATAAATAAATAAATAAATAAAAATAATTGGAAAATATGGTGTTTTCATAGACTGGAAGATAAAATACCATCGAAGATTGTAATGCTCCCCAAGTTAATCTACATATTAAACACTTATAGTCATTTAACATTTTATTATATATTAACATTATATATTAAATACTTATCTAAATTTAAGCTTGATTTTTAATTTTTTTGACAGAACTGTATAAGCTGATTCTAAAACTCATGGAAATGCAAGGGCAAAAAAGAAAAGAAAAACTCTTAAAATGTAAGAAAAAATTGGAAGACACACATTTTCTGCTTTCAAAACTTATTGCAATACTATAATAATCAAAACTTCAGGATAATGGCACAGTAGTAGGCATATAATAGAATAGAATTGAAAGCATAGAAATAAATATATGTGATTTTAATGAGTTGACAGTTGAAAAGAGCCAAAATAATTCAGTGGGAAATTATGTTTAAAATCTGTCAATTTTTTTAAAAGGTGAAAAAGTTAGATACCTGCATGCAAAAGAATGATGTCGGGCTACTGTTTCATGCTATATACAAAAATTAATTCAAAATTGACCTCAATATTATAGCTGAAACTATAAAATTCTTAAAAGAAAACACAAAAGGTACAACTCTCATGATCTTGGGTTAGACAAGGAGTTTCCATATGTGGTTCCAAAAGCACAAGCATCCAAACACATAATAGATCATTTGACTTAGTCAAAATTAAAATTTTGTGCTTCCAAAAGACATCATAAAACAGTAGAAAGTCAACATATAGAATAAGAGTCAATATTTAAATACCACATATATGATAAAAACTTCATATCTAGAATATACAAATAATAATTCCAACTCAATAATAAAAACAATTAAAAATGAGCAAATCATTTGAATAAGTAGACTTTTCTCAAAAAATATATATAAATAGTTAATAAGTACATGAAAAAATGGCCAGGGACATTAAACATTATTTAAGTATAAGTTAAAAACTCAATGAGATAGCACTTTATACCTACTAGATTATATAAAATCAAAAACACAAACAATAACAAATGTTGACAAAGATATAAAGAAAATGAAGCCTTCCTACATTACTTACAGGAAGGCAAAATGGTATAGACTTTTGGAAAACAGTCTGTCAGTTCTTGAAAAAAAAATTAAGCATAAATTACCTTATGATCCAGCAATTCTTCTCTTGGTTATGTACTGAAGAGAATTGAAAGCATATGTCCACACAGATGTTATAGCAGTAATATTCATAATGGTCAAAAATTAGAAACAACCTAAATGTCTATCAACTGATGAGTGGATAAACAAGAGGAATGCTAGGCAATTTGTATGCTATTTAAGAGGGTTTCATAATACCCATGTATTGTAAAATACATTCAAGGAAAAGAATGAAGATTGTGGAGCAAGCTGCCTTACAACTGAATATTATTTGGCCTTAAGAAGAATACAGTACTGATATATTCTCTAACATGGATGAACCTTGAGAATATCATACTAGTGCAAGAAATCATACATAAAGGACTATATATGCATTTGTATAAAATGTCCAGAATGGGCACTGAACTAGACCAGTGTTGCCATGTTCTATAGTTTGGCTCTTGAAAGTCCCACAAGGGATGATGATCCCCATGGGTGGTATTATTGGAAGATGGCAAAACCTTTAAGAGATGGAACGGCTTACGGATTTTTAGATCATTGAGGGTATACCCTTGAAAATAAATTGTGGGACCTTAGCTCCTTCCTTATTTTGTTTTCAATGTGGCCATGGAGTGAGCAGGTTTTGCTCCACCATATGCTCCTATGATGATATTTTGCCTCACCACAGACACAGAGCAACGGGTCTAACTGCTCCTGAACTTGATCATCCATGACTGTGTGCCAAGATAAACCTTTTCTTCTTATGAGTTGATTCTCTCAAGAATTTGTCATAGTGGTAGAAATGTGACTAGTACACCATGGGCTAAGGGGAGGAAACACTGGGCTTTTTGCTAAGAGTAAGAAGTTTCTTTTTAGGAAAATGAAAATGTTCTAGAATTAAATAGTGATGATTGCACAAATTTGTGAATATGTTAAACACCAATGAATTGCCTACTATGCAAGGATGAATGGTATGTGAATTATATCTCAATTAGAAAATGGCAAATCTGCTAATTCCTTGCTCTAGCTCAGAGGTACAATGAACCCTACAGACAGAGAGGAGCCCTGAATTTACAGTTAAACTTCCACAAAGACTGAACACCTAAGGTCTGTCCAATGATGTTGAGTGAGGGAAAGTGAAGGAAAACAGATAAGTTACCCTTGACCTTCTTGGAAGAAAATGGTTTTGAAGGACTAGAAAAGGTTTTATTTTGACCAAATCAAGTAAAATCTACCAATGCATGAGCTGATCTTTTCTGTTAATTTCTAAATTCAAACCACCAAAGAGTAGAATAAAGAATTAAGAAGAGAGGATGCATTAGAAAGGAAAACTCACATGGAATCTAGATTCTGAAACCAGAACTCTCTGGTTTACATTTCAGCAGAACCATTTTTATCTGGAGAAGCTTCAGGAAATCATTTAACCTCTTTGTGGCACAGTGTCTTTATTTTTAAACTGGCTGTTTGTTCTGTACACTGATATCGTTATGAGGATTTAATGAGTTCATATTTATAAGGCATTTATAAAAATGTCCATCATATAGTAGGTCTGGCATATATGTTGGTGAAATAAATACATCATATTAAAAATAAAACAAAATTAGGAGACAATTTGCACAGTCAAATAAAATATACATAAAACATGGTACAGCATTTATTAAAATAAAACACAATAAACATTGCCACTTATGGATCTCCACAGATTAAGTTTACCTGAATCAAATCCCTGGTTTTGCCTCTCAGTACAGTGTCTCTGGATGATCCTAAACCTACAATCCTAAAGCTGCATGGCTCTTCCTCTCTGCCCTGAGGACCACCTGTATCTGCTCTTATCTAACTTCTATACTACAGAACCTTGCACAAATTTCCCTTCTCTATACTGAAAACTCAATTGTGTCCCCAAATTGATATTGAATTCCCAACTCTCCATGTGATGATATATGAATAACAGGTAATTAAGTTAAGATGAGTGCATAATATTGTGACCCTCATGCTGGAATTAGCACCCTTATTAGAAGAGACATCAGAAACTTTTCTACCTTCCCCTGTGCACCTGCACCAAGAAAAGGTCTTGTGAACATACAGCAAGATGGTGACCACCCATAAAACAAGAAAAGAGGCCTCATAATAAAACCTATATTGTCAAAATCTTGATCTTAGACTTCCCAGCTTCTGAATAAGTGAGAAATCAATTTCTATTGCTTAAGCCATCTGGTCTATGGTATTCAGTTATAAGACCCTAAGTTGATCTCAAAGTCTGACATCTCTGCTGCTTTGGTGGCAGACTTATACATGGGAATCATTTGGTAGAGGCTGAAATTTCAAGTTTGAGGTCAGACTCCCTCCAAGCACCACACAGTCCAATTCATTGAGTTTGGTGATTTCCTCAGAGTGCAGGATACAAATATTAATGCCCGGTGTCCTCCACATTGGAAATCTAACTGGAAGAGGTTAGAATCTCACTTATCATCCAAACACAGATGAGGGCTCTTTGTGGAAAACTTGCTAGTCATTCCATCTTATTTTTTTGAAGGCTATCTGCTCCACAATCTTCATTCTTTTTCTTGAATGTATTTTATAATACATAGGTATTATGGAAACCCTCTCAAATAACGTATAAATTGCCTAGTATTCCTCTTGTGATTAATTCCAGTCACGCCTGATTATCCAAAGTATATACTCCAGCATGTGGTCAGACCCACTGCACAACTCAACACGTGTATTACCACCTTTCAGCTCCAGTATGGTCAACAAAAAGCTACACAAATTTAAACAACTCTTTTAATTGCCACATACCTGGGAAAATATTATTAGGCTTTCACCTAAAGAAACAGAGGCCTCTGAAACACAGAGGCCAGAGAATAATGCTGTCCAGTACGATTTTCAATGATGAAAGATATTTTATATACAGATGCTTCTTAACTTATGATGGGGTTACATCCCATCAACTTACCCATCAAAAGTTGAGAATATCCTAAACTGTAATTGACAAACATCAGTACACTGAAGACTGTCGATTTTAGACTATCCAACATCATGAGACAGGATTACCATATTGCTAGCCTGGAAAAAGATCAAAATTCAAAATATGGTCTCTACTATATGCATGTTGCTTTCACAACACCCTAAGCTGGAAAAACCTAAGTCAGGGACCATCTGTGTTTGTGCTGTCAGAGTAGCCACCAGGCACATGTAGACAGTGAGTATACAATATGTGACTGGCAAAATGTGGCAACTGAAACATTCCAAGAAATGTGGAACTGAGGAGTTGAATTTTCATTTCTTTTCCTGTGCATTTTAATGCATTTATATTAGCATTTAAATAGCCCTGTGGCTAAGAGCTGCTTTGTTGGACAGTGCAGAGAATTTTCAAAGTGAGATTACACAGCTTTCTCAGCACCTTCTCCCCCAGAGGCCTTCCCCTCCTGAAGCATTTCGACCCAGAATTTTCCAAATATGAATAATATATAGATATTTTTTCAAAGAAAAATAAAATGTCTGGGCCTTAATGTTGGGTCTAGAATATAACAAACCATTAGTGTTTTGTGTTAATGTGATGGCTCAATTTGCCCACCATTTTTCTCGTTAAACATCAGCAAAGTTTTTATAAGAGTATGCAATGATTTCTTAGAGCTATCACTTGTTTGTATGAATGCAATTGCTGACACTGTAGTTTCAATGCAAGACTAACTTATGAGGTATCGTCATAAGGATCCAAAGTAGGCTTCAAAATAGTGCCTTTATATCCGTCCATCAAATTAAAACCTCAAATGCAAAATTTCTTTTGGAGAACCCATGTACCCCACTATTCTATTATCGACTTCACTGAGTCCTATTTTGTGGCACTGAATCTCTAGCAAATATCTCCAACTTCTAGAAGTGAGTAGTCACCCCCCAGGTTCCAGCAGTTTCTGACAATCCTGGCATTGGCAGGGAATTTTTTCACAGCCCATTAGGACCCACTAAAGCACTTCTTTCTTTTCTAGGATGCTGTCCAGTTTCTTCACACCCAGCAACTAAATACATAATTTAGTTAAATATCATCAACATGCAGAACATCCAGTCTGAAATTTCATGAGTCACTCTGCCAATTGCACATCATCCTCCCATCCTCTCATGAACCTGGATCCATTCAAAGCATCCAATCTTGGAAATGCTTCCCCAGAGGCTCTGATGTTGATTTCAAAATAGTTTCCACATCTCTCCTCTCTCAAAGAGCACCATGATCTCTGTGGATCAATATTTACCCCTTGTATGATGAGTTGTAATGATTCAGTGACAGTCTGGTGTACTTACTTCGTGGAGAGTGATTTAATGATGTATCATATCACCCTTTGAAATACTTTGATCCCTGCTTCCCATCAGAAATTTGGATTGGGGCCAATGGGTATAGTGGTGCATGCCTGTAATCCCAGAGCATGAGAGGCTGAGGCAGGAGAATCACGAGTTCAAAGCCGGCCTCAGCCAAAGCAAAGCCCTAAGCAACTCAGTGAGATTCTGTCTCTAAATAAAATACAAAATAGGGCTGGGGGTGTGGCTCAGTCATCAAGAGCCCCTGAATGAAATCCCTGGTACTCCCTCCACAAAAAAAAAAAAAAAAAGAAAGAAAGAAATTTGGGTTGGGGCTGGTTCTAGTTCCTTCCTGCAATTTCTTAAGATCTGAGTTGTGACCTTTCCATTGTGTTTTCCTCTCATCTTCATATTCATGATCATGTCAGGCATTCAGATTACAGATGTAAAACTCCACCTCTTGGGGCTTCCTCAAGAAGTACCATCACAACTGGTCTAGTTTGGGGAAGTTACAAGGAGGCTGGGTGGTGGGTGGAAGAACAGGGATTGACTGGAGTGAGCTCAATTTTTTCCCACCTTCTCAAATACCCCTCCACTTTTTATCTATTTCTGCTAACTTCCAAAGACCAGTATTCCTTCCACGAGGCTTTCCCACTTGGCATTCCCATTAAAGCCATTGCCCAGCACTCCTACCAAACATTCTTTTGTGTTGCTGTTGTTATAAGAAAAAAAGAAAAGTCATCAAATAAACAGCCAGTTTTCATAAACAATAGTTTCATTCATTGAAATATATTTTTTAAGGAATGTTTCTTTAAGGATTCTCTGCCCTGTGTGTACATTTGAAGAAAGATGGTTATTTCTTCAAGTCTACAACAAAGTGTCATATGAAACGTCACCTTCACATTCAATCCCAGCTACATTAAAGTAGGCACAATTTCCCTGAAGGGGAAACAACACCAAAGAGCACCCTGATTATGGTTTTATCCCATTCAAACGGAAATAATATGGGCAATTTGTCTGCTAAGGGATGAAGTTTAATGACTGAACTCAAATCTTCGGAGGGCATAATAAAACTGAAAAACATTCTGAAATGATCAGAATCACGGAGGTCTTTTCAGTGATAACTTGTCTAGAGAGAAATTTGTTTTCAAACCTTGAAAATCAGCTGACCTTATTAAAAGCATGTAGAACCAGGCTTCTTCTAGCCTCCCACTTTCTTAATTGTCTTTTAAATTTTCAATATTACCTGAAGATGAACCATTTTCTGGACAAGAAATGTGATTTCCATATTCAAATAAGCTGGCTGCTTTAATGTTACAAAGAAGCTAATCAACAGTATTCACCAGAAGTTAGAATCTTAGGTTTTGTTGTGTGGGAAGAAACTAAAGAAAAGTTAATGGACTTTATCACTTAGTTGCTGTATAACAAACTACCTAACACTTGGTGGCTTAAAACAGTAATCATAAGTATCATAATTTTGTGGGTTGGTGATTGGGGATTAGCTCAACCTGGCTGCTGTTCTGGTCTCTATTGGACTGATCCACATACTGATGGCCAGCTGCCAAGTATTTGGGACTGGCTGTTCTAGATTGAGCTTATCTGGTGTAGCTGATTTCTGTTACAGGTTTTTCAAAATCTTTTACCTGGGACACCTAGGCTTGTTCTCATAGTAGGCAGGGTTCCCAGGGGAAAAACAGAAGGCTACAAGGTCTTCTGAGGTCCAAACTCAGAGCTGACACAGTTACTTCTGTTGCATTGGGCAAAGCAAGATTATTTTGCAGTTAATTCTGCTGCATTTACCAGCCAGATTACAGTCACAGGATGGGAAAATAGGTTCCACCTCTCAATGGCAAAAGATGCAGTCACATGGCAAGTGTGCATACATACAGGGAGGGGGATAACTATGGCCATTTTTGTAAGCATCTACTATAAAGACATTTCCTAAATTTGAAGTATTCAGAAACTACAAAAGTAGTTACATTTAAAAATTTATCCAAAAAATTTCTAAGGGGGGGAAAACATCAGAATCATGGTTCCTAGTTGCTACTAATTGATAACCAGTTGCTCAGATTGCAGTATCTCTCTGAAGAGGCTTTTCACTTGTTCACTGGATTAGTCTATGCTGCAGCTTCACCTGATCTTTTCCATAATTTTTGGTTTTCTGGTGCATGCTGTCCAAAACTTTACTGTGGTAATTGATTAGATGATGCTGTAAATGGCAAATATTGGGTTTTTTAAATTTTAAAATTTGTCTTAATTAGGTAGACGTCATAGTATAAAGTATCTATGCACTTTGATATATCATACATAGATAAGGTGTAATTTCTCATTTTTTTCTGATTGTACAAGTTGTAGAGTCACATCAGTCATATATATGCATATGGTAATAATATCTGTTTCATTCTACTATCTTTCCAACCCTCATATCCCCTTCCCTCCCCTCCCTTCACTCCCTTCTACCTAATCTAAGGTGATTCTATTCTTCCCTGATACCCACCCTCCTTGTGGTGAATGAGCATCTGCATATCAGAGAAAACGTTTGGCCTTCAGTTTTGGGGGATTGGCTTATTTCACTTAGCGTGATATTTTCCAGTTCCATCCATTTACTGGCAAATGCCATAATTCCATTCTTCCTTACAGTTGAGTAATATTCCATTGAATGAATATATATACATAATCACATTCTCTTTATCCACCCATCTATTAAAGGACACCTAGTTGGTTCCATAATTTAGCTATTGTGAATTGAACTACTATAAACATTGACATGGCTGTGTCACTGTAGTATGCTGATTTTAAATTCTTTGGGTTTAAACCAATGAGTGGGTTAGCTGGGATCAAATGGTGGCTCCATTAGCAAATGTTTTTGATATTTGACAAAGGAAACCATTCATAAAGTTTATTACATACTTGTCCAAGAAGAAATGATTTTAAAAAATGGTTTTATAGGCAATACTACACTTAAGATGCAAGCTTAGATAAGGACTTGGAGAGTCCTATATGTCCAGGTTAGAAAACTAAATGTCACCCATCAGAGACTCCTGCCAATAAATAGCATTAGCAGTGAAGTTCACTTGTGGACATTCACTTGTGTGGGAGCAAGGAGCAGACAGGTGATGTGGTTAGGCAGATCCCTCGACCAGTGTTGTCCAATGAAGTGAACTTTAATTTTAAATTTAAATTTTCTAGTAGTCACATTTAAAAAGTGAAATGAATAGGTGAAAATAACATCAACAATATGTGCTCTTGAGGCAGGATGTGCTGAAGCACACCTGTAATCCCAGCTGCTTGGGAGGATGAGACAGGAGGATCACAACTTCAAAGCCAGTTTCCGCAACTTAGCAAGGCCCTAACCACCTTAGCCAGATGCTGTTCCAAAATGTAAAAAATAAATAAATAAATAAAAAGGTCTGTGGATGTGACTCAGTGGTTAGGTGCCTCTGGGTTCAATCCCTGGTAACAACAACAACAAAAATAAAAATGTTTTATGGAACTTGATATGCCCCAGAGAGTAGATCTTCTACATAAAATAAAATATGAATTCATTTTGCCCTTGAGAGCAAAAAGTAGGCTATGGTTCACTTTATATGCTTTTGTCTAGTTTGGTGCTTGGCACATGATACATGACGAATAAACAGGCTTAATGAACAAAAAGAACTATGCACAAATAATAAATAACCAGTGAGTACCATTTATATTACATTAGATGTTTCAGTCTTTAAAGGCTATGTTGTCATTGCCTAAAGAGATGTTATTTTTTCCCATGTGTTTTAGTTTTAAAATCTTGAAATTAAATGTCAGCCCAACTGGTTTAATAATACACTCTTAGTCCTTAAGTTATATAAACAACTTACATTGTCACTGAATTCCATTGAACAGCTTATTTTAAAACAGAAATTTCTTACATATGGAATAACTTTTGCACTGAGATTAGTGTTAGATAACCTATAAGGACAGTCCTTGGTTGCCTCAGGGTCTCTCATAAGGACAGATTTATTTTTCAGTGATGGATTTCATGTAGTTTATACTTACAACTCTCACTTGACTCTCAGTTCTTTGACAGCTATTTTTTCCCTGCTATAAAAGCACTTAGTCTCTTAACTCCACTTGATGGGCGTTCCTTCAATATTCATAAAGTTTTGCGTAACTGTCCAAGTTACTTTTCCACATCCATAAATATATCAATAAAAGAAGAATTCCTATCAAGCCAAGACAGGTTCAAACTTAAGACTGAGACTCTCTTTGAAATTAACAATCTCTAAAATGCACATCAGTTGTTTTTTTTTTATGTATTTTCTAGAGGAAAAAACCCTGGGTCTATTGTTAGGAATAATGTGAGCAAAAGAAAGAATTCTCAGAGGCTGGTAGATCCCTCAAAACTGTACCTTCCATCCTGAACAATAAAAATGCCATGTTAATGACCATGCATCCATGTGGCCAAGACTACCAGTAAGGAACCTCTTTGCTTTTTATCACCTCAATCACTTAGCCAATAAGCAACGACAACAACAAAACCTGTTAAATATTTGCCATTACACAGTACTGAGCTAGAGACAATGGACAGTGCTACAGAAAGGTAGATCATGAAACCTTCCTTGAAGTTGTTTAAATTCTACTTGGTAAATTAGCCAATGTCATCATTTCTCCTTTTTTTTTTTGTAAAATCCTTTTAGTGGGGCAGGGTTAATTATTAAATGACCCTAATAATACAATATGCCATAGTTTGCTTTCTTATTTTTCATTTTTGCTGTTGTTATTTCTTGATAAAGATGATAGATGGATGGATAGGTAGATAGGTGATAGATAGATAGATAGATAGATAGATAGATACATAGATACATAGATAGATATTTAAGTCAGGTTCTTTCTGCCTCTAATATGGTAAGGATCATAAAATGCTGAGAATGAAACAAAAGGTTACAGGCATTCCCACATTCTAAAATGAAGTATTGGGCTACATATGCATGATGTCCAGAGGGATGGGGAAAAGTTTTAATGGTCTGAGCACAACACTCTCCTCAAGTGCATGAAAGGGTTAAGAATAAACATTTAAAAGAAAGAGATGGGGAGAGTTGTTAGTTTGCTGTGGATTCCTCCCACTCTTTTTTACCCTGTGTAAGAGGAGAGCAGGTGGTTTGACCCCAATCTGAGAGGCTTCAGGGAATTTTTTGTAAACTGTCCCCTAGGTGGTGCCAAACCCCCTCAGGTGGAAGATCTCATGGAGAGAAGTCAATTATGGCCACTCAAGCTGCTCTGACAGTGTTGCCAGGAAATGCAGCCATTTCTGGGAATGACCTGAAATCCCACATTTTCTACGGGTGAAGAAGGCCATTCGTAGAAATACTTGGGATAGAATTTTTCTGAAATGAACCCTGACCTAGAAGCAATCTGTTGGCGGAAAGGATCTTAGCTATGAGATTCCAGAGAACAGGGTTGGGGGAGTGAGACCTGGGAGATAGTGTCATTTATATCAGGGACATCTGAAGATTCCTACAAGGGATCTCTAGAAAAAGTTAGCTTTGTGCATTGGCCATGCCCAGAGCACTCCAAAGCCAGAGAACAATGGTTCCCACAAGAAGAATTTTCTGGCTTCCCTTCACCCAACTCTGAAGGAATGAGAAACTGACATCCAAAAGGGCAGTAGAGGAGGAGAAAAGGGGAACAAAAGATGAGAAAACAAAGAAAAAGTTGCCTGTGACTCCTTTGACCCACTAGAGGCTCTCATCAGCTGGTGAAGTGAGGTACTTTAGCTGTAGAGGAAGTAGGTAAGAGTTTGATTGGTCCATGGAACTGAGTATTGCCATCACTGAAATGAGACTGGGGCTATAGAGTGGTTGAAGAATTTTTGTTGTCTATGATATAAATTTAAGAAGTTATGGGATGAGACCAACATTTCATCCAAAAGAGGATAAGAATTAATTTCAAAGAGTTTGGATAAGATATACAGAAAAAGAATGAAGTTATTTTATAATTCTTCCTTTCTAGATCTTGATTTTTGAGCATATATATATATATATATATATATATATATATATATATATATATATATATGATATATTTTCTGTCTTTCCTACTGGATCATAAACCTCTCAAGGGCAAGGACCTCATCTCATTTATTCATCAATAATTCCTCTGAGCCTAGAAAAATATCAAGCACCTTGTGAGAGCTTAATAAATATTTGTTGAATGAATGTATAAATGAATGGCTGTCGATAGGAGATTAGAGACATTTCTACATGATTTTTCTTGGGGAAAATGTCTTGACTAAAATGAAAAAGAAAAAAAGGAAGCATAAAAACTTTTAAGTAATCCTCCAAAAAGAAAGTATAGGAATAGTGTTTCCCCATATAGCCATAATTTACACTGGCTTCAGTGGAGGAAGCTCAAAAGTCCCATTTAAGCTCCCTTCATCTAAAACCCCTGCTGCCTCTCGATATTCAGCTTGTGTAACTAATTGCTACTGTGACTGCCTTTCTTCCTTCTTTGCATTTTCTTATCTGATATTCTACTGCTAATAAAACTGTCAATTTTCTTTTACTTCAATAAAAGGTCACATGTGACAACAACCCCCTTTGACTACTAACAGCAAGTGCCTTTGTTAATATTTTAAATGTACACAGTGATATTTCCAAAAGGTCAACTTTTTAAAATGACATAAAATGTCAGTCCTAATTCTTTTACCTCCTTTTCTCTGCCCCACATGGCCACCTCTTTGCTGTTTGGCCTCAGATATTGTGCTTATTATAAATTTTGTTCAACCACATAAACATCAGGTGGGGTATTGGATGGGGACCCAAGAGGTTAATGTCTTTATTGTCCATAGTTCTCTGAAGGTTAAATGTTCAAACCTATCATGATAGGCAGCTTTTTAAATACAACTATTTGATGAGTCATCACCAATAGGTCTTAGGATCCTAGTCTCTTTGCTAATTCTATATAAGCTATCTATTGATATGTAATAGATTATTCTGAAATGTAGTGGCTTAAAACAATTAATGCTTTGTAACTATTAAAGTCAGTTATAGCTTAGTGGGTCTTATGTCTCTGGGTCTGTCACAGGCTGTAGTCAAAACACTGCTAGGAACTGCCATCATCTCAACAGAGGGAGGATTCACTTCCAAATTCACCCATGTGACGGTTGACAGGATTCATTTCTACACCATCAATTGGACTGCAAGCTAGGTTTTGACTATAGGTCTTCCTCAGGTCCTTGTCCCCTGGGCTTCCTCATTAAACAGCTTGCAACCTGGCAGCTGCCTCCCTCTGACCAAGCAAATCAGAGGGTAAGAGAGAACCAGCAAGATGGAAGTCACTATCTTTCTGTTACTTAATCTCAGAAGTGACCGCCATCATTTTTGCCATATTCTGTTGGTTGGAAGTTAGACATTAGGACAATGCACATTCAAGGGGGCAAGGTTTACAGATATCAGGATCCCTACATCTGCTCTTGGAGGCTGGCTACCACAACACTGAAGTGGATATTCACCAAATGCTTGAAGAAAGAGAAAGAAGACTAACAGCAAAAGAAAATAAAGACCCTACTGATTGATTACTTTGTAACAGGCACAGTGCTAGAATTTTTATAGAAGACGATTCATTCTTTTAGAAAAAATTTATAAGGTAGAGGTTACTAATATTTGTATTTTATAGAAGAAACAGGCTCAGGATCAAAAGGCAATTTCTCCAAGATTTCATTACTGGTTTGAGGCAAAAACTGCCCTTACTCAATATACTCTTCAATCTTAATCTGGTTCTTCTTCAATTCTCCTTACTGATCATTGATACACATTTGCAAACCCAGTTGAATAGGATTTAGATCACATCTGTGTAAGAAAGTATGAAGCAAGCTAGGTTCATTCATGTGGTATAGAAATTGAGCCATAACTTTGAGATAGCAAAAAAATTTTCCCATGCTGGGAATTAGGGATAGACTAAGTCAGATATGGACATCATCTTTAAGAAGCAAGCTACTGTGTGGTAGAGAGACTAAAGCACAAAGACCCTGATACAGGGCAATTGATCAATGATGAATCTTACCTAGAAAAAGGGACATCATGAAAGAATTTGCTTATTCAGTTTGCCTAAGAAAGCCAACCAGGGTTTCTAACCATGGAGAATTCATAAAGATACCACTCTGCCCCTGTGGGAACATGATTTGAAAAGTTACTTAAACCTGTGCTTTCTTAAACCAGTGACAGTTTTTCGTGGAGCAAAGGAGAAGTTTCCTCCACAGTTCAAATTTTTTAGATTAGTAATTTTTAAATCTAATTTAAAGTGGTGTGTGCACACACATCACATGATAAGTATCTAATAAAAACTGAGAAATTTTTGTGACAAATTAAGATTTTGCAACAGTATCACAATATAAAGGTCTCTCATATCACCAGAAGTGTAGATCAATAAACTTCAGATTACAGAACACCTCTTTTTTCAGCATTAAAGTAGAGAAGTTATTTGATTTAAACATCAAAATAATTAAGGAGAATTAGTTGTTAATAGTTATGCTATCATATCCTTTTCATATGTCCTAAACAATGTGGCTTAGAGAATGATAAATAGTCAACGATGCAGTGCCAGAATATTCCAGAAGGAATTCTTTGTCTCTTATACCATGCAAAATGAAGATGGCACTCTCCTGTGGTATCAGTGGAAATCACAAAGGGAATTAAACTCTTAACTCCTGCTCAAGAAAAAAACACTTAAAGAAAAAATAATGTCAATTCTATACAATATCTTCCAGAAAGTAAAAGGAAAATTAACACTTCTTAATTTATTTTGTGAAGTTAGTATTACCCTGATGCCAAAAGAAAGATAGCACAAAAATAAAAAGAAACAATAATTCAATCTCATGAATATAAATTATATTTATCAAATATAATTCAAATATAATTCAGCAATATACTAAAATAATTATGCACCAGGGCAAAATGGGGTTTGTGTCAGCTAAGATCTGTTCAATATTCAAAAATCAATTAATATAGTCCAACATATTAACCAGCTAAAAGAGAAAAATGACATGATTATATCAATCAATTGAAACTAAGCACTTAACAACATTCTATATCTATTTGTAATTAAACTTTCAGATAGGAAA
The DNA here is from genome assembly GCF_021218885.2 of Marmota monax. NCBI lineage: Eukaryota > Metazoa > Chordata > Mammalia > Rodentia > Sciuridae > Marmota > Marmota monax. The sequence continues at coordinate 1,207,519 of NW_026695222.1, read as the reverse complement.
AAAATATAACCTCTGTAAATTAACAAAGTATATCTACCAAAATCCTATTGATAACATTATAATTAATAATGAAGGACAAATATTTCTAAGATTGAGAATAAGCCTATGACATCCTCTCTCAACACTTTTATTCAACATAGCACTGGAAATTCTTACCAGTACAATATGATACATATGAATAGATTGAAAGAGAGAAACAAAAAGCATATGATGTGGATTAAAAATATAATGATTCAAGCTGGAGTTGTGGCTCAGTAGTAGAGTGCTTGCCTAGCATGCCTAAGGCACTGGGTTCGATTCTCAGCACCACATACAAATAAATAAATAAAATAAGTGTCCATCAAAATCTAATAAAAATTATATATATATATATATATATATAATGATTTGGGCTGGGATTGTGACTCAGTGGTAGAATGTTTGCCTAGCATGTGTAAGGCATTGGGTTTGATCCTCAGCACCACATAAAAATAAATAAATAACATAAAGTTATTGTGTCCCTCTACAATTTAAAAAATATTTAAAAAATATAATGATTCACCATCACAGATGATGTAACTTTCTAAGCAGAAATCCCATGGAATCTGCAAAAACAAACTGCTGCAACTGGTGGGTTCTGAAAGATTATAACACACAAGATAAATACAAAACTCAGTTGTGTTTCAATTAATTATTAATTAACATGGGGATAGCAAAATTAAATATAATACTTTTTATAGTTACTCACAATGTGGAATTTTTAGGTGTAAGTGTAACAAAATATTTATAAGATATATTTACTTAAAATTACACATCACAGATGCAAGAAATAAAAGATGTAATTAAATGGAGATAAATACCATGTTCACGGATTGGAAGATTCAACATAGCAAAGACAAAAATTCTCCAAAAGTTGTTACACAATGAATTGCTGTGATAGCAACAACATGTTTCTTGGTTATATAATCAAGATTATTCTTGAATTTCTTCTAGGAAAGAGAAAATTAATTACAATAAATAAAACTGGGTAATATGTACAGGGGATCTCTATTATATTCCCTTTAACTTCATGCAAGTCTGAAATAATTTCAAAATAAATTTTAAGCTTTCAAAAACTGTGAAAAATTAATAAAATTTAAAATAATGTATTTATCTACCATGAAGTCCCAAGACTTATACAACCCTACAAATTCCAAACCACCTTTTGACCTTCATATTAAGAGAAGCTAAATTATTCAGAGTAGGGGTTCTTGTATTGTATCTCTCATTCAAGAAAGAATTGGCTTAGGGAAGTTAGACATCATTTAAATTACAGGGTTGCACACAAAATGATGACATGAATGTAATCAATAACTTAGAGATGTCTTACAGAGATACCAAAGGAGATTGATTATATATATATAAAACAGAAATTTCCCATATTTTATTATTTCAAATAATACTAGAAAATCCCAGTTTCTAGAAGAGTAGACATTATGCTTGGCAGTCACAGGACAAATGTTCACCATTCCAAGTAATAAGGAATTTCAGCTGGTATCATCAAATTATGAGTCACCTTGAAAAGAATTTAGAAAGATGTAGAGATTGAAGGTCAGATGACTAAGTAAACAGACTTTTTACATTGGATGAAAGACCAAAAAGGAAAATAGTTGCTACCAAACACGTTTATTCTAAAATAGAAAGTAAGGAAGTAAGTTTCAGAAGAAATGTAGAAATGACCAACTTAATCAAATCTCAATCAAAGTGGCAGGTAGCTAATATGTGAGCCCATTTTAATGTTCAGTCTTGTTCTCTCCACAATGCTATACTGCCCCCCCCCCACCGCCAGGCAACAGAGTGACCTACACCACTGCTAGGTCAAATTTATTTCAGTTGTTCTGTTGCCTTATATTTTGGATAATTTATTGAAAAACAAAGTGATGAAATATATGATTAACCTCCTATTGCCTGACATATAGGAAACACAGAGTAAAATTGGGCAGCACAAGACCCAAAACCAAGTCTCTAATATTAGTAATCCTATGACCTTAGTAAACACCACTCATTTTGAGAGTCTAATTTGTTTTAAAGGGACTTGATGTCTTCATTTACTATTGTTAGAATTCTTACTTTGAGCTCATGTGAAATAAAAGGAATAGAAGGAACTTGAAGAGTTTAAAGCACCATACTGAAGTAAGATACACCTATCATTAAATAATAATTGTTAGAGAGAAATTAAAGCACTGGAGGTAATCTCTTACCTAAACATGCCTGTTCTAGATCATGCCTGAATATCTACCTTTCTCTAGTTGCCATCTCAAGTCTCTAAGTTTTAAATCTCAATAAAGCGTTTAAAAAGCAATTTGGTAGAAAAATGTTTTAGCTAACTGCCTTCTGCAATGAAATGTAGAGGATTTAATTCCTCCTGCTTATGCTACTCTCATCTTACAAGGATGTTGAATACCCAAATGTCTGCTTCTGGTAGGTTCCTCAAGCAGAACAAAGTTGGCTTCCAGTGGATGATCAATTTAACTCCAGGGTACATTAAAATGTTCATTTTCAAGAACTGCACTAAAGTTAAAAGAAAAAAGAAAGAAGTGAAAGTAAAGAAGGGATGGGGGAAATATTGTAAGAATGAGAGTTTCTGTTTTCACCCATTTCTCAAGAATAATTTATATCTGTTTTAATAAACAGTGTTTAATGTTTAATGGGTATAACATTGCAAATCTTGCTCTATTGGTCTCCTGTGTTACCTATAGTTGGTAGGAGCCACATCATCAGTGATGAATTCCAAAGAAGAAATACCAAGGATCTGATATGAAATTATTCAAAAGCAGCATATGGAAAGACATTGCAATAAACCAGTTTGGGCTTATTAGAAGAAATGTATAAGGCAAAGTTGGTATGTCAGTACAATGTAAACTATCTGATCGTAGAAATTAAAATATAAAGAGTTAAGAAAAAGTCTTGTTTTCCTCTATTTCTCATTTGCCTTAGGCACAACTATGATGATATCTATAAGTTTTTATATTTGTTTCCCTCTAGAAGAGTTGTTGGTAAGATCATCAACCCAGAGATGTACAAATGGCTAAATAACTGCTAAGAGTTTTTGGTGGAATGATAAGCCTTTACAAAGATGGAAGGTGCCAGTTAGTGTCAGAAAATGACCTAAATGGTAAAATGTTAGAACAATCTGTTCTTCAAAATGGAGAGTAATTACATCCTCTAGTTCTGCCCTACTGCACCCCCTTCAAGCACCGCCTCTCCTCTAGATATATAGAAAAGGAAACTTTTCCCCTGTACTAAGACAAAATTAGTGCTGCTTCCTCTCACTGGTCCCTTGAATCCACACAGAAGAAACCTGTCATCTGCTCCACATGACAGCCTTTCAAGAATTTGAAAAGAGCTATCACATCCCTTTCTGTTTTGATTCTCACATCTGTATAAGGATATAAAAACACATGCATTATAATTTTGACTACATAAAAGTAGTGTCAATAAGAAAGAATGAAGGAGGTGCATTAAAATAGAATGGATATTAAAATAGAGAGGATATGGATGATTTTTCCTGTTTCTCTATTTTCCAAATGTTTTCAAGTTTGTGAAATTGCTTTGGTGGGAAATGGAGGGTATGAAACTTCCATTTTTCATAAGACAATAATATTGTTCCTCCTGAAGGAAATCTAAGTCAAAAGAAAACAAATAAATTTGCTGAATTTTGGTATCAGAAGAGAACATTCTAATGCAGACTTCTGGCTTACATTTTAAAGCTGAGGTCAGTAGACTTGAGGAATAGATCATGGTCAGAGCTCCAGCCTCAGATGGGCAGATCATGGACTCAGACGTAGTCTTCCAAATCCCAATCTAGGATCATTCTATTGCAGTGTGTCACCTAGATCAGCTTAAAACAACAGTATTGCAGTTGCTTCAACTTTCATAGTCTTTGCTGCTTGATATTTCTTAGATTGCCTCTCTGGTTTCTTTCCTTGATAACAACAACAAAAATGTGTTATGAAAATTTTGCTTTGATTTTGTTTTAAAAAATAAGAAAAATGATTTGGAGAGATGGTCCTGCTTTTCTATATCTCTTTTTTGCCTTGGGTTCAGCCATGAAGATTCCTAAGTGTTTCCCCATTTGTGTCCTCTCTAGAAGAGCCATTGATAAGAACATGGACCCAGACACATGGGAATCACTGCCATGAGTCTGTTAATGGAAGGATAACCCTGAAGACTTTAGAAAGGTGGATATCCAATGGTTCTGTATTTTGAGTTACAGAGATGTCCTTTTAAAATCAAGTATCAGTAATGTCAAATGATATCCAAAACATTACAGCTAACCCCATTTACTCTGGTTTACCAACCACTCACAGATTTTCAAGCTCATGCATCTATCCTGAGGAGACAAGTAAACACAACAGCCTGAGTTGAAAACTATCAACATACAGAGTAATGTTACTGGCACCTTGGTTGGGCCAGCTCTGTGGCACATGCTGTGTGTTGGCTCCCAGACTTTCTCAGCAGGGTTAACCCCAGGGTCCCACAGTGATAATTGATCAGTGAGACACCCTTTTCCTTCCCTGGCTCACTCCTTGCCCCTTGTCTTCCAGTGCTTCCTGGGAACACTTCCCAAATGAGCTGTTGGCACTCACCACTGTTTCGGGGACTGTAATCTATAATGACCCCCTCACATATATACACACCTGGGCACATACACGTAGGACATGAAGTGTTACCATATACACCATTTGGTGATATTGCAGAAGCTAATTGGATAACAAATGTCTCTTCTTTTCTTGAGCATGATTGAACAGAGCTCTGCTTTGATTCAAGTTCCACTGGAGTTTGAGTAGAAGGTAAATGACTTGGGGAAAGAATTTCGCCTATGGACCCTCACCCTACATGTCTGATTATTTCACCTCCCCTCTTACAGATGTGTTCTCTTCCCCACTGAGCGATGAAATAATTTTATTTACCAACTTGCATAGAGACAGGGTTAGCTTGTCAAAACAGTCATTAGAAGAAATTCAGTGGGACTCACAGGAGTAAATATAGCTACAAACTATAGTGACTCAGTGCTTTGCTCTCTCAGAGGGTTTCCCTGAAGCTTCCCCCTTGAATATCTGAGGCCCTAGGGTTAATCCTGCTGGGAAAGTCTGGGACCCAGCAGACAGCTTTTATCTCAGGGCTGGCCTAAGGAAGGTGCCAGTTTGAAGAAAAGTGAACCCACTTTCTATTAAAAGTCACTTTACTGAATCAGTCCATGGACATAGGTAAAAATGAGAAGGACTTCCAAATAAGAAGGAAAACTTAACCAATGAAAATTTCAAAATGCACTGCCTCACTCAGCTCTTACATCTGCTGGGGGCAGAGTTTGGGAAACCTTGTACAATTTCATTAAAGGAGTGACTAAAAATGTAAAAAAAAAAAAAAAAAGTTTATAGTGATGAGCAAATCCCAGTTCCCTTACCTCAAGCTGCAAGTTAGGCCTCAGAGCTCCCATGAAATCAGGCTAATTCTTCTAATATGATGCTCTTGCTTGACTCCTGCCCTTCCTTTCCCCTGGTTTTCTTCCCCTACATCCTTCATAGTGTCTCCAGGGAGCACATAGATCCTGACCTCAGGATCTCCTTCTCAAAGATCTGACCTAACCAATTTTTCAAGCCACAGTCACTTCTATCTCTGAATCAGTTTATGTCATTTCTTTCTCTTCTGCCTTCCTGAGGAAATTCCAAGGATCCCTTCCCTACCCTAGTCTTACTTATCTGTCTTAATGTCTATTTTCTGATCCAGAGCTTGTGTTCTAATTCCAGAGGACACCGTGTCTCCAAGTCTCAGAGTTTAGTTTTGAAAAATTTCCAAGTCTATCTCTGCTTTAGCTATTTCTGTTCTGAGTTATTACTGCCAAATTCCACGCAAATGTGGAACTGCCAGAGCATGATGTTCCTGCAAAGCAAATGGTACTCCTAAAGGATCACAGCCAATGTCTGAACATCTTTCACAGTTGTGATACTACTACTACTAATGGTGATAGCTGTCGTGTATTGAATACTTACTAAATGTGGGTCTCTGGCAGGAATGTTTTATGCATTCTTTCATTTAAGTCTCATAGAAATATTTTAATGATATCACTTTAAGGTGCTTATCAGGAACCTCAACCCGCAAACTGAGGCAGAAGTTAAATAACTTGCCACATGCCACACTTTTACCCAGTAAAAAGGGCAGACTAGGGATTCTGGTTTGTCTGGCACCAAAGACTGATTCTAAGCCTACTGATGATTGTATCTCCCCACTGGGAACAATGGGGTAAAACTTTCTTGCATTGAGGGGACAAAGGTCAAGCCCTGGTTATTTTCCCCCCACAGATAAAGGTCCCTTAGGCTCAGCTGATCCCTGCCTCCTGTTTCCCATTATCAAGGGCCTTGCCCTTGCTGTAGCAGCCTGGAGCACAGGCTGTTCATTTCCTCCCCTGCTGGGCCCTGCTCAACCACCCGCTCTCACCCAATTACATTACTCCTTCATGTGGTTAGAAATGCCAGTCCTCTAATTATCCTCTTTTCTGAGATGCTCAGAAAGAACACTAATACAAAAGCATTTATGTGGGATTTACTGAAGCAAACATTTTAACAACCATCTACATAGGAAACGATTTTATAAGTCTCTTTGGGTGTAGGGATCTTCTCCCTCCTTGAAATCCTTTCTTACTCAGGGATCAGCTGGCCACTGTCCCTTCTTCCTGCAAAATTATTAAAGTTGTCATCCATCTTTCATGTGAATGTGAGGCCAGCCTGAAGCTGACTTCCATGCAACAGACACATATCAAAGGGTTTTTTTCAGAAGAGCTAGGCTTTCTCAACAAATGAATTTCTTGAATCTGCTGCTAAGAAGATAAGCAATTTTTCCTATGTAACAAATGCAAAGTCAAAGAGAGATATCAGTGTCAGATAAACAGAGAGGCTATTTGTACCATTGCTCCAGCCCCATAAAATGCAGATGAGGGAGGTGTGTAGCTTCTTTTGGGGAGCATCATGTATTAAAAAAATGAAGAGAGGTCAAAAGAGACTTAAAAAATCATGGCCAACCAGATATGTTTGTATTGGAAAAAAATAATTGTAATATATGCATATGCATTCACATAAATGCATAACAATACAATGGTATTATTCACAAGACATTTATAGGATTTTAGTTAAAAAAAAAAAGTTATTGGACTGGGGGTATAATTCAGTGGTAGAGCACTTGCCTAGCAAGAATGAGGCCCTGGGTTTAATCCCCAGCAACACACACATACACAAACATATACACACAAAAATTGTCATGTGCTACAACTTTTATAATGAATTCTGAATCATAATTTTTTGAATTTTGAATTCTGGCCTAATACTGTACAATGAATGTCTTTTTTTCATCTGTACCAGGGTAGCTATCTGACTATGTGTAATTTCATTTGGAGAAAAATATTTTGATCTAAATTTAGGATCTTCCGTGAAGGCAAAGCCCTGACTTAATGGGCCTCCCTCTCCCTGCCCTTCACTAGAATATTCCCCAAATGAGTGTCAGCACAATTAGACTGATTCCTATTTAAGTACAAACATCACTTACATAAAAATTGATGAATATGTGGGAAGATAGATAGACAGACAGACACACATACAGAGTATACACGGAAAAATATACAAGCTGGGTAAATAAATGGAGAGACACATTTAAACAGATCGATTGCTTGCAGAATTGTCCCTAAGCAATGAATCAATCTGTCCAATTATTGCTTTTATTTAATTACATAAACAGATAAGTTCTGAAACCTCTCCAATAAGTATACTGCCTAGCAGTGTATCCTGCATGTGTTTGCAGAGTCACATCAATTTTTAATTAAGGAAATATTCTACAGTACATAATTCAGATGGTATAATATCTTACAAAAATATTTAGTTACTTGATGGGAAAATGACACAGAAGAATAAAGCAGTTGCAGCCCTAAGCCACCTTAATGCAGCTCCTCTTAGAAGGAAACTGGAGTACACCTAGGCTTGCAGTTTCCACTGAAGACAGTGAGTGGCACTGATAACTTACAATGAGAAACTGAAAAGGCGATGTGCCATGCCTTTATTGGCCATTGTCTTGGGGCTGTAGAGCTTCTTGGATGAATGAATAGGTGGGGTAGGTGGACTTCAAAGATAATGAACAATTATTTCTTCCCTTCCTCTACTCATACTGTTCTTCACATTAAGCTGTGGGACCTAATTCTTCTTCCTTCAAAACTGAGTTAAGTAACATGGTCCAGCCATGTTACTTTGTGACTTTGTGAACTTCTGGGGCTAGAGCTCTTGAAGATTCATCCCGGGTCTCTTGCATCCCCAAATTCTGAGTGCAACTCCCACCCTGTGAGAAGCCACAGACTATTGGGTTTCCAGGTTGCAATCCCAGATGAGCTCCCCATCAATGGTCAGCCATGTGAGTAGACCATCTAGAATGTCCAGCCAACCAGACCTTCAGACGACCACATGTGCCATCTAACTGCAATTGCATGAAATACTCAAAGTCATAACTACCCACTAGAGCCCAGTCAACCCACAGAGCCGTAAGACAGAGGAACACAGCTGTATTCCATTTTTGTTTCAAGTCACTAAGTGTTAGAGGAGTTTGTTACACAGCCCTGGGAAGGGAAGAGGAGAAGAAAACATAAAAAAAGGGGATCCCTGGGAGATCTATCAAGTCGTACCTTACATCTGAAACATTTGCATCTCAAAATGTAGGACCTAACCAAGGGCCCTGTGTTTTGAAAAAGTTTCCAAGATTCATTGTCTTTCCCAGATAACTCAGTTAATATGGAATGGAGTTACAGCTTGAGAACCTTAAGTGTTTAAATTACTGGATTATATTTAAATTACTGGATACTTTTGAAACTCTTCTTTTAAACTAAGCAATGAGCTCAATCTGTTTATTTTATCAGTGACTATAAAAATGGAAATTGACCCCATGAGGACAGAAATTCTTCAAATGGTATGGGATTCCAAGTCAGTTCATAAACTAGGTACAGAGAGAGAAATACTGTTGAATTTATAAAAGTGGACAGTAGAATGTGGTTACAGAGGTTGGGGTTGGAGTGGATGAGGTAAGGAGAAGTCTTCAGTCGATACAATACAAAGTTTTAGTCAGGAGTAATAAATTCTGTTTTTATATCATGTAACATGGTTACTATAGTTAATATTAATGTTTTGTATACTCCAAAATGAAAGAGGATTTTAAATGTTCTCACTCCAGAGAACAGTTAATCTTTAAAATAAAATAAAATATTGCCATATTTAAGTAATTCATAATATATGATATATGTTTATTTACTTAAATATGTTAATATTTTTGGTTTAGGATAACAGAAGTGGACCAAAGTTATCTATAAAGAACCAGGAAATAAATAGATAGGGATTTAAGGATCACATTTTGAACTCAAATGCACATGATATTCATTTTTTATTTTCATTTCTTTTTGTTCCTTGGTTTGTTTGTTTGTTTGGTCATGTTTGTTTGTTTTAGAAGTGTAAAAAGCTCTGGGAAACATAAAAAGAGTCTTCGAGTGTACTTGGTTCATGGGCTGTAGTTTGATAATTCCTTATTTAGAAAACACACACACACACACACACATACACACACATATACACTCACACAGAGCATATGTAGTAACATAAGAATTTGATGATATTCCATGAATAAAATAAACTGTTGGTCAAATATGATTTTGAAAATGCTCAGTTAAACAAAGTTAAACAATTCTCTCCTTTGCAGGACTTCTCAGGCTTTTAATATGTGCATGTGTATTGTAAATACCTGGAGATGGATGTCATGTCCAACACTTCCTGAATGAACACATTTTCAACTTTAGAAATATCATTTATAGAATCACCTGAAGGAGATAGATTCTTTCCCATATATTCTTAGAAGTATATGGGAAATATTAAGAATTAACACACATTAATATTAACATTTTATTATATGTATTATTAATTTTAAGTATTAACACATATTAAGACCAATGAAATAAAATCTGAATTCTAAGAAAATTACCAAGGGCTATGTGTGAACTAATGAGAAGGCCCAAATTCCAAATTTCTTTTAGTTTGGCAAGCAGTGGGCATTGGCAGGTGGGTGTGGTACTTCCTAGAAATCGTTTCCATGTTGAAATTTAGTTCCTGAAGCCAAACTGGATTATGTGTCTCTTGCTTACTGCTGTGAACTTTATCTGTTTGCAGTAAAGGCTTTGAGAGGTGCCTGCCAGTGTCTTATGGATGGGGACTGATGCTCAGACCAAAATAACCGCCTCTCAGGAACTAACTGCCAACCTAGAAAATCACCTCTCTGACCAGGAAGTTACTAAAACAAAATCATTTTTTTTTCTTCTTCTTTTTTTTTTTTTAATGTGCCCGACAACTTTAAAATAGAAACTAAATAAGAATGGTGTTTTTCCCCCTGATGTGATAAAAATCATGATACAACAGGAACTAAAATAATTGACCAACATGAGAAATTTCAGTGACTTCAGCTTTTGTTGCCTGTGGGATTTCTTAACCCTTTTTCTCAGGGTCATCAATACATTATTCTACGAATGGCACTCTTTTTCTTTTACAATTCTTTTTTTTTTTTCACTCAAGTTACAGGATAGTATAGTAGAAAGAACCTGGACTCATGTTGCAACTCAGTTGTACATTAATGGTGCTGCTTCAGGAAAGCCATTTAACTTTGCTGAACTCTTCAGTTCTCTGTGAAATTCAAGTGGTAAAAAATAAAGGACATAGGACATGTAGTTTTTATCAGGCTATGTACATGATTATAGAAGATGTATTTGCGCTTCTTTCTGCTTTTCATTCTCTATTGTGTAATTAACCCTCAGTTTCAGACCTGCACCGCACAACATTCTGAGTGGCACCAAAGATCTGCATCCATACTGCCATATGGATATGTGCTCCGTAATCCAGGATGACAAGCAGAAGTAGCCTTGGCCTTGGAGGGTCGTTTTCCTATATTTACAAGGATGAATAAAGCTTTGTGAAGAGGATCCAGAAATTTGTGATCCTCCAGGGTGAGAGACTGAGTTTCAGAACAGTAAGTGGTAGGGAGATTGGTTTCTGCCAAGCAACTTTCTCACGCACAAGACTCTATTTTTGTGAGCTACGTAGGAATCATCTTAAAAGGCTTTCTAACCATCTTTGAAAACCTTCCCTGTCTTTTCCTGTTACTTAAGTTTTCCTGCCAGTTTCCATTATTGGAAGGCATCAACACATTTATAGTCAAGTCATTCCCGTATGCCTCTTTTAGCAATCCTGCAGCACATGTTTTGAATTTACATTTTTTATATCTCTAACCTCATAAAAACTCAACCAAGGAAGTGTAAAATGCTCAAATAGCTGTCAACAATGCTTCCAAAAATATGATTTCTGTGTAGTTAACTGATGCTCAGTGGCAATTGCTGAGCAAAACTTGACCAGAACCAATTTCAGAAAAGTTAGAGAACCTAAGCAATACATTTGCCGTAGGGGGAAAAAACATTTCAAACAACTGTCTTTCCAAAAAGATTTCCCAGGGGATTTTGACTATATGTCTAAGAACAGATAATTCTAATGTTTATTGTTTTAAATTTGTCTACACCGCAGGAGAAGGAACAAAATTAACTTTGAAATCTTTCTTTGGAAGTACTCCAGCCTTGCTACAAAAACCTTCAAAGTTAATATGAGGGGGAAAAAAACCTCCAGATCAATTCCATCATGAGAAGCAAGGCAAGAATCCCTACACACTGTTAGCAGAAAAAAATATGGCAGGATATTTTTAAAAAATAGCACAGAATAACAAGGTAAAACTCAAAAATTAAAGAAGGTATAAATATTTCTAAGTTGTTTATATAAATGATTATGTAAGGAGGCTAAAAACAAACATTCATCACCATATATTTCATAAAGGGATTGATACATAAGAATCAAAATCTACTCCTTAAAAAAAACCTATAAAATAAAAATAAAATAATGCTCTTAAGTATAAATAATCACAACCTAAAGTCAGCACTAAATTTATGTGGGGAACACCAAAAAGCAATTTCACTAAAAATCAAGAACAAATAAAGAATGCTGTTATAACCATTATTACATAATAGTGCTCCAGAAATACCATTAATGAAGATAAAGAAAAATTATAGTGAGAAACCAACACATAAATAATCAGGTGTAGATGTTTATATGGAAAATTGGAAATAATCTAATTAAAACTATTAAATAATATAAACATTCAAAAAATGTATGGGTACCAAAGTAACACAAAAAAATCATTTTCCTTCATATATTTAAATTATCAGAAAATATACCAGAACAAGAGACATGGTGTAGAGTACATGGTACATAAATAAATAAACAATACCATCAATAGTTTACGTAAGAAAACTTTATAACACATAAAATAAAATCCTATGTTCTTAGCATCATAAAGACATTAATCACGCCCGGGTTAGCTATAAATTAAAACTGATACAAATAAAAACACAAATAGTATTCTATTTAGAGTTATATAAATTTACTGTGAATTTCATGTAGAAGAATAAGCAAGCAGAAATAATCTTGAATAATAGCGATAAACAACAAAGAAAGAGGACTAATCCAAACAAATATAGAAGCTTATTACACAGCCACAGTAATTTAAATGATGTGATTCATGAATAACAGAAAAATAAAAGTCCAGAAATATGCATATAAATTGACAATTAAATATGTTATGAAGATAATTTAATTTAAGGATGGGGAAAGGGAGGCTTGTTCAATAAATATAATGCAATAGTTTAGTAGCCTTCTAGGAAAAAGTTTCATGGGGGGGGGTGTGTGTTCCACACCTGAACTTTAAAATAAGTTACAGACTGATTAAGAAACACTATAGCAAATAAAAATAGAAAATTATTAAAAGAGAACAATTTTGGGGTGATCCCAATTATTATTAACAGAGTCAAAAGTCAAAGAATGAGCCTATATGCCCAAAAGGTGAGTCCCACAAACCCAACACCAAACAAAGGATGCCAGAAACAACAGAATGACGCAAGATCAGTTCATTTGTCAAACACAGGCAATTTCATTGCAGTGTTAAGGATGCATACTTGGTTGATAAAAGAACAAATAAAATATCTAGGGATATAGCTCAGTAATGGAGTATTTGTCTTGCATGCAATAGACCCTGGGTTCAATCACCAGAATTGCAAAAATAAATGTAGATTAAAAAAATAATAAAGGCAATGGAGATTACCATGAAATCTGCCAGTGGTTAGATTCAATAGGGGAGAAGAGGTTATGATTAGGAAAGACAACAGAGGAAGCTTTTGAGGTACTGTCTCTTAATCTGAACTGTGGTTATTTCTGTGTTCAATTGATTTATTAAGGGGAACATTTGTATTTCATACACTTCCAGAAGCTGTGAAACATCAGCAATAAAGTAACCTAGAAACTAAAAGTAAAACCTCATAATATTTGTGGTTCACATCACAGAAAATTAATTCCCCTAACATACAATAAGTTTCTCTATATTTTGTTTTTAAAAAAGAATCCATTGGAAAAAGGAAAGGAAGTATATGACATAATGTTCATTTAACAGTTCCAAATATTTTTAAAATGCTAACTTTAATCACAATGGAAAAGCTACCAGTTAAAACCTGATATTAGCATTAAAAGTTTTGGAGAGGTCGTACAGTTGTTTTTTGTTTTTTTATTTGTAACAGCAGGTATTTATTAAGCACCTGCCAGATTTTGTTTCACTACAATGGACATTTTTTAAAACTAGAATTGGATAGTTGCTGCCTTATAGTTTTTTTTTTAAGTTAATTTATTTTAAAAATATTTTTTGTTGTAGATTCACACAATAACTTTATATATATATATATATATATATATATATATATAGTGGTGCTGAGGATAGAACCCAGTGCCTCACACATATAAGGCAACACTCTACCACTGAGCCACAACCCCAGCCCACCCTATAGGTTTTTTTTTTTTTTTGTGTGTGTGTGTGTGTGTATGTGGTTCTGATTAGTTGTACATGAGAGTAGAATACGTTTTGACACATCATACATAAATGGATTATGCTTCTCATTCTTCTAGTTGAACATGATGTGTACTCACACCAGTTGTGTAGTCATATATGAACATAGGGTAATAATTTCAGATTCATTCTACTGTCCTTTCTACCCTCATACCCTCTCACCTCCCTTTATTCCCCTCTGCCCAACCCAAAGTATCTCTATTCTTCCCTAGCCTCCCCCTTTTTTGAATTAGCATCCACATATCAGAGAAAACATTTGGTCTTTGGTTTGGGGGGATTGGCTTATTTTGCTTAGCATGATATTCTCCAGCTCCATCCATTTATTCACAAATGCCATAAGTTCATTCTTCTTTAAGGCTGAGTAATATCCATTGTGTATACATACCACATTTTCTTTATTCATTTATTTGTTGAAGGACTCCTAGGTTGGTTCCATAGTTTAGCTATTGTGAATTGACCTGCAATAAACATTGTGTGTCTATGTCACTGCAGTATGCTGATTTTAAATTGTTGGGGTATAAACCAAAGAGTGGGATAGCTGAGTCAAATGGTGGTTCCATTCCCAGTTTTCTGATGAATCTCCATATTGCTTTCCAGAGTGGTTGCATCAATTTGCAGTCCCACCAGCAATGTACGAGTGTTCCTTTCTCCCCATATCCTCACCAACATCTATTGCTGCTTGTATTCTTGATGATTGTCATTCTGACTGGAGTGAGATGAAATCTTAGATAGTTTGGATTTGCATTTCTCTAATTGCTAGAGATTCTAAATACTTTTTCATATATTTGTTGCTTAATTGTTCAACTTCTGTGAAGTGTGTTCAGTTCCTTAGTCCATTTATTGATTGAGTTATTTGGGGTTTTTTGGTGTTAAGTTTTGGAGTCCTTTATATATCCCTGAGATTAATCCTCTATCTGAGGTGCATGCGGCAAAGATGTTCTCCCATTCTGTAGGTTATCTCTTCATGTTATTGATGTCTTCTTTGCTGAGAAGAAGTTTTTTAGTTTGAATCCATTTTATTTATCAATTCTTGACTTTACTTCTTGTGCTTTAGGAGTCTTGTTAAGGAAGTCAGAACCTAAGCTGACACTGTGAAGATTTGGGCCTCCTTTTTCTTCTATTAGGTGCAGGGTCTCTGTTCTAGTGCCTAAGTCTTTGATTCACTCTGAGTTGAGTTTCATGCAGGGTGAGAGATAGGGGTTTAATTTCACTTATGGATTTCCAGTTTTCCCAGAACCATTTATTGACTAGGCTCTCTTTTCTCCAGTGAATGTTTTTAGTGCCTTTGTCTAGTATGAGATAGTTGTATTTATATGGGTTTGTCTCTGTGTCTTCTACTCTGTACCATTGGTCTATGTGACCATTTTGGTATAAGTTTTTAAAACACGTTTCATGAATATTTTGGGGAAAGTTTCTTTCATTTTAATTAAAAATATACATTGGAATAATCTCTCTCCAAGTTAAAAAGCCATATCAAACTTTAAATGCACATACCATTTTAAATTACAATTTACTTCCTAGAGTCCATTCTTTAGATGTGCATATGTGAAATGATGAATATATTGGTATGCAGCATCATTATTTGGAGGATTTGTTGTAGTTGCAAAGTATTCTAAACAACCTACATGACTATCAACAAAGACTGGTTAAATAAATTATGAGTGAGTATATAATTAAATACTGCACACCTATCAAAAAATCACAGGTCTATTTCAACTGATGTGAAAAGGTAACTTTTAAAATTAACCAAACACATAATTATATGTATAATGTGTAATGTTTGAGTCATTACAGGAAAATAATATAGATTTGTATTTGAAAGTCTCCAAAGGAGTCACAATACACTGATCATTATTATGACCTCTGAGAAAGGCAACTCCAGGGTCCAGGGATAAAGAGGATGAGATTTAAATTCTGGGTCCCATTCAGTACCATTGATACCCTCTCCATCCATTCTACTTCAGTATTTCAGTTACCATCAAATTGGTCTATTACCTAATATGGAGATTCTCTTTCTGTTTGTCTTTTGTTTTTTCTTCTTATTTTAGAGTGACTTATGAAAATAGAGAGGGTGCTTGAAAATTTATGCTGCCATCTTCAAACCAACAATTTCTATTTTCTTTTATGCCTTTGGAATTTTTAGTCATGCACATGTATTACAAATTAAAAATAGCTAAGAATAATTTTAAGTCCAAGATTAAAACAAAAGAGAGAAAAGTCAAATGTGTAGCTTTTGTTGTTTAACTTTCCTAACTTGGAATCACAATTATGACCTAATAAAGTGCCAGGGTCTCAGAGATAATCAATTTTACCACATTGCATTAGAATCTTTATTGTTTCCTGCCAGTTTATTTACTATTGAAACTTCCTTGAATACCTTGTGATAAAATTGGAAGGTTGCTTTTCTAATGTGTGCATTTTGGAAGAAAATCCCTGATCCAATGAGATATGCAGTGTAGCAATATGTTGCAGTGCTCTGGCACCATCCTTTCTTAGTATTTGGCTCAGTTGCCTTAACAAATAATTATACATTTACTTTATGTTTATATAAAGACAACTAGCATCTTATGGATCACTATGTACTGAGGAAATATGCCAAACATCTTTCTTAAGTCAATGTGAAAATATAATTTGCAGAACTCAGCAGTTTCAACTGAAAGAGTATTGCGAAGTAGATTGCAAATTAGAAAAGTAGAAGTGAATAAAATTTGCTTTGTGTTTATAGGTTTTCCAGTTGCTGCCACTTAATTCTCCAACAAGCATGAAATCCAGAGTTACCTGGGGAAACTGAGTGCAAAATTAGGTTTATAAGATGTAGATTTTCTGATTCCTCATCAAATGCTGAAAGTCCCTGGTATGATGTTGTTAGTAAGGAATAGAGGATGGGCAGATGAGATGGCAGCTCTTGGAATTCCATGCTGCTGTCAACTCCAGAGTTCACAACTTATGCATTGTAGATGTGTGGTTTTTCATAAAGGGCCTTATTCTCTAACTGAAAAGAGAGAGAGAGAGAGAGAGAGAGAGAGAGAGAGAGAGAGAGAGAGAGAGAGAGAGAGAGAGAGAGAGAGAAAAGCAGGCAGAAATACTAACAACCAAAGCTGACAAATATTTGATTTACTTCATTATTGTCTTTGTCTTCTAGCATCCCATGGCCTGATAGTGGAAGGCATGAATCAGATAATAAGAGAATTAGCAGTTTGTTCCAGGTATGATGGTGGCACAAAGAGGGATATGACAGGATATGCTTGTGGTATGTTGAAAAAGACATCCCAAAAGAAAACTACATAAGCTGAATTTAGAAGACAGGTATACAATTGATATCAAGAAGAATGCTGGGACAAGGCTGAACAACTCTAGGGAGAAGTCTTTGACTGTCCAATTGGGCAGAGAAATGGAGCATGTACAGAAAAAGTAGAAGTCAGAGAAAGATGGTACCAGATTGGGCTCTTTGGCAAGATGTGCACCACCTATGACAGAAGACTAAAGGAAGCCATGGGGTTTGGTTCTCTTCCTGTCCTATGCAAGGCAATGAGAGGAATGGTAGGGGTTCTTTTATGTTTGGTTCATTTTTGAATCCAGGTGTACACTATCACTGAGCTACACACCAGCCTTTTTTTTTTAATTTTGAAACAAGGTCTCACTAAATTGTTGTATCTAATCTCCAACTTGTGATCCTTCTGGCTCAGCCTCCCAAATCATTAGAATTATAGGCATGCACCACAGCACCCAGTGGTGAGAGTCGTTCATTCCCAAATCAGTCTGTGTTCCAGCATAATTGTAGTGATATTGCTGAAATTCTCTCACATGCACCTAATCCACTGTCTAAAGTTACATCTGTTTTAAACTATTCAACTAATGTCAGCATTAAAGGTACTATCACCTTGGAAGACAGAAAAAGAGAGAGATCACCTCATGGACCGTTTCTTTAGTCATCACCTGTACTACAAATATGGGGGGAGCTTTCACATTTGATGAGAAATCTACAGATGTGGAAATGCTGTACCTGCAAATTTAATTTTGCATTCTGTTTCTTTGTGTGATTCTGGGCTTCACACATATTTGGTGACTATAAGGCAACAACTAAAAACCTACACATTCAGATGAAATTTTAGTCACTGATAATTTTTTTTAAATTCTTGGTCCATACCACAATATTCACCCTTTGGTTGAAACTGTTGAGTTCTACAAATTATATTTTTGCAGATCAACTTTTTAAAAATGCATATTCAGCATTTACATCTGAGAATCTACTCAACATTAAGTACTGCCATTTCTGCAAGTCTCAGTTTTAATTATCATTTCCCAAAATGTGTAAATTCATTACTATGGGTGAATTTGCTTATTCTAGTATTCATGGTATATGAGGATGTTTGCATATATGCATATGTTATGCACATGTGTTTAGGTTGTGCATTGCAATTAATTTGCATCCTTCTCAGTACTCAGAAAAGTGATCATTTGCACATAATAGGAATTAAGAAAGTTTAAAAAAATGAACATGGTATTCCCAGCAAAAGGAGGTAATCATATTGAATTAGATAAGTATAACCACCTGGATCTAGAATTAGCCATCCAGGGTAGACACTCAGATCCATGAACCAAACACCTGCAATGAAGAAAGAGGCATTCAGGCACTATCCAGATCATTTTCCAAATTGTTAAACAGGAATACAAACAGCAGTGTATTTTTTCAAATGGAAAATATCAGTTTGGAAACCATAATTGTGAGCTGCATTTTCCCAACAAATTATACTCGGCAACTATTTGTGGTTTTGTTGAGTATAGAATCATCACACACACTCACACAAAGAAGCTACCATTGTACAGTTCTTCCTAGGAACTCTAGCCACCACCACCAGCAAGTCAGAGAGCCAGCTGACTTGTGAAAATTGGGCCAGGTGACCACTTGAGAAGTGATTAGGGATGGCCAATAACTGTCTCTCAGGAGTTCTGCTGAACTCAGCTAATGTGATTTTGCTTGGAATTTAAATCAAATTTCAGTCTGTCCATTAGGAGGTAAAGAAGCTAATGTATCTTAAGCCTGTCTGGCCTCCCTCCTCCCCTCACTCTTCCCACTCTCCTGGCCAAGTTTCCTCTAAAGTAATGGCAAAGATTCAGTCTTTCTTGCTTCAGGTTGTGAGTTCAGACAAAACTCTTTGTCTTTTGTCCACCAGCTGCTTTGTGTTTGCCAAGAGCTCTACCTGAAATTGCAGAATGAGCCCATCTGCTCCATTTTCATTTTCCTGCCTGTGGAGACTGTCTGCTCATTCTGTCTTATAGCCTCTTGTCTAAAACTTATACTCACCATACTAGCTTTGTCATTCACTAAATTCCTAGTCATGGACCTCCCTGTCCTGTAAAATGCTACTGAAACCATTGTGGAAAAAAACCTAAAATCATTAAATTGACCTCTTTCACTTGAATATTATTCCATAATACAGTTATTGTGATATAATATTATATAGACATTATAACCAGTTACAAATTTCCAAAGAGTATCTTAAGAAGAAAATGACATTGTTTTGCATACCAATTATAATTGTATATAATGCAAGTAAAAACAAACTGTCAAGGAATAGCAATAAAGCTTAAAAGCTTCACAAATGCTTTCATACAAATGCAATACCTTACAGCAGAGTACCTCTATATGCATTAAAATAATGTGAAAATTTAAAGTCATTATCTTTAGTATTATCCCTGTCATCAGTGCCTAAAATGATATTTAGTTACTTGAATATCTTATGTAAAAGCTATTATAATGTATACAGACAAACCAACTAATTTTATGGCAAAGCATTATTCCAGAAAAAAAAAAAAAACATTTAGTTTGGGATATTTCCAGCTGTATAATTATTGTGCTTTCAATAACATACAATAGGAACTCTGGTTAAATTACAGTAGGTAGTGTATATTGAATGCTTGGTGTGCAGTAGCTCTTGTCCTACGTATTGGATGTGTGCTATTTGGTTTATTTTCACATCAATCTTATAAGGTAGGTATTATTATTATTTTGTCCATTTTATAGGTGAGTAAATTGAAGCACAAAAATTTAAAATACTCCTAAAACTTTTAATGGATGGCAAATGGCCACAGTGGGAGTAAGGCCATTTTTGTCATTCATTGACTCTTCAGAAGTGATATAAAGAATGAACCAATGAGATTAGACAAAGGTGTCAAAAGCATGCACTGGAGAAAGGATAGCATCTTCAACAAATGGTTCTGGGAAAACTGGAAATCCATATGCAACAAAATGAAATTGAATCCCTATCTCTCACCATGCACAAAAGTTAACTCAAAATGGATCAAGGATCTAGGGATTAAACCAGAGACTCTGCATCTAATAGAAGAAAAAGTAGGCCCTAATTTCCATCACCTGGGGCTAGGCCCCAACTTCCTTAATAAGATGCCTATAGCACAAGAATTAAAACCAAGAATCAACAAATGGGATGGATTCAAACTAAAAAGTTATGTGAGGTGAATAGGGAATCTACATCCTGGGAACATATTTTTACCCCTCACACATCAGATAGAGCTCTAATCTCTAGGATATATAAAGACCTCAACAAGATAAGCACCAAAAAACCCAAAAAATCCAATCAATAAATGGGCCAAGGACCTGAACAGACACTTCTCAGAAGAGGATACAATCAATCAACAAATATACAAAAAAATGCTTATCATCTCTAGCAATCAGAGAAATGCAAATTAAAACGACTCTAAGATACCACCTCACTCCAGTAAGAATGATAGCCATGATGAAGACAAACAACAACAAGTGCTGGCAAGGATGTGGGGAAAAAGGCACACTCATACATTGCTGGTGGGACTGCAAATTGGTGCAGCCAATTTGGAAAGCAGTATGGAGATTCCTTGGAAATCTGGGAATGGAACCACCATTTGACCCAGCTATTCCTCTTCTCGGACTATACCCAAAGGACCTAAAAACAGCATACTACAGGGACACAACCACATCAATGTTTATAGCAGCACAATTCACAATAGCTAGACTGTGGAGCCAACCTAGATGTGCTTCAGTGGATGAATGGATTAAAAAAGTGGCATTTATACACAATGGAATATTACTCAGCAATAAAAAAAGAATAAGATCATGGCATTTGCAAGAAAATGGATGGAATTAGAGAAGATTATGCTAAGTGAAGTTAGCCAATCCCAAAGAAACAAATGCCGAATGTCTTCTCTGATATAAAGGGGGTGACTCAAAATGAGGTTGGGAGGGAGAGCAAGGGAGAAAGATTACCTCTAGATAGGGAATGGGGTGAGAAGGAAAGGGAGGGAGAAGGAGAATAGCATAGATGGTGAAAGGAGGCCCTCATCATTATACAAAATACATGTATGAAGATGTTAATTTGGTGTCAACATACCTTATATATAATCAGAGATATGATAAATTATGGTATAATTGTGTATTAAGAATTGCAATGCAAAAATAAATAAATAAATAAATAAATATTTTTTAAAAAAAGAATGCACCAATGAGGATAATGGTTCTAGGATTCTGGGTCTTTCATATCAGCAAAATATATACACCTTTTTAAATGGAAAGTAGGAAACTTCAAATTCTTTACTTTCCTTTGAGAGTATATTAAAAAATATAATGAAATACTACATCTCTATACCCTATTGCTGCAGAAAGGAGGGTGTTGTGGTTTGGATGTGATGTGTCCCCCAAAAGCTCATGTGTGAGACAATGCAAGAAGGTTCAGAGGAGAAATGATTGGATTGTGAGAGTCTTAACCCAATCAGTGAATTAATTCTTGCTGGGATTAACTGAGTGGTAACTAGAGGCAGGTGGGGTGTGGGCTGCAGGAAGTTGTTAATTGGGGGCGTGGCTAGGGGGTATATATTTCGGATCTAGAGCTGGAGTCTTCATCTGCTTCATGATCACCATGATGTAAGCTGCCTTCCTACACCACCCTATCCCTCCATGATGCTCAGCCTCACCTCAAGCCCCGAGGAATGGAGCTGGCCTTCTCTGGACTAAGACCACAGAAACTGAGAGCCCTCAAATAAACTTTTCCTCCCCTCCAGTTGTGCTGGTCAGATCCTTGAGTCACAGAAGCAAAAAAACTAAGGCAGAGAGAGATTTTAAAATCAAGATGTTGAAAAGTTTGAATAGCAGTATAAATTTCACTTCATGGAAAGTCACAGCATTGTCCTTTTATTTCCCTCTGCTATGAGCTAGACAAAAAAATGTTGGCACAGTTTGGCATCAATCTGTAGACCCATTCTCAAGAAAAATCCTGATTATATAGTAAACATTGTCCTTCACTCTTTTTCTCCTTCTTAATCTCCTTCCCACTTCTTCTTCCTTTCTCCTTCTCTTCCTACTCTTCCTCCTCCTCTCCTTCTCTTCTTCATTTCCTTTACTTCTTCCTTCATCTTCTTTGCTTGTCCACCAGTCCATAAAGATAATGGTTAAATAGAGGCCAACAGGAAAAAATAATCAATGAAGGTCTGGAAAATCTGCATATTTAGCCATTCTGTGACTATTGAACAATTAATAATGGTAATTGGTTGTTAATTCAAGTATTCTACTTCACTACTGATCAATGCCTCAAATATTCTTCCATTCCTGTGATATCTCTTTTGGCTCCTTCTGATTTACTTTCCTATGTGAGAAATTTCCTCTTGCCCTTCCCAGAATTATCCCAATCTCTAAATCACTTTCCTGAATTCCACCATCATGGTGTGACTATCTGTAACAGACCCTGTTGCTAAGTTCTATTTCCCTTTTGATCTGGTCCTTCTCATACTTCATGTGTGTGTGTGTGTGTGTGTGTGTGTGTGTGTGTGTCGGGGGTTGTAATTCTGAGGCGTGTTCCATATCATTTACCAGAACTGCCCCAGGAGATTGAGCTTTGGTTGCCTGCAGTGATCATTTCCTAATAACTCATGTGTTATGATGTAAATCTGGAATGTTCCCCAAAGCTTATGTGTTGGATGCATGATTCCTGAAGCAGCAAAGTTCAAAGGTAGGGCTTTTGAGCATGATTGTATTACCAGCACTCTGACCTCATCATCAGTGGATTAATAGCTGAACTGACTACTGGGAGGTAGGACCTAGTTAAAGGAAGTAGGTCATAGTTGTACCCTAGAAGGGTTTATCTTATCTCTGTCTCCATTCTCTCTCTCTCTCTCTCTCTCTCTCTCTCTCTCTCTCTCTCTCTCTCTCTATCCCTCTCTCCTTCCCAGATGCCATAAGGTGAACAGCTTTCCTCCCCCACACCAAAACAACTATGATGTTCTTCAATGGAGTCAGCTGACAATGGATTAAGACCAATGAAAAGCTGATTAGCACACCAGGCTTAAACCGTTTCCTTTCTCCCATGCCTTGGTGTATTTAGAATTTCCTTCCCGATAAATGCCTTGTTCTTTTGTTTTCTTAATATTTTTTTAAGTTGCAGATGGACACAGTACCTTTATTTAATTTAATTAATTAATTAATTATTATTATTTTTTATGTGGTGCTGAGAATCGAACCCAGTGCCTCACACCTGAGAGGCAAGCACCTGGCCACTGAGCCACAATCCCAGCCCAAATCCCTTGTTCTTGAATCCTTTGCTCAGAAATTGCTTCTGGGGAAAATCAAACTAAGATACTGAATTGATTTCAGGGCCCTGGTGGTCTTCTGCCAGTGAGTGTTATCTATCATTACTAAAATAGTGACACTACAAAATGAGTGTCATTGCAAAAGAACTGTGAAAAGTGAAACAAAGCAACTTCCCTCATAAGAGAGCTGAAAATAAGCAGGGGTTCAGTCTGTCCTTCCTGCAGTCGCCTACAAATCACTACTCTTGCCTGGGTAACTTACTGTTGTCTCTCAATTTTGTTTTATTTTGGGCATTACCCAAAGAAGAGTCCCTAAGTGCACTGATATGCATCTCTCCAGTTGTGCTAAGATGGTCCTTAGTGACCAACAAACATTTCTGAAATGGTAGCTATGAACATAAATGAATTATCAACACTTCCCTATTTTTGTGCTGGATGATTCATCAAAGGACCATCAGAAGTTTTATTCTCTACCTTTCAAGAAAGAATTTTCATAATGAATAGAAACCATTTTGATCCACAAATTTCTCTATGATAAGTGAGCAAAATGGGTGTCTCATATCTGGACATCCTGGGTTATGCATGAAAAGATGCACTGACAGCTCATGAATAGCATGTTCAAATTTTTTTTTAACTTATGTGAATCTATATTCATCAATCAGAATTTCACTTTGGGTTGCTAAGTTTGAAAAGGCTATACAATTGCTCATCTTCTTTAGTTTTTGAACTATATATCTCTCCTTTTCTCTTGGCCAGTATGTATCATTCACTTAGGATTTTTCCCTATGATATCTAGTATACAATCTACTTTTATAGTAAATTTTTAATTAGTGCATTTTAGATGTACATAAAGATGCCAGGATAGAACCTATTTAATATGACTTTGAAAACTAACATCCATTCAATCAGGGGGCTTTTAAAAATTTTTTTCCACTTTATTGACCATTTGGAAATTCATTAATTACTGGTCCAAATCTCCTTATAAAAGAAAAATTGCCAGGACAATAGGAAGCAAATCTGTTGATAAGGTACAGAGACATATGCCACAAACCAAATCTGTAATGACATTAGAGGGATAGAGTCACAGGAGCAGAGCCCTGGCATGTCCCACTAAAAACCCAACTTCCAAAGTAAGAGTCAAAGAGGTGAAACTGAAATCCAACACAATGAGTCATTGCTTCTGAAAAGTTAATTGGACACCTAATTCTGATTTGGTCATTGTTATTTTTCCTTCATATACTGTTTTGGATAGAAATTCATGGGTTTTGAAGTTAAGAAATTATGAAAGAGTAATTTGAAATGGGGGGAGGTCAAAAGAACTGTCAAATTACTGCTTCAATTTTAGTAAACCGTTTCCCACAATTGTTCTAAATTTGAAGTGGTGACTTGTGACAAATAAGCAATACTTTTGGACAAGTTCTGTTTTCCTTTCTAAAATGCTATTTAACATTTGAGATTGTGATTAGCTAAAATAGAGTCTCTGACTCAAGGCAAAATTACCTTCTGTTAGCCTTGACATTAGAGCTGGTGGAGGAAGGAGTCTCCATGTTCCCTAAGTTGTCAGATAAAGAAAACAAATCACTTAAATCTATGACTAGTGACTAGCTAGAATGGGTTATAATAATCACAGACCTTTGTGAAAATCAATTAAGTGCAATGCATTTTAACTCACTATCTCTGGTCCTCATGGAAACCAAGAAAATAGGTATTGTTATTACTCATTCTTAGATAAAAACCAAGGCACCAAGAAATTATATATGTTCCAAATCTAATTGCTAATAACTCTTGGAGACAGTGTATGAAATCAAGTCATATTGGTTCTAAAACCCAGGCTCAATCTACTACCAACCCATAGCTTTCTAAGTTATAATTTATGATGCACTTCAATGAAATGAAAATTTTGCCTGGAGCTCTAATAAGGAAAGCAGATAAGAGAGCCTCCAATTGAACAGAGAGAATGAAGTCCAGAGTCTTGCTGCTTAGATTTCTTCCCCATGTCTCAACCCTCTCTCCAGCAGGCCCAGGTGATTTCATGAAAAGTTGGTTCTCTGAGGGAAAACCCTGTTTTATGCTTCCTATCCCACTGACATCTTCCATCATAAGCAAGAGCATTCTTCTGCCTATCAAGGGTCACAGATTCAGGTGCCCTTAGATGCTCTCAACACAACCTTGGTGCACTGTGGCAGTAAACGGAAGTTTGCTTTCCTTCCTGCCATGATCTTTAAAGGCATAGATTTCTGTGAGCTGATGTGACCTTTTTTTTTTTTAGTTTTAATTTATTAATCCAAATTCCAATTTCAGAGTATTCAATAATAATATTAATGAAAGGCCATTTAAACTTTAGCAGTCAAGGAAAAGAAGAGAAAGACCTGTTTAACAAGCAAATACCATACAGCACTGAGAAAGTTGGTGCTTTTGTATTTTTGTGAACTTCGATCTTATACATGTATATGTATTGATTTCAAAGTCTAGTAAGTATGCACATGAATATAAAAGTAAAATTAAGCTACCCTATGTTTCCATATTATTAAATAGGAAAATTTTTTAAAAAACATAATGTGCTAAAGAATCCCCCCCTGGCAATGCTGGTTAGGGGCAGAATGATGTTATTTAAAATTCGTCTCTTATTAAAAGAAAAAAGAGTTTGCTTCTTCCGAGTTCCTGTATATTTCTATCAGGGCTCCACTGGCATTTTCATCGAGGTGTTTATGAATCGTAATGCCGTTCCACTGCAGCTTCTGACACACTCATTAATTTGTTCCCAGCGGCAGTTCATTACCAACATCACAGCAAAACATGCTCTCTCCCTGGGCACTGAGGGTCCACCGGAAATTAAGCAGACAGGGCTGCAAAACCCCTCAGAGCAGTCAGCCAGCTTCATCTCCTGCAGCAGGCTGGAGGCAAGCATGAGACGGCAGCTGGAATGAAAGCATCAAGCCTTCCCGGGTGCCTCTGTGCCTTCAGAGTCTTTAGTTGACATGAAGAGCGATTCCTTGAAAAAGGATGGGATCTTGCTGTCTCAGGCACAGGTCTTCTCTGATCTGCCTGCTCTCGATGGAGTGGAGAAAAAAAATCTTCAGATTTTTAGTACAGGGAAGGCTTAGCATTTTTCCTTGCTTTCAACTGTGTGGTGGCTTCCTGCGTGTACTGACCCTTCCTGGTCAGTGGGGAGCTGTGAGCTGTGTTGGAGCACTTCACTAGCATCTCCTTAGAGAGGATATTAAGAAAGCCAGAGACTCCTCAAGAATAAGCAGAGTCTAAATTAGCTTCTCGAAAAGCTCTACTTTTAAAAGAAAATTAGGGTTCTAGTAACATGCTAGATTGAAAGAAAAGTTGAGTAGTCTGAATTCTTTATTGTTGGCTGTAGTCACATAGGACCCGGGACCATGACATGTCAGCACCGGATTAAGAAGCTGGAAACCCAGGTCTTAACCATGACCTAAGTGCATTCTGAAGTGTGATGTGCAAAATTTTCAACCCCTTCTAATGAAAGATGTTGTTTGCTCTAGATCAGGAGACTTTTAGGGGCTCAGCCAAAGCCAGAGGACTCGTCCTTGGCTCTTCTCTCTTCCCTGCATTTGAGCCATCAGCAAATTTGACCAGCTTTATCTTCAGAATGTCCACAACAAGACAACTCACAGTTTGCTGACTTCACAGCTTACATCCCAATTCCAGGCTGAGCTGTCATATTCTCCCTTTGTACCTCTGAAAGAACCTCTTCACTGGTTTCTTGTTTCCACTCTTGCTTCTCCTTTATCTGGATCATTTACAGCATGCAAAAGTTGCTGGTTCAAGTGTTAAGTGAAATTGCATCAGCCTCCTGGTCAAAACCCTTAGTGGCTTTAAGCAGAGTAGAATCCCAAACTCTCACAGCCACCAGACCAAACTCAGTGATATGGGATCTCAGTGATGTGGAACCCTGGTCTTCCTATTGCTCCCACTCTTCCAGGTGCAGAACAAGCAGAGTCTAAATTAGCTTCTCGGAAAGCTCTACTTTTAAAAGAAAATTAGGGTTCTAGTAACATGCTAGATTGAAGGAAAAGTTGAGTAGTCTGAATTCTTTGTTGTTGGCTGTAGTCACATAGGACCCTGGACCATGACATGTCACTCTATATGGGAACATGCACAACAGGTATGCTCTTGGCTTTAAACACTTTCACTCTGTTCCTGCCTGAAAAACTCTTTCCTGAGAATCCCCAACAGTTCATTTCTTCTCTTCACTACAGTCAAGCTAAGATATCATTGGTGCTGACAATCCTTCCCTTACCACCAAATCTTAACACCCTATTTAAAACAGAGTATGCATGTGCCTGTTCCCCTAATTCATTCATGCTATCATTTCCACGAGTAATTATTAAACACCTGATATGAGTCATACACTATTTAGGGCACTGGAATAGAGAATCAAATAGACCAAGTCTAAATTCTTAGGAAGTTTACACTGCAATTAGGAACAAAAGTTCACAACAGATGATAGAACAATTATCAAAAAGGATATATATGCTTGGTGCGGTGACACACACCTATAATCCCAGTGGCTTGGGAGTGCTGAGGCAGGAGGATTTTGAGTTCAAAACCATTGCACTTTACTTGTCTTTTTATGCTTTATTTCTCTTGATCAACTCATCATTCTCTTCTATATATATATATATATATATTTTGTGCCAGGGATTGAACACAGGGGTACTTGGCCACGGAACCACATCCCCAGTCTGTTTTTTATTTTGTTTGGAGACAGGGTCTTTATGAGTTGCTTAGGGCCTCACTACTAAGGCTGGCTTTGAACTCAAAATCCCCTTGCCTCAGCATTCCAAACCCACTGGGATTATAGGTGTATGCCACCGCACCTAGCTTACATATTCTTTTTGATAATTTCTCTATCATCTGTTGTGTACTTCTGTTCCTAATTACAGTGTAAACAAGTCTAAGAATTTAGACTTGGTCTATTTGATTCTCTATTTCATTGCCCCAAAGAGTGTATGACTCATATCAGGTGTTTAATAATTACTTGTGGAAATGACAGAATGAATGAATTTGTTCGGATATTAGGAGAACTGTTTTGCAATGATGAAGCTATTAGAAAAATAATTAATTGACCTTCATGATTCAGAAGGTAGTCTTGACCTCAGCTGGCAGATCCAAGCAGACAACCACATTAATGTGTCATGAGAACAACCCTAGGTTGTATGACTAAAACCTCTATTATCCTGTGAAGAGCATGCCTGCCTCCCACTGAGAAGGAGCCACCCCTCAAAATTCATTATGAAGCAAAAAGGCTAAGTGAATGATTTATATGCTACCTGTGCTCTTCTCCATTCTAGTGCTTTCAGTATTCTACCTCTCTTGTTTCCTCAACTATGTCTCAGACAATAATTTCATGTCACAGATAATATGAATCTAACAGATGAATTTCCATGCAGAGTATAGTTCCCTTACTATTGATGTGGAGAAAAACATAAACAAAGCTACAGTAAAGCACTTTTTCAGAGGCTGAGAAAAGCCAGCATAAGCACAAGAGAGAGTCAGGTAAAACTTATTTAAGCAATGGAAAAATAAATGAACTTATCTCGTTTTCTTTTAAAAGTTGCCTAATATTCAATAATATGTATGAACTGCAATGTATTCAATCCTAACCTTGTTGATACATTTTCCAGCTTACTCTCCATTTTCTTCCTCTACAGAGATGTAATAAACACTCTCCCACATATATCATTACTGTCTTTTGCTTTTAGTTCTGTGAGCAAAATTCCCCAAGGTGGGATTTCTTGCACAATAGCATCAACATTTTTAATTTTAAACAATATTTCTAGGTATTATTCCCAGATATGATAGCAACTTATTTCCCACCAGAAATGCACAAGTATCTCTTCACCTTGCCTTCAAAAAGCTGTTCTTACCACATTGGACTGCAAATCTGATAATTCAAAAAATGGTAATTTGTTTTGTAATTTTATTTTTCTGTGCATGGCTAGGCAACATTTCATAACTTTATGTTTTGTTTTTCCTATTATTTTCCAAATCATCTATTCATACTTATTGGAGTTATTCATAGCTATTTTAATTTAATTTGTTAAGGAGATTCTTGGAACAGGAGGATCAGTGGCATCTTTCTTGTTATTACTGTTGTATTACATTAATAATATATATATATATAGTTTAAATCTTAATTTTACTAATGATTCAATTGCTATACTCATTTTTTAAAAATATTGATATAGTCAAATATCTGTATTTTATGATGGTTTCTGAGATTTTTTTCCTTGCTTAAAAATGCCCTATCATCTAAATTTATGAATTTGTTCCAAGATTATTACTTTTGTTTTAGCTCTTTAATCTGTATAGAATTTACATTTGTATGCAAAGAAAGGGAGCTCATGATTTCTTCCATGTAGGTAATGTAGTGAATAAACTAGCACTAACATAGCAAATGAACTACCTTAGTTAAAATGCAATCTTGTTAGGGTAAATTCCCATGCATACTTGGTTGTAATTTCTGTTTTCCCAGGCACTCTGACAGAAGCAACTTCCCTGAGAGCCATTAAGATCATCTGAAATAAAATGTAATTTGCTGACAGAACCTGACCAGATAGTGACCTATATGCTTTGTCAAACTTTCAGGAAGAAAGTTTTCAGACTTCATTTGCCAATAATCCAAGTTCCTTGTTCAGATACATATCAGAGTCTTACTATGCATTGGATAATTTTCTAAATGCTTTTTGTAGATTTTTTTGACTCCTTATATTAACAGCACAGAGCAACTATTATTTTGATCTTCATTTTCTGTATTAAAAAACTGAAAAATAGAGTTTAGTTGCCCAAGAACTCAAGGATGGTAAATGTTGGGCTGAGATTTCTAGCTTCCAGCCTAACTCCACAGTCATTAGTTTTAACAGAAGCATTCTACGGATGATGCTCTTTCATTTTTGTGTCTTAAACCTTCCAATTATCATCACACAGAAGGTACACAGTGCATATTTGCTTATCTAGATTGAACTGGGGAAAAAAAACTTTTTCATGAAGAGTTTTATAACATTTGGAAATAATGACTTGAAATGAATTTGCTTCTTGGAAACTGGGAGTAATCTCAAAACAGGGCAATTTCAGTAGCTGCAAAAGAACAGCTCTAATGAGTTCTGCTCGAGAATCTTCTTCTCACCAGGAAATGATTGAAGACAAGGAGATAACCTCTCATTAATTCCTTATTAACTATTTTAATCAGGATTACATCACTGTCTTGCTCTGAGCACGGACAATTGCCAGTAGGCTTAGGTGCTCAAATTCATTAAGCTGACAAGGTGGGAAGGTCCTGACAGCCAGCAGGATTGTTCCTGTGCCCCTGGGAGCCTCGTCTGGTGAAGATGTGACTCCCTCATTTCTCAGAGTAGCAATCTTCACTTCTGGTTTATTGCTACACATCCCTCAAAAGCCTGGCCCAAATGGCTTCTTTCAATGAGTTCTCAAATGCTTTGCACTGTGGCTGGGAGAATGAAAGCCCTTCAGGGAGGGGGCAGAGCGCACACAGATCCAAGCAGCAAGTCAGTCAGCTCCCATTATGGGATGGAGCCCCTATTCAGCAGGTCACATGGAGGCTCTGCACCTGCCAGGGTCAGGCAAGATTCTGTCTCTTCAGGTCCATCTAAGGGAGCAATAGGCCCATCCCATCACCCAGAGCTTCAGGGAATACTCTTATGTGTGGTGGGGGAATATATCCTGCCCAGGTGAAAATCATCAAGCCCAGTAGCTTAAGATTCCGCTGTATTGAACCATATTTCTCTGTACTTAAGTGGAGACTTGCAATCCCCAGTGGGTGATCAATGCAACATGGACAGAGAAAGACAACCGAACTTCAGGACACCCTATTCAACTCAGTGTTGAATGACCAGAAGTCATTAGATTGGTCTGGGGATTGGTGCATGTAGCCCAATCAGGACCAATAAATGCACAAGGCCTTCTGGGAGACCATGGGATATAGTGGGTCATGTGGGAGATCATGCCCCAAGAATTAGCTGTCTGTTTCATTCACCCCACTGCAACCTCCTACACGTATAGCCTTTAACATTTTTTTTCGCCTTTCTCTTCTTTTAACATGGTCATCATCTAAGTGCATTTCTCACACGCAAGCTGTAAAAAATTAAATGAGTTCCTATAGGTAAATTACACATTAAGTAGCAAATTAAAAACTAATTCAAGTATTAGTTATTATCACCTCCTTGGAGTCTCCTATTAGAGAAATTTCTCACCTTTTCCCATGGAATTTGAAGTCTAAAATTTATAAGGTCTAGAACTGCCATCCTCATCTTAGGTCTGTGAGGAAAGCAAGTGTCTGAAAATAAGGCAAACTTAGAAAATAGAGAAGTGAAGAAATGTGGAGAGACTGAAATCTGGCCCTGATGGTATCATTTAAAGTATAGATCAAGTTGTACTTGGTGAAAGCCTTTTCCATCATCTGTCTATCTATCTATCTATCTATCTTAATGCATATGTTTATATATGTGCACATATACCTTATAAGAGCAGTTATCAATTTCAGTGGTTTAGGTTCACAGCAAAATTGAACAGAAAGTACCAAAACATTCCATAGTGTCCCTACCCACACTCATGCACAGCCTCAAATATTATCAAAATCACTCACCAGAATGGCATATTTATCACAACTAATATTAATATATCATTTTTACTAAAAAATCTATAGTTTAAATTAGAATTCACCCTTAGAATTATTCATTCTATGGGTTTGCACAAATTTATAATCATACATATCCACCATTACAAGATCATACAGAAAAGTTTCACTGCCCTAAAAATACTCTGTTCCATGACTATTCATCTTTCCTCCCCAATGTCCCTTGCAAGTACTAATATTTTTATGGGCTTCTTAATTTTACTTTTTTCAGAATGTTACATGATTGAAATTCTATAGTATAGAGCCTTTATAGATGAGCCTCTTTACTTAGTAATTTGCATTAAAGTTTCCTTAATCTTTTTTCATAAGTTGTAGCTCATTTCTTGTTAGCTATGAGTAGTATTCACTGTCTGGAGGAATTTACATAAACCTGTTGAAGGATATAGTTTCTTCCAAGTTCACGCAAATATCAATTAAGCAGCTGTAACCATCTATGGGCACATTTTTGTGTAGCCATAATTTTGGGGTTCATTTGGGCAAATACCAAGGGGCACAATTGCTACATTGTGTGGTAAGAGTATATGTAGTTTTGAAAAAACTGAACTGTCTACCATCAATGGCTGAGAACTCCTGACTCTTTACCAGTATTTGCTGTTGTCTGTATTCTGGATTTTGGCTATTTTAATAGGTTGTCAGTGGTAGCTAATTGTTTTAAATTGCATTTTTCTGATGCTATGTGATGTGAAGCATCTTTTCATATGCTTATCTGCCATTTTTACATTTCTTTGATAGATACAGTTTCTCTTTTTATTAAACAAGTTTGGGTTTTTTGCATTTTTCTCTCCAGCGAATCATAGTTGCTTCACTCTACATGGTGGGCTCTGAAGACTTCTCAACCATCTATAGAGCCTACATATTGCATTGAACCAAAATATGGCAAATAAAAGCCAGATCTTTTCTTCCACACTTGTCTTCCCTAATGTCCAGGGTTTGATAATTGAAGCAGGTGAAATGTTTGTCCTTTAATATAACCTCCCTTCTTTAAGTCTGGAATAATAATTTGTCATAGCATCTAAAACTTCTGCATAAATTGGCAAGTAGGAAGAGTATGTACCAATGAGCTGGAAAAGGAGCAAACTACAAGGAATTGCAAGCTCTGGGTCTGATTGCTCATTAGTAGGTCATAAAGACCTGCAGGAGGTACACAAAAATTCATCTGCCTTCAGAGAATGAGGCAAAAAATAGACAGCCAGGACACTCTGAAGCAATTCAGGAATCATGGCACTAGTAGGACACATGTGGTTCCATATGCATTAATTTGCTCAGAAACCCAGAGCTTTGCTAAAATCCCATTATCCACCTGCACAAATCATTCTCATCCCTCTCTATCTTTCTGAACTACAAATAGTTCCATTTACAGCCCTTGAATGCATTTTAAATGTCTCATTTTCATTTCTTTGCACATGTGATTTCTTTGATCAAAAATGTACCTATGAATGTGTGAGAGCACACACACACACACACACAACTCCTCTCTGGTTTCTAAATCTTGCAATCTTTTAAGATAAATTTATCCTTCTCTCTTTGGTACAATGGTGTGCTGGACTTGTTTGGACTTCTTCCAACTCCCCTCAAAGAAAGTCCTGATTTGTAGCATCTGTTAATTTCCATGGTTTGAATACACCCACCATGACCAGTTTCAAGTCATCAACACAAGTGAACATCAACACGAGTACACGGTTACATAGAATTTCTACCCAAAAGACACAATAGTTTTCTATTACATATCACTCTTATGGATAATAAAGTGTAATAAAACAATTAGGAAGTAATAAGGATTGAGCATATCTTTATTACCTTTATTTTCAATCTAATAACCAGAGAACTTAATTATAAACTTGTATAATTTAAGTTAACTTTGTGTATATGTATGTGTGTATATATGTGTGTGTGTATGTGTTACTAGGGTCTAAACCCAGGGCCACTCTGTCACTGAACTATATCCCTATCGTTTCTTATTTTTTAATCTATTTTTTTGTTTCTTTTTTTTTTTTTGAGACAGGTTTTTACCTAGTGGCCCATGCTGGCCTGGAACTAGTGATTCTCCTGCTTCAACCTCTTGAGGTGCTGGGATTACAGGCATGTGCCACAGCTCCTGGCTGATAGTTTAATTTTTTATAATGTTCATGTTTGAAAACAAACTAGCTCTCAGAATTATTGGAAATTTAAGAGTTGGTTTTTGTAGTCTGTAGAAATGAAAGACAGCACTTCACTGCTCCTGTGCCAATGGCACTTACCTTCGAGAAAATGATACCAAAAATAAATGTAAGCAGAACATTAAACAGCTAAATTAAAAAATATTTATCTCAATTTCTAATGGTAATAAATATTATGAAGTAAAACAAAACACGATCAAGGGCCAATTGAGCATTTGGAAAATGGGAAAATATTTTCAATAGTGTAAACAAGAAAGTCACCTCTGAGCAGTGGCTCTCCTTCTTGTAAATGAAGTGAGGTAGCAAAAGATGAAAAAAAAATCTTCGGGATGGTGCTAGAAAAAAAGAAAAGAAAAGAATACCTTTTTTTAAATGAAAATTTTAAAAATCTTCAGGCATTCCAGAGGGAACAATAGCTTATGCAAAGGTCCTGAGGCAGTGGTGAGCTTTATGTACTTGGGGGACAATAAGAAAATCTCCAGTTACCAACCAATAATCCATTCAAATTCTTAAGGCATCTAGTGGATTAATCCACTGATTATGCCACAGCTCTTCTAATAAATTCACCTCTGAACTTTCCTGGATTTACTATCACATGAGCTTTTGGGGAGACACCTCCTATCCAAACAATAACAGTCACTATGGCTGGAATAAAGCACTGAGTGAAGAATGCTAGAAGAGATGACTGAAGAGATCAAGGTCTAGGTCATGTAGAACCTTGAAAGTCACAGTAAGATTTGCTCTCTCAATTCAAAGAGGAAGGTTTTGTTTAGGGAACAGCATGATTTGACAAAAGTTAAAAAATATTACTTACTCCCAGCTGCTATGTGAAGAATAGATTGTACAAATACTGCAATAACCCTACAAATACAAAGGGTTAGAGGTAGAGGAGAGTGAGAAAAGAAAGACAGGATTATTTCAATATCTAGTAGAAAAGGGAACATGTAAAGCAGGTGGTTAAAATGTAGTGCATTTTCCTCCAGAATAGCTACAACTTAAAAGACCAAGGCAGCCATAACTGGTGTGCAAACAAATGAGCAGAGCTGTGTTCTAATAACGTCATTTATAATAGGCTGCAGGACAGATTTGACTTATGAGCCATACAGGCCAACCCCTGCTCTCAAGCACAGTCGCCCATTAGAAATACAATGGGGATCATAGATGTAAATTTAACTATTTTTTAAAAGCCCCATACTAGATAAGGAAAGAGAAACTGATGAAATTAATTTTTATTATATTTAAACCAACATTTCCAAAAGATTATTTCAACAGTATTAGGATGGTGGGTCTTGAAGATTTCAACTTGCATTTGAAAGAGAAATAGGTATTCAGTGATTTTATAAATGATACACATTTTCCTTCATGTTTTATGCAGGGGATTGCATTTGAGCAGTTAATCCTCATTAAGAAAGCTTTATTGATTTCATTCAATATATTTCTACCTCCAGATTATCTGAGAAACTTTAGAGACAATGATCTCCTGCACAATTTGTTCCAAAATATCAGTCTGTGGCAATGAAACTCTGTTGGAAAGAGCACAAAGTCATTAAGCACTTTTAGCCCCCACAGTGAAGTGAGCAATAATGGGCAGTTAGATGTCCCTCTCTCTGATCTTGGCATAATGTTCCTCTTTCTCAGGGTCTCATTGGAACATGGCTCACACACAGATTCCTGAATTCTGCTTTTATGGTGCATGAGAGTAAATTCTTAACTTAAACAGCTTCTTCATTCTCTTCTTTATAAGAATACAGCCTGGGCACCCATCTTTCTATTGAATTGCTGTCAGGGAAGGCTTTGCCCAAGGTCAACATAACAAGCCTCTCTGCCAGGTACTGCGGCCGACTTTAATACATGCAGAGGATTTATGTCAGATTCCCACCACTAAAGATTGAGCTGATAATCGTAGGTATTTGGCAGAGGCATTAGCATTTCTGTCTGTGCAGATTTCAAGGCCCTATTAACTATTCTGAGGAATATTTTACCCAGTGGGGAAAAGTACCAAGTTGAGTTAGGGATTCCTCACTGCCCACCACAGGCAATATCATAGCAATCTCTATGGCTGTCTGCATGGGGAAATTAACCAGGACAGCAGATTGCTTTGACTCCTAATGAATATGAATGCACAAACATGAGCATTTCAAAAAGCAACATTAGGAGCACAGAGAGAGAAAAAACTGCTTTGATGTGTGATCCCTCTGTGAAGGACCCCATGAGTGATTTTTCTTGGAACAGAGGGAATGATTTTTCAGCACTTCCAAAGAACATAAACTCTGTCTGGCCCATCATCCAGGATGCATCCCAACAGTATCTGCAGTTCAGGCCTCCTTTACAAAGGTGGGTCTCTCTTTAAGTGCAGAATGCTACAAAAAGAAAACCATCATGTTGACAAATAATAATTCAGAAGAGGGTAGGGAGCAAAATGAAAAGCAGAGCAAAAGTGTCAATTTCTCAAGAAAAATAGCCAATTTTAACTATTTTTAACAGAAGTATAGAGTTTTTTAAATGCCTGAGATGAAAATTGATCATGCTTGCTTTGCTGACTCTGAACGTGCTTTATGAGCATCAAATGATGAGGCTAATGTTTCATTCTAAGAGCTGAATTCTACAAGGGAAATAAAGGCAGTGACAGAAGCAGCAATTTAATAGCCAAATTTAAATGACTCTTTTAAAAAATGTGATTCACTTTTTCTTCCATAATGTCAAATAATCATGCATTACATCAAGAAAGAACTCACATACTCTGAATTGGCTGCTTTTGAAAGGTAAATTAGTCCTGGTGGGTCACCAGGCTGACCCCAACGTGATACTGTGTGCTCTCCAATGACTTTTCACCCCCTAAAATCCTCATCTCCAAGAAGATGAAAACAAGAACCATTTTCTGGTTTTTACATATTCTAAATATTCTAGCACTCTGCTATGCCTGATACCAGACCTCCCAAATAAATTGATCTCATTACTATTACTATTATGGAAATTCCCCATGGGGATTATAAGAACTGCAGATGTGATTCTTAATGGTTGAGCACTTATTGAAGACTTTTTTTTCCTACAAACACTCACCATGACTCAAAATTCCTATTTATCACCCTGGTTCTGACCATGAACATTCTCAGTTCCTGTTGTTAGCAGAGATTCTACAGGATTTAAGGAGCTTTGCCAGTTTGCCAGTGGAAATTGCCACTCTGCCATGAAGTGAACATCAGGAGCATACCTAGTTCCCTCTTTTGCAAAAAGAGAAGGGGCAATGATCAAAGCAGATATTTGTTACATGTCTCCCCAAATGTAGAAACATAGAAACATTTATTCTTCCTTTAACTTTTATCTAAAACAGCTTCACACCAGAAGTGTTTTTTGTTGTTGTTGTTGTTGTTGTTGTTTTATATTTCAGATTCTTTGGGGAATACTTCCTCCTACTTCAGCAAATGCATACTGAATCCTTATTACATACAAGACAGCATGCTCCACATGGCTGTATATTCAGAAGTGTGCATGGCACAGACTCACCACATAGAGTTAGACAGACAGCAGGAGGAATAAACAAGAATGCTTATCATTCCTGAACAAGATCACATGACAAAACATTTTTATGAGCAAAGGGAGATTGACTCAAAAGTGTATAGGATGATGTTCGACAATGGGAAAAATTGTCGAAATGGCTCCCTAGTGTGTGGATATGGTGAGTAAGGGCAGGATGGTCCTTTGTGTTTTCAATCTTAGTAAGTGTTTGGTTTACATGGTTGTATCCATTTGTCAAATTCATCCCATGATATACATAAATGTCTTTGTTGCATTGCATGCAAATCTTACCTGAAAACAAAATGATAAATATTGAACTCTGCCTAATGATATACAACTGCAATATTTATGGAGAAACATACTAATGTCTGGAATTCACTTGGCAATGCATAAAAACAAAACAGATTAATGAGTGTATAGAAGACGGATGATTAGATTAGTGATAAAGCAAAGGCAGTAAAGTGGTAGTAGTAGGACCTAGGTGGGATGCATAGGGATTCCCTTAAAATTCAATTTTTCTCTGTTAGAAAGTTTTAATAGTATGTGTTGGTAGGAGAGAAAAAGTTTCCCATATGAAGAAAATTTTTACATATTCTTTGAAAACATAAAGATTTCGAATATTAGAAATAGAAATAGAGGGCATTCATGAATAAAGAAATAATAAACGCAAAGACTTAAGAACATGAGAGGGTACTAGAAGTATTTCTACATGGTAGTTCATTAAAGGGAGAGGGTGGCAGTGAGAAAGGTGCTGGTGTCATACATTGATGGGGCTCAAGGACAATCTGAGAAATCTTGTATCTCTGTATAGGCTGGACAGTCACTCTGTTGGATTTTCTGATCATAGTGTCAGTGGTATCATTAGTTCCTTTAAAGGGGAATTTGGTAGCTGAAGATGACTAGGGAAACAGAGAATAAGAGGTGAGTAGTGGGAATCTGCATCAGGAAGGCAAGAGAGGAGCCAGAGAGAATGGTGATCCCTGGAGATGCAGCAGGCTAGAGGTGGGAGATAGACTGCCCATCAGGGTTGAGAGTGAAGGAGGATTCCAACAGGAGCCTAATTTTCAGCCTTATGACAAGAGGGGATTTGCTGATGATTTGCTTCCCATGAAAAGGAAATTAAAAACAGCTAAATTAACAGAGTAGAAGGTGATGAGCTTCAAAGGAACAATTTACAAAATATTCACCAAGGGGCAGTAACAATATGAAAAGATGTTCAGTCTTACCAGCTGTCAAGTAAATACAAGAAGGTATAAGAAGAAAGCATTTCACCCACACACCAACAAGAATGAAAAAGAATGGTGAGGAAGATGAGCCACAAGTCTGTTAACGCTGGTCATGGGAGTATAAATTGGTGTTGACATTCATGAGAAATTTGATACTCTCTAGCAAAACTCAAAGCTATTCATAATCTTTGATATAAAAATTCCATCTGGGAGAAAAGCATTCTAACCAATTACTTGCACATAGACCTAAAGATGAACATAGAAGAAGGTTCATTTGCAACATTGTTATAGTGGTAAATTGGGGGAAATTGTCTATCAATAGAAGGGATATATTATGACTTACCATCTGTACTTGTTTTCTGTTGCTTCCATACAAATTACCTACAACTTAGAGATTTAAAACAACACAAATTTATTGTCTTATATTTCTATAGATGAATGGTCTCATAAAGCCAAAACTGGATGTCAGCAAATTGTGTTCTTTTTTGGAGTTTCTAGGGGAGAATGACTTTCCTGCACTTCCCAGTTGTTGTTAGATGCCTTTAGGTTGTAGGACTGAGGTCCTCTTTTCCTGTGGTTATAAAGTTCACTTTCCTTGACTTAGAGCTCCTTCCTACATCTTAAAAGTCAGCAATGGGCTGGCTCATTATGTCCCCTGAAAACTCCGTTTTCTGTATTCTTCTACTTTCAAAGACTCATGTGGTTAGATTGAGCCTACCTGGATAATTGAGGATAACATCACCATTTTAAAGTCCCAAGGTTGTTAATCACTTCTGAAAAATCCTCTTTGCCGTTTAATGAAACATATTTTTGGTTTCTGGGAAATAGAAAGTGGTCATCTTTGGGAGTCATTCATTGTTCTGTTTACCACATCATCTGCACTTTGAAAGGTTCTATCATTACTAAAAGAAAGGTATAAATTCTGATGCTGAAACATCTGTAACATATAAAGTGAAAATGAGAAAATAATTTAAATATACTTCTGATATTGCTTATGTTATTATATAATGACCTTGTTAATTTAATAATATAAAATTACTACAAATTTAAAACAAAATATATAAAAAGGTGAATATATATATATATATATATATATATATATATATATATATATATCTAAACATGAAACTAACAAATGAACACCAAAATGTGGACAGGGAATACATCAGAGAAAGGGACTGAGTTTATCAAGAGACTTATGGAGTTACTCATAGTTTATTTCATATGTTTGTAAATTTTACCAGAAAAATTTAATTGCACAATGATTATGCTTTCAAAAAATAAAAAATATTTTTTTTATTATGGAACAATAGGAGAAGCAAAACTGCTCCTATGAAAGTTGGAGTAGGAAACTTAAAGTATGTTTATTGCAGTTCCTCAAGCCCTGATGCTCTTCTAAGTGTGATGACCACACACTTTATCATTTCCCTGGGACTCTGCTAGGAATGAAAAAGGATGTCATCAATAATCTTGCCAAAGCAATAAGTGTAGACTGAAACTTTCTTGGTCACATACTCCTAAGGCATTGATTGCTCATCTCTCCCACTAGAATGTCAGATCCAGGTTAGTGGGGATATGATCTGGGATGCTCACTGCCTGAGAACATCTGCTGGGAAAATAGGACTGAGCTGGTCTACTTGCCCATTTTTAGATTAAAATACCATCTTTATCTTATTCATTTGGGGGGATTCTTTTCCCAGCTTATATCTATAAAAACATTCTTTTATGTTTATATTTAACTTTTTCATATGTTATTGTTTTAATTTATTTGAGATATCTATGAAATCACTCTGGAATTTACTATGTAAATTTGAAATCAGGCTTTTTTTTGTCATTGCCAACAGAAGAGCCCAGTGGTCCTAATACTTTTTTTTGTATTTTCTTTTCTGCTTTGAAATACTACCTTTATCATATACCAAATTCCCATATGTTCATAAATCTGTTTCACTTTTGTAGCTCAAATACCTCCCTAATAAGTAGAGCCTTACAGAGTATATTGGTATCTTTTAAAGAGAAATATTCTTCATTATTCTTTTGCTTTTATTTAATTTGTCTAGGTCATTATCATACCTTTATCTGTTTCGCATATGAGGAGGGTTATAAATAAAATTTGATTTGAAGAACGTGAAAAAGTAAATAAATTGATCTGTTTTCATTTTACCAATGAAGGGGACTGGGAGAATCTCCCATCCGATCTATAGACTACAAAGCAGCAAAAGAATTATTTTGAGCTCAGTTTTGAATGTTTTGTTAGGCAACAAAAGCTAGCTAACATAACATTTTGGGACCTTAAACTTGTCATCTAAAGAGAATTAAATGAAATAACTCCTAAGACTTCTCTTGTTTTATGTGTTTCTCCCCCTAGCTTCATCATCCTATGGTTTTTAGCTGAAACAAAACTTCAAAGTGTATATATTGATTTGTTAGACACAAAAGAGCTTATGGGCATTAGCTATACCATATGTGTGCACAAACACCCAGGCACTTGGAAACAGCCATGTGGCACACAGTGGGTGCAGGGAGGGATACAGAGCACATGTTAAGTAATGCAAGAGCCAGAACATTTGGTTACCTGCCAATCAGAATCAGTTATTACTATGGCCTCACAGCCTAACCCTCTTCTCGCTTCAGGGCTTAGATTTTATTTGTGAACCATATTTTGATTGCTTATATTGATAATATACTCAAACCTCTCCTTTCAAGATATGAGCAAGACTATTTTAAGCCTTAACAATTGCCTGGGATTTATAGGGTCAAATGGATTAAGCCTGTTGAAAAATATTTTGGCCTTTGCTATAAACAAAATAAAGACAACCTAGTGTTTGCTTAATGGGTAAAAAAAAACAACCTTCACCCCAAATATCTGTAAGGGCCAAAATTATGAATCTAATATCATGAGATTCCCATTGACCCAGCTGAATATATATATATGTAAGTGCTAAACCTATCTTTTCCTTTCTTTTTTTTTAACCTCTTGGATGAGTCATTTAAAGGAACCAAAGTTTGGTCAATTACTTCAAATTTTGGTCAATTACTAATTGTGTGAGTTGGAACACATTATTTAACCTCTCTGAATATTAGAGCAGGATAAGTAATGTAGAAATAATATGGCCAGTATTATAGAGCTATAATAATAATCAAATGTACATGGAAACAGCGTGAGACATTCTCATTTGTTCAGTTATAATACTCATTTTCCCTACACTGTATATTGATTCATTTCCTACTCATCATTCAAAGTCTCTAGCTCAGATGAGTCCCTTTTGAAAAATCTGTTCACAATGTCAGCACATGTTAAATTCCTTTTTTTTAAAATCTCTCTTATTTATGCAATCAAATTTACTGAGGCTAAGCTAGATCCTGTGATACTGCTACTAGCAAAACTGTCTCTGCCACATGGAGAGAGGTAAAATAAACGGTCTAGCATGTGATAATCGAACTCATTATGAAGCAGGTGACCCAGTGTTGTTTGGGGGGACATTATTAGAGTATGAAACAGGAATATATCAGGAAGAATTTTCCAAAATATGCCATTGAAATTGGGATAGAAGTAGAATCACGTTTTACCCCTGAGCTGGAATGTGAGTAGGGGCTTATTTCAGCTTATTTGTACTCCTGACTTAATTTTTTCCCTGTGTTTATTGGTGCTTTAAATCTATATTGTCCTATGAAATTTTCTAATATGTTCCTTTTGTTTGTGTACACAATTAGGCTTTATGCTCAGTTGGAGGAGGGCCCGTGTGTTGTTCTCTCTCTCTCTCTCTCTCTCTCTCTCTCTCTCTCTCTCTCTCTCTCTCTCTCTCTCTCTCTCTCTCTCTCTCTCTCCCTGTCTTTAACTTCTCTTTAAAGCTTAACACGGTGCTGATCAGATCTTGGTGATAATACACAGCTGATTGAGAACAAAAGCACTTAAGCACTGGTTGCTCTTGAATTGTGAGACATCTCACTATAGCCTTGTGAACTAATTACCACTTTTATGATTTTTTGATGTGTCAGAAAAATACAGAAAAGGGCACATATAAATATATAACTCAGTGAATTTGCCTTAAGTGAATATACTCATGTAATCAGCACCCACTTTAAGAACAACACTGCGATGCTCCAGAAGCTGTTGTATTCACTTCTAACTACTAACTCCCCAAAGGTAACCATTACCCTAACATCTACAAACAGTTCCTTCTTGTGTTTTGAAGTTTATATTACACTCAATAGTATCTGACTTTTACTCAACATTTTGTTGGGGGAAATCCACGTTGTTACCTGTAACTGCAGTTTAGTCATTCTTGTTGGCATTTAGCATCCCACTGTGAAAATATATGCTATAAATTTACTCTTCGTAGTCATTCTTATATGCATCTTTTTGTAAAGCTGTGCATTCATTGCTGTTGAGTGTATGCCTAGGAAGGGAGTTTCTGGATCATAAGAAATAGATATTTTTCCTGTCTTTCATAGATACTGCCAAAGCTTTCCAAACAAATTGGGCTAACTTTTGCTCTCATCAGCAGTGTGCCTAACTGGTTTTACAAATAAAGGTCATTTTGAAAGTCAAAATATTTCTTGAAACTAACCAGATTACAGAGTGTAGGTGTTGTGCTCTTGGTGCTGAAGAATTCCAGGGCTTGCATAGATTTGTGAACTTCTCACAAACAACTTCACAGGTCTCTCAGGCCCACCAAGTTTCCGGTAATATTTGGTGGAAAAATGCAGCAGAGTTTCATAATGGTGCATGTTTTCTAAGATGGAATGGGTTTTAAAAGGAACCACTGTTCTGTAAATAGAGGCTCTTTCTCCATCACCTCACCCTTGTATTCTGTTAACAGAAAAAAAAATACATTTCCAGAAGAGAAAAGATAAAAACTTAAGAAGGCTAAAAATCAGAATGAAATACATGTGTGAGGCTTCCCACAGATGTTCTGTCTCTTTTTCTAGCCTTTCTTCCATGCCAGATGCTCCTTCTCATTGTCTGTAACCTAGGGCCAAGGGCAATTTCTCCCCTAACTAGGACCTCTTCTTCTTTAGCTGGCTTAGAATAACATATTTCTTGCACAGAATAATATTTACTGTCATTATCAGCAAGTTCTTATTGCTAGTGCCCATATCCACTGAATTAAAAACACCCACATTTATTATACAGGATGATGATATTCTGTTGAAAATTCAACAGATTGTGAATATGGATTTTGTGGCCCTTGAAGGTTATAAATATTTGCTTGGGATGAGTTGTTTCGAATGTCTCAAACACAGTGGGAACTCAGGAAGAGTTCAGGTCTTCCTCTTCACATCTGGGCATCAGTTTTATAACACAGTGGGGCTTCAACATGAAGTATCCCTCTACTACATTGCATCCCTCTACTACATTGCCTGCCCTGTAAGGACAATGACCCCATGACTTTGTCAGCGCATAAG
Source organism: Marmota monax (assembly GCF_021218885.2). NCBI lineage: Eukaryota > Metazoa > Chordata > Mammalia > Rodentia > Sciuridae > Marmota > Marmota monax. The sequence goes on along the minus strand of NW_026695222.1, from coordinate 1,162,946 downwards.
CAGAATGCTAGGCTAGGCTCGAATGGAGACTCCTTAGGGTAGGTGTCAAACCTTCAATAATGGTGCAATGTCGAGGAGCAAGAGAGAACATAAAATAGTTCAGATAACTGATAGCTAAATAGAAACCCAACTGAAGAGTGCTTCAATGCTCTCCATTCATCCAAGAATGTTAGGTAGCATTTAGCCTCAGTTCTAACATGGACCCAGGGCATGTCTCTATATATGTTTTGAAACAGAAGAGAGCAATGCAACAAGCACTACATCTATGACAAAAGCTGCTACTTAAAGTCATACTGTGTCAGGCATGCCTTTCTGAGAAATAGATATATTAATTAGATAGGCTTATATTGTACAAGTCTTTGAAGGAATAGACTCTCTCCCTCCTTCAATTAAATTCCTCTACTGTCCAATAGAACCTGTTTACTCATGTTCCAGAATGATCTTGAACCAAATCTCAAGGGTCACTTGACACAGTTAGAAGAGATAACATAATCGTGTGTGATTTAATCAAGTTCATTTTAAGTTTATTGCTAAGGGACATGAGGATTGGCTGTGCTTCCCAGGTAAATTCTAAAGACCTCTTGGTTTGAGCTTCTGGAAAAGAAAAGTAAAATGAAAAGGCTAACTGGGACGTTATCTCTGGAAAAATCAAAATTAAAATGTGCCTTAATTTGGATTCCCCTGTTTCAACATCCTATTTGAGATCATCCTTTTTCATTGTTATGTTCCATCAGTGAATAGCATCAATACTTTTTTTCCATATTTTTATTGATGGATTATAATTGTTCACAATGGTGGGATTCATTTCTACATATTCCTACATGCACACTACCTATAGAATAACATCAATACTTGCTTAAATGAGGCCCAGAAGCATTTTCCCTTTCTAATATTTAATGTTATTTTTCTCCCTTCCAGATGATTGTAGATTGTGAAGATGAAATTGTAAAATCTACAGAGCTTCAGAATAAAGATAGCTGTAACAGCAATGCCCTGAGAGGGAACACTGGGACGTCAAACCCCTGTGCCTTCTAATTAGCTTGCCATGAGTCATTGACTACCCATGGCTTCTTGTCCTAACCTTGTTTTGCAATACGATTTGTCCACACTTATTTATTAAGGGTATTGCATTTTTTACAGCTTGTTCATTGACAGTGTGCTGCTGCAAGTGACAGAAAAACAATATAATTTGTTGTCCTTCTTAAATATCTAAGGGGAGAAAAAGAAGATAATATGCAAAGCTTCCTGAAATTCACAAATGAGGCGGGATAAAATCTCTGCAGAATTTATAAAGTCTGCAGGAAGCTTTTGATCGTGATGTATTGCAGTTCCCACCCCCACTCTCCCATCTATAGCGATGCCTTCAATATTTTACTGAGTCTGGCTAACACACAGCTCACAATTTTAAAGTGACAAATCTAAGAGCATAAATTTTAGGTGCTTTTTGCAAAACAGCAAGGCTAAGGACAGACTGTACGTTCAGAGTATTATAGCTTGTCCTAATTCATGCCATTTTCATACATTCTCCCCCCCTTTTGGAGGTTTTTGGGGGCATATTTCAAACAAACATCAGTGCTTTGTGTTTATGCCATGTAATAAAGAATATCTGGGCCCGTTGGTAGAAGAATATCTGTTTTCCAAATCATCTCCGTTATGGAGAGAAATAAATTCTATTTTGAGCACAAATATAAGAGTAGCCTTCCAAACAAACATTTAGAATCTGTTCAGTTGGGTTTTGCTAAGGGACTTCCATCTATTTAGTGCTTAAATGGGCTTGTACCCACAAGTGTAGACCCTATTGATGGGGGATGCAAAAAAAGTTGGCTGCTTCCAAATGCTTCCCTATCTCTCCAACACCTTTTTGCTCCCCCAACACCATGGGAGTACATGATATTAGCTATTAGGAAAGATTGAAAAAGGAAAATCATCTTCAGAGTTTATTTTCTGATATAATGTTACTGTCTCTGGAAATGGTAGGACATTTCATGGGAGTGGCTTAAATTAAAAGAAAACTAGATGTCTTTTAAAGAATATAGGAAGGGATAGAATATAAGAGCATAGTCTGGAATGACAGACTCAGTGGTTGGACTGATCTGAGTAATGGGAGTATGACTAATACAAAAATCCGAGATGACAATCAGGAGGTCATGTCGCCACCATTCTCCCCTCCCATGTCCATGCAAGATATTCTGATCAACCACAACACTGCTCTCTTTTAAGTTTGGACTCTTTGTCAATATTTTTCAGCTGCCACTACGGACTAGAGTAAACTAGTCATTGAAATTATGAGCTAGAGATATGTTATTGAAATTATGCATGATTTCTAGTCTACTAAGAAATTATCAAAAGGGCAAGAGAGATTTTTAAAACCCAAGGTGGACTTGAAGATAAAAGGGACAGGAAAATGAAGTTTGGAACTGGGCTTAAAAATGCATGTTTGCTTCTTATTTATTGGTTAGTGGTAATAGAAAAGCTACCATTTACTAAGTCCCTACTATGTGCCTGGTATTCTGCTGGGTGCTTTACTTAGTACATACAGAAAACAGTTATCAAATTTGTAGGCTCTTGAGTCAGACTATCAGAGTTTGGATTTTAGCAGAAGAGGGTGCTAGAGATTTCAAGCCTCGGTGCTCATCGGTAAAATGGGGATAATAATGATCACAGCTTCATTGGTTTGTTGAGAGGACAAATGAGATAATGTATTGAATGATCTTGGCATATTGCCTGGCTATCAATCAATGCTAGCTTATTCCTGACATGTAATCAGCACTCTAAAAAGATTACTTTGCAGCAGCACTCTTCTTTCTATTATACTCAGTGTTTTATATTTTTTTCTCCTCTTCTCTCTCATGGTTACTTTGAGAGAAGTAATCAAGATCATTATAGATATAGATATAGATATATCATTATATATTTTTCTCCTCTTCTCTCTTTATGGTTACTTTGAGATAAGTAACCATCAGTCACGCCAAAGAGGGGCAAGGATTTTGAAACCTAAGTCCTAGCAATATATAATTGGCCAGTGTTCCAGTTTTTCCTTTCCCAGAGACAATAAGTCTGGGGCTGGTAAAAAGGCAGAGATGCCATTGAGGGGACATTTAACTAGAAAGAACATTTCTGGAGGAATTATGTGCACTCCAAGTGGAAAAAAGAAAAGGAATTTTCTACAGGAAGGCCCAGGGCAAGAAGTAAAGGAGATAATGAGTACTGACTTCCATTGATTTACCTACTTGCCGCTAAAGAAAGGGAGGGAGACTAGAAATTTTTTTGTTGAAGATGGTAGCATGAAGGGAGAACTGTACCTCCCTCTTTCCCCTCAGCTCTTTTCTGTGCTTGAACAAAATGGAACAGGTAGGAGCTGTCACTATAAATGTGACAGTGGTGAGCTAAACGGATAGGGCTATTATAAACTACAATCTGTAAGAGTTAGGTTCAAAGGAAATATAAGCTGCCTATCCAATTCAAAATTTGTCTCATGGCCACAATTTATGACGTAAAAAGAAACATTTGGAACTTGGGTGTAGCTCAGTGGTAGAGACCTTGCCTATTATAAGCAAAGTCCTCAGTTCAATCCCCAGTGTGGGGGAAAAAAAAAGAAAGAAAGAAAATAAGGAGGAAAAGGAGGAGGAGAAACAGGTGACATTAAATTTAACAATGCTTTATTTAATTCAAAATATCCAATAACATTTTATTTATATCCAAAATATTATCATTTTAACATGTAATTAAGATGAAATCAACTGTATCAAGTCCTCAGACTCAAATAGTCCATTTGGACAAGCTGTATTTTGTGTGTTCAATAATTAGATGTGGCCACTGGTCTAATTATTGAACTGGTCCATATTCTTCAAAACCAAATAGAAAGATTGAAAGCATCATCGCCATTTTATAGATAAGGAAAATAGTAGAACACAGAGAAGTAACAACTGGATCAGGAATTCATATTTTTTATTAGTTTTAATTAGTTACACATGACAGTACAATGACCTTGATATATCATACATTTGAATCATATGGGATATAATATCTCATTTTTCTGAGTATACAGGTTGCAGAATCACATTGGTCATGCATTCACATATATACACACACAGTAATGATATGTCTGTTTCATATTTAAAGTCAATTCTGTCTCCCTGTAGCCTCTGTATGATTTTGTCAGCCTACAGTGATTCTTAGGGCTGATACATGAGCAAGCTGAATAAGATCTACCATTCTCAGAAAGCCAATAATAGGAGGCCATTAATGTTAACAAAGTGAAATGCCACAGATATTCTACCATTATCACCAGGACATCTTTCCTCTTTTAAAAATCGTTTATTAAACATCAGTAATATTGCTGATTTTTATTTTGGGGGCAAGATGACAGTGGTTTTCTTCTTCAAGGCAGGTAGGAAACAGTAATACTAAGTTGTAGGTAGGATCTTTACTAAGATAAAGCTCCAGAGGAACAGGACCTGAAAGTAGACCATTGTTATCCCAAATAGAACCTAAATTTCTCTTATCAGGCATTCCTTCAGTGGTATAAAATTTTCAAATTACTTTTTAAATGGCTGGAAATTTAGAGGAAGAGTGTGTTAGCTATCCATCACTATAACATAATACCTAAGACATTTAACTATTATGTATGTGCTTTTGATCCCAGAGATTGAACCCAGGACCTTGAACTTGTTTAGCATACTCTCTCCCACTGAGCTACATCCCCAATCCCATGGAAAGATTCAACTCATAACCTTTGAGGTTCAAGCCCAAGATTAGAAGAATCCATTGATTTGGGTCTCTGTTAGGGAGTACATGGTGGAGTAAATTGGTCATTTCATGAACCTGGAAAAGGAGGGGAAGAAGAAGAGACCAAGATCCCACAATCCATTTTGAGATCACATCTCCAGACACCTAAGGAATCCCCACTAGGCCAATCTCCTAAAGATTCCACCACCTCCCCATAGCATGAAGTTGGGGACTAAGCTTTTAACACATGGACTTTTGGTGCACAAACCATAGTCAGATTAAAATAGGAAAGTGTGGAGAAGACCCTGAGGTGGCATTTAAACCCTGTAAACTTATTTCAACTCTTTTGTTCATTCCTCTTGCACTTTGAGCCAGCAGGTGGGAGATTCAATTTTTTTTTTTATTTAAAACTTCACTCAATCTTTGTCAAGCATATATGTAATGCAGGATCAAGATAAATTCTTTAAAAATTAGAGAGAAGTCTCTTGAATTTAGAGACAATAAGAGAATGCTTCAAGATCACATAACCTACAAGCAAGAGAGAAAGATTAGAAATCTTTTGATTTCCAAAAGAAAATTGTCAATCCACAGAATGAGAGAAGCTATTTGCAGTGCATATTTCTGATGAAGAACTCATGTCCAGAGTACATGATAACTACTAATCAGTCATAAATAAACACTTAACCTGATAAAAAGGAAAATGAGCAGAATACTTGAAGAAGACAATTCATAAGAGAGGATATACAAATAGCCAAGTAAACAGTTTGATGGGCTATGTGCATACATTTTCACAGAAGCTTTCTTGATAATTTCTAAAGCCTGTAAACAACTGAAATGCCCATCAGTGACAGAACTGATTAAAAAAAAATAATTGCGGTGTATTTACAGAATGGAAGTGAGACACAATGAGAATAAATGGACCATTGTCATTTGCAAAACAGGTGAATCTCAAATGTAATATTGGAAAAGAGAAGTCAGAAATGTTAAGCATATTGTGTTATTCTATCTATATAAAGTTCAAAAACTTCAAACATCTATAATATTTGAAGTTAGGATTGTGCTTAGATGCATGGATAGTACATAGTGACTCTCTGGTAGTGACCAGAAGGCGGTATGTGAGGAGGGTGAGTCTAGAGGGCTGAACATGTGCTGTTTCTTGGTCTAGGTGTGAGTTACATTATTGTACTTTATTCCTGAAAATGAGCACTCATACCAAATGTACTTTTCTGTTTATGTGTTATACTGCAATGAAAAACTTTACAAAAAGCAAAATTACTAGAATTCTCTCCAAACTAGATGCTTATCTTGATTAGAAAACACAGATTTTGAACCTTTCCTGTTTTACCCCTTAATGCATTTCTGTCCCTTCCACTTAACATTTCAAACAATCAAATAATTTTATTGGCCATAATTAAGTTTCAGGAAAACATCTCTTGATGATTAGAACTTAATTTCAAAACAATATCTTCTTGAACATTTCTTGTAGAGCAGGAATTATGTCAAGGTGACCCAAGCCTCAAGTTCTAAAGAAGTAATATCAGGATGACACCATACTTAGAACCATTCTTCATTCCACTCTCAGAATCCTGAGTTCTACAGGATACCTACAAGAATGATATTGACCAACAAATGTCACAAACTCTTACACCAAACCAATATGGGTGAGAGAGTGGAAGGTTTTGCTGGGCCCACTGAGTCAATAAAAGAGTGTCCTCCGAGGTTGTCAGGATGAGCTAGTAGAAGACCCTCCAGGGTTTATCACCCAGAAGATGAAAGTACAAGAGCAGTTCTTCAGAATCAACAGAATTCACCCTGGTCAGAAAGATACAGTGTGATTCCCTGCACCTACTTCTTTACCTGTGGCAGAGCCTATGACTCCACCTGCAAGGAGGAGCTTTCTGACATACAAGTTGTGGCTGGAATTGCTCTCCCTGCAGTCCCACCATCAGCAGTACAACCATGAGAGAACTGATGATGGACTCAGTGGGGCAGCCATCACAGATGGTGGTAGTGCACAACATGGAGCCCCAGCCATGAAGACCCTGACCCTTCAGCAAGCCGAGAATCTGGGCATACAGTGGAAAACTAAAAATGGGTACATGGCCCACTCATCACCAGGAGGCTACACCTGAGACCCAGCAGGACAACCTCAGGAAAAATGAGGGCTACACGTACTGGGTGGTGGCTCTTAACAGCAAACTCAGATAGGATATTTATTTTCCTGTGTCTGCCCCCATGAACAGACTGCTCAACTGGCAAGTATAAGTCACATACTCTTTATGTCTTTCTATCATAGACATTAAAGAAAGATCTAGGTGAAATTGAGAGGAAAAAGAGCTTTTCTCCCCATCATGACAAATGGACTAAGACTACAAGATGTAGACATCAAATGAAATGACTTCTATTATCACATTTAGTATACAGCTGCACTAAGAGCCTATTTCTTTAATTAATTTATTTTTATTCTAATTTGTTATATATGACAGCAGAATGCATTACAATTTATATTGCACATATAGAGCACAATTTTTCATATCTCTGGCTATCTATAATCTATATTCACACCATTCGTAGCTTTACATTTTAACAGCTTTATTGAGATATAATTGACATGTGTATACTGAATATATTAAAAATATGCAACTTGATATGTTTTGACAAATGCAGACAACTGAAAAACTATCATCACAATATGATATATAACATATCTTTCACCAAAAAAGCTTCCTCATGGTCTTTTACAACTTCTTTAGGCCCCACTCCCAAATAAATACTTACCTGTTTTCTATCTTACAGATTTATCTATGGAGCTTTGTATAAATACATCAAAGATGCTGTATGATTTGAATTTATCTAGGCTGTTGCATTGAGCCATAGGGGTTTTTGTTTGTTTGTTTTTTGGTGATTGGACATTGATTGATATATAGGCTAATATCACACACACACACACACACACACACACACACACACACACACACACAGCCTTGAAGCCCATGGCAGAGACAACAACATTGAGAGAAAAGGTCCTGATGGTTGTGATAATGGATCCTTGGAGAACCTAGAATCAAGATCTCATCTCAGCCATTGATGTAGAAGAATACATCAAAAAGCGGACAAAAAACTTCTTCCTTTCTCTGCCAACTTGGGCAGAGATTCTACCATCGATAGGATGTAAAATCTTCCAGCAAAATCAAGAGAATGAGGTTGCTGGTTGCTTTCCACCCAGGAGTAAGGTGGGATAGGGGAAGATAGGATGGGAGTCCATTAAAAGGCTTGGGAACCCCATTATACAGAGTACCCATGTCCAATTTCCAGCTAAAACCCCATCTATTTAATTGATGCTGAACAGAAACAACACTAACAACCTAGAATACCCAGGTTAATGCCAGCACAGAGTAAAGGGAAGCAGCGTGAAATGCCCACCATGAGATGAAGCAGAAGAAATCCCTGAATTGAATGAAAAATCCCTGAACTGCCTTATAAAAAGCTGCATGATTAAATTCACCCCTAACTGACTGGGATTAAGGGGTCTCTAATAGAAATTAAGTTCAGCTATATAAAAAATAAGCAAATATTGCATCGCTAAGCACTTAGCTTTTGAAAGTCAAACCTATTACGTGATCTCATGTTTATCTCTCAGCGATTATAATCTGGGTGTTTATTCCTAATAATCAAGCCCATAAGATAGGAAAAAAGAAAAATTTTGAAATTAATACCATTTTAAAACTATTACTTTTTAACACATGTATCATCTTTGCTTTGGTATAGCCTCTTCCCTGTTGTCTCTGCACAGGAGCCATGCAGACCCTGTTAAACCCAAATATCATGTCCATCCTCTGCTCCAAATCCTTAAATAAAAGCCAGTGTCTTTTCAGAGTTCTGGCCCCATCTGCTTAGCCTATTTTCTCCCTGTGCTCTCCCTTCCTCCCTCTGCTCCAGCCACCTCTGCCTCCTTGCTTTGCCTGGAACACACCTGGTTATAGGGCTTATACAATATTTGTACAGTTTGTTCCCTTTACGTGTTGGAGGTGTATGTGCAATATATATATCATGGGTTATATATATGAGACATACCCATGAGATCATGTAATAGGCATGACATTTATGTATGGCTCACTGTCAAACCTCTGACTCCCCAACTAGGACAAAAAATCTGAGAGGATTTGTATTTGTTTTACTCACTGTTTTACCCCCAGCAGGTAGAATCATTCAGGATATATACTGCACCATTAGTAAAGACCTGGATGAAGAATATCATGGAAAACATCTTCCAGGAAAATGATGCCCACATTCAGCAGCTACTGCCTTCCATTTCTCTAGGCAAACTTCATAAGTAGGTGGATTATATCTAATTGGAGGAGTTTTCTTGGTGAGTCCAATGATCAGATTCAAAGGTGAATTGGTCAGGAGGCTCTGAGAGCTCTCAAGCATCTGTCCCTACCAAGGGATTTCATCTTCTTCCTTTGTTTGCATCCCCATTCAGGAGCCTCCCCACCAGGAGGGTAGAGTGCTACCACACATCCCTCTATGCCCCACCAACCAACCAGAGATAGCAACTTCCATAAAGGCAGACAGATACATGGTGCTTCCAACAAACAGGAGCCTGTGCTTGGTGCATTTTGTTGAATGAAACTCTGCAACACTTTCATGATAGACCAGCTCCCCTCTGTTGGATATAATCTTTCTTTGACTATATTACTATTGTTAATCAAGTTTTGATCCGAATTTGGATTTCTGGAAATCATTACAATGCCTGTTTGTCTCTACTCCAATCCATGATAATTGGAATTCAATACTAGGAAAGCCTTATTAATTTTAAGCTTATGGGGAGAATTATCAAAATAGCTCCACTGAGCATATCCTGTAACTAACAAGACACTACTTACAAATACAGAGAGTTATGTACAAGGGTAAATGAAAATAATCATGCAAATCTAACCCTGTGCCAAAAAGTGCCCCAGCCCTTTATATGTAGTAATATATTTAATATAATAATCCTGTGAAGTGAGTGGTAATATCTACTGCATTTTAGAAACAAGAAAATAAAGGCATAGAGGAATTAGATAACTTAATAAATCACATAATAGTGAATGAGTAGCATAGTAGTGAGTGGCAGTTCTGATATATTGTAATAATAAATTAGAAAAGAAAAAATGGGTAATATTGAAAATATTTAACTATCAAAGCAGTTGGTATATATATAAATATATATATGCTATTATATAATATAAACTATTATATATGTATGTATCAACTAATAAAGCAAAACACAAAAGAAAAAAACACATTTCCCTTAATCTCTAACATAAATTATAAATACACAAAAATATCAAATGACTTATTAAGTGATTGAAGTTATAATACAAACCATTCACCAAAGCAACCTGATAGTTCCTAATTATTTGCTAATTATAGAAACTATTGTGTGATTCCTTCATCTGTTTGACTTACAATGAGCAAGGGAGGGGTGTCAAGTTATTCCAATGACTTCTTTATTAGACTGATTTAGAGTGTTTAGAGTGTTCTAGTTCCTCCGCTCACAGAGCTTTGTGGCAGCCACAGGAAAACTGGGTACACACCTTGACCACTGACCTGAGCATTACTCACACTCCCCAGACCCAAAGCACTGGCACTGCAACCTTCACCAAATATGCCCCCATCAATGCCACTCACCCGTATTCTTCAACCTGAGCCAACATCCTGCAGCAGGAACAGATGGGAGAGGTACCCAATGTGGTGTGTTCTCTGTGGGTTACTGTGTAGGGCTACTACACAAATAGAAAAATGTCCAGGAAAAAAAAATGTACATTCAACTTGACTAACAGTGGTTCCCTTTGAAGAGGTAGACAAAAAAAAAGAAGACTTGTGTCCCATCTAAAAACATTCATAAGCAAATATTTTCATGAATTGCTTTTATAAATAATATTTCATAAGTAAAAATATTGCACAAATTAAACATTTTATACAATTGCTTTTGTAAAGCAATCCAGTTAGCTGGAAAAAATAGATGTATAAATTTTTTATTTTTAATTGATGTGTAATATTTTCCATATTTATAGAGTTAATGATTAATGTGTAATGATCAAATCAGGATAGCTAGCATTTTCGTCTACCCAAATATTAACAATTTTATATGTTGGAAACGTCAAACTCATCTCCTTGAATTATTTTGAAATATAAGATTAATTGTTGTTGTTGACTGTAGTCATCCTATTTTGTTGTTTAACCCAGGAATGACTCCCTCAATTCACTGTGAATTTTCATTTTTCTACTCTCCCACTATCCTCTTCTACCCTCCTTTTCCTCATGGCCTCTAGGAAAATGAGTACTCTCTATCTTTAAAGCTGAATTCTTTCCCTGGACCCACATTTTCCTCTTCTAATCTAGTAGAGTTTGCTATCACCATCTATATAATGATTTAACTTCAGCTCACAGTAGTAGCATAGCATGGGTGTTTCTTTGTTGTGCTCCATTATCAATTTATTTTAAAATATTTTAATGAGTGTCTGCTATGTGCCAGCATGGGGCTAAGTCATGTGGATATAAAGAGTGAACATACTGACTTGTGCCCTGGTTACACTGCCTTGCGGATGAGAATTTTAGCAATATGAAAAAATGTATATGTTTTTTCTTCACATGAGGCTCTCTGGAGCAAGCAAGTTAGTGGTGGAATTTGGGGAAGGAGGAAAAGAACTGAACTCACTGGACACTGCTGGCAGGTCAAGGATTCTGGCTTTATTTAAAGAGCCATATGAGGAAACTGATGGGTTTCCAACCACTAAGCAATCCAATCAAATTTGTGTTTTACAAACAAATCACCAGGGCAGGTGGATTTGAAGAAAGCAACCTAAGCCAACTACCTGTGATTTTCCAATCTTTATAGGATTAAAAAGTAATAAAACACAATCAACATCAACACCCAACTGGAAATGAAGTAATCCTTGATAATTCAGAGATGATGAACAGAAGACAGTTCTCATCCATAGAGACCCAACGCAGAGTTTACCATGAAGGTTTAACATGGAATCATAGCAGCACCACCCCTTCCCCACATCCACCCCAAATTTGCCCTTTGTAACTAAAAGATAATTTAAAGAAAAATACAGATTTCATTTTAACTTAGTTTTTTCTTTATCATTAGTAGGAATATGGCTATCCAATCCTATCCTATCTTATCCTTGTGACTATAAATCTCCCCAACTAGCAACTTCTCACCTTTAACTTTGCCTCCTCCTAAGAGGTGAGATTCATGCTCTGCGTGTTCTTGCAGATATTGGTTTATGGGGTTTTATTGCTAAAGCAAATTACAATGGCTTTTTTTTAAAAAAAATTCTAATATTTATTCATCCAAAGTTTCTGGTTCTTTGTATCTTGACATTAACTATGTTCATATCCAACTCAGAACTTCATCCAAGTGTCATGCTGCCCCTTTTAGATTGGTGGGTTCTCTGATAAAGGGTTTTTGAAGACCATGAGTTCACAGTACCTGAATTAGTACACATCAGTCTTTTAATCAACAATACCTGAATTAGTACACATCAGTCTTTTAATCAGGGAGTGTTAACCCAGTGAGACAGAAATAAAGTGCCTTTATTATGCATCTGGCAAATGAAATAGTGTGCTTGTTTCATAATAAACGCCATACTTAAAACTAGAGGCATTTGGAGCTCACAGGGGTAATGAGTTCTGTTCATTTACCTAAACATGGATGTTCATCTCACACGTCTATTTAACAAGGAAGTCCACAAAGACACGCGCTGTCTGCTTAAATCAACTGCAACTGGAAAGATATCGTGAATAAACATTGTTTCGTACTCTGTTGCTTATTCTCATTTTTATTTTATAAGAAAAGAAACAGTGCAAATATGTAAATAAGAGCACTAAGTAACCACTGAAGACCCTCCTGTTTCCTTATAAAACTTTCCAATAAAAGCAAATCTGAGGCTAATCAAACAGCATTATCCTGGTGGGGTGTACCACTTGATCATCTGTCATCATTATGAGTCACAGTGGTGGCGTTGATCCAGTGGGGGGCTGCAGGAGTGGCCAATCAAAAGGGGGGCTCCCTGGATGCAGGGATGGCTTCATAGTTATGGAACCAGTGCAAAATGAGAACACAGGGTCCCTGGTTCAAAAATGACTGCGGATTTTAAGAGGGTGATGACAGTGCATTGTCAAGCATGAGGTTGTTCTAAGTATGGGATCCTGCAGAACCAGCTAGCCTTGCCTGGAAGTGCAGGTCCAGGCATAGGACAGCACTGAGCAAGTCAGGGACCATCCTAGTATACAAAGGCAGGAGGCTGAGTCTTGTCCACTGTGAGGGAAGAGTCCCATTAGGCTTCTTTATACAAACCCATCTGCTTCAAAACCTTTATATCTTATTCTTTTTCATAGACAGGAGAGGAAGAGATCAGGAACACATGAAAATATAAAATGGGTTATATTTTAAAATGATTTATTACTTACAAAAACTGGAGAAGATTCAGCCAAATAGTTAGAACTAACCCATCTGGGCAGACGGAGAGAGTGTGAACTACAGATTTTCTACCAAGACTAGAAGGAAAGGTAAGATCTGATCTCTCAAGAAACAGCTGGTTGCCATGGTGAAATGGCAAAGGGAGCTTTTCTGCAGCTTTTCTTCTCTGATTTGTAAAAGTGAAACTGGGATCAAATCCAAAGAGGTGACTTCAAGTGAAATGGTTGAGCTGGGACTTTGCACAGAGCACCAAAAAATGATCACAAAGGAAGGGTCACCTGAGATGTCAGAGCTGAGGGGAGTAGACAAGAATGCCAAGCTCTGAGAGCTTCTAAATTTGGGAAAGTATTATGAGCATTGCTTACTAAGCATGGGACCTGTGCCCAAAGTTGTAACAATCACCTTCTACATAGGATTTCCTTTAATTCACATGTCCTCACAGCAAGCTATGGTAGCACACAAAATCATCCTCATTTTGTAGAGTGAGAAACTGAGGTCAGAAAGGTCACATAACTTGGCCAAAGTCATATTGCTACAAATTGGCAGATTCCAGCTCTCAATCTTGATAGGATCTTGCTTGGGGAAAATAAAGTAGATTATAAGAGGCAGATATTACAGAAAACATGGACTCTGCTGCAACAATGAAGGTAAATAATGCAATCAACTAGGAGACAATTCAAAGTCTAATTGGAGAGACAGTTTGACATGAATCTTTATGTCTTACATATTTTTGAATTGATATTTGGTTTTCTTGTATCTAACAAAAGTGAATTTTAATAGATATTTGCTAAAGGATCATATCTCAGTTTTTCATTAGAATGGAAGCTATCCATTTTTTGATATGGTAGAGAGGAAAATGCTTCTGCTAATGATAACTGGAACAAATGCTAAAGGCATTTCATACTCTTAACTCACAAGAGGCAAAGTAACGAGGTATCCAGGTGGGCCAAGAGTAAATACTTGATTTTAAAAAGAATGACTCCAAAAAGTGAGGATAAATGAGGATAAAGGTGCATTTTGTAAAATGATAACAACTTTCCTGTTTCTACCAAACTTGTTAGTATGTAACTTCAAAAAGATAACATGAACTTCTAAAAAATTTCTGGATGCTAAATGAAATTTCAAAACCTTCTAGCAAGGATATTTCTTTCTCAACCAAGGATACATCTATACACCAACTATTGCCCCACATTTTGTGTCATATGGTCAAAAGAAATTGTGCAACTTTGATAATCATTGCAATTTCTTCACTTCTGGGAAGAGTTTCCATGCACATTCATTGGTATTTTTATATGGCAAGAAAGAATTTCTATCTTGTCATATTGTGAGTTTCTCCTCCAATCTCAAAATAGTGAAAGGAGTAACCATCCATTATCTCTCATTGAAATCCAAAAAGGAGCCTCAGAAACACCCACTGTGATGTCTGGTGGGCTCCCCTAAGAAGGGAAACTCACAGTGCCTAGGATAGGGCACCTGCTTAACAAATGTTAAATGCCCTCCTGAGTGATGCCAAATACAAGGCCCTAATTTTCACTATCTTCCTGCCCAGAATTGTGTATTTTGTTCTCTAAGGGCTGTGCTCTCAGGCAGCTTTCATAGTTGAAAAGAGATCTGTCAAACTAATCCTCATTGAAATGTCTTTCATTGATAATAGCATAATGTGCTACCTGCTAAGGAATGTTTGCATTTTGTGACCATCTTCGAAAAGCCAAATCTCAGCTAGTACACATTCCAGTGGCAATTCCATTTCATGGTATTCCATGAAATGTTTTAACAAAATTCACCAAAAGAATAAATCCAAGTATCAAGAATTTAGGAACAAATAAAAGTCAATTATGAAAGATATTTTGGGATTAGGAAATCATTTAAGTACATACACTTCAAATCCACCTAGAACTAACTTCAGTTCTGACTATGCATTTTTCAAAAAAATCTCACAGACACAAATAGACCAATGGAACAATATAGACCAGAAATGAAACCGAATATGGACAATAAGGTACTCTTTGACAAGGTTGCCAAAAATATACAACAGGGAAATGAGTTTCATATATGATGTTGGGAAATCTGTATATCTACTTCCAAGAAAACGAATTTGGACTCTTAGCATGCCATATACAAAAAAAAGTGGATTAAAAACTTAAATGAAAGACTTGAAAATATAAAACTTCTAAACAAAAATAGGATAAAAGCTCCTCAACATTGACCATTGATCATTGATCATGGCAATGACTTTTTAGATATGACACCAAAAGCACAGGCAACAAAAGAAAAAAAATAGATAAATGGGACCACACCAATCAAAAATGTTCTGCATAGAAAAGGAAACAACAAACAAAATGAAAAGTGAATTTACAGATTGGAAGAAAATGTATATCTGCAACTCAATAGCAACAAACAAAAACTTAACAAATCCATTTAAAAATGGGCAAAAACTAGAATAGACGTTTCTCCAAAGAAGATAGACAAATGGAGAATAGGTACAAGAAAACACAGACCATCAGGGAAAAAAGGCGAATCAAAAACACAAGGAATTATAGTCTCACTCTTATGAACTGTTATCAAAAATACAAGAAATAAAAATAATTGAAAAGGGTTTGTAGAAAGGGGATCCAAGTAGTGAAAATAAAAACTGGTACAACCATTATGAAAAATAATATGGAGTTTCTTTGAAAAAAATAAAATAGAATGAACATCTGTTGTAATAATCCTACCACTAGATACACACACAAAGAAAACATCTCAGAAAGATATCTGCATCTCAGGTTCATTGCAGCATTATTCACAATACTAAAGACATGGAAAAAAAACCTCAGTGTTCACTAATGGATAAATGGATTAAAAATATGGTGTAAATTGGGCAATACAAAGGAGGGAAATCATGGCATCTGCAGGTAAATGGATGGAGTTAGAGAAGATAATGCTAAATGAAGTTAGCCAATCCCAAATAACCAAATGCTGAATGTTTTCTTTGATATAAGGAGGCTGATTCATAGTGGGTTAGAGAGAGGGAGCATGGGAGGTATAGACAAACTCTAGATTGGGCAGAGGGGTTGGAGGGGAAGGGAGGGAGCATGGGTTGTTAATGATGGTGGAACATGATAATCATTATTATCCAAAGAACATGTAATGAAGACATGAATTGGTTTGAATATACTTTATATACAACAGGAGATATGAAAAAAGTGTGCTCTATATGTGTAATAAGAATTGTAATGCATTCCACTGTCATATATAAATAAAAATAAATAAATTTTAGGAAAGAAAAAAAAGAAGAAGGAGGGGCTGTGGGTATAGATCAGTGAGAGAGCACTTGCCTAGCATGCAAGTGATCCTGCAGCACAAGGTGTGGTGGTGGTTTGTAGGGGAGGATCCTGCCATCTATGAAAACATATAAACATAGCATAATGAACATGGAGGGCATTATGCTAAGTGAAATAAAATTAGACAAGATAAGTACTTCCTGGTCTCATTTATATGGAATCTCAAAGAGTCAAACTAATAGAAACAGAAAATAGAAAGATAGCTGCCAAGAACTTGGGTTTGGGAAAATATTTGTCAAACAATACACCCTTTCAGTTATACAATTAATATGTTCTAGACATTAATATATAATGGAACCTTAAATATACGCAATTATTTTTGTAAATTATTCTTCAATAAAGCTTGAAAAGAAAAAAAAAATCTCTGCCCTACATCTGGATGGAATTCCTTCCAGAAAAATTTAATCTAAATACTTCCCTCCACTGCTTAATAGTGAATCAGCAAAGTATACTGCTTTCCTTACACAAAACTTTTCATATATTGGAGGATTATAGTATTGCAGTGATGAAGAGATTGATTTATTATCCAAGTGAAATATTTCCACACACGACCTTATGCTATGCAGTGTACAAAGCAATCAAAATACAAAAAGTTAGTATTGTTTCAAATTAACTTATGCTACATATTTAATTGCTTATGCCTTTCTACTAATTACTTGGTAGTAATTATACCAAAAAATCTCCCAATCTTTATTACAGAATATGATTTAAGAAAATGTGGTTTCATGGATTTGAGTTTTTTATAAAATATTTGAGTTTATTTTTATTAGTTTTTTAATTAAGTGAAATATATATATATATTCATACTTGAGTTTCTAGGGGATGCTCTCAAGTTTGGGAGTGCCTTAGCTGTATGGCCTTGGTCAGTAAATTTAGTATCCCTAACTTTCAGTTCTTTCTTGGCAAGATATGGCATTTAATTTTTTAACACAATGTAGCACTTACTCTCTGGGCCAGGAACTGATTGGACTGCTTTGACAACTTGAATTCATTTAATCCTCATGGTAACTATTGGAGACACAACTATTATTAGGCTTCTTCTGCAGATAAGGAAACAAACCTAGGAACAAAAAAAAACTTAAGAAACATGCTCAAGATCCTCAGCTGACATGCAAGAGAACTTGAACTCAGGCTGTCTGGCTCCAGCATCTGAGGTCTTAAACCCACCCATCCCCCACAAGCTGGAATCATGGGCACTGGGAACAGGAGGGCCTCCACATCCCCAACTAAACTTAACTCACATCAGGAAAATGTGCTGCCTGACACATAGAGGCCCTGCATCTCAGGTGAGGGATGAGGAGAGCCCTTGTTACATTTTGCAAGTGTTTGGGTTCCTTTGGAAGGAGTCCATGAGACAGGAATGTAATTTATACAATAAAAACAATTTTTAAAATATTTAAAAAGAAGTAATTAAAACAAACAACAAGTATAAAAAGCAAACTAGTAGAGCAGAACAGTGGGGAAATGAGAGAGGGAAGGATAGAAGTCAAACTAGTGCATGTAATGAACGAATCACCACCCAGTCATTGGGGGCTCAATCCCTCTGCAGAATGTTGGGATATGGGTAAGAATGAACCCTCCCAAGGGGAAAGGAAGCTGGGATGTTTGGCCACCAAGTCCCATTCCTCATCCTTGGGGATGCTCATAGGTACTCCTAGGGGCATAACTACCTGGCATTTGGGGCTATGCTCACACTGGTCCACCCCTTCTTCTATGAACAGAGAAAGCTTTCAAAGACACAAGTGCTATGGTAGGATAGACAGAAAGTGCCAAAACACAGGGGAAGGACTCTGAAAGCATGGAAGATAAAAGTCAAGGTACAGGTATCAGATTATGTACAATCTGACTGCTTGGAAGCAGCGACATTAGTCTTATAAGTACAAAAATGCTGTAAGCACTCCCCTGTGGAGACGCTCTTTCTCTCCTGACTCTTGCAGCTATTAGTTGTTAGCTTATTAGAATCACTCACATCTATGAGCATGACGAGTAATAATTAAGAGTCAATGATACATTAATTCATTGAACAAGTTTTTACAAGGCATCTCTGCACACCAGAAAGTCTTCTGGGTCCTTGGAACAGAGTCATGAAAAATATAAAAATAAAAAATAAGGAAAAGCCCTTGTCCTACTCTAGACTATATTATGGCAGAGGGAAGTAAGAAAAAAATACATACATAACAGATACATATGGATTATACAACGTAAAGTCAGTGCTATGGAAAATGAAGGAAGAATAGAGTATTGGTAAGTATCATAGGTTCAATGTAATTTTAAGTGGTCTTAAATTAAATTTTAATTTTAAAAATGGTCTTGTAGGACCTCATGGAAGAGGTGATATTTAAGTAGAGATTTTAAGGAGGTGAGAGAGTCAACCACAAAGGTATCTGGGGGAAATAAGATTAGAAAAGGGGACAGGAAGAGCATTCCAGCCAAGGGATCTGCGGAGGCATGAAGATGGGTAGAAGAACGAAGAGGGAGAGGACTATGTGACTAGATGGAAGTAATCACATGGGAGTGGAGGAGATGAGATCAGAGAGATGAACCTGGGTCAGGTCCTCAGGTTTTATAGAACATTACAAGGACAGAGAAAAGGGGAGTTATGGGATACAGCATGCAAGGAATTTAAAGAGATCTCACTCTACTAGATTGAAAACAGACTATGGGGGGCAGAAAAGAAAAGATGAGTTCAGAGGCTGCTGTGATAATCCAAATGAGGGATTGGAAGAGTGTGACAAGTGGTAGCAGGGATATGGTAAATATGACATGTATTTTGATTATAAACAGGGTTTCCCAAATTATTATATGAATGATTTAAGGAAACTTTAGTGTGCCATAGAACTTAAAGCCATAGGACTGGTTCTGTACTCCCAAACTCTCATTTTACAGTTGAGGAATATCTGAGCCCCCAAATTCAGAGAATTAGAGTTACTTGCTTGGAGACATAACAGTCAAGGTAGGAGTAAATGTGGGGACTCCTGGTTTCAGTGACCCCTGATAGCAATACCAACTGATAATAACCAATGATGGAGTCAAAGACTTCAAATCAGCTAATTTTTCTGGGACAGACCAAAGATTTAGCCAGGTAAAAACCCAGACAAAAAACAAGACTTAGGAGTTGCATATAGCTCTTTTGGACCCCATTCCTTCTACCACAGTCCCTGTTTTAGTCAGCTTTTTCACTGCTGCGACTAAGGGATCTGACCAGCACAACTGTAGGGGAAGAAAAGTTTATTGGAGGGCTCATGGTTTCAGAGAAAGTCGGCTCCATTCCTTGGGGCTTGAGGTGAGGTTAAACATCATGGCGGGAGAGGAGGGTGGAGGAAAGCAGCTCAGATTATGGTGATCAAGAAGCAGAGAGACTCCAGCTCCAGATGCAAAATATTACCCCATAGCCACGCCCCCAACTAACTACTCCTCCAGCCACAACCCACCTGCCTCTAGTTAACAGTTAATCCCATCAGGGATTAATTCACTGATAGGGTTAAAACTCTAACAATCCGATCATTTCTCCTCTGAAATTTCCTGCATATGTGAGCTTTTGGGGGACACCTTATGTCCAAACCATAACAGTCTCTTAATATGTTCTCTGAGAACAGTGCCATTTTCTTGCAAGGCAGTGCCCAATCCCACCTAATAGCCAGGTTCTCATGGAAGGTATAGACAGTAGGTTTCCCTTTTAATTTGTTGATAAATAATAAACACTCAGGAAAATCTTGGAATTTTCTCATAGGGAACATATCTGACACAATGAGTAATGTGCTATGTCCCCCTCTCCTTGGTTATCCCTTTGATGTTTCTCACGAAGATACCTCCTGCTCATCTAATGATATCTATAGAGATTTTTGGCTGTTACCAGCAAAGCCCCCTTGTGTAATCCCAAAACTCTAAAGAAAAGCAGCCTTGGTTTCCCAAGAAAGATTGGCTTCTCACAATCTATTAATCTCAGTCTGAACCTTTGCCAATACAACCTCTCTTTCTGTATTATAAAAGAAACCTCATAGCAAAAATCTGAAGACTGAAAGGGTGATTTTCTACTCTTATAGGGCTAAATTAAGAACACTGGCTCTGGAATTAAGCCAAACTAATTTGGAGGAAAGGAAATTTTCTCTCCCCCACTCCTTGGCACAGCTATGAATTCTTATCAGGTTAATTGAAGAGAAAACCAGTTAATCAAATATAAACTTATATTTGTGTACAGGATGTAATATGTACAATTGTTTTGCAAAATACCTGAGCTATGGGTTAGAGATTTCCTAACCTAGTAAAAGAATCAGTTTTCATTCCTTGAGCGTATAACCATGAGCTAGCAGGAGAAGCCTCCAGAAACCTGCTGAGACAGAAACAAGTCTTTCTTGACTTAACGCCAGCTTTGTTCATTCCATAAAGCTGCTCATTCGGCTTTCATAGTGACTTTAACATGGGACCCATCTAGGCCAAGGATTATTTTGAATATCACGTTTTATTCCAAAAACTAAGTTCAGGTTCTTTCTCCTCCCCAACACTGATAACAGAAAAACAAACTTCATTCTAATTATTGTTTCCTGTTGTTGCCTTTAGCTCCGATGCCCTTGTCATCACGTTCTTTCCCAGAAGATATGAAGTAGCCAAATGGTGTCTTTCTCACATTATGGGACTCTGAACCCAACACTCCTGAAATCTGAAGACACATTTGGGTCTTAAAACACAAATAACAAGTTTCCTTCCTTACCTTCCACCCTCCGCTTCCTTCAGACCTAGAGAAGGGGTTCAAGGAGGATTAAGGGTCTCACATTTATCTCTGTTGATGAAAGATGCTGTTGAGACCAAGTAATGCCACCTCGGCTTGACTAATCCTTGATTGGGAGAAAGAAAACCAGAGAGACTCAGAAATGATGTGCTAGAAAATGGGATTCGTGCCCAGTCTCCATAAGAAAAGTGACTTTGACAAGAGGAGTTTATGAATATGTGGGGACAGAATCTGGATTTGAAAGTGATGTGTTTACAGGGAGATGAGATGCTCGTGCCTGCTTAAATACTCATGTGTGATTATTAATAATCCCCAAACATAACAAACTCACAAGGCATATGTTTCTGTTACAGTGAAACCAACTCCCTGCATCATCAGGCAGGATAACATGCAAAGCTCAACCGGAGCTGCATGGCATTGTCAGCAAGCAGCCAACTTTGGATATGGGTGAGCAATGGTGCTGCTTCAGTTTCCAGAGACAGGATCCAGGAACCTGGCACTTAGGGAAGGAAATAAATTAGATCACGACCCAGGTGGGATAGTCATGCTGTTGGGCAGCAGGATGGGTCCTTGCAGAAAGCATGTGCCATAATTTTGCTGAGTCCCAGCAGAGACAGGCTGTGTTGCACTAAATGCTTCCAAAAAGACAAATCTGTGTCTTAAGAGTAGAAAAAGAGAAGATTTTCCTTGCGCAGCCATAGCATTATACCTAAGTAACTCCTAGACCTCTTCCTCCCATTTCATTTCCTCTTCTCTTCCCCCTTCTTTCGTTTCTCCTCCCTTCCATCTCTTCCCCTCCTCCTCCTCTCCCCCTTCTTCCCCTCCTTCTCCCCTTCCTCCTCCTTCTCCCCTTCCTCCTCCTTCTCCTCCTTCTTATCCCCCTTCTTCATCTCCAGATTTTCAACTTAAAAGTAATGATGTCATAAAAAATAGTGTCCCATTTACCATCACCACTTTATGCAAATAATGACATGCTAAAATATAATTTCTCTTAGGCAAGAGTGCAAGGCACTGAGGATGTTCCTTAACAGTGAGGTACTGTATATCTCTGGTAACACAGAGTGGGGTCATTAATGAGCTTCATTCCCCTCTCCTGGAAGCTAATTAGAAATGTATTTTAACAAGATCTCCAGGGGTTTCATGTATATATATTCAAGTTAAGGAAAAAATAAATAAAAAGAGAAAAATAAACTGGTTTAAACAAAAACTATGAATATACTTGGTCATTCAACAAATGTCCATGAGTTTAAAACTTCAAATTTGTTGTGGAAAATTTCTCTCTCCCTTTGGCCCTCCTTCTATGTGAGTATCACTGGAAATCACACTCTCTCAGGAGATAGTTGTGAATGTGACCATCAGCAACACTGGGCTTGCATCATGATGGTTTCACTATATAGTAACAAAGGAACAAACTTAAGTCATATAAGCAAACATTTTTGGGATTTATAAATCAAGTTCAACCATGAATCTGGCTCTAGAGTAACTATTATGATTCTGATTGGCAAGGTTGGATAACAAATACACCCTATGGCCAATGGGATAAGGCCAGTTCCCAATGACCTTCCAATTAGGAAGATTTGAGTTCCCAAAGGACAATCTGAATGCTTTTATCTGAAGGACAGGGAATGGGTATTAGGCAAGCAAGAATAGCATATGACCAGTACTTCGGTCATTTTCAAGGTAACATTTTCAGTATTACTTATTGAGATTTGAATTTTTATAAGTTAAATTGCTGGGAAGTAATGGTCACTAAATAAAAAATGGCACCAGTCCTAAATATTGTCCTTAAGAAAGAAAGAAGACCTCTAGGTATTGTGCAAAGCTAAGTGGATACACAAGCTACTTGCTAAGTATCTATAAAATGTAAAATAATACTGCCTCAGTCACATGCATAGGATTTTCAGGTTTTAAAATTGGCTGAACTAAGCCAAGCATGATGGGGCACACCTGTAATCCCAGTGGCTCAGGAGGCTGAGGCAGAATGATCATGAGTTCAAAGCCAGCCTCAGCAACTTAGCATGGCCCTAAGCAACTCAGTGAGACCTTATCTCTAAATAAAATACAAAATAGGGCTGGGGATGTGCTTCAGTGTTGGAACACCCCTGGGTGCAATCCCAAGTCAAAAAAAAAAAAAGTGGCTGATCTTTCAATCCTGGGAGCTCAACAGAAAGCAAAAACTAAGATTTGGAGATATGTGACCAAATTTTACACTTTAGGAAGTGAACTAGAGGGATATTGGAGCCTGATTCCAAGGGGCATCTGTGCATGTAAACTTGCTGAAGAGGGGAATGACATCCAGAGGGTTTTAAGAACATAAATTTGGCCAAAGCTGCAGGAAGATAACAAAAATGAATAGGAGATAAGTTTCATGTTGTCTATCACCCTTCAGAGGCTGGATTTTAATCCAACCAAAATGTTGCTTTATTTAGTCATCAGAGGCCCCAAACAAGTAGTATATTTACTACTTATCAATTAAAAAAACTCTATTTGGAAAGAACCAGAGAGTTGATTAAAAAGCTGGTACTGGGATTCCACCTCTTGGGTCCCCTTCTTCCTCCGGGAGAAGTCTTTTCTGCTGTCCTTTAATAAACTTCTAATTTCTACTCTGACCTTGCCTCGGCGTGCTTCTTTGGTGTTATTCTTCAACATTGGGGAAGCAAGAACTCGTCACCAGTCAACAGCGGTAACATATTGGAGGTCCCAGACAGAGATTCTACACCGAGGTAAGTGCACGCACCCCATGTCTGTTTGAGGTGCATCTTTCTCTCTCTTTCTTTCTGGAGGGTAAGGTGGGCACCCGACGGCTACTTAAAGGCAATTAGTGCAGCCGCCACTCTTCAAGACTTGGGTGAGAGGTTTCCCAGCCTAGGCAGCTCTCAATCACCTGTTCAATACAGAGCAGGCATGTTGGGTTCTGCCAAAGCCGCTTCCAACTTTTCTGTCTGGGCCCGGAGAGCAATTGGCGTAAGTACACAGTGTCTCGAATCCCGATCTGCCTCGGATGCGTGGAGGTGGAGGAAGGAGTTTGGAACAACTGCGGAATTCCGGTCTGGGCTACACTCAGAGGATTCCTAAGGTTCCTTTCTCTTGAGCCCCCTCCCGACAGCCCTCAGGGGTATCTAGGGTGATCGGTAGATGAATGGCACTGAGGGAAAGCCCCAATCACATTTGCCTCCATATGGGCCATGAAACACTCCCAACCTCGCATCCATTCCTCCTGGATGCTCCCCTTCCTTCGCAGGTCAGAAATGTTAGCAATTCAGGTTGTAGGACTGAGAAAGGCATGAGATAATTAGTAAAATCTGCCCAGGTTCTCTAAGATGCATAGGTAAATTTCACTAGTCTGTTTTACCGCCCCAATGTTTAAAATGTGTTGTGTTCCTTAAGCTGCTAGAGAGGCATTTTTAGAATCAACTCCTCTGGTAATCTGCTACCTTACAACCAGTAGATATCCCTTAACACTTAGGCGGCTCCTTTAGTCTACAGAGCAAAGGCAACAAAGAGCGCATGTTTCTCTTTTGCAATGGGTTTTTAGTGGCCAGGAGGATAAGCAGTAATGCCCTTAAGTCTGAATCCTCCCAGGGTCTCTGGCACAGGGCAAACTGAGACCCTAGCACTTTGCTAAAGGGGACCAGAAACCCCTTGGCAAAGCAAGGTGAGAGACGGGTTTTCTGGACCGTTTAGGAAGCTCAAGCTTAGGGAGACGTCCCTAATGAGAACAGTTTTCTCTGGCGCGGCATGGGTGCCTGAGTCCTGTTTTCTTCTCACTCAGACGGGAGCTTCTCTTTCTCCAATACGCCAGGTGCACCACTAGCCTGCGTATTGAAAAATTGGGATAAATTTGAACCTCAGACGCTCAAGAAAAAGCGCCTCATTTTCTTGGCCTGGCCTCAATACAAACTCTCTGATGGAGAAACCTGGCCACCAGAGGAAAATATCAATTTAATACAATTTTACAGTTTGATAAAATTTACAAAAAAGGAAATGGTGTGAGGTGTTGTATGTTCGGATTTTCTTTGCTCTAAGGGAAAATCCTAAATTATGCCAACAGTGTAAAGTAGACTTAGCTATGATATCTGCCATGAAGAGAAAAAATCTTGGACTCACTGAGTAAAAAGAATCAAGAGAAAAATTTGGGCCGATCAAAGTACATACCCCCTTCCCCCTTCAAGACCTAAGGCAGATAAAAACTGACTCTACTGGAAAGTTAGGAGATATGCCAGATTGCCTGGGATTGGATCTATCCAAAGGAGCTAATCCTGTAAGTAAAAGGGAAACTGAGGATTCCCAGCAGCTGCCAGAGCCATTTTCGCTTTGGGGAATTTCCTCATTCTTCCCTGCACTGTAAGGATTGCTCCATCTCTGTCCACTTAAAAAGAAGGGACACTGAATGCAGTAAAGTCAGTCACACTGAGACCCTTGATTTTACACCTATAGTTGCCCCTCTGTGAAAACATCTGGTCCACTCATGGGAAATCTATGGTGCCACTGATAGGAGTCATAATTAAATGGAAGTTAAAAACCTGGAGATATTTTTCTCTTATCTGGTCTCTCTATTTTAAAGGTTATTATAGATTGTTTCTTGGGGATGATCTTGGCTAAATGTGTGTCTAAAAGATGATTTTTTTATTGTAACATCTGGTATCTAAATGAGTTTGAAGCATTGCATAATATTGCAGTTAAAAGTTGGGGTTAGGTAATTGTTTAGTTTGTGATTCCAGATAATTCATGCCGGAGAACTTAAATACTTAGGATAGAAAATTAAAAGAACTCTACTTCCAAGTTGGCAAGTAACTCCCAATCATTTAGTTTTATTTTGAACTGGGTAGCCTGAGAAGATTTCACTAGGTGTACCAGTGCATTAACTTGGGCAAGGATAGTAAATTATGATATGGTATCTGTTCCCTTCAGTGTGTAAGATCTAGGAAAAAAATGTAGAATTGGAACGTTGGTCTGGCTTATTGAAATAACATTGAATAGCAACAGTCTTAAATTTTTAAAGCTTAATTTTGGATATACATGGTAGTGTGTGGTTCTCTTTTAAGATTTTTTTTCAGGTGATTTAATGTAACTTAATACTACTTTAGAAACTTCAGAACAAAGGAAGTGACTTAATGATCCTAAAGAAATTTCTTCTGATGGTAGAGATCCTATTTTCAGTTTTGTGTGAGCAAGTTTTTCTAGTGTAGGAAAATGTAAAGGTATGAAATTTTGTAAATTGTATCTTAAACTTGTATCACAATTTTCAACATCCAAACCTGAAAATTGTAACTTATGGTTAAAATGCCTTAGGCATGAGGTTTCTGCTCAGAATTCCAGTTTTCCCAGTTCCTTCCAAACCTCAGCCAGGACTTAAGTTGATATGCAAATAGAAGAAGCCTGGAGCAATCAGTAGGAGACAGATCTGAGGCCCAAGAAAAAAAAAAGAATAAAGGTGTCTTTTTATGGGCACTCAAACTAGATTAAACCAAAGAGTAAGTTGTATGGCATTTACTAATTACTGACTGGTCAATTTTTTCTAGGACTTTTGCTTTTTTCTTAGATTCTGTATTTTTTTTTGAGCTTGTGATTTTGATCCTACAGACAAGTTAATGTTTTTCTGATAAGTTCTAGTTTTGATCAACTGGAGTTTTTTTTAAACATTGCAATGAGATTTCACCTGAGAAAGCTACAAAGCCTTTACTATTGTGTTGTGTTACACTTGTGTTACATGTTGTATGTCGGTATGTCTATGTGTGTATGTCCATATATCATGCAGTGACATGACAATTGACAGATGAGGAGCGCTCATAAAAAGTTAAAAAAAAATAGATCCAAATATCTGATTCACATGATTCAAATGGCTCAATTTAAATTTGGCAAATAGATAAAAAAAAGAGGTCTTAAATTAAGCTTATAAGTTTTTCTAGATGTTCAAAAAGGCCCTAATAAAATGTTAAATCTGCTTAAATTCAAAAATTTACAAGTATTGTTTCAAAATGTGAACAGAAGGAGGTTAACAGATAAAAAAGAGAAACTAGAAGGTTCTAGATATGGATTTAATAGAGGGAAAATGTGTTTCTGGATAAGAGTCTATATGATTAAGAGGGTTTAAGTAAATGATATAAAAAGGTCTGTGTAAGTTGCTTATAAGTATAAGTTTTTGAGCAAGTAATCTTAAAGAAATTAAACAGCTGGTCAAACAAGTGCTGTTGTTTTAGAGAATTGTGCTATGTTATTTCTTTAAAAGCTAAACTTGGTTAATATAAAAACATCAATGTAATTGTGGTGTTAATGTGTCCATATCTTCCAGGTATACAAGTCTGTAAGGTAGAAGCTTTAGAAAGAGCATTATTTCAAGCTGGTGTTCTAAAATTGTATGGTAATTTTAGATTTAAAAAAAAATGTTGATTTATTTATATCATTTGTGTTCTATAACTGGACTTGTTATCCATAAGATATGTAAAGTTCTATGTTACTTTTTACACTGAGATACAATTTAAATGTATTTTTAAGTTAATGAGAGCCTAATCTGTGTGAAGGTTTTATTGCAAAACACAAAAGTACATTACTACTTTTCTACAAAAGGTTAAAAGCTTTCAGCTTTTCTTTAATTCATGTTTGAGGTGTGATATTATATTGTGTTAGCTAATATTCATGTGAACTTGAGCAACAATTTATGTAGGCTTTGTAAAATGATGTTTAAAAAAAGCAAAGATCAGTTTCAGAACTACAGTATTTAAGATCTATGAAGAGCCCTGCCTTACTTGAGATAAGGCTCTGTCCCATCTCACTACATGTGAAAGTGACTATGAAAGAAGTAGGCCAGATTTCAGTACATTTAAAGTTGTGTCCAAAAGTAGTTTTTTGCCAAGATTACTAGGATCTCAAACAGGGAATTATGATGTATAACCCTGCCAGAATTCAAGGTAGCTATTATATAAGCTAAATATGTTTTTACCCTAGTTAGTTTTGTTTTGTAGTTTGCTTGTAGATGGTTTAAGGATTGCCTGTTAATGTTTTAAAGAGGTAATGCTTTAAGAACACAACCTGGGTCAACATAAGATAAGGAGTTATCACCTACAGGATAGAGAGATAGACATTAAAGCCCAGTGCTCTTAATATAAGGCTGTTAACTTATTTGCTAGATGTTTAAGATTAAGTTTTAAAATTAAAGTTAAATTAAAAGGGCCAAGAAAACCAATATTTGGCTCTTGCCCTCTGAGTCAGTCTGAATCAGGGAATAAGGGACTTCTCCAAAGAGCTTTGCAACTCTAGGCCACATAACCTCCCGATCAGGGAGATTAATGAGACCAGTGGAGGACAGAAAGCCAATCAGTGCATTTGCTGTGAAGAGGAGGGTCATCACAAAAGGGAGACATCCCTGATGCTTCCAAGGGAAGCCACATGGTCAAGCAAGGCCTGGACCCATCCTAGCGCAATGGCACTAGCGGAACTGAGAAGCTGCTGTAAGTTCCCCGAAGACTCCCAGGGAAACTCAGCTGACTGTTGACAATAGATAAGAACAAAAGTCAGTTTGACTTGCTTCATCTTAAACACTTAGCAAAGACAGTCAAAGCCAAAGCACAGCTGTTCCTGGACATTTTAAATAATAATAGTTAAATGTAACTTCCAAAAATAAGTAAACTGGAGGCTACAAAAGAGATTCTCAGACAGGAATGCCTGATAACTATCAAAAGGAACTGCCAGAGTAGTTTTTAGTTTAAGGCCTTTATTTCTAACCTACACAGGTAGGCTTAATGTTTGCTAGTATGGTTATCCAGCCCTAAGTAACAGAATTAAAGATTTCTCTAGACACAGAGGTCATACTAGTAAAAGGATTTTGCAAGATCAGATGACATTAAATTATTAAACTATATCTTAAGGGAAAGAACGTCTGTAACCCTAAAAGTTAAATGTTGTGTTTACATCCCTGACATTTCTGGCAATGTGACAAATGTCCTTAAAGATTTACATGCTCAGATAGAAGCCATGTCCTCAGCAACTTTGTCATGGAAACAATATCTTAGCTCCTGGTTCTTGGTACTTCCTGGTGGAAAACATTGTTAGTCTTTGTCTTTGCCATCATACTCATTGGCATATTCCTGTGCTATGGCATTTATTGCTGCATCAATATGGTTCCAGTACTAATGAATTCTTGTTTCTCTTATAGACCATCCATCACTCAAATGGCCCTCCAGCCTATTACTTCTCAATCAGACTTCTATCATGGACCACTCGATAGACCCGATTTTTAAAGGGGGACTCCAAACTGCTTGCCCCACATCGTCCCTTTTCAGCCTGAAGAAGCCAGAAAGATCTTCTTCGCCCCCCTTCCTTACAGCAGTAAGGAGTTCCCAACTTAGAGGGGGGAATGAAGCCAGATTTAAAGTTAGGTAGTCAGTGTAGTTAGGTAAATCCGGTCTAATATCGAGTGAAATCTAAAATGGAGGCCTTGCGGAGAATGACTCAGGGAAAACACAGGACAACTCATGGAATGTTAATGAAGTCCCCGAAAAGGCCCTAGGCCAAAGTCCACCTCAAAGAAATGTTAATGAACAGCCCCCAGCAAAAAGGTGCTGACTCAGAAGTCCTTCCTGACCAGATTACTTCTTTGGCCCACCTGTGTCCCACCCCTCGGTCCTTCCCACCTACATTCCATCACTGAAAGAACTATAAAAAGGGGAGACAACATCCCTTCCACGGATTCCACCTCTTGGGTCCCCTTCTTCCTCCTCCGGGAGAAGTCTTTTCTGCTGTCCTTTAATAAACTTCTAATTTCTACTCTGAAAAAAAAAAAAAAAAGCTGGTACTGAATGCCTGTTAGTTGGTTAAATATTATAACAAATTTTGAGGCACAATTCTGCATTAAACGACTACACATTCAGCTGATATGGATTATATTTAAGAAAATGTCCACTCTCTACTCTTCCCCCTGAAATATAATATCATAACACTCTTTTGTCTTAATTTTATTAAGAATAAAAAATTCTAAACACATCAAAGAGAGAAAAGAAAGTTTCATGGGGAAAAAAGAAGAAAGAGAAAGAGGGAGGGATAGGAGAGAGAGAAGAAAGCAAGTAGGTGGAAAGGGAAGAAAAAGGAAGATAGGAAAAAAGGTGAGCAAGAAAGTTATTTTAAAAGTCTAATGGGGTTCGCAGCATTTTCTGTGAATTGATTTTCCGTCAGAGCAGACTTTAGACAGCCCTTAAACTTGTGAAGTCAGATGTCACTCTGAGTTCAAGCCTCCTCTGTATTTGAGCTTCACACTCCCAGTTCTGACAGCGTTCTGCAGTGCATTTAGAACCTTTTTGAAGGTGACACTAAGAAAGGACAGTTTCATAACAGAACCTGAGTATGTGCTATGGATTCAGAGGGGATGCCTGGGCTGCTGCGAGAGGCCTCTCTTAACATGTTGACACTTCTTTGAGCTTTCATGGGCACTAAGCTGACTTCTGTCCTCCCAAGGGAGCTACAGGCCACTCTCCAGGGCGAAAGCTCTCAGCCTCCTAATGAGCAGTGCACTTATGGCTGCACTGAAGTACCAAGTGAGCAGTCTTCAGGAGGTTGGAGATAAATATCATAGAACAAAGGAGACCAGAAGAATTGGTCCATCCTTTCTAGAGGGCATTTCTAAGCAAGACTGCCTCATCCTCACCAGTAATGGAAACCACATCTTTAGAGAGATCTTTTTGTAACACTTAGTATATCCCTAGTGCCTCCTGTAATAAATATTTCCTTCCTCCATCACTCCATGGATAATTACACTGTGTGTGTATGTGTGTGTGTGTGTGTGTGCGCGCGCCCACAGGTATTTGGGTTTGGGTTAGATACCCTGGTTTCATTTATGAAATTTTGGCCTTGTTCTTTCAGTTCCATTGAGACAGGATGAATTTGAGTGTTTATAGACAGGATGTACCAATAAAGGAAAGCTAGCCACTTAGGGCAAAAATCTGAATTCCGCAAAAGTTATTAAAAACATTTTCATCATCTTAAAATCTATTACAAAATATTCCCCAATATATATTTTCTGGTGAACACTATTACTTGTTTTTATTTATAGATACTTTTTACTACTATTCTCAGTGTCTTGATATTTTCATGCATTTTCACACCACAGATCAGTGATGGTATGTGTGCGCATGCATGTATAGTATGTAGATGTGGATTATGTATATATGTATAGTTGTGGCATTTGTATGGTACATGAGTGTATGTGGTATGTGTGTATTCATGTATATGTATATGCCATGTTTGGGAAAGTGTGGAATGTTTGTGATTATGCTGAATGTATGTTTTTATGTTTAATATGTACATGGGTACGTAGTATACATGTTATTGTGTTTGTGGTACATGTGTGCATTGAAGCATATATATATCCATGAATGAAATGTCTGTGCTTGGAGAATGAAGGGATATGTACACACACAGAGTGTGGGTGAGTTTACATGTGCCACGCGTGTGGCATCCTTGGAGGGGGTGTGTTCATGTTTGGATGTGTATTGTGTTTGGGGGAGTGTGGGTGTTTATATGGAAACTGTATGTAGTATGTGAACTTAAAGGTGAACATGCTGAGTTTCTTGATCATGTTCTGTTTGAATAAAGAAACATATTAAGAATATCCTAAGACACTTCCCTTTTCCATATTAAAAAATAATCTGTTTGAGGTAAATCTTAAATATTTGTTTTCATACACAAAGTAATTATTCCAGTTCATAGCCAAAGGGACCCATCTTGGACTTTTGGGAAAATGTCCAAAACAATACTTCCTAAAAGCTATTTAAAATTGGAAAGGACATGCCATTTTTAGGTGTTCAAAGGAAAGACAGAAGATGGTTGATGGTGTGTTATTTTAAAGGGAGAAAAAAACTACTAAAATGTTTCTGACTGTAGCAACAATAAAATACTAATGAACCAGAGGAACAGATGGAAATTGAAAAGCATGTGCAATGTCAAAACCCAAAATACAGTGATTTGTTAAATTACAGGGTTTTTTTCCCCTGAGAGAGGAGCTGCAGTTTGCTGATAACTCAATGACAACTGGGATTATTACTGTAACACAGCAACGCCATTTTCCGCCTAAAACCTGCAAGAACTAATTAATTATATAGCTTTGGTTACTAGCTTAGAACCAGGCTTTGCTGTCCGATTTCCAAAGACTGAACTTTATAAATTGTCAGAAGAACAGCATTTTCCTAATTGTCTGCTGACTATTGTCAATAGTCACAAAGACTACTATCAATTGCCAGAAGGGAAATGCCTCATGATAAATTCTGTTTGCTGCTTTGACCATTTGGGAAGAATTTTTTCCCACAGCTCTTTAAATTCTGGAATCACCCAGACTTCCTTAGTGAACAGAAATGTGTCCCGTTGAGTTGCAGCTTTAAATATAATGTAAGCATCAGGAGGGTGAGTGGCTCCTAAGAGGGTTTTATAATAGTGCCAGCTGGGCTTACCAGGCTAGACAGGCAATGGAAAAAAATTATATTGTTCTCTCTGCTCCACACAAAAGACCCCAGTCTACTTCCTAATAAAGAGGTGAGATTTCAGAAACCTCCTGGGTACTGGCAAATGGGAAATAATGTTCTGACCATTATAAACTAAAAGTATTGCATTTGTTTTGCTTTGCTTATTTTTTCCCCCAGAAGTAGTTGGAAATTTCAAACCAGACTGAGTCCAGGAGGACCAGGGAAAACTGTGAAGAAGCAAACACAGGCCTGAAGTCTCCTGTGGTTCTTAAGGCCTTTGCTCTCCCAGTATTCCTTGTCATCTTGCCACCCGATCACCACCCCACCCCTACCCACAGCCCCTAGCAACACCTCTTACTTTCTTGGTGCCATAAAAAAAAAAAAAACTCCTCTCCAGGGCCACTGAAAGAGTGAACTCATAGAGCAGCTTGTTAATGTCTTTCTAAAATTGTAAATCATGCATGCTCTGTGGCCCAGCAAGTGAACTTCTCAGTATCTTACCCAGAGAAATGCACATTCATGTGCACCAGGAAGATGACATTAAGGTAGCCAATACAACATTGCTAGTAATAGCAAAGAATTGGATAGGACCTACATAGTTACCAGCAGGGGAAGGGTTGAACAGTGTGAAAGTATACTTAGCCTACTGAATTCGTTGCAACAATTTATAGAAGGTGGATTTTTATTAGTAATACCAGAGACTTCCAAACTATACCATTGAATAAAAGCAAGGAGCAGAATAATGTATGGTTATAATATAGCATTTTTTTAAAGAAAAGCTGTAAACATTGCAAAATAATAGTAAGATTTTACAAATATGAACTTAAATAAACAGAGAATGATAGGAAATTAGTTACATTGGATAATAAAAGCAATTATTCTCTAAGACGGAGATGTATGGGGAGGTATTGGTCAGGATGGATTTAGACTTAACTCATTAGATGAGTAACTCTATAATATGGAGCTTATTAAAAATGCATGCTTAATGGAATTGTTGTTAGGGTTAAATGAGTTAATAATAAAACCAATAAGACATATGGAGTACTTAATTAATCTTAATAATGCTTAGAGCTTTACCTATCTCATCTCATGGATCATGAAGCAGGTAGAGTTATTATGTCCATTTTGCATATCCAGAAACTGAGGTACAGTGAAGTGAAAGTAATTTGTCAAAAGCCTCATAGCTCACAGTGGTAAAGCTAGAGACTCTAGAACAATGACGGTTTTAACAGAGAGGCAGTTAAATGAAGTACAAAAAAGTTTGAGATCTAAAAATAATTCTTGAAGTCCATGAATCTTCAAAAGAAATAAATTTGGTTCTATTCTCCAGTTAAAGTGGGACTTAAATACCTGAACTTTAATAGCATATTGTTCTGGAAACTGATCAGAAAGAAAATGGACAGCATTCCATTCAATCAACTAAAATCTTGGGTAAGTTTGGTGCCTCTTTTTTCCAAACCCATGGTGACAGACGCAAAAATTGATCTCAACACTTTTACTTTGTGTGGCTCCATGGTGGATAAAGTGCATTTCACTACCCCTTAACTTGCAGTTTATCCATGTAAATTGTTTTGTCCAATGGGATGTAAGTATTTATAATTTCAGCAAAGACTTGAAAAGTGCTTGTGTACTTGGGCCTGTCCTCTTGCACTCGTGTCTTTGCTGTGGAAAGAAAAATATCTGGGATATCTACTGCCTCTTTAGAATGAGACAACTTAAAAGGCATGAACTTAACTTGCTGTCTAGACCCAAGTTCTGCTGAATGCAACCAAGGTTCAACCTAATTCCAACTACCTAGAAGATTCATGAGTAAGAAAAATGAAACTATAAGCCACTGAATTTTGGATAGTGTATTGTTTTAATTATTATTTTGGCAGTTTATTATTTTATTTGGTGTTACACTGCATTATGATAACTTCTTTATATATTGCCTTTATATATTGCCTTTAGTTTGCAATGCTTCTTAAAGGGTGTCCCTTCCTTACCATGTATGAGACACTGTAATTCTACGTGTAGTTAAAATGAGAAATATAAGAAGAGAACCTCCAACTCATCTCCCTGTGTATAGCATCCCTCTGTTCCATTCACTTCACCAGTCAGTGATGATAATCGAGAGAGATTGCCCTAGAGAATAGTTCTACTACTTACTGTCATTTCTGTACTCCGGAGTTTTCCATGCTTTCCTAGTATGAGGTAATGTTTCCATATTGCTCTAGCATATGCTCAATTATACTTCATTTTCACGTGCAGTTTCCTCTGCCTATAATTTTCTCCTAGAAGCCCATGATTTCCATTCCCTTACACACATTTAAATTTTACTAATGTTACTTAAGATTAAATTCCTCCTTTAGTCTTCTTCCTCTCAAGGCACTGCTTCTGTGACAAACACTTTACTCCTTCTCTAAATATATATGCACATAGAGAACAGTCACACTTGGGTCTCCTAGGATCATCACATATTTCTAATTTCTAAAAATCTCACCATCTACCTAACTAGGTAACTATCTTAATTTTTGCCCCCAGGAAGGATCACAGATCAGTGGGTTTGAAAGACCCGCCGATTCCCTGTCCAAGAAAGACGCACGAGGCACTGGCTGCAAAAGCAAGAGGCGATTTATTGCTACACAGGCACCTGCGGGTGCTCAGCGAAACCTCAGCCGGAGCTTCGGTGAACTGGCACACCGGGCTCTAGGGCACAGATCTTTTATAGGGAGCAGGGGGTTAGTTTTTAGCTTAGCACAGCAACAGCCTTCTTATTGGTCCCTCTGAATTCAGCAGTTGAGTCACCTAGGGGGGTAAACTTGTTTTCCCACTTTAGTTCTCAGAAAAAACATAAAATTGCATCCTGTCCTTTTAGTTCCTGTTTTTACCCTGTTTGCTCAAGTTTGGCCCTTCTGGGGTTATCTATATGGAACATCTTGTGGTAACATTGTGCGAGACTTGAAGTGCTACGTGCAGCTGGTGGGGTTTTGACATGGGGGTTGGGTAAGGGAACATCTTGCAGCTTCAGGGCACAGGGGTTAGTTTTCCTAATGTTGGGCCTGGGGCCTTGGGGTCCTTCAGGTTTGTGCCTATTTGTCAGACAAGACTTGATTGTACTACTGAAAAAAATGAATCCCTAACTCTCTGAATCTGTTTATGAAACAAGACTCTCATTGCATGTTGAAGCCTTGTGGTATTTTCTGAGCACAGCATGGGTTTATTTCATATTCATGTCATGAAATGGGTCATTGGAGGTACTCAGGGACCCAGGCTGAGGAAACTTAATCTCAGCCCTTGTTTTCATATTTTCACAGTTAGTAACTGGTGAAGTTTGGATTTGAACTAGGAAAATAATTCCCAAATCTACTCTTTCAATCTCTATTTTATATGCTTTTCTGACCATACACATTCAGATCTGCATAAATAAGAGAAACTACCATATAATGAGCCATATGAAAACACTTTTAATTTTTTATTTCATGTGTATTTGGTGCTAGGATAGAAGTATTACTGTATTCATTTAACCATAAGGAAATAAAAGTTCCTTGAGGTCAATTTGCCAAAAGTCACAGAGCCAAGAGAATATACCAGAAATAAGATTCAGAAACAAGACTTCTTGACATATTCCCAAGACATCATGCAGGGTATTGCACTTAAGTTATTAGAACAAAACTCACCCTAAAAACCAAGAGAGAGAAGGGAATGCTAGCATGGAAAGAGGCTTTATGGGGAAGCACCCACAAAAAAAGCACCTATTCCAAGAATTTGCTTTTGAAAGCATGAAGAATTTTTTATATCTATTTGGATTACACAAATCTGCAGGATTAAGCTTCAAGAAACATTAACAGTATACATCATCCTCATTATTCATGGATTCCAAATTTGTAAATTCACCTAAAACTTAAAACTAAATCAGTAACCCCAAAATCAATATTCATGGAACTTTCAGTCATTCACTGATAGGTAATGAGTGGTGAAAATTTTGAGTTGCCTAATATACATGTTTCAAACAAAAGTCCAATAAAGCAACACTCTGCCTTCTTGTTTTATAACTCCTACTGAAAACATGTCTTTTTTTAATAATCTATTTAGTGTCACTTTTTAAAATATCTTTGTGTTTTTTCTGGGTAATTTTTCTTTTTAAAAGGGTCTAAAGCATACTGCTAAAGGGATGTTCCTAAGTCCAAGAAGACTAAATATGTCTTATGGATAAAATAAGATAAATTTAATTCATACATGAACCATAGTGCTTCTGGCAGTGAATTCAATGTTAATTAATCAAAAATATGGAAAATATAGGAAAAAGAGGAGGAAATTCTCAATTCTGTACATGAAATTGCTCCAGAAAATGCTAAAGTAATAGCTATAATGTGTAATGGAGCTATGTAAAAGAAACTAAGTTTGTGCATTCATAAGATGACAACCAGTAAAAATGTATGGTGGCTGGGTATGGTGGTGCACGCCTGTAATCCCAGCAACTCAGGAGGCTGAGGCAGGAGGATTGCAAGTTCAAAGCCAGTCTCAGCAACTTAGCAAGGTCCTAAGCAATTTAGCAAGACACTGTTTTGAAATAAATTTTAAAAGAGAAAATA
Organism: Marmota monax; assembly: GCF_021218885.2. Lineage (NCBI taxonomy): Eukaryota > Metazoa > Chordata > Mammalia > Rodentia > Sciuridae > Marmota > Marmota monax. The sequence continues at coordinate 1,125,672 of NW_026695222.1, read as the reverse complement.
GCTCAGGATGTTTCTCAGTGATAAAGCCCACTGGGTTCAATCCCCAGTACCAAAATAAAATAAAATAAAATAAAAATGTATGGTGAACGGCATTGTTGTAAAGCTGAAAGCCAAAGAAATTTATAGACATGTTATCCAGGACCAAAAAAACGGCAAATCTTTCTCAGCTCATGATGGCTGGTTTGCATGTTGCAAAAAAATAGTATGGCATGAAAAAAAATAAATTTTCAGGTTCTATAGGTCAACATACTGCAAAATAATTTTTAAAAATGCTTACTAAGTTTTACACAGGAAAAGGATCATGTGGAAGAGCAGGTTTTCATGGATGATGAGACTGGCTTATCTAACAAGGATATTGTCAAGTGAACTAATATAACACAAATGAAATTTTATTTAGCCAAAATGTTGTGAATAGAAGCTAACAGGAACCTAATGCTGTATTTCCTTTAGAAGAATTGGTTCAAACTTGGCTGCTTCAGTGTTGGTGGTGATTTTACAAAACAATTAACTGCTTTGAATATTGTGAACCAAGTGGGGAAGGGGGACAGGGAGGCAGAGTGTATCTAGTACTCACTGAAAAATGTCCCCACTTTCTCTAGGTAGAAATGTAAATACTTCCATGTCAAAGTCTCCTGTTGCATGTAGTATTTTCACAAAGTCTTTTTTTTTCAAACTTTTTTATTTTCAAGTGAGTTTTGGGGGTAAGCTTTTATAAATGTTTTATCTATTTTTTTGATGTTTCAGAGAATTTCTTTTTAGACATTGGGTTCTTTGATAAAAATGGAAAGTGATTTGGTACTAATTGTACCCCTTTATGAATTATTATGATTGGGGAAGACACACTCAAGTCTCAAGTGATGGCTAAAAAAAATGTGTTATTTCCTAAATGAAAGTTGGGTTTTATTCATCTTCTGAAAAATTTCCCTAGAGCTCTTTATCAAAGAGCTCATTTAAAATCATATAACCTTTGTTTTTATATTGCATTACATATATGTATCAACATAGAATATATAAATAAGTAGGTCTCCTCTTATTCACTCAGATTATATTCTCACCTATGAATCTAAGAATTATTTTTTCAAGTACCTTAGAATATAAATTGAAGATTAGAGAACAAAAAAAAGGAAAAGAAAAGAAGAAATTAATTTCTACTTTACCTCCAAACAGGTACCCAACTGAAGAAAACTTTTACTGCAGTTTAAAAAGCTGTGCGACTACCCAATTTTATTTGATTGCAAATCATAGGACATGCAAGGAGGAGATGAATCTATCTTGGCAAATGTATTATTAAAGTTTTAAAAATATGTTTCATAGAGGAGACAGAAACGTTATGTATCTGGATGAGAAGGAAACGAGGAAAAGAAAGCATCTTTATGCATAGATCCTGGATATGCTGGATGGTAGTTGGAATTGGACTGCCATAAGTATGTAGTATCTAGCCATTCTTAGTAATGATGATGAGTGGCTGCACCTTCTGAAATGGGAGCAGAAATTCCATTTGTGTAAATGAAAAGCAACATACTTCTAGTTATTTGTATAGAGGCTATAGGAACCAGGATTCTAGGGTAAAGGATTCTAGGATCTGAAGACCTTGGAGTAAATGTGAACTAGAGAAATGTGAAATGATGACTTACTTATATTCCCACATTATATTGTCAGTGCTCGGTTTCCAACTGCTAACATTTGCTTCTGTTTTTCTGAGACATTCTCATATCTCCAGAGCCAAATTTAGATGCAAGTACCTGTGGCCAGAAGTCCTGGGGAATAAGGATTGCCCTCTCCCAGCAACACTCCTCCCATGAATTATCCTTACCCCATTTGCTCAAGTGGCTGTGGAAGTGAGTTCCACACTGGCTCCAAGATTCCCCAGTGGGACTGAGTCTACGGATGCTCACACTTGACATCACATATATGATTGGTCTCTTTCCTTCTCCTGTCATCCTTCACTCCCTAGCCAATGTTTTGTGGCATCACCTGCCAAATAAATTACTTGTACTCACATCTTTATCTTAGGGTCTGTTTCTGGTAAAACGTAAATTAAGAAAATAGGTTTTCCAGATCCTAAAGAATTGGGGCCCTTATACTCATTGCTGTGTCTCAGTAGTCGCAAATGAAGGGAAAGAAAACCCAGAAACAGAAGTAAAGAAAGTATCATTACTAAGTGAAGAGACTGGTTGGGACTAGAGAGTTACAATCAGCTCCAGTCTGTTTCATTTCATTTGGCAATGAAATTCTTGGTTTGCCAAATCCTCTTACAGGATATCTGATTTTCAAATATCGTAGATAGTTAAAACTCTTTTAAAAAAATACAAATGATGTAATAAATTTAAAAAAAAAGAAGAAAGAAAGAAAAAAAGAAAGAAAGAAAGAACCACTGGGTGTTACCTACTAAATTAGAGCAGGTACATACCTTATGACCAAGCAGTTCCAATCTTGGGAAGACTGTCAAGAGAAATACATTCTGAGAGGACCAAAACCTACTAGAATGTTCATAAAACATTCTTCATAGTATCTCTAAATGGAAAGGATGCTCAGAAACAGTTGGAGGAATACATATATTGTGGGTATCCATGAAGGAATATTCTGTAGCAATGAATCATTGCTCCTCACCATGATATGAATGATGTTTTCAAGCATTGTGTTGATTAAAAAGCCAGAACCAAGTGTACCCACTATATGACTCTATTTATATAAACTACAAGACAAAAAAATCCTAATTTCCACTTGTTGGATATCAAAACAGTATTTTCTATTCCAAATCAGCTCCTTCATTCACTGGTCACACTTCAAGGATCCTATGGCTACTGATATACGCTTTAGGGTTAAATCATTTCTGCCTATTTTAAGGGAATTTTTCCTGGAAGAAGTGATAATGATGTTCTATAAGTCACTATTACTTTAACATGATTTAGGTCCCAACATGGACAGAGGACCTGTTATTGAATATCTTCATTGTGCTAAAAACTACGGACATAGACATGCCCTCAGTGAACGGGGGACACGTCAGAGCTCACCTGTTCTGATGTTCAGGATTCTGCATGTCCCTCCCATTTAAGAAATAAACCTTCTCACCACAGCCCTTGAAGATTCGCAGAACAGATATCACAGGCCTGTTACCTCCTTATAGAATTTTCATTTTCTTAGAAAGCACTAGAAAGGGACAACCTGAGCTATTTCTATAAAAGGATAATTGGTTGCATGAAAGAGCAAGACATTCTGTGTATTCAAAGCTGGACCAGACTTTAAATTACTAATGAGACAATGGGCTAGTGTTTTGAACTCTGAATCCAAAGCCCCATACATAAATAATGAGAATAGCCCTCCACACTTCTTGGATTGCTGAGGATTAGGTGTTGATATTCCTGGCATGCTATGAGTACTCAAAGTCACTTTTCTTTTCTTACTGTAAATGCAAGTCCTCACTTTCATTCTAGTACAGAAAAAAAAGAACATTTCAAGTGTTGCCTCTCTTTCTCTTTCTCTTAGATATTTTTTCAAAAGTAATGAATGAGATAGGATTACATAGAGTATTGGCAGAGTTAGCAAGTGACAGCAAAGTGTTTATCAGGAGGAAAGGACTCCACAGTTCCCTGGCCTTGTCCCTGCATTTAGTCTAAACCATTGTTCATTTTTGTATTGAATCTGCCTATTCATGATCTGCCAGACTCCACTGCAAAATCTACCTTTAGTCCAGCCAAAAAATGGTCATATTCTCTCCTTCCTTGCTCCATTATCAACGCACCTATTCATTCCTAATGTCAACTGAAAACATCTCTTTCCCTCCGCAGCCTCTGCATCTCCTACACACACACACACACACACACACACACACATGTTTTAGCGTCTGGGTTGTTTAACTTACTGCATGCCATGGGGAATACAGATGTGCAGCAGATGCCAGGCTAAGTGGAAGGAATGTCATGTCAAATGGAAAATACATTCAGGTATCATAATCATGGCTATATGTTATTTTCCTTAAGATAGCTGGCTTCTGGAACTTTCCTGAAATTTAAGAATTTTTTGTGATTATCTCATTAAAGCATAAAACAAAATTTTTAAAATATACACATTTTAAATGTACGGTCTGATGAATTTTCACAAACTGAAAGCTGGATACTTGTGTATACCGTTTCCAGAGCACTTAAGAGGATAACCAGAGCTCTACTCACCCATCATTTACATCCCCCCAAAAAAACTGCTATTCTGATATTTAAGAGACTAAATATATTTTTGAATCTTACATAAATGAAATAGTACTAGCATACTCTTCTGTCTGGTTCCATTTGCCAAATATGTTTTTGAGATATATTCATACTGCTACCTGATAGAGTAGTACACATTTTCTCATTTCTATACATTTTCCCATGTTATAAATATTCCACAATTCATTTACCTCCTCTATTGTTTTTTGTTTGTTTGTTTTATTTTTTAGTTGTTGATAGACCTTTATTTTATTTATTTACTTTTAATGTGGTGCTGAGGATCGAACCCAGTGCCTCACGCATGCTAGGCGAGCACCCTACCACTGAGCCACAACCCCAGCTCCAACCTCCTCTATTGTTAATGAACATTAGAGATGTTTTCAGAGAAAAGCTCTTAGGAAAACTTCCACTATGAAGATTCTTGCATATGACTTTAGTTGCATGTATGTGTGCTAGTCTGTACATACCTAGAAGTAAAATCCATATTCAATTTTCATAAATTCAACTTTTGTTTTATGTTTTATTTGGTCTTTGGCATTATAGTGAGTGTATATTTCCTTGTGATTTTAATTTGCACTTTCCAAATGATAAAGTCGAGCACCTTCTTCACAAAATTATTAGCCATTAGGTAATCTCTTTTGAAATCTTTTGTACATTTAAAAATTATTACAGTCTTTTTTCACATTGTTTCCAAAATTTAAGATTTTATATAGAGTTTGAGAATTGACCGCAATTTTTTTTTCTAAACATATAATAGATGTTTCCAGTTACCATTAATAGCATCTAAAATTGTCAGGAATCTCTTTAAATAGCTTCATTTTATTCACAAAGAGCACCCTAAAGCATTTTAAAAGCAATGGATAGAGACTCAGATATTTGATTTGTTTTTTAACAGAAGAACTGAAAGGAAAGTGACCACAACACTCGGAGCAACCAAAAGATCTTTATTGCAGCAGTGCAACAAAGAGAAAGGAAAGAAGGAAAGAGAGAGAGAGAAAAGAGAAGAGATGAACAGGGAGAGAGCAAGAGCAAGAGAGAGACAGAGAGCGCGCGTAAGAAAGATAAAGAGCAAGAGAGAGAGAGCAAGAGAGAGAGAGCAAGAGAGAGAAAGAGCAAGAGAGAAAGAGCAAGAGAGAGAGAGCAAGAGAGAGAGAGAGCAAGAGAGAAAGAGCAAGAGAGAGGGGGGCCTGGCAGGAGGGATTTTTATAGCCCAAATCTAATGGGGCCTCTGGGTCTGCAAGCTGCCTTGTTGGCCCAAGGGGGGGTTAAGTGTTCAGCCTTAAGCAGGGTTGAATGTTCAGACTTGAGGCAAACAGGTGATAAAGGACCAGACAGAGGGGGGTTTGAGTGAGTGGGCTATCTTGCAGCCAACATCTGTTCAGCCTGCCCTGCAGACAACACAGTTCAGCCTGCTCTGCACCCAACAAGAACTCCATGTCGATAGGCAGGTGCTTTTCTTCTTTCATAATAGTATATCCCCTTCCGATGAATGAAAGAATTGAACCTGAGATTGTCCAACTCTAAGAGTCTATAAAACACTAATAAATATGCTACTTGGAGAGGTGAGGAACAGGCATACTATGAAACTTAACTCCCACAAATTTGTTGAGCCCTGCTCTTAGATGTAGAAGATGAAAAACATTCTAACTTTGTTTTATAATTTCTTCAAGGTTGTGGCATGTCTTACATCTTAACTCCATTGTGAATTTTCTGTTTAAGGAAGAGAGATTTTTGTATCAACAGGCTCTTTCTTCTCTCTAGAAGTTTTTATTTTATTGCCAACAGTCCCTGCATCAGAAATGAATACACACACACACACACACACACACACACACTTTGTAGTGTTCTGATTATTTGTGTACCTGAAATAGAGCTTGAAGACAATGCTTGTTTTCCATGGCCCAGCCATTGACCTTCCCTCAGCACCACCCTATTGTAAATCTATCCTCCTTCCCATACAATTTTGCCTTCATGAATGAACACTTAACTCCTCAAAAGTAAAAAGGATGCTTCCATCCCTAAATCTAAATTTCCTTTCTCTCCTTCCTCGATCAGCAACTAGCTGCCTGATGGTGAGCATTGTTGTAGCCTCCCCTTACCTGGAAGAATTTAGAATAAAATATTTAATATTTAAAAAGTCTTCACAAATTCAGTGAAATGAAAGCTTTCATATAACAAAATACAAAATGCCCTAAGCATAGAGGAAATGATTAATAAATTAGACAACATTAAAATGAAGAACCTATTTCATCAAAAGACTCCACAGGAATTCAAAAGGTGAGCCAAAGAGTAGGATAAGATTTGCATAACCAGCAAAGGGCTTGCATCCAGATTATATTTTTATAAATCCTATAAATCAATGAGAAAAAGAAATCTCAATAAAAAATAAATAGTACCTTTAACAAACACTAAAAACCAAAGGACAAATAAGCATATAAACAGGTCCAAAAGTTCATTAGTAGTCAGGTAAATGCATATTAATGCCTTGATGAGATACCACTATGTGAGAGAGACTCATTAGTGTTTAAACTTATATGATAATATTCAACTTTGGAGAGGATATGGAACAATGTAAATTCTTATATATTGTTAGCCAAAGGGCAAATTAATCCATTTACTTTTTAAAAAGCAGTTTGGCAGTGTCAAATAAAGATACACACACACACACACACACACACAGAGTGGGGCTCAGTAATTCTACTGTTAAGTATATAATCCACAGAACTGCATACATAATATGTATATCAAGATACATTTAAATGTTTATAGGTGCAAAAAGATGAAAATAGGCTAAATGCCCATCAGTGGTATACATATATTACTATATTTTCCTACAGAAGAATATATATGTGATGGAAATAAATCACTATGTTATATAGAACAAGACAGATGAATTTTCAAAACACGATGCTGACAAAAGACACTAAGTGCAAAAGAATATGCGCTATTTGATTTCATTGATGTAAAGTTCAAAAAAAACCCTAAATGAAACTATATTATCTAACGACTATTAACATATAAAGAAAATTAACAGATGATTACCTAATTACCAGAATAATGGGGACCTCTAGGGAAGAAAGAAAGGGAAAGAGGCATGTTTACAATTCCTGGGTTGCTGACAGCACCCTGATTCTGGACACAGTAGCAGCTCATAGGTATAACTTTTACAAAAATTCTTACACTATATAATCAGGTTTATGAATTTTTCTATGTTTTATTTCACATTTAAAAAAATATGTGTACCATGCCTGATCCTTAGGAAGGACTCTACAAATAACAAATATTATCATTAACAAAAGTATATAATAGAATAATTTAATTTCGATTATTTTGTATTTTATAAAGGGTTTTACATGAAAATTATCCCATTTCAACCCAAAGTTGTTATTATTCCTATTTCAGATGAGAAAATGAAGGATTTAGTCTTTCCTCAACAGAAATGGGAAGGAGCCACAGGTGAAGCCACAGCTCTAGTCTTTTGGTTTAAAATCCTATTCATTTTCTATGCTCCTGTCTGCTATTTTGTTTAAGGAAAGGAGAATGAACAAAAAAATCTAAAGATCCAAAGACAATACTGGTTGTGGTCAGCTGTAAGATCTGAGTCACATGCCTTTATGTAAGTTTAGGTTTGTTTTCATTTTTCCATGTGCTAGAATGAAGGCTTCCTATTGGCCACAGAACTGGAGATGACAGAAATGAACATGTGTGAAAGTGCATTAAATGCCAAACACATTCAATGAGTTCTATTTTTATGTTATTTAATCTACACTTTGATACTGAGCAATTGCAAAAACAGAATTAATATTAGTGGTCTCTGATTCTTCCTCCCAATGGTACCACCCATACGCACACCAAGAGAAATAAGTGAGATTAATCTCATTGGAAGACTTGGGCTTTGAGACCAGTTGCAATCTATGTAACCTGCTGCATAGGACCAACACAGCCAACTATGGTCAGAAGCAGAAAAACAAAACATGTATCTTTTCTTTTCTTAACCAAAAGTTAATACAAACATTTTTTTTTCCATTGCATCAATCTGAAAGGTTAAAGTGTACAGACTTGGAAATTAAGCTCATTCTCATCCGGCTTTAACCAAAAACAATCTCTAGGTCTATCTCATATGTCTTCTGACAGAGGGGCATACATTTGGGAAGACTGCATCTGTTATCAAGGAAAGCAATGAACTTTCCATTTACATTGGGCATTTATAATCTGATGAGAGAAAAGGTACATTTATCTAGTCTTTTAAAAGGGAAAAGGAAACCCTACAAATCTGTCCATTATACCTCCTGAGAGTCTAAAGTGAGGTCAAGACAAAAGGAGATTATTTTTGATAGTGTTAATAAGAGTTTATTGCAAACCTTTCTAGCCAGATCTCCCTCTGTGTATTTCTGAATGGCTTTGGGAGCTGGACTATTCTTAGAGTAATGAGAAAGAGCCTTATCTCACACTGTAGGAAATTCTAAGATCCCTATGGCTTCAAAAGTCTTATTGATGCATGTTAGTAGAACTAAAAGCCAGGGTGGTTATCATCTCAAATGCCTGTCCAATATGGGGACATAGGAGAAAAACTAAGAGGTACAGACATGCAGCTCACAACAAGGCACTTGAACAACAGCACCCCAAAGGACGCTGTGTGACTGTGGCTTGTTCCATAAATAAAGGACTTTCTGAGGCAGTGTCAACAGTATTACATTATTGAGGGTTATTGATTACAAACCTCAGAAACAGACTCAATTCATTGAAATAAGAGGTGATATATTAGAACAAATATTAAGGACTGAAAGAATAGTGGGTAGTTGGATTTTAGAGGCAGGAGTCAAAAGAGAGACAGAGAGCAGGAAGAAAGAAGCACCAATGACATCCTGCTGGTCAAACCCTAGTCAGGATACCGCCTTTATCATGGCTGACGATATATAGTTGCTGTGTTTTGGGATCCTGGGAGAGATCATCTGATTGACTAAATTTGGATGATACCTAATCTCCCTTCATCAAAAAATAAATAACTGAATAAACAAACCTCTATAGGATATAAAGAGAGACAGACATGGCCCTACTCAGCTTCAACAGTGAACACCCAGTACCTGAAATTCCTCTTCCACTGATAACTATGCATGATGTCTCACTGAATATTTCCCCATACTTTCATTTTGTGTCTGATTCAAGTCTTCAGATAAAAACGAATTTTAAAAAAGACCATAGTCACTGTTGCTAGTGGATACACTCTGATCATCCCTATGTGTGTGTTTCAGTTCCCAGTCCCGCATTCTTCACTAATTACAAAGGAGCCTTATTTTTCACTCTTAGATAATGAATGCCTTGAAGAAAGATCATGTATTTTTATAAGGACCAGCAGTTGCTTAGCCTGTAGTTGTTTTCCTTGCATTACTGGTGAAAGAAACAGTGGGTGCTATTGGATTCTTACTTACCACACCGAGAAGCAGATGGGCATCAACCGGTGTGACCATGGACCAATGACTTAACTTCTTTGTGCCTCAAATTGTCGTCTGTAAATGGAGGTAGTAAGAGTACATAATTTTTAATGATACTGTGAGTATTTAGCAGGCAAAGGCACCCAGGACAAGTACTGAAATATTACAAGGAATTAGTAAATGTTCCATAGGGCCATATACTCCTCCATTCATCTATTTGTCTCTTCACCTCCTGAGCAAGTCTCCCCCATCCTGGAAAAACTTCACAAGACTATGACTGAGACACAGTTCTGGCCAATGGAGACTGGAATGGATCCAGAAAGTAGCCCATCATACCAGGAATGCCCATATTCCCTCTAACCTTGACAAAAAAAAAAAAAAAACAAGGAAATCCCTTAGGATCTCCTGTGTTTTATTTCCCTCACTTTACAGCATTTTTATTGATTCTCCTTTAGCCATACCTGCCTATAGAACAAATAACTACCTTTTATGAACTTATGGCTTATGCCAATTTCATTTATTTTTTATTATACATTTGACTACTTGGAATTTTTGTTTTTAATTTTGGACATTTATATCTTATTTTCTTTACGAGAAAAATCTAGAAATTATACTTTTAATGTCATAGTAAGTAATATTAAAATAAATGGCAAGCCATGAGTTGGTGAATTAAAACACCTAATAATTGGATTAAATATAAAAACTCTGGATTCAGTGAACCAGTACCAGTCTAATTCAAATGTCTAATTAAAAGTTATTTGGAGACACAGCAACCACAAACTGCATTGCAGTCTTGTCTGGATGCAAAGGAAGCTTGGTAACCAGAAGAAAAATTGGAATTGCATGAATAAATGGGAATGGACTGTAATCTTTAATCAGAGTACTCCATTTTAATCAAGGCATGTCTGAATCTACATTCTATTACCACTTCATTAGAATATGCTGTCCCTGGTGCTGAAACTGCTGTTAGTTGTTTAACAGCAGAGCAACCAAGCAGCAAGCCAGGAAAGGAGGTAGCAATACCCGGATAGAGGCAGCAGCTTTTGTTAAATGAAGGACTGTTAATCCTAAATTACCACAGAGCAACAGAAGAAGAAAAAGAAGAAGGTTTGTGATTAGGCAAGTCGAGATTAGAACTGATTTGACAAGAACAAGCCTTCCACTCTGCAAACTGATTCATTCAGAAGGCTATTCATAGCAGAGGGCTATTTAGCACATTGTCAAATATGACATTCTAAAAAAGCAGCATGATCGTTAGTACAAATAGCTAATGAACAGTGACATATTTAGATTGCCTGCATAGAGGTGGCAGGGTTGTGCAGCTAGGCAAAGAGAATTCTATCATTCTATGGGGAGGAAAAAAATGAACAAAGTGAAATTTAAAAATTGGAATTGTTTTCAGGGGCTCACCAATTCTGGCACTGCCAACCTTTGCCTCTATTTGCTCATCTGCAATATGGGATAACAACTGTGCTTCCTTTGCAGCCTTGTTATGATGACTAAATTGAGATTCAGTGAGTTAAGTTACATAATGCAATGGGGACAGTAGCCAGGAACTCTTAATAAGCACTCATTCTTTTCATTATTGGTAATATTATCATTTTTTTCCAAGTCCTGAAAGTACAGAGTATAAAATTTGTAGAGGTATCACCAAAGCAAACCTAAATGCTAAGCTGAACCTCATTTATAGTTTTATTTAAATAGTCTTTTTATTTCTGGAGAACAAAGAATAATCTCTCTTTTTAAAGATGTTTTCTATGTTTAAGAGATCAAAAACCTCTGAAATCATTTCAAAAACCACATTTTTTTCCCTTTCCTCTCATTGTCTTGACGCTAATTGGTTTATTTCATTTGTTCACTTGTATTCACTTTGAAAAGTTCTTCAGCATATCATGCTCCTTTAATGAACCAGCCACTGTGCTAGATTCAGTTTTCACTTCAGTGAAGACTAAAGATGTTAAACAAGAACCTTGAAGATCCTCTGCCATGAATGAAAAGAGCTACCATGGATAACACAGCCTGTAACATACTAGTATACTAACAAACACATGTGCAGATTAAAAAGGTTTGTTATTATTCCTGTTACAAGTGGGGAAATTGAGGTTTAGAGAAGAAAGGGTCTGCCTTGAGCACTTTGCCTGAAGGGCTCAATGTAAATTTTGCAAGGTACAATCTGGACCACATCTCACTGCTGGGGCTCATGTTCAAGGACATGTTGTCCTTTTGTTCCCACATCCCCTTTTTCAGGACCATATGAAGAAAACAGTTCAAGCAAGTAACTTAGAAATTAAAACTTCTAGTGAAGGACAAAATCCCAGCTTCTCCCCCTCCCTGCAGACACTTTTGTCAATAGAGGGTGAACTAAGAAAAATCTCTGCAGTCAAAATGGGGTGAGCACAGCAGATGAATTACCTCTTATCTTCAGTTTGGCTTCCTTTCTTAATGAATAAATGAGTAAATCAATAGATCCCTAGGTCATATGCACTGCCTTCTACTCCAATCAAGTGTCTTTGTTTTGTTTTGTTTTGTTTTGTTTAAAAAAAAAAACTAAGCAAAACAACCAGAGGCCATTTTCACAGTTTACCATCTAACAAAACACAGCAGTGGTAATTAAAACAATCTGGGGCTAGAGAAAGATGGAAGGGAAATCTGTCATCACGGAGACTATCAAGGAGAAAAGAAAAAAAAAAGAAGTCCTGGGGGATGAAGCAGAAACACTGACAATTTGTTAGATCTAACCCCAGAGTGATGCAAAGTGAAAGGATGAGGCAGAGATTGTTGCTGGAGGAAATGTCAGAGACGCTCATGAAAAAACACTGAAAAGGTTCTCACATTCCCATCTTCTGCCAAGGCCAAGAAGGGACAGTATTTCCTTTGTACAAATGGGAATTAAATTTCTAGTCATTTTTGTAGACTAGTTTTGGAAAGAAACAACCATCATGGTATATTCACCCTGTGTCAGCTTCAAGTCAGGGGTTTTAAAAAAGTCAACTCATATCCTGACTTTAAAGTACTTTAAGATTTAATGTAACTTGATTTGAAGAATGTTATAAACCTTTCAGTCTCCTTTTCTTTTTTTCACCAAACCCCTATCTACTGGCTGGACCTTTTAAGCCTTCTGACTGGCATGAAATTGCTCAATAGTTTCCAGCTTCCAATCTGAACCTCCTAAGGAGAAATCAACAAGAACAACCCTGCAAGACATCGCACTCCCCTGCTGTTCTTGATCCATTTTTCAGGAAAGAGTTTCCCAGTCATACATAAACCACAGAATTCAGTGAATTTTTTTGGTGCTGTGACTCTCATATAGATGCTATATTATGGGAACAAATTTGCCAGACATTTGTGAATTTTCCCACAATCGGAAAAGTAATCATTAAATTTGGAGCAATTTTGCTAACCTCCTTTTTCTTGTTATGTTTGTTCATTAAAGTATATCAATTGAATAATATAACAACAACAATAGCAACAATATCAGAGCAAGCCACTATAAGAACCTGTTATAGTAAATGTTGTCCTTAAGTTAATCCACAAAGCAATTCTGTGACATAAGGACGATTGTTACCCCTTTTCACATTCAAACAAATTGGTTTGAAATGGTTCATGGTATTCCTTGTTATCATCTTCCCAAACTATGGATCACTTAGTTTACCATAAAAAATAAGATCATAGCATGGAATTTATTTATCTTGGATACCAAGCAGATGTTTTTCAGTAAAGCTGAAATTGGAGTTTCTCTTCTGCTAGCAGAAGAGGTCTGCATAAGCTACAGTTCTCTGCAGCCAGGAAAGCCTGTTTTAGCATTAACAGTTAACCAAGACAAGGTATGCCTGCTAGCATCAGCTCTGAGGTGTGCAGCTGGCAAAGCTGGATTCTTCTCCACTACTATTGAGTGGCATATTTTAGCTCTTAATGGTAAACTATGCCCTCCTCCAATGTGTAGCAGATCCCAACAGCTCACCACAAACTTCTCCCCACATTCTTATCTCACAAATTCAAAGAATGAAATTCATGGACAACAGTAGGCAAGAAAGGTTTATTCACATGGGAAGAAAATAGATAAAACTCTCACAAGGGAAGAGGGGGACCTAAAAGCATGTTGCCTCATGAGTGTGCTCATCTTGGAGTATATATAGATCTTGGGGCAACAATATTGGTCCAGTTTTATGCTAAAAAGATTTTGGAAAAGAACCAATGCTACTGGTACAAAATTATGCTAATCAAGTTTTGAAAGCATCAGTGCTATTGGTTAGCCTTGCAATGTCCATTCAGGTCTTCTCTCACTTCTGTTTTCTCCCTGTTCATTGGTCTGGGTTAGACCAAATAAACAAACTTGTTCTTGGTTACCCAAAGGACCAGGACAAGAAAAAGGAAGTCTAGAAAGACAGAAGAGTTTCTGACAATAACAGACTACAGGAGTAAACCCCCCAAAATCTGTAAACTTACCTGTGGCAACAAGTACAATAAATGTAATGTAAATGATTCAAATATACCAACTAAAAGACAGATATTAGCAAAGTACATGTAAAAGTCATCCAATTATATGCTATTTACAAAACAATCACTTAAAAATACAATGATGTAAAATTAAAAGGATTGGAAAGATTCTTTCAAAAATTCATTCAAATATTCATAAAAAACACATATTTGATTGCAATAAGATTGACTTCAAAACAAACATTTTAGTAGAAATTGAGGACATTATATAACAATAGATGACAGTCTCCCAAGAAAATATACCAATCTTAAATATGTGGATGCCAAAGAAGAGAAATGCAAAATATGTGAAGCAAAAACCGATAGAAATGAAGGAAAAAAAAGAGGTACCCGGGGTTATAACTAGAGACTTCAACAACCCTCTTTTGAAAATGGATATAACAACTAGACATAAAATCAGTAAAGGTATACAATACTTCAGCAACATCCTGAAACATTGAAATCTAATTGACATTTATAGATTACCTCACCCAACATAGATCATATCTGGATCATAAAACAAATCTGAACATACGTAAAAAAATGGAAATCATACAGAATAATATATACTAGGAGACAAATACACACACACACAGACACTTTTCAATATATATATAAAGCTATTAGTCACGCACATATTATCCGTAGGCTTATAGTCACTGAAATAAAGTATGTGATACCATTTCAATGGCTCAAAAGAAAGAGAAAGGTAGAAATACTCAGGTATAAATATAACAAAGCATATACATGATTCATCTGCTGCAAACTTCAAAATATTGATGAAATAAATCAAAGAGAATTAAATAGTGATGATAGAGATAATGTTCTGGATTGGATGACTCAACATAACAAAGATGACATTCTCCCTAAATTGGTATCCATCATTAATACAAATATTATCAAAATCCAAGCAACACTTTTTGTACATACAGACAAAATGATTGTAATATCTACATAGAAAAGTAAAGTGAACAAACTTGAAATAGCTAAAAACCATTTGAAAAAGCATGTAGAATAAGAAATCAGTTTTACTCATTTCAACACTTATATACCCATGTTAATCAAGACTGTGCATATTGGTAAATAGATCAATGGTACAAAAGAGACAACTCAGAAAAAAGACATAATATGTCCAACTGACATTTTGACAAAAATGCAAAAGCTTTTCAATGGAGGAAAAATAATATTTTGAACAAAGAGTGATGGAATAATTGGACATTCATAGGCAAAAAAGGAAAAGAAAAATTCTTGGATGAAATTTCTTTGTAGAAAATAAAACTCAAAATGATCATGATTTTAAATGTAAAAACATAATACTAAAACTTTTTTTAAAAGATAAAATTTACTTTTAGGCAAGACTTCTTAGAATTGATACTAGCACAATTAATAGAAAGAAAAAACCTGATAAATTGGACTTAATAAAAATTAGAACATTGCTTGGTAAAATACTCTGTTAAGAAGATAAAATGAGGGCTTCAGATGTAGTTCAGTAGTAGAGCACAGGTCCTGGACTTAATCTCCAGTATCCAAAAGAGAAAAATAAAATAAAATTCCAAACTATAGACTGGGAGAAAAATATTAAAATGCACATATCTGATAAAGGACTTTCTTCTAGAGTGCATAAGAACTCATAATATTCAACAGAAAAATAATTCAAATATATAATGAGCAAAAGACAAAAGAGACATTTCACTGAAGAAAGTATGTAAATGGCAAATAAGCACATGAGAAGATGTTCAATATGATTAGTCATTGGGGAAATGAAAATTAAAGCCACAATAAGACATCACTACATACCTATCAGAATGATTTTTTAAAAAGTGATACACCACAGACGGGCTACATGTAGAGAAATTGGGGTCACTCACACATTGTTGGTAGGGATATAAAATGGTACATCCACACTGGAAAATAGTTGTTAATTTCCTTAAAAATTAAACATCCAACTACCCTACAACCCAGCAATTACACTCCTGGGCATTTATCCCACAGAAATGAAAATATTTTTACACAAAAATCTGTAAATAAGTGTTTATAGCAGCTTCATTCATAGTAGCCAAAACATGGAAACAACTAACAGTGGGTGAATAGTGAAACAAACTATGGTACATCTACACAATGATTAACTCTACACTATAATGGAGCAAACTATTGATATACACAACAACCTAAATGAATCTCCAGAGAGTTATGCCAAGTATAAAAATGCCAGTTCCAAAAGATAACATGCTCTGTAATTCCATTTACATAACTGCTATTGTTTGGATATGAGGTATCCCTCAAGAGCTCTTGCATTAGTGAAGGAATGTTCAAGAGTGAAATGATTTAACTATGAGAGTAGTAACCTCATCAGTGAATTAACCATCTGATGGATTAACAATTTGAATGGACCCACTGGGTGTTAACTATAGGTAGGTAGGGGATTGGCTGAAGGAAGTAGGTCATTGTGGCTATGACCTTGAGAACATATTTTGTCCCTGGCTCCTAAGTCTCTCTTGTGGTGAGCCACTTCTGCCGTTTCTGCAGATTATGGTCGCCATTACAAGATGGCGCTGGCTCCGCTGTGGTCTGTGACAAACAACTTCTTATCTGGGAAAGTTGGCACATGATTTTTCATCACCCTGTGAGAAAGTTCCACGCGGCAGCTTTGCATTGGGGCTTGGGATGCTTTATTAAGGCTGGGAGGGGCACCCGAGAGGAAGAAGAAGAAATATCAAGGGCCTGAATAAACTGCTGAAAGAAGATTCCCGAGTTGCGTCTTCCTTGCGGGCAAGGGGTCGCGACACTCTCTCTGCTTCCTAACTTCCAGAAGGTAAGTAGCTTTATTCTGTCATGCTCATACACCTTGATTTTCTGCTTTACCTCAGGCCCAGAGTGATGAAGTCAGCCAACCACAGACTGAGAACCCTGAAACCAGGAAGCCAAAATAAACTTTTCTTTCTCTAATTTGTTCTTGTCCATGTATTTTGGTCACAGTGATGAAAAACTGGAAAATATCATGACCAGAAAAATGACAAAATTTAAAAATGGATAGAAGAATTATCATCACCAAGGGTTAAGGAAGAGGTTGGGTAGAAGGGAGAGGATATAGCAATAAAAGGGCAAGATGAGAGATTCTTTGATGACAGAAATGTTCTCTGTCTAGACTGCATCAATGTCAATACGTTGGTGGTGTTTTAGACAGGTTTTCTTTTTTTTTCCTACAGTGACCAAAAGACCTGACAAGCACAATTAGAGGAGCATATGTTTATTTGGGGCTCATAATTTCAGAGGTTTCAGTCTGTAGATGACTGACTGTATTCCTCAGTGCTCAAGATAAGGGGGAACATCATGGCGAAGAGTGTGGCAGAAGAGAGTGGCTCAAAACATGATGATCAGGAAGCAGAGAGAGAGCTCTACTCAACAAGGACAAAATATACACCCCAAAGGCACAATGATCCCCCTCCTCCAGCCACAATCTACCTGCTTTCAGTTACCACTCAGTTAATCCCTATGAGGGGACTTAATTCACTGATTGGGTTAAGGCCTTCATAACCCAATCATTTCACCTCTAAATCTTGCAATGTCTCACACATGAGCTTTTGGGGGATGCCACATATCTAACCATAACAGGTTGTGATAATTTAGAATAGTTTTGTAAAGGATTTCCATTTTGGGAAACTGGGTAGAAGACATAGTGGTTCATTCTGTTCTTTCTTTTCTTTTTTTTCACTCTATTTTTTCTTACAAGCACACATGCATCTACCCTAATCTCAAAATTAAAAGGTTACATTTATAGAATAGGGAGCATGGACTTGGTCATAATTCTGCAGCTAGCCTTAGAAATGTACCTGCTCAGTACTATCACACTCTCTTAGAAGAAGTTGTTCCCCTGTAAGCCTCTTTGAACATCAAACAGATATTCTGCCATCTGTTCAGAAACCATTCTCCAGGCTGATCACACTCTGGTATCCTTTCCAGACCCAGAAGGTTCTGACTCACCTCTTTATTTTGATATTTCACTCACCCTAAACCCACATTCAAATGCAAAGTCATTTAGACCTATATACAATTGCTAAGCTACCACAATTCTTATTTTCCACTCAAACTTTTAAATCAAAATTATCATGCTCCCAAACACTGAGCAACTAAACAGCACATATGCTATAACAGATGGCTCACATGCCATGTGTTTTACCCCCAAAGTTCTTCTGCCTAGTAAACCCATCAATAAACATGTTACAAATAAACATGTGGAACAGGTAGAAAAAGACAGGAGGATAGAGAAAAGCAGCAGGCCAAAAATTTCACCAGAGGGCCAATATTACAGCATCCAAATCCAAGGATTAAGGATTCTTAATAGTGGGTTTTTGTTCTTGTTATTGTTCTGGTTTTGCTTTAGGTTTTTTTTATCTTATTTGATGAAAGGGGTAAAGAAGTTTTCAGACTCTTTTGAGAATCTAAGGAAAGTCAAGGATCAATCTATCTCTCTATTTACATAAACATTTATTAATCATTTGACCCTCATATATCCAAAGGACTTAAAATCAGCATACTACAGTGACATAGTCACATTAACATTTATAGCAGCTCAATTTACAATAGCTAGACTATGGAACCAACTTAGGTGTCCCTCAATAGATGAATGGATATAGAAAATGTGGTATGTATACTCAATGAAATATTACTCAGCCTTAAAAAAGAGTAAATTATGGCATTTGCCAGTAAGTGGTTGGAGTTGGAGAATATCATGCTAAGCAAAATAAACCAATCCCACAAATCCAAAGGCTGAATGTTTTCTCTAATATGCAGATGCTAATTCACAATAAGGCACAGGGCACTAGGGAAGAATAGCATTACCTTAGATTAGGTAGATGGAAGTGATGGGAAGGAAAGGGAGGGCAAGTGGGGATAGAAAAGATAGTAGAATGAAACGAACATTATTACTGTGTACATATATGTGACTACATGACCAATACAATTCTGCAACACGTACACTAAGAAAAGTGAAAAATTATATCCCATCTATGTATGATGTATCAGTGTGCATAAATGCATTCTACTGTAATGTATAACTAATTAAAACAAATAAAACATTTTTAAAAATTCAATCACTGCTGAAACCATATTTTCCTGAACTGATGACTTTAGAGAAATATTTATTCACAATATGATAATATCCAAATGTTCAAATAGCAAATGTCAAACATATATCTCTGAAATCTTTGAGCCCTGTTATAGCCATGTTCAACTCAAGCATCTTATGGAATAGTTGTTAATTAGAAACATTTCCATTTTATTGTTATTATTTTTCTTCCCATATTCAAACTACTGAAATTCCCTACTAGTCTATATCTACTATATATGCAATAGACTTAGTAAATGATATCTCCTTAACATACCATATATTAGTCAATTATTGCCACAAGAATACTGTATAATTTTAGCCATGTCAAGAATGAGTGTCTTATAACAGCTAGCATTTATTCTCATGTTTGCAGCTTTGCAAGTCTGCCTCTGAGTGGATCTAGGCTAGACACACCCAGGCAGTTTTGCTTCAGTCTGCATACCAACTGAACTTGTCTTGGCTTGGTTGGGATATGGTCTAGTACTTCTTATGTCCTTTGACCAAATGATATTTAGAGAATGTAATAATGGTAAATGGCAGAAGAGAAAAGAACAAGCCAAATCATACAACCCCAGTTAGAGCTTCTATTTGTCACATCTACTAACATTCCATTGGCAAAAACCCATTCATAACTGAGCCCAGCATCAATGAAGTAGCCAAAACTACCCACAGTTAGAGGAAAGGAGAATATATGCTGAGTGCCAATCCAATATTTCACAGACCACAAAAGAATTCTAGCATCTCTTTAAACAACTAAGAGGTTTATGCTAGTGTTTCATCACTGTGATCAAAATACCCAATATGAACAACTTAGAGAAGGAAATATTTTTTTAGCTCATGGTTTCAGAGGTTTCAGTCCATGGTCCCAACTCCATTTCTTTGGGCCTGAGGTGAAGCGGAACATCATGGTGGAATGGCATAGTAGAGGAAAGCTGCTTAGATCATCATAGCAGGAAAGCAGAGAGAGGAAAAGGCCAGG
Organism: Marmota monax; assembly: GCF_021218885.2. NCBI lineage: Eukaryota > Metazoa > Chordata > Mammalia > Rodentia > Sciuridae > Marmota > Marmota monax. Next base: position 1,105,476 of record NW_026695222.1, on the reverse strand, counting down.
GAGAAGATAAATCCTTCCAGGGCACATCCTCAGTCACCAACTTTCTCCAATTAGGCCCCACCTATTAGTAGTCCATTCAGCCATCAATGGATTAATTTCATCAAATGGATTAATCCAATGACCAGGTCTGAACCCCCATGATCCTACCATTGTCTAAAAATCTCACCTCTAAATCTTGCTGCCTTGGGAATCATGATTTTTAACATATGAACTTTGGGTGAACATTCCAGATCCAAACCAAAACACTCCACCACTGCTTCCGAAAAGCTCATGTCCCTTTGGTGGTATTTCACCATGTTCAAATATTTAAACCAAGTGATCAAAAAATATAGTTGTAGTTGAGATATATTATATGAGTCAATTTTGTTTCAGAGCAGGGTTTTAAACCTTGATGCTATCAACAGTTTAGATGGATAATTGTTAGAGGCAGGAAGAGGACTATCCTATGTATTGAAGGATGATTAGTCACATTCCTGGCCTCCTCCCACTAGATACCAGTAACACCCCCAAATCATGACAATAAAAACTGTCTCCAGTTTTCACCAAATGTTCTCTCACTTTCAAAATTGCTAGTAGAACCGCTATTTTAGAGAATTAATCAGCACTCAAAGTATAATAAATATTGTGAGTGACAAAGTAGAAAATGTAATAATTAAAATTTTTATATTGATATAAATAAATATTTACCGAAAAATAAAAACTTGACTGGGTCCTTCCCTATGGTAGACATTGACTTTTCAACTGCAAATCGTGCTACCTATGTTGAAATTAAGGCACAGTAAAGTGAATTCCTCAAATACCCAAAGATAAAAAAAAGAGACAAAACTCAGATTTGAACTGCAGTTCTCTAACTTTTAAAATGAGTTTTTAATAATACTACATACCTTTATAGCATCTATAAGAATTCCTGATTATTACCATAATGTTCATTCTATTTTACTTAGCATTCTGTTAATATAAAAACCATAATAACCAAGGAGTTGATGAGAAAATGAGCCAGTCTTTTCTGCAATATTGTAATGCTGTCTTCTTTACCATTTATTTCACCAACACTAAATGATAAATTACTTATTAAATCTTCACCCACCAAGATTAGACGCTATATCATATGTGCATCATAAAACCAACATAAACTTTTACCCACAATAATCATCAAAAGCATAATTTTCAAGTGAAAATGGTGCAAAATCATCTTTTTTAAAGATGATTTGTAGAAAGTGTGTTAAAGTCAACACTTCCACTGAAGTGATTCTCATTGTTTGGAATATGGCACCTAAAAAGCTGCAGTTATCCTTGATTTCTTATTTTTACCAAAGATCCCATTAAATTTGTACAACTCACATTGAATCTAAAAGTGGATTTTTGGATCATTTTCAGGACATAGCCTCAGCTGACACTTCTGACTACATCAATAACCCCTGCCTTAGCTCAGGCCCTAATCTTACCTCTGGTAGACAATTAGAGTGGACCTAACTGATTTCCTTATTCCATCATTGGGTGTTACAGACTATCCTCTATGCAGCAGCCAAAGTATTTGAAAACATAAATCAGAAAAAGTTCATCACACTCCTACTTAGAGCCCTCAAGAGGATCCCACCACATATACAGCACAACACATATAGACCACAAAGTTGTTTCCTAAGTTTGCAAGACCCCTGTAAACTGGGTACAGCACATCTGTGCCCTCACTCACAGCTTCCCCTCTACTCATTCAGTGCAACTTATAGCCACCCTGACCTCAAGCTCAAGCAAATTTGCAGCTTAGTGCCTTTGTTCTTGCCATTCATGATCTTCCCCAGATCTGTTTCCAGGTTTGCTCCAAGAAGCCTTTACTGACTACTGTCTATAGAAATGTACCTTCTGGTCTAGGGGTGCAGCTCAGTGCTAGAGCACTTGTCTAACATGTACAAGGGCCAGCATTGGGGTGGTGGGTGGGACACCTCCAAAGACAACTCTCTTCTCTTGCCTTGTTCTTTTAGCATCTTAATAATGGACATTGCACATCTTTTCTTTCTCTTTGTCTTTTATTTATTAACAGTCTTCACTACTAGAATGTAAGCTCTACATAGGCTGATACTATAGTTTGTACATCTATCTCCAGAACCTATAACCGTATTTAGTATGTTGTAGGTATTCAATAAATACTTAACAAGTAAAAGAAAGAAATCTAAAGTTTAGCTGAGAACTTTAAGATTCAGCCAAGATTTTCTTTTTTTAAGGGTTTTTTTTTTTTGTAGTTGTAGATGGACATAATACCTTTATTTTATTTGTTTACTTTTTTTTATGTGGTGCTGAGGATCGAACCAGTGCCTCACGCATGTTAGGCAAGTGCTTTACCAAGCCCCAGCCACAGCCACAGCCAATATTTTCCTACGCATCTCCAACACTCTATCATTCTCCCTCTACACATGCTCGGTACATTCCAAAAACTTTCCCTATATTCCTGAGATTGTCCAAACTTTGTGTTTTCTGGACAACTCTAGCTCTACCTGTGTGCTTTTTCAGCCTATGAATCATGATGCTTCCCTACATAAACCATCTCTGCCCCACAAGAAGCCTTCTCACACCAGGCAACTTGAATGTTGGATAAATGTCATTGAAGATTTATGTGCAATCAAAGGAAGTGCTTCTACAGAGGCCTTGTAAAGAAAATCCACGAAGTTAGCACTGCTCATTCTTCAAAAGCCCTCAGTCTCCACCACACAGGAGTGATTCCTGGACAAATCACCCTGTGGTTACTTCTGGCCCCACACCAAGCTCCCAGCCTCTGTCCTCCTCACACCAGCCTCACCAGAGGGAAGACAAATTCCTCTCTTTTGTCTCATCCAGAACCATTTGGTCTTCTCCTTCATTAACTTTACTCTTTTGGGCCTCACAGTTCAGGGTTTCTCCTTCCAACCCAAGAAGATATTTAAGGCATTTTTCTAAATATGATTCTTCCCTTTAAAAGAATGCCTTATGTCAATCATCAAAACAATATATCAATTGCTTCTGTAACTATAGGGGCCTCTAATATTCCAGATGGACACCAAATATTGTGGCCTGAATATTATATGAGCCAACATGTGTTCATGTCTCATATACATTTACATATATGCTATTGCAAGTCATAAAAGAAAACTACTGAAAGCATTACTGAACTTACATGAACTCACAGTGACTTTTGATCAATGAGTATCTTGTCAATTAATTTGCTCTAAAAAATCAATTTCAGGATGGACACAGTGGCACATGCCTATAATCCTAGCTACCTGAGAGTCTGAAGCAGGAGAATCACAATTTGAGGCCATACTAAATACCTTAGCAAGGCCCTAAGCAACTTAGTGAGACCCTGTCTTAAAATTTAAAAAAATAAATAAATAAAAATGGCTGGGGGTGTATCTCAGTGGTAAAGCACACTGGGGTTCAATCCTCAGTGCCAAAACAAACAAAGATAATAAGGGTTGGGAATATAACCCTGGGTGAAGCCCTAGATTAAATTATCAATAAAACACACACACACACACACACACACACAAGTTAAAAGGTCCACTTGAATCAGGCAGGTGCTATAAGCCTTTCTGATGATAAAAAAAAAAAACAGTTTTCTCATACTTGAATAGATTAAAAGTATATTAGTCTATTTTATCCAATATCTATTTTCTCAAATGGAGATTTAAAATTAAGAAAGGAAAAAGACAAAGACAGCCATCCTTGTAGAGTCTTTTCATGCTTGTCAAGTATTTTCATCTTGGAAATTGCCACAGGGATGGAGAAAAGACAGGGATTGTTTGTTTTATCTAAATGACATGGACATATTGTTAAATGAAGAGCTATGTGATCTAAAAATAAGAATATGTTTTATTATGATTTTCTGGTGAAAAATAAGGTCTCACTTACCTAAAATTTGAAAAAAAAATATAATTACCTGGCAGGACAGAAATATGTAAAACATCAGGAAGTAGGAGTGGGCGAGATAGTAATGAAGAGGCTTCTGCCTGCCACTTGTGTTGCACCTAGATTTTTTCAGTAAAATCGTCACCCAGGCCACCATGAATTCTTAGTCATGTTTCGACCAGTTACAGCCTCTAGTTTTAGGCCCACTTAGCATTTTCCATGTTGCTGAGAGTCTTAGGAAGAGTCGGTAGACTTCCCTAGGTCTCCTGAAACACCACTTGTAATATCCCCATTATTCTAGCATATTCCATCAAGTTACATTGTTTATTACTTGCCAGTGATCCAATTGATCCTACTGTCTAACAAGAATTTCAAGGCCAAGAAGGCCCTTTATCTAAGATGGCAGACTCACTTTATTTATTCCAGTAGGTTAATATCAGTTCCACAGACCTGAATTACTTAGTCTCAACCTCTGAACTGCCGCTGCAGAGGCTAACTTTGGATAACTCCATACATTGCTTGTATTCATCTGTGGGAATAAGGGGCACTAACTGGTTGATCCCACAAACTTTATCGGATACTTTCCAGACTAGTAAATATGACTTTCCTGTGTCACTATTCCCATGTGGATCAGCAGCCTCCATATTATGGTCCCAGTTGAATATAATACGAGTCCAAAGTGCAAGCAGTCAGCTAGTCATTTTTAGTTTTCCTAGACCCTCTTCCAAGACCCTACCTGTCCTTTCTTGCCCAACTGTGAAAGAATAATCTCCCTGGGGTATTTTTGTCAATTCAGGTCTTCCAAAAAGCGGACAACAAGACAGAGTTAGAAACATAAGAAATGTATTGAGAATAAAAAGTATAAAAGATGAAGGAATGGGAGAATGTCTTCATACCATGATGTAGGTCTGACACTCCTAAATGGAGAAGGGAAAGAAAGAAGGAGGATTCCAAAGAGCTTCAGACCACTGTACATCTCTGAGAAAGTCTGAGCCACCCACAGAGAGCTCCAGTACAAAGAAAAAACATAGAAAGTCCCATATTGAGTAGAAAAGTTCATGTCCTAGTATCAGGATTGATTTACAGCCTGAAAACAGTGTGACCTCAGCTCATATGCTGCAACAGATCTTGAAAGTGCTACAGCTGGGCTATATCAGCTATCTGCATTGCTTATAACAGGTTTTTCTTAAAGAGACATCTGAGCAGTACACATCCACAGTTGCCCAAGAAGGCAGCCTGAGATTCCACACACTTGATTGTGGTCTTTTTTCCTAGGTGGGGGTTAATGGTGCTGATGACAGCAATATGGAATCTGTGAAGTATCTCGACTAAGTAACTAACAAAATTCTCCTTGCTTCAAAGACCCAGCAAATTAACTTAAATTCTGTGGTCATTTTAAACAACAGACTGACTTAATTATCTGTTGGCCAGATGGGGACATCTTAGGCTAGAATATTTATTGTTTTCTATATGGAATATAAAGAAGTGTTTTCTCCAACCCGCAGTAACTGGAATGTGTCCTTTGACTGGGAGCTGGACTTCTGAGCAACTCTGTTAGGGGAGGGGTTCAAGTGTTACTCAAGCCTTTCATTTTCTTATTCAGGTCACAAGCATACTAGAGACAAGGCTTATGATCTTAGAAATTTAAGATGGTATGGTTTCATGACTGATGATGGATAGAATCCAGCCCTTAGGATAAGGAATGAGCTGAGAGGTGAAGTTTAACTTTGTTCATTTCCTATAGACTGACCCCTCAAGAAAGGTGATGGCCTCCTATAGGACTCCATAACAACTGTCCACTTAAGTCAATTAGTCCTGGAAAAACAAAGAGGTGCAGCATTCAGTCCTGAGATACATCAGTGAACTTACTGTCCCAAAGCTTTAGCCATAGTCTTGGACTCCAGTTAGATGATCATGCCAGGGAAAGGGGAGTCAACCCATTACCCAAAAGCTATACACAATCTCCACAAATCTAACAGCTGGTCTCTCAATTTTCATGTATTGGCAACTTAATTGTTAATGCAACAGTGCTGAGAGGTGGGACTTGTAAGAGGCGATTAGATAATGGATTAATGTCACTATCTTGTGATTTAGTTATTGTAGAAGTGGGATCCTGATAAGGGATGAATTCAGCTCCTTTTCTTGCCCTCTCTTGCCTTCTCTCACTCCCTTGCCTTTTGTAATGGGAAGTCCAATATTTGGGTGTCAGCTTCTGGGGAAGAACTTCTCAACCTCTAAGCACCATAAGACAAAATAAATTTCTTTTCTTTTTAAATTACCCAGCATTTAATATTCCATTATAGCAGCACAAAATGGATTCAGATAGCTTTCTAACTCCCTGGCTGCTACCCCAGAGAGTGATGGATAATGAGGACCACATACCTACTAAACTCACATACCTACAAATTTGTTTCCAAATAAATACTTTCACAGATGGCCTGTTGTATACACTCTCTAGTCATCCACCCTTATTTATTATGAAGCTCATAGATAGCTACACATAAAATCAATAAAGATAGTAAATCCAAAGGAAACAAGAGTAGTGGGTAGATGGGGACAGGGGTATAAAAGAGGTTTCTCTGATTTCATTTCTGATATTTGAACACAATATGTTACCTAATTAAAAAAATAAGTATATATATATATATATATATATATATATATATATATATATATATGATATTGTACATATTATATATATCGTTCAAAAGAAAAAGTTAAATTAATAACTGCTGGAAATAAATAAATATAGAAATACATAATTTAAATAATGGTCACATGGTTTTCTCTTCTGCTCCATATTCCTTAACATGGAATTGAAAGCAACACTGACAACCACAAAACTGAAAGCACACCAGTACAAGACAGAAGACATTCCAAACAAAGCAGCCTCATGTTGGATAGAAGACTGAATGTTGTGCCGTTTTCCTTCCATATAGAGTTTAATGTGCAAGTAGCCATCTAGCCTTTTCAATATTCCTAGATCCTCTTCCAGGACCCTACCATTCTTAACCAACAATAATACCGTAGGATGTCATTTTCTTTTTCTTTTAATTATTTTTTTTAGTTGTGGATAGACACAATACCTTTATTTTGTTGATTTTTTTTCTAATGCAGTGCTGAGGGTCTAACACAGTACCTCACACGTGCTAGGCAAGTGCTCTACCACTGAGCAACAACCCTAGCCCTGGATGTAATTTTCAAAGAATCTATAAAAAGTTCTTTAAACACAGAGAGGAAAATTAAGAAAGTAAGAAAATTTTATAATGCTTAAAAGTGGTGGGTGGGGGCTGGGGATGTGGCTCAAGCAGTAGCATGCTAGCCTGGCATGCGCGGGGCGCTGGGTTCGATCCTCAACACCACATAAAAATAAAAAATAAAGATATTGTGTCAAAGAAAATGGACCCCCCCCAAAAAAAAGTGGTGGGTGGACCTACACATCACACAGATGTTTCCCCTACTGAAAATTAGAAAGGTACCATTGACATTTTTCCTCCTAATTCTTTAGAACCTAGTTGAAGAGACTGATAACTAAAAGAATAATTAAAATGCAGTGTGATGGTGTTTATAAAAATAGTTACATATAGATGGTTAGTCTAAAATATGAAAGGAAAAGCAAAGAAACATCTACAAGAAAAATTCCAAAACTGTCTTGTCTGTTTCAAGGTAGAAGAAATTTTCATTTAAATGGCACAAAGTAAATAAATAGTGACTATAGAGGAAATGACTAATAGAGTCACATTAAAAATAAGAACTTCTGTTCATCAAAAGGCACAATAAAAGAGTGAAAAGGTAAGCCCTGTAGACAAGAGAGACATTTTCAGTATGTGTACTTGACAAATCACACTTACAAATCAATGAAAGCAAGAAACATTGCCTAAAAAAACATTGCAGTACGAGACTGCAGTTGGCATTCACAAAAGAAAAAAACTTCGTGACCAATGAACGTTCTTAAAGTACAAAAAAGAAAATTATAACCACAGTGTTTTGACACTACCATACAACCACCATCTGGGCTAATCACTGATAATGCCTGTCGTGGGTGAGGTTGGGAGATTTGTAGGTTTTAGAATCTACAAACACTGCAGAAGAATTTGGTAAGACCATTTTGGAAGTTTGGTGGGTTTTTTGGGTTTTGTTTGTTTTGTTTTGTTGGGAGTACCTATGAAATCAAAGATTTGTCTACTCTATTACTTTTAAATATGAACTCAGGAAAAATTAGTCTTTGCTTATACCAAAAGACAGGGACAAAATGCTCATAGAACTGATACTTGGAAAAGAATCAAAATTAAAAACAACAAATATTTAGCAAGACTAGCATTTCTGGACATGCTGGTGCACACCTGTAATCCCAGTGGCTCTGGAGGCTGAGGCAGGTGGATCATAGTCAACCTCAACAAGGCACTCAGCAACTCAGTGAGACCCTGTCCCTAAATAAAATACAAAATAGGGTTGGGGATGTGGCTCAGTGGTTGAGAGTCCCTGAGTTCAATCCCAGGAAGCCCCCTCCAAAAAAGAAGAGTAGCATTGACATTAAGTAGTGCTCCATGTATACAATGGAATACTACACAGAAATAAAAAAAAATAATAAAACTACAGCTAGACACAACAACATAGAAAAATCTCACAATCATATTTTATTACTCAGTAAAAGAAATGAAAAATAAAATTATATGTACTTCAGAATTCCACTTACATGAAGTTTTAGAACAAGAAAAACTGATGATAACATTAAAATTTAAGACATTGATTACCTAGAGAAGAAGGAGTTATATTGACTAGAGGGAAGCATTCAGAAGGCTCTGTATCTATGTAGTAGTCATGTGGGTAAATTCATCTCAAGTAAGCTGTATGTAATGAATTATGCATTTTCTGCATGACTATTATACCTATGTGAGAGCCATGCTAAGGAATATGGATTTTTTTCAGTAATGAATTGGTTTTAAATAGGAAGGATTAGGATTAGGATTAAGTGTAAAACCACCATTGTATCTGCAATGGAGTCTTTAGAATAAAATTTGGAAGCTGCTGGAAAAAAAAAATCCAAGGCAAGGGAGATAGAAACAGGGATACAGAGAGAAGTAGAGGCTAACAAAAGGGTATTTTCCTTGGCCTTGGCAATGACTGATTATGTGTGAAGGAGATTAAGGGGTGGAGGACAACTCCCAGATTTTAGGCTCTGCCATTTTCTGAGAAGAAAGCACAGAATGAACAGTTGGATGGAAAAGATGGGGTTAATTGACCACCTGTAGCAATGACTCTTGTATGTATGTCAACATCGCAGTGAGAACCTCAATATTTGGATCTTAAAACCCTAAAATCTTAGCCTTTGCAAATCTCTTCCAATCTTATTTTAGCCCCTCAATAGGTTCTAGCATGGTCAACCAGCCATTATTGTTGCACACTGAAAATTCTTGGGTTCTCAGATCCATGTAGCCATTTAGAGTGGCAAAGCACATGGTTCAGGATGTGAGAGTTGGAGCTAACGATTCACCCCTCTCTCCTTAGGAATCTGTTGAGGAACCCCAGAGAAGTGCACGGCTTATAATGGACAGCCGACATATCATGAAGTGAATTTACCTGTGTAACCCCTCTCAGGCCAAGACACTAAACACAACTAGCCACTCTCCAACTGCATCCCTCTTACTTCATGGCTCTTACCTAGACCACCATAGAGATCAATCAAGGCAATACATGCCAACATGATTTTAATGTGAAAAAAAGTCCAAGAATGATTTATTATTATTATATCCAAGAAGTGTATATAACCTAAAGAAAATCCTCCAACCAGGGGGAAAAAAAGAATCTCCTTCTCAGACTTACCACAACCCTTATTTTTCTCCTCTCATGGTTGTATAAGTCCTGGCTTAGCTTTGGTCCTGGTTTGTGGAGTTGTGTAGTTTTCATGGCTTCTGAGACCCAGTTTATTGATTTTCTGTAAGCAGCAGCTGTGTTTGGACAGGTGGGTGTGGCATTAAAACAAACTCTCTGACAGCTTCATTGCTTTGCCATGGACACCCAGATGCAGGATCTTGTCAAACACTAGGGACACTATAGCATCCTGTGCTTGATGTCTCCCATTAAACTATAGATGCACATCAAGGTGATGAATTCTGTGTCAACTCATTTTATTTATCACCTTTAAGATGGGCCGTTAAAGAACTTCAATTGTCAAATTTCTCATGTTTCTGTCGCAAGCCAAATAGTCAAGAAAAGTTCACAAAGAGCTGGCATTTGAACATATTCTTTAAGGGAAGAGAAATAGCTGAGCATTGCCATTTCTCTACATTTAATACAAGATCAAATTTAAAACTAAATATTTTTCTACTAACAAACAGAAAAGAATATATTAAAGAAGAAATATTAGTATCATTGCACTATTTGATTTCAGGGTGATGAAGTAGAATGAGAGGAGGAGTTTAATTATCAATAATTTTACCTAAAATGAAATTTCCAATAGATAAGATTCAAGATCTGAAACAAAAGATTCAAATATCTAATCACTGGGCAGGCCACAGTGTCATATACATATAATTCCAGCTACTTGAAAAGCCAAGGCATGAGGACCACTTAATCCCAGAACTAGAAACCAGCCTAGACAATGTAGTAAAAGCTCAATGGAAAAAAAAATAAAGAAAGAAAAAACTTTAAGCACAAATGTCAAAATTTCAGGAAGCTTAGAATCTACAAACATTTTCTCTAAAACAAAAAAAAAATTAAAAGCTTGCCACCAAAACTCATATTATTTCTACCTTTTCTACCTGTTGTTTGCAGAAATATATGGTACAGGAGACAACCTAAGATACTTTTTTTTTATAAACCTGTTACAATTAGAAGCATGGAAATGATTTCATCTGAAACCCAGCAATTGATAAGTGTCAGGTGGATTGCTGTGGGAGAGCAGGGCATGAAAAGAGACTATCACCCAGTAAGTAGCCTTTGACCAGAGGATGGATGTGCCAAGGGGTAAATGTGAGATATTTTTCTGAAGAGTAACTTATCAACTTTCATTTGAAGATGAGATGTATAAGCACAGAACATATTGCTATACTTTATCCAGCTGGAAAGGACTCTGGGTATCATCTTGACTTGCCTCTTTATTTTACCAAAGAAGCATCTAGAGATTGAAAGTCTGAGGAACACAGCCAAGGTTACACCATCAATTAGAAGATGTGCTATGAATAGAACTCAGGACATCTTAACTTCCTCACTGGCAGTCTTTCTATGATTGACACCTTATACATTATAGTTTCTGACCTCATAAATCTTTATTGACCATTATGTGTGATTGAGGCACTATGCTAACTTCTATGGGAATGATGTTAACACTATCTGTCCTCATTTGGGTCACATAAATCAATTGGTCTTTACCAATCAGTGCAATATCCACTGGGAGTTTAGTGTCAGTGAGACTCATTCATTCATGTCATTCCTCTCCAAAGATGATGTTTCTTTAAACCCACAAGCATGCTTGGGTGAGCCTGCATTCTCTGATATACACCTGTAGCTTCTGGGGCAGTTCTTGTTAGAAAACTTTACCTCCACTAGCGCTTCCTATTCTCAAAAAAAAAAAAAAAAAAAAAAAAAAAGCCAGCTGATTTTTTTCTCTGGGAAAGAAAGCTACTTCCAAGCAGAGGTTATGATATCTTAGATTAGATTTTCTAAAAAAAAAATGTGTCTGTCCTCAGTGCTCATTTTTGTCCACATTTATGCAACCATATCTTATGCTTGGGCCATACTGCCCTTCCCTCCTATAAGATAAAAAGGAAGCGGGACAAGGGGAAAAAGCATTTAATCATAAGCTAAGACCTGAGCAGTGTCGGTAAGCTTGATCATCTCAATGTAGCACAGCTATTGAATTCTGCTGTTGCATTATTAAATATCTAGGGAATTTTGTGTTTACATTGTTAAATAAGCTTTCTTTTTTGTTAAGCACTGTCATCTCCTTTTAAATGTGAATACTTCTGAAGAGTTAGTACACCAAATGCCTAATTTAGATGATCAGATTGTATCCCTTCTCAATAGAAGGGAGGAAAATTTAAGGACACTGGATATTCATGGCAGGGGTGAGATACTCACAGTGATGATCTCAGACAAATCTAATTCTGTGAAAGTGGGATTCAGACCTGAAGGAACAGAATTTCTGTGCTGGAAAACTGGCCTTGAATAGCCTTCTCTGGGGTGATAGTAACCATAATTGTCATCATTATCATTAAGGCAACTGATATTTATTGGGGGCTTATTGTGTTCCAGATACTTAGCTAAGAGCATTATGCAGTTTAGGCCATAGATAATCCCTCTGAGAATCTTAAATTATGACCCTTGCTAGGTTGTCAAAGGATTGTGAACACATACCTCTAGGTGTTTTCACCTCTAGGCAAGGTCTGTTATCCCATTTGTAGGAGTGCCAACCTAAAATACACTAATGGCAAAATATGGTATGCAAGCTGATGTGAGTATATGCTCAAATACAGTCAGAAATATCACTTTTTTTGATTATCACCACCCAAGCATGGATCTTAGAACTAAGATCCATGTTTGTGTTCTGGCTGTATGACTTCAGTTTCCTCATCTGTAAAATTGGATATAAAAAGCCAGCTCATAGGGTTTGCATGATGATTAAATTAGTTAGAATTTATAAAGTGCTAAGAGCCCTTATACGTATTTCATAATAATTAATCATGCATTTGGAAAGTAGCTTGCACATAGTACCTGCATACTATGGGCTAACTCTTATCATTCCTTTTTCTATTATTCCAAAATTTTGGTGGAATATGTCTGTGCTGAGTCATGGTGTGTAAGAGGTAGGAAAAGGTGTGGGTACAAGGGTTTTGCTCTCAGGTACTGGAGAAAAGGTCTTCCCCTGGTCAAGAAGCATCTTCAAACCAAAAGACCTTGGTTGACTGTGATCTACACGGGGGCGGGGGTGGGGGGAATCCAGGAATCCTTAAGGCTGCACAAGGTCTAGTCTCCTAATAGACAGCATGGCCATTGTCCTTCCAGGGCTCTGGCACCTCTCAGAAGCAACTGTAGGAAGGCAACTCCAGATCTCCCCTTACCAACTATTTTTCCCTTCTCTCAGTCCTGCACCAAGGAGAATGCTTTTCTAGTGCAAAGATTGGAGCTCTGATTTTATTCTTTTTCTTAACTGCAAATGTTCAATTTCCCCTGAGAGGGTAGGGTTTTATAACACAAAATCCTGGCAGATCTGTAGGCTATTTATGGTTTCCCAGCCCTGCTGTAGACATCTCTCCTCTGAAGCAACTGCCATCCAGATGACTGGGGTAGAAAATGGGGAAATTCAGTGAAAGAAAAAAACAGAAAGAAAGGTAAATGCATCCATGTATTATTCTGTCCTACCTCATCAAGAGAATGTGTCTTAAATACACGTTTGGGAATACCTGCATCGCAGCAGAAGGCCAGGTTCCCATGGTGAGCTTCTTCCTGAAATCCCCTAAGCCCTGCCCTCCTGACACTGTTGTGCTTTCATTTTATATCTGGCATTGGCCCCCAATGGGTGTCCAGGAAAGGAAAGCAGAGGTTGGTATAACAGCCATGCTGAGGGCACACATGCATCTCATCTCTGTTTCAAGTAAATGCCAATGCTAGCTTTCTATATGCCTAGAGTCTATAAGATGTAAGTGTGTGTGTGTGTATGTGTGTGTGTGTGTGTGTGCGCGCACACATGTGGGCTTTGTAGATTTGATGCTAGAGGTTGAAGTCCCCAAGATATTGGGCAGCTGGGAAGGAAGAGGACCAGGGAAGAACAAGAACAAATTGAAATCCACAAATACAACTTGGAGACCACAGACATGATCTGAAACCTTCATCAGTCCTCATTACCTCTGACCTTAGTGGTGGGGTGTTCTATGAAAGCTGAGCACCCCGATCATGAAGATAAATGTATACACACTGGTGTCTGAGTCAGGGGAGCTGTAGAAGGACCCTGGGAAGTTAAGGCACTCAGGCCTGGCTGAGGGGAGTCAGAAGATTAGTGACAGTGTGTACAAGCCAGAAAACAGTTCTGTCATGGGAGAAAAAACGTCTCTACAGTAGGGTTTGAGGAGTTCCTAGAGAGAAGAGAAAACTGGGCTCAGGACTAGTGGGGTCTTTGGCTTATGTGAAGCAACAAAATTTCAGCATGCACCAGTCAGAGCCATAGACAAAGGTTTATTTAAGAAAATAGATACAGTTTATAGCAGCTCAATTCACAATAGCTAAACTGTGAAAACAACATAGATGCCCTTCAATAGATGAATGGATAAATTGTGGTATATATTCACAATGGAATATTACCCAGCCTTAAAGAAGAATGAAATTATGGCATTTACAGGTAAATGGACAAAGTTGGAAAATATCATGCTAAGTGAAGTAAGTCAATCCCAAAAAAGCAAAGGCCAAAGTTTTCTCTAATAAGTGGATGATGACCCATAATCCTGGGGTTGGGGGGGAAGCCAAGGGAAGAATAGAGGAACTTCAGATTGAGCAGAGGGGAGGGAGTGGAGGGCAGGGAGTGGGGAGAGATGGTAGAATGAGACAGACATTATTACCCTATGTATGTGTATGATTGCACGAATGGTGTGACTCTACATCATATAAAACCAGAGGAATAAAAAGTCGGGTTCCATTTATGTAATAAATAAAATAAAATTAATTTAAAAAATAAACATAGTAAAACAAGAAAGAAAGTAGATACATATTCAAGGGAGAATGTGGTCATCTTGAGAATGAGAGAATTGTTTTTCAAGTTCCCGGCTCTTCTTTGGAGGGAAATTTGTTACAGGGTGGGTATGGGAAGGTTTGAAGTAGTGATATCAGTGTGGTGGTTTCAAAATGGTTTATGGTGGTTTGGGCAATAACAGGATCCCTAGAATGATGTGGTCTTCATTATCTGATTATTAGCACAAGAAAGTCCCCTACATTATAATTTTTTAAAATATATTATTTCTCTTTGCTTAATCTATTTATTGAGAAAAAGAAACTAATTCATAGTGCACAGGTCAATTTTCAGATTTCCCAAAAATTTGGGAGTGCAAGGTCTGAGAGAGAGTATATAAAGGAGTGACAGGCCTCAAAAAGTGTGCAGGATTTATGAAATAAAACCTTATTTCCTCATCCTTGTTTTATGTCTCCTTTTTACCTATTTCTTGTTTTTTCTATTCTACATCAGTTCCAGAGTGGGGTTTGGCTCATCTTCACCACACAGGAAAGGCAGGAAAGGGAATTCTGGGAGTTGTAGTTCAGCCCAGCTCCAAGTTGACCCATTGCCAAATGACCATAGTTTCCCATCAGGCTGCACTCCTTGGTGCTAGACTTTTCTGACATGGCTAAAGTCAAGGTAGATTCAGAAAGAAAACACCAAATGTGTGTGTGTCACAGGTGCATGATATGTGTAGGGTAGGGGTGACAATAGACAAGACTGTGGCAAGAAAGCCTACTTTGAAGTAAGC
The DNA here is from genome assembly GCF_021218885.2 of Marmota monax. Lineage (NCBI taxonomy): Eukaryota > Metazoa > Chordata > Mammalia > Rodentia > Sciuridae > Marmota > Marmota monax. Next base: position 1,090,150 of record NW_026695222.1, on the reverse strand, counting down.
ATTCTTGGCTCTATGATATTTTAGTCATATCCTCTGCTCTTTTCTCATTCCTCTGGTTATACATGATGCAGAATCCCACCAGACGTATAGTTACATGTGCACATAGAGTAATAATGTCTGATTCATTCTACTATCCTTCCTACAACCATACCTTCTCCCCTACCTCTACTCCCCTCTAATCTGAATTAATTCACCTAATCTGAATTAATTCTATTCTTTCCTACATATCCCCCATTGTACCATCTGCATATCATAGAAAACATTCAGTCTTTGGTTTTTGGGGATTGGCTTAATTCCTTAGCATGATATTCTCCACCTTCATTCATTTACTAGCAAATGCCATAATTTCATTCTTTTTTTATAACATTGTTGTATTTTTTATATTTTTATTTATCTATATGGGGTGCTGAAGATCAAACCTAATGCGTCACACATGCTAGGCAAGTGCTCTACCCCTGAACTAGAGCCCCAGCCCCAATAATTTCATTCTTTAATGTTGAGTAGTATTACATTTGTATATATATATATTTAATTATATATTCATATTTTTTTATCCATTCATCTGTTGAAGGGCACCTAGATTGGTTCCATAGTTTATCTATTGTGAATTGAGCTTCTATAAAAATTGATGTGGCTGCATCACTGTAATATGCTAATTTGAAGTTTTGGTGTATAAACCAGAAAGTGGGGTAGCTGGGTCAAATGGTGGTTCCACTACAAGTTTTCTGAGGATCTCCATACTGCTTTCCATAATGGTTGCACCAATTTTTCATCCCCATCAGCAATGTATGAGTGTACTGTTTTCCCCACACCTTCATCAACATTTATTGTTGTTTGTATTCTTGATAATTGCCATTCTGACTGGGGTGAGATGAAATCTTAGAGTAGCTTTGATTTGCATTTCTCTAATTGCTAAATATGTTGAACACTTTTCCATATATTTGTTGATTGATTGTATTTCTTCATCTGTGAAGTGTGTTCAGTTCCTTAGTCCATTTATTGATTGGGTTATTTGTTTTTTTGGTGTTAAGTTCTTTTGAGTTCTTTATATATCCTGGAGATTAATGCTTTATCTGAGGTACATGTGGTAAAGATTTTCTCCCATTCTGTAGGCTTTCTCTTTATGTTATTTTTTTCCTTTGCTGAGAAAATTTTTTTTTAGTTTGAATCTGTCCCATTGTTGATTCTTAATTTTACTTCTTTTGCTTTAGGAGTCTTACTAAGAAAGTCATATCCTAGGCTGACATGGTGAAGATTTGAGCCTACTTTTTCTTCTGTTAGGTGAAGGGTATCTGATTTAGTGCCTAAGTCTTTGATCTACTTTGAGTTGAGTTTCTTGCAGGGTGAGATAGGGGTTTAATTTCATTTGGTTGCATGTGGATTTCCAATTTTCCCAGCACCATTTATTGAATAGGCTATCTTTTCTCCCGTGAATGTTTTTGGGGTCTTTGTCTATTATGAGACAACTGTGTTTATATAAGTTTGTCTCTGTTTCTTCAATTTTGTACCACTGGTCTATGTGTCTGTTTTGGTGCCAATATCATGCTGTTTTTGTTAATATGGCTCTGTAGTATAGTTTAAGGTCTGGTATTGTGATGCCTTCTACTTTACTCTTCTTCCTAAGGATTGCTTTGGCTATTCTGGTTCTTTTATTCTTCCAAATGAATTCCATGATTGCTCTTTCTAGTTTTATGAACAATGTCATTGGGATTTTAACTGGAATTGCATTAAATCTGTATAATGCTTTTAGTAGTATGGTCATTTTGACCATATTAATTGTGCCTATCCAGGAACATGGGAGGTTGTTTTCATCTTCTAAGCCCTTCTTCAATTTCTTTTTTAGTGTTCTGTAATTTTCACTGTTGAGGTCTTTTACCTCTTTTGGTAGATTGATTCCTAAGCATTTTATTTTGTCTGAAGCTATTGTGAATGGGGTAGTTTTCCTAATCTCTCTTTCAGTAGATTCATGACTGATGTATAGGAATGTGTTTAATGTATGGGTATTGATAGTATAACCTGCTACTTTGCTGAATTTTCAGACACTCAGGCTAGGGTGGGAAGCTACCTGATGCTGGCCTCCCTTCACTTTCCCTTTTCCTTGTGGTGACTCTCGGTCTTCTTTGGGAGCGACACGGCCTGGATGTTGTGCAGGACGCTGCCCTGGGCGATGGTGACTTTGCCCAGCAACCTGTCATTTGAAGATAGCCACCTGGAGGTTATGAGGGATAATGTGGATCTCCCTATTGTGGCAGGCCACGTTGCCAGCCAGCTCCAATATTTCCACAGTCAGATACTGGAGTACTGCCACCACTTAGACTGGAGCTCTGGACCCCGCCCATTTGCATAGTTGTCCTTATGCAGCAGACAATCCATCCACCCCACCCGGAACTGGAGACCAGTGTGGGCCTTATCTCTGTGTTTGCCAGGACCAGTGCTGACCACAACCAGCCTGTTCTATAGTCTGCTGCCACCTGGAAGCCACAGCTTAGCCAATTGCCTATGGAGTGTGATGTCAGTATCACTCAGGGTCCTCTCAGAACACAGACGGCTACTCAAGGAAGCCATGGTTGGAAGATATTTAACAAAAGGACTAGTCACAGAGATGGAGCCAGGTTTACTCAGCCAGGGTCAGTGCAGTATGCAGGGATTTGCAGCTGCAGGAAATCAGGATAGTAGAGGTTTGGGGAAGAAGGGTATTGCAAACTGCTGATGAGGCCTGTAGCTGCAGGAGCAGCCACACTGCTTTGCCTAAAGCTGGGGCTCCAGCCTCTCTCTTTCAAGCCAGTGATTTCCTTCCAAGACCTCCTTCCAGTTCACTCATCAGGAAACCAGGAAGCCACTAGAGATGTCAGGGGCCACTTCCTAGAGCATATATAAGGCAGGGTATGGATCCAGAGGGACAAGGGAATTCACTAGTCTTCTCAATTTGGCTAATTCTCTTTAAGAATCACCAGTTTGGTGACTGGAGGGCACATGGTGACCCAAACATCAAAGCCATAGAGATGAATGAGCTGTCACAATGGCGATGGCAAAGAGCAGGATATAAGAATAGAGTGCTGTCAGATATCAACCATGACCTCTAGCAGTAATGCAAGATCCCACAGGAGGCTGAAAACAGAGGCTAGAGCAATCTCTACATTTTAGATAACAATTCAGAGAGATGGTCACTTTACTTTAAATCATAGCATCCCTCAGGAAATTGCAGGTAGGAAAAGTTTTAGGTGTTTTGAGTCACCTGCCAATCTGCTGAGAAATATGTTGACATCTCAGAATCATAACAAAGCAGTAGCATTAGTTTTGTGCATATACATAAAAAAGAAATATAGATAGGCACCAAAAAAAAGAACACAAATAGTACTGTAGTCTATTAGCTACATGACTCATCTGCAGGGTTATTTTACCCATACCATTCATCTGTTTTGGCTCACCTTTCAAAGAGAACATCCAAGAATAAAAAAGTATGGGCAGGGCAGCCTGAGATCATTAGATTTGACACAAAAATTGGGACCTGCCAGGCAATAAGCCATTCCCCACAAGTAAACTCAGTGCTGTGAGAGAGAAAAGAAAATAATCCTTCCAGAACCATGAACAAATAAGAATAAGAGAAGGGGGAGAGGAAAGCACATAAAGTGATAATAAAATGAAAACTACACACACATGTACACACACACACACACACAAAGAGAGAGAGAGAGAGAGAATTAAAATAAAGTTGGAACATAAGAGGTTAGAATATATATCTATCTATATCTGTAACCTAACAAGCTTTCAATAAGTTGCTCACACATTCTTCATTGTTCTTGCTGTTAAATAGACAATGTAAATAAATAAATAAATAAAGTACTAACCTAAACATTCTCTGTGTAAACTCCCAGAGTGGGCAAAGCCATTTTCCTGCATTCTCTGGGCAAGGATCCCAACGGAGTTGCCTGGGAAGGTATGCCTAGCATTTCCCCAGAGACAAATGACAGGAACAAATGGTGCCATTTCCCTAACACCACCACCATGCCACCGTGGGGGATGACTATAAATGTGCCAGGCCTCTGACATAAGATCAGTGTCCCATCTAAGCCAGAGTTCTGTCCTGCTACAATGGCAGTCCTTTGTTCCTTGGGAGAATATGGAAGCATTGGTCATTTGATTACATCCTTTGACACTGGTCACTCCAACCTGAAGATATTCAATGTTTTGTCAAGTCTACATGTCACACTCGCTATTTATCTATTATTTTTTTTTTCCTGTTTCCTGTGCAAAATTCCTTTCCTTTGTGGAAATCAAACCTGGACTCAGAGAATAGGAAAAGACTGGCTTTGTACTCTGTATCTATGCTTTTATCAAATTTTCTTTTTTACTTTTTTCCTATGTGTTGTATAACTTTTTCAATTAAAAAACATGAATTTAAAGGACCAAAAATCTGCATGCTGCCTTCCCTGGTTCTTCCTATTCTTATTAGCAAGAGTTAGACCCAAGCAAGACAGGCAACCAGCAGGAAAGAATTGCTTTGATTTCAGCCTCTGACTCAATCTCATTTCTGCTCCAAAGTAGGACAGTAAGACATAGCAGCAGCAGGATTGGCCTCCTTTGCTCCATTGATCCCAGAGCTGCAAATTTGAGTTCTTTTAACTCCAGATGGGCCAGTGCACAGTGCACAGCTCTGTGTGTCCTCCTGGCTGAGTTATTCTCTGACCCCTGGTCAGAGGTTGTATAAGAGGAATAGCTATGAAAGGTTTTACTTCATTTTGGCCTATTCTTATAGTCCATGTGTAAGAAATACTCTTAACCAATATGCTAACCAGAAGAAAGCAAAATGATCCCAGATAGTAAATTATATTATGATGATACATTCTTTCATCATATCTGGAAGGTCCATACCTCACTAACACTCACAGGATTTCAAATCCTTCCATAATTCCTTCCTATACATTTGCTCAATGACTGTGCATGCTACTATGCCCCCTCACTTCTCTGAGTGCATCTTCCCTTATATCAGCTCATGCATGACCTCTCTATTCATTTGACCTTTTTCACCCTCTCCCAAATCAGTTATGAACACAACTTGCTGCTTGGGTCCTCAGCTACCACTTCTGCTTTGAGTAGGACCATAGAGTAGAAGGGAACAGGGGTGGCCAAATGGGAATTGGTCACAAAAGACATAAAGGAAGATAATAGAGGGAAATGGAAGTAAAGGTAAGTGAGGCCAATATTCTCTCCAGCTTGCAAAATTATTTTTGGAAAATGGAGTCTAATTTAAACAGCATAAAGACTCTTGCCTTTTGCTACAAAATCAAGGCCATCTTCTAAAAATTAGATCAACTGAAGTTAGTCCCTCTTGAAATAAAGACCTTGTACAAGCTCATTTTTATATAAATATTTTAATTAATAGATGCCTTCATCAAATATGAGAATTAAACATTAACACTCATCAGAGACCCTGAAATTAGATTGATAATCTGCATCTTAATTTGCTTTTTCGACACCACTAATTTATTTTTAATAGGTCTGTAATTTAGCTTTATCTATTTCTTATTCTGCTTGGCAGACTCAAATGCCTGCAGCTCACCAGTCAGCCTCTGTAAACTTTAGGCACTGGGATCTGCACAGTATATTAATTTTTAAATTATCCACCTTAGTGTGAGAAAGAACATCAATTAATTTCTGTATTCAAGCCAGGCTAACACCTCTTCCTCCCCCAAGTAATGGTGAAATTTAAATGAAGGTGGGAGCCACTTATAGGAAGATTCTTGATAAAGACCAGAAATTCTCATCTTATATTACAGAATCTGCCACCCTTGAAACATCTTCCATTTGAATTAGTAACTTTGACATCATCGTTACAGTGAAAATAAACATTCTTCTGTTCCTACCTGGTATCCACAGAGTGCCTCATGCCCATGGAATAATGGTGAATGGAGGGCAGGGACCTTTATTTATTGTGGTCACTGATATATCTGAGGCACCTAAAACAATCTCTGGATATGACAGGTACTCAGCAAATGTTTATTGAATGAGTTCATTACCATCACTAGATTTTAGGCAAACAGTATTGATGTTCTCTACAACAGAAACAACCTTTATTGGAAACATATAAAATAGTGACATATTCAGAGAATGATTTTCAGAAAATAGAAAAGACAAAGTCAGACATTTAAAAAGCACTAACACCAACAAACCAACAAAAACAAAACCCTAAGTTGTCAAAACAAATGAATGAAAAGCAGAGAATTCTTAAATCCTTGCTAGGGATTGTTTATAGACATCCTTTGTTTATCAAGAACATTGCTTTTATACCTATATATAGTCATATCGTATACTGGATGAAGTAAACAGACACAGGATATGACTAATTTGGACAGAGCCATTATGAGCCTGAATGAGAAAGACAACAACAACAAAAAAATGAGTTTAATTTTGAGCCTAGCAATTTAGGAGGATGTTGACAAACAGGTGACCTCCAGAAGAGAAGATAAAAATGGAGAAAATAAAAATGAAGAAAAGATGCAGGATCCAGGAAACAAATATCCGAAGGGCCAGTGGCATCTGTGTTACATCAGAGAGAGAACTCGGTCAATGCAGATATTTAGTCCAGTTTAAAGATATTTAAAGCAAATGAAAGTGACTCAGGGGTTTCACTTGCAGATTAAACTCTCAGTAGCTCTCATCTGCTGAAGTATCCACTTTATGGGCCTCTCCCACTTCTGGCTTGCCCATCCCAATCCATTTCTATCCATCCCAATTTAATCCTGCCACTAGAACCAGGCTGACATTTCTACAGCACAAGATAAACTGCATCACATCTACCTTCAAAATCTCATCAGTGTCTTCCAAGTTCTTGTTTTGAACCAGATACCAATTTCTCAATCATGTATTGAAAGATGCACAGAGTAAGGTATCAATTTATCTTTCCAGGGATCTTTTGTGTACCCCACTTGAAGACTATTATCACAGCTAAGCCAAAACAATTCACACTTCCTCAAACAAACAGTATGCTCACAAATAGTCCTGCTTAATCTCTCCCTCACATGCTCCCAGAGCATCTCAGGTTGTCAAAAATCTTCCCACTTTTCAAAGGACTTTCAATTCTTTTATGTTATTTTTTTATGAGATAAACACTTGATTACTCAAAAAGTATTTCCTAGATTTTTTACTCGTAAAAGAAGCCAACATTGTTCTGAAAAACTGATAGTCCATGGCATAGGAAGTAAGAGCAAAAGTGCAGAATTCTTAACAACAAAGGAAAATAATTATGCGTATTTGCATAGGAGAAGGAATGTAAACCATAGAGTTTTGATTTTGTTTTGAGTTTCTTTGCTTTGTTTTGTTTGTTGGGTTTTTATTAGTTTTTAACCTGATATGGTGGGGGGATGTCAGAAGAAAAAAAAAGAGTAATATAGAATAGATGTATGCAGGGTGAAATAGAATTGTGACGTTTGCCTCCGAGGATCACTGCTGCGGTGTGGAGCTTGGACTGGAGTATGAACAGGAGGCAGTTGCAGGAATCCAGGTACAGTTCATCATGACCACTGCCAAGGGCATACTAGTATAGATGAGGAAAAAGAGTCAGATTTAAGACACTTACCAGCAGATCCACTAGGATCACTGATGATCAGATGTAGGGAGGGATGAATTGTGGATGAACACGTAGACATCTGGCTTGAACAACTGGGCAGTTGATTGTTAGATTCAATACTGGGATCTGCAGCAGATGGAAATCGTACATCTGGATGATTATGTCTCCCAAGTCTGTGAGAAATCTGAATGGAAATATCAGATAAACAAGTGGATTATTAAGACTAAAGCCCAAAGGAAAGATCTAATTTGGAAAAAAAAATTAGGAGCTATCATTACAAGATGGTATTTAAAAGTATGAAAATGGATTAGATTACCTGAGCAAAATAAAAGAGAAAGAGAAAAGATGTTGGGCCTGTTCTCTTTAGAAGTCCCAGAATTGATTTTGAGTGAAAGAAGGAAATTTCAAATAGGGACAGAGGAAAGGGAGCTTATGAGAAGGGGGGACATCTGTAGGCAACAATAGGAGATTGCCTCAGAAGGGAGAGCTAACCATGTGAGTGAGAAACCAAACAACATGTGAACAAAACATTAATATTTATAGAGCTGTTAGTTTTATAAATCCTTTGAAATAATGAGAAAATTGTAGGCTAGAACTTGAGGACAAGATTTAGTCATTGATAGGAGTATGAATTCTTCCTCCATGATAATCAGAGCAAAAAGAAAATGGGCCCATTTATAGATTTCCAGGTCTTGACAGAACATGGCGTGCCCACAGGCAGCAACCCTCTGAAACAGGAAGCGGCTAATGATCTAACCTCCACACCCTTCAAATAACCTGCAGTCCACTGAAGTCTGAACTCTAGCAACATAACATCAGCATGCTGTCCATAGAAGCAAACTGCGGAATTGTCTAAAAGACTGTTAATTATTTTGGGAGAATAAATAATCTTTACTCTATGTCCTATGCAGTAACCAACATAGTATTTAGCTTAGAATAACTCTTCTGTGCTTTTCAGTTGAGATCATAGAATTTTTTTTAAACCTTGCTGAAAAGTTTCTAACACCACCAGTCTATTATAAAAGATAAACGAACCTAGTCCAGAAATTAGCAAAATCACAAATGAATTAATCTATAAATATATTACTTTTCTAATTTAAGAGAGAAAATCCTCACACAAGCTTTATAAAGATAAAAGAGATTAGTCACACAAGGGACAGAGCTATTTGATAATGTATTAATGATTGGTTAAGAAAAAAGCTAAAGCTGAACTCTGTATTTATTCTGAAGATTATAAGCAGGACTTGTCAGAAACCAAGTCCATAGCATTTGCAGAAAATGTTCTTTACAAGAATTTACTCCAGGAGGGTTCCAAATGGGGACGCTTGCTCATAACACAGGCATCTAGAATTGCAAGAGCAGGTTATGTCAAGTGATGTTGTTTTTATGTCTCACAAAGTATAACTCACTATGACTTTTCATTCAGAGCACATCACTCAGTTCATAGTCTTAAAAATAGCAAAGTAATCTTTGAATTTATAGGAGAGATTTATGAAAAAAATAAATGAAGGCAAGGTAAAAGAAAGATTTATGGAGAAGACTAAGAAGACTAGAAAGAACCAAGAACAGGTGGAAATCAGGCAAGGAAAGCTAAACAATTTTCATAAAGTCTTAAGGTAGAAGGATACAGCACCCTGTCTAGGTCAGAAAGAGAGCCAGAAACAGCTGAGAAGCTACCAAGAGGTTATTTCACTTGCTGACTGCAAATCTCACTAGTTGGGTACAAAACCAAATCTCATATTCAAAGCAATCTGCAATCCCTTAATTCATTGCTCTCCAAAAGATGGTAGTCTGAGCACTCAATTTCCCTAAAGAGAAGAGGACAATGCCCCTTTGCTGTAGTTCTCCTGTATCTCAACAGAGAACGTTACAGATGCTACCTTGAGTGCTCCCATGGGCTAAGGGCCATGCAAAGCCTGTTTTGCAAGAGGGGTTCAAAAGCTGTGTGGAACATCCAGAACCATCTAATCTATGCCCCTTCAAGAGATCACAGAATCTAAAGAAAATATCTGGAATATCAGAATCCAGAAATTTCCAGAACACACAAAAGCCTTAATCCAACTGATTCATTTTAAAAAGTAGAAATGAGATCTATAAATACAGGTCAGTTAGAGCAGGTATCACCTGCTAGGTGCAAAACCAAAACAAGAACTATGCATCCAGCATGATGCCATGAATAAGTTTCTCACTCTGAGACTTGCTATTTTGTCTATAAGTACAAATAATAATGATCCCCTTTCTGGATAGTGAGGAACAAAATACCTAATGTATGCAAAATACTTACCATAGTAATCAGCTTGATTGACACATAGCAGATGTTTGATAAATTGTTCCTCTTTACCCTTTCTTATTTCCATGACATGATGTTTTCTCTAATACTGTAAGACAGAAGAAATTAAAAAAAAAAACTTTTCCAGTTTCAAGAACACCTGGAGAAGGCAATATTCAGACTTTGTATTCCATATGAAGAATATTATCCTGTGCTTTATCCACAGTTGAGTATTACATAGCTTGGAAGGTCTTTTATGTTGCTTCTTAAATACTGCTCTAAAATATCCACCATGCACTGCATCTTCTCTCACAACTATGAATCTCTTGAAGTCACAGAGACAGGGTAAGACCTGTGGCTCTCAGGTTCTTGGTAGCTCCCTCACTTACTGTTCTCTCCTCTGTAAGAGGAGAGACTGTTCCTCTCCTGGTAAGAACTGAGCTCACTTCCTTCCAAAGCTCTCTCGGATACAGAATGTGAATGTCAAGTTATACTCAGTGTGGATTCACCAGATGTTTAGATACTTCTATATGGCCAATTGGTGCATCAATAAAGTGAGAAATGTGTTTTGTATCTACTTTGGCTGAAGAAGACAGATGGAGTGAGAAAGGACATTGCAAAAATTAGAATCTCAAGATCCATATAAGAGCTGGGTGCAGTGGCACACACATGTAATCCCAGCAGGGGAGGCTGAAGCAGGAGGATGGAGTTCAAAGCCAGCCTCAGCCACTTAGCAAGGCCCTAAGCAACTCAGTAAGACCCTGTCTCTAAATAAAATACAAAAAAAAAAAGCCTGGGGATGTGGCTCAGTGGTTGAGTGCCCCTGAGTTCAATTCCTGCTATTCACCGCCCCACCAAAAAAAAAAAAAAAAATCCACATAAGGTACATAAAGTCAAATTTTTCTCTCTCTCCACCTGATTATTCCTCTCATTCCTTTAGTATGTAATTCCTCAAAACTTAGTTTGCTTCCCTGGAAATCCTGCTCAAAACCATCTTTTCTTTTTTTCTTAATCCTAAAAAATAGAGAAGATAACTAATATTCCAAAGAATTAAATATTAATAAGCACTTATATAGCTTAAGCCAGTGTAAGTTTGTTTTCTAGGAGGAAATCTCAAAAGTTATATTGTAGGTCCCCAAGCATGGAAAATCCCGCAGAGATAAAAGTTAAATCAACTCCTTCTCAGCCTACTTATGAATAGGAAGGAAGGAAGGAAGGAAGGAAGGAAAAAATGAGGGAAGGTAAAAGACAAGAAGAAGCTTTTTCCAAGGCTATTTAACTTTTGTGGCAAGTATATTGGCTTCAGGTTCACACAGTTTTCATCTAACTTGAGGCAGGCTCAGATTTCAAAAATGAAACTATGCAAATGGTTAGTCACTGATTTTGTGTAAATGCTTTAGCTTTAGATGTTACTATGGAAAATAAAATAAAACAGACTTAGTACAGTCCCAGTAAGCTTAGTCCATGGACAGCACATTAAAATCCTGAATTACATACTCCACCAAACCCTTCCTAATGAGCCATCTAACTCTCTGATGTATGTAATATACCTTTTTTTAAAAATGCATGAATACATATTCCACCCAGAGGTTTAGATGACTCCTTTGGGTTATTTAAGTTTCAAAAGAGTCCATCAGTCTCCCAGGTATGACGTTCTATGAAAGCCTTAAAAATGAAAATTCAGAAACTAGAAGCTCACAATGCCTTGAAGGTAAGAAATATATCAGCAAAAAAAATTTAAAAAAATTAAAAAGCATAAAAAGGCAAGTTTGATAAAGCATCTGCCTCCTTGAATTTCCTGCCTTTTGTCAGTTTGGGTCACCCTTAAAATAGCTGTCATTCTGTCCCTTCCAATCTAAGCATACAACTCTGGTTTGCTTTGTTTATAATTAGAATCCAGTAACCTCCTCTGACTCTTGTCTGGCTGCTGTTACATGGCTGCTCTTGGATGCAGCATGAGATTGTAGAGACTGAGTTGGGAGGGGCAGGATGTTCAAAATAGCAGGATGGAATGAGTCCCCATGGGCTTGGGGCATCCCAGCCTAAGGAAGTTAGTCAATCCCAAAAGGAAATACTTGTGACTTAAGAAGAAAGAACTAAATCACCAAATGGGCTTACAGACTAGAAGCAAATGTAACCTTTCTTCTAGAGAAGCACAAGAAATAAACAGTGCATGACACAGTAAGCAAGATGACGGGGAGAAAGGGAATCAGGAAAAAGGAAGGAAGAAGTCAGGGTATAACAGTTGTAAGCTGGGAAACTTCATGGTACCCATCAATTCACCTTGTCCCATTGCAACTCTGCCAGAAGAATAGAATCGCCCTCACTTGACAAAGAAGGGAACCAAAGTTCAGGGAGATATAGCAATATAACCCAAAATCACACAGCAAAGTAGAGCCAGAGGTCACATCCAGGACTAGGTAACTCCAAAGCCTATAGGCTCTGATGCCACCCTGGCTAATGACAGATGTAGTGAAACTGATTCCAAAGACAGTTAAATGAGAGGAACCCAGAAGTACTATTCCAAAATCTGTCCACCATCCACCTTCAGTATGTTCTCTGAACTTTATAAAACCAAAGACTATTTCATAGGGCTGTTGTGAGGATTAGTTAATATGTGTAAAGCACACGTGCCAAGCACATTGATATTATTATATGAGCAGAAACTTTTTTTATTATACTGCTTACCTGATGATTTATTTCATCACATCTGCGTGTGGAGGTTTATGTTATGAGCCCATAGCTGTGTTTACATAATAGCAAAAATTTGATGGTATTTCAAGTTTCTATAAATTCTACTTAGAATTCTTTTTCTTATGGTAGGAATAATAACTTACAAGGGGCTGGATTTCACTTGAGCAGATGAAGCTGGGTGAGAAAATTGGAGATCATGACCCAAGTTTGATAAAATAAGACCTATAAAGCTAGCTAATTCCAGAGGTTGAGGTCTAACACAGAAATGCATTTGTCGTCCCTGTGTAATTTAGATCTATATAAAGAACTGATATAAAGTAAATCTCAACTTTGATAAAGGAGCAAGGGGAGAATGAGCTCATCTAACCTAATGATGCCCCCGAATGACACAAGTGGGCTTGATGGATCAGAATAATTAGCAGAACCTAACCTGGGTGACATAATCAAGTCTGGGACTCCCTGCTTCTGGGGTCTGGATGCAACATCTTTACTACTAGGCTGGTGCCTCAGAAGTGTTGATGAACACACCAAAACACATTTAGGCATGATACATTCTCCTTGGTGTTATCAAGACAGTATAGATTTTTCATTGGCATTGGTTGGTGGACCAGAGATCAGTCAAAAAAGACATCCCTAGGCCCTGAGATTATCCTTTCTAAGATTACTCAGACAGAGATGGGTAAAGGAACAAGACACTTCTATCACAAACTCAGAGAGTTCATGCTTCCATATGAGGAAAAGCTGAGAAGTGAGGCCACTATGACAGACAACATGAGACTGGTAATATATAAACAATAGAAGTTTATTCATCTCATGGTTCTGGAGGATGCAAGTCCAAGAACATGATGCAGGCATTTGGAAATCACCTCCTTATTGTTTCCTGCCACACCAAAAGGTACAAGGGCAATAGAGGATATATAGAGAAAGAAGGGATCAAATTTACTTTTACAACAAGCGCATTCTTGGAATAACTAACCAACTCTAGTGATAATGACATGAATCCATTCGTGAAGGATCTGCCAATTCCAGCTCCCAACACCATTACAATGGGGATTAGTTTTCAGTACATAAACTTTGGGGGATATATTCAAACCACAAAGGGCTGCCTATCTCCTGTCAGCTGCTGTACTGCTTTCTGCTAGGATACAAAGCCCTGCAGATCCCCCATTGAACCCCTGCAGGACAAACCTCCCTGGACTCCACTCGTCCCCCTTACCCTCCTTTCATTTGCCTTCATGGTTTTCCAGAACTCTCTTCCAAGAAGATTTTGAATTAAGGTTAAGATATAAAGCTGGGAAGGGAAGTAGTAAAATGAGAGCCTTAATTTCTCCTTTATCAAGTCCTAAGTCCTGGACACAAGGTAAATACCATTTCTTCAAGTTCCACTTAATATCTTGAAAACTGCCTTGTCCAGATGAAAAGCTGAGTGCTTTTCCATGTGTTCCTGAGCTGTTGATTCATCAAGCCACCATATGTCTTCCCCAGGACATACTAGCATTATACTGGACATTATGGGTAATCAGAGAAGCCCCAGATGTATTCACAGTTAGTCTGGTAAACAAGCTGCGGCAGCTATGAATGTTTTCCTTATATGGATGATTTGATGTAATTTTCCTTATAAAGTTGATTTGATATAATTATAAAATATGTCACAGAGATGCCCAAGCTATAAGTGTGATACTAAAAACAGCAGGGGGAAGGGGAATATTTTCCTTAGAATGAATTCTCTAATGTCCATTAAATCAACTGAAATTCATAATAACTACAGATGTCCATTTGATTCCCTGGGGGCTGTGATCTTCACTTGGGCTCACATCATTGCTGGTCTGGCCTTGCCTTTCTGGGAGATAAGATCCTTCAAGATATTCTTACTAACAGTCTGCCTGAGTGGTACCCTTGCTTCTGAGAAGTCCACTGATGCCTGAACTAAAATATGCCCCAACTGTCCTTTGGGAGGACAGAGGAACTTTACATGTAAATGCCTTGGGATCAGAAGCTCACACAGTAAAAGTAACAGAGAAAAGATACCTACCAAGCTGGGAGCAGTGGCTCACACCTATAATCCCAGTGGCTCAGGAGGCTGAGGCGGGAGGATCACAAGTTCAAAGCCAGCCTCAGCAACAGTGAGGTGCTTAGCAACTCAGTGAAACCCTGTCTCCAGATAAAATACCAAATAGGGATGGGGATGTGGCTCAGGGGTTGAATGCCCCTGAGTTCAATCCCCAGTACCAAAAATAAATAAATAAATAAAGATCCCTACCCAGACTGCAGAGTGTTAAGGGGAATTAGAAAGAGTCCGAGATGACAAAATATGCAGAAGGAAAAGCTGGAGGCAGCCAGAGACATTGTCTAATGGCTAATGTGACCTTAAACCTGCCTCTGCACACTGACCAGTTTTCCCACCTATTTTGCCCACCAAGAGTTTTGGCTGACAACCATTTCTCAGTGGACAATTTCAGCACTTCCAGTACCAGCCTCCACTTAGGAGTAGGTATGTTTTGAGAAAAAGAGGAAGGCCAGCTGAGCTGTTTGTCAACTACTCTTCTTGTTTTTGTTGTTTGTTTGTTCTCAGTGTAGTTTGGATTAATTATTCTTTCTTTCCTTTTTGGCCATAAGGCGCTCTGCCCCAAACGTAATGTTTTGAAGTATAGTCCAGCCTGCTCTGAATTATAAAAGATTAAGTTAATTAACCTTTCACCAGCTGATTATTGTCAACCTTTCTGTTGGCACATTGGGGAAATGTAATAGTGATTACTAATTAAAGGTATTGAGTATAACTTTACCTCTTTAAATTCTTGGACTCCTGAACTAAGTTGATTAAGAAAAAAAAAGGAAAGTTTTTATTGAATTTATCTTTGAAAATAGTAGGGGTAGCCTACAAATAAACCAGAAAATGAAAAGTTGCAACCTTATTTTATAAACTATATCTGTACTGGAGGACTTGGTACCATGTTGCAAGCACAATAATAGCTAAGATTTATTGACTACTTATCACATACAAGAACCATAATAAAATATTTACATGTGCCAACTCATTTGATGTTTTAAATTCTTTCAGACAGATATGAATTCCAATCCCATATTGCTGACAAAATATTTCAAGTTTAGAAGTCAAGTAAAGTGTCCAAGATCACAAAGTTAGTATATGCCAGAGATAGAACTTGTAAGTACTCTGTCTCTAAAGACAATCATTTATTCTCAACCACATTGACCCAAATGATGATGGAATCATTCTTTAGGAGTTGAAAGGACATAAAAACCCACTTTCAATTCCAAAGTACATGATGTTTTCTCATAATTTCTTTCTGCATTGGTTATTAATTACTGCATTACAAATTATCCCAAACATTTATTATCTCACTCAGGTTCTGAGGCTCAGGATTGCAGAAACAGCTTAGCTGGGTGAGTCTAACTCAGGAATTGTCACAAGGTTGAAATCAAGCTCGTGGCCAAAACATCAGAAATCATAGGGTTTGACTGGAGCCAGAAAATCTACTTCCAAGCTTACTAACATGGTTGTTGATAAGCTTTAGCTCCTCCTAGATTACCAACCAGAGACATCAACTTCTTACCATGTAGCCCTCACCATAGGCAGCCTGAATGTCCTACTGACATGGCAGCTGGATTCCCCCAGAAAAAGTGACCCACCAGGGGCAGAGCCCATAATAGAAGCTCAAGTCTTCTATAACTCAATATTAGAAGAGCCAAACCATCAATTTTGTCATATTCTATTGGCTGCACAGCTCAATCCTGGCACAATGTGAAAAGAGAAGGGCATTAGATAAGGGTGTGAGTACTGGCGAGGAGGGGGCTTATGGGTGCCATCTTGGAGGCTGGATACCATCCTTGCTTTCTTTCACTGTCCTCTCAGCATAGAATACCTCGATCCATATCATTTGTCTGCCCTACTTCTCATTTTTAAAGGCTATTTCAAACATAATCTTTCTGTAAAGAATTCTTCAGTTCTCTTTCCCTTTTAGTGGTCTTGATGACTATCAATACACTGATCATACTATATTATTTTGATTATTTGTTTGAGGTATCTTAGCTTGAAATTTTCCATAAAGGAGATATAAGGCTTGCACTTAGGAAATTGTTTTGGAAAGTGATCCCAGAGAAAAGTAGTGAGTAACCTGGAAAAAAGAAAATATAAAAGGAGAGAAAAGTGATCCAAGGGGTAATTATTGGGCCAATCAACACTGAAGGCAAATGGACTCCATCTACTTAGGATGAAATCCTGAGAGACTATGTAAAGTATGCGTATACTTATCTACCTAAAGAAGAAAAGGGTGTTTACTTACTAGGAATTGTCTCTCAGTGATCAAAATGGGATCAGGGAGCATTGACAATAATGCAGAAAGCAAAAAATGTGGTATGCAGTAAGTATGATTAGGATATACTTGAATGTAGCATGTCTGGTCATCAAGAGTGGTGACCCGAGCAAAAGGGAGGAATGGAAGGATGTGGATGTCAAGTATATATGTATGTATCCCAGTGATAGGCCAGAGACAGTGCCTTATTTATCTTTGTACCCTTTCAATAGAAGAAAGCATGGCAACTGGCAAATCTCTGCCATCCCTTGCAACCATTCTAGAGAACCTAAATTTATTCAGCACATATATATTGAGTATTGACAATAAGTTAAACACTCTGCAATATATTAAAAATTCCATTTGGTAATTTACAAATATTTAGTAACCATTATGGAACAAGTACTTACTAATCAAAAAGAATCACAAGCAGTGGGGTCATCTACATTCTTAATTCAAACCCAGAAACAGTTGAATAATGAGCCATGCACCTCTTTTTTTTTACTGGGCATCCAATTAGGTCTATTTGGATTTTGGAAGGGAACATGGAAGAAGGTAGTGTCTTTGGGTTCCGTCAAGAGAGAGGATCAGTGAATAAAAAAGGAAAAGTCATTTCCATTATAGCAGGTGGGGAGATAGGGAGAAATTATGCACTTAGCCATCCCTTTACATAGCTGATAATTCAGCAAGAAAGCAAATGATTAAACAAAACAAAAAATCTTAGAATTATCAATACAGACAAGTGCAAAGAGTTAAAAAGCCTGAAACACTGGAATACCCAGGGCCATATTAATGATGTAAACTTTATCCTAAGAAGTCACTGAAAGACCTTCATCCTTCTTTCTGTACAGGTTGGATGCTGTGCTTTTGGGAGAGCCTCCCAGAAATATTTATTTGCTGAATAAATGAATGGAACCTAAATTGTTCGCCTTAAAATAGGAATACCCGGATTGTGTTTTTGATGAAGAAATTTTTGCCAAACACTATCACTCCCAACCTAACCAAGGAAAGCAATAAAAAAAAAACCTCTGATTTGTTATACTCATCAGAGAGCTAAGGATACTAAATAAATAAAATCTAGGGGAAAAATAAACCACAAAACAAGATTTGTCTAAGAGGGAAAAGTCTCAAAAGTTTTCTTCATCTAGAATGGTGGGAAGAGGAGGATTTTTTATGGATAGGAACCTGAACTCCAAGAAATGCTAAAAGACACTTTATAGGCTGAAGGAAAATATCAAACGGAATCTCAGATCAATAATAGTTGAAAAAGAATACCAGAAAGGGTAGGCATAAAATACTTTTTATATTATCTGTAGTATATTAACAATTTTAAAAGCCTATTGACTAAAACAAAAATAGTAAACATATATAATGTATAGTTTATAGCATATAATGCAAAAATAAATGATAACCAGAGCATACAGGGCAAAAAAGCTACTGTATTTAGTGATATTTGTATGAAATTCTTACAATGTGTAATGAGGGAATAAATCATGTGACAATAAATTGTTCTGATTTAGTTTTTAATTATAATCCAGCTCACCCATTTAAAACTGGCATAAAGACATATAACTAAGAAAAAACAGATGAAATAAAATGGAATATTATACTAAAAGAGTACTTGATTCACCCAAAAGAAGGCAAGAAAAGAGAAGAGAGAGGAAAAAGAACAGAATGGACAAACAGAAAATGAATATCAAGATAACAGATATAAACACAACCACGACAATAATTTTCTTAAAACAGGAAAAAGCAATAACTTTATTAAGTTCAATTAAAATGTGATCAGTTGTCACAGAGATAATTCAAAGGCAGAGAGAATCTGAAAAGACAATAGAGAAAATAAGAGCAAGATCCAACTCACTGCCATCTAAAGTGAATCCTCAGTACTGGGCACAATGATGCTTACCTCTAATTCCAGCAACTCAGGAGGCTGAGGCAGGAGGATGGCAAGTTGGAGACCAGTCTGTCTCAAAATACAAAGAGCTGGGGATGTAACTCCATAGTACTGTGGCCCTATGTTCAAACCTCAGAAACACACACACAAAAAAAAATCAGAACAAACCAATATTTTTTTTAAATGAGGTGAATCCTCTAAATACAGATATAAATAGTCTGGAAGGGGAGAAAATGAAAAGAATCCAACACGCAAAGAGTTAAATAAAAGGAAACCAGAGTGGCTCTATTAATATGTGGCAAGGCAAATTTCAAGACACAAAGTATTGTAAGAGATAAAAAGGGACATTTCATAATGATGAAAGAAGATATTTATCTAGAAGGCAACAACAATCCTAAATAATTGATGTATCAAATAAGAAACCTTCACAACATGAAAAGCAAAACCTGACATAACTGAAGGAGAAAAGAGTCAAATCCACAATCCTAATCAGAGATTTCAAAACCAAGGAGATACTGATAGAACAATCAAGGAGAAAAGATTTGTAGTACATATATCTGATAAAGAACTTATATCCAGAAAATATAAAAACAATTCAATTAGAAGACAAAAAATGGGCAAAAATATACAGCATAGACCAATAAACACATGAAAAGATTCTTGCCACTATTACTCATAAGCAAAATGAAAATTAAAGCTACAGTGAGCAGTGAGATTTCACTACACATACTTACAAGAAGGGGCAAAATTAAGAGACAAGGATTTTGAGGGAACTAGGAACTCTAAATCATTGTGATCAAAGGTGATATGGCATAACCCATTTGTCCCAATAATTCCATTTCTAGGTGTTTGTTAAGGAGAAATGAAGACAAATGATGAAAGCAAACAACTTTATTCACAACAGTAAAAAGTTAGAAACAATCCAAATATCTATCACCAGGTAAATATATTTAGAAAGTGGTATATTCATACAATACTAGTCAGCAATAAAAAATAACAGGCTACTAATCCACACACATGTGCAATTCTCCAAGAACATTATGCTGAACACGTGCAGGGGTACAGTTGGAGAAATATCTTCTACTGCTCTAATAGCATGGTAGGATAATTATGGTTGACAACAATTAATTAAATATATCAAAATAAGTAGGATAATTTTTGAATGCGCTGAAGAAAAAAAGAAATGATAAATGTCTGAGATGACAGATATGCCAATTATCCTGATCTGATCATTACACATTGTGTACATGTATTGGGAGGTTACACTGTACCCAAAAATATACACACAATTGCTATGTCAATTGAAAATAAAAATGCATTTTAAAAGAATTAGAAATAATATTGATCAAAGGAAACCAAACATAAAGAGTCTTTCTTGTATTATTCCATTTTTATGAATCCCCAAAACTAGCAAAATAAATAGGGTGGTAGAAGTGAGAAAGTCTGTTGCCTCTATAATGGGGGAGAGAGAATTGCTGAAAAGGGGCACAAAGAGATTTGCTGTAGTGACAGAAAGTGGTCAGGAGGGGTTTTTTCCTGCATTTTTTTTAGGGGGGAGCAAACCAGGGATTGAACTCAGGGGCACTGGACCAATAGTTTATTGAAGATAGTAATTATATGAATGTATAAAATTGTCCCATCAAAAAAGTAAGAACATTAAAATCTGCTCATTTTATTTTATTGTGTGCAAATCATACTTTTAACATATAAAAAAGCATCCAACTAAAATTTGGGAATGTTAAAGAATTTACATTAATCAGATATTGTTACAATAATGCTGACCACCAAGTAACCCCCAAAAGTAGTGACTTGCAATAGAGAACATTCATTTCTTGCTCACATCACAGGTGCATAGATTGCCCAGTAGTCCTGTGGGCTTCAATCAGGAAACTACAGAAACCAACCAGGGCAAGTTCTCCTGGGACTGGCAAAAGCAGGAGAGAATGAGAGATAACACCCTTGGAACATTAGTTTGTAACTACCTTCCTATATTGTCCACCTTCCATTAAGCAAGTCAAATGACCAACCCCAATGCCAATGGAGAAGGAAGGAGAACCTAGATGGGGCGGAAAGGAAAGAAAGAACTGTAGACACACGATACAACCTCACTATCACATCATGCAATCTTCCTATCTTCAATTAGCCTAAGAGGTGGGGCAAAACCAGGTCTCCTGACAACTGGTCCAGTGCCTCTTCTGCATCAGAGGCCACTATCTCCATGTAGTCTGGAATCCAGCAAGCTCAGCCCTATCTGTGCCCAAAAGGAAGGTTCCAGCACCTGTTCACACGACCTGACAGAGAAGTGTGATGAAACCTGAATAACATGTTCTCCACGGGGATCTAACATAGAGAGCCTCACTCTGGTTTTCCTGATGTTTTTTCCCCACGCATTTGAGACTAACTCGGTGGGCGGGGGGACGGGGGCAGCAAAGCTCATGGCTTACACAGGGAGAAGAAACATCTGTTAATGGAAAGAAAGGCAATACAGCCACCTAATGGATCCTGGGTGCCATAGGCCTGCTTTCTTCTTCCCTGGAAACATTGGAAGTGGATCACAACATATAGTGATGTGGGTCCCTACTTGAAGGTTTTTGAGTGTTTTAAGTGTAAGAGCCAGCAGTCTACATGGGCACCCCCAAGGGTGGAGGACAGCAAGTGTAGGAGGTCTGTCACTGGATGTGGTTAATGATTTGTAGCAGATGCTCTTCAACATTTTTGGTAGCAATGTTACCTGACTTAAGACCACCTTAGCTCAAACATACAAAAGTAGACATGATTCTGTTCCAAGAAAAAAGAAGAAACTAAGGCCAATTTTCACCCACCTACACACGGTAAAGACCAGCCCAAAAGACAGGGTGGTGACCATTTCTGGTGCATGTTTTTAATTAAACCAACTAGAAATTCTAGTTCTTATTTTTCCTTACAGGCACTTGAAATGATTTTCTCCCTGACCATGGACACAAAGCAAGTTTCAGAATGGCCTCTAGGTTCAAAGTCCCTTCCCACAAAATTATAGTCTGACCTGAACAAGTGATCTGTGCTTTCCCAAATCTCCCTGACTATAAGCCTTTGCCTGCTATTCTAGTTAACTGAAGAAGTGATTCAATCCCATTCATTTTTCCAACAGACAATCATTGCTCACCAGCTACAGAGCAAGAACTTCACTAAAGTCTAGGGATTAATCTGTAAATGAAAAATAAAGGACTCTTCCTCTTCATAACTTATACACAATTAGATGAGATAGACATTGATTATACAATTTCATCATGGTAGGAATTAAGAAGCAGAATTTCCAGATCTCTTGAGTTTCATAATTCATTGTAAACATTCATATCAGACAATGACAGACTCAATATCAAATGCCATAATCACAAACATTGAAATCCTGAAGATAAAATTCCTAATGTGTAAAATCCCTAAAGTCTAAAATACCAAAAGAGCAAAATCCTGAAAAATCACAATCCCAAAATATTAAAATCCTGAATGCTAAAATTTTTAATATCAGAATCCCCAAAACCACAATTCCCATTGAAAAGAAGGCTATCCTTTTAAGAGGTACAAAGCCAAATTTGGGGGAAAATGTTAGTGATTTTTCACTCATACACAGGATAGTTGCCAAATTATTCAGTCTTGTACTATTTCTGCCCCTTCACACATAACCACCTACTTGCCTTCAAAAATTGCCCTTTGTCAGAGAATAAAAAGAATTCGACAAGCTCGGTGACCTTCTGAACCAAAGACACTGGCGAATATAGACACATTACATGGTGAACTAGACTTTGTTAGGTATGTGACTGTTGAAGAAGAGAGCCTTCTTGCATTTACCACTAAATCTAACACAGAAAGATGTAAGGTATGCTTCCCTTTAGCTAAGGACTCACACTTTATCCCAAGAACAGTGGGGAGCCATTAGAGGGGTAGCCCTGTGCAGCCACCTGCTCTGGCTGCAGTGTTTTTCCTGAGAACTGCCACATAACAAGGTGATGCTCCCGCCTCCACATCCTTCAGAGACCTTCATCTCGCTCAGTGGGGTTTCATGCTGGAGAGCATTCTGATGCACTTAAATTTTTACAAACTCAGTAAGAGGTAAAGTCAAGGTAGATGCAATCTCTGGCCACACCCCACAGAGATTGGAAACAGCTTTTAAGGACTTCAGAGGCATCTGACTGAGGCAGACAATGGCAGGAGACCACACACAGGCCACTCTTAAACTCTTACCCCTGAATGTCCTTTCCCAAGATGAGAAGCAAAATGTCCTTGCATTGTGATGGTTTTGAAAACCAGAACTTTTTTTTCTTTTGTATTGGGAATTAAACCCAGGGATGCTTTACCACTGAGCTACATCCTCAGTCCCATTTATATATATATATATATAAATAAAATAATATATATTATATATAAAAATGTATAATATATATTTATATAAAGAATATATATTTAAAGAATATATATTTTTTAAATATATATAATATATATATATATATATATATGTATTTTTTTAAAAAAAAAAAGACAGGGTCTTACTAAATTACTTAGAGCCTCACTAAGTTGCTGAGCCCGGCCTCTAACTTGTGATGATCCTCCTGTATCAGCCTCTCAAGTTGCTAGGATTCCAGGCATGTGCCACTGTGCCCAGAAAAAACATAACATTTTTTAAAAATCACTAAAGGAGACAGAGTGAGGATTTTGGGGTTAACACACTTGTTTTATATCTAGCCTATTTTATGGCATAAGGAAAATTATTTAAATACTCATTTCCTTTTTAGGTTTCCTTTGGTCAAACAAGTAGAACAAACACATAAGTCAAAGGCCTAGCTGACATCCAAAAAGTATCATGGGAACCCAAGCAGTAAAAAAAAAAAAAGAAAGAAAGAAAAGAAAATTAAATGTAGTTTCCACAGAAAATGCAATGGAAAAAATTTCTTCCTTCTTCAGTTGGTTATTCCTCAGAATTTCCCATATAATACATAGTATCTGGACCACAAAAAAAAAGAGAACAGTTTGCAACATGATATTGTGTTTTTGTTGGTTTTTTCAAAGGATGGGAGGCAGAAGGAGAATTGAGGTTTTGTTTTGTTTTCCCCTCACACAGAATGTCATATGTACTAGAAACTATCATTAGCCAAAATTTGGTATGTGGACAGCAGCTCTATGTTTATAAACAAACACACACTGCTTAGGCATGCTTCATTTAGCTTCCTAAGTAGGAGCAGGATTGCCCTGGTTAGGTTTGGAGAGTGATTGATGGTGATGTGTGTGGAGAACTGAGCAGAGGGAGGTGTGATGTGGGAGCCTCCAAGGGGCTTAGGAGCTCCACACCAGGACCAGCAGAATTGATGGAAGGAGATTTCATTTTTTTTCTGACTATATGGAAACTCTATCAAGAAAGGGCATTTGGGGAAATGATTCCTATAATTTGTTCCCAGAGTAACCCAGAATAATTGTTTTTTCCTGCAGTTGAAACTTAGCCATTAGGGAAACACCAGCCCTTTCAGAGAGAGAGGTCCATCAGCAACCACCATAGCATCAGCACTTTGCTGGCTCTGCTGTCACCTCCTGCTGGGAGCTGGCTCTACACAGAAATTCAGGATAGGTCAGGTCTGGAGCTCCCTGGCTCCCCTTTCTGCCCTAGGTGCTCTGTGCATCAGCAACTTTGGAAGGAGGACAAGAGAGGATTTGTTATGTTGGTTGAGTGTTGACCCAAAATAAATTGCAGTGCCCTTTACTTCTGCTGAAGGACTCCAGGCTGGTCTCGCCTCTTGGTTTATGCACAGGGTTCAACCTGATGTCAGAGGAGCTGAAATGAACACACTTAGCTTCACACACAGCACACACCAGGGCTCCATCACTATCTGCATTATCTTCCTCCCTTTCTTCTTCCAGCAAATATTTAAGGAACTCTATTATGTGCCTGGTACTGGATCTGGG
The DNA here is from genome assembly GCF_021218885.2 of Marmota monax. Classification (NCBI taxonomy): domain Eukaryota; kingdom Metazoa; phylum Chordata; class Mammalia; order Rodentia; family Sciuridae; genus Marmota; species Marmota monax. The sequence continues at coordinate 1,065,485 of NW_026695222.1, read as the reverse complement.
AGTCAGGTTATCAGTTTGGAGGTGATTGTTAAAGTGAATGCAAACAAACTCTCACTGGGAAGTGTTCTGGACAAGGAGAAGAGGGAGTACCCAATTGGAACTGCTCTGGGCCAAGTGGGAATCAGAGTAAAAGTCTTGTGAGAACTTCAGTGGGAGCTCTACCGGCACTTGAGACTGGGGCTCTAATCATTTCAAAGGCTGGGATCAAAGATGCAGAACCTTTTGTTTCTCCTCATCTGAGTTTGTTTTACAACCAAGTAGAGAGAATGGAGAGGACAACTTATTCTATGACATAAGGAGGAAGTGTGTTTCTGTAGGAGGTATTTGTTATTTCTTAACTGCTCAGTGATCATGACCCCTTCCCAATAGTGCCCTTCTGCCCAGGATAAAGACTGGCCAATCCCAGGACTTACCAAGTGTGTGTGGAAATCCAAATGAAGTCCCTCAAAGATGTCTGTATCCTAATCCATGGAACCTGTGAATGTATTGCCTTACAAAGGTACGTAGGGACTTTGTAGATGTGGTGGCATTAAGAATCTTGACGTGGGAAGATTACCCTGGATCACCTGGGTGGGCCTGATGCCATCAAAAGGGTCATTATAAGAGAAAAGCAGAAGGATTCAGAGTCAGAAGAGGAAAAGGCCAGGTGACAATAGAAGAAGAGGGAAGCAAAGGAGAAGATGGTACCCCAAATGGCTTGGAAGATGACATCAAGAGCCATGAGCCAAGGAATGGAGTCTGACTCTAAAATCTGAAAGAAAGAATAAAAAAAAAAAAAAAAAACAGGAAACATATTCTCCCCTAAGGCCTCTAGAAGGAATGCAAGTCTTTATCACCTTGATTTCAGACTTCTGACCACTGTATTATAAATTAATCTGTATTTTTGACACTAAGTTTGTAGTTAATAAATTTATAGAAAAATAATGGTCATTAATAGGAAGCAGATGCATTGTGTTATGATAAATACCCCTGGCTTCCCCAGCCTTTGCGTTTCTTTCTGAGACCACCACACAAGAAGTTCTTAATGTTGACTGACACAACCTCCCCCTTGCAGCTTTTAATCAGTGATTTATGACTGCTGATAGATATAGATCCCAGCTCCCTCACCTTTGGGTGGACTAACAATATGCTGCAGATGTGACACAGGCTCCCCATGTCTCCCCTACCCCATGGGATTAAGCTGGAGTTGCACACGCTGGTAGCTGGCCTGGTTAGGCACCTATTCCCAGACTTCTTCCCTGCTCTGTCTCATTCTCTCAGGCCCTACAGGTCTCTCCTGGGATCACCTCCCATATATAATATTGTAGTTGAATCCTTATGTCATGGTTTCCTTTTTAGGAAACTCAAACTAGGGATATGATCACAGCCCTGGTCGATTGATCTAAAACCACCCAGTTGAAACAAAAGACTGAACTGGACCTGGCCGACAGTCCCAGAGCAGAACATGAACCTTAATCAGAGAGACAAGATGAAGGATATTAAACCAATAAATGCTCAGTCCTGTAGCAGCCTCCTAACGACACTGCTCCCTCCAGACATCTCGAAGTCATCCCTGCCTTCAGATCTATGAGCCCCTAAGTACTTTCCAAAGAACTACTTTCTCTTAAATCAGTCAAAGCTAGTTTCTGTAACAGAGAATTAAGGAAACAGGTCTCTCCTGGGATCACCTCCCATATATAATATGGCAAACTTTTGAAGAACAAGAAGGAAACTGTGCCCTGAAAATAGAATTGTCAACAATGAGACCTGTTGGTCTTGGTTAAACATAGACTCATATCGTATTTTGAACAGAAGACTCCTGGGCATACATTTTACCCCTTCCCTGCCAGTATCAGCCTCTACCTCAGTGTCTGGATGAGGCCCCGTGATCAACTATGTGATTTGACTAAGCATGGGAAATTAGTTATTTAGAAATTAGGAGAATACAGAATGGGAGGAAATCTTTGCCACCTTGCACCTCAGAGTACTAATCTCCAGGATATACAAAGAACTTAAAAAACATAACACACACACAAAAAAAAAAAAAAAAAAAATGACCCAGTCAATAAATGGGCAAAGGAACTAAACAGGTACTTAGTGTGACTGCTCAAAAAATATATGACAAAATGTTCAACATCTCTAGCAATAGAGAAACGCATATTAAAACTACACTGAGATTTCACCTCACTCCAGTCAGAATGGCAACAATCAAGAACACAAGTAACAAGAAATGATGGTGAGGATGTGGAGGAAAGGGTATACTAATACACTGCTGGTGGAACTGCAAATTGGTACAACCACTCTGGAAATCAGTATGGAGATTCCTTAAAAATTAGAAATGGAGCCGCACGAGTTGACCTGGTTATACCACTCCTCAGTATATATCCAAAGGAGTTAAAATCAGCATACTACAGTGACACAGCCACATCAATGTTTATAGCAGCTCAACTCATGATAGCTAAGCCATGGAGCCAACCTAGATGCCCTTCAACAGATGAATGGATAAAGAAATTGTGGTATAATATATAATCAGAGATATGATAAATTATGGTATAATGGTGTATTAAGAATTGTAATACAAAATAAATTTAAATAAATTTTAAAAAGAAAAAAAGAAATTGTGGTATATGCACACAATGGAATTTTATTCAGCCATATTACTTTTGCTGGCAAATGAATAGATCTGGAGATTATCATGCTAAATGAAGTAAGCCAATCCTAGAAAACCAAAGGTCAAATGTTTTCTCTGATATGTGGATGGTAACACACAAGGCGGGGAACATGTAGAAGTTCATTGGATTAGACAAAGGAGAATGAAGGGAAGGAAAGGGAAATAAAGGAAAGGGAAGAGAAAGAAAGGGAGGAGGGTTAGGAATAGCAAAGACAGTGGAATGAAGGAATGAATCAGATGTAACATTCCTATGCTCATATATGAATATACCACAGTGAATCTCAACATCATGTGCAACCACAAGAATGGTATCATAAATGGAATAAGATATTCTCCATGTATGTATACTATGTCAAAATATACTCTATCATCATGTATATCTAAAAAGAACAAATAAAAAAATTTTAGGGTCACAAATAAAGAAATTTGGGAGAATTATTTTGGGAACAAAAATAAGTTATCATAACTTATTATGTAATGCATGGAAGTGGCAGGAACCCCTTTGTTTGTCATTCCAGTCTTGTTGGGATGAGTCAGGATATGTAAAGCTTGATCCTTAGTATCAGAAAGTGATCCTTTCTGTTCTTCTGTTCTTCATCCTTTCACATTCTTCAAAAGATCCAAGGATTCTGAATCCTTGGTAAGGGAAGAGAAGCAGCCATTATGCTCAAGAAATTTATAGGAAACTCGTTCAGTGGTTTGTAAATATTTGTGGGATGTGTTGAAAGAGTGAGAATTACTGTTAAGAGTGCAGAGGAATGATTTCTAGTTCAGCTACAAACTACATACACTTAAGCAAGAAACTTCCTCTCCCTGGGCTTCCATTTCCTGCAATTGCAAAATTATCAGGCATTGCAATCACTCTATGGCTTTAATGGTTTGGATATAAAGTGCTTTCCGAAAAGCTCATGTTTGGAAAACATCTGGTAAAGTAATGTTCTCAGGTGAAATCATTAGGTTATGAGAGCTGTTACATCATCAGTGGAATAACCCATTTGAAGAATAAATAATTTCAATTACTTGGTAGTAATTGTAGTTAGGTAGGGCATGGCTGGAGGAAGTAGGTAACATGTCTTTGGGGATTAGACATTGTCCTTACCTTCTTGTGGCCTTACCTTCTCATGCTTCCTGGCCATGAACTAAGAAGCTTTTTTGCACCATCCCCCTCTGCCATGATGTTCTGCTTCACCTGAGACCCAGAGCAAGGGAGTTGGCCAACTATGGACTGAAACCTCTGATACGATAAACCCTATTTATTGAAATAAACCTCAGTTTATTTTATAAACTTTTCCTCCTCTAAGTTGTTCTTTTCAGGTCTTTTGGTCATAGGGACAAAAAGCTGACAAATGCAGTGGCCTTACAGCTATAGAAGAACATTATTTGGGGATGATTTGGTGCCAGCCGACTTGCCACGGCCAACTGTCATGGCAGTGAAATTGAGTGAACAGACTCTGCCTGCCTGCATGGCTGCCTCCTCAACATACTGGGCCTCCAGCAACCTGAAGTTTGAAATTGGTAATCCAGATTCTTTTCTTTCAACAGGAAATAGAAGCCAGAGGAACAAGGAAATAGCTTTAAGCTCAGTTTCATTCCAAATAACTGGTAGATCAGTGTTATATGTGAATGCATTGGCTTTGAAAGAGGAAAAATGGTAAAAGAACGTCTTATTCCTCTCATTGCATATAAAATTAAAATATCTCTGTTCCCTCTAGAATGCAAGAGCATTTGGTTTTCTAAAGCTGCTTTAAGAGAAATATGTTCATTTGGGGGATACTTAAGCTTACTGTTTTTTCATAAAACTGCTACTTCATAAGACTCTAGGTAAAACTCCTGATCTGCTGAAACAATTCATTTAGCAAACATTTTGAGCACTTGCTATATACCAGACACAGGTAAGTAATGAGAATACAAAGCCATACAACAGATGATCCATTTTGTTTAAAAATTTACATTTATTCACAGTTCACCACTATATTCCAGGATCCTGTTATGTGCTAGAAACAGAACTAGTCCCTGGAGATGCAAAAGTGAGCAAGACCCAGTCTCCGCCTCCCAGAAGCTCCCAGAACAGGGTCCACAACAATAAATAAAAATGAGCTATTCTGGTAGAGGGATAGATTTGCATATACAAGGAACTGACAGTAAATATGGTCAATATTAGGTCATTACCATGTGGAGAAGAATCTCTGTCCACACTGACCTTGTAGGCTCCTGGACAGCAAGTCTGGCAGTGTACCATGCTAACCATAATGTACACTGTACTCTGATGTGGCCATGTGGCCCTGCTTCACTACACTGGGGACTTGAGGTGGCAATGGTAAGCATTTCTTTTTGGGTGTGTCAATGAATGAAATGCAGGTGCTAAGAAAGCAAGATCTTTAGTTTGATCACTTAGTGAATACTACAATGAACCTAGAAGAGTTCCTAGCACATGTGTACCCTCAACAAATATTTACTGAATGAATGAATGAAACCCCAAACGTTCAATATAAATCAATCACGGGTCCTTACAGGGGACTCCCCTTTCCCCCCCTTCATTCATAAAGAAGGGTCCACCTTCCAGCCTTTTCCCCCACTTCATTCATAAAGAAGGGTCCACCTTCCAGCCTGGAATAATGATGATAAACATATAAAGACTGCCTGAAAAGTAGCTCTTTAAAAATATAAAGTCTTTTCCAAGGCTTAAGTGGCAGCTTGTCCCCCTGAGCAAAGCAATCAAGCAAGGGCTGCCCTCTACTGCTTCAGAGAGCCTCCTTTACTCCAGAGCCACCAGAACAGTAGAAAAGCAACAGGATAATTGAAGGCCTGGCCCAACCTTAATTGCAGTGTTTGGTCTCTCTCCATCCACAGAGAAGAACTCTGAAGGCCAATTTGCAGGCTACTGCTTGAGGTCAGGTGTGGGGCATTTCTGCCAGGAGTAACACTCAGAAATAATTTGGGGCCTGTTTCTATCCTGCCTCTCTATCTACCAAGATGTCAGCCCTGTGTAGAGCTCCCCGAGAGGAGGTACTGCTAATGAGCCCAGCTCCATTTCAAGAGCTTTGTCCTCTCTACTGTGCTGTCACCCAATGTTTCTCAGTGTCTCAGAAGAGCCTGGCCACAGCACCATGAAAAGGAGCCAGGGAAAAAGGAGCCTGTTTGCTCTGCGCAAGTGCAGGGGGATCGACAAGAGCCCCAGGTGTCCAAATATGGAAGAAAAATGAAACAAATCCTACTATCAGAGGCAAGTAGAGCCAGGCTGACACTGGCAGGTTACACATAGGCTATGCACAGCATAATGTCAAACAAACACTGCCAGCACTTGAGGAATACAAAACCCATAGGCAGACACAGCACAGAGCACTAAGCCTGTCAATCCTGAGCAAGGAAGCTGATGGTAAGTTAGAGAAAGAGCACTGTGACACATCTCAGAAGTTAGAAAGACCCCATTGTAAAGAGAGAAGACATTTGGTTGCATGGTTGGAAAAAAAGAAAAAGATTAAGAAGAACTGAAAAACCAGCAGAACAGTCTTACCTACAGGAAATTCCCACTTTTAATAAATTGAATTAGAAATTTCCAGAGAATTAGAAATAAAGGAAGAAGAATACAACTCCTCTGACACTTCCTCCGGTAGATTTGAGTATCTACAATGACTCCTCAAGATAGATAGTGGTCATTGTTCTTTCAACCACAGACACTAACTTGTGTTCAGCTTTTATACATGAGGTAATTGGGTGACAGGTGAATCTATAAAATCAACCAAGTTTAAAAGAGGAAAGAGAATGAAAGTTATGGCTTCACTATTTGACCTTGGTGTTAGGGGAAAGACAGATGAGGATGGTGAGAACAAGAAATTAAGAGAATAATTCTATAAAATGAGCCTGCTATGCTGACCCCCACGTGCTTTCTTTGCCAAAAAGCAATTTACCTGTAGCCCTGCCTGGCCTACGGGGACAGAATATGTCATAGTCCTTAGAAAGCTACCTGTTTTATGTAAGGAAAGGCAAGCAGGAAATTACATTGATAAGAGGGACCCAAGTTACTTTGAAGGCAAAGACTTTTGTGACCCTTGGCAGAGACCAGATTCTGGAACATAAGGATAATTCCTCCTAATCATACAATCTATAGAAATGAATAAGAACCCAATTAGAACTGGTCAGTATGGGCCAGGGTGACAAAGAGTTGTCATGGCAATGTGGACTTGAAAGCCTGTTGTCATCTTGCTGTCAGTCAAAAGTCAAGAAGTGGACAGACCTAAGCAGGACTCTTTGGAAACTTCTCTGGGATCCCCAATAAAATTTGAGTTCAGGAGAGGTACATTGTTCCTCTCCTCTCTCAGAGGACCAACTCTCTCCCTTGACAGTATCCCGTTTCCTTTTCCCTAACCCTTCAATAAATGCATTCCTGTTATTCAGTTACATGTCTGAAATCATTCTGACTTGATCATAGCAATCAGGGTTTGAAGGGGGATCTTTGCACTACCTCAGTTTTTTGAAAGGCCCCAACTCTGTAACATTGGCAAAGGTGAAAGTTGATTTTATGTGTCAACTTGACTGGGCCATGAGATGCCCAAATATCAGTCTCAATATTATTTTTAGTTGTGTCTGTTAGGATACTTCCAGAAGAGATTGTCATTTTAATTGACAAACAGTAAAAGAGATGGTCCTCCCAATGTGGGTGCCCTGAATCATAGTACCGACTTTCTTTGTTCTCCAGCTTACAGACAGCAGATCATATACTTCTAGGCCTCCATAAACCCATGAGCCAATATCTTACAATAAATTAAAAAATACATACATATAATTATATATGCTAATATAGTAGAGGAGAATATGAAAGTCAGAGATTAGGGTATGTGTCAAGAACAGTGCTAGACAGTTAGTTACTAGAAGAGATGGACCAAACCAAATCCATTGAGTTTGTAGTTAAAATCCCTTTTGTTCACACACCCACAAAGATGAAGACTGAGACTTACTCATTCCTGAATCCTTAAGAATTAGTGCAGAGTGGTTGCATTTGTTGCAAGTTCATGAGTCACAACTTGCTTAACACAGAATTCACATAAGAATAACCCTGACCAAAAAAAAAAAAAAGTATGGTGGCACACACCTATAACCTCAGCAACTCAAAACACTGAGGCAAGAAGATCGAAAGTTCAAGGCCAGCCTCAGCAAATTAGTGAGTCTCTAAGCACCTTAGCCAAACACTGTCTCAAGATGAAATAAAAAGGGTGGTGATGTAGTAAATTGTCCCTGCATCTACCCCCCCACCCGCCCCTTACCATTACATATATAAATAAAAGGAATAACCTGAACACACAATGCGGCTGGGTTTTGTTTTGCTTTGTTATTTCCCTCAAAGGAGTGCCATCATATTTTAAAATCTCTTATGAGCTCTTTGAATTCAAAACAGTTTACTTCCTTGGCAGAGGAAGGAGATATCCCTCAGGTGACCTCTAGGTAATCACTCATCTGGAGGACAATTCACTAGCCTACTGGTTAAAGTTTTAACCTAATAGACAGGAGGAGCACAAGGGTTGGAGTCCTTAGGGCTTGGGCTCAAATTTCACCTCTTTCACTTATTCTTTCTCCTTTCACAGATCTCAGGAAGGCACCTTAACTGCTTGTAGACTCAGTTTCCTTCCCTATAACATTCAAGGCTGGGAGAATAATATCTCATAGGTTTATGAAAAATAAATCTAAAATAAATGTTAGGGGCTGGAGGTGAAGCTCAGCAATGTAGCATTTGCCTAGCCTGCATAAGGCCCTGGGTTCAATTCCCAGCACTAAAGAAGATGAAAATAGGAATGTAAAAATGGTAATTCAAAACATATGTAAAGCTCTCTCGCATAAAGCCTGGAACATATTAGAAGCTCAAAAACTGTAGTCAATATTATCTTGACCAATAAGAAAAATACATGTGTGTTTGTTTTCCTGTAACAGGCAATAGGAAAAAATGAGAGCTAAAAATTAACAGAGACAAGACAAGAAAGACCAGGGCAGTAAGCTAATATCCTTTAGAGCAGTGCCATCATTATCCAAATAATGGTTTGATGATTTCTACCACGGGTGTGGTAGGCTGATGTCATGTAGATAGTTACCCAGCATGTTTTTAGTAGTCTTTCCATGTTTGGGTGATTTTCTATATTCTAAGTCTGTCTCCCTGCAACAGAAGTCAGAATTCACTTATCAACTTTTCCAAACCTCCTTGTTACTAAAACAAGAACATGTGAACTTAACTTTACCAATTACATACTACCAAAGTGAATTTGGAAGAGAAATTAGTTGTCATGTGGGTCTCACTCTCTGATAAGGTGACTGACTGTAGCAAAGAGAATGCCTATCTCAGAGGTCTCTGGAGTTGTGGAGATAACACCACACATGGCACTTGTGGTGAAATGTATGGTGAGTGCCTTTTGAAGGCAGTACTTTGGTCTCTCCTTGACCAGCCAGTGGTAACATTTGGACATCATTCCTGGCTACACAGATTACATTCCTAATTATTTTATCCTCTATATGCTATGAATTATCTAATCTCTTGGAATAAGTTTATTTTGTTATTTAACTACTAGAGTAAACTCTTATTTGCAACCAAGAACACTGCCAGTGAGCTATACTCAAGATCATCACAGCATCAGAGCCCAGAAATTTGCATTCATTAAATAAATACTTGTGGGGTAAATGAATGTTCATAAGAATGATCACCAAAAGGAAAAAATGGTTTAATATGTTCATAAAATTGGCATTTTAAATTTATGGGGCATTGTTAAAATTTTTCCATTTTAGAAAATGTTTAATGTAAACATTTATAAAGGAAAAGAATAAACATTCTTCAAGAGAGATTTTGTGCTGTGCATTTAATGTATATTATCTCACCAAACTGACTTCAGTCCTATGGAATTTGATCCAACAGTGCTGTTTGATCAATCTGTTGCTCTTAATCATGATAAATGCATTAAGTGTCGAAGGGTATTTGCAACCACATCCACTCTATACTCTAGGTCATAAGATAAAGATAAAAATAGTGTGGGGATGGGAAAGAGTTTCTTGATTCTCTATAAACACATCAAAATAAAATAATTAATTTCTACCCTTTAATTATTGTTTGAAAATCACTGGTCATTAATCTATACTTGTTATTTTTATTCAATAAATATTTATCTATCCAGGGACTATCATGTACCTGATATTATGCTAGGTACAAGAATTAATTAATAGTTAATAATATATCACCTATTACTGATTTGAATGAATTCAACCCTCAGGCTGCTCTCTCTAAAACTCCTTAGCAGATATGCAATCTGAGTGTCAACTAAAGTGATCCAGATCCTTAAGAACTAGATAAGATTGACTCAAAACATATTTTCATGTTCTGGGTAGTTCCCAATGCCAGCCCCCCAAAGTATAACTATTTGGTGTTGTTCTTCTATTTCTTTCTAGTGCCTGCTTCTGCTTGCTTCTGAATTACACATCTTCTATTATATACCTCATGATTTTCTTTTTAAACCAAATGTGTAATTCATATTCTTTCCTGATTCCCACCTGTACTACCAAAAAATCTCATTTACACAAGACCTTTCTGTGTAAGCAGGTTGGAAGAGAGATGTTCATATCAAAGCAGTGCAAATAACTTTGATATGAATATTTGCCATCTGAGCTTCAAAACCCTCTATACCCTTGCAGTGCAGTATGGCCATCCTATGGCCTCTATTCCTATCCTAGCCCCTACTTTTTTGTCCCTATGTCTCCTAATTCTCATGTATTATAGTATAGCAAAATAGTTAAGAAATCAGACTTTGGAGACAGGCATCTGAGGCGCAGATTCAAGTCCACCCCTTATATACAATCCCACAAGACTTTACATCTTCAAGCCACAACTTGCTTCTCTGAAAAATGGGACTCTCCATAGATCATAGTGTTGTTGCAAGAGCTGAGTAATGTTATACACATATGCAGTCGCTAGTATATAGTGAGTGAAGTCAAGTACCAAAACCTTTGCAGCTGTGGAGCACCTCAATTGACCCTTCAATTTGTGCCATCATATGAACTAACCCCAACTCACACATTCTGTCCTGAGAAATGTTTGCAACTAAGTTTTCTCCCCTAAAAGGAATTCTGTTTCCATTTGCTATGATTAAATGTGCTGTTGGCCTGAACCTAAGAGCTCACTTAGCACAACAATTCAGTCGTTAAATACTTGGTTTTGAAGATAAATGGCCTTAGTTAGAACCTGGTACCACTCTTTATGATCCTTTTCTCCTCCCCAATACAACTGATTACTCCACCTTTCAAATGGAACTTTAATATTTTCTTCTCCATAGAATTGTTGTGAGAATTAAAATATTACTGCTTTGAGAAAATGAAAATTAGTTTGAACTAAAAAAGTAAAATTCTATCTGGCTGTTCATCATGCTTGGACAATAGGCAAAAGATAAAACTAGATGCAAAGTTAACTTCAACATTTCTCCCAAGGGTTTTGAAATGTAGTAAACCTTCTTTTTCGTGAGAAATTGCTTTCTTATTGAGTAACTTTGTTTGCTTAAATCACAGACATATTAAAAATATTGCTGACTAGAATCAAATTGGTATAAATGAAACATCCCTGTTATTTGTATGTTTGTTGTGGGGTTTTGTTTCTTTTTTTAATGCCCATTTATTTTTTCACAGTGTCTGTAGGTCTTAAATCTAAGTGGAATCACCTGATTCCAATGCTAAGGGTTTCAGAATGCTGAAATTCAAAGTGTTGTCCTTCCTTCCTGGTGGTTCCGGGAAAAGCCTAAGATCACTCAGGTTCTTGACTAAATTTAGTTTCCTACATTTACAGGAATGTGGTCTCCACTTCTTGACTGGCTATGAATCAACCATTCTCTGTTTTTCAAGGTTTCTCATGAATGCCTCCCACCCTTGCCTAGAGGATTGGTCACCTTTACATAGAAAGCAGCCTGGACATACAGTTCACTCACAGGCCTTCTGAAAAAGGATATGACTGCAATATTTCACATCTGCCTTAACTTTGGTGTTTTGGGTAACAGGACTGACCTTGGGTCCACTTGTACCCAGATATCATGTTGTTGACCACTTACACACAGTTCTGCTGTACTTTGTGTCTATTAGTATACTGCTTCAGCTAAATTTCATCTTTCTCCAAACTCCTAGAATAAACAGAGTGCTTCCTCTGTTTGATAAAGATACATGCACTTTCTCAAATATGTGTTCTTCCTTAATGCAATGAGTCAACAGCCTGACATAATAGTGTCCCAGGTGGTCTGAGACTGATTGAGCTGGAAGAACCTAAAGTACTTTCAACGAAGCCTGGAACATGGATGAGTCTGGAAGACAGTATGTTAAGTGAAATGAGCCAGGTACAGCGAGACAAATACCATATGATCTTACCTGCATGGGGAAGCTAAAAAATTGGTGCGCATGAAAGCTGAAAAATTGATCTTATAGAAGTAGAGAATAGAACCGTAGTTGTCAGAGGCTGGAAGGGTGAGACATTAGTGCAAAATTATAGGAGTGTAGTATGGCAATCAGAGTAATTATAACTTATTGTATATTTCAAAATAGTTCAGAGAGAGAACTTTGAACGTTCCCAACACAAAGATGATTAATGTCGGATATGTTCCTTACTCTCATTTGGTCAAAACATATCATATTCATGTATTAAAATATCGTACTCTACTGCAGAAATATGTATAGTCAGTATGTATCAATGGAAAATTTCTTAAAATAATGAAGCAGACCTGGAACATGGCAGTACTTGAAATAGTCTTACCTATAATAGCAAATATAATAATGATAATGGCTACTACTATTATTATTAACATCAACTCTGTGGGTACATACAAATAAAAGGACAAAGATGCCATGCCAGAGATGGAAGTTGTACATAAACCAATTAGAGGAAACAAACCACCACGCCCACGCACTGTATCTGCAGAAATCCCAATAACCACAAAGATTTTCCCAAGGCAAATTTCCACTTCAGAAACTCCACTTACGGACACCTTATTGCACCCAATGTACCTGCAGAAGTCATTCAGTCATTTGAAATACTTCCTCAACATGCAGTGTGGCTCCATATCAGCTTTCCTGGACTATGAGTTGAAATAATAAAGCCACAGGAAGGCTTTAAAAACTGTTTTTAACTCAGTATCAAGATTAAGTGAAAAGGCAAATTAACTTCAGAACCATTACTAAAAATGTAAAAGTAATATATTTTTATTAATAATTTTGAGTAACCATAGCATATTGTAAAAGACTCTGAGGTTTGGGGGATCTTTTTAAAAATAAGCCAAGCACCAACAATTCGAAACTCAAGAGAGCCTAAAGAGTTTAAAAGATATGAAGCTCATAGCATCAGGAAGACGTCGCTCAGAGAGCATCTTTGCTTCCATCTTTCTGGCCCATCTAGGTCACATCATTCATTTGGACAATGAATATTCAGTGTTTATCAAACACTCAATTTGAAAGACTTAAGTCAGTGTCTAGCAATGTTTGGCATAAAATAGCATCTCAATAAATATCTGTTGAATAAATGAGTGGGTTCTACTATGTGCTTCAAACAGAATTCTGTCCTCTAGAAATATAAATATTAGAGAGATTGCTGACATGAAGTGATAAAAGCCATCCAGACAGCAGTATAAAAATAGTTCATACGTAAATGAACTAGACCTGCCCTAGGGACACAGAAAAACAAAATCATTTAAATTCAAGGCAGACAAAGAAATTAAGCGCACTTTGATTGGCAAAACCAATCATGTACTGCTTTTCGGGTCAACTATCCTGCCTTCTTTAACTTTCTGGGTTTGTTCACAAGTAAACATTTGATATAAATTTTGACAGTATGTGTGGTTTTCATCCAATCTTAACAGAATTTTTTTAGTCAACTTTTCATCCCTATGACGGATATACCTGACAAGAACAACATAAAGGAGAAAAAGATTCCTTTTGCTCACGGCTTCAGAGATTCAGTCTTGGTTGCCCAACTCCATTGCTGTGGGCCAGAGTTGAGTCAAAAAAAATCAGGGCGGAAGGGTATGGTGGAGGAAAGCAGCTCAGGACATGAAAGCCAGGAAACAGAGACAGACCTCTGCTCATCGGGGACAAAATATAAACCTCAATGTCTCATCCCCAGTAACCTTCTTCCTTCAGCCACACCTGAGCTGTTTACAGTTGCTACCCGGTTAATTTATATCAGTGGATTATTCCACTGATTACTGCATAGTTTTTATAACCCAATCATTTACCTCTGAACATTCTTGCATCATATCACTGGTAAGCTTTTGGGGGACACCTCATATCTAAATCATAACATAGATCAAGGTCTTCCAGACTATTTTGGACATTTCTAATATTCAATTTGCAGGGTCTAACTAAGCTAATAACTAAATATATAGACAGCAAATGTAGAAACAAACACCTGATTCACTAACATGCTATATATTCTTTTCTGTAGCTATGTTATTATTTTTGGAGAGGGAGGATATTTAAGATACAGCAAAACAATAGAAGGAATATCTGATTTAAGTAATTTTTAAAAAACATCCAATTGAAAACCCATCTCTAATTATAGAACTCTGTATCAACAGAGTTCTAATTTGGGAATTATTATTTCCATATCTCTTTTTTAACTTTTAAAACATTTGACATTTGTAATCACCCCTTTAAAAGTATACTTAGTGGGGCTAGAGATGATGTTCAGTGGTAGAGTATTTGCCTAGGCATATAAAAAGCCCTTGGTACAATTCCAAACACTGATGTAGAAAACAGTATATACCATATTATTTGCATATTATAGCTTGAGTATAACTGAAAATTTACTCTATTTTTCTAAAAATGTTTCTAACCAATGATATATTTTTGTGGCTCATCCCTAATAGTAATTCTACCTTCTATATGGTAGTCCATTATATAAATATTTCACAGAATTTTTTTAATCTTTGCTTTTTTCAATGAGTTAGTTTTTTAAATTCATCTTCAGACATATATGGAGATAAATATATAAGCTATTTTTAAATATTTGTTTGATATTTTAAACAATAGTATGCTAAGCATTATATGCAGGTCTCCTTGGGGGATATGCACAAATATTCTAGTTTATTTTATATATAGTTTAACAGAATATATAGGTTATTTAACAGAATAAATAGGTATATATAGTTTAACAGAATAATAAAGATTCTGTCTTAGTCTATTTTGTGTTGCTATAATAGGATACCTGAGATTGAATAATTTATAAAGTAAGGAGGTTTATTTTGACTCATGGTTTTGGAAGACTATAAACAAGATGCCAGCATCTGCTTGACTTCTGGTGAATGCTTCATGACAGAAGGGCAAGTGGGCACATGCAAGGAGACAGATGGTCACTGAACACCATCAACAGCTAAAACCACTAACACAATAAAAAACATTGATCCATTCATAAGAATGGATCCCTTATTACTCCAAACACCTCTTCTACACCATTACATCACATCGGGGTCGAAGGCTCAACATGAGTTTTGTTGGGCACAAACCATATTCAAACCATAACAGATACTATTCCCATTACTACGACAGCTGCTATTGAGAATAAGAGCTAACTTTTCTTAGTCTGTTGTTTTACAGTAATTAACTCATCTAATTCTAATACTTCTGTGAAATAGATGCAACTATCAAATTCACCTTAAAATTAAAAAAATAATTTTTGGAGAGGAATTACCAGGTTATGGAATTTTCTACCATATGAAATACTACCAAATTCTTCCCCAGGACACTTGCAAAATTTTATATCCCCATGATGGGTATGTGAAAGCTCCTGTTGCTCCACATTCTCACCAAAACTTGGTGTTCTCAGACTAAAAATTTACATATATATGTATGTATGTGTGTGTGTGTGTGTGTGTAAAGAGAGAGAGAGGGGAGAAAATGTAAAGAGATATATTATTTATTGATTGTTTGGAAGATAGATCAGAAAAGACACAAGGAGAAAGAAATCAAAGTAAAAGCAAGTCTATTTTAAGAATCAGGGAAAGATGGTCAAAGAATTAACAAAAACCCAAGATAATCCAAATGAAGCTCTCTCGTCCTACTTGGTAGTCTTATACGCACCCATTCAAGCCATAGAACCACACATACGCTAATTCTTTCTTTTCCCAGGGCTCATCTGGCTGTCAAAGACTACAGGGGGATATCTGAATTAAAGATCAGAGAATGGAAAATTCCTTTATCTCCAACTCTCAATTCATCCCCACTTTTAACATTATGACTTTTCAATAAATGGGGTGTCCCTAAGCACCTCTGCTCTCTCCTTCTTATTATGAATAATTCAAATAGCACAGAGCAAATCAATAACATTCTTTTTAACCTAAAGTTATCACTTTCCACCAGGATTCATTCATTTTCTTTTGTCTCCTGCAAGAGGAAGAAATGTTTATTATGTGTGCTTGATCGATGGCCAAACACACCCAAACTATGAACAAAGGAGATTAAAAAGCCTTCGATACAAATCAAACACACACTCTTCAAAAAAAAAAAAAGTAACTCAACTAGACCACAGGAGACACCAATTTTTCCCTAATTTGTTAGTATTTACTCTCTAAAGTCTCTAGAAACTTCAAAGTAGTATTCAAAGTAGAGCTAGGGTCTTCTGAGTAACTGAGGCAGCGTCGAGGTACCCTTTAAACCTCTATTCTTAAGATCAAGTCAGAAAGATTCCAGACATGTCACTCAGAGCAACAGGCATGAGTTTATTAGAAGGATGGGAAAAGGGAAAGGGAACACTCTCAAGGGAAAAAGTGGGTTCTCCCAGAGAGGAGAAGAACAGCATGTCCTCCTGCCCTCCGATTTTATTGGGGTCCCAGGAAAGTTTCCAGAGTCCCGCCCAAGCCCACTTTACTGACAACATAGGAACTGCATGAACCACCTCCAAGAGAGAATGGTGTGGTGGCCATAGAGAAGGGGTTTTTAAAGAAATCGAGTCACCTTGTTTTTGCTTCAATTCAGGAATTTTCAGTTCCTTATGTTTTGAATAGTCTCCACCAAGTTCTGTGAGAGTCTTGATGTTTTGCTTTCAGGTGATTGGGTGTTGCAACAGTTTCCAGTGATGAGTGAGGAGGGTCCTAGAGACAAAAGAGAATGGCAACAGGCTCAGAAATGGTGGTTTTTTCTTAATTCTGGGGGAGGTTTTAATATACCAAGCCCCAATCTTCCAGGTGCTTTCAATGACCCTTCATTATCTTTTCCCTGCTCACTCATTCATGACCAAGTAGCTACCTAACAGTAGGACCAATTGGAGTCCCCAAGGTGTAAGAAGAAGGATTTCGTAAAAGCTACCACAGATCCCTCCCATGGGCCAAGGCCTTCTGCATCCAGTGGGTAATAGAAATTTGAGCACTTCTGTAAAGCAATGAAAACAGGCTTGACTGGATAAATGGTTAAAGTTCTGCTCAAAAGACAAATTTAGGCCATAAAAAGTAAAGTAAGCTCTAGCAACAAAATAAACAGTATTTTAATTGTGCATTTTATGTTTTCATGGCAAACTCCATTTCCTCACTGATAAAAATTTTAAGTTACTATGACCTCTATTTATAAAAATTCTGGGTCCTTACTGAAATTAATTTAAGAATTGTCTCTGGCTGTGAACTACTTCCTCTGATCTTAGAAACCCAGTAACAATATCAACAGTTACTGCTCCCTCAAAAAAGAAAAAAAAAAAGTCTCCTTTCTTTTGATTTTCAGTTCCACCCATTTTGAAATCATCTGAGCTTTTCAAATAACCAACAAAGATTCTCTAATGGGAAATAGTGAAAGAAATCAACCTCTCTGCCTTGCATTCTGGTTTCAAGGAGAAGCCCGGGTTTGGTATCTGTGTTACTGGTAAAACTACTCAGGTTCAGTGATAGAAGAATATTGGAATAGTGTCTTCTCCCTCCATCTTTCCCAAAGTAAAGTAAATGTGTTTTGTGGCAGAGCCTTGGGCATTGAAAGGGTTTGCAAGCTATTTAGTTGTTATAAACCAATCCTTATTCTTCCATGAAATCACTTCAAGATAGATAGAATTTGCTGTGATTTCCAAACCAGAATCAAAGAATACTTGTACATTAAAAAAAAAAAATTCTCTCTCTCCATCTGAGCCTTGATCAAGCCAGGTTGTATGTGTTCTCCATTGGGAAATGATATCCAAACCTTCTTGAGTTAGCCAGGACTTATAGCTATGATTCATGATTTTAAGAATAACAACAGCGGCTTCTTTCAAGAATATTCTAACTAAGAGTACTTGAGATCCTTCCTCAGAAGACAATGACATTTAAAATAATTTAGTGTGAGGTTAAGATATCAGGAGGAATGTCATTAGGCAGAAGTGTATTTGTCCTGGGATAGGTGTCTAGAGGAACCCCTCAGGTTTGTCTTCATTTTGCAGTGTATGTGAGGGGTGTGAGAGGTCTGGTAGGACCGAGGAATGTGGGGGGACGAAAAGCAAAGGGAAAAGAGAGGGACCAGGGATTGAAGAAACAGCATGAAAAACATAAAAAAACACTAAAGGAGAGTGTACTTGTCCCTACAAAATCACCGCTCTCCCTGAAAACAGATATGCTAACAACTCTGTTAATTCTCCATAAAGAGACCTACATTTTTTCTTTCTTTAACACATTTTAGACTTCCTTGGGGCTATAATAACCTCCACAATATCAGAATAGATATAGCAATAATCAGGATATCAGTAAGGGAAAAGGTGACACAGCTAAAATAATTAGTTTTGAAAAAAGTAGCTCTGTGTACACACACACACACACACACTTGTATACAACACACACACTTGTATACAACACACACTGATTTAATCAGTTTTTTTCATCACTGTGACCGAAAGATTTGACAAGATCAATTAGAAAAGGAAAATTTTATCTGGCTCACAGTTTCAGAGGTCTCAGTTCATAAATGGCTGACTCCTTGGCTCTGGGTTGGAGATGAGGCAGAACAACAAGGCAGAAGGGTATGGAGGAAGAAAGCAGCTCAGGACATGGAGGTCAAGGTGCAAAGAAAGCTTTGCTCACCAGGAACAAAATATATACCCCAAAGGCAAGCACCCAATGACCTACCTCCTCTAGCCAGTCCCTACCTGCCCACAATTACCTCCCAGTTAATCCATATGAGTGGATTAATGCACTGATAGGTTAAAGCTCTCCTAACCCAATCTTTTCACCTCTAAACTTTCGTACACAAGAGCTTTGGGGGACACCTTATATCTAAGCCATAACATACACATTGATCAAAGTAAACCAAGCTTCCTCAAGGTTTTTTCTATGTGCTCTATTGGCTATGTGACATGGTGGTTGTGAGAACATGATTCCGTATCTCAGGCACTGATGTCACATGAGACAATACACCCACAGTCATTATTGTGCATTGTGTTTGTGTGGGTTTCCCCTGAAATCAGTGCTGAGACAAGAATTTAAGAGCATTTAGTATACTTGGGGAATAAAGGAATCACCAGGAAGAAGAGTAGGGGAGAGGACAGGGCAAAAATTCCTTGTCAAACCAGCTGTCACTGAGGATGACCAGGGGACATCTGGAGATGAGTGAAGAACACAGTGCCTCAGAATTAACTCACGTGAGGGGAGAAGGAAGTGGGAAGTATACACACCAGGGCTGCAGGGATGAGGGGAAGAGGCATACATAAGTTTATTCAGTGGTGGGTGAAACAGTCTTAGTGCCACAGAAAGCCCTAGGGCAAAGAGATGCAGGTACGAGCCAGTGAAAGCAGCCCCATGAACTGAGTCTGTAAAGGAAATGCAGCTGGGCAAGGCCTTGAGCATAAGAAAAGCTTAATGTCACCCTCACATTACCCAGAGCACCTGACAGACACATAGGTGTCATCTCCTTCAAAGGAAGACTATGAAGCTCCAGTAGGAAGGGGACAATTGAGTTTTCTATGGCCAACTCCACTTGCCTTTAGATGCTCTAAAAAGATGTCCAAAGGGAACATTACAAAGCTCCAGTCAAGTTACAGAGGGCGTCTTTTCATTTCTCAAGACGGATCTAAAATCATAAGGTGGCCTCATCTCACAGAAGCCTCATACCAGCACCAGTGGAACAAATAGCGTGTTACATTATTAGAAGGAAAAAAAAAATACCTGTCTTTATTTCCAGTTCTGAGAAAGAACTCTCCAACCCCTTGGAGTTGTTAATGAGAGTGGCTATGTCATTGGTGTTGGGCCCCTTGGGTTACATTTGAGTTTATTTTAAAAAGGAGACTTATGATGGACTCATTCTATAGTTCAGGGCACAGCTAACTATTCAGGGCTCACAGACCAAGAATGCTATTATAGGGCTGAGATTTGAGCTGCATTACTAGCCCCTTCTCATGGGAGTAGAGAGGACCAGAAACTGGCCAAATGATTGATTGTCAATCATGCCTACATAATGAAGCCACAATTTAAAAACAGGGACACTTGAAGTTCAAATGAGTTTCCCTGAGTGACAATTGCACATTCATGTGTTAGGAGGATTCTGGGGGACTGTGTTTCCTACTTAGGACCCTGGCAGACATAGTCCCGAGCATCTCTTTGGCTGTTCCTCCTTTGTGCCCTTAAAAAAAAATGACAACAATAGTATAGCACTTCCCAAGTCCTTTGACACATTCTAATGAATTATCAAACTTTCAGGGAATAACAGGAACCCCAGAATTTATAGCCAGTTAGTCAAAAGTCCAAGTGGCCTGGAACTCTAAGGCTTACAGCTGGTGTCTGACTTGAGTTCAGTCTTCTACAAGGCTTTTCCTTCAACCCATGAAATTTGACCTACCTCTGGATAAAGTCAGAATTATATTATGCAGTTTCAGAAATTATGCAGTTCATCTAATGTTTTTTAAATGCTAAGAGGGCATGGGCTCGGACTTGGGTCCTCTTTGCTCTAATTATAAGTATCTTCCACCCCATCTTGCTGAATTTTAGGCTATTTCAAGGAAGTCAGGGAAGACTCTAGTCAAAGCTGGCTTAATACCTCTAGGAATATTGTGAAGTGTGTGACAGTTTCGAAATATACAAAAATACCAATAAAAATGGACAAAATTTCTTTCAAAACACAATTAATCTATGGAGATAGCATGTATAAAAAAATAATTCCTAAACTTGTTCTTGAGTCTCATAGCCTGAAACTTAATCTACAGAATTTTGACTAACATTCGTTTAAAATTAAAAATAGAGCTTGAGATTTTCCTTCAGATATGACCATCACACATTTGGGGAGATTTCTGGGTTTGCTGGGTTCGCTCCCCTTTCTCTTGCAGATCACATGAAGTACAATTTATTTTTAACTCACACTAATCTTAAATGTGCATATAAAATGATATATATACATTTTTCTGTAATTGTCCTTAGATCTCTCACAACTACCTAACTGCAGATGTGTGTGCACTGTATTTCATTGTGTAGGGTAAAATGGAGATAAATCTGTATAGATTTTTAAGTCACCTTTTTTAAAAAAATATTGTTGCATTATAATTATAAGTAATAGAGGATTCATTGCAGCATATTCATACATACATGGAACATAATTTGTTCAATTTTACTTCCTAATACCTCCCTTTCCCTTCCCCTCTTCTCTCCCCGTGATCTTCTTTCTCTACTCTACTAGTGTCTTTTCTATTTTTAAGACATATTTTTTCTCCCTTGCTTCCCCATACAAAAGAGAACATAGACCTTTTTCACTTAACATAAAGTCATCCTTTTTTGAAGAATAATATACACATAGAAGTATGTACAAATGTGGGGCTATGGTTATAGCTCAGCAGTATAGCACTTGCCTCACACACATGAGGCATTGGGTTTGATCCTCAGCACCACATAAAAATAAAATAAAATAAATCAAGTAAAGATATTGTGTCCATCTTTAAAAAAAATCTTTTTAAAAAAGTATGTACAAATGTCTGAATGTATGTCTGAATGTAAGTTTGTATGAATGTATGTCCGGGTGAATCTTCATAAGGTAAACATGCCTATATAATCAGCCCCCAGATCAAAACCAGCATGACTAGGACCCCAGAAGCTTCCAGATGCCCCATCTTGGTCAAGATGGTGGGAAGGTTGTGATCCAGACTTTCACACCTGCATTCAGAGTTCTTGGTGGTATATTCTAGGACATAGGTTTATCTTCCTGTCATCATCTGCTGACATCTGTGGCCAGCAGAGCTAATCAATGCCCATCAATTGTCACTGCTTACTGAATCTAATGATACTTCTAAACACTGCTATGAATCCCCCCAGCACAGTCCCCAGGAATACTATCATACTTCTCATGTAATTCTGGCTCATGTGGTCATTTTGTAGTCATCCAGGTAAGAATGGTTTTTGCCCCACCATAGGGACACCATCTGGAAAGACACTTTAACTTTCTTTCAACTGTTTTCCTTCATTGGGGAGAGAAGTTAGGCAGGGAGGAGCATGGGGGACCTGTTCATAGCATCCCCAAACTCCACTCTCCCTCTTTTTTCCTCACAAGATGGCACCATGTTTAAATGGGACCTCCTCAGCTTGTAGCTAAGGCATCTGGGAAACTGGCACTGTCCTTAGAAGGGAAGCCAGATATACCTCTCTAACTCCCTCTGGTTTGTTTTTTTTTTTTTTTTTTTTTCCTCCTAAAGCAGCATTATTGCCTAATGCCTTATAGGCTATGGCCACATGCAGAAATACAGGCTTCTAGAGTTCATGTAGTGTGCCCTTTCTAGCCTGCCCAGCCCCAGTATTTTGGGGATGCTGCACACTCAGCTGAAGAACTTAAGAAAAGTTGGTCTCACCACTACAGCCAACCCCTGGAAGAGATCCATCACTCCCTCTCCATCTCTCTTTCTTTAACCGTAGTCTCTAAGATGGAATCTTCCAAATTCCCCTTCCATGTCATACCCTTCTACTCTAGGGCATTAACCCTACTAGTTGAGTACTTCTCTCCTTCATTTGGATTATCTCCTATCCTAGTAGCCAGAACCAAAAGGGGCATGTTCACTACCTTGGAAGAAAATTGATAAACATTCTCCAAAGTTAGAGAAGGCTTTCTGGCCCCTCAAAAAACTGATTTCCAAGATTCTGATTTCCAATTTCATTGTGTGGGGTAAAATGGAGATAAATCTGTATAGATTTGTTGCAAGAGGTGTGAAAGGAACACTCTATTTCATGCCAAGAACTGAATATTCCTTTTTTCACTTATATCTTTTATAATAAACCTAATCAATCTTAATTCTATCCTGCTCTTTTCTTTTTTATTTTTCCCCCCTCTGAAACAAGCAAGTGTTCTCAGGGGAAGTAGAATAGAATGGGGAAGTCACACACACAAAAAGAGCTTTCGCCTTGTGTTAACCTTACAACATCCTGTGGGATGTGTTTTACTGTCTTCTTTTGAAGGCTTAAAGCAGTTAAGCTATTAGACACTGTAGAGATATAATGTGAAACAGAAAAGGAATATACTCTAAACTGGTCTTTCTTGACATACGTTGGTAGAAATTTGTATTAGGGGGAAATTTCTGTGCTTTTCCAAGGAGATATTTTTTACCTTTAGGTTGTTCAGATAATAATAAAATGTAAGTTTACTCCTGGTGCCCTGGGAAGCCCTCAGCAGGTAAATTACATGCAGTGTGTATGTGCTTCAAGGAAGTGCCCTGCAATAAAAAAAAATTAAAAATGACCACCATCTTCAACAAAGGACATTCTTGACCCCTTGAGGTTGCTATGATGCAAATTGATGGTTTTGCTGGTTTAGAGGGAGGGAAGGATTGAGGAGAAGGAGGGAATGATTGAGCCTCCCTCTGGAACATGAGAATTATGGGCACAAGGGAGCCTCTAGGAAACTCTGCCATTCCCCAGGGTTTTCAGGAACCTGCTAGCACCCATGGAAAGCTCAAATTTAGGATCAGGACCATTAGACAGTAAAGGGAGGGAGTCTCCCATAATTCGGGGAACATGGGTTACCACTATAATCAGCAAGAGGAACTGAAGTTGAACTGTCTCCATCATTCACACCCAATTGTGAAAATAAAAAGCTCAAAGTTCATAGTTTATTTTACTACAAATAATGAAACCATCACTATGGATGTAGACATATTAAGGGCTTTGAGTCTAGAATCAAAATCATCTAAATCCCAGCCATTTGATTAACCTGAGACAGGTCACTAGATCCCTCTAACAACCAATTCTCCCGGATGTGAAATGGAGATTATCAATGCTATCTCATGGGTGGCTTTCTGGGAGTTAAGAGAGATAATTTAGAAAAAGTCCATAGTATGGTGTCTGTTAGTCCAGCCCTCAATAAATATCCCAAAAGTGTTTCTCAATCCTGAGAACAAAGCCTTATTCACTGTCTAATTGGCCATTGATCTTCACATTTATTTTCAGAAAAATGAAAATTTCAAATTCATTGGAATTAAAATGTTCTGGCTCCTTCTGGAATTATGAATATATTATTTTTCAAAATGATAAGGTGGGTAAAAACATCCCTTTGTCTTATGATCAGCTTTCAGCTCTTCTCAGGTGACATTTGCATTGGTCGGCTGGTAAACCCATCTAGGATGCTGAGCAAATAAATGTTTGCCTTCAGTTGGATTTTCAATGACACCAGATATGTAATTTGATGTCTGGATGCCCTCGGCTGACAAGGACAGAACTGTCTTTGTTAGATTATTTACAGGAAATCTTTGTTTACCTGCCCCAAAATGTCCTCCTCTCAAATATGTCTTAAAGTCTGACATGCTTTCTTCAAATCCCAAAGGCTCTATGTGTTCATGAGCTCTTCATCTTTATAATTCAAATATCCCTAATTAGAAAAAAATAATAATTCTGCATCAATTCATATTTTAAGGAGAAACATAGCTACAATGTTAACAAAAATTTCATGGCAGTCCAGATGTGGGGTGGGGTGGGAGGTTAAGATAGGAGGGAACATGGGATAAAGGCCAAATCCAACTGGATTATCTCTACCAGTGTAAGTAGAAAAAAAGGATGAATTTTAGAAGTGGACAGGTGTTTAGAAGTGGAGACGTGTTCAGATTCATAGGGAGCCAAACTCCATGACCCTTATTTTGTTTTCTCATTTACAAAGCAGTCATTTAAATACCCTTCCTAAGGTGATTTTAAAGATTAAATGAGATGACATGAACATGCTGCTTGTTGTCCTATGCTTTGGAAGGAACTGATGACCATTAGTTCTACCTCTGGGCCCTGGAATCTGAAGGCCTATGCTCAAGTCCTTATGCTCATTGCAACTGTGAGCATTGCTTGGTTCTTATCTATGTAAAAAACGGGAACACTTCCACTGTCCTACTCATTGAGAAAATGATGGATGAGGGACACCCAGCTTGTTTCTAGTTAAAACTACACAAATCACTCAAGTCAGCTGCCATTAGTTGGTCATTTAAAGAAAAGGGTCATCCACTGATATTAAGTGAATAGATTATTAACATTAATCCAAAGCACAATCAGTCATAACTATAATTTCTTATTAGCCAGAAATAAATTTGTCTGTAGTCATTACAATTAAAATATTATCTTTCTGATAGCTAAACCAAAAAGACTATTGAGTAAGTTTAACCTGTAATAAGAGAATGAAGGAAAACTGTTCTCAGACTGCAGACAGTTTCCTCAAGAGATGCCTGAACTCCTGGAATCACTTCTTGGCCCGGTGTCTTCTCAGACTCATCCACAAGATGGCAGCCTAAGCTCAGCCATTTTTGCATTTTAGCTGGCCTTCTAATTTCTTCCTTTGTGTTCTGTTTTCCGTTTGGGGCTCTGAGCAGATGAACAGTCGTTTTGGATTGTGGACACGAAGCAAATCAAAATGAATTCACTTGAGTACTAGAAATCTCTAAAGGGACTTTGCTCACAACAGCTTTCACAGTCTCAGGAAGACCCATACTTTCTTCAGGTTGTAGTCTCCAAGTCAGGGGGCATTGTCTTTGCTCAGGACAAGTATTTGCATTTGTTGGTGCCTCTTGCACAAAGGCAGAAACCCCAGTAATGGTCATATGTACAAAAGAGACTGCAGTTTACCTGTGACAGTGGATGAAGGCAATTCCTAGGCTGGCTCAGCAGCCTTGGGAACCTTTGAGGGTAAAAATCACTTCCTCACTTGCAACCTGTGCTCCCTAATGCATCTGCAGAACCTTCCCTCCTGGGTACAAGATGCCTGCAGTAGCTCCAAGAATCAATCATGCTACAGTGAAGGCAAAAAAAAAAAATGGGGAGCTTTTCTTTCCTCATGGATTTTTCTAAGAATGGAAAAAGAATCCAGCAGACATATGTTTATAATTCAGCAGTCAGAAATTCATTTCTGACTCTGACTTACCAGCAAGAGGAGTAGGGATGCCATGATTCTTTTGGATCAGTCAGATCCATCCCCTGGGCCTGGTGAGAGTCTGCCTTCCTTCACCACATTGTTTCTACCAGATATCAATTATCCTGGAGCTGAGTTCTAGAATTTAGAGAGTTAAAAGAAGTCAGGACATTCTTATCTCCCTGAGGTTGGATGAACACAAGTCCAGCTGTGGCTACCCCAAGAGAGCTACACTCGACTAGAGCTTATGTCAAGCAAAGACCAAGAAACTACCAACTAAACTACCTGCCCTTTGATGAAGGAAGAAGTAAAGTAAATGCTGCTGTGACCTGTGTTGGCCATGACATCAAGACGCTACAGAATGAATGCAGGAATTACTCACCTGGCTTCTGGGACCTACTGTGCTTGGACTGTCTCCCAACTTGAAAAATTGCCTTTGCTTTCTGGGACTGATGCCTTCAAAGATATGCAGCCTGTTCCAGCAAGAGCAGCTTTATACAGAATCAGCCTGGACAATGGCCCTTCCATGGGAGCAGACAGGTTTAGAACCCTGTTTGTCAATCTCTCGCTGTGCCACTGGGCCAACAGTTAAGCGATCCAGTAACTTTCAACCAAAGGGACTTTTGTCCACTTTCTATGACCTTTCCTGGAGCTGACCTGGGGGGATAAAGCAGCAAAATACAAATGTAGGATAGCCTGAGGAAGGGGGCCTGGAAAGAGCATTAATAGTAAGACCATTGATATCAATGCTTATAAAATGGAAGATGAGTTTACATATCATTCACTGCACAGGAGTCTATAAAACAGGAAGTTAAATATTCAGGACCATGGTATATACCAACTCTAGGGAAAAAAAGAGAAAGGAATGAGAAGTGACTTTGAGTTGTGTGGGCACTGTTCTTTCTCTTAAAAAAGTACTTGTTTGCAGAAATGAACATGCTGTCTTTTGGGATGCCAAGGTCACATGAATAGTCAAAAATCTCTTCATATCCATTTGCAGTTAATTCCCTGTCCCAACCCCAGCCTTAGACAAACACTGATCTGTTTTCTCCCTATAAATTTGCCTTTCCTTGACATTTCATACAAATAGAATTTTACAATGTGTGGATTTTTTTTTTGGTCTGGTTTCTTTCACTTAGCACAATGTTTTGGAGGTTTATCCATATTTTAGCATGTATCAGTCATATGCTCTTTTTAGATACTGAATAGTATTCCCTTGTGTAGATACAGCACATTTATTCAGCCACTTACCAGTTGGTAGTCATTCAGATCACTTCCAGTTTTCAGACATTTTGAACAATGCTCCTCAGAAACATTCACATACATTCTTGCACAAACATGTTTTCAATTCACTGGGTACATTCCAAGTGGAATTGCTGGGTTGCATGGTCAGTTTAACATTTTAAGAAACTGCCAAACTGTCTTTCAAAATGGCTCTGCCACTTTTCACTCCCACTAACAATGCATGAGGATTCCAGTTTCTCTATATCCAGTTTCTCTATACCATCATTGTCTGTTTCCTTATAGTCATTTTAGTGAGTATATAGTAGTGGGGTTTTAGTATTTAGGTACTGGGAATTGAACCCATGGTTGCTTTGCCAATGACCAATGTCCCCAGTCTTTTCTATTTTGAGACAGGGTGTTGTTGCTAAATCCCTGAGGATGACTTTGAACTTGCAATCCTCCTGCCTCAGCTTCTTAAGTCACTGGGATTACAGGACTGTGCCACCACACCTAACTGTATAATGATTGTAATCTGAATTTCCATAATGGTTGATAACATTTACTATATTATAATGCACTCACCATTCTTAGACTCATTAGCCATTTTTATACCTTTTTTGGTGAAATGTCTATGCAAGTCTTTTGAATATTTTGGAGTTGTCATCTTGTTTAGTTTAAAGAGTATATATTCCGAATTCAAGTCTCTATATGATTGTCTGTACATGATTTGTTTTCTACTAATGAGTGTCTTGTATTTTTGTTATTTCAATGGCATCTCTTTTAGTGTGAACTTTCTAATTTTTATGAAGTTCATTTAATATTTTTTATTGACATGCTTTTGATGTTATATCTATGAACACTTTTCCCAGTCCAAAATAATAAACATTTTCCCCTTTCTTTTATTGAGAGCTTAAAGTTTGGCTCTTGTATTCAGGTCTATGATCAACTTTTAGTGAATTTTTTGAATAATGCAAATTAAGTGTCATTCTTCTTTTTTTTTTCCTGCTTTTGTACATGGATATTCAGTTGTCTCAGCACTGTTTGTTCAAGAGGTTGCATCTTTGTTTAAAAAAAAAACTCATTCAGCTATAAATCTCAGTATTTATTTTAGACTCTCCAATAGTTTCCAGTGATCTATGTACCCAACCTGTGATAATTATGATAATACCATGATGTCTTGGTTAGTGGAGATTAATAGTAAGTTTTGGAAGCAGATAAGTAATCCTAAAAACCTTTGTGTGTGTGTGTGTGTGTGTGTGTGTATGCGTGCCTGTGCAGGGGAGGGGGTGTGTGTACTGGGAATCAAACTCAGGGCCTCATGCATGCCACGCATCCGTACTCATCATTCTTTTTAAAATTGTTTTGGCTATTTAAGTCCTTTTAATTTCTATGTAAATTTTCAAATAAATTTTGTCTGTGCCACCAAAAATATCTACTGGTATGTTTTTAGTAATTTTTTAATTTGTAAACTGCTTTAGAAAGAATAACTATCTGGAAAATATTGAGTCTTCCAATAAGTGAACATAAAATCTTTCCACTTATTTATATCTTTTAAGTGTTTCTCAGCAAAGTTTTACAATTTTCACTGTTCAGGTTTTGCTACATTTATCTTTATTTTATACTTTTTCATGCTATTATGAATGAAATTTTTATTTCATTTCTGGATTATTTGCTCGTATGTAGAAACACAATTTAATTTTGTAGTTTGATCTTGTATCCCATAAATTTAATAAGCTCCTTTATAACTTCTAAAATTTTCTATATAAAGGATCTTGGCATCTTAGAATGAAAACTATTTACTTAATAAATTGTATGGTTTTATTTTTCTATTTATATATTTTTTTCATTTCACCAGTTTAAAATTATAGTGTAATGTTAAATAAAATTGAGAAAATTGGATATCCTTTCCTTGTTTCACAAACTTAAGGGAAAAAATGACACTTTTGTACTGTTAAATATTCTGTTATATGTGCTTTTTCTCATAGCTATTATTTATTAATATAAGGACATTCTTTTTGTCAGACCATTTTGTTGAATTTTTATCAAGTGTGGGTGTTGGGTTTTTGCAAATGCCTTTCCAAAGTCTATTGATAATGTGGTTTGTGTCCTTTATTCTATTAAAATGGTAGGTTGTTTTCATTGATCTTTCACGGTTACACCTCCCTTGCCATCCTGAGATAAATCCTATTTGGATTCATCTCATGGTATAGAATCCTTTTTATGTGAGAGCATCTCTTTCCTTTCACTTTCAATATGTATCCTTAAATATAAGGCGAGTGCCTTACAGGGGATATTTAGTCTGATCATGTTTTCTATCCAGTCTGGCAGTGTTGGACATGTTAGAATGTTTAACCATGTACGTTAATGTCATATGATTGTATTCCTATCTGTCATTTTGTCATTTGTCTTCTATGTGCCCCTGTCATTTTTATTCTTTATACTAATTTATGACCTTCTTTGGCATAAAATATTTTTTCTCTAACATTTTAATTCTGTGAATTTTTTTGAGAACTTTTTTGATGTTGTTTTTTAATGGCTGCCCTAGGGAGTGAAACATGACTCATCCCGGCCTACTTCAATTTCAATTCTAATAAAATATAAAATATTTGCTCCAATTTAGCTTCATTTCCTCCCTCCTTTGTGTTGTTACTGTCATTGGCACAACATTGACAATTAATTTCTTAATGAATAAGAAATACACTTATTTTGGGTCTAACCACATATTAACTATTTCTAGTGTTATTCATTTCTTCCTTTGGTTTTGAGTCACTGTTCGACATCATTTGCTTTCAGTCTGAAAGCATTCATTTTGTAGTTCTTTTTCAGGTTTTTTTTTTTTTTTTAAGTCTGGCATCAATTCATTTTCTCAGTCTATGTTTGAGAATATCTTTAATTTCCCTTTACTTTTATTGGGGAGGGTGTACTGAGGATCTAATTCAAAGACACTTTACCACTGAGCTCCATCCCCAGCCCTTTTTTTTTTTTTTTTTTTTTTTTTTTTTTTTTAATTTTTTATTGTTGGCTGTTCAAAACATTACATAGTTCTTGATATATCATATTTCACAATTTGATTCAAGTGGGTTATGAGCTCCCATTTTTACCCCATATACAGATTGCAGAATCACATCAGTTACACATCCATTGATTTACATATTGCCATACTAGTGTCTGTTGTATTCTGCTGCCTTTCCTATCCTCTACTATCCCCCCTCCCCTCGCCTCCCCTCCCCTCCCCTCCCCTCCCCTCCCCTCCCCTCTTCTCTCTCTGCTCCCTCTACTGACATTCGTTTGTCCCCCTTATATTATTTTTCCCCTTCCCCTCACTTCCTCTTGTATGTACTTTTGTATAACTCTGAGGGTCTCCTTCCATTTCCATGCATTTTCCCTTCTCTCTCCCTTTCCCTCCCACCTCTCATCCCTGTTTAATGTTAATCTTCTTCTCCTGCTCTTCGACCCTACTCTGTTCTTAGTTACTCTCCTTATATCAAAGAAGACATTTGGCATTTGTTTTTTAGGGATTGGCTAGCTTCACTTAGCATAATCTGCTCTAATGCCATCCATTTCCCTGTAAATTCTATGATTTTGTCATTTTTTAATGCAGAGTAATACTCCATTGTGTATAAATGCCACATTTTTTTTATCCATTCATCCATTGAAGGGCATCTAGGTTGGTTCCACAGTCTAGCTATTGTGAATTGTGCTGCTATGAACATAGATGTAGCAGTGTCCCTGTAGCATGCTCTTTTTAGGTCTTTAGGGAATAGACCGAGAAGGGGAATAGCTGGGTCAAATGGTGGATCCATTCCCAGCTTTCCAAGAAATCTCCATACTGCTTTCCAAATTGGCTGCACCAATTTGCAGTCCCACCAGCAATGTACAAGTGTACCCTTTTCCCCACATCCTCGCCAGCACTTGTTGTTGTTTGACTTCATAATGGCTGCCAATCTAACTGGAGTGAGATGGTATCTTAGGGTGGTTTTGATTTGCATTTCTCTGACTGCTAGAGATGGTGAGCATTTTTTCATGTACTTGTTGATTGATTGTATGTCCTCCTCTGAGAAGTGTCTGTTCAGGTCCTTGGCCCATTTGTTGATTGGGTTGTTTGTTCTCTTATTGTCTAATTTTTTGAGTTCTTTGTATACTCTGGATATTAGGGCTCTATCTGAAGTGTGAGGAGTAAAGATTTGTTCCCAGGATGTAGGCTCCCTATTTACCTCTCTTATTGTTTCTTTTGCTGAGAAAAAACTTTTTAGTTTGAGTAAGTCCCATTTGTTGATTCTAGATATTAACTTTTGTGCTATGGGTGTCCTATTGAGGAATTTGGAGCCCGACCCCACAGTATGTAGATCGTAGCCAACTTTTTCTTCTATCAGACGGCGTGTCTCTGATTTGATATCAAGCTCCTTGATCCATTTTGAATTCACTTTTGTGCATGGCGAGAGAAAGGGATTCAGTTTCATTTTGTTGCATATGGATTTCCAGTTTTCCCAGCACCATTTGTTGAAGATGCTATCCTTCCTCCATTGCATGCTTTTAGCCCCTTTATCAAATATAAGGTAGTTGTAGTTTTGTGGATTGGTTTCTGTGTCCTCTATTCTGTACCATTGGTCCACCCGCCTGTTTTGGTACCAGTACCATGCTGTTTTTGTTACTATTGCTCTGTAGTATAGTTTGAAGTCTGGTATCACTATACCGCCTGATTCACCCTTCCTGCTTAGCATTGTTTTTGCTATTCTGGGTCTTTTGTTTTTCCATATGAATTTCATGATTGCTTTCTCTATTTCTACAAGAAATGCCGTTGGGATTTTGATTGGCATTGCATTAAACCTGTAGAGAACTTTTGGTAATATCGCCATTTTGATGATGTTAGTTCTGCCTATCCATGAACAGGGTATATTTTTCCATCTTCTAAGATCTTCTTCTATTTCTCTCTTTAGGGTTCTGTAGTTTTCATTGTATAAGTCTTTCACCTCTTTTGTTAGGTTGATTCCCAAGTATTTTATTTTTTTTGAAGATATTGTGAATGGAGTGGTTGTCCTCATTTCCATTTCAGAGGATTTGTCGCTGATATACAGGAATGCCTTTGATTTATGCGTGTTGATTTTATATCCTGCCACTTTGCTGAATTCATTTATTAGCTCTAATAGTTTCTTTGTAGACCCTTTTGGGTCTGCTAGGTATAGAATCATGTCATCTGCAAATAGTGATAATTTAAGTTCTTCTTTTCCTATTTTGATGCCTTTAATTTCTTTCGTCTGTCTAATTGCTCTGGCCAGTGTTTCGAGAACTATGTTGAACAGAAGTGGAGAGAGAGGGCATCCCTGTCTTGTTCCAGATTTTAGAGGGAATGCCTTCAATTTTTCTCCATTCAGAATGATGCTAGCCTGAGGCTTAGCATAGATTGCTTTTACAATATTGAGGTATGTTCCTGTTATCCCTAGTTTTTCTAGAGTTTTGAACATAAAGGGATGCTGTACTTTGTCAAATGCTTTTTCCGCATCTATCGAGATGATCATATGATTCTTATTTTTAAGTCTATTGATGTGGTGAATAACATTTATTGATTTCCGTATATTGAACCAGCCTTGCATCCCAGGGATGAATCCTACTTGATCATGGTGCACAATTTTTTTGATAAGTTTTTGTATCCGAGTGGCCAGAATTTTATTGAGGATTTTTGCATCTAGGTTCATTAGAGATATTGGTCTGTAGTTTTCTTTCTTTGAAGTGTCTTTGTCTGGTTTAGGTATCAGGGTGATGTTGGCCTCGTAGAATGAATTTGGAAGTTCTCCCTCTTTTTCTATTTCCCGAAGTAGCTTGAAAAGTATTGGTATTAGTTCCTCTTTAAAGGTTTTGTAAAACTCTGCTGTATACCCATCCGGTCCTGGGCTTTTCTTAGTTGGTAGTCTTTTGATGGTTTCTTCTATTTCCTCAATTGATATTGGTCTGTTTAGGTTGTCTATATCCTCCTGACTCAATCTGGGCAGATCATATGACTTAAGAAATTTGTCTATGCCTTCACTATCTTCTAATTTATTGGAGTATAAGGATTCAAAATAATTTTTGATTATCTTCTGTATTTCTGAAGTGTCTGTTGTGATATTGCCTCTTTCATCCCGTATGTTAGTAATTTGAGTTCTCTCTCTTCTTCTCTTCGCTAGCATGGCTAAGGGTCTGTCGATTTTGTTTATTTTTTCAAAGAACCAACTTTTAGTTTTGTCAATTTTTTCAATTGTTTCTTTTGTTTCGATTTCATTAATTTCAGCTCTGATTTTAATTATTTCTTGCCTTCTACTTCTTTTGCTGTTGTTTTGCTCTTCTTTTTCTAGGATTTTGAGATGAAGTATGAGATCATTTATTTGTTGGTTTCTTCTTTTTTTAAGGAATGAACTCCAAGCAATGAATTTTCCTCTTAGAACTGCTTTCAATGTGTCCCATAGATTCCGATATGTTGTGTCTGTGTTTTCATTAATCTCTAAGAATTTTTTAATTTCTTCCTTGATGTCTTCTATAACCCATTGATCATTCAGTAACCTATTGTTCATTCTCCAAGTGATGTATTCTTTTCCCTTCCTTCTTTTATCGTTGATTTTCAGTTCCATTCCATTATGATCAGATAGGATGCATGGTATTATCTCTACTCCTTTATATTGTCTAAGAGTTTCCCTGTGACATAATATATGATCTATTTTTGAGAAGGATCCATGTGCTGCTGAGAAAAAAGTGTAACTGCTTGATGTTGGGTGGTATACTCTATATATGTCAATTAAGTCTAGGTTATTAATTGTGTTATTGAGTTCTATAGTTTCCTTATTCAACTTTTGTTTGGAAGATCTGTCCAGTGGTGATAGAGGTGTGTTGAAGTCTCCCATGATTATTGTATGGTGGTCTATTAGACTCTTGAACTTGAGAAGAGTTTGTTTGATGAACATAGCTGCACCATTGTTTGGGGCATATATATTTATGATTGTTATGTCTTGTTGGTGTATGGTTCCCTTGAGCAGTATGTAGTATCCCTCTTTATCCCTTTTGATTAACTTTGGCTTGAAATCTATTTTATTTGATATGAGTATGGATACTCCTGCTTGTTTCCGAAGTCCATATGAGTGATATGATTTTTCCCAACCTTTCACCTTCAGCCTATGTATGTCTTTTCCTATCAAATGCGTCTCCTGTAGGCAGCATATTGTTGGGTCTTGTTTTGTGACCCATTCTACTAGCCTGTGTCTCTTGATTGGTGAGTTTAAGCCATTAACATTTAGGGTTATTATTGAGATATGGGTTGTTCTTCCAGCCATATTTGTTTATTTATGTTACTAAACATGGTTTGTTTTCCTCTTTGATTATTTTCCCCCCTTTAGTGTCCTACCTCCCACTGTTGGTTTTCATTGTTATTTTCCATTTCCTCTTCCTGTAATGTTTTGCCAAGGATGTTTTGAAGAGATGGTTTTCTAGCTGCAAATTCTTTTAACTTTTGTTTATCGTGGAAGGTTTTAATTTCATCTTCCATCCTGAAGCTTAATTTCGCTGGAAACACAATTCTTGGTTGGAACCCATTTTCTTTCAGTGTTTGAAATATGTTATTCCAGGATCTTCTAGCTTTCAGAGTCTGTGTTGAAAGATCAGCTGTTATCCTGATTGGCTTACCCCTAAATGTGATCTGCTTCCTTTCTCTTGTAGCTTTTAAAA
Source organism: Marmota monax (assembly GCF_021218885.2). NCBI lineage: Eukaryota > Metazoa > Chordata > Mammalia > Rodentia > Sciuridae > Marmota > Marmota monax. The sequence continues at coordinate 1,030,645 of NW_026695222.1, read as the reverse complement.
TTCTCTCCTTATTCTGTATGTTGGGCATCTTCATTATAATGTGTCTAGGTGTGGGTCTCTTATGATTTTGCACATTCGGCGTCCTGTAGGCTTCTAGGATTTGGGGTTCTGTCTCATTCTTCAAGTCTGGGAAGTTTTCTCGTATTATTTCATTGAATAGATTGCTCAATCCTTTGGTTTGAAACTCTGTCCCTTCCTGTATCCCAATGACTCTTAAATTTGGTCTCTTGATGTTATCCCATATTTCTTGGATGTTCTGCTCATGGTTTCTTAACAGTCTTGCTGAGCTGTCTATGTTCTTTTCAAGTTGAAATACTTTATCTTCATTGTCTGATGTTCTGTCTTCTAAGTGTTCTACTCTGCTGGTAGTATTCTCAATTGAGTTTTTAAGTTGGCTTATTGCTTCCTGCATTTCTAGGATTTCTGTTTGTTTGTTTTTTATAACCTCTATTTCCCTGTGTAGTTGATCTTTTGCTTCTTGGATTTGTTTATGTAATTCATTGTTGAAGTGATCTTTCATTGTCTGATTTTGCTGTCTGATGTCTTCCTTGAGACTCCAGATCATCTGAAGCATGTATATCCTGAATTCTTTATCTGACATTCCATCTGCTGCAGCTATTACCTCTTCTAATGTTGAGTTGACCTGCATTGCTTGTGGTCCTTTCTTTCCTTGTCTCTTCATACTGTTTGCGTTCCTTTCTACTTAGTGAAACTGTTGTGTTATTGAATTTTCGCCCTATATATTTATATTGGTCTTGTATAGTTGCAAAGTCTCCCTCGCAGGCGCGGGCGGCGGCTCTGTCCCTCTGCGGGCCGCTAGGCTTGTTCTGTGGGTGGTCAGAGTTTTGTCTACTTTGCAGGTGCAGGCAGCGGCACTGCCCCTCTGCAGGCCTCTGGGGCTGTACTGCCAGTGGGTCGCAGGTCCGCCTACCTTGCAGGTGCGGGGGGGGGGGGCGGCTCTACCCTTCCTCAGGCCACTGGGCCTGTTCTGTCTCTCGGTTGCAGGTCTGGCCTGTTCTGATGGTGGTCACAGTTCCACCTACCTGGCAGGCGCGGGGGGTGGGGGGCGGCTCTGCCCCCCAGCAGGCCCCTGGGCCTGCTCTGTGCGTGGTCACAGTTCCCTCTACCTTGCCGGTGCAGGGGGAGGGGGCGGCTCTGCCTCTCAGCAGGTCGCTGCTCCTCTTCTGCAGGTGGGTCGCAGGCCCGCCTACCTTGCAGGAGTGATTGGAAGCTCTGTCCCACCGCGGGCCACTGGGCCTTTTCTGTCGGTGGTCACCTGGCAGGGGCGGGGGATGGGGGGTGGCTCTGCTCCTCAGCAGGCCGCTGGGCCTGCTCTGTGCGTGGTCACAGTTCCCTCTACTTTGCCGGCGCAGGGGGAGGGGGCGGCTCTGCCTCTCAGCAGGTCGCTGCTCCTCCTCTGCTGGTGGGTCGCAGGCCCGCCTACCTTGCAGGAGTGATTGGAAGCTCTGTCCCGCCGCGGGCCACTGGGCCTTTTCTGTCCGTGGTCACAGTTCCCCTACCTGGCAGGCGCGGGGGGTGGGGGGTGGCTCTGCCCCTCAGCAGGCCGCTGGGCCTGCTCTGTGCGTGGTCACAGTTCCGTCTACTTTGCCGGCGCAGGGGGAGGGGGCGGCTCTGCCTCTCAGCAGGCCGCTGCTCCTCTTCTGCCGGTGGGTCGCAGGCCCGCCCACCTTGCAGGAGTGATTGGAAGCTCTGTCCCACCGCAGGCCACTGGGCCTTTTCTGTCGGTGGTCACCTGGCAGGGGCGGGGGGTGGGGGGTGGCTCTGCCCCTCAGCAGGCCGCTGGGCCTGCTCTGTGCGTGGTCACAGTTCCCTCTACCTTGCCGGTGCAGGGGGAGGGGGCGGCTCTGCCTCTCAGCAGGTCGCTGCTCCTCCTCTGCTGGTGGGTCGCAGGTCCGCCTACCTTGCAGGAGTGATTGGAAGCTCTGTCCCGCCAAGGGCCGCTGGGCCTTTTCTGTCCGTGGTCACAGTTCCCCTACCTGGCAGGCGCGGGGGGTGGGGGGCGGCTCTGCCCCTCAGCAGGCCGCTGGGCCTGCTCTGTGCGTGGTCACAGTTCCCTCTACTTTGCCGGCGCAGGGGGAGGGGGCGGCTCTACCTCTCAGCAGGTCGCTGCTCCTCTTCTGCCGGTGGGTCGCAGGCCCGCCCACCTTGCAGGAGTGATTGGAAGCTCTGTCCCACCGCGGGCCACTGGGCCTTTTCTGTCGGTGGTCACCTGGCAGGGGCGGGGGGTGGGGGGTGGCTCTGCCCCTCAGCAGGCCGCTGGGCCTGCTCTGTGCGTGGTCACAGTTCCCTCTACCTTGCCGGTGCAGGGGGAGGGGGCGGCTCTGCCTCTCAGCAGGCCGCTGCTCCTCTTCTGCAGGTGGGTCGCAGGCCCGCCTACCTTGCAGGAGTGATTGGAAGCTCTGCCCCGCCGCGGGCCACTGGGCCTTTTCTGTCCGTGGTCACAGTTCCCCTACCTGGCAGGCGCGAGGGGTGGGGGGCGGCTCTGCCCCTCAGCAGGCCGCTGGGCCTGCTCTGTGCATGGTCACAGTTCCCTCTACCTTGCCGGTGCAGGGGGAGGGGGCGGCTCTCCCCAGCCCTTTTTATTCTTCGTTTTGGAGACAGAATCTTACTAAGTTGCTGAGGGTCTTGCTGAATTGCTGAGGCTGGCCTTCAACTTGTCTCTGCCTCCCAAGTCTCTGGAATTACAGATGTGCGCCATCTCCACCAGCTGCCTTCACATTTCTCATGATGGTTTTTCTGGGTCTGCTGTCATGATTTAGTAAGGTCTTTTGTTTTGTCTTGCTTTGCTTTGACTCTTTGCCTTTTTTGTCTCCACTGCTTCTGATGAATGGTCAGCCAATAAGGAGGATTTCTCCTCTCTAAAAGATAAACTATTTTTTTTCCTTGCTACTTTAAAAATTTCCTCTTTGTTTTCAACTTTTGACAACTTGACTACAAAATGTCTAGGCATAAATTCTTTTCATTTATTTTTTCTAAGAGTTGTTAAGCTTCTTGGATGTGAAGGTTAGTGCTTCTGATTAAAATTTGGAAATATCTAGCTGTTATCCAAATAGGTTTCTTCTCTTCTCTCTCTCCTTTTTCTTTCTACTACACACATTAAGCTTCATTTTATATCTTCCCCTCAGTATCTGTGAGTCTGTTGATTGTTGCCTGTACAAATCTGTTTCCTAAAAAAAAATTCTGCTCATAGACAATACACATGACACCAGACAGGCAGAGTGATTGTGGAAAATAATGATAATACAGAAAACAAGTTTCCTGAGGAACAATACAAAGATGATCAGATAAACAAAATACCAGAGGACTTTATAATTAGGGAAATAAAATATAACAAACACAGAAAACTTCAATAAAATACCAGAGCTCAATAAATAAGAAATATGCTTATTTTGTATCTAACCACATATTAACTCTCTCTGGTGTTCTTCATTTCTTCCTTTGCTTTTGAGTAATTTGGCTGAATGTCCCTGAGTTCAATCCCTAGTACTTCCCCCCACAAAAAAAAATAAATAAAAATTTATAAAACTATAGAAATAAAGAAGATTTAGGTATACACTTTCTTGCTGGTCCAGTATTCCAGTCAAAGGCAAAAAGGTTTTAGCTGGTTTCAGCTAAATCTTGGTGAGCCTCCATTCTGTCAGTATCTCATATGCAAAGATCCACACATGGAAACTGCTATAGCTAAAGAAGACTGAATTCATGAAAATAAGTAAAAACACATACTATGTGGAATTATGTACTCTATCACAGTCAGAAGATATTAGAAAAAACTTGAAAGATATGGGGTTTTATGAGACAATTTGGGAGACAATTCAGGGAAGTGGGACTTTGGCCTGCAGTGGATGCTATTAGATAGTAGGGACTGATACTCATGGGTATCTTAATAAATCTCATTCAAAAGGTGATGAACAAGGGAAGTTAAAACTCTATTTGCTAAAAAATGTCAGTAACTCATTTCTTGCTAAGAGAGGAAAATGTTTGGCCAGCTTTGCAATTTCAACAATTTTCATATATATATATATATTTTTTTCGTTCTAGGGATTGAACCCAGGAGTGCTTAACCGCTGAGCCACATCCCCAGCCCTTTTTATATTTCATTTAGAGATAGGGTCTCACTGAGTTGCTGAGGCTGCATTTGAACTCTAATCCTCCTGTCTTAGCCTCCTGAGTTGCTGTGATTACAGGCGTGCACCATTGTGCCTGGCAATTTTCATATTTTTGTCTGCAATTAGACATTATTACTGAGTAGACTTGCTTTTTTCTTGATGTCATGGTGACAGAATATCCTTGTCTGACATTCATACTCTGTTCAACAGAACACCATTACCACCACCTTTCCTCTGATTATTGAATTTATCATTTTATTTTTCTAATTTCTCTTAAATGTTTTTCTAAAACTGAAAGTGACCACAACACTCAGAGAAACCAAGAGATCTTTATTGCAGCAGTGCTAAAGAGGAGAAAAGAGAGAGAGAAAGAGAGCAGGGAAAGAGAGGAGAGAAGAAGAGAGAGAGAGAGCGCAAAAGCAAGAGATTGAGGGGCCTGGCAGGAGGGAGTTTTTATAGCCAAATCTAATGGGGTCTCTGGGTCTGCAAGCTGCCTTGTTGATGTACAGTGATTGGATCATACAATAGTTGCTAAGGTGTCATCTTCTGCCTTCAGGCAGATGGGGCAGGGGTCAGATGTGGGTTTCCATTGCACCAGATGGGTGGGGGTCCAGTATTCAGCCTTGAGTGGGGTTGAGTATTCAGACTTGAAGCAAACAGGTGATAAAGGACCAGACAGAGGTGGGTTTAAGTGCCCAGGTTATCCTGCAGCTAACATTCGTTCAGCCCATCCTGCAGACAACTTAGTTCAGCCTGCCCTGCACCTAACAGAAACTGTATTTAATTAGCTTTTCTTCTTTATCTCTATAGTTTTTAAAGTTTTATTTATTTTAAGGGATACTGGGGATTGAACTCAGGGGTCCTCAACTACTGAGCCACATCCTCCTCCCCTCTTTTTTTTTTGTGTGTGTATTTTATTTAGAGACAGGATCTCACTGAGTTGCTTAGCACCTTGCCATTGCTGAGGCTGGCTTTGAACTAACAACCTCCCTGCCTCAGACTCCTGAGCCATTGGGATTACAGGCATGTGCCACCCTGCCCAGCTCTATAGTTTTTTTAAAGCACCATATATTGTCTTATAAAAATATTATAATCTGACTACTAAAAACTATTTGGGTTTCTCTCAAGATGACATGCATTTATCTTCTCCATGTATTTTTGAAAAACATCTTATCTTCCTCTTACAGAGGTTAATTCTGATCCACCAGAAATAATTACAGTATTTTGTAACCAGAACTCTTCCATCATGAGACATGTTCCAGTGCTTGCTTTTTCCTCCTATGAGCAATGTCCCTTTTCTCTATTGGGGTCTGCTGTCTTCAAGGTTCTCTTGTGGATTCAGTTTCTCATTTTTCAAAGTTTCACAGCATTTGTTTCTTATAGCACTTCAGGAGGGACCAGCAAGACACCTTTCTCTGAAAGCCATTGGCAGTTCATCCAGATGGCCAGGAGCATGACCAGGTTAAACTAGGCTAAGACCCTGCCATGTTTTTCAGGCCTTTCTCCTAATCAGCCTTTGCAACCTCCTGCAAGAATTTGCAAATCACAGTGTTTTTATGGTACCCTCACACTCTGGTGATAGGGAACTTGTGTATTCCTCACAGTGTCATCTTCAAAATGGCCTTGCTATGAAACTTTATCTGGTGACTCTGATAGAACCATTTCTCTTCTACATAGTGATCTAAAAAAAAAAACTCAGGTGGTCATGACCATCACAGTGATCTGGAATTCCAAGTCAACAGGATGCACAGAGAAGAATCAGCAGGTCCACCAAAGACATGGAGACAGCAGGTGGGGGAATCCAGAAAAACATTCTGTAAATCCAAGAGGAGGACTTTGGCTGTTAACAACTAAGAGAAGCTGGTGACAAGCAAGCTTGGGGTAGGAGTGAGGTATAAGGAAGCTGTAGGCCATGGTTGACTCTGAGATCCATAAAAGGATGTAGATAAGAAGGTGTCCTTGAGAGAGGCCCACATGAAAGAGACCTGTATCGGGAGCCCAGGTGTAATCCTTTCATGTTCAGCTTCTCCACTGGGTTCAGGCCCTGGCAAGTGGCCTTTTTTCAATATCCTGTGCCTGCATGGCCAATCCAAACTCTGCCTTATGTTGGTCACAATGCAACCCTAAGACCTCAAGCTTCCCCATCCCAACCCCACACTTGAACTCCATCTCTTGACCTCACCCACCTCTGATCCTGTACAGAGAGACCCACCCAGCAACACTGCTAGTCTCCTTTCAGATCTTATTTCTCTTCAGACATCTTACCTCCATCTGTTCAGTAGAGATGATGTCACAAGATTTCAGGAGAAAATAATCAGGGCTCATTCCCAGGATGCAAGGGGAGCTGGATCCAAGAGGCCACCCAAAAAACATAGGGTGGTTTGGGGTCAGAGGCTTGTGCTGTCGTTCAGCCTTAGTATCTGAGCCCACCCCATTGAAGCACCTTCCAGAACTTTTGGCTGAAGTTTCCATGATGATAGTAAACAAGACTCAAATGCTATGGCTACCAGGCTGGGTCTACCTCATGCCCATTTTGTTGTGTGCTTAAAAATTAAGAGCTCAGATGTACAGCTGTGATGAGCGGAACATAGGAAATGGAGCCTCCAGTGTACAGAGGCCGGGGAGAGACTTGAGCAAGAGAACACTAAAGGCATAGATAGGGAAAGGAGAGGTTCAAAGATCTACTCCAAACCTGGGATCAGGGCAGAAGCAATGGGAAGAACCAAAGAAAGGATCTTAGACTGTGGAACCCAGAGAGAGGTATGGAGTTTGAGGGAAGCCCAAACATTTCTGTGTCTTCAGGATTCATCAGAGAAATGAGAAGACCCAAGAGGGGATTCATCTATATAACAGGCTGCTGTTGGTAGGACTGTCTTAAAACAGAGCATATCCCTGGAGAGTAGAGTTCTCCCAGGCTGCGTCTTTGTGACCAGAGGCCTGAACCTCCTGCCAGGAACACCACCTGTGCAGTGCAAGCATTAGGTAATCAGGAAAAAATATTTTTATTAGACTTTTCCTTTTATGAAAGTTACAGTCACAAAGACTAAACAGTCAAGTCATTTATTTTAGGTTTTCATTCAGAATATGATTCCCTCCTCTGTCCTCTGATGATATAAAAAGAAAAACAAAGTGAAACTCAAACTCAGTTTTTCTTACCATATGTTCACAACACAAACCACCTTTGGCATCTCAAAGCGGATGGCGTTATTTCCCACCAACAAGCTATTCTCCCATGGACACACACATTCTGACCTTATCCACCATCAGATCCCACAGCAGGAGGGCTCTGCCCACAGATCTATCCTCACCTTACTCTCAGATTCAGGCCTCTGGAACTTCTGAGAAGCTACATATTAGGGTTCCAAGGATCATTTCTTCAGGCTTAGTTAAGGTGCTTGAATGGCTCATGGAACTCAGAGAAACATTTATCTGTTTATTATATAGGATATTTTAAAGGATACAAATAAACTACCCAATAAAGAGATACATAAGGTAAGGTCTGGAAGTGTCCCACTTCCAGGCACTTCTGAACCAACACACAGAGCTGAGGTATCCTTCCGTACTGGCCGGTGGTTGTGTGCTTATTCACCTTCCTGCAAGCCCCCATCCACTCAGAGATCCAGAAGCCCTCCACAACTTGTCCTTTCAAATTTCTATGGAAGATTCTTTACATAGGCATGATTAAAGCATGCACAATCATGCAGAAAAGCAATAGAAAAATAAGGATATGAGCTAATGCTTATAGACTGAGTGGGAAAACCCAGCAAGGCCTGTCTGCTCTTCTGGACCTCTCTGTGCACAATTTCTCCCTATAGGGAATGGAGCAGGACTCTCTGAAACTGGGGTGGGGGAATTTATGATCTATTATCAAACATAAGTCAGAGAACTTCTTTATGGTCTCTTTAAGACAGAAAGGTGGGGAAGGATTAGTTTCTATGGCCACCATTGGGGAGGAGAAATTCTAGTTTCTATGGCCTACAGATGAAAGGAGGATAGGAAATAGGTCAGAAAGAGACTCTGTTTTCCAGGACTACTTCTGAAGCCTAAAGTATCCAAATGTTATAGCAAAACACTGTCTTCATTCCAACCATCATTGTACAAGGGCTTCCTTTTCTCTGCATCCTCTCCAGCCTATGTCAATTTTTGTCTCTGTGACAATAGCCATTCTAACGGGGGTGGAATGATACCTCATTATGGTTTTGACTTGCATTTTCTTGATGGCTAATGAAATGGAGCATTTTTTCATGAATTTGTTGACCATTTGAGTTTTATCTTTTGAGAACCTTTATATCCTTTACTCATTTTAGTTGGATTACTGGTTTATTGTCATTGAATTTTTAAAGTTCCTTATATATTCTGGATATTAATCTTTTGTCAGCTCAATAGTTTGCAAACATTTTGTTCTCTGTCACTTCATTGATTATTTACTTTGATGTGCAGAAGCTGCTTAGTTTGATATAATATTGTTTTTGCTTTGGTTTCTTGTGTTTTGAGGAGTCTTATCCAAAAACTAATTGTCCAGATCAATGTCTTCTTAGTTTTTGGTTTCTTGTGTTTTGAGGAGTCTTATCAAAAAAATAATTGTCTAGATCAATGTTTTCCCTGTTTTCTTCTAGTAGTTTCATGGTTTAAGGTCTTACATTAAGGTCTTTGATCCAGTTTGAGTTCATTTCTGTTTAGGGTGAGAGATATACTAAAAGTAAAATCTACCGTATTATTCTGCTATCCTACTTCTGAGTATATTCAAAAGGAAATAAATGATACTAACATATCAAAGTGATATCTGCACATCCATGTTTATTAGTGCTCTATACACCATAGATCAGCTATAGAATCAACCAAGATGTAAATCAATGAAGGAATGGATAAAGAAAATTTGGCCATATATACACAATGAAATGGTATTCAGCCACAAAGAAAAATTATAACCTATCATTTGCAGCAAAATAGATGTAAATGGAGGGCATTAAGCTAAGTCAAGACTGGACCAAGAAACAAAATACCCCATGTTCTTTCTCACATGTGGATATTAAAAATAGTCACCAGAGCATGCAAATGACTACTAGAAGCTGGGAAGGGTTGGAGGAGGGATTTGGAAGGAGGTTGAATAATGGGTACTAAAACACAGTTTGGGATGACCATAGTTCATGATGTCCTATTATAAATTTTGTCAATAACTAGAAGAAAGGAGCTCAAATTCTCCAAACACAAAGTCATGATAAGGAGATGGAAACATTAATCATCTTGATTTAATTAGTACATATTGTAAAATGTATTGAAATATTATACTGTACCCCCAAAATATATGCAATCATTATATGTTAATCAAAATTTTTTAAATGTTTAAGGCAAGGGAAGCATTAACCACCCTGATTTGCTCATTACACACTATAGAGATGTATTTAATGCTCACATTGTACCCAATAAATTTGTACAATTACAATCACAATTTTTTAAAAAAATTCACCTCCATTACTCTGAAGCTATTCAGAAACTGCTTCAAGAACCAAGGACCAAAGGCCAAATACTTTAATTTGATTATTCTTGTCATTTAGGAAATAGCAAGAGCTATTGAAACTAGGAGCCAAGAACCTTGGACAAACGCTAAAAATATGCATATCTAAATATCACAAGTCTCAGGAAAACCTTTTTTCTCACTGTTGTTGTCCTATATTGAACTTCCCCCAGTCCTGCAGCTCCCACTGAAGCGCCAGACTATGCCTCTCCTCTAGGTAGGTCTCTGCATGACAGCTGCCTACGCAATGTGAGTCAGTAGTTTGGGTCACATTTGTCATTGGTTGCCCACAGATAATGTGTCCCTGGAGAGAATTCTCAGTGAGTCCAGCTTTGCCTTTTCTTTTTCCCCCTCATCTATACTTTTGTTGTATCTTTATAGGACTATCTGGGTGGTTGGATCTCATCTTTGAATGATGTGAACTTTTCCTGAATCATATTTTCAACTGGATATTCATATAGGAGAAAGCTCTATACTGTGAGCTAGGCTCTCGAAATTCATCAGTACAAATCAAGGATTTTATGTTTAGTTACTTTTCCCATCTTAGTAAAATAAATAAAATATCTGACTCAATGTGGAGAATACATAAAATGTGTATGAAAGGCAGAAAGAGAAGTAAGCAATCCCAGTGTGGCTGCCACTCACTGGAAGAGAGAGGACACTACTTATCTTAGGAAACTTCTGTGTTCACAGCCTCCCAAACAACAACCTTCATAGTATCTACTATCCTGAATTTTATGTTTATTCACTAGATTACTTTCTTTGTAGTTTGACTTCAATTGTTTGACTGCTTAAACAATATATGAAGTAGTTTTTCATGTCCATAAACTTTAAATATAATTTCACACTGTGCTATTCTTTTTAATCTTGATTTCTTGGAACAGTGTCTTGCTCCTACCAGCTCCTCTAAGTATCACACAAGTTCACCTTTCCATCTCCCTCTTTGTCCCTTTGATTCATGTCTAAGTTGTCACAGCTTCCCTGATCTATCTAAACTGTTGCCTAATGGTCTGTGAACATGGTATATAGGTAAAGACAGAAGTAAGGATCCAACTCCACTGGAAGAATTTGCACATATCAAAACACGACATTGGCTACTCCTATTATAAGTAATGACACATAAACTCACAATTTAATCTGTATTCCCCTTAGATACTTATACTTTTTGGACATCAAACTTATACCTATTATCCCACTCACACAAATATATCTTATATATTTAGAGTAGATATTTGAGATGTATAAAGAATTGAAATCTAAAACTGTCCTCTTTCTATTAAATCATGTTACCTCTAAAAGAAAATCTAGAAATCTTCAGAAGGAAGCAAGAATAGGCTACTTGGACAAGCTCCCAAGAGGGGTACTGACTCCTTCTTCATACACTAGTGAACATAAAGACCCTCAGTATGTGGTACCCTTTGTTACAATTGCGAGTTTTTAAGTCTTTTGTAATAATTTTTTATTTGTTCTAATTACTTATACATGACAGTAGAATGCATTTTGACACATCATATATAAATAGAGTATAAATTCTCATTATTCTGGTTGTACAATAGAGTTACACCAGTCATGAAATCATATACGCACACAGGGTAATAATGTTCAATTCTACTCTCCTTCCCAGTCCCAAATCCCCTCCCCTCCCTTCACTCCCCTCTATCTAATCCAAAGTATCTCTATTCTTCACAAGCATCACCCCCTTATTGTGAATTAGTATCTGCATATCAGAGAAAACATTGGCCTTTGGTTCTTTGGGATTGGCTTATTTTGCATAGCAAAATATTCTCCAGCTCTATCTATTTATGGGCAAATTCCATAATTTAATTCTTCTTTAAGGATGAGTAATACTTCTTTGTGTACATATACCAAAATTTCTTGATCCACTCATCTGTTAAAGGGCACCTAGATTGGTTCCATACTTTAGCTATTTTGAATTGAGCTGCTATAAACATTCATGTGGCTGTATCACTGTAAGTATGCTGATTTTAAGTCTACTGGGAGTGGTTAAGTCTTTGGAGTTAGCTTCTCAGAGACTGATGATCTCTGTCTTCCTTAAAGCTCTGTCTAGAGGGTCAAGTGATTGCATTTTTTAAGTGCCACTCAAACACCCTTATGCCTTTGTAATTAAGCCTTTACATTTACTCTAACACTGATTAGTACCTGTTGTTTAGTCAAGTAATTTCAGCTGATGCTTCTCAAACTACTTGCTATAAGGACCAGTGTTTTACTTTCCCACTGGTCCATGTATACTTTTTAAAGTATACAGATAAATACTTTAAAAATTACTAGAATAACAAATGCAGAAAATCCAATTGCACATAGACATTAGGAGTCAAAATTTATTGGTAGTTTCAGCAAATATAAAACTAAATCAGAACAGATATGGTATCAAAAAAGAAAAGAATTTCAGAAACAATACATAGTGTGAAAAATAGGCACATGGATGGTTAATATAAAAAAAAATGCTGCTCTTGGTACTTTTGTTTTTAATAAAAAATTTTAAAATTATGAATAAGATAGTCAATTTCTCATGTTAAACATGTATGTAACACTTTGAACAAGCTTAATGACACTTAAAAGATTTTACATTACAAATTATTTAACAATAGTAGAATAAAAGTTTTAGAGCCATTTTATCAATCTCAAAATATCAGGGATTTTTTAGTTTTTACCCAAATGAAGTATATGCATATGCTATATTTTCAAAATTGAATTTTAAGTCAGACTAGCCCGCACCTATAGTCCCAAGTTCTTGGGAAGATGAGGTAGAAGGATTTTATGAACCCATAATTTTGAGAACAATTTTGACATTTTGAGACCCATCTCAAAAACAAAAGATATATATATATATATATATATATATATATATATATATATATATATATATATATATATATTAATCTTTTAATGATAGCCAGTTACATGATTTTCCTGTGAAATTGCAATAATTAAAAGTAAATCTATCTTCTAGATAAAAGAATGAGATCTATATATCTATATATATATAAGCACTAGGCATGGATCTTTTAGAAAATATTGAAAATGTAAGGTGAGGCTCTTGGTGATAAACCTTGGCAGATGTGCAATATCAAGATCACCAATTACTTCCTTGATAATTGTTGTCAAGTCATGGAACTGTATTCTTTCAAGCTTCAACTTGGGATTTTGCCCTCCAGTCTTATCTGCCATGGAAAGACATGTTAATTTTTTCCTTCCAAAACAATTGTAGGGCTACACAAAGAACGCAAAAAGACACATAAGGCAAATTAGACAATTAAGAGCAGCCAGTTGTCCAATTCTGTCTTTAAAGTCAGTATCAAATCACACCTTGCAGAAAAACTGAGTTCATTCCATAGTTCAAATATTCTCCACTGAACTTTTCTCCTCAGTCAACAAGTTCCCCCATACACATTAACAATTGTTTTTGATCGGCTCCCACATTATTGCTTCCCAAAAGGAAAATAATCTTAAATGTAACTTATTATCCCTCATGGGATACACATTTTACTATTTCTCTAAGCACAGTTTACTTCAACTGTACAGTACTTTAAAAATGAAGAAAACATTACTTTGATTTATAATCTCTCACAAACCTCTACTGTGTGCTATTATTTTGTATTGTATTGTTTTGTTTTTTGGATTTCATGATACTAAAAATTGAACCCAGGAGTGCTCTACCACTAAGCTACAATCCCAGTCTTTTTTGAGACAGATTCTCAAAAATTGCTCAGGCAGGCCTCAAATTTTCAATCTTTCTGACTCACCCTCCCCTATAGCTGAGATTAAAGGCTTATGCCACCACCTCCAGCACAGTCACAGACCTGTTAATGTGGGCAATGGTTCTATATAAATGCTCAGCAGTTATATAACTCCTCCCAGTTATGTCTTGTCTTTGACGTGGTCCATACCCTGTTCAACAAAGAAACTCCACTTACATGTTGTGGCACAAATTGCAATAAGTCTCGAAATACTTGCTATTGGTTGCTGTATTAAGCCTATTTTAAGACAGAAGTAAAATAGTCACTGGTTAGCAGTGATTCACAGACTACATCTTGCAATTCACTTATTCAAGCATTATATTCTCCCCACCCATGGGGAACTCTCAGAAGTGATATTTAGATGATTCTCAGAGTTTGCAAAGTCATTCTGTGATAAACTACTCTGCCCTTAGGATGCATTCAATAAATGTTTATTAGAATTAGAATATTTAGTAGAATTACATGACAAGGCCATGTTGTCATTATCTATATCCAAGAAATATTTTTAACACAGTTGTCTTAATTTTGGTTCAAGTCAAAAAAGAAAGTTTGTTGTTCTTTTTGTATCATTTCGAGCAAGTCTTTTTGTATTATTTTGAATATATCTTTTCTTGGTATGTAGAGAAACTCAGCAACAGAGGGCTGAGTTTCCCAAAACTTCCGATCAAAGAACAATATATTCACTGATCCTTCAAAACCATCTCCTTTATTTTATTTATTCATTCCAATTTCCCAGTTCTTTTTTACTAGCTTTCCCCAAAGGAACATATACATTTAATATATGTCTTTTATTATGTTTAGTTCTTATAAAATGCATAGTGCTGTAATGTGTGCTCGTTTTGATTTTAGTAAATGCTACTGTTATATTTTATTTTCTTTCTTACTCTTTTAGTCTTAATTCTTCTTCTAGACCATGCCAAGAGCATAAACTTTGCTAGCTCGTTAGTGTTCTTTTTTTATTAAATAAAAAAAAAATAGATCCATCTAGATTAGTGTTAAGCAACCACTACAGACAGGTCATATCTGGCGCTGCTGCTTTATGGAAATAAACTTCATGGAAAATGGCCATGCCCATTCATTTGTGTACTACGAATGCTTTCCCTCTACAACTGCCAAGTTTTATAGTTGCCACAGAAACCATAAAAAACTGCAAAGCTGAATATATTTACATGGGAGGTTTGTAGAAATTTCACTGTCCCTGGAACTGGACGATCACAGAATGACAGCTCCCATATTCTCATTGTTAGAAATCTTTTTGACAGCCATTCTTACTGCCTGATGAGGAAGATAAACAAACATTTACCATGGCTGCAGAGATTCTCCTAAGGCACTTTCCACTTCAGAAACCCCACTTGTGGTCACGTGGCACGGCCACAGCACTGGCACACCCAGGCGCTCTTTGGAAATGCTCCTTCAACAAGCTCCATCTTAACTCCCCTGGATTTTTATGGTCTTGAACAATTAAGTCACGGTGTCTGAGACTGTGAGACTGCTTTTGAAATGAGCCCATAACTAATGCTCACTATAAAAAGAATCTGAGCTCACTGAGAACTGATCCTCATTCTTTGTGACTAATGATGTGCCCTTTTACTTTTTAGTATTAATCATGGATGACAATTGTTTCCTATATTATAGAATACTATAAAAAGTTTCAGGTTTAGGGATAACATTTAAAAAATATAGCAGTCACAAACACTTTGCAATTGAAGCAGGACTGGTAAAGACAGCACACCCTAAGCTCTTCGCATCAGATGAAGGTCTTTCAGAGTATGTTATTCTTCATCTTTTGTCCTGTCTAGCCAGCATATTATGGGGTGGTTTATTAAAAGACTCAATTTATGGCAAAGTCTATGTCTAGTAAAGTGCTAGCCATAGAGAAGCCCATCATTAAATTTCAGTTGGATGAATGTGGGGATGTGATGGGTTTTTGGAATTGAATGCCAGCCCTCTAGAAACTTTAAAAGTAAAAACAAAGAAAGTACTGATATGGGAAATTGGTGTTGAACATTCAGGCCACAGCATGAGAAGAGTCCAAACACAAATGGACAATGAGTTACAAAACCCAAGGACCTGCATGAGATGACCATGGGCTGCTGGGGAGCACAGGAGGACACAGTGAAAATAAATGACTAGCTTCACTGGAGTCTTATTTATGCTCAATTGGTGTAATTAACATCAAGGAAACAATCATGCCTTCATTAACCCTGAGCAGCCAGTAACAAATGTTTGGTGCATGAATATTTTAATTGCTTTTGGATTTCACTTGTTTTCAATTCCTTAGCAAAGATTTAAATTGAATTAAGACATGATTACATGAAACTTCTTATATTGAAATCAAAGGACCTTTCCAGATTAACAAGTAATTATTGTTCCCAGTAAATGTAAAAGTAAAAACAGCTAATCCCTGAATATGATACTTATTCATTATTCTTGCTATTTGTTGTTTTTAAAAACTTCATTATACAATATTTAAAATTCACTGAAAGACATAAAGAATGATACAGTGAAATATAATTATTTACACATTACTCAATTTGAAAAGTGAAATATTTTTAATCCATTTGAAGCCCCAAGTGTCTCATCCCTGATCATAGAACACTATGATCTATCCCTACCGAAGATAAATATTCTCTTGATTTTTGAAGATTATGTTAATATATATATATATATATATATATATATATATAATTTATAATTATCTTAATAATTTTCTAGGTATATATCCATCCCTAACAATATAAAATATTGTTTATGGCTGTCAGCTTTTTCACTGCTGCGACTGAAGAATCTGACCAACACAACTATAGGGGAGGAAAGTTTATTTGAGGGCTCACAGTTTCAGAGGTCTTAGTCCAGAGAAGGCTGGCTATGTTCCTCAGGGCTTGAGGTGAGGCTAAACATCACGGAGGAGTGTGTGGCAGAAGAAGCTGTGGTCAAGAAGCAGAGAGAGAAACTCCAGCTCCAGATGCAAAATATATACCCCATAGCCACGCCCCCAATTAACCACTTCCTCCAGCCACATTCCACCTGCCTCTAGTTATTATTCAGTTAATCCCATCAGGGCTAACTGAGTGGTAACTAGATTGGGTTAAGACTCTCACAATCCAATCATTTCTCCTCTGAACCTTCTTGCATTGTCTCATATGTGAGTTTTTTGGGGACACCTCATATCCAAACCATAACAATGGCATACATGAAACTGGTATTATATTTGGCTACTCTTTAGAAAATTATTTTAATAAGTATTACATTTTAAGATTGATCCATACTGATACAGGTAGCTGTTGTATAATATTCCATTGCATGAATCTAACATATCTTCATACATTCCATTTTTATTAATATTTAGGTTCTTTGCAATTTTTCTTACTATTACAAATATTATTATATAAACATTAATGTGCATTTCTCCTTGTGGGCATTGCAAGAGTTTCTCTAAGGTAGGAAACTCATAATAATAATATTACTACTACTACTACTATTAGTACTACTACTACTAATAATAATAATAATAATAAAACGTACCAAACTAAGAACTAAGAGCTAAATATGTAACATCTATATATTTTACATATATTAAATCATTTTATTCCCACATCAACCCTACACCATTGTGCTGCCCATCACTACCCTCCACCATTGTGCTGCCCTACCTTGGAACCCTATAAGATAGATAAAATATTGTCACCATTCTATAGCTATAGCAAACATTAAGTGAGCAATCATTGTACAATATGTAAATTTTCAATTTTACCAGATGGGAGAAAATATTATTCCACATGTCATGACAATTTCCATTCCTATTTGTGGTATATATAACTTCTTATTTTTCAACATTCTTGTAACACATAATAGTGTCATGATTTCAAAACTGGGTTTTGAAAGTCTTTAGATAAATAATGTATATTCATCTTTTATTTGTGTAAATTGCTTGGGTGAGAGAGAGATCAAAGCATATGATCTTAGGAGTGAGGCAAGAGAAACGAGAACTCAGAGATTAGGAACTGAGAACACGGTGAGGTGACATGCCCTTAAGAGAGTCAAATGTTAGTGTTCATCTTGGAAGGTGCCTGCTCAAGAATGAGCCAGACAATTGCAAAGTCTTTGTTTTTCCAGTGCTCACCGGGCCTTAGATAACTACAGAGGAAGTCTGAATTAAACATTAGAAGATAGGTGATCCCATTCTCTCTAACTTCCATTTCTTTCCTAGCTTGAACAAGGTAACTTTCAGTGGGTGATGTGCTTTTAATACCCTCCACTTTCTTCTCTTTTAGTTGTGAATCATAAAGAAATTCTCTCGAGGTATGAAATAACAGAGAAAAAACAGTACCTTTTTGAAACACCAAAATATTCACTTTTCCCCAGCACTAAAGAATTTTCTTATACTTCCCATTGGAGGAAAAGTGTTTATTAAGCATGTTTGATGGATATGGAGATACACCCAAATTATAAACAAAAGATTAAGAATCTTTACAACTGTGGTCAAATCAAATGAAATAAAGCTTTCAAGCTCATGAATATTATAGGAAGTGCCATTTTCCAATAACACACTAATATGAACACTTGAAGAACACTGGAATCTTAAATTGCACCAAATGGAAAATGCTCTGCAGAGAGTGAACTTTGCACCCCAGACTGACTGATTCCCTCTTCACAAAGTGCCCCTATGTGTTCAGCAGATTTCAGAGAGTGGCATTTTTGTAAGGGTGCTATACAAACATGCTTGATTAAGTAAAAGGGTAGAAATTGTTTTGCAAAGACATAAAAATTCAGGCCATAAATGTTAAAAATAAGTTCATAAGTAATTTAGCCACATATCTTATGTTTTCGTGGCAAATGTCTTTCCCCACAGAATCTTAGAGGTACTATCATCTCCATAAAACATTACCAACTAATCCTCAAAGGGGGAATTGAAGGACTCTGAAAGGTCTGATCCCCTACTGAATTTTATAGAAGAAGCTTTATGAGACCATGAAGGAGCCCTTTTTCCCCCACTCTCTTCCCCAGTACTGGGGATTGAACCCAGGAGCACTCCCCCACAGAGCTACATCCCTACCCCTTTTAATTTTTTAATTTGAGACAGGGTCTCACTAAATTGCTGAGGTTGGCCTCAAACGTGATCCTCCTTCCTTATTCTCCTGAGTATTTGGGATTATCAGTATGCAGCACCATACCTGGCTAAATCTGATTCTGCAATTCCTGAGAACACAGCCACAGTAACAAGAAGAGCTTCCTTCTTCTGTTTCTTAGTCCCAAAAGATCTCTAAACTCTTGAAACATCAACTTGGATTATTTAGTGCACAAAATAAGGAATTTTTCATCATCCTGGAATTTCAGTTATAAAGAGACATCCAAACTTGGTGTCATTGTTATAAGCCAAAGTTCCTCAATTCAAAAATGGAATGTATTCTCTTCTTTTGCAAAACAAAGACAAAACATATTTCATGGTGAACACTTGGTGATGGAGGGTCAGTTCTAAGTGAATATTAGCCAGACTTTACTCTCCTGTGAAACTATCCAAAGAAGGATGGAGTCTACCATAATATTCAAAAGAGGAATGGGGGGGAGACAAAAAAAGAAAAGAAACGGCATATTTTGAGGGAAAAAAAATTGTTCTTCCTGTGTCTTAATTAAGCCAGCATGTTTGTTCTCCATGAGGACATCTGCATCTGCACCTAAATTATTTGAGATCTCAAGTTATAAGACTCAAAAAAAAAACTGTCTCATTAAAGAACAGTCTAACTAGCAGAATTTCTGCACATGAAATACTCAGAAGTCATTGCTTTTAATGTATTTACGTACAAAGAAAAAGATTTTGAAAGGTGTGGTATTAGCCAAGAATGTGATCTTACTGAGATAATTTTCTGAAGAGGTCTTCTGATACTTGTCTTCCTTTAAAATGGATTCAGAGGAGGGGAGTAGAAATAAGGAAGGAATGTGGAAGAATGAAAGGAAGAGAGAGAAAGAAAGGATGGGAAGGATCTCTGAGAGAGAAAATTTCATTCATTAAGATGTCTCATTCCTCTATGACAAATTAGCATGTATTAGAAATTTCACAGTTTTCCTTAAGGAAACAAAGGATCTTTGTTATCTTTAATGCATTCTAAGGTTATTTCTTTGGGATTATGCTAAATTCTGAAGGATTAGCATTCAGAAAGGAGAATCAACCCAGATGACACTAGACTATAGCAGTTTTAGAAAATAGCCCAGTGAACATATACCTACTGAAATAAACCAATGCTCCTTTCCCAATTTGGTTTTACAATTTTTTTTAATGGCCCAGGACATGGATGGTGAGAAAAAAAGGAACCCAAGGAGAACCCGCAAGGTAACCAACAAATTCAACTTCAAGGATCCAAAATTGTAGCTAATATTGTTGAGTTTGTCTTGGTTTGAGATTCAACAGAGGCAGACGTTGAAACAGGGGTATAAGTGCAACTAGTGTATCTGGGAAATGAAGAAAATGCCAGCAGGCCAGTGGGGAAGTGAGACAAGAAGTCACCCCAATAAGTATGGAAATCAACCATAGAGCTAGAGGTTGCTGTCACTGTAGGACACAAGTCCCAGTGTCATCACTCTTCAGTGCCAAGGAAGCTGGAATGCTCATTGGGTGCTGCTTCTAGGGGTGTTAATTCTCTGACACTTCCAATAATTAGGGACGGTCAGTCTCACTCACCAGAAAAACACCCAGACAGGGCACCATAGGAACAGGTAGTTACAATATATGGAAATTCACTGAAGTGCTTGAAATAAGGGCATACAAGGGACACCAGAAGTGTCAGCAACTGTTGCACAGGACTGAACGCAAAAAGTAATTATCCTACATCCACTATGTATTATAACCCACAGAGAACTTGCCTTCATATAGCACAAAGTGTTTAGAGATATATCATTTCATATGACAAATTTTTAAATAACATAAGGAACCAATGAAATTTTAACATGACTAATGCTACTTGCTTTAGACAATTAGATAAAGTACCAAAGCCCTAGAAATATGAAGCTACCACTGGAGTTTTACAGAGTCAGTACATATTATGACCCTCATTTCTCAAGACAGATTTACAATGGTCAAGAGTGTCCTGTTATTACAGTTTACAAAGGACTTAAACATTCAGCATCTCCTTTATTCTCACTGCAAGATGGTGGGTTGGGCAGATGTGAGAATTATTTCACTTGTGAGGAAGTAGCCTGAGAGGTTACATGTTTCACCTAACATTCTACAACTGCTAAAGGGCAGTTGACCCACTTTCTTATTTCTCTTTTCCTCCTATGCCTCTGTATTCTAAGACTACTGACATGGTTCCAGGAAGGTTTTTGCTAAAGTTAATTAAAGGTCTCCAAATATATTGGAAAGTATATACTTGCACTGTTTCCCAAAATATAAAAAGTAGCAATAAAATGTAAGAAATATGTTTCAATTTCTCAAACATCTATGATAGTATACAGATCTGGTACTATAATGACTAAATCTCCTTATTAATTTCTATCATATTAAATTGATTGTACAGCACTTGCTATTCTAGATAGTATTTAATATAGCACTAGCCTAAATTTTGCCCCATGGAAATGAAAAGTCTTTGTGGATTTTTGACAAGTTTTCTTTAGCAAAACTCATAAAGTGAAGCCACATGCTTACTCACATTCAACTCATGTATAGAGAAAAGGTGGCATCTTTATTTCTCTAAAATTGATATTTTGTTTTGTAAAAGTGCCACCTGCTGGGATGAATGTGTAGGTCTTTATGGATGGGCACATAGATGTGAAGGAATAAGAATTTACAAGCAAATATTTTGCTAAAGAATAACATATCCTTGCATATACGGAAATATGCAAATGTTAAGTGTACATCTGCATGGATTTTCAAAAAGTAAAACAAATCTAAAATTTAGCACTCAGAGCAAGAAATAGAACATTACTAGCACCCCAGAACCTTCCCCCATGTCACCTTCCTGTTTCTACCCCTGGAGTGTGCAAATAAATAAAATCCATTTTAATGCAGGTCAAGTATCCCTTATTCAAAGCTTGGGACCAGAAGAAACATTATGTATTTGGGATTTTTCTCAGATTTAGAATATTTGCATATATATATAATTAGAAAAAAAAGTACAAACAGAAAATTCATGTATGTTTTATATACACCTCATATATCTAGCCTGAAGATAATTTCATACATTTTTAATGTACCCGTATTTCGACTGAAACCTGTCACAGAAAGTCAGATATGAAATTTTGCATTGGTGCCCTGATGATGGTACTCAAATAAGTTTCAGATTTCGGAAAACTTCACATTTCAAGTTTTTTGATTTGGATGTTTTAATTTATATTTTGATAATGCTTAAATTGCCCATTCCCTATCTAGTAGACTATGTATGCTTCTTTCTCCCTTCTCTGCCCTCAACAGGAGAATATCTGAGCATGGGAAGTGTGGGGCAGAAGTCTCTGTGATCTGAGAAAAGGGTGTCAGATCTGCATGCAGAGTCCACACTGGTTCTGAAGAAGAAATAACATACACTTTGCTCTTGTCTGTGTCACTCAGTGCATGGCAGGGTAGAACCAGTTGTTCCTGAGGACTGAGCCCCCATCAGCACATCTCTGAATGGTGCTATGACTCTTTTCCAGTTTGTGATCATGACTCTGGCCCAGACAGTTCTAAGATGGTGCTTCTTTCTCCACCACAATGATGCTTCTGCAAAATCCTTAACCATGATCCCAATTCTCTTTCCCCCTTCAGAAGCCTATGTCAACATCTATGTCCCACCTATACTATACAGAAGCTACCTAGAGTTTGAGAACACCCTATGTCAAATCCTCTCATGTGCTTTCATCATTATAATTCTTTTTCTTCCAAGGACTCAAATGGGAAATAGTTCTTGAAAGGGATGTCAAATAATGTCTAATCACCTATCTCCCTAAGTCTGTCTTGGCCACTACAGGAGAACTGTTGCTCATCTCTTTGTTGGAAGTGGTCATGAGCAGAGTGTAGAAGCCTGTGCATTTTATCTAGTGCTTCTAGGAAAGCAGCCCTTGCCCCAGTATTCTTGGCTATACCACATTTCTAGGAATAAGAACTTCTGCAAAGAATATGTTCATCCTCCCACCAACATATCCCTTTCTCTCTATTTTTATTTTCCATGTTTAAAGCATTAACCATCAGGCTTTTCTTTTTTCTATATTGTATTAATTCCTGTCCTATCCCATTGAGCTTTTCTTTTTCAATAGCGTATTCATTTTCCCCTCCCTTAGTGGTCTTGGGTGGTAGAGGCATCTCATTTCTATGTAAGAAAGTCTATGACCTGAGTCTGTAGAACAGCCCTTACCCATTCGGTTCAGACCTTGAAGAGCTTTAGAAAGTCTGTTCTATCGTAATATAGCAGGACATCCAAAAGTCTTGTTAAATAACAGCAGCAACCTTACAAGTCTTGTTATTCCCTTTGGATTTCTGCTATAGCAATCCTCACTTCTCCCCAGCCTCGCACTCCTCACCCCCACCTCATCTATCTGCCCAGATGATGGGTGCTCAAGTGGACTGAGGATAAGGCTTAGTCAGAAACAGAAATCAGAAAAAAAAACATATAAACATATTTCAAAATATCAATTCCACATACACATATAAATTAATATAAATTGCACAAAGAATAACTTTAGCATATGCCCCACCCCAATCTTCCCGCATTACTGAGAACTGTGCATTATAACTGAAGAACTCTAGCCAGTTTTAGAAGCACTGAATTAAGAACAATGCAGTAAAAAAAAATCAACAGACATTTATGTTTGTATGATCCTTTCCAGTTTAAAGATTATTTAACTTTAATTATCTCACTGGGTTCTCACTAAATGAAGTTATGTCCTAATTTAGAGGACTAACAGCAATAGTGGTACAGTGAGATCAAAAAAGAAACTTCTGCTTTAAAATGGATTATTTTAATGTGTCTCACTCTGAGAGTGGAAACTAAAATCCAGACTTGGGACTGAATTGCTGGTTTTGAAATTATTTTTGTAAACCTACCTTTATCATAAGATATAAATCAAACAGGAGCTCATTATTCTTTGAGAAACTCTGGACATTGGAAAAGTAACCTCAATTTAAATGTTTCAAAGTGAGATGCTAACGGTGTTGCTCTACAAACATGACCAGCATCGCAGTGAATGGGTGCATCCTTGCACAGGTTAATAATGTGGACTGATGATTTGCTTCCTGAGGCAGGGGCCTGAGGCAGGACTTGAGTCTTTCCTTCCAGAGACATTAAAATCAGACTCTTTGGGGAGGAAAAATATGGACCCCAGGATCTTGGCAGTGT
Source organism: Marmota monax (assembly GCF_021218885.2). Classification (NCBI taxonomy): domain Eukaryota; kingdom Metazoa; phylum Chordata; class Mammalia; order Rodentia; family Sciuridae; genus Marmota; species Marmota monax. Next base: position 1,006,944 of record NW_026695222.1, on the reverse strand, counting down.
GGAGGAGCTGCAGTTCAAGGAGAAATCAAATAAAATAGGCAGCTTGATAAATTATAGGAAAATAGAAGCTGGAATCATATTTTTAAGTTTTCCTTTTGTGCATTGGAATTTCCTTATGTTCTCTTCAAGTATCAGCCAAGTTTCATTCATAATCTTTTGGAAGTTGTGCTTGCATGAAGCATCCTGGTTCATAGCTTTTAGTGAAAGAGATCAGAGGAAATAATGATGTTAGACAAGGGATCTCAGACTCCCAAAGGAGAGAGAGATGGGGGCACTGAGCCTCAATCTAGAACATGAGGTGCTGGGGACACAGGTGGGCCCATCGAACATTGCAGCACCTCCCATGTTCTCAGAAATCCCTACTGACATCAACAGAGGGCACTTATCACAGACCACTAGACAGTAAAAGACAGGGCTTCTCATAGTGGAAATTGGTTTGAAATGGAATAAGTCATACTTTTTGAAATTCTTACATACACTTGTATTAATAAAAAAATAAATTTAAACCCATAGTTACTATTGTCAAATATTAACTTTATTATAGATATATATATTTTTTTAATTTTTTATTGTTGGCTGTTCAAAACATTACATAGTTCTTGATATATCATATTTCACACTTTGATTCAAGTGGGTTATGAGCTCCCATTTTTACCCCATATACAGATTGCAGAATCACATCAGTTACACATCCATTGATTTACATATTGCCATACTAGTGTCTGTTGTATTCTGCTGCCTTTCCTATCCTCTACTATCCCCCCTCCCCTCCCCTCCCCTCCCCTCCCCTCCCCTCTCTCTGCTCCCTCTACTGACATTCGTTTGTCCCCCTTATATTATTTTTCCCCTTCCCCTCACTTCCTTTTGTATGTACTTTTGTATAACTCTGAGGGTCTCCTTCCATTTCCATGCATTTTCCCTTCTCTCTCCCTTTCCCTCCCACCTCTCATCCCTGTTTAATGTTAATCTTCTTCTCATGCTCTTCGACCCTACTCTGTTCTTAGTTACTCTCCTTATATCAAAGAAGACATTTGGCATTTGTTTTTTAGGGATTGGCTAGCTTCACTTAGCATAATCTGCTCTAATGCCATCCATTTCCCTGTAAATTCTATGATTTTGTCATTTTTTAATGCAGAGTAATACTCCATTGTGTATAAATGCCACATTTTTTTTATCCATTCATCCATTGAAGGGCATCTAGGTTGGTTCCACAGTCTAGCTATTGTGAATTGTGCTGCTATGAACATCGATGTAGCAGTGACCCTGTAGCATGCTCTTTTTAGGCGGTATAGCGATACCAGACTTCAAACTATACTACAGAGCAATAGTAACAAAAACAGCATGGTACTGGTACCAAAACAGGCGGGTGGACCAATGGTACAGAATAGAGGACACAGAAACCAATCCACAAAACTACAACTACCTTATATTTGATAAAGGGGCTAAAAGCATGCAATGGAGGAAGGATAGCATCTTCAACAAATGGTGCTGGGAAAACTGGAAATCCATATGCAACAAAATGAAACTGAATCCCTTTCTCTTGCCATGCACAAAAGTGAATTCAAAATGGATCAAGGAGCTTGATATCAAATCAGAGACACGCTGTCTGATAGAAGAAAAAGTTGGCTACGATCTACATACTGTGGGGTCGGGCTCCAAATTCCTCAATAGGACACCCATAGCACAAAAGTTAATAACTAGAATCAACAAATGGGACTTACTCAAACAAAAAGTTTTTTCTCAGCAAAAGAAACAATAAGAGAGGTAAATAGAGAGCCTACATCCTGGGAACAAATCTTTACTCCTCACACTTCAGATAGAGCCCTAATATCCAGAGTATACAAAGAACTCAAAAAATTAGACAATAAGAGAACAAACAACCCAATCAACAAATGGGCCAAGGACCTGAACAGACACTTCTCAGAGGAGGACATACAATCAATCAACAAGTACATGAAAAAATGCTCACCATCTCTAGCTGTCAGAGAAATGCAAATCAAAACCACCCTAAGATACCATCTCACTCCAGTTAGATTGGCAGCCATTATGAAGTCAAACAACAACAAGTGCTGGCGAGGATGTGGGGAAAAGGGTACACTTGTACATTGCTGGTGGGACTGCAAATTGGTGCAGACAATTTGGAAAGCAGTATGGAGATTTCTTGGAAAGCTGGGAATGGAGCCACCATTTGACCCAGCTATTCCCCTTCTCGGTCTATTCCCTATAGATATATTTTAAAGTTCAACTAAAGAATATCACCATATTGTCCAAAAATTAAATAAATTGGTTTTTGTTTCTTCCTTGCATCCTCGAGGACACCATTCTTCCCACCTGCTGGCCAGTCTGAGGAATAGTTCCTTAGTGAAGTGTCTATATCATGCTGAGCCACAAGATGTCAGCCTAAGATTAGTCAGTTTGGATTTTTCTATCCCTTGGAATTTTGTTTTCCCTCCCTTTCATGAACAAAGGTCTTTTGAGGACCTCAGGATACTTGGGATCAGAAACAGAGACTACAGATGTCACTTACCCTGAGAGCTCTTCAAGCCTGTTAGCAGCCGTCTTTAGTGGGGAAATGACAAAAGGTGACACTAGCTCCTTTCTGTCATATCACCAGAAGAAACTGAACTCCAAATGTGGTGTGCAAACATTTCTATCATCCTTGCTCTGTCTCCTGCCCATCTGTCTTCTCTGCCAATTCCCTCTTCAGTTAGGCTTTCAGGCTGATGGGTAAGCCTGCATGCCTTGGGAGACGTCCCTCTGGGAATGAGATCCTGCCTTCCTTTTTTGCAAGCATCCCTAGTCTTTGTGAATGACTTTCTCCAAGACCCCATCAGTTGGCATTACAAAAGAGAAAGCACATTTAACAGATCACTTGCTTCACTAACCTGACGCTCACACTTCCTATGAATACTCCCACTTGTCTGGATTCTTCTATAAGTCTAGGGATGGGGTGGCTTTCAGGGACAATAAGGATAGTGTTTCTTTTCTTGGCAAATCCAGAACAGGGCCTGGACCCATCTGTTTGCAGTCCTTTCCAGAAGGTGGGTAATAAGGGGCCAAAGTATGAATATCCTCTTCAGACTCTCTTAAATTTTACATTGTTAGCAATTGTTAAAGAGAATTGGAGTTGTGGAATTCTGTGTGCTGTGCTAATGAGAAAGACTCTAACAAGTTTTGAATGCTTTATTTCATCTAACTGTCATAAGATAATGAATTAATATTATCCTCACTTGAACTCAGAAAGTCTTCAATAACTTACTCATATTAGTATAACTAGTAAGTCAGACAGAAGCACAGATCTGTTTGATTCCAGAACCTTCCACTTAACCCTTTCTGAATAGCAAGTTTTAAATAATCTATGTGAAAATATGATCAAAAACTGCTTGAGAGGGTATAAATCCCCCCAGCTAAAGGGTTACAACTGGCCATCATATCACCCATCTCAACCATTTAGAGCTTCCATGCATCTCTGGCCCATTGGCTAATACTGCAGAATCAGAACTAGAAATAGTGGCATCTATGAATGGTGACAAGGATGCTGAGCACCCAGGACTACTGAGCTACATTTGTAGGTTTGGCTAGAATCAGAAATAGAAGTTCAAAATAAATGATCATCTTTACCATTAAATGTTCTGATAAATGTAATTTTTAAAGTAAAATAATATTTTATCTTTTGCAGTCATTATTGGTCTTCTCTCCCCCTCTCTGTCTGTCCCTACCTATGGTCATATGAAGGTTCCCTTTTCTCAAACCCATCAGATTTACCACTCCTTTTTTATAGTAACTCTCTTATAATGTCTTATACAACACAGACATAAAATTCAGAGATCACATAACCTAGTTCACCACAAAATCTTTAAAACCATCAATATTATTTAAAACCATAATACAAATGAAAAAGGCAAATTTCTAATATATGAATGTATAAAATTGCACAAATGTTCAAGTGTTATTAAATTAGAAGATATTATGAAATGATTTGAGGGTTGAATCTACTCATATTATGTCGCAGCTCCAAATGCAGATTGGTCCAGGTTGTAGTAGTGAAGAGTCAATGAACAGAAGTATTTTTGTCTTAATGGTGTTATTTTATAAAATGGTAAAATAATCTGGATTAAATTATAACAGGAAAAAATAGAATCTTCCCTTGATTGATGGATTCACTCACTGAATTGGAACTAGAGATTGAACCCAAGGGTATTTAACCACTGAGTTACTTTCCTAGCCCATTTTAGTTTTTATTTTGATACAGAGTCTCTCTAAGTTGCTTAGAGCCTTACTAAATTGCTGAGACTGGCCTTGAAATTGCAATCCTCCTGCCTTAGCCTCTTGAATTGCTGGGATTACAGACATGTATCACCATGCCCAGCTTTCATCTTTCCTTGATTTATAGTATGATTTATTTCTAGGAAAGTTATGATTCATTAAAATTATGCAGAAAATGCCTTCTCTGCATATGGTACAAAGAATTAGATTCTAGGAGGTATTCTAAGCTTTTCATTCTCAGGAAAGTCTGGGGCCACTGGAAATCTTAAATGCACAGATCGAGCTGGATGTCTAGCTCCATGGCTGTTGCATCAGAATTCTTGATCAGTGAGACAACCAAAATTCTCTACACGTGTTTCAGAGCCCTCTGGGGGTGGTACTGTGCTTACTGCAAACTCAATTTGTTCAGCACAATTGGGGGGGGGCACTCCAATCAATCTTGGTTACCAAAGGAATCCCATTGGACCCAGCTATCCTGATTCCTGGATCTGGACATCTATGAGATTTCAGGCTCTACTTGGACTTAGGAAGCTTTACCAAGATTGATAACCAATCCTAGGGTGCAGCTGTGCTAGACAGACCTCATGAGCATCCCTGAAGAAGTTCTGCCTACATCCTCCCATGGCACATCCACCCCTAGAATGGAGGTTCCATCTCCAGCCAAAGGATGCTTGACCTTCTTTCCTCATCAACAGCATCTTCCCTTCCCTATTACACACATTCCAATTAAGGACTTCTATACCATTTCTTCAAAATAAATCCACAGTTCTCAAAGTGTGGTATAAAATCCCTTGGGATCCCCAAAACTCTCACAGAAATCTTTGAAGTTAAAACTATTGCTATTATGATGCAAAGCAATTATTTGCAATTTTCATTATTTTGGAAGTGTGAAATGGGATTTTCCAAAGGTTAATAACGTGATATCAAGATATAACAAATACTACGAGGTAAAGTGGTGCACAACTGTAATCCAAGTGACCCAGGAGGCTGAGGCAGAAGGATTGCAAGTCTGAGGTCAGCCTCAGCAATTTAGTGAGGCCCTATTCAACTTAATGAGACCCTGTCTCAAAATAAACAATAAAAAATAGGGCTGAGGATATGGTTCCATGATAAATTCCCTCTAGGTTCAATCCCTGGTACCCAAAACAAAACAAAAACAAAATATAGAATATACCTGCTGTGTTCTATTAAACCATTAAGGAGATTTGTAAAATGAACACAAAGCCATTGAAGAATAAAAATTCCTTGGGGTCCTCAATCATTTTTAATAGTGTCAAGGAGTACCCAAACCCCAAACATTCTTAGAAGATAGAAAGAAATATTTCCTTTCAATAGCTTTTCAGATATACAACACAATGAAGTTAAAGAAGAAAGAAAAGAAAAGAAAAAATAAAATTCAGAACTGACTCCTTTTCTATAATGATAAGAAGAGAAGGGATAACAGAAAGGGAAAATGGAGACAACCAGAGCTCACACTAAAACCTCAGTATGTGTTCTTGGCACAAATCATTATCAGATAATGAGCATGACAAACTGAAGAGTAGGGTAGGGTGTGTATTTCATTTTCCACACCCAGCTAAAATCCACTTAAAAAGAAGTGGCAACCACAGGTAAATAAACAAATAAATAAATAAAACAGGACTTTTAAGAATTATCGAGAGCCCCGGGTGAACAGGGAAGAAATGGGGTGTTAATCTCACCTTCAAAGGATGTTGCAGCTAGGAGACCTCCAGGCAGACACCAAATAAACTACAATAAAATGTGCTATTTAGATTCACGTATGTGTTGCATGACGATCAAGTCAGGGTAATTAGCATGTCTATCATCTTGCACTTTCTTTTTCATATCTGTATGGTTCAAGATTCTCTCTTCTAGGTATTTTGAGGTTTATAAATATGTACAGTTAATATATATATATATATCAACAAATAATGATCATATTTTAAATGTCCTAAAACAAGGCAAAAATCCAACTCTAAAGGGGTTCTGAAGCTCCCTTTGATGTTTGGGGGAGTGTGGTGTCACAGAAGGTTGCAACCTGAGCTGAGTCCTGTGAGTGGGTAGGCTCTGGAGCTGAAGGACTTGGGGTGGGGTGGGGAGCATACAGGCAGAATCACCCTACAGGTTTGGGACACAGCCAGCTGTAGCCAGTTTGGCTGGAACATAGGCTGTGTGGAAATTTTACATTAGAGATTGAGAGATAAAAATTGAAATTTAAAATAGAGTCAGATCACAGAGAACCTTCCCAGTCATGCTAAAGTTGTGGCTGGTAAACCATGGGAAGCTTGTGAGTTGATTATCATCTCACAGGTATTGTGCCTTGGACTAGTGAGCCTGGTACAGGGCAAAGCATCAAAGTGGGAAAAAGTTGTAAAACTTAAAAAGTAAAAGGTAGAACACCAGGATACTATTTAGTTATCTCAAAATGCAAATATCAGGCAGGATGTGGAACAACTAGAACCTTTGTGTACTGCCAGTTGAAATTTAAGTGGAACAATTACTTTCTAAAAGGTTTTCGGCAATTTCTTGTAAAGTTTAACTTTACCTTATGACCCAGTAATTTCACCTCTTGATAATCCTGCAGTTTCACCCATTGGTACTTATTTAAGAGAATGTAAGTATACAGAAAGACTTGTATAGGAATATTTTCAGCAACCTTATTCAAAATATTGTAACAATGGAAACAACTCAAGTTGTCTATCAGGAAAAAAAATGGATAAAACAACTGTAGAGTATTTAAAAAATAGAATATTACCTAACAACAAAAAGGAATAAAGGACTGAGGCAGAAAATGGTGTGCTAAATCTCAAGAATGGTATGTTAAGTAAAGGGAACCCAATACAAGAGAATATTGCTGTGTGGATCCATTTACTTGCAATCCAAACTCAGTCAAAATTAACCTAGAACAATGGAAATCAAATAGTAGCAGAAAAAGAGGTGGGATAGGAAGGAGTAGGAAGGAACTCTCTGGAAGGTGCAAGTATTCTGAATATTAATTAATTGGGGTGGTATTTACACATACTATACAATGGTCAAAAATTCATCCATCTGAACATGTGATACTTGTGCATTTTATTTTATGCTAATCACATCTCAGTTAAAAAAAAGTATAGGTCATTGAAAATGTAGCTTTCACTCACCTTTCTGAAAATAAAAAATGACAAATCAAAATATTCTTATTACCTGAAGAATCATCAAAATTAATAAAATAACAGAAATTGTGACTGAACAAAAAGCCTAATGGTGAAGAATAAAACCAACAAAACTTATACTAAAAATAAAATTGTATGCTTAGATTTTTTTTAATTGGCCTAATGATTTTGTAAGAGGTAACAATTGTTATAAAATTAATAATTGAGTAAGGGTCTTTTTAGCAAATGCTGCATTATGTGAAAAATCAATGGGAAAAGAAAATGCAGCACTGTGTTTAAAGAAAATTAAGCTGGACACAGTGGCCCATAAGGCTAAAGCAAAAGGACCACAAGTTTTAAGGCCAGCCTTAGCAACTTAGTGAGGCCCTAAACAACTTAGTGAAACCCTGTCTCAAATTTTAAAAATGCTTTTTAAAAGGGTTGGGGATGTAGCTCAGTGGTTGAGCACCGCTGGACTAAATTCCTGGTACCAAAAACTAAAAAAATTAAAATAATTTTAGTCTTGCTGCTGCAAAAGACCAATGATAATCTCAAATATCATATATTTACATTTAAAAGCATTAACTATGGCCTTAAGGAGTTTTTTTCAGTTAAGTTCATGACTCATTAGTTCACTTCAAAAATAAAAACTGATTTTGTTGCATTTATTTCTCATGCTGTGAAGTAATCAGTGCTTACTGAAATGTCTCCTTCTATCTCTTGGGTAGATAAAGTTCAGGGTTAAAAAATGCAGCATGTGACTTTATGCTATCAGTTTAGGAAGCAAAATTAAAATTAGTATTCATCATCTCTCATCCACATAAACTCTAAGTCTATACTTACCTGTAGGGGAATCAGAAATAGTATTTCATGTTCAAAACAAAGATAAAAATCTATGGAATCTGTCATTCTAGTGACTTGGTAGGGGAATATAAAGGAGTAGTTGGAAGTCCATTTGAGAAGGAAAATACAGCCTTGCACCATGTATGACTCATATACCTCTCTCTATAGACTAAGCTCAACTGTAATCAGACAGTATGTTTTCCAGTAATAAGCAGATGATAGTAATATGCAGGAATTAGATTCTGTATAGGGTCCATTGAGTGGCAAGTGTCACACACAGTGCAAATCTTTGAGATACACTAACAATCTGGATCTCCCCAGCTCCCACTCTAGATAATTTGTCACTTCTCTGAATATCTACTACCTGGGGAGGCTAGAATTTGGTTGCTGAAAACAAATGGAGTGATATAAGAGGCAAATGAATTATTAAATTATGTTAAATCCCTGCAAGGAACTCTTAGGCAGTTAATAAGTAGGGTTAATTAGATCCATATTTTTTATGACATATTAAATGATAAAAATCAAGTTTCAGAAAAATGTGTACTATAAGAATTGATTTTGATAAAAATTAACCGAAAAGGTCAAAAGTACCAAAGATTTGAAAAGAGCTAAAAAATGTCATAGTAGAAGAGCTATTAATGTTATTCTGATTTAAGTGGAAATATTTGACAGATCTGTTCAAAGTGAATATGGCAACTTCTATGAGGAAACCACTTGGGAAATGCATGGACTATAAAAGGAAATTCAGGAAAGATGAGTTAATATGGTGCATGGGTGAATAGATATATAGGTGGATGTATGGGTGGGTAGATAAGTGGATGGACTGATGGACAGAAGAGAATAAAAGGAAAGGGAAAGAATGATAGGCAAGGAAATAATTATTCTTCAGAAATTTGAAGACCCTGTGTATTAGCCAGCATTCTCTAGAGGAACAGAATCAACTGGAAGTATAATTTTTAAAAGGGTACTTATTAGGTTGGCTTATGCAAGCAGAAGAAGCTGAATAGTCCACAATGGCCGTCTGCATGGTGGAGAGCTGGAACAACCAGCAGCTGCACAGTCCAAGAGGCTGAAGCCCCAGAACAAGACAGATGAACAGTGCTACCCTAGTACAAGACTTAAGGTTTCTGGAGAATCACTGGCAGAGTCCACTTTGGAAGAGTGAAGAAGCAAGAGTCCGACATCCTCAGAGGATCACAGCAGCAATCAAGAACCTATTCAAGAAGAATGGAGCTTGCCTTTGCAGCTGCTTGCCTGTTCTTCCAACTTTTATTCCATCCAAGCCATTATCCTATTGGACAGTGCTGCCCATGCTTAAGGAGGGTCTCCATTTCAGTTGGCTATCCTACATGCCAATCATTTCTAGACACACCCATAAGCCTCATAATCTAGTTGACAATTAACCATTACACCCTGTTTTGATTGCTTTTTTTTAAGCATCTGGTCTTTCCAATGATAATTCTACTGCCAAAAATAGCTCGTCTTCTCTTTATCTTTAGTATTCTCATATTTCAATTAGGATCTAAATGTGAATCCTCATATTTAAAGAATTCTCTTTCCTTTGAGCTCTGAAAAATATCCTCATATTGCTTCTTAGATAATTTAGACTCCTCCATTTCCTCTATTCCATCTTTTCTGTCAACACTACCTGATGCCAGTAAGATCTCCTGGATAGATTTTGTGTCTCTTGCTGTTTTTCTAAAACTTTATGTTTCCTTTTCTTAGTACCCTATATTTTGGCCTTCCTCCCAACACACACACACACACACACACACACACACACACCGTGGCACTAGGGATTGAACCCAGGGCTTTGTGCATGTGAGGCAAGCACTCTACCAACTGAGCCATGTCCCCAGAAATACCCTGTATTTTGATAATTCCTTTCTCTCTCTCTCTTTTTTAATGAAAGAATTGTCATGAACTTTGTTTCTTTTTATAGCATCCTGTTGTTGTTTTATGGACAACATCTTCTTAATGTATCCATGTTTTTTTAAGTTCTTAAGTAGACATGTTTTTTTTAAGTTCTCTTCTGTGCCTTGAACTACCTGTGTGTAAGTGATATCCTAAAGCAATTAAGAGAAAAGGAACTAGAGTTGTAGTTTGAGAACAAGAGATGTCCACAGATTTCAGGAAGACAGTAAAAAGAATGGATGGCTGAGTTAAAAGGTAAAGAGGGAAATTGTTTCTTAGAATGCATAAGGAAGAAAGTACGTTGAAGAAACCAATTGTCCTGGATTGAAATTCTATAACTGCCAATTATTACCTAGATGTCTCTAGGCATTTTACTGAATTTCAAGTTTTTACCACTATTAAAAGATCAAATATGGCCACACCTTGCAGACAACACCTGTAATCCCAGTGGCAGGAGGCTGAGGCAGGAGGATGGCAAGTTCCAAGCCAGTCTCAGCAAAAGCAATATGCTAAGCAACTCAGTAAGACCCTGTCTCTAAATAAAATACAAAATTGGGCTGAGGATGTGGCTCAGTGGTTGAGTGCCCCTGAGTTCAATCTTTGGTACCAAATAAATAAATAAATAGAGAGATAGATAAATGAATAAATAAATAAAGTATACATGACCCAATTTAAGACAGTAAAAATTAGCAATATTTAGAAGCTTCCCTGTATGCTTCTTCCAGATTACAACCCTCTCTCTCCCTAGTTCTTTAACTTCCATGCTTTTATTCTTCCAGTTCTTAGTTTTACCATCTATATTTGATTATTTATATGTGGTATCTATAGTTTTATAGGTATATACAATGTAAGTTATATGTGCATGTAACATAATTTTGCTTGGTTTTAAGCTTACATAGAATTGCATATTAACTTTCCATTTTCTGATTTAGTTTACCCTTTCATAAAAATTAGGTCATTTTGGGCTAGGGCTTAGCTCAGTGGTAGAGTGCTTGCTTCCCATGTGTGAGACACTGAGTTAGATCCTCAGCATGACAAAAAATAAATACATAAAAAATTGGTCATATTCACTTTGGGGCTCTTATGAATGATACTGTCCTGAACACCATTCCACCCTACCAAATTGCTGAGATTTAAATGATTGACAATGATTAGAATGTGGAGGAACTAGAATTTTCATGCATTGCTTATTGGGATATAGTGGTATACCAATTTTGAAAAACACTTTAGCATCAAGAAGGGTGGAATGGTGTCTAATTTGGGGTTTCATTTTTATTTCTATTATTACAAGGAATTTGCAGCATAACTACATGATTTTGAGCCATCTTCATATTCTCTTCTGTGAAAAGTTTTGCTTATACCCCTTGACATTTTAGCTACCAGACTAACATGGATTTTTTTCACTTAGTAAAGAGTCTCTCACTTTGCTAATGATTGTCTCTAACTAACAGTAATATTTACTAGCCCTGTTGTCTCCAAGGGTCCTCCACACTTCCCAGTTCCTTTGTAGTTACATGGGACCACGTGTAGGCAATTGAAAAATCACTTTTAAATCAAAGCGTTTATGAGTGAAACATGTCTCTCTCACTCTTGTTTCTATGCCAAAATAAACAAAAGGCCATAAAATTCTTAAAGGTACACTTACAAGATGAGGAAGTCTTTGTTTTCCTGAATCTCTGATCCCCTGAGTGATTCTGAGGAGCAGAGTACATGCCCCACCCTCATCTACCCACACAACTCACACTGGATTCACACTGTGAGAAATGTGAGGAACATTTTGTTACTACAGCATTGCCTGGACTAACCTAGCTCATGCTTGCCCTTCCAAGAATCAATTTCCACTAGGCTAAATTTGTTTTGAGCTGTGTATTGTGTCTACGGGACTATTTATCTATCCCACCACGAATAGCATACTTTATCAATTGGTATGATGTAATAATAAGTGCTCTGCTTCTGATAAGGAAAGTTGTTGTGCCTTGTTCTTTCTTCAGGAAAGTTTGGTTCATTTCTTTTTTCTTTTTTTTTTTTGTTTTTGTTCTTTTATATAATTTTAGAATCATCTTCTCAATGCCTGAAAACTCTATAGGAATTTTGTTTGTAATTGCATTAAATTCTCAATTTGGTGAGAATTTATATCTTTGTTCTATTGAAACATTTAAGCATATTGTTTATCTCTTCACTTAATTTATGTTTTTTTAAAAAAATGTATCTTAATAATTTTTCCACAAAGCAGTTGTACATCCTTTATTTAATTAACCTCTAAATATTTGACATTTTTTCTAAATAATATCTGTTAAAATGTTTTACCTAATTTATCACTACTGGTTTATGGATAATCAATTAATTCTACTGTTTCTATTAATATTTTTATTTAAAATATTTAATATAGACAATCATATCATCCATGAATGATGTCAATTGTGTTTTCTCTGTTCAGATACCTTACTGATCCTTCTGGTATAATACTTTTTTTTTTTAAGTAGTGGGGATCGAACCCGGGTGCAATCTATCACTGAGTTACACCTGCAGCACCTCCTCCCCCTTTGTTGAGACAGGGTCTCCTGGTTTCAAACTTGTAATCCTTCTGCATTAGCCTCCCAAATCACTGAAATTGTACGTGGGCTCCAGTTCAAACTTGAAAAGAAATTATAACCACAGGCATCTTTTCTTGCTCTTAAACATACAGGAAATGCTTTCATTCTTATCAATCTTGTATTATACTTGATATACATTTATATGGAGGCTCTTTATCAGATTGAGGAAGTTTGCTTCCATTTACAGTTTGCTGAGAGGTTGTGCCTGTTTTACATATTGTCTTCATGAATAGGTGGTGAAATTTGTCAGGTGATTTTTCGGCTTACATTTAGATGATCCGATACTTTTTCTCCTACAACCTACTAATGAGATGACTCATACTGATGAGTTTTATAACATTAAGCTGAAATAAACAAAAACTGGCAATGATAAATATCATCAATTTTGTACTTCCTAGATTTAATTTAATATTTAGTTGAGGATGTTTTTATTTATGCTAGTAAGGTAACCCTATAATTTCTTTCTCATAATGTTTTTGTCAGTATCTGGTATCAAGGTTACTGCAGTTTTATCAATGAGAAAGACAGCATTTCTCTTCTTTTATACTCTGGAATACAATGTTTAATAGTGGAACTGTTTATGAAAAAATGGCTATTAGAATTCACTGAAAATTTGGGGCTGTTTTTCTATGTTTGGAGACTTTCAAGTATAAATATAAATACTGTGAAGTTTTCTAGTTATATCCAAGTTTCCCTTTGACATTGAGGCAGCTTTCATTAATTAATTGTACTTTCTTGGAAATTATTTATCTCAGCTGTTTTCAAATTAATTTCTTATATTATCTTATATTCTATGTCTGACCAGTTCTTTTGATATCTGCTGGTTTCCATTAGTGATATATTCTTTCCTTGTGTATTGTAAAGTTTGAGCTACTTGTTTTTACTTGAAACTTCATCTGGGAATTTTTTGGTACCAGGGATTGAACCCAGGAACACTTTACCACTGAGCAACATCCCAGCCCTTTTTATTTTTTATTTTGAGACAGAGTCTTGCTGAGTTGCTTAGGGACTTGCTATGTTGCTGAGGCTGGCTTTGAACTTGCAGTCCTCCTGTCTCCACCTCCTGAGCTGCTGGGATTATAGGCATACACTGCCATGCCCAGTATGTGGGAATTTTTTAATGTAAATTCAAATTTGAGGTTTCACAAAACAAGCATTTTTGTCTGCCAGGTGCCCAAAGGCATTACCAAATTGCCACCACCGGAATTAAGTGAACTTGTTGAAATTTTTCCAGATACAAGGCACCAAGGTCAAAAAAGATGTTTCACTGATATTCTATCTACAGAGTGAGGTTTTTCCTAATTCACCTTACCTCCAAGGTCTCAGCCCTTGAGGATCCAAGCATTATGAGAACTTTTGAAACACTTAACATTTTGTGTTGGTCTAAGGTTCATCTTTTACTTCCTATATCCTGCAAGGCCCATCAGAAGATCAGGTGTCCCTAAGCTTCTTAGAAACTCCTGGGGAAGCTCCAGTTGTGGCATGTACCTAATTTACAGGCTTCCAGCTCTCACTTCAGATTTATTCTTTCTTTCTTTCCTTTTTCCTTCTTTCCTTCCTTTATTTTTTTCCCTTTTTTAATGCCAGCTCAATGAAGCATTTAGGCAATATTTTTAAAATAATCCACCCAACATTTTGGTTGTTTCAATTGGTAGTGCCATTCAATGTATCTAATTTGGTAAAGATTGTAAAACCCACTTTAACTTTACGCAACATTTCCCTGCTGCTAAGAAACTTTCTGTGATAATAGAATGTTCCACATTTGCACTGACCAATATGGAAGCCAGTTTGGCACACTGTGATAGCCGAGCCCTTGGAATGTAACTCATGATTAAAGAAGTGAATATCTATTTTCGCTTAATGTTAAATGATTTAAATTTAAATAGCCCACTTGTGGCTGGTGGCTCCTTATAAGACAGTTCAGAAATACACCTTCATTCACTCACAGGAGATACCGACATATGAGCACCACAGTGAGGCAGAACTATCAGAATTACGTATAAATGAGGAGATGAGACTTTTGGCTACATGATTCAGATTGCAATGGCCAAAGGGAAAAAAAATAGTATAAAAGGAAGTGTAACAACAAACAAACAAAAAAAGCTAATTTTCCTGCTGAACATGCTAAGCTTCTGGCCTTATCTTCTTTGTGTTGGTTTTGTTTTGTTTATTTGTTTTTGGTAAAAGAAGAATTTCTGGATGTGTGGTATCCATCAGGATATGTCACAATAAATGACTTAGTACAGGTTGTGAGATTGCACAAACCACAAACAGAAACAAAGCACAGGAAATGAAACAAGGCACTCCCCAAAAGGCTTAATTAGGATAAATCTTAGCTACAGTGGCCTTGCCTCCTAGTCTAATGAGCCAGCTCTGACTCAAACTGGCTTCTTGAATTCATGCCAAAGCCCATATGCACTCACACCTGGGCCTCACCATGAAGCCTTTCCTTAATATTATTTGTGGCATTGAATTTCTACTTGGAAATTCAGGGAATCAGCCATTCAGCACTAGGCCCATCCATAGGGAGGTATCTCTCAAAACTATTGGACTAAAGACCCCAAATGTATATTTCCTTTTAGGAATATGGGGGAGTAGTGAAATCGTGCAGAAACATCCGATTTCTGTTTCCAGCTTCTGGGTTCTCATAATAGATCGATCGCAGTAGAAAAAGAACCAGCCATAAACGGATACCCAGGGACTTGATGATGAAAGTGGCATTAATTAGGGACTTGGGGGACACAATCTTGTTTCAAAAGTACACAATTTATCACAACGCATCTGGAGACTTTCCATACTGATACCAAGAGAAAGGCAGCACTAGCATGGTAGATCCAATGAGGATTCACCAGGTCAAGAGCTCTTTGTGTTTTTGCTCTGTCCAGAGCTTTCCAACCCAGCAGTGGTGGACAGTGATTTTGAGTCTCAGAATCACTGAAGGCATCTTCCATTCATACCAATAATTATTACTCCTGTTTCTCCTTCGTCCTTGGCATACCATACTTAATGACCTGTTTTCTAGTTGAGAGAAGATTAAAAGCTCAGAGTTCCTGACACTGTTTCTGAGCCATTTCCCGGGGTTTTTGTCCTCTCTTTAAGGACAATATTTAATTTTCCACTAGCATGCCTTTCACTTCCATGAATTAAAAACCCCTTCCATCTATAGTGTCTGAAAAGCCAGAAACCATAAGACGAATGTATGTTAAGACAGTAGGTTAGTTACATGTTTAAATAATAGGCACTAAATTTAACACTATGGGTTTAATTTCTGTTGGGCAAAAAGTATAATAAATATACCACAGAGTGTCCTAAAGTTTGAAAACAGACAAACTCGTAAATTTATTATATGTTATGCAGAAAGAGAAACTGAGTCTCAGAATGGTAAAGAGCTCAGAGTTAGTAAGTAGTGGGTCACATCTCAAATTCAAGCTCATATTTGTCTCCTCCGAAGCTATAGTTTGCCACACATTAGATATAAGCCTCTTGAATCAGAACCAGATCACTAACATTTCTACAGATTTTCTCGCCATGTTTATAAATAAGTCTAAGACATCAACCAATTCACCTTGAAAATGACTGAATGAAGCCATCCAGATGTTTTTAATGCTTGATGCAAAAATTGAATTACACTTTGGTCAGTTCAACACATTAAAAAAATCACTGTTTTCATATTTTTCCCAAAAGGAATTTTATATAAATATGTATATACCTTTTTAAAGGAAATTACTTTTATCCTAAAGCCAGCTATATGTATCACTTTTCTTCATCCTATGATATTAAATATATATATTCAAGTCATCATTCTCTACTTGAACCAGAAATCTAATTACAGAGTACTATCCTGCATAGTTTGTTTCTATAGTGTATGTTACAGTATCCAGAGTAAGTATGATGATTCAAACTTAAAGAATTAGCAAATGTTTGGGCTGAATGGGACCTTATAATAAGCTACTCCAACCACCCCCATTTATAGATAAGTACAATGAGATCCATTCATTCATTTGGCACATACCTACTGTGTGATTGCAGTGAATGAAAAAGAAAAAAAGGATAAGAAGAATTAGCTCAGAGGAGTCAAGTGATAGCCCAGGAACACTCATGGCTTCATGTCACATTTAGAATAATGTTACTTTGCGCAATGGTGATAAGGATGCTTAGGACTTACATGTAACAACACATATCTAAAATCATTTGTAAAAGTAGCAAGAAGTTTGCTGTGAATGCAAATTCATCACATGGGCAAGGAAATCTGGCGGGTATTTTTAAATATTAAATTTTAAAGAACTATTTCAAAGCTCATGTATCAGTGCCACTGAACTTAGGGGGGATAGGAGTTGATGGAATAGTTGAGAATTTAACAAAAGAAAAATGCAGGCTATGGATGGCATGGTGTCCAAAAGGTTTAAGGTGGAGTACTGAGGCTCTCCATCCTTGAGACAGCAAAAAATCATTTCTGCCCTGGGTGGAACCAGTTTCTTCCAGACTCATATCTTTCTCTCCTCCACTCTGCTCTGCAAGTGAAATCCACAGGCACGCCTACCCAAACAGATACTGAATTGCAAATGAAATCAGTCCTCCTTGGCAAATACAGGAGGTTAAGGTGCAAAAACACCAATAAAAATTCTCTTCTACATCATGTACCTGATAAGGCAGCAGGCCCACGGATAAGAACATGGAATACTGAGGAGTACAATGGAAACCTCCCACACTTGTTCTCTCCAAGTCTCATGGCCGCTGTGGCTCCCAGGCTATCTTTGGTTCTTCCAAGAGAATAAATTGTGTTCTACTCAAGTGTATCTGGACACGTTTGGAGGACTTGGGAGGTAGGACCACAGATATAGACTTAACAGAGATCTATCCAAGCAACACCTTTGGTTTAAGGGTAATGAGCAGTGTTGCCGATGGGAACAGTAAGGGAGATGCACTCGCATGGAGGCTAGAGGCATGAGGATAGGTACAGACTCTCATAAAAGCTCAAGTAAAAAAGTAAAATCTCATGTCCCTTAGGCAAATAAATCTTCTTGTGCTGGAAAAGGAGACAGTGCTTGAATTGTGCTAATTAGTCCCTACCTAGCTCTAGGAAGTGGCCATGACTACCCTGGTGCTGGTGCTGGGTGCCTCTTATGGAGGCAGCTGACCCGTGATCTCAAGGCTGCAGATATTTGTAGTTTTTCTTTTCTTTCTTTTCTTTTTTTTTTTAGTTGTCAATGGATCTTTATTTTATTCATATGCAGTTTTGAGAATCGAGCCTAGTGCCTCACACATGCCAGGCAAGTGAGCCACAGCTCCAGCCCTCCAGATATTTGTTTTGAAGGTGCAAAGTCCTGGTCCTACTGGCCCTGGTGCTCTTGGCTAATTGTTCTCTCCAAGTCTCATGGAGAATATATTTACACAATTTTTATTTGAGAAAAGCTATCATTCTTGCAGTGTGGTTGAGGTGAACCCAGAAAAAATACTGTTAGATGACTCTTGTCATGAGCTTGACTTATTTATTTGTTCTTATATTGGAACAAAGTCTAAATTATAGGTGAGGTAAAAAAAAATGTACTGTGTAAAAATAAAAGACTATTTGGGGAATTTGACAGCTTAGTAAATTATAAAATATGATTTCCACCCATGTAGTCTTCTGGTGGCTGTTCCTGCATCTTCTCCATGTACTTCTCTATGAACTGCTTCATAAATAGCAACAGTCAAGATCAGAAGAGTAATTTTTTTTTCTTTGTGGTGATGCTGGGTATAGAATACAAAATCTTGTGCATGCTTAGGGAAGCCCTCTCCCAACTATATTAAATCATAGTTTATTTAAGTGAATCAATGTCACTGGATTCTGAAAATAAGATACATCAATTTCTGTTAAACTGACCAATATCAAAGAGGTTCTAGAAGATGCATAATGTATTCATCTATTACTATCAAAACATCTACCCTTTAAGCATTTTGTACTTAAAAATCACCTCTATTAATATTGCATTTACTACCTCCTTGTTTAGTGTTAACCTTTACAAATGCATGTATGTTTGGGCAAATTTTACACACACACTTATGCATTATAAATTATAAACACACACACACACACACACAAACACCCCCCCCACACACACACACACACATATATCCTTTTTCTTCTTTTTTTTTCCCCCTTGGAGAGTGTGTTTATTCAAGAAATTTCTAACACAAACAACAAACAATTGATATAATAAAATAAGAAACAGGGGAGTTTAGATGTGGAATGCCACACCTTCTTACTTTAATCTAGGACACCAATGGAATTACCAAACTAGGGAAGTTCTGAACCTTACCTAGGTAGAGAATTAACGATTGCCTAGTGTTCTCTTAGTGATTGGAAGTATTATCCCCACCCCATGTATACTGAGTAGGGAGACTGCCTCTCATACTCCCAGATAAAAAGATGTATGTAACTCTTTTTACAGACCCAGAATGAGATCCTGGGAAAGGTTCTTAACCTCTTGGGGTTCAATTTTATAATGTGTAAAATGAGAATAAAAATATCACTTTTTTCTACCTCATAGAATTTTGTCAGATATCATTACATAAAATGGAAAACTGCAATGCCCATATATTTCCTTTTTATGACAATTGCCTTCCTTTAAAAAAAACATCAACTAAAAATTAAAATTGTCCTTTTAAAATGACTCCTTCTCATTACCTAAAATATTGGAATACTGATTCCAAATTTACTTATAAACAATCTTTGGGAACAAAGCCTTCTCAATAGCTAAGGGCAGTCTGTGTGGTTAGGAAAGGGGGTGTTATATCAAATGTTCCCTGAAATCCAAAGCAATAACCTGTTTTTCTGTAATCCAGGTACTTTATAGCATAGCGTAATGCATACTCTAAGTATTTGCCTGGTGGTTCAAAAGATAAACAGGTGAAAAATCACATTTCAGAGTTCTCTAAACACTGAAAAGGAAATGTAGGTTGATAAAAAAATGTTAACAGATTCAAACAGTTAAAACTTTGGTAACAGGATAGATTTCATGTTATATGTTTCTTTTTCCACAATAAAAAATAAACTAACCATATTTGTGCCCAGAGATACTGATTTCTCCAATGCATCCAAGAAACTCCATCAGACCCATTGGCTAAGTATGGCAGGTCCTATGTCAGAACTTTTGGCAAGAAGAATGCATGAATCTTAGGACCTTTGCCTGATATAAACCCTTGGGCTCAGACAGCCAATTTCTGTGCATCACAGAGGTATTCTATCTAGTCTATTCATGTATCCTTGATTGTTGAATAATCAAGAATTCTTTGTGTGTGTATGTGAGGGAGGTATTCAAACATGTACTTAGGGTAATGATGTCCATCTCATTCCACCATCTTTCCTACCCCCATGCTCCCTCCTTTTTTTCCTCCCCTTTTCCCTATCTAAATTTCCTCCATTCCTCCCATCATCCCCTCACATCCCCATTATGAATCAGCATCCTTATATCAGAGAAGACATTAGGCATGTGGTTTGGGGAGTTAGCTTAAGTCACTTAGCATTATATTCTTCAACTCCATCCATTTACCTTCAAATGCCATGATTTTATTCTCTTTTTGAAATTTTTTATTTGTTATATATGACAGCAGAATGCATTACAATTCATATTACACATATAGAGCACAATTTTTTCATATCTCTGGTTGTGCACAAAGTAGTAGAATCACATCCTTCATGTCTTCTTACATGTACTTAAGGTAATTATGACCATTGTATTCCACCATCTTTTCTATCCCTATGCCCCATCCCTTTCCTTTTCCCCTTTGCCCTATTTAGAGTTAATTTAATCCTCCCATTGCCACCCCCCGCCCCCAGCATATTATGGATCAGCAACCTTAAATCAGAGAAATCATTTGGCATTTGGTTTTTTGAGATTGTCTAATTTCACTTAACCATTTTCACTTATATTCTCCAGCTTCATCCATTTACCCTCAAATGCCATGATTTTATTCTCTTTTAATGCTGAACAATATTTCATTGTGTATATATACCACATTTTCTTTATCCATTCATCTACTGAAAGGCATCTGAGTTGGTTCCACAGGTTAGCTATTGTGAATTGTGCTGCTATAAACATTGATGTGGCTGTGTCCTTGTAGTATGCTGTTTTTAAGTTTTTTGGGTATAGACTGAGGAGTGGGATAGCTGGGTCAAATGGTGGTTCCATTCCCAGTTTTCCAAGGATTCTCCATACTGCTTTCCATATTGGCTGCCCCAATTTGCAGTCCCACCTGCAATGTATGAGTGTGCCTTTTCCCCCACATCCTTGCACCACTTTTTGTTGTTTGTATTCTTAATAGCTGCTATTCTGACTAGAGTGAGATGAAATCTTAGAGTAGTTTTGATTTGCATTTTTCTAATTGCTAGAGATGTTGAACATTGTCTCATCTCAGCTGTCATCATGAAACTGATGGGAGCCCCATCCCTCAAAGAAAGCAGGATATGCTGGTGTGAAGAGGGTTAACAGTGGTGAAATGCCAGCAGCCTATCTGGATGCTAGGATAAGTTTCTGCCCCACCCTATTTGAAGTAAACAGAAGAAGGGCTGGTTAAGTGTCTTACTCCTAAAAGTGAGGATCAGAAAATTGTAGATGTCTGAAAGAGAGGGTTCTCACTCTTGTTTAACTCACAAAGTTGTTCTTGTTCTTGGACAACCTGTAGGAAAATGTTATATTTAGTAAAAAAAAATGAAGGATATTATGCAATTTTAGCTTTTCAAAAAAAAAATCAAACATTAAAAATATTACTCAATGCATTAAAAATGAGTATTCTAAAAAATAAATATTCTTCATTGATTTTACATGTATTCTAGAAGCACTTAGATTCTTCACAATCATTTATACATTCTTATATGCCTCTTGATTTTAAATGAAATAGCCCCATTAGCAATAATTCTAGACTTAGCAATTTATGTCAGAGACTATATTGTTCAGCATTTAAGTATAAGTGCTTTGGCAAAATCATCAACTTTTAAAAAGTTATACTTTCTTCTATTGTTTTTTTTTCTGAGAAATTGTACAATAGCACCTATACTCAAAGTCAATGATGGAAAGATTCATTAAGAAAAAGTTAAAAACTTATCCCTTTATTTCCTAGGTATAATTAGGGAATCAGTTTTTCTGCATGACTGTTGAGAGCCACAGCTGAGTCAGGATGGCACATGGCATTTTGCCAGAAGGAGTGGTTGAGAGATGAGCCAGCGAGCCATTAAGATGATGATAATCAAGTTAAGCTGTGTATAATTGCTGTGACTGGATGATGCTGGATTGAAACAGGTTGTGTATTCAGTTGTATATAGACCTTTGCTGTCCAGCAATAGGGAGGCTCCTGCTGCCTGGGGTGCCCGCTACTTTGGAGTTCCCCGTTGAGTTTTCGAGGGGTTTTGGAGCCTGGTGGAGGGTGAGACAGCCCCCAGGGGGTGCGCATGGAGTGCTGGTGGAGTTCGGGCAATAAAGGAGTTCCTGTTTGAACCTACAAGTGCCTCTGTGCCCAGCCAGACAGTGGCACATGACTCCAGAAAAGTATGTGATTTTTTTTAATATCTTAATAAAATGGTTTTGTATTAGTCACAACTCACATTCCTCTTCAACTTTTCTCTTCTCACTTGTTATTCTTTTTTTTTTCCTTTTTTTTTTTTTAATGCCAGGGTTGAACCCAAGGACACTTAACCACAGTCCCTTTTTATTTTTAATTTTGAGACAGGGTTTTGCTAAGTTACTTGGGGTTTCACTAATTTGCTGAGGCTGGCTTCAGACATTCAATCCTCCTGCCTCAGCCTTTCAGGGTCATTGGGATCACAGGCGCACACCATTGTACCAGCCTCACTTATCATTCCTGAGAACTCCTTTAAGTCCAACTTGTACCTCTAAGGTCATTCCTTATCACACCTGTAAAATGTTTCATTCTGTAGATGTAATCCATTTGCCCAATCATTGCACAGCTTATGGACATTCAGGTTGTGTCCAAGTGTCTCTTTTTTATTTTTTTATGTATGTGTATCTTTTTGTGGTTATCAACTTTTCTACTACAAACAGTGCTGTGACAACCTGATACATTGAATATCCATGTGTTTGAGTCTTTTGGTACTATTAGTGACATGGAATAGATTCTCAAAGATAAGATTGTTTGGACCAAAAGATACATGCATTTTTATTTTATCACTTAATGCATCTCTTCCCTCCAATTTTTAAGATCTTAAACAGAAAGAGGTTATCTTGTATTGGTTGTCAGTCTTCCACAATTCTTAGCCTGGATCCCAAGCATTAAAAATATTACTCAATGCATTAAAAATGAGTAAGTAGACAGCATTAGACTGATTACCTTAGGACCTTTTTGTTTGGGGTGATGATATAACCAGATGCCAATAAGTCACGAAATATTCTTATTGTGTGGTTGATTTCAAGGATATTCATATCCTACATGCTATTTGAAAAAAAAATTTACTTTAAAATATTTTTTTTCAATCTCATGCCAAGAAATAAGTATTAAATCCAATCTCCAAAAACATATACAAAATTGTTGACTGGTTTGTCATCAGGATTACTTTTCTAAAATAATAACAAGTGTTGGTGAATATATGGAGATATTGGAACTCGCATATATTGCTGGTGGGACAGAAAATGAGACAGCCACTTTGGAGAAAACTCTGGAAGTTATTAAAAATGTTAAACATAGAGCCACCATATGACCAAAAAATTCCATTTCTAGATATATACCTCTGATAATAACAAGAAAAAAAATGTACCAACTCAACCTCAGTTTCTTCTATTATATGCTCACAACACAGATCATCTGTCACCCAAAAAGATGTGATCACTTTGCACTACCAGGGAGCAAGGAATTAATTCTGCATCAGACACCAGCTGAGTGTCCTTCAATTCAATTTAACTCCGACACTATCTACCTGGAGATGACATCAGGTTCCATAGGTTGAGGGCTCAGTCCTAAGATTACCTTCCCTTCCAACCTCAGATGCCAAAGGCAAGCCTCAGTTTATGATCTGTTCTACGGCTGACTGGCTATAAATTAGGGTTGCCACAATGCCCTCCTTAAGATTGATCGATTTTCTCAGGTGACTCACAGAACTGAGGAAAAACACTAACTTATGTTTACTAGTTTATTTTAAAGGATTCTACAAATGGCAGAGCTGAAAAGATGCACAGGGCGAAATCTGTGGAAAGAGGACTCCAGTTTCCATGCCCTCTGCAGTGTACCACTCCCAGGAACCACGTGCTAAGCTCTCTGAATGCTGCCCTTTGAGGTTTTTATGGAGACCTCATCACATAAACATGATTGAAGCAGGGACAGCTGTGTACCAGTGTGACCTGGGCAACACAGGCAGGATCTAATGCCAATAACCTGAGTGAGGACACAGCAAGGCCTGTCTGTTCACATTACTCTTGTTCACTATGCAGCATTTCTTCCTCCCAGCTATGAGGCCAGACCTCTTCTGAAATAAGGTTCTTGTGAGCAACTATCAGACAAGGTAGTTCAGAGAATTTCTTTATGGCCAGCTCCAAGGCAGACAAATTGGGGGAAATTGCAGTACATGCTTTTGATTGTTTCTGTGACCTGCCTTAGGGAACAGAAATTCTAGTTTCCATCCTGCCTTGAGGTGAAAAAAGATAAGGGTAGCAGATCAGAGAAAGAAAGGCAGAGGGCAGTGACAGAGAGATTTCAGTTTCTGAGTTTGC